>NC_142650.1:100255000-105255000 GCF_055504915.1 Nelumbo nucifera
CTTACCTCACCTCCCCTACTCGCACGACTAGCAAAGGGAGAAACCTTATACCTATACCTCTCGGCCGGGGACAAAGCAATCAGTTCAATCCTAGTTAAAGAAGATGGTGTGCAGAAGCCAATTTATTATACTAGCAAGGTACTCTGCAATGCTGAAACCAGGTATCCCGAGATAGAGAAATTGGCTTTTGCCCTTGTGGTTTCAACTAAAAATCTCAGACCATACTTCCAAGCTCACTCAATAGTGGTCCTGACGAACCAGCCCCTCAAAGCTGTCCTTGCCAAGCCCGAGACCTCGGGACGCCTGACAAAGTGGGTCATCAAGCTTTCTGAGTTTGATGTTCGGTACCAACCAAGGCTCGCAATCACGGCACAAGCCCAACCAGACTTCATAGTGGAATGCACCTTCAGGAAAGCCCTCCACTAGACCCTAGAAAATGGCAAAAGGGATCACATGGACGATGAGGCTCACCCCCGATGAAAACTCTTTGTCGACGGCTCCAATGCTAATGGAAGCGGACGAGCCTCATCCTTCTCACCCCCGATGACGTTGCTATAAAGTATGCACTGAGATTTAACTTCCCAGCATCAAACAACGAAGCCAAGTATGAGGCCCTCCTTACTGGCCTACAACTTGCTAGGGACCTCGGCTCCTCACACGTTGAAGCCTTCAACGACTCTCAATTGGTTGTAAATTAAGTAAACGACGAGTACAAAGCTAGAGAACAAAGCATGTCCAAGTACCTTGCCAAAGTCCAAGATTTAGCCCGCCATTTCCAGCTCTTCTCTTTGTAGTAGGTTCCGCAAACCGAGAACGCAAGAGTTGATGCCCTCTCCAAACTAGCAAGCACCTTGAGCGGAGTCCTCGGTCAGACCGTGCACATAGAGAAGCTACTTCGGCCCTCCATTGAAGAAAGTTCAAGTGCTCCCAGTAGAGACCGAGACATCATGGATGGATTCCATCATCAATTTCCTATCAACAAGACAACTGCCCAAAGATAGGAATGAGGCGAAGCAACTTAGACATCAGGCAGCCCACTATGCCTTATTCGAGGGAAAACTGTACCGAAAATCCTTTACCCCACCCTACCTCCATTGCCTCCATTTAGAGGAGGGTGAGTATGTACTATGGGAGATACACGAAGGCATTTGCGGCAATCACCTCGACGGAAGGATCCTAGCCCAGAAAACTCTAAGGCACAGGTACATCTGGCTGACCCTCCACAAGGACGCCTGTTAGACAGTGTATGGCCTTAGCTCCAATCAGATTGATGTACTTGATGACATTTATTGTAAATGAATAAAAGTAGATAATTGATTCATGTGTTTTTGGTGTGTTTCTGTGTAATACCCTTAAACTAGACACTTATGAGACTCGTGTTAGTTTAGAATCTTCACAACTGTTGGATAGATTTGGGTAGATTTATCTTGCCAAGGCTGACACTAATGTGCCACCAAGTTGGTTGGGGTGGCTTGTCTCAGCTGCCAGGGTGAGACCTGAGGTACATGCAGTTTGGGTTTTCTTAAAACCCTGAATCGGACCAAAATTCTTGTATTGCCCTGGATCTTGGAGATAGATGGGCAAAACTAGAATGTTACACCTGACCCCTAGACTTGATTATTGTACTTCCCTAGGTGTCGGATTGGGTTGTATTTGATACACTATTCAGTGAGATCCTTAGTGGGGGTAAAAACCTGGGTATGTTGGGACAGTTTGGGAATTCATCTAAGTGGGTGATCATAGTGACAGGATCAGCCCCTTTGTCAGACAAATTGAATGATTGGGGATGCACTCTTTCTAATGGAAACCTAAGCTGTCGGTAGTTGATTTCAACCATTGAAATTTGTTTTTGCAGAACATATTTATATTATGGTTTCAAAATGTTTGCAAAAGGTTTTAATTCGCAGGATCCATGTGAGTAGAGAGTGCAACACTGTTCCTTGCAGCCGAGGGAGATGTCCTCTCTTGTCGGGCAATGTTTGATCATTATGGGCTGAGAGGTTAAGTGTAAGACCATTGAGGGTAATACTTGATGGGCTAATCTTGCATCTGCAAACAATCCTTGGGTTTTCACAAGGTGGTTGAACCCAATGACCATTTAGTGTAAATGTTGGGCCCATTAAGAGCCCATGGTGATGGACTCAGGAGTTCACTGTGTCCTACAGTGAATTTGGCCAGGCCTTGTAACAAAGGTTGGTGTGTAGATCAATGTTTGGGTCCCATTCCATACAAAGAGACTCAACTGGACAGCAAGTTAAGAGGTTAAGTGAGCACATAAACTTAATGGGCCTAAAGCCCAATTTGAACTAGGCTTAAGTCAGTTAATTAAAAGGAGGCAAGATAGGATTTATAATCCGATTAGGATTAGCTTAAGGATAAGATAATTCTTATCCATTCAAGAGTCCAGATCCAAATATCAGATTTGGATTAAGGAACTCTCTCCTAATTAGATTAGGAGGCTGATCCTGAGAAGGCTATAAATAAAGGGGGCGAATTCCTCAGTTATATAACATAGCAATCTGCTGAGTTCTTCCCTGTTCTTGCCGCCCCTACCCAGTTCGATCTCTACTTGTGGGAGTGATTAAGAATTGTTCATGAAAGAAGAAGCAATCTGAAGTCATGCTCACTAGCCCTCTACTCCATTCTTGCTAAAGAATTCGGTTCTTGTTGAAGATCTGTCCTGTTGATCCTACTTCACTACACACTGTGTCATTTTCAATGGAAGTGGGTTTTGGTTTTCTCCTTGGGTGTAAACACCTTCATTGGGAGTTACTGCTACTTCGTATCAGGTATATCCCTCTCCTCCCTTTTTGGTTTCAGATCTGGTCCGGTTTGGTTCAAGATTGATCCTTGAAAATGTAGCTTTCTAAAGTAGTGAATGCAATTCCCAGATGGGAGAGAGAGAAATTTTTGAAATTTCGCCCAACCTTCCTGCAGGGTTTGGCCATCCATGTGATGGATCTCTCATCCCTTCAACGCCGCCGAGCTAGTGCAAAAGTGCGATCCATGCCAGAGGCACACCAACTTATGCCACCAACTGGCCACCCCCCTCTCGGCCCTCAGCAGTCCCTGGCCCTTTGCCAAGTGGGGGATGGACCTCCTTGGCCCTTTCTCGCAGGCCACGGGGGGCAGAAAATACCTCGTCGTCGCTGTAGACTACTTCACCAAGTGGGTAGAAGCTGAGCCCTTAGCCACCATCACGACCTGAGCAATCCAAGAAGCTGAGCCCTTAGCCACCATCTGTCGCTTCGGCCTACCCCAAATGTTGGTCACCGACAATGGGAAGCAGTTTGATGACGCCAAGTTTCAGGAGTGGTGCGCCTCCCTCGGCATCAGGCAATAGTACACCTCGATAGGCTATTCCCAAACCAATGGCCTAGCTGAGGTCACCAAGAGAACGATACTAGATGGGCTGAAGATCATATTAGACTTGGCAAAAAGCCAATGGGCTTATGAACTAAATAGTGTACTCTGGGCTTACCGAACCACACCTTGGACAGCCATCGGGGAAACACCCTTTGGCTTAATCTACGACACCGAAGTGGTGATCACAGCAGAGATCAGCTAGTCGACATCCCGAGTTGAGGCGTACTACGAAACCGAAAATAGCGAAGCCCTCAGAGCAAACTTGGATCTATTGGAAGAAGCCCGAGAGCAAGCACAAATAAGAGTGGCTGCCTACCAACAACGAGTGGCTCGCTACTACAATTCCAGGGTAAAGGAAAGACATTATCAAAAAGGAGACCTCATCCTTAAGAAGGTTATGGTCCCCGAACCGAGAGTAAAAAAGTTGGGTCCCAACTGGGAAGACCCCTACAAGATTAAGCAAGTCACTGGCCCTGGCAACTTTCACTTGGAACATCTGGATGGAAGACCTGTCCCTCAGACATAGAACTCGGAGAATCTCTGGATGTACTACAAGTTGTTGTAGCATCTTTTTGGAATGATTGAATAAATGAAGAAAAGTTCCCCCTCGGCTCAATGCTCAGTGCGTATACCTACTAAGTTCTTACAACTCTTCGACTTCGTGACTAGCAGGGGCGCATAGCCTCCTCAGAGGATCGTGCCCTCTCGTTGGACCGACGCTAAGACTTAAACAACTAAGTAGTGAATACCCTAGCCGAGCAATGTGTCAGAATATACCAAGACGGCCGGGGCCTTACGTCCCTCAATGCCCCACCTCGGCAATGGCTGGCCTCTTGGACTTTTTCACTTAGTGCTATTGGCAAAGGACGACAGTGCCCTCCGAATAATAAACCAGACCTCATCGAAAGGAACACATGGGGAGACAAGAGCCAGGTGAGCCTTAGCTCTGCCTCGACCACTCCTCCGTGCGGTAGGCCACCTCAGCCTTGCCGAAGCCAACACTTGGGGAAATGGGTGCCAAGTGAGCCTCAGCTTCGCCTCGGCCCCGCCCGCAGCTCAACGGGTTAGCTTACCTTTGCCTAAGTACCCTCAGGAGGAAGAGAGCCAAGCAAGCTCCCGCTTCGCCTCAGCCTCCTCCCCCCGTCGTAGGTCACTTCGGCCTTGCCTAAGTGAATACTTAGAGGGAAGTTAAGCCAGGCAAGCTACAATTCGATCGTATGGCTCTGCCTTGGCTGCCCTCTGACACACACCTAAGGCACGCATGTAACAAGCCGGAATGAACTATTTTACGCTCTGATCTTTCTACTTAGGGGGGCAAGGGCTCCTCTACGAAAAATAAGACAACAAAGCAAACAAAAGAAAAAAGAACACAGCAAAAAGAAGAAAACAAGTACTCAAGAGGAGATTAAAAAAATGCCATCTCTTTCCATTATATTCAAAAAATGGGCTTTACAAAAACTCATTCACAAACTTCAAGGCCGAACACATGTACAGTATCAAAAAAAACAAAAGAAAACAAAAACCTAGTCTAGGCCTCACCACTTGTCGAAGGGGGAACAACAGAGTTAGCAACCGCCTCAGGGGAGTCGAGGATCACCTTCAAAGATTTGGCATCGAAGTCAGGTAGAGCCACCGCGAGTGCCTTCTTCGTATCCTCAATCTCGTCCAAGTACACCCTGAAGGCAAGATCAGCCAGCTCCTTGGCCCGCTTCTCGGCCTCCTGGGCCTTCTTATCAGCGTCGATAGCCTTCTGCTCGGCCTCCGCTACCCTCTTCACTACTTCCTCGACCTTCCTCTCCGCCTCGGCAACTCGCTTCTTTGCCTCGGTAGCGTCCCCCTCGGCCTGGTTGACGCACCGTTCAGCCTCGAAGAGAAGGCTTTCGATGCAGGCACTCTCCATCTGCTCCTTGGAGCGGCTCTCCTGCGTCTCCTTCAGTTGTGCCTATGCCTCAATCTGGAATTTCTGCTCGTCGATGAGGCATTGCCGAAACTTGTGGTACTTCTCTTCGGTGGCGGTAGCAACTTGCTAGAGCTTCTCCTTCTCCTCCTCCAGCTTATCCATTTGGCCCAAGGTCAGCTTCAACTGATCCCCAAGGCTAACAAAATGGAGGCAGACCTGCAACGAAGGAACAGTCAGTATTCCACAAAAAAGCAAATAACCGTGAAGAATAAGGGACAGGTGTTACCTTGGCCAAGCTTCCCAGACCCTGGGTGTAGACCTTCTCGGGAGCACTCCCTAGCATCTAAAAGCGATCCCTCGAGAGAAGGGCTCCACTCACTAGGGCCTGACCAACCCCCTCCTCGTGGATGGAGTCCCCTCTGCGAACGTTCCACTTGGGACGGAAGATTAGCCTTCTGCTCGGCCTCCTGGGCCCTCTTATCAGCGTCGATAGCCTTCTGCTCAGCCTCCGCTACCCTCTTCACTACCTCCTCGACCTTCCTCTCGGCCTCGACAACTCGCTTCTTTGCCTCGACAGCGTCCCCCTCAACCTGGTTGAGGCACCGTTCAGCCTCGAAGAGAAGGCTTCCGATGCAGGCACTCTCCATCTGCTCCTTGGAGCGGCTCTCCTGCGCCTCCTTCAGTTGTGCCTAAGCCTCAATCTGGAATTTCTGCTCGTCGATGAGGCATTGCCGAAACTTGTGGTACTTCTCTTCGGTGGCGGTAGCAACTTGCTAGAGCTTCCCCTTCTCCTCCTCCAGCTTATCCATTTGGCCCAAGGCCAGCTTCAACTGATCCCCAAGGCTAACAAAATGGAGGCAGACCTGCAACGAAGGAACAGTCAGTATTCCACAAAAAAGCAAATAACCGTGAAGAATAAGGGACAGGTGTTACCTCGGCCAAGCTTCCCAGACCCTGGGTGTAGACCTTCTCGGGAGCACTCCCTAGCATCTGAAAGCGATCCCTCGAGAGAAGGGTCCCACTCACTAGGGCCTGACCAACCCCCTCCTCGCGGATGGAGTCTCCTCTGCGAACGTTCCACTTGGGACGGAAGATCTGGTTGGACCACTTAGCGAGCTCTTCTAGGGGTGTAGGGGCAGAAAACGACTCCATCCGTTCTTTATGGGACCCCCTTGGGCATCCCCTGTTGCGTTCCCGGTGCGGGCCACCTTCTACGGTTGTTGATCCCCCGTGACCTCCTTAGCTGGCCTCTTCTGCCCCACCTTGGTCTCCAGGGTGGGCTTCTTCGACCCATTGGTCGGCTTCGACGGCACTTGTTGTTCACGCCGCATCTGACCCTCCTCGATGGGCCTTTTCCCCTTAGCGGGGACCTATGAAGTTACTCCCTTCATGGGAGCTGCTGGAGTGGTTCCATTGGCAGGGACCTGTGGAATTGTCCCCTTAGCAGGGACCTGGCAAGAGGACCCCCCCTTCACAGGGGCAAAGACCTTCTCCTTCAGTGTCGGCACCCCATTGGAAGGTCTTTGAGGCGTTAGTAACACAGTGCAAAGAAGAGGATGAGGGAACGTGTTAAGGGACTATAGGGCCTCTCCTACCAAGGGGAGCAGGGCCGAGCCTCACAAAGACTAGTGGGACCTCCTCCTCCACCAAAGGCTAGGCTCGGACTCTCTCGAAGTCAAGCAACCGCACGAGATCATCATTCTCCTCACTCGTGAGCAGGGGGACACTCTTCTCTGCAGCCTGGCTAACCTCTCCCCACCTCGACCTGAAAGACCAACCCTCAGGACAGGACAAAAAGAAAAATTTACCCTTCCAGTTATGCACAGAAGAGGGGTTGTCTATTGGCTTGGTCCTATGGGGCTGAAGGTAGTATATGCCATCTTCGGAAGAGTGCTTCCTCGGCACAAACAGCACTCGGAAGAGCTTCAGCATCAGTTCCACCCTTGAAACTAAGCCACCACCAGCAATGCCACTGTGGTCCTAACGGCGTTGGGCACCAGCTATCTAAGGGTGATCCCATACGCCCTCAACAGTTCTGAGATCAGCGGATGAAGGGGGAATCGAAGACCGAACTGAAGAAAGTGTTGGTAAACGCAGATCTCCCCCTCCTCAGGAGTCCACGGCCAATCGCCCACCTCGGGTACCCTCATGCCGTAGGACGAGGGGATGAAGTACTATCTTGCCAGAGCCTTGACCTGATCCCCATCTAGAGAATTCTCAAATCCTAGGCAAAGGATATCGGTCTACTGCCTGGGTAGCCCTTGTCCTAGAAACAGGGTCTGGGGTCTCCTCCCCCTCGACTTGGGAGGACCCCTTGCCCTTCCTCGGTGTTACGGATGCGCACTCTCGCAGGGAGGGTCATCACCTCAACAGCTGCCTTCAGCACCCTTGGAGGCTATGCTCTCCCAAAGTTTAGGGCAGCAAAAACTTCTTTGTGGTTTACGTGCACACCAATACTCAGAGGAGCAAAAACTTTCCGGGAACATTGTGTTGTGTTGTGATGTGTTTTTTTTTTTTCTTTTTTGACATTTTTTAACATTATATTGTGTGTTCTTTGAATTGGCCTTTGTAGTGCTTGCTTGCATTTTATGTTTTTGTAATTAATGCAGCCGAAGTTTCAGAGATTTAGTTTTGTTTACTACTGTTCTCCCATATTTTTGGCTTTGTTTATGTTGATTTTCAACAGGTGTGATGCTATTTCTTTTTTTGCGTGTAACCACTTCCAAACCTTTTCTCGATAAAAAGAGCCATTTTTTTAGAATAAAGTTACAGAAAGTTTTATGTTGCTTTTAAAATCCTTGTTATAATAAAAGGTAAAAGCATCCTATGACGCCTTGTTTTCTTATTAGTAACTGTAAAATGTTATAGATGAGATGAGTGTATAAACAATTACGAGTTTGCTACACTATAGAGCTAGCCCATGGCCATGGCTACTCTCCCCAAAAGCTCTAAAGCAGATGTACAAGCAGTACCTCATTTCAATCAAAAGGATATGCCCCCAGTTACGAGTATGCTACACTATAGAGCTATCTTGTACATCAGCAAGATTATTTTCTGGCAGTGGCATCCCTACAATGCGTAAGTATAAATAATTGGCTAAAAGATTATCTTCTATGATCTGATGTTGTAGATGCCATAGACTGCTTCTTCCTTCAGCCATCCTTGTACAATCCAATTTTCCTATTACTGTAATATCTCATTTTCTTTTTTACTGGAATATTATTGCATCATTTTTATTTTCTGCATCATACACCAAGCATGCGAAAAGACAATAAATTAGTGCTTGCAAGTGTGTTATCAACATGCTAAAAACATGACACAGCACTATCATTAGTGTTCCCAGTGTTTCCACCGTTAATATATTGATTGTTCAACAATTATGATAGGAGTTTCAAGGTCTAATAATGCATTGTTGCATATTTCACTCCCTTCAGTAAATGAAACCCATTGTTTCTGGATTTGTGTTATAAATTTCCCTTTGTTGAATAGGTTACAGATGAATAAGAAAACAAAGAAACAATGCTACAAGCGTCCTACTATTGAATAAGTTATAGGTGACTATCCAATAAAGGAGAGAAACAAAGAATATAAGCAAATGGAATAAAGAAAGAGAATAAACACATCAAACAGTTAATATCATTTCTTTCCCAACTTAGAGAAGTTACAAGTTCATCCCCAGCTTAGGTAATCCCCATACAAGACTTTCCCTTATAGCCCCTGCTTTTGTAATCATCGTTTGTGTCTTCTCTGAATGAATCTGAGAAACACTAATAAAACAACTCCCAACCGGCTACTCCACTTTGGATTCCGTGGGTTTCTTTCTGCTTTCAGAACAACCATTTAAAGAACCTCAAGTCTCAACCCGCCAGATTGTTAAAACATCAGTGGACTGGAGTGCAATTAATGGACTGAGTCTCGAGCTACCAAATCAGGCCTCTTTTGAACAACTCTCTCTCAGTTGATTTGGTAGCTCAACCAGTCACCATATTTTAAATACCATAAGAGGTCGTAGCACCAACAACAAATCTGTTTGTATTTCTCTATGCAGTTTTCATTCTCATTAAAGGTTTTATCTTGTTAGACAATGATATTCAAATCCTCATTGAGCTGTATGTGTGGTTGAAGGTTAGGGCAGGAGTTGAAATGGCACTGATTGATGTTGTTGCAAATAGCATTGGCATACCCTTATGGAGATTATTTGGCGGTGTATCAAATACCATAATCACTGACATAACAGTTCAGTTCCTAGCTTAGATGCTGATCTCTTACTGAATATTTTCATCCGTGGCTAACTGTGTATTGCTTTAAGGACTGAGTTTATCTAGCATGCTATATATGCAGATTCCAATTGTTTCTCCTTCAAAAGCTTTTGAATTGGCTTCAATGTATTACAAGCAAGGTTTCAACACTTTGAAGCTTAAGGTTGGAAAGAATCTGAATGCAGATATAGAAGTTCTTAAAGCCATAAGGTTGGCCCACCCAGATTGCATGTTTATCTTGGATGCTAATGAGGGATATACTGCCAATGAAGCTATTCAAGTTCTTGAGAAGTTATGTGGTAAGGGTGTTTCTGCACTCTATGGCATGTATGAACATTTGTGCATGTTGAGATTCCGAGACTTTCTGAGTTGGTTGTCTGAGACTTTTAAAAACAAAACTGAACTTTGGATACATTGTCTACATTTACTTTGAGCATTTTAACAGAGCACATAACAGATCATTATTCATTATTGCCTACCAAGACTTTACAAACAAACATATAATCTGTATCTTCTGTTAGTTTTCTAACACTGATCCTGTGGCAGAAATAGGGGTGATTCCTGTTCTTTTTGAACAACCAGTTCATAGAGATGATTGGGAAGATCTTGGCCATGTCAATCGTGTTGCAAAGGGGTATGGGATATCTGTTGCTGCAGATGAATGCTGCCGGAGTTTTCTCGACATACAGAAAATTATAGAAGGAAATCATCTTGCTGATGTCATAAACATTAAACTTGCCAAAGCTGGAGTTATGGGGGCCCTTGAAATTATTGAGGCAGCAAAAAAATCAGGCTTGAATCTGATGATTGATGGGATGGGGCTAGACTTGCCATGGGCTTTGCTGGTCACCTGGCTTCAGGGCTCGGATGTTTCAAGTAAGTGTGGCTCTTGTTTATTATTCATTACTTTTGGCAGATATTGTAGTGGTCAATGCCTTATTGGTTGTCTCTATATTCCCTCCTCTCTCTTTCTTATGAGTTTAGAAAAGGACAGCCCTTCAAACATTCCTATTTGATTTGTTTACCGTTGATGGTAAATTGTTCTGCAGATTTGTTGATCTGGATACATCTCTTTTGCTATCAAAGAATCCAGTGGGAGAATGTTTAGGCTCAAAGTACTGTCAATGCCTTAATAGGAAAACAATATTCCTTCGACAGTACAATAAACTTTTATTTATTTATTTATTTTATTCAAGTTAATAAAAAATTATCTGAACATTTATTTATTTAATAAAATTAAAATATATTATTTATTAATTTTTTATTGAGAGAATGACGGTTCAGGTAAGGTTAGAATTTTTAGGCCCAAAGTACAGTTGGGGTGTGTATAGAGTGAGGGTTTTTGATATTATGAATGTTTATAAATCTGTAGTATAAATCATAAATCTGCATTGGGCATGTTCGTACTTCTCTGCTTTTTTATTTTATTTTTAAATTATTTATTTAGTTAGGAAGGAATAATTTACTAACAAACTATAATTACTAGCAAAAAGGTAACTAGATTAGGGTTATCAATGGGTTGGGTCTACCTAGACCTGTTCATGGCTCGGGTAGCCCGACGGGCTGCCATGCTCGACCCGTTATCAAGTTGGGCTTGGTCATAATTTTAGGCCCATGGGCTTGGGCTCGGGCCTAAAGCACCGGGCCTGACTCTTTTTTGGGTTGGGCTTAGTCTTTCTTAGAAAAAGCCCGGCCCGAGCACAAGCCCGACTTGATACTACATATTAAATAATGAAAATATATTTTATTTAATATATATAAAACACTTTTTATTGAATGAAAAAAGAAAAAAAAATTCTGGTTAGGCTCGGGCCCTGGCTTCAGGCTTTATATGAGGGTCGGGCTCAAGTTCCGGCCTGAGTGTATTCTGTTGATACATATACAAAGTCCGGCCTGACCCATGAACAGGTCTAGGTCTACCTAATGGATCCAAACCGACTAAACCAATTATAACAGTTCCAGTTCTATGATTTTGTCTCGATTAATGGTTGGGTTTTGAATACTCTTTGTGCTTCAACAAAAAATATGCTGGATTGGGAGATGGTTTTCTAATACAGTTATAAGGGGGGTGGGCAGGAGGAAAGAGATGAGAAGAGAGGGGGACTAATGGAGGTATGGAGGGAGGAAGAGGTGGGGAAGGGTATATGAAGATGACAAACAAAAATAAACAATTTTTTAAATCCCTGAAAATTTCATAATTTGATCAATTTTTATATGACCACATTTTAAATAAACAACCACTCCTTTGTTTCTCCTTTGCCTGTATTCAACATGAATTTGTGATGGAGGCCCATCCCAAGGCCCACCTCACCATATGGGTGGCAGCTCCTAGGATAAGGATAATTCAAGATAGGATAATTCAAGAACTCAAGACTCATCAAGAATTCAAGATCCATCAAGAATTCAAGAATCCAAGATTCATCAAGAATTCAAGAATTCTAGATCCATCAAGAATTCTAGAGATTAAGATAATCCAAGGTTCCCAAGATTCATGGGTTAGAAGATCGGACGGTGAAGATCCAGCCAGAGAGTTCGATCCTATCAAGGCCAAGATCAAGAAGAGTTCGATCCTAGCATATTAAATGATTGATTCTATCTTAGTTGTTCTTTCCTAGTTCTTCTATAATTGCCAGATGTACTATAAATATTGCTTTTTTCAAGCTAATAGACACTTCAGATTTACTCTTCAATTTTTGTCACCTTTTCTCTCTCCTCTAGAGATTTTCTTTCTTGCTTCGCTAGAAGCTTGTGTTCGCTCAGTGCTTGCATAGCCAGCCCAGTTTATTGCTTCCACGCTGCGTTAGGTGGTATCAGAGCAGGGAATTCGCCCAATCAGATGGCCAACCAAGACGGTAGCAGTCGCAACCCACCCGTGACGGATATCAAGGGGTTCCCAGCTGTTTGGAGAGCAATCGAAGAGCAGCGCACCGACCACACGTAACATCGAAAAATAGTTGGCAGAGATGGCTGAACAACTGCGAACCTTGTTATGGGAGGTTGTTCCACGGAACCGGGAAAATCCACATCCAATCGAAAGAGACGACCACGACAGACAACCCGTCAACGCTGCGTTTCGACGTCCAGTTCATGATGACGACAGTGATGATGAGTTAGAATTCGGTGGTGCTCCAGTTTTTCCTGGCAATGATAGAAACGACAGAAATTGGCACAATCAAGGTAATTTCAATCCCCATAGGAATAATGATGAATTTAAACTCAAGGTAGATATTCCTACTTTTAGTGGAGATCTTGGCATAGAGGGACTTCTAGATTGGATCACAGAAGTTGATCGTTTCTTTGAGTACATGGAGATACCAGAAGAATGAAGGGTAAAATTGGTAGCTTTCCGATTAAAGGGAGGCGCATCTGTTTGGTGGGAACGCATGAGAGAGACCTGGATCAGAGAAGGAAGGGGTCCTGTTCGAACCTGGAAGCGCATGAAACAACTTATAAGAGGTAGATTTTTACCCCCAGATTATGAACAGTACATGTTTGAATCTTACCAACGGTGTGCGCAGGGTTCCCGTAGTGTTAATGAATATACATCTGAATTTTTGAGATTAGCTGAAATAAATCAATTATCTGAAAGTAATAACCAGCAGACAGCCCGTTATCTGAGCGGTTTGAGACCGTCCATCAGAGATAAAATTGGTGTACAGATGGTTCTTAGTGTGCAGGAAGCAAGGAACCTAGTCTTGAAAGAAGAATTGATGTTCCAAGAAAAGGCACGTAGTGATAATTATCGCTGGTACAGCGGGAGCGACAACAGACTGGCAACTGTCGACCGGAACAAATCAGTCCTGGCAGTACAACCTTCTCACCCGGCAAATATAACTAACGCCGGTAAGGCCATCACAAGAGGACATACTCGAGATAACCCTTCCAACCCTCCTAAACCCAGTAACCCCTATGCAAAGCCTGCTCCTTTTAAATGCTTTAAATGTAATGAGGTTGGACATAGATCCAGTGACTGTCCCAGAAGGAAGGCAGTTAATATGGTAGAAAGGGAGGAGGAAGAAGATGTGGAGGAGGAAGTATACTGTGGATATGATGGGGAAGATGAAGAGGGTCCATACGAACATGAAGAGTATACTTGTGTTGTGAGAAAATTAATGTTGTCCCAGAAAAATCAAGATACCTCTCAAAGATACATATTGTTCCGTACTAGATGTACTGTCAAGGGTAAATTATTTGATTTAATTATTGATAGTGGCAGTCAAGAAAATATTATTTGCAGGGATATAATACAAAAGTTACAACTACTTCCTGAAAAACATCCAAACCCATACACAATTGGGTGGATCAAGGAAGGAGGCGGCATACAGGTGGAGGAACGCTGCAAGGTACCATTTTCTATTGGTAAGGAAGGAGGCGGCATACAGGTGGAGGAACGCTGCAAGGTACCATTTTCTATTGGTAAGTATAATGATGAAGTATATTGTGATATTGTAGACATAGATGCTTGCCATATTTTGTTGGGTAGGCCTTGGCAATTTGATACAGATGCAAGGCACATGAGTAGGAAGAATACCTACCAACTTGAAAAGGAAGGTATACGCTACACCTTGTTACCCATGGCTGAAAAGAACATTCCTAAGGCCCCAAAAGCAAATGAGAAAAATTTTCTTACTATTACCCATCATCATGCTGAATTTATGAAAGAATGTAAGGATACCCATGAGGTACATTTGTTAATAGTAAAGGGAGAACATATGAATGAGACCCTGGAGGAAAATAAAATTCCAATGGAAGTGCAAGGACTACTTGATGAATTCCATGATATAGTTCCAAATGAATTACCAAATGAACTCCCTCCCATGAGAGATGTACAACATCATATTGACTTTGCTCCAGGTGCTAGTCTACCTAACCTCTCACATTACAGGATGAGTCCTAAGGAGAATGAAATTTTACGGGAAAAGGTAGAAGAATTGTTGAAAATGGACACATTCAAGTCAGTATGAGTCCTTGTACAATACCAGCTTTGCTAACACCCAAGAAGAATGGCAGTTGGAGAATGTGTGTCGACAGCAGGGCTATCAACAAAATTACTATTGGATACAAATTCCCCATTCCTAGGCTGGACAACATGCTAGATCAGCTTAATGGAGTTGTGGTTTTCTCAAAAATCAATCTCAGGAGTGGATACCATAGATCAGAATCCGCCCCGGAGATGAATGGAATACAACCTTCAAGACTAGAGATGGCCTGTTTGAATGGTTATTCATGCCCTTTGGACTAATCAACACACCCAACACATTCATGAGGTTGATGAACCATGTACTGTATCACTTTACTATTAGATTTGTTGTGGTATATTTTGATGATATTTTAATTTACAACAAATCTATCACTGAGTATATGGGACATATTAGGGAGGTCCTAAAAGCATTAAGGGAAAATAAATTATAGTTTGAAGAAATGCACTTTCATGAGTGATAATTTATTATTCCTGGGATTCATTGTAAGTAAGGAAGGAATTAAAGTAGATGAAGAAAAGGTGAAAGCCATTAGGGAGTGGCCGACCCCATCAAATGTCACAGATGTGAGACGCTTCCATGGGTTAGCAACTTTCTACAGGCGATTTATTAAACATTTTAGCAGTATTTGGGGAGAAGAACAAGAGCAAAGTTTTGCTCTCATAAAAGAGAAGTTATGTACTGCTCCTGTCCTTACTTTACCAAATTTTGATAAACTGTTTGAAGTTGAATGTGATGCCAGTGGATTTGGCATAGGGGTTGTAATGTCCCAAGAAAAGAGACCTATTGCTTTCTTCAATGAAAAATTATGTGAAGCCAGGAGAAAGTGGTCCACTTATGACAAAGAGTTCTATGCTGTGGTAAGAGCCTTGAAAACATGGGAACACTATTTAATTGCAAAGGAATTTATTTTTTACACTGACCACCAAGCCCTAAAATATCTCAGTGGGCAAAAACAGTTAAGGAGTGATTTGCATGCTAGATGGTCTGCTTTCCTTGACAAATTCCCATACAAAATTGTGTACAAGGCTATACAACAAAATAAAGTGGTCGATGCCCTTAGCAGAAGAGTAGCCTTCATCAAGACCCTCAGTATTGAGATTGTGGGTTTTGAATGCCTAAAAGACCTAAATGCCTAGGATGAGGACTTCCAACAGGTGTGGGAGAAATGTGTGAATCGACAGCCAGCAGATGATTTCTACATTCATGATGGGTTCCTTATGAAAGGGGAACAGCTATGCATCCCTTGCACCTCCCTCCGTGAGAAGATCATCAGGGATCTACATAGGGGTGGATTAGCAGGACACTTGGGAAGGGACAAGACAATGGAAGCAGTCAAGGGGCGTTACTACTGGCCGAAATTAAGAAGGGATGTGTCCACTATTGTGAGTAGATGCTATATTTGTCAGACAACTGAGGGACAAACCCAAAATACTGGTCTCTACATACCCCTACCCGTTCCTACTGCTATTTGGGAAGACCTGTCCATGGATTTTGTGCTAGGCTTGCCAAAAATCCAAAGGAACATGGACTCCGTCTTCGTGGTGATTGACAGGTTATCTAAAATAGCTCACTTCCTCCCATGCAAAAAAACAACAGATGCATCAGCAACAACCAAATTAATTTTCAAGGAGATTGTCCATCTACATGGGGTACCCAAGACTATTACATTAGATCGAGACACAAGGTTCCTAAGTCACTTTTGGATGACCCTATGGAGGTTATTTGATTCGTCACTAAATTTCAGCAGCACAGCCCATCCGCAAACAGACGGACAAACCAAGGTGGTGAACCAGACCCTTGGTAACTTGATTCGCAATATATGTCGGGAGAGACCAAAACAATGGGATTTCGCCATTGCACAGGCCGAGTTTGCCTATAATAATGCAGTGCACAGTTCTACAGGTAGATCTCCATTCTCCATTGTCTACGTGAAGGTTCCAAATCATGCACTAGACCTAGTAAAACTACCGAGAGTACCCGGTACCAGTACCTCCGCAGAACAGATGGCGGACCAGATCCAATCCGTCCAAGAATCCGTGAAGCAGAAACTAGAGCAAACCAACGCCAAGTACAAGTTGGCAGCAGATAAGCATCGTCGGCCCCAAGTATTTGATGTCGGTGACGAAGTTATGGTATTCTTGAGGAAGGAAAGGATTCCCGTGGGAAAATACAACAAGTTGCAGCTTCGGAAGTACGGTCCATACAAGATCATGAAGAAAATCAATGACAATGCGTATGTCGTGGACCTACCATATCATATGGGTATCTCTGAGACATTCAATGTTGCTGACCTTCATCGCTACCTGCCAGAGATGACACTTGCATATCCTAGTCACGACTCGGGGTCGAGTTCTTTCCAAGTGGGGGAGAATGATGGAGGCCCATCCCAAGGCCCACCTCACCATATGGGTGGCAGCTCCTAGGATAAGGATAATTCAAAGGATAGTAATTCAAGATAGGATAATTCAAGAACTCAAGACTCATCAAGAATTCAAGACTCATCAAGAATTCAAGATCCATCAAGAATTCAAGAATCCAAGATTCATCAAGAATTCTAGAGATTAAGATAATCCAAGGTTCCCAAGATTCATGGATTAGAAGATCGGACGGTGAAGATCCAGCCAGAGAGTTCGATCCTATCAAGGCCAAGATCAAGAAGAGTTCGATCCTAGCAGATTAGATGATTGATTCTATCTTAGTTGTTCTTTCCTAATTCTTCTATAATTGCTAGATGTACTATAAATATTGCTTTTTTCAAGCTAATAAACACTTTAGATTTACTCTTCAATTTTCGCCACCTTTTTTCTCCTCTAGAGATTTTCTTTCTTGCTTCGCTAGAAGCTTGTGTTCGCCTGGTGCTTACATAGCCAACCCCATTTATTGCTTCCACGCTGCATCAATTTGGTACCATAAATTCAGCACCCAACATTTAGGCCAAGGTTGTGATATAATTAATTATGTTAGTTTTGACCTATTTACTCGCCATGCATGTTTGAGTGAAGGTGGGTGGGGAAGGGACATTTGTCAAGCCTTAATTGAAATGATCAGCATTTTAGGTTTACAAATTTTATTACATCAAAAAGATAGTGCCGATATTGTGTTGTTTAGTCTTTTCCTTATCTTCTTTGCTTCGTACTTAGCACGGTTCTTTTTGTTATTTATATAATATATATATATATATATATATATATATATATATATATATATATATATATATATATATATATATATGAATTGTACTGGGCGTGCCTGCCATGGGTGACAGTGGCACAGCCCGTTGGGACATACCATACCATACCTGCCCAAGGACCTGAAACTCAAACCCGACACGGCTTATACGGCTATACCATTATGTCGTGCCTGGCATGTCCGGATTTAGACCTCTAACCCCCGGAGATAAGCTCGTTATGGAGTTCCATAAGTTTTCACTTCATTATCTATGTTTCGGTGCTTGGTAATCTTAGCCCACCGGTAGTATACGATCTCCGATATCATCAATCATCATTAGTTTGTACCAGTTGTCAAGTCTTGATTAATTAGATAGATTACAACAGCAATTTATTTATCCATATTTTTACGGCTAATTGTTGTCGGCTGCTAGAGTGACGAATATGGTAGGGTTGATTGCCGACCATCGCTTTGGGTGGTCGCCGACTCGCCGGTTGTCAGGATGGGCATATAAAGGAGAAATAGCCCCCCTCCTTTTTCACTTATGCTCAAACCGTCGCCTGAGAAGATGACGGTTCGCGGGTGTATCCGGGGCGTTCTGACGTACGCTCCATTGTTCATGGAAACATCCATAACTGCTTATGATTGGTCGTATGGCATCAGTGACCACTTCGTAACTATCTACAACCCAATCCTTATTTATGACCTTTGTTTTTGTTATACAGTTAGTGAGAAACCCGTTTAAAAAACTTAGGTTAAAGAAGATTGAGTAAATGGGTTTAATTGTGACCCATTTTGAAGAACGTGAACAGAATATGTGTTTGTTCAAACAAATTTACCCATTTATGTCTTATCTATACATAATACGGGTTATTCAATTTAATTAACATACTTTCCTTCATTATTATTAACTTCTTAATTAATTTACTTAATTAGCTTAATTCAATTAACTTAGGTAACAAATTGATATGATTAAATAATTCAAAACACTTAGTTAAACAAAACATTATTAAATAATTAATAAATTGAGAAAAGTACTATAATATGGTGAAACAACTAGAATTGATTATTCACTACAGAATGGATAGTTAAATAATAATATAATTAAGTAATTTACTAATTAATAATTAAATTAACAAGAAAAATATTGAATGATTTAATTTAATCAAATAAAAAATTGATCAAGTAGTTAAAATTGACTAATTCAATAAGAAATTTATTTAAAAATTAATAAAAATTTTAAAAATTAAAAAATTGATAAAAGGAGAAAATAGTTAAATTAAATCATTCAATATTTTTCTTGAATGGGAGAATGATGGTTCAGCCCAGCGTCAGAATTCTTAGGTCTATCGTACAGTTGAGGTAGGTGCCAGCTCGAAATTAATGCCAATTCACGGATGGGCATTGGTGTATAGGTGGGGGTATTTGACATTTTGAATTTTTGTAGCAGTGGAATTCAGAATTCTGCATTAAACTGTAGTTTTCGAATAATAAATGGTGTGGGCCCATTCTTCTAGATAAAACATGGTAAGTCTCTTATATCAAATAAAAATCTATAAAAATCAAATAACAAACCTAACCTAAATTTCTAATAAAAATGATTTAAAAAATTTAAAAAATTCATATTAGTGGGCCCGTACTTAGTACGGGGTTCATTCCATTAAAATTATGTAGTAATCTGTTAAATGATCCGTGCCTGGTTCATTGGAATGATATGCATTCTTTTCAGCTTTGAAGCATTTGGGATGGTTCCTTTATTTAATTGAGTCTGAATATTTGTAGTTAGAAAGTAGGACTACCAAATCCTATATAGGTTATGGTTCAGGAAAGTTTTTAAAAATTTTCAGAAAATTTGTTGAGAACTTGACCTATCTATTTTCCAATTCTCTCTTCTATAAACATAGCATAAGTTAGATCCTATGCATCAAGACAAAGTGAAATTAAAAATTAAAGATGCTTAAATAGATGAAATACTATAACGATTGATGGTAGATGTCCATAGGGGCAAAATTATGAGGATGCTGAAGTTGTTGAACCAAAAATGTTTTATTGCTTTGGCTGAAACTGAAGTTCCGTAGGTTTGTATATTCTTGAATATTTTTTTTTATAATATTTTATCCACCAATAAAGATACATATGATCTTAAATAACCACATATGATATGATATGGTCTTAAAAAATCTTAAATAATATTAAATAATCTAAAATTATACAATATAATATAACATTTAACTTTCACGGATTCTTAAATAATTTTAGCCACTGATCTGGTAGTTTCATTATATAATATTTGACATGTAATCTTATATAACATTCAATAATGACAATAATAAAAAATTATTACATTAAAATTATTATTTTGATTATAAATAAATATAAATAATTATTTTTATCCATTAACATGGAAATAATGAATTTCTAATAGTTGTTATAAAAATTATTATAAATAATTATAACATTCAAGGGTATTTTAGTCATGAATATTATATTATATTGTAATATACAATAATATGTTATCACAATGTACATAAACTTAAACGTATGCCACAGAAATAGGTTGTACCAAACTGTTACTAAACTGCATAATACGTGAAACTTAGGTTAAAAGTCTAGGCAGTAGGAATGGCAATGAGGTGGATTCGAGGAGGGTTTTGTAAATTCTAGACCTACCTGCTTCCCCAGACGTAGTAGTTTGGATTTTCAAAATCCAAACCCTATCCAAACATGAAAATGCAAAACCCTTTCTGACCCTATCATCACCACATCTGAGGGTGGGGAAAGTCAAGTTGGGTCTAGAACCTGCATATAATTTCCTATTATTTCTTGTTATGAAACAAATAAAATAACATGAACAAACACCAAAGTTTTCAATTATTTGATTAAAACATTAGAAAACAAATAAACTATTAATTTTTTGCCACAAAATTTAAAATATTAGTTATTAAATTGAACACCTAATGCGTAAGTTTATATGCTTTCTAACAATACAGACTGATACATTGCGTTTCATTGAAGATCCGATACACGGAACATACATAATTTGTATGTTTCTCTTATTTTCGTTAGTATTGGTCCGTTTCAGGTCTGTGTCGACCGATACAACTCAAAATTCAAATTCGAATTTAATGACTCTTAATTCAAATTTGATGACTCGTAATTAATTATCACATTTAATAACACTCTATTAAAGGAAAATTGAATAATTTATTTAAGGTAATCGAATTCGGATTTGAATTTGACATGCCATTAACTTGCCTATTAAAAATCACAAATAGGGGATAAAGGGATTTGGACAACAAGTGTTTGTCATATAAATTTGTATTTTAATTCTTAATTAAACTCATTTTTTAGTGGATGACTACCAATAAAAACTAAAATTCATCATTAAAATATATATAATAAATATCAATGTTTAGAGAACTAGGCTGGACATCAGCCCAGAAAAGGGAGAGGTTCATAGGTTAGAGGTTCAACCGAGGTCAAATTGTGATGACGTAATATATATATATATATATATAGTATTATGAATTATATATTGGATTCTAATATATTCAAATTATATAATTGTGTTCTTTTATAACATATATTTTTTATTTTGATTTTAAATTTTATTATAAGGCACCTATATCGAAAAATTACCCAAAATAAAAACAAAGGTCACCGCAATAGGACAATTGAGCAAAAAGTTATGGCCTTTAGAAGTTTGCAATAATGTGCTAAAATAATTTAAAAAATCAATTGTTTTTCTAAAACTAAGACTAATTCACTAGTTTTCAAGTTTGATTAGTTGGGTCAGCAATTTTGGCAAATTTTTAACCCAATCTAGTCATGGTCCAACTGGTTCAATAGGCCAATTGGTCATATTTTCTAAAAAATGATAAATATTAATACAAATTATATTGATTCTTTAAATACTATGGTATGTATGCATACACAAACATTTTAATTCTTTCATCATTTTTCAATTGTTTCTAATTATGTCTCAATATTTTATACTTTGTATAAATCATTGAAAAATGGATTTTTATGTTTAAATAACATATTTATAGTGATATAAAACTCATATTTATTGTAATTAACATAGGTTTTTAGGATTTATAGGAGTTTCTTAGTGTATCCATGCGTATCTTAATTTTTCGTCCGTATCCATGTGTATCTTAAGAGTATCTCAATACGTCTCTTAAAATTGTCTCTCTGATACACATTGTATTTTCGATACTTTAAACCTTGGGTCGAGGAGGGTTAGGTTTAGCCCATACCCAATCTACACCCGTGTGGATTGTAAAATCTCAAAACTTGTTCAAGCAAGGAAAACAAACATGCCCCCATTGGGGTAGGTACCCTTTGGATAGGGTAGAAATTGCCATCCTACTTGTCAAGAAGTTTAAGAGTCTCATCCACATCCAATTTTTGGGTCTGAATATGAATAAAGTGCATAGAAAAATATCCCAAAACCTAACAAGAAGAATAAATGAAGAGTGAAAAACCAACTCAAATTCTCCAAAAAAAAAAATACTTCAATTTTTGCTTAACAAAGTCCATATTCCATGGATACGAACTAGTTATATCTAATTAGGTTGATTAATGCATAGAATTTCCCATATGCAGAAACTGCTTTTTCAATCAAACTAGATTATCTCCTTCCCCACTGCAAAGATGAAAGACCATGCATGAACCCTGGACGGAGGAGCCGATGATCCGTTGTATTTGAATTGATACAGCCATGTTGTCATATTTCCCATATTTGCATGAACCCTGGATATACAAGAACCTCTCCAGAACCTAGCTAAGAAAGAAAGCTTTGATGACGATTTGAAAAATTAACTGTTATGCAAACAGTAATTCGTGAAAACCATCTCACGTCATCTACACAATCATTATCGTTTCTAAAACATAAAAATTATACATATACAAATACGTAGCTAAGAAAGAAAGCTTTGATGACGATTTGAAAAATTAATTGTTATGCAAACAGTAATCCGTGGAAACCATCTCACGTCGTCTGCACAGTCATTATCGTTTCTAAAACATAAAACCTATACATATACAAATATGTATAATTTTTTTTTATTTTATATATAAAAATGTTTTTATTTTACATACAAAAAAATAAGAATTTTAAAAATTATTTTCTATTATACATAAAAAATAAAAATTTTATAATATATAATAAAAATTATTTATTACATATACATTTATATATTTATATGTATGTATGTATGTATATAATAAAAAATTATTTATTTATTATACTAGGCTCGATTAGGCTTACGAGCCTCACAAGCTGAGTTTCACTGGGTTCGAGCTTGACTCGAAGCTCGATTTAAACCGAACCAAGCTGAACTCGAATAACTCGTGAGAAGCTCAGCTCGTGGCCACCCCTACTTGTCATTGGAGATGTTTCCAATGCATGATTGAGATGTGTTGTTGGGTGCTGATGTGAATTCATATAAGTGAATAAAATAGGGGTTTTAATGGTTCAGTCCCTCTCATAAATTCTAATGCATTCATACAGTTTGGGTCGGTGTCAAGGGATCACATAAGCTAATAAAATAAGGGGATAAATACGTTTACTTCTTTTTATTCACTTATCAATACATAAGTGATAAATACATTAAAAAATAAGGGGATACATACATTCATAAATTCTAATGTATTTATAAGAGGGGATAAATACATTTGGGGAATCAATAAAAAATTGTAAAGGGGAGTGGACTATATAAAAGCTAATAAAATAAGGTTTAGAATCAAAACAATAAAAATAAGTGTTTAAATTGCATTGGATTATCAATGGATCCAAACTAGTATAAATGATCAAATCAATCCAATCCAATCCAACAAGAAGAGAATCAACTTTCTCCATAACTTGCCCTTGTTGTTGACTTTGATGTCATTGAATAGGGGTTGGGGAAGTACAGATATAGGCAACCTTACACCTGCAGAGAAGTTGTTACCAAGATTTTAAACCTGATCACCTAGGTCATAAGGGAATTGGATTCTCCTCTTCACATTGCACGCCTTACACTATCCTCACAGCCACATCCCACCCTGTGTTGGGAACATCTCCCCATAAATAATTAATTTAAGGATGGGAGATGTTCTCGATGTGCGGTCAGGACATGTTGTGAGGTTAGTGTGAGGAGCAGATCCGGACTCGTCATAAGGAAGCAACCAAACCGATTAAAGTTTTGGAAATTCAACTCACTCAAGAAAGTAAGGCTGTGTTTGGAAACGATGCAAATAAGTGTGAATGCAAATATGTAGAGTGTAAAACGGTTCATATAAATTACAAAATTGGGTTAGTTTTGCACTGATGACAAATTTATCTTCTTACCAAACCAACTTTTAGTTGTAATAGATTCAAACATGAATTCCAATAAAGCATATGTTTTTTTTTTTTTTTTTTTTATCAAAAGCCCACTTGAATGTAAATTTACTTCTTTTTTATTGATATACGTTTACATCTTATTATCAATGTAAATATACATTGATCTGTCATTTATCAATACATAAATGTAATATTGCCAAGTAGAGGCAAAAGTGAATCCTGAGTGCAAATTTACCCTGAACCAAGATTTACACTCCATTTACATTGTTTTCAAACGCAGCCTAAGGAGCATGAATTGAACTCATCAATTCAATAAATAAACAATTATAAAATATCCAAATTCTATGTATCTGAAACATGTAGAAGGATATTGTAAGACTATTGTAGCATATAGGTTCTAGGAATTTGGGCTATAAATGTTACTATGCACCCTGTGTTGAAAAACAGTAATGCTTTCTTTAATGTTGCAGCCTATGTCAAGTGGTCTCATGAGGGTACATTACAACTCTAGGTGAGCAACATTTATGAAGGATTTTTCTACGGTATTAAAATAAAATTTTACAAGTGCGGACAGGGTGGACTAGTTCCAAACCAATTTTTAATTGGAATAATCTGGTGAGATCCCATTATATTTCACATCTATAATAATCTATGATAATAACTTGGAATGATACTTCATTTTTAATTATATAACTTTAATAAAGATGGCAGTAAATAATTAATTCTTTATATGTTGATAAAATAAATGTTTTTAATCAAAATTATCTTATATACTGTATAAAATTTATCTTTTTCGACATAAAATATAATAAAAATTACTAAAAAATTCAAGAGGCCTTTACATATTAGTAATTATATAATTGCTTTGAACAGAAAAATCAAATCTCGGAACCCAAACCAGAGAATCAGAACTAGGATAATTTGTTTGATTAGGTAAACTCGATCTATTAACAGCTCTAAAAAGAGACTTTAATTTAATTAAATCAGATTATTGACGTCAAGTCTACCAAAATTTCCATGTATGAAATGGGTCAAGTTTTTAAAAACTTGCGTTATGAGTTTGTTCCTTGTGAAATATTAATGACCACTTCTACCAAAATTTTTTATGAAATCATTTGGTTTGGATTGGCTAATCCCAAGTTACAAAAACGAAACCAACCATATTGTTGAACACTCCCAAATAAAAAGTGGGCCAATTTTATCCTGTAGAAATGGGCCTTTTAAATGCTTTCTTCTTCTTTTTAATGTGCCTTGCTTGCTTCAAAAAGGAAAGAGAACTTGTACAAATAAAGTCATTAATTTCCCCCAAAAAAATCTCTTTATCATGCATGGATTACAAGTTAAAATGCAAAATGGAAGTTGCCAGCTGGCTACCAAGTACCAACTAGCTTGTTGGTAGGGCTTTCGGTTGGTTTTAGCGGAGAATTAGAATTGAATCCTCACTTCACCTAAGGTTTGGTTGGGTCTGAGACTCCGAGTCCGGTGACGATAACGCGCTGTCATTCATGGAAGATCTCTGGATGTGCAGATGTAGTGCCTTGTGGCAAACATGTGGCTAGTGTATTGTGGCCAATAGATTCAGACTCATTTACCAAAATATTAAGGGTAAATTGCTGAAACCTCCTCTGAAGTTTTTGATCGTTGTATAAATCTCTCCTAAAGTTTGGTAATTACAATCATCTCTCCTGTACTTTTTAACATAGTTGCAAGTAGATTCTTTTTATTAGAATCCTCTAAAAGAGGTATGAAAATGTCCAAAATACTCATAGAGTTACTTTTGACAAAAATATTTATTTTCCAAATTTTCTCTTCATAATAATTACTAGCCCAAACCCTTCCAATCTCTGTTTTAAAATTGATTTTATTTATTTTTAAAATTTACGCTTCATATCAATCGCTCAAAGATAAAGCTATAACTTTAAATTCTCTATATTTTTGTTGTTTATAAAATTTATACTATTTTTTCATAGAAACCAGTCTCAATAGTAATTATACGAGTATTCTGGACATTTTTGTGAATTATAACAAAAAGATTCTACTTATAATTGTATTAGAAAGTTTTGAATATATGATTGAAATTATAAAAAAGGAAAGATTTCAGCAACAGTCGGAGACTTCAGCAATTTACCCAAATATTGATTTATGAAATCCACTGGTGAATACGAGTTCAAACCTTACAAAAAACAGGCTCTCCATGTTAGTTGTGGCGGTGGAACTCATATACACCATGAATGTCACTGATCCCATTAATCCATTTGACTAAGTCACCAACTGATGATACAGTAATTGGTGGGTTCTCTTGCTAATGGTAGGGGAGAGGAAACCTAACATCAAATCCTGATGCCATCAGGGTTTCGAGGGTGATAAAAGGTATGGGATGGGGATACCCCCGATGTGTAGCCCCATACTTCCGATTGTGTAGTTTCATGGGCAAAATAAATTTAATAAATAAATAAATCCATTGACTAAGTCAAGCATATACCTGACCTCTGTAGGGCTAAAGCTTTATTACTAACACCCAAAAAAGGGAAAATAAAAGACCGATCAGAAGATTTGATTATTATTATTATTTTTTAATTCGAATACCTACACCGACTTTGAATGTATTATCGGTGTCAGTGGGGTTCACCTAACCAAGCCCCAATCTCAAGCAGACCAGCCTGCTGAAAGCTCTTGCACAGATAAAGTGGATTGTGCAAGCCAAGAGCCCCTTTATCATGAATCATGGATATAGTCTGAAAATTTTTAAAATGTGTTAAACCACAGAATGCTCCATTAATATCAACTCTAATGACACTGAGATCAACTCTGTGTATTGTCAGTGGAGCCCACCCAACACTGATGAGCACCGATCTCCAGTAGATCAGATAGAGCTCTTGCACAAGTCAATTGTCATGAGGGAGTATGCTATTGGTATTGGGAACACAACATTTCTCAATTGTTAAAGATTTTGCATCGGTTTTCAAATTTGTATTAGAAAGAGTCAAAAGGAGATGCAAAGTAATATAACATGTCATTCATTGCTATGCACATGTATGCACCCGTACATTATAAACTACTAACCAACAATTCCTCCCGGTTGAATGAATACTCTGAGCAGGAAAAAAGAAAGGAAGAGATGTAATCAATTCTGACTAGAACCATCACCAACCCCTGCGTTCTACCCATGGCAGCATTCAATAGAAGGTCTGACGAAAGCCATCAGTGGCCCCAGGGGAGATTGATTGAACTCTGTTTGCGTCCTCTAGCTTGTCAACATCCTCGCCCTTATTTTCCTCTTACTTCAGCACTGGAAAAGAGCACTTCATCAGCTGATCTTCTGGGGTGGTGGTAGTAAGAAATGGAGGTTGAAGCAGTTAGTGCGGCCGTAGCCGTGGCCGTGGCCGGGCCGGAGACTGGTGTCTCAGGCAGCAAAGAGGAGAGGGGAATGTGCTTGGTTTGGGAAGATTTAACTGTCGTCCTGCCAAACTTTGGCAATGGCCGGCCAAAGAGGTTGCTTCATGGGCTTAGTGGGTGTGCAGAACCTGGGCGGATCATGGCCATAATGGGTCCTTCTGGGTCTGGCAAATCCACCTTGCTTGACTCATTGGCAGGTAATAACTTAAACTCATTCCCTTCTATCTCTATTCATGCATCATTTTTCATGGCTAGTCTGTCTCCAAGAGAAGGAACTCCTTACATGAATCCTGATTTCTCTGTTTCATTCATCGGTGGTTTTACTTCACTTTTCCGTCCAATCACATCCACAGTAATATTATTCTGGGTCTTTTGTGTGTAAGTTGGACTGACCGACTGAGAAATGAGACCACGTGGTGAGGGTGCAACGCTTGAACCTTCTGTTTCTGTGCTATGTTCAGGGCTGAGTGGGTCTCATCTTCCTAATAAACATTCGACAAATGTTCGATTTGCCCAGATTTTGTGATCAGCATCTAGTGAATGAATTGCAGTATTGCATTTCCACTTTACTGGGTTTCTTCCGCTGTGTTTTTCATGTCCAAGGATGCATGTTGAGATTAATTATCAGAGCATGCTGATTCATGGCGTGGGAATGTAAGTGACCCACCCTGAACGAATCTGTGCAGGGGGGCCAATTAGGGCTTTGACTTGGGCTGGGCCGGACAGGGCTAAAACAAGCCCAAACTCATCCTACTCCCTCAACAGGAAATCTTCAATTTTCACTCAGCCTACCTAGGGTTTACTGGGTTATGGCAATACTTGGAATTTTATTACGCAAACTTGGTCTTTTTTTTTTTTATGCAAAAAGGTGGATTAAGTCATTCCTCAAAGACAACTTTCAAGCCAGTAACAGGGTGTTCTTAATCCATATGCCTATAGAAGAAGGTATACCTATTTTTGTTTGGGTGGTGGAATGGTGTATCGGATGATATGAAGCTCCTGTTTGCTTGCACCTAAATAAAGGAAAAAAAATGATTTCCAGGAAATTTGCTATTTTATGGTGTTTGATTGTAGGAAAAATGGTAGCATGGAGGACAGACACTTTTCAAAAGTGAATATTAGGAGGAAAATGACATTACTTAATTCATTTTTCAGACAAGGTTGGTTTTTGCAACACTCATATGTTCCTCAACTATGAAAAGATTTATTTTCCAGGTTATAGCCAAACACCAGCTACGAATATGATTTGTTTGAGTAGGGATCTGCTATTAACAATGGCTCCCAATACCATCCCAACAGGTCATTGCAGCAGTACATTGGGAACATCTTCTTTCTCATTCATGGGCCCAATGTGCAGCTTCAGTGGCCTGTTGGGAGCATAAGGTGGGTATCAGATCTGATTCGATTTGTTTTCCTATTCAACATAATCTTCAAAGAAAGTATTAGTTTTCCTTCATTTCATCACTTCTTTTTAATTCTATCTAGAGTATTTTTTTTTGTATAATTTTTGTCTATTTATTAATTGTGAGTTAGAAATCTGTGTAAGATTAGTATTTCTTTTGGGAATAAAATGACAGTTATAAATTACAAATTCATGCCTTTTCATTTTCCAATTACTAATAGAGGCATGGTTTATACTTTTCCTCTATTTTATTTTATTTGTTTTGCAAGGGGCCGGTAATACTTTTCCTCTATTTTATTCATTTTCCAATTCATTCAACTTGAAGAATTTGACTTCAGATTGGCACCCCATACGCACATTGAGAATATTTTCTATACTTGTCATGGGAGATGTTCTGTTCCCAACATGGTTGGGATGTACTGTGGGGTGTACCGTGTACGTGGGAGGCATTCTATAGGGCGCGGATGCGAATTCAAACAATTTCACACTGCATTTGACTGTTGGGCTTGGGCCGGGCCCTTCAAATTTTTAGCCCACCCAAGTTGAATGCCTACTTGGACTCTCATAATTGATTCATTCAATGTCATTGCTCATATCTGATGGGAATGCTAATATATGAACTGCCACTTGATTATCATTGAATGTATGTAAGTTGGGGGGCTACGGGTGAGAGGAAGACAGATACATTAATAAGAAAGGGATTTCCTGTTTGTCTCTTGATTCTAGACCATGGTTTGTAGAAGTGTAAATTGCCCTGGCTGACATAGGATGATAGGAATAGGATATAAGGGTCATTGGGCTGGCTGAGGCTGGGTTTAGCCCATCCATTTAATAGGCCTGGGCCCTAGTAGTACAGCTATGTAACTGCCATAAGAATGTATTGGAAAAAAAAGTCTACTAAACAGGTCAATCTGAGATCTTCCACACTTTACCCATCATTTACTGCCACTTGTAAACCATCCATTCGATATGGGAATCTGTGTACACTAAGCATAGAAATCATAAAATCAGTGCGTATTACCTGCCCCACAAGTTGACAAGTTGAGGGGCAACTTGATTATACTGTTTCGTGCTTGGGCTTTAGGGCCGGACTCATTCAAATTTTAAGGAAAGCCCAATCCGAGCCCACCAAGTTGCACCTCCACTTTACGCTATTTCTATAACCCGCTTTGGTTTTTGTGTTTCTTCAAAGCATGGTTTTTAAAACCGGATCGGAAAAACAGGGAACCGGTCAGGTAACTGGTTCTGTTTTAACCCAGAACTGTTATTAAAACCGTTGATTTGGTCAGTAAACTGCTGATCTGAGAAGTTGAACCGTTCAATGGTTTGGTTGTTTTTTTTTTTATTTTTTATTTTTTATTTTTTTGTCAGAATGAACCGTCTATTCAGTTCAAATGGTCGAACCATTCGCCCCGGGAATCAGACCCCTGACTGGTTCGTTGTCTGGTTCGATTTTAAAAACCTTACCCCAAAGTGTTAGAAGGAGTTCAAAGTTTCAATGTTTCTTAATAACATATTTTTTCACAAAAGGGTACATTCTTGTTTTTTGGACTAACTAGTTCAAAGCTATGTTTGGTTTTGTAAAAATCAGAGAGAAATAAAAAGTTGGCTGTTTGGTTGCAGTGCAATTTTATTTGCACTAGTACAGATGTATGGGAATGTAAATGAAAAGACATGCAAAATTTGGTTTAATTTTGTGTCGGATTTTACTTTATTCTGCTTTAGGCTTTATTTTACTTCATTTGTATTGCAACCAAACAAAATAAGGTAAAATTTGAAACAAAAATAAATCAAAATTTACACCCAAAACATTTGCATTGTCATAGTTTTACATCACTTCAAATAAATATGCACTGCAACCAAACACAGCCTTAGATTTTTTTTTTTAATTGCAGTGCAAATTTGAACTGGATACAAGTTTTTGCACCCAGTTTACTTTTGCTTCACTTTTGCTTTTGTTTGTTTGGAACTATGATTCACACTCCCATTTAATGCAAAATTTGTACTTTCTGTCCTATTTGCACTCATTGACAGTGTTAATTTTGCATATAAAAAAAGTGATGCAAAATTTACCCCACCTTCTGTCTACATTCAATTCTCTCTCGTATAAAGTGATTTAAAACTGTACTTTTTATCCTATATTATTTTGCTCCCCATCTCACTCCCAAACAAATAAGCCTTCTCTTACCTCCATTCTTATTGATATAAGGAGTTCGGGTTAGCTGAAGGCAATGATTGTGTAGCAGACTGTGGAACAATGATAATGAACTACGCCAGTCATTAAATACATGTGATCCACAACCACTCATTTTCTATGGTATAGGACATTGTTATTATGACTGGATTTTTCCACAGCCCCTTGTACAGCTATACACTCAGCCTATTTTCACCGTATGCATTTACAGTTTTACACCGGTAAAAATGAAATTGGCAGGTAAATCATATGCATTTATACTCGGCCTAACATTTTCCCATTTTCCATGGGCATTTACATCAAACACTGCAAAGTAGGATTTTCCCTGCAAATTGTTTATTTTCCTTACTTGAAATTGGTTAATATTTCAAAATAGTCTGAATCATAAACAAAAAGCTCATACGTTGTCATCAACATTTTGATATGGACCATGCCACTCGTTCTGAACTGTTCTACGAGCAAGCTGAGTGCTGCATTAGATTTGTTTCGTTCAGACAACGCTAGGTTCCATCCCAGGAAGGAGCCTAGCAAGATATCTAATTTACGCATTTGTTGTTAGTTCAGTAATTCAGTTGCTACTGCTTTCTCTATTTTAATGAACTTTGACCTTTGAATAGGGAGACTCTCAAAAAATGTAATTATGACTGGAAATGTTCTCCTCAATGGGAAGAAGAGAAGGCTAGACTATGGTGTAGCTGTGAGTGTGAAACTTCATTAATTAATACAAATGGTGATCTATGTTCTCTTGTTTTACCAATTTTTGGCTAAGAATATGTTCTGTGTCCTCTGTGTGTGAAATTTCAGGCTTATGTGACTCAAGAGGATGTATTAATGGGGACTCTCACTGTCAGAGAAACAATCACGTACTCAGCTCATTTGAGGCTTCCTACTACCATGAGCAAAGAAGAGATAAATGCAGTGGTAGACGGCACAATCATGGAGATGGGTCTCCAAGAATGTGCAGACAAATTGATAGGGAACTGGCATTTGAGGGGTATCAGTGGTGGAGAGAAGAAGAGACTAAGCATTGCACTCGTGATCCTTACACGCCCTCGTCTCTTGTTTCTTGACGAGCCCACTAGTGGACTCGACAGTGCTTCGGCTTTCTTTGTGATTCAAACTCTGAGAAATATAGCCCATGATGGAAGAACAGTTGTCTCCTCCATCCACCAGCCAAGTAGCGAAGTCTTTGAACTGTTCGACGATTTGTTCCTCCTTTCAGGTGGAGAAGTTGTTTATTTTGGAGAAGCAAAGTTGGCCGTGCAGGTACTCTACAAAGTTGGTTAATTTCTTTTCATGGATGGAAATGGCCCTGTATATCTGGGGTGATATTAGAAATACGTGGGAGTCTAATTTCGTTATTTGCTGCAACAGTTCTTTGCTGAAGCTGGATTTCCTTGTCCTAGTAGAAGGAATCCTTCTGATCACTTCCTTCGCTGTATAAATTCTGACTTCGACGTTGTAACTGCCACTCTGATCGGATCTCAGAGAATCCTTGTATGTGGTAGCTTTAAATTCTACATTTCTTCTTCACTCGAACAGCTGAATTGAGCCTGTTTCTTAACACCCCTGTTTTAATATTTCCTGATTTTTTTCCATTTTTCTTTTTAATCTTGGCAGGCAAGCAGGTTAGCGGCTACCATGTTAGAAGTTGAAGAGGGATTTCAAACCCAGGTGTGTAGTCTATGGCATCAAATTCACATTTTATCAACATAGCAAACCTCCGAATTTCATTGTTCTCTAGGTTTGAAGTGATCTCCAGTTCTTCTCAGTTTGCAGTTTTAGTGTTTGGGAGGGTCTCAGAATGAATATACCAACTTCAGATTCATGTTTTTAATTTGTTTATATCTATTTTTTCATGTTTGCTACAGGAAATTACTACATCTGATCCCTTCAGGAACCTTCCAACTTCAGAGATCAAAGGGGTACTCATTCAGAAATACAAGTGCTCAAAATATGCAATAAGGGCAAGGAAACGGATTCATGAAATCACACATATTGTAGGTTTCTCAAGCCATAGAAAAGCAGGCCTATCATATGGTTTTCCTATATGGAATATGATCTGTTCCTTCTTTGGTGTATATATGCTAATATGCTTGAATTGATAGACAGTAGGCCTTAATGGAATAAAAACTTCATTACACTGTTAAGAGGGATTCTAGTAAGAAAACAAATGTATGCAATATTGCCAACATATAATTGTTTTGACAATCTAATTTTGAAGTCTAAACAGCTTTGTGGGTAACCTTCAATATCAAATTGTAAATGCAGGAAGGGCCGATCATAGAACCATACAGTGGAAGTGAAGCGAGCTGGTGGAAACAGCTCACAACATTGACACGAAGGTCTTCTGTGAACATGTCTAGAGATATTGGATATTACTGGTTAAGGATCGTAGTCTATATTTTGGTATCCATGTGCGTTGGTACCATCTTTTATGATGTAGGTACCAGCTATTCTGCAATACTTGCTAGAGGGTCAAGTGGTGGATTCATTGTGGGTTACATGACTTTCATGTCCATTGGAGGTTTCCCATCTTTCATTGAAGAAATGAAGGTAACTAATCTCACACAATTCATTGTACAAATCAGAAAAAGAAACATGGAAACATTGTTACATAGAGCTTTGGTTAATGCCTTAAAATTTCTCTAACAGGTTTTTTACCGAGAGAGGCTCAATGGACATTATGGGAATGCTGTTTTCATTCTATCCAACTTCCTTTCATCATTTCCTTTCTTGTTTGCAATGTCATTTGCCAGTGGAACCATAATATATTGCATGGTGAAGTATCATCCAGGCTTCTCCCACTTTGCCTACTTCTGCATTGCTGTCTTCAGCTGTATTTCTGTCATAGAGAGTTGCATGATGGTTGTTGCATCATTGGTTCCCAATTTCTTGTTGGGAGTCATAACTGGAGCTGGAATAATTGTAAGTATCAGAACCCTAAAGCTTTGTGTTCTTCATTGTCATCATGATTCCTATGGCTGTTGTGGTCTCATTATAATAATGTCTCAATGGTTATTAGGCAATTCTGATGATGACATCTGGGTTCTTCCGCTTGCTTCGTGATCTTCCCAAGCCCTTCTGGCGCTACCCGATTTCATATGTGAATTTTTGTTCATGGGCATTACAGGTAAATATTGGAACTCATTTTTGTTAATTTATACGATTACAATGAATACTACAAGCAGGGAAAACTACAAATGTGGAACCATTGATGACCAAAGCAAAGCATTTTATAGGTTAATCCTATTTCCTTTTCTGCACAAATTATTCACTCAGAATCTATAGTCATGACCTTGCAATCCATTGAATTGTTCTTAAATAAATGAAATAGTGAATAATCTAGTTCAGAAGTCATCAATCATCAATGCCCTTGTGGCAGTTAGTTGGGAATGCTGATGGTTAATAGGTGATGTGAATTTTTTGTTTCAAAATGTATGAATCAGGGTGCATACAAGAATGATCTGATTGGGCTTGAATTCTACCCTTCCTCGCCTGGTGAACCAAAGCTGAAGGGTGAGGATATCATCCAAAAGATGTTAGGGATTCAACTGGATCACTCCAAATGGTGGGACCTTTCCATTGTTATACTCATACTAATAGCTTACAGAATCCTATTCCTCATTATACTCAAGTTCAATGAGAAGGCAACACCATTGTTACGCAGCCTCTATGCCAAAGGGACTCTTCATCATCTTCAAAAGAGGCATTTATTCAGGTCAACAGTCTCCTCCAAGAGGCACCAGAACCTTCACCAATTAACTTCTGATGAGGGTTTAAGTTCTCCATTTCCTTAGCAGTGATTGCTTCTAATATCATGTTACAACTTACTCTCTCATTGAGTTGATTATTATCTGTATCTCTCATGCAGATGTTTTAATCTGCACAAGAAAATCAATGTGGTCCATCTAGGCCAAATGTTAGCATTAACATGTACCAGTCCATCTGTTATTACAATCCAGATGGCTGATAACTGTATCTTTATATAAATAGTCCTCCTTAGAGTGCTTCCTCTGTATATGCCTATCTCTCAAGAAGAAAAAAAAAAAAACCTTTTTATTATTTATGTAGTGACTCTTAGATTTTCATTACTGCAGCCAAACTATTAGATAACTTATATACACTAATTCTTCTCCTTTGTTTTGACTACTGAAGAAATGTAGAAAACCAGACAGCTCTAAATAAATAAATAAACTAGCGGAGGGGGCCCTGTGTTGTAGAGGCTCACTCATAAACTATCAGGCTCGAGCTCGATTCGAATTAGAGACTTGAGCTCGAGTGCTCGAGCTCGGCTCAAGTCAAAAGCTCGGAAGTTCAAGCTCAGCTACCTTTGATTGCAGGTCTCTCAAGCAGCCAAGGTTCTGAACCGAGGTCTCCCTCAATTGCCAAGGTGCCAAATCGAGGTTTCCCTAGCAGTTGTATCAGTTCCAAATTGATTTGGAACAGCAAGAAGATCTTGACCCATTTATTAATTGGGATAAAAGTACAGAATCAGAACCACCATGATCAGTTCAGTTGTGTCAGTCGGGTAGACCTTACCCATTGACAGCCCTAGTTGCAATATGCACACAATAAGCATTTCCTCAAATTAAACAGGTACGAAAATCTAAATCAGTTATCTTCTCATAATGGTTTAACCTCTTCATTAGCAGTGGTGGTGCTAAAACCTCATTGAGTTAATCTAACGATTTTTTGAATTTACTACTTGGTACAGACATTTTGGCAAATTTCTACACATAAATAACTGAATATACTGCTTTGTCCACCAAAAGAAATAAGCATTTCAGTTCAGTCAATTCAGCAATAGTTATTAAACAAACAGTGCCTAATGCAACAAGCGAGTCAAGGTTCTAGCTGCTAGAGGTACATCACATACCGCTCATCAGAAACATCGTGTGGGCCTTAGTGGGTGAAAATAATGTAACACATTGGCCCACAAAAACATTCTGATGTTTAGTAAATGATGCATTTGGAGCAGCCATGAGTTTGACTAGTTTGTATCCTTATTATTCTTCAAATAAAACATTACCAATTTTCATACACCAACTCAGCAAGAATAAGATGATGTGTTATGCAATAGTGGTTTATCATCCAACGGCAATCCAACACTATTCTCTAGACTTCCATATCTAGTTGAAGTTGAACCAGTATCCCATAGGTTTGATGGTTGTCTTATAAAGCACTCCACTTCTTCATGGGTTTCTTGAACAAATACTTGGCCTTTAGATATTCTCAACCCCTCTAACTCCATAGTGACTTCCTTCATTGTTGGTCTTTTTTTCCCATTCAAATTCAAGCACCTCTTTGCAAGGTAAGCAACTGCCTCAACTTCTACCTTTTCACCCTCCTTTACCACTTGTGCATCAAGAATCTCAAAGAGACGGTTCTCCTCTATTGAAGTTAGGAAATAAGTGGCTAAGCTTCTCTGTTCTCCTGGTCTCAATAAAAAAATTGGCTCCTTTCCAGTCAAAAGCTCTACAAGAACTACTCCAAAACTATAAACATCACTTTTCTCTGTGAATTGACTTGATTGATAGTACTCAGGATCCAAGTACCCAAAGGTCCCATGTACTGCAGTGGTTAAATGGGTTTTATCAACTGCAATTGACCTTGAAGTTCCAAAATCTGAAACTTTGGCTCTATATTTATCATCCAAGAGTATGTTTGTAGATTTCACATCTCTGTGATATATTGGTGTAGAAGCTGCTGAATGTAAGTAAGAAAGTGCTCCTGCAACTTCTGTACCAATTCTTAATCGATTATTCCATGTACATGACATGTTGTCACTTTGATCATGGATATGATGGAAAAGGGTTCCACAAGGAATGAACTCATAAACTAGTAGAGGAACTTCTGTTTCCAAGCAGCAGCCTAGCAACTTAACCACATTTCTATGATTAATCTGTGAGAGTATAACAACCTCATTGATGAATTGTTCAATTTGACTCTCATCCACTTTTTTAGACTTCTTAATTGCCACAATTCTTCCATCGGTTAACATACCTTTGTATACTGTACCTTGACCCCCTTGGCCAAGAATTCGGTTCACGTTATAGTGATCTGTTGCTTTCTCCAACTCTTCGGCATGGAATATTTTGGCTTGCTCAACATTTCCCTCCTCTGAAGATATTTGTTGTTGCAATAATAAGCCACCATTTTGCTTGAAGAACTTCTCTTTGATTTTTTTACTTTTCAATTTTTTGTGTAATTGGTAAAAGCATATGCTAGCTAAGACTGCTATCAGTAGAGCCAAACTAGAGCCAACACCTACACAATAAGAAAAATCAAATAGTGAAGCTTTTACTCAACAAATAATGTATACATACATACATGCATTCATACATAATTAAATTAAAATAAAAAACCTTCCTCTCAGCTTATGTTGGGGTGGAAAGTCCCTTAAGATTTTATTTGATTGTCGTTTAAGATTTCAGATCAATCTAATTCAGTTTGTCATAACCCATGGTTAAACCAAGCGGTCAGACCATTTGATCCACCACCCAGACACATCTTTGGGTAAATTTCACCGTGAGTTGCTTTCTTGCCAAAAATGTTGCTTGGACAACAACCTGTTGACCCAGTCCGCAGTCGAACTGCTGAACCAATTGACTAGGTTATTGTGTAATTAATTTTCTTTCTATGTTATTACTATTTTTTTTAATTATATATATGACATCATGGATTAGTCCACTTGATCAAGACACCAAATTGATGACCCCTCATTCAAACACAAAGGCGGTTTCATTTCCAAGTTGGCTTTTAAAACACTTACTAGAGAATGACCCTCATACTAACTATGGGCCCTGTTTTCTGATATTTTTTATTCATGTACTCTGATAAATTTTGTTTGACACCCACCTTTTATGTTGTAAATTTAGGTTATTATTTTATTTGATATTTTTCAGTATATAAATTTATTATTTAATTTAAGAGATTAAATGAAGTTTGATTTGTATATAATAACCCACTTCATGGATCTTACATTATTTGAAAAGAGTTTTTTTAGTGGAAGTAACTAACATTTTTAAGCATGAAGGTAACTACCATTTGAAGCTCATACTATTTATTAATTGGGAGACACATATTGATAAAGTTTCATTATTTTATTAGTGGGAGTAATCACTTTTGAATTGCTCTTTCTTGAAAAAATAATATGCCCTTGTTCCTATGATTTTCATGTTCAGACAGAATTATAACTTATTTCAAGAGATGTCCCTAATAAATGGTTTATGGATTATTTGCCATAAAATCAAATTAATTAATTAGGTTTAGACATCATTTATTAATGTAGTTACTCAAATATTAATTACTATTTTGATTATTTGTTTAATATTTATATTTCATTAATATATTGTTGTCTTATATTAATTTCTTGTATTGGAACGAATTTTCAACTTTACTTACAGTTATATTGACTTGACTAATTAATTAAAATTAATGGTAGTGTCTAGAGGGATGCAAATACATCGGATATTGATCTAATTCAATCTGTGGTTTGATTCAATTATAGTGGATCCAAATATCCCATTATAGTTAAACAAATTGAATATCGAATTAGAATATTAAATGATTTTTAACATGTAACTAAGATAAGATAATTTGTCTTTACCTTTCTCAAATTACTCACTTGTTGGGCAAAAGACCCCAATACATGGGTGGGTCCCACTTTACATGAGGAAGGAAACGAACAGTACATTAACGCCACTAAAGACCATCGGCATCTATTCGTAGGGGTGAGGAAAAAAAAAATCGAAAAACCGAATCAGCTGAAAAAATCGTTTGAAACCGAACCAAAAATTAGGTTAATCAAATATATAATATAATATTTGAAGGTATTAGTTTGGTTTTGGTTAATCAAAATAGAAAACTGACAGTTAACTTACATGTATTTATATATATTTATATATTATATATTTTATATTTTCTATACATTATAAATTAATAAATATGTATTATATATAAATATATATATTTATAATATATAATATAATATTTCTTATTTAAAATATAATATAATATATATATATATATATATTTAGTATTTTATTATATATTTATATATTTTTCTATAATAAATATTGTAAATAATAAAAAACTGAAAAACCGACAAACCAAATCGACGGTTGACTGAACTGGTCTACGGGTTAATCAATCGGCTTCAATTTCAGTTTCGATTACTGATTTTTTAAAAACTGATAACCCTGGTTTGATTAATCGAACCGTGAGCACCCCTATCTATTTGTTATTAGTTATTACATAATTTTGTGATGAATTTTTGTGAAAAGATAAAATTATTAATAGTATGAATATTATTAAATCTATTATAATTATCTTTTGTTTATAATAAATATTTTAAAGTTATTATATAATTTGTTATAATATTTAAATCATTTTTAAATTTTTTTAGTTCAACCTTTATTTAGATAGATATAGATAAAAAGTGGGGGAGAGGATAAATAGGATTTAGCGGTAATTTAGGAGAGAAGCTCTTTACAAATTAGAGATAATTTAGGAGAGAAACTCTTTGCAAATTAGAGATAATTTAGGAGATAAATAGGAATTAGAGATAATTTAAAAGATAAATACAAATTAGAGATAATTGAGGAGAAAGTGGGGGATAGCGGGGGAGTAGTTTACAAGAAATTTTAGGTGGGGAAGGAGAGCATCTCATTTGTTGTTTCAAAATGACATGGAATAATAATAAAAAAATTCAAAAAAAAGGAGAAAGTTTCTAGATTGTTGTGATTTAGTGTATATATATATTTATATCGAGGATTTCCCATCCCTAACGAGGAGTTGGTGCATTGCCCTGAACCTGCCTGACTCTGGGAAGGGGTGATGGATGGAGTAGAGTGTCTTGGCTACGGGATGGGGTGCCCCGCCCTGTTAACATTCCTATATAATTGTTAATTATTAGTGAAACTAAAAAATGTTAGCTTTTGTAATTATTTTTATTTATTTAAAGTCAATCAAAATTTTATTTCAAAATATAACAGTTATTAAAATAACTATAAATGATTAATAAAATTAAATTTATTAAAAAATATCTGTTCATATTAAATTAACAATAATTTTTCTATAAATCAACATTAAATAAAAAAATTTTAAATATTAAGAATAACTTTGAATAGTTTTAATTAATTCACGACAAATTTTGATTATTAATATATTAATTAATTAATAGTAAATAAAATTATTCAATCTTTCATATTTTCTTGTGCATCACATGCATGGGTCCCTCCTAGTATATATGCCATTTCAAGAAAAAAAAAAGACAAATGAATATAGTTAACAATTGAATAAGTAACAAAATCTCTAAGATAAATCTACTTCTAAATTAATCAATTTGCCTGTATGTTGCATTGGGGAGAGAGTTCCTTGAATAGAAAAAAACAATTGAATAAGAAAATTTATTTTCTAATTTTTGGCACCATGTATTTGGTTGTTGAGACCAATATCTCATTGAGGAAACGATTTCTTGTTAGATTTGCAACAATACACATTTATGCTTAGCAGATCCAACACCATTTGGTGTTGAAGATAGCAAGGAAATACGGTTAGAAATCTGACCCTTGATACCCAATGGAGTAGAGAAGGGAAGGACAGAGATGATGTTTTAGATAGCAAAACACACAGAGATCGAATTAGTGAAGAAAACCAGAGCATCTTTTGCTCTTACTGTCGCCAGAGAAGATAAAACTGATGGTCGGAGATCCGACCATTGATGGCTAAGAAACAGAGAGGGGAAAAAGCAAGATGATTAGCCAACTCTTGTATTTTCTGTCAAACCAAACATATCCAAAGGATTATATAGCCAAGCAAGACTGTTAAACAACCGGGGCAACTCTCCACCAGCTGTCGATCCAGTCCGTATTACCCTTATGCATCCCATCCATTATACATGAAAATAATAGACCCATGTGGCTGAATTTTCGTTTATTGTCAGGTTGGCTTATTTTGGGTTTTGAAATGGGCTGGCCATCTGGGTAATTGGCCTTTATCTAAGGTTTTGCGACGAATCCCCCGTACTGGCTCCTACTGTCCACATGGGGAGATAGATTATTTGTAGCGAGTGGATGGAAAAGTTGAGATATGAATTGGAGAAACATTGTACAGTTATATATAGATACAAGGAAAGGGGAAGGGGATGTTACCGATTATCCAAGGCCGATAGCGTTTAATGAAACTGTCCTTTCTACAAGGAATTCCATGTCTCATTCCATCTCCCGTATAACCCGGCGGACAGGAGCAAACATAATCCCCTGGTATATTCGTGCAAACCCCATCGCAGGGATTGGCCTTGAGATCTGCACATTCGTCGATATCTAAAAGCAAAATGAAAAGGCAGAGAACTTGTTGATCAACACTTGTTCTAGATCTGCTTAAAAAGGAAGGATACAGAGAGAGGAAAATATGAAGGAGAATTAATGGAATCGAACCTTGGCAACCCTGGGGAAGATAAGGATTCCCTTGGTATCCCTTCTTACATTCACAAACGTATCCATTTCCGGAGCTGTGTTCCTTGCATTCCGTATTGCTGCCGCAGTTGGCAGAGACATTACCAGTTTTGCATGTACTACTAAATTCTATCACCCAGTCCAGCACCATGGGAACGTCCCTATCGGCGCTTTCGATATTTTTTACCTGATACGACGAGAGATTGAACCACTTCCTGTCGGCTATCAAAGCGGTCGCGCATCTTGTCGATGGTTCGTCTCTCAAAAATCCCAAATCATTTATATGCCTGGTAGTAATATAGAATTCCTGGAGTGGCGGGACTGGGGTGCTGCAACAACCGAAGCCATTACATTCACTTGGATTGGTGGTCACAGCCAATTTTGTACCATTTATCTTGAATTCAGTCGTATTACAAAATGACATACACCCACCAATGGTCTGATAAGAGCTTGAACCAATGAAGTAGCCAAGGTTGTCGCAACCCAGGGTTATGAATTTGTTACTCTCTTGCGATAGGAAGTACGGGGACGATGTGAAGTTGTGCCCATAGAAGATTCTGAAACCCTCTCCGGAAGTATCACACCTGGTAATCGACCAACCTCTGGTAACAACTTTGCCTTCAGCCAATATGTCTACGAGATCCCGTCCACCACCAAATGACATTTCCGGGGGATTGCTGGAAGTGTCGTTGCAAAATACGTTGAACCATGAATTTTTGGAACAATTGGCTCCTATGCCGAATGGATAGGGGATGCTAACATTGCCGCATTTTTCTTGGCATCTAGGTTGTGCTGTTGTTGCTGTTGCCGATACTGTTAATTCTTCTGGTAGCGACAATAATAATGACAAAGAGATGAGCGCAAGCATTCCACCACCTACAAGACCTCCAACATTTGTGGCCATTCTTTTAAGTTCACACACTTCACTTGCAGTGGATGATTTATCCCTTTACGTATAAAATAGATTAAGAAAATAAAAGCAAAGAGGAATATGCCAGGAAACAAAGGCTGAACAAGAACGTCTTCGAAGAGACAAAAAACAAGGGCAAAATTTTAAACTATCTTTACTGTTTAGTTAATTAACAAATTATATCCTTACTATTTATTTTCTGTTTTAAACCACTCCTAACTTGACAATGGAATAGCTTTACCTAGATTGTTAGTACAAGTTAATGTTCCGTCAAAATCTGTACATGTATAACACCATGTCATATATAAAACTTTTCAAAATCCAATAATTCCCTTCTTCCCTTTGGCCCAATCAAAATTATGCGTTCGTCGCAAGTGCTTCTATTTTCCCTCTTTCTCCCCTCCATAGGGGAGTGTGAAATTCAAGCAAAAGTCAAGATTATTACCTGAATACATCACAAGCACTTTGTTTCAATGGTTTGAACCCAACCCACCTTGCCAAACTTTGCTTTGGGTCGTTAACGGAAGATCTGAACCTGAGAACCGAATCTCTGTCTCCTGTAAATCGAGCTCTGCTGCTCTGGTTCTTCAGTTGCTGCGACAAAACAATACCTTCAAGTTTCATTTATACGGAAAAAGAAGACCAACTATGGACTGACCCACCAGATTGAAAATTGTTCTAGGCTCCGCAACTCAGGTTCAAAACCAGAAGCTTGTTTGAAAACATGAACATCGGAGATTCAGTGGTTCAAGGTAGAATAGGTTGAAGGTCGACTTGGGGATGAACTTCAGCTGCTGCTACGAAGTTGAAGTCAGAAGCACAAGAAAAACCCAGAAAGCTTCCATCTTATCTCTTGAAATCTGACTGTTCGTGTTCGTTGACATTCACCACCGGTGGAGGAAGTAGGCGACGGAGAAAAAGAGAGTTATTGTTGTGCATGAGCCTTCGATGAGGAACAAATTGTTGCTGTATAGCTACAAGTACAAGTCAGAATTGTTGTTGCCTAGAAAAATATCTTTGAGAACCTCTGCACTAATCTACCGAACTCTAGTCGGTACAAGTGCATGAGGTTCCTCGTTTACTTCCCCAAGTCAACTATCAATTAATTTATATAAATTATTTAAATAATCTTCAACGAATAATCATTATGTATTGCATTTTCAAGAAGGGGCCCTGAAACTGGGGAAATGTGAATTCGGCTATTTAACTTAATGGATATTACAAACAACTCTTTGTATGGAAAAATCAATGCGATCATTTTTCCGCAATAAACATTTTGTAATTCCAAGCAGTACTCCAAATTTTAAACTTTCTTATTAAAGTTTCACTGCAACAGGAACAAATATTTTCCATACGTGCTTTTTGTTGTTTAAGGGTAAGATTTTCAGTTTTAGCCCTGTGCTATGAAGAGAACGGATATGCTCCTCACACGCTTCACACTGGCCTCATAGGTAGAGGTGTAAATCGGGTCGGGCTGTTCGGCACAATTTTGAACCGGCCTGGCATGACATAGCACGAAGACCCACGGCTGTGTCAGGCCTAGCATGGAGGTTCGTGTCATGCTGGGCTAAGGGTTTGAGGCCCATGGGCTGGCACGGCATGGCACAACAACACATGTTGTGCCACTCGCGGCCTACGTGTCGACACGACCCAACCCGTGGCACAGCATGAAGCATGGCTCGCCAGACCCGTAACGGGCTACACTCGGCTCGCCCGGGAATATTGACGTTGGGCCCCCTCCCAAAGGGGCCCAATGGCTAGTTTTAGATTTTGGGGGGGGGGGGGGAGGGGTTTATAGAAATACCCCCCAACAACTATAAACAACCATAATAGGGGGGTATTTCTGTATTTTGCTTATGGGGGGTTAAAAAATGACATAAATGCCCCCAAACAACAATATAACAACTAGTTTAGGGGGGCATTTTGGGTAAAGTTATAAGTAACTTTACAATGCGGTCATGGCACATGATGTACTAACCCCTCCGATGTCTACAGTTCCGTTGAAGTCTTGTTTTAGTGCAGGTACCAGGGTGTTGGATGACAAAAGAAGCAGCATGAACGATGAAAGTATAGAGATGCACATCTGCTTTAAGGATTGGCTAGATGTAAAACATAAATTACAAGACAAAGGAAGACATGATATTATACCGGATATTTCACCTAAAGCAGATGATGAAAGTCATGATTCATGAACAATAGTTGACTAGTTGTATATAATTTTTTTTCAAATTATTGTAAATTTTGTTTAATTTATTTGCTCTTTTTTAACAATGTAATTTTCTATTCTCAATTTGTAACTATATTGTATTTTTTATATTTTATTAATTTATTCCATTTTCATATTTCATTCATCCAAGTATCTAACCATTGTATGCTTTGTAATTTGTATCATTCAAATTAAAATGAAATAAAATTCCTATTTTTCTTCCAATTTGTTATTCCATCATTCTTGATTATTACTTTGTTAAGTATTTTTTTCAATCATGTGTTACATTTCTCATTTCTCGTTTCATAATTTTTCAAATAGTTCTCAAAGCTTAAAGAAAAATTAAATATTTTAGTTTTACACTTTTACTTAGAAAAGAAATAAAAAATTTCAAAAACAAAAAAAAAATCAAAAAATTAGTCTAGCCTAGTTCGGCGTAGGCCCAAGGCCCACCCTATGGCCCAGCCTGGCATGGCCCAAGCCTACAGCTCAAGCCTACACGGGCCTGGGCCGTGGGCTGTGTTGGGCCAACCTCTAAATTTTTCACTTGGGAGGGCGACACAGCCCGTGATAGCCTGCGGGCTAGCACGACACAACTAGACCTGTTCATGAGCCGGGTCGGGCCGGGCTTTTAGTGTTCATTAACAGAAAAATAATAGGCCCGAGCCCGAGCCCGGCCCTGATAAAAAGCCCGAAGCCCGACCTAATAAAAGAGAATCAAAAGTTTCCCTATTCAAATAGACTATCTATTTTAATTCAGATGTTTTTTTTTCCCTATTTAAATGAACAATGGGCCTACAAGTGAATCAACAACCTTCTCAAATCAAAAAATTTATTCAAATGGACATCACATAGGGTTTTTACTTATGTTTAACTATAGGTCGGGCCGGGCCGGGCTCGGGCCGGGCTATTTTGGCAAAGCCCGAGCCCGGCTCGAATTTTATGCAGGCCGGGCATTTTGGCCCGAGATTAAGCCCGTGGCCAAAAAGCCTGTTCAAGCCCGACCGGGGGTTGGGCCGGGCCGGACCGGCCCGTCAGGCCACCCGGCCCATGAACAGGTCTAGACACAACCCACTTACACCTCTACTTATTTCAGTTCTTGGAGCGTAGCTTCATCCTTCCTCTTCGATTTTGTTAATTGATAAAATCATCTGACAATGACCTTAGTTTGGAACACCTCGAATCGAACAACATCATGAGATTATATCACATGTAAAGAGATCTTGACAAATTATTAACCAACGCCTTTATCCAATAACATCATATAACTAAGGAGGTTATGTCTAATTTGAAAATAGAGAGGAGGTTTCAACATTAACACTGTTAAGCGAGGTTTAAGCTTTTTACCCTTTTATATTTAAAAATTACACCATGAATTGTATCAATTACTGGATCACCAATAGAATACACCTTCCAGATCACGTATCTCCTTTGTCTAAACTTAAATGAAAATTTTGTATGTGGATTTCTGTTAGAGATCATCAAATACCACATAATTTATAATTTAAGTTAAGGGGGGTTTATATGTATGAGCTTCAAAGAAAATCAAGGTCAACTGCAAGTATTGCTATCATTTTCCTATGACGACTTGGAGATTTTTCTAAATTCTACCTTCCTTTTCGAATAAAACAATAACTGAAAAGATAAATTTCTAAAACCTCCCTGTACTTTTGCACGTGGCCAAAATCCCCTTCAAAATCTTTCCACCATGTCATCTACACCCCTTCCGTTAAAACCCATAAACCTTTAATTACACAAATAACCTTGAAGTTCATTTAAATAAAATAAGTATATGTATTGAAATCTAAAAGTTTAAGGGGTTTTTATTGCAAATGAAATTAAGTAAAGGGGGCTGTGAGTGGTGATTTATAATTTAGCTTTCATTTAAGTCTAATATATAATAAGAACATTCGTTCAATGTTGCTTGATAATAGAATAATAACCCTGAAACCGACTTCCTCGTTTACTTCCCCAGGTCAACTATGAATTCGGCTATTTAACTTAATGGATATTACAAACAACTCCTTGTATGGAAAAATCAATGCGATCATTTTTCCGCAATAAACATTTTGTAATTATAAGCAGTACTCGAAATTTTAAACTTTCTTATTAAAGTTTCACTGCAACAGGAACGAATATTTTCCATACGTGCTTTTTGTTGTTTAAGGGTAAGATTTTCAGTTTTAGCCCTGTGCTATGAAGAGAACGGATATGCTCCTTACACGCTTCACACTGACCTCATAGGTAGAGGTGTAAATCGGGCCGGGCTGTTCGGCACAATTTTGAACCGGCTTGGCATGACATAGCACGAAGACCCACAGGCTATGCTAGGCCTAGCATGGAGGTTCGTGTCGTACTGGATTAGGGGTTTGAGGCCCATGGGCCAGCACGACATGGCACGCCAACACATGCTGTGTCGCTCACGGCCTATATGTCGACACAACCCAGCCCGTGGCACAGCATGAAGCACGGCTCGCCAGACCCGTTGCGGGCTACACTCGGCTCACCCGAGAATATTGCCGTTGGGCCCCCCTTCCAAAGAGGCCCAATGGCTAGTTTTAGCTTTTGGGGGGGGTTTATAGAAATACCCCCCAACAGCTATAAACAACCATATTAGGGGGAATTTCTGTATTTTGCTTATGGGGGGTTAAAAATGACATAAATGCCCCCTCAACAACTATATAACAAGTAGGTTAGGGTTGCATTTTTGGTAAAGTTATAAGTAACTTTATAATGACCAAAATACCCCTCCCAAAAACTAAATAATAGATAGTTTGTTTTGCTAATTTGGGCAATTGAATTATGTTCACTTCCTATAAATATCCCTATCCTCCACAATTCTCATCACCCCAATTCAACAATTCTCCTAATCTCTTCTCTCTCTTTCTCTCTCTCTCTCTCTCTCTCTCTCTCTCTCTCTCATACATTCTCAATTATCTGTAATCTAAGAAATTCTAATTAGCTGATTGTCTAAGAAATTCTCACAACTTTATCGAAGTTTCGACTTTCAACAAGAAGGCTTGTTCAATGATTAATTTTTTTATCTTTTAAGAATTAAAAAAAAACAGTTGGCTCTTCTGAAAACTAATTCCTCAACATGTTCAGCATGGATGACATTCAATCGCATCACGATAGTGTTAACACTGATGCGATTGATGTCAATGGAAGTGGAACTTTCACCCCCGGTAGTAGAGATACCTGGGGAAAAAGGAGGGCTTCTAAGCTGAGCAGCCCGGTTTGAAAAGATTTCAAAGTAGAGGATATTGATGGGAAGGGGAAAAGGGTCGTTTGCCAAAAATGTAGGAAAGACTTTTGTTATTGTAGCAAAGGTGATACGGGTCATTTGAGCAAACATTTGCTCACGCATGAACCAGAGGAAGATGAAGGGAGAGAAACAATCCAAACACAGATTGGGAGGGGGACTAGTTTTGGTACTTTTAGATATTCACAAAAAAAAGAGACAAGAACTTGCTAAGTATATTGTACATAAAGAACAATCATTTATATTAGCTGAAGATCCAAAGCTAGAAAAATGGTTGTGTAATTCCATAAACCCACAATATAAAAAAGTTTCTAGGAATACTATAAGAACTGATGCTTTAAAAATTTTTTGTTCATATAAATAAAATTTAATTTTTTTATTAGCAAATCTTAATTCTAAAGTTGCAATTACTTCAGATATTTGGACATCCAAATTTAATATTAGTTATATTTGTGTTACTGGCCATTTCATTGATGAAAATTGACTTTTAGATAAAAGAATTTTAAGTTTTATTAGGCTTGAATGGCCACATAGTGGCCTGGCTATTGCTGCAAGTATTTTAAATACTTTGCATGCTTATGGAATAGAAAACAAATTATTTTTTCTATTAAATTTGATAATGCCACCACTAATAATTTTGCAATAAATATTTGAAAATCTCAATTAAAAACGTGCTTAAATGGTAAATCATTTCACATTAAATGTCTATGTCACATCTTAAATTTATATATTCAAGATGCCTTGAATATTATTTCTACTCATATTTCAAAAATTAGAAATTGTATTTTATATATAAAAAGTTCAAGGGCAAGAAAACAAGAATTTAAATATTTATGCCAAAATTATGGTTTAAAATATAAACATTTTGTATTAGATGTACTACCTATGCTATGTTAGAAAGTTGTATATCTCATAAACAAATTCTTTTTGATTTTTACAATTCAAAAATGCCTAATGATATGATATTTAAGAAAGACTGGGAATTTGCAGCCTGTATAAGAGATTTTTTAAAACATTTTTATAATGCAACAAATAAATTATTTGGAATTTATTATCCAACTAGTTGTAATTTACCATATCAATTAATGATAACTAGTTATTGTTTTGCTAAATATAGAAATAATCCATAATTTCAATGTATTATTGAAACTATGAAAAATAAATTTATAAAAATATTGGGAGAACGTTTCTCCTCTTTATTGTTTAGCTACAATATTAGACCTTAGGATTAGGAAAGATGGTTTAGATATTTTACTTGAAACATATTATATAAATATGAATATTGACATAGGAAATACAAAAGAAGAAATTAAAAATTTATTATTTGAAATGTACAGTTTGTATGAATCTACAACTTGTTCATCTTCTTCTTTTACTTCTAACCTTGAGTCCAGTAGTAGAAGAGAAGAGAAAACTTTTTTCTTTAATAAGTAGAAGGTAAAATTTGCTAGTTCTATAACAAGTTCATTTACTGAACTTAATATTTATTTACAACCAAATTTTTCTAATTTACGTGAAGTATTAAATAATTTTAATATTTTAGCCTAGTGGAGTGAACACTCAAAAAATTATCTGGTTCTCGCCGTCATGGCATGTGATCTACTAACCCCTCCGGTGTCTACAATTCCATCAAAATCTTGTTTTAATGCAGGTACTAGGGTGTTGGATGACAAAAGAAGCTGCATGAACGATGAGAGCATAAAAATGTGCATCTACTTCAAGGATTGGCTAGATGTAGAAGATAGATTACAAGACAAGGGAGGGTATGATACAACACCGAGTATTTCACCCAAAGCAGATGATGAAAGCCATGAATGATTATTCATAAATTTGACTACTTGTAGAATTTTTCATTTTTTCAAATTATTGTAATTTTTTTTAATTTTACTTAATTTATTTGATATATATTTTTTTAAATTTTTTAACAATGTAATTTTGTATTTTCAATTTGTAATCATATTGTATTTTTTACATTTTATTAATTTATTCCATTTTTATATTTCATTCATCCATGTATGCAATGATCCATTCATTGTATTTTTAATTCACTAATTTGTACCATTCAAATTTAAATAAAATAAAATTCCTACTTTTCTTCCAATTTGTTATTCCATCATTCTTATTTCAATTTGTATGTATTAAATACAATGATTGGATTTCTTAGGTTTATGTATTAAATAACTTAAATTTCTCATTTCTTAATTTTTTAAATAGTTCCTAATTCCCAAAGTTCATAGGAAAGTTAAATATTTTATTTTTAAAATTTTAGTTAGAAAAAATCAAAATTTTCAAAAAAAGATGAAAAAATGAAAAAAATAGTGCAGCCCGATTACACCTCTACTCATAGACATATCCCACTATGCATTAGGAACATCTCCTATACATTCTACGTTATTATTTATGAAAAATATTCCCAATTCATGGTAAAATGTGCCTGTGAGGTCGGGGTGAGGCACCAAATTTACTTTTTCTTCACATTTGACTTTGTTATTTGTTTGTGAGAAATAAAAAATAGTATGCAAGATGATGTGATTCCAACTTTATACAATAAAGAATTGAGGTATAAAGAAGGTAATATGAATTTTGTATTAGTTTTTGGGTTGTAAAAATTCGTCCTTGATAAATGCAAAAAAATTAAAAAACAGAATTTTGTATCAGTAAATCATAATTAAAAACAAACAAAAACAAAACTGAGCTAGATAGACATAAAATTTGCACGCAATCAAGACTCCAACCAAAATACCAAATCCAACCTTAACAAGTTAACAGTTAGAGGCGACAGAGTACTAATAATTGAGAATTTAAAGTAATTAATTCAATATTAAAAATATCTTGCCGGGAATCGGGATTGATATCATGCCCCACCCAATTATCATTCGATGAATCTCAACCATGAGATTGAAATGTACCGTATATCAGCAGGACGGGATCGATCATTTCTACGATCTGAATCATTATATGGTTTTATATAGCTCTAATTGATTAACTACCTTCTTTCAAACGGTTAATCCAATTGTCTTAAAGTTTTTGGTCCGCATGACCAGAGCATGCTAAATTGTTTATACATGTCATGTTCTTATCTTACGATACTTCTTGCCATCTCTTATTAGAAAAAAAATTTGTTTATTGTGAAAATAAACTATGCCAAAGGAATGTTTGGAAGTAGAAAATGATTTGTCAAAAAGGGGTGGTTTCGAGTCGAACCAAGCAGAATATCCAGTTCATAGAAAAATATGTGGTTCAAGTTTGGTCTCAAGTTTGAGTTAGAAATATGATCTCTAATTCAGCTCGACTGAAAAGCTCAAATGTTTGAATTCGTCTTGACTCGAGCTCTAGAGAGCAAGGCCCACATAAAAAATAAAAACTCATTTATTATTATAAATATAAAAATTAAAAATATTAATTATATATAATATAAGCTTGACTACCAAATGAACCTATATGATCACTTGGCAAAAGAAATAGAGATACTAAAAAATTAATTTGTTTAATCTGAAATACGCTAGAATATTTTTCATCGATACAAAGACTTTGCAAGATTACTACTTTGAGCTGATTTTTGATATATGATCACTTGGCAAATAAATTATAAAACAATAGTCATTAGTTGACTTTTTAATATATTTATATATATACACACAAACACACTAAATAAATCTTAGGCCAGGTCAGATGGCCTCTTTGCGCTCTATTACCCCAAAGGAGCAATTATGGAGGGAGTGCAAAATTCCCTCTAAAATCCTATGGAATTGCCACTTAACAAACAGATCTTGACAAATTATTAACCAAGGTATCATTTTACATTTTTTGTGAAAAACCAGGTATCATTTTACATTTTTTGACTTGACTCAGCTAACAGACAGATTTAGAGTTCGGCACGTTCTTTGCATCAAGAGATGTTACCTTTTTAGAGGATGAATTCCCTTATGCACGCAAGGAGGATGAACAGCCAAACAAAGCACAAGGCCAATTTCATTGTGGAATAGGTGGGACAGATGAGGTGTTGGTGTCATCCACTTATTTACCAGGACAAGCAAATGGCGAGATGGAGATTGACCAACGAGGCGAACTCGCTGTAGAAGGAGTCCGTGCAGAAGAAGGAACCCGCGTTAACCCGAATGCAAATGCTGGTGAACCCATGCATTCTTGTGACGCCACCACAGAAAATGTAAGCAAAGACAGTCCTGACGTAAGGGGGGGTGGCGATGTTGAGCAACAACAGCACTCTGAATTTCATTTGGGGCATGGGCATCGACAGAAACAACAGTCCACAAGGTTGAGAGATTTTGTGCTTCACACCACACAGCGATTGAGTCCCTCTCCACGTCCCTTTGCAAGCTCACTCGGCCAATCACATTCTGCAGGTAGTCCTTATCCCATAAATAACTATGTGAACTGTAACAATTTTTCTTATCGACATCGTGCTTTCTTGGCAGCAATTACTATAGGAGTTGAACCTACTTCTGTTGCTGAGGCCAAAAAGGATGAAAAACGGAGGGATGCAATGCAGAAAGAAATACAAGCATTTGAAAATAATCAGACATGGATTGTAAAGCCTTTTCTATCCGGAAAACGAGCCATAGAATGCAAATGGGTGTATCGAACAAGTATAATGCTGATGGGACAGTGGAAAGATACAAAGCCCGTCTCATGATTTTTGGGAACAAGCAGGTTGAGGGAATCGATTATAATGAAACTTTTGTCCCAGTTGCAAAAATGGTTACTATCCGTACCTTCCTTGCAGTCGTTGCAGCCAGAAATTGGGAGCTTCATCAAATGGACGAACATAACGCATTCTTGCATGGTGACCTTCATGAGGACGTCTACATGCGAATGCCTCCTGGTTTTCAGTCAGATAAACCGGGTATGGTGTGTCGGCTGCAAAAATCTTTGTATGGCTTGAAACAAGCACCGAGATGTTGGTTTGCTAAATTAACTGCAGTCTTGAAGACATATGGGTTTCAGCAATCATGTTCAGATTACTCCCTATTCACCTTTCGTTGAGATAGGGTGCATGTGCTTTGTTCTCGTGTATGTGGACGATATTATTGTGTTAGGTAATGATCGTATGGCAATTCAAGTCTTCAAGAAATATTTAAGTGACTGCTACCATATGAAAGACTTGGGACCATTGAAATATTTTTTGGGCATTGAAGTCCGAAACTCAACAGGAATTTTTCTGTCTCAACAAAAGTATGCTTTGGATATTATCTCTGAAGTTGGATTGCTTGGTGCAAAACCTGCTCCTTTTCCTCTGGAGCAGAATCACAATCTCGCCTTGACAGATGGGCTTCCCTTATCTGATCCTGAGCAATAGAGGCGCTTGGTGGGCAGGCTTATTTACCTCTCAGCAACTCGTCCAGAGTTATCTTATTGTGTGCATGTTCTGTCCCAATTTATGCAGCAACCGCAAGAAAGACATTGGGAGGCTGCATTGCGAGTGGTGCACTACTTGAAAGGAAATCCTGGTCAAGGAATTCTCTTGCGTTCAGGTTGTGACTTGCAGTTATATGCATAGTGTGATTCAGACTGGGCGAGCTGTCCTTTGTTTCGACGTTCTCTGTCTAGATGGTTTATTCTTCTTGGGAAATCACCGATTTCCTAGAAAACTAAGAAACAACACACTGTGGCTCGTTCTTCAGCGGAAGCAGAGTATCGTTCTATGGCCACGGCCACGAGTGAATTAAAATGGCTGAAGGGATTGTTGTTGGCTCTTGGAGTTACACATTCAAACCTAATGCGATTATATTGTGATACTCAGGCAGCCATGCATATTGCAGCAAACCCAGTGTTTAATGAGCATACGAAACATATTGAAGTTTATTGCCATTTTGTACGTGATGAGATTCAAAATGGTTGCATTCATCCTGCTTATGTGTCGACCACTGTTCAGCTAGCCGACATTTTTACAAAGGCACTAGGTCGCAGAGAATTTGAGTACTTTCTCCGCAAGTTGGGCATTCATAATCTGCATGCTTCTATGTTTGTTTTGATTCTTGCGTCTTTTTTTTCTGGTCTTTAATTTCTGGGTAGATCGTTTTAACGATCTTATGGCCTCTTGGTCCCCCAATTGTTTTGGTGTTGTTTTGTGCTTGGGCCTAATTCTTGTTGACGTTATATGGGTTTTCTGTGTGGTGTATACAGGACTAGAGGTGGCAATTGAGCGGGTTGGGTTGGGTGGGGTTTGGTTTGGGTTCAGCTTCAATCCAACTAAGCTAACCCACCAATCCATTAATGACTTAGTTATATAAAATTAAATAGGTTGGGTTCAATCCAAACCCGCTTTAATTCAATTCAATCCATCTAAACTCATCAATTTTATATTTATGGACTTAAAAAACAAATTAACCTTCTCTTAACATATAAGTTGGTTATAGCTTGGTGGTAATTGTAGATACTATTTACATATGTGGTGAACGTTCAAACGCATTACATGCATGTTATTTTTACACAAGCGGCGAAGCCATTTGACTATGTTTGGATTTTGGGTTTGACTAAACCATAGGTTCAAACCGGTCAGACCAACTTGAACTATCTAATTGGATTATATTCGAGTTAATCACATCAAGGGTGGTTGAACCATTTAGACTTGGATTAGTCCGGTTGAATTGGACTGGACCGGTTTGGTCAATGGTGGATCGACTTGGACTGGACCATATCAAGTTGTGCATGGGTTTGGGGAAGAACTAACTGACCCTAAGTGGATCAATGTAAGTAAATCAGGTCGGTCTGGATTTGTGTCCGAATGTGTGGATATTGGTCAGCCAAACGTTCCAAATCGGGCAAAGCACGTGGACACTAAACCATCCCACCCAAAACTGTTTCAGATTCGGGGAGACCCAAATTGGCTTGTACTAGGTTGTGTCAGACTGTGTGAATACTGGTTGGACCGGATGACCCAAACTGACTAGAGCAAGTGGTACCGAACCATCCCACCTAGTGACTATTTCAGATTCGGGTCGACCTAGATCGTCTTGTACTGGGTCGGGTCGGGCTGTGTGAATACTAATTGGACCAAACAACCCAAACCTGCTAGAGCAAGAAGTACTAAACCATCCCACCCATGGTCTATTTTGGATTTGGGTCAACTAGGATCGGTATGTGCTAGATAGCCATGTTGAAATAGTCGAAACTCAAGTCAAATTGATTTGGATTTATGTTGGGTGAAGTGTGTTGATTCAAGACAAAACTAAATTTAGTCAATAATTAATAGAAAATTAATGTATTAATTATAAATTATTTAATGCAAATGAAGAAAATTAAAAAAAAGGCTAAGGAATTAATACGTATGTCTATAGTGCTTAATCCAATGGCTGTCCACAACCCAACCCAACCCAACCCATTCAAATGGGTTGGGTGAAAAATTGCCACCCCTATATAGGACTTATGGGCCCCGTTTTTTGGAAGGACCTCATGACAATATGTTCTTCTCTCATCTTTTTAATTTTTAATAATTTTGTTTGGATCATTTAATAGAACACTCCTATACTTTAACAAATTTACTTAAACATACCGAATAGTTTGCTTTTTACTAAAACACTGCTTATAGTTTGTAAACTACTTACTTAGGGCCCGTTTGGCAAGTCTTTTTGAGAAGATCTTATAGCTCTGATAGTCAAAAGACACGTTGAGCTTTTGACATATGATCTAGGTAGCCTGAAGACTGTTTGGTAGACACTTGTCTTTCTATGCGTCGTTTTAGGTCTTTTCATGTGTGATTAAAACTCAAAAGACACGAGAAGCTTCGAATGAAGCTTCTCGAAATCAGCCCAAAAGGGGCTTCTCACGTCTTTCCGGCATCCCGTCTTTTGGCAGCTAAATCTTCCTCATGTCAAATGGAAATAGATCGATTTTCGGTCTTCCCGGCTTGTAAACAGTTGAAAGGCCGGATGGAAAGACATGCCCACCGGGCCCTTAATGAACCTTTCATTAAGAACTATTTGTTTTGTCATCTAAAAATGGTAACATTATCACCTAAAAGTAATTGGAAAATGTTCAAGGGCATGGATTCATATTTGTTTATTCCAAAAGTATCCTTAGCACTTTTTTGTATAGAAAATAAAATTGAACAAATAGAGAAAACTAAGTGGTTTTCCGTGTTTTGTTAGGGACAAAAATGACATTTTTGTTTTTAGTTTCTTTTGATTAAATTTATTTGAATGGATGTTGGCATTAAAACTATAATTTTTTATTTTCATCTAATGGAATGTTGATTAAGTAAATTGATTACAAATTGTAGGGGATGTTTTAGCATCTGTTTGGCATCGATGTCGTTGCTCCAGAAAGCGGAAACACATCAACGCCACGTCGAAAAAATGGTGCTCCAGGAAACACTTGTTTGTTTAGAACCGTTTTTCTATAAAAAATGGTGCTCCAAACCATGCCTTAGAAATCGGGAAGGCATGCTTGGAGCAACGTCGAATTTGGCATTTCCTAGAACTGCAGTTCATTGCTGCCAATAAGAACATGAGGTGACAGTGACTAGGACATGATGTGACATTGGATAATAGGTACCACTACTGAAAACATTTCTTGGAGCATTAGTACCAAATAGAAAATGTTACTGTTGCTCCAGGAAACGTCCTACCTGGCAGCAACGTTTCCAATTATAAAAAGACATCATTTTTGTAGAAAACGATGCTTCCAACCCACACATCAGCAGCACCGTTTTCTGATGCCAAATATATACTTAGTAAAACACAAACTGTAAAATTTTAGTAAATTAATGAAACTATAAAGGTGTTTTAGTAAATGAGTCTTTTTGTTTTACTTTAAAAAGAAAGAAATTGTTGGAGTCTCTTCACAACTAACTTCAACACTATGATATACAAACCTGGCTCTTAAGGAGAGGACCATACATATCTTTGAGTGTCATATTAATTAGTATTATCTACTGGCAGTCGATATAGATTGTAATCAAGACCTATCAAGACCTAAATTCATCACATGCAGATCACTCTGTTTCTTCTCTTTGAACTTAACATCACAACTTTTTTCATCTTTCCATGCCATATATTGAGATGAGATTCACTTAACGTTTTAATTAGTCATTACTTCGCAAGGGGCCCTTAGTTGAGGTTTCTAGGTCACTTGGTTTTCAAACACTAAATATTGATTGAGGGAGAGAGAGAGTGTGTGTTATAATATGCCCGACATCTAATAAATACAAACTATATAACAACCGATGCTGTTCTATCTGAGATGTTTCTTGAACTAAGGTTATAGTCAGATAATTCTGCCAAGTAGATGAAGCCGAGTGGAAGGATAAATTCACACAATAAGATCTGAAACCAAAAAAAGAGTCAGAGGCCTGAGGAGTCATTCTCCGGATAGGCACTCCGATGCTCAAGTCAATGAAGAGAATTGGTGGTCTGGCCGAGCAGTTGATAGAACGGTGCTGGTCCGAGCAGAGCAATAGTATGGGTGCTAGAAAAATGAAAAGTCGAATCCCTTACTTTACGCGGGAGTTATCTTTTTATAGTTGAAGACCTGTGTCTTAATGGATGAGGCTTCCGGGATTGTCGGAATGAGGTTGCTTGCCGAGGCCTTTGGGGTAAAACTTAATCCTCGATAGAACTGTCCTCCTTATCTGAACAATCTCTCATATCTTAGTCATGCTTATCTGAGGATGAAGTCACACAATAAGATAGTGCATTCAACAATGGTTGATCGTCTAATGGCAACTTCCTAATTGTTTTAAGCCTGTAGATATTCTGAGTCCCTCTAATTCCATGGAAACTTTTTTCATTGTATGCTTTTTCTTCCCATTTAAATTCAAGCATTTCATTGTAAGACTAGCAGCTATCTCAATATTATGTTTTTAATCACTCTTTGTAACTTGTACATCAAGAATTTTAAAGAGACAGTTACAGCCCATAAGTTACAGCTAAGGAGTAGCTTGGTCCAGCAGCAACTCGAACTACAGAACCAACACGCTCAAGCTGTTCAACAATTTTAGGTGTTGACCTGTCTACAGAGTCACTGTGGCAACAAGATGTTCCACATCCACTGAGGCAACAAGGCATATAGCCCATAAGTTTTCAAATATGGACTCAGATTTTGTTGGATGTCACAACTCTGTAGTTTCTATTAAATGGCTTAATACATTCTCTTTTAGTTAATAAGTTATCAATTAAGGAGGTTGTGAGTTGCTTGATGGATAAAGCTGAAGTTGGGTTGAGTAGGACAAATTCAAATATTTTATTCATCAAAATACAAAATAATAAATAATTTGGTTCAACCACTTCAATCTTTGCTCTATTTTAATTTGGTAAATTATTGAAATCTTCCTTGAAATTTCTGGTTATTGCTGAAACCTTTTTGAAGTTTGATAATTACAATCACTTCTCCTAAACTTTCTGACATAGTTAAAAATAGAACCCCTTTGGTCCTTTGGATCTTCAACCCATTCATTTGTCAAATGACACAACTTCTGTTGTGTCTAACTTCATAAATGACAATGCTTGATATCATCACCAGACTCTTGGCTTATAAAGAAGAAAGAAAATTTTGTTGCCACCATGCATGCTCATCAGGAGCTTCTAACATTCACGGTCGGCTGCATACCAGGTAAAATTTTAACCAATCTGATATGGGTTGTTAATTGTGAGGAACGCAATATCAGAAAATACAGCCATGAGTACTATGGGATTCAAGTTTCTCTTTTCCTAACTTTTGTGTGAGACCAAGCATAGACAGCTACACTTAACCCAACGTCAATCCTTGATTTGGATTAACCATTTAATGTGTTTTATCAAAGGAAAAGGCATACTAAAACTGGGTTTAAGTAGATTGTTCTTTTCAGCTTCTGAGTTATAAAAATATTTTTTTCTTGTTCATGGGAGTGGAGGTTTGAAATCGGAATTGGAGTGGTCCATTCTGGTTCCAACCATTTGGTTTGGCAGTATTGAAATCCAATTCCTATTACTGATAGAATGGCATTCCCCATTTGAGGGAATGGCTATTCCCTCCCCCTCCATTGTAATGGTGTTTGTATTGTTGATATTGTTTGTTGGTTCTTTTTTCACTATCTTAATCCTTCCTAATGTTTTGTAGCATTTCTTGGAAACTGAATCCATCAGTACGTTAATAAGCAACATATACCAGTTAATCATTTTCTTTTGTTTGTCAATAGTATTTGTCTTTACTTTTTATTATTTGTTTGTCTGCTTGCAGCCACAGATGGATACCATTGCTATATAACAATACCAGAGCTTGGGTGTCTGATGAGCAGAGCTTGGATAATTTATGCAGTGTTGTATTTAAAGCTGAGCAGAGCTTGGATGTCTGCTGGAGTCAACCAAGAGAATGAAGCACAAAGATTATTAGATATCTTAAATTATGATAGAACTGGAAAAAAAGGAAGATGTGTTATATTATTTGACAAATTGATTTTTTTGAAGTCTTTGTATTTTTTATGCCAATTGGATATTGTACTTGAATAATTCTTATGGAAATAATAATAATTAGTTTTTTAATTTAATACATTAATTTTGTTTCAAATATCATTTTTATTTAAGTTTTTTTTTTTTTTTTTTTTTTTTTACGTTTCAATTGTCATGAGATTTTCACTAAGCAGGTATTAAAGTGATGAGTTAGTAAAAGTGCTAGTGTAAAAAAAAAGTTGTCAGAATAAACATGATATAAAAATATAAAAAAAAAGCTAAGTCGGCGGTCATATGACAAACAATGTCATATAATATCTAAGCCGGCGGTCATGTAGAATCTAAGCCGATGGTTTGAACTGCCACCTAAAGATGGTAGGGATGTTTAAAAAAAGCTAAGGTGGTGGTCTTTTAGGACCTAAGCCGGCGGTCAAAACCGCTGCCTTATTGGCGCTAACCCGGTGGCTTCGATAGACTGCCGCTTTAGAACAATTTGAACCGCCTTCGGCTAGCCATTAAAGGCGACGGTCATTTTAACCTAAGCTGGCAGTCCTGATCTAAGGCGGCAGCTTCTTTGGGGCAGACACAAGACTGCCGCCTTAGACCTAACCAAACAGTCTTAAGGCCTAAGCCAGCAGTCCTATGGCTGCCGGCTTTGACCTTTTTTCTTGTAGTGGCTGCCGGAGATTCCTTCTGTTTTATTCCGAAATTTTGAAAAAGAAGGTGGAGGGCTATAGGGGTTCGAAAGAGGGCAAATCGAAGTGTTGTCTAAGATTGAATTGTTGGGGCTGCGGAAGATTCATTCTGTTTTATTTTGAAAATAAGAAGAATAAAGGGTAAAATACTCTTTTTTTGTCTTTCTGTTAATGGACACTAACGATAAGGGAAGTATTAGTCAATTGTCAGAAATAGTAGGTGTAGCGTTAGTCAATTTTCAAACAGTAAGGATACACTTATCAATTAATTAAACCATAAGGGTAGTTTTAAAAATTTACCTAAAGATTTTTTATTTCATTATTTTATTTGCTAAAAGTCAAAGTAAGTCTTCCAATTCAACAACTTCATTCTGTCTTTATCAAATGCCACCTTAAAAACACTTGTGAGACAAATGTTACGCTTTGATGTGCTTATCGGTGTACTTACCAAATCCAGACTCCCTTTCCCTCTCCACTTTAAATATCATCAATATACCCCACTTCATTTTTATGTTTTCTCAATATTAGGGTTCAAAGTTTCAATTTTTCTTTTAATAACATTTTTTCCCTCAAAAGGGTAAGGGTGTTCACGGTCTAGTTTGGTTTGGTTTGAAGATCTTAGACAAATCAGTAAATTACGGTTTGAGAAACTCTCATACCAAACTAAATCATTTTAGAATAGAAACAAAACCAGACCAAACCATTCTATTATAGTTTGGTTCAGTTTCTAATACAGTTTGGACCATTCTATTGAGCTTAACTCAATTATAATGCCCAAATTACATGCACCCAACATAAATAACAAATTTAATTCAAATATCAAATTGAAATATTAACAAGTGCCATTTATTACCATTATATACATTACACTCACACTTTATTTCTGATAAACTAACCTTAATAAAAATGATGGTGAAATAGTAAAGACCTGACCCATTGACAGCCCTAGTTGCAAGATGCACAATAAGGATTTCCTCAAATTAAACCTCTTCATTAGAAGTGGTGGTGCTAAAACCCCATTGAGTTAATCTAACACTTTTTTGAATTTACTACTTGCTACAGACATTTTGGCAAATTTCTACACAAAATAACTGAATAGCATTATATAGTGCTGTTTGTCCACCAAAAGAAATAAACATTTCAGTTCAGTCAATTCAGCAATAATTATTAAACAAACAGTGCCTAATGCTACAAGCGAGTCAAAGTTCTAGCTGCTAGAGGTACATCACATACGGCTCATCAGAAACATCGTGTGGGCCTTAGTGGATGAAAATAATGTAACACATTGGCCACAAAAAACATTCTCATAGTGTTTAGTAAATGCATTTGGAGCAGCCATGAGTTTGACTAGTTTGTATCCTTATTATTCTTCAAATAAAACATTACCAGTTTTCATACATCAACTCAGCAAGAATAAGATGATGTGTTATGCAATAGTGGTTTATCATCCAACGGCAATCCAACACTATTCTCTAGACTTCCATATCTAGTTGAAGTTGAACCAGTATCCCATAGGTTTGATGGTTGTCTTATAAAGCACTCCACTTCTTGATGGGTTTCTTGAACAAATGCTTGGCCTTTAGATATTCTCAACCCCTCTAACTCTATAGTGACTTCCTTCATTGTTGGTCTTTTTTTTCCATTCAAATTCAAGCACCTCTTTGCAAGGTAAGCAACTGCCTCAACTTCTACCTTTTCACCCTCCTTTACCACTTGTGCGTCAAGAATCTCAAAGAGACGGTTCTCCTCTATTGAAGTTAGGAAATAAGTTGCTAAGCTTCTCTGTTCTCCTGGTCTCGATAAAAAAATTGGCTCCTTTCCAGTCAAAAGCTCTACAAGAACTACTCCAAAACTATAAACATCACTTTTCTCTGTGAATTGGCTTGATTGGTAGTACTCAGGATCCAAGTACCCAAAGGTCCCATGTACTGCTGTGGTTAAATGAGTTTTATCAACTGCAATTGACCTTGAAGTTCCAAAATCTGAAACTTTGGCTCTATATTTATCATCCAAGAGTATGTTTGTAGATTTCACATCTCTATGATATATTGGTGTAGAAGCTGCTGAATGTAAGTAAGAAAGTGCTCCTGCAACTTCTGTAGCAATTCTTAATCGATTATTCCATGTACATGACATGTTGTCACTTTGATCATGGATATGTTGGAAAAGGGTTCCACAAGGAATGAACTCATAAACTAGTAGAGGAGCTTCTGTTTCCAAGCAGCAGCCTAGCAACTTAACCACATTTCTATGATTAATCTGTGAGAGTATAACAACCTCATTGATGAATTGTTCAATTTGACTCTCATCCACTTTTTTAGACTTCTTAATTGCCACAATTCTTCCATCGGTTAACATACCTTTGTATACTGTACCTTGACCCCCTTGGCCAAGAATTCGGTTCACGTTATAGTGATCTGTTGCTTTCTCCAACTCTTCGGCATGGAATATTTTGGCTTGCTCAACATTTCCCTCCTCTGAAGATATTTGTTGTTGCAATAATAAGCCACCATTTTGCTTGAAGAACTTCTCTTTGATTTTTTTACTTTTCAATTTTTTGTGTAATTGGTAAAAGCATATGCTAGCTAAGACTGCTATCAGTAGAGCCAAACTAGAGCCAACACCTACACAATAAGAAAAATCAAATAGTGAAGCTTTTACTCAACAAATAATGTATACATACATACATGCATTCATACATAATTAAATTAAAATAAAAAACCTTCCTCTCAGCTTATGTTGGGGTGGAAAGTCCCTTAAGATTTTATTTGATTGTCGTTTAAGATTTCAGATCAATCTAATTCAGTTTGTCATAACCCATGGTTAAACCAAGCGGTCAGACCATTTGATCCACCACCCAGACACATCTTTGGGTAAATTTCACCGTGAGTTGCTTTCTTGCCAAAAATGTTGCTTGGACAACAACCTGTTGACCCAGTCCGCAGTCGAACTGCTGAACCAATTGACTAGGTTAGTGTGTAATGAATCTTCTTTCTATATTATTATTATTTTTTTAATTATATATATGACATCATGAATTAGTCTACTTGATCAAAACGTCAAATTGATGACCCCTCATTCAAACACAAAGGCGGTTTCATTTCCAAGTTGGCTTTTAAAACACTTACTAGAGAATGACCCTCATACTAACTATGGGCCCTGTTTTCTGATATTTTTTATTCATGTACTCTGATAAATTTTGTTTGACACCCACCTTTCTGCAAGGAATTCCATGTCTCATTCCATCTCCCGTATAACCCGGCGGACAGGAGCAAACATAATCCCCTGGTGTATTCGTGCAAACCCCATCGCAGGGATTGGCCTTGAGATCTGCACATTCGTCGATATCTAAAAGCAAAATGAAAAGGCAGAGAACTTGTTGATCAACACTTGTTCTAGATCTGCTTAAAAAGGAAGGATACAGAGAGAGGAAAATATGAAGGAGAATTAATGGAATCGAACCTTGGCAACCCTGGGGAAGATAAGGATTCCCTTGGTATCCCTTCTTACATTCACAAACGTATCCATTTCCGGAGCTGTGTTCCTTGCATTCCGTATTGCTGCCGCAGTTGGCAGAGACATTACCAGTTTTGCATGTACTACTAAATTCTATCACCCAGTCCAGCACCATGGGAACGTCCCTATCGGCGCTTTCGATATTTTTTACCTGATACGACGAGAGATTGAACCACTTCCTGTCGGCTATCAAAGCGGTCGCGCATCTTGTCGATGGTTCGTCTCTCAAAAATCCCAAATCATTTATATGCCTGGTAGTAATATAGAATTCCTGGAGTGGCGGGACTGGGGTGCTGCAACAACCGAAGCCATTACATTCACTTGGATTGGTGGTCACAGCCAATTTTGTACCATTTATCTTGAATTCAGTCGTATTACAAAATGACATACACCCACCAATGGTCTGATAAGAGCTTGAACCAATGAAGTAGCCAAGGTTGTCGCAACCCAGGGTTATGAATTTGTTACTCTCTTGCGATAGGAAGTACGGGGACGATGTGAAGTTGTGCCCATAGAAGATTCTGAAACCCTCTCCGGAAGTATCACACCTGGTAATCGACCAACCTCTGGTAACAACTTTGCCTTCAGCCAATATGTCTACGAGATCCCGTCCACCACCAAATGACATTTCCGGGGGATTGCTGGAAGTGTCGTTGCAAAATACGTTGAACCATGAATTTTTGGAACAATTGGCTCCTATGCCGAATGGATAGGGGATGCTAACATTGCCGCATTTTTCTTGGCATCTAGGTTGTGCTGTTGTTGCTGTTGCCGATACTGTTAATTCTTCTGGTAGCGACAATAATAATGACAAAGAGATGAGCGCAAGCATTCCACCACCTACAAGACCTCCAACATTTGTGGCCATTCTTTTAAGTTCACACACTTCACTTGCAGTGGATGATTTATCCCTTTACGTATAAAATAGATTAAGAAAATAAAAGCAAAGAGGAATATGCCAGGAAACAAAGGCTGAACAAGAACGTCTTCGAAGAGACAAAAAACAAGGGCAAAATTTTAAACTATCTTTACTGTTTAGTTAATTAACAAATTATATCCTTACTATTTATTTTCTGTTTTAAACCACTCCTAACTTGACAATGGAATAGCTTTACCTAGATTGTTAGTACAAGTTAATGTTCCGTCAAAATCTGTACATGTATAACACCATGTCATATATAAAACTTTTCAAAATCCAATAATTCCCTTCTTCCCTTTGGCCCAATCAAAATTATGCGTTCGTCGCAAGTGCTTCTATTTTCCCTCTTTCTCCCCTCCATAGGGGAGTGTGAAATTCAAGCAAAAGTCAAGATTATTACCTGAATACATCACAAGCACTTTGTTTCAATGGTTTGAACCCAACCCACCTTGCCAAACTTTGCTTTGGGTCGTTAACGGAAGATCTGAACCTGAGAACCGAATCTCTGTCTCCTGTAAATCGAGCTCTGCTGCTCTGGTTCTTCAGTTGCTGCTACAAAACAATACCTTCAAGTTTCATTTATACGGAAAAAGAAGACCAACTATGGACTGACCCACCAGATTGAAAATTGTTCTAGGCTCCGCAACTCAGGTTCAAAACCAGAAGCTTGTTTGAAAACATGAACATCGGAGATTCAGTGATGGTTTAGATATTTTACTTGAAACATATTGTGAAAATATGAATATTGAAATTAGAAATAAAAAAGAAGAAATTAATAATTTATTATTTGAAATGTACAATTTATATGAATCCGAAGCAGTAGGAAATAATCCTCCAACTTGTACAACATCTAACATCTTCTACTTCTAATCTTGAGCCCAGTAGTAGAAGAGAAAAACTTTTTTATTTAATAAGTAGATCGCAAAAATCTGTTACTTCTACAACAAGTTCATTTACTAAACTTAATTTTTGTTTACAAACAATTTTTTCTAGTTTAGGTGAGAGAACAAATAATTTTGATATTTTAGCTTGGTGGAGTGAACATTCAAAAAATTATCAGTGTTTGCCACCATGGCACATGATCTACTAACCCCTCTGACGTCTATAGTTCCATTAAAATGTTGTTTTAATGCAGGTACCAGGGTATTGGATGACAAAAGAAACTGTATGAACGATGAAAGTATAGAGATGCACATCTGCTTTAAGGATTGGCTAGATGTAGAACATAAATTACAAGACAAAGGAAGGCATGATATTACACCGGATATTTCACCTGAAGCAGATGATGAAAGTCATGATTCATGAACAATAGTTGACTAGTTGTATAGAATTTTTTTTTTCAAATTATTGTAAATTTTGTTTAATTTATTTGCTATTTTTTAACAATGTAATTTTCTATTCTCAATTTGCAACTATATTGTATTTTTTATATTTTATTAATTTATTCCATTTTCATATTTCATTCATCCAAGTATCTAACCATTGTATGCTTTGTAATTTGTATCATTCAAATTAAAATGAAATAAAATTCTTATTTTTCTTCCAATTTATTATTCCATCATTCTTTATTCTTACTTTGTTAAGTATTTTTTTTCAATCATGTGTTACATTTCTCATTTCTCATTTCAAAATTTTTCAAATAGTTCCCAAAGCTTAAAGGAAAGTTAAATATTTTAGTTTTACATTTTTACTTAGAAAAGAAATAAAAAATTTCAAAAACAAAAAAAGAAATCAAAAAATTAGTCTAGCCTAGTTTGGCATAGGCCCAAAGCCCACCCTGGCATGGCCCAAGCCTACAGCTCAGGCCCGCACGGGCCTGGGCCGTAGGCTGTGTCGGGCCAACCACTAAATTTTTCACTTGGGAGGGCAACACAGCCCGTAATAGCCTGCGGGCTAGCACGACAAAACCCACTTACACCTCTACTTATTTCAATTCTTAGAGCACAGATTCATCCTTCTTCGATTTTGTCAGTTGATAAAATCATCTGACTATAACCTTAATTTGGGATACCTCGAATCGAACAACATCATCAGATTATATCACATGTAAAGAGATCTTGACAAATTATTAACCAACGCCTTTATCCAATAAGATCATATAACTAAGGAGGTTATGTCTAATTTGAAAATAGAGAGGAGGTTTCAACATTAACACTGTTAAGCGAGGTTTAAGCTTTTTACCCTTTTATATTTAAAAATTACACCATGAATTGTATCAATTACTGGATCACCAATAGAATACACCTTCCGGGTCACGTATCTCCTTTGTCTAAACTTAAATGGAAATTTTGTATGAGGATTTCTGTTAGAGATCATCAAATACCACATAATTTATTACGAAAAACCTATATAGTCGTAGGTGCTGCGTGAACTTGGATAGGTTCAGACAGCGACTTTGACATAATTTTGATACAATAGTAATAATTTATTTCCCACTTGTTCTTTTACATCTAAGGCCCAACTTGGTTGCCTTAGGTCCCCTCACTTTCCTTTTATTCAATCTATATGTAAGACTAAATTAAATGACGAAAGCTACTTGTTTGTATAAAATTATATATATTGTGAAAAACCAGGTATTATTTTACACTTTTTGACTTGACTCAGCTAAAATTTCACATGTAAGTTGAAATTTCAATGTCATGACGATTTATATACCTTTGTCTTTGTTTTATACGGTACTGACATTTTGTCTGTTAAATCAAAGTATCTTAACATTATATAATCGACTAAGTGTATCTTAACTAATACTGTCCTGTCCCTACTGTTTTCTGGTAATTAATTAATACTTTTCTTACCGTTAATTTCCGTTAATAGAAAGATGAAAAGACTATTTTCCCCCTATTATTTCTAAGAACCAACGAATGAACCGTCACACCTTTCATCCTTTTTCTTCTTCAACAATGGAGTTCTTGAAAAAGCATAAGGAACCAAATAGGGGCGGCGGTGGCAACCCTTATGAAACCCCTCTCTCGGAACTGTATGCACATTGGGCCTAGGAAACCCGAAAACGAAAGCCCACACATCGGAGGACCCTTCTTTTCTTCTTCAACAGAGCCTGTGAAACCCCCCTATTCGGTTCATTTGTTCTCTCTTTTCATTGCCTCTGGTTCACCGGAGGACCCTTCATTGTGACAGTGGCAACCCCCTATGAAACCCCTCTCTCGGAACTATATGCGTGTTGGGCCTAGGAAACCCGAAAACGAAAGCCCACGGACCAAAGGACCCTTCTTTGCTTCTTCAACAAAACTTGAGAAACCCCCTATTCGGTTCATTCGTTCTCTCTCTTCATTGCCGCTGGATCACCTGAGGACTCTTCATTGCGGCGGTGACAACCCCCTGAACCACAGCGGAAGGGGATCAGTAACTAATTGTTTTTCTTTCCCTTCTTCTGTTTTGTTTTAGCCCTGAAAGTGCTGAATCTACTGGCCGAGTAGTGATATTTCCATCCCACTATGGGGCAATGATAATTTGTGAAAAATCAAGAATAATTAATTAAGAAGCGGCCTTTAATGGTGGAATATTAATTCGAAGTGCATGCTGATCTGTCTGAGATGGGTATACGAGCATGGGGTGGGTTTGTTGATGAAAAACTGCAACAAGGGGAGGCTGAAGAAGAACCTGGATATATTCATTTGGGCATTGAGCGATGAGGAATTTGATGTAACTGATTCTGGTCGCGTATCAGTATTTTTGTGATGAATCGATTTTTTGGCTAAGTACCTCGTCAGTGACGTCTGCTCCCAAGTGGCCAGTGACTCAAGGGCTGAAGTGGAGCTCCCTGGTGTAGTGCAACTCGACTGCTCTCTGGAGGAGATGATCTGCTCTTCTTTAAGGACGGCAGGAGCTGAAGGACCCATCCTCCCTGCGGGAGATGATCAGCTCATCTTTGTGGATGGCGGGAACGGAGGGACCTGCGAGAACTCAATCAGAGATCCTGGGGGTGTTCACCCGGTGGGGACTTTCCGATGGCTAAGTCAGCACTTAGTAATAGAGCTGAGAATGAGAGAGCTAGGGAGCAGAAGCTACCATCCTTTTTTTTTTTCTTCTCCCCCCCCTCCCTCTGGGGGGTGAGGTCTTTATATACTGGTGATCTGACAGGTTCGGTAGAGTTGGCCCCGTATCTTTGTTGCAGCGATCTACTGCCAGGTAATGTCTTGGGGTGGCCTGTTACTGCGAGGACTGGCATGCTAGTGGGCTAGCTTGACCATTGCGGGGTACAGTCCGGTCAGGCAGTAGGTAACCACCAGGGCTGGCAGGTACGGTGTCGTCAGGCGAGAGACGTGGGTGCAGTCTTCTGGTACGACTGTCAGACGGAATGCTTTTCGTGAGGCTTCGGACGAGCTGTCCTACTGCGAGCTACCTGGGGGCGAGCTACTTGTGGCGAGCTCCTTGGTGGCGAGCTGCCTAGTGGCAAGCTCCTTGGTGGTGAGCTGCCTGGTGGTGAGCTCCTTGGTGGTGAGTTGCTTGGTGGCGAGCTCCTTGGTGAGCTGCCTAGTGGCGAGCTCCTTGGTGGTGAACTGCCTGGTGGCGAGCTCCTTGGTGACGAGCTGCCTGGTGGCGAGCTCCTTGGTTGGCTGCCTGGTTGTCAAGAGGCTGCACTTAATTGTCATGAGGTGCTAGGTGTCATAATGTCACTGGAGGGCCAAATCCGTCCTCATCATTTGCCCCCCACTCCCAAGCCAAAAGTAACTTGGCGAAGGGAGTAGATTTCTCCTTTTGGCCCGTAAGTCGATGAGCTAGTAAGCGCTGATCCAATCTCTTGGGCTCTGGGAGCTGCCTGTAAGTGGCAAGCTGCCTACAAGTGGCAAGCTGCCTGTAAGTGGCGAGCTGCCTACAAGTGGCGAGCTGCCTGCAAGTGGCGAGTTGCCTACAAGGTGAGGAAGTCTCTGTCCGTTCAATACTGTGGCCCTTAGGCTATGGGGGCAACTTAATAGTCCACTTTTGTTGATTTTGCCCATGCCGGCAGGGCGGTTGGGTCTTGAGCAGTAATTGTGGCCCGTAGGCTTTGGGAGCGACTCGTAGTCCACTCTTCTTAACTTTGCCCATACCAAAGAGGCGACTGGGTATTTCAGTAGTAATGTCGCCCGTAGGCTTTGGGAGGGACCCGTAGTCCACTCCTGAACTTTGTTTGCTCCTTGGAGACTTGTTTCTGAGGTTGGTGCCTTCTCAGTTCGTAAGTTTGCGCCTGGGCCAAGCCGCCAGACCGGCGCCCATGCCAGGTCGCGCCAGACCACGCCAAGCCGCCAGGTGGGCACCTTAGAGCTATGATTGCACTGCATCGACCTTGTAATGCCGGTCACCCACTCCTACAAGAAGCTACTAGGAGCTCGACCTTCGGTGGCAGCACTACTAACTTTAGGTCACCAGCTCACATGGGAGCCTCGGAAGGCTCGACCAGCAAGGGTGCCTATTGTAGTCTGTTGGTCGCCAACTCCCACGAAAGCCACGAAGAGCTCATCTTTGTAGATGGGACCTTGCGAAGAGGGCTGATGAGGTTTTATCTGAATTGAAAGTAAAGTTGGTAGAGCTGCTTGGTCTGTTAGCTCCCTACATAGTCTGAGTTCATAAGAAATGGAAACTATAAAGCGAGAGCTTCAGTTTCTAAAAAGTAAGGACTTAGCTTTCTAGGAGAAGAGGACTTAGCTTTTGTAGGATGAAAAATTAGCTTTTTGTATTCCCACAGACGGCGCCAATTGATGTAACCGATTCTGGTCACGTATTAGTATTTTTGTGATGTATCGATTTTTTGGCTAAGTACCTCGTTAGTGACGTCTGCTCCCAAGTGGCCTGTGACTTAGGGGCTGAAGTGGAGCTCCCTGGTGTAGTGCAACTCGGCTGCTCTCTAGAGGAGATGATTTGCTCCTCTTTGCGGACGGCGGGAGCTGAATGACCCATCCTCTCGGCGGGAGATGATCTGCTCATCTTTGTGGACGGCGGGAACTGAAGGACCTGCGAGAACTCAATCAGAGATCCCGGGGGTGTTTACTCGGCGGGAACTCTCCGATGGCTAAGTCTGCACTAAGTAATAGAGCTGAGAATGAGAGAGCTAAGGAGCAGAAGTTACCATCCTTTTTTTTCACTTCCCCCCCATCCCTCTGGGGGGTGAGGTCTTTATATACTGGTGATCTGACAGGTTCGGTAGAGTTGGCCCCATATCTTTATTGCGGTGATCTACTACTAGGTAACGTCCTGGGGTGGCCTGTTACTGCGAGGACTGGCGTGCTGGTGGGATAGCGTGACCATTGCGGGGTACGGTCCTATCAGGCAGTAGGTAACCACTAGGGCTGGCAGGTGCGGTGCCGCCAGGCGAGAGACATGGGTGCAGTCTTCTGGTATGGCTGTCAGACGGAATGCTTTCCGTTAGGCTTTGGACGAGCTGTCCTACTGCGAGCTACTTGTGGCGAGCTCCTTGTTGGCGAGCTCCTTGGTGAGCTGCCTTGTGGCGAGCTCCTTGGTGGCAAGCTCCTTGGTGAGCTGCCTTGTGGCGAGCTCCTTGGTGGTGAGCTGCCTGGTGGCGAGCCCCTTGGTGATGAGCTGCCTGGTGGCGAGCTCCTTGGTGAGCTGCTTGGTGGCGAGCTCCTTGGTGGGCATCCTGGTTGTCAAGAAGTGTCAGGTGTCATAATGTCACTAGAGGGCCAAATCTGCCCTCATCAGAATCTAAGAAGGCTAGTCAGATCCCGCAGCGTAGATTATGCATTGCAGTTGTTTTTGTCTCGGAAGATGGGCCATTCAACTCTATGGAGGAGCTCTGGAATGGAGAGGTGTAAGAAAACTGGAGACCAATGCACGTACATGCATGGTATCGTCGATCTCTGCTCAAACCAGAAACAACAACGACAATTGTTGCTGCCGCTGCAATTCATCTGAACACGGGGGAGCATACAAGAAGACCGGTTTTTTCATTCAGACATTCAGACCAAAGATAGGAGCGGCGACTGGAGGAGTATTCACATGATAATGATAAGAGCGGTTTTCAGTTGGACATCGAGACCAAAGACGGGTAGAGGGGGAGGTATTCGAGAGAAGCAGATGCGGAAGGGGTGGTCTAAGAATGGAGAAAGAGAAAGAGAGAGTGGGGGTTCATGGGATGAGGGTAATATTTGGTTTTGAAAAAATCTTATAAGTCACATGGGGTTATATGTGCAGAGATCGTAATAGAGCATTAACAGACGTTAACAACAGGGGTATAGTTAGTCAATTGTCATAAACAATAAGGGTAGTGTTAGTCAATTTCCAAACAGTAAAAATATACTTAGTCAATTAACTAAACCATAAGGGTAGTTTAAGAAATTTACACAATATTTTAATATACAAATTAAATCTAAGGGTTTTTATATTTCAGTTATAGGGGCTATTAGTAGATTAGGAAGGGGCTGCAATTTTATACTTTTGAAGTGGATTGCCGTCTACTTCTCCCGTAAATAATATAATCGTTGAGTTAAGATATTTAAGTAGTTACCGTAAAAAAGGCACATATCCCATCATCCACATGCAAAAAGAAAGAAAATGGTCTTGAAAAAGATAATTTGTCTGGACTCGCTTGCATTGATGCTTTTACGTACATAGTTGTACATTATAATAAAACTTAATTATACAATATGAAATTTAAAATAAAAAATAAGTGATAACATGAAAAAATCTATAAAAAAAATACAGACAGGTCCAAAGCTGATTTTTGAATTCCATTACAAATCTATAAATATTTAAAATGTCAAATACTCTCATTCTATACATTAATGCATTCTAAACTGGTACCTACCCCAACTGTATTTTGGGCCTAAAAATTCTGACCCTAGGCCGAACCGTCATTCTCCCAAAAATCAATGCTGCCATCCCCATCTCAATATAGATGTGAATCATCTCAACATTACATAGCTAGGCTGCATAATTATGTCATGCATGAGATGAATTGGTTGGGTGATCCTTAACATCCCAACTCGAATGAGACGATTTTGCAAAGGGCAGAAAGAATAAGGTGTGAATGAGTATTAGGAGTATTAGGAGTATAGGTACAAAGGGAAGAGGCGGGTAGGTGAATTGAAGTTGTGGTGGTCCGTGGTCTGCTGGATTGCTTCTATGTTTGTTTTGATTCTTGCGTCTTTTTTTCTCGGCTTTAATTTTTGGGTAGATCATTTTAACGATCCTATGGCCTCTTGGGCCCTCAATTGTTTTGGTGTTGTTTTGTGCTTGGGCCTAGTTTTGTTGATGTTATATGGATTTGCTGTGCGGTGTATACAGGATTAGAGGTGGCAATTTGGCGGGTTGGGTTGGGTTGGGTTTGGATTGGATTCAGCTTCAACCCAATCTAACTAACCCATCAATCCATTAATGACTCGGTTATATAAAATTAAATAGGTTGGGTTGAATCCAAACCCGCTTTAATTCAATTCAATCTATCTAAATTCATTAATTTTATATTTATGGATTTAAAAAACAAACTAACCCTCTCTTAACAAATAAGTTGGTCATAGCTTGATGGTAATTGTAGATACTATTTACATAAGTGGTGAAGGTTCAAACACATTACATGCATGTTATTTTTACACAAACGGCAAAACCATTTGACTATGTTTGGATTTTGGGTTTGACTGAATCATAGGTTCAAACCGGTCAAACCAACTTAATTTATCAAATTGGATTATATTCGAGTTAATCACATCAAGGGTGGTTGAACCATTTAGACTTGGATTAGTCCGGTTAGACCAACTTGGACTGGACCATATCAGGTTTGTGCATGGGTTTGAGAAAGAACTAATTGACCCAAAGTGGATCAATGTAAGTAAATCAGGTCGGTCTGGATTTGGGTCAGAATGTGTGGATATTGGTAAGCCGAACATTCCAAATCGGGCAAAGCACGTGGACACCGAACCATCCCACCCGAAACCGTTTCGGATTCGAGGAGACTCGAATCGGCTTGTATTGGGTTGTGTCGGACTGTGTGAATACTGGTTGGACCGGATGACCCAGACCGACTAGAGCAAGCGGTACCGAACCATCCCGCCTAGTGACTATTTAAAATTCGGGTCGACCTAGATCATCTTGTACTGGGTTGGGTTGGGCTGTGTGAATACTAATTGGACCAGACAACCCAAACCTACTAGAGCGAGCAGTATTGAACCATCCCACCCATGGTATATTTTGGATTTGGGTCGACTAGGATCGGTATGTGCTAGATCGGGTCAAACCACGTTGAACTATTCCAAACTTGGGTCAAATTGATTTGGATTTATGTTGGATGAAATGTGTTGATTCAAGACAAAACTAAACTGCTCCACTTCAGAATTCTGATTTGAACTACAAACCTACAACAATTCAAAATTATAATCCGCTCCACCTATAACATTCATACCTACCTGTGAATTGGCATCACTTCCAAACTGGCACCTACCCCACCTATACGGTAGAGCAATTCTGGGGGTGGACTGAACAGTAAAAACATCATTATTGGGGATCCACTTGATTGCATCGTTAATTGCATGGATGTCAACAAACTGACAAGTATAAAAACCCAGGCCCATTCAAATTTTGATAAAATCCCAACGCAAGTCCGCCCAAATTGTATGGACGTGAACAGTTTTCGATTCTTTCCAAAATCAAACCTGTCAGACCATTCAAATTTTGATAAATTTCCACTGCAAATCTGCGCAAGTTGCATTCCTAATTACATGGTCGTGAGCAGATTTGAATTCTCGAAGTCAGCTAAAAAAACAAACCGAACAAACCATTCAAATTTTGACAACCCCACCCCCTCCCCGGGCAACCATGTTGCATCCCATGGACATAGACAAACTTTGGACACACTAGTAAGTCAAGTAAACTAATTGTGTTCATGGAGACTTAGAATAACTCAGAGAAAGTTAATAAAGCAGAAAATGTCACTTCTTTCATTAGCAGTGCTCAAAAATCATTACACCCCATTCGAGTAATCTACACTAAAACTGTGAATCATGACCGTTGTGGCCCCACCTTGAATCTACTGTGAATCATGACCGTTGTGGCCCCACCTTGAATCTGATGAAGTGCTTATGCTGCGGTGGGCGGGGAGAGGGGGCTACACACCAGTTGGCTGACATTTTCCATTTTACTGGCCGTCTCTGCATTGAAATTATAACTTTAATTAAGCTGTCATTTTCGATTTTAATTTCATTAGATATTAAATCTAATGGGTTTGATTGGTTAATTATATGAAAATTTTAATTTGTACATATGTTTTAAAAAATAGATTTTCTCTTATTAAAATCAGTTTTGAATTTGTCATACATTGGAAAATTATAAGTTTTGTTTTGGGTTTTTTAATAGGAGCAGGTTTACAATCCTTAGAATTAGAAGATGAGAGTATGGAGGCTTGCTACCGCGCAACGCGTTCGCACGCGTCTGCGCGGCGCAATGAGGCACTTTAGATGTGCACTATGCTCGCACCCGTGTGGTTTGTGAATGGTTGCTTTGGCTTTTTGGTGCGATGCTGACCGTTGATGTGATCAACGGCCAGGATTCAATCGGGTGTAATCAAGAGACACAATTCATAGTTAACGGTCAGTAACTATTAACTACCTTTTAAACAGTCACAATGTTTGAAATTGTAATTATTCAAGTTGTTTTTCTCTGAACCAACACATTCTTCTTCTTCATAACTCTTTAGAAACTATTTAAGGAGAATGAATTAAGCATTTCACACAACATTTTCAAAAATCATTTTCTCTCTCTTTGTCAATCCAGTCTGCTACAGTCTCACAGAAGGTTTCTTTGGAGACTCTTCAACTTTGCTAATTACAAATTCTCACCCAAGGCTCTATTGTATCATAGGAACGGATTTGCCTATAACCTAATAGCAAACTCAGTGAAATTGAGTGGGGGCAAATAATATTCTAAAAATGATGTCTTCAGACGCACCTCAGAGCTTCTCCTCTAAGTTTCAGTGACCCTATTTCCCAACAATTTTAGAACGTTATTTTGTAATGGAGGCAGAAGTAAGCATGATTTCGATCAAGATAATGAATCAAGATCTTGTTCGACTGGATCAATTCGATGGAGCAAACTTCAGCTGATGGCAAGACAAGATGCTTTTCTTTCTGACTACACTAAAACTATATTATCTCCTGGATCCAAATTTGCAATCACTTCCCAAACCCACTAAGACTCAGAAAAAACTGAAGAAGGAAAGAGCAAAACAAGAAAATGATTCACTTCTATGCCGAGGACATATACTAAACGCCTAATCAAAGCTCTACAACTTCAACAAGGAACTTATATCTCAAAAAGAAATCTGGAAGGCTCTGGAATTCAAATATAAGGTGCAAGAAACAAGTACGAATAAGTATCTTATCGTAGAATACTTTGACTTCACCATGAACAACCATAAGCTCATACTGGAGCAAATTCATGAACTATAGGTGATAGTCAATAAAATTCGATCCCTTGATATCATCCTTCCTAAATCTTTCCAAGTGGGAGCAATAATTGCCAATCTTCTACCCTCTTGGAAGGATTACAAGAAGAAGTTTCTACACAAGGTTGAAGAACTTACCTTGGAGCAAATTCAACAATACCTTCGTATTGAAGAAGAGTATCGAATTAGAAACAATAGGGATAAAACCCTAGCCAATATGTTGAATTCTAAGGTTAATTTTATGAAAATTGGATCGGAAAAGACTAACCCTACAATACAAGTAAAGAAGAAGGATGAAAACTTCAAGAAGAATAACAATAAGAAAGGATCCTGCTATATTTGTGGAAAGAAGGGGCACTATGCCCGAGTTTGCCGACATTGGAAAGGTGGAACCAAGTCCGCAAACATAGTGAAAGACAATCTAATGGCCATGATTACTAAAATCAACATGATAGAATCGTCTTCTAGATGGTGGTTTGAGTCAAGCGCCACAGTTCAAGTTTGCAAGGACAAGTCCTATGGTTGTAATCATTTTATTTCATTTGGTTTGGTACTATGGAACTTAAGGCAAAAGTACTATGAAGGGGAAAACAACCAATTTAGGGATGCTTTTGGAATAAACAACCATGGGCCCATGCCCTTGAACATTTTCCACTTAACTTAGGTGATAATATTATCATTTTTATATGGAAAATAAGTAGTTTTTAATGAAAGGTCAATTAAGTAAATAGATTGCAAACCATAAAGAATTTTTTAATAAAATAAAAATTATAAGATATGTTTAAGAAAATCCGTAAAACTATAGGGGTGTTCTGATAAATGACCAAATTATTAATCAAAGGAAGTTCTTTGTCAAATAACATCATCTAAGGTGATAATCTAATTAATTTGAAAAGAGGAGAGGTTTCGATATTTATAAGAACTGTTAAGGGAGGTTTAACTTTTTACCGTTTTTTCAGCAAAAAGAAATTTTTTTTTACATTTTTATTTAAGAAATAACACCATGAGTTGTATCAATTCTGGATCTCCAATAGAAATGCACCTTCTAGATCACTTATCTGGTTTGTCTAGAATTCCGAAAATATGTCCTCTCAAGCTTTTGTAGAACAATAAGTTGCCTATGGTTTCTGACTTTTAGGGTTTAGTTCCAAAATAAAAATAAAACTAAAGGAGGGGTCTTGCTTCGTAGGGGCCGACCCGTTGACCTGGTAATAATTTATTAATTCGAGTGGTCAAATCATCAATCCGTTGACTTAAAAATGGTTTTTGGCCATTTTTTTTTATTTTTTTAATTGGGAATCATCCATGCAATCGGTTCCATTTTATCTTAATCTCGGTCCTTGGCCAAAAATCATTGAATCGGTCAATGACCCATTGACTCAGGCGGTCGAACCATTGACTCGTTCAATGTTTTTTGGTCATTTTTTTTATTTTTTTTCATTTTTGTTATCAGAATGGGCCATCCCTTTGAACCGAATAGTCAAACCGTTGACCCGAAAACCGATGGACAGAACGATTCCATTTTTAGGTCGTATGAGTCACACGCTCGAATGACATAACACATATGGTACTCCTTAATGGACCTCAAACACTCAATTTTTTGCCTGTAATTTTTGTTGTTAGAATGAGTCGTCCGTTTTTTTTTCTTTTTTTTAATTGGGAACCATCCAGGAAACCAGTTCTGTTTTACCCTAATCCCGGTCCCTGGCCAAAAATTGTTGAATCGGTTAACAACCCATTGACTCGAGTGGTCGAACTGTCAACCCATTTACCTGTTCAGTGGTTTTTGGTCATTTTTTTATTTTTTTAATTTATGTTGTCAGACCGGGTTGTCCGTTCGAATCGGACGGTCGAACCGTTGACCCGAAAACCGATGGCCAAAATGGTTCCATTTTTTGGGTTGTCTGAGTCACACGCTCGAATGACATAACATCACGGTTTTTAAAACAGACCTAGAGACCGAACCAGTTAGGGGTCTGGTTATCGGGTTGAACGGTCAGCCCGTTCTGACAAAAAATAAAAAAAATAAAAAAATTTAAATACGGTCAAAACTATTTGAATGGTTCGATATCTAGTTATTAACAATATTTATAATAACTATTATATATTTATACAATTAGATAATTATAATAACGATATTTATAATTATATATAATAACAATTATATATTGATCTAACAATATTTATATAATTAATTGGAAATAGGTTGCACTCATGTGGGAATCTACTCGCATGAGTAGATTCCATTTACTCGGGCGATCGAACCATTGACCGTTCAATGGTTTTTGGTCATTTTTTTAATTTTTAAATTTTTTATTGTTAGAATAGGCCATCCGTTCGAACCGAACAGTTGAACTGTCGACCCGAAAACAGATTGGCAGAACGATTCCGTTTTCAGGTCATATGAGTCATACGCTCGAATGACACAACATGTATGGTACTGTTTAATGGACTTCACACACTCAATTTTTTGCTTGTAATTTTTGTTGTTAGAATGGGTCTTCCGTTTTTTTTGTTCTTTTAATTGGGAACCGTCCAGGCAACCAATTTCGTTTTACCCTAATCTTGGTCCCTGGCAAAAAACCGTTGAATCGGTCAATGAACTATTGACTTGAGTGGTCGAACCGTCAACCCATTGACCCGTTCAATGGTTTTTAGCCATTTTTTTTTAATTTTTTTTTAATTTTTTTTTAATTTCTATTGTCAGACCGGACTGTCCATTCGAACTGGACGGTCGAACCATCGACCCAAAAATGGTGGCCAGAACGATTCCATTTTCAGGTCGTATGAGTCACACGTTCAAATGACATAACATCATGGTTTTTAAAACCAACCCAGAGACCGAACTGGTCAGGGGTTCGGTTACCGGGTCAAACGGTCAGACCGTTCGAACTGAACGATCAACCTGTTTTAACAAAAAAATTAGAAAAATAAGAAATGGTCAAAACCGTTCGAACGGTTCAATAATTAGATAATTATAATAACAATATTTCTAATTATATATAATAACTATTATATATTTATCTAACAATATTTCTTGCACGGAGAGAGCACCCCAATCTTATTAATATATATACTAGCGGAGGGGCCCTGCTTTGCAAGGGGTGGAATGGAACCGTCGACCCATTGACCCATTGACTTGGTCCCTAGCCAAAATCCGTTGAACCGGTCAACGACCCATTGACCCGAGCAGTTAAACCATTGACCCGTTGACCTGAAAGTTTTTGGCCATTTTTTATTTTTTTAATTGGGAACCATCTAGGCAATCAGTTCCGTTTTATCCTAATCTCGGTTTGTGGCAAAAAATCGTTGAACTGGTCAACGACCCATTGACTTGAGCGGTCGAACCATTGACCTGTTCAATGGTTTTTGGTCATTTTTTTCATCTTTTTAATTTTTGTTCTTAGAATGGGCCATCTGTTCAAACCGAATAGTCGAACCGTCGACTCGAAAACCGATGGCTAGAAAGATTCCATTTTCAGGTCGTATGAGTCACACGCTCAAATGACACAACACGTATGGTACTGCTTAAAGGACCTCACACACTCAATTTTTTGCTTATAATTTTTGTTGTCAAAATGGGTCTTCCATTTTTTTATTCTTTTAATTGGGAATCGTCCAGGCAACTGATTCTGTTTTTACCTAATCCCGGTCCTTGGCCAAAAACCGTTGAATCGATCAATAACCCATTGACCCGAGTGGTCGAACCGTCAACCCGTTGACCTGTTCAATGGTTTTTGGCCATTTTTTTTTAATTTTTATTGTTAGAATGAGCCATCCATTTGAACCAGACGGTTGAATCGTTGACCCGAAAACCAGTGGTTAGAATGGTTCAATTTTCAGATCGTATGAGTCACACGCTCGAATGACATAATGTCATGGTTTTTAAAACCGACCTGGAGATTGAACTACTCAGGGATTTGGTTACCGGGTCGAATGATCCGACCATTCGAATCGAACAATCAACCTGAACAATATTTATATAATTAGATAATTATATTAACAATATTTATAATTATTATATATTTATCAATAATATTTATATAATTAATAAGAAATGGGTTGCTGTCATAGAAATCTACTCGCACATTTCATTTCCTGTACGGAAAAAGCTCGCCAGTTATATAAGATGATTAAGATATAAGATGCACGTTCAAGTGCATATATACAGATTCTTGTTTGAACTCAAATGGCAATTTTGTATTTATATTATTGAAAGTGCATTACAGTTAGTGTTAGAGATCATCAAATAGCGCATAATTTATTAGGAAAAAGTTATATAGTAATAGGTGCTGCGACTTTGTCATAAGTTTTATAAAAAAGTATTAATTTATAATTTCTACATCTAAGATCCACCTTCTTTGCTTATGTACATCCAATTTCCTTTCATTGATTTTGTAAGATTAAATGTCAGATTGTCGGTTGGTATGTTAGCTGGTTCAGTTTGGATTCCGAATTTATGGCGAATATTATGAAATACTCGAAAAATTAAATGATGAAAGTAACTTGTTTGTATAAAATTATATGTTCCGTAAAACTAGCTATTATTTTACATTTTATGACTTGACCCAGCGAACATTTTACATGTAAGTTGATTGTCTTTCTTGGTACAAACATCTACGTTGAAACTTCAATTTCAAGATGACTTATATATCATTATCTACGTTGAAACTTCAATTTCAATGATCCATTATCTGGGCAATTAAATCCTCAATTTGACTTGTTTTAGGATTTTTGGCCATTTTTTTCTTAAAATGAATCACAATTAAATTATTAACCCAAAAATCAGTGGCTAGAATGGTTCTGATTCTTAGTTGGTTTTTAAAAACTTGAACCCACTTCTCTTGACTTCATATATTTATAATTAAATCAAAATATTTTAATAATATTATAATGTTAATGTTAATGGTAATGTAAATCCTAAAGATCTAAATATTTTAATAAATAAATCTAATCGTTAAGTTTAGATATTTAATGATGCACGTACAATAAAATAGGCACAGATTCCATCATCCACATGCATTTTGCACCTGCTGATGGCCTTGCAAATATTAATTTGCCTATCAATGTTAGAATATTAAGCGCTGAAGATAGGCTGGCTTCTTCCCTAACAGCTTGAGTCGGATGGAAATAATTTTTTTTTTTTTTTTGTTTTAGAGAAAATTCCCCATACGTATCATGTAATTTATGCCGAGTGCTACTTTAGTACCTGAATTTTAAAATACGATAATCTAGTATTTAAACTTTCTTTTTGTGACAATGGTAGTATTTACAGTCTGTTATGTATATCATGTTCATGTGTAATTTAAAAATTTTGAAAATGTCAAAATTATCCTTATAAAATACACTGTTCATCATGTGACTATAACTTTAAAATACACTGTTCAACATCGTCGCCTTCGTCATCGGCAATTAGAAAAGAAGACTATAAGCACAGTCCCGTCCACTATGCCATTGCACTTGGAGACCATACCACCCTGTCCCCACTCCTCTCTTCCCTTCCATCACTAGCTTGGGTGTATGGGGCAAAACGGGCTACATTCTCCACTGTTTGTATGCCTGCATTTACCCTTTATCCTTTGTGTCTATTTGAAATCGATGCCATTACTTCAGAAAGTGGTGACACATCAGTGCTATATCAGAAAAAACGGTGCTCCATAAAATATCTGTTTGTTTGGAAATTTTTTTCATAAAAATAGTGCTCTAAGCCATGTCTTGGAAATTGAGAAGGTATAGTTTGGAACAATGCTAAATTTAACATTTTCTCGTATAACATAAAAAAAAACACGTACGTTTTCTCATTTAAAACCGTGCTTTGAAAGTACCGTTTTCTGAGGAAACTGTTGTATATGCGGCACCGATGACAAACATATACTTTGATAACGGTTATGCATATGCATTATTCATTTGATAATGGTGTCATGGTTGACTTGACTTCACATGCATGTCATACCCATAATAGATTTTCCTCCATTGATGTACTCTTGTTAAGGCTGTGTTTGCTTTGAAACAAAAGGTTCCCCGACCTTTCTCGTACTTTTTCCATCTGTTCTATCAAATCAAACATAACCCAATAAAACTAAAATGAAGGAAATCCTATTTGTCTGGCTTCATTTGTATTGAACTCTCTATTTGTATATATAGTTGTACATTATAACAAAATGTAGTTACAGGATTTGAAATATTAAAAAATAAGTGATAACATGGAAAAAGCTATGCTGCGTACAGAAACTCAGAAAGACATTGGTTTCTCTTTTATTGAAGAGAGAAAATAATTAAGAGGCCAAGCCTTTTTGTTCTCTTAATCAGGAGCTCTGCAAGTACTACTTCAATGCTATCGTCTGATCAGTGAATTTGCTTGATTTGAAGTACTCATCAGAATCCAAATCCCGAGTCTTGAAGTTCCAAAACCCGACACTATATTTTCTTGACTTTGGACCCAATCCCGAGTCTCAACTGGCCAAATTCAAATGCTAGAAACCAGTGAGAAAATGTAGATCCTGCAAGCTATAATGCGCTTAGGGACCACCTGGGCTGATACATTAATGTTCGAAATGTTGAGGGATTTTAGGTTGAGTTGGGTGTACGATTAATTAGGTTTCGAATTGTGGTTTAGAACCTCGGGTTGGTCTAGGGTTGATTTCAACCCAACCGGATCTGGCCCGACTTACACCAGTACTACTGAACCTGAGTTCAACCATATCTGCCCGAATTTAAAACTGGGGACCCCTACTCTTCTGGCACTCATGGCTGCTGGTGTGAATTTATTATATGCGACTGAGTGATGTAGGGAATGTATACAGAAAGATGTGATCTAGTAAATCATCGAAAACATGATAAAGGTTCAGTTGGACCAACGTTAGTAGGCTGGACTGGACATAGAAGAAGAATCAAAAGATTGAGTCATAGATATTCCTCACAACAATCAAAAGATGAAAGGATTAATTTTAATAACTTACCATTTTTTCTCAACACAAACTTGGTGGTGCACTTATGCGATAAGCTGAAAGCTCAGCATCCATCCAACCTTTTGCTTCACTGCAATTCAGTACCTCATCTCCCACTGTGTAAACCCGTCCAACCTCATTACGTTCGTGGTTCGCCCAGGGTCTCGGTATGCAAACGTAGCTGAAACGTCACGACATTTTTCTAGTAATGATGTTGATCTTGTAATGAATCCTTTAATCAAACATCTGGGGAGAGCACTGAGCATCGCCAAAAGCTGGCCTAATTTAAAGGACGGATGATGAACTTTAATTAGGTAAAAGACTTGGTTATATTTGGCAAATAAGTGGTTTGGGAAATAATTACTTATTTGAATAAATAATACTTATCATTGTTTGGCGGATCCTTTTTTAAGCTATTTACCCTTATTTTAAGTACTTATTGAGCATACGTTATTTGGTGACACGTCTAACCAATAAATACTTCTTTTTGTGGAAATGACAGTTTTAACCCCAATTTGCAAAGGTATAATAATAATAATAATAAATTTAAAAAAATTACTATTAAAAAGGTACTTCTAAAAGTAATTTCATAGAAATACTTTCAAAAATTATTTTAAAAAATAGTGCTTAGCTGGATAATTAACTAGAGAATCAACAATACCTTTAAGAAAATACCAAAAAAATTACATTTGTGTTTTTGTCCAAATAACCATAAACAAAATTACAATATCATATTAAAAAATAATTATGAAAAAATAATCAAGTACAAAATAAATCTGAAATAATATTCCATTAACATATAATAAGTTTTGTACTTTTGCTAAATAATCAAAGAAGATAATGTAATTAATATCATAAGCATAAATAAAAAATTACCCATCAAAATATAGAATAAATTTTTAGGTAATGTCATTTTGACTCGCAGTAATTTGTAAAAAAGTTCAAAACATGAAAAAAATTCTAGGAAAGTTAAAAAATTATGCTTAGAAGTCACCATACCTAGAATCACCACCAACTAGATGGGTGGTTATTGTCCCAAACTCAGATATGGTATGTAAATTGCACAAGAATGGATTTGAGGCCCAAAAAATGAAAGACATATCAAGACAATGACAAAAAGAATGGAGAAAATTACATGGAAAATAACCATGCTTGGGTGTAAAATCGGTTGGGAAATCATTGGTTGTGAGCTCTGGAAAACTCATGGCTAGCTCAAAGAAGACAAAGTCATGACCCATTTTTCAAAGAAAATGGGCCCTTGTTTTTCAGCTTTGAAATTTTGATTCATCTTCAAAATTTTGACTCCATTCTCCATATAGATGGCACTTAACTGAGAGATTTTGAATTCTAAGGATTGAGAGAGCAAAGGTATTAAGCACCCCTCTCTTTAAATTATTATATCTTTTTGTTGCATATTCTGTCTCTATGGTATCAACTAGTTCAGAATTTAAATTGCTTTGTCTTGTGTGATACCTATCTGTAAATGATGTTGCAGTATCAGAGTAAGCATGTTGAGGAGGTTAACTATACTTCAAGACTTTATTTGCAATAGAGGTACCATTACAAAATTTGGTTTCTTATTTGCAACAGTGTTAGACTCGTATTCCCTTTTTTGCAATAATTCTATAAAAATCTGTTTAATTAAATTGATAGGGCTTCACTTCTACGATCATTATTTTTTGTTTTTAAATCACACCATGGTTGATATGCTTTCCCAGTAATTGGGTTGTATACATCTCAATAAGACATGCTTGGAGGATAATTCTCGAATTCTCTTAACATGTTCTTCAAATGACATGAGATTGATTATAGGATGTCCAAAACATGTTACTCTCTCTATAGTAATCAAAGTTGTTGTTTGTTTTCAAGGCTTCATACTTGAAGGGTCTGCCAGCTGGTGGTGGTCAAGAAGAAATTGCTCAAGACTGGTAATGCTAATTTCCATCCATGCATTTATATTTAAGCAATTGATGTCCCTACTTGCCTTTTTCAACTGGTAATGCTTTTTGGACTTTTTGTCCAAACAATCTTATAAATGTAAAAATAGGTTCGGAACGATTGGGATTCAAAGGAGGTGATTAGGGTATTTCTATTTGCCTTTGTAAAGCAATTGATGTCATCCAATATTGTTTCTTCAAGTTATCAAGTGTAAAAAAATTGGTCCAGAGAACATAGCCATAATGTCTCCATGGCTATTCCTAGAAACACCACTAGTCCTTTAGGGGATTGGGTTTCCCAGTCAGCTTACATCAGAGTTTAATTTGTTGTAGTTAGAGGCTGGGGTGTCCAACAATGATATCTAATAGTCTTATTTAATGAAGAAAAACCACAATCTGTTAACCCCTAATAATGTCATCTATAGCCAATGAGTAAAAGATTTTAAATTTGTTTACCCTATGTACCACTTCACAATAGTGTTTATCAAACCTTCTTTTAGACTATCACAAGATAGCAGCTATCTATGAATCTTCTAGTTGTTCATATTATATCCACGGTGGCAATGCTATGGTCTTCTTTCTTTTGCTAATAAGATGTTTATACCCACTCGGGATCTCCTACTTACTTTTCCTATCCACTCTCCACCTACCATAAATTGGAGCCACATATCTCTATTATGAATTGAGGGATGTGCGATTGCATTACAGTGGGAAAAGTGAGTAGGAAATCTGGGCTCGTTTATACCTGAACCTATATATAACCAAAGATGCAACTATAAGGTTGAATGATCAAAATAGCATAGAAGAATGAATAACTTATTAATTCTATTACCATTAAAGTCTGATACTTCTTTTATGAGTTGAGTATTTGTATCCAATGCACTTTTTCTTCAATTTATTAATAATAGTGTTTCCTTCAAGTATGACTTGGGGTTCATGTCATTACCACAACTATCCAAGTGGCCATCTTAGGCGATGTTCATCAACATGATTGGTTTTGTATTTTTTTCTTTGCTCTTATAAAGAGGATGAAAGGCAATTGGAGTTCTTTTTGTTTAATTCCATCATCATGGAACAATATTTACAAATGTATAATCTGGTTCCAACAAACAGTCCATTATAATTTAAAAAGTAAAAAATAAAAAAAAAATAAAACAAAAAACAGTTAAAAATCATTGTCCGAGTTGACGATTCTATCATTCATATCAAGGGATTGTTGACCAAATCAACAATTTTTGGCCCAAAAACAGTTTTAAGGTGAAATGAAACCATTTACCTCAACGGTTCCCAAGTCAACTGGTCTGACCGTCTGGTCGAGTCTGATTCTCAAAACCATGACCCAAACTGACATTTTACTTCATAAACCAAATACTTTTAGGACTATATTATCTTATCACTAGGGTTCGCAGGGGCCCTCCGCTAGTTTTAATAATGAAAACAAAAGTAGATTGCAAACAACAATACATGAGACCTCCGCTAGTTTTAATATGCAGACAAGGCCCTTCTGATGCCAAAAGGCTTCAAACATCACTCACACAATTCAATACATGAGACCTCCTCTTAGCAGTACTCGTCCAAGCAATCCAGAATGGTGATAATCTTGTGCCAACAACAAATAGCACCCCAACTGCACCGAGGATATCAAAACGTTCTTATGTTCTATCCATTTTTCGAGAGCAAAACATGACAATTTAAGAATCATATGCAGAGAAACCAAAAGAGGCTGAAGGTAGGGGTGTCAATTGGACTGGATTTGGTCCAATTCGATCCAGTTCAATGTAAGTCCATTATAAATGGACCACATCCAATCCAATCCAATGAATGTTTTGGAGCAATTTGGACCAGTCCAATTCAATGTCTGGACCATCCAATCTCTTTAAATTCATTTTGATTTAGATTGGTTTCAACTTTTAACCCAAACCCAGTCCATTGACACATATATTCTTATCTTATATCAATAGACTAAATATTGGCTTAATCCAACCCAATCCAATATAAATTTATTACGAACGGACCACCAATTTAATCTAATAATTATTTTGGACCAGACCATCCAATCCAATATGTCTTGTTGGTCTATCCAATCCATCCAAATTGATTTTTGACTTAACGGAGTCTAATCTAAAACCGATCCATTGAGACCCTTAGCTGAAGGTTAGTTCTATATCCTCTGCACCCCTCATAAGAACCTGATAGTCATGGTTCACTAAACTATGATGTTGACCCCTATGAAATGCTAACACACCAATGTTTTAAACTAAGATGTTTTATTTATTTATTTATTTTTTCTTTCAAGCACTGGCATGATTGCATTTCATTCGAGGCTGCATGTGACCATGATTGCAGGAAAAGCAGTGGGAGCTTTAATTTATTTCTCTTCTTCATAGGAAGTAAGTACTCTTGTTTTTGTGGATGTTAAAGCCACCTCATCCAATATTCATTTTTTTTTTCAAATATAAAAAAAATACCTGGCGTGGATTTGTCGTCCACCTTAAAAAAGTAAAAGAACAAATTTCAGTGAAGGGGTGATTTTTCTTTTTTTTTTCTAACAAAGGAGGTTATTTAACAAAAAAGATGCAACCTTTCTTTCAAAATGAAGATTATTATAAAAAAAGGTTCAACTATGATACTAAGAATACATGATTCCATTAATATTTGCCACCAATCAACCAGTATCATATATCAATTGGTGCTTTTCTAAATTCATGAGGGATTTTATTGGTCAAAGATCTTCTGGTATCATGTCTTTCTCCGGGATAACTTTTCTCTTATAAAAAAGACTTTATTCACCAAATAGTGGAAATAGATGCTTATTTTTAAGGGTAAAATATAAAAACCTCCCCTAAGGTTTTTGAGAATCATAGAAACCTCTCCCATAGTTTTGAAAAATCTTATACTTACCTTCATTCCATCATTGTTCCTACCAGAAAATGTTGGCCTACTGCATTAATTTTTTAAAAATACCCATTTTACCCTTATGTCAATTGATTCAAATGGAGATTTACCAAAATACTCCAAAAAACTAATTTTTAATTAAAACCATCTCCTTGGTAAAATTAAAGAGTAAAGTAATTTAATTTTGTAAACTCATTATGATTTAGTGAAGTCTAAAAGGGAAAATATGGCATTTTGATAATATTAAAAGATTTCCAAACAAATATTAAGAGCAATTTTGCAACTTCAAAGTCTCTATTATAGAGACTAATGGTGAAAGGGAGGTAACTGCAGGATTTTTGAAAACTACAGGGGGGTTTGTTAAAATAAAACTTTAGGGAGATATTTATGATTGTTAGAAACCTCAGGAGAGGAGAGGTTTTACATTTCACCCTATTTTAAGAACACATGATTTAATACTTTACCACATTTCTTCAGTCTACAAAGCAATTGAAATCCAAGACATTATTATTATTATTATTATTATTATTATTATTATTATTATTATTATTATTATTATTATTGTTATTTGTGGTAGAATTGGAACTTCAACATAGGGATGGAGAAGAGTTTGGAACTTTGTAGAGGTTGTCTTTTAATCAAGTCTTGTGTACAAGCAAGGTTTAAAATTTCGATACGATAAGCTCGATATGGGGCATATTGTATCGTATCTTTGAAAATTACATACATGATATGCATGAAAATCAGGCATCTCATCTTTCTTCATGCGTAATAGGGGGAAGCAAGATTCTTTTCCCTGAAAATTGAAAAAGATATGGCTAAAAATTAAAAAAAAATAAAGGGGAAATTAAAGTAAGCTTCTTTTCTCTAAAATAATGCTTCTTTCACCCCTAACTGACTTTAAAACTCCAAACCTTATTCTCACTGTGCTACATTTGCAAAAATTTGCAAGAAACATGTGCGAATTGTTAATTTATTTTGAAGATTTTTCAAGTTTTGAAAAAATAAGGAAAAATAGGTAAATTTTTTTTTTTAATTTTTATAATATCTTGGGATTTATTTTTTCTTTTCTTGAATGTTTTAATTTATGTTGATCTACATTTCTTACATTCAAAATTACATTTTTTTGGTGTTATCAGTAAATTTATGGAAATTTCATGAAGATATTTGGGGAAATATAAATTAACAAGAAATTTGAAAATATAATTTTTTCTCTACCTATAAAGACTAAATATCTTTTAGATATATGGATTTATCTATCATATCTATAGAACAATTGAAATTTCTTGTTTAATAATTATTTTGTTATATTTATAATTTTAAAATTAAAATAATTAATTAATTATATTTTATCATTTGATGACAATGATTGAATATATTATAATTCTATAGATGATCTATGTGGGTATGGAGATGACCTACCTGAGTTGTGTAGCCCCATGAAAACAAGTACCAAGAAAAAAATATAATTTGGGGAATTAAGGAATTTTTATTTTATATCAAGATTACATTTTATGGGAAAACCTATGATATAGGAAAGATATATGATGAGGGCATTTTGGTCACCCCGCTCAAATAATGACATGTGGACACTGTTGACAACACAGCGTCCAAGTCAGCAGGACAGCTCGACAAATCAATACGAGACACCCAACGTTAGGTGGGCGGCCGAGCTGGGGCAAGTTTGGGCCGCTGTCAACACAAGCTCGCCTAAATCGTTCCGTGTGCCATGCCTCCACAGGCATCGTTACAACAACCATAGGATCGGCTCATTGAACCATGCACCACAAGACCATGGGCGACCTGTAACCGCCGTGCGAATCTAGCAACTAACACGCCAGTATGCCATAAACTGCGGAAACAGCTCCACAAGAGACTTAGAGACATTGCCTAATGACACTTGAACCTTAGATAACAATAAAAGAGCTCCAAATCCACTAAAAAGAGGTATGTGCACTAAAGTGTGTACAATAAGCCATGAACAATGAAAAAGAGTGAACATGCTAATATTCAGTATAAATAAAAGTGTGAGAATGTATTCACTCCCGACAAGGCCCGTGGCCCATTGTACACACATGCGCCATGTCTTGTGAATTGCGATGTTATCGAATCAGGTGATTCAGACAAATTGAGCTCCCTTAGACTCGAGTAATCAAGCAAAAGACATGGGAATGGAAAATCCCAAGACATCCTCCACCTCCACTCACAGGACTTGTAGAAACTTCCGAATCTGGCAATGATTTGAACTCGAAATTCGAAAGAGAGGAAGAAAGAGAGAAAAAGGTTCACCATTCCTCGAAGAAACCGGGGCTCTGCTGTTCTTAGTGTCAGTCAGGTAATTCCTAATTCTAGTTTTTCTGCATTCATCTTATTCCAGGATACCTTTTCTTCCCTGTTGTACAAACAAACTGATTTTTCCAATGAGTGATCTTCATGCTGAATATAAGAAAAGCCACAAAGTCTTCCAATTTGCAAATTATTCTTTTTTTATCAATAGTAAATATTTTATTAATCCAGAAACTAACAGGCGACCCAAGGAAAGGCATAGATGCGACCTTTCCTTTAAGATTGATTACAGCATTATAAGATCAAATGAACATGATTAAAAGGTAGTCCAAAATAAAGAGTCCCAAGAAACCCCCTGCTTAGCAAGTGAATCGGCCATAGAGATTGCTGATTTCCCGACCCACTGGAGTTAACTGTCATTTTTCATGTTAGCTATTTGACTTTTTTAAAGAGGTGTTTATTGCCCCAAATCATAGAGTCCAGATTCAGCAGCCATCCTACCACCACCTGAGAGTCCCCTTCAATAAGCAAGTGCTCTATCCCTAACTGGTTTGCAAGCTGGATACCTTGTACCGTAGCAAGCAATTCAGCCCTTATAAAGTCTCCCAGACCCACAGGCCCTGAATATAAGGATATGATCATACTGTCTTTATTTCTCAAAACTCCTATACCCAAGGGTCCATGATTACCTATGCTACTCCCATCAAAATTCAGCTTAATGAACTCCTCCCCAGGTAGCTCCCATTGTACGTACCAAAAGTCTATTTTTCTTGGTACAAGTATTTGGCTAGTTCCTCCACATGTCATTAAAGGAATAACTATCAAACGGGTTTAATGTTTTCAACCACTGAATTTCCGTTATCAAAACACAATCCTTAACTTCTGAACCACATGTCATTAAAGGAATAACTATCAAACGGGTTTAATGTTTTCAACCACTGAATTTCCCTTATCAAAACACAGTCCTTAACTTCTGAAACACTCCTTTCCTTATAGGTTGAATGATTTGGCTTTCAATTTTTGTTTTCGAAAGCCAAGAGGCCGACTAAATCTGATCCCTCTTTCAGGATCTTCCCCCTCAAAAGTGATATTAATATTCTTTATTAGTCTTTGTGGTCCATTTATTAAATGGTATTTGTTCCTTGTGCAGGCAATTCTAGGAGGAAACATCCAGGTCCCTACTCTCATAGGCGATGTTGTTCTCAAGATTGTTTGAAATATCAATCATGTTACTAATCAAATAGATTTATCTTATTCAACAATGAAATTAACATGGTCTAAAAAGGAAATCATGGGTTTTTGTTTGATAAAGTTGGAAACATGTAAATTTTGAGGGACATTTTTATTTATGAAGAATGACTATTGAATATCCTGGCATAATTAACTTAACTTTGGTTTCAGGTCCACCCAGGCACCCAACCTGGTCAAAAAGTTGTTTTGAAGAATTTTGTTCAATTGGGAATAGTGATAGGTTGGGGAACCTGTCACAATACAAGGGAGTACTGTAGCATAAGTGAGGGTTAGGGACAAACCATAAAAATTTATCCACAATAAAAATTTTTGAGGGGAAGCAAACCATAAATTTCCCTAAAAGAAATTAAATTGCTTGTGTATGCTGGTAGATGTAATATTTTCATTTGTTATCCTTGTCTTTAAGCCTAAAAATTTTCGAACCATGGGATTCAGAGTTATCACTTCATTCTACCATAGTTTTTCAGAGCATCAAAATTTATCCACAATGTGACACTTATCTCATCTACAATAGTTTTTCTTGGTGATTCTTTTCAAATTTAATTAGTTATCTCACATGATATTTTTTTTCTTTAGGAATTAGAACAAGGAGACCTACCTCGTATGGGGATCAGTATGTGAATTTCATTGTCAACATTCCAATGTAAGTTGTCATTCTTGTTGATCTTAAGAGTTTCTTGCTCAGTATTTGGGATGCTTTTTTTTCTCAAGTTGGAGAAAGGAGTTTCTAAGGCACAAACACCATGCAGGAATTTGACTGAGAGACAGCATATGCTGATTGAAGAATTTCCCAAGAAGGAGCAGGGAGAATATGATAAAGATGTTGCTGTTGTTGGAGCATCTGGCCGAGTAGAATGTACAAGCCCAGTAGCTCAAATTTTTGTAGGAGAGTGAGGTTTCTATTCATCTTTTCTTTACTTTTGAGCAAATATGTATTTTATTCTTCCTCATATAATTGTTATTCTTATATCACATTAAATCCTCAAGGATGAAATAGGTTCACAAATTTCAGAGTCGAGAGCTAATGCAACACCGGCCCAATCGAGCAACAGAGAACAATACGCTTTTGAGTCATTGCACCATATTCATGTGTAACTTGCTTTTATGCAGAAGATTATCAACCTTTATGTTCTATATTTTTTTATTCTTTTAGATGCTCGGTGAAAGTCTTTACCCTCTAGTGGATCAGCAGGAGCATGATATGGCAGCCAAGGTGACAGGCATGCTCCCGAAGATGGACCAGATTAATGTTTTGCATTTGTTGGAGTCACCTGAAGCCTTGAAAAAAAAGGTGGTTGAAGCAATGGAATTGACTGTGAATGTGCACTGAATTGACTGTGCGCTTTCTCTTTCTCTGAATGATAACCTTGTTTCCTAAACAGAATTGACTGTACGCTTTCTCTTTTTCTGAATGATAACCTTGTTTGCTAAACAGAATTGACTGTGAATGTACACTAAACAAAATAAATTTTCTTTCTTTTTTTCTCCAACTAAAGTTCCAAAAGCTATCGTGAAAAGAAACAAGTTATCACTGAGAAAGTACAAGTGGCAATGTGGATGAAGCAACATGGAAGAGTTCTTGATGCTTTAAGGAGTGGTCCAATTCCAAAAATCCAAGCATGCATGAAACTGGGAAGCATGCAAGAGGCTTTATCACTGGCATCTGCCATTCTGGTTGCTGGTGTTCCATTGGCTATTGTTCCTGAGCCCACACAAGCATAATGTTATGATGTTTCTCATGTATTAATTTGTATTAGAGAATTTGTATTCATTTAAAACTTAACATATATTAATTCGTGATTCGAATGTATTAATTTTTTTAGTAGAAAAATATTTTGAATGGAAATAGATCTTTTAAATTGCATTAATATTGATTTTTGTACTTTTTTATGTTAATTGGATATTGTATTTAAGCATTTTGTTTTGGATATTATAATAATTATTAATTTAATTAAATTTTTTTATTTAAATTTATTTTTATGCATTATTTATCATGAGATTTGTATTAAATAGGTGCTTAAAAAATGTTGAAATCAAATCGATATAAATAATAAAAAATAAAAAAATAAAACTCAACGGTCATACAACCTCCGCCTTAGACATAAAAGAGGTCCAAGATGGCGGTCTTGACCACCACCTAAAAATGGAAGCAATATATCAACGGACCTAAGGTGGCAGTCTAAAGAGGTCTACGACGGTAATCCTAACTGCCACCTAAAAACGGAAGCAACATATCAATGGACCTAAGGCAGCGGTCCAAAGAGCTCTAAGGCGGCAATCCTAACCGCCACCTGAAAACGGAAGCAACATAGCGACAGACCTAAGGCGGTGGTCCAAAGAGCTCTAAAGCGGCGGCCCTGACCGCCTCCTAAAAACAGAAGCAACATATCGACGGACCTAGGTCCTGACTACCACCTTTATTAACTTTAAGCCGGTGGTTGTGACATACCGCTGGTTTAGGAATGATTGAACCATGTCAGACCGGTCCTTAAAGGCAGCAGTCTTTTCTCTCTAAGCCGGTGGTCTTGACCTAGGCTGGCAATGGTTTAGGGGACAAACTCATGAATGTCGCCTTACCTCTAAGGTGGTGGTCCTCCGACCATCGGCTTTGACCGTTTTCCTTGTAGTGTCGTAGTGGTATAAACATGTTTGTAAATCAGGCATTGGTTTTGATGTGGCATTTTATGCATAAAAGAATTGTGGTGGACAAAGAGGTTGTCTATATGGTTTCCAAGTGTAGGTGTTGCAGTGCACCAGGTCTTGAATCGTTTGATCATCTCTTTGGTAATTGAGTGCTAGCCTTCAAATGTTGGACTACTTTGAAAGTATTTTTGACATTCTTATACATAGATCTCAACATGTCAGAGATCGAACATCAATCGATGGGATCTATCCGTGGTTTTAAAAAATGACCCAAAAACGGAATCGTTCTGGCCACTGGTTTTTAGGTTGACGGTTTGATCATCTGGTTTGAAAGGATAGCCCTTCTGATAATAAAAATTTAAGAACAAAAAATAATTAACAATAAAAAATGGCCAAAACTATTGAACGGGTGGGTCGACAGGTTAATGGTTCAATCACCCAGGTCAATGGATTATTGACTAATTCAATGATTTTTGTCCAGGGACCAAGTTTGGGATAAAATGAAACCGATTGCTTAGACGGTTCCCGAGCCAAACAGTCCGACCGTCTGAATCAACAGCAGTTTGAAAACCACGGATCTATGTGATAGAGATATTCAAACGAAGTGTTAAAAATTATTCCTTCAATCCTTCAATTCCTTGGGAAGTTTGGCTTGAAAAATGTCAAAGAACTTGTGAAAACACTTGTATATATAACAGCCACCAAATTCATTGAAAAAATAAAAGATCCAGGAATTGAACAAGGCTTCTCCTCCTCCACATTATGAAGAATCAAACCATCCGTGGACTTACTTAATCCAAGTCACAATAAAACCTCGGTAAAATGGATACCTCCCTCAAATGGTTTTTTCAAGTTTAAACAGACGAAACTTCTAGAGGTAATATAGGACTATCGAGAGAGAATGGAATCAAAAGAATTCCCATTGGCAGGATGGTTGCAGCCTTATTGGCGTTTTATGATTTTTACTCTTTAGCTCAAGCAGAGTTATTTGCAGTTCTTGATGGATTAACTCTTTGCCTCCGACTTCAGCTTCAAATAGCAATAGTGGAGAGATAGTAAGCTTTGGTTGAAATGATGAACGGTTTGATCTCAGTTCCATGGATCATTCATTATACTGCTCTCAAGATTAAAGATTTGGTTTCTTCTATGAATGTCATTTTCATACATACGTTCCATGAAGCGAACAAGTAAGCTGACATTTTAGCGAATACAGGTTATTGATGAAGAGGCGTTTCAAATTTATTTTAATCTCATTGAGCTCCTAGAAAGAACCAGAATTTCAGCATTAGAGGACCGAATAGGTCTTCACTCTACTAGGATTAGATGGATGTAATTAGGTTTTTTTTTGTCCTTGGATTGTATGGGGTTGGGATGAGTTCGTGAGGGAGTATTAAGGATAATGATCCAGCTCATACGATTGGGTCAGGATAAAGTTCATCGCATGGATCAGTCATGCGATGAACTCCATCGCAGGTCTATCCTTATTGTGTTTAACCTATCTATACAATCCCTTATATCCCTTACCTGTAAATTTCTTGATCCTGTAGACTTCTTTTCTCATGTAAACACTTACTTTATAAATAGCACACGACTGGTGCTCACTCTCACCATCAAGATTATCATATTCTTCAATTATGGGTCTCCTAGGTTTTTCTTAACTTGGTATCAAAGCCATGGCTCACAACCGCATGCATTCTACAGAGAGCTCGAACTCAAGTGGCTCAAATCCCTTTCTGAGTTCTGCCTTGGGATCACGGGTATCCAATGTTCTCAACATCTCTCATTCTCTCCTATCAAACTAAATCATGACAACTATCTTCCATGGAAGGCGCATATGGTTCTTGTTCTTAGAACGCACAAGCTACTGGGACTCGTGGAGGGTACCATGCAACCACCTCCAACTCATGTTAATGGGCCAAACAGTCAGAGAATGGTGAATCCTGACTATGACAACTGGGTGCAGCTAGATCAACTGGCGCTCGGATGGATTATCTCATCACTAATTAAAAGTGTGGTAACTGAGTTAATTGGTTTAACTACTTCAGCCAAGGTATGGCAAGTTCTATCAGCAACATACTCTACCATTTCGAGATCGAGGGTTCTTCATCTTAAAAGGCAGTTGCAAAGCATAGAAAAGGGCTCTCAGTCCATAACAGAGTATGTTAAGAAAGCTAAGGGAATAGCTGATAGTCTAGCTGCAATTTCTAAACGCATTGGTGATTACAAATAGACCCGATTTTGATCATCTTACCATTAATAATGTAATGGGGTTATTATTGAATCATGAATCCTAGTTGGAGCAACATAACCAACCCACTAATGATAACCCTCCCTCAGCAAATCTGGCCACTCAAGGAAAAAATAAAAATAACTGGAATTCTCAAGCCACAACAAATCGTGGTAGTTCTGCTCCATTTAATGGTAGGGGTCGTGGTGGTCAGAATCATGGTGGAAACCCTAATTAGTCCACTAGCGGCAGAGGTAACAATGGTGGCCGTGGTAGAGGTAATTCTTTGATTATATGTCAAGTTTGCAACAACCTGGACATGGCACACTTACATGCAAGAGATGTTATGATCTGTCCTATCAAGGAGAACAACAGACTCCTAATCCAGTAGCATATCACTCAAGTCTCAGCAATGAACTTGACCCAGCATGGTATTCGGTTTGCAGACTCGTTCAGATTACACGAGTCAGGATCAAGTTACAATTGGTAATGGTCAGGTTTGAAGATTTTACATTCAGGATCATTATCCTTACAACACAACTATCATAAATTTACTTTACATATGGTTTATCATGTTATTCAAATCACGAAGAATCTAATCTCAATAAGCAAATTCACTAAGGACAATGATATTTATTTTGAATTTCATCGTGATTTATTTCTTGTGAAGGACCATACGGGGAGAGTTCTAGTCAAAGGAACCAGTAGAGATGGTCTTTACCAGTTGCCAAGGGGGACTCAAGTCAACAATAAAGTGACTGTCTTTGTTGGAGAATGCACAACCGTTTCAGGTTGGCATCAATGGTTGGGTCGTGCTGCATTCAAAGTAGTGAGTCAAGTCATTTCCATGTATGATTTACCTTGTGAGAGTCGAGTTAGTAAATTTAATTGTTAGTCTTGTCAAATGGGTAAGAGTCGTAGGCAACATCTTCTGGTCTCTTCATTTACTTCAATGCAGCCGTTAGATCTTATTTATTCTAATGTATTGGGACCAACCCCAACTTAATCCAATAAAGGTCATTGATATTATGTTATTTTTGTGGATGATTATTCTAAGTTCACCTGGATGTATCCTCTCACCAAGAAATCCAAAGCTATCGATGCCTTCTTGAGCTTTAGACGTCATGTAGAATGGTTGTTTGCTACAAAAATTAAGAGTTTTCAATCTGACTAGGGAGGAGAGTTTCATACTTTCTCTTGGTACCTTGACTCTAAAGGCATCTTACATCGGCTGACGTGTCCCCACACTCATGAACAGAATGGCGCAGTTAAATGAAAATACCAACACATTATTGAATCTACGTTATCTCTACTGGCTTCTTCCTCTCTCTCGTTTTCCTTTTGGACTGATGTTGCTCAGACGGCTGTCTATCTGATCAACAAACTACCTTCTTCTACTCTTTAAGGTCGATCTCCATATGAAGTATTATTTCATTGGACTCCTAATTATAAATTCATCAAAATTTTTGGATGTGTGTGTTACCCATTACTCCGACCTTACAATCGCCATAAGTTTGAATTCTGATCTCAGCAGTGCCTCTTTCTCGGATATAGTGCCACTCACAAAGGATATAGGTGCTTTCATCCAACTAGTGGAAAAGAATATATCAGTTGAAATGTTGTATTCGGCAAATACTACTTTCCCAGTACACAGTTACTCTCTTCTTCCAATTCAAGTATTAACACTACATCACTCTCCATAGGTGTTGCAGCTGGCCCCGTTACAGGACCACCTCGGATCTGCCCACCACTGGCACCCTCACCAGTGATTGATGTCCAACCTCCCTCTTTGGATGTCTCAGTAGCTACCGAGACCTTATTTGCTTCACCCAAGTTGTCTTCAGACTCCCCAGTAGGTTCGACTAATTCAAGTAATTCAGCCTCTACTTCTGGACCACCACAACACACTAGACTGGTTCAAGAACTCCTTGACTCCACTCTAGTTGTGTTGGCCCCTGATCAATGACGAACGCATCCCATGGTCACGAGATAAATGAGCTCCTCCACGTCTCTTACCAAGACAACTGCTCGGTATCCTATTCCCAATGCTCTTCTTGTTGACATTAGCCCAGACAAATGTGAACCAACAACATATTCCACTATAGCCAAGAGTCCACAATGGCAACACACTATGCAACAAGAATACAATGCTCTCATGAACAACAATACTTCTTAGCTTGCTCCCTATTGTTCGGGCATGAAAGTAATAGGTACCAAATGGATTTACAAAATTAAACATAAATCTGATGGGACAATTGATCGTCACAAGGCCCGCCTAGTAGCACAAGGCTTCAGTCAAATGCCAGGGCTTGACTTCACTGATACATTCAGTCCGGTGGTCAAACTAGTAATTGTGCATACTATCATTGTGATTGCTCTCTCTCGGGTGGGACATCCAGCAACTTGATATTAACAACGCCTTTTTAAATGGGTTCGTCAATGAAGATATATATGTTAAGCAACCCAAAGGGTTTGAAGATCCATCCAATCCCACACATGTTTGTAAATTGCATAAGGCATTGTACGCCTTCGCCAAGCTCCAAGGGTGTGGTTTTCTCGGCTAAGTACTGCTCTCATCTACTTTGGCTTCCGATGTTCTCAAGCTGATCCTTCCTTGTTCATCTATCAACATGATGGGATCACTGCATTCATACTAGTCTATGTCGACGACATCCTAGTCACTGGATCTTCTTCTCATATTGTTTCTCATATCATTTCAGCTCTATCCAACACCTTTGCATTGAAGGATTTGGGCCGTCTGCATTTATTTTTGGACATAATCCTACATCTACAAGGTTAGTTTTGTCTCAACACCGCTACATCCTTGACTTACTATGGCAGAGTAAACTTGCTGATGCCAAGCCCATATCTTCTCCCATGTCACCCTTTTTCAAATTGTCCTCTCTTCAAAGAATAGCTTTTTCAGATCCATCAGAATATAGGAGTATCATTGGTGCACTTCAGTACATCACCATCACTCGACCCAACATTGCCTATTTGGTCAACAAAGTTTGTCGGTTCCCTCATGCTCCCACTGATGCTCATTGGACTACAATCAAACGGATTCTCCATTACCTCAAAGTCACATTAGATGTTGGTCTTCATTTTACTCCATCCCCTTCTCTTCAGCTACATGCCTACAGTAATGCTGATTGGGCTGGGTGCCCTGACGATCGTAAATCCACCGGTGGGGTGGGTATTGCATATACTTGGCGTCCAACATCATAGCTTAGAGCGCTAAGAAACAAGCCACTATAGATCATTCAAGCACTGAAGTAAAATTCCGAGCACTTGCCAATTCTATAACGGAGCTACTATGGGTTTCGGTTGCATGGTGTGACAATGTTGGAGCTACACATCTAACTCCATATGTAGAGGTCGACTTCCACTTTCTACGTGACTTAATCCTCAAACGGAAACTAGTAGTCAGGTTCATCTCATCAAAGGATCAGATTGCTGACATCATGACAAAGGCCCTACCAACACCGCGATTTCTGCACCTTCGATCCAAGCTACACGTCTTCTCGAAGTCGTTTCTCTTGCAGGGTCATATTAAGAATAATGATCCAACTCATATGATTGGATCAGGATAAAGTTCATGCATGGATCAACTCTATCGCAGGTCTATCCTTATCAGTTATCATGTTTATCCTATACAATCCCTTATATCCCTTATCTATAAATTTCCTGATCCTGTAGACTTATTCTCTCATAAACACTTACTTTATAAATAGCACAAGGCTGGTGCTCACTCTCACCACCTAGATTATCATATTCTTCAATTCTGGGTTTCCTCTGTTTTTCTTAACTGGGAAAGATTTATAATCTTCGGTGGCTAAGATTATTGTTAATAGAATTAAACCCTTTCTTGAAAGGATCATTAATTATTCTGTATCAAAATGCCTTTACTCCCAAATGGTTTATCAATAATAATATTATCATCACCTAAGAGGTTATACATACAATGAAGAAGCAAAAAGGAAGACAGGGCCATTTGCTACTTAAACTAGACTTATCAAAAGCCTATTATAGGATTGAATGGCAGTTTATCATGAGGATTCTCTCTTCCTTAGGTTTTGTGCTCCAATTCTGTGAAATTATTTCACTTTATTTCCTCTACAAGCTTAGGCTTAGGGGTACTAGTAAAGAGAAGTCCTGACCGTGCTTTTTGACCTATATTCTTTACACTGAGATCCTCTCAAGGCAACTTACTCAGTCCCATAAATATGGGACAATTGGGAGGTATATGATTTGATTGCACAGAAGTGAAATTCAATCACCTATTTTTTGTTGATTACATGCATTTGTTTGGAAGGTGTTCAAATCAAGAGATTACAATGGAATCAAAGCCCATTGACCTTTTCAAGAAATTCTCGGGGCAAATTATTAATTATCAAAAATCAGCATTCTCTTTCAGCAAGAATCTACACCAAAGCCTCAACCCTAGGCATAAAATTGATGCCTCTAATTGAGAAGTACCTTGGAAGTCCCATGTTCTTTGGTAAATCTAAATGCCATAACTGGAATGAGTTAATTGAACGGGTTAGAAGAAAATTCGGTGGGTGGAAAATGAATTTTCCATCACAAATGGGAAGATCGGTTCTAATCAAATCAACTCTAGAGTCTATACCCACCTACCATATGCAATATTTTCTACTCCTGAAAGAGATTTGCCAAAAACTTGACTCCACTTGTTGTAATTTCTGATGGTGACAATCAGACGAAAATAAAAGACTTCACTCTAGGACGTGGTATAAAATTGCAACTCTGAAGGATAATGGTGGGCTTGGGTTTTGTCGTGTTGAAGTTAGAAATCTGGCCCTCATTTCGAAACTGCTATGAAGATTCATTACTATTCTCTCTGGTCAAAGATCCCTGAAGAAAACTATTTACAGAGTGCCAATATTGGGAATTTTAATATGAAATCACTCTTCCTATCCTTGGGTAGGATGTTGAAGTGCAGAGATAAATTGAGAAAGGGAGGATGGCATGTTGATTTCCTCCATGACCTGTGGTGTAAACATGACTTATTTTTAAGTGGCATAGGAAACCATCCCTCGTACCCAGGTAAGGAAGCCAATTTCATTGATCCTGAACTCCTGATGATGGTGTTTGGCATATAGATAGACTCCAACAGTTCATAGATATATGGTTCAACTCTCTAAGTAAAATTTGCAATATTTCACTCCCTAGGCCTCACAGCACTATGGCTCAACATAGACTGGTGTAGACCTATACAAAACGGGGAAATCTAACTACATCCTCAATTAGAAGACTCCTCTCAAACAAGGACGTCCTTAGTGGGTCCTCCGTTGGTTTTTTGTATGCTGAGATAAAGTGGAATCAACTCTAGAGGTTAAAACTCCTACTTCAAGTCAACAAATTGTATGTGCGGAAGAGTCTTCTTAATATTTTTCCAACAAGAAATAGTATATGCAGGTTCTTTCCACTCCAAGAGAGATTAGTCTATAGTGGCGTCGAAGAAACAAACATCCATTGTCTTTTTCTTTGCCCAAGAGTCCAGCCTGTGTGGTTTAGCTATTGGCTCTAGTTCAAACCACTGGAAATTCAGTCCACAAAAGTATCTGAGTTTGTCCATCATTGGTGTAAGCTCGACGTACCTGCAAATGATAATGAGAAGGGATGCTTTAGGGATGATAATTTTCCTCAATTTAAAATTTTTATTTATTTTAAGTAATTTATTTATCAAAACAAATTATGTTATTTAAAAAATTGCAGGGATATGGGTCCCCGTGGGGAATTTATATCGGGGGTAGAAGACAAATTTTATCCCTAATAGAGATCGAAAATGAGGATAGAGGTTAACTTCAAAATCGGAGGTAGGAACAGGGAATATGATCCCCACCGCGAACTCGTCCCTTTGCCATTCCTAAATGCTTATTTATGGGAGCAATTATTATGAGGCAAATCTGATTAGCTAGTAATGCCATGATTTTTGAGGGAGCTCATTTTGATCAACATAAGATCATTACCTTGGCCCATGCCCATATCTTTGCTCTAAATAGCAATGACCAGCATCCTATCAAGACTGCTACCCCTAGTCCTTAGATGGTGCACCGGAAAAAACCCCCTATTGGGTGTAACTGTACTTTTCCTTAAAAAGGGGGAATGGCTGATACTCCTAGTGCCAAAATTTGTAGGTTTAAAGTACATATGAGGTAGGTGCCAGTTCGGAATTGATGTTAATTCATGAACGGGTATGAGTACATAAGGTGTGTTTTTTGGTCGTTTTGAATATTTATAGCTGTGTAGTGAGAATCAAATTTCTGCATTGGATGTATCCGTACTTCTCCGTAAAAATTAATGTTGATGCGGCCGTTAGTGCTACAACAGCTTCTGTCGGCCGAGTTTGTGGTCAGAGATCATATCGGATCTTTCTTGTTTGCTCATGCTTCCCCTAGCTCTCTGTGTGAGAACCTAATCTAGCCGAGCAAACAACTTTCTACCATGGCCTATCCGTGCCTTAGACATGCAATTTTCGCAGTTATTTTTGAGGATGATGCTCTACAAATAGTCAATATTCTGTTGGCTGGTTCTGGTATCCCATCGTGGAGACTTCACACTGTAGTCTCAGATTACACAGATTACAGAAGTATTCTTCTCCACAATCCTTCTTTCTTGGTCAGATAATATATGTTCCTGGGAAAGCAAATTAATGGTGCAGCTCACTATGCAGCAAAAGAATGGACTCACTTTAAATAGTTGCTTTATCTGTAATCCCTGACTTTCTCGCTACTATTATTGTAGCTAACTCTTTTTATCAAGATTGATGAATGAATAATTAGCCTATGGGCCTTCGAAAAAGTAAAACAAAAAGGCATTTTCGATATGTTTGCTCACCTATTTATTTTCTCTTTTTGTTTATTTACATTTAACAAGACCTATAATGGGTTTCACCATTCTTTTAACCAAATAAGACTTTAAAGATCAGAGTTGTTATGTGTTTAACACCTATTGGCTAAGTATCCAAGGATACTTTTAAATATTTGAATGGGAAAATGTCTAATAAAGTTGCGGGTTGGAAAAAATATTCTCTATCACTTGTTGGGAGGTTAACTTTAATTAATGCTTCTGCTTTCATGGTTACACAATTTGTTATGCAATCGTTTAAAATCTCAAATATTATTGTTGCTGATTTAGATAAAAACAGAAGGGATTTCCTTTAGGCAAAAGAGAGTTGTCAAAACCCCATTCATCTTGTTAAGTGGAATAGGGTTTATACTCCCAAAATGTGGGGTGGATTAGGTGCAAAGAACTTCAGATGGCTTAATAAAACTCTTCTCGCTAAAATAGGGTGGAAAATTTTAAATTGTCATGATAATCTTTTGGTCAAGGTTGTAAATAATAAATATCTTAGAAATAGTAATTTCTGGGATGCAAATAAGAAGAAAAGTTGGTCTTGAGCCTAGAGAGGTATTATGGGTTCAAGAAATCTTATTAGAAGGGGCTCTATGTGGAGGATTGGCAATGGTAGAAGTGTGAATTTTTTGTTAGATTCATGGGATGGAAAAGACCTATTAATAGAATTGAGGGACAGTAGTGTTCCTACTGATGTGAATATGACTATTTGTAGGGTAATCGATTTTGAAAGAAGAATATGGAATGAGGATAGCATTCTGTCACTTGCCAACCAGTAGATTTGGAAATTGATAAAACCTATCCTTATTCCCCATGAGGATTCTAAAGATAAAAGAGTTTGGAAGTTCACCCCGGATGGGAACTTCTCTTTTAAATCGGCCTATGGGGAGGAAAGTCGATTTAATGGTGGTGCGGATTCTATTTCTGACTATTAGAAATTTTTTTTGAATCTCATGCTTCTGCTAAAAATTAAAATTTTCCTATTCTTTTTACTTAATAATAGACTTCCTACAAAAAACCTCATTTATAGGGATTTTGGGTTGGGTCCTACATGTGTCTTTTGTGGGGAAGTTGAAAATATTGACCACTTTTTTATTAATGTAGTGTGGCTAAGCAAGTTTGGAGTTTCCTTTGGAGGGAACTGCCAATTCTTGTGAGCTCTTCTATCTCAATGGACATGTGGTGGAATAATTTATGTAAATCTAGTGGTATCTTCAAAGACTACTTCATTAGAGAAAAATTTGCTTCTGTCTCTTTGTTCATTTGGAAGAACAGAAATAGTAAATGTTTTAATGGTTGTACTTGTGATGTGGAGACCATCATTAATAGTCTTGGCCTACTGGAATGAGACTAAAGAGATATCCTCTTGTTTGGTTAATAATAACAGAAAAATGGTAACCCACATTGAGTGACTCAGGCCCAAACACAACTGCATCAAGATTAACTTTGACAAATCTTGCTTGAATGGTGGCAAATGTGCAATTGGTTGCATAGCTAGGAAACATAAAGTTAAGTCCTAGAATCTAAACCTACTGGAATTGGAATTTTGACTATCAATCTTGCTGAAGCTTGGGCAGCTTGGGAAGCCATTAATATGGCTATCAACTATAGGGATCAGAAAATCGTCATTGAAGGTAAGCTAGTTAACGACTTCCTCAATGGTAGACTTGTGCCTCTGTGGAGATTGGAAAGTGTCATCAAAGAACGCTGAAACCTAGTGGACTTTTTGAATTTAAATATCAAATTCAAGCATGCGTATTAGGAAGCAAATCAATCGACAAACTGATTAGCTCATAAAGCTCTTTTCAGCAGGGGGTGATAGGGGTCTTAGTTTTAGTGATTTTATTTTCATTTGTGATTCGGATGTAAGGGGAAGAGCTACCCCAAGGCTTGTGTAGCTTATCTTTTAACTATCAAAAAAACAACACCTATCGGCTAAGTGTATTATTATTTCATCCTTTTCACTCAATTTTATTTGGCTTATATATAGGTATATTAATAATGCTTGTTCGATCATAAACTTGTTGTTTAACATCTTGATGATCATAAACATCCAAACTCTACTACTTTGGGTATATATAACCTTTGTTGAATAACGCAGGAACAATAGTTTTTTTTTTTTTTTTTTGTTAGGACCCAATGAGAAGAGAGATCCAAAATTAAATTTATTACGTTGGTTTGAACAAGTCACAGTTCATAGAAACTTTCTACGTCAAATTAAAGAAAGTCTACATATCAGTAATTTCACATAAGAAATTTATGAATTTGATACATACATAGAACAATAAATTAAACATTAAAGTAAATCAAGAAGGCTATACAAAAATATATGAATTTATTAACATTTGCATAGTTACAACCCAAAATTGTATCATGCATGCAGAAAATTAATGAATGTCCTCTACCCTCTGCACTACTTATGGCGACTGAAATAATGCATTGTCAAATGGTAGCAAATGCGTTGTTTCTTGGCCATGTGATACTGTACTGATCCAAATCTCTATTCTCACTTGAAGTTGAATAAGTGTCCCATAGGCTCGATGATTCATTTGGGAAATACCCAACCTCTCGATCATCTTGTTGAACTAATGAATTTTGTTTCCTCAATCTTAACCCCTCAAGCTCCACAACAACTTCTCTCATTGTTGGCCTTTTCTTCCCATTCAAATTCAAACATTTCTTTGCAAGGTTGGCAACCATACAGAGCTCCTCTTTTGCACTATCCTTCACAACTTCATTGTCAAGAACTTCAAAAAGATTGTTCTCTTCTAATGAAGACATAAAATATACAGCTAAATTTTTCTCCTCTAAGGGTCTGGTAGAAGAAACTGCTTTCTCACCTGTTAAGAGCTCTATGAGAACTACTCCAAAACTATAGACATCACTCTTGTCTGTATAATGGCTTGACCGAAAGTACTCTGGGTCCAAGTACCCAAAGGTTCCTTTCACCATGGTGGTTAAGTGAGTTTGATCAGTTACTATTGACCTAGAAGTCCCAAAATCTGATAGTTTGGCTCTAAGCTTATCATCCAAAAGTATGTTTGAGGACTTAATGTCTCTATGATAAATGGGTACTGAAGCTGCTGAATGCAAGTAAGCCAGTGCTCCTGCAACCTCAATGGCAATTCTTAAGCGATTATCCCAAGAAAATGATAAACCATCATCTCGATCATGGATGTAGTTGAAAAGGTTTCCACCAGATATGAACTCATACACTAGCATAGGAACTTCTGTCTCTAAGCAACAACCTAATAATCTAACCACATTCCTATGATTAATCTGAGAAAGTATCACAAACTCATTGATGAATTGCTCACTTTGGTCATCATCTACCTTTTTGGACTTCTTAATTGCTACAATTCTTCCATCTGATAGCATACCTTTGTAAACTGTCCCTTGACCTCCTTGGCCAAGAATTCGATTCTTATTATAATTGTCAGTTGCTTTTTCTAACTCTTCTGCAGTAAAAACATTTATTTTCTCAGGAGCACAATCTTGTGAAGACATCTGTTGTTGTAACAACAATCCACCATTTCGTTTGAAGAAGTTCTTTTTGACCTTTTTGATCTCTCTTCTCTTTAGTGCTTTATATAGCCAAAAGCTAAAAATAAACATCAATAGTAGTCCAAACCCCAATCCTACACCTGCACAAATAGTGGAAACAAAGAAATAGAAACTTAATGAAAAAGATTATATCAATCTTAAAGGATATAATATAGTAATGTTTTCATTTTCTAAACGAACTTTATCTTTATCCAACTCAACTTATGACAAGAAAATATGTAGTGAAAATCAGCATCAATCCGGATGCTTTAGTGGGACGGGAATGCAACTATTGGAGTGATAACTGGAGACTTTTTATAACCGTGGGGGAATTTGTGGTGCAAAAGAAGAATTCTTAGGACTGGTGACTATTAATACTGCTAAAGCAACAACTATATGAGAATAAATGAGACTAGTGTTTGGTGGCGTTTGGTTGCAATGCAAATTTTGATCAGGTGCAAAATTTGTACTTTGTTCAGATTTGCTTTTATTTGTTCCTAGTTATAATTTACATTCTTATCTGATACAAAATTTGTATTTTTTTGTCTTTTTTCTATTCATTGGCATTACAAATTTTGCATCTCAAAAGCTGATGCAAAATTTGTACCACCTTCCTCCCACTTCAATTATTTTCCATAAACTAGAGACCACAACATCTTGCATCCTACCTTACTCTAATACCAATTATTAGGGCTTTCAATGGGTTGGGTTGGGTTGGGTTGGAGCCGACAAACCCGATTAAGAATGGCAATAGGGCGGGGTTCCCATCCTCATTCCCACGGGGATCCCTATTCCCCGTGATTTTTTATAATGTCAATCATTTTGTTTTTGTTTTTCATTTATCTTAAGAATTAAATATAATATAGTTAAAATTTATAAGCCTATTAAAAATATACATACATGTATACATACATACATATATATATAGAGAGAGAGAGAGAGTAACAAGGATCCCCATAGGACTGGGATCAGGATTTATTATAATTGAGTCCATCGGGTCAGACCTGATTGCCCCAAGAACCACAATTTGATTCTAGGTCTAAAATTACATACCCTATCGGGTGCAATTCTGAATCCTTAATGTTTCTTGCAGGGTTGGTTCCGGATCTACCAGGAGTCCTGGGCCCAACCCAGGCCAGCCCGTTGGCAGCCCTAACAATCCTTCTCCAACCTCCATTCCTTTTCATTTAAAGTATTGTCGATGCATTTTTAATTACTTTCCATCAGTCTGGATTTCCTACTAACTTCCCTCTACTCCCCTTTCTATTAACCCATTAAAATTATTCCAGCTGTTACAAAGTCCTATCTAAAGTAACGATTGACTAATGTCTTAATTAATCCAATAATTAAATATTTTTAGAATAAAAATATAATAATTTTGAGTGGTCTATAACTCTTTTTCCGATGCATGAATTTGCTTACAAGGCTTAGAGAATTAGCTTGCATTTAATTAAAGAGAGAATGGGAAATTTGCATATAATTGAAATAGATATTTTTATTTGTATTTCTTTTCTAAGCCTAGTACAGCAAATTCATGCATAGAAAAAGAGTTACAAATAGGAGTGAGCAAAAAAAACTGAAAAAACCAATCGAAACTGAACTGAAAATCGGCTAACCAAACTAGTCGGTTCAGTGTTTCTAAAAAATCGGTGGTTAACAAAACCGACCAATATACATGTTTTTCTATATATATATATATATATATTATAAATTAATAAATACGCAATATATAAATATATGTATATTTATAATATATTATATATTATATATTATTTAAAATATAATATTTTATTTATATCTATAATTTTTTATCATATAGTTATATATTTTTATATTAAATATTATAAAGTCAAAAAAACTAAAAAACCGATGAACTAAACCGGTCAAGCGGTTAACCGACTGGTTTCAATTCAGTTCCAATTATTAGTTCCAAAAACCGATACTACCAGTTCGATTCACAAAAAAGGGTAACCGAACCGTAAGCACCCCTAGTTATAGACCACCCAAAATTATTATATTTTTATTTTTAAAAATATTTAATTAATGCATAAAATAGGTATTTCTTTAAAATAGTATCTAACAGAGGGATTAATTAAGGCATTAGTCAATCGTTACACTATATAGGACTTGGTGACAGCTGGAATAATTTTAAGGGAGAAGTACGGATACACACGATGCAGAATTCTGAATTCCAGCCCCCCTCTACAATTAGCCCTCTCCCCCCTATAAACCACATACTGCCCGTGAATTTGACATTAGATGCATTCCCCCTGTACTTTGGGCCTAGTAAATTTTGAGCTGGGCTGATCGGTACTTCTCCCTAATTTTAATGGGCTAGTAGAGAGGGGGGTAGAGGGAAGTTGGTAGGAAATCGGGACTGACTTTTCATTTAAAATCTCAGAAACAAATAATAAGACAGTCAACCAAATTTGTATTGCAACCAAAGACAACCTTACCATTTGTCCCAAGTCCTACTAATAATGCTATTCCCATGAGAAGAATCCATGACCAAGGAATCTTACCTAGGCTGATCGCTTTCACCAAATACCCTTTTCCCTTTTCGCAACGATGTCCAACCTTGCATCCTGACATGATTCATAAACCAATTAAAGTTGCTCAGTTCATCAATACTTCAAACATAAATTAATCCTTAACAAATGAATATTGAAACTGTGTATGTATGAACAAGCAAATAAATTGTACCTTGGCAGCCATGGGGAAGGTAGGGATTCCCTTCAAAAGGATACTTACAAATGCAAGTATTCCTCAAAGAGGACAAACTTATAGGGTAGGAATTGGGGCCACAATCTGACCACCAATCTAGCACCACCGGAACCTCTGTCATATTCCTGACATCGTAAGGGTTTGGTAAGTTGACGACGAACCACTGCTGGTCGACCACGAAAGCTGACTTGCACCCCAGTATTTCGTTGCAGATACCTGCACTAGTGATGGTCACATCTACGGTCTGCAGCGACCACGGAATCGGGGTCTGGCAACAGCTGATGCCGCAACAACCTTTCTTTTTGACGTCTCTGCCTGAGCAAGTCGAGATGCAGCCTACCGTACTGTTGTCGTGATGGTTATGGACGAAGGCACGGTTGTTGCAGCCGACTGCCACAAAGACGTTGCCGCTTTGTGAGAAGAAAAATGGGCTTCCTTCTAAACTGATGCGTCCATGGACTTCTGTCTCGTTGGGGCTCGAGAATGTTGGGACGTTGATACGCAGTTCTCCATTCATCGATATGTTCAGAACTTGGAAGCGACCAGTGCTTAAGCTCAGGAAAGGTGTGGGATGGCTAGAAGATCGATCACAAGTTATCTCAAATTGTTTGCGTTTGGAACATCGGTCTCCAATGCCGAAGGGGAAGGGAATACTGACATCCCCACATCTGTCTTGGCACCCAGGCTTCGCCAAGGGTGTTGCTTCTACGGCCGGTGCTTCTGTAAGCCATAATAACAGTATCGTTAATGAAGAGAAAAAGAACCAGAGCACGAGACGCAGAGCCATTCTCTTCTCCTCTCGGTGAGGGTTGGTCAAACCCGTGACCAATGTTTATTCTTATCATAAATTGCAACCTTCTCTAATAAATTTCTGCCTGATCAAAGATGACATTTTCGTCTTCCTGCTAAAACAAGACTTTGTGGAAGGCTCAATTCTTCTAGAAAGAAGACTTGACCTAATCTTTGAATAAGCCACGTCCAGGATCTGCTAGAGACAAACAAGAAGTCGAAAGCAGCAGGTCTACGGTACAATTAAAATAGAGATGAAATTTCTGGCTTGAGAGTTGGTGCCTGAATTAGTCAATGTGTATGTTTCTTCGAGACTGATTGATTTATATGGGGCCATGCAAAGTTGCACAGATTCCTTGATGTTTCTCATTCATGTATTACTGTATTAGGCCTGGAATCCTCTTTGCACCCACTGATCCCAATAACAGATTAATTTGGGAGAAGTACCGATCAGCCCCGCTCAGAATTTACTAGGCCCAAAGTATAGGGGGAATGCAGACCGTGAATTGATGCCAAATTCACGGGCAGGATGTGCTTTATAGGGGGCAGAGGATCGAAAATCCATACCCAGCCTATGTAAAATTCTGGGTCGGGTTGAGTCTGCTCAAGTTGCACCCCTACCTACGACTTGGTGACTAGGCCGAAAGATCAATGTTTGAATTACCCAAATCAAACAATTTTTTACCAAATCAACATTTTTTTACCAAAAGGCAGATTTCAAATTTCAACAGAACTACACCCAAAATCGAAGCCGAGATACAGTTTGAATGATCCAACCGACTGGATAAACGGCAAATTAAAAAAACTGATCGGCGAATTGAAAACACTAATCCAGACTAGTACGAACTTCATAATACGCTTGAAAAGTACAGGAGATCCGGGCTCCTACAACGGGGGTAGTATTAGCTCATCTCCCCAATCCGAAACCCCCACCAGCATTGATGGGGCTGGATCCAAGTCCAATCTAGACCCAACTCCTCCATCGGGACCTTGAACACAAATGGGCCCAATTTAGTTCAAAGCCCAAGCATACTAACTCAAGCTGTTAGACCGGCCCACCTTTCAATATATATGAGATGAAATTGGAATTGGGCCTGGGTTGGTCCATTTCATAGCCTCCTACACGGTACATGGCTTATAGTTGATCCACTACAAGCCCACAACCGCCATCAGTCATTACTCATTAGTCGTTACTCGTCACTCGTAGTTTCTGTAAATCACGTGAAAGCCTCTACATTAATTATTGTTCTGATGCAAAATGATAACACGTCAAAGCATCCACCACAAATTTGTAACTTCCATTGCTGCCACAATAATAGCATGCAGAGTCGTCGGTAGAGGCGTTGCTTAATCGATCAAACGCATTAACTCTTGGTAGTTGAGAAAACTCTTTGTCATCTTCTCTTTGTTTATCAATCCTCGGACTAGCTAGCTAGAGTTCTAAAATTCAGGTGGGTCTAGTGGTGGCGGACCTGGCGGTGGCGGTGGCAGCAGCGACAGTGGAGGTGGCGCCGGTCAAGAGTCAGAAATGGAGATTGAGGTGTCAAGCACAATCGGCAACTTATCGGAGATGGGCTCTTCGAGCAGCAGAGATGACATCGGGACGTATTTGGTATGGGAGGATCTAACGGTGGTGTTACCCAACTTTGGCAAAGGACCAACAAGGAGATTGCTCCAAGGCCTCAGTGGTTACGCTGAACCCGGTCGAATCATGGCCATCATGGGTCCATCCGGGTCTGGCAAATCCACACTACTTGACTCTTTATCAGGTAAGCTAGCTTCTCCCTCTCAGCTCTCATGAACGTATAATCTAATCGCCTTTTTTTGCTGTGTTTGGTTGCAATACGAATTTATAATTTATTTTTATTTTAAAATTTATCTTATTTCGTTTGATTGCAGTATAAATGAAAATAAAGTAAAATAAGACTTCAAGCAGAATAAAGTGAAAGTGAAAATAAAATTAAACCAGAATTTGCATTTAAACTCCTATGCATTTATATTAATGCAAATAAAATTATACTGCAACCAAACACAGATCTAGGTTCCAAATCCATTTATTTACAGTGCAATTTCATTTACATTGATACAATTATAAGAATTCAAATGATATGATTGAAAGAATGCAAATTCTAGTTTATTTTTGGTTTTGTTTTACGTTATTTTTATTTCATCTCTCTTTTGCTTCATCTGCACATCAAACAAAACAATACAAACCAACTCCGAAAGAAAAATCTAATTTCAATTCATTTGTATTCCGGTACTTTTGCACCAGTTCAATCGGAATTATACTGCGTAAAGCCAACGAGACAATGAAACTTCAAAACTTACCCTTTTCTCTTATCAATGGGTAAGTTCAGTTATCTGGTTCCAATATTGGAATCGAGCCTCATAAGAGAACCGATTTTACGAGTAAGACTGTAGAGGATTGAACTCATCCCCTCCCATGACCTTAGTTTGAAACCCTTTTATCCGAAGGGACACCTGTTAATGTAGACAATTACACGTCACACTAATTCGAGTGTTCACTTCATACCATTTATATATTCAACATGCTTGGTGTTTGGGACAAATTTGGAAAAAAGTTCGATTTAGTCATATAAAGGAGATAATATCTATGCCCGACAAATACCTCATATCTCAGCGTACATTGAGAACATCTTCTGAAATTCTTAGTGGAAAATGTTCCTAATGCACGGTGGGATATGTTGTGGGACGCACTCGATGTGAATTTCATATAAAGGCCAGTATTCATTAATTTTAGAGAAAATGATAAGACTGAATTTGAAAGTTGGTGGGAATGAAGTATATCGACGCATCGGGTTTAATCCTATGACGGTGGTCCCTCCCTTAAACCTAATTCTTAGTGTACGGGCAATACTATTGATCGTGACCGTCCAATTCGTTATTCTTTTATATAGAGACCCCACCATAATTACGAGACTGTCACTCCTGGGCCCACCCTGATCCAACCACATTAACTATACCTTCCAGTGCATTAAATCGGACAATTGTAATCATGTGAGCTGGCCCATCTTCGTCCAGCCACATTTCATTTTCTTTTACAAATCTTTAATTTTACTCTACCCGGCGGGTATCGGTCCGAATCAGCTTCAACAGAGAGTTCTTTTCTTTTTTTTTTCTGTAGTTTATGTATTTTTTACATGTTTAATCAAATAATTAAAAATTTAGACGTTTGTTCATGTTATTTCACTTATAAAAAATTAAATGACGGATTCTAGACCTAACCAGCATCCAACTCACCTCAGCCTTAAATGCAAGGAGAATAGGGTTTTGCAATTTTATATACGGAAAAGATTTAAATTCTAAACATTCAATCCATAATGGTTTTTGGAAACGGTATGGGTTGGGAAGTCTAGAGAGGAAAGTACGGTTTAATTTATAAAACACTCCTTGAACCCATATGACAATTTCACTCGTCATGATTCATGCTCCAACCTGCCCTACCTAGTTGGGGTCGGATTATTGACCAGTGATCGGATTTTAGGTGGATGTTGGGGAAATCTGAAACTTAGGTGACCAAGGATGGTATGTGTCCATCCAGTCCTAACCCCGACCAAAAGTATGGACTATATATATATATATAGAACTTTTATCTTATGTTATATTACAGAACATAATACTTACAATAATTCTACGTAGGTTTCAACAAAATTGAAAAAATAGATTTGCATGTAGGAATGATGGGGTTGGGCAAGGCAAATTAAGGGATCCCCATTCCCATGGGAATGAAGCATGCAAACCCAGCCTCACCCTGCCTTGTCGCTATTCCTAAAAATCATCCTTGACTTACCGAAAAAAAGGGTAAATTATAGATAGGTAAGATATACTTTGGGAGTAGAGACAGATAGCTACTTAGTTAGATGACACTTGAGTACCTAAAACCTAGTTAGATGACACTTCTCTTACATAGGAATGATTTGTAATAGTCAAACCTGATAATAAAACTGTGAATGAAAGCTGACAAGAAAAATAAGTATTTAAAAAATAAGAACTCGGGAACGAAGATCTCATAATAGAAAATCAAACCCAAGTATGAAACCCTTTTCCTTCATTATTGATTGATCCATGTTTCTTTTGCTCAAGGCTGAGAACAGAATCTTAGAAGAAAAATAAGGATTTCAAAATAAACTAGGGTGTCTATTTGAGTTTAGAGTACTCAAATGTTGCACTTGAAAGGTCAGGGGGTACCTATTTGTCACTATCCCCAAAGTATAGAGTACCTATATGTAATTTACCCTAAGAAAAATCAAATCTACTGAGAATGAAAACCTTCTCTTCTTTGTTGATTGATCCATGTATGTTGTAGTTCAAACTTGAGAATGAAAATAGGGAGAACAGATTTACAATTTACAGTTCCATACACTCCAAGAAAGACAAAATGGTCTAAAAAACACAAAAGGGTAGTTTTTGGAGTTTGAAATGTTTAAAGTTGCACATGACTTCAGATATTTAAGAGAACACTGATGGTTGGATTATGGAGTTGATTTGTAGGAATTCAAGGTACTCAAACGTAAAGTTCAGGATACCTATCTATCACTCTCACTAAAGTACAGGGTACTTAACTATAATTTACCCAAAAATAAATAAACAAGTAAAACCCTCATTTTTGATGAATGACACCTGATTGGTGACCTTATCATGACATATAGATTGATTGGTTATATGTTTCAGGTATCATAGTTGAACTCTAGTTTTTTTTTTTTTCCTCTTCTTGGTAAAGTGGTTTAATTATTTATTCAAACACATTGCTAGACCTTTTTAATTATTTGGTAACTAGCAAGCAAGTCCAAGAAAATACATGGCATTGAATAGAAATTTGGTTAGGCTCAGATTGGAAATGTTTCATGTACTTGTACATTAAATTATGGGGAGATATTCCCAATATGCGGGTAGATGCACTGCTCTCAAGATACACATAGTTCTTTCTTTCAAGAAACCACATCTTAATAATCAAAACCCGTTTTCTTAGGATTGAGTACAGGGCACCTAGAAGTAATTAATAAGTACACCTTCATAATTTCACAATGTTTTGCATTTTATTCAAATGTTCAACAATTGAAATACCTTCCTTAAACTTCAAATTCACAAGCTTCCTAATCAAGAAAGCCTTACTACCTATTTTTTTTATGCAAAAGATTCAACTTTTCTAAAGAGTTTATTAAAGTTTCTATGTAAATGTGATGGAAAATGCTATCTTCAATTCATTTCTTGAAGACTTATAAATTTTGATCAAGTTTCTTGCATTCCTCAATGGACATTTCTTTTGATTTGATTTGATTTCTTTTCATTCAATAAATCCATGTAAGTCCCTACAATAGAATAGATCTTTCATTTTTTGGTTTCAAAATAGTCTATTTTTTTTTTCTAGACATAGTTATATGACTTGTACCAACATCCATGATTTACACCCAAAATACATTAAACAAAACTCTAATTACCACTTGGGGTATGCAAATCAATAATGATAAATCTAAAGGCGAGATAAAGAACAAAGTCCAATGAGACAAAATATCAAAAACAACAAGAGACAATGTGAAGGTAAAAACCATGGGACCATAGCCCAAACTTACACTATCAATTTAAATAATGGGGTTACAACTTCTCTGGATTCAACTAAAGGATGGAAACATCAAAAGACAATAACCTCTCCTCGATATACTAATTATAACAATAACCAAACAAGATACACTCTGATCAATAATATGAAAAAAATCTTATCAAATAAGGTTGTCAAAAATTCTCTAGAACTTATCTGGATTCAACTGATTCAGATTTGTGCTGCAACAAACAAAGCCTTAGTCATGAAGCTTATTGCAAAATTAAGGATATTTGGTTTTCCAGAAAATAAAGATAATGGATGGTTTAAGTGAGTCAATTTTTGGTTTAAAAGCATAATACATTATAGTTGTGGCTTGAATTCTTTGTTGCAACCTACTCCGAATTAAGTTGAGACAAAGCGAAGGCAAAATTTCATATTGGTTTGTGGTGGAAACATGGTAGTTCAAAGATCCCCTTTGAACTTTCACTTTGTGACAATTACTCCCTAGCTATTAAGTTATACGATGGATGTATTAAATTACTAAAATATCCACCTCAATTTTCCTTATTTCTTTACTTTGCCCTTTTTTTGTTAAACCCTAATTAACCCAAAAATACCTCCATTTCTCTCCAAATGAAACCAACTAAAATAACAAGATTCATTTCACTAACATAGAAAAACAAGTTTCTTTAAATTCTTTCATTTCACTTATATAAATGTCTCTCTTCATCTTAAAATATAAAATTACTCATTCCTTTCTCCAATCAACCACAGAAAAACCAAACGAAATCTTAAATTTATTATCAAAAAGAAACCTCTACCATTTCATCTGAATATTGAATTCAGCAAGAAATCTACAAGGGTCTATTAGAGCAAGTTATCTAATAGAAGGGGTGTTCAACACAAAGTAAAAGTTTAAGGGGTTTTTATCACAAATGAAAGTTCAAGGGGGTAATTGTCACTGAGCCCATAGTTAAGGGGGTTTTTGGAATTTGTCAAAAAAGAAAAAGCCAAAATGATTTTTCTTAGGGATAAGTGGATTGCAATCCATCTCAGAAATCTGAAATTGCAGTCCCCTCCTAATCTACTAGTAGCCCCCCCCTATAAACCGCATCCCGCCCGTGAATTTGGCATCAATCCACGGGCAGAATTCAATCCACCCCTAGAAATCTTAGCTCTAGGGTGGAGTGAACTATAAAAATACCTTTTTCTTAAGGCTCTGTTTGTTTTGACACAAATCTAACCAGATACAAATTTTGAACCTGGTTCAGCTTTGCATTTGTTTGTTTGTAATCATGATTTGCAGTCTCTCCTGATACAAAATTTGTACTTTGTCTCATTTGCACCAACAGTCAGTGCATGTTTTACATCTAAGACTGATGCAAAATTTACATCACCTTCTTTCCACTTCAATTCTCTCTCATATAAAGTGGGAACAGCATAATCCTGATTCTTACCTCAATCCCAAAAAACAGGAGACTAACAGCATAATCCTGATTCTTACCTCAATCCCAAAAAACAGGAGACTAACAGCATAATCCTCATTCTTACCTCAATCCCAAAAAACAGGAGACTATTTTGCTTCCTATCTTACTTCTCACAAACAAACAAGACAAAGTCAAATATGAAGAAAAAGTAAACCAGAATTAAAACTCAGCCAATTTGCACTCGCATGCATTCAGACCAATTCAAATGAAATTCGCACGGCAAACAAACTAAGCTTAAAGAATTTATTCACACATGTATTAACATGTACCTAAATATACAAGAGGCCTACTTTACCTCGAAAATCACTGACCTTTGATCCCTTAACAGGTAGGCTTTCTGGAAATGCTATCATGACTGGGAATGTTCTCATCAATGGGAAGAAGAGACTAGACTTTGGAGTTGTTGTAAGTAGCAGTCTATTTTCTCTTGTATGTATATATTCTTTCTTATTACTAGTTCATCATTTCATACCCATGAATATCTCTGTTCAAATTTTCATCAGGCTTATGTAACCCAAGAGGATGTTCTGTTGGGAACGCTCACAGTTAGAGAAACTATCTCTTACTCTGCTCATCTCAGACTTCCCACTACTTTGAGCAAAGAAGAGATAGATGAGGTGGTTGAAGGCACAATCTTGGAGATGGGTCTTCAAGATTGTGCAGACAAATTGATAGGGAACTGGCATCTAAGGGGAATCAGCGGTGGAGAGAAGAAGAGGGTTAGCATTGCACTGGAGATTCTCACACGTCCTCGTCTCTTGTTTCTCGATGAACCCACCACTGGGCTTGATAGTGCATCAGCTTTCTTTGTTATTCAAGCTTTACGAACTACTGCTCGAGATTGGAGGACTGTAATCTGCTCTATACACCAGCCAAGTAGTGAAGTGTTTGATCTGTTCGACGATTTGTTTCTCCTCTCCAGTGGAGAAGCTGTTTACTTTGGAGACGCTAAGAAAGCTGTGGAGGTAATTAGGAAATAATGAAATAACCCATCAGAGAACTTAAAAAGAACAATACAATGATAATCTAATATATTATTCAGTAACTCTTGATACAGTTTTTCGCTCAAGCTGGATTCCCTTGTCCTAATAGAAGAAACCCTTCTGATCACTTTCTTCGATGTATCAATCGAGATTTCGACCTTGTACATGCAACTCTAAAGGGATCTCAGAGGATTCGTCGAGTATGTGATACAAATTCCATTAAATCTCTGTGATGCATTGGTATGGCCTCCAGAATTTGAGCCTATTCTGTTTTGTTTACAGGAAATTCAAGTAGCATCAGATCCTCTAATGAATTTGGCAGCTACAAGGATAAAAGAAATCCTCGTTGAAAAATATAGGACATCAGAGTATGCAACACATACAAGAAGACGGATTCGAGAACTCGCAAACGTTGTAAGAATTTCAAACTCGAGCAAACAGATTGATCCACCCTCTACCCTTCAACCCCAAAAAGAAAAAGTTTCTGATGAACTGCTACTGATTAATCTTCTGTCAATGCAGAAAGGACTTCCCACTGGATCAAACAGTGGAAGCGAGGCCACCTGGTGGAAACAACTGGCCACATTGACAAGGAGGTCTTTTGTAAACATGTACAGAGATATTGGGTACTACTGGCTAAGGATAATAGTCTACATAATGGTATCTCTGTGTGTTGGCACCATCTATTTTGACGTTGGCACTAGCTATAGCTCAATCTTGGCGAGAGGAGCATGTGGTGGGTTTGTATCTGGCTTCATGACATTCATGTCCATAGGGAGCTTCCCATCTTTTATTGAAGAAATGAAGGTAGTAATCTTTAATGAGATGAACCCATCTCAAGAAATTTGGTCTAGTTCTGTTTTATTGAGCTGTCGAAGTCTCTTCTTTTGAAACAGGTCTTTTCTCGAGAGAGGCTCAATGGGCATTACGGCAATGCAGTGTTCATCCTATCCAACTTCTTCTCCTCTTTCCCTTTCTTGGTTGCTGTGTCTGTGGTGGCTGCAACCATAACATATTACATGGTGAAACTACACTCAGGGTTCTCTCATTATGTGTTTTACTGTATTAATCTTTTTGGCTGCATTGCTGTTGTAGAAAGCTGCATGATGGTTGTTGCAGCTCTGGTACCCAATTTTCTCATGGGCATCATCACTGGGGCAGGAATTATTGTAAGAAACTACTACCATAGCCTCCCTAAAACAAAACTTTCTGTTATTGTATTCACTCAACAATCACCATAACAGATTTTATATCCAACGGGCGCTTGTGTACTCAGGGAATCATGATGATGACTTCTGGGTTCTTCCGAATGCTGCCTGATCTGCCCAGAGCCTTCTGGCGCTATCCAATTTCGTATATCAATTATGGGGCATGGGCGTTACAGGTAATTAACTCTGGAACTGGTTTTATTCATATTTTCCATTAACTAAGGGTCAGATTGGTTCACTGTGGGAATTGGAATGATCTATTTCCATAGTCTGTTTGGTTCAGACAGGAATCGGAATGGGAATTGGATTTCAATTCTGTCCAATGAAACAGTTAGAATCGGAATGGCCACTCCCTCAAATGGGAGAATGCCATTTCACCAGGAATGGGAATGAGATTCCAATTCTGTCCAACCAAGCAATTGGAATCCGATTCCAGACCTCCATTCCTATGAACCAAATGGGCCCTAAGTTCTACATTTGGGATATAATTTGATATACTGAGCTTGTTTTATATTCTAAAGCAAGGCCCTGTTTGCTTTTCGGTAAGTTATTTATCCAAATAAATGCATTTACCAGTATTCTTTCATTTCCCAGATAAATAAGATGTCTACTTTGGTCATAAAAATCTACCGAGAAGTACAAAAACACACGATGCACAATTCTGAATTCCAGCCCCCCTACTACTAGCCCTCTGCCCCCCTATAAACCACATCCTGCCTGTGAATTTGGCATCAATTCACAGTCAGGATGCATTCCCCCTGTACTTTGGGGCTAGAGAATTCTGATCTGGCTGATTTGTACTTCTCCCAAAAATCTATTATTAAGGGAGAATTTTTGTCACATCCAAGTATTGACAAATTTCTCTTGAGAGAGAAAATTATTTACGTGCATGGGAGACAGGTATCACTTACCTAAAAAGTATACTTTCCCTGATCTCTACATTAATCTGAAAAAAGGACATGAATTTTTTTGGTCAACTAAAACCCAGATCCCATTAATTACCAACTTTCCCCAAAAGAGTAAATCAAATCAGTTCTACTTAATTACAATGGAATCAATTCAATTCTTCAATAAACCCAGTTCATCAATCATGAATTCTAATCACAATTTAGTTCTGCAAATTAGATTTGTCTTTATAATCCAAATGTAGGGCTCATACAAGAACGATTTGCTGGGGCTCGAGTTTGATCCTCTGGTACCTGGTGATCCTAAACTGAAGGGAGATGTAATCATCCGGACAATGTTTGGGATTCCGCTGGATCACTCCAAGTGGTGGGACTTGACTGCTGTCATGGTCATTCTCGTATGCTACAGGATACTCTTCTTCGTCGTACTAAAGCTGAAAGAGAGAGCATCGCCATTGTTCCACACCCTTTATGCCAAGAGGACACTCCGACAGCTTAAGAGGAGGCCTTCATTCAAGAGAAAGCCATCTATCAAGAGATATCCGTCCTTCCCATTGTCCTTTCAAGAGGGTCTCAACTCAGCACTCCCTTAGAGACAGCAGCAATCAAATCCCTGTTAGAGCTCAGAATAATTCCTGTAACATGTCTCATGAACTTCATTAACTATGTTCCTGAATGGATTTAGGTTTGAGAAATGTTGGAATTTTTGTATTTTTACAACAAAATATCGTGTACTTACAGAGAATGTGGATACGTAATTCAATGTCATATTCTTATTGTTCTCTAAATTCTTACCGTAAATTTGCTCCATGTGTAATTAATCCGGGCCAACGACGGCCTTTAATTCAACATTGTATTTAGGTTTATTAAGTATCAATTATATTCCCTGCCATGCCAAAAAAAGAATTATATTCCCTACCCTGATCATAATCGTAACAACCCTTTAAAATGAAGAGGATTAATCTTTTATCTAATAATTAGTTTTCCTTTTTGACCTTATATCAAGGTTTTAAAAACCAGTCCGACCGTTTAATTGAAATGGATGGCCCATTCTGATTTAAAAAAATAAAAATTGAAATAAAAAGGGCAAGAAACCATTGTCCAGATCGATGGGTCGACGGTTTAATTGTCCAGGTCAGCGGGTCACTAACCAAATCAATGGTTGTTTAGTTCAGGAGTGGTTTTAGGGTGAAACAGAACTAGTTACCTGACCGGTTCCTGGGTCAACCAGTCTGATCATCCAGTCCGATCCAGTTTTCAAAACTATGGTAAATAGAGTTTGGATGGCAAGTCTAATCAATTTAAGCTATAATGTTATTGCATTGTAAGCTTTCTTAGTAATTTCATTCAATTTGAGTTGTAACTTGACCACTTATGCAATTGTGCTGGTAATAGCAATTGGTTATTTTAATCCAAAAGTAATGTTTATTTTGGCTTCAGTGTTCACAACAGATTCGGGATCTTTTCTTCGGCCCCATTTGGTTAGTGGGAATAGGGGTCTGGAATCCGAATTCAACCATTTGGTTAGGCGGAATCAGAATTTCATTCCCATTCCTATTGGAATGGCATTCTTCCATTTGAGGGAATGGCCATTCCTTATTCCTCCCTTGAGAATGAAATCTCATTCTTGCTGATTCAAATTCCTATTCCCATTCTTATCTGAACAGTTTATGGGAATAGACCATTCCAATTCTGATTCTGAAGGATTTCCATTCCAATTCTGACTGCAAACCAAATTGACCCTTAGACTTGGACCAGGATCTAAATATTGGGCACTAGGACATGGGTTGAATGGTTCAACTGCCATTTGATTCACTCAAATTAAAAATGTAAAAAGAAAAAAGAATGCAAATGGTTACAGATTATTTTTCTAAAGTTAATTTGCATCAAAAGTTTAAAATAGGCTTAAATCAATAGCGAACTCACATCTTGTGTGAACAAGGATGCAACAATACCTTCCTGAACTTTCATTTAAAACAGAGACCCCCCAATCTTTTACTCTGCGACAAATACCCCTGAACCTTAAATCTGATGACTGAATGTGTTAAATTATCATAATGCCCACCTGAACCTTCTTTATTTTCTTTTCCTCACCCTTTTCTCTTAATCTGAAAATATAAAAATAATCCACTCCTTTTTCCAATAAATAAAAAAAAAGCCAAATGAAACCATAAATTTATATTCATCATAAAAAATCCTCTACCATTTTATTTGAATATTGAATCCAGCATGAAATCTACAAGGATCTATTGGGACAACCGAGAGTACTTCGATATTATATTTAGAAAAACTAATGGAATCATAAATATTTCAAAAAAAGAAAATGGTAATTTGAGGATATAAAAAATTTTAAACAGCTGAATGAAGATTTTTTTCGAAATTAACCAACAGAACTCTAACTGAGGGAATATTTGTCGCAAGTTTAGGGGGTATTTGTCACTGACCCCATAGTACAGAGGGTCTTCTAATTTACCCTAACATTTATTAAGCAGTGTTTGGTACTGATGTTCCACTTTTTGGTCACGTATCAGTTTTTTTGGCTAAGTACCTATTCATTTGGTCTGTTCCCAAGTGGTTGATGACTCAAAGGCCGAAGTGGAGCTGCCTAATGTAGCGCAACCCGACTACTCCCTACAGGAGATGATCTGCTCATCTTTTTAGACGGCGGACATGGTTGATCTGCAAGAATTGAATCAGAGAACCCGAGGTTGTTTACCCGGTGAGGTCACTCCGATGGCTAAGTTAGCACTTAGTTGTGAGCTGAAAATAATATTAGGAAATGAGAGAGCTAGAGAGCAGACTGGTGGTGAGCTGACTAGTGGCGAGCTGCCTGTGAAGTGTCGGGCTGCTTGGTGGCGAGCTGCCTGGGAAGTGTCAGGCTGCTTAGTGGCGAGCTGCCTATGAAGTGTCGGGCTGCTTGGTGGCGAGCTGCCTAGTTGTCATGAGGTGCCACATGTCATAATGTCATTGGAGGGCCAAATCCGCCCTCATCATTTGCCCCCCACTGCCGAGCTGAAAGTAACTCAATGAAGGGAGTAGATTTCTCCTTTTGGCCTGGAATTCGACGAGCTCGTAAGCACTGATTCAATTTCTTAGACTCTGGGAGCGATTCGCAGTCCACTCCTAGATTTTGCCCATGCCAAAGAGGCAACTGGGTCTTATGTGGTGCCGAAGTCTCTGCCAGTTCGGTACTTTAGCCCTTAGGCTTTGGGAGTGAGTTATAGTCCACTCTCGTTAATTTTGCCCATGCCGAAGATGCGACTGGGTCTTATGTGGTATTTTAGCCCTTAGGCTCTGGGAGCGACTCGTAATCCACTCTCCTGGATTTTGCCCATGCCGAAAAGGCAACTAGATCTTATGTGGTATTTTAGCCCTTAGGCTCTAGGAGCGACTTATAGTCCACTCTCCTTGATTTTTCCCATGCCGAAGAGGCGATTGGGTCTTATGTGATGAGGAAGTCTTTTATCAATTCGTCAGTTCGCGCCTGGGCCAGGCCGCCAGGTCGGCGCATGTGCCAGGCTGCCCAGGCCGCCAGGCCGTGCACAGGCCGTCGGGCCGCATGCAGGTTGCCAGGCCATGCACAGGTCGCCAGGCCGCGCCAAGCCATGCCAGGCCGCGCCAGGCCGCCGGGTGGGCGCCTTAGAGCTATGATTGCACTGCATCAGCCTCGTGATGCCGGTCACCCACTCCTACAAGAAGCTACTAGGAGCTCAGCCTTCGTGGGCAGCACTACTAACTTGAGGTCGCCAGCTCGCATGGGAGCCTTGGAAGGCTCGACCAGCAAGGGCGCCCATATAGTCTATTGGCCGCCAACTCCCGTGGAAGCCACGAAGAGGTCATCTTTGTAGAGGGGACCTCGCGAATTGAAAGTAAAGTTGGTAGAGCTGTTTAATCTATTAGCTATCAACTTCCTACAGTCTTTGAGTTCATAAAAAATGGAAACTATAAAGTGAGAGCATTAGTTTCTAAAAAGTGAGGACTTAGCTTTCTATAAGAAGAGGACTTATCCGTTTTGAGGATGAGAACTTAACTTTTTGTAGTGTTTCCCACTGAACCACAGAGGGTTCAGTGAACGTCGCGCTGACTACAGGAGGGAGTGGCGCGTTCACTTGTACAATCGCTTGGGGCATCGTCAGCGTTGGGACCCCAGCCGCAGTAAGCGGTATGGTGAACTGACCTATGCAGACAGACGGAAATTGAGGTTGCCCTTCAGAGACGTTCACTTCGTTGTTTTGTCTGGCGTTGCTGGAGGAAGCCATGGATTTGATTCTGAGCTTGAGATTTTTGAATGGAGACGAGCTTTTTTTTAGTAGCAGTCCCCACAAACGGCGCCAAATGATGTTCCGCTTTTTGGTCACATATCAGTTTTTTTGGCTAAGTACCTCGTCATTTGGTTTGCTCCCAAGTGGTAGATGACTCAAAGGCCGAAGTGGAGCTGCCTAGTGTAGCGCAACCCGGCTACTCCCTGTAGGAGATGATCTACTCATCTTTGTAGATGGTGGACGTGGTTGATCTGCAAGAATTGAATCAGAGAACCCGGGGGTGTTTACCCGGTGAGGTCACTCCGATGGCTAAGTTAGCTGTGATGGGATCTGTTTCCGTGTTAGTTGGGGATAACGTCACCAACCGGTAAGGTTGCCCATTTCCGCCTAAATCGGGGAGTGGGTGAGCTAATACTAGCCGTTACAAGTCATAATCCCGTAAAATGTGGGGTACGGTGGCGAGCTCCTCAGAGTTTTCATGCGGTGGTCGGTCTGACTAGGAAGTGAGCTGCCCGTAAGGAGCCAGGCTGCCTAGTGGCGAGCTACCTTTGAAGTGTCGGGCTACTTGGTGGCAAGCTGACTATGAATTGTTGGGCTGCTTGGTGGCGAGCTGCCTGTGAAGTGCCGAACTGCTTTGTGGCGAGCTGCCTGTGTAGTGCCGGACTGCTTGGTGGTGAGCTGCCTGTGAAGTGCCAAGCTGCTTGGTGGCGAACTGCCTGTGTAGTGCCGGGCTGCTTGGTGGTGAGCTGCCTGTGAAGTGCCAAGCTGCTTGGTGGCGAGCTGCCTAGTTGTCATGAGGTGCCACGTGTCATAATGTCATTGGAGGGCAAAATCCGCCCTCATCTGGCACCATTTCCATTTATCAAAAAAATGGCGCCAATTAGTAGGCATTTCTTGCAATGATGCCTCATTTTTTTGTTTGGTTAAGGAAAGTGGCTGCCTCATTTTTTCTCCGATTGTAAGGAGTTTTCTATTGTTTGGCATATGTGATACTTAGTGGCGCCTAATTGTGATAAAGTGAAAAAAAAATGTTTGTCCCAATTTTCAAGACATATTCATACAAAATGTTCTCATGGCAATTGGCAATGATACCTAACACTGCCTAATACATGTGTTAGAGTTTTTTTTAACAAGGTTGACATATCTAATAAAAGGGCACCTCAAAAGTTGTTTTGGCTGCCGGTTCAGGTCCAAGCAATCAGACCGTCTGGTTTGGTCCATGTCGGCCTACATAGTAAAGAAAGAGGTCTTACTAAACACCCAGTGTTAGACCAGGTTTCAAACTATTAGGCAAAACATTAATCTAGTTCTTTCCAATTTTAAAACCATAAAATGGTAATGTATTCATGACGACAATCCCCTTGTTTTTGCTTTACTAAAAAGGATGTTTTTTACTGCCATTCCTCTTATCACTTCCCTAAAAATTAATACATTTTATGAAAAAAATACTTTAAATTAATTCTTGGAGGTAGGTCTAAGGAACCTCTAAGAGTGCCAGTTGGGGCGGGTCCATACCAACCCCAGGCCGACCCAGTTCACAAACATATATGGGTGGGTTTGGATTTTTTGTCGTCAGGCTGGGCCTGGGCCCAAAACATCAGGCTTTTTTATTTTTCGAACAAGGCCAATGCCTACCCATTTGGTAGTCCAAGCTTAATAGACCTTAGCCCAATTCAACAACAGCTTGACTATTTACATATATACAATTTTAGAGTGGATTCATTGACCAACCCGAACTCGGCCTAGGCCCAAGCCCAATCCAAATGCACCAAAATTACAGTGTTGGCTGAGCTCGGGTAAAAACAATCGGGCTCAGGCCTTAAGCCCAAATTTTAGGAACGGGCCTGAATTGACCGTAAACCTGACCCAATCCACCCAACTTGCACCCCTACCACATACATAAATGCATATTTAAATGTTACATATATACACACATGTATGAAACAAATTTTAATGCAAACTAGTTCAAATTATCAAATCACTACGTCCCTGTTGTAAGATAATTCTTTTTATTTTTATCAAATTTCTATATTTACAAATAAAGATATCACCCTGAATATTAACATTTAAACATATTTAAAGGTGGAAGAGAAGTTTGAGATGAGCCAAGTAACATAATTAAAATGGTATCTGATGAGGGCAGATTTGGCCCTCCAACGACATTATGACACCTGACACCTCAAAACAACTAGGTGACACCCAGGACCACTATGACAACAACTTGCCTTCGCTAAGTTGATGGTGTCCCACCAGGCGTGGCTTGGCACAGGCGCGACTTGGTGGCCTGTCCCTGGCACGATCTGGCCCTGGCACCAGCTGGCAGCCTGGCCCTGGCACGACCTAGCCCTGGCACGAGTTGGCAGCCTAGCCCTGGTGTGACCTGGCCCTGGCACGAGCTGGCAGCCTGGCCCTGGCGCAACCTGGCCCCTGGCACGAGCTGGCAGCCTGGCCTTGGCGCGACCTGGCCCTGGCATGAGTTGGCAGCCTGGCCCTGGCGCGACCTGGCCTTGGCACGAGCTAGCAGCCTGGCCCAGGTGCGACCTGGCGACCTGGCCCAGGCACCAACCAGGCGACCTAACCCAGGCACCGACCTGGCGGCCTAACACAGGCGCCATCCTGACAACCCCGAGGAGCTCACCACCGTACCTTGCATTTTACGGGATTGTGACTTGTAACGGCTATATTAGCTCACCCACTCCCCGAGTCAAACGGAAATGGGCAACCTTACCAGTTGGTGGCTTTATCCCCACCTAACACGAAAGCAAGTCCCATCATAGTGGGAATACAGGAACTGCTCCACCTAACCCATGAGGACTCCAGTATATAAAGACCTCATCCCCTAGGGGCAAATGTATGCGAAGAAGATGGGTAATCTCTGTTCTCTAGCTCTCTCTCGCTCTCTCTCTCATTCTCTAAGGTTATTTTTCAGCTCGTAACCAAGTGCTGACTTAACCATCGGAGTGACCTCACCGGGTAAACACCCCCGGGTCCTTTGACATCTGGTTCCTTGTAGGCCTCTAAAAGAGCAACAAAGCTCATCAAGGTAGCTCACCACCAGGGAGCTCGTCATCAAGGTAGCTCACCTCCAAGCAGCTCGTCATCAAGGTAGCTCACCTCCAAGCAGCTCATCAAGGTAGCTCACCTCCAAGCAGCTCATCAAGGTAGCTCACCACCAGGCAACTCATCAAGGTAGCTCAACTCCAAGTAGCTCATCAAGGTAGCTCACCTCCAAGCAGCTCATCAAGGTAGTTCACCACCAGGCAGCTCGGCACCAGGCAGTTCGCCACCAGGTAACTCATCAAGGTAGCTCACCTCCAAGCAACTCATCAACGCAGTTCACCACCAGGCAGTTCGCCACCAGGTAGCTCACCACCAGGCAGCTCAGCACCAAGCAGTTCGCCACTAGGTAGCTCGCCACCAGGCAGCTCGCCACCAGGCAACTCGCCACCAAGCAACTCGCCACCAGGGAGCTCCACTTCAGCCCCTGAGTCACAGGCCACTGGGGAGAAGACGAGCTGACGAGGTACTTAGCCAAACAAAAATTGATACGTGACTAGAAACGATTACATCATTTGGCGCCGTCTGTGGGAACACACTACAAAATGCTAAGTTCTCATCCTACAAAAAGCCAAGTTCTCATCCTACAAAAAGCTAAGTCCTCTTCTTCCAGAAAGCTAAGTCCTCACCCTTTTTAGAAACTGAAGCTCTCGCTCTGTAGTTTCCGTTTTTTATGAACTCAAAGAAACTGAAGCTCTCGCTTCATAGCTCTAAGGCGCCCCCACCTGGCGGCCTGGCGCACCCTGGCAGCCTGGCACAGGCGCGACCTGGCGACTTGCAAGACATGCTCGTCGATGAATTCGACATGCATAACCAAACACTCCCACGATCCTTGGAAGTTGGCCCACGTGCCGAACTATCTGGAGGGTGGTCAACGTGCATGGCGGTTACCTCCAAAAATCTCGAACAACTTAGACGACCTCGCAGACAAATGCATGTATAAAGGCACCAACCCCCAAAGCAAATAAGTAAGTTCCACTAACTGTGTCTCCAATCTCCTTGAAGATCGTTGGGCACTAGACTCAAAGAGGAACACTAACCACAACCCATTGAGAAAGATATTTAGGGAGTGAAGAGCTCCACATGCTTCTTCCTCTAAAGCAAAAATGATGAACCACTTGCTCCCTTCAAGTCTCTAAACAAACGGAGTTTGCAGGTTCCTCCACCGATGAGATATCTAACATTCTACCTCTTCATTTGACGGGAAGCCTCTTGAGAAATGCTAAATCAAACATCTACAGAGGAAGGTTTCATGATCCCAAACCCCATTCTCAGCTACACAACCTTGATCAAACCTCCAAGCACCCAAATCAACGCAAGACCTTCCTCTAAAATCCCAAAATCCACCATATCCCTGAAGAATTTCTCTTTAGCTGCTAGCCAACAATAGCTAGAAGGATAGAAGAATTCCTATGAAATACTAATGGGGGAGGTGTAAAACCCTATTAGAAATGATAGGGGAGGTGTACTCGATCAGTTCTATGCATCACTAATGAGTTCAAGGGTTTAGTGAGTCCCATCCTAAGCATAGTAACCAATAAGAGTCCTGGTTTTGCTTGCAGCTTCTGTTGCAATTGTGACTGTCCCACATGGATAAGAGAAAATTCCGAATAGGTACCCTGTGCTTTAGGCTGAGTCTCAATTTAGTACCTGAACTTTCATTTTGTAACAATCTAATACCTGATGTTAACTCATTGTTAAGTGTTATGGGAAAAGACATAAATACCCCTTAAGTTTTATTTAATTTTATACTATTTATTGAACACCGCCACTGTTCTCCACCACAAAAGAAAAAACCAGGGAAAGAAAATCAGTGTTCAGAGTCAAAACTAAACAAAAGTTCACCGCCATTGTTCCCACACTGTTCACTGCCACTGTTCCAGCCTATGCACCAATGTACACTGCCACTATTCCAGTTCGAACCATGGTTTCCGCATCATATTGTCCACCGCTACTGTTCTCCGCCACTGTTTTGACCTCCTATTTGTGATTTGATCTCTGTTCTGCGACTCTTCCGATGGAAACTTTTTTCTTTGAAAAACTATAAATAAATAAAAGCGAACATAATGCTCACCAATTAGAAATATTACCCTTTTATGTACACTGTAAATAAGCACATTATATATATCAAACTTAATTAAAGAAGAATCCTCACAATTCACCAACTAGTTGTAGTAAAACTACAAATGGCCCCGTGGGTGGTATGATATTAGGAGGCAGCGATGGTAGTGGGTCGATACTTGGAGGCCTAGGCGGTATTTGATCCAGCGGTTGAGGTGGCACTACATCTGACGGCCTTGGTATCAGAATGTCAAGAATGCTCGGAGACGGAATTGGGGATCCTTGAAATTCCGGCCCAAGATTAGGCCTCGGCGGTATCTGAGATGGAGGAGCAAGAGGAGGATTGGGGATCCCTACTTCAGGCAGCGGCATGGTTTCGATATCTGGAGTTGTACGAGTTGCAGGCACCTCCGGTGGAAAAGAGGATGGCTCTGGAGTTGGCCTCGACCGTAGCTCTAGAGGGCTTGTCGCAGGGTTGGGTTGGTCTACATCAGGTGGCTTACACTGTATCTCAAGGAAACCGCTTTGCAAGAATATCTGAGAGAGGAGATGGAGCGATTGAGTTTCGTTGTGGCTGAGGAATTCGACATGTAGAGAGAGAAAGAAGATGATGAACAATGTATTTTCTAAGAGTAATTTTGATATTTTCAAAATTTTTAAATCGCACATGAGGGCACCTAATATACATAATTAACGGTCCATTAACGGTAGGTACTATATTGTCGTAAAGTGAATGTTCAGGTACTAGATTGTCGCATTTTAAAGTTTGGGTACTAAATTGGCACTCGGCCTAAAGTATAGAGTAGCTATTGGGAATTTATACTAGTAAACATGTATGTGCATTTGCACCTGGCAGCATCTCTAAGATAAAATTATTTATAATTCATGGGCAGTTTTTGAATAGTTATAAATGAACAGTTTCTAAACTGTTATAAGTGGTCAGTTTTTGGAGTGAGAGTAAAAGACATATATGCCCTCTTTATGCCCATTGTATGAGAGTAGAAAATGTCTAATAAAAATTCCAAAAAGAAGGGACATTCGCTCTTTTATAGGTAGTATAAATATATAATATATATAATATATTTGTAATATATTATAAATTATAAATAGATTATTATAAATATAATATATATGTATTTATTTATATATAATGCATATATATATTTATGTAGATAATATGTAACATATATTAAAAATATATGTATAATATAAATATATATACCGGTTGATTCAGTTAACTACCAATTTTTTCTATCTTAACCGAAAATTGAACCAATCGATTTGGTTAACCACATTTTTCGGTTTGATTCTTTGGTTCTTATTAGCATCCCTAGTCCTAGGTCCACTTCCTCTAATTCTAAACCTCAGCCACAGATTCTGGGTTGAAGCATAATGGTCCCAATTCGGCTCCACAAATTCAACGGCCATTAAGAATCAGCTCTAACCCAAGGTCTGGTGAATACACCAACAAGTATACAAACCTTGAAAATTTTAATTAAGAGGGAGGAAAGAGAGTAAAAGTTTAGGTTCCCATTATTAATTTGGTGGATCTGGGTCCATTATAGTGATAGTTTAATTCATACTGTACGAGTGTTTCCTCATACCAATCACTTAGATGATCAATAATATTGAAGGATGGTCTACATCAGATTAAGAAGAAGAAAACACAACCCTCAGAAAATAATGAAGTTCCATGTTAGAAGTTGTCAACTCCAATAGTGATAGTGATGATATACGCTCTAACTTGATCATGAGGTTGCTTTTTGTCAACTCTTAATCTAACTTGTGGCCAGTGAGCCACTCTTAGTCTACAGTTTGGAAGTGTTTATTCGAATAAATTCAACGCCTTCTGTGGAAATCTTGAATCTATCAATTAAATGCACCAACATTCTTCATAAACATTGACCTGAAAGAGCACAGCCTGTATAGACTTTTCTTTGGCTTCACCCACTTCATCATATTACCCATCGTAGGAATTGCATTTAATTGGATAGTTTTGAATAGTATGGTAGATATAAATATTTATTACTCAAGTTCTAAGTAGGTTCTTCTTTCTCCGCCTGGTCCACCGTCTTGGGAGCCAGGCCCTTCATGGTGATGCCGTCAAGGTTGAGCCTAGAGAACTTCTTTCGGACCAACCAGTGGCAGAGCTTGAATCCGGAGCGGTACGAGTTCGAGCAGCTCTTGGGCCTCGCTCCCCTTGCGAGTGTCAAGGAGCTCACCTCGGGCCTAGTCGAGCTCGCCCTAGAGCTTCTGAACGAGGGTCCTCTGGTTACGAGCGTCGCCGGAGTGGATGTTAGTTTGGAGGGCCATGGCGTGGATGGCAGTGTTCACCTGCCGAACAAGGGACTAAGGTCAGAAAATAGCAAAAGAAATGAAAGGATGAGAGGAAAAGGACTACTTACTACCATGCAGTGGGAGGCGGCAAACACGGCGAGCGCCTTGGGTTCCATATTCCCCCAGTGAGCGACCTCGTCATTGCTGACCGCCTTCCGGCTCCTCCGGTGGGCCACGAGGTAGTCGTTCACCCCTTCCCAGTTCCCCACCGGGAACGGAGGGTAAGGGAATGGCTGGAGGGGGTTACTGGGAGCTGCCCCTTGCTAAAGGAGCTCATCCCCCCCCGACACCAGCCCCACTAGTTCCCTCGGGCGGAGGTGCCGGCATCTCAGGTGGAGGCGAGGACAAAACCGGCTACAACAGAACCAAACTCAGTGCTCCCCGAGGGGGGAGTCCGGTCGGGGCACAACCTCTTCACTTTGCGCCTTTGGTTGCTTGAGAGAAGACGGCGCGAGTCGATACTAAACAAAATGGCTGCCAAGAAGAAATCAGTGTTAGCTCGGTAAGAATGAATTATATATGCATATGAACGCGTCGTGACAAAAACTACACGACCTAAAAGGACAACCTACCCAGGCTCAGGCCGGCCTGCACGAGCTTCTCCTCGGCCAAGTAGTCCGAACAGAGGAAGCCTACCGATGCCCAGGATAGCATCATTTTTCGAATTTCAGGGTCCAGATCGGCCCCAGGATCCTGGATGGCGCCCCTCCAAGAAGTTGGGAAGGACCACCCCTCGGGGTTACGGACCACAAAGTAATCCTACTTCTAAGCAGAAATCTGAAGGGATGAGAGATCCATCGTATGGATGCCCAAATCTTGCGGAATAAAGGGGCGAATTTCAAAAATTTTTCTCTCCCTTCAATTGGGAATTGCATTCCCTATTTAGAAAATCATATTTTCAAGGATCAATCTTGAACCATAAACTGAACCAGATCTGAACCAAAAAGAGTAGGAGAGAGGTATACCGATACAGAGAAATATTATCTCTCAATGAAGGTGTTCACGCTCAAGGAAGGATCCAAAGACTGCTCCCACTGAAAATGGCGCAGTGTAGGATGGAGCAGAATCAGCAGTGTTCTTCTTCAAGAACTCTGTCCTTCGCAAGAAACAACAGGATGGCACGTGAGCACAGCTTCCTATCAATCATTTCACAAAGAACCGATGTCAAGATCGAATCTTGACTTCTCCCACAACTGGAGATCGAACTGGCAAACTTGGGCGGCAAGAACAAGGAAGCGGCAAGAAAGAATTCTGCAGGGTTGCTTAATTCTTCCTTCTGTGATTTCAGCTCTTAAGAGGATGTGAGTATGTATGTCTTCTAAAGGCTGCCACCCCTTCCTTCTTTTATTACCCTAAAAGATCAGCTCCTAATCCAATTAGGAGCTGCTGATCCAAATCATATTTGGATCAGACATCCCTTTAGGTGATAAGGATAAACCCTTATCTTATCTGCAGATTAGATCAGCCTTCTCCTAATCTCATTAGGAGGTTTCTAGATCTGAATCATATTCAGATTTGAACTCTCTGAGTGGATGGGGTTAAGACCCTATCCTATCTGCTGATCCATCTCAAAATTCGCCCATATTTAACTTGTTTAAATTAGTCTAGTTCGAAATGGACTTTAGGCCCATTAAGCTTATGTACTCACTTAGCCTTCCTAACCGTTGCCCAGTTGGGCTTCCTTGTATGGTGTGGGACCCAAACATTGATCTACACATCAGCCACATGGGTTCAGCCCAGCCTTTGTTACAACGCCTGGCCGAATACACTGCTATGGACAGTGCACCCCCTGAAACCCATCGAATGGGCTCTATGGGCCCAACACTTAACCTAAGTGGTCCATGGGCCAAGCCACCTTGTAACACCCAGGGACTGTGGGCAGATGCAAGATTAGCCCATCAGGTATTACCCTCAATGGTCTTACACTTAACCTCTCAGCCCATAATGATCAAACACTACCCGACAAGAGAGGACCTCTCCCTCGGCTGCAAGGAATAGTGTTGCACTCTCTGCTTATATGGATCCCGGGAATTGAAACATTTTGCAAACATTTTAGAAACCATAATATATGTATATACTTTTATATCTCATATAAAATATATTTTGCAAAACAAATCTCAACGATTGAAATCGGCTGCCGGCAGTCTTGGTTTCCATCAATGAGAGTGCATCCCCAATCATTATCTTTGTCCGACAAAGGGGCTAATCCTGTCACAATGATAACCCACTCAGATGAGTTCTCAGACTGTCCCAACATACCCAGGTTTTGACCCCCGCTAAGGATCTCACTGATTGGTACATCAAAGACAGCCCAATCCGACACCTAGTGCAGTATCATAATCGAGTCTAGGGGTCGGGTGTAACTTTCAAGTTTTTGCCCATTAATCTCCAAGGTCCAGGGCAATACTGGAAATCTGATTTAGTTCAAAGATTCAATTAATCCTACACTGTAAGTGCCTAGGGTCTCACCCTGGCAGCTAAGACAGGCCACCCCAACCGACTTGGTGGCACCACAGTGTCAGCCTTATCAGGATAGGTCTCCCCAGACCGACCCACTGGCTGTGAACATTCTAAACTAACACGAGTCTCATTAGGTGTTCAGTTTAAGGGTATTACACAGAAACATACCAAGGGAACATGAATCAAATATGTACTTTTATTCATTTACAATAAATTCATAATGTACATCATTCTGATTGAAGCTAAGGGCATACAAAACTGTCCAACAAAATCTTATTCGGTAGCTCATACAAGAGCTTATAGCTGCGGCGGGGAGAGAGGTAGTAAAAGCGCCTCTCCGGTGGAACCCCGAGAGCAGTGTTCTTTATATAAAGAAAAGAAACAAAAATTTCGAGGTGCAAGGGAAGACAGTACTCATAACACAAAGATATAGTCCCAACCATATTCCGAATGGCATTTGGATGAAGCTGATCGATGGTGACGTTAAAATGGTTTAGCACCTCCACTATCAAGGGGTGCAGGGGGAGACGCAGGCCAGCCTCAAGCTGCTCCTGGAAGATGACTATCTCATTGGGGCCATGCTCCCACGGAAAGTTACCGGTGGGAAGGCAGTAAGTGAGATCCCTGAGAAGGTGAAAATAACTAATTAGAGACCTAAGTCTCCCCTCTGTCATGGAGGAAGGGCCAAAAGTGTCAGGCTCCCTCCCCCGAGAAGAAGATGCTACATCACCGGAGGCCTCCTGAGACTCTGGGACCTGCTCCCAAGCTCCCCCTGAACTCGAGGGAGCATCATCGTCCTGGTTATCGCCCCGGTGGTAGGTGCGGTATGGATACCCAGACATGGTTGACAGTGAGTAGGACTCACTGGAAGAGATGAAACAAAATAAACTGAGGAACTCGAGTATACTAGATGAATGTGTGACCTCAGAATCCGAAGACAGCAAGATGGTATGAGAGAAAATGAGGCTCAGAAGGCCCTTCTATTTATAGTCTCCACACCCCCAAATCGGTGGCCCAGATCAAAGCAGATCCAACGGCTCGCAGGCGCACTGGCCGCACGCCTTCTGAAAACTGAAGGTGATTGGCGGCACGTCTTCCATGATTAAGGTAATGGCAGCCGCATGACGTCTGGAGTTAAGAGCCACTCCAGCATGTTTTCGGAATCCGAAAAGTCAGGAAAGCCAGAAAATCCCTTGATTCCCGCGAATACATTTAATGTGGGTAGTCAATCGAGTTTGAATTCCGGTCAAATCAGTCCATCATGCTTCATAAACTCCTCGCGCTAAGGCAGTGCTCTCATCTCAAGGAGTGGGGGGCAATTGATGGAGGGCGATTTGACCCGACTGATGACACGGTGACACATGGACACTGACTCAGTACGAGCAACAGCTCAGCATTGTATCCTAGCGCAACCAAGTGACAGGCCCCTAAAGCAGCTCGCCACATTGTAGCGAGCAAAAGGAGCTTGCCACAACACGAGCTCTGGGTTCCCCGAGCTACCTTTAAAGGGATACTCCGAGGCAACTTTAGCTCGCGAGCTAGGGGGACTAGCTCGCCTGAGCTTCCAAGCAGACAAGTCACCCCCAGGACCAATTCTGTTAAGGATAACCCTTAAGTATTCTGAGCTTTCTACAAAGTAGCTCGCAAATGAGCCGCATGAGCACTCCTCAGGAAGCTTCTATCTGATAGGCCGTACCGATCAGACTGCGCCACGTCCCTTACTGATGACGCAGTCCCTGTCCTTTCGACAGTCTGCATCTACATCTCTCGGCAGGCGGAGGCGTGCCTACCACTTTGGAGACGTGTCACTCACCCGGGCGAGAAGTACGTCACAACCGCCACCTGCGCAGTCTTGGCAAGTAACGGCTGTGGCAGGAGCCCAGTGACAATTACGCCTGACTTGACATGAACGCCCAACTTGACATGATCGTAGGTGGATCAGATGAACTAAGAGTAGCTAACACATGACGAAGTGAAAGGTGGACGTGGGTTGGGTTGGTTTGCATCAGGTGGCTTACACTGTATCTCAAGGAAACCGCTTTGCAAGAATATGTGAGAGAGGAGATGGAGCGGTGGAGTTTCATTGTGGCTGAGGAATTCGAGATGTAGAGAGAGAAAGAAGATGATGAACAATGTATTTTCTAAGCGTAATTTTGATATTTTCAAAATTCTTAAATCGCACATGAGGGCACCTAATATACATAATTGATGGTCCATTAAGGGTAGGTACTATATTGTCCCAAAGTGAATGTTCGGGTACTAGATTGTCGCATTTTAAAGTTCGGATACTAAATTGGCACTCAGCCTAAAGTATAGGGTAGCTATTGGGAATTTATACTAGTAAACATATATGTGCATTTGCACGTGGCAGCATCTCTAAGATAAAATTATTTATAATTCATGGGCAGTTTTTGAATAGTTATAAGTGAACAGTTTCTAAACTGCTATAAGTGGGCAGTTTTTGGAGTGAGAGTAAAGGACATATATGCCCTCTTTATGCCCATTGTATGCTTCTTAGATAAGGGGTAGAAAACGTCTAATGAAAATTCCAGAAAGAAGGGACATTCGCTCTTTTATAGGTAGTATAGATATATAATATATATAATATATTTATAATATATTACAAATTATAAATAGATTATTATAAATATAGTATATATGTATTTATTTATATATTTATTTAGATCGTATGTAACATATATTAAAAATATATGTATAATATAAATATATATACCGATTGATTCAGTTAACTGCCAATTTTTTTTCTATCTTAACCGAAAATTGAACCAATCGATTTGGTTAACCACATTTTTCGGTTTGGTTCTTTGGTTCTTATTAGCATCCCTAGTCCTAGGTCCTCTTCCTCTGATTCTAAACCTCTGCCACAGATTCTGGATTGAAGCATAACGGTCCCAATTCGGCTCCACAAATTCAACGGCCATTAAGAATCAGCTCTAACCCAAGGTCTGGTGAACACACCAACAAGTATACAAACCTTGAAAATTTTAATTAAGAGGGAGGGAAGAGAGTAAAAGTTTAGGTTCCCATTATTAATTTGGTGGATCTGGGTCCCTTATAGTGATAGTTGATCGACATTTTAATTCATACTGTACGAGTGTTTCCTCATACCAATCACTTAGATGATCAATAATATTGAAGGATGGTCTACATCAGATTAAGAAGAAGAAAACACAACCCTCAGAAAATAATGAAGTTCCATGTTAGAAGTTGTCAACTCCAATAGTGATAGTGATGATATACGCTCTAACTTGATCATGAGGTTTGTCAACTCTTAATCTTACTTGTGGCCAGTGAGCCATTCTTAGTCTACAGTTTGGAAGTGTTTATTCGAATAAATTAACACCTATTTGTATTTGGGAAATAAGTTGAACTTATTCTTGAGAATAAGAGCTTATTCAAGAAGTCTAAAATTTTAGCTTATTTTTAAGTGTTTATTTCCTTTTTGGCCTGTCTTGGCCCATCATGCCATTTTGCAAATACCTATATTACAACTATTTGAAATAAATGATTTCTCACTAAACACTCATGGAGACTTGTTAGATTATATAAGAACTTAATTTTAAGCACTTATTTTTCAAATAAGTAATCCCAAACTCTGCCTTAGATGTGGGGGAATCCGGCTTCAATCAGGGCAAAGCCCGTTCCAACAACTTTTACAGTCTTACATTGGGAATATCTCCATTCTTATGTGATTTATTTTATAAGAGATATTTTCAGTGCAAAGTTGCAAGGGACTGCTTGAACGGTGTCAGCACCGAGTTGCTCTGACAGAAGCCAAACTTGATGTGGGGTGACCAATTCATCGATTGGTGTGAAGAAATACTCATCAGGCAGAAAATATTCATAGAGGCGTATTGGATCATCTGGTTGGGTCTGGTTAGGTGGCATTGTTTATGTCTCCTTCATATTTATAGGGCATGGGGTAATGCTCAGTTCTCATCTAGTTAGGTTGTACCTTCTTTATTTAGTATTAACAAATTTAAGGCCTCACTGCTCCCCGGTCCCCTGATCTACAAAAGAGCCTTCTCAGTTTGAAAGGAGTACAAATACAAATATATATATGTAGAGTGTAAAACTTTATATTTTATATTATTTTGTATAAATTTATACTGTACATATTTATACTATTTTCAAACAGCCATAGGCTCAGTTTGGAAAGAGTATAAATGCAAATATATATAATATAAAACCTTATATTTTGTATTATTTTATATATATTTGCATTGTATATATTTGTATTTGTACTCCTTTCCGACTTAGCCATAGAGTCTGAAGGATGGCAATTCTCTTCTGCTTTAATTTCGTTGTACCTCTTTTTAATTACTTAATTTGAGGTGACAGAAGCAACATTGTAAGTTGTGGGCACATGAGTTAATCCATCGTGTACTATAGGCACGTTCATATCCCCTCACCTTCCCCTATTCTGTACTTCATTCTCGCCCATATCTAAGCATTATATCACCACTACTGCAGTTTGTAGTTATACTCGGGACTCAGGAGTTTTGTGATAGATGTGCTAACTGCTGCTGCTGGTGGTGGTGGTCGTCAGGCATGGAGATCGACGGGATAGATGATATAGCTGCAAATTCATCGGAAGGAGGTGTTTGGAATAGGAAAAACAGGATGGGGACGTATTTAGTATGGGAAGACCTGTCGGTGGTGGTGGCCAACTTGGGGAACAGCCCACCAAGAAAGCTGCTCAAAGGACTTAGTGGGTATGAAGAACCAGGTCGGATCATGGCTATCATGGGTCCTTCTGGGTCTGGAAAATCCACACTACTTGACTCCTTGGCTGGTACGTAATCCCCTTCCTTCCCTTACTCCTACCATATACTTACTTGACAAGGCTGCTCTCTCTCTCTCTCTCCTTGTTTAGCAATATCACAAATCATTTCCAGCCTTGGAGTGGTATTAAGACAGCTCAAGTTGTGCTAATCTCTCTACCACCCCTGCAAAGAGTCTGGTGCATGACCATCCTTGAATTACACATAGCAATACAAATTTGGTACAAGATGGTCGAAGCTTTGATGTCTTGACTCACAGCTCAAGCCTCAGTAACAAGGGAAATTAGCCCATTTGATAAATTTTAGAATCCTGCTTCCAATTGTGTGTAAAAGTTGCAAGATGTTCATTTGCAGTCTTAGGAGGCAGCTATATGCATCTTTGGCTCAGTTTGGAAGGAGTACAAATACAAATATATAGAGTGCAAAACCTTGTATTTTGTATTATTTTGTATGTATTTGCATTGTACATATTTGTATTTGTATTCCTTTCAAATTGAGCCTTATTAGTTTCATATTTCTTTTTTTTTTCTTCCCTATCTTCACATTTTTTTTAATTTCTTTTTCTCGTTTTTAAACCTCTTCGTAAAAGATAAAAAATAATAAAAAGTAGATATTTTACATTAGATAAAGATATATTTAACTGTTAATAAAAAGTAACATAAGGCTGTATTTGGTTGAGTTGCAAATAAATTTGCACTGATACAAAAGCATGACATTGTAAATGATTTAAATGTAAAATTTGATGTTTCCTGGGTAAAAAATATATAGGTATTTTTGGTACAAACTAGGTGTTGTCCAAACTGAACTTAATGAGAATTAGTTTTTATTAGTTGTGTTTAATTTATTTCTCCGGTACATGGAGATAAATGTTCCATGTGCGTGAATTGGATCTTGTCCTTTAAAGTTTGTTTTTCACTTTTTCTATTTAAATGGAAATATTTCAACCTAAAAAATCAAATGGAGCCCATTCAAATGGAAATATGTGGTTTTTTTATGAAAAAAAAGATTAATTCATACTGGAGATTTCTTATTGCCTCAATTAATGTCACTTACAACTGTTATGAGCCCAGATTTTGGGTTGGGCCCATTAAAATTTTGACAGAATCTCAACCCTAATCGGCAAAAGTTGCACCCTTAACTATGGTGCAACGTCTTGTACACCCATATTCATGGTTCCACTCGGACGGTTTTGATGTGCACCAACAATGGAGAGAGAGAGATAGCATTTCCTCTTTCAACCATTTCTAGATTTTGTCCAATCAGCATATTTAATTGCTGATCTGAAATGCCCAAGGATTCAGTTGGGGCCGTTATGTTGTCAGCTTTCAACTACCGTTCTATCAAGCCCCATACTGTAGATAGATCAACTATGTATTGAAAATATCTTCCCATGAATGATAACATCAAGTATAAAAGATATTTTTAATACCCAGCCATATGTTATGAGATTGATACAAAACAATGAAGAATTAATCCCATATCAGATCTTATTCTCTCACCCACTAGATCTCAATTTCCATGAAATGAAAAGTCATATCCTATGATATACACATACATATATACATATATAAAAAAGAGGATTATTTTGAATTATTTTCTAGAACATTAACTGAAATTTGATGCTTGAATATAGGGTAGTGAGGAAGTCTTAATCAATTTAGTAATGAATTAGCTGAAATTTTGCATTATACCTACCACTTAATCAATTTAGTAATGTTTTTTATAAATTATTATTTATTTAGCTTAAATACTTGAGGAACTCTTGGATCCTCAAAGGAAATTTTCTATGGTCTGGAAAAAATACAAACCGGTGGCCTATTTATTGTGGTGTGACCACACTAGCAAGTTCTTGTTGAGCTATCATGATGGTGTACCTGTTAGACATCATTCATTTTGTATTCTTCAATGCTACCATCGCTCTTTGTCAGTCGCAAATATGTCACATCACAAAAAGGAATTGTAGGGTTTCAAGTGCGTTAGATTTTTTTTTTTCTATTGAAAGAAGATGCATAATGAAGAGTAACCCATCCCCAAACCCTATGGATGTTCATTATATAGTCTAAATGGCAAACCACACCAAACTAAATCAAAATTGGTAGTTGGATCTTACTGGCCTTAAAACGCTTTGATTTTATTTGTTTTTTTTTTATTTTAGAAATCAGATTAAAAGGTAAATCGAATTATTAATGATATATTTATTAATGTATATAATATATTATACATGTGTTTAAATACATCATCATCATCTTCATGCATGCCTTATCCCAATTATATGGGATTGACTAATGTGTTTAAACATGTATGTATGCATGTTATGTGGGCTTTCTAGTTGGGTTAAACCCAATAAAATGGAAAAATCATATTAAAAATTGTATCTGATTTAATTTCTATGCTAAAATGATTTGATTTGGTTTGAAAATTTTCCAAACTGTAATTTACTAGTTTGGCCTGAGATCTCCAAACTAAACTAAATCAGACCGTTAACACCCCTCCTGAGATCTACAAATAACAAGAGAACCTACCAACTGAGCCTCAGTTGGCAGCTATGTTAGATCTGGGCCTCGTTAGATTTTGCCCTTCTATAATTCAGAACTTGAATAGTCGCCTTCTGTGGAAATCTTGAATCTATCAATTAAATGCACCAACATTCTTCATAAATATTCACCTGAAAGAGCACAGCCTGTATAAACTTTTCTTTGGTTTCACCCACTTCATCAAATTACCCATCCTAGGGATTGCATTTAATTGGATAGTTCTGAACAGTACTGGTAGATATAAATATTTATTACTCAAGGTCTGACAGATAGAAATAGAATCAATAAATTTGATGCTCTTACTATGATGCAAGATAAATATCATTAATAAGCTGATCACCCCCATTTCTTGGATTGCTTTAATGGTTAAAACTCAAAACAAATTCATCCTTAGTTATTCTTTGCAGCAAATTAAAGAAGATGCTAAACAAATTCATCCTTAGGAAAAAGCAAGGTTTCTAATGCTAAGTTTGGTTTGAAGGAAAAAGTAGGGCCCTTCCTTTCCCTACTTTTTCCTTTAAACCAAACATGGCCTAAGTTACCCAAAAACCTGAATATTAAGGCACTATAGTTTTTATAGAAATAGTGTACAAAAGAAACAAAAAAAAGAGGGAAGTCCGAAGAAAATATGATGAAGTAAATGTTAATTAAGGTGGAAAACTTGGAATGGTGTAGCTTTCTCTTATTTTACTTTCACCTTCACTGATACTTTTTGAGGTTCCACTAGGGAGACTTGCAGGAAATACTATTATGACTGGGAGTGTCCTCATGAATGGGAAGAAAAAGAGTTTAAACTATGGAGTGCTTGTAAGTAAAGCAATTCATACATCCAAATTTCTAGCTATTTGATAGATTTTTTTTCCAACTGATATATCTCGTATCGTCTTCTTAATTGAGTATATAAGTGTGTTTCCACATATTTAGGCCTATGTGACACAAGAGGATGTTTTGTTGGGTACTCTGACTGTCAGAGAAACAATAACATACTCGGCCCTCTTAAGGCTTCCTGATTCTTTAAGCAAAGAGGAGGTAAATGAGGTGGTAGAAGAAACAATTTTCAAAATGGGTCTGGAAGATTGTGCAGACAAAAGGATAGGAAACTGGCATCTGAGAGGAATCAGTGGTGGAGAGAAGAAGCGCCTTAGCATTGCGCTTGAGATCCTTACAGGTCCTCATCTCTTGTTTCTTGATGAACCAACTACTGGACTCGACAGCGCAGCGGCTTTCTTTGTGATGCAAACTCTGAGAAACATCGCATGTGATGGAAAAACTGTTATCTCCTCAATACACCAGCCTAGCAGTGAGGTGTTTGAATTGTTTGATGATCTGTTTCTCCTCTCTGGTGGAGAAGCTATTTATTTTGGAGAAGCACAGATGGCTGCCAATGTAAGCATGAATTAAACAATCCTAAAATCAAACAATATCACTTAAGGATTAAAACCTCTAATGGGTTTTCTCTTTTATGTTTGATATTACCTAATGCAGTTCTTTTCTGAAGCTGGATTCCCATGTCCAAGTAAAAGAAACCCTTCAGACCACTTCCTTCGTTGTATCAATACCGACTTCGATATTATAACTGCCGCTCTAAGGGGTTCTTTGAGCTTTCGTGTATGTTGTCATGGTAGCTCTTCTACATTTATTTTCCCTATGCTAACAACATAAAGTCTTTAAATTCCTCAATGTTTTATTTCTTTCCTTGATGCATGCAATTACCATTTTATGATCCTATTGTACTTTGTTACTTTGTTTATGGCATGGGGACCTTTTCTTTGTTACAGGCAATTCAAGCATCATCAGATCCTCTAATGAATATGGCAAGTTCAGAGATCAATAAGATACTTATTGAGAAATATAAAACATCAGAATATGGAACAAATACGAGAAGACGGATTAGAGAACTCTCATGCATTGTAGGTATTTCAAACTCCAGTTGCAGAAACATAATTATTACCCCCAACCATCAGAAGGAATTGCAAGCTTAGGATGCGATCAAATATTATTCAATGCCATGAGATAGTCTTAAGACTGAAATATTCTGAAATCAATTTGAACCAATGAGTTTTTTTGTGAATCAAATAGAGTAGTCAAAGCAATTTCATATAATGTAAGCTCAAGTGTGTGTTCAATGCAGGAAGGACCTGTAATTGGATCAAACAGGGGAAGTGATGCTAGCTGGTGGAGACAGCTCTCCACATTGACTAGGAGGTCTCTCTCAAACATGTCTAGGGATCTTGGATACTACTGGATAAGGATCATAATCTACATTGTGGTATCCTTAGGTGTTGGTACCATGTATTTTGATGTTGGAACTAGCTTTAATGCAATCATGGCTAGAGGAAATAGCGCTGCCTTCATAGTAGGATTCATGACATTCCTCTCCGTTGGAGGCTTCCCATCTTTCATTGAAGAAATGAAGGCAAGTAATCTCAATTCAATGGGGAACTGGGGGAGAAAAAATGGAACTTGTGTTACTAAATTTTAACAAATTTTCTATTTGAAGCAGGTATTTTATCGTGAAAGGCTAAATGGACATTATGGAAATGCAGTCTTCATCCTGTCCAATTTTCTCTCCTCATTCCCTTTCTTGTTGGCAGTGTCTCTTTTTACTGGCTCAATAACCTTCTACATGGTGAAATTCCACCCAGGGTTCTCTAACCTTCTTTTCACCTACACAAATCTACTAAGCTGCATTGGTACTGTAGAAGGCATCATGATGGTTGTTGCTTCATTGGTACCAAACTATTTGATGGGTGTCATAGTTGGAATTGCAATACTTGTAAGGAAACCGGTTTTAGACTTCCTGTTCATCATAATCTTCATCATCTGTCATCACCAATTACCTCCACAAGCTTCATCCTTCATCTCCTATGGTTTTTCTGTGTAGGGAATTATGAATTTGGACTCTGGATTCTTTCGTTTGCTGCCCGATCTTCCCAAACTATTTTGGCGTTACCCAATGTCATATATCAGTTACACTTCATGGTCGTTACAGGTAAATTTTTATAGGCACCTTATTAACATTTCCCATAATTAATATTTTCATGTTGAACACAACAGTTCAGGTGATTTACCCATCATTACACAAGTTTGGATTATTCAATTTTATAGGCAAAATATTGATCAAAATGCATGATTTTACCCTTCAATTTGTTGAATCCTTCAAGAACCCAACAATTTCTGTGATTGAACCAAGGCCTTAGCGATCTAATTTATTGTTCAGCACTAATTCCTTGCTCATGCCCTGTGCCTATTTTCTTGTATTGATTACATCCAAAACTGCATATTATTGTAATTGTAATGAATGATGCAGGGACAGTACAAGAACGATCTGATTGGGCTCGAGTTTGATCCTTTTATACCTGGTGGTCCTAAACTCAAGGGAGAAACAATCATCACAACAATGTTTGGGATTCCGATGGATCACTCCAAGTGGATGGACTTGACTGCTGTTTTTATTATTCTTATATCCTGCAGACTACTTTTCTTTGTCATACTGAAGTTTAGGGAGAGAACGTCACCATTGTTCCATACCATTTTCACCAAGAAAATACTTCAACAGCTAAATAGGAGGCCTTCTTTCAATAGAAAACCATCCACAATCAAGAGGCAACCATCCTTCCCATTATCTTATCAAGAAGGTCTTAGTTCTCCACTCCCTTAGAAACAGAAATTTCAAGACTTGCTAAAGTTATTGTGATCTGTGTTATGAATTCATATTTTATCTTCATAAGAGTGAAGCAGAGGATGAGAAAAAATAGACATTCCATTTCTTGTTGTATAGCTTAAACGCTGAGGCAACCATTCAAAAGTTCATAGTTATTGAAATGCTGTTAGTACTGAAGGTTTTTTCCCTTGGTTGTTACCTCCAAAGTTTCTTGATAGTATTACAGTAGACTGAGAGCACTGACATGACCAATGATGTGGGTTACAGATTACCATGAAATATAATGAAGGGAAAGTGAGAATATAATCTGTAAGCATGAACCACTGAATAAGAACAAGTAATCTAATTATCACAGTTTTAGATAAAAATGGTTAAGAATGAGACCAGTCAATTTAGCTGGATTAGAACAAGTTAACCCCCAGCTCATAAACAATCACTGAGCTCGAGTTCACCCCTAACGGACCAACTGTGATCAGTGCAAATGCCGTCATAAGTTTCAACCCCATAGTTGGATGAAATTTATATGTACAATCTAATGAAAATATGTGAGGGGCTGGCAAACCAAGCAACCTATTTTTCTTACATGATATTTCAGAAATGATTAACACTAACCTCAATCTAATGGGCATGAGAAGAACTCATTTTACTGGTAAGAGTGTTGGATTTCTGTTCAGTATTACTTCCCGCCACTTGTAATTGTTATGTAAGATGCCTAAAAAATGAACATCTAGATTCTAAGGTGATTTGAATTAAAAATAAGTAAAAAGAAAAAAAGGAAACCAATTTTCTTTCTGTCATTGTTACATTGGGAAAGTTAAATTGTCAAATCCAAAAATAACACAAACGTCTGGGTCATATATAGAACAATTGAAATATTCCATATGATTGCAATAATCTATATTGTAAAGTTTAAGACTTATAACTAATGGATCCAATTATGGTATGTTCCTCGAATTTGATGTTGCTGACATAGCAGGAAGAACTCTTTAAGATCTTAAAGATGAAAGAAAGCTGTACTGGTGGATGGTAATGGAGACAATTCAGACTCTTTGGAATACTGATGCTTTAAATCTTGGATTAAACCATGGACTGGGCTAAAGACATAGGGTCCATTTGGTTCGCAGTTGGAGTCGAAATCATCCGGAATCGGAATCAGAATGGTCCATTCCCATAGTCTGTTTAGTTCAGACAGGAATGGGAATGAGAATTAGAATCAGCAGGAATAGGATTTTGTTCCCAAGGGAAGGACAGGGAATGGCCATTCCCTCAAATGGGGGAATGCCATTCCAGCAGGGATGGGAATGGGATTTCGATTCCACCCAACCAAATAGTTGGAATCGGAATAGCCCATTTTGATTGCGATTCCAGACCCCTATTCCTGTGAACCAAACTTAGCCTTGGCTCAGAGTCTGCTGAGTCTTGCAATGAAAGCTCTGTACTATAAACATCTTTTCTAGGCTGGCCTCAGTCTGTCTGGCTTGGGCCAAATTAAGTTGCTCCTAGAAGGGGGATGACCAAACGGAAACTCATAACAGATGGTTCTCTTATGAAAGAGCTTAGATTTGCTACTCAAACCCTGGCCACAAGACAATACAACCACGCATGGAAACATCTCTCATACTTGTATCTTGTCATTCACGGGATATGTTCTCAATGTTCCGGGTATAGTGTCATGTGGGTAGCAGATCTGGACTGCTTATGAAAAGGATGAGAAATGCTCTTGGTGAGACATATGTCATATTGTCTTTGAGGATTGTTGATTTGATCATGCCTACTTGTCTTAGCTCTCTTGCTTGTTGAAATGTACCCAATCAACTCCCACCTTATGCACCAAAAGAAACAGTCGAAAAAGAGAAGGAATAAAAAGGGAAGAAAAAAGACAAAGAAATGCTAGAAAACAACTGCATAGCGGCAAGGTGCATGAAAAGACAAACTACGTACAAGAGAAAGTTGGGTGTGTCCATACTCCATAGGTTCCACCATGCCTGTAGAACAAAGAAATTTAGAGAGTTAAAACTGTTTTCTATCTTATGAAAACAACAGAAAATGGGTAAAAAACTTGAATTACTGAACTATGAGAATTACTTCAATTTATAAACTTTGACACACAAATCCAATTCAAAGTCAAACTCTTAAACTATATCCTAGGCTATCCCAATTCTCTCAATCTATATCATAACCAACTCTTAGTCTCTCAACCTTATTCCTTTGTGTTCTCTAATATACCCCTTCAAATACATGGGGATCAAAGATTTGCAGTGATTGATAAAATTGCTGCAACAATGATGTCTTGCAAACCTCCAAGCTAGCCAGCTATAGTGATGTGGCAATCTTGTGATGATATGGCAATAATCTTGTCGTTTCTTCAAGAGACAGAGAGAGAGAGACCCTATGGACTTGTATTAAATTGGCCAATAAATTAAAGACCTTATTGAATCATTCAAAAAGCCTCTATAGGTTGGTTTTTTGAGCTGATCAAATAATAGGTCACATTGGGCCAACAACAGCCAATAAAGACCACATTGGGTCAATCATAAAGACCCCAGTGGATCCCCAATGGGCTAAATGTTGATGAACAATAAACCAAAACCAAGAGTGCGGGAAAATCATTGTCACCAGAAAGAAGTGGTGAGAAGGAAATCAATGCAGGGAAAGAATACGATCAGCACAGTTGCTATGAATAATTGGGCCCGCAGAGGATCCTGAGAGGTTACAGATGAATTGATGTGAAGAGCAAAGCGGCGAGCAGCATTAGATAGCAACGGCCTCAACAACTAAGAAACCTAAATGGTTGTTGTGATTGGGGTGAGGTGTAGGGAGGAGTCGTGTCTGTGTCCCCAAGATCAGGATCCAGGTAAGAAAGGCCAAGGCAAATCCATTCACTCTTCACCGGTGCAAGGTTGAAACAGGGCTTGTTCTTATGGCTCCGGACAATCTGAATACTAATACTGTTCACGTTCTCAGGTGCAACAGCGGATTCACTCTTCAACCTAATTAATTAGATGATCGTGGAAACAAGTTTTCTCACTATTTTGATTGAAAGACCAAGGTAATAAAATGAAACAGGGAGGCTGTTGGCTTCAGTGAGAGAAAGACCAAAAAATAAATCCTAATGGATATGAGAAGCAAAAGACTGAAGGGAACAAGAAAAAACAGAAATAAACTAATTAATACAATACTACACCCGAGCCGGCGAGTGGCAAAGATGTCAGCCACCCACGGGAATCGCGAGAAACACCTTGAGTTGAGAGTTCAATCAAGTATAATTCACCTGCTCTGATACCATGTAAAAGTAACGGAAAATGGGTAAAAATCTTGCATTATTGAACTATCAGAATTATAACAATTTATAAACTTTGAGACACAAATGCGGTTCAAACTCAAACTCTTAAACCATCTCAAACTCTGCCATAACTAGCTGTTAGTCTGTCAATCTTGTCTCATCAAGATATTCCTTTGTATTCTCTAATACGTCTTAATTACCAAAGTTTCAATCTCTCAAAGTCAAGCTATAGGTTGTTGAGCTGGGTCTTGGTTATAGGTTTGCTGCAAAAGCTTTAATAGAAAAATATATGATGATGAAAGGCTGGTTGAGGCAGCATTGTCTATGTCAAAAATAATCGGATCTTCCTATAAAGGAGTTGAAAAGCTTTTCAATAAGAAAAAAAGTGTAAACTCACTAGGTACAAGTTTTTATACTATTATTACAGGCTTTTCTCAAACAAAAAGTGTGTACTCTAACCATATAAGTTTATACTCTTAATTAAAAAAAAAAAAGAAGTTTGTACCCTAATTCATCTATTGTTTCAAATGAAGAAGCTTGTATTTTAGTTAGAGAACTTCTCAAACATAAAGAAGCTTTTTGTTCATGCTCATTACCTTTTTTTTCAAAATAAGAAAGGCTAAAATACAAAGACCTACCTTGTACTTGACGGTGTAGTGATACTTTGGTTCCAAACTTTCATTTATGAACGGAGCTACCCTTAACTTTATCCCAACACGCTACTTCCCCATTAGCATTCTGTTAGTTTTAAACTTTTACAAAATCATTTCGCCTTATCCTTTATTGCAACTCCAAAATCAAGTTTTAAAATTCTACTATGTGTGTGTATGTGTGTGTGCATAGTATTTAAGATCATGGATCCATGGTTGTGAAAGTTCAAACATTATTATATTGAGTTCTCTAAGCTAGTTAGAACCAACAATAATGGACAATCTACCTCGTTCAACTCCCCTCTCTCTTAAACAAATGAAAAGAAAAAAGATGAGAAAAGTTCAAAATATGGTTTTGCAAATGCAATAAAAGTAGGGATGTCAATTTTCCCCATCCATGTTGGGTACCCAACCTCCTTGACCCCATCGGGTCAAGGATAGAGATTGCCTTGGCAGGGGCGGAAATGGGGATGAGGAGTGAAGTCCCCATCCCACCCTGATATTTTAAAATTTTTATTTATTTTAAGTAAATTTATTTTCTAAAATATAATTTTAATAAAAAAATTTTAGGGATTCAAACTCCTGTGGGGCCTGTCCCCATTGAGGATCAAAGATGGAGGAGGTAACTTTTATCCCCAATGGGGATTGGGGTCAAGGATGGAGATTTGTTTCAAAGTCATTGGGATCGGGGATAATCTCAATGATTACAGCATGAGGTTTACTTAAAGCAAAAAAAGTGTTGCATCAGAATACCAAGACACTAGCAGGTTTTATCATATCTTGGGCAAACCACACATTCTAACAACAATCAATCATCTTTTATAGGGAAATCTCCAAGCAGCAGAGAATGTTGGGGTCATGCTTAGAGCCATGGAGATGGGTATGAAGCACTCTTGGAACAAAGAGTCGTAGTATATAAGAAGATGACAACTTGTATGTTTTCTTGGACCTTGAACCATGTCTCAGATAAGTTCATGACCCCATCCTTATTCTGTATTTCTCATAAGTTTGTTCTCACAATTCTCATACAAGAAATGTGATAAGGCCCATATGAATACTTGTCAAGTCTTTGTTCTTGAAGGCCTACTCATCAAATCTGTAAACATTGGTTTGATCAATATTTTAAACCACTAGCTCCAATCATTTTTAGTCATGATGTTCAACCAAATCTATAAACATTTCTCGTATCTCTTCCTAATCTATTCTAATTTTTGTTAATCTCACATAGAGTTTTTTTTTCATTTATGATAAATTAATTGCTTAATGTGTGCTAATTGTATAACTAAAAGCCCAATTTTTTAGATCTTCCTTGAAACAGTGATGAGTTAGAGGTCAATTAAACCATATGAATGTGGGGTGCCTAACATCTTCCCACACTATACCTTAGTCCAGGAATCTAAGAACCTCATCTCTATTGACTTAAGCATATCCTGAATTTTCATAATAGACATAAACATGCCTTTCCACTGTTATCTTAAACGATTTGAACAAAAAGACAATTTTACCCTTACTAAAACATGAAATAGAGTTGTCGTCTACCTTGAGACACCTTGTAGACAAACTAAAGCCCTCCTTATCCAAGCCTATTTCAATCAGAGAAATTCTTAGAAGCATCTACTTTGCTTTTAAAATTAAAAGCAAATGAAAGATAAAGATGTTTTTGAATGTTTTCCCTGTGATCTGAATTTAGTAAAATAATAATCTTAAAATATGTAATTTCTATAGAGAAACATTTGAAAATCCCAACTCAGGTAAAAGGATTATTTTTAAGTATCCTAGAATATTGATCGATAGTCAATGTAAGTTGAGTGATAGACATGTTTACGACAATGATTTTCTTTTTTTTATAAAATACTAAATGGGGTTATGTACCGGCTTTGCCAACCACTTCATTTAATCAGTTCAAAAGGAATCAAATGAAATTGCTACGGGGAGTGTGCATGTGGGTGGGGAAGAGTTTCTTGACTGACCATGTAGACATTTAGTCAAATAGATCAGGTTAGATGTTTTATTCCAAATTCATATTGGTTTAGTCAAATATGGCATCCAATACTAGCTCAGGCTTCTTTGTTAGAGAATCTAGCAAAGCTAGAACATCGCTCTCTGATGATTTTTAGAGGGAATCTGAGAAGGCATCTCGTGTGGTGGAGTTAGCTAAGGTTCTGTTTGGTTTATGTGATGGGATGAGAAAAAGGGAATATTTCGAAAATATTCATTTTTCTCTCATTTGTTTTGAGGGAAAGAAAGGGATGGGATGAGAAAAGTGTAGGATGTCAGATCCCAAAATCATAAATTTGGGGTCGCACCAAAACCGTGTGACCCCAGTGAGAAAACTCGAGTTTTCATCTCCCTCCTCCCGTAACAGAGAAGGAATCCACTGGTACGCCGCCGCCACTCCCGTAAAATGACCATGCCAAAGTCGATGCTGATCCACTAGTACGCCGCCACTACTCTCATCAGTTTTGGTTCGATGGTGACAGAGTAGTGGAGACGAAAAATGAAAAAGAAAAAGAAGCAAAAGAAGAAGAAGAAGAAGAAGAAGAAAGAGAGAGATTAGAGACGGGATGCACAGATCTACCGCCATTGCAACTTACAGCAACGGTGACGAAACGGAGCAAGAGAGAAAATGGAGGAAGAGGGGAAGAAGAAGGAGAAGAGAGAAGAAGATCAGGGAGAGAGAGCAGGAGGGGGAAGCCGAAGATGGGTTCAGATCCGTCGCTTCTCTTCCTAGTTGCCACTTTGTTCAGTCGAGAGGAGGACGAGGGTGAATAGTGTTCCTTCGTAAACTTCTCCCCCTTTTTACATTTTCCCATCCCATCCCAATAAAACCAAACAATGGAAACTTAATTTTTTACACTTTTCCATTCCATCCCATCTTTTCCCATCCCACCCAAATCTTCTCACAAACCAAACGGAGCCTAAGACTTAAAAGTCCAGAGTGGTTTGTATAGTTAATCTTGAGGAACTTAAAGGAAAGAGACTTATGAAGAAAAAATGGTCCCTAAGTCTCTTTGCCAAGTTCTTCGGCCATCCAAAACCCCTCAAGGTCCTCATGGATAAAGCTCGTGAATGGAAATTAGAAAGCAAATTGAATATTCAAATTATCGGTAATGGTTTCTTCCTTTTCTCTTTCACAACTGAATTAGATTATAACAAGATTCTCACAAAAGGACCTTGGGTTGTGAATGAAAAAGCACTTGTCCGTTATGAGATAGAAGATTGGGTATAACCCTCTTAAAGCAAAACTAGAGGAAACAGATATTTGGGTGAGGCTCCCTGGCCTTCATTTAGAGTTCCAGTCTAGGAAGGACCTAGAAGTGATCCTTAGAGATGTGGGGATAGTAATCAAACTTCATGGAGACACTTAGGAAGTGTTGGTTTAATACCTTTGTTTATGCCCCTCCCTATAAAATTGATCAATCGATAGTATGGGACTAAATTAAAGAAATTGCAAACAACACAAATGGGGCTCATTGTCTTATGGGAGACTTCAATGCTTTTAGAAGTAGTGAAAATAAAAAAAAAAAATGGGGTATGAAAATTTACACTCACCACAATAAAGATTTTAACCAAATGATTGACTACTATAACCTCATCGAAATGGAAATGAAGGGTCCCAATTCACATTGAAAAGTAGCACAACTAAAGAAAGAATCAATTGGGTTCTTACCAATGTTGACTGTAGATGTGATTTCACATCGAGTAGACTTGTAAATCTACCTTTCATGGCTTCAGATCATACCCTTATGATTCCAGATACTAACTCCCATGTATCTAATGGCCCTAAACCATTTAGGTTCAAGTTCATGTGGTGCCTTGAACCTGGTGTTAATGAAGTTATAAAGAAATCTTGGGATATTGATGACAATGGAACTAGGGCCTGCCAATTTTGCAAAAAGGGGATAATCTTGTTAGAGAATCGAAATTTTGGAATAAACATAATTTTGGGAATTTTAAAAATAAAAAATAATAAATTATTAAAAATCTTCAATCTATTCAAAATAAATTAGAGGAGGACTCAAATAATAGGAGTCTTATTAACCATGAGAATGCTCTCTAAAAGTGTCTCAACAACACCCTTGCTCAAGAAGAAATTTTTTGGGCTCAAAAGTATAGAGTGGTTTGGCTTAAGCTGGGAGACAAGAATGATAGATTTATTTCATACTTTTGCAACAATCTGCAAAAATAAAATAAATCAAGAAAGTCAAGGATGATAATGTTAATTGGTTAGAAGATGAGGAAGCTGTAAAAGAACACTTATGCAATAAGTTTGAGGAAAGATTTAAATCTGAAGGAACTGAGGAGGTTGACAGCTTCATTGTGCTACTAAGGATATTAATAGTAATTTAAGAAAGGAGGTGACTAATGAGGAAATCTAAAACAACCTTCTTTCCATGAAAGAGTTGAAAGCCCCTAGACTAGATGGGATAAATGTTCTAATTTTTTAAAAAATTCTGGAACATAGTTGGAGATTTTGTGTGCAATATTGTCAATGCTTTCTTTCATTTAGGGAAAATGAATCATAACCTGAACAAGACATTGATCACCCTTATTACTAAATGTGATAATCCTGGAGGAGTTAATAACTACAAGCCCATTAGTCTTTGCAATGTGGTCTATAAAATTATATCCAAAATTCTAATTAATCAAATCAAACCTTTTTTGGATGATAACATTTCTCCATTCTAGAGTGCCCTTATTCCCAATAGGAAAATTACTAATAACATCCCTATTTCTCATGGAATGATGCATACAATGAGAAATAAAAAAAAAGGCAAAACTAGGATGTTGGTGTATGAGATTAATATGGAGAAAGTCTATGATAGGCTGGAATGGGATTTTGTTATAGATGTTTTGGAGAAATATGGGTTTCCTAATAAATGGATGCACTGCGTGATAGAATGTATCAAGTCGACTTCCTTCCAAATTCTCATTAATGAATCCCTTACAAGGACTATTAGAGCCAGTAGAAGTATCAGACAAGGGGACCCTCTTCCCCCTTATATTTTTGTGCTTTGTGCAAAGGCCTTAACAATGAGTTTGAATTCAAAAAAAAAATCAAATGGAGATAAATTGATTGGGTGTAATGATTCTTTAGGGGGCCCTTCCATCCCCTTCCTCCAATTTGTTGATGATTGTATAATTTTTGCTAAATCATCAATTAATGCTTGTTTTAAAATTAAAGATATCCCAAATAAATTTGCTAGGGCTTCTAGGCAACTTCCTAACTATTCAAAATCAGTTTTCTCAGGAATATTCCTAATAGGCACCAAAAATCATGTAAAAAATTCTTAAAATCCCCCTTAGGAGTAAAAACAAAACTTATCTTGGTTGGAAAAAATGTCCAAAAAGCTTTCCAGTTGGAAAAAATCTTCCTTTCCCATGTAGGCAAGATCACTCTAATTAATTATGTTGCCTCCATGGTTCATTAATTTGTCATGCAATCTTTCAAAATTCCAAACAATGTCATTGGTGAGATGGAAAAAAACCCAAAAGACTTTATTTGGTCGAATTCAAGGAGCCAAAATCACATCCATCTTGTAATTGGAAGAGAGTCTATACGTCCAAAGATTGGGATGGGTTGGGTGTGAGAAACCTTAAATGGATCAATAAGGCTCTCTTAGCAAAATTTTGTTGGAAAGTCATTACTTGCAAAGATAACCTCTGGGTGAAGATTGTACGTTGTAAATATTAAATAATCACAATTTTTTGGGAGACTGAACCAAAGAGTGGCATCTCTTGGGCATGGATAGGTATTCTGGCCTTAAAGAGAGCTTTTCAAGAAATGCTCTAATTGGAAAATTGAAGATGGAAAGTTGGTCAATTTCTGGATAGATACTTGGGCTAGAAGCTCTCCGATTTTAGTTGATGTGAATCCACAATATATATCTGATATAGATACGCCAATAATCAGTCTGATTAACCAAGACAATAAAGTTTGGAAAAAAGACTTCATAAAGTCTATTATTCCCTTCCATATTTGACAACGTATTAAACCAATATTGATTCCTTCTATGGGTATAGAGGACAGGACATGTTCAAAAATTTACTTTAGATGGTATATTTTTTGTAAAGACTACACATAATGAGGAATGCAAATCTAATGGAGGAAATATTTTATCTAATGGTACTCCAAAAAAAAATTTGGAATCTTAAGGTTTCTCCAAAAATTAAAGTCTTTCACTTCCTTTTATTTAATGACAAGCTGCCCACAAAAAAATAAACTAATTGCAAGTTGTTTTAACATAACTCTGACATGTACACATTGTGGTAAAGATGAGAACATTCATCACCTATTCATTAAGTGTGAATTGTGTAGCCAAGTTTGGAGACTTATGAATGTGAGTCTTCAAGTGCCTTATGTTTACATCTCTTATATCTTATTTCCTTTTTTGACTCTTGGGAGCACTCTTTTATAATGTATCTTATGTATATTATCTTTTTTGTTTTATTCTTTTGTAAGAGAGGGACACAATTGTCCATTCTCATCTTTGTACACTCTCTTATATTAGATATCTTTCTAAGGCGTGTGAGAATTAACACACCCTTTCATTTACTAATTCTCTCTCTCTTGTTCAAACTAAGTTGACAAGATATCAGAGCAGGTCTTTCAACCTGTCTTTGATTGAAATATGTCATTGGCTTTGTGAGATCAACTGAATCTCTACTAGATCGACCTATCTACTTTAACTTTGGATTTCTCTAGTTGTTCTACTGATCAATACAAGTTTCTTGTATGTTTTCTAGAAACTGGTTACTTCAATTGCTTTGAAACTTCAAATCTAAAGTCACATAGGTCAATTTTATTTAGATCTACAATTTGTTTCTTGTTCAGACTAAGGGGTGTTTTGTTGTCCTTCTTATTCGACAATCTAGGAAACTTACCATTTTTGGAATGTCACCAATTCACAACCTTATACTGGCTGATTTGTGATTGGGTTTTGATACCTCTTTGTATTGTATGATTAGACACACATCTGTCATAAGTCTTGTTTTATTTAGGCCTTCGGCATGGATATGCAGAAAAGGGATATTCTCCTAGTGAAGTTCAATGGGACCAACAATGCTTTCTAGAAGTTCCATTTCTAGTTCTATGTTGAGGGAAATGGTTTATAGGGGTTTGTAGATGGTTCCACAAAACAACCCAATGAGTCTAGTTCCAAGGGGCTGAAACAGTGGAAGATCGATAATGCCAAAGTAGTATATTGGCTTCTTGGTTCCATTGAAACCAATATTACTATTCCAATGAGAAGTTTCCGAACTGCTAGTGAGATGCTCACTTATAAGGAAAAGGTGTATCATCAATAGTCAAACATCTCTCGTCAATATCAAATTGAGACGGAAATCTTTTCTTACAATTAGGGTGAGAAGAAAATACAGGAGTACTATGCTAACTTCATGAAATTTGGATAGAATATATGTTACGTTGGTTCATATGGGTGAATATACTTCTGCTTTCTACATCAAAAATCTGGAAGAATATTTTGATAGGAGGAAGATCATGCACTTTCTAATGAATCTGAGACCCGAGTATGAAAGTGAAAGATCCAACATTCTTAGTAGGAGTACTCCACCCACACTTAACACAGTTTTGGGAGAACTTCTCAAAGAAGAAACTAGGCTCATTACTCAATCAATCATGAGTTAAAATCTGATTCTGGAATAGAGACAATTTTTTTGATGAACAAATCCAGGCCCAAGAAGGATTTGTCTCAAGTTCAATGCTATGAATGCAAGGAGTATGAACGTTTCTGATGATGCACGATCCGGTCGGTCTTAGCTGCCGATAACCCTGCCTCTGACGGAGCTGAAGATGCCTGAAACAAGGAGGAAATAAGAGGTTTCCGGGGAGGAACCCGGTGGGAGTGCTCCGAAACTCAAGTTAGTACTCTTGAGAAGGCAAGGAAAAATAAGAGATTCTAAGACCAGAAGGCACAAAAATATCACTTACCTCTTTCTCTAGGGGAAGAAGGTCTTTTATAACCACCTGGTGCACTCACTCCCAAGCTTCTGCCAAATCAAGTGTAACCGCCTCTGTGGGGGGCAAACATAACCGCCACTGTCCTCTCTGTCAGGGCCGTCTCTGCAACAGCTGAGATGGCGGTAGCAGGTGGCCGTTGGAGTGTGATTGTCATCTGTCAGATCCTGACTAGTCAGGCGTGTTGCCTCAGAGTATGGACCTCTGTCAGGTACGACTATTCAGTCGTGCGACCTGGAGCCGAGGTGCCAGAGTGGGGCACGAGGTGAAGTCTTGAGTTCGGATGAGGGTATGGCCCACTGTCCCGAGGTGCCGGGGTGTGGCCCAGATTGACCCGAGGTGGGCTAGTCCAGGCTTTGCCCCTCGTGGGTTTCCTTGTTAGCCTCGGGATTCTTAGGGAGAGCTCAGGTTTCACCTCCCAGGAAGTGTGGGTTCCTTTTGGGGAGTTCGGGCCTCTTCTTAGGGAGCTCGGGTAGCTCGGGCCTCTTCTTGGGGAGCTCAGGAAGCTCGAACCTCTTCTTTGGGAGCTTGGGAAGCTTGGGCCTCTTCTTGGAATATGGTCGTTGCTCTGTCACTATGCCGAGCTGGTGTTCCTGCCAGGTCTCACCCGGTTTCTTCCACGTGTCGCACAGCCAAGGGGTCGGGCCAAATCTACCTCCATCAATTGCCCCCCACTCCCCGTACCTGGGGTCTTGACCCGGCGTGGGGCGTTCACGGACTGACGGGTGGATTTGCCCTGTGGCGTGCTTCATCCAGCTCAGAGATCCTCCGGTCTGGCCCACCTATGTTCTTGGCTCAACGAGGGTCAGCGCAACTCGACCAGAGTCAACCCGGGTCGCGTACAGCTCACGCGCGGACGTCAAACGATCTATTAGCTTTCAGACATCAAAAATTCACGCTAAACTGATTTCACCTCGGGCGTCATGCAGCTAGCTTTCCTGAGAGCCATTGGATGGCTTTGATCTCGACCGTTGATGCGTAGGTACAACGGCTATAAATAGTGGGGGCCCTGGTCACTTTTTCGTTTGTCAATATTCCGCGATCGTTTCTTGAGCTCGCGTCACCTTCCCTAGTTCGGTAGCGTTCCCTTGGTGAGTCCCCTTAGCCTTTTCAATTTCCTTTCCTTTCCTTTTGCAATGTCTAGTTCGAGTAGCTCGGGTAGTTTAGATAACCCTTTAGGAGGGCCTGAGGCGGAGACCTCGATTTGGGCTGCCTCTTTCGACAGCCTTCTAGATGAGCCCGTGGTAGGGCCTTCAGTTCGGGTCACCCCTGGTAGCCTGGAATCCACTTCTCATCGGGTTCGGATGCCGGACACGTACGAACCCTCCACTACGACGTCTGAGAGACTTCGGTCCCTTGTTCGTCAGTTCAACCTGCCCGGGGAGTACGCTTGTAGCTTACCTACGGGAAACTTCCCTTGGGAGCACGGTCCGGATGAGATCATGATCTTCCTGCAGCAGCTCATTGCCGAGCTGCGCCTTCCTCTCCATCCCCTACTCATTGAAGTCTTGAACCACTTTGGCGTCTCAGTCGGTCAACTTCACCGGAACTCCATCCGTAGTCGGGACCATATCCCTCTGCTGCGAGTATGTTCTTCCCTTAGACTTAGAAATTTTCTCTGCCCTCCTCATGCTCAAGAAGCAAGCGAGCTTCCTTCCCGAGCACAGGTGGGCCTACTACCTGTCTCCCCGCCCGGGATTTAAACTTCTTCATAAGTTTTCGAATAAGGTCCCAGCATGGAAGTGAGACTACTTCATGGTCCGAAGTGCTACGGGGTGGCCGTTTCCTACTCATTGGAGGGCGGTTGTCCCTGATTCCGGCGTCATGTTAGATAAAGACATAGCAGAGACCTTTCAGTCTTGGGCCCAGGTTGGGCTCGAGTGCGGAGATTGCCTCTCAGAGGATAAGCTTATTTAGGTCGGTCTGAGTCCGGGTAGGCTTCTTTACTCAGTTTTTTTTCTTTTTTTACTGATGCCGAGCTCTTTCCGCATGTATCATGGAGGCAGAGAAGACCCGCGGTGTCAACCTACTTGGCAGAATGAAGACGAGGAAGCGGGTCACCAAGCAAGCTCGTGTGGAGTCTCCTCGGGCCATGGAATCCGAAGTCCCGAGCCATCCTTTGATCATCAACCTAGATTCCCAGGGAACCTGAGGCGGCCGGGCCAATCCCGAAAATGGCAGCAGAGCCCGGTGTCGCAGAGGCTCGGGAAGCTGAAACTACAGAGGCTTCCCGAACGCAGACAGTATTTTCCAGCTCGGGGAGCCAAGAGGGAGTTGGCAGTGTGCTGACTCCGAGCTGTGTTCTCCGGAAGAGCCAGAAGGCCGTCTATCCAAGCAAGGTCGTGGCATGGTCCGAACTTCCTCTGGGACACATCGGTGCACGTGTTGCGTCTCATGTTATGGTGGTAAGTTCACGTGGTTTTTCCCTTTGTGTTTTTTCCTTCGTTTTTTACTTTCTTGCCGAACTGACTCCTTGCTTGGTAGGCAAACTCCTCCATCCATGCCCTGATCATCCAATCAGAGAGGAATCTGAAGCGGGCACAAACTGCCGAAGAGGCTTTGGGATCAGCTTGGAAGCGGGTCCAGCGTCTTGAGGGCGAGACTTCGGCTCAGAGGAGTGAGTTGGAGAGACTCCGAAGAGAGAATGGCGCCCTGAGGCTTGTCGTGAAACACCTCGCGACCTCGAAAGGGGTCTTGGAGCATGAGGTGGAATACCTCAAGGCCGACATCAAGGAGAAGTCTGAGATCTTCTTCCAAGCTCTTGAGGACACCAAGGTGAAGGCCGTTGACGATTACAAAACATCGGACTACTTCGACGACCTGATGGTGGGCTCGTACCGAAGAGGCTTCAAACTGAGCCGGTGGATGATAAGGCATGCATACCCCGAACTTGATACTCGTGCCATCACCACCTTGCGTATTACTCCGGAGATGGCTCTTGCAGCTGATGAGGATCCAGACTCTGAAGATGAGGTTGACCCCCCAAGTGTTGCCGAAGTCACTTCTGAGGGCAAGGGGGATGTAGTTCCGAAGTGATGTGTATCGGGCCTACGAGCCCGAAGTGATATGTATCAAGCCTGCGAGCTCATTTTTTTTTTTTGTTTTTTGAATACTGTAAAGTAAACATCAGTAATGAAGTACCTTTTTTGCTTAAGTGTTGTGCAATTATTCTCTTTTTTCCGAAGTGACTGTATTGCCGAGCTACATAGAATTAGGTCCCCGAAACGAGGGGGTTCCTTGAGGCGGGTTAACATATTAAGGCTATATGCCCAATTTGTTCTCCGCCTGGGTAAAGGAAACATCAGTTCAGTAGGACTGACTTGGAGCAAGCTATACACCTCGGGTTTCATACCCGTGCCGCCTGCTCTCTTGGCACTACCACTTGGTTTGCGTTGATGAGGTCCCGAGGTCATCCTCAGCTCGGCGCTTTAGCCCTTAGGATACTTTCCTAGGTTTTGCCCATGCCGGAGAGGCGACTGGGTCTTGTAGCGTCGAGGTCTTTGTTACCTCGGCATTCTGGCCCTTGGGCTCTGGGAGCGGCTCACAGTCCGCCCAGTTCGGTAACTTACAGGTAATATTGCCTTAGGTTGATGATGTTCCATGCTCGGGGTATTTGCCTACCCTCCAGGGTCTCGAGCTCGTACGCTCCTCCGAGTGCTCTCTTTACTTGGTAGGGTCCTTCCCAGTTCGGCCCGAGTTTGCCAACGTCGGGCTCAGGTACCATGACCTTGCGAAGAACCAGGTCACCGACGCGGAAGTTTCGCTTCTTGACTCTGGTATTGTAGTACCGAGCTATCCTTTGCTGGTACGCCGCGGTCCTGATGTATGCGAGGTCCCTCACCTCATCGAGCAGGTCGAGGTTGGTACGTACCTCGTCATTATTGGTATTGTCGTTGTATGCTTCCAATCGAAGTGAGGGGATTTCGATTTCGGTTGGGATGACTACCTCCGAGCCATAGGTGAGGTTGAAGGGAGTTTCTTCGGTGGCGGTTTTCTCTGTAGTTCGGTATGCCCATAGAACGCTGGGCAGCTCGTCCGCCCATAACCCTTTAGCTCGGTCTAGCCTGGCCTTTAGTCCGCGGAGAATAACTCTGTTCGTGACTTCTGCCTGACTGTTTTCTTGTGGGTGCACGACCGACGTGAAGTTTTGCCGGATCTCCATGTCTTGACACCATTCTTGTAATTTGATGTCTTCGAACTGCTTGCCGTTGATAGAAATCAGTATCTGAGGTAGCCCGAAGCGGCACACTATGTTTTTCCAGAAGAAGTTCTGGACGTTTCGAGTTGTGATTGTTACGAGAGATTCAGCTTCAACCCACTTTGTGAAGTAATCTACCACCACTACTAGGAACTTCCTCCCACCCGTTGCTGGCGGGAATGGCCCGAGTAGATCGATGCCCCATTGCACAAAGGGCCATGGGCTGGTGAGATACTTGAGGTCGGCAGCGGGTTGGTGGTGAATATTGCCATGCTTCTGGCACTTATCGCATTTCCTAACTAACTCAATGGCGTCTGCTTTCATTGTTGGCCAATAGTACCCTTGTCATAGTGTTTTTTGGGCGAGAGCCATGCCCCTCAGGTGTCCGCCACACAGGCCTTCATTAATGTTGTGGAGTACAAGCTCGGCGTTGCAAACAGCGCAGGTAGGGGAGCGTGTAGGATCTTCGGTACAACCGTTCATCTATTATGGCGTATTTGGCTACCTAGCGCTCTACCCTCCTAGCGGCGTTGCGGTCTATGGGGAGGGTTCCATGTAGCAGGAAGCTCGTGATCGGATCAATCCAGCTCGGCTCTGCTTGGGTGACAAGAGCGACCTCCTCTACCCCCCCGAGAATGCCAGGTCGAGGTAAGTCCTCCATGTACACAGTTCTCATGGTGTTGTCACTGGTGCTGGCTAACTGGGACAGGGCATCGGCCTCAGCGTTCTCTGACCTTGGGATTTGCCTAATGAAGTGTGACTGGAAGTTAAGCAGAGCCTCCTTTACTTTTGCTAAATAGGCGATCATAGTTGGTTTGCGGGCTTCATATTCGCTTGTAAATTGGATGACCACAAGCTGGGAATCACTGCAGATGACTATGTGTTTCGCTTTTACCTCTTGTGCCAGGGATAGCCCGGATATCAATGCCTCGTATTCCGCCTCATTGTTGGATACCGCGAACTCGAAGCGTAGTGCGTACTCCAGTTTTGTGCCACTCAGACCGTGAAGAACTACATCGGCTCCGCTTCCCAACTGATTTGAGGAGCCATTTACGTGAAGGATCCAGGGCTCTTCATCCCAGTTTGCGCTTGACCTGACTAGAGAGATACCGAACTAGGTGCGACCTTACGGTGCTCAGACTCAACCGGCCAGGGCGCACCGAGCTCACCCGGACTGGGGGCCTCGTGCTCAACCGGGCTAGGGACTTCGGAGCTGAATGTGCATTCCGCAACAAAATTCGCCAAGGCTTGGGCTTTGATAGCAGTTCACGGCTTGTACTGGAGGTCGTAGTCACTAAGATTGATGGCCCACTTCGTCAATCGACAAGAGACCTCGGGCTTGAGCAACACTTGCCTCAAGGGTTTGTCCGTGAGGACGATAATGGTATGGGCTTGGAAGTATGGGTGGAGCTTGCGGGTCGCAATGACCAGCGCATGGGCCAGTTTTTCTATTTCTGAATATCTCGTCTCTACTCCCTACAACACTTTACTAACATAGTAGATAGGTCGTTGGACCCGATCTACTACCTTTATTAGTACAGAGTTGACCACTTTGTCACTTGCTGAAAGATATAGTTCTAGAACATCGCCCTCTTCGGGCCGGGTCAAAACTGGGATATGAAAGAATGGTAGGATCCATCAAATGGACGCCAAGAAGGTTGCGGAATGGGTGAGCGAATTTCAAAAATTTTCCTACCTTCTTTCAATTGGGAATCATATTCCCTAAATTTAGAATACAATATTCAAGGATCCTACTTGAACCATAATCGAACCAGATCTGAACCAAAGGGAAAGGGAGGAATTATACCTGATCCAGAGAAACAGTATCTCCCAAAGTTGGTGTTCACGCCCAAAGAGGACACCAAGATCCACTCTTGCTGAAAATGACACAGCTGTATGAGGAACGGAACCAGCAGAGTGCGTCATACACACTAGATCCTTCGCAAGAATCCTTTGAAAACTCTGAGCACCAGTTCTTTTCAGTCTTTTCTGCAAAGCTGATGTCAAGAAACAATTTCTTGATTTCTTTCGTCTTCAAAGATCGAATCTTGTAAGGAAGAATGGTGGCGGCTGCAGGAGAACTCCTGAGACGAAGATGGCGGAATATCTTCTCTTCTTTCTAGAGTCTGTATGAGATCCAATCTCTATTCGCAGGATGCTTTCTTGCTTTTTCAAAACCCTTAGGTTCAAAATCTGATATTGATTTCTCTCTTAAAGTTTTCCTCATTTCTTCTTGATTACGAAACCTCCTAATTAGGAGTTATCCCAATCCAAATCGGTATTTGGATAGGGGATGATCTTAATCCTATCTGTTGATTAAGTTAGCTTACTCCTGGTCTTATCAGGAGGTTACCAGATTCAAATCTAATTTGAATTTGGTCTCCTAGAGTGGATAAGGTTAAAAGGCCCTATCCTTTTCTAACTTTAATCCCAGATATGCCCCATAGATGGGTGATCATATCAGCCCAACTCGAAATGGGCTTTTGGCCCATTTAAGTGTTCAGTGCTTAACTAGTTTCCAATCTACTGCCCAGTTGGGCTTCTTTGTATGAAGTGGGACCCAAGCATTGATCTACACACCAGCCACATGGGTTCGGCCCAGCCTTTATTACAACGCCCAGCCGAATTCACTGAAAATCTCAGTAAACCCCTGAGCCCATTACATGGACTCTATGAGTCCAACACTTACATTAAGTGGTCCCTAGGCCAAGCCATCTTATAAAAGCCCAGGGACTGTGAGTAGGTGCAAGATTAGCCCATCAGGTACTATCCTAAATGCTCTTACACTTAACCTCTCAGCCCTTAATGATCAAGCACTGCCCAACAAGAGAGGACCTCTCCCTCGGCTGCAAGGAACAATGCCGCACTCTCTACTCACATGGATCCCAGGAATTAAAACCATTTGCAAACATTTTGAAACCGTACATATACATATATATATATATATATATTAATTTTGCAAAACAAAATTCCAACGATTGAAATCAACTGTCGGCAGTTTGGTTTCCATCAGAGAGAGTGCATTCCCGATCATTACCTTTGTCCGACAAAGAGGCTGATCCTGTCACTATGATCACCCACTCAGATGAATTCTCGGACTGTCCCAACATACCCGCTAAGGATCTCACTGATTGGCATATCAAAGACAGCCCGATCCGACCCCTAGTGAAGTGTCATAATCGAGTCTAAGGGTCAGCTGTAACTTTCCAGTTTTGCCCATTTGTCTCCAAGGTCCAGGGTAACACTGGAAATCTGGTCCGGTTCAAGGATTCGAGTAATCCCATACTGCATGTGCCTTGGGTCTTACCCTGGTGGCCGAGACAGGCCATCCCAACACTTGGTGGCACACCAATATCAGCCTTGGCAGGATAAATCTCCCCAGACTTATCCAATGGCTGTGAACATTTAAAACTAACACGAGTCTCTATAAGTGTCCAGTTTTAGGGTCTTACACAGAATTATACCAAACAACATGAATCAAACATGCACTTTTTTTATTTACACTAAATGTCAAAAGTACATCAAATTGGATTGAAGCTAAGGGCATACAAAACCGTCTAACAGCTCCCACTTGCACTTAGGTCCAATCTGGTACAAGCCGAAGTCCCATACTTTCCACGTGTTTCTTAAACACCTTCTGTGTCAGTGCCTTACTCAATGGGTCTGCCACATTTTCCGCTGATGCTACCTTCTGAATTAGGATGTCCCCTCTACTAACAATCTCCCATAGTACGTGGTACTTCCTCTCGATGTGCTTTGACTTCAAGTGGACTCGAGGCTCTTTAGCCTGGGCGATCGCTCCATTGTTGTCACACAACAATGGGATGGGTGATGTGCTAGACAGAATCACTCCCAATTCGTGTATGAATTTTTTCATCCACACGGCTTCCTTGGCAGATTCACTTGCGGCAATGTATTCGGCCTCGGTTGTGGAATCTGCAGTGGACCCCTATTTGCTGCTTTTCCAGCAAACAACACACGATCCTATCGTGAAAACATATCCAGATGTAGACTTTCTATCATCTGGATCCGAATAGAAATCGGCATCAGTATACCCTAGAACTTGTAGTGAACCACCCTCGAATACCAGACAAAACTCTTTTTTCCTTCGAAGGTATTTGAGTATGTTCTTCACAGCAGTCCAATGCTCCTGCCCTGGGTTGGCCTGGAATCTGCTTACCACACTCACCGCCTGAGCAATGTCCGGGCGAGTGCACAGCATGGCATACATGATGCTCCCGACGGCTGAGGCATAGGGAACATCTCTGATGCCCTCAATCTCCTCAGAAGTCTTTGGAGACAGTGACTCCATGCCTGAAAGGAACGTTTCCTTTCTTGGAGTTCTCCATGATGTATCTTTTGACAATTTTGTCAATGTAAGCAGCCTGGGATAACCCAATTATCCGCTTCGATCTATCTCTATAGAGTCCAAGACCCAGTATGTATGAAGCTTCTCCAAGATCTTTCATGGAGAACTGTTGTGATAGCCATACCTTGACCGAAGTCAACATTCCTACATCATTCCCAATGAGTAGGATATCGTCCACGTACAACACCAAAAAGGTGATCTTATCCCCACTGGACTTCCTGTAAACACAGGGTTCATCCGGATTCTGCTCAAAGTCAAACATTTTGACAGCTGAATCAAAACGGATGTTCCAACTCCTAAAAGCCTGCGTAAGTCCATATATGGATCTATTAAGTTTACATACCATGTGTTCCTGACCAACAGCATCCCCTTGGACATCTACGCGGTCATGAACAGTTTCAGGACCTTCTGTTGAGTAGAACGGTTCTGCTCTTCATATATTGTCTTTAGACTGTCCAATATGTCCTTGGTTAGTTCGATCTGATCGAACTGCCTCTGTATTGAGTTGTCTAGTTAGGCAATGACAAAGCAGTGGGCTAGGGAGTTTTTATCCTCCCAATCTTGGTAGTCCCTCCTACGGGCCTCAGAAGCCCTATCACCCGGATGCTCCGGGACAGGATTTTTCACCACCTTATCTAACTTTTCGGAAGTTAGGACCAGCATAAAATTTCTGTACCAGTCGACGTAGTTTGGGCCCTTAAGATTGTTATCGTCTAGAAGCTTTGCGAATTAACCGTTTGCCATTTTCTAATAAAACAACAAAGATGTTAGTCCACAACCTTAGTTTGATTAATGCTACCTATATAGATATGGTTTTTAATCTATGTTCCATTTCCATTTGTTCAACTCTGAGATTTCCCTCCTTACTCAGTGACGGAGACGACGAAATGTCTCTGGAAATGTGGGAAATCACATAGGGTGCGTGAGGCCAACTGTTTCAGCTGCATAACCCCATCACCTTTCTGTGACGGATCATATCCAATCATCAAATGAGTTTCCCTTTGGCCTCTGTCAGACAAGGTTCAGAGCCGTTTTCAGGTAAACCTTTCTGTCCAGTGAGTGCTCACCCATCATACTCAGGTTACGCCAAGGTACAGTGAGAGAGTTTTCATTTTCTGGTGAAGCCTCTCCCACATCGGTTTATGACGCCCCTATCATCTTATGAAACACTCTGACAGACCCAGCAACAAATGGATAGCCCAATTTTATGGTGCGTTTCCTCATTATTGATGGACCCATCATTGTGCTAATGACGGAAAGCCTTTAGAGAGTCCATCATATGGATCTCCCTATCACATGCACTCATATTTGCTGGAGGGAACAAAATTATGCCCTACTGCTAATTTAGGTCAAACCAGAGTGGCTCCCACTATCTTATATAAAGTCAGATTTCTGGTGGGCCTTAATTAGCTAGGGTTTCCGTACGCATCCCTTTTCAGGGTTATGGGGCCCACCAAGTAAGGAGGGGTCATCCAATGACCTTCTCGGACACCATGGCCATGTTGTGCAATCAGCCATGGTGTGCGCAAGAGCCACTAACGAGTCATCATGGGCCAAGTGCCTATGGCCCATGGTCGCAGCACATCAAACATCCAAACATCACAAGTAAAGGAAGAATTGATCCAATCAATTAACTGTTGTAAAGCCCATTGAACAGCCCATTTAAAAACATAACATTAACAATTAATGTCTACTAGGTGTATGGGCTGAATCGCAGATTGCAATTCGGCCCATATAGCTTTTCTCACAAGAGTGGGCTTCTGCAGTTTTAACCTTTTAAAACTAGGCTTTACAAGTGGGTCGAATTAATCCCTGTAATTGAACATCAGATTTGGAACTGCAAGAGGGAGAAAGTGGACTGAAAACAGTCCCCTTCGAACCCTAGATTTGGTCCAAACAGTTTTGGTCCAATCTAGTCCGAAATTGTTCGAAACTGATTTTCAATTCAAGAATTAATGCATGAAAGATCTGAAATTAATCATTTCGATTTTAAACAATCACAAACCAAATATGGATTGTTCGCACCACCTGCAAAACAGAGGTTAATCACTAGGGTTGCAGTTTCACAAACCGCAAATCGTAGAAAGCGATTTCTCCATCTGCAAATCTCCAACGCCGCCTTCTTCTTTCTTCTTCTTTAATCAAGAAAATAAAAAATTACAGAAATCCTATTTCTATTAATTAATTAGATTCTTGATCAAATCCTGTACATTCAGTCTAGAAAATAAAAAAAAATATTTACAGACCGAATTGAATAAAAAGAATGAATAAAAGGGAAAAAGGGTGCACAGACCATCTGCGCCAAATCTGCACTACGATCTCCATGTTCGAACAGTCCATTAAATCAAAATAAATAAAGAATAGTTCTAAATAAATTTTAGATTTAACAAAAATTAATTTCAGATCAATCGCCCTTAACAAGAAACAGTTCCTTGAAATAAAGAAAACAATCTGTGCAAACCATGGTAGAACATCTTCTGTCCATCTGCGCAAGTTCAGATCTGATTTTCTTTTGGTTCAAGATTCGAACCGGTGGCTTTGATACCACTGAAAGAATGGCAGGATCCATCTATTGGATGCCAAGAAAGTTGCGGAATGGTTCAAGATTCTCCCAACTGGGAATCACATTCCCTAAATTTAGAATACAATATTCAAGGACCCTACTTGAACCATAATCGAACCAGATCTGAACCAAAAGGAAAGGGAGGAATTATACCTGATCCAGAGAAACAGTATCTCCCAAAGTTGGTGTTCACTCCCAAAGAGGACACCAAGATCCGCTCCTGCTAAAGATGACACAGCTGTATGTGGAACGGAACCAGCAGAGTGCATCCTACACACTGGATCCTTCGCAAGAATCCTCTGGAAACTCTGAGCACCAGTTCTTTTTAGTCTTTTCTGCAAAGCTGATGTCAAGAAACAATTTCTTGATTTCTTTCGTCTTCAAAGATCGAATCTTGTAAGGAAGAATGGCGGCGGCTAGAGGAGAACTCCTGGGACAAAGATGGTTGAATAGCTTCTCTTTTTTCTAGAGTTTGTATGAGATCCAATCTCTATTCGCATGATGCTTTCTTGCTTTTTCAAAACCCTTAGGTTCGAAATCTGATATTGATTTCTCTCTTAGAGTTTTCCTCATTTCTTCTTGATTAAGAAACCTCCTAATTAGGAGTTATGCCAATCCAAATCAGTATTTGGATAGGGGATAATCTTAATCCTATCTACAGATTAAGTTAGCTTATTCCTAATCTTATCAGGAGGTTACCAGATTCAAATCTGATTTGAATTTGGTCTCCCAGAGTGGATAAGGTTAAAAGGCCCTATCCTTTTCTAACTTTAATCCCAGATACGCCCCATAGATGGGTGATCATATCAGCCCAGCTCGAAATGGGCTTTTGGCCCATTTAAGTGTTCAGTGCTTAACTAGTTTCCAATCTGCTGCCCAGTTGGGCTTCTTTGTATGGCATGGGACCCAAGCACTGATCTACACACCAGCCACATGGGTTCAGCCCAGCCGAATTCATTGAAAAGCTCAGTAAACCCCTGAGCCCATCACATGGACACTATGGGCCCAACACTTACATTAAGTGGTCCCTGGGCCAAGCCATCTTATAAAAGCCCAGGGACTGTGGGCAGGTGCAAGATTAGCCCATCAGGTACTATCCTAAATGGTCTTACACTTAACCTCTCAGCCCTTAATGATCAAGCACTGCCCGACAAGAGAGGACCTCTCCCTCGGCTGCAAGGAACAGTGCCGCACTCTCTACTCACATGGATCCCGAGAATTAAAACCATTTGCAAATATTTTGAAACCGTACATATACATACATATATATATATATATATTAATTTTGCAAAACAAAATTCCAACGATTGAAATCAGCTGCCGGCAGTTTGGTTTCCATCAGAGAGAGTGCATTCCCGATCATTACCTTTGTCCGACAAAGGGGCTGATCCTGTCACTATGATCACCCACTCAGATGAATTCTCAGATTGTCCCAGCATACCAGGTTTTGATCCCCACTAAGGAACTCACTGAATTATACTAAACAACATGAATCAAACATGCACTTTTTTTTATTTACACTAAATGTCAAAAGTACATCAAATCGGATTGAAGCTAAGGGCATACAAAACTGTCTAACAGGATATTGGTGAGGTATCTTTTGAACTTGTCAAATGCGAGCTGGCAACTTGGGTTCCATTTGAACCCTTTGCTTTTCATTGCCATGAAGAAGGGCAGGCAGCGGTCTGCCGGTTTGGACATAAAATGACTCAGAGTGGCTATTCTACCGTTCAACCTCTTAATCTCTTTTACTTTTCAAGGCGGTCTCATATCTAAGATGGCCTTTATTTTGTCCGGGTTGGCCTCAATACCGCGCCGGTTGATGATGTACCCTAGGAATTTACCCAAGGTGACACCGAAGACACACTTGTTTAGGTTCAGCTTCATGCTAAATTGGCGCAGAATTTGAAAGACAGAATGCAAATCTTTTATTAATTCATGCGAAAGTTGTGTCTTGACGACCATGTCGTCTACATAACATTCTATCTTAGTACCAATTAAGGGTTGAAACAGCTTATTCACAAGCCTTTGAAAGGTTTCCCTAGCATTTTTCAGTCCGAAGGGCATAACCTTGTAGCAATATAGGTCGAACTCGGTTATGAAGGCAGTTTTTTCCTCGTCAGCCAGGTCCGTCCTGATTTGGTTGTAGCCCGAGTAGGCATCCAGGAAGCTTAGCAACTCGTGCCCCGAGGTTGCATCCACTAGGCGGTCGATCTTGGAGAGGGGGAAGCAATCTTTTGGGCAAGCTCGATTCAGCTCGGTGTAGTCGACGCACATGCGCCACTTGTCATTTGCCTTTTTTACCAGAACGGGGTTGGCTACCCAGCTCGGGTAATGAACTTCCCTTATGAAGTTTGCTACGAAGAGCTTCTTGACCTCCTCATTGACCACCCTCCATCGTTCTGGGGCTAGGTTGTGTTTCTTCTATCTAATGGGCCTAACTATAGGGTCAGTATTGAGTTTGTGAGTTATAAGGTTAGAGTCTATGTCGGGCATTTCTGCCACGGACCAAGAAAAAACATCTAAGTTATTGAGTAAGAAGCATACTAGTTCGGATCGCAAGGGCTCCTCCAGGGATGCACCGACCGGAAATGATCTAGTTGGGTCCTCTGCCGAGACAGGGATGGGAACAGTCTCCTCCATGGGTGCAGCTCGCTCCTCATTCTGTTCCATGGGTCGCTCCAGCTCGAGGTCTGTGGTCACCTTGGCCTTTCCCTTGAGGGCGGCGACGTAGCACTTGCGGGACTCGAGCTGGTCGCCCCGCACTACCCCAATGCCGAAGTCCGTGGGGAACTTCATGGCTAAATAGTAAGTGGACACCACAGCCTTTAAAGCGTGGGTGATCGGCCGACCTACTATGGCATTGTATGGGGAGGGGGTCGCAACCACCAAGAAGTCATGCTTGAGTCTTACCGTGCTAGGCCACATGCCGACTTCTACAGGTACTGTAACCTTTCCCAGGGGTCTGACCTCCTCTCCGCCGAAGCCGACCAGCGGGGTGTTCGCAGGCTTCAAGTCACTTTATCGAAACTGAAGTTTGTCGAAGGCTGTCTTAAAAAGAATGTTTGTTGAACTGCCGGAGTCGATGAATACACGCCGGACTTCGAAGTCATTGATCTTCACCTTTATGACGAGTGCGTCGTCATGGGGGTAGTGAACTCCATGTGCATCGTCCTCAGTGAAGAATATGGGGTCTTCTATCCTCACGGGTTGATGCCCGAGCTGCTGTCGAAGTGCACCCTACTACAATCGATCCTCCAACGATCACATGGATCGTTCCCCGAACTGGCCTTTCCTCCGGGGGTTGCTTCTGTGACTGTTCTGCCAGTCGGCTGCTGGATTCGGGGGCATCTCCGCTGTGCTCCCCTTGCCGACATGTCTAATTATTATTATTATTACCATTATTTTGTACAAAATTTCTTAGGTATCCGCGATGGATAAGTTCCTCTATCTCGTCGCAGAGATTCTTACAATGTTCGGTGCTATGACCGTGGTCTCTGTGAAAGTTGCAGTACAAATTTTTATTCCTTTCATTCAGGTTTCCTTACAAATGAGGTGGCTACTTCACGTACGGGGCATCCTTGATCGTCATCAGGATCTCAGCCCGCTTTGCGTTCAAGGGCGTGTAGTCTGCCCGGTCTGCCATGGGAGCTCGGAACGGCTGACTTGGCTTCGCCCCCCGAGCTAAGTCTTTCTTCCTCCTGTCATCTTGGTTGGGAGGTTCACCTTCCCTCTTCCTTTTTTCAAACCCGCCCTCAGTTCTTTGGTTGATTTCCTCCTCCGTTCTTATGAATCTGTCTGCGAGCTTGAGGAATTCAACTATGGTAGCGGACTGGTTGACCACCATGTGCCATTTGAATTCCTTGTGCGTCACACCCCTCTTGGCCGCCGCGAGCTGTACTGCGGGGTTTAGGCGCGGTATCTATAAGCACGCGTCGTTGAACCGCTTGATATAGCTTCAGATGGACTCTCCTTCATTTTGGACTATCCCGAGGAGGCTCTCCTCGGTTCGGGGGCACCGCTTGCTAGTGACAAAGTGTGCGGTGAAGACTTGCACAAACTGGATCCATCTCCTTATCGACCTAGGGGCCAGGTTCCTATACCAGGTGCGGGCCACTCCCCTAAAGGTGGTAGTAAAGGCCACACACATGCAGGACTCACTGGCCCTCGCTAGGTGCATCTGGGACTAGAAAGCATCAACATGATCACTGGGGTCAAAGGACCCATCATATTTGTCTAGCGGGGGGAATTTAAAATCTTTGGGCATGGGAACACTGAGGAGTTCTGATGACAGGGGGAAGGGACTGAAAGAATAGGAGCAACCTTTACCTCATCCGAGCTTGCTTCTTCTTTACCTCGGAGCTTGGGCAGGACGTGGGAGGTAGTTCGGCGACTTCGCCGGCGCCTCCGCTGCTGCTTGGAAGGTGTGGTATTGGCGCTACTTGCTTTGGTGTTGCCGAGCTCAATGGGACCGGACTGCTGGTGGTAGTCTGCGGCCAGAACGCCGAACTGGTTCTCCACGAGTGAGAGCCCGAACTTAGAGTGCCAAGGTGGTGCTGACTTGATTGGCTGGGAGGTTCCCGATCCGCCAGCGAGCTGCGAAGCGGGGGTAGTTAGTCTTTCCCTCCTGCCAGGGGATGAGGCCTGGCTTCTGGAAGGGTTCTGAGCCTGGGAAGTTTCCCCTCGGTGAAGGCGCCCGCCCTGAGGAGAGGGCTTGACTTGCTTGACAGCAGGGTGCCGAGGTGGGAGCTGTGGCTGGCTCTGAGACAGTTGGGGGAACTGTTGTTGGTAGTGGTACTGAGAAATGTGGTGTAGTACTTGTTGTTGATGAAGTTGGTGTTGCTAAAACTGCTTCATTTGGGCTTGCACGGCCCGCATGCATTGCTTCAAGTCATCAAGTTGGTTCTAGCTGGTCGTCAGAGGGACAACGATCGGTTCGGCGAAGGTTATCTCAATAGAGGGGGGAAGGGGAACATTCACAGGCGCCATTGTTCGTGGCGCACTGAGGGTGTTCCCCTATAACATTCAGGTCGGCGTTACATCTGTCACTACTGGAGGAAGCCATGAATGCTAAGTTTTCTTTGGAAGAGAGTTAAAGGTTGGGGGAGGCTTTTTTAAGCATTCCCACAGACGGTGCCAAATGATGATGCACGATGCGGTCGGTCTTAGCTGCCGGTAACCCTGCCTCTGATGGAGCTGAAGATGCCTAAAACAAGGAGGAATTAAGAGGTTTCCGGGGAGGAAACCGGTGGGAGTGCTCCGAAGCTCAAGTTAGTACTCTTGAGAAGGCAAGGAAAAATAAGAGATTCTAAGACCAGAAGGCGCAAAAATATCACTTACCTCTTTCTCTGGGGGAAGAAGGTCTTTTATAACCACCCGGTGCACTCACTCCCAAGCTTCTGCCAAATCAGGTGTAACCGCCTCTGTGGGGAGCAGACATAACCGCCACTGTCCTCTCTGTCAGGGCCATCTCTGCAACAGCTGAGATGGTGGTAGCAGGTGGCCGTTGGAGTGTGATTGTCATCTGTCAGATCCTGACTAGTCAGGCGCGCTGCCTCAGAGTATGGACCTCTGTCAGGTACGGTTATTCAGTCGTGCGACCTGGAGCCGAGTTGTCGGAGTGGTGCACGAGGTGAAATCTTGAGTTCGGATGAGGGTATGGCCCACTGTCCCGAGGTGTCAGGGTGTGGCCCGGACTGACCCGAGGTGGGCTAGTCCAAGCTTTGCCCCTCACGGGTTTCCTTGTTAGCCTTGGGATTCTTAGGGAGAGCTCGGGTTTCACCTCCCAGGAAGTGTGGGTTCCTTTTGGGGAGTTCGGGCCTCTTCTTGGGGAGCTCGGGTAGCTTGGGCCTCTTCTTGGGGAGCTCGGGAAGCTCGGGCCTTTTCTTGGAATATGGCCGTTGCTATGTCACTGTGCCGAGCTGGTGTTCCTGCCAGGTCACACCCGGTTTCTTCCATGTGTCGTACAGCCAAGGGGTCGGGCCAAATCTACCTCCATCAGTTTCATCTCATATTGTCGGAAGATAAATTTTTGTATTTATTGTAAGCAATATGGGAATATCATTCCTAAATGTCCTACTCAACCAGCTAAGGGAAATTGTTCAGATCCTAAGAAGAATCAAAACAAGGCCTTCTAGACAACAATTGAAAATGCAGATACAAGGAATACCACTTCTTCAGCAAAAAAGGATAAAAACTCCAGAACTCTTACAAAAGAAAGAATGTAGTACCTAGTATCCTCAACCATTTCCTCTGCATTTTCATCCATCAGCCTTTCTGGTGAGCTATCCTATTATTGTTCCTCTCCTAGACACTTGTGGATCATTGATTTTGTTCCCTTTAACCATATGATAGGGGAACACATTGGTCAGTTGGTTAAACTAGAGTCCTTGAATAAACATATTATTAATATTAACAGAGAAAAATTGGATATTGTTGGATGCAATGATTTGTCTTTATCTACATCTGTTAATTCTTACTTTCATCTTCCTAAAATTTTATTAATTCCTAAACTTACAACAAATCTTATTTCAATTGGTCAATTAGTTAAGGATGGTAATATTGTTTCTTTTTCCCATGATAGTTGTTTGATACAGGACCAACACACTGGGATGGTGTGAAGAGGAAGGGGCATAGGCTGGGTCAAATTTTTGCCTTGGAATTTGAAAAGACACTGAAGCCTTCTTTTACATTTTGTTTGCTTACTACTACCCCTACTTCTGAAGTTTTTTGTAGAAATAATTTGTGGCGTTTGAGGCATAGGCTATTTGGTCATCCCTATGTGAATAAACTTGAGTCTTTGTTTTGTAATAAGCATTTTTCTTCTAAAGTTACATATTTTAATAAGGTTAACAAAGCTTGCATTTGCTATGATCCTCAATCTCGTTAAGTTCATGTATCCTGCAAAGTTATTTTCCTTAAGAATATTTCATTTTTTGCCCATATTGCTAAATTACCTGCTACTCCCATTTCGATGTTTCATTCTTTTGATTCTATAGGTTCTTCAGATTCAACTCCTATTCTAGAATTACTTCGTATCTTTTTTAAGAAGAGGCTAGTTGTTCCTACTTCTATAGCTCCACCCCCTTCATCACTAGAGGCTGACCCGTCATCTCTAGCCACGGGTTCGTTTTCTTCTCTTGGTCCTGTAAGTACACCTACACTTTTCTATGATCCCCAACTATCCTCTAATCTCCTTTTACATCATTCATCTCATATTTTTCGCCCTCTTGACCACTATGTTTTCCCTCAAACCATAGCTCATTTTCTGTTATCTCGTCTATTAACAATCTTCCCACATCATACCGGATGGATATGGATGTCCCACATTGGAAAGAAGCTATAAATATTGAGCTCTAAGATCTTATTGGTAATGATACTTGGAACATAATTCCTACTCCTCCAGATGCCTCTCCAATTGGAAGCAAGTGGGTATATTCAATGAAACTTAACTTTGTTAGGAGTCTTAAAAGATACAAGGCTCATCTGTGGAACAAGGGTATAAGTAGGAGTATGGGATAGATTATGATGAGACATTTTCCCCTGTAGCTAAGATGACTATTCTTCATTTGTTGTTGGTTATATCTACATCTAAACACTAGGAAATTCATCAGATGGATGTCAAAAATGCTTTCTTACATGGGGATCTCAAGGAAAATGTTTATATGAAGCCTCTACCTAGATACTTTAATGGTTCTCCCTTGGTATACTATCTCAAAAGTCCTTGTATGGTCTCAAACAATCTCCCAGAGCATAGTTTGAGAAATTTCATTTAGTGATCAAAAATGCAAGATTCACTCAGAGCTCCTTTGATTATTTGTTGTTTATATCGAGATGCCCCCAAGGAATTACACTATTACTTATGTATGTAGATGATATCCTCATTACTGGTGATGACAGTCATGGCATGTCTTCCTTGAAGCAATTTCTTAGTCGGCCTTTCAAGATGAAGGGCCTTGGTCATCTTACTTATTTCTTGGGGATGGAAGTCACACATTCTACTCGTGGGTATTTCCTTAATCAACACAAGTATCCAATGGATCTGGTGAAATTTGCAAACCTGAACGATGACAAATATGTTGACACTCCTCTTGAGATGAATTTGAAACTTTCAAAAGATGATGAAAACCTCCTAGAAGACGCCACTCTTTATCGACGGCATGTTGGTAGTCTTGTCTACCTCACCATGACACGTCCAAATATTTCTTTTGCTATCCAAGTAGTCAATCAATTCGCTTCTTCCCATTGACAACCACACATGGCTGTAATTTTTCATATTATCATATACACTCATGGAATTCTTTCACATGGCACCTTCTTTCTTGCATCTACTTCTCTCAGTTTATTTACTTGTGCAGATGTTGATTGGGCAGGATGCCCAGATACCTGGTGCTCTACTACTGGCTGGTGTGTCTTTCTTGGTGACTCTCCCACATCCTAGAAGTGTAAAAATCAACCAACTATTTCCAGGTCCTCTATAAAAGTTGAGTATAGGGCTATGTCCTCCGTCTACAGTGAGACTATATGGCTCAGAGCCCTACTTGATAACTTCAGTATCTCCTTATTGTCTCTAATTTCTATTTATGTCGACAATGTGAGTGATATCAAGATCACATCCAACCCTATTTTCCATGAACAAACCAAGCATATAGAGGTTGATTGCCACTTCATTAAAGATCAATTTTTTTGTTGGACACATATCATTGCCACACGTCTTTTGCCTTACAGTTTGTTGATTTATTCACAAAGGCTATGACCCGTGCTCGTCACCAATTTCTAATTAACAAATTAATGCTCGTACCTCGGCATTAATTTGAGGGGGTGTAGAGACTGATTTATGTCTCTTATATTTTCTTTCCTTGAATTAAGGCTTATAGCATTGGTTTTACAACGATAAATTTTGTTGAAACTTGGGCAGCATGGGAAGCCATCAACATTGCTACTAACTTCAGTGATCAACCAATCATCACTAAAGGAGACTCGAAGCTTGTCATCGATTGCCTCAGAGGAAGAGTGAAGCCCCCTTGGAGATTGGGTTGCATCATCAAGGATTGCCTCAACCTCTCATCCATGTTCAACTTAAACATCAACTTCAAGCATGTGTTTCGTGAGGCAAATCAAGTTGCTGCTGACTGGTTGGTTCGTAAAGAGTTAACTGGTCATTTGGTAAACTCTAGTTATATTCCTTCTAACCTTAGGTTCATTTGTTTTCCTGATTTGTGGGGAAGAGCTAGCTCCTTTGTTTTTCCATAAAAAAAAAATAAAAATAAAATAACTGGGGTCTACGGTCAACTAGATATATTTATTAAAACTTAGGATATGTTTAAGTCTTTTCACTAAAAATAAAAATAAAATTCATATTGAGTGTTAACTTGCGGCCTGGAAGTTTCCCTGATTTCTTCCATGAAAAAATGACAGAATCTTTAATGTTGCAATCAAATTTGAGGTTCAAAATTTCATCTCTTGCACGGTGCCAACTGGTTGGGATGAAATCCTAGCTGCTCCAGGATTGGGGGGGGTTATGGGTTGGGGGATGGGCTACTCTGGTTGTGTAGCCCCACGAAAAAAAAAAAAAAAAAAAAAAACATCTCATTCTTGCCATATGGTTAAAACTAATTCAGCTTCTTGTTTGTGTATTTATTAAAATAATAAAACCTTCAAATGGTTAATATAACTTGTCAAATCTGATCCCCAGTTCCCCACAGTTGTGTTTGTCTATCCTATAAATCAGTGCCACATCAACACAAGGCCTGGAGACTTTGCTTGCCAGAGCAGAAAAAATCAAAGTACTGTTTTTTTAAAACACCCCCTTTGCATGGATTTCTATGCAAAGTATTCTGTTTTAACTTAAAACAGTCTCCAATCAAACAGGAAATTAACCATTAAACACTCAAAAAACCTAAATGGTGCTGATGTGGCTGCATTTATACTTGAAAAGCCAACTGTACCAAACAGCCCCAAAAGTGGTGATAGACTGTAAACAACTCCTTAGTGTCTGGATGCTGATGAAGTCTGAAGATATTTGACAAATTATACGATCACACCTAACAAATGCAATTCTATGACAAATTGACTGGCAAATGCAAATAAGATTTATCACGAACCTTCATAGTAAGGTTTTTAAAACTGATCCAGACAATGAACCGGTCAGGGGTCCGGTTTCCAGGTCGAACGGTCCGACCGTTCGAACCGAAAGGTCGGCCCGTTCTGATAAAAAATTTAAAAAAATAAAAAATAAAAAACTGTCAAAATCATTGAATGATTCGAATGATTTGAATGGTTCAACCGTCTGAATCAATGGCTTGCTGACCAAATCAACGTTTTTTTAACAAAAATCTGATTTTAGGGAAAAACAGAACTGATCACCTAACCAATTCCCGACTTTTCCAATCTGATCTGGTTTTGAAAACCATGCTTCATAGTTCCTAGTGATCTAGCTTATATATGTAGTGGGATATTTAATTTTGTTTAGAATATTCTTTCCCAATCAAAATCAAAATGAAAAGAAAACGACCCATGTTGGACTAATGAAATTTTAATAGGTTAACCAAGTAGATGATTCCTGAATTCCTAAATCGATCGAGGTAATATTTTGGCGTGTATCTCATAATCAATATTATAGGCTTGGCCTCTAGGACGACTGGATGGAAAGACTTTTCTCAACTTAGGGTTGAGGGTTGGTCGTCTTGATTGAAATCTTTTGACACTCACATGCACATGTTAATTTTTAACCATCTAACTTTGTTTCTCAAGTCAAACACCATGGAAATTAAAGGAAATAATATTTAATTTTCTATTAAATATCATTTTTCCGACGACTTCATCGGTCGTCTTACATGCAACCAAATGCAGCAAAGCATTCTCACATCATTATGGTTATGGACGGAGAAATGATTGCGACCGATCGAGGTGAATCTATATCTGCAGGAGAAGTTGAATTGGTCCATCATCTTGTCATGGTGAAATAGAAATTATCTGAAAATAAAAAATTGCAAGTGGCCTATTTAATTTAATGTTCCTTCAATTCCTCACCCACCTACATACAGACGTATAGGACATGTTCTTCAGAAAAAAATACTTAAGAGATGTAAATGATCTAAACACCAGTCGTCCGAAAAGGTCCCACAGAGAACATCAGTATAACCAAGGGCAGGAAGCTGGCTTTTTATTTCTCACCCAAAATAAGTAAAGAAAATTTGATATTCTCTTGCATATGGTAAAAAATAGTCTTAAATTTGATTAAAATGCCTTAATTCTTGAATTTGCTCCATCTTAATTCTAATTGTAAAATTAGAGATATACATAATTTGAATAATCACTTTTCTCTCTCTTAAATCTTAAATTTATAGTATTAATTCTTATTAACATTTATTGAGTTTTGCCTAGGATACTCATATTAAAATCACTTTAAGCCTTTATTAATGGTTTTTGGTTTTTTTTTTTTTTTTTGCAACGGTTTTGTCCGTTACTAAAACAGATTTTTCCTATAGTGTTGATCCCTGAAAGAGTATAAAAGCATTTTTCCTCATTCAATTACCTCTCATTAAGTCTTATATTTAGGGTATTAACAACTCTCATTATTTCATTTAATCCTATATTAATTAATCATATTTAAAAAAGTGTAACAAAGAATAACTATTTCTTTATTGGTGATAAAAATAAAATACAAATTTAAAACCAACCAAAAAATGGAGTTTTTTTCGTTGGCGAATCAACAATTTGACATTTTTTATTAAACAATAATAATAATTAAAAAATATGAAAACACATAAAAGTATTTAAAAAAAATACAAAAATAATTGTAGAAAACATGTAGGTACATCTCTAATATTGTTATATTCATCATATTAAACAAAAATAAGTGTGAAAATTAAGAATAATTTTTATAGAGATGAATATAAAAAATGCAGAAAAATGTTGAAAATATATTATTTTCTATCATCATAAAAAAAATTATCACATGCAAAGAACATGCACACTCACTAGTATCTTATTTCTCAATATTTTATTTTTTTTTAGTTTTTTTAAAGTCATGCAATTGTAGAATACAACAAATCTAATTGCATCTTTAATTGCCATTGGTCAACAATTGCTTATAAGCAAGGGTGTGAATGAACTGGTTTTAGGTTAGACCCCGTCCAAATCAAAATCAATTTGGATAGATTGGACAAACCAATAAGACATTGAATTGGACTTGGTCCATCCATATTGGAATTATATTGGATTGGCCAAATTGAACCAATATCTAATCCATTGGTAGAAAATAAGAATACATATTTCAATGGACCAGGTTTGGGTTGGGACCAATCTAAATTAAAACCAATTTGAACAGATTGGACGGTCTAGACATTGAATTGGAATGGTACAAGATGGTCCAAAGTATTCATCGAACTAGATTGAACCTGGTCCATCTGTAATGGACTCATATTGGACTTGTTCAAATTGGACCAATATTTGGCCCATTGACAGCCCCCACCTATATATAGGGGATAAGTGTAATTGAAGCTATAGTAAGACAATTCAGATCTCCTACCCACATGACAATATAGTTGTACATTCAGAACATCTCCCCATGAATGGTAACATGCAAATATGGGAGATATTCTCAATGTGTGCCTGCAATGATATGTGGGTAGATGTGGGTGGGATTCTTGCGGGTAGGAGATCCCAACACTAGTAAAGAAGAGTGTAGAGGTGGGAGTTAGGTGAACAAAAAACAGACCGTTTGCATACGTTTCATACCTACTAGTAAGCATGCATGTGCTTTGCATGTGTCAATTCTAGATGATGATAATGATAGTAATAATATATTCAAAATTTTCTATAAAATTTATGTACTTTTTATTTTTATATTTTTATATTTTTTATTTTTTATTATTAATCAAATGCAAATTTCAAAATCCAAACCTAATTACATAAACACCTCATCCAAATATGTGATAATTGGATCGACTTGTGAAGTTTCAAGTATCATTGACATGCCTATCTGCTTAGCTAGACTTTTCTTTTTGTAGTGTTTTCTCGTTTTGGTATATCTTTTATTCTTTTGATCATTTATCAAAAAATCATAAGATTTAAATAGAGAGAATTGAATGATGTGAAAAGTAGTAGTTCTATTTACAATTTAAACCTTACAATTAAATAGGGGCTAAATTCAAAAATGTGTACTTTTGTCAAAAGAAAGTTCCACAATTTTATTCATATTTTTAATAGTAGTGTAAATATAGAATTATAGGTGTGTTCAATTTTTTCTACAATTTTTTTATTTTTCTATATTATTAATCAGATGCAGATTGCAAATTTTAAATCTAATTACTTAAACACCTCATCTAAATATGTGATAATCGGATCAAATTGCGAAGTTTCAAGTATCATTGACAAGCCTACCTACTTAGCTAAACTCTTCTTTTTTATAGTGTTTTATCTTTTTGGTGTACCTTTTTTCTTTTGTTCATTTATCAAAAAAAATGTAAGATTTAAATAGAGGAAATTGAATGAGGTGAAAAGTGGTTGTCCAATTTATAATTTAAACCTTACAATTAAATAGGGACTAAATCAAAAAATGAGTATTTTAGTCACATTTTTAAAAACCGGACCAGACTAGGTGATCAAACCATTTAAACTGGGAATCAGTCAAGTCACTAATTCCATTTTGGCCCTAAACCGCTTTGACCCAACTAACATTCTTTGGTTTTTTCCAAACAATTTCCAAAATTTTTATTTATTTTAAAATAAGTTAAAAAATAAAAAAAAATGAAAAAAGAAACTTTCATATTGATGTAGCGCAATCTCGTTGCTCTCTACTGGAGGTGATCTGGCTTCCAGGCGGACGACGGACTAAGTTGGTCTACAAAAGTAGGATCAGAGAACCCGGGGTTGCTAGCCCAACAAGGTCGCTCCGATGCTTAAGTTAGTATACTTGTTGCGAGCTAAAATAGCTTAAGAATGCAGAGAGCTAGAGAGCATAGAAATCACGCGTACCTTGAACCACCGGGGGTGGAGCCTTTATATAGTTTAGTCCTCGCGGGTTTTGCGGATCAGTTCCGGGATCTTCGTCACGATAGGATCCATTTCTGCATTAATTGGGGGATAACGTTGCCAACTGATAAGGCTTATCAATTCCACCCGAACCGAGCGGGGAGGAGGATAAGACTTGCCGTTACAAGGTGTGATCCCGTAAGGTTTAGAATCTGATGGCGAGATTTCCAAGGTCGTCAAGTAGTGGTCTAAGTCGGTATTCCCGAACTGACGCTCTTTAGTCCCGAACTGGAGTGAACCCCGAGGTGCCTAGGGACCGAGGTGGTCCCGATGCGACCTTGTACCGAGGTGACCTCGTCCCGAGGTGACCCATGCCAAGGTGGTTCGATTATCCGAGTTCGATCTGTTGTAGTCTTAGTATGTTGGGCTTAATTGTCATCTATTAGTCAGGTCGTGTCCACGTGTCCCCCTATTACTAGGTCGGACCAAATCACCCTTCATCACATATCACATAAACTTGTTTGATTATTCTCGATAACCAAAATTAGTTAGGTTTTTTTATTTTTTCCATTTTGATTTTGAGCTTTCTCATTTATGTGATTCTTTTTAAGTTGTAACACCAAAAAAATTGCAACTCTAATAAAAAAAATAAAAAAAAATAATGTAAGAGATGGAAAATTAAACATCGATCTTATATTAAAATCTAAGATACACCAAAGAAGCAAATGATCTAGGAGTTGAGAGAGATTTAGAAAGATGAGAAAGATGTAAGAAAAGGGCAAAGGGTATTGTAACGGTGGTGATGATGAACATGGAGATAGCCTCTACTTGCAGTTCTTTCTTCTTCTTCTCAACGCAAAATGGTTCTACAATAACGATTGGTGAACATGGTGACAACCACCTCTGGTGACACTCCATCTTCTTCTTCTTCTTCTTCTTCTTCTTCTTTCTCACTTCTCCGCTTTAACTAATCACCTCTTTCTCAAACTCTCACACTACAATTTCATAATAATGTATATGTATGATGGACTTTTAACATAATCTTAATCTAACAGTCAAAATAAAAATTTGCATTATACTTTACATCTTATTGGTTTGACTTGCTCAAACTGGACAGTTGAACCGTCGACCTGGAAATCGGAAGCCAAAGTGGTTCCATTTCTAGATCGGTTGTTAAAACCTTGAACTTAGTCAAAAAAAAAAAGTTCCACAATATTATTCATATTTTTAATAGTAGTGTAAATATGAAATTATAGATGTGTTCAATTTTTTCTATAATTTTTTTGTATTTTTGTGTGTACAAATAATTCTGATATGTCCCACTTACTTTTTGTTTAATATGATAAATACATGTGTCTGAATGCTTGTTTTTTTTTTGCAAAATTTATGTGTTTTTTTCATTTTTGTATTTTTATATTTATTAAATTTTATTATTTATTTTTGACATTAAAGGTTAACACATTTAACCCAAAAGTTTAACTATTTACTATTAATTTTTATATTTCATTTTTTGTTAATTCTAAATTATGCATTTCATTTTCATTATCAATAAAAATAATTCTTGTTTATTACACTTATTTTTTTAATTTGATTAATAAAAATATCATAAGTATGACTAATTTTTTCTACATTTTTTTTGAAAATTTCTATATTTATTTCTATTTTAAAAATTTTATTACCTAACTTTGACTTCATAGATTGATCAATTTGATTCGGATGATTAAATTGATTAGCCACCATTTAGATAAAAAATCATTTTGTTTTTGAGTCAGTTTTAAAGTATATGGGTTTATATTGTTAAAAATATTGACATAAATCTAATTAGTAACATTTATTAGTGAAAAAGAACTTAAAAATATACGATTTAATAAGAGAAAATAGGATTTAATACCTTAAGTATAAGACTTAATGAGAGGAGATTAAAGGATGTGGAAAGTAATAATTGAAGTTACACTTTCAACCCTTACAATAATTAGAGATGGATTACATACACAAATATAGACAATATAGTAGTCGTTAAAGCTGCCATTAAAATTATAATAAAATGACTTTTATAGTCTTTCCCAAACAAAGAAATAGAAGTTAATTTTAGTCCAAAAAGTTTCACATTGCATTCACACTTTTATATATAGTATAGATATAGATAGGTGTTATTTAATTTAACTAAAGTAACTTATTATAATTACTTTAATTAATTAAAGGTAATTAATTAACTTTACTTAATTACCTTAATTCATTAATAAATTTTAATTTATTAAAATAAACCTTTAATTTAGCATAGCTTAAGTTATAATTAACTTGGATTAATTTAATTTATCAATGGCATCAAAAAATTTTAATTTATTAGCTAATGGTTTATTTTAATTTTTCTAAATTAAATAACTATTTTATTTAATTAAATTCACCTAGCTAACTTAAACAAATAACTTAATTAATTAATAAATTAAATCAACATGCAAAGATACCCCTTAATTAATTTAGTTAGCTTAATATTAATTTATTGTATCAGCTTAATTATCTTAATTTTATGTGGAAGGAGAGAGAGAGAGAGAAAGAGAGAGGATAGAGGTCTTAGTAATCCATTCACCTAAGCAAATTTAATTTGATCTTCAAAGGTTTCATTCAGGGTTGCTTACATGCTTTTTGGATCCAAAAGTTGAAACTTCCAAAGGGTATGGTTTTAGAGTGGTCCAATAAATATATAAATATATAATGGATTTGACACAGTCTTCTGCAAGGGTTTTGAAAGGCACCCGTGTCCCTACAGAGGGAAGAGAACTATAGGACAGCAGTTGCACAGAAGACTCACATTTATGAAGTCAACCTATCAGGAGACTGGGTTGGGGGAATCAAATGCTTTAATTAAAGACTCTATATATGGCTTTCATATCACAACCTGAACTTTGTCTTCATGGTTCTATCTGCTTTAATTTCACTAGATTTTTATTCTTTTTTTCTGCTCAGCAATTTCACTAGTTGATTCCATGGACATGGTGTATTGCATTCTTCTCTGGGGTATTGCATTCTTTTCTTTTTGCTGATAATTAAGCATTGAACATGTGGCTTGTTATCGTGACATATATCTCTCTAACCTTTATTAGGAAATAAGAAATGGTGATTATCTCAGAAATAAATAACTAGTTACGCTCCCTTTGGTTCACGTAAAATATTGAAAAATAAATAAATGAATTTTAGAAAATGTTATTTTCCGGTGTTTGGTTGTCCGTGTCTTTGGAAAGCAAACATTTTCCAAGCTATGAGAGTTGTTGGAAAGCTTAATGCTTTATGATTTTCAACAAGTCATTTTCTGTAAGGAGGGTTGGTTCTCCTGGTTCAAATGTGGAGAATTCCGATTGCACGTCATTTTAGAAGAAAATTATTTGTTTTTCTCTCTCTTTCTTTTGCACTAAACCAAATCATTGATCCATTGGACCCAATGACCAAGTCATGGGTTGTACACTAAAAGTTTATGCAAAATTTTGAAGGTCATAATTTTGCGTCCTAGGTAACTTTTTAAGATCTATGCACTCCAAAGCATCATGCCCCGCTATTTTTGTTAAAAACAAAAATAAATAAATAATAAATAATAAACCTCTTGGGGTCTTAAGTCATATTTCTTTAATATTTTTTATAAATAAAAAATTAAAAACTGAGTTAGAATATATTATTTATCGATAATATTATATGTTTATACACATATGACATATATATAGTGATGACATGATACAGTCTGAACCGGTGACCCACGACCCAAATACAAAAACGAGTTGGCCTCTGGATTGGTTTTTAAACATTAGATATACCATAGTGTGGTACATGCACTATTGAACATGGATGCATTATGTAATTGCTTAACAGTTATCCAAATCTCTGTATTAGTTGTAAATAATATTTTAAATTGTAAAAGCAACCCCTAAGAACTTTCTGAATCTTTTGGAGTAAGGATAAAGAATAGTACAAGTAAATGTGAGTTGAGCCCCACCGAGATTCTAGGAGGGTCAATTTACATATATGATAACAAATGTATAATGGTTTTGAGTGTTGACCATGTCAACTCAAAACCTACCATTTATTAGAATTTTTCCTCTTTGAATGGTTTCCAAAATGTTTTTGAAATAAATAGGTTAAAGAAATTACTTCCATTGACCAAATGGAGGAGAGGATGTGAACCTGCACACAGAAATTAATAGAGGGTGACATTGAAAGATGGGAGTCCTGACCCGAATTGCACAAGTTAAATTAAATGAAAATTCTTGCATAGAGTATATCCCATGAGAGTATGTGCTTTTCTCTCCAAGGCCCCATGGGATAGAATTATAAATTTTTGCTGGATTTTGAAATCTCCAGAATTCTAAAACCCAACCCTGAAAGACTCCGTACAATTTGGATTACTGAAATTATGATTATTCTTCCAAAAATCACCATTCAAATTCCAAAAAGCAGGTTGCAGGTGGATTTTAGAATCGAGCCAGATACTAGAATTAATGTAAATCTTTGTATATAATCCAAACCAAACACCCTAGCTTTTCATTGGAAATAGATTCTGGGTGGAATCAACTTTGGATCCGGGAAGAACTGAATTCCATTTCTGCTCAATTCTGTGGGACATAGTTTTTGAATTGCCGTTGATCCAGATGGTCGAACCATTTGGTCAGGGAATCATTCAGGCAATTAGTTTCACTTTATCCCAAATCTGATCTTTGATTAAAAATCGTTGAATCAGTTAATTATTTGTTGATTCGGGCGATCGAATGTTCAACCCATTCAACAGTTTTGGACGTCTTTTATTTTTTTACTTTTTTTATTAGAATGGATCATCCGTTCAAATCAGACAATCAAACTATCGATCCAAAAACCGATAGTCAAAACGATTCCACTTCTGAATCGTTTTTTTAAACCATGCTGTGGAATCTAGGTGACTACCCTCTACCTAGGATTTTATGCCGGTAAAAGCATGGGTTTAGCAGGCTTGTATTTTAGAAACTTGCAGATTAATGAAAGATGCCCATTGTTCAATTACATTCCAACCCCACCCTAAAAAAATAAATAAATCCAAACATGACTTTAGGCTTAGGGAATTTACTTCGCCTTCGTAAGAGAAATGTTCTGACTCCACTTTATGCATCATCCTCTTTATACGAGTGAACTTTCAGTATAATATTCCTGCTATAAGACAAAGGAGGCCCTTTCTACCAAGTATTTAAATAAAAAAAAAAAAAAAATCGAATGGCTTGCTTCTATGACATAAGGTCCAATACAAGTTGGAAGGGGGGGACCCTGCTAATTAAACAAATGTTCTTCTAGTCTTCGACAAAGGTCTATTTTTCCAAGTCCTGCCAAGTACGCATGAAAAGGACCTGCTTTAACGTTTCAAGGACCAGAATAAGACATAGGCCTAGGCCCATTAGAGGCCCAAATTTGCCCCACTTCTTATAATGGTCTGGACTAAGGGTGAACATTGGTTGATTTAGTTTGGTTTATAATACCTTATACATTATTTATTATACATATACAAATATTAAAATGAAAACAAACAGTCAAATCATTTAAGGCTCTGTTTGTTTGTGATTCTAATGTCAAATCGGGGTATTTATGTATTTCGGTTTGCATTTACAAGCATTTGTTTGAAACGTAAAAAGGTAATGATTATCAGAGCAAAAATGTATTTTTTGATAGTTTTTTACTCTGAAAATAGAGCACTACTGTACCTATTTTTTTTATACAATTTTGTATTCTTTTGATAATTAACTTTTTGACCAAACTTAATGCATTGGAACATAAGATAGTTGGAGCATTTAATGATGGGCCCACACTTTTGCACCGATTTCAAACAAACAAGATGAATGCAAAAACGATTTAAAATGTGAACCATGTTTGCATTCATGAACCGAAAAATGGGTAAATATGTAGTGTACATATTTGCATTTGCATTGCAACCAAACGCAGCCTAAATAACTCGATGGTCAAGTGAGACCATGTTTTTATAACCACGAGTGATTGGGTTCAAATCTTCACATCTTTAAAAATAGTTTTGGAGTTTATTTCAAAGCAAGTTCAATTCCAAGACTGATTCATCAGGTTGGTTCAGAAAGGAAAACCTTTAGACCCTAGAACCGACCTCAGTGGTTTCGGCTCTAAGAATTTGAAACCAAACCATATCCTATAACAGATCGAGTAGGGCTGATTCAAGACCGGTTCAAAGTTGATTCCATTGAGTTCTAGGTAGAACCTATACCCTTTTGCTCACCCCTAATCTAGACAGTATACAACCTCTAAAATCTAACTCAGATCAGACCACTGATCATGAATACAAAGATGAACCCTAAAAAGAAGCATGACTGAGCATGAGGTCATGAGCATACATTTCCAGACACTCTTCACATACAACCCTAAAATACGGTGCCCATCAATTCATTGCTCAAATGGGAAAGCAAAGAGCTGCTGAAGGCGTATAGAAACAAATCCAGAATGAAAAAGGATCTTTAGCGGTCAAGATTCAAGAAAGATCAGCTGCCCAACCGAAAAGGAAATTAATATCATAACCTTCCAAACTTCTCCCTTCTCTACATTTGTCGCCTCCAACTCAATCCACTCTTTTCATACTGTTGGCCCAATCTTGAAAACAACAAATAACAATCCCCCTTTCGTTCTTAGTTCTTTGAAATATTTATATACATATACATGGACCCAAAAGCTCACAAAGTCAAAAAGTTACTCCTCTAGAAGAAAATGAACCAACCAGCCTTAGATCATTTTAGAAGAAATCAGACAAAAGCAGTGAGAGGTAAGAGCACGTTATATGAAACAATAAAGAATGTAAGAAAGGATCAACGTACCTAATGAATTATAATAATAAATAATATAGGGGTCGAATAATAATATTTATATTATATGTGGGTGCTGGCAATTCCAGCCTTGTTTTCTATTTCCGGACCTAACCCATTGACTCACTAACCCGACTCAGCAAGCAGTTTTAATTTCTTTTCTATTCGGTAAAAGCTTGGTATTGGGTCACAGGACACGTAAAATAGTGACTCCTGTAGCTATAGCTTTCCAAATTTCCATTTTCTTAGAGGACCCGGATCCAGCAAAAAATGGGTCCCACCATAATATTAACCGGGTCATATGTATCAACGTGAGGCATGACCTACATTTGGCCAATTTGGGTTTGCTGTTTCTACATTTGGACGGTGGAGAAAATTATACAAGTCTTGCAAAACTCCAATGACTGCATGATACAAATGGTTAGAAGTCATATCTAATTATTCTGATTCTTCATTAATTCACACACACTTTCTCAAATGGGCCCTATTCTGTGTAAAGTAGTAGTTTTAACTGAATCTTCCGAGTTTTGAACATGTAAATTTGCAAGTTATGAGGGCCCCAGAGGATGATTAACTAAGTAGAGGTCTTGTAGCCCCATACCAGCAAGACACTCCCTTCTTTAATTACAGAGGTAGATGGGTCGAGTTAGAATTGTATGTGAAACTCTCTAACCGACCCGGATCCATCAGCCACCTCCTAATAGTCATAAATGATAAGAGACACCTCACATGTTCATGATGAAGATAGAGCGAGCCTTGCAAGTCATAGCAAGGTCTCAGCAGTGATTTTCTCTTGATGGGTATGTATATTTTAAAATTTTCAGTTGTTTTCAGTATCATGTGTGACCAGATGGTTACAGATATGCAATCAAACGGTTTCAGTTTGAATCACCAAGCGGGTTTGATGGCGTCTATAATAGAAATACAGCACTGTGACATAATATACTAATGACTGGGTCTAGACTCTAGAACATGTTTAACTTCTTCTTACTGTATGTATATATATAAAGATGATATGAGCTTAGTACATACGTTTTGAACCATTAATTCTTCTCATGAACTGTGGAATCATGCTGGGTTTCTATTGTTGGGGTTGGGAGTTCTTAACCGCCCTTCTTCTCTTCTCCCCTTCAACTGAAACTATTTCTTCTTCTTCTTAGTTTTTTCCTTTCTTTCTTTTTGATCAATTTGTTAGAGTTATTCTTCTTGAATAAAGGAAAAGTGGAGAAAGCACGCCATGTCTCAGGCAAAAACTGTGGAACATGGGTTTGATAAGGGTCTGTTAGAATATGTTGGGAAATCCTCTCCACCACCCTTCTTGTTAAAAACTTACATGCTCGTCGAAAATCCGGCCACCGACGACATAATTTCATGGAACGCCGAGGGAACAGCCTTCGTTGTTTGGCAGCCGGCTGAGTTCGCAAGAGATCTCCTCCCGACCCTCTTCAAGCACAGCAACTTCTCAAGCTTTGTTCGACAACTCAACACTTATGTAATTAAGCTTCTTCATCTTCCTTAACCAGTTTTCTTTCATGGAGATTCAAGATCACCACAGTTATCGAGCTCATTCATGTTTGTAATTGTGTTCAGGGGTTCCGGAAAGTGGTGGCAAGCCGGTGGGAGTTCTACAACGATTTGTTCCGGAGAGGACAGAGGGAGTTACTGAGCGAGATACGTCGAAGAAAAGCATGGAGAAGTAAGGTTCACCCAGTTGCGCCACCGGTCCAAGCTGCAGTACAGGAGTCCGACGAAGAGCGAGGCTCGACGTCTACGTCTTCGTCCTCCGGTCACGGCAGCCTCTTCGACGAAAACAAGCGGCTGAAGAGAGAGAACGATATGTTAAACAGCGAACTGGTGAGTGTGAAGAAGAGGTGTAAGGAGCTTCTGGACATGGTTGCCCGTGGAACGAGTAGTCCAGAGAATACAGAAGAGGACGAAAGGCCCAAGCTGTTTGGAGTGAGGCTGGGGGTTTCAGTGGAGAGGAAGATAGAGAGAGCAGAGATTAGTGAAAGAATCCATGTCTTGTTATCTCAATCCTGCAAATGAAACAAGTGATCGATATGTAAAGAAATAAACCGCTTAGGATCAAAAGTGGCGCAAGCCCATATCTCAGGATCTCTGATATGTCAACTAAGTTATCACCTTCAAAAGTCTATATGTAAATATATTATATGCTTAAACAATCAAAAGGATTGTGTTTTCTTTATATTACATGAACAAGTGATTAGGAGTATTCAGAGTAATTTTATATATATATATAAATATATTGACTGATAATTTATTGCAACCATCCAATATTATTGCTCCTTTCTTGGCCCAGATGTATTAAAACCTTTTTGGTCACTGATAGAATGGTCCAATTATTTGCTCGAATAAAAATGAAAAATAATATAGATATTAATAATGTGAGCAATTAATTTCAGATTTTCTTTCGTTTTGTATTAATAGGAAAATAAGTTTAAAACAATTTGAGTATGATATTTTTGATTAATTATATTTTTTTTTCTTTCTAACCATAGTATTCCTTCTTTGTGTTTCATTATGCATGCAGAAAGAAATTTTTGCTGTACTGAAGTCAAAATTGTATTATTATCACATGATGGAATAGGGGAGAATGACAGTTCAGCGCAGGGTCAGAATTCTTAGGCCCAAAGTGCAGTTGGATAGGTGCCAGCTTAGAATTAATGTGGATTTGGGGCAGGTATTGATGTATGAGTGGGAGTTTTTTACACTTTCAATGTTTTTAGATTTGCAATGGAATTCATAAATCTGCATTGAGCTCTTGCACGTGTGCCACCTTGTAGAAGTCCAGCAGTACATAACATTGTGAACGGGAAATTAATTAATATTCAAATGTGGCCGAAATATTAAAACAACTTATAGTCTAAACACGTGGAAGAATGTTAACACGATTAATTGATGTAATCAAAGATATCAAAGAGGGTCCCCATCTTGTATAGTGTAGCTTTTGTCCATATGAGCTAGACAAATGTTAGTGAGATGGACCACAGAATTGGACATAAGTGGAAAATCTTTCCTTTGCATAGACCAATTCATATTGGAAATTTGTGGTTCAAGATGCTTTCATTTTCATTAATCAAGAAAGACTTTATACATAGGATTGAGATGAATCAAAATTCTATCATTATCAGCATGAGAAATGATCGTGTTTAATTTTAGGCCTCGTTCGCTTATCACTAAGTTATTTATTTGGGTAAATGCAATTTATCTGGTACCCAGTTTTTCTTAGGAAATACTTACTCAGATAAATAAGGCAATGACCATGTTCTTTTATTTCTCAGGTAAATAAGGCAATAACCATTTTAGCCATAGATATTCATTATTAAAATGGGCATTTTTGTCCCATTCAAGTGTTGGCAACTTTCCCCCTATGTTAAAAAGTTATTTACCCACCTAGGAGATGAATATCACTTTTCTAGGTAAGTGGTACCCAAGAAAATAAAATTTCCCTAATCCCCACATAAAGCTGAAAAAATAACATGGGATTCTTGATCAATGGGAACCAAAATCCCATTGACCAACTTTCCCCCCTCTCCAAATCCAAAAAAAAGAATGCCCCCTTAAAACAACTAGCAAGTGGGAAGGAAGATCATTTCAAGAATAACGATATTGGAAAACAGTAAAAGCATCAGCTGCCATTAGTACAAATGCATGGGAGTAATGCAAATTCTCATTTAATTTTTTTTTTTTTGGGTTTTACTCTATTCTATTTCAGATCTAATTTTACATCATTTGTATTGCAATCAAACAAAAATAAGATAAACTCTGAACTAAAAATAAATCATTATTTTCACTGAAATCATTTGCACTACCATGATTTTGCATCATACAAATAAATTCACGTTGCAACCAAACACGGGAAGAATAAGAGCAAATATGCAGTTATTGAAGACCCCTTGAATGAATTCTTTTTATCGTTTCTGTAAACATTATTCATGGTTTTTGCATGGAATCTTGCGTATGATGATCTTGGTGTTGAATGCTCAGATTTAAATAATATTTTGACATTGTCAGGATAAGTATTGGAGCTAAGGTTCCAGAGATTCAACTTGTTTATTGTCATGTTTGCAAAAGCATTTGAACAGACCTCCTATTTCTAAAGAGAGTTATGTTTCTGTAACTGTTGAAGATCAAAGACAACCTGTGATTGTTTCTCTCTAATCAAGATAGAATGGGCAAAAATTATGCAAAGTCCAAGACAGAAACAAGGTGCCGGTAGATATGGGTCTGGTGGTCAATGTTATTTTTATCAAAGTTGTTGGAAATTTGGAGTTATCTTGCCTCGTTCTTCTTGTCAACAGTTTTTACGTGTTCTTGTGTATGAAAATTGAAGACGACATGACCCAAGGTTTTAGCATATATACCAATTTCAGTATTTCTTCTTGTTTTGGCTATTTTCCAAAGGTCGTATGCGAATTGACCCATCAGTAAATACATCATTAAGATGGTCTTTGATTTAGGTAGGTGATGAATTCCTGCGCCATTGAATCTCTTAACTCCAACTCTTTATTGGGAGTGCTTGTACACAAGAAACCTCTTTCATAATCCACACACAAGTTGTAAAAACCAAATTAGTAGTTGTTTTGTTTTTCAATTGGACAGGGATCTCATCAAAATTTAATCACTTACGTGTTTGGTTGCACTGCAATTCTATTTGCATTAGTACAAATGTATAGGAGTGCAAATGAAAAAAGAATGCAAATTCTGGTTTATTTTTGTTTTGGGGTTTACTTTGTTGTGCTTCAGGTCTTATATTTAGGGGTGCAAATGGATTGGATCCGATTCAAAATTGATCCTATTTTGTCATATTCGGATCACCCTTTGTCAGATTTTCGGATTGGATTCGAATCCCCCTTCCAATCCGATCCAACCTATATATGTATATACTTATAAATATATTTACTTATGAAAATACATATATTAATATATTTATTTATAAATATGTTCATTTTTGTAAATTTTTTATAAAAATATATGTGATGAAAATAGTTCAAAAAATACTTATATTTTTTGTTTTTTATATAAATTGTTATGTTTTTTCTTTTAATAATTTATTAAAACTTTCAAAATTTGAATCAGATTGGATCTTATTCAGATATCTAACATCTTTAACGGATTTGAATCATCATTTGTGAGATCCGATCAGATCTTCAGATCATATTGGATTCGGATATACCCTAATTCAAATCCAATTTGATCCGTTTGCATCCCTATTTATATTATTTCATTTGTACTGCAATGAAACAAAATAAAGTAAAATTTTAAACAAAAATAAATCAAAATTTGCACTCAAATCACTTATACTATCTTAATTTTGCACCGATGCAAATAAATTTGCATTACAACCAACTCTCTTAATAAAATCTTGGGCCCATGAAATGCCCTTCTTTGGAGAGGCTTCCCAAAGATTTTTCCTATTAGATATTTGCTCATAACCACTTTAACCCATAAATTATTCTTATTTGTGAGAATTTTCCATCCAAGCTTAGCCAAAAAGCTTTATTAATCCAATTGAGGTTTTTTAAACCTAATCCAACCCAAGCCTTACAACTACAAACTCTATTCTAGTTTATAAGGTGAATAGTTTCCTCCATTAGAATCGGACCATATAAAATCTCTCTGAACGTTCTCAATGTTTTCTATAACATTATTAGGAATTTTGAAATATCTCATCATAACATATTGAGGGATCACACTTGATGCCAAGTTGGCAAGAGTCAAATTCCAGCCAGAGAAAGAGAGTTTTTCCTCCACTCTGCAAGTTTTTTAATAACTCTATCGTTTAATGATTTAAATAGGACTTTGGAGACCCTTCCATCAATAATTGGAGCTCCCAGGTATTTCTTACTTGTAATGTCTAGGAGAATTTTCAAAATCCTAGACATGATTTTTCGAGCCTAATTGGGATGTTTTTTGAAAAGCTAATAGCTGATTTAGCAAAATTTTGAGATTGACATGAGGCTAAGGCATAATTATCCATAATTTCCTTAGTTTTTAAGCATGCATTTATCGAAGTTTTTGCAAAGATAATTCATTCAATCATCAGCAAATTGCATAATAGGGATTGAGGGCCTTCCCTCGAGATCTTACACCCAATTAGTTTTTATCCACAATTTGCTTCTTTCTCAAGGCCACGAGATAAAGCTTCCGCACATAGAACAAATATATCTGGAGATAGGAAATCCCCTTGTCTAGTGCCTCTAACTAATAGCTTCAATAACTCTAGACAAAGAAACCACTGCCTATGGCCTATGAAAACCAATTTTGATTAAGAACTGTTTTCTCAAAGAAATCCCAATCCAATCAATTATAGACTTTTTTTACGTCAACTTTACAAGCCATTATCCACGAATTACCTCTTTTCCTTTTCATAGAATGCATCATCTTGTGAGTAATAAGAATATTATCAGTGATTTGTTTATTCGGAACAAAAGTACTTCGGTATGAGGATATAATCTCATCAAGAAATAGTTCGATTCTATTGATCGGAATTTTGGAAATGATCATGTAGATCACATTATAGAAGCTAATTGGTCTAAAATTATTCACTGTATTGTATTAGGATTTTTAGTTTTGGGGATGAAGGTAATGAAAGTTCTATTAAGCACTCTATTCATCTTCCCAAAGTGAAAAAAAAAGGCTTTGATGACATTGCCAACCGAATCCTCAATCACAATATCACATTCCAAATTTTTTTGAAAAGTAGGGCATTGAGGCCATCCGGGCCAAGGGCTTTCATGTCCTTTATTATAAAGAGAGTTCCATAGATTTCTTCATTAGTAATTTATCAAGTTATTTTATGATTAATTTCATCAGTCACACAGCGATGAATTTCACTAATGAAACTCTCAACGCCACTAACACTTTCTGATTTAAACCTTTCTTCAAACTTTCTACTAAAATGATCTTTGATATCCTTCATCTCTAAAATCCATTTACCCTCATCATCCTTTATTCTACAAATTTTATTCGTGTTTCTCCGAATAGAATTGTGTGAAAGACATGATTGTTTCCTTGATTTTTGAGCCCAATTAACCTCCTCCCTAGCTAGAATGTTGTCTAATAGTCTTTGGAGGGAAGCCTCATGCTTAACGAGGGTGGGATTATTGCGATTTTCACTCAATTTATATTGGATATCCTCTAAATTCCTCAATTTCAGCTTTTCTTTTCAAACATTGAAGTTCCAAGCATTTTTAACAACTTAAGAAAGGCTAGGTTCCAAACACCACATGGCCTCAAAATGAAAAGGTTTAGGCCGGATCGGGAAGAGTGTAAATACAAATGCAGATCATGGATTTGCATTGAACATGATCGTATTTACTCTCTTCCCAAATGGACCTAAGGGCTTCATCTCCACTCAATGGTGGACCCTTGGCCCTAGTAAAATATTAACAAAGGGTTTAAAGCAGCGCATTTACACCTGCATCCAAGCATCTAAAAACGATATGATGTCGAATAGACCACAACAGAAATTGGATTCCTGCAAAGTCATCAAATAAAGTAGAATATCATTACATTGTTAGCCTGTGCAAGCAAATCCTATGCTTCAGATGCAATGAGATCATGCTTCCAATTTCCGAAGAAAATTTCATCATTTTACAACAGTCTCATTCGTTCATTAATCATTAATCAACAATGATACAAGAGATTAATTGCATGGATTCAACACCACCTGCATTATTTGCTTGTGACAAGGCCAAGATACATTGGTTTTGTTAATTTTTTCTCTCACTGGACCCACCGTTTTCCACTTTACTGTCAAACCCATGATAAGGAACTTCAATCATGGGTTTAGGTATTGGACGGCCTTCAAAGTCCTGAGGAAAGAATTCGAAGTCAGGGCCGAAATTGAACTTTACCACACAATTGGGTTGGTTGGGGAGTGTATACATGGAAGCTGCAGGATAGTAGCGCCCCCCATGCAGATCCTTGAAAGCAACGCCTTGGCATACTCCATTCTTAAAGAAAGATATCTCACTTCCTGCACGGCATAAAAGTAGTGTAAAACACATCCAAGATAAGCCACTGAAAGTTGGATATAAGCTAAACGCATTCCCCACTAATGGGAGACATTCTGCAAAGACTTTCCCTTGGTGGAAGTGTAAAAGAAGCAACTTTCTCACAGTCAGTACCTCAGCAATATAGATCAGTAACAGCCTTCCTCTGCATATATTGAGAAGTTCATTTCATACAACTGCAGATTCGACCACAATAATATAATAATGGTATTATCTACAGTTTTTTAGTCATCCTAACCAAATTGCCCACACAACATAAAAGGGATGAATGTGAACTGTCCTAAACCAACTTCAACCATTAACAATAGCATTTTCCTAAACAAGGCTACACTACAGCAGCATGTACAAGGTAGTTCACCTGCGCCACCCACTGGTAAACAAGCAGCACTTTTAATATGTAAGAAGTCCTCAACCATAGAATATTGCAATGAACAGTGAGAAAAAAAAAGCAAAATGCGAAGTCCATGCACAATGTGGCATCCAAGTGTCATGTGTGGGTCCTCAATACATCAGTTGCTCCATCTCTTTGGTTAAACAGAAAAGTGAAATCAAAATTGTAGGCCAATGTATTATCTCAAGCCATGACAATGGAAATATTTGATGATATCACTGAAAGGACCACACAATAGAGAGAGACAGAAGAGGCTATTGAGAAGTTAATGTAAATAAAGCTTGGGTTCTCTTGGGAGCAACATCCAGATAATTCTACAGTAGAGTAAAAGGCAGTTAAGATGAGAGATCAGAAGATTGAAGAAAAAAGGATGCCGAGGGAAAAATAATATCGGATATGGAGAAGAAAAAAAATATCGATTCAAGCCGTTGGCAATGACAATGCTGAAGAAAGAGGGACAAAAGGATGCCAAGGGACAGGAGGAGGTGGAGGATGCAAATAGACTAGTTAGCCTTTTAATATAAATGGGACTGTGGTAAGATGGAATGCTATTGAAGGTGTATAAATGAGGGTGGTAGGATAAGGTGTACTATTTAGGTGTAAGCCTGATGTTTGCTCCTTTAGGATTGTTTAGATGTCTTAATCCTATATTTGAATTGTCTTCTTTGGGAAGTGTTTTCTTTTCATGACCAGAAACTGCAAACAAATTGTACTAAGATAAAATGAAGTCAGAAATACAGAACTACAAAGCCATTGATTCATTCAAAACCATCCAATGAGTACAATCAGGTTATATCTAGTTTGTATGGCAGTCATCATCGTCAGCTAAGCATTGTCCCAAGTACATGGGATTGGCTACATGATTCCCATTTCACCATTCTTGTCTGTTCAGTGCCATATCCATTGTTGAATTATGACTGCTTAATTAATTTCTTACTACTCCAACCAATGTCCTTTTCGGTCTGCCACTAGCTTTTCTAGCCCATTCATCTTGTAACAGGTATCTTCTTCCTACGGGTGCTGTAGTCTGTAGATGGAATTCTATGCCCGTGATTAAACCATCGGAGTCTACTTTCTCTCATTTTATCACCTACTGGGCTACTCCTAGGCTCATCCATCTCAGTATTTGCATTTCTAACATACTCATTTTATGAACATGTTTATTGACTGCCCAACACTCTGATCCATACAACATTACTGGCCCTACAACTGTTTTATAGATTTTTTTTAGATAAGCAACTGAATATGTATTAAAAGAAGGGTTTTTATAGGTCAGTCCACCCCTAGAAATCTAGAGCTCCACTCTAGGGGGTGGACTGAATCCTGACCGTGGATTGATGCCAAATCCACAGGCAGGATGCGATTTATAGGGGGGGCTACTAGTAGACTAGGAGGGGGCTGCAATTCAGATTTCTGAGGGGGATTATAGTCCAAAAATCCCTAATGCTATGTTTTGTTTGAAGGAAAAAGTAGGGAAAGGTAAGGAAACCTTTACAAACCTTGTATAGGTTTCCCTACCTTTCCCTTCCTTTCCCTACTTTTTCCTTCAAACCAAACACAGCCTAAAAGAAACTCCACCTACTCGAAAACAAACCAGCAGAGAACAAAACAGAGTACAAATGAGAGAAACACCCTACAACAACGAAGTTACAGATTACAGCCTGGACCTGAGCAGCCCCAGACGAAAAATTCTTTCCTTACCCTCCTCTTGCTAGAGAATCTGCCAACACATTTGCAGAACTAGGAACCCAATTGAATGAAGCATTCACCAAGATTCCAATTTCTACTACCCCCCCCAGTCGCCAACTGTTTTATAGATTTTCTTTTTTTTCTTTTTGAAAGGCAGCATAAAGTATGGATTTACTTTAATCCCAAATAAATGGCAAATTAAGGACCATCCAATCCTGGTAACCAGAACCTCCAAAGAGGAAATCTTTCCTTGAAACACCCTATTATTCCTCTCCCTTCACACCTGCCAGATTACTGTGAAAGGCAAAAGATTCCACAAAATTTTTCCTTTAAGCTGTGTTTGTTTAGGTGTAAACTCAGCTTTACACCAATGAAAAATGTGACCCCGATTCAGTGATCGATGGAAATTAGAACCGGGGTATTTTGGAATTTTTCTCTCATATCATTTGGTTGTTATGGTGTAAAATTTCAGCTCATTCTGCTCTGAAACTCTCTCTTCGATGCTCATAATAATTCGGTGAATTAAATATTAATATTTTGGCCTTACTTTCTTAGAAAGAAATGAAAAAGGGTGGTAGATGTGTAGAATCAATGTAGATGAGAGACATTGAAGCACCTTAAGGCTCGAGCTTGATTGCGTACACCATAACACGAAGCAAGCAATAATGGCGGAAAACGAAAATAGAAGGCTTCTCCAGTTCTCAAGCTCCAACACCAGAACCCACCACGGCATGGGCAGTGGAAGGCAGATGAAATCGGGAAGCATGGCTGGAGGAGCTAGGAGTGCAGCAGTGGTCGGTCTAGAAATCGGGAAATTTGCAACTGGTCTACATCGAAGAAAGGGTAGTAAGGGTGGTGCCTGAAGGGAGGAGAGGTTCATGCAGGTCATGAATCCTTGGTTCGGCACCTAAATAGTTTGAGGCTGATCATCAGCCAAGCTGACGGAATGTCTAGTTCGGCCTCAGCTATGATGTCCTCGAGGGTCAGCAATGGGATGCCTTCCGTGAGATCCTGAAGAGCGCAAATGGAGTCCATCTCAGTAACGATTACACAGGCATCGGCTTGCTTAACGGAAGCAGCACAACTCTTGTCGGCATCTCCATACCCGCAGATAACTGCTACCTTGCCAACAATCATCACGGAACAGAGAGGAGCACTGCAAAACAGCAAAGAGATCTTGGACAGAGGAGACATTGTAGGCCAGAGGAGCGAAGCTTGTTCTTTTGGTTGTTGGACGAAGAAGACATTGCAGGACAGAGGCGAACAAAGCTTGTTCTTCTTGTTGTTGGACAGGGGGATGTTGTAGGACAAAGAGGAGAAAAGCTTGTTCTTGCAAAGAGGAGACCGTTGGACAGAGAAGGGAAAGTTTACATCAATTTTATCGAAGTAAACTTTCCACTCATTTTCAATGAAATATTGATAAGAATGAAATTTTACATCGACGAGGTATATTAACACCTCTACCAAATGCATGCAAAACTGGACCGGGTGTAAAGTTTACCCCGGTTCGCATTTACACCTTAAACAAATGCAGCCTTAGTAGATAAGTCCCCCACTCTCCAAGATAGTAAATCTGACACTAATCAAGGACAGACCCATTACCTACAAAAAAGTTTAAGGAAATGACTCCAGACTAGAGAAGTGAAAGGGCAATGAATTATCAACAAACTCAAATGACTCCCCACATAAAATTTTCCTTTTAGTTTATGTGGCATTTGTCTATCACATAAAAATCTAGATGCGTGCCTCCATTTTGCCCATCCAGATCTAATTCTATTGTTGACATCCTTCTAATTTCTCCCATGTAATGAATTGTTCAACTAAGGTAATGGAAGATGTCACATCAAGTAACCTCATCTCCAATCCTAGGTGTACCTTGATTTGCACATTGCACTCCTATTATTGTTAAATTTACATTGCATATATTCTGTTTTAGTCCTACTTATTTTGAAACCTCTTGTTTCCAAGGTATTTGTACATGAACCTTATTTTGCATTTAATCCATCATTAGTTTGATCAATTAAAACTATGTCATCAGCAAACAACAAGCACCTCTGGTATGTTTAGTCAATTCATCTATGATGTTTTTCTATCAATAAATAATTGAATAACTTCATTAAAATTAAAAGAGAGAAGATACGACACAACCAGAAAAGGGAGAGATAAACTCTCTTGGCTCTCCCAAAGAAATAAAATCAAATTGCAACAAAGACCAAAATAAATGATCTCTTCCCACCCCTTGTTTAGCCAATGCATCAACAAAAGAGTTGGCATCTCTTTTAACCCATTGAAATCTAACTTCCATTCCAAGTGTCACCCACTTGAATATCCTTTTTCATTAACATAATTCCACCAGCCCACATCCTCCTTTTGCAATCAGCTTATCACTAACTTTGAGTCACCTTCAATAATAAATTTCGAACATTCAACTCTTGGGCCCCTATATGAGTCACAAACACCAATTGGACCAGAATAAAAGGCAAGAATTCTTCTTTCATCATTCCTGAAAACCCCTCCAATGCTTGAAGAACCGGAATTTCCTTCACTACTACCATCAAAATTCAGCTTAATGAAACCATCAGCCAATGGGGGCCAAAACCACCTTATAAAAGCAACATGAGGAACTAATTTTGCCACCATTCTTAAAATAAGGCCATAAAGAAGCCACCTGACCCTAGAGCTTTCGATTTTTCCATTGAGAAAACCTCCTCTCTAATCTCCTTAAGGATAAACACTCTTTCTAAATCCGTTGCAACAGTTTCTGGTACTCTATCCCAATCAAGGTTTGGAAGAGTCACGCTTCTCACTCCTGAATTCATAAAAATGCCTTTACAATAATCCACAAACAATTTATTGATTTATTTCTCCCTGGTTACCTCTTGACCGTTCACCTCAACCCTTGTAATTAGATTCTTCCGCTTGCCAACGAGTGAAAGAATTTTGTGTTTCCATCCTCCTCCATAATCCAAATGCACCTGGACTTTTGTCTCAATGAGATCTGTTCCTTCCTTAACACATCTTCTAACTCACACTTGAGCCTCCGACTTTCAACTCTATCATCTCTACTAATTTCTCTTAGCTCTTCTTTCTTGTCCAACTCTACAATCCTTGAGTAAACTCTCTCTTTGACTCCTCCACTTTACCAAATTGGCATTTATTCCAAACTTTTATTTTCTCCTTTAATCTCTTTTTTTCTTTGAAAAAAGGTTAACTTTATTCAAAAAAAGAGGTACATGAGGAGATGTACGCAGCAATTAGACACTCAGAAAGTTACATAGGCAGAAAACTATCACTAAATAAGTAATCCCTGTAAGCGCCAGATTTAGCTAGACTGTCAGCTTTAGAGTTTAGCTCCCTCAGAATCCAAACTACGTGAGCATTCAAGGAGGAGAGGATGTCTCTCGCTTCAGTCAGGTAGTGAGCTAAGGCCCAAGGCCCACTGTCAGGATTAGTAAGCCAATTAATGGTATTGGTTGAATCTCCTTTAATGGTAAGATTTAATAAACCCAGGTCTTTTGCAAATCCTAGTGCCGGTTAAAGCTGCCATGACTTCGGCCTTTGTTGAGGAGGCTATCCCAATCGGCCCACTAAAAGCCCAATCTCTTTAACCTTCTTGAGAAACCAACACCTCCCTTCAAGCCCCTACAACCCACCTCTTGCCACCAAGCTCTATCATCTCTACAAAGGTAGAGTCCTTCAACTACATATTTTCAAATCTAAAAGGTGAGGGACCTCCAAAATTGGATTCTCATGCTAGGCAAATTGAACAGTGACTTAAGTGGCTCTAGGTAAAAAGCTCTAGAAACTAGATTCTCCCACAATTCCTCCCAAGTCCCAATCCACCGAGAAAAACCTGTCCAGTTTGGAACATGGTGGATTCTTGAAAATTCATTCAAGTGAAATCAGCTTGTAATAAAGGAATTTCTTTCAGCTCAAATGTATCCACAAACTCATTAAACTTTCTCACACTTGTGGTGATTCTCTGGTTTGGATTATTTACTTGTGTCATCAAACGTAACACAATAAAATCTCCACCCAAACACCAAGATCCTTCCCACACTCCCCTAACTGCAGCCAGCTCTTCGCAATTGGACCATAAACATTTGTCAATGTCCATTCCTTGCCATCAATTTCTCTTTTGATTTTGATTGAAACAAAGAATTGTCCTATTAATTCCACACTCTCAATCTCCTCATTCTTTCAAATAGTCATGATGCCTCCTGAAGCTCCCCAGGCTGAGGCAAAGGCCCAACTCAGGCCCCTAACACTCCAAATACTCCTGATCCACCTCCTATCAATCCCTTGAAGTTTTGCCTCTTGTAGTAAAACCGCATCCGGCCTCTCCTTCCTAAGGGTTTACCTTATTAATCTTCTTTTCTTTGCACTCCCTAATCCTCTCACATTCCAACTTAAGATCTTCATGCTGAAACCAATCTTTAAACCCAAACTGCCCAACCCTATTAGGAACCTCCCACTCTTCTTTCTTTCCTCTTGCTCTCCTCCCCATCATAAACTAAATTGCTAAACAGCTTTTCCACCTCGCTCTTCTTCTTTCTTCCTTTTCCTTTGCCCTTTTCCTTCCTTGAATACACTTCACCCCTAAAGGCTTCTCTAGAGTGGATTTCTTCTTCTTTCTTTTTGAGTTCCCCTTGGGTTCTGATTGTTTCTCTCTGATTTCCTGATTTTTCAATTCAATTCCAGAGAAGGACTTGACACTCACTTTACTTCCTCTATCATTTGCCTCCCTCTCAGCTTCTACCAACAAGTTAGCCTTACTATCATGTCCACTAACCCCCAAATCTCCAATATCCCTTTCACCCCCAGGTGTAGTGGCAATCTAGTTTTCAGGATCCATAGGATTGTGAACAACGGCCAGATCTGCAAGAACAGGGGAAGACACACAAATGGCAATAGAATCAGCAATTATTGGAGTAGTAGAGGAACAAAAATCAGAGAAAGTACAAAGAGACTGGTGGGAAACTCCCTGTTCAACTCTATCGTAAGCTAAACCCTCATCAAGCACTAGCTTTTTCGGATCTCTCGGAGTTGAAGCCTGCTCTGCTTCAGGTTAGCATTGCCTTTGCACTTCTTTGCTATGCATTAGGTTGCATCTGAAGACCCCAATGTTATCATTCATCCTTTGGCTACTAATATGGTCGTCAGTTTTGTCACCCTTGATCACATTCATGAACACTTCACAGTCCATAGAGACCTCACCAGATCTGCAGTCCTTTAGCGGCATAGTACCTGACATAGAATGATCATCAAACAAAATCTCCGTACCCAGCTCATGCTCATCATTGCTCAATCTTTTGTTTGCTTGGTCAAATCAAGACTTCCAATACTGGAAGGTTGGTTGACTTCTTCATCACCTTCAAACTACAAATTCTCCCAGCCACTGTCTTCGTTAGAGTCCTCCCTAAGTTCTCAGTTGTATTTCGGGTTTGGTCTGTTAGGAATGGTGGAGTTTCCTTTAGATAAAGTTCTCCAAGTCAGCTTGTTGGATTTCTGAAACCCTGGACTCACCCTCTGGAGTAGCTTCCTCGATGGGAGCAAACTTATTTTGCGCCGCTGCTGGGGGGGATTTCACTAAACCGTAATGAACCAACCCCATGGTCCACAAAATTAATGCAAAGACTAGGTTCGACCTGACCCGACTCACACTGTTGAACGACCTATAGCACCCACTAATGCAGGATCTTTGTGATTCAGCACTATACCTGCAACCAACTTAGGTCTAGATGTGTCGCACAAACAAAGAACTAACAGAGAAGAGATGGAAATGAGATGAAAACCCTAGGCAATCACACCTAAGGGTGAGGGCAATTACACCCCCAACTTGGCAATCACACCAAAATCTGTAGAGAACTTTCTTTGTTCATTAGCAAAAACTGTCTTCAAAATGAGCCATACAAGCTTAATAAAAAGATCAAAGGAAGAAACTTGTCCCCCAAGTTAGCTTGCCCAACAAGCCACTTACAAAAAGGAGCTAAACTAGACTATACCTGCCCCAAACAATTACAAACATAAATCCAAACAAAGGGAAATTACTAGACAAAGACCTGTTCCCAAACATAACCCCCCTAAACATGGAAAATTACAAAAACACCTTGCTGTCCAGAAATGTAAGAAAACCAAATAAGTCCTGTCCAGCAGCTAACTCATCCACACAAAGAGCATCTTAAGGTGGATTCAAGACTCTAGGGTCTTCCAAAGTTGATCCACTGCTAACACAGCTCCCATGTGGGCCCCACGTCTTCATAATGATGCCAAATGAGCATAGGAGCAGCTTTGGTTCTCTTTTGATATGCCTTAAGTTTATCCCCATCACCCGCCACTATTAAATTTGCCACCTTCCCACCTAACTTGTTGGACACGGCTTATTGTCCAACAGGTAACAGCACCTCTGCATACGACTTTACAGCCATTTGATTCTGAAATTTGGAGATTCTCAGCTTCTCAACAAAAAGTAGTTTTCCGACTTCCTTTTCCTGAAGAAATGTTTGGGTTTCCTTCTTAGGAAGCCAATTTTCAAAATCCTTTGCTGCCCCTTCACCACATGGCTCCACTCTCTAGCCTTCCCTTTGCCACACAACACATCCAACCATCCACATCATCATTGCCGTCCTCCTTACCCCTTCCAAACAAGAGTGTCGCTTCGGCTCCTGACGCTTCTGAAATTTTGTACCACAGCCCATCTATAAGCACCTGTAGAGTCCTCAGAACCAATTCCAGCTTGACTTCAACCACTCTAAGCTCGGCTGCTCTCAGGTTTCTTAAGTCATACACCTCCAAAATCCCTCCCATAGTCAAAGCAACTTTGTGGAACATTGTTTCCTTCCAATGGTGAAAAGGAAGCCCACACAGCCTGACAGTGAAAGCTCCTTCACTTGGCAACAGTTCATTTGCTAGGGGACACCAGCGTTGAATCATCACCAAACCTTCACCAGTCTCAACGTTGAGCTTTCCAATTCCTCTCCCTCTACATCCAGTAAAGTCCTACCATCATCAAAAGGCCTTTATCACTGCCGATGAGTTTATTTTCAGAACCTCCAAGGCTTTTTCTAAGATTCTTTCCGATCAGGATTCAATTTTTCTGTTGTGGTTACATATTTCCTCTCCCACAATCCTTTGTCCTCCTCCAAATGGTTCCACAGAGGAGGACCAGATTGATTCTATTTGGTCTACCCCCAGACAACCTTTTTCCTCCACCGAGATTTTTTCTTTTGCAGCTATGGGCTCTGAAGACCTTTCCTCTATTTCCTTCATTTTCCGCTTCTTCTCCAAAGATTATTCTTTTGTCTTTGAGTTTTCACTGATAAGTTACAGCTCCACTGTTAAAGCCAAGTACTGTTGCAAAGCTTCTGCCGCCATCTTCCAACCCTTTCCGTTTTTTCATTCCAGAATGCAGATCAACCTCTTTTATCCAGGCCCAAAAAATTCACCAAGTGTCACAAAAGCACCTTTTCAATTTTCCAATAATTCTGCCCAGTAAATAGTGCTATCTTCTTCGGTTGAAACCTTCCGGTTTGCCTGTCTTTGCGAGTGTAAGACTCCCACTAGGAAGCCTTTTTGAACCACAAGGTTGCTTTACCTCTTAACAGGATTGTCGCCTTTGAAAATTCATTAATCTTCAGGACTGAGCCCCTGCTGGTTCTCATCTCCCCCAGAGCAAAAGACTTAGCTTAAACTCCGAACTTCTTCCTCCATCTGTTAGCACAAATGAAGAGCCTATCTTCCTCCATCTGATCACCATGACAAACTTTATTTTCCAAAGATTATACTCAAATATCCTGATCTTCTCATGAAAACAAAATGACCTATGAAGGACAGGAGATGAATTTTTCAACAAATGGCGCAACAGTTGCATCTTTTTTCTTGCCACTGGACATCCTGTTTTGAATGAAAAAGACCTACAGCTCTAAAAACCGCATTTTTCTCAAATGTCTTGAGTTCACATCCCCTCCTTTCTTCTTCCTCCACTCCAGCAAAATCAGAAAACCCTGTTCCAACTTGGACCCTATTCAATTGTAATCTGATTTGTAATCGAGGCTGCATCCTGTGCCATATATTTTTCTGGTTTGATAAATTAACAAATAACTTTACTTTTCATGATATCTAGTTCCTAACCACTATCATCCCCACTCTATAACATACTTCAAAAAGCCAAACTCCCCTCCAGCACTGTCATTAAAAGGGGTAACAGAAAAAGAGTCATCCTAATCTTTGTTCAACTGCTCAACTACCAAATAGAGTATTATCCTTCAAACCTTGTTCTTATCCCTTCCCCCCAAATTTCTTACAAGGACCAGCCCACAAAGCCCTCCTCTTAAAAAAAGGGGAAAATAAAATCAAAAAAAAAAAAAACTTTGGAATATTAACAAATCTCTGATTCTTCTGCCCTTTGGTTGTCTCTCAATGCAGATATTTTTGTCCATTCACATGAGCCTTCAAGAAACGAATCCTAAAAACTGAAACTATCAAGCTTAAAATAAACCCTTCAACGTTGTTCCTTCTACAACCCAAATCAACCCATGCTTGGATGCTTGGCTTACTATTTTGATAGGATTAACTTACTAAGCTACTATAATTCAAAATGGCAAGTAAATGATATATGTAATGAAGACAAGATTAGCTAGAAGACTAAAAGGGAGACAAAGAGAAAGATACCTATTTAAGTCTCTTAATCGTCTCTTATTTGATTTATACAATTGCTTGCAATGGTTTATTGAGCCTTAAATGTGCAATTACACTTATTCTAACAATTCCTTGAACATTTATTAACTAATTCCATGTTTCTAGAAAACTTCCCTGATTCTTTAGATACTTCAAATATCTTAGCAAAATATGCCCAAAATTTCCCCACCTCTGCATGGTGAATCATAGAGACTGAAATTTTAAACCAAGATAATAACAAACTGACTAGCATAACACAACTTTAGTAAGATGAGGTGTTTCCCGTAACAGTGTCTTATAAGGTTTGTTGCATCCACTACAATGACATCTGTCAATGAACTTCTCCAGAAAGGTGTCTTCTAACCATAGTTGTCAAGGTGTCGCCTAGGCGACTAGGCACCCTGCCCAAATGCCTTGACTTATAGCAAGTAGGCGCCCTTTTAGGCAACTAAGCGCCAGCCTAGGTGACAAAAATGAGAAGGCAGATGCCTTATATAATATCATTTATATTGTTGAATCTTAATAATATATGTGTTAATACATTTTATTATATACCATATATATCATTTATACTTTGCTTTAATGTTTTACTATTGAAATTTAAAATATCGAAGGGTTTCGAGGAGAGAAAAAGAAAGAAAGAATAAAAGTATAAAGAGGTTCCTTTTTTTTCTATTCACTCTCTCTCTCTAATTAAATAAAAGGATTTTGAGGAGAGGAAAAGAAAGAAAGAAAGAAAAAAAAAAAGAAAGAAAAAGAAAGAAAGAAAGAATAGAAGTATAAAGAGGTTCTTATTTTCACAGACCACTAGTTGGTGAAGTGAAAGGATACTATGAAGAGGCTATTTAGGACAGTTTCTAGTTCAGAAGAAAACCCTGAAGAATGTAGTACTAGTTCTTCCTTCACAAAGTTTTTATCAATAAAAAATAAGGAAGAAATAAACTATAGTAATATAGAAAAATCCTAACAAAACTGGACTATCCCCAAGATTGCACCCTCGGAAATCTATAAGAGAGGAATGTTTAGTCTAAAAATAAATCTTAATGTTAGAATTGTTGAAAGGACTATTGCGTTAGGAAACGAATCATAAAGCTTTCCTCTTATAAATAGAAGAGTAATAGAAACCTATAAAAAGAAAGTTGATTGTCATTTTATACACTTTGGCTTAATACAGATAGCTATAAAACCATTAACCAGATTAGGACTTCAAATGGCTGCTCCAGCTTGTTTAACAGATTCTAGACATAATAAATTTAGTGATTCCTTATTAGGAGTCATAGAAGGAAGCCTTCATCAAGGACCCATCTATTTTAATACCCTCCCTAATTTTTCGGTGTCACTAACGAACCCAGGGATATATGAAGCCTTAACCCTTAGGCTGTAGACCCAAGGTTTCGATATGAAACCAGGGTCAAAAAACGTAGCATTAGGCTATAGGGTGTACTTTAAGACTATGAATACTATTTGTCCTAATACAAGGATAACCGAAACAAGAAAAATGACTACCTTGTTCCAGACCAACGCTAGGAATAATGTTACCATTCCTAGGAAAATCACCTGGAAAGATGTGAAGTTGCCAGATAGTTGGTCAATAGCTAAAGCTGAACCTCCCAGACCCATGGAGTTCATTGAATTAGCTTCAATATTCAGTAAACAAGATGGATTTGTAGAGCTAAAGTTTAGAAGAGCCTCGATATCTTCGAGGCTCTCGTATTCTGAACCTATGGAGGTGAGATCTATTCGAGAAGGTCTATTGATCTGTCAGAACCAGCACGTCCTCCTCTCAGCATCATTTATGCCACGTATGAAACACCAACAATAGACACCCCACCTTCGGATTATCATACAGCTCCAAAAGGGAATCAGTCAGTGAAATCTCATGAGCCTACAGAGGCAGATTTCGAAATTAATATCTTGGAACTAGAAGAAGAATTCCAAATGGACAAAGACCTTATTAGGTTAGATTTTAACTCAACCAATAAAGAAAAGATGGTTCTTTGAAATTTTTCTAAAAATGAGAGAGATCGCAACAGAGAATTATGGTACAATGACATGATATAATCAAAAGAAAATATTCCGTTTTGGGATTGGTTCTCAAAACAAAAGCAATTTAAAAATATAAAACCCCCTATAGAAGAATTGGAAACAGTTATTCCAGGACATGTTACGGATCTCTAAAACTTTCTAGAGCATGTTACGGATCTCCGAAACAGTTATTTCAGGACATTGTTCTCAAATTATAGAGCAAAATAATTATACAAATATATGTCTTAACGTGTTAGTCAAACAAACTAATAGAAGAGAAACCCTCTTAAGTTCCTTAGAGGTTTCTAAACCTAGAACAATAAGCAAAAGGGAAAAGCCCATGGCAATAATGTCAAGTTTCCCAAAAGACATGAAAATACAAAAAACTCCTCTAGATTTATGAAAGGTAAGTTATAAGGAGCTACCTACGGGACTAATTTCCTCCTCAAAATGGGAGAAAGGAGAAACATCTAAACCTTCTAAAAGTGAGAAGGCAGAAGAGGCCTCAGATTCATACTCAATAAATCAACTGAGTGAAGAATCTGATGAAGAAAAATGATCAATAAAAGAATTAGAAAACTCATTAGAGCTAAATAAGCTCTCTTATCAAAGTAAGAAGCATTAGTATCCTAGGCAGACCCCCGTAGACCTATTATTTAAAGAATCAACTAATCCTCAAGTTGGCTATAACTGGAATACTTTTTATGAGTGGAATTTGGATGGAAAATCTGAATACCAGATTCATGAAATGATACATCACATGACAATGTATGCTAGTGCTAGCAAATTGACTGGGAATGAGGAAAAAGTAATTGCCACAATTATTACCGAATCCTTTACAGGACAATTAAAGAGATGGTGGACTCACTACTTGACTGAAGCAGAAAAATATTTTATTTTGAATGCAGTCAAGAGAGACGAAGACAGAGAAGTGGTCTAAGTCCAGGCCAACCCATATAGGATGCAGTCATGACTCTAATTTTGAATATCCTTAGTCATTTTATAGGAGAGTCAAATAATATGGCCAAAAGATTAAGTGAACAATTAATAAACCTTACTAGAAGGAACAATTTATCTCTGGCCTTCCTCCAGTATTTGCTGAAAAGGTTAGAAATCACCTTCCAAACATAGGAGGCGGTAGAATGCTAAATCCTCATTATACCTATGGATATCTGGTCCAAGTTAGACTAGATTTATGTAATGATTTACGCCTAAAAAGGCAAATTAAGAAAGAGAGAACTAACTCTAAAAGAGAGTTAGGAGATTTTTGTTACCAGTTTGGAATGGCCCCTGAGCCATCCCGTTCTAAACTGGTATACAAAAAGAAAAAATCAAAATTTTATAAAAGGAAAGAAGAGAAGAAAAACAAGAAACCAAATTTCTCTAAAAGAAAAGAAATCAAAAGCCCCACTTGTTTCAAGTGTGGTAAAAAAGGACATTACGCTAATAAGTGTTTTAAAAATACAAAAAATATTAATGAATTAGGAGAATCTAAAGAAGAAAATATATCTGAAAGAGAATCTTCAACCTCTTCAGGAGAATGTTGTGCCAATGGAATATGTACTTGTAAAAATGAGACAAGTACAGATGAAGAAGAATCAGGGGAAATCAATGTATTAACCCTGGATGAAGAACACCTCTTAGAGATTCTGAATGAAATTCCTTAGAAGGAATCAAAGAAAAAGCATCTGCTTATGGCCCTCCAAAACAAAGAAAAAGAAAATAAAGAAAAATCTAAAAGGCCATTCAAAGTGAAAAATACAATCTCATATGGTAAGGTTATGAGAAGAGCTCAAGCAGGAACCTCTAAGCCCCCTTCTCTGAATGACCTTAGACAAGAGGTTAATGAGCTCAAAAAAGAAATCAAAACCCTAAAAGCCAGGGTTAACCAGTTTGAAGCTAAAAAATTCTAGACGGGACAATCTGAATAATCCTCAGAATTAGAACCCGCCAAATTTATTGAAGATGAGGAAGAGTTCATATACTCTATTAAGTCAAGTACCAAAAATGGTATTCAAAAATCACCATTAGAATAAAAGATTTCAATTTCTCAGTTATCGCTTAATTGACTAAGGAGTTGATATAAATTGTATCAGAGAAGGAATTGTACCTTCTAAATACTTTGAGAAAACCTCTCAGCAGATAAACGCTACTAACGGAAGGAAATTAGGGATAAAATACAAAATCCCCGTTGCCCACATTTGCAACCAAGGAACTTGCTTAAAATCTACTTTCCTTATGGTAAAGGATTGAAAGCAAGAAGTAATCTTGGGTACACCCTTCCTACTATCAATCTTACCCTATCAAATAGACTTGACGGGGATTACCATCACTATAGGTGAAATATAAGTCACTTATAAATTTTGTCAAAAACCAAAATTATCCACAAGAAACACCCTAAAAGAAAGTCTAAAGGGTAAAGTCAAATTTATCTCCGAACTGCAAACAGAGATAAAAGAAAAGCAACTCATTAAGTTGCCAAATGAGCGAAAGACCCAGCTGGAAAATTTCCAGACAAAAATAGAAAAGGAGATATGCGTTGAAACCCCTAGCGCATTCTGGCACAGGAAAAGGCACATGGTTAATCTTCCATATGAAGAAGGAAAAAGCACATGGTTAATCTTCCATAAGCACTAAAACCCCTAGGACAAAAACCCCTAGCGCATTCTGTTCAAGGATTTCTTTTTTGTTCACTTTTACAGTTCACTTTTGGTATTAGAGCTTTCCTCTGGATTTTGAACCTGAGGCCTCTTCTGCCTTCTCACTTTTAGAAGGATTAGATGTTTCTCCTTTCTCCCATTTTGAGGAGGAAATTAGTCTCCTAGGTAGCTCCTTATAACTTACCTTTCATAAATCTAGAGGAGTTTTTTGTATTTTCATGTCTTCTGGGAAACTTGACATTACTGCCATGGGCTTTTCCCTTTTGCTTATTGTTCTAGGTTTAGAAACCTCTAAGGAACTTAAGAGGGTTTCTATTCTATTAGTTTGTTTGACTAACACGTTAAGACATATATTTGTATAATTATTTTGCTCTATAATTTGAGAACAATGTCCTGGAATAACTGTTTCCAATTCTTCTATAGGGGGTTTTATATTTTTAAATTGCTTTTGTTTTGAGAACCAATCCCAAAACGGAATATTTTCTTTTGATTATATCATGTCATCGTACCATAGTTCTCTGTTGCGATCTCTCTCATTTTTAGAGAAATTTTAAAGAACCATCTTTTCTTTATTGGTTGAGTTAAAATCTAACCTAATAAAGTCTTTGTCCATCTGGAATTCTTCTTCTAGTTCCAAGATATTAATTTCGAAATCTGCCTCTGTAGGCTCATAAGATTTCACTGACTGATTCCCTTTTGAAGTTGTATGATAATCCGAAGGTGGGGTGTCTATTGTTGGTGTTTCATACGTGGCATAAATGATGCTGAGAGGAGGACGTGCTGGTTCTGACAGATCAATAGACCTTCTCAAATAAGAAGATCTCACCTCCATAGGTTCAGAATACGAGGGCCTCGAAGAAATTGAGGCTCTTCTAAACTTTAGCTCTACAAATCCATCTTGTTTACTGAATATTGAAGCTAATTCAATGAACTCCATGGGTCTGGGAGGTTCAGCTTTAGCTATTGACCAACTATCTGGCAACTTCACATCTTTCCAAGTGATTTGCCTAGGAATGGTAACATTATTCCTAGCGTTGGTCTGGAACAAGGTAGTCATTTTTCTTGTTTCGGTTATCCTTGTATTAGGACAAATAGTATTCATAGTCTTAAAGTACACCCTATAGCCTAATGCTACGTTTTCTGACCCTGGTTTCATATCGAAACCTTGGGTCTACAGCCTAAGGGTTAAGGCTTCATATATCCCTGGGTTCGTTAGTGACACCGAAAAATTAGGGAGGGTATTAAAATAGATGGGTCCTTGATGAAGGCTTCCTTCTATGACTCCTAATAAGGAATTACTAAATTTATTATGTCTAGAATCTGTTAAACAAGCTGGAGCAGCCATTTGAAGTCCTAATCTGGTTAATGGTTTTATAGCTATCTGTATTAAGCCAAAGTGTATAAAATGACAATCAACTTTCTTTTTATAGGTTTCTATTACTCTTCTATCTATAAGAGGAAAGCTTTATGATTCGTTTCCTAACGCAATAGTCCTTTCAACAATTCTAACATTAAGATTTGTTTTTAGACTAAACATTCCTCTCTTATAGATTTCCGAGGGTGCAATCTTGGGGATAGTCCAGTTTTGTTAGGATTTTTCTATATTACTATAGTTTATTTCTTCCCTATTTTTTATTGATAAAGACTTTGTGAAGGAAGAACTAGTACTACATTCTTCAGGGTTTTCTTCTGAACTAGAAACTGTCCTAAATAGCCTCTTCATAGTATCCTTTCACTTCACCAGCTAGTGGTCAGTCAACTTACACAGCCTTGGTGAAGCAAGTTTTTCCGTTACGAAAAGAAAGAATAGAAATATAAAGAGGTTCTTTTTTCCTACTCTCTTTCTCTCTCCCTCTCTCTCTCTCTCTCTCTATAATTAAAAAAAAAAACAGAAATTTCGTCCCTATTTTTCTGTTTTAGTTTACATCTTGAATATTCATCATATAAAGTTAATAACCTTCTTTAGTTGCTAGTTGATATGAAATTGCTCCATTAAGTACTTATTATAGTAGTATTATTTTCGAAAATAATGAAATTAATATATGTAAGATTTTTTTCTTTTAGATGTGATCATTTGTCACATTTTTAGAGGAAATTTAATGTTCTTAATAAAAAGAGTGCTATTTTTTAAAATTAGTATACATGCTGAATGGTACATAAAATTAGGAAACTAACCAAATGTTAGTTCTGTATATTATAAAATTCTTATTGCCTAGGTGATTAGGCGCACTAATGTCGCCTAAATGCCTTGATAACTATGCTTCTGACATGGTTTAAAAGGCAACAATTTTTCCTATCATGAAGTCATCCAAAATATGGAAATAGAAGGGGCAAAGAAGAAAAGGAAAAATGGCAATACAAGGTTTTAAATTTCATTGAAATTTTGACATCTTGGTTTGGACCTTTCGGTTTTGTATACCACCAAAATGAAACATATATAAAGTTTTAGAATTCTAAATGTAATGGGAAATATTTAAGGGTCCGTTTGGTTAGTAGTCAGAATTGGAATGGTCCATTCCGATAGTCTGTTTGGTTCGGACAGGAATGGGAATGGAAAATGAAATCAGTAGGAATGGGATTTTATTCCCAAGGGAGGGGCAGGGAATGGCCATTCCCTCAAATGGGGGAATGCCATTCCAGCAGGAATGGGAATGGGATTCCAATTCCATCCAACCAAACAGTAGGAATTGGAATAGCCCATTCTGATTCCGATTCCAGACCCCTATTCCCACGAACCAAACAGGGTCTAAAGAGAGACAGTAAAGGAGACAATATAGGAACTGACCAGATTTAGAAGAAAGAAAAGAAAAAATATGAAGCAAAAGAAAGAGTATACAGACAAATTTTTCCTGATGCAATAGAATGTCTTATTGTGTTTCATCCAGTCATCTAGTCATCTAGAATCCTGAAATGCCAGTGAAATTTCAAGAAAATTTTCATATTGGAGGAGATTGAAACCCACCCGAAAACTGAAATTTAAAACCTGGATTGACTAGAACAATCATTTATTGATGTCCAAGAATACTTTGACGCATACAAATGGACCAAAACATTTATTCTCTCCAAACAAGAGAATTCTAAGTCTATACTTAGAAGAACATAAATGATCCACTAAGCTCATCACTGAAATAGAATTTTCTAAAGGACATAACAGGCCACATCATAGAACAAAAATAGTAGATAACAGTTTAAAAGAAACCTAAGAGCAATAACATTATAGAAGAAGGTATATATTATCTTATACACACCCGGTACTACTTTGATGAGAACAATCATTTATTGCTGTCCAAGAATACTTTCACATACAAATGGACCGAAACATTTATTCTCTCCAAACAAGAGAATTCTAAGTCTATACTTAGAAGAACATAAATGATCCACTAAGCTCATCACTGAAATAGAATATTCTAAAGTACATAACAGGCCACATCATAGAACAAAAATAGTAGATAACAGTTTAAAAGAAACCTAAGAGCAATAACATTATAGAAGAAGGCATATATTATCTTATACACACCTGGTACTACTTTGGGGGGATCTTCCTTCCCATCAAGAGAATATTGATACCTTTGCCCCTTATACCAAACCAATTGTGGAGGTTTTGGTGCATAAAGACTACCCTCTGGCAGATTAATGTAGCATCCAATAACATCACCTTCAGAATACCCTTCTTCTCCATACTTGTTCCTCAAGGCCTTATGTATCTTACTTCCATCAATATCCCTATAACCAAAACCATTCCCATCATAACCCACAGGTGCCTGCAAATCCCCCTTCTCTGTCGACCATCCAAGCCTGGTGTGCCCTGTTTCACCAAGCTTTGCCACCTTAATTTCGAAATACCAAGCTCCCTCCACAACCCCTCTAGTTGTCCTAACCATCCGGTATCCTTTTGAACTCCCTGCTGACAACCTATCGTCGCTCAGCTCAACTTTCTCTGCCTTGTAGACCTTGGAAAGACAAATTTTCATCTCAGGAGTGTCATCGGTCTTGTCGGGGAACCGGGGAATCGGTGCTATTAGAACAGTGTCTTCGGCAGTAACATTGGCATTGGATTTGCTCTTCTTTTTCCACTTTCGAGATGTTGATTTCGTCCAAACGTTGTTGTTTTTCTTCTTTGGCTTCTTCACCGCTGCCGTTGTTGCAGCTGCCGTTGGCTGAGCTTCTGGCGTTGCTTCCGGCGCCACTTGTTCCGGCGGCATTGTTTCAGGAGATTGAAAATTTAAGGAAGAGAGAGACTTTTGTTTCTTCGTTGGAGGATCCTCGTCTTCGTCGGAAGCTGTAGTGGGTTTTAGTGATTCTCGTTCTTCTTCTTCTTGGGGCTGTGGTGGCTGGGGTTCTTCTTCGTCGTTGTCATCATCGGAGATTTCGTCTTCAGAGAGCTCGTCTGAGTTATCTTGGTCTTCTTTTATGTGGTTTTCCTGGTTGTTTTCAGGAGGTATGGTGGTGGCAGAGACAGTGGGGTCAGCGGTGGCGGGGGTCATTTGGTCTTGATTGATGAGGCCGTTGTTGCTCCAATCATCGTCTTCGTCATCTTCGTCTCTGTAAGTGGCTCTTAAGCTTTCCATAATGGAGAGAAATGGAGAAACACTGAAAGATTGGCGAGGGTTTTGTTAGGGTTTGTTATCCAACTTTTCATTTAGGTTATGGCTCCTGCCTCTTCTACTCCTAGCCCCAGAGCATAGGAGAAATGCCAGAAAGACGATACCAAAAGAGAGAGAGAATTCAATGCGTACAGTGGGCTGGAGATTAGTCTAGAACCAGGAGAGAAATTCAATGTGCTGTGGTCGATAAGAGTTGGGATCTCCTGCCAACAAAAAACGTTCTAACCCCTTATCAACCTCATCTAACATCGCACATCTCACCATGAAACTGGGATCCACCATAAACCAGAAAGACGATACCAAAAAGAGAGAGAGAGAATTCAATGCGTACAGTGGGCTGGAAATTAGTCTAGAACCAGGAGAGAAATTCAATGTACTGTGGTCGATAAGAGTTGGGATCTCCTACAAAAAAACGTTCTAACCCCTTATCAACCTCATCTAACATCGCACATCTCACCATAAAACTGGAATCCACCGTAAACAAGACGATACCAAAAAGAGAGAATTCAATGCGTACAGTGGGCTGGAGATTAGTCTAGAACCAGGAGAGAAATTCAATGTGCAGTAGTCGATAAGAGTTGGGATCTCCTACCAACAAAAAAACGTTCTAACCCCTTATCAACCTCATCTAACATCGCACATCTCACCATAAAACTGGGATCCACCATAAAAATGAGACCCGAGATATGCGGTGTCGGATTATGTTGGTAGAGCGTTGGAACGTGATCAGTTGGTGGAGAATCGAACTCGTCGGAGGTCGATAAATCTCAAAATGGTGTTAAGTCTGTACGGTGCAATTTGGCGCGGGGCCATAGCCGATTGAACTACCATTTCAGGCGTTTTTTCTGAACAGAGGAGAGAAAATGGATCCATCATTTATTTATCACCAAAATGGAGTTGTATGAATTTTTTCCATGGTGTTCATCTAAGTTCAAGTATTATGTTTTGTTATGTCTAGTTTGTTCTAGTAAAATTTAAGTTGCGAACAATTTCTTATTTTTTAGATAAATTTATATTATATTTTATTTTTATTAGTTTATTATTTTTTTTGTATTATTAAGTAAAATTATAAAAAATCACTTATAACAATTCTATAAACCACTTTTGTATTTTGACCCTAATAAAAGACTCTCTTATAGTTTTGAGGAAAATGTGCAAATAGCTCATTTCCCATGGCTCTTTGGTGATAAAGACATTAAAGTTATAAAAATACCCTCATCATTGGTAATGCATTGTCATACATTATTTAAAGTTTCAATTTTACCCTCCACTAATTTATTTTGCTAGACAACTTTCAAAAATAATTATACTTACTTTTATTAAACAAATGTGCAAAGGCTGAAGTGAAGTAAATTAATGTATTACATCAACATTTTTTATTCGGAATGCCCACTAAAGGACAGTATTTGCACTCTTTTCAAAATAATAGGGAGGTTTTCGTTAAGGTCAAAACAGTAGGGAGTTTCATAGGATTGTTGGAAAATCCAAGGAGGTTTTTATAATTTTCCTTATTTTTCAATAAAACTTAATTAAACTATATTTAAAACTAATATTTTTTATTATTTTTTAAACTAGTAAAATTTGAATTATTTAAGTATATTATGTTTTTGTTAAATTTAAATTCCTTATGAAGTTTAATCAACTATATAAATTTTTATTTTTAGTGGAACTTAAGTTGGTTTTAAATTAATAAATGTTAATTATAAAACTAATAATTGTTAGATAATTTTGTATTAGTTTTATATTAACTTTAAATTGATATTCATTTTTAATTTATCGTATTCCTTTTATTAATTAAATTCTTTTTATTATATTAATAAAAATATTTTTATCAATAACAATAATTAATAATTATTTTTTATTTTTATTTTATTTAAGTAACTTACTAAATAATTTTTATTGTTTTCAAATGGAATACAAATGGATTGTAATTTTAAATGGAGGTAGATTATTTAGTGCAATAATATATCCTTGAATATTTCAATTTCAATATAGTTAATCTTTACTGATAATTAAAGTTTACTAGAGATGAGAGAAAATTAGTGCCATGAATTATTGAAGAAAATAGTTAATGGCATAATTAATGATGGGAGATTATTAAAAGAGTTAATGGGAAAGAGGAGAGAGAGAGAGAGAGAGAGTTGTGGTGTTTTAATGAGGAGTGCTAAAACTCTTAAAGGTGATTGGTCACTTGAGTTATTTTGTCCAATTTTAAAATTGGAAATTTCAAAAAAAAAAAAAACAGAAAAAATGATAGGTGCCTTTGAGTTGAAAGGAAACCATGAAAGAGATAAGTGGCTTTGAGAATAAACCATAGAGTAGAAAAGTGCCAACTTGGCACATTGCATTTTAATATATAGATATAGATGGCCACATACCAATAACTCCATATGCCCTTTAACAATCTTTGTCTTTTTTAATTTTTTTGTTTATTACACCACCTTCTGAATTGGAAGGATTTGCTCCTTGTAGAGCGCTCCTCACACTAACCTTACAACCACATCTCACCATGTACTGAGAACATCTCAATCCCACCTACCTTCTGACCCCTTCAACTTGTAATAAATAACATTTTCTAGAATTGATTTATTTTGTGGGCCATCTATACTATGGCGGGCTATGCCGTGTTGGCATACAGGCCTTGACGGGTCATGCCTACTTGGCCCAAAATCCCTCGAAAAGGAAGCTTAACATAGTTGAGTCACGTTGGGCTCTGCCAACCAATGAATGGCCTAGCCCACTTCACAGTTCTACTTCTTTCTATGGGTAATGCCAAAGGTTTTTTACATACACATGACCAAACCATTTTATAGTTTGTTTTTTCTCATTTTATCATGGACTGGAGCTATTCCCAAGTTCCTCCAAATGACTTTGCTATAACTCAATCCTTTCTAATTTTTCCATTCATCTATCTAATCATATGCATTTCTATCACACTCATTTTTTTGACATATGATTTATTAACCACCCAACACTTTGTTTGCTCAATTTATCATCAATGCACAAATTAATAATCCAACCAACCTGTGTTCCACATTCCTCATTCGACCTCAATGTCTACAAAGGGATTGATCTCTCTCTCTCTAGCATTTTTGTACATGTTCCTTATCCTGCTCCAAATCACTTTCATTGCACCAGTCCACCTTAACCATGATGCTCCCATAACCATCTAGCCATAAGGTAAGCAATGTGAGGTCCACCACTTTGCCTCCTGCAATCACAGTCAACCACCCTTCCCTTTTTTGTTTTTTTTTTTTTCTTTTTACTAATATTCCTAGGTCTTCATTTCTGACACATTTATTTTCCTGCACATGGATGGAGAAGTCTCTAAAAAGCCAATGCTTGAAATGGAAAGAAGTGATTCCTTCTGTAGACACCTTGCACGCAAAGATGGACTTAGCAAAAAGTCACTGCTCAAGGGTAAAGAAGCGATTTCTTATGAATACACGATACATGCAAAGACAAAGTTAGCAAAACAATTTTCACATGCAGTCATTATATCCTTGGATCAACAAATTTTGTCCTTTGAGCCGGTCGAGGAAGTTGTGCATGTCATCGACCTCATATTCAAAGGGAAAATATTCCCTTTAGCAACAAGTCATTGAAAAAGTCCTTGAATCCTATGTAAAGGAGTTATGGAGCTTTAACTCATTTGTCTCACTTTAATTCATTGACAACATGAACATTGAATTTGTTTTTGAAAAATGACCAAACAAAGATATCGCATTGGAAGGAGGTCTGTGGTTCTATTGGTCCAACTGGATACTTTTGGAGGATTGGTCAAATTCATCTATAGGAGTCCTAGATAAAGTTTGGATACAAAGGGGGAAATCGATTTTTGGATTTTAAGAGGAAGAAAGTCAATGGGATTCACAATCCTATTGACCAAGAAATCCATGTTCTTTTCTTAGACTTATGTAGGGACCAAGGAAAGATTATTTTCCTGAGATATCCATCTCCGAGGTGGGTAAATAAATTTCCCACCTGGGGAAGTTGCCAACACTTGGATGAGACAAAAATGCCCCTTTTGATAATGGAACTTTTATGGCTAAAATGGTCATTATTTTATTTACATGGGAAATAAAAGAACATAGTGCATTTACTCAAGTAACTTACCAAAAAGTGAATGGGGCCAAAGAGTATGGCTCCAAATTCACATAATGCCACACAATATGATTGAGGATTATCGTGTTTGCTTCTTAGCTAACTATGCATGCCAATTCTTGCCTACATAGGAGAAAGTTTGTACTAGCCATCTCACTCAAGGGTAATATGTTCGAAATAAGATAATGGAGGTGATAGGACCTCCGAAAATCATTTTTATCAAATAGTGACTCCAAAGACCGAGGCATTGGGTAACCAATTCGGATAAGACTCGAATGGGATAGGGTAGGGGTTAAGCACCCCTTTCTTCAGTCCAATTAGTGGGGCCCATATGGTATCCCAAACTAGTACAATAAAAGGTTACACAATTAATCAAGCAACATAATAATGTGGAAAGCAAATCAAACCAATACAAAAGTAAATTTGACCAATTTTTATTTTCATTATTTATTATTATCATCCTTTTATTTATTTTTATTGTTTTATTTTTTTCATTTCAAAATTTGAGAGATTTTTTTTATATTTTATTTACCGTTTTATTATGTTTTTATTCTCTTAGATTTCATCAATTATCAATTTTTTGTTTTCTTATAGAACCATATTTCTATTAAATTTTTTATTGATTTTATGATTTTTATATTTACTATCTTTTTCACTTCATTTTTTTTATTATTGTTCCCCTTTCCCCTTTTGGAAACTTGTTTTTTCCCCTATTACCTAATTATGAACTAAACTCTCTCTTTCACCCCTTTGCCCAAGTTAATTTACTCTTGTTTTTTGTTTTTTTCATTTTTTAAAGGTTGGATTAATTTGTCTTCCCACGTTGATTATCTTCCTCATTTTTGAATCTGAAAAATAAAGGGATAACCTTGATTCCTTTACGACTCAACCCCAACTATAGCTCATTGTTGCCCAACTACCCGGATAGATTCAACATTTTCATTCTCGTTCCAAGAGACCGAATCAAATGGTCATTCAATCCAAATCACAAAACTAAACAACTAGACTAAGCAAATAGTACAAGAACTAAGAACACATAATCATGTTACATATAGTCCTAAGCATGCGGACATTTAACAAGAAATGAATCAAAATTCAATGCTTATCAATATTCTATTTAATCGAATTAGATCAAGCAGAGTATGTAGTTTACGTCTTCACGAGCACTAATAGTGGCATTATCAAAAGAAACATAAAACAGGAATTAACTAATTGATTATTTCAAAGAAAAAAGAAACCTCTGATTACTTATAAAATATGATATATTTAGATGTCAAATGGGAGATAAAAGATGGTGGCGAGATTAGATTTGTATCTGAGGCTTACGGGAGCTGGTTTGGTAGAACCTCATCACTAGCTCCTCTACCCTCTTTCAAGTCCCAACTATCACATGGTAATGTATAGAAAGAAAAAAGAAATAAAATTAAATAAAAAAAGAGAGAAAGAAAATGAAAAGATAGAGGAATGGTTAAGGGCCTACTTGGTTGAAATTTTGGCCTGAACCAGTTTCATTACAACAAGGGATACCGAGAAATTTGGTGTCTAACCTTCCTCCTTGATCGGCAGTGGTAACTTGAAGTGTAGTTTCTTCTAATGCAGCAGAGATTGAGAACACAAATCTGATTGGAATGTGGCTTGATATTGTGAGTGATTGTTGCAAATGGAAGATCTAGCCAGGTCCGATTTGCTCGATGTGTGACTAAGCAACTGTGCTGAGCGAAGGTGAAATAAACAAATCATCCAGAAAACTTCTAGGCGTAAGAATTGTCTGTTCTACGTGCTAAAATCCTCTCGTAGAGGTTCTAGCGGCTTGCTAGATCCGATTGGTGAAGTTGACAAGGCAGGGGAGACTTCTAATGAATGAAGACTGAGTGGAAATGGAAGCTCTGCTACTGTGTAAGTGCTTATTTTCAGTTGAGAAGAGTGACGACGAACAGTGGATATAGGGAGGCGATTGATAAGAAAGAAGAAGAAAGGAAATGAGAAAGGAAGGGAGAAGGAAGGAAAGGTGAGGAGAGAGGCATCACTGAGAGGAGAGGGGTTGCCACTTCCGTTCAACGAAGAGGACAAACAATGATAGTGAACAAGGAGAGAATGAGATGGAAGAAAGATAGAAGAAAGAGAGAAATAGAGGAAGAAAGAGAGATAAAGGAGCTCGAAGGAGGGTTGTCACTGCCTCTGTTCTCGTCGAGAGTTGGAAGACGACGAATAGTCGATTCCTCTAAATCGTAAACGTATCTTTGTATTTATAAAGGGCATATTTGCGTTTTCATAATTTTGGGGCTTCCAATGATGCATTTTTGTGATTTTGAGATATTCGGGTCAAACTAAAGGGATGAGAGATCCATCATGTGGATAACCGAACCCTACAGGTAGGTAGGGCAAAATTTCAAAAATTTCTCTCTCTCCCAAATGGGAATCACATTCCCTTTTTAGAAAATTGCATTTTCAAGGATCAATTTTGAACCCTAAACCGAACCAGATTTGAAACCAAAGTAGAAGATGGATGTACCTGATACGGAGTAGTAGTAACTCCCAACGAAGGTATTCACGCCCAAGGAAAACGCCAAAGACTGCTCCTACTAAAGATGACACAACGTAAGGTGGAGCAGAATCACAGGTGGTTCTTCAGCAAGAATTCGATGGGGGGTGAATAAGCACAACTTCAAATCAGTTTTTTCACAAAAAACTGATATCAAGAACGCTTCTTGATCGCTCCTACAGGTAGAGAATGAACTGGCTATGACGGCAGCAATAGAGGGAGGCAAGAGTAGAAGATGGCGTCAGTCTGACTGGAGTTGTCTTCTCTCTTGAATCTAAAATCTTGAAGGATGAACTAGGGTTCGCCATCTTCCTCTATTTATAGCCTTAAAGAGAGCTCCTCATAATCCTATTATGAGTTTCCTAATCTAAATCTTATTTGGATCTGGACTCTCTTTAAGAGATATGGATAGACCCTTATCTTATATGCAGATAAAGATCAGCCCTCCTAATCTTATTAGAAGTTTCCTAATCCAAATCTTTATTTGGATCTAGACTCTCTGAGTGGATAGAGATAACTCTCTATCCTATATGCTGATCTAAATCCCAAAACTGCCCCCTTTTAAATAATCATATTATACCAGTTTGAATTGGGCATTAGGCCCATTAAGTCCATGTGCTCATTCAGCCTCCAAACGGCTGCCCAGTTGGGTATCCTTGTATGGCGTGGGACCCAAACATTGATCTACACATTAGTCACATGGGTTTAACTTAGCCTCTGTTACAAGGCCTGGCCGAATTCACTGAAAGATAGTGAACCCCTGAGCCCATCACCATGGGCTCTTAATGGGCCCAACACTTACACTAAATGGTCCCTAGGTCAAGCCACCTTATAAAAACCCAAAGACTGTGGGCAAATGTAAGATTAGCCCATCAAGTATTACCCTCAATGGTCTTACACTTAACCTCTCAGCCCATAATGATCAAACACTACCCGACAAGAGAGGACATCTCCCTCGGCTGCAAGGAACAATGCTGCACTCTCTACTCACATGGATCTCACTAATTGGCACATCAAAGACAGCCCAATCCAACACCTAGTGCAGTATCATAATCGAGTCTAGGGGTCAGGTGTAGCATTCCAGTTTTGCCCATCAATTTCCAAGGTCTATGGCAATACTGAAATTCTGGTCCAGTTCAAGGTTTCAAGAAAACCCACACTGCATGTACCTCAGGTCTCACCCTGGCAACTGAGATAAGCCACCCCAACCAACTTGGCGACACATCAGTGTCAGCCTTGGCAGGATAAATCTCCTTAGATATATCCAACGGCTGTGAAAATTCTAAACTAAGATGAGTCTCATATGTGTCCAGCTTAAGGGTATTACACAGAAGCACACCATAATAACATGAATCAAATATGTACTTTATTCATTTACATTAAATGTCATAATGTACATTATTTTGATTGGAGCTAAGGGCATACACTGTCCAACAGCTCGCACTTGCACTTAAGTCCAATCTGGTACAAGCCGGAGTCTCAGACTTTCCACGTGTTTCTCAAACACTTTTTGTGTCAATGGCTTAGTCAATGGATCTGCCACATTCTCCGCTGATGCTACCTCTTAACATCAATCTCCCATAGATCCAGTGTTGTCATACAACAGTGGAATGGGTGATGTGCTGAATTCCAAATTCAAGAATGAACATTTTCATTCATTAGGCAGCCTCACTTACGGCAATGTGTTCGGCTTGGGTTGTGGACTGTTATTCCTACTACCAGGACCCCTATCGTGAAAACGTATCCAGATGTAGACTTTCTATCATCTGAATCTGACTAGAAGTTGGCATCAGTATACCCCTGGATCTGTAGTGAACTACCATCGAATACTAGACAAAACTCTTTTGTTATTCGAAGGTATTTAAGTATGTTTTTCACAGCAATCCAATGCTCCTACCCTGAGTTAGCCTGGAATTTGCTTTACCACACTCACTACCTGAGCGATGTCAGGACGAGTGCACAGCATGACATACATGATGCTCCCTATGGCTGGGGCATAGGGAACGTCCTTCATGCTCTCAATCTCCTCGGGAGTCTTGGAAGATATACCCTTGGAGAGAGTGACTCCATGCCTGAAAGGAACATTTCCTTTCTTGGAGTTCTCCATGCTGTATCTCTTGACTATTTTGTCAATGTAAGCAGATTGGGATAATCCTATTATCCTCTTCGACCTATCTCTATAGAGTCGAAGACCCCGTATATAGGAGGCTTCTCCAATATCTTTCATGGAGAATTGCTGTGAAAGCCATATCTTTCATGGAGGCTTCTCAATGAGTAGAATGTCATATACATACAGAACCAAGAACGTAACTTTATCCCCACTGGATTTCCTGTAAACACAGGGCTCATCCGAGTTTTGCTCAAAGTCAAACCTTTTGACGGTAGAGTCAAACCGGATGTTCCAACTCCTAGAATCTTGCTTAAGTCCATATATGGATCTATTTAATTTACATACCATGTGTTCCTGACCTATAGTTATGAAACCTTGCAGTTGTTGCATGTAGATATCTTCACTAAGATCTCCATTCAGGAATGCAGTTTTGACATCCATTTGCCAAATCTCATAATCATGGTATGTTGCTATAGCTAGCAGGATCCTAATGGATTTAAGCATGGCCATCGGCAAAAAGGTTTCCTCATAATCGATTCCCTCTTTCTGAGTGTACCCTTTCGCCACAAGACGAGCCTTGTAGGTCTCAACTTTACCATCGGGGCCCTTCTTTCTCTTATAGATCCATTTGCAACCAATTGCTTTTACCCCAGGGGGCGGATCTACTAGAGTCCAGACTCCATTAGTCTCCATCGAATCCATCTCAGCTCTCATGGCATCTACCCACTTCAAGGAATCTATGTCCAACATAGCTTCCGTATAAGTCACGGGATCTTCCTCACTGGTCGTAGCTTCCACCAAGTAACTATCCTAGTCATAGCCGAAATGAACTGGAGGCCTGGAAACCTGGGTAGATCTTTTAGGTTGGTCATTACCTAGAACTTGTGGGACATCTCCCACTGACCCTGAGCTCTCCTCATCAAAAACAACTTCTTGACGGTGATTGTTCAGGATGTAGTCATCCTCCAAGAAATGGGCATTTCGGCTACAGAACACCTTTTGTTCTCCCGGGTCATAGAATAGGTAACCCACAAAGCCCTTGGTGTTGAAAAAAAAAGATTAACAAGAGTATTAACTCTCCTCTATTATCTTTGCACTTTTCCCCTAAAAGAGATATTTGTTACGTTAACATGGATGGAAGTGCAACTTGCATTGTAACTATGAATGTGTACCCCATTTGAATCTCTAACATTAGCCTCAAGTTGGATTGAGACCCAGCTATGTGTACTCTCTCACACACTCTCTCTTCTAAAAAAATACAAGTAATAACATAAAAATAATTATTGAAGTAAATACAGTTTATGGATATCTTTTCGCATGTTATTATGAGGTTGTAGAAAGGCTATGTTTGAGGATTTTTTATCTTTTATTTATTTGTCAATAGTTGTTGTTACTAGGCCCAAGGCCGAATAATTTAATGTTTGTTTTAAGTCCTTTGATGTGTTAATAGTAGTTCCCCTATTATGGGCATGTTAGACATTATATTCGTTTTCATTCTTAAGTATAAAAGTTAATAGGCAAAGGTGTTAGGTTACTTTTGGTTTCTCTTCCCTTTTTCTCATTTTCTTCTTGTCATTTTACCATCAAGAACTTTCTATTCTTCTTTTACCTTTTCATCCCCTAACAATTCTTTTCATTTTTGTTATTTCTTACTTGGTATCAAAGCAATTTTAGAGTTTTCCATAGTTAATCCATATAGTGTGGACTATTTGCTTTTGATATGGAGGAAGTTGCTTGTGTTTTTTTTCTTATTTAGAAAAGCTTTCTATAGGGGCATTTCAGTTTTACTTTTAGGCAATTTCTAGGGCTCTTGGTGAGATCAACAACCTCTTCTATTATTTATATTAGTTCATCTGAGAAGAGTAATCTCTTTACATTGGTTTTTTAGAGTGTTTGAACTTTCTAGGAGGGGTTAATTTGATTCTAGAGTTTTTTTTTTTTCATTTTTTTTGGTGTTCCAAATTGTTTGAAAAGCTATGAAGGATAGTGGAGTTGACAGAAATCACCTACTGAGCCCTTGGACTAGGTGAGGGAGGTATCAATGATCCCTTGGGATCAAGTACTATCACAACTATGAAATTGGATGGTACAAATGGGCATAATCACTTACGAAAAATATTGGTGCATGTGAAAAAGTAGAGTAATATCATTGTTGAAGAGAATAAACCTAAGACAAATTCCTTTCGATGGGTTCAAGAGAGTTACATAGTAATGACCTGGTTGTATAATTCCATGCTCCCTCACATTATATATATATATATAGATAGATAGATAGATAGAAAGAGAGAGAGAGAGTTACATAGTAATGACTTGGTTGTATAATTCTATGCTACCTTACAATATATTGTGAGCAAATATTGATAAGGAGATTTGGGGTGGAGTAATAGAGACCTATTATCAAAACCATAATGTTGCTAAAGCTTAGCAATTGAGAAATCAAATAATTAGTATAAGGTGGGGAGATAAACCTCTTATGAGGGGTTTTCAAAATTCTGTTAACCGGTTAATTCACTACAAGAATCCATAGCTACAAATGCAGTGGTTATAGGCAATGACTACGGATGTTAGAATTTGTAGCTAAAACTAATCTATAGCTACGGTTTATGCCTGTGGCTAAAGCCTGAATTAATAAGGATTTGTGCACTTTTAGCTACGTTTTGTAAATTATTTGTAGCTAAAAATTGACTTTATAACTATGGTTTATTTTGATCGTAGCTAAAAAAATATGAATCTATAGATACGGATTTAGCTTGTTTGTAGCTAAAATTTAAAACCTATAGCTATGATTTATCTATAGTAAAAACCATGAATCTATAGCTGTAGTTTTATTGCCCGTAGCTAAAATTGTTAATTTGTGGTTGATGATTAGATCTTGATTTTTTTATTACTTTTTTGAAGCCTTTTTTTCCTTTATCGAATATAAGCACAAATTATTTTGTTCATAATATAAGATGGAACTTGAATGCAAAATTCCAATAAAAGATTATATAATGAAAAAATGAATTACATCTCAAGCTACTTTAATACATCCATGTGTTTAAAATCTATTACAAATTCAAGGTTCTTGAATACATGAAACTCAATCCAAAAAAAAAGGAGAAAAAATTGACATGTAAAATTTTTATCAAGTTTGTCTCCATCTACATGAGGGAAGTATGTCCTTTAGCATGTTCAACCTATAAAAAATAAGTTAGAAATCACATTTTTGGAGATATAAATTCATGTATGGAAATATAATTATTAAGTGTGTAATATAAATTTGCTTACTTTATTCCAAGCCTATTGTTAAACAAATTAGAAGTGCAAGGACTTGGATCAAACTTGAGATGAGTATCTAATATCGACTTTCTCTCTTGAGCCTACACCACAACAAAGAAGGAAAGGTTGATTAATGGAGAGAATTTCAATTCCAAACCCTTCGTATCCTTGTCAAATGCCAAAAATAAGTTTTACACTAACATTTTATGCATGTTTTCTAACAAAAATTGGAATTACAAAAATATGGGCATAGGCTGATTTGAACTAAGGATTAAATACATTGCCAAACTAAAAAGGCATATTGTTCTTCATTCAAATTATTCTACACCAGAGACAACTTGTTCTAACTCCTGCTTATTTCTTATTTATTTTTGGGGATTGGTTTAGGCACATCCAATTATTGATAAACCAGGAAAATCACTTGTAGAAAGACTAGGAAACTTAATTTTCTATGAACTTTTGTTTTGGGAGAAAAGGATACCAATAAAATTCCAAGACAGACTGTGGTCCTTTCAAAACTGCAACCCAGAAATGTGGAAGAGAAAAATTATGTCATTGATATAGATGCGCATAATTTTATTTCCAGAGGCTTGAGCAACACCAATGTCCTAAAGGAGCACATTAGTTTTTCAAAGCTAGGGTCTTAAGATAAACATATGCAGCTATAAGTCTGTTGAACAAGCCTAGTGAGAAGCACAAAACTATGATGAAACCTTGAAACACCATTGTTAGTAGGTTATTGAATTCAAAATAAAAACATGCATATATAAACCCAAGAATACTAAAATGTACCACCCAAACAAAATCAACAAGAAATTATTCATCCTAACACCAAAACTTATTCAAAAATTTAGAAATGAACTATGACCAAAAGATTTTTTTTCTTCTTCCACATCAACTTCAAAATCAGGTTCTTAATTCATCATAAATGAATTGTGACCAAAAGATTGTTTTCTCTATAATTGCATTGCTTGTGGGAATTAAAACTTCTTAGTTAATGAATATTTTCAATTTGTAACCCAAGTAATTGGCATTTGATGACTCAAAGTTCTCAATATCATGCAAGCAAATGCAGCTCTCTGGTGGCATTTTTATATTTAATAAAAAATAATTGAGAACTAGAAAGGCATAGTAGAAATGCTGATTAAGAGAGTTGAAAACCTCTTCCAATCTATGTTCTTCATCTTTGAAGAAAAAGAGCTTGGAAGAAGTCCAGGCTCACATTGGCCAGAAATACATTCCACTAAGATATTAGGAACCCAACTATTGTTGTTGTCCTAGACTTGGTATTCATTGATGCCAGGATTGCTTTTTTTAAGCTTCATCTGTGTTTTGAGAACACTAGTTACATATCTCAATTATTGATTAGATGTCTTATTACTATGTTCAATTATAGTGGAGGATTAGGATGATCTCAAAGAATATATATAGAGGAGTTACAACAACTTGTTCAAATGTTGTTGTGCCTTGACCTCATAACTCATAATTGAAACATACATACAGGTTTAGCATTTTCCAAGCTTGCTACCCATAACAATGGCATGGCCATACCTCTATTTTTTTCCCAACTATGAAAATAAATTCATAAATTACCAAGAAAAAATAACTACCAAAAGATATAACAAAAATTTGTTCTACTTTAATTTTTTAAATTTCAAAAAACTATAAAATGGAGAAAATGAATAAGGTTACATATCAAGCACAAAAAAATAATTCATGGATAACAAGTTAAGAAAAGCCTCAACAAGGTAACTCATTGTTTGGACATAGCAAGGGGTCAAATTTGTTGAATTCAAGATATTTCATCTATTATATCATCCACTTCATGACAAGAAAACAAATTCTATGTCCCATCTGTGGAAAAAGAAGTGCAGCCATAAGGTGTTTATCATGATAATTATATTGATGCCAAGTGTAATTAAAAAAAAAAACACAGGAAGCAATTGAATAATTGTCAAATAATAAGCATGCTTAAAATAACTTTGACAAAGTATATGGATTATATAAGCTTATAAACAAGTACTGACAGATTTTTCAAAGGGCCACCAGAGTCACATAAAGAAACAAAAGAGAGAGAGAGAGAGAGAGCACTTTCAAGCACAATGTTCCCCCATTGGACACCTAAATTCTTATCACATGGTTCCACTCTTAGGTTATTAAACTAATCAAACAAATTAAGTATTCATGTCATTTATTTCCACAATTATGCAACTATCCATTAAGAGAAGCTAGATAAAATAGACTATAATCAGTGGAGACCCAAATATCTTAATCCCTATCCATTAACAAACACATGGCTTTCTAGAACACACCAACTATAGCACTAATTTGACACATTCAACCATTTTAAACAACTTTTTAGAAACAACAAGGCCCACCAAGTTAACCAATTAACCTCATTAATTACACATGGTCCATGGCTCCCTTTCTTCCCATCTCTCTACCCCTCTTTTGTTGCATAAGTTATCACTCTACGAACTTGATTAATTATATACATGCATGGGTATAGGGCACAATATCATGACATTTGTCACACATAGAGTGATATGGGACCTATTACTCATTGACACCCATCCAGAATCCTGCCCTAATCTAGTTAAAACAAGAAGTAAATTTAACATGATAATTAAGAATTGCCCATCACTCCAAATGATAAAAGAGACAATATCAAACACATATATTAGTCATATTGTGTTTCAAAAATTGAAACAATTAATTACTTTTTGGATTTATTTACTAAAATTTCTCTACAACAATATGAAATTTTACATTTTTCTTTTATAATTATATTTTAAAAATTAAACAAAAATTATATATTTTTTCTTTCAACGTTAAGAGCCCATCCCCATGATACCTCTTCCACACACAATTGTAGTGGCCTTAGCATAAAAGACACAGACTCCTCTAATTCTTCTTAGTTTTCCATGCTTGAACGCTTTTATTTATAATTTATCTTTCTCCATCTTTCTCCCCACCTCCAATGAACCATGAACCTCACAATATGACTTGCAAATGGATGACTCTCTAAGAATCTACACTCTCTACTCTCATTCCTCCCCTTCACATCAACCTCAACATCTCCCACACTCTACCCCATTATTGGCATTCTTGTTGAAATGAGCCATCTCGATCAAGTCACCACCCAATTTGGATCTCTAAAACTCCACAAGATTCTTACTTAGATCCTCTTGGAATATTGTTTCAACTGTTCCTTTCTCCTGAAGCACCTAGTTTCAAGAAAACAGTCCATGGTAATAACTCGGATAAGAGAATGAAGCAGTAGTTTCTACCGTTCTATATGATTTTCTAATAATTAAATTTTTAAGGATCTCTCTAAGAAAGAAATAATAAAAAACAAAACAACCATACTCAAGAAATTGCAGTGATGGCCGGTGAGTAATTGTAATTTCCTTATTATTATTTTTTGATTGGAGGTAATTTCCTTATTAACTCATTCATTTAAACCTAAAAACTACTCCCTAACCCATGGATAAACTATAGGACTCATGTTTTAAGTTGTTGTTACCTCTAGCCTTCAATTTCTCTAGATTTCATGTGAACGGTAGCAAAAGAATATGTAGCAGAATATAAAATAGTGAGAAAGTGGGAAAGAAATTCTTACAAGAAACTGATGATAGTTAGTCTTAGGTTGGGCTGCAAGATTTGATTTTCGAATGAAGAGTTTACTTTTGTAACTACAAATCATTGATCTTTGAATGTTCACTTCAATCACTATTAGTCGCTCCTAGGACATTCTTTCATAGGTTGGGCTGCAACTAGTCGATCTAAGGATGTATTGAGTTTGGCGGCAGAGAAAAGAGGAAAGTGTGGAGGCTAAAATAAAAGGGTTTCATGCGTGGGAGGTTAGAAATGGAAAATATGCTAGGGCGTAAATCAATTCAACTTGAATACATGGGCTATTGCTACAACCACTTAAAAATTGGTTGTGGCAATATCATCTTATAGAATGATAGCGTGCATTGTATCTGATTTATAGCTATGGATAAATAAATTCTGTAGCTATGAATAACCATTAGCCATTGACAATTTGGCCGTAGTTAGAAATATATCACTGTATTTAGTTTTGGCTACGGTTTTTCTTTAGTCAGAAACAATAACCCATGTTTTAGCTACAGGTTTTATGTATGTAGTTAAAGTACAATAGCTATAAGTCCATTTTCTTGTAGTGATTGGTTGTTTTTTTATGGTCCAGTTCTTTGGATTTTCAATTTTTTTATATTTATAATATATAAGTTAAAAATAAATATACGAGTAGTCCAAAGATTTTATTCTCTTTGTATTTTCTTATTGATCGACAATAGAACCACCACAATGGATTTCTAGAAAAGAAAAGAGGGGAAAGGAAGAGAATAAACTTGCCTATTACAAAGAGTGGAACCAATGATGGTGGAGTTCGAGGTTAGTGAAATCGAGCAAAGACTATAACATTAGTAGAGTTGAAGCGGCTATTAAATGGCAAAGGAGATGTAAAATATTCACCTAGATAGAGAAAAGTTCTTTTTTGAATCTGCATATACTAGTCCCTTGGATTATCATCTTGCTAGTCTTCACCAATAGAAAACCTCTACGCAACCCAACCCCCTTTAATTGAAAAGTGATGGGAGTCCAGACTAACAACAGTCCTGCACTCCAAATAATATTTCAACTTTATTAAGACCTTTCATTGAGTTCCAAAACCGGTGAGGTCTTTTTCTTCCCCAATAAACTATCAAACTTTTGAAAAGCCTTTTTACCCTCCTCCCAAGCTATGAATTGTGAACTCTGACACTAGACGATGGCGGCCATTTAAACAAAAATAGTTTGGATGGCAACAATAACTCAAATGATGACCTGTGAACTTCATACTCTTTGTTAGTTGTTAAGCATGAATAAGTTTATATTGGTCTGTTGGTTAAAGCTAACTTAAGTCCATGTGATTGATGTGGATTTCTTTATGATTTTTTTAGTATATTTCTTTCTATGGCATGAACCCAATAAACTCACAATGGATTGTTGAATAAACTTTATTTCTCTCCACCGAAAACAACAATCTTGTCATCCAAACAAAATTTGGAGAGAAAGAAATGTAGACTTGGTTTCTTCTTTTATACAACTCGGACATCTAGTAGAAGAAGAGAAACTGATTATGCTAGAGAAAGATTGGGGGAGGGTTTACTGTGTAAGAATAAGAAAAAGAGAGCAGGAGATATAGTTGATTACTTGATTATGCTAGAGAAAATAATGGTGGAAGCTTTCTTGGTTTTCGGTGAAGATGGCCTTATTGCTGGTTTGAGTTATCGCCGATGTTTTATGATTGTTGAAGCTCATAGGTTACAAGTTGGGAGAGGGTTTACGACCCCTTATTGTTGATTTTGGAACTTAACGACATGTTAAATTAAATTGAAATATTATTTGGCATCTAAGACCACCGTTAGTCTTGACTCTTGTTAGTTTTCAATTAAGGGGGGTTGGACTGTGTGGAGGTTTTCTATTGGTGAGGACTAGTAGATTTTGGTCCAAGGGACTAGCAGATGTCTTCCTTTTTATGATTTTGATTGTTTAGGCATGACTATCTATTCAATAGATAATAAGTATGTCAACTTAGGTTAGGTATGACAACCTATAGAGTAGACAATCATCAATGTTATGCCTTTTTTGAAAAAGGAGTCATCAATGCTATAGATAAAAAGGTGGGAATCAAAGGAGAGAATATTTAAAACTAAATAATCTTATATATGATTAATAATATCTATAGTTATATACTAACAATACCATATAACACATTCGTTTGGTTAACCATCAAATTTTTCTAGGTTAACTAAAAATCGAACTGGTCCTTCAGTTTTTCAAAAATATCGAATTAAAACCAAACCAACTAGTTTAGTTAACTAGAACTTTTGATTTGGTTTAACCAGTTCGATTTGGTTTTTTAGTTTTTCCGATTTTTTATGATCACTCCTTACCTCTTACAATGTTTTTTTTTTTTTTTTACTCAAAATACTGTGTTAGGAGATAGGTCATTTGAAGGTTATGGTATGGGAGGGTGCTAAGGATGTTGCTACCTATTAATAGTTGATAAAGAAGAATAAAGTATTTGTGCTCTTGACAGGACTTAATCCTAAGTATGATATTGCACGACAACATATTCTTTCCCTTGAAAATGTGAGTTTTTCTTAGATATATGCCTTTGTGTTTGGATAAGAAAGTAGTAAATATTATGATGCAACATCCTAGCATTGACTGGTCGACCATTTTAGCACTATTAGATGTAGACCTAGTGGAGATAAGGGCAGTAGTAAGGATAAAAAGGATTTGGTTTGTGATCATTATAGTAAGCCCAAACATATCGGAGACACTTGTTGAAAGCTTTGCCCTCACCTTATATCAACTTGGCTTATGAACAAGAAGGGAAATGCCAATATGGCAGTGATAGGTGACTCCTTAGATTCTCCTTCTTTAGCATCCTTTGAGTTTATTATAGCAATAGCAATTAAGGCTAAATTGGAGTATGGGCGGTATATGAATTAGCAAGACATTGCTAGTTCTAGTTCATCTCAAAAAGGACAACATGAGTATAGGCAATTTTGGGACTAGACATACCACTTCTTTTGCTCATATCGGTAGTTCATATGCCATTGCCAACTATTTTTCTACTTCAGGTAAGGAGGGACCCCCCTAGGTTATAGACTTAGGAGCCTTTGAGCATATGGCCAATGTTTTTATTTTATTTTCTTTTTATTAGTTGTGCTCTGGTAGAAACAAAGTTTTTATTATAAATGGTTCCTATGTTCCCATAGCAAGGAAGGGGTTTATTACCTTTTGTTTTGCATGTTCCTAGATTATATACTAATCTCTTATCTATTAGTAGATTGACAAAGAGTTTGAATTGTTCAATAGCCTTTCTTCTTGGTCATTGTGTTTTTCAGAATTTGAGGTTAAGGAGGACAATTGAAAATGGCCATGAGGTGAATGGAGTCTACCTTTTGGATGTGCTTTCGAGTTATTAGAGTCATAATGCTAGTAATAAGAATAATGTGTTAAAGTTTGTGTGTCAGCATATGCCATGGTATAATCGCCTAGATCATTTGTCTTTTAGTTATTTATGTTTCCAAAATTGGTTGTCTATTAAGTTGTCCAATACCTGTATGCATGTGTAAGTCCCATGCGTGTGTACGTATGCAAGCTCCTTGAGTTTTGGTGTTTCCTTATGATTTGTGACTTCCCTTCTTGCTTAATACTTTAGATGGTGAGGTAATGAAGGATGTTGGAAGATATCAAAGGTTGGTGGAACACCTACTATACTTGCATATGAAGCGTCCATATATCTCCTATGTAGTTAGTTTTGTGAGTTAGTACATGCATGCACCACATGCTCAACATTGGCCAACAGTTGGTAGGATTCTTGCCTATCTAAAAATACATTTAGGTAAAGATATATTGTTTATAAATCATGGACATATGAAACTGGAAGCTTATATAAATATAGATTAGGTGGGATGTTTAGATGATAGGAGATTTACAGTAGGTTTTTACATCTTTGTTAGAGAGGTAACATGGTTTCATTGAAGAGTAAGAAGCATTCTCTTGAAGTGAATCAAGCTGCCAATTGGTTGACTCATGAAGCTCAACTGTCTTTCAATGGTGTAGTTTTTATTGATATGTGTAAGCTTTATTTTCCTTTAGATTTCATTTGTTCATGTGAACTTTGGGGATGTGCTACCCCTTGTCTTGTGTAACTCCCTTTGGTCTTCATCAAAAAAGAAAAAAAAAAGAGTAAGAAGCATTTTGTAATGAATAGATCGAGTACAGAAGTACAATGCAAGTCCATGGCTTATAATGTCTCCGCTACTTTGGATTTGGTCTTTCTTGGGTGAGCTTGTGGTTGTTGCATAGGAGTTTATGATGTTGTACTGCATTAATCAAGTCGCATACAACATTGCCCATGGTCTAATTTAACATGATGGGACAAAGCATATTGAGGTAGAAAGACACTTTATAAGAGGGGGGTGACATCATAAGGCATATTGCCTATTTTATGTTTCATATGATTTTAAACTAACCAATGTATTCACCAAGGGAGTTGCTATAAACAAGCTTGAGCACGTTCTATACAAGTTGGGAATGTGAAAATATTTATTCCCAACTTCATGGGGAGTGTTAAGGATTTGTTGCGTTTTTATTTATTTGTTATTAGTTGTTGTTATTGGGCTAAGGCCCATTAATTTAGTATTCGTTTTAGGTTCTATTGATGTATTAATAGTAGCTACCATATTGTTAAGGGCATATTAGGCATTGTATTCCTTTTTTATTATTGAATATTTGAATATACAAGTTAATGGGTAAAATATCATTTGGAATTTCTTTTCTACCCTCTATGTTTAACAAAAAAAAATCAGAATTCTTGTAAAGAGACATACATGAGCCCAACTAAGGTGAATTTAGGAATATTTGTTGAATGTTTAATCAAGATTTTCCAACCAATCACTTTAAAGACTAACACAATGTAATTTCTTTTCATTGGTTCATATACACTTTGAAAACATTCAAGATGTTAACTATGGCATGCCATTTTTATCATTGATTCATGTTTTTGCTTCACGATCCATACCAAAATAATGGAAGTAGGATGTTTTGGTTTATCATCAGTTCATTGGTTCATGTTTTTTTTTGGGTAAATTACAAACTTCCCCTATACAAAGGGGTTAGTGATATAAATACTCCCATTATTAGAGTTCCGTCAATTAACTTTGAAATAGATTCTCATTCAATTATTTAATTTTTTTTAATTCTCAAACTAACATTTTCTTATTTATTTGAACGATTTATGATTTGATTAATTTTCTAAATATAACATTGAAGTCCTCTCAATTGGATCCTTGCAGATTTTTGGTTGGATTCAAGAATTTCATTCATGTTATTGAAATGAATGAAGAATTTAAAAATCTTTTCTTTTCATGCAAGTGAAATGATTTTTGTTGTTTTAGTTGATTTCGTTTAGAGAAAATAGAGATACTTTTGATCAATTAAGGTTTAAGAGAAAAGGGTAAAGAAAAGAAAATAAAAAAAATTCAGGTGAGTATTTTAATAATTTAATTCATTCCGTCCTCTGATTTAACGGTTAGGGGATATTTGTTGAAAAGTGCAAGTTTAGGAAGTCTTGCATAATGAAAAATGAAAGTTCGGAGATATTACTATTTGTCACCACACCATAATACAATAATACAAAGGGTCTTTCTTGTTTACATTTTTGATATTTTGGTTTATCGAAAAATATGGAAGTAGGATCTGGAAAATTTCTTGCTTTCTAACATCATATCCAGATCCGTGGAAAGTTGGCTGGAGCTTTCATCGTGGGTGGCTACGATCACCTTATCGCCTTGTTATCGGTCTCAGCTGTAACGTGTCATACAAAGAGAGAACCCTATTGGCAGCCCAGGCTGCCCAACGTGGACAGCAAGTTTTCTTGAATCCCGAGTTCCGACTCATGAGATGGGCCAATCCGTACAAGCAAGCCCGGCCCCACAAAAGGAGTTGTTTGGATAAACCTGTCCCAAATGCTTAATTACCCACTAATAGCCTTCCAAGTTCCAACAGCAAAACGTATCTTTCTTGGATTGCCAAAAGTCTTCCGACTTTCCGAGGTCCTTTTCTCCTCTCTTCTTTTATACGGAATCGGCTTTCGTCAGCGCAACGCCCGTTCGACCACCCTTTTAAACACTTCTTTCTCTAATATCTTGATACCAATCTAACGGCTAAAAAGTGGCCCACAACGAGTGACTGTCCCTTCGTTGGATCATATTCGTGTCAATCTGCCAACGTCTCTCTTTGAACACCGAATCGTTCAACAGATAAGAGATGGGGACAAAGATTGTCGATTTGGCGTTTGACTATTGGCGGTAGAAAGCACGGAGTGAAGAAACAGAGATTGGTCGGGTTGAGATCGTTGACTGAATGCATATGACGAACCAGCAGCACACGTCTACTCCTCCCGCTTCACCGTTTGATCGCCTGACTGGGGCCTACCGAATCCCTCTTCTGTTCTCTTCTCTCTGTCACTCGCTAATCCATAATCAAGCCAAGCATTTTTTAATTGAAAATTTTAATACCATATATCTCCTCTTTCACCAACCCCATCCCCCTCCCTCTAATTGAAGCAGACCCAATTCCAGCTACAAATACCATTCGAGTGCCTGGTCATAATCTGAGACGGTTTTGAAGGCTCGAAAGATCTCTCTCGCTCTGTCTCTCTGTGCCTTCGCCATGTCTCCAAGAGAGGCCACTTCAAATGTACGATCTTCTATCTCCATGGTGTTTAATTTCAATTACAGATAATTTGTTCATTTATTGTTTGATTAAGATTTGGTTAAGTTGTTGATTTCCTTTTGTATCAGAACTGTTCTTTCTTTGGGTATGATCGTCTAGGAATTGTTAGTTATGGTGTTTGATTGGTTTGATGAACTGAGGTTTTGATATATTTGTGGTAGTCTTATCTGTAATTCTTTAGTAATTGTTCAGATTCATTTGGAAATGGTTTTTGCTTATTTTGTTCTAGGAATATAGTTTGGACTTTGGACAACTATAGTTGATCATATACAGTAGGTGTGGTTTTGGAATTTCACCCTTCAAACTGGTCATACCAATTGAGGAATTTTAGCTGTTAAATAGGTTAAACTGTAAAGTGGTAAGTTACAGGGCCTGGCAAATCACAAATGTTTTGAAGAAATAATGTTTGTTTAATATCATTACCTACTAAGGGAGGATAAAAGTTTAATTAGCTACGGTTCAAGTTTCATGTCATTAAATATTGAAATATTAGGCAGAAAACATTTACTGTTGCTCACCTACTCTTATCTGGACATGCCATCTGTCCTTATATAGGAACTAAGAAAAATGTCCTTTTTTGGTTTGGTAGAATATACACAAATGTATCTACTGAACGTGATAGTTAATTTCTGCTCAGCTGATATCTTTGCATCATAAATGGGTAACAAATGGAATCTACTGCACTGCATATTGCCACATTAGTTTACAATTTGTAAAACTAAATATTTGTGAGGCTTGATCTACTAACTTAGTAAATTTTCTTTTTGTAACATGTCATTTTTTTTCATTGAAGGTATGATTTTTTTTTTGTCAAACTTAGTCCAGGTCCAATGCTAAAAGTGCATAGGAGGTATCTTATCTGCACTGTATATTTAACCTTATTAAACAATCTCATCCATTTGTATCTACATCAAAGTTGTTTCATTAGTCTGTCCTCCCCATGAAGAGTTTGTTTGAAACTTGGTAGACTTTGTTACTCTGTCAATTTAGCTTATTGCCATTTGGTCATCACCACTATATTTTGCATTTACAATCTTATAAACCTAAATAATTTGATTGCAACTTTCTTTCTGTTCTTAACTTTCTCCCTTTTGCTGTTTATAGAGTGTTTTAAATGACACATGTCAAATTCTTTGATAATGAATTGAGATATTACCCAATTAGAGGGAGGGTTTTGTGGTTGGCCATTTTAACTTTCTAAGGGCTAATTGCAATTAATGCAGTAAGTAGGATAGAAACAGATGGGTAGATAGATAGATACAGTAACAAGGGAAGCACATATGTTTTTGCACGTGTGTTTATATTTGAACTGGATAGATAAGAGATTGATCAAGATTACTTACTTTTGTGTGCAATGAAGATAAGATTTCTTTCAGTCAGTGTTTGGTTAGTATTGTGTTTACTAAAATTTCCTGACGATGCTTCAATTGTTTGCAGTAAAGGTAAGGTTAATCTTGATGATGTATCAAAGGACCTTGAGTAAATATTCCCTTTTTATGGGTCCTTAATTTTAAATGGCACAATTACATCCATTTAGCTATGCTGATATTGGTGCACCCATGCCTATTTACGTGAAATGAAGTTTTAAGAGAGCCAATTCAGTAAAGGACCTTGGTAATATTTCAATTACTAAATTGCTTAGCTGTATATTCCTCAAGATTAAATTTAATAGTATTGATATAACTTATTTTTGTTCTTTTCCTTCTTTGTGGTTGCTATTGGTTTTAAGTTCTTGTTTTTTCATCAAAGAGATAGATTTTCTTTTAAAGAAAATGGATCTGGAAACAAGAACACAAAAGGTGAAAAGGAAAATGGTAACATATATTCATCTGAAATCTATTCTAAATCTGTTAAAGAACTCTGCCTGTGACTATCAAGTTAAAGCTATAAGATAGCCAGGGACTATGCTTTCAATAACTTGTAAGAACATATTCTCTGTCATTATGAACTGGGCATTGATTTTAAGGACTTAAAAAGGATATGAAAAGGATAGATATTGGGATAAAATTGGATATTGTAGATCATTGATTATGTATCTATTTGTAACACTTTCTGTAAATTGTATGTTTTTTGGGGATCCTTTACCCAGCATTATGTTATCAACGCAGCGAAGTTATGACTTGTTGTTTAGGCCTCTCTAGTCAATGCAATGGCTAGTTGGTGCCTAGGTGCTGATTTGTCAGGTTGGATAGGCCAGGAGAGGGAAGCGTAGCCTTTGTTTTCCAAAGGAAGAATGCAACTTGATTATTTGACATGCCAGTTTTTTTAGTAACTCTGTACCAACAAAACACTAATCGGAAGATAAAAATAGTTCAACTGCCTTCATTTATTTTATGTATTTTTTTCCTAATTTATATACCATCATCCAATCATGTTCCATCACAAATATTTAAAGCATCACAATGAACATAACAAAATGAAATAAAGATTTAAAATGACTTTGTAGTTGACTAGGTTGACTAGTTGATTCTTAGCCATACTAGGCTACCACATCATCAGTATTGACTGACTAGTCAGTGATGCAGTCAGTCTGGCCCTCAACTGGCTAGTTGGTTGACTAGTCCGTCAATGACTAGTTGGCACCTTGATAACATGGCTTTATCTAATAGGACCCAATCTTGCTACTTGTAATAATTTTGCTTTTGATATTTATTAATTAAAAGAGTCACCTACTTACTAATAAAAAAGGAGGAAAGTTCACCGTATTTCTCCATCCCACAGACTGATATATAATTTATAATGTTGCCCAAAATATTTGGTGCCTATCCGTCCCTTGTTTAGCCAGACCATCCACCATCCCAGTAGCTAAGCAAGGAGTTACTAGGGAGGTTTTGTTTTGGGCCTGTTTTTAAGTTTTTGTTTTTTTGTTTTTTTCCATCCATTGTGGGTGGTAAGCCTGTAATCTTTTCAATTGTCTAATGAAAGTTACCGTTTCCTATTAAAAAAAAAGTTCACCGTATTTTGTACTTATAAATAGGTGATAAAATGAGCTATAGAGGTTGTGACCAGGATAAGAGATTGTAGTTGTAGGATTATGGAGCTACTGATTCAAAATAAAATTGTGCCTTTGAGGATGTTGGGGGCCTTCTGATGATGGATATGCATTGTTATGTTGGTTACTTTCTAAGGAATAATTTTGATAATAATAAATTCAGTATGATATTCATGGTGAAGCATGGGGACTTTACTAACTGCCATAAACTATGAAACATATTAGGATGCACAGTGACAGAGGCTGCATTACTTATATTGGTATTGTTTTAAAATAGTGAGTCCTGAAAAGTATTTATTGGGACTTTGGTTATGTGGTACATCATTGTTCCAATTAATTGGTGGAGAAAATTTTCAGTGTCTGATTTATCATGTGTCACGTGTTCTGTTGTCGTAAGAATGTGTCATTTCCTCACAAGTCAATGCACTGTAAAAATATTCAGAACCACTTTTTTTTTTGGTACTCCTCTTTAAATTACTTTCTGGTCCCATGTCATTTTCTGGTTTTGGATGGATTGTTGAAGTTATTGCTGCTCCAAAAATGATAACATGGTGAAATTGCAAGATTATTTTGTTTCATAGCAAGCATCTTGTCATGCTTCAGCGCTTTTAATGACAGGATTTCTGTGGACAAGGGAGTTCCAGTGGGACATTTTCACATCCAGAGAATGGTTACAGGGATTCATCTTCTGCCTCCGATTCAGAAAAGGTAGTTTTGGAGTTCCTTCAACAGACATCTGTGAAGGGAATGGATGAACACCTTGTTGAGTTTTCAGAGGCTTTGAGAAGTAAGACAACTTATCTTTTAGAACTATTTTAGATCTTGTGAAGATCTCTTCTGAATTTAGAGTGGTGCTTTTTTGTCGTAGTCATTGGGGAAATTAGATCAATTGTACTTAGTGAAAATTTGTTATGCATGTATTGAGGATAAGTATGGGACTTTGGTTTGCAAATTTATAAAAAAGCTCTCTACAATGTTCCAGTTTATAATATCTGTCTGAAATTTTTGACTTATCTTTTGTTGTCTGTTACCTTTTACAAAAATATAAACTAAGGGAAATGGGGAAATGTTTTGGGATTTATATTGATAAGAAAGATGATTCTCTTAAAGTCTTAATAGATGGCTCAGTTTATGGAATAATAGGTTCAACTTTACAGAGTGCAAAGCACTTTTCTATCCCCTAAATACAAATAATATTAACTGGAGAGTTAATAAAGGAAGCTAACTTACAGCTAGTGGTATCTTATTTAGTATTATTTCCCACCTGGAAGTTCGTAGCTTTTGGTTCTTTTTCATACAATTTCTGTTTCATGAACTGATGAGTTTATGCAGGGAACTGTAATCTGATTAATAATTAGAGACATTCTGGAATTGACAACTGATTAATTTCAACTAACCTGATAGACACAATATACTAGGTTTGTAGCACTTTGGGATCAAAGGGGAGCTCTTTGATTTCTATTAAGGGCGGTTTGGGTTGGACAAAGTTTTGGAACCTCTAGTAGGAGTGGTTGAAGTTTCACTCCTCCCATCTTATTGGGTCCTATGAAACCCTAATTTTGGGTGATTGAAGAGTTCTTTGTTTGGAGTAGAAAATCTAGCTTAGTAAAACCCTAATTTGATTTTCGTTTGCATTCACTCAATGGATCAAACTAAAGGAGAAACCAAATATCCCGTAGATTATGGGTTTGGACATGGGGGCCAGTGGAGACTCTGTTGGGGGCAGTTACCATTGTGAAATTGGATGGAGCCAATTATTTAGCTTGGTCTTAGTCAATTAAAATACATGTGTGTAGTAGAGGGAAATGGGGTTACATTTTTGGGAGCAAGAAGAAACCAGCGAAGGATGACCCTACCTATGAAAGGTGGATGCAGGAAAACTACATAGTAGTGGGTTGGTTAGTGAATTCTATGCAGCCACATATTAGTCAACACTACCTGTGGATGGAAACTCCAAAGAAAGTGTGGGATAGTGTCACAGAGAGATACTCCCGATAGCTGAATGTTGCTTGGGCCTACAATAGTACAAATTGAAGAATGATGTGAATAACCTAAGACAAGGGAGAGTCCCTTAGCTGTCTATTTCTCCATGTTGAAATCTCTTTGGCAGGAGATTGATTTAATGGAGACTGTTGTTGGGGATTGTACAAAGGATGCAAAAACACATAGGAAGTTGGTGGAAAGAAATTGGGTCTTTGAGTTCCTCACTAGACTCAACTTGGAGTATGATGTTGTGAGGCAGAATGTTTTGGCAAGGATGAGGTGACTTTGTCTTAGGCTTATGCTATGGTGAGTAGTGAGGAGAAGAAAAGATAGGTTCAGTTTGTAAAGCTGCAGGTTGGTCACTATGCTAATGCTAGGATGAAGCCAAAGGTCAACACTAGGAAGAAAAATGTTATCTATGAGTACTGCAAGAAGCCTAAACATACTAAAGACACCCGTTGGAAGTTGCACTCAGAGCTCATTCCTACTAGACTCAAGAATGGAAACAGTGGAAAGAGGATTGGAAATGGAAAAGGTGGAAATGCAAATGTAGCAACCTCCTCACAGAATGAATAAGGGTAGAGTGGTGAGAAATCAGTGGGAGTGCAACTTGTAGCCGCCAGGGCTGAGTATGAGAAGTATGTCTGAATAATCAATCATCTAGAGTCTACTACTACAGCATCTACTTCTTCAGATACAGTTCCTTCCTCTGTGTATGCACACCCAGGTATTCGTGTCACTGCAAATCATGCTATTATTTCTGGTACTCATAAAATCTTTTGGGGAATTGATTCTGGTGCCTCTAACCATATAACCAGTGTTTCACATTTATTCACCTCTTACCAACTCCTTTCTGTCTGGGACAAGATATTCTCTTGCTGATGGCTCCTTTGCCCCTATCACGGAAAAGGGAGACATTAAGACCCCACATGCCGTGACCTTATTATTTGCTCTTTATGTACCTAAACTTAATATCAAATTGCTTTCAATTAGTAATTTAACTAAATCCCTGAATTGCAGCGTGACCTTTTTCCCTTCATATTATGTTTTTCAAGACATGAAATCTTAGAAGGTGATTGGGAGTGGCCATGAGGCGAATGAGATCTATTTGTTAGACATGCCTGAGCAGTGAATAAATTGTAAAAGGATTACAACAACGGTGGCCGAAAACCCTCTTTCCTGGTAACAACATCATCTTCTCTGGCAATATTTTATTGTGTAGCTTCTCCAACCGCAAGCACTATCCTTTCGTAGAAAGGTTATGGCATAAAGTGAACAATGGTGTGTAATCACAATGAAAAAATAATTTAAATATGGTTATTTTGGCCATTTCAAAATTATACTTATCTCACATATTCAAAACTGGAAGGGTATTTATGTCATTTTACATACTATTTAATGTCAATTAACAATTTTGAACTAAGTGGACAATTTTCAAGAGTTTAGATAGTACAAGCTATGGTACATTTTGAAGTTTGAATACTAAAATGAGACTAATTCCAAAGGATAGGATAGTAATATACAATTTACTCAATATTATGTTGTGTATCTCTCCCACCAATAAATCTTCAAAAGTAAATAGTAAAAGCAAGTAGTGAACACATGGGCCACACAATCAATACTCACATGTTACAGTTGAAAAAGTGAACCACGAATTGAAATTTTGAACCACACCACCTTTTTTTCTAGAACCATAAAACAAACACCACCTAAATTGGGATATTTTGATCATCTAAACAAGTCAGCATTTTTTTCGGGTACAAAAGCAAATAATCCGTTTTACAACCTTCTTCCAAATGCCTCTCAACTGGACTGATTTGGACAGCTCACTTATATTGTCCACTACTTGATTGATTGCAAATTTTGAAATAGGTCAAAGAAGAGAATTCTCGATTTCAATTAAAATTCTACTAAGATGTGAAATTCACCAAATTTGTTTGGTGTTTCTTCAAATCATCAATTATCACACCACTAAAAGAATACCCAAACAAATGAATATCAAAATAACAAATGGAATTAACAAATCCAATTACACCTCCATTTCCAAATCCACCCTATTTTCTAAATTCAACCTAAAGTCTGAAACGGTCACATCCCCCTTGGTTTCTATTTTAAGGGGTTATCATGATTAGAGCTTGGTCTACCATGTGCAGTGAAATAACTTTGTTGAACTCTCATTTGAAACCCCTTGATCAAGGGGCATCAAGAAAATATCTTTAATGTACTTTGTCCCACTCCTACAGCTTAAATAAAAAGAATGAAAAAGCTAACAAGAAAAGCTAGGCATACTTGGGAATCATCAAGCACCAATCAATTCTAAGAATTAGCGCAACTTGTTGGTCATTTTTCTGAGTCGGGGTCTTGTATATATATATATATATATCACTGTTTTGAAAACTGGATCAGATTGGATGGACAGATCATTCGACCTAGGAATCAGTCAATTATTCGGTAACTGCTGATTCGGATGGTTGAACTATTAAACCATTCGATCCAATGAATGGATTTTGGGTCATTTCAATTATTTTTTAAAATGTTATGGGTCGATCCATTCAGACTGGACAATTGAAATACTATCTGAAAATCGGTGGCCAAAGTGATTCTATTTCTGGGTTAATTTTTAAAACCTTGATATGAGAGAGAAGAGGAGAAAGAGAATGCTTATGATAGAAGGTTTATTACCTATCAGTAAGAGGCTTTGAATTTGATAGCTTAACCACCTTAGGTAAGGTAGGTGTTGTACTTCATGGAGGTATAAGGTTGAAAAAGAGAAAAGAGACATTCCACTTACCCACACAGCTAAGAGCATAAAGACAACACATTGGAATTGACTGCCTTCATCTCTCGTTCTCGTGAGGTGTTGTGACATTTCTGGTTTCATATTTGCGCTACCTCTTTCTGTCTCTTAACACCAACGACTTATATAAAAAACTTAAAATGTGTAGCCAAGCACCTGGCGCTATTGTCCGAAGCCATATATTGTCCATATCTTTTCTACCCGTGATCAGTTGGCCTCTAGTGTCATAAGTCTCCTCGCTAGATATCCTTTACCTCATACAGTCCAAATTAGAACAATTTTTTTTTTTCCGTTTATTTGTTTTTTTCTGTTTTTGTGGCCAAATGCACTAGAGATGCAGCATCTTTTCCTCCATGTGTTCTAAATATTTGGGCTTAGTCTGGGAAAAATATAAATACAAATGTATACACTATCAATAGAAACAAAATAATACAAAATACAAGATTTTACATTATATACAGTACTAATGTGCTCGATACTCAAAGATGGATATGAGTATATCCACTTAAAACTTTTAAAAGATATATGTATTAATATTTCCACATAAAAGATATTTGGTTCTTGAGAGTAAATTGATATACAATTTGTATGTTATGCGTTCATTCATAAGTTTAAGTTTTCAAGAAAGCATGCCCAAGCATCATTTGGTTGCATTCATAATGAAGGAAAGTTAAGGGCCTTCTAAAAATTGTTATCATACTACAACCTCAGAGAACTGCATCTATTTAAGAATCCACTAGTTGTATTATGTTATGTCATAGCCATTTGGGTCATTTGTCTTTCTCTTCATTGAGTCAGTTGTTTCCAGAACTATTTAAAGGAACAAGTCTGTCGAATCTGCATTGTGAATCTTGTGAGTTCTCAAAGCATTGTAAGGACAATTATCCTTCAAGTAATAAAAGATAAACTGTTCATTTTAATATTGTTCACTCTGATGTGTGAGGGCCTTACCATTTATCTTGTATGGGTAGCTATAGATATTTCTTCATGTTTATTGATGATTTTTCATGATAACCTGGATTTACCTTATGCACTCTCGTGCTGAAGTGCTTAAACTTGTGCAATAGTTTCATGAAAATATACTCACTCAGTTTGATGCCTGCATCAAAATATTCCGTTTAGACAATGCTAAGGGTTATTTTTGAGAAGGACCTTACCTCTTACCTTGAGAAATTTGGGGTTGTTCATTAGAGTTCTTGTGCTCGTACTCCACATCAAAATGGAGTAATGGAGAGGAAAAATAGACATATTATGGAAGTTGCAAGGAATATTGTTTTTGTTACCATGTTCCTATGATGTTTTGGGGTGATGTAGTTTTAACAACCACTTATCTTATTAATTGTATGCCTTCTCGTGTCCTTTTGGAGTCCTCTTTCCTAGTGTTGAGGTTTTCTCCATCCCTTTATGTGATTTTTGGTTGCACTTGCTATGGCCACACTCCTAGTTCCAAGAGACATAAGTTTGAAACCAAGGCTTAAAAGTGTATCTTCCTTGGTTATGCCTCCACACAGAAGGGGTATTGTTATTTTGATCCCATTAGTGGCACCTAGTTTGTTTCCATGGATGTCACCTTTATAGAGTCAACCCTTTTTATAGTCATCCTTTTAAGGGGGAGAGATCTCTTGAATTATTTTCTTCATCCCTTCCTTTGCTAGCTTTAGTTGAGTCTTATGTTGAGCCCTCCACAGTTACCCCCACTTTCGTGGAGGGATCCTCTCCTTTGAGGTCTTCCATTCTTGCGCCCCCCCCCTCCAACTAGTCCTCCAGTTTTTACCACCCATCCTATTCTCCAAAGTTGATACTAGTCGAAAGGGTTAAGGCAGACACAGGTTGATCCTACATCTCCAGTTGGTCTCAGGTGCTTCTAATCACCGAAGAGAGGATAGGTCTGACATCTCTACCAGATCTTAACCTACCTATTGCTCTGATATTGGGTAAGAGGAAATGTACAACTCATTGCATTTCCAAACACCTATCTTATAGCTTGTTGTCCCCATCCTACTATTCCTTTCTAGCCTCCATTTCTTCTCAACTCATCTCAAAGTCAGTGACTGAAGCCTTAGCCAAAGCAGGGTGGAGGGATGCTATGAGGATTGAAATAGAAGCACTTCATAAAAATAATACCTGGGATATTGTTGACTTGCTAGATAGGGAGGAACTTGTTGGGTGCAAGTGGGTTTACATTATCAAGTATCATGCAAATGGGTCAATTGAGAGATATAAGGCATGTCTTGTTGCCAAGGGATATACCCAAGTGTATATGGGATAGATTACACTGAGACATTTTCTTCAGTTGCTAAATTGACTTCTGTGAAAGTTCTTTTATCCTTAGCAGCGAGTTGTGATTGGCCTCTTTATCAGTTTGATGTTAAGAATGCATTCCTGAGTGGCGATCTCATTGAAGAAGTATGTATGTCCTTTTCCCTGGTATATATAGTAAGGAGATGCAAGGTAAGGTGTGCAGATTGAAGAAGTCACTTTATGGCCTAAAACAATCTCTACGTGCTTGGTTTGACAGGTTTAGGACTTCTATTATTCAGTTCGGCTACATTCAGACTCAATTAGATCATACCCTCTTCGTTAAGAGGAGAAATACTCTAGTTACATTTCTTATCATTAATGTGGATGATATTGTTATTACTAGCAATGATATAGAAAATGTTAATAATCTCAAGAAGTTCCTCAATTCTTAATTTGAGATTAAAGACTTAGGGGAGTTGTGGTATTTTCTTGGCATTGAGGTTGCTAGGTCCAAAGAAGGTATCTTTATTTCTCAGCGGAAGTATGTGTTGGATCTTCTTATTTTGATAGGAAAACTTGGTGCTAAATTTACCTCCACCCCTATTGATGTGAATTATAAAACTCTCAACTAATGATGGAGAACTTTTAGTTGACAAGGAGTGTTTTAGAGATTACTAGGGAAACTTCTTTATCCATGTATGACTTGTCCAGGCATTTCATATGTTATGAATGCAATCAGCCAGCTCATGCATGCTCCCAGAGACACTCATATGGCTGCTATAGAAAGGGTTAGGGTACTATGTTATCTTAAGGGAACTCCTAGGAAGGGTATAGTATTTGCTAAATGTGGCTATATGAAGGTAGAAGCATATACAGGTGCTGATTGGGCAGGTAATGTTGATGATGGTCTACATCATGATATTGTGCTATGGTAGCTGGGAATATTGTTTCCTAGAGAAGTAAAAAGTAGTTAGTTGTTTCTAGATCTTCAATGAGGCAAAGTATAGGGCTGTGGCCCATGGGGTTTCTGAGTTGTTATTGGCTTAGATCTCTCCTTGATGAGATGGGTGTTTCATGCGGCAAGCCATTGATGTTATATTGTGATAACTATGTTGCTATTAACATTGCTCACAATCTAGTTCAGCATGATAGAACTAAGCACATTGAGGTAGACAGAGACTTTATACGGGAGAGAGTGGTTTTAGGAGAGGTGTGCCTTCCTTTCCTTGCATCAGAAGAGCAACTAGCAGATTTTCTGACTAAGAGAGTTCCAAAAGCAAAGTTTTAACATTATATAAGCAATCTAGACATGATAGACATCTATGCTCAGTTTGAGGGGGAGTGTAGTGAGAATGGGCCTTAGTGTCTTTATTTCTTTCAAGTTATGTTTTAAGTTTATGTTCTTTTAATTATGGACCTTTTTTGTTTTGTTTTATTACTCCTTTAGTGCTGGCTGCTCCATTAAGGGTATCCAAGGAATTGTACTCAGTTTAGGGAAAATGGATTGAACTCTTCTCTTCTTCAACAAACCTCTGCTGAAACCTTTCTTTCTTCTTCCTTTTCTCTTCCTTTTCTATATTTTCTGAATTATTGCAGGTGTGTTTCACAACTGTTTTTATGTGGGACTGTTATTCCCATGCATCCTTTCTCTTGTTTTCAGTTTTGTAAAGCATTCTTGGTTATTGATTAAAATAATGAAAGAGCTTGTGGATGTCCAATGTCATCTTTTATCTCCTTTCAGATATCCCTGATATAGTGACTACATTTTTGTCTTTAATTATTAAATTTGTTATTTTTATGTTCTTAAGGCTCAGTTTGATTACAAAAAAAAGTTCAGTTTGGAAGGATTGCAAATACAAATATGTACAGTGAAAAGTCTTGTATTTTGTATTTCTAAACCTGTATTTGCATTGTACGTATTTGTATTTGTACTCTTCCCAAACTGAACTTAAATGTAACTATTATACCTGGTGTCTAATTTTTATTATGTTTCATTTTATTTATTAGCTGTTGCAAAGGCATTAAGACGAGTAGCGGAGGGAAAGGCATCTGCTCAGGCTGAGGCAGCTGAATGGAAGCGCAAATATGAGTTAGAAAGGACAAGGAGTCTGATGAAGGAACGTTTAGGTTTGCTATGTGATCTTGTAACATAAATTCTTTAATTATAAGCCTTTTTTCCTGCTATGGTGCTTCTCTTAAGTTAGGAAAAATAAGACATTTCCATTCCATTGAACAAACTGTTCCATTCATCACTGGCATGTTAAATAGTTGGAGGATATTGTAGCATATCATCACCGTCTTGCACTAAGTATTTTTTTTTCATTTTTTTATAGGAAACACCAACTTTCATTAACTTTAAAGAGAATTAGTACAACTATCACCTTCTAAAGAAGGTGATCCCCCAATTCACAGTTAACTTACAAACATGCCCAAAATAGAGTTTCCCTAGTAACCCCTTGCTTTGCCAATGCATCAGCCAAGGTGTTTGCTGATCTTCTAGCCCATTTAAACTGTACTCTAATCTCCCTTCTTTGGCTCAAAATTTCCCTTACAAATTGTCTAAGGGCCCAAGTGCCTAAGCTGCTTGTCTGCATCCAACCTATTACCAACTTTGAATCACCCTCCACTTCTAATTTCTGAAAACCCAACTGTTTATCCAAGAGAATAAGGCCAAGATTCTTCCTTCCACATCTCGAAAAATACCCCCAACTCTTGTGGGATCAGGGTTACCGATGTTTTCAGCTAATGTATGACCTTGATGGTTATTTCTTCTACCAAATCATCCTTTGATTTTCCTTGCCCTTGGAAGATCTTATTGTTCCTCTCTTCCCAAACTGCTCAACTGGTAGCTGCTCTTGTTGTTCCCCACATCACCCTACCCCTTTTCTTTGGTTGTCGGAAGAAGCTCGAGTCAAAGTGGTGCACCACACTCGATAGAGGAGACCATCTGCAACCAAAGAGAGAGGAAAACCATTAAACACGAGTAACAAAAGAATAGGAGATTAATAGATGGTTTCTTGCACCAAGTATGAGTGAAATGAAAAAACCAAGATATCAACACCTTTATAGAAAACCTATATGTAAAGATAACACATTAGTTAATGATGACAGTATAAAAATTTAAGGGTTGAGCCCACCAGATAACACATTATTATATTTAAATGGACTAAAAAAAACGTTGAGCCCACAAGATCATACAGTTTCTTCTATCAAATTGGAAAAGCATTTCCTAATTTATAATGAACATGGTTGCAAAAAGAATAGGCAATTGATCGAATTTTTAATATCAAAGTGGTGGTAATCTTATATTTTAAGGTAATTGTTGTCTCAAATTCCTATCTAGATCTTGTCTTTGCCTGTGCTTATTACTGCTTTTTGTTAACCAAGAACTGTTCTTCCTTCTTGGATACAGCATTTCACTTTGGAGACAAGAATTGTGATACCAAGTGTGAGAAGGCAGATGACATGTCCAACATGCTGGAGAACCTAACTGGTGATCAGCCTGAAAAGTGTTGTGGAAAGCATGGAATTTGCTCCCATGAGGTTCTTAGGGATGGTGAAATAGAATCTGATTCCAAAGTGGTTCCTGGTAGAGTTACTAGAAAGGTAGAGATGCTAGATTTCCTCTGTTCCTCAACTGCTGGTTCATACACTGCATCCTCTAATGAGAATTACTTAATGGATAACTCCAAACTCTAAAACCCTAAATAACAAACCATACCATCCTAAAATTCAAACTCCAAACTGCTAACCCTAACTCATTAACCCCATACCCTCTCTAACCCCTTAACACTAAATCCACACTCTAAAACACACTCCTGAATCCCTAAACTCTAAACCCACATTCCTAAAATCCTAAACCCTAATCCTCAAACACTAAAATAACCCTCCAACCCCAAACTACAAAACACTGGAACTCCTATCCTAAACCCAAACCCCAAAACATAAATTGTAAATCATAATGCTTAAAACCCCAAACTCTCAACCAAAAATCCCAAATCAAAAGGACCATTACACTTGCTTTTGTTCACAAGGCCTTAGCAAGAATAAAAGCATGATTTGCTAGTTCATCAAATGATGATAGTTTGAAAACTTTTTCTTGGTGCTTTTTGTGAATGATGGGGGCGAATGACAGTAAACAGAGGCAAAGGAACGGCAATGGTGCAGAGTATCTTAGGGTCAGCAGTGGCATCGTGGCTAGAACCGCTGGCAATTGCGACGAGAGGTGTGTTGGTTAGGGATGGAAGCAAGGTTGAAGAAAGACTGGAGTACTTAAATAGATGTCTAGAAGGTAGATTCGTTCACTTGGATCTCGACATTACAGTTGTGGAGAAATGGGCGAACCAAGAATGGAAAAACCTAAGCTTCTCCTGTGTTCGAAGGATGGGGGCATCCTTATTCTTGTTCAGTTTTAGGTGGAAAAAAGACATGGAAGAAACTCTAGCAAGAGAATGCTTTGGAAAAAGAGGAACCCTGGAATTTTTTTTTCGGGTTTGGATTGGAAGTACAGAAAATGAGGTTCGTTCGGATCGATGTATATGGGATACTATTGCATGCCTGGTGTACAGAAGTTTTTAGGGCATAGGAAATGCTGTGGGAAGTTTCAAAAGATTTGATTTCAGAAATAGAAGATGGGAAAATACACAATATGCAAGAATTCTTGTTGAGACGGAAGGCGTTAGCTTGATCCCAACACTTACGGGATTTGTTTTTTCTTGAGGAAGTTTTCAACCTTCGGTTTGTAGTTGCTAGCGGAGAACCACTGTTTCAATGGAAGGATCAGAAGTAATGGCCTTACTTCAAGGTTTGAAACTGGCGAAACAATGGGGCATGCAGCAATTAGAAGTGGAAGGAGACTCCAAGCTGGTAATAGGGTGGATGCAAACTGGAAACCTGGGAGTGTGGTCTCTTAGACAGCCTCTAAGAGAGATTATTAGCTTAGCAAGGGAGATTGGGGTGCACTTTAATTGGGTAAGAAGGTCAGCAAATGGAATGGCTGGCACTTTAGCTAAGCAAGGAGTTACTAGGGAGGCTTTGTTTTGGGCCTGTTTGTAAGTTTTTGATTTTCTTTACTTGGGGGCTACCATGTACTTAATATTTGATGATCAACAAGATATTAGAAAGGCAATATTAGGCTATTAATTTTTTCATGCGAAGAAGGCATTAAAACAATATGCACACATGCTATGCAAATGCTCCTAGAATGTGTGAAAGAAATAGATAGTGTGATGGTTGACTGGATCAACTGGTTTCCACCCCTTTATATGCCTCTTTTTATGTTTCTAATTACCTCTCCATAACTGATAAAATTACTGCATTAGGAGATTGAGGGAAATATTTTTAGGTGTTGGACCTATTTGTTTAGCAGGTGTAAAGGGAGGATCATTTCCTATTACAGAAAGTTGGATCCATGGTTGTATGGGTGGTGCGTGGTGCTATGCCATTATTGATGAAAATTTTGGAGAGAGGGATGCCACAAGAGGGGGGAGAGAGTAGCAAGGGAGACTAAATGATCAAATAGAACATCAAATAACCACATTAGCCATAACCACCATCCAATATCACATAGCTTTGAACAGATCCTTGTGGTCAATATTACCCATTACCCAAAGAATCCATCTTACTCACTTCTGCAATTATTGATGCCTTTACAGTTCCATCTGGCTAAGCATAACTACTGTCCAGACTGGAATAGTTTTGATTAAATCCCTATAGTCAATCTGTTATCCAAAGCATCCAATCTATGCCTGCACACTAGTATTAGTGCTTGTATGGGCGCAGATAAGAATGTAATTTAAAATATTTTCCATGAGGCAGGCATCTTTTAAGCTTTCGTGGGGTTGCAATGGTGAGAAAAATGGCCAGCACAAGCATGATATTGTCTCTTTTGAAAGAGGAAATATAACAACAGCAGAACGCAGCAGTAAGCAGGTAATATTTCTTCAATTTACATTGTCACTCTTGTTTTTTATTTATAACTTTAGTAATAGATTGGTATATGCCACCATCTTATCCATCGAGTACAAGAGTACTAGTTGTGTAACTGTTGTTAATGGTTAGTGCAATCTTTGTTTTCTCTTTTGTATCATTTAATGAGTTATCTAATCAAGAACTCCTTTTTCATTTTCAGATTTCCTTGAGGTGGGAATCACCTCCTCAAACTGTGCTTGTTATCTCCAAACCAAACTCGGTCTCTGTTCGAAATTTATGTGCAGAAATGGTCAGGTGTGGCTGTTAAAGTGTCTAGAATCACCAAGTTACTATCCTTTGAAGTTATAGAGCATTTCTTCTCAGTAACTATTATTCATACCATAGAAGGAAACAAGGCTGAGGAAATTTTGAAAAGAATTTGTTGATCTACCAATAAATGTTGAACACTTAATATACATTTACATTATGTATACACACTTTCAATTAAGAATCAAATGGTTCAAAATGACCAGTAAGCAAATCAATGAGTCTGTGGATTTCTTTTGCTGGATTTTGAAATGAAATGTAAATCTTCTATCATGTTGTCAGCCAATTCATGCATTCTCCTAAGATTCTTCACATGAAAGTAGCTGAAACGATCCTTAGGTATTTGAAGACGTGTCCAGGGAAAGGAAATCTGTTTAAGAGGCACAATAAACTCGAAATAGAGGCATATACTAATGCTGATTGGGCTGGATCAATTGGAGATAGGTAGTCTACTTCCAGATATTGCACATTTGTTGGGGGAATTTGGTTACTTGGAGAAGTAAAAGGCAAAATGTGGTTGTGAGATCAAGTGCAGAAGTTGAATATCGAGATATGGCACATGGTGTTGTAGAACTATTGTGGCTTGAAACCCTCCTAGGTGAGCTTGGGGTGAAAGTTGATGGTCCCCTCAAGCTGTATTGTGACAACAAGGCTGCCATCAACAAAGCAATAACCCAGTACAACATGATAGGACTAAGCATATTGAGATTGATCTACACTGTAAAGAGATTGGGCCGAATGGGTCCTAGAATCTTCTCTTGTAATATCTTTTTTTTTTCTTGTTGGTTAATGGGCCTCTCTTAATGGGCTTGTTATTTCTTTTTGTTTGATCTCTTTATGTTACTGCCTAGTTGGCTGCCCACTTAAGGGCATACTTGTAATTACTTTAACATTAATTCATAAAAAAAAAGATAAGAGACGAAAGGGAAGATAATTCGAACCTTTCTTCTTCTTCCTACTCTTTTCGCCATCTTCTTCTCTTGTACTACTGCTCTTACTTTTCTTCTTCTTTTTCTCTCTAATCTTTAAATTTACACCTAATTTTTGAGGACTGATTTACATCTTGGTATCAGAGCAGGTCTCTTTCTTCCTTTTTTCTTCTTCCTCTTTTCCCATACACCCTTAGATTAAGAGAGTGTATGGAGATAGGTTCTCTATAGTTCAGAGGATCTCTGGCCTAGTTTGTAGAGGGTTTGGAGAGTTTAAATCTAGCTGGATATTACCAAGAAGTGGTGTTGTTCTGTTGCTGCCCAAAACCCTAGCCGACTAGAGATTTTCAAAGGTACAAGTAAAGGTGAAGCTTTGGGTGTGGCGCTCTGTGCTTGGGAGGTGTCTTTGACTCCTAAAGGAGGGCGGTTCAGGTTAGGAAGAGATTGGGAAGCTCTGGTAGGAGCGGCTACATCTTTTCTCTTCCTCCCCAACAGTTGGACGGAGTAAAACCCTAGTTTTCAAGCATCTGGGTTCTGGTTTGACTTCAAGTAAGTTTATATAGACAAAATTTCCGGTTCTTTGATTTTCGTTTGATTAATGGAGTCATACGGAAGTGAGTTCAAGCAAGTGCCGGTTTCCGGCCTTGGCTCGGTAGATTCCGTTTTGACTGGTGTGACCACAATCAAGCTAGATGGGATAAATTATCTTGCTTGGGCATAGTCTATAAGAATTTATGTCTGTAGTAGAGGAAAACTCGGGTATCTCACAGGTAGTAAAGTGAAACCCGAAGAGACAGACCCTGAATTTGAGAAATGGATGCAGGAGAACTATACTGTCATAGGATGGTTGGTCAATTCTATGCAACCTCATACAAGTCAACATTATCTCTGGATGTCTTCGGCTAAGGAGATATGGGACAATGTTACTGAGACCTATTCACAGAAGTTGAATGTAGACAGAGTCTATAAGTTGAAAAGTGACGTGAAGAACCTAAGACAGGGGGAGAAGGGTGTAACAATCTACTACTCTATACTGAAATCCATATGGCAAGAAATTGATGTTATGGAGATAGTTGTATGGGAGAGTAAGAATGATGCTGAAATGTATAGGAGGTTGGTGAAGAGAAATAGGGTGTTTGAATTTCTCACTGGACTCAAGCCTGAGTTTGACATCATTAGGCAAAATATCTTGGCCAGAGATGAGGTTACTCTTTCCCAGAAGCAATGAGGAGAGTAGGCGGCAGGTTTAGTTGCAGAGTCCACCTCCGGAATACTTTGCACATGCTGGAATAAAGCCAAAGGGTCCTACTGAGAAAAAGGAGAAGATATGTGAATATTGCAAGAAACCGAGGCATACAAAGGACACTTGCTGGAAGCTTCATCCTGAGCTTCTTCCTGATATGTTTAAGAATAATAACTCTAAGAAGGGCAGTCAGGTAGGAAAGCCTAAGACAACTAATGTTGCTATAGTACCTGAAGGAGGAAATAAGGAGAGTGAAGAAAAATCAACCATTGAGCAGTTGGCAGCAATGAAGGCGGATTTTGAAAAGTATGGGAGGCTACTAAATCACTTGGAAGCTACTGTTTCTTCATCTCACTCTTCCAGCAACACATCATCTTCATCTGCATTTGCTCACTCAGGTATTCGTGCTTCTGCAAATCATGCTTTAGTTTTAGGTAAGCATAAAATCCCTTGGATTATTGATTCCGGTGCATCAGACCACATGACCAGCCTGTCTAATCTCTTCTACTCATATCACCTTCTCTCTGGCAAAGAGAAAATATCCCTTATTGATGGGTCTCTTGCTCCCTTCTCTGGTAAAGGGGATATAAAGACCTCTGGCACCATTTATTTATCCTCTGTCTTTCATGTCCCTAAACTTAACACAAACCTTTTCTCTGTTAGCAGCTTAACTAAATCCATGAATTGTAGCATAACCTTTTTTCCCCACTCATTGTGTTTTTCAAGACCTGCAATCTCAGAGGATGATTGGGAGTGGCCATGAGGCAAACGGAATATACTTGCTGGACACACCGGATAGAGCTTTTGGACCATCTCGTGGAGTTGCCTTAGAGTCAGTTTTGTCAGAGTCTGTTAACAAAGTCTTGTTATGTCACTTTCGGTTTGGTCATTTGTCATTTTCTGCTTTGAGTCATTTGTTTCCAGATATGTTTAAGGGAGTGTCTTTATCGAGTCTTCATTGTGAGTCCTATGAACTGGCAAAACATTGTGGACATTCTTATTCAGTAAGCAATAAAAGATATCTTTCTCCTTTTCATATTGTTCACTCTGACGTATGGGGGCCATATCATTTGCTAATTATGGGGGGTTACAGGTACTTTATCCTTTTTATTGATGACTACTCTCGTTACACTTGGATTTATCTCATGAAATCCATGGATGAAGTACCAGCTATTGTGCAAAAATTTCATGAACTCAACCTCACCTAGTTTAACACTTGGATCAAAATATTCTGTTATGATAATGCTAAGGAGTATTTTGAGAAAACCCTCTCCACCTATCTTGAAAATTTTGGGGTTATTCATCAAATTTCTTGTTCCTACACTCCACAACAGAATGGAGTGGCGGAAAGGAAGAACAGACATGTGGTTGAAGTTGCTAGATTCCTCCTGTTTGCATCCCATGTTCCTATAAAGTTTTGGGGAGATGCTGTTCTTACTGCTACCTTTTTGATCAACTGTATGCCCTTCCGGGTTCTTAACTTCAATACCCCCTTTAGCTTTCTCTTCCCGGATGAGGATATTTTTTCTATTCCTCTCCGTGTTTTTGGGTGCACTTGCTATGTGCATGTTCACAGCCATCAAAGACACAAGTTTGAACCTAAGGCTCGTAAATGTGTTTTTCTGGGATATGCTTCCACACACAAGGGATATTGCTGTTTTGATCTAGTTAGTGGCACCCGCTTTGTATCTCAGGATGTCACATTTGTTGAGTTGACTATTTCTTTAGTATTTCTCTTGAGGGGCAGAAATCTAAAGAGCCCTTTGCTATGTCTCTAGCTGTTTCTCTTCCCATTCCTCTTGAGTCCTATCATGAGGTGTCTACTTCTCCCATTGGACCTACCTCCGATATTCCTATTCCTCCTCCTCCTCCACCTCATTCTCCTATAATTCCTCCTCATCCTGTTCTCCAAAGGTGGTACCAAAGGCATAGATTCAAACATGAGCAGGTTGTTTCCATTCCTAAAGAAGAGCCTCTTGCTCCTCCCATCATTACTGAGATAACAGGTCAGCCTTCTTCTGACCCATCTACATCTTTCCCAGACCTTGACCTTCCTATTGCTCTCCGCAAGGGCAAGCGGAAGTGTACAACCCATTGTATCTCCAAACACCTGTCTTACAACCTTCTCTCTCCTTCCTACTGTTTTCTTGCTTCTGTTTCTTCCCATGTGATACCCAGGTCCGTATCGGAAGCTTTATCTAAACCTGAATGGGGGGATGCTATGATGGCTGAACTGGATGTTTGCATAAGAACCATACCTGGGATATTGTTGACTTGCCTGAAGGGAAGGAACCAGTGGGTTGTAAATGGGTGTTTACCATTAAATATCACTCTGATGGATCTATTGAGAGGTTTAAGGCTAGGCTGGTTGCTAAGGGCTACACTCAGATGTATGGTATTGACTATGTTGAGGCATTTGCTCCTGTAGCTAAGATGACCTCAGTTAGGGTTTTTTTATCTCTAGCCGCTACTTTTGATTGGCCTCTACACCAGTTTGATGTTAAAAATGCCTTCTTGAATGAAGACCTACATGAAGAGGTCTATGTCTTTGCCTCTAGGGGTGTATGGGAAGGAAATGCAAGGTAAGGTGTGTAAACTGCAGAAATCTATTTATGGTCTCAAACAGTCTCGTCGGACTTGGTTTGAGAGATTCAGGGCTGTTCTTGTCTCCTTTGGTTACACACAAACTCAATCTGATCATACCCTGTTCTTGAAGAGAAACGACTCTCCGGTGACCTTCTTGATAGTTTATATTGATGATATTGTGGTCACGGGTAATGACACTCAAGAGGTCAGTAAACTAAACAGATTTCTTAACTCTGAATTTGAGATCAAGGATTTGGGAGATCTTCGGTATTTTTTGGGCATTGAAGTTGGTAGATCTAAGGATGGTATCTTCATTTCTCAGGGTAAATATGTCCTTGACCTCCTTGCTGAGACTGGTAAAATTGGAGCTAAACCAATCTCCACTCCTATTGATCCCAATCATAAGCTTTCTGCTACAGATGGTGACCTTTTATCTGATAAGGGGGTGTTTCAGAGACTGCTTGGGAAGTTGTTATATCTTTTCATAACTTGGCCAGACATTTCCTATGTAGTAAGTGTTATTAGTCAGTTTATGCATTCTCCCAGATATACTCATTTAGCTGCTGCAGAAAGGGTTTTGTGTTATTTGAAAGGTACTCTAGGGAAGGGTATTCTATTTGCGAAAATGGACACATGAAGTTGGAAGCTTTTACTGATGCTGATTGGGTCGGCTGTATTGATGATAGGAAATCCACCTCATGTTATTGTGCTCTAGTCGTTGGGAGCATTGTGTCATGGAGGAGTAAGAAACTGTCTGTAGTTGCTAGATCCTCAGCTAAAGCAGAATACAGGGCAATGGCACATGGTGTGTCAGAATTACTGTGGCTACGATCCCGTTTAGAAGAATCGGGGGTTGACTACGAGAAGCCAATGATGCTCTACTGTGACAACCAAACAGCTATCAACATGGCAAATAATCCTGTTCAACATGACAAAACTAAGCACATTGAGGTTGATAGACATTTTTTATAAGGGAAAGAGTTTCCTCAGGAGAAGTTTGTTTGCCATTCATCACATCAGACGAACAATTGGCTGATATCTTGACCAAGGGAGTTCCAAGAGGGAAAATGACACACTATATAAGCAAGTTGGGCATGATTGAGGGGGAGTGTAAAGAGACTGGGCCGAATGGGTCCTAGTATCTTCTCTTGTAATATCTTTTCTTTTTCTTGTTGGCTAATGGGCCTCTCTTAATGGGCCTGTTATTTCTTTTTCTTTGATCTCTTTATGTTACTGCCTAGCTGGCCGCCCACTTAAGGGCATAATTGTAATTACTTTAACATTAATTCTTTAAAAAAAAGATTAGAGAAGAAAGGGAAGATAATTCAAACTTTTCTTCTTCTTCCTACTCTTTTCGCCATGTTCTTCTCTTGTACTGCTGCTCTTACTTTTCTTCTTTTTCTCTCTAATCTTCAAATTTACACCTAATTTTTGAGGACTGATTTACATCTTACACTTTGTAAGAGAGAGAATTGTCCCAGGCGAACTTTCACTTCCTTATACACCCTCAGAGATGCAGATTGTTGATGTTTTGACAAAAGGACTGTCTTCAGTGAAGTTCCTAGGCTTACTTGGCAAGCTAAACATGATTGACATCCATTCTTAGCTTGAGGGGGAGTGTTGGGTCAAGTGATTAAGTTGGTAGGCTTATTTATCATTCTATGTCTTAGTTCTATGGTCTGTTATGGGCCTAAGCCTGTTTTATTTTGTACTATCTTGGTGTCCCATCACTAATCCGGGGCATTCTAATCCTTTACTGTAATATCTTAATGTTAATACTAATATTAGCTTCTAGGGCCGGCTGAGATTAGATTGCCACCTATTCATTGGTCTCTTCTTTTCTTCTGCACTTCAGCAAACAACTACTTCAACAGGTTGAAGAAGAAAGCCCAAAAGGAGAGGATTAATTCTAGTGATTATAGAGAAAGCCAAGTTGAATTAGTGAATGATCTATTTCTAAAGTGCAACGACGTTTGCAGCCCTTAAATTGGTTTAAATAGGCTTCTACAAGTCTTATCCAAACCCTAGTAGCATCCTAATCAAATTAGGAAAGGTTAGGTCTCATATGAGTTTCCTAATTCAGCTATGCTATTGCCTAGCCAAACCAGTCTTGTTATAATGTAATTAGGAAACTTCTATAGTTGGGTCCACCAGTCCTAGTAGGTTTCTAATTTCTTCAAAGAGAACAAGAGAGTATTCTTTTACGGTGTGGGACCCATGAGCCTTCATCTTGAACCAATAAATAGATCCCTTTCTCATAATTTGAAAGTAGGACTTACTATGGCCAAATTCACTCAGACTAGAGCTAATCATCCATGGTGAAAAGGGCTTCCAATTCAGCCCATTAGTACTTATTACTGCAGCTTGAGACTGAACCACCTTATGAGCCTAAGTCCATTGGTCCATAATTGAAATATGTTCATCATAGTTTTGGGCCTAATTAGACATCTGTAATGTAATCTCTCAACCAATAATATCCAACAATGGGAAATAGGAAAGGACTTGTTCACTGCATGGAGAAACCTAGTGTCACACTGTCTACAAAGATGGATCCTGGGAAAACAATTTGTAATATATATTTATTTTTACAGAGAAGCCCAAATCAAGGAAACCCGAGTAGCCCCTTGTTTAGCAAGATAATCAACCAAGGCATTAGCCGATCTACCCACCCACTGAAATCTAACTGTCATATCCCTCAAAAGCCATTTAACCTTTTTTAAAATATCCTTAAAGTCCTAAGTGACAGTACCCGGATCAGCCAACCATCCTACTACCACCTTGGAATCTCCTTCAATTATTAAGTTCTGAACTCCAAGTTGATAAGCAATCTGTATCCCTTGTGCCACAGCTTGGAGTTCAGCCCTCCAAGAGTCTCCTATTCCCACCGTTCCCGAAAAAAGGGCAAGAATGTTGCTGTTCTCATTTCTCAGTACACCACCAATACCAAACGGTCTTGGATTACCTTGACTACTCCCATCAAAGTTCAGCTTAACAAAACCCTCCATCAGCGGATTCCAAGTTACTTGAATTCTAGGCTTCTTAGAAGAACTGAGGGCAACTGCAGACCAATTCCTCATTATATCATCGAAGGAGTAATTTTCAAAGAGCTTTAAGGATTTCAGCCACAACATAGTCCTCGTCAAAACCATTTGAAATACAATGTTGGCAGTCTACAATTTCCATCAAAAAGAGTGTGTTACCAGATATTCTCTGTCTAACAAAATGGTTGATCCTATCACAATGATCACTTGCTCAAACATCATTCTAATTTGCTCCAACATACTTAGGTATTGACCCTTGAAGGACCTCATTGGTTGGTATGTCAAAAGCAGACAAGTCTAACATTCAACATGGAACCATTATCAAGTCTAGGGATCACATGCAACTTTCTAGTTGCTCCACCTATCCAAAAGTCTAGGAGCAACCTGAAAATGGTCCAGTTCAGTGTTTTAAAAAACACCCATTCTCATGCTTTGGGTTTCAAGCCTAGCAGTTGAGACTAATTGCTCCATGGCTTAGGCGGTATAGGAATGTCAACCTTGTCAGGGTAGACTACCCAAGTCTATCCATGGGTTGAGAATGTTTAGACTACACACTGGTTATAGAGTCTTAGATTATAATTCTAAAATGTAGTACAAATGTAATTCACAGAAACATACCACATGACATATGAAATGAATTCAACTTTTATTCATAATAAGAGTCCATTACAATATTTATTGGAGGTGATGGCATACACTATCTAACAGTAGCCGAATAGGACTGCAATCAGTCCTAGGTTCAATATGACATAAACAAAATAAAAAGATTGAGAAGAAAGAGAGGGAGACGAAGAGAAGAGGAGAAGGACACGAAGAGGAGAATTCAGAAAAAGAGTGTTGACTGAGATTGTCGCCCCACTCTACAATTTATATTAATGTTTAAATAAAGATGAAAGGGCTGAATTACCCTTACTGCTTACATGGAAAATAAATAAAAATAGAAGGACTAATAAAACAAACTGAAATAATTGTTAACTGCTGAACTGAATAAACAAAAAAATAAACATAAGTCAACGAACAGTGGGGACCACACTAATGTTCTCTAGACTCCCCCTCAAGTTGGGAATAGATGTTTGTCATTCCCAACTTGCATAGATCTGCTTCTAACTTTGTCTTTGAAAATGCTTTGGTGAGAAAATCTGCAAGCTGCATGTTGGAGGTGATATATGGAAGACACACTTCTTGAGAAGCAACCCTTTCTCTAATAAAGTGTTGGTCAACTTCAATATGCATGATTCTGTCATGTTGCACTAGATTATGGGCTATATTAATAGCCACATTACAGCATTAGGGGTTTCTCATAAGTAATACCCAACTCCTCAAATAGTGATTTCAACCATAGGATTTCAGCCACATCATTTGCCATGGACCTATATTCAGCTTCAACACTGGAGTGAGCAACAACATTTTGTTTCTTACTCTTCCAAGAAACAAGATTACTTCCTACAAAGGCACAATATCCAGAGGTAGACCTCCTATCATCAACACACTTAGTCCAATAAGCATATGTGTAAACTTCTATTTTCATGTGACTATTATCCTTGAATAGAATACCCCTACTTGGATACCTCTTCAAATATGCCAATATCCTTTCAACTTCAAGTAGGTGAGTAGTTTTGGGAGAGTGCATATACTGATTGACTATACTGGCTGCATAACTGATGTTTGGTCGAGTGAGACAAAGATAGAGAAGTTTTCCAACTAACTGCTGGAACATAGCTTTATCTTCAAGGGGCTCTCCACCTTCTGCACTGATCTTGTGATTCTGTTCAATAGGTGTGTTAGCAGGCTTAACACCCAACTTTCCTATTTCTTCCAACAAATTAAGAACATACTTTCTTTGAGAAACAAAAATCCTATGCTTGGATCGAGCTACCTCAATACCCAAGAAATATCATAGCTCTCCCAGGTCTTTTACCTCAAACTCTTGATGAAGGAGTTGCTTAAGAGATTCAATCTCACTGTTATCACTCCCTGTCACTACAATATCATCCACATATACAACAAGCAGGGTTAAGGAAGAATCCACGTTCTTAATAAACAGAGTGTGATCTGACTGGGCCTGCACATAATTAAACTTTTCAAGAGCTTGTCTGAATCTATCAAACCAAACTATGGGGGACTGTTTTAGTCCATACAAGGCTTTATTCAGCCGACAAACCTTCTTTCCTATTTCTGCACTATAAAATCCAGGAGGCAACTGCATGTAAATTTCTTTTTGCAAGTCTCTATTGAGGGAGGCATTTTTAACATCTATCTGAAATAAAGGCCAGGAGTAATTGGTTGCAAGAGATAATAAAACTCTGATAGTGGTCATTTTTGCTACTGGTGCAAAGGTTTCCAAGCATATGTCTGAGTAAACCCCTTTGCAACTAATCTGGCCTTATACCTTCCGATGGAACCATCGACATTATGCTTTAAAATAAACACCCATCTACATCCAACTAGTTTCTTCCCTTTAAGTTAATCAACTAGCTCCCAAGTGTTGTTTTTCAGGAGGGCATCCATTTCTATCTTCATTGCATCCTTCCACTCAGGTACTGACAAGGAAAATGCATAACCAAGGAAAATGCATTTTGAGGCTTTAGGGTCAAATTTGGAACGATGAGGACCAAGGGTCTGAAAAAGGTAAGTACAACCAAAGGTTTTAAGGGGAATGATGAACAACTCTTTATTAGGGTATAAAAGAGTGAATGGAGGTTTCATGCCAAGAACCCGTGAAGGAATTCGGTTGATGAGATATACAGCTATATGAATTAGGGGTGAGCATTTGGTTTTTTCGATTCAAAACCAAACCGAAAAAACCAAAAATTTCAAAACCGATTTAACAAGATGGCAAACCGAACCGAAACCGAAATATGTAAAAACCGATTAAACCGAACCGAATTTTTTTCGATTATTTCGGATATTTCAATTCAAACCGAAATAAAGTCAAGCCTTCTGTGCAAGGTTTAAAGTATCGGAAACGCAAGGTGTATCGGAAAGTCAATTTTAAGAGACATATCGGGATACGTTTTGGATACACATGGATACAAACGAAAAATCAAGATACGCATAAATATGTTAAGAAATTCAAATAAATCATAAAAAATATACAATGCTTACAAGTTTTATATGATTGTAAATAAATAATTTTAATGTAAAAAACCATAATTTAACTTTTATAAAAAATGTGACATATCGATACATAATTAGTAGCTGTTGAAAAATGATGGAATACCTAAAATGTGAAAAAACAAAAAAAAATTAAAATATGAATGTATATACATCAATTTTCAAATAACTGATATAATTTTCTTAATATTTATTAATATATAAATTTTAATAATTAATTTCAGCATTTATTAATAAGCACCACTAAGAAAAGAAAAACAATTGATTTAAAACTAAAAATGCATGTAATTATGACAAACAAATCAGACTGGTTTAGTGGCGAAATTATGTGCATTAAAATCTAGTGACTAGGGTTTGAGTCTTGCTATTGTTAATATTTGTAGTTTTTACACTAACAAAATGAAATTAATGAGAGAGAGAGAGAAAGAGTCATTAATTAATAGAATTAATGAGAGATATGTAATTAGGCGCTAAAATTCAAATTTAAATTTAAATTTTCCTTAAATATAGGAGTAATTAACTAATTAATGAAGAAGTTAGACTTAAATAGACAAGTAATAAAAGACATTAATGAGAGAGATTCGGTATTAAATATAGATTAATTGAACAAGGGAAACCGAAATGATTCGGATTGTATCGGCCGATACAGATTCGATACGGCCTGATATGGGCCCGTATTGGCTGATACAGATCCAAAACGGCTCGATACGGGCCCGTATTGGCCGAAACATATGAAAAGAAACGGAACACATGAATTTTACATGTTCTGTGTATCGGTTTCTTATGGAAACAGTACGTATTGGCCGATACGGACCGATATTTTAAACCTTGCTTCTGTGTTCTATCAAAAACAAACGCAGCGGCAGTTGGCTACCGAAGGCAAAGCAAACACAGTGGCAACTGACACTCGCGACACTCGGCAGTCGGTAGTCACTGTTTACTTGTCTTTCACTCTTTTGAGTTTTACTTTTTTTGGAAAGTTGGCATTAAATGAAGTAAAGATGTATATTGCATAATATATTAAATATTAATATAAAATTATAAATTATAATATAAATAATATTAAAAATTTATAGTTATAAAATTAAGTCAGTTTTTTCGGTTAACCGATTTATCAACTATGATAACCAAAACCGAAAACCGAAATACAAAATAACCGAATAATAAAATGAAAACTAACCAAAAAACTGATTAGACTGAACCGATTAAACCAAAAATGAAATTTCGGTTTGGTTTTTTGGTTTTAACCGAATTATGCTCACCCCTAGTATGAATAGCATCTCCCTAGAAACGTATAGGCACATTGGAGTTAAACATGATGCTTCTAGCCACCTTCAATATGTGTTTATTCTTCCTCTTAGCAACCTCATTTTGCTGAGGGGTATGAGGACAGGTACTTTGATGGATGATCCCATGGTCAAGGAAATATGAGGCTAATGGTTTTGCAAAATACTCTTGCATTATCGGATCTAAAAATTTTGATTTTGACCCCAAACTGGGCTAACATCAACTGATGGAAGATCCAGGTTAATGTAGGAACCTCATCTCCAGAACGCATAAGGTAAACCCAAGAAAACTGGGTATAGTCATCAACAAACAACAAAAAGCATCTGTACCCCCATAGCAGTGATGTGATAAGGTCCCCAAACATCGGTATGCACAATTTCAAAAGGAATACTACTTCTTTTATTACTCAATGAATAGACAATTCTACAATTCCCTGCAAGTTCACAACTTTCACATTTCAAATTGGACATTTAAACATAAACAAACTAGGAAACAAATTTTTCAAAGACTTAAAAGATAAATGACCCAACCGATTATGCCAAAGCATAACCTGACCAACAGACTGAGAAACAAAAGACCTCATAACTTCACTATCTTCCCCATGTGAGCTCCCTCTAAGCAGTAGATTCCATTCGTCTCACGGCCAAGCCCAATCACCTTCTTTGTGTCCAAGTCCTGAAAAACACACCAGTCAAAGAAGTAAGTTACTGAACAATTTTGGGTTTTAGTAATGCTACTAACTGAAAACAAATTAGTATTGAGTTTAGGAACATGCAAAGCAGAAGACAAAGAAATGGCACTAGACAACTTGATGTCTCCATTGCCAGAGATGGGAACAAGAGAGCCATTGGCAATAGACACTTTGTCTCTACTAGAGGATAAGTGGTAGGTATTGAATAATGAGGACAGGCTAGTCATATGATCAGATGCACCTGAATCTATCACCTAACAAGGGTTAGTGTTACCTGGGGCTGAAGCATGATAATCTGAGGCCCGTATACCTGAATGAGCAAAAGCTGAAGTTGGAGTAGATGTTGTGACTAACGGATGAGATAAATGTGCTGAATCACCAACTTCTCTCTCCAACTGAGTCAGAGCAGCCCGGACAGTAGCTAAGGTGTCTAGGGATGTGGCTCTTGTGCTTGATGAGGTTGCACTGTCAGTAGTAACCGCCACATTGGCATTCCCCCTTTTATTTATGAGTTTTGCTGGAACTAGATGTGGATGTAACCTCCAACAGGTGTCCTTAGTATGTTTAGGTTTCTTGCAATGTTCACATACTAGGTCCCTCTTGTCTTCCTTCTTAATTTCTCTCTCCTTATCACCCTAAACTTAGGTTTAATTGCTGCCAAGGCTGATTCAAAAGGCTGATGCTGCAACATAACCTTTCTCCTATTCTCTTCACTGTGTACCAAGGAGTAGGCTTGTGATAAGGTCACACTGTCTCTCGTTAGAAGTTGTTGTCTCACAACGTCATACTCAGAGTTCAAACCGGCTAGGAACTCAAACACCCTATTAGTTTCAACTTGTTTTTTGTAAGTCTGTGCATCCTTCTGACTTTCCCACTCAATTGTTTCTAAATGGTCAATTTCATGCCATAAGGATTTCAAAGTTGAGAAGTAAATTGAGACTGGTTTCTTTCCTTGCTGAAGATTATTTACTTCACATTTTAGCTCATAAGCCCTAGCAACATTAAGGGGTTGGGAGTAGGTTTCTTTAATGATATCCCAAATTTCCTTAGCTGTTTTTGCCCACAAGTAGTTTTGGCTGATGTGTGGCTGCATGGAGTTGACAGCCATGTCATAACCAAATAGTTCTCCTAAACCCATTTGGCATAGGTTTGGTCCTCCTTGGTTGGTTCCTTCACATCCCCCAACAAATAATTCAGTTTCCCTCTACCCCCAATGGCCATCATGGTTGATTGGGCCCACTCCAAGTAATTTGATCCGTCAAACTTGACAGTAGTAATCTGAAAACTGTTCTCAGTCATGCTACCAGTACCACCAACCCCCAAAAAACTTTCCCCTTGGTTCTTGAACTCCATTGCTGTCAGCCCTTCTCAGTTTATAGGTCAAAAACAGAACTTTTAGAACTCAAATCGGTGAAATTACACCCAGATTTTACTTGACAGTAGACCTAGAAGGTTCAACCACCACCCAGAAAGAGAAAACAGATTTGTTAATTCTCCAGAGAGCAGCACAACCCACTCTTGAATGCTGAAACTGGTCTAAATATTGCCCTAGAATTGGCAACAAACAAAATCTTTAGGGTTTCAGTCCTATAAACCCTAAAAACTGATCATAGGTCAGAACGAAACCCTAAAAACTGAGGAGAAAACTCAAAGTCTTCCTGCCGCACCTCCCAGACTGATAAAAAGAATACCTTGTTAGGTTCGATCTCAAGAAAAGATACTAGCTTACCCAGAAAAATTCAGTTGCCACCTTCAAACCAAGGTCGGAACCCTAAAACTGAGATTTCTTCCCTTCTTCTGATTCTTCCTGATCGTTGAACACTCTCCGAGGTTCTACAAGCCTTTAGGCATCAATTGCACACTACCAGCAACCTCCAAGAACTGGCCGATGAACATATCTCTGCTGAAACTTCCAACCCTAGGAAGTTCTCATGTAGTCGGCCTTATTAGACTAGCATAAGAATTCCTAGGTTGGCTCTGATACCAAGTAGTTGAATAGGACTGCGATCAGTCCTAGGTTCAATATGAAATAAACAAAATAAACAGATAGAGAAGAGAGAGAGGGAGATGAAGAGAAGAGGAGAAGGATACGAAGAGGAGAATTCAGAAATAGTGTTGATTGAGATTGTCACCTCACTCTACAATTTATATTAATATTTAAATAAAGATGAAAGGACTGAATTACCCTTACTGCTTACATGGCAAATAAATAAAAATAAAAGGACTAATAAAACAAACTGAAATAACTGTTAACTGCTGACCTGAATAAACATAAACCAACGAACAGTGGGGACCACACTAATGTTCTCTACACTAACAATGGGAAGGAGAAGAATGGGAAGAAGAAGAAGAGAGAGAGAGAGCGGGGAGTTGCAGTCACTTTGACTTGTTTCATTAGGAGATCGTGAAGGGATGAGAGATCCATCCTATGGACGCCCAAAAGATTGCGGAATAAGGGGCGAATTTCAAAAATTTTTCTCTCCCTTCAACTGGGAATCGTATTCCCTATTTAGAAAATCATATTTTCAAGGATCAATTCTGAACCATAAACTGAACCAGATCTGAACCAAAAAGGAGTGGGAAGGATTATACCTGATACGGAGAAATAATATCTCCCAACGAAGGTGTTCACGCCCAAGGAAGGATCCAAAGACTGCTCCCACTGAAGATGGCGCAGTGCAGGTGGAGCAGAATCAGCAGTGTTCTTCTCCAAGAACTCTGTCCTTCGCAAGAATCAGCAAGATGGTACGTGAGCACAGCTTCCTTTCAATCCTTTCTCAAAGGACTGATGTCAAGATCCAATTTTGACTTCTCCCACAAGTGGAGATCGAACTGGCAAACAGGGCGGCAAGAACAGGGAGGCGGCAAGAGAGTATTTGCAGGGAGCAGAATTCTCTCTTCTTGATTTCAGCACTAAAGAAAACCTGATGATCTGTGTGTATTTTAGGCTGCCGCCCCCTTCTTCTTTTATAATCTTAAAGGGATCAGCTCCTAATCAGATTAGGAGTTGCTAATCCAAATCATATTTGGGTTAGAAGTCCCTTTAAGTGATAAGGGATAATCCTTATCTTATCTGGAGATCAGATCAACCATCTCCTAATCTGATTAGGAGGTTTCCAGATCTAAATCTTATTTAGATCTTGGACTCTCTAAGTGGATAGGGTCTAAGCCCAATCCTATTAGCTGATCCACTTCAGATTTCGCCCCTTTATTAACTAAATAAACAACCCAGTTCGAAATGGGCTTTAGGCCCATTAAGCTTATGTGCTCACTTAACCCTCTTAACTGCTGCCCAGTTGGGCTTCCTTGTATGGCGTGGGACCCAAGCATTGATCTACACATCAGCCACATGGGTTCGGCCTAGCCTTTGTTACAAGGCCTGGCCGAATACACTGTTAAAGACAGTGCACCCCCTGAAACCCATCAAATGGGCTCTACGGGCCCAACACTTACCCTAAGAGGTCCCTGGGCCAAGCCACCTTGTAACACCCAGGGACTGTGGGCAGATGCAAGATTAGCCCATCAGGTATTATCCTCAATGGTCTTACACTTAACCTCTCAGCCCATAATGATCATACACTGCCCGACAAGAGAGGACCTCTCCCTCGGCTGCAAGGAACAGTGTTGCACTCTCCACTCATATGGATCCCGGGAATTAAAACCTTCTTGCAAACAATTTAGAAACCATATATATATACTTTTATATCTTATATAAAATATATTTTGCAAAACAAATCTCAACGGTTGAAATCGGCTGCCGGCAGTCTTGGTTTCCATCAGTGAGAGTGCATCCCCGATCATTACCTTTGTCCGACAAAGGGGCTGATCCTGTCACTATGATCACCCACTCAGATGAATTCTCGGACTGTCCCAACATACCCAGGTTTTGACCCCCGCTAAGGATCTCACTGATTGGTACATCAAAGATAGCCCAATCCGACACCTAGTGCAGTATCATAATCGAGTCTAGGGGTCGGGTGTAACTTTCCAGTTTTGCCCATCAATCTCCAAGGTCCAGGGCAATGCTGGAAATCTGGTCCAGTTCAAAGATTCAATTAATCCTACACTGTATGTGCCTAGGGTCTCACCCTGGCAGCTGAGACAGGCCACCCCAACCGACTTGGTGGCACCACAGTGTCAGCCTTGTCAGGATAGGTCTCCTCAGACCGACCCACTGGCTGTGAACATTCTAAACTAACACGAGTCTCATTAAGTGTCCAGTTTAAGGGTATTACACAGAAACATACCAAGGGAACATGAATCAAATATGTATCTTTATTCATTTACAATAAACTCATAAAGTACATCATTCTGATTGAAGCTAAGGGCATACAAAACTGTCTAACAGATCGAAGATGATGAAGAGAAAAGGAGAGGAATGAAAGAAGATGACCTATTGATACCCATGGAATAGGAAGTTGCTATCACTCTAGGGAATATGTCGTTTCTAGTAAACTTTTGTGTTTGTACCCATGGAAATATTAGGAAATATATGGACAAACCATGCTTCCTTATCCTCATCCTTTGTCCCAATCCACTCCTCTTGAAGGTCATGTTAAACTTGATGGGCGTAGCTGTGGAAATCTAGGGCAAGGTATCTTGGGTGTTTTAGTCATGATGGCACATCATTGAAGCCTTACACTCAGGATCTATTGGTGTTAGAAATTCATTAAAAGCAGAATTATTTGCAGTCATCCAAGATTTAATAATAGAGAGGGATCAACATCTTAACCAGCTGGTGGTAGGGGGTTCAAGGATTATTGTTGGATGGATTAAGAATAGAAACGAGGGACCTTGGCAGTATGGATGTATCTTGAGAGAAATCAAGTATCTTGCAATAGAAATGTGAGCAACCTTCAGCTGGATTCAAAAATTAAGTAACTGAATGGAAAATGGCCTTTCCAAAGTAATATGGAACTTCCTTAAAAAGTGATGTCCATTGTAACATATTGAGATCCAAGCACTAAATCATAATAGCAATTTCCCTTTTGATTTTGTTGACTTCTTGCCTAAAAAAGATACATGTAGTGTCCTTAGGATCAAACTAGACTGATGAGGTCCTAGAATAGGAACAAAGAAAATACACCAAAACACTCTAATAGGAATATGAAATATCTTCCAATGAGGATATAAGAGACTGAAAGGTGTCTTTATTTCCAAAACTGAATAAAGAACTTTGTTAATCAAGAAAAGTAGTCATAACAGCATCCCTCAAAATTTTATAAGAACATAAGCTTCCTCTCTACATGCTTCCTATGGGTAGTTTCATCGTTCTAGCATTCTTACTCAACAGTTTTGAGGTAATTGATCTCTTGTCATAAAGATTTCAATATATGGAAATAAACAGTAGGTTTTCCCCCTATTTCAAATTATTAACCTCACTACATAGATGTATACTTTGCTACATAAAGTGCCTAGGAATTGCTTTCTGAAACATTCCATCATCTCCTTTGTTGTTTGCATCTAGAAGTAATTTCTGCTAAAATGAGGAAGCATTACAAAGCTAAGTCATCACTTCGTAGTTCTCCTGAGCCAATTGACCATGTGAAGCATCTGTAGAGGTTGTCTGTTATTTGGTTAGATAGCTGGGATAGCACAACAATTGGAGCATGTAACCATTTCTATACACAATTTTCTTTTTAAAGACTTCAATAAAACTAACAATTCCTATAAAAAATACAAACAACTAGGGCTTGGGGAAAACCCAAAGGTTGAGAACAAAGAATTATAAGAATACAACTGTGACCTATATGTTGGTAAATAAGAACTCCAGTACATGACATTTTGTCTTAACATTCTTTTGGAAAGGTTATTGGCAATGGAATTGACAAGTCTCTTCACACAAAAGAACAAGGGATCTTATCCTAGAGACTGAAGATTAGGTCCTCTCTGGTGAAGTGACTTGGCTGCAAGGGATTCCTGGAAGAATATATAATAATTGATGGGGTCTTATTATGATGTTATGTCAGCTATTATTTTCTTTTAGAGGTCAAATTGGTTAGGGCTTATTTGGTCAGGCTGAATTGGATTTAGGCATGAATCTATGTCTAACATGTTTCTATGTACTTGGGATCTCTGTCTGTGGTTGTTGCTTGCATCATATCTTACTGTCCGCATCATGTTTCTCTTTATCTTTACAGATGGCTGAAACATCAGAAGAACATAGATGTTTTTGTGGAACCACGAGTGAGAACTGAGCTTCTGACAGATTCCTCCTACAATTTTTTACAGACTTGGGAAGATGGTGAGAATTGAGAATTATTATTCACACTTTAAGATTTATCCCATTAACATAATTCGGGTTTCCAACTTTGTGCTGAGTTACATTTTATATCTTAAAAGTTATGATTTGTCACTTCTGATTCTTTGTACTGTATGGCTTTCAAAACCAGCTATTATTGAACTTACATTGTCTCACTATATATGTACTTAACTTCAAGAAGGGGGACATTACTGGTTCTAGTGACATGTATAAGTTGCCAAGGGACTGGAAGGAGGATAATATAAGATTATGAGATTAGCCCCAAGTATCTTCCCCTCCTGTTAGAGGTCCAAATTGCTCAAATGATCATCTTGTCTGGTTTCTAAAGCATTGTTTCAGAAGATGAAATCAGTTTATCACTGATGCTAAAACTTAAATTAAGATTGTTGAGTCCTTAAATGGATGAATTAGTAAGTTAAGATGGAATCTGTTGTATTTCTAGTAGTTTGTTCCTCAAGGGGACTATTGTAATTTTATCTTTTATTTATTGCCACCTTAATGTAAATGAACACTAGGTGCTGCCAGCCTAGGTTTTAGAGCCTCTAAACTTCTCTCTTCTCTTCTTCCTCCTTTCCTCTTCTCTCTCTCTTTTTTTTTTAATCTTTTTCTACTGGACAATATGGCATCGAATCATATTTCTAGGCAGTAGAAGACATCAGATCAAGTTTTTCTTCCATCTTACCCTTATTGGTGGAGAATAAGAGTTTCTTCTGATCAATCAGTTTTTGTTTTTTTTTTTCCTCTTCCTTCTTGGTCGTTGAACCAAGATAAGTATTCTTTGGGTGGCTGAATGCTGTAAAGAGCTTTCTTTTGGCTTTTCTGTAGGTGTAAGTTCTGTCTCATATGTTACGTTGGATTATGTGATCCTTTTTCGATCCAAGTATGCTGCCGTTCATCTGTGCTGAGTGTGTGTAGTGAGCACATTGATGGTTACTATTTGTGAACATCCCTATTCAGTTCTAGGTCGAAGTAGAGAAGAAGAAGAGAAGAAGAAGGAGAAGGGTTCAGCCAGTAGAGGAAAAGTTAACCCTCACTAGTCGACCCACTTGTATTTATGTCAAATAAACTCAGTTACAAGAAAGACAATATTGTCCCTTATAAGTGATGGGACACACAACTTAAACTTGAATAAAACAGTCCTTTCACTCTCAAATAGATAAACCTAAAAAACCAAAATGCCCCTGTTCTGTGAAATCTAACACTCCCCCTTAAGCTGGAGAGTATACGTTATATAGTCCCAGTTTGTCACAAATATTATCTACTCTGCCCCGAGACAATCCCTTTGTAAAGAGATCTGCTCACTGATTTCCTGAGCTCACATGAGATGTGGTTATCACTCCATTGATCACTTTCTCTCTTACAAAGTGACAGTCGACCTCAATATGCTTTGTTCTCTCATGGAAGACTGAATTAGAAGAGATGTGAATAGATGCTTGATTATCACAGTATAGTCTCATGGGTTTGTCAACTGAGAACCCCATCTCTTGTAGCAAGTTCTTCAACCATACTAGTTCACATGTGATATGAGCCATAGCCTTGTAGTCAGCTTTTGCACTACTCCTTGCCACCATTGTTTGTTTCTTACTCTTCTAAGTTACAAGATTGCCACCAAGGAAGGTACAATACCCTGTAGTTGATCTCCTGTCTGATACAGAACCAGCCCAATCAACATCTGTATACCTTACTATCTCAAGAGTCCCTCCACTTCTGTATAGCAAACCACGACCTGAAGCACCCTTCAGATACCTAACAATCCTTAGAACTGCTTCCCAATGAGGAATTTGAGGATGTTGCATAAACTGACTCACCATACTTACAACAAATGATATATCTGACCGGGTAATAGTCAGATAGTTCAACTTTCCTACCAACCTCCTGTATCTTCTAGGATCATCAAACTCTTCACTCGCATCAACACTCAACTTGACATTCAGTTCCATAGGGGTCTCAGCTAGTTTAGCACCTAACAGTCCTGTTTCTTCAAGTAGGTCAAGAACATATTTTCTTTGACATAAGTTAATTCCATGTCTTGACCTTGCAACTTCTATTCCCAAGAAGTACTTCAGCTTACCCAAATCTTTCATATTGAAGTGATCCTGTAGGAATTTCTTCAACCTGTCAATCCCATTACTATCACTCCCAGTTATGACAATATCGTCCACATACACCACTAGCAAGGTTTTCCCATCTTTTGAGTCATGGCTGAACACAGAATGGTCTACTTGACACTGTTTCATCCCAAAGTTATTCACTACTTCACTGAACCTGCCAAACCATGCGCGTGGAGATTGTTTCAGTCCATAAATTGCCTTTTTGAGTCTACAAACCTTACCATCCTCCCCCTGAGCAACAAATTCTGGTGGTTGCTCCATATACACCTCATCAATGAGATCACCATGCAGGAAGGCATTTTTGATGTTAAGTTGCAAGAGAGGCCAATCATACATAGCAACAAATGATATCAACACCCGAACTGAACCAATTTTAGCCACAGGAGAAAATGTCTCCATATAGTCCACACCATATAAGTAAGAATAGCCCTTGGCCACTAACCTGGCCTTCAATTGTTCCACACTGCCATCTGGAAGATACTTCACTATGTAGACCCACTTACACACAACATGCTTACCAGGAGGAAGAATAGTGAGTTCCTATGTGTGATTGTGTTGTAGAGTAGACAGTTCCTCTTCCATTGCTTGCTGCCACTCTGGGGAGGTAAGTGCTTCATGTACAGTTTTGGGAATGGAAACAGATGATAGCAATGATATAAAGTTGCGACGGGAAGCAGAAAGGTGAGTAGCTGAAACATAGTGTGAAGTAGGATGAGAAGTACAAGTACGTTTACCTTTCCGCAGGGCAATAGGAAGATCAAGGTCCGAGGGAGAAGGTGCAACCACAGGATCTGTTGATGAGGGCTGAATTGGAGGAGGGGCCGATGCTCTTTTGTGAAGGGGATCCACAACTGGAATAGGAACCACGGGAAGGGGATCCTCAACAGGGACAAGAAGTGGAACTACGGGGGAAGAAGGAACCACAATGTCCGAGAAAAATGGGGCCGATTCAAAGAAGGTGACATCGGAACACAAATTTCTTATGGGAGTTAGGGTTATAGCACTTATACCCTTTTTGAGTCCTAGAGTATCCAAGAAAGATGCACTTAGTAGCTCGTGCATCTAACTTGTCTAAACCAGGCCCCAAATTTTGAACAAAACAAACACACCCAAAGACTTTCGGGGTGAGAGGAAATGGAGACAAAGTGGGAAACATTCCCAAAACTGAGAAGGGGGATTGACTTCCAAGGATGGACATGGGCATCCGATTGATGAGAAAACATGATGTGAGGACAACATCACTCCAAAAACACTTTGGGACATTCATATTAAGCATCATAGACTGAGTAGTTTCAAGTAGATGCCAATTTTTCCGTTCAGCTACACTGTTCTGTTGTGGGGTGTAGGAGCAAGAAGTTTGATGAATTATCCCATGGTGCTCTAAGTATTGCTGAAATGGTGTTGAGGTGTACTCTTTTGCATTATTGGAGTGAAGAATTTTAATATGAACACCAAATTGGGTACGTATTTCAGCATAAAATTTTTGAAAAATAGAGAACAATTCATTGTGATCTTTCATAAAATAGATCCATGTCATCCTTGAAAAGTCATCAACAAAAATTACAAAATACTTATAACCATTGTATGACATTACTTTAATTGGACCCAAAACATCAGAATGAACTAAAGAAAAAGGACTCAAGACACGACTATCAATTCTCGGACTAAAAGAAACTCTATGATGCTTCCCAAGCTAACACGACTCACAATCCAATGATGAGAGATGACTTAAGGAAGGAACCAACAACTTCAGAGCCTTGAGAGAAGGATGACCAAGTCTACAGTGCCATTGAAGAGGAGTAAGAGACGATTGAAATGCTACTGGAGGGCCACCACCATCAAGGTAATACAATCCACCTTTCTCATGCCCTCCACCAATCTTCATCCCTGTCTTGAGATCCTAAAACACACAAGAAGAATAAAAGGTTATAGAACAATTAAGTGACTTGGTTAATCTACTAGCAGACATAAGGTTAAAAGGGAACTTGGGAACATATAAAACAAATGATAAAGATGAGGAAAGATCAACATCACCAACACCACAAATGGGGGATGTAGAGCCATTAGCAAGAGTAACTGTTTGAGATGTGGAGGACCGAGAAAGTGAAGAAAATACATTTGGAGTCCCAGACATATGATCCGAGGCTCTAGAGTCAATGATCCAGTGTGAAGGCTTGGAAGCCAAGCAAGCCATACCTGAATAGGCAAGGGTAGTTGTGTTCTGCTGAGAAGATGTCTGAAGGAAATGCTCATATACCGCACGTGGTACACTCACCATCTCCTTCCTAGAAGCACCAGTAGATGTGGAGGGGATCAGATCAGTTTGCTAATTTTCACTAGTTGTACCACTGCCCCTAGTCACAGCATGGTTTGCCCAAGTGTTGGGTGGACCATGTAAATCATAGCAGAAATTAACAGTGTGCCCCTCTAATCCACAGTATGTACACTTCCTAGGAGCATTACTTCTTCCTTTACCATGACCTCCCCCTGAGTTCTGACCTCCACTCCGGCCACCAGCACGGTTAAACATGGGACCACCTCGGTTACCTGGAAGTCCACGGCCACCACCTCCACCACCTCTATTTCCACGGCCTCCTCCTCTAGTCACCACCAAACCAGATCTGTCTGAGAGAGAAGAATATTTTGTAGACTTAATAGATGTCATCCTAAGACGGGCAAACACTTCTTCAAGTGAGGGAAGAGCAGACCCCCTAGTATTTGTGCTCGGACAGGTTCATATTCAGCCTTCAAACCCACAAGAAATCTCGTCACATCAAGTTGCTCTCGCTGTTATTGCTGAACTTGAACATCCGGTGTCAGAGGATGATATACATTAAGCTCATTTCGGATATTTCTCAGGCTTGCATAGTATTCCTCCAAGCTTTGACTGCCTTGCTTCAGATTAAAGTACTCTTGGTACAACTGATACACCCTAGTTGTATTTTCTTGCCCGGAATACAATTTCTTAGCATGGTCCCAGATTTCTTTAGCTGTATCTAGGAACATAAAGTTCACATTGATTTTAGGTTCCATACTATTTCACAACCAGGTCATAATTTGAGCATCCTCCTGCTCCCAATCACTAAACCCTAGAGAGTCAGAGGAAGGTTTTTCCTCTCACATGCTTTACCTTCTTCTTGGCCTTTAAGAACACCTCCACTGACTTGGCCCATGGCACATAGTTCTCACCATTTAGCTTAATAGATGTCTTTTGAACATTTAGGTAATCTGGAGAGATCATAACACCAGTTTTGTTGTCACTACCATCTCCAGCTGACATCATTTTCAACCAAATCTCCTCACTTCACAAAGGAAGTATGAACACCACCACAGAAATCAGTGTGAACACCACCACACGACACAAGGTTTTTACCTTCAACTATTCAGAATCAAACCACACATTATTCAGCACAGTACAAACACCACCACACCACTACTGTCGTGAACTTCAGAAACTGAAAACCCTACTTTCAACGCACATACCCAGGTATAAACAGAAGAAAACAAGACTGATATGCATAGTAATCACTTCACACCACCACAGAAATATATTCTAGACCAAAACACAACATTCACAGTCCACTACTTGGGCAAAAAAAAACTGTTCATACCTGTCCACAAACAGCCCTCTTTGTATCACAGAATAGAGGGCATCTAGTACACCACTTCAACGACCACCACCACAGCAACTGGAGGCATACTTACCTCCAAAACCAGAAAACGACCACTCCTTTTTGGCCTCTAGTCGAGTTTCCAATCAGGCTAGAAGAAAATCGATGAAATCTGATATGGCTGGCGGCGAACCCAGGAAGAAGAAAGGGCGACGAGGAAAGAAGAAAAAAATGAAAGTAAACTAGGTTTTATTGCTCTGATACCATGTGAACAACCCTATTCAGTTCTAGGTCGAAGTAGAGAAGAAGAAGAGGAAGAAGAAGAAGAGAAGAAGAAGAAGGAGAAGAAGGGTTCGGCCAGTAGAGGAAAAGTTAACCCTCACTAGTCGACCCACTTGTATTTATGTCAAATAAACTCAGTTACAAGAAAGACAATATTGTCCCTTATAAGTGATGGGACACACAACTTAAACTTGAATGAAACAGTCCTTTCACTCTCAAATAGATAAACCTAAAAGACCAAAAGGTGCTGTTAACTCTTGAATTAGGTTATTGTCTTGTGGACTTGTTTAGGCCTGTTTTCTCCTATATTTGGGGTGTTATTTCATTAGGGAAACAAGTGTGATAATGGCTATGGAGGATTCAGCTTCTTCTGGGGTAACTTCTCGGGGAATGCTGAATGGAGGGATGGACAACATGAGTTTTTCTGTATTGGATAGCCTTGAAATCTTAGATCTGGTGTCGCCCAGACCTACCCTTGCTTCCCATATCTCTGTTTTGAGGTTTGGTTCCTTGCTGGTAGGTTTTATGGCTTCATCATCTTGGAGTCAACTCTGTACTTCCCTTTTTTGGACTGTCAATCTTTCGCCAACTTCTTGGAGGCTTTTACGTCATAAAATCTGATTTCTCTTAGTTATATCAGATCTGTAGTGATTGATTTGAGACTTCTTCGATCATATTTACTTGCTGCAACACTAGTTTTTTGTTGTTTTTCTTCCTGAAATGGCTTCAGACAAAAGGGATTTATTGTCAGTAAAATTTGATGGGAGAAATTATGGTCTATGGAAGTTTCACTTCCAGTTTTATGTTGAAGGACAAGGACTCTAGGGATATGTGGATGGTTCAGTGGCCAAGCTTGTTGAGTCTGATAATAAAGGGCTGAAGCAGTGGAAGATAGACAATGCAAGAATAGCTTCATGGATCCTTGGTTTGATAGAAACTGACATAGATATTCCAGTGAAAGGTCTCAAGACTGCAATGGAGATGTTTGAATACATGGAGAAGGTCTACCAACAGTCCTACTTATCTAGACAATACCAAATTGAAATGGAAATCTTCTCTTACACCCAAGGGGAGAAGATCCGAGAGTACTTTGCTGGTTTTTTTAATCTATGGACTGAATATGAATTGGTACACATGGGGGACTATTTGTCAGCTTGTTGTGTCAAGACTATGAAGGGACATTTTGACAAAGGAAGATCATCCTAATGCATTCACGGCCTGAATATGAAGTGATTAGATCAAATATTCTGAGTAGGGATACTACCCCAAGTCTGGATGCTATATTGGGGGAATTCCTCAGGGAATAAACAAGATTGGTTACTCAATCCACCATTAATGGGCAGCAAAAATCTGGGGCTGAATCTGTCTTCCTTGCAAACAAACCAAAGCCAAAGAAGGATCTCTCTAAGGTACAATGTTATGAGTGCAAGGAATATGGTAATGTTGTCTCCCATTGTCAAAGGAACACTTGTACCTATTGCAAGAAACATGGACATATAATATCCAAATGCCCTACTAGACCCTCTAAGGGAAACTATTCAGGATATAAGAAAAATCAGTATAAAGCTTATCAGGCAGCTGGTGTCTAGCCATCTCTTCTGCATTCTTTTCTATTGGGCTGTCTAGTGAGTCTTCCCTTTACTGTTCTTTTCCGAGTCATCTTTGGGTAATTGACTCTGCCTCCAATCATATGACAGGGGCATTCTCTGGTCAGTGTTTTAAACCTAAATCATTTAATAAGCATATCATTACAGCCAATGGTGAAAAAACTTGAAATTCTTGGTTATAATGACTTGATCTTTCATACTTCTTCTTCTACTTAGTTTCATCTTCCTAAAACCTTTCTTGTCCTAAAACTTACTACTAATTTTATTTAAGTTGGCCAATTAGCAGAGGATGGTAATATAGTTTCCTTTTTTCATGATGAATGCTTGATCCAAGACTAGCGAACTAGGATGGTGAAGGGGAAGGGTGTAGGCTAGGATGGTTATTTGTTTTGTAGTTTGAGAAATCGAAGCCTTCACCAACTTCTTCATGCTTACTTTCTATTACACCTAGCACTAAACTTGTTTGTAGAAATAATGACTAGAACCTTTGGAATAGATGCCTTGGCCACTCTTATGTTAAGAAACTTGAATTTTTGTTTCGTTCTGGTTGTTTATCTTATACAACTACTTCTTTTGCTCACATTAATAAATCTTGCATTTCATGTGGTTTGAGTAAAGGACATGTTTTACCCATTCCATCTATTACTGTACACTCTTCAGTTCCTTTGAAATTGATTCACAGTGATGTTTGGTCATCTCCCATACCCTCAAGGTTGGGGTACCGATACTTTGTTATATTTGTTAGGGTACTGATATATGGATATATTTTTTAAGGCAAAAGTCAGAAGTTTTCTCTACCTTAAAATATTTCAAGCTCTTGTTAAAAACTAGATTGATGCTATTATTGGTGTTTTTCGATCTGACTCAGGGGGGAGGGGGGTACCTTGATGAAGATTTTTAGACCTATTTGAAGGAATAGGGAATTCAATCACAAAGATCCTTTCCTAGGACCCCACAACAAAACGGGATGGTGGAGCGTTAGAATGGACACATATTGAGTGTGGTGAGAACCTTGTTGCAAGACTCCCATGCACCTACTTCCTTTTGGGCAGAGGCAGTCAGCACTGTTGTATACCTCATTAATTTGCTTCCCTCTTCTGTTCTTCATGATGTTTCTCCCTTTCAATGCTTATTTCATCGGTCTTTGAATTTCTCTTTGCTTTACGTTTCTGGTTGTGCTTGCTTTGTTCACCTTCCCTCCCCTTTGAACACACAAAGCTCACACCTCAATCGGCTTTGTGTGATTTCATGGGTTATAGTTTGGATCAAGGTTCAAAATATCGATTCGCCCGATACGCCGGTAGGGGCGTATCGGGTGTTTCGATACTTGTTTTTTTACTTTTTTTTAATTTTTTTTTTCAAAACTGGTTCAGGGGAGCCGGTCTAGGACCCCTCCATCCCCTGAACCGGTCAGACCCCCGATACACCCACTGTAGGGGCGTATCAGAAGGGTCCCGGAACGATACGTATCGGCCGATACGGGCCAATACGTAACGATACTTTGAACCTTGGTTTGGATCATAAGGGTTTTTTTTTGTTATTACCCTCAAGCATGGAGGATCTGAATTTCTAGAAATGTTTTATTCCTTGAGAATGTTTCTTTCTTTGTTCACATTGTTAAATTGCCTACTCCTTTTTCTGGTTGTGCTTGCTTTGTTCACCTTCCCCCCCTTTGAACACACAAAGCTCACACCTCAATCGGCTTTGTGTGCTTTCATGGGTTATAGTTTGGATCATAAGGGGTTTCTTTGTTATTACCCTCAAGCATGGAGGGTCTGAATTTCTAGAAATGTTTTATTCCTTGAGAATGTTTCTTTCTTTGCTCACATTGTTAAATTGCCTACTCCTTTTTCTGTTTTGCATTCTTTTGAATCCATAGGTACTATGAACTCCACCTCTTCCCTCTTGGAGTCTCTTCACCGGTTTGTACGGAAGTGAATGGCCGCTTCAGCATCTGCTCCCCCGCTCCCTTCTCCACTTGCTCATGGCTCCTCTCTTCCTCTTATACTATAAGTAATACTCTAGAGACCTCTCCTTATGACAATTTATTCCTCTCCACCTCTCCATTCCTCTCATGTCTCTAGACCTCTTGACCGCTATGGCTTTTCTACCAACCATAGCTCTTTTTCTACTGTCTTGGCATCTACAGATATTCCAAAGACTCGTCAGCAGGCTATGGCAGTTCCACATTGGAAAGAAGTTATAGATGCTGAAATTTAGGTCCTCACAGAAAATGATACTTGGGATCTTGTTCCTGCACCCTCTAATGCTTCAATCATTGGGAGTAGGTTGGTATGTTTTGTCAAACTAAAATCAAATGGTAGTCTTGATAGATACAAAGCTCGCTTAGTCTCTCAAGGATACAAATAAGAGTATGGGATTGACTGGTTATGGCTATCTCAACAATTAAGTAGTGGGACATCCATCAAATGGATATGAAGAATGCTTTCCTTCATGGTCATCTCAAAGAAACAGTGTTTATGAAGCCTTCTTTGAGATATTGTGGTGATCCAACTATGGCCTATTGCCTCAAGAAATCTCTTTATGGATTGAAATAGGCACCTTGAGCATGGTTTGAACGATTTCTTTTGGTCATTACAGATGTTGGGTTTATACAAAGCCCTTTTGACTATTCTCTCTTCATCCTGAAGTGGGCTCAAGGAATCACTTTTCTTGTTCTGTATGTTGATATACTTATTACTGGTGATGATCATGACATTATTTCTTACCTCAAGGATCTCTTGAGTCACTCTTTCAAGATGAAAGATGTTGATAATTTGACTTAACATCCTTGGACTGGAAATGACTTGTTCTCGTCAAGGGTACTTTGCAAATCAGAAAAAGTATGCTATGGACTTGGTTTTCCTTGCTTGCCTTACTGATGATAAGTAGTTGGATAATCCTCTTGAGGGGAATCTCAAATTATCTAAGGATGATGGTGAACTTCTTGCTAATGCTACATTGTATCGACAACTTGTTGGTAGTCTCATCTACTTCACCATGACAAGGCTGGATATCTCTTATGTTATTCAAGTTATCAGCCAATTCTTTTCTTCCCCAAAGCAACCACATGACTGCAATTATCCCGACCATTCGGTATATTAGGGGTACCAGTTTTTTTCTCATCATCATCTCTTACATCTATAGGCCTATGCTAATGCAAATTGGGCTGGATGCCCTGACAGTAAAAGATCTACTACTGGCTGGTGTGTTTTTCTGGGTGATTCTCTTATCTCTTGGAAATGCAAGAAACAACAGTCTCCAAATCCTTCACTGAGGTCGAGTATCGAGCCATATCATCAATCTGTAGTGAAATTGTGTGGCTTAGAGCTCTTCTTGGTGATCTTCATATTCAGCTCCTGGTTCCTATTCCCGTCCACGCAGATAATGTCAATACCATAAAGATTGCCTCTAATTCTGTTTTTCATGAACGTACTAAACACATCGAGATTGGTTATCACTTAATCAGAGATTATTATCATGCTGGAATTATCACTCTTTCCCATGTTTCATTTGGTTTTCAACTTGCTGACATCTTCACGAAGGCTATGACATGTCCTCGCCACAAGTCCCTAGCTAACTGTAATCGTATGAGACTACTAACAGCCCAAGCTGGGGTGTATAATCAATAGGAAATTAAGAAGATGAGAGGAGAGAATGAGAGGAGAAAGAGAGAAGAAGAGAAGAAGAATTTGAAGGAAGGGTTTTAGAAAAGAAGAGGATGCTTAATCTGCTGCCCCCCTCTTTCTATTTATATTAATTCTGAAGTAAGGATAAGACTGGTTACATGGCAAAAATAAAATCCTAATAAAAGACTAATAACTAATTATGGACTGACTTAAATAACTAATAGTTGTATATGAGTACAATAGAAAGAGGTGGGGACCACATTAGTGGTTTCTACACTCTCCCTCAAGTTGGGAATAGATGTTTGTCATTCCTAACTTGCATAGATCTGCTTCTAACTTCTTCTTTGAAACAACCTTGGTGAGAAGATCGGCAAGCTGCATGTTGGAGCTGATATATGGAAGACAAACTTTTTGAGATGCAACCCTTTCCCTAATAAAATGTCGATCCACTTCAATGTGCTTGGTTCTGTCATGTTGTACCGGGTTATGAGCTATATTTATAGCAGCCTGATTATCATAGTACAACATTAGAGGTTTCTCATAGGTAATACCCAATTCATCAAACAGTGATTTCAACCATAATATTTCAGTCACACCATTTGCCATGGATCGATATTCAGCTTTAACACTGGAACAAGAAACAACATTTTGTTTCTTACTCCTCCAAGAAACAAGGTTGCCTCCTACAAAGGCACAATATCCAGAGGTAGACCTTCTATCATCAACACAACCGGCCCAATCTGCATTTGTGTTAACTTCTATCTTCATGTGATTATTATCCTTAAATAGTACACCTCTTTAAATATACCAATATCCTCTCAGCAGCAAGTAGGTGGGTAGTTCTAGGAGAGTGCATATACTGACTAACAACACTGATTGCATAGCTGATGTCTGGTCGTGTAAGACAAAGATAGAGTAGTTTCCTAACTAATCTTTGGAACATAGCTTTATCTTCAAGAGGCTATCCACCTTCTACACCAATCTTGTGATTCTGCTCAATAGGTGTATTGGCTGGCATAACACCCAACTTTCTTGTTTCTTCTAACAAATCAAGGACATACTTCCTTTGATAAACAAAGATTCCATGCTTGGACCGAGCTACCTCAATACCCAAGAAATATCATAGCTCTCCCAGGTCTTTTACCTCAAATTCTTGATGAAGAAGTTTCATAAGAGACTCAATTTCACTGTTATCACTCCCTGTTACTACAATGTCATCCACATATACAACTGTTGGAAAGTAGAAGATTGACTCTCTGATTGATTCTCCATAATTTTAGGTCCATCAGTTTAGGAAACTTAATTTCCTAGAATCATGGGATATTAATTGGAGAATCCCACTGATATAGAAATTAGTTTTTTAGGAAAAGTTAGTTTCCTTTTTTATCACCCTATAAGTTAGCTCTGTAATTCTATATAAAGCTGTGTATATGCTCCTTCCAAGACAATACAATCAATTCATTTTTTCTCTCAAATTCTCACATGGTATCAGAGCTGGTCACGACTTAATCTACACATAGTATCTCTTTGGTCATCTCTGCTGCTGGTTCAAGAACTCTCTAACAGTATTTGTGAAGTTCTTGAGTTTCCTTGATTCTTCTTCGAGATCGGCTACAGATCTGAACTCTACATTTTTGCTTCTTCTGGACTGCTGCGCCATCGGATTCATCCTTTTTCTTGGATCTCTTTGTAGAGACATCAGATCAGTCTGAAATCTTAGATCTAGTGTTGCCCAGAGCAGATTTACTGAATCCCTTTGGTTTGGTTTGGATCAGTTTTGATTTTGAGTGGTTTCGATCCACTCTTCAGTTTGGTGGAGCATTACAGTTACCTTTTTTTTACATTGGCTAAAAGATTCTTTAGGCCTTCATCGCCAACCTTTACTAAGTTTTTCAGACCTTCATTGTCTGTTTTTTTCTCTTTCTCGAAGCCCGCCCAATATGTCAGAAGCCACCGTATCAAATAACACTGCACAATCGGAAGAAGTTTCCTCACATCAAGCATCTGGGGACCTGCAAAACATTTAGGCAGCATATAGGTTGAACGGGAAAAATTATTTGAAGTGGTCTCAGTTTGTTCGAACATATTTAAAGGGAAAAGGAAAGCTTAGCCATCTCTTAGGGACGAGATCGAAGGAAGGAGATCCAAGATTTGATGCATGGGACGAAGCCGACTCCATGATCATGTCATGGTTATGGAATTCAATGAACCCTGAAATCAGCGACACGTGTATGTTTTTATCCACGACTAAAGAGATCTGGGATGCCGTCCGACAAACATATTCAAAAGCACGTGATGCAGCACAAGTGTACGAAATCAAAGTCAAGACTGGAGCAACTAAACAAGGCAGCAAGACAGTTACCGAGTATGCAAATTTACTGCAGAACCTGTGGCAAGAACTCGATCATTATCGGTGCATTGAGACTAAATGTGCAGCGGATGTAGCAATCCTAAAGAGTTTTATCGAAAAAGATCGCGTTTATGACTTTCTTGCAGGACTCAACGTAGAATTTGATCAAGTTAGGGTCCAGATTCTCGGAAAAGAAGAGGTACCATCTCTAAATGAGACTATTTCTCTGATTCGTGCTAAAGAAAGCCATAGGGGGGTTATGCTTGAACCCCAAGTACTAGAAGGTTCAGCCATGACTACAAGGATGGAACAACCGAAAATACTGGAAGGAATGAAGACAGATTTGTCCTCTGCACGGGACAACAAGGAGTCTCTTTGGTGTACCTATTGCAAGAAACCAAGGTACACCAAAGAGAAGTGTTGGAAGCTGAGTGGTAAACCATCGAATAGGGAATGGGGCTACCGAGGAGGACAACAGAAGAGTCGAAGTCAAGCTAACTTCACCACGAATCAGCCGAGCCAAGAAAAGCCTCCAGACAAGACCGAGTTCAATAAGGAGGTGATCGAAAAGTTAAGGGGGCTTCTGGGATCGTTGGAGAAACCTAGTGGTACAGGCTCTCTTGCAATCTCAGGTAAGTTTTCTATTCCTCACGGACTAAATGTCTTAGATGAACCTATTAGGGATTTATGGGTTATTGACTCAGGAGCCACAAATCACATGACTCACTCCTCACTACATTTTAACACTTATACTCCCTGCCCAAGCATTCGAAAAATAGCCATTGCAAACGGTTCCCTTACTACCGTAGCTGGCCTTGGGGATATCCATATTAATCCATCACTTACACTAAAAAGTGTCATTCATGTTCCAAAATTGTCCACTAACCTGATATCCATCCAAAAACTCACCCATGACATGAACTGTAATGTGCTTTTCTATCCTTCTTACTGTATATTTCAGGACCAGGATTCGGGGAAGAGGATTGGACTTGCTAAGGAGAAGAATGGACTCTACTATCTTGAAGAATCATGCAAATCAAATATTGTTCAGGATAAGTTATCTCTGTCATTCCTTTCATCATCCAACAAAGACACCATTTGGCTTCATCACTTTAGACTAGGACATCCATCTTGTGGAATTCTGAAAACTATGTTTCCCTCCTTGTTTAAAGGATTGAGTGTTGAATATTTTCATTGTGATGTGTGTGAATTTGCAAAACACAAGCGTGTGCCATTTCCAATCAGTAACAAGAGAAGTTCAGTCCCATTCTTTTTGATCCATAGTGATATATGGGGACCCTCCACAGTTCCAAATGTGTCTGGCTCTTGATGGTTCGTCTCTTTTATTGATGATTGCACTAGGGTCTCCTGGATCTTTCTTATTAAATCTAAATCAGATGTAATTAGTGTACTTCCAAATTTCCATAACATGATCCAAAATCAATTTGGGGTCAGAATCAAAAGATTTAGATCGGATAATGCACGGGATTATTTCAACCAAACTTTATCCCCATATTTTCAAAAAGAAGGGATTATCCATGAATCCTCTTGCATTAATACTCCACAACAAAACGGAGTAGCAGAAAGGAAGAATGGTCATCTACTAGCTACAACCCAAGCCTTACTTTTCCACCAGCATGTTCCAAAAACCTATTGGGGGGAAGCTGTGCTTACAGCCGCATACATTATAAATCGATTACCTTCGAGGGTGTTGGGATTTAAAACACCAATGGAAACACTTTCTCAATTTTATCCCGATCTACATACAACAAATAGTCTCACCCCAAGAATCTTTGGATGCACTGCTTTTGTCCATGTTCATACCCATAATAGAGGGAAGTTAGACCCAAGAGCCGTCAAGTGTATTTTTGTGGGTTATTCGTCCACCCAAAAGGGTTATAAGTGTTACCACCCACCTACTAAAAAATTCTTTGTCTTTATTGATGTCACTTTTGAAGAAAAAACACCATATTTCACTCAACCTTATCTTCAGGGGGAGTCCTTGTCATTCATTGAATATAAGGACAGAGATTTGTTCCCGCTTGGTCTACCTACAGTTTCTCAACACACAAACTCAGCATCTATACCAGTTCAATCCGTATCTGCACCTATCGAACCACCTCAAACCAAACCAACTTCTTCACCCATTCATACCAGACCCATGACAGAGAATGATGAGCTTTGTAACTCTATGAGATTGCAGGTATATTCAAGAAGAAGAAACTAGGATCCTAATCTTGTGCAGGTTCAAGATTCAACTCCTAATCCTGTAAATACAGTTCCAGAAATTTCTTCTGAATTAGCATCTGACCAAGATCTTCCTATTGCCCTTAGGAAAGGCACAAGAGAATGCACTAAACATCCCTTATATCCCTTAGCAAATTTTGTGTCCTTTAAAAAATTCTCACCATCACATAGGAGTTTCCTAGTTAGTCTAAACACCATTCATATTCCTAATACTTTATCTGAGGCATTATCTGATGAGAAATGGAAAGATGCTATGAGAGAAGAGATGCAGGCTCTAGATAAGAATCAAACATGGGAAATTGTTGACCTACCACCAGGAAAGAAACCCGTGGGCTGCAAGTGGGTTTTCACAGTAAAGTACAAGTCAGGCGACTCTCTAGAAAGATACAAGGCAAGATTTGTGGCAATGGGATATACACAAACCTATGGTGTTGACTATCAGGAGACATTCGCTCCAGTGGCTAAGATGAATACGGTAAGAATTTTGTTGTCACTAGCAGCTAACTTCGACTGGTACTTGGAGCAATTTGATGTAAAAAATGCTTATCTTCACGGTAATTTAGAGGAGGAGATATACATGGATATTCCTCCGGGCTTCAAAGGAAATCTAAAAGGAAATAAAGTTTGCAGGTTGAAGAAAGCACTATATGGTCTCAAGCAATCACCTAGGGCGTGGTTTGGAAGATTTACTAAAGTTATGCTAGCCATCGGATACAAACAAAGTCAGGGAGATCATACACTCTTTATAAAGCATTCGGATGCAGGGGGAGTCACGGCTCTTCTGGTATATGTCGATGACATAATTGTGACAGGAAATGATGAAAAGGAGAAGGAAGCCTTGAGAAGATGCCTAGTCAGAGAATTCAAAATAAAAGAACTTGGGAGATTGAAGTATTTTCTAGGGATTGAAGTAGCTCATTCCAGAGAAGGCATCTTTATCTCACAACAGAAATATGTAACATATCTTTTAAGAGAGACAGGAAAGTTAGCATGCAAACCATCATCCACACCGATTGAGCCAAATCACAAATTGGGAGAAGCAAATGAAGATCCAGCCGTGAATAGGGAAATGTACCAAAGATTAGTAGGTAAACTTGTATATCTTGCCCACACAAGGCCAGACATAGCATTTGCGGTGAGCGTGGCTAGCCAGTTTTTGCACAACCCGAAAGATGTTCACCTACAGGCGTTTTATAGGATACTATATTACCTAAAGGCTAATCCTGGCAAAGGAATCTTGTTTAAAAGAAATACTGGATTAACCCTAGAGGCATACACCGATGCAGATTATGCAGGCTCTCCCATGGATAGGCGGTCCACTACAGGTTATTGTACGTTCCTTGGAGGAAATCTTGTGACATGGAGGAGTAAGAAGCAGAATGTGGTAGCTAGATCAAGTGCAGAGACAAAATTTAGGGCAATGGCTCAGGGAGTATGTGAATTACTATGGCTCAAGATAATTTTGGAAGACCTAAAGATCAGATGGGAAGGTCCAATGAGATTATTCTGTGACAACAAGTCAGCTATTAACATTGCTCACAATCCCGTCCAACATGACAGGACAAAGCACATTGAGATAGATAGGCATTTCATAAAGGAAAAGCTGGATAGCGGATTAATTTTCATCCGTACGTCTCAACGAATGGTCAACTGGCAAATGTGCTGACAAAAGGGCTTTGTAGTGTGGCATTCCAAGGACTTATCTCCAAGCTGGGAATGAAAGATGCATATTCACCAGCTTGAGGGGGAGTGTTGGAAAGTAGAAGATCGACTCTCTGATTGATTCTCCATAATTTTAGGTCCATCAGTTTAGGAAACTTAATTTCCTAAAATCATGGGATATCCTAGAATCATGGTATATTAATTGGAGAATCCCACTGATATGGAAATTAGTTTTTTAGGAAAAGTTAGTTACCTATTTTATCACCCTGTAAGTTAGCTCTGTAATTCTATATAAAGCTGTGTATATGCTCCTTCCAAGACAATACAATCAATTCATTTTTTCTCTCAAATTTTCACAACAACAAGTAGAGTCAAGGAAGTATCCACTTTCTTAATAAACAAAGTGTGATCTGATTGAGCCTACACATAGCCATACAAAGCTTTATTCAGCTGGAAAACCTTCTTACCTGTCTCTGTACTATAAAACTAGGAGGTAAACTGCATGTACACTTCTTGCAAGTCTCCATTGAGGAAGGCATTTTTAACATCCATTTGGAACAAGGGCCAAGAGTAACTGGCTGCAAGAGATAATAACACTCTGATAGTGGTCTGTAAAGAGACTGGGCCAAATGGGTCCTAGTATCCTCTCTTGTAATATCTTTTCTTTTTTCTTGTTGGCTAATGGGCCTGTTATTTCTTTTTGTTTGATCTCTTTATGTTACTGCCTAGCTGGCCGACCACTTAAGGGCATAGTTGTAATTACTTTAACATTAATTCTTAATAAAAAGGATTAGAGAAGAAAGGGAAGATAATTCGAACCTTTTTTCTTCTTCCTACTCTTTTCGCCATTTTCTTCTCTTGTACTGCTGCTCTTACTTTTCTTCTTCCTTTTTCTCTCTAATCTTCAAATTTAAACCTAATTTTTGAGGACTGATTTACATTTTGGTATCAGAGCAGGTCTCTTTCTTCCTTTTTTTCTTCTTCCTCTTTTCCCAAACACACTTAGATTAAGAGAGTGTATGGAGAGATAGGTTCTCTATAGTTCATAGGATCTCTGGCCTAGTTGGTAGAGGGTTTGGAGGGTTTAAATCTGGCTGGATATTGACAAAAAGTGGTGTTGTTCTGTTGCTGCCCAAAACCCTAGTTGACTAGAGATTTTTGAAGGTACAGGTAAAGGTGAAGATTTGGGTGTGGCGCTCTATGCTTGGTAGGTGTCTTTTGACTCCTAAAGAAGGGCGGTTCAGGTTTGGAAGAGATTGAGAAGCTCTGGTAGGAGCAGCTGCATCTTCTCTCTTCCTCCCCAACAGTTGGACGGAGTAAAACCCTAGTTTTCAAGCATCTGGGTTTTGGTTTGACTTCAAGTAAGTTTATATAGACAAAATTTCCGGTTCTTTGATTTTCGTTTGATTAATGAAGCCATATAGAAGTGAGTTCAAGCAAGTTCCGGTTTCCGGCCTTGGCTCGGTAGATTCCGTTTTGACTGGTGTGACCACAATCAAGCTAGATGGGACAAATTATTTTGCTTGGGGACAGTCTATAAGAATTTATGTCTGTAGTAGAGGAAAACTCGGGTCACAGGTAGTAAAGTGAAAACCGAAGAGACAGACCCTGAATTTGAGAAATGGATGCAGGAGAACTATACTGTCATAGGATGGTTGGTCAATTCTATGCAACCTCATATAAGTTAGCATTATCTTTGTATGTCTTCGGCTAAGGAGATATGGGACAGTGTTATTGAGACCTATTCACAGAAGTTAAATGTAGACAGAGTCTATAAGTTGAAAAGTGACATGAAGAACCTAAGATAGGGGGAGAAGAGTGTAGTAATCTACTACTCTATACTGAAATCCCTATGACAAGAAATTGATGTTATGGAGACAGTTGTATGGGAGAGTAAGAATGATGCTGAAATGTATAGGAAGTTGGTGAAGAGAAATAGGGTTTTTGAATTTCTCACTGGACTCAACCCTGAGTTTGACATCATTAGGCAAAATATCTTGGCCAGAGATGAGGTTACTCTTTCCCAGGCATACGCTATGATAAGCAGTGAGGAGAGTAGGTGGCAGATTCAGTTGCAGAGTCCACCTCCAGAATACTTTGCACATGCTGGAATAAAGCCAAAGGGTCCTATTGAGAAAAAGGAGCAGATATGTGAATATTGTAAGAAACCGAGGCATACAAAGGACACTTGCTGGAAGCTTCATCCTGAGCTTCTTTCTGATAGGTTTAAGAATAACAACAACTCTAAGAAGGGTAGTCAGGTAGGAAAGCCTAAGACAACTAATGTTGCTACAATACCTGAAGGAGGAAATAAGGAGAGTGAAGAAAAATCAACCATTGAGCAGTTGGCAGCAATGAAGGCGGATTTTGAAAAGTATGGGAGGCTACTAATTCACTTGGAAGCTACTGTTTCTTCATCTCACTCTTCTAGCAACACATCATCTTCATCTGCATTTGCTCACTCAGGTATTCGTGCTTCTGCAAATTATGCTTCAGTTTCAGGTAATCATAAAATCCCTTGGATTATTGATTCCGGTGCATCAGACCATATGACCAGCCTGTCTAATCTCTTCTAATCTCTTTTGCTCATACCGCCTTCTCTCTGGCAAAGAGAAAATATCCCTTGCTGATGGGTCTCTTGCTCCCATCTTTGGTAAAGGGGATATAAAGACCTCTGACATCCTTTATTTATCCTCTGTCCTTCATGTCCCTAAACTTAACAGAAACCTTTTATCTGTTAGCAGCTTAACTAAATCCATGAATTGTAGCATAACCTTTTTTCCTACTCATTGTGTCAGTCAGGACCTGCAATCTCAGAGGATGATTGGGAGTGGCCATGAGGCAAACGGAATATACTTGCTGGACACACCGGATAGAGCTTTTGGACCACCTCATGGAGTTGCCTTAGAGTCAGTTTTGTCAGAGTCTGTTAACAAAGTCTTGTTATGTCACTTTCGGTTTGGTCATTTGTCATTTTCTGCTTTGAGTCATTTGTTTCCAGATATGTTTAAGGGAGTGTCTTTATCGAATCTTAATTGTGAGTCTTAATTAGTCCCTTAATTATAGGGATTGATTTAGGAAGATTTTTTTCCATTTATTGCAGCAGCTTACTGTATAAATAGGCCGGTTGGCAATGGAATGATATATCAGTTTTTTTACCATTTCAAAACATGATATCAGAGCTTTAGGTTTGCCAACCTTGAGATTTTTTTTCGGCCTTCATTGCCAAGCCTTAGAGCTGATCTGTAATCAGCAGTGTTTCTTTTCCCTTGAGATTTTTTTCGGCCTTCATTGCCAAGCCTTAGAGCTGATCTGTAATCCGTAGTGTTTCTTTTCTTCGTTCTTTATTCTCCTTTCCCGCTAGCCTTATTCTTCCTCCATTTACAATGTCCGACGTGACTGCAACAAGTCCTCCCACATCCAGCAAGGAATGGGGCAATTGAGGAGTTTCGAAAACAGTTCAACAGGCCCATAATGTCTCCATAATCCCACAGCAAGAACACTCAAGTCAGGGGCCATTTAATGATGAAGAAATTGAAAGGCTAAGGGGTTTCCTGGCATCCTTGAAACCAGGAAGTGGTTCTACCTCTCTTGCTCTCTCAGGTGAGTCTTTATCTCTAAGATTACATGTCTCGGCTAGTGTTTTTCCATGGATTCTTGATTCTAGAGCTATTGACCACATGACACATTCTTCACTACATTTTCTCACCTATACACCCTGTCCTAGTAGTAGGAAAATATCTGTTGCTGATGGTTCTTTCACCACAGTGGCAGGAATTGGGAATATTCAGATTACTCCATCCCTATTACTTAAAAATGTGTTTCATGTTCCTAAGTTATCCACTAGCCTTATCTCTATACATAAACTCACTCAGGATGTGAACTGCAATGTTGTGTTCTTTCCTTCTTACTGTGTATTTCGGGACCAAGTTTCGTGGAAGAAGATTGGACTTGCTATGGAAAGGGATGGACTCTACCACCTTGAAGCAACCAGCAAACCATCTCACACTGTTATGCATGTCACACACGAGTCATTCTTATCTACCTCCAATAAAGATTTAATTTGGCGTCATCACTTTCGTTTTGGTCATCCTTCATTTCCTGTTTTAAAAACAATGTTTCCTTCCTTGTTTAAAGGAATTGATGTTGAAACCTTTCATTGTGATGTTTGTGAATTTGCTAAACACAAAAGGGTTTTTTTCTCAATCAGCAATAAAAGATCTTCAATCCCTTTTTATTTGATCTATTCGGATATATGGGGCCCTTCTCGAATTCCCAACATTACTGGTTCTAGATGGTTCGTCACCTTTATTGACGATTGCACTAGGGTCACATGGATTTTTCTTCTTAAGTCTAAATCTGATGTGGGCACCATTCTTCCCAACTTTCATAACATGGTCCAAACTCAGTTCGGTGTGAAAATCAAAAGGTTTCGAACTGATAATGCTACAAATTATTTTAATCAGAATTTGTCCCCATTTTTTCAGAAAGAAGGCATTGTGCATGAATCCTCCTGTGTTAACACTCCCCAACAGAATGGGGTAGCTGAGAGGAAAAATGGCCGCAAACCACCCGAGCCCTTCTCTTTCAAAACCAGGTCCCAAAACAATATTGGGGGGAAGCTGTCCTTACCGCTGCATACACCATAAATAGACTACCATCTAAAGTTCTTGACAATCGAAGCCCAAAACAAGTCCTCTCTCAATTCTACCCTGATATTCGAACCTCAAATAATCTCACACCAAGAATTTTTGGATGCACTGCCTTTGTTCATGTCCATAATAAGGGAAGATTAGATCCACGAGCAATCAGGTGTGTCTTCTTGGGATATTCCCTAACTCAGAAAGGTTATAAATGTTATCATTCAGCCACCAGAAAATTCTACACCTCCATCGATGTCACATTTGAGGAGAGACAATCATTTTTCACTCAACATTATCTTCAGGGGGAGCCCTCATTAATGGAAGATAAGGCCTCGGATCTACACTCCCTAGATGTATTACCCTCCTCACAGTCATCCAACCGTCAAGAATCACATCCTTCTGAGTCACATTCCTCTGAGCCCTTCATTTCCGAGCCTCAACAAGAGTCAAACAACCCGACCATTGAACCAAATCCAAACACGGTTAACCCCACCAATGGTGTGCATGATGATGTGAGATATATGCAGGTTTACTCTAGGAGAAGAAATCCAGATCCTCAACTTGTGCAAGTCCAAGATTCAACTCCTAATCCTAGAACTGAGGGATGTTCAGAACCTGAACCTGTACCTTCACAGTCTGAGTATGAGTATGACCTACCTATTGTCCTGAGAAAAGGAACCAGAGAATGTACCAAACACCCATTGTACCCTTTAGCCAAATCTGTGTCGTTCCAAATATTCTCTAAATCCCATAAAATCTTTCTAGCCAGCCTTAACACCATTCCAATTTCTAATACCCTAGCCGAGGCGCTTTCTAATAAGGTGTGGAGAAAAGCCATGAGAGTGGAAATGGAGGCACTAGAAAAGAACAACACGTGGGAAGTTGTGGATCTACCGAAAAACAAGAAGACTGTAGGTTGTAAATGGGTGTTCGCAATCAAGTACAAATCTGATGGGTCATTAGAAAGGTACAAAGCACGACTGGTAGCCAAGGGATATACACAGACTTATGGGGTAGATTATCAGGAGACTTTTGCCCCAGTAGCTAAAATGAATACAGTAAGGGTGTTGCTGTCTTTGGCTGCTAACTATAATTGGGATTTGCAACAGTTTGATGTAAAGAATGCGTTTCTCCATGGTGATCTAGAAGAGGAGATATACATGGACATTCCATCAGGTTTTGGAGAAGGCATTAAGGGGAACAAAGTTTGTAGGTTGAAGAAAGCACTATACGGTCTCAAACAGTCTCCAAGAGCATGGTTTGGAAGGTTTACAAAGGTGATGCTTAGTACAGGTTACAAGCAAAGTCAAGGTGACCACACATTGTTTATCAAACACACAACCTCAGGGGGAGTTACTACTCTATTAGTCTATGTGGACGATATAATCGTTACTGGGAATGATAAAAAGGAGAAGGAAGCATTGAGAAACTGCCTTGCCAGAGAATTTGAGATAAGAGACTTGGGGAGACTAAAGTATTTTCTCGGAATTGAAGTTGCACATTCTAAACAAGGCATCTTTATCTCTCAACAAAAGTATGTTGTTGATCTTTTGAGAGAAACAAGAAATATGGCATGTAAACCAGCTTCCACACCTATAGATCCCAATCATAAACTTGGAGAAGCCAGCGAGAATGCAAGTGTAGATAAGGAAATGTTCCAAAGACTGGTTGGAAAACTCATTTATCTTGCACATACACGGCCGGATATTGCATATGCTGTAAGTGTAATAAGTCAGTTTATGCATAATCCTAAAGAAGTTCATCTGCAGGCTGCTCATCGAATTCTGCACTATTTGAAAGCCAATCTAGGGAAAGGAATTTTATTCAGAAGGAATGGGGGAATGGCTCTTGAAGCATATACAGATGCTGATTATGCAGGATCTCCAGTAGATAGACGGTCCACTTCTGTCTATTGTACCTTCTTGGGAGGAAACTTAGTCACTTGGAGGAATAAGAAGCAAAATGTAGTGGCTCGGTCAAGTGCAGAGGCAGAGTTCAGGACTATGGCACAAGGAGTGTGTGAATTATTCTGGTTGAAGATAATTTTAGAAGACTTGAAGATTCCACGAGAAGAGCCTATGAAAATATATTGTGACAACAAGTCAGCCATCAATATTGCTCACAATCCTGTTCAACATGATAGGACGAAGCACATTGAAATTGATCGACACTTTATAAAAGAGAAACTGGACAACAAGTTGATTTGCACTCCCTATGTATCTACAAAAGGACAACTGGCCGATGTACTTACTAAAGGGCTCAATAGTACAGACTTTTGTAGAATTGTAGCTAAGCTGGGAATGGAGGATCTCTATTCACCAGCTAGAGGGGGAGTGTTGGAAAATGTGGGGTTACTTGTGTAAATGCATATTTGGTAGTTAGCATCTATATTTGGTAGTTGTGTAAAAATAGGAATGTGTAAATATGTATTCCTAGGATTGTGGAAGAGTATAATCCCTTAAATATGGGGATTAAAATAATTAGTCCCTTAATTATAGGGATTGATTTAGGAAGATTTTTTTCCATTTATTGCAGCAGCTTACTATATAAATAGGCCGGTTGGCAATGGAATGATATATCAGTTTTTTTACCATTTCAAAACAAAACCCTCTCCGCCTATCTTGAAACTTTTGAGGTTATTCATCAAAGTTCTTGTTCCTACACTCCACAACAGAACGGAGTGGCGGAAAGGAAGAACAGACGTGTGGTTGAAGTTGCTAGATTCCTCCTGTTTGCATCCCATGTTCCTATAAAATTTTGGGGAGATGCTGTTCTTACTGCTACCTTTTTGATCAACCGTATGCCCTCCCGGGTTCTTAATTTCAAAACCCCCTTTAGCTTTCTCTTCTCGGATGAGGATATTTTTTCTCTTCCTCTCTGTGATTTTGGGTGCACTTGCTATGTGCATGTTCACAGCCATCAAAGGTACATGTTTGAACCTAAGGCTCCTAAATGTGTTTTTCTGGGATATGCTTCCACACACAAGGGATATTGCTGTTTTGATCCAGTTAGTGGCACCCGCTTTGTATCTCGGGATGTCACATTTGCTGAGTTGACTCCTTTCTTTAGTATTTCTCTTGAAGGGGAGAAATCTGAAGAGCCCTTTGCTATGTCTCCAGCTGTTCCTCTTCCCATTCCTCTTAAGTCCTATCATGAGGTGTCTACTTCTCCCACTAGACCTACCTTCGATATTCCTAGACCCTCTCTCGCACAAAATGTCGATCAACTTCGATATGTTTAGTTCTGTCATGCTGCACTGGGTTGTGGGCTATATTAATAGCTGCCTGATTATCACAATACAACATTAAGGGCTTTTCATAGTCAATACCCAACTCTTCAAGTAGTGACCTCAGCCATAAGATTTCAGCCACTCCGTTAGCCATTGACCTGTATTCCGCTTCAGCACTGGAGCGGGAAACAACACTCTGCTTCTTACTCCTCCAAGAGACAAGGTTACCTCCCACAAGGGCACAATATCCAGAGGTAGACGTTCTGTCATCAACACTCCCAGCTCAATCGGCATCTGTATAGACCTCCACCCTCATGTGATTATTGTTCTTGAGCAGTATACCTCTACCCGGGCATCTCTTCAAGTATGCTAATATTCTCTCTGCTGCAAGAAGATGAGAAGTTCTAGGGGAGTGCATGTACTGGCTAACAACACTAACTACATAACTGATATCTGGCTGAGTGAGGCAGAGATATAGGAGCTTTCCAACCAACCGTTGGAACATAACTTTGTCTTCAAGAGGCTCCCCGCCCTCTGCTGCAAGAAGATGAGAAGTTCTAGGGGAGTGCATGTACTGGCTAACAACACTAACTACATAACTGATATCTGGCTGAGTGAGGCAGAGATATAGGAGCTTTCCAACCAACCGTTGGAACATAACTTTGTCTTCAAGAGGCTCCCCGCCCTCTGCACTAATCTTGTGATTTTGTTCAATGGGTGTATCAGCAGGCTTAACACCCAACTTTCCAGTTTCCGCCAACAGATCTAGAACATATTTTCTTTGAGAGATAAAAATCCCTTGCTTAGATCTAGCAACCTCAATACCCAAAAAGTACCATAGTTCACCAAGATCTTTCACCTCAAACTCTTGATGAAGGAGCTGTTTGAGGGACTCAATCTCATGGCTGTCATTTCCTGTCACCACAATATTATCAACATATACTGCAAGTAGTGTCAAAGAGGACTCCACCCTCTTGATTAATAGTGTATGATCTGAGTGGGCCCGTACATAACCAAACTTTCCATGGGCTAATCTGAACCTATCAAACCAGGCTCTAGGTGACTGCTTCAAACCATACAATGCCTTGTTCAGTCGGCAAACCTTCTTACTTGTCTTTGTATCATAGAATCCAGGAGGCAACTGTAGGTAGACCTCTTCCTGTAAGTCTTCGTTCAGAAAGGCATTTTTTACATCCATCTGGAACAAGGGTCAAGAATGATTTGCTGCAAGGGATAACAGAACTCGGATGGTGGTCATCTTGGCTACTGGGGCAAAGGTCTCCAAGTAGTCTATACCATAAGTCTGAGTGAACCCCTTTGCGACCAGTCGGGCTTTGTACCTTTCAATAGAGCCATCAGCATTATGCTTCACAGTGAACACCCATCTACATCCCACCGGTTTCTTTCCTTTTGGTGGATCAACCAGTGCCCAAGTATTATTCTTCAACAGGGCATCCATTTCGACTTGCATTGCATCTTTCCATTCTGGAACTGATAAGGCTTCTTGCACTGTTCTTGGAATAGGGACATCGGCAATGGAAGTGAGATAGGACCGGTAGGAGGGAGATAAACAATCATAGGATAAGAACTGTGAGATGCTGTGAGCTGTAGAAGTGGTGCAATGTCGTTTCCCTTTGCGAATGGCAATAGGGAGATCAAGGTCATCCACAAGGGGGGAAGTGGCAACAGTGGGAGGTGTCTCAGTAGGCTCTGGATCTAGAGCCGCAGAAGGAACTGGAGCTGGCTGGGACTGCCGATGACTAGGATCAACCTGCCTGCATCGCCTGTGATAGACTCTCAACTCCTCCTCCCTCTGACCACCCTCAGCACTACAGCCTTCATTACCCAGTGGAATAGGTAAAGGAACAACCCCACTCAAAACAGCCCCACTTCCACCAGCCCCACTTCCACTCTCACTACTCTCCCCCTGAGGAAAGAAACTCAAAACAGCCCCACTCTCACTGCTCTCCCCCTGAGGAGAAACCCTAGGATAATAGGGTGTCTCCTCAAAGAAGGTGATATCCATGGAGACAAACCTTTTCTCTGAAACCGGATCATAGCAGCAATAACCCTTTTGAGTTTGTGCATAACCGAGGAAAATGCATTTGGAGGCCTTAGGTTCAAACTTGGAATGATGAGGCCCGAGAAGCTGAACGAAACAAGTACAACCAAAGGTTTTAAGGGGAACAATGAACAACTCCTTGTCTGGGTATAGAAGGGAAAAAGGGGTTTTCATATCAAGAACCCGGGAAGGAACTCGATTAATGAGATAAACTGCCGTGAGGATAGCATCACCCCAAAAGCGAATAGGTACATTGGAGGTAAACATAATGCTTCTAGCTACCTCCAAGATATGCCTATTCTTCCTTATTCTTCCTTTCGGCAACGCCGTTCTGCTGTGGTGTATAAGGGCAAGTGCTCTGGTGAATAACTCCATGGCTAAGCAGGTAGGAGGTCAATGGCTAAGCAAAGTATTCCTTTGCATTATCAGATCTAAGGACTTTGATTTTGGCTCCAAACTGAGTGAGAATCATCTGATGGAAGTTTTGGGACAGAGCAGGAACCTCATCCCGAGAACGCATAAGATAGACCCAAGAAAAGCGGGTATGGTCATCAACAAACAGTGGAAAATATCTGTACCCACCCATAGAAGAGATATGATATGGCCCCCAAACATCAGTATGCACAATATCAAAAGAGGAATTACTCCTTTTATTACTTAAAGAATAAGAGGCCCTACAATGTTTGGCAAACTCACAACTCTCACACCTCAACTTTAATAACTCAACAGAATCAAATAAAGCAGGAAACAGACTCTTCAAAGACTTAAAAGACAAATGACCTAATCGATTATGCCAAAGCATAACCGGACTCACAGACTGGGAAACAAAAGACTTCTTATCCACTGACTCCTCCCGACGAGAACTCTCTCCAAGCAGATAGATCTCGTTCGTCTCATGGCCAGTCCCAATCACCTTCCTCGTCTATAAGTCCTGAAAAACACACCGGTCAGGGAAAAAGGTTATTGAACAGTTCATGTGTTTGGTAATACTACTAACTGAAAGCAGGTTAGTATCAAGCTTAAGAACATGCAAGACAGAAGATAAAGAGATAGTATCTGATAGCTTGATGTCCCCCTTGCCTGAAATGGGAACAAGAGAGCCATCAACAATGGATACTCTATCTCGGCTAGAGGACAAGTGATAAGAAGTGAACAATGATGGCAAGCTAGTCATATGGTCGGATGCACCTGAATCTATTACCCAGTAGTGGTCAGTATTACCTGGAGCTGAAGCATGGTAAGCTGAGGCTCGAGTACATGAATGTGCAAATGCAGATGTGGCAGGAGCTGATGGTGACTGAGATGGCTGAGCTGAACTCCCAACTTCCTTTTCCAACTGTATGAGGGCAGCCCGAACAATGGCTAAAGTCTCTAGGGATGTGCCTGATGAGGATGCTGAATCAGTGTTCACGGTCACATGAGCATTACCCTTCTTATTTCTTAGTTTTGCTAGGACCAAGTGAGGATGTAGCTTCCAACAAGTATCTGTTGTGTGCTTGGGTTTCTTGCAATGTTCACATACCAGATCCCGTTTATCTTCCTTCTTCCGGTCCCTTTCTGGATCACTCCCTGACTTAGGTTTAATAGCTGTCAGGGCTGGGAAGGGGGGCTGAGGCTGCATCATGACTTTCCTCCTGGTCTCTTCACTATGCACCAGGGAGTATGCTTGAGAAAGGGTCACACTATCTCTTGTCAATATCTGTTGTCGCACAATGTCATATTCTGAATTCAAACCAGCCAGAAACTCAAATACCCTATTCGTCTCGACTTGCTTTTTGTGAGTCTGTGCATCTTTGGGACTCTCCCACTCAAGGGTCTCTAGATGGTCAATCTCATGCCACAAGGATTTCAAGGTAGAGAAGTAGATAGAAACTGGCTTCTCTCCTTGTTTAAGGCTGTTCACCTCACACTTCAGTTCATAGGCTTTGGCAACATTAAGGGGTTGGGAATAGGTTTCTTTCACAACATCCCATATCTCTTTGGCTGTCTTTGCCCACAAGTAATTTCGGCTGATATGTGGCTGCATAGAATTACACAGCCATGCCATAACCAAATAGTTCTCTTGAACCCACTTGGTGTATGTTGGGTCCTCTTTGGAAGGTTCTTTCACATCTCCCAAGAAGTAACCTAGTTTTCCCCTTCCTCCAATAGCCATCATGGCTGATTGAGCCCACTCCAAGTAATTTGACCCATCAAATCTTATAGTTGTAACCTGAAACCCGGTTTCAGATACACTACCATAACTGTTGTTTCCAAAACTACTTTCTCCCTGACCCTTAAACTCCATCTTTGATCAAGAATCAGTGGCTACAAACTGTTAGAGCCACTATACCATAAAACAGAGTGAAATCAAGCAGGTCTGAAATCTGATCTGAAACCAACACAAATCTAATCTGAAATCTGATCTGATCTGAATTCTGATCTGAAACCAACTCAAATCTGATCTGAAATCAATCGCCTATCACAGTATATGCAAGAAATCAACTCAAATATGATCTGAAATCAATCGGCATGCACAGTACCAGGCAGCCTGTCAAGGTTTTATCCTCTAGAAGAGCAATCTGAGATGCTATTTTCTGAAATCACTACTGTGGGGCCCACTACTGCGAGAGCAGAATTAGAGTTTCAACTGTAGGTCTGAAACAAATGCTCAGCTGCACTCTCCAAGCAGTCCGCACAAGTGGGACTTGTCGTAGGGTCTATATGAAACCCTAAAACTGATCACCTCTGAGGGGGGGTTCGGCCCAACAGTCAAACCCTAGAAACAAACTTAAAACAGTTCGGCCTCTCCTTCTAGATAGGTCCAACCTATCTCGACTGATTGCAGTCTCTGAAACTAAATAAAAAAAAAACTTATGGATTTCGGTTTACTGCCTTCCAGGGTTACCTGAACCCTAACCTTCGCTGCTTCTTCCTGATTACCAACTCTCTGCAAGCCGCGGCAAGTCCTCAACTGCTGCGAACCTCTCCTGGTAATCTCCAAGATTCAGCCGGCGAATACTTCTTCATAAGCTTCCAGCCCTAGCTAGTCCTCATGTGGATGGCTGGACTAGACACACATGAGAAGCCCTAGATAGGCTCTGATACCAAGTAGAAGATCAAGACTGTAATCAGTCTTGAATCCTAATAGGTTTTAGGTTTACAAAACAGAAGAAAAGTGAGAGAAAGGAGAAGGAATAGAAGAGAAACAAGAGAACACAAGGGGTTGAAAGGAGGGACAGATTCTAACAGATCTGCCGCCGCCACTCTCTTATTATTTATAGGTTATGTTCGGTACATAATGGAAAGGACAAATCTGCCCTTAGTACTTACATGATAAATAAAGTAAATAAAACTGAAATAAAATAACAACTGAATTAACAAACTGACCCAAACTAACACTACTATAACTGAAACAAATAACTACACATGCTGTCCTATGAACACAGTGGGGACCACTGCTGTGGGGCCCACATCAGTGTTCTCTACAGAAAGGTATTCTATTTGCCAAACATGGGCACATGAAGCTGGAGGTTTTTACTGATGCTGATTGGGCAGGCTGTATTGATGATAGGAGATCCACCTCAGGTTATTGTGCTCTAGTCGTTGGGAACATTGTGTCATGGAGGAGTAAGAAATAGTCTGTAGTTGCTAGATCCTCAGCTGAAGTAGAATACAAGGCAATGCCACATGGCGTGTCAGAATTACTGTGGCTACGATCCCTTTTAGAAGAATTGGGAGTTGAGTACGAGAAGCGAATGATGCTCTATTGTGACAACCAAGCAGCTATCAACATTGCACATAATCCTGTTCAACATGACAAAACTAAGCACATTGAGGTTGATAGACATAAGCAAGTTGGGCATGACTGACATCTTTGCTCAGCTTGAGGGGGAGTGTAAAGAGACTGGGCCGAATGGGTCCTAGTATCTTCTCTTGTAATATCTTTTCTTTTTTCTTGTTGGTTAATGGACCTCTCTTAATGGGCCTGTTATTTCTTTTTGTTTGATCTCTTTATGTTACTGCCTAGCTGGCCACCCACTTAAGGGCATACTTGTAATTACTTTAACATTAATTCTTAATAAAAAGGATTAGAGAAGAAAGGGAAGATAATTCGAACCTTTCTTCTTCTTCCTACTCTTTTCGCCATGTTCTTCTCTTGTACTGCTGCTCTTACTTTATTCTTCCTTTTTTTCTCTAATCTTCAAATTTACACCTAACTTTTGAGGACTGATTTACATTTTGGTCATTTTTGCTACTGGTGCGAATGTCTCCATGTAATCTATACCATAAGTTTGAGTAAATCCCTTTGCAACTCATCGGGCCTTATACCTTTCAATGAAACCATCAGCATTATGTTTCACAGTAAACACCCATCTACATCCAATTGGTTTCTTCCCTTTAGGTTGATCAACTAGCTCCTAGGTATTTTTTCTCAGAAGGGCATCCATTTCTACCTTCATTGCATCCTTCCACTCAGGAATGGTCAGGGCTTCCTGTACTGTTATGAGAATGGGAATATTAGCAATGGATGTAAGAAAGGACTTGTAAGAGGGAGACAGATGATCATAGGACAAGAATTGTGAGATACAGTGGGCTGTGGATGAGGTGCAACGGCATTTGCCTTTACGGACTGCAATGGGAAGGTCAAGGTCATTCAATGGAAGTGAGGGCTTAGAAGATGGAGAAGGCTCAACAGCAGAAGGCTCATCTGTAATGGGAGATGGAAGAGATGTAGTACCTGGATCTGGATCCTCAGAAGGAATTGGGGTGGCCTGGACTGCTGATAACCGAAATCAACCTGCCTCCACCGTCTATGATAAACTCTCAAATCCTGACATTTTTGACAACCCTCCCCATTACACCCCTCTTCACTTAATGGAACAGGTAAAGGGACTTCTGATGTGTTAACCCCAACCTTACTACTCTCCCCCTGAGAAGAAACCCTAGAGTAATAAGTACATCCTCAAAGAAAGTAACATCCATGGATACAAATCTCTTTTCTGAAGTAGGTTCATAGCAGCAGTGTCCCTTTTGAGTTTGTGCATAACCAAGGAAAATACATTTTGAGGCTTTAGGGTCAAATTTGGAACTGTGAGGGCCAAGAGTTTGCATGAAGCAGGTACAACCAAAGGTTTTAAGAGGGATATAAAATAGCTCTTTATCAGGATATAAAAGAGTGAATGGAGGTTTCATGTCAAGAATCCGTGAGGGGATTCGGTTGATGAGATACACAGCTATGAGAATGGCATTTCCCCAGAAATGTATAGGCACATTGGAGTTAAATATGATACTTCTAGCTACTTCCAATATGTGCCTATTCTTTCTCTCAGCGACCCCATTTTGCTTAGGGGTATGAGGGTAGGTACTTTGATGGATAATCCCATGGTCAAGAAAATAAGAGGCTAGTGATGTTTTAAAGTATTCTATCACATTATCGGATCTGAAAATTTTGATTTTTACCCCATATTGGGTTAAAATCATTTGATGAAAGGTCTGGGTCAGGGTAGGAACCTCATCTCGAGAACGCATCAAGTAGACCCAAGAAAACCGGGTGTAGTCATCAACAAACAGCAAGAAGTATCTTTACCCCCCCATAGTAGTGATGTGATATGGTCCCCAAACATCGGTATGCACAATGTCAAAAGGAACACTACTTCTCTTATTACTTAATGAATAGGTTGTTCTACAATGCTTTGCAAGCTTACAACTTTCACACTTTAAACTGGACATTTGGATAGATTCAAATAAACTAGGAAACAAGCTTTTCAAAGACCTAAAGGATAAATGACTCAATCGGTTATGCCAAAGCATGACTTGACCAATAGACTGAGAAACAAAAGACCCTCTAACTTCACTACCTTCCCACTATGAACTTCCTCCAAGAAGATAGATTCCATTTGTCTCACAGCCAGTCCCAATCACTTTCCTTGTCTCCAAGTCCTGAAAAACACATCGATCAGGAAAAAAAGGTTATTGAGCAATTTTGGTTTTTAGTAATGCTGCTAACTGAAAGTAAATTGGTACTAAGTTTAGGAACATGCAGAATAGAAGACAGGGAAATGGCACTAGACAACTTGATGTCTCCCTTGCTAGAAATGGGAACAAGTGATCCATTAGCAATAGACACCTTGTCTTTACTAGAGGATAAGTGATAGGTAGTAAATAGTGAAGGCAAACCGGTCATATGATCAAATGCACCTGAGTTTATTACCCAACAATTTTCAGTGTTACCTGGAGGTGAAGCATGATAAGCTGAGGCCCGTGTATCTGAATGAGCGAATGCTGAGGTGGGAGGAGCTGATGTTGTGACTGGCTGAGATGATGATGCTGAATTACCAACCTCCTTTTCCAACTGAGTCAAGGCAACTAGAGTGTCTAGTGGTGCTACTCTTGTGCCTGATGAGGTTGCATAATCAGTGGTAACAGCTGTATGAGCATTCCCCTTTTTGTTCCTAAGTTTTGCTGGAACTAGATGAGGATGTAGCTTGCAACAGGTTTCTTTGGTATGCTTAGGTTTCTTGCAATGTTCACATATTAGGTCCTTCTTGTCTTCCTTCTTCCTATCTCTCTCCTTATCCTCCCCAAACATGGGTTTAGTTGCTGCCAAGACTGATTCAAGTGGCGAATGCTGTAACATAACTTTCCTTCTACTTTCTTCACTGTGCACTAGAGAGTAAGCTTGTGATAGGGTCACACTGTCTCTTGTTAGAAGCTATTGTCTCAGAATGTCATACTCAGAATTCAGACCAGCTAGAAACTCAAATACCCTATTCGTTTCAACCTGCTTTCTGTAGGTCTGTGCATCCTTCTGGCTTTCCCACTCAATTGTTTCTAAGTGATCAATCTCATGCCACAAGGATTTCAAGGTGGAAAAATAAACCGAGACTGGCTTCTCTCCTTGCTTAAGGTTATTTACCTTACATTTTCTCATAGGCCCTAGCAACATTGAGGGGCTGGGAGTAGGTTTCTTTCATGATATCCCAAATTTCTTTAGCTGTTTTTGCCCATAAATAATTTCAGATGATATGTGGCTGCATGGAGTTACACAGCCATGTCATAACCAAATAGTTCTCCTGAACCCATTTGGTATATATTTGGTCCTCCTTGGCTGGTTCCTTAATATCTCCCAGTAAATAACTTAGCTTTCCTCTACCCCCAATAGCCATCATGGCTGATTGGGCCCACTCTAGGTAGTTTGACCCATCAAATTTTACAGTGGTAATTTGAAAACTGTTCTCAGGTATGCTACCAGCACTACCAGCCCCTAAAATGTTTTCCCCTTGGCTCTTAAACTCCATTCTTTGTCAAGAAAAGGTTAAAGAATGCCTCTTGTATCACTAAGACTGGGTAATCACACCCAGGATTTGCTATCAGCCGAACCTAAGGTCAAGAAACAATACCTTTCTATCACTAAGACTGGGTAATCTCACCCAGAATTTGTTAACAACCGAATCTACTTTATCCTTCTAGGTTGGCATTCTACCCAAAAAGGTAACCTTCAAAGAACAACTTAGAGTGCAGGGCTGAAACTAACTGTGGCCCTAGAATTGGCGACAGTCAAGAAACTAGAATCTTGAACCTAGAACCAGTCAAAGGTCAAGAAACAAGCCAAGAACACAGTCAATGGCTAGAAAAGGGGGGGATCTCTCAGCCGCACTTCTTAAAGTAACCAAAAACTATTCTTTAAATGTATAAAACTTTCAGTCGAACCTTTGAAATAACCAGAAAAAGGTAATCTTTTAATAGATCAATATCAAAGATTAACTTACTTCAGCAAAACTCTGGCCGCAACCTACAAAAATAAGTCTGAACCCTAATCTCAACAATCTCCAAGATTCAGCCGATAATCCCTTTTGCTGGAAATTTTCCAACCCTAGGAAATTCTTATGCAGCCAGCCATGTCAGACTTTCATAAGATTTCCTAGGTTGGCTCTGATACCATGTAGTTGTATGAGACTACTAACAGCCCAAGCTGTTGTGTATAATCAACAGGAAATTAAGAAGATGAGAGGAGAGAATGAGAGGAGAAAGAGAGAAGAAGAGAAGAAGAATTTGAAGGAAGGGTTTTAGAAAAGAAGAGGAAGCTTAATCTGCCGCCCCCCTCTTTCTATTTATATTAATTCTGAAGTAAGGATAAGACTGCTTACATGGCAAAAATAAAATCCTAATAAAAGACTAATAAATAAAATCCTAATAAAAGACTAATAACTAATTGTGGACTGACTTAAATAACTAATAGTTGTATACAAGTACAATAGAAAGAGGTGGGGACCACATCAGTGGTTTCTACACTAACAAACTGATGCTTTTATCTCGGCATCAGTTTGAGGGAGCTGTAGAGATACTATGGGCTGACTTGGGTGGGAGTATCATATTATCATGTACCTTATGAACAATATCTTTTATTTCTCTATTGTATATACAACTCTTTCTTATTTGTTTTAGTGGAGGGCAGATTTGTCCTTTCCCTCCTTTTGTACTCAAATGATATATAATACAATTATTTGGGTGTGTGCACATTAGACACACCCTTTCAACTTCTCTGTGTACTTCAAACTTTCTCTGTTAGTCCAACTTTCCCAATACCCTTGATATGCCAGGATCAGCATCAGTAACAGCCTGTTAGGATTTTGTTCACTTTTTTCCACATCCTGGTTGTTAGGTAGCAGTAGAAAGCATGTAATGATTTTGAAATCACTTGGACTTAAAATCATTGTATACTGCTGTGATCTGGAATTTAGTATAGTCGTGTTTTAACTATTGTTATTTTAAACATTCTGTCCTTGTCTTTCAGATGAGGAAATACAACTACTGCATACAAAAGTTGATCTTGTCATAAGTCTTGGTGGGGATGGAACTGTTCTTTGGGTATGTGCCTTCTAATTTTTCACCACTTAACATAATGCACCTTTTGTGTTAATTATTTTTGTTATTTTTTCAAGATATTGTAAAACATGATTAGTGCCAAACTGGATCATATGATTTGTATCTATCCTTGTTATTCTTTAAAAGTGCTTTTATAATCAAATACTGAACAACACTTGAAATCTTATTCTTATTTGCAGGCTGCATCAATGTTCAAAGGTCCAGTTCCTCCTTTTGTCCCATTTTCCCTAGGATCTTTGGGTTTTATGACTCCATTTCGTATCCTGCATCTTTTTTTAAACCATCTTTTACTTGAAATGATGCTATTCTAAAAGTAACCAATTTAAATGATAATTTTCATATATATGTGGTTTCTTTATCTACATTGTTAACTTACTATATCTAACAATTTTTTCTAGCTTTTCTAGCTTTGTCCATGATTATCTAAAATGCTCTTAGTCTGTTTTTCCCATTCAATCTAACATTAATGAACTTTTTGAAGATCTGACATCAATTCACACATAGCAGACTGTTTCAAGAACTGTTGCTGCCAAAACAAAAGGTGTATGCAAAAGTACTTGATTCTTGGTGTAATCCTAGGTTTGTTATGGGGAACAAATGTATTAACCTCCCAGCACTTGTGAATTTCTAATTGGAGAAGCCTCAAAGTTCTCAAAGGAACTAAAACTTAAGGCTAGATCTCCACTAGTTTATTCGAAAAATCTTCCATAAACCTTCTATAGTCTTGTCAGTGTTTCCAGTAACAACTAACAAGCATATTTTGGACAAATGGATAATTCCAAAATTCTACTCTATCCAAATTCAATATAGGAAATGATCACTTACCAAGCAAAGAGCTGATTATGACTACCTAACTTCCTGAATGTGCATTGAACATTCTATATGAGGCAATACAACTTCAGAAATTTCATCATGCATAAGGAGGTTAAGCTGTTCAATTATGTAAGTGGAATTTGATTTTGCTTTTGAAGTATATATTTTGTAAAGTTTTATAACTTCTTTTGTTTGTAGATGAAGTGAAACCCACACCATCCTAAAATTACAAAGTGTTTTGTTTGAGGATTATCTAAATGTAATCTTTTCTTTTTCAGTAAAAGTTCTTTTATTTTATATTAAAAAGGTTCTGCAATTTGACAAAAGACATTGATCATGATGAAACACATTGGTGGGGCAAGGTGCTGCATCTCCCCTTCTGAGACACAGATTCTGAGATGCAGAGAAAGTGAGACCTAAGTCCTATACTCTGTCTCTCATTCTCTGTCTTTTCACAGTTTACCATCCCTCCTGTCTGTCTCTATATATGGGTGATTGGGCCCTTGTGAACTTCCATTCAAACTGATTGTCTCCTCTCTAGTCACAATTCACAAGAGGAGACAAGGGTCTAGAAGGCTTCGCTGTTCACTTAACACTCAAGAATCGAATGGTGAGTGTTATCCCTATCCTTTGATTTTTCATTTTCTATAAACTTCTTTTCAATTTTGTTTTTTTTTTTATCTCTAATCTATAAGAAAAGAGTTATTGCCCTATTGATTACTTCTATTGAGTTTTGCCACCATAGAGTTTTTCCCGAGTATTTCATGTGCTTCCTGATCAACTAGTGATTCAGGATATAATTAATCGGCTCTTATCTGGTGAGACCCGATTACCGATTGGTTTGGTTCTGGTTCTAATTTTATAGAATCATTAGGGTCTGGTTCAGTTCTGGGTTTACCTATTTTTAACATTTGGTTCGGGTGGTTCTACCCTGTTCTGAACCAGGGATTGGGTTGATCTTATCAAGATAACATGGAGAAACTCTGCATACTCTATTGGAAGCTGGTGGATAAATGGTCCAGCCTCTATTGGTTCACACACTTGTTGGGAAAGAAAAAGAGAATGAAAAAGTAAAAGGAGTGGTTGGGAAATGCACCTTACTCATTGTCAATTTTGAAGTTCATTATAGGTGGTACAAAAGAGAAACAAAGGGGCAAGCATCCCACTCCTTGAAATATTCTAATTTGACTAATACAAAAGTTTCTTGAAGGAACTAAAACATAAGGGTGGAACTTCATTTATTAATTCATTTCAATTACATTTCTCATATACTTAGTACAGACCCCCAGTAGTCCTTCCATACTGAGCATGTATGAAAAGTTATTTTGTGACCAGAAATAAAAGAAATAAAGAAAAAACAAGTCAAACTCATAAGCAGTCACTGACTAAAAAGATCCAATCTTGACACTTGAACTTCTCAGACATGTGTTGATCACTCTAGATAAGGCAGGGCAGTGTACTCATTTAATTGGGAGAGATGGTTCAGATATTTCATCTTGCATTAGTAAGTTGAAGTTATTCATTCATGTAAATGCTTTGTTTGACTTTGGAAGTATCCATAATGTACAATATGTAGAATCCTTTATATTTACAGCATCCAAATGTTCATCTTTAATAACTTTCAGAAAGTGAACACTACAGAGACTATCTTGATGGAATAATAAAGGGACCTATTAGTATCACATTACGCCACCGTTTGCAGTGTCATGTTATCCGAGACACAGCCAAGGATGAATTAGAGACTGAAGATCCTATTCTTGTCCTGAATGAGGTTACTATAGACCGTGGGATTTCATCCTACCTTACAAACCTGGAATGCTATTGTGACAACTCTTTTATGACATGTGTACAAGGAGATGGATTGATCATATCAACAACATCTGGAAGTACTGCATACTCATTGGCTGCTGGTGGATCAATGGTCCATCCACAGGTATTCTTAGACACTCACTTTTTGGTCTCGTTACCATTATTTTTATGGTTTATATCAGATATTACCTTTAGTAGCTATTGAGTTGGGCCGATTTCTAGTTATTGGGCCTAGTTATTTAGCTCTTATTTTTTAAGTTGTTAAGTTAGGAAGTTGTTGGGCTTTAGCCCCATTAGCTTATGTTTTTAAGTTGTGACTGTTCAGCTACTTTAATAGCCGCCCTACTAAGAGCATTCTTGTAATCTTTTATTCTTTTAAGTTAAGTACAAAATATAATGAGGGGTTGGCGGCCAGACCTAATTCAATTCTGGTTGACATCCTACTCTTTCTTTCTTCTCTTTTCTTCTCTACTGCTGAAACTCTTCATCTTCTTCTTTCTCTTCACAAGGAATTCATCTAGATTTCCAAACAGTGATTTCTACTTGGTATCAGAGCAGGCCGAAGGTTCCTTGAGCTGTTTTCTCATGCAGCCCTAGATCGGCCGATTGCATGGTGATTTAAGAGGCTGATCAAAGATCTCAGGTAAGCCCAGTTTTTGGATTTTTTGGTGGATCTGTTTTGCCTTGTAGCTGGTCTAGGGTTTTCCATCAAAATCAAGAGAAACTGGAGAAAGGGGAAGAGTCCTATTTCTGTTGGACTCTTCAATTTTGACCTAGGAAGTGGCTTCCTAATTTTTAGGGTTCCTTGGAGTTTTCTATAGGGGCAGTTCAAGTCTTGCCTGATTTGGAGGTTTCTGGAGAGAGTGGCTGCCTCTTTTCTCTCTTCTCTCGTCCCGCAGAAAAGGAATCTTTTGTGGGAGGACCATCTAGGGCACCAGAAGGGTGTCGTTGGTACCAAAACTGATTTATTTTATATTCTTGCATATTAAAATAATCTTCTATCCCCTTTTTGAGAAGTATGGAGGGTAACGGAGTTGAAAACAAGCCTGGGACTAAAATGAGGCCAGTGGGAGGAGGTGCTGGAGACCTTTTCGAGGCTAGGACCATTACTACAGTTAAGTTGGATGGTTCAAATTACTTAGAATGGTTACAATTTGCAAAGATGGCCATTGGTGCTTATGGGAAGTTAGGGTATATCACTGGTGAAGAAGTGAAACCCGAAACTAACAGCTCCCGGTGGGTACAGGAGAACTATATGGTGATGACTTGGCTGTGTAATTCCATGCTGCCCCATATAAGTAAAAACTTTTTGTGGGCAAATACTGCTAAGAAAATATGGGATGGGGTTGCAGAAACCTATTCACAGAGGGAGAATGTTGCTAGGACTTACAAGTTGAGAAATCAGATTATTGTTACAAGGCAGGGAGATAAACCTATTGTTGTTTACTTTTTAGCCCTTAAAATCTTGTGGCAGGAGATTGACCATTTGGAGACAGTTGTTTGGGAAACCACTAAGGATGCAGCTGCCTACTAGAAGCTCCTAGAGAAGTATAGGGTGTTTGAATTTCTTGCTGGCCTTAAACCCGAATATGATATTGCAAAGCAGCACATTCTTTCCAGGGACAGTGTCACTCTCTCCCAAGCATATGCCTTTGTGTCAAGGGAAAAGAGCAGGAGAAATGTGATGATGAAAAATTCTGGGGTGGTAGTGAAATCAAGAAGGAAGACAAAAAGGATTTGATTTGTGACTACTGTAAGAAGCCTAAACACACAAGAGATACTTGTTGGAAGCTTCATCCCCATCTTGTGCCGAATAGACTCAAAAATAAGAAGGGAAATGCTCACATGGTAGTCATTGGTGACATTCCGACCCCTCCTACTACAGTTACTCTGGAGTCTGTTGTAGCTGCTGCAATAAGGACTGAACTTGAGAGGTATGACAGTTTCTGAACCAGCGAGATACAACCAGTTCTAGTTCAGCAACAGGTGGACAGCCAGGTCCAAGTGGTTCTGGTGGAGTACACTCTACTTCCTTTGCTCACATAGGTAGTTCACATGTCACTGCAAATTATGTTTCTACTTCAGGTAAGGAGGGACCTCCTTGGATTATAGATTCTGGAGCCTTAGAGCACATGACCCATAGTTCCACTATTTTTTCTTCTTACCAGCTCTGTCCTGGCAGAGACAGGGTCTCCACAGCTGATGGATCTCATGTTTCCATTGCTGGGAAGGGGTCTGTCAAGATTAGTGATTCCATTTCCCTTCCCTCTGTCCTTCATGTTCCCAGATTGAGTACTAATCTGTTATCTGTTAGTAGTTTGATTAAGAACTTGAACTGTTCAGTAATTTTTTCTCCTGGTCATTGTATCTTGCTGGATCTGGATTCAAAGAGGACGATTGGGAGTGGTCGTGAAGTGAATGGAATCTACCTCCTGGATGTGCTTCCTCCTCATCAGAGTCATCATGTCAGCAGGGATAGTGAGTCAGGGTTTGTGAGTCAGATTATGCTGTGGCATAATCGTTTAGGTCATTTGCCTTTTTCTTCTTTGAGTCTTTTGTTTCCAAAGCTATTTGAGTCTGTTAGTTTGTCAAGTCTGGAGTGTGAAGGTTGTCAACTTGGAAAGCATTGTAGACATTCCTTTAGAGCTAGTAATAAAAGATGTTCATCTCCTTTTGATGTTATTCATTCTGATGTGTGGGGACCTTATCATGTTCCTTTTATAGCTGGTTATCGATATTTTCTCTTATTTGTGGATATTTCTCTCGATATTCTTGGATTTACTTGATGAGATCCCGAGATGAGGTACCACCCTTGATAAGGCAATTTCATCAGATGGTGCTAACACAGTTTGGAACACGAACAAAGGTGTTCAGATCAGACAATGCCAGGGAATATTTTGGAAAACACCTTGCTTCATATCTGTTAGAATATGGTGTTGTCCATCAGAGCAATTGTTCCTACAGTCCACAGTAGAATGGTATTGTAGAAAGGAAGAGCAGACACATTGTTGAGATTGCAAGAAGCATGATGATCACATCTACAGTTCCAGTTTGGTTTTGGGGTGATGCAGTTCTCACAACAGTATTTTTGATTAACAGGGTGCCCTCCCGTATATTTGGATTCAACACCCTATTTAGCCTCCTTTTTCCTGAGGGGGAGATGTTCCATATTCCTCTCAGAGTGTTTGGGTGTGTTTGCTTTGCACATATTCTTAGTCCTCACCGTTCGAAGCTTGATCCGAAGGCAAAGAAGTGTGTCTTCCTTGGATATGCAGAAAATCAAAAGGGGTATTGCTGCTATGATCCGGTCTCTGGGAGTCGGTATATTACTATGGATGTCACTTTTTTTGAGTCCACATACTTTTTCTCGAAGAATCCTTCTCAGGGGGAGTGTTTTGGGGAAGTGAGTGAGCAGTCTATCCCTCTTCCAGTTCCAGTTCCTGTGTCAACTCCTATGCCTGATCCTCTTATGTCACCTACCTTACCACCTCCCTTGCGTCCTGCTTCTCAACATTACTCATGACAGAGACTTCATAGGGAGGTTGATTCCATTGCAGCAGAACCCACATCACTTTCTGTCGGTTCCTTGGAGACTCCATATTCAACTAATACGGATTCAGGTATTCCTCTTGATACCTCTATTGTTTTTGTTCCCATTGATTCTACTAACCCCATTATAGATAACCTGGACCTTCCTATTGCTCTTAGAAAAGGGAAGAGAAAGTGTACTGCTCATTGTATTTCACAGTGCCTATCCTACAGTGGACTTTCTCCTTCCTACTGAGCTTTTCTTTCCTCTCTTGACTCCGTGTCTATACCCAAGGGGTGTCAGTGAGGCTCTCTCCAAACCTGAATGGAAGATAGGTATGCAGGAAGAGATGGAAGCTTTAATTAAGAATTGGACATGGGAGATTGTGGACCTACCAGAGGGCAAGGAGACTGTTTGATGCAGATGGGTTTACACAGTCAAATATAAGGCAGATGGAAGTATAGAAAGGTACAAGGCCAGACTTGTTGCAAAAGGGTACACACAGACCTATGGCATTGATTACTTAGAAACCTTTGCACCAGTTGCAAAGATGACCTCTGTTCGGATACTTCTTTCTCTTGCTGCCACATACTCTTGGCCCCTGTTTCAACTTGATGTGAAGAATGCTTTCCTAAATGGAGATTTGCAAGAAGTGTATATGGATCTTCTTGCTGGTTTCTACAGTGATGCTGAAAAGGGAAAGGTATGCAGACTTAAGAAGTCACTTTATGGCTTAAAGCAGTCTCCCAGAGCATGGTTTGACAGGTTCAGGAAAGCCTTGGTTGCTTTTAGCTACACTCAGAGGCCTAATTGTTTATGTGGATGATATTGTTGTCACAGGGAATGACCTAAGTGAGATTGATTGTCTGGAGAAAAATCTACACAGAGAATTTTAAATTAAGGATCTTGGAGAACTTAGATACTTCTTGGGCATTGAAGTTGCAAGATCAAAGCATGGAATTTTTATCTCTCAGAGGAAGTATGTCTTGGATCTTCTACAAGAAACAGGGAAGCTTGGAACAAAGGCAATCAATACTCCTATTGATCAGAATCACAAAATTAATGCATCAGAAGGTGAGCCAGCAAAGGACATCGGGAGATATTAGATACTTGTGGGGCGGCTGCTATACTTGTGTATGACAAGACTAGACATTTCCTATGCAGTAAGTGTGGTAAGTCAATATATGCATGCTCCACGAGTCCAGCATTGGGAGGCTGTTGACAGAATTCTTGCTTTCTGAAGGGACACCCGAGCAGAGGCATATTGTTTGTTGATCATGGACAGTTGAAACTAGAGGCTTATACATTTGTAGATTGGGCAGGATGCCTTGATGACAGGAGATCTACTTCAGGAGTATGCACCCTTGTTGGGGGTAACCTTGTCTCGTAGAAGAGTAAGAAACAGACAGTGGTGGCAAGATCAAGTGCTGAAGCTGAATACAGGGCCATGGCACATGGAGTTTCAGAACTCCTCTGGATCTGTTCCCTGTTAGGAGAGATTGGTTTACAGGCAGAAGAATCTATGATGTTGTACTGTGATAACCCGACAGCAATCAACGTTGCCCATAACCCAGTTCAGCATGACCAGACAAAGCACATTGAAGTGGATAGACATTTCATCAGAGAAAGGGTGACTTCTAGGGAAGTTTGTCTCCCATACATTGCTTTTGATCTGCAGCTTGCTGATGTTCTCATAAAAGGTGTTGCAAGCAACAAGCTAGAGCATGATCTACGCAAGTTGGGAATGTGTGGCATTTACTCCAAACTTGAGGGGGAGTGTTGAGTTGGGCCGATTTCTAGTTATTGGGCCTAGTTATTTAGCTCTTATTTTTTAAGTTGTTAAGTTAGGAAGTTGTTGGGCTTTAGGCCCATTAGCTTATTTTTTAAGTTGTGACTGTTCAGCTACTTTAGTAGCCGCCCTACTAAGGGCATTCTTGTAATCTCTAATTCTTTTAAGTGAAGTATAAAATATAATGAGGGGTTGGTGGCTAGACCTAATTCATTTCTGGTTGACATCCTACTCTTTCTTTTCTTCTCTTTTCTTCTCTACTGCTGAAACTCTTCATCTTCTTCTTCTTTCTCTTCACAAGGAATTCATCTAGATTTCCAAACAGTGATTTCTACTGTAGCAAATCTTAAGAGAATATCTCCTTCATATCTTTGAATTCTTCCACTTATTCTGTGCCACTTTTTTTATAGGAAAGGTAAAATTTCATTAAAACATAAAGAAAATACAAGAAAAGGTGATATCACCTTGAAAAGAAATTAACAAAGAAAACTGCAATTTGCAATGAAATTTGATGTAATGTTCAGTTGTTATGTGCCACAAGGGCACTTTTCTCTTTCTTTTATTTCTTGTTATGTTTGGATACCCTAAAATTTAAATACAAGGCTGGCACCGCCAACCAGGACTTTTTGTCTCTCTAATCTCCTTATTCTCCTGTCCCTCTCTTCTTCCTTCCTCTTTTCTTCTTCTTCTACTTCTCTGGAATCATGGTATCAGAGCAAGGTAGGGCTCTGTAAAACCTTTCCTCTTCTGGCTGAAGCTTCCTCCCTTCTTCACTGGACTGGGAGTGGAAGAAACCTGGTCAAACCTGCACTGAGAACACTTCAGCAGCTTCCTTTCTTTCACAGTTTGATCAGAACTCAACAGAACTAATACCAGAAATCAGTGAATGGTGCTTTGAATCTTCTCTAAGAGGTCGGTGGTTGTTTTTTCCTGTTTTCTTATTGTTCTGGGATTGGAATCTCCGGAATCCTACTCGAACTGAGCAAGAACAAGAACTAAGCCCTTTCTTTCTTTAGTTCTTGGTCTGGTTACCAAGAACAGGCAGTGGTCTGCCTTGGCCGAATGATATAAGGGTGGTCTGAACCCTATTTGTGGATCTCTAGATCCAGAACTGTGTGAATGTTGAATCTTTGTAGGTCATGAGTGACCTGGTTCAGTCTACTGAAGTACTACAGCAGCCCTATTGATGCTTTGTGTGGCTGTACTAGACTTGGTCAGATCTGGTAGACCTGCTAATGTGTGTAACAGCAAGTGCTGTACTTTCTGGAACTTCTTTTTGATTCAAAAAAGGGGGAAAAATTACTCTTCGAAGTAGGAGCTGTTGTCCTCTGTGTTTGCTGTAAGAACAGGATTGGTGATTATTGATAAGTTAGTACTTATGGCTTATGAAGATTCTGCAACTTCAGGGACCACTTCAAATCAGAGTGGTTTGAACAGTGGCCAGGATACAACAAACTTCTTAATGTATATTACCCCCTTAGATGGTAGAAATTACTTGGGATGGTCCAAGGAGATGAGGCTGTACATCACAGCCCGAGGTAAAGCTGGATATAGAAATGGAAAAGTGAAAAAACCTAGAGCTGGCACTGCTGAATTTGACAAATGGGACCAAGTGCTTGATTATGCGTTGGATTTTTGACATCTATGTTACCCTCTGTTAAGCAGAACTTTATGTGGGTTGAAACGAAAAAAGAAATATGGGACCAAGCAAAGGCCACTTACTTAGAACAAAGACATTATGCCAGAATTTATCAGCTTCAAGCAGAACCCTCAACATGTAAGAAAGGGGAAAGGGGTTTATATGCTTACTATTCTGCACTCACTTCAGTTTGTAAAGAATTAGATTACTACCAAAGTATTGAGTGGGAGAGTGAGAAAGATGCCCAAGCCTATAAACAGTTTGTCTCTCAGCAGCGTGTCTTTGCCTTCCTTCTAGGGCTAAATCCCATGTATGAACCTATCAGAGTGCAGATTTTGGGCAGTAAGGACCTCCCTTCTGTCCAAGAGATATATGCTCTAGTGCAATTTGAGGAAAGTAGATCAGCTATGAATGCTCTTGAGGGGGAGTCAATTGCTCTAGCAATAAAAAATAACCCAAGCTCGGCAAAAAGGGGGAAAGGTAAAAAAAGAGTGGATGATAAAGATAAGTTGTGGTGCACCCATTGCCATAAATCTAGGCATACCTGTGAGACTTGTTGGGAACTGAATGAAAAACCTAAATGGGAGCAAGAATTGAGCAAGAAATCAACACATGAGCAGAACAAGAAATCAAGTCAAAAGAAGTTCACTTCAGCAAACTTAGCATCTCAAGAGTCTCTCAATAATCTTTCTACTATGAGTTCTACTTAGGGTTTCCCTCTTAGTTCTAATCTCAAGGAGGATATTTGTTAACAGCTGTTATTTTTCCTATGTATAGTACTGTAGGGGTACTATTGTACTTTTACTCTTTTTTATTTTAGTTGCTGTCGCCCTAGTCTATATATTAAAAAAGCTGGCACCGCCAGCAGTATCTTTTGCTTTCAGTTCTCTCTTCTCTCTTCTTCTCTCTCTTCTCTCTTATTCCATTCTTCTCTCCTGCATAACATGGTATTAGAGCGGGACTATCAGATCTGAAAGGAGAAGTCGAGTGAACAGTTTTTTTTTCTTCTTCGCACCAGATTTCCAGATCGGCCGCCCTCATCTGCTGTTCGGCTGATTGAAGATCTCACACACTGAAGTAACTTTTCTCTCTCTCCTCCTTTTTTCTGGTCGTGTGCCAGGGCAAAACCTGTACTAGGTCTGCTGATTGGATGTGAGGTGATCAACACCTCTTTCTTTCCTTTTTTGTGGGGTCGACTGATCCCTGTGAAACTGTAGGTCGTGAGGACCTTTTGTGTGCTGCAACAGCAGCTTTTATGGTGAACTGAAGGTCAGAAAGTGACCGGTACTTGCTGTAATAGCAGTCCTGTTGATGCGTAGGTCAAGAGATGATCTGTATGCACTATGGCAACACTTGTGTTGATCTTGTAGGTCAAGGGATGACCTGTTAGTGCTGTAACAGCACTTGTGTTTTCACAAAAGGAGGTGTGTTTCCGAAGAAATTTTTTTTTTTTTCGTTCCCCCTTGGTGTTGAATTTCTTTAAGGCTGTGTACCCCATTTAAGAGTTGTTTTTGAATCTGAAATCATGAGTGGTGAAGATTCCGCTACATCCGGTGTTTCCTCAATGCCGAATGGAATGAGTGGGGGTGTGGACTTATCCTTTCCCATGGCTGTTATTCCTCTTCATGATTTAAATTGTTTAGAGTGGTCAAGAGGGATCAAGTTGTACATCACTACAAGGGGAAAGATAGGTTATATTAATGGGAGAATCAAAGAACCACATTCTGGGAGTGCTGAATATGACAGATGGAACTAGGAAAATAGCATGGTCATGTCCTGGCTTTTAGTTTCTATGCAACCTCAAATAAGAAGGAATTTCATGTGGGCTGAAATGGCAAATGAGATCTGGGAACAAGCAAAATCAACCTATTCGGAACTGCGTCACTATGCAAAAATCTACCAGCTACAATAAGAATCGTCTACTTGTAAACAGGGGGAGAGGTGTCTATCTGTGTACTACTTAGACTTGACCTCTGTCTGGAAGGAGTTAGATCATTATCAGAGTGTGGACTAGAAGTGTGATGAAGATGCAAAACTGTACAAAAAACTTGTCTCCCAACAGAGAGTGTTTGCTTTCTTACATGGTTTGAACCCTACATATGAATCTATCAGAGTCTAGATCCTAGGTAGCAAGGATCTTCCATCAGTTCAGGAAGTTTATGCTCTTGTACAATCAGAAGAAAGCAGAAGGAATTTGATGAACAATTCTGGAGGAGATGCAGTTGTGTTGGTAGCGAAAGGGAGTGTTACTACCGGTGGGGGAAATACTTTTAAGAAGGGGGATCTTCAGAAAAAGGTGGATGACAAGGACAAACTGTGGTGTACTCATTGCCAGAAACCCCGACACACCTGAGACACATGTTGGGATCTTCATGGAAAGCCAAAATGGGCTCAAGATCTGAATAAGAAGCAAGGTTCAGATATGAATAAAAAGTCAGGACAGCAAGGTACAAGAAAACACACTATGGAAAACATGGCTACTCAGGAGAATCAACCCCCCATTACTACTGTGACTCAGACACATTCCTCTGGATTTGACCCAAGGGAGGATATTATAAATTCCTTTCGTGACCATTTAGAGCTCTATGGTAGAGCAACTCGTCAGATGGATGCTCCTCCCTCAACTTCATTTGCGTCTACATCAAGTAACTCTACCACAGCTTTCCATGTTGCTTCTCATACGCTTGACACTCCCTAGATCATTGATTCTAGAGCGTCGAAACACATGACTGGTACGCCCTCTTACTTTCAAACTTATCACCTTCTTTTTGGAAGAGACAAGGTGAGACTAGCTGATGGATCATACACTACCATAGCTGGTCAATGAACCATTTCTCTCCCTCTCGGCCTTACCCTCTCTGATGTTTTACATGTTTTGAAATTTCCTATTAATTTTTTCTCTGCTAGTAGTATTACTAATTCCTTAAACTGCTCAGGGACCTTTTTCCCTTCTTACTGTGTGATCCAGGATCTGGCCTCGGGGAGGACGATTGGTAGAGGATGTATGGTTGATGGACTTTACATGCTGGAGAATAAGGGTGGTCTTCAAGTCACTGAGTCTAAGAGTCAGTCCTGTAAGAGTCAAGTTTATTTATGGCATTGTCGTCTTGGTCATTTTTCTTTTGAGTCTTTGAAAGTGGTTTCTAGAATTGTTCAAGTCAGTGTCCGCTTCGGATTTCTCTTGTCAAACTTGTCAATTAAGTAAGTAGTGTAGAACTCATTTTCTTTCAAAAATTAATAAATCTGAATTTCCTTTTCACATTGTTCATTCTGATGTGTGGGGCCCTGTTACTTTACCATCTGAGAGTGGCTACAAGTATTTTATTACCATTATCGAAGATTATTCTAGATATACATGGGTATATCCCATGCGGACTAGGGATGAAGTACCAAAAATTATCCAAGATTTTCAGCGGATGGTGTTCACCCAATTTCAAACTGAAATCCAAATTTTTCAGTCAGATAATGCCAAAGAGTATTTTCATAGTGATCTCACGGAGTTTTTTGCTTCACGTGGTTCACATCACCGTAGCTCTTGTGCCCGAACACCACAACAAAATGGTGTTGCTGAAAGAAAGAACCGACACCTCCTTGAAGTGGCCCGGGGTTTACTACTCCACACGAATGTCCCAAAACGCTTTTGGCTTGAGGCTGTCCTTTGTGCTACCTACCTCATCAACCGTATGCCCTCTCGTTGGTTAGAGTGCAAAGCCCTACATCAGCTTCTCTTTCCTAAGGCCCCCCTTCTTTCCATTCCTCCTCGTGTGTTTGGTTGTCGTTGCTTTGTCCAAAATTTGTCACCCACTCATGGAAAATTGGATCCTCATGCTATTCCTTGCATATTCCTGGGGTACTCCTTCACTCAGAAGTACCGTTGTTTTGATCCTGTTTCTCGGAAATTCTATGTTTCCATGGATGTCTTTTTCTTTGAGAGTGAGCTGTTTTTCCCTGTTTCTCCTCAGGGGGAGAGTAGGAATGAGGAGAAACTAGTTTAGCTCCCTCCTCTTCCTGATCCTCCTCATTTTCGTGTCTTCTTCCATCGTCACAAAGGCCAACCAAATTCAAGAGCTATGGAGAATCTAGAAGTTGTACCTCCAATGCCATCAAACTCTTCGGGGGCGGATCATACTCACTCAGGTATCTTGGTTCCCATTGATGTCCCTAACCCCATTGCAATTGATACCTCTGTTGCTAATGACCTTGACCTTCGTATTGCTCATAGGAAAGGTGTTAGATCGTGCACCACTAAACACCCCATTTTCCACTTTGTTTCCTATGAAAACATTTCACCCTCTTTTCGAGCCTTTCTCACATCTATTGACAGTGTCCCTATCCCTAAGAATGTGGTAGAAGCTCTTTCAGTACTTGAATGGACAGATGCTCTGAAGGAAGAAATTAATGCCCTTCATAAAAATGGCACATGGGAACTTGTAGATCTTCCTAAGGGAAAGGATCCAGTTGGATGTAAATGGGTGTTCACAGTCAAACATAGGGCTGATGGCACAGTGGAGAGGTATAAAGCTCGTTTAGTGGCAAAGGGGTTTACACAAGTGTATGGAGTTGATTACAGAGACTTTTTCACCCGTTGCCAAGATGAACTCCATTAGAGTTCTATTCTCTCTTGCTGCTAATCTTGATTGGGATCTACATCAGCTTGATATCAAGAATGCATTCTTGAATGGTGACCTTGAAGAGGAAGTTTACATGATACAAACCCCTGGTTTTCAGGCTCAAGGTAATGAACAAAAGGTGTGCAGGTTGAAGAAGTCATTATACAGGCTGTAACAATCACTGAGAGACTGGTTCAGTAGATTCCATGTAGCGGTTCAGCAGAAAGGATACAAGCAATGTCAATCTGATCACACATTGTTTGTGAAAAGGGGAGAAGGAAAAATTGCAGCTTTGATAGTATATGTTGATATAATTATCACTGGCAACTGGAAGGATGAAATCCAAAAGGGGTATCTTCATTTCCCAAAGGAAGTATGTCCTAGATTTACTCCAGGATACAGGAAAAATGGGAGTGAAGCCAGTTGATTCCCCTATTGATCCTAACCATAAATGAGGTGACTGCCAAGGTGAACCTATCAAGGATGTGAAACAGTTTCAGAGACTTATAGGAAGATTGTTTTATCTTTCTATGACCCACCCAGACATTGCTTATGCAGTTGGTGTCCTTAGCCAATTCATGCATGCCCCTATGACCACTCATCTTGAAGCAGCAGAAAGAATCCTTCGATATCTTAAAAGGTTTCCAGGTGCTAGCTTGTTGTTTCGAAGGCACGGACATTTGAAAGTTGAAGTGTATACTGATGCAGATTAGGCAGGATCCCTAAATGACAGAAAGTCAAGTAGTGGCTACTGTACCTTCATAGGAGGAAATCTAGTTACCTGGAGAAGCAAAAAACAAAGTGTGGTAGCTAGATCCAGTGTTGAAGCTGAATATCGAGCAATGGCTCATGGAGTGGCTGAAATTATGTGGATAAAGAATCTGTTGAGTGAGTTGGGTTTTCTAGTGGACAAACCTATGACCCTATTTTGTGATAACAAAGCAGCCATAAATATTGCTGCTAACCCTGTGCTACATGATAGAACTAAACACATCGAAGTCGACAAGCATTTTATCAGAGAGAAGGTTATCATAGGGGAAGTGTGTACTCCCTATGTCAGCTCTAAGGATCAACTTGCAGACATCTTTACAAAAGGACTACATCACTCACGGCATCATGATTTATGTGACAAGTTGGGCATGATTGACATCTATGTCCCAACTTGAGGGGGAGTGTTAACAACTGTTATTTTTCCTATGTATAGGACCCAGGGGTACTATTGTACTTTTACTCTTTTTTATTTTAGTTGCTGTCGCCCTAGTATATATATTAAAAAAGCTAGCACCGCCAGCAGTATCTTTTGCTCTCAGTTCTCTCTTCTTGCTTCTTCTCTCTCTCTTTTCTCTCTTCTTCCATTCTTCTCTCCCGCATAACAATATTATTAACTCCTTTTGTGACCATTTGGAGCAGTATGGTAGGGCACTTCGCCAGGAAGATTCTGAATCCACACCTTTGACTTCTTTTGGTTCCTCCTCAGGTAACTCAGCCTCTGCTTTCCATGTATCTACTGACACTCTGGAATCCCCATGGGTTATTGATTCATGTGCTTTAAACCACATGACTGGTAAGTTAGCCCTTTTCCAACCATACACCCTTCTCTCTGTAGAGATAAAGTGAGATTGGTTGATGGTTCCTTCTCATCCATTGCTGGCTGAGGATTTATATCTCTACCATTTGGCCTCTCACTATCAAATGTCTTACATGTCCCAAAGTTGCCTATTAATTTGTTATCCATTAGTAGTATTATCCATTCTTTGAACTGTTCAGTAACCTTTTTTCCACATTTTTGTGTTTTTCAAGATTTGGCCTCTGGGAGGACGATTGGTAGAGGGAACATGGTCGATGGCTTCTATGTGTTGGAGAATAAAGTTGGTCTTGCAGTCTCAGAGTCTATGTGTTAGTCAAGTAAGAGTCAAGTTGTTTTGTGGCACCACCATTTGGGTCATATGTCTTTTGAGTCCTTAAAATATTTATTTCTAGAATTGTTCAAATATGTGTCAGTTGATGATTTTCAATGTCGAGTTTGTCAATTGAGTAAGCATTGTAGAACTTCATTTCCTTTACGTAATAAAAGATCAGATTTTCCATTTTATCTTGTGTATTTTGTTGTGCATGGCCCTATTAATATTCCAACTGAGAATGGCTACAAATACTTCATCTCTTTCATACATGACTTTTCTTGATACACTTGGGTTTACCCTATAGACTCCCGAGAAGTTCCTAAACTTGTGAGAGATTTTCAGCATATGGTCTGCACTCAATTTCAAATGGAAATTCAAGTGTTTCAATCAGATAATGCAAAAGAGTACTTCCATGGTGATCTCACAGAATATTTTGCATCCTGTGGCTCTCTCAATTGGAGCTCTTGTGCCAGAACACCACAACAAAATGGGGTTGCAGAGAGAAAAAATTGGCATCTTCTTGAAGTTGCTCGAGGATTACTTTTGCAGATGAATGTTCCAAAAGGATCTTGAGTGGATATAGTCCTGACTGTTGCTTATGTTATCAACAGGTCACCATCTCAGTTATTGGGATATAACTCCCCTCATCAACTCCTCTTTCCTAAGGCCCTGTTATTTCCCATACTCATGTGAGTCCTTGGTTGTTAGTGCTTTGTTCATGATTTATCCCCTACTCATGGTAAGCTTGACCCTAAGGCTATTGTTTGTGTTTTCCTTGGTTATCCTCTTTCTTAGAAGGGCTATCGTTGCTTTGGTCCTATTTCAAAAAATACTTTCTATCCATGGATGTCACCTTCTTTGAAAATATTCCTTTTTTTCTCTTTCTCCTCAGAGGGAGTGTTCAAGTGAGGAGAAACAAAAACAAGTTTTATTACCTTCTCCTCTTGATCCTCCTTCATTCCGTGTCTTCCATAGACAGCGCAACAAAAACCAAGGCCAACAGGGTTCAACAGCCGTGGAGCAACCTGAAACTATGTCACCAATGCCATTGGATTCTCAGAGGTTAGATCCCTCACCCCATCTAGGTACCATTATTCTAGTTGATATTCCTAAACCTATTGATATTGATGCTTCAACTTGTGATCTGGACCTTCCTATTGCAAAAAGGAAAGGTGTTAGGCCGTGCACTACTCACCACCCTATGGCTCATTTCTTAACTTATAAAAACATCTCACCCTCATTTCGTACATTTCTTTCTGCCATTGATAGTGTCCCTCTTCCTAAGAGTGTTGCAGAGGCCTTATGTGTTCTTGAGTGGACAGATGCAATGAAGGAAGAAATCAATGCCTTAATGGCATATGGGAGTTGGTAGATCTTCATAAAGGAAAGGAACTTGTGGGGTGCAAATGGGTGTTTTTTGTGAAACATAAGGCAGATGGAACAGTGGAGAGATATAAAGCTCACTTGGTAGCAAAGGGTTTTACTCGGGTCTATGGGGTTGACTATGCTGAGGCTTTTGCTCTTGTGGCAAAGATGAATTTTTATCCAAAATTCTCTCTTTAGTAGTAAATTAGGATTGGGAACTCCATCAATTAATGCCTTTCTGAATGGAAATTTAGAGGAGGAGGTGTACATGAGCCAATCTCCTGGGTTTTGTGCTAAGGGCAGTGAACAAAAGGTATGCAAATTGAAGAAGTCTCTATATGGTCTAAAACAATCACCAAGGGCTTGGTTCAACAGATTTCATCAAGCAGTTCAATGGATGGGTTTTAAACAATGTCAAACTGATCACACTCTCTTTGTGAAGAATGAACAAGGAAGAACAACAGCCTTGATTGTTTATGTGGATGTCATAGTCATTATTGGTGATTGGGTCTCAGAGATTCAGAGGGTAAAGAAGTTATTAGCCACTCAATTTGAGATAAAAGATCTATGACCCCTCTATTACTTCCTTGGGGTTGAAGTTGCCCGCTCCCAACAAGGTATATTCATCTCCCAAAGGAAGTATACCCTAGATCTCCTAAAAGATAAAAGAAAACTTAGAGCCAAACCGGCCGACACTCCTATAGATGTAAATCACAGACTCGGGGACTGCAATGATGAGTCCATAAAAGATGCAAATCTGTACCAAAGACTTGTGGGTAGACTACTATACTTGTCTATGACCAAGCCAGATATTGCATATGCAGTAGGATTCCTTAGTTAGTTCATGCATGCTCCCAAGGCTGCCCACTTAGAAGTAGTAGATTGGGTTCTCAGGTACCTGAAGAAATTCCCAGGGACAAGCCTCTTCTTCAAGAAGCTTGGACATATGAAAGTTGAGGTTTACATTGATGCAGATTGGGCTGGCTCTGTAAATGACAGAAAATCTACAAGTGGCTATTGTACCTTTGTGGGGGGAACCTTGTTACTTGGGGAAGTAAGAAACAAAGTGTAGTGGCCAGATTTAGTGCAGAAGCAGAGTTCAAAGCCATGTTTCATGGAGTTGCTGAAATACTATTGATTAAAAACCTGTTAAGTGAATTGGGGTTTTCCCTTGATGGTCCCATGTCACTCTACAGAGCCATTTTACATTAACAAGAAAAAATAATAACATATTCTGATATTCAGTTTAGCATTAAAAAAATCAAACAAACATCAGATTAAAGTAGAATACTAAACAAATTAGTCATTAATCATCTAACATATTCAGTTTAATAAGAAAAAAAATACCAAACATAATATTCAGTTTAATATTCAGACTAACCTATTCTGATATTCAGTTAACATTAAGAGAAAAAATATCATACAAAAATCAGATTAAAGTAGAATATAAAATTATAATAAACATGTATAACAAAAAATGAAAAATCAGATTGGGCATTCCATATATTCAAATAAAAAAATCAAAACATGTATAAGTGTATAGAAAAATAAAATCATACAAAAGTCAGATTGGGTATTCCATATTTAAATCAACAAGTCAAAATATGTATAACAAAATAAAATTATAAAATGATAAGTGATAATAGCTAACAAAAGAGAGTGAGATCTGAAATCTCAGACCTCAGACTAATGTCTATGTCTGAATATTCAGACAAAAAATGCCAAACATAATAATCATCAGACATATTCAATTTAATAAGAAAAAAAACCAAACATGATATTCAGTTTAATATTCAGACAAACCTATTCTGATATTCAGTTTAACATTAAAAAAAAACATCATACAAAGATCAGATTAAACATGAATAACAAAAATGAAAAATCAGATTGGGCATTCCATATTCAAATCGATTCTGTATAACAAAATCATACAAAAATCAGTCTCAGACAAACCTAAACCTATTCTGTATAAGAAAATAAAAATCTCAGACTCACCTCTATGTCTGTCGGGAAAAAAAATGATTATGGAATATCAGATCTGGAAATGAAGAACCAAAGATAAGTGAGGTGATCTCAGTGGATTTAGAATTGAAAAGGGAAAATAGAACAAAAAAACAAATAGAAGAAGAGAGATGAACAATTACCAGCGGCATTGAGACGGTTGATTGGTTGAGACATGAGTGCAAGGTAACCGGCAACCGGCGATGGTGAAGATTGAACGGCAACTGGCAACCGGCGATGGTGGCAGGTAGCAACACAATGGCTAGGGATCTTCTCAGGTTTAGAACAAAATAGATAAAAGAGAATGATCAAATGGGTAGGGTTTGTTTTCCCATTCCACTTTTGTTCAGTGAAATGATCGAATAGTAAATTTCCAATTTTAGATTTCTGTAATAAAAAATTACATTATACTACTTTTAAAACAAAATATTAGAATGGGGTACAAGTGCCATTTTACAAAATAATTATACAAAATTTCGGATTGGAACTGATCCGAATTCCAAATGGATCCAATTTTGCAAACTGATCCGATTTGAAAGTCCCGGGGGGGGGGGGGGGGGGGGGGGGGGGGGGGGTATCCGAATCCGCTAATTTTGGATTGGATTTGAATTCGAATCGGATCAGAATCCGATCTGTTTGCACCCCTAGTATGCACTCCATATGTCATCTCCGTGTAGCAACTTGCAGATGTTCTCACCAAAGGATTGAACTCCTTGCGGCATTATGATATTTGTGACAAGTTGGGGATGATTGATATCTATGCTCCAACTTGAAGGAGAGAGATGTAATGTTCAGTTTTTATGTGCCGCAAGGGCACTTTTGTCTTTTCATTTATTTCTTGTTATGTTTGGCTACCCTAAGATTTAAATACAAAGCTGGTGCCGCCAGCCAGGACATTTTGCCTCTCTAATCACCTTCTTCTCTTCTCCCTCTCTTCTTCCTTCCTCTTTTCTTCTACTTCTCTGAAATCAAAACTCAAAAGAACTCACGCAACATAAATAAATAAGTCCAACATGGGCCAGAAATCACAACCAAAAGATGATTTATCCACTTCTTTGAAATCAGGGTGAACCAGTAATAACTTGTCTAACAATATAGATAAAATGTCAGCAACAATCACCCTCTTCTTAACAACCAAAACCCTCCAATTGCAACCATCCTTATCTATTATTACCGGGGTTATCATAATTTCAAAAGAGAAAGTTCTTCAAATTAATTTTAAGGATTCAGTTTTTGTTCCAAAATTAGCATGCTGCCAACATTTTAACTAAAAAGAAAGGAGCATTTCAATTCATGTTCATAACTGCACGGTTCTACTTCACCTTCTGTTATTATGTTAGTGAATCCATGCATGTAGTTTATGAAGAATCTAGTCAGTCAAAACAAGTTTCTCCTGGATTGATGTTTTCCCTGTGAAAAATGGGATCTGGAAGCAAGAAATACTTGTCCAGGGTCTAGATCTGTAATCCACCACAATAGTCATTTCTCTAGCTCCACACATTATTGAAGCTGATGAATCTTATCATTGGCATAAGCCTTTTTTATTTATTACATGCATTATTACCTGTTGGTTCGGCTGTCTTAATTTGTATGTTTATCCTTGTTGGGTCTTAAGTCATTAGTTATTGGGCCTTAGTTACTGGGCCTAATCTTATTTAGTGTTTATTTGACTAGGTGCCCCTTCACTAATCAGGGGCATTCTGGTCTATTTATGTAACATTATGTAATGTTGTTATATATAATAGATTAGGGCTGGCTGAGAACTAATTCTGCCGCCCATCTCATATCTTCTCCTTCTTCTTCTTCTTCTTCTTCTTTTTCTTCTCTTATTCGACAACTCTATTTCAGCAAACATGGTATCAGAGCACTAATCTTTTGACTGGTTACAGCAGCCGCCTTTTCTTCTACTCGCAGTTAACTCTCTCTCTTCTTTTTCTTGGTTGCTGCAAAGAAACCCTAGGGTTGGTCGCAGAACATAGTTGGACCTACATCTAGGGTTTCCCTTGGTTGTAGGGCCCAAGGGGAGATAGACCCAGAGGTTGATGCCCTAATAGACGCAGTACAGCAGACTGTAGCCATTCGGCTAAGATAGATCTGTGTAGAACAGATCTAGGAGAAAGGACGAATCTCAACAGTCCTAGAACTGTTCGTGGGTGAGAGTATAACCTGAGATAGCAGTGCTTAGCACACAGTAGAAGCTAACACAGCAAGTTGCAGGCTGCGGCAGCAGTGATTAGAACACTGCAGAAGGTAGCACAACAGATTATAATCTGCGACAGCAGTAATTAGGGCACAGTGTGCAGTGTAGTACTCGGTGTTTCAGCTCTTTGTCGGGTTCTCAGGACTGAGTTTACAGTGCAGCAAGCTCCGTAAGTGTGAAACAGTTCATTATATATTGTGTTTACAGTCTTGACTTTACGAGTAGAAGATGTCTTCCATATCCGGGGAAGTGTCTTCTAGAAATGTTAGGGCTTGTGGGAGGTCTCCTAATTTGGAGAATCCAAATCTGCACAGCCTACAGATCACAAGTGTGTTGTTGGATGAGTACAACTTCAGAGAATGGTCTGTCTCAACCATGTTGTTCATCACATCCCGGGAACTCACCGGTTACTTGGACGGGCAGAAGAAGGAACCCGAAGTGGGGAGTGCTGAATATGCAGCTTGGCGCAAGGAGAATGCTACAGTTATGTCCTGGCTACTTGCCTCAATGACTCCAAGAGTAGCTAGGACTGTTCAACATTTCTCCACGGCTGCCAAGATATGGGAAAAAGTTTCTAAAACCTATGGGCAGAAAAAGAATAATGCAAGAATTTACAGACTGAATCAAGACATTGCTACCTTGAGGCAAGGAGATATGAGTGTTGCAACATATTTTGCTACACTAGAAGGACTATGGAAAGAGTTAGATCACCACCTTATTATTGATTGGGAGAATGCCAGAGACAAGGAAAAGCATGACAAACAAGTTGAAGAGGGTAGAGCATTTAAATTTTTGGCTGGCCTAGATCCTATATATGAGAGCATAAGGTCCCAAATTCTGGGAAGGGATGAAATGCCAGACTTACATCATGTTTACTACCTTGTGAGGAATGAAGAGGTGAGAAGAAAAGAGATGCAGGTTGATACTCAAACTAAACTAGCTGAACAGTCTGTGGAACATTCGGCCTTAATCTCTACAAATCAAAGGGGAAACAGACACTCTGACAAGAGACATCTGAAGTGCACCCACTGTGGAGGGGAAAGGCATGTGAAAGAGACCTGTTGGGTTCTCCATCCGCATTTGAAGCCAGCTGCATTGAGGAAAGATAAGAAGCATCAGAAGGGTCAATCTGCAAGTGTGAATCTGGCTACGGGTCACAATGATGATGGTTCAAAACACTCATCCACAGTTACTTCCTCTTCCATGGGACAGACTACTAATTCCCCCGGAACCGGGTCCTTGGGTTTTACTGCCGATGAGGTAGAGGTACTTAGCCGGGCCCTAGCCCGTCTAAGGACCAATTCTCTTCCATCCTCCTCCCTTGCCAGATCAGGTATTGTCTCTGCCTTTAGTGCAACTAGTACTATTGATCCTGCCTCTTGGATTATTGATTCTGGTGCAACTGACCACATGACACACATGTCTTCCCTATTTTCTTCCTATCATTTAATGTCTGGCCAAGATAAAATGAGGGTTGCTGATGGTTCTCTCTCTACCATCTCTGGGAAGGGAGTGGTTGACCTAAGCAAGGACCTCTCACTCAAATCTGTCTTGCATGTTCCCAATCTTTCTTCAAATCTCTTATCTGTTTCAAAGCTTATCAAAAAATTGAATTGTAGCATATCCTTTTTTCCTACCCATTGTGTCTTTCAGGACAGATTGACGAAGAGAACGATTGGGAGCGGTCATGAGTGTGGAGGTCTCTACTACCTTGATGCAGACATCAGTTCGGCATTACAAACATCTGCTACTAGTAGTCAGTCCAATGTGAAGTCAATAGCTAGTTTACATCTATGGTATGCTAGGCTAGGTCATTTACCATTTTCATCATTGGAAGTATTGTTTCCAGAATTATTCAAAGGTGTTTCAAGTCAAGAGTTATTTTGTGAAGTCTGTCAACTATCAAAGCAATGTAGAACTGTTTATTCAACTTCGAGTAATGAAATTCAAGCTTCTTTTGACTTAGTCCACTCTGATGTTTGGGGCCCCTCTCCCATTATTTCTGTTGATGGCTTTCGATATTTTATCAGTTTTATCGATCACTATTCTCGATGCACATGGATCTACTTATTAAAAACACGAGAAGAAGTGCCACGGGTAATCATGACTTTTTGCAAAATGATTGAAACACAATTTGGCACGAAAATCAAACAATTTAGGTCAAATAATGTTGTAGAATACTTTGAAAGGTCCTTGAATCTGTTTATGGAGGATGCTGGAATGATTCATCAGTCATCTTGTGCTAGTACCCCCCAATAGAATGGGGTTGCTGAGCGCAAGAATAGGCACCTATTGGAGACTGCTCGAGCCTTACTATTTCAGCACAAAGTTCCAAAAAACTATTGATCTCAAGCAATCCTTACTGCATCATACCTGATAAATCGAATGCCATCCAAGGTATTGGGGATGAAAACTCCTTTCTCTGTTCTTTGCCCTCATCTTCCTGACTTTTTTCTTCCACCGAGAGTCTTTGGGTGTGTATGCTTTATATATGTCAAGGATCCGAAGAAGACCAAATTGGATCCTAGGGCTACAAAGGGAATCTTCTTGGGGTACTCTCCTACTCAGAAGGGATACAAGTGTTATGATCCAGTCACCAAGAAAAAATATGTTACAAAGGATGTGGTATTCTTTGAGTCTCAATCCTATTTTCATTCTTCCCAGAATCCTCTTCAGGGGGAGACTAATGGGATTGAAGAGGATTCTTCTGTTCCCCCTTTCTTTGTGCCTCTCTCTACCTTAGACCTTCCATCTTCTCCTCCTGATCCACCTAGTTGTAGTATCCCGGGTGAATCTAGTGAGGCTCCCATTGTACCAGCCACTACTAGTGATGTTGCAGATGTTACTGAAGACTCAAGCAGGCTGCAAAGAGATATCAGAATCACCTACAACAGAAGGAAGAAGGGCCCTCTAACTCATGACAGCAACCAATTGGACTCGGATCAACCTGTCTCAGAAACTCAAGGTAATCCTATCAGTTCCTCTGACTTGGATCTTCCTATTGCCCTTCGTAAGTCTACCCGTTCTTATACTATCAGACACCCCATTGTTGATTTTGTCTTACTCACATTTGTCTCCCCGTTATTGTTCTTTTGTGTCTGCTCTCTCTTCTGTGCATGTTCCTACCAGGTATTCTGAGGCAGTATCTGACCCAAAATGGAAAGAGGCTATGGATGAAGAAATGAAGGCCTTAATGAAAGCAGGGACTTGGGAATTAGTGGATCTACCAGAAGGGAAAGGCACTGTTGGATGCAAGTGGGTGTTCACTGTGAAGCATAGGGAGGACGGGTCCATTGAAAGGTACAAGGCTAGACTGGTAACAAAAGGGTTCACTCAAAAAGAAGGGATTGACTACAAAGAAACCTTTGCTCCAGTGGCAAAACTCAACACAATCCGAGTTCTATTATCATTAGTTGCAAATTTCTCTTGGGAGCTACATCAGTTGGACGTGAAGAATGCTTTCTTGAATGGTGACCTGCATGAAGAGGTATTCATGGATCCTCCACCAGGTTATGGGTTTGGCAAGAAGGTATGTAGACTGAGAAAAGCCCTATATGGCCTTAAGCAGTCCCCTCGAGCTTGGTTTGAGAAGCTATGTGGGGCCATGAAGAAAGGGGGTTACACTCAAAGTGGGGCAGATCATACCCTATTCATAAGGAGGAGAAATGGCAAACTTACAGCACTTATTGTATATGTGGATGATATGGTAATTACAGGGGATGATCAGGAAGAGATTAAAAGACTAAAGGAGGTCTTGGCTGCTGAATTTGAGATCAAAGACCTGGGCCAACTGAGATACTTTCTTGGGATTGAAGTTGCAAGATCCAAAGAGGGCATCTATATATGTCAGCGGAAATACATCCTTGATCTTCTTCAAGAGACAGGCATGATGGGGTGTAGGCCAGCAGATACTCCAATAGAACAGAATCATGGTCTACAGGAGTCAGTAGAAGAGGACTACCTTGATAAGGAAAGATACCAAAAGCTGGTGGGGAAGTTGATTTACCTGTCCCTCACTCGCCCTGACATTGCTTATGTTGTACATGTTGTCAGTCAGTTCATGCACACTCCTAAAATCCCTCACATGAAAGCTGTGGAAAGGATCCTCAGATATTTGAAGTCTTGCCTGGGGAAAAGGGATTCTGTTCAGAAAAAAACAGTAAAATTGAAGTTGAAGGATATACTGATGCAGATTGGGCTGGCTCAGTTGGGGACAGGAAGTCTACTTCTGGGTACTGCACCTTTGTTGGAGGAAATTTAGTTACTTTGAGGAGTAAAAAACAGAATGTGGTTGCTAGATCTAGTGCAGAGGCCGAATATCGAGCTATGGCTCATGGTGTTGCTGAACTTTTATGGCTTAAGATCCTGTTTGGTGAACTTGGAATAAAGATTGAGTGTCCTCTCAGGTTGTACTGTGACAACAAGGCTGCCATCAACATTGCAAATAACCCAGTGCAACATGATAGAACTAAACATATTGAGATAGACCGTCACTTTGTCAAGGAAAGAATCGTCTCAGGAGAACTCTGCATCCTTTATACTCCCTCCGAGATACAGATTGCAGATGTTCTAACTAAAGGGCTAGTTACAGTGAAATTCTTGGACTTACTTGGCAAGCTAAACATGATTGACATCCATGCTTAGCTTGAGGGGGAGTGTTGGTTCGGCTGTCTTAATTTGTATGTTTATCTTTGTTGGGTCTTAAGTCATTAGTTATTGGGCCTAATCTTATTTAGTGTTTATTTGACTAGGTGTCCCTCCACTAATCAGGGGCATTCTGGTCTATTTATGTAACATTATGTAATGTTGTTATATATAATAGATTAGGTCTGGCTGATAACTAATTCTGCCGCCCATCTCATATCTTCTTCTTCTTCTTCTTCTTCTTCTCTCATTCGACAGCTCTATTTCAACAAACATTACCTACAAGGCAGTAGGGATGCTCATGAAAATCTGAAAAACTGAAATTCTGATCCGAAACCAACAATCTGAACTGACAAATCCGGGTAACTGAACCGATCAGTTCAGTTCTGGTTTATATATATGCGTTGGTTGTGGTGCAGGTCATAAAAAGTGAAATCAGTGGTACTTATATTTTTGCCTTTCATCTTTACTTATGTGCAATAGCACGTCCCCCTTACACTAGTATGCTAAAATGGCAATGAGATTGCCATGGAACATCCCTTTTAATTCCTATTCATTTTAATCCCCCTTTTTCTGTGTTATTATCATGCTTGACCGAAGAACATCCTCTTGCCAACATTGATGATTAAGTGTTGGAATCAAGAAATTAAAATGGCTCTTGTTGGTGTTGGATTTATTTTCTTATGGTTGTAGTTTTTTATTTAATGGATGTGAATATTAGTGTTACGTGTATTACTTAATAAGTTGAATATGGTGTTGCTTTTGACAATCTTGTGGTTGATGTTGAATTATGTGTTCTTGGTTTATTAGAAGTTGTGAATATTGTAGATTGATGTGTTTTTATATCAATTTGTTTGGTTTATTTGTTTTTATTTAGATAAATATTGTTGAAATGTTATTGCAGATCTTTGTTTTATTGGTGATGAAATATTACTTTTTTGTTTTCTTTAATTTATGGAAAGAAGAAAAATTTGTTGCTTGCATTAAAATTACAATAAAAAAAACTGAAAAGAAAAACCAATCAACTAAACCGGTAAACTAGTTAACTAGTTAATTCAGTTCAGGTATTTTGCTAACTAAAAGTTTTGGTTTGGTCTGCCTGGGTATTTCCCTTCTATACTTGTATCTGTAATTGTCATTTAGCCATCTCAATTAGCCTTCTAATTTCATTACATTGCAGGTTCCAGGCATCCTCTTTACCCCAATCTGTCCACACTCGTTATCATTTAGGCCTCTGATACTACCAGAATATGTAACTCTGCGAGTACAAATACCTTTCAACAGTAGGGGACATGCCTGGGCATCATTTGATGGCAAGGACAGGAAACAGTTGGGAGCTGGGGATGCACTTGTGTGCAGCATGGCACCTTGGCCTGTGCCAACGGCATGCCTGGTTGATTCCACCCATGACTTCTTGCGCAGTATACAAGAGGGTCTCCACTGGAATTTGAGGAAGACCCAATCATTTGATGGTCCTCGTGAATTACCATAGCTTCAGCTAGCAAAAACAAAAGAACTACTGTAGCTTCTATACAATGTACGACACAAACCAGGCATAAACATTCATAAATACTTATATATAGATAATGTCACTGAGGGAGTGAAGATGAATGGAGGATGCAATAGTTTTTTTCAGGGTTCTCATCACTATCATGAGTCATGACTTCAATTTGTAGGCATTTAGGTGCATATTGTGTTCTTCTGGATGGATGCCCATATTCCGGCAGTGATGTTATTAACTTAGATTTAGTCAAAACATATAATCTATAAAAGTAATTTTATGTCCAGTTAAAAGTAGATCAAAGATGACTTGTTTTTCCTTTCCTTTTTTCTCAAACCCTTTGGGGGGAGGGGAGCAGGGATGAGATTGTATGTTCTCTGTCAGTTAGGTCTGTTAGACAGTTTTGTATGCCCTTAGCTTCAATCTGATTTGATGTACTTTTGTTATTTAGTGAAAATAAATAAAGTGCATGTTTGATTCATGTTGTTTGGTACAATTCTGTGTAAGACCTTAAAACTGGACACTTATAGAGACTCGTGTTAGTTTTAAATGTTCACAACCATTGGATAAGTCTGGGGAGATTTATCCTGCCAAGGCTGATACTGGTGTGCCACCAAGTGTTGGGATGATTTGTCTCGGCCACCAGGGTAAGACCTAAGGCACATGCAGTATGGGATTACTCGAATCCTTGAACCGGACCAGATTTTCAGTATTGCCCTGGACCTTGGAGATAGATGGGCAAAACTGGAAAGTTACACCTGACCCCTAGACTCGATTATGACACTTTACTAGGTGTCGGATCGGTCTGTCTTTGATATGCTAATCAGTGAGATCCTTAAATGGGGATCAAAACCTGGGTATGTTGGGATAGTCTGAGAATTAATCTGAGTGGGTGATCATAATGACAGGATCAGCCCCTTTGTCGGACAAAGGTAATGATCGGGAATGCACTCTCTCTGATGGAAACCAAACTGTCGGCAGTTGATTTCAATCGTTGGAATTTTGTTTTGCAAAATTAATATATATATATCGAAATGTTTGCAAATGGTTTTAATTCCCAGGATCCATGTGAGTGGAGAGTGCGACACTGTTCCTTGCAGCCGAGGGAGAGGCCCTCTCTTGTCGGGCGTGCTTGATCATTAAGGGTTGAGAGGTTAAGTGTAAGACCATTTAGGATAGTACCTAATGGGCTAATCTTGCACCTACCCACAGTCCTTGGGTTTTTATAAGATGGCTTGGCCCAGGGACCGCTTAATGTAAGTGTTGGGCCCATAGGGTCAATGTGATGAGCTCAGGGGTTCACTGAGTTTTTCAGTGAATTCGGCTAGGCCTTGTAATAAAGGTTGGGCCGAACCCATGTGGCTGGTGTGTAGATCAATGCTTGGGTCCCATGCCATACAAATAAGCCCAACTGGGCAGCAGATTGGAGATTAGTTAAACACTAAACATTTAATGGGCCAAAAGCCCATTTCGATCTGGGCTGATATGATCACCCATCTATGGGGCGAATCTGAGATTAATGTTAGTAAAATGATAGGACATTTAACCTTATCCACTCTGGGAGACCAAATTCAAAACAGATTTGAATCTGGTAATCTCCTGATAAGATCAGGAGTAAGCTAAGTTAATCTGCAGATAGGATTAAGATAATCCCATATCCAAATACTGATTTGGATTGGGATAACTCCAAACATAGGAGGTTTCTTAATCAAGAAGAAAAGAGGAAAAACCCTAAGAGAAATATATCAGATTTCGAACCAAGGGTTTTTTGTGCAAGAAATTATCCTGCAAATAGATATTAGATCTCATACAGACTCCAGAGAGAAGAGAAGCAGTTCAGCCATTTTCGTCCCAGGAGTTCTCCTCCAGCCGCCGCCATTCCCTCTTGCAAGATTTGATCTTTGCAGCAATAGGAAGTTAAGAAATCAATTCTTGACATCAGTCTTGCGAAAAAGACTGAGAAACATTCAGTGTTCAGAGTTTCCAGAAGATTCTTGCGAAGGATCCAGTGTGTAGGATGCACCCTGCTGGTTCCGTTCCACCCACAGCTGTGTCATCTTCAGCAGGAGCGGATCTTGGTTTCTTCTTTGGGCGTGAACACCAACTTTGGGAGATATTGCTTCTCCGGATCAAGTATATTCCTCCCTTTTGCTTTTTGGTTCAGATCTGGTTCAATTATGGTTCAAGTAGGATCATTGAATATAGTATTCTAAATTTAGGAAATATGATTCCCAGTTGGAAGAAGGTAGGAAAATTTTTGAAATTCGTCCACCCATTCCGCAACCTTATTGGCGTCCATTAGATGGATCCTACCATTCTTTCAAGGTCTATCCTGTAGTTAAAATTTTTGTATGCTTCGTGTAATAGTTTAGACAATTGTGAGCATTATTTGTAACCTGACAAGCATATGTAAACTAGTTATATGACAAAGTGTATTTATAACCATACCACATATACATGTTCTATTTTAGGGCATCCATTATGTTTCTTCCTTTCTCCTTAACTCTTAGTGCATTGGTTAACATAGAAACTTTTGCACTAAAATAGAAATTGCTATAAATTGAATTGCATGTAGTGTTACATTGATTGACAGTTCAACAGTTTTTCTCCTGGTAAGACTAAGCCGAATTAATGAGGGTATTAAAACTGTGATTAGGTGAAGTGCTTAACAGTCCAGCCCAGTGTGTCTATTGGAGTCCAAAGCGTACCAGTAGTTGAGGCCGGCCGTAACATGACAGCCTGGCCGCTGAGAAAATTGGCCAAATAAGCCAATTTTCTTGACAAATCTTCTTTTCAAGCATTTGGTGGTTGTCTTTTTGAGAAAGTCAGAAAGCACCTGACAGAAAATAGAAAATGTGCATTGGGTTCAACTTGACTCCAATGGATGCCCAATCCAACCTGTTCACCATCTTCTTTATAACCAAATAGTCAAGACAACGGTACCAGCCAACTACAAATTGATTAAAGTGAATCAATTATCAATCAACAAAGAGGGACAAACCAAATCAATTATCTATTTCTTCTGGTGATGGCTCCAAAGATTACTGAGTTCCCATTTGGGAGGGCTTCCATGCAGCAGCTTATTGCATTACATGAACTGAGAAACCCGTAATGCCATGAAACCATATTTGGTAAAAATTCAGAAAGTGGAAAATAAGCTTACATGAGCAATAAAATTGACTTTCTGACGAAACTATCTCAAGTAGCTTCTCCAAAGCAGTTTATCAATCAACTTACAAGTCCTCCCAAACGGGCTATGAATTCAAAAGAATCAAAGTCTTGTAACAGACGAAATACATGGACTTAGTTCTCAGTGCTTGAATTCATTATTAGCCACACCAATGAATTGCTTACTATGAATCAAACTAAGAAACAAATTGAACCATGAACCCAGAAATAATTGATCTCGTTATCAGATAATGAGAATCAGGAGAGAGCTATTGTGTGGGAGTGAGACCCTTTAAACAATGTTTCCTGTTCTTTTACATGTGAATGGTATGTCGTGCCATTACGAGGTTGCCTGAAAAATCCTGTTAGTTACATTTCCATGGGGCCTAGCCTACTCACCTCTCCTCAAGAGCTTAACAGTAGCCTCTAGGTAATCTATCAGAAAGGACAGTCCGTATCTGATCTGATGGGCATGTTCTGATGATCGTAACTCTGACTAGTGATGCAGTACAATTCTGATTGATTATGGGACTACTAATCATATGTTTTCGTATCGTCCAAAAGGTCTTGACCAGATAACTGGGTTAGCTGGCAGCCAAACACGTGGCAGATCAGAGATGTACACAGTACCACGTGCACTTGCAGTGTATTATTTAGTAGTACATAGAGGAATCGCCAAACCTTATACCCAAACTCCCAAGTCAATGTTTGGTATCGTGGGCGTTTTTTGAAAAACTGTGCTATATTGGAGCCACGTCAAAGATTCCACTTTTCAACAACACCTACCATACTGTTTGGTTCAGGTGATTTAAAAAAAAACGGAATAAAACGCTTTTGCATGTAAATCACATTCCTCCCGTTGCATGAAATGTTTCATGCATCAGCGAGCCGTTGCCCCCAACGACTATATGAGGTGGCGCTTACATGTATCCTACATGTCCACTGAGTTGTCGATGGTTAGAATGTTCTGGTGCTTGTCGACCCACTAGAATTTCAAATCCAATGGTAAGTAGGGTTTTACTATACTGTGCATTTTTCTTTTCTACTGTCGAAGTTTCTCCCCTCTTGCTGCTCAGCCGTTGCAATCGTCGTTAAGGGAGGTTGTTGCTGGAGGAACGTATTGTTATATTCTTTTAGTTTTTAGGATTTTTACAATTTTTCCATGGAGAAACCTCTCTAATACTGTCATTTTCGCATTTTTTGTATCTTCAAGAGGAGTTTACAGAGCATCGCCATCGTCTGGTCCATCCTTCATCTTCGAGCAAGAGGTTAGTACCGGTGTTTACATCTATTTTTATTCCTTGCCAAAAGATGATGAGTTTGTTCACGCCTTGCGGATCTTTCACCCTGATTTGTTTTTATTCATGCCTTACGGATCTATTTACATATGTTTTTATTCATTTTGATACTTTGTTTTTATTCAAGCCAAAAGAGGCTGTGTTAAGCACATTTTTGGGTAGTATAATTTGGAAGAATTTACCATCAAAGTGTGCTTAACTCAGAAACAAATATGAAGCCCAACAAGAGACATTTCTTCAATCCCTCAAGAATCCCAAAAGACCCATAACTAGAGAAAGGAAAAAAACACAACTAAAATCCAACTTCTGGTCAAATTTACAATCACAAATAAATCTGAGAACACCATTAACCAATATTAACAATTTAAAGAGCACACAAAACCCAATATAACCAATCCATTCAATAGAACTAAATCAGAGAAAACTCAAACCCAATAGAAAATGACCAATATCCCATTTGCCCCAATGATACAGCCCAAATCTTCCAATATGGTGGTCTCAAGTAAGGTGAGCTAAAAAAACCAAAAAATTGAACCAACCAAAACTGAACCGAAAAATCAATTAATCGAACCGGTCGGTTCGGTGTTTTTAAAAAACTGATGGTACTGGTTGGGTTTTGGTTAACCAATATAAAATATCGATAGTTAACCGAACCGACCGGTATACATATATTTCTATATATTTTATATATATTTATGTATATTATATATTATAAATTAATAAATATGCATTATATATAAATATATATTTATAATTTTTTATTATATATTTATATATATTTTATAATAAATATTGTAAAAATTAAAAAAAACCAAAAAACTGATGAACTGAACCGATGGTTAATCGAACTGGTCAACTAGTTAAACGATTGGCTTTGGTTTGATTTTGATTACCGGTTTTCAAAAAACTGGTAGTACTAGTTCGGTTCAGAAAAACATCCCACGGTTCGGTTAACCGAACCGTGAGCACCCCTAGTTTTAAGAGTATGCTAATATATTGGTTTCTCCTACAACAAATCTAAGTCTTAAGGACAAACCACTCCAGCCCAAGGAATTTTCAAGTTGTAGCCCTAGTACTAGTGCTACCAAAAACTGGTAGTACTAGTTCGGTTCAAAAAAACATCCCACGGTTCGGTTAACCGAACCGTGAGCACCCCTAGTTTTAAGAGTATGCTAATATATTGGTTTCTCCTACAACAAATCTAAGTCTTAAGGACAAACCACTCCAGCCCAAGGAATTTTCAAGTTGTAGCCCTAGTACCGGTGCTAATTGCTCTGTCCTAGTGAATTACTCTCCCCATTTCTTACTTTGAACTTTGCACCTTCTACAAACAAGTAGTAGGCCTTTTTAGTATCACCTGTGGTTTTTTAAAAAGTCCTATTTCAAATAGTCTTTGGTTGCCTAAGGCCCATACAATGAAATTAAGTTTATGATAGGCCACTTTGTACCTTGCCTGAGTCTTTTTGTGTGGGAGGTTTACCAGTTTAGGTGTAGTGCGCTTAAATTGTATCATACTCTATAAATCAGGAAAATAAGTGTAGTGCATCACAATGGACTGGATTTCAATTTGAGAGGCCATAAATGAGCTTAGGACAAATCACAATAGCAGGACAAGAGTAATGTCTTTGTTGCAATAGCAATTCAAGTGGTGCACCTATATGATGTTGAAGCCATTACAGTATCGAGTTTTGAAACTTAAAACTCCCCCACTTGAATGTTCTGAACCTTAAAACTCCCCCACCGTCAATCTTTTTAGTTTGAATCTCTTCCTTCAATTGAACACAATTGATAGTTCCTACTTACAATCTTTCTGATTTATGGACTCAAGGCCACAACTGGCACTTTACATAGCTACAAGAACACCCAAGCTTCATGGACCATCAATACACATGTATGGAAAGTTGTGTATATGCAATTTGCAAAATAGGGAAGGAGCTCATAAGGCCACCTGCACTCACTGAAGTTCAACCATTTATTAGGAAATCTAAGAGATATTACCCAATGTTTAAGGTAACTACACTTCATAGTTTATAGTAATTTAGGCTCTCTCCACATTTATTGTTCTAACTATATTCATAATTGTGATCATGATTGTATGGGGATTATAGACAGTACACATGTATCAACTAGTGTCTTAGTTGCTGAACAAATACCGTATAGAGGAAAGAAGAAGGTTTGTACGTCAAATGTTTTGGCTGTTTGTGATTTTGATATGTTCTTTACCTTTGTATACACAAGATGGGAATGATCAATACATGATTCAAAGATATTGGCAGAAGCACTTAGTAATCCAATGTAGGGTTTCCCAATCCACCTCCAAGTGAAGTAGAAGTTCCTTAGAATTGCCCTTCATCAGTTGTCTTCATCATTTGTGTGTCTTCACATATGGATTTCAATGCAGGAAAGTACTACATTGTTGATTTTGGATATGCTAATGCTCCCGGTTTCTCTGCCCCATACTCTGGTGAACGATACCACCTTAGTGAGTTCAAGAGACATTTCGGTAGATTTAGATCAAAGGAAGACCTTTTCAACTGCACTCATTCTTTACTGTGTAATGTCATCAAACGTTTCTTTGGGATCTTGAAAGGTAAATTCTCCATCTTGAAAAACATGTCATTCTATCAATTAGACTTCCAACGACTTCTTGTAATGTTATGTTTTATAATATACAACTTCATAAAATAAGAGGCGTGTGAGGATAAACACATAGATGAGTATGCAAAGGGTTATGAAAATGACTCAAATGATTGTTCAAGTAGTGATGGTGATGGTAAAGAGCACACCACAACTGCATTGGGTTTGAGCAGAGAGATGGACATGGTTAGAGATCGAATTGCTTTTGATCTATGGGAGAAGTACCAAAGGTCTACCCAGTGGGTTACATAGATTTGTGGTTTATGCCAAAACATGTGAAACTTGACGTTAGGATTCAGATGAAGAAGATGTTGGAATTCAAACTACGATGATGTTTATGTTGTTATGGATTGAACTTTTTTAATACTTCATCTATTTTAAGTTTATATATTTTTATGCTCACTTGTTGATCATTATTGGATGTTTACTATGCAAGTTATTCATGCAGAAATGATTGATGGGATGTTCTTACCAAACTGCTCTTGTGGTAAGGGGAGATGACACATATGGCAAGGACAGAAACTAATTACGAGCGATGGTTTTTACATTGCCCAATAAGGAGTAACCATAGGAGTTCATTTGTATGAGTAGATGAATATGGTGAAATTCGCCATAGAGCACTTAGGGCTAAAGTTATCCAACATAGTTTATCTACCATACAACCACAACAAAACAATAGATATTTTGCATTCATTGCTTGTTGTGGTTGTAACTTAGTTTGTCTTCTAATTTGGGTTTAGCTAATAATTATCCTCTAGTCTTGGAGCTCATTAAATAGGATGGATATGTTATCAAACTTGATGGAAATATGTTATTATCTGAATTTTATTTTTAAAGCATTTAACTATTGTTATTTTCTCAAAATTCATTTACTCTATGTGGGAAAATATTGTCCAAATGGAATGGTAGAATGAAATGGTAAAGGGTTATTACATGCAAAGTAAATATGGTTTTGTTTGTACTATAGGTGATTGGATCACTCGCAATTGTTGGATATGATGCCATTATTCATGCTGATGTTGTTGATTTAATCCAACAACAATTTCAACCGTTGGATTTAAAATTTTAGGCTAGATATCATAAAGTAACCATCCAATTAATCTGGACCATTTGATAAGCATCGTTGTATAATATAGTATGATATTAGCGTGTACCATCATACGGAGTAATGTGTACACATACATGAAAAACAGTGATGGAAAATCACCTTATCAAACATTAGTGTAGCTTACTGCCTGTGTGATAGAAATACTACCAAACATATGAAGGTGTTTATTTGTGAAAAACGGGTTTAACAAGCATGGATGTTTTCTTTTTGAAAATCAGTCCCAAAAAACGTTCACACTTCCAAACACCATCCAAATTATATTTTTGGGCCCAACCATGCTCTCATGTGAATCATGTGAAAGATTTCACATGTTCTACTTAGGTTTGCTCGTGAACTTGCCTAATTAACCTATTTAGGCAATGAAAATATGGTACGTTTGAGTTTAGGACTGTTAATACTTGACATGATACATGAATACAATTCAAATATGGTACGGAGTTAATGGTTTAGGTTCACCTTAATCGTGTTCGTGTCACAATCTTATCGAATTAATCATTTAATACAATTAATAAACATGCCAATTCGACTTAAACTCAAAAATGACTTGCTTATGACCTGAAGTATCAAGTGTTATTATATTATTCATGTATGTTTGTAACTTTTGATGAAATACTATCATGGTAGGTAAGGATGACATTAAATGGCTTTTATGAGTTTAAGTAATGGATGATTGAATGCTTATTGTACTAATTAAATCTATTTAAGGTCATTTGGTTTGCCATCGGAATAAGAATGGTCTATATTCCCATAACATATTTGATTCAAATGGGAATGGGAATCAAAATTAGAATCAACTGGAATGAGATCTCATTCTCAAGGGAGGGAGACGAAATGGCCATTCCCTTAGATGGAGGAATACCATTCCACCAGATTCCCACTCCTGGTGGAATGGCATTCCCCCACTTGAGAGAATGGCCATTCCTTCCCCCTCCCTTGAGAATGAAATCTCATTCCTACTTATTCCAATTCCTATCTTAACCAAATAGATTATTGGAATAGATCATTCTGATCTTAGTTCTGAAGGATTTTGATTTTAATTTCAATTTCAATTCTGACTATAAACCAAATGGACCCTAACATTTCTGAAATTTATATTGTTTGAGTTAGATATATATAGTGACTTGAGGTTTATGCTTGTATGACACCCTCATCTCTAGTTCCATGTGGATAGGGGTGATCATGGGCCGGCCCGGGCCAGGCTTTGCCTTCATAACAACGGGCTTAGGCTAGGTCCGGCCTGCATTATGGGCCTAAAAATATAAGGCCGGGCCAAGATTCCGGGCCGGGCTGGGCCAAGATTCCGGGCCTATTTGTTGTATTTTAGTTCCAAAATTAAACAATTGTACATTTTTTTCACTTATTGTCGTAGAGACTATAGTAACCTATAAGAAACTTTAAACTTAATATCAAGATAAAAGCTTCTAACATAAAAGAAATTAAATAGTTATACCTTGTAATTTATAAGTTTCAATTGATCATTAGTATACTAAAAATGATAATTTTAACAAGCCAATTCTTCTATCAACAAAAAATCAACTTAGAACATATAATATTTATCAAAAATAACCATCCATTGTCGTGTAATATCCACAAAACAATTTTAAACATCTCTATAAGGGGCTCCATCTTCCATTCAAATTAATGCAAATAAATAAGTAATAAAATATTAAAGATGGTTTCAATTTTACCAAAAATTGCAATCACTCTAAACTTCAAATTTAAAATTGGTGAGAGAGAGAGAACTGAGAAGATTAGGGTTTAATAATTTCTATATTTCATTAAATACTAGATTAGAAATTGATAAGATATAAGACTAGGATTAAAATCTTTAATATCCTACAAATTTTTATTTAATATATAAAACATTAATTATCAAATATTTTTAAATAATATATATACATAGCAAAAAACCTAGGCCCGGGCCTTAACAAAAAACCTAGGCCCAAATCCGAATTTTCTGAGCCGGGTCGGGCTGAAATGATCACCCCTACATGTGGGTGTCATGTGATGATAATGAAAAAAGTTTGACATTTTGAGAAAAAGTTTAGATGATTTAGCAGTTACTGGTTCTTTCAAAAAAAAAAAAAAAAAAAAAAAGAGTTAGATAGTCGCTGAAATGGATGAAGTAAATGACTTTTTGTTTTGGTTAGAAATAAGTGAATGAATTCAGCCACCACTATGTGGGAATCTTCATACCTCGTCAGGCCTATATAGAGGTTTCTAAAAACTCTTAGGGATCACGGCCTCCATTAATCCCCTAGTTTGTCTGGAGTGATGTAGCAAATGTAAGCCATCTAGATCTTTCTAAGTTGGCTGGTTCTAGCCTCTAATCTCCAATCCAGAGTGGCCCTATACCCCTCCCCCCAATCAAATCGCCGTTTCCCCACCAGATTTATATCAACAGCTTGAAATTATAATCTTTTTTTTTTTTTTAACATGAAACTTGTCAAAGGAAAGACCCTTTTTGTATTCGACTAAATTGCCACGTGGAAAGATTCATGGTTGTGATTTGTGAAGCTCACTGAACTCATTGAAACTTTATATTATTACCATTCCATTAATAAATTATTAGTTGTTGCAGCATCAGGAACGTGAACCCGCGATATCACAGCAGCTAATATCTTAAATGATTCATGAATGCCTCCAGAGCCATTCTGCAGATCTGATCACTTCTGCCACTCATCATGAAACCCTAGAAGAATAATCACAAACTGATAATTATAAAATTATCACATTAATCATTCAGTTCTCATTCACTTCTGAAAAATAATTTCTCTCTCTCTCTGTTGTATGCAAAAATTTAAGCAATCAGAATTCAGAAGTCCATGATCCGAAGTTTAGATTAATTTTGGCTACATTAGCTGTAGATTATTGTACCCAAACATGTCGGCAGTTTCTTAAATGGGACTCATTTAATGGTGGGTCTCCCATCTTCTGTGCATGGGAACTCTTAATTCTTCCAGCAACGCATCTCTAGACTCTTACCTTACTAAATTAAGCGATTAATTGTGAGTTTTAAACTAATTATCAGGAATAATTACGACTTTTGATGTCAACAGAGTCAACTCCTACAAATCTCGATATTAGCAACAGGAACCATCCATTCTCGAATTTAGAATTAATTCACTCTCCCCAAAAGTCCAAAACAGATTTAGACTTTTGATGAACTATTAAAAGTACTTTTATCTCTCAACAAATTCATCACCTAGGAGGGGAGAAAATAGCTGTGTAAAGTGTAAACTCACTATTATAACACGTGGTGCATGTGCAGAGTCTCTACATCCATCAGCCGATAATGGGCCCCACGTTGATCAGAATGTTGTTTATGCTGTTGGACCAATCCATCATCCTGTTAAGTTATAGGGGACTCGGTATCCATGGAATGGGCTTTTGCCAGGTGTAATGATGTTGGGGATTATGATGGGTGGATGGAGTTCTGTATCATTCAAGTGGTGGGTAAAGTTGACGACAGGATTCATAAAGCCATGAGGAGGAGGGATTAGGGAGAGGCTTTCTACTATCTACTATCTACTTTCTACCTTCTTACATTCTGGGTTAATAAAGCGGGTCGTCGGTAAAGCCAGAGAGAGAGAGAGGCTTCTCTTTGACACCACATGATTAGCTGTTTCCTCCGGCCTTCCCAATTTATTGAGCTCTGTCCCTGTGGGCGTCAGAAAGGAAAGCCATGAGAAGCATCTCCGGCCAACCCCACCCCTTTCACTTGCACCATTGATATGGAACATCTGGACCCACAGAATCCAAATGGGTCCCACCCCACATGATCCCTTCTATTAAATCTGCACCCATGATGCCCCAAACCTCACTGTCTTCTTTGTACTCCTTCAACATACATGTCTACTCACACTCAATTTGGATGGTCAGGATGACTCAAATCCATGCATGAGCCTTGGTATTTGGCTGTGTACCCAATTGACTTGCCATGTTGGTGGGACCCTCTATTGTGCCAATACAGGCCAGTAGATGACTTCCACGTGTATACATCACAGAAGGTTGACAACAAACGATCTCTCCTAGTCTCTACACTAAAGTGTATACAGTTAAAGGTATTACACTATTACTTTCTTCATTAATTAATGTGCCTAACTTGTTGTTTCGCTCTCAAAACTCTCACGCCACCATTAGTCCCTCCACCACGTACTCAGACGTCTCGAACTCTTCAACGCGGTTTCTCTTCTTTCCAATTTTACCTCTTGAAAGCAAAAACCAGAGAAATACTCTCTCCCATCCCCTCACTACAATAGACTGAAGGGAGAAAAAGAGCAACAGAGAGAGACAGAGAGAGGGGCAGAGAGGGAGATGGGCATCTCTGCCAAGGCCAAGAGCGGCGGCGATGGCTGGGGCTTGGGTCTTCTCTTAGTTTTCTTCCCGGAGGACGAAAACGATGACATCGAGAAGAAGACAAAGCTTCTCTCTTGTTCTTCTTGTTCTTCCTCACCTTCATCATCCTTCAAATCTACTGGTTCTAGTAGATGTGGCAATCATAATCTTCTCATTAATAAAGCTCAATCAACAATGTCCATTTGTGCTCTTATAGTCTTCTTCACTCTCCTCGTCTTCACACTCTGCACTTTCGAACCCACAACCAATGCCATTAATTCTCTTTCTCAGCCCAGCACCAGACCACCCAGAAGATGGCTCGCCGAGAATTCCAAGGACTACCAACGTTATATGAGCAGGAAGAAGCGATCCTCCCTGTCTTCTTCGTGGTTTGGGACACTTTGGAAGGGCGGAGTTCGTAATCAGAATTCCAGTTTAGCTTCGGATTCTTCGATTGCTTTGCAAAGAATGGGGACATTGTTCAGGAGAGGAACCAGAGCAATGAGTGATCTTGTTGTCGCGCATGTCAAGGAGGATGTTACAGATGATGAGCTTCGTTTGTTTATGAGGACTCTGCACCGATCTGGTCTCACTGCGAGGTCTGATGTCGTGCTCGTCTTTCCTTCTTTGTCTTTGGCTTCCACCCCTGGCATTCCTTCGAATTTTTCTTCTGTAATTCGGGAAGAAAACGAGTCGTTCCTGAGACTCGTCCGTCATTTTAGAGGCAATAAAAGTTCGACTCCTGGGTCGGTGGTGGGTTTCGATGTAACCCAGTTTGTGAAATCGGATAAGAAGCAGAAGCAAGCGGCAGAGCCATTGTGGGGACGGAGGACTCACGGGAATTACAGTGGTCCAGAAGCTGGTGGTGGAGAAGACGAGTTGAGTTGGGGATCGGTGGTGGGTTTTGACGCGGCGGAGCTTGATCCAGAGAACTCGCTCGCCGGGTTCTTAGATCATGTCCCAATGGCACTTAGGAGGTGGGCATGTTACCCGATGCTACTCGGCCGAGTCCGGCGGAACTTCAAGCACTTAATGCTGGTGGATGTCAAGAACGTTTTGGTTCTAGGAGACGCACTTTCCCGAGTCAGGAACCGGAATTCCGAGACAGTCTACTTATCGGCGACGGCGACAACAGAGAATGCGCACGGAAAGCACGGCCGAAGGAACTCGGAGAAAACTCAGTCTCGTAACCAAAAAGACTCCAAGCTATTGAACCCAGAAGTAATAATGGGTGGAACTCGAGGCGTCCGGCGGTTATCGAACGCGATGTTAACGGCGATTGTGAGAGTCTCAATGCAACAAAAGAGCAAGGCCTCTGTCTCCGAGTCGGGGCTCTTGAATCAACTCGTTCAAAATGGCCTTTTACTGAAGAACATAGAGTTGATCAGAGCAACAGAGTCCATTCCAGATTCGAGTTCACTCACGAATCAGAAATCAAATTCTTCTTCACCATCATCATCTCACTCAATTGTTCATCATGGTAATCATGGTAATAGTAACATCAATCTTAAGTCCATTCTTCTCAGAGAACTGTGTTCATCTGTAATAGGATTAAGTTCTTCCGTTTATAGAGATTGTTAACAGGAAACACAAATTAGATTCACATAGTTTTTCCTTTTTTTTATTTAGGTTCTTCTCCAAATACTGTAATCAAATAACGTTTTGAGAAAAAAAAAATCTCTCTTTTTCTTGCCTTCTTTTTTCCAGTTTTTGTATTGGGATTTAAGACTTCTTTTTAATTCTGTTCTTTATTCGCATCTTAATTGGTATGTAGGCTTTTGATAATTGGGAATTTGGACCGACAGAGTGAGCCAAGTTAGACGAGTCAACTCGCTTAGTGAACCGAGTTTGTACAGTGGACAAACTCCATACACCCCCCTAATACTAGTGGGGCTGTTTCACTTTAACTACCTAAACCCTAATTTTTGTAGATCCTCCATTCCTCCCCTTCCCAAGTTAAATCAAATAAACACATTCTGTCGAAGTAGGGAAAAATAAAAAATGCCCTCTTATGTCACGTGATTTATCAGACATGTTCAAATGCTCAAATTACCCTTTTTAGGCATTTATTTTAAGAAACGGAAACTACTAGAACAAAAAGGAAAAGAATCATCCAAAAGGGTAATTTGGGCATTAAAAATTTCTATGTAATAGAATCAAAATAACCAAACTGAGTATATAGGTTCTGGTTCTCTGGTTTTTGTCCACATTAATAATTGGGTTGGAATCTGTTCTTATTGTTTCCAACTGATTAAGGCTTGAATCAATTATAAGTTAATAATACATAAATATTTTTTTTGGGTTTTCTTGTAATTTTTGTTATATTTTATGTCACAATCATTTTAGTGAGATTATATTATCAAAAATACAATTTCAAGTTGTCATTATCATAAATAATGATAGATGTCAAGTATAATGGGCCAATTGGGTCGAATCACATCAGACCGGATTAATAATTGGTTCATTTTTGGGTCTATTTTATAGAACTGATTAATAATTGATTTGGAATTGATCCACTCTGTCCGGATCCAGACCCTCTCCATTTGACAACTCACAAGTGTAGCTTGTGTAGTTGTGTATATGATGTTTTCCCTATTTTATAGTGTCAATAGAATAAATATCTCAAATGGGTCCAGTTTTACAGATCAGACCAATTCGAACGAGTGGTTTAAGAATTAAGATACCTATCCCAAACGGGCCCCCCAGATTATACGGTTGTTCTATTCAGTATCATTGATGGGGCGTTAATTGTATCAAGGACTGAAAATGAGAAGTGAAGAATGAATGGCTTCAGGGTCTGTTTCTGGGGAGATGAGAAGAAGAAAAGTTGAGAAATAGAGAGGAGGAGGAGGTGAAAGGAGGGAGAGTCATGGAGGGAATGTGAGGCAGAGGAGTTAGGGAGTAGCGACCGCATTGATTAAGCCCATGTGAAGATCTTTTAGCTGCTTTAATGGCTTTTGCTTAAAGAAAGTGCTAATTAAGAGGCCTGTTTTCTTTGATGCTTTTGGCTTTTACTTTTTTACCAACACAACTACCAAAAAGACCCAGCCGCATCAGAAAGCAGTTACTCGGTTGCTTTGCACGGTGGTTTTTGGTTTCCAAAACGATTAATACAATAAGAATATAATAATGCTTTTCTTATGGAAGGTGTGGTAACTGAGTTACCATAAAAAAGTTGAAATTTGTTCTGGTTTTAATGGGTTAGTTGGTATTGATGAGGTGCTTTGATACTCCCAATACTGATATCTTTCCTTCTATGAAGGCTGACTGACATTTTAATACAAGCATTGACGGGTTGACTCTTCTCTCTCTCTCTGTTAGGGTTCTAAATTAGAAATGACGAAAAGCAGGTAGGTTGGTGATGGATCTTGCATTCCATATATTTGTATTTGCACTATTTCCAAATGGAGTCTTATGCTGCCTTTGGAAATGATGTAAATGGAGTGTAAATTTTGGTTTAGGGTAAATTTGTATTCTGGTTTATTTTTGCTTGTGTTTGACAACCTTACATTTATTGTATTGACAAACGACATATCAATGCATATTTACATTGATAATAATTTGTAAAAGTACATTAATAAAAAAGAAGTAAATTTGAATTCAAGTGGGCGTTTGATTAAAAAAAAAGCATATGCTTTATTGGAATTCATGTTTGCATCCATTATAGCTAAAAATCTGTTTGGTAAGAAGGTAAATTTGTTAGTGCAAAACTAACCCAATTTTATAATTTATATAAACCATAGTTTTTAAAACCGAACCGGTCAGGGGTTCGGTTACCAGTTCGAATGCTCAGCCCATTCTGACAAAAAAAATAAAAAAAATTGAAAAAACGGTCAAAACTGTTCGAACGGTTAACCAGATGGTTCAGTTGTTTGCTGACCAAAATCAATGATTTTGGGAAAAAATGGAACCAATCAGGTGACCAGTTCCCAGTTTTTCCGGTCTGACCATTCAATCCAGTCCAGTTTTAAAAACCATGATATGAACCATTTTACACTCTACATATTTGCATTCACACTTATTTGCATCATCTACAAACACAGTCTTAATGGCTGAAGCTGAAACTTTGACTGTTATATTTGTATTTGCACTATATTGCATTCCATAAAATATTAAAGAATAACATTTTAACATTTAATTATTTTATTCACTAAAAGACAAAACAATAACTCATTCAGTTCAGAAACTTCAGCTATTATTAAATAGCCCCCGATTCTTACCCACCCTCTATAAATGGGTAGTTAAGGTTTTAAATTAGAAGGATGAAAAAAAAGCAGGTGATTTGGCAATGAATCCTCTCTCTCTGCGTTGTCTTAGTCTGACCTTCTATAAATTGGTTAGGGTTCTAAGAACAGGTGAGTTGGGAATGGATATGATGAAGAAAAGGGAAAATTGGGTTCACATTAATTGAAGATTGAACGGTGAAGAAAAGAAAGTGCACGTTGATTGATCAAGATTGAAGGGTACAAATGGGGATTGATTGACAACCTATTGTGCTATAAATGGCCCAAATTTCATGTCGAGTAAATGATGCCAACCCCTTTATTGAGTGAGGCTAAATGTTATTGATCACGGAATAAAGATACCATAGATGTGATGTTCAAGTCCTATGGTGGTCCACTGTTTCATCTAGCAAAAATTAACACTGATTACTATATTATCCTTGAGTCTAAAGCAAGGATCAAAATCTTGCTAGGCATCAGCTTGTATCGGCTAATATGTATTGTATCAGGGTTTTTCCGATATTTTCATACAAGGAGTGTATCCCGTCAGGCCATGATTCAGATGATAATCCGAATTTAAACTGATTCCTTTAAATCGATCTTAAAAATAAATAAATAAAACATAAAAATATGGATACAAGCCGATACATCCTACTCATATTTAGTACCTTGCTCTAAATTATCTGAACAATCCAATTTATCTCTAGTGATTGCACAAATCGAGTCAGTCCAAACTATAAGACAAGACTCCGACACATATAATAGATACCACCTTTAGGATATAATCCAAACAACAAAAAACACGTGTCAGCATATGATTTCAAATGGGGTGTGCCAAAGCATCAAGGATGAACACCCAATATTTAAATTTACTTAAACTACCTATGTGTTTTCTTACAAATTCTTAAACCTCCCCAGTGTATTGATTTCCCCCAAAAAAACTTCTCTTTATTTTTCAAATAAATACGCAAATACACCCCCTTAAAGTTTTTAAATCCTATTTTTTATTCAGGAAAAACTTTATTGGAATAAAGATTTATTAAATTACCTCCCAAAAGGTGGTTCACTCTATTTAAATGGGTTTTATCGTTTGCTTCATTGAGTGTACAATAAAGGCAAGAGAACCAGGTTGCTCACTCTCTTGCTAAATTTTGTGTCCATCACTTAGGCTCAGTTTGGAAAGAATATAAATACAAATATATATAGTGTAAATATATACAAAATACAAAGATTTTGTATTTATACTCTTATTTAGGCTGTATTTAATTGCAGTGCAAATAAATTTGTATCGATGTAAAATTATAGTAGTGCAAATGATTTGGATGCAAATTTTGATTTATTTTTATTTCAATGTTTACTTTATTTTATTTTATTATAATACAAGTAAAGTAAAATAAGACCTGAAGATACAAAACAAAATTAAACTAAAATAAAGATAAAAGAGATGGTGATTAATCAAAGTTACAGTTGAACACGCATTTGTATTATAAATATGCAGTTATGAATAAATTAGACCTAACACAATTTCAAATAAAAAAACTTATTTGAAAATTGAAATATGACTGGAGCAAGGTTTTTGAAGTAAGGTTTTAAAAACTGGATTGGGCACGGAACTGTTTTAGTTATCAGTTTTTAGGTCAAATGGTTCAATTGTTCAATTTGAACGGATAGCCTGTTCTGATTGGTTTGTCCGGATCGATAATTCAACTGTCTGGGTTAGTGGGTTGCTGACCAAATCAATGGTTTTTGACCTATGAACAATTTTAGGGTGAAAAGAAACTGATTGCTGACTGGTTTCTGGATCAACCAGTCTGACCATCTGGTCTAGTCTAATTTTCAAAATCATGGGTTTAAGCATTTGCTGAAAATAATGAGGTTTAACTAATTTTTGTTTTTTTAGCTTTTTCTTTGTATGGAGCTCCAGTTTTTAGTTTTTGTTTTGAGGTCTCATGCCATTGTCATTATTAATAAAATTTATTCTCTTTTAAAAAGACAAAAAAAAAGTTTAACTAATTTTTTTCTTCGATGATTAATTGACCTTCATATTATTTTATATTAAGAGGTGGGTTCATGTCTTGATGGGACCTGATGAGAGAGAATGAAAACAAACAACAATAACCTCTACCACAATTTAGGGGTGAGCAAGAAAAACTGAAAAATTGAACCGATCGAAATTAAACTGAAAATTCATTTAACCGAATCGATCAAAATTAACCAAATATGGATTATATATAAATATATATTTATAATATATAATATATTATTTATTATTTAAAATATAATATTATATATATATATATATTTCTAGTGTTTTATTATATATTTATATATTTTTTCTATAATATATATTATAAATAATAAAAAACCAAAAATTCAATAAACCAAACTAATCAACCAGTTAATTGATCAGTTTTGGATCGATTCTGATTACCAGCTTTTCAAAAACCGATGACCGGAATTCGATTTAGAAAATAAGCCCACAATTCGATTAAGCACCCCTACCACTTGGATGTTTGAACAAAAAAAACCTCCCTCCAGGTCCAGGGCCTCCACACGCCCGCATTCACAGGAATTTGACAAGGACCAACTCCCCACCCCACCTTCCATCCTGTCTTCCTTTGCTTGCATACAGAAAATTAAAGAGAGGGGCTGTAAACCTCCATGCAATAATTATTCTTTGGTCGTCTGGTGTTATATCAAGCAATACTAGTCGAGCAAGTTGTGATGTTATATAGCTATCACAGCCAGCCTGGATGCTGGGTAGCTCTCCATGTGGACGTCCGGTTCACTCCTCCTGCCAATTCCAACGGGCTGAATGTATTACTGCATGACATGGACGTTTCCAAGCCCTATTCCTTCCTACAAGCTGATTCCTGAAATTTTCCTCTAGAGGGGACCGCTCACCCTGCAGAAACTTCCTTTCCTTTATAGAATTTACATTGAGTCCTTCAAAAATTTGGAGGTTCCTACAAGCAATGTACTCAGCCTTGGAAGCAATGTTTTTGACTCATCCTTGACCCAATGGTTGAACCATTTGAACAATTACCTGATCCGGATTTTCTAAAACCTCTTATTTTATAAAAAATGGTTGATTTGGTTAAATTTCATCATACTCAAGCATGGTTTTCAAAATCAGATCGGACCAGAAAAACCGGGAACTGGTTAGGTGATCAGTTCGGTTTTACCCCCGAACCATTATTTCGCCAAAACCATTGATTTGGTCAGCAAACTGCTAACTTGGGTGGTTGAATTGTTCGAACTGTCTAACAGTTTTGGCCTTTTTTTTTTGTTAGAACAGGTTTTACATTCGATTCGAATGGTTAGACCGTTCGGCCCAGGAACCAGACCCCTGACCGGTTCATTGTCCGATTCGGTTTTAAAAACCTTGTACCTAGGTGGTTGAAACATTGACCCGCTTGACCCCACCTTTTTTTTTTCTTTTTTGCCAAAAAGCAAAAGATAATATAGTTTTCTTGAATCATATTGCTGAAACCTCCCCCAAAGTTTTAAGTTGTTGAAACCTCTCCTGAAATTTGGTGATTGCAATCACCTCCCCTAAATTTTTTGACATTGTTGCAAGTAGACCCCCCCTATTAGAATCCTCTAAAAAGAGGCATGAAAATGTCTAAAATATCTATGGGGTTACTTTTGACTAAAATATTTATTTTCCAAATTTTCTCTTCATATGATTCACTAGCCCATACCCTTCCAATCTCTTTTCTGCAATTGATTTATTTTCCAAAATTTTCCTTATCAATCACTCAAAGGTAAAGCTATAGAAACCAGCCTCAATACTACTTGTATGGGTATTTTCAACATTTTTTATGCCTCTTGTCAGAGGATTCTAACAAAGTGGATCTACTTGCAACTGTTTCAAAAAGTTCAGAAAAGGTGATTGCAATTACAAAGCTTCAAGAGAAATTTCAGCAACAATTAGAAACTTTAGGGGAGGTTTCAGCAATTTACCCTATCTCAAAACTTACTATAGTAACCCAATCCCAATTGGAAACCAGCCCAAATCAAATCTAATATATTTGTCTCATACAAATAGAAAATCAAGCCATAATTTAATGCAAATAATTACTAAATAAGACAACTTCAATGCTGTGTTTGGTTCCGTAGAGAATAAAAAGAGAAGGTGAAAAACAGAAAGATGTAAAAAGAAAGTTGCTTCATAAGAAGCCTTAAGGGCTTAATTTCCAACAATTTTCCTTCTTTCACTAATTTTCCGATAAATCAGTGACAGCTTAAAAGGTCGTTCAAATAAAGAAAGGGTCAAAACTGTTATGTTAATATTCCTATATATCATAGGGCTCTTTACCCAAATCAGCAACCTTCATGGCTGTATTTGGTTTGAAGGAAAAGATAGGGAAAGGAAGGGAAAAATAAGGAAATACTTTCCTTTCCTTTGCCTACCTTAACCAAATTCAAGCTTTAAATCTTGTATATTTTAAAATCCTAGATAGGGTCATTTATTTGTTAATTCTGATACAAAATCATAGACCTAAATCCATTGTTAATTAAATCCAAAACGTTGAAACAAATCTGAAAATCAAGGTTAGGTAGAATAGGAAATTGGGTATTCATTGACCAGCCAGTTAGTCCCAAAGTTTGTAGAAATTGGGCCCAATTGGTTGTCTTCCTCAAGTTGACTCCACTACAGTTTTTCATAGGGGAATTTCTTTGCTATCTAAAAGTTTGTTTCTTTTTTCCTTTGCGTGAATTCTCTGAAACCCTTTCAGGAGTGTCTATCATAGTGGAGAAGAAAAACGTCTATCAAAAGTTTTCTTTTTCTTTTTCTTCTTTTCCTGCTTTCTTTTAATGGCAAAGAATCCTAGGACCCTTTAAGCTGTGTTTGGTTTAATAGAAACTGTGTTTGGTTTAATAGAAAATGAGAGAGAAACAAAAAGGTTGAGGGAAAGTTCTTGACAATTTTTATGAAATTCTTTAGGCTCGGTTTGGAAGGAGTACAAATGCAAATATATAGAGTGCAAAACCTTGTATTTTGTATGTATTTGCACTGTACATATTTGTATTTACACTCCTTCCAAACTGAGCCTTAAGAACATTTCTCGTCAACTTTTTGCTTCTCTCTTATTTTCTGTCAAACCAAACATATAGCCTTAGCAAAAATGAGGGAAAGGGCATCAAAATTTCCTTTTTATGAGCAAGGCTGCAAATGAAATAATTTAATTTACGCCCGACTGATACCCATGGAAAAGTGTTTATTGTTTCACACTCTTTACAACCTAGCTATCTTTTTTTATTTAAAGACCTGGTGTTCTGTCATTCCTCTCCTTCAACATGTTTCATTAAGGATTTCCGGTGTTTGGAATTTGGATTAGCCTGCCTTTCTATAAGTTTATTCAACTTCTTATTAATATGAATGTTTTTCTAGAAAAAGCTTGTTGAAATCTATCCTTGTGTAGATGGGGTGTGGTTAGGATAGGAGGGTGGTCTTCTTGAAAAACAGAGGAAGACCTGGAGCAGAGGATCAACTGAGAGGTTAGAGGAGTGAGGGAATTTCCATGATAGGGTTGATTGAGCGTTGAATGAATGCTTTTCATCATAAAGGGGATCCCTATTTAAAGGGAATGATCTCGAGATCCCGGTCTTCCTCTGTCTTTCAAGGAGACCACCCTCTTAGCCTAATCACATCCTACCTAGACCTTGATTGTTTGAGCCTTGGGCTGCCTTTGGTTGATTATTTGTATTGATGCAATACCATGATAGTGCAAATGATTTGGGTGTAACTACTTATACCAGAATTTGCAATCTCATGCACTTGCACTAGTGCAAATAAAATTGCACTACAACCAAATGCAGCCTTGAAGAAGAACATTAGGATTTCAACTTGAGTCGGCTAATTGCTAAAATTTGAACGGACCAGCCCAAAAGCTTAAGCTTGATACAGTGTAAATTCTTCAAATCGGGTATTTGGCTTACAGTAGCCCCCCTATACGAGTCATCTAGCTAGCTCTCGTTTGTTGGGTATGAAGAAGAAAACATGGTTTCTTTTTCTTAGTTGTTGGATCTTTCTGCCAAAATTTGGGGAAATTGTGACTTTATAGTAAAATTGCAAATTATATATGGTTTTGTAGTTATATAAGAGAGTGGGCCATGGAAGAAACACTGATTCCTACAACTTGTGGCTTCACATGGTTGATGGAAAGTTTCTAAAATTCCCTAGTCTTTGCTTGCTATTGCATTGATATTCCTAAGCTCATAATCAACAAAAGACACCTAGGCATCAAAGGATGCTCTGTTGAGAGAGAGATTAATAAAATTTAGGGATAAGTAGATTGCACTCCACCTCAGAAATCTGAAATTAAAGTCCACTCTTAGTCTATTAGTAGCCCCTCTTCCCAGTCTGTAAATTTAGCATTGATTCATGGTCAGAATTCATCCCACTTGTATGGTGGAGCTAAGATTTTTAGGCATGGACTGAACAGTAAAAGCCCCCAAAATTTGCATCTTCTCTTCTTTCCATCCAAATACCCTAAGACAAGACATTTATGATGCTTCTTTAAGCACTTGTGTCTGCAGTTGCTTTTGGGCCCTTATCGTTTTGTTTTTTTACAAGCTGATTGGTGATTCCTCTTCCATGCATGGTTTTGAAAACCGGACTGGATGGGATAGTCGGAGTGGTTGATCTGGGAATTGGTCAGGTAATTGGTTCCATTTTATCTTTTTAGTCCCATTGACCCAGACAACATTTTTTGGTTGCTTTTTGTTTTATTTATTTTTTATTTTTTAAGTCAGAACAGATCATCCATTTGAATAGAACGATTAAACCGTTCGACCTAAAAATTGGTCCGAAAAAGATTCCGTATCCGATTCGATATAAAACCTTCTCTGGATGGTTAAGACATTTCATTGGTCCAGCCAATTTTCAGTGCAATAACGCTGTAGAGTATACTGCAACATGTTTATCTAGGGCTGAAAATGGTATCTATTTTCCAATTCAAATTTGAATCAGAATCAAATCCCATTAAGGCTATCCGAATTTGATCAGTTTACAATCAGATCAAATATGTGAACGATTACGCTGATGCTTATATATGCATAAAATTGTTATGTATCTATTAGTATAATCGGTTTGAATGGCTGTAATTTTTTAGTCAATTTTAATCATGGTATAATTGTATTATATACTCACCGCTTTTTATTTTAATTTACTAATAATATTAATTAAACATCCAATCAAAATATGTTGCAGGGAAAGTGATTCCACTAACTTGCTTCTAAATAACCAAGTTGTTTAACAATCTGTTTATGGGGAAAAAGTACTTTTTAGTTTTTACAAGCCCATACTCAAAAAGTGCTATGATAAAAGGCTTTTTCTTTTTTTGATGAAGTGCTTTTTCCTAATGAGAATTGCCCAAACAAGGCCTAAAGTAGATCTCTACCATCCTTAACCTAATAAAATTTAATTAATCAACACTTCGTTTTTGGTTACTTGATTAAATCTAAGCCAAATCTTTACAATTGTGGTGTGACTTGTATCCGGCCCCACTCCTTTTTTTCTGAAAACCGTTTATTTATAAACTTTCAGACAAGAAAGAGGAAAAATGTTTTGTCTTTAGGCCATAAAGAATTACAACATTTTCTCATTTCAGAAAAAATAAAATTGTCATGTGGCCATTATTCAATGATGATCCCCAATATCCCAAGTCTTAAAAGGGTTAGGTTGGATGTAAAACTAACCTTTGGCATTCATATATTTGCCAGCTGGAGATTTCTTTTCAAGCCTAAAAAGGCAAATCATATTTATAAAATGTTCAGATTACAGAACAATATCAATAATCAGTAAAATAAGTTTATAAAAAAATGGATCAATTTTCTGATCAGCCTAGAAGTAATACACCCAAAATCCAATCCAAATTTCCTTTTTCAACACATAATTAGTTTTTGTATTCAAATTTAATTGAATAATAGGCCCTTACTCAAAAATGAAGTTATATTAGAACACAAAATCTAGGAGGTTTTTGATTGATCAAATTCTTTATGGTCTCATATCTTTCCGGCTGCCATCATAGATTTTTTCATTAGGCTGTGTTTGGTTTAAAGGAAAAAGTAAGGAAAGATAGGAAAACTCATATAACACTGTTAATGAAACTATTTTCGTAGACCCTCTAATGAAAATTAGCTGTTCAGATAACAAATACAACAAGCAGTCCTGATCAAAGTCATTTTCTCAGTTCATCATCATGGGAACCATGACCATGATTTAATTCACTTTATTAATTAAATATAATATTTTGATTATTTTCAGTTTTATTTACTAATGATGTCTAATATGTCAATTTGAACCTAATCCAATGGATTAGATTTTATTCAAATCCGAATATTAAAGCTCCATTTGGTATGAGTGTAAATACAAATATGTACAATGGAAAATCTTATATACAACATTTCTAAACCTTATATTTATATATAATATATATTTATATTTACACTCTTCCCTTTGGCTCAGTTTGAAAGGAGTATAAATACAAATATGTACAATACAAAATGTTTATATTTTGTATGTATCTGATTCAGTTTGGAATAAGTACAGATACAAATGTATAGAATGCAAAACTATGTATTTTATATGTATTTGTACTAAGCCTTTGGAAAAAGTATAAATACTAATATGTACAGTATATATGTATACAAAATACAAGATATTATACTCTACATATTTGTATTTGTATTTGTACTCCTTTCTGAAAAGTCTCAGTTTGTTAAGAATGTACAATGCAAATCATGGTTTTCAAAATCAGACCAGATTGGACAGTCGGACTGGAAAAATCAGGAATCGGTAAGGTTATCGGTTCCGTTTTCTCAAAAAACCGGATTTCCCCCCAAAACTGTTCGATTGGTTTTGACCGTTTTTTATTTTTATGATTAAGATTTTTTGTCAAAACGGTCTAAGCGTTTGGTTCGAACAGTCGAACCGTTCAACTTGATAACCGGACCCTGACCGATTCGGTCACCAGGTCAAATTTAAAAATCATGATACAAATACAAGGTTTTACACGGTACATATTTATAGTTGCAGTCTTTCCAAATAAGCCTAAAAACCAAATTTGGAACAAGAAAGTCCAATTGCGGCCCTATAATTAGTGAATACAAGAACGAAAAATAAGACCAATACTTAATTACTTGTTAGTTGGTACGTTACATCTCATTGAAGAATAATGTACCAAAAATATTGTTTCAGCTCAAGATCGGAGCTAATTGTGAAGCCTATCTTTTAATTCACTAGTAAAGCTTTGGGGGAAAAAGATCTGAAGCAATAGTAGTGATATATATTTATTTTTGTTTGGTTTACTGGAGCAGGATTAGAATATGAGATATGAGTCTTCATTTCCAACTGAAATCATTTTTAATTTGTCCTCATCCATAGATATGCATATAAGGACGAGTAAAGGTGCATTTGGCACATACTTATCTACTTTTTGCAGTTAAAAATTCTGTATTTATAGGAGCATTTCAACGACAAAAAGGAAACAAATCCTTAATATAAGGAATGTCAAATGCAACCCAAGAAAAAATGGGCCTATTGATGTTGAGTGTTTCTGTGATCGTCCGTGAAGAGATTCACCTTCTATTTTTCTATTCAACATTGATGCCACAATCCACTATTTTGTCTGCTTAATGGCCAATATTTTATGCAGCGTGGGGCAATCACAATTCACAACGATGAGGTTGTATGCATTTAGCCTGTTAATTCATGAAAAAAATAGAATAAAAGTATAAAACTGAACTTTACTTCATGGTTTTTAAAAACGAATCGGTGATCGAACCGGTCAGGGGTCTGGTTATCGGTTCGAACGGTCTGACCGTTCAATTTGAACATAGGCATTTCAGCAAACGCCGCCCATGTATCTTATTATTTGGTTCAGCCGATTATTAAAAAATTGGGCATGCCTCAAAAATTGGAACCCCACCGCTGCATGAAACGCTCTCAACGGTTGAGTGATATATATCCTATGTGGTGCTTGCCTGTCAGCACATACATAAAAAACGGTGATGAAAATCACCTTACCAAACAGCATAATGTTGCTCACTGCCTACGTGGCAAAAGCATTTTTTGTGAAAAATAAGGGTCTTAGAAGTATGAACCTTTTTTCTTGAAAATCGGTTCCAAAAGGCACCCAAGCTTCCAAAAACCATGTTTATAAATAAGAAAAATTAAATTCCACGCTCCCAACCAATTTCAGTAATTGAGATGATTACAAGGGTGAAAATTAGAGAATCCGAAAACTTGGGTGCCTGTTTGCGAGGGTTTTCACTTAGTGGCTTTTGATGTTGTATGAACAAAAAAATCCTGAAGGCCTATTTGGTAAAATTTGGAAAGCTAAAAGTAGGCTTACATGAGCCAATTAACTTTCCAATAAACCATTGTTGATAGCTTCTCGGAAGTGGCTCTGTCGTCAATACAGATCAATAATCACTATAAAAGCCCTTGCAAAAGCATGAAGAGTAGGTTAATGGCTGTGTTTGGTTGCAGTGCAAAGTTATTTGCACTAGTACTTCATTTGTACTGCAATCAAACAAAATAAACTAAAATTTAAAACAAAAATAGGTCAAAATTTACACTCAAATCATTTGTACGGCCATGATTTTATATTTGCATTGCAACCAAACATAGGAACTAACCAATTCAGATAAAAAAGTGTAAGATGTATATTGTTCGGCTTCAAGTCTACACCCATGGGTATCGAAGGAGAAAAATCTATTAAACAATAGTAGAGATTACAGTCACAACAATCACAGCCTCTCTTCTCAAACCTTTGCTCCAAATACATCCGAAGCTAGGAAATTGTTCAGGCAATCAGTTCTGTTTCACAGTTAATTCGACCTTTGGCCAAAAAACCATTGACTTAATCAGCGACCCGCTGACCCATATAATTAAACTATTCCAACCCGTTCGACCTGAACAGTAGTTTTTGGTCATTCTTATTTTTTATTATTATTTTAAATTGAAACGGTCAATTCATTCGAACTAGATGATCAAACTACTGATGACCCAGAAACCAGTGGCCAAAGTGGTTCTAAATCCGAGTCCATTTTTAAAACCTTGTAGGAAACCCCAAAACCAGGTCAGTTCAACAAAACCGAAAGCAAGGTAGGTTTTGCAAATCTTCAAATTAAGGGTGTATTCGAGCTAAGCCAAGCTAAGCCAAATACTTGGCTATTCGAGCTCGCTTCGTAGAAATAGTGTGAGGCTTGATTCAAGCTAGAGAGTTGAATTCGAGCTCAGCTTGGCTCAAAAGCTTGCAAGTTAGAGCTCGATTGCAAGCCAAGAATTTTCTAAATATATATATAAATAATTTTTATTTTATATACAAAAGATTAAGAATTATAAAAATTATTATTATACATAAAAATAAAAATATTATATAAAAATTTATTATATATGTATGTGTATATATAGGATCGCGAGCCTCACAAGCAAGTTTCATTAGGCTCGAGCTTGATTCGAAGCTTAATTTAACCAAATCTTTTACAAACCAAGCTTAAATAGTTCATGAAAAACTCGGCTCATGACCACCACTACTTCAAATGTGAGCCCCACTTGCGATTATAACTACTTGCAATTACGGAATAACCTGCAATTCTAGGGATGTTATGCAAACAAACCACGCCTTAAAATTTTGCCTCTAACACAACTCCAATGCTTTAGAAACCAACACAGATGAAGCTAGAATGGCCTGATGAGCTTTTCGGTTTAACCGTCCGGATCAACAGCGGTTGGAAAACATTTCTTGACCATTCAAAGGTCCTCAAATCCTTTTTCTTTTTCTTTTTCTTTTATATTAAACACAACTACACAAGTCAAACCTCAGTAAATTTTGCAAAAATAAAAGTTCAAAACCTCTGTGAATTTTAATACATAAATTTGTTATTCAAGGAGCAAGGAGCAAGGTTAACGGAATTGTGTCACGGGTGGCAGAAAGACGACTGGTTTGTGGCGTGAAGCGTGAAATGTAAGTCAAGGAAAAGAGGTGGACCCTGCCCACCCATGTGATGCATGTACCAATTCCTCGTGTGAACATCGTGACCAACGTCGGTGGTGCATCAAAACCGTGGACTATGGACTGTGGACTGTGGACTGTGGACTGTGAATGGTTGAAGTAGCCCGGGTTTTGATTCAACAAACGTATGTGCAAACCGATCTGACTCGGATCAGAAGTTGACTCGGTTGGTTACGAATCCAATGGTCCCACACCGGGATTAAGTGATCAACCCGCGTTGATACGACCCTGTTGGATTAAGGTCGGGTCCGGATCGTCCTTAATCGTGTCGAGGTGAACCATACCAAACGCGATATATCAATATTGCAGAATTGACTTGCTGTGTCGGAGTGGTCGGGTTCGGCAGTCCCTCTCCATTTAATCGGGTCAGTCGGTTTATCTTTGGATTGATTTTGGGTTTTAAGTTTTAACTTAAAGTTGAAAAGTTAAAACAAAACCTTACTGGACCCGACCCGTTTGGCTGGAATCCTTTCTTCGCTGCCCCATAGTCCCGTGTAACGCACTTAAATCTCAAGAGGGGGGCCCACCAACCGAAGACCTTGTACCCTTGTACTAGCCTCTTTTGTTCCGACCGTTATGTTATGCGACTTATAACGGCTAAGAAAATCGGTGGGGAGAAAGAACATGACTGACCAATGGAAATGCACTGATCGTTTCATCCAGAACGGCCAGGCCGGTGTATGATTGATTATTGCAGGTTTTTTCTTTTGATGCCCAGAACCAGAAGGCACGTATGAACCGGGTTCGGTCTGAAAAAACAACCAAAACTTAACCGGTACTTGGAATGGGTTGACATGGACTTTGAAAGAAAGTATTAGGTGGCGTTTGGCTAGTCTTTTCGTGCACTCTTCTGGTAAGTTTAAAAGACCAAAAATTGGAAAGATGAGAAGATGCATGTATAAAAAAAACCTCAAAAAACTGAAAATATCAAATTTCAGAAAGCCCTTAAGTGTGTTTTTAAAAGCCCGATAGGCCAAGTCACTTACCAAACGGTTTTTATGTTTAAAGACAAATCCCTAAAAACTTGATATGTCTTTGGGTCATTTGGGCTGCTGAAAAATCTGTCTAATTAAAAGACTTGCCAAATAACACCTAAAATGGTTGAAGAATTGCCTAAATCCAGATAAAAAAAAACAATTCTAATATCACACTTATTGAAATTTCAAATCATCAACCAAACAATGGGCCTCAGTGAATATTAGACTCAAAAGATCAAAATATATGATAACAAAATTTATGGTACATCCACTTTAATTTAATGGTAAGTATATTTTATTAAACGTAAAAATACACTTTTCCATATGTGAACTAATAAAAAGTACACAACTTTAATTTGATTTGTTGAGTTTTAGATTTAACATGCAGTGAATATTAGTGAATGTTCCTGGATTCTTTTTAAGTACCTAATTTATAATATTTTCTTGAGACTATAATCGACATTTCCCAACTTTCCCCCGTCTCTGGAAAAAATATTTGTGTACATCTATAATCTATTTTACATGTTTTATTAATATCGATCAAAAGTTTCGGCTGAAATAACTAGATAAAAATTTTATTAAATTATGAAATTTCATTTTTCATAAGGAATTTTTAATTATTAGAAATCATGTGATTTTGATTTCATTCTCCTAAAACAAACTATAATTTTGTGAAATGTCACAGGATTTTGCCAAAATAAAAATTAATTATCCCAAAGTTTGGTTTCTTACAATTATTGTCTAAGTTACAATATTATCCAATAGGTACCAATTGAAGGTTTGGTTTCTATTTTATATGCTCAAAACGCATTTGTCCACATCCGACTTCTCATATTGTTTTTAATTCTTTTAGAATTTTTAAAAATAAAAATAAAAATAAAAATAAAAATGGGGCTATTTAAATTCACCCACAACACATATTTTAACACCAGCCCTTAGAACAAATAGGGGTGTCAATTGGATTGGATTTAGTCCAGTCCGATTCAGTCCAATGTGAGTCAATTATAAATGGACCAAGTACAATTCAATTCGATGAATGTTTTAGACCAGTTTAGATCAGTCCAATTTAATATCTGGATGACTGGACCGTTCAATCTGTTCAAATTCATTTTGATCTAGATTGGTTTCAACCCAAACCCAGTCCATTGGCATATATATTCTTATATTATATCAATGGACAAGATATTGGCTTAATCCAACCCAATCCAATATAAATTTGTTACGGACAGACCAGGTCCAATCCAATGTCTTGGTGGTCCATCCAATCCGTCCAAATTAATTTTGGACTGGATAGGGTCCAATTCAAAACCGGTCCATTGACACCCTTAAGAACAAGGACATCTTTTTTAATTCCTACCCTTGCATAACATGAGCCTTTCTAGTGCTATATTAAGCTGGGGGCATGTACCTTACTCAACTCAACTGAACTAAGCCTTATCTCAACCAAGGTTCTAAGTATTGACACAGGCTGGCCATATCGGCCTGTATTGATACTTTTTTTTTGTGCTTTATTTATTTTTTAAAATTGGTTCCAAGGGGTCGGTTTAAGCCCTGACTACCCTTTGAATCATGGTCTGACCCAATACAGCCCCTATAGAGGCGTATCGAGAAGCTATCAACATGATATGCATTGGCCGATATAAGAGTTATATCGCGAAACCATTGGCACGATATGTATCGGCCGATACATAGATATTGATACTTTGAACCTTTATCTCAACTATATGGGATCAGTTACATGAATCCTGTTCCGTCATTCCACTATCTTCAGTGCCATGTCCATTATTAAATTATGAGCCCTTAAATCATTTCATGCTGCATGTATTTGATAGTGCAACTCCTATGTATTTTCAATCAGGTCAACTTATTGGGTGTCAACTTTTTAAAGAGTGAAGCTCTAACATTTGTTTCATTTTCTCTACCAAATCATCATGAATAAGTGTTGATATGGAAGACTCTCCAAAGTGTTCTTTTTCTGGAAGCCAATCCCAAACTCAATTATTGTTTTGGAGTTCTTTTTAATTGAAATGGATAATATATTCTTGATCGGCAGCTAGCTATTCATCAGTAAAGAGGAGTACAATTTGAATCAGGTGAGATTGAGAATTTGTTAAACGAGCCTGAACCCTAACCCGAGCCTCATGCAGTTGAAAGTAATCAAGCTGGACAATTCTTCTGAAGAATAACATTTCTTTTTCATGGAAAAGGGGTAGCCCTAGGGTTGTCAATGGATCGTGTTGGACCCGATAGACCCAAATCAATTGAATTGGTTTCGATTCCTAATATATTGCTCTGATTCTTGTCGGTTTGAACCGGTTCATCCAGTTCCAAATTAATTCAGCCCAACTTATACACATATATCATATTGATGTTAATGTTATATATGGAATATTTTCAATAGATTTATTATAATCGGGTCAGACGTGATAATCCCAAGAACCAATTGATTAAATTCTAGATCTAAAATTACAAATCCTATCGAGTCTGATTCGGTTCCGAGTCCTTAATTTTTCTTATTGAACCAGTTCCGGTTCCAATTCTACCTGGACCCAGACCTGACTCATTGACAGCCGCCCTAAGTAATCCATCCCCTAACCCTGATGAAGATGTGATTCGATCCCAAATCTCAAATACAACCAGCCAGCGACCAGATTAACTGAGCCAATGGGCATGCACCTTCCTGAGAATCACTGGTTTTGATCTAATAATGATTATTTTTTAAAAACGCTGAATTTTCTAAATTCAAAAGAATTGATTCTTAGAACTGAGTTTTGAGAAAAATTCAGTAATTCTGAAAATCACAATATTCATCAGAATTAATATTGCTGTAAAAGCATTACAAACATAGCGTTACTTTCCAAAGTTGACAAAATAGTTGTGAAAGATGTAGTGCATATTATAGTAGTGTGTCCTCCTAAAGAGGACCTTACTCACCCTCCAATATTGAGCACACTTTGTGTGGATTTCATTGAATGAATTCACAAATAGGTGGTATTTTGAGTCAAATATAGGCCTTGTCACCAATCCATTATTTTTCTCTAAAACCCAAACAACTATTGGAATTGAGATTTTCTTTTAACAATATTTTGAATTTGAAAAGGAAAAACAGAAGAAGAAGAAGATTTAGGTAAGTAATCGATTTTTAAATAATTTTATCAAGAAAAGGAAGGAAATTAAGAAATTAATTTGTCATCTCTGTTAGACTCATTCAAAGATACTTATTTTTAAGTATATATTAGAAAAAGCTTATTTTAGGCCGGGACCAAACCAGTAAGAACTTATATGTGTTTGAGAAATAAGCCCAAACACTTAGGTCCGTTTGATTCACAGTTGGAATCGGAATTGGAATGGTCTATTCCCATTTCCCATAATCTCTTTGGTTCAGACAGGAATGGAAATGAGATTTGAAATCAGCAGGAATGAGATTTCATTCCCAAGAGAGAGGCAGGAAACGATCATTCTCTCAAATGAGAAAATATCATTCCAGCAATAATGGGAAGAGGATTTCGATTTCTCCCAACCAAAAAAGTTTTATTTAAGATAATTACTTGTCCTATAGGCACATTTATCCAATAAGCACTTCCAAACCGGGGCTTAGACTCATAAAATTTCCTTCAAAAAAAATCCGAATCTCATGACCCTCAATGAGCCATCAGCGGCGTAAACATGTCAAATATATTAATTAATTTAATTCAACTTGACAATAAAAAGATATTAAGCAGCAAAGTAGGACTAAAAGGGTCCATTCAACAGATTTTATATTCTAATATATTAATCTTGCATTTAAACTATAAATTATAAACCTAGTCGAAGCTAGTTGTAATATCCCATAATCTTGACCCTTTCCAAATCCAGCCATTCAGGGGTGAACTTTTCTGAAACTGCAAAAATTTTCAATTTGATGATCTTCCAGACTTTTTTGTGAATATACATAAAGAGTGCAGGTGATGCAGCCATCTTAATCTTCTACTACAAATTTAGCGTCAATCTAGATTCTCTAGGCTCAGGTACTGTCAAGGATGAAATAATTCGGTTGGGGCATTAATCATTGATCAACTTTTAGCATTCTTAATGAAAAAACTTTATACCAATATCAAATCTAGGCCTCAAATCGTATAGGCCCAAGCAAGATTAATTAAGGGTCTATTTAGTAACAGCTGAAGTGGCCGAATTGAATGATTATGATTTCCTTCTTTTATAGTGAATACTGACTTTAAGTTTGTTGGGTTGATAACTATACCCTAAAATATTTTTACCTTGTGGTTGCTTTATTTGTTAAATTACAAAACAATAAATCATTCAATTCAGCTATTTCAGCCATTACCAAACAGCCTCTTAGCTTCTTTTTGACCATCCAGCACATGTGAACCATTAAACTTCAATCACTATTATTTTATTTTATTCTCAATCCATATCTTTAGTTGGAGCCATTATTTGTGTCTCCCCTCTTTAAGTTGCCTGAAAATCACTAACTAGACACTTGTCTTTGTCACATTCTGCTTTGGGGAGAAAAGATAAAAAGAAAGGAAAAAGTGTCATCCATTTTATGTCAAAGATCGTGTTTAATTAATTAAAAAAAGAAAATAAAAGAAAAAAAAGAAATTGAGAAAAAATTCTAAAGGAATTTTGTAAAATGTGCTGATGATTTTAATATTTATTGATTAATATTAATTTATTGGTGCATTTTTTAAAATATTTATCATATAAAATATAAAAATTAAATATTTATGATTAACTATGTATATCATTCATAAAATACATATGAGATACATAGAATCAATACCACTGTAAATGTGGTTTAAAGTTTGTCTATAATTCAGAATAGCTGTGAATTATGGTGTGGTGTGAATTAGTCCTTACACCCACCAATATCTTATCCACACTACATAACACTCCCCTAGTAGTTGAGATTGTCACTTGGCAACCCTCCAATTAGGAGGCATGAGATTCAATCCACAGAATAGCAAATTCTTTGTGGAGTGACTTATGGGCACATGGTTTTCGAACCATTGTTATTCTGGAGGGTTAGACAATTCGACCCAGAAACTGTCTAAGCAACTAGTTTTGTTTTCACCCCTGAACCAGAACTTTGTGAAAACCATTGATTTAACCAGTGACCCGCTGATCCAAACAGTCAAATCATCAACCCAAATAATAGTTTTGGCCTTTTATTTTAATTAATTTTCTATTTTTCATTTTTTTAAAATTATAACAAATCATCTATTCAGACCGGACACAAAAACCAATGACTACAGCAGTTCCGGTTTCAGGTCTATTTTTAAAACATTGCATGGGCATTACATGCACCCTACTCTGCCCTACTTCCGATCCTCGTGTAATATATAATACAAAAAAAGAAAGTTCATAAGACTTATTAAGAACTTTTCCTCAATTTTCTATTAATCTCTTGTTCCTCTTAAGTTTATAATATCAAACCAAGCATAACCTAAGTCTATATAACAAGTGTAGTAAATGTGAACTCTTCTATTCTATGGGCTTACGTAATGCCCACATTCTATAATGGCCTCTACTTTCTAGGTATATCGTGAAGGTTGATGCTAGATTCCCTTTTTAGCCATTCAATAATCAATAATACAAAATTATCCTGTCCACCACTTGCGTATTACATACTCCCAGTCCCAACTCTGTCAGGTCTTCCTGTATCTATATCTGCTGGAATTCCAAATCTGTCATGTGAAGCTTCTAATCAATGAATTCTACCTAACTTTTCTTCTATTATTTTAGGGTTAGTGCTATTACAAAAACTCATTAATTAATAAACATACAAATTAGAAGGGGAATGGAATAGAAAACGTCTGTGATTTCAGCTCTGATATGGTGGTGAAATCCATGGAATCAAAATGTGGGTGATGTGGGTGTGGATTTATATATTATTATCAGGCTTCTCGTGATGAATGGGTTCTATTTCCATTTTCAATGGTAAGTTATGGACTAGAATCATTAGGAGTGGTAGGTGTCCAATGATAAGTATTAGGGTTGCTGTGGGTGAAGATCTCCTTTACAAAATCCAAACATCAAATAATTTTAATTTGGGATGGGCCCATCTAGCCTACACAATATTTTAAGAAGTGAAAACCCTATTGGCCCAAAATCTTTTACGAAAGTGGAGCCTCTCAACATCAATCAAGCCTTGTTTTTCTCTTCTTTCTTCTCTTCTGTCATTAATTAATTTGGTGGAAACATCAGTGTGATTGAGGTGCCCACAAAGCATGAGACTGTTTTAGGTTCAAAAAGAGATGCAATAATGCATATTTGACTGCATTCATATTTTATTTCCTCAAAAAAAAAAAAAGACTGCATTAATGTTTTCATCCTGATCTTAGGAGCCTCTGATAAGGGCTAAAGTAGCTGCATTGAATGTTTTATTGCTTTTAGTCAATAAAACATGCAAGAATGTGGCAATCAATTCAACTCTAGCTTCATCCGTTAAAGCCATTCACTTAGCCTATGTTTGGTTTGAAGGAAAAGATAGAAAAAGGAAGGAAAAAGTAGAAAAACCTATATAAGGTTTGCAAAAGTTTTCATACATTTTCCTTCCTTTCTCTACTTTTTTCTTCAAGCCAAACACAGCATAAGTGGCAATTTGATAACAGCTGAAGATGCCAGAGTAAAAAAATTTATTGCTTTGTCTTTTACTGAATAAGTTTTTAAGCAGGTTGTGGGCTTCCTCTCCCTGATATCTAAAACTGAAATTGGGCAGATCACTATACCCTTAAAATTTTCAATATTTAATCATTTTACCAACTAAAAGACAAAGCTACAAGTCTCTCAGTTTGACATGTTCAACTGTTATCAAACAGCCCCTAACTTATGTTAGATTTGGATAAACTTCAGGATTTGCATATTCGAAGCCCAAAAGCATAAAGCCACAATTATAAGCTTTGTGTTTTGGGGCTTAAAAGTATTTTAACTTAACTTATTGTTGTATCCTTAAAAGCAACTTTTACCAAACGCTCAAAATACTTTTTAACTCATTTTTATTTATCACAGCCCAAAGCTCAAAAGCAAAAGATTATCTAAATGGAGCCGGGTCCGATCTGAATCTGACAGCAGTGTCTGGTTCCAGTTAATGCAAGAGATTTCAGTTCACCCAAAACAATAACACATTGACAGGAGTTCAAATCAGCCCCCACAACGTCCCACGCGGGGGGAGCTGATTTGATCTCCATTGACAGCTGCTGCCTTCGCCATTTGAATTCCATATGAGATACTGTCTGTGCCAATTTTGTTTCCATCAAATACTTGGCTTTTTTTCTTCCAGTGGTTCACCACTCACCACTCAAGACTGTCTCATAGCAGTGAATTATGTGGCTGAAAATCTTCAGAGCTCAGATGTTTTCAAGTTTCTCCAGATGCTTATGGGATTATGTCTGGGTCAGTGAGATTGGAAGCTATGAACCTGTCCAGTACTTGGGCTGCATTAGTGGGCCGGGTTTGGATCATCCTAGTTAGTGGGACAGTTGGGGAAATTTCAGCCCCGGTTCTACTTGGCCCCAACTATGATTAGCCTATTTGGATCTTGAACAACAAAGGTAGATTGTTTGTCCCATTAGCCGATGATGAATGGATCCGACCAACCGAGCAGTGAATTGACCTCGCCAGTCACCACCTAAGAGGCATTCTATAATGTGAATGTTTTTGTTTTTATTTGTTTTTAAAATTATCACATCAATCAAAAAATTAAGAAAAATTTATAATGCGACAAAGACATGATACTGAAAAATCCACCCAAATTTTGATATTTTTAAATCAGAGGGTTTTGATTTGTTTTTAGAACTTACAAGAAAAATAATTCTCATTGGATGTTCTACAATATGAATGTTTTTGTTTTCATTAATTTTTGAAATCACTATAAGAAAAACAACTTAGTTTTGTTCCAGAAAACAAATCATGCTTTTGAAATCATCAAAATGATGGTTTAAAAACAAAAACAAAAATGGAATAAGAATATTGTTTAATTTATAAAAAGATTATGAGAGATCATGGAAACGTGTTTTTCAAATCAGCATGTTTTTTCTTTCAGTTTTGAAAACAAAAAAAACTTGTATTGAACCAAGAACATGTTTCCCCATGTGTTTTGTATTAAGAACCAAATTGTTTCAAATCAGATGACTTTGATTTGTTTGTGGTACTGACAATAAGAAAAATAATTCACATTGGACAACCCTCCCCCCTCCTCCCTAAGGCTGTGTTTGGGAACGAAAGGGACCTTCACAAACCTTGTATAGGTTTCCCTACCTTTTCCTTCAAACCATACATAGCCTAAATCTATATCTATACTACCTATAAAAGAGTGAATTCCCCTTTTCATTGGACGTTTTCTACCCCTCTTGTCTAAGTACACAGCGGGCATAAAGAGGGCATATATGTCCTTTACTCTCACTTCAAAAACTGCCCACTCATAACTGTTCAGAAACTACCCACTTATAAGTTATAACCATTTAGAAACTGCCCATGAATTATAAATAGTTGTCTTAAATATACTGCTACATGCAAATGCATGTACACATTTACTAGTGAACATAAACATGTATGTGAAATAATGTTGTGTATCAGTTAAGTGAATCTCATGTACAATGTTCCATTTGAGTGATGTATGATGCATTTGAAAGCAGTACAGGAAATAGAAACCTAAGGAGAGTCTATTGGAGTTCCTTATAGTGAATACAAAGCAATGTTTTCAATCTATCATTGACCCTGACCGATTGAACCGGTTGACCTATCACTTGGTCAGAGTTCTGGTGTAAAAAATAGATCAATTACAGACAGTGTCAACTGAAAGCCCAAACCCCAAAATAGTATGAAGGAGCAGAATCTAACCCATTAAAATAGTATAACTTTAGGTTATGGCCCAGGCAAGCCCAAAATCGCAAAAATACAACAAACATCGCTCTTTCTAACAGATTCACTTATTTGGCTCACAATTTTTGCGATTTTGGGCTTGCCTGGTCATAGCCCAAAGTCATACTATTTATAGATGGGCTAGATTCTAAGCCTTTAGGCTTTAGTGGATTTGATTTCAAGCCCTAGCCCGAAGCGAACACAAAAAATGAGGCTGGACCAGGCCCATGTCTAACTCAAATACGAGAGCAATAGGCTTACCCAAAGCCATGGTAACTTTCCGGAAGTCCTCTTTCTCTCATTATCAAATTTTTTTTGGCAGTCGGCTATGTAAATGGCGATATCAAGAGCTATATATTTTTCTATCAAATTCTAAATCATTGGATCAATTCTTACCATTTCAACCCACATTTTTTTTTATTGATCTTATTCTCCCTTCATCATTCATTTTCTTTTTCTTAGATGGGCAAACTTACAATGAGATCGGCTTCCGTGCTCACACCTTTTGCACATCCCTTACAACTTTGCATTGGGAATATCTCTCCATGAAAAAAAAAGCATACAAGTACGGAATATGTCAAATACAGGGTTGCAAGGGACTGTGAACTGTATGAACACGGTCTTGTGAGCACTGAAGCCTATCTCACAAATTATTCTTCAGAAATCAAGACCAAGCAGATGTGAGGGTAAAACTGATGTTCAAGATAGGAGAACCGTAACTGCTTGTGGTGTTATCTCAGTGATCCGATCAAGAGTGGTTCAGCTGTGATTCTGCTGAGATTTTAGAAGCTTATGCGATGATATATTGGAGTTAAAGATGGTACTCGGTCTTGATCGTTGGTGGCTGCTCGGTGGAGGTTGAACTTGTCCGGCATCAAAACAACCTGGTGCCTTGCAGTCCATTGTTCCACGACTATAGATGTTTGTTGAGCCAGATTCCTAGTATTGGGATGGATTTACATTCCACGAAATTTTACATTTTAAATTCTAAATTGCATAAGAAGAAAATTCCTCCTAATTAGTCCTTATTTCATTATCAATGAACTCTCCAAGGTTTTAAAAACTGATCCAAAAACGGAAGATGACAGGTGATTTGGCCCTCCAGTAATATTGCACCACGTAGTAAGTCCGAACTGTTGTATGACACCTCGGTACCACATGTGACCGGACCTTGACTGACTAAGCCGGCCAAAACCAACATCTATGAATCGGAACTCAACCAATGGGAGACTTACAGACCACTCGATGATAGCCCAGAGTACACCACCTTGAAGGAGTAAGTCAATGACCCAAGCAACCAATTGATCTCCCCAATTTGGGCAACTAGCAACCTGCATGGTTATCCAACCTCCGTGGTACTGGCTTACGTGGCATGTCCAGCCTCATCCGCTCGCCTCGCCTATCGGTTCCAAAGCACACAACGACACATCGCCTACTTGGTAGTGATGAGTCCGGTTCCGTCCGCTTCATAAGGAACCAGATGAGGATCATCACAATGCCGGTACGACATACCCCGAAGATAATGGGCTAATAAAGCTTATCATTCCTAGGTATCTTAGATATACCACTCGGGCCCTGATGTCTATATAAAGGGACCTCTAAACCTTTATAAGGTACGCGTGATTATGTGCAAATTAACTCTCTTATTCTTGGAATCTCTCTTCTTTCTTGCTCACTAGCTCAACTTAAGCATCGGAGTGCCTAGTTCGGGTCCAAAGCCCTCAAGTAATCAGATCCTTTGACTCTAACAAATTGCCCTACCGACCTCAACATCCCTTTGTCTGGGTTGTCCTCTAGCAAGGAAGTTGGACGATTCAAGCAACATCAATTGTGTCGTCTATGGGAACCTGAATGAAAAGCCAATTCAGTTTCTCACCAACTCAATCTCAATATGTTTTCACCAAAGAACACTCAGATTGGCGGAACCTCCATTCGGGGCCATATACAAGCAGTCGAGTCCTCAATAGTTCCTATCGACGAGGATCATCAGCAATTCCAAGAGTTGATGCAATACATCCGAAGCATGGACTTGTGCATGTAGTCATGGGAGTAGTGATTTGCTGATCTCGAGCCAATGCAGCCCCAGGTTCCATTGTAGACTCAATCACTCCCTCAGAACCAAAACCATAATGTTAATCGGCCAATCACCCCCTCGGAGGATAGATGTCAACCTCATGACGTCTTAGAGGACCCTACTAGGACCCGAACTTTCGAAGTGTGGGGCACGACTTACGTCCCTAATGAGGAAGTTATTAGAGCAACCACCTCTATCAGGTTGGACAATTTGGCTTTGGCATCAAGCTTTAAGTGGAATAGGTGCAAGAGGCGTCCTAGATGTGAGCCCGTCAAGAGCTAGCTTGGCCCGAAGGTGGAAGATCGTCAAACAAGCCTGACTAAGGACCAAGAAGCTAGCCGAGCTCTAACCCACTATGTGTACCTCCGCACATGTAACTACCTCAACATTGTTCATTAGTTAGCCAATTTTTGTATACTATTTCATGACTTAGAAAAAATAAAAGTGCAACAATCGAGAAACACATTAGCACAATGAGAAAAAAGAAGATTTTCATTACTTAGTAAGAGGAATACATCGCTATTCAAACAAACAACAGAAGCTCAGAGGTTTGTGATACATCATATATACAGGGGGTCCAAGAAAAGAGTCTAAGTGTCACTCTTGGTTTGGGGGCTGGAGCTAGTTATCATTCTCGGTTTCTATGTCGTCCTCCTTGATGTCTCTGTCCTCCTCCTCCTTAGTGCCCAGCTCCTCATTGACCTCCTATATAATGTAGGTAGTGAGGGTCGAGAGCACTAGCCAATCGAGAGTAATTCGAGAAGAGCGATCCAACAAGATGATGACATAATTTGAAGCCCTTCTTTAGGGTAATGGCGGCATATTTGTTCTTCTCCTTAAGGCCCAACGACAAAGCGTAGAAGTCCTCCATAGCCTTCTCCTGTGCTAGGTGGATGTCCTCACAATGTATGGCCCTCCTCTCCACCAGCTCAACAGCTTGCTACTCTAGCTCGGTCATCAAGGACTTCACGTTCTTCTCAGACTCAACCAACCTCTTAGACATGCTGGCATTCTCGGCTTTGATCGCCTCAAGATGCTCTGCTGACTGCCACACGCTGACCCGAGCTCCAACCAACTGAGTTTGGAGGCCATCCACCTCCTTCTAGGCTAGCTTGTAATGACATTGGGAAGCTTTCCACCTTCCCATCAGAACTTGTGCCATGCTATTGGCCTGCAAGGGAGCTCGGATTAGTATAGGTTAGACAAAGACAGAAAAATAGGGGTTACAAAAAGAAAGTTTTAAGTTCTTACTATTAGGATGGCTCAGATCAACTTCCCACCAAACACCAGGGTAGTCTGGTCATTGAAACTCCTCACGTCCGTGGGAAGAAGGATGCCCCTACCCAACTCAAGCGTGACCAAAGGGTCCCGAATCCAGTTAGAAGTCGTAACATATCACCTCGAGTTCAAATTAGGAGCCTATGTTTCAATCACGCCTGGGATGGGCTCAAACAGGATGCCCAAAGTTTGGATGGTTTGCTTGTTGTTGCAAGAACAAATCACATCTTGTCCCCCTTCTCCTCATTGACGAGGTCAACAACTACAGTGGATCTATGCTCCTCGAACCACAGTCGTTCTACTATCGTAGCTCAGGAAGAGTCACCAACCTTCCTCTTCTTAGACTTCTTCATGGCAACGCCAAGAGCTCCCGACGTGTTCATGCGTCCCATCTCTCCTACAAAGGTACAAAGAGGTCAATAAACTAAGGTAAAAGGTACAATTAAAGGAGGAAATGCCTAAATATCAAAACCTGGAGGACTCAACCCGGCTCGAATTAGTGCCTCCTCAATCAAGTGGTGCCTACAAGGGTCTTAGTGGAGTTCAGGTGAAGTTGATCTATCGAGATGTCGTACTATTTCAACACCTCAATGATGAGGGGGTGAAGCGGAAACTTGAGACCGGTCACCAAGGCCTACTCGAAGATGTAGACCTCGTTCTCCTCGTGCTCACAAGGAATTTGGCCCTCGATAGGAAGGCAACACTCATACCGATAAGGAATTCTATACTGAGCTATGAACTGCATAACCCCGTCGGGTGAAAGCTCTGTTGGGTCAAACTCTGACTTGGTCTTGGATTGATAATGGGAGGTCGAGGTCCCTTTATAACCTCACTGTTCTTGCATCGAGGACCCTCCTCCACAAATGGCCCGCTGCCCCTCTCCCTCAAACTCGCTAGCCAACATAACTTAAGGAAAGAAGAAAAGAAAATAAAGGGAGAAAACTCATCGAAAGCCTAAAGATTTTGACTGACAATTTATTTGGTTGGGCTAATATTCAATTTAAAGTTCTCCTATAGCAGATTTTGGATGATGGCATATCCAATCCAGATTTTTTTTATAGGAGTCTTCAAGTCTTACAGATCTATTCTTGAAGTCCATGATGCTCTAATAATCACCATGACTGATTTAGGAATCTCTTGCAATAAATGGGTGGATTCAGGTTGTAGTAAAATCATAATTCTATGATCTTTTAATACTACACTTTAGCCCAGCTTTAGATTTAATTTGATATATGAAAGAAGGCTTCAAACTCCACAATGGTTTTCATGGAGAATTGGAACCAACAGTTTCAGACAAAGAAATTGAAAGATAATTCTCCCAAATGGAATTGTTGAGTACATGGAAGATCAATTGATGCTATCAAAATGGTAGCTTTCTTGTGAAAGAAAAAAAAAGGGAGACAAAGAAAGGGAAGGAACAAAAGGAAAGCAATTTACTCAAGTCAGTTTCAAAAAAAACAGTAGAAATAGGATTTTATAATCCCAAGAGAATGATTCAAATTTGAATCATATAATCAATGATTAAGGTCAAGCCTTATCTCCTCGATAAGAAGATAAGGCTTGAGGGTGCAATCTGTTTAGTATTAAAAAAATGTGATGGAAAGTGCAAATAAGAATGCATCATATATGAATAGAGATTCCTATGAACTACGAGCCTCCCCATCTTAGAATCATAAAAGAAAAAGAAAATAAAAGAGAAAAAGGCTAGATATAACAGTTGGCCTACCTCATCTAAATTTAAATTTCAAATCACTGAGGTTGTGGGAGAAAGTTAGGCAACCACCCCCGTATGAAGAGTGGGGAGGTTGCCTTGACTCCCATGCTCGTAACTACTTCTTGTATAAAAAGGAGAGAGCAGAGGAGAAAAGGGGCACAAGAAAAGAGAAAAGAAGAAGAGAGGGAGAGGAAGAAGAGAATTGCAGATCTGTCGAGTAAATAGATGCACAGGTAACACAGGTAATTGTCATTTTCTTTTTCTTTTGAACAACTTTAGTCCTAATCCTTATCCTCTCGCTAGACTTGGATTAGTATGGGACTCTCACAATCTTTCCACTCTCATCCCAAACTCTATTTCTACCTTTTGCTGCTGAATACAATTTGGCATTCAGTGGAGTTTATCCATCCAAACCCACAAAATATACTCATAATTTTTTTTACAAGTGTTCACTACTATGATTTGAATATAAAAATCCAAGAAATATACTCATAATTTCTTTGAAATCCACAATTTTTTTCTTTTGCCCTGTTGGATGATACTATTGTTTTTTTGAAAATAAAAATCTCTATGAAGTTTTTATTGTTTACCTTTTGTATGGCTTAATAAAGAAAAACATGGTGACTTCATTTCCTTTGGCAATTCAATCTACAAATAATACTTCAGGTTGGTTTTCAACCAATGTTGGCAACCCATTTTTCTTAAATTCGTTAACCAAGCAATTCTCAAACAAACTATCAGTATGGAAAAGCTATATATTTCTACGTGATTCATTTAGTTTAATCAAACCTATTTCTTGAACCTACTAGCCTGCTAATTAGTTTTATTTCTTTGTTTTTAGTATCCAAATAAAAATAACCAAAATAATGGAAAAGATAATTAGTCCGTCCAAATAAAACCGGTTGGGTTTGACCGTTTGAGGGAGATGATAGTAGTAGGAGAGAAAAGTCCTTAATTGGGTTGCCAATCTGAATTGATGGCAACTCTTATGTGCATATTTGTTTGTGTGCACATGTATATTAATCTTCAATTGAAATATCTTCCTGAGTAATTGATGTGAGTAGCCGAGTATAACATTTCCTCCTATATTTTAGGCAATAATAAAGATGGATGAAGATGGACTATTCTTTAAGAAGAATCTTGGCAAGTCTTCAATCTTAGTCAATGGCAGGGAGGTAGGATTGGACAATGTACTAGTCTCAGTTCAAGTAGTTTGATTGAGGTATTGGGCCTACTTCAACAATGAAATTTCCTTATTAATCTTTCAAAACTGCAGATTCTCTAGATTGCTTGGATGAATCACATTGTTTTTATGAGTGAAATGCATCAATCATGGTTTTAGAAGGCAAGTTCTTAAGGATCTGTGGAAGGATTCTGCCTTAAGGATTTAGCCTCACAATGGCTTAGTGGAGGTTTATGCCTCTAAGAAGCTTAAACGTAAATACAATGACTCAAGGCAATGAGAGGTATACAGTTCTTAGGCTGCTTGTTTGGTATGAGAAAAAGGAAAAGAATTATTTTCTTAGGCCAGTTTGTTTGGTTTTATATACTTTTATCAACTGAACCGATAGCTCGTGCATTCAAGTATAACATCGGTTCTACCATTTATGGCTTAGATTTTTCTCATTTACACCATGAAACCTATCATTTCATTTGCATTATCCTTTACTTTTTTTTAGCTTTTTTACGTGACTTTTTGTGCGAGAAAACCTGACAGTTTGACACAATATAGACTAGAGAATAGGGAGGCAGGTTAGGGGTTGACAACTTAATTAACAAAACAACAAACATGAAGGAGGTTGGGGCTTTTGCATATACATACGTCGGCTCGGGTCGGTTTTATTTTGGGTTACAAAGACATTACCTACAACCAAACCAAGCCTTCGGGTTCTAAATTTTTTTAAACTGAAACTGACCAAGTTTCGTTTAGAACTGACCATTTTGGGTTGAGTCGGTCTAATTTGGCCAATTTGGTCAGTTTTTAATATTTTATGAACAACCCTAATGCTTATTAGCGGGGACCTGTGCGATGCATGGGATTTGTCAAAGAAAAAGGAAACAACAGAAAATGATAACGATTATAAGGAAGGAATGCAATGTTGTTTAAAATGATTAATCTTTATTTTAATAATTTGTTACAAAAAAATTAGTAATTTTGTAATTTGGATTAACTATATGAATATTTTTATCAAAAATAATAAATTACTATTAATTACTTAATAAAATAATTATTTTATCCATATTATTTATTAGTGTTCTATTTTATTTATTTTACTTTATTAATGATTCAATTTTACAATTTTTTTTTGTAAATATTACTTAAATATTAGTAAATATATAGAATTAGGTTGTAGTTGTAATTAAATTAATCTAAGCTCAAACTCGAGGTTTAATACTTTGGGTTGGGTTTTGGTTGATCCTCAATCTGATCCAATCCCCAAGTTGCAACCCTAAAAGCAATGTGAAAGTTGTAATTAGATAAACCAAACTGAGTATTGTTATCACAATTTGAACAAGGGAAAAAATAGAATGTGAGGGTGTGTCCAATCATTGAAATTGATATATTTGTTTCTGTTAAGGCTGGGAAAGGACAATTATGTCCCTCACTTACAAGAAAGAATAAATAGAGAAATAATATTGTACATATGATACAACATACAAATGTACTCCCAAGAGTCAAAAATAAGGAAACAAAATGCAAGATACACAAATTGGTCTCTACAGTACAATCCATGCATGCATTATTTTTAGGTTTTTAACTATTTTTAAAAAAAAAATTATTAATATTGAAAATGAAAGAGCTATGGGGGATGGGCTACCCCATTGTGTAGCGTAATGAACCAAAAAAAAGAAAAAATAAATAAAAGATCCTGAGCCAATATATATATATATATATATATATATATATATATATATATATATATATATATATATATATTTCAAAATATATTTTCTGGAATATATTTAAAACTTAAATATATAAAAATATATAGTTTTTGTGCAAATTATGAAATTACTATAAATATCTATTACTATATTTCAAATATATATGAAAAATATATATTCCAAAATATATCAGATATATATTTATGGATATATATATATATATTTCGGAAATATACATATTATATATAATATTTCAGAATATATTTTCTGGAAATATATTTAAAACCAATATATATAGGTATATATATATTTAAACAAAAATATATATATACAAATATATTGGAATATATATTTTCTGGAAATATATATCTAATATATTTCAGAATATATATTTTTTAGATATAGATTTTTTCAGATATGCAAAACCGAAATATCTTTATTTAACAGTTTTAAATATAAAATATATTTAAATTAAAACCAAAATATATATTTAAATAGATTAGGTTTTTCATACAAAACTGAAGTTTTTTGTGCAAATATATCATAAATAACCGGATTTTTTTCAAAGCTTAAACTTAAACAAAACACAAATAAAATATATTAACTTGTAACATGCATTAAATTTAAAAAATAAATAAAAAAAAATACTAACCTTTGAGATTAAACGTGATACTTGTTGCTTGAGTCTTGAGAAGTTGAGACTTGAGACTTGAACTTGAGTTGAGAGACTGAGAAGATGGGAGTTGGGAGAGCCACGTTCGAGTGATGTCTTGAAGTTGAGAACTTGAAATTTCAAATTTTTTATTCTTGAGAGTCAAATTGTATTAGAGATTGTGCTTGAGTTGAGGGGCTAAGGGTGGACCAAGTTAGAAGTTACCAAGAAAAGAGAAAGTCAAATTGTATTAGAGAAAGAAGACTGAAATTTGGAAATTTCAAGAAGGCTTCTAATCTAAGTAAAAAATGACACCTAATTGTAATTGCCTATTTGGTGTAAAAGACCTTAGAAACTAGGATCCTTTCTTTAAATTTTTCCAAAAGCTGCAAGAAGCTATCATCTAAAGGAGGAAAGGTGTAGGGAGTAGGAATAGGGATTCCTTGTCCTGCAATACTTAACATTAATGTCATTCCTAACTAGAAGACTAGAAACTAAGTTAGGCTGTAACTAGCATAGAGATAACTTAGTTAAGTAGGAACTAAGTAGGTTGTAACTACTAACTAGTAACTAAGTCGGTTCGGGTTGGTTTGGTTTCGGTTTTCATGTGTGAAAACCAAAACCGAACCAAACCATCGGTTTATGATTTTTTGTAACCCGAAACCTACCGGTGCTGAAGAAAACCCGACCAACTCTGGTTGGGTTAGACCAGGTTGGTCGGTTTGGGTCTCCTTATGAACAACCCTAATAGCAATTGGGTGCGGATACAAATCTAGAGATTTCATAATTGAATGCAGATGTGAATGGAGATAAATCTAATCCGTTTACAACCCTACTGCCTGCATTATGTGTGGACTTGGTGCATATCTGAATGAGACTTAGCTCATAAGAAAATAGTTGCTTGAGATTGAAAAATTGTTAGTCTAGCCAGGTTGGACTAAGTTAAAAATGATCATCCCTAAGTAAAAGGAGTCTTGTGACATTTCTAATTGGGCCATTATTAGTTTTATTATTTTAATTAAGTTTTATAATTTTTATATGGAATGTAAATGGTTTATTTTATTACTTTTAATAAATTTTTTACTTTTATTATTAATTTTAATTATCTTATTAATATTAATTATTTTTATATATACTACAAACTTATTTTATTTTATTTTTAATTTAGGAACTACTAATTTTTATTAATTTCTTATTTTTATAGTTGCTAGATAAAAACTTTCTAAAATTTAATATTTTTATTAAATTTAATAATTGTTTAATAATTTTACTTATTATGTTTCAAATTTTTGTTTTCTAACAATTACCTATAGGTACGTACAGCTCACCCAGACCCTCAAAGAACACTCAAACACCAAGAGTAATACCACAGAAGCACTTACGAGCAGCTTCCAATCAACCCCCATGTTGCGATGAACTTGCAGTACACCGCCACCTTTGCGATGAACCCACAAAACATTAAGCAAAGCTGCGATAAACCCGCAACTCACCAAGTTCAGTTAACGCCCGAACCTAAATAAACCTCAGAAAGACCCATCCAAGAGACCCAAACACACCTAAGTGTGCGATGAAGCCACACCCACTATATTGTGCGATGAACTCAAAATCTGCAAGCCTATTTCGGATAACGGGATAGAAAGGACAATAGGCCGAGCCCATGGTGAGAGGCCCGCGTGTGCCCAGATACATGTGAACAGCAAAGGACTTTGCAAGCCACCACGCAAAACTGACGAGGTACCGACTGACGAACGGTGACATCACTATTGCCACATAGGATTAGTTATGACGTACAAAAAGGTAGTAGCACATGTGAGTAATGAGGAATCTCAAGGATAAGGAAAGACAATCCTTGAGAAGATCCTCATGAAATACATGGTGATACCTCATTATCGCACCCAATGATTGACAGTGAATCAAATATTCCCTTCCCCAATATGGAGCGAATATCTTAATCTCCTACCTTTTAGGATCTAGGGACCTCCTTCATAAACAAAGATGCTCCTCAAAGTAGAACTCATCCAATCTTAAGCATTTGTAACTAATACTCTCGAGTATCCACAACTCTCTCATTTTTCTAAACCCTTTACGTAAAGACCTTCACCTTCCCTCACTCTCGAGCCTTCTCTTCGTCTTTCAAAGAGACTGCTCCCCCTACACAAGCCTTACCCCCCATCCTACATTACCAATTAAATAGAATTTGAATATGAAACAAAGAAATGAAATTTGGATGAGAGTAAAATTCTCTCTCTTGGAATACAATAGGCTAATAATGGAAGATGTCTATTAATATGCTAGAAAAGATAATGATGTAACGGGTGGAACCTATGTCTTAGAATTCTCTCTCTCTCTCATTATTTTTTAGGTGATTTAACTATTTATGATATTTTTATTAACTAATTATTAAACTATTATTTGTTTCTGGCTTGGGCCAACCTCACATTGGCCTTGAAATTTGTGGGTCTAATGCGGACTCAGGCCTAGGCTGGACTGAAATGATTAATCCTAAGCAAATTGCTTTTGGTTTATTAGATTAATGAGGACAGACAAAATAAAAGAAAAAAGGAGAAAAGAAAAAAGGAAAAAGATAATGAAAATAATGTGTGGAATGAGAATTATGTGTATTTGATAGAAAATAATGTAACAAAGTTGGGGAAAAGTGGGCAAAAGGCCATGATTTTATAGGTCTTGACTCAAGGATGCCACCGGCCAAAAGACTTGTTATCTCTTAAGCAAATTGATTTCCATGTGTTTTTTTTTTTCTAAGTTTTATATACTTGGACCACTATACATCAAGTGGAAACTGGTAAGACATTTTGGTTTGGTTCATTGTCTTGTTTTATATATTATGTTCCTCTTTATTCTATTACTACATGTATTTCAAAATAAATTGGGTTTACTAGATTTTTTAGTTGATTCTTCATCATGTTATTGTTTTTTCATTTTTCTTGTTTCTTTGGTTTTATTGCATATTTACATAGATTTTGTTGCATCTTAGAAGTTTTGTTAATAGGATTGGATTCAGAATTTACTGAATCCAATTCTTTAGATCTCAAAGATCTTAAATAAGTGGTTCCAAATTTAGGACAAAGATTTGTCTTGTGAAGATGTGATTCATTGATTCCCTTGTTTCTTTGTATAGGCAACACATATTGTTGGTTTTCTTATAATCTTATTATTTGCTTGCCAACGGATTCCCTTATGAAGGAAGTGTTGGATAGTTTTTGTATGCCCTTAGCTTCAATCAGTTTTGATGTACTTTTGATATTTAATGTAAATAAATGAAGTACATGTTTGATTCATATTGTGTGGTATACTTCTGTGTAAGACCCTAAAACTTGACACTTAATGAGACTTGTGTTGGTTTTAAATGTTCATAGCCGTTGGATAAGTCTGGGGAGATTTATCCTGCCAAGGCTGACACTGGTGTGCTGCCAACTGTTGGGGTGGCTTGTCTCACCCGCTAGGGAGAGACCCAAGGCACATGCAGTGTAGGATTAATTGAACCCTTGAACCAGAACAGATTTCTAGTATTGCCCTGGACCTAGGAGATTGATGGGCAAAACTGTAAAGTTACACCTGCCCCCTAGACCCGATTTCTAGTACTGTAAAGTTACACCAGATTTCTAGTACTGCACTAGGTGTCGGATTGGGCTGTCTTTGATATGTCAATCAGTGAGATCCTTAGCGGGGGTCAAAACCTGGGTATGTTGGGACAGTCTGAGAATTCATCTGAGTGGGTGATCATAGTGATGGGGTCAGCCCCTTTGTCGGACAAAGGTAATGATCGGGGATGCACTCTCTCTGATGGAAACCAAACTGCCGGCAGTTGATTTCAATCGTTGGAATTTTGTTTTGCAAAATTTATATATATGATATATATTTAGTATGGTTTCAAAATTGTTTGCAAATGGTTTTAATTCCCGGGATCCATGTAAGTACAGAGTATAGCACTGTTCCTTGCAGCCGAGGGAGAGGTCATCTCTTGTCGGGCAATGCTTGATCATTATGGGCTGAGAGGTTAAGTGTAAGGCCATTTGGGATAACACCTGATGGGTTAATCTTGCACCTGCCCATAGTCCCTGGGTTTTTATAAGATGGCTTGGCCTAGGGACCACTTAGTGTAAGTGTTGGGCCCATAGGATCCATATGATGGGCTCAGGGGGTTTACTGAGCTCTCTAGTGAATTCGGCCAGGCCTTGTAACAGATGTTGGGCCGAACCCATGTGGCTGGTGTGTAGATCAATGCTTAGGTCCCACGCCATACAAAGAAGCCCAACTGGGCATCAGTTTGGAAGACTTTTGAGCACATAACCTTATTGGGCCTAAAGCCCATTTCGAACTGGGCTGATTTGGTTAGTCATTATTAAGGGGCGGATCTGAGATTAGGATGAACCCAAAAGCTTATCTAATCTGCAGATAGGATTAAGAAGAGTCCTAACCCAAATACTGATTTGAATAAGGGGCAACTCCTGATATGATCAGGAAATCTTTTTCTTAATCATTAAGCAACTAGAAGAAACCCTAATCAAATTACATGAATTTGAACCCTAGGGAGACAGAACACACACCCTACAGTTTTGTGAGATAGGATCTCAGAAACTTTAGAGAAAAGAAAAGCAATTCGCTATCTATTTCTCTAGCTTCCTCTTGTTGCAGCCGCCATCCATCTGTTACAATTCGTTTTCTCTGTCAGAGAAAGATCAAGAATAGTTCTTGATATCAGTCTTTGTTGAAAGGCTGATTCGGTTTGGTGCTCATTGTCATCCAAAGGATTCTTGTGAAGGATTCAGTGTGTAGGACGCACCCTGCTGGTTCTGTTTCACAGTTGCTATGTCATCTTCAGCAGGAGCAGATCTTGGTTCCTTCTTTGGGCGTGAACACCAACTTTGGGAGAAATCTTTTTCTCTGGATCAAGTATAATTACTCCCTTCACTTTTGGTTCAGATCTGGTTCGGTTCTGGTTCAAGTAGGATCCTTGAATCTTGATTCTAAAATTAGGGAATGCGATTCCCAGTTGAAAGGCAGGTAGAAAATTTTTGAAATTCGCCCACCTATTCTACAACTATTTTGGTGTCCATACGATGGATTCTACCATCCCTTTCAGTGGTATCAGAGCCACAGGTTCGAATCTTGAACCAAGAATTCAGATCTGAACCTGCGCAATTTGGTAGAAGTTGTTCTATTCGGGTGTTGCACAGTTTGTTGTTTTATTTCAAGATATTGTTTCTTGTTGAGGGTGATTGATCTGAAATTAATTTTATTTAAATCTGAAATTTATTTAGAATGGTTCTTGATTTATTTCTTGATTTAATGGACTGTTCGTACCTAGAGATCGAAGTGCAGAGCTGGCGCAGATTGTCTGTGCATTCCTTTTGTAATTTCTATTCAATTCGGTCTGTAAAATAATTATTTTTGTTATTTTATTTTTCTAGACTGAATGTATAGGATTCAATCAAGGATGTAATTAATTAATAGAAATAGGATTTCTATTTTATTTTATTTTCTTGACTGAAGAAGACAGCGGCGCTAGATATTCGTAGATGGAGGGATCGCATTCTGTGTTTTGTAGTTTATGAAACTGCAACCCTAGTGACTAACCTCTGTTTTGCAGCTGGCGCGAACAGTCCATATCTGATTTATGATTATTTAAAAATCAAAAATATTAATTTCAGATCTTTCCTTAATTAATTCTTGAATTGAAAATCAGTTTCAGACCATCTCGGACCAGATTGGACCGAATCTAGGGTTCGAAAGGGGACTATTTTCAATCTAGTTTTCTCACATTATCAGGCCCAAATCTGATGTTCAATTGCAGGGATTAATTCGGTCCAACCTGTAAAGCCTAGTTTTAAAAGGTTAAAATTGCAAAAACCCATTTTGTGAGAAAAGCTATATGGGCCGAACTGTTAATTGCTATTCAACCCATATACCTAGATGATATTAATTGTTAATATTGTGTTTTTGTTGGGCTGATTAATGGGCTTTACAGATAGTAATTGATTGGATGAATTCTTCCATATCATGTGATGTGTGGATGTTTGATGTGTTGCAACCATTGGTCATAAGCACTTGGCCCATGATGACTTGTTAGTGGCTCTTGCGTACACCATGGCTGAATGCACATCATTGTCATGGTGTCCCATAAGGTCATTGGATGACCCCTCCTTGCTTGGTGGGCCCCACAACCCTGAAAAGGGAAGCATGCGGAAACCCTAGCCGATTTAGACTCACCACAAATCTGACTTTATGAAAGTCAGTGGAAGCCACTTTGGTTTGACCTAAATTAGAACTAGGGCGTAATTTTCGTTCCCTCTGATAATATGAGTGCATGTGATAGGGAGATCCATATGATGGACTCTCTAAAGGCCTTCCATCATTAGCACGATGATGGATCCTTCAGTAATGAGGAAACACACCATAAAATTGGGCTATCCATTTGCTATTGGGTCTATCAGAGTGTTTCATAAGATGATAGGGGCGTCATAGACCGATGTGGAAGGGCTTCACCAAAAAATGGGAACTCTCTCACGGTACCTTGGCGTAACCTGAATATGATGGGTGAGCACTCACTGGACAGAAAGGTTTACTTGAAAACGGCTTTGAACCTTGCCTGACAGAGGCCAAAGGGAAACTCATACGATGAGAGGATGTGATCCATCACAGAAAGGTGGTGGGGTTATGCAGCTGAAACAGTTGGCTCCATGCACCCCATGTGATTTCCCACATTTCTAGAGACATCTCGCCGTCTCCATCACTGAGATAGGAGGGAAATATCCCACCTATTAGACTTTATACATATTTTTTCTTTTATCACAAAATGCAGAAGTGCTTGGTCTTTGTAGGGAATTTAAAACTACTTGACTCGCTACAAGGCATTTCTTTTCCTCATCCTCCTAATCGCAAGACTACCTTCTACTTTGGCAGAAATGGTTTAGGAAGGTGAATAGGAGACTATTTAGTAGTAACTAAATCAAGTTAATTTAATGCTGAAGAGAACTTTTCTTTTAAAAGTTCATAATAGGACCTCAAGCAAAAGACTTCACTATTCTCCTTCACATTACCTGCCTGTAGATTTTATTTCTTTGAAGTAGCTTTGTGGTTTATAGGGCCATTTCTTGGTGTAATGGTAAAATTTCAGATTGACAACCATGATAACATGGGTTCATGTCCAAGAGCAATCGCTTTGTGCTCCCCACCCTCTCAAAAAAAATGATTTCAGTTTTTATGGTTTAAAATTTTGATAGACAACTTTGGTTTTAAATTATGGTGTTGCTGAATTGGGACTCCCATGTATTATTTTTCTATATTTCTACTATTGTAATTGCATATTCCCATCGGCTGGACTCATTGAAAAGCAACTAGTTCTTTGAAAATTGATGAATTTGCAGATACGAGGAATGAGGTTCATGTTTGAGACAAATCAAAATAGTACGAGGCAATATCTGACTAACATTGGGTAAGCAAATGTTAGTGTCTTCTGTACCGGTTTACCATCAACCATTAGGGACATAAGAGCATGTTCCTCCCATTCATATTCATGTATATATTCTATTTTCTAAATGTACGATAACCCATTTGCTTTTCTTGAGTTAAAGCACATCCTCAATTAAATACATCATATTAAGGGGAGATGAGTTCATGTCTTCACAATACCATGTAGATGTGACATGTGTTAACTTGGCCATGTCGAAGATATGGGATTTTAGGATTCCAGATTGTCAAGTCCACATTTGTGGTCTGAAACTGTGTTGACCAAACTTTGATTAATGTAAAAATAATGTTCAAAATTTTTTAATATTAGGATCAGCAATAGGGAAAAATTCCACAGGAATAACACATCCACTTGACAACATGGTTAGGTTTGGATGCTATTCAAACCAAATTGGTGTCGAGTCAAACATGCAACAGATGATCCTACCAACTTGGATGAGCTGAAGTGGAAGGATGAAATGATGCGTCTAGCAGATTTACAACCAAAGCGTGGTCAGAGGTCCTAAGGATGAGGTCCTTGGGGAAGGCATTCTAACACTCAAGTCAATAAGATATAAGTGGAGATTGGTCAGGTCAACCTATTAAGGGCGACCTGGTTTGGGCCGGGGAAGTAGAAAAGAATTGGGAGAATAAGAAGTCTAAAGAGAGAGATTAGAGAGCTTAGAAAGTGTGAACCTTGGTGGAATATTCCTTTAAATAGTCGAGTGTTGTGGTGCGCTCGAACATGTCTCTTCCGGGGCTTAGGGAAGGAGTCTACTTGCCAAGGTCTTTGGATGGCTCCACTTTCCCCGATGGGGGTGCTTATTTGGGAGATACATCACATTCCTTCCGAGGTTCTCATTTCTAAGATCATTCGTTGACCCTGATATGTGGCATGTTGATCTGTTGACATGGTTCAAAGAAATTGGTCAAGCTTAGGACACAGCAATGTCCATGTGGCAGCTTGGTTAAGGCATGGCCCCAACACCAATCCCCCAGTTTCGAAGTTGAAGAAAGAGGTGTTCGGTCGAGGTGAGGCGAAAGAGCTCTTGTTGTGCTTAGCTAAGGAACTTAGTATTTTTGTTGAGTCGGTTGAAAAGAAATCGGGTCAGAGAAACATGATGTTGGTTTGGAAATTTTGAAAATTGATCATTGATCATGCAATCCAATGGCTACGTCATTTCATCTTTCCGAGCTTATGTGTGTGCGGAGTACAGGGATGGATTTGGACCATATGATGGCCTCAATCTTGATTATTGGTTGCCTTTACAAAAAGGAGGGGTGAGTCATTTACTTTCATTTTGAGCTATAGCACCCTCTGGAGTTTCACTGGTCTTTCGAGTAGTCTTCGTCCTCGTCCTTGTCCTCTTCTTCATTTACTTCTTTTTCTAATTCGAGTAGTTCTAGTTCGGGGGCGAGTATAAGTCGAAGTGGTTGTTCTTGAGACCAAAGCCAATATGATCAAGGTCAAAGAGGAAGAGTCTAGTAGTGGGGGTGAGGTGGCCGAGGCCCAAGAGGAGGTTGAGGGGCCAAGGTAGAGATCTTAAATGAGGAGCCCAAGGTTCCCTTGAGGTTTGGGGAGCAATGTGCAATGACTCCTTGTATGCTCAGGGAGGCATATAACATTCCCCCTCAAATTTGAGATGAGATGTCTTGCAATTGGTGAGAGGGCAACTTCAACTTGGTTTGGCAAGCAATGCACTTACGAAGATAGCATGATTACAAGATTGAGGTTTCTTACGAAGATAGCACCAAAAGGCCTATTATTACTTCTCAGTTTGGTCAAACACCAAGGTGTTCCATTGCCCCTGAGTTAGTCGTTCCAAAAGTGAAGGTGAAGGCCCTGACAAAGGCCAAACTAACAAAGGAAGAGATGGTAGTCTTGAGGCGAATTATGAGGGCATGTGTTAAGTAGTTCACCTCGCCTACCATGTTGATCTGAACTAGGTTGATGCAGCCCTTGTCTGGTCGGTCCTTACTCTACGGGCATTAATAGCAATTCTTTCCTTATTCTAGTTTTTTTTTAGTACTGATTGTCTTCTTGTGTTGTGCAGACGCAAAGATGGACTCTAGTGAAGAGGCCAAGGGCTTTATAAGATGAAGTTGTCAAGGTGGATGCCAAGGAAGCACTTCTTTCACGCGACCATCTACAAGTAACCCCTAGGGGAGTCATGAGGGGTAGACTCCAACTATTGAAGGGGAAGAGACCGAATTGGAGCATCTATCCCTTTGACACGTTAGAGACTAATGGCATGGTCGAGCAGCTCACCCAAGGCATTCTACTACCCGAGATCGGAATGGATGCCGTAGGTCATACAAGCGATGTGTTGGAGAGCTCAACCATTCAAGAGACCATGGCAATAAGCATGATGCTTTCGCTTGCATCAAACTAACTCTTTTTCGTGGTTTTCAGGTTGTCAGTGTAGTGACAAGTTTGGTCAACTATATATGTAGCCTCTGGAAGCTCGACGAGTAAAGGGAGATAGAGGATGTCGTTCTAAAGGCCAAGCTTGATAAGGTGAAGAAGGCCATGGAGGTGAAGTATGACGGCCTAAAGAAGCTAAAGAGCCGCTTTCATAAGGTGAAGAAGGCCATGCTCAAGTGAGGCAGGGGGCAGTAGCTGAGTACAAGGCCTCTAAGGAATTCCAGGTCAAGCTGAACGATTCTCACACTAACTCTTCACAAACCGGCTTCATGTGCTACAAGAGAAACGTCTTCAAAGTCCGCCAAAATCCCTAGTGCCTACTTTACTTTTGGTTGGCTTCTTTTTCTTTTCCTCCCTTTTTGTATAGCTCAGTATGTCGAGCTTGAACACTTAATAAAAATTTTCTTCTAATAAATGAAAGTTATTTTGTCTCAATTCTTCGACCTCATTAACTTGTGCCAAGCTGTGTTCGAAACGTGGCCTTGGCCTTTGGTTAGTCGAGGTCTTTACTATGTTAGTACGGGCTTAACTACTTTCATGGTTTGGCTTCAGTCTTTGGGTGATCGAGGCCACCAGTGAGAGTTCGTATGAGGCTAGATATGACTTCGCCCCTTGAGTAACCGGGGCCTTCGACTTAGGCGTGCTACTCTTCAACTACCGGTTAGAGTTTGTGCAAGACTTGGATACAACTTTGGCTTTCGGGTAACCGAGGCCCTAGACTTAGGTATGCTAGCCTTCAACTACTGGTTAGAGTTTGTGTGACTTGGCCTTCGGGCACTATCTCCCCAATTGGCCAATCCCCAACCACCATTTTTATGTATGTATCATGTCTAGTTAATCTGAAGGGTGGAATCTTGCCATTATTCCTCAATTCATTCTTCTTTTCCAAAGGGCTAAGATGATCATAGTATAGTTAATCTAATCAAATGGTGGTTGGGGATTGGGTAGATAGTGCCTTGCTTGAGCCCTGAGCCATTCATGGTCTGGGAGAGTAGCGCATAAACACAAGATCATGAAAGTAGTCCATGTGTGAGAAGGATGTAGAAGGTGAAGTGTTTAACTGTTGGGAGCACATCCATCAATAAGCTTGAAAATGGATGGTACCACAAAAATATGATAAAAAGACACTACAAACACTTGGATATATTAGATTAAATCTCACAAATACATTTATTAAAACTAAATCCATGTTTAAAATATCAAATAGCCATGAATAAGGTATAAACACATTAAAAATGCATATTTTGATAATTTATACGAAAAAGTACATTATAATCTACAATACCGGAGTCATGGACATATATATATTATACAATAACTTTGTTAACGATATACCATCCAATGTTTCTATAATTAATCCTAAGATATATTAAATCCACGAAAATGTGCAAGATCCATAAATCTAAGGGTCCAAGACTCGAATAAAAAACAACTCTTATATTTTAATTTTTTTACTAGATAAAGTAACTATATTCGTGGTTTTTGAACCATTGTTGACCCGAACGGTCAGACCGTTCGACCTAGGAACCGTCTAGGCAACCGATTCAGTTTTACCCAAAACCTGGTCCTTCGCCAAAAACCGTTGAATTAGCCAACAACCCGTTGACCCAGGCGGTCGAACCATCAACTCGTCAACGCCTTCAATGGTTTTGGCCGTTTTTTATTTTTAATTATTTTTTTTTTAATTTTTGTTGTCAAAATGGGTCATTCGTTCAAACTAGATAGTCGAACCATCAACCCAAAAACCGGTGGCCAGAACGGTTTCATTTATGGGTCGTTTTTAAAACCATGACCGCAAAATATCTAATTATCCCAATAAAACCTATCATGGGCTAAAGTTTTTGCCTTGGAGGCAATCAAGTGGGTCGGAGTATTACTTAATAAATTTTTCTATATTTTGTTTGTTTAATTTTTAAAGTACCAAAAAAATTAAATTTAAATTTACCAAGGCAATGTTTTAAATGATTTATTTTATTTGTTTCATTGTAAACTAAATTATCAACTAATTGGGTTTGTATCAGTTCTTGCTATATTCCAAACCAATTCAAACCCAATTGTCCTGATTAATAATTGGATCAATTCCAAGTCTATCATATGTAGAGGTGTAAAGTGGGTCGTGTCGGGCCAACACGGCACGGCTTGCGCAAAGTGTGGGCCATGCCGCCCTCCCCAGTGAATAGTTTGGGGGCCAACCCGTGCGGACTCATGCCATTCCGTGGACTGGGCTGGCCCATGGGCCAAGCCTTGGCCCAAGCTAGGTTATGTACCGGGCCAAAGTTATTTTTGACTATTTATTTAAAAATTTGAAAAAAGACTTAAAATTTTAATTTTATATGAATTTTGATGTATACAATTGGTTATATATATAACAATTAAATAAATTAGTATAATAAAATTGAAAAGAATTGTTTATTTTATTAATTTATTATATACTATATATTATTATATAATTATAATTTATATAATATATTATATATTATATATAAATAGTATATATGGGCCGTGCTGGGCTGAGCTACAGGCTGGGTCATGCTAGCACGCGGGCCGCGGGCAGCACAGCCCGGCCCACGAACCTAAAACCTTAGGTCCAGCACGGCACGAACCATCGTGCCGGGCCTGGCACAGCCCACGTGCCATCGTCCTAAGAAGGTCCAAAGTCGGGTCAGGCCATGTCAGGCCACGGGCGACATGGCCCGATTTACACCTCTAATCATATGGAGCAATTTGTAATCAGTTTGGGACTGGTACACCTTGTCCCGAATCTGATCCAATCCATTGACAGCTCTAGACAAGTCATTGGTGAATCAATGGTTTAATAAATATAGATCCATCTTATAGGACTTTCTTACTCAAAACCATTTAAAATAGTTCTTTTTTTAAACGATTTCTGAATCTGCCAATGCAAGCAAAAACACCACAAATCCCATAACAAATCAATATATCATTGCATTTTAAACACTAAGTTCTACTATTGAAGAGCTAAATGAAAAAAAAAAAAAAAGCATTCTTCCTCTTACTCTTGATTCAAATGATTTTTTCCCTCTTCTCAATGCAGATTTCAAGTATTTTTAAAGATGGAAATTCTTCCAATATCCATGACCCAAAGATTTATTCCTTTAACCTAATTTATGCAACAATTAAATGCTCAAAGCTAGAAGCATAGTGTATCATTTTCTTTATGAAATTCAGATGCATGGAAGATATTTTTCCCTTTACCTCTTATTAAATTTCAGCAATAGCCAACATCCAATGGAGAAAAAGAAAAAATAAAAGAAACGAAAATTGCAAGCTTAAATAATGACACAAAGCAATGAGATCTATGCTTTATGTTTTGCTTCATTTACTCTCGCATTTTTTGAATTCCCACCCAACGAGCATAATCCACCCACCTGTCCAAACGAAACATTCTGTTATGAGAGCTGCAGAAAGGAAAACTATAGATTTGCCATGATGAAATTCCCAAAATTAGCTAAAAACTCTTACAGCAATGACCCCAAGAATGTGTTGCCTGTCCGGACAGCAAAGCAGATTGCACTCAATATAAGCTTTTGATGGTGTAAAAAGGGTTCCAAAATTCGTTGTTCAATAACACCAGCCAGTACTTGGTACCTGTTGAACATTAAATAAATTATCATTAACGCAATGAACTGCAAGTGTATTCAACCATCAGTCCATTATAAATTATAATTGGCAATTTTTTTGTCCAAGAGGATATGGAATCCCCACCGTTCCAATTTCCCATGGTCAACATGCACCGTATCTGGTGCATGATCCTGGCAGGGATTCAAACCCTCCCAGATTCAGCTATGAAAATTCTATGAATTTGTGCTCCATATTGAACTTACAGAAGCTAATGAAGTAAATGGCTATGAAACAATATAGTTTTGTACTTCGTATAAACTTCTGGATATTAAGTCCTAGGTTAGGCTAAATAACCTAAAAGTGAAAGTTGGACATATTGTTAAATACTGGAGACTACAGATCCAGAAAATCTCAATACATTTATGTCCAAATTACATTAGAGGCTATCTGTAGCGGAACTGCGGAAGTAAACTGGTCTCACATATCAGAATTTATAACTAATATTGACGTTCCATGTTAGACTAAACTAAACAACCTATTGTAGAAAGAGAATTTTTTAACTATAGGAAAATCAACCATAAGATTATAATTTACAAGTCCTTCATAACCAAGGTTTTTAAAACCAAATCAGACAACGAACTGGTCAGGGTCCAGTTCCCGGGTCGAACAGTCCAATCATTTGAACTGAACAGACAGCCTATTCTAACAAAAAATAAAAAAATAAAAATGGCCAAACCATTAAACGGTTTTTGACAAAATAACAGTTCTAGGATAAAACAAAACTGATCGCCTAACCGGTTCCCAGTTTTTCTGATCTGACCATCCGATCCGGTCCGGCTTTAAAAACCATGATCATAACCATATCTATGGACCATAAGACTTGGAATAACATCCAACAATACCCTATCTGTAACTGATGCTTATCCACATCCAGGTGGTATGTCATTTTATCTACATGTTTGTGCCAGGCAGTCCGGGTGAAGAGCTACATTATTTACTAACCCAGGCTTATCCAGATGTACATGGATACTCTTCATTGGCACGACATAAATCCTCTTTCCTTTTTTCTTTCTCTTTTTCTATCAATAACTGCACACAAAACAAATCCTCTTGCAAAGTAACAACCATTCTAAAAGTATATTGAAAAATCAAGGGGTTTTTATCAAGTAGCATCACATTGATATCCATGATTTGATGCTACAAGGCAGAAAGGTTTAGAGGATGATGCCAAATTAGAAGGTAGAAAAGACATTTAGTGATAAACACCAAGTAACCAATCAAAATATGCACAATAAACACCACGTAAAAGGTATAATTACAGAAGCTAAAGAAAAACAGAGAGCAAGGATTGCATGGTGATGTAGCTCAAATAAAGCCAACAAATTGGTGTGAAACATGCCTAAGGTTTCAAGAAATGACATTTGGTGATAAACGCCAAGTAATCATTCAAAAAATGCATAATAAACACGAAGTAAAAGGTATAGCGATAGAAGCTAAAGAAAAACAGAGCAAGGGTTGCATAGTATTGTTGCCAAAATAAAGCCAACAAATTGGCGTGAAACATACCTAAGGTTGCTAGAAACAGCCATATAGACACCATAGGCAACACTAGTTGATAATATAGGGACATCCTCAGCTTCGCCAGCAAAAGACTTGTCAATTGCCTTTCTTGCATTTATCAAGGCATTTGTTATACCTGTTCCAACCTGAAAAAAAAATGGTTTCCAACTTTCCGTCATATATCCCATTCCCCATTTGCACAAAGAATACATTTTGACGTTTCAACATATAAAATATGAATAGATAAAAGTGAGAGCTAATTTTTGTAACCGCACATATAAAATTGAATATGAAAAGGTGACGACCATTCGCAATTGGCAGACTGTTTTGGGCATATAGGGTGGTATACATCCCATAATTAATTTATAATTAAATAATTTTTTTATTACTTATGAAAAAGAATATTTTTTATCAATATGACAAAAAAGGATCTTTAAAATAATTCTGCAAGTATTTCAAAAATAGGAACTCCCAAGTCTTTCTAAAACTTGGAGCCTTTGCAATAGACAAGATTTTTTTATCGTTTACTTAGACGAGAGATATCCTTTCCCATTGAACAAAAAATCTTGGCTGCGCACAGCGACTTACCTGATTAGCTAATGTTTCACTTGGATGAAATCTCTCTAGAGAATATGCAACAGAGGCATAAATATCAGGTCTTAATTTGATAATGCTTGCCCTATCAGCGAGTGGTTGAAGGGTGCATTTTAGCCTTCTAGGTAGTAACTCCAAAATGAACAAATGAACATTCTAGCAACATATATGCGAGTACATGACAAATATAGTGCAGAAATATGATGAACCCTAGGATAATCATTCGAAAGAATGGCAAAATCAAAAAACAAAGTTTACTTTCACAGGCTTGTTATTTGCCAATTTTTCTCCCAATCTTCCATTTTTCAAATGCCAAAGGTTAGCTCCATATCCGGTCCAACCCTCCCAAAACCCTGGATAGCCAGAACCAAAATTGGGTAATGGCCTTATTTATCTTTGTTTTCATTATTTCATTTTTTTACTTTCCTGGTTTCTTTTACTTCTAGATCCAGACAGAAAATAGTAGACTGGCTTACCAGAGATGCACTGGTTCCAACTGCAAAAAGCTTGGCTCCATTACGCTGCATAAAAGACCCAATATAAGAAAATACATTATATTTCCAAATGCATTTGCTATCTTATTCATTAAAGCAGAAGGGAAAAAAATAAAATAAAATGATCTGTCAACATTACCACTATGGCTCCTATTCTCTGTAAAAATGAGTAGGATGTTCCAGCCAATGCTACCTGCAGACAGGATTACAAGGCTAAATAAGTAACTGTATTATAGAGAAAAAAAACTACTAATTCAATTTCTAGAGCAGAAGATGCCGTGGAATATGGTTCCAGATGCAGTGGTGTGGACCATTTGGGGCGAAAGAAATGCTCATCTCTTTGAAAACAAATTCCTAGAGGGTACATTGTTAAGAAAGTTTTAGGGACGCTTTTGTCTTGGACGGCTAGGCATGAATTGTTCAAGGGAAGATTATACAGTTCTTTTTTTATTCTGATTTTCTTTTCTATAATTAAAGCATGATATAGTTCAGCAGATTTGATTAACACAAATCTTATACTTCCTTTTCTTAAAACAAAAAAACAAAAAAAACAAAATTTACTAATTCAATTATTTAACAAGTTAACAGTAACCTGAAAGGCATTATCAGGACAATTGTGGAAGAACTTTGCAATAGATCCAGCACTGACTGCAAGAGGTGGCCGAAGAGAAACTGTAGGAGCAGGAAGCCAAACAAGCATAAAATCTGCAATTATGGCCATTACCTAAGAAATAAAATGCATTAGCAAGATAAACAATTCAGTTTTTTTTTCGGATCAATAACATAAAAAAATAAGAAGTGAGATAAACAAATAATCCAGTTTGATTAACGTGGTTTGAACTTGTCAGTAAAACCAGAAAATTATTTAGGGCTTTTGTGTTGCAATTATACCCCAATGTTTTGGATAATTTGTAAATAATTCCTCTTCGTTTAACAAATTTTGTATTTATACACCCATGTTAATAAGTTTATTGTACCTGTACTCTATATCCTCAGATGATGCAAACACAGGAAATAACTACAGGAGAGACATGTTTCTCAAAATTTCACAATCTCAGTGATAGATTCATAAATTTTAGATTTTCTAATTTCGGTTGGTTTCTTTTTATTGTTTGTAGCTTATGGTTGTTGAAATAAATGGGTTTTAATTAGTTTGATGAATCACAAATTGGTAAGAGTCTTACTGAATAAACTATATATATATTTTTTTTTTCTTTTTGGAAAAGATTGTAGGTCTGTAACTTTCTTGTGGCTTGATCCCTTTGGGTGCCAAAACTAATCCATTGGTTTGGTATAGCGTGTCAGTTGAAAATTTTAACTTTTAAGTGACCCATTGTGACTAAGGTCTTTTGAATCCAATGCTAACCTTTGCCTTTGATAGCAAGTATCGGTTGGAATTTGAGCCTTCAAACCAATGATGTAAAAGGGTTCATATAGCCGACCAAATATAGTTGAGACAAAGCTTAGATCATGATGATGATGAAAAGTCATACTTTAATTAGGACTTTTTCCTGTATCTCCTTGGAATTAGAGAGCATGGTTTCGTAATGTTGGCAAGATTTGTCAAAATCTCTGAAATCTCACCATTTTTCTAGGGTAAAGGGTATTCCCTCTTGTTACCTATGTTCTGAAGTAAGATGTTGCCACCCATGCTTCTCTGCTCGTCAACAAGCTAGAGATCTAGCAAAGTTAACATGACCCCAAACCCTCCTTCAACAAAGATGCAAAACATATGAATCTCCCCAAAGATTTCCAGATCCATGAATTTTAAGTATGAGATTAAAGAATTACTACCTATCTCTGTCAATGATTACTACCTATCTCAAGTTATTCTCATCCACCTCCGAAAATCTGCTCAAAGCCTCAAAGAATTACTACCTATCTCAAGTTCTCAATAAAGATGGGTCTAAACCACACATGGAGAGGAACTCCATAGACTCCAACCCACCAACATGCAAAACCCATTAATAGACTGAACCATAATTAAGAACATCTAGGGCTTGCAACTCTGAAGACGAAAACGAACAACAAAAGCCCCCTCCAAATCATTTGATTGACGATTTGTTATGCTGATTCAAATCTAATGCCACCCAATCTTCTGAATGTGCTATTGCCCAGTCCACAACCAACTATCCAATATCAACCACTAATAACTAATAAGTGCCAAGCAAATTAAGCATTAGGCCAGCCCTGCAGCTACCTAACCCCTTGTTTCAATCATTTTTAGTTTATTTCATTTCTCCCCTCTGGGAGATGACCCCCTAACACATGCTACTTCTCATCCCTTGCCTAGCCATTGTTTAGGCTATTGGACATTTCCTGGGTTTATATAAATGTTATCCTCAAATCCCTAACTGTGTTATTTCTCTCATCTTGTGTCTATATATCCAGGACCCAGGATTACAATTTTTGAACCAGCCAGGAACCAACATTAAGTCCTGTTCAACCATTACATCAATGTAATTAAGAGTTTGGCCAATCTTAACTCACGCAGAACATCTGGTAATTGAGTTCTTGCAGAGTCCTCATGGCATATAGAAATTCTTAGATATGCCACCAACAGCCACCAAAATATCTCTGTCAAACGTCAATGATGTTTTGAGGGGATGGCAGCATGTGGTTCAGTCACCTTCAGTTAGGATCTCAGTCATCAAATTTTAATTCTTCAAACCAAATCAGTGCTTCCTAAAAATCCCAATATCTGAAGTGCATGCCCAAAAATCTTTCTTCTTATTCCTGAACTCCCATATTACACAATGAATAAGTGATTCTCAATATTTATATAATAAAAGGAAACCATATTTGACACCTCCAAAGCAAATGACCAAACTAACCATAAACCAAATGTATAGATAGAAAATTTGAAAACACAAGCATCTAAATCAAAGGTTCAATCATCAACCGTCTGTTCTACCAATCAAAGCAAACTCTAGATTTTCAACCCAAAAATACTTTCTAACCTTTTCACCAGGCTCATGATAGACATCCAACTAATCTAGGAAGCAGTCCCCTAGCTTAATATTATAATTGTATATAGTAGTATTATGGTTCTCTACTATACAAGGATATGTTCCTCTACTATTTTGCAGTGTGTCCACAGCAACACATAACCAGATAAGAATTAAATCAATAATGCATTTTCCTGTCAAAGGGCATACCACGTCAGCAAAAACAAAATCCAGCTCCTTGACAAATTTCTCCCTACGTCGTTCATACTCTGCAGCAGTCTGAAAAGCATAACACAAACAGATTAATATTTTACATCTAGAAGTACTAGAAGATTTACTGCCACTATAAAATAATTACAGAAACTTAAAGAATAAAAAACCATAAAAGGAAAGAAAACTCAGACAAAGAACACACGGAGATTCTAACTAAAAATGATATTATGAAGTATGCTTTATGCTACATTAAAAATGTACAGAACTGAAAAGTAATATACCAGGAAAATAACCAAGACAATCTAGACCTAGTAATCTTTGTGCAAGCCCTTTAGCAGATTGGAGCACAGTCAGTAAAAACGTTCACAGTTGAAAACAAATAGGCTAAGTCTAAATTAAAAGGAGAAAGCATTAGGTGTCTTGGAAACAAAATTTAGTACCATTGAAACATGACAACCAGTAAAGCTTTTGAACCTAAAAAGGATCTGAACCTAAGTAATGAAAAAAATAAGTGACTTAACACTGCTTAGGATACTCACAAACTTGTGATATGAGCTCAGTCACAGATAACTGAAGATCGGCCAAAAGTTAAGGAAGCATAAGCATGCTCGTGACACTTGGCTGAAATCTTCCTAGAAAGTTGACCATTTTAGTAAGCATGTTGACTAAGTTGAATCATAATAAACATAAGCATACTCATGACACTTCTGACCTGCACATACATATATACACAAGGCTTCCTAATTGGGTCAAATATGGCTCCCTACACAACCTGTCATAATTCTGCCGTGTGGAAGGTGTAATGTCAACAAGTAGGGGACCTTCAGGATTGCCCACCTAGTTCAAACTTCTAGTTAACATCAGCCCTGTTACCTGTATCCCATTTTTCGTTAGTGTTTCTTACACAAACCATTGGCTGTTGAATTGTTTTTTTAGGCAGTAAACTTGTTCAAAAAGTGGAACTTGTTCTGATCATGTTGTAGAGATTTTGGGACTCAAATTTAAGTTAATACAAGGTAAAAGGATGAATATCTGGGGCCATTTTGGGCCAATTTTCAACATGGAAGATTCCTTTGTTGATGCCTGATAAGCCTTCTAAAGATCCAATTAGAGGATCCATTCCCCTTTATCTATAATAAGAAAACATCAAGACTGCAATGTAAGTCCTTCTGATGCAATAGTTAGATACTACCGAGGCAAAAACAAAGCTATCATGTTTAATGAACCAACAAGGACCAAGTAAAATAAATTTCATCCATATTAGCAATTGCTGCAAGTGTCGTTTTCTATTTGCATCATTGACCAAGATACCAAGATGCAACCAGGAAGAGGATGTAACATTTGTTAAATAAATGTCATTGTAGTCCATTGAGATTCCACCAAAAACAATTGCTTAATCTGTCTAATCATGATAACAAAATGTGCACCATCAATTAACAAAGGTCTGTAACCTTGTAAATTTACCCGATGATATAATTTTTCATATTTTATACTTGGTAGTTTTATCTTCTGATATGAATCACATGGCAATCCACTTAAAACATCCTCACTTTGATACTGAAAATAAAATTATCCTACTATTCTAGAAATCTCAACTGCTTTATTATTGTTAAAAAACCAGTCAAGCTTTCCACTTTATGCAAAAACTATGTTGAATAATTTGCCAAACCACATTTATTGGTTTAGATTCATGATAGTTAAGAGGTGGCCCTGATTATGAGAAAAATGAAAGATTAAATACAACACCTATTCCAGTATCAATGCAATATTTTAAACTGTCAATTACTAGCAGATTCACTAAGCAACCTCAAGTTCCCTGGCTAGATAAATCTTCTTATTCCCCTTTTTACAGTTCAACTGAAAGACTTCTATCAAATCAAGCATACACTAAACCAATCAAAGATATTCTCGATGAGAATGACGCACTTAGAAGCCCAAGCTGGTATTTTCAGAAAATAACGAGAAATTCAAAAGCCGAAAAGATAAAATAACCAGAGATCTACTTCAATCCTGAAAAAATAGATCATTTCAAACAGGGTAGCATCGGACACATTACTGTTACAAAAGATCATTACACGGAACCATGATGAGAAACATTTATGGTCAATCAAACAGTTAGGAAAAAAAAACATGAGAGAAAAGAACAAAGAAGAAGAGGAAGACCTTAGTGAAAATTCCAACGCCACATTCCATGGAGACCTTAGCCAGGAAGAGGTCATCGGCCAACAATCGTTCCTTAAATCCCCCAAACTTAAGCAACCACCGGAAAACCGGCGACTTCTCCAACTCAAAGAAACGGTATACAATCTCCCCCGGAATCCTTCCAGCGTCAATCGCCGCTGCCAGATCCGAGGGAATACTATCTAAAGACCTCCCAATTTCCGCCAGCGCCAGAAGCGCCTCTGTTTTGTTCTTGTCTCCGGCATCTCCTCCTCCTCCGCCATGACCACCTCCTCCGCCACCACCGCCACCATAATTCCCGCCATTTCGACCACCGGTACCGTCACCGGACGAGACGAGTACAACCATAGGCTTCCGACTCCGCTTCGCCTTCCATGTCAGCGGGAAGCTGGAGACGGATGCGGTGGTGGCGATGGGACGGGCAATAAAAGGAGAGGCGTAGGATGAACACTGGTAATTGAGCTTTGAGAAACCGATATAGAGTGTCGACGGATTGAACGTGGCGGCGATCGCCATTCGCGATTTTGTTCGTTGCTTCTCTTGTTCCTTCCACTCACTCAGTCTCGAACTGTGTGTGTGTGTGTGTGTCTGTGAGAGAGAGAGAGAGAGGTGGTAGACTTCGGTGGTTGAGAAAGAGAGAAGTAAAAAACTAAAGCAAAACCGCACATTACAAGTTGGATTGGAATCTTTGATCCGGAGGGCTGATAAGATATCCATTTTTGACGCCCAGAATGTAGTCTATAAGTCAGAGTACCAGATCCAAAGTCTAATTCTTTGAAATCATGAGAAAAGGATCCAATCCAACGATTGTAATCTAATAGTCCTACCAATGGGGGTAGGTTTGAGGAAGGTTACGTTCAATTCTGGTTTTCCGACAATAATGGAAGGAATTTTCAATTTTGACACCAGAGAAAACAAAAAAGGAAGAGAGAGATTGACACGTGGCAAATTTGAATAAGGCAACGAATAAAAAGCGAAGGAAAAAAGGGAGGGAGGAAGTGATGTTACATGCGGAGTAACATTCATGGTATTTTGTCGTGAAATTCAAGCCGTTGGATTTAAATACCTGATGTCATGGTATCCCAGGTTAACGGCACGGTTCTGATTTGGCATGAAATGATGTCGAAGATACCTATGGGAACCAGGCAGGAAATGACGTCGAAGATACCTAGAAACCAGAATCACAATTCGGATCCTATAGATTTTAGACCTCCAACTTTTCAAAAAAGCGCCTGATTCTTTCTTCCCGATGGCAATTTTCCCCGTCCCGGTGGGTATCCGGCCTCTCCGGACCGATCGGGTCGAGAAGGAGCAAAGCCGCCCCAACTTTTAATGAAGGAGCTGTTGGGAATCCTTTGGTACGAGCAGTTTCATAGGGAATAGGATTCCCTATCGTTGGATTGGGATATTGTTCTGGACATGGGTCCAATCCTCTAGGACTAGGATTCCCTTATAAGTAATAAAGATTCCAATCTAGTGGTTTCATCGTAAGCTTCCATTCCAACAATTTCAAGGTGAATAGATCCAATTCAATCACTTTTGTAAAGGCCGAAAGTTCATGGTCGATTATGTCACGTCCTCTTCTTGATTCTCTTTGAATGATCAACTTGTGGTTCTCATGCTTTTCTGGCCCTATTTTGCAGATTTTATGGATCTTTTTTTGGCCATATTTTCCGGTCTTCTTAGGCCTCATGTTGCTGGGCCCCATTTTCTGGTCTTTGTGGACTCGTTTTTTTTGCCCCATTTTATTGCATATATTTTCCCCTTCTTGCCTATATTTGTTTGTGGTGCAAATCTGAACTTGATACAATTTTTGCACCTGATTTGGTTTCACATTCATTAATTTGTTATTATGTTCTGCACTCCTACCTTATGCAAAATTTACATTTTTTTTCTAATTTGCACTCTCTAGAAGTGCATCCTCTCCAAAAGTGCATATTGGGAGTATTGATACTTTGAACCAATTGACAATGGCTCTGTTGGTGGGATCTCTAACTCATTGGAACAAAGATTTGGGACCAAATCTTATTGCCACCCAAGATTTGAGGGGGTTAAGGGGATGAGGGATGGGTTAACCCCCTGGTTTGTGTAGCCCCATGAAAATGAAAGAGAGAGAGAGAGAGAGACTTTGAACCATGCTCTACATTATAAAAATATAAAAATTAAATAAAAAACTCAAATAAATAAACTTCTCCGGTTCCATTTTCTTTTGTATGAAAAATGTAGGCCAAGTTATTTTACTTCTCATAAACAAGCAAGACAACATCAAATCTGAAGCAGAAGTTCACGCTAGGGGTGAGCATGGGTTGGTTCAATTGATTTGTTCCAAGGCAGAACCTGGATTCCAGGTTAGTTTTGGCCTCTGTAGTTTATATGGTCTACTGTGGAACTTGTTATTTATTTTATCCCCCTAGAAAAGGAATAAATCTTGTAAATATTATCTTTTACATTATTTATTATACACATTTAAATATGGGAGTGAAGAAAATTGATCAAATTATTTAAGCGAATGGTCAAGTGAGACCATGGTCAATATAACTACGAGTTCTTGGCTTCAAATTTTCACAACTCAAAGTATTCTGGAATTTATTTCAAAAACCAGTTTAGTTCCAAGGCCGACTCTCTGAATAGTTTGGGAAGGATAAACCCCTCGAGGCCTTGACTCTAGAATTGACCTGAGTGAGGGATCAGTTCCAAGAATTTGGAACCAGACTGTACCCAATAACATATTGGTACGGGCGGTTTGAAGTTGGTTCCATTCAGTTCTGGGCATAGCCTACCCAGTGTTCACCCATATTTTACACTCCCCTAGATTTTGAAGTTCTACATTCAATATTAGACTAAGCTACATAATTAAAAACAAAATGAAAATTAAGGAAAACCGAACCTGGACCTAGTAGGTCAAAAAGAGTCTAAAGACAGCTGCCAGCCCAAATAGGACCCACCACCACCTAACAAAAAAAGAAGTCAAATACGTTCGAGACAAGAATGATAATTGGACCCAAATGACTTCACTGGCTTCCAAACCACACAATACAAATGCAAGATTTAATTGGATGGTCTCTTTTCAACAATTGATATTGTGGATTATAAGCAGCAGAATCACTGACTGGATTCATACGAGTCAACAATTAAGGACAAAAATGGGTGCAACTTGGGCCGTGCTGGTTTAAAATCTAAATTGATTTTTTAAGTTTTTTTTTCCCTTCAATAAATTGATTTAAGTTGGTTGGTGGGATTTTTTTTTCCTAGAAAGTAAGTTGGTTTGGTTTGGCAAATGAAAATGGGGTCCGATTAGAATTGAGTTTTTGAGTAACCTTAATCATGCTATCCTTGTATAGGCATGTGAAAGTCAATAGTGTTAGGGGTCTTTTAGGGGGCGTTTGGTTTGCTAAAGATAAGTGACAGTTACGTTTATATCAACTATCCGTAGGAGATAAAACTATGTTTAATTTCCCACATATGAAATAGCTTTGATAAGTGCAAGTATATTAGGCTGAGAGACTTAAGGGTGGTTTGGTAACAATTAAGGTTGTATAAGCTTCAGCCTTTAGGATTTATGTTTTCAAAGCTCAAAAGCACAAGGCCGCAATTTATGCTTTGTGTTTTAGCTTTAGCCCTGTTTGACGGTACTTTTGGAAGTACTTTTCATACTTTCAAAAGTATGAAAGTACAAAAAGTATGGGAATGCATTTGTTTGGGTTGTGTTCTTATTTTTAATAAACATAAAGTAAAAATATAAAAAACACCAAAAGTATGAAGTTTAGTCTTCTCACATACTTTATACTTTATAAAACATGTGCATCAACCACACGTTGATATTTGTACATCCTACTATATGATAACTATATGCTACCATGTAGTTTTTTTTTAGTAGCATATACAAATGTCATGTGGAAGTATTGGTATATTAATGTATTAAGTGACACATGACATGTAGTATCGTTAACTTACCTTTAGGTGCCACATAGCATCCACATGTCATTGCATTCAAATGCCCCGTGGCATTCATATATGATTTCATGTGGCATATATATGCCACCACATGACATCTAAACATAATTAATGCAATTGTATGCCACATGACATTCATCTATGTTGTCACATGATATATAATACCATTGTTTGCATTCATATATGCCACCACGTGGCATCTACATGTCAATGACTCATATTCAAATTCCACATGGTATCTATATGTCAATGACCCATATTCAAATTCCACGTGGCATTCATTTATGATACCACATGGCATCTTCATATTATCGGCTTACGACTTTTGAATGCCACATGACATCCATATATAATATCACGTAGGGGTGATCATGAGCTGGGCCAGGCCAGGTTTAGCATTAATGATAAGTGCTTTAACCTAGACCTGGGGCTAGCCAGTATCCCAAGTAGGGGTGCAAACGTATTGAATTCGAATTGGATCTGGCAATATTTGAATTCGAATATGATTAAATATTCAAATATTCGATTCAATTCGAATTCGATTAATTAATTATTTTAAGTAATTAATAAGTATATAAAATAAATATTTTATCTATATAAAGTATATAATTATTCACATAATTTAATTATTATATATATATTATATAAGACATTTAAATATTCTATATATTATATATAAGAATTAAATAATCGGTTGAATTCGGATATTTATCGAATCGAATCAAGTCATATCCGAATTTGAATCCGATTATCTATTCGGTATGAATATGATATCTGAATTCGACCAATTAGATATTTGAATTATCCAAATTTGATTCGATTATATCGAATCTCGAATTCGAAATCAGATTTTTGAATACCGTTGGCACCCCTAACCCCAAGCCTAGTTTGCAAGCCCAAGCCTAGCCCTGTACGGGCCCAAGCCAAGCTTACGGGGTTTTCGGGCCTATGACATAATATAATATAATTTATGCAATATATATATATATATATATTGCATAGGTAAATTGGGCTTGGCTAAGCTTTGGGCCTACACACAAAAAAAAACATGGGCCTCACATAATTCTTAGAGTTGGTTGGCTTAGCTTACGTATCCTTTTATAAGTGCTACCATTGAGTGTTTTTCCACATTGCTTAGCCAATAAGAATGAAGGCCTTTGTCTTTATCTATATAAGGCCTTGCCTAGGAGGATAATTTACAAACTTGAGTTGGCTCAAGCATCCACACATGTATTGACATGTGTTAACTAACTAATATTTATTTACATGTTAAAACTTAAAATGCTCAAACATCCTTCTGTAATCTCCTATATAAGGAGCTATGGATTGAAATAAAGGCATTAGTTTTCAACCAAGAAAGGTGTTAGGAGAGTTCAGGTGATCTCTTGGACAAATCATCCACACAATTGCTACAATAGGGTCTGTAGGCAAGGGCAAGGGCAAGGGAAGACAAGAGTCTCTCCCGGTGGACCGACCCATGACGAGATCCTACGCGCGGGCCCATAACATAGAAATTTAAATAAAATACAAAAAATACACAAAAATACATGAAAAATAACAACATATGAAGAAATAAAAATATCTAAATATAAAAATAATAAAATACAAAAAATATAGAAAAAATTCCAAAAAAATACAGAAAAGTTTCCAACAAATATAAAAAATTTTCCAAAAAAATACATAAGAAACAGGGGCTGAAGTACCTCCTACAACTAGTGATGTTTGTGCACAAAATTCTGAGAAGAAAGAGGAGAGTTCAGTTAGTGTTCCTAAAGAAAATGAATGGGACAAACTTTTACGTGTGAGGTAGGTTCGCCGCCGATGGGCTTGGGCGGTCGGACTTGGTCGCAGGCAAGTTGCCGCTGCAAGCCTGCAAGTGTTGCTCCAAGAAGTTGATAGTGGGCTTGCTCGCCAATGCCCAATGCCGAGTGCTGAGGGCCGCTGCAAATTTTCCGGACAGCCGCTGCAAGCTCGTCGTCCGCCGCTGCAAGTGCTGGTGAGTCTTTTCACCGTCGGTCGGTGTGTGTCGTCGTCAAATGCCAGAGGTGATGGTCGCCGTAGGTGGTCAATCGGTAAGGTGTGAGGGTTGAGAGGACTGAGGAGGGAACTCGGGAAGGGTTAGAAATTCTAACCCTAAAGCTAAAGGGATTCATTGGGATATAATAGGTATTTTGTTTTTTGTTTTATTTATTTAAAGCATTGAAAATCAAAATACTAACTCGCAAACCATTGCTCGAGTCCAACGGTTTAGCGGTTCGACTACCCGGGTCAACGGTTTTATAACCTTTTCAATGTTTTTTTACAATTTCTGGTTTTTAGTAAAGCCAGAACCAGGGGGTTGACCAGTTAGCGGTTTTCCAGTCCAACCATCTGGTTCGGTCCGGTTTTGAAAACCATGGAGAAAAGTTTGTCGTGTCCATAAGGCTTTACCTGTTTGCATGTTGTTATTATTATTATAGTTATTTTTTTGTGTGAACCTAGAAACCAAATCAGCCCCCCACAATGTCTCACACCACATCCCCATCGTGTATTGGAAACATCTCCTGATGATGATATCATCATTCCTCGTATTATCATTGGGAGATTTTCCCAATACACAGCGGGGTGTGGGACGTTGTGGGGGGCAGATTTGGACTCGCTTGGCATGTTAGTCCATACAATCATGCCTTTGGCACCATTTAGTTGTGAGTTCTTGAAGACTGAAGCTTAAAGTTGAAGTTAGGCCCAAGTATTTTTATTAGGGAAAATCTATGATGCGGGAAAGACATGGTATAAGAAGAGTTTTGACCAATCAAAGCCCATCCATAAATTTTGATAAATAACACCTGATTGGCTACCACATTTATGATTCCAGTTGACTGGTCAGAAGTTTTTCAGATATCATATCTTTCACATGTCATAGTCGAACCCTTTTTATTATTTTATAAAAGGTAAAAGCAATAAAATCTACAAACCATTTGCAGAGTGTTTGGTTCTGTGTGCGTTTATTGAGTAAACGCTGCCACATAGGCGCCCTATCAGCAAAGGCCTCATTATGTGCATCCATATGAATCGATGTTTGTAAATTTCTGTGTGCCTCTCCCATTTTAGGAAACTTCATTTTGGAGCTTCCCCCAACGGGTAGGCGTTTATTGGCACTTTTGCTGATGTGGTGCCTAATGGGGCCTATGTGTCATAAATGCCCTCATTAATTGTTTTTCTCGATTTTGTAGCCACATCAAATACAAAACATTTACTCAATAAACACCAATGGAACCAAACACATTCTTGGTTGGAGGTGCACTTTTTTTTGTATATTTTTTCATGTAAAGATGAAATGAAAAAATCGAAAGCTTTAATTGGAGTTTCCCGAATTCAATCCAAAATGAGAAATTTTGCATCTTTTCTATATACAATCTTTCAACAGTTAAATTTTCTCTAAACCAAATGAGAAAAGACCAAAAACTAAACTGCCGGATTTCTAAGCAACCGATAACCCGTGCAAAAATACACACCAGATGGGTACGTTAACTTTTATCAAACGACCCCTACTTGTAATTGATGATAAATTACTTATGGAATAAGTTACTTTTTTTATAAATAGTTTATCATAAAGTCATTAACGAACCAAATGTCTCCTTAAAATTACTTTTTGACTAATTAATTAATTATTTAGTATCATATATGTACACTATTTATCAAAAAATGGAAGGCCCAAATAACCATCTTTAATAGAAGTTAATTAGTGTATTACAGTAGGAGGATAGTGAGTTGGGCATCCTCTCTCTCTCCAATAAGGACTTTTTGAAATAATTTTGTGTATCCCATGTGGGTATGCCCCAATGAGAACGCTTGAAGTAGACAAGAAAAAGTTAGATGCTTTGATTCTTCCGTGATCACATTTTAACAAAAGTTTAAGTAGTTAAGCCCAGTTAAGCCCATGCAAAAACAAATAAAAATGTGTTTAACCACTTCTTCATCCCGCCCACCAAAGGGGTGGGTTCAAACTGAACCAAGCCGGCTATTCGGACTTGGCTTATCAAGAAAGTATGAGGCTCAAACTCAAATTAGAGACTTGAGCTCGAGTTTGGTTCAAGTTAAAAACTCGTAAGTTTAAGTTTGGCTCGGCTCAAATTTGATTGGGAGTCAAATGTTTTATAAAAATAAAAAGTTATATATAAATTAATTTTTATTTGATATTTAAAAATTAATAATTATAATAATTAGTTATTATTATAAATAAAAATAAAAATATTATATATATAACATTTTTATTATATATATATATATATATTATTTTCTATATATAATATTTTATATTTATTATTTTTATATGTATATATATATGTATGTATGTATACATGTATATAGAAGCTTAGTTTAAACCGAACTAAGTCGAGCTTTTCACGAACTGAGCTCAAATAGCTCATGAAAAGCCTGACGATAATCAGGCTTTGATCTCATGACAGTTTCCCCAATGTTTGCAACCCATCATTCGGTCAGGCCACTGATCTGGTCATAAATTTCAATTCGGGCCAACCTCTAACCCATTATATTACCAAAAAAAGAAAAAAAGAAATCATTGACTCAATCAATGACCCGTTGTCCAATATGATTTAATAGTTGATCCATCCGATCCGTTCATTGGGTTATTGGTGAATTTGCATATGTGCTCTACAGTACATCCCAACTTTGTATTAGGAACATCTCCCAACGACAAGTATGGAAAATGTTCTCAATGCATGCTGAGATGTGTATGTGGGGCTCCTCTGGGGAGTACGCAGTGGGGCGCCAATGTAAACTCATTATTGATTTATCGTATTGCTTTTAGGGATAACTGGATTGCAATCCACCTCAGAAATCTGAATTGCAACCCCCTCCTAGTCTACTAGTAGCCCCCCTATAAACCACATCCTGCCCGTAAATTTGGCATCAATCCATGGGCAGGATTCAGTCCACCCCTAGCTCCACCTTAGGGGTGGACTGTACTATAAAAACCCCTTGTTTTTTAATTTTTTTGATTTTTTTTTTTATAATGATGGCATCAGGTGTTGACCCATTTACCCAAATGTTTGAATCACTTACCCATTGAGCGGCTTGAGCCAAACCGAAAAATGGTTCAATCATGATTTAGTGCCCATTTGGGAGGGCTTTCACATTGTGGCTTGTAGCTTTTCAAAATGGGCCCCATATTGACCGCCTAAAAGATATGTTTGGTGAAAGATCTAGAAAGCCCAAAATGGGCCCTTAAACCATTGGGCTTTCCAATTGCAAGAATTTTTTCTCTCCTTCTCCTTACTGTACCTAGAGGTGTAAATTGGGACGTGCCGCCAGCGGCTCGGCATGAACTTGGACCGGCCCAACACGATGGTCCACGGGCCATGCTAGGCCCGGCACGACCATGCGGGCTGTGCCGGGCCTTGGATTTTAGGTCCACGTGCCGACACGACACGACACGGCTCATATATATTTTATATATATTTATATATATTTTATATATAGTTATATAATATTATATAATAATATATAGTATATAATATATTAATAAAATAAATATATTTTTTATTTTATTATACTAATTTATTTAATTATTGCATATAAGCAATTTCATACACAATTCATAGTTTTTTGTCATTTTTTTAAATAAATAGCTTTGGCCCGATGCACGGCCCAACCTGGCCCAAGGCTTGACCCATGGGCCAGCCCGGGCCGTGGGCCATGTCAGACCGACCCCCAAATTTTTCATCGGGGAGGGCGGCACGGCCCGTAACGGCCCACGGGCCGACCCCCAAATTTTTCATCAGAAAAAATAGCACAGCCCACTTTACACCTCTAGCTATTCCCACAAGTAGCATTACAAAAGGAAGCCCATGAGTAGATATAACAGTACCCTTTTTTGAACCATGAACTAAACACCACCTAAGTGGCTTCTTTCTGACTCAGAATTAGGAAGGTTGTCAAATCTGAGAATGGGTGGATATAATTCCATAAAATCTCACATCAGAGAGTTTGACCAATCAAAACCACCCCATGAACTGTTACTGACGTGAATTTTTTTTAATTTGAAGTATTGATATGTATCAATTTTTCTAGAAACCTATATTATGTATGAGAAAAAAGACCATTTTTCATATGCATTCTCCCCTGTTGAGGGTATGGGTCTATTGATTGGTATAAACTGGTACTGACGTGTATTTGGTCAACATGGATGATGAATGTCTTTATTATCCCATCTAGACACTAAATCCATCAACGGTTTAGACAAAAAGGGGTTCTTCTTAAATCTTTTAATTTATATAAATAAAAATAAATTAAATATATTTAAATTTTTAATAATTAAAAAAGGATTAATTATTTAAATATATCCTATGGTTTCATTAAATTAGTGGTTTTCAAAACAGTTTAAGTATGCCCTGTTGGTTACCAAAAAGAAAGTATACACTAGTGTGTGGCTCTACTTTACACAAATACACAAATAAGCCCCTAAACATTTTAAACCGTTTACATGTGATATCATGTGTGTCTTATATAATATTAAAATTCTAATTCTGGCCCCATTGTGACGTGGAGAGGGTCTACTCTCTATTTTCCTTGAGAAATCAGAGCAATAGTAGAGGTTATAAGCATACCTCCCTGGCTCTCTCCCAATGTTTGGTCATGAGTGAGAATATCTCCTACACCAAACTGGTAAACCCTTACAAGTAGTACAAATACAAATATGTAGAGTATAAAATTTTATATTTTGTATGTATTTTTACTGTACATATTTATATTTGTATTCTTTCCAAATTGAGCCAAAATAACAAATTGGTATAAATAAAGATGTATGAAAGCTGATGTCATTTCACTAACTAAGCTTGTATTTGATACCACTGCCACTTTTACTAGTAACATTTTAGGTTGGTCAAAACAAAATTTTGAGAAATTGCCCTGCCACATTACACTAGATAATCACTTCAATTAAAAAAATATATAGGCATTGGATTGGGTGTTAGCAAGGAATAAAGTATCAGTATTGGGTATCGTATCAAACAACTTAGATACGGATATGCTTGGAAAATGCATGAATACGGACGAAAAAACATGAAAATGCTTGGATACTCTAAGAGAATGCACACAAATTCCATAAATATATTAATAGCATTAAGTTTAAGGTCAAAACAACTATAAATAATATATAAATACATAAGAATTGTATATTTAAATGATATATATAATATGAAAAAATATATTATAATTAACATAACAGGACATGTAGATATTATACAATTTTATTAATAATGCATCAATCAAGAGTCCAAGGCAAATATTATATAGATTTTTACAAATTAATACATGCAAAAAGCCAATATTATTTTATTATTTATTAAAGTGTAAGGCATAAAGCATATGCAACTATTATATTTGAATTATTATATCATTTTTCTATTTTTAATATTTTTATTTTTTAACATTAACATAAAATTCAACTAACAAATTAATTCTTAAATGTTTGATAAATAATATTTATATTTTTGTCAACAATAAATATGTTATTATAAAATTTAAATTAAAATGTAATTAATAATTTATAAAAATATATAATCTTAACTTAAAATATATCAAATCTATTAAACTTTTGAAAATGCATATCATATAAAAATTCATAAATTTTAATTATTAAAATAATTATTCCATTATCAATATTTTATTTTTTATAAAATTTTGAAGTAAAAAACTATTTTTTATATAAAATGTAGATTAATGGATTTGATAGATTCAATTTATATTATATTTTCAAATATTTTGTAAACAATACTTTGAATTTTGTAAATAAAAAATACATTGTTATTTAATGCAAATTAAAATATTAATTAATAATTTATAAAAATTTAAGATATATATACTGTATGCAAATTTATAAAATTTAAGTATTAAAATAATTATTCTATTATGAATATTTTATTTGTATAAATTTTTTAAATTAAAATTCATTTTTGATATATATATATATATATAATACTAACTTTGAATATTATTCTTTTTAATTTATGGTTGAAGTTTTTGAAAATAAATGTATGTTGTTTTTTATTTTCATGTAAACATCAAGTTTAATAAAAGTTATTTTATTACACATATTAACATAAAATAACAAATGGCTTTGTCTTTAATGTACATACATGCCTGGGCATTGGGCATTCACCAATTTGGGTTCGAGTCATGCTCCTCCCTTTTTAAATGAGAGATGTTGGTCGATACACTTTTATATCGCTGTGTATTGGCTAATACTATGCCATACGCACCGATATGATGGCGTATCGAATCGATATGCACGACTAGCAGGATACATTTGCAATCGTAGTGTATCCCGTATCAATGCAGGCGTACACCAAATCTAAGGTTGCCAACTAAGTTTGGAAGGAGTACAAATACAAATATGTAAAGTGCAAACACAAACAAAATAATACAAAATACAACGTTTTGCACTCTACATATTTATATTTGTACATGCATACACAAATACAAATATGTACGGTATAAATACATACAAAATACAAGCTTTTGCACTATATATATTTATATCTGTACTCCTTCCAATTGGAGCCTAAGAAACAACAATGGTACCAAATGTTGTATTGATAACTCAAAGCGTTTGTGGTAGAAAAAATATATATTCTTATAAAATTTGTATTGACCAACCTAAAATGTTGTAAGTGGCAATGGCACCAAATACAACCTAAGTTTCAAGGAAAATGAGGTGTTTGTGTCACTAATAGAGGAAAACCTAATTGGAAACGAAGGATCATGTAAAGGTGTATAGGGTGAGGCTAAAATCTAGACAAATAGTGGTGGTGAAGAAGGAAGGTGGAGATAGATGGAATGTTTCCATAAGAGGTGGAAACGTTGGAGAGAATCAGGCATGGCAACATCATGAAACCGTTGTTTAGTGGTACTGGCAATAGAGAGAGCAATGACTAGGTGTTGGTGTACACGTACATGGAGAAGCCGAAAAGAGGAGCTTGAAAGGGAGTAGGAATGGCAATGGAGCAGGGATCATATTCCTAGTCTCCGACCCTGATTTTGAAACTAATCCCTGTCCCCCAACGGAGATGGAGACTTCATTCCCATCCCTAACCCCGATCCTAGTTGGGGATCTATTAATGCCCATCCCCGTCCTACCCCATCAAAACAATACCCATCCTCGACCCCCAGTGGAGATAGGGAAAATTGTCATACCTCCGAGGGATATGTTCTACATGCAAGAGAGAGAGAAAGAATGAGGTACAACTGGACTAGCTGAAGAGGTTTAAAATAGAGGTTGGGCCAAAAGGCATATCATCGAGAGATGCTCCCAATAAATGACAGGGATGTGTTGTAAGACGTTCTGGGGAGTTGTCTTGTGGGGGGCTGATTTGATCTCATCTCCATCACGACTATATAACGGCGATTGGGCACTAGGATGTTTAGTCCAATAACATATTTACACCAAATTCAATATGTAAGTGGCTGATTTTGGGCTGGTGAGAAGTTGCAGCGAAAGGTCTATGACTGTGATAGTGAAATCGTCCATCTTTTAATTTTTTTTCCTCCAAATTCAACCTTAGACAACTTGTCGGTGATGTGCTTGGAGAAGTGTTGAAGTACTGTAAAGTTCATATTTTGAAAATTAAAAAAAAAACATTCGAAGGGAATTTTGCTCTTCAATGTTTTCTATTAGTCTAACAGCCAAACGATTTTACAAGATATAGTTAAGTAGTTTTGAAATCACATTATACAATTTAGTAAAACTAGGGTTGTTCACGGATCGGGCTGTGTCGGTTTACTAGTGTTTTCCAACCGACCCGACCTGGTCGGGTTACTTAAAGATGAAACCAAAACTGACCATATACTAAGAAAAACTGACCTGGTCGGTTTGAAAGAATCAAAGAAGTAAAAAACTAAGTAACTAGGATAGAGACAACCTAATTAAGTAGTTAGATAACTCGGTAAAGTTTTGGTTTTCATGTGACCGAATCGAACCGTCGATTTACCCATCTTTGCAACCTAAAACCGACCGATGGTGAAAAACCGGACGACTCGGGTTGAGTCAGACCGGGTTGGTCGGTTTGATTGATATGAATTTTTTGCAGCCCTAAGTAAAACCGCAAGGTATATTTAAGTAATTAATTAATATTTAAAAAAAAATAGCTTCATTTGAACTCTAGCTTATAGGTTGACCACTTACGGATCCTTTTCCAAACTCATGGATCTAATATATTTTTGAGATAATGGATCATTATTGAAGTTATTACAGTAGCATGTTGACTGCAAGATATTGCATCATACAAACTATTATTGCATTTGTTGTGTGTTTATACTTGAATCTTAAATTTATGTTGTGTTTGGTACCATTACTGTTTTTATCTGAAATGTTTTGAGGATTGGTGAGAAATATTTGTTATCACATCAGATATGATTCTCATATGTGAGAATCACTTCAACTAGAAAACAACATGTATGGGACTGGTCATTGATATTTATAATTGAAACATTAAATTTGATGTTTCAGACAGAAACAGCAATTTGTATTGATCAATACAAATCATTTCAGGTAGAAAAATATCTTTGGCTGTGATTGTTTGTAGTGTAAACTTTGGACTGGTGTTATATTACACTCCGGTCCAGTTTTGAAGGTGGTTGGTAGAGGTATTAAAACTTGTAAATCGGTGTAAAATTCTGTTCATGTCAAAATTTCCCTTGAAAATCAATGAAAAGTTTATATCAATAAAATCGATGTAAAACTTTCCCTTCTTATCCATTGAAGTAAAATCTTCGAATTTCCTATTGAAAATGACAATTTTGCTTGGAGACATTGATTCCCAATTCTGATTTGCAGAGAATAGTTAATCACCAGGAACAGGGGGTACATTGGTACAAACACAATATTGATGTATTGCAGGGTATTTGGAAGTTACATTAGCATATTTGTGCGTATTCTAATCGTCTTTTCAATACTATTTGCCATATTGAGTACTAGTCCACTTTGTCTTTAGGGCATAGTACGCAGTAGTGTAAGAACGTTGCTTACTAGTATTCTTCAATGGATTTGCCTCAGAATCGTGAATTATGAAGCTAGCTAACATTTTTAGGACCTCGACAGCCGAGCTGAATGATTTTTTAAATCACAAAAATAAAAAAATAAAAAAAAACAATTTAAACAAAGCCATGCTTCTAATCAGTGTTATCAGACCCGGACTGGACACATGACCATTTTTGTCAGTGGGTCATGGATCAAATGGTGCAACCTTCCGATTTGATTGTTCAACTAGCTTAATTAAAAATTTGCAAGAAAGAAAAAAAATAGTTCTGAATTGTCTTTTAAAGTTATTTTATAACAAAATAAGCTTGAAATTGCTTTGAGAAGGCATTTCCATTGACCAAGAATCCCATGTTTTCTTTTTTCAGATTTATGTGAGATGAAAAATTTATTTTCCTAGGTATCACTTACCAGCTCCTAGGCGAATAAATTAACTTTCCTATCTAGGAGAAAGTTGTCAATACTTAGATGAGACAAAAATGCCCCTTTTAATAATGGAAATTTTATGGCTAAGATGGTCATTGCCTTATTTACATGAGAAACAAAAGAACATGGATAAATGCACTTACCCGGGCAAGTGACTTACCGGAAAGCGAGCAGGACATTAACACTAAAACTGGAGTATCTCCAATTCTCCATGTAGAATTGGGAGATCAAAGAGAAGAAATTTAACATGCTAAGCTGATAAACCAACATGGACTCGTTTATAACATTAAGACAAACAACGAGAAGTCTGTTCTTCTATTGGATGATTACAATGCATATACACCCTTTTTCTTGACGAATGAGTAAAGAGTCCATTTCAAAACCCAAACTAAAATAATACACAAGGACCAGTGACCAACTTCCCCCCTAGACACGCTAGACATCAATCCAAGGACATCAAACAGTAAAACTCAGGTATAAAAATAAAAGAATATGGCCTGCCTGCTGCTCTCCTAAAACTACAAACCCTGATTATCACAGGGTCAATAGCAGCAGTTGACTAAAAAACACTTTCCCAGGCAGGCATGATATGAGAATATATGAAGCTGACTGCAACTATCTTCATTATGGAGCAAACATCAAATCCTAGATAGAGCCACCCAAGACTAAACATATAACCACATTTCTCAACAGACAACAGTATAACAAGGCATAATGGATAAAAGCCGGCAAAAAAAATGTAAGCAATCACTACTTGGACTGATTTAAAACAAATCCACCTTCCTCTTCTGCATGTCCTGCTTCCACTTTGGTTGCCGGTAGAATGCTGCTTTTGTCATCCCCAATACAGTCTGGAACTCCTCATCAGATAGATAGGCCTATGAAAATTAACAAAAAAGAAGATTAAATGTTAATAATAAATGAAATAGGTCTCATCTTTAATCAGTTTTGTGCATGCCATGGTATTAGTTTCAAAATAAGAGAGGCAATTCATTGATCTTATAACAGTATTAGTTCATCTCTGAAAGTAGAAAGTACGAGGATTCAACATAATCATTTTCAAAATGATAGCAGAACAAACCTCTCTTTTCTTGAAATCAATTCCACTAACTGGGTTTGCTGACTTGGTCTTCAGTTGATCATATGTAAATGTACCGTCACCTCCATTCTCGTTCGGCTGTATCACTTCTTTAACCAAGTCCTCACCATTGCTTTGTGATACAGATACTACTCCCTCTGTTTCCTTGACTTCTTGAGTTTCTTGGGCATCCTCCACCTCAGGACTAGTATTTTCACTCTTTGTGCCAACTGCAGTTGATGTGGAATGATGTTAGAAAAAACAAGTGGGTTCTTGTTTCTGTGTTTGATAGTTACAGGGGTCTTCCTCAGAAACCTTAAAAAAACAATACATATTAATTCTTTTTTCTTTTGGGCAAAGAAAATCTTCAATTCATAACAAAAAGCACAAAACAGAGGGCACAGCACAAGCATATCCAACATGAAAGAGATCAAACTAAGACGAGAACCTAACTGAAAAAAAAGAAAGAAAAAATGCAAGGTCAAAAGCAGTTCGGACCCCAATATTAGACAAAAAATAGAGGTCCCCCTCCAAATAAGAAACCATAAGGTTTAGCTGAACGCTTTAGCTGTTCAGCAGGCTGTGGAACCAATGATAAGGTTCCACGCCAGTATTTAAATACATGGGGCCCGCATCTTTTACAGTGGGGCCCATTAATTTATTACTGGTGTGGAACTTCATCATTGGTTCCACAGCCCGCTGAACAGCTAAAGCGTTCAGCTAATCCAAATTCCCATTGGGGGGAGGGGGGGAGTAGCACAAGGAAACCCACTTCAGCCAACCCCCCATTGGACACCTGGTGAGAGCTACTAGAAAGGGCAGCAGTGAGGCTCCTGCCAATGTGGGATCTGAAGAGGGACAGATGTATATGGCCTAACCCCTGGCACATACAGAGAGGCTGTTTCCAAGATTTCAACCCTAGTCACCCGGGTCAGAATGGAGGAACCCAACCGTTGTGCCAAGGTACAGCTACAAAAACCTCAATTTACTAAATGAAATAATTTACACAAGAAAGTAAAATGTAGGTGACAACTTACTGGGGTCATCTATAATGATAAATAATATTGTAATTATATATTTCTCATCTAGTCAATATCTTATATTCTATTGCCATTATGGAGAAATTTTCTGAATGAAAATGCAAATGGAGGAACCAAACCTTGGTTAGAAGTATGAACTTAAGGAGCATACTTGACGATAGTAATACTAATAAGTGCAGATCAGATCAGGCTTTGACATGGCTAGACTAGCTTGGCTGAAGGGCCCAAGAGAATAGTGGACTGTCCAAGCCAGGGTGTCCATCAATAAATCCAATGTTTAAAATGTTGGTTTTGGTGAAAATATTGATCACTTGACATATGATATCCTTTTTTCTAGCAAAAAATAAAATAAAATAAAGAAACAGTAGGATCATTGTAATCATCATACCAGGAGGACTCCTGGTGGGTGTAGGACTTCTACTGGCTCGGGCAGGAGATGCATCGGGTGATCGCTTCTTCTTTTCAGCGGTAAGTACATTTGAAAGAGCTGCTACAGCAGCAGCTCTTTGTGATCCTTGGCTCTTGGTAGCTGGCCTAGGAGCTGCTGTTTTGGTTCCACCAGATGGATTAAATGCAGAGTTTAAAGCAGCTAAAGCTGAAGCTCTTTGAGTTGGCCCTCCTTGACTTGAACTGTTGGACTTCTCCTGACTCTGCATTAAAGAAACTTTAACTGGTAAATAGGACATAAAGTTCATCCTAAAATTGAAGCAAAAATCTCTGAAAAATATATAAAACAGAAAAGGATCAATCAGTCCATAGCCTATAATATAATCCCAATTCAAAAATAATTTGCTAAACTGAGAAAAGATGTAACAATGGCACCAAACATGACAATCTGTAAGACTGTAACAGGGACCACAAAAATAGTTTACGGAAAAAGCATGACAAGACATTAAAAACATCCATACTCCAAATCAACACCATAGAGAAATCTTCTCATGCATCTGATCAAGGTTCTAAAAGCCAAGGAGCCTGTTGAGACCCAAACACCCCCTCCAGAACCCACTAGGGGAGTGGAGCAGACCGCCACCTATCAGCCATTCACAAGAAGACAGAGGAGCCAGGCGGCAGAGCCCCAGAATTAGTTACTCAGAGTTGGTTACTCTGCCACCTGAAGATTTTCCACCCATGTTATCTGCCAGAGTTAGTTATTCAGAAATCAGAGAATATTCCCTATGATATTACACCTGTAGGCCAGCTATATAAGGCCATCATCACATAATGAAAGCAATGAATGATTCTCCCTTAATTTTCCTCTCCCTGATTCCAGTTTCTTCCTTCCCTCCCTTCTCTCTTTTCTCTCCATCTTCTGTTTCAGGAGGGCAAGCCTCCCTCGAAGAGGTTTCCGAGGTGAGCGGAAACTCACCAAGTTGGTATCAGAGCAAGGTTGCAGACCAGCTATGCCGCAGACAAGATCCTCTACCATGGAAGACAGAGTTGACCAACTTGAGATTGGGTTCCATCAGGTACTGAACGAACTCAGGGATCTCAAGGTGGTCATCTCTAACCTCGCCTCCCAACAACAATCCGGCGAGACTAGTCATCCAACAGGGGCCGATGCCTCTGTTTCCGGTAGCCAGAGAACTAGGGGTTACCCCGCCGGAAAGGTTACTAAAATCAATTTTCCCAACTATTCCGATGGAGATCCCATTCCTTGGATTTTCAGAGCAGAGAGATTCTTCGAGTATCATGAAACCCCTGCACACCAGCGTGTCGCCATCGCTTCCATTCACCTAGAAGGAGATGCTATTCTCTGGCTTCAGTTGTATCGACAAACCCATCCTCAGGTAACTTGGGCGGAGTTCACAGAAGCCCTGTGCATCCGTTTTGGGCCGACGGCGTTCGTGGATTACGACGAACTCCTCACTCGACTAAAACAGACCGGGACAATAGCAGACTACCAGCTCGAGTTCGAAAGAATGGCGACCAGGGTACATGGATGGCCGGAGAAGGCTCTGGTAGGGTGTTTCATGGGAGGTCTCAGAGAAGACATCCGCCTGGAAGTGAGAGCTCTTCAACCAGCGACAGTCATGACGACGGTGGGAATGGCTCGCCTGCAAGAAGAGAAGATAGATAGCATGCGCAGAACCAGCAAGCCTTCCTACCCGAATGTGAGGGCTCCCCAGTGGACCGAACAGCAACCCATGAAACAAATTGGGGATTCTCAGAAGCCCATTCTGTCCAGGCCCACTGTGCCCTTCAAGCACCTCTCATGGGCTGAGATGCAGGCCCGACGCGAGAAGGGCCTCTGCTACAATTGTGATGACAAGTTTGGACCAGACCATAAGTGCTGAGTCCAGCGAGTGTTTCTCCTTCAGACAGAGGAAGAACCGGAAGAAAATGTAGAAGACTGTGAACTGATCTCAGTTGAACCAGAACTAGGGGGAGCCGAGATCTCCTTACACGCCCTCATGGGCCTCAACCCTCTTCAGTCCATGCGAGTAGAAGGAAGGTTGGTGGGCCGATCTGTGATGATCTTGATTGACAGTGGCTCAACCCTGAATTTCATCACTTGCCGATTAGCAAGGCAATTAGGTATGTCTATACAACCCACTCCACTCTTTTCAATCTATGTGGCTAATGGAAGTCAGTTGACATGTGATGGTGTGTGCAAGAAGGAAAGGATCCTTATACAAGGCCACTATTTCGTGGTGGATCTCCACCCATTGGATTTTTCAGGGGCTGATATTATTCCGAGAATTCATTGGTTACGTGGCCTAGGGCCAGCACTATGTGATTGGGCCAAAATGACAATGGACTTTTATCAAGATGGTCAAACTTGCCACCTCCAAGGGGTGCGACCTCCAAGTCCCCAAGGTGATACTGTAACTTCCATATTACGAGCCTCCAAGGATACTGGACAGCCCTTATTTATGCACTTAGGCATGCAGCCCACAGCTCCAACTTTAAACAATCAAGGCTGTGACCAACCCATGGAAGCCCAACACAAGGCACTACGATCGATACTCGATCATTTTGTTGATGTGTTCAAGGAACCAAGCCAATTACCTCCACCCCGGGCCCATGACCATCAGATACCCCTCTTACCAAATTTTAAACCGGCCAATGTGAGGCCATATAGATACCCCTATTTCCAGAAGCTAGAAATTGAGAAGGCGGTAAGAGAGCCAATGAACAAAGGGCATATACAAACCAGCACCAGCCCATTTTCATCCCCTGTACTCCTAGTAAAAAAGAAGGATGGTAGTTGGCGGTTTTGTGTAGATTACCGGGCCCTGAATCAGATTACAGTGAAGGACAAGTTCCCAATACCCCTCATTGATGAACTGCTGGATGAGTTAGGAGAAGCACAGGTGTTCTCCAAACTTGATCTGCGATCCAGGTACCATCAGATCCGGGTTCACCAGGCCGACATCCACAAGACCGCTTTCCGAACCCATGATGGTCATTTTGAGTTCCTGGTTATGCTGTTTGGGCTCACCAACGCCCCCTCCACCTTTCAGGCCCTTATGAATGACATTTTCAGGCCTTTCTTAAGGCAATTTGTTTTAGTATTCTTCGATGACATTCTGGTTTACAGCAGGGACTGGGGCACCCATATGGAACATCTGAGACTTACTCTCACCACTCTAAAGGAACATCAATTACATGCCAAAATGACCAAGTGTTCTTTTGGACAAAAACAGATACAATACTTAGGCCATGTGGTTGCAGCAGGGCAGGTCATGGCAGACCCAGAAAAGATAGAGGCCATCCAAAAATGGCCCAAGCCCACTACCGTTAAGGCTCTCAGGGGTTTCCTTGGGCTTACAGGGTATTATAGGCATTTCATTAAGGGGTATGGGCTCACGGCCGCCCCTCTAACGCGCCTGTTGAAGAAGGATTCTTTCAGATGGGCTGATGAAGCCCAACGGGCCTTTGAAGACTTGAAGACAACAGTTTTGAGCCCTCCAGTCCTTATTCTTCCAGATTTCACTCAGCCCTTTGAGATTGAGTGTGATGCCTCAGGTACAGAGGTGAGGGCCGTCCTAATGCAGAAGGGGCAGCCCATTGCTTACTTTAGCAAGGCCTTATCAGCCGCCCACCAGAACCAGTCCACTTATGTCAAGGAGATGATGGCAGTGGTAATGGCAGTCCATAAATGGCGTACCTATCTATTGGGACGCCAATTTATCATAAGGTCAGACCAACAAAGTCTGAAATATATAGCAGAACAAAGAGTGCACACTCCAGAGCAACAAAAGTGGCTGAGTAAACTGATGGGCTTCGACTACCGAATAGAGTATAAACATGGGCCTGCTAACAGGGTAGCTGATGCCTTATCACGGGTAGAAGAGCTGGCCCAACTAACCTACTCTCAGCCCAGTTTTCCCTTGTTTGAAACCATAAGGCAAGAAGCAAGGACGGATCCGCAGCTGCAGGACATTAGGGAAAAATTAAGGCAGAACCCTTCCCAGGTTGCAGGTTACCAAATTGTGGGACCAGACCTCTTCTTCAAGGGACGGTTCGTGATTGCTCCAAATTCCAGCCACAAAACTGAACTATTGAAGTTGTTTCATGATTCCTCCTTGGGAGGACATTCAGGAGTGCTAAGGACTCTAAAGAGGCTCAGCAGCCACTACCATTGGGTAGGTATGCGCAAGGATGTGCTACACTATGTGTATCTGAATGCCAGACCTGTCAATGGCAGAAATACTCCTCACAGTCTCCCGCAGTCCTCCTATAGCCCCTCAAGATTCCAGAGCAAGTATGGGAAGACCTCTCCATGGACTTCATCACCGGACTTCCCCGTTCTTTAGGGAAGGAAGTTATCATGGTAGTAGTTGACCGTCTCACCAAGTATAGCCATTTCTCTGCCCTGCCTCACCCTTACACCGCAGCAACGGTGGCTGACATCTTCATACGGGACGTCGCCAAATTGCATGGGAGACCAAGATCCATTGTATCGGACCGTGACCCTGCCTTCCTAAGTTCATTCTGGAAGGAATACTTCCGATTGCAAGGAACCCATCTGCACCCATCCACAAGTTACCACCCCCAGACGGATGGACAGACTGAAGTTCTTAATCGGTGCTTAGAAGCCTACCTGAGGTGCTTCATAGGGGAGAAGCCCAAACAGTGGGCTCACTGGCTTCCATGGGCAGAATACTGGTACAACACAACTTATCAGTCAGCAGCAGGAATGACACCCTTCAAGGCTCTATATGGCAGAGAACCTCCTCCCATATTACCTTATGAATTTGGGTCGGCTAAGATGGTAGAAGTAGAGACTCGCCTACTGACTAGAGATGAGATCCTTAGACTGCTCAAGGCCAACTTGACTAAAGCCCAGCAAAAGATGAAGGCCTACTATGACTCTCACCACCGCCCACTAGAGTTTCAGGTAGGTGATTTTGTCTACCTTAAGCTCCAACCTTACCGCCAGGTCTCAGTGATGAGACGGGCTTGGCACAAGCTAGCTCCCAGATATTATGGGCCCTATAAGGTGCTGGAGAGAGTGGGCCTTGTTGCTTACAGATTGGACCTCCCTGCTACCTCAAAGCTACACCCGGTGTTTCACATTTCACTTCTCAGGAAAGCTGTGGGGAATCATACCCCTATCTCACCGAACTTGCCCCAATTTACAGATGAAGGGGACATTTACACGGAGCCTGTCAAGATTGTGAATTTCCGATGGGTTCGGCGAGGAGGGCAGGTGGTACTAGAAGCCAAGGTTGAATGGGCCAGTCTGCCTCCAGAAGAGGCCACATGGGAACCTTATCTAAGGCTGAATGAGAGGTTTCCCAACCTAGACCTTAAGGGCAAGGTCAGTGCTAAGGGGGGAGGAACTGTTGAGACCCAAACACCCCCTCCAGAACCCACTAGGGGAGTGGAGCAGGCCGCCACCTATCAGCCATTCACAAGAAGACAGAGGAGCCAGGCGGCAGAGCCCCAGAATTAGTTACACTCAGAGTTGGTTACTCTGCCACCTGAAGATTTTCCACCCATGTTATCTGCCAGAGTTAGTTATTCAGAAATCAGAGAATATTCCCTATGATATTACACCTGTAGGCCAGCTATACAAGGCCATCATCACATAATGAAAGCAATGAATGATTCTCCCTTAATTTTCCTCTCCCTGATTCCAGTTTCTTCCTTCCCTCCCTTCTCTCTTTTCTCTCCATCTTCTGTTTCAGGAGGTCAAGCCTCCCTCGAAGAGGTTTCCGAGGTGAGTGGAAACTCACCAGAGCCCCCTTTGACAGTATAGTGATATTACAAAAAAGTGCTAACCTAAAGTTGCTGGCAAACTAAATCAGCAACACAGCTTGAATTTGAAGCACTCATTTTATTGTACAATATTGGCAAGATAAGAAAAAGCAAGTACATGCCACATATAAGGTCATCACCTACGAAGCATCATATAATTCCAAACCTTTGCAATCCACGTAACTATTCCTTGAGTACATGATATTAAACTGGATGGTAATTTGAAACTTCTAAACCAAATCACTGTATAATTTTATCACAGTAAACAGGAATAGTGAACCAGGTCAAGCATTCACCTCTGAAGCATGTGTTGAGCCAAAGAGCAACAGGACCTTCTTTTCAAATGAATTCCCCTGAGCCTGCAGTTTCATAAAGACATCATTTATGATTGAACAAGATATATGAAGAATAATAAAATAATAAAGTAAATAAGACTATAGAAAATAAACGTTGTTCACATAAATAATGCATCCATGTTGGAGGATCTACAATAGTTAAAGGTTAATTTAAAGCCATGAACTTTTCAATGTTCATTTTTTTAGCAGAATTATAGAATTATTAGAGTTTGTAACAGGTTAAGTCCAATTATGGATTATTATGTTTCCTGCTTCTGTGCTGTCTTTGACTTTTGCTGCAACAGCACCAATTTTGACATTATTTGAAGCCAAAGTTAAGTACCAACCCTAAAAATATTTCAAGGTAAACCTAATCAGAGATGTTTCATAATTGCAGAACATACCAGGGCTTTTGAGGAATCCCATGAAAAATATGTTGTGAAGAAGCATGGTTCATTTCCTTCTGTGACCTTGTAAAGTGGTACATCAGGAGGCAAACCTTCAAGATTTGCTGCCAGTTCTATGTATTTCTGCAAAAATATCATAATGCATAAGGTGAAATCAGAGAATCTAGAAAAGCTAGGGGAAAAAGGTTCTTTCTGAGCAATAATACCTGACCAATTTCAAAAGCCTTCTGCTTTTCTTTGCTATCCACACACTGGCCAACCCAAACAAATACCTCAGCATGTGTATCAAGTATTAAAATGTCCTCAGTCAACAGATCATCTTGAGAGAAGTTGTAAACTTCTGATACCTATAAATTAGAAGTAACAGTTGAAAATGAAAAACCAAAGATATCCAATGAAAACATAAGAAAGTCTAACAAAGTCTTGAAGCATGAGACGCACCTCAAACTTTCCTGGAAGAGCAGCATTGTAATAGCAATATAGAAAGAGATAAGAACAAGTAGAAAAGAATGATCAGCAGCTTCATTTTAGCAGTTACAAAATGATCAGAGTTAAGTCATACCAAAGTTAACCAAGTTCATCAGAACATTAATGTCCATGTTCTGAAGTGTAGATTGCACCAACAAGATTAGGAATTCAGGATTGAGCACCAACCTTTGTTGAATGAGAACATGTACAAATGAGGATCCCTAACAGTTTCTTGTGTTACTTTTTTGCTAATGTAACTTTGTTTCCCTCCTAATGCAAACCAGAAGGCTGAACTCTCGGTTCCTTCCTTTGCATGTTTCAAAACAACTCCTGGCTGAACCATTAAGAAATTTAACATAGAAGTGATTAATTAAATAATAATACAAGAATGTATAAAATATTTCCAAGCTTACAAAATCAACAGTAATATTTTTTGATCAATAAATCAACAGTACTATTACAATGATAGAAATGAATTAATCACTTGGCATTGTTGCCAATGAAGAAATTAAAGCACTTACCTTTCAGGTCTTCGTTCAATCAGGACTTTTCCTTTTTATTACTAATTTCTAATAAAGTACTCGGATAAACTAGATTTATCAAGGCCTTATCCCAACATATGTATTTGGTATGATTACAGTCTAATCTATCCCCACACTGCTCCCCCACTGTTCCACCATTTCTAAGCAATATCCTCCATCAGTCATCAGCCCCAGGCCCCAGGAAACAGTGTAGCATGATCTTGAAACGATGATTTTATTCAAATAATTAATTAAAGAAATAAAATTGTATAAATAGTTATTAGGTTCAATGAATAAAATTATTTAGCAGAACATGTTTTTTTCTTTTTTGATGACAAAAGATTTCACTCAAAAAGTATGGTCGCGCTCAGTAAATCTGAAGTCTGAAGTTTGAAAAGAAAAAAAAAAACTCTAAAAAAGCTCTGAAAGCATTCAGTGAAATTTGCTTTTCTGCTTTTGCAGACATCTGAATATAGTGGAATTGTTCAATAATCTGAATATTGTGAGGTCTGAAAATTGTGCATTTTACTAATTTACCCATGAAGTTGTTATTTAAAAAAAATGAAAAAGATTAAAATAATATGCTATTATAGAAAACATTATAAAATATTAGAAAAAGAAAAAATATTGTGAATTGATGCAATAAAATATTAAACAAATAATAAAAAAGACTAATAGATAATATTTAAAAGTGTATAAAAAGATTAATACTATAAAAATAATAAAAAATTAATAATCAATAAATAACATCATGAAAAATTAAAAAATAAAGTTAAAAAAGATAAAATAGTAAAAATTATTATAAATATTATAATAAAAATGTAAAATATTAATAAAATAATAGTAGTAAAAATTAAAAATATAAAAAATATAATATAGTATTATTAAAAATAATATAAAATATAATAATATTAATAAATAACACTAGAAAATATCTTTTATTAGCAAGAATGAAAGAACAAAATTAGCAAACTGGGTTTTTTTTGAAGCCCAGCCACTGTGGTTCAAAAAACACAAAAAAAGCACAAGAATTAACAAAAAAAGACACAAGATATTATTTATGGCTATGTATAATATTCAAAAAACTTGAGATTTGATTTTTTTTGCAGATCTAGAATTTTGGGAATGTAGAAGTAGGTTTTGGAGGCTTTGGGCATGGAAGAAGGCTTCTTTTTGGGGTTAGAAACATAGTTTCCAAGGTGTCAAGGCGACAGGGGGGCGCCTTGTCGCCTAGGCGAAGGATTTTTACAAGTAAAAATCACATACCCTAGGGTAGTTCCCTAGGTTCCATAACCAAATTTATTTAATAACTATCAATAATTTTCATAAGAAAATTATAAACTTCATGTTTAAGTCTAGAAAATCAACATATTTATGAAAAAAATGAAGGAAAGAAAATTCAAAAAATATAGGGGCTGAACCCCCTATTTTTGTTATAGGAAAAGAAGAAGAAGAAGAAATGTGTTGATTAGACAAAAATTTAAGTTCTTCCCTTATTGGTTCAGATTTTGAAGTCATTGAGGGTTCAATACAGAAGTTATCAATGTTGTGTTGATTAAACCCTAACAAATAAGAAAATAATAAAAACAAATTAGTTTATAAACACAAAAAATGAATATTTTTCTTTAATAATGTCTATTTTATAATTATAAACCCTATTTTTGTTATAGGAAAAGAAGAAGAAGAAGAAATGTGTTGATTAGACAAAAATTTAAGTTCTTCCCTTCCCTTACTTATTGGTTCAGATTTTGAAGTCATTGAGGGTTCAATACAGAAGTTATCAATGTTGTGTTGATTAAACCCTAACAAATAAGAAAATAATAAAAACAAATTAGTTTATAAACACAAAAAATGAATATTTTTCTTTAATAATGTCTATTTTATAATTATAATCTCAAAAAAGTAACAACATCAAAGTATTTTATTACACAGTATGCAAAACTGTTTGGCGACTGGGCGAGGCAAGCCTCCAAGGATGCCTTGTCGCCTAGACAAGGCTTGTTAAAAGCCTTCTTCCCCCCCCCCCCCCTCATTTTCCACCTTTAATTATGTTGAGGATTTAATCATTTTTGTGTAGATTTAGCAGTAATTTTTATATGTTAATTGTTAAATAGGAAGTGGGGATCACAGCATTTATATTTGGTCCTTTGTAGATGGTTTCTTTTTGTTTCTTGTCTTTTATGTGTTTTTAGAGGCTTGCCGCCCAATAAGGGCATATTAGTCATTGTACTCCACTTTATATTTTTTAATATAAATACTAGTGAAGGGGGCGACCAGAATTAAGCTCTATTTTTCTCTCTTAAATCTCTTCTCTTCTCTTTCTTCTCTTCTTCTTCAAGAAATATTCCTTTTACAGATTTTTATTTCAGCACTTTTCTACTAATTACTCTTCAAAATGGAGCTGATACAGGCATAGCATGACAGAAAAAAAAAAAAAAAAAAAAAAAAAAAAAAAAAGATGATACACCCAATTTCCTGTACCAGCCTTCTTGCTGATATGATACGATATGCTTGATATGGGGCCTATGGGGTCAAAGTTTTAAACCTTGCCCTTGAGGATAGTTAGCCACAGCTAACCACCTTGTAGAATACAAATCCCCCCCCCCCAAGTGAACCATTCGCAATCCATTTGTTCCCTTGATGCCCCTTGCTTTCCCAGCCCATTAGCTACTGATGATTTCCATCTCACCTGAATCCTTATCTCTTCCATTAATCTTTGTAGCTCTCTCAAAATAATCTGTGCTTCCACAGAGCCCCTTGCTACCATTCAGCTAGCCCACTACAACTTGGGAATCACCTTCAACTTCCAAATTTCTGAACTTGAGTGCTTCTGCCTTTCTTAAGCCAATAAGAACTGCTCAAATTTCTACCTTAGTTGAATCTCCAACCCCAAAGAATTCTAATATGTGTTGGTACTCATTTCTGAATTCTCCACCCACTTCCAATTGTCTCGGATTACCAAAGCTGCATCCATCAAAATTTGGCCTTATTGTTTGTAATTGTACCTGATTGTGGGGGGTGCCAATAAACAATTGATATAAAGGAGCTTGACGTCAGTATTGGGGTTCTAGATTTTGGTTTGGTTTGGGTTTTCTAAATAGCAAGATTCTTGCTTCAATGAGGTTAACATCGTCTGGTAAAGAGGGTATGATACTCCATCTTTTCCTTTTTTGTGCTTTTCCTCTATTTTTGTATTGTTGTTGTGTGCTTCCCTGTTGTACTCATTCTATTTCTCTTTCTAATAAAAATTATTATTATGTATCAAAAAAACAAAAAGATGATAACTAGAATGCATTACCTAATAGGAGAGCATACCTTCAAAAATTCTGCAATTTTTGCAGCCAATTGTTGTTGCTCAAAGGTACTTTGGTTTCCATGCCAAGTGAAAATTGAAGAGCCAGATTGCAAAAGGAAACAATCATTAGAGCTCAAGGATGTTGCCACCTAAAAAGAAGAAAAACAAATCAGAAAAAATCACATTACAGCAAGAATGTATGAATACACACACACAGACACATACAGAAATAAATATTGAAGCCAAAAAATAACAGTAATGAAGGAACTCTCTAGGTCATGGAGGTATGAAGATTGCCAAATTAATTGGCTATTTTTCTTTGATAAAAAAATGGTTATTTTTCTTAGGGGAATGAAGCATTTGTTCAATCAGTAAATTGACCTAAAAAAAGGAGAACTATAGAGGACCAATTAAGACCAAAAAAAAAACATAAAGGAAGTCAATGGATTTGTCAATGAGACTGAGTATTTGTTAGGAAGATGGTTCCTATCCCTTTTAAGTGCTGTGTAAGGTCTCCCATTATGGGGTTTGTTTTTATAGGAGGGTTTCTTAAAAATTGGAGTTAATGAGTGTATTAGTTTCTTTTCTCTCTTCAGTGATTGTAAGATTGTTTTATCACCTCTTGGAAACTTTTTTTATATGTTTTAACAAAATTTCCTTTTACTATAAAAAAATGCATGCACACATGCAAGTTATTGATGAACAATGGCAGAAAATTTCCCATCATATCATTAGACATACAAGTATTTATGGCTAAATATGTAAGAGTATTTATTGCATGCAATTATCTTCTCAATGACCTTGAAAGATAATATACATCTACTTAAGTACAGAAATAGATACAGGTATTCTAAAATTCCTAAAAATTTCCCAGGTTCATGCAGGCAAAAGTATATTTCAAATATCGCAAGTTCCTAGCAAACTCTTCTCAACAAGAGTGTCAAGTGAGAAGGAAATTTAGTCATCAACCATGATGCTGATGAAAAAGAATTCGTTGTTGTAAACAAGAAATCCCATCAAAAAGTCTTTAAGAAGGGGGATTTCATTCTGAATGACTTTATTTGGACATTTCAAAATTACAATTAATGTATTTGATGGTAGTCATGTCTTTAATGATTTATCTGTGAGGCATTATATGTTTTCACTTACCATTATGTGAAAGGCTTAAGGACAACTCTTTTTTTTCTTGGATGAGGCACTTGCATGGCTCGTATCTCTTTTTGTAATAAATAAAAAAAGAAACTTCATTAATAAGAGAAAAAGGAATACTAAATAGGTGATAAGATATCACCCATAGAAATGGAAAAACAACCACCCTCCTCTAAACCTTTAGGTAAAAAATTATTCCCTGACCACACCTTCAAAAACAGGATACCTTACAACCTAAACCTTCTCAAAACCACCTTTCCATCTCCAACACTCTCCCTACCAATCTTTAATTCTTTACCATCGTTTATAAAACCAACTCCTGCCCCCCTGATTATTGCTTCACAGGGTGCATCCCTGTTAGAAGTTATATATTTGTTTATATGTATTGGTGGCAGGGTAAAAGCGTCTTTTTCTTTACATTATGTAAACAGATGCAGTTTTGTAATTCTCTTTTATATTCAGTTAAGATCATGGTTTAAAGTATCGATACGATACAGTGTTTTGGAACCCCAACTTTTTTTAATAAAAAAAGCCTGTTTTTAGCTTCCCAAAAACCAAAATTTGAAAAAAAAAAACTAAAAAAAAAAGAGTTTTGGGCGTTTCTAAGTACCGATACGATACTGCCGATACGCGTATCATATCGATACTTTGAACCTTGGTTAAGATAAGTGGCAGTTAGGAGATCTCGTTCAGTTCAATCTCCTCTGCTTTCAGCCCTAATTCCTTGTTCTTTCTCTTCTCTTTCTCTCCTATTTTCTTCTTTCTTTCAGCCCAGAATTATTTCATACGTATTTCTCTTACTTTCTATTATTTTGTGGCCTATTCAAGGCCAATTACATGGTATCAGAGCACCATTAATCACCATGGCTTAGCTTGGACTACAACAGTGGAATGTTGACCACTCTGTTTTTAGTAGAAATGCCTCTTCAAGGAAGATCATTCCAGCAATTTATGTTAATATCATTATTACAGAGAGTGATACACAAGGGATTAGCAAGTTGAAATAGTTCCTACAATAGAGGTTTCAAATCAAGGACTTGGGACATCCAATATTTCTTGAGAATTGAAGTGGCAAGAGCAAAGTGGGGAATCTCTTTTTCACAATGAAAGTATGTACTTGATTTGTTGGAGGAAATAGGGTCACTAGTAGACATGTTCACAGGCTGGGCTCAGGCCAGGCTTTAACACTTATTAACAGAAAACGTCCAGGCCTGAACCCAAGCTCAAGACTGGCCTGATTATCGGACCTATTCTTGAGCCTGATCCCAGCCCTAATATAAAGCCCAAAGTATGTACATTATGCAATATCTTAGTTCTATCTTCTAATTCCATTTTTTTAACTTATTCAAAAATATTGCTGCCCAAGATATAATTATACACCTAAGTTCAAACTTATATATATATATATATAATGTATTATAAACACATACATACATACATAGAATTACCGGGTCGTCTCAAGCTCAAACCCAGGCTTATTTAAAAAGCCAGGCCCAAAAAATATGCGGGCATAATACTTGTAGCCTAAGACCAAGCCCACAGGCCTCAAAACAGGCTGGGCTAAGCAAGCCCATTAGGTTAGCCAGCTCATGAACAAGTGTAGTTACTAGGAAGTATACCACCAATTATTGCACTTTTCTTGGAAGAGTAAGAAGTCAACAATTGCCATCTTTTTTTTTTTTTTTGACAAAAAGGTAAGTTATTGTATTGAACTCCACTATCAAAATTACAAGTGTGAGCTTTATAGGCACCATGTACAGCCATCTTTTCATCCATTTCAGAGTAGGATTATTTAAGGCGCATAGAGGTAAGGGGATCTTCTTTCCACCTGGGCTAGGGTTCAACACTGTTGCTATTGTACTTTGCTTTAAAGTTAGGATTTTCTGAGAAAATGAGGCATTCCAACGTCTAGAACTCACATCCAATGAACTACAGCCCTGGATGTCATGCTTGCCATGTTTATTTAATCCCCCATGGGTTGATCAGGGACTACAAGTTTACATGCTACAAACAGTGCTTATGCAACAATTTCATGGGGATTCACCCCATACCATTAAATGGTGAAATGTGATACAAGCAATTAAGGGCACCAACTTAGGCGTGTGGACATTTTTTATGCTTATTTGATCTTATTTCTTTCTATTCTGAGAGAACTTATGTTTAGACCAGTTAAACCATGTGGGATCTCTATGTGGCCTTAATTTCTAGAGGCAGGAAAGCAAAGACTAGGTGTAGTATGATGCCATTTGCAGTTGGTTGGGGTATACTGATGGAAAGAAGTAAGCAAGGTCCAAAGTATCAATACGATACACCCCGTATTGGGCACATCATATTGTATCATGTGGTTTCCAATAAACCTGTTTAAAGGTGTTTTCAGGAAACAACATATTTCATTTATTAAATAATATAAAAACATCTATAAAAATGAATGTTTGAAGTTGGGAAGTCTTTTGTGTCATAGTCTGAGTCAAATTATGCTTTGGCATAATCGGTTGGATCATCTATCTTTTGGGTCTTTAAAGAGTCTTTTTCCTACTTTGTTTGAGTTAACCAAAGTGTCTAGTTTGAAGTAGGGAAGTTGTGAATTGGCAAAGCATTGTAGATCAACTTATCCATTGAATAATAAAATAAGTACTATTCCTTTTGAAATTGTGCATACCGATGTTTGCGGACCATACCATATTACTGCTATTTTTTTATCAATAACACTTTCATTAATTCATCAGTAGAAAATTTACAAGTGGAAGACAAACACACTTAGATTCCAAGAGTCGCAAAGAGCTTCAAGAAAGGAAAAAAGAAAAAGACAAAGACACTAATGTTACAGCTTAGCCCAAAACAATGAATCCCTTTCTGCCCCTTTTTTAGCCAAACCGCCAGCTAGGGAATTAGCCGATCTTTTAATCCAACATGTCTTAACTTCCATCTCCCGCACCAGCCACTTGAATTTCCTCTTCTCATTATTGTACTTCCATAAATCATTTTGATCTTTAGTCAGCCACCCTATCACCACCTCTGAATCCCCTTCAATTATGAGTTTCTTGATGTTCAATACCATATTACTGCTACGGGTGGGTACAAATAGTTTCTATTATTTGTTGATGACTTCTCTTGGTTTTCATCAGATGATTCTGACTCATTTTGGGATTAGAATCAAAAGTCTCAAATCTGATAATGCCAAGGAGTATTTTGCAAAACCCTTGGCCTCATATCTTCTTGAGCATGGGGTTATTCATCAAAGCACTTGTCCCCATACACCTCAGCAAAATGGAGTAGCTAAGAAAAAAAAATAGACACATCCTAGAAGTTGCAAGAAGCATCATGTTGAACTCTAATATTCCTATACGTTTCTAGAGGGATGCCATTCACACCGTTGACTATCTCATTAATAGGATTCATTCACAATTCTTAGATATAAAAGCTCCTTTTAACTTGTTGTATCCTAATAAGGAACAGTTTTCTATTCCTCTCAAAACCTTTTGGATGCACTTGTTTGTTCAAATACTTGGGTCTAACCATTCTAAATTTGATCCTAAGGCAGCCAAGTGTATTTTTCTTGGGCATGTACAAAATCAAAAAGGCTATTGTTGTTATGATCCCATCTCAGGGATCCATTTTGTGCCCATGGATGTTACCTTCTTTGAAGATGTCCCCTATTATCCTAGGGTTTCATCTCAGGAGGGGAGCGATGAGCAGGATATATTTGCATAGGAAGTCTTATTGCCTATTCCTGCAAATGAAGGGAAGTTGTCAAAAGGTAAAGAATTGAGGATGTTTCACAGACGATGGTGGAGGTAAGTCAGTCCTAGTAATGAGCAGTCCAGGCCAGTTCCAGTCTCATTTGCGGCACCAGATTCAAGTATTACACCCACTTTACCTATTCTAACTACAAATGACTAGACCTGTTCATGGACCGGGCCAGGTCGGGCCGAGCTTTTACTCTGTATTAACAGATTTTTCTAAGTCCCGAGCCCGAGCCCAGCCCGACCATCGGGCCAACAACCTGGGCCCGAGCCCGGTCCTCATAAAAAGCCCGAAGTCGGGGCCTGGGCCCGAGCCCAAAATTTAGCCCATACTGTTAGTACTGCTGAAGTGGTTGAATAGAGAGAGAGAAATTATAAATAAAAGAATAAAAAATGTATATATTAAATTATAAATATATGTTTTAATAAATATTATATTATTTATATATTTTATATAATATATAAAATACATATTATATATTTTATAAAATATATAATGCAGAGTCGAGCCGGGCTTTTTTGACAAATCCCGAGCCCGGCCCAAAACACAGTTGAGCTTACTGTGTTAGGCCCGAGGTCAAGCCCGCAAGCCTAATTACATGACCAAGCCCGACCGGGGTGCGGGCCGGGCCATCGGGCTACCCAGCCCATGAACAGATTTACAAATGACCTCCTTATTGCACTATACAAATGGAAGCATCGTTGTACCTCATCTACCGCCCATTCCATCTCCCACTTTCTTTCTTATGACCACCTTTCATCATTATATAAGTCCTTTTTGGATTCCATTGTTGCAATTCCTATTCCTAGAATTGTGCAAGAATCCCTAGTAGTGCCTAAGTGGAAGGACGCAATGAGAGTTGAGATAGACGCCCTTGTGAAAAATTATACTTGAGAATTAGTAAATCAGTCGAGAGGAAAGAAACTTGTTGGGTGTAGATGGGCATTCACGGTAAAGTATAGTGTCGATGGTACAATCGAAAGATACAAGGCTAGACTGGTTGCTAAGGGATACACAAACTTATGGTATTGATTACTTGGAATTTGGAAACTTTTACACTAGTTGCCAAAATGAACAACATCAGAGTTTCGTTGTCTCTTGTTACTAACTTCTCATGGCCATGGTTTCAAATGGATGTTAAGAATGCTTTTTTTTCTAAATGGTGACTTGCAGGAGGAGGTGTGTATGGAGTTACCTCCTAGTTTTTATGATGTAGATGTTGGTAAGTTTATAGGTTGAAGAAAGCATTCTATGAAACAAACTCCAAGAGCATGGTTTGATAGATTTAGACTTGCTTTAGAAAGGTTTGGCTATGTACAAGCCTAATCTGATCACACTCTTTTCATTAAGAATGAAGGCTCTACTTTGACTCTCCTAGTTGTGTATGTTGATGACATTGTGATGATAGGGAATAATATTAAAGAAATTAATTCCCTTAACCAGTTGCTTAATCAAGAGTTTGAAGTGAAAGATCTACGTGAGTTGAGGTATTTCTTTGGGATTGAAGTGGCAAGGTCCAAGCATGGCATTTTTATTCCCTAGAGAAAATATGTTCATGATCTCCTAGAAGAAACTGAAAAATTGGGGGCTAAACCTGCTGACACACCTATTGAGCAAAATCATAAGATAAATGTAGAAGATGGTGATCCTTTTGAAGATAAAGGTATGTATCAACGACTTGTAGGAAAGCTTCTCCATCTTTTCCTGACTTGCCCTGACATTTCGTATGCTGTCAGTGTTGTTATATGCACTCTCCCAAGACAACTCACATGCTTGCTATTAAAAGGATATCAGCCTACTTGAAGAGGTGTCCATATCAAGGTATACTTTTAAAAATAATGGTCATATGAAGATAGAAGTATATACAGCTGTAGATTGGGTAGGATGTATTGATGATAGGAGATCTACCTCAAGGTATTGTACTCCTATTGGAGGAAATCAATCAAAATGTTATTGCTTGCTCCAATGCCAAAACTGAGTATCGGTCTATAGCTAATGGTGTAGCTAAAGTTTTAAGGTTGAGATCACTTCTTGAAGAATTGGGAATCGAGTATGAAAGACCTTTGATGTTGTATTGTGATAGCCAATTTGCCATTAACATTGCTCATAATCCGATACAGCATGATAGAATAAAACATATTTTAAGTGGGCTGACATTTCTTCCTTATGTAGCCTCTGATATGCAGCTTGCTGATCTCTTCACCAAGGCAGTCACCAAAGTCGATCTAGACACAGATTTAAGTTGGGAATGTCAAATATCTTTTCCCAACTTGAAGGGGAGTGTATAGAAAAGAGCTAATCAGTTTGTGGTCCCACTAGTTTATTATTTTATTATGTTATTTTGCTGTTAGCTCTTTATTTTTCTGATGTTATTGGTGGCAGGGGTATTCCTATCATTGCAACCTTTTATTTTTTGTTTAATATAAATAGCAACATGTGTGGTGGCAGAACAGATTAGATTTCTACACCCCTTTTCTCATTCTTTCTTCTCTCTTGTTTCTCTGTTTTTTTCTCTTGCTTTTTCTTGTTGAAAGAAGTCAGATTATCCATGTTTATTGTCAACTATATTAATCAGGCTTCATTTGGTACAGATTTTTACTCTGCTGATATTGCCAAAGTTGATGTTTAAGAGTTGAAGTCTAAGGATGTTGTCAACTTGTCATTGGTTGTATAGGTGAAACCTCATCACCCACTTAAATGAATTTGGTTAGTGTAGATTTTCTCTTTTGAAGAAATTTCCTTTTAGCTCATTATCAAAAAAAAAAAGTATAGGTTGAAGGATGGTGGTGATAACTGATAGCCCATTCATGGTTTTAAGAACACAAAAGTTTCAGGGATGCAAACCACAACCCTTACTTTTCTTGTGACTCGCTATTCAGGCAGTGATATGATGGTGGGGTTGTATTTGGTTTTCTGTGGCTACTTTCTTGTCCCTACTCTCCAGTGTAGTCTCTCATTAGGAAAAACTAATGGCTTGTCTTTCTGGCTAAAAGAATATTAGTTGCAAATACTTTTTTTATCACGCATCAATGGTAACATGTCATGCACAGGAATCTCCCAACCAGCCCAGGCTGTTTTTTTTTTTTCCGAACAGCCAAAGTTTTTCCCCCTCACTTTAATGGGCTATGCTTTCTATTCCGTTTCCTCATTTTTCTTAAATAAATTTTTTCCTTGCTTTCATCAAAAAAGAACTTTTATATCAATGAATATGACAATGAATTCACTTTTGCTATGACACAGTCGTAGCACAGGGCTAAAACAGAAAATCATGGCCTTAGATGTACTGCAGTAGCGAGTGGCCCCAGCAATAAGCAACTTCATCTAATTCAAGGTGGGGCCATGTCAATAAACCAAAGGCTTTGATTTAGTTGTTTCAGTGCAGGGCTACAACACTGTCGTAGCAAATGTGCTTTGTATGACAATTGGTACTTGGTAGGATAGGACAGTAAGTCATATGAAACAACTACATTAACTTGACCAAATTTTAGGTGAATATTCATATTTTTTTCTTTTTTTTTTATTTTTTGATCAGCAACTCAAAATTGATTCATTAGATTAAAAAAGCATCTGAATATTCATATTTCTTCAAATACAGATAGTTGTCACTGATGTCAAAAGATAAAACCCCAGTAAAATAGAGTAGCCTTTGGGTGTGTAATAGTCTTGGAAAAAAATAAGCAGAATCCAATTCATGATATCATAGTGAAAGCAATAGAACAATGGGCACATACCGCATCAACTTGCACTGCTTTATCATTATGCACAGATGTTCCACAAATACGGATGAGTGCAATACCATCGGCAGTATAAGTCTCATCCGTTAGATTTTTGTCTGCTATAAATTTCTTGTAACCAGAACTTACTCCACCCTGGATTATAAATAGTAATTTCCATTAGGTAAGTATTTAACCTATAGCAGTCCAATTTCAACTTTCAAGGTAAGGACCTTGGTTCAGTAATTTCATATCATTTACACACCAAGTCAGTCCGTAGACTCAAAATACTAGTACCTTGAGGACAACCATAGACTCAAAAATTGCAATGAATTGTGGAGGCTCTTTCCCTTGAAATATGCGGCCCTGCAAGAGGTTTAATTTTAACCACAAAACTTATGTCACCTACACAAACTTAATGACATATGGTAGAACACAGTACCTGGACAGGCCGTCCTTTCAATGAGTTGCACATTGTACTTGCCAATCGTGTAGCCATCATTTGGTCGTCCTGCAATGCAGTAATACAGTCACACACCAATAAATTCAAAATCTGTATATAACAAATGCTTAGTATAGAAAAATCAGGACTATATGCAGAGGACAAGTAAAACACAAACACAAGTATAATTTACAACTACCGAGAAAACCAGAAATCCAGCTTTTTTTTATCAATAACAGAGATTTCATTAAAAGATTAGGGAAAATAATACAAGGAGAGCTAAATTATCTCAAGCCCCCATAACTGTCACTAACACACAAGATACAATAACAATTACAACAGGGCTCAAAAAACCAAATTCCCAATCACCCCTTGCCTAGCTAAGCCATCTGCAAAAGAAAACCAGAAATCCAACTTATCAAAGAGACAAAAGAAAACCAGAGAAGCAGTACAAGTATTGTTGTGTAATAATAAGGTTATCAAAATAAAAGGTAAGGGAATATAAGTACATCCTGCAGCACACATTCATCAGTCAAGATGGGTACTCCATCTGTGGGTCCTTTATACAATATTCTAGATATTTGTTGTAAGATGGATTTGTATCCCTTTCAAGTTTTTTTGATTGATAAGTACGAGCTTTGTTAATTAGAAAAAGAATGTGTATAACCATACAAAAAGTTCCTCGCACATCAGAACCCCTGGTAGATCCAGCTACCAACCCCAAGTACATCTTTATCCATACATTGTAGTCACCTGGATCTCCATTGATTACCCCCCCCCCCCCCACACACACACACATAAACACATACATTTTGTTCTGTATCTCTTGGGAGAACAAGAAAACATTGTATCCTTGATACCTTGCAGTATTATTCTAGCAGCATCCTTCAGCTGCTAATCAATTCTTGTAAACTTGAACTTGGCAATGACAGTTATAGATTGGACATAGAACATGAATATATTCTGAATCAAGAATATATTCTCAACCACAAAGAAAATCCATTTTCTGATACTAGAAAACCAAGAACATGTTTCTGGTTTCAGTTTTTTGTAAAAATAATACAAAGAAGAGCAACCCAACAAAAAACATCTTTTCTATGTCTCATGTCTGAGAAAATATCATTTGCTTAAACCAGCTGTGAGGCCCAATTTTCTGAAAATCACAAGGAAAATGGTTCCTTTGGCAAACACCACCTAAATTTTCCATAATAACATGGTACAACTTTGTTTTAGATTGTTTAAACATGATACTTGGTGCAAAAATGAGAAGGCCTGAAAAAGAACTATCATATTACTCATATTTTTATAGCTTAAGCATGAACAGAACAAATTAAATTACCTGGATACTATCCTTCCCCAACCAGCAGGTCAAGTAGTAGTCTTCCCTCTTATCACCTGAGTGATAAGTATAAAGAACAATGTAGCAATCTCCACTATAAAATTTACCAATCTCCTCCTTGGGAATTGGCGTCTTGGCACTGCCATTTATGCGCCATACCTGAAAAACTAGTGGACTTCAGTCCTCCAATAAGATTTTATTGTTCACCAGTTTGTAAAAATCATAAAACCACTAGAAAATGCAGTTAGAAAACAATGGTGAAAATCTTTTTCTTTTGGTAGAAAAATAATGGTGATAGTCAGACCTCAATTTTTCCACCACTTTCAAGCAAAGGTGGGATATCTTCATTGACAGTAGCACCTTTTGCCATTCCCTTGACGTCAACACCTTGTTGCTTCAGCAAAGCTAACAGATAAAACAGTTTCAGATTAAAACTTATCCCAGGAAAACAAATTGACTTACAAATGAAGTGACTACTACCTGCTACTTTTCCTCTTCCATCATCAGCACCAGAAGTGCTTGCTCCAACTGGCCAAGACTCAAAATTGGACTTAAAAGAATGTGTCTCATACCCTTGAATAATCCGGGTTATGCGTGTTGACTTTGGTCTATTTTGGCTATTGATAAATTCCTAACAGGAAACAGTAAATAGATAAGGATTCCTGACTATTTAAGTACCATGAAGGAATGGGAATTAATACTCTACCTCAGCGGCTTGGCTGGCAGCTTTTCTCTCCTCCACTTGTGTTACACGGCCAACCCAAACAAATACTTCAGCACCACAATCCAGTAAATAGCATTGGTTGTTCTCCAACATGGCTTTAGATAGTGCACCATCCACCGGCTTCACCTGACCATCAGTAATGCTACACCAAGCAGAGATTTCATTTAGGACCATATGACTAAATACACACTACATGAAGAGATTGCACAAATAAATGAATAAATATAGACATTTCATGGAACATCAATATGCTGCTCAAAACTAAAGGTATTTCTTCGTAAATCAGAAACTTCATTTTGCAATATAGCAAGGATATATTATATAAACATGAGATGACAAAACTTGAGAGAGAGAGAGGGAGAGGGACAGGAGAGTGTAAAAGGATAAGAACTACAACTCATAAGAATGTTAAAAATTTTAAGGAAATAAAGCATGTAACTTAAGTTTTGGAAGAAATAGGTTCTGTATAATTAGACAATGATCTCAATGACATATATCTTCAACAAAAAAGCAATCATGATACTGGATTTAATGGAGTTTATAATAATCAATAGATTCTTTAATGCACATTTAAGCCAGAAATCATGAGATTGAAAACAGACAGTTGATACCAGCTGGTTTATACAACATGAAGACCTATGAAGAATAAAGATCTGTCATTTTAAGACATGATGCAGAAGCCTGGGATGCTTAAAGAGCTCATTAAGTATTAACATTCAAGAGGTCAGCTGGCCAGGGCATACTGATAACCACTGGAGGCACACATCTCATTCCTACAAATTTTACTGGGAGTTAAAGGAATAAATTAAGACATTCTTTATTGATCACTTTCTTTTTTGTATACAGAAAATTGAAGTGACTAAGTTATAATTCAATTTCTTTAGAAATATACAAGAACTCTACTAGAAAAAGAGAAATATACAAGGAATTATCAAAAAAAAAGAGAAATATACAAGGAGTATAGGACATGAAATCCAAACAAAAGGAAGTAAGGAATGGTCAACCCAGACAAACCAACCTAAAGCACCCCAAATGTGCATTACCAACTCTGACCACAGAAGTCCCACGCCTAGATCTTACAAGATAATAATTCGATTTACTAGATAATAAGATATCAACTACAATATCCTAGGTCACTATCTACCCAAAAGTGTGTAGATTTGGACCTCAGATGAAGATTGAGATGGACTACAACATCAATGGATATTGGAAAGTGGGGAAAAAGGATCCTAATTAATTGGAGTTTGGAGATATCTGTTCTTTAGGAAACTAGTTGGAATCCACAGACTGTGGTACATTCTCCAACAAGACTCATATAGGCGAACAAGATATCAACATATTCAGAAGGATGGAACTAGCAACTCTTGTCAGAAGAAAATGCAAAAGAATGCTCATCAGCCTCAAGCAGTTCCTACAACTAAATCAGGAGTCCGTGCAACAGTATGACCAAGGGCATGACTTTGACAGGGTGTAATGACATAACATGATTGTGTACCCAATCCCAACATTTGGATAACACTTTGTTGAGTTGAGTATAAGATGAAGAAAAACATACTTATCATAATAATGTCAAGGATGTCATAATAAATGATATCAAAGTCCCCTTTACTTTTCACAGATAATAGAATTACACATAAAATACCTATATAATTTTCCAGGAGTAGTCTCCAGAATAACATCCTCTTCTGTTGCAGCTTTTCTCCCAATTGGAGCAAAACCACCAAAGAGGACCCAGAATTCACCTGAATCTGACTCAGCTACAAGTTTTCCATCATCTATCACAACAAGCACCATTTACAATTTTATAAAGAATTAGCACATGACCGCATGTGGAGTGCAGATATAGGTAGAAAAATGTAAACACAGTGAATGTTCAGAAAATACTCCTTTAGATAAAATTAAAAACAAAAAAAAACAGAGAGAGGACCGTCAAGATTATAATTATAGAAGTCATTACCAACAATTGAGACTTCACACTTCCCTTCATGGTACTTTTCCTTGAAATACTGAATTACTTCCAAAGCCTTGGCTCTTTCTTGAATATTAGAGTTTGCACCATTAAACTGATAAATCTTATTCTCAGTATCCAGGATAAAAACATCGTCATGATTTAGTGATGAGCGAGCAAAGGGAACCTGCATGATGTGAAATAGAATATCATATTCTTTTCATCTAACCAGAGTTCCAAACCAAAAGGATATCTCTGGTTCAAGTTAAGAAAAACCAATACCTGCTTCAATTTGACAACTCGTTTTCCTCTGCAAACATAGAGTCGTGTTTCAAATTTTTCTTCTTCGGGTTTCTTGAACCCAGAAGCAATACCTCCCTCCAATGGAATAATGCATGGTTTAAAGTATGATAAAAACTTGTCTGACTCATGCCCTTGCAATTCCCTATGCTGAACTGCACGTCCTCCAAGGACTGCATCAAGCTCAACTGCCTTGATTGCTGCAGTTCCAGCTTCATCCTATTACAATTTCCATAAATTACAGTATGAAATAAGACCACAGTTTGAAGGTAATTATCAACTGCACAGTGCAAAAAAATATAATACCAATAACAAACCTGACTAGTGTCTTTTCCAATCCAAAAATGTATGTCATATAGATAAGATCCCCCCTTTCCAGAAGTGGTCTGTAGAAAAATTTGCTAGATATGAGTTCACAAAGAACCTAAAAGGGAGACTGTGTCCCCCAGAACATCAAAATTTCAGAAATTATGTACATGTTGCATGTGTATCTAAAGAAAATACAGTGCTTCAAACATCAAGGGTACACTATAATCTAGAATTCACCTCAACCTTAGAAACAGCACCAATGGTTGAGGATGTTTTGGCCTGGATATCAATCAAAGGAAAGGACCAACACAACAGTTTACAGTTCTTACCATCAGTCATTACCTTCTAGTTTCTCTTGGATAGATCAAGTTGGACTTTTTTCTTATTATTCCAAATCTAACATCCCAAGTTTGTTGTTTTTTCATTTCTTTTTCTAGTGGATTTATTTTCTTTTTATTTTTTTTTCTTTTTGCATAGATCAAATTAACTAAAAGTTGTTTACTTTCTTCTAAACTGTTGGATTACCATAAATCTAATATCAATTATATACATGATTCTTTATATGATTGTTTTCTTCTAAATTGGTCATTTGAACAATTAGAGAACTTTGCATTTTGAAACATGAAATGTAAAATGTTTTATAATTGTTAGTTGATTATTACTTTATTTAATGCTTAAAGCTAGAACTTATTGCTTATGAACTTCTATTTTATGGATATTTTTACCTTCTATCATTCTAACTTGATATAGTATATGTTATTTTATCATTTATAAATTTTAAGCGATTTTTCTTAAATTTTGAGGCTTACACCTCACCTTTTTGGGCCATTACGCCTCCACTATGCCTTCAACCTTTTTAAAAACTTGCTATCAGCCACTAATTTAACCAACCTAGGCATCTATCTCAAATTCTCAACAAGATGTTCTGATGTAGAACCAGCTCAGTTCTGGTCCTTAGAGAATGCTGAATGGTCTCTTGGATCAGAATTTTATGGCTGTTGATGGCTGTAATGGCTTCTTGAAGGAATAAGAGAGAAAATAGGGAGAGAAAGAAGAGAGAAAATACCTGGAATCACTCACAGGGTGCCTAGAATCACTGTAAGGCATGGGAATCACTCACCATAGTTAGCATAAGCTGAAGAAACTCAATATATTTCATTGCCTTTGTGTAAAACGTCCATACATATTTATAGACTCTAAACTCATAATAATCCTAGTAGTCAAACTGTTAGACTCATAATAGTCCTACAAGTCAAATTGTTAGACTCAATAATCCTAGTAGGACTCAAACTAAGCTGTCATATCCTACTTCAATTCAAAGAAGACTCAATAACTCTATTCCTAGTATCCTACTTATGCAATGACTCTGAAATTTTAAATATAAACAAACTATACCTAGACAAATTAAACCCTATCAATGGACCCCACAGAAAATTGCAAAATGACAAAAAGACCCCTACTGTCCAAAAATACAGAAATGCATAAAGTTTCATAAAATTCCAATTTTGACTCTTCAGCTCCTGCATCATGTTCACTCCAAAAGCGAAGTCCCTATCCTCCCTAATGCGATGATGGGGGGAGGAGTAAAGATATAGATCTAAATCTAAAAGATAAATAAATAATAAAAGATAAAAGAAAAAGAAAGAAAGAACATGTGATCGAAGGTACCTAAGTATATGTAAATATTAATAACAAGGGCAAGGTGAAAGTCAAGGTTTACATTAAAAAGAAAAACAACAGGCAATTTGAAAATACCTGCAAAACAATGTATGAATCCCCCATATAGAATTTACCATGTTCAGATTTTGGCAAGGGAACTGGCTGAAAGTTCTCAATCCGCCAAATTTCAGTCCCACTGCACATTGTTAAGTAGAAAAGCCAAGATAGTTGTACTAATTCTTAAAAAGAAAAAAAAAAAAAAAAACAATCCTGTGTTCTATCTTGCAAAAGTCCACATGCGATTGAAAGAACCCCAGAAATTTTCACCATTTATAAGAAAAGAGAGCTCGAGGAAGAAAGTTATTCATTAGATCATATTTTTATTGTTTCTAGTTGATAGTGGAAACATGAAAATATCAACCAAGAAATGCATTGTTTGTAAAAAGGATACACTCTCTGGCCCACTCCCTGGAATGCGGGATCCACAACTTTTGTAGAGTTTGCCATTGTGTAACAACTTTATCTATTCCTCCTATGCAAATTGCAGAAGAAGTCCTTCAAATTCCGAGATTCTGATGTCTACAATTTCAACAACCCAAACACAAAACATATATGAGTTACTGCAGAAGAAAATAAAAAGAAAATATTGAGATAAATATATGAATTACTGCAAAAAACAGTCCTAAGATGTCCTTGCTTCAAGGTGTAAGATATGCCAAACAAATGGGGTCACACCAAGTTGAGATAGGAGACTCTAAATTGTTAATTGACTGGTTACAATCAAGCAAGTTGGGAGCCTGGGTTTATAGACATCCCACAAGGGAGATTGGTGCTTGCTTCAAATGGACAAGAAGATCAGCTAATGTTTTAGCTGATATGTTAGGCAAACAAGGGACTGTGAGGGAGAGTTTGTTCTGGGCAGTTTTGTTTTAAAGATTACTTGGGGCTCAACACCCTATTTTTAGGGGTTGACAGTTGTATTTTAATATTAATGAAGTTACTGTTTCCAATCAAGAAAAAACAGTCCCAAGATTCCAAGATGGAGAACAACATCCTGTAAGTGTCAATGCCAAATCAAATACTACTACTAGGGCTTTAGTCATAATCTCTTAGAATCAATCTTGATTCTTTTCATGAATTACATTAAGATAAGTATACAAATAAAAAGCACAAATAGCAAACAAAATATGAATAAAGTGCCCAAATCTTCTACAGATAGTAGACTAGATTACCTAGCCTGGATGCCATCATAGATAAGGGATGTGATGCTTTATGATCAGCATCTCACTCTCTTGATGAGTTGTATTAAATCCATTACAAATTAAAGGAGGGACAAAATTATATGGGACAAAATCATAGGGCTTTAGTCATAATCTCTTAGAATCAATCTTGATTCTTTTCATGAATTACATTAAGATAAGTATACAAATAAAAAGCACAAATAGCAAACAAAATATGAATAAAGTGCCCAAATCTTCTACAGATAGTAGACTAGATTACCTAGCCTGGATGCCATCATAGATAAGGGATGTGATGCTTTATGATCAGCATCTCACTCTCTTGATGAGTTGTATTAAATCCATTACAAATTAGAGGGACAAAATCATATGGAACCTTTCTAGTTGTGTATTAATACCTACAATATAAGCATACTAGTACAAGGTTCAGAACTAAACATAGCAATCAAGTTCTTGAACAATGATAATAGGAACTAAATAGGGAACCACTCCTTGATGTAGGGCATGTGAATCCCTAACCAGTATGCTTAAGGGGCCACAAGCATCACAATGGAAATATAGAAAAGACCATAGTTTTCAAGGCGCCAAGGCGAGGCTAGGAAACAGGGGGGCGCCTAGTCGCCTAGGCAATGGATTTTTTTCAAGTAAAAGCATGTATCCTTGGGTAGTTCCCTAGGTTCCATAATCATATTTAAATATCCATAATTTTCATAAGAAAAGTATAAACTTCATGTTAAAGTATAGAAAATCAACATATTCCAATATATTCATGAGAAGAAGAAGAAGAAAGAAAAGAAAATTCAAAAAATATAGGGGCTGAACCTCTATTTCTGTTTTAGGAAAAGAAGAAAACAAAAGGTGGAAGAAGAAAATAATAACAACAACAACAACAAATTAGTATATAAAAACACAAAATTAGTAAAGAAAAAGAAGAAAATGTGTTGATTGGACAACATTTTATGTTCTTTCTTACTTATTGATTCAGGTTTTGAAGTCTTTGAGGGTTTAATACAGCATTTAGAAATGTTTGTGTTGATTAAACCCTAACAAATAAGAAAATAACAAAAAGAAATTAGTACAAACGCACAAAATGAGTATTTTAGTTTAAAGATGTCTATTTTATAATTATAACCTCAAAAAATTAGGAATATAAAAGTTTGTTATAACACGCTATAGAAAACTGCTTGGCGATTAGGTGAGGCAAGACTCCAAGGGCGCCTTGTTGCCTAGGCGTCACCTTGACAACTATGGAAAAAACCCTCAGCAACCTAGTTTCCAGTATAGTCGAGGCATTCTTAGTTGTCAACTAGAACTAGTTAACCAACTAGATACGTAAGGAGTCTAACGCTCACTAGACAACTAGCAGGGTAATGCACACCAATTGGTCATGTTGAGTTCAATATCTCATATACAATATAGTCAACTCCACTGAGCAATGTAGCAAAGAATATTCAAAATCATGAATTTTCATATAACAAGAATCTGAACAAATAAGTAATGCAACTAGTCAATAGCATAGTGAATCCAAGAAAAAGACTATTCTAACACATCAAATCAATACAATAAGCAAAGTATTGCACATTGAATCTGAGCAAGGATGTATTGCAGCAAGAAGTCAAGCAAATAAGTAATGTAAAACATACTAATATAGTCATTTTATGATATAGTGTATTATAGAGAAGAGTTACAACACATATATAACATATATATAATACAACATGTAAACCTGCCTTCCCCTTTTCCTTGCAAAACAAGGCACTGAACATATATGCAAAAAAAAAAAAAAAAAGATTGTGATATAAAGTAGGGGTGGTCATGGGCTGGGCCAGGCTTAGCACCTGTTATAAGGGATCTAGTCTGTGGGCCTGGTTCCAGCCTATACTCTATGCTTCGTTTTATAATTTAATCAAAGAACAGACTTGAAATTTATAACATTTGGACAACAACTATGTGCAAAAAGTTGAACATATGCTTATTTTGAAAACATTTTCCTGTGCTTTGTACTTCTTTAAATGTCTCAATTGAGTGATTAAATATTTGGACAACTGCCATTTGTAAACACTGACATTGTATAATACTATTAAAATATTCTGGTTGACCAGTACTTAGCATGCATTGCAGACTGGGCCTGCGCACAAAACCTAGGCCCAAGCCCAGAAATTTACAAGCCATGCCAGGTAGAAATGATCACCCAAACAAAGGCCCCTTGGTAAATACCTTTTTTCCTTAGGTGTTGCTTAGGCGCATGCCTAGGTAACACCTGGATGACTATTGACCAAGTCATCAAGCAAATGCATCAGAGGCTAAAAGAATAGACACCACGGCACTACCTAGCTGTCTGTACCAGATAGTAATCATCTTCTCATTTAAATTCATTTCAGACAACCTCAATTGCTTTCTCTCTGATTTGTACTAAGAAAACCTTCAAAGTTGGTACTTTTCCATAACAAACCATTCATCCTATGCCTGAGAAAATTGGAAGCTTCATTAAACCAGCACCCAGTTTAAGCTCACAAGAGAACAAATTAATATACCACTCACAAAATAGATTTCATTGCACAATCCATCATAGGTTGTAAGGGTCTTCGGTGAAACAAAAACTAAATTTCTCAACATGGTTATATCTTAAGGACTTCAGGTAAGGTGATGGTCTAAGTAGATGGACCCCAAAAACCACCACTTCCACATTCATATCCATTCTTGCATCCTTTTGATTTCATGGCTTCACATGACTATTTTAAATACGCTTAACCACCCTTAATCATATACACACTTGCTAGTTCCAGAATACATCCATCGATATAGGTAATCGAAACAAAATACCAATGACCCCATTTCTATGAAAAGAGGTGATTGTTCTATGGATGCCCTGCATTTTGGCATATTCTAGCCTGGCTTAAGCTCTGTCATTACTTAAGCACCATAAAATCTAAAGTTTCCAGACTACCAAAAGTCTTTTTATATCAGTAACTGTCAATTTCATTAAATGAAAAAAAATGAAAATGAACAATACTACTCTCCAAAACTCTTGGAAGTGTATGACCATATATAACAACCAGCCATCCTCTGGTAAGGTCACTCTTTAAATTTAATGCACAGTTACAGGTTTTCACCCAGCCCCATCTGTCCCCATTCCAGCTCAATAAGATTGACACCTATCTTTGTCAAGTTATTCACTAGACCATCTGCAAAAATAGTCATTTTGTAGCTTGCTTTCATCCACAAATTCCACATTCAATTTCCTGGACTGAAGTAATCTTCCATTATACCAGGAAAGTAGATGCACAATATTTCCACAATCTAAACAAACCAATCAGGTTTTCCCCTGGTCGACTTCGTGCATAACTTGCCAATTTATAGATTGTGCATTAGATTGTGAATGGTGAAGTTTAATTCTTTATGTCTCAGAAAATACAAAATAATCATTTAGAAGTCCAAAAGTGATATGTGATAGTACGGAAATCTTCAAGATCTACCCCCACGAAGTTAAAAGCCTCTAGCCATCTATGTTGTTGGAATATGGGAAAGACATGGTATCAGATATGTTGCTGGAATATGGCAAGGACGTGATATCAGATATATTATCCTGTACTGGCACCTTCATACCTAAATTATCTGTCATAACTCTCATGCAAAATCTAGCCACTATATTCATCTTCAGAAACACCTTGGAAATGCCTCAATCAGTAGTTCTTGCAAACTCACTGCTCTTTCTTATTTAAAAAAAAAAAAAAAAAACAAAAAACAAAAAACAAAAACTGATAACATCACCATACTGCAAATTGGACCCCTTCACAAGATATGCTCAAAAAATATCCTATCATGAGAACACCAGTATTGTCAATGCAGTGAGGAGATAGACTAGTCAATTTGACCTCTCTAGTCAGTGCCTAGGTGATGTAGTGAATGAAAAATACATATTCTAGATTCATGATATTTGTAAAATCTCATAAATAGATCATTATAGATTACAAGCATGCACAAATAATGATACTGAATATTTAGTTTACAATCTTTGTTTTGTAAACTTAAATTAGGCTGAATAGGCTAGAAAGGAGCATTACAGCCTTTGTTTTCTGAAGAAAGAGGGCACACTTGACTATTCAATGTGCCCCTTGCTTGTGGCAACACTATAACAGTACACCACTGATAGGAAGAAAACTTAAAATAACTCCCCAGTGCCTTCTTTTATTTTTAGGGTAAATGTCTTAAGAACTCCACCCCCCAGGTTTTCTAATAATACCTTAAATTTCCCTGAACTTTGACCTGACCAAAAAATTCCCTGACCCTTGGGAGTAAATGGACTTTTAAACTTCTTCAATAACTTTTAGGTAGGTGGAGAGTTTAAATGACCATTATGCCCATATTAACCTTTTCAGACAGTCCAGCCAATGATGCTCAAACACTAGTATTTTACCCTGTTGGGCATTTACCTCCCCTGACAATACCTTAAACCCAGGGGAAGTTTTAAGGCATTTACCCTTATTATTATTTATTATTAGAAAACAGAAACCAGAAGTAACAAAACTGTCAGACGCCCAACACCCAACTTCCCTCTTTCTCCATCTGTCTACCATTTATATCCCACCTTTGATCTCTCTCCTCTCAAAAAGCTATTGATTCCATCTGATTTCTCCTTCTGTCCTGTCGATGGCCAAGCTCTCTCTGCTCTCAAAAAACTATTAATATAATTTACCATTTCTCAAAAAAAAATAAAAATATTGCAGCATTTTCTCTTATCAATGTTTCTTCTGCAAACAGATGTGTCCATGTTTACGAATTTACGAGACTAAGAAGGGAAATTTCTCTGTGAATTGGGTGATATTGCTCTGGCTTCTGACACCCTTGAGGTGTAATTCACAGTTTTCCATTCCTCTTTTCAATCCACTCCTCCCACCCCCCCCCCGACATATCTGAGCTGTCTCCTATTAAAATAAAACAATGGGTTCATTAGTTTTATAGATTAAAAAAAAGTATTTTGTGTTTAATTGGAGAGAGTGTCATTAGTGGTGCCATTAGCGGACCCCTCAGACTTTACCACATATGGTGAGGATAAGGCTTTGATGATTGCTGTCATTTTTTTATTTTGAATTTCATTTAAATTTTAAGGAGATTTCAGGAGATGATGAACAATCATCATCACTTGTTTCAACGAAGTGATATGGGCTGTGACAAAGCTGTCAAAGCATATACCAGAGGGACGTTCTACTTACATCTCCTTCAGATGCTAGACACAGTATCAGCAATTTAACATGTTGAAAGCCATGATATCAGCAATTTCTCTTAGGTTACTAATGTAATATTAACAGAAAGGGTCTATAAGTCCATCTACTCCCAAAAGTCAGGGGGTTTTTGGTCAGGCCAAAGTTCAGGGGACATTTAAGGTATTGTCACAAAACCCAGGGGAGGTTTAAGGCATTTACCCTTTATTTAATGCCTTTTTTCTATTTTATGTACCATCAGCCAATCATGCTCCATAAATGTTCAACAGCATGAATATAACAAAATACAAACATATTCTGCATTAACTCAAATAATTAGAGATGGAAACAAACAAATAAAGTTATAAAATAACTTAGCAGTTGACTAGGTTGACTACTCATTAATCAACTAGTCAACCTAGTCAATGCTTAGTCAACCTAGGAGACCACATAATGAGTCACAGAGTGGTTAGTGATGCAGGTGGTCTGAGAATCATGAGTATCTAGTCAGACTCAACTAGCCAATGCTTTGATAACACTAGAGGTTACATACTCTGATACTCAAAATCATTGATCAAGTATTTTGCATGACCAACCCACTGAATTACAAACTTAACTTCCTCCAAAGAGTGCACATTTCGTAGTCTACTTGAACATAATAAAGCTCTAGCACTAAACCCGGATGCTACCATTTGGGGCTACAAAGACCTCATCAAAAAAGTAAAGTGGTTAACTGGTAATATGAGAGTTGAGGTAAAATGGGTAAGCAGGTCTGCTAATACTATGGCTGATTCTTTGGCCAAACAGGGGGTTTCCAGGGACGATCTTTTCTGCGCTACTGTGTAAGTTGTTATAGTATATTGGAAAGCTGTACTTAACTAGCCTGGAGAGGTTGCATCTCGTGCCTCTCCTTGGGGACATTGTACTATTTTCCGTTGCTGATTAATAACTTTCTTTCAATTATCAAAATAATAATAATAATAAAGCTCTAGCATGTTTTTAACATTGTGGGTATAACAGTTTCAAAATAGAGTGAGGAATATAACAAGAAACACACACACACACACACCCTAAAGAAAAGACTGTTCATAGAAGCAGTAGCCTTTTGTTACAGAAAAATGATCACCCACTTGGACACATATTTTTCTCAAATGCAAATATACTTGAAAGCAGGACATGCATTAGTAGTTTAATATAAAAATATCACTCAATTCTTGTATTAAACATGCCAATCTGGATAAACAAAAAGAAAGTATGTTTTCTTACTAATCAAAAGAAAAAAGTAAATAAATCAATGTGTTCCACGATTGCCTCCCTTCAACTTCAAAGTTGTAGTGACTTATCAACTTCATATACTTTGCATGCACATTAAATGATGCAGTTTCTCTCCTTCCATTGTTTCAACCAGGTGATGAGTCTGGAGATCCATTTTTATCCTTATTCTCATTTACTGATAACTTTTCCCGAAATATACAAATGTTCCAGGTTCAGCTTTGGAGAAATGAACCGATCAAGAAGATCCCAACTGATTGAGAGCTAAAAACTATAATCTACATTCTGAACTATTTGTGCTGATTCCCCAGGGTGAAATTGCTATTCCAAAGTGGTCTGCCAGATTATAGGCAATCCTAGAGATACCAGGGATCTACATATTTAACCATAATCTTCTAAGAAAGCGAAAGAATGCATCCAGTCCACTTGTAATCCTCTGAAAGAAATTCTCGGAAAGTCTATCACTTTGTCCAAATGACAACTCACAATTAAAATCCCCTCGATTGCACAAACAACACATCAGAGCATGCCATACAGTGAATTAATAGATCTCCAACACAGGAACCCACACAATCGACAATAAGAACACAAGGAAACCTCCAATCTTTCAACAAAAAGAAATAATAGAATGATCAAGCAAAAGAACAGTAAGGAAAAGACAAGCAATCAAAGACAGTATGCTCTAGAGTTTGAAGATCTCCTGAAAACGAAGTTGACACATGCAGAAGCTCAGATCAACAAGATTCACATACAATTGCAGCAGATACCAAAAAAAACGGCAAACCTACAAGCAATCAGAAGCAGGTCCAGAGGCCAAGAAGATCTACGAAATTCAGTGATCTCAGCACCAATCAGATCACAAATACGAGAACAATTTACAATGAATCATCATCAGATACGAATAGAACATACCTTAGATCTCTATCACTCCTTCCTTTTCCCTCTATCTTTCACTTTGCAGAGAGCAGAACGTGGGAGGAAGGGATGCGAAATGGGAAGCGATGCAGAGCTGGCAAAAGAGAGGATACTTAAAAAAGCGAATAATTGCTCCCTCTCTCTCTCTCTCTCTCTCTCTAAACTCTTTCTCTCTCCCTCTTCTCTCTCCTCCTTTTGGGTTTCTGGGGGTTTTAGAGGCTTTTTCTTTTTTTCATTTCTTAATTCTATTAGAATAAGAAAAGGATAGAAGCAAAACAAGCCAATAAGAAAAAATAAAAAAGAAGAAAAGGAAATTTTGGATGGCAAAGTCGGAAAAGGAAAATTAAGGAAAAGAAGGAACCAGTCAGTCACGGTGGCACCGGCCATGGCTGGAAACTGTGAAAAAGAATGAAAAGATGGCTTTTTTATTTTTTTTTTCTCTCTCTATCTCTCTGTGTTTTATTTTTAATAACTATAATTATTTTTAATTAATTTCCTTGATCTTCGCTGTCTCTGGTCTCTGCCGTATGTCTTAATTCCGAAGATTTATACGTTCCCGTATGTCTGTATTCTAGCGGTTATAAGTGTAAGAACTCAGCATTACCGAGCTCCGACCCCTTTGTCAGGTGCCTATTATCTCGGTCTCGGTTCAGGTGTGTCCACCCGGTGGCTCAGTAGAATTCAACTTGGCTGCCCACCTATACGCGCCCCACTACACATTCTAACTGTGCATTGGGAACATCTCCCATGGTTGGGACGAGCTGTGGGACTTTTGTGGGGTGCACTCTGTGCAGAGCCAATCCAAACTCGATTAGGTAGTAGCATAATCATTAAATGTTTCAAATCTACTTGCGTGTGAGTAGGATAGCCTCTAGTATCTTCTTCTTCCATTTTTCATCTTTGGATTAGAATCTAGAACTGAGCTTTACAAATAGAGATTAGAATTGTGGGGCTGGAAATGGATCCGATCGAATTGGATATAAGGAGGATCCAATATGATTTTTTATATATTTTGGTTCAAATTAATTCTTATTCATCATATTCATATCGCATTCGTGTAAATGACTGCTTTAAGAACCCGTTTGGAAAGGATTCAGCTTTCATATTCATATCGCATTCGTATTGAATTTGGATAAATGACTGCTTTAAGAGCCCAGCTTTGATTGAGCTGCTTTCGTCGCTTTGAAGAAACTATTAAGTACCCGTTTGAAAGGGCTTTTGAGGCACAACTTCTAGACCTTTGGCATTCTAAGCTAGGCTGCACCGTATGGAAATCTCTGAAGTTATATTGGATGAAAATTCGGAAAGCCAACATGAGTGAGTAAATAGGTAGATTTTACCCAAAATTAAATGGAGCTGATTTTGGATTAGCGGACCCTACCCAATTTGTTACCAGATAGGGTAACCATGCTTGGAACTAAATTCACCTTGAAAATAACCCAAAAATACTTTAAGGATGTGAAGATATGAAACGAAAGCACTATTTTATAAAGGCCATTGTCTCACTTATGGTCCGTTTGGTTGCTAAGAAATGATGAGATGAGATGGGATGGGATGAGAAGGGAATTTTTGTTTCTCAACCTTGTCACATGTGTTTGGTTGCTAAGACCAATTTGTTCAAGGGAGAAGAAATGAAAGTTATTGGAAGACATTTTCTAGAAGAGGTAGACGTCAGTGGAAGAACGACAGTGGAAGAACAATGCCAAATCTGGAAGAGGCAGACATCGGAAGCCGTTTTCTAGCAATGAAAACTGTTGGATGCCGGAAGCCGAAAGCCATTTTCTGGAAGAAGCAAACGCCGGTGGAAGAACGACACTAGATCTGGGAGAGGCAAATGCCGGAAGTCGTTTTCTGGCAATGAAAACTGTTGGATGCCAGAAGCCGAAAGCCATTTTCTGGCAATGAAAACTAGAGATGGTGCTAGTGAGTAAACCGCCAGACAGTGTTTGAGAAGAAGACTACACTCAGTTGCCTCCTCGATGAAAATTTCTCACTCAACTTCCTTTCCCAGTGGGGTCACACCTATTTGGTGAGACCCCACAATCCCAAAAATTGAGACGTGTATTCTTGTCACATCTCACCCTTTCGCCCAAAACAAACTTGGGAAAATATGAATCTTTAAAGAATATTCCTATTTTTCCATCCCAGTGATTTGAACATTTTTCTTCAATTTAAGTGATTTGAACATTTTTCTTCAATTTAATATTTATATATAACAAGTAATGTAAAAGATAATATTTAAAATTTAAATTATAATGATAATTTTTTAATATTATTATTACAAATCAAGTTTTTTAAAAAACAAGAGTCTTTTTTTCTTCGCAAGTGGGGGAGGGGGGGTTAAAGAAAGAATAGGTTCCATGGATGGACCTTATAATTGACCCTAGAACCACCAAGGCCAAAACTAACCCTACTAAGGTAGGTTCTAGTTCCAAAAACCTAGAACTGAGCCCTATAGAGTATATTCCAAGTTTTTCCTTGGAACCTAACCAATTCAACCCATGCTCACCCTTCACTAACATGGGTGTTCCAAATGTGCCAAAATTAGTTATTCTAAGTACTTATTAAGAACATGAGTTCTCAACCAAAGAAGTACATTAATGCAACTCAACCCAAACATAGAAGCCATTGAGCAACTCTTTTAGGTTGAATGGAAAGCATATCTTGTTCATGGCTTTTCAAGACTTTCACCAAACAAAGCTTCTAGGCTTTCTATATGGGGCCTACCTTGTGCATGCTCAAGTCCAAGCTTAGCCTAATCATCAGGCCTAGACCTTGAGCTCGACCCTGACCCTTATATAAAATTCGAAGCCTGTGCCCAAGCGTAAAGCCCAGTCTAAATAGGAATAAGCAAATTTTATTATACATTATTATCATATATTTTTTATCATATTAGTAATAATAATACATTAGTAAATCGTAATATATCTTTTATTATATACAATATCATAAGGTTGGGCTTATTTACAAAATTCCAAGACTTACTCAAACCTGATACTTACAACCTAAGCCCGTCTCCATAGGCCTAAATTCTATGCTTGAGCCTAAACTTGCAACCAAGCTTGTCAAACTACCCGACCCTTGAACAGGTCTAAATGGAAAGTCACTCTCTTAGCTCAATAAAAGTGTATTTGGACTTTTTCACGAGACATAGCTTCTGGGCTTTCTATATGAGGCTCATTTTGAAAAGCTAGTAGTCATTGCATAAAAACCCTCCCAAATAGGCTCTAAGTAAAAAGTAGGGTCATTTACTAAAACACCCCTTTAGTTTCACGGATCTACTAAAACCTACCATATAGTTTACATTTTACTAAAAACACCCACATAGTTTGCAACCAATTTACTTAATAGTCATTTATTGAGAATCCTTTATATTCCAATCTAAAAATGGTAACATGACCATGTAAAACAAAGTGGAAAATGTTTAAGGGCATGAGCCCTTGCTTTTTTATTTCGAAAGCACCCCTAAAACTTCATACTGACCTTCTAGAAAGAAACAAGGGTTGACTTTCAGACCAATCAAAAAATGCTTGTCTTCAATAGAACTAAGAAGAGAAAACAATGACATTCAGTGTTCTACTATTCTTCATCAACTGTGGCATGTCTTCCTTCTTCAAATAGACAACAAATTTTATTTGAAGGGATATTAAGGTCAAAACTGTCATTTCCCGCTTCCATCTAATGGAAAGTTGATTAATTAAATTGGTTGTAAACTATAAAGGGTGTTTTAGTAAAACGAAAGGGTAAACTTTAGTAAATCCATGAAATTACAAGGGCTGTTTTAGTAAATGATCCTAAGAAGTACAATATTAAAACCAACTCTACTAATAAAAAGGCCGTAAATTTTAAGTATAAAGCATCAACTTTTAAATTAAACCAAATTGAATTGGATAGGAATAAATTCATATTCCATCCAAATTACAAACAGTAGATGAAATTCAAATCCAAATTGCAAACAGATAAAATTCAAATCACCCTTAACCAGATTGAATTTGAGGTTAAGTTTCAGTAAACGAATACCATTTACAGCCCTGTAGAATGGAACATGGATTAGAACTAATTAGACTCTAGGGCTGTGTTTGATTGCAGTGCAATTTTATTTGCACTAGTACAAATGCATAGGAGTGCAAGTGTAAAAAAAATGCAAATTCTTGTTTAATTTTATTTTGAATTTTACTTTATTCTGCTTCATGTTTTAATTTACTTCATTTTTTTATACTGTAATCAAACAAAATAAATTAATATTTGAAACAAAAATATGTCGGAATTTACACTTAAATCATATGTACTGCCATGATGCAAACTTATTTGCATTGCAATAAAACACAGCCTAGCTCCGCTACAACCAAAAAACTTACCAACTGAATCACCATTAATTTTGGGCACATTTCTGTCCCATCTATGAATTGTGTTTGGATCCCATAATGTTAAAAAGGGTGCCTTGGCAAGGAGGGCTTGTGCCCTGGAAAAGAGGGCAACCTCATTCAACTGCACTCTTTTCCAGCACAAAAATTATGTGGAGCATTAATTAAGGATGACAATTTCTATGATATATACCGGAAAGGTACTTGAAAAGCTTTAATAAATAATAACCAATCACAAACCCATGTGAACTTGAATGAATACCGGTTGATTGGTTATGAATTTGATGATACGGATTATTCCTAAGACCAATCTCATTCATCAAGAATTCTTAGTACATGGGTCCTGGCCAAAGATAGGTGATAAAAAATTAAAAAGTCAGGAAGATTAACCCTAATGAACACTATCAAAAAACAACCAAATTTTGCTAAGCCATGCGCTGTCATGTTGCCCAAGTAGTATGTAGTACCCCCAAAAAAGTAGTGGTGAGTTTCTTCATCAGCACCTTACAATTGGCGATACAAATTCATATAGTTGGTAGCAGATTCGGGCTCATATACCTTATAGTGGTTCAGAGCTTTCCACCAATAAGAGCAGAATAGTAGTTTGCGATTTACTTTCCAAAATGATAGCCAAAATCCCAATTAATTCTAACAAAAAAAAATCATTACTTCTTTGAAGGCCATGGCCTTCACTTGACGTGCACTACAAATTGGGATGTTCTTTCATCAGATAAGTTTCTGAGAATTATTCCAAGAACCTCAGATACTCCATTAATCTATCCCACCAGTTGCCTCAGAGACTGGTCGTCCTATGATTAGGGGTGTTCATATTAAATGTCAAATCGATCAAACAATTCCGATCCAATTCAAGTTGGTCAGTTTTTTAAAACTATCGGTCGGTTTCGATTTATATAAAAAACTGAACTGAATCGATCCTATGTGTTTAACCGTTTAAGTAATTATTAATTAGTCTCTACCCTATATGTTAAATGTTGATATATTTTATTTGTGTTTGTTTGAACTTTGAAAAAAAAAATTGGTTATTTATGATAAAAACTAAAAACGTAAAATCAATACAAATATAATACAATAATACAATATTTAATTCAATTTTGTATAAATTTAAATATATATTGACAAAAATCAGTTTTGCATAAAAAACTAATCAATTTAAATATACATTTTGATTTTGTATAAAAACTAAAAACTAAAAAGAAATAAACTTAAATATAAATAGATATTTAGAAATAGGTATTTTAGTTTAAAATATATATAAAAACTGACTAAACAGATAAACCGACCCTTCATGTTTAGATCGGTTTTGCTTCAGGATCGGTCGGTTTCGGTTTAGTCAATAAATAAACCAACTAAGTCAGGTCGGTTGAAGAAAATGACTCAAACTGACCTATGAACACCCCTACCCATGATTAGTATTTGACATCTCTACTAGGTGGTCACAGTAGCCAGTAGTAAGCTCCCTAACTCAGTGATTTTAAAAAAACAGCGTATAAGGATTGAAAGGCTTTCCTTCAAATATGGCTCAGTTTCTAGCTTTCCAAATGTGATATAGGGGTGCAAATTAATGAATTGGATATAAAGTAGATATAAATTTGATTCATTTATATTTAGATGTAAATTGAATCTCATCAGATTTATATCGAATTTGGATTGCATGCATTCGGGTATTGAACAGCATATTAAAGATTTTCACCTAATAAATTCATATTAAAGATTTTCACCTAATAAATTCAATATCTAATTTGGTAAATTAACCAATGACAAGATGGAATCATCTTGAATGGTTAAAAATAAGGATGATATTCTTTAAAAATATCTATTTATTTGATTATCAGAGGTATCAAATCAAGGTAACTTTTTGTCTAATAGAAGGGGTGATATTATTTAAAACATACAGTAAGGGATTTTCAAACAGTGTTATGGCTAAAGTTACTTTTTGAGAATTGATTGAGAAGACTGCTACTTGGGTAGGTAGAAAAACACTAAAAAAATCTAGGTATTCATTTATATCAATGTCTATATTCACATGAGATTTAATATTTACCTTTACTAGCTAACAAGCAGCATAGTAGGTTAAGGAATCTTTCCACAATGTCATTCTTGGCTGGGCATGAACTAACTGTGAAAACACTTTGGTGAGATCCACTGACCATGAGATTGATGGCATCACTTATCTAGGTTGTCTTGCTGGTCTTTAATCTAATGACTTGGTTTCTTTTGTTCATCATCAGCAGTCAGCACTACATTGCTGCACACCAAGTGGCCATAATTGGTACATCAACTGGGCACTGCAATGATATAAAGCAATGAGCAAGGATGGGCTGGAGTTGGTTTGCAGAAATAGCATTGTTTTCTACTTTATTCATGTTCATCTGCTTTCTAGTTGGATTTGTTTCCATGACAAAGAAAGATAATGGAAAATGAGAGGTATAACAATGGGTGTTGTCCTAATGTGTCTAGCACAGCTCCAACCTCTGAATACATAAGAGCATTTCAACAAAAAGAGCAGCTGTATGGAGATTTGTTTGAGATAGCAAGCAAGATAAAAAGTATGCTAAGGTTACAAAGCTAAGGGACCCAATACCATAAAAGAGATTGTTTCAGTGGTGAAGCTGATGAACTGTATATTGAAAGTCTGGATCTGATAGGCACATTTGCTTGGCACTCTTTGTAAGCACACAATCAGTGTTGTACATCTGTCCCACATGAGGTTGTTGGTTGAACTGAAAGGCACATTCGTGGGGCAAATATTGCACACTGATTGTCAAAGTGTGCCCAGCAAATATGCCTACCAGATCTGGACTCGGACGTTAAGACCATTAAACACTGACCTCTTCTTACTTGGGGGAGGTATATATAGAGAGAGAGAGAACAATTATTGTATGAATAAGTTGGGGAAGATATTGGCCGAAGTTATTATTCTTTTTTATTTATTTTAGTTTCTTTTCTTTTGTGTTTAGTAAGGGAAGAGGAGAAGAATGAAGAATTAGGAAAAATAAGAAGGGCAAGATAATTCATGTGTGACAATAAAAAAAGACTATTCAAATTAATTATATGTTTGGTTCCATTGGTGTTTATTGAATAAACGCTGTCATATAGGTGCCCCATCAGCAAAAGTCTCATTATGCGCATCCATACGTATCAATGTTTGCAAGTTTTGTGCATCTCTCCCGTTTTAGGAAGTTTCCCCCAACGGGTAGGCGTTTATTGGCACTTCTGCTGATGTGGTGCCTAATGATGCCTATGTGTCATAAACACCCTCATTAATTGTTTTTCTCAGTTTTGTAGCCACATCAAATACAAAACGTTTACTCAATAAACACTAATGGAACCAAACGCAATTTAAATAAAGGCCATTAGTTCATCCCTTTCTATAATGTTGACCACAAATACTAGTTCTTTTTTAGTTTTTTTTTTAAATTCTCAAATAAGGTTGGACTAACATCAACCACATATCACCTTGGTTCTTCTTCTTCTTTTTATTTTTTCCCCTATTTGCTAAGAAAAACTAGGGGTGAAGGCAGGGTTTGATCTTAGATTAGTGGGAAGAGGAACAGCATGCACTGACTTTTCCAGCTCAGCCGGCTGGCACCTTCCTTATATTTTTTTAAGAGTTAAGACCAAATTACATATTTTTTGACTTTATTAGTAATAAAATCTAATTTTGGATATTAAGGGAACTTTAGAATAAAACCATGAGAAATAGTAATAATTGCAATATTAGCAAATAACAATATTTTGATGGCTTATTTCCAAAATTGCTAATTTGAGATTCTATTTTAGTGGTGTCTAACTAACAAACTGTATCCATCAAAGGAAAATGGTAATGTAAGAAAACAGTATATCATCTACCCATTGGTGGAAGAAGAATAGTAGATGGATCAAGATTGAAATGCCTCTTAGATTCTTATTGCAAATAGAATTTCATTCTTTTCTATGTTGATGATTAACACCATTTCTGTTTTAGGTTTTAGTTTTAACTTTTAAATAGCATTGACATGGGTGATTGGTTTGATAGGAAATAAGGGAAAGTTGAGGAGAAGTTCTTAAGGAATAAGGAATTTTGCTTTATATGTGTATAAAGGGATCAGCCCACAAGGTATGTTTAAGTTCAAAGGGATCCTGTAAGCTTTGCCTTACAGGATCTTGAGAAATATATCAAGCATCAAAATATATGTTGAAATATATGGTTTATTTTAAAGAACAAGCATTATATTTGATCTTCAATTCTTAGATGTTATAACTAAAGATCATGGGATATTCAGGGTTCATTTGGTTCGCCATTGGAACTGGAATCGGTATCAAAATTGAAATCTCCTAAAATCAAAACTGGAATTAGGGGTGTAAATGAATCGAATTCGAATCAGATAAGGCAATATCTGAATTTGAATTTGATTAGAAAATCTGACATCCAAATTCGATTCAATATCCGATGGATATTGAAAATTAATATCCGAATTCGAATCCGATTCGATTTGAATTCGATTAATTAATTATTTTAGATAATTAATAAATATTTTATTAATATAAAGTATATAAATATATAAATTATTTATATAACTTAATTATTATATATATTATATAAAATATTTTATATATTATATATAAAAATTAAATAATCAGTCAAATTCGGATATTTATCGAATCGAATCAAGTCATCCGAATTCGAATCCGATTGACTATTCGGTAAGAATAGAATATCCTAATTCGACCAATTAGATATTCAAATTATCCGATTCGATTCGATTATGTCGAATATCGAATTCGAAATCGGATTTTCGAATATCATTGATACCCTAACAAGAATGGCCTATTTCTTTCATTTATTTGATTCAAATAGACATTATTAAAATATTGATAACATTTTTTTTGGGGTTGGATTTAGAAAGAAATTGTATTCATTGTTCAGATTTTCTTTGCAATTCAATGTAATTATAGCCTCTACTTCTTCTTGCTCCCTTTCCCATATTTTTAATGTTCATAGTTTTTTTCTATTAAAAATATTATAATAATTTATATGTTTTGTCTTTCTCCTCTAAAATGGGTTCTTGTATGATTTGTAACTGGAAATCTATGCAAGGAATGGAGATTCCACGTTATATTGGTCCACATTATATGTTGATTCTTTGCATCGTATGAGATGTAGAGAATTATGAGAATTATATATATAGAGAGAGAGAGAGATAAGTCCACCACCTATATGAGTTTAAAAAAATCAGGGTAGATTTTTAAAAATTTGAAGGCAAATGAAGGGTAAAAGAATCAAAGGAAATTTAAGTGTTTTTAAAAAAATTCAAGATGCGTTTGAGTCAAGGGTATGTTTAAGTCTTTTTATCCTAATTTTTATTTGTATAGAAATGTAATGAAATATTGCTTTGAAAATAATAGCCTTAAATTCATTTAATTGGGATTAGAATCATTAGATGTGGTGAACATTTAGCATGAAAGTATGAAACAATAAAATGGAAAAAATAATTTTTTAACTAATGTTGATCCCTCTTGGCGGTCATGAACACCGGCAACTTTATTGGTGGTTATGTCTGCCAGCATAGTTATGCACCGGTGGCTTGATGGACTATGCTGGCAGTTAATTTCCACCAACAACAACCTGTCTTTTTGTAATCCTGGAATGGGATTTTCATTCCCAAGGGTGAGAATTGTCATTCCCTTAAATGTAAGAATGCTATTCTACTAGAAATGAGAACTGGATTTTAATTCCATCTAACCAATCGGCTGGTCCTGTTCTGATTCTAGCCCCTGTTCCCACAAATCAAATCAAACAAACTCTTGTGTCCAGATTTACTGTAAACTGGTGATTACATCTCCACCTCACAAGGGGCTGCCCCATAATGCCCCACAGCATATCTCTGCCATGTATTGAAAATATCTTCTGATGATGACATCATTGAAACCAGTATTATAATTGGAAGGTATTCCTAATAGATGACGGGGATATGCTGTGGGGCAGCCCTTGTGGGGCAGAAATGTGAACTCTGGAAAACACAATAATTAAAGTTGTTCATCAGTCCGTTATTAATGTCTTTATTACGCCTCAATCTCATGTGACTACAACATGCCCTCCATTAATATGAAACCTAGTCCCAACCTAAATCCTTCCCCCCTCCCCCCCCCCCCTCTCTAAACTTTTTCTCTCTATCTTCTTTCTCTCCCCCAACCAATATCTAATCTCTGGACTTTATCACCTGCCACAACGTCACAACGTTTCCACGAAGAACTCACCTACCCAAACTATAACCAGACCAATCTTGCATTCTCTCTGAGTCTCCAACCAGATCATCTCATTACTTACATAGTGTATCCTCAACGAGGATCCAGTTGAACTTGTCAATTAATCAATAATATTTGCCATCGAGCACTTCATCTAACTGAATTGATATTAGGTTCTCATATCCAATTAATGAAAATTATCAATTTCGCTGAGGTCCAAGCTATATCCATCAAAATTTCACCTTCGCATTCTGATCGTGAATGTGCTTTTCTTCAGCTCAACCGAACATAGGAGCTAGATTGGGATGACTAAAACTGACAGTGCAGCTGCTTGTGTGGTTACGCATTATTTGGTGGAGAGAGCAAAGAAAAGAGAAGAGAGGGAAAGGCGAAGGGACAGAGGTTTCTGTGAGTTTGTGAGTGGAGAAGATATAAAAAGGAAAGGGACTGGAAGGCCAGGGTTTAGGTAACTTTTGTCTGTTGGTTGGGGAAGATAAGGGAAGAGAGAGAGGAAAGAGTGGTTGGGATAAAAGTTTCAAACCAACTCAAAGAGGGTGGTAGTGGTTAGTCAATTGGGTTCCAGTTAGGGGTGCAACTCAGACCAGGTTAAGCCGAGTCGAGATCAACCCTAACCCAAGACAAGTGATTGTTTTGGTTGGATTGAGTTGGGTTCAGGTTAAATACCAAAGAATAAAAAAAAAAAAAAAGAATTGGGTTCAAGTTTGCCCAGTTTCTTCACTTCTTTTTGCTTTAAAAAAATATTTTCACTTCTTACATTTAAATATGGGGACAAAGTTTTTTTTCGGCAACAAAGCTATGGTGCCTTATGAGTACTACTAGTATTAAATTAAAGAAAATTGCCTTTAAACTAAGGGAAATCTCTGCTGCGAAGAGCTTTGACTGGGCTGTCAATAGGTCAGGTCTGGATCAAGCATGGTGGTTTTAGTCTCAAACCGATTAATTAATCTGGACAAAATCACAGATCCAAAACCGTCTTGGTTAATAGTCCCCAATAGATCCAATTGTAATGAATATATTTTTGTATTTAAATAATAATTTAAAATTAAAAATTGATAATAAAAGTTTAATAAAAATGATAGAAAATGCTAAAGTCTTTATATGTTAATAATTAAACATTTTTAATTAATATTATCTTACATATTATCTATTAAATTTATCATTTCAAACATTAAATACGATACAAATTATAAGAAAATTAAAACAGATCTTATATATATATAATAAAATAATTAATTCTGGTTTTGAATTGATTCAGCAAAGACAAGAACCGGAACCGACCCAATTATTAATTGGGACAAAATTGTGGAACCGGAATTATAGTAAGGGTCCTTGTGGCAAGTCTTTTTGGGAAGATCTTCTGGTAGCTCTCACAATCAAAAGACGCATTGAGCTTTTGCATGAAGATCTGAGCAACCCAAAGCTAATTTGGCTACTACATGAGAATAAAGCGAGAAAGACGTAAAAGCTCCATTTGGAGCTTCTTAAAATCAGTCCAAAATGGGCTCTTTGCGTCTTTTCAGCGAACTGACTTTTGGCGGTTAGATTTGTTATAAACAAATGAAAAAAGACCAAGATGTAGTCTGCCCAACTTGTAAACAACCGAAAGACTGTGCAAAAAGACACACCAAACAGGGTCTAAGTCGCTTAGTTCAGGTCTGTAGAATAGGCCTGATTCATTAACAGTCCTAGCTTTGACAAATCAAAACCCCTATGAATTTAGATAAAAAACATCAGATGATTGATTACAAAAATTTCAGATATCATATCTTTCCATTGTCATAGTCAAACCCTTAACAGTTGTGGATACATGCATACACACATACACATTTATACACTATTTATATATAAAAATATGAAAACATGTGAGGTTTGAATTGCCCAATGCTTCACCCACCCAACATAGTAGGTGATTGCGATTGGTTTTATTGGAAAGTTTGTAGCATGATGTTTATAGCATATCATATCCTGACTCGGGTATTTATAGGTCTACATACTTATAAATTTAAATTTGACCATAAGGCTGTATTTAGTTGTAATGCAAATAAATTTGCACTGATGCAAAACTATGGCAATACAAACAATTTCAATGTAAATTCTGATCTATTCTTATTTCAAATTTTAGCTTATTTTGTTTGATTGCATTACAAATGAAGTAAATTAAGATATATAAGGCAGAATAAAGTAAAACCCAAAATAAAATTAAACCAAAATTTACATTTTTTTTTCATTTGCACTCTTATCCATTTATTCTAGTGCAAATAAAATTGTATTACTACCAAACACAGCCTAAATGAAAAATGGGCTTGGTTAATTAAGCACCAAGGCCTTAATTAAATTAATTAGAATTAATGACCAATTCACTCATCAACCACTCTCTTCCAAATAAAATTGCACTCTTATGCATTTCTTCCTCCTCTCACCTTGTGTCTAAAATTGCCAGATCAACTATTTAATGGTGTTTGACAAACTCTGCTAATCAAATAGAAATCTTGCATTGTAATATAAGAAAACAAGAGTCCCAAATGGGATTCTTCACAGTGGCTTCATATGGGCTTTTCCAGGATTGTAGGTGATGGTTCTTATTTTCAGTCAGTTTTTGTCCTCGTGGAATCGTTGTTGACTCGGGCGTATGTACAACTCTGACAAGAAGCCAATTGTTTGGAGTAAAGCCTCTCCTAAGCTTTCGTCAGTTTCTTCCTCAACTTCACTCGATTGGCTTCCAAGCTAATCCGGATAAACTGACTTTCCTTATTATAGACGGAAGCTTCAGATAACTACATTAGAACTAACAAACTCTTGGTGGGGCCTTTTCTTGCTCCAAGTAGTAGTCTTGGCCAATTTGTCAAGAATCCGGTTCCATTCATGTATTCCTGAAAATCAAGTAATCGACAGAAATATAAAAATTCACAAAGAAACATTATTTTAAGAGGCTAATTGATTAAATTACATAAACAACGCTTAGTCTTAAGAATGCTGAGTTAATATATGATTGACCAACTGGTATGTTGGAACGATTAGATTGTTTGGTTGAAAATTGACCCACATGTGTGAGCATATATGTGTTTGTTCGTGTCCCTGAAAGGCTGGATGGTGAATGTGGAAGCATTTGGTGGGCATTACTAGTTTGGAGTGTGGGTACTGTTTGGTCGATCGGAATCATCAAATGGGCAAATTATGTGGCATAATTTCAGATTTCATCTAAGGGTTGGGGGTGTTCTGTTTCTTCTTATAGTTGTGGGTGCTAAAAATAAATCAAAACCATTTGGATGGTGTTTAGTTTCATTGCTGTTTACCTGAAAAATGACACCAGTTCAGTTCCATATAAGCATCCCCTAAAATAAACATTTGTCTGGGTTTGTGTAAGAGTCATTTATTATGTTTAGTTTGAAGGAAAAAGCAGGAAAAGTAAGGGAAATGTAAAGAAACTTTTACCAACCTTTTATAGATTTTCCTGTATTTCCCTTTTCCTACTTTTTTTCTTCAAACCAAACGCAGTCTACATTAAGCTTCTTTTCAATGTTTCTTCCATCACCTAAGTATTTTTTTCACTATTCAGTTTATGTGGCATTTAATGGTGTCATGGCGCCTATCTGTCAAAAAACATCAGAGAACAATTTTCAACTATTTTTCTCCTTTTTTCAAGATGAAAAAAGTATAAAATATTTATTAAATAAATGACAACAGAACCGAACAACCCCTAGACTGGAAACAAACTTTTTTTTTATGAAAGCTTAAAAACAAACTGATTCTTAAACCAAAATAGGAAAAACGTGGTTTTGGTTTCCAAAATTGAAACCAGATACATGTTGATGAATTTCTGGTTTAAAGAACATGTTTTCGTCTAATTATTTAGGGAGTCTTTAACATGGTTTTGTTTTCAAAAAAAGAAACTACCATCATTTTGTTGACATGGCAGTTGTTTTTGTTTTCAAAAACAAACCCAACCATGTTGTCAAACAATCACTTCATATCATATTTCATAAATCATATGATATATGTATTACAAAATTTGTTTTATTTTAAAAACCATCACTTCAATGGTTTTAGAAACATGATTTTTTTTTTTAAATAAAACCAATTTATTTATGCTTTTCAAAAAATTAAAAATAAAACATGGTTGAATAACATCTTTTTGTTTTAGGAAAATCTATGATACAGAAAAGATTTTTAGGAAAATCTTTTTGTTTTATCAATTAAAATCACCCATGAATTTTGATAAATAACACCTTGTTCCGCTTATGATTCTGATTTATTAGTCAGTTATTTTTTAGATACTGTATCATAATGGAACCCGTTTATTTTTAATTGATGTGACAATTTCAAAATCAAATCAAAACAAAAACATTCATGTTAATAAACAACCCATGCATGAGCATGGATTATTACATTTATTATTGTTATTAGGAGAAAGACTTCCAAATAGGATCAAGTAGGAAGCTTCCCTTCACAACCTGTTCTACTACTTCGTGGAGGGATGATGTGGCAGATCCAAACCGTTCATTGGGCAGGGGACCATCTAGATTGGCCACATGTTTCATCTCAATTTGTCCAAGTAATCCCTACGTCCTAAATCTTTTTAGTATTTTTTCCAACAAATATTAGTCCTTGATGTTCTATTTCTTTTAATGTAGAAGCTGCATCCTTAGAAGGGATTGATATGGATATGCAACAAGTGCTCTGACTATATAAGACAGGTATAATCCCATTCTTGACCCCGCGCAACTCTTTTCTCTTTTGGCTTCATGCCACGTATCTCAGCCCCAAAAAAAAGAGAAGTGTCGATGGAGAAGGTTAGGTTGGATTATAAAAATATGAAGCCTGGTTTGGGTTATAGTGTGTCAATGGCGCTTAAGGTGGTGTTCAGTTTGTGATTCAAAATGGATCAACATATAAAGGCAAATGTAGTTATATGAGAGTGTTACCTACGAAATATTTATCCGGATAAATATGAATATAATCTTAGAATGAAACGGAAATGACTCAATTGATAAGTTTTCTGGTTACTTGTAAATTGTAATAGAGAATTGGGATCAAATACTACTGCCACAAGGGTTATGGGTATGTGGGATGGTTACTGTCCACCCCAGGTTGTATAGCCCCGCAAAGGAAAAGAAAAAAGAAAGAAGAAACAATTGGAACATACCCTAAAGTTAGTGTAGTGTAGATAGTGGATGTAGTTCCTAATGACTTGAGAATTAATCCGGCTATACGCTCCACAGCAACCCGTTTTGTGCTCCAAAGACAATAAAGTGAAATCAATTCAAATTAAGCCCAATGTTTTCAATCCGTTATTGATATCGACAGTTGAATCATCCGAACCATCAGTCGGTCACGATCTTAGAGCTGGATTGGCTAAAACCTGAAATTTAGTCAAAACTTATTGACTTGGTAAAAATTGCTTAATTTGGGTGGTTGAATCATTGATTTATTTAATATAAAAGTCAAGTCATAGATTGCATACCTAATATATATATAAATGCTGTGTTCACATGTTTGATTGCATACCTAATAATTTAGCTCCAAATCAATCCTAACTACCAATCTATTAGCAAAACGAACCGGTTCAGAAAATCTTATGATGCAGCTTCAACATGTTATTGTTATTATAATAATCTCATAATCCAACCTAAAACCCTTGAAAATGGTAAGATTCAAACTTGGTTGGTTTGTTGCCGAGTCAATTCTGACAGGTTGGAATTTAGCCGGCCAAAACAAATTCGATCTAAGCCTATTTTAAAAATGTGGGCCTTGCATAGGACAAAGAAAGGAATTGAATGGAACAGAATCGGTTAATGCATTTGAGTTTGTATCATACTCAATCCAGCAGAATATCAAAATAAAATATATGGACTGGCCGGCAGTATCTTTTAATTTTTCTTCCTGTTCTGAGACTTCTTTTGTGTACAATCATTAGGTCCGGACCGTCCAGCAGGACCAGCACCGCCCTGATCTATTACGTGGCGGTGGGTGGCGGCAGCTCTCCAATTTGCCAAACGAATTTTATTTTGCTACTTTTAAATAATGACGTGTTTGATTGCAATGAAAGTAAATTTGTTTGATTACAATACACATTAAGTAAATTAAGACATGAAGTAAAATAAAGTAAAATCCAAAATAAATTAAATAAAAAATTATATTTTTTTTTACATTTGCAGTCTATACATTATATTAGTGTAAATAAATTTGCATTGCAACTAAACGCAACCTAAATTATAAATTTACATTATTATATTTTAGACTTTTTTCTTTGCATTACATATGATACATTGTAGGAATAGAGAAGGGTGCACGTGAGGTTTATTGATCTTATCTTGGAGAATTTAGTTATATGGGTTTCGATCGGATACATCTATATTTGGCGAGTGACCATTTCAGCTGGGGGTGATATTTTTAGCCTGTCCCTAACTTGCAAATTTTAGGCTTAGGCCTAAGTTTTGTATTTAGGCCTGATTCATGCATTATATATCACAAACCCCACCTATGTTATGATATTCTCCCTAAATTGTGATATTAATTCTTTTACTTGTTATTGTTTCTATTTGTACAAATTCATAAAAATTTATAAGGTTTATTTTATATAAATATTACAATATGGCATGATTACATATTATTTATCATATTTTATATTATAATGTATAAAATAAACTTTGTACACTATATATAATATATATTTTATATACAAAAGCTTTAGGCTCTGAATCAGGCCCAGCTCGGCCCAAGCCCATGTATGTCTAGGCCTAGGCTTATGTTTCAAGCTCAGAACCCAGGTCAGGCCAGTCCCAGGCCTAGGCTATGTCTCCCATGCAAAGCCTAGCCCAGCCTGATCATGATTACCCATTTTTCAGCTCTTGGATCATCTGGCATAGACTCTATATTTCACGTGGTATTGGATTTTTCCTTAAAATTAGTATGTTTTTGAGTGAAAAATTATTTCCTAAGCTGTATTTGGAAACGATTCAAATGGAGTGTAAATCCTGGTTTAGGGTAAATTTGTATTCTGGTTCACTTTTGCCTGTGTTTGGCAATATTACATTTATATATTGACAAATGACAAATCAATGCATATTTACATTGATAATAAGATGTAAAAGTACATCAATAAAAAAAAGAAGTAAATTTACATTTAAGTGGGCTTCTGATAAGAAAAAAGAATATGCTTTATTGAAATTCATGTTTGCATCCATTACAGCTAAAAGTCTATTTGGTAAAAAGGTAAATTTGTCAATGCAAAACTAACCCAACTTTGTAATTTATATAAACCATTTTACACTCTACATATTTGCATCGTTTCCAAACGCAACCTAAAAGGATCCTTTGATAATTCGATTTTCCTTTGTTGCTACTATTTAAATTACTATTAGGTCAAAGATAGTTGTGACAAGCGGGTTAATCTGTTTGGGGGATTGACCAAGGTATCTTGAATGGGCAAGGTACAAAATATTGAAATTTATTGGTGTGAAGTGTATGATATGTATCAATTTTTAAGTCACCAATACAAGCAATACTTAGGTAGATTTAATATTTAAAATAGTAATGAGTCTAGGTTGTTTCTAGGTAGAACCAATTCCAAACTTGATGAGGGTGGATTTGGCCCTCCAGTGACATCATGACATATGGCAATTCAGAACAACTGGATGACATCTTGGCATCACCTAGGCGATGACTTGCCTTAGCCAAAGAAATGGAGTCCGACCTGGCGACCTACCACCACTGCTGACCTGGTGAAAACCTAGTTGACGACTTCATTCATAACTCTGAGCGGCTTGTAGCACATCATCTAGGGCCGACCTGTGGCACCTCGTCAATGCAGTCGAAGTGACCTCGATGAGGAGCAACCTCCCTTGAGGGCTTTCAGACCTAATTGAGGTCCAAGTGGCGACCTGCGAGATGTGCTCATCAACCAAATCGGCATGCATATCCCCACTAGGGGTGATCATTTCAGCCCAGCTCGGCCCAACCTGGAAATTCCGGGCTTGGGCCTGGGTTTTGTGTTCAGGCCCGCAAATTTTAGAGCTAGGCTTGGGCTTAATACTTCAAGCCCGGCCCGCATATATTTAAACTTACACATTTTATGTATAATGTATACATGTTATTTTACATTATATTATATATTTTATATATAAATATTATAACATGACATGTATAATTTATATTATATGTAATATTTTATATTATTTAATATATCAAATAAAAGTTTATATGCACGTTATGTCATTTAATATAAAATATTATAGATATATAATGTTTTATATATGAAAGACATTGGCTCGGAATCAGGCCCGACCCGTGTAGACCAGGACTAGGGCTTATGTTACAGACCCAAAACCCCCATGATCACCCCTAATCCTGACACTCCCAGGTTTCTTGGAAGTTGGCCCCCGTACCTTATGTTCCGGAGGAAACCGAACAAGGCGCGAAAACTGGTCTACGTGTACGACTACCTTCAAGGACATCGGGTCGGTTAGGCACGTCTTCCCAGAGATCTCGGACACGATGCGTGAAGCCCATGCCAAACAACGCCTATATAAGGGCATCTATCTCAGTGACACAAGGTACACGCGATTAATTGCACTCTAGCTCTCATATTTATTCGATTTCCAGTTCGCAATTCACTACCAGATACTAACTTAAGCATCGAAGTGACTTCGTCGGGTTAGCCACCCTAGGTCCTCTAACATTGATTCCTTGAAGGTTTCTCTACAGAGCTACCTAGCTCGGAAATCAACCTAGATCGGAACCCAATCTACCCCCCAGCTCAGCCTAGTCAGCTCGGCATCCAAGTCTTCATCTAGCAGAAATCCTCCAAAGACCAGTTAGATCGTGCACCATCAATCATCATCCAAGTCACCAATAAGCGGGAGGGGGGGGGGGGTGTTGCCTCCCATGACTCCATCAATTGGCGTCGTCTGGGGGGCAAGAAGATCCGTAATGAACCTTGAGAACTCTCCCTTGTGACAATCAGGCAAGTTCAGTGCCCATAGCATTTCTTGGAGTAGCAACCGTGCCGAACCCAACACTCCCATTACCCTAGACAAACACATCACTACCTCATGTGAATGCCCCTCTCCCCGCGGTAGAGCCATTAGCAGTTCCCGTTGGGATTGAAGCGCCAGTAATTTTATGAGCTAAAGCACAAATTTCCAGATGTAGGCACGGGAGAAGTTCAACGCACTCATGCCGTTGTAGAACAACTTCAACAACTAGCAATCTAGCGATAGGCACCTCGGAGTTAGGCCGCCCTGCAGGTTGAGCCATTCATGGTTCTCGTGGGAGTTGATGGCCAACAGACTAAGTAGCTCTACCAACCTCATTTTAGCCCGGACGAGTCTCGTCAGCCTTCTTTGCAAGGTCTCCCCTACAGGTTGAACCCTTCACGGCTCTCGAGGGAGTTAACGGCCAAAAGACGATGCGAACGCCCTTGCGGGTCGGCCTTTCAAGGCTCCCATGCGAGTTGGTAACCTACAATTAGTAGAGCTGCCCCCACAGGTTGAGCTCCTTGTGGCTTCTCATAGGAGTAGACGATCGGCGTCTCCGAGGGCTGATCCAGTGTAGCCGTGGCATCACCCTATCATCCAACGTCGAGAGTAATGTACGTATCAACAAATCTCATAAGCAGAACAAAAATGAACAACCAGCCCGGGTGAGCCTCAACGGTTTAGTCCAAATTGCCTCCTGCCTAAACTGCGAAGCCTCATTATAGATCGAGATCTTCATGACTCCCCTGAGAGTTGGAAGCGAACTAAATGTGGAACCGGCCTCATACGTTGAGCCCTTTGTGGTTCCCGTGAGAGTAGGCAACCCACAGACAACAGAGATGACCCCTCAAGGTGAGCCTCCCAGGACCCCAGTAGGAGTGGGCAGCTAGTGGTTCCGAGAGCAAGTGGTAATGTACGCCATGATCTCACAAGCACCTACCCGAGGAAGCCAATCTCAAGTGACGACATAGAAGTAGCCACATTTAAAGCTACTACAGAACGATTATCCGCTCTGGCAACCTAATCAAGTCGAGTTCTAAGGGAAAGCCATACCGCTTTTTAGAGAAGGCCCCCTCAAGCTGACCTTGAAGCACATCGACAACATGAAGACCGATCTCAATAGGTTGGCCCCCCTATCTATCTAGCTTGACAATGCCATGGTTGTAGTTGCTACACTTAATTGACCTCAAAGGACATCGACATCTCACCGCTGACCTGAAAAAAAAAAACAAAAAACAAAAAGAGAAAACAAGAAGGGAGAGAAAAGAAACGAAGGAATGACTAGTTCACTTTCAACACCATGGTAGATGCAAACTTGGCCGGTCTCTTCACAGCTGACCTCCACCTCAGTTTCAGGCTCCACATCGAACTCACTGGCTACTCTTTCGAGAACCAACTCGACGGACATTGTGTTGTAGCCTACCTGGGTGGAGCGACTTGATGAGGCAGTCACGCATTTAGAACCCCCTCTTGAGGATGGCATGATGAGCTTCGCTCTTGAGGTACTTGGTCGGACTGCAAAACTCCTTGATGGTTGCATCCCAGATAAGATAGATGTCCTCGGGGTACTTGTTAGACAGTTTTGTATGCCCTTAGCTTCAATCAGAATGATGTACTTTATGAGTTTATTGTAAATGAATAAAGATACATATTTGATTCATGTTCCCTTGGTATGTTTCTGTGTAATACCCTTAAACTGGACACTTAATGAGACTCGTGTTAGTTTAGAATGTTCACAGCCAGTGGATCGGTCTGGGGAGACCCATCTTGACAAGGCTGACACTATGGTGCCACCAAGTCGGTTGGGGTGGCCTGTCTCAGCTGCTAGGGTGAAACCCTAGGCACATACAGTGTAGGACTAATTGAATCTTTGAACTGGACTAGATTTCCAGTATTGCCCTGGACCTTGGAGATTGATGGGCAAAATTGGAAAGTTACACCCGACCCCTAGACTCGATTATGATACTGCACTAGGTGTCAGATTGGGCTGTCTTTGATATGCCAATAGTGAGATCCTAAGCAGGGGTCAAAACTTGGGTATGTTGGGACAGTCCGAGAATTCATCTGAGTGGGTGATCATAGTGACAGGATCAGCCCCTTTGTCAGACAAAGGTAATGATCGGGGATGCACTCTCACTGATGGAAACCAAGACTGCCGGCAGCTGATTTCAACCGTTGAGATTTGTTTTTGCAAAGTATATTTTATATGAGATATAAAAGTATATATATTATGGTTCCTAAAATGTTTGCAAAAGGTTTTAATTCTTGGGATCCATAGAAGTGAAGAGTGCAACACTGTTCCTTGCAGCCGAGGGAGAGGTCCTCTCTTGTCGGGCAGTGTATGATCATTATGGGTTGAGAGGTTAAGTGTAAGACCATTGAGGATAATACCTGATGGGCTAATCTTGCATCTGCCCACAGTCCCTGGGTGTTATAAGGTGGCTTGGCCCAGGGACCACTTAGGGTAAGCGTTGGGCCCATAGAGCCCATTCGATGGGTTTCAGGGGGTGCACTGTCTTTAACAGTGTATTCGGCCAGGCCTTGTAACAAAGGCTGGGCCGAACCCATGTGGCTGGTGTGTAGATCAATGCTTAGGTTCCACGCCATACAAGGAAGCCCAACTGGGTAGCAGTTAGGAAGGTTGAGTGAGCACATAAGCTTAATGGGCCTAAAGACCATTTCAAACTGGGCTGTTTATTTAGTTAATAAATGGGCGAATTCTGAAGTGAATCAGCTAATAGGATTGGGCTTAGACCCTATCCACTTAGAGAGTCTAAGATCTAAATGAGATTTAGATCTGGAAACCTCCTAATTAGATTAGGAGATGGCTGATCTGATCTGCAGATAAGATAAGGATTATCCCTTATCACTTAAAGGGACTTGTAACCCAAATATGATTTGGATTAGCAACTCCTAATCTGATTAGGAGCTGATCCCTTTAAGATTACAAAAGAAGAAGGGGGCGGTAGCCTTTACATATACAATAGATTTTCTCTAGTGCTGAAATCAAGAAGAGAGAATTCTGCTCCCTGCGAATACTCTCTTGCCGCCTCCCTGTTCTTGCTGCCCTGTTTGCCAGTTCGATCTCCAGTTGTGGGAGAAGTCAAGATTGGATCTTGACATCAGTTCTTTGAGAAATGATTGAAAGGAAGCTGTGCTCACGTACCATCTTGCTGATCCTTGCGAAGGACAGAGTTCTTGGAGAAGAACACTACTGATTCTGCTCCATCTGCACTGCGCCATCTTCAGTGGGAGCAGTCTTTGGTTCCTTGGGCGTGAACACATTCGTTGGGAGATATTACTTCTCCGTATCAGGTATAATTCTCTCCTGTTCCTTTGGTTCAGATCTGATTCAGTTTAAGGTTCAATAATGATCATTGAAAATATGATTTTCTAAATAGGGAATGTGATTCTCAGTTGAAGGGAGAGAAAAATTTTTGAAATTCGCCCCTTAATCCACAATCTTTGGGCATCCATGGGATGGATCTCTCATCCCTTCAGTACTTGCTCCACCTCTCCTCGAACAGATGAATTCGCTCTCCTGCTTCGATGATCAAGACAGTGAGGTCCTGTGTAAGGCTGCATTCAACACTTAGACTCTTCCAACCAAGGGAGCAAATTGGATCAATGGCTACAATCTCATCAAATTGGTCACTCCGGGCCAAAGAAACAAGCTTCTCCATTCGTCGAGCTGATCTTAACTCGAGAGTGGGGGGCAACCGATGAGGGCCGAGTGTATGATATGTATCAATTATTGGTGTGAAGTGTATAATATGTATCAATTTTTAAGTCACCAATACAAGCAATACTTAGATTTAATATTTAAAATAGTAATGGGTCTAGGTTGGTTCTAGGTAGAACCAGTTCCAAACTGATTATCAATCGGGACACGAATGAGATCAGAATCATCTTGATTAATAGTTGGCTCTTATTAGGTCTTATATGATAGACCCGATTATTCTGAAAACTATGTTTATTTATTTATTTAAATAATAACTTAAAACATAAATTTTGATAATATAATCTTAATAAAAATGATATAAAATGAATTTTTAACTAATATTATTGTATATATTATCTATCAAATTTACCATTTTAGAAAACATAGTAAAATTAGGAAAACATTATATATATTTAATAAAATAATCGGTTCATAACAAGAAAGAATCAGAGCCAACATGATTATTAATCGAGACAAAATCATGGAGCCAAAACTGACATAACCGGTTGTTCAGTTGCGTAGTTTTGCAAAACTGACCCATTGGCAGCCCTAGACTATCATACCTAAGAAGCAATAAAAGAAGAGTGTCGACCATTTTACATGCCTAACACTTGATTTCCAACTTTTGGTGATAAGAAAAGAAAGAGGCTATATTTGGCACGCTTTTAGAGTACTAGTTCTAATGAGTTTTGTGATTTTAAACATCATTTTTTATTTGGATTTATGAAATCTGTTAGAATTAAGGGCATGTTTGTTTGCACTAAATGGATGTCTAGGATCTAGAAAGATGATCTTCTAGACATTGCAGGCCATTCGATACAATATCTGAATCAAGAATCTTAATTTCAAAAATTCCTCTCACATGCTTGGCCTCTTAATGATTAATTAAGAGGTGTTTTATAATTTATATATATACAATAGTAAAAGTGCATGCACATTGCACGTGGCAAAATCAAATGAAGATGATGATAATAATCAACAACCACATGATCTTATTGGTTGAATCATTAACCTATTTAATTAGGAAAATAGACTATGATTAAGACATTAATTCATAAAAACATATTTTAGAGAAAAATAAAATCAATCAAATAACCATTCTCAATTTTTTCGGTTTAAATATCCGGTCCGGTCAGATTTTGAAAACCACGAAAATAAGGTTGCCATTGAAGATTTTGTGCGTGGTGGAGTTCAATAGAGCGAGCTGGGGAAAAAGTGGCATTCTTTTTCACTTTCAGGGTATGACCTATAGAAATAGTGGTTGAGAGATGGGATCTGCTACCTCAAAATACATTGATATTTATATGGAAAACATGTCACAGACTGAATGTAAATGCCCGACATATGCTGTAGATCTCACTCGGGAAAGAAAGAGATTCTTTCTATGTGCATCGATTGAAAAGCTGCAACCTGTTACACAATTGAGGAGGAAGCGTAGAGAGAGAGAGAATTTGCCAAATCTAAACCAGCGTTGCTGAAACACATCAGACATCACAGGTGACCTTTAGATGACATACTTGAACACGAAAATTAGTATAAAATCTATTAAATCCATTAAAATAAACACAACTCACAAAAGTTATGGATGAAAAGACATGCCATCATGAACTCAGACAAGCCAATAGGCTTTTGGGGTGTACAAAAGACTTCATTTGGAAGGGTTGCCTCTGAATCTCATGATTGCAAGGGTGAAAAAGCATATACGTGTCTTATAATTAAAAACTAGTTTCTTACTTAAAAATTAAAATCTTATACACTTGACTTCATAAATCCCATCTTTATGTCTTGAATTAAAATGTCCAATCTACCTTATGGTCATAAATCATAATAGATTAGGCTGCATTGAGGGTGAAGAGGGTTTGCATTTTTTCAATGGGCTTTTATGGGTTTTCAATCTTTAGAAGCTTCTTCAATGTTTTAGTAGCCAAACATTTCTAAATTGAGGCCAGCTAAAGCTGGGGCTATCTTTCTCCATTTGGCTCTTACTTTTTCTAAAATGCTACAGCAAAAAACCTAATATTTTGAAGCTTTGAAACTTTTATTATTCTTCTAAAATGTCAAAACTACCCTTAATGTCCTTTTTACAAAGAAAATAATTTAATAGATTGATCTCTCATCAACCTTTTTATCACCCCAAATTGACCTTGTAAGAAAATTTTAGAGTGACTTGGATATCCTTCTTAATTCTAAAAGGTCCATTTTTTCTTTTTCTTTTTTAATTTTTTTCACTTAAAAACCCAATTTAAAAACACTAGCTTGCTAGCAGGCTATAAGAAAAGGACTTGGATGAAAGTTTAATATAAGAAATAGTTTAAGCATCCCTAATTTAACAATAGATATGGTAATGGGAAAAACAGAATGACGAAACATAAAATCTCGTATCAGATGGAACTAAAGGGTTGTCACTGGACCAGTTTTGGATTGGACACCGTCCAGTCCAAAATTAATTTGAACAGATTGAACAGACCAAGAAGATATATTGGATTGGACCAATATGGTCCAAAATATTTATTAGATTGGATTGTCTGATTTGTCGTTAACAAATTTATATTGGATTGAGTTGGATTAAGCTATATATGTGTCAGTGGATTAGGTTTAGGTTAAAACCAATCTAAATAAAAATGAATTTGAACAGATCTAACGATTCAGATATTGAATTGGACCGGTCCAAATTGATTCAAAACATTCATTGAATTGGATTGGACCTGATCCATTTATAATGGACTCACATTGGACCAAATTCAATCCAATTGACACTCCTATATAGAACAAACAAATTAACATAGCATATAATTGGCATAAGGCTTAGATGATAATGATGTATATATGAAGGACCATGATCATCTATTCTTATTCAAAGTAAATATTCAAGGGAAATTATAATATGTATCGATTTTATGTAAAACAATTCGAATTACCCGATATCAAGGCATGAGCTAAATAGGATACCGCTTAGATGGGGCCCGAAGCCTAAAATCACAACAAAATAATTGATCTTAACATGTTAATAATTATGAGTATCAAGCATATGATTTAAGCTTAGAAGATCATTCTGCGCTTGTTTCTCCATAAAATGGGTAAAAGTTATTTCAGCTATGTGCCTAACAAAAGTGAGTCCATTAGTAGGCCCACTTATTGAATGTCTTTAAATTGAAAGAATAAGTTAATGGGCGTTTTAGGTTAAATGTTGGGTCAAGTATGTAGTAGAGAGTCACGTATGCTCATTTATGAAAGTTGTTATTAGTTCGTATTTTATTTATGGGTCAGTTGGTAGTGAGAGTTGTAGTATATATATATTTTCATTGTTCTTAGTTTGGAAGCAGTACAAATGTAAATATGTAGAGTGTAAAACTTTATATTTTGTATGTATTTGTACTGTAAATATTTGTATTTGTTTTTCATTCAAAATTGAGCTTTAGTTGCATTTGAAAATGATACAAATAAGTGTGAATGTAAATATGTAGAGTGCAAAATGGTTCATATATATAAATTGCAAAATTGGGTTAGTTTCGCATTGATAAATAATTTATCTTCTTACCAAACAGACTTTTAGCTGTAATGGATGCAAACATGAATTCTAATAAAGTATATGCTTTTTTTTCTTTTTTATCAAAAACCCACTTGAATGTAAATTTACTTCTTTTTATTGATGTATTTTTACATCTTATTGTCAATGTAAATTTGCATTAATTTGTCATTTGTCAATGCATAAATGAAATGTTGCCAAACACAGGTAAAAGTGAACCAAAGTGCAAATTCACCTTAAACCGGGATTTACATACACTCCATTTGCATCGTTCCCAAACACAGCCCTATGAAGATATCAATTGAAGAATTTTACCTAGAAGCTTTTTTTTATCGGAGGTCTCTTGCCTCCCTTGAAGTAGACGAAATTTACGATCTGGGATCGTAACACTATTATATATCCTTCCACTCTTTTGGCTCGAATTGTTTGCGCATTGCAAATCCAGACCGGAGGCAAACTTTGTGCCCAATTCAGATTTGCTCATTTGCATGAATTTTTTGTGATATAACTTGCATCCTTGCCTAATGTAAAATTTGCATTGATACAAAATTTGTATTACTTTCCTTCTATCTTCATTTTCTCTCACATGAAATGGGGACCACATCATTTTTTTTCTATGTTATTCCTCTTTAATAAATATCTTTTATCCTATTTTAATTTTTGCTTGGTGGAAACCAAGGTTTTTAAAACCGGACTGGATAGGGAACCGTTCTAGGCTCCAGTTCCTGGGTTGAATGATCTGAATGGACGGTTTGTTCTTACAAAAATAAAATTAAAAAAGGTCAAAAACTATTGTCCAAATCAACGGTTTGATAGTTTAACCACTTGGGTCAGCGATTCATTAGCTAAATCAATGGTTTTTTGGCCAAAAAACGGTTTTAGAATGAAACAGAACTGGTTAGGTCCGGTTTTTCCAATCTGACCATCTCGTCTGGTCTGGTTTCGAAAACACTGGTGGAAACTGCATAATTTATCTTCTAATTTTACTCTTCTTCAACAAACAAAATAAAGTAATGCTTACACCAAAAATATAACTAAAATTTGCATTCAGTCCATTCCATCTTCATACATTTGCACCAATGCAAATGAAATATGCATTGCAAACAAATAGGAGATTTGTTTTGATGCAAATAACTAGAAGAATAAAGTTTCATTTTAAAAGAGAATATATATGCAAATAACTAAAGCTTTAGTCCTAGTAGAAGGGTGGCTTCTCCAAAAAAAGGGGAGGACATAGCCTGCCTTGCTCCAAAGCCGAGATACAAGGGATCTCTCAATCCCTGATACACTCACAACCTCCAAAACAAAAATACATCAACAATTGTATATCTCAAATATTTTGATATGAAAAAAATTATTCGAGCGTACTTTAAAATAAATGAATCGTTAGCATTTTGTTGTCAATTACACGGAGAAGGGCATCAATTACAAAAATATAAGGCCCCGTTTGGTTTGGCAGAATTAGAATCTTATTCCCTTTCCTATTGAAATGACATTCCATTATTTGAGGGAATAGTCATTCCTTAACTTTCTCTTGGGAACAAAATCCAATTCCTGTCTGAACCAAATAGACTATGGAAATAAATTATTTCAATTCCGATTCCAATTCCAATTCCAAGCTTACTTATAGAACTAGAGTAGGATGGGCAAGGGTGCTTTTAGCGTCTTGTAAGGTAGGTGAATACCACTTAGGCTAAGAAGAAACTTTTACAATAAAAAGTTGTAAAGTTTGTAATCTTGTATGGTCAAAAAGTAAAATATCCAAAAACATAAATGGCAGAAATACAAATATGAAGATGAATGAGTAGAAAAACTAGAAAGGGTAGGATTAAAAAATGAATTCATTCAAAAGAATCTGGGAGTAGGTGATGTTACAAGTTGAAACAGCTAAAAAAGACAGGGGAAGGTGAAAAACATAGATTGGGACAGTGAAAAACATTTAAGCTCAGTTTGGAAATACATATTTGTATCCACACTTATTTGCATCATTTCCAAAGACTGCCTAAATTTTATTTTGATGGGGTATTGAACCTTAAATAAGATTCATATAGCTGACCCTATATATAATTGAAATATGATAAGGGTTAGATGATAATTGGTCGTGGTCGACTTATAACCATTAATCAACCCTCTGGCTCCAATCGGTTGGGTCATCTTAAGAGTTAAGATTGGATCAACTAAAATCATGGTTTTCAAAACTGGACCGGACTGGATGGTCAGATCGAAAAAACTGAGAACCGTTCACTTAACTGGTTCCGCTTTCCTCCAAAACCAGATTTTCTTCCAAAACCGTTGATTTTGGTCAACAAACCACTTAACCGGGTGATTAACCATCCGAATGGTTTTGACCATTTTTTATTTTTATTTTTTAATTTTTCTTAAACTTTTTTATTTTTTTGTCAGAACGGGCTGACTATTCAACCCAATAAATGGATCCCTGACTAGTTTAGTCACCGATTCAATTTTAAAAACCATGAATAAAACTTGGACCAAATCACATAAAACCAGCCTTTAGCAAATCCAATTAAGCATATCCCTTATTCCCTTATATCACCGTGTCAACATGACCAACTATATAAATCCATCATAATCCCTTTTTCAGTTTGGGAATAATATCGAACCCAGTTCTAGTCTTTTGGAACAACTCTGTCCATTGCAGTATTTTTAGAGATGTCTATGGGTCCAAGTCTGGTTTGAGACGGGCTGTACCAATCCTAAACCGATTAAATAATGGCCTTTTTATAGTTTATTCTCCCTCAATTTTTTATTAATTCGCCAAATGTACTTATCCCCAGCCCTCTATAAACACCACCCCTATTGACACTGATGTGAGCTGTATGAAAGCATTACAAATTCTCAGGGCGACTCTTAAATAATTGGTTCCATATTATAGACCCGAGTAGACCTCATTATACTTGAGATTTATGATTATTTAGGCCTAGTTTGGAAAGAGTACAATTACAAATATGTACAATGCAAATACATACAAAATATAAGGTTTTACACGCTATATATTTGTATTTATACTCCTTTCAAATTGAACCTTAATTACTTAAAGCTTTATTTTTTATAATATAACCTTAAAGATTAGGTTGATAAAACAATTATTTTTAGTGGGTGTTTGGCATCGATGCCATTTTTTGAGAAAAAGGCATTGCATCAGAAAAATCAGTGTTTGAGAAAACGGATTCTTATTTGGTACCATTTTTTCAAAAAAAAATGCTGCTTTTAACCATGCATTGGAAATTGGGAAAATATGGTTATGAAGCAGCACCATGGTGCTGCTTCAAAACAATAAGCACCGTTTTCCAAATAAAAAATAAACACCATTTTTGTAAAAAAATGGTACAATGTTCCCAGCACCCATGCCAAACATCTACTTAATTAAAACTATCTTATATATATATATATAAATATAAAATATAACAAAAATTATAAGAAACTAAGAAACTTTATATGCTATTAATTATATAACCATTTCGGGTTTAAATCAGTCTAGAACAAAAAGAACCAGATCCAATTATTAATTGAGACATAATCTGTTTGATCCGTTTGATTTTATAGATAGATCAGACGCATTGACAGCCCTCGTTTTGAACCCTGCTGGGCTGACCTAAGAATTCCATGGATGGATGGGATTATTTGCTTGGAGCAGGCCACAGTAAAATATCACAAAACAAGTTGCTGTTTTCTCAGTAAAAAGGTGCGTTTTATAGAAAACGACAGAAAACAGTTTTTTATCCAAACAGAAAACACTTCACCCATACACAATGTTTTCGAATCACTGTTGACTTGGATGATTGGACCATTCGATCAGACAATCAATTTCGTTTTACCTCAAACCCAGCCTCTGATTAAAAATCATTGAATTGGTTAATAATCCATTGACACAAATAATTAATTGTTGACGTGTTGGATCCATTCAACAGTTTTTAGCTATTTTTATTTTAATTATTATTTTTTAATTTTTTATCAGAATAGACCATCCATTCAAACCAGATGATCAAACCATTGACCTATAAATTAGTGGGCAGAATGGTTTCGGTTCTAGATTGTTTTTTAAAACATTACCCATACAGGCTACAGCACTGTTTTCTGAATACGCCTAAATAAACGGTATCATGCCAAACACCTATTTCCAGTACCAACAAGTTGAATCAGTCAATGCAGCTCCCTGAAGACACACAAGGACACAAATAAAGTGGAGTTCGACTATTATAATACTTTTTGGCCGGACCAACCCAAATTAAAGCCTTTTATGATTTGATTTGATATGTCACTTCCCATCTCATCCGTCACCACTAAATTCTCATCTTTTCTTCGAATACATCCAAGTTCCAACATTGGATTGCTATTCACTGCATACCCACGGGAAGCTATAAACAGACGTCTCGCACATGTTTTGGTACTTGTTGTATGTTATCAAAGATGCGGACATGTTCTTATCACTGGATATTCTACCCACAACACTACTAACAATTTCACACCACACCTACCCACGATATGTTGCAGCCGGATATTTTCCGTATGACTACAAGTAACCTGTTTACGGGCTGGGCTTCGGGCCCAACTTAGGTTTTGGGCTTTGAGACGGGCCCATTAGAATTTTGATAAAAGTTAAGTTCGAGCCTGGCCCATGAATATATGTGTGAGTAAGGGTGGCAATTTTTCATCTAATCTGCTGAATCCACCCAATTACTAATTCATCCAATTCGTCCATTTAAATGGGTTGGGTTGTGGATAACCATTGGATTAATCACTACAAAAATAAGTATTAATTCCTTAGCTTTTTTTTTTTTATTTTCTTCATTTGAAAGAAATAATTTATAATTAATGCATTAGTTTTCTATTAATTATTGACTAAATTTAGTTTTGTTTTGAATCAACACACTTCACCCAATTTGACATAAATCCAAATCAACTTGACCCGAGTTCGAACCAGCTCAACTTGGTCTAAATATGAACAGACCCGATCACCTCAGTCCGGTTTGTTTGGGCCAGTTAGCTGGTCTGATACGACTTGACCTAGAATCGATTCGGGTCGACCCGAATCCAAAATAGGTCCACGCGGGATGGTTCGACACCCGGTTGCTTTGCTTGGTTTGGACCGTTTGGTCCAACCAATATTTGCACAAGCCGACCCAAATTCGGACCGGTCCTATTTACTTCTCTTGACTCGCTTTGGGTCAGTTGGTTTAGTCCCAAACCCGTGCACAAACCTGATATGGACCGGTCCAAGTCAATCCACCATTGACTGAACCAATCTAGTTCGATTGGACTGATCCACATCTAAATGGTTCAACCACCCTTGATGTGATTAGTTAGAAGATAATCCAATTAGATAGTTCAAGTTGGTCTGATCGATTTGAACCAAAGTGGTTCGGTCAAACCCGAAATCTGAACATAGTCAAATGGCTTCACCGCTTGTGTAAAAATAACATGCATGTAATGTGATTTGAACCTTCACCACTTGTGTAAATAGAAACTACTATTACCACCAAGCTATAACCAACTTATTTGTTAAGAGTTTCTTTTTTAAGTACATAAATATAAGATTAATGGGTTTGGGCGGGTTGGATTGGGTTAAAGTGGGTTTGAGTTAAACCCAACCCATTTAATTTTATATAACTGGGTCATTAATGGGTTGGCGGGTTAGATGGGTTGGGTTGAATCTCAACCCAAAGCAAACCCAACCCAACCCACTCAATTGCCACGACACAATGTGAGATGTGTGATGCGGATGCAACGCCTTCTTGATAGCATCTTATGAATAGAAGATCCAACCTAGTTTGGGGATTGAGATGTGTGCTAGTCAAAATCCCCTGCCCTGCCTCTTGCCCCATTCCCTGTGGTGGATAAGCAAGAATCTGGAGCATGTGCCTCACATTAATCTCAGAGCATGTCCTGGTTGCACATTGGGAACTTCTCCCGTACTTGTATTTATTATTCAAGGGGAGACGTTCTCAATACAGAATGGGATGTGGATGTAAGGTTGGTGTAAGGCGGACTTTGGCTGTGTGTGGTTCCGTGGGCATTTATTGAAAAAATGCCACCACATCAACGCCACATAGGCATTGGCGTTTGTTGCATATGAAGCAAAATGAAACAATTATTTGGTTTCACTGTTTATCAAATAAATGGCAGAAAATTGAAAGACTTAGATTTTTGTGCATGGGGCATTTGGGGAAATGTCGAATTCTTGTTTTTCCCAATGCTCTAGCGTTTCTTGAAACTAAATGCTGATGTGACACACTTAAATGGGTATTAATTTGAGGTAAAAAGTAAAAAACGTTTAAAGTAAAGCCTAACAAAACAGGAAATGTTTAAAGTGAAAGTATAAATAAATGTTTAAAGAGAAAAAGTACAAATAAATAGCCTATCCATAAATGCCCACGAAACAAAACACATACTTTGTGAGGAACAGATCCCAATTCCCGAGGCAACAACTTAAAACACATCAAATTCTGTCATTTAGGCTTAGTTTGAAAAGAGTACAAATACAAATTTTTAGAGTGCAAAACCTTGCATTTTGTATTATTTTGTATGTATTTGCACTATACATATTTGTACAAACGCAAAGGCTCATTTTAGAAGGATTACAAATACAATACGTACAATACAAATACATACAAAATACAAGGTTTTATACTATACATATTTGTATTTATACTCCTTCCAAACTAAGCCTTAAATATAAATCTCAATACATAATTACAACTTTTAATCACCAAATGATTGAATTCTAGCAATCTATAACATGAATATTTTCTTCAACTTTGTATAATCAGGGTTTCTTAGAAATTCATATTAAATTTAAAGATATTTTAATAATTTACCACCAAATTTGAATGTAGATTGGGGAACTCATCCTTGTCTTATGTGAAAAATTGTCGTCCCTACTGTCTAGTGAGTAGTGGGTAGGGTGTGGATGGAAAATCCGGACTCTTAAGAGTGTGAAATTCCTAATAAATGATGTAGAGTCGCCATATGTGGGTGGTTACTCTTAAAGATATAATCTTTTTTTGGTAAGATTTAATCTTTGCTTTATATATTTTCTAATCAGGTTACAACCTCATCAAATTTCACAAAGTGATATGTGTCAATCTATTGGTGATGATGGTGATGACAATGGACAGGACAAGAAGTTTCGGGAACATTTTGGGGCTTGTATTCTTATGCAGTTCATTATGGTTGGCACGGATTTGAAAATAGTGTTTTAAAAAGTCTCTTTCTTATTTAAGCCATCCGCCATCCATTGGATGGCAGAGCCAGGAATTTTTTCTTTGAGGCCAAAAGCTTATATGATGAGCAAGGGATAAACTTAAGAGTTGTAAAATTTCGGGCCACGCTTCTCTCCATTGGGATATTTTGGGGGTCGACCCAACATGACTCATGGCCCGAGCCCATGTGGGCCTGTGCCATGCCATGGGTTGGGTGGTCCATGGGCCGAGCCTTGGGCTAAGCCGGGGCCATGGACTATGAAATAAAAAAAAAATATTTTATTAATATATTATATACTATATATTATTATGTAATTATAATACATAAAATATTATATATTATATATCATATATATAAATATATATGGGCCATGTTGGGCCATGCCGTGCTAGCTCACAGGCCGTGGGTGGCATGGCCCACACTGTTGTGCCATGTCGGCCCGGCCCGTGGACCTGAAACCCCAAGCCTGGCAAGCCCCATACAATTGTGTTGTGTCCCTACATGGCCCATGAACCATCGTGCTGGGCTAAGGGCGACACGACCGGATTTACACCTCTAGGATAAGTATAGATGGACCATGGAAGAAGCTGGAGCAAATAAACATGGATGGGCCAACCATCAAGGAGGCCATTGCTCCCCTAGATCCCCTGACTCCACCCATGCTACCATCCAAGGGAAGGAATGTCCTAATTGGAGATTGCAAGCATATATCTATATCTATACTACTTCAAAAAATACAAATAGCCTCAAGAATATTTCTGACATTTTGTGATGACAAAATTTTCCCCTCTATATTTAAATTTATTGATAAAAAATAACGGCAAATAGGGTAATCAATTATTGATATTAAATGAGTTAAAAAGAGTTAATTATAAGATATTGAATGTATTCAATTATCTCTCATTAAATCCAACATTTAAGGTATTAATTTGCATATTCCTTCATTGAATCATATATTTAAGGTTTCTTTGTTTTTCTCATTATTAAATTCTATAATTAAATCCATACATAATAAATTAATAATTTTAATAACATAAAAATTATACTTTTAAAATCTATCTGGAAAAAATAGTGTTTTCATCTAGGTGGTGGTAAGAAAGTAAACCATTTGGGTCAAATGGGCCAATCCATGTTTCTAGAATTAAATAATAAAATGCAAAAAATATATAAATTAAAAATGGGAACGTTTTTAACATCATATATTTGACTTATTAAACAATAATAAATGTGATAAAAAATGTTTTAAAAACTGACCCGAAGGTCAACCCGCTTTTGCCTTTGGGTCATAGGTCACCAGTTCGACTATCAAGGTCAAATGAGTCAAACCGCTCTACATCAACACTATGTGTGTGTGTAAAAATACATATTTTATCTATAAATAGTATAATTATGTTTTACATATATCATAGATATGTTTTACATATAATATATTATATGTATTGTGTTACATTTATTTATGTTTTTTAATTATGTTTTAAATTTTTTATTTATAAAAAATATTAAAAATTGCAATTTGAGGCCAAAAAAGATCTTGAAAAGTTACTCAAAAAAAAAAAGATAATCCCAATCGGACATCGGAGTGCAAAGTTATGGCTTCCAATAGTTTACATAATTAAGTGCGTAACTTGCGACTTGGTTGTTGGGTTGAACGGGTCAATGGTTGAACCATCTAAGTTAAATGATTTTCAACCAAAAGGGGGAGTTTCAACAGAACCAAACCTAGAATCATCGCCAAGTGACAATTCGAACGATTCAATCAGCCAGGTCAACAACAAGTTGAAAACATTGATGATATATAAGAAATGTTTTTATTAATGATGGAAATTTAAAACCAATTTTAAGTAAAACTATTTTCCTATTATCTCTCATTAAATCTCATATATAAGGCATATTCTTTTATTAAATTCTATATTTAAGATATATTTTTCTCATCATTAAATTGTACTAGTTAAATCGATAACATTAATTTAATTAATATACAAGTAAATATTTTGAAAATAAAATCATTTTCTTTCCTCTCAGTGGTGGGTAAGTAATTCAACCATTTGAGGTCAAATCCGTAAGTAATTCAACCATTTGAGGTCAAATCCGTTAATAAATAATGCCATAATTAAATAATAAAATATTAAAATAAATACAAATATATAATATAAAAAATAAAAAGAACTGGGCATGCAATTAATATTGTATATTCTTTATACTGAACTAAAATAAGTATAAAATGTAAGAAGTATTTTTGTAAATGATGAAAATGGAATGCCAAAATTAAAATCAACCTAAAAAATGAAATGATGTCATAGTCAAAGAATATTGGATACATATATAATATTATGCATTCGTTATATTGATCAAAAATAAATATTATACATAAGATATACTTTTATCAATAATTGAAAAATAATACAAAATTTAATGTCAACCTATAAATCAAACTATTTTTCTTTTTGGGTCATTGGTTAGTGGTTTGGGTCAAATGAATTAATCGATGATATAATAGTTAAATAATAAATATTAAAAAATAATAAAAAATATAAGTAATCAAAAGAATATATAAAAAATTATATATTAATTATATTAAACAAAAATTAAGTGTTATAAGTAAAAATTATGTATATAAGGTAGGTGAAATATATAATTTAAAATTGATTCAAAATCAAAGCTATTTTCGTATTTAAATGGTGGGCCAATGATCCAACTTTTCAAAGAAATACGTGATGTCATAATTGAATAATAAATATTTTAAAAAAAGATAGAACACAAAAGATAAAAAAGTATAGAGTTTTGTCAAAGACATTTTGGAACAATTCTAATGTTATATAATCATCATATTAAATAAAAATTATTTTTTATTTAAAACAAAAATGGAATACAGAATTTAGTAGTAGTAGTAGTAGTAATAGTAGTAGCAGTAGTAGTAGTAGTAGTAGTAGTAGTAGTAGTAGTAGTAGTAGTAATGATGATGATGATGATGATGTGTTATTGTAATTTAAAATTTCTGCAGGTGCTCATTTAGTATAAGTATTTAAGTTTATTTTTAACCATATTGTTACTTTTCTTAATTTTTAATTTCTATCCTAACTATGGTATATCTAAAATTCAAGTAATTAATATGAAAAAAAAATTCATACGTACAATGCACGTTCTTAATTACTAGTATCCACAAATGTATCATGAGTGATCAATTCAAATTGGGTGTTATCTCAAGCATGGTGAGATTGAATGCATAAGCATTATTGTTTGATCAAAGGATTTAAATACCAATCAATGCATCTAGTGTAGGGTGATACGTGATATGCTATGAACAGAAGTGTATCATGAGTATCAGATCAATATGGGTGCTTATTAGCCTATATTGCATTGTATCAGTTGATATGCACTAATACACATAGTCTTTTTTATTAAAAAATGTGTGTTGGTGCACATAACATGCTTTAAACCCAAGTGGTCTAGCGCTGAAATCCTAAATGAAGTTTCAAACCAACAAGCTATCTTCTATCTTGTGATATTTAATGAAATAAAATATTTTTTATTAATTTTTGTGTTCATATGCAATCCAAACAAATAATACATATTTATGTTTAATAATTCCTAATAAAAATTAACAGAAATAATTAGGGGTGAGCATTATTTGGTTAAAACCAAATAACCAAAACGAAAATTTCGGTTCAGTTTTTTCGGTTTTTAGTTAAATAGGTTTTGTTTTTCGGTTTTTGGCTATTTCAGTTTTCGGTTTCAGTTTTTGGAATTAGAATTTCGGTTAACCAAATTAACCAAACTTTTTATTATTATATGTAATATATAATATATAATATATATTATATAATATATAAAATATTATATATTTATATATTAATATATAATATACTAAAATTTGATTATATTATATATATAATAGAGTATAGTATATTTTATAACCGAAATAACCAAAAACTGAAACGAAAATTTTGGTTTCGATTATTTTGGTTTTTCTAAATTTTGGTTTCGGTTTTAGTTTTTTTTTTTAATTCGGTTTATTCAGTTTGGTTTTTAACCAAATAAACCGAATGCTCACCCCTAGAAATAATATTCAAAATTAGTATTTTATAAATAAATGAAATAAATAATTTATCAAATCCACATTTATATCAAAAGATGATTTTAATCTCAAGAAATTTAAACAAATAAAACACTCATAATAGAATAGTTACTTTGGTATCCAAAATTTATAAATTTGCACATGATATCTATCTTATTTTTTTATATTTTCATAAGGGATTTTTACATACAAAATGATGAAGTTTGGTCAGTTAGCAAATTTAGATATGTTTAAAAAAACAAAAAACAAAACGAGTGGGAGAAGTTTTCCTATTTTAGACTAAAATACCCCCAAGGCCCCAACTAAAAGTTTTGTTGATTTATCAACAGTAACACTACTGCCCTATCTCTCTCTCTCTTGTTCTCCCATGCTCGTTAACAGAGGTGATAGGAGACCAGGCTTGAGAAAAGGAGCCCCCATATTAAAGGTGCAACCATACCATCAACTGGGATTTGGTTTCCCAATCAGAATTGGTTACCTCTCTCTCACATTAGAACTAGAATTAAGATTGGGATTCGATTTCCGGTTAAATGGATTTTTTTGTAGATCCAAAAAGATGAACAATGACTTTTCATCCACCTTTGTGAAAAAAGGAAAGCACCAAAAGAAAAAATATGTTTTATTGACTTGAGAGTGATAAGTATATATAGACAAGGGTACAGTAAACTACGATGAGATCTTGGCAGTTCTGTTTAACTGCCCAACAAACTACAACTATCCAACCAACTACTTGACGGTTGTCTAACAAACTACAATTGTATGTTACATTCAGTTAAGACTTCAACACGCCCCCTTCAAATTGGAGCAGGAGGTGGATAGATGCCCAACTTGGGTAAGCAGGAGTGGAATTGATCACAACCAAGTTCCTTAGTGAATATGTCTACAAGTTGTCCCTTGGAAGATATATGAGTTGTAGTGATGAATTGAGATTGGATTATCTCCCTTACGAAGTGGCAATCTATTTCGATATGCTTGGTCTATTCATGGAAGACTTGGTTTTCCGCAATGTGAAGCATTGCCTTGTTATGACAAAAGAACTGCATGGGTTGAGAATGATCAAGTCCATGATTTGAGAAATATCGTTTGAGCCAAACTAATTCACTTGTTGTGGTTGCCATTGATCGATACCTAGCTCCCGTCGAGGATCAAGAAACAATGGATTGTCAATTAGACTTCCATGGTAGAGGAGAGGAACCCAAGATAGTGAAATGGCCTGTGGTCAAGTGCCTTGTGGTAGGGTAACCTACCCAATCCAAATCACGGTAAGCTCTAATTGTGAAATCACGAGAAGAGGACAAGAATATCCCATGGTCTTGAGAAGATTGGAGATATCACAAGACAAGCATTCCTGCATAAAGGTGTGGCTGTTGAGGATTAAACATAAACTGGCTGAGTGTGTTGACCGATTAGTTGATTTCAGGCCTTGTAATGGTTATATACAACAACTTGCCCACAAGGCATCGGTATTGCATTGGATCCTTAATGGGAGGACCAGTGCTGGGTTGTAAATGGTGATGTTGTTCCATGGGAAATGAGATAGGCCGACAATCCATCATGCCGTGTCCTCAAAGGAGTCCTAATGACTTCAAATCCAAGGAAGTAATGGAGTGCTCCAAGATCCTTAATAGGAAAATAGTTGTCGAGATACGTCTTGAGACTGTTAATGTCATTAAGATCATTACCAACTAGCACTAGATTGTCGTCATAGGCTAACACTATGAGGGAATGCTTGGTTTGTGTAGCATGAATAGAGTCTTGTCAGCCTTAGATTGATTGAAACCCCATTCCTTCAAGGCATTGGCCAGTGTATCGAACCAATTGCGAGAGGCCTGTTTAAGGCCATAAATAGACTTGTTGAGCTTGTAAACCCAATTATCTCCTGGTGGTCGGTCCATGTATACTTCTTCATGCAATTGTCCATTCAAAAAGACATTATTTACATCCATTTCATGTAGATGCTAATGACGGGCTGTGGCAAGGGCCAATAAGCATCGCACAGTCACTAGTTTCGCTACTGATGCATATGTCTCTATATAATCCACACCTTCAATTTGGGTGTATCCCTTTGCAACTAAATGTGCCTTGTAGTGCTTGATACTACCATTAGGATTACTTTTCACCTTGAAGACCCATCTACAACCCACAATAGATTTGTTGCTAGGAAGATTAGTCAATGTCCAATTTTGAGTGGCTTCGAGGACTGCCAACTCGACTACCATTGTTAATATCTAGTGATTAGATTTACATGCTTGTTGATATGTGGTGGGTTCTACATAGGGAACACTGCTAGTAAATTTGGATGAGATAGGAGTGGCTAAATGGGCCTTTGAAGTGTGAATTGTTGGACAATCATAGATGGATATATGCATCGGAGGTCGACACACTCTCATGGGTTAAGAGGGGACATCAATGGAATGATTGTCATCAACCCATAATTTAGGTGAAATATGTGCTAAATCCATGGTGGATTGAATTGTATCATGATTGTTTATGGATGGGTGATCAATGGACCGTAGTGGTTCAAATGGGTTAAATGTAACATCATCAAGAGCTGGCAATGGTATTGAAGGAAGGGAAAATCCATCATATGGATGGTCGAACCATGTTGGACGGTAGGGCGAAATTTCAAAAATTTCTTTTTACACTTCTGAGAATCGCATTCCTAGTTTTAGAAAAACTGCATTTTTCAATGATTGTTCTTGCACCGAATCAGACCAGATCTGAAACCAAAAGAAAAGGGAGAAGAATACCTAATATGGATTCCACACGTGTAGTTCCCAAAGTGGGTGTTCACACCTAAAAAGTGTACCAAAACCAGCTTCCACTGAAGATGGCGCAACTTAGGGTGAAGCTAGTTTAGAAATGCAATCCTTCACCAAGAACTGCAATCCAACAGCTTGGATCGAGCAAAGGAGGTGAGAATGAATTTATTCTAATTTTTCTTGCAAAAATTACAAGCAAGAGCTGATCTTTATTAGTCCAAGAACTGGAGATCGAACAGGGTTTCTTGGGCAGCAAGAGCAGAGAGAGAGAGATGAAATCAGAGTAATCTGGGGCAGTTCGCCCTCTTTTATTTATAAGCCTTAAAGATCAGCACTAGTAATCCAATTAGGAGAAGTTTAATCCAAATATTTATTTGGATTTAGACTCTTTTAAATGGATCAGGACTCCTAATCCTCTTATCCTAAAGCAGTCATGTGACACTCTGATTAATCTAATTAATCATGGGCCTTAGTCCCATTCAACAAGTGGCTCACGTCCCTTTATTGTTGCTGGCCAATTTGGCTCTCTTTGTATGGCGTGGGACCCTAACAATGACCTCACATAAGCCCATACGGGTTCAGCCCAACTTTTGTACAAAGTCTGGCTGAATTCACTAGTAAGCATAGTGTGCCCCTGAGTCCATCAGTATGGTCTCTTAAAGGGCCCAACATTTACATTAAATGGTCATTGAGTCCAGCCATCCTATGAGGGCCCAAGGACAATGGACTTAAGTGAGATATAGCCCATCAGGTATAATAGCCCTAAATGGTCTTACACTTAATCTCTCAACCCTTAATCATCAAACACTGTCTGATAGGGAAGGACCTCTCATTTGACTGTAAGGTGCAGTGTTGCACTCTCTATTCGGATGAATTTCGGGAACTAAAACCTTTTGCAAACATTTTTTTAAACATATATATATATATATATATATATATATGTATATATACAAATCTCAAACAAGTCTGAAATTGACTGCTAGTAGTTTTGGTTTTCATTATAGAGAGTATAGTCCTAATCATTCACTTTGTCTAATATAGGGTCTGATCTTGTCACTATGATCACCCACTCGAGTGAATTCTCAGACTGCCCCAACATACTCAGGTATTGACCCCCAAATGGTCTCACTGATTGGCATATTAAAGGCAGTCCAATCGGACACCTAATGTAGTACTATAATCGAGTATAGGGGTTAGGTGTAACTTTCCAGTTTTGCCCATCAGTCTCCAAGGTCCAGGGCATAACTGGAAAATGGTCCGGGTTTAGTGTTTAAAACAAATACACACTACATGTGCTTCAAGTCTAACCCTCGCAGTTAAGACAAGCTACCCCAACCTACTTGGCAGCACATTAGTGTTAACTTTGATAAGATAAACTTCCCCAAGTCTATCCAATGACTGAGAACAAATCTAAGCTAACACAAGTCCCATAAGTGTCCAGTTTAAGGGTAATTATATAAAAACACACCAAATATAACATGAATCAATTATATACTTTTTTTCATTTATAATAAATGGATATTTACATCAATATGATTGGAGCTAAGCACATACACTGTCTAACAGCTCCCACTTGCACTTAGGTCCAATCGGGTACAAGCCAGAGTCCCATACTTTTCATATGTTTCTCAAACACTTTCTGTGTTAGTGGCTTAGTCAATGAGTCTGCCACATTCTCTGCTGTTGCTACCTTCTGAATCTAGACGTCCCCTATACCAGCAATTTCCCGCAATACATGGTACTTCCTCTCGATGTGCTTCGATTTCAAGTGGGCTCTTGGCTTCTTAGCCTAAGCAATGTCTCTAGTGTTGTCGCACAATAGTGGAATAGGTGATGTGCTGGATGGAACAATTCCTAATTCGTAAATGAACTTTTCATCCAAATTGTTTCCTTGGCAGCTTCACTTGCACAAGACCCCATCGTGAAGATGTAACCGGATGTAGACATACTCGGCCTCGGCCTTAGTCGTGGAATTTATTGTGGATCCTTATTTGCTGATTTTTTAGCTAACTGCACAAGACGCCATCGTAAAGATGTAACCAGATGTAGACTTTCTATCATCTAGGTTCGATTGGAATTCAGTATCAATATACCCGAGGATCTGTAGTGAACTACCACTGAAGACTAGACAAAAATCTTTTGTCCTCCGAAGGTATTTGAACATGTTCTTTACAACAGTCCAATGCTCCTGTCTTGGGTTTGATTGGTATTTACTTACTACACTTACAGCCTAAACAATGTCTGGTCGAGTACACATGGCATATATGATGCTCCCTATGACAGAAGCATAGGAACCTCTTTCATGGCCCCAATCTCCTCGGGAGTCTTAGGAGACATACCCTTGGAGAGAGTGACTCCGTGTCTGAAAGGGACAAATCCCTTATTGGAATTCTCCATGTTGTATTTATTGAAAATCTTGTCAATGTAAGTAGACTGGGATAATCCAATTATCCCTTTTGATCTAATTCTATAGAATTGAAGTCTCAAATATATAGGAGACTTCTCCAAGATCTTTAATGAAGAATTACTATGAAAGCCATAACTTCACCGTAATCAACATTCCTACATCATTCCCAATGAGTAGAATGTCATCTACATACAGAACAAGAAACCTAACCTTATCTCCCATTGATTTCCTATAAACACATGGCTCATTTGAATTCTGTTCAAAGTCAAACTATTTGACGGTAGAGCTAAATTGGATGTTCCAACTTCTTGCTTAAGTCCATAAATGGATCGGTTAAGTTTACACACCATGTGTTCTTGACCAGCAATAATAAAGACTTACAGTTGCTGCATATAGATGTCTTCAGTAAGATCTCCATTTAGGAATGCAGTTTTGACATTCATATACCAAATCTCATAGTCATAATGTGCTACTACAACTAGCAAGATCCGTATGGATTTAAGCATGACCACTGGTGAAAAGGTTTCCTCATAATCGATTCCTTCTTTCTGAAAGTACTCTTTCGCTACAAGACGAGCTTTGTAGATCTATTTGCAATCAACTGCTTTCACCTTAGGGGCTGGGTTTACGAGAGTCTAGACTTCGTTGGTTTCCATTGAGTTCATTTTGGTTTTCATGGCATCCACCCACTTCAAGGAATTTATGTCTAACATAGCTTTCGCATAAGTTAAGGGATATTCCTCATTGATCATGGCTTCCATCAAGTAACTTTCTTGATCATAGCCGTAACGAACTAGAGGTCTAGAAACCCGAGTAGATCTTCTAAGTTGGGTATTATTTGGAACCTGTGGAACATCTCCCACTACTCCTGAGCTCTCCTCATCAAGAATAATTTCTTAATGATGATCGTTCAAGATGTAATCTTCTTCCAAGAAGTAGGCTTTTCGACTACAAAACACTTTTTGCTCTCTTGGGTCATAAAAGAGATATCGTATAGAGCTTTTGGGGTAGTCTGCAAATAGGGAACAATTGGTATTGGATTCCAATTTGTTAGAACTTATTCTTTTAACATGTGCCAGATAACCCTAGATCTTCAAGTGTCTTACACTTGGTTTATTACCAGCCCGTAGCTCATAAGGAGTCTTAGGAATGGATTTGGTTGGAACTCGGTTCAACACGTATATAGTAGTTTTCAATGTGTATCCCTAACTCAAAAGGATATAGGTAGTTCTGAGTGGACGAGAAGTGATTAGACCATATCTAATAGAGTCTGGTTTCTCTTCTCCGATACACCATTTAATTGTTGTGTAGTAAAAGGAGAAAACTATGATACAATCCCATTGTCGTTTAGGTAGTCCATGAATTTGTTGAAGAGATATTCGTCTCCTTGATCTGATTGAAGGGTTTTGGTGTGTTTACCCAATTATTTATCGACTTCTTGTCTGAATTTCTTGAACTTTTTAAAGGATTCAGACTTATGCCTCATTAGGTACACGTAACCATATTGAGAGTAATCATTGATGAAAGTTATAAAATAACAGTGTTAGTTGCATGTCCTAACATTCATTGGACCACAAATATCAGTATGTATCAGGTCAAGTGTGCTTGTAGATCTTTCAGGCTTACTCGCAAATGGCCATTTCGTCATCTTACCCTGAAGGCAAAATTCACAAGTTGGAAGATCTTCTACAATTAGAAAAATTCAAACGACCATCCTTTACCAATCTTGTGATATGATCTATGTTGATATGGCCAAGTTGGTAATGCCACATGCATGTGGGATTAATCATATCAAGTGTTCTTTACTTGGGAATAATTTTCGACATAGTTTTGATTATGTTTGTTTCCAGAGAAGGACGAAGGACATAGAGACCATTCTCAAGTTCTCTATGAGTAAGGAATTTGTTATTCAATTTAATAGTAATCATATCACTAAATAGAATAGAATAACCATCATTGCAAACTTTTGAAACAGAAATTAAATTTCTTCTTAGCGACGGTACATAAAGACAATCTTTAAGTATCACAATGCATTTTTGAAAACTAAATCTACAATTCCTATAGTTGTAGCTGCAACAATTACAAAAGTCCCCAAGTAAAGGATCACTTCGTCATCACTCAGCCTTCTGCTTTCTTTGAATCCCTGCAATGTGTTACATGCATGAGTGACCAATATATTAGTCTCTATGACAAGAAATTCGAAATAACCTTGTTTATTATTGGATTCCAGATATTGAGAACAATTCATCTTCTATTATCTGGTCTATTTGCAAAAGTGACAACATGGTTTTTAAAACTGAACCGGTCAGGGCACCGTTTTTCAGTTCGGCGATTCAACTGTCTAGGTCGAACGGTTCGACCCGTGATGTCATAAATAAATAAATAAAATAAAAATACTTATATATAATAAAAATACCATAGAAATTTAAATAAATTACAAAAATACACAAAAAAATATAGGAAAAAAATAATACATGAAAAAATAAAAATATCTAAATATAAAAATAATAAAATACAAAAATACAAAAAGAATCCAAAAAATACAGAAAATTTTCCAAAGAATATAGAAAATTTTCCAAAAATATAGAAAAAATTCCAAAAAAATTCCAACTGTAGTACTTAAACCCTTTGGCCTACCTAAAGCATCCATGCCAAAAGATATGTAGTCTAATAACCAAAACCCCAAGGCCCTAACGCATGGCAGCTTGGATCCATCTTTCCTTGGGGTAGTCTAATAATCTGTAGTTCTGTATAGATTTGTATTTCCAAAAGATCTACAGTCTTATACATTCTTCAATAAAGGGGTAGTCTAATAAATATTTGTAATATACTTATAACTGCAACAAAACACCACAACATACATATATGTAAAGGTCTTTAAGAACATAATTGCTATTGACTAATTGTCAAAAACTCATTCAATAGATTTTGTATGTTCAAGAAGAGGTTTGAATAACCACCTTGTCTCCTTTTTGCTTTAGATTTTGGAAAGAATTCCATTAATTCATCAGTCATTACAAACACAGGTTCTTCCTCTTCTTTCTTCTTCTACTTCTTCCATCAAGTCCTCTTCCCCCTACTTATTAGAAAATACCCATTATAACAGCTCAATGTACCTTACCATTAGTTAGATAAATAAAATTTTTAATTAACAGAAAAAAATTATAACTTATAATTGAGAAACAAAATCATTCATTGAGAAATACCCATTATAACAACTCAATGCACCTTACCATTAGCTATTTCAGGCTTTCAGCTTCTACTTTCTTTGAGTTTCTAACAAGCCCTTTTAACCTGTATTCCAAATATACAAAGAAAAAGGTAAGAAAAACTTCTACCAGGCCATAAGCAATGCAAATTATAAAAGAAGTACTTTCTTTCACCTTATGGAAAGGGACCCCTTTAGATGGTCAAGTCTTTCAGAGTTTCCTCTAGACTTCCTGTTCAAAAACACTAAGAAGACAAGAAAAGAAATTTTGCAAAAGATTCTATTCATATTGCTATAACATCGTGCATTCTTAATTCATCAAACATAATACTTAGATACTCAAAAATAAAGATCATAAACACAAGTAACAAAAAATAAAAAACCAAGTTCACTAAGTATTAAACACAAATCAAAACTTCAAGTTCAACATAAAGTTTGGTTCACTAATATAATAATCCAAATTCTCCAGATGTGTTGGCCCCGCTTCACAATGGTACAAACTAACAACCAAATCCAGGTGGTATTTCACCATCATCTTCATCTTCATCTTCATCTTCGGGAGGTTGTGTTTCATTTACATCTCCAACTTGGGTGTTGGCTGCATTTTCCTCCATGATTTCCCATTGCTCAATGAAAAAATCATCATCATTTAAAGAACAAAAATAGAATATTAGAACTCAAAAAATAGCTAAAATAATCAAGTATGGAAATGTCATTTGAGATAATATCAATGATAGTTACCATCAATCTTACCTCTTTTTCTTGATGGTGATTCCATTATTCGAAATGCTGTCTCATTAGCTTTAAACATATCATTATTCTCATTACCATCAAGTAATGGACGATCCTCATCATCGTGCACTGTCCAATCTTCCACAACATCAACATGTTCATGCCCAATTGAGTCAAGACTTTCAGTTTTTCTCCTACAAATCAATAAATGATACATTAGATGCAATGCAAGCATTAAAAAAAAGTAATCATGAAACATAAAAGTTAAAACACTTACTCATCCATCACATGCAGGTTGCAATGAACTTATACTAGGTCATTGAGCCTTTGGTGCTCTTACTTATTCCTTCTCTTCGTGTGTATACGTTAAAAAACACTCCAATTACGTTCACATCTAGATGAACTACACGTCTGGTTAAGGATTCGTACAACAATCCTTGTAAAATTTGGAGTGTCACAACTAAATCTCGACCACCATTCACCTATATACATTGAAATAGAGTTAATTTAATTTATAAAATAAAATTGAAAATTGAAATAATAAACATGTTATAAGAAAAAAATATTTATTACCTAGAGGTATTGACTTAAATGTCTTCACTGAGAAAGGTCTTCCAAAATTACCATGACAATTTTCAAAAAGAGTAAGCTCTTTGTTTAGCTTTATCTCCACATCATTTGCAAGTCTCAGTGCACTAACAAGAGCTGATGTGAAACCCACAATCATTTTGCATTGTGCCCAAAATTCAGAATCCAAATTTTGCAAATCATGTATGTGCTTTAAAATGCTCCAGGACGTACTATCTCAGTCCAACCAGGTCTCTTCCTTAGCATGGAGAGTACAAAAATATGATTGTAGACAAATTTGGTAATTCTAGATACACGTTGAACCACATTTGCAACATAATCAATTTCCCCAATTTCCTTGAACATCAGGTTTAGACAATGTGCTGCACAAGGTGACCAATATATCCATGGAAATTCTGCTTCCAACAATCTTCCTACAGCTACATAATTTGCAGCATTGTCAGTGACCACCTGAACAACATTTTCTACTTTTACCCAATCAATAACTTCTTTAACAGAAGAAATAAATTCTCTGCACTTTGATTGTTTCAGAAGCATCTACAAACTTCATAAGTGCAGTTCCTGTAGGACAATACACTAAAAAAGTAATCAATGTTTGGCTACCTGTATCTGTCTAATCGTCAGCCATTATAGTGCAACCATATGTAGCCTAATCCTCACAGAATTTATTAATTGACATTTGCACTTCCTGAACTAAATCCTGCAACAAATTAGTCCTATAGCTATGCTTTGAAGGAGTTTTATACCCTAGACCAATAGTAGCATGAGCATCCAACATAGGTTGAAAATATCTTGAACGCAAAGCATTCAAGGGAATACAAGCATCACACAACCACTTCATAACAGCATGGTCCACATGATTAATTGCTCCCTTAGATGCCAATACACTCTTAATTCCAGGTTGTGCACTTGGAGTGGTCCGTGGAGCAAAATAGCTAGTTATTAGCCCTGAAGATGTTTTCCCCTTTCCCGATGATGTAGTTGTTTTTTTTCCCTTGATAGGTATCATGTGTAATTGGTGGATATATTTCTCTAATCTCAATATCATCATCATTATCATTCCTTTCACATTGTGCTCTAGTGTCAACAAAATTCATTGGTTGCTTTTCACTTCTTTTTTTGTCATTGATTTCATTCAACGGTTGCTCCATTTTGAACTTTACATCATGGGGTACTTTACGACAAATTGCTATCTCACCTTTCCTTTGGGCAAGGTGTTGTTTCATCCTATTAATCCCTCCCCCTTTAAAAGTCTTTTGACAATAAAGACATGTCATTGATTTTGATCCATTAAGAGGGTGAACTTTAAGGGAAACATGTTCCCAAGAAGAATTAGTTTTTCCCCTAACTTTTGATGAAATGGACTCTTGTGATGGAGCTGGATCAGATGTATTAGCATTTGGATTTTTAGATTCCATCATCTTAGTTCAATCAAAGAAACCCAAATAAAAAATAAATCCCTTCATACAAACACAAAATATAAAATTTAAAACCTTGCATTGACTAAAAGAACCAACCAAAATGTAAAATCACTGCATTAGAAATGAGAGTAAATTGCTTGCAAAAATTTAAGCAAAACTTTCAACATCTGATCATCATATGAAAATTAAGCAAAATATGCATATGAAAATTAAAAACAAGTTAAGCCAAATTAAATAAACAAAGAACTAAACATCTGATCATCAAATGAAGTTTGAGGGTTCAACAAGGCATATAATCAACAAGAAACAGATACAAAAATGCAACCAACAATTTTCTGCTAGTAAATCTATCAACTTATCATCTGCTGCTCCTAATTATAAACTATAAAGTATTCACTAAAAGCCTCTGCCTAGCAGGTCAAAAGCAAAATGATGAACCAAATGAAGAGCAAACAAGGACTGATGAACCAAATGAATCAAAAAATTCAAAAAATCAATTAAATCACAAAAAAAATCAGAAAAAAATTATACCTTATGGGTTTCACTGCCAAGTGCCGGTAATGGTGGTGTGACAGTGGATTCGTCGTTGGTGGGCTTGGGTAGTCGGGCTTGGTTGCAGGCAAGCTGTCACTGCAAGCTTGCAAGTGCTGAGTGCCAAGTGGATTCGCCGCCGCTACAAGCCTGCAAGTCGGGCTTGGTCTCGCAAGTGCAAATGCCGAGTGTCGCTGCAAGCTCGCCATTCGCCACTGCAAGTGCTGGATCTTTTCGTCGTTGGATGCCGCTACAAGTGCTAGGGTGAGGGTTACTTTTCGTCGTTGCAAGCTCGTCGGTCTCCGTCGGATGCCGGAGGTGATGGCCGCCAGAAGTGATCACTCAGTAGGGTGTGAGGGTTGAGAGGAGTGAGGAGGGAACTCAGGAAAATGGGAAATAACCCTAAAGCTAAAGGGAAAATTGAATAAGGATTCGGATTGGTGGGATATAATGGGTATTTTATTTTTTATTTTTTTATTTAAAACATTAAAAATAAAAATCTTAACCCACAAACCGCTGCCCGGGTCGAACGGTTTAGTAGTCCGATCGCCCGGGTCAACGGTTTTTTTGACTTTTCAACATTTTTTTCAATTTTTCGATTTCTAGTAAAACCAGACCCGAATGGCTAACCGACTACCAGTTTTCTGGTCTGATTGTCCGGTCTGGTCCAGTTTTGAAAACCATGAGTGACAAGCATCCAATGTTTTGTCTTTCTTCTGCTTTTCCGGCTTGCCGGCTTTCTTCTAAGGCCTCTTCTTGTCATTCCTCTTTCTCTTGCTTGATTTGCCACCTTCAACAAGCATGGCTATCGGTTTGTCCTTCTTAATCAGTTCTTTAGCCCTCTATAACATATTGCTAAGTTCTTGAAGGCTAACTTGTAGCTTGTTCATGTTGTAATTGATGACAAACTAATTGAAGAAGGGAGATAGAGAGTTAAGGATGGCATCGGTTTTCGTGTCTTCATCGATCTAAGAACCAAGAGCCTTTATTTCGTTAATATACCCCATCATTTTCATGGCGTCGTCCTGAACCTGTTGGCTCTTAATCATTTGCATGGTCATCAACAATTTGAGGACCTTTTGATGGGCAGAATGATTCTGCTCCTCGTATGTAGTCTACAAACTATCTAGGATGTCTTTGCTGAATTCGATCTTATCGAATTGCCTCTACAATAGCATCATCTAAAGATGCTATGATGTAACACCGGGCAAGAGAATTTTTCTGCTCCCATTCCTGATATTCTCTCCTATGAGCTTTAGAATCCCTATCACCTGGATGTTCCGAAGTAGGGTTCTTAGTAACCTTGTCCAATTTCTTGGATGTCAGAACCAGATTAAGGTTACGATACTAGTTAGCATAATTGGGTCCTTTAAGTTTGTTATCATCCAACAGTTTGGCGAATTGTCCGTGTGCCATTTCTGATAAAAGGCAACAAATATTAGTCTATGACCTAAAATTGATTCATGTTATCTTACATAGAATGGTCTTTTATATATGTTCCATCTCCATTTATTCATCTCTGAGATTTCCCTCCTATCTCAGTGATAGAGACACGATGCATGTCTCTAGAAATGTAGGAAATCACATAGATGCATGGAGTCAACTGTTTTAACTATAAAACCCCACCACTTTTTGTGAAGGATTATATCCACCCATCTAATGAACTTTCCCTTTGGCCTTTATCAGACAAGGTTGATTGCCATTTTAGGTTAAACCTTTCTGTCTAGCAAGTGTTGACTCATCATATCGTAGACCCCATGGTACTGTGAAAGAGTTTTCCATTTTAGAATAGGCCTCTCCCACATCGGTCTATGATGCCACTATCATCATATAAAATAATCCAACCGACTAGACCAGCAAATGGATAGCACAATTTTATGGTGCATCTCCACCCACCAATTCAGTCTGCTTTCATGCTAATGATGGAAGGCCTTTAGAGAATTCATCATATGATATTCCCTATCACTTGCACTTATATTAAATTGGAGGGAACAAAAGAGTCCCTAGTTCTAGTTTAGGTCAAACCAAAGTGGCTCCCACTGACTTTCATAAAGTCATATTCAAATGGGCCCAAAACAGGCTAGGGTTCTGTGGGGTTCCTCTTGGGGAGGAAATTGATTAGGGGGACCATTAAAAAAGGGAGATGATCCAATGATCTGAGGGCACCATGGACATGATGGGCATTCAGCCATGGTGTTCGTAGAGAGCCACAAATGATTAATCATGGGCCAAGCACTTATGGCCATGTATGAATCTCATTCAGCACATCACAAGCATTGACAACCACAAAATGATCCAATCAATCAAAAGCTTGTAAAACCTTAATTAATTTAAGTTAACACACAATCAACCCATTAAGGCCCATGAATTATCAAATAATATCATCTAGGTATATGGGCTAAACTGCAAAAAGTAGTTCGGCCCATATAGCAGTTATGATGAAATTGGGTACAAATCTTTATTTGGATAAGGACTCTTTTAAGTGGATAAAACTTATCCTATTGCTGATCCAAACCGATATCCATATCCATATTCACCCATGTCACATGACAGCTTTGAGCTATCATGTGACACCCTGATTAATCTAATTAATCATGGACCTTAGGCCCATTTACCAAGTGGCTCACGTCCCCTTGTAGTTATTGGCCAATTTGGCTCTCTTTGTATGGTGTTGGACCCCAACAATGACCTCAAAGCCTGGTCGAATTCACTGCTAAGCATAGTGAACCCCTGAGTCCATCAGTATGGTCTCTTAATGGGCCCAACATTTACACTAAATGGTCATTGAGTCCAACCATCCTATGAAGGCCCAAAGACAATGAACGTAAGTGAGATATAGCCCATCAGGTATAACAGCCCTAAATGGTCTTATGCTTAACCTCTCAACCCTTAATGATCAAACACTGCCCGACAGGGAAGGACCTCTCCTTTGGTTGCAAGGTGCAGTGTTGCACTCTCTGCTTGGATGGATCCGGGAATTAAAACGATTTGCAAACATTTTTCTTAAAACATATATATATATATATATATTCATAAAAATATATTTTGCAAAATAAATCTCAAGCAAGTTGGAAATCGACTGTCGACAATTTTGGTTTCCATTAGAGAGAGTGTAGTCCCGATCATTCATTTTGTCCGACAAAAGGGCTGATCCTGTCATTGTGATCACCCACTCGAGTGAATTCTCCGACTGCCCCAACATACCCAGGTTTTGACCCCAAAGGATATCATTGATTGGCATATCAACGATAGCTTAATCTGACACCTAGTGTAGTACGATAATCGAGTCTAGGGGTTAGGTGTAACTTTCCAGTTTTGCACATCAGTCACCAAGGTCCAAGGCATAATTGGAAAATGGTCCAGGTTTAGTGTTTCAAACAAATACACACTACATGTGCTTTGAGTCTAACCCTAGCAGCTAAGATAAGCTACCCCAACCTTCTTGGCAGCACATTAGTGCCATCTTTGACAGGACAAACTTCCCCAAGTCTATCCAACGACTGAGAACATTCTAAACTAACACAAGTCTCATAAGTGTCTAGTTTAGGGGTAATTACACAGAAACACACCGAATATAACATGAATCAATTATGTACTTTATTCATTTACAATAAATAGATGTGTACATCAATCTGCTTAGATCTAAGGGCATACACTGTCTAACAATGATCGCACTTTGAATGTCATTAGTGACGGAATTCTTATATGGAAACTGATCCTCAAAGAAATGGATATCTCACAAAACGAACAACTTGTTCTCTTCCAAGCTATATATGTGATACCCATTTTGTGCATGAGGGTAACCAAGGAACACACATTTTTGAGAGTGAAGCAAATTTGTTTCTCTCTTGCTAGCATAACAAAGGCAATCAAATGTCTTGAGGTGATCATAGGTGGGTGCCTAGTGATACAATAGCTCATATGGTGTTTTACCCTTCGAAATTGAACTAGGAAGTTAATTGATGATGTAGGCGGCAGTGAGAATGCATTCTCGAGCAACTTTGAGGACGTGCCAATGTTTTCATTCCACCACTCCATTTTATTGGGAAGTGTCTATGCAGGAACATCGGTGAAGGATCCCATGTTCATTGGAATAATATTGCATAGACCTCAAACGGAATTATTGTCCATTGTTTGTCTGTATGCATTTTACATGAGATTGGAACTGTGTTCGGACAAGGTTGTAAAACATCACTGGATACATGTGGGCATTAGATTTACAATTCATCAAATAAATCCAAGTAGCATGAGAATGATCGTCTACAATTGTGAGAAAGTATCTAGCACTTGAAAAAAATGGGGTTCAACCACCCCAAATGTCCGCATGTATTATTTCAAAACAATTGTTAGACTTAGTAGTGCTAATAGGAAAATGTAATCGAGGTTGTTTAGCCTTCAAGCAAGTGTTTGGTTCATAGTGTTTGCTGTTTTGGTCGTTATTTGCCTTATTTTCCTATGATTTGCCTTTTTCCCATCCTGAAGGGTACCCGGAAAGTTCATAGCACAAATCTTTGTTCTAACCTTGTTTTTTGTAGTGGTCACAACGAATCTTGGATCGTTCCCTCTATCTTGTGGATGAATTATTCGAACCAGAGGAAAAGAATGCAACAACTTTGGTGGTTGGGGAGTAAGAAGTTGAGAACAATTGATGGTTCTCTTCTTGAATAATCAATGCGTAGACCTTGGTAACCAGTGGTAATGGCTCCATGCATAGAATATTAGATCGTATGGTGTTGAAACGATCATTGAGGCCTATCAAGAATTGACAAACATTTTCCTTTTCCTTTTCTACAATGAGACATTTGGCTCCGTAGCTTGTGCAAACTGACATTGGAGTATAAACAAAGAGTTCATCCAAAATCCTCTTCACTTTGGTATTGTATGATGAGACTAAGAGATTTTCTTGACATAGAACAACCAATTCGCATTTCAAATGAAAACTGTGGGGAGCATTACCCTATGAGAATCTCTGCTCCAGGTCAAGCCAGATTTCTTGTGCGATTTCAATATAAGCAACACTCTGGTGTAGTTCTTGTGTTGTACAACTACGAGACTACCATGTAGTTACATTTGGACCAAGCTCTCAATTCTGTCGGTTTAGTGAGATCTGACATGCTTATTGTTTCGCCCACAAATCTGATCTTATTTTTGGCGTTGAGAGTGTTGATCATTGCACGTGTTCAAGTCGGATAGTTTTCTCCATTTAGCATAAATGACACTAGTATTGCATCAGGATTATCCGATGGGTGGAGAAAATACAGTGACATAGGACCAATTCTGTAGTCATCTTTGACCACAAGTGAGAAAGACAAAAAAAGGTTGCCAGTCAGTGAGGGAGAACGAGGTTTACAACCTGGAGCTCTGATACCATGTGAAAAAGATAAGGACCAAAAGAAAAAAGTATGTTTATTGACTTGAGAGTGATAAGTATATATAGACAAGGGTACAATAAACTGCGATGAGATCCATGAGTCTTGGTAGTTCTGTTTAACTGTCCAACCAGCTACTTGACAGCTGTCTAACAAACTACAGTTGTCTGTTACATTTGGTTAAGACTTCAACAACCTCTTTCTCCATTGGGTATAAATAGTAATGTTGTTGACACGAAAAGGTTAAGGTTAAATGTCAAAACAGTAGCCAAAGATCAGTTTGGGGGGAGGAAGTAGATGAATAGTAAGTTTTGCCTCCCTTCTCAATTTGATGAAAATGGGGCAATTTGGTAAAAAAGTCTCGCATATCATTTTCGTAATATATTTCAAAACATATCGGAATTTGAAAATTCATGAAACTTTATTAATTTTTTTGTAAAAGGCCCTTGTTATAATTTATAATTAATATTTTAATTTACCTTAAATAACAATATGGTTATTATTTACAAAAAAATTACAAAATACTCAAGAATATAATATTAAATTAAATCTATCAAATCCACTAATATATATTTATATAAAAAAATTGTTTGTAATTTAAAATAATTATAGAAATAAAAATATTAATAATGAAATAATTATTTTAGTAATTAAAATTAAGCTGACCTTGGAGCCTAACTTGCCTTAAAATAAATTCTTAAAAACTTCAAAGATGTAAGAATTTGAACCCAACTACTCATGATTACAAAGACTATATTCTCACTTGACCATTGGACCTGTTAAATAAATTGATAATTTTTCTCCAAATTAATATTTGAATGTGTATAATAAGTAATGTAAAAGGTATATTCATAAAATTTAAATCACAATGATAAGTTTTGAACTATATACTATTATTATTGAAAAATCAAGTTAAACATTTTATGATTGTGATATTATTATTATTTTTATAAAGAATAGGTTCTAACCGGAATCGACCTCAGAATTGCCCTTACCAGAACCATCCTTAGAACTGACTTGACATGATAGGTTTTAGACTTTTAGTTCCAAAAACTTGGAAACAATCCTTACAAGATGGATTCTAGATTTTGCCTTGGAACTGAACAAAGCTTACCTATGCTCACCCTTAGACTAGAAGTTTTGGCCTTGTATCTAAAGTAGGGGTCCAACTCAGGCCAAATTATGTCAATTTGAGATCAACTTTAGCCAAACTGACATGTTAACCCTCAAACCCAATCAGCATAATCAACCTTAAGATCCATTTGGTTCGCAGTTGGAATTGGAATTAGAATCGGAATTGTCTATTCCTATAGTCTGCTTGGTTCAAAAAGGAATTGGAATGAGAATTGAATTCAATTGGAATGAGATTTCATTTCCAAGGAAGGGGGAGGGAATGGTCATTCCCTCATGGCCCTCAAATGAGGGAATGCCACTCCACCAGGAATATGAATGTGATTCCGATTCCGTTTAACCAAACAGTTGAAATCAAAATAGTCCATTCTGATTGTACAATCATACAGTTGAAATCGGAATAGTCCATTCCAATTCTGGTTCCGGACCCCTATTCCTACAAACCAAATCAGACCTTATTTCAACCGTGAATATCATTTCTTGAATTATGAGACAAGGCGAAGTCCGATCACCAGTCCCACTGATGACAGAACGGCAGTCTTTCCTTCAATGGACCCTGAGAAACTCATCATCCACTATCAACTTTGAGAGCATCCCACCTATAAGAAGTTAAGAACATTAATTAGGCTCTGCTTGTGCTTGGTGTCAGAATTCAAATCCTCATGAAGGCAACTAGATTGTCCTGCTTTTTCTAACATCTCATAAGCCCACAAATCAAAGTTGAGGAAATCCAAGGAGGTAATATCTCTGGTGTAAAAGCTAATCTGAGAAGTTAATGCCAGAAAGGAAAAAAATTTAAGTATGTCAACAGAATCGTGGACAATTATTTCAATCACTTTTGATGGTGTTTTTTTTAGTGGCAGGATCTCAGACGGCCCGGCGGTCCTGGCCGCACCACCATGCTTTCAGTAGCATGTGACTTCGCCATACAACAAGCAACGATGCTTCCTAATTGCTTTGTATGGCCTACCATAAGAATTGCTACAAAAAATAAATAAATAAATCCAGACTAATAAATCAGATTCTTGACCATGCAAAAGAATTGAATTTCTGGATGGCTGGAAATATAATATATGTGAAATATTAAAATAAAAAATATATTTATTCAGAAGCTATGGGAATATATCATCATACACAGCATTTGTCGAGCCCTATAGGAAAAATTTATGATGCAGAAAAGATATGATATAGAAAGAGTTTTGACTAATCAAAATCCACTTATGAATATATCCGTTCGCTTATGAGTATACCCCTTAGGCCTTATTTGCTTTTTGGTAAGTTATTTACCTGGGTAAATGCATTTACCTTGATAAGTGTTTCTCAAGAAATATTTACCTGGGTAAGTACATTTGCCCATGTCCTTTTATTTTCCATGCAAACAAGACAATGACTATTTTAGCCATAAAAATCCATTATTAAAAGGGGCATTTTTATCCCATTCAAGTGTTGGCAACTTTCCCCCAAGGTGAGAAGTTATTTACCCACCTAGGAGATGGGTATCCAAGAAAATAAACTTTTCCTGGTCCCCTCATAAATATGAAAAAAGAACATGGGATTCTTGGTAATCCCATTGACCAACTTCCCCCCTCTTAGAATCCAGAAAAAGAATGCCCCCTTATAGGTTGTGTTTGGAAATGATGCAAATAAGTCTAAATGTAAATATGTAGAGTATAAAACAGTTCATATAAATTGCAAAGTTGGGTTAGTTTTGGACTGACAATTTTACCTTCTTACCAAACAGACTTTTAGCAGTAAATGCAAACATGAGTTTCAACAAAGCATATGCTTTGTTTTTTTATCAAAAGCCCACTTGAATGCAAATTTACTTCTTTTTTATTGATGTACTTTTACATCAAATTATCAATGTAAATATGCATTGGTCTATCATTTGTCAATGCATAAATGTAATATTGCCAAACACAGGCAAAAATAAACCAGAGTGCAAAATTACCCTAAACTGTGATTTACACTCCATTTGCATCCTTCCCAATCACAGCCATAGTTTCATGTAAATAGTAAGGCCTACCCCATATTTTGTGTATTATTAAGACATCCCTCTACTTTGTAACTACTTATCCGAATTCAATTTAACAAGAGAATCATGTGATTTGAATTTAATTCAAATCTATCGGATTTTCAGGTGTTCATTTTGAATTCGATTCAACTATGTTGTCGGATTGATATTGAGATTCAATTTGTGTGTAGATGATCAACGACTGGTTGAAGAAGAAGGAAAAGAAGAAGAAGAAGAAGGAAAAAGGGGAGAAGAGAGGAAAGAATGGGAAGAAAAGAGGAAGAAGAGAGAGCTCAGTCGCTCCTTTACTGCATGCCCACATTTATTGTGTCGTAGCTCTCTCCCTTCTCTTGTAAAAAAAATGGAATTAGAGACGAACAGGATGAGACCTAAAGCCCATATTTTTCTGTTGGGAATTATTTGTGTATCTATTTAGGAATGATTTTTTATTCTGAAAATATCCATAAAAAATCTCATATATATCACCTTTTTGGAAACAAAACCCTCCCCCCCATTTATTTTACATTGAAAATAAAACTAAAAATAATAGGAAAAAACCAAAAACAAAATCTAAAGCAAAAATTAAGGAAGATGAAAAAAGTACAAGTAAAATATACAATAACATAAAATAATATTTTATATTTTATTTTTATTTTATGTTATTACAAATTGACATATTGGTTATTTCTTTTCTTTTCATTATTTTGACCAAACAGATATTATCTAATAATTTTAATACAGTTTTTATTAGTAGATTTTAGAATGTGTTTATTAATAAATCATATATTTACTTATTAGTAAACTTAAAATAATTAAAATATAAAGTTATTCCTTCAGAATGCCCATTTTGGCTATTCAGTAACTCAATACCGTGAGAACGAAAAATTGGAAAAACTAATATACTTTGACCACCAAAAAAAAAACGAAAAGAATGAAGTAAAGATTTTCTTTCTTTTTTTTTTTTTGGTTCATTTTCATCCATACTATCAATGCATGTCATTTATTGGTTTAGGCTCTAGTCAATGCGCATGCTTTTGCTCATGGTTTTCAAAACTTGACCGGACCAGAAAACTGGGATCAGTTCCGTTTTATTCCAAAACCATTGATTTGGTCAGCAAACCACTGATCTAGGCGATCAAACCATTTGAACTGTTCAACGGTTTTGACCATTTTTTATTTTTTTATTTTTTTTGTCAGAATGGACCATCCATTCAGTTTAAACACTCGGACCATTCGACCCGAAAACCGGACCTCTAACTGGTTCATTGTCTGATTCGATTTTAAAAACCTTGACTTTTGCTTGTTCATTCCTAAAATATTTGATATCCATATTTATTAGATGTATTACATCCTCAGGTAGATATATGAATATTAAAGATAATTAAACTCAAGAAACAACAATACATACACAATTAGTTGATTCCCCACAACATAAGGGATTATTGTGTAATAAATTCTGAAATTAAATAAACTAAAATTTCATGTTTTTATCCAATTGAAAACCACACTAATTGAGTCAGACTATCTGCCCGTGAACCAAGTGTTCATGCTTGTGCTTGAACCTCAGCAATATGGGAGTTTAAGCTTTTGTTCACACAACTGATTAAATGTATATTCCTCAATTTCTTTTTTCTTATTTCTTCAATTCTATAATTCATCATCATCTTGTAAAAATCAGCAATTGGTGATAGAAAATGATTTAAGCACTCATCAAATTCGAATGTGTGTTATAGTATATTATTTATATATCATATCAAGCTTTTCTTATTACACTTCAAATCAAAATGGATTCGAATCGATTGGATGTATTATCGAATTGGGCCAAAAATACCCTTAATAAATCCGATCTGGTCCAATCCGTTTGCAGCCCTACACAGAGACTCATGTGCACCTTATAATCAGGGGGTGCAACTTAGGTGATATCAAGCTGATTTTCTTTCTTTCTTTCTATCTGACCAAACCCAAATTGCACCCCTACTTGTAATGTATACCAAAAAAAGGGGGATTCATACTACTTTTGTGGCCTAAAGTTTCTAAGAATCATGTTGTCCAAACAAGATTCTTAGAATGGAATCATTTTATCTTGGCTTTACCTAGCATTTGAACCGGCACCATCATTTCCAGTTCCTAAGAAAAACAGAAATAAGATGCTCTCCTCAAATATTTCACTAACCAGATAATAAGGATCTTCTTTTTTTCCAAAATAAAAGACTACCTAAAGCCCAGTATGGGAAAACTAGGAAAATAGTTATTCCCATACTTACATGTTACGTGCAAGGTTTTTAAAACTGAACCAGAAAGCGAACTGGTCAGGGGTCCAGTTCCCGGGTCGAATGGTCTGATTGTTTAAATTGAACGGACGGCCCGTTCTGATAAAAAAATAAAAATAAAAATGACCAAAACCATTGAACTGTTCAAATGGTTTGACCGCCAGGGTTAAGAGGTTTTCTGACCAAATCAACGGTTTTAGCGAAATAACGGTTCTGGGGTAAAACAAAACCAGTCACCTAACCGGTTCCTGGTTTTTCTGGTCCAACCATCCAATCCGGTCCAGTTTTGAAAACCATGCTTACATGTATTATAGGTAAGGATCCATTTTAGATAGTGCACCAGTACTCCAAAAGTGTGAAGGGAAGCCACCATTAAATCATTCCATTTCATGTGGTATCCGTGCACTAGCAGAGAGATTTTGCATAGACTTAATTGGAAGTTGGAACAAAGAGTGAAAAGGAAAAGTGAAAACACCGCAAGTTGGCCTTTTCCTGTAAAAAAAGAGGGTCGGTCCCTCTCTTCGATATGGTGAAAAAACAAATTTGCCTTTTGAGTTTTGGCTAGGGACCATATTCAAGGGGCTTTCACTGAAAAAGGAAACACTAACCATTCCCCACTCATGTTCACAAAAGTATTGTCCATTTGGTTGGCATTGAGCCAAGGCCCACTCTACCGGTCCAAGTACAAGCTTTACAACGTTACATCTGAGACTAGCTTTTTCAGTGACTTGCACTGAGCAAAGCTTGCACTCTGGTTTATTACTCCATAATCCATATGATAATAGCCATCAATACGTATATTTTAAGATTCATATGGACGATATACTTAGATTATTTATTTATGTTTTAAGTTTCAAGAATTGAGCCAAGACATCTCTAGGAAGGGTATTAATCTTTAAAAATGGCCACATGTCCCAACTCCAAGTATTTAATGTATGGATGGGTTGAAAAAATAGATACCATATGATACACACCGATATATATTAATAGAAATCGGATTCAGTACTCACAAAAACGGTGTCCACACCATATTCACAGCCTCTTGCAGCTGTACATTGGGAATATCTCCCCGTGAATAAAAACATAAAAATACAAAGATATTCCTAATACATGGTTGCAAGTGGCCGTGAGAACGATGTGAGCACCATTTTGTAAGGACTTAGTGGCAAAAAGGGAGTTCACATCTCTGCCCCACAGCACATCCCTGCCGTGTATTGAAAACATCTTCCGGTGATGGCATCATCGGAACTGGTACTATCATCGGGAGATGTTCCCAATACACGGCGAGAATGTGCTGTGGGGCGGAGATGTGATCTCGTGAAAAGGCCACATGTCATGTCATGATTAACAATTACCAAGTGAAGGCTAGGATGGGTCATCTGGAAAGTGAACCCATTGATGGGATGTGCCACTGCCTTACATCGTAAGACATGAGCGTGGGTATCCCACTAGAGCAGCATTCTTGTGGTCCAAAGTCCAATCCAATCTGTCGCAGTATTTTGAGAGATGGACATGGACTGATTGACAGAGTAAAAAAGCAAGAGTAAGAAGCATGGACCACTAACGTTGGGGATTTAGAGCTAAAAGGTTTTATCAATTCAATCCTTTCAGAGATGGACCCAGGAAGTTGCCTATCGGAATCAATTCATGAACTACCTACCCAAAAACCAGAATCATTAGCCCTCAACTGTGCAACTGTGCAAGATCAAGGCTCTATTTGCCAAATTCTGTGTCATATAGCCTTCACGTCAACACCCCCATTTATATAAAGGGGTCTGAAAGTCGTCATTTGGGTGGGCTTGGGCCTTGTAAATCCCAACTCAACGTAAGTTTTAGGTTGGGCTCGTAATAATTTGTAAATCGGATAAAGTATAAAAGGCCTGAAATTTTGCTGCCAAAAGAGAATAATATTTCCGAACATGGTTGCATGGCAAACAACCGTAATGAATGGTGATTGGTGACATAATTGTTCCTCCCCCTCTATTCATTTTCCTTGTTCTGCCAGCTCCTTCGCCCATAGACATGGGCCCTGAAGGTCCAAAGGTTAAGAATTTATTATTGTTTCTTCACTAGACGGAAACATCAATATTGATAAGATGACACGTGACTACTGATTTTGAATTGAAAGTAAATAAATAATCTAGGAATGTGCACAGAGAGAACTATTATTTTTCTCACAAAGATTCGAGGGGAGATTAGAATTAGCATGAGCATATGGGCCAGGCTCCAAGCCTTGATTTGTCCAGATTAGTGAAAAGCTCTATGATCTGTATTTCAGTTGAGCCTCACAGGCAGGGCAACTTTTCTGATTAGAGTGGAACTTATGGAATTTCCATTTATTTAACCTCAACTGCATTGGTACAAATCCCATCTCAAGGGACACAAACTGAACCAGAATCCAAAGGCGATTGAGAACCCTAAACGATCCCTTTGCTTTTTCAGGTTGGGTGGTTTTGGTTTGTAAGGAATGCCAACTTGGCAACTTCCATCGTCATCATCATCTGGGCCTTATGAGGTTGGCTTTAGCGCTATGTCCATTCCATTGCCCAACTTCCACCAATCCAATGTATAAAAGTAATATTTTCGTTGAGGACTCCTTAGACATGGTACCTTTTGATGCTATTCTTTCACCTTATACATCGACATTCACGTACTCACTTGATTGGCTCTTCTCCTTGATAGAACCATGCTTTGACACCATATGAAACCTCTCCTCCGAGTTTCTTTTTGAGAGGTTTCATAAAACCAAAAAGAAGTTAGAAAGATGAGTATAATGTATGTACTAGAGAAATCATTAGAAATTAGAAACTTAGGTAAATAATTGATCTGAAAATACCTGGTTGAATTAGGATGCTAGAACTATCTTGGATCTGGACACAATGTTGACATAATGAGGACCTATCAGTATGTACTATGTGGGAACCTCACAGAAAATTAGCCATGTTATCTACATGTTTCTTTTGCAGATTTGGTTACAAGAAACTACTAATATCAAAATTGAATGTTTTAAGAACATTTGTCTAGTAACATATTCTGACCATGTAGACCTGTTAGACAGAACAAAGGCACTAGGGCATAAGACCAGTTAACATGGGTTGTGTTTGGTACCATTGATGTTTCTACCTTAAGTGTTTTGGATTGATTAATGCAAATTGGTATGAAAATGTGTTGTCATATCACATATGAGAGTCACTTCAACTAGAAACATGCATGTGTGGGACTGATCATTGATGTTTATAGTTAAGACATCAAATTTGATGTTTCAAGTAGAAATAACAATTTGTATTGATCAACCCAAAACAATTCAGGTAGAAAAAATCTCTCCCACAATCAACCCAAAACGTTTCAAGTAGAAACAGCAATCCTACCAAATACAACCATGGTCCAGCATCACAAGTGCAATAAGCCCACATGATCAGGTCCCAGCAGTGGCCAGCACTGAATTCCGACCTCAAGGATTAATTGGAATGAAAAAAGGCTAAAATCTATTTTTTTTTTATGCAAATATTTGGAACTTTAGGTGGGGAAAAGTTCTAGAACTCTTTGATCACTCTGAAAATAAATGCAAAAATCAAATGGTTTAAAGGCACAGGTAAGACCATGTTGATTTTTGGTGGTCTTCTCTTGGATGGGATCCACCTAATGTGTAGAACAGTGTATGCCAACTTTCATAATGGTCAGCCTTGATCATATACTGGATTAATAATGGGTAGATCTAGCAGAATTTCCCCAACCCACAGGTCCCATACCAATCATCCTCTCAACATTCCAAACATTCCAGAGATACTTGCAATCTAAGGGAGATCCAAACCAATCAAAGGGATCATCATATGTCTGACCATGTTCAAATATGTAGCTTCCATGTTTTCAAACCAAATATCTGAATGCTGTAAACTAGGATTTGCTCTGCCATTTTTTCATCCCGTAAGATCCACAAGGGTAAATGGATACTCCCTCAAAGGTCATTTTTTTCAAAATAATTGCATGCCATTGATAGTGGTCACTAATGTTTTCTGAGAGATCAAAATAAACCAAGTAAAGAAAACAATGCATAATGCAAAGTACAGTACATGAAGGGTTTCTTTCTTTATCAGTAGTTGTGATACAGAAGCAATAGGTCCAGCTTCATAGGAAGTGTGCGAATGCAAATGGAATGAAGAATGAGGCCCCTTTATTATAGATAATAGATCAACTGAAAAAAAAATACTAAAGATGACGATGAAAATCAGTATATTAGTGACCATAAAAAAAATTAGTATAATTGTCAATTCACATAAAACAGAGGGAAAGACCAAAACAAAAACTTACGCATGGATGTAATAAATTATCAATCATATAAATGCATGGTAAGATTAGATGCAGGCACAAGTAGGATGAATTTGTACATCTGTTCCCAGGGATGTGAAATTAATTTCTCTTATCTATATATAGGAATAATTAGGTATGTTATTATATTGTTGGTGACAATATTAGTTCTGGTTTTTTAGTTATTTTAGGATTCAGTACAGCTGTACCAAATTCATAGCAACACGTACAAACACTACTGAGAGCCTCAAATAGAAAAGCCTCCCTACAAGACTTGCTCCCTCCTAATTATGAAATATGAAATGTCTGAACTTCGGAAGAGTGAGAGACGAGAAACAAAGAAGAGACAAAGACTGTTCGGTTGGTCTCAATGGACCCAACCCAGAAACAACATTTATATTAAAAGAATAAAATGACAAAACGTCAAGATAAACTACAGTGAGGTACAATGGTGTCTAGTGTATACACTACAATAATAGTATACAATAGAACACATAAAAACAAAACAACCCCTTCTTTCTACGTTACCCCTCAAACTGATGTTGGGGAACACGCTTCAGTTTGTCTATAAGAAACGTATGTCTGGCCCAAGTTATACCTTTGGTAAATAGATCTATGAGCTGCAAGCCAAAAGAAACGTGGGGAAGAGAAATATGGCTAGCAAGGAAAAGAGCTGTGATGAAATGACAATCCATTTCTATATGCTTGGTACATTCATGAAAAACCAGATTGTTTGCTATCTTGATTGCACTCATATTGTCAACAAAGAGAGGAATGGAGGAGGAATGATCAATGTCCATATCAGGGAGCAGAGCTTTGAGCCAAACTATTCGACTGCAGACAAAGACATTGTTTGATAGTCTACTTCAGTGGATGCCTTGGACACTGTTTGTTGCTTCTTACATTTTTTTTATTAATAACTGCATCAATTCAATTTATTAATGAATTAAAAAGTGTACAATATATAAGAATTACAAGAGAAATCAGTAAATGAGAGATAAAACCACTTATCTCTCCCCTGGCTTTCCTTCAATTACAGAGTGCCCAAAATAAAGATTCTCCCCCACCCCTTGTTTTGCTAATACATCAACTAATGAGTTGGCACAATGTTTTAACCAATTGAAAGAAATTTTCATATCTCTTATCAACCACCTTATTTTCTTCTTTTCATTGTTATAGATCCAGAACTTTGAATCTTCTCCTTGTAACCAGCATACTACCAGTTTGGAATTTCTCTCAACAATCAGCTTCCTAATGTCCAAGGGAGTCCCCCTCCCCAGCTGGTCCCGAGTAAAGAGTTAGAATTTTGCCCTCCTCATCTCTAAAAACCCCACCAATACCTGAAACTGAAATACCTAGGTTTCCCAAGCTTCTGCCATCAAAGTTAAGTTTAATAAACCCTCTTCCCAGAGGAGACCAGTAGTAATTGGTGATGGGCATAGTTGAGCAGGAATCAGCTACTTCCTTCCACTTTCTAAAGAACACATCCATTAACACATTAGAAAAATTATTCTAGAAATTCAGTGAATATACTACTTTGAAAATGATTATTTCCATTAATTCTTCCTTGCTTCTCTCCTTCTCTAACAAAAATTCTAGAGTTCCTTTCTTCCCAAATTGTCCATAGTATTGCTGCTCTTAAGCATCTATCTCCACATAATTCTTCTCCTTTTCTTTGGCCAAATAAAGAAAGGAGCAAGTAAGCTTTGAACATTCATTGGAAGGATCCACCTGCACCCAAACAAGGCAAGAGACCACTCCCAAATAAAAGAAGTAAATGAACAAGAGATAAGTAAGTGATAGCAGTTCTCACCATTGGCCTTGCACAAGGTACACCAATGAGGGGATAAACACCAATCTGATCATTTTCTTTGGAATAAGTCACAAGTATTAATCTTTTCATGAGCAACTTCCCAACAGAAAGCGCCAATCCTAGGAGGTACAGGCTTAGACCAAACCTCCTTAACTGGAAAAGAAGGCAAAGAGCTAGAGGAGGGTTAGGACAAAGCTTTGAAGGAGGAACAAGAGAAGGAACCTGAAGGGGTACAAGTCCAAATTCGGTTATCTAGTTTAGAGGGATCAACAAATACATTTTCCAACATCTGTAGTAAGGTGAGTATGCTTTGGAGTTCAGAGTCTCTTACACCCCTCTGGAATCCCAAATCCCAACTGAATCAATTACTCAAATTTGAAGGAACCAGGAATCTAGAAATGGTTTCATTTTTGGAGCAAGAAAGAGTAAATAATGATGGAAATTATTCCTTCAATGATGAGGACCCAACCAAATATGTCCCCCAAATTTAATTTTGTTACCACCACAAAGATTGTATTTGATAAAAAAGAGTGGTAGTACCACATTGATGGCTTTCCAACATCCTAGCCGTTGTCCAAGACCCCTAAATTCTCACTATCACTTTTGCCCACAATTTATCCTTATCTTGTAGCATTCTCCACAACCATTTCTCCAAGAGAGTTGTGTTCCTCCTTTGTACATTACCTATTCCCAGCCTCCTTCCTCTTTTCCTCTACTAACCACCTCCCAGCTAATCCTATGGTCCCTCTTCCCTTCCCTTGATACCATAAAAAATCCCTCATTAGCTTCTGTTTACTCACTCCTAATAGGATTTTGAAGACAGACAAAAAGTAAATTGGTAGGTTGGAAAGGGTCGATCTAATCAGCATTATTCTTCCACCTAGGGAAAGATACCCCTTTTTCCAATTTGCTAATCTCTTAGAGAATCTTTCTACAACTAGGCTCTAGAACCCTGCTTCTTTTGGATTCGCTCCTAGAGTTAATCCTAAATAAGTCAAAGGCCATTGAACAACATTGCACCCTAAAATGTTAGCACACTCTTCAATCTCCCCATCATCCATATTTATCCCAGCTATGCAACTCTTATCAAAGTTGATTTTAAGATTTGACATTCTCTCAAAATGTTGCACCAAACATTTTAGGTTCTTACCCCAATCTAACTCATCTCCCTCCTAAAACAGAATGGTATCATCTGCAAACTGCAAATTAGTTATTGGCATATCGATTCTTGGGGATTCCGATTCCGATCCTAGACGTGAACCAAACAAACTTTAAATAGTACAAACATCAGTGTATAAGATGAAAAGGAACAAAAGCATGTTCAAAAGAAGTTGGAAAAGGAAAAACATGACTTTTACTATAGCACCAAGTCAAACAGAATTTATCAACATTCTTAAATGAAGAGCTAGTAACAGGTAAATGGCTAGAAAAAAGCATATAATTCAAGCTTTTAGCATGAGTTTGACCCAAACATCTATGCTAAAGATCCACACGTTATTACAAGAAACAAAGGGAGAACTATTAAAATTCCAAAGCAAACAAACGTTCCAGCCTATACCCCTTCCCCTTCAACTTTCCAGTGTGTTGGTCCTAGATAAAACAACCCTCACGAGAAAAAAGAACATTGTTACTATCATCGACACTTTGCTCAACAGAAATTAAATTAGTCAACTTAAAAAACAAAGTGTTTTAGGAAGATGAAAGGGATTAGATGGGGAGGTGGACAAATATAAATCATCATAACCACAGATTGGAAGAGTTTTACCATTAGCAATAACAATGTGATTATCAGTAAGACATGGTTTGGGAGATTGACCAAAGGAAGCCCCAGTCATGTAATTTGAGGCTCCAAAGTCAATTATCCACAAATGAGATGGAGAAGAACATAAGTAGATTTACCAACCAGACCAATAGCATAAAAGGTAGAAATAGTTGACATCAGTTGTCGAATATTATATTCAGTAAGAGAACCTTGAGAATCTACCTTGGGAGTTGAAATGGAGGAAAAAGAAGCATTTTGATGGTTCAACCGAAACTTGGAAGGCTTTATGTTGTCCTTTCTTGGGAGGCTAAGTGATGCATTTAGCAATAATGTGCCACTGTTGTTTGCAATATGTGCAAAAGTTCCTTTTTCTTTTTTTTTTCTGATAAGTAGGTGCAAAAGCTTTTCTTCCAGTGAGATGCCACAGGTCCAAATTCTTTACACTCATAGCATTGAATCTTCGAAAAATCTTTTTTCCCCTTTTCTTTGGTAGCCAGAAAAACTCCATCCATGCCATGCTCCTTAGTATCAAGAGAGGACTGGGTAAGAAGTTGGGTTTCCTCTCTTAATAACTCACCAAGAATGGCATCCAAATCTGGCATTTTCTCCCTACCGAGAATGTTTGGTCATATTGTCTCATAATCAAGTCGGATGTGTATCAAAAAATGCATAACTTTCCTCTTATCAAAATATTTCTTCATAGTCTTCACACAACAATTCGTAGATAAATCCCCTAGGCGAACCAACTCATATATATCAGCAAAAGGATTTCACTAATACAATTGTTGGAAGAGATTCCAACACCCATCAGTAACACCATTTACAAGTTTGCTCAAAAAAGACTTGGCCTATCTACTCTCTTTTTAGCTAATGCATCTGCTACCCTGTTTACAGTTCTCACCCAGCTGAAGTTTTTTTTTTTTTTTTATCAGTATGAAAGGAATTTAATAATTTTAAAAGAAAGCAGAGAAACAAAACATTGTAGAAGAAACAGAAGACATCAGATGTCTAAACACCCCAAACATTACAGTTGAGCCCAACTCACCCAGCTGAAGTTTGAATTTAATTTCTTTTTAATCACATCAATCTCCCTAAACGCATGTCTGTATTTCCAAGGTGCTTCTTTGAGTTGCTTTTCCCAATGAATTACCAGTTGCGTATCACCTTCAACTTCCAAATCTCCAAGACCAAGCTGTGGTGCTAATCTCAAACCTTGTAGAAGTGCCATGGTTTCTACCTTGACTGAATCTCCCAAGTCTGATGGAACTGAATACATCACAGCCACCAAACCTTTACGCTCCCTCATTGACTCAGCCATCCACATCCCCAACTTCAATGCTTTCCCCTTCCCTGCTTGCAATAACTATGGATATATCTTCTTCATAATCACCCAAATGTAAATAATTAGCAAGAACTTCAGAAACATCATCCATCCTTCCTAGTGAATGACGAATAACACAAAGTCTACCCTTTAAGCCTTTCCTTTTGTAGACCCTTTTTAGAAGGACCAGCCCCCTACATAGGCAGATACCACTTTTTAGTCTAGAGAATACTTTGGTAATATGGACCAAAAGATGGCTTTAGAGCTCTTAACCCTTCTAACTTCATTAACACTCTTATCTTTCAACACAATTCATCATTAGTTGAAACCTAAATGCCACCATTAACAACATTTGACACAAGCATGGTTTAAAATGTCCCTAATTTCCCTAATATTTCCACGACATATTTCCATTTCCATGGGTAGCGACATAAATTTTACTGGAATCAACATTTCCCCAATAAACACTATTAGCACTATATGGAGTACAAGAGATAGTTTCCACAACATATTTCCATTTCTACTTCAATGGGTAACAACATGAAATTTTTCTAGAATTGACATATTCCCCAGTGGACACTACCAATACTATGTGGAGTCTAAGAGATAGTATTATAACATTAGTTGGGGACAATACTTTAGGTATGTGAATTGACAATGTTATTTTCCGCCTAACTTACATGATTACCACTTTGGGCTAGCTCAATATTCTTTTCAAACATGAAGTATTGATTTTTTTGTTGGTGTAATAGATTATTTGGTTGATCTATTACAACCATTTACATTTTCTATGAGTTAAAGTTTTGCTTTAATTCATTCTATCATGAAGTTCTAAATCTTAAGGTTTACAGGGCAACTTTAGAATGCATTCTTTTGTCTATAACCTTAGGCCATGTTTGGTTCATTGCTCTGGGCCTCATTCTTTTAATTCTTGTTCATTCTAGGCAAGAATGAATAACATTAGAGTGTTTGGTTACAAAATTCTTGCCATGGGCTACATTCTTTTTAGAATGAAAAATCAGCCCCATAGCACAAAAATTGAGTAGCTTGCAACATGAAAAATAATCATGCCCCATCTTTCTCATTTTCATTCTTTGAGGAAACTCTGCCCATAAAACTGTTGCCATAGATGTTTACTTTTGCGAAAGCACTTTTACAAAAGTACTTTTATGAAAGTACTTTTACGAAAACATTTTTATAAAAGTACTTTTACATTAAAGCACTTTTATAAAAGTACTTTTATGAAAGCACTTTAATAAAAACACTTTTACAAAAGTACTTTTATAAAAGCACTTTATGGAAATACTTTTACGAAAGCACTTTTATGAAAATACTTTTATAAAAACACTTTTTTGGATGAGCACTTTTACGAAAAGTACTTATATAAAAGCACTTTTAAGAAAGTGCTTTTACAAAACATCTATGTCAACTCATAAACATTGACTATTGGAGACCTAGGTTGGCTGTTTATGAATACTGGCAATTTTTTTTGAAGAATAAAAATGAGCAACATAGGACACGTTAGTTTGAAAAGAATTCATTTTTAGGAAAAAAAAGCATTTGGTTCATAGCAATATTTTCTCATTCTGCCTATTTTTACCCATTCTTGTCTATTTTAGAATTTCATCTTGGGTAAGAATGAGAATTGAACCAAACATGGCCTTAGTTTCTTAGCTTTGTTTAATGATTTGAAACAAGTAACAATTTAAAAAGGTGTGCCCATGCTTCTTTTATCATTTCATACAATATCGTTCTATATTTTGCATATTTTACAATGTTTCCACCATGTCTATAATTTTTACAATATTTCCAACATTGCCAACATGTTTCTTATATTTTGGTGACCAACATTTCCACCAACATTGACATTTTAAACCTTGAACACAATTCATTATGACCTATTCCATTACCTTAGTTCAATAATCCATAACAAAGGAGAGATTTAGGAAGATGTCACCCATATGATAAGAGCAAGATAAGCAAAAAGGATTTGGAGGGGTGTATCAAGTCCTTTATGATAGGTGAATACCAGTATACCACTCAGGCTAAAAGGAAAATTTTATAAAATGGTTGCAGGGCCAACAGTGTTGTATGGAACAAAGTGTTGAGCAGTCTAGTGCAGTCTTGGGGTTTCCTAAGAAATCCAGATGGACAAGCAAGCTCAATGTAGTTCATGTCATGGTCTTTTCAAGGCTGAAGTGGGAGCAAGGCCGACCAACAAGTATAAAAGAATCTATAAAAGAAGGGGAGTAAAATTTAAAACCCAGAGTCTTGTGAATCCTAGCTAGGAACTTCCTTCATCTTCCGGAGAGGCTGATGGTTTGATTGTTCCAGGGGCTCCTTAATGGGAGAAGTCGAGAAAGGGTGATTATTCAGGGATTTCTTGCAGAGTTGAAACTGATGTAGATGAGGCATTTGGTAAGTTGGTGCTGGAGGAAAAGGAAATGAAGATAGGAAGTGTGGACTTGAAGACTCTAATTGATAGGGAGGTAGAAGTCGACAAGACTTTGGGCCTGTTCTTCCTAGGAGGTGAAAGTTTTGCCAGGAAAGCTTTTGAATGGTTCGAAAGAAAGAGAAAGTAGGAGAGTATGAGAAAGTTTCCTGAAGCCTTAGGGGGAGAAACCTAGGATGAGGAGGGAGGTGTAGAAGAATTCGATGAGGAGGGAGATTGATCTGCTCCCAGTAGTTGTTGCTTGGTGATGGTGCTTCGGTGTTGCATCTGTGGCTTCTTTTCTATTTTTATTTCTTTGTGTTGGTTTGGAGAGTAGTTGGATCATTGATGGTTTAGGGGGTCTTGTCTTAACACCTGCCTTTAGGATTATATCCATTTTTTATTTTTAATAAATTTTTTTTGCTACTTATCAAAAAAACATAACATGATTGATGTAGCTGATCCTATATAGTTGGGACAAGGCTTAGATGATGATTAGACCCACAACACAATCAGTTAGTTCCAATAACAATTAACAAAATATCAACTTGTGCATTTACCACAACACTTGTCATAACCTTAACACACCCACTTCTTTGAATAGCTATATTGCCCTTTACGTCTAGGCCACCATGAAGGAGTCAAAGAGCTAACTTTGGAAACTTTTGAATTTTTTATGTTTTTTTTTTAAATAGGGTATTTGGTCAACTAAAATAATATATACGAGTCTGGTCTAATAGTTTGATTTGTTGTCTAGTTTCTTTTTTTTTTATGATAGTGGCAATTCTATAATTTCAGTTTGTCCTGGTCCTAGTAGGGTTTATCATCCCTATAGTGTATATATATGTATGTGGAGTTACAAAATCATGGCTAATGAATTATGGGGAATATTTTCTGCTTATATGATGGTAAGTGATTTCCAAAGCATAAGAGTAACTCTAGAAACCTTAGGAGTGATTCCTACTCTTGTCTTCTCTTTCAAGTTTTTTTGAGTTCAACCACCAACAGCCATCAAATACCTAGAAATAAACAATCATAAGCCATCATTGAACATCATACACACACATTGACAATTTCCAGTGTTGATTTGACATAACGTAAATATATAGGCACCAAAAAACAAGAAACAATAAGGATAATCAGATATTCTGGAACCTTAGTATCAATAGAAGGTTAATGCTACCTGGATGATCCAAAGATGAAATCATTCCTATATATGTAGTATATGGTCCTGATGCAAAAGGGTATACATTCACAGAGGAAGGTCCTATGCAGGTGCTTTTCATGCTATATCCAGTGTAAAGTTGGTTAGACATATGTTATAAAATGTGCCCCCGATGTAATAATACTCTTGAAAGACGAACACTCTTGAACAAACCAACAAACACAGTATACGCGTATCACTTGCTTCCACACGCCAAAGCAGTACACAGAGAGATACAGTAGATTGGCCAATTATCTAATAAATCTTCATATTCCTTTGTGCGCTTTTCAGATAAGATAAGAATGCCCAGAAAGAGTACTGAGGTATCAACACAGTTAAAGGATAGATGCAACTTCTCAGAGAAAAGAAATTATACAAAGAGATACAATTTTTTTCTCGATCAGGGTTTCATAAATATAACCATGATGCAAATTGCTGTGCATACAACAATGCGATTGATTAAGTCAAATGAACCCGTTTCAAATGTAAGAGAGAATCCACTAACCCAACAAATCAGAGGTGCTTATTCTTATCAACTTCTTTTCCCTTCTTAGCCAACTTCGGCCTTGGTTTCAGAGGCTTCAAATAACCAGCCTGGAACTTAACCATAGCCCTCAAAACCGAAATCAATCTCTGCTCAATCTCAACCCCACGAGGCTCGAGAACCCGCAAAGACCGAGCAACGGCCTCCATCGTACTCATACACCCATGAAATGGCTCCTTTCTAAGAACCAAGTCGGAATCAAATATAGTTCCACCCTCCACGCCAGTATCATAATTCAAAGAAACTTGAGTCGCAAACATTGACAAGAACGGAAGACTCGCACTTACCATCTCCTTAGCATGCTTCCAAGTACCATCAAACACAATCAAAACCAAATCACTTATTCCATCTTCTTTTGAAGAGTTTAACGAAACCCAATCGTTCAGTTCAACCGAGGGCGACGAATCGGTACCTGGAAAGAGATATATCGCTCGACGAGGTCGACTGGGGTTGTCAACAGAGGCTCTGTAGAGGGAGTCGAGGAGAGGGGAAGAGCCAAGACGGAGGCGGCGGCCGACGATGGTTTGGCAGTTCCGGAGGCATTTGGAGAGTACGGGGACGGTGGCGAGCTTGTGGCGGAGCTCGTGAGGATGGTGTAGGATAAGGATTTGGGTGGAAGTTAAGAGGGGTTCAGAAGGGAGTTCAGAGCAGAGGCACACGTTAGTAGGACGGCCACAGCCATTCAAGCATATTTCCCGCCTTTCCTGATGACTGGTAATACCTTCGTTCTTCCCGCCCGTTTCTTCGAATACAAAACATGTCAACATTCCTTCTTCTTCTTCTTCCACTCTTCCGCCATGATCCATCATCCATGTAAAGAGTTTCTGCTCGCCCTCACCAGGGTGAACTCCTGGTTCGAGTTACGTGGTCGCAGTGCTCCCTCTGCGACCTTCCAATGAAACACGTTGACGCTGTAGTGGCTGTTGGAGAATTCCAAATTTTCAACCGCTGCTCAAAAGACCGCCATGCCCTAAGCCCCTAACCAAGGCGGGGGTCCATCCGAGTATTACGAGTAGAACTGTAGATGGTTCGAACTCGTCAACTCGGACGCTCCCCTCTCTCTTTCTCACGAGGAGTCGAGGACAATTAAAAAAAGGTCAGATGGGGCATGGAAGGAGAAAGCTCCAAAAAGTTTGAGCAGAGAAAGACAGAAAACCAAAAGCATGACGAGCTCCACTTCGGCCCTCCCTTCAGCCATCGATGTCTCCACTTTCGATCACACCCCTTCATATTGGTACTCTCTCTCTCTCTCTCTCTCCACTTATAAAGAGCAGCACAGACATTACTAGTTATAAGGAATTTGGTTTAGCACATCCTAATCGAAGCAAGATTTGTAGTATGATTACATGTATTTAGTGGAATTGTTCTGGTTCTGGATTGAGATGTCCTAATTCTTATTATTGTTGTCTTGTCGAGCAATCCATTATTGCATATGCTGAACTTGTATTTTAGCCAAGCTAGTTTTTGGGTTTCGACGCTCAATCTCGGGAATCTTCTCAAATCTCCATGCTCAATTTCAGGTGTTAGATGTATATATGCTGCTTTATTTCCGGAATGGTTTCAAATGAGGAAGGCTCTTTACAGCCATCAAAAAATAAGAAGATTATTTACTGAAACGGTTCATACATAATTATTTTTTTTAAAACAAAGAACATATATGTTAAAATCTTTTGAGAGGGCAAAGTAATTCCTTCCAATGTTTAGTGCTTCTGAAATGGAATCTCTGTTTTGATCAGGAGAAGATGCTTAAAAATTAAACCATCTGATGTAGAGAAATTTCATATACCCACGATTTTGAAGATCAGAATAATAAGTAGTTTCATTTCGATTTTTGGATTTTGGTGTCAAAATATTTTATTTGTCTGTACATTTGTTTGGCTTAATTCTGTATAGTGACTGGGTTATCTTTTAGTTATTACTTTGTTTGTTAATGTTGTATTGTTGCATTGGTTATCACTTGTGAATTTGACATTTTCCTTGATTTTTTTCATATTCTTCACATGTTTAAGTGCTGTACCTTTTTCTTACAGTGAAGAGAATGTATACTACCTTTGCAAGAAGTTGTGCATGATTGGGGCTGCAGAGACAAATGGTTCTGATCTTTTTGTTGTGTTCATTTCCAACGAGAAGAAACAGGCATGCATGTCTTGATTTCCTTACATGAAATTACCTTTCCAGGTAGTTTGTTTCAAGTTGAGTTTTATTTAATTAATTAAAATAAACTTTATATTCAACTTACCAGAATACATAACACAGATGCAAATGCACTCCCCACAAATTCTAAGTTTGGTTAATTTTCATGTGTCGTTAATAGAACTAAAGATATTCAAGTTGCAGGCAACATTTGATTTAGTCATATGGTTTGTTAAATTGACTAAAAGTGTCTTATGACTTAGCTTAAGTATTTTGTGCTCTTTTCTTCTTGGGTTGCATATTGTGTTCAACTGACAAGTTTTTATAACACAAATGCATTAGGTCATCAATTTCTGAATAGGACAATGACAGAAGGGAGGTAAATGCATGATTTTTCAAAACTACAGGGGAGGATTTTGTTAAAGTGAAAAGACGGGAGGGTTTTATGATTGTCAGAAAACTTGGGGGAGGTTTTTATATTTTACTCTAAATTTAATAATAATAGGAGTGCAAATTAGGGTTCACATAGGATTGGAGACTAAGAGATAATTCAATGTGACTTTTTTCTGGTACCTTGGTTTGATAATCATAACAAGGGAAAGATTGAAGATGTTGCCCATAGAATTAGAGCAAGATGAGCAAAATAGAGGGGTGCATCCAGAGTGTTATATGATAGGCAAAAACCATTTAGATTAAAAGGAAAATTCTATGAAACAGTTACAAGGCTAACTATGCTTTATGGCACAAAGTTTTGGGTAGTCAAGAAATAACATGCCCATAAAATGAATGTGGCAGAAATGTTGTATGTTGAGATGGATGAGTGGAATAACTAGAAAGGATAGGGTCAGAAATGAAGTCATTCAAAAGAATGTAGATGTAGCTCAAATAGGTGATGAAATGAGAGGAAGTAGACTAAGATGGTTAGCACATGCATAGAAGACACATAAAACCTGTAAAAACAAGTTATCCGTTACAAGTTGAAGGGGCTAGAAGTAGATGTGTCAATGGGTCGGGCCTGGTTTGGGACAGGGGTGCACCAGTCCCGAACAGATTAATAATTGGTTCCATATGATAGACCTAGAACCATCCCAATTATTAATCGGGACAATTGGTCTGACCCGATTAGACCCAATTATATATAATTACCTATGATAATAACAACTTAAAACTTTATTTTTGATAATATAACCTTAATAAAATGATAGTAAAATAGTTAACTGTTTATATGTTGATAAAACAAGTGTTAACCAAAATTATCCCATATACTATCTATGAAATTTACCCTTTTAGACATTAAATACAACAAAAGTTACAAGAAAAACAGGAGGCCTTTATGTATTATTAACTACACAATTAGTTCGGATCTGAACTGGTTTGGAGAAGCAAGAGCCGCTCCCAACCCAATTATTAATTGGGACAAAATCATAAAATCAGAACTGACATACTGTTTTGGTTAGTTCAGTTCTGTTGAATAGACCCAACACCCAACCCATTAACAGCCCTAGGTACAAAGGGCTAGGGGCAAAACCAAAAAGGACATATGACTAATCAAAAAAAACAAAAAGGACATGGGTTAAGGTGGTTGACAATGATTTAAGTTCTCATAATTTAACAATGGATTAAAGGACTTTCAGTCAATGATATTAGCAGAAATATTCACCCCTTTCTGTTTCTGCCTCATCCTCAGCAAACTCCCTTGAGGCATCCCATATCCATCAGTGAAGGTGTGATAACCCTTAATTTTGACAGTTGTGCCTTAGGCAATCCGGGCTTTGCAGGTATTGGTGGTACAGTAAGGGACAAAAGGGGCAATATCTGCTGGACTTTTAGTGGTCCAATCGGTTGGGCCGACTCCACAAAGGCTGAAGTGATGGCTGCTCTCACTGGAATCAGGATAATAAAGAATTTGGGAATTCAGAATTTAATCATTGCAGGTGATTCAGCAAATAAGCTAAAATGGTTAAGAGACAAAGGGGGCCCTTGGAGACTATATCACTATCTGACTGAAGCTTGGGATTCTTTGGATGGTTTGAATGTTAACGTAGTTTGGATTCCTAGGGAACACAATCATACTGCAGATGACCTAGTTAAATTTGGTGTGTATTTGGAGCATCTATATAGCGACAAGCTTCCTCCTTTGTAACTTGCAGGGGTTCCCCCCCCCCTCTGCTTTGTATATCTCCTCTTGTTCCCCCCCCCCCCCTTTTTTCTCAATAAATTCTGGTTAAATTTTCTCAAAAAAAATTTAACAATGGATATGTCATTAAACTGGAAAACAGGATTCATGTAACCAATCGATATAGTTGGGATAAGGCTTAGATGATGATGCTCTTCAGAAATGCTCATAAAAATTTTGAGCCAGAAGATAATTTTATAGAAGCAATGTTGGCTTATGCATAATTTTATTGATGCTTCTATCAGTCATTTGATACCAGAGTGGTTATGCCTTTTCTGATCAAGCCCCAAACTAAACTTCAGTGAGATTATTTGTTTAGGGATTCGGCCTACTTGGACATGAACTGTATACAAATCGAATTTATTTAAGCCCTATCTAATGCTATTCTCCATTTCTGTTAAGATTGCCAGTGTCACCTTTTTCTATTGAGTTCTTCTCTCCTGGATTGGCCCAAGTATTGATGTGTTTGCAACCATATTGTTGTCATAATAATCTTATAAGCATGGCTTCTTATGGCAGCTATTAGTTTGAAGACTATCAAAAATGAAGGAAATCACTGTTAAAGGGGATTTTATGCTGAAATCAAACGAAAGATCAACCTTGCCATGTTTTACTGAACAAACATTTAATCCTTGTTCAATAAATCATCATAATTTAGATTTCTTTTTGGTCATTGAGGCAATTAATCTGAAAGCTGGAATATGCTATCTAGATTCCACTGTGGCATCAGAAAGCTAGTGCAAGAGCTGATGGAATTATTCTATGGGATTATCATGTCATCTGCATCCAGGTCAGAGCCAAATTTGTTTAATCTACTGATAATTGGTGCATCAACAGACAGTAAAATCAGGTTTACTTGGACAGTTAGATGGTTTAAATGCGTCTAATTCAGTTACATTCTTTTGTGGTATGTGATGTGATCTTAAAATCATAATGGAACTCACAGAGAAGTGGAGAAGGCAATGCACCCCATAAGGTGTGGGATCTGGATTCGTCTCTTACTTTTCCTACTCCTCTGGATCAATATGTCTCAGAAGCTATCCGTCCATCATTTCAGCTATTTCCTGAGTATAAGAGGTAATTTCTAATCTTTGCACCTTTAATCTTGGTGACTACCTAGCACCTAGAAGAACCATGAAAATACACTTCATTTTGTTATATTTGTAATCACTACCATCTAAAGTTTCTTATATAATCTTCAAGATATGCACCAACTCTTACATAATGCTATGACGGAAGTATAATTTTTAAGTAGCATAGGTCTCCTATGTCTTGTATTCTGACTGTTAGGAGACTTAGAAATTCATCTGCTATCATGGAGATTTATTTCTCATTTTTCAAGAACACTTTCATTTTTATTTGATAAGTTCATTTTTAGAAAGTTTTTAGAGAATTTGTTTGTATTTATTGCTGATTTTGATCATATCCTTTCTATTGGGATTTACAAGTGGTCCAAATTTTAGGCCCTAACGAGGTTGACAACATGCATTTGATTAAAATATTTAGTGGTTAGGATTTTTTGGACCAGATGAAGCCAGTTTTAGAGTTTTTGTTTTTCTAAGTCATCTTTGTAGAGCAGATGGAGGGTAGTTCTGTAATTTTACTCTCTTTATTGTAAACTAGTAGGCATGTATATTAGTGTACAGCCCTGTACTGATCAACCCTAACAGATCTGAAGTCTCTTGGCTTTCTCCTTGTCTTCTCTTTCTCAGACAGATTAACATGGTATCAGAGCGGGTTGTTCTCTGATTCATCTCTTTTTTTTACTGTTTGAGGTTTCTTCACTTCTGCGTTTGATTCTGGACTGTTTTGATGAATCCAAGAACTAGTCTTCTCTATTCTGCACAAGCAACAACAGAAATCTTACTGGATCTCTCTTGAAAGGCCTCCATTTGTGGTAAAACTTGAAAGGAAGTGTTGTCTGGCCCTATTCTGCATATTCTGAAAGTTACATCAAGTTTGGACAAACACTGAGAGAGATCTATACATCTCTTCTAAGCGGCAGCAGGTAGTCTTTCCTTTTTTGGACTGTGTTCTTAGATCCCAGTCTTGTTGTGCTTTGGACACTTTTACTCAACTGTAAGAGGTTTCTTGTCTTCCCTTTTTGACTCTCTTGGATTGGTTCTCAGTTTATATTGCTTGCTTCGGCTATTTTTGTTCTGTGTTTTACTCGACATGGGTCTTGAAAAGAGTAAAATTACAGAACTACCCTCCATCTTCTCTACAATCTTTTCTAATGTTTTGGGACTTGGGAGTTTGATTTATTTTGCTGACCCATCCCCATATGGTTGGGATAAGGGAGTTTAATTCATTACTTATTTAAACACTTTTTTTAATCATTATTGGATTACATTTTCCTCTCATTTTTGAATACATCATACTTCTATTATATTAGCCTCATTTGTCATGTTGCACCTTATAAAAGCCCCTAATATAGATCTAGTATTGTTCCACACACTCATATATGCTTCGTTAGATTACATCTTTCAATTAATTATGAGAACCATTAACTGCATATAAATCTACTTGTATGATGTTACATAAATATTTCTTATTCAGTACGTGTTTAAGATTTTCCACTGAACAGTTTTTAGTTTTCGTTGTTCTTCATGAAGAAGATTCTTTTTCTTCTAACTTTTAATGATCTCATATCATGGAGCCCATGGTGCCTAAGCTGATACCCAAGTGACAAGTTTACATGCATGTTCAGTGCCTTCTTAGGCAAGGGAGAGGGCAAGGTGGAAACCTTATCATATATTGTGTACCATGTATTTTATATGTGCTCTATGACACAAAATCATATAGTATATATGTGATCTGTTAATTTTTTAATTTGCATGGATTAAATGTTTTATTGTGGTACTTGTTTGGTTGGATTAACTATTCTATGACTCGTTGCATTGCTTATATGTTTGGATTCTTGTTATATGAAAATTCATTATTCTAAAATATGTCTTTCTACTTTGTTAAATGGATTTAGAAGAAAAACAGTTTCAAAAGAAATAAGATATCAGATTAGAAAGAAGAAACAAAAAAGTGACACCAAGAAGAGAAGAAGAGAAAGGGAACAATTGAGAAGAAAAGGGTGAAAGAGAAGTCTTGTTTGTACCTCTCATCCTTTCCCTAATCCTTTTCATTAAAGAATAATCACTAATGATCAGAAATTACAAGTAAATCCTCAGTAATTACAAGTAGGTCCTTAGTGGGGCAGCTAGCTAATTAAACATAAGAAAACTAAAGTTAACAGGACCATAAGAAAAAGGCCCATTAACAAAAGATGACATAAACATTAAATTAAAATACAATTGTGGACTACGGGCCATTCGGCCCATCTTCTCTACAGATTTGATTATATTATTTACATAATATTGAAGTTTATGTATAACAATTGAAAATATAGCACATGTCAACATGAATCATACCCTAGTAATCTTACAAATTATGTCCCATTTCTTTAAAAGCCACCACCTAACTGGCATCTAGGTAGCATTTAATTGACTAAGTCCTTAAGCAACAAGACATTATTCTGTTGCCCAGTCTCGCCTTGCCACCTTGATGACTATGATGGACCACATAATGGATTCTGAATGTCCTTTGGGGTTTTCCTGATTTACTCAACTAAATACAACCCCAACCGTATGGGGTCAGCTACAAGAATCTTGTAAAGCCATAAAGCCATTTTTCTCTATTAAGAGCCATATTTATTTGTCAAATCATACGTCATTAATTCATTTCTTACCACTTCGACCCATTTGCTCTAATTTAGCAATCTACAATTTTGCGGAAGTTTAACCTATTTGTACTCTATCACAGCATGGACTACTGCATTTATTGACTCTATTGTCAAAATTTCTGACACTTTTTAGTATCTTTTGGCCTTCCATCTTCCTGATTTCAACATCTTTGAATTTAGAGATTTTTGTAATTTTTTATTGGTAAAAATATTTGCAGTTTTTAGTATCAAATTCTTTTTGGTTCCTATTCAGATGTGTAGGTTGTACTGTTTACCTTTTAAATGAGTTATATGCAAGAGTTGTATATTTTGGTAAAGGGTTTGCTTTTTAGCACCTCATTTCTTTTATTTGCTTCATTTTACAGCCTGGAATTATTTGTCAACTCTATTAAGTTTTTTAATATCACTGCAAGAAACCTCTTCTGTGATGTCCAGGCTTTTTAGGGTGGTGCATGCTCCAATTTTCCTTCGCTTCTTTGCATCTGATAGACGACACATGAGGGATGCTGTTGGAAATTGGATATCTCAACCTCCTACTTGGGAACCCATAGTTGCTGAAGGTGAATTCCAGGATCCATCTTTGCTAGAATTTTTCTCTCCAACTTTATCTCTTCCTTTTTGTAGTTAAGTTGACATATCTATTGGGAGAATTGCTTAGCAGGTTTTGCCCTTGTTACTGTTGAATATCATGTGCTAAAGATTATCGGAATTATGCAATATTGGGTAGTATTCAGTTGAAAGATAAGTGTGGAAGTATGTTTCTTAAACAAGAACTCCAATTGCATGCCCCCTCTATTGACCAATTTAATCCTACAATATCTTATTCTGTTAACTCAAAATCCTATCTAATGCCACCAAAATCATGCAAAACTGACAAGTTTGGACTCTTTAAAAATAGGCTGAGAGAAATGACGTGATTACAACTTTAACTTGTCAAAAATCTAAAAACTCTAGAGATTGCCTATGCTACTGGGACCATAGGAGCCTATTGGGTACCATGCGTGAAATCCCAGCTTTCCATTTTCTTTTCTTTTTCTTGGTTTGCATCAGATTGCTTTTGAAAGGTGCTTTCTGTTATTGTTAGTTTACTGACTGCTTCTGTTGCTAAGGATTAAAATATCAATATGATATGCCCATACTGGAGTGTATGATATCCATATCACTGTACCTAGATACACTTGGGTACACCAATACAGAGGTAACCGTAACTTTTATTTATTTATTTTTTATTTGTAACCGTAACTTTGATGAGATAAATAGATCACAAATGTACAAGAATGCAAGAACATAAATAGGCCAGTCAAATACTTAACAGTTCAACTTTTGCAATTGTTCCCAGAAAGTTTCTTACCTGTTAATCCCATTTTTGGTCGATACATCTGCCAATGGTTGTCCTTGGGACCCAACTGAATCTGCACACCATTCCATTACAGACTCCTAAGTTCACTTATTATATATCTATACTGCCACGGTTCTTCTTTGCTCCCTTGCAGCCATCCCACCACTACCCATGGGTCCCCCTCAACCAACACACTGCTGTAGTTTAGAGATCTTCCTAATTGGAGGCCTTGTAGAATTTCCAGCAGCTCAGCTTTTATAAAGTTCCTTCCTATCCCCTGTTGGACCTGAAAAAATGGCTTAGTATTCTCCCAAGTCTGCCCCCAAAAGTCACCCCTATACTTGACGGGCCAGCATTTCCCAAACTACAGCCATCAAAATTTAGTTTTAGTTGATCTCTGTTTGGTGGTTGCCAAGAGAATGTAATGGCAAATCTCATTAAATAGAAACTGCCAAATGCAAGTTTAAGCTTTATTGGACATATAGATTGGCAAATGTGGTGGAAGATGTAATGCCAGACAAGGGGTGAATTGGAGACAACTGTTTTCTGTAAGGGAAGAGGCAAGAGCCAGCCATCATCAAAGATTGTGGGGCATTCTTTTATCATATGTAGTTAAACCATTCTTTGCACTTAATGAAATAAAATTACAGTTTCTGATAAAAAAATAAATTAAAATAGAATAAAGCAGCCAAAAGTCTTCACCCAATGCATCACTTGAATAGAAATATTTTCAGTGATATTCTCCGTTGGCCACACCTTCCTTAGGAAGATTCTATCATTTCTTTCCTTCCAAACATTCCAAAGTATTGCAGCTGTCATGCAACTCCATAGGTTCGCCCCCTCATTCTAAGAAAGGTGAGGAAAGAGGCTGAAAATAGGCTTCCCAAGCTTGTTGGCAGAGTTCACCTGCAAGCCAAGAGAGATAGAAACCTGTCCCAAATACTAGCCACAAACACACAAGCAGTTAGTAAGTAGAAAGTGGCTTTGTCACCTATATTGCAAAGGAAACAAATATGTGGTAAAATAAACCAATTGGGCTTTCTTTTTGAATATTTTCACAAGTATTAACTTTTCTAAAAACAAGTATTGATTTTAGAGTGATAGACCTCCCAACAGAAAGTCTAATTTTTAGGTGGTATTGTTCTACTCCAAATTTCCTTAACGGAAATGTTTGCAAGGATGAGGAAGAGGAGTGCATAAATTTGTTTGCAAGGACGAGGAAGCAAACGTACATATCTAAAATCAAGAGGCTTGAGCTTGGCGAATAGGTGCTGTCTTTGTGAGGAACAAGAAGAGAATGTCAGACATTTGTTTATCAGATAGTATGCTGATTTCCTATGGAGACCGTTCACCAAGATGTTTGGGGCACATTTCTGCCAAATTCTGCTTCAGAAATCTTTTCAGCTTGGCCAAAGTTAAGAGGACCCAAGAAGGCTAAGGTGTTTTGGAGCTGCATACCTTTTGCAATATGTTGGAACTTGTGGAAGGAAGAAGAGGCATAGAAGAATTTTTAAGCCAAATTCTATAACATGGATAGGATTGTGGCTGCTGTAAACAAGTCAGTTTCTGATTTGGGTTATGGTTCTTCCAGAGTTCAGACATTGGTAGAAGGGATCTGGGGGAAATTTTAGGGGAAGTGCTGGAATTTCAGATCTGTAATCTGGAAAATTTGTATTGAGTCTGGATTCTACATTCTTGATTGTAAGGGGTGATGCCTCATCACCTTCTTCTTGTATCCTCTTTTATTTTAATAAAATCTTCGTTTTTTACCTATCAAAAAAAAAAAAAAAAAAACAAAGGAAGCAGCCTAGAAATAGCTTTCCAAGGAGATGCAAACATTGCTTTTGAGGGCAGACTGGCATCCCACCCACTATTTTTTTTAATCAGCATTTAATTTAGTCTCCAAACACTGTTCAACTTCAACCTTGGGTTGGTGGGTAAACTCAATATCTGCTACATGCTTTTGTGAAAAAGGTTGAAGATTGAAAATTCTATGGTGGGTTATGCCCCAAAGATCAAAAGTAGAGAAAGAATAATAATGAAACCCTGGATAGAAGAATACTTTATTTCTTATCAAAATCTAACCCTATGGCCAATCTTTACATCTATCTTATAGACTTCTTTTACCATTTAATTAGAATCCCAATAGGAAAGAAACAAAATATGTTGAAAAGCCTTAGCTCACTTCGTTAGAGCATTTTGCTATTAATATGAAGGCTTTGATCTTGTAGGTTTAATCAGTCATATTATATTGGCCAAATTGTGTAAATTAGATAATCAAAATCAAATTCAAGGTAATTTCATTAATACATGGTTAGAAGCCAGGTAAGATGCATTGTACAAAGCAAGCCTCTCTTGTGACCAATTGGATTGACCACAAGATTTCTTCATGTGAGTAAAAGAGACTAAGAGAGTACCTAGTATAGTGAAGCTCTGACCCGATTAGGGAACCTTTTTCCTATTCTATTATATTATATTATTCAATATTCCTATTCATTGTATAAAAGTTGCCTATATCTTAATTGTTTGGGAGTAAACCAGATGAATTGTCTATATTAATCTTCTTCCTCCATTTTATTCCATCTGGAATCATACCTTTGTTAAAAAATGAATTGTTAAATCTTCTTCCTACCACCTGAATCTGTCCTTTACTCCTTTTTGATTTCCACTTGCATAGATGAACAAAAATGGCATCTTTTTCTAAGTTGGCCTCTTGGATTGCCGTCCAAATATTATGCACCAGTCAGCTAGTCCTAAACCATGACGGTTGCACAAGTTTCACAGTACAATATAATGTTCAACTAGAACACTCAGCTGGTGTATAAGCATGAAAATACTATCAGGCTATTACCACCCCATCTACTCACCTCTCTCTGAATTTTGATTCTTCTTATGCATACTGAAAGAAATAAAAGAAAATTAATTTTTAGAATTATATGTATCATTGAAGTTCTTCTGTTTCCTCTCTTGAATGTTTTAGATGGAACTGTACACAACCTGGATGAGTATATTCGAGTTAGTACCACGGATGTGTTGACAGATATTGAAGATGATTCAATCCAATCACTGTTCTCTCAAAAATTTGGTTTGGTAGCAAGTGAAAGTCAGTTGGAGGACTTGTTTTCTTTTATTTCTTGATGGTTACCAACAAATCAAATGGAGGCTCAAACAAAATCTAGATACTGGTTTATTCTTGAATGTGCCACTGTAAATACGTTTTTAACTGGTTGCCCTTATATCTTGTTTGATAAATGGATTGATTTTGTGGAATGATCAGCATTTAGGGTTTGTAAACTACTAAACTATATTGTTAATGGATTCTTTTAGATGGTTCAAGTCTTATTAACTGCAAGATGGATTCTTTAACAAGTAGAGAGAGAGAGAGAGAGAGAGCAAGATTTGAAATTCCATAATTAATGGTGTTAATGCCTTGATGGTAGTATTAATGCCTTTAATTTTGAAATTTGAAATTTGAATTCTAAGATCATAATTAATAAGCTAGAAAGTTAACACTTTTAATGGCATAATTAATTTTGCACAAGTTATATTAAAAAAAAAAAGTGGTTTGCATCTAGGGATGTCAAATGTGCTGGATTTGGTCCAATCCGATCCAGTCTAATGCGAGTCCATTACAAATGGACCAGGTCCAATCCAATCCAATGAATATTTTTGGACTGGTCCAATTCAATGTCTGGACCGTCCAATCTGTTCAAATTTGTTTTAATTTAGATTAATTCTAACTCAAACCTGGTCCATTAACACCTATATTCCTATCTTCTATCAATGGACCAGATATTGGTTGAATCCAACCCAATCCAATATAAATTCATTATGGATGGACCAGGTCCAACCCAAATTTGATACTTTGGACCATTAAGTTTGGATTGTTCAATCTGTCCAAATTGATTTTGGTTCAGACATGATTTAATCCAAAACTAGTCCATTGGCACCCCTATTTGTATCTCTGTGGCAATAGTGGCATTATTATTAGCTTTGGATTGGTCCATGTCAATTTGTGAGAAATAAATGTTCTCACGTCGTGTCTGAATATTATTTTAACTAGAAAAACCCATGTGATGCACGGGATTATTTAACCAAATTGTAAATTAGAGTTAATGAGCTTTTAAACAGCCCTATATACTTACAAACACTTTATCACGAAATTTCATCATAGATATCCCCCATTTAACCCTTTATCACATTAAGATTTTAATTTGGGTTATCTCATTGGCCAAGATATTCATTTCTTAAATGCCCTTGATCATATCATTATGGAACAATCAAATCCCACCAAATGATCTAAGAGATCAATACCTCTACAAACTCCATTGTCAGCACTTGATTTTTGCTCAATTCGTCATTGAAACCCCAATTTACCTCGAACACCCAATTAAACCGCTCTGATCCTTTTGAAGTACCTAAAATCCCCAAACACCATCATCAGACCTAGGACCTCCTAAAATATCTACCCCTGAAATTTCAATCCAAGATTCCCTTTTGTTTATTCTTTTATCAAACCAAGATTTCCTTTCAAACCCTTTCGTTAGCCTGAAGCATACAACCCAAATCTCCTTGATCCTAACACCTCTGAATCAATTAGACCATACAATTGAACCCTATACACACCAAAAACATCTGCACATAAATTTTCAACGTAAAATTCTCTCATCTGCCCTATCATCGAACAAATATTCCATTTCATATGCTCTCATTGACCCAAATTTTCATGATTCTGGCCCTCCAAAACCAATCATATGTTTCAATAAGATCCTAGGCACCCTAAAAACTCTACCCACAAAAATTCAGCCCAAAATACCTTTGTTTGTTCCTCTATTACAACAAGATTCTGTTTCAAAGCTTTGCATTAACTGGATCAAGTCCTTTTTTGAATTGCCTAATCTTAGCATAATTAGGCTTATTTGACCCTACCAATCAATGCATAATCCTCAACACCACACTTCCAAATTTCAACAAAAAATCCCCTCATTTTCCCCTCCATCACACCGAGATTCTATTTCTAAGTTAATAAATTAAACGAATCACTATTCCTCTAGATCTGCCTAGTCCAAGCCTAATTAGAACAATCTGGCCCCACTAATCGGTTCAAAACGCCTAAAAACCCACCCTGTAACCGCTACGTGATACCCACAATTACTCATGCCTATATAAAGGCACTTCTTTAACTAGAAGGTACGTGTGATTGTGCATTCAGACTCTCTAGCTTTCTTGTTCTCTTATATTTTTCACACTTATCGCTAACTTAAGCATTAGATTGTCCACCCCGGATATTTTGACTGCTCTCTTGCAGCTCAACTAGCCGACCTCCTCGGCCCGATGTCCAAACTGTCCTCTAGTAAAGAGCTACCAGATCTTACTCCATCAGTCCTCATTTACCAACTCAGAGGTGCGTTAAGCAAGAAATTGGGAGTTTGGGACTGGGGGAATTGGTGGAATTCTCTGATACCACTCTCTGGGCCGTTAATGGTCTGGGTCAATCCAAAAGATCCGACCCATACCTTCTACACAAGGTCGGGGTTTGCATTTTGAGTCCCCCAACCCAACTTTTTTTATGTCTTAAATTATTATGTTTATTTGATAATTGAATCTTATTAGGTTGAAGCCGGTAGGTTACACACTGTATATAGTACGTACAGACCCTATAGCTATAGGGTGGTCCGAGTATGTTTTGTTCAACACCCTATCTATAGCCGTAGGGTTTGAGCTTGTTGAATATGTTTTAGCATATGTGTTTTTAAATGGCTAATGCACTTCTGCATCTCAATTCCCTACCCAATAGTTTTTTAAGTGTAAAATATTCCCAAATTGAACTTTTTGTTAAAAATTCAATGGCCTAGCCTAAAAGTTTGGGTTCGATGCAAGGTAAAATCTTCAAATCAAGTACCCGATTTGCACCCCTAGCTAACGTCAATTCCAACATCGGTGCTATTGTATTACAATTGGGTTTGCCAATCATCAAGGCCAAAAAAGTCAAAGTGAAAAGGGGTTTAAGAGGATTCGACCATTTTAATAAACTAGTAATGGGTACATGCGTTGTACATAAAATTTTAATATTATAATTGTAATTACATATCAGGGGGTGGATTTGAGCTGAGCCGAGCCAAATATTTGGTTATTCGAGCTTGAATAGTATTAGGTTTAAGTTTGAGCTTGAGTTCGATTCGAGTTAGAGACTTGAGCTCAAGTTTGGCTTGGTTCATAGTTCGCAAGTTCAAGTTTGGCTTGACTCGAGCTCGACTACAAGTCAAGTTTTGAAAAATAAAAATTATTTTTTATTTTTTAAACAAAAATTAAAAATTATTTACTATTATACATGAAAAATAAAAATATTATTATATATAATAAAATAATTTATTATATATATTTATATGCATGTTATGTATGTATGTATGTATGTATAATAAAAATTATTTATTTAATACTAAGCTCACAAGCCTCACAAGCCAAGCTTCACTAGGTTCAAGCTCGGCTTGATTAGCAAACGAGCCTATATATCTAGCTCGTGAAAGGCTCGGCTTGTGGCCACCTCTACATATCATACTTATATTTGCTTAGTATAACCAATATATATTATCAAAGATATGCCTAATCTTTTTATTTTCTTGTATCTTTATATTTTATCTCTCTTTCTCTCTCTCTCTCTCTCTCTCTCTCTCTCTCTCTATATATATATATATATATATATATATATATTTAAATTTTATTATTAACCCATTTAACCTAAAATGATTGAATTGTTCATCCACCACTGAGTAGGAAGAAAATGGTTTTTATAGATTAATTACTTTTCTATTAAAACTAATATTGTAGATTTAATTAGTAGAGTTTCATAGTGAGAAACAAGTATATCTTAAATATAGGATTTAATGAGAGAATGAGAGTTAATATCTTATACGTGGGACTTTATGAGAGAGAAGTTGAAAATTGTTTCATTTCTAGTGGGTTTTAAATTTAATATTTCATCTCCCTCATTAATAAAAATCTTTTTTTTATCATCAATGTGCCCAAAATTTTATATAATTTCTTTATATTTTATTTATTTTTGAATTTTATTGTTTAATTATGGCATTGTGGGCTGGCCCATTTGACTCAAAATGTTTAAACTTCTTATCACCATTTAAACAAAATACAATTTTGCTTCCTTATTAAAATATAAAATTTTATATTATTAAATTATTATCTATTGATTTAATTAATAGAACTTAGTGATGAGGAACAAAAATGCCTTAAATATATTCAGTGAGAGAAAATGGGAGTTAATACTTTAAATTTGGAACTTAATGAAATGGAATTGAATGAACTTAATAATAATATTTAAATTACTTGTAACAAAAAGAGACTATATTTCAAAAATAGGGGTATTTTAGTCAAGAAAAAAACTAAAAATGTAAGACTCTATTTGTACTTTTTATAAAAAACAACTAACTCGGTAATTACTTTCCTTCAATCCATCAGTTTAGTATTTCAATTTGAGTGCAAGGGTATTTAATTGAGTGTATGAGAGAGATTGACTACTATTGTGATGAAAATGGTTAAGGGTTAGGGTATTTATAAGGGCAAATTTCTTAAAATATGCTTACTATTTAGCTAATTGACTAACTCTACCCTTACCATTTACATATTATCTTTGAATATCCTTAAGTTTTCTGACAATTTACTAAAACCTCCCTTGCCATTAACTTTCTGTCACAGTGTGACCGATACTTTTTCCAAAAATTCCAAACGATTTGATGATTGTCACACTCTCTCTCAATTGCTGAAGGTACAACGAGAGAGAGAGAGAGAGCAAGAACACTGACGAGGAGGATGGCTGAGGCAGATATTAAGGTTTTTCTTTTTTATTAAATCTGGTAGAGGATTCAGATGGGGATTTAGTGGAGAGTAAGAAGGAAAGGGGTGGTGCTGGAGGTACATGTCGAGGGAGAGGGAGAGGGAGGGATTGTGTACGGTGGAACAAGGAAGAGCAAGGCAAGGAGAGAACGAGAGAGGCGTAACATCCAGGAGCAAGAGGTCCTGAACCTTCTCATTACCCTCACCACTCAAGATAGCAGCGCCATAAGCAATGGCTTCATCAGGGTTGATACTCTTGCAGAGCTCCTTCCCATTAAAATAGTCCTACAACAGTTATAAGGATCTCAATGAAGGAGACAATTGAGGTGGGAAACTGAGGAAGGTCGATTTCTCCAACTTTCTCACTGATGTCAAGAGTGACATAGACAATCAGATGGATGGATTTTCATCGAACAACTAATGGAGATATCTACTGTATCGAATGTTGTAAACAGAGTGAGAAAGTAATAGACTTCCCTCGTGTAAATACTGAGAAAGTAACAAAGGACGAGGCTGTTTAATGTTGGTCCCATGTCTGTTGTAGACAGACTTCCCTCGCGTTCCGATCGAGGTGGCTTCTTTATCCTCTCTCATCTTCTCAGGACGAGGCTAAAAGATTCTCAGATGTAACATCGAGCGAGCTTCTCTATCCACTCTCATTTCTTCAAATCCTAAACCCTAGTTCAGATCAGGTTAGGTCAAGGTTGAAAGTATTGATACGTATCGGCCAATACGTATTGTTTTTGGACCTTTCCAGTATGCCCTTACACTGGATGTATCGGAGGTTCTGACCGATTTAAGGGGTGGAGAATTCCTAAACCGGCCCCCCTAAATCGATTTTGAAAAAAATAAATAAATAATAAAAAAACAGTATAGATATCACCCGCATATCAGGCATATCAATATTTTGAACTTTGGATTGGATATCCACATGAATTCCCAAATTTAGAAATCCAGTCGAATGAATGAACAAAATTAGCAGCGGCAACAACCACCACCCTGGAAGCAATGGTCTTTGCAAGATTTTGATATCAGAAGGCCTCTTGAAAAAGGGAAGTTTGGGAGAGTCTATCTTCCCAGAGAAAAGAAGGTACTCACGATTCAATTTTCCAACATTTCCATTTAGATTTCTAATTGTAAACGCAACGTAGGAAGTAGGGCTGCAAATAAGTCGGATCAGATCCGATTTGAATCCGATACCGATTCGTTAAGAGGGATATTCTTGATCCTAATAAATCGGATCGAATTGAAAAAGTTGATCCGTTTAACTTAATGATCGAATTTGGATATTGGCTTATCAGATCCGATCCATTAATTATGAAATATTATATATTATATATGCATATTCTATATATTATTTATATAATTATATTTTATACTTTAATATATTACTATATTATATAAATAACATAATATATTATTTATATTATATAATATAAATATAATTCTTAACGAATCGGATCGGATATACCCTTACCGAATCCAATCTCATCCGATCCATTTGCAGCCCTAATACGATAGAGTAGTCGTGTTTCCTTATCATTGGCTATAGTTGATCGTGTTGCCATACCCTAACACAGGAATATGTTGTACCAAGATCGATTAAAATCGTTGGACCTTCACCGTTACTACCATTCTTTAAGAACCGATTAAGGAACGGGAAAAACAAATTACAGACTACACATAAAAGAAAAATTGAAGATTGCACTATGGTCAGACGATTCCGTTCAGTGACGGTGATTATTCAGATTCAAGTACATGATTCCAGTCTTTGCTCAATGAATGTAACTGGTGGCAACTGCAGCAACGATTCCGTCGGTTGATGTTGTCAAATCACTGGTTGTTTGGATCGGACAATGTTTTATTTTGAAAACTTGAAGGAGAATAATGGGTAAAGTAGTCTTTTTCGTCTTTCCATTTTGTATAGGTCTCCTTACCTTTGCCTTCCTTTCCTTTTTCCTTCAAACCAAACATAACCTTAAGGGTAGAGTTAGTCAATTAGCTAAATAGTAAGAATAACTTCAAAAATTTGCCCTATTTATAGAAATTGAAAATGATTGAATTGATCAAAGTACTCCTACTAAAGACTAAACTAATTGTTTATAATTGTTGGAAAGATTTTTTGATTATTGATAAAATTTATTAATCATTTAACTTATACTTGAACTACCCCTAAATTGGTTGTTTATATGCACTGCCTTTGGCAAAATACATAAAATACCCCTAAATTGGTTGTTTATAAGTGTTAGAGGGTGTTTTTGGCATTCAATCCCCCTTTTAACAGCTATATAACAGTTGCAACAGTTGTTTATAGCTGTTATATGCACCGTCCAGTCCGTTTTACACACTACAGGAAAAACCATCTAAGGTGGCGTTTTAGAAAGACCGCCACCACAGCGAGAACTAAAGTGGCATTCTCAACAAGACGGTTGTACATTTGAACTGGATTTTGATCCGACCTAAACCCCATTAAAATCCAGGAACGCCCCTTAAATGGATCTGCCTAGAAAACCTATTTGCATCATATTTCTCCTATTGAACAAACATGTTTCCATTCCACTGATTGTCCTCATTTACCAATATTGAATTGAACCACCATTTTTTCATAGAGCCTTCATGCCCCCTATTTGAATTTGAAGGTAAATACAATAGATGGATAGTCATTTGATGAAAAATAATTTGAATATTTCATTTCCTATAACAATAAGCATATAGATCCAATCATTAAGGATCATTAACTAATAACAAGTGAGTGTTGAAAGAAATGATTCTATTTTGTGGGAATGTGGGGTACCACGGTTTTGTCTTTTTCGTTTAATTGGAGGAAAACTAGCCATTGATTTGAGATTATTTTGAGAGGTTTGAAATTGAGTTTTTCGTCCTTTTTCATCTCATCTTTGTGCAAAAAGACACACTTCCAACCAAATGGTTGTTAGATCTTTATATGAAAGCCCACTACGTCTTTTGCTTGTTAGATCTTTCAAAAAGCACTTGCCCAATGGCACCTTGATGGTGTGATGACCATTGGACAAAGTAAAAAATTGGCACTCAATTATCAATAAATAAATAAATAAAATTAAGTAGTGTAAGAAATTGAAACCATGGGAATTGGTGCAATTCTCTTAACTCGATTTGGGGCTATCAACAGTCTAGGTCAATTAGACAAATCACAAGACTGGGTTTGCATTTTGTGTCACAACACAGGACTAGGTTTGCATTTTGAGTCATGACATTTTTTAAAGGGAAAATCCCCGATTAGTACGATGTACTTTGGGCTTAATGTTACTTTGATCCCCAAACTTTAAAATGCGACAATTCAGTACTCAAACTTTCAAAATGTAACAATCCAATACCTGTCATTAACCAGCTATTTACATGTCGTTAAGTGACATTTGAAAAAGATGCAAATACCCTTCAAAGTGTTATCTAATTTTTATCAACCATCCAAACATTGACAAAAAATTAATAGTCCCAAATCCTTGCCTCTTCTATTCAAGAAAGTTGCGGTCATTCTGGTGACCCCAACTTTCTTGAATAGAAGAGGCAAGGGTTTGAGACTATTAATTTTTTAAATGGTTGATAAAGAAAATTAGATGACACTTGAAGGGAATTTGTATCTTTTTCAAATGTCACTTAGGTTCAATTTGGAAGGAGTACAAATACAAATTCGTAGAGTGCATAACCTTGTATTTTGTATTATTTTGTATGTATTTACATTGTACATATTTGTATTTGTACTCCTTCCAAACTGAGCCTTAAATAATACAAAATACATAGTTTTGCACTCTACATATTTTCATTTGTACTCCTTCCAAATTGAGCCTTAGGATGTGTTTGGAAACAGTGCAAATGGAGTGTAGATCTCGGTTCAGGGTAAATTTGCATTTTGTTTCACTTTTGTCTATGTTTGGCAACATTACATTTATGCATTGACAAATGACAAGCCAATGCATATTTACATTGATAATAAGATGTAGGGTTCAGTTTTGAAGCAGTACAAAAGCAAATATGTACAATGTAAATACATACAAAATAATACAATATATAAGGTTTTGCACTCTACATATTTGCATCTGTTCTCCTTCCAAACTCAGCCAAAAGTACAAGAAGTAAATTTGCATTCAAATGGGATTTTGATAAAAAAAAAACATATTTTATATTGGAATTCATATTTGCATCCATTACAACTAAAAGTTTATTTTATAAGAAGGTAAATTTATCAATGCAAAACTAACCCAATTTTACAATTTATATAAACCATTTTACACTACATATTTACATTCACACTTATTTGCATTATTCCTAAATATAATCTTAATCGACAGATTAACAAATACTAAATTATCACATTTTAAAAATTCAGATACTAAATTATTGTATTTTAAAATTCGAAGAGCAAAATGGCAGTAGCTCCAAATTACAGGATACTAATTGTAGATGTATCGTTTAATCAAATTGTCATGCATATTTGATAATTGGATGTTATTATGCCCGAGTATGCTTTCTTATCAGTACGGACTATCCATACCCTTCCTAGCCCAAACCCGACCCATTAACATCGCTAACTATAACTGACTCGTTCCACCCCAACGGGCCAGATATTCGACGTGCTAGTTCAGGACTTTTCCAAGTCAAATTTGAATTTCGAAACTCAAAACCCTAGCAAGGGTATAATCGTCAAACCAATATCCTAATGGACAGTTCAGTTTCCTATAAAAGGGCATTTGTCGATCTCAATGTCATGCCTTGATCTAGAAACCCTAGTGCATCGTGGTTGAGAGGAGCTAACGATAAGGTAGCGAAAAGGAAATCATAGCTTCCAACTTTCTCACTGTTTTCATTTCCTCCATTTGATGTTTTCAAAGGAGAAACCAGGTGATGAATTTGGATTCAAAATCTCACGACGGTCGTCTGAGACGCTACCGCGTCGATTTTGATGCAGATGTTCCAAAATTTCTGATGGTTTTGTTTCTTTTACTTGCTATTGATTTTATTGCTTTTTTGGCTTTTTCTTTTTATTTTCAGCAATATTAATCGATGGAGCGTGATGAGGATGATTCTAAATTTTCAGATTTTAATGATCGGAAATCAATACTTACCTCCTACTCATTCTGAGCGCTCGCTTAGAGAAAATTCGATTTTCTCTGTGTTGTAGTGTTTTAAGCTTTAATTTCGGCACTGAAGAGTTTATTTTGCAACTTGGCACATTGAGGAATTATGTCTGAACTAATGTGCCGAGTTCGACAGATCTGTGAGGTTTGTTAGTTAGATAAAGTCCTTTTCATTCTGAGTGCCGCTTGTGTTATTGGCCTGTTTGGGACTTATACGTCACTCCTTTTGGCTTGCTTCCTTTTGATGCCCTAGGGATGAACGAGTCCCTGATATTCTTCCATCCTATTTTCTTTTTCACTTGGTCAGACGATTATGTTGATCATCTTTTAGGGATGGGAAATTATTTTCTGTTTCTTTTATTCTTTTTATCTAGGGTTGCTGGAAGCCTTATTTTTTCTTCTTTTATCTTGAATTCATGGCCGATGATGACAAATGGAAAGGCTTGTTTCTCAAAACATTCGCAGTGGCCGCCTGAGAGCTTTCGCCTTCGCCGGGCTTGAGAGCTTCTGCTGTTTCAATCCTTCCTTGGATGTCTGAGGCTTAAGTAATAACCCTATCATAAGTTCTTTTAGTCTTTCTTATTTTTGTACTCTAGCCACAATCCAAAATTTTGTTTCTCGTAACGGTTTTACCTCTTTTGGTCCCTGGTTCGAATTAAACTAAGTAGCCTAGAGAAACAAGGAAAGCAATAATCTTTCATTCTTTTGTTTAGGAAAGGATATGTGTAATAGATTAATGTTCTGAAGCGAAACAAAAAAAAATGAGATTTACGTTGTTGCTTTACGGGTACAGAACATTGATATGTTAATTCTTCAGCATCTATATCCAAGACTGAAATTAGGTTCAGTTGCAGAATACCTAGCGTTCTCTGTTACCCCCTTTAATCGTCCCAAGTTTGGAACCTATGGTTCTCCAACTCCTTGGGAGCAAGAAAGCAGTTATAAACTTGTAATTTTAAAACAGATAAAATCGTTAGAACCATGAAAACAACCCCAGCAGTTAGATCCTATGGTTCTCCCAACTCCTTAGGAGCAAGAAAGCAGTTATAAACTTGTAATCAAAACAGATAAAATCCGAAGAACCACGAAAACAACCCCAGCAGTTGGATCCTATGGTCTCCCAACTCCTTGGGAGCAAGAAAGTAGTTATGAACTTGTAATCAAAACAGATAAAATCCGAAGAACCATGGAAACAACCCCAGCAGTGCCCATCAAATCCGAAGAACCATGGAAACAACCCCAGCAGTGCCCATCAAATTCGAAGAACCATGGAAACAGCCCCAGCAGTGCCCATCAAATCCGAAGAACCATGTTCATTCTTCATGCAACAGATCATCGGAGTAGCTATTAGTGACCCATTTTGAGGACCCACATTGGATATGCCTAATTTATGTTTTGTAAGCTCAAAGCCCCAAATTCTAGTGAACAGTAACATGATCGAGTAAGTAGAAAAAGTCTACAGGAATTTCCTGTTGATAATTCAAATGGGTTTTAATTTAAATTATAAAAATCCACTTTCAAGATGCTATTGAAAATGAGAATTTGTGATGATTTGCCGTTTCGGACTCCGAGAGAAACATTTGGAGTCGAAATAAAGTGACAAATCTAGTTCTAAATAATATGTGGACGAGTATTAAAACTATTTTTAGATTTTCTTAAATCATACAACTATAGAATTAGAGGAATTGATACTGATGGCGCTTGCTTTGTGGAGAGATTTTGCATTTGGATAATATTGTCAATAAATGCTTTACAGTAGACAAAATTTGGCAGTTTTTGAGTCCATCTATTACGGATCCAAATGGTCCAAAATTGGAGAACCTTCAACAACTCTTCAACAACTCTTCTTAAATCATACAACTATAGAATTAGAGGAATTGATACTGATGGCGCTTGCTTTGTGGAGAGATTTTGCATTTGGATAATATTGTCAATAAATGCTTTACAGTAGACAAAATTTGGCAGTTTTTGAGTCCATCTATTACGGATCCAAATGGTCCAAAATTGGAGAACCTTCAACAACTCTTCTGGGCTACCCAACACCACAAGGTCATTGAATCTTATTAGTGGCACTGGCACCCTCTTGAATGTAGCCGTAGAAGTTTTGGACCATAAAGCTTATTTTTTAGGTTTCATAACCATTGAGGTTTGGGTAGCTTGTGAACTTGACAATTTGTTGTGGTGGCGATTCAAAGGTGATTTCACTCATTTTGCAAAATCTTTATTAAAGATAATAATTATTGAATTGGCCATGACTAACTTTTTCTCCAAGGGGAGTAAAGCCAAACTTTTTAAGAAATTGACAATCATTAAGACTCTGTTTGGTTTGAAGGAATAAGTGCAAAAATGAAAAGAAACCTATACAAAACTTGTATAGGTTTTCCTTTTTCTTTCCTTCAAACCAATATATCGTAAAGAGATATCACTGATATGGTATGGCATTTGTCTTTAATAGAGTTATATTACAAGGTAATGCATAAGCCAAGACACCCCGTCACCCTATCCCTCTAAATGAACATCTTGTTCTTCCTATGATATGGTATGCATAAACCCATCACTCTCCTTTGTATTTTTCTTTGGACTAATATACAACTTATCAACGAAGTATCCAAGTCCAATGATCTCCATCATGTCTTATGGGTTTAGACCTTTTTTTGCTTTCAGGCCCAACCGCCTCTTCCCCTAAGTCTTGTTGAATTCCTTTTCTACCACCTCTCTCCTTTATAAGCAATTGTAGTTCAATCCACCCAAACTTCAATACTTCTAATTCTTTAAGCTCCCAAGGAAAACTCCTCCACTTGTCACAAACAAACATCAAAATCACTTTTTTTTATTTGTAATTGACGATGGAAGTTGTATTGAAAGGCATGGTTTAATAGAAGGATGGAGTTCAGGAAAAACAAAGATGGCCTGGAGAGGATTTTCAAACCAAAGTTAGTTGGAAACATGAACTATAGGTGGAAGCAAAGAGACTCTTTTTCGAGTAGGGAAAATCCAAAGGTGTGGTTGTGTAAAAGTTTAGGAAAGATAGATGAGCTTACATTCTTCTTCCTAAGGTTTCCATTATTTGGCTAACAGGTTTTATTGATGGTGCGATTAATACAATCAAGATAAAAGGTTGGAAAAACTCCATGCAATTGTTAGAGAAAATTTGAAGTGGAGATAAGGAGGAATAGGAAAGGATGGTTTCTAGTTACTGTGGAACTTTTTGGAAAGAATAGAAGACAGATGATTTGCTTACCGAGGGAAGGAGAAAAAAGGGTGGACCATAGTTTTAGAGAAACTACAAGACTTTCTCATTGCCTTTTCCAGGGGGTGTAACAAGGAAATCTGTCTTTTGTGGAATCGAGGAACAATATGTTCCCGATTCTCTAAATATGAATGAAACATAGGAAATGGATGAGAGTTCCAAGGCTCAAAACTTTTCGAGAGATACTTAAAAGTTGTTGCTTAAGGTAGAGAGAGAAGTCTAGAACCATGGAATGGCTCTCATGATCAACAAAGAGGTTAAAGATTGGGGGTAGATACTAGACATAGTGGTAGTACGATTGGGGTTTGAGAACAATGAGGTGCTCTTTCCTTTTGATGAGAGGAAAGTTGTTCTTGATATCAACAAGAAGAAACTAGGTCAATACAAGTGTAGAGTTGAACTCCTTTGTGCAATGAAAAGGTTGTGGTTGTAAAGATCTACTGGATTAAACTTTTGGCGTTCCTCTTCTATTTGTGGAAAGAATCAATTGTTGATAGAGTTGTACATGCACTTGGAGGTATTCTTGAAGAAGTGAAGCTGAGAAATGTGCATGTGGTCTTTGCTAGGATTGTGGGGTGAAACCTAAAAAAATTGCCTCCCATTGTTGAAAATTTCTCTGATGGAGTATGGACTTCCGTCTGTTTAATCTCTAAAGTTGAATCATCGTTGTGGAGGTTGAAGACGATGGAGATGTGGCAGTGCAATACACACGTGGAGAGGTGGAAGAGGAGGAAGCAAGAGAGTGGCCGGGTTACTCTCCTAAGGAAGTTGAACATCCTTTTTTTGGGCCCTTACAAGGTGGCCCTCCTTTAAAAGAAACTAATTCAAACAACTTTGAAAAAAAAAGAAGGCTGGGATAGGCACCTTATCTTATGCTGAGGTGGTGAAAAGTGGACCCCACTTTCTTTGTTAGAAGAGACTCAAAGAAAACTGTAGCAGCCCTCCTCGAACCAGCTAGGGGCTTTAAGGGGTTGAAACCAAGTTAGGCCAGGACCCAGACTGACCCAAATGCAATCTTAAGTAATCACATGACTCGGGTCCAGCATGTGTTGGAAGACCATACATCTTGTCTATCATCGTCCCAATTTGGTCCAGAAGGCCGAGACTTACCTCCTAGGAGGTGAAAAGAATCTGAAACATTGGGGAATCCTATTGATCATCCAAATCCAAGATATTGTAGAGTTAGTTCAGGAGAGGAAGAAGAGGAGGATGAAGGCTAGATAGCAGTAGTGAGGAAAATGACGATGATGATTTAGATGAAGCTTCAAGTATAGGGAGTATAAAATCAGAGGAAGATTTCGACGAGTCCATAGGGCAGACATTGGACCTAGAGTTGTTGTTTATAGGCGCTTTAGGAAAGAACATGATAGTAATGCCTCCAGCATCAACCATGAAACATTTAGGTGGATCAAACGAGAGTCATAGTAAGGTGGTTGGGTCATGCACTCAACTCTAGACAAGGACCCTATTCTAAAGCCAATAATGATACAAGGGGGGATAATGAAGTACCTAATGATCATCTAAGATCAAATAAGCTCTAGCCCAGAAGGGACATTCCACAAGTCAAGGAAATCTTCATAGGGAAGATCAAGTGAAGGGTACGCTTCCTAAAGAACCTCAAACCAAGGTGGGTGGTGAAATCCATGCCCTTAAATAGGGAAAGAATCTTGAGCATTTGTTCCCTTATTTAGATCCCTCCTCAAGCTAGAACCTAGGTACATCTGTTAATTTAGTTTTCGATACTAATGTCTATTCTATGTCCAATGCTGCCTCTCCAAGTTCTGTCCCAGCTTCATTGCTAGCAACCCAGTTAGGTAAAGATAAAGCTCTAAAGCTAAAGAGAGTTTAGGAGTTTATTGAGACATGTATAAGTGAATCCAAAGAAAAGGTTCTATGTGGAGGGGGTGAGGGTAAAGTAAAGAAAGATTACTCTATAGATGAGGGTGCAACAAGGAATAATAGTGAGGATTCTATAGTAAAATTTGTTGAAAAATTAGGTTGCAAGTTGAAGGACCCAAATAAGCTGAAAGTGTATATCCAAAGACGGAAAGAGGAAAGTAAGATGAGGAAGAAGCTAAGTGATGTTGAGAGGTTAAAGCTGGAGGTGGAGGGTGATAAAAGCTTTTAGGATAAATTGGGACAAGAGGAAAGGGAATAAGTAGCTCAACACTAGGACTTGAGGGGCAAGACAATAAGGTATAAATCAAATTAGTGAGATGGAATGTAAGAGGTTTGGGCAACGCAAGAAAACTATCATTAATAAAGGATGTTTTCTAAAGGTTGAATTCGGATGTGGTATTAGTGCAAGAAACAAAAAAGATTAGCTTTTAATTGTAAATGGGCAAGGAGTATATGGAAGGTTAGAGGAGTTTGGTAGATAATGTCACCTTCTTGGAGGTCCTTGGGTGGTTTAATGACTGTGTGGAATAATGAAGAACTAGTGGGCATGGAAGAGTTGGTTGGCAAGTTCTTAGTAAATATAAAGTTTAAGTGTGTGAAGGATGGATTCGAATGGGTTTTGACAAATGTTTATGGACCAACTAATTATAGAGAAAGAAAAGAATTTTGGAAAGAGTTGGAGGACATTAAAGGCTCATAGGAAGGACCTTGATGCATTGGAGGGGATTTCAATACAATAAGATTTTTGAAGAATCCAGCAATCCAAGGCAAAGGGTGACAACCAACATGAGGAAATTTAACATTTTAGTGGATTCCCTCGAGCTGAAAGAGACTCCACTACTACATAGCAAGTTCACTTGGTCTAATCTTCAGTCCAACCCTAGGTGCTCCAAGATCAATAGATTCCTTTCACTACAAATTGGGAAGAACATTGGGGTAATTTGACCTCTATGGGCCATTTCAAAAGTTACTTATAATCATTGGCCCATTTTGATTTGTAAAGATGAGTTCAAAAATGCTAGACCTTCCCCATTCAAAGTTGAAAATATGTGGTTAGCTTAACTGGGTTTCACTAGGAGAGTAAGGGATTGGTGGGAGGAATGTGAGCCTTGGGTAATGTGGTAAGGAATGAAATTCCATAAGAATCTTAAATACCTAAAAAATAAAATAAAAGATTGGAGTGCCTTGGAGTTTGGGAGATTGGAAGAAGAAAATAGGAGATCATTGATTAAGTTGAATAGATTGATTTGAAAAAAGAAAGGGCTAAACTTAAGAAAAGGGATAAAGACATGTGGAGATTAAGGAGATAATCAAAAGATATTTTGGTGAAAGAGTAGAAAAGTTGGAAGTAGAAGTCTACATGCAAATGGTTAAAGGAGAGAGATAGGAATATCAAATTCTTTCATGCGGTGGCAAATGTCCAAAGAAGGAAAAAACTTTATTTCCAAAATGGAGGTGGGAGGGTTAACCCTGACCCAACAAGAGGAGATTGCCGACACTTTTGTAGATCATTTCATATCTTTATTTAGAAGACTGTTGTATAATAGAGTTTGGCTTGAAGGTATGGAGTGACCAAACCTAGGAGTTTAGCTTAGTAGGTGGCTGGAAAGAGAGTTTGATTTGATTGAAGTGCAAGGGGCAATGTTTTCAATGGATAAATCAAAAGCCCCGAGCCTTGATGGACTTATAATGGCTTTCTACCAAGGTTGTTGGAACATTGTGGAAAAGGACATTATGCTAATGTTTGATGAATTCTACAGGAGATAATTAATTTGGGTTTGAACTCCACCTTTATTGGTTTGTTACCCAAAAAATCTAATACCACCCACCCAAAAGACTTTCAACCAATTAGCCTAGTGAATAGTTTGTACAAAATCATTTCTAAGGTGTTATCTCAAAGGATTAGGCATCCTTCCTACCATCATTTCTTCTAACTAAGGGGCTTTTGTGCAAGGGAGGCAAATTGTGGATCAGATTATAATAATCAATGAATGCGTGGAAGATGTGAAAAGATCTGGGAGGAAAGGAGTGGTGTGTAAGCTCGACCTAGAAAAGCCTTATGATATGGTAAATGGGTTTTTCTTGAAGGAGGTGATGGAATGCTTTGGGTTTGGAGGTAGATGGTGCAAATGGGTGATGGGGTGTTTGAGGACTTATCAATATTTTATTTTGGTGAGTGGGACAATAGTGGACTTCTTTCTGGCCTTAAGGGGTATCAAACAAGGAGACCCTCTCTTTCTTTCCTTTTCACTCTAGTTGCAAATGTGTTCAAGAGACTGGTTTCAAAAGCAGACTCTAGGAATCTAATAAGAGGATGAGAAATTGGAGGGAAAGGGATACTAATTACTCATTTACACATTATTGACAATATAATTCTCTTTTGTTATTGAGGAAACTTGGGCTGAATTAGGAATATCAAAACTATAATGCAACTTTTCGAGCAAATGTCAAACTTGAAGGTGACAATTAGTGGCCTTTATTGCACATGTTTTGTGTAGGTCATTTTAATTAGGTATACTTTAGCTAATTTACCAGTCTACATTTTTTCGATACTCAAAATTCCTAGTGGAATAGCTAGGAAGTTGGAGAATCTAATGAGAAACTTTCTTTGGGAATTGGGGGAGGAAAAGAATGATCATAGAGTGAAGTGGGAAGAGGTGTGTATGAGCAAGAAGCTAGGGGGTTTGGGAACTGGGAATGTATGGAAACAAAATTCAGCTCTTTTAGGTAAGTGGCTCTGGACATTTTTTTATGAGAAAGAAAAACTGTGGGCTAAGGTAGTGATGAACATTCATGGGTCCACGGAAAATGGTTGGAACACTAGAATTAGAGAAAGGATTACAAGAGCATCCCCATGGAAAGCCATCCTTCCATTATTTTCGCCTTGGATCAGGTACGAATTGCACTTTGGAAATTGTATTAAATTTTGGAAACAATGTGGTTGGGGAGTCCTCCTTTTAGGGGCTAGTTCCTTTCTTTGTTTACCTTGTCTCATTATAAAAATGAGCCTATTTCTACATTGCTAGTTCCTTCTAATTCTGGTTCTAAGTTTGATTGGGATTTGGGTTCAAGAATGGGTATTAGGGATATTAAGGTAGATAGTATCATGTCTCTGAAGAATTTACTTGGTGGGTTATTTTTGGACCCCCTTCAAGCTGATAGAAGAGTTTGGACTCTTACATCCCATGGGTTTTATGCTTGTTTTTCTTCAACACCCTAACCCAACCGACAAATAGTGGGGATCTACCCTTCGTTGTTAAATAAGTGTGGAGCAAATTAATTCCAACAAGGGTTGGTTGTTTTTGTTGGGAAGTCTACCTAGAAAGAATCAACACCTATGATTTGCTTCAAAGCAAAAGACCAAAAAGATGTTTGTCTCCTTATTGATCTTTTGTTTCTTTGTTAAAGGTTTATGTGAATGGTTTTCCTCTTTATTTGGAAGCAAATGAACCCTGCCATCATATGTGAAAATTTTATATGCTCCTTCATTCTTCAAGTTGCCAAAGAAAAGGGGAAAAATAATGTGGGGTTGTGTAAGGGCTGCCGTTATTTGGACTATTTGGGAAGAGAGAAGATGAACTATTTAGGAAGCGATTTGCTTTAAGGCATTCCATTGGATTAAGTCTCTAGATATCTTCAACAATTTTTCTATAGATGATCTATAAAGAAAGTGGAAAGAAATTGTTTTTTTTTACCCCTGACTTAGGAGGCTTTAGATCTAGTTATGTCCCCCAAGTGGATTTTACAAAATGAATTTTGATGGGAATAGTATTGGTAACCCAGGGCCCTCAGGTAATGGGGGTTTTTTTAAGGGATGGGATTGAGATTACAATTGCCTTATTCTCAAGCCCCAATTGAAGAGGGTAACTCTCTTAGAGCTGGGATTTTGGCGGCTTTAGAAGGTATTTAAAGAACCAAGGAATTAGAGTTAAGGAAGATTTTGTTTTGGGTTAAGAGATGAGCTAGCAAAGCATGGGGTAAGTAGGGAGATTTTGTTTTGGGCTCAAATGTAACTTTTTCTATTTCTTTTTTTCTTGGGGGGAGATAAGAGAGTTTATCTCCTACCTTTGTAGACCTCTTTTTAATTAATTAATGAAATCCTTTGTTATTGATAAAAAAACATGAAAATCACCATCCATTTACATAACATACTATGTTTTTTTTTCAGCAAATACTTATTTTCTAATACCATTTGGTTTAATTGTTGATACAAATACCTTAGGCTCAGTTTAGAAAGAGTACAAAAACAAATATGTATAATGTAAATACATATAAATAATACAAAATACAAAGTTTTATACTCTATATATTTCTATTTGTACTCCTTCCAAACTGAGCCTTGAGAACATTGGACGTAACGATAGCTTCTTCCCTATTGCTAATAGAGTAGCCATCCTAACCTACACAAAACATGTGCAAAAAAGGCCACCAAATGAAAACCAATGTCTGTTTCTAGCAACTCCTCTCATTACACTAATACTTAGCCCAATACTTAAATGTGTTTTTTCCTTTATAACCATAAAACTAGCCAATCCAGTCACAAAACACTATGAGTGCTTTCTCTAGCTCCTCAAAAATCACTTGGACCAACCCATCCAACTTGGAAATCACTGCACGAAAAGTAGAATTCACCTTCCTAAATGCTAACAGACCCAACAAGCGCACCACATCCTCCAAAGTTAGATTAAATTCCCCTAAACAGAACAGAAAGTATGGATGCATTAACTTCATTTACCAAGAAAATAGTCCTTAAATTTGCTCAATTTCCTTGTGCCTATTCCTCTACTGTCTCTCACTCCACCTTCTTGTTAAGAGTCACCCATTTACTTAACCATGTACAAAGACAAAATCTCCTTCCTGCTCATCATCTTGTACTAGAAAAAACTGCTAGCAACTCTTTCTCCAACAAGGGATAGTAAACATTGCTCACCTCCACCTTCAAGACACTAATATTAGTGTCCAACCTTTCCATATCAATAACCTTCACCATTTTTGTAAAACATCCAACTGTAGGTCTTTTAACTTGCACTTGAACAATTGCAACTTTCTTCCCGGGCTATCTCATATCTAAAAACCTTGGAACAAAAAGAAACCCTAAAACTTGGATGCACCAAACACAACACTTAGTACAAAATCACTCAAATGTTTTTTATCCTCTTCGTTTCCCCCTTTCATACGTAACATAAACAACCCATACTAACACATGAAATCTCCTTGTCTCTTTGGCCCTTACTTAACTTAAATTTTGAATTCTCGACACATTTTAAGCACATGACATGTGCCTCAGGCCCACTACAACATCAAAAAAACTCACTCCATTATAAAATTACGTCATGTAGCCACCACTCTCACATTGATGGTGCATAAATCCTTGGTTTCACAATTTCAAACCTCATTTAATTTTTGGGGACTAAAATACCCAAGTAAAATGTTTTCAAATTTTTATAGGTTAATTAAGTAATTTTTTTTTAAATTTTCGGGGGCTAATATTCCTTGCCAAACATGAAAAATTGAAAATTGCTAACTTAGGCTAACTAAAACTCATCTTGCAAAGTCACCGTGCATCACCGAATTCCGCAAGATCATTCTATGAACACGCCCTATAAAAACTTTGTGCATCGCCTGATCTTGCAAAATTTCTTCATGCATGTGTCCCCAAAAGCCACTACACATTGCTAGATCTCAAAAGATCCTCCTATACACCAATATTGTAAAATCATTCTACACCAAAGGATATCTAGCAAGCAGTAGGAGTGCAAATGGATCAGATCATGATTTGATATGAATTTAAATCTGATCTTATTTTGCCAGATCCATATATCTCCTATCGGATTTTTTGATTGGATCGGGTCGGATTATAGGATCCAATTAAAATTTAGAACAAATTTGGGTCACCCCTATTCAATCCAATCCTACATATATGTTATTTATTTATAAACATGTTTATATCGAATTCTTATATATTTTTTTAAAAGGACATGTGTATACATGATGAAAGTAGTTGAAAAAACACTTGTATCTTTTTTCTTTTAATGATTTATTAAAATTTTCAAAATTAAATCAGATCATATCTTATCTAGGATATTCGACATCTTTAACAAATTCAAATTTGAATGGACGCTTGTAAGATCCAATTGGATCTCTAGATTGAAATTGTAGGTTGGGGGTGGTCAGGCAACTCGGGAATGGTCTAGTCCCCGTAAGTCTAGAGAAGACAACAGGGAAGAGAGTAGGAGAGCAGAGAGAAGGGAGAGTCCCCTTGAGAGAAAACCCTAGGTATGAAGTTATTGTTTTTTCATCGGGGTCGGGCCTATCAACTTTCTAGAATTTCTCCATTTCCGACCGCCTTAGCTCTCTATACAGTTCTTCTCGACTCTCATGTGTGAATTTCTCTCCCTCGTGTGTTAGACAATGTATGCCCTTAGCTCCAATCAGATTGATATACTTATTGTCATTTATTGTAAATGAATAAAGTGCATAATTGATTCAAATTATTATGGTATGTTTTTGTGTAATAACCCTTAAACTGGACACTAATGAGACTCGCGTTAGATTAGAATATTCACAGTGGTTGGATAGATTTGGGGAGATTTATCATGCCAAGGCTAAAACTGATGTGCTGCTAAGTTGGTTGGGGTGGCTTGTCTCAGCTACCAGGGTGAGACCTAAGATACATGCAATGTGGGTTTGATTGAAACCCTGAACTGGACCAAATTCCAGTATTGCCCTAGACCTTGGAGATAGATGGACGAAACTGAAATGTTATACCTGACCCCTAGACTCGATTATGGTACTATACTAGGTGTCAGATTGGGTTGTCTTTGATATGCCAATCAGTGAGATCCTTTACCGGGTCAAAACCTGGGTATGTTGGGGCAGTTCGAGAATTCACCTGAGTGGGTGATCATAACCACAGGATCAGCCTCTTTGTCGGACAAAGTGTATGATCGGGGAAGACACTTTCTCTTATGGAAGCCTAAACAACCGGCAATGGATTTCAAATGTGTTTGAAATTTGGTTTTGCAAAATATATTTATTTAGAGATATACTTATATATTATGGTTTCACAAAATGTATATAGAAGTTTTTGATTCCCAGGATCCATGTGAGTAGAGAGTGCAACACTATACCGTGCAACCGAGGGAGTGGTTCTCTCTTATCGGACAGTGTTTGAGCATTAAGGGCTGAGAGGTTAAGTGTAAGACCATTGAGGATAATACTTGATGGGCTAATCTTGTATCTGCCCACAGTCCTTGGGCCTTCACAAGATGGCTCAACCCAATGACCATTCAGTGTAAGTGTTGGGCCCATTAAGAGCCCATGGTGATGGACTCAGGGGTTTACTATGACTTATAGTGATTTCGGCCAGGCCTTGTAACAAAGGCTGGGCTAAACCCATGTGGTTGATGTGTAGATCAATGCTAGGGTCCGACAACATACAAAGAGAGCCAAGGTAGCCAACATATTAAAGGGTAAGTGAGCTATGTGACTTAATGGGCCTAAATCCCATTTTGAACTGGGCCAAAATCAGTTAATTAAAAGGGGGCAAAATATGATTTACAACCTGATCAAGATTAGCTGAAGGATAATATAAGTCTTATCCATTTAAGAGTCCAGATCCAAATATCAGATTTGGATCAAGAAACTTTCTCCTAATTAGATTAGGAGGCTGGTCCAAAGAAGGGTATAAATAGGGGGCGAATTGCTCAATTTAGAGACATTCAACAACCTGCAGAGTTTTCCCCAGTTCGATTTCCACCTGTGGAGTTGATCAAGAACGGTTCTTGATATTGTTTCTTGCTAGAAGAAACAATCTGAATTCGTGCTCACCAACCCTTGTTTGATTCTTACTAAAAAATTCAGGCTCTTGCTGAAAAACCATCCTACTGATCCTACCTCACCATACGCTGTGTCATCTCCAGTGGAGGTGGGTTTTGGTCATCTCTTTGGGTGTGAACACCTACATTGGGAGTTACTATTACTTCATATCAAGTATATCCCTCTCTTCCCTTTTGGTTTCAAATCTAGTCTGGTTTTGATTCAAGAATGATCATTGAAAATGTAGTTTTGTAAATTAGGGAATACGATTACCGAATGGGAGAGAAATGAATTTTTGAAATTTCGCCCAACCTTCCTGTAGGGTTCGACCATCCATATGATCGATCCTCAATCCTTTCAATGGTACCAGAGCCAGGTTCACATTCTTAAACCAAAATCAAACTTGATTTGAACCTGCACAAATAGGCATAATCGATTTTACCCGATTTGCACTGATTAGGGTTTTCTTTGTGCAATTCGGTTCTCAGTTATGGGCAAATGATCTGAAATTAATTTTTTATTTATCTACAATATTTATAGAAATTTTCTATATTTATTTCTTGAATTATAGGTTGTTCGTATGGTAGAGATCGAGATATTTTTTGACACCAAGAATTTGCGCATCCTGGTGTATCATTCTATTCAATTTAGTTTGTAAATAATTGTTTTTTATTTTTTAGACGGAATGTATAGGATTTATTCTGATGTAAATTAATAGAGAAATTAGGTTTTTTCTATTTTTCATTAGAAGATGTGCTGGTTCGCGTGGAGGAGAAGAAGACACTTGTACAGATAAAAGATCTGCGATCTACGATTTGCAGAAAACAAATCTGCAAACTATGACTAACCTCTTTCTTACAGGTTAGCAGCCATACGAACAACCCACTGTTATGTTTGATTTCTGATTGTTGATTATCATTTATCAGCCATAATTAATTTCAGATCATCTTCTTGATTTGGATCTTGAATTAGACACCAAACCCTAGACCCATTCGGCCTATATTGGACCAAGTTGGTTGGACCGAATTTATGGCTCAATAAGGACTGCTCACAGCCCTAAAATTTGATATAGGCCAAGGGTTTGATGGATGATTGCAAGATGCAATTTGGCCCAACTTGTAAAACCCAGTATTGTTAAGTTAAAACTACATCAACCCTAATTCAACTATATGGGCCGAACTGCTTTTTGCAGTTCGGCCCATGTACATAGATAATGTTATATGAAAATGTTATGGGCTCTAATGGGCTGATACTAATTTAACCTAACTATTTTAAGGTTTTACATATGATTAAATTGATTAGATCAATTGTGGTTTTATTTCATGCATGTGATGTGTTGCGTACATGGGCCATAAGTACTTGGCCCATGTTATTTCAATAGTGGCTCTTTCGCACACCATGGCTGAATGCACATCATTACCATGGCGTCCTTAAGATCATTGGATGATCTCCCTTCTTGATGGGCCCCACATTAGCTTCCTCCTCGAGAAGAACTTGCAGAACCCTAGTCGTTTAGGGCCCATCTAAATCTGACTTTAAGAAAGTCAATGGAGCCACTTTGGTTTGACCTAAATAAGAACTAGGGCGTAGTTATTCGTTCCCTCCAGTAAAACTATAAGTGCATGTGATAGGGAGATTCATATGATAAACTTTCTAAAGGCCTTATATCATTAACATTAAGATGGGTCCTTCAGTAATGAGGAGATGCACCATAAAATTGGGCTATCCATTTGCTGTTGGGTCTGTTGGATTGTTTCATAAGATGATAGGGGCGTTATAAAGCAATGTGGGAGGGTCCTATCCTAAAATGGAAAACTCTCTCACGGTACCTTGGTGTTCACGAATATGATGGGTAAACAATTACTGGACATAAAGGTTTAACCTAAAATGACAATGAACCTTGTCTGACAATGGCCAAAGGGAAAGCTCATATGATGAGTGGATATGAACTTTCACAGAAGGTGGTGGGGTTATGCAGCTGAAACAGTTGGCTCCATGCATTGTATGGGGTTTCCCACATTTCTAGAGACATATTTCGCAGTCTCCATCACTGAGATATGAGGGAAATCTCAGAGATGAACAAATGGAAATGGAACATAGAGATTAAAAGCCATATCTATATAGTAGACATGAATCAATTTAGGTTGTGGACTAATAACCTGCCTTTCCTTTTATCAGAAATGGAAAATGGACAATTCACGAAGTTGATGGACAATAACAAACTTAAGGGCCCAAACTATGCTAACTGGGTGATAGAGCTTTTGAGGCACGTAGGAGAGAGTATCAAGAATGGGAAGAGAAGAACTCTTTTGCCCAGTGCTACACCATAACCTCCCTCAACAATCCAATACAGAGATAATTTGATGAGATCGAAGTGTCCAAGGATATCCTGGATCGTCTGAGGACCATGTACAAAGAGCAGAATCGTTCTACTCGGCAAAAGGTTTTAAAGTTGTTTATGACCGCAAAAAAGACCGAGAGCCAGATGGTTCATGACCATTGTCTAGAGGCACAACATGTCACCAAAGTGGATGCCATCCTAAACTCTTTGCCTCCCTCCTTCAATCAGTTTATCATGAATTACAACATGAATAAGCTAAATGTTAGCCTTCAGAAACTCAACAATATGTTGCAGAGGGCTGAAGAACTGATTAAGAAGGACAAACCGATAGCCATGCTTGTTGAAGGTGGCAATTCGGGTAAGAAGAAGAGGAAGGCAAAGAAAAAGCCTCAGAAAAAGATTAGCAATCCGAAAAGCAGAAGAAGGAGAATGCATCATATCCATGTCACTTTTGCAAACAAGCTGACCATTGGAAGAAGAATTGTCCTCAATATCTGAAGATCAAGAAATAAGGTAATTTCGAATCCTTTGTCATAGAAACCAATATGTTGGGTACTTCTGCATCCTATTGTATTGACTACAAGGGTTCAAGACAAGCAGAAGGCTGAGTGATGGGAAAGTGATACTTTAATGAAGGACTTCTGCAAGTGTTGCAACTACAACTATAGGAACTATAAAATTGAGTTTCATAGAAGAAATTATTACATTATAAGATTGTCTTAATGTACCCAATTATTATAGTATGCCATGCTATGCACTCGGCCCGACATTGCTCATGTAGTGAGTGTGGTAAATATGTTTTAGTCTAACCCAAGTCAGGATCATTAGACAGCTGTGAAACACATTCTAAAATACCTTCGAAGAACAAAAGAGTTTTGTCTGGTATTCGGTGGTAGTTCATTACAAATCCATGGGTATACTGATGTTGATTTATAGTCAGACCCAGATGATAGAAAGTTTACATCTAGTTACATCTTTACGATGGGGTCCTGTGTAGTTAGCTGGAAGAGTAGCAAATAGGGGTCTATTATAGATTCCACAACCAAAGCCGAGTACATTGCCGCAAGTGTAGCTGCCAAGGAAGCCATTTGGATGAAGAAGTTCATTCAAGAATTAGGAGTAGTTCGTAGAGGGGACATCACCCATTCCACTATTGTGTGACAACACTAGAGCCATTGCTCAGGATAAGGATCCACAAGCCCACTCGAAATTGAAGCACAACGAGAAGAAGTACCATGTAGTATGGGAGATAGTTCGTAGAGGGGACATCCTAATTAAGAAGGTAGCATCAGTGGGAAATGTAGCAGACCCATTGACTAAGCCACTGACATAGAAAGTGTTTGAGAAACACGTGGGAAGTATGGGATTTCGGCTTATACCCGATTGGACTTAAGTGCAAGTGGGAGATGTTAGACAGTGTATGCCCTTAGCTCCAATCATATTGATGTACTTATTGTCATTTATTGTAAATGAATAAAGTGCATAGTTGATTAATGTTATTATGATATGTTTTTGTGTAATACCCTTAAACTGTGCACTTATGAAACTTATGTTAGTTTAGAATCTTCACAACCGTTGGATAGACCTGGGGAGATTTATCCTAGTAAGGCAAACACTGATGTGCCGCCAAGTTGGTTGGGGTGGCTTATCTCACCTGAGGTACATGTAGTTTAAGTTTGCTTGAAACCATGAACCGGACCAAATTTCAGTAATACCCAGGACCTTGAAGATAGATGGGCAAAACTAGAATGTTACACTTGGCCCCTAGACTCGATTATGATACTACACTAGGTGTCGGATTGTGTTGTCTTTGATATGCTAATCAGTGAGATCCTTTACCAGGTCAAAACTTGGGTATGTTGGAGCAGTCCGAGAATGCACCTGAGTGGGTGATCATAGCCACAGGATCAACCCCTTTGTTTGACAAAGTGAACGATCCGGGAATGCACTCTCTCTGATGGAAACCTAGACTGTCGGTAGTGGATTTCAAATGTGTTTGAAATTTGGTTTTGCAAAATATATTTAAATAGAGATATACTTATATATTATGGTTTCACAAAATGTTTGCAAAATGTTTTAATTCCCGGGATCCATGTGAGTAGAGGGTACAACACTATACCTTGTAGCAGAGGGAGAGGTCCTCTCTTGTTGGGTAGTGTTTAAGCATTAAGGGCTGAGAGATTAAGTGTAAGACCGCTGAGGGTAATACTTGATGGGCTAATCTTGTATTTGCCCATAGTCCTTGGGCCTTCACAAGATGGCTCGACCCAAGGACCATTTAGTGTAAGTGTTGGGCTCATTAAGAGCCCATGGTGATGGACTCAGGGGTTTACTGTGACCTATAGTGAATTCGGCCAGGCCTTGTAACAAGGGCTGGGCTGAGTCCATGTAGCTGGTGTGTAGATTAATGCTAAGGTCCCACGCCATACAAAGAGAGCCAAGTTAGCTAGCATTTTAAAGGGTAAGTGAGCTTTGTGACTTAATGAGCCTAAAGCTTCGAACTGGGCTTAAATCAGTTAATTAAAAGGGGGCAAAATCTAATTTATAACCTGATCAGGATTACCTGAAGGATAAGATAAGTCTTATCCATTTAAGAGCCCAAATCCAAAAATCAGATTTGGATCAAGAAACTTTCTCCTAATTGGATTAGAAGGCTAATCCAAAGAAGGCTTTAAATCGGGGGCGAATTCCTTAGTTTAGAGACATTCAGCAACCTGCAACATTCTCCCTAGTTCTTGCCGCCCCTATCCAGTTTGATTTCCTCCTGTGGAGCTGATCAAGAAAGGTTCTTGATATTGTTTCTTGCTAGAAGAAACAATATGAAGTTGTGCTCACCAGCCCTTATTTGATTCTTATTGAAGAATTCAAGTTCTTGCTGAAGAACCATCTTGTTGATCCTACCTCACCACACGCTATGTCATCTTTAGTGGATGTGGGTTTTGGTCTTCTCTTTGGGCATGAACACCTACATTGGGAGTTACTGTTACTTTGTATCAGGTATATCCCTCTCTTTCCTTTTGGTCATAGATCTAGTTTGGTTTTGATTCAAGAACGATCATTGAAAATGCAGTTTTCTAAATTAGGGAATACGATTCCTAGATGGGATAAAAAGAAATTTTTGAAATTTCACCTAACCTTCTTGCAGGGTTCGGCCATCCATATGATGGATCTCCCCTCCCTTCATCATGCTCAATGCACTAGTTTGGACATTCTTGACAAAAGGAATCATAGGACGCGGGAGGTGGGCAGATGAAATGCTTCTGAAATTTAATGTCTGATTGGGTTTTTGCCTAAGAATGGTTGGTGCATGAAGACGGGACACCTTAGACAAGCTTTGGCTTGAAAGAATTTAATCGGGTGTATGACTGATCGCTCTTGGATCATGAACTCGACTTAGACTGAGAAGGAACGCTGTTGGTGTTCACTGCCACCACTATATTTGGTGTTGAGAAGAAAGAATCAGTGAATAGTTGCTCTGACGGGTTGGTGAAAACGGCAAGTGATGAAAAGAGAGAAAAAGACAGAGACAGATTGTAGCGGCAATGGAAAGAGTTGTAGTAGTGGGGCAGTGTTTGTTCTATTCGGTCGAGAGAGAAAAGCCAAGTGAGTAGCGCTTCCCCCACCAATGTAAAGTCGCTCAGTTTCTGACACGCACTCGATGAACTCCGATCGAATGATTGAATTTGAAAGATCGTTTTAATTCCCTCTTCTTCCCCAGAGAACAGAGACACAACTAGAGATTCTACTATAGGTGGGGTGAAGATTGGATGGAAGTGGTCTCTTTGAAAGATAGAGAGAGGCCGGTGAGTAGGGAGGTTGACTCTTGTGGTTAAGAGTGTAGGTACATAGTGGTCATTAAGACCCTCAGAGTACAAAAGGTGTCAAACCAACACTACACAGATGCCTGCGATGAATCTAGAAGTCATTGCACGTTTCCAACGAGTTCATCGTAGATTCGCAATTGTGATGAACTCATACCCGGGACAGGTCGCAATGAACTTCGATTAGCGCGAATCTGCGATAAAGTTAACTCGTGCATGTTTGCGATGAACCCCGAACACATGCGGATTTTCGATGAACCCGAGCATGCGTAAAGCTACGATGAACCTGACACCATTACAGAACCGCAAAATCATGGTAAATCAGCAACAAATGCCGGTTATAATGCGCCTTTAAATTATGCATGCGGGCTCAATAAAAGAATGCCCGCTAAACGATGACCCACACCACGTTAGTATAATATAGTCACATACAAAGAGAATTCGGAAGGGATAGGATTCTCTAATAATGATCCCTTCATAGTCAAATTAAAGGAAATATTTCTTTTCCTAACAGAAAAGATTCACTTTTCTAACAGGAAAGAACTTCCTTAACATCCTCTGTATAAAAGGGAGAGAGGAATTCTTCCCCAAAGAGACAATTCAATCATAACTCTGACCTAGGGTTTCTCATAGGGGGATTCTCCCTTCTCTCTTCTCTTCTCTCTTCCCCACATCCTCTCTCTTTCCCGCCGCCATCTCCAGACCTTTGGAGACTGACCAACCCCCGCCTTACCATGGTGATTACATTAGAATCTCTGGTTTCTCTTCGATCTCTAGAGTGGATGACAACATTGAGATCTGATGAAAATTGAGAGTTAAAATCAGAGCAGATGACAGTTTGGCTACGAATCACCATTTTTGGATCTATCACCATCGACGATACAAGCTACATAGGTTTTCTTAGGCGAGCCACCCGCAACAGTAGGAAATGGAAACCCATTATCTCTCAACATAGTGACGACGGGGGCAATCGCTCCACCTCTGACCCCTCATCCCTCGTTGTTTTCTCACTATTTATCATCTTCTGTAAAAGGAAACCAATGGCAAAAAGAGAAAACAACGACTACCCAAAAACCGTCGTTGTGATCTCAAGACTCTGACATCTATTTCCATTTTTTTCTTCCAACCCTTTTATTTTCTTTTTCCCTTTTTATTTTCTTTTTTTTTTCCCTTCATTCACGCCGCTGCAACTCTTGAAAGCGGAAGTCCTGCGTCTTAGTTGCCTTCTTTCTTACTTCATCTAACTCATTTTCCATCCTAATTCCCCTGTTCAAAGATTATTGGGTTCTCAAATAAATTGGGGCAGAATCCCCAGATCTCTATTGTTTGCCTTCCGGCTCTTAGCACTGAACAATGGCGATTTAAGCGAATCCTCTCTCGACGTCGGCCTTGAGAAAATCTCTGGGTTTCATGACTCTTGTCTACCATCACCATGGAATCTCGACCATAGCAAGGAGGTGAGTCACTTCTTTCCTTTTTCTTTTGTTCGTTCATTTAGTTATACTTTATTCGAAGTTCCTCTACAACACCCACAAATTGGCCTACCAGTGTGATGAGAATAAAAATTATCATATTTTTATCCCTGAATATTCAGTCCTTTTACACTTAATTAACACTTAATTGGACTCATTACTCTTGTATTTCGATTCAGGGCAAGCAAGAAGGTGTCAGGAGGAAAACAAGGCTAATCGGATGATTTTGCACAGTTTCAGCACCATTCAGTAATCTGGTTATAACTCGCACATCCGAACTCCGATTGAAATGATTCAAGATGCATTGGAAAGATAAGGAAGAACTCTACAACTTTCATGTTTTGAGTTTCGATACATTCGGATTTAATCAAGGTCAAAATCGAGCCCAAAGTCTAAGCAGATTCGTAGAGAAGCCCAATTCACGGAGAAGCCTTGCAGCGGCCCAATTCGTTAAAGAAGCCCAATATGAATGCAAGAATAAAGAATCCTATCAGATTTAAATTTCTGATGTAATTCTAGAAAGATAAAGAAGATTGAGATTACTAGATAAGAGATAGGATAGGATAAGATTAGATCTAAACTAATTAGGACTTTCTATTTTTGAGAGAGAACTCCAAGAAGGAGTTGGAAACAGCCCCTCCTCCTAAAGCTATATAAAGGGGGGGGGGGGGGGGGGGACTAGCATGAGGCATCAATCAATCATTCAAGCCTTCTCTTAAGCAATCAAGGAGACATCATCCAAGAAAGCTTCAAGAAGGAGATCAGCTCCAAGAAGGAGAAAAGGAAGAAGGCGGCGGCAAGGAGAAGACAAGCTCATAGATCTCAGCTTCAGGGGCGACATCATGAGTTATTTCTTACCCTTGTTTGTTTTATTTCCTTTATCATGAATTAATGTATTTGTAGCTAGGGCTGTGGAAAGCCTAACCACGACAATGGATTGATTTTTATTTTGATTTATCCAAGATTGTTATTTTCATATTGTCTGAGTTATTATGCATAATGCGATTAAGAGCTTGGCCACCTCTTAATTGATTTGGTTTATGTGAATGAATCGAGAGAGAAATTCATATAGTGGACTGAATAATTCATAGTGTGAATTGAATGGTATATAGGAATATATATACATGATTCATCTGATGATATAAGTTTTTCATAGAACTGAATGCATTTCTATCTCGAGAACTCTAGTCGAGAGATCGAAGGGTTACTTGATAGAAGTAGATTTGATATATCCTGAGAGGGAATATTAAATAAATTTGGAAAAACTTCAGCTTATGAAAGTAATAAATTATCTTGGTTAATCTACTAAATTGATATCCATTGGAATGGCTAGGTGGACCAATAGTCCTAGCGCTTCCAATTAGATCGTTGCAAGTTTTGTCATTAATCGCCCTTATTTTTTCTTTTTCTTCTATTCTTAATTTTTGATAGTTCATATTGTTAGATCTGAAATTCGGTTGTCCAAATAATTAAGGAAGGGTATAGTTCTAATACTTGTTTTGTTAAATTCTTGTGGGAACGATATCTTTATACTACTTGATTACTAGTGCACTTGCTAGGGTTATATAATTATAGCTATCACAGTGTTATCCGGTTTCATATGTTTTTTTTCGTTTCTCTTTTGGAAGATCGTTTAACAATTGTTCTGTATATCTTCCGTTGGTTATTTCTTTAACATTTGTTGGTCTGGGGACGAAAAGAAGAGGATCGTTGATTGATTGGTGCAATTGAAATCTTCTAAAATATTGTGGTGTTATGATTTTAGATGTGCAATTAATAAATGGATAAATGTGAGCACTTTGTGAAGTTTATGTGTTTAAATGGAATAATGTAAGGTTTGACTAATTTAATTTTGATTGATAAAAGAAATTACTTTGATTGATTTAATGTATTTTTGTTTGTTATGCTGTTTTGCTTTTGCGAAGACGTCCTTACACATGTTTTAGCACAAACGATAAAAGTGGAAAAAAACTTATTTGGGTTCTTTTGTTCTATACAATATAGTAAATAACTAAATGTCCTAATTATATTATAGATTTTTTAGATGAACAAATAAATGAATTAATAAATGATTCATGAATGCACTAGGGGGTTCTTTTGCTCATGTATGCTTAGATTCGCCCAGCTCAAACTAAACAAACCTTGTCATATATATGGGTTATAGACCTCCAAAGATACATGTTGTTCAGCACAAGGTTGATGCATATATCATTATCTTGCGTTTAGAATTTAACCAAAATTAGATAATTGTTTTTTTTCCTACCTCTACCTCTTGTTGCAGAGCTTAATGCCATGAAAATCTTGTACAACCTTTCTCCTTCGGATGATTATTACATTTGTTACTTTCCAAATATTTGACAGACCCAACCAGATTAAAATAAGGGGTACCTAGATTGTTGTAGTATTTTAAGCCTTCTAAATTAATAAAGTTTTTCATGTTCCCAATAAGAAAAAAGAAGAGAAAAATTAGGTCTTGATTTCAGTTATGTTGGGAAGCATATACAACTTGGATAGATTATGTCTTCGATGTTAATAAAGCTTGGTAGTTGGTCAAAAATACAAAGAAAAAGTTCAGTAATCTATCAATTATAAGATAATAAAATTAATTTAGTAAATGATTTAATAGTAGCTTCTACACGATATTCACAAAAAAAAGAGCTTTCTTGGTCAAATTTTAAAAATACGTCTTGACACAAGGGATTGAAAGCCCTTCCTTTTTTTTTTTCTTTATCAGAATTAATTTGAATAAATACAATGAAAATGCGTCAATTTTAAATGATGACCCTGATTCCTTAAACTTTTAACAACGAGTTTATTGAGACGTCAATTTTTTTTCTAAAAATAGTAGTTTTCGCGACTTTACCCTGATTTCTTAAGTTTTTTACGTAGGAATGATCGTTTTGCCTAAAATAAGTCCTTTTTACATGTTTACCATGATTCCTTAACGTTTTTACCTAGGTGGGTTCATTTTTCCCAAATAATAATATTTTTCATGAATTTGCCCCGATTTCGTAAAGTTTTTACCTAGGAGTGGTGGTTTTACAAGATGACCCTAATTCCTTAAAAATTTACCAACGAGTGGTCATTTTTTCCAAAAATAGCAGTTTTCACAAGTTTACCTAAGATTTCGTAAGTTTTTAACCCAAGAGGGATCATTCTTCCTAAAAGAAGTCATTTTTACATGTTTACCCTAATTCCTTAAGGTTATTCACATAGAGGGTTCCTGTTTTCCAAAAAATAATATTTTTCCCGAGTTTACCCAGATTTGGTTAGGTTTTTAGGTAGGAGAAGTGATTTTCCCAAAAAGAAGTCATTTTTACAAATTTTCCCAAATTCCTTAAAGATTTACCAACGAGAGGCCATTTTTTCAAAAAGTAGCAGCATTCACAAGATTACCTTGATTTCATAATTTTTATACCTTGGAGCGGTCGTTTTCCCAAACATAAGTCATTTTTACATGTCTACCCTGATTCCTTATGATTTTTACCAAGGGGGGGGGGGGGGGTCATTTTTTTTTCAAAAAATAATATTTTCTCGATTTTACCCTGATTTCGTAAGGGTTTTACCATGGAGGGATCGTTTTTCCAAAATGACGTAATTGATACAGGTTTACACTGATTCCTTAAAAACTTACCAATGAGTGGTTATTTTTTGCAAAAATAGTTGTTTTCACGAGTTACTCAGATTTCATAAGTTTTTTACCTAGCAGGGGTCGTTTTCCCAAAAAGACATCAATTTTAAAAGATGACCCCGATTCCTTAAAGTTTTAACAACGAATTGTCATTTTTTTCTAAAAATAGTAGTTTTCGCAACTTTACCCTGATTTCTTAAGTTTTTTACGTAGGAGGGATCGTTTTGCCTAAAATATGTCATTTTTACATGTTTACCGTGATTCCTTAATGTTTTTACTATGGTGGGTTCATTTTTCCCAAATAGGATTCTTTAATAATGATCCCTTAATAGTCAAACTAAAAGAAATATCTCCTTTCCTAACAGAAAAGAACTTATTTCTTAATGTCCTCTTTATAAAAGGGAGAGAGCAATTCTTCTCCAGAGAGACGACACAATCATAACTCTGACCTAGGGTTTCTTACAGGGGGATTCTCCCTTCTCTCTTCCCCACATACTCTCTCTTTCCTGCCACGATTTTCAAACCTTCGGAGACTAACCAACCCTCGACTTACCATGGTGATTACAAAGAGTATTAGGGGTAGGGAATTCATAAACAAGGTATGCTTGAGTACTGAGTGTTGGGTGTTGAGTGCCAAATGCTAAGTATCGAATGATGATCCCTTTTAGTATGAGGAGGATCTCTATTTATGAGGGAGATCCTGAGATCCTAAGAGGTATAAGATAAAGGTACTTGTGACATACTGAGAAAGGGAATATTGGATTTGCTATCAATTATTAAATGCACCATTGGGTTTTTGCCATGTGTCTCATGAGGATCTTCCCGAGGATCGGCTTTCCTTTTGCTCAGGATCCCTCATTACCTACGTGTGCTACTACCCCTTGTGTGCCCTATTTAATTGACATGGCACTCAGTGACGTCATCGCTTGGCGGGCAGTGTCTTGTTAACCCTACGTGGCGTATCACCACATCTTTTGGTAGCATAAGTTCCATGTGGCTCTAGGCACACATAGGCCTCGCCATGGGCTTAGCCCGGAATTCTCTTGGTTTAAGTCGCAAATGGACTCATAATTCATGGGTTCATTGCACGTTTAGCGGATCATAAGCTTATCGCGCGTTTGAATAGGCGTGGGACCCTGTCCTGGGTTCAACCGTGGTTTCTTTTAGTTCGAGCACCGAGTGGGCTCGGTAAACTGTGGGACTATCGCGGTTTTGCGATACACGTTGTGAGTTCATCGCAGAACTTGCAATGTTTTGCGGGTTCATCGCAACAGGAAAGTTAACTGTAGTCTGTATGCATACAACCCCGTGGTGTTAATTTAGTGTTTAATGTTCTCTGAAGGTCTGAGTGGACACTATGTACCTACAGAAATAGATCTAAGATTTATATTATTGAATCGGATTCAAATATACCTTGATTAGAGTCCCATCCAATCCCTTTGCATCCTAGAAAGTAGGCCCTATATTGCAAACTATCTATTAGATAGACTTGTTCCTATAACTCTCCCTTTTGCAAAGAAGATGCTCAATAGGATAAGTACCCCCAATCTTGTTGAGTAGGGTGCTAATGTAGGGGCACCATTTGCAAGCCCATGTACAAAATGTTTGACTTAGACCTCAAAAATCTAATAAAGGCCTTCCTTAGTGAAATCCCTCTAGCTAATGACTCGTGACATGTGTGGGAAAGGGAAAGTGCATGGCGTGTACTACACCACCACACATGTTAATCCCAAGACATTAAAGGAGATAATTGATACACCACTCCACTTGTAGAGGGGTTTGTTGGGCAAGAGACCAAATTTCTAGTAAATGCTTGTTGATGCAACTTTGACAAAAAGGGTGCCTCTAGGTGAAGGCAAACAAAAGACAAAAAAGAGAGGATAGGATTGGATTAGGAGCCCTCATGAAAGGGAGACTATAAAAAGAGAGTGGATTCCATTGGTGGATAAACTTGATGTAACAAAAATGAGAGACTTCATCCCTTTGCCTCTCTCTCTCTCTCACCCCTTACTTTCCCTTCTTGAGACTTCTGAGCTAGGACCATCTATCCGTGTAGCGATTCACTCAAACCTCAAGAAGACCAGATCATTAAAGGGTACTTGGTGCCTCTACACATTCTCAGTTGAAGCCTGACTTTTAAGAAATTTGGATTGAATCCTTTTTGTTTTCTCCATTTGTTTCTTACATGTTGCTCCATTTGAGCGGTTGGCGATGACTTTCACAACTGTAGTAAATTGTGAAAGTAATTGTAGAGAAGATCATAATTTTAAAGAATTTCAAGAACAATGAAAAAATAAGGATAAATTTGCAAACCTCTTGCTATGACACTTTATAACCTAATTCAAAGCTTCAAGTCAAAACCTTTTAAATTCAATAATTGATAACATATAAATAGAGATATTGCACAGATGCAAAAGAGAGAAATGAGCTTGAAGTTAGTGGTGTGCAACTACAAGTAGATTGCAAAGCCGTTTTTGTAGTGTGAATTTCATTTGCTAGTGTAAATGCATGGGAGTACAAGTACGTTGAGTGTAAATTCTGATTTACTTTAGACGATGACTTGACTTTATTTTATTTATTTGTAAGAAGTAAAATAGGGAGTAAAATGATATATTCCTTGGATTATACGAAAGACAATTGAGGTAGGAGAAGGGTTATCTATTTCAAAGTGAGGTAGAAAGCAAGATGATGGGTCCCCACCTTATATTAAAGAGAATTAAGGTAAGATAGTACAAATCATGCATCAGTTTTTGGGATGCAAGGTTCACACAACCATTGAATGGAGTCCAGATCTACTCTTCACCAAGAACTCATCGCACCAACCTCACAGCATATCGTAGTCACACATTTGGAACATCTCTTATACTTCTATGTTGTCATTCATGGGGGATGCTCCCAATGCATAGTGGAATATGTTGAAGTTGGTGTGAGAAATGTTTTGTAAGGAGCAAATCTAGATTCCAATGAATAAATGAGACAAAATGTATAAATTACATCAGTTAAGAGTGCAAATCATAGTTACGTACAAATAAATGCAAAATTGAATTGGGTCCAAGTTTTATGTTCAGTTGAGATTTCCAATGCAAGCAAACAGAACCTAAAAGTTGAAAGATCCGTCAAATTTTAGTTGATTAATGAGTCAAAGGTTCAACCTTATTTCAAAGCAGATGATCCATCAACCAATTAGCACCTAGGGCTTATTTGGCACATATTCTAATAAGGACATATATTGTTTAAACGGCGAAGTGTCATTAAGAGGCAAGTTCCATTAATTTTGAAAGCTGAAGACATTAAACAACGTGGCGGTCCTTATTGTTAGTGGAGGATCCATGTATGCGAGTTCAAGAACTAGAAGGGAGTGTAGAACTCAACAAAACACATACCTCATTCCTAGTTGTGGAAAAACCCTAATTCCTCCTTTCCCATGCTCAATGTAATCAGAACCCGCAGAGGTCATGCAGCTGAGCAAGCACTCGATGCCCAGATTGGTTTTAACTTCTTATCATCATTATGACATTGGCTCGGTTTGGCGCTATAAGTTCCTGCCAACATAGAGTTCAATTCAATCTCTTATTATTCTCAAAGATTCAATTTTATCTTAAAATTTTCTTTTTCTACTTTTTACACCTCAACAATGAAAAGGTCCAAGTTTTATTTGCAATCCATCTTGGCTTTCATGTAAGGGTATTCAAGATTCAAGTTTCGATGTTAATACAAGTCAAGATTGTTCGCCATGATTCAATCTTTATCTTTGCATCTATTTCTTTTTAGTTCTCAACAGTTTAAAATCTAAATTCCATGGTTTACATCTGTTGAAGATTCGACAAGTCTTATGCATGTAATGTCGAAGGACCAACAGTCGTTGCTAAAGTTCATTACCATCCCTTCATCGATGCTCGATTGAATGAGTGTCTCAGTCTTGTTATTTTGGAGGTTCGATGGTTTCGTAGGAGGAAGGAGGTGAATTGCCTTTATTTGATATTTTTTTCAAAAAAGTTAGTTTATTCTAGAAATTATATTAAAAATGTTATTTTTATTGATGTTTGGGCCCAAAAATTTCCCTTATTGGCTAGAACCCCAAAATTAAAAAGTTTATGTCTCTCTACATTTAAAATCTTTCATCATTTAACAGTTAGATAGACCGGGATAAATTAGGATACTTACTAACAGTATTGATTTTTAAGACAACACCCAATAACTCGATATATCTTTTTTTTTTTTTTTTTGTAAACCTCAGAAAGCTTCAATTACTTAAAGCGAGACATTACTTACATTACTCTGATTGTTCATACGTTATTATATTTACAACTACGATATTATATTTATACTTCTATTCATACTTCTATTTACATGGGCTATTACAGTTATGTCAAAAAATGGATAAGAGGTGTAGAATATTGTGCTTGATGTTGTGAACTTGCCATTCCATTTCTTTATCTATGTAGATACTATTTACCACGCTTTTTGAGTTAGAAAATATAGTCACTCTCTTCATCTTCATCTTTATGGCATATTGAATGTCATGTAAGAGGGCCCACCATTTGGCTTGAAGGGGGTTTGCTGTTGTGACCCTTCTACTGCCTAAGAGGATCTCCTTATCATATGTTGTGATGACCCAAACTCCTGTTCCTGCCATGACAGATGAAGGGTTAAAAGACCCGTCGATAAACAATTTGAATTGAGCAGCTAAGATGATATGGGAATGCATGAATGACGGGTGGGTTGGCTGTACTACATCATTTGGTACTATGTACCAGCACGTGTGATTGATTAAACATGTTGGGTTGATGATTTTCTTCTTGTTCTCTGCTGCATTTCTCATATCCCATATTAATCTGAATATTATAAAGAATTTTGCAAGGAATTCTTGTTTTTCTTCCTTGCGTAGGCAGCTTAGTTTAGAAGACATCCATTCATGTATAATTGTATAGAGCTCCTTGTCTTTTATGAGTTATGGGTTTATTCCCAGATTTGCTAATAGCCAAACTGCTCGAGCATAAGGACACTCAAAACACATGTTGCCAAGTTTCTATTTTGATCTTGCACTGAGAGCATTTTCTCTCATCTTCTGCAATAGCACGCCATTTGTCTTTGGTGGAAATACCATTCAACCATGCCTTCCACATGAATATTTGAAATCTCATGGGAATTTTACTTTTTCATATGAGATTCCAGTCCCATTGGTATTCAGAAGATGAGGCATGTTTTGACATGAAGAAATTGTAGCCGGTCTTAACCTCGTACTCACCCGATTTTGAACTCTTCCAGATGATTTTATCAGAAGGTAACTGATGAGAGATTAGGGTCTAATGAATTTGACTGTGACATTCCACCTTAAAAATTGATTCAATTTTCCTTTATCCCATTCTCCCGACATGGTGATGATTTCATTCACCTTTAGACTCCTTACAAGAGTGGCAGTTTTGGGTTTTATGTTTGGGATGCCATTAATAAGAGAGGGAACCCAGGGATCTAAAATAAACACTTGTGCCCCATTTTTAATCTACCATACTGTATTTGGTTTTATGATATCCCATAGTTATAGAACATTTTTCCACCATTCCGAATCCACCTGCATCTTTTTTAGGGAGTAAATGGACTGATTTTTAATATATTTTGTCTTTATTGCCTCCCTCCATAGTCTTTCACTTGACCATAATCATCAAATTTGTTTACAAAATAAGGCTTGGTTAAACTCCTTCATTCTTCTGAATCCTAAACCACCCTTTTTTGTTGGGTTGGCAGAGAGTTCCCCATGGTATGGTGTCCATTGCTCTATGATTTGCCGAGCCATCCCACCAAAAGTTTCTCTGGACTTGCTCCAATTGTTTGAGTGGAGCTTGAGAGAATTGAGGTTCCCATGATGTAGTTTGGCACTGATTGTAGAGTTGCTTTTATCATGACTGTTCTTCCAGCCTGTGATAGTAACTTTGCCTTCCACAGTCCTAACCTTGCATTTATTTTTCCTAGCATTTCCAGTTGATTGGTTTTGCTTTTTCCCCCAAGAGCCAGTTGAGTCCCCAAATATCTCTACTCTAATTTTTTCATGTAAAGTAGAGCAAGGAGAAATTTTACCTTTTTCTTATGCACCCCTGGACTGAAATACCCACCAGATTTTATTTTGTTTATTTTTTGACCTGAAGTCCTTTCAAATTCTTTCAATACTTCCAATATTTCTTGTACATGCTTAACCTCAGCTTTGCAAATAATGAGATAGTCATATGAAAATAATAAGTGAGAGATACTTGGACCATTCCTATTCAAAGTGTTTCCCTAGATCATCTTATGCATCTCCTTTTTGAGAAGCATTCCGAAGAGTATTTGCATTCCCATAATGAATAGGTATGGAGATAGTGGATCACCTTGTCTTAGTCCGTTATTGAGAGAAAAGAATTCTTTGTATATTCCCTTTATTTTGATAGAGAATCTTGGTGTTTCCATACACCATTCAATCATTTCACACCATTTGTCTGGGAACCTTATACACTGAAGAACTTTAGTAATGAAATCTCTCCTCATTCTGTCATAAGCATTTGACATGTCGATCTTTATTAGGATCCAGCCTTTTCCTTTCTTTTGCTTTCTCATTTTATGTACAATTTCTTGGACTAGGATCACATTATCTATACACTGTCTTCCTTTTATGAAAGCTGACTGATTTGGAGCAATTAATCTATCCAGGTGTTTTTGCATTTTGAGAACCAAACATTTTGTTATTATTTTGTAGATGACATTACATACACTTATAGATCTGAATTGACTAATTGCTTCTAGATTTTTTACTTTCGGGATGTACATTAAATTTGTGGAATTTATTTCTTTTGGAAATTTCTCGGATTCGAAGAAATCTCTTACCACCTTGCAAACATCTACTTTAACTATATCCCAGAATTTTTTGTAAAATTATGGAGATAATCCATCTGGGCCCGGGGCAAAGTGAGATTTTAATGATTTGACAAATTGTTCAATTTCCTCATTTGTGGGAGGCCTTAATAGTTCTTAAAGTCCTCCTCCAAAAGTTTCTCCTGTATTAAATCCTGTATCTCGGGAATATCATCATGAATATTGTTGCTCACCTCCTTTGCTTGGGCTTTGAAGGCTTCGATTACTTCTTCTAAGGTCATTTGCTTCCCATCAGAAGTCTTTTTGATAAATTCTAGGGCATTTCTCCTCTTGTTAAAATTTGAGATTTTATGAAAATATCTTGTGTTTTTTATCACCTTCATTCAGCCACAATTCCCAGGATTTTAATTTCCATAACTTTTCTTCTGTCAACAGCCATCTTTCATACTCCATTAATATTGTTTTCCTCTGCCAATCTTCCTAATTCCCACTTTCCTCTAATTCAAAAATGTTCTTTTCTAACTCTTTGAGCTTTTCTTCAATTTTCCCGAAGCTCTTTTTATTCCACTCTTTCAGTGCCTCTTTACATCTACACGACTTGCTTGGTAGTGATGCCTATTGAGGGGGAGAGAACCATTGGTTCTCTATGATTTCTTTACATTCATCTTCCTCAGCCCACATAGGCAAAAAATGAAATTGCTTTGGGCCAGAAATCTGTTGTGGATCAGTATCGAGGAGGAGTAGTGAATGGTCTGACATGATATTTTTTATGGAGGTAATTCTAGCATTTGAAAATACAGAGTGCCAATGGATGGTTGCCAAACCCCGATCTAGTTTTTCTTTAACTTTCCTATTCCCCCATTTTTTATTGGACCAAGTGAATTTGGACCCAATCATTTCAATTTCTAATAGGGAGTGCAAGTTAATTAGTGTTGCTAGTGAGTTTGACATTCTGTTTATTGAAGCTCTAGCCCCGCTGTATTCCCCAGAGTGTAAAACCTCATTCAAGTCACCTAAAATGACCCATTGTTTGTAGTTTACCATTTTGTCATGTAAATCATGCCAAGGTTGGGATCTTTTGCTTTTCATCAGGTGACCATAGGTTAAACAGAGATGCCAATTCTGTGATTTCTGGGGCATGACCACCGAGATAATGATGCATCTATTAGAGATCTCTTTTATAGAAATAGGCAAGTCTTTCTTCCATCCACAAAACAAACCCCTTAATTGTCCCTGGACTGGGTTGTAACAAATCTGAGGGTACCCTAGCTTCCTTCACAAGAGTTCTGATTTTTCTTCATCTAGTTTTGTCTCCGACAGGAAAATTATGTCAAGGTTTGAAATTCTAATTTGTTTATTTAGGTATCGGATGGTATGGGAGTTATTACAACCTCTAGCATTCCAGCTTATGATTTTCATGATTTTTGACTGACTGGGAGTTAGTAGAAAATTAGGGTAGTACACTAAGTGAACACAGATGAAATTATAGCAGCAGATACAGGAAAGGAGAGTTACCTCAGCTGAGAGAGCGTGGAATTCTAAAGATGATTCTGATGGGGAAAGTGAGGGTGGTTGAGCTTCGTCAGTTGCTTTCAACCCCATCCTGATGAAGCTGAAGGTGGATCCACATTTGTTTGCAAGTAGTATTTCTGCTAGTTATGTCATTTGCTCCAATCTGCCTAAAAGTTTGGACAGTTCATCTTCATCCATGCAATAAGGTTGACATCCATCAAATAGAAAGTTAGACTCGTGAGCAGAATCAGGGTTTTGGAACCGTTTGCTGCAATTATTTCTAGCTGGTTCTCACAGACTTGTAGAAGAGATTTTGATTCCAGGTCCAAGAGAGTTATCCTAGGCCTGCCCCTTTTTTCAGGTCCAATTCTAGGTCCACGTACCCGAAACCGCCCGATTTTGTGATATAGCTGGTCCAAATCCGATCTTGGCGCGTGCATAGATATGGGCATGTTGGTTTTGATTCAAGTGAGCTTGAACTGATGCTACCTATTTGTTATTGACTGCAATGTTCGCTTTTCGGCTAGGAGAGGTGCTTGAAGAGTTTCCGAATGCAGATTGCATGAATGCCGCGTGGGACCCTGGGTTCTATTCTTCAGAGGTGATAATTGTTTTGGCCATCTTGTGATAGTTGTTACCTCCAGGTGGTGCGTGAAACACAAACGAGTCCACTCGGTGATGCTTGGATGAACTGCGAGTTAACTCATCCCCTCCACCGATTCAATCGGAATCTTTAGCTGTGGCTGTTTTACCGGTGACGCAGGTTGTCGTTGATATATGGTCTGCCAAGCATCTCTTCTTCTCGATGAAACCCTCGTCTTCGTCCGAACCGGTATCACTCGTACGAATTAGGGCTGCTTTACAACCTTCATCTGGTATTTTGTAACTGGGGAATTTTATAGACTTCTCAGGCTTGTATTCCGCTCTCAGCCATTCTCCCGGTTGGTCTATTGTTCTGTTCTCTAGTTCAAGTTTTGCTTGTTCGAGGGGTACATTTATTCTTATGCATTTTTGCCAACAATGGCCTAGCAGTCCACAATAGGCACATACTTTGGTAAGAGCTTCGTAACATTAGCGAATCCATGCCTTTTTCCCATACACTATGACGAACATGCCCGTGAACAGTGGTTTCCTAGTATCCATAGTCCTCTCATTAAGGCCCCCGTTTTAACCCTTGGTTGGTTCTGCACCACTTCCCCTGCCATCAATCCAAGTGCTTAACTCGCGAATCTTCCACAATACCTCTAGGGATTGAATGAAGCTATACCCATACTTTTTTGAGCAAAAGCTTTTCCACCGTACCATCTTCACTGTCAGACCATGCTCCTACCATCAGCCAACCAGATCTATAAAACCAATGCCCTCCAATTTAGCACCTTATCCCTTTCAACTTCCTTCGATTGCATCTTTTGTGACATTTAATCTTGGAAATATCTATAGCTTCCTTACATCTTTCAAGTTCAAGCTCCACATGTGAGCCTTTGACCAGAGCCTTTTCCACCGTTAGCCGTGCCAATTGAAGGCTCAGAGTTCGTTCGGATTCCTCGGCCATCTTTTCTTTCCCCTTACTACTTGCCATGTCACCACATTGCTTGAGTCTTGGATAACAAATCTAGAATTACTTCAAGAGATCCTTTAGTTGGAAGAGGTCGAAAGGAACCAACAAAATCTCCGCCACCCTCAGGTTGCTGCATGACCGAGAGAAAGAGGAGACAATTAAATTTTGGATAACACTGACGATACCTTATAATCTTTAAGAAAATAAGAGATTAAAATGGTGTAAGAAAGAAAAGAAAGACAAGCTCACGGCTGATATTGTAAATTAGATGTCTTGACTCTTAAATCATGTAGTGCCTATTTTTTTCTCACTCGATATATCTTTTGGCCATATGCATGACACCTGATTTATAAGAACAAAAGGAAAAATTCTACCCTCTACTTTGGTATTTGGGCCTAGTGCCATTTTGTTCTCCCAATTTTAAAATATGATAATTCAGTATTTAAACTTTTAAAATATGTCAATCTAATACCCACCTTAAATGATATTTGAAAAGATATAAATACCCATTAAATGTTATCTAATTTTCTTTATTAATCATTTAAATTTTGACAAAATAATCCCAAATTCTTGCCTCTTTTATTCAAAAAAATTAAATCATTTATTTTTTATCAATATTTAAATAGTTAATGAATAATAATACTTGAAAGGTATTTAAATAGTTAATAAATAATAATACTTGAAAGGTATTAGTACAGGGTAATAATCAATATTTTTTCCAAAAGAAAATTAATTTGATGATCTTTCGTCTCCAGACACGTGCTGTTGAGGACGGGACCTACAAAATGCATGCACGCCAGCATAACTATGAATTTAGGATATCCTAACCGGATGAGCACATTATCCAAAATCTCTTAGGTGGGGCCAGCATACAGAACTTTATATACTGTAAATATGGTCTACTGGACCTACAAATTGTAGAAAATCCTTCTTATCTATCTTTCCTGTCGTTGGATGGCTTTGGCTGGCTGACTGTGAAGTGAGGATACACAGTAATGGCTTCTTCTTCTGTGATGCTAACACACAGTGCCACCACAATCCTTCCTTCCGAGGCACCTTCTCTATGCTTCAAACCCAACCCAATTTCCTCCTGTTCGAGTTGCTTTTCTGTCTTCCCGTTAGTGTTGCATAGCAGAGGAAGAAAGTCTTGTAATTGGGTTCAAGTTACTTCGTGGAGAGAAGCTAAATTTGAGTCTTCTATTTTCGTTGCGGCAGCCCTTGCTGCCGAAGCAGAGGTAGCTGAAGATGTCACGCAAGAGGCTGTGGAAGGCAGCGCTGCTGCTGCCGCGTCTCCTACGAAGCCTAAAAAGGGGAAAGCGGCATTGCCACTGAAGAGAGACAGAGTAATTCAATTGATTCTTTTCTTCGAATTTTGTTCTTTTTTTTTTTTTTTTGAACTATGGTGTCTTATGTGAACTGGTAACTGGGTTTTGCTTGATTCTACTATTCATTTCGTGGGTTGTTGGTATTGGGTCCTCTTGTTTTTATCTTTGTTGAATTCTCATGTAGTAGTTCTGATTCTTATATGATTTCCATTCTATTTGTTAATTAGCTTGATCTTTCTTTGTTTTTTGTTTTGTTTTGTTTCCTGCTACGCTTCTATTTTATGTTTTTTACAGCATTTTCTGATCAATTCTTCTCTCTGCTTTCTGGGTTTTGTTGGGATTTATGTAAGTTAACCTTACTTTTTATCCGCTTTCCGAAATTTAAATTCTTTCATATTGGTTTGAAATTCCAGACAAGGTCTAAGAGGTTCTTGGAAATTCAAAAGTTGAGGGAAAACAAGAAAGAGTATGATTTACCCACTGCCATATCTCTGCTGAAGCAAATGGCAAGCACAAAGTTTGTAGAGACGGTGGAAGTTCATTTTCGTCTGAACATAGACCCTAAATATAATGACCAACAGCTGAGGGCTACAGTAAGTTTTATTTTTGGATTGTTGGGAGTTTTTTTTATTAGGCCAATGACTATTAGAGGTGTCTAATATCTCTTCATCTGTTTTGATTCTTTCCTTGGTAGGTGAATTTGCCTAAGGGAACTGGTCAGACTGTTAGAGTAGCTGTGCTTACCCAAGGTAGGCTCTCTACTCATGTTAGATCCTTCTTGATTTAGGGTGAAACAAAAGAAGGAAAAAAAAAAAGAAATAATGAGAAAAAGAAAAGGAAAAGGAAAGTAGGAAGGACTATATCCAAAAAGACTGAAGCATAGGATTTTCAAGTCCTCAATTTTAAAATTATGAATTTAAATTTCTATGGCTCAGCTTATTAATGTGATTATGTGAATTAGTAATGAAAATTGTCTACGGGGGCAGATACATTGATGCCACTCTGAGTCTCTGAGTCTAAGTTGCCATCTTGCCAACTTTGCATCTATGTTTAATAGTTGACCTGAACATCAATCATTGATATTGTAGCAGGAGCATTAACCTACCAAGTTACAATAATATAGTTGAAGCCTCTTTGGCATTTATATAACAAGGTAGGAGAGTGGATCTATTAGGATTAGAGTTAATTCATTGTTCAGGAGGAAAAATATGGTGGAGATAGGTTTCTCAGTTTCAACCCACAAATCCTGTTGCCCTGAGTGTGGATTCTTTATGAGGAGGATTAGGATACAGTAGGTATATGTCATCTCTCTGTTGTATTTTTCTATCCAGTTCAATTCTGAGGTTGTTATGGAACTAGTGCTTGATACTTGATACTTAACATTAAAATCCCTGTTGTCATAGAAAATGTAAAAAGCTATAAAGATAACCAGAAAGGTTAGGTCTTGCCTTGCTTTCAATCAGGTGAGGCGTGCACTGCTTTTTTGGTTTAAGATGCCACTACTTTTGTATAACAACTATTTTATCTAAATAATGCCTTACAGACTGTCAGGAGTCATGACACTGTTAGAGTTGTTAGGCATTGTGAAGCATCGAGTGTCAACCATAATCCATAAAACTGTATTGACTTTTTCTGCCTCTCGCCTGCAATATTACTTTGCTCTGAAATGCAATTAATTTATTGCTTTGTTGCATCTTCTTGATGATCCTCACTATCTAACCTTGAATTTCAACAGGTGAAAAGGTAGATGAAGCAAAAAATGCAGGAGCTGATTTGGTTGGTGGAGAAGATCTGATAGAACAGATAAAAGGTGGATTCATGGATTTTGATAAATTGATTGCTTCTCCAGATATGATGCCCAAGGTGTTGCTCTGTTTATTTTGATGCAACTTATTCCTCTTCCTATTCTTGCATGTTCACCAGTTCTCAAAGGTCCAAATTTATATATTCACAGTTTTCCAAAGTGCTTGGCAGTTGGCAAAAGAAAGAAAAATGAACAGAGGAAAAGAAAAAGGAAAAAAAAGAACCTACCATCCACACCTATGGTTACACTTAAAAATTTTGTGCTGATTCCATAGTGTGACACTTGCTAAAACTTGTGCATTTCTTGTAAATCTGTCCAATTTTGAAGGAAAATAACTCAATAATCCCTTGGGAATGGTTGCACTCCAATGAAAACCACATTCTCAATCTCACTAATCTTGTTTGTGATCAATAGAGCTTGCTTAAATACAAGCACAAACACCTCTCTTAATTTAGATAAGAATAAGGATATTCTAAAAAAATTAATTTCAAGTACTCCAAAGGAGGGATTGACTGATATATCTCTATGGGATTCAAATATTGTTCTCACCTGTCACATTGGAGAAGTCCCCTCTCCACCACTGTACTATCCCCCCCCTTTCTGATGTATGCTTTCTTCTTGTAATATTCCATGTGAAATTTAAAATCTGTTAATCTTTTATTGCTCAACACTTCACTTCTAATCTCTAATTTGGTCCACAGTTTAGTTTACCCATTGTAATTGAAAGTTTTTCTTTGTATGGAAGACTGCTATTGAGATTTGACATCAATATTGCATACATCTGAATCAAGAACTTCCATTAGATATTAATATTGATTAGGGTACTCAAGGAGGGAATAAATACATTCACTTTTGATATCAAGCCCTTCATGTCTAAAAAAATAACTTAATGTTCTTCTAGAATATTACAGTTGTATATTATTATACATTCTCAAAAGGTGTTGAATGGTCAGTAGCCAGCTTTATCTTTGTAGCAGTAATGTATCTAACGTATGTGACCATGCGTATTTGATGTTTGTCTTTGTTTTTGATTTTCATGCAAGCTTTTTAGTTATTACTATTACTATTATCATATTTTCTGGTATGTTCCTTTCAGTTTGTTTTTCTTAAGGTGATAGCTGATAGGGAAAACATTTAGACGTTCAAAGGACATGTTTTTACTTATTTTGTGAGGGCACCATCAACTTCTATCCAATTGAATTATTATAATCCATAGATTGATCCTAAGTTTATCTTATTGCCTTCTCTACCACTGGGATTAGAATTCTGCAACCTGGCAAGAGATGATATTAGTTTGTTAACGTTTACCCTGGTTATTGCAATTGCTGTCAGGTTGCCAGTCTAGGAAAGATTTTAGGGCCACGAGGACTCATGCCAAATCCAAAAGCTGGTACTGTTGCAACTGATATACCTCAGGTATGGTAACAAAAATTCCCGCTATAATTTTGTGCTATTAGTTAGAGTGCTTTCTTGGTTATATGGTTCTAGTGATCTTGCACTTAAGGCTCCCTGGTCTGGTTGGAACTAGTTTGGAGTGCTTTCATGTGCTAGACAGTCAGTTTGGAACTAGTTTATCACCTTTTATCATGCAACTAGATACTAGATGCTAGAAAATAGAAAAAATGAAAGCAAGATCTAGGTTCCCTGGTCTGGTTCCATAAGTGTACCCCCAAAAAAAAAATACCAGATGGACTGTCATGAGTAATATAATGATGATGAAAAGTAAAAAATTATTCTCAAGTTGTTAACAGCTAACACAATGACAACTGAGATTCTGAGAACAAAATTAGAAAAAAAAAAATTCTATCTACCTTTTTTCCTGGCATGCTAAAATCAACATTGAGATTAATGGAAATGGTTGCCCACATCCTTTTTCAGGCTATAAGTGAATTCAAGAAAGGGAAGGTTGAATACAGGGCAGATAAAACTGGGATTGTTCACATACCTTTCGGGAAGGCAAACTTTTCTGAGGAAGATCTTCTTGTAAACTTGATGGCAGCAGTAGTATGTTTTCTTCTTCTTTAGGCTTGAACATTAGCTGAAATTAACTTTCTGCACATGAATTTTGTTTTTATTTATCAATTGGTTTTCTTAAATCCTGCAGAGATCAGTAGAAACAAACAAGCCATCGGGTGCAAAGGGAGTATACTGGAAAAGTGCTCATATATGTTCATCAATGGGCCCTTCCATTCGATTGAATATAAGGGAGATGCTTGATTACAAGCCTCCATCAAATGTCTAAAGAATTCAACTGCACCTGTATAGTATGTCTTCTAAATGTGTTAATTTTCCTTGTTGATACCAGTGTTAAGCATGCTCACGATTCAGAAATTGGTAAGACAGAAACCAGGTCGAAGAAGAGAGGGAGACATCAAGAGCTATCTTCAAGTCCAAATTTTGCTGCATTGAGCCTGCATACTACACTGCTCAAGCAAGATTTTCTATAAATATGAATTCCATTTTTCAAACTCATTAGGGACTAAACATGTAATCTCGGTCAAGGATCTCTATAACCAAGTTTCTCTTCCCAGTTAGACTTTAGGTTGGGACTGGGATAACAAACAAGAGAGAGCATTTAAAGAGTGTTTTGATCAAGTACATACATTATTGGAACCCTATTTTTTTATTGAATTAGACTTGGGAAACTACTCTGACATTTGAAAGTTGAGAATAACAATTTCTTGGATGTTCCGCTTTGTTTTGTTCATTTGTTTTCCATCATTGCTAGCTAGTGTGGAACCTGACCAAACGTTGGTTTCTTGGATCTTATGGACTTGACAGCATTTTAGTTATCTTAAATTTTTCCTATTTGCATATATGGTTGGTGGAGAAATTAAGATATGCAGTGGACAGGAAACTGACATAAATATCAAAAAAAAGTACACTAATAAAACCAATATTAAAGTTCAATTTGATTTAGATCAAGTTTTGCATTTTTCATCCATTTTCCTCTTCTTCATAACAACCCAAGTTCTGGGGACTCTTCATCCTTGTTGTAAGGATAAAGGATTGGTTGATTCCTAGCTATTGAAGGATCTGAGGTTTGTAAGGAACCCATCAGTTGTAGTAGACTGGATAAGGTCATTATTATATGGTCCTTGGGCTCTACAATATCATGTATGGGATGCAAGGGCTTGGCTACCAGGATGAATATCTTGTTCAGTTGGACTCATAATCAGTCAACCCATTATCAAATTGCCTAACCAGCAGCTAGGCTTTAGGGGCTCATTTGATTCACAATGGACTTGCGAGCAGGCGATTTTCCAATATGGTGTCATTAAGCTTTCTTGGGGCTATTTTCCATTCAGCTTTATTACTTGTGATGTTAGTTTGTTTCTGGTTCTTCTTCCTCTCTCTAGTCTCTAAATTAGTGAATGCAAAGTCCACAAAGAGGCCTTTACAGAGTACTGCCCTTTACACCCAGAAAGGCACGCCAACAAAATACCAAATTCCTATGATTAAGAGCATTAAACTCCAATACCAAAGACCAAAAAACCATCAGCACCCACACAAAACCTCTAAGTTCCAAAATTCTGCAACTCCTGCTGATGATGGGCGTTTTTGCCATTCCTAATTGGCTAGTGACTCAGATGCCTAGTTGAATAATCCCTATTTGGAATGTGGTTTGGATGCCTATCTGAATGGTTCCTACCTGGAAGGTGGTTTAAACGCCTAGTTGAATGGTGATGAGCTGGAGAAGTGGCTCTGATGCCTAGCTGAATGGTGATGAGTTGGAGAGGTGGCTTTGAGGCCTAGCTGAATGTTGACGATTTGGAGAGATGGCTCTAATGCCTAACTTAGTGGTGACGAGATGGAGAGATGATTCTAATGCGACCTGCAAGGAAACAGTGTCAAAGTGCCTGAGTTGCCTTACTTGGGGTGGGCATTCTGATGCTTAAGTCAGCAAATTAGAGATTTTATGATAGATAAATGTGAGATAGTTGGAGAGTTGCGAGAACTAAATTGTGCATCTACCTGGGTCTTAGGGGCTGATGCCCTTATATAGCTGGGCTACCGTGGGTTTCGCAAAACGCTCTAGGAATCCTCGGTCCACGACGTAGGGGTCTGTTCCACTTTGGAAGGAGGATAACGTGCCAATTAATAAGGTTTACTATTTCCCTCCGATTCGGGTAGGATGAGGATAAGGCCTACGGTTACGTGGTGTGATCCCGAAAAGTTCGGAGACAACTAGCAAGCTTCTAGAAAGGTAGGCCGCCAGGTTAGCGGCAGAAGTTGGTTGATAGGTCAACGATAGAGGCAGGTTGCCAGGTTAGTGGCAGAAGTAGGCCGCCAAGTTGGTGGCAGAGGCAGAAGTAGGTCATCATGTCAGCGGCAGAGGTAGAAGTAGGTCGCTAGGTTGACGGTAGAGGCAGGTCATCAGGTTAGCGATAGAAGTAGGTCGCCAGGTCGACGGCAAAAGTAGGTCGCCAGGTAACGGCAGAGATTGGTCGCTAGGTCGGTGACAAAGGCAGGTCGCCAGCTGGGACCCCATTTTGGCTAAGGCAACTTGTCACCTAGGTGATGTTGAGATGTAGTCTAGTTGTTCTGATATGCCATGTGTCATGATGCCAGTGGAGGGCCAAATCTGCCCTCATCAATTGCCCCCCACTCCCGAGCTGAGGTTAACTCAGTGAAGGGAGTAGCTTTATTGTAGTTCCTTTGGCCTGCTACCAACATATTTCGAGGTTGGCTTAGGGGTCCTTGATGCTGAAAGCAGTTTGGCTTCCCCTTGTAATATGTATGTCACTATTGGCATTTGAATAATGGGTTGGTGCCACGGCTGCTCTATGTTAATCCTCGAAGGTGCTGGTCGTCTACTCCTACGATAAGCTACAAGGAGCTCAACCTACGGGGGCAGCTCTACTAACTGTAGGTTGCCAACTAGCATAGGAATCTTGAAAGGCTCAACCCGCAAGGGTGACTGCAATCCATTGGCCGCTGACTCCCATAGGAGCCACGGAGGGCTCGAACTATAAGGGCGACCTCACGAACAGGGCTGACAAGGCTCGTTCGGACTGATAACATGTCGCCAAATTGGTGGAAGCAAGTCTCCATATTGACAGTAGAGGCAGATCGCTAGGTCGATGAACATAGGTCGCTAAATCAGCAAAAGTAGGTCTCCAAATCGACAGTGGCAGATCTCCAAGTGAAAATTGCAATGTGAAACAAGAATGGACAATAAGTGCCAAATGACACAAAAGAACTTCCATAAGAAAGGTGACAATCTTCTTAGAGTAAATTCACGCATGATACATCCCTTTGAAATCCAAAAGCCCATGTAGTTAAGGTGACAATCATGATATGGCTTTATCAATAAAAGAAAGGCCTAGGAATGAATCATGTCTATGTGGAACCCAAAGGCCTCAATTATTTTCTGCCACAACTGGATCAACCAGAGTAGGAATATCCTTTAACATTTTGGAGAAAGACAAGGCATTCACGATCTGTTTATTTGACAATTCTCTGTAGAGTATAGAAAACTGAGCTCCAAATCAACGAGTAATTCATACCTAAATAAACTCAATGGTAGACCAGTTACACGTTCTCTCCTAGCAGAGATTTGGTGGTAATCTCCAACAATTACCAACTCAACTTCTGTTTTTTTTTTTTTTTCAAATCCGGTTCAAGGGCCTTTTTAAGGTTCCTCCACCCCCTAAACCAGTCATAACCCTGATACACCCTCTATAGAGGCATATCGGGGTGCTCCCGATATGATATGTATCAGCTGATATGGGCCAATACGTGTTGATTTTTTGAACCTTACTTGCATCGTTCGCACAGTCCCTTGCATACAAGTACGAAGCTATTCCCAATGCAAAGTTGTAAAAGGCTGTGAGAATGGTTTGAGCACTAAATCCAAATCTCCAATAAGGAGTGAAATTTCTCTCTTGAAACAGAAATAAGCCTTAATTTCAATGAACCCTTGAACTACAAAATCAAGAGAAAAAGAAACTTCCCATCATTGGTTATGTTTCTCCATTTCTCCTTCCACTAGTAAAAGTGCATGTGTGTTGCACGTTGCAATATCAAATGATGATGATGATGGTGATAATAGTCAACAACTAAATGACCTTATGGTTGAATCATTAACCTATTTAACCAGGAAAGTAGACTATGATTAAGACTTTAATTCATTTTTTTTTGTATTTTAGCCATTTCTATCTTTACTAACAACAATTCTTATTTTTCAAACATATTTTTGTTTAATATGAAGAATATATAATATTAATGCATGTTCAAATTTTTCTATAAAATTTTTAAAAAATCTTTATTTTTATTTTTTATTATTTAATTTATGAGATAATAAAAATTATTTATTTACTAAGAGGAAATGCAATTCCAATATTTTGTTTGAATATTGTTTTTTAATATTGTGGTCAAATCAATTATATATATATATATATATATATATATAAATCATTTATATAAAATATGTGTTATTTATTAATTATTTATAAACATATTATTTATATTGCATTTTTGTAAACTTCTTATATGATGAAAATAGTTGAAAAAATATTTCTATTGTTTAATCTTTCTTTATTTCAATTATTATATTTTCTTTTCGTTTTAATAATTTACAATTTTTTAAATTAAATTGGATCATATTAGATTCAAATATCCAACATCTTGATCGGATTCATATTTGAATCAATATTTATGAGATCCGATAAGATCTTCGGGTCTAATTGAATTCGAATATACCCTAATTCATATTTGATTGATCTGTTTGCATCCCTACCAAACCACTTACCTACAATGACCTAACTAATTAAATCATTGAACCATTTGACATGGTTAGTGGGGTCATGTGTTAGACACTAATGTTCTTTATTTTTTGTCCTAATTTTTATCCCATTTCTATCATTAACGAAAATAATTCTCATTAATCAGACTTTTTTTATATGATGAATACATAATATTATAGAATGTACCCAAATTTGTTTATAAATTTCTATATTTTCTAGAATTTTATGTCTTTTATTATTTAATAATAAAATCATTGTTGATCCATTTGACAAGGATAGTTGAACCACTAACCTACCACTTTGATGTAAAACCATTTTTCTTTTTTCGATTGATTTTAAATCATGTATTACATTTTCATCATCAATAAAAGTAATTCTTATTTTCGCATTTATTTTTGCGCGTGGCGGTATCAAAAGATGATGATGATAATAATTAGCAACCAAATGGCCTTACTGGTTGAACTGTTAACATATTTACCAGGAAAATGAACTATGATTAAGACATTAGTTCATTTTTTTCTTTGTATTTTAGCCATTTCTATCTTTACTAACAATAATTATTATTTTTTCAAACATTTTTTGTTTAATATGAAGAATATATAATATTAGTGTAGTTCAATTTTTTTATAAAATTTATAAAATACTCTATATTTTTATTTTTTATTATTTAATTTATGAGATAATAAAAATTACTTATTTACCAAGAGGAATTGAAATTCCAATATATTGTTTGAACATTGGTTTTTAATATTGTAGTCAAATCAATTGTTTATATATATAGTATTTATATATAATATAAATGTTGTTATTTATTTATTTATAAATATGTTATTTATATTGCATTTTTGTAAATTTTTATATAATGGAAATAGTTGAAAAATACTTATATTTTTTGTTTTTTATTTCAATTGTTGTATTTTCTTTTTTTCTAATAATTTATTATTTTTAAATAAATCAAATTATACCAGATTCGTATATCTGACATCTTGGTCGGATTTAGATTCGAATCAATATTTATGAGATCCAGTAAAGGATCAGATTAGATTTGAAAATACCTTGATTTAATTATGATATGATCTATTTGCATCACTATCAAATCATTTGCCTACAATTACCTAGCTAACTAAATTATTGAATCATTTGGCATGGTTAGTCGGGTCATGGGTTAGACATTAATGCTCTTTATTTTTTATCCTTATTTTTATCTCATTTTTATCATTAGTAAAAATATTTTTCATTAATCGCACTTTTTTATATGATGAATATATATATATATATATATATATATATATATATATATATATATTATAAAATGTGCCCAAAATTATCGATAAATTTCTACATTTTCTAGAATTTTATGTATTTTATTATTTAATAATAACATCATGTGTTGATCAATTTGACATGGATAGTTTAACCACTAACCCGCCACTTGGATGGAAAAACCATTTTGCTTTTTTGGTTAATTTTAAATCATGTATTCCATTTTCATAATCGATAAAAGTAATTCTTATTTTCACATTTATTTTGTTTAATATGGTGAATATATAACAATAGAACTATATCAAAATGCTTTATACAAAGTTTATATTTTTCTTTGAGTTTATATATATATATATATATATAATATTCGTTACTTAGTTATGAGAACATATAATGTAATATAATTATTGTGAATGGATTTATTAGTGGAATTTAATGATCATAAATAAAAGTATTTTTTATTTATGACATCATGAATATTATTGATAAAATAATTATTATTTATCATACTTATTTTTGTTTATATTATTAGTATATAATATTATAGATGTGCCCAAAATTGTTTCATATTTTTTTATACTATTCTATTTTAAAAAAAATATTTTTAATTATACATCATGAGTTAACATATTTGACTTGAAAGGTTAAATCACTAACCCGCCCCCTAGATAGGAAGATGTTTTAATTTCCCATTGGTTTTAAGTTGTATATTTGATGTCCATCAATAATAAAATTATGTCTATTTTATCATACTTATTTTTTAATTTGACAAATATATAATAATAGAAACATGTCCATTTTTTCAAAATTTCTTTTTTTATACATTTTTTGTATTTTTTTAATTTTTATTATTTATTTACGACATCATGAAATTATCCATTTGACCCAAATAGGTGAAGTACTTACCCATGACCAAGATGGTAAATAGGATTTCATTTCTTGGTTTGTTTTAAAAATATAAAATTTCATTTTATTAATAATTATTGTATATGGATTTATTAGTGGAGTTTAGTAATGATAAACAAAAGTATTTTTTATATTTCTAAATTTGTATTATTTATGACATCATGAAATTATCCATTTGACCCAAATGGTTGAACTACTTACCCACCACCTAAATGAAAAATATTAAATATTTATGACCATGAATATCATTGATAAAATAATTATTGTTTACCATACTTTTTTGTGTTTATATTATTAGTATATAATATTATAGTTGTGTCCAAAATTGTTTCATAATTTTTTTTGTACTATTCTATTTTAAAAAAATTATTTTTAATTATACATCATGGGTTAACCTATTTGGCCTGAAAGGTTGAACCACTAACCCACTCCCTAGATAGGAAGATGGTTTAATTCCCCATTGGTTTTAAGTTGTATATTTGATGTCCATCAATAATTATTTTTTAATACGACAAATATATAATAATAGAAATGTGTCCATTTTTTTCAAAATTTCTTTATTTTTCTATATTTTTCAATAATTGTTATATATTTTTTGTATTTATGACATCATGAAATTACCCATTTGACCCAGATGGTTTAAGTATTTACCCACGACCTAGATGGAAAATATGTTTTCATTTCTAGGTTTATTTTAAAAATATAAAATTTCATTTTATTAATATTTATTGTGCATGGATTTATTAGTGGAATTTAATTATGATAAACAAAAATATTTTATATGTTTCTAAATTTGTATTATTTATTTATGACATCATTAAATTATCCATTTGAACCAAATGGTTGAACTACTTAACCACCACCTAGATGAAAAATATGATTTCATTTGTATTTATTTTATAAATATAAAATTCCATTCTATTAATAATTGTTGTGTATGAATTTATTAGTGAAATTTAATGATGATAAACAATAGTATAAATATTGGATTCAATGAGAGAGTGTGATTTATTTAATGACTTAAATGTGAGACTTAATGAGAGGTAACTGAATGTACTTAATAGTATTCTTTTAATTACATTTTTTGCCCTTTCAACGGAGATGAACTAAATTCAAGAAGATGGGTATTTTAGTAAAGAAAAATTACAAAACCCAGTACCTCCTCATTTGCATGTTTATTAGTATAGATAAGTAACCCACTCTAATAAGAAAAGGAAAAAAACTTTCTCTTCCAAATCTAAAAGAAACCCCAATAAAACCCTTGCTTGTGCCCACAAACCCTAGATTTGAAGAATGAATCAAGGGTTGGAGGGAATCAAATTAGATATCTCAACTTTCATTAGTGGAAGATTGCACAAATACTAGTGTCAAAAAATACCAATCTTTAAAGCAAAAAAGTCATTCACTATTAACATCCGTTAGCATGTGAGGCCATGAGACATTTTAACTTTTCAAAATTCCTAAACTATCCTTTTATGGTCCAAAGTACCATTTGTACTTTTCAGACAGTGGACAATTAGACTGTTTCTCTTTAACAGAACAGGAGCTTCAAGACAAAGGCACCATTCTCTCTTCAACGGCATCAGGCATGGAGCTACGACCATGATAGATCTTCAGAACGGTTGAGAGTGGGTGTGGCTGCGTGGGAGAGGGGTGCTTTTCCCTCTTTCTCTTCAACGACACCTGAACTACGGGACAAAGACAGCAGTCTTTCCCTCTTTTCTTTCACTATAACTCGGTAACATCTCCCCCATTTCATTCTTATATATACAGGATATGGTGCTGTACAACAGAAACGAATTAGAGTCTGCATATTTCGTGGAGTTAAACGGTTCATAAAAACTTTTTTTATGAGGACTTCTTTTGTGATGGAGTGGAACCCAAAGACTCCCTCTTAGTGGGACTAGGAGAATCTATTGATGTTCAATGGAAAAGCAAATGAGATTACTATAAAGGTACAACTAACAAATTGGGGGATCCAACGAGATGGAGGATTTGAGTTTGAAGCTTTGTTTTTATTTCTTCAAGCGTTCTCCTAGAGTTGCAAATAATATTAGATTGTCCATTGTTCCAATTTGAATTCGAATTCAATCTTATTTAAGGGTGACCCAAATGTGATCCATTTATAATTAAATCAAATATGGATGCACCTCCTATGCTCATATAAATGGGCAAATTTCTTAAATTATCCCTATTGTTTTTGGCAATTAATGCACAATTTCTTTCCCATTAAGTTTCCGTCACAGGCCATTTACACGTGACTTCATGTCTAACCCACCGTCGATCAAACCAATGACAGCTCCTTCTTCCCTGATTTCTTCTCCTCTCTCTCTCTCTCTTATACCAGCTCCTCCCAGAAAACCCACCACTGAGTAAGGGTGCAAGTTGGGCAGATTGGGCTGGGTTTATGATCAACCCGAGCCTAGACCAAGCCTAAGGCCAAGTCTGATTTTCCCAACCCGAGCCCAGTCTACATTGTAATTTGATGAACTCAGGTTGGACTCGGGCCCGACCAGGCTCGGGTTGGTCAATGAACCCACTCTAAAATTATACATATATATGTATTTATGCAAATATGTATATATATACATATATTTATGTACATGTATGTAAATAGATAAATATACATATATATATATGTAAATATGTATGCAAAATTTACATATATATACATATGTGTATAGTTAGGCTGGGTCCAGACTACCTAAGGGCTAGACCCAGGCTCCCCTGTTTCATCACTGCCATTGCAATATCGGACCCCTCCACTTCCGGTCAAACGAAATGAGCCATTGGAGACTCCACGTTACAAACAACCGGTAACATTGGTGAGAGGAAGGGGAAGAACCCTGCAATTGCAAATATTTATAGGGTTTCGGAGTCAGCATGCGAAAACCAGAGATTCAACTCCTCCTGTCCGTCAATTACAGATGAAGAAGAAAGAGGCCGACCTTGACTAGCCATTTCATCTACAGGCTTACAGCTGAATAAAAAAGATAGAGAATAAACATAATAATAAGCGGAAGACTTAGGAGTATTGTGAAGGGACTCCCTAGGAACGTAAAGCACTACTTCTCTTCTCTTTTCTCTCTCTCTCTATTCATTTCATTTTCATTGCTCCTGTAAGAGCACTGCACTCCAGTGATTTCCGATGTCAATCGAAGATCACGACATACTCAATGACGATCATAGCAGCAACAACAATGGCGACTATAGCTGAAACACTTAGCATGCACCCTGATTTTTTCCGCTGATCAGTTTTTACAGCAGACTAATCAAGAAGAAGAGAGGCCAAACTTTGACAATTTGCCTTGTTTGGCTCCACTTATCAAAGAAAATAAAGACCTACCCCAGATTATACGAGTTTTTTTTGGAGCGAGGGAACCTGAGAAATTTGGTTTAATAAGGTAAAGACCCTATTCTGGGCTATCGTTGTTCGCACAATTCCTTTGTAGAAGAACCAGAATAGTAGAGAGTAGTTTACCAACCGTTTTCTGTTGAACCATCGGTTTGAGTTTCTTGAGTGATGGGCATACTAGTCTTTTCAATCTTTCTGTTAACGGACATTAACGGTAAGGAGGATTTAGTCAATTGTCACAGTACTTTAAGATAATACTGAAATAGTAGGGATATAGTTAGTCAATTTCCTAAACCCTACGGGCAGTTTAAGAAATATATATTTAAAATTTATACCATACATATATCATTAAAATTGGTCTATATGTTATTTTTTTCAAGAGATTCTCATAATTTCCATACAAGTGATTTTCAATTCATTTTACTTTTTATAAAATATAATATTCAAGCAATTTTTAGTTAGGGAAAATTCCACTTTAGTACCCTTAACTTTGGGGGTAGTGTCAACTTAGTACCCAAAATTTCAAATGTATCACTATAATACCTAAACTTTCAAAAAGTGTCAAGTTGGTCCCCGTTGTTAATCGACTGTTAGTTATCTATTGAAAATGTCAAAACTACCCTTCAAAAGAAGACATTGTTCATTGTCTTCTACCTTGAGATTGTACCGATTGAGGTGTTTGAGATTCTAGACTAATGAAGTCATTGTCTTCTACCTTTAGATCTACAACACATTCTTGTCTAGTTATTTCTTTGTTTTCAGTTATTGTTTCCCTCTATCATATTTCATGTTTTTTCTCTCTTTTTCTTTGAAGATGACCAATTCAGTCTCAAGATAGAAGATAATGAACAATATCTTCTTTTGAAGGATAGTTTTGACATTTTTAACAGATAACAGGCTCTCAATTAATGACAAGGTCCAACTTGACACTTTTTGAAAGTTCGGTACTAACTTGACACTAACCCAAAGTTCAGGGTACTAAAATGGAATTTTTCTTATTAATGTAGAGAGACTAGGCCGAATGGGCCCTAGCCTATTAGTGTCTTTTTTATTAATTCTTTCATGTTATGTTTTCTTATTGGACATTTTCTTTATGGGCCTTTAGCTCTTATTTGTGTTTTCTAAGTTTAGTGCTGATGTAGATGTCTACTTAAGGGCCTCCTTGTAATTTAGGTAACTTAAGTAAGTCTAATAAAATATTAGAGTAGGGGAAAGAGGAGACATTCGAATTTCTCCTTTCTCTCTCTTTTCTTCTCCCATCTTCCTCCTTTTTGTTGTCTCCTTCTTCGTCTTTGATTTCTTTTGCTTTCTTCTGAAATATTCTACTGATTTTATTGGTTTGAATCACATCTTGGTATCTGAGCAGGTCTCTCTTCCATTTTCCTTTTTTTTTTCTTTTCTTTCTCCCATACACCTTTTTTCTAATTGAAAGGTGTATGGAAAGATAAATTGCCGACTATTCAGAGATCTTGTTTGCCTAGTTGGTAGAGGGTTGGGAGAGTCAAAATCTAGTCAAAGATTGCCAAGAAAGTGGGACTGCAAATTTTTTCCCAAAACCCTAGCCAACTAGAGAATTTCCAGTTACGAGTTGAAGAGGCTATTTGGGTGTGGTGCTCAAGGCTTGAAGAGTTCCTTTTTATCTCCATAAGTGGGCGGCTACAATTGGAAGTGGTTTGGATAGCTCTGGTTTGAGCAACTACCACTTCCCTCTTTTTCCCCGGAGACCAGGTACAATGAAACCCTAGTTTTGGGGATTTTGAGTGCTTGACTGACCTTAGTTAGGTCTATAAAGGTTAAAAACATTGTTTTTTTATTTTCGTTTGATGGATGGAGCAATCTGGAAGTGAGGTGAAGCAGATTTCGGTGTTGGGGGTTGGTCCCATAGATTCATTTTTTATAGGAGTGACTACAATTAAACTTGACGGAACAAATTACCTTGTGTGGGCATAATCTATTAAGATCCATGTCTGTAGTAGAGGTAAACTAGGGTTTTTAACGTGTAGTAAGGCAATGTCGGATGAGTCTAACCCTACATATGAGAAATGGATGCAATTAAACTTGACAGAACAAATTACCTTGCATGGGCATAATCTATTAAGATCCATGTCTGTAGTAGAGGTAAACTAGGGTTTTTAACGTGTAGTAAGGCAATGTCGGATGAATTTGACCCTACATATGAGAAATGGATGCAGGATAACTACATAGTTATTGGGTGGTTGGTAAATTCTATGCAGTCCCATATAAGTCAACATTATCTGTGGATGACTTCAGCCAAGGAGACTTGGGATAGTGTGAAGAGACATACTCTCAGAAATTAAATGTTGCAAGGGCCTACAAACTAAAGAGTGATGTGAAGAATTTAAAACAATGGGAGAAGGGTGTGGTTGTCTATTATTCAATGTTAAAGTCACTATGGCAGGAGTTTGATGTTATAGAAGCATTTGTATGGGAAAGCACCAAAGATGCCACAACTTTCAAGAAATTTGTGAAAATAAACAAAGTGTTTGAGTTCCTTATAGGACTCAATCTTGAATTTGATATTACAAGGCAGAATATCTTGGCCAAGGATGATGTGTCACTTGCACAGGCATACTCTATGGTGAGCAAGGAAGAGAGTAGGCGACAGATACAGCTACAAACCCCACCTCCTCCAGAACATTTTGCACATGCTGGAGTAAATCAAAAGGGGTTGAATGAGAAAAAGGAAGTGATATGTGAATACTGCAAGAAGCCGAAACATACTAAGGATTCTTGTTGGAAGCTTCATCCAGATCTTCTTCTTGAGAGGTTTAAGAAAAACAACTCTAAGAAGGGTGGCTAGTCTAGAAAACCCAAGAATGGAAATGTTGCCACATTGTCTGAATGTAAGGAAAAATATGTTGTGGAACAATTGGCAATAGCGAAGGAAGAAATTAACAGATATAGGAAGTTGATAAATCCTTTGGAGTCTACTATTGCATCTTCCTCCTTAGGCAACCCCCTCTACATATGCTTTTGTCCATTCAAGTATTCGTGTTTCTGCAAATCATGCTATAGTCTTAGGTAATCGTGGAATTCCTTGGATCATAGATTTTGGTGCATCAGACCATATGACTAGTTTACCCAACCTTTTTTGTTCATATCAACTTCTATCGGGTAGAGAGAAGATTTCTCTTGCCAATGGGTCTCTTGCTCCCATTTCTGGTAAGGGGAATATTAAAGCCTCTGATTCACTTGTATTATCCTATGTTCTTCATGTTTCCAAACATAATACTAACATTTTATTTGTTAGTAGTTTAACCAAATCAATAAACTACAACATAACATTCTTTCCTACTTATTGTGTTTTTCAGGACCTAAAGTCTTAGAGGACGATTGAGAGTGGCCATGAGGCGAATGGGATATACTTGTTGGATGTCTCTGATTAAAGTCCTAGATTACCTAGTGGAGTTGCTTTGGAGTCTGTTTTATTAGAGTCAGTTAATAGAGTCATGATATGTCATTTTAGATTTGGTCATTTGCCTTTTTCAGCTTTGAGTCATTTGTTTTCAGAAATGTTTAAGGAATATCCCTATCGAGTCTTCATTGTGAGTCATGTGAACTTGCTAAACATTGTAGACAATCTTTTTCAGTGAGTAATAAATGATCTGTTTTTTCTTTCCATATTGTGCACTCTGATGTGTGAGGCCATATCATTTACTTGCTATAGAGGACTACAAATATTTCATTCTTTTCGTTGATGATTTCTCTCGTTATACATGGATTTACCTTCTGAAATCCTGGGATGAAATACCGAATATTGTACAAAAGTTTCATGAACTTATACTTACCCAGTTTAACACTTGGATCAAAATATTCTGATATAATCATGTAAAAGAATATTTTGAGAAGAGTTTATCCTCCTACTTTGATACCTTTGGAGTTATTCATTAGAGTTCCTATTCCTACATTCCTCAACAAAATGGAATGGCGGAAAGGAAAGATAGGCATGTGGTTGAAGTTGCGAAGAGCCTTCTTTTTGCTTTCCATGTTCTTGTTAAATTTTGGGGTGATGCTGTTCTTACAACTACGTATTTGATAAATCGAATGCTTTATCGGGTTTTGGGGTTTAAAACTCCCTTAGTTTGCTTTTCCCAAATGATGATTTATTTTTTCTTCCTCTTAGAGTGTTTGGGTGCACTTGCTATGTCCATGTTCACAATCATCAAAAACATAAGTTTGAGCCAAAAGCACATAAGTGTCTTTTTGGGATATGCCTCTACACAGAAGGGGTACTGTTGTTTTGATTCAGTTCGTGGCATTTGCTTTGTTTCTAGAGATGTCACATTTGTAGAGCCGGTCCCTTTATTTGGTATTTCTCTTGAGGGAGATCATTTAGATGAGTTGTTTGCATTGTCACCATCTGTTCCTCTCCTAATTCCCATTGAATCTTCTATAGAGTCTCCTCTAGTTGAATCATCTATCCCTGCTTCCCCTCCTCCTCCTACTCATCCCCCTTCTTTTCCTTCCCATCCTATTATCCATAGGTGGTACCAGAGACAAAGACTCAGAGACATGCAAGTTGTATCCATGCCTTTAGATCTGCCTCTTGCTCCTCCCATCATTGCTGAGATAATAGGTTAGCCCTCTTCTACCACTTTGGATACCTTCCCTGACCTTGATCTCCCTATTGCCCTTCACAAAGGCAAACAGAAATGCATAGCTCATTGTATTTTCAAACACCTTTCCTACATCCTCCTTTCCCCTTCCTACTATTCCTTCCTTACCTTTGCTTCCACATATGTAACTCTCCGGTCTGTCCCAGATGCCTTGTCCAAACCAGAATGGAGGGATGCTATGATGACTGAACTAAATGCTTTGCATAAGAACAATACTTGGGAAATTGTGGATTTGCCTGATGGTACTGTTGAGAGATACAATGCCCGTTTGGTTGCCAAAGGATAGATGTATGGTATTGACTACTTAGAAACTTTCACCCTAGTAGCCAAGATGATTTCATTTTGAGTTTTACTATTTTTAGCTACTACTTCTGACTGGCCTCTTCATTAGTTTGGTGTAAAGATTGTTTTTTTGAATGGGGACCTAAATGAAGAGGTTTATATGTCTTTACTTCCAAGGGTGTATGGGAAGGAGATGTAAGGAAAGGTTTATAAATTGAAGAAATCTCTTTATGGCCTTAAGCAATCTCCTAAAACATGGTTTGATAGCTTTTGGGTACACATAGACTCAGTCGGATCATACTTTGTTTGTTAAGAGGAGAGATTCTTTAGTGACCCTTTGATTGTCTATGTTGATGATATTATGGTTACAGGAAATGATACTCAGGAAGTTGTTCATCTCAAGAGTTTTCTTAAACACTGAGTTTGAAATTAAAGACTTGGGAGAACTCAGATATTTCTTGGGAATTGAAGTTGCCAGATCTAAAGATGGTATCTTCATTTCTCAATGGAAGTATGTTCTTGATCTTCTTGTAGAGACTAGGAAACTGGGGACTTGACCTGCTTCTACTCCTATTGACCTAAATCATAAGTTGTCAACGACTGAAGGTGAATTGTTGCCTAATAAGGGGTTGTTCTAAAAACTAGTTGGGAAGTTACTTTACCTTTGCATGACTCGGCTAGATATTTCTTATGCAATTGATGTAATTAGCCAATTTATGCATTCTCCCAGAGATACACATTTAGCAGCTATTAAGAGAGTTCTGTGCTATCTAAAAGGGACTCCAAGGAAATGCATCTTGTTTGCTAAGCATGGACACATGAAGCTGGAAGCATACACTGATGCTGACTATGCCGAATGTATTGATGATAGGAGGTCTACTTCAAGTTATTGTGCTATGATAGCAGTGAACATTGTATCATGGAAGAGTAAGAAGCAGTCTGTAGTGGCAAGATCTTCAGCTGAAGCGGAATACAGGGCAATGGCACATGGAGTTTCCGAACTTTGTGGTTGAGATCACTTTTAGATGAATTGGGTATAGACTGTGAAAAGCCAATGATGTTATATTGTAACAACCAGGCTGCTATCAACATTGCACACAATCCTGTTCAACATGACAGAACTAAACACATTGAGGTTGGCAAGCATTTTATACAAGAGAAAGTTGCCTCAAGAGAAGTTCGTCTACCATTTGTTGCTTTTGAGAACAATTGGTTGATGCTTTGACAAAAGGTGTTCCTAAAGAAAGTTGGTTCATTATATAAGCAAGTTGGGCATGATGGATATCTATGCTTAGCTTGAGGGGGAATGTATAGAGGCTGGGCCAAATGAGCCCTAGCCCATTAGTGTCTTTCTTATTAGTTCTTTCATGTTATGTTTTCTTATTGGGCCTTTTCATTATGGGCCTTTAGCTCTTATATATGTTTTCTAAGTTTAGTGCTGATGTGGACGCCTATTTAAGGGTTTCCTTGTAATTTATGTAACTAAAGTAAGTCTAATAAAAGATTAGAGTAGGGGAAAGAGGAGATATTCAAATTTCTCCTTTCTTTCTCCTTTCTTCTCCAATCTTTCTCCCTCTTCTTGCTATCTCCTTCTTCTTCTCTGATTTCTTTTGCTTTCTTCTGAAATATTCTACTGATTTTTTTGTGTTTAATTTATTTATACTATTTAATATCCAATTATAAGTTTATAACCTGAATTTGATTTGAATGCATTTGATATTCTGGGTTCTGGCTCAGTTTGGAAGGAAGGAGTACAAATACAAATATGTATTTTGTATTTTTTTGTATGTATTTGTACTCCTTCCACTGAGCCTTTATGAATACAAGCCGATTCAAATTTTAATGTTATTATTGTAATTTTACCTTTGCCATTTGTAGATTATAAAGTAGTATAGATGCCATGTTGTCTAGGGGTGCAAGTCGAGCAGGTTGGGTCAGGTTTATTTTCAACCTAAGCCTAGCCCTAAAATTTGGGCTCAGGGCCCAAGCCCTGGTTGGGCTCGGGTTAGTCAATGAACCCATTCTAAAATTATACATATATGTATTTATGCAGATATTTATACATACTAGTAAAAGTGTACACACGTTGCATGTGGCAATATCAAATGATGATGATGATAATAATAGCCAGCAACCAAATGACCTTACTAGTTGAACCATTAACCTATTTAACAAGGAAAATGGACTATGGTTAAGACATTAATTCATTTTTTTTCTTTGTATTTTAGCCATTTCTATATTTACTAACAATAATTTATGAGATAATAAAAACTACTTTTTTACCAAGAGGAAATGTAATTCCAATATATTGTTTGAATATTGTTTTTTAACATTATTGTCAAATCAATTATATATATATATATATATCACTTATATATAATATATATGTTATTTATAAATATGTTATTTATATTGCATTTTTGTAAACTTCTTATATGATGAAAATAGTTGAAAAAATACTTATATTTTTTGGTTTTCTTTATTTCAACTATTATATTTTCTTTTTCTTTTAATAATTTATTATTATTTTTTAAATTAAATTGGGTCATATCATATTTGGATATCCAACATATTGATCAGATTCAAATTTGAGTCAATATTTATGAGATCCAATAAGATCTTTGGATCAAATTGAATTCAAATATACATTGATTCAAATCCGATGCAATCTGTTTGCATTCCTACCAAACCACCTGCCTACAATGACCTATCTAATTAAATCATTGAACCATTTGACATGGTTAGTGGGTTCATGTGTTAGACATTAATGCTCTTTATTTTTTATCCTAATTTTTATCCCATTTCTATCATTAAGGAAATAATTTTCATTAATCACACTTTTTTATATGATGAATGTATAATATTATAGAATGTACCCAAAATTATCGACAATTTTCTTTATTTTCTAGAATTTTATGTATTTTATTATTTAATAATAACACCCATTTTACATGGATAGTTTAATCACTAACCCATCACTTGGATGGAAAAAACATTTTGCTTTTTCGATTGATTTTAAATCATGTATTCCATTTCCATTATCGATAAAAGTAATTCTTATTTTCACATTTATTTTTGTTTAATATGGTGAATATGTGAATATATAACAATAGAATTGTATCAAAATGCTTTATACAATGCTTATATTTTTCTTTAAGTTATATATATATATATATATATATATATATATATATATATATATGCATTACTTATATATGACATCATAGATTGACCCATTTTGACCCAGAATGCTAGATCATTGACCTACCTACCATTTAGCTATGGAAATTGTTTCATTTTTAAACTGGTTTAAATTTTGCATTTCATTTATATCATTGATAAAATAATTATTATTTATCATACTTATTTTTGTTTATATTATTATTATTATTATATAATATTATAAATGTGCCTAAAATTGTTTCATATTTTTTGTACTATTCTATTTTAAAAAATATATTTTTAATTATACATCATGGGTTAACCTATTTGACTTGAAAGGTTGAACCACTAACCCACTCCCTAGATATGAAGATGGTTTATGGTTTAATTTCCCATCGGTTTTAAGTTGTATATATATTTGATGTCCATCATTAATAAAATTATGTCTATTTTATCATACTTATTTTTTAATATAAAAAATATATCATAATAGAAACATGTCCATTTTTTAAAATTTTTTTTTGCTATATTTTTTTGTATTTCTTATATTTCTAAATTTGTATTATTTATTTATGACATCATGAAATTATCCGTTTGAAACAAATGGTTGAAGTACTTACCCATGGCCTAGATGGAAAATATGATTTCATTTTTATTGTTTATTTTAAAAATATAAAACTTCATTCTATTAATAATTATTGTGTATAGATTTATTAGTGGAATTTAATGGTGATAAACAAAAGTACTTTTTAAATTTCTAAATTTGTATTATTTATTTATGATGTCATGAAATTATCCATTTGACCCAAATGGTTGAACTACTTACCCACCACCTAGATGAAAAATATGATTTCATTTATATGTTTATTTTAAAATACAAAATTTCATTCTATTAATAATTATCGTGCATGGCTTTATTACTGAAATTTAATGATGATAAACAAAAGTATAAATGTTGGATTTAATAAGAGAGAATGTGATTTATTTAATGACTTAAATTTGAGGCTTAGTGAGAGATAATTGAATGTAATTAATGGTATTTTTTAATTACATTTTTTGCCCTTTTAATGGAGATGAACTAAATTCAAGAGGAAGGATATTTTAGTAAAGAAAAAGTCAGAAGTCAATACCTCATCATTCACACTTTTATAAGTAGTATAGATATTTAAGTATATATGTAAATATGTATATATATAGGTAAACATCTTTACTCCCTATAAAAGAGTGAATGCCCATTATTTATGGAGTTTTCATTGAACGTTTTCTATCCCCCTTCTCTAAACATACAATGAACATAATAAAGAGGGCATATATGTCCTTTACTCTCGTTTTAAAAACTGCCCACTTATAACTGTCCATAAATTGTCCACTTATAACTATTCAGAAATTGTCCATGAATTATAAATAGTTTTGTCTTAGAGATATTACCTAGGGGGTGCAAATGGATCGGATCACGATCCAATCCGATATGAGATCCGATCATATTTGGTCGAATTCAAATCACCCCTAGTTGGATCTTCGGATCGGATCCTATGATCCGATTTGAAATCAGGTCGGAATCAGATCACCCCTATCGGATTCGAGAAGATTTGATATGATATGTTACATATTTATAAATATAAATATATATAATACATATATATGCTATTTATTTATATATAAGTATATTATTTATATTGTATTTTTATAAATTGTTGTATTATTTATTTTTTATAAAAACATGTATATATATGATGAAAATAATTAAAAAATACTTGTATTTTTGTTTTTTCTTTATTTAAATCGATATATTTCGTTTTTTCTTTTATTAATTTATTAATTTTTAAAGAAAATAAGTCGGATCAAACTAGGTCCGAAGATCTAGTAGAATTCGAATTTAGATCGAGTCCTATCATATCCAATTGGATCGGATCCAACATGAACAATGTCATATTGGATTCGAATATACCTTGATTCGAATCCAATCTGATCCGTTTGCATCCCTAATATTGCCACATGCAAATGCACGTACATATTCCTTAGTGTATACAAATGTATATATAAATAAGTTGGGTTCGACTATGATATGGAAAAGATATGATATCTGCAAAAGTTTCTAACCAATCAACTAGAATCATAAACATGATTGCCAATAGGTGTTATTTATCAAAATTTATGGGTGAATTTTGATTGGTCAAAACTCTTTTCATACCATATCATTTCCGTATCATAGATTTTCCCATTCCCAAATAAGTTTGTATATATATATATACCCGAGCCCCACCCAAAAAGTGAAAAATTCTGACATCTTAGACCCGAACCCACCCCAGGATTAAAAATCCAAGCCAAGCCCGCCCAAGTTTCACCTTGCTGTCACAAACAAAGAAAGAGAGTTAGAAAACACCTACTAAACTTTAGGGGGTAATTTCAGATACTATCAGAAATGTTAGGGGAGGTTTCGGAAATTTACATTTAGAATTTAGAACGAGAAAATGAAGAGAAGCCCTTTGGAATTTGATCAAACACGAAATACCCACTCTCGAAAATCTGCAACTTCCGAACTGGACGGAGAGGAATAAGAGAAAAGACGAGGAAGAGGTAGGTCCTCTTATTGGGTTCGTGCATTTCCCTTTCTTTCTTATTTCTATCGAATATTGCATGATTCAGTGATATGAAGTTCTGGATTTATTGGCTTTTGCAGAGCTACTTGTTAGTTCTGAAGGTGAAGGTTGGCTTGTTGAAGGTTTGAAAGTAAAGGAAAATGGGGTCATCGGGTGCCTCTGGAGATTTATCTGGGGAGATGGAGGTGGATGCTTTTAGGCGTCTCTTCCCTCTGCGTTTCTATGAACGCCATCTCCTTGAGTCTGTACGTCCTGATGCCAGGCCACTTGGCAGAGCAAGAGATACCACTGTGGCCCTTGGTTTGCTAAACTTGTCTCTTTTCTCTTCATTTATTTCTGTGTTCCTTCTGAAATTCATCTGTACGTATTTCTACTGAGCAACATTTTCTATTATCCAGGGGCTGTGGCAACTGCTGATGGGTCAGCCATGGCGAAGATTGGTTGCACGGTACATTCTCTCTTCTTCTCTTTTCTTGTTCTACTCCTTATCCCTTTCTCCGTTCTTCTTTATTTGCTCTCACAAAGTGCATTCGGTATTTGATAATTTCTCAATGGTTGATTGCTTTATTCATGCGTAGACCATGTTGGCTGCAATCAAGTTGGAAGTTATGACTCCTCCATTGGACTCATCAGACGAGGGCTCCGTAGGTTGGTTCTCTTCAACTTATGTTTTTCTTATCCTCCTCCTCCTCCTCCTTATATTAATGGATAAACTACTTGTTTTTTCCAGCTATTGATTTCCACATGCCTCCAATTTGCTCTCCAATTGTTAGGCCTGGCAGACCAGCAGAGGTGGCACCGGTTGTGTCAAAACAGTTATCTGACGCAATTATAAGGCATGTGAATGTTTATAATTTATTTATTTGGTTATTCTTATGCCATAAAGAAATATTTCTTCTCGTTTGCTGATTCTGAGGTAGTAAAATATTGTTTTTTTTTGAATTGGTATTCTAAGGTAGTTGGGTATTTCTCTACTTCATGTTTGGATTTTGCATAGATGTTCCTTTATCAAGTTTTTTGCTTGCATACCTAGAAGATAGGTGAGGGGTGTTCCAGGTAGGCAGCCACTGACAAGCTTCTGCTAAATATTGGTAGTTTATGCCCCATGAACACTTTACACCCAAGTGTGCAGTTTTGTCCTTCCATCCTTGATCACCGTCCCAGTGAATTTGTATCTGCAGCTTAAAATTCTAGGAACACCAAAATTTGATCAAGAATACATGTCTGCAAATATCCACCTAAGAGCTACTTTGTCTAGATGCTATGAGGACATGACTGGAAAAGGTGTTGGATAATTACTTTACACTAAAAATGAAGTATATGACACGATACAGAACCCTTATGGAGGTATCTGATTACCATAGCTTAAGAGGCCTCCCCTTAAGAAAGGCCATTACCCAATGTTGTTCTAGCTATCTGGGGTCTTGGGAGGGCTAGACTAGGTATGATCCTAACTTTTGACATTTTTTTTCTCTGCACAAAGTGGCCATACTTAGAGGCTCAGACTCAAACCTGCATTCTCATGCTTGCCGTTGTTTTACTTGGTTGAAACTTCTACTGAAGAGAGGATATGGGGCAAGTGCTTGTGGGTTCCTCTTTTAAGCCAGAAAACAATTAATCTGATATCTGGTCATACCCAATTAAATGTTGTCAGAGAATGAAAGTACGTTCTTGCCCTTCTTCACTGGATATTAAACTTACTGTGATGGGGCTGTCCTTCTGCAATAGGTTGTAGACTCTAGAACTTTGGTGTTACACTTATTGTGAGGAGTGAGTGAATAGTTGCCTAATGCGTTAAGAAGATTTAGAAACAAGAAGCAACTTTGAACTGTTCAAGTCTGAAGAGTTTTCAGCAGATTGAAGATGGGACTTCTGGGGGGTGGTCCTAGCAAGAAAATTAAGAAACCCAAGAAACAGAAATTGTAATGTTTAGATCAAGGAGGGGTTTGTAAGGCCTTACAAAGGGGTTGGTTTGAGTTTGGGAGCTTTTTCTAGTTGGGATGAGGCTCAGGTTGGGGTGTATTTTGTTTCCTGGATGTGGTTAGTTGGGCTCTATGGTCTATTGGGGGTTGATGTTCTCATTTCGTTAGTTGAGGGTGTTTGTTCTGGTTGTTTGGGTGTGTTTTCTCTGGTTTATGTTGTTTGGCTTGGCCAGGAAAGGTTTTGGAGGGAAGGTTTGATCAGGTTTTGGTGCTTCTCCTTTTAGGGGTGACTATTGGTTAGCAGTTAGCCTACAATTGTTTTGGCACTTCTTATACTAGATGTTAAACTAATGGTTGTGAGAGAATGAGAGTGTGTTCTAGCCTTTAATCACTGGATACATTACACTTTGTTAATGGTTCAATTAGCACTGGATATTACACTTTGTTAATTGTTCGGTTAGCATTGGATATTACACTTCATTTATGGTTTGGTTAGCACTGGATATTACACTTTATTTATGGTTTGGTTAGCAACTTAGCATTGGATATTACACCAAATTGAGTACGAATTTTAGCATGAAACTTTTGGAAAATGGAGAACAATTCACTTCTTTCTTTAATAAGATAAAGCCATGTCATCCTTGAATAATCACCATTGAAAATTGCAAACTACTTGTAAGTTGTAACCATTATATGATACAGTTTTATTTGGACCCCAAACATCTAAATAAACCAAAGAAAAAGGACTTAAAACTTGACTATTGGCTCTAGGACTAAAGGGAACTTTGTGATGTTTCCCATACTGGCACAACTCACAATCCAAAGAAGAAAGATGACTGAATGATAGAACAAGTAACTTGAGTTCCTTAAGAGACGGATGACCAAGTTTGCAATGCCACTAAAGAGTAGTGAGAGAAGACTGGAGTGCTACTCTTGGATCACCGCCATCAAGGTAATATAATCCACCAATTTCATGCCCTCCACCAATCTTCATCCCCGTCTTAAGATCCTGAAAAGTACAAGAACTCAAGAAGTGTAGAAGGTGATAGAAAATTAAGAGACTTAGTCAATCTACTAATAGACATGAGATTAAATGGGAATTTGGGTACATATAAAACTGAAGATAAAGATAAAGATGTAAGATCAACATTATCAACACCATAAATAGGAGAAGTAGAACCATTAGCTAAGGTAGCTATTTAGGATGTGGAAGACTGAGAGAGGGAAGAAAACACACTTGAAGTTCCATTCATATGATCGGAAACTCTAGAGTCAATAATGCAATGGGAAGGTTTGGATGCCAAACAAGCCATACCTAAGTGGGCAAGGGTAGCTGTTTTCTGCTAAGAGGAAGGCTAAAGAAACCTTTTGTGTTCATCGCGTGGAACACTCAACATCTCCTTCCTAGATGCACTTGTAGATGTAGAAGGTATCTGATCAGATTGTTGGTTCTCACTAACTACCACTTGTCACAACATGATTGGCCCATGCTGATCATAACAAAAATTAGCAGTATGTCCCTCCATTCCACAATATATGCATTTCCTATGACCATTGCTACATCCTCTACCACAACCTCCCCTTAAATCTTGACCTCCACTACGTCCACTAGTACGGTTAAGCATAGGACCACCTTGTCTCAGTTGGACTTCATGTCCACCCCACGACCTCCCCCTCCTTCCACTGCAAACGTAGACCTATCAAAGATGGTATGACTCTTTAAAGGCCCAATGGAGATTCTATGAAGTTGGGAAAACACCTTCTCATTAGAGGGAAGAGCAGAATTTTAACATATTTAGATTTCAATTTCATTAAAAACTTGGTAACATCAAGCTGTTCTTGTTGCTGTTGCTGAATTTTAACATCTAATGTCAAAGGATGATACACATTAAGCTCATTATGAAGGTTTCTCATACTAGCATAATATTCCTCAAGGCTTTGTTTTCCTTGTTGTAGATTAAAGTACTCTTGATAAACTTGATACACTCGTGTAGTGTTATCTTGTCTAGATTAAAGTTTCTTAGCATGGTCCCAAATCTCCTTGGCAATATCTAAAAACATAAAACTCACACTAATTTTGGGCTCCATGATATTCCACAACCACATCATAATCTGTGCATCCTCTTGTTCCCACTCATTATACCCTTGAGGTTCAGTTAAGGGTTTTTCCTCTTTCACATGTTTTTTGGCTCTAAGGAAAACGTCCACTGACTTAGCCCATGGCACATAATTCTCACCATTTAATTTGATGGATGCCATTTGTACATTCAGGTAGTTGGGGGGAATCATAACACTGGATTTATTGTCACTACTCTCTCCTATTGTTGCCATGGGTTTAAGAGAATAAGATCTTCAATCACCAATTCCACACCACACTATTCAGTACTCACTACACCACACTACTAGTAGTCAATTGTTGTTGAAACATACACTGTCACAGGTTTATTCAACAAAATTCACTGCTATCACACATTCAGTCACCAAGAAAGAAGAAAAATGACTCCCTACCTATTGTTCAACACTGCTAAAAGGCTTGAATTTCACTCCTAATAGGGTTGAAACACCATGCCAAAAACAAGATACAAAGACCTGTTCACCAACCAGCCCTCTTCGAGTCATCGAGTAAAGGGTTTCTAACAACCCACGGATGCGATCACTGCATCAACTACTGGAAGCATGATTACCTCCTAAACAGAAAAACGACCAACCCTTTTTGTTCCATTCTTGATCCTCGAAGTGAGTGATGAGATATCCTCAAAACAATGGACTGAGAGGCAATGCAAAGAGAAAAGAAGATTGACTGATTTCTGAACTGAGTACCAATGCTCTAATACCATGTTAATGGTTCAATTAGCACTGGTTCAGCCCTAGGTCAGAAACAAGAAGGAAAGAATAGAGAAGAAGAGAAAGAAAAGGAGAAGAGAATAGAGAGAAACGGCTTGAGAGAAAAATCACCCTCTCCCAGCTGATCACCTTCTTATTTATATGTTTTGGACTTTAATATACAAAGACTCTTATGTCCCTAATTAAGTATGGGACACAACTTAAACTGAGATAAAAGAGACAATGTAACTATTAATAACAGAATATAAAGACTAAAATACCCTCTTGACTGCTAACTCTAACACACTTCTTAGTTCTTGCTATGAACGGTCTGTCCTTGTGTAATAGGTTATAAACTCTAGAACTTTGGACTTGGCACTTGGACTAATCTGATATCTAGTCGTGGTCCTCGTGGAGCTGGGTGCAGGCATTCAACAGTTAGAAGTGGAGGGAGGCTCAAATTTAGTAATAGGCTGGTTGCAAACAAATAGTTTGGTAACATGGTTCCTTAAACAACCTATAAGTGAACTATCGAGCCTCACAAGGGAGCTGAGTGCACATGTTAAATGGACTAGGAGGTCAGTAAATTCTTTACCTGACAATCTAGCAAAGCAAGGAGTAAATCGGAAATCTTTGTTTTGGGCTGTTTTCTAATTTGATTTTATGACGAGGGGTCACCTTATGTCTCTGTAGGTGACAGTTGTATTTCTGTTTTTTTTTTTTTAAGCTAATGAAAGCTACTGTTTCCTATAAAAAATCTGATATATAGTTGTACATAACTTAAGGATTTTATAGAATGAAAGATTGAAAGTATATTCTGGCCCTTTTTTACTGGATATTACACTTCTTACTGAGAAGGGGCTTCCTTGTGCAAAAGGTTATAGACTTCGAACTTTGGAGTTGGCACTTGGGCTGATCAGTTAGGGTTGGTTAAGTTACGATGGTTTTTCCTCATCTTTTAGTGGATGCCAAACTTCTTGATGTGGAGGGAATGCTTGTATTCTATAGGTTGTAGGCTTTTGGGATTTGGAGTTTTGAACTTGGCACAGAGCCTGATTAATGATCTGGGGTGAGTGAGTGACTTATGCTGGTATATCCTTCTTCTTTGATACTTTATATATTGAAACCAAGCATTGCTCCAAAGGAAGCCCCAGTGTAGATGAGGCATCAGAGTAAAATTCTGGATCATACAAGAATGGCCATTAAGCTTTTAACTTCAACAAGGTCTTGTTCATCCATTTCATCCATTGGTTTTGTGTCTCTATATGTACAACTTTTTGGAGTGCTGTTATATTTAGATGCTTAGTGGACTTGTGGTAAGGATACTGTTGATCTTGTTTGGAGTTGGTACATGGTCTCCTAAGAAGCTTTAGGGAGTAAGATGATGTCTAGATGTATTGCTCTGGCAATTTTATGCTTTATCTTGGAAGAGAAGAACTTGAGAGTATCCTCTGCATTCACTCACTTAGTTTTTGATTAATAACGGCAACTTTTATTAAAACAGTGAAGCTTTTATCACAAAAGAGGGGGAGTTGAACTGTCTTAACTCTCCCAACAGCATAAAAAAGAAACATAGAAATGAGCCCCCCCAAAAAAACCCTATTCACCCCTTGCTTGGCTAGCCCATTGGCAAGTGAATTAGCAGTTCTCTTTACCCAACTGTACTTAACCTCAATGTCCCTAGTCAGCCACTTAAGGTTTTTCTTTTCATTGCTGTAATTCTATATACCAGAGCTGTCTTCCCTAAGCCATCTCACCACCTTCTCCGAGTCATCCTCAATAACCAGTCTTCTGATGTTCAACTCCCATGCTCTTTGGGAACCTTCCAGGGCCGCAAGGATCTTGGCCCTAAGAGAGTTTCCTTCCTCAATGGGGCCTGAGAACTAGAATAAGCCCCTCTTCATTCCTGAAAACTCCCCCAATACTAGGCAGCCCTGGGTTCCTAAAGCTGCTGCCATCAAAGTTTAGTTTTATAGACCCAGTGGGAGGAGGGGTCCAAGAGGGATTAGAAACCCTTTTGACCTTGGCAGAGTTAGCTATCTCCTTCCAATTCCTCAGCAAGTCATCTAAGGAGAAATCTGAAAATAAGTCCAGGGATGGGACCTATTTTGATTTGATCACTGTGAGGGTAGCTCATTGTGTAAAGGGTCATTACCTAATAATGGTCTTGGCTATCTGGAGTCTTGGGAGGGGCAGGCTGGATGGGATGGGTAGCAAATTTGTTTGTTAACTATACTCTATTTTGAGGCCTAAATTACATGGTTTGCGATAGGTATGCCATTTTGGATCAACCCCGTAGCCAAATTACATTGCAAGATTAATTCTAGTGAAGTCAGTTTTGATCATATCTGATGGAAATCTTGAGCCATGAGATAGAACTTCAAGGCTGAGAATAGATATTTGTGGTTGAAGTGGATGTTCAATAATATCTTGCAACCCTAGAACCACTTCATCTCAATGGGAATGGGCAAGTTTAAGATTTATACTGAAAAATACAGCATGCATGAAATTACTATGTAAAGTCCCAAATATGAGCATTAACCTAATTTGTAATTGAGAAATCTGAGTGTCCTTTTTTTTTTTAATTTCAACTTGCATTTCTTTTTCTTACTTATCTAATTATCCTTGTGTTTTTGATTGGTTTTGTTGAATGATTGATACACATTTAGTGCTTTGCTGCATTCTGATGATTGTATTTTCTGGATATGCATGTTTGATGGGCTTGTTATTTGGGTGCAGTTCTGGAATGATCAATTTAAAGGAACTGTCATTAGTCAGTGGAAAGGCAGCTTGGATGGCATATTTGGTAATGAGATCTAATATGTAGAATTTCAATTCCACAGAGAATTTATAAGGCATTCCTGCACTATAACCAATAAAAAAGATTTCCTTCATTGTCTTCTTTTGTTTGACCTGAGAATTCTCTTTCAATCTTTTTACTGGTATAAAAGGTTTCTTTAAAAGTTGCCTTTTTTTTTTAAATTATTGAAAAGATGATATACATCATATGCTTAAAAAATGGTGGAGAAAAAAAATGCAAATATCATTGTCAATCTGTTTCTTATATTTGGATGACAGTGAAACATGCATGTTTTGTAGGATATATACTGTCTAGATGCAGATGGTGCTCTTTTCGATGCAGCATTACTTGCAGCAGTTGCTGCCTTCTCTCACTGTAAGATATGCTTTCTGTTTTTCCTTCGCTCCTTGAGTGTGCTCCAACAGTCCAACTTGACTTGATAAAAGATTTGACATGCCTGTTGATCTCATTCCCTAAGATGAGTTAATGGTATTACCACTAAAATGTGTATTTTTAAGAGTTTTATAAACTGATCTGCATTGATTTAAAAAGTAGTGTTCCTGAAATCTTGGAAAGGCAGCAGCATGTGATTTGCAGGATATTTTTTGCTTACCTTGAAGTTTTTTTCCCCGGTAATATATACCTTAAAATTTGAGATAAGACAGATAACTTTGACAACCTAAAAATTCAGAATGTCCTGTTTGAACCACAAGTTCATGGCCCATTGGTTGTGATATTGCTTTTGTGAGCAAAATATCATTGCTTCTGATCATTTTAAAGGCTTAAACAATCAAAGACTGGTGCATGTTTCAAAAGTCTTCTTATAAAAAAAAGAAAGAAATAAATAAAAGGCGGTTCCTGGGGTTTAGTATGTTCAATAAGCTTATGAAGCTATACAAGAGGAAGACAATAATAACAAATAAGGGTCAGTTCAGCTAAAATTGCTTAAAGTTTCTGTAAGTTAAATGAAAATAAAGTTTGATTGAATCTATTCATGGTTCTGTATATGGATCTGTTTCTAATTGTAGCACCAAAGTTGAAAGAGAATAGGCTTTGGGCACACTAAGCCTAGTTGTCCATCATTCAAGTGCTATTTTAGGTTTGAGTTTGACTACACGTTGTGCCAGAGACATTGGTGCAGGTGGGGAAAGACTAAGTTCTGGGCCTAATTGGCCCTAGGATTTGAACTGTCAGGCAATGTTGTAAGACTTAGACAGGACTGGATGGTTGGACCATGAAAACCAGGAAATAGTAGGCATTCTGGTTTTTTAGAAACATGTTTTTTCAAATTTCTGAAAAATCGAGTGAACCATTGAAAGCTGGTATGAACAGTTGAAAACTATCCATATTGATGACCCAACCGGTTTTGAATGACCCATCCGAATCATAAATCATAAAACATCAATGATAGACTGAAAGCTACCACCCATACCCACTCATTTCTTAACCCTAAAAATGCAGACAAATAAAGCCTCCGAAGTTTCATCTCTCCAAACCAAAGGACTAAAAGGTACCACCCATACGCCGTACCCATACAAGACCTTATATCTCAAATTGCTTTTGGCTTTCAATCGAACAGCTCGAACTGAAAAACCACCAAACCAGCCCAAAACTAGAAACACCAAACCCCAAAGCATCACCTATATACTTGCACTAAAAGAACATTAAACACCACCTTGACCACCCCACAAATTTACTTTGTTCTGTACCCATACAAGACCTTATATCTCAAATTGCTTTTGGCTTTCAATCGAACAGCTCGAACTGAAAAACCACCAAACCAGCCTAAAATTAGAAACACCAAACCCCAAGGCATCACCTATATACCTGCACTAAAAGAACATTAAACACCACCTTGACCACCCGACAAATTTACTTTGTCACTCATCTTCTCCAGTGATTCAACCTGCAACCTTTTTACTTCTCTTAAGAACTTGCTTTGTTTTCCTGACCTTGAGGAACACAAAGTCTTATCCCTCCTACAATATACCCCAGTTGGCACTCCCTTCTATATGTAGGTGTTAGACAATGGAATTAATCTATAAAAAACTAATTCCCAAACTACAGCCAGAGCCTACCTTGGACAATGGGCACTTCTGGACATGTGCAAGGCAGTCTTCAAGGTTCATCTCTCTGAGTCTTTATGGTAGAATTGTCAAGGTCTTATTCAGCAGTTTTGTGTTGTTTCTTCTTCATCTCTGCTCTAAAGAAAAACCTTAAGTTGCAATTTCGTCTTGGAATATCATATATTTGGTAGTAAAGCCTGTACTATCACTTTATTCATTTAGATTCTGGTAGATTTAACTTTCTATGTTCTAGGTTAATAGTTTCCATTTTTTATTTGCCACTCAGTTTGCTCAGTTATATTTTCATTTTGGCTTTTAGACAATCTTTTTTCACTAATATATTATTTATCCATCTTGTCCATTCATCCCTTCTATTCGGATCAGCCATCAAACTATTTTAACAGCATTGGATGGAAATATGTGCCCTTTTTGCTTGATGTTTCTTCATCCCTATGCCCAAATTGGTATAGGGCAAATCAACAACTCCGACTAGGGTTGGCAGTCAGGGGCTATACTACATGTATTTCAGTGGGGTCAACTGACTCCACTGATGTTCAAAAAAAAAAAAAGAATGAACTGTTTGCATTATTTCAGCCCATTTTCCGGTATTGACCCCGGTAAGGTTAAAAGAAAAACAATAAGAGGGTGGGGTCAATTTGGACTATTAGACTAATAACTTGGGCGGTTGTTCCCACTGATGTTCAAAAAAAAAGAATGAACTATTTGCGTTATTTCAGCCCATTTTCCCGTATTGACTCCGGTAAGGTTAAAAGAAAAAATAAGAGGGTGGGGTCAATTTGGACTCTTAGACTAATAACTTGGGTGGTTGAAAATGTCAAAAAGTTGACATTTTGAAATGCAAAATAAACAAAAGGAGTAGAGGGTATTTTGGTCATTACATGGCAACTAGAAGACAACTAACAGAAGAAAAAAGAAAGGAGAACTCCAAATCATGTTTTCCCTCTCTAAGTAGTGTTATTTTTTAAGTTATTGTATGACCCCACTAGAAAAAAATTCCTGGCTACGTCACTGTTGGCAGTGTCAGTTTTAGTTTGGGCACTACCAAAAATTTTGACCACAATATGTTTCATAGATATGTTTAATTGTTTATATGATTAATTTGTTGAATTTATTCTTATTCCTGCACCAAGTTGTGTTAATCGTATAATTTTCATTTCAACTTGCAGTGCAAATTCCAGCTGTCACTGTCAATGATGATGGAAGAGTTGTTATCATGTCAGGGGAAAATGAAGAAGGCAAGCTACTAAAAGACCCAGTCAACAAAGAGAAAAGGAAGCTTACTCTGACTTGTATTCCTTTCTCATTGACTTGCATCCTTCACAAAAATTACATCTTGGCTGACCCTACTGCAGAAGAAGAGTCTGTGATGGAAACTCCTGTTACTGTGGTATTAGACTCTTCAAGTCGACTTGTGTCCCTCTACAAGCCAGGAGGACCAGTTCTTGCTTACATGTCAGCTGTTCAGGTTTGTTTGCACCTACCTCCAAAATGAAACCTTTTGGTAAATATTCCTGAAACTGAAAGATCCATTTTTATTTTGAGAAAAGATAAAGTATAGGGTAGTTTAATTCCAAATGGATTGCCATAGGTAGATGGTTAGCAGGTTTCAAGAACCTAGATGCCATCTTAGTAAGAGTCACTTTTGGTTAATCACTCCAAGTTAACATGGGATAGTTTCCAAGAGATCAGATAGATGGAAACCATGAACTGACTTAAATGCATCACACAGGGGCAGAACCAGGGATTTTCTTTTAGGAGGCTAATTTAATTTTTTAGGATGAACAAATTACATAACGTTGCTAGAATATATCACATATATTTATTTATTTATTTATCAGAAAGGAAGATTCCAACACCCCATGTTTTACAACAGAAATTCCATTTATGCCCCAAAAATATATACTATCTATCTTCTAAAATCATGTTTATTGTTCCCTCATGCTATAGGAAATATTTTTCATTATTTGTGCTAAAGCTTATAAAGAAAGATGATTGTTGAAGGTTTAAACTTGGAAGTATATACTAGTAAATAAAATTTATAAAAGAAAGCCAATAAATTGGATATTGGATCTATGAATTAGGTCCACCTGCCCATCATAGATAAACAGGCCAAAAGAATTTTAATTATATAAGATTAATCCATGAGAGAACATCATAAAAGGAATCTTAGATATATCTTTAAGAACATATTAAATAAACATTACTAAAATGTATAATATGCTACAAAAATGTCAATCATCTGAACCCTTGATGTAAAAAATGTATAATGAGCAACTTTTGGCTAAGAAATCTCTGCAGTATAGTGGAAGTATACGTGTTTTTCTGATGGTCATAATTGACAAAAAACTTTTCATTTCCTTAGCAGTCAAATAATACAAGTAAGAAGCGCATCAACTAATTTGATATAGGAAAATAGGATAGAAGAAAGAAATTGAGTTGTCAATGTATAGAAACTTCCAAAAAAAGGAAGTTTATGTATTGCTTGAAAGGCTTAGCTCTCAATGTGGACTCTGCTATGTTTAGCATGATTACTACGAGGCAAACAATGATTAAGCTTTTCTCCTTGATGACATTATAACTTGAAATCCTGTAATATATTTTTAACCTTTCTATTGAAAACCATAAATCCATTGCTATAAGTTGGTGAAAATGAAAAGGAAACCATAGAAGGAACAAATTTTTGATCAACAACTCTTTGAATTTATTCAAATTATTTAAAAAGAATAGGTGCAGAAGCATTCTAAGTTTTACATCAAGAACAGAACTAGCCCAATGCCACTCTCCCTGTCAATGACTTCTACCTGAATTGAGCAGGCTACTCTAATGGATATACCTCTCAATGCAGATTTTGTCTCCTAGTTAATAAGTCATCTAGAAAGTTGGCTGACTGTAGAATCCAGGAAAGTGCCACCCCAAAAGAGTTCGCAAGATATTTTGCTTCTCTGATTAAGTGTCGCAACTGCTATGGACATGCACTTTTATCCATCATAGTTAATGATTGTGATTGAATCTTGACAAGCATATTGCTGTCTGTACTGTATTCTAGTAGTTCTAGTTCTATCAATAGGTTGGGTCTGGGTCAGGGTAAACCCTGACTGACTGCTGACCCGTTAAGTAGGTGTTCAAAACTAGTTTCAAACCAGACGCTATAGTGTCTGTAATCGAGACTACCAGTTCTGGCCTGATTATAATTGGAAACCATATTTTTAACATATAATTTGACAGTTTGTTAAACCAATATATTTAGACATCATAATATGATAATTTTAAAAGTATATCATGAGAAAAGTTGGTCTTCTATGGTAAAAGAGAATATAAGTATTAAATTGTTGCCATCTTTGTAATGTGCCAACAAAAATATACATAAATTGGGTTTCTTTGGTAAGTATATACATAAATTGGTTTGGAACAGCCAAAACCGATCCTTACCCAATTATAATTGGGATCTGTTAGTTAATCTTGGGTCTCTGTAAAACCTGAGTTCAAAAGCCTGAATGTGTCCGAGTTGTTAAGATTCCCATTCCCTTTGGTGTCTGTAATCTGATTTGCTTTCCTAGTCAATCTCAGTGTGTGCCATTTTCTTGCTGTTTCTATATAATTTTATCTTACCTTTCGAAAAAAAAGGGACACATAATGCAGACCCAGACTACGTAATTGGGTTGGTTTGGTTTGGGTTAGGTATGCCTGAACCTTTCACAGTCCTATATTCTAGTAATGTTGCCTGGATCAAGCTGTGAAGTTAACATTAATCGAGTTTTAGCAGTACCAATTGGGCCTGAGAGCACTAGAATGTCACCCCTATGACAACTCAAGGAACCACCTATTCCAGAAGCACCTGGATTTCCCAAATTGCACCCATCAAAATTCTGCTCTATTAGGTTTAGGCCTTGTCATAGAGGTATTCAAAATTCAAATAGCCACTCTTTCCTCCCTTCTAGTTGAAGTGCTTGCTATCACATATCAATTATGAAGCAAGTCATCCATGTTAAATAAGAAATCCTACATTGATTTTTTACCCGATGAATGATCCATATGGAAATAATTTTAATTACAGCTTCTAATGATATAAAGAAGTGAACAATTAGGCATCTTTTGTCTGGCACATCCAAAAATTGTTGGGAGAGAGAACGTGTGGATGTTAACAAAGTGATATTGTTGGCTTTTGTGCTAATTAAACAGTGGCAATAGGGTTTTGAGTTGGCTATTGTAACGGTAACTAAGGGTCTGTTTGGTTCGTGGTAATAGGGGTCTGGAATCAGAATTTGAATGGGGGGTGGAATTGGAATCCGATTCCCATTCCTGGTGGAGTGGCATTCCCCTATTTGAGGGAATGGCCATTCCTTCCCCCTCCCTTGGGAATGAGAATCCAATCTAGCTGATTCTGATTCCCGCCTGAACCAGACAGGTTGGGGAATAGACCATTCTAATTCTGATTGTGAGGAATTTCGATTCCAATTCCGATTCTGATTCTGACTGAAACAAATGGACACTAAATAGTGACAGTAGGTAGAGTATAGATGAACTAATGTAAGGGTTAAGGGTTAAAGGTTCCCAAAATTTTTGAGTGGAGAATTCTAATTAGCTATGATTTAGTAATTAGAAATTAGAAGGAAATGTTGGTATAAGGAGGCATATTAATTAAGTACTTTAATTTTTTTGGGCGCCCCTGTTTATTGTGCACTTATGTATGTTAGGCTCAGTTTGGAAGGAGTACAAATGCAAATATGTAGACTGCAAAACCTTGTATTTTGTATTATATTGTATGTATTTGTACTGTGCATATTTGTATGTGTACTCTTAGGCTCTGTTTTGCACTGTACATATTTGTATTTGCACTCTTTCCAAACTGAGCCTTGGCTGTGTTTGGCTGCAGTGCAAGTCTATTTGAACTGATGGAAAACTATGTGCGAATGATTTGGATGAAAATTCTGATTTTTTTTTGTTTCAAATTTTACCTTGTTTTGTTTGATTGCAGTACAAATAAAGTAAAATAAAACCTGAAGCAGAGTAAAATAAACCCTAAAACAAAATTAAGCCAAAATTTGCATTCTTTTCATTTGTACTCCCATGCATTCATACTAGTGCAAATAAAATTGCACTGCAACCAAACAGTCTTGTGAAAAATTGATTGCTAGTGAGTAAGGTTATTCAATTGATGTAGGATTGTGTTGCACTTACAAGGCAAAGAGTGAAAGAACTCCAGAAGATTCTTAGTGATGCCATTTCTGATATGGAAGTTGACTAGGCTTACTATTTTGTGAGTTGGATTGACACAATTTGGGTTGGCTTGTAACAGTCTGTTCTTTCTTGATAAAAGTTTTGTTTCCAAGTAATGCATCTTATATTCAGTTTCTTAAGCAATCTTGAATTACCGAGAGTTATATTTGATGGTGGTTGAGCTTTAATTTTGGTTGCAAATTGTTGTTATTTTTCTTTTCTTTTGTTTTCATTTTTCCTTTTCCCCTTCATCTGAGATCATGTGGTTCCTATTATTTTCGATACTAAGAACATGACAATTTGATGGTGTTATGACAAAAGACAAACATAAATTTATTATTTTTAAATTGAAACGATTGCAATTCGGTTGTCAGTATGTCTGGAGGTGGTTTTGGGTCAACTACTATGCCGTATACAAGTATTTTGTCCACACAAAGTCACAAAGCAATATAAGCCATTTAGTTCAGTCACTTCAGCCATTGTTAATCCGCCGCGGCTATGTTTGTAGTGTAATTTCATTTGGCTAGTACAAATGTACGAGTGTAAATGAAAATAATGTAAATTGTGGTTTACTTTTGCCTTTTGAGTTTCACTTTACTTGGCTTTGGATTGGGTCATTTGCACTTCAATCAAATAACACAAGGTGGAAGCTCAAATAAAATACCAAGGATCAATTTGATATGTATCGAACCATATATCGGCTGATATATATTGTATTGGGAGTCTCTCAATAATCCCTTACAGGTGTTTTGGGGTTTAACTCAGTTCAGGGGGTAGACGGGCCTTAAACCTATCCCTCTGAACCAAGTTTGAAAATAAACTAAAATAGTGAGGGCCGATACAGTTCGATACACCCCCACCAGCGTATTGGGCTGTTTGCATGGGATCGGGTGAAAATAGGATGCAAACTACCTAATTGGTGGCTATGCAGGCGATTGCTGTACCTGTTGCAGATTTATAGAATCACCCTGATTGTAGATGTTCGGCTGTTCGCTTTACAAAGGGTGAATCTAAAGTTCAAAATCTCGATATGCCCGATACTTCGGCAGGGGCGTATCGGGTGATATTGGTAGTTTGTTTTATGTTTTTTTTATTTTTTTTTTTCAAAACTGATTCAGGGGAGCCGGTTTAGGGCTCCTCTACCCCTGAATTGGTCAGAACCCCGATACACCCTGTAGGGGCATATCGGGAAGTCATCGGCGCTATTAATACTTTGAACCTTGCGTGAATCAGTTACTCCAGTCAATCGTGTAGAGGATCCAAATTCTGTCTTCTGCTCCGATCATCTTTATGGGTTTATATATGCCAGTCTGGGGCCTGGTTTATAGAGAATCCATATTTCGTCTTCACAAAATTGTTCCTCTGCTGTACTCACAATACTTCAGCTGTATATTGGGAGCATCTTCTCATGAATGAAACATATACGTACAGAAGGCTCAGTTTGGAAGAAGCACAAATACAAATATGTAGAGTGCAAATCTGTGTGTTTTGTATTATTTTATACTATATATATTTGTATTTATACTCTTTCTAAACTGAGCTGAAATGTTTTTCATGCACAACTGCAATTTTTGAGAGGACAAAATCTGTTCTCGTTTTATAGCTTTAGTCTGCCTATCCCGCACCAAGCTTGCTCATTATTAGGTTGATCTAATACAGCATGTGCCATATATACATATACATACAAGAGGATTGCTTACCAGAGTATGGAACACCTATGAACGAATTGGGTACATGTTTTGTATTACTTCCATTTTCTTCTTTTTGGGACCTCAACACTCAAGAGGCAATTGAAGTAAGAGTCCATTTGGAAGGCCTCCAGTGTTGATTGAGCTACATTGACCGAGTGTCCTTTAGGGAGGGTTTTCATGCAGCGGTTTCTGGCATTGCAAAGTAGGTCCCAAAGAGAAAGCTGTGAAGCCATGTTTAATGAAAAGCCCAGAAAGCCAAAACTACACTTTCATGATCCAAGAAATCAACTTTTCCGTGAAGCTATTTTTAATAGCTTTTCCGAAGCAATTGAAGTCAACACAGCTCAATCAATGTTGAAATCCTCTCAAATGGGTCCTGAGCCCTTTTGAAGAAGTTACCAAAACTAGTTTCTTTGGAAAGTTGATTTCTCAGCTCAGTCTAAGCATTTTTCTTTTTTTTTTCTTTTTTTTTTTTTTTTAATTTATGGGGTTTTCACCAAACATAACTTCACTGCTTTCCATTGGAAGCCTGCCTTGCAGGCTTACACTGCTAGAACCTAGAAGCCCTGCATGAAGGCCATCCCAAACAATCTCTTAAGACTCGGGGGCCACAGCTAAATGAGAGATGTTAACAAGGATTTGTCTCATCATCCTTGGGACCTATTAACTTCTCTATATCAAAATTAGGAATCTATATGGATGTTTGCGTTCTATGCATTCAAAGCACAATCACAGAAAATACGAAAAATCGTCTTACTTTTAGTCTATGTCAGTCTGGGCCAATATAGCGCAAGTTGATTTGTTTGCATTGCGAGAATGGATTCTTTAACTGATTAGGTTCTGTGTTTTATCTCTTCATATTAGATGGTTTTCCACATGAAAAATCCCATTGTCTCATCTTTCCAATTTGTTTACTTTTAACTTCATTGGATTGTTTGGCTTATAATTTCTCTACATTATACTTTAAAATTTTCAATCGTACTTTTCAAACAACTGAGACTTGAAAGAAGAATCTCATACCATAATTTCATCAAGCCTCATCTACATCATTCTGTTCAATAATGCAGCAACAGTGTCGACCACCATGATAAGGATCAGGAACACATATAGCACCATATCTATATAACTCTGCATCACATTGTCTCTTGCAATCGACATTTTCTAGACATGGTCCTTATTGACACCTGTTTCTTTGGGTCCTGCATTCACAAAGAAGATATAATTTTAGAATCATCAAAAATAAAAAAAAACAAAAATTCAGAATATCTTCCCATGAAATAAAGTACATAAGTAGGGAGATATTTTCAATGCAAGGCTGTACATAAGTAGGGAGATATTTTCAATGCAAGGCTTGCCCTGATCGAAGCTGAATTCATTTCTCTCTCTCTCTCTCTTTTCTTTCATTTTTCTATCGCTAGATCATCTGGTTAAGATGGAATATTAGGATTTCAATATCTAGATGTTTCCATGGTTTTGAATAAATAACAGAATTCCATAAAAAGATTATCCATTATCCCAACTATATGGGGTTGGTTGCATGATTCTTGTTTTACTATTCATCTCAGAATAAAAAAACACATCAGGATCCATGATCTCGAGAGTTTGGCAAAAGTTTTAGTATCGACTACTATCTTTATGCAGCCCTCCTTTATCTGGGCTAGGACTGGTGGTGTAAGAGAAACTCATGCTGGTAGAGTTAGGGCCCGTTTGGTAAGTCTTTTTAAGAAGATCTTTTTGTAGCTCTAACAGTCAAAAGACGCATTGAACTTTTGACATAAGATCTAGGCAGCCCGAAGACTATTTGGTAGACGATCATCTTTCCATGCATCGCTTCGAGTTTTTCTGTGCGAGATTAAAATGCGAGAAGCATCATTTGGAGCTTCCTGAAATCAGTCCAAAATGGACTTTTCACATCTTTTTGGCACCCTGTCTTTTGACGGCTAGATCTTCCACATGCCAAATGGAAATAAAACGATTTTCGATCTTCCCAACTTGTAAACAGCCGAAAAACTGCACGGAATGACACACCAAACAAGCCCTTAATCTCTCTAAAATAGCAAATTGAAGAAAATGAAGAATGTAAAAAACCAGGTATCCTACTAGCTACTAACCAAAATATTTTAGAGAACAAGCAGAGAAAGTCAGGCAGAGAATGAGAATAATAAGGACTGTAAGCTTGGAGAAGTCCATTCTCCTCTCTCTATCCAAAGGCAATAGTGCCATGAAGTAAATCTGTGTGGGTGTGTCTTCACATTCCTCTAAGGTGATGCATTTATAATGGTAAACACGCAAGAAAGGATAAATTCCATGATTTCTTTCAACTCTTGCATTTTTATTCCTAAACATGGAATTACACAAACTCTGTTCCTGCATCTCGCCTCTCTTATCCAAATAAAGACTCAAATATCGTCCAGCCTAGAGATCCTATCATGAAATTACGTGGCTCCAATGTGGTTTCCGGACCTCTGAAACCGACTCTCCCATTTCATATTAAATGACTGAAACAATTAGTAAAGCTTTGCAACGTCCAGACAATGTATGAAAATGTAGAGTATTGAAGAGACTTATAGTAAGTTTGATATGTCCAGTATTCTGTTCGTTGAAGTTATTTGCATCAGAAGATCAAGCTTTTGCTTCTCCAATTCCTCGTATTTGGCATTTGTGTTTGCAAATTTTAGGGCTAAGCAATATCCCCATAGAGAATCAGTATAGATCAGGAGTGCAACTTGGGCGGATCTAACATGAGCTCAGACCTGCCCAACCTATAATTAATTTTATATGGGCTGGGCTTGGATGTTCAGTCTTTGGGTTGGGCCTTGAGCCAAAAGTCTGAACTTTTTTATTTTTTTGGGTCAGGCCCGGCCTAACCCTTAGGTAGTTGAACCTAACCTGAGCCTGGTCTGATTATATATATACATATATGCATATATAAATACATATTTATATGCATACATGTATAAACTATAGATATATGCTTGAATAAATAAACACATATACATTTATATCAAATTGAAGTGTAGGCTGATTGACCAAACTGAGCCCATCCCAGGCTCGAACTCACTCAAATAATTCAAATTTCAGAGTGGAACTGACATTAGGCTTGGGTCTTAGACCCAATTCTTAGGGATGGGCTCAGGTTGAGCTTAAACCTAACCCAACCTACTCCTAGTAAAGATGAAATAAACAGCTAGTAAAGACTCCCATCCATTCCGATCTCTTTGCTGAAGTTATACGTCTGATTGCAATGCAATTTCATCTACACCACTACGAATGCTTGAGAGTGAAAATGGAATGCATATTCTAGTCTACTTTGCTTTTGTATTATGTAATATGTATGCATGTTTTTTTTTTAATTTTTATTATTTTCTGGTATTAATGATGCAATTTCAATCAAGGTTTTTAAAATTGATTCAGAGAACGAACCAGTCAGGGGTCTGATTCCTGGGTCAAATGGTCTAACCATTTGAGTCGAAAGGTCGGCCCATTCTGACAAAAAATTAAAAAATAAAAAAAATGGTCAAAACCGTTGAACAGTTTGAATGGTTCAACCGCCTGGATCAGTGGTTTACTGACCAAATCAAAGTTTTTTTTTACAAATATCCGGTTTTGAGAAAAAACAGAACTGATCACCTGACTGATTCCCAGTTTTTCCGGTCCTACTGTCCGGTCTGGTCTGGTTTTGAAAACCATGGTAGACCCAATCAGTGGGTTAGTGACAGGGTGCATACATGGCAACAGGCCATCTCCTAACAGCAAAATCTCTATGAACTCATAATATATTTATAATATTATTATATTATTATGCTTATATGTGTCAATTTAATAATTGGGTCAATTTTGGGTCTGCCATCATAGACCCCATATCTATGAGGTCTGGTTCAAAACTTTTTCTGCACATTTAGTTATTGGGTTGGGACCAGGTTTATCTTGACCCGGACCAGACTCAACCATTTTCTCGCTAGCAGGCCAGATCCGAACTACTGACGGCATTAATCTTATTTCAGAGCTCAGAACCAAAAGTTATGAGATAGAGAGAGAGAGAAGGGATACAGACTTTTGTGATGATGCCCTCTCGGTCTTTCACTTACGAAGCCCCTCATACGAGTTGTTGCTTTTTAAACTTTGAATGGGTGGTGGCCCGGAAGATGCTTAATTAATACGAGCCAAATTTAACTAAGTAGTGCTTGTTTCTTCTCGCTTTTCATGTGTTTTCAACTTCTCTTCACGTATTTGGTATCCTTGGAGTTTCTTGCATGATCAAATGAAGTTAGAACAAACACAAATGCTATGAATGTGATTTAAGAGAACTTTCCTATTTAAGGCTACTTCTACCAGTAGTAAATTGCTCTTCATCTCCACCATCTAGGTCGTTGATATCGGTTGATTTAATTCTCTGTTCCAAATTTCATATTATTTCAGAATAATTGAGGGCAGCTGATGATACAGTTATACATTGTGAATTTGTGATTCCAATTTTCAAAGATTAAAACCACAATTCACAAATGGATGAGATATTGGAGGTAACCAAAGCCAAGTTTCTTGCTCGGTGGACATCAAATGCCATTAGAACTTCTTTTTCCATGGTAAGAATGAGAATGATAAATCTGTTTAATTATAGCTTTTTGTGCTTATTCCCTACTTTTATGAATTAGATTTGTGTTTTGCACTATGGGCCCAGGTAATTGCTTTGTACCATTAACACAACTTTTGCATACAACATTGACCTGGTTTTCTGAACTTTTGTAAATTGCATGACTGATTAAAGCACACCTGCACTTTTTAAAAGATATGTTCTTGAATTTATCTACAGGCTTCAACAGTAGGATTTCCAATCACATTATTTTACAAATCAGTAGTTGCATCAACATATTTTAGAGGTCTATAACTAACCATAACATGCATTTTAGGTGAGATATATGATCACAGAGTACTATATTGGATTATCACTGCAATTTGAGCTAACAGATAGATAGGGAGGACAAGAAACTGGACAAAAGAACTGCCGTATTAAAAGCCACTGTTTTAAAAACCGACCAGAGGCTGAACCGTTTTGCTTCCGGGGCACAGGTCACCAGTTCGACCAGTCGGGTCAAATGGTTCAGACCGTGCCATGTCATTGCATGTATGTGTATAAGTATATATATTTGCATATATTATATATGTGTATATGTGCGTACATATGTGTATAAATATATATTTTAGCAATAAATAATGTATAAATATGTTATATGTATTATTTTATATTTAATTTATATTTTTTAATTCAGTTTTTAATTTTTTTATTTATAAAAATATTAAAAATTGTAAATTAAGGCTAAAAAATGGATTATTTCATGAAAATAGCGGGGAAAGGCGTCTATGACTCCTTGAGACACTTAGATCTCGAAAAATTACACAAAATAAAAAAAAGATAAAACATCTCAATCAAACATCAAAGTGCAAAATTATGGCTTCTGAAAGTTTTGCATGCATTAAATGTGCAATTCGTGACTCAGTCACCAGGTCGAATGGGTCAACAGTTAAACCGACTAGATCGAATGATTAATTCTTAACCAAGTCAATGATTTTTGACCACCTGATGGGTCTTGAATGAACCAGACCTAGAATCTTGGCCGGATTACAATTCGGCCGACCAAATCAACGGCGAATTGAAAAACATTGTTAAAAGCTGGTGCTCCTCTAGGTCAGATTGCACAATGTTGAGGGACAGACTGCAATTCTTTGTACCAGATGATTGGAAGAGGGCTTTTAGTAATTGTTAATTGTTGTGTCTCTAGCATATAGTTTAAAAAATGGCTTACAACCATCCCAACTTTGTTCCAACCTCAAACTTTGATATAACTATCACATTTTATTTTTAATTTTGATCATAATACATGAATTAATATATTCTATTGAATTGAAAGATGATTTGCATTAGATTTTAAAATCGTAATGAAAGAAAAAAATTTATTTGATTGTTTGCAAGCATTCTATTCAACCATCAAGTTTATATTAGCAAAACACTGATCCAGTTTTGCATGCAACAATAGTAAATGTAAAGTAAAAACCCATGCAGCCACAATTTTTGAGTCCTGAACTAACTAGCTCAAAAATTGGAAATTATTTTTTATTGCATGGATTAAATTTGAAAATGAGGTGAGAAATTTGGTCTACAGTAAGGGATTTTGGTACAATCCCTAATAATTTCCAATGGATTAAATTATTTTTGGGTTTTTTATTGTTCAATCCACCTTAATAAATCTTAACTCTACTGTTCAACCCACCCTAATAATTTCCAATAAACCCAGTTCAAAAAATAAAAAACCCAAAATCCAAGGATAAAAAATCCAAGCCCCAATTTCGGGCTGGGTCGGTCCGCGCTCGGGTTGGGCCCACCCAATTTGCACCCTACAATTTGGTGTGAGCGACCCAATTGCATGCACAAGCGTGGAGGGAATAGAAGGTAGAGTTCCCCTTATCTTCTCGAGCATTGTCGCGATGCGCTGAAAATATCTTGAAATCTGTTTGAGCTGAGAGTCTGAGACTCAACACTGAAATCTTCGAACTATCTCAGCACAATATCTTTCTTCACGTCTATGGCTACTATATGCTCTTCCTCCTCAAACCATTCTCCATCCCTCCCCACTGTCTCTCTCTACTCCATTCCCACCAAATCATCTTCAGTCCGAACTCTGCAATCCTTGCAGTATCCTCCATCATTCTCTTCTGCTACTCCATCTTCCAAGCCTGGTGGTCTCGGCCTAGCCTCTGACGACTCGCTTGCTGTAGCGGCTGCAGCTGAAGCAGTTGCTCTCGCAAGTGCTGCAGCTCAGGCTGCTAGAGATGCTGCTTCTTCGGCATTGGCGCTCACTGAGTGCCAATTTGGTGGGAACAATATGTTGGCAGGAAATTTTGATCGAGTATCTGATTGGGCTGATTGGACCAGAGTAGGGGGAGCTGCAAGGAGTAGGAGAAAGAAACGCAGTAAGGCTTTGGAATTATCTGCAGGTGTGGATTTAAGCAATAATTGCATGGAAAGTTGTTCATTTAGGCCTTCTCGGTCTATGTATCTAACACCTAAAGAAGAGGCTGAGTTTTCTCTGTATCTCAAGGTACAGTACAGTTTCTAATTTCTGTTTACATCACTCTAAGGCAATGTGTATATCTATCTATCCGCGTGTGGTTTGCCCACAGTCTATACATCTATTCATCTACAATGTGAGCTTGAAGGGTCGTCATTCACTTTTGTTTTGGATTTTACCTTAGTTTTCTTCAGGTCTTATTTTACTTCATTTCAAGCGAACAAAAATAAGTCAAAAGCTGAAACAAAAACAAATCAAAATTTGCACTCCTATTTTTGCACCAGTGGGATGAAATTGCACAGCAAACAAACCAGGATATATATGAAAAAAAAAAAAACAGGAGGGCAAGGAAAAAAAAGGAAAAAGTGAAATGCATTACTAACCTGGGCCTGGGGCTATAACTTGCTCTTGCTGCTTGTAGAAAGAGAGATTTTTGTTTCTGAGAAGGGAAAAGTTCTCTGAATGAATAAGAAAATTTTGTCGACCAAATATTCTTCTTGTGTTTTTCTATTTTCTTTCACCATATGGTTCAAATTATTCCTACATGACCCAAAATATATAAAGACATTGTCCATGTTGTGAACTCATTTTTCTTTCTTAGAAATTCTTTCTTCAAATCAAAGTTTTTAATCAAATTGTGTCCTTAATGCTGTGCTCAAACTTTTGTCAAAGTCTTGTCTGTTTCACAGCAAAATAGCTGGAAAAGTTTTCTTTCTGTATAAGTTCAGTTATATTTTTTTTGGCTTTTATGACAAAAAAATTGTTTTCTGTCCTTTTTACATTGAAATAAAGACAGCCCAAATAGGGAAAAGAAAATCTAGCAGGATAGGAAACTGAACTTAAATTCCTTGGTTTCCCGGTTATGCTGGATCAGAGTCAGTCCTATCAGAATTTGAAATACCAAGTACACAAGAATATGCACATTCCATAAAGCTCATCTGTTCCTGAATTTTGATACTAGGAGTTATTGCTATGATTAACAGGAGGAAGCAAGATTAGAAGCAGCCAGGACAAGACTTAGGGAGACCAATGAGCATGAGCCAACCTCGTCTCAATGGGCTGAAGCAGCAGGAATGAGGGGAGCAACTCTAGACAAGATGTTATGTCAAGCAAGAGAGTCTAGAGAAAGGATTGTTTTCAGCTACCGGAGACTCATCTTCTCAATTGCCAGTGGTTATCAAGGCAAGGGATTAAGCCTGCAAGATCTCATCCAGGTCCCAACTAATGCACATTGCTGTTTTACTTTGCTTCTTAAATCAGTAGTAGCATTAATGCTGTTTCATGATATTAGGAGGGAAGCATTGGACTTCTTCGAGGGGCGGAGAGGTTTGATCCAAGAAAAGGATATAAGCTATCAACATATGTCTACTGGTGGATCAAGCAGGCTATTATCAGAGCTATAGCAAGCAAATCCAGAATGGTCAGGTTGCCGGTATGAAACTACACTTGAGATGTATGTCTCCCCAAAACCAAAAGGATTTCATCTTCTTATTGACTCCCCATACCCAGTAACACACAATTGAGCTTGATAGAATCTTGAAAGGTGGTTCATCTTTGAGATATACAAGCGAGTCAATTTTTGAATGGGAAAAGGTTGGGGCCTGGGGGGGGGGTGGCAATTTGCTGGGCTGGGATAATACAGAGTATAGGAGATATTAGGCTGAGCTGGGCCCAGACACTATCCCTGACATACAGGCCTAAACTTGTTCTATGGCAGGTCCAAGAACTGGAAGGCCATTGAGTTAACTTGCGTTACTCCATGGAAATGTAAAATCTGCGTCAACCCATGAAATCATCTAAAGGATCATTGATCCAGGCCTTAGAGTCCAAATGAATTTATCATAATGGACTAATTGATCTATCTCATGGCCTTACAAATTGGTCTAGTCAATTTAGAAACATCCTTATTTTCATTAATGACTTGCTTAAATTATCATGTCAAAGAGATTGTTAGTTACTGAAATTCACTCAGACACAGACATAGATCAATGGGTCACAGCATAGCTGGAAGATACTGTGCTATTTTTATGTTATCAGTCTAATCAATCACCTGAAATCACTACAACATTCTAAAACGGCCTATAAAGATGTCATCAGAATGAACCCTGAGACTAGTTGAATATGGTTATCCACTTATTGTTAATTCTTCCCATCTTGATGATTAAATCCCTGTTTCTAATTGAGGTGTTTTCAGCTGACCAAATCAAGATCTGTGAAATATGTTTGTGGGTTGTTCTTAGGATGGTAATTAGTGAATGCATGGTTAGTTTGTCATGTGTAGGGAAGCGTGTCTGAGATGATGGCAAAGATTGCAGAAGCTAACACTGTTTTAAGCACGAGGTTAGGAAGAGTACCCACATATGATGAGATTGCAGACATGCTTGGCATTTGTGTTTCAACTGTATCGCTCCTTTGCGAGAGAAGTAGACCACCAATGTCGGTAGATCGCACTTACTCTGACCATGGATGTATGAAACTACAGGTTCATCATCTTTGCTTAACCACTTTGCTTACCCATTTAATACTCTTGTTGTACTTGGAGCAGTATTAACAAATAAATTATTAGGACTATTTGATGGGTTCTAGAGATCAGGAGAAAGTAATTGTCATACTCATTGATTTAAATTTGTATGGTGAAGGAGATCATATCAGGGCCAGAGGAGACAACGCCAGAGACCATGGTGAATAGACAGCTAATGAAGCAGGAAGTAGAGAGGCTCCTCAAGATACTTGGTGAAAGAGAGGCAAACATCTTGAGATTGTACTTTGGACTAAATGGAGAGACGCCTTGTTCATTTGAGGAGATAGGAAGATTGTTAAACCTTTCCAGGGAGAGGGTTCGACAGATCTATTATATTGCTCTAGCAAAGCTACAGCAATCGAATACCATCGACGATCTTAGATTGTATTTCTTGTAGATGCTTTACTCTCAAAGTGTAAATGAAGAAAAATTTTAGAGGGGAAAGCATATTATGGAAACCTCCCTGTTCCCTTTTTCCTTATCCAAAAGCTTTAGCACAACTCTGTTATACCAAAGTATGTTCTATAATATTGGTTTTTCAAAAGAATACTTTGAAGAAAGAAAGAGAGAAAGAAAGAAAGAAAGAAAGAATTCTCCACTATGACAGACAGAGGATTCAAAATTCACGGTGATCCTTTTGGTCTCTAGATATTTCTAACTGATTTCACATACCATTCTCCCAATCCATGAACAGGTTCTTCTCTGCTTCCGAAAAATTAGTTCTTGCCTATCAATTTCAGTTCCGGGTGTGGTTCTTTCTGAAATTTTAGCCTGTGATTTGTTGTACAAAATTCAACATGGAAATTGGACTAGCTCAAAAGCAAATTGAACAAGTCAGCTCGTAGGACTGGCCAGGCCTGGACCCTGGCTAAACCCCTTATCATAGCTCATAGTTTCTGAGCCCGGCCCATCTTGGCCCACGATCACCCCTACCAATAACAATAGTAAATCTAGGCTGTTTATTGAACATTTGAACTTGGGTTTGTTCATAAATAGCCCAACCCATCCACCAAACTTACCGTATGGGCTATGGCCCCCAAATTTTCTGTTTTTTTTTTGGAATTTAAAAATAAAAAATATATTAAACATAAAATTATTTACACTCATTCACAACAAATTTATTTTCTTTTTATTAGGAAGTGAATCTACCATCCCTTTATAGAAGATTGGCATCTTTTACACCAATCCGTGCATCGCACTGGTTTTTTCTAGTATAACAATAAAACCAAGTAGAAATGAAAGTTAGGAGATATAAACTGTTCAGAGGTCAGAATGAAATTACAGTTTCTCCACCGGTGAATTGAAGACCTTGAGAACCTGTTCAACATGGTAGGCGGTGTCAGGTGGGTGAGCCTCCATCCGGGGTCTCTCCGGCAAGACCCACCGGCCGTCGGAGCTCCTCACCATCCCCTTGTTCTCATCCTGAAGCCAGTGAGGCGGCACACCATAATCTTCCCTTAAGAAGTCAGAGCTCTTGTTAACAAGCGCAATGTCTCTCTTGTTTGCCAAGCAGAAGCGGCGTCCTTTGCCATGATATCCGTCCACAAGGTGCAGATGAGCTTCCAAATTGTGCGCACAAGACAGATCAAACGTGGACTTCAAAAATGGCGAATTCGTATGATCCAGAGCAATCTCCACACCCACATGGGCGTAACTCCATGGGAACGAGATAACCTTTTCTATGTACTTCTGAAATTGAGATTTCTCGTTTGCAATCACACCAGGCACAGTGGGCACCTTATCATGCACATTGATCACTCTGAGTACCTTAATCCCGAGCTCATCGCACATCTCCTTGAACTTCAAATTTCCGACTCTGGGTCCTGAGAAGGAGAACACAGTTACTGGAATTCTAGTCTGACTGTGCCCATTACGTCGAACGTCAAGTTTCATCTCTGCAACATCGTAAGCGCTTAGTAAAGCTAGCGCGGCCCCAAGGCTATGGCCTGTGATTGTAATACTCAATTCATCTCCTTTGTATCTTTCCACCAATCTCTTAATTTCAGCTAGAACCTGTTCTCAAGCAGAGAACGTGCAATAATTGCACCCTTGTTTCTTAGTAGTGTATAAGTCTAAGAAGCCTGATTCGATCTTGATCGACGGATCGCCACCGAAGCAGGCTGGACGAAGAATGTCTTTGAGATCATGGATCCATTCAAGGTAAGTCACTGTGCCTCTCCATGCAATAACGATGTCACGTCGCCCTGAGCGCACGATCTCTTTCTCGTCGGTGGCAACGGCGACGTAGCCCATCCAGTTTGCGTGGGGGCTCCACACTTTGCTGATCTTTGCTTTCTGGAAGAAGTTGGGAAGGCTGATGTTGGAGGTTGCGTAGAGGTATCGACTGATCTGGTAGCCCAGATTGGCCATGTGGAGCCTTTCGAAGAAATGGGCACCTTGGAATTTACAGGTCCCACAGTACTTGGAATGAGGATTGAAGTCGAACGAATCGTATGAGGCCTGAGCAAATTCGCCATATCGGATGATCTCCTTGCGAAGGACAGGATCCATGGGATCTAAGAGTCCTTCCCAGTCGTTACACCCCTGAATTTCCTGCCAAACATCTCTGAGTGGTTTCTCTTCTTCTACGTGTTCGACGACTGCTTTCTCATCCCAAATGGAGATCAAGCTTGAAACTGATGAACATTTCAGTAATGTTCTTGGCTTTGGTGAACTGGGTAGGATTAGATGATTTGGGGATTTGCAGAGGTTATTCCGTCTTGGCAAAATGGTGGGAGACACTTCGGGTTACTGCAAGAGTACAAGAAGACAGAAGCCATGAGGTGTTTCATTGATTTGTAAATATGAAGGCACAGGCACAACAAATATATAACGAGAGAGAAAGAGAAGGACAGTTGATCGGCAACGTGGTTCTGTTATCTACCATGAAAATAGTCGCCATGAAGCAAAGCTTTTTTCTCACTTTTGGGAGGATTATGGAAACTTGTGAATGATTGAATGTGAGAATTAATGGGTAAGAATGGGGAGATATTTTTAGGACCAAAGCTTTAGTTATATGGTGATTGTTCTCTGAGAACTTGCTTTTCTTGCATGATCGATCTAAGAATGTCAGTATGTTCTGCTTTATGCTTATAACGTATTGACAACCACAGAGACGGACGAAGTGATGGGACATGTTTATTGAGAGGTCATAGGTGATACAATGTTGCTATATTTGGACCGGATGGTTGAACCATGTGAATCAACAGCCAAAATGAAATATTTATCATATGATGTAATGTGATTTATATAATTTTTCTTAATATTAAAACTATTGTTTTTCTTATGTTCTTGAAGTTTCAAAATTAAATCTAAAATTATTTTTTTTCTTTTTTATATTTCCCCCACATCTTCATTTTTGGATAAAATATAAAAATCCCACTTGGACACTGGTTGAAAATCCAAAACTATCCCATTGTTAGACCCAATAGATTGGATGGCGCGGCTGAACCAACTGCTGTTGTAGCAGCAAGAGTATTAACCATTGCTGTTCTGGCTACGAAAGAGGAGGACCAGCTCCGCTCCTGACGAGTGGTGCCACTTAGGGGTATCAATTGGATTGGATTTGGTCCAATACATCAGCCCAATATGAGTCTGTAATGGATCAGGTTCAATTCAATTCAATAAATATTTTGGAGAATTTTGGATCAGTTCAATGTCTGGGCCATCCAATCTGTTTAAATTTATTTTAATTTAAATTAATTCTAACTCAAACCTGATGCACTGATACCAATATTCTTATCTTTTATTAATAGACCAGATATTGACTAAATCCAATATAAATTCGTTATGGATGGACCAGGTTTAATCCAATCCAATAAATGTTTTGGACCATTAAGTCTGGACTGGTCCAATTCAATATGTCTTATTGGTCCATTCAATCCATTTAAATTAATTTTGGTCTGAACGGGGTCCAATCCAAAACTGATCCATTGACACCCCCGGTGCCACTAAGAGCTACTTGAAGTGGCAGAAAACACAGGAAGAGATAGAAAGACAAACAAAAAGGAGGTAAATGATATTTGGTCAAATCTTGCCATCTAAAACAAGAGATAAAGTTAAATCTCTAACCCTACTTCCTACCCTTCTTCCTCTTTCAAAGGAGTAGATTGACCAGAGATAATTTCATGCACACCGGGCTGGATTACCAATCACAGATGAACATGTCAGTTTTCAGTACAGATGGGCCCAGATGGAGCCTATAGTGAACACCGGCATGTTCACTTCTGATAGGCAGCCCAGCCCCGTGTGCATGGTTTTGATGGAGGCCCATCTCATCATATGGGCGAAAGCTCATGGGAAGAATTCAAGATAAGCCAAAGAACTCAAAGAATCCAAGATAATTCAGGAATTCAAGATACATCAAGAATTCAAGAGTCCAAGGTAATTCAAGAACTCAAGATAATTCAAGAATTCAAAATCCATCAAGAATTCAAGAATCCAAGACTCATCAAGAATTCAAGAATCCAAGACTCATCAAGAATTCAAGAATTCTAGATCCATCAAGAATTCAAGAATTCAAGATAATCCAAGATTCCTGCATGGATAAGATCAAGGGTGATCGGACGGTGGAGATCAAGTCAAGAAGAGTTCGATCCTATCTACAAGTTTGAGATGTTTAGATCAACTACAAATTTAATTTCTTTTCTTAGTTCTTTTACAATTTCAATTTCCAGATGTATTATAAATACTGCTATTTTCTAGTTAATGGAATCAATTTCAAACTTCAGATTTTCTCTTCAATTTTGCCACCTTTTCTCTCTCCTCTAGAGACTTTCGTTTTTGCTTCGCTAGAAGCTGGTATTTGCTCGATGCTTGCATAGCCAGGCCGGTTTCATTGCTTCAACGCTGCGTCAGGTGGTATCAGAGCAGGGAATTCGCCCAGTCAGATGGCCAACCAAGACGGTAGCAGTTATAACCCACCCCGTGATGGTGATCAGGGGTTACAAGCTGTTTGAAGAGCAATTGAAGAACAGCGCACAACCACATGTAACATCGAGCAGCAATTGGTAGAGATTACTGGACAACTGCGAACCTTGTTATGGGAGGATGTTCCACAGAACCGGGAAAATCCATACCCAGTCGAAGGAGATGACCACGACAGACCACCCGTCAATACTGCGTCCCGGCGCCCAGTTCTTGACGATGACAGTGATGATGAGTTCGAATTTGGTGGAGCTCTAGTCTTTCCCGGCGACGATAGAAACGACAAAAATTGGCGCAATCAAGGTAATCTCCATCTCCGTAGGAACAATGATGAATTTAAACTCAAAGTCGATATTCCTACTTTTAGTGGAGATCTTGGTATAGAAGGACTTCTAGACTAGATCACAGAAGTCGACCGTTTCTTCGAGTACATGGAGATACCCGAAGAACGGAGGGTAAAATTGGTAGCTTTCCGGTTAAAGGGAGGCACATCTGTTTGGTGGGAACGGATGAGAGAGACTCAGATCCGAGAAGGAAGGGGTCCTGTTCGAACCTGGAGGTGCATGAAACAGTTAATCAGATATAGATTTTTACCCCCAGATTATGAACAGTACATGTTTGAATCTCACCAGCGGTGTGCGCAGGGTTCCCGTAGCGTTAATGAATATACATCAGAATTTTTAAGATTAGCTGAAAGAAATCAATTATTTGAAAGTGATAACCAACAGGCAGCCCGTTTCTGAGCAGTTTGACACTGTCTATCAGAGATAAAATTGGTGTACAGATGGTTCTTAGTGTGCAGGAAGCAAGGAACCTGGCCTTGAAAGCAAAATTGATGTTCCAAGAAAAGGCCCGTAATGATAACTACCGCCGGTACAGCGGGAGCGACAACAAACCGGCAACTGTCGACAGAAGCAAATCAGTTTCAGGGGCACAACCTTCTCACCCGGCTAATACAGCTAACGCTGGTAAGACCATCATAGGAGGACATACTCGAGGTAATCCTTCCAACCCTCCTAAGCCTAATAATCCTTATGCAAAGCTTGCTCCATTTAAATGTTTTAGATGCAATGAAGTTGGGCATATGTCCAGTGACTATTCTAAGAGGAAGGCAGTTAATATGATAAAAATGGAGGAAGAAGAAGATGTTGAGGAGGAAGTATACTATGGACATGATGGGGAAGATGAAGAGGGTCCATACGGACATGAAGAGTATACTTGTGTTGTGAGAAAATTAGTGCTGTCCCAGAAAAACCAAAATACCTCTCAAAGGCACAGATTGTTCGGTACCAGATGTACTGCCAAGGGTAAATTATTTGATTTAATTATTGATAGTGGCAGTCAAGAAAATATTATTTGCAGGGATGTAATACAAAAGTTACAACTACTTCCTGAAAAACATCCAAACCCATACACAATTGGGTGGATCAAGGAAGGAGGCGGCATATGGGTGGAGGAACGCTGCAAGGTACCATTTTCCATTGGTAAGTATAATGATGAAGTCTATTGTGATATTATAGACATGGATACTTGCCATATCTTGTTAAGTAGGCCTTGGCAATTTGATATAGGTGCAAGACACATGGGTAGGAAGAATACCTACAAACTTGAAAAAGAGGGTATTCGTTACACTTTGTTACTCATGGCTGAAAAGAATGTTCCAAAGGCCCCAAAAACAAATGAGGAAAATTTCCTTACTATTACACATCATCATGCTGAATTTATAAAAGAATGTAAGGATACCCGCGATGTACATTTGTGGAAGGGAGAAAATATGAATGAAACACTGGAGGAAAATAAAATTCCAGTGGAAGTGCAGGGATTACTTGATGAGTTCCATGATGTAGTTCCAGATGAGTTACCAAATGAACTCCCACCCATGCGAGATATACAACTTCACGTTGATCCTCCAAAAACACTCATGTGTGGTCTAAGGTCGTATCAGAAACAAGCCCTTTATTGGATGACAGAATCGGAGAAGTTAATTGATGTTGAGCAAGCAGCCAAAACACTTCATCCATGTTGGACAGCCTATCGTATATGTGACAAGAGAGCGTCTGCAATCTATGTTAACAAATTCTCAGGGGCAGCTACTACACAATTTCCCAGTGCAACCAAAATGGCTAGAGGAGGGATTTTAGCAGATGCTATGAGACTTGGAAAGACGGTGATGGCCATTGTTTTAATACTTGCTGACCTTCATCGCTACCTACTAGAGACGACACTCGTATATCCTAGCTACGACTTGGGGTCGAGTCTTTTCCAAGTGGGGGAGAATGATGGAGGCCCATCTCATCAGGGAGGCCCATCTCATCATATGGGCGACAGCTCATGGGAAGAATTCAAGATAAGCCAAAAAACTCAAAGAATCCAAGATAATTCAGGAATTCAAGATACATCAAGAATTCAAGAGTCCAAGGTAATTCAAGAATTCAAGATCCATCAAGAATTCAAGATCCATCAAGAATTCAAGAATCCAAGACTCATCAAGAATTCAAGAATCTAAGACTCATCAAGAATTCAAGAATTCTAGATCCATCAAGAATTCAAGAATTCAAGATAATCCAAGATTCTTGGATGGATAAGATCAAGGGAGATCGGACGGTGGAGATCAAGTCAAGAAGAGTTCGATCCTATCTACAAGTTTGAGATGTTTAGATCAACTACAAATTTAATTTCTTTTCCTAGTTCTTTTACAATTTTAATTTCCAGATGTATTATAAATACTGCTATTTTCTAGTTAATGGAATCAATTTCAAACTTCAGATTTTACTTCACATTTTCTCTTCAATTTTGCCACCTTTTCTCTCTCCTCTAGAGACTTTCATTTTTGCTTCGCTAGAAGCTAGTATTCGCCCGATGCTTGCATAGTCAGCCTGGTTTCATTGCTTCAACGCTGCATCAGGTTTTGTCTCCAACTCATCCGGAATGCTCTTTCTCATGCCATATCATGCACAAAACTTTTTCCCCAAATACCCATCAAAAAGGTATATAAATGGTTCAAAGTTTTTCAAATGTTTTCAACACTCTCCTCGTTTCTTTGTTATCTCTCATTGTGCTCTCTCCTCCTCACCTTCCTAGGGTTTTTCATCTCTCCTAAATGGTTCCTTAATTATTATCTCCCCTTGCGGGTTTGACCTTCTATTTAGGTCAATTGGAGATGGAATTTGTCAGGGATAACACCAAGTTTAAACAGTGGAGTTTGTGTTTCACCTCCAGCATTGCATACAACAATTTCAGGCGATGGAGTTTGTGATTCATCTCTAGCACTGAATAAGGATTCTTTTGCTTTGGGCGAGGGGTTTGGAGGATTTCTTTGGAAGTGGATTTTGAGGCAGTGAGACCTGAGGCCCCATTAACTTCTATTGACACGAAGAGGCCGACGGGAATCAGAGATGAAAATTTTGATGATCAATTGTGGAAGAGGAGAGGGGCCTTGGATGGAAACATGAAGAAGGTTGAGGAGAAAATCACATATGTTCCCCACAGAGCGTGTCCCACAAATCCTCACAGCACATTCCAATTGTGTATTGGGAACATCTCCAAATGACAAGTATAGGAGATGTCCCCAATGCAAGCTAAGATGTACATGTGGGGTGCAGATGTCAGATCTGTGTGATCACGATCTCTTGCAGGAAAAGAAAGGCCTTTATAAATAAAGGCCAAAAGATGCAGAATTCGGCTTTGGATTAGAGCTTCTACATTGAGAATGAAGCTGAAGATGAAGAAAAGGCATAGGGTAAGGAGAGGGAGACGAGGACGATTTGGACTCAGAGCTCATCATGCTTAATTTTGAAACAAGAATGACCTTGTTTGCTATAGAGATGGAATTCTCTGCACATTCAAATTGTCTTTTTATATTTCTATCAATGGGCAAATGTCAAAATAAACTTAAGAATGATACTTTAAATGATTTTTGAAATAATAGGGTAAGCAGGCCAAACGATTGAACCAGATGATTGAACCATTGGACCCGTGACCCGATAACGAAAGGGTACATCCAGCCCGGCAGCCCCAGTCTGATGATAGAGGAGGTACTGCGTCAGCTCTTCTGGTGTCGCTCAACACGTTGGCGTTCTTTTTAGAATTGCAATTCAAAGCTTCTCCTCTGAACATACAAACATTAAAGCTTAAAGAGTTAAAGTAAAAGCCTAAAAGACACTTTAGCTCCATTACGGACCCTTTTAGAATGAACTAAATCAAATCTTATCATTAAATCCATCCAAACCTTTTAGCCCTTTTACAGACGTGCATCTTTAAAGTTAGGACCCGTTTGGGAGGACTTAACCCTTTCAGCTGTTTGAATAAACTATTGGAAATAGCCTTCTAGGAAGGGCTATATAAATGGTTATACGATGATCGAATTCGGCTCTCTTTGTTTTTATCCCAAACATTACTCGTAGACTTTTCTGAGTGGATTCCACTTCACAAAGCCAAAAGTCACAAGTCCTGACCCTAACAATCCCCCCAAAGAGCACTCAAGGAAATTGTGATGTCATCCAACTTTGTGGAATAATTGGAATCTGATGATGAACGATCTGGCCGGTCTTAGCTGTTGATGACCTGAAACGGGAGGTGCCTTGAGTTCGGTTTGGAGTGTTCCGAGCTGTCACGGGTCAGCTCGGGTCAGCTTTGTGAGGCTTGGGGCCCAGTATAGTTCGTGCTCCTTGCAGGGAGCTCGGGTTCTCAGTAGGGAGCTCGCTCTTAACAGGGGGCTCAGGCTCCTAGTAGGGAGCTCGGGCTCCTAGTACCGAGCTCGGACTTGGGGAGCTCGGACCTTTGACAGGGAGCTCGGGCTCCTAGTAGGGAGCTCGGATTTAGGGAGCTCGGGTTCTTAGGGAGCTCGGGCTCCTAGTACCGAGCTCGGACTTAGGGAGCTCGGGTTTTAGGGAGCTCGGACCTTTGACAGGGGGCTCGCTCTTAACAAGGAGCTCGGACTAAGTACAGCGGTCTGGAGTTCGGGCTCGGTAGTGAGTTTGGACTTGCTTCCGATGTTCGCTTTGGGTGCTCTACTGTCCCGAGCTGCTTGCCTTTGCCACGTGTCGGGCGATCGCGAGGCCGGGCCAAATTTCCCTTCATCAATTGCCCCCCACTCCCTGTGACAACGGTTCCGTCTTGGCGCAAGGAGTTTGCAAGGTAGTGGGAGGGTTTTGGTCCGTACTGAGCGCGCTCGCTCCAATTTGATTTTCAAAAAGGGGCGCGCGTTCGGAAGTCGTGACGTAAGTTATTCGGGAGTTACGCTGCAGACGCTTTTATTGCGAGGGGACGTGCACCGTTGCTCCGTCAGTTTCAGGAAGACGCGTACCGACACCTGTCCTCTGACAAGACGTGCGCGACGTTCCGTCAGTCTCTAAAAGACGTGCGCCGATTGGTTTTGGAAGACGTGCGTCTTAGCGCGGTTGTGGGCCGTTGGATTGGCTTTGATCTGGGCCGTCGCTTTCCGTACGCTGTGGATATAAATAGTGCGCAGGGGGGGGCCCGTCCTTGCTATTGTCGTATATCTTGAGCTCGTGCCTTAAGTTTCAGCTCGCGTCCAGGCTTTTCAGTTGGCGTCCCAGGTCTTGCTTGTTCGAGTTCTCGCGGTCTGCTTGTCTTCTTCCCGGGTGAGTATTTCTTGGAATCCCGTTCCGTTTCGCGATGTCTGGTTTGGAGGTTTCGGACTGTTCAAGCGGGTCTGATGTGGGTTCTACGAACCAGTTTGCGTCCCACGGTAGTTCAAGCGAGCCCGATGTAGGTCCTGAGGGAGGGGTCGGTCCTACCACCCGAGGTGCTTCGGGTAGGTCGGCATCCACCTCCCGCCGTGGCCGGGTTGTAGATCAGTTCGGCCCTTCGACCATGACGCTTGAGGAACTTCAAACCCTCATAGACTACTATAATTTGCCCAGTGAGTACGGTTATTTTATCCCTACGGGGAGCTTTCCTTGGGAACATGGCCCCGATGAGATGGTGATTTTCCGGGAACAGCTCGCCGCGGGGCTGCGACCGCCCTTCCACTCTCTTCTTGTCGAGGTCCTAAACCACTTCGGTGTGACGGTTGGCCAGCTTCACCCGAACTCTATTAGGAACTTAGTGGGAATGATCTCTTTATTTTGCGACGAGAACTTCCCTCTGGATCTGGAGATTTTTTCTTCTATTTTAATGTTGAAAAAGCAAGTGGGTCCCCTTCCTGGGCGTAGGCGGGCATACTACCTGTCCCCTCGCCCGGGCTTCAAGCTCTTACACGGACTCCCCAATAAGGTCCCGGCGTGGAAGCGGAACTATTTCGGGGTGCGAAGTGCGATGGGGTGGCCGTTTCAGACCGGCTGGGGAGTGGCCGCTCCTGATTCCGGCATCACACTTGATGAGGAGACGGCGAAGGGCCTCCGGCAATGGGCGCGGCTTGGGCTGGATTGCCAATGGTATCTGACGGAGGCCAAGCTTATTGCTACGGGCCTGAGTTCGGGTAGGTTCTTTTCCTAGTGATCTTGTCTTGTTCTTTGCTTACGTCTTACTGACGCCGAACTCCTTTTCGCAGGTACAATGGATTCTCGAGGGTCACGAGGTGCGCACTTGTTCGAGGGGATGAAGAGGAGAAAGCGGGTGGCCAAGCGAGCTCGCGCCGAGCCATCCCGAGCTGCGGAGCCTGAGGTGCTGGACTGTCCGGCAGAGGGGCCTGAGATGGTTCCTCCTATGCAGGGGCTGGCGGGGGCTCCTTATGCTGAAACCACACACACGGGGGGGGGGGGGGGGGGGTCCTTATGCAGAAACCACACACACGGGGGCTCCCGCCTATTCCGAGTCTGCTCACATGCGAGCTGGGCCGTCGGGCTCGGAGGCCCCGGGGGATTTCAGGAGCGTGCTGTCGCCTGTGTATGCTCTTCAACGGAGTAAGGAGGCGATGTTTCCTGAGGAAGTCGCGGCGTGGACTGAACTCCCTCTGCACCAAGTGGCCTGCCGTGCCGTTACTCATGCCATGGTGGTAAGTGATCCCTTCTTCAGAGCTTGGCTTCTATTTTTACATTCGTTTCTCTGACCTCGTTTTCCTTTGATAGGTGAACTCCTCCATTCACGCCTTGGCGAACCAGGTGAAGAAGTGCTCACGGCAGGCGTGAGCTGCCGAGGAGGCCGCTCGGACTGCCGAGGAAAATGCTCGTGCTGCTGATGCTGCTGCTTGCCGTGCGCGGTCTAGGTAGGCGAGGTCCCAGAGGGACGCCGAGGCCATGGGGGTGGTGGTGCAGCATATGGCAGAAATGAAGCTGGACCTGGAGCACCAGGTCGAATATCTTCAGGAGGATATCAGGGAGAGGACTCAGATCTTCTCTCAAGGCATCGAAGACGCGAGGAAGAAGGCTGTCAGCGATTACATTGCTTCGCCGGATTTCGATGACCTGATGGTAGACTCCTACAGGAGGGGTTTCAAGCTGAGTCGGTGGATGATCCGGAATACGTACCCCGACCTCGATACCAGCGCCATATCCACTTCGCGCATCACTCCGGAGATGGAAAATGCCGCGGATGCCAAACTAGACTCCGAGGGGGAGGCAGGTCCTTCGGGCGTTGTCGGAGAGGCTTCTGATAACGATGAAGTAGCCCCGGGCTTGTGAAATGAAATGTACACATCTGTTTTGAAATGAAAAGTCTTTTTGTTCATGTACTGGTGTGTTCGAGCTATGTTTTGTGCCGAACTGACCATTTCGGTCCCTCAGTTTGTCCGTTCGTCGTACGCTTCTAGTCGTAACGTAGGCACTTCGATTTCCGCCGGGATCACTGCTTCGGTGCCATAGGTGAGGTTAAAGGGGGTCTCACCCGTGGCGGTCTTTTCCGTGGTTCGGTGTGCCCATAAAACACTTGGTAGTTCGTCTGCCCACAAACCTTTGGCTCGGTCCAATCGCGCTTTTAGTCCGCGGAGGATGGCTCTGTTCATTACTTCTATTTGGCCATTTGCCTGTGGGTGTGCGACCGATGTGAAGTTCTGACTAATTCCCATACTTCGGCACCATTCTTGGAACTTGATGTCTTCGAACTGTTTTCCATTGTCGGAGATCAGTACCCGAGGTAGCCTGAAGCGACATACGATGTTCTTCCAAAAGAAGTTTTGTATGTTTCGGGCCGTAACTATTGCCAGGGGTTCGGCTTCTATCCATTTTGTGAAATAATCTACTGCCACCACTAAGAATTTTCTCCCGCCTGTCGCTGGTGGGATTGGCCCCAGGAGGTCGATGCCCCATTGGGCGAAGGGCCATGGACTGGTGAGGTACTTGAGGTCGGCCGCGGGCTGATGGTGGATGCTGGCGTGCTTCTGACACTTGCCGCATTTTCTGACGAGCTCGATTGCCTCTGTCTTCATCGTTGGCCAGTAGTATCTTTGTCGAAGTGCCTTTTGGGCGAGGGCTCTGCCCCCCAGGTGTCCGCCGCACAAGCCTTCATGGATGTCGCGGAGTACCAGCTCGGCTTCGGCTGGGCGCAAGCATCGCAGATAGGGGAAAGTGTAGGATCGTCAGTACAACCGTTCGTCTATCATGACGTATTTGGCTGCCTGGCGCTGCACCCTCTTGGCTGTGTTGCGGTTCGCGGGGAGGGTTCCGTCTAACAAGAAGCTTGCGAGTGGGTCGATCCAGCTCGGCTCTGCTTCGGTGACAGGAGCGACCTCTTCTGCCCTCCCGAGAATGCTGGGCTGAGGCAAGTCCTCTACGTACATGGTTCTCCTGGCGTTGTGGCTCGTGCTAGCCAGTCGGGACAGGGCTCGTGCTAGCCAGTCGGTTCCTTTACTTTTGCCAAGTACGCAATCATAGTGAGTTCGCGTGCTTCGTACTCGCCTGTAATTTGGTTGACCCCGAGCTGGGAATCAGTGCAGATAACCACGTGCTTTGCCCCGACCTTGCGCGCTAGGTTTAGCCCGGCTATCAGTGCCTCGTACTCTGCCTCGTTGTTGGATGCCGCAAACTCAAAGCGTAGTAAGTATTCTAGTTTTGTTCCGCCCGGGCCGCGTAGCACTATTCCAGCCCCGCTGCCTTGTTGGTTCGAGGAGCCATCCACGTGAAGGATCCAGGGCTCCTCATCCCAGTTCGCGCTTGGTCTAACCAGGAGGGAAGCCACGCTGGCTGCTACTTCACGGGGCTCGGACTCGTTTGGCTTGAGAGCTCCGAGTTCGCCCGAACTGGGGACCTCGGGCTCGACCAGTTCAGGGGCTCCGGGGTTGAATGTGCACTCCGCGATAAAATCTGCCAAGGCTTGGGCCTTGATGGCAGTTCTTGGCTTGTACTGGAGATCGTACTCGCTGAGCTCGATGGACCACTTCGTCAGCCGGCCGGAAACCTCGTGTTTGAGTAAGACTTGCCTCAGAGGTTTGTCGGTCAGGACGATGATGGTGTGGGCCTGGAAGTACGGGCGGAGTTTCCGTGCTGCTATCACCAGGGCATACGCTAGCTTTTCTATCTGCGGGTACCTTGTTTCTGCTCCCTGCAAGATTTTACTAACATAATATATGGGTCGCTGGACCCGGTCTGCCTCCTTTACTAGTACCGAACTGACTACCTCGTCGCTGGCTAAGAGGTATAGCTCTAAGACTTCGCCTTCCTCGGGCCGAGCTAAGGTTGGTACTTTGGCGAGGTAGCCTTTTAGCTCGTCAAACGCGAGCTGACAGTCTTGGGTCCATTCGAACCCTTTGCCTTTGATCGCTTTGAAGAAGGGTAGGCAGCGGTCTGCCGATTTGGACATGAAGCGGCTTAGGGAGGCTATGCGGCCGTTTAGCCTTTGGACTTCTTTTATTTTCCGAGGTGGTCTCATATCTAGGATGGCTTGTATTTTGTCCGGGTTGGCCTCGATGCCACGTCGATTGACAACGTAGCCCAGGAACTTGCCTGAGGTGACGCCAAAGACACATTTGTTGGGGTTTAATTTCATGTTATACTGACGCAGGATTTGGAAGACAGAATCTAAGTCTTGTATTAATTATTGCGAAAACTGTGTTTTGACGACCATGTCGTCTACATAGCACTCTATCTTTGTGCCGATCAGGGGCCGAAATAGCTTATTTACAAGTCTTTGGAAGGTCGCCCCGGCGTTTTTTAACCCGAAGGGCATGACCTTGTAACAGTATATACCGAATTCGATTATGAAGCTGGTTTTTTCCTCGTCGGACTGGTCCATCCGGATTTGGTTGTAGCCTGAGTAGGCATCCAGGAAACTTAGCAATTCGTGTCCCGAGGTCGCGTCCACTAGACGGTCGATCCTAGGAAGGGGGAAGCAGTCTTTTGGGCAAGCTCGATTCAGGTCGGTGTAGTCGACGCACATGCGCCACTTGTCGTTCGCCTTTTTCACCAGCACAGGGTTGGCCACCCAGCTCGGGTAATGGACTTCCCTTACGAAGTCTGCCGCGAGGAGCTTTTCGACTTCCTCGTCGACTGCTTTCCAGCGCTCCGGGGCTAAGTTCCGTTTCTTCTGTCTAACGGGTTTGACTAAAGGGTCAGTGTTAAGTTTGTGAGTTATAAGATTAGGGTCAATGCCTGGCATTTCGGCCGCGGACCATGCAAAAATATCTAAATTTTGGAGTAAAAAACTTACCAGTTCGGCCCGTAGGGGTTCCTTGACAGAAGCACCAATTTGGAGTGCGCGAGATGGGTCCGTAGGTAAGGTCGGGACCGCGACTGTCTCTTCTGTCGAAGAGGCTCGTTCTTCGCCTTGCTCCGTAGGCCGCTCCAGGTCGAGGTCGCCGGCCGGCTTGGACTTGCCCTTTAGGGCGGCGACGTAGCACTTGCGGGACTCGAGCTGGTCGCCCCGCACTACCCCCACACCGAAGTCTGTAGGGAACTTCATTGCCAAATAATAAGTAGAGACTACCGCCCGCAGGATATGCGTGATTGGCCGTCCTATTATGGCGTTGTATGGGGAGGGGGTCGCGACCACCAGAAAATCGTGGTTGAGTTTGACCGCACAAGGCCACGTGCCGACCTCTACGGGCACCGTTATCTTTCCAAGGGGTCTGACTTCCTCCCCGCTGAAGCCTACCAGGGGAGTGCTTGCAGGTTTTAGGTCGCTCCTTGGCAGTTACAGCCGATCAAATGCCGACTTGAATAGGATGTCCGCCGAGCTGCCTGAATCTACGAGCACGCGCCTAACTTCGAAGTCGCTGATCCTGAGTTTAATGACGAGTGCGTCGTCGTGAGGGTAGCGAACTCCCCGCGCGTCGTCTTCTGTGAAGAGGATCGGCTCCTCGGTCTTCGGCCTCTTTGGGGGGTTCCGCTCCTCGAGGACCGCTTCGCGAACTGAGGTCCGAGCTGCCGCTGATGTGCATCCCGCCACCACCGAACCTCCCACAATTACATGGATGGTTCCCCGAACTGGCCTTTCTGCCGGAGGCTGTCGCTGCACCGGTTCGGCGGGCCTGCTGCTAGTCTCCGGGGCGTCTTTTAAGTGTTCGCCCGGCTGATCCGCTTTATTGCTATTATTGTTGTGCTGTACAAAGTTTCTTAAGTAACCGCGACGGATGAGCCCCTCTATCTCGTCTCGGAGGTTATTACATAGCTCGGTACTGTGACCGTGGTTCCTATGGAAACTACAATACAAATTCTTGTTTCTTTCGTTCAGATTTCCCTTTAGGCGAGGTGGCCATTTCACGAAGGGGGCGTCCTTGATCGTCATTAGGATCTCGGTCCGCCTTGTGTTCAGTGGCGTGTAATCTGTCCGAGGTGGGAGGGGAGCTCGGAATGACTGGTTTGGTTTCGGGTCCCGGGCCGGGTTTTTCCGGTCGGCCGAGCTAGAGGGCTCGCCGTCCCTCTTTCTTTTCTCATTTCCGCCCTCGGTTCTTTGGTTGATTTCCTCCTCCGTCCTCATAAACTTGTCCGCGAGCTTGAGGAAATCGGCCACGGTCGCGGGCTAGTTAGCTACCATGTGCCACTTGAATTCCTTGTGCGTCACCCCTCTTTTTGCTGCGGCGAGCTGTACCGCGGGGTCCAACCGAGGTATCTGTAAGCATGCCTCGTTGAATCGTTTGATGTAGCCCCGTATGAGTTCTCCTTCTCTTTGGACTACTCTGAAGATGCTTTCCTCTGCTCTGGGGCACCGTTTGCTGGTAACAAAGTGCGCCGTGAAGACCTGTACGAACTGAGCCCAGCACTTTATCGATTCGGGGGCCAGGTTCCTGTACCAAGTGCGGGCTACCCCCTTGAGGGTGGTGGTGAAGGCCACGCACATGCATGATTCGCTGGCCCTGGCGAGGTGCATTTGGGACTGGAAAGTGTTCACGTGGTCGTTGGGGTCGAAGGATCCGTCGTACTTGTCTAGGGGCGGGAGCTTGAAATCTTTAGGCAAGGGGACTGCCAGGAGTTCTGAGGCGAGGGGGGAAGGAACTGAGAGAATCGGGGCGATTCCTACCTCGTCCGAGCTCGTCTCGCCTTTGCCTCTGAGCTCGGATAAGACGCGGGTGGCGGTTCGTCGACTTCGACGGCGCCTCCGCTGCTGAGTGGGCCTTGTGCTGGCGCTGCTGGCCTCCGTGTTGCCGAGCTCGATGGGCTCGGAGTTCTGGTAGTCTGCTGCTGTCAGTGCGCTGAATCGGTTTCCCAGCAGTGGGGACTCCGGTTTTGAGACCCGAGGTGCTGACCTCGCGGGCAAGGTTCCTGATCCGCCTGCGAGCCGCGAAGCGGGGATGACTTTTCTTTCTCTCCGGCCTGGGTCGAGGCCTGGCTGTTTGGGGGATTCTGGGGCCTGGAGGCCTTTCCTTGGTGAAGGCGCCCATCTTGCGGAGAGGCCTTTACTGGCTTCGGGGCAGGGTGGCGAGGTGGAAGCGGCGGTTGGTTCGGTGTCAGTTGGGGAAACTGCTGCTGATAATGGTATTGGGAGAGGTTGTGCAACACTTGGTGTTGGTGAAGCTGGTGTTGCTGGAACTGCTGCATCTGGGCTTGCATTGCTCGCATGCATTGCATTAAGTCGTCCAACCGATTCTGGCTAGCTGCCAGGGGGACGGCGGTCGGTTTGGAGAAGGTAGTCTCGATGGGAGGAGGGAAGGAGACGTTTGCGAAGGGCAGGCTTATAGGTGCCACTGTTTGTGGCGTAGTCAGGTTGGGGATTCCATCCACCGTGAGGGGGATGGTGAACTGCCCCACACACACTACGGGGACTTGGGGCTGTTCCCCGGTGGTGTTCGTCTTTGTGCCGCGTCCGGCGTTGCTGGATGAGGCCATAAGTAATGAGTTCTTTAGAGAAGAAGGGAAGGGTATGAAAATTTCGGAGGGAGGCTTTTTGAAGCGTGTTCCCACAGACGGCGCCAATTGATGATGAACGATTTGGCCGGTCTTAGCTGTTGATGACCTTGCCTCTGAAATGGGTAACAGGGACCTGAAACGGGAGGAGAAGAGAAGCTCCGGGGAGAACCCGGCGTAAGGGCTCCGAAGCTCAAGTTAGAATTCTTCAAAGGCAAGAATAACCAGATAGCGCGGAAGTTCGCATACCTCGTCCCTGGGGGGTAGAAGCCTTTTATAACCACCTCGCGCACTCACTTCCAGGCCTCCGTCAGGTCGGGCATGATTACTTCTGAACTCCCGCCAGTTCGGGTGTCATTTCCTCTGGTCAGACAGAACCACCACTGTTCCTTTTATCGGAGCCGTCTCTGCGGCTAGTGACGACGGCTGCAGGTGGCGGTGGCAGGAAGCCGTTTGAAATGCGGCTGTCAGGCGTCAGATCCCAAATCAGTCAGGTACGTCGCCCTTTGATAAAGACGTCCTTGGTGTCGGGTACGTTTGGCTGGCCTGGTGCTTTGGAAGTGAAGTGTTGGAGTGGCGAGCGAGGTACCTTGAGTTCGGTTTGGAGTGTTCCGAGCTGTCACGGGTCAGCTCGGGTCAGCTTTGTGAGGCTTGGGGCCCAGTATAGTTCGTGCTCCTTGCAGGGAGCTCGGGTTCTCAGTAGGGAGCTCGCTCTTAACAGGGGGCTCAGGCTCCTAGTAGGGAGCTCAGGTTTTTAGGGAGCTCGGGCTCCTAGTACCGAGCTCGGACTTGGGGAGCTCGGACCTTTGACAGGGAGCTCGCTCTTAATCAGGGAGCTCGGGCTCCTAGTAGGGAGCTCGGATTTAGGGAGCTCGGGTTCTTAGGGAGCTCGGGCTCCTAGTACCGAGCTCGGACTTGGGGAGCTCGGGCTCCTAGTACCGAGCTTGGACTTGGGGAGCTCGGGCTCCTAGTACCGAGCTCGGACTTAGGGAGCTCGGGTTTTAGGGAGCTCGGACCTTTGACAGGGAGCTCGCTCTTAACAAGGAGCTCGGACTAAGTACAGCGGTCTGGAGTTCGGGCTCGGTAGTGAGTTTGGACTTGCTTCCGATGTTCGCTTTGGGTGCTCTACTGTCCCGAGCTGCTTGCCTTTGCCACGTGTCGGGCGATCGCGAGGCCGGGCTAAATTTCCCTTCATCAGAATCCAAATTAATTTGTTTTGGTAGGAATTGGAATCCAGTTTGAATTGAGTTCTCAATTCAATTATTGGTATCTTTAAGCTTAATCTACACGCAAGGAAAGTAAGCAAGGATTTTAAAATTGAATCGGACAACGAATCGATCAGGGGTTCATTTGAAACAAATGGATGGCTCGTTCTAACAAAATATTAAAAACCATTGGAGGATTCAAATGGTTTGACCACTCGGATCAATAATTTACTGACCAAATCAACAGTTTTTAGCAAAATAACGATTCTGGGATAAAATGGAAGTATGAAACTGATTGCCTGACTGATTTCCAATTTTTCTAGTCTGGTCTGATTTTGAAAACCATGAAAGTAAGTGAATGTTCTAAGTTCAATTGCAGAAATTGGGATCGGAAAAAGAATGAGAATTAATATTTGAAGTGGTCTAGCCATACAGGAGTAGTATAACCCCTATGATTTTGTTTTTTCAAATAAAAACAACCGTCACATCAGTAAACTTAATTATATTGATTTTTGCTGATATGGCAATTATTTTTATTGGTCAGAGAATTGATGATTTGGTAATACAGCGGTGCATGCAATGTATCGGAGTACAAGGGCTGATGTGGCAATTATTTTTATTCATTTGTACTGGTGTAAATGTATCGAGTGCAAAATTACAAATAGGATGGGTGCTAGTTTTACTTAATTCAGATTTGGTTGTCTTATTTGTTTATGAGAAGTAAAATGAACTGACCCCTATTTTATATTTCAGAGAATGGAGGTAGGAGATTATTTTTTTCTTTTTTTTGGAAAGTGAGATAGGAAGCAAGATGATACGGTTCCTGAATCATATGAGAGAGAATTGAGGTAGCTAGGAGAAGGTGATGCAAATTTTGCATCAATTATTGAAATGCAAACTTTACACTGATACTTTAATAAATGGATGCAGAGCAGAATTGAGTACAGAATTTATAAGTGGTTCAAATTTTGCACTGCAAACACAATTCCGGTCTCCTGCCCAGCGTTACCCAGAGGACAGTAATAACTGTATATTAAGATCTCCCCATGAATGGTAATATGCAAATACAACAAATGTTCTCAATGTGTAGTTATTAGGTATGGCAACAGGGTGGGGCATGCACTCCCCCTTCCCGCCCTATAACTAAAATCCCCGCACCCGTTCCTGCCCCGTCCCCGGTATCGGGGTGAAGATTCAACCCCCATCCCTGGCCCGATTGGGGATGAGGAATCCCCGACAGGTCTGGGGATGGGTAATCCCTGACATTTCCCTGCTCAAATGATTGTATCCAATTCCAACTTTCAAATTTGATTTGTTTATATTCAGATTGGAATCCAGTTTAGACACAATTGGGTATTGAAAAGCATTAAAAAATCAAATTAAAAATGATCACGTTACTGTATATACTATTGTTCAAAATTGGTATTAACCAGCTCATGGGCTCATGGTTTTCTCTTATAATATATTTCTGTCCAACATTTTCAGGACGACTCATGTCCACCAAATGCCAATTTTGCAGAATTTAAAACCAGGACAATGTCTATAAAGCTGTACAATAATACCAAGTTCATCCAACCAAAAAATCTGCCAATTACAATTAAATTGCAATACCCTTGATATACTCGGATGGTGTTTGGAATTGTAGATGAATCCTGTTCATAGGTAACCAGCAGACCTAGAGATGGCAAACATTCTCCAGAAAACAAAACTGCAGGAAAAACCAAATGCATGCCAGTCACTTGGGAGTGCCCAATTCCTCAGAAAAACCAAATCTAAGAGCATTTCTTGAAACACCAAAAGATGGAGCTCTGCCAAATGTGGAAAACACAGAAAAATTCCATATCAGCAATAAAAAATTATGATTTTTTTTTCTGTTTTTTAACCAAGAAAAAAAATGAACACATTGTCTTGCTAGAATATATGTTCAATAGGTCATTTTCTGTTTTCTGGAGTGTTTTGAGGGAGCATAATAGCAGGATTTTCAGAATACTTGTGAACAACGATCTAATAGCAGATTTGATGGTTCAACTGGTAGATTTGCTTTGAGAAATAATGAGGTAGATTCGGATCAAATCCGAATCCGAACTGAGTCCCCACCATCCAATTAAATTTCGGGTCAGATTTGGATTTGAAGTTCCAATAGTTGGATCATATTTGGATGTGCTTGGATCTGAATTGAATCCGACCTGATTACAGCCGCGAGTGTAATAAAGAAATCAAGGGATATTGAGCTTTGGATACAAAGAAACTTTGGAAAAGAATATCATAACCTCTTCACCATTTGTTTCATCATTATTCTTCTCTTGGACTCTAAGATAATCATACCAACAAAACTTTAATGAACAGAACATTGAAAGGGAAAAAGCAGTCTTTGCTAACAGGTTGTTCACGACAAGTTTTTCTCCTAAACAAACTCTCACCATAAAGACATTCAAGTGGGATGGCCTCACTTAGATGAATAGAAGACAAGCAATGAATTGAAATTTGAAATTATGAAGTTAAGTTTGTTGAGAAGCCAATTTTTAGGCATATCATGATTTGAGTTAGGATGCAAATTTTGTACCCTATTCAGACTTGGATGTGTCTGTTTGTACTTTGAGTACATGCAGGTGCAAAGGGTTGCTTCATTTGAAGAATCTCAATTACAATGGGCTTGAGATCAGACATGGGCCCATTCAAATGTGTTATCTGTGTGTACACATACAAGTGAAAAATTGGGTTGCTCCATTTGAAAGAATTTCATCTACACTGGGCTTGAGTTCAAAAGGTGGCCCATTCAAAATTTTAAAATGCTCAACCCAATCTGACCCAAGTTGCACCCCTAATAAGATGTGGTAAGTCCTAAGAAGTCTAACTCCATTAATGTAAAAGTCCTTAGTCAATGGGCTGATAATCTCACATAAAAATGGGATCTTTATGGGGAAAACATGGAATTTCAAATTTTCCAAAATCAGCCCAAGTAGAAAACAATATTTCATGTAAGAAAACTGGTTTTCTCTAAAATTACTTTACAACAATCACGCCAAATAGGTTTCCAACAAATTGGAAAATGTATTACTTGATCCAAAATACACAAATACAGCTCCATCTCACTCAAACAACTTTTTACTTCAATCCACAGCCTCATTTTCCTAAAGCAATAAAGAAAAACCAAGAGTTAGTATATCGAGTTTAAGTTAAAACTATATTAAAATCATCACTATTTAAATATCTCATCATTTATATTTGAATCATCACTATTGATGGTGTTATATGTGCAAAAAACCTCGCCAACAGGAGCATCTACACAAAAGAAGAAAGTTAATTATAAAGCTCAAATAATGAATATTCATTTTTTTTTCAATATATAAAGATTCAATTTAAATAATATTACCTTGAATTTCATGTGCCAACCAATTTTGAGGCCTCCAATGTGTTGGCATGAAATTTACTAAGATGTGGACTTACTAGCCTTCCCCCAATGCTAAAGGCAAACTCTGAAGCAACTGTGAAAATAATAATAGCTAGTACATCACTGGAAATTGTTTGTAAGGTAGGATACTTGAATCCATTTGACTTCCACCAAGATAAAATATCAAAGTTTTGAGTACTAGGCAGTACATTTTCTTTCAAATAATGGTCAAACTCTGACTTCGCAATCAAATTACTTGAACTCCTATTAACAAACAAGTCATAATTGGAAAGCGGATCTTATTCTTCCATATCAATGTTTTCAGATGTGTAAATTGGACTATCTAAAGTTTCACTACCATGTCCAAATTCTTTATAATTGGATTTGGATTGATACTCATGAAGCAAGTCATAACACAACTGACGAATCCTCTTAATCTCATCCAATGCACCATTCGCATATATCATAAGAAAATAATACTCTATCAAATTCACCTTATATCTTGAATCCAATACAGTTGCCACACCAAAAATGACATTAATCATACACCAATACTTGTTAAATTTCTCCAACATTTTCAATGCCATCTTCCTTACAATCTCATATGAACATTTAAGACACCGAGATAATGTTATTCTAATCTCACAAACTTTGGGAAAATATAAATTTAATGTAGGATACTTAGTTCCTGAAAATAATTTAGTCACTTTATAAAACAACTTTAACCTCCCACAAATTTCCTTTGCCAACTCCCATTCTTCTTCACTTGTCAAACATTTATATTGTGATTCACGTTGCCTTAAGCAAGAGAAGACATCCTTATAAATTAAAGTAGTATAAAGCATCTCATATGTTGAATTCCATTTGGCTTTACAATCAGGAGATAACTTCTTACTATGAATTTGCAACGGTAGGGATGTCTCCTCAAACTTTTGTTCTCTTTTGGGGATTGTTTTCCAATACACAATACTGTCACGAATTTTTTCAATAGCATCTCCAATCACAAGTAATTCATCTTGTACAATCAAGTTAAGTATATGTGTACAACAACGCATATGCAAGAATCTTCCATCCAACATAAGTGAATTCATAGAAAGCTTATCTATAATATCATTGGAAATGATATCATTCGTAGTGCAATTATTAATAGTAATTTTAGATAACTTTCTATCAATATTCCAATCTAAAAAACATTTTACTAATATACCTGCAAGAACCTTTTTTGTGTGTGGACAAGACACATAAACAAACCTATAACAATAAATAAAACAGAAAAAAGCTAAATAACAAAAGTAGATATAAAAGATGGTGAAACTTACTTAAGAATACTAAATACTATTAATGAATTTTATATTAAAAAGGCAGGTTGAGAGATTGCAAGAGACTGTTGGAACAATATAAGCAAGCAAAGCTCATGCACGGGGATGAGCTGCTGTGGGGCACCGATGGGATGTGCTTTGTGAGGAACCCATCCCTGTCTCCTGGAAGTGACCCTTCTATATAAATAAGAAATATCCGCCCAAACATCCAGCAGGGTCTAGGGAAATGGAGGCCTTACCATTCACCATTTAAGTTAGAACCTTCGAGTCCATTTCAACCCAAACACCCTCTAGGTTGATATCTTCACACAACCAAAGATCATCCAAGAGCGCATGGTCTTCAGCTTTAGAACATGTAGTGTGGCCATAGTAGTTATGGAATTCCACTGGGGAGGTTGCCATTGTTCTCCCTAGCTAATTATACCATCACCACAACTCATATATGATCATTGATCCATGACAATACACACCATCTGTGTTAAGCTTGAAGCATTAGGTGGGTGGCATTAGCCATTTAAAAATAGGAAAATTTTCGATTAATATCCCGTACATTGGGTCAAATTCCATTTTCGTCCCTGAACTTTAAATGCAACGATTTAATACCTCGATTAGTACCTCATTTTCTAATGAGGAACTTTAATGTTCCCCGAGGTTTGATTGATAATATTAATAAGAAACAAAGATCTTTCCTATGGTGAAAGCACAATAAAAAATTGAGTAACTTGTTAAATGGGACACCATTTGTAAACTAAAAACAAATGGGGTTGGAGACTAAAGAAACTGCTATAGATAAATGTGGCTTGTATAGCTATCTTGGGTGGAAAATTCTTACACAACCTAATAACCTATGGGTTATGGTAATCTATGGTAATCAATGACAAATATATTAAAAATAAAATTTTTGAGATATAATAGAAATAAAAAAATCTCTTGGGCATGAAGACGAATTCTAAAATATAAAAAAAATTCTAAAGAAAGATATTAGATGAAAAATAGGCAATGGAAAATCCATTAACTTTTGAAATGATACTCGGGTACCTAATAACCCTCTTAGTCTTTTCAAAAACCATTGTCAAGGAGAGTAAGACCATAAACTTGGTGAGTTTGTTACCAAAGAGTAGGATGTGGAACAAAGAAAATATATTGAAAAGCCTACCTTATTAAGTTTAGGAAAAGGTTAGAACCATTCCTGTTCTCTCACTTCCAAGGGAAGATGAACTATTTAGAGTGACCAAATCCAAAAGGAATCTTCACAATAAGATCAACATATACATTGATAGGTGAAGAGGTGGATAATGGAAATATTAATGCTTTTTCGGAAGTTTGGAAACTAAAGAGCCCACACCAAATGAATATGTGTTTTAATATATCTTCCATTAAACAAAACACTATTAACAAGGGAAAGATTCAAAAGATGGGGTATGAGTCAAGAATCGGGATGACCCCTCTATGAACAAGATAAGGACATTAAGCAACCTCCCTCCATTGCTTATTTTAGAGCCAATATGGAGAAATGCTATACAAAGAATAATTAACCCTTATGAGAATGAGGATATTGAGGAAAGGGAGAGGAGGATGAAAAGTATAACAAATATAATGAAGACGACTTCTTCTTGAAAGGAGTAGTGCACTTCTGTGGCATATATGATATATGGAAAAACAAAAATAGCAAAATTTTTTAAAATAAGTCTGCCCTACTCTCCTAGTTAGGCATGAGATTGGCTTCCATCAGGGTAAGCCCGTTCTCACACCATCCCAATTGTCTTTTGCAACCTTGCATTGGGAATATTTTCCCATGAAATAAAGCACATAAGCAGGAGCTGTAAAGGCTGCTCGAATTCATGAGGCATAGTATGATCTGCTCTATTTCCATTTTCTTTTTTTTTTTTTAAAAATCACAAACTCTAAGGCTGTCTTTGGTTGCAATGCAAATAAATTTGTACTGATGTGAAATCGTGACAGTGCAAATGATTTTAATGTAAATTCTGACCTATTTTTGTTTCGAACTTTAACTTATTTTGCTTGATTGCATTAAAAATAAAGTAAATTAAGACATGACGAATAATAAAATAAAATCCAAAACAAAATTAAATGAGAATTTGCATTTTTTTCATCTGCACTCTCCTACATTTATACTAGTGCAAATAAAATTGCACTGCAACCAAACACAGCCTGCAACTGTGTATAGGAGGATTAATACTTCCTCAAATAAATAAATAAAAAGAATCCTCCAACAAGGTCTTGCTATTGTTCAGCGCATCTCCCACTAATTGAATATTGAAAAGGCTAAGCTCCATTTCTAGTATTAACCACTCCAAACAGGCCCAGACCTCCTTAACTGAGACTCTTGGTAAGGGAATAGTTCTAGTGGTGCAATCAATTTGAGCTCTAACCCGACAGTTCAGGTTCTAGTTTGATTGGGTTTAATTTGAGCTTGGTGCCAATTGAATTCAAATCTTGGGGGTAAATTAGATTAGTTATTCAAATTCGAACCGTCCAATGAAATGTCTGGTTTTAAGGATTGCAAACCTGGATTTTCTTCGAGCTGAAGTCGAACTTAATTATCGAATATTTAGTTGAACCAAAATCAAATATAATTAGTATTATACAGAAACCAAGCTAAGACAAGCTGAAGTTCAGCTCGGGTCAGTTCCTTTGCGCCCTGAAGCTCTTCCAACTATTAACACCCCAAAAGTGTCTCTATGACACACCTGTTCCTAGAAGGGTCTCGATCCCCAGCAGATAGTTACAAAATATTCTGTGCATGAGCAGAGATAACAACAAGCATTGTATGAAATTTATAGTTCTCCTCAAACGTCTTATACATTGCTTTTCAAATGTGCCATACATGAAAATCCTTCCCTGGCTAAACTAACCTTTGAAATAATGATCTTGCTCCCCTGCTCTGTAATAAGAAATATGAGCATTATTGCTAATTGTTGTTAATTACTTGTAGAATCAATTCATTCCGTTTTGAAAAGAGAATTTTAATGGGTTTCTAGCTGATGAGGGCAACTAATATCAATAAAAAATAATATTTTTTATAAAATAACTACAATAAGATAACCTTTTTGAAAAAATATCAAAAAAGGGCACTGATACTGTTCCTTGTCTTCCTCCTCTACCTATGTATTCATGCGAATACACTGGATTCGAAGACGACGATGAGGGTTAGAGGAAGACAAGGGTGAATAAGAAAAGAGAGGAAGACGGGTTTTGCGCACTAATAGAGGTGTAAATTGGATCGTGCTGGGCCTGGGATTTTAGGTCCACGGGATGACATGACATGGCATGACCAAGCAGGCCGTATTGCTCGTGACCCATGGGCTGGGACGACCCAACCTGCATTCCGGCCCAGCATGGCCCATGGCATGTCATATACATATATAGAGTCAACTTGACTTCTCCCGGTCGGCCAGGAAGTATTTATATTATTATTAAAACATAACTAAAAAGACCTATGTGCCCTTACTTAAGTTAAGAGCGCTTGTTCCAACACAACATTACAGATCAACAACATTAATCTAGGTATAAAGACAGAAATACCCCTGCGCTAACACTCTCCCTCACGTTGGTGAGTATATATCATATACTCCCAGCTTGTTACATATGTAGTCCACTCTTCCCCGACTCAAGCCTTTTGTAAATAAATCAGCCCACTGATTTCCTATATTAACATGTGTAGTGTCTAGCTCTCCATTCAGCACCTTCTCCCTCACAAAGTGACAATCAACCTCAATGTGCTCGGTTCTTTTATGAAACACTGGATTAGAGGAGATATGAACTACAACCTGATTATCACAATAGAGCTTCATTGGAGTGTTAATGTTGTACCCTACTTCTTGTGCTCGGTTCTTTCATGAAACACTGGATTAGAGGAGATATGAACTGCAGCCTGATTATCACAATAGAGCTTCATTGAAGTGTTAATGTTGTACCCTACTTCCTATAGAAGATTCCTTAGCCACACTAATTCACAAGCGGTGTGCGCCATAGCCCTATATTCTGCTTCTGCACTGCTTCTTGCCACAATCGTCTGCTTTTTACTTTTCTATGTCACCAGGTTACCTCCCAGAAACGTGCAATAGCCTGTAGTAGACCGCCTATCAGACATAGAACCGGCCCAATCAGCATCAGAATACCCTTTTATTTCAAGTTTTCCCCCACTCTTGTATATCAGACCGCGACCTGGAGCCCCTTTTAGATACTTCACAATTCTCAGAACTGCATTCCAATGAGGAATCAGAGGTTTCTGCATGAACTGGCTTACCACACTAACCGCAAATGAGATGTCTGGTCTAGTAATGGTTAGGTAGTTCAGTTTTCCCACAAGTCATCGGCATCTGCCAGGGTCTTCAAACACTTCACCCATATCACTGCTTAGCTTGGTATTTGTGTCCATGGGTGTTTCAACTGGTTTGGCACCCAACAAGCCTATTTCTTCCAGCAAATCAAGCACATACTTCCTCTGGCACAGGTTAATCCCATACTTGGATCTCGCTACCTCTATCCCCAAGAAGTATTTCAATTTACCTAGATCCTGTCTGAAAGTGATCCTGCAGATAAGTCTTCAGCTTGTCAATACCAATGTTATCATTCCCAGTAATAACAATATCATCTACATACACCACCAACAGTATTTTTCCTCCCGGAGAGTCATGACTAAATACAGAATGGTCAACTTTGCACTGTTTCATACCAAACTTCTTTACCACCTCACTGAACCTACCAAACCATGCTCGAGGAGACTGTTTAAGCCCATGTATAGCCTTCCTTAGTCTGCACACCTTACCATCCTCCCCCTGAGCAACAAACCTTGGAGGTTGCTCCATGTAGACCTCCTCGAGTAAGTCACCATGCAAAAAGACATTCTTGATATCAAGCTGATATAGTGGCCACTCATACATGGCTGCAAGAGAGATCACAATACGAACTGACCCTATCTTAGCAACCGGTGAGGTCTCTGTGTAATCAATACCATAGGTTTGGGAGTACTCTTTTGCAACTAAATGCGCTTTCAGGCGTTCAACACTACCATCAGGCAGATACTTAACCGTATAAACCCATTTACAACCAACAGCTTGCTTCCCAAGAGGAAGAGCAGTGAGATCCCAAGTACGATTATGATGAAAGGCTGAGAGTTCTTCTTCCATGGCACGGCACCACCCTAGAGAGGCAAGGGCTTCCTGGACATCTTTAGGAACAATAACTGATGATAACAAGGTAACAAACTGGCAATGGGAAGCGGAAAGGTGAGTAAGAGAAACATAATTAGAAATGGGATGAAGGGTGCAAGTACATTTACCTTTCCGCAAAGCAATGGGTAGATCAAGCTCAGATGCTAAGTGCGGGTCTGGTGCCAGATCCGTCGACGGAGATGTAGCCGGAGGAGTAGTAGCTGGTGCGCGTGGGCGATGTGTATACACATGACGGATCGGTGGGCGTTCAACAGGTGGTGGCACCGGAGGTAAGGATTTGGTCACGACTGGAACAAAGGAAGGAGGATCGACAATGGGAAGTGGAAGAGGAGGAGGTGATGAGGAGGAAGAAGCATCACCGGACCCCAAAAATAACGGAGTAGATTCAAAGAAACTGACATCAGCACACACAAAGGACCATCAAGAACCAGGATGGTAACACCGATACCCTTTCTAGGTTCAAGAATAGCCAAGGAAGATGCACTTGAGAGAACGGGCATCAAACTTGTCATTCCCGGGACCCAGATTATGGACGAAGCAGACACACCAAAAAACTCTCGGCGTAAGAGGGAACGGAGACAAAGTGGGAAATAAGACCTGAAACGGAGAATGACCATCAAGGATGAACGTGGGCATCCGATTAACCAGAAAGCAAGAGGTAAGCACTACATCACTCCAAAAAGGTTTGGGAACATGCATGTGATGCATTAGGGATCTTGCTGTTTCAAGGAGATGGCGATTCTTTCTCTCAGCCCCCCCGTTTTGTTGTGGGGTGTAGGTACACGAGGTCTGATGTATAATGTCGTGTTGGTCCAGGTATTCCTGAAATGATGAGGATAAGTATTCGTAGCCATTATCAGAACAAAAAACTTTGATGTGGGTACCAAATTGGTTATGAATCTCAGCATAAAATTTCTGAAAAATGGTAAACAATTCACTTCTTTCTTTCATTAAATAGAGCCACGTCATCCTTGAAAAATCATCCACAAAAATGACAAAATATCTGTATCCATTATATGACATCACTTTATAAGGACCCCAAACATCTGAATGCACTAAAGAAAAAGGACTCGACACACAATTATCAACCCTAGATCTAAAGGAAACACGATGGTGTTTCCCAAACTGACACGACTCACAATCCAAAACAAAAAGCTGACTCAAGGACGAAACCAAGGACTTCAAGATTTTTAGCAACGGATGACCAAATCGGCAGTGCCACTGGAGAGGAGAAAGAGATGACTGGAGAGCTGTTGAAGTTCTACCACCACCATCGTCAAGATAATACAGTCCACCTGCTTCATGCCCTCCACCAATCTTCATCCTCGTCTTGAGATCCTGAAAAACACACATCGAAGGATAAAAGGTAATGGAGTAGTTAAGTGATTTGGTCAGCTTACTAACAGACATAAGGTTAAAAGGCAATTTAGGAACATACAAAACTGATGAGGGGGATACAGGATCTAGGTCAACATTACCAACACTACAAATTGAGGATGTGGAACCATTAGCAAGGGTGACAGATTGTGATGTTGAGCAATGAGATAAGGAGGAAAACACACCTGGAGTTCTAGTCATGTGATCGGAGGCTCTAGAGTCAATGATCCATGGATTGGGTGTAGATGCCAAACAAGCCATACCTAAGTGAGCAAAAATCGCCGTGTTCTGCTGTGATTGAATAAACCTCTCATATTCAACACGAGGAACACTCACCATCTCCTTCATGGAACCATCTGTGGATGTAGGAGGCATCTGGTCAAATGAATGATTCTCCTATCTAAAGTTGGAACTCGAGTCACCGATCGCGGCATGATTGGCCCAGGTTGAGGGAGGACCATGTAGATCATAACAATAGTTGATGGTATGTACATCCATACCACAACGAGTGCACTTCCTCAGGCCTGAGCTACGTCCTCTATCATGGGCTCCCCCTGAATCTCTGCTCCCAGTACGACCACCACCACGATTATGAGTAGACCCACCATCGCCACTTCGGCCATATGCTGAACCACTACCACCACCATGGCCAAACTGAGCTCCCCGAGCTCCACCTCTAACACCATGGCCTCTCGATGCAGCAAAGGCAGATCTATCTAAGATATTAGAGTTCTCAGTAGATTCGATAGAAATCCTCCGGAGTCGAGCAAATACCTCTTCTAGGGACAGAAGAGCTGATCCCCCTAATATATGAGCCTGTACTGGTTCATATTCAAACTTTAGTCCCACAAAAAATCTAGTCACATCAAGCTGCTCTCTCTGTTGTTGCTGAATCTTGACATCAGAAGTGAGAGGATGATAGACATTCAACTCATTACGTATGTTCCTCATGTTGGCATAGTACTCCTCAAGACTTTGATTGCCCTGTTGCAGGTTAAAGTACTCTTGATAAAGCTGATAAACTTTGGTTGTATTGTCCTGCCCCGAATACAATTTCTTCGCATGGTCCCACACATCTTTGGCAGTATTAAGTAACATGAAGTTCACACTAATCTTGGGTTCCATACTGTTCCACAACCATGTGATGATCTGAGCATCCTCTTGCTCTCAGTCTTCATACTCGTGAGAGTCAGAGGAGGGTTTCTCCTCTCTGATGTGTTTTACCTTCTTCTTTGCCTTTAGAAAGACTTTAACAGATTTAGCCCAAGGCACATAATTCTCTCAATTTAATTTAATGGAAGTCATCTGAACATTCAGGTAGTCTGTAGGCACCATCACACTAGGTTTATAATCATTATTATCTCCCATTATGTTATCACCAATTCTGCACACTTGCTGAATTCTATTATCACTGAGATCTACACACTACACACCACTAGGTCACACCTGTCACATTGATTGCAGCACTTATTGTTGCTGTAATGTGTGCTCTTTACACCACAAACCCTAGATCACCCCTACCACATCGATTTCAACACTTGTTGTTGCTGAAAAGTGTGCTCACACCACAAACCCTACTCCTACAACTACCTGAAATCTCACCACTATATGGTCATATCTCTTCCTTCAAAATGCACAAAGAAACCAGCATAAACCCTAACACATTATTGGCCGAAACCCTAGCATATGGTCTGAAACATAGTTCCTATTTAATCCATAACAGATATCATGCACTGAAATCTCTTACCTTATCATTGAAGTAACACCCATACAAGTAGGAAAGCAGTCCACACACGACCACCGCTGCACACACAACAGCCACACACCACAGCCACTGCCCACATAGTTCGGCCCTCTATTCTTCCTCTACTAGGAGAGGGCGATCTCAGAAATCACAGCAACCGACCACATACGACCTGACTGGAGGCATAGAAACCTCCAAGGGAAGATGGCGATCACTCCTTTTCAGCTCTTTCCCTTATCTCCAATCGAACACAGAAAAAAAAGGAAAACCCTAGATAGGGTGCGTAGAGAATGGAAACCTAGGCAAGCAGAAATCTAGGCAGATTCAAGAAGCTCTGATACCATGATAGAATTCAGGTCTGCCTTAGAGTTCTGCTTGTGTGAGTTTAGTTATGTAAAAGAAGAAAAGGTGAAAGAGAGAAAGAATTCTAGTTTGAACTGAAAGAGTCAACTTGACTTCTCCCCGTCGGCCAGGAAGTATTTATATTATTATTAAAACATAACTGAAAAGATCTATGTGCCCTTACTCAAGTTAAGAGCACTTGTTCCAACACAACATTACAGATCAACAACATTAATCTAGGTATAAAGACAGAAATACCCCTACGCTAACAATATATATATATTATAATTATATAATAATATATATTATATAATATATTAATAAAATAAATATTTTTAGATTTTATTATACTAATTTATTTAATTATTGTATATATATACAATTTTATACACAAAATTCATATAAAATTAAAGTTTTAAGTTTTTTATCAATTTTTTAAATAAATAATTTTGGCCCGATACATGGCCCCACCTGGCCCAAGGCTCGATCATTGAACCAGCCTGACCCGTGACACGGTATAGGCCCACATGGGCCCGGGCGCAATGCGGGCTGCCCACGCCACTTTACACCTCTACGCACTAACATGGGCGGATCTTCCTCCCTTTTGTGCACTGACATGGGCGGATAAGAGAAGGAAGAGGAATGATGGATTCACCCATGTCAGTGGACCCTGTTCCTCCTCTTATCCGCGCATGTCAGTGCACAAAACAGAGGACTGTTTCACGTCTTATCCGCCCATGCCAGTGCGCAAAACGGAGGATGACGAGGAACAGTGTCAGTGTGCAAAACCCTCGTCTTCCTCTTCCTTCTCTTATCCATTGACAAGTCTGAAATCGTGCGCTGATTAATTTATAACCTACAGTGCAAAACCCTTGTCAGCTCGTGCGCTGCAGTAAGAGGCAGACCTCGAATAGTTTTCTGTTGATCGAGAAGCTTTTGAAACTGAGATTTGCTGGGGTTCTCTTTCTCTATGCCGAAGAAATCGAGCTCCACAGTAGCTCTGGACATCTTTGCTCCCTTTGATTCTCGCTTTGGGTTTTGCCAAGGAATGAGTTAACTGTTAATAAATCACAATTAAATGGGTGGTAAGTGGTGAGAGGGCGGAAGGTTAGGGCTGCAGCCTACAGCGTACATATAAAAAAACAGAGGCAGAGGAAGAGGAAGAAGACGAATAACAGTATCACTGCTCTTTCTTGATATTTTTCTAAAAAAGCTATCCTATTAATTGGATTTAGAACACTTTTAACGGGCCCATTTGTTGGATTTAGGACTCTACGCCCCATCATCCCATGTACAAAAGTTACTTTATTTGAATCTTTTAATACTGTGAAACAACAACCTGATGGTGGAATCTCAAACCATCAATTAGTTCACTTATCCTTCAATCCACCACAGCTTTCATCCTATTTGAGTATTCGGTTTGCTAACAATACATGAAACGAAGAGATGGCACCCAAAAGGTTTCGCTTTTTTTTTTTTTTTGTTTTCATTTCTTTCTTCACTAGGATTTTCTTTCTCTGTTATTTTGTAAATGAAAATTTTAAAGCTTCAAACAATGCTTAGTGGGAGAATCCTCCTGCGTGTCACCCTATAGAGTCAAGTAGCAAGTTGGAAGCATGGACTAAGGAAAATAATTTATATATCAAACCATACAGTGAAAATCTGGATCTCCAATAACAATTTTAAATTGTAGCTGCAAGCCAAAAAATTTAAAAAGATTATTTCTTTCAAAATTTTCTTGCCCAAAAAGCCTTGATATATATTATTGTGTGGATGTGAATCTTCTTCTGACATGCATGCAAATTGTCTAAATTTTAGGATGCTGCTGCTTGAGGTGCTATTAGAAAAAGAAGAGGGTTTAATCTTCCATTCAAAAAAAAAAAAAAAGAAAAAGTCTAGAGAAACACACTAAAGAGGGTTTTGTAGTATAGATGGGTTTGCCTTTGAAATGTAATGCCAATGAGGTGGTTTGCTTATTAGCAGAACAAGGAACATCTAGAGTATATAGAGTTACAGTAAAGAACATTATTCAATAACTCCAATCCATGGGAATAAAATCTGCAGTGGTGGTAGTGTGGTACTTTAAATTCATCCATCATCATCATCATGTGTATAAATGTAGTAGACTTTAGAGGAAATTAGGTTAGAATTTTTTCTTCATAAATTTCATGCAGGATGCTGGTTGCACCATGATTGTAGATGTTTAACAAGTCAATAAAAGAAATACCATTTAATATCTGTGCTCTGTTTGAAAGAGACAGGATCTGTTTGGTCCGCGGGAATATGAATTTAGAATCAGAATCAGAATGGTCCATCCAATTCCAAACGTTTGGTTGGGGAAAATAGGAATCTCATTCCCATTCCTGGTGGAATGGCATTCTTCCATTTGAGGTAATGGCAATTCCCTCCCCTCCCTTGGGAATGAGAATCCATTCCAGCTGATCCCGATTTCTGTTTGAACCCAGCAGACAGGAGGAGTAGACCATTCCGATTCTGATTCCAACTGCAACTCCAATGGACCCTGAATGATGTATTAGGGAGTTGAATGACTATTAATGTGAAATCAGTAAAGAACTGCATCAAAAAGAGAGAAGGCAACTCTGAAATCATGACATTTACAAGGATAGTATATATTTTGTTCTGAACAAGCAACTAGAGTAATAGAGAATTGAAAGAAAAAAAAAAGATAATATTTAATATTGAAACAACAGAAGCCGAACAAAACATTGATATCAAACCAGTGACCTTTCTGCATCTCACTCAATTAAATAGGAATTAATAAACTTTGGGAGAAGGAACTTGCCATGTATTGAGGAGGAAGAATAAGGGCAGAGTGAAAGTAATTTCTTATTTCCATTAATCCAACAACCAGTGAAGTATGGGGTGGATGATGACCTCTCAACTTATTCTAACATATGGAATATGAGATATTTTAAGCCAATCTCCACCCCCTTTCTTCTTGCATTGTCTCTTCAGTTGGGGACATTCATTGATGTTTAATAATTGGAGCGAGTGAAGACATTGAATTGCTGCTGGAAGATTCCACAGATTTTGTATAGAGTAAAGCCGGACTCTCGAAGTGACACCAAACAATGGATCCACTCTGGCAAAATTTGTTTTGGTTTCTATTATATTCTTCAAGGCAGCACCATCAGTCAATATGGGTGTTTAATTTTTACCTTGTCTTTTAAATCCATGTTCGTATACTTCTTTTTCTAGAGGTCTGGGTGAAAGAGACCAATTGCAGCAAAATATATCGATGGGTCGAGCAGATCTAACAAACCTAAACCAACCTGACCTGACCCTATTGATGATTTTGTGTAGATTTATGAGTTAATAAACTTAAACCAACCTAAACCTAAACCTCTTCTTTTATTGAACTTTCCTATAGATTTTTTTTTTCTGTAAATTTTTACTTGATACTAGAGTAGGGTTTGAGCTTTTTCTATGTTCCCATCATGCAACCATAGATCAACCGACTGTATAATGAGCTAAAGGGCTAATCAAAGACCTCAAAAGAATCCTGATTGTAGTAGGAAACTTCATTTCTAACTTGGGAAGGGGCACTCTAGATATTTTGGAGTTCTTGATGAACTTTGAAGGGGGCAATTCAAGTTCCGATGATTTCTAAGGACTCTAGAGGGAGCGGTAGTAGAGGTGTAAAGTGGGTTGTGCCATGCCGGCCTGTGGGCCGAGCCTTGGGCCAGGTCTGGCTGTGCATCGGGCCAAAGCTATTTATTTAAAAAAATTGACAAAAACTTAAAATTTTAATTTTATATGAATTTTGTGTACACAATTGCTTATATATAAAATAATTAAACAAATTAGTATAATAAAATTAAAAAATATTTATTTTATTAATATATTATATATTGTATATTATTATATAATTATAATTTCTATAATATTTATAAAATATATATAATATATATGGATTGTGTCGCGGGCTCGCTCAGTTGTGCCATGCCATGCCGACCTATGGGCCTAAAATCTCAGGCCCAACAAAATCTCAGTTGTGCCGGGCTTGGCATGGCCCGTAGACCATTGTGTCAGGCCGGTCCAAGTTTGTGTTGGGTCACGGGCAGCATGACCCGATTTACACTTCTAAGCAGTAGCTTTTTATCTTATTTTTACCAACTCACATGGAGACAAGAATCTTGATGGAATAAGGCTTATGAGTACTATAAGTGGGGTTGAGGCCTCTAAAGGAGATAAATTTATTTATTTTTCTCACCAACACTTGTTTTTATAGTATATTCTAAGAACATGGGACTAGGTGGAGGACTAGGTGGAAAAGGATATGAGCCAAGCTAACCCCCAAAATTTTGATCGGGGAGGGCATCACGGCCCATGACATCCCATGGGCCAGCACGACACACGCGGGCCGCCCATGGGCCGGGCCATGCCAGCCTGACACAGCCCACTTTACACCTCTAGGAGTAGTTAGAATGAATGGCCTAATTTAACAAAAAATTAAAAAATAATTAAAATAAAAGAACAATAAATGGGTCAAATAAATCAACGTTTTGATCATCCAGATTAATGAGTTATTAATTAATTTAATGGTTTTTGACCAGAGACTGGATTTGGGGTAAAACAAAACCAATACTTGAACGGTCCAACCATTCAAATAAACGGTGGTTCAAAAACATTGTAATAAACAACCAATCACAAACCAAACCAACCTGGAACAATACGTGGCTATATGTGAGCATATGTGAGTGGCTAATAAAATATAAGTGTTTAAGTATTAATAATGCTCATCCATGTGATGTCTGTTAGTGCCTTGGTTTAAGAGAGAATAATGAGTGTGTTGGGAAAGTGGAAGAGAGAATACAGAGGAATTAGAGTGGGATTATAGTGAAGGGGATAGTGCCATGTGGCTAGATATAGGAATAGAAACTCTCCCTTTGTTTATATATAATGATTGTTTGTAAAAATAACATGCAATAAAATAAAATAAAAAATTCAAAAAAAAAAGATGAAGAGAAGATAGACTTCCTTATATTATAATAAGTGTATAGATGTCTTTATTATAAAATTAATAAAATAAATAATATAAAATCCAATTACAAATAATATATGTATGTATGTATGCATGTATGTATGTATGTATATCAAATCTAAAAGGGGGTTATCCGAATCTGGAGAAATAGGGTCAGATTTGAATTCGAATTGGATCATGATCTGATCCATTTGCACCCTATTTGTGCAACTACTTCCATGGGTTTTAGATTATATGATAGGGCTGCAAACCATCCATATCGAGTTGTTTGAATTTGATCTCACCAGTGGTGATTTGAATTCGACCAATTTATAATTAAATCAAACATGGATTCACCTTGGAGAAATATGGTAAATTCACCTCATGTGGAATAGTAATGATTACCTAGCACAAGTAGGTCAATGGGTCAAGTCTGAGTTGGGTCCAAGTAGAATCAGAATCGACTTGACAAGATCGAAAACCAAACCAAGCTATTCTCGGGACAATCGGGCCTGACCCGATGGACCATATTATAATAAACCTATTGAATTCTGATGAGAATAAAAATTATCTTATTTTCGCCCCTTAATATTCAGTCTTTTAAACTTATTTAGTGCCTAATTGGACTCACTATTCTTGTATTTTGATTTAGGGCACGAAAGAAGGCGTTAAGGGAAAAATAAGGCTATTCGGGGTTTACACAGTTTCGGCACCGCAAGATAAATTGGGCATAACTCTCCCATCCGGACTCTGATTGAGAAGATTCAAGATGCATTGGAAAGATAAGGAAAAACTCTACAAATTTAGTGTTTTGAGTTTTAATATATTCAGATTGAATCGATGTCAAAATTGGGCCCGAAGTCTAAGCAATTTCGTAGAGAAGCCCAGTTCGCAGCTGAAGCCCATTTCGCAGCTGAAGCTCAATTCGCAGTGAAACCTTGCAGCGGCCCAATTCGCTAAGGAAGCCCAATACGAATGCAAGAACAAGAAACATCAAAGAGTCCTACCAGATTTAATTTCCTGTTGTATTTCTAGAAAGATAAAAGAGATTAAGATTATCCGTTAAGAGATAAGGATAAACTAGATCTAATCTAAGCATTATCTATTAGAGAACTGATCTCTCAAAGGAAAAAGAACTCCTTAGAGGGGCAGGAGACAACTCCCTCCTAAAACTATAAAAAGGGGGGCGGACTAGTACCCAAGATCATCAAATCCTCCAAAAGAGCTTCAACCTTCAAGAGAGACATCAACAATCAAGGAGGAAGAAACAGAGTTCGCCCCCCCTCTCATCTAGAAGCTGTGATTTCATTATGAAGTGTCTGCAAGTCTTTGTTTCTGACTGAAGGGTTAGGGAAGCTTTGATTCTTTAAACACTGTGATATCTAATTGATTTTTATTTCAGTTCATTATTTACGGGTATTCATATGTTTTCTGCGATTAACTGTGAGGATTATTTTTATTGATTAAGCAAGAAGGGCCCCTTGCCCGTTCAATGAAAATAATCTATGGCCGATTGAACCTCCAGTTTCGTATATGATTGGTAGGTTCAATCATGGTGGCAACTAACAGAAATTGATTGCAAAAAGGTTTTAGATCTATGTTAGGAAAATGTATGATTTGGTTTAAACGGTCCGAGCTTGTGAGATCGCTGACCAGAATTGGGTCTCTCCCCTCTTAATGCTATTAATAGATTAAATCATAAGAGCTTGTTTAGGACTATCTATTAATAAGAGAAGCAATCAAAGAGCTTGTTTTAGTTGTCGAATAATACGAGTAGAGGCTGTCTGTTAGAGTTTGTTAACAGCTATAACCAATTTATTCGTAAACATATGAATCTATATTTGCATCGATGATCAATGATAAGGATCAAAGATGAACTTGTCCCTTCAACCGGAAGCTATCTCCCATCGATTTGATCTTTGCTTTCTGATATTTTCTGTTATTTTCTTTTATCTCATTTTCCTTAGCTTTACAACCCCCTTACTTCATTACTTGGAAATAAATCCATCCAATCCTTCTGGAGACGACCTTGCTCATCACTATCTACAAATTATTTAATTGGAGCAAGACTTTTTATCTTTGGTTGGATTCGACACCCACCAAATTCAAGTCTGAATCAATTTGTGACTGGGTGGAACTGGTTCTGTTCTAATAATAATTGGGACAATATATCAAGAACTGGATCTGTTGGGTCAAATCCAACCCATTGATAGCCCTAAGAACAAGTGGTTCAACTTGACTATGCCATTAACTTTTACATGTCACAAGCTATTGGTTGAATGACAACATAGATTTTTCTTGAGCATTATGGATGGAGAAGATAGACTGGCCTAGAGAATCAGTACAAGATCTATTACTCCAACATCTAACAACTCTCTTCTCACTAGGAATGCCATCATCTCCATCGCTTATTACATTAACATTCATCCTCCTCTCAATCTACTTGGTCCATGGGCTTCACCTTTTCAAGGTCTCTCCCTTGGTTGGGGTGCTAAATGTCCCCATACTCTTCTTCTTTCATCTCATCACCAAGAGCATCATGGTCCTGGTTTGTGTGTATCACAAATGCAAGTATAAATACAAGGCATAAAACTCATTACCTGGCTGAATTGAGCTCAAGCCAACAGGTGCTAGGGTAGCTTCATGAGGAACAAGGTTTTTAAATTAAAACCTCCAAGACAACCTGTCAACCTGAGATATCATGGTTGCATGAAATGAATAGCACCGCTTAGAGTGTCAGATTGAGAGTCCTTTCCTTGGAAGTTCCAAATAACACCCATTGATTTATGGGTGCTTTACTGAGATGAACCTCTAGTGTATCCCCATCATTGTGCACCAATCTTGAAATTTGATGCCACCAAATTACTTTCTGTTGTCAAAGACTAGTACCTGTAGTAACACAAATCTATAAATGATTATCTTTCAAAAGAAATTTTGGACATTTTGAGATCTGATGTTGGCCGACACACGGCTTTAACCGACTTGGTAAAATAATCAATGACAGCTATGAGATGCTTCCTCCTTCCAATAGTAGGGGAAAGGGCCTAGAATATCAACGCCCCACTATGCAAAAGGCCATGGACTAAAGATACTTTAGTATGGTGGCTGGTTGACAAGGGATGTTGGTGTGGCATCGATACTGATCAAATCGTTTGATGAGAGGTGGAGCATGTCTTCCTTCTTGGTTGGCCAACAATAGCGGTGGCAATTGGGTGGGTTGAGTTGGCTTTGGTTTGGGTTGAGCTTCAACCTAACCCATCAAACCCGCCAGCCAATTAATGGCCAATTATATAAAATTAAATGGGTTGGGTTCAACCCCAACCCGCTTTAACCCAATCCAACCTGTCCAAACTCATTAATCTTGTATTTATGTACTAAAAACAAAAACTAACTCTCTCTTAACAAATAAGTGGGTCATATCTTGGTGGTAATAGTAATTGCTATTTAAACAAGTGGTGAAGGTTCAAATCACATTACATGCATATTATTTTTACACAAGCGACGAAGCCATTTGACTATGATCGGATTTTGGATTTAACTGAACCATTTAGATCTGGATCAGTTCGGTTAGACCAAAATGGACTAGTTCAGCCCATGGTGGAGTGACTTGTACCGGACCATATCAGGTTTGTCCATGGGTTTGGGACCAAACCGACCAACCCAAAACGGGTCAATAGAAGTAAATCGGGCCGGTTTGGATTCGAGCGGGGTTATGGGAATACTAGTCAGGACGGACGATCCAAACCGGGGCAAAGCAAGTAGGAGCCAAACATCCAGTCTGGGCACGTTTCTGATTTGGGTCTATCTAGGTCAGTCTATACTAGGTCGGGTCGGGCCGAGCTAACCTATCCAAACGAACCAAACCGAGGTGATCAGGTCTGTTCATATTTAGACCAAGTTGAGTTGGTCTGGATTTGGGTCAAGTTGATTTGGATTTATGTCGAATTGGTTGAAGTGTGTTGATTCGAGACAAAACTAAATTAATCAATAATTAATAGATAATTAATGCATTAACTATAAATTATTTCATTCAAAACAAGAAAATTAAAGAAAGGCTAAGGAATTAATACTTATATATGTAGTGGTTAACCCAATGGCTATCCACAACCCAACGCAACCTAACCCATTTACAACCTGCCAAGTAAATGGGTTAGTTGGGTGGGTTAGATTCTGGGTGGATTGGGTGGGTTCAACAGGTTAGGTGAAAAATTGCCACCCCTAGCCAACAATAACTTTGTTGAGGTGCCTTTTGGGATAGCAACCTGCCCCCCAAGTGTGCACTATATATCCCTTCATGGATATCTTAGAGTACATACTTCAGTGGGTTTGAGGCACCTTAGGTAGGACTGCAAATGGTCCCCAATAATGACATACCAAATTGTCCTTCTCTATACCTTCTTCACCTCAGTATGATCTATTTGAAGAGTGCTAGATTGCAAATGTTCAGAGATTGGGTCTATCCATTGGGTTTAGATACCAACACCAGAATAACCTCAACTACGGGGGCTTCTAAGATACTAGGTAGTGATAAGTCTTCAACATTCGCAATCCTTTGGGATTAGAGTCAATTAAATTAATCAACTTTGAAAGCGCATCGGCCTGAGCATTTTGAAACTTAAGGATCTGTTGGATAATAAAACTCTCAAATTAAGAGATCAATTCTAGTGCCTTTGCCAAACATTTTGCCATAGAAGGCTCCCGACTTCATCTTAACCTATCACCTGATTTATTATGAGTTGGAGTCATTGAACAATCCAACTATCAATGCTTTATTGTTAGAGGCATTGAACCCAAAGCATAGTGCATACTCTAACTTAACATCTTCAGATTCGAGCAGGATTAGTCCAGTTCTACTTCCTTCCTTGTTTGGTGAGAAGTCCATGTGGAGCACCCAGGTTGATTGTTTGTCTAAGCTGGGGGTGAACACTGAGCTGGTGAATGCTTCATATGGTGTTGATGCATCTGGGCTAAATGTACACTCAGTGATGAAATATGCCAATGCCTATGCCTTAACCACATGTTGGGGTTTAAATCTTATGTTGAATTCACTGAGTTCACTAATTTTACTAATACTTCAGGCTTTGACAAGAATTGTTTCAATGATGGATTAGTGAGGATTACTATGGTGAGGACTTGAAAATAAGGTTGGAGTTTCAGAGCAGACATAACCAAAGTAAAGAATATCTTTACAATGTTAGCGTACTTGGTCTCAACAACATGAAGCACCTTGTTGACACAATAGATAAGTCGTAGCACCTTGTTCTCTTCTTGGACAAGTACCAAGCTGATAACTTTATCACTACTAGACAAGTATAGGAACAACTCTTCTCTGGGTTTTGGTGTGGCCAATAGGGTAAGCGAGCTAAGGTTCTCCTATAGTCAGTCTATGGTAAGTGGTTTCAACATTTTAAGACCAAAGGAATAGTATAAACTAGTTTTAGTTACAAAAGATGTTTTTTTTTGGTCCTTGGGGTGCATCAAAATCTAACTATACCTCGAAAATGCATACATAAAGCTCAACAACCCATAGCCCGAGGTTGCATCCATTAGGCAATCTTTCGGATAGACACTGTTTAGGTCAATGTAGTTTATGTTGATCCACTACTTCCCATTCACTTTTTTAACAAATACCACGTTAGCAACCTAATCCGGGTATGTACTTGACTTCTTGTTTGACATCCTGCTCAATCACCTTGTAGCACATAAGAGTGAACTTCCTCCTTTTCTACACTACAGGTCTATAGTATGGGTCCATATTAAGCCTATGAGTTATGACCAAAGGGTCAAGCCCATGAATGTTGGTTGTAGATCAAGAAAAAATATCAGAATTTAAACATAAAAATGCTTAAAAATTGTATTGTTGATTGATAGGAAGGAGCAAACCAATCTAAACAACTTTCTCTAGCTTTAACTCTAAAAGGGGTACTTTGACAATTTGTTCCACTAGCTGGCCCTTCATACTGATAATCTTCTCAGGGAGGTCTTGGCCAATGGCGAGTGTTTGCTTCCCCTTCAGGGTGACAACATAGCACTTACGAGACTCGAGCTGATCTGCTTGAACTATACCTACACCTTGCTCAGTAGGGAACTTCATCTGAAGGCGGTAAGTGGAGGCTACAACTCGAAGTGGAGACCACAACTTTGAGCTGGTATCCCCTCCAAAATCACATTGTATGGTGAGGGTTCTTGTACTGCCAAGAATTGAGTCATGACTGTAGCCTGTCTTGGCACAACCTTCGTTGTTACTGATAGGCTAATCCTTCCCAGTGGTCTGGCGACATCCCCAAAAAACTTAACTAGTGATACATCGGTTGGGACGAGATTCTTTCTATCCAACTTCATCTGCTCAAATGCTTTAATGAACAAAATTTCAATTGAACTACCACTATCAATCAGAATACGTCTTACCACATAGTTATCTATCATCATTCATACTATGAGTGAATCATCGTATGGTAATTTGATATCTTTTAGATCCTCTTTAGTGAAGGTGATGGGTTCTTTTGCTTTTGGTTTCTTCATAAGTCAGCTTCTTGGGTTGGTCTGCAACTCTCTAATCGAGGCCCTTCCGGTAGTGTACCAGCATCTTGTGCTGATTGAGCTACTCACAATAACATTAATGATGCCAGCTACTCCTTCTGGCACTTCATTTAGGTCATCATCTCTTTGTTGGTCGGCAATGCAGTCCTCTATCACAAATTGCTTTAGTTGACCATGCCAGATCAACTCCTTAATCTCATTCTTTAAGTGTAGATAGTGCTCAGTGTCATGCCTAACTACCTTGTATAACTCGCAATGTCGCTCCTAGTGTAGGTACATGGTGCTCGTACAGTCCATAAACACTAGATTGATACCACATGGGTGCTTGCGATTAGCCTGTAGCCTGTCTTTCCTCTGTGATGAGCTTATAGTACATCGCAGGTCTGCGATGAACCCATGATTCATCATACACTTGTGATAAACCTATGCTTAGCGCAATCCCAAAGTGGACTCAAGATGAACCTATGATGAGGTTTTACATGCACTTGGCCCCGCGATGAACTCTAAATCGCCATGGGATCCCGGTTGTTAAGAACCGGGCCCGGATATTAATTGCACGTATAGCTTTGGAGTGATGAACATGACAAGGCGCCATGTAGTTCTAATAAGACGTTGTTTGCCAGACGGGGACATCATTAGCGCTACATCATGTTAGTTAAGGCGCAAAAGGGTAGTAGCACACGTGAGTTATGAGGATCTCTAAGTGAAAGGAAAGCCAATCCTCGGAACGATTCCCATTGGGACATGTGGAGAAACCCCAAAAATGCTCCTTAATGATTGACAGCAAATCCAATATTCCCTTTCCTAGTAAAAAATGAACACCTCTAACTCCTTCCTTTCAGGATCTCGTAGTCTTCCTTATAAATAGAGATCCTCCTCATAGCGAAGGACATTCATTCAACCATTGATTACCCTTATCATTGATCTCCCTTACCATTGATTACCTAGCCTCCTGATTAATCCCCAACTGTCTATCTTTTTCTGTCCTTCAAAGAGACCACCTCCCTAGCCTACCTTACCTATACCTGGTTCCTCTTAATTGGATTTTCTTTCATTCGAGGTGGCCATTTGAAGTAATCATAGTTCTTCATCTGCATTAAAATCTCACATAAGATGGTATTCATGTAGTGTATGACTATAACTTCTGAGGTGGAGTTCTGGACCTTGAGGATGAATGCTTGTTCCTAGACTTCTTGCGGCCACCTTCCTACTCCCCATCTCTATCCCTTTTCCTCTTTTTTTTGTCATTGTGGTCTCTCTTCATTTGAAGTGCTTCCTCGATGTTTATGTATTTTTCAACTCGAGTTAAGAATTCCTTTAGAGGGGGCCTTTTCTCCAAGGAAAGCATAAAGCATGGGTCCTTGACCCCATCTAATGTTACTACGACTTCTACGACAAGGTCCATATTCTTGACTTCGAGCACCTCAGAGTTAAAGCTTTGGATGTATTCCCTTAGGGCCTCGTCTAGCTTCTATTGTATGTGCATCAAGGTAGTCGCTGTCTTTTGAAACCTATGCCTAGTGGCAAAATGAGCAGTAAAAAGGTTAGTAAATTAGACCCAACTCATATTGGAGTGAGGTGGTAGCCGCAAATACCATAGTTTGGCGCATTTCTTAGTGTTGTGGGGAAAGTCGAGCACATATTAGCTTCCAAGGCATTGTGGAGGAGCATTAGCACCTAGAATCTTTCCACATGATCCATAGGATCTATGGTTCCATCATAGGTTTTGGAGGTGGGGACCTTGAAGCCTAGAGGTTAGGGTTCTAATAAAATTTTTGGAGAGAGATGATTCCCTAATCACATTGGGTGCACCAAAAGTGTGTCGACTTACTACATTGTCACGATTTGTGGTATCTAGTCTGTTGTTGCAATGGTATCCTTTGTTCGTCGCTCCAAATTGTTGTGGTCCAGGAGAGATTTGCCTTAGGGGATAAGTTAGTTTTGCTCACTTCCTCAGAGATGTACATACTCCCTTTAAAGGTCTTAGGTCGGTGATGGGTCTTCCTTTCATTGCATTGGCTCCTCTTGTCTCCCAATCAACATCCAAGCTACATGGTATGTTGTCTTTCGGCATGTGAGGGGACTCAGACTGCAGGGGACCCAATCAACATCCAAGCTATATAGATATTGTCTCTCTGCACCTTAAATCAATTTGAGAACCAGCTTTTACTCTAGAAATCAATCCGATGGTAAACTCTTATCATCCCTGATTGGTTGAGCTTGCATCTTGGCCGTCAATCTAGAAGCAGGGCTATATGGATTTTCCGGTCGGAATCATAGGATAAATATATTAATGGGTCCTTTACTATAAAGCCCCTAATTTTAAGTATTTAGATAAATTTTACTTTTCATTTTGGTAAAACACCCTATAATTTTCAATCTATTTGTTTAATTAACCTTTTTTCAAGAAATATTTGTTTTGTCATCTTAAAATAATGAGTAGACAACGTTTAAAGGCATGAGTCATGATAGTTTTTTCCATAAATACCCCTAAGACATTTTCATAAAAAAGAAAACAAAAACGACCAATAAAATAGTTATTTATATCATACCAGGAGTGAAAATGGTATTTTCAGTAAATGTGAATGAATCACTTCAGAGCAATTCTAGCCATGTGAGTTCATATTTGTATTATGCACTTTGCCATCAATGTCATTGCAAACACCTTGGATATATATATCAGGTATGTAAGGAAGGTGGTAACTGGCTGTAGGTAAAGTCAAAGAAAAGATTCACATGTTTGGCCACCGACAGAAAATGATCGCAACACAATTGAATGTTTTGGATATCAGTTGACTCCAAGTAAACGAATTTAGTATTTGATTAATAATAAATGAAAGCAGGTTAATTAGTAGGGTTAAGTCGAATGAACAAGAAATCTTCTTCTACGAGTGAGGGTCCTAAATGTGAATAATCCAAATGTGGAAGACATGGAAATTTCTTGTGATCCAAACTTTCTTTTTATACCCAAAAATTGGTCATGAGTATGGGTCCAGTTTTGAACCCAAGAACCACCTTACTGGACTTCGTACTGGATGGTCAAACATTTGACCCAGAAACCGGTGTCCATGTGATTCCATTTCTGTCCGGTTTCAAAACCATGGTATACTAAACCCTCTCATTCTCATTTGAAATTAGAATTTTAATCAATGGAAATTGGATACACTTATATGATTTTTTACTAGCTCGTCCACCTATCTTTTTGGTTGGATTTAGGACTCTAGGCCCCATCAGCCCATTTGCAAATACTATTGCATTTGCATCTCCACATTTTTGCTTCATCATTTTCATTTTCTTCATAACGATTTCTTTCTTCGTTTTTTGTGTAAATGGAAATTTGAAAACTTTAAAAGAAATAAAAGTTTTAGTATACCATGGTTTTGAAGGCAGAGGAAATAAAAGAAATATTTGTTGAAAAGCTTACGGGGAGATTTAGGGAGGTGACCCCAGATGAAATATGGAATTGGTAAGTCCGTTGAAGACATAGTTAAAGCATTCTTTTGTTCCTTTGTTCCTGTAAAAATGATCAGTGGAATTAATAAAACATTCCTAGTTCTCATCCTGAAAACAACAACCCTGACATGGTGGATAAATTCAGACCAATCAGTCTATGCAACAAAATATATAAAGTTATAATAAAAATCTTGGTTAATAAACTGAAACCACTTCTAGGTGACATTATTGTCCCTTTTCAAGGCGTTTTCGTGCTAGGTCGATAAATTACAGATAACATTTTGATTGCCCATGAGATATTGAACATAATGAAAAAAAGGTCTTACGACCTATAAAATTGATATGGAAAAAGCTTATGATAAGTTAAAATGAAAATTTATTGAAGAAGTGTTTAAAAATATAGGATTTCATAGTAAATGGATAAACTGGATCATGCAATGTATAACTATAGTATCCTACCAAATTCTCATCAATGGAACCCAAACTAAATCGTTTAGACCAGGTAGAGGCATTAGATAGGGGACGCCCTATCACCCTATATTTTTGTCTTATGCAGTGAAATCCTCTATAGCATGAATTGCACCAAAAATCCTAGAAGGGAATCGGAGCTGGGCTTTAAGACTTCAAGGAAAGGACCAAACGTTCCTCTTCTCCAATTTGTTGATGGCTGCATCATATTTGCAAAGGCTGAACTGTACCCAAACTTTGCAAAATCTACTATATTTTTTTCTCCTCACATTCACAACAGAATCTATAGAATGATCTCTAGTATTTTGAAATTTCTGATAGAAAAAGAAAAAGAAAAAGAAAAAATAATTGGGAGCCCCTATCATAGAAGGTAAAGTGACAAAGGAAACCTTCAAGAATGTGGAGGAAAACATAGATAAAAAATTAGCCAAGTGTACCCTGTCGATAGTGGGCAAGTTACTTTACTATAAGCATCAATTAATATGATTCCGCAATTCTTGATGAGTCTTCAAACTCCAAGAAATGTGATAGAAAATATAGAGAAGAAACAAAAAAAAAACTTTTAGGGAACCGAGGAAATAACAGATGAATTAGCATAGCTAAATGGGACTTAATATGCAAATTGAGGAAAAATGGAGGATGGGGTGTTAAAAACCTAAAATGGGTGAGTGAAGTTAGTATTGCTAAATTTGCGTGGAAAATTCTTACTCAACCTAGAAATTTATGGGTTCAATTAATCAAAAATAAATATATTAGAAACAGGGATTTCTGGCAAATTAAATCAAAGAAATCAATCTCTCGTGCCTAGAAGAGCATTCTCCAGTTCAGAGACATGTTAAAGAAAGGAATTGGTTGGAAACTAGGAAACAGTAAAACTATAAATTTCTGGATTGATGCATGGGTGGGTGATGGTATCTTAGCTAATGAGGATACAAACTCTCGGATATATCATCAATGTAAGGTTAATGAGTTTATCATTGACTCAAAAACATGAAATTAAGAAAGGATAATAGATAAGGTTAGCGCTTAACAATGAGATCAAATCTGGGCTATTCCAATTCCATCAAGGGATGTGGAGGATAGGATGATTTGGATACCTAATCCAAATGGGGGATAATCCATGAAATCGGCATACTCTCTTCTGGAAGGAAAGTTAAACAACAATAAGAGAATTAAAAGACTGAATAAATTTGGAAAATAAAAAGCCCTCCCAAAATTCACTACTTTATATTTTTAGTGTTAATTAATAAATTATTGACAAGTCAAAGATTAAAAAAGTTGGGCATTATGGAAGAAGCGAAATGCCTGTTCTGTGGGAATGAAGAAGATTTAAAACATCTCCTTCACAACTGTGATGAGGTGAAACAAATCTGAGTAAAATTTTGCGACACTATACCCACGCCCAGATTAGAAGAAAATTTGGAGGTTTAGTGGGACAGAGATCCCTCAACTAAGCTCAAGGCTAATTTGAGCCCAGAAAAAACTGTGCTAATATGCCAAAGGGGTATAGTGATAAATTGATTAAATGGAATTGCCCTATCAATGGTCTAGTGAAGATTAACCTTGATTCATCCAGGAAATCCAAATGGTAGATGTGCAATTAGGGCCCTTTTATGAGATGAATGGGTCAGACGCTATGAGTCAGCTGTAAGGATATAACTTATGTTCGATAAATGAGGCTGAGGCATGGGCTGTCCTTGAAGCCCACTTTGTAGCAGCTAAATTTCCTCATCATAAATTCATATAAAATGCCTTTGTGATCGTATAGTGCCACCATAGAATATCAGTAACTTCATCAATGAATGTTTTCATGTTAGCAGCTGCTTCGGGCTCGTTATCACTTATTTTTATGTCTTGAGGGAAGAAAAAATTTTGCGATGGAACGTTTGGCAAGTTTGTGGCATTCAGTAAATGTATCTGGTCCGAGTTTAGAAGATCAATGCCTTTGTTACATATGCTTTTTCAATGCTTGGGATCATTTCGCCAAGCCTAATGCCTCTTTTTAGTTTTTCTTGGTGTAGGTTTTGCTTTCTTTGGTTTTGATGTGGATTAGCTTGGCCCAGTCCATCGTGGGCTGTGATGCCCAGCACATTAATGTCTGACAGCATCAGCCAACGTAGGAGGGAGTCATGCTGCCTTCGTATGGAGCCAACTACATGACAATCAGACGTACCTACCAGGGCATTCATCTTCACCTACCTCCAGCATGCTCAAGTATAAATACGAGGTAACTCCCCCTTAAAGGGGATCGGGAACAGAAAATCCTAACACAACTTACTCATTTACTCCCTACACCTATCTTGCCTCCTTAGCATTTACTTTGTGAGATCTAGTGCATCCGAGGATTATCGCCAAGACCTTGCCTGCACCCTCTCCTACTTTACACCTCGTACTAACTTGAGCATCGGAGCCTCTACCAGGTACCTGCCCGAGGCCTCTGACATTCCCTGTCTTGCAGTATCTCTGGTCACTAAGGACCTCGCCTCAGCCTACAGTCTTCAGAGGGAATACCTCGCCTCGACCTACAGTACTCAGCTTCGGCTCACCTCTTCTAAGGCCTTGAAGTCCTCGACCAACATTCGAAACCTGGAGAGTGAATTTACCTCATTTCCCCCGGCCAATTCGTGTGGCAACAACTGGCGCCATCTGTGGGAAACGTTGTTAAGACGACCCCCACTTTAGGATAAAAAAAAACATACTCTAAATCCAAGCCCTCTTAAGCTTGAAAACCATAGTGCGGAAACAATCAAAACCTGGTCACCTTTGAACAGTTTCAAGCTGTCCTCGATTGTCTGGACCGCCTTACTCAACGCATGGAAGAAGTTTGCCCCCGAGTAGGAGGTTCCTCTCGAGGCAACCGCCCTGCTGGGGTGTCAGAGGATTAGGGCCAACATGAGCATGTCGAGCCACCAGAATCGGGCAACAACTGTCCCCCAGATTCACCATGAAGATATAGCTGTCCTCCTGGCTAAAGAGAAAGCATGCCCGTTTAGTCCGAAGATAGTCATCAACCTTCAGAGCAACACCACCGCCGTCGAAGGGAGGCCCCTTGGGACAACAATTGGCATCTCGGCCGCCCTAGAGTTCGTTCCCGAGGTGAGAGATGACACCACACCACCTCCCCCCCCCGTCCTAGATCTTCAAAATGTCCCGAGGCGAGAACCATTAAAATTTATCATAAAAACCATATATGAGACAATAAAAAGTGTGTAGCATACACACACATCACCTGCGATCAAAGCGCAAGCCTTGGCTGACTTCGTAGTAAAATGCACCTTCAACAGGCCCCTTGGCCAGCCTCACGAAGATGAATCAGAAGAAGAACGCCCGATCAAGGAGCCCCCCCCCCCCCCACCCCCCCACCCTGCATGGAGACTTTTTGTCGATAGTTCATCCAATGCCAAAGGGAGTGGAGCGGGCCTCATTTTCCTCACCCCCAATGGTGCCGTCATAGAATATGCGCTGAGATTCGAGTTCCTACATCCAACAATGAAGTTGAGTACGAAGACCTCTTGACAGGGTTACAACTTGCTAGAGATCTCGGCTCTAAGCACATCGAAGTCCTTAACGACTCACAGCTGGTGGTGAATCAAGTCAACAGTGAGTACGAGGCCAAAGAACAAAGCATGGCTAAGTACCTCGCCAAGTTTCAAGAGTTAGCCTACCACTTCCAACGTTTCTCCCTACAGCAAGCCCCGCGAGCCGAGAACACCTGAGCTGATGCCCTCTCCAAATTGGCAAGCACCTCGAACGCAGACCTCGGCCGCACTGTGCACGTGGAAAGGTTAATTCGACCCTCCATAGAGGACATCCAAATCCTCCCTGTAGAGGCCGAACCATCTTGGATGGACCCTATCATTTACTTCCTATTGACGGGGAGGCTACCCAATGACAGGAACAAGCCAGAAGACTCTGATGTCAGGCAGCACAGTACACCTTGCTGGAAGGTAAATTGTACAGGAGGTCCTTAACCTTGCCTTACCTCCGATGCCTTCGCCAGGAGGAGGCTGAACCCCATCGCTGCTATGGATTACTTCACCAAGTGGGTGGAGGTTGAACCCCTAGCCACTATCACAGCACAGACAATTCAGAACTTCTTTTGGAAGAACATCATTTGTTGCTTTAGCCTCCCCCACATGCTAGTCACGGACAATAGCAAACAGTTTGATGACGCTAAATTCCAAAAATGGTGCACCTCTCTTGGAATCAAACAACATTACACCTTGGTGGGCTACCCCTAGACGAACGGCCTGGCCCGCTACTATAACTCCAGGGTGAAATAAGGCACGATAGAGAGGGAGACCTTGTCCTCAAGAAGGTCATGGTCCCTGAACCTGGAGTGGAAAAGCTAGGCCCCAACTCGGAGAACCTCCGAATGTACTACAAATGAATGCAATTTTTTGGTGAAGTAATGAGTGAATGAAGTAAACTTCCTCTTCGCCTTGGATGATCGAATGAATTAATCCTAAGTCCAAAAAGACCCACAGCCTCGGGCCTGCCAACACGGGAAGCCCTCTCCCAAAGGACGAACCCTCGGCACAGTCTATTGCGGAAAACAACACCTCGCCCATGACATACACACCAGGGCGAAAGGCCTGTTATACCTCGTCACCTCAGAGCATGGTGACCCCCTCGGCTATCCACACTTAGCGCAAAGAAAATAGCGAAACAGAGTCCTCGGCTTCGCTAGTAGGATGCCTCAGCCTCCTCAAGAAAACACTTGGTAAGAACGAATCAGGGGAATTGCACCCTGATGGTGCTACTCCACCTTGGCTCTTTTTTTCACCCAAGTACCTCAGAGGCATACCTCGGCCCTAGACCTTGGCCATGGTGCCAGGTCCCTTTGGCCATGCCTAAGTTAACACAAGGGATTGGGGAGCTACATGAGCCCCACTTCGGATGTGTAACTCTGCCTCGGCTCCCAATGTCCTAATTACTTGAGGCGAGCGTGCAAATAAACAAGTACTATGAATGAATCGTGTGTGCCTTGTGTATCGTCATCTTGATTGTTCGGAAGGGCAAGGACCTCTCACAAAATAAAAAAATAAAAATAAAAAAAAGAGAAGATAAGAGAAAGGGGAAGAGACAACATGCATAGAGCACAATAGATACAAAAAATGGCTTCATTCATTACTCAGTTTTGGTCTTGTATAGCCTTTACAAAGTTTTGTTTTGCCTTCACAAAAAGAAAAAAAGGAAAAAGAAATTGCAAAGTATTGCAACAATTGAACAAAAAAAAGAAGGGGAAATCTATAGGGAGAACGAAGTCTTCAGCTAGTTGAGCCTCGATAGGAGCATCGGGGATCACTTGTAGTCCCTCGACGTCAAAATCTGATAGCACCAACACATCCAGGTAGTCGGAGGACTTCTTGTACACCTCCACCGCCTCATCCATTGCCTTCTTTGATTGTTCTACCGGGGCCAGGGCTTCGACAGCTTTCGCCTCTGCCTCGGTAGCCTTCTTCTCGACCTCGGTTGCCATCTCTCCACTTCCGTGATTATTCTTTCCATCCGAACCCACTCCATCTGCTCCTTGGAGAGTCCTTGTTCTGCCTCCTTCAGCTGAGCCTCGAGGCACTCCCAAATTGATTGCTCATCCAGGAGTGCCTTTTAGAATTTCTGGTACTTGTCCTCGGCGGCAACAGTTACCTTCTAGAGCTTGTCCCATTTCTTTTGGGGATTCTCCTCAATGGACTTTTTCTCCTTTTCTGTCTTGTCAATGCGAGACACGGCCAATCTTGTTCGGTCCCCCCAAACCGATGAAGTGTAGACAAGCCTGCAACAAAACCAGTAAGCAAACAAAAGGGTAGGGAGAGAAGAAAATGCGAAGCCAAAGAATATTTTACCTCAGCCAAGTGATACAGGCCTTTGTCGTAGATCGCCTTGGGGTCACTTTGTAGTAGACGATAACGATCCCTTGGTAGGATGGCCCTTCTCACCAGCTCCTGGCTGACCCCCTCATCTTGAACGGAGTCCCCCTCTTGGAGCTGCCATTGTGGGCAAAAGATCTTCTCGGTCCCCTTGGCTCTCTCAGGGAGCCCCTATGCTGATGGAGGGGCTGATGAAGGCCTGGATGGGCTCTCCCCAGGCATGGACCTTTGCACAACCTCCTCGGCCTACTTGTCAATGTTGTCCACCTTCCACGGCGGCTCCTCCCTTGACATGTCTATTATTGACCTCTTCTTACCTACCTCGGGCCTGTTTGTAGGCTTATTTAGCACCTTGGTCCCGGTGGTGGGCTTCTTCGGCGCCTCCGTAAGCTTTTTGGCCCCCTCCGAGGGCCTCTTCACCTCACCAGTGACTTCCTGGGCTGCCAGCACCGGCTACTTCCCCTGCGAATTTCCCCCCTTCGCTGGGGCAGGGGGCAACTTCATCGTTGGGCCTCTTCAGCGTTTTTCCTATGACTTTCTTCTTGACCTGATTCACCGAGCCTTCTCCAACAAATGCTGCTTGGCATTTATTAGCACTTCTATGAAACAACAAAGCAAAACATTTAGTACATTAAAGTGAAAAAGAAAAGAACGTGGAAGACACACTAACCACAAAACCTCTCCTACTGAAGGGGCTGGGCTAATCCCAACGAAGACTAGGGAGACGTCCTCCTCTACCAATGGCTTCGCCTAGAATGTCCCCATTACAAGCAAGTGAGCTACAGCTGCAGCCTCTTCATCTCGAAGTGGTGGGGAAAATCTATCGACGATGACATAGGCCTCCCCCCAATCAAACTTGAACTGCCAACCCTCGGGGTAGGAGACGCAGAAAAACTTATCCTTTCACCCATGGATGGACGAGGGGTTATGCATAGGCTTCCCCCTTCTCAGGTGGAGGTAATACATTTTGGCCTCGGAAACGTGCTTCCTCGGTGCGAATATGGCACGGAACAACCTCAACATCAACTCCAAGACCCTATGCCAAGCCCACACTATCATTGCCACCAATGGTCCTAAGGGTGTTGGGTACAAGCTGGCTGATAGTGATGTCATAGCACACCAGCAACTCGGAGATTAAGGGAGGGAAAACCTAAGGCCAGACTCCAAAAAATGCTGGTAGACATAGATTTCCCCCTCCTCGGGGGTCCACGGCCGATTGCCCACATCGGGGACCCACAGGTCATAAGACCGGGGTATGTGGAACCTCCTTGCCAGGGATTTGACCTGGCATACGTCCAAGGAGTTGTCAAACTCTGAACGCGGGACACCAGCGTCAGCCATCCTTCGGTTAGCACTCCCTCCGACTAGTCCGACGATGACTTCCACAACATCATCCTCGAAGAGAAAAGATCCCTCGGGCTCCCTCGGCAATGCCGACCGGCGCTTTCATGGGGAGAGATCATTCCTCCGGTGACTGCCCTCGGCACCCCCTGAGGTTAACCTTTCCTTGAAGATGGCCACCTCCCGACCAAGGGGCGCTACGGCTAAGGAACCCAGGGAAGACAAGGGAGAGGGGGTTGCAAGAGATCTCCCTCTCGAAATGTTCGGGAGTTCATGGCATTCAAGGCCAGAATCTGAAAACGACATATTTGATTACCTAAGAGAGGGTGAAATGTCTCGAAAAGAGGAAGAAATAGGAAAGTCCTGGAGAATTGAGAGTTGGGAAGCTGCGTTCACTCGAGAGCAAGGGCGTCTAAGTTCAAATGAAGGAGAAAGTCACAGTCAGGGTCCCTATTTAAAAGAAAATGGACGGCCTAGATCTCTCGAAATCCGACGGCTGAGACGAATCCGCTCCCACTGTCCGCCACTCGACACTCGACACTCAGCCTCGGAAGACAAAATGATGCCCAAACCAACGGTTCAGATCGACACAAATCCAACAGATGCGGGAGCTCTTCATTTCAATGAACTAGTTCCACCGCACCTCCTAGCACATGCCCTCGGAAGGAAAAATAACACCGAGTGGACCGCGGAAATCGCCCGCGGCAGCCTGCTGAGGGAACCGCAGGGCCCGCCCATCGCAAACCACTGGGCGAACCGCTCAACCCGGCTAATGCACGACTACTAGAATAACTGTCCCCCGCATGGTAACCCCCTAACGTGGCCTGCCCGTGCATGATACGGGACACCTCCACCAAACCAAGGCATCCACACCACACGCATTCCCGAACCAAAGAGGGATGACGTACATAGCGAAAACAATGCCACTGCAGGACACCCCTCGGCTGACGAATCCGAAGGTATAATGACCACTACTCCCAACGGTCAAAGCCAATCCCTTACCTCGACTGCTACCCTCGTTGCCAACGGCCTTGACCTCGGGAGTAGGCCGTTGCACCTACCTTGAGAAACACGTGGAAACAACTTACTCATTTACTCCTTGCACCTACCTTGCCTCCTTAGCATTTACTCTGGTGCATCTGAGGATTATCACCAAGACCTCGCTCGCACTCTCTCCTACTTTACACCTCGTACTAACTTGAGCGTTGGAGCCTCTGCCTTGGGTATCTACCCGAGGCCTCTCACCTTCCCTATCTTGTAGTATCTCTAGTCACTAGGGACCTCGCTTCAGCCTACAATCCTCGGCTACCACAGTCCTCGGAGGGAATACCTCGCCTCGGCCTGCGGTCCTCTACTTCGGCTCACCTCTTCCGAGGCCTCGAAATCCTTGGCCAACATTCAGAACATGGAGAGTGAATTTACCTCGTTGCCCCCGGCCAATCCGTGTGGCAACTGGTTTCCTTGTTTCTAATGGTTGTAGTTTTTTTTTTGCTTTGTTTTCTCTATCCTTTTCGCCGTAATGTATCAAAAAACCAACAGAATTCAAGCGCCACACAGTGGGTTTTCCTATCAACTTCTAAATAGTTGATCAGAGATCATCATCATTTCATTGGGGCTATTTTGGCCTCTTCCAAAATGATTTGTCTTGCATCAAGAACTAGGCAATTCTCCCTATCTTGTATCTCTTAGTATATATCTGCTCTTCACAAAATGCTCCTCACACCAACTTCATAGCACATCCCAGCCATGCATTGGGAACGTCTCCCCATGAATGACAACATTCAAGGATGGGAAATGTTCCCTATTCATGGCTGAAATCTAGATTCACTTGTAGTTCGAATCTGCTTTTCACAAAATGCTCCTCACAGATTGCAGCCATGAATTAGATTCCTAATGCATGGTTGGGATGTGCTGTGAGGTTTGTGAGGAGCTAGCGTTTCATGAGGAACAAATCTGGATTACCTTGGAGTCCGGATCTACTCTTTACGGAAACTGTTGACCCACAATAGCCAAAATTTTCTCATTTGCATAGCCCATGCCACTGTATACACCATTAGATCTGTCGTTGGTATAACCTTTACGGAGTACTGCCACATAGGGGTGTCAATGGAGGTTTTGTATTAGACCCATTCAAACCAAAATCAATTTGGACGGATTGGATGGACATATTGAATTGGATTAGTCCTTACTTAATGGTCAAAAGTATTTATTGGATTAGATTGGATTGGACTTAGTCCATTCATAATGAATTTATATTGCATTGGATTGGATTGAGCCAATATCTAGTCCATTCATAGATGATGAGAATATAGGTAACAATGGACTAGGTTTGTATTAGAATTAATCTAAGTAAAGCAAATTTGAACATATTGGATGGTCCAGATATTGAATTGGACTGGTCCAAAATATTCATTGGATTGGATTGGACCTGGTCCATTTGTAATGGGCTCACAATTAGGGGTGGTAATTTCTTACCCAAACCGTTGAACCCACCTAACCCACCCGACCTGCCCATTTACTTGGTGGGTTGGAAATCGGTTGATCACCCATTGGGTCAATTTAAATGGGTTGGGTTGGGTCGGGTCAAGTTGTGGATAACCAATAGGTTAACCACTAAAGATACAGGTATGAATTCCTTAGCATTTTTTTTAGTTTTGTCCATATGAGTGAAATAATTTATAATTAATGCCTTAATTCTATATTAATTATTGACTAAGGTGGCGTTTGAAAAATCTGAAAAGTTAAAAAGATATTAAGTGTCTGAAATCTGAAAAGAGGCATAGTTGCTTTTCTACTTTTTATAGTATCTGAATCCATAAGCTTGTTTGTGTTGGATGGACCCTTTACCATATGAAATTTCTGATTTTACTATTTTACCCCTATAACATACTATTTGGAAATGTTGAATTCAATTTACATTATCTCATAAAAAATAATTTTCAACCTAAAAATAATATTGAAACAATACAAATAAAAAATAAAAAATTATTAATTATTAATTAATAAATGAAATGATTAAAACTAAAAAAATAATTAATGACTATAAAAATATTAAAATAATTAATAATTTATACAAATAAAAATTAAAATAATTTTTAAAAATTAATGAAATAATTAAAAAATTACTAGTTAATAAAAAATAATTAATAAATAATAAATAACATAAGTATATTTAATAATAAATAATTAATTTTAATAAAAAATAATAAAATAATTAATAATTAATAGTTAATAAAAAATTGTGATGGAAGACAAGGAGAGGGAGGGAGGCAGGAGAGAGAGCAAGAGAGAGAAGACGGGGGGAGAGAGACTTGCAGTGGCGGTGGTGGTCGAGGGAAGACAATAATATATATATACTGGTCGATTCGATTAATTGCTGGTTTTTTAAATGGTTAACTAAAACCGAACTAGAACTATCAGTTTTTTAAAAATATCGAATCAAAACCGAATCAACCAATTTTTTGGTTGTATTTCAGTCAGTTTTTTTCGATCGGTTCGATTTTTCAATTTGTTATGCTCACCCCTAAAAACAACAGCCATGGTATGACATTTACGGTTGTCCACAAACGTCTTTTACATAGCTTCTCAAATGTGCCTACATAAAAATCCCTCCCTAGCTAAACTAACCTTTGAAATAATGATCTTGCTCCCCTGCTCTGAAATAAGAAATATCAGCATTATTGCTAATTGTTGTTACTTGCAGTCTCAATCCTCTTATTTCCTTTTGGTACGAGAATTTTAATCAAAGCCAATTTGTTTTATGGTACAGTTTTAACGGGCCCATTTGTTGGATTTAGGACTCTACTCCACATCAGCTCATGTACAAAAGTTACTTTATTTGAATCTTTTAATACTGTGAAACAACAACCTGACGGTATACAAAAGTTACGCCTCATCAGCCCATGGATGAATCCTCCTGCGTGTCACCCTATGTAGCAAACCATGGATTAAGGAAAATAATTTATATATCTAACCATACGGTGAAAATCTGGATCTCCGATAACAATTTTAAATTGTAGCTGCAAGCCAAAAAAATTAAAAAGAAGATTATTTCTTTCAAAATTTTCTTGCCCAAAAAGCCTTGCTATATATTATTGTGTGGATATGAATTTTCTTCTGACATGCATGCAAATTGTCTAAATTTTAGGATGCTGCTCCTTGAGATGCTATTAGAAAAAGAAGAGGGTTTAATCTTCCATTTAAAAAAAAAAAAGAGAAAAAGTCTAGAGAAACACACTAAAGAGGGTTTTGTAGTATAGAGGGGTTTGCCTTGAAATATAATGCCAATGAGGTGGTTTGCTTATTAGCAGAACAAAGAACATCAGAAGTATATACAGTTGCAGTGAAGAACATTATTCAATAACTCCATCAATCCATGGGAATAAAATCTGCAGTGGTGGTAGTGTGGTACTTTAAATTCATCCATCATCATCATCATGTGTATAAATGCAGTAGACTTTAGAAGAAATTAGGTTAGAATCTTTTCTTCATAAATTTCATGCAGGATGCTGGTTGCACCATGATTGTAGATGTTTAACAAGTCAATAAAAGAAATACCATTTAATATCTGTGCTCTGTTTGAAAGAGACAGGGTCTGTTTGGTCTGCGGGAATTTGAATTTGGATTCAGAATCAGAATGGTCCATCCAATTCCAAACATTTGGTTGGGGAAAATAGGAATATCATTCCCATTCCTGGTGGAATGACATTCTTCCATTTGAGGTAATGGCCATTTCCTCCCCTCCCTTGGGAATGAGAATTCATTCCAGCTGACCCCATTTCTGTTTGAACCCAGCAGACAGGAGGAGTAGACCATCCCGATTCTGATTCCGACTGCAACTACAATGGACCCTGAATGATGTATTAGGGAGTTGAATGACTATTTATGTGAAATCAGTAAAGAATTGCATCAAAAACAGAGAAGGCAACTCTGAAATCATGACATTTACAAGGATAGTATATATATTGTTCTGAACAAGCAACTAGTGTAATAGAGAATTGAAAGAAAAAAAAGATAATATTTAATATTGAAACAACAGAAGCCGAACAAAACATTGATATCAAACCAGTGACCTTTCTGCATGTCACTCAATTAAATAGGAATTAATAAACTTTGGGAGAAGGAACTTGCCATGTATTGAGGAGGAAGAATAAGGGCAGAGTGAAAGTAATTTCTTATTTCCATTAACCCAACAACCAGTGAAGTATGGGGTGGACGATGACCTTTCAACTTATTCTAACATATGGAATATGAGAGATTTTAAGCCAATCTCCACCCCCTTTCTTCTTGCATTGTCTCTTCAGTTGGGGACATTCATTGATGTTTAATAATTGGAGCGAGTGAAGACATTGAATTGCTGGTGGAAGATTCCGCAGATTTGGTATAGAGTAAAGCCGGAGCTCTTGTAGTGACACCAAACAATGGATCCACTATTGGACGAACACAAGAAGATAAGAAGACTCGCGAAAGTCCCAGCTTTGTATGTTACAGAAGAGTCCGAGAGAAGAATCCCGGATCTGTACCTATACTAATATAGGAAATATTTTTTCTCTTTGGATTAGGAAGTTTGTTTTAGAATGTTTTGGGAGCAAGGAACTCCACCACCGTTTGTATATAAATACCATAAGGATCAATGGAACAAACACCTTTGGCTTCCAAAATTTTTATCACGGTATCAGAGCCTGTTACTATTCACTGCGCGACTGACGGTTATCGCTGCTGTATTTACAGAGTTTCTTGATGGCGGCAGAACTTGACGTTCCTCGGCGGCAGAACTTGACGATCCTCTGTTTCTTCAAGGACTGAAGTTCATGTCCTTCGCATCCGAACACACCTCACAGACTACTACACCATTGCTTTTCGGCACGCACTCTCTCGCCCCCTCGTATCTATATCTATCCTCGTATTCTGGATACGGAACGACAGTGAGGTCATCCTCTCGACGTTGCAGGAGAAAGGCGAGAGGGGAGCAACGAAGCCATTAAGGCTGTGAACAACGATTATACCATTGTTGAAGATATCCGACTGTGTAATCTCTACGCCTCCGACGAAGATCTTTGCACTGTTACCGGCGGAGGTCACCGCGATGCAGTGGCCGGAGCTCATGGTCTCGATCTTGGTTCCGAAAGCTAGCTTGCGCATGTAGTCGAGAGAGAAAATCCCTGGCACGATATGCTCGCGAAGGATATGAGGAACGGAGCATGATCCACAACTTCAGATCGATGCGTCCGTCGGAGCGAATAGCATCGACGGTCCGTTCCAGGTCGCAAAAGCAGACTCAGACAGAGAAGGAACTGCCATGGAGGTTTACGAGCTCGGCGTATTCCACTCTCATAGCAAGAGAGAGGACGCTGAAGCCATTGTTGCGCAGGCGGAGCATGGCGTCCCTTAACATAAGGCACATCACAGGAGACTATGCGAAATATTGAGTTCGATCGGGCATAGAAGGCTGGGGTGGAAACGAGAACCCCGCCCACGGAACTTCTTGGGCTCACAACGCCAAGGATCCGCAACAAGTAGTGTTCGGTTGTACCTCACCAGAATGTCTTTGATCTCCTTCTTCAACTGTCCGTCTACGTACTTCTGGTAGTACGCAACCAATGCCTTTGCAATGCTCTGTCGAATTGCATATATCTGCGAGGTAACGATGATGGTCATTTTCTTTCGACCAAAACACACTAAACGGACTATCGGTTACGGTGAGGGCTCGGGTAAGTCTGTTGGACCCTCTGGCAGATATGGCTGAGGTACGACAAAGGCTCATACTGTACAGTCATCAACGGGGCGTGAGGTGGCTGCTAATGCAGTTGTGATTGACGAAGACTAGACCGGACTGAACGCGAGCAATGGCAAACTCTTGTAAGCATGCTTAATGCTTACAAAACCAGGACTAATGAAAAATTCTCTGGTAAGAATTACACCTCTGAATGGATTGTTGACTCTGGGGCGTCACATCACATGACAGGGAATTTAAATGTGCTCATCGACACCCATGATGTTGCACTTTGTTCTGTTAGCTTACCCAATGGTGCACACACCAAGGCCGAAAAAGAAGGCACTGTTGAACTTGGAAATAATTTTAAATTGCTGCACGTATTATATGTCCCAAAACTCAATTGCAATTTATTGTCAGTAGGTCGGTTACTTCATGACACAGATTGTATTGTGACGTTTACTAATAAGTTGTGTGTGATACAAGACCGCATCTCGAGGACTCTGATTGGTGTGGGTGAACAGCTTGATGGGGTCTATGTCTTCAAGGGTGTGGCACCGGTTCGTGCTTACGAGACAGATGGAATTGGATCATGCGATTTGTGGCATCAACGGTTGGGACACCCTTCTTATCAAATGGTTAGTTCGCTTTTTAATATCAGTAATAGTAAGAACAAAACCTGTGATGTTTGTTTGAGGGCAAAGCAAACTAGAGATGTTTTTATTCAAAGCAGCAATAAAGTGACTGATTGTTTTGCTTTGATTCATTGTGACTTATGGGGTGCTTATAGAGTACCCGCATCTTGCGGTGTTGTATATTTTTTGACAATTGTTGATGATTATTCTCGAGCGGTTTGGATTTATTTGCTGGCTGAAAAAAGTGAAGTTGGTCGAACACTCAAAAATTTCTGTGCAATGATTGAACGACAATTCAACAAGAAGGTTAGGGTGGTCAGAAGTGATAATGGAGCAGAGTTTAATGAAGGGATGAGAGATCCATCCTATGGACGCCCAAAGATTGCAGAATAAGGGGGCAAATTTAAAATTTTTTTCTCTCTCCCTTCAACTGGGAATCGCATTCCCTATTTAGAAAATCATATTTTCAAGGATCATTCTTGAACCATAAACTGAACCAGATCTGAATCAAAGGAGTAGGAGAGGATTATACCTGATACGGAGAAGTAATATCTCCCAATGGAGGTGTTCACGCCCAAGGAAGGATCCAAAGACTGCTCCCACTGAAGATGGCGCAGTGTAGGATGGAGCAGAATCAGCAGTGTTCTTCTCCAAGAACTCTATCATTCGCAAGAATCAACAGGATGGCACGTGAGCACAGCTTCCTATCAATTCTTTCTCAAAGAACTGATGTCAAGATCGAATCTTGACTTCTCCCACAACTGGAAATCGAACTGGCAAACAGGGGCGGCAAGAACAAGGAGGCGGCAAGAAAGAATTCTGCAGGGTTGCTTAATTCTTTCTTCTCTGTGATTTTAGCACTGAAGAGGATCTGATTGTGTGTCTTCTAAAGGCTGCCGCCCCCTCCTTCTTTTGTTAACCTAAAAGATCAACTCCTAATCCAATTAGGTGCTGCTTATCCAAATCATATTTGGATAAGATCTCTCTTTAGGTGATAGGGATAAACCCTTATCTTATCTGCAGATTAGATTAGCTTTCTCCTAATCTCATTAGGAAGTTTCTAGATCTGAATCACATTCAGATCTGGACTCTCTGAGTGGATAGGGTCTTGACCCTATCCTATCTGCTAATCCATCTCAGAATTCGCCCCATAATTAACTAATTAAATAGCCCAGTTCGAATTGGGCTTTAGGCCCATTAAGCTTATGTGCTCACTTAACCTTCCTAACTGCTGCCCAGTTGGGCTTCCTTGTATGGCGTGGGACCCCAGCATTGATCTACACATCAGCCACATGGGTTCGGCCCAGCCTTTGTTACAAGGCCTGGCCGAATACACTGTTATGGACAGTGCACCCCCTGAAACCCATCAAATGGGCTCTATGGGCCCAACACTTACCCTAAGTGGTCCCTGAGCCAAGCCACCTTGTAACACCCAGGGACTGTGGGCAGATGCAAGATTAGCCCATCATGTATTATCCTCAATGGTCTTACACTTAACCTCTCAGCCCATAATGATCATACACTGCCCGACAAGAGAGGACCTCTCCCTCGGCTGCAAGGAACAGTGTTGCACTCTCTACTTATATGGATATTGGGAATTAAAACATTTTGCAAACCTTTTAGAAACCATAATATGTATATACTTTTATATCCCATATAAAATATACTTTGCAAAACAAATCTCAACGATTGAAATCGGCTGCCGGCAGTCTTGGTTTCCATCAGTGAGAGTGCATCCCCGATCATTACCTTTGTCCGACAAAGGGGCTGATCCTATCACTATGATCACCCACTCAGATGAATTCTCAAACTGTCCCAACATACCCAGGTTTTGACCCCTGCTAAGGATCTCACTGATTGGTACATCAAAGATAGCCCAATCCGACACCTAGTGTAGTATCATAATCGAGTCTAGGGGTCGGGTGTAACTTTCCAGTTTTGCCCTTCAATCTCCAAGGTCTAGGGCAATACTGGAAATCTGGTCCAGTTCAAAGATTCAATTAATCCTACACTGTATATGCCTAGGGTCTCACCCTGGCAGATGAGACAGGCCACCCCAACCGACTTGGTGGCACCACAGTGTCAGCCTTGTCAGTACAAGCCGGAGTCCCATGCTTTCCACATGTTTCTCAAACACTTTCTGCGATAGTGGCTTTGTCAATGGGTCTGCTACATTTTCTGCTGATGCTACCTTCTGAATCAAGACGTCCCCTCTACCAACAATCTCTTGCAGTACGTGGTACTTCCTCTCGATGTGCTTCGACTTCGAGTGGGCTCGTGGCTCCTTAGCCTGAGCAATGGCTCCATTGTTGTCATACAACAATGGGATGGGTGATGTGCTGGACGGAACTACTCCCAACTTGTGAACGAACTTCTTCATCCACACGGCTTCTTTGGCATCCTCACTTGCGGCAATGTACTCGGCCTCGGTTGTGGAGTCTGCAGTGGACCACTGTTTGCTAGTTTTCCAGCAAACAACACACGATCCTATTATGAAAACATATCCAGATGTAGACTTTCTATCATCTGGATCCGACTGGAAATCGACATCTGTATACCCTTTGATCTGTAGTGAGCTACCGTCGAATACTAGACAAAACTCTTTTGTCCTTCGAAGGTATTTAAGTATGTTTTTCACAACAGTCCAGTGCTCCTGCCCTGGGTTGGCCTGAAATCTGCTTACTACACTCACTGCCTGAGCAATGTCAGGACGAGTGCACAGCATGGCATACATGATGCTCCCTACGGTAGAGGCATAGGGAACGTCTTTCATGCCATCAATCTCCTCAGAAGTCTTGGGAGACATCTTCTTGGAGAGAGTGACTCCGTGCCTGAAAGGAACATTTCCTTTCTTGGAGTTTTCCATGCTGTATCTTTTGACTATTTTGTCAATATAAGCAGATTGGGATAATCCTATTATCCGCTTTGATCTATCTCTATAGAGTCGAAGACCCAGTATATAGGAGGCTTCTCCAAGATCTTTCATGGAGAATTGCTGTGAAAGCCATACTTTCACCGTAGTTAACATTCCTACATCATTCCCAATGAGTAGAATGTCATCCATATACAGAACCAAGAAGGTAACCTTATCTCCACTGTACTTTCTATAGACACAGGGTTCATCCGGATTCTGCTCGAATTCAAACGATTTGACAGCAGAGTCCAAACAGATGTTCCAACTTCTAGAAGCTTGCTTAAGTCCATAAATGGATCTATTAAGTTTACATAACATGTGTTCCTGACCTACAGCAATGAAGCCTTGCGGCTGCTGCATGTAGATATATCTTCAGTAAGATCTCCTTTCAGGAATGCAGTTTTGACATCAATCTGCCAAATCTCATAGTCATGGTATGCTGCTACAGCTAGCAGAATCCTAATGGATTTAAGCATGGCCACAGGCGAAAAGGTTTCCTCATAATCGATGCCCTCTTTCTGAGTGTACCCTTTCGCCACCAGACGAGCTTTGAAGGTCTCAACCCTACCATCGGGGCCCTTCTTCCTCTTGTAAATCCATTTGCAACCGATTGCTTTTACCCCGGAGGGCGGATCTACATTAGTCCAGACTCCATTAGTCTCCATTGAGTCCATCTCTGCTCTCATGGCCTCCACCCACTTTTGGGAATCTACGTCCAACATAGCTTCCGCGTAAGTCACGGGATCCTCCTCACTAGTCAAGGTTTCCACCAGGTAACTATCCTAGTCATAACCATAACGGACTGGTGGCCTGGATACCTGAGTGGATCTTCTAGGTTGGTCACTACCTGAAACTTGTGGGACATCTCCCACTGCTCCTGAGCTCTCCTCATCAAGAACAACTTCCTGACGATGGGTGTCCAGGATATAGTCGGTTTCCAAGAATTGCGCATTTGGACTGCAGAACACTTTCTGCTCACTTGGGTCATAGAATAGGTAACCTATAGAGCCTTTTGGGTAGCCTACAAATAGGCAACGGCTGGTCTTGGACTCCAACTTGTCTGCACTCGTTCTTTTAACGTATGTTGGACAACCCCAAATCTTTAAGTGTCTGACACTTGGTTTCTTTCCGGTCCAAAGTTCAAATGGAGTATTCGGAACCGATTTGGTTGGAACCCAATTCAGCACGTAAATTGCAGTCTCAAATGCGTAACCCCAAAAGGATGTGGGTAACTCTGAGTGTATGAGAAGCGACCGGACCATATCCAATAAGGTCCTATTCCTCATCTCTGAAACACCGTTAAGTTGTGGTGTAGCAGGAGGAGCTAATTGTGATACTATCCCATTTGCTTTTAAGTAGTCCCTGAATTCGTCAGAGAGATACTCGCCACCTCGATTTGATCGAAGGACTTTAATTTCTCTCCCTAATTGTTTCTCGACCTCTTGTCTAAACTCTCTGAACTTTTCAAAGGATTCAGACTTGTGTCTCATTAGGTACACGTAACCATATCATGAAAAATCATCTGTGAAGGTGATGAAGTACACGTGTTGATTCCGTGTCCTAACACTCAGGAGACCATATACATCAGTATGTATTAGGTCAAGTGTGCCTATACATCTTTCAGGCTTACCGTTAAATGGTTATTTTGTCATCTTGCCTTGTAGGCAAGGCTCACAGGTGGGAAGATCTTCTACAGTTAGAAAATCCAAAGGACCATCCTTTACCAACCTTGTGATTCGGTCAATACCGATGTGGCCAAGTCGGTAATGCCACAGACACGTGGGATTAACTGTATCATGGGATCTCTTCTTGGGGATTTCAGCCGACGTAGTTTTTGTTATGTTAGTTTCTAGAGAAGGATGTAGAAAATAGAGATCGTTCTCCAATTCCCCATATGCGATGAATCTGTTATTTCTTTTAATAGTAATCGTATTACTAAAGAAGACAGAATAACCATCTGCACACAGTTTTGAGATAGAAATCAAATTTCTCCTTAAATTTTGTACATAAAGACAATCTCTCAGTACAATGGTTCCTTCTCTAAAAAATAACTCCACGGTTCCTATGGCCGCGGCTGCAACAGTTGCAGTAGTCCCCAAGTAGAGTGTGACTTCTCCTTCACTCAGCCTTCTGCTTACCTTGAACCCCTGCAGTGAGTTACACGCATGAGTTGAAGCCCCGGAGTCAATACAACAGGACGCAGAAGCTACCAATAAATTGCTTTCTATAACACAAGTTTCGAAATTACCTTTCTTGGATTCCAGGTAGGCAGGACAGTTCCTTTTCCAGTGGCCGGTCTTCTTGCAGAAGTGACAGGCATCTGATGCTATGTCTTTCTTCTGCTTCTTACCCTTGGTGGCTTTCTTCTGAGGCTTCTTTGCTTTCCTCTTTCTCTTGCCCATTTTGCTAGCTTCAACAAGCATAGCTAGAGGCTCATCCTTTCTAATCAGTTCTTCAGCTCTTTGCAACCTATTGTTGAGCTCTTGCAAGCTGACATTCAGCTTGTTCATGTTATAGTTCATGATGAACGGATTGAAGGAAGGAGGCAAAGAATTAAGGATAGCATCTATCTGTATTGCAAGGTCCTGCCCAGATCCAAGAGCCTCCAATTCGTTGATATAACCCATCATCCGAAGACAATGGTCGTGAACTTGTTGGCCCTTAGTCATTTGTGCGGTCATGAACTGTTTCAAGACCTTTTGTCGAGTAGAACGATTCTACTCTTCATACATCATCCTGAGACTGTCCAATATGTCTTTGGAAAGTTTGATCTGATCGAACTGCCTCTGTATTGGGTTGTCCAAGGAGGCAATGATGTAGCACCAGGCAAGGGAGTTTTTCTCCTCCCATTCCTGATAGTCTCTCCTTCGGGACTCAAAAGCCCTATCATCCAGACGCTCCGGGGCAGGATTCTTTGCCACTTTGTCCAGCTTTTTAGAAGCTAGGACCAACATAAGGTTCCTCTACCAGTCGGCATAGTTTGGGCCCTTCAACTTGTTGTCATCAAGTAGTTTTGCAAATGAGCCGTTTGCCATTTTCTGATAAAAGAGCAAACATCAGTCCACGACCATATTTGATTCATGTTCATTACATAGATATGGATTTTAATCTACGTCTCATTTCCATTTATTCATCTCTGAGATTTCCCTCCTTTCTCAGTGACGGAGACTACCCCACCACCTTTCTGTGAAGGATCATATCCACTCATCATATGAGTTTTCCGTTTGGCTTCTGTCAGACAAGGTTCAGAGCCGTTTTCAGGTAAACCTTTATGTCCAGTGAGTGCTTACCCATCATATTCGTGAATGCCAAGGTACCGTGAGAGAGTTCCCATTTTCTGGTGAAGCCCCTCCCACATTTGTCTATGACGCCCCTATCATCTTATGAAACACTTAGACAAGCCCAATAGCAAATGGATAGCCCATTTTCTGGTGCGTTTCCTCATTACTGAAGGACCCATCCTCATGCTAATGATGGAAGTCTTTAGAGAGTTCATCATATGAATCTCCCTATCACATGCACTCATATTAGCTGGAGGGAACAGTTAATTACGCCCTAGTTCTAATTTTAGGTCAAACCAAATTGGCTCCCACTGACTTTCATAAAGCCAGATTTCGGTGGGCCTAAATCGACTAGGGTTCTGCACGGGACCTCATGATGAGGTGTGGGGCCCACCACTGAGGGAGGTCATCCAATGACCAAAAGGGACACCATGGGAACGATGTGCATTCAGCCATGGTGTGCGCAAGAGCCACTGTCGATTGAGCATGGGCCAAGCACTTATGGCCCATGTACGTAGCACATCACACAACCATACATCTTATGCAGGGATAAATTGATCCAATCAATTAATCATCTGTAAGGCCCATTTGAAGCCCATTTTAAATCCATAATATTAACCATTAATATTATCTAGGTATATGGGCCGAATGGTTCAACCCATATCGCTTTATGTGTTAAGTGGGCTTTTAGTAGTTTTAACTATTTAAAACTGGGCCTTTACAGGTTGAGCCGAATTAACCATTTAATTAAATATCAATCCTCAGGCCCATTTGTGGGAAAAAAAGGGCTGACTTTCAGCCTTAATTAAACCTTAGATTCGGTCCAAACAGTTTGAACCAATCTTGGTTCGTATGGGTCTAGGGTTTGATCTTTAATTTAATCTTTAATTCAAGAAAATAATATGAAATTAATGCTGATAAAAGAAAATCAAGAATCAGTCAAACAGGGCTGTTCGCACAATCCATCCTGCAAAACAGAGGTTAGATCACAGTTTGCAATTTCATAAACTGCAAATTGCAGATTGTAATTCTCCCATCTGCAAAATCTCCTTCTCTGCGAAATCTCCTTTTCTACGCCGCCATCTTCGATCCAAAAATAAAAATAAATAGAAATCCTATTTCTATTAATGATTACATCAGATCGAATATCTATACATTCAGTCTAAAAAATAAAAAAAAATATTTTACAGACCAAATGTAACAAAATAAATAAAAAACTACAAAATCTTGCAGGTTCCCTGCTCAAACCAAGAATTCGATCTACTCTTGTACGAACAGCCCATAAATCAAGGAAATCATAAAGAACAGTTCTAAATAATAATCAGATTTATATAAAATTAATTTCAGATTATTCGCCCAATAATTTTGGGAAACAAAATGGTTCAAGATTTGAACCTGTCTCTGATACCACTGAAGGGATGAGAGATCCATCCTATGGACGCTCAAAGATTGCGGAATAAGGGGGCGAATTTCAAATTTTTTTTCTCTACCTTCAACTGGGAATCGCATTCCCTATTTAGAAAATCATATTTTCAAGAATCATTCTTGAACCATAAACTGAACCAGATCTAAACCAAAAGGAGTAGAAGAGGATTAGAAGCCCATGCGATGGGCTTCAAGGGGTTCATTGTCTTTTCAGTGAATTCGGCCAAGCCTTGTAATAGAGGCTGGGCCGAACCCTTGTGGCTGATGTGTAGATCAATGTTTGGGTCCCACGCCATAGAAAGAAGCCCAACTGGGCAACAGTTTGGAAGTATATTGAGCACTTAAGACTTATTGGGCCTAAAGCCCATTTCCAGCCTCACCCATGTGGTTGATTTGTAGATCAATGTTTGGGTCCCATGCCGTACAAAGAAACCCAACTGGGTAACAGTTTGGAAGCATATTGAGCACTTAAGACTTATTGGGCCTAAAGCCCATTTCGAACTGGACTGATTTTATCAGTTAAAGAAGGGGGCAGATCTGAGATTAGATTAGCAGATAGGATAGGGTCTTATCCCTATCCACTCAAAGAGTCCAAATTCAAATAAAGATTTGAATCTGGAAACCTCCTAATGAGATTAGGAGAGAGTTAATCTAATCTACAGATAAGATAAGGACTTTTCCTTATCTCTTAAAGAGAACTCCTTATCCAAATATAAATTTGGATTAGGAAACTTCTAATGAGATTAGGAGCTATCTTTAAGGCTATAAAAGGAGGAAGGGGGCAAACCATTCAGCCCATCCATGAATCTAGAGATCAGATCTTAGATCACCAAGAGAGAAGACATCTACGCCATCTTCTGCTCTTGCGTTCTCCTCTAGTTTCCGCCATACTGCCAGTTCGATCTCCATTGTAGGAGAAGATCAAGAGTTGTTCTTGATATCAATCTCTGGAGAAAGGATAACCTGAAGTTGTGCTCACTGCCTCCATCGAAATCTTGTTGAAGAACTTGGTTCGTTGGACGAACACTTCTGATTCTGCTCCACCATTCGCTGTGTCATCTTCAATGGGAGCAGTCTTTGGAGTCTTTCTTTGAGCGTGAACACCTTCGTTGGGAGATACTATTTCTCTGTATCAGGTATATCCCTCTCCTACTGATTTAGTTCATATCTGGTTCGGTTCTTGGTTCAAGATTGATCCTTGAAAAAATAGTTTTCTAAAACAGGGAATGTGATTCACAGATGGGAGGGAGAGAAATTTTTGAAATTTCGTCGTACCTACCTGCAAGTTTCGGCTATCCATATGATGGATCTCTCATCCCTTCAGAATTTTAATTTCAGATCGTTTCTTAAATTGAATCTTGAATTAAAGATCAGATCCCAGACCGGTTTGAACCAGATTGGACCAAATCTGTGGTTCAATGGGGGCTGTTTTCAGCCATGTTTTCTCCCACTCATGGGTCTGAAATTCATATTTAATTGGAAGATTTAATTCGGCCCATATCTGTAAAGCCCAGTTTTAAAGGGTTAAAACTGTAAAAGCCCAATAACTGTAGGAAAGCTGTATGGGCCAAACTGCTAACTGCTATTCAGCCCATATACCAAGATAATATTAATTAGTAATATTATAATGGGCTTTATTAGTGGGCTTTACAGTTATTAATTGATTGGATCAATTCCTTCCTTGCATGTGATGTATGGATGTGTGATGTACTGCGTTCATGGGCCATAAGCACTTGGCTTATGCAGATACGATAGTGGCTCATGCGCACACCATGCACATCATTGCCATGGTGTCCCTTATGGTCATTGGACGACCTCCCTTAGTGGTGGGCCCCACTCCCTTGAAAAGGATTCGTGGAACCCTAGCCGTTTAAGGCCCACCAGAAATGACTTTATGAAATTCAGTGGGAGCCACTTTGGTTTGACCTAAATTGAACTAGGGCATAACTCTTGTTCCCTCCTGTAATATGAGTGCATGTGATAGGGAGATTCATATGATGAACTCTCTAAAGGCCTTCCATCATTAGCATGAAGATGGGTCCTTCATTAATGAGGTAACGTACCATAAAATTGGGCTATCCATTTGCTGCTGGATCTGCCAGAATGTTTCATAAGATAATAGGGGCATCATAGACCGATGTGGGAGGGGCTTCACTAAAAAATGGGAACTCTCTCACGGTACCTTGGCGTTCATGAATGAGATGGGTGAGCACTCACTAGACAGAAAGGTTTAACCTAAAATGGCTCTGAACCTTGTTTGACAGAGGGCAAAGGGAAAGCTCATATGATCCTTCACAGAAAGGTGGTGGGGTTTTGCAACTAAAACAGTTGGCTCCATTCACCCTATGTGGTTTCCAACATTTCTAGAGATAATTCGCAGCCTCCATCACTGAGATAGGAGGGAAATCTCAGAGATAAACAAATGGGAATGGAACGTAGATTAAAACCCATATCTATGTGGATAACATGAATCAAATTAGGTTATGGACTGATGTTTGCTCTTTTATCTGAAAATGGCAAACAGACAATTTGCTAAGCTTTTGGACGACAACAAGCTTAAGGGCCCAAACTATGCCGATTGGTATCGTAACCTCATGCTGGTCTGGACCTCTAAAAATTTAGATAAGGTGGCCAAGAATCCTGCCCCAGAACATCCGGGAGGCAGGGCTTCTGAGGCCTGGAGAAGGGACTTCCAAGAATGGGAGGAGAAAAACTCCCTAGCCCGCTACTATACCGTCGCCTCTTTAGACAATCCGATACAGAGGCAGTTCGATCAGATCGAACTTTCCAATGACAGATTGAATAGTCTAAAAACGATGTACGAAGAGTAGAACCATTCTACTCGGCAGAAGGTCTTGAAACAATTTATGACCGCGCAGATGTCCATGGGCCAACAAGTTCACAACCATTGTCTTCGGATGATGGGCTATATCAACGAACTGGAGGCTCTTGTATCCGGGCTAGATCTGGTAACCTAGATAGATGCCATTCTCAACTCTTTGCCTTCGTCCTTCTATCCATTCATCATGGATTACAACATGAATAAGTTGAATGTCAGCTTACAGGAACTCAACAATATGTTGCAGAGGACTGAGGAATTGATAAAGAAGGATGAGCCCATAGCCATGCTTGTTGAAGCAGGCAAATCGGGCAAGAAGAGGAGGGCAAAGAGGAAGCCCCAGAAGAAGGCCACCAAACCCAAGTAGAGGAAAGATAAGGCATCAGATGCTTGTCACTTCTATAAGCAGGCCGGCCACTGGAAAAGGAATTGTCCTGCCTACCTGGAATCCAAGGAAGGTAATTTCGAATCTTGTATCATAGAAACCAATTTGTTGGTAGCTTCTGCATCCTAGTGTATTGACTCTGGGGCTTCAACTCATGCGTGTAACTCACTGCAGGTGTTAAAGGTAAGCAGAAGACTGAGTGAAGGAGAAGTAACGCTTTACTTGGGGACTTTTGCAAGTGTTGCAGCTATGGCGATAGGAACCATAGAGTTACTTTTTAGAGAAGGAACTATTGTACTCAAAGATTGTCTTTTTGTACAAAATTTAAGAAGAAATTTGATTTCTGTCTCAAAACTGTGTGCGGATGGATATTCTGTCTTTTTTAGTAATACGATTACTATTAAAAGAAACAATAGATTCATCGCATACGGGGAACTTGAGAACGGTCTCTATGTTCCACATCCTTTTCTAGAAACTAACATGGCCAAAACTACGTCGGCTGAAATCCCCAAGAAAAGAACCCGTGATACAGTTAGTCCCACGTGCCTGTGACATTACTGACTTGGCCATATCGGTGTTGATCGAATCACAAGGTTGGTAAAGGATGGTCCTTTGGATTTTCTAACTGTACAAGATCTTCCCACTTGTGAGCCTTGCCTTCAAGGTAAGATGATGAAACGGCCATTTAACGGTAAGCCTGAAAGATGTACAGGCACGCTTGACCTTATACATACTGATGTATGTGGTCCCCTGAGTGTTAGGACTCGTAATCAGCATGTGTATTTCCTCACCTTCACCGATGATTATTCACGGTATGGTTACATATACCTAATGAGATATAAGTCTGAATCCTTTGAAAAGTTCAAGGAATTCAGACAAGAAGTCAGAAAACAGTTAGGGAGAGAAATTAAGTCCCTTTGATCAGATCAAGGTGGCGAGTATCTCTCTGATGAATTCAGAGACTATTTGAAGGACAACAGGATAGTATCACAGTTAGCTCCTCCTGCTACACCACAACTTAACGGTGTTTCAGAGAGGAGGAATAGGACCTTATTGGATATGGTCCGGTCACTTCTCGTACACTCAGAGTTGCCAACATCCTTTTGGTGTTATGTATTAGAGACTGCTATATACGTGTTGAATCGGGTTCTAACCAAATCGGTTCCGAACACTCTATATGAACTTTGGATCAGAAAGAAACCAAGTGTCAAACACTTAAAGATTTGGGGTTGTCCTGCGCACGTTAAAAGAACGAGTGCAGACAAGTTGGAATCCAAGTCCAGTCATTGCCTATTCATAGGCTACCCAAAAGTTTCTGTGGGTTACCTATCCTATGACCCAAGTGAGCAAAAAGTGTTCTGCAGCCGAAATGCACAGTTCTTGGAGACTGATTACATCCTGGACACCCATCGTTAGGAAATAGTTCTTGTTGAGGAGAGCTCTGGAGCAATGGGAGATGTCCCACAAGTTCCAGGTAGTGACCAACCTAGAAGATCCTCCCGGGTATCTAGGCCACCAATCTGTTATGGTTATGACCAGGATAGTTACCTAGTGGAAGTTTTGACTAGTGAGGAGGATCCCGTGACTTACGCAAAAGCTCTGTTGGGCATAGATTCCCAAAAGTAGGTGGAGGCCAGGAGAGCTAAGATGGACTTAATGGAGATCAATGGAGTCTGGACTCTAGTAGATCCGCCCTTCGGGGTAAAAGCAATTGGTTGCAAAAGGATCTATAAGAGGAAGAAGGGCCCCGATGGCAAGGTTGAGACTTACAAAGCTCGTCTAGTGGTGAAAGGGTATACTCAGAAAGAAGGCATCGATTATGAGGAAACCTTTTCGCCCGTGGCCATGCTTAAATCTATTAGGATCCTGCTAGCTGTAGCAACATACCATGATTACGAGATTTGGCAAATGGATGTCAAAACCGCATTCCTAAATGAAGATCTTACTATAGATATCTACATGCAGCAATCGCAAGGTTTCATAGCTGTAGGTCAAGAACACATGGTATGTAAATTAAATAGATCCATCTATGGACTTAAGCAAGTTTCTAGAAGTTGGAACATCTAGTTTGACTCTACTGTCAAAGCGTTTGACTTTGAGCAGAACCCAGATGAGCCCTGTATTTATAGGAAGTCTAGTGGGGACAAGGTTACTTTCCTAGTTTTGTATTTAGACGACATACTACTCATTAGGAATGATGTAGGAATGTTGACTACGGTGAAAGTATGGCTTTTACAGCAATTCTCCATGAAAGATCTTGGAGAAGCCTCCTATATACTGGGTCTTCGACTCTATAGAGATAGATCGAAGCAGATAATAGGATTATCCCAATCTGCTTACATTCACAAAATAGTCAAGAGATACAGCATGAAGAACTCTAAGAAAGGAAATGTTCCTTTTAGGTACGGAGCCACTCTCTCCAAGAAGATGTTTCTCAAGACCTCTGAGGAGATTGAGGCCATGAAAGACGTTCCCTATGCCTCAGCCATAGGGAGCATCATGTATGCCATGCTGTGCACTCGCCCTAACATTGCTCAGGCAGTGAGTGTAGTAAGCAGGTTCCAGGCCAACCCAGGGCCGGAGCATTGAACTGCTGTGAAAAATATACTCAAGTACCATCGAAGGACAAAAGAGTTTTTTCTGGTATTCGATGGTAGTTCACTACAGATCCAGGGGTATACATGAAAGGAGGGAGAGATCCATCGAATGGACGCCAAGAATGCAGTGGAATAGGTGGGTGAATTTCAAAAATTTCTCTCCTTCATTCAAACTAGGAATCCTATTCCCTGATTTTAGAATCAAATATTCAAGGATTCTACTCGAACCAAACCAAACCAGATCTGAACCAAGAACAAAGGGAAGGGTTATACCTGATATGGAGAATTAAAATCTCCCGACGTCAGTGTTCACGCCTAAAGAAAGATCCAAGATCCACTCTCGCTGAAGATGACACAGCGAAACTGGAGCGGAACCAACAATGTTCGTCCTACGAACCGAACTCTTTGCAAGAATCCATTGGAGACTTAGAGCACCGAACCAAATCAGTCTTTCAGCAAAGACTGATATCAAGAACTAACTTCTTGATCGTCCCTTCAGTGGAGTTCGAACTATGCAGCAAGCTGGCGGCGGCTGGAGGAGATCCCTAGGGCTGAAAGTGGGATGAATGCAGATTTCATCTTAGGGAAGATAAGATCCTATCTCAAACTTGCAGATCAAGTTGTGTCTGCAAACACCCTGATTCGAATTCTAATAATTCTTGTTAAGGTTTTCCTCTTTCTTAGTGATTAAGGAACATCCTAATCCTATTAGGAGTTATCTCAATCCAAATCTGCATTTGGATAGGGGATAATCTTAATCTTATCTACAGATTATGTTAGCCCACTCCTGATCTTATCAGGAGGTTACCAGATTCAAATCTTATTTGAATTTGGTCTGCAAGAGTGGATAGGGTCAAGACCCAATCCTTTTAGCTAACCCTAATCTCAGATCCGCCCCCTTAAATGGGTGATCATATCAGCCCAGTTCAAAATGGGCTTTAGGCCCAATAAGTAATCAATGCTAAAAAAGTTTTCAAACTACTGCCCAGTTGGACTTCTTTGTATGGCTTGGGACCCAAGCATTGATCTACACATCAGTCACATGGGTTCGGCCCAGCCTTTGTTACAAGGCCTAGCCAAATTCACTAGAAAGCCTAGTGAACCCCTTGAGCCCATCACATGGACTCTATGGGCTCAACACTTACCCTAATCTCAGATCCGCCACCTAGTGCAGTATCATAATCGAGTCTAGGGGTCAGGTGTAACTTTCTAGTTTTCCTACTCATCACCAACGTCCAGGGCAATACTGGAAATCCAGTCCGGTTCAAGGTCTCGAGTAGATCCCACACTGCATGTACCTTGGGTCTCACCCTGGCGACTGAGACAAGCCACCCCAACCAACTTGGCGGCACACCATTGTTAACCTTATCAGGATAGGTCTCCCCAAACCGACCCACTGGCTGTGAAGATTCTAAACTAACATGAGTCTCATTAAGTGTCCAGTTTAAGGGTCTTGCACAGAAATACACCATAACATGAATCAAACTTGCACTTTTATTCATTTACACTAAATGTCAAAAGTACAACATAACTGATTGGAGCTAAGGGCATACAAAACTGTCTAACAATACAAATGCCAATTTCCAGTCGGATCCAGATGATAGAAAGTCTACATCTAGGTATGTTTTCACGATTGGATCATGTGTTGTTTGCTGGAAAAGCAGCAAATAGGTGTCCACGGCAGACTCCACAATCGAAGCCGAATACATTGTTGCAAGTGAAGCTGCCAAAGAAGCCGTGTGGAGGAAGAAGTTCATTCACGAATTGGGAGTAGTTCCATCCAGCACATCACTCATCCCGTTATTTTGTGACAACAATGGAGCGATCGCTCAGGCTAAGGAGCCACGAGCGCACTCGAAGTCGAAGCACATCGAGAGGAAGTACCACGTACTGCGGGAGATTGTTGGTAGAGGGGATGTCCTGATTCAGAGGGTAGCATCAGCGGAGAATGTAGTAGACCCATTGACTAAGCCACTCACACAGAAAGTGTTTGAGAAACACGTGGAAAGCATGAGACTCTGGCTTGTACCAGATTGGACCTAATTGCAAGTGGGAGCTGTTAGACAGTGTATGCCCTTAGCTCCAATCAGTTTGATATACTTATGACATTTATTGTAAATGAATAAAGTACATATTTGATTCATGTTATGTGGTGTATTTCTGTGTAATACCCTTAAACTAGACACATAATGAGACTCGTGTTAGTTTAGAATGTTCACAGCCAGTGGGTCAGTCTGGGGAGACATATCCTGATAAGGCTGACACTGATGTGCCGCCAAGATGGTTGGGGTGGCCTGTCTCAGCCGCTAGGGTGAGACCCGAGGTACATGTAGTGTAGGTTTAACTTGAAACCTTGAACCAGACCAGAATTCCAGTGTTGCCTTGGACCTTGGTGATGAGTGGGCAAAACTGGAATGTTACACCTGACCCCTAGACTCGATTATGATACTACACTAGGTGTCGGATTTGGCTGTCTTTGATATGCCAATCAGTGAGATCCTTAGCGGGGGTCAAAACCTAGGTATGTTGGGGCAGTCCCTGAATTCATTTGAGTGAGTGATCATAGTGACAGGATCAGCCCCTTTGTCGGATAAAGGTAATGATCGGGGATGCACTCTCTCTGATGGAAACCAAAACTACCGGAAGTTGATTTCAATCGGGGATGCACTCCCTATGTCGTACCGGTGAACAACTTGCCGACATTTTCACCAAGGCCTTAGGACAACAACAGTTTGATTCCTTCCTTCCCAAGTTAGGCATTCACAATGCTCATGCACCACCTTGAGGGGGAGTATTGGACGAAGACAAGAAAATAAGAAGACTCGCGAAAGTCTCAGATTTGTATGTTATAGAAGAGTCCTAGAGAAGAGTCTGAGATCTGTACTTGTACTAATATAGCAAGTCTTTTTCCTCTTTGGATTAGGAAGTTTGTTTTAGAAAGTTTTGTGGAGCAAGGAACTCCACCACCGTTTGTATATAAATACCATAAGGATCAATGGAACAGACACCTTTGGCTTCCAAAATTTTTATCATCCACTCTGGCAAAATTTGTTTTCGTTTCTAGTATATTCTTCAAGGCAGCACCATCACTCAATATGGGTGTCTATTTTTTATTCTTTCTTTTATTTTATTTTATTTTTACCTTGTCTTTTAAATCCATGTTCGTATACTTCTTTTTCTAGAGATCTGGGTGAAAGAGACCAAATGCAGCAAAATATATCGATGGGTCGAGCAGATCTAACAAACCTAAACTAACCTGACCTAAATCCATGGAGTGCCTTTTTTAAGTTCTTTATTTTATTGAGTTTTTATGTTTATTCACCATATAAGGGCATACTTGTCTTTGTATAGATCTTTTACTTTAAGTATAAATAATAGTGGGAGGGGTGGCTAGATTTGATTGGTCTTTCATTCTTTTCTATATTCTCTCTTCTTCTTCTCCTTTCTACTTTCAAAACCTCTTTTATTGAACTTTCCTATAGATTTTTTTCTGTAAATTTTTACTTGATACTAGAGTAGGGTTTGAGCTTTTTCTATGCTCCCATCATGCAACCATAGATCAACCAACTGTATGATGATCTAGAGGGCTAATCAAAGACCTCAAAAGTGCCCAGCTTTTAGATATTTTGTGGATCTAGAATCCTGATTGTAGTAGGACACTTCATTTCTAACTTGGGAAGGGGCACTCTAGATATTTTGGAGTTCTTGATTTACTTTGAAAGGGGCAATTCAAGTTCCAATGATTTCTAAGGACTCTAGAGGGAGCGGTAGAAGAGGTGTAAAGTGGGTTGTGTTGTGCCGACCTGTGGGCCAAGCATTGGGCCAGGTCTGGTCGTGCATCGGGCCAAAGCTATTTATTTAAAAAAATTCACAAAAACAAAATTTTAATTTTATATGAATTTTATGTACATAATTGCTTATATAAAATAATTAAACAAATTAGTATAGTAAAATTAAAAAATATTTATTTTATTAATATATTATATATTGTATATTATTATATAATTATAATTTATATAATATTATATAAACATATATAATATTATATAAATATATATAATATTTATAAAATATATACAATATATATGGATTATGTCACAGGCTCGCTCAGTTGTGCCATGCTGTGCCGACCTATGGACCTAAAATCTCAGGCCCAACACAATCCACATGATCGTAAAGGGCTTGGCACGGCCTGCAGACCATTGTGTCGGGCCGGTCCAAGTTCGTGTCGGGTCGCGAGCGGCATGACCCGATTTACACTTCTAAGTAGTAGCCTTTTCTCTTATTTTTACCAACTCACATGGAGACAAGAATCTTGATGGAATAAGGTTTATGAGTACTAGAAGTGGGGTTGAGGCCTCTAAAGGAGATAAATTTATTTTTTTTCTCACCAACACTTTAGTATATTCTAAGAACATGGGACTAGGTGGAGGACTAGGTGGAAAAGTATATGTGCCAAGCTAACCCCCAAAATTTTGATCGGGGAGGGCGTCACGGCCCATGACGGCCCATGGGCCAGCACGGCACGCATAGGCTGCCCACAGGCCGGGCCATGCCAGCCTGACATGGCCCACTTTACACCTCTAGGAGTAGTGAGAATGAATGGCCTGATTTAATAAAAAACTAAAAAATAATTAAAATAAAAGAACAATAAATGGGTCAAATAAATCAACGGTTTAATCATCCAGATTAATGAGTTATTAATTAATTTAATGGTTTTTGATCAGAGACTGGATTTGGTGTAAAACAAAACCAATACTTGAACGGTCCAACCATTCAAATAAACAGCGGTTCAAAAATATTGTAATAAACAACCAATCACAAACCAAACCAACCTGGAACTATACGTGGCTTTATGTGAGCATATGTGAGTGGCTAATAAAATATAAGTGTTTCAGTATTAATAATGCTAATCCATGTGATGTCTGTTAGTGCCTTGGTTTAAGAGAGAATAATGAGTGTTGGGAAAGTAGAGGAGAGAATATAGAGGAATTAGAGTGGGATTCTAGTGAAGGGGATAGTGCCATGTGGCTAGATATAGGAATAGAAACTCTCCATTTGTTTATATATAATGATTGTTTGTAAAAATAACATGCAATAAAATAAAAAAAAAAGATGAAGAGAATATAGACTTCCTTATATTATTATAAGTGTATAGTTGGCTTTATTATAAAATTAATAACATAAATAATATAAAAATCCAATTACAAATAATATATGTATGTATGTATGTATATCAAATCTAAAAGGGGGTTATCCAAATCTGGCAAAATAGGATCAGATTTGACTTCGAATTGGATCATGATCTAATCCATTTGCCCCCCTATTTGTGCAACTACTTCCAAGGGTTTTAGATTATATGATAGGGCCACAAACCATCCATATCAAGTTGTTTGAATTTGATCTCACTAGTGGTGATTTTAATTCGACCAATTTATAATTAAATCAAACACGGATTCACCTTGGAGAAATATGGTAAATTCACCTCATGTGGAATAGTAATGACTACCTAGCACAAGTAGGTCAATGGGTCAAGTCTGAGTTGGGTCCAAGTAGAATCAGAATCGACTTGACAAGATCCAAAACTAAACAAAGCTGTTCTCGGGACAATCAGACCTGACCCAATGGACCAGATTATAATAAACCTATTGAATTCAATTCTGAATCAATTTGTGACTAGGTGGAACTGGTTTTGTTCTAATAATAATTGAGACAATATATCAGGAACTGGATCTGTTGGATCAAATCCAACCCCTTGATAGCCCTAAGAACAAGTGGTTCAACTTGACCATGCCATTAACTTTTACATGTTTGTCACAAGCTAATAGTTGAATAACAACATAGGTTTTTTTTTGAGCATTATGGATGGAGAAGATAGACTGGCCTAGAGAATCAGTACAAGATCTATTACTCCAACATCTAACAACTCTCTTCTCACTAGAAATGCCATCATTGCCATCGCTTATTACGTTAACTTCATCCTCCTCTCAATCTACTTGGTCCATGAGCTTCACCTTTTCAAGGTCTCTCCCTTGGATGGGGTGCTAAATGTCCCCATACTCTTCTTCTTTCATCTCATCACCAAAAGCATCATGGTCTTGGTTTGTGTGTATCACAAATGCAAGTATAAATACAAGGCATAAAACTCATTACCTGGCTGAATTGAGCTCAAGCCAATAGGTGCTAGGGTAGCTTCATGAGGAACACGGATTTTAGATTAAAACCTCCAAGACAACCCGTCAACCTGAGATATCATGGTTGCGTGAAATGAATAGCACCGCTTAGAGTGTCAGATTGAGAGTCCTTTCCTTGGAAGTTCCAAATAACACCCATTGATTTATGGGTGCTTTACTGAGGTGAACCTCTAGTGTATCCCAATCATTGTGCACCAATCTTGAAATCTGATGCCACCAAATTACTTTCCGTTGTCCAAGACTAGTACCTGTAGTAACGCAAATCTATAAATGATTATCTTTCAAAAGAAATTTTGGACATTCCGAGATCTGATGTTGGCCGACAACTCGGCTTTAACCCACTTGGTAAAATAATCAATGACAGCTATGAGATGCTTCCTCCTTCCAATAGTAGGGGAAAGGGCCTAGAATATCAATGCCCCATTATGCAAAAGGCCATGGACTAATTAGGTACTTTAGTATGTTGGCTGGTTGACAAGGGATGTTGGTGTGGCATCGATACTGATCAAATCGTTTGATGGGAAGTGGAGCATGTCTTCCTTCTTGGTTGGCTAACAATAGCGGTGGAAATTGGGCGAGTTGGGTTGGGTTTGGTTTGGGTTGAGCTTCAACCCAATCCATCAAACCCGCCAGCCAATTAATGATCAGTTATATAAAATTAAATGGGTTGGGTTCAACCCAAACCCGCTTTAACCCAATCCAACCCGCCCAAACTCTATTTATATACTAAAAAGAAAAACTAACTCTGTCTTGAGAAATAAGTTGGTCATATCTTGGTGGTAATAGTAATTGCTATTTAAACAAGTGGTGAAAGTTCAAATCACATTACATGGATATTATTTTTACACAAGTGGTGAAGCCATTTGACTATGTTCAGATTTCGGATTTAACTGAACCGTTTAGAGCTAGATCAGTTCGGTTAGACCAAAACAGACTGGTTCAGCCCATAATGGAGTGACTTGTACCAGACCATATCAGGTTTTTCCACGGGTTTGGAACCAAACCAACCAACCCTAAATGGGTCAATAGAAGTAAATCGGGCCGGTTTGGATTCGAGTGGGGTTGTGGGAATATTGGTCAGGACAGACGATCCAAACCGGGGCAAAGCAAGCAGGAGCCAAACATCCTGTCTGAGCACGTTTCTAATTTGGGTCGATCTAGATCGGTTTGTACTAGGTCGGGTCGGGTCGAGCTAACCTACCCAAACAAACCAAACCGAGGTGATCAAGTCCATTCATATTTAGACCAAGTTGAGTTGGTCTAGACTCGGGTCAAGTTGATTTGGATTTATGTCGAATTGGGTGAAGTATGTTGATTCGAGACAAAACTAAATTAATCAATAATTAATAGATAATTAATGCATTAATTATAAAATATTTCATTCAAAACAAGAAAATTAAAAAAAGGCTAAGGAATTAATACTTATATATATAGTGGTTAACCCAATGGTTATCCCACTACCCAACGCAACCGAACCCATTTACAACCTGCCAAGTAAATGGGCAGGTTGGGTGGGTTAGATTCTGGGTGGATTGGGTGGGTTCAGCAGGTTAGATGAAAAATTTCCACCCCTAGCCAACAATAACTTAGTTGAGGCACCTTTTGGGATAGCAACCTGCCCCCCAAGTGTGCACTATATATCCCTTCATGGATATCTTAGAATACATACTTCAGTGGGTTTGAGGCACCTTAGGTAGGACTGCAAATGGTCCCCAATAATGACATACCAAATTGTCCTTCTCTATACCTCCTTCTCTATACCTTCTTAACCTATCACCTAATTTACTATGATTTATAGTCATTGAACAGTCCAATTATCAATGCTTTATTGTTAGAGGCATTGAACCCAAAGCATAGTGCATACTCTAACTTAACATCTTCAGATCCGAGCAGGATAAATCCAGTTCTACTTCCTTCCTTGTTTGGTGAGAAATCAATGTGGAGCACCTAGGTCGATTGTTTGTCTAAGCTGGGGGTGAACGCCGAGCTGGTGAACGCTTCATATGGTGTTGATGCATCTGGGCTAAATGTACACTCAATGATGAAATATGCCAATGCCTATGCCTTAACCACATGTTGGGGTTCAAATCTTATGTTGAATTCACTGAGTTCACCAATTTTCATAATACTTCAGGCTTTGATAAGAATTGTTTCAATGATAGATTAGTGAGGATTACTATGGTGTGGACCTGAAAATAAGGTTGGAGTTTCGGAGCAGACATAACCAAAGTAAAGAATATCTTTACAATGTTGGCGTACCTGGTCTCAACAGCATGAAGCACCTTGTTGACACAATAGATAAGTCGTAGCACCTTGTTCTCTTCTTGGACAAGTACATCTGATAACTTTATCACTGCTAGACAAGTATAGGAACAACTCTTCTCTATGTTCTAGTGTGGCAAATAGGGTAAGCGAGCTATGGTTCTCCTACAGTCTATGGTAAGTGGTTTCAACATTTTAAGACCAAAGGAATAGTATAAACTAGCTTTAGTTACAAAAGATGTCTTTTCTTGGTCCTTGGGGTGCATCAAAATCTGGCTATACCTCGAAAATGCATCCATAAAGCTCAACAACCCATAGCTCGAGGTTACATCCATTAGGCAATCTTTCGGATAAACACTGTTTAGGTTGATGTAGTTTATGTTGATCCACCACTTCCCATTCACTTTTTTAACAAATACCACATTAGCAACCCAATCCGGGTACGTACTGGCTAAATTTGGGTCCCTATGGAATGGGTTGTTGATTCTACTAGATGGGCTTTGGTTACTACTAGTAAATTGGTTGATGGTTATGTTGGAGGGGCTGTTGGGCCATGGCTTCCCATGTAGCATCTTGGGCTGTCTCTCTTACCTTATATACTAGCTTGGCATGTGTATAGATCTGTATATTCATACCTTTTACTAGTTGAACTAGATGATTGAAATCATCATGGGACACCCCACGTAATCGATTTGGAGAGGCAGGGGAGTGTCGAGAATGCTTCCTAGAAGAGGTCTCCCCATGGGAGTGGTGAAAGTACACTAGGAATGTCAAGAATGGCTTTGATGAGATATGTCGGTAGAAAAAGGAAACTGGGGAATGGCCTTTTTGTCCTCGATTCCTATAGATGGAACCAATTGATGAAGATAAAAAGTCACTATATAGGCTCAAAGGCATCTCAACGGTTGACAAGACACTTACAAGAGAAGGACATCAGAGGGCCCGAGGTGAGATCCTGAGCTTACAACTCCAACGAGCAAGTTAGTAAGTGATGAGTTGTCCAAGGTGTAGAAGGCAGTAATTAATGAAGCCAAAAATGTGTATAATGAATGCTCATCCAGCCTTTATATAGATTGAGGGCGTTGATACCAAACAAAACATGTCAGAGAGGTGTTGGACACCTGGTAGTGGAGACATGAACACCTAGACGAGTTATGGGACATGTTTAGGTGGTTCACGCACCACATTATTTGTGCATAGATGAAGCTTGGAGCCTATTGATTGACATGATGGACAGGTGTGATGATGGTATTGCTAGGTGGTTGCTCTGCATACACATGGTGAAGCTCGAGGGTATTTCTTATAGTGTAACTTGTCTTGGTAAAATGTGCTTTCTTATGCATACTGCTCGGCTCAGAAGCCAAGTTGCCTTTTACCCTTAGTAGCACGGTAGTTTAACTAGAGCCGAGGTCAAGTGGCTTGAGGTGAGACCAACTCTCCCTAGGTTATCTATGCTAATTTGATGTAGGCTCTAGGGTGTGAGATGAGCCCTGTTGGTCTGAGGTGGCACCAGTCGGCCAAGGTGGATTCTTCTAGGCAATGGTATGGGTGTCTTAGAGCTGGCACAAATCTCAAGTTTATTGGAGGCTACATCTACCTCCATCAACCGCCATTGGGTTTCTTCTTGTTAAATTGATAAGCAACCCTTTCCCTTGGAATTTCTAATAGCTTATGCATGTTATTATATAGCAAAGAATTTGCTGCTAGACTTTCACTTTTTCTAGGTGCTATCAAAATCCTTGGTAGCACTAACAAGGAAAAGTGAATTAATTTCTAGAAGTTCTAAAATCTTCAAAGCAAGGTTTTAAAAATTGACTTGGAACTGAAACCGTTTTGGCCACCGATTTTCGAGTTAACGGTTTGATTATCTTGTGAATTGATGGCTCATTCTAACTTAAAAAATAAAAAAATAATTAAAATAAGAAAAGCAAAAACCATTGAACGGGACGAATGGGTTGGTAGTTTGACCACCAGGTCAGCGGGTGGCTAAACAAATCAATGGTTTTTGCCCATAGACTGGGTTTAGGGTGAAACGGAACTAGTTGCATGAATGGTTCCCAGGCTGAATGGTCTGACCATTCAGGTTAATGATAATTTGAAAATATTGCTTCAAAGAAAATTCAATTACTTTGTTATAAAACATGGAATGGATGTAAATTTGAACAGAAATTCTTAAAGAAACTAAATAACATGGGTTTAAATTTAATATGTTGTTGAAATTTAATAGATTAATCCTCCATCCAAATAATCCAACATGTGAAAGACCAAATCTTGTTTAAATTGCAATTCTATATTTTATGCAATGTTTCATGTGAACAAAACAATACAATTTGTAAATGATCTTACTATTGAAATACTAGTACCCAATTTTAACATTTGTGTTCTATTTTAAAAGACACTGAATGATGTGCCAGGGAATTGAGTGACAGTTAATGTGAAATTAGTGAAGAAAAATGGTGAATACCTTAGCTTGCTTTACTTAGCAAGAAGGAAAAAAAGGTGAATGCCTTAGCCCGCTTAGCTTAACTATCCTTGGGGACTTTAGTTAATGGACTCGAGTGCCGCCAAGGCTCAACAAATGGTGCCTGGCCGAGGTCAGAGAGTGTTTCTTTCCTTAGCAAAATAGCTTGGCCATTTTAGTGTGTTTTTTCATTAGGTAGTGGGTCGACGTCATGGGCCGATACCGTGGCTGAGGTCCCTAAGGTACCTTGCCTTAGCGAGAAAGCGAGTAGGTGTATGACTCTCCGAGAGTCATGTGCCTTGGCCATCGTCTAGTTTGAGCTATAACTTTGATGAAGGTTGTGTGCTATGGCTAGTTGTGCGGCCGAGGAGTCCTGGTAGTTGGATGGAGAAGAAATGTCTACACTAAAATTTGAGGCAAGGTGGGAGGAACTTTGCATTTTTCATTGATATGCTTTTTGTACAAGTGATTACATCCTCACTGATAGTACATCTAGAGGTTCTCGGAGTTCCAAGTATGAGGTACGGTCTTCCATCCAAGTACTCTAGCTAAAAGGTGTCAGGGCTGATTCTGTAAGGCACTTCCCAGTTGGGGCCGAGCTTTCCAACACTAGGCTTTGGCACCATGACTTTTCTGAGGATGAGGTAACCTTCTTGAAAGTGGTGCTCTTTTACTCAAGAGTTGTAGTACTGGGCGACCCTTTACTGATTGGCTACAACCCTAGGATGTTGTATAGCTCATCAGCCCAATGGTCCTTTATCTAATCTTGTCTTCAGTCCCTCCAAGATGGTTTTGTTAGTGAGCTCAGCTTGGCCGTTGGTTTGGGTGTAGCCTATTGAGGTGCACTATTGTTTGATACTGAGGTTTACAACATTCACTGAACCCTGCGTTGTCAAACTGCTTGCCATTGTTAGTAACGAGCATGTGGGGGATGCCGAAGCAGCAAATGACATTCTTCCAAAAGAAGTTTTGGATCATTTTAGCCATGATGGTTTCCAAGAGCTCGGCTTCGACCCACTTGGTGAATTAGTCTATTGTGATGATGAGGTATTTCCTATTCCCAATGGATTGAGGGAAGGGTCTAAGGAGATCCATTCCCTACTTGGCAAAGGGCCATGGACTACTGAGGGCTGAGAGGGTTGTTGCTGACCTATGGGGGACATTGGAGTGTCTCTGGATTCAGTCACATTTCTGTAGTAGTTCGGTTGTATTCTTTTGTACGGTCGACCACAAAAACCCTTGACTTAGTGCGTTTTGTGCTAAGGCTCTACCTACTAGGTGGTTGCCACAGATGCCTTCATGGATCTCTCGAATCCCATACTTTCCCTCCTCTTAGCAGAGGCATTGGAGGTAGGGCAAGGTAAAAGACCTCCTATAAAGTTATCCTTTGAGCACAGTATAGTTGGCTGCCAGCAGTTAGATTTATCTCACTTCATTCTTATCAGAGGGGAGTTGCTCGTGCTGCAAATAGGTAAGGATGGGGTCCATCCAACACGACTCGGCCAGAAGTACCCACATCTCTTCAATACTGGGCCATGCTAGCTTATCAACGAGCACAGTGTGGTCGAGGGCTAGACTCGAGGTACTTGCCAACTTAGATAGGTTATTGGCTCTCATGTTCTTGGCTTGAAGGACTTGCTATAGGGCGAGCTGTTGGAAATGGTTGGCTAGTACCCAAATTTTGGCTAAGTACTTAGCCATTTTGGGTTCAAGGGCTTCATATTCCCTATTAACTTGGTTCACCACCAGCTAAGAGTCACCGAAGACCTCAATGTGCTCGGTTCTGAGGTCTCTGGCAAGTTGTAGCCTAGCGAGCAGGGCCTCGTACTTGACTTCATTATTGGAGGCTGGTAAGCCAAATCTTAGTGCATATTCCACCTCACTGTCGTGTGGGATGAGAAGTAAGAGGCCTACTCCGCTTTCTTTAGCATTAGAGGACCCATCCACAAATAGTTTCTAGGTCAGCCAAGGTCCCTCATTTTCTAAGGGGTCCTGACCAAGGTCTTTGTTGAAGGTACACTCTACCAAGAAATCTGCAAAGGTTTGTGCTTTGATGGCATGTTTCGGTTGGTAGTGTAGGTCAAACTCGGACAACTCAATGACCCACTTGGTCAACCAACCTGAGGTCTCAAGCTTGGAGAGTACAGACTTGAGGGGTTGGTTAGTCAACACCGTGATGTTGTGAGCTTGGAAATAGTGCCTGAGTTTCTTGGTTGAGACCACCAATACGAAGGCTAGTTTCTCCACTTTAGGATATTGGGTCTTGACATCGCAAAGGACCTTGCTGATGTAATAGACTAGTCACTACACACCTTCATCCTCTCGTACCATAACAGAACAGACGACCTCGTACCCAACCATCAAGTATAGGAATAATGTTTTTCCTAGGAGGGGCTATGTGAGCAGAGAGGACGAGGCGAGGTAAGTCTTCATCTCATCAAAGGCTTTCTGGCAATCTTCATTTCACTAGAAGTCCTAGATTTATTATGGCTTGGAAGAAGGGTATGCAACGATCAACCAACTTTGACATGAATTGGCTGAGGGCAACCACTTGAATGGTGAGCTAGAGGGGAGCAAAAAAATAAAAAAAAAACCTATCGAAACCAAACCAAAAAAATCAGTTAACCAAACTGGTCGGTTTAGTTTTCGTTAACCAACATAAAAAATTGACGGTTAGCCAAACCGACTGGTATACATATATTTCTATATATTTTATATTGTTTACATATTATAAATTAATAAATATGCATTATATTTATAATATTTATTTATTATTTAAAATATAATATTTTATTTATATTTATAATTTTTTATTATATATATTATAATATATATTGTAAAAATTAAAAAACTGGAAAACCGATTAACCGAATCAATGGTTAACTGAACCGTTCAACCAGTTAGCCGACTGGCTTCGGTTTAGTTCCAGCTACTAGTTTTCCAAAAACAGGTAGTACCAGTTTGGTTCCAAAAGATGCCCCATGGTTCGTCCAACAAAACTGTGAGCCTTTTGTTTCTCCTTAATGGTCCAAGGTGTTTCCATGTTAAGAATGGCCAAGATCTTCTCTAGGTTGGCCTCTATGCCTTATTGGGTGATGACGAAGCCCAAGAACTTGCCCGAGGTGATGCCAGAGGCACTCTTGCTTGGGTTCAATTTCATATTGTATTTCCTTAGCACAACAAAGGTCCCGCCGAGGTCCGAGGTGTATTTCCTTAGCACATTTCGATCTAATTGTACCTAGAGAAGGCATCCATGAAGCTTTGTATCTCGTACCCTATAGTGGCATCGATGAGGTGGTCGATCATCGGTAAAGGAAAGTTGTTTTTAGGGCTGGCTCGGTTGAGCTTTATGATTTCAATAAAGATCCGCCATTTTTCATTAGCCTTAACCATTACCAAATTAGACAACCATTTAGGGTAATGTGCCTCTTAGATGAAGCTAGTGCCGAGTAGCTTATCTACCTCCTTTGCGATGGCTTTCCAATGCTTTGGTACAAAGTCACTCTTTTTCTGCCTAATTGGCGTATAGCTCGGGTCCATACTTAGCCCAGATCAAAAAGTATGTCTAGAGGAAGGTCGGACCTGACACATATCATTTTCTCGGGCTTGGCCTCGTCTAGGGGAATCGAGACAAGGTCCTTAGCCGACTGGCCTTGGCTCACTAGTTCGTCCCTGGGGTCAAGCCCTTCCAATGGTAAAGCTTCTTTATTCTTACTCTTAAGTGTTGCCACATAACATTGTCTGGTTGCTTGCTGGTTCTTCAGGTGACTCCAATGCCATGCTTGGTGGGGAATTCATGGTGAGGTGGTAGGAGGAGATGGCCACCTTGAGTGCATCTAGGGTGAGCCTCCCAGTGATGGCATTGTATAAGGAGCCTATCGTCACAACAAAGAACTCAGTCATCCCAGTCACCTGTCGAGGCTCTGTCCCTATTGTGACTAGTAGGGTGATTCTTCCTTCAGGTTTGATGATGTCTCGAGAGAAGCTAACTAGTGGCACGTTAACCAGCTATAGCCAATCCAGTGTAAGCTTTATCTTCTCAAAGGTATCATAAAAGAGGATGTTGACCGAAGATCCATTGCTCACAAGTATCCTCTGCCATTTGATTGGCGATGGTCATTGACACCACCAATGCATCATCATGGGGCACCAAGACCCCCTTCAAGTCATCATCCGAGAAGGACATGATGATGTGAATAAAAATTATCATATTTTTATCCCTAAATATTCAATCCTTTTACACTTAATTAACACTTAATTGGACTCATTACTCTTGTATTTTGATTCAGGGCAAGGAAAGAAGTCGTCAGAAGGAAGAAAAGGTTAATCGGATGGTTTTTCATAGTTTCGGCACCGTTCAGTAATCTGGGCCTAACTCTCATATCCGGGCTCCTATTAGGCTAGTTCAAGATGAACTGGAAATATAAGAGAGAAATCTACAACTTTCATGTTTTTGGTTTTGACAGATTCGGCCTGCACCGATGTCAAAATTGGGCCCGAAGTCGAAGCAAATTCATAGTAAAGCCCAGTTCACAGCTGAAGCCCAATTTGTAGAAATGCCTTGTAGCAGCCCAAATTATTAAAGAAGCCCAACTCAAATTCAAGAATGAAGAGTCCTATCAGATTTAAATTTCAATGTAATTCTAGAAGGATAAGAGGATTGAGATTACTAGGTAAGAGATAGGATAGGATTAGATCAAAACCAATTAGGACTTTCTAATTTTGAGGATAATCTCCTAAGAGGAGTTGGAGAGAGCCCCTCCTACTAAAGCTATATAAAGTGGGGGTGGACCAGCTCTAGGCATCGATCAATTACTGAAGCTCTCTCTGAAGCAATCAAGAAGACCATCAAGAAAGCTTCAAGAAGGAGGTGGCGGCAAGAAGAGAAGATCTCATTTCCAAGGGCGACAACATGAGTTCTTTCTTCCCTCTTGTTTGTTTTATTTCCTCTATCATGAATTAATTTATTTGTAGCTAGGGCTGTGGGAAGCCTAACTACGATAATGAATTGATTTTTATTCTGAATTATCCAAGATTTTCATTTTCATATTGTCTATGAGTTATTATGCATAATGCGATTAAAAGCTTAGCCACCTCTTAATTGATTTGGTTTATGTGAATGAATCGAGAGAGGAATTCACATAATCGAGTGAATAATTCAGTATGAATTGAATGGTATATAGAGATATATATACATGATTCATTTGATGACATAAGTTTTTCATAGAGCTTAATGGATTTCTATCACGAGAACTCTAGTCAAGAGATCGAAGGGTTACTTGATAGAGGTAGATTTGATATATCATGAGAGGGAATATTAAATAAATTTGGAAAAATTTCAGCTTATGAAAATAATAAATTATCTTGGTTAATCTAATAAATTGATATCCATTGGAATTGTTAGGTGGACCAATAGTCCTAGCAATTTCAATTAGATCATTGCAAGTACAATCATTAATTTCCTCTGTTTTTATTTCTTTTTTCTGTCTTTAATTTTCAGTAGTTAAATTTGTTAGATGAAAAATTCAGTTGTCCAAATAATCAAAGGGAAACTATAGTTTTAGTACTTATTTTGTTAAATCCTCGTAGAAATGATATTTTTATACTACTTGATAACTTGTGCACTTACTAGGGTTATATAATTATAGCTATCACATGACGTCATCTGGCTTCGGCTTCTTAGGTGTTGAGCCTTGGATGCTGAGTTACTTGGCATAGGCCTTTCGGGTTGAAGTTGAGGCTCCATCTGAGGTCGTGCCCCTAGTTATGATGTCGGTTACTCCATCTAGGGTGTGATGCTGTTGTGAGGACGAGGCATTGGCATCGCCCCCCACGTATTCCTTCAAGTGACCACAATAGATGAGGGACTCAATTCTTGAGCTTGTAGCAGTCCTCGATGTCATGGCCAGTGCCGCAGTGGTACTTGCAATATATCTTTGGATTACCCCTCTTGGGGTTCCTCTTCATCTTTGTTGGCCACTTTATGTATTCCTCCTTCCCTACATACATGGGGATGTGCGTTTGGGCGGATTTTTGTTGGCGTCTTTGTTGTTGTGTCCATGGCCGCAACTGTCTCTGTCCTTTCTCTTCTTCTTTGGGACCCCTATAATGGTGTCGGCCTCGTGCTCCTGGAGACGCTTGCTAGCCTCGGCTTCCTCGGTGGTAATGTATTTCTGCACCTTTTTCAAAAATTCAGCATTATTCTTTGGCAGTGTCTTGGGGATGAACCATTTGATGGGTCCAGGTGAAAGGCTGTTGATTGTGGCGTGCTTTGAGACTGAGACGTCAAGGTCTTAGACTCTGAGCTCTTCTTTCTTAAAGCGGTCGATGTAGGTGCAAAGGCTCTTGCCCTACTTTTGCTTGATTAATATGAGTGAAACAACGGTCTTCTGGAACAGTCGATTGCTGACAAAGTGGGAGAGGAAGAGGTTAGCGAATTACTCCCATGAATTGATGGACCAAGGAGGGAGAGTGGAGAACCATGTACACGCGGCTCCCTTGAATATGGCTTAGAAGGCATTGGAGTGCCCATAGAGAAGCATGAGTTCCCAAAAGATTTCTAAGTGGTCATCCGGATCAGTGGTCACATCGTACATCTCCAAAGTGGGAGCCTTAGAGTGAAGTGGGAGTGGCTTCGAGGTGATGGAGTCAATAAAGGCTTCCATCCAAGTGGATGAGGGGTTTTGACTGACAGAGGCATCACCCGAATGTCGGTCAATGGGGGCCTGGGCCTCGTCCTAGTTCTCTCTAGCACGGAACGGGTCGACATGGTTTCCAGAATACTTGGATGCTGGTACATCCTAAGCTTTTCAAGCTCGACGATCATTGAGGAGGTCGTGGAGATCCGATACTGGAGAGGGAGAGGCGTAGCGTCGGCCAGCAGCCCTCAGATGAAGACTATTGTGGCCACAGTGCCTATCATCGTCCTAGTGACTATCCCAATAATGGTAGTGGTTATGGTCCCGATGGTTGTCACGGGACCCGACTGGATCATCTCCCCATTGTCTGAGGATGTAGGATGTCTTTGACGGCATACTCGCATGTCGGCTATTACATTGGATGCTGAAGGGGTCGGTCTTTCTTGGGCCAAGCAGGCGCTGAACCAGTGGCGCGTGTGTGGAGCATCCACTCTGTTGCCCGTGATTTCCAATGCGAGTGGGGTGATCACAATGCAGTTGGCCTCCTACTGGTTGCTCCACCTCATCTAGTCTCTGTGTTATGTTGTCTAATCTATCAAGGACCAGCTTGAATTGGTCCATAGTGACCAGGTTCTGAGTACTTAGATTATTATCCTGTTTATCAAACATTTTCTTTGGAAGCCTAGTTGTTTGTGTTCAGTGTTCTTTCAAGGGAGGATTTTGAGAGTCGTTTCCCACTGATGGCACCAATTTTTGCTACCAAGAATGGGGCCAAGGGCAACATGGTAACTTCACTTCAATGGCCAAGGCTGATGTGTGCAACCTGAGAGCAAGAGAGCATACATCAAAGGCCCTAGGTATTATCCCAGGGGAAGAGACTCTAAGAGTCAAGTTAGTCAAAAGTATCAGTGGGACTAGATGAGGCCTGAGATGAGGGCTCAAACGAGGTCACTCGAAAACTAGTGAGCCAGAGAGCAAGAATGCGCCACATGGCATTGCCACATCCACCTATATCAATATATTTGTATGATGGATAACAAGAACTTAGAACCAATTAAGCAGAACTATTTACATGACTATCATGCTTCTACAAGGAAACATCACTTATTTTGGTGATCTTGAAAGAATGGTAGGATCCATCGTATGGACGCCAAAAAGGTTGCGGAATGGGTGGGCGAATTTCAAAAATTTTCCTACCTTCTTCCAACTGGGAATCATATTCCCTAAATTTAGAATACAATATTCAAGGATCCTACTTGAACCATAATCGAACCAGATCTAAACCAAAGACAAGGGAGGGATTATACTTAATCCAGAGAAGCAATATCTCCCAAAGTTGGTGTTCACGCACAAAGAGGACACCAAGAACTGCTCCTGCAGAAGATGACACAACAATGAATGGAACGAAACCAGCAGAGTGCGTCCTACACACTGAATCCTTCGCAAGGACCCTCTGAAAACTCTAAGCACAAAATCATTTTCAGTCTTTTCTGCAAAACTGATACCAAGAACTGATTTCTTGATTTCTTTCTTCTTCAAAGATCGAATCTTGTCAGAAAGAATGGCAGCGGTTGGAGGAGAACTCTTGAGATGAAGATGGCTGAACTTGCTTCTCTTCTCTCTAGAGTAAGTATGAGATCCAATCTCAATTCGCAGGATGATTTCTAGCACACAAAACCCTTGTTCGAAATCTGATTATGATCTCTTAGGGTTTCTCCTCTTTTCTTCTTGTTTAAGAAACCTCCTAATTAGGAGTTATCCCAATCCAAATCAGTATTTGGATAGGGGATGATCTTAATCCTATCTGCAGATTAAGTTAGCTTACTCCTAATCTTATCAAGAGGTTACCAGATTCAAATCTAATTTGAATTTGGTCTCCCAGAGTGGATAAGGTTAAAGGCCCAATCATTTTGCTAACTTTGATCCTAGATCCGCCCCATAGATGGGAGATCATATCAGCCCAGTTCGAAATGAGCTTTTGGCCCATTAAGTGTTCAGTAATTAACTAGTTTTCAATCTGCTGCCCAGTTGGGCTTCTTTGTATGGCGTGGGACCCAAGCATTGATGTACACACCAGCCACATGGGTTCGGCCCAGCCTTTATCACAAGGCCCATCCGAATTCACTGAAAAACTCAGTGAACCCCTGAGCCCATCACATGGACCCTATGGGCCCAACACTTACATTAAGTGGTCCTTGGGCCAAGCCATCTTATAAAAACCCAGGGACTGTGGGCAGGTGCAAGATTAACCCATCAGGTATTATCCCAAATGGCCTTACACTTAACCTCTCAGCCCATAATGATTAAGCACTGCCCGACAAGAGAGGACCTCTCCCTCGGCTGCAAGGAACAGTGCTGCACTCTCCACTCACATGGATCCCGGGAATTAAAACCATTTGCAAACATTTTGAAACCGTACATATATATATATTAATTTTGCAAAACAAAATTCTAACGATTGAAATCAACTGCCGGCAGTTTGGTTTCCATCAGAGAGAGTGCATTCCCGATCATTACCTTTGTCCGACAAAGGGGCTGATCCTGTCACTATGATCACACACTCAGATGAATTCTCAGACTACCCCAACATGCCCAGGTTTTGACCCCCGCTAAGGATCTCACTAATTGGCATATCAAAGACAGCCCGATCTGACACCTAGTGAAGTATCATAATCAAGTCTAGGGGTCAGGTGTAACTTTCCAGTTTTGCCCATCTGTCTCCAAGGTCCAACGCAATACTGGAAATCTGGTCCGGTTCAAGGATTCAAGTAATCCCATACTACATGTGCCTTGGGTCTTACCCTGGTGGCCGAGACAGGCCTTCCCAACACTTGGTGGCACACCAATATTAGCCTTGGCAGGATACATCTCCGTAGACTTATCCAATGGCTGTGAACATTTAAAACTAACACGAGTCTCAATAAGTGTCCAGTTTTAGTGTCTTGCATAGAATTATACCAAACAATATGAATTAAACATGCACTTTATTTATTTACACTAAATATCAAAAGTACATCAAATCAGATTGAAGCTAAGGGCATACAAAACTGTCTAACAGCTCCCACTTGCACTTAGGTCCAATCTGGTACAAGCCGGAGTCCCCTAATTTCCACGTGTTTCTCAAACACCTTCTGTGTTAGTGGCTTAGTTAATGGGTATGCCACATTATCCCCAATTATTCTGTCTTTTATACTAAATTAACATCTAATTTGACTCATATCTCTTGTATTTTGGTCCAGGGTATGAAAGAAGGCATCAAGGGCAAAAGAAAGACAAGTCGGATGATTTTTCACAGTTTCGACATTGTTTAGTGATCTGGGCCTAACTCGCATCTCCGAACTCCGAATTGGCTGATTCAAGATCCACTGGAAAGATAAGAGAAAAAGCCACAACTTTGATGTTTTGGGATTTCCTAGATTCGGCATGAATCGAAGTCAAATCCGGGCCCGAAGTCACAGCAAATTCATAGGAAGGCCCAATCCGCAGCTAAAGCCCAACTTGTAGAAAAGCCTGGCCGCAGCCCAATTTGCAGAGGAGGTCTAATACGAATCCAAGAACAAGAAACTGAGAAGAGTCCTTCCAGATCTAAATTCTTGCTGTAATCTTATAAAGATAAAAGTATTGAGTTCATTAGATAAAGAGATAAGAGTAGGTTTAGAATAGGACTTTCTATTCTTGTAAGATAAACTTCAAGAGGAAGTAGGAGACCACCCCCTCCCCTTAAGCTATATAAAGGAGGAGAAGGACCAGCTTTAGGCATCACTTGATCACTGAATCACTCAATTTCGGATTTGAATCAAGAAGCAAGGAGCAATCAGTCAAGAAGGGTTCAAGAAAGGTTCAAGAATTCAAGAAATCACAAGAGGAGGAGATCTCAGCACCATGGGCGAATTCAAGAGTTATTTCTTTCCCTTTGTTTGATTTATTTCTTTTATTATGAACTGATTTGTTTCTTTCTAGGGCTATGGAAAGCCTAACCATGCTAATGAATATATTTTTATTTTCTTGATTTATCCAAGATTGTGATTTCCATATAGTCTATGAATTATTGTGCTTAATACAATTAAGAGCTTGGCCACCTCTTAATTGATTTGTGTTATGTGAATGAATTGAGAGAGGAATTCACATAATTGACAGAATAATTTATAGTGTGAATTGAATGGTATATAGAGATATATATACATGATTCATCTGAATTTAATGGTTTTCTTGGACTTAATGCACTTCCATCTTGAGAGCTTTACTCGAGAGAGAATATTAAATAAATTTGTGAAAATCTCAGCTTATGGGAATAACAATTAGTCTTGGATAATTGGACCCATCAATATTCATTGCATTGGTTAGGTGGACCAAAAGTCCTAGCGATTCCATCATTTGCACATTTGATTAGTGATCACCCTTGTTTTTATTTTCTTTTTCTAGTTTTTATTAGTTCTTGCTCAATTCTGAATTTTGATTATCCAAATAATTAGGGAAGACTGTGATTCTAATACTTATTTTGTTAAATCCCCGTGGGAACGATATTATTATACTACTTGATAACTAGTACACTTGCTAGAGTTATATTTTTATAACTATCAAGTTTTTGGCGCCGTTGTCGGGGATTTAATCCTAAGATAATATTAGAATTTGTTAACCTTGATTAATTTGGACATTTTATTTCTTTTTTTTTATTATTCTATTTTCCTTTTATTTCTTTCTATTTCTGTTATTATTTTTATTTTTATTTGTTTGTTCTAAATTTTTTGTTTTTTTTTTTTTTTGTTGGTTCAGATTACTAGTGCATGACACGCACTAGACAGGAAGGGTTAGCTGAATTTGATCCAGAAATTGAAAGGACCCTTCGTTTGTTGCAAAGGGCCAACAAAGGAAAATCAAGAGAAGAGGTTGTTGTTTGCAAACCAGCCATAGAGATAGAAGGAGAGATGACAGAAGGAAATCGCACCCTCTTGGATTATGCTTGTCCAAACATTGATGGGGCGACATCCAGCATTTGCAAGCCTAACATCCATGCCAATAATTTTGAAATAAAACCTACAATAATTCAAATGATCCAAACTTGTATTCAGTTTAGTGGGTTACCAAGTGATGACCCTAATGCACACATCGTTAACATCCTTGAAATATGTGATACTTTTAAACATAATGGAGTTAGTGATGATGCAATTAGGTTAATATTATTTCCTTTTTCATTGCGTGATAGAGCTAAAGATTGGCTCAACTCACTCCCTGCAGGAAGCATCACCACTTGGAATGATTTAACCCAGAAATTTTTGGCTAAATATTTCTCACCCTCCAAAACAGCAAAGTTAATTAATGATATTACTACTTTTGCTCAATTTGAGAGGGAATCCTTGTATGAAGCATGGGAACGATTCAAGGAAATGCTTATGAAGTGTCCTCACCATGGGATACCAAGTTGGTGACAGTATCAGACTTTTTACAATGGTATTAACCCCTCTAATCGATCTATTATTGATGCAGCCGCAGGTGGTACGATCATGAGGAAAACACCGGAGGAAGCTTATGACCTAATAGAGGAGATGGTGTCAAACAGCTACCAGTGGAGCAATGATCGAACCAATCAGAGGGGAGTACACCATATCGATTCCCTTGCAGCCATATCTGCGCAACTTGCTAGTTTGAATAAGAAGTTTGGTGCTTTTAATATTGCAGCCATTAATACACCATCTAGCATCTCATGTGATTTATGTGGACAAATAGGATATGCCAATTCTGATTGTCAATTAAATAGTCCTTTTGTTTCCCATGAGAATGCTAATTTTATCTCTCATGCTGGCAGGTCAAATTACAACCCATATTCAAATACATACAACCCAGGGTGGAGGAGTCATCCCAACTTCTCTTGGAGCAACAATCATCAAAAGGCACCCATGGGATTCCAACCACAACCGCCCCCACTAGAAAAAAAGAGTAATTTGGAGGAGATGATTTCTAAGTTCATCAATGCTATTGAAGCAAGATTCCAAAGCCATGAAGCATCGATTAAGAACTTAGAAGTTCAAATGGGGTAGGTTGTGAGCATGTTATCAGAGAGGAAAGAAGGAAGGCTGCCCTAGTAACACAGAAAAGAATCACAGAGAACATGTGAACGGCATAACTTTAAGAAGTGGGAAAACAGTTGGCGAAGCCCCAGAAGATGACAAGAAAGCTGAAATGGCCGATTTACAAAAGGAGAATGAGGAAATTACCCCTAAACTGAATTTACATGAAATTAAACTCCCTATTCCCTACCCAAGAAGAGTTTTGAAGGCTAAATTAGATCAACAATTTGAAAAATTTCTGGAAATATTTAAAAAGATTCATATTAACCTTCCTCTTCTTGATGTGTTATCACAGATGCCCAAATATGAAAAATCCCTGAAGGAGGTGATGTCCAACAAAAGAAAATGGGAGGATTGCAAGATGGTAAATTTGAACGAAGAATGCTCATCCATCCTCCAAAATAAATTGCTCCCAAAGCTTCAGGATCCAGGGAGTTTTTCTATACCTTGCACCATAGGGAAAACTGAATTTGAAAAAGCTTTATGTGATCTTGGTGCCAGTAAAAATTTAATGCCCTACTCTATTTTTAAAAGGCTGGGATTGCATGAACTAACATCTACCACTATTACCTTACAGTTGGCCGATCGAAGCATTAAATACCCTAGGGGAATAGTGGAAGATGTCTTAGTTAAAGTGGGGAATTTCATCATCCCTGTTGATTTCATTGTGTTGGATATGGAGGAGGATAGATCGATACCATTAATTTTAGGGAGACCCTTTCTTGCTACTAGTGATGCTTTAATTGATGTGCGAAAAGGACTACTTACCCTTAGAATCAATGGTGAAGAAGTGGTGTTCAATGTATTTAAAACCATGGAACATCCCAACACAATTGAACATAAAATTTATGCAATCAATAGCATTGATGTTGGTGCAGCTGAAATTAACACATCTAAATTAGATGACCCCTTTGAAAGCTACATTATTAATTCATGTAAAAACATGCAGGTCATGGAGGAAGAGGTAAAGAAGGCGATGAACTATTTAGAGGAAGGCCAAGAATGGTTCAAGCCAAGGCAAGGTAATGCTCATTATATTCCTAATGAGAAACCGTTACCCTCTGTTTTGCAGGCCCCTATTCCAGATCTGAACCCGCCCATGATGGATGAAAGGGGAGCACACCGAAAGCTGCAACCAAGAGAGTTAGAGGATCCGATTCATGATAGGGAAGTTTGTTTTTCTTTTTCCTTTTGTTTTTAGGTCGTGCTAACAACAAAAAATAAATAAATAAAAAAAAAATTATTATTATTATTTTTTTGTTACTTATGATTGTGTTTTTTTTCTTCCTTTCTTAAGACCTTAATCATAGATAGCAGGGAAGTCCTCTTAAATCTCTCTCCTTGTTCTTGCTATGCATATTCCATACATTAAGGACAATGTAGATCTTAAGTGTGGGGGGGAGTAAGGGGTTGATAAAATTTTTTTCAAACTCTAGCATGCTTTGATTATCATTTTTTACCTTTCCTTTTGAAATTTCTGCTCCTTAGAGACTTGTTTTTGAATGATTGCAAACCACCTTGAATCATGTGCTTAGGTAGAATAGACAAGAAAGGATGCAGGCAAATCTAGCTGAAATTTCTAGATAGGGAAGGCATCTCAGTAGTTTGAATGATATGGGCAAGATGCAATACAGAGTTGACCCTTGTGAGCATTTGGTTTCTAACGGACAAACAGGGGTTGATTATTCTAGAACTTGTCTTGTTTGGCATGTTGAGACCACGATAATGAGTTCATGTATTGGAACGTGTTATCCAAAAAAAAAAAAAAAAAAAATCGTGTGAAATGGAGAATAAAATGCACTCACACCGAGAGAAAAAGGAGTCAGTGTGAAATGGAGCATAAAATGCACTCACACTAAAAGAATAAAAGGGTGAGATGGAGCATAAAATGCACTCATCCCTAGATCCCAAACCCTAATTCACCTTTTGATGCATTGCACTCATGATAAGTGGTGGAGATGTGATACATAAGAAAGCTTAGGGTAATAACATTCCTTGTTTCGTTCTAAAGAATCATGAGAGGGTATTTTTTGAATCTTGCCACATGTGATTATGAAAACAAAGAGGGCTTACTCTAGCCCTAAATTATTCATGCAAAGAGATGCCTGCTTCCCTTGATTGTCGATCTCACTTGGGGACATGAGGATTGGCGATTTAAGATTATTCTTGGACAAGTTAAAAAGGAAAAGAAGTGGACGAAGGGAAGAAGCATTGGATACTGATCAAGGCTTGCAGAAGGACAAATACCCTGTTCCAAAACAAATCTTTTAGTTAGTTTGTTCTTGTTTTAATTTTGTTTTGAGTTTTGTCTTGCCCGAGGACGGGCAAGAGTTTAAGTGTGGGGGATTTGATGAGAGTAGAATTTATCATATTTTTATCCCCAATTATTCTGTCTTTTATACTAAATTAACATCTAATTTGACTCATATCTCTTGTATTTTGGTCCAGGATATGAAAGAAGGCATCAAGAGCAAAAGAAAGACAAATCGGATGATTTTTCACAGTTTCGACATTGTTCAGTGATCTGGGCCTAACTCGCATCTCCGAACTCCGAATTGAATGATTCAAGATCCACTGGAAAGATAAGAGAAAAAGCCACAACTTTGATGTTTTGGGCTTTCGCAGATTCAGCAAGAATCGAAGTCAAATCTAGGCCCGAAGTCGCGGCAAATTCATAGGAAGGCCCAATCCGCAGCTAAAGCCCAACTTGTAGAAAAGCCTGGCAGTAGCCCAATTCGCAGAGGAGGTCTAATACGAATCCAAGAACAAGAAACTGAGAAGAGTCCTTCCAGATCTAAATTCTTGATGTAATCTTATAAAGATAAAAGTATTGAGTTCATTAGATAAAGAGATAAGAGTAGGATTAGAATAGGACTTTCTATTCTTGTAAGATAAACTTCAAGAGGAAGTAGGAGACCACCCCCTCCCCTTAAGCTATATAAAGGAGGGGAAGCACCAGCTTTAGGCATCACTTGATCACTGAATCACTCAATTTCGGATTTGAATCAAGAAGCAAGGAGCAATCAGTCAAGAAGGGTTCAAGAAAGGTTCAAGAATTCAAGAAATCACAAGAGGAGGAGATCTCAGCACCATGGGCGAATTCAAGAGTTATTTCTTTCCCTTTGTTTGATTTAATTCTTCTATTATGAACTGATTTGTTTCTTGTTAGGGCTATGGAAAGCCTAACCATGCTAATGAGTATATTTTTATTTTCTTGATTTATCCAAGATTGTGATTTCCATATAGTCTATGAATTATTGTGCTTAATGCAATTAAGAGATTGGTCACCTATTAATTGATTTGGGTTATGTGAATGAATTGAGAGAGGAATTCACATAATTGACAGAATAATTTATAGTGTGAATTGAATGGTATATAGAGATATATATACATGATTCATCTGAATTTAATGGTTTTCTTGGACTTAATGCACTTCTATCTTGAGAGCTCTACTCGAGAGAGAATATTAAATAAATTTGTGAAAATCTCAGCTTATGGGAATAACAATTAGTCTTGGATAATTGGATCCATCAATATTCATTGCATTGGTTAGGTGGACCAAAAGTCTTAGCGATTCCATCATTTGCACATTTGATTAGTGATCACCCTTGTTTTTATTTTCTTTTTCTAGTTTTTATTAGTTCTTGCTCAATTCTGAATTTTGATTGTCCAAATAATTAGGGAAGACTATGATTCTAATACTTATTTTGTTAAATCCCTGTGGGAATGATATTATTATACTACTTGATAACTAGTACACTTAATAGAGTTATATTTTTATAGCTATCAGGTATCGTGAGAGAGTTCCCATTTTCTGGTGAAACCCCTCCCACATCGGTCTATGATGCCCCTATCATCTTATGAAACACTCTGACAGGTCCAACAGCAAATGGATAGCCCAATTTTATGGTGCGTTTCCTCATTACTGAAGGACCCATCATTGTGCTAATGACAGAAGGTCTTTAGAGAGTCCATAATATGGATCTCCCTATCACATGCACTCATATTTGCTGGAAGGAACAAAACTTTAGGTCAAACCAGAATGGCTCCCACTAACTTTCATAAAGTTAGATTTTTGGTGGGCCTTTATCGGCTAGGTTTTCCGCACGTGTCCCTTTTTAGGGTTGTAGGGCCCACCAAGAAAAGAGGGGTCATCCAATGACCTTATGGGACACTATGGCAATGATGCGCATTCAGCCATGGTGTGCGTAAGAGCCACTAACGAGTCATCATGGGCCAAGTGCTTATGGCCCATGGTCGCAGCACATCCAACATCCAAACATCACATGTAAAGGAAGAATTGATCCAATCAATTAACTGCTGTAAAGCCCATTGAACAACCCATTTAAAATCCATAACATTAACAATTAATGTCGACTAGGTATATGGGCTGAATCGCAGTTAGCAGTTCGGCCCATACAACTTTTCTCACAAGAGTGGGCTTTTGCAGTTTTAACCATTTAAAATTGGGCTTTACAGGTGGGCCAAATTAATCCCTGTAATTGAACATCAGATTTGGAACAGCAAGTGTTAGAAAAATTGGACTGAAAACAGTCCCCTTCGAACCCTAGATTTGGTCCAAACAGTTTTGGTCCAATCTAGTCCGAAATTGTCCGAAACTGATTTTCAATTCAAGAGTTAATTCATGAAAGATCTGAAATTAATAATTTTGATTTTAAACAATCACAAATAAAATATGGACTGTTCACACCACCTGCAAAACAGAGGTTAATCACCTGGGTTGCAGTTTCACAAACTGCAAATCGCAGAAAGCGATCTCTCCATCTGCAAATCTCCAGCACTGCCTTCTTCTTCCTTCTTCTTCAATCAAGAAAATAACAAGAAACTGAAATCCTATTTCTATTAATTAATTACATTCTTGATCAAATCCTATACATTCAGTCTAGAAATTAAAAATAAAAAAATTATTTACAGACCGAATTGAATGAATAAAATTAAAAGGGTGCACAGACCATCTGCGCCAAATCTGCACTGCGATCTCCAGGTTCGAACAGTCCATTAAATCAAAATAAATAAAGAACAGTTCTAAATAAATTTTAGATTTAACAGAAATTAATTTCAGATCAATCGCCCTTAACAAGAAACAGTTTCTTGAAAAAAAGAAAGTAATCTACGCAAATCTTGGCAGAACATCTTCTGTCCATCTACGCAAGTTCAGATCTGATTTTCTTTTGGTTCAAGATTCGAACCTGTGGCTCTGATACCACTGAAAGAATGGTAGGATCCATCGTATGGACGCCAAAAAGGTTGCGGAATGGGTGGGCAAATTTCAAAAATTTTCCTACCTTCTTCCAACTGGGAATCATATTCCCTAAATTTAGAATACAATATTCAAGGATCCTACTTGAACCATAATCGAACCAAATCGAAACCAAAGACAAGGGAGGGATTATACCTAATCCAGAGAAGCAATATCTCCCAAAGTTGGTGTTCACGCCCAAAGAGGACACCAAGAACTGCTCTGGCAGAAGATGACACAGCAATGAATGGAACGGAACCAGCAAAGTGCGTCCTACACACTGAATCCTTCGCAAGAACCCTTGGAAAACTCTAAGCACCAAATCATTTTCAGTCTTTTCTGCAAAACTGATACCAAGAACTGATTTCTTGATTTCTTTCTTCTTCAAAGATCGAATCTTGTCAGAAAGAATGGTAGCGGTTGGAGGAGAACTCTTGAGACGAAGATGGCTGAACTTGCTTCTCTTCTCTCTAGAGTAAGTATGAGATCCAATCTCAATTCGCAGGTTGATTTCTTGCACACAAAACCCCTTGTTCAAAATCTGATTATGATCTCTTAGGATTTCTCCTCTTTTCTTCTTGATTAAGAAACCTCCTAATTAGGAGTTATCCCAATCCAAATCAGTATTTGGATAGGGGATGATCTTAATCCTATCTGCAGATTAAGTTAGCTTACTCCTGATCTTATCAAGAGGTTACCATATTCAAATCTGATTTGAATTTGGTCTCCTAGAGTGGATAAGGTTAAAGGCCCAATCCTTTTGCTAACTTTGATCCCAGATCTGCCCCATAAATGGGTGATCATATCAGCCCAGTTCGAAATAGACTTTTGGCCCATTAAGTGTTAAGTGTTTAACTAATTTCCAATCTGCTACCTAGTTGGGCTTCTTTGTATGGCGTGGGACCCAAGCATTGATGTACACACCAGCCACATGGGTTCGGCCCAGCCGAATTCACTAAAAAACTCAATGAACCCCTGAGCCCATCACATGGACCCTATGGGCCCAACACTTACATTAAGTGGTCCCTGGGACAAGCCATCTTATTAAAACCCAGGGACTGTGGGCAGGTGCAAGTTTAGCCCATCAGGTATTATCCCAAATGGCCTTACACTTAACCTCTCAGCCCATAATGATCAAGCACTGCCCGACAAGAGAGGACCTCTCCCTCCGCAACAAGGAACAGTGCTGCACTCTCCACTCACATGGATCACGGGAATTAAAACCATTTGCAAATATTTTGAAACCGTACATATATATATATATATATATATCACGATTGAAATCAATTGCCGGCAGTTTGGTTTCCACCAGAGAGAGTGCATTCCCGATCATTACCTTTGTCCGACAAAGGGGCTGATCCTGTCACTATGATCACCCACTCAGATGAATTCTCAGACTGTCCAAATATGACCAGGTTTTGACCCCCACTAAGGATCTCACTAATTGGCATATCAAAGACAACCCGATCCGACACTTAGTGAAGTATCATAATCGAGTGTAGGGGTCTGGTGTAACTTTCCAATTTTGCCCATCTGTCTCCAAGGTTCAGGGCAATACTAAAAATCTAGTCCGGTTCAATGATTCAAGTAATCCCATACTGCATCTGCCTTGGGTCATACCCTGGTGGCCGAGACAGACCATCCCAACACTTGGTGGCACACTAGTATCAGCCTTGGCAGGATAAATCTCCCCAGACTTATTCAATGGCTGTGAACATTTAAAACTAACACGAGTCTCAATAAGTGTCCGGTTTTAGGGTCTTGCACAGAATTATACCAAACAATATGAATCAAACATGAACTTTATTTATTTACACTAAATATCAAAAGTACATCAAATCGGATTGAAGCTAAGGGCATACAAAACTGTCTAACAGATCTGAGTAGTGGTATTAATTGGTTAGTTCAACATAAATCCAACCTGATCTGTCCCACACATAACACCCCTATACTCAGCCAAAGTGGACCTAAAACTCAATTTATAGGCTATTCTAGGTCAAGTCAACGTGGGTTAGTGGATTATCTTAACTCGATCCATTGTGCTTAATTGATCTTATTACTAAAGAGTCAACATCAACAATTAGAACTTGACCAGATTTTAGGTGCAGTCCATTTTTGTATATACATACATTTTCACAATGAAACTATCCGAGGCTAAAGAGTCAACATGAGCCTAATCAAGTAGAATTAGGCTAAGCATATATCTTTCATATATAAAACATTGCATATTTATAATATTTTATATTAAATAATATATGACACACATATAAACTTATTTTGTACATTATATAATATAAAATATTATATATGATATAAATTATACATGTCATATTATAATATTTATATAAATATATAATATAATATAAAATAACATGTATATATATATATATTGCACACAAAATGTGTATGTTTAAATATATGCGGGCCGGGTTTGAAGTATTAGGCCCAAACCCGGCCCTAAAATTTACAAGCCTGATGTGGGCCCATGCCTGGGCTGGGCCTGAACACAAAACCCAGGCCCAAGCCCAGAATTTCCAGGTCAGGCTGAAATGATCACCCCTAATTAAGGCATTATTTTGATAGTTTAGTCCTATTTATTTTAAATTTGCAAAAACAGACCTCAATAGACAGCACACCGAGTGGCCTAGTCCATAAAAACTTCAAATGACCAAGGAGAGAAGGGTTAGAGGTCAATGAATTGGTTTTGGGTTGGATTCGTCCAACTCAAAAATCAATTTGAACAGATTGGACAGACCAATATAACGGAATTATATTTGATTGGGTTGGATTGAATCAATATCTGATCCACTGATAGAAGATAAGAATACAAGTATCAATGAACCAAATTTGATTTGAAACGAACCAAATTAAAATCAATTTGAACAGATTGAAAGATGCGGATATTGAATTGGACTGATCCAAAATGATCCGAATCTTCATTGCATTGGATTGGACCTGGCCTATCTGTAAAGGATGCACATAGGACTGGACTGGATTGGGCCAAATCGGGTCCAATTGACACCCCTGTGCAGAGCATAGAGACAGAAGAGGGTAGTAATTAGTGGGTGCAATTTGAGCCGAGTTAGGTTGGGTTGAGGTCAACATCACTAATTGCATGTACTTCAGTATCTGAACTGTGTCCCGTCTCAACATACACTAACTCTAACTCTCTCAGACCCTCAAATTTGTACCTTGAACGTCATCTTCATATCCCAATACAAACCAAAACTATGCGAACAAAGTTTTTGAGCACTGCCCAATCAGGAACATCTTATGGACATGGTGCCATTGGTAGCAATCCCAGGGGAGATGTGAAACCTGATACGATTCAACGAAATATAATCAAATTTCGACAATCATAGAGAATTCATCAATGTCTTCAAAAGGCACAACAGAAGTGTCAGACAATTTTTTCCATTTTTATGCAATTTCTATTTTCAATTTTTATATTTTTCTACATTTTATGCAATGTTTCATGTGAATAAAACAATACAATTTGCAAATGATCTTACTATTGAAATACTAGTATATACTATTGAGTGAAATCAGTAAAGAAAAGTCACCACCTCTGCATATATTATTTTTTTGTAGAAACAAAGAAAACAAATAGAGAGTTGAGATAAAAAAGATAAGAATCAATAGTGAATCATCAAAAGCGGAATCAAAACACTGGTATTTATTAGTGATCTTATTGCATATGGAAGAACAATAAGAGAAAAATCACAGGAATGAGTAAGAATTAATAGATACTAGGAGAAGGAACTTGCCTTTATTTTGAGGTGGAAGAATGAGAGCAACGTCAAAGTAATTCCCTGTATCCATCAATGCCAACATCTGTTTGAAGTATGCATGGGGTGAATGATGATCATCTAATGTATACGAACGTCTGGAATATGAGCTATTTTATGCCAATCTGGACCTCGCTCCTTATCACATTGTATCCTTAACTGGGGACATTCATGGATCTCTAATGATTGAAGCGAGTGAAGATGTTGAATTGCTATCGGAAGATTCCGAAGATTTGGATTATGGAAAAGGGTGAGCCTTCGAAGCGATACCAAACAGTCAATCCACTCTGGCAAAAACTCCAGTTTAGGACAATCCCAGATGTTCAAATATTTAAGGCGAGGAAACAATAAAACTACTGCTACTTGTCGTTGCTCATGTTCATTGTCATCATTGCTGTTATTCATGGGGAAAAACAACCATTCTTCCAAATTGGCCATATGTGTTATTGTAAAATTGGTCAGTGACGGAAATGCCACTGTTGCCCTGCTGCCTTCATTAATGCGATCATCAGAACCATACAACAATTCATTACCCATGTGGGTAACTGCGTCTAGCCCTTGAATATGGAGCACATTGAGGTTGTGCAATTTTCCCAAAGGCGGGAGAGATTCCAATTTTTTGCAATCCACTAATTCTAGTGTAACAAGGTTTGGTAGTAGTAACATCCAGCTTGGAATCTCTGGTCTTGGATATCCTTCTACCTTTAATTTTTTCAAATTCGGATGTGGCTCAAGGCATTCTATCACACCCTCCACCCCCACCTCTTCTTCTCCCAAATTATCGTCTTCCCAACGTAATTCCAACCCACATAGGTTTGGCTTGTTCTTCAAGTCGGCTGTCTCTGCTTCACTTGCACTCCTCACATTTTCCAGTTTTTCAATCCTAATCTGACCTCGGAGGTTATTTAGGTCCTTTAACTCTGTTATTGTCCTACCTATCTCTTTACCAACAATAAACCTTGTCAACGTTTGTATCCCTGTTAGTTGCCCCATCCTTAATGGCATCTTATTCACGTATGTACCAAAAAATTCAAGATGCCTGAGGTTAACCATCTTTCTCAAGTCTCGTGGCATCTCTGCAAGGCGATAAGCATATAAGAGCTTCAAGGTTTGTAGATTTTGGAGGGAGGTAAAGGTGGTTGGAAGTTTCCTAATAGGAGTGTGAGAGAGGTTTAAATACCGTAGATGTTTAAGATGAGTGATGGAAATGGGCAGCCTCTTAATATTTGTATAATGTAAATCAAGCACACGTAATCCCTTAAATCTTAAGGAACAACCAAGTGGTCGAAGAAACTCCCCATAATGGTGCAAAAGAAGCAATGTTCGTAGATTCTGTGTCTTGTGGAGCGCTGTGAAAACTTCTACTGGTTCCCTATTATTATTATAACGACAGTAAATTGACGCATGATAAATCCTTTTATGAATACTTTCCATCCAATTATCATTCCCAACATCCATAGTCATGCATTCTTTCCCACCAATAGATCCAGCAAGATCGTGCACTAGGTCGTGCATCTTACATTCCTTAATATTTCCAGATTCATCTTTCACGACATCTTGAAAAAAACACCTCCTTAGAAAGTCATTAAAATAATCATTTCCAACATCCTCTACCTCTTTCCCTGCGGATGACAACTCAGCTGGAATAAAGCCATGCGCCATCCACAACTGAATTAGAGTATTCTTTGGAATTTTGTAGTCCTTAGGAAACAATGCACAAAAAGCAAAACATCGTTTCATGGGTGATGGGAGACTATTGTAACTCAATTTCAGGGCAGGTAAGATTCCACTTCCATCTTCGATTAAACTACTCCTGTGGTTTCTAACTGACAACCATTCTTTCTCTTCTTTCTTACACCTCAATAGACCAGCTAGAGCTTTTACAGCTAACGGTAGTCCTCCACACTTACTCACGATCTCCTTTCCTATAGTCACCAGATTTGGATTAGCCTCTTCTTCGCCTCTGTCCCTAAAAGCTCTTTTCCTGAATAAGGACCAACAGTCTTCCACAGATAAAACCCCTAGAGTGTATGGTTCCACTGTGCCCATTATCTCTGCCACTCCGTAACTGCGACTAGTTACCATGATTTTGCTTCCTCTTGCTCCGCACATCAAATATTTTCTCAATCTATCCCATTTCTCATGATCGTCATTCCATACATCATCTAGAACGAGTAAAAATAGCTTCCCCCACAACACCTCTTGTAGGCGATGCTGCAATGGATCCATGTCTGAGATGTCACATTTAGCACCAGCCGTAGCAGATTCTATAATTGATCTTACAAGCTTTTTTACATCAAAATCATCAGAAACACAGATCCACATTCGTAGGTTAAAGTACCCTTTTACTCTGTCATCATTGTATACTAGCTGAGCAATTGTTGTCTTGCCTTGTCCCCCCATGCCAACGATGGGGATGACTATGATTGAGACATCATCAGCTTCGTCACCACTGCTGATTAGCATTTTTACAATCTTCTCTTTATCTTCATCTCTTCCATAAACTTCTGATTCAATCACAAAGGAATCAGTCTCTCGTCCCTCTATGTTTTCAACTCTTCTGTTCACTTCAGACTCCCTCAAATTAAACTGAGACCTTTCAGCTGCAATTCTGTCTATTTTTTCCATAACCCTCTTAATTTTATGACCCATTCTAGAGCGTAAGAAGATGTTGCTTACCTTTGTCATCGCGCGATTGTCCATTTTGCGACGAAGAGCTTCTGTCAGGAACTCGTCCAATACGTCTTCTGCATCGTAAGCCGCATCCTTGAGACTCTGGAGCCAAATTTTCACAGCTGGCTTGTTGATTTGCTGCTCCTCTGCATCTTGAAGCACGGCTTGAATTGTTGATAACCTCCTGCTGAGAATTTTCAGTTCTGAATTGACACCATATATTAGTGCAATCTCACGGCCGATCAGAGAGCTCAAGCTCCCTAAAAGGTTCTCCACAATAGCAGAAATAACTGCCCCTGCCGCCATCGATCCTCTCTTAGAACAGGAACGTCAAAAAAATGAAAATAGTGATTGTAGTAGAATGAAGGATACGATCTCTCAGGTGAAAACAATGTCTGGGTGCTTACATAGGAATGAAACAAAGAAGAAATGTGATGATAATTACCAGGAAGCCGTGGATACAGCTCAGCATACCACCTTGATTTCTAGGTTGATTAATTCTTAAGTCAATCATTTGAATAAATAATTAATGGTCCCGATATTAAGTATTGTCAATATTGGCGGAGTTGGTACAAATGGCTGGCGGCTGGCGCGTTTGTAGATGTGATATGAAATCATAATCCCGCTGTCACGGGGTGGGGCCGGGGTGGTACGGCTTGAGTAGGTGAGAATGTGACATGCGTACGAACTTGGACCGGTCCGGCATGACCATGATACCCGTGGCCCACAGGGCTGGCAGCCCAGCCCCGCCCCGCATGGCTGGCAGCCCAGCCCCGCATGGCCTATATTAATAAAGTAAATATTTTTTTAATTTCATCATACTAATTTATTTAATTATTGCATATATAAGTAATTTTATACACGAAGTTTATATAAAATTAAATTTTAAGTTTTTAGTTAATTTTTTTAAATAAATAGATTTGGCTTGATGCATGGCTCAACCTCGCCCAAGGCTCGGCCCACGGGTTGGCCCGGCCCACAACATGACATGGGCCCGTAGAGGCTTGAACCGTGGGCTATGCCAAGTCAACCCCCAAAATTTTCACTAGGGAGGCAGGCACGGCCCATGACGGCCCATGGGCCAGCACAACACGACCTGTACTTTGTGTGGGCTACCCACGAGCTAGGCTATGCCAGCTCGACATGGCCCACTTTACACACCTAGGTGTAGTTAGAATGAATGGCCTGATTTAACAAAAAATTAAAAAATAATTAAAATAAAAAGGGTAAATGTGTTAAATAAATCAACATTTTAACCATCCAGATTAATGAATCATTAATTAATTTAATGGTTTTTTACCAAAGACTAGATTTGGGGTAAAACAAAACTGATGCAGTGCAATCCGATCACTCCTAGCTGGCACTGACTTGGCTCCTATTTGGCGACAGATGGTACCTGAGGTGAAGAAGATGGTGAAGGATTCCCGGGGAGCTCGCCTGACGGGGACACTCTGATGCTTAAGTTAGATCTCTTAGACAAAAATAGAGAATGCAAGTAGCTAAGAGTGCAGATAGAGCAAAAATCATTACCTTCACCCCTGGGGGTTGAGGCTCTTTTATACTGGAGCTCTGTCAAATCAGGCGTAACCGCCTTTGTCAAGTCAAGCGTAACCGCCTCTGTCTCCCTGCCACAGCCATTACTGTCAGAGCTGAGGTGGTGGGCGCAGGTAGCTGTTACAGAGTACGGCCCTGCCAGATGTGAAACACTTCTCAGAGTGGGCAGGCACGACGCCACCTGACAAGAGACGTGGGCGCAACCTCCAGATTTGACAGGTACTATTGTCAGGCAGATTTTTTGCAGGTTGCCAAGCTACTTTGTACCGAGCTACCTTACACCGAGATGTTGGGGATGTGTCGAGGTACTTATGCTTGAAGCGGGTCTGGCAAGTACGGAGTGTTAATGGCGCTAACCCGAAGTGTTTCCACTTCGAGATACTTAGCCGTAGGTCGGGGTGTTCCCTTCTTAGGAAGAGCTCGGGGCTCAATGGGAGGAGTTCGGGTCTTAGAGCAGCTCGGGTCCCCACGCAGGGGGGAGCTCGGCTCACTCCACCCTTGGAGAGAATTCGGGGTGAACTGGATGTTACTTCCCGGCGAGTTGCTTCGTCAACCGAGCTGTCAGGCCAGGCTCCGGCGAGTTCGTTACGCTGAGTTGTGGCTAGGATGTCATGCTGAGTTGTCACTTACACCAGGTAATGTCCACGTGTCCCCATGCTACGAGGTCGGGCCAAATCACCCTCCATCAATTGCCCCCCACTCCCCGTGCTAAGGGTTCTGACCCAACGTGGGGAGTTCACGGGATGACGGGTGGATTTGACCCGTAGCTCAGGCCATCCAGCTAGATAGATCATTGGTCGAACCAATTCGCTGCTCGGCTCAATCAAGGGTAACCCGGACCGCGTACAGTTCACGCGCGGACGTCAAGCGAATTATGGACTCTACGGACGTCAAAAAATGCGCTAAACTGATTTCACCTCGGGGGTCGCGTAGCCGATTTTCTTGAGAGCTGTTAGATCGTCTTGATCTTGAGCGTTGATGCCAGAGCATAGCGGCTATAAATAGTGGGGGTCCTGTTCATTTTTCCCTCGCCATAAGTTCTCAGCATTCGTCTTGAGCTCACGTCTAAGGTCTTCAGCTTGGGTCAATTCTCCCTAGTTCGGTTGCTTTTCCTTGGTGAGTCCCCTTTAGCTTTGCTCAGTTTCCTTATTTCTTCCAGTTCGGTTTAATGTCTAGTTTTGACAGTCAATTGGATGAGCCTGAGGTGGGTACCTCGGCTCAAGGTGTCCCTACCGAAGTCCAGTCTCACGAGGTGTGGGCGACCTCGGGTAATCTGGCGTCCACCTCTCACCGAGGTCAGATGCTAGATAGGTTCGGTCCTTCCACAATGACCCTAGAGAGGTTCCGACACCTCATCCGGCAGTATAACATACCTAGGGAGTACACCTATAGCTTGCCTGCGGGCAACTTCCCATGGGAGCATGGTCCTGACGAGATTGTAATATTCTGGGAGCAGCTCATAGATGGGCTCCGTCTTCCTCTCCACCCTCTTGTCATAGAAATTCTGAACCACTTTAACGCCATAGTAGACTAGCTCCACCCGAACTCCATTCGTAATGTGGTTGGGATCATCTCCCTCTGCTTTGATTACGCCCTCCCTCTAGATTTAGATATTTTTTGTTCCATTCTGTCAAAAAAGAAGAACACTTCAAGCGTTCTCCCCGAGCACAGGTGGGCCTACTACTTGTCCCCTCGCTCGAGTTTCAGGTTACTACACAAGCTTCCTAGCAAAGTCCCAGCTTGGAAGCAGGATACTTTGTAGTCCGGAACACCGTAGGGTGGCCCTTCCCCACTTATTGGAGGGTGGCTGTCCAGGACCTCGGCGTTATACGATGGCCCTTCCCCATCGTATGGATGCCCAAAGATTGCGGAATAAGGGGGCGAATTTAAAAAATTTTTCTCTCCCTTCAACTGGGAATTGCATTCCCCATTTTAGAAAATCATATTTTCAAGGATCATTCTTGAACCATAAATTGAACCAGATCTGAACCAAAGGAAGTAGGAGAGGATTGTACCTGATACGGATAAATAATATCTCCCAACAAAGGTGTTCACGCCCAAGGAAGGATCCAAAGACTGCTCCCACTGAAGATGGCACAGTGCAAGATGGAGTAGAATCAGCAGTGTTCTTCTCCAAGAACTCTATCCTTCACAAGAATCAGCAGGATGGCACGTGAGCACAGCTACCTATCATTTCTTTCTCAAAGAACTGATGTCAAGATCGAATCTTGACTTCTCCTACAACTGGAGATCGAACTGGCAAACAAGGCGGCAAGAACATGGAGGCGGCAAGAGAGTATTCGCAGGGTGCAGAATTCTTTCTTCTTGAGATTTCAGCACTGAAGAAAATCTGATGTGTGTCTCTTAAAGGCTGCCGCCCCTCCTTCTTTTGTTAACCTAAAAAGATAAGCTCCTAATCTCATTAGGAGCTGCTTATCCAAATCATATTTGGATCAGCCTTCTCTTCAACTGATAAAGATAAACCCATATCTTATCTGCAGATTAGATTAGCTTTCTCCTAATCTCATTAGGAGGTTTCTAGATCTGAATCACATTCAGATCTAGACTCTCTGAGTGGATAGGGTCAAGACCCTATCCTATCTGCTAATCCATCTCAGAATTTGCCCCATTATTTACTAAATAAATAACCCAGTTCGAAATGGGTTTTAGGCCCATTAAGCTTATGTACTCATTGGGTGACCTCCCTCAGTGGTGGGCCCCACACGTCATGGAGAGGCTACGTGCAGGACCCTAGCCGATTTGGGCCCACCGAAATCTGGCTTTATGAAAGTCAATGGAAGCCACTTTGGTTTGACCTAGATCAAACTAGGGCGTAATTGACTGTTTCCTCCAGCTAATATGAGTGCATGTGATAGGGAGATTCATATGATGAACTCTCTAAAGGCCTTCCATCATTAGCATGAGAATGTGTCATTTAGTAATGAGGAAACTTACTAGAAAATGGGCTATCCATTTGCTGTTGGGCTTGTCTAAATGTTTCATAAGATGATAGGGGCGTCATAGACCGATGTGGGAGGGGCTTCACCAGAAAATGGGAACTCTCTCATGGTACCTTGGCGTTCACGAATATGATGGGTAAGCACTCACTAGACAGAAAGGTTTACCTGAAAATGGCTCTGAACCTTGTATGATAGAGGCCAAAGGGAAAACTCATATGATGAGTGGATGTGATCCTTCACAGAGAGGTAGTGGGGTTATGCAGCTGAAACAGTTGGCTCCATGCACTCTATGTGATTTCCCACGTTTCCAGAGATAACCCGTAGTCTCCATCACTGAGAAAGGAGGGAAATCTCAAAGATGAATAAATGGGAATGGAACGTAGATTACAATCCATATCTATGTAATGAACATGAATCAAATTAGGTTATGGACTGATGTTTGCTCTTTTATCAGAAAATGACAAACGGACAATTTGCAAAGCTGCTTGATGACAACAAGCTGAAGGGCCCAAACTATGCCGACTGGTATAGGAACTTATGTTGGTCTTAACCTCTAAAAAATTGGACAAGGTAGCCAAGAATCCTGCCCCGGATCATCTAGGAGATAGGGCTTATGAGGCCCAGAGAAGAGAATACCAAGAATGGGAGGAGAAAAACTCCCTTTCCCGCTACTATATCATTGCCTCCTTGAACAACCCAATACAGAGGCAGTTCGATCAGATCGAACTTGCCAAGGACATATTGGATAGTCTCTAGACAATGTACGAAGAGTAGAATCGTTCTACTCGACAGAAGGTCTTGAAACAGTTCATGACCGCACAGATGTCCAAGGGCCAACAAGTTCACGACCATTGTCTTTGGAAGATGGGTTATATCAACGAATTGGAGGCTCTTGGATCTGGGCTAGATCTGGTAACACAGATCGATGCTATTCTCAACTCTCTGCCTCCATCCTTTAATCCATTCATCATGAATTACAACATGAACAAGCTGAGTGTCAGCTTGCAGGAACTCAGCAATATGTTGTAGAGGGCCGAAGAATTGATTAAAAGGGATGAGCCCATTGCCATGCTTGTTGAAGTTGGCAAATTGGGCAAGAAAATGAAGGCAAAGACAAAGCATCGGATGCCTGTCACTTCTGCAAAAAGACTGGCCACTGGAAAAGGAACTGTCCTGCCTACCTGGAATCCAAGAAAGGTAATTTCGAATCTTGTGTTATAGAAACCAATTTATTGGTAGTTTTTGCATCCTGGTGTGTTGACTCCGGGGCTTCAACTCATGCGTGTAACTCACTGCAGGGGTTCAAGGTAAGCAGAAGGCTGAGTGAAGGAGAAGTTACACTCTACTTGGGGACTTCTACAACTGTTGCAGCCGCGGCCATAGGAACCGTGGAATTAATTTTTAGAGAAGGAATCATTGTACTTAAAGATTGTCTTTATGTACAAAATTTAAGGAGAAATTTGATTTCTGTCTCAAAACTATGTGCGGATGGTTATTCTGTCTTCTTTTGTAATACGATTACTATTAGAAGAAATAACAAATTCATCGCATACGGGGAACTAGAGAGCGGTCTCTATATTTTGCATCCTTCTTTAGAAATTAACATAACCGAAACTACGTCGGCTGAAATCCCCAAGAAAAGAGTTCGTGATACAATTAATCCCACGTGCCTGTGGCATTACCGACTTGGCCACATCGGTGTTGACCGAATCACAAGGTTGGTAAATGATGGTCCTTTAGGTTTTCTAACTATAGAAGATCTTCTCACCTGTGAGCCTTGCCTATAAGGTAAGATGACCAAACGACCATTTAACGGGAAGCCTGAAAGATGTACAGTCACACTTGACCTTATACATACTGATGTATGTGGTCCCGTGAGTGTTAGAACACGGAATCAACACATGTATTTCATCACCTTCATAGATGATTTTTCACGATATGGTTACGTGTACCTAATGAGACACAAGTCTGAATACTTTGAAAATTTCAAGGAGTTCAGGCAAGATGTCGAAAAACAATTAGGGAGAGAAATTAAAGCCCTTCAATCAGATCGAGGTGGCGAGTATCTCTCTGACGAATTCAGGGACTACTTAAAGGACAATGGGATAATATCACAATTGGCTCGTGCTGCTATACCATAACTTAACGGTGTTTCAGAGAGGAGGAATAGGACCTTATTAGATATGGTCCGGTCACTTCTCATACACTCAGAGTTACCCACATCCTTTTGGGATTACGCATAAGACTGCGATTTACGTGCTGAATTGGATTCCGAATACTCCATATGAACTTTGGACCAGAAAGAAACCAAGTGTCAGACATTTGAAGATTTGGGGTTGTCCAACACACGTTAAAAGATCGAGTGCAGACAAGTTGGAATCCAAGACCAGCCGTTGCCTATTTGTAGGCTACCCAAAAGGCTCTGTGGGTTACCTATTCTATGACCCAAGTGAGCAGAAGGTGTTTTGCAACCGAAATGCATAATTCTTGGAAACCGATTACATCCTGGACACCCATCGTCAGGAAGTAGTTTTTCATGAGGAGAGCTCAGGAGCAGTAGGAGATGTCCCACAAGTTCTAGGTAGTGACCAACCTAGAAGATCCACTCGGGTATCCAGGCCACCAGTCCGTTATGGTTATGACTAGGGTAATTACCTGGAGGAAACCTTGACTAGTGAGGAGGATCCCGTGACTTATGAGGGATCTATGTTGGACATAAATTCCCAGAAGTGGGTGGCGGCCATGTGAGCTGAGATGGACTCTATGGAGACCAATGGAGTCTGGACTCTCGTAGATCTGCCCTCCGAGGTAAAAGCAATCGGTTGCAAATGGATTTACAAGAGGAGGAAGGGCCCCGATGGTAAAGTTGAGACCTTCAAAGCTCGTTTGGTGGCGAAAGGGTACGCTTAGAAAAAGGGCATCGATTATGAGGAAACCTTTTCGCCTGTGGCCATGCTTAAATCCATTAGGATCCTGCTAGCTGTAGCAACATACCATGATTATGAGATTTGACACATGGATGTCAAAACTGCATTCCTGAATGGAGATCTTACTAAAGATATCTATATGCAGCAGCCGCAAGGCTTCATTGCTGCTGGTCAGGAAAACATGGTATGTAAACTTAATAGATCCATTTATGGACTTAAGCAAACTTCTAGAAGTTGGAACATCCGTTTTGACTCTACTGTCAAATCGTTTGACTTCAAGCAGAATCCGGATGAACCCTGTGTTTACAGAAAGTACAGTGGAGATAAGGTTACCTTCTTGGTTCTGTATGTAGATGACATTCTACTCATTAGGAATGATGTAGGAATGTTAACTACGGTGAAAGTATGGTTTTCACAGCAATTCTCCATGAAAGATCTTGGAGACGCCTCCTATATACTGGGTCTTCGACTCTATAGAGATAGATCAAAGCAGATAATAGGATTATCCCAATCTGCTTACATTGAGAAGATAGTCAAAAAATACGGCATGGTGAACTCCAAGAAAGGAAATGTTCCTTTTAGGCATGGAGTCACTCTCTCTAAGAAGATGTCTCCCAAGACCTCTGAGGAGATTAAGGGCATGAAGGATGTTCCCTATGCCTCGGCCGTAGGGAGGATAATGTAAGCCATGCTGTGCACTCGTCCTGATATTGCTCAGGCAGTAAGTGTGGTAAGCAAATTCCAGGCCAACCCAGGGAAGGAGCACTAGACTGCTGTGAAAAATATACTTAAGTACCTTCGAAGGACAAAAGAGTTTTGTCTGGTATTCGATGGTAGCTCACTACATATCCAAGGGTATACTGATGCCGATTTCCAATCGGATCCAGATGATAGAAAGTCTACATCTGGATATGTTTTCATGATAGGATCATGTGTTATTTGCTGGAAAAGCAGCTAACAGGGGTCCACTACAGACTCCATGACTGAGGCCAAGTACATTGTCGCAAGTAAGGCTGCCAAAGAAGCCGTGTGGATGAAGAAGTTCATTCTCGAGTTGGGAGTAGTTCCATCCAGCACATCACCCATCCCGTTGTTGTGTGACAACAATGGAGCCATTGCTCAAGCTAAGGTGCCACGAGCCCACTCGAAGTCAAAGCACATCGAGAGGAAGTACCACGTACTACGAGAGATTGTTGGTAGAGGGGACGTCTTGATTCAGAAGGTAGCGTCAGCGGAAAATGTAGCAGACCCATTGACGAAGCCACTAACACAGAAAGTGTTTGAGAAACACGTGGAAAGCATGGGACTCCGGCTTGTACCAAATTGGACCTAAGTGCAAGTGGGAGCTGTTGGACAATTTTGTATGCCCTTGCTTCAATCAGAATGATGTACATTATGAGTTTATTGTAAATGAAAAAAAGTACATATTTGATTCATGTTCCCTTGGTATGTTTCTGGGTAATACCCTTAAACTGGACACTTAATGAGACTCGTGTTAGTTTAGAATGTTCACAGCCAGTGGGTCGGTCTGGGGAGACCTATCCTGATAAGGCTGACACTGGTGTGCCACCAAGTTGGTTGGGGTGGCCTGTCTCAGCCACCAGGGTGAGACCCTAGGCACATACAGTGTAGGATCAATTGGATCTTTGAACCGGACCAGATTTCTAGTATCGCCCTGGACCTTGGAGATTAATGGGCAAAAACTGCCCTCAGCCGTAGGGAGCATCATGTATGCCATGCTGTGCACTCGCCCTGACATTGCTCAGGCGGTGAGTGTCGTAAGTAGGTTCTAGGCCAACCCAGGGCAGGAGCATTGGACTATTGTGAAGAACATACTCAAATACCTTCGAAGGACAAAAGAGTTTTGTTTGGTATTCGATGGTAGTTCACTACAAATTCTGGGGTATACTGATGTCGATTTCCAATCAGATCTAGATGATAGAGAGTCTACATCTGGGTATGTTTTCACGATAGGATCGTGTGCTGTTTGCTGGAAAAGCAACAAACAGGGGTCCATGGCAGACTCCACAACTGAAGCCGAGTACATTGTCGCAAGTGAAGTTGCCAAGGAAGCCGTGTGGATGAAGAAGTTCATTCATGAATTAGGAGTGGTTCCGTCCAGCACATCACCCATCCAGTTGTTGTGTGACAACAATGGAGTGACCGCCCAAGCTTAGGAGCCTCGGGCCCACTCGAAGTGAAAGCACATTGAGAGGAAGTACCATGTACTGCGGGAGATCGTTGGTAGAGGAGACATCCGGAAGGTGTTTGAGAAACACGTGGAAAGTATGGGACTCCATCTTGTACCATATTGGACATAAGTGCAAGTGGGAGTTGTTGGACAGTTTTTGTATGCCCTTAGCTTCAATCTATTTTGATGTACTACTGATATTTAATGTAAATAAATAAAGTACATGTTTGATTCATGTTGTGTGGTATGCTTCTGTGTAAGACACTAAAACTGGACACTTAATGAGACTTGTGTTAGTTTTAAATGTTCACAGCCAATGGATAAGTCTGGGGAGATTTATCCTGCCAAGGCTGACACTGGTGTGCTGCCAACTGTTGGGGTGGCTTGTCTCAGCCGCCAGGGTGAGACCCAAGGCACACGCAGTGTAGGATTACTTGAACCCTTGAAATGGACCAGATTTCTAGTATTGCCCTGGACCTTGGAGATTGATGGGCAAAACTGGAAAGTTACACTTGACCCCTAGACCCGATTATGGTACTACCCTAGGTGTCGGATCGGGCTATCTTTGATATGCCAATTAGTGAGATCCTTAGCAGGGGTCAAAACCTGGGTATGTTGGGACAGTCTGAGAATTCATTTGAGTGGTTGATCATAGTGACGGGATCAGCCCCCTTGTCGGGCAAGGGTAATGATCGAGGATGCACTCTCTCTGATGGAAACCAAACTGCTAGCAGTTGATTTCAATCGTTGGAATTTGTTTTGCAAAATGTATGGTTTCAAAATGTTTGCAAATGGTTTTAATTCCCGTGATTCATGTAAGCAGAGAGTGCAACACTGTTCCATGCAGCCGAGGGAGATGTCCTCTCTTGTTGGGCAGTGCTTGATCATTATGGGCTGAGAGGTTAAGTGTAAGGCCATTTGGGATAATACCTGATGGGCTAATCTTGCATCTGCCCATAGTCCCTGGGCTTTTATAAGATGGCTTGGCCCAGGGACCACTTAGTGTAAGTGTTGGGCCCATAGGATCCATGTGATGGGCTCAAGGGGTTCACTAGGCTTTCTAGTGAATTCGGTTAGGCCTTGTAACAGAGGTTGGGCCGAACCCATGTGGCTGGTGTGTAGATCAATGCTTGGGTCCCATGCCATACAAAGAAGCCCAACTGGGCAGCAATTTGGAAGACTATTGAGCACTTGATTCATATTGGACCTTGATGTAGGGTGATTTGGCCCGACCTCGTAGCATGGGGACTCGTGGACATGACCTGGCATAAGTGACAATTCAGTGTGACAGCCTGGTCACTACTCGGCGCAGCGAGCTCGCCGAGGCCCGGCCAAACGACTTGGTGGGTGGGACAGCTCCTCGAGAAGCAAGGCCCAGTTCGCCTCGAACTTGAGGGTGGAGCACCCCGAGCTCCCCCATGCAAAGGGACCCGAGCTCCTCCTGAAACCCGAGCTCTTCCTAAGGGACTCCGAGCTCTCCCTTCCTAAGAAGGAAGCACCCCAACTTTTGGCTAAGTGTCCCGAGGGAGAAAACACCTCGGGACAGCACCATCGAGACTCCTGTTCGTACTTGCTTAAGGCCCGCCTCCAGTGCGAGCACCTCGGGGTACCTCGGCACCTCGGTGCAAGGAAAACCTGCCCTAGGTGGTTCAGTGCACAGTAGCTCGGCAGACTGCAAGGAGATCTGCCTGACATCCATGCCTACCTGACATCCATACCTGCCGAAATCCAGTGATAGTGCTCGGATCCCTTGCCAGGCAGCGTTCTGCTTGCCGTCTTTGAAAGGCATGGCATGACTAACAAGTCCATACCCTGCAGTAGCAGCTTATAGCAGCAGCCTGCACCTGCCACCCCTGCCCTGGCGGTAATGGCTAGGGCAGTGGCGGTTACGCCTGATGTGACCAAGCTTCGGTATAAACGGACCCCGACCCTCACGAAGCAAAGGTATTGAAGCTAGCACTTTCAGCACTCCTACTCTCAGCTTTTTCCTTTGAGATTTCTCTAGAGTTCTAACTTAGCCATCGGAGTGTTCCCATCGAGAGAGCTCCCTGGGAACCCCTCATCTTCTTCTTCCTCTCAGGTGTCGTTTGCCACTGCTAGGAGACAAGTCCCAGCCAGGTAGGAGTTCCCAAATCGTGCAGCATCATTTGGTGCCGTCTGTGGGAAACACTTCAAAAGGCCTTCCTCTAACTTCTGTGCAACTTCCTCCCAAAATCTCATCAGCATTACAAGCACCTATGGCTTCCTCCAGCAACTCCGGGTGCCAGAACACCCCAGAGGAACAATCTTAGCTGCCCACCATCTGCATCGGGCAGTTCACCATCCCCCTCGCTGTGGACGGGGTACCTAGTCTGAATGTGCCCTTGACGGTGGCACCCGTGACAGTTCCATGTCCCTCTGCCATTGAAACAACCTTCGTTGATCCCACCATCTTCCCTCTGGTGGCCAGCCAAGGTCAGCTCGATGACCTGATGCAATGCATGCGAGCCATGCAGACCCAGATGCAACAGTTCCAGCAACTTCAGTTCCACCAGCAGCAAGTGCTGCACCAAGTGTCCCAGTACCAGTATCAACAACAATTTCCTTCACTCCCTCCCCGACACCCGGCTACACAGCCAACCAAGCCTCACCGCCGCAGTGAACTCCCTTCCTGCCAAGGAGAGACCTCAGCGTCGTCCCATGGTAGGAAGGAAAGACTCCCTACCCCCGCCTTGCAGCCTGCAGTCAGGTCGGGGGCTTCCCAGCCAGTCAGGCCAGCATCACCTTGGCGTTCGCAGTTCGAACCTCTGCTTGCAGAAAATCGGTTCGAAGTTTTAGCCGGTGACCTAGAACAAGGTCCCTCTGTTCGCAGTTACCGACCGCCATCCATGCCTATCTCTGGGCCCATCGAGCTCAGTAACACCGAGGCCAGCAGCACCAACGCCGAGCCGACCAAGAAGCAGCAAAGGCGCCACCGAGCTCGCCGAACAGCCACCCACAACCTGCCCGAGCTTGAAGGAAAAGTAGAAGTAAGTTCGGGAGAGGTAAAAGCTACACCACTTTCCCTCCCCCCTGTCACCGGAGCTCCTTGCTGTCCCCATGCCAAGAGACTTCAACCTCCCCCCGCTGGACAAGTACGATGGGTCTTTTGACCCCAACGACCACGTGGACGCCTTCCAGTCCCAAATGCATCTGGCTAGGGCGAGTGAGTCTTGCATGTGCAAGGCCTTCTCCACCACTTTCAAGGGAGTAGCCCGCACCTGGTACCGAAACCTCACGCCAGGTTCAATAAGGAGTTGGGCGCAGTTTGTGCAGGTCTTCACCTCCCACTTCATCACCAGTAAAAGGTGCCCGAGGACCCAGGAAAGCCTCCTTAGCGTAGTCCAAAGGGAAGGAGAGTCCATCTGAAACTACATCAAGCGGTTTAATGACGCTTGCTTACAGATACCCGACCTAGACCCTGCAGTTTGGCTCACTGCAGCAAAGCGAGGCATCACCCACAAGGAGTTCAAATGGCATGAGGTTGTCAACCAACCCAAGACCGTGACCGAGTTCCTTGAATTGGTAGATCGGTTCATAGGAACAGAGGAGGAGATCAACCAGAAGGCGAACACACCCTCGAAAAAAGAAAGAGAGAACCGGAGACCCCAGCTCCAATTGACAAGAAGAAGAAGGACCAAGCTCGGGGGGCAAAGCAAATTCAGCCTTTCCGAGCTCCGGCAGCAGAAAGGGACTATATGCCCCTCAACGCAAGGCGGGCCAAGATCCTCATGGCAATCAAGGACGCCCCATATGTGAAGTGGCCACCTGGGCACAAGGCTGATCCCAGTGTTAGGAATAAAAACTTGTACTATAGTTTTCATAGAGATCACGGTCATAGTACCGAAAATTGTAAGAACCTCCGCGATGAGATAGAAGAACTTATCCGTCGCGGATATTTGAGAAATTTTGTACAGCATAATAATAGTAATAATGAAGCAGGTCAGCACGAGGAGCAGAGCAAAGAGGCTCCCGAGTCCAGCAGACAAGCCGAACAGCCACAGAGGCAGCCTCCTGACGAGAGACCAGTTCGGGGTACCATCCATGTGATTGTCGGAGGATCAATTGTCGTGGGCTGCACTTCAGCTGCAACTCGGTCATCAGCTGCGAAGCCGCTAGGGAAGAGCCTAACCCCCCGAAGCGGCCAAAGACAGAGGAACCGATATTCTTCATTGAAGATGATGCACGGGGGGTCCATTATCCCCATGATGACGCGCTTGTCATAAAGATTAAGATCAACGACTTCGAGGTCAAGCGCGTCCTAGTCGAATCGGGTAGCTCGACGGACATTCTCTTCAATGCAGCCTTCGATCAGCTTCAACTCCTGGAAAACGATTTGAAGCATGTGAACACTCTACTGGTGGGATTCAGCGGCGAGGAGGTCAGGCCTCTCGGGAGAGTCACTGTACCGGTGGAGATCGGTACCTGGCCCAGTGTGGTAAGGCTCGATCACGAGTTCCTGGTAGTTGCGACCCCCTCCCCGTACAACGCAATAGTAGGTCGGCCCATCACCCACGCCTTACGAGCAGTAGTCTCCAGCTACCACCTGGCGATGAAGTTCCCTATAGACTTTGGAGTTGGAGTGACACGAGGCGATCAACTCGAGTCCCACAAGTGCTATGTAGCCACCCTCAAAGGAAAGGCTAAGGTAGCAGACGACCTTTACCTGGAATGGCCTACAGAGCAATTCGCGGAGCGAGCCGCACCTACCAAGGAGACCATCCCTATCCCGGCCTCGACAGAAGATCTAGCTCGGGTATTCCAGATCGACACTTCTGTTGAGGAGCCCCTACGGTCTCAATTGGTAAGTTTCTTACTTAAAAATTTAGATATTTTTGCATGGTTAGCGGCAGAAATGCCTAGCATAGACCCCAACATTATAACTCATAGACTCAACACTGATCCTGTAGTTAGGCCCGTTAGACAGAAGAAACGCAACCTAGCCCCAAAGCGATGGAGGGCAGTCGACGAGGAGGTTGGGAAACTCCTTGCAGCAAATTTCATCAGGGAAGTCCATTACCTAAGCTGGGTGGCCAACCCCGTTCTGGTAAAAAACGCTAACGGTAAGTGGTGCATGTGCATCGACTACACTGACCTGAACCGAGCTTGCCCAAAGGACTGCTTCCCACTTCCCAGGATCGACCGTCTAGTGGATGCGACCTTGGGGCACGAGTTGCTGACCTTCCTGGATGCCTATTCGGGCTACAATCAAATCAGGATGGACCCAGCTGATGAAGAGAAAACTACCTTCATAACCGAGTTTGACCTGTACTGTTACAAGGTCATGCCTTTCGGGTTGAAAAACGCTGGGGCTACTTTTCAGAGACTTGTAAATAAATTGTTTGAGCCGCTAATCGGAAAAAAATGAGTGTTATGTAGATGACATGGTCGTCAAAACCCAGATTTCACATGAGTTAATACAAGATTTACATTCGGTTTTTGAAATTTTGCATAGATTTAATATGAAGTTAAATCCAAACAAGTGTGTCTTCGGTGTCACCTCGGGTAAATTCCTAGGGTACATCGTCAACCGGCGAGGCATTGAGGCCAACCCGGACAAAATCAAAGTCATCATAGAAATGAGACCACCTCGGAAATTAAAGGAGGTTCAGAAATTGAATGGTCGGCTAGCTGCCCTGAGCCGCTTCATGTCCAAGTCAGTAGATCGCTACCTACCCTTCTTTATGGCCATAAAGAGCAAAGGTTTTGAATGGACCAAAGAGTGCCAGCTCGCGTTCAACGAGCTCAAAAGGCACCTAGCCAGCATCCTAGTCTTAACCCGACCCGAGGAGGGTGACGTTTTAGAGCTATACCTCTCGGGAAGTGACAATGTGGTCAACTCAGTACTAATAAGAGAAGTAGATCGGGTCCAACGACCCATCTATCATGTTAGTAAAGTGTTGCAAGGAGCAGAAATAAGGTACCCAGAAATAGAAAAATTATCCTATGCCCTTTTCATAGCAGTCCGGAAGCTCCGCCCGTACTTCCAAGGTCACACCATTGTTGTCCTTACCAACAAAACTTTGAGGCAAGTATTGCTCAAGCCCGAGGTCTCAGGAAGGCTGACAAAGTGGGCCATCGAGCTCAGTGAATATGAACTCCAGTCTAAGCCGCGAACTGCTATCAAGGCCCAAGCCTTAGCAGATTTTGTCGCAGAATGTACCTTTAGCTCCAAAGTCCCTAGGCCGGTCGAACACGAGGCCCCCAGTGCGGGTGAGCCCGGGGTTCCTAGACTGGTTGAGCTCGAGCGCCGTGAAGTAGCAACCAGCGCAGCCTCTCTCCTAGTTAGGCCAAGCGCGAACTGGGACGAGGAACCCTGGATCATTCACGTAAATGGCTCGTCAAACCGGTAGGGCAGCGGGCTTGGGATCGTTTTGTACGGGCCAAGTGGTGTGAAACTGGAGTACGCATTATGCTTTGAGTTCGCGACATCCAACAACGAAGCAGAGTATGAGGCGCTACTAGCTGGGCTGGATCTAGCAAGGAAGTGAAAGCCAAACACATTGTCGTCTGTAGCAATTCCCAGCTCGTGATCAATCAGGTTATGGGTGAGTACGAAGCTCGCGAGCCAACCATGGTAACATACTTAGTCTAAGTAAGAGGAGCTCTGCTCAACTTTTAGTCACACTTCATCCAGCAAATCCCAAGGTCAGAGAACGCTGAGGCTGATGCCCTATCACGGTTAGCCAGCACCGGTGATAACACCAAGAGAACTGTGTATATAGAGAACTTTCCTCGGCCTAGCATTCTCAGGGGGGCAAAGGAGGTAGCTGAGGTCGCTGTCGTTGTTCAAGGAGAGCCGAGCTTAATTGATCCACTCACGAGCTTCCTGCTACATGGGACCCTCCCCGCAGATCGTAATGCCACCAGGAGGGTAGAGCGTCAGGCAACCAAATACGTAATGATAGACGGGCGGTTGTACCAAAGATCCTACATGCTCCCCTACCTACGCTACCTGCAACCCTCTGAAGTTGAGCTCATCCTCCGCGATACTCATGAGGGCCTGTGCGGTGGACACTTGGGGGGCAGAGCCCTCGCTCAGAAAGCACTACGACAGGGGTATTATTGGCCAACGATGAAGGTAGATGCGACCGAGCTCATCAAAAAATGCGACAAGTGTCAGAAGCACGCCAACATCCACCACCGACCTACCGCCGACCTAAAGTACCTCACTAGCCTGTAGCCATTCGCACAATGGGGGATTGACTTACTCGGGCCATTCCCATCAGCTTCAGGACAAAGGAGGTTCCTGGTGGTGGCAATCGACTATTTCACTAAATGGGTCGAAGCTGAACCTCTCCCAACAATCACAGCCCGGAATGTGCAGAACTTCTTTTGGAACAACATTGTGTGTCGCTTCGAATTACCTCGGGTACTGATCTCCAACAACGGTAAGCAGTTCGAAGACAACCCTCAGGAAAATGGTCAGACAGAAGTCACGAACAGAGCTATTCTCGCGTGCCAGCTCGTCCTTCTCTGCCGTCAGCACTATGATAACGCCCCTTTGGGCCATGGCACTGCTCTCCGACCGGTGGATCTGCTCACGAGCTATCCCCAGTTCGGTATGAGCAGCGCGGGAAGACTCCTCGGTGGTCAAAGCCCGCTTCAGATTCCTCTCGGACTAAAGAGCGAGGGCGTGCACGATGAAGTTCGTCTGACAAAGGAAGTTAGTTAGAACCGAAGAAGTGTAAATATAAAAGGAAAGGAAAAGAAAGAGAAGAAAACTTACCACCATAGTGTGGGTGGCAACCCGGGCTCCGAGTTGAGCAGGGTTGAGCATATCAGCCCAAACCGAAATCTCCTCAGAATAAACGGTCCCCTTGCTCTTCCGAAGACCGCACTAGGGGACCAAGATACTTTGGCCCCCATCTAGACTCCCCGAGCTGGAAATAACCATCTCGGTTGTATGGATGGGCTCTACGGAGACCTCGGCTGCAATGTTAGCAGCTCCAGTAGTAGCCTCGGCATCGGCTACCGCCCTCACGGTGGGCTCGGCCGAGGTCTCGGGCTCCCTAATTGGTATGGACTCCTCCAAGTCGATGATCAAAGGAGCCCCACGGAGCTCAGGCTCAGAAGTTGGAGCGGGTGGAAGTTGGGGCTCGAGAGTCGGGGCAAATGGTGACTTGATACGGGCTCTCTTGGCAGCCCGCTTCTTCCTCCCCTTCATGTGCTTGAAGAGACGGTCTCCCTTAAGTTTGTCTGCCTCCATGGGACCTGCAAAAAGAGCTCGGCATTAGTACTCGAGTGAAAGAAGAAAAAGAAGAGCATGCCAAACAACTAAGGCACTAACTACCTACCCGAGCTCAAGCCGGCCTGGACGAGCACACTCTCAGTGATATAATCTTTGAAATCACAACCGATCTCGGCCCACAACTGGAATGCCTCCTTGGTCTTCTTGTCGAGTATGACGCTAGGGTCTTGGATAGCCACCCTCCAGTGAGTAGGGAAGGGCCACCCCGCAGGGTTCCGGACTACGAATTAGTCTTGCTTCCAGGCCGGGATCTTGCTAGGAAGCTTGTGCATTAACTTAAAGCCCGGGCGTGGGGACAAGTAGTAAGCCCTCCTCTGCTCGGGGAGAACGCATGAAGCACTCTTCTTAATGGTAAGGAGAGAACAGAATATGTCCAAGTTGAGGGGGAGGACATACTCGTAACAAAGGGAGATGGTCCCGACCACGTTATGGACCGAGTTCAGTTGAAAGTGGTCTATCGTAACGTTGAACTGTTTTAGAACCTCCACTATGAGTGGATGGAAGGGAAGGCGCAACCCGACTATGAGCTGCTCTTGGAAGATCACGACCTCATCAGGGCCGCGCTCTCATGGGAAGTTCCCCGCAGGTAAACTGTAGGTGTACTCCTTGGGCAGGTTGTAATGTTGGATGAGTTTACGAAGTCTCTCTAGGGTCATAGTGGAAGGTCTGAACCTGTCCGGCATCTGACCTCGGTGAGAGGTGGACGCCAAGTTACCTGAGGCCACCCGCGCCTCGGGGGACTGGACTCTGGTAGCCAAGGTACCCACCTCGGGCACCTCGGGCTCATCTAACTGGCTATCAAAGGAAGACATAACAAAACCGAAGAAGAGCTAGGGTGACTCACCGAAAAGAGGTGGACCGGACTGGGAAGAACTAACCCGAGCTGGAGGCTTTGGACACGAGCTCAAAACTACAACTGAAGATTTGTGGCGAAGGAAAATGGCCAGGACCCCCGCTATTTATAGCTACTATACGCGGGCATCAACGATTGAGATCGAAAAGATCTGACGGTCCTCATGAAAATCGGCTGCCCGACTTTCGAGACGAAATCAGTTTAGTGCAGTTTTTGACGTCCGTGGAGTCCATAACTCGCGTAACGTTTGTGCGTAGACCGTACGTCACCCGAGTTGTGCCTGACAGAACCGAGTGGAAAACCGGTCCAACCCATGAGCTGGCAGACAAGAAAGTTTGGACTCCGAGCCAAATCCACCTGGCAGACTGCAGACTCCCTGCGCTAGGTCAACACCCCTAGCACGGGGAGTGGGGGGCAATTGATGTAGGGTGATTTGGACTGACCTCGTAGCATGGGGACATGTGAACATGACCTGACATAAGTGACAATTCAGCGTGCAGCCTGGCCACTACTCAGCGCAGTGAGCTCGCCGAGGCCAGGCCAAATGACATGGCGGGTGGGACATCTCGTCGAGAAGCAATGCCCAGTTTGCCCTGAACCTGAGGGTGGAGCACCCCGAGCTCCCCCATGCAAAGGGACCTGAGCTCCTCCTGAGACCCGAGCTTTTCCTAAGGGACTCCGAGCTCTCCCTTCCTAAGAAGGAAGCACCCCAACTTTTGGCTAAGTGTCCCGAGGATGAAAACACCTCGGGACAACACCATCGAGACTTCTATTCGTACTTGCTTAAGGCCCGCCTCTAGTGCGGGCACCTCGATGCAAGGCAAACCTGCCCTAGGTGGTTCGATGCACAGTAGCTCGGCAAACTGTAGGGAGATCTGCCTGACATTTGTGCCTGCCTAACATCCGTACCTGCCGAAATCTGGTGGCAGTGCTCGGATCCCTTGCCAGGCGGCGTTTTGCTTGCCGTCTCTGAAAGGCAGGGCACACCTGACGAGTCCATACCCTCCAGTAGCAGCCTGTAGCAGCAGCCTGCACCTGCCACCCCTGCCCTGGCGGTAACGGCTAGGGCAGTGGCAATTATGCCTGATGTGACCGAGCTCCGGTATAAAAGGACCCCAACCCTCACGAAGCAAAGGTATTGAAGCTAGCACTTTCAGCACTCCTACTCTCAGCTTTTTCCTTTGAGATTTCTCTAGAGTTCTAACTTAGCCACCGGAGTGTTCCCACCGGGAGAGCTCCCTGGGAACCCCTCATCTTCTTCTTCCTCTCAGGTGTCGTTCGCCACTGCTAGGAGCCAAGTCCTAGCCAGCTAGGAGTGCCCAGATCGTGCAGCGTCAGGCCTAAAGCCCATTTCAAACTGGGCTGATTTGATTAGTCACTTGAGGGGGCAGATTTGAGATTAGGTTAAGCCCAAAAGCTGATCTAATCTGCAAATAAGATTAAGAAGAGTCCTAATCATGACCTTGTAACAGTACAGGCCGAGTTCGGTTATGAAGGCAGTCTTTTCTTCATCAGCTGAGTCCATCCTGATCTGGTTGTAGCCCAAATAGGCGTCTAGAAAACTCAACAACTCATTCCTTGAGGTCGCGTCCACCAGACAGTCGATCCTGGGGAGTGGAAAGCAGTCCTTCGGGCAAGCTCGGTTCAGGTCGGTGTAGTCGACGCACATGCGCCATTTACCGTTAGCCTTTTCTACCAGAACGGGGTTGGCCACCCACCTCGTGTAATGGACTTCCCTGATAAAATCAGCTGTGAGGAGCTTCCTGACCTCCTCGTCGACTGCCCTCCATCGCTCTAGGGCTAGGTTGCGTTTCTTCTGTCTAACGGGCCTAACTACAGGATCAGTATTATGCTTATGAGTTATAATGCTAGGGTCTATGCCGGGCATTTCCGCCGTGGACCATGCAAAAACATCTAAATTCTCAAGTAAGAAACTTACAAGTTGGGATCGCAAAGGCTCCTCAATAGAAGCACCGATCTGAAGAGCCCGAGCCGGGTCTTCTGTCAAAGCCAGGATGGAGACAATCTCTTCGGTGGGTGCGGCTCGCTCCACGCACTACTTCGCAGGTCGCTCTAGCTCGAGGTCGTCTACTACCTTAGCTTTTCCTTTGAGAGTGGCAACATAGCACTTGCGGGACCCAAGCTGATCGCCTCGCGCCACCCCGACTACGAAGTCCGTAGGGAACTTCAATGCCAGATGGTATATAGAGACCACTGCTCGTAAGGCGTGGGTGATGGGCCAACCTACTATTGCATTGTACAGGGAGGGAGTCGTGACCACCAAGAAATCATGGTTGAGCCTTACCATGCTAGGCCAGGTTCCGACCTCCACTGGCACGGTGACTCTTCCCAAGGGCCTGACCTCCTCTCCACTGAATCCTACCAAGGGAGTATTTGCGGGCTTCAGGTCGCTTTCTTGGAGCTGAAGTGGGTCGAAGGATGCTTTGAAGAGAATATCTGCTGAGCTTCCCGAGTCAACGAGGACACGCCTGACTTCAAAGTCGTTGATATTTACCTTTATGACGAGCGCATCATCATGGGGGTAGTGGACCCCGCGCGCGTCATCCTTTGTAAAGAAGATCGGTTCTTCCATCCTTGGCCGCTTCGGGGGATTCTGTTCTTCCCTGGTGGCCTCGCGAGCTGATGTCCAAGATACAGCCGAAGTGCAGCCCGCAACGATTAAACCTTCGACAATTACATGGAAGTCCCCCGAAATGGTCTTTCTTCGGGGGGCTGCATCTACGGTTGCTCTGCCTGCCTACTGGATTCGAGAGCATCTCTACTCTGCTCCCCCTGCCGACCTGCTTTATGATTATTATTACTTTGTACAAAATTCCTCAAGTATCCGCGACGGATGAGCTCCTCTATCTCGTCGTGGAGGTTTTAACAATTTTCGGTGTTGTGACCGTGATTTTTATGGAAACTACAATACAAATTTTTATTTCTTACATTAGGATCTGCCTTCAGCCGAGGTGGCCACTTCACATATGGGGCATCCTTGATCGCCATGAGGATCTCGGCCCGCTTCGCGTTGAGGGGCGTGTAGTCCGTCCTTTCTGCTACTGGAGCTCGGAAAGGTTGTCCTGCCCTTGCCCCCCGAGCTTGGTCCTTCTTCTTATTATCGCCCTGAGTTGAGGGCTCTGTCTCCCTTTTTCTTTTCTCAACGGCTTGTTCACCTTTTTGGTTGATCTCCTCCTTCGTCCCTATAAACCGATCCGCGAGCTTGAGGAACTCGGTCACGGTCTTGGGCTGATTAACCACCACATGCCACTTGAATTCTTTTGGGTGATGCCTCGCATGGCTGCAGTGAGCCGAACCACAGGGTCCAGGTCGGGTATTTGTAAGCAAGCATCATTGAACCGCTTGATATAGCTTTGGATGGACTCCCCTTCTTTCTGAACTATGCCAAGGAGGCTCTCTTGAGTTCTTGGGCATCTCTTGCTAGTGACAAAATGAGAAACGAAGACTTGCACAAATTGCGCCCAACTTCTTATCGATCCGGGTGCAAGGTTTCAGTACCAGGTGCGGGCTACTCCTTTGAAGGTGGTGGAGAAAGCCACACACATACAGGATTCACTGACTCTTGCCAGGTGCATCTGGGACTGAAAGGCATCAACATGGTCATTCGGGTCGAAGGACCCGTCATACTTATCCAGTGGGGGAAGTTTGAAGTCCTTTGGCATAGGGACAGCAAGAAGTTTTGGCGACAGAGGGGAAGGAACTGAAAGAAGTTTTACCTCGCCCGAGCTTACCTTTTCCTTGTCCCTGAGCTCGGGCAGATCGTGAGTGGCAGATCGGCGAGCTCGGTGGCGCCTCCGCTGCTTCTTAGCTGCCTCGGCATTAGTACTGCTGGCCTTGGTATTACCAAGCTCGATGGGCCCAGGGAAAGGCTCGGACTACTGTTGGTAGCTGCGAACTGAGGGACCCTGTCCCGAGTCTGCGGCCAGCACCTCGAACCGGTTTTCGGCAAGTGGGAGCTCGAACTGCGAATGCTGAGGCAACATAGGCCTAACTGGCTGGGAAGCCCCCGACCTGATTGCAGGCTGCGAGGCGGGGGTAGCTGGTCTCTCTTTCCTGCCGTGAGACAATACCGAGGTCTCTCCCCGGCGAGAAGGAAGTCCGTTCCAGCGGCGGGTCTTGGCTTGCTGTGTGGTCGGATGCCGAGGAGGGAGTGGAGGAAACTGCTGCTGATACTCATATTGGGAAACCTGGTGCAACACTTGCTGCTGATAAAGTTGAAGTTGCTGGAACTATTGCATCTGAGCTTGCATGGCTTGCATGCATTGCATTAGGTCCTCAAGCTGGCCTTGGCTAGCCACCGGAGGGATGATGGAGGGTTCAGCGAAGGTTGTTCCGATCGTGGAGGGAGTGGAACATTCATGGGTGCCACTGTCTGAGGCACATTCAGACTGGGAACTCCGTTCGCAGAGAGAGGGACGGTGAACTGTCCAATGCAGACAGTGGGAAGCTGGGGCTGTTCCTCAGAGGTGTTTCGGTTTGCACCTCGTCCGGCATTGCTGGAGGAAGCCATGGATGTTGAGTTCTTTGGAGAAGGTTGCAAAGATTAGAGGAAGGCTTTTTGAAGCGATTCCCACAGACGACGCCAAATGATGTTGCACGATCCGGGCATTCCTAGCTGGCGGAAACTTGGCTCCTAGCTGTGACAGATGGTACTTGAGACGAAGAGGAAGGTGAAGAATTCCCGGGGAGCTCGCCCGGCGGGAACACTCCGATGCCTAAGTTAGAACCTTGAGAAAATTAAAGAGAATACAGAGAGGGAGCTAAGAGTGCAAATGGCGCAAGTTCAGTACCTCTGTTCCTTGAGGATCGGGGTTCTTTTATACTGGAGCTCTATCAAATCAGGCATAACCGCCTCTACCGCAGTCGTTTCTGCCAGAGCTGAGGTGGCGGGTGCAGGCAGCCGTTGCAAGGTATGGACTCATCAGGCATGCCACACCTTTCAGAAATGGCAGGCACGACGTCGCCAGACGAGGGACATGGGTGTTGCCCCCAGACTCGGCAGGTACGGTTGTTAGGCGGATCTTTCCTACAGGTTGCCGAGCTACTTTACACCGAACTACCTTGGGCCAAACTACCTTACCCTGAGGTGTCGGGGTACGCCGAGGTGCTTACACTTGGGGCGGGCCTTAGGCAAGTACGAAGTGTTAACGGTGCTGACCCGAAGCATTTCTACCTGGGGATACTTAGCCGAAGGTCGGGGTGTTCCCTTCTCAGGGGTAAAGAAGAGCTCAAGGTTCATTTAGGAGGAGCTCAGGTCTCAAGAGGAGCTCGGGACTCCTCGCATGGAGGGAGCTCGGGGCGCTCCACCCTTGGAGAGAATTCGGGGTAAGCTGGGTCTTGCTTCCCGGCGAGTTGCCACATCCGCCGAGTTGTCCGGTCGGGCTCCGGCGAGCTCGTTATGCTGAGTAATGGCCAGGCTGTCACGCTAAGTTGTCACCTATGCCAGGTCATGTCCACGTGTCCCCATGCTACGAGGTCGGGCCAAATCACCCTCCATCACCACCGATAGAAGATAAGAATACAAGTGTCAATTAACCAAGTTTGATTTGAAACGAACCAAATTAAAATCAATTTGAACAGATTGAAAGATGCGGATATTGAATTGGACTGATCCAAAATGATCCGAATCTTCATTGCATTGGATTGGACCTGGCCTATCTGTAAAGGATGCACATAGGACTGAACTGGATTGGGCCAAATCTGGTTCAATTGACACCCCTGCGCAGAGCATAGAGAGAGAAGAGGGTAGTAATTAGTGGGTGCAATTTGAGCCGAGTTAGGTTGGGTTGAGGTCAACCCAATGTTATTGGGTTGGGTTTGAGTTGGTCGTTCTTAACTACTTTGTATCTATTAAATCTACTTTGATTTTCTTTTCTTTTTTTTTTTGTAATGTATTTAGTAAATTTTATTAGGAAATGCTATTCAATTTCGCAATTACCATTGCTAAGAATTCTCTGTTTGTCAATTAATTTGTCAATACTAAACAGAAAGAGAAAAAAAAGATTAATAATAACCACACAATTAATGTATGTGTTTGGAGGTGGGTTAAGGGTGATAAGTAAAGTTAACATGCCTGAATAAGCCTGACAAGACTCTCGTTTGTCAATCATAAAAACAAAACTAAGTATCAATCAGAACAAGTTTAGTTGCTAAACAATCAATAATTAAAGTGATGTCAATAACTTGCACAATAACCAGAAAAAAACTTAACCAAAGGTCCACAACTATTATAGACACTTTATCTCCATTGTTTTATACAACAGAAAAAATTACTTTGGATTCCACAAAAAAAATAACTAATTGCAAAGAAAAATCACCACCTCTGCATATATTATTTTGTAGAAACAAAGAAAACAAATAGAGAGTTGAGATAAAAAAGATAAGAATCAATAGTGAATCATCAAAAGCGGAACCAAAACACTCGTATTTATTAGTGATCTTATTGCATATAGAAGAACAATAAGAGAAAATTCACACTAGGAGAAGGAACTTGCCTGTATTTTGAGGAGGAAGAATGAGAGCAAGGTCAAAGTAATTCCTTGTTTCCTTCAATGCCAACATCTGTTTCAAGTATGCATGGGGTGAATGATGATCATCTAAAGTATAACAATGTTTGGAATATTAGCAATTTTATGCCAATCTGGACCTCGCTCCTTCTCACATTGTATCTTTAACTGGGGACATTCATGGATCGTTAATGATTGAAGTGAGTGGAGGCGTTGAATTGCCATCGGAAGATTCTGAAGATTTGGATTATCGTAAAGGATGAGCATTCGAAGCGATACCAAACAGTCGATCCACTCTGGCAAACACTCCAGTTTAGGACAATCCCAAATTGTCAATTCTTGAAGTTTGGTGAGGGGTTGCATGCTCTCTGGCAAACGTTCCAGATCAGATGCACTCCTAATAGACAATTCTTTAAGGGCTGTGGGGTACGATATCGAAATATGCCAAAACGTTTGACAAGCCATAACAGACAAGAATTTCAGAGTAGTAAGATGTGGCAACGCATTTGACATTGTCAACTTGGGGCAATGTGAGATATACAAGTATTCAAGGCGAGGTAATACTTGCGGCCGTCTTTCCCCCTGGAACTGCAAGTCACAAAACAACAGCCATTCTTCCAAATTGGCCATAAAATATAATCGAAATCTAGTCAATAATGGAAATAACACTGTTTCCATGCCATCAGTATTATCATTACCATGCAAGTACAACTCCTTGCTCATTTGTGTAATTGCATCCAGTGCTATTATGTCGAGTACTTTAAGACGAGGCAATTCCCCCAGAGCTGGCAAATATCTCAACTTGGGGCAACGTGAGATATACAAGTATTCAAGGCGAGGTAATACTTGCGGTCGTCTTTCCCCCTGAAATTGCAAGTCACCAAACAACAGCCATTCTTCCAAATTGGCCATTTTTTCTAATGTAAAATTGGTCAATGACGGAAATGCCACTGTTGCCCTGCTGCCTTCATTAATGCAATCATCAGAACCATACAACAATTCATTACCCATGTGGGTAACTGCGTCTAGCCCTTGAATAGTGAGCACTTTGAGCTTGTGCAATTTTCCCAAAGGCGGGAGAGATTCCATTTTTTTGCAATTCACTAATGTTAGTGTAACAAGGTTTGGTAGTAGTGCCATCCAGCTTGGAATCTCTGGTCTTGGATATCCGTGTACCCTTAATTTTTTCAAATTCGGATGTGGTTCAAGGCATTCTATCACACCCTCCACCCCCACCTCTTCTTCTCCCAAATTATCGTCTTCCCAACGTAATTCCAACCCATATAGGTTTGGCTTATTCTTCAAGTCGGCTGTCTCTGCTTCACTTGCACTCCTCACACTTTCCAGTTTTTCAATCCTAATCTGACCTCGGAGGTTATTTAGGTCCTTTAACTCTGTTATTGTCCTACCTATCTCTTTACCAACAATAAACCTTGTCAACGTTTGTAGCCCTGTTAGTTGCCCCATCCTTAATGGCATCTTATTCACCTTTGTATGTCCATTAAATTCGAGATGCCTGAGGTTAACCATCTTTCTCAAGTCTCGTGGCAGCTCTGCAAAGCGATGAGCATCCAAGAGCTTTAAGGTTTGTAGATTTTGGAGGGAAGTAAAGGTTGTTGGAAGTTTCCTTATAGAAGTGGTAGAGAGGTCTAAATACCTTAGATGTTTAAGCTGGCTGATGGAAATGGGGAGCGTCTTAATAGTTGTATCATGTAAATCAAGCACACGTAATCCCTTAAATCTTAAGGAACAACCACGTGGTAGAGTAGGCTCCCAACATTGGTGCATAAGAAGCAATGTTCGTAGATTCTGTGCCTTGTGGAGCGCTGTGAAAACTTCTACCTTCCTTTCATTATCATAAGGAAAGTAAATTGATGCATGATAAATCCTTTTATGAATACTTTCCCTCCAATTATCATTCCCAACATCCATAGTCATGCATTCTTTCCCTCCAATGGATCCAGCAAGATCGTGCACTAGGTCGTGCATCTTACATTCCTTAATATTTCCATATTCATCTTTCACGACATCTTGAAATAAACACCTCCTTATAAAGTCATTGAAATACTCATTTCCAACGTCCTCTACCTCTTTCCCTACAGATGAAAACTCAGCTGGAATAAAGCCATGCGCAATCCATAACTGAATTAGAGTATTCTTTGGAATTTTGTAGTCTTTAGGAAACAATGCACAAAAAGCAAAACATTGCTTCATGGGTGATGGGAGACTATTGTAACTCAATTTCAGGGCAGGTAAGATTCCACTTTCATCTTCTTCGATTAAACTACTCCTGTGGTCTCTAACTGACAACCATTCTTTCTCTTCTTTCTTAGACCTCAATAGACCTCCTAGAGCTTTTACCGCTAACGGTACTCCTCCATACTTATTCACGATCTCCTTTCCTATAGCCACCAGATTTGGATTAGCCTCTTCTTCGCCTCTGTCCCTAAAAGCTCTTTCCCTGAATAAAGACCAACAGCCTTCCTCAGATAAAACCCCTAGAGAGTATGGTTCCACTGTGCCCATTATCTCTGCCACTCCGTAACTGCGACTAGTTACTATGATTTTGCTTCCTCTTGCTCCGCACATCAAATATTTTCTCAATCTATCCCATTTCTCATGATCCTCATTCCATACATCATCTAGAACGAGTAAAAATAGCTTCCCCCGCAACACCTCTTGTAGGCGATGCTGTAATGGATCCATGTCTGAGATGTCACATTTAGCACCAGCAGTAGCAGATTCTATAATTGATCTTACAAGCTTCTTTACATCAAAATCATCAGAAACACAAATCCACATTCGTAGGTTAAAGTACCCTTTTACTCTGTCATCATTGTATACTAGCTGAGCAATTGTTGTCTTGCCTAGTCCCCCCATGCCAACGATGGGGATGACTATGATTGAAAAATCATTAGCTTCGTCACCACTGCTGATTAGCATTTTTACAATCTTCTCTTTATCTTCATCTCTTCCATAAACTTCTGATTCAATCACAAAGGAATCAGTCTCTCGTCCCTCTGTATTTTCATCTCTTCTGTTCACTTCAGACTCCCTCAAATTAAACTGAGACCTTTCAGCTGCAATTCTGTCTATTTTTTCCAAAACCCTCTTAATTTTATGACCCATTCTAGAGCGTAAGAAGATCTTGCTTACCTTTGTAATCGCGCGGTTGCCCATTTTGCGACGAAGAGCTTCTGTCAGGAACTCGTCCAATACGTCTTCTGCACCGTAAGCCGCATCCTTGAGACTCTGGAGCCAAATTTTCACAGCTGGGTTGTTGATTTGCTGCTCCTCTGCATCTTGAAGCACGGCTTGAATTGTTGATAACCTCCTGCTGAGAATTTCAAGCTCTGAATTGACACCATATATTAATGCGATCTCACGGCCGATCAGAGAGCTCAAGCTCCATAAAAGGTTCTCCACAATAGCAGAAACAACTGCCCCTGCCGCCATCAATCCTCTCTTAGGACAGGAACGTCAAAGAAATGAAAATAGTGATTGTACTAGAATGAAGGATACGATCTCTCTGGTGAAAACAATGTCTGGGTGCTTTCATAGGAATGAAACAAAGAAGAAATGTGATGATAATTACCAGGAAGCCGTGGATACAGCTCAGCATACCACTTTGATTTCTAGGTTGATTAATTCTTAAGTCAATCATTTGAATAAATAATTAATGGTCCCGATATAAATTATTGTCAGTATTCCAATTAATTTCGTGCCAATTGGGTGAGTTGGTACAGTGGCTGGCTGTAGGAAAAGTCAAAGAAAAGATTCACATGTTTGGCCACCGACAGAAAATGATCGCAACACAATGGAAAGTTTTGGATATCAGTTGACTCCAAGTGAACGAATTTAGTATTTGATTAATAATAAATGAAAGCAGGTTAGTTAGTAGGAGTGAGGGTCCTAAATGTGAATAATCCAAATGTGGAAGACATGGAAATTTCTTGTGATCCAAACTTTTTTTTGATACCCAGAACCAACCTCAGGCCCAAACTTTTTTCTTTTTTTTATTTTTTTATTTTTGGGTAAATTTTTTAAATATCCCCTGAAGTTTGATAATTGTAATTATCTCCTCTGCACTTCACTTTTTGAAATAGTTGCATGTATATCCTTTTATTGCAATTCTTTAAAAGGAGGCACGAAAATGTTCAAAATGCCCATGTAGTTATTTTGACCAAAATATTTATGTTCCAAGCTTTGTTTAATGAATTTTTACCCTAAATCTTTTTTCCTGAAATTGATCTGTTTTTCAAATTTGCCCTTCATATCAATTGCTCAAATGTAAGCTACAACTTTAAATTTTCTTTTCTTTTTGTTTTCATAAAGTTTTTATTGTTTTTGTTTTCTGTAGAAACCAGCTTCAATATAACTGTATTGGTATTTTAGACATTTTCTTAGCTAAGTTTAGAGGATTTTAACAGAGGAAATCTACTTACAACTGTATTAAAAAATTCAGGGAAAGTGATTACAATTATCAAATCACAATTGGTTGCATAGGTGAAAAATATAAGAAAAGTGTTCCAAACCGAATCAAAGTTTGGTTCGATTTGGAAATTTCCCTAAATTACTGTTTATGGTTTTGGTTTAATTTAATTCTTATTTTATAATACTGATATGAAAGTAGATGAACACAAAATATAAGAAAAGGACTTGAGAAAGATGCGGTATTATTTGGGCCACTCTTCAAAGAATGGTTTGGTCTACTTTGCTTTCATGCTAAAATGGATTTTATTTGGTCCAAGAATTTGTCAGACTATAATTTATTGGTTTGCTTTGAGATTTTCTCCAAACGGCTTTGAACTGGACCATGAATACTATTCAAGAGAACTGTGTAACACTCTCATTTCAACAAAGAAGTGGGGTAGTTGAGATTTTGAGAAAGAAATACGGAGGAAGCTGCAAATCACTAGTTCACGAGGACTTAGACTCTAAAACTGACCACTCTTGTTAATAATTTGAACAATTACTTTTGAGATGATCAAACTAATTTAAAAATAATATTATTTGAAATTAAGAGTAAAACGAGAAAAGGCTAATTATAGTTGTTGTTTGGTAATTGAACTGAAGTTAGGTAAGTCAGAGTGATAACCAGTTCAAAGATTCTTGCAAAATTTGTTTTCGTTTCTATTGTATTCTTCAAGGCAGCACCATCACTCAATATGGGTGTTTAATTTTTATTCTTTCTTTTTTTTTATTTTATTTTTACATTGTCTTTTAAATCCATGTCCGAATACTTCTTGGTGAAAGAGACCAAATGCAGCAAATATATCGATGGGTCGAGCAGATCTAACAAACCTAAACCAACCTGACCTGACCCTATTGATGATTTTGTGTAGATTTATGAGTTAGCTTTGTTGATTATTGAGTCTTATGTAGTGCCTTTTTTTAAGTCTTTTAATTTATTGAGTTTTTATGTTTAGCCACCATAAAAGGCATACTTGTCTTTGTATATATTCTTTTACTTTAAGTATAAATAATAGCGGGAGGGTGGCTAGATTCAATTATTGCATATATAAGTAATTTTATACGCGAAATTCATATAAAATTAAAATTTTTAAGTTTTTTTGTTAATTTTTTAAATAAATAGATTTGGCCTGATGCATGACTCAACCTGGCCCAAGGCTCAGCCCATGGGCCAGCTCAGCCCACTGCACGACATGGGTTTGTCCAGGCTTGAGCCATGGGTTGTGCCAAACTAACCCCTAAAATTTTGACCAGGGAGGACAGCACGGCCCATGACGGCCCATGGCCCACACTTTGGGTGGGCTGCCCACATGCCAGACCATGACAACCCGACATGTTCCACTTTACACCTCTAGGAGTAATTAGAATGAATGGCCTGATTTAACAGAAAACTAAAAAATAATTAAAATAAAAGAATGGTAAATGGGTCAAATAAATCAATGGTTTAACCATCCAGATTAATAAATCATTAATTAATTTAATGGTTTTTGACCAGAAACTAAATTTAAGGTAAAAAAACCAATACTTGAACAATCCAACCATTCAAATAAACGGTGGTTCTAAAATATTATAATAAACAACCAATCACAAACCAAACCAACCTGGAACTATACATGGCTATATATATATATATGTGAGCATATCTGAGTGGCTAATAAAATATAAGTGTTTCAGTATTAATAATGCTCATCCATGTGATGTCTGTTAGTGCCTTAGTGGCAACCACTGATCATCGAGCACCAAGTTTAATTACATTAATGGTTTTATTTTTGTTTCTTCTTGATTTGTGGTAGTGAAAGCCAGTGCCGCAAACGGATCGATTCGAATTCAGGTATGGAAAGAATCAAGTATTTTTTGTCGACCATTTCATTATTTTATATATATAATACAAGAGTAAACAACTTTTTTATATTTTAACTTTTGAAATAATTAATAACTGTTTATGTTTTATACAATAATTTCAATACTTTATGAAAATAACAATAATTAATTTTATTTATATTAGTAGTCTAATTTGTAATAAATAACAATAATTTAATCTCTAATAACTATTGAAATTTTATAGTAAAAATATATAAAAATTAAAAATGAATATAGAACAAAAATATAATAAATAACTAGAAAACAAATCAATGATTATAAAAAACAAAGTATATACTGAAAATATATATTAAATTAATCAATAAATAGTGTAATCTCCAATAATAATTTAATATCTAATAAATATTAGTCAATATAGAAAAGATATTGAAAATACAATTAAATATTAATTATAGTATATATAAATATATACTAGATATAGATAGAGATTTTAAAACTATTCTTAAAAATTATTATTTTTTTAAAATTATTAATTGATATAAGTTATATAATATTTATATTATTATTGCAATAATAATTGTAATTATTATTCTATTTTTTAATATCTATTAAAAAATATTTTTTGAAAGTTGTTACATACTTTTATTATTTTGAAGCTCCAATAACTCAATGTTATTTAAACTATTTTTCATTTTATAAATCATATTTAAATTTTTTATATTTTATACTCATATTATCAAACATTATTAAATCTTTTATAACTATTTTTGTATTTTAATTAATCTTTAAAATTATCACTTAATTTCGATGCCTAATAGATTTTTGTTATTTAAATAATATTTAAAATGAGATTTAGTTGTTATTTTTTCAATATGTGAAACATTTAAAATTTAATCATTTAATATATTTTTCATTGGTTAAATAATTGCTTTACTTAAATTTTAAAAATATTATAATTAATACTTTTATTATTTAACTTTGTTATTAATTTCCTAAAACATAAAATTGTTATTAATTTGAACATATATTATATACGAAGACTATTATAGTTATTTTTCTATTTTCAAGAAATTTTTTAAATTTAATACTTAATTTTGTTATTTGAAATATTTAAAATTTAGTTATGTTGAATGTTTCGTTATTTCATATATTTAAGTAGCATTTAATATCTTTTGTTATTTGAGTTTTATTTGTTTTAAACTTATAACATAATATTAAACATTTTGTTATGTAATTATTTAGATAAATTTATTTAAAGTTTTAAATTATTATTTAGTTATTAAATTGAATAATCCATGGAATTAAAATCTATATTGTTATTACAGAATTTTGTAAAAATATAAAATTATTTATAATCCTAATATTAGTGAATCTATTATAATATTTTTTTTATTTTTCATAAATATTTTAAAGTTATTACATAATTTCATTATAATATTTAAATAATTCTTAAAATAATGATTGTTTGTATATAATGATTGTTTGTAAAAATAACATGCAATAAAATAAAATAAAAAAATTCAAAAAAAAAGATGAAGAGAAGATATACTTCCTTATATTAGTTTAAGTGTATAGATGTCATTATTATAAAATTAATAAAACAAATAATATATAAATCCAATTAAAATTAATATATGTATGTATGTATATCAAATCCAAAAGGGGGTTATCCAAATCTAGCAAAATAGGATCAGATTTGAATTCAAATTGGATCATGATCTGATCCATTTCACCCCTATTTGTGCAACTACTTCCAAGTGTTTTAGATTATATGATAGGGCTGCAAACCATCCATACCGAGTTGTTTGAATTTGATCTCATCAGTTGTGATTTGAATTCAACCAATTTATAATTAAATCTAATTCACCTTGGAGCAATATGGTAAATTCACCTCATGTGGAATAGTAATGACTACCTAGCTCAAGTAGGTCAATGGGTCAGGTTTGAATTGGGTCCAAGAAGAATCAAAATCAACTTGGCAAGATTCAAAACCAATCCAAGCTATTCTCAGGACAATCGGGCCTGACCCGATGGACCCTATTATAATAAACCTATTAAATTCAAGTCTGAATGAGTTTGTGGCTGGGTGGAACTGGTTTTGTTCTAATAATAATTGGGACAATATATTAGGAACTGGATCTGTTGGGTCAAATCCAACCCATTAATAGCCCTAAGAACAAGTGGTTCAATTTGATTGTGCCATTAGCTTTTACATGTTTGTCACAAGCTAATGGTTGAATGACAACATAGGTTTTTCTTGAGCATTATGGATGGAGAAGACAGACTAGCCTAGAGAATCATTACAAGATCTATTACTCCAACATCTAACAACTCTCTTCTCACTAGGAATGCCATCATCTCGATCGCTTATTACATCAACTTCATCCTCCTCTCAATCTACTTGGTCTATGGGTGTCAACATTTTAAGGTCTCTCCCTTGGTTGGGGTGCTAAACGTCCCCACACTCTTCTTCTATCATCTCATCACCAAGAGCATCATGGTCCTGATTCGTGTTCATCACAAATGCAACTATAAATACAAGGGATAAAACTCATTACCTGGCTGAATTGAGCTCAAGCCAACAGGTGCTAGGGTAGTTTCATAAGGAATGAGGTTTTTATATTAAAACCTCCATGACAAAGAGTCAACCTGAGATATCATGGTTGCATGAAATGAATAGCACCGCTTAGGGTGTCAAATTAAGAGTCCTTTCCTTGGAAGTGCTTTATAGCACCCATTGATTTATGGGTGCTTTGCTGAGGTGAACCTCTAGTGTATCCCCATCATTGTGCACCAATCTTGAAATCTGATGCTACCAAATTACTTTCCGTTATCCAAGACTAGTACCTGTAGTAGCGCAAATCTACAAATGATTATCTTTCAAAAGAAATTTTGGACATCCCGAGATCTGATGTTGGCCAACCACTCGGCTTTAACCCACTTGGTAAAATAATCAATGACAGCTATGAGATGCTTCCTCCTTCCAATAGTAGGGGAAAGGGCCTAGAATATCAATGCCCACTATGCAAAAGGCCATGGACTAAGGAGGTACTTTAGGATGGTGGTTGATTGATGAGGGGTGTTGGTGTGGCATCGATACTGATCACATCATTTGTTGAGAGGTGGAGCATGTCCTTCTTGGTTGGCCAACAATAGCGGTGCAATTGGGCAGGTTGGGTTAGGTTTGGTTTGGGTCGAGCTTCAACCCAACCCATCTAACCCGCCAACCAATTAATGACTAGTTATATAAAATTAAATGGGTTGCGTTCAACCCAAATGCACTTTAACCTAATCCAACCCACACAAACCCATTAATCTTATATTTATGTACATAAAAGAAAAGCTAACTCTCTCTTGAAAAATAATTTGGTCATAGCTTGGTGGTAATAGTAATTGCTATTTAAACAAGTTGTGAAGGTTCAAATCACATTACATGCATGTTATTTTTACACAAGCAGCGAAGCCATTTGACTATGTTCGGATTTCGGATTTGACTGAACCACTTTGGTTCAAACTAGTCAGACCAATTTCAACTATCTAATTGGATTGTCTTTGAACTAATCACATCAAAGGTGGTTGAAGTGTTTAATCTTGATCAGTTTGGTAAGACCAAATCGGACTGGTTCAACCCATGGTGGAGTGACTTGTACCACGAACCATATCAGGTTTGTCCACGGGTTTGGGACCAAACCGACCAACCCAAAATGGGTCAATAGAAGTAAATCAGGCCAGTTTGGATTCAGGTCAGTTTGTGGGAATACTGGTCAGGCCGAATGATCCAAATCGAGGCAAAGCAAGCAGGTGCCAAACATCCCACCTGGGCACGTTTTTGATTCGAGTCGATCTAGGTCGGTCTGTACTAGGTTGGTCGGGTCGAGCTAACCGACCCAAATGAACCAGACTAAGGTGATCAAGTCTGTTCATATTTAGACCAAGTTGAGTTGGTTTGGACTTGGGTCAAGTTGATTTGGATTTATGTCGAATTGGGTGAAGTGTGTTGATTCGAGACAAAACTAAATTTAATCAATAATTAATGCAATAATTATAAATTATTTCATTCGAAACAAGAAAATTAAAAATAGGCTAACGAATTAATACTTATATATGTAGTGGTTAACCCAATGGTTATCCACAACCAAACCCAACCCAACCCATTTACAACTTGCCAAGTAAGTGGGTGGGTTAGGTGGGTTAGATTCTGGGTGGATTGGGTGGGTTCAGGAGGTTAGGTGAAAAATTGCCCCCCCTATCCAACAATAACTTTGTTGAGGCACCTTTTGGGATAGCAACCTGCCCTCCAAGTGTGCACTATATATCCCTCCATGGATATCTTAGAATACATGCTTCAGTTGGTTTGAAGCACCATAGGTAGGATTGCAAATGGTCTACAATAATGACATACCAAATTGTCCTTCTCTATACCTTCTTAACCTCAGTATCATCTGTTTGAAGAGTGTTAGATTGCAAATGTTTAGAGATTTGGTCTATCCACTAGGTTTAGATACCAACACTAGAATAACTTAAACTACGAGGGCTTCTAAGATTCTAGGTAGCGATAAGTCTTCAGCGTTTGCAATCCTTTGGAAATTAGAGTCAATTAAATTAATCAACTTTGAAAGCGCATCAGCCTGACCATTTTAAAACCTAAGGATCTGTTGGATAATAAAACTCTCAAATTAAGAGATCAATTCTAGTGCCTTTGCCATAGAAGGCTCCCAACTTCATCTTAACCTATCACCTGATTTACTATGAGTTGGAGTCATTGAGCAGTCCAACTATCAATGCTTTATTGTTAGAGGCATTGAACCCAAAGCATAGTGCATACTCTAACTTGACATTTTCAGATCCGAGCAAGATTTGTCCAGCTCTACTTCCTTCCTTGTTTGGTGAGAAATCCATTTGGAGCACCCAGGTCGATTGTTTGTTTATGCTGGGGGTGAACGCTGAGGTAGTGAACACTTTATATGGTGTTGATGCATTTGGGCTAAATGTACACTCAGTGATGAAATCCAATGCCTATGCCTTAACTACATGTTGGGGTTCACCAATTTTCTTAATACTTCAGGCTTTGACAAGAATTGTTTCAATGATTGATTAGTGAGGATTACTATGGTGTGGACTTGAAAATAAGGTTGGAGTTTCGGAGTAGACATAACCAAAGTAAAGAATATCTTTACAATGTTAGTGTACCGGGTCTCAACAGGATGAAGCGCCTTGTTGATGCAATAGATAAGTCGTAGCACCTTGTTCTCTTCCTAAACAAGTACAAAGCTGATAACTTTATCACTATTAGACAAGTATAGGAACAACTCTTCTTTGGGTTCTAGTGTGGCCAATAGGGAAAGTGAGTTGAGGTTCTCCTACAATCTATAGTAAGTGGTTTCAACATTTTAAGATCAAAGGAATAGTATAAACTAGTTTTAGTTACAAAAGATGTCTTTTTCTAGTCCTTAGGGTGCATCAAAATCTAGCTATACCTCAATAATGTATCCATAAATCTCAACAGCCCATAGCTCGAGGTTACATCCATTAGGCAATCTTTCGAATAGGCACTGTTTAGGTCGATGTAGTTTATGTTGATCCACCACTTTCCATTCACTTTTTCAACAAATACCATGTTAGCAACCCAATCCAGGTATGTACTTGACTTCTTGTTCGATATTCTGCTCGATCACCTTGTAGCACATAGGAGTGAACTTCCTCCTTTTCTGCACTACAGGTCAATAGTACTGGTCCATATTAAGCCTATGAGTTATGACCGAAGGGTCAAGCCCATGAATTTGGTTGCAGATCAAGAAAAAATATCAGAATTTAAACATAAAAATGCTTACCAACTGTATTGTTGATTGATAGGAAGGAGCAAACCAATCTAAACAATTTTCTATACTGGTAATCTTCTCAAGGAGGTCTAGGCCGATGGCAAGCTCTTTCTTCCCCTTTAGGGTGACAACATAGCACTTACGAGACTCGAGCTTATCTCCATGAACTATGCCTACACCTTGCTCAGTAGGGAACTTCATCGCAAGGCAGTAAGTGGAGATTACAACTCGAAGCGGAGACCACAACTTTGAGCAGGTATCCCCTCCAAAATCACATTGTATGGTGAGGGTTCTTGTACTATCAAGAATTAAGTCATGATTGTAGCCTATCTTGGCACAACCTCCGTTGTTACTAATAGGCTAATCCTTCCCAGTAGTCTAGCGACATCCCCAAAAAACTTAACTAGTGATACATCGATTGGGACGAGATTCTTTCTATCCAACTTCATCTTCTCAAATGCTTTAATGAACAAAATGTTAATTGAACTACCACTATCAATCAGAGTACGTCTTACCACATAGTTATCTATCATCATTCCTACTACAAGTGCATCATCGTATGGTAATTTGATATCTTTTAGATCCTCTTTAGTGAAGGTGATGGGTTCTTCTACTTTTGGTTTCTTCATAAGTCAGCATCTTGGGTTGGTCTGCAACTCTCTAACCGAGGCCCTTTTGGAAGTGTAGCAGCATCTTGTGCTGATTGAGCTACTCACAATAACACTAATGATGCCAACTACTCCTTCTGTCACTTCATTTAGGTCATCATCTCTTTGTTGGTCGGCAATGCAGTCATCTATCACAAATTTCTTAAGTTGACCATGCCAAATTAGCTCCTTAGTCTCATTCTTTAAGTCTAAATAGTGCCCAGTGTCATGCCTATCTGCCTTGTATAACTCACAGTGTCGCTCCTAGTGTAGGTACATGGTGCTCATACAGTCCATAAACACTAGATTGATACCACATGGGTGCTTGCGATCAGCCTGTATCCCGTCTTTCCTCTGTGATGATCCTTTAGTACATCGCAACTCTGCGATGAACCAACGATTCATTGTACACTTGTTATAAACCTATGCTTAGCGCAATCCCAAAGCAGACTCAAGATGAACCTGCGATGAACCCTAAATCACCATGGGATCTCGGTTGTTAAGAACGAGGCCTAGATATTAATTGCACGTATAGCTTATGGAGTGATGAACATGACAAGGCACCACGTAGGTCTAATAAGACATCATCCGCCAGACGGCGACATCATTAGCGCCACGTCATGTTAGTTATGGCTTAAAAGGGTAGTAGCACACGTGAGTTATGAGGACCTCTAAGTGAAAGGAAAGCCAATCCTCGGAAAGATTCCCATAGGGACATGTGGAGAAACCTCAACAATGCTCCTTAATGATTGACAGCAAATCCAATATTCCCTTTTTTAGTAGAAAACTAACACCTCTAATTCCTTCCTTCTAGTATCTTGGAATCTTCCTTATAAATAGAGATCCTCCTTATAGCGAAGGACGTTCTTTCAACCACTGATTACCTTTATCATTGATCTCCCTCACCATTGATTACCTAGACTCCTGATTAATCCCCAGTTCCCGATCTTTCTCTGTCCTTCAAAGAGACCACCTCCCTAGCCTAACCACCACATTACCTATACCTGGTTCCTCTTAGCTAGATTTCCTCTCATCTGAGGTGGCCATTTGAAGTAATCATAGTTCTTCATTTGCACTAAAATCTCACATAAGATGGTATTCATGTAGTGTATGACTAGAATTTCTGAGGTGGAGTTCAGGACCTTGAGGATAACTCCTTGTTCCTAGACTTCTTGCGGCCACCTTCCTACTCCCCATCTCTATCCCTTTTCCTCTTTTTTCTTGTAATTGTGGTCTCTCTTCATTTGAAGTGCCTCCTCGACGTTTACGTATTTCTCAACTCAAGTTAAGAATTCCTTTAGAGGGAGCCGTTTCGCCAAGGAAAGCAAAAGGCATGGGTCCTTGACCCCATCTAATGTTACTACAACTACTACAACAAGGTCCATATTCTTGACTTCGAGCACCTTAGAGTTAAAGCTTTGGATGTATTCCCTGAGGGCCTCGTCTGGCTTCTATTGTATGTGCATCAAGGTAGTCGCCATCTTTTGGAACCTATGCCTAATGGCAAAATGAGAAGTAAAATGGTTAGTAAATTGGACCCAACTCATATTGAAGTGAGGTGGTAGCCCCAAATACCATAGTTTGGCACATTTCTTAGAGTTGTGGGGAAAGTCGAGCACATAATAGCTTCCAAAGCATTGTGGAGGAGCATTAGCACCTAGAATCTTTCCACATGATCCATAGGATCTACAGTTCCATCATAGGTTTTGGAGGTGGGGACCTTGAAGCCTGGAGGTTAGGGTTCTAATAAAATTTTTGGAGAGAGAGACGGCGCCCTTGTCACATTGGGTGCACCAAAAGTGTGTCAACTTACTGCATTGTCACGAATTGTGGTATCTAGTCTATTGTTGCAATGGTATCCTTTGTTCATCGCTCCAAATTGCTGTCGTCCAGGACTGATCTACCTTAGGGGATAAGTTAGTTTTGCTCACTTCCTCAAAGACATACATACTCCCTTTAAAGGTCTTAGGTTAGTGATGGATCTTCCTTTCATTGCATTGGCTCCTCTTGTCTCCCAATCAACATCCAAGCTACATAGTATGTTGTCTTTCGGCCAATGGAATGGGACTCAGTCTGCAAGGAGGACTGGCTAAATCTGGGTCCCTATGGAATGGGTTGTTGATTCTACTAGACAGGCTGTGGGTTCTACTACTAAATTGGTTGATGGTTTTGTTGGAGGGGCAGTTGGGATATGACTTCCCATGTAGCATCTTGGGCTGCCTCTCTTACCATATATACTAGCTAGGCATGTGTGTAGATCTGTACATTCATACCTTTTATTAATTGAACTAGATGATTGAATTCATTCTAGGAAACCCCACATACCCAATTTAGAGAGGCGGGGGAGTGTCGAGATTGCTTCCTAGAAGAGGTCTCCCCATGGGAGAGGTGAAAGTACACTAGGAACGTCTAAAATGGCTTCGATGAGATATGCCTGTAGAAAAAGAAAACTGGGGAATGGCCTTTCTATCCTCGATTCCTATAGATGGAATCAATTGATGAAGATAAAACGTCACTATATAGTCTCGAAGGCATCCCAAAGGTCGACAAGACACTTACAAGAGAAGGAAGTCAGAGGGCCCGAAGTAAGATCCTGAGATTACAGCTCCAATGAGCAAGTCAGTAAGTGATGATTGTCTGAGGTGTAGAAGGTAGTAATTAATAAAGCCAAAAATGTGTATAATGAATGCTTATCCATGCTTTATATAGATTGAGGGCACTCATACCAAACAAAATATGTCAGAGTGGTGTTGGACACCTGGTAGTGAAGACATGAACACCTAGACGAGTTATGGGACATGTTTAGGTGGTTCACGCACCATATTATTTGTGCATAGAGGAAGCTTGGAGCCTATTGATTGACACGATGGACAGGTGTGATGATGGTATTGCCAAATGGTTGTTCTCCATACACGTGGTGAAGCTCGAGGGTATTTCTTCTCGTGCAACTTGTCTTGGTGAAATGTGCTTTCTTATGCATACTGCTCAGCTCATAAGCCGAGTTGCCTTTTACCCTTAGCAGCGTGGTAGTTTAACTAAAGCCGAGGTTGAGTGGCTTGAGGTGAGACCAACTCTCCCTAGGTGATCTATGCTAATTTGAGGTAGGCCCTAGGGTGTGAGATGAGCCCTGTTGGTCTGAGGTGGCACTAGTCGGCCGAGGTGAATGCTTCAAGGCAGTGGTGTGGGTGTCTTAGAGCTGCCACAAATCTCAAGTTTATTGGAGGCTACATCTACCTCCATCAACCGCCATTGGGTTTCTTCTTGTTAAATTGATAAGCAACCTTTTCCCTTGGAATTTCTAATAGCCTATGCATGTTATTATATAGAAAAGAATTTGCTGCTAGACTTTCACTTTTTCTAGGCGCTATCAAAATACTTGGTAGCACTAACAAGGAAAAGTGAATTAATTTCTAGAAGTTCTAAAATCTTCAAATCAGGGTTTTATCGTTTTGGCTACCGATTTTCGAGTTGATGGTTTGATTATCCTGTTTGAATTGATGGCTCATTTTAACATAAAAAATAAAAAAAATAAAAAATAATTAAAATACGAAAGGCAAAAACCATTGAATAGGTCGAATGGATTGGTAGTTTGACCACCAGGTCAGAAGGTGGCTAAACAAATCAATGGTTTTTGCCCATGGACTGGGTTTAGGGTGAAACAGAACTAGTTGCATGAACGGTTCTCAGGCTGAACAATCTGACCATCTGGGTCAATCACAGTTTGAAAACATTACTTCAAAGAAAATTCAATTACTTTGTTATAAAACGTGTAATGGATGTAAATTTGAACAGAGCAATTCTAGCCATGTGAGTTCATATTTGTGTTATGCACTTTGCCATCAATGTCATTGCAAACACCTTGGATATATATATCAGGTATGTAAGGAAGGTGGTAACTGGCTGTAGGTAAAGTCAAAGAAAAGATTCACATGTTTGGCCACCGACAGAAAATGATCGCAACACAATTGAATGTTTTGGATATCAGTTGACTCAAGTAAACGAATTTAGTATTTGATTAATAATAAATGAAAGCAGGTTAATTAGTAGGGTTAAGTTGAATGAACAAGAAATCTTCTTGGTACGAGTGAGGATCCTAAATGTGAATAATCCAAACGTGGAAGACAGGGAAATTTCTTCGGATCCACACTTCTTTTTGATACCCAGAATCAACCTCCGGCCGAAACTTCTTTCTTTTTTTTTAGGGTAAACTTTTGAAACATCCGCTGAAGTTTGGTAATTGTAATTATCTCCCCTATATTTCACTTTTTGAAATAGTTGCGAATATAATCTTTTATTGCAATCCTCTAGAAGGAGGCATGAAAATGTTCAAAATGCCCATATAGTTACTTTGATCCAAATGTTTATTTTCCAAGCTTTCTCTAATGAATTTCTACGCCAAACCCTTACAATATCTTTTTTTCTGAAATTGATCTGTTTTCCAAATTTGCCCTTCATATCAATTGCTCAAAGATAAGCTACAACTTTAAATTTTCTTTTCTTTTTGTTTCCATAAAGTTTGTATTGTTTTTATTTTCTGTAGAAACCATATTCAATATAACTATATGGGTATTTTGGACATTTTTTTAACTTATTTTAGAGAATTCTAACAAAAAGAATCTACTTACAACTGTATTAAAAAGTTCAGAGGAAGTTATTACAATCACCAAATCACAATTGATTATATAGGTGAAAAACAAAGAAGGCACTATAGACCAGGTATAAACTATAAAAAGACTTGGAGCATTGAGAGCCAAAGTGTGTGCTGCTACATTTCCATTTCCTTTTGTAAATTACACTGAGCACCGGGAGAACTCCCTCATCAGAGACCCACAATTGGAAACAATTAATTGTGTACAGGAGGATTAGTACTTCCCTCCTAGTAACGTTCAACGCATCTCCCAGGCTTCAGTCTCATTTGAGAGTTGAGACTCTTGGCAAGGGAATAATTCTTCTAACCATAAAACACCCAAAAGAATTCTTTATAACCACAACTTGCTATCCCGTCCAAATACTGGATCGGACGGTCGGCAGTTAATCCAGGAACTGATTATGATTCTGGGTCTGGTTTTAGATTAAAAAACCCTTTAATCAGGTTTTGGACCGGATGGTTGGATTATTTGACTTGAAAACTAGTGGTCAAAGTGGTTCCGTTCTAATTTTTAACATCGTTACCCGAAAATTGGTCATGAGTCTGGATCCAGTTTTGGACCCAAGAACCACCTTACTAGACTTTATACTGGATGGTCAAACCATTTGACCCAGAAACCGGTGTCCGAGTGATTCCATTTCTGTCCGGTTTCAAAGCCATGGTATACTAAATCCTCTCATTCTCATTTGAAATTAGAATTTTAATCAATGGAAATTGGATACACTTATATGATTTTTTACTAGCTCGTCCACCTAGCTTTCTGGTTGGATTTAGGACTCTAGGCCCCATCAGCCCATTTGCAAATACTATTGCATTTTCATCTCCACATTTTTGCTTCATCATTTTCATTTTCTTCATAAAGATTTCTTTCTTTGTTTTTTGTGTAAATGGAAATTTGAAAACTTTAAACAATCCTCCTGTGTGGAATCGCGTATATATAGTCAAGTAGTAAGTCGGAAACATGGATTAATGCAAACAATTAATATACCTAAATGTATACCTCCTACCTTAAATGGACCAGGGAAGGCCAACGAGCTCAAAATCATAATCCATATCTGGCACAAAGAGGGATGGGCCTTAAACACCATTGGGCCAACCCAGCCCATATGCAACGACCCCTAAAAGAACCCAAGAGATTTGGTATGTGCCCACCAACCAATTCTGGTCCCAGCTGATACCCCAATCAATTGTAGTTCACAATAATCAAATAGCTGTTTTTGCTTTGTTTGAAACCAGAATTCAATCTTTCGAGGTTGAATCTTTTGCTAGTAAGTTATCTTGTGATCAATGGTTCTATGTGAACTACTCTGGAGACATTTGGCTCATGTGAAAGAACAACTTGTGTAATTTGGATGTCATCTTTTCGAATGAAAGACTTATTCACTATTTGGAACCAAAGAGATAATGTATCCTAAGGTCAACAATTCCTAAGCAAAACTAAGCATACGATTAAAGAAATAAAGAAATGGAATAAACTAAGTTTTGGAAATATTCATCAAAAAAAGAAAAACCTTATCGAAGAAGAGGCATTGCTCACGGAGAGCATGCCTTGCAAAATATACTTGGGCCCAAAAATCAGAATAAATTGGCTGAAATGTGAAAATAAAATACCAAGTTCTTTCACAATTCAACACTCATTAAGAGGAAGAGGAATAGGATTCTTAATATAAGAGACGGTAACGGAAACTTCATTGAAGGCATAGAGGAAATAAAAGAAATATTTGTTGAAAAGTTTACGGGGAGATTTAGTGGAGGTCACATTAGTAATTTGGAATTATGCCTAAATGGCTTGGAAAGTGTAATAAATGATAAGCAAAACAAACTTCTAATTAGGGAGGTGACCCCAGATGAAATATGGAATGTGGTTTACTCTATGGGAGATTCCGAGTCAACTGGACTAGATGGATTAAATGCATACTTTTTTTAAAAATTACAAGACAATCATTGGTAAGTCCGTTGAAGACATAGTTAAAGCATTCTTTTGCTCAGGTAAAAATGATAAGTGGAATTAATAAAACATTCCTAGTTCTCATCCCCAAAACAACAATCCTGACATGGTGGATAAATTCAGATCAATCAGTCTATGCAACAAAATATATAAAGTTATAGCAAAAAACGCTAACAGGGTGGATAAATTCAGATGAATGAAGTAAAATTTTTCTTTGCCTTAGTGCTCAGTGCGTGTATCTAATAAGTTCTTAAAACTCTTAGGCCTCGCGATTGGCAGGGGCGCATAGCCTCCTCTGAGGACCATAACCCCTTGCTGGACCGACACTAGGATTTGATCAATAAGTAGTGAAAACCCTAGCTAAAAATTTAGCGTGTCAAAATACACTAGGACAACCGAGGCCTTGCACGCCTCAATGCCCCGTCTCAGTGGCGGCTAACCTCTTGTACTTTCACACTTAGTGCTACCAACAAAAGAAGTCAGCCTACTCGGAGCATTGCACTCGACCTCATCGAAACAAACATGTGGGGATATGGGAGCCAAGGGAGCTTCAATTTTTCTGGGGCCCTATTGAGCCAAACAAGCCTTAGCTCTGTCTCGGCCACCCCCTAATATGGCAGGTCACCTTGGCCTCGTCAAGGTTAATACATTGGGATATGGGAACTAGGTGAGCCCCTGCTCGACCTAGGCCCCACGAAGCTAGACAAGCCCCAGCTCCATCTTGGCCACCCCTTAATACGGCAGGCCACTTTGGCCCCGTCGAAGCCAACACTTGGAAGATTGGGAGACAGGTGAGCCCCAGCTCAGCCTTGGCCCCACTCTACATCGATAGGTCATCTTGCTATCTACTTAAATAAAGGGAAGAGAGCTAGGCGAGCCTCACGCCCTGCATCAGCCTCTCCCCATCACAGGCCTCTTCGGCCTTGCCTAAGTGAATGCTTAAAAGTGTGTTAGGCCAGGCAAGCCTCGGCTCAGCCTTAGAGGCTTCACCTTGGCCATCCCTTTGCCATGATCTTGATGCACAAAAGTAGAACAAATTGAAGGGAACTACACTTGTCTTACATTGTGATTTCCCTTTTGAAAGGGCAAGGACACTTCGACAACAAAGCAAAAGCATAAGTGCAATGAAAACACAAAAAACATAAGGAAAAATAATGCGACAAAGCACAAGTACACAATAAGCAAACCAAAAATCAAAAAATTTCCACTGATATTCCTTCATTACAAAAATTTTGGCTTTACAAAAAATATCTTATGGCCCCTCAAGCCGAATACATATACAAAAAAAAATAGAGAAGCCTGGCTTAAGCCTCACCACCAGCTGGACGAGGAAGTGCAAAGTCGGTAGCCTCTTTGGAAGTATCGGGAATCACCTTCAAAGATTCAATATCGAAGTCCAAAAGCACTGCCAGGAGTGTCTTCTTGGTGTCCTCATTCCCATCCGAATAAGCCCCGGAAGTGACACTGGTCAGCTTATTAACTTGCTTCTCTGCTTCTTGGGCCCTCTTCTCGGCACTAGCTGCCTTTTGCTCGACCTCGACAGCCCTCTTAGCTGCCTCCTTGGCCCTCCACTCTGCCTTTCCACCTGCTTGTTCAGCTCAGAGATGCCCTCCTCGACTTGATAGAGATGCGACTCAGCCTCGGAGACGAGGCTCTCGATCCAAGCCCTCTCAATTTGCTCATTGGCAAGAAGATCCTACGTCTTCTTCAAGTTCTCCTCGGCCTCCTTGCGAAACTTTTGTTCATCAGCGAAGAACCGCTGCACCTTGCGGCGCTTCTCCACGACATTGGTGGCAATTTGTTTAAGCTTGTCTTTCTCAACCTCTAGCATGTCCGTATTGGCCAGGGTCAACGTCAGCCGATCCCATAGAACAACAAAATGAAGGCATACCTGCAACAAGAAGACAGTTAATACCCAATAAAAAGAACGAAAGAAAAAAGAAAAGCAAAGGGGAACAGACTGTGACCTTGGCCAGGCTCTGCAACCCTTGGTTGTACAACTTGTCAAGGGCCATCCCCAACATCTGGAAGCGGTCATGAGACATTAGGGACCCGCTTACCAGCGTTGGGCCAACTCCCGCATTACGGATTAAGTCCCCCTCGCAGACCTCCCACTAAGGGCAGAAGATTTGATTAGATCGCTAGGCGAGCTCCTCCAACGGTGTAAGAGTAGAGAACAGCCCCATCCACTTTGTGTGGGACCCCCTCGAGGCGTCACTGGCACAACTCCTAGTATGGGCCACCTTCTGTTGTGGTTGACCCCCCACGGCCCCCTCAGCCGACCTCTTCCTCCCTGCTTCGACCCTGTCGGTAGGTTCTCTCGACACCTTGGCCGATTGTTGCAATGCTTGCTCCTCGCACCTCAACTAGCCCTCCTCGATGGGCCCCTTCCCCTTCTTGAGGATCTGCAAAGTGGCTCCCTTCGTGGGAGCTGTTGAAGAAGTCCCTTTGGCAGGGACCTGTGCTTTTGTCCCCTTGGCAGGGACCTGGCAGGAAGACCCCCCCGTTTGCAGGGGTAGAGATCTCCTTCTACCCATCTGAAGGCCTTTGAGGCATCTTGGCCCATTCCTTCTGCATGGCATAAGCACATACTAGAACAGCCTTGCGGGCATCCATTGGCACCTCTACAAACAAAGTAAAGCCATCAATAAGGTAGCAAAAAAAAAAAAGAAGAGAAAAGAAAAACGGGAAAAAGGACGTGTTAAAGGACTGCAGGGTCTCTCCTACCGAGGGGAGCAAGGCTGAGCCCCACAAAACTAGTGGGACCTCCTCCTCTACTAAGGGCTGGACTCAGACTATCCCTAGGTCGAGCAACTGTGCGAGATCATCATTCTCCTCACTCATGAGCACGAGGACACTCTTCTCCACAACCTAGCTAACCTCTCCCCCACCCCACCTTGACGGACCAACCCCTTAAGGCATGACAGAAAGAAGAATTTTCCCTTCCAGTTATGCACGGAAGAATGGTTGTCTATCGTCTTGGTCTTACGGGGTTGGAGGTAGTACTTGCCGTTTTTGGAAGAATGCTTCCTTGGCACAAATAACGCTCGGAAGAGCCTTACTATCAGCTCCACCCCTAAAATCAAGCCACCACTAGCATGGCCACTATGGTCCTAACGGCATTGGGCACCAGCTGGCTAAGAGTAATCCCATACACCTTCAATAGTTTAGAAATCAGTAGATGAAAGGGAAGCCGGAGACCGACCAAGAGGAAATGTTGGTAGATGTAGATCTCCCCCTCCTTAGGAGTCCATAGTCGTTCGCCTACTTTGGGCACTCTCATACCATAGGACAAGGGAATGAAGTATTGCCTTGCTAGAGCTTTGACCTAGTTCCCATCCAGAGAGTTTTCAAAACCCAGGCGGAGGACATCAGTCTCAGCTATGGCTTGGGCAGCCCTTGTCCCAAGAACATAGTCTAGGGTTTCCTCCCCCTTGGCTGGGTAGGCTCCTTTGGCCTCCCTCGATGTCATAGAAGCAGCACTCTCACGAGGAGGGTCCTCATCTCTTGGGCAGCCCTTGTCCCAAGAACATAGTCTAGGGTTTCCTCCCCCTCGGCTGGGTAGGCTCCTTTGGCCTCCCTCGATGTCATAGAAGCGGCACTCTCACGAGGAGGGTCCTCATCTCGACAACTGTCTTTGGCATCCTTAGGGCCTACCCTTCCCTAGAGCACCATGACTTCCTACCAAAGGGGGGCAAGAGTAGAAGGACTTAAGGGGGGAAGGGAGAAGGGGTACGGGAAGAGCTCCCCTTCGATACACTCGAAAGTTCATAGCACTTAAATCCAGAATCTGAGAAAGACATCGTTGGAAATTACCTAGAAAGGGAGTGGAAAGAAAAGGAACAAAGGTGGAGTGTCGAGAACTGGATAATTCGGGAATTGAGTTCATTCGAAGATGAAAACACTTGGAGGCAAAATGACCAGAATTCTGTTGTCGAAGCCACTATTTAAAGAAGAAAGAATGCCCTAGATTTCTTGAGATCCAATAGCTGAGACGCTACTACCTCCACTACCCAATCATGGCGTGCCGCGTAATGCTCAACCTCAGAAGGCGAAACGATGCGCTAGCGATGGCTTGGATCATCCCTGATCCAATGGATGCAAAACGCCTCCGCACCTGCGATCTAGCTATGCCGCATCCCTAAACGCTCACCCTCGAAAGGCAAAATGATGCTCTGGGTGAACTGACGTGTCCGTCCACTGCAGACCACCGGCTTATGCGACCTGGCCACACGAATGTGCACACCGATCAGACCAAAAAGTTGTCTTGTGCATGGGTCCAAGAGCTTCACAAGCCTTCGGCTTCACAGGTCTCCAACCTAAACAACCTTTGGCTCCATCGGTCTTCGGCCTAAACAGCCTTCGGCCCCCTATGCTCTCAACCCAAATGACGACACCTAAACATCTACACTAAGCATGCCTTCTAGATCACCCAACTGAAGCAATAGTGTCGTAGATCACTCGCAGCCTCGGCCCGACTCATGGAGATGAACCAGGTAGAGACGCGAAAGAGAATGCCACTGTAGGGTACACCTTGGTTGTCGGGCCCACTAGCACTCACCATTACTACTCCCATTGGTCGAAGTCTAATTCCTCTCCTCGGCCTCAAGAGTGGGGGGCAAATGATGTGGGGTGACCCAACCCATCCCATTCGAGGCTGGGAGGCCTAGCCCACGAGTGCCAGAATAGGGAATGAGATCCACTACAGCAGGGGTTACCCTGCCCCCATTGTACAGAGCCAACTGCGATGCGCTCACATGACCCTGCCAAACCCGTTGCAGGCCTTCATATGGCTCCCATCTCAGGCATCCATCTCTACCTACCTCCAGGCAGTTCAAGTAAAAATAAGGGTACCCCCCTCCAAGTAAAGGGGTTACAAAAACTCAAGACCTACAACCATTGTCATAATAGCTATTGCAATAACTGCTATTGTGACTTTAGTCTAGAACTATCTACCAGGATTCTGTCCTGGTACTCTCCCCGCGTACCTTGTACTAACTTGGCTGTTAGAGACTCTGCCTCGAGTTCTCACCTGGGGCCTCTGATGAGTTTCTGCCTTACAGCACTTCAGCCATCTACCCTCGTCTTCTACCATACTTTGGGTCCACTCTGCCTTGGCCTATACACCTTGGCCTTAGCACCAACCTCTTCAAGTCCTCAAAGCCTTCGACTAGCTTTCGGAGTCTAAGGGCAGAATTACTTTATTATCTTCAGCCATTCCGAGAACCAATAATGGTTAAGGATCATTTTCACGGCATTCTTTCGTGGTGTTAGAGGTGGTCACCATGTTGCAGATGGGGATTTGAACCAAGTTAGACAAGAAAATTAATCCATAATAACCCAAGAGAAAAATTGCATTGATTGTTTTTTTTAATTTTACATAAACCTTCATTTGAATTTTCATTTAGTATATGCATTTTCATTTAGTATATGCAGTAAATATAAATGGGAAACTTTATTGACTTTACGATAATTTTTGTTAAGAATTTTCTGTTTGATTGCCAGTTTCTCTATATATACATAAAAGAAAAAAGAACATAAAAAATGCCAATAACCATTCAACCTAGGGCTAGGGGCTGGCTTATTGGTGTATTAGCTGGCAGCAACCAGCACTTGGGGAAAAACAAGAGGTCAAGGGGAAAATTATTTTTTGTGCATGGCACCGAATACAAAAAATTAATAAATAATTAACCATTCAATTGGTGTATGTATTTAGAGGAGGGTCAAGGTGATAAATGGTTTCAATAATGTGATAACAAAAGATGAACGTCATGGTAAAGAAAGGACAAAAAGGAAAAGTCTTTTGAAATTCTTTTTGATAGGAAAGAGATATTTCACTAGAGCATGAGGCACTTAGATGCTCATGTTATTTGTAAAATTTGTATTGCCTGCATTACCATGACAAGACTCCTTGTTTATTTTCGAATTCTAAAAAAAAAGAAATACAAAAGAATGTATCAACAAGTAATTAGAACAGGTTTAGTTGTTAACCAGTAATTAGAATGTCTACCTTAGAAAACAATTACAACAACATGAACACAAAGTTTCCGTGTCAATTGGACCGAATTTGGTCAAATTCGATTTGGTCTAATGTAAATTCATTACAAATAGACAAGATTCAATTCAATCTGATAAATACTTTAAATCATTTAGGACCAATCCGGTTTAATGTTTATTTTGATGGATTATAGATTAACCCAAACTGAGATTGTGACTGGGTTATCGGTCTGACCAACCAGTAGAGACTCCGAATTTTGCTTGAAATAGTTCTTATGTGATGTTATCCCTTTGTGCTGTCAATAAAGTATTTTGGTTTGAGCAAACCAAGCATAGCAAAAATGTTTGTAGTGATGAGAACCCTCTCGTATGTCCAAGGTTCAAACTTCAAACATCTGTACACCTTGATACGTGAGAAGGGGTCTCACGGTATCAGTACTTCGAACCTAACACATCATTCTTTTAGTAATTTCTTTTAAAATTTTAGAATATATGCGTCGTGTCCAAATTTCCCTATCTTGAAAAGGTTGTTTCGGGAGAAGGCCCACATGATATATTTATCGTGTCCAAATTTTTAACCTTGACTCTGCCCACCTTAGAGGCTAAATAACTTTCATATATTAAAATTACAATTAGCGTTTGTAGTCCAACGGTTAGGATAATTGCCTTCCAAGCAATAGACCCGGGTTCGACTCCCGGCAAACGCATTATTTTTCTATAAAATTTTTTGCAAGGGCTCGTTTGTCTTCAACTGTATTGTAGTGTTTAACTGACTTAAAGGTACCCAGCTTTCTTCAACTTTTGTAAGAGAGTCTTGTGTTGACTCAGAGCACTCTTTTGCATTCAATAACTGTCTTCACTTAGTGACTTAAAGGCATCCAACCTTTTCATGTAGGAACTACCTTGCAATGCCATAAGCTGCTGTGGGAAAGCCCTACCAAACGGGTACTCAGAATAGCATCAACGGAAGTTGAACGACCTGTTTCTGTTTGTATACAACTCTTTGGAAAGGTCAAAAAGGGGCCTGTGCCAAAGCTATTGAGGATGCAGCCAAAGCTCCGGCCTCCAAGGTGGTCCCAACCACAAAGAAGGTAGAGCAGAAGCCTTGAGGCGAAAAAGAAGGTATTTATATTAGGGCTATCAACGGATTGGACCTGGATCGGATCGGAACAAGGTGGTCCCTGTCCAAAACTGATTATTAATTAGGACAAAATAACATACCTAAAACTGTCCTGGTTAATTGTCAGGTGGACCCAGACCTGATTATATTAAAAATTATATTTGTTTATTTAAATAATAATTTAAAATTTAAATTTAATAAAATGATAGAAAAATGTTATATTATTTATATGTTAATAAATTAAGTATTTTTAAATAATATTATATCTCATATATATTATCTATCAAATTTATCATAAATTATGATAAAAATTACAAAAAAATTAGAAAATCTATATATATATATATATAATTATATAATCGATTTTAGATTTGAATCGATTCATGATAGGCGAGAATCAAAATCAACCCAATTATTAATTTGGACAAAATCATAAAACCAGAATCATTATAAACCCCACCTATTGACAACCTAATATATATACAGCATATACCCGAACTTGTTGAGAGAGAAAAACTTAATAGCACCACTGGGTCATTTGGGCCAAACCGGGTTGCGGTGCATAACTCCCTATATATTTTTCAGCTGGCCAAACCCTAACCTGGCCTAGAATTGGCTTGGCTCCATAGTCCATAGCCAGTAAATCAATATTTCAGGTTGGAATACAAGAATCATGTTGGATGGTCCTGTTTTTCTAGACTTGGCAAAGAAAAGAATGGGAAGGATGGTGGGTCAGGTCAGGAATAAACCTCCTATGGATGCCAAGCCTGCAACAAAGAACAAACTGGCGGGGATGAATGGAAGATGTCTCTGGAGTTGAGGAAATTCGGGAATTATTAATCAGTTGGGATCCATGTGATGCATAAGATTTTTTAATAGAAATTGAAATTCGGGAATTATTAATCAAGCATTATTTTTTGTTATTCCTAAAAGTAGTTTTCCATGTGAGCACCACCTCTCCCTCATTACTTTTTTTTTGTTTTTAGATTTTTTATTTTTATTTTTAATTATCTTTTATTAACAAAAGTGTAAAATTAATAATTTTTAATGGTGGAATTAATTAATTTTATATGCCATTACTAACATTTATTAATTTTAATTATTTTTAAATTGACTTTAAATTAATAAAAAACTAATTATATAACTATTATTTTTATTAGTTTTGTTACTTTATTAATAGGTTTGTATTAATTTTTTATAATATTTACATAACATTTAAAATGGATTATAATAATAAGGTTTATTAGTAACATTATACAATTATTTATAATTAGAATAATATTTTATTATTTTTAATATTTACTATTATTAGTTTACATTTATTATTTATCTTTTTTATTATCAATTTTTCCTCTAATTGGTATTTTTAGATATTTTTACTTATCTTATTTTTTAATATTTAAATATTCACTTAAACATTAATATTTTAATACCCTTGATGAAAAACTAATTGCATGCATTTAAAAGGTATATATATATAGAGAGAGAGAGAGAGAATGTGTTAGAATAAATCATTAGATGATTTACCAAAAAAAACCCATTAGATGGTTTCGTTGAGGATGAAGTTTTTCGTAGAAATATTTTTTAGGAGATTGATTAGAAAAAATTTTAGAGAAGAAATGTTTTCAATGATTTGGAATGGGTGAGATGGTAGAGGTTATACTAAAAAGTGTAAAAAATTAAAAAAAAATAGAAAAAATAGTGGAGAAGGCAAAAGAGAGGGCTACTGTGAAGGACAATTATGTTTTAAGATTGCTATGTGTCTTGTACTCAATTGAATAGAATGTGGTTAGGTTCCCATTGATTAGTTGTATGAGTTTAAATGGCTATACGTGTTTTGCTACAAACACCAATAAAAAAGTTTTTTTGATTCAAATGTGAAGATTTGAATTTCACAAGATAATATACATACTACAGTTGTCCCTTATCAGCCAAAGTGTCATCATTGTCGGTAAACTGATTTTATAGTACACTTGACAATTGGCCTAGGGCTGCAAATAAGTTGGACCATATTAGAATCAAATATGGTTTTGATATGATAAGAGTCAGATTCAGATACCTCCCTTGATCCTAACAAATCGAAAAGTCTTAGTGCATATTCCACCTCGCTGTCGTGTGGGATGAGAAGTAAGAGGCCTGTTCCGCTCTCTTTAGCATTAGAGGACCCATCCACAAATAGTTTCTAGGTCGGCCAAGGTCCCTCATTTTCTAAGGGATCCTGACCAAGGTCTTTGCTGAAGGTGCATTCTACCGAGAAATCTACAAAGGCTTGTGCTTTGATGGCATGTCTCGATTGGTAGTGTAGGTCAAACTCGTACAACTCAATGGCCCACTTGGTCAACCAACCCGAGGTCTCAGGCTTGGAGAGTACAGACTTGAGGGGTTGGTTGGTCAACACCGTGATGTTGTGAGCTTGGAAATAGTGCCTGAGTTTCCTGGTTGAGACCACCAATACGAAAGCTAGCTTCTCCACTTCGGGATACTGGGTCTTGACATCACAAAGGGCCTTGCTGATGTAATAGACTAGTCACTACACACCTCCGTCCTCTCGTACAATAACAGAACTGACGACCTCGTACCCAACCATCAAGTATAGGAATAGTGTTTTTCCTAGGAGGGGCTATGTGAGCAGAGAGGACGAGGCGAGGTAAGTCTTCATCACATCAAAGGCTTTTTGGTAATCTTCATTTCACTAGAAGTCTTAGATTTTTTATGGCTTGGAAGAAGGGCATGCAGCGATCAACCAACTTTGACATGAATTGACTGAGGGCAACCACTTGAATGGTGAGCTAGGGGGGATAAAAAAAATCGAATAAACCTATCGAAACCAAACCAAAAAATCAGTTAACCAAACTGGTCTGTTCGGTTTTGGTTAACCAACATAGAAAATTGACGGTTAGCCAAACCGACTGGTATACATATATTTCTATATATTTTATATATTTTATATATTATAAATTAATAAATATGCATTATACATAAATATTATTTATTATTTAAAATATAATATTTTATTTATATTTATAATTTTTGTTATATATATATTATAAAAATAAAAAAACCAGAAATTCGATGAACCAAATTAATGGTTAACTAAACCGGTCAACCAGTTAGCCGACTGGCTTCGATTTGGATCCAGTTACTAGTTTTCCAAAAGCAGGTAGTACTAGTTTGGTTTCAGAAGATGCCCCACGGTTCGTCTAACAAAACCGTGAGCTTTTTGTGTCTCCTTGTCCAAGGTGTTTCCATGTTAAGAATGGCCAAGATCTTCTCTAGGTTGGCCTCTATGCCTTGTTGGGTGATGATGAAGCCCAAGAACTTGCTCGAGGTGATGCCAGAGGCATTCTTGCTTAGGTTCAACTTCATATTGTATCTCCTTAGCACAACAAAGGTCTCGCCAAGGTCCAAGGTGTGTTGGTCGGCCTTTATGCTCTTCACCATCAAGTCATCGACAAAGGCCTCAACATTTCTCCCCATGTGGTCCCTAAAGACCTTGTTCACTAGCTGTTAGTAGGTGGTTCTAGCATTCTTTTGGCTGAAGGGCATAATCTTGTAGCAATATGTGTCATTCTCAGTGGTTAAAGGTCTTTTCCTCATCATTGGCTGACATTTCGATCTAATTGTACTTAGAGAAGGCATCCATGAAGCACTGTATCTCGTACCCTATAGTGGCATCGACGAGGTGGTCGATCATCGGTAGAGTAAAGATATTTTTAGGGCAGGCTCGGTTGAGCTCTATGAAGTCAAAAAAAATCCACCATTTTTTATTAGCCTTTTTAACCATTACCAAATTAGACAACCATTTAGGGTAATGCACCTCTTAGATGAAGCTAGTGCCGAGTAGCTTATCTACCTCCTCTGCGATGGCTTTCCAATGCTTTGGTACAAAGTTCTTCTTTTTCTGCCTAATTGGCCTATAGCTCGGGTCCACACTTAGCCCAGATCAAAAAGTATGTCTAGAGGAAGGTCGGACCTGACACATATCATTTTCTCGGGCTTGGCCTCGTCTAGGGGAATCGAGACAAGGTCCTTAGCCGACTGGCCTCAACTCACTAGTTCATCCCTGGGGCCAAGCCCTTCCAATGGTAAAGCTTATTTATTCTTACCCTTAAGTGTTGCCACATAACATTTTCTGGTTTCTTGCTGGTTCTTCGGGCGACTCCAACGCCATGCTTGGTGGGGAACTTCATGGTGAGGTGGTAGGAGGAGATGGCCGCCTTGAGTGCATCTAGGGTGAGCCTCCTAGTGATGGCATTGTATAAGGAGCCTATCTTCACAACAAAGAATTCAATCATCCTGGTCACCTGTCGAGGCTCTGTCCCTATTGTGACTAGTAGGGTGATTCTTCCTTCAGGTTTGATGACGTCTCCAGAGAAGCCGACTAGTGGCACGTTAACCTGCTGTAGCCAATCCAGTGTAAGCTTCATCTTCTCAAAGGTATCATAAAAGAGGATGTCAACTGAAGATCCATTGCCCACAAGTATCCTCTTTGCCATTTGATTGGCGATGATCATCGACACCACCAATGCATCATCATGGGGCACCAAGACCCCCTTCAAGTCATTGTCCGAGAAGGACATGACGTCATCTGGCTTCAGCTTCTTAGGTGTCGAGCCTTGGATGCTGAGTTGCTTTGCGTAGGCCTTTCGGGTTGAAGTCGAGGCTCCATCTGAGGTCGTGCGCCTAATTATGATGTCAATTACTCCAGCTAGGGTGTGATGCTGTTGTGAGGATGAGGCGTTGGCATCACCCCCCATGTATTCCTTCAAGTGACCACAATAGATGAGGGACTCGATTCTTGAGCTTGTAGTAGTCATTGATGTCATGGCCAGTGCCGCGGTGGTACTTGCAATATTTCTTTGGATTACCCCTCTTGGGGTTCCTCTTCAACTTTGTTGGTCACTATATGTATTCCTCCTTCTCTACATACATGGGGATGTGCGTTCGGGTGGAGTTGAGTGGCATGTAATTTCTAAAGGAAGGGGCCGACGACTTTTTGTTGGCGTCTTTGTTGTTGTGTCCATGGCCGCAACTGTCTTTGTCCTTTCTCTTCTTCTTCGGGACCCCTATAATGGCATCGGCCTTGTGCTCCTGGAGACGCTCGCTAGCCTCAGCTTCCTCGGTGGTAATGTATTTCTACACCTGTTTCAAAAATTCAGCATTATTCTTTGGTGGTGTCTTGAGGATGGACCATTTGATGGGTCCAGGCGAAAGGCTATTGATTGCGGTGTGCTTGGAGACCGAGGCGTCAAGGTCTCGGACTCTAAGCTCTTCTTTCTTAAAGCGGTTGATGTAGGCGTAAAGGCTCTCACCGTGCTTTTGCTTGATTAAAGCCATGAGCAATCCTCTACCTCCTTAGCAAGTCATTGAAAGACTCATTTCCAACATCCTCTACCTCTTTCCCTGCAGATGACAACTTAGCTGGAATAAAGCCATGAGCAATCCATAACTGAATTAGAGTATTCTTTGGAATATTGTAGTCTTTAGGAAACAATGCACAAAAAGCGAAACATTGCTTCATGGGTGATGGGAGACTATTGTAACTCAATTTCAGGGCAGGTAAGATTCCACTTCCATCTTCGATTATATTACTCCTGTGGTTTCTAACTGACAACCATTCTTTCTCTTCTTTCTTAGACCTCAATAGACCTCCTAGAGCTTTTACCACTAGCGGTACTCCTCCACACTTACTCACGATCTCCTTTCCTATAGCCACCAGATTTGGATTAGCCTCTTCTTCGCCTCTGTCCCTAAAAGCTCTTTCCCTGAATAAGGACCAACAGTCTTCCTCAGATAAAACCCCTAGAGAGTATGGTTCCACTGTACCCATTATCTCTGCCACTCCGTAACTGCGACTAGTTACTATGATTTTGCTTCCTCTTGCTCCGCACATCAAATATTTTCTCAATCTATCCCATTTCTCATGATCCTCATTCCATACATCATCAAGAACGAGTAAAAATAGCTTCCCCCGCAACACCTCTTGTAGGCGATGATGCAATGGATCCATGTCTGAGATGTCACATTTAGCACCAGCAGTAGCAGATTCTATAATTGATCTTACAAGCTTCTTTACATCGAAATCATCAGAAACACAGATCCACATTCGTAGGTTAAAGTACCCTTTTACTCTGTCATCATTGTATACTAGCTGAGCAACTGTTGTCTTGCCTAGCCCCCCCATGCCAACGATGGGGATGACTATGATTGAAACATCATCAGCTTTGTCACCACTGCTGATTACCATTTTTACAATCTTCTCTTTATCTTCATCTCTTCCATAAACTTCTGATTCAATCACAAAGGAATCAGTCTCTCGTCCCTCTATGTTTTCAGCTCTGCTGTTCACTTCAGACACCCTCAAATTAAACTGAGACCTTTCAGCTGCAATTCTGTCTATTTTTTCCAAAACCCTCTTAATTTTATGACCCACTCTAGAGCGTAAGAAGATGTTGCTTACCTTTGTAATCGCGCGATTGTCCACTTTGCGACGAAGAGCTTCTGTCAGAACTCGTCCAATACGTCTTCTGCATCGTAAGCCGCATCCTTGAGACTCTGGAGCCAAATTTTCACAGCTGGCTTGTTGATTTGCTGCTCTGCATCTTGAAGCACGGCTAGAATTGTTGATGACCTCCTGCTGAGAATTTCAAGCTCTGAATTGACACCATATATTAATGCAATCTCACGGCCGATCAGAGAGCTCAAGCTCCCTAAAAGGTTCTCCACAATAGCAGAAATAACTGCCCCTGCCGCCATCGATCCTCTCTTAGAACAGGAACGTCAAAGAAATGAAAATAGTGATTGTAGTAGAATGAAGGATACGATCTCTCAGGTGAAAACAATGTCTGGGTGCTTACATACGAATGAAACAAAGAAGAAATGTGATTTGAATAAATAATTAATTGTCCCAATATAAATTATTGTCAATATTCCAATTAATTTCGTGCCAATTGGCTGAGTTGGTACAGTGGCTGGCGGCTGGCGCGTTTGTAGATGTGATATGGAATCATAATCCCGCTGTCACGGGGGTTGGGGGCCGGGGTGGTATGGCTTGAGTAGGTGAGAGTGTGAGATGCGCACGACTGAGAAGGCCGTGCTACCCATGGCCCGCAGGGCCGGCATGGCCCAGCACTGCCCCTATATATATTTTATATATAATTATATAATATTATATTAATTATAATTATATAATAACATATAGTATATAATGTATTAATAAAGTAAATATTTTTTTAATTTCATCATACTAATTTATTTAATTATTACATATATAAGTAATTTTATATACAAAATTCATATAAAATTAAAATTTTAAATTTTTTGTTAATTTTTTATTTTAAATAAATAGATTTAGCCCGATGCACGGCTCAACCTAGCCTAAGGCTCAACATACGGGCCATCCCGGCCCACGACACGACATGGGCCCGTACAGGCTTGAATCGTGGGCTATGCCAAGCCAACCCCCAAAATTTTGACCGAGGAGGGCGGCACGGCCCATGACAACTCATGGGACAGCACGGCACGGCCTGGACTTTGTGCAGGCCACCCACGGGCTGGGCCATGCCAACCTGACATGGCCCACTTTACACCTCTAGGAGTAGTTAGAATGAATGACCTGATTTAACAAAAAGTTAAAAAATAATTAAAACAAAAGAATGATAAATAGGCCAAATAAATCAACGATTTAACATTCAGATTAATGAAGACTAGATTTGGGGTAAAACAAAACCAATACTTGAACGGTCCTACCATTCAAATAAACGACGGTTCCAAAACATTGTAATAAACAACCAATCACAAACCAAACCAACCTGGAATTATACGTGTATATATATATATATGTGAGCATATGTGAGTGGCTAATAAAATATTAGTGTTTCAACCATGTGATGTCTGTTAGTGCCTTGGTGGCAACCACTATACATCGAGCACCAAGTTTAATGACATTAATGGTTTTATTTTTGCTTCTTCTTGATTTGTGGTAGTGAAAGCCAGTGCTGCAAACGAATCAAATCGAATTCAGGTAGCGAAAGAGACAAGCATTTTTTGTCGACCATTTTATTATTATTATTATTATTATTATTATTATTATTATTATTATTATATAATACAAGAGTAAACAACTTTTTTTTTATTTTAACTTTTGAAATAATTAATAACTATTTATGTTTTATACAATATTCTTTACAATATGAAAATAACAATAATTAATTTTATTTAAATTAGTAGTATAACTTGTAATAAATAACAATAGTTTAATCTCCAATAACTATTAAAATTTTATAGTAAAATTATATAATAATTAAAAATGAATATATAACAAAAATATAATAAATAACTAAAAAATAAATCAATAATTATAAAAAACAAAGTATATACTGAAAATATATTAAATTAATCAATAAATAGTGTAATCTCCAATAATAATTTAATATCTAATAAATATTAGTCAATATAGAAAAGATATTGAAAATACAATTAAATATTAATTATAGTGTATATAAATATATACTATATATAGATAAAGATTTTAAAACTATTCATAAAAATTATTATTTTTTCTTAAAATTATTAATTGATATAAGTTATATAATATTTATATTACTAGTTCAATAATAACTGTAATTATTATTCTATTTTTTATTATCTATTAAAAAATATTTTTTGAAAGTTGTTACATACTTCTGTTATTTTGAATCTCCAATAACTCTATGTTATTTAAACTATTTTTCATTATATAAATCATATTTAAACTTTTTATATTTTATATCATATTATCAAACATTATTAAATCTTTTATAACTATTTTTGTATTTTAATTAATCTTTAAATTTATTACTTAATTTCAATACCTAATAGATTTTTTTATTTAAATAATAATTAAAATGAGATTTAGTTGTTATTTTTTCAATATGTTAAACATTTTAAATTTAATCATTTAATATATTTTTCGTTGGTTAAATAATTTCTTTACTTAAATTTTAAAAATATTATAATTAAAACTGTTATTACTTAACTTTGTTATTAATTTCCTAAAACATAAAATTATTATTAATTTGAACATATATTATATATGAAGACTATTATAGTTATTTTTCTATTTTCAAGAAAATTTTTAAATTTATTACTTAATTTTGTTATTTGAAATATTTAAAATTTAGTTATGTTGAATGTTTCGTTATTATATATTTAAGTAGCATTTAAAATCTTTTGTTATTTGAGCTTTATTTGTTTTAAACTTATTACACAATATTAAACATTTTGTTATGTAATTATTTAGATAATTTTATTTAAAATTTTAAATTATTATTTAGTTATTAAATTGAATAGTCCATGGAATTATAATCTATATTGTTATTACATAATTTTGTAAAAGTATAAAAGTATTTGTAATCCTAATATTAGTTAATCTATTATAATATTTCTTATTTTTCATAAATATTTTAAATTTATTACATAATTTCATTATAATATTTAAATATTTCTTAAATTTTTGAATTCAAACATTCTTTAGACAAATATGAATGGAAAAGTGAGTGAGAGAATAAGTAGGAAAGAGAGATAATTTAGGAGAGTGGAGGAGAGAATAGAGAGGAATTAGAGTGGGACTCTAGTGAAGGGGATAGTGCCATGTGGCTAGATATAGGTATAGAAACTCTCTCTTTGTTTATATATAATGATTATTTGTAAAAATAACATGCAATAAAATAAAATAAAAAATTCAAGAAAAAAGATGAAGAGAAGATAGACTTCCTTATATTAGTATAAGTGTATAGATGTCATTATTATAAAATTAATAACATAAATAATATATAAATCCAATTACAAATAATATATGTATGTATGTATGTATGTATGTATGTATATCAAATCTAAAAGGGAGTTATCCAAATCAGGCAAAATAGGATCTGATTTGAATTCGAATTGGATCATGATCAGATCCATTTGCACCCCTATTTGTGCAACTACTTCTAAGAGTTTTAGATTATATGATAGGGCTGCAAACCATCCATGTCGAGTTGTTTGAATTTGATCTCATCAGTGGTGATTTGAATTCAACCAATTTATAATTAAATCAAATTAACCATGGAGCAATATGGTAAATTCACCTCATGTGGAATAGTAATGACTACCTAGCTCAAGTAGGTCAATGGGTCAGGTCTGAGTTGGGTCCAAGTAGAATCAGAATCGACTTGACAAGATCCAAAACCAAACCAAGTTGTTCTCGGGACAATCAATAAACCTATTGAATTCAAGTCTGAATCAGTTTGTGACTGGGTGGAACTGGTTTTGTTCTAATAATAATTGGGACAATATATCAGGAACTGGATCTGTTGGGTCAAATCCAACCCATTAATAACCCTAAGAACAAGTGGTTCAACTTGATTGTGCCATTAACTTTTACATGTTTGTCACAAGCTAATGGTTGAATGACAACATAGGTTTTTCTTGAGCATTATGGATGGAGAAGACAGACTGGCCTAGAGAATCATTACAAGATCTATTACTCCAACATCTAACAATTCTCTTCTCACTAGGAATGCCATCATCTCCATCGCTTATTACATCAACTTTATCCTCCTCTCAATCTACTTGGTCTATGGGCTTCATCTTTTCAAGGTCTCTCCCTTGGTTGGGGTGCTAAATGTCCCCACACTCTTCTTCTTTCATCTCATCACCAAGAGCATCATGGTCCTGGTTTGTGTGTATCACAAATGAAACTATAAATACAAGGCATAAAACTCATTACCTGGCTGAATTGAGCTCAAGCCAACAGGTGCTAGGGTAGTTTCATGAGGAACGAGGTTTTTATATTAAAACCTCCATGACAAACCATCAACTTGAGATATCGTGGTTGCATGAAATGAATAGCACCGCTTAGGGTGTCAGATTGAGAGTCCTTTCTTTGGAAGTGCCAAATAGAACCCATTGATTTATGGGTGCTTTACTGAGATGAACCTCTAGTGTATCTCCATCATTGTGCACCAATCTTGAAATCTGATGCCACCAAATTACTTTCCGTTATCCAAGACTAGTACCTACAATAACGCAAATCTGCAAATGATTATCTTTCAAAAGAAATTTTGGACATTTCGAGATCTGATGTTGGCCAACCACTCGACTTTAACCCACTTGGTAAAATAATCAATGACAGCTATGAAATGCTTCCTCCTTCCAATAGTAGGGGAAAGGGCCTAGAATATCAATGCCCCACTATGCAAAAGGCCATGGACTAATGAGGTACTTTAGGATGGTGGCTGGTTGATGAGGGATGTTGGTGTGGCATCGATATTGATCACATCATTTGATGAGAGGTGGAGCATGTCTTCCTTCTTGGTTGGTCAACAATAACGGTGGCAATTGGGCAAGTTGGGTTGGGTTTGGTTTGGGTTGAGCTTCAACCCAACCCATCAAACCCACTAGTCAATTAATGACCAGTTATATAAAATTAAATGGGTTTGGTTCAACCCAAATCTGGTTTAACCCAATCCAACCCGTCCAAACTCATTAATCTTATATTTGTTTACTTAAAAGAAAAACTAACTCTCTTGACAAATAAGTTGGTCATAGCTTGGTGGTAATAGTAATTGCTATTTAAACAAGTGGTGAAGGTTCAAATCACATTACATGCATGTTATTTTTACACAAGCGGCGAAGCCATTTGACTATGTTTGGATTTCGGATTTGACTGAACCACTTAGGTTAACCAATTTGAACTATCTAATTGGATTGTCTTCGAATTAATCACATCAAGGGTGGTTGAACCGTTTAAATCTGGATCAGTTTGGTTAGACCAAATCGGACTGGTTCGACCCATGGTGGAGTGACTTGTATCGGACCATATCAGGTTTGTCCACGGGTCTGCAACCAAACCGACCAACCCAAAATGGGTCAATAGAAGTAAATCGGGTCGGTTTGGATTCGGGTCGGGTTGTGGGAATACTGGTCAGGTCGGATGATCCAAACTGGGGCAAAGCAAGCAGGTGTCAAACATCCCGTCCAGGCACGTTTCTGATTCGGGTCAATCCAGGTCAGTCTGTACTAGGTCAGGTCAGGCCGAGCTAACCGACCCAAATGAACCAGACCGAGGTGATCAGGTTTGTTCATATTTAGACCAAGTTGAGTTGGTTTGAACTTGGGTCAAGTTGATTTGGATTTATGTTGAATTGGGTGAAGTGTGTTGATTCGAGACAAAACTAAATTTAATCAATAATTAATGCATTAATAATAAATTATTTCATTTGAAACAAGAGAATTAATAAAAGGATAAGAAATTAATACTTATATATGTATGGTTAACCCAATGGTTATCCACAACCCATCACAACCCAACCCATCTACAATCTACCAAGTAAATGGGTTGGTTAGGTGGGTTAGATTCTGGGTGGATTGGGTGGGTTCAGTAGGTTAGGTGAAAAATTGCCACCCCTAGCCAACAATAACTTTGTTGAGCCATCTTTTGGGATAGCAACCTGACCTCCAAGTGTGCACTATATATCTCTTCATGGATATCTTAGAATACATACTTCAGTAGCTTTGAAGCACCTTCGGTAGGACTGCAAATGGTCTGCAATAATGACATACCAAATTGTCCTTCTCTATACCTTCTTAACCTCAGTATGATCTGTTTGAAGAGTGCTAGATTGCAAATCCTCAGAGATCAAGTCTATCCACTGGATTTAGATACCAACACTAGAATAACATTAACTACGAGGGCTTCTAAGATACTAGGTAGTGATAAGTCTTCAGCCTTCGCAATCCTTTGGGAATTAGAGTCAATTAAATTAATCAACTTTGAAAGCGCATCGACCTAAGCATTTTACAACCTAAGGATCTGTTGGATAATAAAACTATCAAATTAAGAGCTCAATTCTAGTGCCTTTACCAAACATTTAGCCATAGAAGGCTCCCAACTTCATCTTAACCTATCACCTGATTTACTATGAGTTGGAGTCATTGAACAGTCCAACTATCAATGCTTTATAGGCATTGAACCCAAAGCATAGTTTATACTCTAACTTGACATCTTCAGACCCAAGCAAGACCAGTCCAACTCTACTTCCTTCCTTGTTAGGTGAGAAGTCCATGTGGAGCACCCAAGACGATTGCTTGTCTAAGCTGGGGGTGAACGCCGAGCTAGTGAACGCTTCATATGGTGTTGATGCATTTGGCCTAAATGTACACTCAGTGATGAAATATGCCAATGCCTATGCCTTAACCACATGTTGGGGTTCAAATCTTATGTTGAATTCACTGAGTTCACAAATTTTCCTAATACTTCAGGCTTTGACAAGAATTGTTTCAATGATTGGTTAGTGAGGATTACTATGGTGTGGACCTGAAAATAAAGTTGGAGTTTCGGAGCAGACATAAGCAAAGTAAAGAATATCTTTACAATGTTAGCGTACCTGGTCTCAACAGCATGAAACACCTTGTTGACACAATAGATAAGTTGTAGCACCTTGTTCTCTTCCTAGACAAGTACTAAGCTGATAACTTTGTCACAGTTAGACAAGTATAGGAACAACTCTTCTTTGGGTTCTAGTGTGGCCAATAGGATAAGCGAGCTGAGGTTCTCCTACAGTCTATAGTAAGTGGTTTAAACATTTTAAGACCAAAGGAATAGTATAAACTAGTTTTAGTTACAAAAGATGTCTTTTCTTGGTCCTTGGGGTGCATCAAATTCTAGCTATACCTCGAAAATGGATCCATAAAGCTCAACAGCCCATAGCTCAAGGTTACATCCATTAGGCAATCTTTTGGATAGGCATTGTTTAGGTCGATGTAATTTATGCTGATCCACCACTTCCCATTCACTTTTATAACAAATACCACATTAGCAACCCAATCCGGATATGTACTTGACTTCTTGTTCGACATCCTGCTCGATCACCTTGTAGCACATAGGAGTGAACTTCCTCCTTTTCTGCACTACAGGTCTATAGTACGGGTCCATATTAAGTCTATGAGTTATGACCGAAGGGTCAAGCCCATGAATGTTGGTTGCAGATCCAGAAAAAATATCAAAATTTAAACATAAAAATGCTTACCAACTGTATTGTTGATTGATAGGAAGGAGCGAACCAATCTAAACAACTTTCTTTAGCTCTAACTCTAAGAGGGGTACTTTGACAATTTGTTCACTAGCTATCCCTTCATACTGGTAATCTTCTCAGGGAGGTCTAGGCCGATGGCGAGTGTTTTCTTCCCTTTCAGGGTGACAACATAGCACTTACGAGACTCAAGCTGATCTCCCTGAACTATGCCTACACCTTGCTCAATAGGGAACTTCATCTCAAGGCGGTAAGTGGAGACTATAACTCGAAGTGGAGACCACAACTTTGAGCTAGTATCCCCTCCAAAATCACATTGTATGGTGAGGGTTCTTGTACTACCAAGAATTGAGTCATGATTGTAGCCTGTCTTGGCACGACCTCCATTATTACTGATAAGCTAATCCTTCCCAGTGGTCTGGCGACATCCCCAAAAAACATAACTAGTGATACATCAGTTGGGACTAGATTCTTTCTATCCAATTTCATCTGCTCAAATGCTTTAATGAACAAAATTTCAATTGAACTACCGCTATCAATCATAATACGTCTTACCACATAGTTATCTATCATCATTCATACTACGAGTGAATCATCGTATGGTAATTTGATATCTTTTAGATCCTCTTTAGTGAAGGTGATGGGTTCTTTTGCTTTTGGTTTCTTCATAAGTCAGCCTTTTGGGTTGGTCTGCAACTTTCTAACCGAGGCCCTTCCGGTAGTGTACCAGCATCTTGTGCTGATTGAGCTAGTCACAATAACATTAATGATGCCAGCTACTCCTTCTGGCATTTCATTTAGGTCATCATCTTTTTGTTGGTCGGCAATGCAGTCCTCTATCACAAATTGCTTTAGTTGACCATGCCAGATCAGGTCCTTAATCTCATTCTTTAAGTGTAGATAGTGCTCAGTGTCATGCCTAGCTGCCTTGTATAACTCGTAGTCGCTCCTAGTATAGGTACATGGTGCTCGTACAGTCCATAAACACTAGATTGATACCACATGGGTGCTTGTGATCAGCCAGTAGCCTGTCTTTCCTCTGTGATGAGCTTATAGTACATTGCAGGTTTGCGATGAACCCACGATTCATCGTACACTTGTGATAAACTTATGCTTAGCGCAATCCCAAAGTGGACTCAAGATGAACCTGCAATGAGGTTTTATACGAACTTGGTCCCGCGATGAACTCTAAATCGCCACGGGATCCCAGTTGTTAAGAACCGGGCCTGAATATTAATTGCATGTATAACTTTGGAGTGATGAACATGACAAGGCGCCATGTAGGTCTAATAAGATGTCGTCCACCAGACGGCGACGTCATTAGCGCCACATCATGTTAGTTAAGGCGCAAAAGGGTTAGTAGCACACGTGAGTTATGAGGATCTCTAAGTGAAAGGAAAGCCAATCATCGGAAAGATTCCCATAGGGACATGTGGAGAAACCCCAAAAATGCTCCTTAATGATTGACAGTGAATTCAATATTCCCTTTCCTATTAGAAAATGAACACCTCTAACTCCTTCCTTTCAGGATCTCGGAGTCTTCCTTATAAATAGAGATCCTCCTCATAGCGAAGGACATTCATTCAACCACTGATTACCCTTATCATTGATCTCCCTTACCATTGATTACCTAGCCTCCTGATTAATCCCCAGCTCTCAATCTTTCTCTGTCCTTCAAAGAGACCACCTCCCTAACCTAGCCACCACCTTACCTGTACCTGGTTCCTCTTAATTGGATTTCCTTTCATTCGAGGTGGCCATTTGAAGTAATCATAGTTCTTCATCTGCATTAATATCTCACATAAGATGGTATTCATGTAGTGTACAACTAGAACTTCTGAGGTGGAGTTCAAGAAATTGAGGATGATTCCTTGTTCCTAGACTTCTTGCGGCCACCTTCCTACTCCCCATCTCTATCCCTTTTCCTCTTTTTTCTTGTTATTGTGGTCTCTCTTCATTTGAAGTGCCTCCTCGATGTTTATGCATTTCTCAACTCGAGTTAAGAATTCCTTTAGAGGAGGCCTTTTCGCCAAGGAAAGCATAAAGCATGGGTCCTTGACCCCATCTAATGTTACTACGACTACTACGACAAGGTCTATATTCTTGTCTTCGAGCACCTCAGAGTTAAATCTTTGGATGTATTCCCTGAGGGCCTCGTCTAGCTTCTATTGTATGTGCATCAAGGTAGCCGCCATCTTTTGGCACCTATGCCTAGTGGCAAAATGAACGGTAAAAATATTAGTAAATTGGACCCAACTCATATTGGAGTGAGGTGGTAGCCCCAAATACCATAGTTTGGCGCATATCTTAGTGTTGTGGGGAAAACCGAGCACATATTAGCTTCCAAGGCATTGTGGAGGAGCATTAGCACCTAGAATCTTTCCACATGATCCATAGGATCTATGGTTCCATCATAGGTTTTGGAGGTGGGGACTTTGAAACCTGGAGGTTAGGGTTCTAATAAAATTTTTGGAGAGAGAGATGACGCCCTAGTCACATTGGGTGCACCAAAAGTGTGTCGACTTACTACATTGTCCCGAGTTGTGGTATCTAGTCAGTTGTTGCAATGGTATCCTTTGTTCGTCGCTCTAAATTGTTGTCGTCCACGAGTGATCTGCCTTAGGGGATAAGTTAGTTTTGCTCACTTCCTAAGAGACGTACATACTCCCTTTAAAGGTCTTAGGTCGGTGATGGGTCTTCCTTTCATTGCATTGGCTCCTCTTGTCTCCCAATCAACATCCAAACTACATGGTATGTTGTCTTTCGGCCTGTGAGGGGACTCAGACTGCAGGGGACCCAATCAACATCCAATCAACATCCAAGCTATATAGATAATGTCTCTCTGCACCTGAAACCAATTTGAGAACCAGCTTTTACTCTAGAAATCAATCCGATGGTAAACTCTTATCATTCCTGATTGGTTGAACTTGCATCTTGGTCGTCAATCTAGAAGCAGGGCTATATGTATTTTCCGGTCGGAATCATACGATAATATATTAATGGGTCCTTTACTATAAAGCCCCTTATTTTAAGCATTTACATAAACTTACCCTACAGTTTTCATTTTAGTAAAACACCCCTATAATTTCCAACCTATTTGCTTAATCAGCCTTTCTTCAAGAAGTATTTGTTTTATCATCTCAAAATAATGAGTAGACAACGTTTAAAGGCATGAGTCATGATAGCTTATTCCATAAGTACCCCTATCATTTTTTCATAAAAAAGAAAACAAAAACGACCAAATAGAGACCAATAAAATAGTTGTTTATATCATACCAGGAGTAAAAATGGTATTTTCACTAAATGTGAATGAATCAGTTCAGAGCAATTCTAGCCATGTGAGTTCATATTGTATTATGCACTTTGCCATCAATGTCATTGCAAACACCTTGGATATATATCAAGTATGTAAGGAAGGTGGTAACTGGCTGTAGGTAAAGTCAAAGAAAAGATTCACATGTTTGGCCACCGACAGAAAATGATCGCAACACAACTGAATGTTTTGGATATCAGTTGACTCCAAGTAAACGAATTTAGTATTTGATTAAAAATAAATGAAAGCAGGTTAATTAGTAGGGTTAAGTCGAATGAACAAGAAATCTTCTTACTACGAGTGAGGGTTCTAAATGTGAATAATCCAAACGTGGAAGACATGGAAATTTCTTGTGATCCAAACTTTTTTTGATACCCAAAAATTGGTCATGAGTATGGGTCCAGTTTTGAACCCAAGAACCACCTTACTGGACTTCGTACTGGATGGTCAAACATTTGACCCAGAAACCGGTGTCCATGTGATTCCATTTCTGTCCGGTTTCAAAACCATGGTATACTAAACCCTCTCATTCTCATTTGAAATTAGAATTTTAATCAATGGAAATTGGATACACTTATATGATTTTTTACTAGCTCGTCCACCTATCTTTTTGGTTGGATTTAGGACTCCAGGCCCCATCAGCCCATTTGCAAATACTATTGCATTTGCATCTCCACATTTTTGTTTCATCATTTTCATTTTCTTCATAACGATTTCTTTCTTCGTTTTTTGTGTAAATGGAAATTTGAAAACTTTAAACAATCCTCCTGTGTGGAATCGTGTATATATAGTCAAGTAGTAAGTCGGAAACATGGATTAATGCAAACTATTAATATACCTAAATGTATACCTCCTACCTTAAATGGACCAGGGAAGGCCAACGAGCTCAAAATCATAATCCATATCTGGACAAAGAGGGATGGGCCTTAAACACCATTGGGCCATCCCAGCCCATATGCAACGACCCATAAAAGAACCCAAGAGATTTGGTATGTGCCCACCAACCAATTCTAGTCCCAGCTGATACCCCAATCAATTGTAGTTCACAATAACCAAATAGCTGTTGTTGCTTTGTTTGAAGCCAGAATTCAATCTTTTGATGTGGGATCTTTTGCTAGTAAGTTATCTTGTGATCAATGGTTCTATGTGAACTACTCTGGAGACATTTGGCTAATGTGAAAGAACAACTTGTATAATTTGGATGTCATCTTTTCGAATGAAAGACTTATTCACTGTTTGGAAACAAAGAGATGATGTATCCTAAGGTCAACAATTCTTAAGCAAAACAAACCATACGGTTAAAGAAACAAAGAAATGGAATAAACTAACTTTTGCAAATATTCATGAAAAAAAGAAGAACCTTGTGGAAGAAGAGGCATTGCTCAAGAGAGCATGCCATGCAAAATATTCTTCGGCCCAAAAATCCGGAATTAATTGACTGAAATGTGAAAATAAAAATACCAAGTTCTTTCACACTTCAAGAGGAAGTAGCGAACACCCTAGCTAAAAACTTAGTTTGTCAGAATACAACAGGACAGCCGAGGCCTCGCGTGCCTCAACGCCCCGTCTCAGTGGCGGCTAACCTTCTGTACTTTCACACTTAGCGCTACTAGCAAAAGAAGCCAACCTCCTCGGAGCGTTGTGCTCGACCTCATCAAAACAAACATAAGGGGATACGGGAGCCAGGGGAGTTTCAGTTTTACCGGGGCCCTATGGAGCCAAACAAGCCTTAGCTCTGTCTCGGCCACCCCCTAATATGGCACATCACCTTGGCCTCGTCAAGGTTAATACGTTGGCATACGGGAACCAGGTGAGCCCCTTCTCGACCTAGCCCCCACAGAGCTAGACGAGCCCCAGCTCCATCTTGGTCACCCCTTAATACGGCAGGCCACTTCGGCCCCGTCGAAGCCAACACTTAGAAGATTGGGAGACAGTCGAGCCCCAGCTCAGCCTCAGCCCCACTCTACATCGACAGGTCATCTTGCTATCTACTTAAGCAAAGGTAAGAGAGCTAGGCGAGCCTCACACCCCACTTTGGCCTTTGACCTAAAGCAGCCTTCAGCTTCACAGGTCTTCAACCTAAACAGCCTTCGGCTCCATAGGTCTTCGGCCTAAACAGCCCTCAGCCCCCTATGCTTTCAGCCTAAATACAACACCTAAACATCTACTCTTAGCGTGCCTTCCAGATCACTCGACCGAAGCAGTAGTGTCGTAGATCACATGCAGCCTCGGCCTGACTCTTGGAGACGAACCAGGTAGAGATGCAAAAGAGGACACCACTGTAGGGTACACCTCAACTGCCGGGCCCACTGGCGCTCACCATTGCTACTCCCATTGGCCAAAGCCAAATTCTTCTCCTCGACCTCGGGAGTGGGGGGCAAGTGATGTGGGGTGACCTAACCCAGCCCTTTTGAGGCTGGGTGGCCTAGCTCACGAGTGCCAGAACAAGGAACGAGATCCACTACAACAGGGGTTACCCTGCCCCCATCGTACGGAGCCAACAGCGACGCGCTCACATGACCCTACCAAACCCGTTGCAGACCCTCGTACGGCTCCCATCTCAGGCATCCATCTCCACCTACCTCCAGACAGTTCAAGTAAAAATAAGGGTACCCCCCTCCAAGTAAAGGGGTTATAAAAACTCAAGACCTACAACTATTGTCATAATAGCTATTGTAATAACTGCTATTGTGACTTTAGTCTAGAACTATCTACCATGATCATGTCCTGGTACTCTCCCCTCGTACCATGTACTAACTTGACTGTCAAAGACTCTGCCTCGAGTTCTCACCTGGGGCCTTTGATGAGTTTCTGCTTTGCACCACTTCGGCCATCTACCCTCGGCTTCTACCATACTTTGGGTCCACCCCACCTCGGCCTACACACCTCGGCCTTAGCACCAACCTCTTTGAGTCCTCAAAGCCTTCGACTAGCCTTTGGAGTCCAAAGGTGGAATTACTTTGTTGTCCTCAGCCATTCCGAGCACCAACAGTGGTTAAGGATCATTTTCACGGCATTCTTTCGTGGTGTTAGAGGTGGTCACCATGTTGCAGATGAGGATTTGAGCCAAGTTAGACAAGAAAATTAATCCATAATACCCAAGAAAAAAAATTGCCTGGATTGATTTTTTTTTTTAATTTTACATAAACTTTCATTTGAATTTTCATTTAGTATATGCAATAAATATAAATGGGAAATTCTATTGACTTTACAATAATTTTTGTTAAGATTTTTCTGTTTGATTGGCAGTTTCTCTATCTATACATAAAAGAAAACAACATAAAAAATGCCAATAACCATTCAACCTAGGGCTGGGGCTGGCTTATTGGTGTGTTAGCTGGCTTGTTCCAACATTAACGTGGAACCGAGTCCTGCAACCAGCACTTTCGGAAAAAAAAAAGAGGTCAAGGGGAAAATTATTTATGGTGCATGGCACCGAATACAAAAAATTAATAAATAAATAACCATTCAATTGGTGTATGTATTTGGAGGAGGGTGTATTTAGAGGAGGGTCAAGATGCACGTCATTGTAAAGAAAGGAAAAAAAGGAAAAGTCTTCTGAAATTCTTTTTGATAGGAAAGAGATATTTCACTAGAGCATGAGGCACTTAGATGCTCATGTTATTTGTAAAATTTGTATTGCCTGCATTACCATGACAAGACTAGTTTATTTTCGAATTCTAAAAAAAAAAGAAATACAAAAGAATGTATCAACAAGTAATTAGAACAGGTTTAGTTGTTAACCAGTAATTGGAATGTCTACCTTAGAAAACAATTGCAACAACATGAACACAAAGTTTCTGATGTGTCGCAATTCAGCTGTTTCTAGCTGGCAGTGAGGAGGCTTCCAGTTGATGATGGAGGCGGCTGATCTGCACAGAAAATCAGAGAACCCGAAGGTATTTATCCGGTGAGGTCACTCTGATGCTTAAGTCAGTATTTGCGAGCTGGTATGAATTTGGAAAGCAAGAAAGCTAGTAAGCAGAGGTTGCGCGTACCTTGGGCCCCCAGAGGGAGGGCCTTTATATAATGGAGTCCTCGAGGGCTTTGCGGAGTAGTTTCGATATTATCGCCATGATAGAGTCCGTTTCCATGTTAATTAGGGATAAAGGTTATCCACTTAATGTTAACCACTTCCGCCCGAATCGGGTGGGGAGATAATGCTGGGCGTTACGAGGTGTAATCCCGCAAAATCAGGGAGCCGTTAAGGGTAGCTTTTTAGGACTCTTAGGAAGGCAGATTGGTATACTTGGGCTAGTTTACCCGAACTAATATTCTCGAGCTTCCGCTCATATACTTTAGATTAGACTAAGTGTTGAAGTCGCAACCTGGTACCAAAGTACTCTTAGCTCGGGGTGATCCCAGCTCGGGAAAGTCTTAGCTCGAGGTAGCGTAGTATTACCTTGAGCGAGCTGCCATTTGTGGCGAACTGTCACACGGTTGTAGTGAGCTCGTTATGCTGGAGTGGTAGCGAGCTCGTTACGCTGAGTTGTCACTTATGTTGAGTCATGTCCACGTGTTCCCTCGTTGTGAGGTCGGGCCAAATCACCCTCCATCAATTGCCCCCCACTCCCCGAGCCAGGGGTCCTGACTTGGTGTGGGGAGTTGACGACGTGACGGGTGGATTTGGCTCAAAGTCTAGGCCGTCCAATCGGGTAGTTCGTTGGTCGGACCAGTTTGCTGCTCGGTTCAATCAAGGACAACCCGGGTTGCGTACAGTTCACACGCGGACGTCATTGGATTGTCTTGATCTTGACCATTGATTCCCTGGCATTGCAGCTATAAATAGGGGGGGACCCGAGCCATTTTCTCCGCGATAAGTTCTTTAGCGTTCACTGAGGTCGCGGTTAAACTCCTTCAGATCGGGTTTCCCAGTTCGTCATTCTTTCAGTTCGGTCGTCTTTCTTGGTGAGTCACCCTAGCTTCTCTTTTCAGTTTGTTTTAGTTCATAGTTATGTCAAACCATAGTTTTGATAGTCTTCTAGATGAGCCCAAGGAGAGTACCTCGGCTCAAGTAGGTGTCTCTGAGGTGCAGTCATCCTACGAGGCGCAGGAGGCCTAGGATAACCCGGTGTCCACCTCTCATCGAGGTCGGGTGTAGGACAAGTTCAGTCCCTCAACCATGACTGTAGATAGACTTAGGGCCCTGATACATCAGTACAACCTCCCGAGGGAGTACACCTATAACCTTCCCACAGGCAACTTCCCTTGGGAACACGATCATGATGAGATCGTGGTTTTTGGAGAACAACTCGCGGCTAGACTCTATTTTCCTCTTCACCCCCTAATCATAGAAGTCTTTAAGCACTTCGATGTCACCATAGACCAACTTCACCTGAACTCCATCCGGAATGTGGTCGGGACAATTTCTCTTTGCTTTGACTACGCCCTACCCCTTGACCTCGACATTTTCTCCTCTATCCTATCCATAAAGAAGAATGCCTCTTGTGTTCTCCCCGAGCATAGGCAGACTTACTACCTGTCCCCTCGCCCGGGCTATAAGCTGTTGCACGGCCTTCCCAATAAAATCCCGGCCTGGAAGCAGGATTATTTCGTAGTCCGCAATTCCACGGGGTGGCCCTTTCCTACCCATTGGAGGGTGGCAATTCAGGACTCTAGTATTAGGCTGGACCTGAAAACAAGGGAGACACTCCAATCTTCGGTAGAGCTCGGCCTCAACTATGCGGACTACATCGCCAAGGATAAGCTCATACAGGCTAGCCTGAGCCCTGGTAGGTCGTCTTAGTCTGGAGTTAGTATCTTACCTTAATAGTTGACACTCCTTATGGCATCACTAATGGCGAGTTTTGTTGTAGGTCCCATGAAGCAGCTCAGCGTGGACAGGCTCTTCGGGCAAATGAAGGGGAGGAAGAAGTGAGCTACTAAAAGAGCTCACACCGAATCTCCATGGCCCCCTACTCCCGAGCCTGAACAACCTTTTGGTTCTCCTCCGGTGATTGATTTAGACGAACCAGAGAAGGCCCCACCTTAGGAGCCCGAGACATCTATGGGACCTCCCCCTAAGACAGTTGTTACTTCTTCGGGGAGCGAGGGAACAACCAGGAGTATTCTGAACCCGCTATACAGCCTTTGCAAGAGCAAAGGGGGTGTGTGTGCCGAGGAGGTCTTCAATTGGGCTGAACTATCGCCTGCTCAGCTCGGAGTTCGAGCAACTACCCACTGCATGGTGGTAAGTCTTCTTCTATTTTGATTTCGGTATTTGTAGCCTCACTGGTGCTAACTTGTATTCTCTTGGTAGGTGAACTCTGTCGTGCATGCCCTGACTCTCCAATCCGAGATGCACCTAAAGCGGGTTCTGGCCGCTGAGAGCTCACACCGAGCTGAAGTTAGCTCGCAGCCAGATCCACTAGCTAGAGGGCAATACGCAAGCTCAGAAGGGGTTGATCAAGGTGCTGATGTCGGAGAAGGAAGATCTGTTGCGCCGGGTGGAGAGCCTCAAGACCAATGTTAAGGAATGGACCGAGATTCTCCTCAAGGCTATGGATGAGGCCAAGGTCAAGGCCGTTGAGGACTACAAGAACTTAGAAGAGTTTGATGGGGTGCTGGTGGAGGCCTACCACAAAGGCTTCAAGCTCAGCAGGTGGTTGATCAAGAGCAAGTTCCCGCAGCTCGACGTAAGCGCTATCACCACTTCGTGAATCACAGGAGAGGTAGCTCTCCAAGTCGCTAAAGACCCGGACTCTGAGGCAGAGAGTGACGATGACATTGAAGAGGCCAATGCTACTGACAAGGCTGGCACTTCCGCGAAGGCTTCGGGCAAGAGCGATGAGTCCCCTATGTAGTCTGGGTGGTCTTTTGTATTTTGAGCCTACGAGCTCAGCATTTTTTGTTTCTTCTCTGCCTTTGTAACGAACTTCTTCATAGATAATGAAATACACTTCTTTTCCCCGAACTGGGTGGTCTTCTTTGCCTTATTTCTGATCGCAATTAAGGATGTAGTTTTCCCCGAACTGTTGAGCCATCGATCTGGATGACCGAGGTAGGGGTTTCTTAGTTGTTACTCCGAACTGTCACTCGGTACTTGGGCAACTTCGCAAGGTGTACGCCGAAGTGAGCAACATTGTAGTGTACATGCCCGACCTGTCTGCTGGTTACTTCGCCTACATCGAACTGCCTAGTATGCCCGAGCTATTATAGGTGCTCACACTCGAGCTGCCTATACCCTGGGAATTTAGAGTACTTTGCCTATGCCAAAGAGGCGACTAGGTCTTTTGTGGTGCCGAGGTCTTTTGTTAGTTCGGCGTTTTAGCCCTTAGGTTAAGGGTGTGACTTATAATCCACTCTTTGGGAGCTCGCCTATGCTGAAGAGGTGACTGGGACCTTATATGCCCATGCCGAGGAGGCGACTGGGACTTATATGGTGCCGGGGTCTTTTGTCAGTTTGGCGCTTTGGCCCTTAGGTTGGGGGAGCGACTTATGGTCCACTCCTTAGTTTGACAATTATAGATAATATTGCCTTAGGTTGACGATGTTCCATGCCCGAGGTATCTGCTTCCCTCTATGGTTTCGAGTGTTAGATAGTTTATGTATGCCCTTAGCTTCAATCTGATTTGATGTACATTTGTTATTTAGTGGAAATAAATAAAGTGCATGTTTGATTCATGTTGTTTGGTTTAATTCTGCGCAAAACCCTAAAACTAGACATTTATAGAGATTCATGTTAGTTTTAAATGTTCAGCCACCAGGGTAAGACCCGAGGCACATGCAGTATGAGATTACTTGAATCCTTGAACCGGACCAGATTTCCAGTCTTGCCCTGGGCCTTGGAGATAGATGGGCAAAACTGAAAAGTTACACCTGACCCCTAGACTCGATTATGACACTTCACTAGGTGTCGGATCAGGCTGTCTTTGATATACCAATCAGTGAGATCCTTAGCGGGGATCAAAACCTGGGTATGTTGGGGCAGTTTGAGAATTGATCTGAGTAGGTGGTCAAAGTGACAGAATCAGCCACTTTGTCGGACAAAGGGTAATGATCGGGAATGCACTCTCTCTGATGGAAACCAAACTGCCGGCAGTTGATTTCAATCGTTGGAATTTTGTTTTGCAAAATTAATATACTTATATTTATGTACGGTTTCAAAATGTTTGCAAATGGTTTTAATTCCCGGGATCCATGTGAGAGGGAGGTGCGGCACTGTTCCTTGCAGCCGAGGGAGAGGTCCTCTCTTGTCGGGCAGTGCTTGATCATTAAGGGCTGAGAGGTTAAGTGTAAGACCATTTAGGATAATACCTGATGGGCTAATCTTGCACCTGCCCACAGTCCTTGGGTTTTTATAAGATGGCTTGGCCCAGGGACCACTTAATGTAAGTGTTGGGCCCATAGGGTCCATATGATGGACTCAAGGGGTTCATTGAGTTTTTTAGTGGATTCGGCTGGGCCTTGTATTAAAGGCTGGGCCGAACCCATGTGGCTGGTGTGTAGATCAATGCTTGGGTCCCACGCCATACAAAGAAGCCCAACTGGGCAGCAGATTGGAATGTAATTAGACACTGAACACTTAATTGGCCAAAAAGCCCATTTCGAGGTGGGCTGATATGATCACCCATCCATGGGGTGAATTTGAGATTGAAGTTAGTAAAAGGATTGGGCCTTTAGCCTTATCCACTCTTAGAGACCAAATTCAAGTTAGATTTGAATCTAGTAACCTCCTGATAAGATCAGGAGTAAGCTAACTCTATCTGCAGAAAGGATTAAGATTATCCCCTATCCAAATACTGATTTAGATTGGGATAACTCCTGATTTAGGAGGTTTCTTAATCAAGAAGAAAGGAGGAGAAAAACAACAGATTTCAAACCAAGGAAAATCGCAAGAAAGGTTCCTGCGAATAGAGATCAGATTTCATACTCTCCAGAAAAAGATAAAAGCAGTTCAGCCTTTTCGTTTTTTGGAGATCTCCTCCTGCCGCCGCCATCTACCATTGCAAGATTAGATCTTTGCAGGAAAGACTGAAAAGGATTCAGTGTTTAGTACTTCCAGAGGATTCTTGTGAAGGATCCAGTGTGTAGGACGCACCCTGCTGGTTCTGTTCCATCCACAACTGTGTCATCTTCAGCAGGAACGGATCTTGGTGCATTCTTTGGGCGTGAACACCAACTTTGGGAGATACTGCTTCTCCGGATCAGGTATATTCCTCCCATTTATTTTTGGGTACAGATCTGGTTTGATTATGGTTCAAGTAGGATCCTTGAATATTGTATTCTAAATTTAGGGAATATGATTCCCAGTTGGGAGAAGGTAGGAAATTATTTTTGAAATTCGCCCACCCATTCCGCAACCTTTATGGCGTCCATTAGATGGATCCTACCATTCTTTCAGTGGTATCAGAGCCATAGGTTCGAATCTTGAACCAAAAGAAAATCAGATCTGACCCTACGCAGATGGATAGAAGGTGTTCTTTCAAGATTTGCGCAGATTGTTTTCTTTATTTCAAGAAACTGTTTCTTGTTAAGGGCGATTGATCTGAAATTAATTTTTATTAAATCCAAATTTTATTTAGAATTGTTCTTTATTTATTTTGATTTAATGGACTGTTCGAACCTGGAGATCGCAGTGCAGATTTGGCGCAGATGGTCTGTGCACCCTTTTTTTTTTCTTTTCTATTTATTTCATTTAATTCGGTCTGTAAATAATTTTTTTTTTTTATTTTTAGACTGAATGTATAGGATTTGATCAAGAATGTAATTAATAGAAATAGGATTTCTGTTTTTTTATTTTTTCATGATTAAAGAAGAAGGAAGAAGATGGCGGCGCTGGAGATTTGTAGTTGGAGAAATCGTTTTCTGCGATTTGCAGTTTGTGAAACTGCAACCCTTGTGATTAACCTCTGTTTTGCAGGTGGTGCGAACAGTCCGTAGATTGATTTGTGATTGTTTGAAATCAAAATTATTAATTTCAGATCTTTCATGAATTAATTCTTGAATTGAAAATCAGTTTTGGATCCTCTCGGACTAGATTGGACCAAAACTGTTTGGACCGAATCTGGGGTTCGATAGGGACTGTTTTTCAGTCCATATTTCTCACATTTATTGTTCCAAATCTGATGTTCAATAACAGGGATTAATTCGGCCCACCTGTAAAGCCCAGTTTTAAAGGGTTAAAACTGCAAAAGCCCATTATTGTGAGATGAGCTGTATGGGCCGAACTGCTATCAGCGATTCAGCCCATACACCTAGTAGACATTAATTGTTAATGACTTAGATTTTAAATGGGCTATTCGATGGGCTTTACAACAATTAATTGATTGGATCAATTCCTCCTTTACATGTGATGTTTGGATGTTTGATGTGCTTGGACCATGGGCCATAAGTACTTGGCCCATGAAGACTCGTTAGTGGCTCTTGCGCACACCATGGCTGAATGCACATCATTGCCATGGTGTCCCTCAAGGTCATTGGATGATCTCTCTTCGCTTGGTGGGCCCCACAACCCTGAAAAGGGATGCGTACGGAACCCCTAGCCGATTAAGGCCCACTAGAAATCTGACTTTATGAAAGTTAGTGGGAGCCACTCTGGTTTGACCTAAATTAAAACTAGGGCGTAATTTTGTTCCCTCCAACAAATATGAATGCATGTGATAGGGAGATCCATATGATGGACTCTCTAAAGGCCTTCCGTCATTAGCACAATGATGGGTCCTTCAGTAATGAGGAAACGCACCATAAAATTGGGCTATCCATTTGCTGTTGAATCTATTAGAGTGTTTCATAAGATGATAGGGGCGTCATAGACCGATGTGGGAGGGGCTTCACCAGAAAATGGGAACTCTCTCACGGTACCTTGGCGTAACCTGAATATGATAGGTAAGCACTCACTGGACAGAAAGGTTTACCTAAAAACGGCTCTGAACCTTGTTTGACAGAGGCCAAAGGAAAACTCATTTGATGAGTGGATATGATCCGTCACAGAAAGGTGGTGGGGTTATGCAGCTGAAACAGTTGGCTTCACGCACCCCATCTGATTTCCCACATTTCCAAAGACATTTCGTCGTCTCCGTCACTGAGAAAGGAGGGAAATCTCAGAGATGAACAAATGGGAATGGAACATAGATTAAAAGCCATATCTATGTAGGTAACATGAATCAAACTAAGGTTGTGGACTAATGATTTTGCTGTTTTATCAGAAAATGGCAAACGGTCAATTTGCAAAGCTTCTAGATGATAACAAGCTTAAGGGCCCAAACTATGCCGACTGGTACAGAAATCTTATGCTGGTCCTAACTTCCGAAAAGTTAGACAAGGTGGTGAAAAATCCTGCCCCGGAACGTCCAGGTGATAGGGCTTCTGAGTCCCGTAGGAGGGACTACCAAGATTGGGAGGATAAGAACTCCCTGGCCCGCTGCTTTGTCATTGCCTCATTAGACAACTCAATACAGAGGCAGTTCAATCAAATCGAACTAGTCAAGGACATATTGGATAGTCTAAGAACAATGTATGAAGAGCAGAACTGTTCTACTCGACAGAAGGTCCTGAAGTTGTTCATGACCGCACAGATGACCAAAGGGCAGAAAGTTCATGACCATTGTCTCCGCATGATGGGATACATTAATGAACTTGAAGCTCTTGGATCCGGGCTAGATCTTGGCACGCAAGTGGATGCCATCCTAAATTCTTTGCCCTCTTCCTTCAATGCGTTCACCATGAACTACAATATGAATAAGCTGAATGTCAGCGTCCAGGAACTCAGCAATATGTTGCAGAGAGCCGAGGATTTACTCAAGAAGGATGAGCCTGTGGTTATGCTTGCTGAAGCTAACAAATCGGGCAAGAAAAGGAGAAAGGCAAAGAAGCCTCAGAAGAAAGCTACCAAACCTAAGAAGCAGAAGAAGAACAAGGCATCTGATGTCTGTCACTTCTGCAAGCAGACCGGCCACTGGAAGAGGAATTGTCCTGCCTACCTGGAATCTAAGAAAGGTAACATCGAAACTTGTGTCATAGAAACTAATATGTTAGTTACTTCCGTGTCCTGGTGTGTTGACTCCGGGGCTTCAACTCATGCATGTAACTCACTGCAGGGGTTCAAAGTTAGCAGAAGGTTGAATGAAGGTGAAGTGACACTGTTCTTGGGAACGACTGCAAGTGTTGCAGCTGCGGCAATAGGAACCATAGAATTAGTTTTTAAAGAAGGAACACTTGTACTTAAAGATTGTCTTTATGTACAGAACTTGAGAAGAAATTCAATTTCTGTTTCAAAACTGTGTGCTGATGGATATACTGTTTATTTTAGTAATATGATTACTGTTAAACGGAATAATAAATTCATCGCATGCGGAGAACTAGAGAGCGGTCTCTATGTTCTACATCCTTCTCTGGAAACTAACTTAACCGAAACTACGTCGGTTGAAAATCCCAAGAAAAGGAATCGTGATACAGTAAGTCCTACGTGCCTCTGGCATTACCGACTTGGCCATATCGGTATTGACCGAATCACAAGGCTGGTAAAGGATGGTCCTTTGATTTTTCTAACCGTAGAAAATCTTCCCACTTGTGAACCTTGCCTTCAAGGTAAAATGTCTAAGCGGACATTTGACGGTAAGCCTGAAAGATCTTAACGCACACTTGACCTGATACATACTGATGTATGTGGTCCCCTGAGTGTTAGGACACGGAATCAACATGTGTACTTCATCACCTTTACAGATGATTTTTCACGATATGGTTACGTGTACCTAATGAGACATAAGTCTGAATCATTTGAAAAGTTCAAAGAGTTCAGACAGGAAGTCGAGAAATAGTTAGGGAGAGAAATTAAGGCCCTTCGATCAGATCGAGGTGGCGAGTATCTCTCTGACGAATTCAGGGACTACTTAAAGGACAATGGGATAGTGTCACAACTAGCTCCTCCTGCTACACCTCAACTCAACGGTGTTTCAGAGAGGAGGAATAGGACCTTGTTGGACATGGTTCGGTCGCTTCTCGTACACTCACAATTACCCATGTCCTTTTGGGGATACGCATTAGAGACTGCTATCTACGTGCTGAATCGGGTTCCAACCAAATCAGTTCCGAAAACTCCATATGAACTTTGGACCGAAAGGAAGCCAAGTGTAAGACACTTGAAGATTTGGGGTTGTCCTGCACACGTTAAAAGAACAAGTGCGGACAATTTGGAATCTAAAACCAGCCGTTGCCTGTTTATAGGCTACCCAAAGGATTCGGTGGGTTACCTATTCTATGACCCAAGTGAGCAAAAAGTGTTCTGCAGTCGAAACGCCCGATTCTTAGAATCCGATTACATCCTGGACACTCATCGTCAGGAAATAGTTCTTGATGAGGAGAGCGCAGGAGCAGTGGGAGATGTCCCACAAAATCCATGTAATGACCAACCTAGAAGAACCACCCGGGTATCCAGACCACCAGTCCGATATGGCTATGACCAGGATAGTTACCTGGTGGAAGCCTTGACTAGTGGAGAGGATCCCGTGACTTACGCGGAAGCTATGTTAGACATAGACTCCCAAAAGTGGGTGGAGGCCATGAGAGCTGAGATGGACTCAATGGAGACCAACGGAGTCTGGACTCTAGTGGATCCGCCCTCCGGGGTAAAAGCAATTGGTTGCAAATGGATCTACAAGAGGAAGAAGGGCCCCGATGGCAGGATTGAGACCTTTAAAGCTCGTTTGGTGGCGAAAGGGTATACTCAGAAAGAAGGCATCAACTATGAGGAAACCTTTTCGCCCGTGGCCATGCTTAAATCCATTAGGATCCTGCTAGCTGTAGCAGCGTACCATGACTACGAGATTTGGCAAATGGATGTCAAAACAGCGTTCCTGAATGGAGATCTTAGTGAAGATATCTACATGCAGCAGCCGCAAGGCTTCATTGTTGCTGGTCAGGAACACATGGTATGTAAACTTAATAGATCCAAATATAGACTTAAGCAGGCTTCTAGGAGTTGGAACATCCGTTTTGATTCTGCAGTCAAAACGTTTGACTTTGAGCAGAATCCGGATGAGCCCTGTGTTTACAGGAAATCCAGTGGGGATAAGATCACCTTTTTGGTCTTGTACGTGGATGATATCCTACTCATTGGGAATGATGTAGGAATGTTGACTTCGGTCAAGGTATGGCTATCACAGCAGTTCTCCATGAAAGATCTTGGAGAAGCTTCATACATACTAGGTCTTCGACTCTATAGAGATAGATCGAAGCGGATAATTGGATTATCCCAGACTGCTTATATTGACAAAATTGTCAAAAGATACAGCATGGAAAACTCCAAGAAAGGAAACGTTCCTTTCAGGCACGGAGTCACTCTCTCCAAGAAGATGTCTCCCAAGACTTCTGAGGAGATTGAGAGCATGAGAGACGTTCCCTATGCCTCAGCCGTAGGGAGCATCATGTATGCCATGCTGTGCACTCGCCCGGACATAGCTCAGGCGGTGAGTGTGGTAAGTAGATTCCAGGCAAACCCAGGGCAGGAGCATTGGACTGCTGTGAAGAACATACTCAAATACCTTCAAAGGACAAAAGAGTTTTGTCTAGTATTCGATGGTAGTTCACTGCAAGTTCTAGGGTATACTGATGTCGATTTCCAGTCGGATCCGGATGATAGAAAGTCTACATCTGGGTATGTTTTCACGATAGGATCGTGTGTTGTTTGCTGGAAAAGCAGCAAACAGGGGTCCACTGCAGACTCCACAACCGAGGCCGAGTACATTGCCGCAAGTGAAGCTGCCAAGGAAGCCGTGTGGATGAAGAAGTTCATACACGAATTAGGAGCGATTCCATCCAGCACATCACCCATACTGTTGTTGTGTGACAACAATGGAGCGATCGCCCAGGCTAAAGAGCCTCGGGCTCACTCGAAGTCAAAGCACATCGAGAGAAAGTACCATGTACTACGGGAGATCGTTGGTAGAGGGGACGTCCAAATTCAGAAAGTAGCATCAGCGGACAAAGTGGCAGACCCATTGACTAAGCCACTGACACAGAAGGTGTTTGACAAACACGTGGAAAGTATGGGACTCCGGCTTGTACCAGATTGGACCTAAGTGCAAGTGGGAGCTGTTAGACAGTTTATGTATGCCCTTAGCTTCAATCTGATTTGATGTACTTTTGTTATTTAGTGGAAATAAATAAAGTGCATGTTTGATTCATGTTGTTTGGTTTAATTCTGTGCAAAACCCTAAAACTGGACATTTATAGAGATTCATGTTAGTTTTAAATGTTCACAGCCGTTGGATAAGTCTGGGGAGATTTATCCTACCAAGGCTGATGCTGGTGTGCCACCAAGTGTTGGGATGGCCTGTCTCAGCCACCAGGGTAAGACCCGAGGCACATGCAGTATGGGATTACTTGAATCCTTGAACCGAACCAGATTTCCAGTCTTGCCCTGGGCCTTGGAGATAGATGGGCAAAACTGGAAAGTTACACCTGACCCCTAGACTCGATTATGACACTTCACTAGGTGTCGGATCAGGCTGTCTTTGATATACCAATCAGTGAGATCCTTAGCGGGGATCAAAACCTGGGTATGTTGGGGCAGTTTGAGAATTCATCTGAGTGGGTGGTCATAGTGACAGAATCAGCCACTTTGTCGGACAAAGGGTAATGATCGGGAATGCACTCTCTCTGATGGAAACCAAACTGCCGGCAGTTGATTTCAATCGTTGGAATTTTGTTTTGCAAAATTAATATACTTATATTTATGTACGGTTTCAAAATGTTTGCAAATGGTTTTAATTCCCGGGATCCATGTGAGAGGGAGGTGCGGCACTGTTCCTTGCAGCCAAGGGAGAGGTCCTCTCTTGTCGGGCAGTGCTTGATCATTAAGGGCTGAGAGGTTAAGTGTAAGACCATTTAGGATAATACCTGATGGGCTAATCTTGCACCTGCCCACAGTCCCTGGGTTTTTATAAGATGGCTTGGCCCAGGGACCACTTAATGTAAGTGTTGGGCCCATAGGGTCCATATGATGGACTCAAGGGGTTCATTGAGTTTTTTAGTGAATTCGGCTGGGCCTTGTATTAAAGGTTGGGCCGAACCCATGTGGCTGGTGTGTAGATCAATGCTTGGGTCCCACGCCATACAAAGAAGCCCAACTGGGTAGTAGATTGGAATGTAATTAGACACTGAACACTTAATGGGCCAAAAAGCCCATTTCGAGGCGGGCTGATATGATCACCCATCCATGGGGCGAATTTGAGATTGAAGTTAGTAAAAGGATTGGGCCTTTAGCCTTATCCACTCTTAGAGACCAAATTCAAGTTAGATTTGAATCTAGTAACCTCCTGATAAGATCAGGAGTAAGCTAACTCTATCTGCAGAAAGGAGTAAGATTATCCCCTATCCAAATACTGATTTGGATTGGGATAACTCCTGATTTAGGAGGTTTCTTAATCAAGAAGAAAGGAGGAGAAAAACAACAGATTTCGAACCAAGGAAAATCGCAAGAAAGGTTCCTGCGAATAGAGATCAGATTTCATACTCTCCAGAAAAAGAGAAAAGCAGTTCAGCCTTTTCGTTTTTTGGAGATCTCCTCCTGCCGCCGCCATCTACCATTGCAAGATTAGATCTTTGCAGAAAAGAAAGTCAAGAAATCTGTTCTTGACATCAGTCTTGCAGGAAAGACTGAAAAGGATTCAGTGTTTAGTACTTCTAGAGGATTCTTGTGAAGGATCCAGTGTGTAGGACGCACCCTGCTGGTTCTGTTCCATCCACAGCTGTGTCATCTTCAGTAGGAACGGATCTTGGTGCATTCTTTGGGCGTGAACACCAACTTTGGGAGATACTGCTTCTCCGGATCAGGTATATTCCTCCCATTTATTTTTGGGTACAGATCTGGTTTGATTATGGTTCAAGTAGGATCCTTGAATATTGTATTCTAAATTTAGGGAATATGATTCCCAGTTGGGAGAAGGTAGGAAATTTTTTTTGAAATTCGCCCACCCATTCCGCAACCTTTATGGCGTCCATTAGATTGATCCTACCATTCTTTCATCGAGCTCATACGTTCCTTCACCGAGTACTCGCTTTACTCGATAGCGTCCTTCCCAATTTGGCCCGAGCTTACCGACACCGGGCTCAGGCACCATGACTTTGTGAAGAACCAGGTCTCCAACGCGGAGGTTGCGCTTTTTGACTCTAACGTTATAGTTCCGAGCTACTCTCTGCTGGTAAGCCACGATCCTAATGTACGCGAGGTCCCATACCTCTTCAAGCAGGTCGAGGTTGGTACTCAGCTTGTCCCTCTTTGCTTCGTCGTCATATGCTTCTAGGCGTAGCGTGGGGACCTCAATCTCGGCTGGGATCACTGCCTCTGTGTCGTAAGTGAGGTTGAAGGGAGTCTCACCCATCGCAGTCTTCACAGTGGTTCGATAAGCCTATAGTATGCTGGGCAGCTCATCTTCCCATAGTCCTTTAGCTCGGTCTAAGCGTGCCTTCAGTCCGCGGAGGATGGCCCTGTTCGTGACTTTGGCTTGACCGTTCGCTTGAAGATGTGCAACCGAGGTGAAATTCTATTGTACCCCCATGTCTTTTCACCAGTTTTGGAATTTGATGTCCTCGAACTGCTTGCCATTGTCAGAGATGAGCACTCGGGGTAGTTTGAAGCGGCAAACTATACTTCTCCAAAGGAAGTTTTGCACGCTTCGAGTTGTGATTGTTGGGAGAGGTTCGGCCTCCACTCACTTAGTGAAATAGTCCACTGCAACCACTAGGAACCTCCTCTGTCCTGTTGCTGGCGGGAATGATCCGAGTATATCGATCGCCCATTGTGCAAACGGCCATGGGCTGGTGAGGCACTTTAGGTCGGCAGCGGGCTGATGGTGGATGTTGGCGTGCTGTTGACACTTGTCGCATCTTCTGACGAGGTCAATCGCGTTTGCCTTCATCGTTGGCCAGTAGTAACTCTGTCGTAACGCCTTCTAGGCGAGAGCCCTGCCCCCAGGTGTTCGCCGCACAAACCCTCATGAATGTCGCGGAGTACGAGCTCGGCTTCGAAAGTTCGCAAGCAGCGCAGATAAGGGAGCATGTAGGATCTTCGGTACAGCCGTCCGTCTATTATGACGTATTTGGCTGCCTGATGCTCTACCCTTCTGGCAACATTTCGTTCTACAGGGAGGGTCCCGTGTAGCAGGTAGCTCGCGAGTGGGTCAATTTAGCTCGGCTATGCTTGTGTGATGGAAGCGACCTCCTCTGCCCCCCCGAGAATGCTAGGCTGAGACAGGTTCTCTATGTACACGGTTCTCATGGAGTTGTCGGTTGTGCTAGCCAATCGGGACAAGGTGTCGGCCTCAGCATTCTTGGACCTTGAGATCTGCTTGATGAAGTATGATTGGAAGTTGTGCAGAGCCTCTCTGACTTTGGCTAGGTAGGCAACCATGGTTGGCTCGCGAGCTTCATATTCACCTGCAACCTGGTTGACCAAGAGCTGGGAGTCGCTGCAGACGATGATGTGTTTGGTTGTACTTCATTCACTAGAGCCAACCCAGCTATCAGCGCTTCATACTCAGTTTCATTGTTGGACGCAACGAACTCAAAGCATAGTGTATACTCGAGTTTCACTCCGCTTGGCCCATACAGAATGATTCCAGCCCCGCTACCCTGTTGGTTTGACGAGCCATCCACATGGAGGATCCAGGACTCCTCACCCCAGGTCAGCTTCGGTCTAACTGGGAGAGGTGCCGCGCTGGTTGAAGCTTCCTCTTTATGCTCGGTTTCGACTAACTCAGGGATCTCGGTGCTGAAAGTGCATTCTGCGACAAAATCAGCTAAGGCTTGGGCCTTGATAGCAGTTTGCGGCTTGTATTGGATGTCGTACTCACTGAGTTTGATTCGTCAATCTACCAGAGACCTCGAGCTGGAGCAAGACATGACTCAAAGGCTTATTGGTGAGAATGACGATCGTATGAGCTTGAAAGTACAATCAAAGTTTCCGAGCTGCGACGACTAGCGCGTACGCCAGTTTTTCAATCTCGGGGTACCTTGTTTCTGCATCCTGCAACACTTTGCTAACATAGTAGATGGGTCGTCAAACCCGATCTACCTCTTTTGTCAGTACCGAGCTGACTACCTCGTCACTCGCGGAGAGGTATAGCTCCAAAATATCTCCCTCCTCGAGTCAGGTCAAAACCAGGATGCTGGCAAGGTACCTTTTGAGCTCGTCAAAAGCGAGCTGGCACTCTTCGGTCCATTCAAAGTCCTTGCTTCTTCTAATTGCCTTGAAGAAAGGCAGGCAGCGATCTGTCGATTTAGACATGAAGCGGCTCATAGGGGCTATGCAACCATTCAACCTTTGAACCTCCTTCAATTTCTGGGGTGGTCTCATATCTAAAATGGCCTTGATTTTATTAGGGTTGGCCTCTATACCATGTCGGTTAACGATGTAACCCAAAAACTTCCCCGAGGTGACACCGAAGATGCACTTATTATGGTTTAATTTCATATTAAACTTGCGCAAAATTTCATAAATAGAATGCAAATCTTTTATTAAATCATTGGAAAATTGGGATTTGATGACCATGTCGTCTACATAGCACTCGACTTTTTTGCCGATCAACAGCTTAAACAGTCGGTTTACAAGTCTTTGGAAGGTTGCCCTGGCATTTTTCAGTCCAAAGGGCATGACCTTGTAGCAGTACAGGCCTAGCTCGGTTATGAAGGCCATTTTTTCCTCATCGACAGGGTCCATTCTGATCTGGTTGTAGCCCAATAAGCATCGAAGAAGCTCAGCAACTCGTTCCCTGAGGTTGCATCCACCAAACGGTCGATCTTGGGAAGTGGGAAGCAGTCCTTTGGGCAAGCTCGATTCAGGTCGGTATAATTGATGCACATGCACCATTTACCATTGGCCTTTTTTACCAGAACGGGATTGGCTACCCAGCTCGGGTAATGGACCTCTCTGAAGAAATCGGCTGCGAGAAGCTTCCCGACCTCCTCGTCGACTGCTCTCCAACGCTTCGGGCTAGGTTACGTTTCTTCTATCTAACGGGCCTAACTACAGGATTAGTGTTCAGTTTATGAGTGATGACTCTAGGGTCTATGCCAGGCATCTCTGCCGCGGACCATGCAAAAACATCTAAAATTTTAAGTAAAAAACTTACCAGCTGAGATCGTAGTGGCTCCGCAATCGAAGCGCCGATCTGGAGAGTTTGAGCTGGATCCTCTATCAAAGTAGGCACGGAGACCATCTCTTCTATGGGTGTAGCTCGCTCTTCATAGTGCTTCGTTGGTCGCTCCAACTCGAGGTCGTCTGCCGCCTTGGCTTTCCCTTTGAGGGCGGCAATGTAGCATTTGTGAGACTTGAGCTGGTCACCTCATGCTACCCCTACTCCGAAGTCCGTTGGGAACTTCATAGCCAAGTAGTAGGTGGACACTACTGCACGTACAGCGTGGGTGATTGACCGACCTACTATGGCGTTGTACGGGGAGGGAGTCGCGACCACTAGAAAAGTGTGGTCAAATCTCACAATGCTAGGCCAAGTGCCAACCTCCATAGGTACTAATACTCTTCCCAGAGGCCTGACTTCCTCTTCGCTAAAACCTACCAAGGGAGTGTTTGCGGGCTGGATGTAGCTCTCCGTAAGTCGGAGCTTGTCGAATGCGTCCTTGAAGAGTATATCTGCCGAGCTGCCGACGTCAACTAGGACGCGCTTCACCTCGAAAACATTTATTCTTATCTTTATGACGAGCGCATCATCATGGGGGTACTGGACTCCATGCGCGTCATCTTCAGTGAAGAAGATCGGTTCTTCTAACCTTGGTCATTTTGGAGGATTCTACTCTTCCCTTTGGATTCCTCGAGCTGATGTCTTTGTCACAGCTGAGGTGCAGCCCGCGACAATTGACCTGCCAGTGATCATTTGTATCACACCCCGAACAGGCCTTTCTTCGGGCAGCTGTCTCTGTGGCTGCTCGTTCTACCTGTTGCTAGATTCAGGAGCGTCTCTACCTTGCTCCTCTTGCCGACCTGTTTGGTTTTTATTATTATTTTGTACAAAATTTTTCAAATATCCACGGCGGATGAGCTCTTCTATCTCGTCATGGAGGTTTTTACAATTTTCGGTGCTATGACCATGATCTCTATGAAAATGGCAGTATACATTTCGGTTCCTTGTATTCGGGTCTCTTCTCATCCGAGGTGGCCACTTCGCATAAGGATTTCTGCTTGCTTCGCATTCAAGGGCGTATAATTTGTCATTTCAGTTGGAGGAGCTCGGAAAGACTGGTCTGGCTTACCTCCTCGAGATGCCTCTTCCTTTTTCCTCTTGTTGTCCCCATTAGTTGAGGTCTCACCTTCTCTTTTCCTCTTATCGGATGGATTCTCGCTCTTCTGGTTCATCTCCTCCTCTGTTCCGATTAACTGGCCCACGAGCTTGAACTCTTTGTCGGTGATGCCTCTTTTAACTACTATAAGCCTCACTACGGGGTCTAAGTTAGGTATCTACAGGCATGCATCGTTGAACCTCTTGATGTAGCTGCGGATAGATTCCCCCTCCCTCTAGACTATGTCGAGAAGGCTTTCTTGGGACCTCGGACACCTCTTGCTGGTAATGAAGTGTGAGGTGAAAATCTGCATGAACTGCGCCCAACTTTTGATTGTCCCGGGCGCGAGGTTTCTATACCATGTACAAGCTACCCCCTTAAAAGTAGTGGAGAAAGCTACACACATGCAGGACTCATCTGCCCCAGTTAAGTGCATTTGTGACTGGAAAGAATCTACATTGTCATTCGGATCGAATGGCCCATCATACTTGTCCAGGGGAGGTACCTTGAAATCTTTTGGCATCGGGACAACCAGGAGTTTGGGAGATAGAAGAGATGGCATGGATAGGAGCGGAGTAGTCTTCACTGTCCCCGAGCTCGCCTCTTCCCTTCGCTTAGGTAGTTCAGGTAAATTCTGGGTTGCTGCTTAGTGAGCTCTACAACATCTCTTTTGCTTCTCCATTGGCTCCGCATTGGTGCTATTGGCTTCTGTGTTGTTAGGCACAGTCTTTGCAGGGAGCGGTTCGGACTACTGGCGGCGATGGCTATGGATGGAGGGACCTTGTTTAGAGCTTACGGCCATGACCTTGAACCGGTTTTCCGCAAGTGGAACCTCGAACTATGAAGGTCGAGGTGATGCGGGTCTAGTAGGCTGAGAATCTCCCGACCTAATTACATGCTGTGAGGTGGGAGGAGTAACTAGTCAAGAGGATTTTGAGTTTGGGAGGTTTCTCCTCAGCGAGGGGAGCGTTCACTCCGACGGTGGGGCTTAGCTTGCTGTGTGGCCTGATGCCGAGGTGGAACTGGTTGTTGGTTCTGAGGTAGTGGTCGAAACTGCAGCTGGTACTGCTGTTGATAAACGTGGTGCAGTACTTGTTGCTGGTACAACTGGAACTGTTGGACCTGTTGCATTTGAGCTTTTATGGCTCGCATACAGTGTACCAGGCCCTCAAGTTGGTTTTGTCCGGCTACCGGGGGAACAGACGGCTCCGTAAAGGTAGCACCTACCGTGGAGGGGAGTGGAGCATTCATTGGTGCCATGATCTGAGGCACGTTCAGAGTAGGGACCCCATCGACAAAGAGAGCCACAATGAACTGACCTATGCATACCGTTGGGATTTGAGGTTGTCCCCCGGAGGTGTTCATGCCAGTGTTGCATCCGGCGTTGCTGGAGGAAGCCATGCAAATTTTGAAAGTGCTTGGTGGAAAGAGGCTTTTCGAAGCGTTCCCACAGACGACGCCAATTGTTGCGTCGCAATCCGGCTGCTCCTAGCTGGCAGTGAGGTGGCTTCCGGTTGACGGCGGAAGCAGCTGATCTGCACAAAAAATTAGAGAACCCGGGGGTGTTTACCCGGCAAGGTCGCTCCGATGCTTAAGTCAGTATTTGCGAGCTGGTATGAATTTGGAAAGCAAGAAAGCTAGTAAACAGAGGTTGCGCGTACCTTGGGCCCCCGGAGGGAGGGCCTTTATATAATGGAGATATGTTATATTGAAGTTATTAGGAAAACTATATATCTGTTTAGGGAATCCATTAATTTCCCCAGTAGAGATTAATGCATGGGATTCGGAAAACTTTTGGGAACTTTCAACTACTTTGTTAGTACTGCTTGTGTTATGGTTGGTTGGTGGTTCTTAATACTTGAAGGGAACATATTATTTACTCTTTGTAGTTATGAGATTTTAGTTTCCAACATTCAATTATGTGTCCTTATACTCCTGCTCCCGTCTTTCTTGCTCTAGTTGACATAATCTCAAGAATGGACCAAACCTGTCATGGGTATTAATGGCCCCAAGAAAGTTCTACACATTATTTAGAAATATATGTTTTCCATGCCACCAGTCTTCCTACTCCCACTAGATTTGAATCACTAGTTTGGGCATTAAATTTTAGAATTTCTAGAAAATACTTGAAAATAAAAAATAAAGAATTATAGTCCAATGATGAAGAGGTTTCACCTAACCGGTACATCCATATAAAAAAAGAAGATAGAGGGGTTACTAGTTATTACTATTGATACTTATAAAAAAAATAGCTATTACTGTTGATTATTTCATCCTTTCTGAAGTTATGGAAAGAAAAGAAAAACAGGGAAGGGGTGACTTTTTATATTTATGGTTTCTTGAAAAAGTAGTAGAAATTGTAGTTGCGAATACAAGACCTGGGCAAAGAATTTTCAAAAACAATTTGAGGGGTAGGGTGGAGAAATATCCAATTATATTTTTGGGACCTTGGGGTGAAAACCCACAATTTTTTCCTTATTGATATCAAGTAATTGGAAATTTTCAGAAATGGTTACCAATGTGGAAGAGGAAGTACATCTCTAGACACAAAATGAGGAAGACTTATGCTCGGGCAAATGTCCTGGTTTACTATCTTTTAGTGTTCCAGAATCCTAATAAGTTGAGGGACCATATTAAACAAATTTACAGGATTTTTTTTATGGGATGGAGGAGAAAAAGAGACCTTATTAGGATTGGATATTTGTGTGCGATGAGCAATCAAACCTTTGGACATCCATTATCTGCAAGAAATTCAGGATGAACACAAACAGGTGGGGCAATAACATCAACTCACACCATTTTTGCAACTGATGTTGTAATTTTTGGCTTCCTATTTCATGATGACAATGGTTTGGCATGGAATTTACATTTAAACATCTTCCTACGAATTCCAAGATAGAGGAATTTGTCTCCCTTATCAATAATCCTAGGGATGTTTTCTCCATCTATCCTTGATTCTAGAATTTGTTTCCCCTAAACCCAATCATTAGGTCTCTTACCACTAAATATTTTCCCCATAGGCCCGGACTTTGATTTTTAACCCTGATTAACATGTATTCCTTGGAAAAAAAACTATCTTTCTTTTGTTCTACCTAGAGTATGCTTCTCTTTATATTTGGCAACCCTAGGAAAGATCAGCACTTTTGATTCAGTCCTAAAAGAGAAGGATGCCCATCCTATGGTCAATTTGGGAAGAGAGAAAATAGGATCTTCCTAGGGCAAGAAAAGTCCAAGAAAGCACTTGTGGGGTTGTCACCATCAAGGTTATGCCAGTGAATTTTGTATGGTCAACTACAAGCAATTTCTTAGAATTTTGTATGATCTATAGGTGTAATTGAATCATTTTGATCTTTGATCTCTCAATGGAAGTTTTTACTTTGGAACATATGATTAAGTGGTGCTTTCAATGATCAAATTTTATTGCCTTTTTTTTCTTTTTTTTTTTTTTTTTGAAAATGTGAACTCTTACAATGAGAATGATAGATCTCGTGACTGTTAAGTAGGTAATTGTCATTTATCAAAGTCACCGATATTCTTGAGATTATTTTTGTTTCTTTTTTCTTACTGATGTTATGAGTGTTTTGAATTTAAAGTTAAGTAGAACATTCATGAATAATTCTTTTCCTATGAATTAGGTAGGAATTTTAAATGTCTGATCTACAATGCATGGGCAGTTGGACTTCTAGTACGAATCAATATGGTTAACAATGCTTTCCAAGTTGACAACTTTTTTACACTGCAAACTTGACAAACTAATAGACTCAAAAAGTTTTGGAAAAAAAGACTCAAAGAAGAAAAAGGTAAATGGCCCAAACAATTATGCATAATTTGACCCACAGACCCTGACCCACTATCCCTGCTGACATGATGACTCTGATGAGGAGGAAGCACATCCAGGAGGTAGATTCCATTCACTTCACGACCACTCCTAATCATTCTCTTTGAATCCAGATCTTGCAAAATACAATGACCAGGAAAAAAATTACTGAGCAATTCAGGTTCTTAATCAAACTACTAACAGATAACAAATTAGTGCTCAATATGGGAACATGAAAGACAGAGGGAAGGGAAATAGAATCACTAATCTTGATCCATCAGCTGTGGAGACCCTATCTCTGCTAGAACAGAGCTGGTAAGAGGAAAAAATAGTAAAGCTATGGGTCATGTGCTCTGAGGCTCCAGAATCTATAATCCAAGGAGGTCCCTCCTTACCTAAAGTAGAAACATAATTCGTAGTGACATGTGTACTACCTGTGAGCAAAGGAAGTAGAATGGACCCCACCAGTACCACCTGTACCTTGCTGTCTGCTTGCTGCTGAGCTGGAACTGGCTGTATCCCATTGGTTCAGAAGTTGCCCATACCTCTCAAGTTCGGCCCTTACCGCAACAACTACAACAGACTCTAGAGCAACTGTAGAAGGAGGGGCCGGAATGTCACCAGTAACTGCCAGGTGAGCATTTCCCTTCTTATTTTTCAGTCTATTCGGCACAAGATGTGGGTGAATCTTCCAATAAGTATTTCTTATGTGTTTAGGCTTCTTACAGTAGTCACAAATCAAATCTGTTTTATCTTCCTTCTTGATTTCACTGCCACCCTAATCTCCACTTTGTTTAGGTTTCACAGTACTCACCATGGCAAACTGATCAAAAATAGGATTTTTCGTCATCACATCTCTCCTGCTCTCCTCCCCTGACACAAAGGCATATGCCTGGGAGAGGGTAACACTGTCCCTGGAAAGAAGATGCTGGCTTGCAATATCATACTCAAGGTTAAGGCCAGCAAGAAATTCAAACACCCTATACATCTCTAGATGTTTCTGATAGGTAGTTGCATCCTTAGTGGTTTTCCAAGCAAATGTCTCTAAATGGTCAATCTCCTGCCACAGGATTTTTAAGGGCTGAAAAATATGCTACAACAGGTCTATCTCCCTACCTTGTAGAAATAATCCAATTTCTCAACTGATAAGCCCTAGCAACATTCTCCCTCTATGAATAGGTTTCTACAACCCCATCCCATATTTCCTTAGTTGTATTTGCCCATAAAAAATTTTTACTTATATGGGGCAACATGGAATTACACAACCAAATCATCACCATATAATTCTCCTATACCCACCGGGAGTTGCCAGTTTCGGGTTTCACTTATTAACTAGTGATATACCCTAATTTCCCATGAGCACCAATGGCCATCTTTACAGATTGTGACCATTCTAAGTAATTTTTACCATCCAACCTAACTGTAGTAATTGTCCCAGTCCCGAAAAGGTCTCCAGCACCTCCTCCCACTGGTCTGAATTAAATTGATTCAAGATCTCCAGCACCTCCTCCCACAAGGTCTCCAGCACCTCCTCTAACCTTCTGCCCATTTGCGCAGGTTCAGATCTGAATTAAATTGATTCAAGATTTGAACCATGGCTCTGATACCACTGAAGGGATGGGATATCCATCACATGGACGCCCAAATCTTACGGAATGGATAGGGCGAATTTCAAAAACAAATTTCTCCCATCTTTGTAGGGAATCGAATTCCCAATTTCAGAAAACATATTTTCAATGATCAATCTTGAATCAAAACCAAATCAGATCTGAACCAAAAGAAATAGGAGGGAGGATATACCTGATACAGAGAATCAATATCTCCCAATGGAGGTGTTCACACCCAAGGAAGGATCCAAAATCTACTCGCACTGAATATGGCACAGTGAAGGATGGAGCAGAATCAGCAACGTTCTTCCAAAAGAACTTGACCCTTCGCAAGAATCAACTAGATGGCTTGTTGGTACAGCTCCAACCAATCTTTTCCCAAAAGATTGGAATCAAGATCAAATCTTGATTTCTCCCAAGAACTGGAGATCGAACTAGAGGGAATGGCGACAACAAGAAGGAGGCGGTAGGAGAGAATTCGCAGGGTGCAGGAAAACTCTCTTTTTGTGATTTTTAGCTCTCAAAAAAAGGAATTGAACTTCAAATCACCAAAAAACTTATGTTCGCCCCTTTCTTCTTTCATTATCTTAAAGGGATCAGCTCCTAATCACATTAGGAGTTGCTAATCCAAATCATATTTGGGTTAGAAGTCCCTTTAAGTGATAAGGGATAATCCTTATCTTATCTGCAAATCAGATCAGCCATCTCCTAATCTAATTAGGAGGTTTCCAGATCTAAATCTTATTTAGATCTTGGACTCTCGAAGTGGATAGGGTCTAAGCCCAATCCTATCAACTGATCCATCTCAGAATTCGCCCCCTTTAATTGACTGATCAAATCAGCCCAGTTCGAAATGGGCTTAAGGCCCATTTAAGGTTATGTACTCAATTAGCCTTCCAAAACTGCTGCCCAGTTGGGCTTCCTTGTATGGCGTGGGACCCAAACATTGATCTACACATCAGCCACATGGGTTCAGCCCAACCTTTGCTACAAGGCTTGGCCGAATACACTGTTATGGACAGTGCACCCCCTGAATCCCATCTTATGAGCTCTATGGGCCCAACACTTACCCTAAATGGTCCCTGGGCCAAGCCTCCTTGTAACACCCAGGGACTGTGGGCAGATGCAAGATTAGCCCATCAGGTATTATCCTCAATGGTCTTACACTTAACCTCTCAGCCCATAATGATCACACACTGCCCGACAAGAGAGGACCTCTCCCTCGGCTGCAAGGAACAGTGTTGCACTCTCTACTTATATGGATCCCGGGAATTAAAACCTTTTGCAAACATTTTAGAAACCATAATATATACTTTTATATCTCATATAAAATATACTTTGCAAAAACAAATCTCAACGGTTGAAATCGGCTGCCGGCAGTCTTGGTTTCCATTAGAGAGAGTGCATCCCCGATCATTACCTTTGTCCGACAAAGGGGCTGATCCTTTCACTATGATCACCCACTCAGATGAATTCTCGGATTGTCCCAACATACCCAGGTTTTGACCCTTGCTATGGATCTCACTGATTGGTACATCAAAGACAGCCCAATCCGACATCTAGTGTAGTATCATAATCGAGTCTAGGGTTATGTGTAACTTTCCAGTTTTGCCCATCTATCTCCAAGGTTCAGGGCAATACTGGAAATCTGGTCCAGTTGAAAGGTTCTATTAATCCTACACTATATGTGCCTAGGGTCTCACCCTGGCAGCTGAGACAGGCCACCCCAACCGACTTGGTGGCACTACAGTGTCAGCCTTGTCAGGATAGGTCTCCCCAGACCGATCCATTGGCTATGAACATTCTAAACTAACATGAGTCTCTTTAAGTTTCCAGTTTAAGGGTATTACACGAAAACATACCAAGGGAACATGAATCAAATATGCACTTTTATTTATTTACTAAAAAAACTCATAAAGTACATCATTCTTGATTGAAGCTAAGGGCATACAAAACTGTCTAACAGCTCTCACTTGCACTTAGGTCCAATCAGGTACTAGCCGGAGTCCCATGCTTTGCACGTGTTTCTCAAACACTTTCTCTGATAGTGGCTTTGTCAATGGGTCTGCTACATTTTCTGTTGATGCTACCTTCTGAATCAGGATGTCCCCTCTACCAACAATCTCCCGCAGTACGTGGTACTTCCTCTCGATGTGCTTCGACCTTGAGTGGACTCGTGGCTCTTTAGCCTGAGCAATGGCTCCATTGTTGTCACATAACAATGGGATGGGTGATGTGCTGGACGGAACTACTCCCAACTCATGAACGAAATTCTTCATCCATACGGCTTCTTTGGCAGCCTCACTTGCGGCAATGTATTCAGCCTCTGTTGTGGAGTTTGCTGTGGACCCCTGTTTGCTGCTTTTCCAGCAAACAGCACACGATCCTATCGTGAAAACATATCCAGATGTAGACTTTCTATCATCCGGATCCGACTGGAAATCCGCATTTGTAAACCCTTGGATCTATAGTGAACTACCATCGAATACCAGACAAAACTCTTTTATCCTTCGAAGGTACTTAAGTATGCATTCCATAGCAGTCCAATGCTCCTGCCCTGGGTTGGCCTGGAATCTGCTTACTACACTCACTGCCTGGGCGATGCCAGGACGAGTGCATAGCATGGCATACATGACGCTCCCTACGGCTGAGGCATAGGGAACATCTTTCATGCTCTCGATCTCCTCAGAGGTCTTTGGAGACATCTTCTTGGAGAGATTGACTCCATGCCTGAAAGGAACATTTCCTTTCTTGGAGTTTTCCAAGCTATATCTCTTGACTATTTGGTCAATATAAGCAGATTGGGATAATCCTATTATCCGCTTCGATCTATCTCTATAGAGTCGAAGACCTAGTATATAGGAGGCTTCTCCAAGGTCTTTCATGGAGAATTGCTGTGATAGCCATACTTTTATCGTAGTTAACATTCCTACATCATTCCCAATGAGTAGAATGTCATCTACATACAGAACCAGAAATGTAACCTTGTCACCATTGGTCTTTCTGTAAACATAGGGTTCATCCGGGTTTTGCTCAAAATCAAACTTTTTGACCGTAGAGTCAAATCGGATGTTCCAACTTCTAAAAGCTTGCTTCAATCCATATATGGATCTATTCAACTTACAGACCATGTGTTCCTGACCTGCAGCTACAAAACCTTGCGGTTGCTGCATATAGATATCTTCAGTAAGATCTCCATTCAGGAACGCAGTTTTGACATCCATCTGCCAAATCTCATAGTCATAGTAAGCTGCTACAGTTAGCAGGATCCTAATGGATTTGAGCATAGCCACGGGCGAAAAGGTTTCCTCATAATCAATGCCTTCTTTCTGAGTGTATCCTTTTGCCACCAGACGAGCTTTGTAAGTCTCAACCCTGCCATCGGGGCCCTTCTTCCTCTTGTAGATCCTTTTGTAACCAATTACTTTTACCCCGGAGGGTGGATCCACTAGAGTCCAGACTCCATTGGTCTCCATTGAGTCCATCTCAGCTCTCATGGCATCTACCCATTTAAGGGAGTCTATGTCCAACATAGCTTCTGTATATGTTATGGGATCCTCTTCACTAGTCAGGGTTTCGACCAGGTAACTATCCTGATCGTAACCAAAACGGACCAGTGGCCTGGACACCCGGGTAGATCTTCTAGGTTGGTTACTACCTGGAACTTGTGGGACACCTCCCACTGCATCTGAGCTCTCCTCATCAAGAACAATTTCCTGACGCAGATTGTCCAAGATGTAGTCATTTTCCAAGAATAGTGCAATCCGACTGTATAACACCTTCTGCTCACTTGGATCATAGAATAGGTAGCCCACTGAGCCTTTTGGGTAGCCTACGAATAGGCAACGGCTGGTCTTTGATTCCAATTTGTCTGGATTTGTTCTTTTAACGTGAGCCGGACAACCCCAAATCTTCAAGTGTCGTACACTTGGTTTCTTTCCGGTCCAAACCTCATAAGGAGTCTTAGGAACCGATTTGGTTGGAACCCGGTTCAGCACGTATAACGCAGTCTCTAATGCGTATCCCCAAAAGGATGTGGGTAACTCTGAATGGGTGAGAAGTGACCGGACCATATCCAATAAGGTCCTATTCCTCCTCTCTGAAACACCGTTAAGTTGTGGTGTAGCAGGAGGAGCCAACTGTGATACTATCCCATTGTCCTTTAAGTAGTCACTGAATTCGTCAGAGAGATACTCGCCACCTCGATCTGATCGAAGGGCCTTAATTTCTCTCCCTAACTGTTTCTCGACCTCTTGCCTGAACTCTTTGAACTTTTCAAAAGATTCAGACTTGTGTCTCATTAGGTATACGTAACCATATCGTGAAAAGTCATCGGTGAATGTAATGAAATACATGTGTTGGTTACGGGTCCTAACACTCAGGGGACCACATACATCAGTATGTATAAGGTCAAGCGTGCCTGTACATCTTTCAGGCTTACCGTTAAATGGCCTCTTTGTCATCTTACCCTGAAGGCAAGGCTCACAAGTGGGAAGACCTTCTATAGTTAGAAAATCCAAAGGACCATCCTTTACCAGTCTTGTGATTCGGTCAATGCCAATATGGCCAAGTCGGTAATGCCACAGGCACGTGGGATTAATTGTATCACGTGCTCTTTTCTTGGGGATTTCGGCCGACATAGTTTCGGCTATGTTTGTTTCTAGAGAAGGATGTAGAACGTAGAGACCGTTCTCTAGTTCCCCATATGCAATGTAGAACATAGAGACCTTCTCTAAATTTTAATTCTACGGTGCCTATTGCCGTAGCTGCAACGCTTGCAGAAGCCCCAAGTAGAGCATCACTTCTCCATCATTCAGCCTTCTGCTTACCTTGAACCCCTGCAGTGAGTTACTGAAGGGATGAGAGATCCATCCTATGGACGCCCAAAGATTGCGGAATAAGGGGCAAATTTCAAAAAAATTTATCTCTCCCTTCAACTGAGAATCGTATTCCCTATTTAGAAAATCATATTTTCAATGATGAATCTTGAACCATAAACTGAACCAGATCTGAACCAAAAGGAGTGGGAGAGGATTATACCTGATACGGAGAAATACTATCTCCCAATGGAGGTGTTCACGCCCAAGGAAGGATCCAAAATCTGCTCCCACTGAAGATGGCGCAGTGAAGGATGGAGCAGAATCAACAACGTTCTTCAAAAGAACTTGACCCTTTGCAAGAATCAACTGGACGGCTTGTGAGTACAGCTCCAATCAATCTTTTCCCAAAAGATTGAGATCAAAATCAAATCTTGATTGCTCCCAATAACTGGAGATTGAACTGAAGGAATGGCAATGGCAGGAAGGTGGTGGCAGGAGAGAATTCGCAGTATGTAGGAAATCTCTCAATCTCTCTTTCTTTAAGATAAGAATGCAGTTGATTGATTTTTTAAAAGGCTGCCGCCCCCTTCCCCTTTTATAATCTCAAAGGGATCAGCTCCTAATCAGATTAGGAGTTGCTAATTCAAATCATATTTGGGTTAGAAGTCTCTTAGTGATAAGGATAATCCTTATCTTATCTGCAGATCAGATCAGCTATCTCCTAATATAATTAGGAGGTTTCCATATCTAAATCTCATTTAGATCTTGGACTCTCTGAGGGGATAGGGTCTAAGCCCAATCCTTTTAGCTGACCCACTTCAGAATTCGCCCCCTTTAAATGACTAATCAAATCAGCCTAGTTCGAAATGGGCTTAAGGCCCATTTAAGGTTATGTACTCAAAAAGCCTTCCAAACTGCTGCCCAGTTGGGCTTCCTTGTATGGCGTGGGACCCAAACATTGATCAACACATCAGCCACATGGGTTCAGCCCAGCCTTTGTTACAAGGCCTGGCCGAATGCACTGCTGAAGACAGTGTACCCCCTGAAACCCATCAAATGGGCTCTATGGGCCCAACACTTACACTAAGTGGTCCCTAGGCCAAGCCACCTTGTAACACCCAAGGACTGTGAGCACATGCAAGATTAGCCCATCAGGTGTTATCCTCAATGGTCTTACACTTAACGTCTCAGCCCATAATGATCATACACTACCCGACAAGAGAGGACCTCTCCCTCGGCTGCAAGGAACAGTGTTGCACTCTCCACTAATATGGATCCCGGGAATTAAAACCTTCTTGCAAACATTTTAGAAACCATAATATATATACTTTTATATCTTATATAAAATATATTTTGCAAAACAAATCCCAATGGTTGAAATCGGCTGCCGGCAGTCTTAGTTTCCATCAGTGAGAATGCATCCCCAATCATTACCTTTGTCCGACAAAGGGGCTGATCCTGTCACTATGATCACCCACTCAGATGAATTCTCGGACTGTCCCAACATACCCAGGTTTTGACCCCCGCTAAGGATCTCACTGATTGGTACATCAAAGATAGCCCAATCCGACACCTAGTGCAGTATCATAATCGAGTCTAGGGGTCGGGTGTAACTTTCCAGTTTTGCCCATCAATCTCCAAGGTCCAGGGCAATACTGGAAATCTGGTCCAGTTCAAAGATTCAATTAATCCTACACTGTATGCGCCTAGGGTCTCACCCTGGCAGCTGAGACAGGCCACCCCAACCGACTTGGTGGCACCACAGTGTCAACCTTGTCAGGATAGGTCTCCCCAGACCGACCCACTGGCTGTGAACATTCTAAACTAACATGAGTCTCATTAAGTGTCCAGTTTAAGGGGTTTTACACAGAAACATACCAAGGGAACATGAATCAAATATGTATCTTTATTCATTTACAATAAACTCATAAAGTACATCATTCTGATTGAAGCTAAGGGCATACAAAACTGTCTAACAGCTCCCACTTGCACTTAGGTCCAATCAGGTACTAGCCGGAGTCCCATGCTTTCCACGTGTTTCTCAAACACTTTCCGTGATAGTGGCTTTGTCAATGGGTCTGCTACATTTTCCGCTGACGCTACCTTCTGAATCAGGACGTCCCCTCTACCAACAATCTCTCGCAGTACGTGGTACTTCCTCTCGATGTGTTTCGACCTCGAGTGGGCTCGTGGCTCCTTAGCCTGAGCAATGGCTCCATTGTTGTCACACAACAATGGGATGGGTGATGTGCTGGACGGAACAACTCCCAACTCGTGAACGAACTTCTTCATCCACACAGCTTCTTTGGCAGCCTCACTTGCGGCAATATATTCGGCCTCGGTCGTGGAGTCTGCAGTGGACCCCTGTTTGCTGATTTTCCAGCAAACAACACACGATCCTATCGTGAAAATATATCCAGATGTAGACTTTCTATCATCTGGGTCTGACTGGAAATCGGCATCTGTAAACCCCTAGATCTGTAGTAATCTACCGTCGAACACCAGACAAAACTCTTTTGTCCTTCGAAGGTACTTAAGTATATTTTTCACAGCAGTCCAATGCTCCTGCCCTGGGTTGGCCTGAAATCTGCTTACTACACTCACTGCCTGAGCAATGTCAGGACGAGTGCATAGCATGGCATACATGATGCTCCCTACGGCAGAGGCATAGGGAACGTCTTTCATGCCATCAATCTCCTCAGAAGTCTTGGGAGACATCTTCTTGGAGAGGGTGACTTCGTGCCTGAAAGGAACATTTCCTTTCTTGGAGTTTTCCATGCTATATCTTTTGACTATTTTGTCAATATAAGCAGATTGGGATAATCCAATTATCCGCTTCGATCTATCTCTATAGAGTCGAAAACCTAGTATATAGGAGGCTTCTCCAAGATCTTTCATGGAGAATTGCTGCGAAAGCATACTTTCACCGTAGTTAACATTCCTACATCATTCCCAATGAGTAGAATGTCATCTACATATAGAACCAAGAAGGTAACCTTATCTCCACTGAACTTCCTGTAGACACAGGGTTCATCCGGATTCTACTCGAAGTCAAACGATTTGACAGCAGAGTCAAAACGGATGTTCCAACTTCTAGAAACTTGCTTAAGCCCATAAATGGATCTATTAAGTTTACATACCATGTTTTCCTGATCTGCAGCAATGAAGCCTTGCGGCTGCTGCATATAGATACCTTCAGTAAGATCTCCATTCAGGAATGCAGTTTTGACATCCATCTGCCAAATCTCATAATCATGGTATGCTGCTACAGCTAGCAGGATCCTAATGAATTTAAGCATGGTCACAGGCGAAATGGTTTCCTCATAATCGATGCCTTCTTTCTGAGTGTACCCTTTCGCCACAAGACGAGCCTTGAAGGTCTCAATCCTGCCATTGGGGCCCTTTTTCCTCCTGTAAATCCATTTGCAACCGATTGCTTTTACCCTAGAGGGTGGATCTACTAGAGTCCAGACTCCATTGGCCTCCATTGAGTCCATCTCTGTTCTCATGGCCTCCACCCACTTCTGGGAATCTATGTCCAACATAGCTTCCGCGTAAGTTACGGGATCCTCCTCACTAGTCAAGGTTTCCACCAGGTAACTATCCTGATCATAACCATAACGGACTGGTGGCCTGGATGCCCGAGTGGATCTTCTAAGTTGGTCACTACCTGGAACTTGTGGGACATCTCCCACTGCTCCTGAGTTCTCCTCATCAAGAACAACTTCCTGACGATGGGTGTCCAGGATATAATCGGTTTCCAAGAATTGCACATTTCGACTACAGAACACTTTCTGCTCACTTGGGTCATAGAAAAGGTAACCTACAGAGCCTTTTGGGTAGCCTACAAATAGGCAACGGCTGGTCTTAGATTCCAACTTGTCTGCACTCGTTCTTTTAACGTGTGCAGGACAACCCCAAATCTTCAAGTGTCTAACACTTGGTTTCTTTCCGGTCCAAAGTTCATATGGAGTATTCGGAACCGATTTGGTTGGAACCCGATTCAGCACGTAAATTGCAGTCTAATGCATAACCCCAAAAGGATGTGGGTAACTCTGAGTGTATGAGAAGCGACCGGACCATATCTAATAAGGTCCTATTCCTCCTCTCTGAAACACCGTTAAGTTGTGGTGTAGCAGGAGGAGCTAATTGTGATACTATCCCATTTTGCCTTAAGTAGTCCCTGAATTCGTCAGAGAGATACTCGCCACCTCGATCTAATTGAAGGGCTTTAATTTCTCTCCCTAACTGTTTCTCGACCTCTTGTCTAAACTCTTTGAACTTTTCAAAGGATTCAGACTTGTGTCTCATTAGGTACACGTAACCATATCGTGAAAAATCATCTGTGAAGGTGATGAAATACATGTGTTGATTTCGTGTCCTAACACTCAGGGGACCACATACATCAGTATGTATTAGGTCAAGTGTGCCTGTACATCTTTTAGGCTTACCGTTAAATGGCCGTTTCGTCATCTTGCCTTGTAGGCAAGGCTCACATGTGGGAAGATCTTCTACAGTTAGAAAATCCAAAGGACCATCCTTTACCAACCTTGTGATTCAGTCAACACCGATGTGGCCAAGTCGGTAATGCCACAGACACGTGGGATTAACTGTATCACGGGCTCTCTTCTTGGGGATTTCAGCCGACGTAGTTTCGGTTATGTTAGTTTCTAGAGAAGGATGTAGAACATAGAGACCGTTCTCCAGTTCCCCATATGCGATGAATCTGTTGTTTCTTTTAATAGTAATCGTATTACTAAAGAAGACAGAATAAACATCTGCACACAGTTTTGAGACAGAAATCAAATTTTTCTTAAATTTTGTACATAAAGACAATCTTTCAGTACAATTATTCCTTCTCTAAAATATAATTCCACGGTTCCTATGGCCGCGGCTGCAACAGTTGCAGTAGTCCCCAAGTAGAGCGTGACTTCTCCTTCACTCAGCCTTCTGCTTACCTTGAACCCCTGCAGTGAGTTACACGCATGAGTTGAAGCCCCGGAGTCAATACACCAGGACGCAGAAGCTACCAATAAATTGGTTTCTATAACACAAGTTTCGAAGTTACCTTTCTTGGATTCCAGGTAGGCAGGACAATTCTTTTTCCAGTGGCCGGTCTTCTTGCAGAAGTGACAGACATCCGATGCTTTGTCTTTCTTCTACTTCTTGCTTTTAGTGGCTTTCTTCTGAGGCTTCTTTACCTTCCTCTTTCTCTTGCCTGTCTTGCCAGCTTCAACAAGCATGGCTACAGGCTCATCCTTTTTAATCAGTTCTTCAGCTCTTTGCAACATATTGCTGAGCTCTTGTAAGCTGACATTCAGCTTGTTCATGTTATAGTTCATGATGAACGGATTAAAGGAAGGAGGCAAAGAGTTAAGGAAAGCATCTATTTGGGTTGCAAGGTCCAGCCCGAATCCAAGAGCCTCTAGTTCGTTGATGTATCCCATCATCCGAAGACAATGGTCGTGAACTTGTTGACCCTTGGACATTTGTGTGGTCATGAACTGTTTCAAGACCTTTTGTCGAGTAGAACGATTCTGCTCTTCATACATTGTCCTGAGACTGTCCAATATGTCTTTGGCAAGTTCGATCTGATCGAACTGCCTCTGTATCGGATTGTCCAAGGAGGCAATGATGTAACACCGGGCAAGGGAGTTTTTTTCCTCCCATTCTTGATAGTCTCTCCTTCGGGCCTCAGAAGCCCTATCTCCCGGACGCTCCGGGGCAGGATTCTTTGCCACTTTGTCAAGTTTTTCAGAAGCAAGGACCAGCATAAGGTTCCTATACCAGTCAGCATAGTTTGGGCCCTTCAACTTGTTGTCATCAAGTAGCTTTGCAAAAGATCCATTTGCCATTTTCTGATGAAAGAGCAAACATCAGTCCACGACCTAATTTGATTCATGTTCATTTCATAGATATGGATTTTAATCTACGATCCATTTCCATTTATTCGTCTCTGAGATTTCCCTCCTTTCTCAGTGATGGAGACTACGGGTTGTCTCTGGAAATGTGGGAAATCACATAGGGTGCATGAAGCCAACTGTTTCAACTGCATAACCCCACCACCTTTCTGTGAAGGATCATATCCACTCATCATATGAGTTTTCCCTTTGGCCTCTGTCAGATAAGGTTCAGAGCCGTTTTCAGGTAAACCTTTCTATTCGGTGAGTGCTTACCCATCATATTCGTGAACGCCAAGGTACCGTGAGAGAGTTTCCATTTTCTGGTGAAGCCCCTCCCACATCGGTCTATGACGCCCCTATCATCTTATGAAACACTTAGACAAGCCCAACAGCAAATGGATAGCCCATTTTCTGGTGCGTTTCCTCATTACTGAAGGACCCATCCTCGTGCTAATGATGGAAGGCCTTTAGAGAGTTCATCATATGAATCTCCCTATCACATGCACTCATATTATCTCGAGGGAACAGATAATTATGCCCTAGTTCTATCTTTAGGTCAAACCAAAGTGGCTCCCATTGACTTTCATAAAGCCAGATTTTGGTGGGCTTAAATCGGCTAGGGTTCCGCACGAGACCTCATGATGAGGTGTGGGGCCCACCACTGAGGGAGGTCATCCAATGACCAAAAGGGACACCATGGCAATGATGTGCATTCACCCATGGTGTGCGAAAGAGCCACTGTCGATTGTGCATGGGCCAAGTACTTATGGCCCATGTACGTAGCACATCACACATCCATACATCACATGCAGGGATAAATTGATCCAATCAATTAATTATCTGTAAAGCCCATTTGAAGCCCATTTTAAATCCATAATATTAACCATTAATATTATCTAGGTATATGGGCCGAATGGTTCAACCCATATAGCTTTAAGGGTTAAGTGGGCTTTTAGCAGTTTTAACTGTTTAAAACTAGGCCTTTACAGGTTGGGCCGAATTAACCATTTAATTAAATATCAATCCTTAGGCCCATTAGTGGAAAAATTAGGGCTGACTTTCAGCCTTGATTAAACCCTAGATTCGGTCCAAACAGTTTGGACCAATCTTGGTTCGAATGGGTCTAGGGTTTGATCTTTAATTAAATCTTTAATTCAAGAAAATAATCTGAAATTAATTACTGATAAAAGAAAATCAAGAATCAGTCAAACAGGGCTGTTCGCACAATCCATCCGGCAAAACAGAGGTTAGATTACAGAATGCAGTTTCACAAACTGCAAATCGCAGATAGCGATTCTCCCATCTGCGAAATCTTCTTCTCTGCAAAATCTCCCTTTCTGCGCCGCCATCTTCGATCCAAAATTAAAATAAATAGAAATCCTATTTCTATTAATAATTACATCAGATCGAATACCTATACATTGAGTCTAGAAAATAAAAAAAAATATTTACAGACCAAATGTAATAAATAAATCAAGAAACTGCAAATCTTGCAAGTTCCCTGCGCAAACCAAGATTTTGATCTCATCTTGTACGAACAGCCCATAAATCAAGAAAATCATAAAGAACAATTCTAAATAATCATCAGATTTATATAAAATTAATTTCAGATTATTCGCCCATTAATTTTGGGAACAAAATTTACCAAAACCCATATCTGCGCAAATTGGGTAGAACACCTTCTGCCCATTTGCGCAGGTTCAGATCTGAAACTAGATGGTTCAAGATTTGAACCGTGGCTCTGATACCACTGAAGGGATGAGAGATCCATCCTATGGATGCCCAAAGATTGCGGAATAAGGGGCAAATTTCAAAAAAAATTATCTCTCCCTTCAACTGGGAATCGTATTCCCTATTTAGAAAATCATATTTTCAATGATCAATCTTGAACCATAAACTGAACCAGATCTGAACCAAAAGGAGTGGGAGAGGATTATACCTGATACGGAGAAATACTATCTCCCAATGGAGGTGTTCACGCCCAAGGAAGGATCCAAAATCTGCTCCCACTGAAGATGGCGCAGTGAAGGATGGAGCAGAATCAACAACATTCTTCAAAAGAACTTGACCCTTCGCAAGAATCAACTGGACGGCTTGTGAGTACAGCTCCAACCAATCTTTTCCCAAAAGATTGAGATCAAGATCAAATCTTGATTGCTCCCAAGAACTGGAGATCGAACTGAAGGAATGGCAATGGCAGGAAGATGGCGGCAGGAGAGAATTCGCAGTATGTAGGAAACCTCTCAATCTCTCTTTCTTTAAGAGAAGAATGCTGTTGATTGATTTTTTAAAAGGCTGCCGCCCCCTTCCCCTTTTATAATCTCAAAGGGATCAGCGCCTAATCAGATTAGGAGTTGCTAATCCAAATCATATTTGGGTTAGAAGTCCCTTAGTGATAAGGGATAATCCTTATCTTATCTGCAGATCAGATCAGCTATCTCCTAATATAATTAGGAGGTTTCCATATCTAAATCTCATTTAGATCTTGGACTCTCTGAGTGGATAGGGTCTAAGCCCAATCCTTTTAGCTGACCCACTTCAGAATTCTCCCCCTTTAAATGACTAATCAAATCGGCCTAGTTCGAAATGGGCTTAAGGCCCATTTAAGGTTATGTACTCAAAAAGCCTTCCAAACTGCTGGGCCATGGCAATGATGTGCATTCAGCCATGGTGTGCGCAAGAGCCGCTGTCGAATCTGCATGGGCCAAGCACTTATGGCCCATGAACGTAGCACATCACACGCATCCATACATCACATGCAGGGAGGAATTGATCCAATCTATTAATTATCTGTAATAGCCCATTTGAAGCCCATTTTAATTCATAATATTAATAGTTAACATTATCTAGGTATATGGGCCGAATCAGGGTTACCCAGTTCGGCCCATATAGCTTGTTCCTTTGAAGTGGGCTTTTGGCAGTTTTAACAGTTTAAAACTGGGCCTTACAGGTTGGGCCGAATTAACCATTTAATTAAACATCAATCCTTAGGCCCATTTGTGGGAAAATTAGGGCTAACATTCAGCCTTGAATAAACTCTAGATTCGGTCCAAACAATTTTGAACCAATCTTGGTTCGAATGGGTCTAGGGTTTGATCTTTTAATTAAATCTTTAATTCAATAAAATAGTCTGAAATTAAAGAACTGATAAAAGAAAACAATAATCAGTTAATCTAGGGCTGTCCATACAATCCATCCTGCAAAACAGAGGTTAGATCATAGAATGCAGTTTCATAAACTGCAAATCGCAGGTAGCGAATGTCCCATCTACGAAATCTCCTTCCTTGCGCCGCCATCTTCGATCCAAAAATAAATTAAATAGAAAACCTAATTAATATTATAATTACATCAGATCGAATACCTAATACATTGAGTCTAAAAAAAAAAAAAAAAATTATTTACAGACCAAATGTAATAAATAAATCAAGAAACTGCAAATCTTGCAGGTTCCCTGCGCAAACCAAGAATTCAATCTCCTCTTGTACGAACAGCCCATAAATCAAGAAAATCATAAAGAACTATTCTAAACAATAATCAGATTTATATAAAATTAATTTCAGATTATTTGCCCATTAGTTTTGGGAATAAAATTTCCCAAAACCCATATCTGCGCAAATCGGGTAGAACACCTTCTGCCCATTTGCGCAGGTTCAGATCTGAATTAAATTGATTCAAGATTTGAACCATGGCTTTGATACCACTGAAGGGATGGAATATCCATCACATGGACGCCCAAATCTTGCGGAATGGATAGGGCGAATTTCAAAAAAAAATTTCTCCCATCTTTGTAGGGAATCAAATTCCCTATTTCAGAAAACATATTTTTAATGATCAATCTTGAATCAAGAACCAAATCAGATCTGAACCAAAAGAAGTAGGAGGGAGGATATACCTGATACAAAGAATCAATATCTCCCAATGGAGGTGTTCACGCCCAAGGAAGGATCCAAAATCTACTCCCATTGAAGATGGCGCAGTGAAGGATGGAGCAGAATCAGCAACGTTCTTCCAAAAGAACTTGACCCTTCGCAAGAATCAACTGGATGGCTTGTTGGTACAGCTCCAACCAATCTTTTCCCAAAAGATTGGAATCAAGATCAAATCTTGATTTCTCCCAAGAATTGGAGATCGAACTAGAGGGAATGGCGACAACAGGAAGGAGGCGGCAGGAGAGAATTCGAAGGGTGCAGGAAAACTCTCTTTTTGTGATTTTTAGCTCTCAAAAAAAGGAATTGAACTTCAAATCACCAAAAACTTATGTTCGCCCCTATCTTCTTTCATTATCTTAAAGGGATTAGCTCCTAATCACATTAGGAGTTGCTAATCCAAATCATATTTGGGTTAGAAGTCCCTTTAAGTGATAAGGGATAATCCTTATCTTATCTGCAGATCAGATCAGCCATCTCCTAATCTAATTAGGAGGTTTCCAGATCTAAATCTTATTTAGATCTTGGACTCTCTAAGTGGATAGGGTCTAAGCCCAATCCTATCAGCTGATCCATCTCAAAATTCGCCCCCTTTAATTGACTGATCAAATCAGCCCAGTTCGAAATGGGCTTAAGGCCCATTTATGGTTATGTACTCAATTAGCCTTCCAAAACTGCTGCCCAGTTGGGCTTCCTTGTATGGTGTGGGACCCAAACATTGATCTACACATCAGACACATGGGTTCAGCCCAGCCTTTGTTACAAGGCTTGGCCGAATACACTGTTATGGACAGTGCAGCCCCTGAATCCCATCTTATGGGCTCTATGGGCCCAACACTTACCCTAAGTGGTCCCTGGGCCAAGCCACCTTGTAACACCCAGGGACTGTGGGCAGATGCAAGATTAGCCCATCAGGTATTATCCTCAATGGTCTTACACTTAACCTCTCAGCCCATAATGATCACACACTGCCCGACAAGAGATGACCTCTCCCTCGGCTGCAAAGAACAGTGTTGCACTCTCAACTTATATGGATCCCAGGAATTAAAACCTTTTGCAAACATTTTAGAAGCCATAATATATACTTTTATATCTCATATAAAATATACTTTGCAAAAACAAATCTCAACGGTTGAAATCGGCTGCCGGCAGTCTTGGTTTCCATCAGAGATAGTGCATCCCCGATCATTACCTTTGTCCGACAAAGGGGTTGATCCTTTCACTGTGATCACCCACTCAGATGAATTCTCGGACTGTCCCAACATACCCAGGTTTTGACCCTTGCTAAGGATCTCACTGATTGGTACATCAAAGACAGCCCAATCCGACATCTAGTGTAGTATCATAATCGAGTCTAGGGGTTAAGTGTAACTTTCCAGTTTTGCCCATCTATCTCCAAGGTCCAGGGCAATACTAGAAATCTGGTCCAGTTCAAAGGTTCTATTAATCCTATACTGTATGTGCCTAGGGTCTCACCCTGGCAGCTGAGACAGGCCACCCCAACCGACTTGGTGGCACTACAGTGTTAGCCTTGTCAGGATTGGTCTCCCCAGACCGATCCACTGGCTATGAACATTCTAAACTAACATGAGTCTCATTAAGTGTCCAGTTTAAGGGTATTACACAGAAACATACCAAGGGAATATGAATCAAATATGCACTTTTATTTATTTACTAAAAAAATTCATAAAGTACATCATTCATGATTGAAGTTAAGGGCATACAAAACTGTCTAACATGTAATACTTTGTAGGGGTTCAGGACAAGTAGGAGATTGATTGACGGAGAGGTGACTCTTCACTTGGGGACTTCTACAAGTGTTGCAGATACAGCCATAGGGACTGTAAAATTGAATTTCAGAGAAGGATTAACTACATTAAAAGATTGTCTTTATGTACCCAATTTGAGAAGAAATTTGATTTCTGTTTCCAAACTGTGTGCGGATGGATATTTTGTTTTCTTTAGTAATATGATTACTAGCAAAAGAAATAACAAATTTCTCACACGAAAAACTTGAGAATGGTCTCTATGTTCTCCATCCTTTTCTAGAAACAAACATAACTAAAACTATGTCGGATAATATCCCCAAGAAAAGAACCCGTGATACAATCAATCCCATATGCCTATGGCATTACGAACTTGGCCACATTAAAATAGATCGTATCACAAGGTTGGTAAAGGATGGTCCTTTGGATTTTTGTAGAAGATCTACCAACCTGTGAACCTTGCCTTCAGGGTAAGATGACGAAACAACCATTTAACGGTAAGCCTGAAAGATCGACAAGCACACTTGACCTTATACATACTAATGTATGTGGTCTCATGAATGTTAGGACACGTAACCAGTATGTTTACTTCATAACATTTACCGATGATTACTCACGGTATGGTTACGTGTACCTAATGAGACATAAGTCTGAATCTTTTGAAAAGTTCAAAGAATTCAAACAAGAGGTCAAGAAATAGTTAGGGAGAGAAATTAAGACCCTTCGATCAGATCGAGGTGGCAAGTATCTCTCTGACGAATTCAATGACTACTTAAAGGACAATGGGATATTATCACAACTAGCTCCTCCTGCTACACCACAACTAAACAGTGTGTCAAAGAGGATGAACCAGACTTTATTAGATATGGTCCAATCACTTCTCGTACACTCAGAATTACACACATCCTTTTAGGGTTATGCATTAGAGACTACGATATATGTGCTGAATCAGTTCCAAAGACTCACTATGAGCTTTGGACCGGTAAGAAAACAAGTGTAAGACACTTGAAGATTTGTGGTTGTCTAGCACATGTTAAAAGAACATGTGCTGACAAATTGGAATCCAAGACTAGTCGTTGCCTATTCATAGGCTACCCCAAAGGCTCTATGAGTTACTTATTATATGACCCAGGAGAACAGAAGGTGTTCTGTAGTCGAAATGCCCATTTCTTGGAAGATGATTACATCCTGAACAATCTTCGTTAAGAAGTTGTTCTTGATGAGGAGAGCTCAGGGGTAGTGGGAGATGTCTCATAAACTCCAGTTAATGACCAACCTAGGAGATCTACCCGGGTTTCCAAGCCTCCAGTTCATTTCAGCTATGACCAAGATAGTTACTTGGTAGAAGCCACGACCAGTGAGGAGGATCCCGTGACTTTTACGGAAGCTATGTTGGACATAGATTCCTTGAAGTGGTAGATGCCATGAGAGCTGAGGTGGACTCAATGGAGACCAATGGAGTCTGGACTCTGGTAGATCCATCCCCTAGGGTAAAAGCAATCGGTTGCAAATGGATCTATAAGAGGAAGAAGGGCCCCGATGGTAAGGTTGGGACCTACAAGGCTCGTCTTGTGGCAAAAGGGTACACTCAGAAAGAAGGAATTGATTATGAGGAAACCTTTTCATTGGTGGCCATGCTTTAATCCATTAGGATCCTGCTAGATTTAGCAGTGTACCATGATTACGAGATTTGGCAAATGGATGTCAAAACTGCGTTTTTGAATGAAGATCTTAGTGAAGATATCTATATGCAACAACTGCAAGGTTTCATAGTTGTGGGTCAGGAACACATGGTATGTAAACTAAACCGATCCATATATGGACTTAAGCAAGCTTCTAGGAGTTGGAACTTCCGGTTTGACTCTACCGTCAAACAATTTGACTTTGAGCAAAATCCGGATGAGCCCTGTGTTTATAGGAGATCCAGTAGGGATAAGGTTATGTTCCTAGTTCTGTATGTAGATGACATTCTACTCATTGGGAATGATGTAGGAATGTTGACTACGGTGAAAGTGTAGCTTTCATAGCAATTCTCCATGAAAGATCTTGGAGAAGCTTCCTACATACTGGGTCTTCGACTTTATAGAGGTAGATCGAGGAGGGCCTCTTACTACAGATCCAGGGGTATACTGATGCCGACTTCCAGTTAGATCCAAATGATAGAAAGTCTACATTTGGATAAATCTTCACGATAAAATCATGTGTCATTTGCTGGAAAAGCAACAAACAGGGGTCCACGGCAGATTCCACAACGGAAGCCGAATACATTGCCGCAAATGAAGCTGCCAAAGAAGACGTATGGATGAAGAAGTTCATTCATGAATTGGGAGTAGTTCCATCCAGCACATCACTTATTCCATTGTTGTGTGACAACACTGGAGCCATTGCTCAGGTTAAGGAGCCACGAGCCCACTCGAAGTCAAAGCACATCGAGAGGAAGTACCATGTATTGTGGAAGATAGTTGGAAGAGGGGACGTCCTGATTCAGAAGGTAGCATCAGCGGAAAATATAGTAGACGCATTAACTAAGCCACTAACACAAAAAGTGTTTGAGAAACATGTGGAAAGCATGGGACTCTGGCTTATACCAGATTGAACCTAAGTGCAAGTGGGAGTTGTTAGACAGTGTATGCCCTTAGCTCCAATCAGAATGATGTACATTATGACATTTAATGTAAATGAATAAAGTACATATTTGATTCGTGTTATTATGGCGTGTTTCTGTGTAATACCCTTAAACTGGACACATATGAGACTCGTGTTAGTTTAGAATCTTCATAGCTGTTGGATAGATCTGGGGAGATTTATCTTACCAAGGCTGACACTGATGTGCCACCAAGTTGGTTGGGGTAGCTTGTCTCAGCTGCTAGGGTGAGACTTGAGGTACATCCAATGTGGGTTTTCTTGAAACCCTGAACCGGACCAGAATTCTAGTATTGCCCTGGACCTTGGTGATAGATGGACAAAATCGGAATGTTACACCTGACCCTTAGACTCGATTATGATACTACACTAGGTGTTGGATTGGGCTGTCTTTGATATGCCTATTAGTAAGATCCTTAGAGGGGCCAAAACCTGGGTATGTTGGGGCAGTCTGAGAATTCATCTGAGTGGGTGATCATAGTGACAAGATCAGCCCCTTTGTCGAACAAAGTGAATGATCGGGGATGCACTCTCTCTGATGGAAACCTAAACTGCCAGCAGTTGATTTCAACCGTTGAAATTTATTTTGCAAAATATATTTATATAGAGATATACATACATACATATATATATATATATATTATGGTTTCAAAATGTTTGCAAAAGATTTTAATTCCCGAGATTCATGTGAGTAGAGAGTGCAGCCAAGGGAGAAGTCCTCTCTTGTCAGGCATGTTTGATCATTATGGGCTGAGAGATTAAGTGTAAGACCATTGAGGGTAATACCTGATGGGCTAATCTTGCATCTGCCTACAGTCCTTGGGTTTTTATAAGATGGCTTGACCCAATGACCATTTAGTGTAAATGTTGGGCCCATTAAGAGCCCATGGTGATGGGCTTAAGGGTTCACTATTTCCTATAGTGAATTTGGCCAGGCCTTGTAACAGAGGGTGGGCTGAACCCATGTGGCTGATGTGTAGATCAATGTTTGGGTCCAACACCATACAAAGATAGCCAACTGGTCAGCAGTTTGGAGGTTAAGTGAGCACATAGACTTAATGGGCCTAAAGCCCAATTCAAACTGGCTTAATGAGATTAATTAAAAGGGGACGGTTCTAGAATTTAGATCAGCAGATAGGATAAAGTATTATCCCTATCCACTTAGAGAGTCCAGATACGAATAAAGATTTGGATTAGGAAACTCTTAATTTGATTAGGAAGGTTGATCTTTATATGTAGATAAGATAAGGGATTATCCTAATCTCTTAAAGAGAGTCCAAATCCAAATACAAGATTTGGATTAGGAAACTCCTAATGGGATTAGGAGATGCTCTCTTTAAAGGCTATAAATAGAGGAGCAGGGCTAACCTCCAAAACACAATTCTCAGTTTAGAGATTACAAAGAGAGAAGAATCTGTAGTTCGATTGTTCCTGTGTTCTACGCTTTCCTGCTCTTGCCGCCATACCAGTTCGATCTCCACCTGTGGGAGCGATCAAGAAGGGTTCTTGATATTACCTTTTGGTAGGAAAGGTAATCTGAAATCGTGCTCACCAGCCCTCCATCACATTCTTGCTGAAGAGACATCCTACTGATTCTGCTGCACCTCATACAGTGTCATCTTCAATGGGAGCAGTCTTTGGTTTTCTTCTTGGGAGTGAACACCTTCATTAGGAGTTACTATTACTCCATATCAGGTATATCCCTCTCCTACCTTGTGGTTTCAGATATGGTTCTATTTGGTTTCAAGATTGATCATTGAAAATGCAGTTTTCTAAAATAGGGAATGTGATTCCCACATGGGAGAGAGAAATTTTTGAAATTTCGCTCAACCTTCCTGCAGGGTTCGGCCATCCATATGATGGATCTCTCATCCACTCAATCATCCCATAGGCTTTTCTCCCAGTCTAATCTGATCTTTAGCCCATCTAGTATTGCCCAGTTGATGACCTCGGCTAGGCTGTTGATTTGGGGGTAGCCTACTGAGGTGTATTGTTGCCTGATGCTGAGGGAGGCGCACCACTCCCGGAACTTGGCGTCATCAAATTGCTTCCCATTGTTGGTGACAAGCATGTGGGGTAGGCCGAAACGATAGATAATGTTTTTCCAAAAGAAGTTCTAGATTGCTCATGTTGTGATGGTGGCCAAGGGCTCAGCTTCTACCCACTTGATGAAGTAGTCTACAGTGACGACAAGGTATTTTCTGCCCCCCATGGCCTACGAGAAAGGGCCAAGGAGGTCCATCCCCTACTTGGCGAAGGGCTAGGGGCTGTTGAGGGCCAAGAGAGTGGTGGCCGGTTGGAGGAACAAGTTGGTGTGCCTCTGGCATGGATCTCACTAGCTCGATGGTGTCCTTGTGGAGGGACGACCAGAAGTACCGGTGCCTTAAAGTTTTCTGGGCTTGGGCCCTTCTGCCGAGGTGATTGCCACAGATGCCTTCATGAATCTCCTGCAGTACATACTCACCCTCCTCTAGACGGAGGCATCAGAGGTAGGGCAGTGTAAAGGATCTTCAGTATAGTTTTCCCTCTAACAAGGCATAGTGGGTTGCTTGACGTCTGATTTCTATCTTTAGGTTGTTGTCCTATTGATAGGAATTTGATGATGGGATCTATCCATAACAGTTCGACTTCTATTGGGAGCACTTGGACTTCTTCAATGGAGGGCCGAAGTAGCTTCTCTATGTGCACGGTCCATCTAAGGACTCTGCTCGAGGTGCTTTCCAGTTTAGAGAGGGCATCGACTCTTGCGTTCTTGGCTCGTGGAAGTTGTTGCAAGGAGAAGTGTTGGAAGTGGTGGGCTAAATCTTGGACTTAAGCAAGGTACTTGGACATGCTTTGTTCTCTGGCCTCGTAATCGTCATTTACTTGATTCCCCACCAGTTGAGAGTCGTTGTAGACTTCAACGTGTGAGGAACTATGGTTCGTAGCAAGCTATAGGCCGACGAAGAGGGCCTCATACTCGGCTTCGTTGTTTGATGCTGTGAAGTCAAATCTCAGCACATCATCGGGGGTGAGAAGGATGCGGCCCGCTCTTCTTCCTTTAGCAATGGAGGAGCCTTCGACAAAGAGTTTCCATCGGGGGTGAGCCTCATCGTCCACGTGATCCCTTTCGACATTTTTTGGGGTCTGGTGGAGGGCTCGACTAAAGGTGCATTCCACTATGAAGTCTGCCAAGGCTTGTGCCTTAATTGTGGGCCTCAGTTGGTACCGAACATCAAACTTGGAAAGCACGATGGCCCACTTCGTCAGGCATCTCAAGGTCTCGGGCTTGGCAAGGACAGCTTTGAGGGGCTGATTCGTCAGGACCACTATTGAGTGAGCTTGGAAGTATGGTCTGATCTTTCTAGCCAAAACCACGAGGGCGAAAGCCTATTTTTCTATCTCAAGATACCTGGTTTCAGCGTCATAGAGTACCTTGCCAGTATGATAAATTGGCTTCTGCACACCATATTCTTTAATTAGGACTAAACTGACTGCTTCATCCTTGTTCAAGAGGTATAGGTACAAGGTTTCTCCCTCGGACGGCCGGGCGAGGAGGGGAAGTGAGGTAAGGTATGCCTTGATCTCATCGAAGGTGTGCTGGAATTTCTCCGTCCACTAGAAATCTTTCAGCTTCTTGATGGCATGGAAGATGGTTAGGCAGCGGTTGGCTGATTTCAACATGAAGCGATTAAGGACTGCTATTCGGCCAGTGAGTCTCTGGGTTTCCTTCACCGTCCGAGGAGGTTCCATATTCAGTATGACTTGTATCTTCTCAGGGTTAGCCTCAATGCCTCTCTAAGTGACGACAACTCCGAGAAATTTGCTTGATGTGACATCGAAGGCACACTTGCTAGGGTTGAGCTTCATGTTGTACTTCTGCAAAGTGTCGAAGGTCTCAGCTAAGTCTGAGATATGGGCCTCGACTTTCAAGCTTTTTACTACTATATCATCCACATAGGCTTCGACGTTCCTCCCCATCTGCTCCTTGAATACCTTGTTAACAAGGTGTTGGTAGGTGGCTTCGACATTTTTGAGGCTGAAGGGCATCACTCGGTCATAGTATGTTCTGTGCTCGGTGATGAACGAAGTCTTCTCTTCATCACATGGGTGCATCTTTATTTGGTTACATCTGGAGAAGGCATCCATAAAGCTGAGTAGTTCATACCCTATAGTGGCGTCAATGAGGTGGTTTATCCTTGGTAGAGGAAAACTGTCCTTGGGGCAGGCTCGATTAAGGTCTGTGAAATCAATATAGATCTGCCATTTTCCATTAGCTTTCTTTACCATAACTACATTTGATAACCATAGGGTAGTGTACCTATCGAGTGAAGTCGGTATCGAGTAGCTTCCCAACTTCCTCTTCTATGGCCTTCCATCATACATGTGCAAAGTTCCTCTTCTTCTGTTGGACTGGCCTATAGCTCGGGTCCACGCTCAACCTGTGAGTAATGACCGAATGGTCAAATCTGGTCATGTCAGCGGCGGACCAAGCAAAGACGTTGGCATTAAGTCTGAGGAAGCTTACCAGTTCAGATGGGCTCTCCGAGGGAAGGTTGGACCCAATGCGGAATACCTTTTCGGGCTCATCTTTGTCTAGGGGGACCGAGACGAGGTCCTTGGCCGGCTGGCCTCGGCTCGCTGGTTCCTCCCTGAGGTCGAGACCCTCTAGTGGCAAGGTTTCTTTGTTCTTGCCCTTCAGCGCTGCCACATAGCATTGGCTTTCTTTACCATAACTACATTTGATAACCATAGGGTAGTGTACCTATCGAATGAAGTCGGCACCGAGTAGCTTCCCAACTTCCTCTTCTATGGCCTTCCATCATACATGTGCAAAGTTCCTCTTCTTCTATTGGACAGACCTATAGCTCAGGTCCATGCTCAACCTGTGAGTAATGACCGAAGGGTGAAATCTGGGCATGTCAGTGGCGGACCAAGCAAAGACGTCGGCATTAAGTCTGAGGAAGCTTACCAGTTCAGATGGGCTCTCTAAGGGAAGATTGGACCCAATGCGGACTACCTTTTCGGGCTCATCCTCGTCTAGGGGGACCGAGATGATGTCCTTGGCCGGCTGGCCTCGGCTTGCTAGTTCCTCCCTGAGGTTGAGACCCTCTAGTGCCAAGGTTTCTTTGTTCTTGCCCTTCAGCGTTGCCACATAGCATTGGCGGGCGGCATGCTGGTCCCCGCGAACAACTCCAACGCCATTCTCGGTGGGAAACTTGAGAGCAAGGTGATAGGAGATGGCTGCCCGGAGTGTGTGAAGGGTTGGTATTCTCATGATTGCATTGTAGGGTGATCTGATCCTTATGACCAGGAACTCTGTCATCCTCGTCACCTACTGGGGCTCCATCCCTACTATGATCGGTAGGGTGATCTTAACCTTTGGTTTGACAATGTTGCCGGAGAAGCCAACTAATGGGACATCTGCTGGCTGAAGGCACTATGGCGTTATCTTCATCTTCTTGAATGCTTTATTGAAGAGGATGTCGGCCGAAGAGTCACTGTCAACAAGAACCCTCTTGACTACGAAGTTTCATATGATGGCTAAAACCACCAAAGCATCATCATGGGGGACTACTACCCCCTTCAAATCCTCATCCGTAAAGGAGAGGAACTCTTACTACTTCTGCTTCTTGGAGAAAGAATCCTCAAAGGGGGAACCCAAAAAAGTATTGCAAATTCCATCGAGGCACTAGCCACGAAACTGAGGGCTGCTATAATCTCAAGAATGAAATAGAATCTCTCATACGCCGATGCCACCACAAGCAGTATGTTGGAGGCGAGGTTGACATCTTGTCCTCTCAACAGCATCAACAAGTAGTCGATGTCATTGATGCCATAACCGGAGGCACGACCTCAGGCGGAGCCTCGGCCTCGGCAAGCAAGGCCTACGCCAAGCAATTAAACATCCAGGGGCCGATCCCCAAGAAGCATCCTCTTCTTTTTTGGGGCTCCATCCCAATGCTCGGTGCCCCTTTCTTGAACATCACCATCCGAAGCCTCTTTGACTACAATGTACTTCTGGGCCCTCTCAAGGAACTCCAGTATCGTTTCAGCTGGCTTTTGGCGATTGAGTACTTGAGGGCCGAGTTAGGGAGGAGTTTGCTGATGGCGACATGCATGGAAACCGTGAGGTCGAGGTCGTAGACCTTGAGCTCCTCCTTCTTGAAGTAGTCAATGTATGATCACAAACTTTCTCCTCGCTTCTGCTTAACTGTCATTAGCGAGACAACACACTTCTGGGGTCATCGTCTGATGATGAAGCGGGCGAGGAATAGGCTAGAGAACTACTCCAACGAGTTAATGGGTTGAGTTGGGAGGCTTGAGAATCACTGTCGAGCGGCTCCCTTGAAGGTTGCTTGGAAAGTTCGGCATGTCAAGGCGTCGGAGTATCCATATAGGATCATGAGTGCCCTAAAGCTCTCCAGGTGATTGTCCGGGTCTGTGTTCCCGTCGTTCATCTACAAGGTAGGAGATTTGAAGTTTGGCGGCAATGGCTCGGTGATGATGTCGAGGAAGAAGGCACCCATTCTCCCTATAGAGTTACTTTGTCCGGCCGAGGTGTCAATTTGACCTTCCTTGACTTGTTGGAGCTTGGCTTTGACAGCATCAAGCTCTACTCACAATTTGGTGAATTAAGGGTTGGGCATGGCCTACACGCCATCTCAGTCTTCAAGGACGTAGTGGGGGTCGGCATTGACTTTGGAGTGTTCTGAGGTGAGACCGCACGCCTCGCGCTTGGTGTCGCAGTCGTTTAGGACATCCCGGAGATTCGAGACATAAGGGGAAGAGGCTCTGCATCGGCCCTCGGCTCTAGAATGGGCACTAGGGCCATTGCGATGCCTGCCTTCGTCCCTTGAGTTTGCCCTTCGGCACTGGTGATGTTGCTCAGAGTGCTGGTGGCTTTCCTCAGATTGTGCTAGTTCCTCCTCCCTTCGACTGGGAGGTCGGGAGTTCCTAGGCAAGCTAGCTGGGCGACCGCTGCCGGAATCAGAGGGTTCGATCTATGACATGTGTCCGGGGCCGAGGGCTGGCTAGATTGTAGACCCATGCCATCTTGGTTGTGCTGACTCCCCAGTGGGGTAGTCTCCCTAGGGAGGACCTCTTGCTTGGGGGTAGCTCTGCTCGACTCGTTGGGTTAAATACTCCAGGCTGTCAAGCATGGCCTGGAATTTTTCACTAGTGACAAGGTTCTGGGTGTTCCTAGCTCTTCGCACCATGGTGATTGGAGCTTAGAGACTTCTTAATTTGTTACAGTTTTTTAGGGGATCGTCTTAGCAACGTTTCTCACAGATGACGCCAATTGTTGGTGCTCGGGTTGGCCGAGGACAACAAGGTAATTTCACCCATGGGCTCTGAAAGTGGGCTGAAGGCTTCGAGGATTCGGGGACGAAATGCTAAGGCTGAAGACTGGTAGCTGAGGTGCTGCAAGACAAAGGATGTCAGAGGCCTCGAGTGAGAACTCGAGGGGGAGACTTCAACGGTCAAATCAGTACGAGGCTATGAAGAGGGGAATTAAGTGCAGACGAGGGCTCCGGGGAGGCTACTCGTAGATACTAAATTCCCAAAGTAAAGACACTCAAATTTTGTAGTAGCATCAGATTTCAGAATCAGGATCCCTCAACTAGAGGGGGTACCTCCTGTTTATACTTGAGGAACCTGGAGATTGGTGGAGATAAATGCCTGAGATGGGAGCTATACCAGAGCAATCAGCGAGATCTATGGGGACATGTGGACTCTCCATGATTGGCTCCGTACGAGGAGTGCATGGTAGTACTTGCTGTGGCTAATCGCGTCCCTAGTTATGGCGTTCGTGGGCTGGGCCTCTCAGCCCAACTGGGCCACCCTTATCAATTATAATTGTCAAAAAAGTGTAAGAAAGTTTCGCTGATTTTCCGGTAGTGTGGGACCTCCCTCGTACGAGGTCATGACACGATGTTTATTATTGGATTTGAGATAATCCGCGCCTTTCAATTATTAATATTTTAAAAACCACTTGATTTGTAAAGATGGCAGTTCAATCATTAATTAAAATATTAAAAAAATATAAAATATCAAATGGATGGACTGATGACATTAATTAAAATATCAAAACTATAAAATATTAGAAAAATATAAAATTATGAAAAAGATTACAGAGGTCCGTGTTTATTATGTTATGTTGATCATATTAAAAATGTTTGGTAAGTGGAAATTATTGTGATCAATGAAAATGACTTAATTTTGAAAAGGAAAAAGAAAGAAAAAAGAAGAATAAAATATAAAAATCTCCCTTAAGGTTTCTGACAATTATAAAAACCTTTCCTCAAGTTTTACTTTAATAAAAATCTCCTCTAAACTTTTGGAAAACTCAGCACAAACCTCCCTTTTATTACAGACCCAAGGGAAAATATTACAATGATCCACTATCTTTTCAAAATACCCATTTTATTCTTTTATTTTACATAGAATTTGTCAAAATTAATCCTAAAAGAAACTTTACTTTCTCCTCTTTCTATCTCCCACCCCTGAAACTCCATTGACTCAAAGAACAGAGGAAACATTCAGCCACTGTAAACTCCATTGTAACAGAAAGTGCGCTCAAGGATGAGGATGATGGTATTTGAAGTCTAATCTGTCAAGCCATCTGTCCCATTCTGCCACATTGGGCCATGGGTGACTCCAAACTAGGAAACACTTTTCTCTTCTTTTCCTGCATCGACATCATTCATATTAACAATCATAAGAAAATAAGGTTCCAATGAAAAAGTTTACTTAGGGCTTCTTTACAGAAGAGAAAACATGGTATCTTTAGGTCTATCAAATCGGCGATCTTCTAGAAGAGAGAAAACATTAAAGGGGTGTTCTTTTTTCTCGATTTTGAGAAGGGAAAGTTGGTCAATGGGATTTCAATTCCTGTTGACCAAGAATTTCATGTTTTTTTTTCAGATTTATGTGGGGATCAAGTAAAGTTTACTTTCCTTGGTATCACTTATCCGGGTAAGTGATACCCATCTCCTATGTGGATAAATAACTTTCTCACTTGGGGGGAAAATTGCCAACACTTGAATGGGACAAAGAGGTCCCTTTTAACAATGGATTTTTATGATTAAAATGGTCATTGCCTTATTTACATGGGAAATAAAAGAACATGGGTAAATGCACTTATCTGGATAAGTCTTTCCTGCAAAACATTTACCTAGATAAGTACATTTACCTGGGTAAGTAATTTACGAAAAACGAACAGGGCCTAAGTTTCTATTTATCTTGATTTCTGGATTCTATTCTTCTTCAGTGATATTCACTTAAATTTGATGTTTATAGACAATATCAAGCTCATATTTGAGGACTCAATGCATTCGATTGTCACAAGAAATTTTGAAAAGATTACGGTGAGATAACCTTCCATCCTTTAGTTTGATCTTGATTGTATCTGCTTTTATCGAATCCGTTGCCAATCATTTACATAGAAACATATTTTGATTTATTAGATGGACCAAAGGATGTAAACTGCAATGCAATATGAAGAATATAATATTAGGCAAAATTTTATGCTAGTTCATATGTGAGTTCCATCCATCCACCGCGAGAATTAAAGACATCGGTAGATGATCAATGAATGTAGCAACTATGACATCAGAAGTTTGGTGGAGGTCTGGAGCCAAAAGTTGCGGGCTTCTCCATTGGGGCCGGAGCACTTTTTCTGGTTTCGAAATAAATATGGGTTCTAAAAAATAAACGAGACTGCTACCACTCCGGTAATGGGGGTGTAGTCGAGACTGAATGGTTCTTGAAGCACAGAGCGAGTTTTCTGACAATGGCAAAGGAGTACCCGGACAACATGGGATCCTACGTTCTCCCTCTCCTTCTATCATTCAATCCTATGAATCCGCAAGTCGTGTTTCTCAGGTCGCTTCAGAAGATCATTTGCTATCACCTAGAGAGTAGAAGGTTGGAGGTGGTTCATGATTTTTCAGGCCAAGGTGATCCACTAGATCACATCTTGTGAGACAAGGTTCAAGGTGTTTATGGTGGAGTTAAAGTAGATCTCTTCTTTGACTAATGGAGTTTAAGTTAGTTGAATGCTTATTCTCTTTTTGACCCAATGGAGTTGAGTTTTAGGGGTGAGAGATGCATCCAGATCTACTATCCACTACTTGTTCCCACATCTATGCCTCCAGATCTCACTTTGTGTATTCGGAACATCTCCCTATGAATGAAAAGGGAGATATTCCCAATGCCTAGCTATTTTGTATAGCATATCCGAGCTCGAGGGAGATTGAAGGAGAAAGGAATTCACATCTGACCCCATAAAAAGTGTCTCAAAAACATCCAATAGCACATCCCAAATGTGTGTTGGGAACATCTCCTAGTGATAATGTAAGGCATTTTTGGGGCGGGTTCTGTGGGGGGCAGATGTGAACTCAGGAGAAAGAGGACGGTTAAGAGTTATTTAAGAAGGGTAAAATGGGTATTTTTAGAAAATAATACATCGGTGGAACATTTTCCATCTGGGTCAGTGATGAAAGTAAGGTTTTCCAGGAGAGGTTTTTCTTAAAGTGAAACTTGAGAGAAGGTTTTTATTATATTTTACCTAAAGAATTATAATAATATCTCACCTATGTGTGTTTAGAAAACCAGACTGGATCGGCCAGTCAAATTGGTTAAACCGTGGCCTGAGGTCCTGACCAGTTCAGTCATACCCCAATAATCATACTTGCTCAAAAGCTGGTGAAAACTGACTAATTCGTCGATTTAACAAAAAAACCGATGAATCAATCCCAATTTCATGAAACCACTGAAATCCATTACATAAATAAAATTTTAAAATGTTATTAACAAGATTTTAATCCAAGGCCTCTCATTTTAATAAATTACTTAATTATAATTAATTCACCTCTTTACTTATATTAATTAATGATTATTTATTATAAATATTATTATGTACTATTTTAGAAAAAATATAAATATAATTTATATTTTAAAAAAATATTACATTATCATCCATCCACTATATTTATATTAAAAATTATAAAATATATTATATATAATATTTATATGACGCATACATATATCACATCATCAAGATTCACTTTGACCCGTGAACAATAAGTAGTGGAGAAAGAGTCTGAATACAACCGAGTCAGTAGTGTGCGAAGAAAGAGTCTGAAGCAACCATGACAATTGAATGGAGGAGCGATTGGGACACAGCTGGATCAGACGACAAGCCCGGCGGACGATCAACCAGCGGTGGCGACGACGCCAGAGAGCGTCACAAGCTTGCCGAACGTGAACGCCGGAAGTCCATGCGAGAGCTGTTTCTTTCTCTCCATGCTCTCCTTCCTCACGCCAACACAGTTCGAAAAGAACAGTCAGTAATCGTCGACGAGATCATCAAGTACATCCCCTTAGCTGCGGCTCGCCTTCGATCCCTTCAGAACCGAATGGAATCATCGTCATCGTCGGCTGCTCCCAAGTCGTCGCCATCTGTGCAGGTCTCCGACCGTAGCTCGGCCGCGTCCAACTCAACTGACTGCGACATCCGCGTTGCACCTGAGCCTTCTTCGTCTGTATCGATTCGCATCCGAGGTGACCGTGTCAATGTGTCTCTGTCTGACAGCAAGACCACCTCGCAGGCTCTCTCACTCTCTGCTGTCTTGGATGAGCTCGAAGCTCATCATCTCGAGCTTATCCGCTCTACTTACTGCTGTGATGGAAGTAAAACAATTAATTACTCTGAAAGCAAGGTTTGTATTGCTTTTATCGGTGCCTCTTCGGATGTTTTGATTGAATCCTTTTATCACCCATGAATCTTTTTCTAGTTTTCTGAACTGGGTTCCTTTCCTTTTCTTATTTTGATTAGAGGTTTGTGATGGGTTGGGCAGATCTCCAACTTTGTTAAAGGCAAGACTGGAAGAACTAGCTTGTAAACTGCAAAAGTTGAGAAAATCGTCCCCGCGTAAGAGATCCTTTGATCAGCTCGACTGATTAATTTGATCGACCGGTTTATGGAATAACATGTCACCCGGTGGTTAATTCCTATGTCGTCTATGCTTCTGGCTGCTGCTGCGTAGACGAGTGTGATCTCACCAAGTTTTTTTTTTTGTGTGGTAAAAAAAATATGAGAATAATTCTGTCCCCAGTCTACCTTGTCAGATGTTGAAGAGGCGTTTAGATTATGTATGGTAATTGAAAATGGAACAATTGCGACAAATCATTCTCTATTTTGTCTTCTCATTAGGTTGGATGAGTTTATGCTCCATGGAATTAAATAGTACATAATGTTGGAGATGAATGGGGCCACTGTAATTTTGGAGGATAAGCTCTGACGCACATCTGAAGACACTGTCTTTAAAACGTTATTTGCCCCCACTCAGTTTTATTGAGTTTGCTGTTGGGTTATAGGCAAATTCGTTCTCAAGATACAACAGATCCTTGGGCGAGAATCTGTAACCAGCAAAGTTGAAGAGTCTCCAAAGAAACCTTCTGAGACTGTAGCAGGCCGGACTGAGAGAGAGAGAGAGAGTGAATTTCGAAAATTGTGTATTTTGGAGTCTAATTCATACTCCTTAAATAATTTGTGAAGAGGTATGAAGAAAAGGTAGGTTTGTGACTGTTTAAAAAGTAGTTAATAGTTAATGACTTTTGACTTTGAATTGTGCCTCTTGATCACACCCGATCAAATCGACTGTTGATCAACGGTCAGCAACGCACCAAAACCAAAGTTGCCCATCACGAGCCACGCGGGTGCGAGCAAAGTGCGCCTCTAAAGTGCCTCATTGTGCTGCACACACGCGTGCGCGCAAGTTGCATGGTATCGAATCCCCATAATAATTCTAAAGAGTGTAAATCAGCTCCTATAGAAATACTGAAAACAAAACTTATAATTTTCCAATATGGGACAAGTTCAAAACTGGGTTTTGTAAGAAAAAACTGATTTTTCAATCAAGTGTGCAAGTACAATTTCTCATGTAATTGACCAATCAAAATCATTGGATTTAATCTATTATGAGATTAAAATTCAACACATAATTGACAAAACAAAAAATAAGAATAGTTATTTATTAATTCACCAACAAAAATTATTTGTCTACGTGACTTTTTTTTTTTTAAGTTATGGTCCATGTGATTATCCAACCATTGATTGGACAATAGTTGCAGTTTCATTAGCTGTTTGGGTAAACTAGTATTAATTCAATCTGTGACATGTATTTTATTAGGTTGGATGAGTCTGAGTTCTGCTCCATGGAATTAAATAGTACATAATTGACAAAACAAATAAGAGGAATAGTTATTAATTAATTCACCAACAAAAATTATTTGTCTACGTGACTTTTTTTTTTTTTTTGAAGTATGGTCCATGTGATTATCCAACCATTGATTGGACAATAATTGCAGTTTCATTCGCTGTTTGGGTAAACTAGTATTAATTCAACCTGTGACATGTATTTTATTACATATTCCCTTTTTACAGACTGAATATAGTTGCACTACAAATGCAGCAGATTCACATTTGCTGCAACCTACACTGCCGGGATAAAGCAGGCCAATCAAAATTGGCCATGTTGTATCTCGAGTTCGGCAGAAATTCTCTCAAACATGGCTTGATTTGCATGCTGCCGCAAGTAAAACTTAACTTATCAACATTAGCATCTTTCTTAACAGAATGGGATGATTAAAAGTGATCCAATATAAGCTTTAATTCCTTTTATTTCCTTACCGAATAATTCATCAATTGAGATTGCAGGCAATCAAATCGTGTAATACAGAATACGTGAGACTACCTAATTTCTTCCTTTTGTCCATTGGGTAGGGTGATAATTAAGGGTCCCTTTCACCGTCTTTTTAAGAAAATCTTCTGCTAGATATGATAGTTAAAAGATGTATTGAATTTTTGCATGAGATCTGAGTAGCCTAAATCTAGTTCGGTAGACGTACGTTTTTCTGTAAAAGAATAAAACCCGGAAAATGTAAAAATGTTTATTTGAACCTTCTTAAAATCAGTCTAAAATAAGCTTTTTATATCTTTTTGATGCTTCAGCTTTTGCTGACTAAATTTTCTACAAACCAAACAGAAATAAACTGAAAATCCGTCCATCCGACTTATAAACAGCGGAAAGACCATGCAAATAAAACACACCAAATGAGCCCTAAGCTTTTAATAAAGGGAATAGTTTGACATCAATTCCACTCAGAATACCTAACGCTATAATACAGATTACGTCAGTGTTAGGGGCAGAAGATTCCCAACGGGGGATTAGAAAGTAATATAGGAGGGTGGGCATAAATACATTTGGGGAATCAATAAACCAACTCTGAGGGGGACTACTGAACTTGAAAAAAACGCAGCCAAGTGTACGAGAACAATCAAACCATTACTTTAAGTTTTTAAGTGCCTGTTTGATGAGAGCATTTTCATGGATCAGTTTTTGGCTGATAAACCTGGAAAATTGTGAAGCCATTGTTTGATAAAAAATTCTAAAGTTGAAAATAAGCTTACATTAACCAAAAAATCGACTTTCCAGTGAAAATAAGCTATTTAAGTAATTTCTTTAAAGTGATTCAATGGACACAGCTCAATCAATGCAGAAGCCCTGCCAAACAGGACCTTATTGTTATCAATAAATGATTGCTCCTTAATATACTTATAGAATCAAAGAGGTAATATCTTGATTCACCAAGAAATTCAGCAGCTGACTACCCAATACCTATTTCTCTCAACGGACCCACCTCATGACTACAGAGTAGACCTTGGCAAAAAGTTGACCCAACCTGCAAACCTGACCCAACCCAACCTGAAAAAATAGGGTTAGAGTCTCATTTAGCAACCCGAATGTGAAAATGACTCGACCCGAAAAAACTGGGTTGGGTTGGGTTGGGTTGGGTCATGGGTCAACCCGCTGACCCGATTGTCAAGTCTAATTGGGATTATTTATGCATTGTTAGAAATTTCCACTCTTTAATTTTTATTATTTAGTCTTTACTTTTTATTGTTTACTCTTTAAATTGTTAAATGTTTAAGTTTTTATTTTATATTTGAAATTTTAAGGTTAATTTTTTTAATTTTAACATTTTTCATATAATTTTTCTTTATTTTTTTAAATTTCAATTATTTTTTGAGATGACCTGAATTGACCCATGTGTCAACCCTAACCCAAACATTTAGGGTTAGGGTCTAGCATTTGACAACCTAACCCGAAATTCAACTCGAACCCGACCCACCCTACCCGATTGTCAGGTCTACTAGATAGTGACTCATGAAGGACGTGCTTACTACAACGGGTTTAATAGGGATTACAACTTTCCAAGCTCACGTGCTCATGTTGTGTGATGCCCATTTCGATTTGAAGTTTCACCGCATAGTGCCATATTGATTCCAATTGTTTTGGCATGCGTCCACAACCACGAATGGATGGATATAGTCCCTGAAGTCTACTCCGGCAGTAACCGTGCAGTGCTGGTATTTTGTCATACTTCAGTGTTTGTGAGTGTATAGGAAGAAACGTGACGATAGACTTTGACTCCAATATATAGAACCCCTTTTCTTGTCTAGCAGTTGAAAATTATACAAATGATACTTGCAGCCAAACCTGACTTTCCAAGCAAATCCAGGTTTATAGTAGGGGTGCTCAACAAAAAACTGAAAAACCGAAATACTGAATCAAATCGAGAAAATCAAACCGAAAAATCCAGTTAATTTAATCAATCCATTTGATTTTGGTTCAGTGTTTTGCAAAAAACCGGTGGTATCGGTTTAATCTGAAAGAAAAATCAATTGTTAACTAAATCAACTGGTATATTATATATATTATTTATAATAGGATATATTACATATTTTTACTAGTGGGAACCTGTGCGATGCATGGGAAAATATGAAAGATTGAATAATTTTATTTACTATTAATTAATTGATAAATTAATAATCAAAGTTTGCTGTTAATTAACCAAAAGTATTCAAAGTTATTGTTAATAGTTAAAATTTTCATAATTGTATTTTTCATTTAGTGTTGATTTATAGAAAATAATTATTGTTAATTTAATATGAACAAATATTTTTTATTAAATTTAATTTTATTAATCATTTGTAGTAATTTTAATAATTGTTATTATTTTCTTTATTTTTAAATGAAATTTTGATTGACTTTAAACAAATAAAAATAATTATAAAAGCTAATATTTTTATTAATTTACTAATAATTAACAATTATATATGAATGGCAACGGAGTGGGGTATCCCATTCCTATCTCAATCCTGTAGTCAAGACACTCTACCCCATCCCCACCCCTTACCTAGTGTAAAGCGGGTTCAAGGCAAGACCCCCACTCCCCGTTAAGGACGAGGAATCCTTAAATCCCCCCTCCTCTCTTCGTCCTCAATGACAGGTAAGTTTAGGGCAAGACACCCACTCCTCATCAAGGATGGGGAATCCTAGCATTTTACCCGCCCCGTCCCTAGTGTCGAGCAAGTTCAAGGCAAGGCACCGACTCGCCATCAACCCAATATTCAATTTGATGACAAAAATGACCAAAAGTATATACTGAGTATCAACCACATGGTAAATTTTAAAAGTACACAAATTGTCTTTAATTTTCAAAAATGTAATTTTATGAAAATTTTGGAAAATTTACTACATTTGTGTAACTTTGAAAATTTATTCAAATTTATTTTTAAATTTTTATTGAATAATTTATTTTCTTTTTAAATGGTTTACTTACAGAGTTATACTAATTTATCTTATATTTTCTAATATAGAGTAATCAATAATTTCCTTTTACCAATATTATACTAATTTATCTTAATAATTTGTGTATTTATTGGTTCAAATTATAGTTTTCCCTTTCCCATACTAATTTATCTTTAATAATTTTCAATAATTTACAATGAAAATTACATAATTTTTAATAGTTTTCCAAAATCTATCAAATGTAATAAATTTTCCAAAAATTTCCAAAATATTCCAATAATTTTCAATAATTATTTAATACATTTTAAATAAACTTACAAAAATTTTATATATTTTAATTTCCAGAATGTTATTTTAAAAAATTTAGTTTTATGAAAAGTTTTGAAAATTTTATTACATTTGTGTAATTATGGAGATTTATTGAAAATCATTTTAAATTGTTATTAAATATTCATTTTTATTATGTAGTTTACTAACAAAATTACACTAATTTATATTTTACTTACCAATATAATTTAATTAACAATTTCATCTTCCAACATTATAATATTTTATCCCCCATCTACATTCGGTTATTAACTATAATAATAGCAATAACTAAAATTTTATACTTTTTGAAATTATTAAATATAATTCTCAATTTTATAGAAATTGGTTAAAGAGCTTTCAATTTCTGCAAAATGTTGTTAATTAACATGAATATAACAATATTTACCCAAAAAACTTTAAAAAGTCATGATGAGTTAATTAATAACAATATTTATTAATTTTTGGCAATTTATTAACCGTACTAATAAGAATATTTAATTTTTGGTAATTTACTAACCATATTTATTAACTTTTGGTAATAACACTATTTAATACTTATTGAATATGGGTTGGATTAAATGTTAACCAATTGGGCGGAGAGATTTTAGGAATTGATTGGGGAGTGGGGTAACATGTTCAATGGGAATGGTGGAAAGGGAAGAGGAGTGAGAGTCAAGGAGAATGTAAGGTGGGGGTAATGGAGCAAGGAGAGACATGATGATGTGGACTGTCTTGCTTTATATATATATAGATAGATATATAGATAATATTTATATTACATATATTATAATATATATTGAAAATTTAAAAAATTGAGAAATCAAAGAATTATCTCGATCAAAAACCGAATCAATCAACTGATTAATCAATTGGTTTAGGTTTGATTTCAGCTCCCAATTAATCAAGTGGTACTGATTCAATTTCAGAAAATAGAAAATAGCTCATGGTTCGATTAACAGAACCGTGAGCACCCCTTATGGGCTCTGGACCTTGGCTGCTACTGTGCTACATTTTTTTTACCCAATGGATTTGAATCTGACGATAAAGTATACCAGGAGAGTGCAGAAGGTCTAGATCATAACCTCTTGATCTGGACTGGTCATTATTGATGTAGCGCGATCTAACTACTCCCTGCTGGAGGATGATCTGGCTTCCAACCGAGTAGCGAGGTAGGTGAATCTGCAAGACAGCGGATCAGAGAACCCGAGGTGGCTAACCCGACGAGGTCGCTCCGATGCTTAAGTTAGTGTACTGTGGTGTGAACTGAAAGCTTTGAGAACTTGAGAGCTAGAGAGCTAGAGAGTAGAAAAATCACGCGTATCTTGTGTCATTGCGGTTGGTGCCTTTATATAGGCATTGTTTGGTGTGGGTCTCACGCATCGCATCCGAGATTTCAGAGAGGTCGTGCCTAATCGGTCCGAGATCCTCAGAGGTAACTACCATGCACGTTGACCATCCTTCGGAACGTTCGGAACGTGGGCCAACTTCCAAGAATCGTGGGAGTGTCGGGATATGCATGCCGAATTTGTCGTCGAGCACGTCTTGCAGGTCGCCACTTGGACGTCAGTCAAGCTAGCATGCCCTTGAGGGAGGTCGCTCCTTGCGTCGAGGTCACTTCGGCCAGTGACGAGGTGCTATAGGTCGGCCCTGGACGAGGTGCTTCTAGCCGACCTGAGTTGTGGTCGAGGTCGCTAGATTGGCATAAAGGCAAGTTGCCAAGTCGGCGCTAGAGGTAGGTCGCCAGATCGGCACAAGAGGCAGGTTGGCGACAATGCCAGGTCGCTAGTTGAGACTCCATCGTTTTGGCTAAGACAATTTATCGCTTAGGTGGTTTTGGATGTCACGCAGTTATTCCGAGATACCATGTGTCACAGTATCATTGAAGGGCCAAATCCATCGTCATCAATTATGTTGTTCAAAGGGTGCCTCGTGATGTTTATGCAGCTAAACTTGGCGTGTGTTGCATTTTTGCTTTGTTAATAATATTATAGCACGGCCTCTAAGTTCTCTTATTCTTGTGAGTAGCTTGAAACGTAAGTAGCAGTGTCCTTTGTCTCGGCCTTTGTTTTGAATTTGTTGTGGGAAATCGGGCAGGGATGTAAATGGACGGGGGTATGGGACGGATCAGATTAGACCCTATTGGATTTATATTGAGCTATAAATGGGTCAGTTCTACCTGACCACCAAACCTAGTATATCAGTTCTGGTTCTGTGATTTTGTTCCACTCCTAATTAATACTTGGACTGGGACCGGTTGTTGCTGTTCTGAACCAATTAAAACCCAAACCGGTTATTGAGGAATTAGTATTATATACTATTCTGATTATCTTTTTCCTTAATTTACTAATGGTATTCAATATCTAATTCCGAACCAGGTCTAAACTAGATCTGATGGATAAGATTTGATCTGAATCCAAATATTAACAAATCAAATTTGCATTTAAGTAATATTCAATTTAATCCTATACATTTGCAGCCCAACCATCCTGCCCAAACCTTTTCAATATGCACAAACAATTAAATACATAAAAGGACACCGCACACAGACATATACAGACATTTGCTTTCTCATATGGAGTTCTTCTCTTAAGACTTAAGAGTAGGGTTGGTTTTGTGCCAAAGTTAAGAACGCAAAACAAACAAAATAACAGAGAATACTAGACAAGGTTTAACATGGTCCGGCAATTTGTATCAACATCTACAGTTAAACCCCTGCAATGCTAGCAGTTTTCATCCCAGGTTGGTCTTGTACACATAAATATGTACTTCTGTATGTTTTTATATGTATAGCTAGCTTGTTTAAATGGGCCAATCTAGACCAATAATTCCAATATCTTAGTCTAGGCCTTAAGCCCATTGGGCCAGTCTGGGCCGTTTGCAACCTTTGGTGGAGGAATGATAGTGGATGGGCAAAAAGAATTTACCAGGATGAACTAATAACTACTAGGGACGGCTAAAAAACTAGTGCACAGAAGGGTGAAATTGGGAGATTAATATGGGAGGGCTGATGAAGATAAACATGGAAAACAATGTTCTATAGGTTAGAGAAGTGAAGATAGAGGCCAGCTGGGGTCAATATGGGCTGTATAATAAAACCAAATTCAATTTATCAACCATCATCTTGTTCCACCAAAATAAGATGATTACAAGAGACTTCTTTAGAGCTAGTGTTGCACATATCCATATTAAAACTAAGAAATGAAACAATTCCCACGTCCTACAACAGGCACGAATAAATAATGTCTTGTGATTTATTCTAAATAATAAATATGAAGATTACTAAAGAAAAAACTAAAATATATTAAAGAGAAAAAGGTATGTCTTAGGAGAATAGGAGCAATCAGTAATAACACACAGGACAGCAAAATAAAACATGGTACAAACAACAGAATTACAAGTGCAAATGGTGATGGGAAATTTCCAAGGCAGCTTTTTTAAGATTTTTGTTCTTCCAGCTGCTACACCAGTTATCAATATTGCTTATTTATTAGTTACCTACTTCATGTGCATTCTCTTTCTATGACCTCTTTTGATATTTTAATGTGATGAATGATTTGGGAAGCCTACATAATATCATTAAGATGGCATCCTTATCAACATTAAATATCTCAAGGAAAAAACATGCTGGCATAAGCTTGAGCCCCCAACGTTATTTATTCATCAAATGTTTGATGAAGTAAACATTTGTCTGTATGGTTACTTTTCCTTGAAGTGGGTGCACAATGCCTCCACAACTATTGTCAAAAGGACAATATTTCACATGTTTACAAGTTGTCCTCTAATACATGGAACATCTTTATTCTGACTTGTGAAGATAATGAAGAATGTATAAAGAAGCAGATGACAAGAAAATACACACAGAATAACTAAGCAGATCCATACCAGTGGTTATTTGCACCATTTTGCTCCTCTCAGACATCTTCACCAGAAGAATCATGACGATAACAGTGGGATTTCAAACATCAAGTGAACTGATTTTCATCCATTTAGGTCTCTCCTGCAATCAATAAGAAAAATAAATAAACGTTTATCATAATGTAGATGGATTTCAACTGCGCACCCATGATTGTGATGAACATCAATCAGTTGAGTTATATACCATTCTGTACTATATTTCGATTTGTAAAACTTGACTAGAAATCAAAGGTTGCCATTACATATCAAGAATCCATATACATAGCAAGATCATGCAGATTCTAGACAAGTACAGTGTTAGAGATTCCACTTGAATAACACAAATATCTAAGAGATACAACTACATGTTCATGTCAAAAGGGGAGTTTGGTCTATCATTATCAAAGAACCTATTCATTTCATACAATTTGTCCATCATCCAAATATTGTGGACTAACCAATCAGTGAGCATCCCTTTAATGATCATTCCAAAATCAGAAAAACCAAAATTGAACAATTAAATGAAAATAATGGTCCAGAAAGAACATATACCAAGAGTTTAAAATTTGGACTTGGATGGCATGACAGTCACCACAACATTCCCAGTCTAAGAATCAAGAGTAGAGTCTCTGGAAAAAAACAATTATTTACTTTAAACACCCTTCTGATCCGTGACTTTTCATCAAAACTTTTAGTACTGAAGAGAATATTAGTACTGAAGAACCTTGAAGACACATTAAGGTTGCAAGTTAGGTTGCATGACTTGAAGAATTTCGACTACATTGGGATGGAGTTAGAGTTTAGGCCCTTTAAACCTTTAACAAATTCCCAACCCAATCTGACCCAAGTTGCACCCATAAAACTCGCCTGAATAATTAAGATTCATATCGAAACTCCTAAGAGAAATACATAAATCAGATATATTAAGAAATAATCCCTTCAACATCCAAATGATTGGAAATAAGATGGAAATAATTAATCATGAGTTTATTTACCTATGTAAGAATTAGAATGTGATTGCTCATGAATACATGATGTTGATCGATTGAAGGTTCTTTCTTTTAGTATTACATACTACTCATTACAGGGGAATCAGGGGTTGGGCAGAGAAAGATGCATGTTAGATTCTGCACCACCAATGATGCAGCGTAGAAGCAAGAAACCGGGCTGGCTATGCAAGCACCGGGCGAACACAAGGCTTTGTAGTTAAGCCGAAGAGAATTCTACGTGAATCTCTAGAGGAGAGAGAAAAGTTGGCGAGAAACTTGAGTGTCTATTAACTTGGAAATAACTGTATTTATAATACATCTTGGAAAATTGTAGAGAAACTAGGAAAGAAACTTGTAGATAATCTAAACAACTAATCTTCTAGCTAGGATCGAAGTCTTCTTGGAGGTTGCCTTGATCTCCACCGTCCGATCTCCCTGGATCTATCCATACATGGGTTATCCTGCCTTCTTGGAATTATCTTGAATTATCTTGAATTTGGGATCTTGGATCTTGGAAGTTATCCTTATCCTGCATGTGACTCTTATCCCATGAGTTGCCGCCTAGATGATGAGATGGGCCTTGAGATAGGCCTCCATCAACCAATTAGGAGGGGTGACAAGTGACCATCTCGACTACTGGGCCATCGGTGGTTGATTGAAGGTTCAAACAAAAATACTCAAAGATGCTACAAGCTTTATCATGTACATACAACATTATAATATGTTAGAGAGGAAGCACGACCATATAACATTCTAACAATATACATAATTATTGTATCCTTCTGATAGAAAATTAGTCCACTTGTGGCTAATTATCATTAACGTCAAAAAATCCAGGCAAAGTTTAAATTATACAAGCATTAATCATATTCGAGGTTCAAAATTTCATCATGTATCAAGCCATATCAGGCATATCTTATCTTATTGGTAATGCCTGGATACGCTAAATATTAGGTACTGGTATTTTGTGTTTTTAACATTTTCAGGGGGCAGGCCTTTATACGTATGATACTTTGAACCTTGGTTATATCTAAACAAATTTACAACCTATTTTAACAATTTGTAAAAGTCAAGTTTTAAAATATGGGGGTGTAATGTGAGGCATTCCACTACTTGAAAGTGTGAGTGACAGTTCAAACTTCAGAACACTAGACTACAAGAGGTGTAAGCCTCCTAAAGGGGAGGAGTTTTCTTGGTCTTTTTCCTTCATTAGTTCTTACATTCCTCTCTCTCTTTCTTTCTTTCTTTTCATTTTTTTTCTCTCTTTTCTTTCTTTCCTTGTTGAGGCATCCATGCCTGTTCTGACTGCACCTCAAAATGCCTTTAAAACACTGGAAACAGTGTATATTTTTTTATACTCATAAAAATTCATTATGGCAATTTAAAACATATTTACAATATAGTAATTCAAAGTTAAAATATTTCCTAAACTAAAGTGTTTATATTTATACACCACAAATCTGCAATCTCTAAACACCTACTTCTGAAAATTATAGTCTAACATTTTAGACAAATGATATGCTTTAAATTTAGGAAAGATGAACTTGATTTCAAAAACTTTAAGAAATTCATTCAGAATCAGATCATTTAATAAACACCCCCTTGCATATTGACCAAGCATCAATTACATCAGACATAATATTATTATGAATTATACTGGTATAAATGGAATAGTCTGCATAACACCATTCAAGCCATGCAACTTGTATGATTCCATATTGTTTCATATCATTGAAAACAAAATAAGATACATGTTCTTGGATGGATATGAATACATATCAATGTTTTAATCCTTAAATGCATGCATCAAAATTTTAAAAGTATCCAACTAGTCTGGTTACTGTGATATGTTAAATTTTTGGAATGTCAGATAGATTAAGTTGTTTTACCTTATGCAGAGCTGTTACCTTGTGTCTATTGAGAATAGAGGTAGAATCCTGCAGAAAGTTTGATTTTTTTTTGTCACCCCCTCCCAAGACCCGAAAAAGTGGGAACTGGCACTGGGTAATGGGCTAATGGCCTTTTTGGGGTATCTTGAGAGGTTGGCCTTCTTAGCTATTCTGTATGGTATCTGAAAAGGAAGATATCCTTAGAATTTGCAAGATAAATTTAGTCCACTCAGACTGCCTTCAACTTGATTAATCCAAATATAGCTGATTATGCCTCCATAATTGGCAATCTCAGAGGGGTTATAACGGATAGCATTGTGAGAAGTGGATAAATGTGGTTTAGTTTTCTGGTATTCCTTGTATCCTAAAGTCGGAAGGCTCAACTTTGATTACTCAAATGGTAATTCTTGGCTGTCCAGCACCAGGGCACTTCCAGGTATAGTTCCAATTCCATCATCTTCATTTTGTCTAACCTGGTGGGTGAAGGAAAGTACAGCTGATCTGGGCTCATCATTTCATGATTTGAGACTATACTATTGCCATTGTTTTCAGAACTAATGTTGAGGGAGACTCCCATTATTGCTAAAGTGGATTTTATTGTTGGTTAGGTGTTGTTGGAGATATCCCCATATAATTTAGCCTTTAATGTACTATAAACCATCTTAATTACTATAGGTTCTTTTCTAGACTATAACTTTCTTCTTGAATTTCTGTTATATTGTTGGTTAAGGAAAAGGAAAGAAAAAAAAAAGTATGTGGACAGGATTATGGGAAAGGATAAGATCAGTTTAGATTTTATGGTTATGAGATCCAAAATATAATTATCCTAATATAAATGCACTAATTTAAATTAAAATTAAAAAATGGATTCAATAACTAAAATACAATAAACAGGGGATTTCCACACAAAAAGTATTACATGCAGAACCTATCTGACATCCTGAACAATGGAAATTTAACAACTTCAAACTCAGAAAATGAACTTAGAGAAGAAAAAAAGAATGTGAAGAAAACAAAATCATAAGTCAAAAAAAAATAATAATAATAGCAGGTACAATTAAAAAGGCACAGAATTTTACATTCTTTATACCCAATTGGAGATTTAGACCAAAAAGGACATTGAAGTACCTTCAGGGTGAACATCCCAAATAAAGAAGACCCTTTCAGAGCACGGTCAATATTGGAAGGCACATCAGTAGGCACATTGTTGATAAATAGTCCATACAAGCCCATACCAAATATTAACATAACAGTGCCAGCAAGATAGACATCTGCATTTAATATGAGAAATTCAACTTCAACATATTTCTAAGGCGAGAAAAATGCAATTAGATCAAATACAGCATTAAGTTGCTAAAAACTTTAGTTCTAAAGGTGAAGATGAAATGTGGAATTTTCTACCAAGCTAAATTTGAAAAGAAGATAAAAATTCTATAATCAGATTGGAAAAGTAAAAGGACCTCATATATGCACATTACAAGGAAAAAATTAGTGCACCTCCAATTAAAGAAAGAAAACCAAGAAATAATAGATACCTTTTTCTCTTGACCTTTTTTAGGCTAGGAATATCAGAAAATTTTCATTTTTTATTATTTAGAATACTTTTGGGAAAAATTGTTACTAGGTCACATAAGTTTACCAATTTGGGGAACCCCATTTTTTGACACTAGGAACTTCCCCATTAAAAAGGATAAATAAACCCTAACTATAATAACAACAATTTTTTTTATCAGTAACTGCATAATTTATTAAAGAGAGAAAGAAGGGATTGTGCATAGTGTAGAAATAAAAAAGTGTAAAAAGAAAAACAAGTCAATGAGAGACAAGATCTATTATCTCTCCCCACAACTGTGTCCAAAATAAAGTCTCTCTTCCCACCCCTTGTTTGGCTAAAGCATCAGGTAACAGAGAAGTTTAGTAGTACAGTCAGGATGCATTTAGGCAATGATTAAAAAGAAACATAAGCAAAAGAATTTAGGCATTTAGGCATTTAGGCAAGTTTAGTAGTACAGTCAGGATGCATTTAGGCAATCAATTTTCAGCAGTCTTCGGTTCATCAGAAAGAGAAACATAAGCAAAAGCTGTGGTGGCATGGGCAAGAATTAAAGGAAAAGTTGATTAGAGAGTTGAGCAATCTATTAACTAGCTGATATGACCCCAAGGACCACAATTTTCTAGCCAGCCAGAAGAGTTTGTATGGCATAGCCCCAATCTTAGTCAAGGCTCTCTTATGTCCACAAAGATGTGAGCCAAACCAATAAAATCAGTAGAATATTTCAGAAAAAAGCAAAAGAAATCAGAGAAGAAGGAGGAAGATTGGAGAAGAAAGGAGAAAGAAAGGAGGAGTTCAAATGTCTCCTCTTTCCCCTACTCTAATCTTTTATTAAACTTACTTAAGTTACATAAATTACAAGGAGGCCCTTAAGTAGGTGACCACATCAGCACTAAACTTAGAAAACATAAATAAGAGCTAAAGGCCCAATAACAAAACATAACATGAAAGAACTAATAAGAAAGACACTAATGGGCCCAATCTCTCTACACACCCGTTCAAGCTGAGCATAGATATCCATCATGCCCAGCTTGCTTATATAATAAACCAGCTTTTCTATAGGAACACCTTTTGTCAAAACATCAGCCAATTGTTCTTCAGAAGCAACAAATGGTAGACAGACTTCTCCTGAGGCAACTCTCCCTCATATAAAATGTCTGTCAACCTCAATGTTTTTAGTTCTGTCATGTTGAATAGGATTGTGTGCAATGTTGATAGCAGCCAGGTTGTCACAATATAACATCATTAGCTTCTCATAGTCTATACCCAATTCATCTAAAAGTGATCTCAACCACAAAAGTTCAGAAATTCCATGTGCCATTGCCCTGTATTCCGCTTCAACTGAAGATCTTGCCACTACAGACTGCTTCTTACTACTCCATGATACAATGTTCCCCGCTACCATAGCACAGTAACCTAAAGTAAACCTCCTACCATCAATACATCCGCCCCAGCCAGCATCGGTGTATGCTTCTAGTTTCATGCGTCCATGCTTAGCAAACAAGATACCTTTTCCTGGAGTCCCTTTTAGATAGCACAGAACTCTCTCAGTAGCTGCTAAATGTGAATCTCTGGGAGAATGCATAAACTGGTTGATTACACTAACTGCGTAGGAAATATCTGGCCGAGTCATGCAAAGGTAAAGTAACTTCCCAACCAGTCTCTGGAACACCCCCTTATCAGGCAACAGTTCACCTTCAGTCGCTAACAACTTATGACTTTGGTCAATAGGAGTAAAAGCAGGTCGAGCCCCCAGTTTCCCAGTCTCTGCAAGGAGATCAAGAATATATTTCCGTTGAGAAATGAAGATACCATCCTTAGATCTGACAACTGACAACTTCAATTCCCAAGAAATATCTGAGTTCCCCTAAGTCTTTAATTTCAAATTCAGTGTTAAGAAAACTCATTTCCTGTAACCACAATATCATCAACATAGACAATCAGGAGGGTCACTAAGGAATCTCTCCTCTTAACAAACAAAGTATGATCCGAGTGAGTCTGTGTGTACCCAAAAGCAACAAGAGCAGCCCAAAATCTGTCAAACTAGGCTCTAGGAGACTTCTTAAGGCCATAAAGAGACTTCTTCAGTTTGTAGACCTCTTTCCTTGCATCTCCTTCCCATACACCCCGAGAGGTAAAGACATATAGACCTCTTTATTTAGGTCCCCATTCAAAAAGGCATTCTTTACATGAAATTGATGAAGAGGCCAATCAAAAGTAGTAGCTAAAGATAGCAAAACTCGAACTGAAGTCATCTTGGCTACTGGGGAAAAAGTTTCTAAGTAGTCAATACCATACATCTGAGTATATCCTTTAGCAACCAAACAGGCCTTATATCTCTCAACAGTACCATCAGAATGATACTTAATAGTGAACACCCAATTATAGCCAACCAGTTCCTTTCCCTCAGGCAAATCCACAATTTCCCAGGTATTGTTCTTATGCAAAGCATCTAGTTCAGTCATCATAGCATCAGGTGTGGGAGTTGGAGCGGTGCTCATGCAAAATGGAAGGCCCATATCTTATTTCAGCAAGGCCCTCTCCACTAGAGCCCATAATCAGTCAATATATACAACGGAGATTATGGCAATAGTACTGGTAGTCCATAAATGGCGACCATACTTGTTGGGTCGAAGGAATCCGGACGAATCAGAGAAGCTTGAAGTATATATTGGACCAAAAGGCTCTCACTCCAGATCAGAAAAAATGGATAATGAAATTAATGGGCTTTAATTTCTTAATCAAATACAAGCCTAGAATCACCAACAGAGCTGCGGATGCATTGTCTCGGAAGGCTGATTTGTCACGGTTAGTACACTCTCAATCCATTACCCTCTATTTGAAGCTCTGCGAGAAGAGGCCAGAAATGATCCTAGCCTCGAAAAGGTGCAGCAAAGCTAATTGCAAGACCCCACCTCTACACAAGGGTACACCATGAAGGGACCAAACTTGTTTTTTAAAGGAAGATTTGTCCTCTCTCCTACTTCAGCACATCAGAAGACCTTGCTAGAGCTCTATCATGATTCAATGCTGGGTGGACATTCAAGTGTTTTCCGGACCTATAAGAGGTTATCTTCACATTTCCATTGGCCCAAGTTGCCTTGGCTGAGGGGGAGCAACAAGTTGCCTTGGCTGCAATAAATAATAGCTCCATGGGAAAGAAATGTGACCCCAAGAAGGCGGATGATAAAGATAAGCTATTTTGTACCCACTGTAGGCATTCACGACATACATGTGACACTTGTTGGGACATCCACGGGAAACCCAAGTGGGCAGCAAAGAATCAAGAACAGGGTAAAGGTCTTTTGAAGAAAATGAGCACAGCACATGTGGCAACCCAAGATACTCAAGTTGTCGGTAGTACCCGGGACCACCCTAATAAGTCTGACCCCAAAGAGGATATAATGAACTTCTTCAGAGAGCACCTGGAATCTTATGGTAGGGCCTTGTAGCAAATGGACAGCTCAGTCACTAGTACTCCCTCTACTTCATTTGCATCTACTTCAGGTAATATGGCTTATGCATTCCATGTCACTCCCACAGATTCCCCTTGGATCATTGACTCAGGGGCCTCTAACCACATGTCCGATAAGCCTAACTTATTCCAGTCTTATAGCCTTTTGTTAGGAAGGGATAGAGTGAGACTTGCAGATGGCCCTTTTTCTTCCATTGCAAGCCAAGGATCAATATCTCTTCCCCATGGCCTTAACCTGAATTATGTATTGCATGTTCCTCAGCTTCCCATGAACTTGCTTTCAATTAGTAACATTACAAGCTCCTTGAATTGTAGTGTGACATTTTTTGCTGACTTATGTGTTTATCAGGATCTAACTTCTGGGAGGACGATTGGTAGAGGAAGCCTAGTGGATGGTCTCTACATTCTCGACAACAAAGCTGGTCTCTCGATGTCATCCTCAGTCGCATAGTCAGTCAAATAAGAGTCAAATTTTCTTGTGCCATAGTCGTTTAGGTCATGTTTCTTTCAAAATAATAAAATCTTTGCTTCCAGTTTTAATTAAGTCATGTTCAGTGTCAGAGTTCATGTGTCAAACGTGTCAGTTGACCAAACAATGTAGAACAACTTTACACTCAAGTAATAAAAGATCAAATGTTAGTTTTCATGTTGTGTATTTTGATGTATGGGGACCTACCAATGTAATCTCTGAGGGCGGACATAAGTACTTTATTACATTGATCGATGATTACTCTTGCTATACATGGGTAATGAAGGGATGAGAGATCCATCCTATGGACGCCCAAAGATTGTGGAATAAGGGGGCGAATTTCAAAAATTTTTCTCTCCCTTCAACTGGGAATCACATTGCCTATTTAGAAAATCATATTTTCAAGGATCAATCTTGAACCATAAACTGAACCAGATCTGAACCAAAAAGAGTAGGAGAGGATTATACCTGATACGGAGAAGTAATATCTCCCAATTGAGGTGTTCATGCCCAAGGAAGGATCCAAAGACTGCTCCCACTGAAGACGGCGCAGTGTAATATGGAGCAGAATCAGCAGTGTTCTTCTCCAAAAACTCTGTCCTTCGCAAGAATCAGTAGGATGGCACGTGAGCACAGCTTCCAATCAATTCTTTCTGAAAGAACTGATGTCAAGATCCAATCTTGACTTCTCCCACAACTGGAGATCGAACTGGAAAACAAGGCGGCAAGAACAGGGAGGCGACAAGAGAGTATTCGTAGGGTGCGGAATTCTCTCTTCTTGATTTTAGCACTCAAGAAAATCTGATGTCTGTATCATCTAAAGGCTGTCGCCCCTTCCTTCTTTTGTTAACCTAAAGATCAGCTCCTAATCCAATTAGGTGCTGCTTATCCAAATCATATTTGGATAAGATCTCTCTTTAGGTGATAGGGATAAACCCTTATCTTATCTGCAGATTAGATTAGCTTTCTCCTAATCTGATTAGGAGGTTTCTAGATCTGAATCACATTCAGATCTGGACTCTCTGAGTGGATAGGGTCAAGACCCTATCCTATCTGCTAATCCATTTCAGAATTCGCCCCATAATTAACTAATTAAATAGCCCGATTCGAAATGGGCTTTAGGCCCATTAAGCTTATGTGCTCACTTAACCTTCCTAACTGCTGCCCAGTTGTGCTTCCTTGTATGGCGTGGGACCCAAGCATTGATCTACACATCAGCCACATGGGTTCGGCCCAGCCTTTGTTACAACGCCTAGCCGAATACACTGTTATGGACAGTGCACCCCCTGAAACCCATCAAATGGGCTCTATGGGCCCAACACTTACCCTAAGTGGTCCCTGGGCCAAGCCACCTTGTAACACACAGGGACTATGGGCAGATGCAAGATTAGCCCATCAGGTATTGTCCTCAATGGTCTTACAATCAACCTCTCAGCCCTTAATGATCATACACTGCCCGACAAGAGAGGACCTCTCCCTCGGCTGCAAGGAACAGTGTTGCAATCTCTACTTATATGGATCCCGGGAATTAAAACCTTTTGCAACCCTTTTAGAAACCATAATATATATATTTTTATATCTCATATAAAATATACTTTGCAAAAACAAATCTCAACGATTGAAATCGGTTGCCGGCAGTCTTGGTTTCCATCAATGAGAGTGCATCCCCGATCATTACCTTTGTCCGACAAAGGGGCTAATCCTGTCACTATGATCACCCACTCAGATGAATTCTCGGACTGTCCCAACATACTTAGGTTTTGACCCCCGCTAAGGATCTCACTGATTGGTACATCAAAGATAGTCCAATCCGGCACCTAGTGCAGTATCACAATCGAGTCTAGGGGTCGGGTGTAACTTTCCAGTTTTGCCCATCAATCTCCAAGGTCCAGGGCAATACTGGAAATCTGGTCTAGTTCAAAGATTCAATTAATCCTACACTGTATGTGCCTAGGGTCTCACCCTAGTAGCTGAGACAGGCCACCCCAACCGACTTGGTGGCACCATAGTGTCAGCCTTGTCAGGATAGGTTTCCCCAAACCAACCCACCGGCTGTGAACATTCTAAACTAACACGAGTCTCAATAAGTGTCCAGTTTAAGGGTATTGCACAGAAACATACCAAGGGAACATGAATCAAATATGCACTTTTATTCATTTACAATAAACTCATAAAGTACATCATTCTGATTGAAGCTAAGGGCATACAAAACTGTCTAACAGCTCCCACTTGCACTTAGGCCCAATCAGGTACAAGCCGGAGTCCCATGCTTTCCACGTGTTTCTCAAACACTTTCTATGATAGTGACTTTGTAAATGGATCTGCTACATTTTCCGCTGACGCTACCTTCTAAATCAGGACGTCCCCTCTACCAACAATCTCCCGTAGTACGTGGTACTTTCCCTCGATGTGCTTCGACTTCGAGTGGGCTCGTGGCTCCTTAGCCTGAGCAATGGCTCCATTGTTGTCACACAACAATGGGATGGGTGATGTGCTGGACGGAACTACTCCCAACTCGTGAATGAACTTCTTCATCCACATGGCTTCTTTGGCAGCCTCACTTGCAGCAATGTACTCGGCCTCGGTCGTTGAGTCTGTAGTAGACCCCTGTTTGCTGCTTTTCCAGCAAACAACACACGATCCTATCGTGAAAACATATCCAGATGTAGACTTTCTATCATCTGGATCCGACTAGAAATCAGCATCTGTATACCCTTGGATCTGTAGTGAGCTACCGTCGAATACTAGACAAAACTCTTTTGTCCTTCGAAGGTACTTAAGTAAGTATGTTTTTCACAGCAGTCCAGTGCTCCTACCCTGGGTTGGCCTGAAATCTGCTTACTACACTCACTGCCTGTGCAATGTCAGGACGAGTGCACAGCATGGCATACATGATGCTCCCTACGGCAAAGGTATAGGGAATGTCTTTCATGCCATCAATCTCCTTAGAAGTCTTGGGAGACACCTTTTTGGAGAAAGTGACTCCGTGCATGAAAGGAACATTTCCTTTCTTGGAGTTTTCTATGCTGTATCTTTTGACTATTTTGTCAATATAAGTAGATTGGGATAATCCTATTATCCGCTTCGATCTATCTCTATAGAGTCGAAGACCTAGTATATAAGAGGCTTCTCCAAGGTCTTTCATGGAGAATTGCTGTAAAAACCATACTTTCACCGTAGTTAACATTCCTACATCATTCCCAATGAGTAGAATGTCATCTATATACAGAACCAAGAAGGTAACCTTATCTCCACTATACTTCTTGTAGACATAGGGTTCATCTGGATTCTGCTTGAAGTCAAACGATTTGATAGCAGAGTCAAAACGGATGTTCCAACTTCTAGAAACTTGCTTAAGTCCATAAATGGATCTATTAAGTTTACATACCATGTTTTCCTGACCTGCAGCAATGAAGTCTTGCGGCTGCTGCATATAGATATCTTTAGTAAGATCTCCATTCAGGAATGCAGTTTTGACATCCATCTGCCAAATCTCATAATCAAGGTATGCTGCTACAGCTAGCAGGATCCTAATGGATTTAAGCATGGCCACAGGCGAAAATGTTTCCTCATAATCGATGCCCTCTTTCTGAGTGTACCCTTTCGCCACAAGACGAGCCTTGAAAGTCTCAATCCTACCATCAGGGCCTTTCTTCCTCTTGTAAATCCATTTGCAACCGATTGCTTTTACCCCGGAGGGCGGATCTACTAGAGTCCAGACTCCATTGGTCTCCATTGAGTCCATCTCTGCTCTCATGGCCTCCACCCACTTCTGGGAATTTATGTCCAACATAGCTTCCGCGTAAGTCACGGGATCCTCCTCACTAGTCAAGGTTTCCACCAGGTAACTATCCTGGTCATAACCATAACGGACTGGTGGTCTGGATAGTCGAGTGGATCTTCTAGGTTGGTCACTACCTGGAACTTGTGGGACATCTCCCACTGCTCCTGAGCTCTCCTCATCAAGAACAACTTCCTGACGATGGGTGTCCAGGATATAGTCAGATTCCAAGAATTGTGCATTTCGACTGCAGAACACTTTCTTTTCACTTAGGTCATAGAATAGGTAACCTACAGAGCCTTTTGGGTAGCCTATAAATAGGCAACGGCTGGTCTTGGATTCCAACTTGTCTGCATTCGTTCTTTTAACGTGTGCTGGACAACCCCAAATCTTCAAGTGTCTAACACTTGGTTTCTTTCTGGTCCAAAGTTCATATGGAGTATTCGGAACCGATTTGGTTGGAACCTGATTCAGCACGTAAATCGCAGTCTCTAATGCGTAACCCCAAAAGGATGTGGGTAATTCTGAGTATATGAGAAGCGACCGGACCATATCTAATAAGGTCCTATTCCTCCTCTCTGAAACACCGTTAAGTTGTGGTGTAGCAGGAGGAGTTAATTGTGATACTATCCCATTTTCCTTTAAATAGTCCCTGAATTCATCAGAGAGATACTCGCCACCTCGATTTGATTGAAGGGCTTTAATTTCTCTCCCTAACTGTTTCTCGACCTCTTGTCTAAACTCTCTGAACTTTTCAAATGATTCAGACTTGTGTCTCATTAGGTACACGTAACCATATCGTGAAAAATCATCTGTGAAGGTGATGAAATACACATGTTGATTCTGTGTCCTAACACTCAGGAGACCACATACATCAGTATGTATTAGGTCAAGTGTGCCTGTACATCTTTCAGGCTTACCGTTAAATGGTCGTTTGTCATCTTGCCTTGTAGGCAATGCTCACAGGTGGGAAGATCTTCTACAGTTAGAAAATCCAAAGGACCATCCTTTACCAACCTTGTGAGTCGGTCAACACCGATGTGGCCAAGTCGGTAATGCCATAGACACGTGGGATTAACTGTATCACGGGCTCTCTTCTTGGGAATTTCAGCCAACGTAGTTTCGGTTATGTTAGTTTCTAGAGAAGGGTGTAGAACGTAGAGACCGTTCTTCAGTTCCCCGTATGCGATGAATCTGTTATTTCTTTTAATAGTAATCGTATTACTAAAGAAGATAGAATAACCATCTGCACACAGTTTTGAGACAGAAATCAAATTTCTCCCTAAATTTTGTACATAAAGACAATCTCTCAGTACAATAATTCCTTCTCTAAAAAATAACTCCACGGTTCCTATGGTCGCGGCTGCAACAGTTGCAGTAGTCCCCAAGTAGAGTGTGACTTCTCCTTCACTCAGCCTTCTACTTACCTTGAACCCCTGCAGTGAGTTACATGCATGAGTTGAAGCCCCGGAGTCAATACACCAGGACGCAGAAGCTACCAATAGATTGGTTTCTATAACACAAGTTTCGAAATTACCTTTCTTGGATTCCAGGTAAGCAGGACAGTTCCTTTTCCAGTGGCCGGTCTTCTTGCAAAAATGACAGGCATCCGATGCCTTGTCTTTCCTCTGTTTCTTGGGTTTGGCAGCCTTCTTCTGGGGCTTTCTCTTTGCCTTCCTTTTCTTGCCCGATTTGCCAGTTTCAATAAGCATGGCAATGGGCTCATCCTTTCTAATCAATTCTTCGGCCCTCTGCAACATATTGCTGAGTTCCTGCAAGCTGACGTTCAGCTTGTTCTGTAAAGGATCATATCCACTCATCATATGAGTTTTCCCTTTGGCCTCTGTCAGACTGAAAGAATGGTAGGATCCATCTAATGGACGCCATAAAGGTTGCGGAATGGGTGGGGCGAATTTCAAAAAATTTCCTACCTTCTCCCAACTGGGAATCATATTCCCTGAATTTAGAATACAATATTCAAGGATCTACTTGAACCCTAATCAAACCAGATCTGTACCAAAAGATAAATGGGAGGATTATACCTGATCCGGAGAAGCAGTATCTCCCAAAGTTGGTGTTCACGCCCAAAGAATGCTCCAAGATCTGTCCCTGCTGAAGATGACACAGCTGTGGATGGAACAGAACCAGCAGGGTGCGTCCTACACACTGGATCCTTCACAAGAATCCCCTGGATGTACTAAACACTGAATTCTTTCAGTCTTTCTTGCAAGACTGATGTCAAGAACTGGTTTCTTGACTTTCTTTTCTGCAAAGATCAAATCTTGCAACAATGCAGATGGCGGCGGCAGGAGGAGATTTCCAGAAACGAAAAAACTGAACTGTTTTCTTTTCTGGAGAGAATGAGATCTAATCTCAATTCGCAGGAACCTTTCTTGCTTACCAGAACCTCTTGGATCGAAATCTTATTTCTCTCTCTTGGTTCATTCGAAAATCTCCTCTCTTTTCTTCTTGATTAAGAAATCTCCTAATTAGGAGTTATCCCAATCCAAATCAGTATTTGGATAGGGGATAATCTTAATCCCTTTCCCAGATAGAGTTAGCTTACTCCTGATCTTATCAGGAGGTTACCATATTCAAATCTGATTTGAATTTGGTCTCTAAGAGTGGATAAGGCTAAGAGCCCAATCCTTTTTGCTAACTTCAATCTCAAATTCGCCCCATTGATGGGTGATCATATCAGCCCACTTCGAAATGGGCTTTTGGCCCATTAAGTATTCAGTGTTTAATTAGTTTCCAATCTGCTGCCCAGTTGGGCTTCTTTGTATGGCGTGGGACCCAAGCATTGATCTACACACCAGCCACATGGGTTCGGCCCAGCCTTTAATACAAGGCCCAGCCAAATTCACTGAAAATCTCAATGAACCCCTTGAGTCCATCGTATGAACCCTATGGGCCCAACACTTACATTAAGTGGTCCCTGGGCCAAGCCATCTTATAAAAACCCAGGGACTGTGGGCAGGTGCAAGATTAGCCCATCAGGTATTATCCTAAATGGTCTTACACTTAACCTCTCAGCCCTTAATGATCAAGCACTGCCCGACAAGAGAGGACCTCTCCCTCGGCTGCAAGGAACAGTGCCGCACTCTCCTCTCACATGGATCCCGGGAATTAAAACCATTTGCAAACATTTTGAAACCGTATATATATGTAAATATATTAATTTTGCAAAAACAAAATTCCAACGATTGAAATCAACTGCCGGCAGTTTGGTTTCCATCAGAGAGAGTGCATTCCCGATCATTACCCTTTGTCCGACAAAGTGGCTGATTCTGTCACTATGACCACCCACTCAGATGAATTCTCAAACTGCCCCAACATACCCAGGTTTTGATCCCCACTAAGGATCTCACTGATTGGCATATCAAAGGCAGCCTGATCCAACACCTAGTGAAGTGTCATAATCGAGTCTAGGGGTCAGGTGTAACTTTCCAGTTTTGCCCATCTATCTCCAAGGTCCAGGGCAAGACTGGAAATCTGGTCCGGTTCAAGGATTCAAGTAATCCCATGCTGTATGTGCCTCGGGTCTTACCCTGATGGCTGAGACAGGCCATCCCAACACTTGGTGGCACACCAGTATCAGCCTTGGCAGGATAAATCTCCCCAGACTTATCCAACGGCTGTGAACATTTAAAACTAACATGAGTCTCTACAAATGTCCAGTTTTAGGGTTTTACACAGAATTAAACCAAACAACATGAATCAAACATGCACTTTATTTATTTCCACTAAATAACAAAAGTACATCAAAATGATTGAAGCTAAGGGCATACAAAACTGTCTAACACAGACAAGGTTCAGAGCCGTTTTCAGGTAAACCTTTCTGTCCAATGAGTGCTTACCCATCATATTCGTGAACGCCAAGGTACCGTGAGAGAGTTCCCATTTTCTGGTGAAGCCCCTCCCACATCGGTCTATGATGCCCCTATCATCTTATGAAACACTTAGACAAGCCCAACAGCAAATGGATATTCCATTTTCTAGTGCGTTTGCTCATTACTGAAGGACCCATCCTCGTGCTAATGATGGAAGGCCTTTAGAGAGTTCATCATATGAATCTCCCTATCACATGCACTCATATTAGCTGGAGGGAACGATTAATTACTCCCTAGTTCTATCTTTAGGTCAAACCAAAGTGGCTCCCACTGACTTTCATAAAGCTAGATTTTGGTGGGCCTAAATCGGCTAGGGTTCCGCACAAAACCTCATGATGAGGTTTGGGGCCCACCACTGAGGGAGGTCATCCAATGACCAAAAGGGACACCATGGCAATGATGTGCATTCAACCATGGTGTGCGCAAGAGCCACTGTCGATTGAGCATGGGCCAAGCACTTATGGCCCATGTACATCACACATCCATACATCTTATGCAGGGATAAATTGATCCAATCAATTAATTATCTGTAAAACCCATTTGAAGCCCATTTTAAAACCATAATATTAACCATTAATATTATCTAGGTATATGGGCTGAATGGTTCAACCCATATAGCTTTATGTGTTAAGTGGGCTTTTAGCAGTTTTAACTATTTAAAACTGGGCCTTTACAGGTTGGGCCGAGTTAACCATTTAATTAAATATCAATCCTCATGCCCATTCGTGGGAAAAATAGGGCTGACTTTCAGCCTTGATTAAACTCTAGATTCGGTCCAAACAGTTTGAACCAATCTTGGTTCGAATGGGTCTAGGGTTTGATCTTTAATTAAATCTTTAATTCAAGAAAATAATATGAAATTAACACTGATAAAAGAAAATCAAGAATCAGTCAAACAAGGCTGTTCGCACAATCCATCCTATAAAACAGAGGTTAGATCATAGTTTGCAGTTTCATAAACTGTAAATCACAGATTGCAATTCTCTCATTTGCGAAATCTCCTTCTTTGCGAAATCTCCTTTTCTGCGTCGCCATCTTCGATCCAAAATAAATAGAAATCCTATTTCTATTAATAATTACATCAAATCGAATACCTATATATTGAGTCTAGAAAATTAAAAAAAAAATATTTTACAGACCAAATGTAATAAAGCAATCCAATATCTGCAAAATCGCAGGTTCCCTGCGCAAATCAAGATTTCGATCTCCTCTTGTACGAACAACCCATAAATCAAGAAAATCATAAAAAACAATTCTAAATAATAATCAGATTTATGTAAAATTAATTTCAAATTATTCGCCCATTAATTTTGGGAACAAATTTCCCAAAACCCATATCTGCGCAAATTGGGTAGAACACCTTCTGCCCATTTGTGCAGGTTCAGATCTGAAACAAACTGGTTCAAGATTTGAACCATGGCTCTGATACCACTGAAGGGATGAGAGATCCATCCTATGGATGCCCAAAGATTGTGGAATAAGGGGGCAAATTTCAAAAATTTTTCTCTCCCTTCAACTGGGAATCACATTCCCTATTTCGAAAATCATAATTTCAAGGATCAATCTTGAACCATAAACTGAACCAGATCTGAACCAAAAAGAGTAGGAGAGGATTATACCTGATACGGAGAAGTAATATCTCTCAATGGAGGTGTTCACACCAAAGGAAGGATCCAAAGACTGCTCCCACTGAAGATGGCACAATGCAGGATGGAGCAGAATCAGCAGTGTTCTTCTCCAAGAACTCTGTCATTCGCAAGAATCAGCAGGATGGCACGTGAGCACAGCTTCCTATCAATTCTTTCTCAAAAACTAATGTTAAGATCCAATCTTGACTTCTCCCACAACTGGAGATCAAACTGGCAAACAGGGCGGCAAGAACAGGGAGGTAGCAAGAGAGTATTCGCAGGGTGCAGAATTCTCTCTTCTTGATTTTAGCACTCAAGAAAATCTGATGTCTGTATCATCTAAAGGCTGCCGCCCCTTCCTTCTTTTGTTAACCTAAAAGATCAGCTCCTAATCCAATTAGGTGCTGCTTATCCAAATCATATTTGGATAAGATCTCTCTTTAGGTGATAGGGATAAACCCTTATCTTATCTGCAGATTAGATTAGCTTTCTCCTAATCTGATTAGGAGGTTTCTAGATCTGAATCACATTCAGATCTGGACTCTCTGAGTAGATAGGGTCAAGACCCTATCCTATCTACTAATCCATCTCAGAATTCGCCCCATAATTAACTAATTAAATAGCCCAGTTCGAAATGGGCTTTAGGCCCATTAAGCTTATGTGCTCACTTAACCTTCCTAACTGCTGCCCAGTTGGGCTTTCTTGTATGGCGTGGGACCCAAGCATTGATCTACACATCAACCACATGGGTTCGGCCAAGCCTTTGTTACAAGGCCTTGCCGAATACACTGTTATGGACAGTGCACCCCCTGAAACCCATCAAATGGGCTCTATGGGCCCAACACTTACCCTAAGTGGTCCCTGGGCCAAGCCACCTTGTAACACCCAGGGACTGTGGGCAGATGCAAGATTAGCCCATCAGGTATTATCCTCAATGGTCTTACACTCAACCTCTCAGCCCTTAATGATCATACACTGCCCGACAAGAGAGGACCTCTCCCTCGGCTTCAAGGAACAATGTTGCACTCTCTACTTATATGGATCCCGGGAATTAAAACCTTTTGCAAACCTTTTAGAAACCATAATATATATACTTTTGTATCTCATATAAAATATATTTTGCAAAAACAAATCTCAACGATTGAAATCGGCTGCCAGCAGTCTTGGTTTCCATCAGTGAGAGTGCATCCCCGATCATTACCTTTGTCCGACAAAGGGGCTGATCCTGTCACTATGATCACCCACTCAGATGAATTCTCGGACTGTCCCAACATACCCAGGTTTTGACCCCCGCTAATGATCTCACTGATTGGTACATCAAAGATAGTCCAATCCGACTCCTAGTGCAGTATCACAATCGAGTCTAGGGGTCGGGTGTAACTTTCCAGTTTTTCCCATCAATCTCCAAGGTCCAGGGCAATACTGGAAATCTGGTCCAGTTCAAAGATTCAATTAATCCTACACTGTATGTGCCTAGGGTCTCACCCTGGCAGCTGAGACAGGCCACCCCAACCGACTTGGTGGCACCACAGTGTCAGCCTTGTCAGGATAGGTCTCCCCAAACCGACCCACCGGCTGTGAACATTCTAAACTAACACGAGTCTCAATAAGTGTCCAGTTTAAGGGTATTGCACAGAAACATACCAAGGGAACATGAATCAAATATGCACTTTTATTCATTTACAATAAACTCATAAAGTACATCATTCTGATTGAAGCTAAGGGCATACAAAACTGTCTAACAGGTAATTCCTATGCGTAGCAGAGACGAAGTTCAAAAGATAGTGAAAGACTTCCAGAGGATGGTGTTTTTGCAGTTCCATGTTGAAATACAGATCTTCCAATCTGATAATGCGGACGAATACTTCCATGGGGAGCTCATGAGTTCTTCGCCTCCCACGGATCTATTCATAAAAGCTCATGCGCCAGAACACCACAACAAAATGGTGTTGTAGAAAGGAAAAACAGACACCTTCTTGGGGTAGCCTGCGGGATGATGTTACACATGAATGTCCCGAAAAGGATTTGGGTGAATACTAACTTGCAACTGCGTATGTCATCAACCGCATGCCCTCCAGAGTACTGAACTACATGGCCCCTCATCAGTTATTGTACCCTTAGTCTCTTTTATTTTCCATCCCCATGAGAGTCTTTGGTTGTCGGGCCTTTGTCCATGATTTGTCTCCATCCCGAGGTAAGTTAGACCCTCGGTCCATTCCTTGTGTCTTTCTAGAGTACCCCTCCTCTCAAAAAGGGTATCGGTGCTTTGACCCAGTTAGTCATAAATTTTTTGTGTCTATGGATGTGTCCTTCTTTGAGTCTGAGCCATTCTTCCCTCCTCCTCAGGGGGAGAGTCATAGTGTGGAAGAGGAGAAGCAGGTTCAGGTATCTCTTCCTTCTATTCCGGACCTTACTCCCTTCCGTGTCTTCCAACGTACACGTCGGAGAGATCAGCGGTGTGATAGAGATGTGGACCAGCCAAACACTGAGCAACTGACATCATCAGACTCCCATGAGGTACGTCCACCCCCTAACCCTACTCCTACTATGGATGACCTTGACATTCCTATTGCCCAACGAAAGGGAGTTAGGTCCGACACTACCAAACACCACATTACCCACTTTGTCTCCTATGACCACATTTCCCCCTCATACCGAGCCTTCCTATCGGCAGTTGATTGCATCCCTGTTCCCAAAAATGTTGCAGAAGCCTTAAAATGCCCTGAATGGGTAGATGCCATGAAGGAGGAGATTAATGCCCTCCACAAAAATCAGACTTGGGAATTGGTGGATCCTCCAAAGGGGAAAGACCCCGTGGGGTGCAAATGGGTGTTCACAGTTAAGCACAAGGCAGATGGAACAGTTGAAAGGTACAAAGCAAGACTAGTGGCCAAAGGGTACACACAAGTATATGGGGTTGACTATGATAAGATTTTTGCCCCGATGGCTAAGATGAACTCAATTAGGGTTCTCCTATTCTTAGCTGCTAATCTTGACAGGGAATTGCATCAATTGGACATAAAGAATGCTTTCCTAAATGGTGACTTAGAAGAAGAGGTATACATGGTTCAACCTCTTGGATTCTGTGCCAAGGGGAGTGAAAATAAGGTGTGTAAGCTACGAAAGTCTCTCTATGGCTTAAAACAGTCTCTCAAAGCCTGGTTCAGTAAGTTTCACATGGTAGTTCAAGAGATGGGATTCAAACAATGCCAGTCTGATCATACACTCTTTGTGAAGAGATGTCAGGAACAGGTTGTTGTATTGATAGTGTATGTAGATGATATCATCATTACAGGAAGCTGGAGCTCAGAGATACAGAACTTGAAACAATTCCCTGCATCTAAATTTGAAGTGAAAGATCCAGGACTCCTGAAGTATTTCCTTGGGATTGAAGTTGCCTACTCAGAAAAGGGTATCATTGTCTCTCAAAGGAAATACACCCTTGATCTATTACGGGATATAGGTAAATTAGGTGCACGGCCGGCAGATACTCCTATGGATGTGGACCACAAGCTAGGTGACTGTGTTGGTGAACCTCTGAAAGATGTAAAGCAGTTCCAAAAGTTAGTGGGAAAGCTGATTTATCTGTCCATCACCCGTCCAGGCATTGCCTATTCCGTTGGGGTCCTGAGCCAGTTTATGCACTCTCCTAAGAAGCCACACATGGAGGCAGTAGAGAGACTCCTTAGATACTTGAAGAAATATCTAGGAATAGGCCTACTATTTAGTAAACACAATCACCTAAAGGTGGAAGTCTTTACAGATGCTGATTGGGCAGGCGCTGTGGATGATAGAAAGTCCACTAGTGGGTATTGCACATTTGTGGGAGGAAATCTGGTGACCTGGAAGAGCAAGAAGCAAAGTGTGGTAGCAAGGTCAAGTGCTGAAGCTGAATATAGAGCTATGGCGCACGGGGTGGCTGAAGTCCTTTGGCTAAAGAACCTTCTAGGGGAGCTTGGAGTTGTTGTTCATAGTCCTATGTCCCTTTACTGTGACAACAAGGCTGCAATAAACATCGCCAGCAACCCAGTCCTACATGAGAGGACCAAGCATATTGAGGTGGATAAACACTTCATAAGGGAGAAACTGGGAAAAGGGGAAATTTGCATCCCTTATGTCAACTCCAAGGAACAACTTGCTGATGTCCTTACAAAGGGGCTTCCGTGCTCGCGGCAGAATGAGTTATGTCACAAGCTGGGCATGATAGACATATTCAGCCCAACTTGAGGGGGAGTGTTGTAAGGCTTACTTAATTGTTACTTTATAGCTGCTATTAGTAGGCTGTTGGACAGTTACAGTTACTTGTTTTTTTTTCTTCTTTTTTCTTATTATTCTGATTCTAGGATATGCCACCAGGGGCATACTCCACGTGGGAACTGTATTTGCAGCTAAAAAATCAATTTCCAAATTTGGACCTTGAGGACAAGGCTCATCTTGAGGGAGGGGAAATTGTTGGGAACCAAGACCCAAATCCGAACCCGAGGCCCAAGCCTCCACTTACTCGCACCTACCTGAGGAAGAAGGCACACAAGCAGTTTCAACACCCAACTACAGCAAGCAACACATCAGCTGGTCCCTCTACATGAATTCATTAGAGATCAGAGTTTGTTGAGATATTTCATAACTGAAATCATTATTAGTATGGGATGGCCGAATGAATGAAGCATGATTGAATCATCTCTCTCTCTCTCTTCTTTTCATTCCTGCTTAGGAGGAAGGGTCTCCCTCGAAGAGACTCCTGAGGTGAGCAGCAACTCATCATTGTGTGAGTCATGTTAGTAAGGGAAACACCACCATATTTCCTTTAGTCCTAGAGTCGATAGTCATATGTTGTGTCATTTTGCTTTATTCCATTCAGATGTTTGGGGTTTAATCAGAATTGAGTCCTATAATAGTTACAAGTATTTTGCTATTTCCATTGATGATTGTTCAAGGATGACATGGATTTATTTATTGAAAAGAAGTGAATTGTTTTCTATTTTTCAAAAAATTCCATGCTGAAATACGTACGCAATTTGGTGTTCCAATAAAAATTCTTCGTTCAGATAACAACAAAGAATAATTTCTTACTTCCTTTCAACAATATTTGGAACAACATGGCATCATTCATTAGACCTCGTGTGCATCCACCCCTCAACAAAATGGGGTGGCTGAACGAAAGGACTGTCATCTTCTTGAAACTGCTCAGTCTATCCTTCATCATATGAATGTTCCTAAGTGTTTTTGGAGTGATGCAATGCTCACAACTTGTTTCCTCATTAATCAGATGCCCTCATCCATCCTTCATGGTCGATCTCACTTTTCTAATTTGTTCCCCACTTTATCTCCATTTCCAATAACTCCCCAGGTCTTTGGGTGTGTGTGCTTTGTTCACAATCTGGGCATTGGTTTAGACAAGTTGGATGCACATTCTACTAAGTGTATCTTTATCGACTATTCTCAGACCCAGAAAGGGTATAAGTGTTACAATCCTATCACTCAGAAGTCATTTGTCTATTCTCATGACACCTTTTTTGAGTATGCGCCTTTCTTCCCAAGTCCTGATGTCCTGGCCTCTTCACCATTGATCCCTCTTCCTCTTCCTGTTGGTGATCCCATTCTAGCTATTCTTGTTATACCTGAGCCTTCACCTCCTCCACTGCAAATTCCTACTGAACGACCACCGATCTGGCATGTGTATACTCATCAACAGACATCGGCACCTCCTCCAACTTCTACCTCATATGCGGATCTTATAGTTGCTCCTATCCCAGAGTTTCCTATCTCTTTTGACCTAGATCTTTCCATTGCATTGCGGAAAGGTAAGCATAGTTGTACCTTACATCCCATATCCAATTATGTGTCTGTTTCTCATCTTCCAACTTTACATCACCAGTTTGTTTATTTGTTGTCCTCTATATCTATACCCAAGGATGGGTGGCTTCAAGCAATGGAGGAGGAAATCTTTGCTCTTCAACACAATCACACGTGGAAGCTCACCACTCTTCCTCCAGGTAAGCATGTTGTAGGTTATAAATGGGTATATACTATTAAATATTTACCAGATGGTAGTGTGGAACAGTTGAAAGCCCAATTGGTTGCTAAGGGTTACTCCCAATTGTATGGGGTGGATTATATGGAGACCTTCTCTCCTGTTGCTATGATTGGTTTAGTTTGTGTCTTGATTTCCTCGGCAATTATGTATGATTGGCCTTTGTTTCAACTTGACATTAAAAATTCCTTCCTCCACGGTAATCTCTTGGAGGAGGTCTACATGGAGCAACCACAAATTTGTTGCTCAGGAGGAGGATGGTGAAGTGTGTAGACTCAAAAAGAAAATTTTTGGGTTGAAACAGTCTCTTTGTGCTTGGTTTGGGAGGTTCAGTTAAGTGGTAAAAGATTTTGGAATGAAACAATGCCAGGTCGATCACTTAGGGTTCAACTATGATTCTAAAGCCGGAAAGATTTTATTAGTGGTTATGTGGATGATAAAGTCATAACTAGTAGTGACAAACTAGGGATTGATAGGCTAAAGGCCTTCCTGCAAGACCATTTCCAAACAAAAGATCTTGGGAAGTTAAAGTATTTCTTGGGTATAGAAATTGCCAAGTCGAAACAAGGTATAAATATGTGCCAAAGAAAATATGTTCTTGATCTGACAGGGTTGTTAGGTGCTAAACCAGCTAAAACACCCATGGAACCAAATGCTAAGTTGAATAATGATGTAGGTGAAATGTTTGATGATCCTAGAAGATATAGATAGTTAGTGGGGAAGCTGAACTACCTACCCATTACTAGACCAAACATCTACTTTGTTGTTAGTGTGGTAAGCCAATTTATACAAAATCCCTGAATACCTCATTGGGATGCAATTCTTATGATTGTACGGTACTTGAAAGGAGCTCCAGGTCGCGGGTTGTTGTACAAACCAGGAGGAAGACTTGAGATAGTTGGGCATATAGATGCAGATTCGGCAGGCTTGGTGTCTAATAGGAGATCCACTATAGGTTAATGCACGTTTCTTGGAGGAAATCTGGTGATGCGAAAGAGTAAAAAGCAAACTGTTGTAGTAAGGAGTAGTGCTGAAGCTAAATACAAGGCCATGGCACACACCACATGTAAATTAGTATAGCTGAAAAATCTTCTGCAAAAAGTTGGATTCTCAATGAGCAAACCTATGAGATTGTATTGTGACAAACAAGCTGTGCAATGCACATCTCATCTAATCTAGTTTTCCATGAAAGGACAAAACACATAGAGGTTGATTACCATTTTGTGAGGGAGAAAGTCCTTATTGGAGAGATAAGCACAAAGAACGTGAGTTCAGGTGATCAATGGGCAGACTTGTTCACAAAAGGTTTGAGTTCAAGGAGAGTGAACTATATATGTAACAAACTGGGACCATATGACATATATTCTCCAGCTTGAGGGGGAGTGTTAGAGTTGGTCGAGTAAGGGTAACTTAGACTTTTCATTATAGTTTAAGTAGTATAGTGATGTGGCAATTTTGTTTTATTTTTTTTTTATTTCTCTTGTCCCATACTTAAGTAGGGGTATATTTGACTTTGCACCCTTATTTTAATATAATAGAGATTATGGTTGACTAAGAGGGGTTTTTAGACTCTCTAGTTCAATAGCTTTCTTCTTCTCCTTTTTCTTCTTCTTCTTTCTCTTTCTCTTTCTCTTTGAACAGGACTTATCTGAACCACTAAAACAATAAACTGAGAACAAGAAAATAAGACAATTAAGAAAGTGAAGTCGGGAATCTAACCAATAGCTTCAACTAATCGTAGAACCATCTGCCCTATGTGAACCCCTTTGAGACATCATGTCCAATAAACCTTATATGCATCAACAATGTAAACACAACCCTGAATAACACAAAGATCAATACGTATGAATATGAAAAAATATATCCCAAACTGGACATGTACAAGTAACATTTGACATGCCTCCATGGGATCAAACGATTATTGATACTTAGTTCCTTTTTTTTTCCTATTAACACCAAATATTACCAAAAGATTAACCATATAATGAAACTCCAAACTTTAGGAATCAATTTGGTCTGAACCTGAAGTTTTACATGGATCAAATCTCAAAATATGAATCCTAATAGAAGCCAATTGATGGAGGAGTTTTGTTTTTTAGTAACAAAATAAAATTTATTAAAAAGACAAAATAAAATACAAGAAAGGTGACCAGAAGTCACCCAAGAGAAAAGAAGCTACCACCACCCCAATCCACTACATCACACTCAATAATCACTCCTAAGGTTAATACAAAAAACACTACAACCGAAACAGTAAACAAAAAAGGAAAAACACTACTCGTACCCTCTCCACTCCAAAGACAAAATCACCCTGAAAGATTGCTCAGTATTTGGATCAACAAAGATCTAGTTATTATTTTTTCATTCACCTGAGCTTATAGGGAAGTGTGAATCAAAGTATTTACAAGTTAGCCACTAGTAATTCTATAAGGTGATACAGTTTCCCATCATATGTTTTCTATTTGATAAAACCTGTACAATCTTTATTAAACCCTTAAGTCTGAACCCACGCCTTTGGTGAGTTCAAAAAGTGCGGCTGCCATAGGCATGGTCCAATGTTGTTCTCTTGTGCAGGTCCACATTACAAAATTTTCAATTTAAAAGCTCCGAAAACCAAAATGGGAAGAGAACAAACAATTTGAAATCATAAAACATGCAGAATTAATGTATTATGAGAAGATTACGTGCAAAGAGTTTATATTTGTGCCTCATAAGAATATTGAGGATCAAACTGTGCACTACGCCACAAAAGATAGAGGAGATATTGGTGAAAAACTTATCTACTGAAGGGATGGGATATCCATCACATGGATGCCCAAATCTTACGGAATGGATAGGGCGAATTTCAAAAAAATTTCTCCCATCTTTGCAGGGAATCGAATTCCCTATTTCAGAAAACATATTTTCAAAGATCAATCTTGAATCAAGAACCAAATCAGATCTGAACCAAAAGAAGTAGGAGGGAGGATATACCTGATACAGAGAATCAATACCTCCCAATGGAGGTGTTCACGCCCAAAGAAGGATCCAAAATCTGCTCCCACTGAAGATGGCGCAGTGAAGGATGGAGCAGAATCAGCAACGTTCTTCCAAAAGAACTTCTCCCTTCGCAAGAATTAACTGGATGGCTTGTGGGTAAAGCTCCAACCAATCTTTTCCAAAAGATTGGAATCAAGATCAAATCTTGATTTCTCCCAAGAACTGGAGATCGAACTAAAGGGAATGGCGACGACAGGAAGGAGGCAGCAGGAGAGAATTCGCAGGGTGCAGAAACTCTCTCTTTCTGTGATTTTTAGCTCTGAAGAGAATTGAACATCAATCACAAAAACTATATTCACCCCTTTCTTCTTTCATAATCTTAAAGGGATCAGCTCCTAATCACATTAGGAGTTGTTAATCCAAATCATATTTGAGTTAGAAGTCCCTTTAAGTTATAAGGGATAATCCTTATCTTATCTGCAGATCAGATCAGCCATCTCCTAATCTAATTAGGAGGTTTCCAGATCTAAATCTCATTTAGATCTTGGACTCTCTAAGTGGATAGGGTCTAAGCCCAATTCTATCAGCTGATCCACCTCAGAATTCGCCCCCTTTAATTGACTGATCAAATCAGCCCAGTTCGAAATGGGCTTTAGGCCCATTTAAGGTTATGTACTCAATTAGCCTTCCAAACTGCTGCCCAGTTGGGCTTCCTTGTATGGCGTGGGACCCAAACATTGATCTACACATCAGCCACATGGGTTCAGCCCAGCCTTTGTTACAAGGCCTGGCTGAATACACTGTTACAGACAGTGCACCCCCTGAATCCCATCTTATGGGCTCTATGGGCCCAACACTTACCCTAAGTGGTCCCTGGGCCAAGCCACCTTGTAACACCCAGGGACTGTGGGCAGATGCAAGATTAGCCCATCAGGTATTATCCTCAATGGTCTTACACTTAACCTCTCAGCCCATAATGATCATACACTACCCGACAAGAGAGGACCTCTCCCTCGACTGCAAGGAACAGTGTTGCACTCTCTACTTATATGGATCCCGGGAATTAAAAACCTTTTGCAAACATTTTAGAAACTATAATATATACTTTTATATCTCATATAAAATATACTTTGCAAAAACAAATCTCAACGGTTGAAATCGGTTGCCGGCAGTCTTGGTTTCCATCAGAGAGAATGCATCCCCGATCATTATCTTTGTCCAACAAAGGGGCTTATCCTTTCACTATGATCACCCACTCAGATGAATTCTCGGACTGTCCCAACATACCCAGGTTTTGACCCTCGCTAAGGATCTCACTGATTGGTACATCAAAAACAGCCCAATCCGACATCTAGTGTAGCATCATAATCGAGTCTAGGGGTTAGGTGTAACTTTCCAGTTTTGCCCATCTATCTCCAAGGTCCAGGGCAATACTGGAAATCTGGTCCAGTTCAAAGGTTCTATTAATCTACACTGTATGTGCCTAGGGTCTCACCCTGGCAGCTGAGACAGACCACCCCAACTGACTTGATGGCACTACAATGTCAGCCTTGTCAGGATAGGTCTCCCCAGACCGATCCACTGGCTATGAACATTATAAACTAACACGAGTCTCATTAAGTGTCCAATTTAAGGGTATTACACTAAAACATACCAAGGGAACATGAATCAAATATGCACTTTTATTCATTTACAATAAACTCAAAAAGTACATCATTCTTGATTGAAACTAAGGGCATACAAAACTGTCTAACATTTACATGACACGCCAGTGCATAATTCATTTATTGTATATCCAGTTTTAAAAGTCATTAGGGGTCTTGCCTAAGGCCATTACCCAATGTTGGTCCCAGCTCTCTGGAGAATTGGAAGGGGTAGACTGGATACAGTCCTAGCCTTTGGCTTTTTCTCGTAGAAAGTAGCTTTCCACAGACTCGAATTTGTGTTGCCATGCTTGCCAAACCAAGATTTTACCATTACACCAAGTAATGGCCACTCACTACGGATCCTGTCAATGCTGATGTTCTTCTAGTTTAATGCCAAATCAAGCTTGAGGAACTGATGAAAAATCAAGTCCATGCTTTATCAATCAAAACAAGATTAAAAAAAAGAACGTTTTTGGATTTCTATCACAATGCACAAATAGGTTAATATTGCAAAAAGAAGTACATTGAGAAAGCACAACAAGGACCCAACCAATGAACCTCCAATAGCCAAAAGTGCCAAGAAGCGGAAGTCAAAAATTACCTGCTCAATAAAAAGACAAAAAGGGTTAAATCAGATTAGAATATGATCATGATCTTACATTTTAAGTGGACTTTCAATGAAGAATAAATTTTGCAGTCATTCTTTACTCAGATGTTGTGCTGACTACCTCAATCAACAAAAAATGTTAAACAACGAAGCTGGCACATTAGTCTATTCTGATGGTAAACCCAAACATCAAATAACCCGTGCAGGCAGAGCTCATCTTAACTATCTTTCTAAGGTCCTTCTTGGGCATTTAGGAAACAGTCCATCTCAATAAATAATAGAGGATTACTTAATAAGGGTTGGGTTCCTTTATTCTACAGTTATGACCATATATGGCCAAGTTCATATACAATTTAAAGGTAAAACCTGAATAGTAACTATTCAGAAGAATTTCAAGGTCCATATCAAAAGACTTTCAATATCCTCTGCTTAATTTCACAGCAGAAGTGATGACAAGACCAATTTACACAGAGTGGAATACGAGAGCAAGATGAAAATGTAAGAATAAATAAAGGGGAGCAAATCAATCCTTAGTCTTGCAGAATCATACCAATATCATTCATGTACGAAGAACAAGAAGCCATGTTGCACCCCAAAGAATATCATGCTGCAGTTATCAAGGAGGTTTAAACGTACATACCTGTATCCATCGCAGTAGTAGAAACCTTTGCGGAATGAGTGATGAATCAATGGTAGGTCGACTGTGGTTTTCCTCAAGTTAAATCTTCCTTCTTCCTTAGGTTTTCTCAGCTCTTGACTCTAATGGGGTAGAGCAAGAGGGCGGCTAGATGATTTAACATATTGGGAACCATAACCTAGGAGCCTTTATATTTTGACCTAATAGGATCCCATTAAGCCTATATGGGCCAAAATGTGGTATCCACTAATTAAGCCCCATACCCTTTTGTTGAAGTCTACGGGCTTTGCCTAAATGAATCACTTGATTTAGCCCACTTACAAGATAGCCCATCAATGCAATTGTTTCACTGAATATGTAAGCCCACTTAACAGAGATTAAAACCTAACAATCTCCCACTTGGGCTACATATGAGAACCGAAACAATTATATTGAAAGAATTCCTTATGTGTACACTTCTTATGCTAATTTCTTTAGATTTCTCCTTAGTTTCAATCTGGTCCATCTCCTGTACTAATATGAGACCATGACGGCATTCACCACATATATGCGTGACTAAACCTTTCATGTTCACCATATCAATGCATTCAATGACATAGATCAAATATGGATGAGTGGCATGGAAATTACATGCAATGTGATCTCAAAACATGCCTATTTCCAACTGGTTCAACTTTATTCTTTAGAGAGATCAATCAAAGTCACAAACATATTTAGAGATGTAGATGATGGAAAAAGTCATAAACTTTATTATGTGTAAATGTAGACATGCAAACATGCCTTAATCCATAGTACATCCAAGAGCAAAAGAAAAGAAAACTCCCACTAAATCAAGGTATCATAAAACATGCCTATACCCATACGAGCAGTGTGCTCATGAAACACCTTAGGTGGCAATCCCTTGGTCAACGGATCCGCTACCATGGAGTTTGTCCCTATATGCTCTATGCAAATCTGACCACTCTGAACTCTTTCCTTAACAGATAGAAACTTGATATCAATATGTTTCGACTTCAGAGAACTTCTGTTGTTGTTGGAATACAGAACTGCAGATTTATTGTCACACAAAAACTTTAATGGCCTTTCAATGCCATTAACCACTCGCAGCCCCGCGACAAAGTTACGCAGCCATATCCCATGATTGGATGCCTCAAAGCAAGCTATGAACTCTGCTGCCATAGTTGAAGGGGATATGAGCATCTGCTTGGCACTTTTCCAAGATATAGCTCCTCCAGCTAACATGAAGACATAGCCCGAAGTGGATCGTTTGCTGTCTTGGCATCCTGCAAAATCAGAATCAGAATACCCAATGATCTCCAAACTGTCTGATTTCCTATAGATTAACATGAAGTCCTTTGTTCTCTGTAAATACCGCATGACCCATTTGGCTGCTTTCCAATGATCCAGTCCTGGGTTACTCAAATATCTGCCCAACAGTGCCACTATAAATGCTATATCGGGATGGGTACAAACTTGAGCATACATCAAACTTCCTATAGCCGAAGCATAGGGAACCTTTTGCATCTCCTTTATTTCAAGGTCTGTTTTGGGGCACTGACTGAGACTGAACTTGTCTCCTTTAGCCACAGGCGTATCACCCGGCGAACAACTTTTCATGCCGAATCTGCTTAGCACCTTTACGATATAGCCCTTTTGTGACAATCCAAGAACGCCTCGAGAGCGATCTCGTAGTATCTGTATGCCTAGCACAAAAGAGGCATCCCCAAGATCTTTCATCTCAAAATTCTTAGTGAGAAATTTCTTGGTTTCGTGCAGCAAGCCTATATCGTTACTCGCCAGCAGTATGTCATCGACATATAGTACCAGGAAGATAAACCTGCTCCCACTAAACTTGTGGTATACACATTCATCAACCACATTTACCTCAAAACCATATGAGGTAATCACTTGATGAAAGTTGTGATACCATCGATGAGAAGCCTGTTTGAGACCATAGATGGATTTCTTTAATTTGCAGACCATAGACTTTTCTGGCTGAACCATATAAATTGTTTCATCAATGTCTCCATTGAGAAACGCTGTCTTTACATCCATCTGATGTAGCTCTAAATCAAAATGAGCTACAAGTGTCATTATTGTCCTAATGGAGTCCTTCGAAGAAACCGGAGAAAAGGTCTCTTTATAATCAATGCCTTCCCTTTGAGTGAAATCTTTGGCGACTAGACGAGCCTTATATCTTTTGACATTGCCTTTTGAATCCCTTTTGGTTTTAAATATCTATTTGCAACCAACGGGTTTCGAGCCTTCAGGCAACTCGACAAGATCCCAAACGTCATTGTCTTTCATGGATTTCATCTCTTCTTGCATGGCATTGATCCAATGTTGAGAATTAGAACTTTGAAGGGCTTCGCGAAGGGTGATTGGATCATCTTCCGCTAAGCCTACCGAATCTTCTTGTTGAGGAACACGATATAGTCATCTGGAATCGCACTTCTCCTTTGTCTGTTGGATCTCCTCAATGGCACTTCTTGAGGTTGTTGAGTTTGCTCTATGGAAGGAATTTCATTATTGTCTTGAACTGGAATCGCTTCATGAATAGTGTCAAGAATTGTTGTCTGATCACTTGCAAGACAACTGTTTCGTCAAAAGAGACGTTCCTTAATTCTTCCCCTCCAAACTCAACATCTTCAAGAAATCTCGCATTTCCCGTCTCAAAGAAAGAGCGGGTAGTGGGATCATAGAACTTGAACCCTCGAGAATGTTCCGCGTATCCAACAAAGTAACAGCTAACTGTCCTAGAGTCCAATTTCCTTTCATTGGGCCTATAAGGCCTCACTTCAGCTGGACATCCCCAAATGTGTAGGTGCCTTATGCTGGGCTTTTTCCCAGTCCACAACTCATACGGGGTTTTAGTTACTGCTTTGCTGGGTACTCTGTTAAGGATATACACTACAGTTTTTAATGCTTCTCCCCAAAGTGATTTAGGTAAAGAAGAATGACTAATTATGCTCTTCACCATGTCCTTAAGTGTCCCGTTTCATCTTTCAGCAACACCATTCATGCTGGGTGTATCCGGCATGGTGTACTGTGGGACGATACCACATTCCTTTAGGAAGTTAGCAAAGGGTCATGGACGTTGTTCTCCTGATCCATCATATCTGCCATAGTATTCCCCGCCACGGTTAGATTTGACGGCTTTAATTTTCTTACCAAGTTGAAGTTCAACTTCAGCTTTATAAGACTTGAAAACGTCCAGGGATTGAGACTTCTCACTTATTAAGTATAGGTACCCATACCGTGAATAGTCGTCTATGAACGTAATGAAGTACTGCTGGCCATTCCATGCAGGCGTAGGGAATGGCCCACAGATGTCTATATGTATCAGTTCTAAGACTTTCGTACATCTATTGGCACCTATTTTCTTTGTATTCGTTAATTTTCCCTTAATACACTCAATACAGACTTGGAAGCCCATTAAATCAAGGGAATCAAGAATTCCGTCCCACATAAGCCTCTGAATTCTCTGTTTAGAGATGTGACCTAAGCGCTTATGCCATAAGGAAGCAGAATTCTCGGTTAATTTACACTTTGCACCTTTAGTACTTGCATGCAGGACTGCATTGTGGGAAGTAATAGTTTCTAAAATATAAAGACGATCAATTAAAATACCGGTACCAATAACATTTGAATTTAGAGAAATACTAACTTTATTATTTCCAAAACCACAAAAGTAAGATTTGTCTAAATAGGAAATAGAAATTAAGTTCCGTTTAAAAGACGGAGCTACAAACGTCTCAACTAAATTCAAATAGCAATCAGTTTTTAAAATCAATCTAAAATGTCCTATAGCTTCCACAGGAACTTTATTGCCATCGCCTACATAGATGAATCTTTCAGCATCAGTTGGCGGTCGGCTCCAGATGCAACCCTGCATAGACACACTTATGTGAGTAGTAGCGCCAGAATCTATCCACCAAGTGTCTATAGGTACAAAAGCTAAATTAGCCTCAGAACAAACTGAAGTGAGAGACATACCCTTCTTTATGCGCCATGCGGCGTATTTGGGACACTCTTTCTTCATGTGTCCTCCTTTCTTGCAGAAAAAACAGGTAAATCCATCACCTTGCTTCTTCGCCTTTTTTTGTGTGGGTATTCCTTTTGCAGTATCCTTAGTCCTCTTCTTTTTATTATTCTGAGAGGTTGATGCTAAGTGAGCACTTTCCATCTTTTCTCTCTGGATTCTTTCTTCTTCTTGCACACATTGAGAAATGAGCTCATTAAGAATCCATTTCTCCTTTTGAGTATTATAACTCACCTTAAATTGACTGAATTGTGCAGGAAGAGAAATGAGAACTAAATGCACGAGCAAATCATCATTTATCTCTAACTTTAGTGCCTTTAGTTTACTGGCAAGATTTGACATTTCCAGTATGTACTCCCTTATATTTCCTTTTCCCTTGTACCTCATAGAAATTAGAGTAGCTAAAAGGTTGCTAGTCTCCGCTTTCTCATTCTTGGCGAAATACTATTGTATCACCACAAGGGATTCCTTAGCGTTATTGCTCTCAGAAATAGAGCCCCGAAACGCTTCCGGTATGGAACATCTCATAATCATCAGACTCATGTGATTAGAGCGATCCCATTTCTCAACTTTGGCCTCATTGGAATTGTCCTCAGCCGGGATGGGTCGCTCCGTCCTTAACGCAAGGTTTAAATCCATGCAGCCGAGAACGATTTCCACATTCTCTTTCCAGATCTTGAAGTTTGTACCATTCAGCATGGGAATGGCACTGATTTGAGCAGAAACATTATTTGCAGTTGTTGAAACTGAACAGAGAACAAAAACAACATATAATCAATAATAATATAAATTACAAAGGTAAGATACCCAGCACAACTTGACATTTAGTGTTTGCACAAAAACATCAATTGTAAATGGTACTCTCAACGCAACAATCAAACATTGATAATAAATCCTGTCAAACAATAGCCTTTCTTTGGACCGACTACTATTCACATGAATAATAGCTTTACAATATCAATATTCATCATCGCATGTGTGTTCACTGCCTGGCCGAACATCAACCTTCCTTTGGGCCGATCAATGTCCGCATGGACAATGAACACACAAAATCTTTATATTTCAAATCAAATTAATTTTACACTACAGAGGCTACTTTGGTAACATGCTACTTCAATCAATTTAATTTGAAAAGAAAAAAGTATTCATCCAAAACTGTATTCATCGCATACATGACAAAGTTAAAAATGGTTCAAGGTTACTTCCATGCAAGAACCGACACATGCAAATTGCTTACATGCATGCAAATCACGATTCCAATTTTTTTTTTTTTGAGTCGGTTCTGTAGACGCATCGAATTACTGATGCAAATTCATTCTTGGGTTCCAAAGGCGCATCGCAACACTGATGCGTCATCTTTTTTTTTTTTTGGGTTCCAAACACGCAACACCGATTCCAGAGACGCAACACCGATGCATCTTCTGTTTTTTTTTTCTTCCAGAGACGCATTGCAACAGCATTGAATCATCATCACGATGAGTCTTTGTTTTTTTTTTTTGGTCGATTGAAAAACCGAATAATCAATGCGTCTCCCTTCGACTAAAACCAAAACTGCATCGAACCATCAATGCGTCTTTCTTTTTTTTTTTCAGTCTACTGAAATCGAAATCGCATTGAATCATAATGACGAGGTCAAAACCGAAACTGAAACCGAATCATCAATGACCAAAACCGCATTGAATAATCAATGCGTCTTTTTTTTTTTTTGGTCGACACAGCCTTGCTTCATGGCTTTTCGACAAGCACACACAGCCGAATGACTGTATCCATCGATCGAGAGGCAACCACAAAGAAAACGATAAAAAGAAAAACGATAATCCTAATAACCGAACATGATATAAGGCTCTGATACCACTTGTAAGAATAAATAAAGGGGAGCAAATCAATCCTTAGTCTTGCAGAATCATACCAATATCATTCATGTATGAAAAACAAGAAGCCATGTTGCACCCCAAAGAATATCATGATGCAGTTATCAAGGAAGTTTAAACGTACATACCTGTATCCATCGCAGTAGTAGAAACCTTTGCGGAATGAGTGATGAATCAATGGTAGGTCGACTGTGGTTTTTCTCAGTTAAATCTTCCTTCTTCCTTAGGTTTTCTTAGATCTTGACTCTAATGGGGTAGAGCAAGAGGGCAGCTAGATGATTTAACATATTGGGAACCATAACCTAGGAGCCTTTATATTTTGACCTAATAGGATCCCATTAAGCCTATATGGGCCAAAATGAGGTATCCACTCATTAAGCCCCATACCCTTTTGTTGAAGTCTACGGGCTTTGCCTAAATGAATCACTTGATTTAGCCCACTTACAAGATAGCCCATCAATGCAATTGTTTCACTGAATATGTAAGCCCACTTAACAGAGATTAAAACCTAACAGAAAAATTAATTATAAAAGATTGAAGACAGATGACTAGACTGTAATATATTGTTGCTAAAAGAAAATAGTTGCTGTATTAGAGAGATGCGGATAAAAGAAAGAAGAGGTAGAAGAAGTGCCAAGTTACAACCAGATATCACCAGACTTTTATTCACCAAATCATCACTTACCAATTCTAATTACAAGAATTGTGTATATAGATTCAACATAAGGGATCATATCACCCTCTACAGAGTGACTAAAACTCAATAAACTAACTAGAATTGAATCCTGCTTGCATTAAAGATAACGTAAACCCACTAGAAAAATTCAGATACAGATAACTCCCAGAAAAATCCCGAATATCCCTTACTAATTGTGCCAAAGCTAATAGAGACAAAAATAAATCCAATATTAACCAAAAACTTTAGAACAACCCATATCCTGTCACAGACTCACATTATATCAGTAAAATAGCCATAACTTTCCAGATTAACAGATTCACATTGGACATAGAACCTTGGTCACCTTGTATAAGTAACCAATATTCTATCTAATTACATCACAATACATGAAACAGACAAGTTTTGTCCCATGAAAGAATAATCTAAAAGAGAATTGACATGATCAAAATTTCAATTTTTCAAAACCCTGAAAACTCTCTAGTAAAATTCGTTCAACAATTTTGATCCTTTACTATTCCTAAGATGATTAATGCCCAAACAAAACAGGGTTGTACAAAGACCAAAGCTAGAAAAGAAAGGGATATGGAACCTCAGAAGCAATTCATGGAAAATGGTAATTTGTTCAAAACAGCCTGATCTCTACAAATCCCCATTCACAGATTTGTATAATAGATGGGAAACTCTCCTTCACATCTAGATATTCATACTTTCAGTGTATTTTTTAAGACCATTAAAGGAACTCATATAAGTTAACAACTACCACCTACCCACATATTCATTCAAAACAACCTGACTTCTACAAATCCCCAGCCACAGATATGTATAGTAGATGGAATATTCTCCTTCCTTTCACTCCTAGGTATTCATACTTCCATGTATTTCTAAGACCAATAAAGGGGCGCATATAAGTTAACAATTACCAGCTACCCGCATAACACTTTTCTTCTAGACTAAGAAAATCTGGCTCCATATTTTCTTGAACCCTTCAGAGGTGGATAGTAAGATTTGGAATATTGCTTCATCCGGTTCATTTTCTTACGCTTCATTCTTCTCGGCCCTGACCCAACCCTCAAACAGTTCTGTGTTGCTCTTTCCGATCAAGGAGGTTTCGAACAAGCCTATCCCTCTAAGGTAAGTGGTTTTTATTGGGAAGTCTTATTGGAAAGAATCAACATTTGTGATGACAAAATTGGTGCCTTCCCCAAATTGGTGTGTCATTTGTAAAGCTAATGGTGAGACTTTCTACCACTTATTAATTTTCTGCCCTTTTCTTTTAGTAGAAATCACTGATTGCAGATTTAGTTGAATTCGTTGTGAAGGGAAAGAAGAGGAAGATGAAGATTTCAGCAGTAGAGAATAAAAGAGGAGAAGAAAAGAGTAGGAATTCAACTAGGATTCTTAGATTAACCCTAGCCGCCAACCCCTCATTATAATTTATACTTAACTTAAAGGATGAGATATTACAAGAATGCCCTTAGTAGGGCGTCTACTAAAGTAGTTGAACAGTCACAACTTAAAAACATAAACTAATGGGCCTAAAGCCCAACAACTTTCTAACTAAATAACTTAAAATAAGAATAAAAACAACTAAGCCCAACTCAACACTTTCTATTATTTGGGAATGGTTGTTCTCTTTGTTTGGGTGCAGGTGAACCCCCCACCAAATGTACAAGGCTTGTTCAATTCTTCTTTTATTAGTTGGAGGAAAAGATGGGGGAGAATTCTGCGGAGGTGTACAAGGGCAGCAGTATGCTGGATGGACAATATGGGAAGAGAGGAATCAAAGAGTTTTTTTCGGACATGGAAGTAGAGAAGCGACCATTGAGGCCATTACAATTAGAGTAATCCAGTGGGTCAAGTATTTGAGCAGCTTTGAAGATATTCCACAAATGAATTGCTTAGAAAGTGGAAGGAGGTGGCAGATTGTTCTCTCCCTAAAGCTGTTATTAGGTTGATTTGGTTCCCACCTCCTTGTGGTTTGTTAAGCTGAATTTTGATGGAAGTAGTGAGGGGAATCTGGGTCCTTCAGGCATTAGAGGTGTTTTCCAGAATGAGGAGGGAAAAATTATTGCTCTAAGAAGAAAAACAATCTTTTGAGAATAAAGGACTGTTTAGAACAGATGCAAAAATCAAAATAAAATAACAGAAATCATTCTTCTAAGGAAGAGAAGATGAAGAAGAAGATGGCGACAATAGGGGTTCAGAGGCCCTTAGTTAAACGTTGATAATTTACAAAGAGGCCCTTAGTTGGAAAAGAAATTAAAAGAACATAACATAGAAAGAATAGACCCAGAATAAGGCCCACTACAGCAAACAACATAAAAGATAAAAAAAGGATAAACAACCTATGGGCCATTCGGCCCATCTTCTCTACACTCCTCAAGCTGAGCATAGATGTCAATCATGCCAAGCTTGCTAGTATCATGCTGAAGTTTAGCCTTGGGAATGCCCTTGGTGAGGAAATCTGCTAACTGTCCTTCAGAGGTGATGAAAGGTAGACATACTTCACCAGAAGCCACTCTTTCTCGAATGAAGTGTCTTTCAACTTCAATATGCTTAGTTCTGTCATTTTGTACTGTGTTGTGAGCAATGTTGATGGCAGCCTGATTATCATAGTATAACATCATTGGCTTATCATGCTCAATCCCCAGTTCCTCCATCAATGATTTTAGCCACAATAGTTCAGAAACTCCATGTGCCATGGCTCTGTATTCTACTTCTGCTGAAGATCGAGCAACAACAGATTGTTTCTTGCTTCTCCAAGAGACAATATTACCTGCCACCAAGCTATAGTACCCAGAAGTAGATCTTCTGTCATTAATGTTTCCAGCCCAGTCAACATCTGTATAGTCTTCAAGTTTCATATGGCCATGCTTGACAAACAGAATTTCCTTTCCAAGGGAGCCCTTCAAATAACACAGAATTCGCTCAGCTGCTGTCATATGAGTATCCTGGGGAGCATGCATGAATTGGTTGATGCAACTGACAACATATTCAATGTCTGGCCGAGTCATGCATAGATAAAGAAGTTCTCCAAGGAGTCTCTAGAAGACTCCTTTGTCTTCTAACAATATTCCATCTGAAGCAGAGAGTTCATGACTCATATCAATAGGAGTAGCAACTGGTCTAGCACCCATCTTCCCTGTTTCAGAGAGCAAATCAAGAACATACTTCCTCTGAGAGATAAGAATCTCATCCTTGGATCTATCAACTTCTATGCCAAGAAAGTATCTCAATTCCCCCAAATCTTTGATCTCAAACTCTGTATGAAGAAAAGATTTGAGATCATTAATTCCTGAGACATCATTACCAGTCACAACAATATCATCAACATACACAATCAGGTAAACTGCCAGGAATCCTCTCCTCTTCACAAAGAGAGTATGATCAGACTGTGTCTGTACATCGCCAAAGTTAACAAGGGCAGCCCTAAACCTCTCAAACCATGCTCTAGGGGACTGTTTTAGTCCATAAAGAGATCTCTTCAGCTTGCATACCTTTCCTTTCATATTTGTTTCATACATCCCTGGAGGAAGAGACATATAAACCTCCTCATGTAATTCTCCATTCAGAAATGCATTCTTTACATCCAGTTGATAAAGTGGCCAGTCTGAGTGAGCAACCAAACATAGAAGAACTCTCACAGAAGTCATCTTGGCAACAAGGGAAAAGGTCTCCAGATAATCAATCCCATATGTTTGTGTATAACCTTTTGCAACCAGCCTAGCCTTGTACCTCTCAATGGTGCCATCAGCATGATATTTGATAGTAAAGACCCACTTACAGCCAACTGGATCCTTCCCTTCAGGCAAATCAACCACTTCCTAAGTGTCATTCTTGTGCAGGGCATCAATTTCGAATCTCATAGCATCCCTCCATTCTGAATATTAAGAGCTTCTGACACAGACCTGGGAATTGGGTTAGAGGCAACAGAAAAAATGTAGGCAAAATATGAAGGAGACACCAAACTATAAGAAAGGTGTTTGGAAATGCAATGTGTAGTACACTTCCTTTTTCCTTTCCTAATAGCAATGGGGATATCAAGGTCTGGGAATGATGGCTCCAAAGGGGCTGAAACAGTACTTGTTGTCTCATCTACAACTAGAAGTGTATGAGCCTCATGTGTTGTAGGGGAAACAACCTGCTCATTTATGGATCTTTGCCTTTGATACATCTTGGGATTAAAAAGAGGACGAGGAGGTAAAGGGGGAGAAACACTAGGACAGGAAGAGTGGAATGATTGATCCTCCCTTGATTCATTTAAAGGAGGAAGAGACTCAGTAAAAGACTCAACTGGGACAGGAAGAGGAAGAGCAAAGACCTGTGACAAATCCTCCCCCTTTAGACAATGTCCCTCCAGAGAGGAACCATAAAAGGAAGAAAGCTCATCAAAGGTGACATCCATTGTGACATATCGAGTACCAGTCTTTGGATCAAAGCAACAGTAACCCTTCTGTGTGGGGGAATAACCAAGGAAGATACACTTGTGGGCTTTTGGTTCAAAGTTATGTCTTTGGACACTAGGGATATATACATAACAGGTGCATCCAAAGACACGAAGAGGAATAAAAAAAAGCTCCTTGTCTGGATGAAGGAGACTGAAAGGAGACTTAAACTCTTGTTCTTTGTTTGGGGCTTTGATTTTTTTCATTAAACCCTTTTTGATGTTTTATTTTTCTTTGACTTTTTTTACCCTCTTCCACCTCCTTCTCCGGCACCGGCAATCGCTCCGGCCACCGTCACCAGGTGTTGGAGTGTCACACTTAGAACTGCATTCAACTTTTTTATTATGCAATGGCTATTTAAAACTCACTTAGAAAGTTGTTTGGTTTACAGGTTTTGGCTATGGCTATGAACTCCATCCAGATTAGGAAAAAACGACAGAAGGAGAAAGAGAAAGGCTATGGCTACACAAAGCTGAATTTTCAAACTATTATTAAATCGTATGCTTTTGTACAAATACAATACAGAAAGCTGAATTTTCAAACACTTTATTATTATTTTGTATGCTTTGGTACAAATGTTGTTTGGCTATGGCTACGAACTCTCTCTCTCTCTCCTCTAGCTTTCAAGGGTATCGGATTTGGCCCTCCAATGATATTGTGACACATGGCACATAGGAACAACTAGGTGACACCCATAACCACTTAGACAACAACTTGCCTTAGCCAAGTTGATGGTGTCCCACCTGGCGGCTTGGCCCAGGTGCGACCTGGCAGCCTGGCCTAGGCGCCAACCTGGCGACCTAGCCTTGGCGCCAACCTAGCGGCCTGGCCCAGGCGCCGACCTGGCGACCTACGAGACGTGCTCACCGACAAATTCGGCATGCATATCCTAACACTCCCACGATCCTTGGAAGTTATCCCACGTGCCGAACGATCCGGAGGGTGGTCAACGTGCATGGCGGTTGCCTTAGGGAATATTGGACCACTTAGACGACTTCTCGGAAATCTCGAATGCAGTGTGTGAAGCCCACGCCAAACAATGTCTATAAAAAGGCACCAACCCCCATGGCATAGGGGGGCAAGTAAGCATATTCTAGCTCTCATACTTTGTGATTTTTAGCTCGTAGTCTACTATGAGAGTACTGACTTAAGCATCGGAGTGACCACGTCAGGTTAGCCACCCCGGGTCCTTTGACATGGATTCCTTGCAGGGCTCTAAAGAACTATGAAGCTCAATAATAAATCCAGCTCGCCACCAGGCAGCTCGACACTCTGGTCAGCTCATCACCTAACCTGCCTAGCTCGGCCCAGTATGTTCGGCACCTAACCTGCCCAACTCGGCATAGTTAACTCGGTACCTAATCTGCCCCCAGCTCGGCCTGGTCAGCTTGGCATCCAGGTCCTTATCCAGCAAAAGTTCACTTCGGCCTCTGAGTCCTCGGCCACTTGGAAGCAGACCAAATGACGAGGTACTTAGCACAAAAAATTGATACATCACAAAAAATTGATTCATCAATTGGCGCCATCTGTGGAAAACGCTACAAAAAGCTAAGTTCTCATCCTCCGAAAGGCTAAGTCCTCTTCTTCCAGAAAGCTAAGTTCTCACCTTTTAGAAACTAAAAGCTCTCACTTTCTAGTTTCCATTTTTTAAGAACTCAAAGACTATGCAGGAACTCAAAGTCTTATATTTTCTAATATAGACTAATCAATAATTTTCTTTTACCAAAATTATACTAATTTATCTTAATAATTTGTGTATTTATTGGTTCAAATTATACTTTTCCCTTCCCATACTCATTTATCTTTAATAATTTACAATGAAAATTACATAATTTTTAATAGTTTTCCAAAATCAATCAAATGTAATAAATTTTCCAAAAGTAGTGGAAAATAGAGATGAATCACTTACACCTAAGGTTTTTAAAACTGACCTAGACAACGAATCGGTCAGGGGTCCGGTTCCCAGGTCGAACGGTCCAACCATTCTGACAAAAAAAAATAAAAATAGTCAAAACCATTGAATGGTTTGAACGGCTCAACAACCTAGGTCCACGATTTGCTAACCAAATCAACATTTTTTTGTGCAAAAATCCAATTTTGGGGAAAAGTGGAACCGGCCACCTGACCGGTTCCGGTTCGGTCCAGTTTTGAAAACCATGCTTCAACAGTGTCCACAATGAAATAGAGAAGTAGCAGACATGGGCTTCATAGTGATGAGCCCTAAATGCAACGGTAATATGTTGAGAATAGTGCGAAGCATCGAAAGACACACTATAGAGTAGTGTGAAAAGCATAGAAACAAATTGGAAATAAATATCCACGGTAGCAATGGACTATCCATGAGAAATAACCGTGGACGCTATTTTGCGTTGTGGTGTAGATCAATCCATGATATAATATGGTTTGATCTACACCACGGTGCAACCGAACTAATAATTTTGGGGTGGCATATTTGAAAATACAATATATCGTGGTGCTTCCACACCACCGAACACCACCTTCATGGCTTTTGATGGAGGGTGATTTGGCCCGAAGGGGACACGTGGACGCGACCTGATTAAGGGATGATAGCTCAGCACTAGCAAGCCTAGTTCGCAACATTTGAGCTCAGGTATTCAGCCACCTCGGCCTAAAACTCACCTCGACATCCAATCCAGTTCGGAACTAAAGAACCGAAGTATCAACTCGGGGCTAACAACCCGAATCGCCACGTAACCAACTCCCACGTAACCGACTCCAGAGGTCTCTCCAGCAAATCCCGACTTTTTCGAGATCACGATGAGAACTCGTGCCAGCTCTGCTAGAGTCGGAAGTGGAACAATAAGCTTTATCTACTTACTACCCCTTCGGAAGCGGAACGAACTCTATCTCCACACCCCGGAGATCCCGGAGCTCTTTCATGAGTCCCTCAGCTACTCCAGTATATAAAGACGGGAACCTTAAGGCAAAGGTAAGCGTGATTACTCTACTCTCTATCATTCAAGCTCTCAAGCTCTTAAGCACTTAGTTCGCATTTACAGCATACTAACTTAAGCATCGCAACGACCTCGCCGGATTAACCACTCCGGGTTCTCTGATAGATCGTATTGTAAATAGATCCAACTCGCTGCCCAATTGGAAGCCAAATCACCCTCCAGCTAGGAGTAGTCGGATCACACAATAACAATTTTATAATACAAATATTATATATTATTTATACAATTATATATTATATATTTATATTTTATAATATATTATTATACTATATATAATATATTATTTATATTATATCATCAAGTTTTTTTATTATAATTCAATTCAAACGGATTCTTATTAGATCCAGATCCATATCACTCAAATTTCTTATCAAATAGTATCTGATGATATACCTATTACCGAACCAACCCGATCCACGGGCCTCAAGAAAAATAAAGAACTGGAAGTATTCGCATCTAACGTTAGGGAGAGATTTTTGTTAGGGTCAGCATACAAGAGAGGTGTATAGAATTGTCAAAAAGTGTAAGGAAGTTTGGATAATTTTCCCACAAATTATTCCATTAAACTCGCACGAGGTAGTGTGGGACCTCGATCCCTCGTACGGGGTCATGACACTTATGTTTTATTATTGGATTTGAGATAATCCTTCTTTCAGTTATTAATATTTTAAAAGCCAATCAAAATTGATTCGTAAAGACAATTCAACCATTCAAGTCAAATTAGAAAATATAAAATTTGAAAAAAGATTACAGAGGTCCGTATATGTTGATCATATTAAAAATGTTTGGTAAGTGGAAATTATTGTGATCAATGAAAATGATTTAATTTTGAAAAGAAAAAGGAAAGAAAAAAGAAGGGTAAAATATAAAAATCTCCCTGAGGTTTCTGACAATCATAAAAACCTTCTCTCAAATTTTACTTTAATAAAAACCTTCTCTGAACTTGTGGAAAATTCAGCACAAACCTCCATTCTATCACAGACCCAAGGGAAAATATTCCACTGATCCACTATCTTTTCAAGATACCCATTTTATCCTTTTGTTTTACATAGAATTTGACAAAATTAATCCTAAAAGAAACTTTACTTTCTCCTCTTTCAATCTTCCACCCCTGAAACTCCATTGACTCAAAGACTAGATGAAACATTCAGCCACTGTAAACTCCATTGTAACAGAAAGTGTGCTCAAGGATGAGGATAGTATTTGGAGTCTAGTCTGTCAAGCCATCTGTCCCATTCTGCCACATTGGGCCATGGATGACTCCAGGGAAGGAAATGCTCTTGTCTTCTTTTCCTGCATCTACATCGTTCATGCTAACAATCATAAGAAAATAAGGTTCAAATGAAAAAGTTAACTTAGGGCTTCTTTACAGAAGAGAAAGCACAGTATCTTTAGGTCTATCAAATCGACGATCTTCAAGAAGAGAGAAAACATTAAAGGGGTGTTCTTTTTTCTCGATTTTAAAAGGGGAAAGTTGGTCAATGGGATTTTGATTCCCGTTGACTAAGAATTTCATTTCTTTTTTCAGATTTATGTGGGGATAAGGGAAAGTTTACTTTTCTGGGTATCACTTACCCGGGCAAGTGATACCCATCTCCTAAGTGAATAAATAACTTTCCCACCTAGGGGGGGGGGAAATTGCCAACACTTGAATGGGACAAAAATACCCCTTTTAACAATGGATTTTAATAGCTAAAATGGTCATTGCCTTATTTACATGGGAAATAAAAAAACTTGGGTAAATGCACTTACCTGGGTAAGTCTTTCTTGAGAAACACTTACCTGGGTAAGTACATTTACCTAGTAAGTAATTTATGAAAAACGAACGGAGCCTAACTTTCTGTTTATCTTGATTTCTGGATTCTATTCTTCTTTGGTGATATTCACTTAAATTTGATGTTTACAGACAATATCAAGCTCATATTTGAGGACTCAATGCATTCGATTGTCACAAGAAATTTTGAAAAGACTACGGTTAGATAACCTTCCACCCTTTAGTTTTATCTTGATTGTATCTGCTTCTATCGAATCCGTTGCCAATCATCTATCTAGAAACATATTTCCTTCATGCGCAATGATCAAGTGGAAGGGTGTGATTTATTAGATAGACCAAAGAATGTAAACTGCAATGTAGTATGAAGAATATTAGGCAAAATTTTATACTAGTTCATATGTGATTCCATCCATCCACCGCGAGAATTGAAGACATCGGTAGATGATCCATGAATGTAGCAACTATGACATCAGAAGTTTGGAGGAGGTCTGGAGCCAAAAATTTTGTGAGACAAGGTTCAAGGAGTTTACGGTGGAGTTAAAGTAGATCTCTTCTTTGACACATGGAGTTTACGTTGGTTGAATGCTTATTCTCTTTTTGACCCAATAGAGTTGAGTTTTAGGGGTGAGAGATGCATTCAGATCTACTACCCACTACTTGTTCCCACATCTATGCCTCCAGATCTGATTTTGTGTATTCAGAACATCTCCCTATGAATGAAAAGGGAGATATTCCCAATGCATAGCTATTCTGTCTTGTGGTAGGCATCTAGCAATAAATAGTGGGTAGCATATCCAAGCTCGAGGGAGATTGAAGGAGAAAGGAATTCACATCTGACCCCATAGAAAGTGCCTCAAAAACATCCAATAGCACATCCCAAATGTGTGTTGGGAACATCTCCTTGTGATAATGTAAGGCATTTTTGGGGCGGGTTCTGTGGGGGGCAGATGTGAACTCAGGAGAAAGAGGACTGTTAAGAGTTATTTAAGAAGGGGAAAATGGGTATTTTTAGAAAATAATGCATCGGTGGAACATTTTCCATCTGGGTCAGTGATGGAAGTAAGGTTTTCCAAAAGTTAAGGGGAGGTTTTTCTTAAAGTGAAACTTGAGAGAAGGTTTTTATTATATTTTACCCAAAGAATTATAATAATATCTCACCTATGTGTGTTTAAAAAACCAGACTGGATCGGCCAGTCGAATTGGTTAAACCGTGGCCCGAGGCCCTGACTAGTTCAGTCGTACCCCAATAACCAGACGTGCTAAAAAGCTGGTGAAAACTGACTAATTGGTCGATATAACCCAAAAAAACCGAAATCGGTCCCAATTTCATGAAACCACTGAAATCCATTACATAAATGAAATTTTAAAATGTTATTAATAAGATTTTAATCCAAGGCCTCTTATTTTAATAGATTACTTAATTATAATTAATCCACCTCTTTACTTATATTAATTAGTGATCATTTATTATAAATATTACATTATTATGTATTATTTTAGAAAAAATATAAATAATTTATATTTTTTAAAATATATTAAAAATATTTACAAATAATAATTTATCTTTTTAAAATATAAATATAATTTATATTTTAAAAAATATTACATTATCATCCATCCATTATATTTATATTAAAAATTATAAAATATATTATATATAATATTTATATGACGCATACATATATCACGTCGTCAAGATTCAATCCCGATCGAAACTTTGACCCGTGAACAATAAGTAGTGGAGAGTCTGAATACAACCGAGTCAGTAGTGTGCGAAGAAAGAGTCTGAAACAACCATGACAATTGAATGGAGCGATTGGGACACAGCTGGATCAGACGACAAGCCCAGCGGACGATCAACCAGCGGTGGCGTCGACGCCAGAGAGCGTCACAAGCTTGCCGAACGTGAACGCCGGAAGTCCATGCGAGAGCTGTTTCTTTCTCTCCATGCTCTCCTTCCTCACGCCAACACAGTTCGAAAAGAACAGTCAGCAATCCTCGACGAGATCATCAAGTACATCCCCTTAGCCGCGGCTCGCCTTCGATCCCTTCAGAACCGAATGGATTCGTCATCGTCGTCGGCTGCTCCCATGTCGTCACCAGATGTGCAGGTCTCCGACCGTAGCTCGGCCGCGTCCAATTCAACTGACTGCGACATCCGCGTTGCACCTGAGCCTTCTTCGTCCGTATCGATTCGCATCCGAGGTGACCGTGTTAATGTGTCTCTGTCTGACAGCAAGACCACCTCGCAGGCTCTCTCACTCTCTGCTGTCTTGGATGAGCTCGAAGTTCATCATCTCGAGCTTATCCGCTCTACTTACTGCTGTGATGGAAGTAAAACAATTAATTACTCTGAAAGCAAGGTTTGTATTGCTTTTATCGGTGCCTCTTCGGATGTTTTGATTGAATCCTTTTATCACCCATGAATCTTTTTCTAGTTTTTTGAACTGGGTTCCTTTCCTTTTCTTATTTTGATTACAGGTTTGTGATGGGTTGGACAGATCTCCAACTTTGTTAAAGGCAAGACTGCAAGAACTAGCTTGTAAACTGCAAAAGTTGAGAAAATCGTCCCCGCGTAAGAGATCCTTTGATCAGCTCGACTGATTAATTTGATCGATCGGTTTATGGAATAACATGTCACCCGGTGGTTAATTCCTATGTCGTCTATGCTGCTGGCTGCTGCTGCATAGACGAGTGTGATCTCACCAAGTTCTTTTTTTTTTTTTGTGGTAAAAAAAAAAAATATGAGAATAATTCTGTCCCCAGTCTACCTTGTCAGATGTTGAAGAGGCGTTTAGATTATGTATTGTAATTGAAAATGGAACAATTGCGACAAGTCATTCTCCATTTTGTCTTCTCATTAGGTTGGATGAGTCTGAGTTCTACTCCATGGAATTAAATAGTACATAATTGACAAAACAAAGAAGAGGAATAGCTATTAATTAATTCACCAACAAAAATTATTTGTCTACATGACATTTTTTTTTTTTTTAAGTATGGTCTATGTGATTATCCAACCATTGATTGGACAGAGTTGCAGTTTCATTCGCTGTTTGGGTAAACTAGTATTAATTCAATCTGTGACATGTATTTTATTACATATTCCCTTTTTACAGACTGAATACAGTTGCACTACAAATGCAGCAGATTCAATTTGCTGCAACCTAGACTGCCGGGATAAAGCGGGCCAATCAAAATTGACCATGTTGTATCTCGAGTTCGGCAGAAATTCTCTCAAACATGGCTTGATTTGCATGCTGCCACAAGTAAAACTTAACTTGTCAGCATTAGCATCTTTATTAACAGAATGGGATGATTAAAAATGATCCAATATAAGCTTCAATTCCTTTTATTTCCTTACCGAATAATTCATCAATTGAGATTGCAGGCAATCAAATCATGTAATACAGAATACGTGAGACTACCTAATTTCTCCCTTTTGTCCATTGGGTAGGGTGATAATTAAGGGTCCCTTTGACACGTCTTTCTAGAAAAATCGTTTAATAAACAGAATAAAACTCGAAAGACGCAAAAAAGTTCATTTAAAGTTTCCTAAAATCAGCCCAAAATAAACTTTTATGTCTTTTCAGCGCTTCAGAGCCCTAAACTTTTAATAAAAGGAATAATTTGAGATCAATTTCACTCAGAATACCGAACGCTATCGTACAGCTTAGGTCAGTGTTAGGGGGCAGAAGATTGCCAACGGGGGGTGGTGTTTATAGGAGGGTGGGCATAAATACATTTGGGGAATCAATAAACCAACTCTGAGGGGGACTACTGAACTTGAAAAAGACGCAGCCAAGTGTACGAGAACAATCAAACCATTACTTTAAAACTTTTTTAAGTGCCTGTTTGATGAGAGCATTTTCATGATCAGTTTTTGGCTGATAAACCTGGAAAATTGTGAAGCCGTTGTTTGATAAAAAATCCCAAAGTTGAAAATAAGCTTACATTAATCGAAAAATCGACTTTCCAGTGAAAATAAGCTATTTAAGTAATTTCTTTAAAGTGATTCAATCGACACAGCTCAATCAATGCAGAAACCCTGCCAAACAGGCCCTTATTGTTATTAATAAATGATTGCTCCTTAACATACTTAGAATCAAAGATAGGTAATATCTGAATTCACCAAGAAATTCAGCCCAATTCCTATTTCTCTCAACGACCCACCTCATGACCAGAGAGTAGACCTAGCAAAAAGTTGGCCCAACCCGTAAACCCGACCCAACCCAACCCGAAAAAATAGGGTTAGGGTCTCATATTTAGCAACCCGAATGTGATAATGACCCGACCCGAAAAAAATGGGTTGAGTTGGGTTGGGTCATAGGTCAACCCGTTGACCCGATTGTCTAGTCTAATTGAGATTATTTATGCATTGTTAGAAGTTTCCACTCTTTATTTTTTATTATTTAGTCTTTACTTTTTATTGTTTACCCTTTAAATTGTTAAATGTTCAAATTTTTATTTTATATTTGGAATTTTAAGGTTAATTCTTTTAATTTTAACATTTTTCATGCAATTTTTATTTATTTTTTTAAATTTCAATTATTTTTTGGGATGACCCGAATTGATCCATGGGCCAATCCTAATCCGAACATTTAGGGTTAGGGTCTAGCATTTGACAACCCAACCTGAAATTCAACCCGAACCAAAATCAACCCAAAATACCTTGACCCAACCCAAACCCGATCCACCCAACCCGGTTGCCAGATCTACTAGAGAGTGACTCATGAAGGACGTGCTTCCTACAACGAAAAATCAAAAGCAAATGGGTTTAATAGGGATTACAACTTTCCAAGCCCACGTGCTCATGTGTGATGCCCATTTCGATTTGAAGTTTCACCGCATAGTGCCATATTGATTCCAATTGTTTTGGCATGCGTCCACAACCACGAATGGATGGATATAGTCCCTGAAGTCTACTCCGGTAGTAAGCGTGCAGTGCTGGTATTTTGTCATATTTCAGTGTTTGTGAGTATAGGAAGAAACGTGACGATAGACTTTGACTCCAAATATATAGAACCCTTTTCTTGTCTACTAGTTGAAAATTATTCAAATGATACTTGCAGCCAAACCTGACTTTCCAAGCAAATCCAGGTTTATAGTAGGGGTGCTCAACAAAAAACTGAAAAACCGAAATACTGAATCAAATCGAGAAAATCAAACCGAAAAATCCAGTTAATTTAATCAATCCATTTGATTTTGGTTCAGTGTTTTGCAAAAAACCGGTGGTATCGGTTTGGTTTTAGTTTAATCTGAAAGAAAAATCAATTGTTAACTAAATCAACTGGTATATTATATATATTACATATTTTTACTAGTGGAAACCCATGCGATGCACGGGAAAATATGAAAGATTGAATAATTTTATTTACTATTAATTAATTGATAAATTAATAATCAAAGTTTGCTGTTAATTAACCAAAAGTATTCAAAGTTATTGCTAATACTTAAATTTTTCATAATTGTATTTTTCATTTAGTATTGATTTATAGAAAATAATTATTGTTAATTTAATATGAACAAATATTTTTTAATAAATTTAATTTCATTAATCATTTATAGTAAATTTAATAATTGTTATTATTTTCTTTATTTTTAAATGAAATTTTGATTGAATTTAAACAAATAAAAATAATTATAAAAGCTAATATTTTTATGTATTTACTAATAATTAACAATTATATATGAATGGCAATAGAGTGGGGCACCCCATTCCTATCCCATCTTGTAGTCAAGACACTCTACCCCATCCCCACCCCTTACCTAGTGTAAAGCGGGTTCAAGGCAAGGCACCCACTCCCTGTTAAGGACGGGGAATCCTTAAATCCCCCCCCCCCCCCCTCTTCGTCCTCAATGTCAGGTAAGTTTAGGGCAAGACACCCACTCCTCATCAAGGATGGGGAATCCTAGCATTTTACCCGCCCCGTCCCTAGTGTCGAGTAAGTTCAAGGCAATGCACCCACTCCCCATCAACCCAATATTCAATTTGATGACAAAAATAACCAAAAGGATATACTGAGTATCAACCACATGGTAAATTTTAAAAGTACACAAATTGTCTTTAATTTTCAAAAATGTAATTTTATGAAAATTTTGGAAAATTTATTACATTTGTGTAACTTTGAAAATTTATTCAAATTTATTTTTAAATTTTTATTGAATAATTTATTTTCTTTTTAAATGGTTTACTTACAAAATTATACTAATTTATCTTATATTTTCTAATATAGACTAATCAATAATTTCCTTTTACCAATATTATACTAATTTATCTTAATAATTTGTGTATTTATTGGTTGAAATTATAGTTTTCCCTTTCCCATACTCATTTATCTTTAATAATTTTCAATAATTTACAATGGAAATTACATAATTTTTAATAGTTTTCCAAAATCTATCAAATGTAATAAATTTTTCAAAAATTTCCAAAATATTCCAATAATTTGCAATAATTATTTAATACATTTTAAATAAACTTACAAAAATTTTATATATTTTAATTTCCAGAATGTTATTTTAAAAAATGTAGTTTTATGAAAAGTTTTGAAAATTTTATTACACTTCTGTAATTATGGAGATTTATTGAAAATTATTTTAAATTGTTATTAAATATTCATTTTTATTATGTAATTTACTAACAAAATTACACTAATTTATATTTTATTTTCCAATATGATTTAATTAATAATATTTTAGGAATTGATGGGGGAGTGGGGTAATATGTTCAATGGGAGTGGTGGAAAGGGAAGAGGAGTGAGCGTCAAGGAGAATGTAGGGTGGGGGTAATGGAGCAAGGAGGGACATGATGGTGTGGACCGTCTTGCTTTATATATATAGAAAGATATATAGATAATATTTATATTATATATATTATAATATATATTGAAAATTTAAAAATTTGAGAAATCAAAGAATTAACTCGATCAAAAACCGAATCAATCAACTGATTAATCAATTGGTTTAGGTTTGATTTCAGCTCCCAATTAATCAAGTGGTACTGATTCAATTTCAGAAAATAGCTCATGGTTCGATTAATAGAACCGTGAGCACCCCTTATGGGCTCTAGACCTTGGCTACTACCGTACTACATTTGTTTTTACCCAATGGATTTGAATCTGACAATAAAGTTTACCAGGAGAGTGCAGAAGATCTAGATCATAACCTCTTGATCTAGACTGATCATTATTGATGTAGCGCTATCTAACTACTCCCTACTGGAGGATGATCTGGTTTCCAACCGAGTAGCGAGCTAGGTGAATCTACAAAACAACAGATCAGAGAACCTGAGGTAGCTAACCCGACGAGATCGCTCCGATGCTTAAGTTAGTGTATTGTGCTACGAACTGAAAACTTTGAGAGCTTGAGAGCTAGAGAGTAGAAAAATCACGCGTATCTTGTGTCATTGCGGTTGGTGCCTTTATATAGGCATTGTTTGGTGTGGGTCTCACGCACCGCATCCGAGATTTCCTGGAGATCGTGCCTAATTGGTCCGAGATCCTCAAAGGTAACTGCCATACACGTTGACCATCCTCCGAAACGTTCGGAATGTGGGCCAACTTCCAAGAATCGTGGGAGTGTCAGGATATGCATGCTGAATTTGTCAGCGAGCACATCTCGCAAGTCGCCACTTGGACATCAATCAAGCTGGCACGTCCTTGAGGGAGGTCGCTCCTTGCGTCAAAGTTACTTCAGCTAGTGACAAGGTGTTGCAGATGGATCCTGGGCGAAGTGCTTCTAGCCGACCTGAGTTGTGGTCGAGGTCGCTGGATTGGCATAAAGGCAGGTTGCTAGGTCGGCGTTAGAAGTAGGTCGCCAAGTCAGCAACAATGCCAGGTCGCTAGCTGAGACTCCATCATTTTGGCTAAGGCAATTTGTCACCTAGGTGGTTCTGGGTGTCACCCAGTTGTTCCGAGATACCATGTATCACAATGTCATTGGAGGGCCAAATCCACCGTCATCAATTATATTGTTGAAAAGGGTGCCTCGTGATGTTTATGCAACCAAACTTGGCGTGTGTTGCATTTTTGCTTTGTTAATAATATTATAGCACGGCTTCTAAGTTCTCTTATTCTTGTGAGTAGTTTGAAACGTAAGTAGCAGAGTGTCCTTTGTCTCGGCCTTTGTTTGTTTTGAATTTTTTGTGGGAAATCAGGCAGGGATGTAAATGGACGGGGGTATGGGATGGATCAGATTAGACCCTATTGGATTTATATTGGGCTATAAATGGGTTAGTTCTACCTGACTACCAAACCGAGTACATCAGTTCTCTGGTTCTGTGATTTTGTTCTACTCCTAATTAATACTTGGACTGGGACCGGTTCTTGCTGTTCTGAACCAATTAAAACCCAAACCGATTATTGAGGAATTAATATTATATACTATTCTGATTATCTTTTTCCTTAATTTACTAATGGTATTCAATATCTAAATCCGAACCAGGTCTAAACTAGATCTGATGGATAAGATTTGATCTGAATCCAAATATTAACAAATCAAATTTGCATTTAAGTAATATTCAATTTAATCCGATACATTTGCAGCCCAACCATCCTGCCCAAACCTTTTCAATATGCACAAACAATTAAATACATAAAAGGACACCGCACACAGACATATACAGACATTTGCTTTCTCATATGGAGTTCTTCTCTTAAGACTTAAGAGTAGGGTTGGTTTTGTGCCAAAGTAAAGAACGCAAAACAAACAAAATAACAGAGAATACTAGACAAGGTTTAACATGGTCCGGCAATTTGTATCAACATCTACAGTTAAACCCCTGCAATGCTTCACTATTAGGCTAGCAGTTTTCATCCCAGGTTGGTCTTGTACACATAAATATGTACTTCTGTATGTTTTTATATGTATAGCTAGCTTGTTTAAATGGGCCAATCTAGACCAATAATCCCAATATCTTAGTCTAGGCCGTTTGCAACCTTTGGTGGAGGAATGATGGTGGATGGGCAAAAAGAATTTACCAGGATGAACTAATAACTACTAGGGACGGCTAAAAAACTAGTGCACAGAAGGGTGAAATTGGGAGATTAATATGGGAGGGCTGATGAAGATAAACATGGAAAACAATGTTCTACAAGTTAGAGAAGTGAAGATAGAGGCCAGCTGGGGTCAATATGGGCTGTATAATAAAACCAAATTCAATTTATCAATCATCTTGTTCCACCAAAATAAGATGATTACAAGAGACTTCTTTAGAGCTAGTGTTGCACATATCCATATTAAAACTAAGAAATGAAACAATTCCCACGTCCTACAACAGGCACGAATAAATAATGTCTTGTGATTTATTCTAAATAATAAATATGAAGATTACTAAAGAAAAAACTAAAATATATTAAAGAGAAAAAGGTATGTCTTAGGAGACTAGGAGCAATCAGTAATAACACACAGGACAGCAAAATAAAACATGGTACAAACAACAGAAGCACAAGTGCAAATGGTGATGGGAAATTTCCAAGGCAGCTTCTTTAAGATTTTTGTTCTTCCAGCTGCTACACAAGTTATCAATATTGCTTATTTATTAGTTACCTACTTCATGTGCATTCTCTTTCTATGACCTCTTTTGATATTTTAATGTGATTAATGATTTGGGAAGCCTACATAATATCATTAAGATGGAATCCTTATCAACATTAAATATCTCGAGGAAAAAACATGCTGGCATAAGCCTGAGCCCCCAACATTATTTATTCATCAAATGTTTGATGAAGTAAACATTTGTCTGTATGGTTACTTTTCCTTGAAGTGGGTGCACAATGCCTCCTCAACTATTGTCAAAAGGACAATATTCACATGTTTACAAGTTGTCCTCTAATACATGGAACATCTTTATTCTGACTTGTGAAGATAATGAAGAATGTATAAAGAAGCAGATGACAAGAAAATACACACAGAATAACTAAGCAGATCCGTACCAGTGGTTATTTGCACCATTTTGCTCCTCTCAAACATCTTCACCAGAAGAATCATGACGATAACATGTCCCACCTTTGTTTTTAATTCATCAAGTGAACTGATTTTCATCCATTTAGGTCTCTCCTGCAATCAATAAGAAAAATAAATAAACGTTTATCAGAATGTAGATGGATTTCAACTGCGCACCCATGATTGTGATGAACATCGATCAGTTGAGTTATATACCATTCTGTACTATATTTCGATTTGTATCACTTGACTAGAAACCAAAGGTTGCCATTACATACCAAGAATCCATATACATAGCAAGATCATGCAGATTCTAGACAAGTACAGTGTTAGAGATTCCACTTGAATAACACAAATATCTAAGAGATACAACTACATGTTCATGTCAAAAGGGGAGTTTCGTCCATTATCAAAGAACCTATTCATTTCATACAATTTGTCCATCATCCAAATATTGTGGACTAACCAATCAGTGAGCATCCCTTTAATGATCATTCCAAAATCAGAAAAACCAAAATTGAACAATTAAATAAAGAACATATACCAAGAGTTTAAAATTTGGACTTGGATGGCATGACAGTCACCACAACATTCCCAGTCTTAGAATCAAGAGTAGAGTCTCTGGAAAAAAACAATTATTTACTTTAAACACCCTTCTGATCTGTGACTTTTCATCAAAACTTTTAGTACTGAAGAGAATATTAGTACTGAAGAACCTTGAAGACACATTAAGGTTGCAAGTTAGGTTGCATGACTTGAAGAATTTCGACTACATTGGGATAGAGTTAGAGTTTAGGCCCTATAAAACTTTAACAAATTCCCAACCCAATCTGACCCAAGTTGCACCCATAAAACTCGCCTGAATAATTAAGATTCATATCGAAACTCCTAAGAGAAATACATAAATCAGATATATTAAGAAATAATCCCTTCAACATCCAAATGATTGGAAATAAGATGGAAATAATTAATCATGAGTTTATTTACCTATGCAAGAATTAGAATGTGATTGCTCATGAATACATGATGTTGATCGATTGAAGGTTCTTTCTTTTAGTATTACATACTACTCATTACAGGGGAATCAGGGGTTGGGCAGAGAAAGATGCATGTTAGATCCTGCACCACCAATTAGGAGGGGTGAGAAGTGACCATCTCGACTACTGGGTCATCGGTGGTTGATTGAAGGTTCAAACAAAAATACTCAAAGATGCTACAAGCTTTATCATGTACATACAACATTATAATATGTTAGAGAGGAAGCACGACCATATAACATTCTAACAATATACATAATTATTATATCCTTCTGATAGAAAATTAGTCCACTTGTAGCTAACTATCACTAACATCAAAAAATCCAGGCAAAGTTTAAATTATACAAGCATTAATCATATCCAAGGTTCAAAATTTCATCATGTATCAAGCCATATCAGGCATATCTTATCGGTAATGCCTGGATAGGCTAAATATTAGGTAATGGTATTTTGTGTTTTTAATATTTTCAGGGGGCAGGCCTTTATACGTATGATACTTTGAACCTTGGTTATATCTAAACAATTTGTAAAAGTCAAGTTTTAAAATATTGGGGTGTAATGTGAGGCATTCCACTACTTGAAAGTGTGAGTGACAGTTCAGACTTCAGAACACTAGACTACAAGAGGTGTAGCCTCCTAAAGGGGAGGAGTTTTCTTCTTGGTCTTTTTCCTTCATTAGTTCTTACATTCCTCTCTTTCTTTCTTTCTTTTCATTTTTTTTTCTCTCTTTTCTTTCTTTCCTTATTGAGCCATCCATGCCTGTTCTGACTGCACCTCAAAATGCCTTTAAAACAAAGGAAACAGTTTATATTTTTTTATACTCTTAAAAATTCATTATGGCAATTTAAAACATATTTACAATATAGTAATTCAAAGTTAAAATATTTCCTAAACTAAAGTGTTTATATTTATACACCACAAATCTGCAATCTAAACACCTACTTCTGAAAATTTATAGTCTAACATTTTAGACAAATGATATGCTTCAAATTTAGGAAAGATGAACTTGATTTCAAAAACTTTAAGAAATTCATTCAGAATCAGATCATTTAATAAACACCCCCTTGCATATTGACCAAGCATCAATTACATCAGACATAATATTATTATGAATTATACTGGTATAAATGGAATAGTCTGCATAACACTATTCAAGCCATGCAACTTGTATGATTCCATGTTGTTTCATATCATTAAAAACAAAATAAGATACATGTTCTTGGATGGATATGAATACATATCAATGTTTTAATCTTTTAATGTACTATAAACCATCTTAACTACTATAGGTTCTTTTCTAGACTATAACTTTCTTCTTGAATTTCTGTTCTATAACTTTCTTCTTGAATTTCTGTTCTATTGTTGGTTAAGGAAAAGGAAAAGGAAAAGGAAAGAAAAAAAAGTATGTGGAGAGGATTATGGGAAAGGATAAGATCAGTTTAGAATTTATGGTTATGAGATCCAAAATATAATTATCCTAATATAAATGCACTAATTTAAATTAAAATTAAAAAATGGATTCAATAACTAAAATACAATAAACAGGGGATTTCCACACAAAAAGTATTACATGCAGAACCTATCTGACATCCTGAACAATGGAAATTTAACAACTTCAAACTCAGAAAATGAACTTAGAGAAGAAAAAAAGAATGTGAAGAAAACAAAATCATAAGTCCAAACAAAATAATAATAGCAGGTACAATTAAAAAGGCACAGAATTTTATATTCTTTATACCCAATTGGAGATTTAGACCAAAAAGGACATTGAAGTACCTTCAGGGTGAACATCCCAAATAAAGAAGACCCTTTCAGAGCACGGTCAATATTGGAAGGCACATCAGGAGGCACATTGCTGATAAATAGTCCATACAAGCCCATACCAAATATTAACATAACAGTGCCAGCAAGATAGACATCTGCATTTAATATGAGAAATTCAACTTCAATATATTTCTAAGGGGAGAAAAATGCAATTAGATCAAATACAGCATTAAGTTGCTAAAAACTTTAGTTCTAAAGGTGAAGATGAAATGTGGAATTTTCTACCAAGCTAAATTTGGAAAGAAGATAAAAATTCTATAATCAGATTGGAAAAGTAAAAGGACCTCATATATGCACATTACAAGGAAAAAATTAGTGCACCTCCAAATTAAAGAAAGAAAACCAAGAAATAATAGATACCTTTTTCTCTTGACCTTTTTTTGGCTAGGAATATCAGAAAATTTTCATTTTTTATTATTTAGAATACTTTTGGGAAAAAATTGTTACTAGGTCACATAAGTTTACCAATTTGGGGAACCCCATTTTTTTATACACTAGGAACTTCCCCATTAAAAAGGATAAATAAACCCTAACTATAATAACAACATTTTTTTTTATCAGTAACTGCATAATTTATTAAAGAGAGAAAGAAAGGATTGTGCATAGTGTAGAAATAAAAAAGTGTAAAAAGAAAAACAAGTCAATGAGAGACAAGATCTATTATCTCTCCCCACAACTGTGCCCAAAATAAAGTCTCTCTTCCCACCCCTTGTTTGGCTAAAGCATCAGGTAACAGAGAAATTTAGTAGTACAGTCAGGATGCATTTAGGCAATGATTAAAAAAAAAACAAATACAGTTACCAGGACTTTATCCTAAAAATCAATTTTCAGCAGTCTTCGGTTCATCAGAAAGAGAAACATAAGCAAAAGCTGCTGTGGCATGGGCAAGAATTAAAGGAAAAGTTGATTAGAGAGTTGAGCAACCTATTCACTAGCTGATATGACCCCAAGGACCACAATTTTCTAGCCAGCCAGAAGAGTTTGTATGGCATAGCCCCAATCTTAGTCAAGGCTCTCTTCAGTCCACAAAGATGTGAGTCAAACCAATAAAATCAGTAGAATATTTCAGAATAAAGTAAAAGAAATCAGAGATGAAGGAGACAGCAAGAAGGAGGAAGATTAGAGAAGAAAGGAGAAAGAAAGGAGGAGTTCAAATGTCTCATCTTTCCCCTACTCTGATCTTTTATTAAACTTACTTAAGTTACATAAATTACAAGGAGGCCCTTAAGTAGACGTCCACATCAGCACTAAACTTAGAAAACATAAATAAGAGCTAAAGGCCCAATAAGAAAACATAACATGAAAGACACTAATGGGCCCAATCTCTCTACACTCCCCATCAAGCTGAGCATAGATATCCATCATGCCCAGCTTGCTTATATAATAAACCAGCTTTCCTATAGGAACACCTTTTGTCAAAACATCAGCCAATTGTTCTTCAGAAGCAACAAATGGTAGACAGACTTCTCCTGAGGCAACTCTCCCACATATAAAATGCCTGTCAACCTCAATGTCTTTAGTTCTGTCATGTTGAATAGGATTGTGTGCAATGTTGATAGCAGCCAGGTTGTCACAATATAACATCATTAACTTCTCACAGTCTATACCCAATTCATCTAAAAGTGATCTCAACCACAAGAGTTCAGAAATTCCATGTGCCATTGCCCTGTATTCCGCTTCAACTGAAGATCTTGCCACTACAGATTGCTTCTTACTCCTCCATGATATAATGTTCCCTGCTACCATAGCACAGTAACCTAAAGTAAACCTCCTATCATCAATACATCTGGCCCAGTCAGCATTAGTGTATGCTTCCAGCTTCATGTGTCCATGCTTAGCAAACAAGATACCTTTCCCTGGAGTCCCTTTTAGATAGCACAGAACTCTCTCAGCAGCTGCTAAATGTGAATCTCTCGGAGAATGCATAAACTAGCCGATTACACTAATTGCATAGGAAATATCTGGCCGAGTCATGCAAAGGTAAAGTAACTTCCCAACCAGTCTCTGGAACACCCCCTTATCAAGCAACAGTTCACCTTCAGTCGCTGACAACTTGTGATTTTGGTCAATAGGAGTAAAAGCAGGTCGAGCCCCCAGTTTCCCAGTCTCTGCAAGGAGATCAAGAATATATTTCCATTGAGAAATGAAGATACCATCCATAGATCTGATAACTTCAATTCCCAAGAAATATCTGAGTTCTCCCAAGTCTTTAATTTCAAACTCAGTGTTAAGAAAACTCATTTCCTGTAACCACAATATCATCAACATAGACAATCAGGAGGGTCACTAAGGAATCTCTCCTCTTAACAAACAAAGTATGATCCGACTGAGTCTGTGTGTACCCAAAAGCAACAAGAACAGCCCGAAATCTGTCAAACCAGGTTCTAGGAGACTTCTTAAGGCCATACAGAGACTTTTTCAGTTTACAGACCTCTTTCCTTGCATCTCCTTCCCATACACCCCGAGAGGTAAATGAAGAGATGGGATATCCATCACATGGACGCCCAAGTCTTGCGGAATGGACTGGGCGAATTTCAACAAAATTTCTCCCATCTTTGGAGGGAATCGAATTCCCTAGTTTAGAAAAACATATTTTTCAATGATCAATCTTGAACCATGAACCAAACCAGATCTGAACCAAAAGGAGTAGGTGGGAGGATGTACCTGATACGGAGAATTAGTATCTCCCAATGGAGGTGTTCACGCCCAAGGAAGGATCCAAAGACTGCTCCCACTGAAGATGGCGCAGTGCAGGATGGAGCAGAATCAGCAATGTTCTTCAAAAGAACTTGACCCTTCGCAAGAATCAACTGGATGGCTTGTGAGTACAGCTCCAATCAATCCTTTCCCAAAAGATTGGTATCAAGATCAGATCTTGATTTCTCCCAAGAACTAGAGATCAAACTGAAGGTAATGGCGGCGGCAGGAAGGAGGCAGCAAGAGAAATTTTGCAGAGGTTGCAGAAATCTCTCTTCTGTGATTTCAGCTCTGAAGACAAGAGTCTTAGGTTGCATGTCTAAAGGCTGCCGCCCCCTCCTCCTTTTATAGATTTAAAGGGATCAGCTCCTAATCCTATTAGGAGCTGCTGATCCAAATTATATTTGGATTAGAAGTCCCTTTAAGTGATAAGGGAGAACCCTTATCTTATCTGCAGATCAGATCAACCATCTCCTAATCTAATTAGGAGGCTTCCAGATCTAAATCTTATTTAGATCTTGGACTCTCTAAGTGGATAGGGTCTAGGCCCAATCCTATCAGCTGATCCATCTTAGAATTCGCCCCCTTTAATTGACTGATCAAATCAGCCCAGTTCGAAATGGGCTTAAGGTCCATTTAAGGTTATGTACTCACTTAGCCTTCCAAACTGCTGCCCAGTTGGGCTTCCTTGTATGGCGTGGGACCCAAACATTGATCTACACATCAGCCACATGGGTTCAGCCAAGCCTTTGTTACAAGGCCTGGCCGAATACACTATTATGGACAGTGCACCCCCTGAAACCCATCTTATGGGCTCTATGGGCCCAACACTTACCCTAAGTGGTCCCTGGGCCAAGCCACCTTGTAACACCCAGGGACTGTGGGCAGATGCAAGATTAGCCCATCAGGTATTATCCTCAATGGTCTTACACTTAACCTCTCAGCCCATAATGATCAAACACTGCCCGACAAGGGAGGACCTCTCCTTCGACCGCAAGGAACAGTGTTGCACTCTCTGCTTACATGGATCCCAGGAATAAAACCTTTTGCAAATCATTTCGAAACCATAACATATATATATATATATATGTATATATATATATGTATATGTATATTTATATATTTTGCAAAACAAAATCTCAACAATTGAAATCGGCTGCCGGCAGTCTTGGTTTCCATCAAAGAGAGTGCATCCCCGATCATTACCTTTGTCCGACAAAGGGGTTGATCCTGTCACTATGATCACCCACTCAGATGAATTCTCGGACTGTCCCAACATACCCAGGTTTTGACCCCCGCTAAGGATCTCACTGATTAGTACATCAAAGATAGCCCAATCCGACACCTAGTGTAATATCATAATTGAGTCTAGAGGTCAGGTGTAACTTTCCAGTTTTGCCCATCTATCTCCAAGGTCCAGGGCAATACTGGAAATCTGGTTCGGTTCAAAGGTTCTATTAATCCTACACTGCATGTGCTTCGGGTCTCACCCTGGTAGCTGAGACAAACCACCCCAACAGTTGGCAGCACACCACTGTCAGCCTTGGCAAGATAAATCTCCCCAGACTTACCCAATGGCTGTGAACATTCTAAACTAATACAAGTCTCATTAAGTGTCCAGTTTAAGGGTATTACACAGAAACACACCATAGGAACATGAATCAAATGTGTACTTTATTCATTTGCAATAAATTCATAATGTACATATTTCTGATTGAAGCTAAGGGCATACAACTGTCTAACAGCTCCCACTTGCACTTAGGTCCAATCTGGTATAAGCCGGAGTCCCAGACTTTCCACGTGTTTCTCGAACACTTTCAATGGGTCTGCTACATTCTCCGCTGATGCTACCTTATGAATCAAGATGTCTCCTCTACCAACAATCTCTCGGAGTACGTGGTACTTCCTCTCGATGTGCTTCGACTTCGAGTGGGCTTGTGGCTCCTTAGCCTGAGCAATCGCTCTATTGTTGTCACACAACAATGGGATGGGTGATGTGCTGGACGGAACTACTCCCAATTCGTGAACGAACTTCTTCATCCACACGGCTTCCTTGGCAGCTTCACTTGTAGTAATGTATTCGGCCTCGGTTGTGGAGTCTGCTGTGGACCCCTGTTTGCTGCTTTTTCAGCAAACAGCACACGATCCTATCGTGAAAACATATCTAGATGTAGACTTTCTATCATCCGGATCCGACTGGAAATCCGCATCTATATACCCTTGGATCTATAGTGAACTACCATCGAATACCAGACAAAAGTCTTTTGTCCTTCGAAGGTACTTAAGTATGCATTTCACAACAGTCCAATGCTCCTCCCTGGGTTGGCCTGGAACCTGCTTACTACACTCACTGCCTGGGCGATGTCTGGACGAGTGCACAGCATGGCATACATGATGCTCCCTACGGCTGAGGCATAGGGAACGTCTTTCATGCTCTCGATCTCCTCAGAGGTCTTTGGAGACATCTTCTTGGAGAGATTGACTCCAAGCCTGAAAGGAACATTTCCTTTCTTGGAGTTTTCCATGCTGTATCTCTTGACTATTTTGTCAATATAAGCAGATTGGGGTAATCCTATTATCCGCTTCGATCTATCTCTATAGAGTCGAAGACCTAGTATATAGGAGGCTTCTCCAAGGTCTTTCATGGAAAATTGCTGTGATAGCCATACTTTTATCGTAGTTAACATTCCTACATCATTCCCAATGAGTAGAATGTCATCTACATACAGAACCAGAAACGTAACCTTGTCACCACTGGTCTTCCTGTAAACACAGGGTTCATCCGGATTCTGCTCAAAATCAAACTTTTTGACCGTAGAGTCAAATCGGATGTTCCAACTTCTAGAAGCTTGCTTGAGTCCATATATGGATCTATTCAACTTACAGACCATGTGTTCCTGACCCGCAGCTACAAAACCTTGTGGTTGCTGCATATAGATATCTTCAGTAAGATCTCCATTCAGGAACGCAGTTTTGACATCCATCTGCCAAAGCCCATAGTCATAAAAGCTGCTATAGCTACCAGGATCCTAATGGATTTAAGCATGGCCACGGGCGAAAAGGTTTCCTCATAATCGATGCCTTCTTTTTGAGTGTATCCTTTCGCCACAAGACGAGCTTTGTAGGTCTCAACACTGCCATCGGGGCCCTTGTTCCTCTTGTAGATCCATTTGCAACCAATTGCTTTTACCCCGGAGGGCGGATCCACTAGAGTCCAGACTCCATTGGTCTCCATTGAGTCCATCTCAGCTCTCATGGCATCTACCCATTTAAGGGAGTCTATGTCCAACATAGCTTCCGTATAAGTCACGGGATCCTCTTCACTAGTCAAAGTTTCGACCAGGTAACTATCCTGATCGTAACCAAAATGGACCGGTGGCCTGGATCTCACTGATTGGTACATCAAAGACAGCCCAATCCGACACCTAGTGTAATATCATAATCGAGTCTAGGGGTCAGGTGTAACTTTCCAGTTTTGCCCATCTATCTCCAAGGTCCAGGGCAATACTGGAAATCTAGTCCGGTTCAAAGGTTCTATTAATCCTACACTGCATGTGCTTCGGGTCTCACCCTGGTAGCTGAGACAAGCCACCCCAACAGTTGGCAGCACACCAGTGTCAGCCTTGGCAAGATAAATCTCCCCAGACTTACCCAATGGCTGTGAACATTCTAAACTAACACAAGTCTCATTAAGTGTCCAGTTAAGGGTATTACACAGAAACACACCACAGGAACATGAATCAAATGTGTACTTTATTCATTTGCAATAAATTCATAATGTACATATTTCTGATTGAAGCTCAAGGCATACAACTGTCTAACAGTAAAGACATATTGACCTCTTTATTTAGGTCCCCATTCAAAAAGGCATTCTTTACATCAAACTGATGAAGAGGCCAATCAAAAGTAGTAGCTAAAGATAGCAAAACTCGAACTGAAGTCATCTTGGCTACTAAAGTTTCTAAGTAGTCAATACCATACATCTTAGTATATCCTTTAGCAACCAAACGGGCCTTATATCTCTCAACAGTACCATCAGAATGATACTTAATAGTGAACACCCAACTATAGCCAACCAGTTCCATTCCCTCAAGCAAATCCACAATTTCCCAGGTATTGTTCTTATGCAAAGCATCTAGTTCAGTCATCATAGCTTCTCTCCATTCTGGTTTGGACAAGGCATCTGGGACAGATCAGGGAGTTACATGTGGAAACAGAGGCAATGAAGGAATAGTAAGAAGGGGAAAAGAGGTTGTAGGACAGGTGTTTGGAAATACAATGAGTTGTGCATTTCCATTTGCCTTTGCGAAGGGCAATAGGGAGAGCAAGGTCAGGGAAGGTATCCGAAGTGGTAGAAAAGGGCTGGCCTATTATCTCAGTAGTGATGGGAGGAGCAAGAGGCACATCTGAAGGTGTGGAAACAACTTGCATGTCTCTGAGTCTGTCTCTGGTACCATCTCTTGATAATAGGATGGGAAAGAAAAGAAGGAGGATGAGTAGGAGGAGGGGGAGTAGGGATAGATGACTCAACTAGAGAAGACTATAAAAGATTCAATGGGAATTGGAAGAGGAATAGATGGTAACAATGCAAACAACTCATCTAAATGCTCCCCCTCAAGAAAAGTACCAAAGAAAGGGACAGACTCTACAAATGTGACATCTCTAGAAACAAAGCGAATGCCACGAACTGGATCAAAACAGCAGTACCCCTTCTGTATGGAGGCATATCCCAAAAAGACACATTTGTGTGCTTTAGGCTCAAACTTATGTCTTTGATGACTGTGAACATGGACAAAGCAAGTGCACCCAAACACCTTGAGAGGAAGAGAAAACAGATCCTCATTTGAAAAAAGCAAGCTAAGGGAGTTTTAAACCCCAGAACCCGAGAAGGCATTATGTTTATCTTGTATGTAGCTATAAGAACAACATCACCCCAAAATTTAATAGGAACATGGGAAGCAAAAAGAAGGCTCCTCGCAACCTCAACCACATGTCTGTTTTTCCTTTCCGCCACTCCATTTTGTTGAAGAGTGTAGGAACAGGAACTCTGATGAATAACTCCAAAGGTATCAAAGTAGAAAGAGAGACTCTTCTCAAAATATTCCTTTGCATTATCAGATCGGAATATTTTGATCCGAGTGTTAAACTGGGTAAGTATAAGTTCATGAAACTTTTGTACAATATTTGGTACTTCATCCCGGGATTTCAGAAAATAAATCTATGTGTAACGAGAGAAATCATCAATGAAAAGAATGAAATATTTGTAGTCCCCCATAGCAGGTAGATGAGATGCCCCCCACACATCAAAGTGCACAATATGGAAACGAGAAACAGATCTTTTATTACTCATTAAAAAAGATTGTCTACAATGTTTAGCAAGTTCACATGACTCACAATGAAGACTCGATAGGGATATTCCCTTAAACATTTATGGAAACGAATGACTCAAAGCTGAAAAAGACAAATGACCAAATCGGAAATGACATATCATGACTCTATTAACCGACTCTGATAAAACAGACTCCAAAGCAACTCCTACCAGGTAATCCAAGACTTTGATCAGAGACATCCAGCAAGTATCTCCCATTTGAAGCTCTTTTTGAAGGGCATCCATCTTTACCTTTGTTACAGTACTTTATCTCCTTTTGAAGCTCATTGTCGGTTGGGGCATCCATCTTTACCTTTGTTAAAGAAGTTATGTCCTCAGTTTCATGATGTATCTTCTTTAGATTGTGAGTCTTGTTAGTTTGCAAAACATCATTATCTATCGTCTGTTTCTCGAGTTAATAAAAGGGCTAGTCATGCTTTCGAGTTAGTACATTCAGATGTTTGGGGACCTTGTCCCATTATGTCTAAGATTGGATTTCGATATTTTGTTACCTTTGTGGATGATTTTTCTCGTATGACTTGGCTTTATTTAATGAAATCTCGTTCTGAGTTACTTTCACATTTTAAAACCTTTTGTGCTGAAATAAAAACCCAGTTTGATGTGTCTGTACAAACATTGCAATGTGATAATGCCAAAGAATATTTCTCTGATTCCTTTCAGACTTACATGGCTCAGAATGGAATTCTCCATCAATCATCTTGTGTTGATACTCCATCTCAAAATGGAGTGGCTGAGAGAAAAAATAGACATCTTCTTGAAACTGCCAGGGCTCTTTTATTTCAAACACATGTTCCTAAACAGTTTTGGGCTAATGTTGCTTCTACAGCGTGTTTTTTGATTAATCGCATGCCCTCCACTGTTCTAAATGATCAAATTCCTTATAAGATTCTGTTTCCTAATAAATCTGTGTTTCCTGTTGAACCTCGTATCTTTGGATGTTCTTTCTTTTGTTTGTGATGTTCGTCCGCAGGTTTCCAAATTGGACCCCAAGTCATTAAAATGTGTGTTCCTGGGATACTCTCGTCTCCAAAAAGGGTATAGGTGTTTTTCTCCTCTCTTGAACAGGTATCTTGTTGTTGGACAGTTTTTGTATGCCCTTAGCTTCAATCGACTTTGATGTACTTTTGATATTTAATGTAAATAAATAAAGTACATGTTTGATTCATGTTGTGTGGTATACTTCTGTGTAAGACCCTAAAACTGAACACTTAATGAGACTTGTGTTGGTTTTAAATGTTTACAGTCGTTGGATAAGTCTAGGGAGATTTATCTTGCCAAGGCTGACACTGGTGTTCTACCAACTGTTGGGGTGGCTTGTCTCAGCTGCCAAGGTGAGACCCAAGGCACACGCAGTGTAGGATTACTTGAAACCTTGAACCGGACCAGATTTCCAGTATTGCCCTGGACCTTGGAGATTGATGGGCAAAACTAGAAAGTTACACCTGACCCCTAGACCCGATTATGGTACTACACTAGGTGTCGGATTGGGATGTCTTTGATATGCCAATCAGTGAGATCCTCAGCGGGGGTCAAAACCTGGGTATGTTGGGACAGTCTGAGAATTCATCTGAGTGGGTGATCATAGTGACGGGATCAGCCCCTTTGTCGGACAAGGGTAATGATCGGGGATGCACTCTCTCTGATGGAAACCAAACTGCCGGCAGTTGATTTCAATCGTTGGAATTTTGTTTTGCAAAATTTATATATATGATATATACTTATGTATGGTTTCAAAATGTTTGCAAATGGTTTTAATTCTCGGGATCCATGTAAGCAGAGAGTGCAACATTGTTCCTTGCAGCCGAGGGAGAGGTCCTCTCTTGTCGGGCAGTGCTTGATCAATATGGGTTGAGAGGTTAAGTGTAAGGCCATTTGGGATAATACCTGATGGGCTAATCTTGCATCTGCCCAGAGTCCCTGGGTTTTTATAAGATGGCTTGGCCCAGGGACCACTTAGTGCAAGTTTTGGGCCCATAGGGTCCATGTGATGGGCTCAAGGGGTTCACTAGGCTTTCTAGTGAATTTGGATAGGCCCTGTAACAGAGGCTGGGCCGAACCCAAGTGGCTGATGTGTAGATCAATGCTTGGGTCCCACGCCATACAAAGAAGCCCAACTGGGCAGCAGTTTGGAAGACTATTGAGCACTAATTACTTAATGGGCCTAAAGCCCATTTCAAACTGGGCTGATTTGATCAGTCACAAAAGGGGGCGGATCTGAGATTAGGATGAGCCCAAAAGCTTATCTAATCTGCAGATAAGATTAAGAAGAGTCCTAATCCAAATACAGATTTGGATAAGGGCAACTCCTGATATGATTAGGAGGTTTTCTTAATCATTAAGCAAGTGGAGGAAACCCTAATTCGAATTACAAGAATTCGAACCCAGGGGATTTCGTAGAGAACACACCTGCATTCTGAATATTAAATCTCAGAAACCCTAGAGGAGAAAAGCAGTTCACCACTTTCTTCTCTAGTTCTCTTCTCCATCAGCCGCCGCCAACCACCACAAGTTCGATTTCTCTGAGAGGGAAAGATCAAGAAAGAGTTCTTGATATTAGTCTTTGCTGAAAGGCTGATTCAGTTCAATGCTCATTGATTCCAAAGGATTCTTGTGAAGGATTCAGTGCGTAGGACGCACTCTGTTGGTTCTGTTCCACAGTTGCTGTGTCATCTTCAGCAGGAGCAGATCTTGGTGTCTTCTTTGGGCGTGAACACCAACTTTGGGAGATATTATTTCTCTGGATCAGGTATAATCACTCCCTTCTCTTTTGGTTCAAATCTGGTCTGGTTTGGTTCAAGTAGGATCCTTGAATTTGATTCTAAAATCAGGGAATACGATTCCCAGTTGGAAGGGAGGAAATTTTTGAAATTCGCCCACCCATTCCGTAACTGTTTTGGCGTCCATACGATGGATCCTACCATCCCTTTCACTTGTGTCAACTGATTTTACATTCCATGAACATCTTCCTTTCTTTACCGCTCCATCTACACCTGTGTGTCCACAAGAGGATGATGATCTACTAGTGTATCATGTCACTGTTAGACAGTTTTGTATGCCCTTAGCTTCAATCATTTTGATGTACTTTTGTTATTTAGTGGAAATAAATAAAGTGCATGTTTGATTCATGTTGTTTGGTTTAATTCTGTGTAAAACCCTAAAACTGGACATTTGTAGAGACTCATGTTAGTTTTAAATGTTCACAGCCGTTGGATAAGTCTGGGGAGATTTATCCTGCCAAGGCTGATACTGGTGTGCCACCAAGTGTTGGGATGGCCTGTCTCAGCCATCAGGGTAAGACCCGAGGCACATACAGCATGGGATTACTTGAATCCTTGAACCGGACCAGATTTCCAGTCTTGCCCTGGACCTTGGAGATAGATGGGCAAAACTGGAAAGTTACACCTGACCCCTAGACTCGATTGTGACACTTCACTAGGTGCTGGATCAGGCTGCCTTTGATATGCCAATCAGTGAGATCCTGAGTGGGGATCAAAACCTGGGTATGTTGGGGCAGTTTGAGAATTCATCTGAGTGGGTGGTCATAGTGACAGAATCAGCCACTTTGTCGGACAAAGGGTAATGATCGGGAATGCACTCTCTCTGATGGAAACCAAACTGCCGGCAGTTGATTTCAATCGTTGGAATTTTGTTTTTGCAAAATTAATATATTTACATATATATATGTACGGTTTCAAAATGTTTGCAAATGGTTTTAATTCCCGGGATCCATGTGAGAGGAGAGTGCGGCACTGTTCCTTGCAGCCGAGGGAGAGGTCCTCTCTTGTCGGGCAGTGCTTGATCATTAGGGGCTGAGAGGTTAAGTGTAAGACCATTTAGGACAATACCTGATGGGCTAATCTTGCACCTGCCCACAGTCCCTGGGTTTTTATAAGATGGCTTGGCCCAGGGACCACTTAATGTAAGTGTTGGGCCCATAGGGTTCATACGATGGACTCAAGGGGTTCATTGAGATTTTCAGTGAATTTGGCTGGGCCTTGTATTGAAGGCTGGGCCGAACCCATGTGGCTGGTGTGTAGATCAATGCTTGGGTCCCACGCCATACAAAGAAGCCCAACTGGGCAGCAGATTGGAAACTAATTAAACACTGAATACTTAATGGGCCTAAAGCCCATTTCGAAGTGGGCTGATATGATCACCCATCAATGGGGCGAATTTGAGATTGAAGTTGGCAAAAAGGATTGGGCTCTTAGCCTTATCCACTCTTAGAGACCAAATTCAAATCAGATTTGAATCTGGTAACCTCCTGATAAGATCAGGAGTAAGCTAACTCTATCTGGGAAAAGGATTAAGAGTATCCCCTATCCAAATACTGATTTGGATTGGGATAACTCCTAATTAGGAGATTTCTTAATCAAGAAGAAAGGAGGAGATTTCGAATGTACCAAGAGGGAGAGAAATCAGATTTCGATCCAAGGGGTTTTGGTAAGCAAGAAGGGTTCCTGCGATTTGAGATTAGATCTCATACTCTCTAGAAAAGAAAACAGTTCAGCCTTTTCGTTTCTGGAGATCTCCTCCTGCCGCCGCCATCTGCATTGTTGCAAGATTCGATCTTTGCAGAAAAGAAAGTCAAGAAACCAGTTCTTGACATCAGTCTTGCAAGAAAGACTGAAAGAATTCAGTGTTTAGTACATCCAGGGGATTCTTGTGAAGGATCCAGTGTGTAGGACGCACCCTGCTGGTTCTGTTCCATCCACAGCTGTGTCATCTTCAGCGGGGACAGATCTTGGAGCATTCTTTGGGCGTGAACACCAACTTTGGGAGATACTGCTTCTCCGGATCAGGTATAATCCTCCCATTTATCTTTTGGTACAGATCTGGTTTGATTAGGGTTCAAGTAGATCCTTGAATATTGTATTCTAAATTCAGGGAATATGATTCCCAGTTGGGAGAAGGTAGGAAATTTTTGAAATTCGCCCCACCCATTCCGCAACCTTTATGGCGTCCATTAGATGGATCCTACCATTCTCTCAGTCACCGGTCCAGACGCTAGTGTTGTTCCAATACCCCCACCACCACCTTCTCAACCAAAACCACCTATTACTCAAGTCTATTCTCGACGACCTAATCCTCCTGTGACAAGTCCGGCACCGGTCTCTTCTTCGTCATCGGATCCAATGCCCAGTGATATTGATCTACCTATTGCTCTTCGGAAAGGTAAATGCCAGTGTATTTATCCAATTTCATCTTATGTTACCTATGATCGTTTGTCCTCTACTTCTTGTTCGTTTGTTGCCTCTCTTGATTCTGTAGGGATTCCCAAATCTGTTCACCAGGCCTTATCCCATCCTGGGTGGTGTGATGCTATGCTTGAGGAAATGAGTGCCTTGACTGAGAATGGTACTTGGGATCTGGTCGATTTACCTACTGGTAAGAAAGCGGTTGGATGCAAGTGGGTCTTTGCAGTCAAATTTAATTCTGATGGATCAGTGGCTCGCCTGGTGGCCAAAGGCTATGCACAGACATATGGAGTGGACTATTCTGATACTTTCTCCCCTGTGGCAAAATTGACTTCAGTTCGATTATTTATTTCTCTGGCAGCTACATATGATTGGCCACTTTACCAGCTTGATATTAAAAATGCTTTCTTGCATGGAGTTCTTCAGGAGGAGGTTTATATGAAGCAACCACTTGAGTTTGTTGCTCAGGGGGGAGTCTAGGAAAGTTTGTCGTCTTCGAAAATCGCTGTATGGACTAAAACAGAGTCCTCGAGCTTGGTTTGGAAAATTCAATCAGGCAGTAGAGAGGTTTGGGATGAGGAAGAGCAAATTTGACCATACTGCTTTCTATAAGCAGTCCACATTTGGCATCATTCTACTTGTTGTATATGTAGATGATATTGTTATCACTGGGAGCGACACAAAGGGAATCTTATCCTTGTAATCCTTCTTGCAGAGCCAGTTCAATACTAAAGATTTGGGGCACCTAAAATACTTCTTGGGGATTGAGGTGGCAAGGAGTAAAAGAGGCATTTTCCTGTCTCAGATGAAGTATGTTTTGTACCTGTTAACAGAAACCGGGAAACTGGGAGTCAAACCATGCAGTACTCCAATGCTTCCTAACCCACAATTCACAAAGGATGGAGATGCTTTTGATGATCCTGAACGATATAGAGGATTAGTTGGAAAGTTGAACTATCTCACAGTGACTCGTCTTGACATTGCTTACTAAGTTAGTATTGTAAGTCAATTTATGTCCTCTCCTACAGTGCATCATTGGGCAGCCTTAGAACAAATCTTGTGTTACTTGAAAGGAGCTCCTTGACGGGGGATACTGTATCGGAATCATGGTCACAATAATATTGAGTGTTTTTCTGATGCGGACTGGGCAAGTTCCAAGATTGATCGAAGGTCCACTACTGGCTATTGTGTTTTTGTCGGTAGTAATCTGGTTTCGTGGAAGAGTAAGAAGCAAAATGTGGTGTCGCGATCTAGTGCAGAATCTGAGTATAGAGCAATGGCACAAGCTTCGTGTGAGGTTATGTGAGTTTCTCAACTCTTAACTGAGGTCGATCTTAAAGTCTCAGTTACAGCGAAGCTATGGTGCGATAATCAAGCTGCGATTCATATTGCTTCGAATCCAGTTTTTCATGAACGAACTAAACATATTGAGATAGGCTGTCATTTCGTTCGTGAGAAAATTCAACAAAACTTGATCTCTACAGCATATGTGAAGACTGGAGAGCAGTTAAGAGATATCTTTACAAAAGCTCTTAATGGAGCTCAGGTTTCTTAGATTTGTAACAAGCTAGGCATGATTGACATCTATGCTCCATCTTGAGGGGGAGTGTTACGAGATTATAGGTTGTAATTATAGGCTGTAAATATGTAGTATTAGCCCAATTAGGAATAGCTTGATTATAGGAATTATTCTTTCTTTGATTTTCTTCCTATTTTAGTATCGACAAGGCTGTATGATTTTCTTCCTTTTTAGTATCTGCAAGGCTGTATGATTTTCTTCCGTTTTAGTATCTACAAGGCTGTATATATATGTACTATTTTCTCAATTGAAAGATTTCAATTTCTTCCAATTCTTGTTCTATCACAAAGTTGATTCATAATTTGCCATAGAATACTGCTGAAAACAGTCCAAATCCCACACAACTACACAACAGCCACAAGCAGAATATCAACCCTCAAGAAATTTACTTTTGGGATGTGAGGAAGAAAACAAGAAATTGCTGAAATCAACTCTGTGATAATTCAGTCATTAAACCAGCCTGGTAATCAGTCCAACACAGTCAAGGCAGACGTTACTATCAGTCTGACTACAGCCCATACAGTCTAACAATCCAGCATCCAAACGAATGTATAGAACCAAGGAATAAGGCCTTCACACCATTGGGCAAAAAAAGACAAAAGCAAGAACACACCTATCCAGCACCTGTACGAAGGTGCCAACCAGAAATCGACTTCACAGCATCGAACAGAGAAGAAAGGGTCTCTATCAACATCGCCCTTCTTCGACTAGGGTTTCCTTGATATTACGACCAAGGAAGAACCCACAGGAGGTGCCGCCAGTAATCTGCTAGGGTTTCTCTGTCTTCCACATCCAAGAATTTAAAGAAGGAAAAAAAAGGCGAAGCAGGTTCAAAACAAGAGGGACCGAAATTCTTTTACAGCCCAAAAACTTGCTCTGATACCATGTAATCATTCATGGAGAGTGGGAGACGAGAGAGAGAGAAAGAGAAGGAAAGGGAGATGCGATTGAGAGAAAAAGAAAACTATCTCTGGCTGCCGCCAGTTCACTATTTATATTAACTCAATAAAAAAGAATAGAAATTACAAGTATGCCCCTGGCGGCACACCCTAGAAACAAACTAATAAGAAAAAAGGAAAAATAACTAACTGACAGTATCTTAAGAGGACAACCTACTAACAGCAACTATAAAGTAACAATTAAATAAGCCTTACAACAATCTTAATGAATTCTGGTTAAATTTTCTCAAAAAGAAAATAACACAATTAAGAAAGTGAAGTTGGGAATATAACTAATAGCTTCAACTAATCGTAGAACCATCTGCCCTGTGTGAATAAGGGTAACTTAGTCTTCTCATTATAGTTTAAGTAGTGTAGTGATGTGGCAATTCTGTTTTGTTTTTTTTTTCTATTTCTCTTGTCCCATACTTAAGTAGGGGTATATTTGACTTTGTACCCTTATTAACAAAGATTATGGTCGACTAGGAGGGGTCTTTAGACTCTCTAGTTCGACACCTTTCTTCTTCTCCTTCTTCTTCTTCTTCTTTCTCTTTCTCTTTCTCTTTGAACAGGACTTATCTGAACCACTAAAACATGGTACCAGAGAACTAAATAAAAGAGAGGAAGGCTGTGATCTCAAGTTCCTGGACCTGCAATCTCTTCTCTTCTTTTCTCCTCTTCTCTGAGGTGTGATCTCAGTTACACAGGTAGAAGGCTGCGGCACACCTAGTAGAAGGCTGCGGCACACCTAGTAGAAGGCTGCGGCAACCTTTTTTTGGTGATCCAGGACGGCCGCAATCCCCATTACAGGTGTTAGGAAGGTGCGGCAGCCTTAGGTGAGTAGTTCTCAGATTGCTGTCACCATGAGTGACAGCCCTAGTGGTTGTGTGGTGGTGTTTGTTGTGTTACAGACCCTCTACTGAGAAGTTTCAAGAGGGGTCTTCTTTTTGTTTGTGTTTGAATGGTGATGTGAGAAATAGTGTGGTTTGTTAGACAGTTTTGTATGCCCTTAGCTTCAATCATTTTGATGTACTTTTGTTGTTTAGTGGAAATAAATAAAGTGCATGTTTGATTCATGTTGTTTGGTTTAATTCTGTGTAAAACCCTAAAACTGGACATTTGTAGAGACTCATGTTAGTTTTAAATGTTCACAGCCGTTGGATATGTCTGGGGAGATTTATCCTGCCAAGGCTGATACTGGTGTGCCACCAAGTGTTGGGATGGCCTGTCTCAGCCATCAGGGTAAGACCCGAGGCACATACAGCATGGGATTACTTGAATCCTTGAACCGGACCAGATTTCCAGTCTTGCCCTGGACCTTGGAGATAGATGGGCAAAACTGGAAAGTTACACCTGACCCCTAGACTCGATTGTGACACTTCACTAGGTGCTGGATCAGGCTGCCTTTGATATGCCAATCAGTGAGATCCTGAGTGGGGATCAAAACCTGGGTATGTTGGGGCAGTTTGAGAATTCATCTGAGTGGGTGGTCATAGTGACAGAATCAGCCACTTTGTCGGACAAAGGGTAATGATCGGGAATGCACTCTCTCTGATGGAAACCAAACTGCCGGCAGTTGATTTCAATCGTTGGAATTTTGTTTTTGCAAAATTAATATATTTACATATATATATGTACGGTTTCAAAATGTTTGCAAATGGTTTTAATTCCCGGGATCCATGTGAGAGGAGAGTGCGGCACTGTTCCTTGCAGCCGAGGGAGAGGTCCTCTCTTGTCGGGCAGTGCTTGATCATTAAGGGCTGAGAGGTTAAGTGTAAGACCATTTAGGACAATACCTGATGGGCTAATCTTGCACCTGCCCACAGTCCCTGGGTTTTTATAAGATGGCTTGGCCCAGGGACCACTTAATGTAAGTGTTGGGCCCATAGGGTTCATACGATGGACTCAAGGGGTTCATTGAGATTTTCAGTGAATTTGGCTGGGCCTTGTATTGAAGGCTGGGCCGAACCCATGTGGCTGGTGTGTAGATCAATGCTTGGGTCCCACGCCATACAAAGAAGCCCAACTGGGCAGCAGATTGGAAACTAATTAAACACTGAATACTTAATGGGCCTAAAGCCCATTTCGAAGTGGGCTGATATGATCACCCATCAATGGGGCGAATTTGAGATTGAAGTTGGCAAAAAGGATTGGGCTCTTAGCCTTATCCACTCTTAGAGACCAAATTCAAATCAGATTTGAATCTGGTAACCTCCTGATAAGATCAGGAGTAAGCTAACTCTATCTGGGAAAAGGATTAAGAGTATCCCCTATCCAAATACTGATTTGGATTGGGATAACTCCTAATTAGGAGATTTCTTAATCAAGAAGAAAGGAGGAGATTTCGAATGTACCAAGAGGGAGAGAAATCAGATTTCGATCCAAGGGGTTTTGGTAAGCAAGAAGGGTTCCTGCGATTTGAGATTAGATCTCATACTCTCTAGAAAAGAAAACAGTTCAGCCTTTTCGTTTCTGGAGATCTCCTCCTGCCGCCGCCATCTGCATTGTTGCAAGATTCGATCTTTGCAGAAAAGAAAGTCAAGAAACCAGTTCTTGACATCAGTCTTGCAAGAAAGACTGAAAGAATTCAGTGTTTAGTACATCCAGGGGATTCTTGTGAAGGATCCAGTGTGTAGGACGCACCCTGCTGGTTCTGTTCCATCCACAGCTGTGTCATCTTTAGCGGGGACAGATCTTGGAGCATTCTTTGGGCGTGAACACCAACTTTGGGAGATACTGCTTCTCCGGATCAGGTATAATCCTCCCATTTATCTTTTGGTACAGATCTGGTTTGATTAGGGTTCAAGTAGATCCTTGAATATTGTATTCTAAATTCAGGGAATATGATTCCCAGTTGGGAGAAGGTAGGAAATTTTTGAAATTCGCCCCACCCATTCCGCAACCTTTATGGCGTCCATTAGATGGATCCTACCATTCTTTCAGTGGTATCAGAGCCACAGGTTCGAATCTTGAACCAAAAGAAAATCAGATCTGACCCTGCGCAGATGGATAGAAGGTGTTCTTTCAAGATTTGCGCAGATTGTTTTCTTTTTTTTTTTTCAAGAAACTGTTTCTTGTTAAGGGCGATTGATCTGAAATTAATTTCTATTAAATCCAAAATTTATTTGGAATTGTTCTTTATTTATTTTGATTTAATGGACTGTTCAAACCTGGAGATCGCAGTGCAGTTTTAGCGCAGATGGTCTGCGCACCCTTTTTCTTTTCTATTTATTTATTTCATTCAATTCGGTCTGTAAATAATTTTTTTTATTTTTAGACTGAATGTATAGGATTTGATCAAGAATGTAATTAATAGAAATAGGATTTCTGTTATTTTTCTTGATTAAAGAAGATGGAAGAAGATGGCGGCGCTGGAGATTTGCAGATGGAGAAATCGTTTTCTGCGATTTGCAGTTTATGAAACTGCAACCCTTGTGATTAACCTCTGTTTTGCAGGTGGTGCGAACAGTCCATAATTGTTTTGTGTTTGCTAGAAATCAAAACTATTAATTTCAGATCATTCAATAATTAATTCTTGAATTGAAAATCAGTTTTGGACCATTTCGGACTAGATTGGACCAAAACTGTTTGGACCGAATCTGGGTTTCGAAAGGGGCTGTTCTCAGTCCAATTGTCTCACACTTTCGTTCCAAATCTGATGTTCAATTACAGGGATTAATTCGGCCCACCTGTAAAGCCCAGTTTTAAAGGGTTAAATCTGCAAAAGCCCATTATTGTGAGATAAGCTGTATGGGCCGAACTGCTATCTGCGATTCAGCCCATACACCTAGTGGACATTAATCGTTAATGACTTGGTTTTTAAATGGGCCGTTGAATGGGCTTTACAGCAATTAATTGATTGGATCAATTCCTCCTTTACATGTGATGTTTGGATGTTTGATGTGCTGCGACCATGGGCCATAAGTACTTGGCCCGTGATGACTCGTTAGTGGCTCTTGCGCACACCATGGCTGAATGCACATCATTGCCATGGTGTCCCTGAAGGTCATTGGATGACCCCCTCTTTGCCTGGTGGGCCCCACAACCCTGAAAAGGGATGCGTACGGAACCCCTAGCCGATGAAGGCCCACCAGAAATCTGACTTTATGAAAGTCAGTGGGAGCCACTTTGGTTTGACCTAAATTAGAACTAGGCCGTGATTTTGTTCCCTCCAGCAAATATGAATGCAAGTGATAGGGAGATCCATATGATGGACTCTCTAAAGGCCTTCCGTCATTAGCACAATGATGGGTCCATCAGTAATGAGGAAACACACCATAAAATTGGGCTATCCATTTGCTGTTGGATCTGTTAGAGTGTTTCATAAGATGATAGGGGCGTCATAGACCGATGTGGGAGGGGCTTCACTAGAAAATGGGAACTCTCTCACGGTACCTTGGCGTAACCTGAATATGATGGGTGTGCACTCACTGACAGAAGGGTTTACCTGAAAACGGCTCTGAACCTTGTCTGACAGAGGCCAAAGGGAAACTCATTTGATGAGTGGATATGATCCGTCACAGAAAGGTGGTGGGGTTATGCAGCTGAAACAGTTGGCTTCACGCACCCCATGTGATTTCCCACATTTCCAGAGACATTTCGTCGTCTCCGTCACTGAGATAGGAGGGAAATCTCAGAGATGAACAAAATGGAAATGGAACATAGATTAAAAGCCATATCTATGTAGGTAAACATGAATCAAACTAAGGTTGTGGACTAATGATTTTGCTGTTTTATCAGAAAATGGCAAACGGTCAATTTGCAAAGCTTCTAGACGATAACAAGCTTAAGGGCCCAAACTATGCCGACTGGTACAGAAATCTTATGCTGGTCCTAACTTCTGAAAAGTTAGACAAGGTAGTGAAAAATCTTGCCCCGGAACGTCCGGGTGATAGGGCTTCTGAGGCCCGTAGGAGGGACTACCAAGATTGGGAGGATAAGAACTCCCTAGCCCGCTGCTTTGTCATTGCCTCATTAGACAACTCAATACAGAGGCAGTTCGATCAGATCGAACTTGCCAAGGACATATTGGACAGTCTAAGGACAATGTATGAGGAGCAGAACCGTTCTACTCGACAGAAGGTCCTGAAATTGTTCATGACCGCGCAGATGACCAAAGGGCAGAAAGTTCATGACCATTGTCTTCGGATGATGGGATACATCAACGAACTTGAAGCTCTTGGATCCGGGCTAGATCTTGGCACGCAAGTGGATGCCATCCTAAATTCTTTGCCCTCTTCCTTCAATGCGTTCACTATGAACTACAATATGAATAAGCTGAATGTCAGCGTCCAGGAACTCAGCAATATGTTGCAGAGGGCCGAGGATTTACTCAAGAAGGATGAGCCTGTGGTTATGCTTGCTGAAGCTAACAAATCGGGCAAGAGAAAGAGAAAGGCAAAGAAGCCCCAGAAGAAGACTACCAAACCCAAGAAGCAGAAGAAGAACAAGGCATCTGATGTCTGTCACTTCTGCAAGCAGACCGGCCACTGGAAGAGGAACTGTCCTACCTACCTGGAATCTAAGAAAGGTAATATCGAAACTTGTGTCATAGAAACTAATATGTTAGTTACTTCTGTGTCCTGGTGTGTTGACTCCGGGGCTTCAACTCATGCGTGTAACTCACTGCAGGGGTTCAAAGTTAGCAGAAGGCTGAGTGAAGGTGAAGTGACACTGTTCTTGGGAACAACTGCAAGTGTTGTAGCTGCGGCAATAGGAACCGTAGAATTAGTTTTTAAAGAAGGAGTCCTTGTACTTAAAGATTGTCTTTATGTACAGAACTTGAGAAGGAATTTAATTTCTGTTTCAAAATTGTGTGCTGATGGATATACTGTTTACTTTAGTAATATGATTACTGTTAAACAGAATAATAAATTCATCGCATGCGGGGAGCTAGAGAACGGTCTCTATGTTCTGCATCCTTCTTTGGAAACTAACTTAACCGAAACTACGTCGGTCGAAAATCCCAAGAAAAGGACTCGTGATACAATAAATCCCACGTGCCTCTGGCATTACCGACTTGGCCACATCGGTGTCGACCGAATCACAAGACTGGTAAAGGATGGTCCTTTGGATTTTCTAACCGTAGAAAATCTTCCCACTTGTGAACCTTGCCTCCAAGGTAAGATGACTAAGCGGCCATTTGACGGTAAGCCTGAAAGATGTGCAGGCACACTTGACCTAATACATACTGATGTATGTGGTCCCCTGAGTGTTAGGACACGGAATCAACACGTGTACTTCATCACCTTTACAGATGATTTTTCACGATATGGTTACGTGTACCTGATGAGACATAAGTCTGAATCATTTGAAAAGTTCAAAGAGTTCAGACAGGAAGTCGAGAAACAGTTAGGGAGAGAAATTAAGGCCCTTCGATCAGATCGAGGTGGCGAGTATCTCTCTGACGAATTCAGGGACTACTTAAAGGCCAATGGGATAGTGTCACAACTAGCTCCTCCTGCTACACCTCAACTCAACGGTGTTTCAGAGAGGAGAAATAGGACCTTATTAGACATGGTCCGGTCACTTCTCGTGCGCTCAGAATTACCCACATCCTTTTGGGGATACGCATTAGAGACTGCTACCTACGTGCTGAATAGGGTTCCAACCAAATCAGTTCCGAAAACTCCATATGAACTTTGGACCGGAAGGAAGCCAAGTGTGAGACACTTGAAGATTTGGGGTTGTCCTGCACACGTTAAAAGAACAAGTGCGGACAAGTTGGAATCTAAAACCAGCCGTTGCCTGTTTATAGGCTACCCAAAGGATTCGGTGGGTTATCTATTCTATGACCCAAGTGAGCAGAAAGTGTTCTGCAGTCGAAACGCCCGATTCTTAGAATCCGATTACATCCTGGACACCCATCGTCAGGAAATAGTTCTTGATGAGGAGAGCTCAGGAGCAGTGGGAGATGACCCACAAGTTCCAGGTAATGACCAACCTAGAAGGTCCACCCGGGTATCCAGACCACCAGTCCGATATGGTTATGACCAGGATAGTTACCTGGTGGAAGCCTTGACTAGTGAAGAGGATCCCGTGTCTTACGCGGAAGCTATGTTAGACATAGACTCCCAGAAGTGGGTGGAGGCCATGAGAGCCGAGATGGACTCAATGGAGACCAATGGAGTCTGGACTCTAGTGGATCCGCCCTCCGGGGTAAAAGCAATTGGTTGCAAATGGATCTACAAGAGGAAGAAGGGCCCCGATGGCAGGATTGAGACCTTTAAAGCTCGTTTGGTGGCGAAAGGGTATACTCAGAAAGAAGGCATCGACTATGAGGAAACCTTTTCACCGGTGGCCATGCTTAAATCCATTAGGATCCTGCTAGCTGTAGCAGCGTACCATGATTACGAGATTTGGCAAATGGATGTCAAAACAGCGTTCCTGAATGGAGATCTTAGTGAAGATATCTACATGCAGCAGCCGCAAGGCTTCATTGCTGCTGGTCAGGAACACATGGTATGTAAACTTAATAGATCCATATATGGACTTAAGCAGGCTTCTAGGAGTTGGAACATCCGTTTTGATTCTGCAGTCAAAATGGTTGACTTTGAGCAGAATCCGGATGAGCCCTGTGTTTACAGGAAATCCAGTGGGGATAAGATCACCTTTTTAGTCTTGTATGTGGACGATATCCTACTCATTGGGAATGATGTAGGAATGTTGACTTCGGTCAAGGTGTGGCTATCACAGCAGTTCTCCATGAAAGATCTTGGAGAAGCTTCATACATACTGGGTCTTCGACTCTATAGAGATAGATCGAAGCGGATAATTGGATTATCCCAGGCTGCTTACATTGACAAAATTGTCAAAAGATACAGCATGGAAAACTCCAAGAAAGGAAACGTTCCTTTCAGGCACGGAGTCACTCTCTCCAAAAAGATGTCTCCCAAGACTTCTGAGGAGATTGAGAGCATGAGAGACGTTCCCTATGCCTCAGCTGTGGGGAGCATCATGTATGCCATGTTGTGCACTCGCCCGGACATAGCTCAGGCGGTGAGTGTGGTAAGCAGATTCCAGGCAAACCCAGGACAGGAGCATTGGACTGCTGTGAAGAACATACTCAAATACCTTCGCAGGACGAAAGAGTTTTGTCTGGTATTCGATGGTGGTTCACTGCAAGTTCTAGGGTATACCGATGCCGATTTCCAGTCGGATCCAGATGATAGAAAGTCTACATCTGGGTATGTTTTCACGATAGGATCGTGTGCTGTTTGCTGGAAAAGCAGCAAACAGGGGTCCACTGCAGACTCCACAACCGAGGCCGAGTACATTGCCGCAAGTGAAGCTGCCAAGGAAGCCGTGTGGATGAAGAAATTCATACACGAATTGGGAGCGATTCCATCCAGCACATCACCCATCCCGTTGTTGTGTGACAACAATGGAGCGATCGCCCAGGCTAAAGAGCCTCGGGCCCACTCGAAGTCAAAGCACATCGAGAGGAAGTACCATGTACTGCGGGAGATCGTTGGTAGAGGGGACGTCCTAATTCAAAAGGTAGCATCAGCGGATAATGTGGCAGACCCATTGACTAAGCCACTGACACAGAAGGTGTTTGAGAAACACGTGGAAAGTATGGGACTCCGGCTTGTACCAGATTGGACCTAAGTGCAAGTGGGAGCTGTTAGACAGTTTTGTATGCCCTTAGCTTCAATCATTTTGATGTACTTTTGTTGTTTAGTGGAAATAAATAAAGTGCATGTTTGATTCATGTTGTTTGGTTTAATTCTGTGTAAAACCCTAAAACTGGACATTTGTAGAGACTCATGTTAGTTTTAAATGTTCACAGCCGTTGGATATGTCTGGGGAGATTTATCCTGCCAAGGCTGATACTGGTGTGCCACCAAGTGTTGGGATGGCCTGTCTCAGCCATCAGGGTAAGACCCGAGGCACATACAGCATGGGATTACTTGAATCCTTGAACCGGACCAGATTTCCAGTCTTGCCCTGGACCTTGGAGATAGATGGGCAAAACTGGAAAGTTACACCTGACCCCTAGACTCGATTGTGACACTTCACTAGGTGCTGGATCAGGCTGCCTTTGATATGCCAATCAGTGAGATCCTGAGTGGGGATCAAAACCTGGGTATGTTGGGGCAGTTTGAGAATTCATCTGAGTGGGTGGTCATAGTGACAGAATCAGCCACTTTGTCGGACAAAGGGTAATGATCGGGAATGCACTCTCTCTGATGGAAACCAAACTGCCGGCAGTTGATTTCAATCGTTGGAATTTTGTTTTTGCAAAATTAATATATTTACATATATATATGTACGGTTTCAAAATGTTTGCAAATGGTTTTAATTCCCGGGATCCATGTGAGAGGAGAATGCGGCACTGTTCCTTGCAGCCGAGGGAGAGGTCCTCTCTTGTCGGGCAGTGCTTGATCATTAAGGGCTGAGAGGTTAAGTGTAAGACCATTTAGGACAATACCTGATGGGCTAATCTTGCACCTGCCCACAGTCCCTGGGTTTTTATAAGATGGCTTGGCCCAGGGACCACTTAATGTAAGTGTTGGGCCCATAGGGTTCATACGATGGACTCAAGGGGTTCATTGAGATTTTCAGTGAATTTGGCTGGGCCTTGTATTGAAGGCTGGGCCGAACCCATGTGGCTGGTGTGTAGATCAATGCTTGGGTCCCACGCCATACAAAGAAGCCCAACTGGGCAGCAGATTGGAAACTAATTAAACACTGAATACTTAATGGGCCTAAAGCCCATTTCGAAGTGGGCTGATATGATCACCCATCAATGGGGCGAATTTGAGATTGAAGTTGGCAAAAAGGATTGGGCTCTTAGCCTTATCCACTCTTAGAGACCAAATTCAAATCAGATTTGAATCTGGTAACCTCCTGATAAGATCAGGAGTAAGCTAACTCTATCTGGGAAAAGGATTAAGAGTATCCCCTATCCAAATACTGATTTGGATTGGGATAACTCCTAATTAGGAGATTTCTTAATCAAGAAGAAAGGAGGAGATTTCGAATGTACCAAGAGGGAGAGAAATCAGATTTCGATCCAAGGGGTTTTGGTAAGCAAGAAGGGTTCCTGCGATTTGAGATTAGATCTCATACTCTCTAGAAAAGAAAACAGTTCAGCCTTTTCGTTTCTGGAGATCTCCTCCTGCCGCCGCCATCTGCATTGTTGCAAGATTCGATCTTTGCAGAAAAGAAAGTCAAGAAACCAGTTCTTGACATCAGTCTTGCAAGAAAGACTGAAAGAATTCAGTGTTTAGTACATCCAGGGGATTCTTGTGAAGGATCCAGTGTGTAGGACGCACCCTGCTGGTTCTGTTCCATCCACAGCTGTGTCATCTTCAGCGGGGACAGATCTTGGAGCATTCTTTGGGCGTGAACACCAACTTTGGGAGATACTGCTTCTCCGGATCAGGTATAATCCTCCCATTTATCTTTTGGTACAGATCTGGTTTGATTAGGGTTCAAGTAGATCCTTGAATATTGTATTCTAAATTCAGGGAATATGATTCCCAGTTGGGAGAAGGTAGGAAATTTTTGAAATTCGCCCCACCCATTCCGCAACCTTTATGGCGTCCATTAGATGGATCCAACCATTCTTTCATGGTTAACAGTAGTGGTGTGAGAAATCAGTTTTTGTTTTATTAAGGAGATGGCCGAATGTGTCTGAATGGTGGTATATATGCTAGTGTTTTTTCATGGTGGTTGGTTGAGAAGGTGCCATAAGGTGATGTGCAGATTGCAGCAGTGTTGATTGAATAGCAGAAATCCTTTTTTGTTGGTTGATAATTCAGAACTGGGAGAAATCTAGTGTATTGAGAACATAATGGCAGCAACCGGAGATGGTGGTGGTGATCAGAAATCTAATGTGGTGATCCCCTCAGACTATTTAGGTGTACAGATGACATCAATTAAACTTAATGGTGAAAATTATGTGCCATGGGCCAAGGCAGTGGAGGTTTTTCTTAAGGCCAAGAGAAAGGTGAAACATGTAAAGGAGGATAAACCATCAGTTGACTCTCCAGGGTTTGATGACTAGGAATAAGAGGATGCCTGGATGCCTAAATCATAACATGGTTATGGAACAGTATGGAACCCAAGATAAGTGAAAACTTTATGTTCTTAGATACAGCCAAAGAAATATGGGAACATGCAAAGAAACTTTATTCTGGACAGGACAATACTACGAGAGTATATCAACTCTATCAGGAGTACTTCAATTTACAACAAGGAAATCAAACCCTTAAAGAGTATTATGCTAGTATGAAGAACCTCAAGAATGAACTTAATGTCTATCACCCCCTCACTTCAGATGTCAATTCAGCAACAACAACCGCAGCAACTTGATGATGTAACCAGGATTTTAGTAGGGCTGAAATCAGAATATGAACCAATTAGAGCACAAATGTTGGGAGGTTCTGTGTTATGGGCCCGGGCGTAGGATCTCGTCACGGGTCGGTCCACGGGGAGAACCTCTTGTTTCCCCTTGCGCGCCTTCCCTTGCGTGCAGACCCTATTGTGGCAACCGAATGGGTGATTTTTCCAAGAGACCACCCGAACTCTCCTCACTCTTCTCTTAACTAGAAAACTGAATGCTTTATTCCCAAATCATAGCTCCTTAAATAGGAGATTACAAGAGGAGACTCCTTATTCCATTCGACTAAGCTAGGACAATCCAACTTTAAATCAAACTCCTACTTCTAACAGACTTCTAACAGAACTTAGCTCCTATCTCTAATAGATAAGTAAGAACAAAACTGGAATAAGTAAACTATTGGCGAGCTGGCAAGATAAGCTGTTGTGTGGGCCCCCCTCACTGCTGCTGCCGGCGGCGGTATGTCCTTCCCACGAATGCATCCATAACATCACACCCCTCCTGGGCAACGAGTTTGTCCTCAAGCTCGAGATCTGGATAGGCGTTGTGAAGATCAGACCAGAGAATCCAGGTGGCCTCAGCTGATGGTAGTTCGTCCCACTCCACTAGCACTTCTAAGGTCCCCCGATTGACATGGGACTGGACAAGAGACCGAGGTTGGAGAATGGGTCTACCGTCCTTTAAGGGTGGCAGGGGAGGTATCTTCTCCGGAGGAGTCCCTGTAAATGGCTTGAGTAAGGAAACGTGGAAGGTATCATGGAGTCTGCTATGGTCTGGTAGCTCGAGTTGATATGCAACCTTCCCGATCCGCCGTAAAATCTTGAAGGGCCCATAGAATTTGGGGGCCAATTTAGGAGAAGCTCTGCGCCTGAGGGAGTGTTGCCGATAGGGTTGGAGCTTCAGCCATACGAACTGTCCGGGTTCAAAGGTTACTTCTCTGTGGTGCTGATCGTAGGCATCCTTCATGTGTGCCTGAGCCTGCTGTAAGCGTAGGGAGACTTCGGCGAGGAGGGCATCGCGGTCCTGCAGGCCTCGATCCACTTCTTCCAACCGTGTTGAACCTGGTTCGTAAGACAATAAACGGGGAGGGTCCCGACCATAAACAACCCGGAAGGGAGTCATGCCAAGAGAGGAGTGATAAGATGTGTTGTAACAGTATTCGGCCCACGAGAGGTACTCCACCCAACGCTGTGGCTGGTCTCCCACAAAACATCGGAGGTACATCTCTATTGTTCGGTTTACCACCTCCATTTGGCCGTCAGTTTGTGGATGGTAGGCGGAGGAGAAGGCTAGGGCTGTTCCCTACAGTCGAAATAGCTCCTTCCAAAAGGTGCTAGTAAAAATTGGGTCCCTGTCACTGACAATGGACTCGAGTAGCCCATGCAGTCGGAAAATATGGGTGAAGAAGGCGTGGGCGATTGAGACCGTGCTATATGGGTGGGATAAGGGAAGGACATGAGCATACTTGGAAAAACGGTCCACCACGAATAAGACCGATTTCCCACCAACCTTGGGTAGGCCCTCAATGAAATCCATGGAAATATCAGCCCAGATCTGAGTTGGGAGTGAAAGCGGTTGGAGAAGGCCTGCTGGGTGCAAGTTTTCCCACTTCTGTTGCTGGTACATAGAGCAATTCTGAATGAAGTCCCGCACCGAAGCCCGCATGCCCTGCCAGTGGAAATCGGTGTGGATGCGGTGCAATGTTTTCTGGACACCTTCATGCGTGGAGTTGTGTATGCTGGAGATGACGAAGGGGATTAAAGGACAATCGGCTGGAAGATATATCCGTCCCTTGTAGAGTGCTAACCCGTCGTGCATGGACCAGTTTGGGTTGGTTGTGCCAGACTGTATCTTCTGGACAAGATTATTCCACTCTGGTGATTGTGGCAGCGTGTTCCGAATGTCTTCCAGCAGGGTGGCTCGTGGCTGGGAGATCGCATGGAGGAGCACACTGTCTTCTTCTGCTCGGCGAGACAAGGCATCTGCTGCATGGTTCAAGGTTCCTGCCTTGTAGTCTACCCGGAAATCGAAACCCAATAGTTTGCTGATCCAATGCTGTTGCGGCGAGGTGGTAAGCCGTTGTTCCAACAAATATTTCAGGTTGTAGTGGTCTGTCTTGACGACGAAGGACCTCCCCCATAAGTATGGCCTCCAATGCTGTACTGCCTTAGCCAGCCCAATCAATTCCCGTTCATAGGCGGGTAATTCAAGGTGGCGGTCAGCCAGTTTGCGGCTGAAGAAGGCGACCGGATGTCCTTGCTGCTGTAGTATGGCGCCAATGCCGGTGCCGGATGCATCGCATTCGACTGTGAACTCGAGCTCAAAGTTTGGCAACTGTAGAACCGGAGTGGAGGAGAGGGCTTCTCTTAAACTTGCAAAGGCTGCATAGGCTGTATGATCCCAGTGGAAGGCATTCTTCTTGAGCAGATTGGTTAGTGGTGCCGCCAAGAGTCCGTAATTTTGTACGAACTTGCAGTAGTAACCCGTCAACACTAGGAATCCGCGGAGAGCTTTGGCGGATTGCGGCCTGGGCCGTTCCTTGATCGCCTGGATCTTGGACTCATCCACAGTGACCCCTTGCCCGCTGATCACATGTCCTAAGTAAAGGACCCGACGTTCCCCAAAGGAGCATTTGGATCGCTTAAGGAAGAGTTGGTGTTGTCGCAGGAGTTCAAAAACGATCCGTAGATGCTGCACATGTTCAACCCACGACTTGCTATAGACTAGGATGTCGTCGAAGAATACCAAGACAAATCTGCGGAGGTGAGAGTGGAACACCTCGTTCATCAGGGACTGGAACGTGGAAGGAGCGTTGCTGAGGCCGAATGGCATAACTAGGAATTCAAAATGGCCATGGTGTGTTCTGAAGGCCGTTTTCTCTATATCTTCGGGAGTCATCCGGACATGGAAGTAACCTGACCGGAGGTCCAATTTTGAGAAGTATTGGGCGCCATGGAGTTCGTCCAACAGCTCATCTACGATGGGGATAGGAAATTTATCCTTGATCGTCCTACTCTGTAGTCCACACAAAACCTCCAAGTCCCGTCCTGCTTGGGTACCAACAGAACCGGAGAGGAAAAAGGGGAGTGGTTGGGACGGATGATCCCTTGCTGTAACATATCCGCACACTGCCTCTCTATTTCATCCTTTTGTCGGTGTGGGTAGCGGTAGGGTCGGACGACGGGATCCGATCCGGCTATCAGAGGGTCCGGTGATCGCAGGCTCTGAAAGGTGGAAGCCCCTTGGGTTCTTGGAATACTGTAGAAAAATCCGTGAGGAGACTCTTCATATCTGTGGTGCGCAAGTTCTCTCCTTGAAGTGTATGCAACTGCGTCTTTGTTCTTATCCTGGTTCCCTGCCATGTAACTGGTTTTCCGTCCAGCTGAAATGTCATTGTCAGGGCGTTGAAATCCCATAGGATTGGCCCTAGAGTGATCAGCCATTTGACTCCCAGGATGATGTCGAATTCATCCAAGGAGAGTACGAATAAATCAGCAAGGAAAGATTCTGATCCGACCTGAATCTTGGTATCCTTGCAGATTCCAGGGCTGTGAACTCTTTCCCCGTTTGCCACGGCTACCTGTAACTGCGGCCTGATTTCCATCAGTAGTTCTAACTGGCGGGCAGCCTGTTCACTGACAAAGTTGTGGGTGCTGCCGGAGTCTACGAAAATGCGCACTGGTTTCCCTGCTACCAGCGCCCTTAGTTGCATGGTTTGTGAGGTTTTGATCCCCGTGATTGCATGGAGGGAGATCTCGGGGTCTGATGCTGCAGGTTCCTCCTCGTCCTCTTCGGGTTCGTCTACCAGAAGACAAAATAGCTTCTTGCACCTATGCCCGGAGGAGTACAGATCGTCGCAGTTGAAACACTGCCGTCTTGCACGTCGTTCTGCCATCTCGGCTCGGGATAGTCATTTAATAGGAGGTGTTGTCCTGCTACTCCCTATACTTGACGCCGATCTGGAAGGATTACCGGTAGGAAGCCTCGGTTCCCTGCTGGCGGTTGAAGAAGGAGGCACTCCTGCTATCTTCGAAGGAGCCCAGGTCGTTGTTGGCCGACCCACACTGAGGGTTCCGTGGGTGAGCTGCAGTTTCCGTTCGAAGGCGTGTGCGAGGTTCATTGCTGTGACCAGGTTGGAAGGGTGTTGCATCTCCACGTCCAGTCTTAGGGGTTCTGCTAGCCCCGCGGTGAACATATCGACTTGCTGATTTGCACGAACCGAGGTTGCTCTGGCGAGAAGGGTTTGGAACTGGCGTTGGTATTCTGTCACGGTTCCAGTTTGCTTGAGGTTGATTAACTCGCCCAACGGGTTTCTTGTCAACGGGGGTCCAAACCTAAGGAGGCAATAGGATTTAAATTGCCCCCAACTAAGCCCGGGTTCTTCCTGCTCCAGACGGTAGAACCAGAGTTGTGCCTCTTCCGACAGGTGGAAGACAGCCAGACTGACCTTGTCTTTGTCATCAATGCGTTGATTACGGAAGAACAGTTCGCACTGCGATCTCCAGGTTTGAACAGTCCATTAAATCAAAATAAATAAAGAACAATTCCAAATAAATTTTGGATTTAATAGAAATTAATTTCAGATCAATCGCCCTTAACAAGAAACAGTTTCTTAAAAAAAAAAGAAGACAATCTGCGCAATCTTGAAAGAACACCTTCTATCCATCTGCGCAGGGTCAGATCTGATTTTCTTTTGGTTCAAGATTCGAACCTGTGGCTCTGATACCACTGAAAGAATGGTAGGATCCATCTAATGGACGCCATAAAGGTTGCGGAATGGGTGGGGCGAATTTCAAAAATTTCCTACCTTCTCCCAACTGGGAATCATATTCCCTAAATTTAGAATACAATATTCAAGGATCTACTTGAACCCTAATCAAACCAGATCTGTACCAAAAGATAAATGGGAGGATTATACCTGATCCGGAGAAGCAGTATCTCCCAAAGTTGGTGTTCACGCCCAAAGAATGCTCCAAGATCTGTCCCTGCTGAAGATGACACAGCTGTGGATGGAACAGAACCAGTAGGGTGCGTCCTACACACTGGATCCTTCACAAGAATCCCCTGGATGTACTAAACACTGAATTCTTTCAGTCTTTCTTGCAAGACTGATGTCAAGAACTGGTTTCTTGACTTTCTTTTCTGCAAAGATCAAATCTTGCAACAATGCAGATGGCGGCGGCAGGAGGAGATTTCCAGAAACGAAAAGGCTGAACTGTTTTCTTTTCTGGAGAGAATGAGATCTAATCTCAATTCGCAGGAACCTTTCTTGCTTACCAGAACCTCTTGGATCGAAATCTGATTTCCCTCTCTATGGTTCATTCGAAAATCTCCTCTCTTTTCTTCTTGATTAAGAAATCTCCTAATTAGGAGTTATCCCAATCCAAATCAGTATTTGGATAGGGGATAATCTTAATCCCTTTCCCAGATAGAGTTAGCTTACTCCTGATCTTATCAGGAGGTTACCAGATTCAAATCTGATTTGAATTTGGTCTCTAAGAGTGGATAAGGCTAAGAGCCCAATCCTTTTTGCTAACTTCAATCTCAAATTCGCCCCATTGATGGGTGATCATATCAGCCCACTTCGAAATGGGCTTTTGGCCCATTAAGTATTCAGTGTTTAATTAGTTTCCAGTCTGCTGCCCAGTTGGGCTTCTTTGTATGGCGTGGGACCCAAGCATTGATCTACACACCAGCCACATGGGTTCGGCCCAGCCTTTAATACAAGGCCCAGCCAAATTCACTGAAAATCTCAATAAACCCCTTGAGTCCATCGTATGAACCCTATGGGCCCAACACTTACATTAAGTGGTCCCTGGGCCAAGCCATCTTATAAAAACCAAGGGACTGTGGACAGGTGCAAGATTAGCCCATCAGGTATTATCCTAAATGGTCTTACACTTAACCTCTCAGCCCTTAATGATCAAGCACTGCCCGACAAGAGAGGACCTCTCCCTCGGCTGCAAGGAACAGTGCCGCACTCTCCTCTCACATGGATCCCGGGAATTAAAACCATTTGCAAACATTTTGAAACCGTACATATATATGTAAATATATTAATTTTGCAAAAACAAAATTCCAACGATTGAAATCAACTGCCGGCAGTTTGGTTTCCATCAGAGAGAGTGCATTCCCGATCATTACTCTTTGTCCGACAAAGTGGCTGATTCTGTCACTATGACCACCCACTCAGATGAATTCTCAAACTGCCCCAACATACCCAGGTTTTGATCCCCACTAAGGATCTCACTGATTGGCATATCAAAGGCAGCCTGATCCAGCACCTAGTGAAGTGTCATAATCGAGTCTAGGGGTCAGGTGTAACTTTCCAGTTTTGCCCATCTATCTCCAAGGTCCAGGGCAAGACTGGAAATCTGGTCCGGTTCAAGGATTCAAGTAATCCCATGCTGTATGTGCCTCGGGTCTTACCCTGATGGCTGAGACAGGCCATCCCAACACTTGGTGGCACACCAGTATCAGCCTTGGCAGGATAAATCTCCCCAGACTTATCCAACGGCTGTGAACATTTAAAACTAACATGAGTCTCTACAAATGTCCAGTTTTAGGGTTTTACACAGAATTAAACCAAACAACATGAATCAAACATGCACTTTATTTATTTCCACTAAATAACAAAAGTACATCAAAATGATTGAAGCTAAGGGCATACAAAACTGTCTAACAAGAACCTCTTGCTTCCCCTTGCGCCTTCCCTTACGTGCAGACCCTATTGTGGCAACCGAATGGATGATTTGTCCAAGAGACCACCCGAACTCTCCTCACTCTTCTCTTAACTGGAAAACTGAATGCTTTATTCCCAAATCATAGCTCCTTAAATAGGAGATCAAGAGGAGACTCCTTATTCCATTCGACTAAGCTAGGACAATCCAACTTTAATTCAAACTCCTACTTCTAACAGAACTTAGCTCCTATCTCTAATAGATAAGTAAGAACAGAACTGGAATAAGTAAACTATTGGCGAGCTGGCAAGATAAGCTGCTGTGTGGGCCCCCCTCACTGCTGCTGCCGGCGGCGGTATGTCCTTCCCACGAATGCATCCATAACATTCTGCTCTTCCTACACTTGAGGAAGTATTTGCTGGGCTCCGTAGGATTTCCCTAGGACCCACAGAGAGTACCACAACTTCTGACAGATCAGTGTTTGTTGTAGCAAGTGGAGGTCGATGTGGAAATAGAGGAGGACATTCATTTTGAGGAGGCCATGGTAGTCCCATGTTTGGTCGTAGTAGTGGAAGTGGTGGAGGTTGTGACTAAGGGGGAGACCGTGGTAGAGGAAGAAGGCACACTACTAGGAAGTGTACAAATTGTGGCAAGGAAGGACATTCAATTAATTTCTGTTATGATCTACATGGCCCACCTTCCACATGGGCTAACCATGCAATCACTAGTAGTGCTGATATGAATGATAGTCAACAGACAGATCAAACACATTCTACATCTACATCTGCTTCCGGGAAGGAGATGATGAGTGTACCACGAGATGAGTATGAGAGGTTCTTTCAGGCCACTTCACAACAGAACACTGCTACCCTTGCTCATTTTAGGTATGACTTGTCTGGCATCCAAACCTTCTCATTGGATCATTGATTCTAGAGCCTTTGATCACATGACTAGGACTCCAGGTGTGTTCTCTTCCCTCTTTGAAACTTCCACATCCCAAACTATTACCCTAGCCAATGGTTCTTCTTCTCCCATTTGTGGTGTTGGTAATGTTTATACTGCATCTCTCTCTTCATCCTCTATTCTATATGTGCCCAAAATTCAATTCAACCTTATGTTTGTTAATAAATTAAGTAAAGCTCTTCATTGTTCTATCACATTTTACCCTTTATCTTGTGTTTTTTAGGATCTCAAGACAAAGAAGATCAATGGAGGCAAGAAGCCGATGGATTGTATTATCTTGATGATGGTGGATCTTCAGTTGCACTTCAAACTTCCTTGACTCCTCTCCAATGGCACTATCGGCTTGGACATCCATCTCTCAAAGCTCCCAAGCTACTAGTTCCTTCTTTGAGTCATTTGTCTTCTTTGTAGTGTGTTGGGAACCAAGACCCAGATCCGAACCCGAGGCCCAGGCCTCCACTTACTCGCACCTACCTAAGGAAGAAGGCACGCAAGCAGTTTCAACACCCAACTACAACAAGAAACACGTCAGTTAGTCCCTCTACATGAATTCGTTAGAGCTCAGAGTTTGTTGAGACATTTTGTAACTGAAATCATTACAAGTATGGGATGGCCGAATGAATGAAGCATGCAAAGATTGAATCCTCTCTCTCTCTCTCTCTCTCTCTCTCTCTTCTTTTCATTTCTGCTTAGGAGAAAGGGTCTCCCTCGAAGAGACTCCTATGGTGAGCAAAAACTCATCAATTGGTATCGGAGCTGCGTCGACTAACTTGAACGATCGAAGATGACCAACACCAGATCGGTGACACTAGACGAGAGGGTGGACAATATCAAAGTCGATCTCCACCAGGTGGTCACAGGGCTTAAGGAGATCAAGGAAGATATGTCAGTAATTGCATCTCAGAAAGAGAAAGCTTCACCCGCCACCGGCCGAGAAAGTGACAACGAAGAATCCAGCTAGGGCAGCAGCAAGAGGGGGAATTACATCCCAAGAAGAATCACCAAACTGGATTTCCCAACGTTCTACAGGGGAGACCTAATTCCTTGGATCTTCAAGGCCGAGAAGTATTTTGAGTATCATGATGTACAAGGTGTTAGACAGTTTATGTATGCCCTTAGCTTCAATCTAATTTGATGTACTTTTGTTATTTAGTGGAAATAAATAAAGTGCATGTTTGATTCATGTTGTTTGGTTTAATTCTGTGTAAAACCCTAAAACTGGACATTTGTAGAGACTCATGTTAGTTTTAAATGTTCACAGCCGTTGGCTAAGTCTGGGGAGATTTATCCTACCAAGGCTGATGTTGGTGTGCCACCAAGTGTTGGGATGGCCTGTCTCAGCCATCAGGGTAAGACCCGAGGCACATGCAGTATGGGATTACTTGAATCCTTGAACCGGATCAGATTTCCAGTCTTGCCCTGGACCTTGGAGATAGATGGGCAAAACTGGAAAGTTACACCTAACCCCTAGACTCGATTTTGACACTTCACTAGGTGCTGGATCAGGCTGCCTTTGATATGCCAATCAGTGAGATCCTTAGTGGGGATCAAAACCTGGGTATGTTGGGGCAGTTTGAGAATTCATCTGAGTGGGTGGTCATAGTGACAGAATCAGCCACTTTGTCGGACAAAGGGTAATGATCGGGAATGCACTCTCTCTGATGGAAACCAAACTGCCGGTAATTGATTTCAATCGTTGGAATTTTGTTTTGCAAAATTAATATATTTACATATATATGTATGGTTTCAAAATGTTTGCAAATGGTTTTAATTCCCGGGATCCATGTGAGAGGAGAGTGCGGCACTGTTCCTTGCAGCCGAGGGAGAGGTCCTCTCTTGTCGGGCAGTGCTTGATCATTAAGGGCTGAGAGGTTAAGTGTAAGACCATTTAGGATAATACCTGATGGGCTAATCTTGCACCTGCCCACAGTCCCTGGGTTTTTATAAGATGGCTTGGCCCAGGGACCACTTAATGTAAGTGTTGGGCCCATAGGGTCCATACGATGGACTCAAGGGGTTCATTGAGTTTTTCAGTGAATTCGGCTGGGCCTTGTATTAAAGGCTAGGCCGAACCCATGTGGCTGGTGTGTAGATCAATGCTTGGGTCCCACGCCATACAAAGAAGCCCAACTGGGCAACAGATTGGAAGCTAATTAAACACTGAACACTTAATGGGCCAAAAGCCCATTTCGAGGTGGGCTGATATGATCACCCATCCAGGGGGCGAATTTTAGATTGAAGTTAGTAAATGGATTGGGCTCTTAGCTCTATCCACTCTTAGAGACCAAATTCAAATCAGATTTGAATCTGGTAACCTCCTAATAAGATCAGGAGTAAGCTAACTCTATCTGGGAAAGGGATTAAGATCATCCCCTATCCAAATACTGATTTGGATTGGGATAACTCCTAAGGAGGAGATTTCTTAATCAAGAAGAAAGGAGGAGATTTCGAACCAACTAAGAGGGAGAAATATCAGATTTCGAACCAAGCAAGATCACAAGAAGGGTTCCTGCGATTTGAGATTAGATCTCATACTCTCCAGAAAAGAAAAACAGTTCAGCCTTTTTCGTTTTCTGGAGATCTCCTCCTGCTGCCGCCATCTGCAACATTGCAAGATTCGATCTTTGCAAAAAAGAAAGTCAAGAAACCAGTTCTTGACATCAGTCTTGCAAGAAAGACTGAAAGAATTCAGTGTTTAGTACATCCAGGGGATTCTTGTGAAGGATCCAGTGTGTAGGACGCACCCTGCTGGTTCTGTTCCATCCACAGCTGTGTCATCTTCAGCAGGGACAGATCTTGGAGCATTCTTTGGGCGTGAACACCAACTTTGGGAGATACTGCTTCTCCGGATCAGGTATAATCCTCCCATTCATCTTTTGGTACAGATCTGGTTTGATTAGGGTTCAAGTAGATCCTTGAATATTGTATTCTAAATTTAGGGAATATGATTCCCAGTTGGGAGAAGGTAGGAAATTTTTGAAATTCGCCCACCCATTCCGCAACCTTTATGGTGTCCATTAGATAGATCCTACCATTCTTTCACAAGGACTCCAGCACGTGACCATTGCCTCTTTTCATTTGGAAGGGGAGGCAATTTTTTGGTTTCAATGGTTTCGGCGCTCCCGACCCCAAATCTCATGGCAAGAATTCATGGAGGCATTATGCATAAGATTTGGTCCTACTGGGTATGACGACTATGATGAGATGTTATCCCGGGCAAAACAGATTGGAACGGTGCGAGACTACCAAGTTGAGTTTGAACGACTACCCACCAAAGTATATGGGTGGCCGGAAAAGGCGTTGGTCAGCTACTTTGTTGGAGGACCGAGGGACGACATCAAAGTGGAGGTGAAGGCTCTTCAGCCTACTTCTCTGTCTACAATGGCAGGACTGGCAAGGTTGCAAGAGGAGAGATTCAACTGACTAAGGAAGGTGAAGACTCGACCATCCGAACCCCTGTTAAAAAGCCCGTCCCGCCAAGATGGGCTTCTCCCTCGGCCCATGACAGAACCCAGCCGAACTATAGGGGAAACCACTCGGCCCACCCAAGGACCCACACCGCCAACTAAGAGCCTAGTCCTCTTCAAACGCCTATCCTAGGCCGAAATGTAGGCCCAACGTGAGAAGGGCCTGTGCTACAATTGTGATGAGAAGTTTGGGCCTGGCCACCGATGCAAGACCCAACAGATGCCCTTGCTGCAATGGGAGGAGACTGGACAAGAAGGTGAGGAGGAGGAACTAGCTGAGGAAAGGGAACCGGACAGGACTCGATACGACAACCCCGAGATCTCTCTGGAAGCTTTAACAGAGCTAGCATCCCCCAAATCTATGAGGGTTGAAGGGAAACTCAGAGGTCGCCGGGTATCCATACTCATAGATAGCAGAAGCACACTAAATTTTATCACACAAGTATTGGCTCGCCAATTAGGTATAACAGTTCTCTACACCTCTCCATTTGCTGTTAGAGTAGCGGATGGTAACCACATTGAATGTGAAAGTATTTGTAAACATGAAAAGCTGGTAATCCAAGACCACACTTTCATCGTGGACTTGCACCCATTGGATTTCAGCGGGGCCGATGTAGTGTTGAGTGTACAATGGCTGAGCCAACTGGGCTCGGTCCTTTGTGAGTGGGGACACATGACCATGGACTTCTATTGTGATGGGCTCCACTGCCATCTGCAAGGTCAGGAGGTACCCAGCCCAATAGTGGAAGGTCTACACTCCATGCTAAAAGGGGGGTTTGGAAAAGAACACCTGCTGCTGATGCAGATGGGCCTAGTTTTTGATCAATGAATATTAAGATTTATTAAATCAAAGTCAAAGATAGTACAACTTAGGGAGAGGCACGAGATGCTAACTCCCCTTTAAAGAGGGGAGATGGAAGAAACCATCAACCCTTTAGTTAAAGAGCATAACAAAGGAATAAGAAAATTACAATGAAGCCCAATACAATGAAACCCGAGTAGCCCCTTGTTTAGCAAGATAATCAGCCAAGGCATTAGCCGATCTACCTAGCCACTGAACTCTAACTGTCATACCCCTCAATAGCCATTTAACCTTTTTTGAAATGTCCTTAAAGTTCCAAGTGACAGTACCGGGGTCAGCCAACCATCCTACTACCACCTTGGAGTCTCCTTCAATTATTAAGTTTTGCACTCCGAGTTGATAGGCAATCTGTACCCCCTGTGCCGCAACTAGGAGTTCAGCCCTCACAGAATCTCCTATTCCCACCGGTCCCGAAAAGAAGGTAATAATGTTGTTCTCATCTCTTAGTACACCACCAATCCCAGACGGTCCTGGGTTACCCTGACTACTTCCGTCAAAGTTCAGCTTAATAAAACCCTCCATCGACGGAGTCCAAGTTACTTGAACTCTAGGCATCGTACAAGAAGTGAGGGCAATTGTAGACCAATTCCTCATTAAATCCTCAAAGGAATAATATTCAAAGAGCTTTAAGGATTTCAGCCACAAAATAGTCCTTGTAACAATACACTCTTTGACCTCAAGAATGCTTCTTTCCTTCTCCTGAAAAATTCTGGAATTTCTCTCTTCCCAAATAGTCCAAAGGAGAGCTGCTCTTATACACTTCAACATGACTCTCCCTCTTCTTGTGGTCCACACAAAGGTAGAAGGGGAAAATAGCAAATTTACCTCAGCTGGCAAGTTCTACCTACACTCAAACAAATCAAATACCCAGTTCCAAATGGCTGCAGCAAAAGGACAAGAAATCAATAAGTGGTAACAGTCCTCATTCTGCGCTTTGCACAAAATACACCAGTTAGGAGATAAACACAAAAAAGGTCTTTTCTTCTGCAGGTTATCCATTGTATTGATTTTACCCAAGTAAACTTCCCAACAAAATACAGCAATTTTTGGGGGAATAGGCCTAGACCAAACTTCCTCAATTGGGAAAGCCCAAGAAGAAGAACTGGAGTAGAGGGAATTAAAGAAAGAAGCACAAGTAAACAGCCCTTTCGGAGTCAAAGTCCAAATCCGCCTATCAGGATTTAGTGGGTCCAGGCAAGCAGAATCAAGTAATAGTAGGAGCTCAGAAACTGATAAGGATTCCTCATCCCTCAACCCTCTACGGAATCCAAGGTCCCAATTTGTCGACAAAGGGGTATTCAGGGGCAAAATAAAGGAAGACATAGGTTCTTTTTTATAAAGGGAAATAGATAAGAGAGAAGGGAACAGATCCTTAAGGGGCAAATTTCCCACCCAAGTGTCTTCCTAGAAAAGAATACGAGTCCCAGAGCAAGCATCATACCTTACAAAGCGTAGGAACTGTGGGAGGATGCCATGAATTGCCTTCCAAGGTGTTGCAAGAGTTGCCCGTCTGGATACCCCTGCATCCCAACCATTTCTGGAATAGCCATGGATACTTGCCACCACTTCATGCCATAACCTCTCCCTCTCTAAAGGCCACCTCCACAACCACTTACCTAGAAGTTCCACATTCTTGAAAGTGATATTCCCTAATCCTAATCCTCCTTCCTCCTTACTTCGACTAACTATCTCCCATCTAACCAGATGATCCTTCTTCTCTTGCCCCGACTCCCACAAGAAGTCCCTCATCATTTTCTCTAACCTCTTAGCTTCCCTAGCAGAAATCTTAAAGACAGACAAAAGTAGACCGGCAGATTAGCAAGTGTGGATTTGATCAAAGTCACTCTACCCCCCACAGAGATATAATTATTTTTCCAGCTTGCCAACTTCTTACCAAACTTTTCCACAATAGGGATCCAAAAGCAGCTTTCCTTTGCATTACCTCCTAGGGGAAGACCAAGATAAGTTAAGGGCCAAGAAGAGGTGGAGCACTCTAAGCAATCTGCAATAGCCTCTATTTCTTGAGCATCAATATTGACTCCCACCACACAACTTTTTTCAAAGTTGATTTTTAGATTTGAGGCCTTTTCAAAAAAAATAATTAAATTCTTAAGGTTCCCAACCTTCCTCAAATCGCTTCCTCCACAAAAGATTATAGTATCATCTACGAACTGAAGGTGAGTCACAGGCACACTATTTCTTCCTATTCTCCAACCACTCACAACCTCCTCCCTGACTGCTTTTGATATCAATCTACTTAACACATCAGCAACACGAGTGAATAAAAAGGGGGAGAGTGGATCACCTTGTCTTAGGCCTCTACACACTGGGAAGAAATCCTTAACTACTCCATTGACAAGGATGGAATAATGGAAAGAAGTGAGACAACCCTTGATCCACTTGCACCATCTTTCCCCAAATCCACACTTAGTTAGCACCTCTAAGAGGAATCTCCAGTCCACCATATCATAGGCTTTTTCAAGATCCAATTTGCAAACAAAGCCCTTCTTACCTGATCTCTTCATCTCCTCCACACATTCATTAGCTATCAAAATCTGATCTACTATTTGTCTGCCTTGTACAAACGCACCTTGAGCTTGACTAATTAGAGAGGGAAGTACCGCTTTAATCCTCAAGAATAAGACCTTAGCCAAAATTTTGTAAACACTAGTCACCAAGCTGATTGGTCTGAAGTCCTTAGGATGTTTAGCGACAGCCTTCTTGGGAACAAGAGCTACAAAAGTAGCATTGACTCCAGGGCTAACAACATGATTATCCTCAAACTCCCTGAAGACCTCAAATAAATCATTTTTAACTATGTCCCAACAATCTTGATAAAAGGCCATCGTGAATCCATCTGGCCCAGGAGCCTTAGATCTATCCATTAGGAAAACTGCTTGTCTGATCTTTTCCTCAAAATTTCTTTCCAGTCGTCCCCTCTCCCTCTCAGAAAGACGTAGCCAATCTAGACCATCCACTTCCACCCTCCAATCAAGAGGTCTTCTCAGAATTGACTTAAAATGATCTACAAAGCATCTGGCTATCTCTTCTTGAGAGGAGATTTCCTCTCCACCAATCTCAAGTTGTCCTACAAAATTTTTCCTCCTCCCATTGGCCATCGTATGAAAAAATCGTGTTCCCATCTCCTTCCTTGATCCATTTAAACCTTGACTTTTGCCTCCATGAAATCTCTTCTCACAGCAGGACCTCTTCTAATTCCTTTTAAATTCCATCTCAACTCCCGTTCTTGTGCATTCATAGTCCTTTGGGATTCCTTTTTGTCCAATTCTTCAATCTGAGTCAACAAGGAAGATTTTAAGTCCTCTAACCTCCCAAATTGGTCCCTATTCCAGGCTTTCAATTTTGTCCTCAAGTTCCTTAGTTTTCTATGAAAACTAACTCCTTTCCACTTCACCCCCCTTAGCTCTTCACTCCACCAACTCTCAATATTTTTTACAAAGTCTGGGTGAGTCAACCACATATTCTCAAATCTAAAGGGTCTAGGTCCAGAGTCTAATGGTTCCTCTCCTAACTGAATAGGGCAGTGATCCGAAATAACTCTAGGTAACCCTTTAGCTATCAACCCCCTCCATTGATTCTCCCAGGCTTCATTGAACAAGAATCTATCTAGCTTCGAACATGTTGGGTTCTCCTGAAAGTTGGACCAGGTAAAATTGGCTTGCAAAAGAGGAATCTCCTTCTGCTCACAAGAGTTAATAAAATCATTGAATTTCCTCATGCTAGTAGTGATGGATTGATGAGGGTTATTTGACTCTGTTGTGAACCAAATAACATTGAAATTTCCACCTAAGCACAAGGACTTTCCCATAACCCTTGAATGTCATACACTCCTCCCACAATTCATTCCTCTCTCTGTAATTATTGGGCCCATACACATTGGTTAGCAGCCAAGTAAAATCACCCTCCACCATTTTGAATTTCAGAGACACAGAGAAGTTACCTACTAATTCCTCAACTGCTTCTACCACATCTTCTTTCCACAAGGTAATTATCCCCCCTGAAGCTCCCCAAGAGGGAGTTGAAGCCCAACTAATCCCTCTTGATTTCCACACACTTCTAGCCCACCTTCTATCCATCCCTTCTAATTTTGTCTCTTGTAGCATAACCACATCAGGCCTTTCCCTTCTAAGCATCTCTTTTATTAGTCTTCTCTTCCTTGCACTTCCTAAGCCCCTCACATTCCAGCTTATGATTTTCATTAGGAAATAGTAGAACTCCCTCCCAAACACCCTTACCCCCCTTTACTTGAGACCCTTTCTTCTCTCCCCTCGACCATTAAACTCAATATCACCCTCAATATCTGAGATTAGCCTTTCCACCTCTGATCTTTTCTTTTTTTTCCTACTTTTATCTACTCCAGCACTTCTAAAGCTCTCTCTATTCCCCTCCTTCTGTTCCAATTTTGTAGGGGTAACCTCCATTTGCTCTTCTTTCTCTTTATAATCCTCCAAGAGAGCACAAATCCGCTCCCATATTCTCTCTAATTCTTCTTCCTGCTTCCTTTTTGATAAAGACTCCCCCTCCTCTTCTCCACAACCCTTAGCCACATTCCCACTCTCCCCTCCATTGGCCATTCCTTCTGGCTAAGAGGCCGAAGTACCTGATGCAGGCATAGGACCCTTGTTAGTACCAGAAAACAAATCCACAGGCGTACCTGACTCAAAGGGAACTCGCAGAGTGGGAACAGGGGCAGAAAATGCTATCGGAGGTATCGAATCTAGGTCTGGTTCCCCTGATTGATTGATCTTTGGAAGTTGTTTAGGTTCAATCAAATCTGTATTAACCAATGCAGCCAAAGCTACCTTTGAGGGTTGCCCCCTAACCAGTGATTCTGCATGGAACGACAGTAATGGACCTTTACTAAAGCTAGAAAATGAGGTCCAATCATCTGAGAAAGACCAAGATGACATACAAAAGGTGATAGGCCAATTTCCAGAAATCTTTACAGACCTAGACCAGCTTCCACCAAACAAGTTCCAAGACCACCGTATACCTCTAATTCCAGGGGCAGCCCCTACTAACATGCGGCTCTACAGATACCCCCATTTCCAAAAAACTGAGATTGAGGGACTCGTGAAGGAGCTCCTACACAAGGGATGGATACAGCCTAATACAAGCCCATTTTTGTCCCCAATGCTCCTTGTAAAGAAGAAAGATGGGTCCTGGTGTTTTTGTGTAGATTACCAGGCCCTGAACCATATCAAGTCAAGGATAAGTTCCCGATCACGGTTGTGGATGAGCTATTAGATGAGCTGGGGCAAGCCAAGTATTTTTCCAAAATGAACCTCCGATCTGGCTATCACCAAGTCCGGGTCCACTCTGAAGATGTATACAAGACAGCCTTCAGAACCCATGGTGGACACTATGAGTTCCTAGTTATGCCGTTTGGGCTGTTCAACGCCCCTTCTACCTTCCAGGCTATCATGAATGATGTCTTCAGGCCCTACCTCCGGCGTTTTATTTTGGTCTTCTTTGATGACATTCTGGTATACAACAAGGATTGGAATTCACACCTCCAACACTTGGAACAAACATTGAGCTTGCTGAAACAGCATCAACTGTTTGCCAAGCTTTCAAAATGTGTTTTTGGGCAGACTGAAGTCCATTATTTGGGCCATGTGGTTGCAGCTGGACGGGTCATGGCTGACACAGAAAAAATAAATTGTATACAAGACTGGCCCAAACCCAAAACAGTCAAAGCCCTACGCGGGTTTTTGTGCCTTACCGGCTACTACCGGAGATTCATATGCAACTATGGATCACTAGCAGCCCCATTAACTGGGCTTCTCAAAAAAGACTGCTTCATTTGGACGGAGCAGGCCCAGAAGGCTTTTGATTCTCTAAAGCAGGCAATGATCAGCCCACCAGTCCTAACCTTACCAAATTTCGAAGAGACCTTTGTGGTTGAATCTGATGCATCAGGTGTGGGAGTTGGAGCGGTGCTCATGCAAAATGGAAGGCCCATATCTTATTTCAGCAAGGCCCTCTCCACTAGAGCCCAGAATCAGTCAATATATACAAAGGAGATTATGGCAATAGTACTGGTAGTCCATAAATGGCGACCATACTTGTTGGGTCAAAGGTTTACAATCCGGACGGATCAGAGAAGCTTGAAGTATATATTGGACCAAAAGGCTCTCACTCCAGATCAGCAAAAATGGATAATGAAATTAATGGGCTTTGATTTCTTAATCAAATACAAGCCTGGAATCACCAACAGAGCTGCGGATGCATTGTCTCAGAAGGCTGATTTGTCACTGTTAGTACACTCTCAGTCCCATTACCATGAAGGGACCAAACTTATTTTTTAAAGGAAGAATTGTCCTCTCTCCTACTTCAGCACATCAGAAGACCTTGCTAGAGCTCTATCATGATTCGGTGCTGGGTGGACATTCAGGTGTTTTCCGGACTTATAAGAGGTTATCTTCACATTTTTATTGGCCCAACATGAGGAAGGCAGTCAAGCAACACGTAGCACAGTGTACCGTATGCCAGCAACAAAAGTACTCGACCCAATCCCCCCCCTGGGCTCCTGCAACCCCTCCCAATTCCATCCCAGATTTGGGAAGATATATCCCTGGACTTCATCACTGGTCTTCCATCCTCTGGGGGCAAGACGGTGATTTTTGTGGTGGTCGACAGGCTCTCTATGTATGGGCACTTCATATCCCTATCCCATCCCTACACTGCAGCATCAATAGCTGAAACCTTCATCAAAGAGGTGACAAGACTCCATGGTACTCCCAAATCGATCTTCTCAGATCGGGATCCAGCCTTCCTCAGTCGGTTCTAGAAGGAGTATTTCCATTTACAGGAGGCAATGCTTCATTGATCTACTAGCTATCACCCCCAATCCTACGAAGTGCTGAATAGATGCTTGGAAACTTACCTACGTTGTTTTGTGGGTTCCAAGCCCAAACACTGGACAAGGAGAACTTGCACAAGGCCCAACAACTCATGAAGAAGCAGTATGACAAAAAACATTGGGCCATCGAATTTCAAGTGGGGGACTATGTCTACCTCAAGCTACAGCCCTACCAATAGTCCTCAGTAGCAAAAAGGGTCTGGCATAAGCTCTTTCCTCGCTACTTTGGGCCACTCAAGATAATTGAGAAGATAGGCAATGTTGCCTACCGACTGGACCTCCCCAAAACAGCTCGCCTCCACCCAGTTTTTCACATCTCCTTGCTTAAGTCGGTGGAGGATACAACCAAAGTTAGTAGTGGCCTACCAACATTTACAGAGGAAGGAGGTATTACCCTCACACCCGCCAAGATATTGGATTACCGTTGGGTCCATCGTGGGAAGAACATGGTGAAGGAAGCCTTAGTAACTTGGACTGGGCTTCCCCTCCATGACTCCACATGGAAACTGTATTTGCAGCTAAAAAATCAATTTCCAGATTTGGACCTTGAGGACAAGGCTCATCTTGAGGGAGGGGAAACTGTTGGGAACCAAGACCCAAATCCGAACCCGATGCCCAGGCCTCCACTTACTCGCACCTACCTGAGGAAGAAGGCACGCAAGCAGTTTCAACACCCAACTGCAGCAAGCAACATGTCAGCTGGTCCCTCTACATGAATTCGTTAGAGATCAGAGTTTGTTGTTAGAGCTCAGAGTTTGTTGAGATATTTTGTAACTGAAATCATTACTAGTATGGGATGGCCGAATGAATGAAGCATGACTGAATCCTCCTCTCTCTCTCTCTCTCTCTCTCTCTCTCTCTCTCTCTCTCTCTCTTCTTTTCATTCCTAATTAGGAGGGTCTCCCTCAAAGAGACTCCTGAGGTGAGCAGCAACTCATCATAGTGTGAGTCGTGTTAGTATGGGAAACACTATCAGGTTTCCTTTAGTCCTAGAGTCGATAGTCGTATGTTGTGTCCTTTTGCTTTAGTCCATTCAGATGTTTGGGGTCCAATCAGAATTGAGTCCTATAATGGTTACAAGTATTTTGTCATTTTCATTGATGATTGTTCAAAGATGACATGAATTTATTTATTGAAAAGAAAGAAGCGAATTGTTTTATATTTTTCAAAAAAATTCATGCTGAAATACGTATGCAATTTGGTGTTCCAATAAAAATTCTTCGTTCAGATAACAGCAAAGACTTACTTCCTTTCAACAATATTTGGAACAACATGGCATCATTCATCAGACCTCACGTGCATCTACCCCTCAGCAAAATGGGGTGGCTGAACAAAAGGACCGTCATCTTCTTGAAACTGCTCGGTCTATCCTTCATCATATGAATGTTCCTAAGTGTTTATGGAGTGATGCAATGCTCACAACTTGTTTCCTCATTAATCGGATGCCCTCATCCACCCTTCATGGCCGATCTCACTTTTCTATTTTGTTCCCCTCTATTTCCATTAACTCCCCAGGTCTTTGGGTGTGTGTGTTTTGTTCACAATCTGGGCACTGATTTAGACAAGTTGGATGCACATTCTATTAAGTGTATCTTTATCAGCTATTCTCGGACCCAGAAAGGGTATAAGTGTTACAATCCTATCACTCGGAAGTCATTTGTCTATCCTGATGTCACCTTTTTTGAGTCCGTGCCGTTCTTCCCAGGTCTTGATGTACCGGCCTCTTCACCATTGATCCCTCTTCCTCTTCCTGTTGGTGATCCCATTCTAGCTATTCCTGTTATACCTGAGCCTTCACCTCCTCCGGTGCAAATTCCTACTGAACGACCACCAATCTGGCATGTGTATACTCATCAACAGACACCGGCACCTCCTCCAGCTTCTACCTCATATGCGGATCTTACAGTTGCTCCTATCCCAAAGTTGCCTATCTCTTCTGACCTAGATCTTTCCATTGTATTGTGGAAAGGTAAACGTAGTTGTACCTTATATCCCATATCCAATTATGTGTCTGTTTCTCATCTTTCCACTTTACATCACCAGTTTGTTTCTTTGTTGTCCTCTATATCTATACCCAAGGATGTCCAAGAGACTCTTATTTCAGCGGGGTGGGTGGCGTCAAGCAATGGAGGAGGAACTCTTTGCTCTTCAACACAATCACATGTGGAAGCTCACCACTCTTCCTCCAGGTAAGCATGTTGTAGGTTATAAATGGGTATATACTAATAAATATTTACCAGATGGTAGTGTGGAATGGTTGAAAGCCCGATTGGTTGCTAAGGGTTACTCTCAATTGTATGGGGTGGATTATATGGAGACCTTCTCTCCTGTTGCTAAGATTGGTTCAGTTCGTGTCTTGATTTCCTTGGCAGTTATGTATGATTGGCCTTTGTTTCAACTTGACATTAAAAATTCCTTCCTCCATAGTAATCTTTTGGAGGAGGTCTACATGGAGCAACCACCAATTTGTTGCTCAGGAGGAGGATGGTGAAGTGTGTAGACTCAAAAAGGAAATTTAAGGGTTGAAACAGTCTTCTCGTGCTTGGTTTGGGAGGTTCAGTGAAGTGGTGAAAGATTTTGGAATGAAACAATGTCAGGTTGATCACTTAGGGTTCAACTATGATTCTAAAGCTAGAAAGATTTTATCAGTGGTTTATGTGGATGATATATTCATAACTAGTAGTGACAGACTAGGGATTGATAGGCTAAAGGCCTTCCTGCAAGACCATTTCCAAACAAAAGATCTTGGGAAGTTAAAGTATTTCTTGGGTATAGAAGTTGCCAAGTCGAAACAAGGTATAAATATGTGCCAAAGAAAATATGTTCTTGATCTAATGGAAGAAACAGGGTCGTTATGTGCTAAACCAGCTAAAACACCCATGGAACCAAATGCTAAGTTGAGTAATGATGCAAGTGAAATGTTTGATGATCCTAGAAGATATAGATATGTGCCAAAGAAAATATGTTCTTGATCTGATGGAAGAAACAGGGTTGTTAGGTGCTAAACCAGCTAAAACACCCATGGAACCAAATGCTAAGTTGAGTAATGATGCAAGTGAAATGTTTGATGATCCTAGAAGATATAGATAGTTAGTGGGGAAGCTGAACTACCTACCCATTACTAGACCAAACATCTCCTTTGCTGTTAGTGTGGTAAGACAATTTATGCAAAATCCCCGAATACCTCATTGGGATGCAATTCTTAGGATTGTACGGTACTTGAAAGGAGCTCCAGGTCGCAGGTTGTTGTACAAACCAGGGGGAAGACTTGAGATAGTTGGGCATACAGATGCAGATTGGGCAGGCTTGGTGTCTGATAGGAGATCCACTATAGGTTAATGCACGTTTCTTGGAGGAAATCTAGTGACGTGGAAGAGTAAGAAGCAAACTGTTGTAGTGTAGAGAAGATGGGCCGAATGGCCCATAGGCTGTTACTCTATGTTATCTTTATGTTCTTCTCTGTAATGGGCCTTATTCAGGGCCCATACTCTTCTATGCTCTTTTTTTGTAATTTCTTGTCCAACCAATGACCTCTCTTGTAATTACTCAAAGATTAACTTAATAAAAGTGTATTAGAGTGTTAGAGGGAGGTTTAGTTCGAACCTCTCATTCTCTAACCTTCCTTGCCGCAGCTCTCTCTCTCTCTCTCATTTTCTAATCTTCTCTTGTTTGTTTTTCTGATTTCTTGCACAGTCCCATACTTCTATGGCTGTTTTTCAACTTAGTATCAGAGCAGGCCTGAGCTTGGCGTGGCTCTCATGTGGTTATAGTCCAGCCGACTGCATGAGGGTGTTCTAGGGCTGGAAGTTTAGACTCATTCGCCTGATTCTTGGAGGTCATTGGAGGGTGCCCAAGACTCTATTCACTTGGAGAATAGTTCGGTGACCAGGAAGAATCAAAGATAAGGATTGTTCGGCCTGATTTGAAGCTCAAATCAGAGATTCATACAACTGTAAGTAGCTTCAGTTATTGCTGAGTTACTGCTGGGTTATTTTTTCTGATTTGGGGAGCTGTTAAAGTACTCGAAACCCCTCTATATTTGCTCTACTGTTCGGCTGATGCTGGACTGATTTGACTCAGAGATTTCTGGGTTATTTTTCTTATCTTGTTGGACTGCCAAGTGGTCGAAACTTGTTTAGACTCAGTGGTACGAGTCTCTACTTTAGTTCAGCTACTTCTTGGACCTATACGGAGTGCTCTTGAAGTGATTCCTAGTAGTTAACAGTGGGGTGTTAACTGCTACACACATAGTGTTTGTAAAAAGGGCTCTTAAGTATTTTGGACTGTATTTTTGCTCTCTTTGGGAAATTATTGTTGGAAACCAAGAATACATAGTGTTTGGAGGCCTGCTAGTTGTTTCTTGAAGGCTGAATCAGGCCTTCTTCTTCTTGAAAGAGCTGCCACCGAACTTGGTTCTCACGGCTGTCAGGACTGAACTGAGTTTGTGAGTTGCTGTGTTTGTTGCCGATTCAACTCAATCAGAGTTCATCAAATCAGTACACTAGTGGAGGCTTGTCGAAACCCTAATTGAAGTCTTTTACATAATGGACTTCTCAGATATTGAGAGCAAGAGTACTGCTGAACATAGACATACTTTGGGAAACCCAACTGATTCTTTGTTGGCTGTAAATACAGTTAAACTGGATGGAACCAACTATTTGGCCTGGTCACAATCCGTTAAAATTCATATTTGTAGTAGAGGAAAGTGGGGATTTATCTCTGGGAGCAAGAAAGCTCCCCCAGAGGATGATCCCTCTTATGAGAAATGGGTGCAAGAGAATTACACCGTGATTGGGTGGCTTGTGAATTCAATGCAGCCACAGATTAGTCAACATTATCTCTGGATGAACTCGGCTAAGGAAATCTGGGATAGTGTTGTAGAAACCTACTCCCAGAAACTGAATGTAGCCAGAGCCTATAAACTAAGGAGTGATGTGAAGAATCTAAGACAGGGGGAGAAATCCCTTGCGGCTTATTTCTCAACCTTGAAATCTCTGTGGCAAGAAATTGATCTGATAGAGGTTGTGACATGGGATACTCCCAATGATGCAGAAACCTACAGGAAATTAGTTGAAAGGAACAGGGTTTTTGAGTTCCTAACTGGGCTAAACCCTGAATATGACATCACAAAACAAAATATTCTGTCCAAACACAAGCATATGCCTTAGTCAGCAGTGAAGAAAGCAGAAGACAGGTACAAGTTCAAGGAGTTGGCAGTAATGCATTTGCAAATATGGGGGTTAAACCCAAAGGAGTTATAGGGGCTCCTAGTGGCACTGGAAAGAAGGAGGTTGTCTGTGAATATTGCAAGAAGTCGAAGCACACCAAGGACAAGTGCTGGAAATTACATCCCGGGCTTGTTCTTGTTCAATTCCAGAAGAAAAATGATAGTAGGAAGACAGAGAGTGCAAATGCAGCCACGGGTACAGATGTTCAAGTTGAGTCTACCAGTGCACAGTTGGCAGCCATGAAAGTTGAGTATGAAAAGTTTGGAAAGATGATCAGCCATCTTGAAGGAGTGACTTCATCATCCAACCCTTCAGAAAATTCAGCCACCACTGCATTTGCTCACTCAGGTATAAGGGCTTTTGCTAACCATGCAGTCACCTCAAGTAATCCTAAGACCCCTTGGATCATAGACTCAGGTGCTTCTGATCACATGACCAACCTTTCCACTTTGTTTGTTTCATATGATTTGCTTCCTGGTCGTGACAAAATCACCTTAGCCAATGGCTTTCTTGCCTCTATTTCTGGCAAGGGAACTATCAAGGCTATGGACTCCTTACTCCTATCTTCCACCCTTCATGTACTTAGATTAAATACCAATTTGTTATCTGTAAATAGCTTAACCAAGTCATTGAATTGTTGTGTAACCTTTTTTCCCTCTCACTGTGTTTTTCAGGATCTGAAGTCTCGAAAGGTGATTGGGAGTGGCCATGAAGCGAATGGAATATACTTGCTTGACACTCCTGGACAATGCCTTGATCATCCTAAGAATGTTGCCTTTCGATCTACCTTGTCAGAGTCTGTTAGTCGAATCATGTTGAGTCATTATCGTTTGGGTCATTTGCCTTTTTCTGCTTTAAGTCATCTATTTCCTGAGTTGTTTAAGGGAGTCAGTGTGTCTAGTCTTAATTGTGAGTCTTGTCAGTTATCAAAGCATTGTAGAAACAATTACCCTTTGAGCAATAAAAGATCATCTTTTCCATTTAATATTGTGCACTCTGATGTGTGGGGGCCTTACCACTTATCTTTTATGGGGGGCTACAGATATTTCATCCTGTTTATTGATGATTTTTCTAGATTCACTTGGATATACCTAATGAAATCTCGTGAATAAGTTCCAAGACTTGTGAGGCAATTTCATGAATTTGTTTTAACTTGTTTGATACCAGAATTAAGATTTTCAGATCTAACAATGCAAAAGAGTATTTTGAGAAGAGTTTATCCTTGTATCTCTCTAACATGGGAATTATTCATCAAAGTTCCTGTGTTAGAACCCCTGAGCAGAATGGAGTTGCTGAAAGAAAAACTAGGCATATTGTGTTAGACAGTTTTGTATGCCCTTAGCTCCAATCAGTTTGATGTACTTATGACATTTATTGTAAATAATAAAGTGCATATTTGATTCATGTGGTATGTTTCTATGTAATACCCTTAAACTGGACACTAATGAGACTCGTGTTAGTTTAGAACGTTCACAACCGTTGGATAAGTCCGGGGAGATTCATCCTGCCAAGGCTAACACTGATGTACCGCCAAGTCGGTCGGGGTGGCCTGTCTCTGCCACCAGAGTGAGACCCGAGGTACATGCAGTGTAGGATTAATTGAATCTTTGAACCGGACTATATTTCTAGCATTGCCCTAGACTTTGGAGATTGATGGGCAAAACTGTAAAGTTACACCTGACCCCTAGACTCGATTATGATACTTCACTAGGTGTCGGACTGGGCTGTCTTTGATATGCCAATCAGTGAGATCCTTAGCAGGGTCAAAACCTGGGTATGTTAGGATCTGAATGGGTGATCATAGTGACAGGATCAGCCCCTTTGTCGGACAAAGGTAATGATCGGGGATGCATTCTCTCTGATGGAAACCAAGACTGCCGGTAGCCGATTTCAATTGTTGAGATTTGTTTTGCAAAATATATTTTATATGAGATATAAAAGTATATACATTATGGTTTCCAAAGGTTTGCAAAAGGTTTTAATTCCCGGGATCCATGTAAGCAGAGAGTGCAGCATTGTTCCTTGCAGCCGAGGGAGAGGTCCTCTCTTGTCGGGCAGTGTTTGATCATTATGGGCTGAGAGGTTAAGTGTAAGACCATTGAGGGTAATACCTGAGGGGCTAATCTTGCATCTACCCACAATCCCTAGGTGTTACAAGGTGGCTTGGCCCAGGGACCACTTAGGGTAAGTGTTGGGCCCATAGAGCCCATGTGATGGGTTTCAGGGGGTGCACTGTCCATAACAATGTATTCGGCCAGGCCTTGTAACAAAGGCTAGGCTGAACCCATGTGGCTGATGTGTAGATCAATGTTTGGGTCCCACGCCATACAAGGAAGCCCAACTGGGTAGCAGTTTGGAAGTCTAAGTGAGCACATAACCTTATTGGGCCTAAAGCCCATTTCAAACTGGGCTGATTTGATCAGTTAAATAAGGGGTGAATTCTGATATTAGATTAGCAGATAGGATTGGGTCATAACCCTATCCACTCAGAGAGTCCAGATCTGAATGTGATTCAGATCTGAAAACCTCCTAATAGGATTAGGAGGAGGCTGATCTAATCTGCAGATAAGATAAGGGTTTACCCTCATCACTTAGAGGGAATTCTAATCCAAATATGATTTGGATCAACAACTCCTAATGGGATTAGGAGTTGATCCTTTTAAGGTTATAAAAGGAGGAGGGGGTGGCAGCCTTTTCACAACAAAAACAACACTTCACATCCTGTCTTCAGAGCTGAAATCACAGAAGAGAGAATTCAGCACCACTACACTAAATCTCTCTTGTCACCTCCTTCCTGCTGCCGCCATATCTGCCAGTTCGATCTCCTGTTCTCAGTGGGAGTGATCAAGATCAGATCTTGATATCAGTTCTTTGTGGAAGGACTGATTGGAAGTAGTGCTCACGTGCCATCCAGCTGATTCTTGCGAAGGATCTGGTTCTTGTGAAGAACGTTGTTGATTCTGCTCCATCCTACACTGCATCATCTTCAGTGGGAGCAGTTTTTGATTCCTTCCTTGGGCGTGAACACCTCCATTGGGAGATATTATTTCTCCGTATCAGGTATATCCCTCTCTTATTGTTTTTGTTCAGATCTAATTCGGTTCTTGGTTCAAAATTGATCCTTGAAACATATGATTTTTCTAAATTAGGGAATACGATTCCCAATAGGATGGAGAGAAATTTTTTAAATTCGCCCATTCTATTCCGCAAGATTCGGGCATCCATACGATGGATCTCTCATTCCTTCATATTGTTGAAGTTGCAAGAAGCCTTTTGTTTGCCTCACATGTTCCCACAAGATTTTGGGGTGATGTTCTCACTGCTACCTATCTCATAAACCGTAAGCCATCCAGGGTTCTAGGGTTTAAATCCCCCTTAAGTCTTCTTCATCCAGACAATGATCTCTTCCCGATTCCTCTCCGTGTGTTTGGCTGCACCTGTTATGTTCACATTCCAAGTGCCTAGAGACATAAGTTTGAACCAAATGCCCACAAATGCATCTTCCTTGGTTATTCCCCCACACAAAAGGGTTACTATTGTTTTGATCCAAAGATTGGCACTCGATATGTCTCAATGGATGTTACCTTTGATGAACTTTCTCCTTTTTATGGGTCCTCTCAGGAAGGACATTGTCAACAGGGGAAGAGTTTGTCACAAGTGTTTGCTCTTCCTCTCCCTGTTTCAGTTGAGTCTCTTGATGAGCCTGTGTCCTCACCAAATGAATCAAGGGAGGACTAGTCACTTCATTCTTCTTGTCCTAGTACTCCTATCTCTTTACCTCCTCGTCCTACCCACAATCCCAAGGTGTATCAAAGGCAAAGGTCCAGGAATGAGCAGGTTGTTTCCCTTACAGCAGATGAGCCTCATACACTTCCAATCACAGATGAGACAACAGGTGTTGTTTTAACCTCTTTGGAACCATCTTTCCCGGATCTTGATGTTCCTATTGCTGTTAGGAAAGGAAAACGGAAGTGCACTGCACATTGCATTTCCAAACACCTTTCTTATGATCTACTTTCTCCTTCATACTTTGCCTATCTCTCTTCAGTTGCTTCTAACCCTATTCCTAGGTCTGTGTCAGAAGCTCTTGAGATTCCAGAATGGAGAGATGCCATGAAATCTGAAATGGATGCCCTACACAAAAATGATACTTGGGAAGTGGTGGATCTGCCTAAAGGAAAGGATCTGGTTGGTTGCAAGTGGGTCTTTACCATTAAATACCGATCTAATGACTATTGAGAGGTATAAGGCCAGACTGGTTGCCAAAGGCTACACACAGACGTATGGGATTGATTACCTGGAGACCTTTGCTCCTGTTGCTAAGATGACATCTGTGAGGGTTCTCTTATCTCTGGCAGTTCACTTTGATTGGCCCCTTTATCAGTTTGATGTAAAGAATGCGTTTCTGAATGGTGACTTACATGAGGAGGTCTATATGCCTCTCCCTCCAAGAATGTATGGAAGTGATATGCAAGGAAAGGTATGCAAATTGAAGAAATCTCTTTATGGCCTCAAACAGTCTCCTAGAGCATGGTTTGAGAAATTTAGAACAGCACTTGTTAAATTTGGCTATACTCAGACATAGTCAGATCATACTCTTTTTGTGAAGAGAAGTGAATCTCTGGCAGTATATCTCATTGTGTATGTTGATGACATTGTTGTGACTAGTAATGATGCCTCAGGAATTCGTGTTCTTAAGTTTTTCCTTCGTACAGAATTTGAGATTAAGGATCTGGGGGAGTTGAGATACTTCCTTGGCATAGAGGTTGCTAAATCCAAGGATGGGATTCTTATCTCCCAAAGGAAATATGTCCTTGACTTGCTCTCTGAAACTGGGAAGATGAGTGCTAGACCAGCTGCAACTCCTATTGATATGAGTCACAAACTTTCTGCTTCAGATGGGACATTGTTGGAAGACAAAGGGGTCTTTCAGAGACTTCTTGGGAAGCTCCTGTACCTGTGCATGACTTGACCAGATATTGCATATGTTGTCAGTTGTAGCCAGTACATGCATGCCCCTCGAGATACTCATATGGCAGTTGTAGAATGAGTTTTGTGTTATTTGAAAAGCTCTCCAGGAAAAGGGATTCTGTTTACCAAGCATGGACATCTGAAACTTGAAGCCTATACTAATGCTGACTGGGCTGGAAATATTGATAACAGAAGACCTACTTTAGGGTATTGCAGTCTGGTGGCTGGTAATGTTGTCTCTTGGAGGAGCAAGAAACAATCAGATGTGGCTAAGGTCATTGATGGAAGAACTCGGGATTGATTATGACAAGTCGATGATGTTGTACTGTGATAATCAGGCTGCCATCAACATTGCCCACAACCCCGTACAACATGATAGAACTAAACATATTGAGGTTGATAGACACTTTATTCGAGAAAGAGTCTCTTCGGGTGAAGTGTGTCTTGCATTCATTACTTCTGAAGGACAATTGGCAGATTTCCTCACCAAGGGTATTCCCAAGGCAAGGCTTCAGCATGACACTAACAAGCTGGGCATGATTAACATCTATGCTCAGCTTGAAGGGGAGTGTAGAGAAGATGGGCTGAATGGCCCATAGGCTGTTACTCTATGTTATCTTTATGTTCTTCTCTATAATGGGCCTTATTTTGGGCCCATACTCTTCTATGCTATTTTTTTTTAATTTCTTGTCCAACCAAGGACCTCTCTTGTAATTACTCAAAGATTAACTTAATAAAAGTGTATTAGAGTGTTAGAGGGAGGTTTAGTTCAAACCTCTCATTCTCTAACCTTCCTTGCCGCAGCTCTCTCTCTCTCTCTCATTCTCTAATCTTCTCTTGTTTGTTTTTCTGATTTCTTGCACAATCCCATACTTCTAGGGCTGTTTTTCAACTTGTAGTAAGGAGTAGTGCTGAAGCTAAATAAAAGGCCATGGCACACACCACATGTAAATTAGTATAGCTGAAAAATCTTTTGCAAGAAGTTGGATTCTCAATGAGAAAACCTATGAGATTGTATTGTGACAACCAAGTTGTGCAATCCACATCTCATCTAATCCAGTTTTCCATGAAAGGACAAAACACATAGAGGTTGATTGCCATTTTGTGAGGGAGAAAGTCCTTACTGAAGAGATAAGCACAAAGAACGTGAGTTCAGGTGATCAATGGGCAGACTTGTTCACGAAAGGTTTGAGTTCAGGGAGAGTGAACTATATATGTAACAAACTGGGATCATATGACATATATTCTCAAGCTTGAGGGGGAGTGTTAGAGTTGGTCGAGTAAGGGTAACTTAGTCTTTTCATTATAGTTTAAGTAGTATAGTGATGTGGCAATTTTGTTTTATTTTTTTTATTTCTCTTGTCCCATACTTAAGTAGGGGTATATTTGACTTTGTACCCTTATTTTAATATAATAGAGATTATGGTTGACTAGGAGGGGTTTTTAGACTCTCTAGTTCAATATCTTTCTTCTTCTCCTTTTTGTTCTTCTTCTTTCTCTTTCTCTTTCTCTTTCTCTTTCTCTTTCTCTTTGAACAGGACTTATCTAAACCACTAAAACAATAAACTGAGAACAAGAAAATAAGACAATTAAGAAAGTGAAGTTGGGAATCTAACCAATAGCTTCAACTAATCGTAGAACCATCTGCCCTGTGTGAACCCCTTTGAGACAGCATGTCCAATAAACCTTATATGCATCAACAATGTAAACACAACCCTGAATAACACAAAGATCAATACGTATGAATATGAAAAAATATATCCCAAACTGGACATGTACAAGTAGCATTAGACATCACACTCGATAATCACTCCTAAGGTTAATACAAAAAACACTACAACCGAAACAGTAAACAAAAAAGGAAAAACACTACTCGTACCCTCTCCACTCTAAAGACAAAATCACCCAGAAAGATTGCTCAGTATTTGGATCAACAAAGAACTAGTTATTATTTTTTCATTCACCTAAGCTTATAGGGAAGTGTGAATCAAAGTATTTACAAGTTAGCCACTAGTAATTCTATAAGGTGATACAGTTTCCCATCATATGTTTTCTATTTGATAAAACCAGTACAATCTTTATTAAGCCCTTAAGTCTGAACCCATGCCTTTGGTGAGTTCAAAAAGTGCGGCTGCCATAGGCATGGTCCAATGTTGTTCTCTCATGCAGGTCCACATTACAAAATTTTCAAATTAAAAGCTCCGAAAACCAAAATGGGATGAGAACAAACAATTTGAAATCATAAAACATGCAGAATTAATGTATTATGAGAAGATTACGTGCAAAGAGTTTATATTTTTGCCTCATAAGAATATTGAGGATCAAACTGTGCACTACACCACAAAAGATAGAGGAGATGTTGGTGAAAAACTTATCTACATGACACGCCAGTGCATAACTCATTTATTGTATATCCAGTTTTAAAAGCCATTAGGGATCTTGCCTAAGGCCATTACCCAATGTTGGTCCCACAGCTCTCTGGAGATTTGGAAGGGGTAGACTGGATACAGTCCTAGCCTTTGGCTTTTTCTCGCAGAAAGTAGCTTTCCACAGACTCGAATCTGTGTTGCCATGCTTGCCAAACCAAGATTTTACCATTACACCAAGTAATGGCCACTCACTATGGATCCTGTCAATGCTGATGTTCCTCTAGTTTAATGCCAAATCAAGCTTGAGTAACTGATGAAAAATCAAGTCCATGCTTTATCAATCAAAACAAGATAAAAAAAAGAACGTTTTTGGATTTCTATCACAATGCAGAAAAAGGTTAATATTGCAAAAAGAAGTACATTGAGAAAGCACAACAAGGACCCAGCCAATGAACCTCCAACAGCCAAAAGTGCCAAGAAGCGGAAGTCAAAAATTACCTGCTCAATAAAAAGACAAAAAGGGTTAAATCAGATTAGAATATGATCATGGTCTTACTTTTTAAGTGGACTTTCAATGAAGAATAAATTTTGCAAAGTCATTCTTTACTCAGATGTTGTGCTGACTACCTCAATCAACAAAAAATGTTAAACAACGAAGCTGGCACATTAGTCTATTCTGATGGTAAACCCAAACATCAAATAACCCGTGTAGGCAGAGCTCACCTTAAATATCTTTCTAATCACTCATTGAAGATCCAAATAATCACTTTTTCCATGAAAAGATGAAAATCGTAAAACAAACAAATCTCTCTAGCAAATACATGATATAGATATATAATATAGACTTTATGGTATTGGTACCTCTGGATAAACCAGAATTGGCCATTTTATTTTCTAAGGTCCTTCTTGGGCATTTAGGAAACAGTCCATCTCAATAAATAGAGGATTACTTAATAAGGGTTGGGTTCCTTTATTCTACAGTTATGACCATATATGGCCAAGTTCATATACAATTTAAAGGTAAAACCTGAATAGTAACTATTCAGAAGAATTTCAAGGTCCATGACAAAAGAATTTCAATATCCTCTGCTTAATTGCACAGCAGAAGTGATGACAAGACCAATTTACACAGAGTGGAATACGAGAGCAAGATGAAAAATTAATTATAAAGGATTGAAGACAGATGACTAGACTGTAATATAATGTTGCTAAAAGAAGATAGTTACTGTATTAGAGAGATGCAGATAAAAGAAAGATGAGAAGAAAAGATCAAAATTTATTAGAGAAGAGGTAGAAGAAGTGCCAAGTTACAACCAGAAATCGCCATACTTTTATTCACCAAATCATCACTTACCAATTCTAATTACAAGAATTGTGTATATAGATTCAACATAAGGGATCATATCACCCTCTACAGGGTGACTAAAACTCAATAAACTAACTAGAATTGAATCCTGCTTGCATTAAAGATAACGTAAACCCACTAGAAAAATTCAGATACAGAATAACTCCCAGAAAAATCCCGAATATCCCTTACTAATTGTGCCAAAGCTAATAGAGACAAAAATAAATCCAATATTAACCAAAAAACTTTAGAACAACCCATATCCTGTCACAGACTCACATTCTATCAGTAAAATAGCCACAACTTTCCAGATTAACAGATTCACATTGGACATAGAACCTTGGTCACCTTGTATAAGTAACCAATATTCTATCTAATTACATCAAAATACATGAAACAGACAAGTCTTGTCCCATGAAAAAATAATCTAAAAGAGAATTGACATGATCAAAATTTCAATTTTTCAAAACCCTGAAAACTCTCTAGTAAAATTCTTTCAACTATTTTGATCCTTTACTATTCCTAAGATGATTAATGCCCAAACAAAACAGTGTTGTACAAAGACCAAAGCTAGAAAAGAAAGGGATATGGAACCTCAGAAGCAATTCATGGAAAATGGTAATTCGTTCAAAACAGCCTGATCTCTACAAATCCCCATTCACAGATATGTATAATAGATGGAAAACTCTACTTCACATCTAGATATTCATACTTTCAGTGTATTTTTTAAGACCGTTAAAGGGACTCATATAAGTTAACAACTACCACCTACCCACATATTCATTCAAAACAACCTGACTTCTACAAATCCCCAGCCACAGATATGTATAGTAGATGGAATATTCTCCTTCCTTTCACTCCTAGGTATTCATACTTCCATGTATTTCTAAGACCAATAAAGGGGCACACATAAGTTAACAATTACCAACTACCCACATAACACTTTTCTTCTAGACTAAGAAAATCTGGCTCCATATTTTCTTGAACCCTTCAGAGGTGGATAGTAAGATTTGGAATATTGCTTCATCCGGTTCATTTTCTTACGCTTCATTCTTCTCGGCCCTGACCCAACCCTCAAACAGTTCTATGTTGCTCTTTCCGGTCAAGGAGGTTTTGAACAAGCCTATCCCTCTAAGGTAAGTGGTTTTTATTGGGAAGTCCTATTGGAAAGAATCAACATTTGTGATGACAAAATTGGTGCCTTTCCCCAAATTGGTGTGTCCTTTGTAAAGCTAATGGTGAGACTTTCTACCACTTATTAATTTCCTGCCCTTTTCTTTCAGTAGAAATCACTAATTGCAGATTTAGTTGAATTCCTTGTGAAGGGAAAGAAGAAGAAGATGAAGATTTCAGCAGTAGAGAATAAAAGAGGAGAAGAAAAGAGTAGGAAATCAACCAGGATTCTTAGATTAACCCTAACCGCCAACCCCTCATTATAATTTATACTTAACTTAAAGGATGAGATATTACAAGAATACCCTTAGTAGGGCGGCTACTAAAGTAGCTGAACAATCACAACTTAAAAACATAAACTAATGGGCCTAAAGCCCAACAACTTCCTAACTAAATAACTTAAAATAAGAATAAAACAACTAGGCCCAACTCAACACTCCCCCTCAAGCTGGGAGTAAATGTCACACATTCCCAACTTGCGTAGATCATGCTCCATCTTGTTCTTTGCAACACCTTTTGTGAGAACATCAGCGAGCTGCAGATCAGAAGCAATGTATGGAAGACAAACTTCTCCAGAAATCACTCTTTCTTTGATAAAATGTCTATCCACTTCAATGTGCTTAGTTCGGTCATGCTGGACTGGGTTATGGGCAATGTTAATTGCTGCCTGGTATCACGGTACAACATCATAGGTTATTCTTCCTGTACACCAATTTCTTCTAATAGGGAACGAATCCAGAGAAGTTTTGAAACTCCATGTGCCATGGCCCTTATTCAGCTTCAGCACTTAATCTTGCCACCATTGTTTGTTTCTTACTCTTCCATGAGACAAGGTTACCCCCAACAAGGGTGCACACTCCTGAAGTTGATCTCCTGTCATCAAGGCATCCTGCCCAATCTGCATCTGTGTAAGCCTCTAGTTTCAACTATCCATGATCAGTAAACAATATGCCTCTACCCGAGTGTCCTTTCAGATAAGCAAGAATCATGTCAACTGCCTCCCAATGCTAGACTCGTGGAGCATGCATGTATTAACTTACCACACTTACTGCATAGAAAATGTCCGATCTTGTCATACACAAGTATAGCAGTTGACCCACAAGTCTCTGATATCTCCCAATGTTCTTTACTGGCTCACCTTCTGATGCATTGATTCTATGGTTCTGATCAATAAAGGTACTAATTGCCTTCGTTCCAAGCTTCCCTGTTTCTTGAAGAAGATCCAAGACATACTTCCTTTGAGAGATAAAAATTCCATGTTTTGATCTTGCAACTTCAATGCCTAAGAAGTATCTCAGTTCTCTAAGATCCTTAAATTCAAATTCTTTATGTAGATTCCTTTTCAGACAATCAATCTCACTTAAGGCATTCCCCGTGACAGCAATATCATCCACATAAACAATTAGGACTGACACCGAAGATCCCCTTCGCTTCACAAACAAGGTATGATTGGATTGAGTCTGATTGTAGCCAAAAGAAATCAAGGCCTTTCTGCATCTATCAAACCATGCTCTAGAAGATTGTTTCAAGCCATAAAGTGACTTCTTAAGCCTGCATACATTTCCCTTTTCAGCATCACTGTAGAAACCAGCAGGAAGATCCATATACACTTCCTCTTGCAGATCCCCATTTAGGAAAGCATTCTTCATATCAAGTTGAAACAAGGGCCAAGAGTATGTGGCAGCAAGAGAAAGAAGTATCCAAACAGAGGTCATCTTTGCAACTGGTGCAAAGGTCTCTAAGTAATCAATGCCATAGGTCTGTGTATACCCTTTTGCAACAAGTCTGGCCTTGTACCTTTCTATACTTCCATCTGCCTTATATTTTACTGTGTAAACCCATCTGCATCCAACTATCTCCTTGCCCTCTGGTAGATCCACAATGTCCCATGTCTGATTCTTAATCAAAGCTTTCATCTCTTCCTACATAGTTGTCTTCCACTCAGGTTTGGGGAGAGCCTCACTAACACCCTTGGGTATAGACACAGAGTCAAGAAAGGAAAGAAAAGCACAGTAGGAAGGAGAAAGTCCACTGTAGGATAAGTACTGTGAAATACAATGAGCAGTACACTTTCTCTTTCCTTTTCTGAGAGCAATAGGAAGATCGAGGTTATCTGTAACAGGATTAGTAGAATCAATGAGAACTGAAACAATAGCGGGATCAAGAGGAATACCCGAATCCATGTCAACTGAATCTAGAGTCACCAAGGAACCAACAGGAAGTGATGTGAGTTATGTTGTAGTCGAATCAACCTCCCTGTGAAGTCCTGTCGTGAATAATGCTGAGAAGCAAGATGCAAAGGAGGTGGTAAGGTAGGTGACACAAGAGGGTCAAGCACAGGAGTAGACATAGGGACTGGAACTGGGAGAGGAATAGACTGCTGAATCACTTCCCTAAAACACTCCCCCTGAGAAGGATTCCTTGAGAAGAAGTATGTGGATTCAAAAAAGGTAACATCCATGGTAACATACCGGCTCCCAGAGACTGAATCATAGCAGTAGTACCCTTTCTAATTTTCTACATATCCAAGGAAGACACACTTCTTTGCCTTGGGATCAAGCTTCGAGCGGTGAGAACCAAGGAAATGTGCAAAGCAGACACACCCAAACACCCTGAGAGGAATATGAAACATCTCCCCCTCAGGAAAAAGGAGACTGAATGAGGTGCTGAATCCAAGCATACGAGAGGGCACCCTATTAATCAGATATACTGTTGTGAGAACTACATCACCCCAAAACCGAACTGGAACTGTAGATGTGATCAGCATGCTTCTTGCAATCTCAACAATATGTTTGTTCTTCCTTTCTACAACTCCATTCGGCTGTGGATTGTAGGGACAACTGCTCTGATGGACAACACTATATTCTAACAGATATGAGGCAAGGTGTTTTTCAAAATATTCCCTGGCATTATCTAATCTGAACACCTTTATTCTTGTTCCAAACTGTGTTAGCACCATCTGATGAAATTGCCTCACCAAGGATGGTATTTCATTGCGGGATCTCATCAGGTAAATCCAAGAGTATCGTGAGAAATCATCCACAAATAAGAGAAAATATCAATAGCCTCCCACAAAAGGAACATGGTAAGGTCCCCACACATCAGAATGAATAACATCAAAAGAATAACACCTTTTATTACTAGGTTTAAATGAATGTCTACAATGCTTTCCAAGTTGACAACCTTTTTACACTCCAAACATGACAAACTAACAGACTCAAAAAGTTTTGAAAACAAAAAACTCAAAGCAGAAAAAGGTAAATGGCCCAAATGATTATGCATAATTTGACCCACAGACCCTGACTCACCATCCCTGCTGACATGATGAGTCTGATGAGGAGGAAGCACATCCAGGAGGTAGATTCCATTCACTTCACGACCACTCCCAATCGTCCTCTTTGAATCCAAATTTTGCAAAATACAATGACCGGGAAAAAAATTACTGAGCAATTCAGGTTCTTAATCAAACTACTAACAGATAACAAATTAGTGCTCAATCTGGGAACATGAAAGACAGAGGGAAGGGAAATAGAATCACTAATCTTGACAGATCCCTTCCCAACAATGAGAACATGGGATCCATCAACTGTGGAGACCCTATCTCTGCTAGAACAGAGCTGGTAAGAGGAAAAAATAATAAAGTTATGGGTCATGTGCTCTGAGGCTCCAGAATCTATAATCCAAGGAGGTCCCTCCTTACCTAAAGTAGAAACATAATTTGTAGTGACATGTGAACTACTTATGTGAGCAAAGGAAGTAGAGTGGACTCCATCAGTACCACCTGTACCTTGCTATCCGCTTGCTGCTGAGCTGGAACTGGTTGTATCCCACTGGTTCAGAAGTTGCCCATACCTCTCAAGTTCGGCCCTTACCGCAGCAGCTACAATAGACTCCAGAGCAACTGTAGTAGGAGGGGCCGAAATGTCACCAGTAACTGCCATGTGAGCATTTACCTTCTTATTTTTCAGTCTATTCGGCACAAGATGTGGGTGAATCTTCCAGCAAGTATCTCTTATGTGTTTAGGCTTCTTACAATAGTCACAAATCAAATCTCTTTTATCTTCCTTCTTGATTTCATTGCCACCTCGATCTCCACTTTGTTTTGGTTTCACAGTACTCACCATGGCAGACTGACCAAAAACAGGATTTTTCATCATCACATCTCTCCTGCTCTCCTCCCCTGACACAAAGGCATATGCCTGGGAGAGGGTAACACTGTCCCTGGAAAGAAGATGTTGTCTTGCAATATCATACTCAAGGTTAAGGCCAGCAAGAAATTCAAACGCCCTATACTTCTCTAGATGTTTCTGATAGGTAGCTGCATCCTTGGTGGTTTCCCAAGCAAATGTCTCTAAATGGTCAATCTCCTGCCACAGGGTTTTTAAGGGCTGAAAAATAGGCTGCAACAAGTCTATCTCCCTGCCTTGTAGAAATAATCTAATTTCTCAATTGATAAGCCCTAGCAACATTCTCCCTCTATGAATAGGTTTCTGCAACCCCATCCCATATTTCCTTAGTTGTATTTGCCCATAAAAAATTTTTACTTATATGGGGCAACATGGAATTAAACAACCAAATCATCACCATATAGTTCTCCTGTACCCACCGGGAGTTGCTAGTTTCGGGTTTCACTTCTTCACCAGTGCTATACCCTAATTTCCCACGAGCACCAATGGCAATCTTTGCAGATTGTGACCATTCTAAGTAATTCGCACCATCCAACCTAACTGTAGTAATGGTCCCAATCCCGAAAAGGTCTCCAGCACCTCCTCTCACTGGTCTCATTTCACTCTCGGGCTTATTTTCAACTCCGTGACCCTCCATGCTTCTCAAAAATTGTAAAGAAAATAACTGAAATATGCAAGAAGATCAAACAAAACACTTCTGGAACCAACACCACCTTTCTAGGGTCCTAGACTGTCTTCCCACAAAAGATTCCTTTTCTACGGAACAGGAGAAGAGAGAGAAGAGGCAGCCGCTCTCTCTAGAAGCCTCCAAATCAGGCAGGACTTGAACCGCCCCTACAGAAAACTCCAAGGAACCCTAAAAAATTAGGGCGCCACTTCCTAGGTCAAAATTGAAGAGTCCAACAGAAACAGAACTCTTCCCCTTTCTCCATTTTTTCCTGATTTTGATGAGAAACCCCAAACCAGCTACAAGGCAAACAGATCCACCAAAAAATCCAAAAACTGGGCTTACCTGAGATCTTTGATCAGCCTCTTAAATCACCATGCAGTCGGCCGATCTAGGGCTGCATGAGAAAACAACTCAAGGAATCTTCGGCCTGCTCTAATACCAAGTAGAAATCACTGACTGCAGATTTAGTTGAATTCCTTGTGAAAGGAAAGAAGAAAAAGATGAAGATTTCAACAGTAGAGAAGAAGAAAAGAGTAGGAAGTCAACCAGGATTCTTAGATTAACCCTAGCCGCCAACCCCTCATTATAATTTATACTTAACTTAAAGGATGAGATATTACAAGAATGCCCTTAGTAGGGCGGCTACTAAAGTAGCTGAGCAGTCACAACTTAAAAACATAAACTAATGGGCCTAAAGCCCAACAACTTCCTAACTAAATAACTTAAAGTAAGAATAAAAACAACTAAGCCCAACTCAACACTTTCTATTATTTGGGAATGGTTTTTCTCTTTGTTTGGGTGCAGGTGAACCCCCCACCAAATGTACAAGGCTTGTTCAATTCTTCTTTTATTAGTTGGAGGAAAAGAAGGGGGAGAATTCTGCGGAGGTGTACAAGGGCAGCAGTATGCTGGATGGACAATATGGGAGGAGAGGAATCAAAGAGTTTTTTTTCAGACATGGAAGTAGAGAAGCGACCATTGAGGCCATTACAATTAGAGTAATCCAGTGGGTCAAGTACTTGAGCAGCTTTGAAGATATTCCACAAATGACTTGCTTAGAAAGTGGAAGGAGGTGGCAGATTGTTCTCTCCCTAAAGCTGTTATTAGGTTGATTTGGTTCCCACCTCCTTGTGGTTTGTTAAGTTGAATTTCGATGGAAGTAGTGAGGGGAATCTGGGTCCTTCAGGCATTAGAAGTGTTTTCCAGAATGAGGAGGGAAGAATTATTGCTCTATACTCAGCCCCAATAGGTGTGGGAGATTCATTAAGGGCTGAAATCATGGCAGTGATGGAAGGAATTCAAAAGGTGAAGGAGTTAAACATTAGAAGATTGATTATTGAAGGGGATTCAAAGTTGGTAGTAAACCGGCTGCAAAGAGAAGAGATTGGTTGGTGGAACTTTATTAATGAAAGAAGAAAGTTCAAATGCTTAATTCAAAATATAGAGATCAAGCTGCAGCGGGTAAAAATGAGTGCAAATGCTTTTGCTGATACTTTGGCAAAGGGGTGGGAAGGGATCAGATGTTCTGGGCTATGCTGTAAGTTATGTATTTCGATATCACCTCGGAGAGAGCTAAGAGAGTTTATCTCTCTCTGTGGTGCTTTATTGTATCTTATCTTCAATTAATGAAAATTTCCTGTTATTGATCAAAAAAAAAGGAAAATCTGGCTCCAAAACAAATACAGTTACCAATGACTAGTTAAAGTTCTAGCACTTGCGTTCTTAATAGTCCTAGGAAAAGCTAATAGATTAACTACTTTTGGAAAGAACAAGATACCCTAATTAATGTCTTTGATTTCTCATGGCCACATTGCACATGATTCAGGGCTACCCATTGTAGCCATCATCAGATGCTCCTGCATCAACTACATATAGAAGAACTTCATTTTTATCTAAGGCCATTATCACCTAGGAGTAGCTCCAATAGGTGATAAAATGAGAGAAAGTAGGTTGAGATGGTTTGGTCACGTGCATAGATGACCATCTACAGAACCTGTTAGAAAAAAAGTAATCTGTTATAAGTTGAAGGAGCTAGAAGAGCTAAGGGTAAACTGAAAAGGACTTGGGTGGAAGTGATAAGAAATGATTTAAGTGCTCATAATTTAACAACTGATATGGCACTGAACAGAATGGAATGGTAAAACAGGATTCAAGTAACTGACCCCATACAGTTGGGACAGGGCTTAGATGAAGATGATAACCTAAAGCTGGTCACACAGTTGTCTGAAATCTTGGGAAGGGTGGACAGTATATGGGCTTCAGTTTGTATAAGAAGAATGTGTGGACGATTTAATCAACTGACAAGTACCATAAAGTACTAACATCTTAAAAAAACAATATCAGTGCATTCTTAAAAACCCTTTCCAGAACCTCTTTAAGTTCTGGCTACTCAAGTTGAAACTACCAAATACTTGTTAGGATAATCAAACATATCACCGGTCACCAAACTCTCATCACCACAGAGGGAGGCAATATTTAGTACTGTTACGATCCATTTGTCCAATGTTGGTAGTATGGGATGCTAATGTGAGGTATCCCACATCGGTAGAATGGGATGCTGTTGTGGGGTATATATGTGCTTGGGTTTCCTCCCTCTAACAGCTAGCTTTTAGGGGTGAGTTCTCCTAAGGCACATAACAAATAGTATCAGAACCTACACTATGCCTCCCAGTTGCAATCGTGCGGCGCAGGTGGTGACACCGGTATTGCAGTGTTCAGCAGGGACTAGGTGGACTAGTGCAAAGCCAGCCTGCATGGGCGCCAGGACTGCGGAAGCATGGTGGGATGTTACGATCCATTTGTCCCATGTTGGTAGTATGGGATGCTAATGTGAGGTATCCCACATCGGTAGAATGGGATGATGTTGTGGGGTATATATGTGCTTGGGTTCCCTCCCTCTAACAGCTAGCTTTTAGGGGGGAGTTCTCCTAAGGCACATAACAAGTACCTTCTTCATGAGCCTTCTAGACTTTAAGCTCTAGAAGATCTATCTCATTCAATCAATAAAATTATTGAGCATCACTCCCTCCCCATAGAGAAGAATCAAATCCTTTTACATAAATCATTTTAGTGATTTTCAAAATCTTCAAAAACCATCAGGTCAGTCTTAACCAATTTCAGTTGATAACCTCCTCCTGTTCCCCAAATGTAAAAAAGGATTCCTGAGAAGAAACAGATACCTCTGACCCTTTGAGGATTATTTTCATTGTCACTTACTCCCTCAGTCCATCCTCTACAACATGTGAAAAGGAGGTCTAGTAGAAATACCAGATACAGATATATACAGGTACTGTGGCTTAAACCCTCCAAGTTCCAACACTGATTCCTAATATGAGCACATTCAGATATAACTTTATCCAACCAAGCCCTGCCTACTTATCTATGAGAATTAATAGACCTTCAGAACTCCACCTGAATTGCATTCCCCCCACTCTTCCAGGCTATTGGAGTACATCATAACTAGAGAAATTCTTTAATGTCCCTCCTTCAATGCCCCCAATTATGATTATATTGTTTATATTCCCTTACCACCACAACCACTAGACAGGAGCACCCTTCCTTTGTTACCTCTCTATGAGTTGTTCAATCTCACAGAACTTAGAAGGAAATTTATGCCCCCTAGAATTTTCCCCTCCATGAATGTCATCCACTTCGGTTAAATGCAATCTAGGATATAACCTCCCACCCATGCTCCTAAAAAAACTTCTAAAAGGGCTGTCTCAGACAGGAATTTGTCAAAGGAGAGGAATGGCCTAGCATAATAGCTACCACATTGCCCAATGTAGCTTGCATCCATAGCATTATTGTTTATAAGGCACTTCCATGAGAGAATGGCTTTAATTCCATTCCACATGCCCATATATGTCAACTTTTAACAATATAGTGCATGACAGGCTACATGACATGTTCAAGATGGAAAGTAACACTTAGCAATCCCTTCGGCCATATTGCTATCCTGGATGTTGCTATCCTGGAAAAAGTGTCAAGGCCAGGATTTAAAATTTCAGCCAAGACAGGTACACCTAAGCTGTATTCTGCATGTTTATGCCTCAAGTTTACTGAGTCTCCTTAAGTTGCATATTGGAGTAGGGGTCTTGCTAAAAACTTGGAGGGTTGAAGACCCAACCCATATATATGAGTCTAGAACTTGACTTCAAAGGCTTATGGTTAAAAACTCAATATCATGTGAAAGAAAGGAAATCAGCCCAGCCAAATCTAACATTAAGCTGCATCTTAAAAAGTGTACTAATGGGTCGAAAAACAAAGACTAGATGCATAGTTTGTGGTTTAGTTAACTTGCAATTTTTTATGAATGTGGATTACAAAGATGCATATTCCAACTTGGATATTCACATAGAATAAAAAGTTAACGGAAGATTCCATACTTTTGCACTCTCAATTTTGATTCTAACCTCAAACATGTCCTTCTCAACATGTTGAGTTGAACACAATGGAAGGGCTTATTACATAGTTTCAGTCATTTAGAATAAAGATTTCTATGGGCATACCATAAGTCATATATAAGGATCTAGTAGCTGAGTATCAGTAATTTTGCACCATTTGACATATAATGAATCAGCCTTCTAAAAACTCCACAAAATTAATGATACACTATAACCTACTAATGTGATGTCTACAAATTTACATACAGATACCTTAAAGGATGCCCGGACTTGCATGGCCAACAACCTGGTAAGAATTTGTTGGTTTCATTTCAGTCAGGTAATAGTTCCATTAATGTAGAAATAGTCTGTTTCTTTATCAGTAACACTGAAAGGAGAGCCTTGTAAATCTAGAAATAATCTATTATTTCATATAAATAGAAATATCAAATCTATATTTTAAAACTATTTTTATATTCCGAAAACACCAATAGTTTTCCATAGAATATGAATTAAGTTTGACTAGCCAAGATGTAGGGAGCATCTTTTTGACAGTGTCCGCGAACCTCAGTTAAAAAATAAATAAATAAACAGGCTTAAGTGGGAAATGATCTTCTGTCTCTATTGTTCGAGCATTAAATCACTAACTGTATATAGCTATAGTTCAACCATTCAACACTGCATCTCTGGGTGCTCAATTAATGTGATTGATAGAATCAACTGCAGATTCTCCTGCATCAGTGAGATACCAAAAGAAAAGGGGGAAAACAACAACAACAACAATATCTTAATGTACAAAGTCCAACATTTTGACAAGATTTACCAAGCTGATGACAGTTGTTCAACCTAAAGATTTAGTGTACAGAAAAGAACATAAATCCAACATACCGTGGCTTGGGCAAGTTACTGAAAGATATTCAATTGCAAGACTTTACGTTAACCAGATTACAAGTATGAATAAGAAAATAATTCTGCTTTAAATCACCATTTCACAGGCCTGCTCCAATCGAATTACCAACTTGAAGAGAAATGAGAGAAAGTGAGAGAAGCCATTACCCTCTCGATGGTAGACTCAGTGGAGCGAGAAAGTCGAACAACAGGGTTACTATTCGGATTTACCACCGCATAGTTGAAGCTGGAATCCGGTGGCCTAGTGGGTTCAACAAAAGGCTTCTTGCCCAGAGAAGTCGAGAAAGGGACGCTTTCACTGGGATTATACTCCGGAGATGATGATGGCGATGATGAACTAAGGGAAGCGATCGGGAGTGAGAAGCGTCTGATCGTGCGAGGGGGACGATGGAGAGAGAGGGAGAACGAGCTCGGAGCAGAAGAAATCAAAGTTAAGAGAGCCATAGTCGAGAGAGAGGAAGAGAAGGAGAACCAGATGAATATCTTCTGCTACGGGGGCTTGAAGTACGCGAAGGCGAAGGAGAGCCATTGAAACCGGTGTGAAGTTGTGCGGACTGCGGACCCTACTACTACATCACTATCTTGGCGGGTAGCGGCCAAAGCAGGTGGCGGGAAATAACGGCTCCCGTCAAAGCAAAAATCAGCAACAGACACCACTACCAATCAAATGCAGTTTTACAGGGAAAAATAACCAACAATGATCATACAGCCGTCATGCCTGCTCCATATAGGTGGGAGACTGGGAGTGCAACTTGGGAGTTCGCATCACCGCCCCACCGCGCTTCGCCCCACACGACGTGCGACTGACACCTGTCCACTCGCACGCGGTGGGGCGTTCCCGCGTGCGACGCAAACGTGACGGACGTTAGCCCCGCCAGTTAGCCCCAAAACCAATTCAAAAGTGCTGGAACGCCCCCTGAAGATATTTTCCCATATTCGCGCCCCTCCTGAAGCTCAAATCGGAGGAGAGGCTCTTACCCCCGTTTTCTGCCCGAGCTCGGATCTCCGCTCTCCATCTCCGGCACTGGCGAACGCTCCGGTCACCAGGTAAGCTCTAACCCTTGTTCTTTGTCTGGGGCTTTGATTTTTTTCATTAAACCCTTTTTGATGTTTTATTTTTCGTTGACTTTTTTTACCCTCTTCCACCTCCTTCTCCGGCACCGGCGATCGCTCCGGCCACTGTCACCAGGTGTTGGAGTGTCACACTTAGAACTGCATTCAACTTTTTTATTATGCAATGGCTATTAAAAACTCACTTAGAAAGTTGTTTGGTTTACAGGTTTTGGCTATGGCTATGAACTTCATCCAGCATAGGAAAAAACGACAGGAGAAAGAGAAAGTAGTGCAGTGATTGGCTATGGCTACACAAAGCTGAATTTTCAAACTTTATTATTAATTTGTATGCTTTTGTACAGATACAATACAGAAAGCTGAATTTTCAAACACTTTATTATTAATTTGTATGCTTTGGTACAAATGTTGTTTGGCTATGGCTATGAACTCTCTCTCTCTCTCTCTCTCTCTCTCTCTCTCTCTCTCCTCTAGCTTTCAAGGGTATCTTAATATATTAAACACAGGTTTATGGTAATATTCCAACTAACTAGCCTAAAGCAGGGCATTACAACTATCTTCCTGTCTTAGTTAAACAGAGGCTGGTCCCCTGAAGAAGGATCAATACTAGCTAGCCTTTGATGAGACAAAAAGCAGTCTCCATGGTCCATACTGGTACAGCTCACTCCAATCAGGCCCCCGATGCTTCAATCTGCAATATCAACACTTCTTATTAATGTTCCATCTACATGATAAATACGACTGTTTTGAAGTAGTTTAAAGAATCCAACAGAAGTACAGTTACTGTCACAGAGCAAGCAGAATCCTCAATCTTAATCTAATACATGGTAACAGTAGTGTCACATGGATTGGAGACCCAGATCAAATCATGGGTTTCATAAGATCTAAAGTGACATGATGGTGATTAAACAAAAAACCATATTAATGTAAACCCATGTCAGAATCTTTTTCTTCTTCCTTCTGAGAAATCTGACTCTGCTTCTTGATAGAGCAAGTATGCTTATATGTTGACAGAGATATATCGAACCTTCTCTTCATGGTGTTCATTCAATAAGGTATCATCAATCTCAGCATCGCACGACTATTTTGCAGATTAAAATAACATATTACGAAGCTTTATAATCTATTGTTTAAAAAAATGCAACTAGAGAGAGAGAGATTCTTGTTTATTTGTTGCAGAAGTTCAGAATATCATGAATAAAAAAAGGGGGCATAAAAAACTGGTATTCGTACAAACGTTGGGATCCCGTCTCAAGTTCTCAACTCGATAATGCCTCGTCCCAACTACATCATGAACCCAAATTTGTTACTTATATCATACTTTCTTCTTATATGAAATATTCTGGGAGAAGTATTTCTCCCATTGGCGTTTTCATTAACTTGGTTCTCTGATCTGCTTTTGGTTACCAAGAAAATGAGAAATCTTCTTTTCGGATAGCATGGGGTCAGTTTTGTTTCCTATCACTCTCCATTGTTTTCGGTCTGTCTTCTCTACCTTAATGAAGAGAGAAAAATAGAGGTCAAAGAGGAAATCTATTTACCTGTTTCGACTTGATTGTCTTTTCTCTTATAGTTTCCAAAGTTGTGTGCGCACAAAGACACAATAAAGACATGCAGGGGCATCACTCCCTAGTTTTTTCTTCATAGAGCATTGGTTTCTTGAAATGAAAAACACTCCAACACCTGGTGACGGTGGCCGGAGCGATCGCCGGTGCCGGAGAGAGAGGTGGAAGAGGGTAAAAAAAGTCAAAGAAAAACAAAACATCAGAGAGGGTTTAATAAAACATCGGAATGGAATATCATATCGAACAGTTCATGTACAAATACTGATATGAATATATTTTAGAAATACATGGATACCTATAAAAGATATGGAACTGCTTAGCATACAAATTACATAAATACATCAATAGTAATAAATTTAAGGCTAAATTATTTATGAATAAAGTGTAAACACATGAAAAACACACTTAAATAGGTTATATAAAGAGAAACATTACATTTGACAATACAGAGATTCTAGAACACTAATACATCATATAATAATTATCACTCCATTTCAGTATGTTTACCAAAAAATTGTTATAATTATATTTTTCTTTAATTTGTATTAAAACTTTGAGAAAATTTATTTATTTAACATTTTATGCAAATAATAACTCTAGTTTTTAAATAATAAATATTTTTTATTTTTAACATATAATTTATATGTAAAATAAAACATATAAATCATTTAAGGAAAATAAAATAAATTGTTTTTATAATTTTCAGTTTTTACTAATTTTTTAAGAAAAAATAAATCTTAAATTATTTATTTTATTTTTATAATTATAATTCTATTTTAGTTTTTATAATTATAATTTTCAACTTTTATTAAAGTTCAAAAACAATTCAAAAGTGGTCAATATACAATTTTATCAAATTAGATACACTTATGTATGATATATGGTGTAAATGTGTGATACAACCCAATACAAAGATGTATCATGTCAATTCACATGACTCTTCCCTCAAAAAAAAGGTTACACATGACTCATAAGATGCATACCCAATCGTAACATATTCTTTATGGTAACTGATGAGGGGTGATTTGGCCGTGCATCATCAATAACAATAATTTAAATCTTGCATAACAAAATAATTTTGAAAGATAAGGAGGATGAAAACAACATAAAAATAGAAAAAAAAAAGATATTTAAAGAAAATTTTTCCATATTCTAGTTTTTTTAGGATGAAGAGATTTACTGAATTAAGTGGCATGTTGAAACAGAGGTTCTGTGGCAGAAATGAGATCACATCTCCGCCCCACAACTCCCCACGGCACATCCCTGGAGATGTTCCCAATGCACAGCGGGGATGTGCCGTGGGGAGTTGTGAGGCGGCCCCTTATGGGGCGGAGATGTGAGCTCGGCAGAAATTGAATGAGCAGTCCCCTGTTCCACAATCACCGAGTCTTCCCGTTCCACATGCAACTTGCATAGATCGGATGATCGGATTACAAGGTCATCTAGCCGGCTGTTAAAGTGGGTGGCTTCTTGATCACAACGACCCCACTTCCAATTGCTGTTAAAATGGGTGTTAAATCGTTGATATAAAGTCATCTTCATTCCGAATCAGGCACCCACCACCAGAGGGACCTGGGTTACCTTGATACGCTCCATCTCTGTTGAGCTTAAAATAACACGCCCCCTAGGTGAGGGTTGCCATTTAACCTAGATACTAGCGGAAGGGTCACTGCCTTGCAGGGGCAAAATATGATGGTAAGTGGGTTGTCAAACTTTTTAATTAAAAGTTTAGGCTTAGTTTAAAAAGAATACAAATATATACAAAATAATATTAAATACAAGTTTTTTGCACTCTACATGTTTGTATTTGTACTCCTTCCAAACTGAGCCTTATTGAAAAAAAAAAAAACATCTATTTAAAATAAATATCTAGATAATAATGTATTTAAAGGGTCAGGCTGAACTATCAGGCTATCGAGTCCATGAACAGGCTTAGCCCAATTCGTGGCCCGACTTGGCCTAAGATTTGGCTCGCAGACCAGCTTGGCCCGCAGCACGGCATGGGCCCGTGTGGGCTCGAGCTAAAATAAAATTTGAAGATCTTTTTTAATTTTTTTGTCCATTTTTTAATTTATGTTAAAATTTTCATTGTTATTTTCAAAATTTTTAAAAATACATGGCTTAACTTGGTTTGTGGCTTGACCTAGCCTAATACTTGGCCTGTGGACCAACCATAACGGGAGATGTTCCCAATGCATGATAGGATGTGCTTGTGAGGTGCCAAGTGTAAGGAGTAGATCCAGTCTCAGACCAGCTTGGCCCGTGCCATGCCACGGGCCCGCATGGGCTCAGGCCTTATATTATATACAATAATTACATAATATATTAATATATATAATTTTATTATATTACTTCATTTTATTGTTGCATATATAAACCATTATACATAGAAAAATTCATATAAAATAAATTTTGAAGATATTTTTTAATTTTTTATCTATTTTATTAATTTATAAAAACATGGCTTAGCTCTGTTCATGGCCTGATAATAATTATATAATATATTAACATATATATAATTTAATTTTCAATTGTGTACATCAAAACACATATAAAATAAAATTTTAAGATCTTTTTTTAGTTTTTTGTCTATTATTTTAATTTATGTTAGATTTTTCATTTTTTTTTCAAAATTTTTTAAAAACATGGCTTAGCCTAGTTCGTGGTTCAACTTGGCCTAAGACTTGGCCTGCAGCACAGCACAGGCCTGCACGGGCTCAAGCCGTATATTATACACAATAATTATATAATATATAATTTTATTTTTAATTTTATTTATTATTGCATATTTAAACAATTGTATACATCAAAATTCATATAAAATAAAAATTTTAAGATCTTTTTTAATTTTTATCTATTTTTTAATTTATGTTAATTTTTTCATTATTTTTTCAAATTAAAAAAAAAAACATGGGTTAGCTTGGTTCATGGCCCGACCTAACCTAAGACTTGGCCCAAGGACCAACCTGACCCATTGCACAACATAAGTTTGCACGGGCTGACCCCTTAAAGTATCCTATGGGAGGGAAGTACGGCCTAGCTCAGCACAGCCCATACGACATGGTCCAACACAGCTCTATTGTAAATAAAATGAGAGAAAGGCAATTTTTAACAAATATGAAAAAGGTAGAAGTTTAGTGGCATCATTGTAAATAGTTACCAGTGGTACCATTGTAAATATGAAAGAGGAAAAGGAAAAGGACAAGTTATTATTGCTTTTTTTTGTTTTATTCAATGGCATCATTATAATTAATTAAATTTGTAATGGTAATGGTTAAAAGCATAAAAAGGGAAAGATTCTAAGATTTCATTTGGGTTATGTTTTGGTTTGAAGAAAAAGTTAGGGAAATGAAGAGAAAGGTAGGTATAGGTTTCCTTACCTTTCCTTACCTTTCCCTTCCTTTCTCTACTTTTTTCTTGAAACCAAACACAACCTTAGGTTATATAAAAAAATTCCATTTGGCAAATGCAACATACAACATTTTGCTTCTAGGTTATATATATATATATATATATATATATTGAAAAAATGGTAGGATCCATCTAATGGACGCCATAAAGATTGCGGAATGGGTGGGCGAATTTCAAAAATTTTCCTACATTCTTCCAACTGGGAATCACATTCCCTAATTTAAAAATACAATATTCAAGGATCCTACTTGAACCATAATCGAACCAAATCTAAACCAAAAACAATGGAGGGATTATACCTGATCCAGAGATGCAGTATCTCCCAGAGTTGGTGTTCACGCCCAAAGGAGGAACCAAGATCTGCTCCTGTTGAAGATGACACAGCAACTGTGGAACAAAACCAGCAGGGTGCGTCCTACACACTGAATCCTTCTCAAGAACCCTCGGGAAATTTGAGCACCAAAACTTTTCAGTCTCCTTTTGCAAAACTGATATCAAGAACTGATTTCTTGATTTCTTTCTTCTTCAAATATCGAATCTTGTCAGAAAGAATGGTGGCGGCTGGAGGAGAACTCCTGAGACGAAGATGGCTGAACTGCTTCTCTTCTCTCTGGAGTGAGTATGAGATCTAATCTCTATTCGCATAATATTTTTTGCACACAACCCTCTGTTTGAAATCTGATGATGTTCTCTCTTAGGGTTTATCCTCTTTTCTCTTTGATTAAGAAACCTCCCAAATCTAATTAGGAGTTATCCCAATCCAAATCAGTATTTGGATAGGGGATAATCTTAATCATATCTGCAGATTAGGTTAGCTTACTCCTGATCTTATCAGGAGGTTACCAGATTCAAATCTGATTTGAATTTGGTCTCCCAGAGTGGATTATGTTAAAGGCCCAATCCTTCTGCTAACTTTAATCCCAGATCCGCCCCATTAGTGGGTGATTATATCAGCCCAGTTCGAAATGGGCTTTTGGCCCATTAAGTGTTTAGTGCTTAACTAGTTTCCAATCTGCTGCCCAGTTGGGCTTCTTTGTATGGCATGGGACCCAAGCATTGATCTACACACCAGCCACATGGGTTCGGTCCAGCCTTTATTACAAGGCCTAGCCGAATTCACTGAGAAAACTCAGTGAACCCCTGAGCCCATCACATGGACCCTATGGGCCCAACACTTACATTAAGTGGTCCATGGGCCAAGCCATCTTATAAAAACCCAGGGACTGTGGGCATAGCCCATCAGGTATTATCGTAAATGGTCTTACACTTCACCTCTCAGCCCATAATGATCAAGCACTACTCGACAAGAGAGGACCTCTACCTCGGCTGCAAGGAACAGTGCTGCACTCTCCACTCACATGGATCCCGGGAATTAAAACCATTTGCAAACATTTTGAAATCGTACATATATATATATATTAATTTTGCAAAACAAAATTCCAACGATTGAAATCAACTACCGGCAGTTTGGTTTCCATCAGAGAGAGTGCGTTCCCGATCATTACCTTTGTCTGATCAAAAGGCTGATCCTGTCACTATGATCACCCACTCAGGTGAGTTCTCAGACTGCCCCAACATGCCCAGGTTTTGACCCCTGCTAAGGATCTCACTGATTGGCATATCAAAGACAATCCGATTTGACACCCAGTGAAGTATCACAATCGAGTCTAGGGGTCAGGTGTAACTTTCCAGTTTTGCCCATCTGTCTCCAAGGTCTAGGGCAATACTGGAAATCTGGTCCGGTTCAAAGATTCGAGTAATCCCATACTGCATGTGCCTTGGGTCTCACCCTGGTGGCCGAGACAGGCCATCCCAACACTTGGTGGCACACCAGCATTAGCCTTGGCAGGATGAATCTCCCCAGACTCATCCAATGGCTGTGAACATTTAAACTAACACGAGTCTCAATAAGTGTCCAGTTTTAGGGTTTTACACAGAATTATACCAGAAATGAATCAAACATGCACTTTATTTATTTACACTAAATATCAAAAGTACATCAATTCAGATTGAAGCTAAGGGCATACAAAGTTGTCCAACATATATAGATAGATAGATAGATAGATAGATAGATAGATAGATAGATAGACAGATAGATAGATAGACAGATAGATGAGCAATAGCTTTTCTTTTAGGCTATGTTTGCTTTCAGTGTAAATACAAAAATACATTGATGTAAATGAAAAACGACCAGATGTATCATCACAAAAGTTGAACTGGTCAAAATTTAATTTTATACTATTGTGCATTTGGAAGATGAGTGTAAATCATGAGAGTATTTTTTATGTGTGTTTGGAATTAACATGGGTGTAAGACTACACCTAGAATTAAAAATGCCTATTAATGCCAAATTCAATTGTTTTGGAATAAAAGCCTACGTGGGAGCTACTACACGGAACCATGTGTTGACTCTCAAGGAAAGAAAGAAACTTCACACCACCCACCTCTGTACAACAAAAACTACTCCCCACTTCCCTCCTCTCCCCTCTCACACACACTCTCTTTTCCTTTCTGGCCAGCTCTCGCATGATCGCATCTATGGAGAAACCCAAAATTGAACTAGAAGCTCAAACACCTACAACCCACAAAATTCTCTCACCCAGTAATAGTGGAAGGAGGAGCAGTGCTTCTAACTCTCCTGAATTCAAGTTCTAGATGGTCAAAAACCCATCCTTCCCACAACCCAACCTCCACTCTGTTGATAAATTATTCATTAACAGCATTCTGCTCCCGCTCCACCTCCCTTCCCACCACTCCAACCCACTTGACTCGGAACCCAAAGCCAATGCAGAGGAGATGCACACTCTAGAACCTGAATCAGAGCCTGGCCCAAGACCAGAGTCAGCAACTTTGTTATCCAAGTCACCGCTTGTATTTTTGACATTCAAATGATGGAGGGACATTTTCAGGAAGGGTGAAAGGAAAGCGGCAGTCGTGGCATCCTTTACAACCACCAACAATCATGAAGACAAAGACAAAGACAAGAAGAAAGAAAGGAAAAGTAGCAGTGGTGCAAATGCAGTGGAGCTCAACATCAATATATGGCCATTCTCTAGGAGCTGTTCAGCAGGGAATAGCGACAACCGGCCAAAGATGGTCGCTGGAGGGGCAGCTTCTCGGAAGGTTAGTAGCGGCCCTTGTCCACGCAGTAACTCAGCTGGGGAGTACAAGTTCCGAAAATGGCCAAGTAGTCTTGGTTGAGGTGGGATCCATGTGGGGAGGAGTAGCCCAGTTTGGAAGGTACAGCGTGGAGACTCCAACGCAAGAAGCTCCGAGCCTTTGGCTTGGAATGCCGATAAGGGGGTAAAGAAGGAAGGATTAGAGAGTCGGCAGAGCATGAATGTTGGTGGTAGTGGAGCCAGAGCTAGGGTTTTGAATTTGAATGTTCCAATGTGTATAGGGTACCATTTCCATTTGAGTTGCAAGAACGATGTGAGTAGCACCATTGGTAATGGTTGTAGTCATGAACAAGGCCACGGTGTAGCCAGCTCTAGATCTAGTACCTTCTGTTCGTTGCGAGATGGGGACGATGACAACTTGAGAACGTCCTCTGTGTTCTGAGATTAGGGCGTTCAAATCTGTGAAAGACAGTGAGAAAAGAAGAGAAAGAGCGAGAGAGAGGGAGGGAGTGGAAGAGAAGGGGTGACCAGTAGAACAGTGTAGAGGGTGCTAGCGAAGTGCTCGACGGTGAGAGAGAGGATCAAAGGAGACGACGAGTCGTTGGTTGATTTGGAGTTTTTACACCTTGTTTACTTCGATGGAGTTTTACATCGAAAATATCGATGTATAAAATACATTGATAATCGAAGTAAAAAAAAATCGGAAATCACTTTTACACCGATTTTCAGTGTATTTTTATATCCCATTCAAATGGCCGCAAAATTGGACCGGAATGTAAAAATACATCGAACCGGGTTTTACACCCCATCCAAACACAGTCTTAAGGGTAAAGTATAAAAAACCTCTCCTGAGTTGACAATCATAAAAACCTTCCTTAATGTTTCATTTTCACAAAAACCTCCCCTGTAATTTAAAAAAGAAAACTGCAGCTATCTCCCTTTTTGTTATTGTTCTAGACAGAAAAGGTTGGCCTAATGAATTGGTTTTTCAAAAGTACCCATTTTACCTTTACATCTATCAATTCAAATAGAAATTTATTAAAATACCCCCAAACTTTTAATTCTTTAATTAAAAATTCCCCTAGTTAGATTGAAAAGAGTAATTAAATAATCTTACAAAAACATTAATCTAGTGAAATCTAGAAAGGCAAAGCTAGCATTTTGAATTATACTAAAAGATGCCCTAATAACTTGTAAGGACAATTTTATAACTCTGAAGTCTCCATTACCAAAGATTAAAGGAAGGTAACTGCAGATTTTTTGAAACTATAGGGGATTTTATTAAAGTGAAACCTATGGTTATTATAATTGTCAAAAACTTTAGGGAAGGTTTTTATATCTTACCCTTCTCTTAATCTGCAAAATAGATGCCCAAACATAATTCCAGTCTTTAATATGAGAAAATAGGAGCTCGTTTATTGAGATCCCGTCGGAAGTTTTGTTTAGTTATAAGTTTGAACAAAGAGCAATTGTTTCATAGATTCTACGGCATCTCTCCAACCAGATTTCCCAAGGAATAATTGAGGGTAAAATCACTAAAATCTGATTTCATTTAGTACTTGAATCACCAGGCCCCACCAGCTCATGATTCAATCTCCAATATGTTGAGATCCATGCATTGAATGCACCCAACATTTGGAGGCAAGGATGTTGTTACCAAGCAAGTGTTCAATAGACTCAGCCTCAACTACCACAACATCTACAAGTAACATTCTCTCCCACCGTTACATCATTGTGAAAGAATTTCCCCCTAAAACTAGCGATTTTGGAGGGTAAAACAGAATGTCTATTGAGGGTCATTTTTTATGAAGATTTGGTGCAGTTCGTACTAGAGAGAACATAAGAAATCAGGGGTGTGAATGAATTGACCCCCACTCCAAAGAGCTTAAAGAAAAAGCCCTTATAAGACTAAAGAAAAAGAAAACAAAGAAATAAAATATATAGCATGTGAAGCATACGATAGGGACTACGGTAATACAGTGCAACATTAGGACTCTTTACACTCTCCCTCAAACTGGAGATCGGCTTCCCTCAGGGCAAGCCTGTGCCCACACCGTTCCAACCGCTATTTGCAACCTTTCATTGGGAATATCTCCCCATGAAATAAAGCACATGAGTACAGAGATATTCTCAAAGCAAGGCTGTAAAGTCTGCTCTAACGGGCTTTGCTCTGATGGAAGCTGAACTCCTCAAACTGATGCAAATTCATTAGTATCAAATTGCTTATAAGAAATAGATGTCAAGATCTCATCATGGCCTTAGTAAAAATGTTGAAAATCTACATATTTGAGGCGATATGAGAGAGAGAGATAAACAGAACCAACTAACAAGAAACAAGTCTTTAATAAGTGGCAATCCACCTTAGTATGCTTCGCCCTCTTATGAAATATAGGGTTAGAAGCAATCTTTATATTACTAGTGTTGTCTACATATAGAGGTATCGGTGTAGAGAGAGAATGACTAAGATCCTTAAATAGTGGTTGAAGCCAAACAATTTCATTGCACACAGATGACATTGCTCTATACTTTACTTTTTGAGATGACATGGAGACAATTTGTTATTTCTTGCATTTCCATGAGATGAGGGAATCACCCATGAAGATAAACCACTCTACAGTGAAATGCTGGGTGTGATAAAGTAACACAAACTTAGCAAATAATCCGATGAAGATCAATCAAGTGGGGTTGATGAGGTGCAAAAATACAGAAAAAACTGATTAACCGCTTGAATTAATCTCCTAAGAAATGTCAAGACAAGTCATGGTGAAATAGATAAGAGACCTCATAAGTTGTCAATAAAGAGAAGCATCAGTCAGTAAGAAACCTTCTGTCTTGGACAACTTAACATTTTACTCCAAAGGAGTATTAACCTATTTATCATCAGTAAGTCCAATCAATTTGACAAAATTAGATGCATACATGGATAATCAATTTGTTTGAATTGTGAGCAGGAATGGTAAATTTTTTATTAAAGTTGCTTGTTTTGTTATTTGGCTAACTAGAGCTAATAAGGCTGTCATGGGCAGAATTAAATTTTGTAAAGAAGTTGTGGGCTTTGCCTATTCTTCCCAATAGACTCTTTTTATGGTATACTTGGGGATTTTGTTTAAGTTTTTTCTCATGATGAGGAGTAAAGGATTTAGGGTCCAGTTGGTTCCTGGTCAAGATTGAAGTTGGAATCCCCTAGAATCGATGTTAGAATCGCTTATTCCCAATGCCTATTTTGTTCAGACGGGATTAGAGTGGGATTCCAGTCATTGTTGTTTGGTTCATTTGGAGTTGAAATTGAAATCAGTAGAAAATTTTCAATTTTATATTAGTTATTAGTATTTTTTTATTTTATTATTAATTTATTAATATTTTATGAATACATAATAAATATTACCACTTTATTATGAATATTTTATTATAGGTTTATTAACAATTTGTTTATAAACTTTGTTATTATTACTATTTTATTTAATTATTAATATATTTTTTTTTACTATTATGTTATTACTTTAACAATAATTTATTATTTTACTAGTATTTTATTAATATTAGGGTTTGGGGTTTTTTCCTGTTACAAGTTCTTTACTTCTTTATTTCCGACCAAACAAACGTTGGAATAGAAAACGGTCCAACCATTCCAATTCCAATATTCTAGGAACCTATTCCAGGGAACCAAATAGACCCTTAATGTAATTTCTAATTGTGTTTTTTTGTGGGGTTGAGGGACAGGAAGTTTGTCATATGTTTTACTTTGCCCTTTTACAAGTGCTATTTGGCTTAGTTCCCTTTAGGATGTAAGGTTTGGTAATGTTTCAGAGTTCATTTCAGATAAAGATGTTTTTCTTATTTTCTAAATTTGAGAAAAATTTATTATGCTATTTGGTGTTTGAGGAGTGATGTTATTTTTAGAGGTTCTAATGTTAGTTTGGAAGATGCTTTGTTTAGAAAAGAGACGAGTTTGAATAGAGTACGACGGATACTGTGGATTGCTGTATAGTCTTTGAGGTAAGTAATTTAGGTAAGTTGCAAAGCATAACTAAGTAAGAATTATATATATAATTATTTTTTGTGATGCTGGCTATATTAATTCTAACTTTGTGTTTTATGGTTTTCTGTTTTTCTAACTTTGGTTGTTTTTTGTGTTGCAGGGTGATTATGTGTTGTCAAAGATGGTGTGGTAGAATTGGTGTTGGTGGCTGTCTATAATGCTCTCTATTTTGCTATGGGACATGGTTACGGATGTAAGTTGGGCCAGGCAGGTCTGATTGAGGTCAACCATAACCCAACCCAAGTTATTGAACCCCCAACTCTAACTCTCTAAGCCTAATCCAACCCTAAAACTTCAGGCTCATTTAGGATTGGGTTGGGTTCAGGTAAGCTTGGGTTGGATTTGGGTTAATTAGTCTTAGGGTGGCCGGACTTTTCTACTTTCTTTTGTTAAATTTATTTATTTTCTAAACATAAAGATTGATGTTAATTCAATATTAACATTATTATGTGTAAAATAACATGGTTATTGTGCTCTAAAAAAAGTTTTCATTTAAACTTGAAATTTTTGACATTCAATATACATGCATATATGCTTAGATATATAAATACACGTATATACATAAATTTACATTACTACTTACATGCATAAATACATATTTATTTAAATATATAATATACATACATATAAGTATTTATATGCATAAATATTAATATTTATAAATGTAAATATGATGTTAAGTCGGATTGGTGAAGGTCTCAATTCAAGCCTACATTTCGGATTGGGTTCAATTTAATCTGGCCCAAGTTGCAGCCCTACAAAAGGTTATATTGTTGTTATTAAGGGGATGTTTGAAATTGTGGCCATTTTTCAAAAAAAAAAAAACAGTGCCACATCAGATCCACATAGGCGTTTCAATAAACATCCATATATATGAATTTTTGGTTCTGGTGTTTATTGAAAAATCAGACATGCCTCGTAAATTGGGACCCCAACGATGCATGAAACGCCAACATGCATCGATGAACAGTTGCCCCCAACTGTTGACTGATGTGTATCCTATGTGGTGCTTACCTGTCAGAATATACATGTAAAACGGTGATGAAAATCACCTTACTAAACAGCATAGTGTTGCTCATCGCCTATGTGGCAGAAGTGGTTTTTTTTTTTTTTTTGTGAAAAACGGGTCTTGGAAGCATGGGCGTTTTTTATTGAAAATCGGTCCAAAAAAACGCCCACTCTTCCAAACACCATCTAAGTCAAACCCTGTTTGGCATCACTCCAGAGAATTGTATCGGGCGATTCTCACAATTCTTTGGGGCAGAATTGTGTTTGGGTTTGCCTATTCCAGAAAATCCATTCTTTTGTAGATGTAATTTCTTCTATGCTCTCAAATGTCCTCTTCATGGTCATCTTCAAATAACAAACGTGTGAAAGAGAGGGCATTTCTGTAAATGTGTCCTAAAATATAAGTAGCCTTTTGAAAAAGCCCTGGTATGCGTAGGGTCATCTTCTTCCTCTCGCTTAACAAGGAGTCCGAATCTGCTGATCATGCTTATTCAGCTATATATATGGAACATCGGTTGTTCTGTATTCACCGATATTCTTAATGCACGGCTGGATGAGTGACCAACAATGTATTATGATCAGCAGATCCTAATTCCTTAACAACTGCTGCCTTCGCTCAAACCTCAGGTAAGTATCTCTTACATTTATAAACACACGAACACAACAACAAAACAACAGTATCATCTTGAACTTCAGTTGTTGAACAACAGTATTATCTTATCTAATCGACTCCATGGCAATAAGTCCCTTATTTAGGGCTTCCATTTACATGAAACCAAACCCTGGGTTTGGATTTCTTATTATCAAGAGCAATCGCTTCTCATTTTACAAATTTATCTGTTTTATGAAACGTAGAAACTTTGCTGCAGTTTTTTTGTTTTATATCGATCTCCTTCATAGTTGAACTTCCCAAGGAATAGATGCAATCACCATATACCCACCGATTTGTTTTATGCTCTAATTCCACTTGTACAGAGCATTAAAGACTTCGTTGCTTCAGGAATCAGAACGGGCAATGTTCTACTGAAAGATTTGGCGGAGGAACGGGTTTCTTCTTTGAGAGGATGCAATCGGAAGGAGTATTAGACGACTTGTGTGGAGGTGGAGGAATTGGGGTGGCTCTTCTAACCGTATAGGCCTTCTTCTATGAACTTTGTGTCCTTTTTTGTTTTGTTATGTTAATAGAGATAAAAATGTAGGCCATGTTTGGTTCGTTGCCATGAGTCTCATTTTTTTAATTCTTATTTATTTGGGTAAATTACAAAGTCCTCCCTTTCTTAGCTTTCCATTACAATATTTTTAATTCTCATTTTGAAAAATTGGGAGAAAAACACTGTTCATCTTCCCCGACCTCACAATACACGAACAACAGTAACAGTAATCCCCTCTACCATTAGATTCCTTCACATTTCTCTCTCTCTCTCTCTCCCCCAATCTTTCTTCTTCCCCTTCCCCAATCACCATCTCCATATATACAACTCTGAACCATATCAAGTATTGCCTTCCTAATAGAGATAGTGGGATCATTAGGACCCTTGATGTGTTAAAAGGGAAGATTCTGCATATCTTCTATATTAAGCCTGGTCAATATCTTGTATATATCTTCCTTTTATATTACAGAATTGTAGCTAGTCATTTCCCTTGATTCTTGTATAACTGTGTATATATAACCATATAATATCAATACAAAAAAGTAAGCTTATTCGGCTCTCTGTTCTGTCAACCCTTCTGCTATTCTTCTGCTTTTCAGCCTTCTGCTATCGTTCTGTTTTTCATGGTATCAGAGCAGAACTAAGATCCTGACTCAATCATCGCTGCACTCTATTCCTTCGTGTAGCATCTCTTCATCTTTTCCGTCTTCATGGCCAACGATAATATGACTCCTACTCTCGGCAAGATCAATGCCTATTCTGGTATATCCAAACCAGGAATTATTATTACCCCCACAGATATCTCCAATCCTTATTTCCTTCACCATTCAGATCATCCGGGTTTGGTCTTGGTTTCCAAACCTTTGAATGGAGACAATTATTCTGCTTGGAAGAGGGCTATGACACCGGCCTTGAATTCTAAGAACAAGCTATGTTTTGTCAACGGCTCAATCAAGGCTCCTTCAAAAGAAGCCGATCCTGAAGGTTATGCGACTTGGTCGTGATGCAATGATATGGTCCATTCCTGGATTATTAACACTCTCAGCCCAGAAATCTCGGACAGTGTGATCTATTATTCTTCTGCTCATGAAGTTTGGGAAGATCTCCGTGAGCGTTTCTCTCAAAATAATGCACTTCGTATCTTTGAGATTCAGCGAGATATTGCTTGCCTTCGACAAGAACAACTCTCTGTCTCTGCTTATTATACAAAATTGAAGAGCCTATGGGACGAATTGGCAACATATTCAGACACAGCATATGGGGCGCAAGCTGATCAACAAAAATTAATACAATTTTTAATGGGTTTGAATGAATCTTATAATGCTATTCGTGGGCAGATTCTTCTGATGAATCCGCTTCCTTCTGTTCGTCAAGCCTCCTTTTTAGTCAGTCAAGAGAAGCAGCGACACCTGAGTTCAACCCATTCCGACACAGAATCCAGTGCTGCTATGGCTGTGCGAAATTCGACAGAAACAGAGAAGACTAATCCGCCTTATGGTTCCCAAACCCGATCAGTCGATTTCCAGCGGTCATAGGAGTATGGCCAGCGTCGTTCTGATACTGATAGACGACGCTCAAGATCTGGCAGAGGCAGGCCTCAATGCACGTATTGTGGTGATAAGGGCCATTGGGTCCAGAAGTGTTATCAGCTACATGGGTATCCACCAGGCCATCCAAAGGCAAAGAATACTTTAGGCTCAAATCAGTTCGGAAAACCAGCGGCTAATCATGTTTCAAAAGGCTATTCTAAAGAGGAAGAGAAACCAATTGTTGGGATATCAGAGGCTCAATTGCAGCAGCTTTTATCGCTTCTTAGCATAAAAAATGAGGGGTCTAGTCCTCAAGCTAATGCTGTAACCAAACCAAGTTTGTCTAAGATCACTTCCCATAATTGGATCATTGATAGCGGTGCAACGGACCACATATCTTCATCATCTAAATTGTTTTCACACAAAAATAAAGCTTGCTCGTTGCCTTCTGTATTACTACCTAGCGGACAAAAGGCTAATATTGTTGCCAAAGGATCATTGCCTCTGAATTCTGTTTATTCTCTACATGATGTATTATGTGTGCCTACTTTCCAAGTTGATTTGATGTCAGTCAGTCATCTTACAAGAGGTTTAAATTGTTCAGTGACATTTTTCCCTTATTGGTGTATTTTGCAGGATCTGGATACGAAGAGGATGATTGGTTTGGGTAAACAGCATGACAAGCTATATTATTTAGTGGCACTAGCGACGAAGAAATTTACCAACCCTTCATCATCCACCAACTTCCAACCAACCTGCAATCTCACCACTTCTTCCACTGACCTCTAGCATTGACGCTTAGGCCACATATCATCTTCTCGCTTGGCTTTCATCGCTAAGAATTTTCTGGATTTTTCCATTCAGTCAAATAATGCTTGCCCTATATGTCCTTTGGCAAAGCAAAGTCGTTTACCTTTCAGTATTAGTGAGATTTCTTCTTCCAAACCTTTTGACATTATTCATTGTGACATTTGGGGTCGATATGACACCCCTCTCTTTCAGGTGCTCATTTTTTTCTTACCATTGCTGATGATTATACACGTTTCACTTGGATTTTCTTGATGCGACACAAAAATGAAACACAATTCCTTTTAAAACGCTTCTTTAACCACGTTCTCACTCAATTCGGAACCCGCATTAAAATATTTCAAAGTGATAATGGTGGAGAATTTCTCTCACTTCGTTCCTTTTTTCAAGATAATGGTGCCATTTTTCAACATTCTTGTGTTTACACACCTCAACAAAACGGTGTAGTGGAACGCAAACTCCCTACCCAATTATGGGGTGAATGTGCTCTTATTGCTGTCCACATAATTAATCGTTTACCTACTCCAGTTCTTTCTTTCAAAACTCCTTTTGAGTTGCTCTACTCAAAAGCACCTTCCTTTTCCCATCTCCGTGTTTTTGGCTGTTTAGCCTATGCTACTAATGTGAATACCTCACATAAATTTGATCACCGTGCTACACCCTCAATTTTCATTGGATATCCTATTGGTCAAAAGGCATACAAATTATTCGATTTATCAACCAAGAAGGTATTCACTAGCCAAGATGTAAGATTCCATGAAAATATTTTTCCTTATAGTCAGGCCACCCTTAATACACCTTCTTCAGCTCATCATTATAGCCCAATTCCTACATTTCCTACCGTTGACCCAACTTTTGACTCACCTCTCCACAACACTATTCCCCACACAAATGAATCTCACTCACCTACTTCCTTTATGGAACCCGAACAACCATCCCCTTCCTCTCCTCCCCCCAACCCATCACAACAACACATTGAGCCATCTTCACCGATCGTCCATGTCCCTTTATCATTGCCATCTGATGCATCATCTCCGGCATCAACGTCTTCCCTCCATCCAACTTTACCGACACCCGAACCACCTCTCTTCTCGCCTAATCCACCAACACCATCACCTGAACCACTTCATCGCTCCAGTCGCCATGTTGGTCCACCGGTCAAGCTTTGAGATTACGTTTGTTCTAATGTCACACATGTTTCATCCGAGCCGTCATCCTCTTTGTTTCCGGGTCCGACCAAAGGCACCCGCCATCCACTTTACAATTATGTTTCCTATCATCGATACAAGCCAGCGCACCGTACCTTCATATCCCATATCAGCCACACAACCGAACCTCAGTCCTATTCCGAAGCCGTCACTCATCCTGAATGGCGGGCAGCAATGCAATCCGAATTAGAGGCACTCCAAGCCAACGACACTTGGTCTCTCACCCCTCTTCCACCCGGTAAGAAACCAATTGGCTGTCGTTGGGTTTATAAAATCAAGCATAAGTTTGATGGTTCAATTGAACAGTACAAGGCGCGGTTAGTGGCCAAAGGATTCACTCAATTGGAGGGTGTTGATTTTCATGACACTTTCTCCTCCACTGCTAAGATCATTACAGTTCGTTGCTTGCTTGTCTTAGCCGCTGCTCGGGGTTGGTCCCTTCACCAACTGGATGTCAACAACACTTTCCTTCATGGCGACCTTCATGAGGAAATTTATATGTCTCCACCGCCAGGGCTTCGGAGACAGGGGGAGGAACACTTGGTTTGTCGGCTGCATAAGTCCTTATATGGCTTGAAACAGGCATCACAGCAGTGGTTCTCTAAATTTTCAGATGCTATCAGCGCCGCTGGTTATGTGCAATCCCGAGCCGATTACTCTTTATTCACCAGGAAACGAGGCAAGTCTTTCACTACACTCTTGATATATGTTGACGACATTTTGATTATTGGGAATGATCCTGTCAGTATTGCTGCAATTAAGAAGTTTTTACATAGCAGATTTCGCCTTAAAGATCTTGGTGACTTGAAATATTTTATGGGAATTGAAGTTTCTGCTTCTAAAAATGGAATTTTTATCTCCCAACGCAAGTATGCATTAGAAATTATCAAAGATGTTGGGTCGTTGGGTGCGGCACCAGTTGACACTCCTATGGAGAAAGGTTTGAAGTTGTCAGATAAGAGTGATTTACTTAAAGATCCAGGCTGCTACAGAAGATTAGTCGGGCGACTAATATACTTGACTGTTTCAAGGCCAGACATCACGTATTAGTTCATGTCTTGAGCAGGTTTATGCATCAACCACAGAAACTTCATATGGAAGCAGCTCTTCGAGTTGTTCGATATTTGAAAGGTGCACTTGGCCAGGGATTGTTCTTTTCTTCAAATAGTGATTTCAGACTACGAGCTTATTGTGATTCTGATTGGGCAGGTTGCCCACTTACTAGAAGGCCTACTACAGGCTACTGTGTTTTTCTTGGACCTTCATTAATATCTTGGAGATCAAAATGGCAGAAAACAATGTCTCTTTCTTTAGCCGAAGCTGAGTACCGTGCAATGACAGGAGCATGTTGTGAGTTAACATGGCTCCGTTCTCTGTTAAGAGACTTGGGACTTATTCATCGTGGACCTGCCATATTATATTGTGACAACAAGGCGGCTTTGCACATTGCAGCCAATCCAGTTTTTCATGAGCGAACTAGGCACATCGAGATGGATTGCCATTACATCAGGGACAAAATCCAAGATGGTTCTGTCGTTACAAAGTACGTAAATTCTGCACATCAACTGGCAGACATCCTAACCAAACCTTTGGGGAGAGAAAATTTTTCTCCTATGGTTCGCAAGTTGGGAGTGCAGGATATCCACTCTCCAACTTGAGGGGAGTGTTAAAAGGGAAGATTCTGCATATCTTCTATATTAAGCCTGGTCAATATCTTGTATATATCTTCCTTTTATATTACAAAATTGTAGCTAGTCATTTCCCTTGATTCTTGTATAACTGTGTATATATAACCGTATAATATTAATACAAAAAAGTAAGCTTATTCGGCTCTCTGTTTTGTCAACCCTTCTGCTATTCTTCTGCTTTTCAGCCTTCTGCTATCCTTCTGTTTTTCATGATGTCCCAATATACATTACCAAGGTTTCTGGCAACACCATATTTTGCTTGGACTGGTACGGAAAGATCCGCGCAATAGTAATTGATGCACAACCGAGTATGTTTTCAAGCTCTCCCTTTTAAAGAAGAGATGATCAGGAGCTCACAGCTCTGTAGGCAAGCCATGATTGCCTATTTGCAGCAGAAAGGTTTCCTGAAAATTGCTCTTCATTTTGTAAAAGATGAGAGAACTCGATTCAACTTGGCACTTGAGAGTGGTAACATTCAGATTGTTGTTGCTTTAGCTAAGGAGACTGATGAGAAAGACCACTGGTATAGGTTCGGGGAAGAGGCCTTGTGCCAGGGCAATACGAGTATTGTTGAATATGCATACCAGAGGACAAAGAACTTTGAAGTTATCCTTCTTGTATTTGGTAACAGGGAATATGGACAAACTGTCTAAAATGCTAAGAATTGCTGAAGTAAAAGATGATGTGATGGGCCAATTTCATAATGTCCTGTACTTGGGTGATGTCAAGGAGCGTGTCAAGATTTTGGAGAATGCTGGCCATTTGCCCCCTGCATATGTTATTGTTGCTAGCCATGGTCTCCAAGATGTTGCTGAACGTCTTGCAGCTGAATTGGGAGATAACATTCCAACCTTGCCAGAGGGGAGAGTACCATCGCTTGTGATGCCTCCATCACCAATTCTCTGTGGAGGAGATTGGCCCTTGTTGAGGGTTATGAAAGGTATCATTAAGAGCGAGCTGGATAATGTAGGGAGGGGTGCAGAGGAAGATGATGAAGAGACTACTGATGGTGATTGGGGTGAGGACTTGGATATTATTGATGCAAATGGCATGCAAAATGGTGACATTGCTGTGGTGGTAGATGATGGAGAAGGGGAAGAAGAGAGACCAGGGGAGAGAGAAAGAGAGAGGGAGGGAGAGAGAGAAATGTTAAGGAATCTGAGGCAGAGGGGATTATCATCACTGCTGTTCGTGTATGTGAGGTCAGGGAAGATGAACAGTGTTTTTCTCCCAATTGTCCAAATAGTTATTACAATGGTAGTATGGGAATTAAAAAATATTGCAACGGCCTTCTTGGACAGAAGGCTAACGGAAGGGGGTCTTTGTCTCACGGTCATAGTACAGGGGGTCTTTGTCACAGACCCCATAGTACAGGGGGTCTTTGTAATTTACCCTATTTATTTTGGACAAGAATGAATTACATAAGAGCATTTGTTTACAAAATTCTTGCCATGGCCTCATTCTTTTTAGAATGAAAAACGAGTCTATGGTACAAAAATTGAGGTAAATTGTAGCATGAATAATAATAGTGCTCCATATTATTCATTTTCATTCTTTAAAGAAGCTCTACATTGATCGGCAGTTTATGACCATCCGCATAAGAGCTTCATTCAAGAATGAAAATGAACAACATGGGGCACAATTATATGATATTTTACTATATTTTATGATTTTTTAGGCGAGTGCTTATGTTAAAATAATTGCTTAAAAACAAGTGCTTATTCTAATAAGCACTTATTTGCATTTGGCACCTAGCTTTTTCAATTATTTATTTTAAAAAATAAGTACTTATTTCATATTTGGCATTTGGTGGTCTTTTTCTCCAATAAGCACTTAAATAAACGTTTGTGACTCTTTTGTCCTTCATTTTCTTTCAAATTTTCAAAATATCTAATCCAAAGTAAATGAACAAAAGTACTTTGGTAGAAGTGATTTTATAAAAGTACTTTGATAAAAATACTTTCATAAAAGTACTTTTACATACTTTTTGTAAAAGTACTTTTATGAAAGTGCTTTTATACAAATACATTTGTAAAAGTACTTTTATGAAAGTTCTTTTATACAAATACATTTGTAAAAGTGTTTCTATAAAAGTGCTTTCATAAAATTACTTTATAAAAGTATTTCGTAAAAGTACTTTCGTAAATGTGCTTTTATAAGAGCACTTTTTACTTTTATGAAAGTGCTTTCAAAAAAGTACTTTCGTAAAAATACTTTGCTTTTATAAAAGTGCTTTCGTAAAAGTACTTTACTTTTGAAAAAGTACTTTTATAAAATTACTTTTACAAAGTGCTTTTGTAAAATTACTTTCGTAAAAGGGTATAATTAGTATTCTAAAAATTTATTGGATACAAATCTAAAAGAAAAGATTTGAATAAGTGCTTATTATATGAGCACTTAAAAAACGCTAGAAATTTGGGCTTAGAAAATAAGCCCTTATTTTTAAAATAAGCACTAATTTCAAGCTTGGGTTAATGGACTGGGTTTGGGTTGCACCCTATTCGACTCAAAATCAATTTGAATAGATTGGACAAACCAATAAGACATATTGAATTGGACCAGTCTAGACTTAATTGTCCAAAGTACTTATTAGATTGGATTGGACTTGGTACATTTGTAATGAAGGGTCAAATTGAACCAATATTTAGTCCATAAACATAAGATAAAAGTATGGGTGTTAGCGGACTAGGTTTGGATTGGACCCAATCTATATTAAAACCAATTTGAACAGTTTGGACCATTCAAGCATTAAACTGGACCTGTCAAGAATGGTCCAAAGTATTCATTGTGTTGGACTGGACCTGGTCCATCAATACTAGGTTGGGACCGGATCAGATCGGACCAATATCTAATCCATTGACAACCCTAAATATACAACATCAATTTGATGAAATTATTAAACATTTTGCACTTCTTTGGAAGCTCCAAGTTTCTTTCTTTTTTTGTGTAATTGCCTATCCAGCAAAATAATTCTCTTTTTAATTAGTTTTAAATAGGTTTTAATTGCCTTTTTTTAATTTCCTTTTATATTTTTTCTATGTAACTTCAGGTTTCTTTTTTTTTTCCTTTTATATTTTATATTTTGTGTTACTGATGAGGGACCTACACGGTTTTTGTTGGTGTGGGTCTTGCATGTTTCCACTATATATCTACTAATGGGTATTGTATGTATATCTTTATTATTATTTTGGTTAATGGAAAAAAATTAATAAAAATTAGATTTGGAACCAAATACATTCAAACTTTATTTTCATTTTTGCCACAAAAAAGAATTCATTTTTTTTTGGAAAAAGGTATTTAATTAATAACAATATTTTTTCATTTTACCCATCTTTACCTATTTTTATCTTTTCTAAAATTTTATTATTAAAAAGAATGAACAAAAATGAGAGTTGAACCAAACATGGATGCTTTTTATAGCATTTCTTTAACTTTATGTTATGTTGATTTTATCTATAACCACTATAATTGTATTAGAAACTTGTGCGGAAATTATTTTGATGGCAAGAAGATGGCAAAGTCAGCGTGTGTATTAAAAAATAATAAACAGTCTAAGTGCTCATTTTGGAGGGCTGAGCTGAATGTTCAGCTAAACTGGCTGAGCTAAAGTAAGCTGCTTTAAGGTACACTTAAATCTCCTACGCATAAGGACTCTTCCCACACTTACCCATAAAATACTACTACAACCTTACATCAAAAACATCTCTCCATGAATGACAACACATAAGTAATCAGACTGATTGCACATCTCGCCCTATTTGATGAATTAATTCCAAATAAATTTGATATGGCTAATTACTTATATACACCTTAAACTTTGAAAAACTGTTTATATATACCTTTTAAGATGGCCTTACATGACAAAAACAGGCCCTCCCTTAATTAAAAGATTAGGGTCATTTGTAGCTATTGTTAAATTAATTTTATATTTTTGGGATAATAGACTGTATTCTCCCTCAGAAATTTGAAATTACAGTCACCTCCTAATCTACTAGTAGCCCCCTTATAAGCTAATTCACGGTCAGGATTCATTCCACCAATAGGGTGGAACTAAGATTTCTAGGGGTGGACTGAACACTTAAAACTCCAAATCTTTTTTTTTTTTTTTGTAATCCCGAATTTACTCTTCCATTTTGAGAAGGTTGATGATCTTCTTCAAACTTCTTAATCTTAACTGAAACCCTAGAAGACCGATCTTTTCTATTCTATTATACTTTTCAAGCATGTTTGAGAATGGAGGGGTGTAATGGTGTGAACTATGGATCAGATCAAACAAACCGAAAGTTCAAAACAGAGAAACAGCTATGAGGTTAAATGGATGGAAGAAGGATTATGTTTGAGAGTGAGGCAATGGATACTAAGGTCCCGTTCACATTTCGGTAAGTTACTTGGGTAAATGCACTCACCCATGTAATTGTTTCCTAGGAAAAATTTACCTGAGTAAGTGCATTTACCCATGTTCTTTTATTTTTCATGTAAATAAGGCAATGACCATTTTATTCATAAAAATCTATCATTACAAGGGGTGCTTTTGTCTCTTTCAAGTATTGGCAACTGATGAGGGCAGATTTGGCCCTCCAGTGAAATTGTGACACCTGGCACCTCATGCCAACTAAGTGTAGCCTCTTGACAACTAGGCAGCTCGCCACTAAGCAGCTCGAGCTCGCCACAGGCAGCTCGCCATAGGCAGCTTGCCACATGCAGCCAGCCACAGGCAGCTCGCCATAGGCAGCTCACCCTTAGCCTGGCAACTTAGACAGCTTGGCATTGCATAGGCAGCTCGCCACTAAGCAGTTCATCCCCAAGTATCGCAGGAAGATCTCCTGCCTGACAACCTGGCCCAGACACCGACCCGCCGACTGACACAGGCGCCGACATGACAACCTGGTCCAGACACCGACCCGCCGACTGACGCAGGCGCCGCCCTGACAACCTGGCCCAGGCGCCGACCTGGCCACCTGACACAAGCGCCAGCCTGACGACCTCAAGGAGTTCAGCACCGTATCTCGGTTCTGACGGGATGTGACGAGTCTTACCGTTTGGAGGCTTTTCACCCACCTAACCCACGAGGACTCCGGTATATAAAGACCTCACCCCCCAAAGGGGAGGGGGTGGAAAAAAGGAGGGTAACCCCTGCTCTCTAGCTCTCTCATTTCTCTCCAAGCTCTCTGTAATCAGAATGCTAACTTAGGCATCGGAGAGTCCCCGCCGGGAAAGTACCCCCGGGTCCTCTGATTCAGTTCTCGCAGGTCCCTCAGCTCCCGCCGCCTACAAAGGAGAGGAAATCACCTCACGCGAAGGGTAGTCGGGTTGCGCTGCACCAGGGAGCTCCACCATCCTCTGAGTTGCAAGCCGCCTAGGAGCAAGTCAAGTGACGAGTCCACCAGGCAGTTCGCCACCAGACAGTTTGTCACCAGGCAGTTCGCCACCAGGCAACTCGCCCCCAGTCAGTTCGCCACTAGGCAGTCCGCCCCCAGGCAGTTCGTCACCAAGTAGCTCATCACCAAGGCGTCACCACCGGGTCAAACAACGAGGTACTTAGCCAAAAAATTTATACATCACAAAAAATGGTACGTGACCAAAAATGGTTACATCAGCAACTTTTCCCCAAGGTGGGAGATGGGTACCCAAGAAAATAAACTTTTTTTGGTCCCCCACATATATCTGAAAAAAGAACATGGGATTTTTTGTTAATGGGAATCAAAATTCCATTGACCAACTTTCCTCCCTCTCAAAATCCAGAAAAAGAACACCCCGTAAATAGATTCGCGATTATGTGGTAGGAACGGGTGCTCTGAAGAAATCTGGCTCAAAGGTCAAATTCTGTTAAAGATTTTAAGACGGGCACTCATATAGTGACCTCGTTGACATCCTTAAGGGCGGTAGCTAACATTGCACTTCCATCTGATACTGCATTCTGCATAGTCCCCAGAACCAAACTCTTCCCAATACATTGGAGAATGGTCCATCCTCTTTCTTCTTTTTGATCACATCAAGAACCAAGTATGTAGGTGAACTTGCTGCACTAGAGGCAGCTAATATGACTAATTGCTCAAGATGGACAATGATGCATATGATATAGCAGGGCATCCTTTTGTTGACCTTCGTACTCTTTACAAATATCGGTGGCTTTGTTCACCTGTATTCGGTCCCCCTTTTCTCCATTATTCAAATTGATCACCAAGTGTCATGTTTTGAAAATTTAATGAACAGTTAGGGTCATTTTTGTCTTTTAAGTAGATGTATATACAAATACAAGTAGTCAACCCAATTTTATATAATACGCGTGTACAAAAGCCCAGTACCCAATATTGGTCCTAGACAATACCAAAAGAAGAAAAAAAATTGGTCCTAGCGATCTGGGTATTTATTTCTTATGTGTTGAATTGTGTATCCATTGCTTCTGAAATGGTGCCTATTTTGATGAACTTTTCAAATAATAAAAATGGGGTAAATTTTTATTCCTAGACTACCCTCAATTTGGGATAAATTCTTGTATACTGTGAATAGTTAACCATCAACATAAGGACATATTATAAAAATAAAATTCTTGGCTGATTCTTGTGCTTTGGGAAGTAGATGAATAAATGCATTTGAAGTTGTATATAACTATATGTTGCTTCTAAATTTCTGGTTTTCATTTGGAATAATGAAAATATGTTCACTTAAAAGGATGCCCGGATGTTGTTACATTCATGCACAATTCATATCACCACAAGTAACCTACAGAATACCACTAACTTGGAACTAAAGCCATGACCTTCCCAACTTGAATCAATGGTTAATCTTCAGTTTGAAATTAACCATTGATGTTATTTCTCATGGGATATGGCTCTGCTGCTTCACTTATCCCAGATTCTATCCACAATTTTATCAACAAGGCTGAAGTAGTAATTGCCCCATGACCGTTTCATGGCTAAAACAAGAAAGGGTACCAGAAGACCTGCTGCAAAACCTGTACCAATGCCAGAGTAAAACCAGTTGCTGTTGACAATATTGCCCTCATTCCTCTCAACAGTTGTTTGTTGATTTGAATACTCACCTTCATCACACTTTACAGGAAGTGGATCACCACATAGACCTGGATTTCCAGTGTATGAGTACATGTCAAAAGTTGTCAACTGCCCCTTGTATGGAATTGAGCCTGATAAGTTGTTGTTTGACAAGTTGAGATAACTCAAGGAAGCCATGGTCGACATGATAGAAGGAATGGCACCAGAGAGCTGATTGTTTGAGACATCAAGAGATGACAATTCGTGTAAGCTTGCAATTGTTTCAGGAATTTTTCCAGTGAAATGGTTTCTTGACAAGTTCAAAACCATCAACCCTGATAGATTTGTTATTGATTCAGGGAAGTCTCCATATAAATTATTTTCAGACAGGTCAATGCAGGTTACAAGAGAAAGAGTTTTGCTGTATGTAAGGAGCAAGCCTTTCATGGACAAATCCAAGCTCTCCTCGTAGTATATGACGATGCCTCCGGCGCCTCCGTACAGCAAATACTGGTACATTGGCCATTGCTTTAAGATTTCCTAAGCTAGAAGGAATGCTGCCAACCAAATTGTTATCTGCAAGATCCAACACTTGCAGGGAACTCATATTGGAAAGTTGGGATGGAATTCTTCCAGAAAATGCATTTGATCTCAGCCGAAGAATTCTAAGAGCAAATAGACTTTCTCCAATCCAATGTGGAATTTTACCAAACAATTTGTTGTTTCCGAGATTCAGCGTCTCCAAGCTAGAGCAGTTTTGTAGAGATGAAGGGAGCTCCCCTGATATCCTATTACCACCAAGGTGCAAAGACTGAAGCATCTGCAATTGGCCCCATGACCAAGGAATTGGCCCAGATAAGTGATTTTCTCTAAGATCTAGGGCATTTAGATTAGAACAATTCCCTAAGCTTGCAGGGAGGTTTCCTGTTAAATTGTTTCTTGAAAGACTAAGGACCTCAAGCAGAAACATGTTTCCTATAGAGGTTGGGATATTGCCTGTTAGATGGTTATTTGAAAGAGAGAAAAATCAAGTTGGGAACTACAAAGCCAATGTCTGGGGGGATAGATCAGAGAATCGATTGTTAGAGAGATCCAGTGACACAATCTCCACTGCTGGAAGAGGTATGGGTCCTTCTAAGAGGTTGGAGCTGAAATCAACACCTACACCATGGATGAGGTTAAGTGGGTTTGGCAGTTTACCCTGTAATTGGTTCAAAGAGACATTCAATACTACATTTATATTGGAGGAAACATTCCAAAACCAGTAGGGTATTGGACTGGAAATGCTAGCATTTGAGAAGTCCAAATCTGTGAGTTGCTTTTGAGTTTCAAGCCAAGCTGGAAAATTTGGGATGCTTCCATTCAGTTCATTCTTTCGAAATGGAGGGACACATTTGGAGGTAACATTCAAAATTAAAGGAATTAGAAGACATGCTTAGTAACTCCAAGTTACTAAGCTATGAGAAATGAGATTCCGACACAGAACCTCTTAGTTGGTTGTAAGACAGATCTAAAGAAACCAATTTGGAAAGTTGTCCTAGAGAATCTGGGATGCTTCCATTCAGTTCATTCTTTCGAAGCCACAAGTACTGTAGTTGTGACAATCTACCTAGAGATGGAGGGATGGGGCCTTGGAAGGAGTTATTCTCAAAATCCAGTACTTGCAAATTCTTCAGCTGGCCCAGCCAGTCTGGTAGACTCCCCACCAAACGGTTGCTACTCATCCTCATTGAGATCAGGTTAGGCAAGGGGCTCCCGCCAGACCTGCAGTAGTTTTCTGTCCTTTGAACAAATTCTGGTAACACCCCATCCAAGTTGTTATTGGATAATTCTAAGCTCTTTAAGTTGCAAAGCTTACCAATGGAGCTTGGAATTCCGCCCTTGATGTTGTTGTTAGACAAGTCCAATTCATCCAAGGATGTCATGTTTCCAAGGGATGAAGGTATTTTGCTATGTATTCTGTTTCCAAATAGCTTCAATATCTCGATTCTTGCCCAACTTCCACCGAGTAACTGTGGACAACTAGCAGACAGATTGTTCATGGAAAGATCCAAGTAACGCAAATTTGGAAGCTTGGAGAAACCAAGAGGAGTCCTTCCATAAAGACCAGTAATATCACCTACATCCACATACACAAGGCTGCTCACATTCACGATCCAGTTGAGAATCTTCATACTGAAACTGTTTGAGCTCAAATCTATAACTTTGAGTAAAGTAAAATTAACAGGTTGAATAGATGAAATGGAGCCTGGGAGGCTGCAGCTAGATAAATGCAACTCTGTCAGTGATGGGAGCATATTTAGAACTTGGACCCAATTGGACTCCACACTCGAGAGGTTCACTCCATTCAGTGCAAGGTGTCTTAGAGAAGCAAGACCAGTTACCCACTGAATATCAGCAGCTATTAGTTGAGGATTAAAATCATTCAAAACATTGGATACAGAAGTCAAATCAAGATACTGCAACTTAGTAAGATTACCAATATTGGCAGGAATTGCACCACTAAACCCAGCATTGGATAGGTTCAGGTATCTCAATTCCTTGAGAGAACCGAGAAAGTCAGGAATTGGGATGCCTTGAAATGTGTTGAGGCTCAAGTCTAAATACCTCAAAGACTTGAGCCTTAACAAAGAAGGACCAATCCGCCCACTTAAGTTCCAAAATCCATACCAGACAGAAGAATAAGGGTCATATGGATGTGGGTTGTGGAGATCGATTGCAGTTACAGCTCCAGTTTTGTTGTCGCACCTGACTCCGCTCCATTGACAGCACTCACTCCCTTGCCATGAATGGAGTCGACCTTCAGGATCGACAATACCACTTCTGAAGTCGATCAGAGCTTTCCTATCAGATTCGGAGCAACCTGTTGCAGCACCATGACAAACTGATACTCTTGACAACAAATAGATGATAAGCAGAGCCCACCCAACAACATTGAATGTTCTCATCATTTCAGCAGCAGACATTTTTAATATTTTCACTTATGGGGGGGGGGGGGGGGGGGGGGGGGAATGGCAAGAAACTCTTCACTTCTTAAATAGATTCAAGGGTATGGCTTCCAAGATAAGATCTGAGAGAAGACCGGAGAGACTAGAGAGTGAAGACTCTCGTCTAATTTCATTTTCATTCTTTATTTCGATCATCTCACCAGTCACCAATATAACTCTTCATTCAATGAATTATTGTTTCGCACATGCTCTTTGCACAAAGCTTTAATGTGGCAGACATGAGCTAACTGGCCAAGGAAGCAAACAAAATGCCAACTTTTATTTCTGAAAACAAATTGTCAATCAAATGGTCCTCAATCTCATACACTATCTAAATTGGCTGAAACAAGCAACTGGGACATTGGAGGGGATCACTAATCAGTAAACAAGCTGTTCCGTTGGAAAGTTTATGCCAGGCCACAGTAAGACGCACCTTGTTTAGATTTTAATTGTTCAGATGTTCATTAATGGCATATGTCTATGCTTGTTTAATAACCCAGATACAGATTACCTGCACTTGATGACTATGTAGGGCTTGTTTAACCAATCCTGAGTGGGGTGTTATTATTAATGGTTAATCAATCCTGTCACAATAATCAAGTGCAACTAATATCCGGACTCCAATAACCCACTCCACCTTTCTGATGATCACATTTACTGCGACCACCGTTGCAGGACAAACCCGAGACCTCCGGTTGATTTTTTGAGTACGCCATTGTTTTAGTCAAAGAACCGTTCAACTTACAAGCTGCTGTTAGGTGAGGTTCGTGAATATATTGATATTCTCTAACATGCCCACGAAAGCCCATTGGGCTTGAAGAGTGAACAAGCACAGGCCTATCCTTACCTTGTGCTGAAACTTATTTAATTATAACAGGGTAATGAGGATCAAACAGTAGACCAATTGGTCAAGATGGCTCTGATACTATCTCAAAGAACCATTGAACTTAAAAGCTTAAACTGTCAAGTGAGGTCCTAGAATAGGTTGATATTTTCTAACAGTTTTAATCAAACACCAGCTTAATGTGACCTGGCAATTGGGTTGGGTGGGTTGGGTTCAGGTTGGGTCAATTGGCAAACGCTAGACCCTAACCCCTAACAGTTCGGGTTAGGGTTGATCCACGGGTTAATTTGGGCATCCCTAAAAATAATTGAAATTTTGAAAAATACAGGAAAAATGCCAAAACTAAAGGAATTAACCTTAAAATTCTGAAGATAAAATAAAAAATTTAAAACATACAACAATTCAAAAAGTAAACAATGAAGTGTAAAGACAAAATTAATAAAGATTAAAGAGTGAAAACTTCTAACTATACATAAAGTAGTCCCAATTAAACCTGACAATTGGGTTGGCAGGTTAATCCATGACCCAACCCAGTTTTTCCAGGTCGGGTTGTGGTTGGGTCATCCTCACATCCAAGTAGCTAAATATGTGATCCTAACCCTATTTTTCGGTTGGGTTGAATCAGGTTTGTGGGGATTGAATCAAACTTTTTGCCAGGTGTACTTTTAATGAAACATCACTGGGTCTCGGGTTTGTCCTACGGCAGTGGTCATAGGAAACATTATCTCTCCACCTTTACGTATCAAAAAAATCGCCTCACCTTATTTGATTTATTAAAAATGGTTCAAAATGTTTGTTGGTGGAGTTTTCCATGAATAATGGTGATTTTGATGGAATCCTAAAACCCCCTAACGTTGTAGTCTGCCTCTTGTATGACTATTTGGATTCCCAAGATACGCAGGCATGCGTTTTGGTATTGTCCACATAATCCCATACCCTAACCATCCTTGATTTATAAAACCATTTATGTATATACTTACAGACTAGAGACATCAAAGGTAGATTTAATCCTTGCAAAAAAATATGATGTGGCAATATTTTGACAACAAAAGTAGGTTTTTAATTTTTGTAATATTTCTAGGTCTTTATCAGGAACTGGTCCTGATCCTTGGTAAGGTCTCTTCAGTTGGTTATAGAAAAGCTTTATGTTAGAATTGGGATTTGTTCCTAATAGAACACACCTCACATCAACCTCACAGTCCCATTCCACCATATATCAGTAACATTTTTTCATTAATAACAATACAACGTACAGAAAATGATGATTTGAATGTGTGAGATAGGCTTTTATCAGGGCAAATATGTGCCCACACCATTCTAACAGCATTTTACAACCTTGCATTAGAAATATTTCTCCATTAAATAAAACATAAAAGTATGAAGATATTTTCAATGTAAAACAGTAAAGGCTGCTTGAATGGGCTTTGCCCTGACTGAAGCCGATGACTGAAACACGTTGTAAGGTTGATGTGAGGAACACTCTGTAAGGAACAGATCTGGATTCCTTTTGCCAACGGTCCTCACAGGCCCAACCGCTTGTTGTTGATAATCTTTTTCTATCTTTCTAGTAGTCATTATCCAACTGAGAGGATCATTCGGTGAAAGTCCACTTCCTTAGGCTGTGTTTGATTTAAAGGAAAAAGTAGGAAAAGGTAAGAAAACCTTTACGAACTTTGTATGAATTTTCCTATTTTTCTTTTCTTTCCCTATGTGGCTGGAGTTGGATTTTAGGCTATCATGAATTAAAAAGTGTAATAAGTTTATGTACCTTCTTTATTAAATGGATCGATGAATCCATCAAAATCCGAATTCAATCTGATTTGAATTTAAATCTTAACAAGGGATATATACAGAAACTGATGACGTTTTATTGATCAATCGATACAGTTCACTGGTGTCTACTGAGGGTGATATGGCCCCTCTAAACTTTTCAACGACGACCCATTTGAAGACAAAATAATTGACTCCAGTTCAGTCCAGCATCCAAGTTCATGGTTCCACGAATCTGGTAGATGGAATTTATCATATTCATTTATTCGGTTCGTAAGCTCCTTAGGCTCAGTTTGGAAGGAGAACAAAAATACAAATATGTACAGTATACATGAATACAAAATAATACAAAAATATAATGTTTTGTACTCTAGGTATTTGCATTTGTATCCTTCCAAACTGAGTCTTATGGATCTAATTTTTCCAACCTATTAATATCCAACCAGTCGAAATATGCTGCATATATATCATTGGGAGGTGATATGGTAGGTAGAATTTATACTCATTAACTGGGTTCCTAAGCTCCAATGGATCCAGCCAACTGAGTGGTGGCTCAGTTGGTATGTTAATTGGGTAGTTTCAGTAGAGACGTGAATTAGAGTCCTGTTATTTTCACCTCCGTTGAAAAGTTAGTGTATTGTGTTAAATATCAAAAAACAAAAAAACCCTATGGACCCATGGATCTAAGGGTCCATTTTGGGGAATTGAATTGAAGATTCAGCTATTTATAAAACACTCCAAATAAATTATTCAAAGAATCTTAAGAATGGTAACGGGGCAGGGTGGAGCCAGTGTTGACATACCCATTGTCTATTGCATTTGCACCTCATACCCACCCCTTACTCTAGTGGGGTTGAAAATCTCAAGGCCATCCTTCTCCCCAGAGGGAATGAGAATTTCTGAATTTGCCTTGCTACATGCAAACCTGTTTTTTGAGAATTGTAACATATGTGTATAAAATTTGTTTTATATATAGGTATCATATTATAATATTTTTATATAAAAATATAAAATAACATATTACCTATCGGGGCAGGTTCGAGGCTGGGATTAAGACGGTGGTATTTTTATCCTGCCCCATTTCTCATCACTAGAATTTCAGGTTTTCCCAAAACCTACCCCAAACCTGATCAACATTCAAAAAATCCATCCTGACCTAGATGTGGTGAGTCAGGTTCTTACTAGGGCCAGGTCAGATTACCATCAAATTGAACAAGCCTGCAAAAGATTGATAGAGAATCCATTTGGGAGGGCTTCAACGTTGATTGATATTGAGATTCATCGTATATCTTCATGTATATTTTAGGATATAATCTTTGTGCCAGTTTAAGATAGCTGTAAATTTGGTTTTAGTTACCATAATTATAGGAGTCGGTGATTTGTTTCCTAGTTGTTAGCCAATATTCTTGTGGGGGAACTTTGTATATATGTTGCTTGTAATCATTGGCTGGAATGACTGAAACTTTCTCCCATTATCTTTCTCTTTCACCTAAACTTTGTCATGGTATCAGATCCGTTTTCAAGCTCTGGTTGACTGATAATGGCGGATGAAAAAGAGAAGAAGAATGAAGGTGAGGGCGGAAGCAAGAAGGCGGCCTCACCATACTACTTGACTACCAATGACAATCCGGGTAATATAATTACCCAAATTCAACTGAAAGGAGACAATTACGAAGAATGGGCTCGAGCAATGCGGATGACGCTCTGAGCTAAGAAGAAAATTGGATTTATCGATGGGACTATATCTCAGCCCGCTGATGATTCACCAGAATTGGAAGACTGGTGGACCATAAACTCGATGTTGGTTTCGTGGATTCTGAACACGATAGAACCAAGCTTGCGTTCTACAATCACATATATGAAATTTGTGAAAGATTTATGGGACGACACCAAAGAGCGTTTTTCAGTGGGCAATGGACCAAGAATTCAACAACTCAAAGCGGATCTCGTGAACAACAAACAGGCTGGTCTCCCAATCGTGACTTATTATGGCAAATTGAAACAAATATGGGAAGAGCTTGCTAATTACGAACAAATCCCGACGTGCGTTTGTGTAGGCTGCAACTGTAACATCCCTGCGAAGCTAGAGAAGAGACGAGAGGAAGAAAGAGTCCATCAATTTCTGATGGGCTTGGACAACGCAATGTATGGAACAGTGCGTTCTAATATTCTAGGCACCGATTTGCTACCGAGCTTGAACAAAGCCTATCCCATGGTGATACAAGAGGAGCGCCTGAGAACCATGACACGTGGCAAAGAAGAAAAAAGGGAGGCGATGAGCTTTGCTGTACAAGCGCAAGTTGGAGCAAAAAGAACGGGATTTGACACAAAAGAAAAATCTAGACTGTGCATGAACTGCGGACGAACAGGGCATGAAGCTGAGAGTTGTTTTCAACTCATCGGCTACCCGGACTGGTGGGGAGACTGACCGAGATCTACTGGAAATGGGAAAACACGAGGCCAAGGAGCACAAGGCAAAACTGGTCATGGAAGTGGAGGCGTACAGAGAGTGAATGCTACACAGGCGGTAGGGCAAACTTCTGAACCAATCCACGCAATAGAGGGAGATCGTGCAGCATTCAGTGGGTTGACTAATGAACAGTGAACCACATTTCTTAATCTCTTGAATTCTTGCAAACCCAACACAAATGAGAAGTTGACAGGTATGAATTGGTGATGAGACCAAAAAGAACCCTATTTTTGTCCCCTAATATTCACTCTTTTACATTTATTTATCACTTAAATGAACTCATTACTCTTGTATTTCGATTCAGGGCAATAAAGAAGGCAATTGGAAGAAAACAGGGCAAATCGGGTGATTTTGCACAGTTTTGGAGACAGTCAATAATCTGGGCCTAACTGTCAATTCCGAACTCCGAATTTGACAATTCAAGAAGCATTAGAAAGATGAAAGAAATTCCCACAAATTTTATGTTTTGGGTTTCGACAGATTCGAACCGAATCGAGTACGAAAATGAGCCCGAAGTCGGAGCAAGTTCATAGCTAGGCCCATTTCACAACTTAAGCCCAACTCGCAGAAGTACCTTGAAGCAGCCCAACTCGAATTCAAGAGTTAAGAGTCCGAATTTCGAATGTAATCTCCAAGGATAGAGTCTTATCAGATCTAAAGTCTTGAATGTAATCCTAGAGAGATAAGAAGATTGAGATTAAATCATTAGATAAGAGATAGGATAGGATTAGTTCAAAGAAGATCAAGACTCCTTAAAGATAAGATGATCTTCTAGAAGGAGTTGGAAAACAGCCATCTCCTTTGGCTATATAAAGAGGGGGGCGAACCAGCTCTAGCATCACTCACTCCAAGAAAGCAGTTCGGCCATGGAGAAGCAAAGCATGGAGATTGCGCAGATCAAGAGTAGCTAAGCTTCTTTTACTGGTTCAAGGGGGGAGGTTCGGTTGTGTCATTGTGAGGTTCTGTAGTTAATTTATTTTCTTTCTTTTTAATTCAAGTATTCATTGATTCTTGAGCATATTTTTAGTGGATATTAATGTTAATTAGTTTGGCAAACTGAATTAATGTTGATTTTCCTACTGCTATCTATGATTTCGGTGATCCGTAATTGTCACGAATAATGGTACAAGTAGCAATTAGGTTGAAATCTTTTTGGGTCAATTGTTCGTGACAGCCTTTGACCAATGTTTTAACATGGTTCAACCTAAAAGGAATCGATGGAACAAGATTCAGTAATTGCAGCTATCTCAATTATTGTTATTTTGGTTTAACTGTTTTCACAAATCTTAATGCTATACCTGTTTAACATGGAACGCTATCGTACCCAGTTGAGTGGTGATAAGTGTTGATTGAATGCTGGGTTTGGTCAACTGAATTAGAAAAACACAAGATTTATTATGGCTATCCTAATAAATCTTTTAAATGCTTGAATTGCGAGAATGCTGAAGTGTACCTAGGATCGATGGCCAATCGATTCAACCCGAACCCTTGAACCAGAATTTGGTAAGACTGATTTCTTTTTGATTGTTGAGTTTGCTATTGCTTTCTTGTTCTTTTAATTTTAGTTATTTTCCCACTTAGTTATATTATCCATTTGGCTAAGAGATTACTGATTTGCTCCCTGTGGTATTCGACCTAGTACCACTTTTACTGTAAATATTTTATTGTGGGACTAGTATTAATTTTGAGGGCTTCGACAAACCCATCAATTGGATAATTGATACAGGAGCATCACACCATATGACCGGCGACTTGAGGCACTTGCATGATATCAAGACTGTGACTGGTTGTCCGGTTGGATTGCCCGATGGAAAGCATGTCATGGCAATAAAGAAAGGGACAGTCATTTTAAATAAACACATGAAGCTTATTAATGTGCTTTATGTTCCTCGTTTGAATTGTAACCTGATATCTGTGTCGCAATTATTAGAGGAGTTGAATTGTAATATCCAATTCACTAATAAATTTTGTGTTATACAGGACCGCACTTCGAGGATGGTGATTGGTGCGGGTTAACTACGCGAAGGGCTTTACTACTTCAAGGGCGCGGGCTCAAGCAAGGTTCACAAGGCAAATGTTGAAGCTTCATATGAGTTATGACACAAGAAAATGGGTCATCCCTCCGAGAAAGTAATTAAATTTCTTTCTGATTTGAACATTAGATGTGGGAGTGGAAATAAAATTTGTAATGTTTGTCTAAGAGCCAGACAGACAAGAGGTGATGAGGGTAGAATTTATCACATTTTTATCCCCAATTATTTTGTCTTTCATACCTAATTAATACTTAATTGGACTCATATCTCTTGTATTTTGATTCAGGGCATGAAAGAAGGCATTAGGAGCAAACAAAGGCTAATCGGATGGGTTTTTCATAGTTTCAGCATTGATCAGTAATCCGGGCCTAACTTTCATGTCCGAACTCCGATTAGGCTGATTCAAGATCCACTGGAAAGATAAGAGATAAAGATACAACTTTCATGTTTTGGGATTTTGTAGATTCGGCCTACATCAAAGTCAAATCCGGACCCAAAGATGGAGCACTTTCGTAGTGAGGCCCAATTCCTAGCTGAAGCCCATTTCGCAGAAGAACATTGAGGCGGCCCAAGATATTAAAGTAGCCCATTCGAATTCAAGAGTTCGAGAGTCCTCTTAGATTTAAACTTTTAAATGTAATTCCAGAAATATTAAGAAAGGTTTTTAGATAAGGAGAGAGGAGAAGATAAGATAGGATAAGAGGAGTTTGGATCAATGCTGGATTATCCATTCTTGAGATAACTCCAAGAAATTGTAAGCTATATGAGAGCTGGGCGCACCAGCTCAAGGCCATCACGAATTGCATTGAGCAATCAGTCAAGGAAAGAGAAAAGAAGTCAAGAAACTGAGGAAAGGTGATCAAGAATTCAAGAAACACCAAGAAGAAGGTGGCGACAAGAAGAGGAGATCTCAACACCATGGGCGAATTCAAGAGTTCTTTCTTTCCCTTTATTTGCTTTAATTCTCTTATCATGAACTGATTTGTTTCTTGCTAGGGCTGTGGAAAGCCTAACCATGTTAATGAATATATTTTTATCTTTATGATTTATCCAAGATTGTGATTTCCATATAGTCTATGAATTATTGTGCTTAATGCAATTTAGAGCTTGGCCACCTCTTAATTGATTTGTGTTATGTGAATGAATCGAGAGAGGAATTCACATAATCGACTGAATAATTCATAGTGTGAATTGAATGGTATATAGAGATATACATACATGATTCATCTGAACTTAATGGTTTTTCTTGGACTTAATGCATTTTCATCTTGAGAACTTTACTCGAGAGATCAAAGGGTTACCTGATGGATGTAGTTTTAGTATGTCTCGAGAGAGAATATTAAATAAATTTGGAAAGACCTCAGCTTATGGAAATGGCAAATAATCTTGGTTAATCAAATCCTTTAATATTCATTACATTGGTTAGGTGGACCTAAAAGTCCTAGCGATTTCATCCATTGTATATTCGATTAGTGATCACATTTGCTTTATTTTCTTTTTCTAGTTTTTATTTTCAGTAGTTCTTGCTCAAAACTGAATTTCGATTGTCCAAATATTTAGGGAAGACTGTGGTTCTAATACTTATTTTGTTAAACCCTCGTGGTAACGATATTTTATACTACTTGATAACTAGTGCACTTGCTAGGGCTATATATTTATAGCTATCAAGAGGTGCATTTGATTCTAGTGAAAATAATGCTAAAGAAATTTTTGAATTGATTCAATGTGATTTATGGGGTCCTTACTCTATACGTGCGTCTTGTGGTGCCACATATTTTTTGACTATTGTTGATGATTTCTCAAGAGCCGTTTGGATTTTTTTGCTTAATGACAAAAGTGAAGTGGGCAAAACTTTATGTAATTTCTTCACTATGGTTGAATGCCAATATGATAAATTGGTAAAGATAGTTAGAAGTGACAATGGTACTGAGTTTACGTAATTTCTTCACATCCTTTAGCTCGGTCCAAACGTGCCTTCAGTCCGCGGAGGATGGCTCTGTTTGTGACTTTTGCTTGACCGTTTGCTTGAGGGTGTGCAACTGAAGTAAAATTCTGTCGAATCCCTATGTCTTGGCACCAGTTCTGGAATTTGATGTCCTCGAACTGCTTGCCGTTGTCAGAAATTAGTACCCAGGGTAGCCCGAAGCGGCACACAATGTTATTCCAAAAGAAGTTTTGGACGTTTTGGGCTGTGATCGTTACAAGAGGTTCAGCTTCTACCCACTTGGTGAAGTAATCCACTGCTACTACTAAGAACTTCCTCTGGCCTGCCGCTGGCGGGAACGGTCCAAGTATGTTGATGCCCCATTGTGCGAAAGGCCACGGGCTGGTGAGATACTTGAGGTTGGCAACAGGCTGATAGTGAATATTGACATGCTTCTGGCATTTGTCACATTTTCTGACGAGCTCGATGGCATCTGCCTTCATTGTTGGCCAATAATACCCCTGTCGTAGTGCTTTTTGGGCGAGGGCCCTGCCCCCCAAGTGTCTGCTGCACAGAATCTCATGAGTGTCGCAGAGTACGAGTTCGACTTCGGTAGGTCGCAAGCAACGCAGGTAGGGGAGCGTGTAGGATCTCCGGTACATTCGTTCGTCTATTATGACGTATTTGGTTGCCTGGCGCTCTACCTTTCTGGCCGCATTGCGATCTGCAGGGAGGGTCCCGTGTAGCAAGAAGCTCGCGAGCAGGTCAATCCAGCTCGGTTATGCTTCAACGACGGGAGCGACCTCCTCTGCCCCCCCGAGAATGCTAGGCCGAGGCAGGTCCTCTATGTACACGGTTCTCATGGTGATATCGCTGGTGTTGGCTAACTGGAATAGGGCATCGGCCTCAGTGTTCTCCAACCTCGGGATTTTCTTGATGAAGTGTGACTGGAAGTTGAGCAGAGCCTCTCTTACTTTGGCTAAGTAAGCAACCATGGTTGGTTCGCGAGCTTCGTAATCTCCTGTGACTTGGTTGACTACGAGCTGGGAATCGCTGCAGATGACGATGTGCTTGGCTTTTACTTCTCTGGATAAAGCTAGTCCAGCTATCAACGCTTCGTATTCCTGATTTGGTTATAGCCCGAACTCTGTGATGAAGGTAGTTTTTTCTTCGTCCGCCGGGTCCATCCTGATTTGGTTATAGCCCGAATAAGCGTCTAAGAAACTCAGCAACTCGTGCCCTGAGCTTGCGTCCACGAGGCGATCGATTCTGGGGAGTGGGAAGCAGTCTTTTGGGCAAGCTCGGTTTAGGTCGGTGTAGTCGACGCACATGCGCCACTTGCAATTAGCCTTCTTTACTAGAACGGGGTTGGCTACCTAGCTCGAGTAATGGACTTCTCTTATGAAGTCGGCTGCGAAGAGCTTCGCGACCTCCTCGTCAACTACTTTCCTTCGCTCCGGGGCTAGGCTGCGTTTCTTCTGTCTAACGAGCCTAACGACATGATCAGTATTGAGCTTGTGAGTTACAAGACTAGGGTCTATACCGGGCATCTCTACCGTGGACCATGCCAAAACATCTAAGTTTTGAACTAGGAACCTTACTAGTTCGGATCGCAGGGGTTCCTGGAATGAAGCACCGATCTGAAGTGTCCGAGTTGGGTCTTCTGCTGAAGTCGGAATGGAAACTATTTCTTTCGTGGGTGCAGCTCGTTCTTCGCCTTGCTCCGTAGGTCGCTCCAGTTCGAGGTTTTCAGCCACCTTGGTCTTTCCCTTGAGGGCGGCGACATAACACTTGCGAGACTCAAGTTGGTCGCCCCGCGCTACCCCTACTCCGAAGTCTGTAGGGAACTTCATTGCCAAATGATAAGTGGAGACCACCGCCCGTAGGACATAGGTGATCGGTCGGCCTATTATGGCGTTGTACGGGGAGGGGGTCGCAGCCACCAAGAAATCATGGTTGAGTCTGACTACGCTGGGCCATGTGTCGACTTCCACAGGTACTGTTATTTTCCCGAGGGGCCAGACTTCTTCTCTGCTGAAGCCCACCAAGGGAGTATTAGCGGGCCTCAAGTCACTTCCCTGCAACTGAAGCTGGTCAAACGCGCTTTGAAGAAGATATCTGCCAAGCTACCTGAGTCAACGAGGACGTGCCTGACTTCGAAATCATTGATCCTTACTTTTATGACGAGCGCGTCATCGTGGGGGTAGTGGACCCCGCGCGCATCATCCTCCGTGAAGAAGATCGGTTCCTCTGTCTTCGGCCATTTCGGAGGATTTTGTTCTTCCCTGGCAGATTCACGAACTGACGTCCGAGCTGCCGCCGGGGTACAACCTGCGATGATCGAACCTCCAACTATCATGTGGATGGTGCCCCGTCTCTTCCGGGGGCTTCCTCTGTGATTGCTCTACCGGCCTGCTACTGGACTCAGGAGCATCCTTACCGTGTTCCCCTTGCCGACCTGCCTTATTATTATTATTACTGTTATTCTATACAAAATTCCTTAGATATCCGCGACGAATGAGTTCTTCTATTTCGTCGCGGAGATTCTTACAGTTCTCGGTACTATGACCGTGGTCTCTGTGAAAGCTACAATATAAGTTTTTTTTTTCCTTTCATTAGGATTCCCCCTCAGGCGGGGTGGCCACTTCACGTACGGGGCATCCTTGATTGCCATCAGGATTTCGGCCCGGTTTGCGTTCAGTGGGGTATAGTCAGTTTGGTCTGCTATAGGGGGTCGGAACGACTGACCCGACTTTGTCCCCCGAGCTACGTCCTTCTTCTTTCGGCAGTCTCCTTGGCTGGAAAGTTCTCCTTCTCTCTTTCTCTTCTCGGGTGCGCTCTTGCCCTTCTGATTGATCTCTTCTTCCGTGGCTATGAACGTATCTACAAGCTTGAGGAATTCAGTTATGGTCGAAGGCTGGTTGACAACAATGTGCCACTTGAATTCCTTGTGCGTCACGCCCTTCTTGGCTGCTGCAGGGCGCACTACGGGGTCCAGGCGCGGTATCTGCATGCATGCATCATTGAACCGCTTGATATAGCCCCGGATGGACTCTCCCTCTCTCTGGACTATGTTGAGAAGACTTTCCTTAGTTCGCGGGCACCGCTTGCTAGTGACGAAGTGGGACGTGAAGGCTTGCGCGAACTGCGCCCAACTTCTTATCGATCCGGGTGCAAGGTTTCGATACCATGTGTGGGCCACTCCTCTGAAAGTGGTGGAGAAAGCTATGCACATGCAAGACTCACTGGCCCTCGCCAGGTGCATCTGTGACTGGAAAGCGTCTAGATGATCATTCTGGTCGAACAACCCGTCATATTTATCGAGAGGGGGAGCTTGAAGTCCTTGGGCATTGGAACAACCAGGAGCTCGGGAGATAGGAGGGATGGAACAGAAAGGAGGGGAGCTTTAACTTCACCCGAGCTTACCTCTTCCCTGCCTCTGAGCTCGGGTAGGTTGGGGGTGGTAGTTCGGCGATCTCGACGGCGGCATCTTTGCTTCTTGGCAGGCTCCGCATTGGTGCTGCTCACCTCCGTACTATCAGGAATAGTTTGCGCAGGAAGCAGCTCGGGCTGCTGGTGATGGCTACGGATAGAGGGGTTTTGCTTAGAGTCTACAGCCAGGATCTCGAACCGGTTCTTTAGAAGTGGAGCTTCGAACTTTGATTGTTGGGGTGATGTAGACCTGGCGAATTGGGGTCCTCCCGACTTGACTGCCCGCGACGAGACCGGAGTGGCTGGTCTTTCCTTTTTGTCGCGGGAGGAGGCTTGGCTCCTAGGGGGGTTCTGGGAAGCCTCTCCTTGGCGAGAAGGGCGTTCATCCTGGCGGCGAGACCTAGCTTGCCGTGAGGCTAGGTGCCGAGGAGGGAGCTGAGGCTGAGGCTGAGGCAGCTGAGGGACTGCTGCTAATAGTGATATTGAGAGACTTGGTGCAGCACCTGCTGCTGGTAGAGTTGGAACTGCTGAAACTACTGCATCTGGGCTTGTATGGCCCGCATGGACTACACCAGGTTGTCGAGTTGGCTCTGGCTTGTCGTTGGAGGGACAACAGTTGGTTCAACAAAGGTTGTCTCAATAGAGGGTGGAAGGGGAACACTCACAGGCGCCACTGCTCGTGGCATGTTCAGGCTAGGGACTCCGTCCACCGAAAGGGGAATGGTGAACTGCCCAATGCAGACCACGGGGACCTAGAGTTTTTCCCTGACGATGTCCATCTCCATGCTACGCCCGACATTGCTTGAAGAAGCCATGAATGCTGAGTTTTCAGAAAAGAAAGGACTGTGAAAGCTTAGAGGAAGGCTTTTAGAAGCGTTCCCACAAACGGCGCCAAATGATGGTGCGCAATCCAGTCACTCCTAGCTGGCACTTGCGTGGCTCCTGAAAGGTACCTGAGATGGAGAAGATGAGGGATCCCCGGGGGCTTGCTCGGCAGGAACACTCCGACGCTTAAGTTAGAGTTCTGTGAAAGATGCCAAGGAAGGAAGAAAGCTAAGAGTGCAGATAGCGCAAGTATAAAAAAGTTACCTCTGTCCTTTTGGATTGGGCTACTTATAACAGAACTCTATCGAATCAGGCCCACCTGCCTCTGACAGGGCAGGTATAACCGCTACTGTCGTCCTGCTGCAGTCGTTACAGACAGGGCTGAGGTGGCACGCGTGGGGCCGTCGTTGCAGGGTACGTACCTGTCAGGTGTAAGACACCCTCTAAAGGTGGCAGGCACAACACTGTCTGATGAGAGACGTGGTTGCAGTCTCCAGGTTTGTCAGGTACGGTGGTCAGGTAGGAGGCTTTCCTGTGACGTGTCAAACTGCTCTTTTGCGAGCTACCCTGTACCGAGCTACCCTACAAGTGGCGAGCTGCTTGTGGCAAGCTACACCGAGCTGTCTGGCCCAAGGTGTCTCTACCTCGGGGTATCTAGAGGCGGATCAGGGTGTTCCTGTTTGGGAGTGGCCTAAAATCCACTGGGAAGAGCTCGGGCATTAGAAAAGGTCAGGGGGCCCCGAGCTTGGAGGTAGCTCGGAGTGCCTCAGCCTTGGGAAGGAGGTGCAAGCCAGGCGGCTCTCGGCGAATAGCCTAACCCGCCGAGTTGCTAGACTAAACTCGGTGAGCCCTTCCCACCGAGTTGCGATTGCACTTGCTGTGCTGTCATACTGAATCATCGCTTGAGCAAGATCATGCCCACGTGTACCCGTGCTACGATGTCGGGCCAAATCACCCTCCATCAATATGCTTTCCCTTAAAGTGTTTGGGATCAACACCACCAAAGAACATCTCACCCCCTTCCAGCCTCTAGATTTCGATTGCACCAAAAAGAGAAGACCTTCTCACATAAAAGACCATGCTCCACCATGTTATACCTGAACTCAAATTAAACGAATCAAAATTAAACATATATAAGTTAACTTGAGGCATTCATGCACCCATGCATGGGAATTAATATAAAACTGTTAACTTCCATGTATATATATATGAATATACCAGATAGGTAAAACATTTCCTACAGATTTTTCCTAAAACCCCAACCCCATTATCCCATTAAATTCTGCCATAAGGTGAGACTTTTTTCTTGCGTAACCTCAATGAAAGTCTAAAAGAAGATAGAATCATGCATAAATTACTATCTTGATTCATATGCAGCCAAACCAAACATATGCATAAAAGCTCAGTTGAATGTTTGCACACCATGGGGTTTGTGTAATCATGCATAAATTACACAAACCACCTTCCCCCTTAGATTTGCACACCATGGGGTTGTTTCACTTTGACTGAATCAACGCATGGAAAAGATTTTTTGAATTTTCTATATCTCTTTATCCATTGTTTCATAGACAGAAGTGAGAAGCTAGCACAAGAGGAGCAAAGAATGGACGAAGATTGGTAACCACCGCCCTGAGGCCCCCCAGTCGGCGTCATCCACGTCATATTAGGAGGAACCGCTGCCTGGGGGGATAGCAGTTTGGGTTGGAAAAGATATGCTCAACTGTGCAAGATCGACGACTACGGGCACATGAAGAAGCGCAACACATCTATCACCTTCACTGACGATGACCTTCGAGGGATCTAGACATCGCACGATGATGCCTTGGTCATCACGGTCGAAGTGGCTAACTTCGAGTTGCGGTGGATCCTAGTTGACACGGGAAGCTCTGCCGATGTACTATTCGAAGATGCATTCGAAAAGCTCGGCATCGGTAGAGAGCGGCTCACGCTGGTTATCATGCCCTTGATGGGATTCTCGGGAGAGTCCCTCCTATCCACTGGGAGGATAACTCTTCTCCTCTTGATCGGGGATGGCGACATTACTATGACGGCCATGGTAGATTTCATTGTGGTGCATTGCCCATCCTCTTACAACGTAATCCTCAGTAGGCCGACCCTCAATGCTCATGAGGTTTCCATCAAAGTACGGCATAGGGGTGGCACGCGGGGACCAGAAAGTAGCACGACATTGCTATCAGCTCTCCTACCGTGGGCCATGTCCAACCGCTGAGACACTGGTGGCAGAGGCCTATGACCTATGTGATGAGGTATGGGCACAACGCGGCCAACCCATGAAGCAGAAACTACTCGATGCCGTGAAGCAGAAAAAGGAGAACTTCGCCATAGAGCAGTGGCAAGTGATCGCCGATGAAGTGCAGAAACTACTTGACGCCGCTTCATCTAGGAAGTTAATTACCCCGATTGTTTAGCCAATGTGGTAATGGTGAAAAAGGCGAACGGAAAGTGGAGAATCTACACCGACTTCACTGACTTAAATAAGGCCTACCCCAAAGACAGTTTCCCCCTGCCAAGGATCGACTAACTCGTCGACACAACGACGGGACATGAGCTGCTGAGCTTCATGGGTGCATTCTCAGGTTACAACCAAATCCGGATGCACCCGGATGACCAAGAGCGGACGGATTTTATCACCGACTATGCCCTATATTGCTACAAGGTAATGCCCTTCGGCCTTAAAAATGTTGGTGCCACTTATCAGTGGCTGGTGAATGAGGTGTTCAAAGAATAATTCGGCCAGAATGTAGAGGCATACGTCGACGAGATGCTCATGAGGAGCAAGAAAGCCGAGCATCACCTGGCCTACCTTCGCGAAGTCTTCGACACCCTCAGAAAATACAAGATGAAGCTAAACCCCACCAAATGTGCTTTCAGGGTTGGCTCTGGCAAGTTCCTAGGGTTCATGGTAACACACAGAGGGATCGAAGCAAATCCGGAAAAGATAAAGGCCATCCTAGACATGCTATCCCCTCGGACCCATAAAGAGGTGCAGTGGCTTACCGGAAGAATGGCCGCCCTTAGCAGATTCATGTCCAAATCCGCAGACCGGTGCCTCCCTTTCTTCAAAGCCCTTAAGCGGCCAAAAGATTTCCACTGGACCGAAGAATGTGAGCAGTCTTTCCAGGAACTAAAGTAGTACCTAAGCTCACATTCTCTCCTGACTAAGCCAAACACAGGGGATGAGCTATTGCTCTACCGCTCAATCGGAGATGAGGTCGTCAGCTCGGTGCTGGTGAAGGAGGAAGACTGGGTACAGAGGTCGATCTACTACACTAGCAAAGTCCTCAGTGGCGTAGAGTCCCGATACCCCAACCTAGAAAAGTTAGCCTTAGCCCTCGTCACGGATGCTAGAAAACTTAGACCCTACTTCCAGGCCCACAACATCTGGGTACTTACTAACCAACCCCTTAAGAAAATACTACATAGACCAGAAGTGTCTGGTTGCCTAGTCAAGTGGAGCATGGAAATAAGTGAATTCAACAACAAGTACGCATCCCAACTGATGATCAAACCCCAGTCTCTAGTAGATTTCATCGCAGAGTGTACATTCACCATTGAGGAGCTGGCCCCACTGCCCCCATTACGGACCCTGTACGTGGTTGGCTCGACAAACCAGCAGGGCAGTAGCACTGTCCTCATCCTTCTCAACCCAGACGATGCAGTATTAGAACGCGCCCTTAGGTTCGAGTTCAAGGCATCCAACAACGAGGCCGATTACGAGGCCCTTATTGCCGGGCTCCGCCTGGCCTTGGACCTCGGGGCCTGAAGAATCGAGGTCTTTAGTGACTCCTAGCTAGTGGTCAACCAAATCCATGGCCAGTTCGAGGCTCAGACCCCCTCCATGGCAAGTTATCTACAAAAGGTGCTGGAGCTCACTCAGCAGCTCGAGCACTTCGATATTCAACAGATCCTGTGAGCCGAGAACACCCGAGCCGACGCCCTTTAAAAGTTAGCCAGTTCACCGCAGACCAACCTTGATGCAACCGTCCGACTGTACACATTGGCCCAGTCGAGCATCATACCAACGACCCTCCTTGTCCTCCCAGTGCAGCACGACCCATCTTGGATGGACCCCATAACCGAGTATCTTCGAGAAGGTACTCTCCTAGAAGATCGAGTGGAAGCGAAGAAGCTCCAACAAAGAGTGGCCCAGTATTTCCTAATATAGGGCTAGATTTACTGCCACTCCCACACTCTCCCATACCTGAAGTGTCTCCCCCAACCAAAGCAGACTACATCCTCAGGGAAATACATGAGGGCATTTGCGGGGATCACCCTGGCGCATGCACATTAACCCATAAGCCACTCCGACAGGGCTACTTCTGGCCAACGATGAAGCAGGATGCCACCCATTTGGTTCGAAAGTGCAACAGTTGCAAGCGACACTCAAATCTCTATCGCCAGGCCGCAGCCCCTTCGAAGCTGATCACCAGCCCATGAACGTTCGCCCAATGGGGAATGGACATCCTCGGCCCTTTCCCCACCGTGGTTGTGTAGAAGAAATTCCTCCTCGTGGCAGTAGAGTACTTCACGAAGTGGGTGGAAGCCGAAGCTTTAGCACGCATCACTACCCATAATGCCCGAAACTTCTGGCAAGGTATTATCTGCCACTTTGGCGTCCCTCGCGTGCTTACAACGGATAATGGGACGCAGTTCACCGACAAGAAGTTTGAAGCCCTCTCTGCCGACCTAAGAATTTACAATCGGACCACCACTGCGTATCGACCCCAGAGTAATGGGCAAACCGAGGTAACCAACCGCACCATGCTACATGGCCTGAAAACGTTCTTGGATCAAGCCAAGGGAAGGTGGGTGGAGGAGCTACCGAGCATTCTCTAGGCATACAGGACGACCCCACAAACCGCCACCAGAGAGACCCCTTTTAGCCAGACCAACGGGGCCGAAGCCGTAGTCTCCGTGGAGATAGGTTCCCCAACTATCTACATCGAGCTATTCAACGAAGAACAGAATGATGAAGATCTACGCATAGAGTTGGACCTGGTAGAGGAAGCCCAGGACCGAGCACACGTAAGAATGACTACACAGCAGCAAAGGATAGCAAAGCACTACGATTCCAAAGTCAGAGGATGTGAATTCAAGACAAGCGACTTCATCCTACGTAGAGTCATAGTCCCCACACCCGGAGAAGGTAAGCTCGGACCAAACTAGGAAGGGCCATACAGAATCACCAGGGTCCTCGGGCCGAGTACTTATAGACTTGAAGACCTCGAAGGCTGACCAATACCGAGGAGTTAGAACTCGGGGAATCTCAGGATGTACTACCAGTAGACCTACAAGCAATGAAAGTTTCCTTTCTTTTAAGCTACATCTTCGACCCCCAAGCACGCACACGCTCACCGCACACACTACACATGCATAGGCCAAGCCACACTACCGACTAAGTTGACTCCGCCGAACCCCGAATGGTTGAGTCCATCACAAATCACCGACCAAGCTACCTGACTCAATTGACCACGGCTGAGCCTAAATGCGAAGAAAGAATGCCCCCGCTTACCGAGGCCCGAGGGCGGTCGTGGAACTCCGCACAACCGTCTGATTAACGACCGAGCTAGTTGAGCAATGGCTAGCCCTAGAAGGTTCCTAAGGCTCCCGAGACCAAAAACTGAGCATCCCATGGCTCAGCCCATGCAGTAGCCCAGCCGGCCACACCCTGGCCAGCGGAAGAAAATTGTGCAACAAGATGCCAAGGCATAGCCCAGCTCGGCACACGCAATAGCCCGACCAGACATGCTTCGGTTTGAAAAAGAAAGGCACAAGTAAGGATAGGGACAGCAAGAGGCATACATGTGGTCAACACAAAGAAACACTAATATTCAATTCAAGATGGTCCATTACATTGTTTAAGGCTCGTCATAACGAGCCAATAAAAAGGATGGAAGAAATAGCCACTCAATCCTCGGTAGTAGAGTCAGCAACCCCATCAACAGCTTCGGCCTCATCCCCAGCCTCTTCATCGGCTCCCTCGGCGGAACCTTGCGAAGTATCTGAATCGAAAGTAGCCTAGCCCTACGACTCCTCGACCAGCTCTGGATGGTGGCGAAGGATCCTTCGTCGGAAGACGTTGAATCCAGCTGTGAAGGAAGCCTCGACGTACTCATCCATGTGCAGCTTCATCTCCTTCGATACCTTGTACTGGTGAACTATCTCCTCAACAGCCTCCTGCCTCAACCTCTCCCGCTTCGCCTTAAGCTTGGCGATCTCTTGCTTCAGCCCCTGGACAACGCTGGCCTGCTCGGCCAATTGCGCCTTCAGCTCGGCCACCTCCCTCTCTAGCGCGGCCGACCTCTCCCCGGCAGCCTGATGCTCGATTAGCTAGGCCTTCTGCCGTAGATATTCGGAGTGTTCCCACACATACGTTGATTGGAGGTCTTAGAGACGATCAACCAATGCGACCGCCGCACAAGAATTCTGCAGAAGAAGATGATAAGTGTACAAAAAGAAGGCAAAAGCTCAAGGGGTAAGAAAGAAAGGAACTCACCTGGGCAGCAAACCGTAGAAGCGCACACTCTAAGGCTCCGCTGCCGACCCTGATCGACTCCCGAGCTATCAACATTGTCCTGATCCCCCGCAGCAATTGCTCGGGAACCCCAAGCATCTCCAAGTTATCGTCGTCGCAAACCGACCATCGTAGCATGTGTAGACCCGAGCTGTTGCTCGCTTCAGTTCCCGACGCACCTGTAGGACGATGAACCCCTTCAGGGTCAACCACGACAACATCGTCCTCCTCGGCTTCCCACTGCCAAGCTCTCCTTTACCGATGATCCACCCTATCCGCAGACCGTAGCCGCTCCTCTATCTCGGGATGAGCCTCCGGTTGTGCACCAGCTCACCCCTACCTCTGTCGATGTGCCTTCATCCAACGAACAATCTCTTCCTCGTTGGCCATGCTTATACGTGCAACACAAAATACCCAAGATAAGTAGAAAGTGGGCAAGGGAACGATAGCTCGACAAACAAATTGTAAAAGGAACAGACTGGCCACCCTCTCCATCAACCTAGTGAGCATCAGCATCTCCGAGCATGTGTACATGGTAACATCAATTTCGTAGATCATGCTCAGAGCCGACCTCTCCTCCCAAGTGAGCGTTGACCACTAGGGCTGCGGCACAGTTGTCCTCGGCTCCCATAGCTCGGTGGGAAAAGGGAGACCCCCGAGAATGCGCATGAAGAAGAATGACTCCTTCCAGTGCTTCACAGAAGAAGGGGCCCCGACCAACGACCGGATATTCCGCCTACTAGAGAAGTAATTGTACCCCTACTGGTGGTGTTTCAACTGGAGCATAAAGCTCACCATCCCCAGGGTTAGTTTGATATCACAGACGACACAGTAGGACATAAGGCCGAGCAAGAACCTAAAGGAGTTCAGCATCAGTTGCACCGGCAACACCCTATACCAGCCTAGCACTTCGGCGAACCCCTCGCTCAATAGAAACCTCATCCCAGCTTCCAAGCTATGCTCATAAAAGCATAGCTCACTGGGCTGAGCATCAGTGGCCATCTCGCCGGGCAGTGGACACCTCATTTGGTATTCCTCGGGGATGGCGTACGTAGCTCAAATCCAAGCCATATCCCCAAGCACCAAGACGTAGGGTGTGGTGCCAAACCGGCGACCTGTCTGTAGAGGAAGCCTTAGCCTCCTCAACTTCGACAGCCACAAAATCTCTCAGCTCAGGCTCATAGTTCGAGCCGTGAGAAGAGTTGGAACCAGAACTACTGGAGGACCCGGAAGAGGAAGAGGACCGATGAGATGAAAAAGACATACCAGGCAATCTACAGAGCTGAGGAATGAAAACCACCGAGCAATTTGTCGAACTATCTCTTGAGCTATCTATCGAACAACCTGCCGAGAAATGGCCGCCAAACAACGCCAACCACCTTGCAAATAATACCGATGAGAGATCAACGGTGCAGATGAAGCGCCTCTAACAATGCCTCGGAAGGCCAATCGACATGACCAATAGCATACGCACAAAGCCTCAGAAACCGGAGCGGTGCCCCTGGCAGGTAGCGGTTACGACCATTGATTGCACCGGTTTGACCCTCAATACTAGCCCAACCATCGATGCGGATCCTCGGTTAGGCCACTCAAGGACGTAGGTCCAACTGGAATGCCCAGTACCAACCTTAACCGATGCCGAACAAGGCTACAAGGCCGCGTAATAGTTCGGCCGAGCATTCCCCCTCCTCGACAGCAGAACTGGGGGAGTGGTTCGGTAATCAAAATTTCGGTTCTTATTTAAGTTCTGCAATCGATGATCGGAGGACTCCTCGACAACGACCAATACGGTGCGAATAGGACAACAGCTCGGAAGTCCCTCAGAAACAACCGACACTACGTGGACAATACGCATGGCCAGAAGTTTCTCAACCGAGCAATGAACCAAGAGAACCTCATCCCTCGACTTCAGAACTGGGGGAGTGGTGTTGGGGTCATGGTTAAGCTGGCCTAGAGAGACCCATGGCCGCCTGTCACAGCTCGGCCACGTCGGCATAGCCCAACGAAGCTACGTTATTGTCATGGTCCCTTGCCTAATCCCGCTAGCCACGTTAGCTACATGCCACACGGATAAGCCCACCTAATGGAGAAGGGTGGGAAGACAACTCCGTCGAGGAGTAGGACTCTACCCTAGTAACGTCAATAGAGAGTTCTATCCCGGTTATCCTGGAACCCTACTCCGACCAGGATACGGACCCCCTAGCTATAAAAAGGTACTCCATGCTCGAGGGAAGGGCCCCCAACTTCTAGCACCCATACTGCTATTTAGCTCGGACCAACACCCTAATTGCTCGGCCCGACCATTCACCGCCCTCTCATTGACTTGAGCATCAGAGTACTTACCCTGGGATAACTCCTCGGGCCTCTGACTTCTCTTGATTGCCGGTTACATAGCGCGACATCGTCCTTGTAAGCTCGGCACCGCCTAGTCAGTAAGGATTATCTGGTTGCTCTCCTTAGTTCATGCACTACCTCGGATTGAGCAGCATCAGAATCCCTCTACTAAATTAGAGATAACTTAAGAGATAAATAGGAGTTAAAGATCATTTAGGAGATAAATAGGAATTAGAGACAATTTAAGAGGAAGTGGGGGAAAGTATTGCCACTTGGCTAAACATTAGAAAAGCAAATCCCTCTTCCTTTATGGTTGTTAGAAATAATTATGCATATGTGATTTCCTTATTGGTTTAATGAGTAATTATGTATAATAAAAAATAAAAAATTCAAAAAAACAGAAAATTAAGGAGGGTTTGAAGCAAGAAGAAGTATGATGACATGGACAAACCAATTTTAATATATATATATATATAGATTGGGTGCAAGGAAAAAAAAAAGGGAGGGACAGGTTAGAGGGGCCAAGTGTCGTGACTGCGTGCCTCTTCAATTCTGCTATAAAAAAAAGACAAACGATAATGGTAGTAAACATAAATCATTGGCTGTTGGATGCAAACAAAAAGTTGATGGCAGTAAACATAAACAACACTGCCTTCAACACAAAACAATCAAGGCGGTTACTGTGTTATTATGAATATTGAGTCGTCATCCAACTACGCATTGTGTTTTCCCTTCTCCCTTTTTTGCTTTAAGAATATATAAGATATATGTTAGATGTGCCAAGCTATTAACGGCCACTGCTCTATTCTTTTATCACCACCATATCCAATGATGCTATGATCTAATCTTTCCTATAGCTCAAATGGGAATGATACACTACACACCACTGCCAATATTCTTGGTTTGTTGAGTCTCTAACCCTTCCTTTTTACCTTCTTATTGGCATTTGGAGCCAGAGGCTCAAAGTTTCTTGTGTTGTGTTAATCCAGCTAGATTTGCCTCTCCCGGTCCATGCATGCATTACACAAGGAAGTTGCTTCTCATGATGGATCATAATAATAATAATAATAATAATAATAATAATAATAATAATAATAATAATAATAATAATAATAATAATAATAATAATAATAATAATAATAATATTATTATTATTATTATTATTATTATTATTATTATTATTATTGACGTTGCCAAATGTTGAGTGAAGTTGAGATTGGATCGAATTCCCAAGGGTGATGAGGTCCAAGATCCCACCTCTCAGGACAAAAAGACATCAAAAGGCCTTGAGGTGTGGTCATAGGGGCGAGGATTATAACACTCTAGCCAAGGTCTTAGAAAGTTGAGGTGCCGAGAAGGAGTTTACATCTGCACCCCACAAGGGGGCACCCCACAATGTCCCACAACACATTCCCATCGTGGGGGCCCCATGATGCCATTATAGGGAGATGTTCCTAATACACGGCGGGAATGTACTGTGAAACATTATGGGCACCCCTTGTGGGGTGCAGATCTGAATTCGCCAAGAAGAGAGAAGAGTAGGAGTAATTGAGAGTACTTATAGTTGAGGTCTCTCCTAAAGCTGCACAGTAAGGTATCTGTAACCACTTTGCACATAGAGTGTCATTAAAGTTAGGGTAAATCTCTTAAACTATTTTAGCATAATAACACATGGTACCCCTACTGTTTAATTATTGTTTTGCGGTATCCTTGAGTTTTCTAACAATTGTTATTGCGGTTAAGTATTAATGAAAGGAAATAAAATGTCAAATTTACCCTTATTTTCCGAAGACTTCCAGTTTTACCGTCAGACGAGGCAATCGAAGGCTAGCAAGGTGCTCTATAGGTAATAGCGTATTGTCCCGGAGGCTTCAAATTTGCCCTTCTTTCCCACAGCCACCCGTCAGGCGAGGCAATCGAATGCAACGTTTATGTACCAAATAAGTGTTGCAACTGTAGGGGGAGATTACTCTAGTCTCCGTAGGAGCGAGGGTGGCGAGGGTGCTCTTTAGGTAATAGCGCCGGAAGGTTTTTGGCCAGTAACTCGGTATGGTGGAACTAGCAAAGGAGGAGCGAAGGATCATATGGAAGGAAAAGCGGACGAGATGACTAATGTATATTGCAGTGGAAATGAAGAGACCGAAAGTAATAAGAAAAATGGCGTCAGCTGTCTTTTTGGTTAGTCAAGGGTTTTCCCCTACAGCTAGAAAGATGGGCTCACAATAGCCTACCATCACAAACTGATCTCGCAACTCTGGACTCAGCGAGACTCGTGAGATTCGACTCTTAGCGGTTCTGAGGAGGCCAACCCGGTAAAATTTTCTCGGTATAAATAGCCTTTATCTTACAATCTTAGATAACTTGTATCTTGGGGATCAAACGAGAAGGTAAGAGTGTGTTAGAGAAATAGCAGGGCTAGAGTGGCGGATGTTTTGGGAGCTAGGGTTTGGTGAGAGGTTGAAATGTAAATCTCCATTGCCAAATAGTGGATTTCTTCTTCTCTGACGCCTGTGAATGTAGGCTATATAAGTTGAACCATATAAACCTCCTCTGTATATGTTTTCTGTTTTATTTTCTCTAGTTGCCAATCGATTTATAAACCTCCTCTGTATATGTTTTCTGTTTTATTTTCTCTAGTTGCCAATCGATTTATCATTCTTGAATTTAACACAATACTCATCAATGATGAAGAGGATGAGGGTAAGGAATATCCAGTGTTGTCAAACTTGAACCCAACTTTTTCTGTCACCACAAAGGGGACGAAGGGGACGAAGGAGAGAGAGGACGAAGGAGAAGAAGTAGTTGCAGCGTCTACTTGAAATAAGCGTGTGCCGGAGAGGGAGATTGATTCTGAAAGCACGAAGACTGATCTGATTTATTGCCCGATCTGATCGAGACACTGAAATCCCTCCGCCGACCATCCGAGCAGAAATGGCGATGTTGGGAGGTAGAGTCCGGAACGTTCTAGTCGTCACCGGAGAGGGAGACAACAGCGACGAATCTCTCGGCTTCTTACGGGATGCCTTGAAAACCTTGGTGGAACGATCCAACTCTGGCGATTTTTCTAAAAGGCATCGGTGGTAAATATTCTTCTCCGTCATCTTAGTTAGCTCGGGAGCTCATGGAGGTTCCTTTCTCTCTCTCTTCGTCCCCTTCATTCTCTCTCCCTCTGTTCCCTTCGTTCTCTCTCCCTGTCCCCCCCTGTTCACATCCCCTCTCTCTCTCGGTTCCCTTCGTTCGTTCTCCTTCCCTTTCCACATCCGACCTCTCCTTGTATTGCCCAAAAAAATCTAAGTGGAAAACTGTGATGCAGAGCCCTCTTCGCCGGGGATACGGGTGCAGAGTGGTTCGCTGTAGTTGTCGCTGGTGAGCGGGAAGATGGAGAGGGACGAAGGGCAAAATTGGTTTTAAAGATAATTTATACATCACGTTCCATCATCTGTATGAATTTCGATAGAACATTAACGGATATATAAACGACAGGGGAGGGGAGGAATCGGACAATTATTAGAAAACTTGTAGCAATGGCTGCATGTTATTATGTTAAATAATAGTGGTAGTTTAAAAAATTTATCCTTAAAATTAAGACTGTTCAGCCAAGGTCATATCTTCTGCCCTTATGGCCCCGGAAAATGTCAAGAATGTCCTCGGGGTCTGTGCAAGGATGAATTTATCATTTGGGGGTGCCACATGTCCACATCTGATTGGTGGGGCTATTTGGGCCATGTGAATTATTATTACTATTTTGTTTTTGAAGGCTTCTAGAGAAGATATTGCTAATTTGTTAGATATTAGTAATGATTTCCAAAGTATGACAAGTCAGGTTATATTAATTGTAGTTAGTCTTGTATCTTTTAATTTGTAACAAGAATGTAAGTCACAAGGGTGAGAGAAAGTAATTAGGAAACAATTAAGGATGATAATAGGGATTCTAAATCTAAATATTTAAGATTTCCCCTTTTCTAGTAAAAAAATAAATCAATTTATATTTCTTATATTTTGGAGAATTTAAATAATAAGTTAAATAGTTGGAACGTGTCTAATCTTTCTCAGGTATGGAATTTTGGGAAAGATACTAAGGGTTTGTTTGGTATAGCTAGGATATGATTTATTCTCCAAATCTGAGGGTTAGGAATTTGGAAGGCTAAAGAAGTGAACAAGGCTTTTTAATCGAAGATGGCTTGGACTTTTTTGAACTCTAAGAATGCTTTATGGGTTATTAAAGTTTTGAAAGTTAAACATTTGACTAATAATAACTTATTTCTGCTTAGAATAAGGATTAATAACAGTTCCTTGATTTGGAGGTCTTTGTGTAAAGCACTTAGTTTGTTTGGAAGGTTGGGTAATTTGGGTTTAAGGTCTTTGTGATTGTTAATGTGAATATTTGGAGCATTCTTTGGATTCGGGTTGGTAGGGAATTTATAACTTTGAGGGGTCCAGCATGTAGGAATTTTTAAAGATTTGGTGATTAAATAAGATATATTGACTTCTAATGGAGAATAGAATGTTGGTGCATTGAGGGACATTTTTTTTGAGCTCCAAATTTTATTCTAGGTGGAGGGGCAGCCACCTTAAAATTTTATTAAAATAAAGCTCAATAAGCAACAACATTACAGGGGAGGACATAATCCCCCTTGCCCCAAAGACCTTGATTACACATCTCTCTTTCACACACTCCACCCAGCCCAAAACAATAAGCAAAAACAAAAGAAACTAGCAAATGTTTCTGTAACCTGGCCATCTTCAATCCCAATTAGGCCCCCACACCATAGGAACCCGGGTTACTTCGACATACTCCATCTGTATTGAGTTTAAAATAACCCTGAGGAGGGGGTTGCCATTTAATCTAGATATTGATGAAGGAAAATTTGGCCCGACCTCACAATCACCCAGCACGTGGCAAAAGCAAACAGCTCGGAACAACAGCGCACCCAAGGCGCAAGCACCAAGAGGAACCAACGATCCGAACTCCCTACTAAGAGCCCAAGCTCCCCTACTAAGAGCCCAAGCTCCCCTATTAAGGACCCGAGCTCCCCACTAAGAGCCCAAGCTCGCAGACAAGTTTATGAGAACAGAGGAAGAAATCAACCAAAGGACCGAAGCCGGGGTCGAGAAAAGAAAAAGAGAAGATGAGCCCACCAACCCAAGTGACAGGAGAAACCCAGCCTGAGAGGCGAAGCCTAGCCAGCCGTCCCGAGCTCCCCCAGCAGTTCGGACGGATTACATGCCGTTAAACACGAAGCGGACTGAGATCTTGATGACGATCAAGGACGCCCCGTACGTGAAGTGGCCACCTCGCCTGAAGGGGAATCCAAACGAGAGGAATAAAAATTTATATTGTAGTTTTCACAAGGATCACGGTCATAGTACCGAACAGTGTAATAATCTCCGGGACGAGATAGAGGGACTCATCCGTCGTGGATACCTGAGAAATTTTGTACAGTATGATAACAATAAGGCAGGTCGACAAGGGGAGCACGGAAAGGATATCCCCGAATCCAGTAGCAAACCAGCCGAAGCGCCGCTACGACAGCCCCCGGAAGAAAGGCTAGTCCAAGGGACCATCCATGTGATAGTGGGAGGTTCGGTGGTGGCAGGATGTACTTCGGCAGCAACCCAGACGTCAGTTCGCGAGGCAGGCCGAAGATGGAAGAACCGATCTTCTTCACGGAAGATGGAGCGCGAGGTGTCCACTACCCTCACGATGACACGCTCGTCATAAAGCTAAGGATCAGTGACTTCGAGGTCCAGCGTGTGCTTGTGGATACGGAAAGCTCGGCAGACATCCTCTTCAAGTCAGCGTTTGAGCAGCTACAGTTGCAGAGACACGAGCTGAAACCCTCAAATACCCCTCTAGTAGGCTTCAGTGGAGAGGAAGTCAGGCCCCTCGGGAAGATAACGGTACTAGTGGAAGTCGGTACATGGCCCTATGCGGTCAGACTCAACTACGATTTCCTAGTAGTCGCGACCCCCTCCCCATACAATGCCATAATAGGACGGCCATTTATGCATATTCTGCGGGCAGTGGTCTCCACCTACTATCTGACAATGAAGTTCCCTACCGACTTCGGTGTGGGGGTAGCACGGGGCGACCAACTTGAGTCCCGCAAGTGTTATGTTGCCGCCTCGAAGGGAAAGACCAAGGCGGCCGACGACCTCGAACTGGAGCGGCCTACGGAGCAGGGCGAGGAGCGAGCTTCGCCCACAGAGGAGACTGTCGCAATACCAACCTCAGCTACGGATCTGGCCCGAACAATATAGATCGGTGCTTCCGTCGAGGAACCTCTACGAACTGAATTGGTAAGTTTCTTACTCCAAAATTTAGATATTTTTGCATGGTCCGCAGCCGACATGCCCGGTATTGACCCTAGCCTTATAACTCACAAACTTAACACTGACCCTGTAGTCAGACCCGTTAGACAGAAGAAACGCAACTTAGCCCCTGAGCATTGGAGGGCGGTTGACGAGGAGGTCAAGAAGCTCCTCGCAGCAGACTTTATAAGAGAAGTTCATTACCCGAGTTGGGTGGCCAACCCAGTGCTGGTGAAAAAGGCAAACGGCAGGTGGCGCATGTGCGTCGACTACACCGACCTGAACCGAGCTTGCCCAAAAGACTGCTTCCCCCTCCCCAGAATCGACCGCCTAGTGGACGCGACCTCGGGACATGAGCTGCTAAGCTTCTTGGACGCCTACTCGGGTTATAACCAAATCAAGATGGACCCGTTTGACGAGGAAAAAACCAGCTTCATAACCGAGTTCGGCCTATACTGTTACAAGGTCATGTCCTTCGGACTGAAGAACGCTGAGGCGACCTTCCAAAGACTTGTCAATAAACTGTTTCGTCCCTTAATTGGCACGAAAGTAGAGTGTTATGTAGACGACATGGTCGTCAAGACGCAATTCTCACGGGAGTTAATACAAGACTTAGATTCTGTTTTCCAAATTGTGCGTCGATTTAGCATGAAACTAAACCCCAACAAGTGTGTCTTCGGTGTCACCTCGGGTAAGTTCCTTGGGTACATTGTCAACCGACGCGGTATTGAGGCCAACCCAGACAAAGTAAAGGCTATCCTAGACATGAGACCACCCCGAAAAGTAAAAGAAGTTCAGAGGCTAAACGGCCGCATAGCCGCCCTGAGCCGCTTCATGTCCAAATCAGCAGACCGCTGTCTACCTTTCTTTAAGGCAATCAAAGGCAAAGGGTTCGAATGGACCCAAGGTTGCCAGCTGGCGTTCGACTAGCTAAAAAATTACCTCGCTACTATACCGACCCTGGCTAGGCCTGAGGAAGGCGAAGTCTTAGAACTGTACCTCTCAGCAAGCGACGAGGTGGTCAGTTCGGTACTTATAAAAGAAGAAGGTCGGGTCCAGCGACCCATCTATTATGTTAGCAAAATCCTGCAAGGGGCATAGGCGAGGTACCCGTAGATAGAAAAGCTAGCGTATGCACTGGTAATTGCAGCTCGAAAACTCCGCCCGTATTTCCAGGCCCACACCATCGTGGTCTTGACCGAGCAACCCCTAAGGCAAGTCTTACTTAAGCCCGAGGTTTCCGGTCGGCTAACGAAGTGGGCCATCGAGCTCAGCGAGTACGACCTCTAGTATAAGCCACGAACTGCTATTAAGGCCCAAGCCTTAGCGGATTTTATAGCCGAGTGCACTTTCAGCCTCGAAGCCCCTGGGCTGGCCGAACCCGGGGTCCCCAGTTCGGGCGAGCCCGGAGCTCCCAAGCCAATAGAGTCTGAGCCTCGCGAAGTAGCAGCCAGTGTGGCATCTCTCCTGGTTAGGCCAAACGCGAACTGGGATGAAGAGCCTTGGATCCTTCACGTAGACGGCTCCTCGAACCATCTGGGCAGCGGGGCTGGAATAGTCCTGCGCGGACCAAGTGGCGTGAAACTGGAATACGCATTACGCTTTGAGTTCGCGGCATCCAACAACGAAGCAGAGTATGAGGCACTGATAGCCGGGCTGAACCTAGCACAGAAGGTAAGAGCAAAGCACATAGTCATCTGCAGCGATTCTCAGCTCGTGATCAACCAGGTTACGGGCGAATACGAAGCACGCGAGCTCGCTATGATCGCATACTTGGCAAAAGTAAAGAATGCTCTGCTCAACTTCCAGTCACACTTCATCAGACAAATCCCGAGGTCAGAGAACACTGAGGCCGACGCCCTGTCACGGTTAGCCAGCACGAGTCACAACACCATGAGAACCGCGTACATAGAAGACTTACCTCGGCCTAGCATTCTCGGGGGGGCAGAGGAGGTCGCTCCTGTCCTTGAAGCAGAACCGAGCTGGATCGACCCACTCGCGAGCTTCTTGCTAGATGGATCCCTCCCCGCAGATCGCAATACAGCCAAGAGGGTGCAGCGACAAGCAGCCAAATACGTCATAATAGACGAGCAATTGTACCAGCTATCCTACACGCTCCCCTACCTACGTTGCTTGCGACCTACCGAAGCTGAACTTGTACTACGTGACACCCATGAAGGCCTGTGCGGAGAACACCTGGGGGGCAGAGCCCTCGCCCAAAAAGCACTCCAACAAGGATACTACTGGCCAACAATGAAGGCAGAAGCGATTGAGCTCGTCAGGAAATGCGACAAGTGCCAAAGGCACACCAATATACACCATCAGCCTGCTGCCGACCTCAAGTACCTCACCAGTCCATGGCCCTTTGCGCAATGGGGCATCGACCTCCTGGGGCCTTTTCCACCAACAACGGGAGGAAGAAAGTTCCTAGTGGTGGCAGTAGACTACTTCACAAAATGGATAGAGGCTGAACCTCTGACAACGATCACAGCCCGAAACATACAGAACTTCTTTTGGAGGAACATAGTATGTCGCTTCGGGCTACCTCGGGTACTGATCTCCGACAACAGCAAGCAGTTCGAGGATATCAAGTTCCAAGAATGGTGCCAAGACATGGGAATTCGTCAGAACTTCACATCGGTCGTACACCCACAGGCAAATGGTCAAACAAAAGTAATGAACAGAGCCATCCTCCACGGACTGAAAGCACGACTGGACCGAGCTAAGGGGTTGTGGGCGGACGAGCTACCAAGCGTTCTGTGGGCTCACCGAACTATGGAAAAAACCGCCACAGGAGAGACCCCCTTCAACCTCACCTACGGCACCGAAGCGGTAATCCCAGTGGAAATCGAAATACCTACGTTACGACTAGAGGCGTATGACGATCAAGCTAACGGAGATGAGTTATGCACCAATCTCAACCTATTGGAAGAGGCAAGAGACCTCGCGCACATCCGAACTGCGGCCTACCAGCAAAAAGTAGCTCGGTACTACAACGCCAGAGTAAAGAAGCGAAGCTTCCGTGTTGGCGACCTGGTTCTTCGTAAAATCATGGTATCCGAGCCCAGCGTGGGCAAACTGGGACCAAATTGGGAAGGACCCTACAAAGTAAAGAAAGCACTCGGAGGGGCATACGAGCTCGAAACCTTAGAGGGTAAGCAAGTACCCCGAACCTGGAACATCGTCAACTTAAGAAGGTACTACCTATAAACCACCAAGGCAAGTACCCCGAACATACCGAGCTAACAAGGAAAAGGCAAAAAACGAGTTAGCAGGGAAGACCGAAATGGTCAATTCGGCAAAAAACACAGCTCAAAGACAGGACAACCAACACTTAAACAAAAGAAAAGCCATTTCATTTCAGATAATGAGGTGTATATTCAAGAAAAAAAAAGCCATTTCATTTCATTTCAGATAAGGAGCCATTTCATATTTACAAGTCCAGGGCTACTTCTTCATTATCAAAAGCCACTTCGACGATACCCGAAGGCCCCGCCTCCCCTTCGGAGTCTGGTTCACCATCCGCAGTGTTGGCCATCTCCTGAGTGATGCGCGAAGTGGATATAGCGCTGATGTCGAGCTCGGGGTACGTATTCCGGATCATCCACCGGCTTAGCTTGAAAACCCCTCCTGTAGGAGTCCACCATCAGATCATCGAAGCCCGGCGAAGAAATATAATCATCAATAGCTTTCTTCTTCGCATCCTCGATGCCTTGAGAGAAGATCTGAGTCCTCTCCCTGATATCTTCCTAAAGGTGCTCGACCTGATGCTGCAGATCCAGCCTCAAGTCCGCCATATGTTTCACCACCACTCCCATGGCCTCGGCATCTCTCTGAGACCTCGCCTGCCTAGACCGCGCGAGGCGAGCAGCCTCCTCGGCAGCACGAGCAGCCTCTTCGGCAGCTCGCGCCTGCCTTGAGCTCCTCTCCACCTAGTTCGCCAAGGCGTGAATAGAAGAGTTCACCTACCAAAAGGAAACAAGTGTTCAAAGGAACCAATAGAAGAATAAAAGCCGAAGAACTCTAAAAAAGGAAGATCACTAACCACCATGGCATGGGTAACGGAACGACAGGCCACTTGGTGCAGAGGGAGATCGGTCTACGCCGCGACTTCCTCGGGGAAAATGGCCTCCTTACTCCTCTGAAGAGCGTGAGTAGGCGACAACACACTCCTAAAGTCCCCCGGGGCCCCCGAGCCTGATGGCCCAGCTCGCGTGTGGGCAGACCCAGAGTAGGCGGGAGCCCCTGTGTGAGTAGTTTCAGCATAAGGGGCCCCCGCCGGCTCCCGCATAGGAGGAACCATCTCGGGCTCCCTAGGCTGATCTTCCGCCGGATAACCCGGCACCTCGGGCTCCGCACCCTGGGGTAGCTCGGTGCGAGTTCGCTTAGCAACCCGTTTCCTCCTCTTCATGCCCTGGAACAAGTGCCCACCTCGGGTCCCTCGAGAGTCCATCACACCTGCGAAAAAGAGTTCGGCATCAGTAAAAAAGCAAATGAAGAGCAAGACAGAATCGCTAGGGGAAGAACCTACCCGAACTCAGGCCGGCAGCAATAAGCTTGGCCTCCATTAGATACTGTTGACACTTCAGCCCAAGCCGCGCCCATTGCCGGAGGCCCTTCACCGTCTCTTTGTCAAGTGTGACGCCGGAGTCGGGAGCGGCCATCCCCCAACCGGTCTGAAACGGCCACCCCAGCACACTTCGCACCCCGAAATAGTCCCGCTTCCACGCCGGGACCTTGTTAGGGAGTTCGTGTAAGAGCTTGAAGCCCGGGCGAGGAGACAGGTAGTATGCCCGCCTACGTCCAGGGAGGGGACCCGCTTGCTTTTTAAGCATTAAAATGGAAGAAAAAATCTCCAAGTCCAAAGGAAAGCTCTCCTCACAGAATAGGGAAATCGTCCCCACTAAATTCCGAATGGAGTTTGGGTGGAGCTGGCCGACCGTCACGCCAAAGTGGTTCAGAACCTTGACAAGGAGAGGATGGAAAGGCAGCCGCAGCCCCGCAGCGAGCTGCTCCTGGAATATCACGATCTCATCAGGACCATGTTCTCAAGGAAAGTTACCCGTAGGGATAAAGTAGGCATACTCCCCGGGCAAGTTATAGTAGTGTATGAGGGATTGGAGTCCCTCAGGCGTCATGGTCGAAGGGCCGAACTGGTCTAAAGCCCGACCCCGACAAGAGGTGGACGCCAAATTACCCGAGGCTCCTCGACCTATGGGTTCAACCTCTTCCTCAAAACCTACATTAGGCTCGCTAGAACTACCGGGGGATGCAGCTCGGTTCGTAGAACCTGCATCAGACCCGCTTGGACTATCTGAGCTATCCGAGCTAGACATCAGAGTAGAAGACGGGTTCGAGGAAAAGCACTCACCCGAGAAGAAGACTGGAGTAGACCATGAAAGCTCAAATGAGCAGAAGGAACCTAAGACGCGAACTGAAAAGCTTGGACGCGAGCTCGAGAAGTACAGTAGTAGCAGCGGCTGGGGTCCCCCCTGCTATTTATATCCACAGTGACCAGAAAACGACGACCCAGATCAAAGCCAATCCAATGGCCCACAGTCGCGCTGACCGCACGTCCTCCGAATCCGAGACGTGACCAGCACACGTCTTCCTAAAACGGACGGCGCCGGCGCACGTCTCCTCATAACTGACGGGGCGTCGGCGCGCGTCTTTTCAAAACTGATAGGGTGTCAGCGTATGTCTCCCCGCAATAAAAGCGACAGCAGCACGACTCCCGAAATTTGAGAAAACAACGGCCGTCACGTCTCCCAAATGGCGCGCTTTTTGAAAATTCAAATTAAAACGCGCGCCATCAGTTGAATAAAATTCAAAGTGCGGGCAAATCCACCTGCCACCTTGCAAACTCCCCGCGCCAAGGCAGGACCCTTAGCGCAGGGAGTGGGGGGCAATTGATGAAAGGAAATTTGGCCCGACCTCGCAATCACCCAGCACGTGGCAAAAGCAAACAGCTCGGAACAACAGCGCACCCAAGGCGCAAGCACCAAGAGGAACCAGCGATCCGAACTCCCTACTAAGAGCCCAAGCTCCCCTACTAAGAGCCCAAGCTCCCCTATTAAGGACCCGAGCTCCCCACTAAGAGCCCAAGCTCCCCTATTAAGGACTCGAGCTCCCCACTAAGGACCCGAGCTCCCTACTAAGAGCCCGAACTCCCTACTAGGAGCCTGAGCTCTCTACTAAGGACCCGAACTCCCTACTGGAAGCCCGAGCTCCCTACTAAGAACCTAAACTCCCTGCAAGGAGCCCAAACTCTCCCTTCGTCCCTGAGCCTCACAAAGCAGTGACCCGAACTGGCCCTTGGCAGCTCGGGACACTCCCCAAACCGAACTCAAGACTTCACCTCGCCTCGCCACTCCTCTACCTCACCTCCCAAATACCAAGCTGACCGAACGTACCGCCCCTGACACCGGGGGTGCCCGTTTCCCAGGGCAGCGTACCTGACTGGCTTGGGATCTGATGCTTGACGGCCGCACTTCAAACGGTCTCCTGCCACCGCCACCTGCCACCATCGTCACCAGTCGCAGAGGCGACCTCGACAGAAGGAGCAGTGGCGGTTCTGACCAAGTCAGAAGAAATGGCATCCGAACTGGTAGGAACGCAGAAGTAATCATGCCCGATCTGACGGAGCTTGGAAGTGAGTGCGCGAGGTGACTATAAAAGGCCCCCGACCCCCCAAGAAGAAGGTATGCAAACTTTGCGCTATCTGGTTTCATTTTGCCTTTGAAGGATTCTAACTTGAGCTTCGGAGCCTCCACACAGGGTCTCCCCCGGAGCGTTCTCACCCTTTGATTTCATGTTCCCCGTAGCTCCGTTTAGAGGCCAGGTCATCGACAACTAGGACCGGCCGGATTGCGCACCATCAGATATATTTCTTTTGATCAATAGCTTTTCTTTTAGGGGTAAAATAAAAAAACCTCCCCTGAGATTTTTCACAATCATATAAGCCTCCTGTGATGTTTCATTTTAACAAAGAATTATGCTATACTTTTGAAAAAATTAACCTACAGTTACCTCCCTTTTCGTTATTGTCCTAGATAGAAAATGTTGTGGCCTAATGAATTAGTTTTTCAAAATTACCCATTTTACCCCTCATTTATCAATTCAAATAGAAATTTATTAAAATACTCCCAAACTTTTAATTTGTAATTCAAAAGTTCCCCTATTTAGATTGAAAAGAGTAGTAAAGTAATTTTACAAAAACGTTAGGTCTAGTGAAGTTTCGAAGGGCAAACCTAGCATTTTAAATTATATTGAAAGGTGCCCTAATTAATAAGTTGTAAGAGCAATTTTGTAACTTTGAAGTCTCCATTATTGGGACAAAGATGAAAGAGAGATAACTGCAATTTTTTCTTTTTTTTTGAAACTATAGGGGATGTTTTTGTTTGAATATGGTTGTCAAAAATTTTAGGGGAGGATTTTATGTTTTACCCTACTTTTTATCTGCAAAATAAACACCCAATTAGGAAACATAATCGCGATCTTCAATATGAGGAATAGGAGAGCTCGTTTATGTAGATCTCGATTAGAAGCTTCATTTTGTGATAACTTTAAACGAAGTTAGAGCAGTTTCATAGATTCTACTACATCTCTCAAACCAAACTTCCCAAAGAATAAATGAGGTAACATCACCAAATCTCTTTTTTTCTTTTTTGAGTACTTGAATCACACAGGCCCCACCAGCTCTTGATTTGATCTCTAATATGTTGAGATGTTGTTACCAAACATGTGTTCAATAAACTCATAGCGAACTACCACAACATCTTTCCATAGAAATATCTTTCTTTTTATCATTGTCTTCCACTACTATATTGTTGGATTTTAATACCACGAGAGATTAAATCGAATGGGGTTTGATTGATCAATTACATGAAAACATTCCTGGACATACACCTTCAAAAGAATTTTAAATTTCACACAAAAAACTAGTTTTTCAACTTGTTTTCTCTTCTTTAAAGCCTTGTCTCATATCGGAAAATTGTTGAATTTGTTTTGAGCTTTTAAATATGAGCTTGTTTACACTCCTTAAAGTTATAGAGAGGAGAGTATGGAGGCTTGCTACCGTGCAATATATACGTATGTGTGGCACAATAAGATGCTTATTCTACTATGATTATCCAGGTATACTAGAAGGGCACACTGCTGCAAGTTAGATTACTAGTAACAGAAATAATATGTCCACATCTACTTGGATTTTCATGTTTGGTGGGGGTGCAAAATCTTGGGCATCCAAAAGAGAAACCTGTATATCTCACTCGACCATGGAATCCGAATTCATAGCCTTAGCGGTTGTTAGATATAAAACTATGCCCTAGTCTTATGCCTCCAATTTCCATCTACTTTGATAATGAAGCAACTCTATCGAGAGCCTATAGCAGTACTTATAATGACAAGTCCAGACACATAAGTTTAAGACATGAATATATTAGGCAATTAATTTAGGACGGAGCTATCACTATAACATATGTGAAATCAAGTAAAATCTTAGTTGATCCTCTTATATACCAAGGTTTTGCTTAAAGAATTGGTAAGAACAACAATTAAAGAGATAGGATTAAAATCTTTTGCCTAGTCACCAGTGATGGTAACCCAACCTGAATTGAAAATATCAAGTATTGGGTATAATGGGTAATAACAGTAATGGAACACATAGTGAAACTTCACTTATGGGAATGTGGAAGTGGTGTTGCTTCTCATGAAAGCTTAGGTTTTGCTCTCGGAATCATTCATGAAACCAAGAAAGTAGCACATTGTTATAAAAGTTTTAAGAAAATTTGAACTTCCTCAGCTAAGGCTCTATTGTATCCTAGGAGCGAATTTGCTTGTAACTCAACAACAAACTCAGTAAAATTGAGTGGGGGCAAATAACATTCTAACAACAGTGTCTTTAAATATTCCTCAAAGCTTTTCCAATTCCTAACATATACAATTATGAAAGAATTTCCACATAAAAATAGTGATTTTGGAGGGTAAAGTAGATTATCCATTGAGGAACATATCTTATGATGGTTTGGTGCATTACAAGGATGCATATTTTTCTTGTGAATTTGGATAATCAATTTGTTTGAATTGTGAGTGGCAATGGTAATTTTTTTTATCAAATTGGCTTATTTTATTATCTAGTCGACTAAAGTGATTGATGTTTGAAAAATTAAATCTTGTAAAGAACTAGGCATAGACTCTTCTTTGTGGCATACTTAGGAATTTTGTTTCAATTTTTTCATACTTAGGAATTTTTTTCCATGTCCATCGGGTGTGATCAAGAGGTATTATTCAAAAGTTAACTGTCAATAATGTTAGCTAATTGTGAATAGTTATAAAGTTTGAAATTGTGATAGTGCGAAGAGCCTCTTTGAACCAACACCTTTCTCTTTGAGATGACTCTCCATAACTTATATAAAGAGTGTGAACCAACTAATGCACATATAAATTTTCTATCACTTTTTACTGAAAATCACTCTTGTCTCTCTGCTATTGTCTCACAAAAGGTTTCTTCGGAGATTCTTCAACTTTGTTGGATGCAGTTTCTCACCCAAGGCTCTGTTGTATCATTGGAATAAATTTGCTTGTAACCCAACAAAAAACTCAATAAAATTGAGTGGGGGAAAACAACATTTTAAAGGTAGTTTCTTTATATACGCCTGAGAGCTTCTCCTTCAATTTTTCGTGATCCTAATTCCCAAAATACATCATTATGAAAGAATTTCCACATAAAAATAATGATTTTGGAGGATATAGTAGAATGTCCATTGATGGACATTTCTTATAACCATTTGGTGCATTACAAGGATGCATATTTTTCGTGTGAATTTGGATAATCAATTTGTTTGAATTGTGAGTGGGAATGGTAAACTTTTTATTAAGCTTTCTTGTTTTGTTATTTGGTTGACTATAGCTATTGCTATTGGTAGAATTAAATCTTATAAAGAACTAGGCATAGACTCTTCTTTGTGGCGTACTTAGGAATTTTGTTTCAGTTTTTTACATGACGAGGAGTTTGGTCTATGGTCAAGATTGAGATTGGAATTCCCCGAAATCGAAATCAAAATCATTTATTCTCAATGCCTGTTCGGTTCAGATGGAAATTGGAGTTGGACTTCGATAATTGTTGTTTGGTTCATTTTGATTTGAAATCAGAATCAACCAAAATTTTTCATTCTTGTATTAATTTATTAATATTTTATTATTAATTTTCTATTTTATTAATACTTTACTACTATTACTACTAGGGTTTGGGGTTTTTTTGTCATAAGCTCTTCTTTAGAAATTCTAGACCAGGAATCCCATTCCCAAGGGAGGAGCTTAGAATGGTCATTCCCCTATAAGGGGGAATTCCATTGTGATCAAACAAAAGGTTGGAATCGAAATGGTCCATTATTTTATGTCTTACTTTGTCCTTTTGCAAGAGATATTTGGTTTAGACGTTTAGTTCCCCTTGAGGTGTGAGGTTTGGTAATGTTTCAAAGTTCATTTCAGATAAGATGGCTTTTTTATTTTCTAAATTGAGAAAATTCTATTTCTTAGTTGGGTTGCTGTTATTTGTTATGTAATTTGGTGTTTAAGGAATGATGTTATTTTAGAGGTTGTAATGTTAGTTTTGAAAAATATGTTGTTTAGAGTACCGACGAGAGTGAATAGAGTATAACTGATAATCAATCTTTTAAAAACCGACCTAAAGGCCATGCCATTTTTGCCTCCAAGTCGTAGGTTATCGTTTTGACTGGGTGAGTAGAACGGTTTAGACCGTGCTACATCATCATATATATGTATTAAGTATACATACATACATATATATATACATACATATATATATACATATATATATATATGTGTGTGTGTGTGTGTGTGTATGTATAAATATATACATACATACATATTCTATTTCTTAGTTGGGTTGCTGTTATTTGTTATGTAATTTGGTGTTTAAGGAATGATGTTATTTTAGAGGTTGTAATGTTAGTTTTGAAAATACGTTGTTTAGAGTACCGACGAGAGTGAATAGAGTATAACTGATAATCAATCTTTTAAAAACCGACCTAGAGGCCATGCCATTTTTGCCTCAAGTCACAGGTTATCATTTTGATTGGGTGAGTAGAACGGTTTAGACCATGCTACATCATCATATATATATTTATTAAGTATAGATACATACATATATATATATATATATATATATATATGTGTGTGTGTGTGTGTGTGTGTGTGTGTGTGTGCGTGTGTGTGTATAAATATATATATTTTATCACCAAATAATTTATAAATGCATTTTAGATATGTTATATGCATTTTTATATTTAATTTATGCTTTTTAATTTAGTTATTAATTTTTTATTTACAAAAAATAATAAAAATTGCAATTTAAGGCCAAAAAAGGGTTTTTTTTTTGCAAAAATAGTAGGACAAGGAGTGCAAAGTTATGGCCTCTAGAAGTTTGCATACATTGAGCGTGCAACCCATGACCCAGTGACCGGGTTGAACGGGTCAACAGTTGAATCGTTTGGTCGAATGGTTTTTGACCAAGTCAATGGTTTTTAACTGTCTGATGGATCTTGACTGAATCAGACCTAGAATATTAGTTGGGTGATGGTTCAAACGGTTTGACTAGTTGAATTGAAAACAGTGCTGATAATATTGATTGTTGTATAGTATATGAGGCAAGTAATTTATGTAAATTGCAAAGGATCCTAATTAGTGAGAATAATATAATTATTTTTTTATGGTGGTTCTATTAATTCTAACATTGGGTCTTATGGTTGTGTTTTTAACTCTGGTTGTTTTTTAGGTGCGGCTGGGTGATTGTGTATTCAAAGATGGTATGGTAGAACTGCAGTTGGTGGCGTTGTATAATGGTCTCCAATTTAATATGAGACAACCCTAACCCATAACCCTAGTTATTAAAACCCCAACCCTAATCTAATCCAACACTAAAACTTTAGGCTAGGTTAGAATGCAGTTGGGTTCAGGTTCGGCCTGGGTTGGGTTTGGGTTAGTCTCAAGTTGGCCCAAATTTTCTACTTCTTTTTGTTAAATGTATTTATTTCTTAAAACTCTAAGGGCTCATGTTAATTCAATATTAGCATTATTATATAAAAGATCATGGTTATATATAAATACATATATACATAATACACATGCTAAGTACTTACTTGCATAAATACATATTTATGTAATATTTATAAATACAAACATGAAGTTAAGTAGGATTGGTGAAGGCCTCAACCCAAGCCTACATTTTTGGGCTGGGTTCAAACTAACCTAACCCAATTTGCAGCCCTAGACAAAGTTATAGGGATATTGTTATTAAATCAGATTCTGGTCTTTGGTTGTTTCTTTATAAATGGGAATGTAAATAGTGTACCTTAGTCCTATTCCAGGTTAGTGGACGATGTTTTCATTATTTTGTACAGGTCTTATTTTATGAATTTTGTGTCTTTTTGTTATGTTAATAGGATTAAAAGTGTAGGCCATTTTGGTTCTCTGCCATAGGTCTCATTCTTTCAATTCTTATTCATTCTGGGCAAGAATGAATTACATGAGAGTGTTTGGCCATGTTTGGGTTAATTCTCATTTTTTCTTATCCTTATTCAAGATGAAATTTTAAAATGGACAAGAATGGGTAAAAATAGGCAAAATGAGAAAATATTTCTATGAACCAAACATTTTTTTTTCAAATGATGTTTTTTTTTTCAGACTGACAAGTGTCGTATATTGTTCATTTTCGTTCTTCAAAAAAAAAAAATTGTGCTAGTATTCATAAACCGCCAACCTAGGTCTCCAACCGTCAATGTTTACCAATTGACATGGATGTTTTGTAAAAGTACTTTCATAAAAGTGCTTTCATAAAAGTACTTTCGTAAAAGTGCTTTAGTAAAGTACTTTTATAAAAGTGCTTTAGTAAAGTACTTTTATAAAAGTGCTTTCATAAAAGTATTTTTATAAAAGTGTTTTAATGTAAAAGTGTTTTCATAAAAGTACTTACTTTCACAAAACTACTTTTCATAAATTTACTTTTATAAAAGTCCTTAAGTGTAAGAGTACCTTTATAAAAGTGATTTAATATTAAAAATCAGCCCCATAGCACAAAAGTACTTTCGTGTAAAAGTACTTTTATAAAAAATGCTTTCATCTTAATATTTTATCTTTATTGAATATACTTAGGGGTTTCAATGGATTGGGTTTGGATTGGACTTGGTTCAATTCAAAATTAATTTGAATAGATTGGACAGATCAATAAGACATATTGAATTGGACCATTCCAAACTTAATAGTATAAACTATTTATTGGATTGGATTGAACCTGGTCGGTTTGTAGTGGATTTATCTTGGATTGGGTCAGATTGAACCAATATCTGTTCCATAGACATAAATAAGAGTACGGGTGTCAATGGGCCAGGTTTGGGTTGCACCCTATCTATATTAAAACCATTTTGAACAAATAATTTAGACCGTCTAGACATTAAATTGGACCAGTCTAGAATGGTCCAAAGCTAGTATTCATCAGATTGGACCAGTCTAAACATTAAATTGGACTCATATATACTAGACTGGATTGGATTGGACCAAAATCTGGTCCATTGATATAAATTTGATGAAATTGTTAATTGCCTAATAAATTCAGCAAAATAATTTCATTTTAATTTGTTTTAAATAGGTGTTAATTGCTTCTTTTAAATTTTCTTTTATATTTTCCCTATGTAACAAAGTGTAAAAGATTCTCTGGTTTTGTCTTTTCTCTTTTTTATATTTTACATTTTATGCTATTGATGTGGGACCCACGTGATTGATATTTGTTTTGTTGGTGTGGGTCTTGCATGTTTCAACTATATATCTACCAATGAGTATTGTATGTATGTCTTTATTATTATTTTGGTTGATAAAAAAATGAATGAAAAATAAATTTGGAACCAAATACGTTCAAAATATATTATCATGCTTGCCATAAAAAAAGAATTCATTTTTTGAAAAAAAGTATTTAGTCGGATTAAATTTTGTGTAATACGTCTGAATTTTTTTTTATTTTTTTGATATTTGGTGCCATGCACGACTCATAACCCCTTTTCCTCAAATCAGTGGTAGAGAAACCGATTCTGCATCAATGCTAGAACAAACCAGCTAACATACCAACGAGCCATCCCGCCTATATAAAAACCCAGTACCCAATATCGGTCCTAGCAATCGGGATATTTATTTCTTCTGTCTTGAATTGTGTATTTATTACTTCTGAAATGGTGCTTACTTTGATGAACTTTACACAGAATACACAACCTACTTTGTGTATAGTGAACAGTTAACTATAAATATAAGGACATGTAAAAGCAAAATTCTTGGCTGATTCTTATGCTTTTGGCAAGTGGATGAAGAAATGCATTTCAAAGTGTATATAACTATATGTTACCACAAGTAACCTACAGAATACCACTAACTTGGAACTAAAGCCATGGCCTTCTACCCAACTTGAATCAATGGTTAATCTTCAGTTGGAAATTCACCATTGATGTTATTTCTCATGGGATATGGCTCTGCTGCTTCACTTATCCCAGATTCTATACACAATTTTATCAACAAGGCTGAAGTAGGAGTTGCTCCATGACCTTTTCATGGCTAAAACAAGAAAGGGTACCAGAAGACCTGCTGCAAAACCTGTACCAATACCAGAGTAAAACCAGTTGCTGTTGACTATATTGCCCCCATTCCTCTCAACAGTTGTTTGTTTATTTGAATCCTCACCTTCATCACATTTTACAGGAAGTGGATCACCACATAGACCTGGATTTCCAGTGTATGAGTACATGTCAAAAGTTGTCAACTGCCCCTTGAATGGAATTGAGCCTGATAAGTTGTTGTTTGACAAGTTGAGATAACTCAAGGAAGCCATGGTCGACATGATAGAAGGAATGGAACCAGAGAGCTGATTGTTTGAGACATCAAGAGATGACAATTCATGCAAGCTCGCAATTGTTTCAGGAATTTTTCCAGTGAAATGGTTTCTTGACAAGTTCAAAACCATCAACCCTGATAGATTTGTTATTGATTCAGGGAAGTCTCCATATAAATTATTTTCAGACAGGTCAATGCAGGTTACAAGAGAAAGAGTTTTGCTGTATGTAAGGAGCAAGCCTTTCATGGACAAATCCAAGCTCTCCTCGTAGTATATGACAATGCCTCCGACGCCTCCGTACAGCAAATACTGGTTTTCCTCTTGTACATTGGCCATTGCTTTAAGATTCCCTAAGCTAGAAGGAATGCTGCCAACCAAATTGTTATCTGCAAGATCCAACACTTGTAGGGAGCTCATATTGGAAAGTTGGGATGGAATTCTACCAGAAAATGCATTTGACCTCAGCCGAAGAATTCTAAGAGCAAATAGACTTTCTCCGATCCAATATGGAATTTTACCCAACAATTTGTTGTTTCCGAGATCCAGCGTCTCCAAGCTAGAGCAGTTTTGTAGGGATGAAGGGAGCTCCCCTGATATCCCATTACCACCAAGGTGCAAAGACTGAAGCATCAACAATTGGCCCCATGACAAAGGGATTGACCCTGATAAATGATTGTCTCTAAGGTCTAGGGCATTTAGACTAGAACAATTCCCTAAGCTTGCAGGGAGGTTTCCTGTTAAATTGTTTCCCGAAAGACTAAGGACCTCTAGCAGCAACATGTTTCCTATAGAGGTTGGGATATTGCCTGTTAGATGGTTATTTGAAAGAGAAAGAAAAATCAAGTTGGGAACTACAAAGCCAATGTCTGGGGGGATAGATCCAGAGAATCGATTATTAGAGAGATCCAGTGACACAATCTCCACTGCTGGAAGAGGTATGGGTCCTTCCAATAGGTTGGAGCTGAAATCAACACCCACACCATGGATGAGGTTAAGTGGGTTTGGCAGTTTACCCTGTAATTGGTTCAAAGAGACATTCAATACTACATTTATATTGGAGGAAACATTCCAAAACCAGTAGGGTATTGGACTGGAAATGCTAGCATTTGAGAAGTCCAAATCTGTGAGTTGCTTTTGAGTTTCAAGCCAAGCTGGAAAATTTGGACCCAACCGGCATGATCTCATATAAATTCTCATGACCTGAAATGGAGGGACCCATTTGGAGGTAACATTCAAAATTAATAAGGAATTAGAAGACATGCTTAGTAACTCCAAGTTACTAAGCTTTGAGAAATGAGATTCTGACACAGAACCTCTTAGTTGGTTGTAAGACAGATCTAAAGAAACCAATTTGGAAAGTTGTCCTAGAGAATCTGGGATGCTTCCATTCAGTTCATTCTTTCGAAGCCACAAGTACTGTAGTTGTGACAATCTACCTAGAGATGGAGGGATGGGGCCTTGGAAGGAGTTATTCTCAAAATCCAGTACTTGCAGATTCTTCAGCTGGCCCAGCCAGTCTGGTAGACTCCCCACCAAACGGTTGCTACTCATCCTCATTGAGATCAGGTTAGGCAAGGGGCTCCCGCCAGACCTGCAGTAGTTTTCTGTCCTTTGAACAAATTCTGGTAACACCCCATCCAAGTTGTTATTAGATAATTCTAAGCTCTTTAAGTTGCAAAGCTTACCAATGGAGCTTGGAATTCCGCCCTTGATGTTGTTGTTAGACAAGTCCAATTCATCCAAGGATGTCATGTTTCCAAGGGATGAAGGTATTTTGCCATGTATTCTGTTTCCAAATAGCTTCAATATCTCGATTCTTGGCCAACTTCCACCGAGTAACTGTGGACAACTAGCAGACAGATTGTTCATGGAAAGATCCAAGTAACGCAAATTTGGAAGCTTGGAGAAACCAAGAGGAATCCTTCCATAAAGACCAGTAATATCACCTACATCCACATACACAAGGCTGCTCACATTCACGATCCAGTTGAGAATCTTCATACTGAAACTGTTTGAGCTCAAATCTATAACTTTGAGTAAAGTAAAATTAACAGGTTGAATAGATGAAATGGAGCCTGGGAGGCTGCAGCTAGATAAATGCAACTCTGTCAGTGATGGGAGCATATTTAGAACTTGGACCCAATTGGACTCCACACTCGAGAGGTTCACTCCATTCAGTGCAAGGTGTCTTAGAGAAGCAAGACCAGTTACCCACTGAATATCAGCAGCTATTAGTTGAGGATTAAAATCATTCAAAACATTGGATACAGAAGACAAATCAAGATACTGCAACTTAGTAAGATTACCAATATTGGCAGGAATTGCACCGCTAAACCCAGCATTGGATAGGTTCAGGTATCTCAATTCCTTGATAGAACCGAGAAAGTCAGGAATTGGGATGCCTTGAAATGTGTTGAGGCTCAAGTCTAAATACCTCAAAGACTTGAGCCTTAACAAAGAAGGATCAATCCGCCCACTTAAGTTCCAAAATCCATACCAGACAGAAGAATAAGGGTCATATGGATGTGGGTTGTGGAGATCGATTGCAGTTACAGCTCCAGTTTTGTTGTCGCACCTGACACCGCTCCATTGACAGCACTCACTCCCTTGCCATGAATGGAGTCGACCTTCAGGATCGACAATACCACTTCTGAAGTCGATCAGAGCTTTCCTATCAGATTCTGAGCAACCTGTTGCAGCACCATGACAAACTGATACTCTTGACAACAAATAGATAATAAGCAGAGCCCACCCAACAACATAAAATGTTCTCATTATTTCAGCAGTAGTTCCAAGAGACATTCTCAATAGTTTCATTTGTGAGTGAACAGGGAGAATCTTTTCATTTCTTAAATAGATTCAAGGGCGTGTCTTTGGGGATAAGATCTGAGAGAAGAAAAGGGAGAGCGAAGACTCTCGTCGACTTGAACTGATTTCTGTTCTTCTCGTCAAAGTCAAGGGCCTACTTGAGTCTTCAATGAATTACTGAGCTTTGCGTGCTCTTTGCGCAAATCTTTGTGCTGAAGATGAGAAAGTGCAAAGAGCCACCGCGTTAATGGCTGTCTTCTTCGCTGGGAGATCTTATTTACTGGAACAAGTGGAAAGATATTTATTGTTCAATGTGGCAGACATGGACTAAGGAACCAAACAAATTATCAACCAAAGGGCCATCAATCTGGACTTTGGAGGGGATCACTAATCAAGTCATCCTGTTTCAGAAATTTTGCCAGGATTCGGCAAGCCGCCTTATAATTTAGACTTCAATTGTTCAGATATTCATTGATGGCCTATGTCTATGCTTGTTCAGTAACCTAAATACAAATTAAATTAGCTTGGTTGACCCGAGACTTTCTGGGTTTTCACCAAATAGAGTTTCTAATCCTTCTGTGTGGGGCACACCATACCAAGCCAGGAACTGCTGCATGAACTCCTCCAAAACGTTTGGCTCAATTTTCAAAAGGAATCGTTTCGTTATGAAGTTTTCCACATGCGTGAACATAATAGATGGTGACTGTGATGGAAACCTAAAAGTCCCAGGCATTGTGGACCCTTTCTCAGATTACTTTTTCGACACCATTCTTCACGCTAGGTGGAAAATTTCAAAGGCATTTTAGACTAATTAACTCAAACTGAGATGAAACCATGAAACTGAAGAGGGGAGTTTTGGATTAATTGCCAACATGCATTCTGGCATTGTCAACATCAATCCCACACCATATAACCCACCTTCCTCTTCTTTTCCATGGAACAATAGCCTTCATTTTCTGGAAGGGAGATATGATAAGAAGGTGATTGGAGTCTTTGCAAAGCATACAAACAGAAAATTTAGGATTTTGAATTTAGGCCATCTTTGATTTGATAGCAAAAGGAAAGGAAAAATAAGGAAATCTATACAAAGTTTGCAAAGGTTTCTCTACCTTTTCTTTCCTTTCTCTACCTTTTTCTTCAAACCAAACATAGCCTTAAGAAAAAATCTATTTTATAGAAAAGATATGGTATTGAAAGAGTTTTGACCAATCAAAATTCCTTATGAATTTAATAAATAACCACCTGATAGGTTACCACTTAATTTTATGATACTGGTTCAATAATGTTAATAGACTTGGAGGTGATGAAAAGCCAAAAGAACAAATTTGACTGTACGGGTCTCCAATTTACTGGTTCTACCATTGGACCTTGATGGTGGGATATTTTCCCCTAATGGTGTAATATGTATCATGTAAGAGTGGTTATCTTTCTTTGTAAAATGATCTGAGATAAGAAGAATGGAACATTTGGACAAGTGGCAAAGAATTGTAGGCCTGAAGTTTGCCACATAGAGGGTGTGAAAGATCTATGGACACAATGTTTTCAAAAAAGAACAGGCAACAAAATGAGAATGGGCTTTGTTTCTTCTCTCTCTTCATTCTATTGAATTATGAATTAGAATTAAATGTCTAACTTTAAAATCACCAAAATCACCCAGTTGTACTTGAAAACCAGATTAGGCATCAAAACGGAAATGGGTATTGTTTCTATTTTCTCATACATTTACGAGGTTTAAATTGCCAAAAGTAGCCAGTTACTCTTGAGGGTGTAATTCCAGTTTAACCCTATTAAATTGGCAATCCAGTCAAGTTTTCAAAACCTTACATGGATTTATACTGTATGACTAGAATACATTTTACAGTCATACTACAATTCAGAAACCCTTAGGCTGCGTTTAGAAACGATGCAAATAAGTGTGAATGCAAGTATGTAGAGTGTAAAACAGTTCATATAAATTGCAAAATTGGATTAGTTTTGCACCGACAAATTTACCTTCTTACGAAATTGACTTTTAATTGTAATGGGTGTGAATTCCAATAAAGCATATGTTTTTTTTTTTTTTTTTAACAAAAATCCACTTGATTGCAAATTTACTTCTTTTTTATTGATGTACTTATGCATTGGCCTGTCATTTGTCAATGCATAAATATAATGTTGCCAAATACAGGCAAAAATTAACCAGAGTACAAATTTACCCTGAATGGGGATTTACACTCCATTTACATCCTTTCCAAACGCAGCCTCAATAAAACGTGAACACACCACTGATTTTATATTTTATCATTTTACACTGTCGCAGGACAATTTGAAATAACACTGCATGCATTATGACACGGTAGTAGCTTCTGTATGAAAATATTGATCCCAGTTATCTGGGGTCTTGGTAGAGGCAGGTTGGATACAGATCTAACCTTTGAATTGAAATTTGCTATTGAAACCAGTAGCTGAGATGGTCACTTGGTGCCAATCTAAATATGGAGGTATAGAGGTTGGGGATCAAATCCATGTAACTGCAGTCGAGAAGTGGCATGCACCCTGCTCTGCCTCAACCCCTAAGATGTTTTCAAGTTGTATTGGGAACATCTCGTGATGATGTCTCGTTATCTCTCATACTTGTCATTGGGAGATGTTTCCAATACAAGGTAGGGATATTCGGGCATTGTGGGGCACTGATGTGAATTCAATTAATCTAAAAAGAGAAAATTGGCACACTTGTTTAACTCTCACTTCCTCGTATGATTTTATTTTTCAAGGAATAAACAACTGCCACATCAGTACATGGCAGTTATTTTTGTTTTTTCTTAAAAATAAGTTGTGCATATTTATCAAAACAAAAAAGTTGTGCATATTTGCGAGCATTCCATTAGTGTTTTTCTACAAAGTTTCCAAAATAATATTTTCAATACATGCCAAGACCATCCAATTAGTCTGGTGTCCATGACTTGTACGTTCTACATTAGTGAATCCAGATTTATTCCTCAGAGAGTGCTCGTCATACCAACCTCAGCATTTGCATCCGCACATTGGTAACATCGTATTTTTTCATTCATATTCATGGGAAAAATTCTCAATGAATAAATGCAACATTTTTAAGTTTTTGACACCAAGCCCCCATCAGTGAAAGGTCCACCCCATTCAATGCAACATTTCTTAGAAAACCTTAGACCAGTTACCTACTAAATATCATCATCAGTCAATGCAGAGAATTCAGAAAAGACACCAAGCTAGCACAACTAGACAGGGTACCCAAGTTGGAAGGGATTGTGCCAATAAACCCAGCAATTGACAGATTTAAGTATTGCAACTGTCGGGATTGACAAGTGAGTGAACGGTGTGCTGCCTTACAGTTACAGAGGAATAAAAGAGGCAAGAAACTGATATACAAGGATTGATTCATAACCTAACTTAAGCTTTTCCATTAAAAGTGGCATCCCACTCTTGTGTCTAATTCCCCGTGAATTTGATAAATAGCCACCTGATTAGTTTACCACTTTTATGATAGTGGTTGACTGGTTCCAAGTTTTCTGGTATTATAGTTGAACCCTATGTTATCGGGTCAAAAGAAAGTTCTGCAACTATGGTTAGTTTGTGTTCGCACATCCCACCGTCTCGGTGACCCTCAACAGCAATACCTTCGGAATTGAAGATGTGGGTTGAGACAAACCTAAATACCTTAAAAGACTTGACCTTAACAAAGGAAGATCAACCTGCCCACATAAGTTCCAGGACCCATATCTGCTAGAATCGGTCATAGGTGTTGGTTGCGGAGCTCAATTGCAGTTAGTGCTTCAATAGATGCTTCTTGTCACGACGAAAGCCAATTTTCAGGACTGACACCATTTCTGAAGTCAATAAGAGATCTATCAGCTCCTGAGTATTGGATTTTACCACTACAAACGAGCATTCTCGACAATAAACAGAGGACTAACAAAATCTGATCGACAACAGAACCTTTTCATTTCCTCAACAATTCCAGAACGAAAACCATGAACTAATGTGAACCATGAAATCTGATATTTTAAGACTTTCTTTATATTTCTTTCATCACAAGCAACTCTGCCCTTTTCTTTAGAAGATTTAATGGTGTGTGAGTGTGTATTCATTGATAAGATCATAGACAGAAGCCATGAAATTTGTATTTTCTAGTCGAAGAGCGAGAGCTAAACTAATCTATCTAAAGCTTGGGCACAAATTTATATACTTTGGAGCAATTTCTTATTTGAATCCACTGTTTATTGCTCTCAGTTATGAGCAAAGCTTCTTTGAACTCAGCAATCAGCAGCAATTACTAGTATGTGGCCTTCCTTTTCTTCTTCTAGGTCGGGTGGCTTCCTTTCTGTTCTTTGGTCAAAGCAGACCGCACTACCCACCTGCTCAATCTTTTATTGTTTTACTATTTCCCCCTTCCCCATTCTTACTCTACCATTTATCGGTTGCAGCTGCCCCAATCTCTCTCTATAGAGAGAACAACGATCTTCTGTTTCTCTGTGATCTCTCTTTGTTAGAGTTGGTGACCAGAAAGATGATTAGTCCAAATCGCCAATGGCAATGGAGGCGGTAAATATCTCCCCCAAATTTCATTCCTCTACGTAAATTGACTAAATTCATGTTTTCTTCTTCTTCTTTTCCCTAACGTATACAATCTAGAAATGATGCCAAGCCGGTTTCTGGTTCAAATCTAGAACTACAGAGGAAGCCAATTACCCCGAATCCCCTCCCTGATCAACCCTTTTTCTTGAGTACTTCGATCAAAATCATCACACATCAATTAATACACTTACAGCCATGTAATCTGCAGACACTTCATACTTTAGTTCTAACCGTCGGATATGGAATCAGTTTCAACACTATTCCCAATTCCCACATCATATGGCTGACTCACAAATTGTACTATTATTAGGTAGGAAACTGAGATTGAAACGTCGTACTTAGATTCTAATCCAAAAGTGTTGAACTAAGGATCACCAGATTGTCATCTCTACCCCACTAGCAGTTATCTTTCCACACTGGGACTGAAAGGTGTAGGGCGTGCAGGGTGTCACGAGTCGCCCAGCTACCAAACTTCCCGATTCGGTCTCTGTCGTATCATAATCATCATTTTACTAACGCCAATGCGCGTTGGAGATCAAGAAAAATCTTTATTGGAATCTAATTGTCACATGTAGCGAAGAATAGATAATTATTGAAATTGTTTCAAAGTCAGGAGAATCTTATCTAATATTGTTTCATAGTTCCAAAGTTATGATGTAGAATATAAAATAAAACTCAATTACAACAATTATAATTAAATGTAATAAAGACATAATGCATGCAGAGATAATAAAATCAATTACCGATATATGCAAGTGATATATAATATGGTATGTAATCACATGAATATGAAGTATCAATACATGCAAGATATATGTTATGTAGACAATTAAATAACACTAATTTGATAAATAAATAATACTGTTAAATAAAAAATACTATATTTAATTAATAAAAAATACTGTAATTATTGAAGTAACTACTGTAATTATTGAAATAAATACTATAACTATTGAAAAATACTATAATTAAATAATAGTAATTTAGTATTATAGTTAAATAAATACTATTAGCTAAAAGAAATACTTTATTTTAATAAATATTATTATTAAAAAATTAATTAAATACCGGAATTAATGATAAATACCTTAATTACTATTAAATACTGTTAAGAAATACTACTAAAAATACTGCTATTTATTTAATTAAAAAGATACCATAATTAAATAAATATTGCAATTAATAAATACTGTTAAATTTTACTATACCTAAATAAATACCATAATTAAATTAAATATATATTGTATTTAAAATAATGTTAACGATACTGTTAATGAATTAAATAAATACCGTTAATTGAAATAAATACTGTAATTAATGAAAAATACTATAATTAAATAATAGTAATTTCATACCATAATTAATAATGAAACATTGATATTAAATAAATACTATAATTAATAAAAATTACTGCAATTAAATAACACTAATTTGATAAATAACTAATACTGTTAAATAAAAAATATTGTATTTAATTAAAAATACCATAAATTAATTAAAGATACGTAATTAAATAAATACTATTATTTAAATTAATGCTATAATTAAATCAAATATATACCGTATTTAAATTAACGTTAACAAATATTGTTAATGAATTAAATAAATACCATTAGTTGAAATTAATACCGTAATTAAATAAATACCATTAGTTAAAAGAAATAACTTATTTTATTAAATACTGTTATTAATAAAAACATACTGTAATTAAATAATAGTAATTTAATACGAAAATTAAATATATACAATTAGTTAAAAGAAAATCATTATTTTAATAAATACTGTTATTAAAAAACTAATTAAATACTGGAATTAGCAATAAAAACCTTAATTATTGTTAAAAACTGTTATGAAAACTACTAAACAGTAATTTAACACCGCAATTAAATAAATACTTAAATTAATAAAAATATACCGCAACTAATAAATACTGCAACTAAATAAATACCTTAATTACAAAATACCATAATTAAATAAATACTGTAATTAATAAAAGTATACCGCAATTAAATAACAGTAATTTAATACTGTTATTAAATTAAATAAATACCACATTTAAAATGATGTTAATGTATACTGCTAAAAAATTAAATAAATACCGTTAGTTACATGGATTAAAAAATTATAATGTTAATGTAACAGTAATTCAAACACTAAATAATTTTTGGATATTTAGTTATGTTTTTTAACAAAATTACAACAAAAATTTAAATAACAAAAAATTTATATATTTAATTCATTATGTTAAATACTTCAATAATTTAAAAATAGTGATGTTAAATATTTATAACATAACGTTGGTTAAAAAATAAAAAACTAAATAATTTTTGTTCTTTAAAAACAGTTATGTTAAATAATTTAAAATCTATTATGTTATTCAATGAATTTTAAATAACAAAAATTTAATTCATTAAATTCATAAAACTGCACTTTTTTAAAAAACATATAAAACATATAATGTTAAAACTATTAAAAAAATTGCTAAATAGTTATTTAATACCGCAATTAAATACTATAATTAATAAAAATATACCGCAACTAATAAATACCGCAATTAAATAAATACTTTAATTACAAAATACCATAATTAAATTACTACTGTAATTATTAAAAATATACCGTGATTAAATAATACTAATAAAAAATAGTGTTTAATAAAAAAAAATATTGTTAATACGACAAATATTAAATAACACGAACTGTCAACTGTGTATAACATGACAAATATTACAACTACGTTGTTGTTAATACGGGTCGGTTTTGACCCGTTAATAGTTTACCGAAAACGGGTCGACACCGAACCATTTATCTTCATCTTCTTCGCCTGGTTAAGCGAAAACGGGTTTATTAACAGCAAAAAGTTTTGTGTTTTTTTTTACTATTTTTCTTACTAATAGCATCTACTCTGTTCACAGCATACATTCAAATCAAAATACACTTTTTATTTGTGTTTTTTTACTGTTTTTCTTACTAATAACATCTACTCTGTTCGTAGAATACATAATCAAAACACACTTGTTCTGCTTGGTGTGCTTTCGCCTGATCACCCCTGGTCTGCTTTCTACTTGTTTCTTGTCGAGCAACAATGTCTTTCCGCCTGGTCATGCCAAATTTGGTGTTCTTGTCGAGCATGAGATTTAGCTTTCCGCATGGTCGTGCCCGATTTAGTAAATGCTTCAGTGATTTACCGATTTGGTATTCTTCGCCTCGTCTGCTTGGTCTGCTTTCGCCTGATCACGCCTGGTCACGCTCGATTTGGTGTTCTTGTTGAGCAACAATGTCAAAGTTAGATTAAAGAGGTGGGTTGACAGTGGCGTGAAAATACAAAACTCCAAAGTGGATGAGATGTGTGTATGCTCACCCTCTTGGAAAATAAACAAAAGAAGCATTAGCCCTCAATTTAGTAAAACCCAAGTCAAGTAGATTGTCTCTTAACCAAGTAAATCAAGCCCGTGGGGCATTGTTTTATGCATGAGTGATAACTGTTTAGGTGATAGATATGCTGAGAGAAACGAGGGTCAGTAAACCTAAATGGTTGTTTCATATATATTTTGTCGGTAAGTAAAGAACCATGTAAAAATGCATTATTTACATCAAGTTGACGTGGATATCCCAATTAGAAGACACAAAAAGAGAGATTGAACTATGCGAATAGTGGTTGGCCTTATGACAGAACTGAAGGTCATGTCATAGTTGAGGCCAGCTTCCTGCTGAGAATACTCTTTAGCCACCAAGCGGGCTTTAAACCGCTCAACCGAACCATCAGGTTTCCTCTTAATCTTGAATACCCATCGATCCCCAATGATGTCCTTGCTAGGCAGCGGGGGAACAAGAGTCCAAGTATTATTGTGAAGTAAAGCTCGATACTCACTTCCATGGTGGATACCATTGGGGACCCTTTTGAGATTGGGTGTTACAACTTGGTTCAGATTCAACAAGAGGGCTCATGTAGAGAGCATGCTTAGGGTTTAGCTTATAAATACCACGGCGACCCTGTGTGGTCATTGGATGTTGAGAAATAAGGGGAATTGCAATAGTATCACCAGTCGAAGTATCAGAAACAATGAGCTGAAGAGGCTACAATATAGTTATAGAGCACGGTGATTCTTTGATAGCAGCACTGTTGGCTCTACTCCATGAATTAAAATTTGCAAATGCATTTGGTTCCATCATTTGGAGGGGGAAGGGGATTCTCAGGTGGTCATTCTTTGACATCTTGGACAAGGGAGCTACTGCTACTTTTAAATGGGTGAGAAGAACAACAAATGGGATGGCGGATACTCCACTAAACAAAGGGCGTTCAGACAACAAATGTTTTGGGAAAATTTGTAAACTTTTCTTTAATTGGGGTGGACTTTAATCCCACCTTGATGTAATTTTTAAATATTCTCTAATAAAATAATCAAAAAAAATGAAGAGGGTCATATCATTTCTGTCTATTCAGAGCCGATTGGTGCGGGTGGCTCTTTAAAGGGAAGAAGTTATAGCTGTGATGGAAGGAGTAGAAAGCGCAGGGAGTTTGAATATAAGAAAGTTAATCATGGAGAGAGACTCTAAATTGGTGATGGGATGGCTACAAAGCATGGAGGCATAGATGTGGACTTACAGGAATGAGATAAACTAAGAAAGTTATTCATTGAGGGAGACTCTAAATTGGTGATGGATGGCTACAAAGCAAGGAGGCAAAGATGTGGACATACATGAATCAAATAAAGAAATTCAGATGGTTGATTAACGATATGGAAGTGAGGTATTAACAGGTAAAAAGGATTGCTAATAATTTGACTTAAATATTAGCTAAACAAGGTGTGGAGAGAGATCAACTCTTTTGGACACAGTTGTAAGAAAAAGATAGGGGAGAGATAAGAAGTTTTATCTCATTTTGATTGATTATAAGTGATTGTACATGTATATACTTTTTCTTTAATTAATAAAATTTATGATTATTGATAAAAGATAGCTTGGATTAATATTTGGAAAGAAAGTACATGAAAGAGAACATATGTCAATGTACAGAAAAATATGCAACATCAGTTGTCCTCCAATACAAAAATTAGGTAGTTAATAACTGCCACTATACACCCTTTCATTATAAAATCTAGATAAATTCAGGTGTTTTAAAAGTGAGAAACACAACTAAAGCACAAGGAGTTCCTAGGGCTTGAGAAGTAAGGTACAAGGTGAGACACTACAATAAAGTGAGATGTCACCTTTTGAGGGTTATACCTGATGGGTTAATATAGCATCTGCCCATAGTCCTTGGGCCTTCATAAGATGGTTGGACCCAATGACCATTTAGTGTAAATGTTGGGCCCATTAAGAGCCCATAGTGATGGACTCAAGGGTTCAATGTATTCAGTAGTGAATTTGGCCAGGCCTTGTAACAGAGGCTAGGCTAAACCCATGCCACTAATGTGTAGATTAATGATAGGGTCCCACGCCATACAAAGAGAGCCAAGCTAGCTAACATTAAAGTGGAAGTGAGCCTGAAAGCTTAATGGAACTAAAATCCCATTTCGAACTGGGGTTAATTAGATTAATTAAATAGGGGCGGATCTGGGATTTGGATCAGTAGATAAGATAAGGGATTATCCTTATCCACTTAAAGAGTCCAGATCCAAATAAAGATTTGGATCAAAGGAACTCCTAATTTGATTAGAAAGTCTGATCTTTATCTGCAGATAAAATAAGAGATTATTCTTATCCTCTTAAAGAGTCTAGATCCAAATCTTTATTTGGATCAGGAAACTCATAATGAGATTAGGAAATTGTCTCTTTAAGGCTATAAATAAGAGAGCAGGGCGAACCTTCAAATCACACTCACTGAAAATAGAGAGAAGACAACACAGTTAGACTGATCTTGCCTTCTGCTCTTTTTCTTCCTGCTCTTGCCGCTCTACCCTATTCGATCTCCAATTCTTGGATTGGATCAAGATTCGATCTTTATATTGTTTCTTGCCAGAAGAAACAATTTCGAAGTTGTGCTCACTGCCACATTCGATTCTTGCTGAAGAATCACTAGTTCTTGGTGAAGAACTACCTGCTGATCCTGCCTCATCCCAAGCTGTCATCTTCAGTGGAGGGAGGATTTGGTACTCTCTTTGGGTGTGAACACCCACGTTGGGAGGAGCATTCTTGCGTGGATTCCGTATCAGGTATATCCCTCTCTTGATTTGGTTTTAGATTTGGTCCGGTTTGGTTACAAGAACAAACCTTGAAAATGCAATTTTCTAAATTGGGAATGGGATTCCCAGATGGGAGTAAAGAAATTTTTGAAATTTCGCCCAACCTTCTTGTGGTTCGGCCATCCATATGATGGATCTCTCATCCCTTCAAGCTAGCATAAGCTAAAGAAAACTCAATACATTTCATTGCCTCTGTGTAAAACGTCCATACATATTTATAGATTCTAAACTCATAATAATCCTAGGAGTCAAACTGTTAGACTCATAATAGTTTTAGGAGTCAAAACTGTTAGACTCCATAATCCTAGTAGGACTCAACTAAGTTGTCATATCCTATTTTAGATCAAAGAAGACTCAATAACTCTAATCCTACTTATGCAATGACTCTGAAATTTTAAACATAAACAAAGTATAACTAGACAATCAAACCCTATTATTGGACCCTATAGAAAATTTATTAAATGGCAAATATACCCTTGGTGTTCAATTCAGTCCAAATCCCAAGTACCGTCACTATGCCATATCAGGACCTGCTGATCGGTTCCTATCAGTACCTGACTGCTGATGTGCACTTTTCCTCTTATACAATTGATGAACAAGTTGGTTGTTCCCATATAGAAGCCTCGGTTCCTTGAGAGCCCATGTTCCTGCATATTTTATTTATGAATGCTAAGTGCCAAGGTTTTATGCTTCAAGCATTATCAATATGTCAAGGGGGGGGGGGATGAGGAAAAGAACGAAGTTAACAATGCGGTTAGTCTGCAAACTAGATTTGTAGAATGCTTATAATCCTTGATCATGCTTGCACTTCTCCTCTTACACAATTGATGCACAGGTCGGTTGTTCCCATATAGAAGCCTTGGTTTCTTAAGAGCCCCTGTTCTAGCATATTTTATTTATGAATGCTAAATGCCAAGGTTTTATGCTTCAAGCATTATCAATATGTCAAACAGGGGAAAAAGAGGAAAAGAACGAAGTTAAAAATGCGGCTTGTCTGCAAATTGGATTTGTAGAATGCTTATTGTTGAAATACTGTGTTTTTGTATGTTTAGTACCGTAGGGGTACTTTAGTCCTTTCAGCATGTTTTATTTTAAGTTGTCACCCTAGTATAAATAACAAAAAAGCTGGCGCCACCAGTAACTTTCTGAGACTCCAAACTTTGGTCTCTCTTCTCTCTCTCTCTCTTCTTTCTCCTCCTCTAGATAACATAGTATCAGAGTGGGACTGTTAGATCCGAAAGAAGAGATCGAGCACACCTTCCCTGTCTTCTCCATTTGCCAGATCCAGATCCAGATTCATTGAAGATCCAAATCCAGATTCAAATCGGACTGAAGTACTCTCTCTCCCTTTTTTTTATTTTTTTTGGTCGTGTGCCAGAACAAAACCTGTAATAGGTTCAGACTGTTAATGTGAGGCGAGCAGTCCCTCTTCTTTCCTTTTTTGTGTGATCGGCTGATCCCTGTAACACACTGTAGGTTAGTAATGACCTTTACATGCTGAGACAACATATTTTTTAGTGAACTTCTAGGTCAGGTGGTGACCTGTATGTGCTGCAACAACAGCCAAAATTGATTTGTAGGTGAAGAGAGGACCTGTATATGCTGCTACAACAGCCATACCTGATTTATGGTAGGATAGTGATGACCTATGAGTTTGGTAATAACAACTAATTTTAGTTGAAGAACTGAGTTTTAAAAGAAGGGAAAGGAGGGGAGTGGTTGTCTCTAATTCCCTAGTACAAAATATTTGTTTTTGGGTGTTCGGCTGCTTCTTTTTGGCCGGCCTTGTGTTCAATTGAAGTGTAACCTAAAGTTGTGATTATGAGTGGTGAAGACTCTGCCACATTTGGAGTCTCCTCAATGAAGAATGAAACAAGTGGGGGAATAGATTTATCCTTCCCTATGGTTGTTATACCCCTGGATAGTCTGAATTAGTTAGAATGGTCGAGGGGGATCAAATTATACATTACTGCAAGGGCAAAAATAGGGTATATAAATGGGAGAATTAAAGAACCAAATTCTGGGAGCGCTGAGTATGACAGATGGAACCAGGAAAATAGCATGGTTATGTCCTGGTTTTTGGTGTCAATGCAACCTCAGGTGAGAAGGAACTTTATGTGGGCTGAAACGACTTATGAGATTTGGGAATAGGCAAAATCGACCTATTCTAAACTATGCCACTATGCAAAAATCTATCAGTTACATGCAGAATCATCCACTTGTAAACAGGGAGAGAGGAACCTTTCTGCATACTATTCAGATTTGACCTCTGTTTGGAAGGAGTTAGATCACTATCTGAGTGTAGATTGGAAGTGTGATGAAGATGCAAAAGCATACAAGAAGCTTGTTTCCCAATAGAGAGTATTTGCATTTCTCCATGGTTTGAATCCAATATATGAATCCATCAGAGTCCAAATCCTAGGCAGCAAGGATCTTCCCTCTGTCTAGGAGATTTATGCATTGGTACAGTTGGAAGAGAATAGAAGAAATTTAATGAACAGCTCCAGAGGGGATGCAGTTGTGTTGGCAGCAAAAGGGAACATTACTACAGGTGGAAGAATTTTTTTTAAGAAGGGGGACCCTCAAAAAAGGGTGGAAGACAAAGACAAACTATGGTGCACCCATTGCTAGAAACCCCGACATACTCGGGAAACATGCTGGGATCTTCATGGAAAGCCCAAATGGGCCTAGGATTTAAGCAAGAAGCAAGGTTCAGACCTGAATAAGAAGCTAGGACAGCAAGGTCCAAGAAAGTTCACCACAGCAAATGTGGCTTCTTAGGAGAATCAGCCCCCCTACTACTGCTATGACTCAGACATACACTTCTGGTTCTGACCCGAGGGAGGATATTATCAATTCCTTCTGTGACCATTTGGAACTCTATGGTAAAGCAATTCGTCAGATGGATTCTTCTCCTCCTTCAACTTCATTTGCATCTACATCGGGTAACTCTGCCACATCTTTCCATGTATTGTCTCATCCCCCTGACTCACCTTGGATAATTGATTCTGGAGCGTCAAAACATATGACCGGTAAGTCCACTTATTCTACCATAGCTGGTCAAGGAACCATCTCTCTTCCCTTTGGCCTCACCCTGACTAATGTCTTACATGTTCCAAAATTCTCCATTAATTTGTTCTCTATTAGTAGTATCATTAATTATTTAAACTGTTCAGTAACCTTTTTCCCTTCTCATTGTGTACTCCAAGATTTTGCCTCGGGGAAGACGATTGGTAGAGGACGTATGGTGGGTGGACTCTACATGCTGGAGAATAAGGCTAGTCTTACAGTCACAGAGTTTAAGAGTTAGTCTAGTACAAGTCAGGTCTATTTATGGCATAGTCGTCTCGGTCATTTGTCCTTTGAGTCTGTTAGTGTCGAATAAGTAGGGGTATTTCTGTCTTTATACTTATGTTTATGCGCTGATATGTAAGATTATGCTAGATTTAGTGTCCCTTACATAAGTAGGGGCACATGTGTCTTTTTCACAATATAAGTAATATAAATCAATTTTGGCCGAATGGGAGAGTGATCTTTTTCTCTCATTCGAACCAGTTCTTTCTCTCCCTTTCTTTTCTTCTATTCTTCTTCTTTCTCTCTCTCTCTCTCTCTCTCTTTCTCTTCATTCTTCTTGACCGTTATCAGCTTAATAGGATTCAAGGGCAGGCCAAATCCTAATATGGTATTAGAGCATAACTGAGCAAATCTGACCTGCCCAGAATTGTGTTCTCTATGCACCCAGTCAAGGGTTTTCTCTTGGTCTCTTCGCTATCTGTTGGAGATAAGGGAAATGACTGAAAAGGAGTGGTCGCCCTCTTCCCTTGGAGGTTTCTATGCCTCCAGTTGTGTTGTTTGTGGCTGGTTGCTATGGTTTCTAAGAAGCCTTCCCTTAATTGATTTTTGGTGGGGCTAAAATCTGAGTATGAACCAGTGTGGGCCCAGATACTAGGAGGATCAACTCTCCCTTCCTTAGAAGAAGTGTTTGCTCGACTTAGGAGGATTTCCATTGGATCTATCGAGAACACTAGTGTTTTCGATAGATCAGCCTTTGCAGTATTGAGGGGCCGTGGTGTTAGAGGTGGAGCTCGGGGAGCTCAGTTTGGCCATAGTGGTAGCAGTGGACCGGTATATGGCTGGAGTGGTGGTGGTGGACCTACCTATAACCGTGGTGGTGGTTGTACTGGAGGTAGAGATTCAAGGGGAGCCCGTGGCCGAGGAGGTGTACACACTGTTGTATGGATTGACATACCATTAATTATTGCTATGACTTGCACGGTCCACATTCAACTTGGACCAATCATGCCATGACTAGTGACAGTAGCTTCAAACAGGAGAGTCGTTCTGTTGATCAGATGCTTCCTACATCCATAGATGTTCCCGGGAAGGAGATGATGAGTGCTCCCTATAATGAGTATGAGAGGTTTGTTTAGGCCACATCTCAGCAGAACACGGTCACTCTAACACACTCAAGTATGGTTTGTCTGGCATCCACACCCAATCCCTAGATTATTAACTCTGGAGCCTCCGATCACATGACTAAAACTCTAGGTGTGTTTTCTTCCCTCTCTCATTGCTCAACATCACAATCCATCACCCTTGCTAATGGCTCCACATCCTCCATTTGTGGTGTTGGCAATGTTAACATGACCCCTTTACCTTTATCCTCAGTTCTGTATGTCCCTAAGTTTCCGTTTAACCTTATGTCTGTTAGTAAGTTGACCAAGTCTCTTAATTGCTTTACTACTTTTTACCCTTCTTCATGTGTTTTTTAAGATCTCAAGACGGGGATGAAGATTGGTGGAGGGCATGAAGCTAGTGGATTGTATTATCTTGATGGTGGTGGAAGAACGTCAACATCTCTCTAGTCATCTCTCTCTCCTCTCTAGTGGCATTGTCGATTTGGTCATCCTTTATTGAAAGTTTTGAAGTCTTTGGTTCCTTCGTTGAGTCATCTTTCTATTTTATATTGTGTCACGTTAGTTGGGGAAACATCATCGTGTTCCCTTTAGTCCTAGGGTTGATAACCATATGTCGAGTCATTTTTCTTTGATTCATTCAAATGTTTGGGGTCCTTATAAAGTATTGTCATACAATGGATTTAGATATTTTGTCATTTTTGTTGATGATTATTCAAGGATGACGTAGCTCTATTTAATGAAATAAATGAGTGAATTGTTTACCATTTTCCAAAAATTTTATGCGGTGATTCGCAACAAATTTGGTGTTCACACTAAAATTTTTTGTTTCGATAATGGCCGTGAATATTTTTCTTCATCATTTCAAGAATACTTGGACCAACATTGCATTATGCATCAGACTTCATGTACCTACACCCCACAACAAAATGGAAGGGTTGAGAGAAAGAATCGTCATCTTTTGGAAATAACTCGATCTCTCATGCATCACATAAATGCCCCCAAACCCTTTTGGAGTGATGTGGTGCTTACTTCTTGCTTCTTGATTAACCGGATGCCCACGTCTATCCATGATGGTCATTCTCCATTCACCACTTTGTTTCCTACCTTGTCTCCGTTTCCTCTTTCTCCTCGGGTTTTTGGGTGTGTCTGCTTTGTGCATAATCTGGGGCTAGGAAGGGACAAGTTAGATGCACGATCCATTAAGTGCATCTTCCTTGGCTATTCCCGGACTCTAAAAGGATATAAATGTTATCATCCTAGCTCTCGACATTCCTTTGTGTGTGCTAATGTTACCTTCTTTGAGTCTACTCCATTTTTCTTGGGGTCCGGTGATGTTTCTTCCTCCTCATCACCTCCTCCCCTTCCTCTTCCAATTGCGGATTTCATTCCTCTTGTTCCAGCAATGACGAAGTCCTTGCCTCCGGTGCCACCACCTGTTGAACAACCACCTATCCGTCAAGTGTATACACATCGCCCACATGTACCGGCTCCTCCTCCAGCTCCATCATCGTCGACAAATCCAACAGTTGTCCCCACACCAGCCTCACCCCAATATCTAACATTGATCTTCCCATTGCTGTGTGGAAAGGTAAACGCAGTTGTACCCTTCACCCTATTTCTAATTATGTTTCTCTCACTCACCTTTCTGCTTTCCATCGCCAATTTATCTCCTTGTCCTCTGTTGTTGTCCCTAAGGATGTCTAGGAAGCCCTTGCCTCTCCAAGATGGCGTCGTGCAATTGAAGAACTCTCAACTTTAACTCATAATCATACATGGGACCTCACTCCTTTTCCTCCTGGTAAGCAGGCTGTCAGTTGTAAGTGGGTTTATACTGTTATATACTTACCTGATGGTAGTGTAGAGCAGCTGAAAGCTAGACTGGTTGCCAAAGGCTACTCCCAAACCTATGGTATTGACTACACAGAGACCTTCTCCCCAGTTGCTAAGATTGGTTCAGTTCATGTTGTGATCTCTCTTGTTGCTATGCATGATTGGCCCCTCTATCAGCTTGATATCAAGAATGCTTTCTTGCATGGTGATTTGCTCAAGGAGGTCTATATGGAGCAACCACCAGGGTTTTTTGCTCAAGGGGAGGACGGTAAGGTGTGCAGACTAAAGAAGGCCATTTATGGGCTTAAACAGTCTCCTCGAGAATGGTTTGGTAGGTTCAGTGAGATGGTAAAAAAGTTTGGTATGAAACAGTGCCAAGTTGACCATTCAGTCTTCAACCATGACTCTCAGGCAGGAAAGATCCTATTGGTGGTGTATGTAGATGATATTGTTATTACCGGAAATGATAAAATGGGCATTAATAGGTAGAAAGCTTTTCTGCAGGAACATTTTCAGACAAAGGACCTTGGTAAGTTGAAATATTTCTTAGGGATAGAAGTAGCAAGGTCTAAGCATGATATTAACTTGTGTCAGAGGAAGTATGTCATTGATTTGCTGGAAGAAACATGTTTGTTAAGTGCTAAACCAGCTTAAACACCTATGCAAATAAACACTAAGCTGAGCAGCGATATAGGTGAAGTGTTTTAAGACACTGGAATATACCGGCGGCTTGTAGGTAAACTGAACTACCTAACCATTACTCGGCCAGATATTTTATTTGTAGTTAGTGTGGTAAGTCAATTCATGCAGAATCCTTTGGTTCCACATTGGGATGTGATTCTAAGGATTGTGAGGTATTTAAAGAGGGCTCCTGATCATGGTTTGATATACAAGAGTGGTAAAAAATTTGAAATAGAAGGATATACTAATGCTGACTAGGCTAGTTTTATGTCTTATAAGAGATCTACCACAGGCTACTGCACTTTTCTTGGGGTAATCTGGTGACATGGAAAAGTAAGAAGCAAAAAGTTGTGGCAATAGGCAGTGCAGAGGCAGAATATAGAGTTATGGCACATACTACTTGTGAATTAGTGTGGCTGAAGAATCTTCTAAAGGAGATGGCATACACTATTGACACCCCAATGAAGCTCTACTGTGACAATCAGGTTGCAGTTCATATTTCTTCTAATCCAGTGTTTCATGAGAAAACCAAGCACATAGAGGTTGATTGTCACTTTGTGAGAGAGAACGTGCTGAGTGGAATGATAGATAATGCATAAGTTAACACATGGAACCAGTGGGCAGACTTGTTTACTAAAGGGTTGAGTCAGGGAAGAGTGGACTACATATGTAACAAGCTAGGATTATATGATATATATTCTCCAACTTGAGGGGGAGTGTTAGTTTAATAAGTAGGGGTATTTCTGACTTTATACTTATGTTTATGTGCCGATGTGTAAGATTATGTTAGATTTAGTGTCCCTTACTTAAGTAGGGGCACATGTGTCTTTTCCACAATATAAGTAATAAAAATCAATTTTGGTCGAATGGGAGAGTGATCTTTTTCTCTCATTCGAACCAGTTCTTTCTCTCCCTTTCTTCTCTTCTCTTCTTCTTCTTCTTCTTCTTCTTCTTCTTCTTCTTCTTCTTCTTCTTCTTTTCTCTCCCTCTCTCTCTCTCTCCCCCTCTTCATTCTTCTTAACTATTATCAACTTAATAGGATTCAAGGGCAGGCCGAATCCTAATAGAGTCTTTAAAATTGGTGTTTCCAAAGTTGTTTAAGTCAGTGTCAGTGTCACAGTTTACATGTCAAACTTGTCAATTGAGTAAGCATTGTAGAACTCATTTTTCTTCAAAAGAATAAGAAATCTGAATTTCCTTTCCATATCATTCATTCTGATGTTTGGGGCCCTGTTATTTTACTGTCCGAGAGTGGTTACAAATATTTTATTACTTTTATTGATGATTATTCCAGATACACATGGATATATTCTATGAAACAAGGGATGAAGTTCCCAAAATTATCCAAGATTTCCACCGAATGATCTTTACCCAATTTCAAATTGAGATCCAAATTTTCCAATCCGATAACGCAAAAGAATATTTTCATAATGATCTCATGGAATTCTTTGCTTTGCTTGGATCACTTCACCGTAGCTCCTGTGCCCGAACACCACAACAAAATGGTGTTGCTGAAAGAAAGAGCCGACACATTCTTGAAGTGGCTAGGGGTTTACTCATACATATGAATGTCTCCAAACATTTTTGGCTTGAGGTGGTCCTTTGTGCTACCTATCTCATTAACTATATGCCTTCTCACTGGTTAGAGTGTAAAGCCCCACATCAGCTTCCTTTTCCCAAAGCTCCTCTTCTGTCTATTCCTTCTTGTGTGTTTGGTTGTCTTTGCTTTATTTAAAATCTGGCTCCCACCCGTAGAAAATTGGATCATTGTGCTATTCCTTGCATCTTCTTGGGGTACTCCCTCACTTAAAAGGGGTACTGATGTTTTGTTCCCATCTCCTGGAGATATTATGTTTCTGTGGATGTCTCTTTCTTTGAGAGTGAGCCTTTCTTCCCTGTTTCTCCTCAGGGGAAATGTAGAAATGAGGAGAAAATAGTTCAGCCGCCCCCTATTCCTGATCCTCCTCCCTTTCGTGTTTTCTTTTGACATCACAAATGCTAGCATGTTCAAGAGTTGTGGAGCATTCAGAAGTTGTTCCACCAATACCATCAAACTCTCTAGGGGTGGATCCATCCCAACCAGGTACCTTGGTTCCCATTGATATTCCTGACCCTATTGCCATTGATACCTCTATTGCCGATGACCTTAACCTTCCTTTTGCTCATCGGAAAGGTGTTAGGTCTTGCACCACTAAACACCCCATGTCCCACTTTGTTTCCTATGAGAACATTTCACTATCCTTTCAAGCCTTTCTCTCTTCCATTGACAGTGTTCCTATTCCTAAGAATGTTGCAGAAACTCTTTTGATACCTGAATGGACAGATGCTATGAAGGAAGAGATTAATGCTTTACATAAGAATGGTACATGGGAACTTGTAGATCTTCTTGAGGGGAAGGAACCAGTTGGGTGTAAATGGGTTTTCACAGTAAAACATAAGGTTGATGGCATAGTGGAGTGGTATAAAGCTCATCTAGTAGCAAAGGGGTTTACACAAGTGTATGGAGTGGATTATGCAAAAACTTTTTCCCTTGTTGCTAAGATGAACTCCATTAGAGTTCTTTTCTCCTTAGTTGCTAATCTTGACTAGGAACTTCATCAACTTGATATCAAGAATGCATTCTCGAAAGGTGACCTTGAAGAGGAAGTATACATGGTGCAACCTCCTGGTTTCCGAGCTCAAGGTAAGGAACAGAAAGTGTACAAGTTAAAAAAAACATTATATGGCCTGAAACAATCACTGAGAGCCTAATTCAATAGATTCATATGTAGCAGTTCAGCAAAAAGGATACAAGCAATGTCAATCTGATTACACACTGTTTGTGAAAAGTGGGGAAGGAAAGATTGCAGCATTGATAGTATATGTTGATGATATAATTATCACTGGTGATTGAAATGATGAAATTCAAAAGTTGAAGAGTTTCCTTGCTACCTAGTTTGAAGTGAAGGATCTAGGTCCTCTAAGGTACTTCCTTGGTATTGAAGTGGCCCACTCAAGAAAGGGTATCTTCATTTCCCAAAGAAAGTATGTCCTAGATCTACTCCAGGATATAGGAAAATTGGGAGTGAATCCCGTTGATTCCCCTATTGATCCTAACCACAAGTTAGGAGACTGTCAAGGTGAACCCATCGAAGATGTGAAACAATTTCAGAGACTTGTAGGAAGACTACTATATCTTTCTATGACTCAACCAAACATTACTTATGTAGTGGGAGTTCTTAGCCAGTTCATGCATGCCCCTAAGACTACCCCCCTTGAAGCAGCAAAAAGAGCTCTCAGATATCTTAAGAAGTTCCCAGGTGCAGGCTTATTGTTTCAAAAGCACAAACATTTAAAAGTTGTAGTGTATACCGATGCTGATTGGGCAGGATGCTTGAATGACCGGAAGTCAACAAGTGGCTATTGTACCTCTATAGGAGGGAACCTAGTTACCTGGAGAAGCAAAAAGCAGAATGTGGTAGCTAGGTCTAGTGTTGAAGCTGAATATCGGGCAATGTCTGATGGAGTGGCAGAAATCATGTGGTTAAAGAATTTGTTAAGTGAGTTGGGCTTTCCAGTTGATGGACCTATGACTCTTTACTATGATAACAAAGCATCCATAAACATCGCTGCTAATCCTGTGCTGCATGCTAGAACTAAGCATATTGAAGTTGACAAACATTTCATCAAAGAAAAGGTTGTGACAGGGGAAGTGTGATCTCCCTATGTCAGTTCTGAAGGCCAAATTGCAGACATCTTCACAAAGGTGTTACATCACTTGCAAAATTATGATTTATGTGGCAAATTGGGCATGATTGATATCTATGTCCCAACTTGAGGGGGAGTGTTGAAATATTGTGTTTTTGTATGTTTAGTACCGCAGGGGTACTTTAGTCCTTTCAACATGTTTTATTTTAAGTTGTGTCGCCCTAGTATAAATAACAACAAAGTTGGTGCCGCCAGTAGCTTTTTGAGACTCCAAACTTTTCTCTCTCTCTCTCTCTCTCTCTCTCTTCCTTCTCCTCTAGGTAACGCTTATATTCCTTGATCATGCTATGGTAATCAAGAGTTTTGTGTTGAGATGGATCAAATAACTCTTTGAATTCTTTTCTCTGTCAATTTGTTGATCCTCATAGTTGCTTTTCAAGAGATATCTTCAAGACTAGGAAGGAGATTGAGTAAGATAATCCTTCATCCCCTCTTGATTTAGTTGGGAAAATGACACTTAACAGTCTCCTCACCAAAAGTTCATTTCAATTTAGGATATGGAGGATGAGATTAAGATGTATCACCTCTAGTTTTTTTATGTAACTATCCTCTTAGAAGCTCAAAATCCAAGGGTAGCTAATATAAGAGCATGCTAAATGCTCTAAAAGAGTATCCTATGAGAATTCTGTCTTCCCCTTTGGGTTCAACCAAGAGATGTGGAGGTCTAGGAACAAATTGAAGCAGATACAGCCAAGAGATTAACTATTCCATAGAAGGCATTTAACATCTCTAGAGCATAGAATAAATAGATCATGTTTACTCTTTTTTTTTCCTAAGACATTTTCATTTTTATACATAATTTAGTTAAGCATTATCCCATTTTCCAATGTAATACTTCGACAAGAGAATTGTTATTTTAAATCCTACATATACTGTCACGTTAGGTTTTCCTTAGCTGAAGGGACATTTTCATAAATCTCTTTTCATAATTTCCCTTTTAACACAAGAAAAAAAAAGTCCTTGTGCTTGTACATTGTATATACATAAGTACAATGATAATAAGACACCTTTTTTATGCATACATGCTATCAGAGATATGGAAAGCATCTCCATGTCTCCAAACCAATGTTATATGGGTTTGGGGGAAGGTGTCCAGTGTTGAAATGTATCTAGCAGGAAGATCAGTTCGACTGCAAAGTCTTACGATGTGAAACTCGACCAAGGTCAGTTTTGTATGCCCTTAGCTTCAATCAAGAATGCTGTACTTTATGAGTTTATTGTAAATGAATAAAGATACATATTTGATTCATGTTCCCTTGGTATGTTTCTGTGTAATACCCCTTAAACTAGACACTTAATGAGACTCGTGTTAGTTTAGAATGTTCACAGCCAGTGGGTCGGTCTGGGGAGACCTATCCTAACAAGGCTGACACTGTGGTGCCACCAAGTCGGTTGGGGTGGCCTGTCTCAACTGCCAGGGTGAGACCCTAGGCACATACAGTGTAGGATTAATTGAATCTTTGAACTGGACCAGATTTCCAGTATTGCCCTGGACCTTGGAAATTGATGGGCAAAACTGGAAAGTTACACCCGACCCCTAGACTCGATTATGATACTGCACTAGGTGCCGGATTGGGCTATCTTTGATGTACCAATCAGTGAGATCCTTAGCGGGGGTCAAAACCTGGGTATGTTGGGACAGTCCGAGAATTCATCTGAGTGGGTGATCATAGTGACAGGATCAACCCCTTTGTCGGACAAAGGTAATGATCGGGGATGCACTCTCACTGATGGAAACCAAGACTGGCGGCAGCCGATTTCAACCGTTGAGATTTGTTCTGCAAAATATATTTTATATAAGATATAAAAGTATATATATTATGGTTTCTAAAATGTTTGCAAGAAGGTTTTAATTCCCGGGATCCATATGAGTGGAGAGTGCAACAGTGTTCCTTGCAGCCGAGGGAGAGGTCCTCTCTTGTCGGGCAGTGTATGATCATTATGGGCTGAGAGGTTAAGTGTAAGACCATTGAGGATAACACCTGATGGGCTAATCTTGCATCTGCCCACAGTCCCTGGGTGTTACAAGGTGGCTTGGCCTAGGGACCACTTAGTGTAAGTGTTGGGCCCATAGAGCACATTTGATGGGTTTCAGGGGGTACACTGTCTTCAGCAGTGCATTCGGCCAGGCCTTGTAGCAAAGGCTGGGCTGAACCCATGTGGCTGATGTGTAGATCAATGCTTGGGTCCCACGCTATACAAGGAAGCCCAACTGGGCAGCAGTTTGGAAGGCTTTTTGAGTACATAACCTTAAATGGGCCTTAAGCCCATTTCGAACTAGGCTGATTTGATCAGTCATTTAAAGGGGGCGAATTCTGAAGTGGGTCAGCTAAAAGGATTGGGCTTAGACCCTATCCACTCAGAGAGTCCAAGATCTAAATGAGATTTAGATCTGGAAACCTCCTAATTATATTAGGAGATAGCTGATCTGATCTACAGATAAGATAAGGATTATCCCTTATCACTAAGGGACTTCTAACCCAAATATGATTTGGATTAGCAACTCCTAATTTGATTAGGAGCTGATCCCTTTGAGATTATAAAAGGGGAAGGGGGCGATAACCTTTTAAATAATCAACAGCATTCTTCTCTTAAAGAAAGAGAGATTGAGAGATTTCCTGCATACTGCGAATTCTCTCCTACCGCCACCTTCCTGCCATTGCCATTCCTTCAGTTCGATCTCCAGTTCTTGGGAGCAATCAAGATTTGATCTTGATCTCAATCTTTTGGGAAAAGATTGGTTGGAGCTATACTCACAAGCCGTCCAGTTGATTCTTGCAAAGGGTCAAGTTCTTTTGAAGAACGTTGTTGATTCTGCTCCATCCTTCACTACGCCATTTTCAGTGGGAGCAGATTTTGGATCATTCCTTTGGCGTGAACACCTCCATTGGGAGATAGTATTTCTCCGTATCAGGTATAATCCTCTCCCACTCCTTTTGGTTTAGATCTGGTTCAGTTTATGGTTCAAGATTGATCCTTGAAAATATGATTTTCTAATTAGGGAATACGATTCCCAATTGAAGGGAGAGATAAATTTTTTTATGAAATTCGCCCCTTATTCCGCAATCTTTGGGCGTCCGTAGGATGGATCTCTCATCCCTTCAGTGGTATCAGAGCCAGGTTCAAATCTTGAACCATCTTGTTTCAGATCTGAACCTACGCAAATGGGCAGAAGGTGTTCTACCCGATTTGCACAGATATGGGTTTTAGGAAATTTTGTTCCCAAAATTAATGGGTGAATAATCTGAAATTAATTTTATATAAATCTGATTATTATTTAGAATTTTTCTTTATGATTTTCTTGATTTATGGGTTGTTCGTACAAGAGGAGATCGAAATCTTGGTTTGCGTAGGGAACCTGCAAGATTTGCAGTTTCTTGATTTATTTATTACATTTGGTCAGTAAATAATTTTTTTTATTTTCTAGACTCAATGTATAGGTATTTGATCTGATGTAATTATTAATAGAAATAGGATTTCTATTTATTTTAATTTTGGATCGAAGATGGCGGCGCAGAAAGGGAGATTTCGCAGATGGGAGAATCGCTATCTGCGATTTGCAGTTTGTGAAACTGCATTCTATAATCTAACCTCTATTTTGCAGGATGGATTGTGCGAACAGCCCTGTTTGACTGATTCTTGATTTTCTTTTATCAGTAATTAATTTCAGATTATTTTCATGAATTAAAGACTTAATTAAAGATCAAACCCTAGACCCATTCGAACCAAGATTGGTTCAAACTGTTTGGACCGAATCTGGGGTTTAATCAAGGCTGAAAGTCAGCCCTAATTTTCCCACTATTGGACCTAAGGATTGATATTTAATTAAATGGTTAATTCGGCCCAACCTGTAAAGGCCCAGTTTTAAATAGTTAAAACTGCTAAAGGCCCACTTAACACATAAAGCTATATGGGTTGAACCGTTCGGCCCACATACCTGAATAATATTAATGGTTAATATTGTGGATTTAAAATGGGCTTCAAATGGGCTTTACAGATAATTAATTGATTGGATCAATTTATCCCTACATGTGATGTATGGATGTGTGATGTGCTACGTACATGGGCCATAAGTACTTGGCCCATGCTCAATCGACAGTGGCTCTTTCGCACACCATGGCTGAATGCACATCATTGCCATGGTGTCCCTTTTGGTCATTGGATGACCTCCCTCAGTGGTGGGCCCCACACCTCATCATGAGGTCTCGTGCGGAACCCTAGCCGATTTAGGCCCACCAAAATCTGGCTTTACGAAAGTCAGTGGGAGCCACTTTGGTTTGACCTAGAGTTAGAACTAGGGCATATTTATTTGTTCCCTCTAGACAATATGAGTGCATGTGATAGGGAGATTCATATGATGAACTCTCTAAGGGCCTTCCATCATTAGCACAAGGATGGGTCCTTCAGTAATGAGGAAACGCACCAGAAAATGGGCTATCCATTTGCTGTTGGGCTTGTCTAAGTGTTTCATAAGATGATAGGGGTGTCATAGACCAATGTGGGAGGGGCTTCACCAGAAAATGGGAACTCTCTCACGGTACCTTGGCGTTCACGAATATGATGGGTAAGCACTCACTGGACAGAAAGGTTTACTTGAAAACGGCTCTGAACCTTGTCTGACAGAGGCCAAAGGGAAAACTCATATGATGAGTGGATATGATCCTTCACAGAAAGGTGGTGGGGTTATGCAGCTGAAACTGTTGGCCTCATGCACCCTATGTGATTTCCCACATTTCCAGAGACAACCCGTAGTCTCCGTCACTGAGAAAGGAGGGAAATCTCAGAGATGAATAAATGGAAATGGATTATAGATTAAAATCCATATCTATGAAACGAACATGAATCAAATTAGGTCGTGGACTGATGTTTGCTCTTTTATCAGAAAATGACAAACGGATCATTTGCAAAGCTACTTGATGACAACAAGTTGAAGGGCCCAAACTATGCTGACTGGTATAGGAACCTTATGCTGGTCCTTACTTCTGAAAAACTTGACAAAGTGGCAAAGAATCCTGCCCCGGAGCGTTCGGGAGATAGGGCTTCTGAGGCCCGAAGGAGAGACTATCAAGAATGGGAGGAGAAAAACTCCCTTGCCCGGTGTTACATCATTGCCTCCTTGGACAATCCGATACAGAGGCAGTTCGATCATATCGAACTTGCCAAAGACATATTGGACAGTCTCAGGACAATGTATGAAGAGCAGAATCGTTCTACTCGACAAAAGGTCTTGAAACAGTTCATGACCACACAAATGTCCAAGGGTCAACAAGTTCACGACCATTGTCTTCGGATGATGGGATACATCAACGAACTGGAGGCTCTTGGATTTGGGCTGGACCTTGCAACCCAAATAGATGTTATCCTTAACTCTTTGCCTCCTTCCTTTAATTCGTTCATCATGAACTATAACATGAACAAGCTGAATGTCAGCTTACAAGAGCTCAGTAATATGTTGCAAAGAGCTGAAGAACTGATTAAAAAGGATGAGCCTGTAGCCATGCTTGTTGAAGCAGGCAAGACAGGCAAGAGAAAGAGGAAGGCAAAGAAGCCTCAGAAGAAAGCCACTAAAAGCAAGAAGCAGAAGAAAGACAAAGCATCGGATGCCTGTCACTTCTGCAAGAAGACCGGCCACTGGAAAAGGAATTGTCCTGCCTACCTGGAATCCAAGAAAGGTAACTTCGAAACTTGTGTTATAGAAACCAATTTGTTGGTTGCTTCTGCGTCCTGGTGTATTGACTCCGGGGTTTCAACTCATGCGTGTAACTCACTGCAGGGGTTCAAGGTAAGTAGAAGGCTGAGTGAAGGAGAAGTCACACTCTACTTGGGGACTACTACAACTGTTGCAGCCGCGGCCATAGGAACCGTGGAATTATATTTTAGAGAAGGAATAATTGTATTGAAAGATTGTCTTTATGTACAAAATTTAAGAAGAAATTTGATTTCTGTCTCAAAACTGTGTGCAGATGGTTATTCTATCTTCTTTAGTAATACGATTACTATTAAAAGAAACAACAGATTCATCGCATACGGGGAACTGGAGAACGGTCTCTATGTTCTACATCTTTCTCTAGAAACTAACATAACCGAAACTACGTCGGCTGAAATCCCTAAGAAGAGAGCCCGTGATACAGTTAATCCCACGTGTCTGTGGCATTACCGACTTGGCCACATCGGTGTTGACCGAATCACAAGGTTGGTAAAGGATGGTCCTTTGGATTTTCTAGCTGTAGAAGATCTTCCCACTTGTGAGCCTTGCCTACAAGGCAAGATGACGAAATGGCCATTTAACGGTAAGCTTGAAAGATGTACAGGCACACTTGACCTAATACATACTGATGTATGTGGTCCCCTGAGTGTTAGGACACGAAATCAACACGTGTATTTCATCACCTTCACAGATGATTTTTCACGATATGGTTACGTGTACCTAATGAGACACAAGTCTGAATCCTTTGAAAAGTTCAAAGAGTTTAGACAAGAGGTCGAGAAATAGTTAGGGAGAGAAATTAAAGCCCTTCGATCAGATCAAGGTGGCGAGTATCTCTCTAATGAATTTAGGGACTACTTAAGGCAAAATGGGATAGTATCACAATTAGCTCCTCCTGCTACACCACAACTTAACGGTGTTTTAGAGAGGAGGAATAGGACCTTATTAGATATGGTCCAGTTGCTTCTCATACACTCAGAGTTACCCACATCCTTTTGGGGTTACGCATTAGAGACTGCGATTTACGTGCTGAATCGGGTTCTAACCAAATCGGTTCCGAATACTCCATATGAACTTTGGACTGGAAAGAAACCAAGTGTCAGACACTTGAAGATTTGGGGTTGTCCTGCACACGTTAAAAGAACGAGTGCAGACAAGTTGGAATCTAAGACCAGCCGTTGCCTATTTGTAGGCTACCCAAAAGGCTCTGTAGGTTACATTTTCTATGACCCAAGTGAGCAGAAAGTGTTCTGCAGTCGAAATGCACAATTCTTGGAAACCGACTATATCCTGGACACCCATCGTCAGGAAGTTGTTCTTGATGAGGAGAACTCAGGAGCAGTGGGAGATGTCCCACAAGTTCCAGGTAGTGACCAACTTAGAAGATCCACTCAGGCATCCAGGCCACCAGTCCGTTATGGTTATGATCAGGATAGTTACCTGGTGGAAACCTTGACTAGTGAGGAGGATCCCGTAACTTACGCGGAAGCTATGTTGGACATAGATTCCTAGAAGTGGGTGGAGGCCATGAGAGCAGAGATGGACTCAATGGAGGCCAATGGAGTCTGGACTCTAGTAGATCCACCCTCCGGGGTAAAAGCAATCGGTTGCAAATGGATTTACAAGAGGAAGAAGGGCCCCGATGGCAGGATTGAGACCTTCAAGGCTCGTCTTGTGGCGAAAGGGTACACTCAGAAAGAAGGCATCGATTATGAGGAAACCTTTTCGCCTGTGGCCTTGCTTAAATCCATTAGGATCCTGCTAGCTGTAGCAGCATACCATGATTATGAGATTTGGCAAATGGATGTCAAAACTGCATTCCGGAATGGAGATCTTACTGAAGATATCTATATGTAGCAGCCACAAGGCTTCATTGCTGCAGATCGGGAAAACATGGTATGTAAACTTAATAGATCCATTTATGGACTTAAGCAAGCTTCTAGAAGTTGGAACATCCGTTTTGACTCTGCTGTCAAATCGTTTGACTTCGAGCAGAATCCGGATGAACCCTGTGTCTACAGGAAGTTCAGTGGAGATAAGGTTACCTTCTTGGTTCTATATGTAGATGACATTCTACTCATTGGGAAAGATGTAGGAATGTTAACTACGGTGAAAGTATGGCTTTCGCAGCAATTCTCCATGAAAGATCTTGGAGAAGCCTCCTATATACTGGGTCTTCGACTCTATAGAGATAGATCGAAGCGGATAATTGGATTATCCCAATCTGCTTATATTGACAAAATAGTCAAAAGATACAGCATGAAAAACTCCAAGAAAGGAAATGTTCCTTTCAGGCACGGAGTCACTCTCTCCAAGAAGATGTCTCCCAAGACTTCTGAGGAGATTGATGGCATGAAAGACGTTCCCTATGCCTCTGCCGTAGGGAGCATCATGTATGCCATGCTGTGCACTCGTCCTGACATTGCTCAGGCAGTGAGTGTAGTAAGCAGATTTCAGGCCAACCCAGGGCAGGAGCATTGGACTGCTGTGAAAAACATACTTAAGTACCTTCGAAGGACAAAAGAGTTTTGTCTGGTGTTCGACGATAGCTCACTACAGATCCAGGGGTTTACAGATGCCGATTTCCAGTCAGACCCAGATGATAGAAAGTCTACATCTGGATATGTTTTCACGATAGGATCGTGTGCTGTTTGCTGGAAAAGCAGCAAACAGGGGTCCACTGCAGACTCCACGACCAAGGCCGAATACATTGCTGCAAGTGAGGCTGCCAAAGAAGCTGTGTGGATGAAGAAGTTCGTTCACGAGTTGGGAGTTGTTCCGTCCAGCACATCACCCATCCCATTGTTGTGTGACAACAATGAGCCATTGCTCAGGCTAAGGAGCCACAAGCCCACTCGAAGTCGAAACACATCGAGAGGAAGTACCACGTACTGCGGGAGATTGTTGGTAGAGGGGACGTCCTGATTCAGAAGGTAGCGTCAGCGGAAAATGTAGCAGACCCATTGACAAAGCCACTATCACAGAAAGTGTTTGAGAAACACGTGGAAAGCATGGGACTCCGGCTAGTCCCTGATTGGACCTAAGTGCAAGTGGGAGCTGTTAGACAGTTTTGTATGCCCTTAGCTTCAATCAAGAATGATGTACTTTATGAGTTTATTGTAAATGAATAAAGATACATATTTGATTCATATTCCCTTGGTATGTTTCTGTGTAATACCCCTTAAACTGGACATTAATGAGACTCGTGTTAGTTTAGAATGTTCACAGCCAGTGGGTCGGTCTGGGGAGACCTATCCTGACAAGGCTGACACTATGGTGCCACAAAGTCGGTTGGGGTGGCCTGTCTCAGCTGCCAGGGTGAGACCCTAGGCACATATAGTGTAGGATTAATTGAATCTTTGAACTGGACCAGATTTCCAATATTGCCCTGGACCTTGGAGATTGATGGGCAAAACTGGAAAGTTACACCCGACCCCTAGACTCGATTATGATACTGCACTAGGTGTCAGATTGGGCTATCTTTGATGTACCAATCAATGAGATCCTTAGCGGGGGTCAAAACCTGGGTATGTTGGGACAGTCCGAGAATTCATCTGAGTGGGTGATCATAGTGACAGGATCAGCCCCTTTGTCGGACAAAGGTAATGATCGGGGAGGCACTCTCACTGATGGAAACCAAGACTGGCGGCAGCCGATTTCAACCGTTGAGATTTGTTTTGCAAAATATATTTTATATAAGATATAAAAGTATATATATTATGGTTTCTAAAATGTTTGCAAGAAGGTTTTAATTCCCGGGATCCATATGAGTGGAGAGTGCAACAGTGTTCCTTGCAGCCGAGGGAGAGGTCCTCTCTTGTCGAGCAGTGTATGATCATTATGGGCTGAGAGGTTAAGTGTAAGACCATTGAGGATAACACCTGATGGGCTAATCTTGCATCTGCCACAGTCCCTGGGTGTTACAAGGTGGCTTGGCCCAGGGACCACTTAGTGTAAGTGTTGGGCCCATAGAGCCCATTTGATGGGTTTCAAGGGGTACACTATCTTCAGCAGTGCATTCGGCCAGGCCTTGTAGCAAAGGTTGGGCTGAATCCATGTGGCTGATGTGTAGATCAATGCTTGGGTCCCACACCATACAAGGAAGCCCAACTGGACAGCAGTTTGGAAGGCTTTTTGAGTACATAATCTTAAATGGGCCTTAAGCCCATTTCGAACTAGGCTGATTTGATCAGTCATTTAAAGGTGGTGAATTCTGAAGTGGGTCAGCTAAAAGGATTGGACTTAGACCCTATCCACTCAGAGAGTCCAAGATCTAAATGAAATTTAGATCTGGAAACCTCCTAATTATATTAGGAGATAGCTGATCTGATCTGCAGATAAGATAAGGATTATCCCTTATCACTAAGGGACTTCTAACCCAAATATGATTTGGATTAGCAACTCCTAATCTGATTAGGAGTTGATCCCTTTGAGATTATAAAAGGGGAAGGGGGCGGCATCCTTTTAAATAATCAACAACATTCTTCTCTTAAAGAAAGAGAGATTGAGAGATTTCCTGCATACTGCGAATTCTCTCCTACCGCCACCTTCCTGCCATTGCCATTCCTTCAGTTCGATCTCCAGTTCTTGGGAGCAATCAAGATTTGATCTTGATCTCAATCTTTTGGGAAAAGATTGGTTGGAGCTGTACTCACAAGCCGTACAGTTGATTCTTGCGAAGGGTCAAGTTCTTTTGTAGAACGTTGTTGATTCTGCTCTATCCTTCACTGCACCATTTTCAGTGGGAGCAGATTTTGGATCCTTCCTTGGGCATGAACACCTCCATTGGGAGATAGTATTTCTCCGTATCAGGTATAATCCTCTCCCACTCCTTTTGGTTCAGTTTATGGTTCTAGATTGATCCTTGAAAATATGATTTTCTAATTAGGGAATACGATTCCCAGTTGAAAGGAGAGATAAATTTTTTTTTGAAATTCGCCCCTTATTCCGCAATCTTTGGGCATCCATAGGATGGATCTCTCATCCCTTCACTCCATGTCTCCAAACCAATGTTACATGGGTTTGGGTGAAGGTGTCCAGTGTTGAAATGTATCTAGCAGGAAGATTAGTTCGACTGCAAAGTCTTACGATGTGAAACTCGACCAAGGTCAGTAAACCAATTTGTACAATACATCTCCACAATGTATATCAGGGGCAGTGTTTTAAAAGGCGTGCACCTCTAGGCGAGGCGCTCCCAACCCCTTGCATATGCCACTTTCCTAATCAAAAGATAAGAGAGCACCCCTTCTTCCGAAGTTACAAGGTCATTTTGCTGAGTTCCTTCAACATGAAGTCTTATTCCAAGTTCCCAACTATATGGGGTTAGTTACATGAATCTTGTTTTGTCACTCTGTTCTGTTTAGTGTCAAATCCATTGTTAAATTGTGAGTGCCTAAATCAGTGTATTACCACTTCAATCCATGTCCTTTCTAGTATGCGTTGCAACAGACCACTTATTCCTATAGGTGCTGTGGATGGTCTTCTATGCACATGACCAAACCATCTTAGTCTACATCCTGCTCCTAGGTTCATTTGAATGACTTCATTTCTGACTCTATCTTTTCTAGTTTTTCTACTTATCTATTTCAAAACGTGTATTTCTGCCATTCATTTTTTGGACATATTGTTTCATGCATACATACATGCATATAAATAAGGTTTAGATGATAATGATGATTGATGATGAGCAATCCGGAAGCTCTCACTTGGCGGATGCCGAGTTGAAGATTCCCTTGTTGGAAGTCGAGCTGGTGATAGCTCGGATGTCGAGCTATGTAGCGACGAGTTAAGTTGTCCTGTAAGAGAACAATATTAGAGTGTTCGGGCTGCTTTACCCGGAGAAGGCACTCCGATGCTTAAGTCAGTGTTTTTGGAGTTTTAGAGAATATTGGAATGCTTGGAAGCTTAGAGAGTGCGAGAGCTAAATCGCGCGTAACTTCTCTCAAGGGAATGATGCCTTTATATAGGTGTGAGGGATTAGAGACCTTTTGTAACGGGTCTGAGATTCCCAGGGAGTCGCTTCCGCTAAGTTGGGAGAGAATATTTCCACCGGTTACGTAACCCACACAGAGAGCTAAGGTCCGTTCGATCGATTCTGATGTGGGTGATGTGGGTAGGCCAGCTTACAGTCAAGCGTTATTACTTCAGAGAATTCGGTCTTGATAACAGATCTATGTAATAGGTCGGTGGGCATGCCTTGTAGGTCGCCATTTGTACCCTACTTAGCTCGGCCGGTCCTCAGAGGAGGTCGCTCCTTATACAGAGGTCCTTTAGGTTGGTCTTATGCGAGGTGCTACTAGCCACCCTACCGGGGTGATCTTCTTACTCAGTGCCAAGGTGTCACCTGAATGCCATGTGTTGTGATGTGATGTTATTCAGAGGACCAAATTACCCCTCATCAATAATGATGAATGATGTATAATGTAATGATTAGTTCCCATATCCACATACCCATCAATGCCATGTGTTGCATATATTCAACTTCTTACTTTAATATTGTTTTAGCAAAATTAGTTCCCATATCCACATACCCATATCATTTAGGGTTTGGGAATCTCATAGCTAAAATTCTCCTCAAGATCTAGGCAAACATGTTTTATTCTCCTTTGTAATCTTTACCCCTTTCTGTTGATTCAAGGGTTCTTAGTGAAAATCACTATTTTTCAGGTTTTGCTTCACCCATTATATCTCTGATATATTTGGTTTCATAGAAAAAAAAAAGTAAATATGTTTCATCTTGACAGGTATGCAGATGATAAACCTTATGTGCCGACATACCAAGTAACCAAGGAGAGAGCAAAAAGCCTGGGCATCGATTTCATCCCCTTGAAGGAGAGCATCGCGGAAACTGTTGAAAGCTTGAAGGAGAAAACTTTTTCAGTACTGGTCTTTAGCTGCAATTAACGTGGTCAAATAAATGGGGGTTCATCATCTTCAATTGCAGGACTTTATCTTGTTAGTAGTTAGTTCCTGACAACAGTTTAGGGAACTTGAGATTATGATTGTTGGGGACTAGAAAACCATGCCCAATATCTGCTGGTATCCCGGGTAGCAGGAACGTAAAGTTTGAATTGATGAGACTTCGACTTGAATGCGAACTATGAGTTGCAATTGAGCACAGAAGTACATTTCTTTTTGGTTAGTAGAAATGCATGTCAACTGTGAGAACTTGTGTGATGAAGTTATATTCTCTTGTTCTTCAACGGAAGGTCTAGCATGTAATAACTTTCTCCATTTGTTGTCATAGAGCACTGAAGTAAACTAGTGCTATGCACCCATCGTCTCATGGGGTGTTTCTAATCGTCCTTTTGGTGATCTGGCGCAGCCCATGGCCAGTGACTACTACGATGCTAGCTAGCATTATTCTTAACCTGAAATGCGGGAGATATATGCACCATAATACATGGCAAAATGGGTGACTTGAAACGAAACTGCAGCCTTTGAATTGTGATCAAAGGACCAGCCATCACAGACTGATACAGACCGATACACGGATCAAAATTGGTTAATTCAATTTTGTAAATCTAAATGCAGTATTATGCCTTGAAATTTAATATAAGGTGTAATATAAAAAACATGGTTTTCAAAATTGGACTGGACCGGAAAAAATCGGGAATCAGTCACTTCCGTTTCACCCCAGAACTGCTTTTTGGCCAAAAACCTTGATTTGGTCAGCAAACCACTGACTGGGGTGGTTGAACCATTCAAACCATCGACCCAGACAATGGTTTTTGACTTTTTTTTCATTTTTTGTCAGAGCAGGTCATCTGTTCGGTTTGAATGGTTGGACCGTTTGACCGGATAATCAGACCCCTGAACAGTTCGTTGTCTGGTTCGTTTTTAAAAACCTTGATAAAAGGTGTTAGCATTTATAAAAATATATTGAAAATAAATCATAGTAACTTGGCTAAGCCTACATTACTAAAAACCAGCCAAAAAAAACATTGTAGATGGTTACCATCTAGGTGGTGTTTGGTACCATTGAATTGAATTTGGTTAAAAAGATTTCTAGGTTGCATATGGCAACGTTTACTGGTATTTTGCACATGGGTATTTTAAAACTTGAAATGCATACAAACATATTTATCTTTTAGTGAGAAGGGTTTGTTGTTGCCATTACATATTTTTGTTTGTATTTGGGAGATTCTGTGAATATGAATTATTCAATCTTATTTCTAAAGTTAGGAGAGGCTTCAGCCCAGCTCAAGAAGTATAGGTCAATTTGGGAAGGGTGCAAAATAAAAGGTTTAGAAATATGAACCGTATGCAAGGTTTTGCACTGATTTGCATCCATTTCTTAACAATGATTTACACTTTTGAATGATATAAAATTTGGAGTTTTTGTCTTATTTACATTTACCAGTAGTGCATCAATTCTCTCTCATATAAAGTTGGGACCAACGACCACATCATCTTGTCTCTTCTTAGATACTCTCAGACAAATAACTTTCCTCTAGGGCTGCAAATGCCATCCTTTTGTTCAAATTCGAATTCAAAATCAATCTCATTAAGAAAGATCCAAATTCGATTTGCTTATAATTGGATCAAATATAGATCCACATCCTCCCCTATGTGATCCAATGATATATGTATGATTCATCTGATTCAATTTGATATGTTAGGATTTATATTTTATCTATTAGTAAATATGGTTTAAATGTTGTATTTTTAATATATTTCCATAAATTCAAGTATCATAGAAGTTATTTTCAATTCATTTTGTTAATGAAATATATGATATTTAAGTCAATTTTATTCCATTTTATTGACAATATATAGTATGTTGATCATTCAGTTTAATATATTAAAACCATTTAATATCCATTTATAATTCAAATGCGATTGAATACAACATAAATCCATTTAATAAGATCCCATTCAAATTCAAGTATAAATCTACCTATTCAATTTAACTCGATCCTCTTCTCTTATGAAGTCAGTTGCGAGGAGCTTTTCGACCTCCTCGTCGACCGCTTTCCACCGCTCTGGGGCTAGGTTGCATTTCTTCTGTCTAACGGACCTAACTACAGGATCAGTATTCAGCTTGTGAGTTATAAGGTCGGGGTCTATACCGGGCATCTCTGCCGCGGACTATGCAAAAATATCAAAATTTTGAAGTAAAAAACTTACCAGTTCAGATCGTAGAGGTTCTTGAACGGAAGCACCGATCTGAAGCGTCCGAGCTAGGTCTGCCGCTGAGGTTGGGACCGTGATTGTTTCCTCTGTGGGCGCGGCTCGATCTTCGCCTTGCTCCGTAGGCCGCTCCAGTTCGAGGTCGTCGGCCACCTTGGTCTTCCCTTTCAGGGCGACGACATAGCACTTGTGGGACTCGAGTTGGTTGCCCCGCGCTACTCCCACACCGAAGTCTGTAGGGAACTTCATAGCCAAGTGATAGGTGGAGACCACCGCCCGCAGGATATGGGTGATCGGCCGACCTATTATAGCGTTGTACGGGGAGGGGGTAGCAACCACCAAGAAGTCATGGTTGAGTCTGACTACGCAAGGCCATGTGTCGATTTCCGCAGGTACTGTTATTTTCCCAAGGGGTCGGACTTCTTATCCGTTGAAGCCCACCGAAGGAGTGTCCGCAGGTTTCAAGTCACTTTTCTGCAACTGGAGTTGGTCGAATGCAGCCTTGAAGAGGATGTCTACCGAGCTGCCCGAGTCAACGAGTACGCGCCTGACCTCGAAGTCGTTGATCCTCATCTTTATCACAAGTGTGTCATCGTGGGGGTAATGGACCCCTCGCGCGTCATCTTCTGTGAAGAAAATTGGCTCTTCTGTCTTCGGCCGCTTCAGGGGGTTCCGTTCTTCCTGGGCGGCTTCACGAACTGACGTCCGAGCTGCTACTGAAGTGCAACCCGCAACGATCGAGCCTCCCACTATAACGTGGATGGTGCCCCGGACCGGCCTCTCTTCCGGAGGCTGCCTCTGTGACTTCTCAGCCGGCCTATTGCTGGACTCGGGAGCGTCCTTACCGTGCTCCCCTTGCCGACCTGCTTTATTATTATTATTATTGATGTTTTGTACAAAGTTTCTTAAATATTCGCGGCGGATGAGTTCTTCAATCTCGTCGTGGAGATTTCTACAATTTTCGGTGCTATGACCGTGATCTTTGTGAAAGCTACAACACAAATTCTTATTTCTTTCATTGGGATTTCCCCTCAAACGGGGTGGCCAGTTCACATACGGAGTGTCCTTGATTGCCATCAGGATTTCGGCCTGCTTCGTGTTCAGTGGGGTATAATCAGTTCGGTCCGCTGCAGGAGCTCGGGACGACTAACCTGGCTTTACCCCCCCCCCCCCGAGCTGCATCCTTTTTCTTTCAGCTGTCCCCTTGGATAAAAGGCTCTCCTTCCCTCTTCCTCTTTTCGGGCACGCTCTCGCCCTTCTGGTTGATCTCCTCTTTGGTGGCTATGAACTTTTCTGCGAGCTTAAGAAATTCAATTATGGTCACTGGTTGGTTGATGACCATGTGCCATTTGAATTCTTTGTGCGTCACGCTTTTCTTAGCTGCTGCAAGGCGCACGGCGGGGTCCAAGCACGGTATCTGCATGCAAGCATCGTTGAACCGCTTGACGTAGCCCCGGATGGATTCTCCTTCTCTCTGCACTATGTTGAGGAGGCTCTCTTTAGTTCGCGGGCACCGCTTACTGGTAACAAAGTGGGATGTGAAAGCTTGCGCGAACTGCGCCCAACTTCTTACTGATCCGGACGTCAGGTTCCGGTACCATATGCGGGCTACTCCTCTAAAAGTGGTGGAGAAGGCCACACACATGCACGATCCACTTGCTCTTGCTAGGTGCATCTGCAACTGGAAGGCATCTATGTGATCATTTGGGTCGAATGACCCGTCATACTTATCAAGAGGGGGGAGCTTGAAATCTTTAGGAATTGGGACTGCCAGGAGCTTGGGAGATATGGGGGGTTGAACCGAAAGGATGGGTGCCTTGATCTCGCCCGAGCTTACCTCTTCTTTGAGTCCGAGCTCGGGTAGGTCGTGGGTGGTAGATCAGCGACCTCGGCGGCGTCTCTGCTTCCTGGCGGGCTCGACATTCGTGCTGCTCACTTCTGTACTGTTAGGAATGGTGTGTGCAGGAAGAAGCTCGGGCCGCTGGTGATGACTTCGGACAGAGGGCTTCTGCTTGGAACCTGCGGCTAGGACTTCGAATCAGTTTTCCAGAAACGGAGTACCAGGCCTTGAGAGCTGAGGCGACGTGGGCCTGGCAAGCTGAGGTCCTCCCGACCTGACTGCCCGTGGCGAGGTCGGGGCGGCTGGTCTTTCTTGTCTTCCGTGGGTGGAAGTCGGGCTCCTTGGAGGGTTCTGGGGGGCCTCTCCTTGGCGAGATGGATGCTCCTCCCGTCGGCGAGACCTATCTTGCTGTGAGACTGGGTGCCGAGGGGGAAGCTGTGATTGCTGAAGCTGAGGTTGAAGTAACTGGGGAAACTGCTGGTACTGATACTGGGAGACCTAGTGTAACACATGTTGCTAATAGAGCTGAAGTTGCTGGAATTGTTGCATTTGGGCCTGCATGGTCCGCATGCACTGCATCAAGTCCTCCAGTTGGTTCGGGCTGGCAGCTGGGGGCACGACCGAAGGTTCGGTGAACGTCGCTCCAACTGTAGTAGGGAGTGGCGCGACGACAGGTGTCACTGCAAGAGACACATTCAGGCTGGGGATCCCATCCGCTGAGAGGGAGATGGTGAATTGTCTGATACAGACAGTAGGAAGTTGGGGTTGTTCTTTGGAGTTATCCATTTCTCTGCTTCGTCCGGCGTTGCTAGTGGAAGCCATGAATGTTGGGTTTCTAGAGAGTAAAGAGACGTGAAAATTTGGAGAAAGGCTTTTTGACGCGTTTCCCACAGGCGGCGCCAAATGATGTAGCGCGATTCGGTCGCTCCTAGCTGGCATTTACACGACTCCTGAGAGGTACTTGAGACGAGAAGGAAGAAGAAGAACTCCCGGGGGATTTTCCCGGTGGGAACCCTTCGATGATTAAGTCAGTATTATGTGTGAGAAGCAAAGGGAAACAAAGGCTAAGAGTGCAGATTGCGCAGATGGTTCGAAGATGATACCTGTGCTCCTTGATACTAAGCTCCTTATAACAGAAATCCGTTGCGTTTGGCCCACTAGCTTTTGACAAGGCAGGTATAACCGCCACTGTCAGCCTGCCGCAGCCGTTACTGGCAAGGCTGAGGTGGCACGCGCGGGGCCGTCACCGCAGGGTACGTACCTGTCAGGTGTAAGGCACCTTCTAAAGGTGGCAGGCACGACGCTGCCTGACGAGGGACATGGCTGCGGTCCTCAGATTTGTCGGGTACGGTGGTCGGGCAGGAGGTCTTTCGGCGGTATGCCGATTTACTCCTTCGCGAGTTACCACGTGCTGGACTATCCCATAGGCGGCGAGCTGCCCGTGGCAGGCTATCCCGAGCTACCTGGCTTCGAGGCGTTTTCACCCCGGGATGTCTAGAGGTGGGTCAGTGCGCTCCCGTCGGGGAGTGGCCCGAAGTCCATCGTGAGGAGCTCAGGCATCGAGAAAGGTTAGGGTACCCCGATCTCGGAACACCCCGAAGTACTTTAACCCTAGGGAGGAGATGCAGGCAAGACGGCTTCCAGTGAGTAGTTTATCTACTCAGTTGCCGAGCTCAACTCTATGAGACCCTCCCCCCGAGTTGAGGTTATGTCAGTGCGCTGTCACGCTGAGTCACTATTTGAGCAAGGTCACGCCCACGTGTACCCGTGCTGCGAGGTCGGGCCCAATCACCCTCCATCAGTTGGGTTGGAAAGTTGCTAAACTAAAATATAAACCGACCAACTCGGGTTCAGTTCGATTGATTGGTTATTGAAAAGTTAAAATATAAAACAATTATATACTCTTATGTATTTCTATTGTTTAACTTCTGCTTAACAAAGCTCGTGCATCACATGGGTCCTACTAGTGTATATACGCGCACACAAACTAGTAAATGTATACATGTGTTGTACATGACAATCTCAGATAATAATAATAATAATAATGGAAAATTTCTCAAAGTACCTCTAAGTTTTCTAATAATTAACTAAATCCTCCCTTCCCATTAATCCGTTAGTGTTCCATCACAATCCATACACATCACACCATGTGATATATAATTTTTTTTTAAATCCATTATTTCTATTTTGTGATATTTTTTTAAAATTTTTAAATAAAACTTAACATCCTTGCTCAATGATGGTTGTAAGAATAAGTCCGGACTCCTTGGAATTAATATATATCAGCTCATTCTTTCCCTTTCCTCTCAAGTATAATATCATTGATTTTCTCACCAAAGGAAATAACCTGAGTTCAAGTTTTTCTCTACAGAGCTTTTTCGTCCTCTTTTTACCATGAAATCGGTTACGAAGAATAGAAAACTTTGCAAATTAGTTAGAATCACTTGCACAGATTTCCGAGAACTTAGCTGGCTGGATCTGTACATTGTCGTGGCCACCCGCTTTCCGAACGATCATTATAGTCTTACATTGAAAATATCTCGTATAAAAAAAAGTAGAGATATTTCCGATGCAAGGCTGAAAAGGCTATTCGAACAGTGTTCGAACGGGCCTGTCCGAAGTTTTGTTCCTCTACCAATAGTTTTGCTTGAACTCATGATTGTGATGTGAGAAAGAAGAACCCTACACTCTGTTTTCTGGTAGAAAACAATTTGACTGACACCTGTCCATTCGCACGCGGTGAGGCGTTCCCGCGTGCAACGCTAACGTGACGGACGTTAGCCCCGTCAGTTAGCCCCAAAACCAACTCAGAAGTGTTGTAACGCGCCCCCTGAAGTTCTTTTCCCATATTCGCGCCCCTCCTGAAGCTCAAATCGGAGGAGAGGCTCTGACCCCCGTTTTCTGCTCGAGATCGGATCTCCGCTCCCATCTCCGGCACCGGAGAACGTTTCGGTCACCAGGTAAGCTCTAACCCTTGTTCTTGTCTGGGGCTTTGATTTTTTTCATTAAACCCTCTTTGATGTTTTATTTTTCTTTGACTTTTTTACCCTCTTCCACCTCATTCTCCGGCACCAGCGATCGCTCCGGCCACCGTCACCAGGTGTTGGAGTGTTTTTCATTTCAAGAAACCAAAATGTCTTTACTGTGTCTTTGTGCGCACACAACTTTGGAAACTATAAGAGAAAAGACAATCAAGTCGAAACAGGTAAATAGATTTCCTCTTTGACCTCTATTTTTCTCTCTTCATTAAGGTAGAGAAGACAGACCGAAAACAATGGAGAGTGATAGGAAACAAAACTAACCCCATGCTATCCGAAAAGAAGATTTCTCATTTTCTTGATAACCAAAAGCAGATCAGAGAACCAAGTTAATGAAAATGCCAATGGGAGAAATACTTCTCCAAGAATATTTCATATAAGAAGAAAGTATGATATAAGTAACAAATTTGGGTTCATGATGTAGTTGGGACGAGGCATTATCGAGCTGAGAACTTGAGATGGGATCCCAACCTTTGTACGAATACCAGTTTTTTATGCCCCCTTTTTTTATTCATGATATTCTGAACTTCTGCAACAAATAAACAGAAATCTCTCTCTCTCTAGTTGCATTTTTTTTAACAATAGTTTATAAAGCTTCGTAATATGTTATTTTAATCTGCAAAATAGTCGTGCGATGCTGAGATTGATGATACCTTATTGAATGAACACCATGAAGAGAAGGTTCAATATATCTCTGTCAACATATACGTATACTTGCTCTATCAAGAAGCAGAGTCAGATTTCTCAGAAGGAAGAAGAAGAAAAAGATTCTAACATGGGTTTAGATTAATATGGTTTTTTGTTTAATCACCATAATGTCACTTTAGATCTTATGAAACCCATGATTTGATCTGGGTCCCCAATCCATGTGACACTACTGTTACCATGTATTATATTAAGATTGAGGATTCTGCTTGCTCTGTGACAGTAACCGTAGTTCTGTTGGATTCTTTAAACTACTTCAAAACAGTCGTATTTATCATGTAGATGGAACATTAATAAGAAGTGTTGATATTGCAGATTGAAGCATCGGGGGCCTGATTGGAGTGGGCTGTACCAAAGCATACAAATTAATAATAAAGTTTGAAAATTCAGCTTTGTGTAGTCATAGCCAATCACTGCACTACTTTCTCTTTCTCCTGTCGTTTTTTCCTAAGCTGGATGGAGTTCATAGCCATAGCCAAAACCTGTAAACCAAACAACTTTCTAAGTGAGTTTTTAATAGCCACTGCATAATAAAAAAGTTGAATTTAGTTCTAAGTTGACACTCCAACACCTGGTGATGGTGGCCGGAGCGATTGCTGGTGCCGGAGGAGGTGGAAGATGGTAAAAAAAGTCAAAGAAAAATAAAACATCAAACAGGGTTTAATGAAAAAAATCACAGCCCGACAAAGAAAAAGGGTTAGAGCTTACCTGGTGACTGGAGCGTTCGCCGGTGCCGGAGATGGGAGCGGAGATCCGAGCTCGGGCAGAGAACGGGATCAGAGCCTCTCCGATTTGAGCTTACCTGGTGACCGTCACGTTAGCATCGCACGCGGGAACGCCCCATCGCGTGCGACTGGACAGGTGTCAGTCGCACATCGTGTGGGACGTTTGTGGGGCGATGATGCGAACTCTCTTTGTTCCGGTTGAGATAGAAAATAAATAAAAATAGTATATGTTCTAATGGTCAAACTTTCTTAGCATTTTAATTTCTGTGTCAATTTGAAAGACAACAGAAGGTAATCAATTGTGCATAAGATGTTCCCTAACCTTGCGTTTACGCTCTGAACTACTAAGCTCTGAATGGAGTTTTTATATAAAATCATACAAGGAGAATATCTTATTCTTCTACATAGTATCATGTAGAGGGAGATATTTCTAATTTACGAGGGTAATATATTGTAGGTAGATGTGAGCAGAGTTTTCATAAGTATGAAATTTGGAGTCTCGAGGTAGGATTCTCAGTTAGTGCCAAAAAAGAATTTCTATGATTAACAATTTCGGCTGATGGAGATAATGTTGAATGTTTCTTCTCGATTGCTTAGGGATTAAGGAGAGCAAAATCGCCACTACCACCAGAAGACATGAACCTCACAAACATGCTCTCTACTTCAGGTCTTGGATGAAATCCTCCATCCATCTTGACATTACCGCTGCTAAAGTCAATAAAAACACAAGCAATGAACTTGGTAGACAAAGAGCCTAAATATTGTTGCAGCAACTGCCTCGTGTGCTATTGATGATGATGAACGTGGAGTCTGAATCAATGGCTTGTCTTCTCTTTGACTCTACTTCTTTTGAATTTTTGAAAGGAGAAGGAAACAAAAGATTAAACTTCTCAGGGTGTCACAGTATTCAAAAAATCTAATTTTGAATTCGAGATTCAATATAATCGAATCAAATTCGGATAATTTGAATATGTAATCGGTTGAATTCGGATATCCTATTCATATCGAATAACTAATCGGATTCAAATTCGAATATGACCTGGTTCGATTTGATAATATTTGAATCCGACCGATTATTTAATTTTTATATATAATATATAAAATATTTAAATGTTTTATATAATTTATATATAAAATAATTAAATCATATAAATAATTTATATATATTTTTATACTTTATATAAATTAAATATTTATTTTATATATTTGTTAATTACCTAAAATAATTAATTGGTCAAATTCAAATACAATCGAATATTCGAATATTTAATTGAATTCGAATATTAATTTTCAATATCCATCAGATATCGAATCGAATTTGCATATCGGATTTTATAATTGAATTCAAATTTGGATATTTCCTTATTTGATTTGAATTTGATCTCTTTACACCCCTAACTTCATGTCGTTTGATAATGCTTTAGAACCACCAAACACCATTTTTTACTTCTACCACAGAAATTCATGTATCTTCGTTCCACACACAAACACACTATAGTCCAACAAGTTCTTTCAACCTCAAAATCTAGACTCTAGTGCAGATCAAATCAGCAAGTTAACTAGAGAGGGGTGGACATTTAGATGGTAGAATTTTGAAAATTCAAAGAAGACTAAAGGGTAAAATAGTCGAGGCATGGTGCATTGGTTGATTCAAATTTTATATTCCATTTGCTTTATTACCATCATCAATAAAAATATTTCCTATTTGTCATACTTATTTTTCTGAAAATTCATAATATATGATATTAGAAATTTATGCACAACTTTTACAAAATGTTTGTATTTTCTATCATTTTGGTTTTTATCAATTTTTGAGATTTTATTATTTAATTGTGGCATTATGAGTTAACTCACATGACTCAAAAGAAAGAATGATTTCATTTTTGAGTGGCTTTAAATTTTCTTTTCATCTACATGATTAATAAAAATAATTCTTGTGGATCATATTTATCTTTGTATAATGTCATAAATTAATGTATAATGATGGTGCGCAATCCGGTCGGTCCTAGCTGCCAGTTACCTCGCCTCCGTCGAAACTGGGGATGCCTGAAACAAGAAAGAAAATGGAGACTTCTGGGGAGGAACCCGGTTGGAACACTCCGAAGCTCAAGTTAGTGCTCTTGAGAAGGCAAGGGAAATGAGGAACTTTAAGACCAGAAAGCGCAAGAATCACCCTGTACACTCACTCCCATACCTCTGCCAGATCGGGTATCATCACCTCCGCCAGATCGGGTGTCATCATCTCTGCCAGACGGGTGTCATGACCTCTGCTAGTCGCCAGTTTGGGTGTCATAACCGCCACTGTCTTTCCTTGTCAGGGCCGCCTCTACCACATTTGAGATGGCAGTGGCAGGTGGCCGTTTGGAGGGCGGCTGTCATGTGTCAGACCCCTAATCAGTCAGGCGTGCCGCCTCCGCGTACGAGCTTCATTGGCGTCAGGTACGGTTGTTCAGTTAGGCAACTTGGAGCCGAAGTGGTGTGCGAGATGAAGTCTTGAGTTCGGATAGAAGTGTGGCCCGAACTGCCCCAGGGTGGGTCAGCTCGGGTTTTTGCCCTTTGCACTCCTTGTAAGGCTCAGGACCTCGAAGGGAGAGCTCGGGTTCTTCCTTGGGGAGCTCGGATCGTGGGTTCCTTTTTTGGGAGAGCTCAGGACTCCTTTTATCGGAGCTCGAGTTGTGGGCCCACGGTCGTGCCGAGCTGGCGCTTCTGCCAGGTCACTATCGGTTGCTTCCACGTGTCGTGTAGCCAAGGGGTCGGGCCAAATCTCCCTCCATCAATTGCTCCCACTCTCCATGCCTGGGGTCCTGACCCGGCGTGGGGAGTTCACGGGATGACGAGTGGATTTGCCTCGTGACGCCTTGGCATTGGTTTGGAACTTCTCCGGTCTGACCTGCTTATGTTCTTGGTCCAATCAGGGTTGGCTTGGTTCGACCAGGGGTCAATCCTGAGTTACGTGCAACTCACGCGCCGACATCAAACAATTTTAAATTTTTTAACGTAAAAAACGCGCGCTAAACCGACTTCTCCTCGGGAGGCACGCAGTCGGTTTTGCGGGGAGCCGTTGGATGGTTTTGATCTTGGCCGTTGATGCGCGAGTACAATGGCTATAAATAGTGGGGGGCCCCTGGTCACTTTCCTTCACCATTCTTCAGCATTCGTTCCTTGAGCTCGCGCCCAAGGTTGTCAGCTCGCGTCATTTTTCGTAGTCTGGTAGCTTTTCCCGGGTGAGTCCTCAGCTTCCTTTTGATTCAATGTCTAGCTTGGGTAGTTTAGATAGTCTCCTGGGGGGTCTGATGCTGGTTCTACGAACCGAGCTGCTGCCCCTTGACAGCCTGAGTGAGTCTGAGGCGGGGCCCGAGGTAGAGCTCGAGGAAGAGCTCGAGTTCGAGCCCATAGGCCGAGTCACCTCGGGTAGCTTGGCATCCACCTCCCATCGAGGTCGGGTGCCAGATAAGTTCGGGCCTTCCACTATGACGCCCAAGAGGCTTTGGTCCCTTATTGCTCAGTACAACCTGCCCGGGGAGTATGCTTATATTTTACCCTCAGGCGACTTTCCTTGGGAGCACGATCCGGACGAGATCGTGATATTCCGAGAGCAGCTTGTTGCTGGGCTGCGCCTTCCCTTCCATCCCCTTATCGTCGAGGTCATGAACCACTTCGGCGTCACCGTAGGTCAACTTCACCCGAACTCCACCCGCAACCTTGTCGGGACCATCTCCCTTTGCTGCGAACATTGCCTTCCCTTGGACCTGGAAATCTTTTCCGCTATTCTCATGCTTAAGAAACAAGCGGGTCCCCTACCCGGGCGTAGGAGGGCCTACTACTTGTCACCTCGCCCGAGGTTCAAGCTCTTACACAATCTTCCAAATAAGGTCCCGGCATGGAAGCGGGACTACTCCATGGTTCGAAGTGCTACGGGGTGGCCGTTTCCTACTGAGTGGGGGTTGGCCGTTCCCGATCCCGGTGCCATGCTAGATGAAGAAACGGTGAAGGGCCTCCAAGACTGGGCCCGGCTTGGACACAAATGCCAAGTCTACCTGTCGAAGGCCAAGCTTATCCAGGCCGGTCTGAGTTCGGGTAGGTTTCTTGCTCAGTGGCTTTCTTTTGCTGTTTTTTATTCTCGTCTTTCGACACCGAGCTCTTTTTGCAAGTGTTATGGAGGCAGAGAAAACTCGAGGCGCAGACTTGTTTGATGGTATGAGGAGGAGGAAGTGAGCCGCTAAGCGGGACTGTGCCGATCCTTCCCGGGTTATGGAGCCCGAGGCACCGAGAATGGAGCCTCCTAGGGAGCCCGAAGTGGCCCCTCCAGTTCAGGAAGCAGCAGGGTTCTCCTATGCCGATACTGCTCATACCCGGGCTGTGCCTTCAGGCTTGGGAAGTCACGATGAGGTTGGGAGCGTGTTGACGCCGAGCTATGCTCTCTGAAAAAGTAAGAAGGCTACTTGCCTTGAGGAGGTCGCGGTGTGGACCGATCTTCCTACGGATCTTATAGGCGTGCGTGCTGCGTCTCACGCCATGGTGGTAAGTCGAAGTAGCTTCTCTTTCTTTTTTTTTCGTCGGGCTGATTTGATCTCGTTCTGGCAGGTGAACTCCTCTATCCACGCTCTGACAATCCAGGCAGAGAGGGGCTTGAGGCGAGCACAAGTTGCCGAAGAGGCTTCCTGCACTACGCAAGTCGAGTTAACGAGGTCTCGGAGGGAAAACGAGACCTTAGGATTGGTGGTGATACACATGGCGGACCTAAAGCTGGACCTAGAGCATCAGGTCGGGTATCTTTAGGATGATATCAGGGAGAAGACTGAGATCTTCGCTCAGGTTGTCGAGGAGGCGAAAGTGAAGGCCATTAACGATTACATCGCTTCGCCGCACTTTGATGACATGATGGTGGGCTCGTACAGAAGGGGTTTCAAGTTGAGCCGATGGATGATAAGAAATACGTACCCCGAGCTTGACATTCGTGCCATAACTACTTCGCGCATCACTCCGGAAATGGCTGCCGCAGCTGATGATGACGTGGATTCTGAAGATGAAGCGGGACCTTCGGGTATTGTCGAAGTCCCTTCCAAAGGCGAGGAAGATGTACCTCCGGGCCTGTGAGCTCGTCGCTGTTTTTTTTTTTTTTGGAATGAAATGTAAACAAGATTTTTTGCAATGAATAGTCCCCCCTTTTTTGGCAAAGTGTTGGGCAATTATTTTCTCTTTTCGCCGAGTTGACTATGTTACCGAACTGTTAGACTTAGGCCCCGAGGCGAGTTAACATAGTAAGGCTATACGCCCGACCTGTTCTTCGCTCGAGTTAGTTAACATAAGTTGAATTGGGCCCTGGGCTATGCACCTCGGGATCCATACTCGTGCAACTTGCTTCGTTGATGAGGTGTCGAGGTCATCTTTAGCTCAGTATTCTGACCCTTACAGTGCCGAGGTCCTTGTTAGCTCGGCATTCTGGGCCTTAGTGTGCCGAGGTCTTTGTTAGCTCGACATTCTGGCCCTTAGGCTCTGGTAGTGGCTCATGGCCTGCTTAGTCTAATAATTTATATGTAAAATCATCTTAAGTTGACAATGTTCCATGCCCGGGGTATCTGTTTACCTTCCAGGGTCTCGAGCTCGTATGCTCCCCCGAGTGCTCTCTTTACTCAGTAGGGTCCTTCCTAGTTCGGCCCGAGTTTGCCAACGCCGGGCTCAGGTACCATGACCTTGCGGAGAACCAGGTCACCAATGCGGAAGTTTCGTCTCTAAACTCTGGCATTGTAGTACCGAGCTACCCTTTGCTGGTACGTTGCGGTCCTAATATATGCAAGGTCCCTCACCTCGTCAAGTAGGTCGAGGTTGGTACGTATCTCGTCGTTATTAGTATTGTCGCTGTATGCTTCCAACCGAAGTGAGGGGATTTCGATTTTGGCTGGGATGACTGCCTTTGTGCCATAGGTGAGGTTGAATTATGCAAGCGGCCATGGACTGATAAGATATTTCAGGTCAACAGCCGGTTGGTGCAAGATGTTGGCATGTCGCTAACATTTGTTGCACTGCCACACCTACTCGATTGCGTCCGCCTTCACCGTAGGCCAGCAGTACCCTTGTCGTAAGGCCCTTTACACGAGTGCCCTGCCCCCCAAGTGTCTTCTATAGAGTCCATAAATCTCGTTCAACACTTGGTCTGCTTCAGCTCGGTGTAGGCAGCGCGGGTAGGGGAGTGTGAATGATCTTCTATAGCTGCTCATCTATGATCACGTAGTGAGCTACTTGTCGTTCTATCCTTCGCGCCACATTGCATTCTTTCGATAATATTCCATGGCATAGTTAATTAATAAGCGGATCTATCTAGCTCAGTTCTGTTGTCACCACTGGGACTGCCCTTCTCATTGAGTCGATTGCACTAGCCTATTTAGAGAGTGCCTCAGCCTCGATATTCTCTGATCTTGGGATCTGTTGGATGTACCAAATCTTCCCGGGGAATATTCATACAGTCTCCCTACCGGCAACTTCCCGTGGGAGCACGGTTCTGATGAGATTGTGGTCTTCTGGGAGCAGTTAGTAGCCGGACTCCGACTCCCTCTTCACCGCTTGATTGCCGAGGTGCTGGTGCACTTCAACATTACTTTGGACCAACTTCACCCGAATTCCATATGGAATATAGTTGGGACCATTTCTCTTTGCTTTGATCGATCTCTTCCAATTGACCTGGACGTTCTTAGTACCATTCTAGCTATAAAGAAGAGTGCTTCGGGCACTCTCCCCGGGCACAGACGGTCTTATTACCTATCTCCCCGCTTGGGTTTCAAACTCATGCACAAGCTCCCGAGTAAAGTCCCGGCCTGGAAGCGGGACTACTTCATAGTTCGGAGCAGCACGGGGTGGCCCTTCCCTACTGACTGGAGGGTCACCGTTCAAGACCCCGATGTCATCCTAGATGGGAAGACCAAGAAGGCACTTCAGTTGCTAGCTCAGCTCGGGTTAAATTATAAAGAGTTCACATCCGAGGAGAAGCTCATCCAGGCTGGCTTGAGCTCGGGTAGGTTTTGCTTCACTTCGGCTTTTTATTTGTATGCTTACTTCGGGTATTGCTAACATTGAGCTTCACTGCAGGTCCCATGGAGGCAGAAAAGATTGACAACCAAAGGCTCTTCCGCCAGATGAAGAGGAAGAAGCGCGTAGCCAAGAAGGCACGCGTTGAGTCTCCACTAGCCTCTACTGAGGCTTAACCTCCACAGGCTCCTGCTCTGGAGCCCAAGCTCCCAGGCACTCCACCCGTCATTGACCTGGAGGGAGACACGGTGCCTCAGGGGCCCGAGGTGGTAGCGGAGCCTTCTGCTAAGCCCACTGAATCTATTGGTGAGAGCGCCACCGAAGCTCGCACTACAGAGGCTGCTACCGGGACTCATCCTGCTGAAGCTGCCGCCGAGGCTTCTGGGGAATCCACCCGTGATGTAGAGATGACGGCGTCCAGCTCGGAGGGTCAGGGGAGCCGAACCGTTTTGAACCCCCAGTGCAGCCTGGAGAATAGCAAGCTGGCTGCATATCCGGAGGAAGTCACCGAGTGGGCTGATCTCACTCCTGGTCAGCTCGGTGCCCGAGCTGCCACTCATACCATGGTGGTGAGTTCTTTTTCTTTTTTTTTTTAACTGGTTCCCCTTTTGCAGGTGAACTCTGCCGTTCGTGCCTTGACCCTTCAATCAGATCGGCACCTGAGACGGGCTCTAGAGGCTGAGAAGTCATCCTGTGCAGCCCATACCGAACTAAGAGCCGTTCGCGGGCAGGTCCACCACTTGGAAAGTGATGCCTCGGCTCAAAAGAACTTCATTGAGGTGCTTTTGGCGGAGAAGAGCTCGCTGGGCCGAGATAAGGATACATTAAGGGCCGAAGTGAACAGGTACAAGGTCGGCCAAGAGGCCTTGACGCTCGAGGTGGACACCCTCAAGGCAGAATGGGATGCTCTGAAGCTCGAGGTGCAGGGCCTTAGAGAAGCCAGGGGGAAGTTGGAGCAGGAGGTGGAGGACCTCCGGGAAGACATTAAGGAGAAGTCGGTGATCTTCGAAGATGCCCTCAAGGAGACCAAAGTTCAAGCCGTCATCAACTATGTCAAATCTTCAAAGTTTGACAACGTGATGACCGAGGCCTACCGCAGGGGTTTCAAGCTCAGTTGGTGGTTAATCAGGCACCTCTACGCCGAGCTCGATACGAGTGCCATCACTACTTCTCGGATCACCGATGACATCGTGCGTCAGTCGAAGGATGACCTGGACTCTGAGGATGAACGCGCTGACGATGAAGTAGAGGTTGCTGGCCCGGTTACTGCCCCTGAGGAGGTCTCTGGCAAAGACAACGAGCTTCCAAAATAGCTCAGTCCCTATATTTACAAGCTTAGTCTTCTCCCTTTGTCTTTCTTGTAACAAGACTTTGTAATGGAATTTTCATAATAAAAAATTTACTTTGCCAAACACTTGTGCAATTTTTCTTTTACTTGCTGAAGTGGTTGCTTTGCTCTGAGCTGTTAGGCTATCAGGCTAACTACCCGAAGTGAGGGTTCCTCAACTGTTGTGACCCTGAATTGTATTCCAATACTTAGTAGGGGTAGCCTTATGTACACCGAGGTGAGTGACATAGTAGGGCATATGCCCGACCTGTCTGCACCCGGGTTAAGTTAGCATTAGTTGTCCTTAACGGGTTCAACTTGTTGCATGCCGAGGTGGGCTACACGTCACAAGGTTCATGCCTAAACTGTCTGTGCCTTAGGCATTGTGAGTATTTAGCCTATGCCGATGGGGCAACTAGGTCTTATATGGTGCCAAGGTCTTTCATTAGCTCGGCGTTTTAGCCCTTAGGCTGGAGGAGCGGTTTATAATCCGTTCTCTTAGAGTCCTTCTGTGTCGAAGAGGCAACAGGGTCTTATAGCGCCGAGATCCTGTTAGCTCAGAATTTTGGCATTTTGGCCCTTAGGCTTGGGGAGTGGCTCGTGGCCTACTCAATTGTTATAGATAGTATTGTCTTACATTAACAATATTCCATGCCCGAGGTACTTGTTTCCCTTTGAGGGTCTTGAGCTCGTACGTTCCTTCTCCAAGCACTCATTTCACTCGGTAAGGTCCTTCCCAGTTAGACTCGAGCTTGCCAGCACCGGGCTCAGGTACCATAACTTTACGAAGGACCAGGTCAGCGACGCGGAGGTTCCGCTTCTTGACCCTAGCGTTATAGTACCGAGCTACTCTCTGCTGGTAAGCTGTGGTCCTGATGTATGCGAGGTCCCTTACTTCATTGAGCAGGTCAAGGTTGGTACGCAACTCATCTTCGTTCGTCTGGTCGCTGTATGCTTCCAGTCGCAGCGTAGGCACTTCGATCTCTGCAAGGATAACTACCTCGGTGCTGAAGGTGAGGTTGAAGGGGGTTTCTCCTGTGGCGGTCTTTTCCGTGGTTAGGTAAGCCCATAGAACACTAGGTAGCTCGTCTGCCCACAACCCTTTAGCTCGGTCTAATCGTGCCTTCAGTCCGCGGAGGATGGCTCTGTTTGTGACTTCGGCTTGACCGTTTGCTTGAGGGTGTGAGACCGAAGTAAAGTTCTGCCGGATTCCCATATCTTGGCACCAGTTCTGGAATTTGATGTCCTCGAAATACTTACCGTTGTCAGATTTCAGTACCCGAGGTAACCCGAAGCGGCACACAATGTTCTTCCAAAAGAAGTTTTGGACGTTCCAGGCTGTGATCGTTACAAGGGATTCGGCTTCCACCCACTTGGTGAAGTAATCCACTGCTACTACTAAGAATGTCCTCTGGCCTGCTGCTGGCGAGAACGGTCCAAGTATGTCAATGCCCCACTGTGAGAAAGGCCATGGGTTGGTGAGATACTTGAGGTCAGCAGCAGGTTGGTGGTGAATATTGGCGTGCTTCTGGCATTTGTCACATTTTCTAACGAGTTCAATGGCATCTGCCTTCATTGTTGGCCAATAATACCCCTATCGAAGTGCCTTTTGGGCGAGGGCCCTGCCCCCCAAGTGTCCGCCACACAGACCCTCATGAGTGTCGCAGAGTACGAGCTCGACTTCGGTAGGTCACAAGCAACGCAGGTAGGGGAGCGTGTAGGATCTCCGGTATAGCCGTTCGTCTTTTATGACGTATTTGGCTGCCTAGTGCTGCACCCTTCTGGCTGCATTGCTATCTGCAGGGAGGATCCCGTGTAACGAGAAGGTCACGAGCGGGTCAATCTAGCTCGGCTCTGCTTGAACGACAGGAGCGACCTCCTCTGCCACCCCCCGAGCGGGTCCTCTATGTACACGGTTCTCATGGTGATGTCGCTGGTGCTGGCTAATCTGGACAGGGCGTCGGCCTCAGCGTTCTCCGACTTAGGGATTTTCCTGATGAAGTGTGACTGGAAGTTAAGCAGGGCCTCTCTGACCTTGAATAAGTAGGCGACCAAGGTTGGATCACGTGCTTCGTACTCGCCAGTAACTTGGTTGACCACGAGTTAGGAGTCGCTGCAGATAACGATGTGCTTGGATTTTACCTCTCCGGCTAGAGCTAATCCGGCTATCAACGCCTCATATTCCGCTTCATTGTTTGATGCCATGAACTCGAAACATAGCGCGTACTCCAATTTTGTGCCACTTGGGTCGTGTAGAACTATTCCAGCTCCGCTACTCTACTGGTTTGAGGAGCCATCTACATGAAGGATTCAGGGCTCCTCATCCCAGTTTGCGCTTGGCATAACTAGGAGAGATGCCACACTGGCTGCTACCTCACGGGGCTCGGACTCAACCGGCCTGGGAGCTCCGGGGTCACCCGAACTAGGGATCTCGTGCTCAACCAGGTTGGGAACTTCGGAGTTGAACGTGCACTCGGTGATGAAATCTGCTAAGGCTTGGGCCTTAATAGCAGTTCGCGGCTTGTACTGGAGGTCGTACTCGCTGAGCTCAATGGCCCACTTCATCAACCGACCAGAGACCTCAGGCTTAAGTAAGACTTGCCTCAGAGGTTTGTCGGTGAGGATGATAACAGTATGAGCCTGGAAGTACAGGCAGAGCTTCCAAGCTGCAATTACCAGTGCGCATGCTAGCTTTTCTATCTGCGGGTATCTCGTCTCTACTCCCTGCAATATTTTACTAACATAATAGATGGGTTGTTGGACCCGATCTACTTCCTTTATTAGTACTAAACTGACCACTTCGTTGCTTGCCGAGAGGTACAGTTCTAAAACATCGCCCTCTATGGGCCTGGTTAAGATCGGCACACTAGCGAGGTATTTCTTGAGCTCGTCGAACGCGAGCTGGCAGTCTTGGGTCCATTCGAACCCTTTGCTTTTAATTGCCTTAAAGAAAGGCAGGCAGCGGTCCGCCGACTTAGACATAAAGCGGTCCAGTGTGGCTATGCGGCCATTCAGCCTTTGGACCTCTTTCAGCTTCCGGGGTGGTCTCATATCTAGGATGGCCTTAATCTTATCCGGGTTGGCCTTGATGCTGCGCTAGTTAACGATGTATCCTAGGAATTTGCCCGAGGTGACACCGAAAATACACTTGTTTGGATTCAGTTTCATGTTAAATCGTCTCAGAATTTGAAATACAGAATGCAAGTCTTGTATTAATTCATGTAAGAATTGGGTTTTGACAACCACGTCGTCTACATAACATTCTACTTTTCTGCCGATCAACGACTCAAACATTTTATTTACAAGCCTTTGAAAGGTTGCCCCAGCATTTTTCAATCCGAAGGGCATAACCTTGTAACAATATAGGCCGAATTCTGTGATGAAGGCAGTCTTCTCCTCATCGGCCGGGTCCATCCTGATTTGGTTGTAGCCCGAATAGGCGTCTAAGAATCTTAGCAACTCGTGCCCCGAGGTTGCATCCACCAAGCGGTCAATTCTGGGGAGTGGGAAGCAGTCTTTTGGGTAGGCTCGGTTTAGGTCAGTGTAGTCGATGCACATGTGCCACTTGCCGTAGGCCTTCTTTACCAGAACGGGGTTGGCTACCCAGCTCGGGTAATGGACTTCTCTTATAAAGTCGGCTACGAGGAGCTTTGCGACCTCCTCGTCGATTGCTTTCCATCGCTCCGGAGCTAGGTTGCGTTTCTTCTATCTAACGGGCCTAACTACAGGATCAATATTAAGTTTGTGAGTCATAAGGTTAGGGTCTATACCGGGCATCTCGGCCGCGGACCATGCAAAAATATCTAAATTTTTAAGTAAGAAACTTACTAGTTCGGATCGTAGAGGTTCTTGGACGGAAGCACCGATCTGTAGCGTCCGAGCTGGGTCTGCTGCTGAAGTCAGGACTGCTACTGTTTCTTCTGTGGGCGCAGCTCGTTCTTTGCCTTGCTCCGTAGGCCGCTCCAATTCGAGGTCGTCGGCCACCTTGGTCTTTCCCTTCAGGGTGGCAACATAGCACTTGCGGGACTCGAGCTGGTCGCCCCGCGCTACCCTCACACCGAAGTCTGTAGGGAACTTCATTGCCAAATAATAAGTGGAGACCACCGCCCGTAGGACATGGATGATTGGCCGACCTATTATGGCATTGTGTGGGGAGGGGGTCGCGATTACCAAGAAGTCGTGGTTGAGTCTGACTGCGCAGGGCCATGTGCCAACTTCCACAGGTACTGTCACTTTCCCAAGGGGCCTGACTTCTTCTACACTGAAGCCCACCAGAGGAGTGTTCGTGGGCTTCAAGTCACTTCCTCGCAACTGAAGCTGGTCGAACGCGGATTTGAAGAGAATATCCGCCGAGCTGCCTGAGTCAACAAGTACGCGCCTGACCTCGAAGTCGTTGATCCTCAGCTTAATCACAAGCGCATCATCATGGGGGTAGTGGACCCCTCGCGCATCGTCCTCCGTGTAGAAAATTGGTTCTTCCGTCTTCGGCTTCTTCGGAGGATTTTGTTCTTCTCGGGCAGCTTCACGAACTGACGTCCGGGCCACTGCTGAAGTACAACCTGCAATGACCAAACCTCCCAGTATCACGTGGATGGTGCCCCGAGCTGGCCTCTCTTCTGGAGGCTGCCGCTATGACTGTTCGGTCGGCCTACTGCTGGACTCGGGATCATCCTTACGTGCTGGACTCGGGATCATCCTTATTATTATTATTATTTTGTACAAAGTTCCTCAAATATCTGCAACGGATGAGCTCCTCTATCTCGTCGCAGACGTTTTTACAATTCTCGGTACTATGACTGTGGTCTCTGTGAAAACTGCAATACAAATTCTTATTTCTCTCATTGGGATTCCCTTTCAGGCGGGGTGGCCACTTCACATAAGAGGCGTCCTTGATCACCATCAGGATCTCGGTCCGTCTCGCATTCAGTGGTGTATAATCAGTTCGATCCGCCGCAGGAGCTCGGTACGGCTAACTTGGCTTTGCCCCCTGAGTTGAGTCCTTTTGGCTGTCCCTTTGGTTGGGGGGTTCCCCTTCTCTCTTTCTTTTTTCGGGCGTGCCCTCGCCCTTCTGTTTGACTTCCTCCTCTGTGGCTATGAACTTGTCCGCGAGCTTGAGGAAGGTTGTAATGGTCTCCGGCTGGTCAAAACCCATATGCTACTTGAACTTCATATGGGTCACACCCTTCTTGGCCGCGGCGAGCCGTACCGCGGGGTCTAGGCGCGGTATCTGCATGCACGCATCATTGAATCGCTTGATGTAGCTCCGAATGGATTCTCCTTCTCTCTGAACTATCCCAAGGAGGCTTTTCTCAATTCGCGGGCGCCGCTTGCTCGTGATGAAATGGGACGTGAAGGCTTCTGTAAACTGTGCACAGCTTCTTATCGAGCCGGGTGCGAGGTTTCGGTACCACGTGCGAGCCACTCCTCTGAAGGTGGTGGAGAAGGCTACGCACATGCAGGACTCACTGGCCCTCGTTAGGTGCATCTATTATTAGAAGGCGTCCACGTGGTCATTTGGATCGAATGACCCGTCATACTTGTCGAGAGGGGGGAATTTGAAGTCTTTGGGCATTGGGACAGCCAGGAGCTCGAGAGACAGGGGGGAGGGAACAGAAAGGAGGGGAACTTTAACTTCACCTGAGTTTACCTCTTCCCTGCCTTTGAGCTCGGGTAGGCTGTAGGTGGTAGTTCAGCGAGCTCGATGGCGACGTCTTTGTCTCTTGGCCGGTTCCGCGTTGGTGCTGCTCGCCTCCGTGCTGTCAGGGATCGTTTGCGCAGGAAGTGGCTCGGGTTGCTGGTGATGGCTGCGGACAGAGGGGTTCTGCTTAGAGTCCGTAGCCAAGGCCTCGAACTGGTTCTCTAGAAGCGGAGCTTCGAATTATGACTGTTGGGGCGTTGTAGACTTGGCGAGCTGGGATCCTCCCGACCAGACCGCTCGCGGCGAGACCGGGGTGGCCGATCTTTCTTGTATGCCGCGGGAGGAGGCATGGCTCATAGGAGGGTTTTGGGAGGCTTCTCCTTGGCGAGAAGGATGTTCGTCCTAGCGGCGGGACTTGGCTTGCTGTGAAGCTGGGTGCCGAGGAGGGAGCTGTGGCTGAGGTTGAGATTGAGGCAGCTGAGGGAATTGCTGCTGGTAGTGGTATTGGGAGATGTGGTGCAGCACTTGCTGCTGGTAAAGCTGGTGTTGCTGGAGCTGCTGCACCTGGGCTTGCATGGTTCACATGCATTGCATCAGATCATCAAATTGGGTCTGGCTGGTCGCCAGGGGGACAACATTTGGTTCAACAAAGGTTGTCTCAATAGAGGGAGAAAGGGGAACGCGCACAGGCGCCGTTGCTCGCGACACGTTCAGGCTGGGGACTCCGTCCACTGAGAGAGGAATGGTGAACTGCCCAATTCAGATCGTGGGGGCCTGGGGTTGTTCCCTGGCGTTATCCATCTCCATGCTGCATCCGATATTGCTTGAAGAAGCCATGAGTGTCGAGTCTTTAGAGGAGAAAGAACTACAAAGGTTTAGAGGAAGGCTTTTAGAAGCGCTTCCCACAGACGACGCAAATTGATGGTGCACAATCCGGTCACTCCTACCTGGCACTCGCGTGGCTCCCGAGAGGTACCTGAGATGAGGAAGAAGAAGAGTCCCCGGGGGGTTTGCCCGGCGGGAACACTCCGACGATTAAGTTAGTATCCTGTGTAAGAAGCGAGGAGAGGATGAAGGCTAAGAGTGAGATAGCGCAAGTGATCAAGAAGATACCCCTGTTCTCTGATAATAGGCTACTTATACCAGAATTCCGTTGCAACAGGCCCACTGGCCTCTGACAGGGCAGGTATAACCGCCACTGCCAACCTGCTATAGCCGTTACAGGCATGGCTGAGGTGGCACGCACGGGATCGTTGTTGTAGGTACGTGCCTGTCAGGTGCAAGACACCCTCTAAAGGTGGCAGGCACGGCACTATCTGGCAAAAGACATGGCGGCTGCCACAGATTTTTTGAGTACGGTGGTCGGGCAGGAGGCCTTCCTGTGGTATACCGCCACTGCCAACCTGCTATAACCGTTACAGGCATGGCTGAGGTGGCACGCACGGGATCGTTGTTGTAGGTACGTGCCTGTCAGGTGCAAGACACCCTCTAAAGGTGGCAGGCAAGGCACTATCTGGCAAAGGACATGGCGGCTGCCACAGATTTTTCGAGTACGGTGGTCGGGTAGGAGGCCTTCCTGTGGTATACCGAACTACCCTTCCGCGAGTTACCTTGTGCCGGGCTGTACCGTGAGCGGCGAGCTACCTGTAGCAAGCTATGCCGAGCAATCTGGCCCGAAGTATCTTCACCTCGGGGTGTCTAGAGATGGGTCTGTGTGTTCCTGTCTGAGAGTGGCCCGAGATCCACTGGGAGGAACTGAGGTATTGGGAAAGGTCAGGGGACCCCAACCAAACACATCTCAGAAAAAATTACCTTCGTGATCGATCTCAGAAGTTAGCGCATGGTTTCAGGGACCAAAGTCTGACAGCAACTTTCTTTTGGTTACTTAAATGAAGTTGACAAAAATTTAACTAAACAAAAAGTTTCTGAAACCTTTGACATTTTCCATGATTTGTTGATGATAAGAGTTAGTTCCGCTGAAGGTTTTGATACTATTACAAGTACTGAGTACACCCCTTATAATATTAGGTCGCTGTTAATTAGTTGACAAAAATTGCATACATCATCAATTGATGATTGAACATTTTTAAATTTAATGATTGCCGTTACATCGTGGCAATCATGGGATGTGGCGATGTAAGATGATGTTGACAGAGGGTTGATACAGAAGATGGACTTGCCAAATTGCCAAATACCACTCACCAAAGTTCACGCGGACTTATGCCAATTTAGTTTTTTATTTTGAAAGGGAGCTATTTGTGTTTGGCTTGCTAATTTCTCAAAGTCAAATCACAGTAATTCAGTTCGAGTTGAGTGGTTGGTAAATACAAATACACATTAAAATAATATAAATATATATATTTATAATATATTTTTATTTATATTTTATTTAGTATTATTTTATCTATAATTGTTTAATATATTTTTAATATCATTAATATTAATTTATTTATAATTTTTAATATTAATTTATTTATATTCATCTCAAGCCGAATTAATCTCAAATAGTCCGTGAATATCAACTCAAATCAAATTCAAGCTAAATACATAAAACTCGAGTCGAGTTTCAAACTGTACTTTTTGAGTCCGGCCACCTGTCTACCCACATTGCAAGAGATTTAACCTTCCAATAACTCACCAAATCTTAACCTTCTTTAAAGTAAATTCCTATTATTTAGTTACCCACAAAACATTCATTTCCCCTTTTTCTCTTGCACATGCAAATTTCAAACCGAAGTTATATTGATTCACCAAATAATAAACACTTGGTAGCTTCTAAATTCACACCAAGGATGAGTTAAAGTACAGAGTACTGATCGGGACTTTTCCCTTGATAAGAGCTGCCTCTTCCGTCAAGCAAGGAAGCCAATAACTATTAGCGGCATAGCGGGACATCCCTCTATTGCGAAACCAAAAGTGCAGTCATGGTAACTCATACTTAACAATGGCTCTGCAGGTTGTGCTACTCCTCTTCCTGTTGTCTTCTTTTTGCACAGCAACTGCGGCATCTTCATCTTCATCATCAGTCAAGTCGGTGGAGGCAAAGCCTAACTGCCCAGATAAATGTGGGAAAATCACCGTTCCCTACCCCTTTGGCTTTGGACACGACCCTAATTGTTACAGAGATGGCTTCAAACTATCCTGCAACCACACTGTCACCCCTCCCAAATTATTAATTGCCTCAGCTGATATGATCATTTTCGAAGGGACAGACCAAGATGGGTTCTACAAACGGTCTGCAGATAAAGTGATGGAAGTTAAAGAAATATCATTATTAGAAGGCCAATTGCACGTCTATTCATTCGTGGACTACAATTGCAACAACCATTCCTTATTTGTTAGCCCTAATACGTCCTCAATCTTAATGTGGTTGGGTCGGACCTCCTTCACTTATTCCGACACTCGCAACATGTTCACGGTTATCGGTTGCGACTCTCAAGCCTACAATAGGTATACCAACAATGAAACTTCCGGATGGTATGGAACCCTCCAATACGGCTGTCAAGTGTCATGCTCTGAGAAAGAGGAAACGCTGAGTGGGAATTATAGTGGCATGGGTTTCTGCCAAACCACCATCCCCAAGGGAGTAAAGATATTTGAAAGGAAGATGGAGATTCTAGACAACTCATCATCGGATTTCAGTCCATGCGCATACTCTTTCATCGCTGACAAGGAACGGTACAACTTCTCCGTAGCTGATCTCTCGGGCTTTGATTTCTATAGAAGAAACAGAGGAATGGTTCCAACCATACTCGACTGGGCAATAGAGAACGACTCCTGCGAAAACATTACCATGAGAAACTCCACTACTTATGCATGTGGCAACAACACCCACTGTTACAAGTCCCCCAACGGTCTCGGGTATCTCTGCAAATGTTTGAAAGGCTACGGAGGCACCCTTATCTTCAAGACGGATGTCAAGGTACATAATAATATCGATAATTTAATTTCATTCTTCTTCACCAAATTTGCCTCTTTCCAATTTCTACCTAAAAAACCGAGTCTTCACAAAATTTTGATTCTAGTCCAATAATTTCTAATAAATGGTTCGCAGATATAAATGAATGCTCGAATTCAACCATGAATGACTGTTCATCACCTGCAATTTGCACAAACATGCCTGGAGGTTATAACTGCTCTTGCCGACTTGGCACAGACGGTGACGAAAGAAGAAATAGGCGTGGTTGCATCCCTCTTCCACCTTCAAAGACAAAACATTGGGTGATTCAACTCTCCATAGGTAATATAATTGCTATTTATTCATTCATCAGCATCAGGATTTCTCCCCAAACTCAGTAGTCAGTTCCGTTATTTGTCAAAACCCAAGCGATATGGCTTGACAATAGAATTTGTGAGGGGTATTTTTAGAATAAAGTGTTGGCCGCATTTTTGGAATTCAAAAGCGTCACATTTTTTTGAATGAATTTAAGAGATGTTTGGGAGTACTTAAGTGTTTATTTGGGTTGGAATCTTTTCATCAAGTATTTATTGGTGTTTGGGAAATAAGTTCAAAATAAGTGCTTAATTTAAAAATAAGGGTCTATGTTTTGAGCCCAAATTTCTAGTTTTTTTAGGTGTTTATACAATAACCATTTATTCAATTTTTTTCTTCCAAAATTGTTCCTAGTTGAATTTTAAAATACCACTTATAAAATTATCCACTTGAATCTTATAAAAGTGTTTTTGTAAAGGTGCCTTTATAAAGGTGTTTTAAAAAATTTGACCTGGGGGTTCTAAAAAGTTGGAGTGATGTCTAAAAAGTTGCAGAGGGAAAATCATTAATTCTCATAAAATATAACATTATATGCTATATATAGCTCATATGAACACAATTTGTATAACAAACAAGGGTAAAATACAAAAACCTCCCCTAAAGTTTCTAACAATCATAAAAGCTCCCCTATAGTTTCTTTTTAATAAATACCTCCCTTTGACTTTTGAGTAATTTGGTAATAGCCCCCTTTCATCACCTTCACAAACACAAAACATTAGACTAATGCACCATTTTTTCCAAATACCCATTATACCATTTAAAATTATTTTATATATAAAGTTATTGAAATTACTCTGTTTTAATTTGACAAAACCTCATCTAATGATTATCTTCTAAAGTTTTTGTTGAGTGAAAATAGGGTTATTTAAGTAATTTTGTATGTAAAATAGTTTATAAAAGGGTAGAATGGGTATTTGATAAAATTTGTGCATTTCCATCTACGAAGGTGATGGAAGGGAGGATTATGTCAAATTTTTCAAAAAAAAATTATTAAAAGTAGTATATAAATAATTATTAATTATTTAAAAAATAAAAAATATAAAACAATTATCTATTCTTACATGGTTCTATTAATTAACTTTAACTTTCACTTAGGCTGAGTTTGGAAGGAATACAAATGCAAATATGCAGAGTGAAAACTTTATATTTTACATTATTTTGTATGTATTTAAGCTTTAATAAATCCCATAGGTTTCATGGTCCCCGCTGGTACTTTTATAAATAATAGACAACAAAGTCAAGCAAACTTTTCCTTTTTTTAACGTCACTCCAAACAAGGAATAAAAGAGAGGCTACAAATACGAATAAACGAGTAAAGGAGGGGCAAAGGTACATCCCTGGGTGAAGTATAGAAACTTAACCATAATGGCTGTAGCTGGGGTTATGCTGCTGTTTCATCTTATTTTTGAGTCTCTTCATGGCAACAGCGACCTCATCACCAATCATGACAAAGCCCAACTGCCCAGACAAATGTGGCAACATCACCGTTCCCTACCCATTCGGATTGGGGAAGGATCCAAGCTGTTATAGAGAAGGTTTTCAACTACTCTACAACCCCAATCCCGTTGCCACGAGTCCTATGAACCGCTTGGTCCACAACAAGTGTGGACCCTCCAATCCCATCTAGCCATGTCAGTTTAAGAAGCTTGAAGACCAAGGGTCTGTTTGGCATGTCTTTCCGTGCAGTCTTTCGGTTGTTTATAAGTCAGGAAGACTGATTTTTGGTCTATTTCCATTTGGCATGCGGAAGATCTAACCGCCAAAAGATGAGATGCCGAAAAGAAGCAAGAAGCCCATTTTGAACTGATTTCAGGAAGCTCCAAATGAAGCTTCTCGCATCTTTCGCATTTTAATTTTGCACGAAAAGACGCACAGAAAGATGTACGTCTGCCAAACGTGCTTCGAACTGCTTAGATCTTCATGCAAAAACTCAATGCATCTTTTGCATGTGAGAGCTAATAGAAGATCTTCCCAAAATAACACACCAAATGGGCCTCAAATTAGCTGAGATTGCCTCTTAATGTTGTTTCCCTTAGATCGACAACCAGCTATCTTCTTCTTTTTCTTTCACAAATAGGGCTTTTGTTGTTTGAACACAGATTGTACATAGAAAACCTAGAAAACCTTTCCAAACAATGAGAAAAAAACCAAACACACATCTATAATCAGTGAACAAGTGATATGCTTATGTGCTTTATATGAATTAACCAAACGCTAACCTATATATATCTATGATACAAAGAGGAAAGAGGAGAGCTGAGGGATCCTCTCACCACAGAGCTTACAAGACCTTTAATTTTTTAAAATTTAAAAGGGTAAAGACTTAAACATGCCCTGAGTTTTCATAAATTATTTAAATATATCCAGAATTTTCGTAGATTATTTTACTTCAAGCACAAATTCATCAAGAATGTCTTCAATGTCAAAAGCTACGTCACGCACTTGTTCCATCCAGGCCTTCACTCCTTTGTCACTCTCTTGCCTTGAATCAGCTTCCTTCAGAAAGGCACGTATACTGTCTAATTCATTCCTGAGTTATCTAATATCTTCTTTCACTCCTTTGAGTTGTTTCACTTGTTCTCTGAGGAGAGAGCCAACCTTATTGAGACAAAATCTGACAACAGCCTCCACCATAGTCTCTACTCTCAGATCTAAAGCTTTGGTAGCAGTATTGTATAATGTGAAGAAGCTTCAGCTTATGAAGCTCCTACCATTTATTAGTAGTTGAGAGGGAGCATATTCATCACCAATTTCAAGCTTTCACTTTCAGCTTCCATAACCAATAACAATTTTGAATAATTTTACAGTAAGATCCCACTATGTCTAAGGGATGGGTCGATCATGGATTGGTTTATTGATTGGCCTTCTCTACTAACAGTAGCGTGGAAGGTCGAGGAATCCAAAGCGTGCCCCACTTTGTACTAACATTTGTCATTCGATGGTTTCCTGGTTCCATCCCTTATTCACTATAAAATAATTTTTCATCAGCATTCCTCTAGTAGGAATGGGAATGAGATTCCAATTCTGTCTAATCAAATAATTGTAATCGGAATAGTCCATTCAAATTTCTATTCCTACAAACCAAACAGGACCTAACATGCTCAAGCTGAATCTAAGTGGCTGGTTGTCAATGATTGATCCATGGTGTAACAGGGGAATAAAGGCGGATAAATTTAGATTTAAATAAGCTAGCGGATGGATAAGCTAGTAGAGAGGGGGAGGTGGATTAAAATAGGGGACCGGTGTTTGAGGGTATCAATAAAAATGAAGTTAAGTGATGGTTGTGGATTGTAGGTTGTAAACAAAAGAGAAGCAAAAGGAGGGAAAAGGAAAAAGAAGAAGAAGAGAAGGGGAGAGAAATAGCGGGAGAAAGAGAGATAGAGAGAGAAAAGAAGAAATCATCAAGAATCCAATACCTGGCCACAGTGCCGCACTAGAATACCTTCAGTTTCATTTGTTAATCTCCTATTATTAATTGTGCAGTGGTGCAATTCATAAACTCCACATGTTTCCTTCACCTAGCCAATCTTATAAACTCTATGTACGAGAAATGAGAGACAATGCGATAAATAATATGTGGGTTTGTTTTGGTTTTTTTTTTGTTGAAAATTTAAGGTATGATGAAGAGTAAAAATGCCCTTTTTATAGCCACAAGTATATTTATTTAAGTCTATTTAAAAAACACAGGGTTATGTTTAAGTTAATTTAGGAAAACTTAGGGTATGTTTAAATCTTTTACCCAAATTAAAACCATCTCAGGTTTTAATTATCCCTTAATAAAATCCATCATTACTCAAATAAAGCCCTCTCAAGCATTAATTGTTTCTAATAAAATTCATTATTACTTTTCATGTCATAGTTGTTTCTAATAAAATCCATTATTACTCTCTCTCTCTATATATATTTACATATATATTCGTCCCCCCCAATAGCCAATGCTTGTAACATTTTCCCTTCACTATTATCCTAATTTTTTATTAAATTTCTTTGACTCTCTTATCCTTTATTTTCAGTTTGGAAGGAGTACAAATACAAATTTGTAGAGTGTAAAACCTTATATTTTTTTATTATTTTGTATGTATTTACACTCTAAAAGTGTACATTTATACTCCTTCCAAACTGAGCCTTAGGCTTTCTCTAATAAAGTAGGGATTTGAAATTGATTGATTGAGGGACTGTTTGAGGGACTCAATCTCATGGCTATCATTTCCTGTCACCACAATATCATCAACGTATACTGCAAGTAGTGTCAGAGAAGACTCCACCCTCTTGATGAATAGGGTATGATCTGACTGGGCCTATACATAACCGAACTTCCCAAGGGCTAGTCTGAATCTATAGAACCAAGCTCTAGGTGACTGTTTCAAACCATACAATGCCTTATTGAGTCGGCAGACCTTCTTACTTGTCTCTGTATCATAGAATCCAGGAGGCACCGTATGTAAACCTTTTCCTGTAGGTCTCTATTCAGAAAAGCATTTTTAACATCCATTTTGTACAAAGGCCAAATGTGGCTTGCTGCAAGAGATAATAGAACTCGAATGGTGGTCATCTTGGCTACCGGGGCAAAGGTCTCCAAGTAATTTATACCATAAGTCTGGATGAACCCTTTTGCAACTAGCCAAGCTTTATACCTCTGAATGGAGTCATCCGCATTGTGCTTCACAGTAAATACTCATCTGCAACCAACTGGTTTCTATCCTTTGGGCAGATCAACTAGCTCCCAGGTGTTATATTTTAATAGGGCATCCATTTCAACCTGCATTGCATCTTTCCACTCTGGGACGGATAGGGCTTCTTGCACTATTCTTGGAATAGGGACATTGGCAACGGAAGTATGATAGGACCTATAGGTGGGAGATAGGTGATCATAGGATAAAAACTAGGAAATACAGTGAGTTGTAGATGTGGTACAATGCTGTTTCCCCTTATGGACGGCAATGGGAAGGTCAAGGTCATCTGTAGGAGGTGAAGTGGCAACAGTGGAAGAAGTCTCTGTGGGCCATGGGACTGTAATACCTAGACTTGGAGCCGCAGAAGAGATTGGAGAAGACCTGGACTGCTGATGACCGGGATCAACCGCCTGCATCGCTTGTGATAGACCCTCAACTCCTTGTCCCTCTGACCACCTTCACTATGGTAGCCCTCATCACCCAATGGAATAGGTAAGGGAACAACCCCAAAAGTATGAACCCTACCCTCACTGCGCTCCCCCTGAAGAAAGTGACCCAAATCCCGATTCGCACTGCTCTCCCCCTAAGGAGAAACCCGAGAATAATAGGGTGTCTCCTCAAAGAAAGTGACACCCATGGAGACAAATCTTTTCCCTGAGACAGGATCATAGCAGCAATAACCCTTTTGATTTTGCGCATAACCAAGAAAAATGCATTTGGAGGCTTTTGGTTCGAACTTGGAGTGATGGGGTCCGAGAAGCTAAACAAAACAGGTACAACCAAATGTTTTAAGAGGAACAATGAACAACTCCTCATCTAGGTATAGAAGGGAAAAAGGAGATGACATATCAAGAACCCGGGAAGGAACCCGATTAATAAGATATACTGCCGTGAGAATAGAATCACCCCAGAAGCGAATAGGGACATTGGAGGTAAACATAATACTTCTAGCCACCTCCAAGATGTGCCTATTCTTCCTTTCTGCAACCCCATTCTGATGAGGTGTATGAGGGCAAGTGCTCTGGTGGATAACCCCATGATTAAGAAGGTAAGATACCAATGGCTTAGCAAAGTATTCCTTTGCATTATCAGATCTAAGAACTTTGATCTTGGCATCAAACTGGGTTAGGATCATTTGGTGAAAGTTTTGGGTCAGGGCGGGAATCTCATCTTGTGAACGCATAAGATAAACCCAAGAAAACCGGGTATGGTCATCAATAAATAACAAAAAATATCTGTACCCACCCATAGAAGGGATGTGATATGGCCCCCAAACATCCGTATGCACAAGATCAAAAGGACGATTACTCCTTTTATTACTCAATGAATAAGAGTTTCTACAATGTTTAGCAAACTCACAGCTTTCACATTGCAACTGGGACAACTCAACGGACTCAAACAAAGTAGGAAACAAACTCTTTAAGGACCGAAAAGACAAATGACCCAATCAGTTATGCCAAAACATAACCGAACTCACACTCTAGGAAACAAGTGACTTCTTATCCACTGACTCTTCTCGACGAGAACTCTCCCCGAGCAGATAGATCTCATTCGTCTCACAACCAGTCCCAATCACCTTCTTCGTCTCCAGGTCCTGACAAACACACCGGTCAGGGAAGAAAGTTACTGAGCAGTTCATGTAAGACAGAAGACAAGGAGATGGTATCCGATAGCTTGACGTCACCCTTTCTAGAAATGGGGACAAGAGAGCCATCAGCAATAGATACTTTTCCCTACCAGAAGATAAATGATAAGTGATAAACAATGAAGGCAAACTAGTCATATGGTCGGATACACCTGAATCTATTACACAACAGGGTTCAGTAATACCTGGAGCTGAGGCATGGTAGGCTGAGGCTCGAGTACCTGAATGTGCGAAAGCAGATGTGGCAGGGGCTAATGGTGATTGCGGTGGCTGAGCTGAGTTCCCAACTTCCTTTTCCACCTGTATAAGGGCAGCCCGAACTACAGCTAAGGTCTCTAAGAATGTGCCTCTTGTGCCAGACGAGGATGCTGAATCAGTATTCACGGCCACATGAGCAATACCCTTCTTGCTTCTCAACTTTGCCGGGACCAAATGAGGATGCAACTTCCAACATGTTTATTTTGTGTGTTTGGGTTTCTTACAATGCTCACATACCACATAACTGTTATTCCCAAAACTACCTTTGGTCTTATTTTTAAACTCCATTTCAGCCAAGAACCAGTAGTCTCAAAATTACGGTTACTACAGTCAAAGAACAACACTTGGACTATCAATCACAACCAAAAATTAGTATAGAACCAATCTATATTCACAGTATATGTGCATGAAACAGGTATAAGTCTAATCTGAAACCAATTAGCAAACACAACAGCAACAGTCCATACAGTTTTCACCCCTTAAAAGAGTTTGAAACCCCAAAAAAATCTGAAAACAGCTTGAAGAATAATTTGATATGCTGAAGCAAAATTAGGGATTTAATCAGTCCTTAAAAAAAATCCTCAACCGCACATTCTAAGCAGTATCGTACAAATTAGACTTGTGGTAGGGTTAATATGAAACCCTAAAACGATCAATGCTGAGGAGAAAACTTAAGAAGAGCTTCACAGGTAGATCACAAGGCTCGGCCCAGCATTAGGGTTTGCCGCAAGATTATTAGGGTTTGCAGCAAGATCAATATCAAGCCCTAGAGTAGAAGAAAAGAACCCTAAGGCAGTTCGGCCCAACAATAGGGTTTGCCACAGGGTTAAGACAAAACCCTAGAGAATAAAGAGAAGAAAACCCTAGAATGATTCAGTCGCCCTTTCTAGATAGGTCCAACCTATCTTCTCTGATAGTACTTCTCTTAGAAAATAAAATAACTTACAAGAGAATGTTGTTCGCTGCCTTCCAAGGTTACCTGAATCCTAGCCTTCTCTGATTCTTCTTGATCACCAACACTTTGCAACTATGGTAAGTCTTCAACAGTTGCTAAACCCTCTGGCGATCTCCAAGGATCAGTCAACGAACTCTACTTTCTCAGCTTCCAGCCCTAGATGGTTCTCATGTGGTTGGCTGGACTAGACTCATATGAGAAACCCTAACCTTGCTCTGATACCAAGTAGACATTCAAGACTGTTATCAGCCTTGAACCCTAATAGATTTCAGGTTCAAAAATAGAAGAAAAAGTATAGAGAAGAGAGGAGGAAGAGAAGAGAGAGTAGTAGAACACAAGGGTTGAAAGGAGGGACAGAATCTTAATGTTTTGCTGCCACCACTTCTATTTAGTATTTATAGGTTATGCTAATTACATGGAAAGGACAGATCTTCCCTTAGTATTTACCTAACAAATAGAACAAAATAAAGCTGAAATAAATAACAACTGAAATAATAGATTGACCACCAGCTAACCCTAGGATGATTGTAACACATTCTACCCTACGAACATAGTGGGACCATAGCTGTGGGGCCCACATCAGTGTTCTCTACAGGTACAATTCATAAACTCTACATGTTTCCTTCACCTAGCCATAGTCTTATAAACTTTATGTATGAGAAATGAGAGACAATGCGATAAATAATATGTGGGTTTGTTTTGGTTTTTTTTTTTTTTGAAAATTTATGGTATGATGAAGAGTAAAAATGCCCTTTTTATAGTCACAAGTATATTTATTTAAGCCTATTTAAAAAACACAGGGTTATGTTTAAGTTAATTTAGGAAAACTTAGGGTATGTTTAAATCTTTTCCCCAAATTAAAACCATCTCAGGTTTTAATTATCCCTTAATAAAATCCATCATTACTCAAATAAAGCCCTCTCAAGCATTAATTGTTTCTAATAAAATTCATTATTACTTTTCATGTCATAGTTGTTTTTAATAAAATCCATTATTACTCTCTCTCTCTCTCTATATATATATATATACATATATATTTGTCCCCCCCAATAGTCAATGCTTGTAACATTTTCCCTTCACTATTATCCTAATTTTCTATTAAATTTCTTTGACTCTCTTATCCTTTATTCTCAGTTTGGAAGGAGTACAAATGCAAATTTGTAGAGTGTAAAACCTTATTTTTTTATTATTTTGTATGTATTTGCACTCTACAAATTTACATTTATACTCCTTCCAAACTGAGCCTTAGGCTTTCTCTAATACAGTAGGGATTTAAAATTAATTGATTGAATTAAGTTAAAGGCCAAACCAAAACCAAACCTAAAATAGACCTTGGCCAAGATTCAACGTGATGTCAAAGTACAAAACCCAAATAGGGGTGCAACTTGGGTAGGGAATTTGATAAATTTTCAATGGTCCTTGAATACCACATTCCTGAAATCAGAGCCTAATCCCGATTGGAGTAAAAAGTGATCACCCCTGTCCTAAAATCAGAACCTAACCAAATTTCTACAAAATCCCAGGCATTGCTTGGATTTAATTAGTTGATAGTTTAGTAAAATCAAGCACGAACCCCTAAAACAAATATACCAAGCTGAACCTATTTAGCTGATGTGATTTTTAAAGTGAAACCTAATTTGGAAAAGAGAGTAGTAGACAAAACATTAAAAAAAATGTGTCCAATTTCTACAAGTCTATTCAAATTATCTGCATCAGAAAAGAAATGTATCTGTCGTTATATATAAATTGAAAATAAAATAAAAACCATTTTTAGATGGAGCCCATTCACAGAAAAAGGGAGAAGGATCAAACACCACATTAATACCACTAATATCCTAAGAAAAATAGAGAAAACAAGAATAATATAAGATTAGGTGGTGGTGTTTCAAAAAGATTGGATTTGGTTGGGTTTACTTGAGCAAGAGAGGAACATATACTAGTAAGGGAGGTAAGAAAGAGAGAGGAAAACATTGTGCTGTAATGGGTTGGGAGTGGATGGTGAGACTAGGGCTGACAATCTTGACCCTAACCCATTTGACCCACCCACCTTGGAACCCACCCAATCTATTGGTGGTTCAATATGGGTCAAGTGACCCATTAGGGCCAGTAGAAAAGGGTTAGGGTGGGTTGGGTCGAGAGTACCCATTAGGGTCAAGATGGGTTGGGTCAAAGTCAACTATACTTGCCAAATCTCAAAAACAAGAAGTTGTAGTGATTCAAACTCATGCCTCCTATAGTGGCAACATCTCATTAAACTTCCAAACCACTATGCCACATTTCATTTTGAGATTAAAGGTAAAATAAAATAGATTTTATTAACTTTCGAGTTCACGTGCAATTTTATACAAAAGTAATTTCACAAAAGCAATTTTATGAAAAAGACTTATGAAAGCATTTTTATAAAAGTACTTTTATGAAAATAGTTTTACACAAAAGCACTTTTATAAAAGTACTTTTTGAAAAACTTTTATGAAAGCATAAAAGCACTTTTACAAAAATTATTTACACAAAGTACTTTTACGAAAGTACCTATACAAAAATAATTTATAAAAGTACTTTTACAAATATAAAAGTACTTTTATAAAAAGTACAAGAAGCCACCATTTTTTAATGGTGGAGATTACAGGAAGCCACCATTTTTTAATCTGTAGCTTCATTTTGCCTATAAAATTGAAAAGCCACCATTTTTTGCATTGTTTGGGCATCTATTCTATTGTACAGGAAGTAGTCGGGAAGGAAAAGAAATTCTATCTTGAGGTTTCGTACTTCACTTGAATGATTGAATCATTTTATTGATGTTGGTTTATGTTTGTGGTCTTGTGGGTTAGTGGGACTTCTTTACCCCTCTGTATTCCTCATATATTTTTTCTTTCTTTTCAAATGCATCTAGGCATAGTAATATTTGAGCTATTCTCTCATCCACTTGAAATTTCCAATTTCAAGGTTGATGCATATAACTTTAACACTACAAAAGATGGTCCATTTTATATTTTATTTAGCGTTGTCGTTTGCTTGATTCCTTGGAAATGGCTTTTCAAGTAATATAACTATATGAACACATTTTGTAGAACAAAAAATACTCAAGATGAGAGTGATTCAGGGTCATAAGTGCAGATAACATGCACAACCAAACCCACAAAGAAAAGAATAGTCTACTGGTGACTCAAAAGTTGTTGCCATGAAGGTTTCATGTTGAGAATAGGTTTAGCTAGGCAAGCAATTGAGGGTAAAAACAGCATATTCAAAGGCATCATACAAGCAGTTTTGCAGAATAGATGCTCTAGCCATCATTGCCAAACCTATCTCAACAATGTTTCAATTCATTCAGCAAAGCCATTTTGTTGGTTAGTATGAAGATAGGATTTACAATGAGTAATTTATACTAGTTGAATGAAAGGGCCCAAGTAAAGGTTGACGCTTTGTACTACCATTAGTTTAACAATTTTTCAACTTGATTTTTTAAATTGAATAAATAGATTAAGCATTTAAGATTTGCTTTTCATTGTGAAAAATCCAAATGAACTTGGGCTCAATTTGGAAAGAGTACAAATGCAAATATGTAGAGCGCAAAACCTTATATTTTGTATTATTTTGTATAGATTTGTACTATATATATTTGTACAATGCAAATACATAAAAAAATAATAAAAATATAAGGTTTTGCACTCTATACATTTGCATTTGTACTCCTAGGCTCAGTTTGGAAAGAGTACAATTACAAATATGTGCAGTGCAAAACCTTGTATTTTGAATTATTTTGTATATATTTGTACTGTACATATTTGTATTTGTACTCCTTCCAAACTGAACCTTAGTAAAAAAATCCACAAAAAGAATGTAATATCTCTAACCTTCAAAGGTGACATAAAGAAGAGGGTCCCTAAACATTGAAGTACAATATCCCAAGTGGACAAGTAAAAGAGAATGGAAAGCTATGACTCATTCCAAGAGGGCTTGAACTACAAATAGAGAAATTATTTGAAACTAGTAGCTATTTCTTAGAAAGCACAAAAGATGCCATATGATGGCTAGGATGGCCTAACCATTTCTGCCAAATAGTAATGCCAACGCATTTTCTAACCATAATGGAAGCAAGATTCAATGGCTTATAGTTGATATAAACCTCATTTACGAGGACCTAATTCTCTCTATCACATTGTAACTATGGGGTGTGAAGTAAATGACCTTCTCAATAAGTGAATGTGAATAACATAGTCACCCTTCCAAAGTAACTCAGGTTAGTTGAATTGCGATGGCAGTTTTGTTGGCTATGGAACCAATGATAATATTCCGTGCTAATAAATAAATTCATAGGCCCCACTGTGAGAGGTGCAGGACTCATGCATTTTATTATTGGCGTGGAAAATTATCATCAATAGCTCATTGAACAACCATCACATTCAGTTAATCCTTCCTCCTTCCAAAAACTGCTAAATAAAGTCATTTTGAGTTTATTTCATCTCATTCAACAAAAAGGTAGGAAACAAATTTAGTCAGTAAAACCAAAAATGCCCTAGGTAGATAACATTATACTTTTTTGTTATTATTTTAAATGTGAAGGAGTGTTAGGATGTAGAGAATATAATTAATTGTTCTTACATGCCTTTCTTATGAAACAAGAAGCAAGTATAAACTACCCACATGCAATAGAAATATAAACAACAAATATTCTATGATTGATCTAGTGAATAATATCCCTATCTAAATAGTTGATGTGTAATGAGGGTGTTGCACTTGTTAAAATGCTTTTTGTTGGAGGTAGATGCCTTCCTTTTGGAATCTTATGACTTTTGGACCATTTACAAAGGATTCTTAAGTTGTTTTCTCCCAATTCTCTCGATTACCTCTTTTTCTTAGCAGGACTACTCTAATCTATGATGTTGTATCAGCACTTTTCTTACTATTTCTTTTTAATGATCTAATTGTAATATAAGCATTTATAAATGAAATTTGCTTTTTAGGCTTTATGTAGAAAGGGTCTTCAAGAAAAAGTTGTCTCTTGATATTACCTTTATAAATTATAGAACCACATAAGCATTAATAAACAAGATTCTTAGCTCACCACTCTATATCTGCACACATACATGACGCGTGCCTGATCAAAGACTTTTGAACAAAGTTAACACATGGGATTTGCTGCATTAAAATCTTCTATTTGTTGGTTTCCTCTTATTTATTATGTTACTCTTAACCAATTATCTTCCATGGATCATGCAGGTGTATGTTTAGGTATGGTGTTACTTCTATCCAGTTATTGGTTGTACCATGTTTTGAAGAAAAGACAAATAAAGAAACGAAAAGAAAATTTCTATAAAAAAAATGGTGGTTTGCTATTAGAACAACAAATTTCATCAAAAGAAGTCAATGTCGAGAAAATAAAAGTTTTTACAGCGGATGAATTAGCAAAGGCAACTGATCAATATAATGAAAATCGAATTCTTGGTCAAGGGGGACAAGGTACGGTTTATAAAGGTATGCTATCAGATGGAAGAATTGTGGCAATCAAGAAATCCAAGATGGAGGATGAAAGTCAACTTGAACAATTCATTAATGAGGTTGTCATACTTTCTCAAATCAACCATAGGAATGTGGTTAAATTGTTGGGTTGTTGTTTAGAGACAGAAATTCCTTTATTAGTTTATGAATTCATCATTGGTGGAACTCTTTTCTACAATATTCATTATCAAAATGAGGATTTCTTATTAACATGGGACAATCGCTTAAGAATTGCCACAAAAGTTTCAGGAGCAATTGCTTACTTACATTCAGCAACTTCAATACCAATTTACCACAGAGACATAAAATCTTCAAACATCCTCTTAGATGACAAAGGTAGGGCTAAGTTGTCTGATTTTGGGACTTCAAGATCAATTGCAATTGATAAGACTCACTTAACCACTATGGTACAAGGGACCTTTGGATATTTGGATCCTGAATATTTTCAGTCAAGTCAACTCACGGACAAAAGTGATGTTTATAGCTTTGGGGTTGTTCTTGTGGAGCTCCTAACAGGGGAGAAGCCAATATCTTTTACTAGACCATTAGAAAGGAGAAACATTGTGACTTATTTTATTTTTGCAATAATGGAGAACCATCTTTTTGAAATTCTTGATGCTCAAGTCTTAAAAGATGGTAGAGAGTATGAACTCCAAAAGGTTGCCAACATTGCAAAAAGATGCTTGAGCTTAAATGGAAAGGAAAGGCCAACAATGAAAGAAGTTGCATTGGAGCTCGAGGGATTGAGGAGGTCTGAAGGATATTCTCATGTTGAACGAAACATTCATGGGGTGGAATGCATCATAGATAAACCAATAGGCCTTTGGGATACAAGTTCAACTTCAACAGGATGCAAAAGTATGGAGAACAGTTTCAAAACACAAGTTGATGAGCAACCACTACTGCATAATCCATCCCTATAGTCATCTTTACTAAGATATAGATATTAAAGATATTCAACTTCGGTTGTTGTATTCTAAAGAGTATTGCATTTGTGTTGTATGTCCTCTCTCTACTTCTCTATACCCATATGTCCTTATTGTTTCACCATAGGTGTGTTTTATACCATTTAGTTGTATGATCTATATTTTACTCTTGATATATTTGAGATATGAATAGTTTCTTAAAAGAATAATCTTTTAGCAATTAATTCGCACATCCAAGCTAATGGATTTCTAGTTGGTTAAAGTTGACTATTAGCATTCTTTTCCTAATATATTATTCACTTGGTATGTGTAATTTGACAAATAAACTTTAGGGGGGTCATAGAAGGAATAAGATGAATTAGGGGGTTATATGTGAAAAGAAAACGGAGGAAGTAGATCTCTCTCTGATCATTTTACACCACTCCAAATACAGAGACTTTGGATCCAAACCATGGAACTGCAACCTATTTGTGGTATGGCTAGGCGGATCACATGTAAACCCCTGATTCCCTGTTCATGTGTACAATCTATATATATAAATTGGTCCTGCCATGTCAAGAGCCTTCTCATTGCTTCAAACCCCCCTTTCTAGTTTTATGTGTTTTTGAATTTTTTACTTTTTTAGTTCCACATAATTATCCATTAAACCAATAAGGAAATCACATATGCTTAACTATTTCTAATAACCATAAAGAAAGAGAGATTTGTTTTTCTAATGTTTAGCTAAGTGGCACCACTTCCCCTTAAATTGTCTCTAATTCCTATTTATCTCCTAAATTATCTCTAACTCCTATTTATCTCATAAATTATCTCTAATTTAGTAGAGAGATTCTCTCCTAAACTATCTCTAATTCCGATTTATCTCTCCCCCACTATTTATCTATATCTATCTAAAGAAAGTCTCAAGTAAAAAATTCAGAACTATTTAAATAATATTCATATTATTGATAATTCTATATTTTTACAAAATTCATCATGAAATTATGTAGTAACAATATAAATTATAATTTTATGAACTATTCAATTTAAATATTATTCAAATAATAACAATTTAACATTAAAAACTAAAACATTATTTAAATATTTCAATACCTAAAAATCTCAAATAAAAAATATTAAAAATAGATAAATAATATAACAAAAGGTTTAATATTACATAATAACATTAAAATAAATAAAAATAAATAAATATTTTAAATATTATTTAATTATTCAAAAAACAAAATATTTAACTTGATAAAATTAACTAATTTAGATATTTAACATGACAAAATTTTAGTTATTGTTATTATTATAATTAATAACCAAATACAAATGACGGAACAAAATATTATAATGTTAGAAAATGAAATTATTCATTAACTTATATTGAAAAATAAAAGATAAATTAGTGTATTTTTGTTAGTAAACTGCCAAATAAAAAATATATTTCATAACAATTTAAAAGATTCGATAAATCCTCATAGTTACACAAATGTAATAAATTTTTCAAAAATTTTCATAAAACTACATTTTCGTAAACTAACATAATTGAAATTAAAAGATATAAAGTATTTGAAAGTTTAATTAAAATGCATTAAATAATTATTGAAATTTATTAGAGTATTTTGAAAATTTTAGGAAAATTTATTACATACGGCAGATTTTGGAAAACCATTAAAAAATTATGTAATTTTCATTACAAATTCTTGAAAATTATTAAAGATAAATGACTATGTGACGTGGAAAACTATAATATGAACAAATAATTACACAAATTATTATGTTAAATTAGTTTAATATTGGAAAAAGGAAATTATTGGTTAGTTTATTATAGAAATTATAAGATAAATTAGTACAATTCTATAAGTAAACCATATAAAAAGAAAATACATTATTTAATAATAAATTAAATAAATTTCAAAATTACACAAGTACAATAAATTTTCCAAAACTTTCATAAAGTTAGATTTTTTAATATTAAAGACAATTTAGTGTACATTTAGAAATTTACCATGTAGTTAATACTCAATATCTCCTTTTGATCATTTCTATCATCAAATTGAATATTGGGTTGACGGGGACAATGTTTTCAAAACTGGATCAAACCAGATGGTTAGACTTGAAAATTTGAGAATTGGACACCGTTTCACCTCAAAACCGCTTTTTCTTCAAAAACCGTTTATTTGTTTAGCGAACCGCTAACCTGGGCGGTCGAACTGTCAACCCGGACAACAATTTTTAGCCTTTTTTGTTTTTCTAATTTTTTATTTTTTTGTTAAAGTGGGTCATCCATTTAAACTGAACAGATAGACCGTTTGACCCTAGAACGGTTCCCTATTCGGTCCAATATTAAAAACCTTGGATAGGGAGTGGGTGCCTTTCCTTAAGCTTGGCTTGGTGTGTGGCATGGCCCGGCCCAAGGTCCGACCCATAGAGTAGCTAGACCCTTGGCACGGCATGGCCCGTGCTGGCTTGAGTCATGGGCCGTGCCGAACTGACCCCCCAAATTATCCTAGAGGAGTGAAGCATGGCCCAGGACGCCTCGTGGATCAGCACAGTATGACTCGCACTTTGTGCAAGCCACATACGGGTCGTGTTGTGCCGACCCAGCATGACCCAATTTACACCTCTACTTGAACCTGCCCAATACTAGGAACGAGGTCGGGAAGTTCAAGCATTCTCCATCCTTGATGAGGAATCAAGTGCATTGCCCTAGAACTCACCCGACATTGAAGAGTGGTTACCTGGGGATGGGGTGGGGATGGGGTAGAATGTCATGACTATGGGGCAGGGAAAGGGATGGAGGGCCCTGCCTTGAACCCACTCCATTGTCATTCCTATATAATTGTTAATTGTTAGTGGAATTAATAAAAATGTTAGTTTTTGTAATTATTTTTATTTATTTAAAATTAATCAAAATTATGTTTGAAAATAATAAAAAGAATAAAAATACGTAATGCATATATATATATTTATATTTATAGGAAAATATATGATGTAGGAAAGACATGCTCCAAAGAGTTTTGACCAATCAAAACCCATCTATGAATTTTGATAAATAACACCTAATTGCATGTTTTGGTCAGTTTAGTTACCTTCAATTTTTAGTCTTACGGTTTTTATAAGCACCCCCTACTTTTTACTCTATAGTCAGCTAAACAACTCACTTCTTTATTTGGGTAATTAAAAGACTCGTTTGACATGATGCAATTCACATGCTGGTGGGGTACATTGCATTTGTAAAAACAGAATATTGATGATAAAGATGGGAAAGAAATGAAGGTATTTGTGCAAGCAAATGTTATTTAAGTATTACTGCAAATGTTATTTGCGTTTAAAAACTTAGTGTTCTTACGAGCATTTTTAACTGCAAAAGGAGTCCACATTTTGTGCACCGGTGGGTTCATTCGTTTGTAAACACACCAATCTTAATCAACCACATCACTTAGCCAGCTGCTTCATAACATTAACGTGTGAATCTATTGTTAGCATGGCCTAGCCGGTTCAACTGGCCACAAAAAGAGAAAACAAGACTCAAAACACTCGGCCCTTGTTCTTCCTCATTTTCCCTCCATTTTGCAGAGTTTTGCTGCTTTTCCTCCACCAAACCCTACCCATACACCGGCGATCATACTACAGCAAACGGTGACCCATACCAGTGGCCATCGGTGACGAGAGCTCTGGTGGTACATTTTCTGGCCTCCTCTTCCTCTTCTTCTTCTTCTCCTCCTCTTCTTCTGCACTGCGGTTGTTGGTGGTGGAGGCACTTGATCTCCTTTAATATCTGATGGTGCGCAATCCGGTCACTCCTAACTGGCACTCGCGTGGCTTCCCAAGAGGTACCTGAAATGAGGAAGAAGAAGAATCCCCGGGGGGATTGCCCGGCGGGAACGCTCCGACGATTAAGTCAGTATTCTGTGCAAGAAGCAAAGAGAGGATAAAGGCTAAGAGTGAGATAGCGCAAGAGATTTTTTTAAGATACCCGTTTTCTGAGAATAGGCTCCTTATAACAGAGTTCTATTGCCCCAGGCCTACTGGCCTCTGATAGGGCAGGTATAACCGCCACTGTCAGCCTGCCACAGCCGTTACCGACAGGGCTGAGGTGGCACGTGCGGGATCGTCACTGCAGGGTACGTACCTGTCAGGTACAAGACACCTTCTAGAGGTGGCAGGCACGACACTATCTGACAAGGAACATGGCGGTTGTCCTAGATCTGTCGGGTACGGTGGTCGAGCAGGAAGCCTTCCTATGGTATGCTGAGCTACCCTTCCACGAATTACCTCCCGCTGGGCTGTCTCTTGAGCGACGAGTTGCTTGTAGCAAGTTATGCCGAGCTGGCTGACCCGAGGTGTCTATGCCTCGGGGTGTCTAGAGATGGATCGGTGCGTTCCTGTCTGGGAGTGGCCCGAGGTTCATTGGGAGGAGCTCGGGCCTCAAGAGAGGTCAGGGCGCCCTGAACTCGGGGTGCTCCGAAGTGCCTTAACCCTGGGGAGAAGGTGTAGGTAAGGCGGCTTCCGAGGAGTAGTTTATCTGCCCAGTTAATGAGCTGAACTCAGTGGGGCCTTCCCTCCGAATTGTGGTTGCATCCGTTGCGCTGTCACGCTGAGTCACTATTTGGGCAAGGTCACACCCACGTGTACCCATGCTGTGAGGTCGGGCCAAATCACCCTCCATCAATTGCCCCCCACTCCCTGCGCTGGCGGCGATGACCCAGTGAGGGGAGGTCATGATGCACCAGGTGGATTTGGCACTGGTACTTATGCCGCTTTGTTGCGCGCTCCGTCCAGCTGGACTGGTCTAGTGCTCGATTCGATCAATAGAGACTCGAGTCGTGTCCAGTTTACGCGCGAACCTCACGCGATTTGGACTTCGCGGTCATCAAAAATGCGCTAAACCGTTTTCGCCTCGAGGAGCCCGCAGCCATGGCTATAAATAGGGGGGACCCTTGGCCATTTCTTCACCACAAAGCTTTTGTCGTTAGTGTTTGAGCTCGCGCGAGAGGTCTCTTAGCTTGGTTCTTCCAGTTCATCCCGTTCTCTCAGTCCGGTTGCGTTTCTTTGGTGAGTCCTCCCGAGCTTCCTTTTCCCTTCCAGTTTGTTTCTTTCCTTTCTGCTTGTCATGTCGTCTAGCATAGGTAGCCTAGTCGATGAGCCCGGGGTGGGTACCTCAGCCCAGGGTGGCGCTTCGGCCGCTCCGCCACCCGATGCATAGGTGGCTTCGGGTAATCTGGCATCTACCTCCAACTAAGGTTGGGTGCCAGACCACTTCAGCCCTTCCACCATGACCTCGTTGAGGCTCCAGGACCTCATACAAAGGTTCCACCTTCCCGGGGAATACTCATACGGTCTCCCTACCGGCAACTTCCCATGGGAGCACGGTCCTGATGAGATCATGATCTTCAGGGAGCAGTTAGTAGCCGGGCTCCACCTCCCTCTTCACCGCTTGATTACCGAGATGCTGGTGCACTTCAACATTACTTTGGACCAACTTCACCCGAATTCCATACGGAATATAGTTGGGACTATTTCTCTTTGTTTTGACCGATCTCTCCCTATCAACTTGGATGTTCTTAGCACCATTTTGGCCATAAAGAAGAGTGCTTCGGGCACTCTCCCCGGGCATAGAGGGTCTTATTACCTGTCTCCCCGTCCAGGTTTCAAGCTTATGCACAGACTCCCGAGTAAAGTCCAGGCCTGGAAGCGGGACTACTTCGTTGTTTGGAGCAGCACGGAGTGGCCCTTCCCTACTGACTGGAGGGTGGCCGTTCAAGACCCCGGCGTCATGCTAGATGGGAAGACCAAGAAGGAGCTCCAGTCGCTGGCCCAGCTCGGGTTAAATTATAAGGAGTTCACATCCGTGGAGAAGCTCATCCAAGCCGGCTTGAGCTCAGGTAGGTTTTGCCTTACTTCGGCCCTTTATTTGTATGTTTACTCCGGTATTGCTAACGTTGAGCTCCGCTGCAGGTCCCATGGAGGCAGAGAAGATTGACAACCAAAGACTCTTCCGCCAGATGAAGAGGAAGAAGCGCGTGGCCAAGAAGGCACACGTTGAGTCTCCACAAGCCTCAGCCAAGATTCAACCTCCACAGGCTTCAGCTTCGAAGCCCGAGCTCCCAGGCACTCCACCTATCATTGACCTGGAAGGAGACGCGGTGCCTCAGGGGCCCGAGGTGGTAGCGGAGCCTTCTACTAAGCCCACTGAACCTGCTGCTGAGAGCGCTACCGAGGCTTGTGCTACAGAGGCTGCTACCGGGGCTCATCCTGTCGAAGCTAGTGCTGAGGCTTCGGAGGAGTCCACTCGTGATGTAGAGATGACGGCGTCCAGCTCGGAGGATCAGGGAAGCCAAACCGTCTTGAATCCCCAGTGCAGCCTAGAGAAGAGCAAGCTGGCTGCATACCCCGGGGAGGTCACTGAGTGGGCTGATCTCACTCCTAGTCTGCTCGGTGCTCGAGCTGCCACCCATACTATTGTGGTGAGTTTTTTTTTTTAACTGGTTTCCCTTTGGCAGGTGAACTCTGCTGTTCGCTCCTTGACCCTTCAATCAGATCGGCATCTGAGGCGGGCTCTGGAGGCTGAGAAGTCATCCCGTGCAGCCCATACCAAACTGAGGGCAGTTCGCAGCCAGGTCCACCGCCTGGAGAGTGACGCCTTGGCTCAGAAGAGCTTCATCGAGGTGCTAATGGCAGATAAAGGCGAGCTGGCCCAAGACAAGGACAGGTTGAGGGCCGAGATGAATGGGCTCAAGGTCGGCCAAGAGGCCTTGGGGCTCGAGGTGGACAGCCTCAAGGCTAAGTGGGACACCCTGAAGCTCGAGATGCAGGGCCTCAAGGAGGCAAAGGGGAAGCTGGAGCGCGAGGTGGACTACCTCCAAGAAGATATTAAAGATAAGACCACAATCTTCGAGGATGCTCTCAAGGAGGCCAAAGCTCAAGCCGTCGTCGACTATGTCAGCTCTTCAAGGTTTAACGATGTGATGATCGAGGCCTATCGCAAGGGCTTCAAGCTCAGTCGGTGGCTAATCAAGCACCTCTACCCCGACCTAGATACGAGCGCCATCACCACTTCGCGGATCACTGACGACATCATGCATCAGTCAAAGGATGATCCAAATTCTGAGGATTAAGGCGCTGAAGATGAAGCAGGGGATGCTAGCCCAGTTACTTCCCCCAATGAGGTCTCTGGCAAAGACAGTGAGCCTTCAAAATAGCTCAGGCTCTGTACTTACGTGCTTAGTCTTCTCTTTGTTTTTCTTGTAACAGACTTTTGTAACGACATTTACGTAATAACAACTTTACTTTGTTGAGTATCTGAGAAAGTCTTTAGTTTATTTTCCAAAGTGATCGCTTTGTTCTGAACCGTTTAGGCTATTAGGCTAATTACGCGAAGCGGGAGTTCCTCAACCGCTGTGTTCCCGAACTGTACTCCATTACTTAGTAGGGGTAGCCTTGTGTACACCGAGGTGAGTGACATAGTAGGGTATATGCCCGACCTGTCTGCACCCGGGGTAGGTTGCCATCAGTTGTCCTTAACGGGTTGAACTCGTTGCGTGCTAGGGCGGGCTATTCACTACAAGGTTCATGCCCGAGCCGCCCGCACCTTGGGTGTTGCAAGTACTTAGTTCATGCTGATGGAGCGACTAAGTCTTGTATGCTGCCAAGGTTTCTTTATTAGCTCGGCGTTTCAGCCCTTAGCCTGGAGGAGTGTCTCGTGGCCCACTCTCAGAGTCTGCCCATGTCATAAAGGCGACTAGGTCCTGTTGTGCCGAGGTCATGTTAGCTCGGTATTCTAGACCTTAGGATTTGGGGGTGGCTCGTGGCCTACCCGATTCTTACAGTTAGTATTGTCTTAAGTTGACAATATTCCATGCCCGAGGTACTTGTTTCCCTTCGAGGGTCTCTAGCTCATACGTTCCTTCCCCGAGCACTCATTTCACTCGGTAAGGACCTTCCTAGTTGGACCCGAGCTTGCCAACGCCGGGCTCCGGTACCATAACTTTATGAAGGACTAGGTCACCCACGCGGAGGTTCTGCTTCTTGACCCTGGCATTATAGTACTGAGCTACTCTCTCCTAGTAGCTTGCGGTCCTAACTTACACGAGGTCCCTTACTTCGTCAAGTAGATCGAGGTTGGTATGTAGCTCATCTTCGTTTGTCTGATCACTATATGCTTCTAGTCACAGCGTAGGTACTTCGATCTCTACAGGGATCACTGCTTCGGTGCCGTAGGTGAGATTTAAGGGTGTTTCTCCCGTGGCGGTCTTTTCCGTGGTCCGGTAGGCCCATAGAACACTGGGTAGTTCATCTACCCATTATTCTTTAGCTCGGTCCAGCCGTGCCTTTAGTCCGCAGAGGATGGCTCTGTTCATGACTTTTGCCTAGTCGTTTGCTTGAGGGTGTGCGACTGAAGTAAAATTCTGTCGGATTCCCATGTCTTAGCACCAGTCTTGAAATTTGATGTCCTCGAATTGCTTGCCGTTGTCAGAAATCAATACCCGAGGTAATCCGAAGCGGCACATGATGTTCTTCCAAAAGAAGTTTTGAACATTTCGGGCTGTGATCGTTACAAGGGGTTCGACTTCTACCCACTTGGTAAAGTAGTTGACTACTACTACTAAGAACTTTCTCCCACCCGTTGCTGGTGGGAATGGCCTGAGTAGATCGATGCCCCACTATGCAAAGGGCCACGGGCTGGTGAGATACTTGAGGTCAGCAGCGGGTTGGTGGTGAATATTGGCATGTCTCTGGCATTTGTCACATTTTCTAATGAGCTCAATCGCCCTGCCCCTCAAGTGCCCGCTGCACAACCCCTCATGAGTGTCGCGGAGTATGAGCTCGGCTTCAGTAGGTCGTAAGCAACGCAGGTAAGGGAGCATGTAGGATATCCAGTACAGTCGTTCGTCTATCATGACGTATTTGGCTGCCTGGCACTGCACCCTTATGGCTGCATTGTGATCTATAGGGAGGGTCCCGTGTAGAAAGAAGCTCGCGAGCGGGTCAATCCAGCTCGGCTCTGCTTGAACAACGGGAGTGACCTCCTCTGCCACCCGGAGAATACTAGGCCGAGACAAGTCCTCTATATACACGGTTCTCCTGGTGATGTCGCTGGCGCTGGCTAATCTGGACAGGGCATCGACCTCAGCATTCTCTAACCTAGGGATTTGCCTGATAAGTGTAAATTTTCTGACCTCGGGATTTGCCTATTAGGGAACATTTTTTGGCCCTCCTCTTCCTCTTCTTCTTCTTCTCCTCCTCTTCTTCTGCACTGCGGTTGTTGGTGGTGGTGGCACTTGATCTCCTTTAATATCTGATGGTGCGCAATCCGGTCACTCCTAACTGGCACTCGCGTGGCTTCCCAAGAGGTTCCTGAAATGAGGAAGAAGAAGAATCCCCGGGGGGTTTGCCCGGCGAGAATGCTGCAACGATTAAGTCAGTATTCTGTGAAAGAAGCAAACAGAGGATAAAGGCTAAGAGTGAGATAGCGCAAGAGATTTTTTTAAGATACCCATTTTCTGAGAATAGGCTCCTTATAATGGAGTTCTGTTGCCCCAGGCCTACTGGCCTCTGACAGGGCAGGTATAACCGCCATTGTCATCCTACCACAGCCGTTACAAACAAGGCTGAGGTGGCACGCGTGGGATCGTCACTGCAGGGTACGTACCTGTCAGGTACAAGACACCTTCTAGAGGTGGCAGGCACGACACTATCCGACAAGGGACATGGCGGTTGTCCTAGATCTGTCGGGTACAGTGGTCGAGCAGAAAGCCTTCCTGTGGTATGCTGAGCTACCCTTCCACGAATTACCTCCCATCGGGCTGTCTCTTGAGCGACGAGTTGCTTGTAGGAAGTTATGCCGAGCTGGCTGACCCGAGGTGTCTATGCCTCGGGGTGTCTAGAGATGGATCGGTGCGTTCCTGTCTGGGAGTGGCTCAAGGTCCACTGGGAAGAGCTCGGGCCTCAAGAGAGGTCAGGGCACCCCGAACTCGGGGTGCCCCGAAGTGCCTTAACCCTGGGGAGGAGGTGCAGGTAAAGCGGCTTCCGATGAGTAGTTTATCCGCCCAGTTGTCGAGCTAAACTCGGTGGGGCCTTCCCTCCAAGTTGTGGTTGCATCCGTTGCACTGTCACGTTGAGTCACTGTTTGGGCAAGGTCACGCCCACGTGTACCTGTGCTGCGAGGTCGGGCCAAATCATCCTCCATCAATATCTTTTTCATTCTAAAGCATCTCTCCATTGTTCCAGCTATGCACTTAAGTCACAACAGATCTGCTGAGTTCTTGTATCCTTTGTTAATCTATCTATTTTTTGTTAAATAAATTGAAGATTCCAAACCTTTTCTTCCCTCTTCCCTTGCACATGACCACCTCTTCTTTTTTCCCTCTCACAATGAGAGTGTCTCTACATTCCTAAAATGGAAGTTATGTAGACACTTTGAATTTATAACTTGAAAAGAAAAAGACATGTAATGAGGTTCAATGCAAACCAAAAGAGATATTGATAAAAAAAAACTCTATATAATAAATAAGTAAATTGGGTAACAGGTTAAGTAGTGGATAGCTCTTCCAATCACAGGTTTCCCTAGATATTTTGATAATAACCCATAAGTCCCTGTTTGCTTTTCGGTAAGTTACTTACCCGAGTAAATGCAATTATCTAGGTAAGTTTTTCCTAGGAAACACTTACCTGAGTAAGTGCATTTACCCATGTTCTTTTATTTCTCAAATAAATAAGGTAATGGCCATTTTAGTCATAATGGTGTTGTTTGAACATGATGGTGCGTAATCTGGTTGCTCCTAATTAGGTGGCAGTTTGGACATCGGTCGTTTAATTGGCCAGTCGAATTGCATGATCTGGTTGCTCCTAAATCTGTGTTACTACTTATTTCAGCTGGTTTTTCTTTATTTATAACGCAAATGTAAAGAATTAGAAGCATGTGAGGTGCTTTTTAAGCAGAAAAACAAATGCCTTGCACTTTCTTCTCTTTCCTGTGTCGACGCCACTCTTTTACTTATAGTTGAAAGAATGGTAGGATCCATCTAATGGACGCCATGAAGGTTGCGGAATAGGTGGGCGAATTTCAAAGATTTTCTTACCTTCTTCCAACTGGGAATCATATTCCCTAAATTTAGAATACAATATTCAAAGATCCTACTTGAACCATAATCGAACTAGATCTGAACCAAAAGGAAATGGAGGAATTATACCTGATCCAGAGAAGCAGTATCTCCCAAAGTTAGTGTTCACACCCAAAGAGGACACCAAGATCCACTCTTGCTGAAGATGACACAGCTGTAAGTGGAACAGAACCAGCAGAGTGCGTCCTACACACTAGATCCTTCGTAGGAATCCTCTGGAAACTCTGAGCACCAAATCTTTTTCAGTCTTTTCTGCAAAGCTAATGTCAAGAAACAGTTTCTTGATTTCTTTCTTCTTCAAAGATCGAATCTTGTAAGAAAGGATGGCGGCGGCTGGAGGAGAACTCCTGGGACGAAGATGGCTGAATAGCTTCTCTTTTCTCTGGAGTCTGTATGAGATCCAATCTCTATTCGCAGGATGATTTCTTGCTTTCACAAAAACCCTTGTTTGAAATCTGATATTGATCTCTCTTAGAGTTTCTCCTCTTTTCTTCTTGATTAAGAAACCTCCTAATTAGGAGTTATCCCAATCCAAATCAGTATTTGGATAGGGGATGATCTTAATCCTATCTGTAGATTAAATTAGCTTACTCATGATCTTATCAGGAGGTTAGCAGATTCAAATCTGATTTGAATTTGGTCTCCCAGAGTGGATAAGGTTAAAAGGCCCAATCCTTTTCTAAGTTTAATCCCAGATACGCCCCATAGATGGGTGATCATATTAGCCCAGCTCGAAATGGGCTTTTGACCCATTTAAGTGTTCAGTGCTTAACTAGTTTCCAATCTGCTGTCCAGTTGGGCTTCTTTGTATGGCGTGGGACCCAAACATTGATCTACACACCAGCCACATGGGTTCGGCCCAGCCTTTATTACAAGGCCCAGCCGAATTCACTGAAAAGCTCAGTAAACCCCTAAGCCCATCACATGGACCCTATGGGCCCAACACTTACATTAAGTTGTCCCTAGGCCAAGCCATCTTATAAAAAACCCAAGGACTATGGGCAGGTGCATGATCAGCCCATCAGATACTATCCTAAATGGTCTTACACTTAACCTCTCAGCCCTTAATGATCAAGCACTGCCCGACAAGAGAGGATCTCTCCCTCGAATGCAAGGAACAGTGCCACACTCTCCACTCACATAGATCCCAGGAATTAAAACCATTTGCAAACATTTTGAAACCGTAGAAATATATATATATATATATATATATATATTAATTTTGCAAAACAAAATTCCAACGATTGAAATCAACTGCTAGCAGTTTGGTTTCCATCAGAGAGAGTGCATTCCCGATCATTACCTTTGTCCGACAAAGGCGCTGATCCTGTCACTATGATCACCCACTCAGATGAATTCTCAGACTGCCCCAACATGCCTAGGTTTTGACCCCCGCTAAGGATCTCACTGATTGGCATATCAAAGATAGCCCGATCCAACACCTAGTGAAGTGTCATAATCGAGTCTAGGGGTCAAGTGTAACTTTCCAGTTTTGCCCATCTGTCTCCAAGGTCCAGGGCAATACTGGAAATCTGGTCCAGTTTAAGGATTCGAATAATCCCATACTGCATGTGCCTTGGGTCTTACCCTGGTGGCCAAGACAGGCCATCCCAACACTTGGTGGCACACCAGTATCAGCCTTGGCAGGATAAATCTCCCCAGACTTATCCAATGGCTGTGAACATTTAAAACTAACACGAGCCTCAATAAGTGTCCAGTTTTAGGGTCTTACACAGAATTATACCAAACAACATGAATCAAACTTGCACTTTATTTATTTACACTAAATATCAAAAGTACATCAAATCGGATTGAAGCTAAGGGCATACAAAACTGTCTAACAATAGTGGTAGCTGAATTAGAATGAGCGGCAATACGACTGCCATTAATAGCCTTTTTAGTGACAGTTGAGCATTTATACCGGTAGCCATTATAACTGCCACTAGAACATTTTAGTGACAGTTCTTTGAGTGGCATTTTGCCGACTATCGGTAAAAACTTTAACGGCAGTTTTACAAACTTTTAGTGGCAATTTTGACTGCCGCTAAAAGTCATTTTTCTTGTAGTGTTTGCACTGCAATCATTTATGCTAGCATAAATAAGTATATTGCGAATTTTGATATATTTTTTGCTTCAGGTTTCACTTTATTTGTACTGAATTGAAACTGCTTTATAAGTAATTACTTATGAAAATCTACTTTATAGATGGAAATCCAAAATCTAGAATCAGGAGTACCCTTCTTCGGAACTACCATGGCCATCATATTTTTTTCTTATGCAAGGACCTAGTCCAAGACCCCACTATCCTCCATAACAACCAGGATCCAGCCTGTGTTCACGAGAACATCATTAACAGAGACCCACTCCCTCCTTCATTCATCTTCAGTTCAAGCATGGTTTCCAAAACTGGACCGGACCATATGGTCGGATTGGAAAACTGGTAATTGGTCAACCCTCGGGTCCAATTATACTGTAAATCATTATTTATTAAATAACCATTGAAAAGGTCAAAAAATCATTGATCCGGGCGATCAAACCACTAAACCATTTGACCAGGCAGCAGTTTGGGTAGTGTAATTCATTTTCGTTCGATTTAAAAAAAAAAAAAAACAAAACAAAAAAATGTCATTCATGTCCCTCAATTCCAGCCATACGAGTTAGGGTTAGAATGAAAGTTCATTTTTGTTCTAACCATTCCAAGTTCCAGCCTTCCTTCCTCTCAAACCTCTTATACTCCGACAGCGCGACTGATGACTTGCGGCAGCCATGACCGACAACTACGATGGATTTCCTTCCTCAAAAGAGCTTCATCTACAATAGTGAGCAACAAGGAGCAGCGGCAGATTTCCTTCCTCTTGTAATCAGCAGCAACAAGGAGCAACAAGGAGCAACGGCAGTCAATAATTTTGCAGCAATGGCCGACGATTTTGCAGCGGTGGGTTTCCTTTTGTAATCAATAGCAACAAGGAGTAGCAGCGACCGACAATGAGCTTTGATTTTTTTGCTTAATTTTTATTAGAAAACTCAATATGATAAAAATTTTCATATGCAAATTATCATATTGGTTTTCATATGATAAACCAACGCCATATTGATTTCCATATGCAGATTATCATGATTCATGAAAATTGCTTAATTTTTTGCTTAATTTTTATTGGAAAACTCAATATGATAAAACAACACCATCATGATTGATTTTCATATGTAGACTATCATGATTCATGAAAATTGCTTAATTTTTATTGGAAAACTCAATACAATAAAAATTTTCATATGTAGATTATCATATTGGTTTTCATACGATAAACCAACACCATATTGGTTTTCATATGCTGCACTTGATTTGTAATCTTTTTATTACTTGTAATTGTGATCTTTTTATTTTTGAGTATCTAAGTATTATGTTTGATGAATTTCTATGGAATCATTTATAAATTTTCTTTTCTTGTCTTCTTAGTGTTTATAAACAAAAAGTCCAGAAGAAACTCTAAAAGACTTGACCATTTAAAGGGGTTCCTTTCCATTTATATAGATAAGGGCATTTATAAAGCAATTCATTTTTTTTTTCTTGATAAATAATTGGAAAAGTCTTTGTTTTAAAGATCTGGTCATACAATGTCGGGAAGAAGAAGAGAAGAGAAAGGAAAGAGAGGAAAAGAGAATGAATGTTTTTTTTTTTTTGAGTGCCAAAATCTAGGCTGGCGGCCCTGAGTCAGCTTACTAGAGCTGATTTATTTCACAACTTTTTGCTATATATATATATATATATAGAGAGAGAGAGAGAGAGAGAGTATTTCCACCAGCAATACTGGTCCAATGACCACCATACAAAGCTGGTGTGGTGTATTTCAACTCTAAAGTACAGCTCGAAACTCAACTCGAGTTTTATGTATTTAGCTTGAATTTGATTTGAGTTGATACTCACGGACTATTTGAGATTAATTCGGCTTGAGATGATTATAAATAAATTAATATTAAAAATTATAATTAAATCAATATTAATGATATTAAAAATATGTTAAACAATTATATTTGTAGTATAAATAGAGGGGACGCAGAATAGGTGCTTGGATGCAGAATTATAATGGTCTATTTTGATTCCAACTATTTATTTAGTTAGAATGAGAGTCTAATTCCCATTCTTGATGAAATGGTATTCTCCCAAAAGGGTGAATGGCCAATCCTAGTGGGGAATGGGATCCCATTCTAAAGTTTATCAAAAAATAAACTCTTGACAAATAAAACCTGAAACCTTAACATTAATGAAATGTTATTAAAATAGTAATAACATGATATGATGATAATAATATGATGATAATAGTAACAAAATATAAATAAAGTAATAATAAAATAGAAAGCTATTACTAACCTATTAATAAAATTTTATTAAAGAAATAATAAAACAATAACAACACAATATTAATAAAATATAAAAATATAATAATATATTCATAATTATATAATTATAAAGTAATATTAAGATAATAAAACAACAACAATAATAACAATAAACTATCACAAAACTGAAAATTTTGATGGATTCCATATATCAATCTAATTAGAAATAATCAAGCAATTAAGACTTAGAAAGGTTTTTATTTTGACTTCTTATAATTTGATAACTTGATTTAAAACTAATTAACCACGTGTGAACAATGAGAGGAGGAAGTCTATCTGAGCTTTGTGGAAGAGGGCCCTTCTCCTCCCCTCTTTCCTCTTTTTAATATTGGTATAAATACCTATACTAGTAGGGACCCGTGCATATCTGAAAGATTTAATAATTTTATTTTTCATTTAATTTTGATTTACAAAATTAATTATTGTTAATTGAATATGAACAAATATTTATTAATAAATTTAGTTTTATTAATAAATTTTAGTAATTTTAATAATTTTTATTCTTTTTATTATTTTTAAATTAATTTTTGATTAATTTTAAATAAATAAAAATAATTATAAAAGCTAACATTTTTATTAATTCCACTAATAATTAAAAATTATATAGGAATGACACTAGGGTGGGTTCAGGGCAGGGTATCCCATCCCTTTCCTTGCCCTATAGTCAAGGCACTCCACCCTATCCCTACCTCATCCCTAGTGTTACGCGGGTTCAGGGCAAAGTAACCACTCCTCAATGTTGGGCGAGTTCAGGGGCAAGGCACCCCACTCCTCATCAAGGATGGGGAATCCTCGAATTTCCCTACCCCATCCCTAGAATTGGGTGGGTTCAAGTAGAGGTGTAAATTGGGTCGTCTTGGGTTGGCACGACATGACCTGCATGTGACCCGCACAAAATGCGAGACGTCTTGTGTTGGCCCACGAGGCATTCTGGGCCATGCCGCCCTCTAGGATAAATTAGGTGTTGGTTCAGCATGGCCTACAGCTTGAGCCCACATGGTTCCATATCGTGCCATGGGTCGGGTTGGTCCATGGGCCGAACCTCGGGCTAGGCCATGCTGCACACCAAGCCAAGCTCAAGGTAAGGCACCCACTCCCCATCCAAGGTTTTTAAAATTGGATCGGATAGGGAACCGTTCTAGGGTTGAACAGTTTGACTGTTCGATGGTTTGCTAACCAAATAAATGGTTTTCTGGACAAAAAGCGATTTTTAGGTGAAATGGTGTCTGATTCCCAATTTTTTCGGTCTAACCATCCGATTTGATCCAATTTTGAAAACACTGTCCCGTCAACCCAATATTCAATTTGATGATAGAAATGATTAAAAGTACACTAAATTTCTAAAAGTACACTAAATTGTCTTTAATATAAAAGTACACTAAAATGTAATCTTAAATAATAGTACACTGTCCCGTCAACCCAATATTCAATTTGAAAACACTGTCCCGTCAACCCAATATCGGTCTAACCCAATATTCAATTTGATGAGTATCAACCACATGGTAAATTTCTAAAAGTACACTAAATTGTCTTTAATATAAAAGTACACTAAAATGTAACCTTAAATAATAGTTTAATCTCTAATAAGTATTAATCTATTTATTATAAAAAATATATAATTACTAAAAGTAAATGTATAAAAAAATAAAATAAATACGATAAATTAAATATCAAAAGTTAAATAATTGTTGTTTAATCTCCAATAATTATTGATAATTTTCTATTAAATAACAAAAACAAAAATACATTTACAAATAATTATTGAAAGCATATTTATAAAAAGCAATAAATAATTACTGAAAATAAAATAAATATTAATTATAGTATATATAAATATATAATGAATATACACTATTATTGTAAAATTATTACTAATAAATATAATTTTGTTGATAGTTATTTTCTATAATTATTAATTGATATAAGTGAAATTAGTTATTTACAATATTATTTAGTTATTGAAAGAATATTGTTATTTAAATTATTAAAATATTAATTATTTATCTAATTTAATAATCCATAAATTTATAATTATACTATTATTACATAATTCGTTATTAATTTTGTGAAATATTAAATTATTATGAATATGAATATTATGAATTATATTATAATTATTTTTCTACTTTTAAGATTTCTTTTAAATTTATTTCATAATTTCGTTATTTTAACTATTTAAATTTTGTCATGTTAAATATTTTTTTGTTTAAATATTTAAGTAAAATGTAAAATATTTAAAAATTTTCATTATTTTAATATTATTATGTAGTATTAAATATTTTGTTATATTATTTATCCGTTTTTAATGTTTTTTATTTAAGATTTTTAGGTATTGAAATATTTAAATAATGTTTTATTTTTTAATGTTAAATTTTTATCATTTGAATAAGATTTAAATTGAATAATTCACAAAATTATAATTTATGTTGTTACTACATAATTTCATGATGAATTTTGTAAAAATATTGAATTATTAATAATATGAATATTATTAAATCTATTTTTTTTTGTGTTTTGAATAAATATTTTAAATTTAGTATATAATTTCTTTATAACATTTAAATAGTTTTGAATTTTTTTTAATTGAAACATTCTTTAGGTAGATATAGATAAAAAGTGGGGGAAAGGATAAATAGGAATTAGAGATAGTTTAGGAGGGAATCCTTCTACTAGATTAGAGATAATTTAAGAGATAAATAGGAGTTAGAGATAATTTAGGAGATAAATAGGAATTAGAGACAATTTAGGAGGAAGTGGGGAAAAGTGGTGCCACTTGGCAAAACATTAGAAAAGCAAATCAATCTTTCTTTATGGTTGTTAGAAGTAGTTAATTATATGTGATTTCCTTATTGTTTTAATGGGTAATTATGTGGAATTAAAAGAATAAAAAATTTTTGAAGTAAGGAGAAGGCTGCTATATATATATATATATTAGTTGAAAAACAGGATTTAAAAAGTGGATAGTTTCACTCCTAAGCATTCCCAATAGACAATTATTTATTAGCTTAACACATGTTTATCCATAGTCTATTAAGTACAAATGGTGGGACACATTAAAAGATTATCATAAACCCACGTTTTTTTAAATGATTTTTTTCAAAAAGAAAATACTTTATTAGTTACAAACTTGGATTAACTTTTAGGAAGCAACCTAATTTAAATTTTAAAAATAAATAACTAAAAATATATTTATTAGATAAATAGTAAATACCAAATAAATTGGGTTATTGTATACGAATAAGATCACATTTAATATCTTAAATCAAATTAGAAAAACATAAATTAATAATGGTTTTCAAATAAAATAGGTCAAAATAGATTGTCAATTGCAAAGATACAAGACCCATATTAGTTTTTTTAATTTAATTTTTGTTAACTAAATAGTAAACTTCAAACTAAATTTTACACACATTTAGTTACCCTGTACTTAGTATGGGGTCATTCTCTAGTAATATAAAAACACTACAATATGACAAAGATGGAAGATTTAACATGTTATACATAACTATATCACTGTTGGAATTAATATTAGGATTCTATATATTCATCATTCCATTAATTTTTCTTAGAACCCAATGGGCATTTCTTTTAATATTTTAAAAAACAGTGTCATTTCAAGCTTGCCATATGAGATATTAAATCTCGTTCTTTCTCTATTGAATTAAGGTATTTTTTTAATAAATAAACTATTCTAATTAGATCTACATCCAATATTTTTAATAATATAAAACTCATTTAAAAAAATGACCCAAAAACAAAACCTTTTTCTGTCTGTGACAAATAAACAATTCAACAATATATCCTTAGATGAAGTTCTATAGAAGTAGTTGGTATATGGGTAGAGAGGTAATGGCGTCCTTTTTGGAGTTTGGTGGTCTATCTTTTTGGTTGGGTTGGGGCTGGTTCCTGCTTTGCTATATCATTAAGAATGAATATCGATCGAGTTGGTCTATTTTTTCAGTGGCTTTTTGTGGCTTCTTTGATTTTAAATTCTATTTTATGTTTTACAAACTTCATTTTTACCTAAAGGATGTACTGTCAAACCAATTTTACTAATAGATAGAATAATAGAAATTTTAAGTATAAATAAGCTGATGGATTTAAATCAAATGGACTCATATTATATATGATAAATAGCATAGATCTATGTTGAATCCAATTAAAAATAAATTGAATTTGGATCTCACCTATAGAACCTGGATTAATGGATACCACCATGCACCTCTAATGAAAGATATGAGAAGGACAATTGAAATCAACAATTGCAGTCAAATTTGTCTTTTTTATTTTTTATTTTTTTTGGCTAACACGGTCAAATTGATCTTCCACCCTCTTTTTTATCTCCACTCATTTCTAACAACAAGATAAAACATACGCAAAGAAAAATGCACTAATAACTTTTGCTCATTTTCTAAAACCCTCATCTCCATGCAGGTATTGCCATTGGCATCTTATTTGTACTATCTGTTAGCTCTTTGCTATATTGGAGAATAAAAAATAGAAGGATGAACATACGCAAGTGTTGCCATTGGCATCATTTCTTCATATGATGTAAGTGTGGACATTGCAGAGATATTTACAGAAGAAGAGCTCAAAAGGGCAACTAATAATTATGATGAGAATCTAATCCTAGGTCGTGGTGGCTATGGTACAGTATATGAAGGAATTTTGCCTAATAATAAGATAGTTGCCATTAAGAATTCCAAAATAATTGATGAAAGCTAAGTTGAACAATTCATCAGTGAGGTGGTTATTCTTTCCCAAATTAACCATATAAATGTAGTGAAGTTTTTAGGTTGTTGCTTAGAGTCTGAAGTTCCATTGTTAGTATATGAATTCATTACTAATGGGACTTTTTTCCATCATATTCGTGATGAGGGACACAGATCTTCACTTTCATGGGACAACCATCTAAGGATAGCTGCAGAAACTGCATCAGCACTTGCATATATGCATTTTGCAGCCTCTTCCCCAATCTTTCACAGAGATTAAATCTGCCAATATTCTTTTGGATGATAATTATACAGCAAAGGTGTCAGATTCTGGAGCTTCAAGATTAGTTCCATTAGACCAAACTCAATTTACTACATTAGTACAGGGCACAATGGGGTACTTGGAGAGAGGTGTCTAAGCGTGAAGGGAGAAGAAAGACCCACAATGAAGGAAGTAGCGATGGAACTGGAGGGGTTGCGTAGGTCTAGCAAACTTCTATGGGATGAACCTCATGAAGAAGTAGAATGCTTGCTTGGGGATCCACCAAATTCTCAAAACTTCAACACTACTAATTATGATAGTTTGGGAAATCAAGTTGTATCATTAGACTGTGGGCGATGACTATATATAAAGAAGTCTCTGGATTATTGTGTGGTTTTTTCTTGTTAATTATATATATGATTTGTAATAATTTAGATGTGAAATTCTTACGTTGATAGAAAAGAAGAATAGTAACTTTTAATATAATGACTACTTGTTGCATGGCATCTTAATTTTGTGTATATTAACTTCTAATGTAGAAGTCTATGCGACTCTGATAAAACTCAGCCTAAAAGCATTTTGCACTCTGAAGGCGCAAGTAACTTTTATGCTATATCAATATTAAATAATAAATATTTTGTAATTAATGCATTTTTATATGTGCATTCTTAAAGCTAAGTCAAGATGAATTTCAACAACATATTCAAAGAAACTCATATCAAATATATTTTTTAAATATATAATCCCAAAATTCACTCATGTTAAAATTTTATTAACCATTACCAAAGAGAAACAAACCAATTACAAGAGAAGTCATAAACCACCTTGCCCAACCACAATACAATTAAATCTCTCACAAACCCCCGCCACCACACATACAAAAATAAAATAAAAGAAACAAAAAAAAAATTAAGAATGAGAGTTTTAACATTATGCTAGTTAGAGAAAGATCTCTGAAATGAGTCATATTACCTCTATCAATTCCAATATTAGCCAAAGCTTCAGTTGGCCTGTTGTAGCATTGCAATATCTAAATTATCCATGATCGCCTTGATGTGAAAATTTTAGCGAATGTAATGTACCAGACAAAGCCAATCCAGATCTCACTTGTTTCGTATTCAAACCAGTTTCTTGCTTCTAATTGCAAGCCACAACTCAGGAGCCCATAATCTGCTTTAAGTTTCTAGGCAGTTACTACTAACCTAGCCCAATCGGTTTGTTTGAGCTCGGTAGGGCTGCAAGTATAATGGGTTCGGTTTGGTTTAATACCAACTCAGGCTGGCCTGTTTGGACCAAGTCCAAGGTCGATATTGGGTTTGGGCTAAGGATTGGGCCAGAATTGGGTCTAAACTGTAAAAAAAAAAAAAGTGAATGTTAACTTTGAAACGCGTGGAGTTTACACCAATTTAATCAATGTAGTATTTACATCAATAATCAATGTAAAATTTTACTTTTGATGAGGTCTTGTCTTACATCAATTTATGACATAAAACTCCATTCCATTCAAATGCCGACAAATCTAAATTGCGGTGGAGTTTTATGTCGATCTTGATTTATACTCCTTCCAAACGTCGACAAAACTGAATTGCCGTAAATAATTATATCACTTCTAAACACAGTCTTATGTTTCATCCAAATGGCAACAAAACTGGACCGAAGTATAAAACTCCTCCAGTCCAATATTTAGACCGCAAACAACGCAACTTAACGAAAAAATTTTGGTAAAAATGATGGGCATTTTTGTCTTTTAAAATATTAATATAATTAAAGTAGTATTTTTTTAAATGGCCTTAATAAATTAAGGCTGCATTTGAAAATGGTGCAAATAGGTTATAAACACCGGTTTAATGCAAATATGCACTTTGGTTTAGTTTCACTAGAGTTTGACAATAAGTATTTGTGTATTGACAATGACAAAAACCACAATTTTCAAGGCATGTTTACACCTAAAATGAGAGGTAGTTTTACATCGAAAAACATAAGTAAATTTGCATTCAAAGTTGTTAGTGTTAGCAAACTTATTTCTATATCGAGATATGTGTTTGCATTTATTACGACTAAAGTTGCTTGGTAAGAAAGTAAATTTGTCAATGCAAAACTAACCCAACTTTACATTTGCTTGGACCATAATGCATTATGCATATTTGCATTTACACTTTATTTGCATTGTTTTCAAACACAACCTAAACAGAAAAATGAGCTTTGAACCCCTTATTTGAATTAGTTATTTTTTTATTTTTTTGGGGCTTGATAAGTTGGTTTAGTATGATTTTACCAAACGTCCTAAACTAGATTTATCGCCTGTTTAAACCACAATACGGAGGTAAGGCCTTATTAATCACACTGCCAAATGAAGCTCAAGTGTGGTGATGGGACCCAAAGGGGATTTGAGCGTATCACCAAATAGCACAAAAAAAAAAAAAAAGTGAAAAGCAAACTAGAGTCGAGTTTTTATGTCTGTTTCAACCATAATTTTGACCAAAATCAAACTAGAAACCTTAGATGATTAGGTGATCAAATGAAATTAGGAAAGAAAGGGGGCATTTGCCACTGTGGATGATTAATAGAACCCCTATGTGTATATGATAACTATGGGTGCTAGTTCAGAATAGGGGTGTTCACGAGTTGGGTTGGGTCGGTTTGAGTCATTTTCTTCAACCGATCTAACTTAGTTAGTTTATTTATTAACTAAACTGAAACCAACCGACCTTGAAGGAAAACCGACCCAAACATGAAGGGTCGGTTTATCGATTTATATATATATATATATATATTAAACTAAAATATCTAAATCAAAATATATATATTTAACAACTAGTTTATATGCAAAACTGATTTTTTTGTCAATATATATTTAAATTTATACAAAACTGAATTAAATATTATACCATTGTATTATATTTGTATTGGTTTTATGTTTTTAGTTTTTATCATAAATAACCATTTTTTTCAAAGTTCAAACAAAACATAAATAAAATACATCAACATTTAACATATAGGGTAGGGACTAATTAATAATTACTTAAACATATAGGATCGGTTCAATTCAGTTTCAGTTTTCATACATGAAACTGAAACCAAACCGAGTTGTCGGCTTATTTTTTATCCAAACCGAAACTAACCCATAGTTTTGAAAAATCGACCAACTCGGGTTGGGTCGGGCTGGTTTGGTCGGTTTGATCGGTTTGACATTTAATGTGAACACCCCTAATTTAGAATTCACATTGGATCCCCACATAGAGCATCCGGTACTTGTCCTACATCATATTTTAACCATGCATTAAGAATATCTTTTCATGACAAATATGGCCAAACCCAACACCCGAGCATGCCCAATTGTAAGGTACCATTGTGGTTTCTAGCCATGATCAATCGGTCCCAACACTAGAAGGTTCACATGTTCCATCGAAGTTAATCTTCACCATGTGCCTTTAGAGTTGTAAATGTAATTCGGATCATGCTAGAACGGTATGACCCGCCTGCAACCCATGTAAAGAGCGAGTTATACTAGGGGTGGCAATTTTCCCCATCCCCAACAAGTACTTGGGCTCCCCGACCTGACGGGGTTGGGTATGGGTGGCACTTTGGCGGGGTTGGGGTCGAGGATGGGACGATCCCTGAATCCTGATCGTGTTCAGGGACAGGGATAGGGAATGCAATCCCCACCCCACCTCGGCCCTGATTAATATATATATATTATAATATTATATTATATAATTATAATAATCATTATTCATTTTTTTAAAGATTAAAACTTAAAAAACAGTAAAACACTTCAACTTTGAGTCTGTCTCTTCGACAGACGGAGAAGAGAGAACTCTAAACCCTAACTTCATATTCCTTCGTCTTCGTCGTTGATTCGCCAACCGCCATCGCTATCGCCACTCGCCCGTCGAACATCAATACTCAAGTCTCCATAGAGGACAGAGAAGAGATACTCAAAGAACGAAGAATTGAAACTCAGTTATTCAATCTTCCTTCAACCTTTGTTTATCGTTGTCGACCGCCGTCGCTGTCACCCGTCGGACTCTCTCTCTCTCGTCGCCAACCTCAACTCGCAATGGTCCTCTCTCTCTCTCTCTCATTCTCAGTCTCTCAGTTCTTCAATCTTCTCTCTATCTCTCGCTCTTGTTTCTTTGTCTCTCAGAGAAAACTCGCAACTTGTATTTCTATTTTCTTTTCTGTTTATGTTTTTCAGTAGTTTTGTTGTGTTAATGGTTAAATCCTTGGGGATTTAGGTCTCCGATGGGGAATTTATCCCCGTCGAGTCGGGGATGGAGGGAGGATTCCTTTCTCCACTTGGGATCGGGGATGGGGGTGATTTGGTGGTCAAGTCGATGGGGAATGTCATCCCCGCCCTGAACCCGCCCCATTGCCATTCCTAGGTTGTGCTTCCCTCACATGGCCCGAGCCCATGCGGGCCCATGTTATGTCGTGCCGCGAGTCTAGGCCAGGTGAGTCGAAAACTGTGCTGTGGGCTTGGGCTAAACCAAGCCATAAAGGCCCATACTATTTTTTTTGTTGTTGTTTTGGCATTTTGGTTTTATTTATTTATTTGTTTATTTTGCTAAGTAAAACTAAAATACATAATTTTCCTTTATAAACAAATTAAAAGAAACTAAAAAAATTATAACAAATAAATGAAAAAATACTTACCAAAATACAAAATGGACAACAAATTGGAAAAAAAAAATAGGAATTTGATTTCATATAGAATATAAAAAAATTGCAAATTGAAAATAAAATATTACATTTGTTGAAAAAAATAACAACTAATTTAAATAAAATTGAAGAAACTACTCCATCTCCTTGACTTCAACCATATGCTTCATTAGGTCAAGTATAGTATTGTCATGCCCTTCTTTGTCTTGTAATTTATCATTAACATCCAACAGATCTTTAAAGCATATGTCTTTTTCTTGTTTCTCATGGAAGAGCAAATGTCTGCCCAAGTGGCTAATACCACCCTTTCTACTGAAGCTAAAGTCAATCGTACATTTTTTGCAAACGACTCTTTTTCCCTTCCCCTCAACATCCTATGTTTTAAATACTTTTCCAAATCGAACTAGTGAACTTAATGTCGGGAAATTTGTTTCAAGGGGAGGAGTGGGCCTTTTTTTAATTATAAAAAAATAAAAAATAATTTTAATTGCACTTACCTGAATGACCAGATTATCGGTTCAAAATCTCAACTTGATTTCAACGATTATAGCCTCAAGGGCCAAAGCCTCCTAACTTGCTAAGTGTATGACACTATGACAGTATGAGATGAGAAACTAAAAGAGTATGAGAATTAAGAACATAATTGATGAATTGGTGTGATGAAAATGGTGGAAGATAAGGCTATTTATATGAATTGAAAATAATTCAATTACCTAAAATACCCTAAAAACTAGCCTTTTTTTAATTGTTGGGATGGGCATTTTAGTCATTATAAAGTCATTTATCACTTTATGCCCCCAAACTCCCAAACTAGATGTCATATTATAGGATATAACTATTGGAAGGGCATTATTGTCTTTTTCTTCCTTAAAGCCAAAATACATAAATACCCCCATATATAGCTATTTATAAGCTTATAGTTGTTGATTGAGGGGGATATTTTTGTAAAAAACCCTAAGGGCCCTAATGACTATTTTTCTTGAACAGGATGCACAAAAACCACTGCAAGTATCCATTTTATAGAGTATAAATAAATATTGAATTGATGTAAACATGGAATTTGGGTTGGATCACCAATCTCATGGTTTTACCATGGTATTGGAAATACATGATACTATTAAAAAATTGTAACCAATTGACCATATCATAAAAGTGGTAACCAATTAATTATTGGGGTGGGGTGGGTGAGTAGGGGTCTGTTAAAGCACCCGCGGATATCATGTCTTTCGAGAAATACAATTTTTTTGTTAACTATACCATGGGGTTAATGATAGTTACCTATAAAGTTTTATTTATGATAAAGATCTCTCTAGCATTTTACTTAGGTTGTGTTTGGTAGAGGTGTAAATTCAAATTTACACGGATTGGAAAATTTGATCCCGGTTTAGTGATCGATTGAAAATTGAATTGGGTGTTTTGAAATTATTCTCTCATGTTGTTTGGTTGTTTCGATGTAAAAGTGAAACTCTGTTCTGAAACTCTGCTCTGAAACTCAGTACAAGCATGGTGGCACAAAAGAGCCTGGAACGGATGTTCTCAGGCTTGGGGAAGGAGAAGGAGAAAATAGCAGGGGAGCTTGCTCAAAAGGCTCATGAACTGAAAGATACGGAGGAGTTTCTCAATGATAATAAAGCACAGAACAAGATGTTATTCCCCAAAGTCCAAGCTTGCGCTGCCAGAAAAAAATACTACAACTGTAGAAGAGGAGACGACGAAGGGAAGTGGATAATTTGGAGAAAGAAGTGGATAATTTGGAGAGAGGCATTAATGTTAGTGAAGTGAAACAATAATCTAAAGAAAATTGTTTTTGTGCCACTGAAATGAGTCTTGTTAGTTTAGCTACGTTTGGAGAAAATTGATGTATTTTTGGGCCAATTAGGGTTTAAGATAAATGGTGAAGAAAAGAAAACAAGGGAAGTTTAGGTGGGCATTTTGGTAATTTATTGCATTATGTCATCTACTTAAATGGATAGGGTTTTTTTGTCGCAAAATGAAAGTTTTCGGGTATCTATCACTAATAAAAGCTTGGAGAAGTAATTGTCATTGATCGAATGACCCCACAATATAGGGGTCTTTGTAATTTACCCTTGTTTTCACATTAACATTTATTGACTAAATGTTTTGTACCTGATTTGTTTGGAAAACCGAGAAAAACAATAACGAACCCGTTTATTGACACTTAGTCACCATTAGGTGCCACACTAGCAAAACAATGAATAAACACCTACCTGTTGGGGGAAGCGCTAAAATGAAGCTTCCCGTGACGGTAGGTGCGCACATAAACCGAAGCCTACTTTTGCAAGTCCCTATGTGTACGGATTCACATAATGGGAGAAATGCTAAAGTGACACCTATGTTGCAGCGTTTATTTAATAAACACCTATGATTCCAAACACCCTCATTCTTAACCCCAACATATAGGTAGTTTTGGTTCAACTTTTTTGTTTTTGTTTTTTTTGGTTTTTATGGATTTCAACAATAATTACAATTTAAAAATAAATAATTAATTGAAATTGAAGGATGAGATTTTAGTCAAATTTGATATCTTTGAATGATGATGAAGTTGAGTTTTGAAGCTGAGAAAAGGATAACTGTTTTTTTTTTCTCCGGTCAAATGGGTCAAATTGTCTTGATATAGTCTAGGGTTTAAGGGTAAAATATTATGTGTATATATAACTTAATTGTTAGTAAGTATATAGATTGCATATTCAAATTTTCTTCCTATTTTAACATTTAATGGTGTTGTGGCTATCCTTTTATTGAAAAATAAAAACCATTAACATTGGCAAACACCCCCTAAGAAAAATGAAATTGGTCGGAGAAGAAGTAGTTTTTCAAAAAAAGAACCAATTTGACCGATCGGGTTGAGCGGTTTAGGCTATGCCATGTCATCATATATATATATGTGTATGTATGTATATATGCATGTATATATGTAATATGTGTATAAATATATATTTTGTCAATAAATAATGTATAAATATGTTTTAGATATGTTATATGTATTTTTATATTTAATTTATATTTTTAACTCAATTTTATTTTTTTATAGAAATATTAAAAATTAGAATTTGAGGCTAAAAATGTTTTTTTTTTTTTATTTTTTATTTTTTATTTTACGAAAATAGTGGGGCGGCGCTTTGGGACGCATAGATCTCGAAAAGTTACAAAAAATAAAAAGATCACTCAAATCGGACATCTGAGTGTAAAGTTATGACCTCCGAAAGTTTGCATACATTGAGTGTGCAACCCGCAACTTGGTGATCGAGTCCAATGGGTCAATGGTTGAATCAGACAGGTTGATCGATTCTTGACCAAGTCAATGATTTTTAATAATCTGACGGATCTTAACTGAATCAGACATAGAATCTTAACCGGGTGACGGTTTGAACGATTCGATCGGCCATATCACCAGCGGGTTGAAAAACATTGAAAAAAACAACTACGAAAAAAAAAATCACTTTTGTTTTAAAGAAACTAAAATCAATCATATTACCGAACACCCCCTAAACCTCAATTATCCACTTGAATTTTCAATAATATCATTATACATCACTAAATTTTAACCAAGAAAAATCAAACAAATTTTCATGTTTTTAATTGATAGATGATGGGCCTTTTAATTCATTTTATTTTTAGTAAAATAAATTTTTATACAATTTTATTAATTTTCTTTTCTTTCTTTCATTCTCAAATCCAAGTATTCGAAACCGGATCAGGGCGCCTCACAACGACTTCAAAGACACACCCCACCGTGCATTGCAAGCATCAGCAGACCCCAATTCCAATATCCACGAGGCAACCACATCACACGCTTTTCTACTTAAATGAGAAAATGACCGATCCATTACCTTGTCAATAAGATCTGACACCGCACATCTCATACATAATAGGTCCCATTTTTATGATGGATCCCACGTTTCAATCTTTACAATGAGATGTACGGTGTCAGATCTTATTGATAAGTGTTGGAATTGGAACGTGTTTTGATGGCAATGATAGGACATCCCACTCCGAATTTTATCCGCTAAAAATTAAACAAACAAACAAAAAAAAAAGGTCAACGAAAAAAAAAACTCAAATCCTCACGGAAAAAACCAAAATCCATTATTGGTTTCCGGGTTTCCCTTTCTTTTCCATGTTCTCCTTGGTTTCCTCTGTCGCAACTCGCAGCAAGAAGAATCGAATTATCGAAATGAAGATTTGAATCGAAACGAAAGAAGAAGCGGCAGCATCAAAAACACGAGAGGGCGAATTCAGAGGAGAGATGGTTTTCAACAGTCTTCTTGTGGTGGCTGTAGCAAACCTATCGGCGAATGTGTGTCAATACATAGCTTGCAATCCGGAGATATTAACCAGCCAACAAGTATTGGAGCTCGTGTGCTGTTTACCGTTGCGGCAGTTGGGCCGTCTAGCTCTTTGCTTGTGGACTTTCTTCTGTTTCCCGCCACCCGATTCCTACTACAGTTACTCATCCGATGATTCTGATTCCTCCTCTGGTTATGATTACGAGATTGACGATTCGCATTCCGATTGATTACGCCTCTCTGTACAGTATCTCTTTCTTGTTTTTTGTTTTGATTATGATATAAACCTAATGTCCTCATGATGTGTAATTTGGAAAATAGATATATAGCGGTTTTGGTTCTTGCTTAGAAGGGGGGGGGGGGTTAATAGCTGATAAGCTTCACTCCTTGATTGATGTATAAGGTTATTATTGGTTTTTCTATGTTGATTTTGTTGTTTGACTTGCTTTTCCTCATGACATGATGAAGATACTGACATTGGATCGAATATCCATATAGTTTTCTATTTGGGTCTTTCGTTTGATGGCAATTGTTCTCTAGATTTCGACGTGGTTCTAGTCACGACTATATTTTGATTGGATGACAATGCATCAGAATGCATCAATGTGTGGTGATCAACTTCGATGAGTTTACCACTAGTTTTTCCCATAGGAGCTTTTATAATTATAAAGACTTGGTAGTTTTTGTTCATTTTGAAGTTGAATGCTTCTTAAGTATTAACATGATAATGACCAGGACCATCAAGTCGTTTATGTAATATGTATAATTGAAGACAACAGCGACAAAACATACAATATATTTATATTCTAGTTTCTATCATTTATGTTTCAGGTATCCAATTTCTGATATTTATGCAGGTTCCAGTTCATTCTCTTGAAACCCTAACCACTTGAATTCTTGTCATTGGGGCTATTGCAGCTTTGGCCAAATTAATTATTGTGTTTTTTCACGTCCTTGGTATGTTTGCTATTTTTTATTTGTTTCTTTTTACCCCTTATACAAAGTATTACAGATAGAGTTTAGCGTTCTGTAGCAGTCAAGTGAACTACCATGTTAAACATTTCATCATACCTCAGTTTTTTGAAGAATTTAACTTGCTTCCTGTTTATTACATGTTTAATCATTATAAAAAGCAGTTTTTTTTTTTCAAGAATTTCCATTATGTTTACTTAGAGCCCCCCCCTATAACAGTGTAGATTATGCCATTCTAAATGCCAATGGCACAGTGAACATGGAAATCTAGGCTTGGCCAACATTAAGGCGGTGTTTACTAATCATAATGGTGTTGCTGTTTGGGCTTTTAGCTGTCCAATTGGGAGCACAGATCAACCATTAGATTAGGTGGTTGCCCTCATACATTCTAGGGCAATGCTTTAAAATGCAGAGGTGTGATGCGAGGCATTCTACTACCCTAAGGCATGAATGGTTCATGCCAAATTTGGAGGTGTCGTATGAGGAGAAGAACTGAAGAAGAGGTACGCTTGTTGCTCGAAAAAGAAAAGATTCAGAGTGGATTTGGGTGATTACCAAATTTGTGAGTTCTTGCTAGTCGAAAGAGGGACTAAAGGCTGTGGTTTCTGGTAAGTTCTTCCATGTTCATTCTTCCAGTCCTCATCAGCCAGTGGTGATCTGCGCTGAACCTTCTGATGGTGATCATGAGGTGGTTGAATGTGGGGCTTCATCTAAGGAGTTAGTTGTAAAGTCGGGTGATCCTTTTGTTAAGCCAATTAAGAAGGGTAGGGATGGAGGTGTTGATTCGAGTGGGGGAGGTTTTCAAGGTGTGGAGGTGGGCAAACCCAGGGATGGGAGCTTCTTGAAAGTATGGACAAGTTTTTAGTTGCTGAAGTGTTAATTGGAAAGCTGAGTGTTGATCTGTGACGTGGGAGGAAGGAGCTGGAGATTTGCACGCCAGTTGCTTCAATGTCAGCTTTTTTTGATCAGAAATGGTAACTTTCATCAAAATCATAGATGAATACAATAGTGTCAAACACTTAGAGCCTGAGTGTTGATGCCAAACAAATCTCAAATCGTACAATACAGCCCAAAACAAGCTTTCCCTAAGAGTCCCTTGCTTTGCCAAATTGGTAGCCACAACATTGGCTGATCTCCTTACCCATTTGAAAATTACACTGACTTCCCTTGCTAGGTAAAGTATTTCCCTCATTTGTTGTCTAAGGGTCCACACACCCAAGCTTTTTTGTCTGCAGCCATCCTAGTAGAAGTTTAGAGTCTCCTTCTACCTCAAGGTTTTGATATCCACATTGCTTAGCCAATCTCATACCTTGAAGTAGAGACAGAACTTCAACCGTTAAGGAGTCTCCCACACCTATTAGGCCAGAATAAAGTGCTAGCATCCTGCCCTCCCCATCCTTGGAAACTCCTCCAACTCTAGAGGGCCCCGGGTTTCCCAAAGAGCTTCCATTGAAATTCAATTTTACTCTTTGTTGTGTTGCAGGTGTCCAAAGGGGCTGAACCACACTTTGTGTAGCTAAAGAGTTAGCTACTCTGATCATCCCCTTAGGATACCTTTAACTGGGAAATTTTTGAACAACTATGAAGTTAATAACTTGCTCCTTAGTTCTTTACACTCCTTGGAATATCCTGTTATTCCTCTTTTCTCATAAGGACCAAAGGATAGCAGCTCTTGTTGCCCTCCACATTATTTTGCCCCTTTTCTTTGGTAATGTGAAGAAACTTGGATAAAAAGAGTTGTCACATTCAGAGGAGGAGTCCACCTGTAACCAAACAGAGAAGAAAACTAATTCCACACAAAAGAAGCAAGAGGATAGGATAGTAAAAGATGTGTAATTGTCTCTCCACAGCCCAAGCAAAGGCAACAAACATGAGGGGAAATGTAACAATTTGGTTTTCTTCTCTGTAGCTTATCCAAAGTGTTGATTTTCTAAAGTACCACTTCCCAACAAAAGGTGCTTATTTTTGGGGTTACCGGGCTACACCAAACTTCCTTTGTGGGGAAGGATCCTAACAGATGAGAGGAATGGAGGAGAGTGGCAAAAAAGGAAGCACAACTGAAATAGCCTGAAGGGGAAACTAGCCAAATTCTATTATTTGAACAAGTGGGGTCTAGAAAAATAGTACTGAGAAGGGAAATAAGCTCATCTACCAACCCTAATTGAGACTCTCTCAGTCCTCTCCTCAAACCCAAATCCCAAGAATTGTCATTACCATACATTGAGGATATTACTCTCCCTTTGTTAAGAGACAAGGAATAAATGGACGGGAATCTATCTTTTGGAGAAGTATCCCCAAGCCAAACATCTTCCTAGAACCCCACTTTATTGCCTGCACAAGCATCATACCTGATATTCAAGAGGAAGGAAGGTAGCAAGCTGCGAATTGCTTTCCAAGGAAACGACTATGAATCTGTGATGCCCTAGGATCAAGACCAGCATCCCATCCATTGTTTGCCATGCCATGAATGCTTACAATCACCTAATGCAACAAGCTTTCACGTTCCAATGGCAACCTCCAAAGCCATTTTCCAACAGAGTTGAGTTTCTTAATTTGATATTTTCTATCCCTAAACCTCCATTATCCTGAAGGAAGGTGAAATCCATCATATGGATGGCCGAACCATGCTAGATGGTTGGGCGAAATTTCAAAAATTTTCTTTCAACCTCTCGAGAATCGTATTCATTGATTTAGAAAAATTGCATTTTTCAAGGATCGTTCTTGCACCGAAAACGGATCAGATCTGAAACCAAACTAGAGGGAGAAGAATACCTGATACGGATTCCATAAATGTAGCTCCCAAAGTGGTAGTTCACGCCCAAATCAAAGCCCAAGAATTGGGGAGGTGAGCACGGTTTTTCTCTGTATTTTTCTTGCAAAAATTAGATGTGGAACTGATCAAGATCAATCCAAGAATTGGAGGTTGAATTAGGGTTTCTGGGGCGACAAGAGCAGAGAGAGAGCTGAAAGTAGAGTGATCTGAAGCAGATTGATCTCTCTTTTTTAATCCTTAAGAAGCACAACTCCTAATCGAATTAGGAGGTTTGTAATCCAAATCTTTATTTGGATCTGGACTCTATATTAAGATAGGTCTTATCCTCTTATGAAAATGGGTGCTCCAAACCCATATCCAAACCCATATTCGCCCAAATCACATGACAGTTTTAAGCAGTCATGCGACCACTTGATTAATCTAATTAATCATGGGCTTTAGGCCCATTTAGCAAGTTGCTCACGTCCCTAGGTAGTTGCTGACCCATTTAGGTTCAATTTGTATGGCGTGGGACCCCAACAATGACCTTACATAAGCCCACATGGGTTCGACGCAACCTCTGAGAAAAGGCCTGGCCGAATTCACTGTTAAGTATAGTGAACCCCTGAGTCCATCAGTATGGGCTCTTAATGGGCCCAACATTCACAGCTAAATGATCCTTGAGTCCAGCCATCCTATGAAGGCCCAAGGATAATGGACTTAAGTAAAATATAGCCCATCAGGTAAACAACCATTAATGGTCTCTTACACTTAACCTCTTAGCCCACAATGATCAAACATTGCCCAATAGGGAAGGACCTCTCCCTTGGCTGCAAGGTGCAGTGTTGCACTCTTTGATTGGATGGGTCCCGGGAATTAAAACCTTTTGCAAAACCTTTTTCTTAAAACATAATGTATATATTTTCATATAAATATATTTTGCAAAACAAATCTCAAACACGGGTGAAATCGACTGTCGACAGTTTTGGTTTCCATTAGAGAGAGTGCAGTCCCGATCATTCACTTTGTTCGACAAAGGGCTGATCCTGTCACTATGATCACCCACTAAAGTGAATTCTCAGATTGCCCCAACATACCCAGGTTTTGACCCCCAAAGGATCTCATTGATTGGTATATCAAAGACAGTCCAATCAGTGGTTTAAAAGGCGCACCTAGGCGCTCAGGCGAGGCACATTTTAGGGTAGGCGCCTTGCCCAGGTCCTAGGCGTAGCCCATTCAAAAGGCGCACGCATGGTGTGCCTAGGCGTGCGCTTGGTGCGCCTTGCACCTTAGCCCAGGCATGCGGCTTTTGAAAATTTGCCGCTTTTTCCCTTTTTTGAGTCTGGCCGCTGGGCCGGGGGCTCCGCTCCCAGACCCCCGTGCCATGCCCCTCGAGGCTAGCACAAACAAGTCCATGTTAGGTTCTTAAATTCTTAGATTTCACACAAAAAATAATAATTTTATAGTTTAAATTGCTTTTAAGAAGATATTTTATTAAGATGAATGAATGGACAACATTACCAAATAGGGGGTTCTTGAAGCTCACCAACATGGACTTGTTTGGGCTTGCCTCGAGGGGTGTGGCACAAAGGTGGCTCATAGAATTAGGAATGTAATATATCACATTAGCTACTTGATGCAATTGAGAAAAAAAAAGAGTGTGGGTTTTATATGCTTGAAAATGTTTTATATGTTTGATTTCATTTTTAAATTCTCATTTGAATATGCTTTAAATATTATATTTATGTATTTTAATTTTAGATAATAGGTTTTTTGAAACATTTATTTTAAAACTTAAGTTAATATATATATTAATATTATGTTTTATAATTTTTTGATTTTTATTGAATTTTTGGCATTTTTTTAAAATTGTGCGCCTTGCCTAAAAAAGGCGCGCCTTGCCTTGCGCCTTGTGCCTCAGGCGCAAAATGGCCCTTGCGCCTTGTGCTTTTAAAACACTGAGCCTGATCCGACATGTAGTGCAGTACCACAATCAAGTCTAGGGGTTAGGTGTAACTTTCTAGTTTTGCCCATCAGTCTCCAAGGTCCAGGGCATAATTGGGAAGTGGTCCGGGTTCAGTGCTTCAAACAAACACACACTACATGTGCTTTGGTTCCAACCCTAGCAGTTGAGACAAGCTGCCCCAACTTCTTTGGCAGCACATTAGTGTTAGCCTTGGCAGGATAAACTCCTCAAGTCTATCCAATGGCTAAGAACATTCTGAACTAACACGAGTCTCATAAGTGTTTAGTTTAAGGGGTAATTACACAGAAACACACCAATCATAATATGAAACAATTATGTACTATGATTCATTTACAATAAATGTATCTGTACATCAATCTGATTGGAGCTAAGGGCATACTCTGTCTAACATATCCTTGCTCCTAGACACTACCTTCCACTTCACCAAGTGATCATTCTTTGTATTTCTTGGCTCCCACAAAAAAGTCCCTCGTTAGTTTCTCTAGGTGATTGGTAGGCTTGTTCATGGGCCGGGTAGCTCGACGGCCTGACCCGACCCGTTATTTTTCAGGCTTGGACAAAACTTCAGGTTTGCGGGCTTGGGCTCGGGCTTTAAATACTAGGCCTGATCATTTTTCGAGCCGGGCTCAAGCTTTCTCAAATAAGCCCATCCGGGCTTGAGCCTAGCCCGATACTATTACATATAATAAAAAAGCATTTATATTATAATAAATATATAAAATATATTTATTTCTTAAATTATTAATAAAATAATAATTTACTATTAGGAAATACAAATTAGTTTATTAATTTATTAAGTTATTACTACACTAATATAATATTAATTTATAAAAGTACACTTAAAATAAGACATTTTGTGTACAGGTCGGGCTTTGGGCTTTATATAAGGGCCGGGCTTGGGCTCAAGATCTAGGCCTGATGGTTGGGTCGGGCTCAGGCTTGGGCTTGCATACTTTTTGTTGATAAAGAGGCAAAGCTCGACCCGGTCCGATACATGAACAGGTCTAGTGATTGGCTACTTTACTGGGGATCCTAAAGGTAGATAGGTAGTAAATTGGTAGATTAATCAAAGTTGACTTTATTAGAGTTATTCTACCCTTGAAAGAGATGTAGCTTCTCTTCCACCCCACGAACCTCTTTGTGAATCCTTGGGTTCCTCCTAAAGGTAGTTCCAAGTACTGTAGTGGCCAATCCTAGCAAGGTTTTCTAGTTCCTCTCTCTCTCTCTCTCTCTTTATTAATCCCTACTAAACAACTTTTGTTCCAGTTCACTCTAAGATTGGAGATCCTTTCAAAGTGTGTCACCAACCTTTGGAAATTAATTATTTCCTTCCTTACCCCTTCACAGAAGATAATAATATCATTTGCAAATTGTAGATGAGTGACCACTATTGAAGTAGAGTTAGAATCCATCAGATGGATGACCGAACCATGTTAGATGGCTGGCTGAAATTCAAAAATTTTTCTAACCCTTTCGGGAACTGATTTCTCGGTAAAATTTGAAATATGAAATTTCAGGATCGTTCTTGCATTAAACCGGACTAGATTTGAAACAAAGGAGAAGGGAGATTATACTTGATACGAAGACCACAAATTGCAGCTCTCAAGGTGGTAGTTCACACCCAATATCAATCCTAAAACTGGCCTCCAACAGAGAACCGATTCAACAATACTTGATTTAAGCAAATCTGCTATCCAACTTGCTTGGATTGAGTAGGGTAATTGAGCCTGCTATTCTTGTGTGTTTTTCTTGCAAAGACAGAGAAGAAAACTTATCTAAATCAGTTGTTGAAAGCCTAGGTCGTTCTAGGGTTTCTTGGGAGAGGAGAGAAGAGAGAACAAGAGAGAGAGGTGTTCAAGTCTAGTTCGCCCTCTTCTCTTTTTATCTCTTAATGGAGCACTCTCCTAATCTAATTAGGAGATTATCCAGATCTGAATTGGATCTGCACTCTTTTAACAATTAAACATTATCCTCTTAAGAAGATAGGTGCTCCATACCCAATATCAAATCCAGATTAGACCCAAAGCACAACTGTTTTATTAATCTTATTAATTTTGGGCCTTTGGCCCATTTTCTTCAAAGACTCACGATCTTAGGTGTTGCATGGTCACTTTAGGCATGATATTCTATGGCGTGGGACTCCACAAAGGTCTCACTTAAGTCCATAAGGATCCGACCCCACCTTTGAAAGAGGCTAGGTCAAATTCATTGTTCAGAGCAATGAACCCCTGAGCCAATCAGCATGGGCTTAGTCTGTGGCCAACATTTACACCTAAATAATCATTGGATTCAACCACCCTATGAAAACCCAAGGATAATGGATTTAAGTGAGATAAAGCCCATAAGGTAATCAACCCTATAATGGTCTCTTACATTCAACCTCTTGGCCCATAATGATCAAAACACTGCTTGACAAGGAAGGACATCTCCCCTGGCTGCAAGGTGCAATGCCACACTCTTTGCTCAGATGGATCCCGGGATTAAAACCTTTTGCAAATCTTTTTTCATAAAATAGTAGTATATATAATGTATAAATACATTTTGCAAAACTAGATTTCAAATACAGTTGAAGTCCACTACTGACAATTTATGTTTCCATCAAAGAGTGTAAACCCTGATATTCACTTTGTTCGTCAAAGGGGCCAATCCTATCACTATGATCACCCACTCAAGTGATTTTTTAAACTGCCCCAACATGCCTAGGTATTTGACCCTTGATGGATCTCATTAATTGGCACATCAAAGACAGTCCAATCCAACACCTAGTGCAGTACCATAATCAAGTATGGGGTTATGTGTAACTTTCCATTTTTGCCCATCTATCTCCAAGGTCTAGGGCATAACTGGAAATCTGCCCGGGTTCAGTGTTTCTTCCAAACACACACTACATGTGCTTGGTTGGGGTCTAACACTAGTAGTTGAGACAAGTTGTTCCTATTATTTGGCAGTACACCAGTGTTAGCCTTGTTAGGATAACTCCCCAAGTCTATCCGATGGCTGAGAACATTATAAACTAACACGAGTCTCATAAGTATCCAGTTTAAGGGGTAATACACAGAAAACATACCAATATCAACATGAAACAATAGTGTACTTTATTCATTTACAAATAAATATTTATGTACATCAGTCTGATTGGAGCTAAGGGCATACACTGTCTAACAACCACCACATTATTTCGCTTGACTCTTCATCCTCTAAGACAGTTATTTGCATAAGCCCTTGGAGTTGCTTCAGTGTCAGATTTGAAGAAGGCAAGATCTTTGAACAAGACTCATATTGTTCACATTACTAAGCTTTTCCCGCGTCTTAAAGATGGTATCGTTTGGGCTGGGCCAACTAGTAAACTTAAAAGGATTTACAAAAGGGGAATCAAACCCAAAGGGCAAAGATCTGATTTTCTTGGAGGGAACGACCAGGGTTTGAAGGTTCTAGAAAGGGAGTTGGATCTTTTGGTGATCCCTTTAGTGGAGGAGTCAATTAAAAGTAGAAAGTTGGAGCAATCTAGAAAGGAAGATAAGGAGGAGGAGGGAGAGGTGGAGTCAAAGGGGGAGGAGGTGAAGTAAGGAAGCATGGATTTAAAGAAGCTTGTTGATAGGAAGGTGGAGGTTGGCAAATCTTTGGGGCTGTTGTTGTTGTTCTTTTTTTTTTTTTATCAGCAAGGAAGGATTAATTTTATTAATATGTGAGAAAACAAGTTACAGAATTACAATAAATCCCAAGTTATCAGTCCAGCCCCAAAAGGAGACTACATTAATGCCCAAAACAACTTTGGGGATGTTCTTCTTAGGAGGTGATGCTTTTGTTAGAAGGGCTCTTGAGGAGTTTGAGAAGAAGAGTAAGGAAGAGAGTCTTTCGAAATCTTTAAGAGGGGATGGGGGAGGAATTTGGAATGAGGAAGGAAGAGAGGAAGCTTTTTATGTTGATTAGGTATAATTATCCATGTTAGGGATCTTGTTGGGCAATATTCTGGCGATTCGGTTGATCTCATGTGTGGTTCCTGTTGCTGCTTAGTTTGTGTCTCTTTTGTTTATTGTGTGGGTGAGTTGTTCTTGGTGAGTGATGGAGGATATACCAAGTTTTTAATTTGTTTTTTAATAAAATATTCCTTTTACTTATCAAAGAAGAAGGCATGAAATATAGCTCAGAACAAGAGGCGTAAGCCTCCTCAAGAGGAGGAGGGGGAAGAGGAGGAAGGGAATGGAGTTGTTGTTGTCTCGAGGCATATCCCTCATGCAAAAGGTGCTTGAGGCGTACATTGCAGAGGCTTCTATGCTTCCAAAGTGCACCTTGCCTTGGGCCTCCATGTGTTCTAGGGTTTCCAGGTATATGCAATCTCCTCTTCTTATGATTCTGAGTGATTCAGTAACGCTATTATGTGGGCTAATAGGCGTGAAAGAGGCCTTGGAGATTGAAATATTGCCTTGCTGAAATCAAGGGCATTCTTAAATCATCCTTAAGGCTCAGTTTGGAAAGAATAAAAATACAAATATGTACAATATAAATACATACGAAATAATACAAAATACAAGGTTTTGCATTCTACAAATTTGTATTTGTACTCCTTCCAAACTGAGCCTAACTAATTGGAGGTGGCTTCTTAGGGTGGTTAGTGGAGAATTAGCTAGCACTGGTATGGAAAGAACTTTTTTTTTTGTTATGGTGATAGCTTTGCCTTTCACATATGTGTACATTTTAAAGATGGAGCCTAACTAATTTTAATGCAAATCTTTGTTACTTCCCACAAAAAAAAAAAAAAAAGGATCATACTAAATTTTTTGTACGGAAGTTCACCTCTTTTGGGACTTGGAGGTCATAGCTGTACCTTTTTTGCTTAGAAACTTTGTCAATTAATGCAACCCTAGTAGCATTAGATTCATGGAAAATGGAGAAACCAAGAAATAGTTTAAGATTAGGGGTTGAAGACAACATCCATGGAGTTTTCTAATCCAAGTTTTTGTTTTTTAACTAGAGTTGTGTTAGACTTTAAGTTACTTGTCTTAAAGTTGCTGTATGTTTAACGATCTTGTTTTTAGTAGGAAAAAAGGCTGGCCAACCAATGATTTAAAGGCACACAGGCGAGGCGCATTTTGGGGTATTGGCCTTGCCCAAGTCCTAGGCGCACCCCTTTCAAAAGGCGCATGCTTGGTGTGCCTAGGTGTGCGCCTTTTTAAAATTTTGCGCTTTTTGCTTTTTTTTTTTGAGTCTAACAGCTGGGCCTAACATAGACTTGTTCGGGCTTACCTCGAGGGGTGTGGTACAAAGGCAACTCATAGAATCAAGAATGCAATATGTTTTACATCACATTAGCTACTTGAAGCAATGCAATTAAGGAGGAAAAGAGATTGTGGGTTTTACATTCTTGAAAATGCTTTATATGTTTGCTTTTATTTTTAAAATTTCATTTCAATACGCTTTACATGTTATGTTTATGTATTTTAATTTTAGATAATAGGGTTTTTAAAATATTTACTTTAAAATTTAAGTTTATATTTTTTATTAACATTATGTTTAATATTTTTTAAAAAAAATTGGCATTTTTTTGAAATTTTTGATATTTTAGCTTTTTTTTTTTTGTAATTTTGCGCCTTGCTTAAAAAGGCACGTGCCTCGCCTTGCGCCTTGTGCCTCAGGCGCAAATTGGCCCTTGCGCTTTTTTTGCGCCTTGCGCTTTTAGAACACTGGGCCAACCCTCTTACAGTCTTTCTAAGTCGATAAATATGCATCGTATGTAACTAGATAGTGAAGAGATCTGAATATGCAATAGAAGTTGAATGGTTGCTTTTTCTTATGAGATACCATCTCTCCTATGATATTTGGATACAAGCCTAGCATACTATGATACTAGTATTGGATGTCATGGGTGCTCAATATGAAACCATGCACACGCATATTTTATAATGTTAATAATTTTAAAATGTCTATGTTTGATGTATTTTAACAAATCATATAATCAAACTTTTATATATTAGAAAAGGCCATTACTCAGTGCTGATCTCAGGTTCTCAGCCATCTAGGGCCCTGGAAGGGTGGACTGCATATGGCTCTAACCTTTAGGATTTTAGAACAAAGTGGCCACTTTCAGACTTGAACCCATATTCTCATCTCTGTTAGCCTGAAATTTTACCATAATGCCAAGCAATAGCCCCTTAAATACCTGTATTCAAAAGAATATCCCCATTTCATTAGGAAATGAGTACAGGTATCCTATTTAATATACTTAACATGGCTAGGGAGGAGTGCGTTACGTTGCAATTGAGCCCTCCCAAATTGGCTTTTGGAGCTTTAGTTTTGTTGTATTACATTAATTATTGGTCTTTTTGAGCTTATCTTAACTGATATTTAGCCTTTATGGTCTTGCTATTCCTTCTTTTGAGGGGATTTGACGCTGAGTCTGGATCTGCTGACCACAAGATCCTACAACCTCATATCAGGAACATCAATTATGGGGAGGTGTTCCTGATGTGTGGCTGTAATGTTTTGTGGCCAGCATTTTATGGTAAGTAGATCTGAACTCCTTGATGATAGTGTCTTGTTGACTTTTTTTGATCAACTAACAAATTCTTTATTACTGATAGAAAAGAGTTTCAAAATCTGTAAAATATGTAGTGGAAATTCCTTTAGTGGGTTATGGAGACAATGTGCATTGGAACAAAATGCAAAGAGTGATTTCATGCTTTTATTTCACTGATGATGTTCTCAGTCTTGATTAATGGATCACCATAAGGATCCTTCCCTAGATTAAAGGGGGTTGAGACAAGAAGATTCATTGTCCCCATTTTTGTTTATTCTCGTAATAGAGGTTTTTAGCAAACAATTATAAAGCTGGAGATGGACCTAGTTGAAGGCTTCAATTTGCAAATGATTCTATTGTTTCAATGGAGCCACAGATTAGTGAGATAAATGTGGCAAAGGTGATCCTAAGGATCTTGAAGCAGTTTTGGACTTTAGTATCAACATAAGTGCATGCTTGCATGGTGATAGGTTTGGAAACATTGGATGAAGATGTAGTGGAGAGGTTGCTACAAGCTTGGGGTTCATAAGTTTCCTTCATTTCTCACATTTGGGTCTTCGCATGGGAGTAAGGCCAAGGATTATGAGATTATGAAGCTAAATCATGGGAGGTGGAGTTTGTTCTTTGAAGCCTCCCAAAATGATGAATGTTACTATTTTGAGTAGTAGCTTAGTGGCAAGGAAGGAGATGTAGAGAAATTTCTTATGGAGTGGGGAAAGAGAAAGAATTCCATTTAGCCAAGTGGAATAGGGTATATAGACTTGGGAGGATTTGGGTTATGGAATTTTAAAGCCTAAGGCAAACAAATGAGGCTCTTTGGGAAGTAACTGTGGCAATTTGGTAGGGGAACGGGGCTTTGTGGAGCCTTTTCAACCCATTTTTTTTTATCAGCAACAGAGAAAAGATTTCATTAATTAGAAGAAATATAGATACAACAAGAAGTTGTGAAATCCAGCTCTAGAAAGCTGATCCAACCCAAATTACAATTGTGCCCAAAGCAGCTGTGTTCTTTGAACCCCTTGCTTAGCTAAAGGTTATCCGCCAAGCTATTGGAAGTTTTCTTCACCCATCTCACTCGGATTGGCATCACAACACTAGGCAGCCCATACAACACTCAAAGTGGTTGGAATTCTGCAAGATTTCTGATTGGAAGATGGAGCCAGCGAGAAGATGGAGAGTTGAGACAAGGATTTAATTGAAGAAACTGATTTTAGAAGAAAGGAGAAGCAAGAGCCTATCAGTTCTCAAGTTAAGAGAAGGAAGAGCAACTATATTTTTAATAGGAGAAGCTACATAGTGGCTGAAAGGGTTCATCGATGGAGCACGACTTTCAGTAAAGAAAAACGGGTGGTTGAGCTCTCTGGAACTTCCAAGGAGGTATTAGGTAGTTCGGAAGTACAACAAAAAAAGGCTGGTTTATGGCTGTGGTGGAGATTTTTGGCAACAACAGGAAACAATTGGTATGCATCCCAGAAGGTAAACAAGGGTCCAGTTGGTGCTCGTTGACTTAGAAGCTGCAAGAATTTTTGGAGTTGAAAGTGAATGTTTCAACCGAAGGAGGAAGTTCTAAGAGTAAGGGAGTTAAAGAGTTAGGTCAAGAAGTGATTGCAAGTAGTGAAAACAAAGTGCGGAATGTGATACTGGAAGGAAATAGAGAAAGATGGGAAAGAGCACTGGTTCTGGAAGCATGCAAGGAGGATATTGATTGGGGATTCATAGTGAATGTTTTGAAAAAGAAACTTCAAGTGGCTATAGGGGTTATGGTTGTTCCTTTTGACAGAAAATGAGCATTGTTGAAAGTTGAAGAGAGTTTAGTGGATTTTGATAGGTTAGACACTGAGATGGGTGTGATTCTGGTGCGGAAGTAGTCAACTTCCTGCAATAGCAAGGTGCTTCATAACGGAACCTTTGTTATCAGATTGTTTGGTTTGCCATTCGATCTCTGGAACGAGTCAGTGATGGAGAAGGTTGTGACCATGATAGGAGGGTTCTTCATTTCCTACAATTTTTTGAATCTTTGCTCGACAGAAGTAGAAGTCGTTGGAGTGAAGTTAGAAGAGGTGCCTCGATCCATTGACGTCTTCTCGAATGGAGTCTGGTTGAAGGTGTGGATCGTGTTAGAACATGAAGCGCCGCTATGGGGGGATGGTCGAGAGGTTGAAGATGAAGCTGACAAGGCAGGGGAAGGCCAAGTGGCAACCAAAGTTTGGAAGAGCGTCCGGTGGTAGAATGGCTAGGCGTGGAAGAAGTATTGGCAGAGGGAAAGAGGAATAAATCTCAGTCCTCAGAAAGATAAAAAAATATTAAATGATGTTGGAAAGAGGAAAGTGGAGATTGAGAAGCGAAAGGGTAGGTCTCCTGTAAGATCGAATATTTTTGGTGACCCGACTAGGATAGATGACTCAAGAAAATTAAGTGGGTCGGGTCTCAGGGGTGAGGGCTCCGAACCAGGTGGGATTTATGGAGATTATTAGCAACTCGCCAGATGATCTCGACGAGTATGCAATTAGAACTGAACTGAACTCGAGTGGTGGTAGTTTTGTCATTAAAGAAAAAAACAAGGACAGGTTTGTTCCATTCGAATGAAGAAGCACTTCTTCAAAAAGTGCTGAAAAAAAGCCACATCCATGTCACTTTTTTAAGAAGTACTTTTTTTAATAATAAGTACTTTTTACCCTCTTTTTTACCAAATACCCATAAGTACTTAAAAACCACTTAATGTGTGGTCCCATGTCTTAAAAGAAGTACTTGTTTAAATAAGTACTTTTAAGTGTTCTCAAACAGGGCTGAAGAGAGCTTCAACGTCTACTCCAACTCTGCATAGATAGAGTCTGAGATCAGACTAATGCAACAGGACAAGAAGGAGGATGGGGAAGAATGTTTGGGCACCAAGAATGGACACAAAGAAGGTTTGGAAAAGATAGAGGGAGTGGTGGGGGGAGAGCGAGAAGTGGTAGGGGAAGGAAAGAAAGTGGAAGAAATTCTTTTAACCTTGCTGGGAAGAAACGAAGATAGAGCCACTGAAGAGGGGGAGAGCTTAAAGGGAGATGAGGGGATCGAGACTAAAGGAGCAACGGAAATAAAAATTGTGGAAGAGATATGGGGGAATAAAGAAGGAGAAGGGGACATACGTGTAGAAGGAAAGGAAGGAGGGAAGAAGGATTTGGAGATTGAAGGAGAGGGTAGTGAAGGTGAAGAAGGTAAGAATGGGGGGAGTTTCGAACATATAAAAGGAAAAAGTATAGAACTATCCCTTTAGAGGAGTTTGGAGAGGAGGGGATGGAAGAGGATTCTGGGGAGGAAAATGAGTCTGAACCGATGATCGATGAGACCCATCTGGTTGAAAAGACTGCTAACATCGAGGAAGTGGAAGTCGGCAAATTATTGGGTTTGTTTTTTCTAGGAGGGGAGGAATTTGCAAAAGAAGCCTTTAGATCTGTGGAGGAAACAACAAAGAAGAATGAAGGTTTGATAGATTCTGTAGTTAATTCTAATTGCGATAATTTAACCAAGCAAGAGATGGGGGCAATTGTCGGAGGTTGCGAGGATTTCATAGAGAAGCCAGAAGGAGTTGAGGGATTGGTGGTTGAAGACAGGGGTCAAAAACTAGGAGGGAATTCCAGTGATTTAAAAGGCGCGCCTGAGGTGGCTAGGTGCACAGGCGAGGTGCATTTTAGGGCATGCGCCTTGCCCAGGTCCTAGGCGCACGCCTGGTGTGCCTGATGCGCCTTGCGCCTCAGCCCAGGCATGCGCCTTTTTAAATTTTTGCACTTTTTGCTGTTTTTTTTTGAGTCTAACGGCTGGGCCGGGGTCTCCACCCTTGGACCCCCGACCACGCTCCTTGAGGCAATCCCAGACAAGTATATGTTAGGGTCTGGAATTCTTATTTCACATAAAAAATAATGATTTTATAACTTTCGTTGCCTTTTATGAAGATATTTTATTGCAATGAATGAATGAACAACATTAGCAAATAGGGGGTTTACACTACTATGCTCCGCTCTGCTCACCGAAGCTCCGAGAACCCCCTATTTGCTAATGCTTTTCATTCATTCATTGCAATAAAATATCTTTTTAAAAGGCAATGAAAGTTATAAAATCATTATTTTTTATGTGAGAAATAAGAATTTCAGACCCTAACATAGACTTGTTCGGGCTTGCCTTGAGGGGCGTGGTACAAAGGCGACTCATAGAATCAAGAATGCAATATGTTTTACATCACATTAGCCACTTGAAGCAATGCGATTAAGGAAAAAAAGGAGATTGTGGGTTTTACATGCTTGAAAATGCTTTATATGTTTGCTTTTATTTTTAAATTTTCATTTGAATACGCTTTACATGTTTTGTTTTTGTATTTTAATTTTAGATAATAGGTTTTTTAAAACATTTATTTTAAAATTTAAGTTCATATTTTTTGATTAAAATTATGTTTAATATTTTTTGATTTTTTTGCATTTTTTTAAATTTTTTTGAATTTTCTGGCATTTTTTTTAGCTTTTTTTGTTAATTTTGCGCCTTGCTTAAAAAGGCGCACACCTCACCTTGCACCTTGCTCCTCAGGCACAAATTGGCCCTTGCACTTTTTTTTTGCGCCTTGCGCTTTTAAAACACTGGGGAATTCTGAAGCAGCAGGGGGAAATCTAAACACAGCCAGAAGATTCAGAAATCAAAGGAATAAAAGATCCCAATAGCAGATCCCAGTCTTTAAGGTTTTCACAAGGTTAAAGGGTGGACTATTCAGAATGGGACCTAACAAGCTCGTGAGAAAACCCAAAGGATCAGTTAAAAAGCGACAACAAAACTGTACTCAAAAAGCTGAGAAAGATGCTTGAAGTGGCAAGTAGGGGTTTGGGTGTATTGCTTGGGTTTTTGTTGGGCTTCGGGCTATTGTGTTATCTGGTTTTTTCGTCTTTTTTGCTGTCTTGGATTGTTATGGGTAAGGGGCTTTTGTTTAGTTGGGTCTTTTACTTTGATGGTTGATGTGGGTTTGTTTTGTTCTCATCGGGTTTTTGTTTGGGTTTGTCTTTCTTTCGGGTGATTGATTATCACCTTCCTCGTAATCTTCTTTTTTGCTTCAATAAATTTTATGATTATCTTCAAAAAAAAAAAAAAAAACTTTGAGAGCCATTTAAATTTTCTGAGATTGTTTCTCATCTGCCATGTCACCCCTTCACCCTTTTGCATCCAGTTTATCACTGTTTTCGAGTCTCCCTCAATAACCAACCTGTTAATACTCACTTCTTTTGCTTTTTCCACCCCAAATACTGCAACCATGAATTCTGGTCTCGCCACATCACCCTGTCCCACTGGACCAGAGTAGAATTTCCATCCTCATTTCTAATAACCCCTCCTATGCCTGAGGGGCAGAAAAAGATAGGGGAAGATGTATGTGGAAGGTAGTATGTGCAGCCTTGGTAAGGTAGTAGACCATGTGAACACACACCACATATTAGGCTACCTTGGTAATTCTTGATTGTCGTAGTAAGGTAGTAGACCTCATAGGTAGCCTCTATTTTCCCATATGTTAGTCGCTTGTTTTTATGTCATTTGGGGCGGGCAAAAGGCATGTACTCATTGGGTGATTTGATTTTTCACTTGATTGTTAGCATTTCTGTGTTTTATTATAGGGTTGCAAGAAAGTGTTGTGGCTATATGAACTCATTGAAACCAATTCATCAAGACATGCACTCATTGGGTGATTTGGTTTTTAATTTGAACTAATTGCACATGTTAGGCTACCTTGATCTTTATAAAGTGTCATGGTAATGTAGTAGACTATGTGAATGCACACAACACATATTAGGCTACCTTGCCAATTCTTGATTGACATAGAGGTATCCTTTATTTTTTCATATTTTCTGTGTTGTTTATGTCATTTTGGGTGGTAAAAAGGGCAAGCACTCACTCGGTGATTTGATTTTTCACTTGATTGCTAGCATTTTTGTGTTTTATTGTTGGGTTGCAAGAAAGTGTTGTGATCATGTGAACTTATTGAAACCAAATCATTCAGGCGTGCATTCATTGGGTGATTTGGTTTTTCATTTGAACAAATCGCTTAACATGTTAGGCTACCTTGATATTTCCAAATTGTCATGGTAACATAGTAGATCATGTGACACATCACAATACATATTAGGCTACCTTGGCAGTTCTTGATGTCATAGTAAGGTTGTTGGCCTTAGAGGTAGCCTCAAATTTTTTAAATATTTTAGTGGGTTGTTTTTAGGGAGAATGACTGATAACCCCAGGGTCAGAATTTGTAGGCTCAAAGTACATTTGGGGTGGGTTCCAGCTCGGAATTGATGCCAATTCACGGGCGGGTATGGGTGCATAGAGTGTGGTTTTTGGACCTTCTGAATGTTTATAGCTTTGCAGTGGGAATCAGAAATCTGCATTAGGCCTGTCCTTACTTTTCTGTTGTTTTTATGTCATTTAGGGTAGAAAAAGGGAAAATACTCGATTTTTCACTTCATTGTTAGCATTTCTGTGTTTTATTGTTGGGTTGTAAGAAAGTGTTGCGACTATGTGAACTCTTTGTAACCAAATCATCCAATCGTGCACTCATTGGATGATTTGGTTTTTCTTTTGAACTAACCACTTAACATGTTAGGCTACCTTGATATTTCCAAATTGTCATGGTAAGATAGTAGACCATGTGAACATATGACAACACATATTAGACTACCTTGGCAATTGTTGATTGTCAAAGTAAGGTCATGGACCTTAGGGTATCCTCTATTTTTCTATATTTTAGTGTGTTGTTTTTATGTCATTTGCGGTTGGAAAAAGTGCAAGCACTCACTTAGTGATTTCACTTCATTTTTAGCATTTCTTTTGTTTTATTGTAGGATTGCAACAAAATGTTGTGATCATGTGAACTTATCAAAACCAAATAATCATGACAGGCATTCATTTGGTGATTTAATTTTCATTTGAACAAATCACTTAACATGTAAGGGCGCCTTTTTTTCATACTTTAGTGGGTTATTTTTATGTTGTTTGGGGTTGGAAAAAAGGCAAGCATTCATTGGGTGATTTGATTTTTTTTTGATTGTTGGCATTTTTGTCTTTTATTGTGTGGTTGCAAGAAAGTGTTGTGACCATGTGAGGTCATTGAATTTGAATCAACCAGGCATGCACTTGTTGAGTGATTTGTTTTTTCATTTGAACTAATTGCTCAACATGTTAATTTATCTTGATATTTATAAGTTGTCATGGTAAGGTAGTAGACCATGTGACCACACACCACATATTGGGCTACCATGGCAATTCTTGAATGTCATAGTAAGGTAGTAGACCTCACATGTAGCCTCTATTTTCCCATATGTTAGTGGTTTGTTTTTATGTCATTTGGGGTGGGATAAAAGGCATGTACTCACTGGGTGATTTGATTTTTCACTTGATTATTAGCATTTGGTTTTTCCTTTGAACCATCATCTAGGCGTGCATTCATTGGGTAATTTGGTTTTTCCTTTGAACTAATAGCTCAGCATGTTAGGCTACCTTGGCAGTTGTTGATTGCCATAGTAAGGTCGTGGACCTTAGAGGAAGCCTCTGTTTTTTCATATTTTAGTGGGTTGTTTTTTATGTCATTTGGGGTAGGCAAAAAGGCAAGCACTCACTGGGTGATTTGATTTTTCACTTGATTGTTAGCATTTCTGTGTTTTGTTATATGGTTGCAAGAAAGTGTTGTGACCATGTGAACTCATTAAAACCAAATCATACAGGCATGCAATCATTGGGTGATTTGGGTTTTCATTTGAACTAATTGCTAAACATGTTATGCTACCTTGATATTTTTAAATTATCATGGTAAGATAGTAGACCATGCGGAAACATCACAACACATATTTGGCTACCTTAGCAATTCTTTTTTTTTTGGGAAAAGTGTAACTTTATTCAAAATAAGGAAGGAGTACATGAGAAGATGTACAAAAAGAAAACTAAAATACTCTTAAGAGTTATGCACGAAAAGAGCTATCATTAAACATGTAATCCCTGTGAACACCAGCCTTTTAATAGGCCATTAGCTACAGTGTTTAGCTCCCTAGGAATTCAGCCCATTTGTACATTCAGAGAAGAAAGGATGTCTGTTTGGTTCAGTCAAGTAATGAGCTAAAGTCCAGGGGCCACTGTCAGCCTACCTTGGCAATTCTTAATTGTCATAGTTAGGTAGTAGACCTTGGAGATAGCCTCTATTTTTCCACATGTTAGTCGGTTGTTTTTATGTCATTTGGGGTAGGAAAAAAAAGGCAAGCACTCATTGGCTGATTTGATTTTTCTGTTGATTGTTAGCATTTCTGTGTTTTATTGTAGGCTTGTGCCTTGGAGCTAAGCCAAAAGAAGTTGGATTTTGGAACTCAATGTGAGCGAGGTTCTCCAAGAATTTAGGTAGCTGGAAGAAAGGATATTTGTTGTTAGGTGGCAGGGTCACCTTGATCAGTTCAACCTTAGCTTATCTACCTACTTATTATTTGTCAGTCTTCAAGGCTCCAATTAGTGTTTGTAAAAGCATAGAGAAGATGATGAGGGATTTTTTATTGGAGCCGGGGGGTGGAAAAGAAAGATCACAGGATAAGCTGGGAGGTTGTGTTCAGAAACAAAAAAGAAGGGGGGCTCGGTTTAGGGAATATATAGAAAAGGAACATAGCTCTACTTGGGAAGTGGATGTGGATATTCCCTCAAGATAGGCATAAGTTGTAGACAAAGGTGATAGTGAACATTCATGGGCTCTTAGACAATGGATGGGATGCTGGTCTGCTGTCTAGGGCAACCCTGAATTCACATTGGAAGGCTATAAATGCAATCCTACCTTTGTTCCTCCCTTTTATTAGGTACAATCTTTATAATGGTAATGGTATAAAATTTTGGGAATATATTTGGGTAGAGATCTCCCCCCTAAAGGATCAATTTCCCTCGCTATATGCCCTTTCAAGATTTAAAAATGAGCCAATATCCAAATTCTTTGTTCAATCATCTTCAAGCAATGGGGTCAATTGGGATTTGGGTTTCGGAAGAGGTTTCAGAGATTTAGAGCTTTAGAGTGTACTTAACTTGTTGCATTTGTTGGAGGGAGTGTTCCTTGAGCCATCTTTACCTGATAGCCGAATTTGGACCTGTACTACCTCTAGTTCTTTCTCTTGTGATTCTTTCTTCAAAACTTTGTTACAATACTTCTCCAGTACTCTGCCATCTTTTCTTGTGAAGGAGCTGTGGTGCAGACCTATTCCACCAAGGGTTGCTGCATTTTGTTGGGAAGTTGTACATGAAAGAACTTACACCCTTGATTTACTTCAAAGAAAGCGGCCTAGTTGGTGTTTATCCCCTCACTGGTGTGTGCTATGTAACGCTGATGGTGAGAGTTTCTATCACTCATTTATTTCTTGTTCTTTTATTACATTTGTTTGGGAGTGGTGCTTTTCTTTGTTTGGGTGCAGGTGGAGTCCTGTGAATGTACAAAGCATGTTTGATGCAACTACTTTTCTTGGCCAAGAAAGAGGGGGAGAATTATGTGGAGATGCCTAAGAGCTGCTACTTTTTGGATGATTTGGGTGGAGCGGAACTCAAGGATTTTTCTGGATTAAGAAAGAAGTAAAGAAGCAGTTAAAATAAAAGTGGTGCATTGGTTGGAATCCTTGGAAGGTTTCTCATATGTTTCGGCAAATGATTTACTAAGGAACTGAAGGCAGTTGCGGATTCATCTGTGCATAAGACTGTCACAAGTCATCATTGGAGCCCACTGGATAGAGGATTTATTAAACTCAATTTCGATGGTAGTACCTTAGGAAACCTAGGATCTTCTGGCAATGGAGGTGTATTTAGAGCTAAGGAACTGGAAGGCAGTCGCAGATTCATCTTGCACTTCTAATTGTCGCTTAGTTGTGTAGGTGATTTCTTTTCTTTTTTTTTTTGAATAAAAGGCATGAATCCTAGGGTAATATCTTGTGTTTTGGCAAAAATATTTGGGATTGGTTTGCTTCTTTGTTTGGGTGCAGATGGATATCCCCAACTAGTTTGCAAAGCTTGTTTTCCTCTTCTTCTATTGAATGCCCAACAAAAATATCAAGAATTATGTGGAGATGCGTGAGAGCTGCTGTTTGTTGGACATTATGGGAAGAAAGAAATGCAAGGATCTTTTCGGAACAGGAGAGAGGCTTGGAAACAATGGTAAAGCTGCTTCATATAAGGGTAATACATTGGCTGAAGACAATGAATGAGTTCACAGATTTTTCAACAAATGATATGTTAAGAAATTGGAAAGAAGTTGCTAGCTCAATTTCAAGAAAGAAGATTTCGAATCTCATTTGGAACCCTCCACCTCCTGGTTTTATCAAACTAAATTTTGATGGTAGTAGCATGGGGAATCCAGGGCCTTCGGGTATTGGGGAGGTACTAAGAGATGAGAGAGGTCATGTAATAGCTTTGTTTTCTGGCTCAATTGGAGTGGGAGACTCCTTGAGGGCTGAGGTGTTAGCAGCCTTGGAAGGGGTTCAAAGGGCCAAAGAAATTAATGCTAAGAAACTGATTATAGAGGGAGATTCTGCGATTGTAGTGGACTGGTTGAAAGAAGACACTTCTAAGATGTGGAGCTACAACAATGAGAAGAGAAAATTTAAATGGCTGATCAAGGATATGGAAGTCCAATGTACTTGGGTAAAAGGAAATGCTAATTCCTTTGCTGATGGATTAGCTAGACAAGGGGTTAATAGGGCTTCTGGGTTTTGGACTCAATTGTAAGTTTTTTGTGTTTTTAAGTCAGATGTATTCCCATACCTTGGGGAGCTAAGAATTTTTAGCTCCCATTCTTTGTAACTTTATTCCCTTATAAATGAAATCTGTGGTTATTGATAAAAAAAAATAGCAAGCAGTACCATGTTTTGCTATTAATTATATATAATCTTCATAAAAAATGTTTAAGCTTCATTTGAAACATAGAAAATCAACATATTCATGAAAAAATGGAGGAAATAAACGAAACTTGAGAAAATAGAGGGGCTGATCCTCTATTTTTGTCCAAGGAAAAATAAAGGAAGAAGGGTGCAAGGCAGTATTCATGTTGGTTGAGCCCTAACAAATGAAATAATAAAAAAACTATTTTTAATTAAACTGAATAATTTTGTTTAATAATGTCTATTTTATTATTATAAAATAAAAAAGTTAACAATGTAAAAGTATATTCTTAGAGTAGCACATTGGGTAAAGACAATGGAACTTATCTGACTTCATAGTAGATGATATTATTAGGAGTTGGGAGTAGTTGCAGGATCCTCATTAGAAAACCAAAAGGAAAAAGGATTGGATGCCTCTGGAAAGCGGATGGTTAAAGCTGAATTTTGGAGGAAGTGGTATGGGCAGTCAGTCCTAGGCCTTTTGGAATTGAGGGAGTAATAAGATATTAGATATGAGAAGGGAACTATTATTGCAACATATTCAGGTCCAACTGGAGAAGTAGATTCAACAAGGGCAGACATTTTGGCAGCAAAATTTGGGGTGCAGAAAGCCCAAGGTTTCTGCCAACAAGGGCAGACATTTTGGCAGCAAAATATGTGGAGATGGTGGTAGTAAGCTGGCTACTGAAGAAAAAGCAGAGTGGTTTGGAACTTCAGAAATGAATTCGGATGGTTCAAAAAGTATTCTAAAGACATGCAGCTACGAACATAGGTTTGCAAACAGTTTGGCCGATGCTTGGGCTAGAGAGGGGGTCAATGGAGAGCAAGTATTTTCATATTTTGGGATCAAAATGTAAAAAAAGGTGTGCTGGGGGTGAGATAGCAGAGAGGCTATACTCCTATGTATTCACAACCTCCTGTTGTAACTGCTTTAATTTTTTTAGTGAATGAGCCTTTTTCATTGTTGTTGATTAAAAAAGTCAAGAGCATTGTGTAAAAAATGTCTTGGTGATTAAGCAAGGTGACCCTTCATGAGTGCATTATCGCCTAGGCATTGTTTTGACAACTATGTTTCCAATTTCAAGCTCAATAGGTTGGTGTTTGCAATCATAGTGGGCCTTCATTTGTTGTTGGACTCCAAGCAAGTTACCTTTCAGCTCATGCAACACCTGATCTTGAGTTAAAAGCAACTCATCTACTGTGGCTATTGAAGTGGAGCCCTGTTTGTAGGATAGTATGGCTGGTGGGTCACGGCCATACAGGGCATTAAAGGGAGTCATGCCTGCTGAGACCTGGAAGGTTGAGCCATTATTTGGGTTGGTTGCCATCAAAACACCTGAGATACATCATACATCTTGATACAGCAGTTAACCACCTCAGTCTGGTTCTCTGATTTACGGGGTGGTAATTAGTAGAATGCTTGAGATGTGTGCCTTGAAGTTTGAAATATTCTCTACAGAAAGTACTCGTTAGGAGAGGATCTCAGTCTGAAACAATGGATTTAGGGGTGCCGAAATGCCATGCAATTTGGCGATATCTTTGACAAAGGCTTCCAGTTTCTACAACTTGGGCTGCAATATGGGAGGTGGTGGAGGGCAGAAGAATGGTCATATTTGCTTACGCGGTCAATAACTACCATGACTACTGACTTTCCAGCCAAGGGTGGTAATCCCGTTATGAAGTTCTTTGAGATTTGAGAGTTCTTTCTGGACTTGTTCTGATATCTATAAGGGCTGTAGGAGACCTGTTGGTCTCTGATATTCATATTTTTATTGTTGGCATACCTTGCAGCAGGCCACATACTGTTGTATTCTTTGTTTCATTCCCCTCCAGTAATAATGAGATGAGATCTTACGATAAGTGCAGAGGATGCTGGAATGCCTACCAATGGGTGTCTTTTTTTGATCAATAACAGTGAATTTTATTAAAGATTGAGAAAGTACATAAATAAGGTGCTAAAAAAACTTAACTCCCTAATACATCAATGTACACCCAACCGTAACCAATTACAAAACAGCCCAAAAAATAGAGTTTCTGTTCACCCCTTGCCTAGCTAAGCCATCTGCCAGTGAGTTTGCACTTCTCTTTACCCATGTACAACTAACTTCCTTGTCCTTACTCAGCCACTTAAATTTCCTCTTTTCATTGTTGTAGTTCTAGAGCTTGGATTTGTCCTCTTTTAACCAGTTCACTACAACTTCAGAATCACCTTCTATGATCAATTTCTTAATATGCATGTCTTTGACTCTTTGTACGCCTTCAAGAGCTCCTAATATCTCAGCCCTCAAGGAGTCTCCCACCCCAATTGGGCCGGAATACATAGCTAACAGATTCCCTTTTTCATCTCTTATCACTCCCCCTATTCCAGAGGGCCCTGGGTTGCCCAAACTACTGCCATCAAAGTTCAGTTTGATAAACCCGCTTGGTGGAGGGGTCCAACAAGAACTTGAAGCTTTCTTACCAGAAGTTCATTCTGCAATGTCCTTCCAATTCCTTAGCATCTCATCAACTGAGAACTCAGCAAACAAGTCCAAAGTTTTTAACCAATGTATCACCCTAATGTGAATAATCTCCAATATTACTCCCAAGCTTCTCTCTTTGTCTAGAAAAATCCGTGAATTTCTCTCCTACTAAACAGTCCAACAAACTTCAGCCCTTACACATCTCCACAAATCCGCAAGTTTCTCTCCTACCAATGGGTGTTTCATGAAACAATCTGAAAGTTCTGGTATATAAGAGGATGTAGCAGGGAGCTAGGGATGGCTATCTGTCCTTTGTAGAAGAGAATGCCATCTTTTTTACTATAACCAGATACTAATGAAGGGTCTTTCGTTCCATTTTCCTTGGATAACTACTAGGTCTATGTCTTGCTAGGCCTCTTGTTTTTTAAGGCTTCCAATAGAGGATAAGAGGGCTAAGATGTGGTTTAGCTAACCAATTCCAGGTTGCAAGACAAGGCATCAATGATCATGTTGGTCGAACCTGGTTTATATTCGACAATACAGTCATAGCCTAGAAATTTTGAGACCCACCTCTGTTGTTCTTCAGAGAGAACTTTCTGTTTAAGTAAATACTTTAAGCTTCGTTGGTCTATCTGGACTGCAAACCATTGGCCCAATAAGTACAGTCCTTATTTGTGCATAGCTAATAGAATGTCCATAAATTCCTTCTCATAAGTAGACTTAGCCTATGCTGAGAGTGAGAGCACCTTAGTAAACTAGGCTATTGGTTTTCCATCTTGCATGTGTACTGCCCCTAGGCCTAGTTCCAAGGTGTCTCACTCTCTACCACAAAGGCTTGGAGAAATCTGGTAAGGTAAGAACTGCTGTAGAAGAAACCACTTGAACGAGAGTTTCAAAAGTCCGTGGGGCTTTGTCATTCCATTTGAAGCATTCCTTCTTCAAGAGCTGGGTTAATGGGGCTTCCAGCCCATAGTGCTTGATAAATCAGTGATGGTACCTTAATAAGGCCCCAAGAACCCTCTCGAACTTTGGACTGTAGTGGGTCGGGCCCAGTTTGGATACAAGCTATCTTGTCTGGATCAGCTCTTACTTGCCCAGCTTCCACTATATGGGTGGTAAGTCACTGGAAACAAGAGCCACCATGTCCTTCAAGTGCTTGCCCTGTTATATTCATTGTAAAACTAATGGAGCATTTTCAATCTCTGGCTTGGTACTGAAATTGCGAATTGCTGCTTGGAATATTTGTTGTTCTGGTACTTTGCAGTACTCCTGAAGCTAAATAAAACATAGATGGTAACAGAGATGAGTATTCATCTCTGAAGCTGCTCATGGCAACAGCATAGAAATGGATAATGTTAACTTGACCATTGAACAATCTATATGGTTTCAAAAGGAATTGCATTATAAGAGATGCATCAAGGTTTTTTCCTGACTGGGAATCTTGGATTTGGTAATGGAGAATTCCTGTGGTGTTGGTTGGGAATCATTGACCCAGCTGCTGATAGCCATACAGGAGTTAGACTTAAGCTTCTGGTGTACCACATGTAAGTGCTTGTGTAAAAAACTTCTGGTGCTTAAATGCCTACCTGGTTGATGCCACATTTTTTTATCCTGACCTTTTCTCCATTATGTGCCTTATATCTGTCTAATTGTTTTTTTTTTTTTTTTTTTTTCTGGCTGAAATAATGCCACGCATGTGATCCTTATGGCCATCCATTGATTTGATGTTTTGCCTGGAAGATATTCTTGGTGAGCCCATCTGTATTCTAGGCCCATCAGCATGACTCTGCAATTTTACCTAAGGTTTCTCTTAACCAAAATATGGTTGAAATGTATCATCCAATCAGGGTGTATTTCCTTCAGTAAGCTTTTGGTTCTGCCTGAAACAGAGTTTTCCAGACAAAAAGGAGAATTTTCTTTGATTTTCTTTGTCAAATAAACATGAGTAAAACTCAATTTTACAAAGCCTTATCCCAAATATATGGGATTGGCTACATGGATCCTGTTTCGCCTTTCCATTATGTCTAGGGCCATATTTTCTGTTGAATTCTGAACCTTCAAAAAACCCAAGTAATGCTAATATATACAAGTAAACTTTCTTTTAATTTATACAAACTTGAAAAAGAAAATGAAGAACAAATTATGGTCAATAACTTCTAAATGGCTCAGGAATTGAGTTTGAGTATTTCAAATAAAATAGAAATAACCAAGTAGGAGTTTCTTGTAAAGAAATCTCAATAAAGACTGTTGCTTTGTCCAATGGTAAAATTTTGGGCAAATGAGCGTGAGACATTGGTCAAGTTTGAGAACAACCACTTTGTTCAAAAAATGTGAAAGGTTGGGTTTGAATCCAGTTCACCTCTCCCAAGAGCCTGGGTGGTTGGGACCAATATTGGGTAATGGCGCTATCAATTTCAATACTTGTATGTCTTTTCTGGAGTTTCTTGTAATGTGATGTATGCGCATAATAATTTCCCTATTGTAGGTAGAGCTATTTTACAGAAGAAATTAGAATTCCATTATATTGTGTTCTTCGAAGCCAGTATAGATTTTTTTAATGGAAGCAATAGAATTAAGGGATTAGGTATAGAAATTTTTAATGGTGGAATTTTCTTTTTTCTCCAAAGCCATTGCTTTCTATCCACCGTTGCTCATGGAACTTTTTGTGTAGGGAGAACAATTTCCACTGACCAGCTTGGTAAAATAATAAAATTCTCTGTTCTACCATACAAGTTGCTTTTCATTCACTTTTTGGGTTCATGCAATTTTCTCATGAAGAAAATTGTTTTAAATGTTCCATTGATAAGCTTGGTAAAATAATAAAGCTCTCCTCTGTTCTTATTCTTCTACCTTTAAGGTTGTTGCTTTTCATTTACTTTTTGTGCTCATTTCGTTGCTTCATAGGAAAATCAAGCTTGTATGAACCATTCCTAATCATCTCAATAAAATTATAAAGCATTTTTTTTTCATTCTTTTCCCACTTATTTTTCTTTAAGTTGTATATTATGCAGTACTGGTTATAGATTCATTCTCCTAAGTAGTGTGGTGTTCCACTTGAAAAGTCCCATGTTAATTTAAAAAAGATTCTTCCTACATACTGAGTTGAGATTTTAGTAGAAAACAAGAACTTGAGAGAATGCAGTTTCAATCTGAGGGTGGCCAAATGCTAAGGTTAGGTCTCTATTTTTAGCATACCCAATCCCATGACCCAAGACAGCTGGGACCAACATAGGGTAAAACCTTTTACAAGGTCATGATGGAATTTTTGTTGGGAGTGTACAGCCCAAGTATTATACTCTAGATCAAGGGTATTTCACTTTTTTCAATGAAAAACAATTTATGCTCCTTGCATTGTTTGCTGGTACACGCAACAGGGTGAATTTGTAAGTTTTTAACCTTCAGTATGCACTCTTGCCTCTGTAGATTTGTATTCAGAATGGGGATGCTATCAGTAATGACCAAATCTTGGGAGATAGAGGGGACCCTGGAACTTTGAAGGTTTAATTAGGAAACTCCTAGGGTTATCCTCTTCTTACCATATGGGTTTGCTTGTGGCTCTTCTTGCTTGATGCTGATGCTCAGTCTACCCCTTCCAAGACCATCACGAGGACTGGAATCGGGCAATAGCCTTTTTTATTGGATGATCATCATGCTGTGGTATGGATATTCATACAAGTGTCACTTGCTTCAGATGTTTTAGATGATTATGCTGATATAAAAACACTTTTGAGCCTTGTTAGTTTCTTTTATTCATACCCCAACATTTGTCTTGGCAGGTTTTGAAGTAGATCTGACACCAAAACGTTGTAGACTTTTTCCCAAGCCTGACCGGTAAATGACGTGTATTTGGACTATGAATCCCTTTATTCAACCCATACAATAAATGAACATGTTGAACTTGTTTCAGATTGGCCGACTCCATCATCTTGATTGGCCTTTCTTCCTCCCAATTTCATTTCAACTTCCAAAATCTTTTGATCAAAGTGGAGCAAACCCTTCGAGCTTGGTTGATATAATAATTGTGAACAAACTACAGAATTTGTTTTTCTTATTCTAGCCATGGAGAAATAAACAATTCCTTGCCCTGAGCTCTCAAGCTTACAATTCGGTGCATTGCATCACAACTAAATGACTAATGCGTCCAATTTACCTATAGAAGGTAAAGCTATTTCTATGATTATATCTGGGTAAATCATGTTCCATTTGAGGTATTTTCCAACATAATCACACACATATCAACCTTGTTGATGATGTTTGTCTCTGGTATTAGTATCAGGCAAATGAACTACGGGGTGTTTGGTACAATGGCGTTGTGTTGCTGTTGCATCCATCAATACAAACTTGTGAGAAATGTTATGTTGGGAAAATGGGGTCATGAAAACTTGGAGAAGCTCTGAGGTGTGTCTAAAGACATTGTCTTTAGAACGTTATTTACCCCCACTCAATTTTACTGAGTTTGCTGTTGGGTTACAGACAAATTTGTTCCTAAGATACAACAAAGCCTTGGACAAAAATCTGCAACCAACAAAGTTGAAGAGTCTTCGAAGAAACCTTCTGTGAGACGGTAATAGATCGAATTGAGAGAGATAAGAGTGATTTTTCGAAAACTTGTGTTCATTTGCTTGATTCACTCTTTAAATAATTTTTAAAGAGTAATGGAGCAGAGGAAGGTACTGATTCAGAAAATGCTCTTTGAACAGTCAATTTTAAACATTGTGACTATTAAAAGGTAGTTAACAGTTAATGATTGCTAACTTTGAATCACGCCCGATCAAATTGACTATTGACATCAATGGCTAACTTTGCATCAAAAGTCAAAATCGCTTTACATGGACCATGCAGGTGCACTCAAAGTGCGCCTCATTGCACTGTACACGTGCCCATGTGTTGCGTGGTATCAAGCCTTCATACTCTCTTATATTTCTAAGGAGTGTAAATAAGCTCCTATTTAAATACTTAAAACAAGTTTAGTAATTTTTCAATGTGTAACAAGTTGAAAACTGGTTTGAGTACAAGAAAAAAACTATTTTTTAAGATGTGTGCAATGTGTTTTTTCATATAATTGATCAATTAAACCCTATTAGATTTAACTTCTAATGAGATTAAAATTCAACAATCCCCCACTTTGATCGATCAAGTACATAGGTCTCTCGATCCAAACTATTATGACAGTTATGGATACAAATGGTGTTTTAGAATTTAAATCTATTATTACAGATATTTCAGAGTCTTGTTAAAGTTATTGGTGGTAAGTATTTAAACTAATTATTCTCGAGACAAATCGAAAATACCCATACACAAAAATATCCTGTCTTTGCAAAAGTTTCAAATTTATGCTCAGCATTATTATGACTATGTGTTCTTTTTGGTTTTATGAACAATCTTGAGAACAAACCCAAACTCTTATGAGAAGTAGCACCACTTCTATGTTTATATAGATGAAATTTCACTGTGTTCCGTTGACACATTTAAGAATTTCATTAAAAGTTTAACTCAACCATTCATCATAATGAACAATGTTTATGTTGTGATGTGAAAATTTTCAATGTTGGTGCTAATAGTCACATCGTAGTAATTTGTTGCCCGTTAAACCCAATACTGATGTTTTAGTTCAGGTCGGATTATCATTGCTAATGACTAAGTGAAATGTTTTAATCCCATTTCTTTAGTTGTCATTCTTATCAATTGTTTTGACAAACCTTTGGTAAGAGGATTAATCAAGTTTTTAATTGACCTCACATACGTAATAGTGATAATTCAATTTTGAATTAGTTGACTAACAAAGTTGCTTCACTATCACAGTTAAATGAAAATTAGAGACATAGGATTAGACCAAAGTTTTATATCTAATAATAAATTTCTAATCCATTTAACATTTTTTTCAACAAAAACCAAGGTTATGAATTTGGATTCTATGTTCAAGTGAGATACAAAAATTTGTCTTTTGAATGCCTAAGATATCTCATCCTCATCAAGGATGAAAATCCATTTAGAAGTGGACTTGTTATCTCCATTACTAGTAATCTAATTCGCATCAATGTACCCTTTTAGTATACCTGAATAATCAAGTAGAATAAGCCAAGTTTCAAGATCCTTTTAAGGTATCCAAGAACTCTCCCAACTTCATTCCAATGCTCTACATCGGGATTATTTGTAAACTGATTAAGTTTACTTATTGCATATGCGATATTAGGTCTAGTACAAAGTATAACATACATTAGACTTCCTATTGCACTAATGTACTCAAGTTGTGTAAATTGTTCTACTAGAATTTTCTATTAGTTTTGTATTAGAGTCATGGTGTGTTATATTGTTTAAATCATAAATGTTTAAATTTCTTAAACGTTTTTTCAATATAATGTGATTGGCTTAATGTATAACCTTACTATGCTTTTTAACTTTTATTTCTAAGATGATATCTATTTCTAAATCTTTCATCGTAAAGACAAAGGATAAATAGTTTTTAATTGCATTTATAGCAAGTATATTAGTGCCCACAATAAGCATGCCATCAACATAAAGATATACCATCACATAATTTTAGAAGACTTTGAGTAATGCATCTATTAGCATTATTGTGTTTAAAACCAAAAGTTATGATGTAAGAATCAAATTTATCATGCTATTGTTTGGGTGTTTGTTTTAAATCAACAGTGATTTAACTAGTTTACAGACTTTGTTCTCATTTTTCAAGAGGATACATTCCTTTAGGTGTTTCAATGTAGATTTCATTTAAATCACCATTTAATAAAGTAGTTTTAACATCCATTTGATGAACAAATAAGTGATAAATGGATGCTAGTGCTATAAGTGTTTTAATAGAAATTCTAGCCACTGATGCATAGGTGTCAAAGTAGTTAATCCTTTTTTTTTATTGAATCTTTTGATTATTAATATAGCCTTAAAAGTTTGTACAGTTTCATCAGTGTTGTATTTTCTTCTAAACACTCATTTATATTTATTGGTTTTGATTACTGAGTCAAGTCTACTAGTACCTATGTGTTATTTGACGTTATCAAATCCATTTCATCATTTATAATCGCCTTTCAAAAGACAATATCTCTAGAGGTCATGCTTTCATTGTAGGTATTTGGATCATTTTTAATGTTTAATACAATGGATATCTTATTTAAAACTTTTTCTTTGTCAACCTCAACCAAAAAGCACAATTGACTGAGTAGAGTCTTTGTCTTTGACTTCTAAGGTTCTATTGTTGGTGTTACAGTTGTCACTTTTTTTCAATCTCATTATTACTAATAGGTATCTTTTTTTGCTAATTGGTATTATCAATATGTATTGAGATATGAGTTTTTCTTCTTGATTCTCTGTCATTTTCTGTAGATTCAGAATATAGTTTATTTTTAAAGAATTTAACATCTCTATTTTTAATTATGTTTGACTTTAAATGTAGAAGCCTATAGATCGTATTATGTTCTACATATCTAATAATTTTTTTTTTTTTTTGCTTTAAGTCATAACTTGGTTCTTTTAGGGTTTGAAACTCTATAATATGCTAAACACCCTCACACTTTTAGGTATGTTACGTTAGGCTTTCTTTTTGTCCATAATTCATATGGACATTTATTATTAACTTTAAACAATCCTATTATGTAAATGGCAAGTTGTTAGAAGTACTCCCCCTTACAGGTTTAAGGGTATATTAACTTTCATCAACATATAGTTTATCATTTTTGTAAATGTTTTGTTTTTCCTTTCAACTAAACCATTTTGATAAGGGATATAGGGAGAAAAATATTGATGTACTATTCCAAATTCTTCATCCTTAGTTCTCATAAGATAGATATAGTATTTTGAAAAATCATCAACAAATGTTATGAAATATCTCTTACCTCCTCTAAGTAATACACAATTGAGTTTACAAATGTCAGAATGAATTAGTTATAAAAGTTGAGAATCTCTCAACACTTGGGAAAAGTTTTTTTTTGCCATTTTAGATTTTACACGTCTCATTTATATTTTAATTTATTACTATAAGTAATTAAACCAAGTTTACTCATATTCTTTATGGATCTAAAATTCAATTGTCCTAATCTATAATGCCATAAAGAAAAAGAATCAATAATATAAACGGAATTTTTTCCTTCATTAATATACAATTTGGATATACCATTACAATCATATCCCTTTCTAATAAACATCCCATATTTAGACACTGTTAGTTTGTTAGATTCAAAAACATTTAATCACTTTTTATAGACAAGATTTACTAAGACCAAGTTCTTTCTAATGTCAGGAACACGAAGAACATTTAGGAGAATTAGTGTCTTTTTGGAGGTGAAGTTCAATTCTATGTTGCATCTTCCAATAACTTTGGCACATGGTTGGTTTTTCATCTGTACTTCTTGGTCATTAGCCATTTCTTCATATGTCTTGAACAATGACTTGTCATTGTAAACATGGACTGTGGCGCCTGAGTCAAACCACTATCCGGAAGATGATTATGTCATATTCACTTCAGTAATCATGGACATTAGATTGTCTTTCACCATGTTTGCATACTTAGTTTCACCTTTACGATGTCGACAGACTCGTGCATAGTGCTTATTTTTTCCACAAATATAGCAGGATTTTTTCTTATTGTTGCTCTTGTTGAAATTCTTGTCATTCTTTACTTGTAATGTAGGATTAGTCTTCTTTGATCAATTTTCCACAAAATTAACCTTAGAGTTTAGCATACCGTTCAGGGTCTTATCACTATTGTTTCTAATCTGAGACTCTTCTTCAATATGAATATGTTGTTGAATTTGCTCCAAGGTAAGTTCTTCTGCCTTGTATAAAAGCTTCTTCCTGTAATCCTTCCAAAAGGGTGGAAGTTTGGTAATTATTGCTTCCACTTGGAAGGATTCAGGAAGAATGATGTCAATGGATTGAATTCTATTGAATTATTGCTTCCACTTGCAGTTTATGGTGAAGTCAAATTATTCTATGATATGATATTTGTTTGTATTTGCTTCTTGCACCTTGTATTTGAATCCCAAAGTCTTTCAAAATTCTTTTGGAGATGAGAGTTCCTCGTAGAAGTTGTAGAGCAGGTTTGATAAGGCATTCAATATATGTTATCGACACAAAAGTGAGTCATCTTCTCATTTTTCTCTTTCCTTCTTTAGATTTTCGATGTCTTTGTTAGTGGGTTCCGGAAGGGGTTGCAAATTCCAAATCTAGGAGATGGTACAATTTCAATGTGGTTAGAAAGATCATCTTGTCTTGCCATCGATTGAAATTTGCTCTATCGAATTGGTCAAGTCGAACAAAGTTTTGGTTCATTATTTTGATTGAAGTCATGTTTGCTTTTACCTCCATTGCAAAATAACATTCTAAAATTATTGGGAAAATGAAGTCACAGAAACTTGGAGGAGAAGCTCTGAGGCGTTTCTAAAAACATTGTCTTTAGAACGTTATTTGCCCCCACTCAGTTTTATCGAGTTTTCTGTTGGGTTACAGACAAATTAGTTCCCAAGATACAACAGAGCTTTGGGCAAAAATTTGCAACCAACAAAGTTGAAGAGTCCCCGAAAAAACCTTTTGTGAGACAGTGGCGGATCGAACTGAGAGAAACAAGAGTGATTTTGCAAAAACTTGTGCCCATTTGCTTGATTCATACTCCTTAAATAATTTCTAAAGAGTCATGAAGTACAAGAAGGTGCTAGTTTAGAAAAGTCTCTTTGAACAGTCACAATTTCAAACATCGTGACTGTTAAAAGGCAGTTAACAGTTAATGACTGTTAAGTTTGAATAGTGACTCTTGATCACACCTGATCGAATCGTGACCATCGAAACATCAATAATTAGCCTCACACCAAAAGTCAAAACCACCTTACGCAGATCACGGGGGTGCGTGCAAAGTGCATCCCTAAAGCGCCTTATTGCGCTACACACAAGCACACACACACACACACACATAGTGCGGTAACAAGCTTCCATATTCTCTTCTTATATTTTTAAGGAGTGTAAATAATCTCCTATTTAAAAACTTAAAACAAGTTTAGTAATTTTCCAATGTGAGACAAGTTGAAAACTGGTTTTAATAAGAGAAGAAAAAACTATTTCCCAAGATATATGTAAGTGTGTTTTTTATGTAGTTGATCAATCAAACTCCATTGGATTTAATCTCTAATAAGATTAAAATCCAACATGTTATACCATGTTATATATGATTGTCATTTCAACTAGAAAGAAACATTAAATTTGACTTTACAAGTAGAAATAGTAATTTGTATTGATCCAATTTAAAGTGTTTTATGTAGAAAATCTTTTTCACACAAATTTGTATTGATTAACCCAAAAGAGAATGACAACACAACACCATTGTACGAAATACCCCCAATTGACCAACTTCTCATAGACATTCTCTTATTTTTTTTTTGGCATAAACATAGATCCCCTTCAAAATGCTAAGGCTAAGTTTGAGAGTGCTTAAAAATAAGTTTTATTTGAATAAGCATTTAGTTTTGGGCCGAGACCACACCAATAACTACTTAACTACTTATTTGTGTTTGGGAAATAGGCCCTAACAAGTGCCTATTTTTATTTGAGAAGCCCAATTTTTGGATTTATTTTTAAGTATTTATTTCTTTTTTGGCCGGTCTTGACCTGCTACATTATTTTTAAAATAGTTATACTACTCCTATTTGAAATAAATGTTTTTTTTTTTACCAAATAATAGTAAACACTTAATCAACAATCACTCCCAAACTCCACCTAACACCCAACATTGGGATTATATCCATTTAGGGGCAGGCCGGATATTAACCACATCTTGGTCTCTTGGGTTGATTTCCGTTTCCGATCCTGTTGTTGTCACGGCTCCCGTAAGGTGGTACCCATCACGATTCACAACACCAGTGTGCTACAAATTGTGACCTTTTATGATCTCACCATGGTTCCGCATGTAAGCAGTTTCATAATAGGTTGGGAGATTTGATCAGTGTCCCCAATTGAGACAAGTGGGACCAGACCTTTTCAGTTTTCCAGCAGTGGATTCATGGGTGTGAGATGGGACAAGGGCAGATTTTAATCTGTCGTCATTAAATTAAATCTCTACGACTCTACCCCTATCATCATAAATCAGAGGCCAAATCAGCCTCTAACAAGATTGCCCCTCATAACATAAATGATGATATCATCATCATGAGGAGATGTTCTCAATACACGGCCAAAATATGCTATGGGGACGTTGTAGGGCAATCTTGTGAGGAACTGATTTAAATTCCATAAATCACCGAGTTTTAAACATGATCTGGTTCTGGTTTCGTGCAATTTTTTTTTTCTTTCCTTTTTAAACGTGATCGACAATAAATCAGTACTATTACTACTACTATGCTCAGGTCATTTTTTTGGCGCTATCTTCATCACGAGAGAGCACAGACTTCAACATCTGATCTGAGTCATCTGACTCGTGGAAGGCATGAAGAAACTCGTCTCTGCAGTCTCACGTTCAGCTCCACATACGCTTGTATAGTTGCATGTGCATATCTCAGAAAAGAGAAGAAAACTGTGATTTTCAAATCGACGTCATCTCATCGCCATCCAAAAGACAAATTCCTTGCCCGTGACCGTGATAGGCTTCCTGCTGAAGACTTGAAGAAGCAGTGTCCAGTGTGTATGAGCAACCTGCTGAAGAGGCAATGCATGTGTATGTGACCAGGGAAATCTCTTTTCAACCGGTTCTGTCTAACCAAAACCGACCCCAGCTTTGTTGGGAGTGAGGATGGAGTAGAGACAAAATAATACAGTGGGCTGAGCAATCTATCACATATATATATATATATATATATATATATGGCCATGTTTGGAATCAATGCCAGATTTTGAGAAAACGGTGCTACATTCGTAGGTTATTTTTTCAGAATTTTTTTTTTTTTTGTTTGGACCATTGTTGTTATATAGTCATTTTTCCATGTCATATCTGAAAAAATGACATTTTCTCAGACCACACTTTCTCGATTTCCAAGGCTTAGACCGAAAAAATGTTTTTGAAGTAAACAGCATGGGTTTCAAACATTGGCATAGTGAATACGTCAGTATCCATGCTCTACGCCTTATTTGTACATAACATTGCCTTGTTGGCTCATGATGGGTTGCCTGGCCTAGTGTTCATGATTTTGTCTCCAGTTCATCTGGTCCCATTTTGGACAATGTGATCCCTTGTAAGCAAAAACTCTACACACACTCTGCAAGTAGGCCATCCAATTGTACATTAAGAACATCTTCTTATGAATCTAAGATTCACACACGCATACACACGTCTTCCAGGTTTATAACTACACAATGCACAAAATTCTAGATCGGTTCTACCTCTCAAAAATAAAAAAAAAGAACATGTTTATGTTAATGTGAAAATGAATGTGTGTTTGATTTTATTGAATGGTTCTACATGTTGTTTCAAAGACATGATACTAGAAAAACTTATAACCAATCAACCGGAATCACAGAATTAGGAATCGATCAGGTGGATTTTCACTAAAATTTAGGGGGGGGGGGTTATGAATTGTGATTGGTCAAAGCCTTTGTGGTATGTCTTTTCTTTTTATTTTTTTGATAGAACCAAAATGTGCTACACAAATCACCCTTACAAATAGAGCTTAATTAATAAGGCAAATTACAAACATTAAGGAGTAAGAAACCAGAACTCAAGTGGGCTTGATTTGCAATCCAGTCAGCTACTTGATTTGCCTCTAAAGACATGTATGTATCTCACCTCATCCTCGAGCCGATCCCTGATCTGTGCACAATCCTGAATGATAGACCTAAGATTCCATAGATGACAGGAACTATTCTTGAGGCAGGAGATGACCGGCTTTGAGTCCCCTTCGATAGTAATCTTCAAATCCTTGAAGTTGGAGACCAAGTTATAGGCCTCCCAAGCCGCCCATGCCTCAGCATTGTTGACCCAGAGAGTATGAGTATCCTTTGAAGTCGATTATTTCACCAAACTTATTTCTTTCAACAACTGCCACCCAATCACATCCCATTAGCCAAACGAGACACATCAAAATTAATGTTGATTTCCCCGTCTTCAGGAGAGATCTAACGAACACTCCTCCACCTTTAAATTTCTGAATCCTGCTTGGAGTCATTAAAGTACTCACAAAATTCCGAAAAGACTTCAGCAGCTATTTCAAATGCAAATATGAAATTTCTGAATCCTGATCGGCAACTATGTTTATTGATTGCAGTTGACTGGTGAGCAAATTTTCAGATATCATATCTTTCCCATATCATAGTCAAATCTTTATTTGTTATGGCACATTTGGAAAAACAGAAATAATATAAATTAGGGATTTTTAGACTGCACTCCACCTTAGAATTCAGATTTAAACGGCATACCTACAACAATTCAAATTTATATACATCTCCACCTATAACACCCAAAGCCGCTCATGAATTGGCATCAATTCCAAGTTGGCACCTACCCCTAGGGGTGCTTACTTATCCAAACCGTGGGCCTTTTTTGTGAACCGAATCGGTAATACCAGTTTTTAAAAATCGGTAATTAGAACTAAACCGAAACCTGTTTATAATATTTATTATAAAAACTATATTCGTTGGTTTTTCAGTTTTTTTGACTTTATAATATTTATTATAAAAATATAATAAAACATTATAAATATATGTAAAATATTATATTTTAAATAATAAATAATATATAACATATTATATATATAATGCATATTTATTAATTTATAATATATATACATAAGTATATAGAAAATATATAGAAAAACATGTATATCGGTCGGTTCGATTAACTGTCGATTTTTTAAATTAGTTAACCGAATCGATACCTTCAATACTTTAAAAACACCGAACTGGAACCAAACCAATCGGTTCGATTAACCAATTTTTTGGTTTGATTTTGATCTATTTTTTTGATCGATTTAATTTTTTGGTTTTTTTTTTCTCACCCCTACTACTCCCAACTGTACGATGGAGCTAGGGTTTGAGAGATGAACTGCACGGTAAAAACCCTTAAAAATTATTTGTGGAATGTCTTTTCCGTATCATAGATTTTCCATTTAATCAAAGAAAAAATCATAAATTTTTCCGGAGTGATGATTCTGAATTAACCATAAGATTCTTACTACGTGTTCGTCAGTCATTAGCTCAAAAATTGAGGCGTTTAAATTTTCGAGACACTGATGTTGAAATGGTATGGTCCACTCAGTCTGTCCATTCCTGAACATTTTTCTTGGTAGTAGACTTTGGTCATGTGTCTCTCTCCGGGTCTTTCCATCTGCCAAGTGGCAACTTTCAGGCTAACAGGCCTTCTGCGTGGAAATTCACTTCAGTTGCTTTGAAAATGGAGGAAATGCTCCTCACGGTGGATGTTAATTCCACGTCATAATATTGGACATTATCCACCATCAAGAAGACCGTTTCCTCATAAGGAGCAAAAGTTATCTCAGTAAATGAACTGTAGAGGGTCATGGAGACTCTGCTCCACCTCCACTTAATGCCTCCAAAGTTGATACAAAATTTAAAAGGGATAAATTACAAAAACCCCCTTGGCCCCTTACTGTGTGGTCAATGAGAGAATGACAAATACACCTCAACTTTGATTTGCCACAAATACTCCTTGAATTTTTACTTGAGCTGTGTTTGGTTGCAGTGCAAATAGATTTGTATTAGTACAAATGCATGAAAGTGTAAATGTAAAAAAAAATGTAAATTCTTTTTTAATTTTATTTTGGATTTTATTGTACTTTGTTTCATGTTTTAATTTACTTCATTTGTAATGCAATCAGATAAAATAAGCTAAAATTTGAAACAAAAAATAGGTAAGAATTTACACTAAAATCATTTGCACTGTCATGGTTTTGCATCAATGCAAATTTATTTGTATTGCAACCAAATACAGCCTTTGCGATAAATACCTCTTTTTGTTAGAATTCCTTCGGTTAATTTTGAAAAAGAGTCTCTCATTCTGCTATTTAATTTATTTTAAATCTCCAAACTATCTTTTACTTCTTTGTTTGAATGATTTATGATTTAGTTTTCTAAATATAACATTGAAGCTCTCTTGTACATTGATGGTAGAGGTTTCTTTCTAATAGATATAAATTTATGGTTTCGTTTAATTTGGTTTTTCTTGAATTATTGGAGAAAGGAGTGGATAATTTTTATATTTTAAGATGAAGAGAGACATTAATGTGAGTGAAATGAATCGAGAATTTAAACAAACTTTATTTTCTAAGCCAATGAAATGATTCTTATTATTTTAGATGGTTTTATTTGGAGACAATGAAGGTATTTTTGGTCAATTAAGGTTTAAGAGAAAAAAGCGCAAGAAAAAGAAAATATGGAAAGTTTAGATGGATATTTTGATAGTTTAATGCATTCAATTCTATCACCTAATTTAAGGTTGGAGGTATTTGTTGCAAAGTAAAAGTTTAGAGAGTATTTATCACTGACCCCATAGTACAAGGGGGATCTTTGTAATTTGCCCAATTTAAAATTTTAATGAGAGGAATTTCAGATAAAGGGGTTTGTTTAGTCAAATCCAACCTTCAATTGATGAATTTACATCTGCACCTGAGAGAGGGCATCCCACAACAAATCCCCACCGTGTATTGGGAACATCTCCCGCTCACAACTTCGGAAGATGTTCCCAATGCACGCTGAGACGTGCATGTAGAGCATAGATGTGATCTCTCAATTGAGGTAATTGAGCATGGTGGATCTGATCATCACGTGGGGCCCTATGTATTCAAGTAGGAATCTGCTACCAATGCTACCAACCCTATCCATTGCACCCTCACATTGGAAGCATCTCACTTATCATTCATGGCTCGATGTATGACTGCAAATGGCTGGTTGTGATGTTGCTGGCACCATGTGTTGGTAGCTGATTTGAATTCTACGTATTCAGTCATGGTTTGGTCATTGATGTATTGCAGTATTGGGTAGGGATACATTACCAACAAATGCTCCCAATACTGCCCCAACTATTGCAGCCACACATTGGGAACATTTCCTTTATCATTCATGGGGAGATGCTCCCAATGTGCGCGACTATAATGGCTTGTTGGAATCATTTTATTACTAGTAGATTCGAACTCTAATGTATCATACTGTCCAAGGACACAACATTCTTTTCTTTTTCTTTTTCTTTTTTTTTTTAAACCTTGAAGATCAAACAAAGCAACTATGGACGAGAGGTAGTGCGACCCCACACATCACAGAAGCAGATATAACCTAGACTAGGAGGACACATTTGAAACGAATTCGGATTTGCTCTTCACAGAACACACCTCACACCAACCTCACAACACATTTAAGCTGTCAATTGGGAATATCTCCCCATGAATGATAACTTGCAATTGCAAGTACAAAGATGTTCTTGATGTGTGGCTCCAAGTGCTATAAGGTTGGTGTGAGAAGTGCTCTGTGAGGAGCAAATCCAGATTCACTTGAAACACTACTAGGGGTGGATTTGAGCCGAATACTTGGCCTTTCGAGCTCGGCTCGAGCTTGAGCTCGATTCGTGTTAGAGACTTGAACTCGAGCTCAGCTCGATTGAAAGCTCGCAAGTTTGAGCTCGACTGTAAGCTAAGTTTTTTTTTATTATTTTTTTCTAAAAATAAAAGTTATATATATAAATATATATTTTTTTAATTTTATATACAAAAATTTAAGAATTATAAAAATTATTTATTATTATATATAAAAAACAAAAATAGTTTTTTTTACATACAAAAAATAAGGATTATAAAAATTATTTACTATGATAAGCTTGGCTTGTGGCCACCCCTAAACACTGTAATATGAACCTAGATTCATTTGAAACAAATTGGGATTTACTCCTCACAGAGCACACCTCACACCAACCTCACAACACGTTTCAGTTGCGTATTGGGAATATCTCCCATGAAAGATAACTTACAAGTATAGAGATGTTCCCGATATATGGCTTGATCAAGTGCTATGAGGTTGGTGGGAGACGCGCTTAGTGAGGAACAAATCCATATTCACAACACTACAAGTATGACCAAAATTTGCCTGCCAGTCAGTTGCAAAGTTGGCTTCACGAAATACATGCTCACAAGAGACAATTAGGCCTTCTTGGCGACATACTTCATGACAATCCTGAATGAAGGTCAAGATGTTCCAGTGAGGTTTTTCTCTATCCCTCAGCTCATTTACCACATACTCAAATCCCCTTCAATGACAATCTTCCACCGATGAAATTAACCTCTTTGAAACTATGGGTGTCAATTGGACCAGTTTTGGATTGAACAATCATTTTGGATGGATTGGACAGACTGACAAGATACATTGGATTGGACCAATCCAGTCCAAAATATTTATTAGATTGGATTGGACTTGGTCTGTCCATAACAAATTTATGTTGGATTAATCCAATATCTGGTCCATTGATATAAGATAAGAATATATATGTCAATGGACCGGGTTTGGGTTGAAACTAATCTAAATCAAAATGAATTTGAAAGATTGGATGGTCCAAACATTGGATTGGACCGGTCCAAATTAATCCAAAACATTCATTGGATTGGATTGGACCTGGTCCATTTATAATGGGCTCACATTAGACTGGATCGAATTAGACTGTCCAAACTTCAGCTTCGTTGGTTATGCAAACACTAACATCCTAATATACAATAATACAACACCTTACCAAAGGAATCTCTTGCAGTTTGCACACCATTCCTCTCGACCAAAAGCTCAAAAGGAAATAAGAGCAACACACAATGGTACATGGATAGAGTTGGGATCTCCTGCTGCCGACAAAACACGTTCCAATACCATCTGACACCACACACTTTAGTATGAAACTAGGACCCGCCATGTATCAGATGTGCGTGCCAGATGATATTCGTAGGGTGTTGGAAAGTATTTTGTTGGCAGGTGGTCCAGAGAAGGGCAGTATTTTCATGGCTACCAAGTGATGTTTCTTGCCACATGGCAGTTGAAAATTCCTCTCTACACCTGGCAAAAGATCCCTCTACAGCCAAACAGTTCTGGGCATAATATTTCAAGCAAACATGCTAATTTAGTCTCTATTTGTTTGCAATGGCAACGCAAATTTTTATATCCTAAAAAACTGATGCAAAATTTGCACCACTTAATTCCTCCTTCAATTCTCTCTCATATAAAATGGGAATCACCACAACATCATATTGCACTCTACCCAAGTCAAAACAAATAATGCTCCTCCTACCTTCATTCTCTTTTATTTATATAAGGTGGGAATCGCATCATTTGGATTCTTAGACCAAATCAAATATGAGGCAAAAGTAAGTCAAAGTTTACACGCACCTAGCTTATTTTACACCAATGCAAATGAAATTCACACGGCAAACAAATTGAGCCTATTAGTTGCTGAGATTTGAATAATAATTGTATTTGGATAAATTTAATAATATATATTATAAATGTACAACCCAAAGTTAAAAGCATTGATATATATACATATCGGTGACTTTCCAATATACCCCTACAGGGATTATTATCGGGACATGATGATCGCCGTATTTACTCATCAATGCCGACACTTAGAACTATTGTCATGTGGGAAGCAAGAAGCCACGCCAGAATCAACACTGGTAGAAGTAGAACCCACCCGGGGATTAGTATATACACAAAAGCATCATCTTCCATTTGTTTCAATTCTGTGAATGAACAATGAATTGAAGGGCCATCACTAATGTGTTAGATAAATTAATGATTATAAGTGGTACCATGTTATGGTCCACTAATGTAAATTAATTTACCCAATTATCATATAAACTATATATAAACAGCACTAGCTGATGGTGGTGGGTCTCTTGGAGCTAGTGATGAACTACTTTCTGAAGATTTTGAGCTCTTTCCTTCTGAGCTTATGGATGTTGTGGTGTTCATCATCTCATTAATCTAAGGAATGAATACTGGGGGAGACCTGGATAGCACAATCATGGCTACTAAAAGCAGCAAAAGGGTTCCACCCATATCTCATAACTATTTCAATATATGAAACCCCCATCAAAGGAAAAAGGTGTGTGTAGATACCACTTTTTCCCTCTTGTTAAATAAAAGATCATGAGTGATTATTGGGCATCCCCAATGTTTCCAACTTTTTTCATTTGGTGGGGTGAGACTTGTACCAAGCTTGGGGACTTCGTCTTCTTTGAATTGGGGAAAGGTGTGAAGGCCATCCACTAGGTCATAACCAAACACACTTGTCTGGCTCTCACCATGATGGGGGGATGAGATAAAGCATCAACTAAAGACACTTTTTATGTGGATCTGTTTTGTCATTTGAGCAACTAAACAACCACCTTTTAATGCTTGAAAACCTCCTCAGAAAATCTTGCATTATCATAGGAAAAACAAAAAATTTCCCCCCTTGGATTTTGCTACAATATAAATGACTTCAACCACATCATTTTAAAAGATTCCCCACTACTTGGCCATAGACAGGAAGGGGGAAAAAACAGACACACACATCAATGTCCTAAGTGGGCCAAATATTTATGGGCATTGGACCATTAACTACTTAGTTGGGCAGAGAATACCATTGTGGGGTGGGATCATTTTCCCATAATTTAAGCAAATAGACCTTCAATCTCTCTCTTTCTCTCTCTCTCTCTTGGAGGAGAAAAGAGGTGTACCTTTTATCTACCCTCTACAACTTTGAACATCAACCCATGTTCCTATACAGCCCGGATTTACCTTTGACAAGGACGTTCTTTGTTGGATTTGATCCCAAAATTACTTTTCTGTTCTCGGGCTCCAGTCCCCACTTTGGTTTGGTCCTCTAGTGGTCACCAAGAAAGCCATATTAGCTAGGGTTCCTTGTTCAAATGTGGCTCAAACCAACCTCCATCATGCACAAGAGATTTCTCCCTGTTAACTGATTCTGTAGGGTTCTGATGACATGTGAAAGGGGTGCTGAGGCCTGAGGGGGCCACCTTCTTCACCATCAACGACAGTCGGTCGACGTTGGATGGCTTGATGACAAATGAACATGCAAACCCATGTCCACTCATGGCGATCTAAAGCAGTAAACAACCTCTGTACTGTCTAATGGACCCAAACAAGGCAGAATTTTGGTCACTCTAGCTACAAAATGGCTATTTAGGTGAAACAATTTACCCACCACATGCTTCCCTGTAAGCTGGTTAAATGTAGTTGAATTTGTTTTTAGCATTTATTCATATTTGATGAATTAGTGGCATGCAGATATGTATGTACGTATTGTACTATTGGTTAAGGGTCATCAAAATCATATATATTACGATTTAGGGTGACATGAGAATCCATCCTAACATATTTATCTTTAAAATACTTGACTGAAAAACTTGAGTATCATCATTTAAAAATTCGCAAATTGCAATATATTTGATTTTTGCATATGATATGTATCAATACTTTGAACCATGGTTTTGAGAGATCAACAGAAACCAAGGGAGATCAAATGGCAGGATAAACAGGTATAGATCAAAAGATCAATATCCCTAAGTATGCCACCGGCGACGAATGGCCGGCCAAAATCATGCATATACATATACTTGAATTGTGAAGGAGATCATGACACCATGGACTTTTGAGTCGCAGATCATGGCTAGAACACGACTCAAAAGCCTCTTTTGATCAGAAAAAGAATGAACAACCCATGGTGATTAGAGAACTTTAACTTCAAGCCTCAAAGGTAAAAGGAAAGGTAAAAGGGAATCACAGGGAGGTGGTAACCGAAATGTGCTCTGTTCTAGAGTGGGATAAAATGCATGTTTCTTTAGCAAAAAGGAAGAAAGAACAATGGTTGAGAGTTGAGACTTGAGGCTTAAGATTGAGCCCCCCACCCCGGACCTTGAATTAATCGACCCGACCCATTTCCATTCCTGATTGTTATGTGGGCCATACTCAATTCTCAACCATTAGAGGAGGGGAAACAGTTGGTGTTATCAGATTGTTATCTAATCCTGTTGAATTTGGATAGGGATGCTGGTAGATCCGACCCGAAGAATCCAATTGGATCTCACAAACGTCAATTTCAGAATTTGGATCCAGTACAGTATGATCTATGCGATTACAAAGCCGGGTCCTCTCAAGTTCAGTGGATGTGGATCCAGTTTCAGAAAATGCTAATGCCACGGGTGTACTTTGACATTGACAAATGGAAGATTCCATTTTAATGACAAATTGACAAACTTCTGTGCAGATGAAAATGGGCACAGAAGAAAAACCTGTGGCGATCACTTCCCCCGGCCTATACGAAAGATGTCACTGTCTCAAGTCTCAACTCTCAAGCACAAGGACAAGATTAACTCAATGACTCAGTGAGTCAGGATCAGATGGGCTCGTGCACCATCCATACACAGAATCTCATTCTTATCGCCCATGTGCTCACGACGAAGGTGGAGAGAGAAAGGGCGATGCTTTTTTAGAGAGAGAGAGAGAGACCACTGCGTTTTTTAAAAATCCAATGATGACTTTTTCTAGCTTTCCGCTTTGGATTCTTTCTGCACTGGCCTTGGCCGTTAGTGTCCTGCGACGTGCGACCTGGGTGAGAGTGTGAGACCTGAAAATAACGGCGATAGTTAACGGCGTTACGTAATCCAAACTCCGACCGTTACGATTCCCTCACAGTCCCCACGTCTTGGTTTTTGCGAGTGGGAAACGACGAGTGCGAGCGTGCGGTGTGGCTTTGTTCATCTAAAATGACGAAAATGCCCTCAGGGGTAAAAATTGTGGGAAGCGCATCCCCTGTAAAATTACGATTACAGTGCCACTGCCGGTCCGCCACCACGTATAGTAAACCTTAAAATAAAAAATTGGGATAAGTAGACTCAATTCATCTCAGAAATCTGAAATTACAGCCTCTCTTAATCTATTAGTAGCTTCTTGTATAACTGCATCTTGTCTGTGGATTTGGCATTAATTCATGGTCAGAATTTATCCCATCTGCACGGTGGAGTTCAAATTTCGGGGTTTTTATAGTTCAGTCCACCCCTAGGTGGAGCTAAGATTTTTAAAATTGGACCGAATCCTGCTCATGAATTGATGCTAAATTCACGATTAGAATGTGGTTTATAGGGAAGGCTACTAATAGATTAGGAGGGAACTGCAATTCAGATTTCTGAGGTGAATTGCAGTCCACTTATCCCTCAGATTTCTTAGTTGGACTGAATTATAAAAACCCCAAAAAATTTGACTTGTACTTGTGACTTGTGAGTATTTATTAGATAAATAAAAAAGTGATTCTGAGCGTTTGGTGAAAAAGTGTTTCTTTTAAATGGGTAATATAGGTATTTTGAAAGTTGCATAACAGGCTATGACTATGATGGGCCAGAAATGCAATAAGAACTGATAAAAAAGGGCTTACAAATAAGTAAATGGAAGGGATTCTTCAAAACAGGCTTATTTTATGGAATAAAGACTTATTCTGCCTTTTTCCAAAATGTACATAAGTGCTTATTAGTGTTATCTTGGCTTAAAATAGGTGCTTATTTGAATAAATGCTTACAAATAAATACTCCCAAACAGAGACTTACCTCTCTAAAATATTTTAATTGTGTTTATGATTAATCTAGAAATACCAATATTAATACATGTGATTCTGTTTGCAAGTCCTAAAAAGGAAGATTTTTGGATAGTTTAGATGGCCAAAAGATGTAATGAGTTTTTGGGATCTTGTTTTTAAAGAACCAGATTATTAAGTATCCTAGTGTCTACTATGATGTATATAGTTTTTAAACAAAATATTTTATATGTCAAAAGACAAGAAAAGTTTTGACAATTTTGGACTTCCCGAGCTTTTAGGGCATAGGTCTTTTTAGCTTCCTATCTTTATGCCAAATAAAGAAAAATTCCTTATTTCAATAAGGCATTTTTATCTGCTTCACCATTATAAAAAGATTGAATTTTTATAGTAGAGAGTTCAGTTTGACCACTGAACGAGAAAACCTCTTGGTTCATGTAATAGGCTTAGTGGTGTAATGTGGGTTGCACCAGCCGAGTGTTCAAATCAGCCCCCCACAACGTCCCACAGTACATCCCTGCCATGCATTGAGAATATCTCCCGATAATGACATCATCATTCTGGATATTGTCATCGGGAGATATTCTCAATGCATGGTGGGGATATGCTGTGGGATATTGTGTGGGGTTGGTTCGGTCTCGTACCAGCCACTTAGGCCAGGTCGGAATGGCTTGTATTATTTCATTTTCTTTCTTTTTTGTTTTTATTAAAAAAATAATGAAAATTTGAAGAAAAACCACAAATTCAATGATTGCAACAACAATTTCAAAAAAAATCTATCTTAAAATTTTATTTCATAAAATAAAATATAAAATGAATAAATAAAATTAAAAACCTATAATAAAATGATTAAATGACGTATCGGGCCGTGCTCTTGGCCCGTGCCGGACTGCCCCGTTTTACACCTCTAAGCAGGTTTAGGGTCCTGAATTTCCTGATAGATTTATTAAGGGTGTGTTTGGTTTGATAGGTAAAAAAAAAAAAGGAGTTGAGGGCTTCCGTCTTTCCCCTCTATCCCATATATAACCGTTGGGGTTCAAATTTTTATGGTTTTTGTCCAGAGGTTCACGTGGTGGTAGGGGTATTTAGGTAAATACACAGTGGGGTAGAGAAAAAGAAGATGAGGTCGAGGTCTCCAACAGCAATCTTCCCAAAACGACAAACGACTGTGTACAGTGTTTTACTGTTTTCAGATCAATCGAGAATCAATTCAACCGACCCATTTCCCCACATTGTTTATTTTATTTTTCAGCAATTTTCCCTTTTATTTTTTCTTTATTTTTTTTCTTCATCTTCTCAGTTTTTCCCCCTTCTCTCCTTTTATTTACCCTTGTCTCGTGTGTGAAAAAGTAGAGAGAGAAAGAGAGGGACAGAGAGAGTAGCAACAGTGCATCGGTGGCTTTGTTGGATTTTTGTGGAAACAAAACCCTCCCACTACTGATTAGAGAGAGAGAGAGAGAGAGAGAGAGAGAGGGAGAGGGAGAGGTGGGGGCGTAGGATAAGCAGAGTAGTGGTGTTGTTTAGTGGACAAGAAGAGTTGAAAATATCGGCTTCAAGGCTTCAATGCTTCAAGCCCATCCATGGTAGAAGAGGCTTTTTGGCTGCATTAAGCTGGTGGGTTGTGTTAGTCTGGCGTTTTCATCTGGGTTCGGCTCACCGGAGTTGAGGAGGGTGGGGTTGCTGCCATTCAAGGTTATCATGGCGGTGCAGTTTAGCAGCGGGAGGAGGAGGAGGAGGAGGGCGCTGATACTCCTACTTTGCTTCATGGTTCTTATCCCGTTATCGTGCGCCGCACCTGGTATGCGCATTTCGCGACAGAAGCTGGAGGTTCAGAAGCACTTGAGGCGTTTGAACAAACCCGCCGCGAAAAGCATCCAGGTTGATTTTATTTCCTTATTTTTTTTCTTAATTTTAAGTAACCTCCATTTCTCTCTAATGGGTTCTCCCATTGCCTTCTTTTTTATATTGCTGATCCCTTTTTCTTTTTCTTCTTTGCTTTTCTTTTATTATGGGTTTTTCCATTGATTTTTTCTCCCTTTCAACATGATCACTCTATACTTTTTTCTGTACTTTCTATACACTTTTTGTTTTATTTTCTTGATCCTATTATTTTTTCTTTTTTCTTTATCAACAAATCTTCTGGGTATTATTAGCAATGAGTATTGGATTTCTCATGGGTTGTTTTTTTTTTCTGGTTTTGGTCGAGTGACAGAGCCCAGATGGAGATATAATCGACTGTGTCCATATTTCTCATCAACCTGCTTTTGACCATCCTTTCCTGAAAAATCACACAATTCAGGTCTGATTTTCTTTTGACTTTCTAGTTTTTCTTTCTCATTTTTCAAGACTTGCGTCCTCCTCATGGGCTGATGTTTTTTTTTTTCCTTTTCTTGTTCAATGAATTTGCCAGATGAGACCTAATTTTCATCCAGAAGGGCTTTATGATGAAAACAAAGTGGCTTCAAGGCCCAGAGACAGACCAAAGACCATTACTCAGCTGTGGCACCTTAATGGAAGGTGTCCAGAGGGCACCATACCCATAAGGAGAACAAAGAAAGATGATGTCCTGAGAGCTAGCTCAGTCAAAAGATTTGGCAAGAAGAAACACAGAACCATCCCCAAACCAACATCTGCAGATCCTGACCTGATTAATGAAAGTGGCCATCAGGTAAAGAAAAAAAAAAGAAAGGAATAATAAAAAAGGAAAAGAGAGGAAAAAAGAACTTCTTTCCATCTGCTTTTGTTTTGCTTTGTTATCACCTTTTCTTAATACACCTCTTTTTTATTATTTTTTCGGAGTGATTAGCATGCAATAGCCTATGTTGAAGGAGATAAGTACTATGGAGCAAAAGCAACCATTAACGTTTGGGAACCCAAAATCCAACAGCCTAATGAGTTCAGTTTATCTCAACTCTGGATCTTAGGAGGTTCTTTTGGTGAAGATCTCAACAGCATTGAAGCTGGTTGGCAGGTATTATTACTTCATAGTTCACACTGTATAAAATATTTTGAAAAGAAAAACTAGAAACAGACATTTATATTTTTTCTTCCTTATTGATTTCTCTGATTGAACTTTTACCCATAAAACCAGGTAAGCCCAGATCTCTATGGAGACAACAACACAAGACTCTTCACCTACTGGACTGTAAGTATTCCGTATTTCCATCATTTCTTTGAGTTGGGTCACTTCAATCTTTACTACTCTCTCTTCATCCTCTAATGAGTTTCCTTCATCTTTCTAAAAAAATGCAGAGTGATGCCTATCAGGCCACAGGCTGTTACAACCTCCTCTGCTCAGGCTTCATTCAAATCAACAGTGAAATAGCGATGGGTGCAAGCATCTTCCCTGTGTCTGGTTATCGTGGTTCCCAATATGATATCAGTATACTTGTCTGGAAGGTAAAAACCAAACCACCCAAGTACCCAGCAGCTGCCAGCACAACCCAAAGGAGAAAAGATTGACTGAAAAATTACAAGAAAAAACAAGTAATACCCATAAAAAAATTTAAAAGAAACAGAAGGGCCAGAGAATCTCTGACGCCTGTTCATCTTTGCATGCCTTTTTTTACTGCGTATAATTTGTTTACTATTTAGTTATGTCATGAGTAATTGTGCTTATTTTAATTCTGGGAATTTCTGTAGGACCCAAAGGAGGGGAACTGGTGGATGCAATTTGGGAATGACTATGTGTTGGGGTACTGGCCCTCCTTCCTATTTTCGTACTTAGCCGACAGTGCCTCCATGATTGAGTGGGGAGGAGAGGTTGTGAATTCAGAACCAGATGGTGAGCACACCTCAACACAGATGGGTAGTGGCCATTTTCCTGAAGAAGGCTTTGGCAAGGCAAGTTACTTCAGGAATATCCAGATTGTTGATGGGTCCAATAATCTAAAAGCTCCTAAAGGGATTGGCACCTTTACTGAGCAATCCAACTGCTATGATGTCCAAAATGGCAACAATGGTGATTGGGGCAGCTACTTCTACTATGGTGGTCCTGGAAAGAACCCTAATTGCGCATAGCAGAAAGTTCCTAATTTCCCCCTTTGTCCCTATGTAACATTCAGTGTAACTTAATGCCTTCTCTCTCCCTTTTTTGTTACTTTTTTTTTTTACTATACACCCACCCCCTTCACTCTTAGGGTAGACTAGTAACAATCTGTATCATGTTTCTTTCCTTCCTCTCTGTATTGGGAAGTTTTTGACTCTTTGTTTTTCACTTGAAAAATCTCCACATAAGAATTTGGAGAGGGGGTCAAGTTTCATAAGCCCAAAAGGAACAAGCCTTTGTCACTCTCTTTATATGTATTTGTTTGCTCCTATCTCTGGAGTGGTTTGGTAATGGATGAATGAGATTTTGATGTTGGGTCCACTGAAAAATTGTTGAAAATGAGATGAAGGAAATTTAGAGCTAACCTTTGAGGCTTTGTGAAAGGTTCTTACCCTTTATTTTCCTAAGAAAAAAGCTGTCTGCCAATTTTGATTGCAAAGAGATAGTGGGAGAGAATATGGACTGTTTGAAAAGATTTGTGGAATATGGAGGAACATCCACTTGCTTTCCTTAAGAGCTTTCACAGGGTTCCTTAACTTTCTGGTTATCTCTTTATTTTCTATCAAACCAAACATTAAGAACATTTGTACGTCACGTGGACACAATCTAGACTTGTGTTTGCAAGGGCTTAGTTTATTCAGGTTCGTATTTTGCTTTTCTTTTTATAAAAAAGGATTTCAAAACTTGGAGTATGTGTTATCAACTAACTTTCCATGTTTTCAAGTTTTTCCCGGATTTATTTGTTAATCATGCATCCACAATCTCCAACTATACATTGTAACAAGTTTCTCAGTGGGTTTATTTACCAAAAAAAGGTTTAAAGTGGGTTCGGCTTGGCTCAGTTTGTTACAACATGAATGTTTTTGAAAATTACACAATAAATAAGTTCATGCTTTTTTTTTATTATGTTTATGAACAGTGAATTATGTTTTTGTTTTGAAACATAAACACGCTTTCAATTTGTTTCAAAAAACAATACACGTTTTTGATACCATCAAGGCAATGGTTTTCTAAAAACAAATTTCTGGTATTGCAATTATATGATTTATTGAACTTGATATTAAATAATCAGATGAAAATATGCACTTTACAAAAACTGAAGAGCAAGGTTTTAGTCCTAATTTTATAAACAAAAAAAAAATCATAGGTTTTGGCGATGTTTGGCATCGCCATGTGCATCCATTGTGTTTATGACTATGCATTGGAAATCGAAAAAAAATTGTATCCAATCAATCTACCAGACAAGATTCAAGCATAATTACTAGATAGCACTCGTATCACTAAAATGGGATTCACAATAGACACACACCAATATACCTGATGTTGCACGATCTGGGCACTTCTAGCTGGTTGTGACGTGGCTTCTGGTGGGAAAGGATGGCATCTGAGAGGAGGAGGAAGTGAAAGGTTTTGGGGGAATTATCCCGGTGGGAACACTCCGATGGCTAAGTTAGAATTGGAGAAAATCTCAAAGAGAGTAGAGAATAAGAGGGCTCAGAGTGCTTAAGCTTCAATACCTCTTCTTTGTGCGAGTTAGAGTTCTTTTATGTTGGAGCCTGGTCATACCTGGCATAACCGTCACCGCCCTTGCCGTTATTGCCAGGGCAGGTGTGGTAGGCGCAGGTTGCCGCCACAAACTGTCATCACCAGGTACGGGCTTGACAGACGTGTCATGCTCTCCAGAGGAGGCAAACAGAACGCCGCCTGGCAGGCGGAACGCCACCTGGCAGGCGGAACGCCACCTGGCAGGCGGAACGCCACCTGGCAGGCGGAACGCCACCTGGCAGGCGGAACGCCACCTGGCGAGGGATCAGAGCCCTGCCACTGGGTCCGGTGGGTACGGATGTCAGGCAGGGCTCCCCACGGCCTACCGAGCTACCGCGCCCTGGACTGTCTGAGGCAGGTTTGTCCCTATACCGAGGTGCCTGCACTGGGGGAAGGAGGACAGTGCTGTCCTGAGGTGCTCGGGACTATTAGCCACGAGCCAAGGTGCCTCCTCTTTGGGAAAGGAGAGCTCTGGGCCCCTTAGGGGGAGCTCGGGCCCCTAGGGAAGCTCGGGACCTTCCACACTTGGTGGGAGTCAAAATTGGCCAGGCGTCAGTCCCCGGCGAGTTGCTTAATTCGCCGAGTGGCCAGCGTTGGACTTGGCGTGTCTCTCCCATCGAATTACGATCGTGTTGTCAGGCTGAGCTGTTCACTGGGCTAAGTCATATACACGTGTCCCCGAGCTAGGAGGTCGGGCCAAATCATCCTTCATCAATACCCATGGATCGAAATTTCCATACGCATTCAGTTGTATCAGCCGATATGTATCATATTGGGAGGTTATAGATACACCTCTACAGAAATGTTTCAGGGTGTGACCTAGTTCAAGGGTATAGTATTGGGAGGCTATAGATACATCTCTACGGGAATGTTTCATGATGTGTGTGACCTAGTTCAAGGGGTAGATGAGACTTAAACTGACACCTCTGAACTAAATTGAAAAAAAAAAAAAAAGTGAATAGATATATAGGCTGGTATGCCCCAATTGGCCTATCATTTGTTTTATTTTTAAAACTTGCAACAACCAACAAGAACAAAAAAAAAAAAAAAAACAATTCATATGAGCATCCTAAACTCATCATTAAGAAGAATCGATTCCAAAAGAATAGTCCATTGGATTGGAATTGTTCTGGCGTTCAATTTTGCAATTATTGATGTTATTGAATCTGGTATCTGTGAATGTTTTTTTAATTCCCATCTGAAAACTGAATGCCTATTAAAATGGAAAATGTCCGCCGAGTTCAGAATTCTGATGCCCGCTCTTGTGGAAATGGAAATCGCATGCATGGGAAATGATAATGAAGGGAACACAAAACACAAGTGCCTAGAAATGCTCAAGATTCAAGAAATGTCTGGAAAATGCATTCCACCACCAAAGGAATTACAATTTCTTCCGTATTTCACTCGTTTACTTTCATCTGTTTCTCACTTTGGCAGCAGACAGCTAGGTAACATGTTTCGACCCTGGAGTACGACCTTTGGTGATTTGGATACGTTGCAGATGGAGACACAAGGTACGAGTACGTGTTTCAAGAGTTTATGTAGCTGTGACCATGGTTGTAGCATTTTCTTGCAATATCAAATTCTCAATTCTCTGGTTGGATCGCCAGGCGTGTTCATGTAAATGCTGAATATGGATTTTCTCCTCACATCATCATCCTTAAATTCAACGTTTTAAAAAACGACCCCGAATTGGAATCTTTCTGGTCATCGGTTTTTGGGTTAATAGTTTGATATTTTTGTTCGAATGAATAATCTATTTTAATAAAAAATTAAAAATAATAAAATAATAAAACAGCAAAAAACTATTAAACAGGTTGATAATTTTATCATCTGGGTCAATAAATTACTGATCAATTTAACGGTTTTTTGTTAGAGATTGGGTTTGGAGTAAAATGAAATCGGTTGCCTAAATGATTTTCAGACCAAACGGTCGGACTGTCCAGATCAATGACAGTTCAAAAACATTGCTTACACTCACATCACATCACTTGCTGAGAACATCTCCCCATGAGTGAAAACATATAAGCACCTGAATCCTGACGTGTGGCTGCAAAATACGCTGTGACTACTGGTTTGAACTCTATCCGGTTTATCCTCTTCCTACTGCAGGGCTCCGGTGGAGCAAGTTTCAGTTCAGCTGTTATCCATTGCATGGTAAGAAAGTCTCAAGCAGTGCATTCTTTTATTGTTGCAACATAACCCAATGGATCAGAGATAGAGTTATGCATTTTATTGATACGTATCATGTTAATGGCTTTCTAGTACGTCCCTTCAAGGGTTGTATCGAGTTAAACACTGGTTTAGAGGGTAGTTGGGCCTTAAATTGATTCCTCTGAATCGATTTCGAAAAAATAAATAAAACTTAAAAAAAAATACCAATACAGGCCAATATGCTTGATATGCCCTACTAGCATCTCGGCTTGTATTGATACTTTGAACCTTGAAAATGCGATACTTTTTAAAATGCAAATCAATGAAAATAAGTAATTCATGAGACATTTTTAATGTAATTGATTGAAATTTTGATATAATGTATCATAAAAGTTTCAAAATGAAGTGTTGTTATTGGGTTACTTTCAAAGCTAATGCATCATAAAAGGTATGTTTATTTTTGGTAATCAATTCTAGAGGATACGATTATCAATAAGAAAGAAATAGAAATTTGTAAAATTCCTTAAGAAATTTCCCTTTATTTTTTTTTGTTTTTCTTATTTTCTAGCAAGCGAAACACAGCCTAATGTATGTATGTGTGTATTATTTATAATAATTTATTTTTATACTGTTATTTAATATCATAAACAAATTTTAAAAAAATACTAAATTTTAAAAAAATACTAAATTTTAAAAAATCTTTCAAAATTTCAGCCAAAATAAAGTTATCCAATATTTTTCATATTTTTGTTTAGCTGGTTATACATAGAATCAAAATTCTCACCCACATTTGAAACCATGATTCACCTTTCTATCTCAAATAAACGTCGGCATAAATCCCTGGTCTGCCACAAGTAACGTCAACCTAAATCTGCAAGCAGTCCCGATATGCTCGTCACACCAATCTCATGGCACTAGTCACACATTGGGAAATCATCTCCTGTACATGGTTGTTTTCATTTATTCTTTCCGATGCACGAATGCAACATGCTGTGAGATTGGTGTGAAGAGTGCTCTGTGAGGAGTATATGATATCTGGACTCATCTGCTAGTGGCCAAACACTGCTAAGCACATCACGATTTTGTGCCACCTATCTTCAAAATATGCTATGTGAGGAGCATATCTGCCACATGCCCGTAAGGGTTGTATTTCATTTTTCTTGGCATAGTATAGCACTTTTTCAGCAACAATCTATAGGTATGTTCGTTTGCCCTGAAATCTGACATTTGAAAATGCAATAATTACATTAAGAGGTATTTTGATATTGGTGAACTTTTTTTTTTCCTGTCAATTCTGAATGAAGAGAATATTGTTCTGAATTCTGAATTCTGAAAATTATCAAATATCCATTTTAATTTCATATACAGGTTTTTATTTGCTTTTTTCGGAGTATCACTAGAAAACAAAATATTGTATGATTGCACTTTAAGAGATAAGAGATAAGAGGAAATGAATAATCATTTTTTTTTTAAGTTAAAAGATTCTTCTTAAGAGATAAGAATTAAGAGGAAGCGAACAAGCCCATATAACCCTTTTCAAAGGTGTGGTGGTGAGAAGGCTCCAAACCCACATCTCTTCGGGGCTACCCAATTTACATATCAATACACTTTGTGTATTCACAAGTGACGTGATCTAAAGGATGCATTGAAATGAGCAAAGATAAAACTTTTTTCTTTTTAATTTACTTGTGTGGAAGACATGCGGCATAAATACCTCGACACCGAATCTGCTACCCACCATACTACCTACATAAAAAACCACAGTTGTGCATCAGAAACATCTCCTCATGAGTCATAAATTATAACATACAAACACCGGGGATGTTCTCAATGTATGGCTGCAATGTCTTATGGGTATGCTTGGATAGTATATCTAAGCATACAAATACTAACCAACAAATGCTGTGCCAACCAATCATTACAGTGTGGCACACTAGGAACATCTTGCCATGAATAACAAGTGAGGTATTCCCAATGTGCACTTGCAGTGAGTTCACATCTGCGCCCCACAGTCCCATGGCACATCCCGCTATATTTAAAATATAGTATTAAAACCGATGATGTCATCATTGAGAGATGTTCAATACATGACGGGGATATGTTATAGGATATTGTGTGAAACTGATCTGAACTTAGTTGCAGTGACCTATTAGGACAGTGTTGGAAGTGTTATATTGGAAGTAGATCTTTACCTCAAAATTTTATATTACAGCATTTATTACTAGCATATCCCAACACACAACACAATGTACAACACAAGAGAGGTGGCATTGACATGTATTAGTCTACACTTGGCCCTCAGCAGAAGCCATGATGGCTGTCATGGGTAGACCCAAAGAGGTCACTACAACAATAATAAGTTGAGAGAGTACCACCATCACATCAGCAAAATATGGATTTAGTGCCTTACAACCAGAGGCTCATTGCTTTAGATTTACACGGCAAACAAACAGAGCCTTACAGCCAATCCACCACCACCAGTGTCCTTCCATGGCCAGAGTCGAGTCCAGAGATGCCAATAGCGATATGTCCTTCGAAATGCCATGGCTGATACCCGTCTTAATTAAACTTCCAGTATACATGTCCATCACTGAAGCAGCCCCACCCACTAAGAATGAAGTCTGAGCAAGTGAGTTTGAACTCTGGAGGATGATTTATTGGAATCTTTGAAACTTATTCACTTCTGTGGTGAAAACTGAAAAAGAAATCTGAAATCCCATAAAGCTCAATAAGCATTTTGGGCAAACATCGAATGGTTAGAACTTAATGCTGCAGGGTCTACGCATTTCTTAATACTGCTGCATGCAATCCATCGCCAAGGTTCAAAGTATCAACACATATTAGTCTGTATCGGCTGATACGTATCGTTTTGGGGATCCCTCCGATATGTTCCTATAATGGGTGTATCGGAGTCTGACCGGTTCAAGGGGTGGAGGAGCATTAAACCGCCCCCCCTGAATCGATTTCAGAAAAAAAATTAGAAAAAGTAAAAAAAAAAAAAAACAGTATCGATTCGTTTGACACACCCCTACCGGCGTATTGGGCATATCGATATTTTGAACATTACCCATGGCAAAGCTTCAGGAAAACGTTTGTATTAAAGTTGTATTTAGATTCCAGAAAAATATTTTGGAAGGCAAAATATTTGTAAAATGGAAATTAACATTATTATATTTTTTTTGAATTTCTGATGTTTGAATTTGCAAATCAAAAACAAGCTTAAAAAATGGGCTTTTGAGGTGGATTGTGGAGAATTGAGATTTTGATGAATCAAAAGTTTTATTGGATGAAAGTCATTTTACCTCATTCTCACTTGAGATTTATATGGCATTTTACTTTCCTTAATATTTTCCTGGCAACCAAACATCAGTCCAGAGGCTCAATTTGTTTCCAAGGGGTGTATCGGGGTTCTGACTGGTTCAGGGGGTGGAAGAGCCTTAAACCGGCCCCCCTGAACCGATTTTGAAAAAATAAAATAAAAAAAAAGCCTATAAAACGCTATCGATATCATCTGATATGCCCCTACCGACATATTGGACGTATCAATATTTTGAACTTTGGTGCAAATACAAACGGATCTTACATGTATGAATTATGAATGATGCATATTTGTATTTGCGCTCTTCCTAAATAGAACCTAAAGCTGCATTTGGAAAGAGCACAAATTCAAATACATAGAGTGCAAAACCTTATATTTTGTATTATTCTACATATATTTGTATTTATACTCTTTTCCAAACCGATCCTAAATGTAAAAAACATACATTGAGTCAGAAATGAAGCTGAAGAAATTAAGCTATATGAAAAATAAAACATTTCCTTTGAAGTATGACGAAACTTTCTCCTAGTGGGGCTGCTGGGAGTGAAACTTTCTCAAGAAATTCCTGAAACCATCAGTGCTATTATGTGTAATAATCAACACTGTAAATGTTGAATGCAACCAGACGGAGGGTAGTATATATCCTTAGGCTGGGCTCTTGAAGCCTAGATCGAACAAAATTCGCCCCTTGTGAGTATCACAATTCTCATATGGGGCAGTTGGGAATGTTTTGAACAGGTAGGAGATCAATAATGAATGGAAAAAAAAAAATTCTGATCGGTCAAATTGTTGGATGGTTGATTAGTATTGTTGACTGTCATGAAAGCTACCATTACATGCCTATAGGACTACCTAAAATAAATAATGGTCTGCGACTCTGAGTACCTTCAGAAAATAAGCATAAGGACAATGCCTTAGCAATGTACCGAGTGGGGTCTGAATGAGAGGAGACATTGCTCACTCTGATTTTGAGGTTTAAACAACCCAATTTGAAAGATGAAATACTCATCAGGTACTGTTACATTGTATAGGACTCATCATACAAGATATGTCGGCAAGATTATGACTTGGCGAATAGGTCATAACACTTGTATCCTTTTTGTGAGATGCCATTTCCAATAAAAGGGTTGAATTTGTTCTTTGTGCAGGACCACGATCAAATGGGTTAATTTAATATGATTTTTTTTCTTGTTGTGAGTTTCAAGAACAAATTAAAATCATCGTATTTGAAAATAAATTGCTCTTGAAACAAAAATATAAAAAATATGTTTTTGGTAAATGTGTACATGCTTTTAGCTTTTAAATATGAAATAAAAAATGTTTTAATTTCTTTTAACTTTGGTTTAAAGAGCGAGTCCCCATCAACTGCTGCCATGATCTCACACCATACATATCATATATGACGGGTCCCACTTTTTATGGTGAGATGTATGGTATTAGATCAAATTGATAGGAGGTTGTAACATGTTTTGTTGGCAGAAGATCCCAACTCTTAAAGAGAGCATGTTTTCATTTGGTGATTTTGACATCATGAATCATACATATAATATTATTATGCTATTTTCTTTGGTAAACTGTGATGGAGAATGGAACCCTATATTCTCTTCGGTAGATAAAGAATATTACTTATTAAATAGAGACAATCAATACTAAGGGTCTGTTTGGGATTGTGTTGATTGAACTGTATTGACTGAGCCACTTTGGGGAGGACTTTAAATCCATTTGGGAGGGGTTTGTGTTGATTCAGCTGTAGTGGTTGAGCACTTGTGTTCCAGAGAAACTACTGGGAGTAGCTTCCTATTTTAGTCGTGTCTATTGTGTTCTAACGATCGATTTTTTGGATTTTCATCAAATACAGCTTTTGGTCTTTGCGTGTACGGCCCAGTTCGAAATGCGAGAAGTCATATCTTGAAAGCTCTCCCAAACAGGCACTAAAGATGGTCAATCCTAACCTGTCTTTTCTACTTTGAAGCTTCTGTAACTGTTGTCGGCTGTGATTTGATCCTGACCCTGATATTCAAAGTAGATGGTTAGATGTACCTGTTTACTGTTGGGGAATTGAACTGTAGACTCAGGGTGGAGACCATTGAGGTGTATCAAATGCAGAAAGGTTGTACTGAAAAATTACCCATGAATGTGTGGTTGAGGAGAATGGAGGGCCTAATTAATAGTTAGGAATACGTTTGTATAGTGAGCGTTTTAGATGTACTGTGAGAAGCATTATTGGTTGTAGCACCAAGCAGCTACTAGAGTTGCATCTTGGTTGGTTGGGCTTGAGATTTATTAAATTTTTAATGGGCCTGAACTCTAATATGAGTATGATATAGTTGAAATTCTTCAATTTGGGCAACAGCTGCGTTGCTGTTGCAGCATGTAAACGGATTTTATAATTTAAGCTCCATTCGGAAGGAATACAAATAGAGCGCAAAATCTTATATTTTGTATGATTTTGTACTGTATATATTTATACTGAGCCTTAAGAGCAAACACCATTAATCATTAAAGGATAGAGGGTTTGGACAAGTAGTGATGAAACCGCTTGCAAGTAAATCGAAATTCTAGGGTCCTTTTGGTTCATGGTTGTTATCAGAATTGAAATCTCTTAGGCTGCCTTTGGAATCAGTGTAAAACATTATCGGTGTAAAAGTATATCGGTAATGTTTTACACTGACCCGTGAAAGTGACCGTTTTGTTTTTTGAAAAATGTGATGGGTGAAGAGTATGAAGCTTTGCATGGATAAAATCGATGTAGTATTTACATCAATAATCGATGTAAAACTTTATAGTTTGATAGGTTTTACATCGTTTATCGACGTAAAATTCCACTCCATCCAAACATACACAAAATTGAACCGGAGTGGAGTTTTACGTCAGTCATGATTACACTCTCCTTCCAAGCACAGACAAAATCAAACCAGTGTAAATTTTTACACCATTCTTGATTTACACTGAATCCAAACACAGCCTTAAAAACCAAAATTTTGAATCTTGGTTCTCTCTTTCTATTGCTCTCTAACTTGTTTGTGAATGAACACACACGCACACACACAAACAGAATTCTAGTTTTTTTGTCCACAACCACGGGCAACTGAAGAGTGGCGATTCCAGCTAGAAATGCATCAATGCCAAAACTGAGAGTTTTTCTTCAACCTTTCATCGATTTTTGAATGAATAAATACCAAATATTTTACCAACTATTCGTGTTGAATACAATCCTATTGACCAACTTCCCCCTCTCAAAATCCAAACAATCAACGAATCCATAATGACAAGTCAAATAAAATATTAATAAAAGCCAAACAATTTATACATACATCAGGGTCAATAGACCCATCCAAAACCGGCTGACTCATTCGACCCCCAGCTTAGACCCAAGCCCAACCTAAATATTTAATTTTTTTTTCTCAGGCTGGACTTAGGTAGGGTAGATTGGGTTTAATGTCAGAATCAGTTCCGGGCTTCGACCTCAAAATCAACACTGAGTTGGGCCTGGGTTAACCCAGAACCTCGCCCAACACATCCTAAGTTGCACCCTTAATGCTAGAATGATAGAGTGAAATAATTTTGGGAGAAGTACAAATCAGCCCAGCTCAGAATTTACTAGGCCCAAAGTACACTGCATCCTGTGTCTCCGTACTTTTCCCAGTAATTTATCGCATTAGGGACTCTTATATTAAACTGCAAATTGAGATATTTTAATTAAAAAGAAAAAAGATTTCTTTTGGGAAAATGATGGTTCAGCCCAGGGTCAGAATTTGTAGGTCTAAAGTACTGTTGGGGTAGGTGCCAGCTCGGAATTGATGTCAATTTACGGACAGGTATGATGCATAGAGTGTGGGTATTTGAATGTTTATAAATCTGCAATGAGATTTAGAAATCTGCATTGGGCCTGTCCATACTTCTCCATTTTTTTTTTGCTTACATAAGGGTTAAATATTATCCATAGGTTTTGTGAAATTGACCAACTGTACCCTTATTATTTGCAAAATTACTTAAAAGTAGCCCTAACAATAAGACAACATTGTTAAGCATGAACAAAATGATACATCTATTATCCTTCATTATTCTTCAAATTTGCAAAACATCACTCGACACAAATTTTCTTCTTTTTCTTCTATTCACAAAAACCTTAAAGTTGTGTTTGGTTTGAAAGAAAAGGTAGGAAAACTTCATATAGGTTTCCCTACCGTGATGTTGAGCATTAAAGCCAAATCTTCCTTGTTGTTTGGTATCATTTCTATATAATCCAATTTTCGAGAAAATCGGCTTTTGAGTCTCTGTGGTAAGGGCTTTTTTTGCATTGAAATATTCAATGCTACCTCAAATGTGATGTCATCCTAAAACAAATCAGAATCAGGAAAATCAAGGAATCACCTAATATGGTGAGCCAATTTCAATAATCGATTTTTGTCTGATTTCTGAAAATCACCAAAATCAGCCAACCAAACAGAAATTTAAACGCAGATTACTCTAATGATGACGTGGCTTTACGTGGCGTCGGTTCATGATATATGGGCTTCTAATGGAGTCCAACCAACCTTACTGCTTTATTTTTGGCGAAGAGTGTAAGCTATTGTTTTCTTTCAAATTAAGTCCATTGTTTGTTCCGACACGGCCCTTAGGCCTCGGTCCATCTGGGTCTGTTCCAGAAGGCCCAGAACGACCCACATTACACCTATAGCCCAGAGCCCGTTACGCGGGTTTTGATCCCGCGCTTCCATGTTCAGAAGGACGCCGAGAGACCATCTCAGCTGCCGGATCATAACCGGAGGGACGCCGGACGCCTCCTCCGAAAGAAACCGCTCTGCTCTCACTCCCACTCCCACTCACAGTGTAAGGGTTTCAGTATTCTCTCTCCTTTGTCCGAAGAAATCGAAGGAGTAGAAGAAGATAAAAACAAAATCCAACTCATTATACCCTGTACAAACCCTAATTCAGTTGAACCGATTAATTTTTCCTTCATCCTCAGATCGTCATCTGAAAGTTTCGGTTTCAGAGATAAAATTCATGTATGAATCGTCCCTTTACATTTGATTGATGTCTCAATGCTTTGTCACGGTGTTGAAACGGCAGTGTGAAGGTAAAAGCGATCATGAGTTAGGATAGCTTATATTTGAGCCTTTTGCCTTTTATCTCTCCATGTTGCGAATTGGAAGAGAGGGGAGGATCCATGGAACGAGACAAGGAAAATCGTCTGGTTCTAGTGGCTAGCGTTCTTTCTGGGACGCTTTTCTCCATCCCGACTTTACTCTCGTTTTCTATACTTAGATCTGTGAATCGGCGGCCTTGGCGGATTTACAGGTTTGACTTCCTTCTCTTTCCCTTTCCCTGTCGTGTGGTTTAATCGAAGTGATTGTGATTGAACTTATAATTTTGCAAATGCTTTTTTTTTATCGGTAACAGAAATTTCATTGATCAAATTATATTCTTAGCAGAAGTTTTTCAGTTGGCAATTCATGCACTTTGTCAATCTTATTGTCTCAGTTTCTTTTAAGTTTGATGACTGTTGCATCAACATTTTCATGTGTAGACCAATATGCTGGTCGTTTACATTAACTAAAGAACGCATCCATACCGTATTCTGCTGATCTCACACTTCCGATGAACTTTTTTTTAAATTGTTAAAAATTGTGATGGACTATGTTGCTTGGTTCCTGCTCAATTACATGTAGATGAAATGACATGAGTTCCTCTGTCCTTAAACGTATGGGAAATATATTTCTATAAATTCTTATTTATATATTGGTACCTTCTGCATTTATTGATATTCTGATTGTGGAATCTAACATTAGGCATGAAGTGATTTCCCTGATCCCTTTTGAACAGAGTTTTTTATATCCCTGGCTATTTTTTACTCAGAGGTTCCTGTGTTACCTCCATGTAAGGTTTATGCTGCTGTTTGGCACTGAATTCTGCACGGTTATTATTAGTATTGACAAAAAAGTTGGATGAGGATCTGATATGCATCTCCAGCCTTTTTAGTTAGTTGCATGAAGGCACATTTGACCCTTTTAGTAAAAAAATAGTAAAAAATTACTTATTTTAGTAATTTTCACTGTTTTGCGAAGTAAAGAATGCAGTTGCCTGTTAAGATGAGGGAGAATTCTTTCTTCTTTCTTCTTTCTACCTTTTCCATTTCTTCCTTTGTCTCTTGGATGGAAAAGTAATACATGACAATTCAAGTGCATTTCTGATAAAAGGGTTTAAGTGCATTCCTTGAAAGAGATGCTCTTCCAGCTATGTGTGAAATTAGGAATCTTAGTTGATTGGAACCGTTTAGCACTGGAAACTTATCATTCACAAACTTGGGGATGAAGAGGAATGCATTTTATCCACTAAGATTGTAGTGATTTTCCAAATAGGGGTCATATTCTCTAGAGGTTGATATTTTTTAATGTATTGCTAGTTATTGGAGAAGGAAGGAAAGAATTTTATCCTTGAGGATAGTCATGAAATAATTAATTGATAGGAGGAAAATGAAACTGCCATTCTTTCATTGGTTATCAAGGTGCAAATATGGTAACCAAATTACAAATAAAAAAAGAGGGTAACATAATTGGTCATAATATTTTATTTAAATGTTATTAATGGTGCCATTCATGATAGTATAGGTGCTTTAATGATCTGAGGTGTCACTATGTTTGGTGTATTCTACTTAAAGAATTGGTGCCAAGACTGCGACAATGTTAATTTGCCTAGGAAGTTATTTAATTTAAAATAGTCATATTACTTACTAGGTTTTTTTTTTTTTTGGTTGGGCCTGTAACTTAACAGGATACAAGACTGACAGAGCAGAATGGTGAAACAAGATTCATGTAGCCAACCCCATATAGTGGGACATAGCTTAGTTGGTGAAACAGGATTGTGACAATATTAATTTGGGTAATAAGTTATTTGGTTGGGCCTGTAACTTGACAGGATACGGCACTGACAAAGCAGAATGGTGAAACAGGATTCATGTAGCCAACCCCATATAGTTGGGACATAGCTTAGTTGGTTGATGTTTTGATTTGGTTAATCTAATATTATTTAGTTTATAAACATATTTTCATTTTGCACATCCTAGAGTATACTATATAATGAAAAGGAAAGACCTTGGGAATATGGGAAGAGCTTATTGGAAGGGGAAAGCTTGTACAAGGTGAACCACCAAGAGCTTATCGGAAGGGGAAAGCTTGTGCATAAGCTGGCTGATCTAGATATGTTTATTCTTGCTATAGTTTTCTATTAGCTAGGATGGAAAGTAACCATACTTGGTTTAAGTTCAACCTCTTTCATGGTTTGGACTGCAGCAATAAATATGAATCAATTTATTACCTTGTTCAGTGTCCTTCCCTATACTCCCCATTCATTCTTTTCAGTTAGCAGATTGGGATAACCCATTACCGAACTCAACACTTGCCCCAAGTATGTGTGGCTATTTGATTACATCAGCTACCTTTGAAGAGTGAACAACGTCAAGCAAGTAGGTGATCAGAATTATTCGATTTCATGAATTTTAAGCAAGTCAAGGAAGTCACGATGAAACAGCATATTTGTTAGAAGAATATGAACATTAACTATGCATACTGTGAATTACTATGAAATCTAAGATGTCAAGGAGCTTCAGCGAACAGTTCTTTCTAAGTTGCCTAAATTATGATCCCCTTGGAATGTTTATTCATACAGCCATTTGTTAAAATGAACTGTTCGCTGAAGCTCCTTGACATACAGACATTCAAGAGCAAGAATTTGGTATAGAATATAACCTAGCATTATGGAAAGATTCTTCTCTTCTGATTCTCAGAATCTGGAATGCAAATGATGATTGTGCACTGTGTAGACACTGTACCGAGGTGTATTTGATATCTTGCCGTGAGATTACATAAAATCTTTCTCTGGTGTACGGAAGGAGCCTTGAGTATTTATAAAATAGAATCTTTGGGCTCTTCTCCTTTCGTTTTCACATGCCCAATGCGTGTGGAAATTTAAATATAAAACCAACATACAAAACCCAATGGAAATGCATATTAAAACCAAAGTGTAAAATTCCATGTTAAATGTAAAAACCAACATATAAAATTCAATGGGAGATGCATGTGTAAAAACTAAAGTGTAAAACCCAATCTCACCTTATTGAACTACCATTTTTCTTTTCTTTTTTTTTTTGATTAAAAAGCAATTCCAGATAAACAGAGAAAAACTAAATGCAGCAGTTAAGAACTAACCAAATCTTGGTTAGCTAAAAGTTGGATCCATTCAGGCGGATCCTCTAGAAACAACCCAGATTCTTTTAGCCCTTTCCTAGCTGACTTATGGGCTACCATATTTTCACACCTACCAACATGCACAAAATGAGTAGAAAGTCCAATTGTACACATGAGAATGTCTATGCACAAAAAATTTGCATCCAGAGCCAGGTCAGCTTTTCTCGTGTTCAATGCTTGGACTAGAGATAAATTGTCTAGTTCTACCAGGATAGACTTGTCCTTGTAGTTGCTCAGAACTTCCAAGCTTCTTAAGAGCTTTTGCTTGTATTGGCGATGCGGCATTAGATTTCTCAAAAATAGCTGCTAGCACAGTCCCAGAAGAATCCCTCAGGACAGCCCCAAAACCTGAGCATCCTGGGCACAAAAAGCTATCATCAACATTTAATTTAAGAAATTCTGGCCTTGGTGCTTTCCAAAAAACAACTACCCTTGCTTCACTCCCTTGGTGCTGATGAGAAGAATCTTGCAATCCGGCTTGGGAAATCTTCAGCCTTTTTCTCCGCATCTTATACAAAACAGATAAATTAAAGCTCGGGTTTGGGTCAATGTTTTCAAAAACCTTCAAATTCCTGCTTTTCCAAATAATCCACATGGCCAAGAAAGAGAAAGCAATCCTATATTTTTTAACATTTTTATCATATGAACATCTGGTGAACTAGGCAGAAAGCCACTTTTTAAAGGAGTTCAAATGACTCCCATTCAGAATTCTAATCCCCAAATGACTGCCAAACCACATAGCTTTTGCATGATGACATTCAAAGAGATAATGCATAATTGGTTCAGAGCTGCTGGAATAGACAGGACATGTAGCACTATATGCCATTTTTTCTTGAATAAGTTCTCCTTTACTGCAATTGCATTTACACAACATTTCCAGATAAAGTTTTTAATTTTTGGACCAATTTTAGTTTTTCATAACTCTGACCATTGACTTTTCTTTAACTCCCCATCATTACCACCTTCTTCCTTGAGAGGAAAGCTTCCACTTTTCAGAGCTTTAAGAACAAAATAACCAGATTTGACTGTGTAGTGTCCATTTGGATTGAGAGTCCATCTGAGCTTATCCTCCCACTGACCCTCTAACAAGTTTATACTGAGGATACTTCTTGTAATTGGGTCACAGAAATTGGCCCAAATTAAACTTTCATTCCATCTTCTTTCATTTCCTTCCATCAAATCCTTCACCCAGACTAAATCAGGATTATTTGGTATGGGGCCTATAATTTTGAATGATTCAATATTTTGTAGCCAAGGATCCTCCCAAACTTTGACCTTTGTACCAGAACTTATTGCCCAACGTGCTCCTTTTTGGATGACCTCTCTAGCTATTAGTAGACTCTGCCACCCCCAAGACCCATGTTTTGAAAAATTGTCAGTTAGGAAATTTTTATTCTTTATGTATCTGGCTCTGATCACTTTAACCCACAGGTTGTCCTCTTCTTCGCACACTCTCCAAACTTGCTTGGCTAGCAGGGCCAAGTTAAAGAGATAGGGGTCTCTGAAACCCAAACCACCAGCTAATTTATTCCTACTCAGTCTTTCCTAGCAAACCCAATGGGTTTTCCTAGTTCCTCGGGATCTCCCCCACCAAAATTTTGTTTGGATGCTTTTCAACTCATTACAAACGCTTATGGGGAGTAACAAATAGGACATGGTGTAATTTGGGATAGCACAAACTATAGCCTTGACCAAAACTTCTTTCCCTGCTTGTGAGAGCATAGCTTCATGCCAATTTGATAAGAGTTTCCTCACTTTTTCAATTAAGAAGTCAAAAAAGGCCCTTTTGGACTTCTCCACTTGGGTAGGCAGTCCTAGGTAAATAGAGGGAGTTTGCACTCTCCTCATTTTTAGAAACTTGGCTAGGATTTTTTGAATTGTAGGGTGCAAGTTCCTACTGAAAAAAAAAAGAAAAAATCAACTTTGAGAAGTTTACCTATTGACCAAAGCTTTCCTTATACACCATTTTTCTTAACTCCTATGTAAAAACCATGTGATGTTCATAAGAATTTCCTAATTACAAAAGTGTCATTATTTATCTCGTTGATTTTTTACTAATTACAAAATTGTCATTATTTATCACCTTAAGTTTTTTATTAATTACAAGAGTGCTATTGAAAGCAATCATTAATTATAAGAGTTCCATCAATATGTAATTACAATATTGTCACAAAATTGTTATTACTTTCTTTATACTTATCATCTATTATCCCTCCTCTCTCTCTCTCTCTCTCTCTCTCTCTCTCTCTAGGGTTGTCAATGGTTCAAGTTGGACCTAATGGACCCAAACCAATTGGGTTAATTCGGTTTTGGTTCCTAATATATTATCTCGATTCTTATCAGGCTGGAGCCTATTCCACCCAGTCACGAATTATAAATATATTATTTATATTGCATTTTTATAAATTTGTTATATTATTTATTTTTTATAAAAAGCATGTATATATATGATGAAAATAGTTGAAAAGATACTTATAATTTTTGTTTTTCTTTATTTAAATTGTTATGTTTTAATTTTATCTTAATAATTTATTAATTTAAAAAAAAAATAAATCAGATCAGATCAGATTTGAAAATCCCACTTCCTCATTGGATTTGAATTCATACCCATGTTTTATCATATCCGATCAAATCTATAATTAATATTGTCAGATGATATACCTTGATTCGAATCTGATTCGATTCGTTTGCATCCTAGCCAATGGGTCAGATTGAACCTAATGGACTCAAACCAATTGGGTCAATTTGGTTTGCATCCCTAGCCAATGGGTCAGTTTGGCTAGAGTAGGGGTGAGCATTATTCGGTTAAAATCAAAATACTGAACCGAAAATTTTGGTTTTAGTTTTTTCGATTTTTGGGTATTTTGGTTTTCAGAGTTAGAAATTTGGTTAACCGAATTAACTGAAATTCATTACATAATATGCTATATATTTATATATTAGTATACTATAATGAAATTCAATTTCATTATATACATATATTATGAAGGTTCAAAAAATCAACACGTATTGGTCGATACGTATCGTATTGAGAGCCCCCCCCCCCCCCCCCCCGATATGCCCCTACAGAGGGTGTACTGGGGTTTTGACTGGTTCAGGGGGTGGAGGAACCTTAAATCAGCCCCCTAAGCCGATTTTGAAAAAATAAAGAAAAAGTAAAAAAAAAGTACCAATACTGCCCAATACGCCCCTGCCGGCATATCGGGTGTATCGATATTTAGAACCTTGTATATTATAGGTCAAAATATATAATATTATATATACAGTAATTAAATTTGGTTTTTAACCGAAATAATCAAAAACCGAACCAAAAATTTCGGTTTTCTTGTAATTCAGTTTCAGTTTTCATTTTTTATTTTAGTTTTTAAAATTTTGGTTTATTCAGTTTGGTTTTTAACCGAATAAACCGAATGCTCACCCCTAGGCTAGAGTATTGGGCCAAAACTTGGGATAAAAATTTGTAAAGGCAAGCCAAGACCAAGTCTAAACACAAAACTTAGGACTAAGCCTAGAATTTTTGGGCCAAGCTATACCTTTTCATCTACACCTCTTTAACGTCTCCATTTAAATCCTTGGAGTGAAAGCAAATTAGTATTTTAAAACATTTTCCTCTTCTCTCGATCTCTATCTTCAAGAATTCAATCACTCCCTCCCATTCCTCCCCCCCCCCCCCCCCCCCCCCCGTTCCCTTAACCCCTCTACCAATATACATTTGTTAAAATGTCTTAATTAAATGTGTTTTTTAAGATTTTATTAATTGTTTTAAAATTGTTATTTGTGATTGTAAAATTATTTGTTTTAAAATTTGAATAATTAATGTAATTTAAGTATTTAATTATATTAATTAAATTAATAATGAATTGATTTATCATATTTAATTAATTAAGTTAAATTAACTAATTAAATAACATTAAATTAATCTGCTTCATACTCAAATAGTTAACTTTAATGTGTTATTGCATTAAATGCTGGCAGGGTTTGCCTGTCTGTCTTTCAATAGTAGATAACAATTAGCTGGGAAGGTATAAAACTCCCAATGTCATACTTACAACTGTAAGCCCTTAGTTCACACTGCCGACCGTAAGTGAGACCATGTAGCCATAAGAAAAATGATGTTCTTTAACTAATCTCAGGTACTTGGATGTTTGGTCAGCATTGTACAAACGGAGCGTACATCTCTCTCCCTTTGTTTTTTAGTGTTTCTACCTGATTTTTTATCTTTTCCAGAGCAAGGTGTCACCAAGGCATGCGCCAAAGGGAATGCGGATTGGGCGCTTTTGGTGGTTCGCTGTGTGGGATACTGGGCAAGTGGGTAGTGATCAAGTAGAGTGTGTATGTGTTTGTGAGAGAGAGAAGTGAATAAGAGAAGAGAGAAGAAAGAGCATAAAGGGAGGAAGAAGCAGCTCTTCCTCGTTTATTTTTGTACAATCCTTTTTTTAGGGCTTGTTTGGTTCATGAGAATAGGGATCTTTTGGTTCATTAATACCTGCTAGAATGACATTTTTCATTTGAGAAAATGGCTATTCTCTTCCTCTTTCTTGGGAGTGAAATCCCATTCTAGTTTATTCCAATTTTGATTCTGATTCCTCTCTGAACCAAACTGATTATGGGAACAGACCATTCCCATTTCAAGTTTAAGGGATTTTGATTCCAATTCCAATTCTGACTGTGAAGCAAATGGACTCTTAATAATGGAAAATTATTGCTGCATTGTAATATTGCCTATTGCCTTCTCATTCTTGAAATCTAGAGAGAGAGAGAAGGATAAAATGCTTCAAACATGGAAAATATATTGAAGATCCTACAGTCTTCTGTATCGAAGTCCATCGCCTTTCTACCCAAAAACAAGAAAGGGTCCACCGTTTAATGTGATTCTCTATCACCTAGACTTGCATATACACCACAGGTTGAGGATACAAGTTTGACATCCACACCCAGTGCACCCAGGTTCAATTCAGACTTCAGTTGCCTAATTTACTGAAATGCAGCCTCTCATTTAATCCTTGTTTCAACTATATGTGATCGGCTATATGAATATTCCATTCTGTGTAGTGTCACATTAATTGTTAAGTTTAAGAACTTGAATAGGAAAAGAGAACGAAAAGAGACAATGTGTACAATGAGCGAGATAGCTTCAATCTAGAGAAAGAAGAAAGAAAATAATAGAAAGGAAGATCAACTGCTAACTAGCTACTTGTGATTCCATTGTCAACTCAATTGAGGTAAATCCTACAAACCACGACAGTCAACAGTGGGACTCTCTCTTACCACTACACCATCACCTTCTTTCTTAGTGGGTCCTCTGCAAAGCCAGCCAGAACTAAAATCCGCATTCTGATGCCCACAACTGACATTGCTTCATTACCTTTTGCGCTGCAGACAAGCAGTTGGGGAAGAGGCCTGGGGAGGAGCAGGCAATGAGACGTCAGTTCATCATATGCCTCATTTAATGGCACTTGTGGTACTACTAGTACGCTGTGTTTGTTTTGCGCAAATCTCTTCTTTTCAAACTAAACTGTCTTTAACTCCCCATGCTGTTGGAAGTTGGAACACATTCTGGCTTTATTCATTACTTAGGGTCCGTTTGGTTCATAGTCAGAAATCGGAATCAGAACCGGAATCAGAACGGTCCATTCTTATAATCTGCTTGATTAGACAGGAATGGGAATGTGAATTGAAATCAGTAGGAATGGGATTTCATTCAGGGAGGGGGCAGGGAATGGCTATTCTCTCAAATGGGGGAATGCCATTTCAGTAGGAATGGGAATGGGATTCCGATTCCGCCCAACCAAGCAGTTGGAATCGGAATCACCCATTCCGATTCTGATTCCGATTCCGATTCCAGACCCCCGTGAACCAAACGGGGCCTTAATTTCTTTGGAAATTGGGAATAAATAAAAATTAGACCCAGCAAAAAGTTGACCCAACTTGCGAATTCGACAACCCAACCCGAAAAAAACAGGGTTAGAGTCTCATATTTAACTACCTGAATGTGAGAATGACCCGACCCAACCCGGAAAAAACTGGGTTGGGTCATGGGTCAACCCGCTGACCCGATTGTCAAGTCTAATCGGGACTATTTATGCATTGTTAGAAGTTTCTACTCTTTAATTTTTTCTATTTAGTCTTTACTCTTTAAATTGTTAAATGTTCAAGTTTTTTATTTATATTTAGAATTCTAAGGTTAATTCTTTTAATTTTGACATTTTTATGTAGTTTTTCTTTATTTTTTTTAATTTCAGTTATTTTTTTAGATGACCCGACTTGACCCATGGGTCAATCCTAACCCGAACATTTAGGGTTAGGGTCTAATATCTATAACCTAACCTAAAATTCAAGCCAACCCAAAATCAACCCGAAAGGTCTTGACCCAACCTGAACCCGAACCACCCAACCCAATTGCCAGGTCTATTAAAAATAGGTCTGTGTTTTGTAACAAACCCTAAAATGAATTATCCTAAATTCCTAAGGTTTTCTGTGTATGCGTTTTGATTTTCAGGCTGAAAAGTTGGACCTATGTTTTCATGAAAAAGTTTTGTTTTCCTTGCAACTTTCATGAAGAAATAAAACATTGTTGAACAAACAGTAGAAATAGGAAATTCGAGTAATTGGTGTTCATGCTCAACCGCTCATGCATATCTGATCATGACATCAAATGCTCACATTGATTATCGATTCCTGTCCTCAATAACCACAGGCCCCACACCTGCAAGGCTGCAACATACGTGGACCAGTGGTATCTACCCTTGACGGTGGCCCACCATTTTCCTAGTAGATGTACTGCCGTTTGGGAGAACTTTAGGATCTCCTGCACAGTTTCCTGCACTCCCAATTGCAATTGCAGGGCGCCATGTCAGCATTGTACATCTTATTTTTAAGATAAGAAAAATTACATTAATTTTTAAATGAAATAAATAAAAAAACAAAGGATAAGAGAAAGGGTTTCTACACCTACTAAAAAAGAGGGGTTTCTAACTTTCTCCGGCACTATTCTTCTTCTTGCTTAAGGCTTTTCTTCAAGGAACAACACGCCTGAGTACTGATGGACTATGGATGGTGAACCGCATGCCTGAGCATTGACCGACCATGGACGAAGAACTACACACCTAAGACTATCAATACAGAAACTCATTTTGCCCTTTCTTCAAATTTTATTAACTAGAGAATCTCATAATAGAGGGGATCTATGACCAGCCACAGATATCTATATTTGATGTACAAAATATACAGAATTCTACGGCACCCAAACAATACATTTGGTTCAACTTTTCCGTTGTTGCAGCTTAGTTTGACAAGACAACAACTTTATATTCTAACATTCTTGTTGCTTACTTGCTTAACAAAATCAAGAGAAAAGACCAAACATAATAACTTTATTGTTCGTCTCAAAAGTGTTTCATGGGTGATCTGTTGGTTCTCAGGCGTGCTCAGTTAAGTGGTGGAAAGTTTTGAGCAAAAGAATGAAAAGGAAACCCTATTTTTAGAAATCCCAAAAACTTCTCTATTTTTTTATTTCATCTAAATGAAATTATAATTTTTCATAAATTAAAAATAAGATTAAAAGATGTTTGAAATGTTGGTTAATTCTACTCGCACAGGGGAAATCTACATGCAATGTAATGTTGACATGGCACCCTGCAATTGGGAGTGCAGGACCTCATATACAGGAAATCCGGATTAACTTTCACCTGGCATATTACATGAGCTGAAGAACCCCGACCACCGTGACCGTGAAGCCATAATCCTTATAGTCCGCACCTCCTACCCATGACAAACTCTACCCACATTTACTCACATGAGACCCCACCTACACATGGGGAACATCTCAGGCTCTTACATGCTTATGCATGGAGAGAATCTAGGTGTGCCAATTGGATTGGATTTGGTCCAATCTGATTTAGTCAGATTTGAGTCTATTATAAATGGATCAGGTTCAATCCAATTCAATGAATGTTTTGGACCATTTTGGATTGGGCCAATTTAATGTCTGGACTGTCTAATCTGTTCAAATATGTTTTAATTTAGATTAATTTTGACCCAAACCTGGTCCATTGACACTTATATTCTTATTTTTTATCAATGAATCGGATATTAGTTCAATCCAACCCAGTCCAATATAAATTCATTATGGATGGACCAAGTTTAATCCAATCCAATAAATACTTGGGGCCATTAAGTCTGGACTAGTCTAATTCAATATGTCTTGTTGGTCCATCTAATTCGTCCGAGTTGATATTGACTTGAACAGATCCAATCCAAAATCAGTCCATTGGCACCCCCTTAGAAGAGATGATCCTAATGCACAGAGACAGAGGTAGTAGTATTTCGTGGGTGGGTGTGGGTAGAGTTCTTAAAGATTGATCCTGAGTCGACGCATAAACACAACACACAGAAGTCAGAAGCTCTCCCAGTCCCAGACGGACTAATAGATACGCAATTTTGGTCGTAAGAAGGTGAATGAATCAAGATTTCAAGATGATAGTAAGGCAGGACAACAATGAATACAGGGTTTTTTCAAGGCACCCCGTATGATTAAATTAGCTCTTTAAATTAAAGCATCACTAACCGTCCACAGTGGTTCCTTCCCTTGGGTGAATCGCGTTTAGGATGTGTTTGGGTTGACATGGTGACTTTCAACAAAGGTCCATCTCTGAGCTCTCTCAATTCCATTTGTATTAAAAGGAAAACAAAGGAGTTTCTAACCTTTTTCTGTTCAACGGTGATAAAGAAGGAATTGGGATCTGCTCGTCACAGCCACATCCCACCCTGTTCTCAATGTGCAGCCAGGACATTCCCGTTTCTCTGATCAACACCAACCCAACCCTGTATTGGGAGCTCTCTCGATGTTCTCAATTTCAGTCGCCCTTCCCGTTTCTCTGATCCCATACCCGTTTTTGGTTTCATTCATGGCAAAAAAAACCAAAACGGTTTGGTTAAAATGATTCTTTCCATTTCTTAGGTGAGGTTTTTTTTTATCCTTCACACACACACGAGGATGACAATCGTAGATTTGGCAACTATCGAAACACCAAGAAGCCAGAAGGAAACTAATCAACAAAGAGAAGAAGAACCAACGAAAGAGTGGCATCTCCACGGAGTTTACTATACTAGGTTGAAGACTTTGGAGGGAATAAAAGGAAAAAGAAATATTTTTCTCAAGGGAAAAAAAAAAAAACAATTTTTACACCCAGAAAAAACAGAGAGAAAGAGAGTGGTATACTTAAGCCTTATCTCTTTTTGCTTTTCCTTTTCTCTTACAACTCTCCTCTAAAATCAAAAATCAAGAATCCAAAATCAAAATGAAGGTCTCCCTATGCCTGTATCCGCTACTTATTCTGAATCGCTTTCCATGCTACTCATGGCCTTCAATCCTCTTGGTCTCTGCATCAGAAAACAACACATAACCCAGATGCCAGGTGTTAACACTGTTTCTCCAAATCAAACCAAACAATCAAGAAAATATGGAGAGAGAGAGAGAGCAAAGGTCACCATGGTGTAAAAAAAGAAGAAAATAGATATCAAATTCATATAGATACCTTCTTAGATGTCTTCTTCTCTCTCACTTCGTATCTCTCTTGACAAAGATCGGAAAGCCATGCACCAGGGCTCACCAACTGCAGCAAATCCCCCAGACCCCCAGAAAGAGAAATCAGTGCCAGAATCAGAAAGATCAGAGGGGTGCCCTCTATCTAAGAGAAAGGCCTTCAACAGTTCTCTTGATCATTGAAACAAGGAGAAGCGATGGAGATGAGGACTTACGAGTATGGTCTTCTGGATATATTTCGCCCTTTTCTTGGGCCTCTGAGGAAGCTTACAACCCTTCATCTTCATGAAGTCCTCTTCTTTTTCTTTGCTCGAAAGCGAAATGAAGAGCTTTGGCCAGACAAACCCTCTGTCTTCCCCTGCATCCATTAAGATCTTCGCATTGTTGTCGTCGAACCCCAAAGATCCTCTCGTTGTGTAGTATCGGTCTTCCTTCTCCGGCGAAGATGACTTCCTATTCTCGCTTGCACTCGACGGAAGCGTCGCCAAATTTGAGTTCCTGAAATCAACCAGAACCAGGAAAAGGAGAGAGAGAGAGAGAGAGAGAGAAGATCAGTTTCATTTCTCCTCTTGATTTCTGACACCTTCTGCCTCCTCTTTCTTAAAATTCCTTTCTGGGTTTTCTTACCTGCTCATGGTATTGAGTTGCAGAGGAGGGGTTTCTTTGTCGACTCTCACGACACGGCGATCAACGCGAGTGGTGATCTTCCTCTTTATCACACCATTGCCCTTCCCCGTGCCGTCTTCACCTTTCACCTTCATACATCGAAGTCTCTTTCGGTTGCCCCACTGTAAGAGAAAATCTGTCTCCGGAGCTCTACCTGTTGCTTGATTCTTTGCTTCCTTCTCCATCTGTGCAACAATAAAAGGGAGATATTTTAACAACTTATCTGGTTTGCTCTGACGAACTCAATGGACCAAGAAAAAGGGGGGAAAGGACAAAGAGGAAAGAAGGGAAAAGTGAACTCCAAAGAAATCAAATCGCCCCATCTGCAGATAGAAATCTCCCTCACCTGAAGATCTGTGGATGTTAGAGAGGAATCCAAAGCAAATCCCCTTCAATTACCCTGCAATTCAAGGATTATAGAGAAGCCCCATTAATGGAATCCCTGGAGAACAAAAGGAACAATCTGTTCACAAGTTCCCAATCAGAAACCCAAACAAGGAAGAAGAAAGAAAACTTACAAGGAGAGAACTCCATTCCAGAGCAGCAAAGGCGAGATTTTTCTATTCTGGCAGAAAACGGAGAAGATTCCTTGAAAACAAGGGAAACCCAGAACGTTTCTCGCTAATTTTCTCTCTTTCCTCAGCTATGTCTCACTGTTGAGAAGCCAATCTCCCTCTCGTCTCTCTCTCTCTCTCTCTTCTTTTCTCCTCTGTTTGTCTGTCTCTCTCTACCTCTTTCAAACTTGTTCTCTGTTCTCTCTTTCTCTCTACCCCTCTTTTTGGTTTCTTCCCTTCTCCCCTGAGCCACTTTTCTCCCCCATTTTATTTACTATTAAAATAAAATAACTGAAAAATATAATGGCCGTTTGATTCAAATAGACGGCCAGATGCGTCTCCCTCCAACAGGCCTCGTCGCTTGAGCAACGGACGCTTTTATTTTCAAGACTTCTAGGCTTTTTCTCATGTGACATTGTGACCGCTCTCCTACGCTCCCCACACCCCCAACCAACAGAAAATCCTCTCTCTCTCTTTCGCTAGTCGGTAGTTCTCTCCCACTCCTCGTAGCTAACGCCGTTAACTTACAACGCTCTGACCACTATCTTCCTCCATGTCCATATGGTTGTAATTAGGGCTTTCAACGGGTCGTGTTATCCGATGGAACCGAACCGAATGGGTCATTATATTTATATATATATATATATATATATTAAATATAATATTTTAACAGGTTTATTATATTTGGGTTCATCGGGGTCTAAAATTAAGACTCGGTACGGTCTGATTCAGTTTCGGTTCCTTGATTCAATCCTGCCCGACTCAAGCCCAACCTATTATTACCAGCCTTGTAAGTTGTAATTGGTTTCGGCTATTAAAGGTGCAAGTCAAGTGGGTTGGGTTGGGTTTATGGTCAATGAAAGCTCAATTTTAAAATTTAGGCCGAAGGTTTGAGTTTGGATTGAGTCCGAGATCAAGTTTGATATTTGCAATTAAAACTTAGCGTGCACAGTAATTTGATGTACTTGGATTGGGTTCAGACTTGGGTAGGACTTGTATTGTATATATAGCTGAAATGAATTCGGACTACCTAAGGCCTAAAAAAACTTGATTTCTTAGGCCGAAATCCAGCTTGAGGATCGAAAATCCAAACCCAGCCTATATAAAATTCAAGCCCACCTGTTCTGCAATCGCAATCCAGACCACTCAATCAATGGGTCAAATTCTTGTTTGCTGGATTAGGGGTGTCAATTGGACTAGATTTGGTCAAATCCGACCCAGTCCAATATGAGTCCATTATAAATGGATCGGTCCAATTCAATGTTTGGATCGTCTAATCTATTCAAATTCATTTTGATTTAAATTGATTTCAACCCAAACTCGGTCCATTTGACAAATATATTCTTATTTTATACCAATGGACTAGATATTGGCTTAATCCAACCCAATCCAATATAAATTTGTTACGGATCAGGTCCAATCCAATCTAATAAATATATTAGACTGGATTGGTCAAATCCAATATGTCTTGTTGGTCAGTCAAATCTATCAAAATTGATTTTGGACTGAACAGGTCCGATCCAAAACCGGTCGATTGACACCCTTGTATCGGATGATTGATGATCTGATTTTGAGGTATATGCTAGGGGGATAGGGTGCATCTAGTCCTATTTTTATACGCTAGACCCGGTTAGAGGGTTAGTGGAGGTAACTGGTTAGGTTAACGGTATGCACGCCGGGCCAATTGGCATACAAAAAGATGGGTCAAATAATGCTTTGTTTACCCTTTACGCGCCCGCCGGCTGGACCAAGTTTGGTTGATTGGTTGTTCAGTGAAGTTTAAAGTCTAAAGCCTAAACAACCCAAGCGAAGAATTTTTCAGGTGGCAAGATGGTTTGGGTCCAAAAGGAACCACGTGTTCCTCTCGTCATTTTTGACAGGTGGCTTAACAGACGGAGTATCTTTTAGCCACATGGCAAAATATAGGTAAGGTTGGAAAGATCTAAATACACATTCAAACATAGCTAAAACTCTCATAAATCTAACATATATTAATAATACTAGATTTATCTAGGGTTGAAAGAAATATATTTAATACTAAATCGAACATGTAGATATCATTCAAAAAGTTTACTAGTAATGCATCAACCTATAGTCTAAGACATTATTTTATTTACTTTGCTGTTAAAATTCCCTTAAAAGTAGACAAGTCTTTAAAATAAAGAATTCTAAATGCAGCTTTATTTATTATTTGTTTGTTTGTTTGTTTCATAGGGATATCCTATTCTCCATCCCCTAACCCCCCAACCTTGGTGGGGATTTGATCCCATGTCTTTGCTACAAAAGAGATAGAGATCCTACCAAGTGATAGGGGTGAGTAAGAAAAATCGAAAAACCGAACCGAATTGAAAAATCGGTTGAAATTGAACTGAAAATCCAATTAATCAAACCAGTTAGTTTGGTATTTTTAAAACATCGAATGTACTAGTTTGGTTTAAGTTAACCAAGATAGAAAATCTGTGGTTAATCGAATTGACTGATATACTTATATTTCTATATATTTTATGTATATTTATGTATATTATATATATTTTAAATATACTTTATATTTTTTGTATATTATAGATTAATAAATATGCATATTTATAATATATTAATTATTATTTAAAATATAATATTATATGTTTCCGGTTTTTTATTGTATATTTATATATTTTTTTATAATATATATTATAAATATTAAAAAAAGCTATAAAACTGATGAACTAAACCAGTCAACTGGTTAATCAATTGCCTTCAGTTTGGTTTTGGTTATCGGTTTTTTAGAAACCGGTAACACGAGTTCGGTTTCCGGTTTTTTAGAAATTGGTAACACCAATTCGATTTCAAAAATATGCCTATGGTTTGATTAACTGTGAGCACCCCCTACTAATTGAACCACTATTATTAGTTTGTTAAGTATAAGACATTATATGGTTTTTTACAAATTACTACATGTATAAAGTTATTATTATTTTATTATTTATATAAGTTAAATCATTAATTAATAATTATAAAAATATATAAAATCAAAAACTGTATTAGATCCATGAGAATGTTGAATATATATAAATCCAAGAGTGCAAGATACACTATTCTATTTTAAGAGTTTTAGCGTTAATTCCTTGATGGATTTAAGTTCATCACGATTGTATAAAAAAGGGGGTTTAGCGTTCATTGATAGATCAATTGGTTTATATTTTATTATTTTTACTTTGGTATTTTACTATCAATTGGTTTATATATATATATATATATATATATATATATATATATATATATATTAAAACTGGTCCTGCCATGTTAGGAATTTTTGAAACAACCAATGAGATGCATTTTTCCAATAACCTAATTTATCTCTTCTCCTAAAATTACTCCTAAACTACCTCCCCCACTATCCCCCAATTTCTCCAAAATTATCTATACTTTCTATTTATCTTCTAAATTATCTCTAATTCCTATTTATCTCAAAATTATCTCTAATTTAGTAGAGAGTTTCTCTCCTAAATTATCTTTAATTCCTATTTATCCTCTCCCATACTTTTTATCTATATCTATCTAAAGAAAGTTTGGATTAAAAAATTTAAGAATTATTTAAATATTCTAACAAAATTATAAAATAACTTTAAAATATTTATTAAAAACACAAAAGATAATTTTATATTTTTATAAAATATATCACGAAATTACGTACTAACAATTTAAATTATGTTTTTCTGGATTATCAATTTAAATATATTTTTTAAATATTTAATAATATGTAATAGCTTTAAATAAATTAAATTGAAATAACAAAAAAATTTCAATATTTTATAGATTATTTAAATATTTAAATATTTAAATAATTAAATACTTATCATAACTAGATTTTAAATAGTTAAAATAACGAAATTATGTAATAAATTTAAAAAATTTCTTCGAAGTAGAAAAATAATTATAACATAATATTTAAATTAATAATAAATTTAATATATTACAAATTTAATAATAAAATTATGTAATCATAGTTTAAATTATGATTTTATGGAAAATTAAAATTAAATTCAATAAATAATTAATATTTTAAAATTTAAATATTTTACATATTATTTAAGTATTTAAATAGTTAAAATAAATAAATTATGTAATAAATTAAAAAAAATCTAAAAAGTAGAAAATTAATTATAACATAATATTGAAATTAATAATAATTTAATATTTTTACATAATATTGTAAATAATTAATTTCACTTATATCAAGTAATAATTCGAGAATATAACTTTCAAACAAATATTATTTATTAATAATAATTTTATACTCTTAATCTATATTTATTATATAATTATATATACTAAAATTAATATTTATTGTCTTTTGTGATAAATGTATTTTCAATACGTATGTATAAATATATTTTTTTAAGTTATTTAATAGAAAACTTTCAATAATTATTGGAGATTAAATTACTATTATTAAAATTTTTAAATTTAATTTATTGTACTTATTGTGTTTTTGTTATAATTTGTTGATTAATATTAAGTAGAGCTTAAACTATTATTTGAGATTATACTATTTATTGTCTAAGTTAATATATTTTTAGTACTTATTGTATTTTTGTAATTTCTGTAATTATTGTAGTTTTCATTATCAATATATTTTCAATAATTGTGTATTTTTGCTATAAATTTTCAATAATTATGGGAGATTAAACTATTGTTATTTATTAGATATAAGACTATTAATTTAGTTGAAATTATGAGTGTTCATGAGTTGGTTCTGTGCGGTGATAGGCTATTTGGCCAACCAAATTGACCTAGTCAGGTTAGAGAGTTGGCTAGCTGAAACCGACTAACCTTTTGTGAAAACCGACCCACTCAAGTTGTATTGGTTTGGGTCAATTTTTTGGTTTGGTTAGTATGTTCAAAAGATTTAAACTTAAAAATTTAATTTAATTTTAAAAATTACAGTGCGATTATTAAATAATAAATTTAAAAATTAGATTTATGATATAAAACATTTTAGACTAAGAAATATGGGAAAATTCCCACTTTTTCATATTAAAAATTATATTTAAAATATAAAATATTAATATAAATATCCATGGTTAGGTCGTTCGATTTTGGTCAGTTTACAAATAGCTAAAGTGGACTTTTTTTTGTATAAAATACCCTTAACACTTTTTTTATTCCAAAAATACCCTTAACACTTTTTTTTGTATAAAAAACAAAATTGAACAAATGTAGCCAATAAAGTGGTTGCCCATGTCTTATTAAGGGAAAAATGGTATTTTTATTTTTATTTTCTTTTGATTAAATTTATTTAAATGAACATTAGGGTCAACTCTGTCATTTTCCACTATCATCTAATGGAAGATTGATTAAATCCATTGCAAATTATAAGTGGTGGTTTTAGTAAAATACTAACTGTATGGTAGATTTTAGTAAATCCATAAAACTATAAGGGGTATTTTAGTGTATGACCCTTTTTTATTATTTAGCTTTCTTTTAATAAACCTCGTGCATCGCACGGGTCCCCGCTAGTATATATATTAAAGCTGGTCTTGCCATGTCAGCAGCCCTTTCCTTGCTTCAAACCCCCCTTCCCGATTTTCTATTTTTTTGAATTTTTTATTTTTTTACTTCCACATAATTACCCGTTGAACCAATAGTGCTTAACTATTTCTAACAACCATAAAGAAAGAGGATTTGCTTTTCTAATGTTTAGCCAAGTGGCATAACTTTCCCCCACTTCCTCCTAAATTGTCTCTAATTCCTATTTATCTCTTAAATTATATCTAACTCCAGTTTATCTCTTAAATTATCTCTAATTTAGTAGAGAGATTCTCTCCTAAACTATCTTTAATTCCTATTCATCCACTCCCCCACTTTTTATCTATATCTATCTAAATAAAGTTTCAATTAAAAAAATTCAGAACTATTTAAATGTTATAACGAAATTATATACAGATTTAAAATATCTATTCAAAACACAAAAAATCAGTAGATTTAAGAATATTCATATTATTAATAAATCAATATTTTTAAAAAATTCATCATGAAATTATGTAGTAACAATATAAATTAAAATTTTTTGAATTCTTCAATTTAAATATTATTCAAATAATAAAAATTTAACATTAAAAAATAAAACATTATTTAAATATTTCAATAACTAAAAATCTTAAAAAATATTAAAAATAGATATTAAAAATATTTAATATTACGTAATAACATCAAAATAAATAAAATTCAAATAATTACAAATTTTAAATATTTTACATATTATTTAAATATTTAACACGAAAAAATTTAAATAGTTAAAATAACGAAATTATGTAAGAAATTTAACAAAAAACTTAAAAGTAGAAAAATAATTATAATAGAATTCATAATATTCATATTAATAATAATTTAATATTTTAAAAAATTAATAACGAATTATGTAATAATAGTACAATTATAATTTTATGGATTATTAAATTCAATAAACAATTAATATTTTAAGAATATTTCAATAACTAAATAATATTGTAAATAAGTAATATCACTTATATCAATTAATAATTATAGAAAATAACTATCAACAAAATTATATCTATTAGTAATATTTTTACAATAATAGTGTATATTCATTGTATATTTATATATACTATAATTAATATTTATTTTATTTTATTTAGAAATTATTTATTGTATTTTATAAATATGCTTTCAATAATTATTTATAAATGTATTTTTTTGTTATTTAATAGAAAATTATCAATGATTATTGGAGATTAAAAAACTATTGTTTAACTTTTGAAATTTAATTTATCGTATTTATTGTATTTTTTTATAAATTTATTTTTAGTAATTATATATTTTTTATAATTTATAGATTAATACTTATTAGAGATTAAACTATTATTTAATATTACACTATTTATTGAGTAATTTTGTTTATTTTCAGTATGTATTATATTTTTGTAATTATTGTATTTTTATTATATATCTATTATATTTTCATTATAAACTTATTTTCAATGATTGTGTACGTTTGCCATAAATTTTCAAAAATTATTGGAGATTAAACTATTGTTATTTATTAGAGATTAGACTATAAATCTAGTTGAAATTAGGAGTGTTCAATCATTAGTTCAATTCAGTTGGAGGCTGTTTCGCCAACCAAATCGATCTGGTCAAGTTCGTAGTTTGTCACTCGAAACCAATTGACCCATAAATGAAAATCAACCAACCTGGGTTGTATCGATTTGGGTTTATTGTTTAACTTTCGCTTGACAAAGCATGGGTCCACATCACCATGCCTCTCCTTGCTCCATTATCCCCATCCTGTATTCTCTTTGACTTTCTCTCCTCTCCCCTTCCCACCACTCCCATTAAACCATGTCACCCAACTACCTAAAAATATTCATATAATCTCTCTCCAAAGGTATCTCATTTAAACCAATAGGAAAGTATCATGTTGCCCCACTCTCTAATCAATTCCTAAAATACATCCCCCCAATCTATATCCACTCTCTCTCATTTAAAATATTCATATTAATTAATAAATAGTTAAATACAGTTAATATTTAATCCCATCCATATTCAATGAGTATTAAATAGTGTTATTACCAAAAGTTAATAAATATGGTTAGTAAATTACCAAAAATTAAATATTCTTATTAGTACGATTATTAAATTATCAAAAATTAATAAATATTGTTATTAATTAACTCATTAACAACATTTTATAGAAATTGAAAACTTTTTAACTAATTTCTATAAAATTGATAATTATATTTAACAATTATCAAAAAGTATAAAATTTTAGTTATTGTTATTATTATAATTAATAACCAAATACAAATGGGGAACAAAATACTATAATGTTGGAAAATGAAATTACTAATTAATTTATATTGAAAAATAAAAGATAAATTAGTGTAATTTTGTTATTAAACTACGAAATAAAAATATATTTAATAACAATTTAAAAAAAAATCAATAAATCCCCTTAGTTACACAAATGTAATAAATTTTTCAAAAATTTTCATAAAACTACATTTTCGTAATATAACATTTTGAAATTAAAAGATATAAAGTATTTGAAAGTTTATTTAAAATACATTAAATAATTATTGAAAATTATTAGAATATTTTGGAAATTTATTACATTTTATAGATTTTGGAAAACCATTGAAAAATTATGTAATTTTCATTGCAAATTATTGAAAATTATTAAAGATAAATGACTGGGAAATGGAAAACTATAATTTGAACAAATAATTACACAAATTATTAAGATAAATTAGTACAATATTGGAAAAAGGAAATTATTGGTTAGTTTATATTAGAAATTATAACATAAATTTGTATAACTCTATAAGTAAACCATTTAAAAAGAAAATAAATTATTTAATAAAAATTTAAATAAATTTTCAAAATTATAGAAGTACAATAAAATTTCCAAAATTTTCATAGAATTATATTTTTGAATATTAAAGGCAATTTAGTATACTTTTAGAAATTTACCATGTGGTTGATACTGAATATATCCTTTTGATCATTTTCTATCATCAAATTGAATATTGGGTTGACGAGGACATTGTTTTCAAAATTGGATCAAACTAGATGGTTAGACCGGAAAACATGGGAACCGGACACCGTTTCACCTCAAAACTGTTTTTTTCCAAAAACTGTTTATTTGGTTAGCAAGTTGCTGACCTGGGCAGTCGAATTGTCAAACTGGACAACAGTTTTTGGCCTTTTTTTTGTTTTTCTAATTTTTTATTTTTTTGTTAGAGCGAGTCATCCATTTGGACCGAGCAGTTAGATTGTTTGACCCTAGAACGGTTCCTTATCCGGTCCAATTTTAAAAACTTTGGATGGGGAGTGGGTGCCTTGCCTTGAGCTTGGCTTGGTGTGTGGCATGGCATGGCCAAAGGCCTGGCCCATGGACCAACTTGACCCACGGCATGGCACAGGCCTGTGCGGGCTCGAGCCATGGGCCGTGCTGAACCGACCCCTCAAATTATCCTAGAGGAGGGAGGCACGGCTCGGGACGCCTCGTGGGCTAGCACGACACGAATCGCATTGCCACATGCGGGTCGTGTCGTGCCGACCCTACACAACCCAATTTACACCTCTACTTGAACCCGCCCAATATTGGGGACGGGGTAGGGAAATTCGAGGATTCTCCATCCTTGATTAGGAGTGGGGTGCCTTCCCCTTGAATTCGCCCAACATTGTGGAGTGGTTACCTTGCCCTGAACCCGCATGACACTGGGGACGGGGTGGGGATGTGGTAAAGTGTCTTAACTATGGGACAAGGAAAGGGATGGGGTGCCCTGCCCTGAACCCACCCCGTTGTCATTCCTATATAATTGTTAAATATTAGTGGAACTAATAAAAAATGTTAGCTTTTATAATTATTTTTATTTATTTAAAATTAATCAAAATTTCATTTGAAATAACAAAAAGAATAAAAATTACAACAAATTATTAATAAAACTAAATTTATTAAAAAATATTTGTTCATATTCAATTAACAATAATTATTTTCTATAAATCAACATTAAATGAAAAATAAAATTATTAAATCTTTTGGATTTTCCCGTGCATCGCACGGGTCCCTGCTAGTAACTTCTTAAAAGTTATTAATGCAAAATAAGAGCCACATTCAAGAGGGTTGAAGCTTTGATTGAGCTACTTTCACTCGGTTTTTAGGGTTTTCCTTCTTTTTCCTTTCTTTTCTTTCATTTTCTTTCAAACCAAATACACTGTATATTAGAAAAGAAACTAAAAGAAGCGGAAAACCATATTTTTGTGCTCCTGTTTGGGAGGGCTTTTGTGCAGCCACTTCTAACTTTACAAGGGGACCCAGATGGAAAGCCTAGAAACTATTTTGGGTAAAATAACTTAGGAAACCCAAACGGATACCACTTCATTCCACCCATATCACAAGCTAGTCTTCATGGAGATGATATGTTACACCTTCTATCAAATTATATCAACATTTCAAGCATTGCTAATATGCTTTTATGGATGCTTAGCATCATTTTTGGATTCCAATTGGAAAGAAAGTGTCATATTGTGGCTTGGTTTTTTTTACCTTCCAATCGGATCGGGTTTCCTCTTTACAAAATTGGTTCTCACACCGCCCTCACAACATTTTGCAGCCATGCATTCGGAACATTTTCGTGTTTATATGTTCTGGTTCATGGGAATAGGGGTGGCAATTTTCCCCATCCCTGATAGAGACACCACTTCCCTAATCCAATGGGGTCAGGGTGGGGATTGAGGTCCCCACCTTGCCCTACCCCATCCCTAATTATATATGTATATGTGTGTTTGTGTGTGTGTGTATGTATGTATATATATATATATATATATATATATTAAATGTTATTTATATTAAATATATATTATTATATTATTTAAATACATTATTTATAATTTATTTATTTTAAGTAAATTTATTTTTAAAATAAAAACTATTATCTAAAAAAATTAAGGGGATTCGAGTCCCCACAGAGAACCCATTCCCATTCGGGATTGGGGATGGAGGACAAATAAAAGCCCCGTTTGGCGTGTCTTTCCACACGGTCTTTCAGTTGTTTACAAGTCGGGCAGACCACAACTTTCCATTTGGTTCGTAATAGATCTAGCTGCTAAAAGTCAATGCGTCGAAAAAACACGAGAAGCCCATTTTGGACTAATTTCGGGAATCTCCAAATGGAGCTTTTCACGTCTTTCTCGCTTTATTCGTGCATGGAAAGACATGAAAAGACGTGTGGTAGCCAAACTAGCTTCGGGTTGCTCAGATCTTCATACAAAAGCTCAATGTGTCTTTTGACTATCAGAACTATCAAAAGATCTTCCCAAAAAGACTTGCTAAATGGCCCCAAATTTTATCTCCGACGAGGATCAGGGATGGGGATAGGGGTTAATTTCAGAATTGGGGTCGGGGATGGAGAATATGATCCCCACCCCGTTGTCATTCCTAAAAGGGAAGATGTTTCTGGTACATGGCTGAAAGTGTTGTAAGGATGGTGTGAGGACCAAATTGGGATTCCCTTCTAAAAGAACCTGAAAGGTATTGTACTATTGTAATTGAAAAGTTTGACCCCAATCCTATAGGATGACACTGAAAACGGTTTCTTATTTTAAAAAGAAAAAGTACTTTTTCTTCTTCCTTTTTTATTTTTTTTTTAAATTTTCAATAAACAAGCCATCTTCCTGAACAGAATGCCTCTCTTTCTAACCATTTGAACACCAAACAGCTCTTAATAAACATAAAAAAAACGTAGAAACAACCCACGAGAATCCCCTAGTTAATTTGCAAATTTGCATGTTTTGTTTCCTTGAGTAATGAATCGACTCTATTTGGTTCCATGGGTGTTTACTGAAAAAATGTTGCCACATTAGCGTCACATAAATAAACATTTAAAGTGAATTGGATGTATTCCCTAAATGCCCCTACGCTTCTTGAAATCTAATGCTGATGTGACACACTTTAACGGTATTAATCTGAGGTAGAGAGTAAAAAACGTTTAAAGTGAAGCCTAACCAAACAACAAAAACAGGAAATATTTAAAGTAAAAAACATTTAAAGTGAAAAAGTACAAATATACGACCTATCCATAAATGCCAACGGAACCAAATACATACTATGAGGGTGTTTGATTCTGTTTACGTTTATTGAGTAAATATTTTGTACTTGTGTGACTGCAAAACCGAGAAAAACAATTAATGAGAGCGTTTATGACACATAGGTGCCATTAGGCACCACTATTTTGTACTCGTGTGGCTGCAAAACCGAGAAAAACAATTAATGAGAGCGTTTATGACACATAGGTGCCATTAGGCACCACATCAGCAAAGTGCCAATAAATGCCTACCCATTTCAAAAAGCTCCAAAATGAAATGGGAGAGGCACACAGAAATAGGGTTTTGAATTTTGCTTTTGCAAACATGGATACGTATGGATGCAATTAATGAAGCTTTTGCTGACAGGGCACCTATGTGGCAGCCACGTTTACTCAATGTAAATAGAACCAAACACATACTATATATTTCCTTAAAAACATGAAGCTATTGCAATCGTTGTAAAAGTCAAGTTGAAATTTCGGGGTGTCATGAATGAATAGCTTTCCCTATCATTTTCTTGATGGGTATGGGTAAAAGCAACATCGTGTGGATAGACACAGTCATAGGATTTGGAATCCGAGGTTGTCCATGAGTCTAACTCAGCAAGATGAGAGGGACTCGTTAACATGTCTTTGGAAAAGTATGTATTATTGAAACAGTAATCACTATCACGTTATGATTCCAGTTTATTGGTTGGTTGTTTTTCGGATATCATATGATAGTTGAACCCTTTAACATTATATATCATACCTCCAAAAGGGAATTAGGGTTTTGAATTTTGATATAAAAAATGTTAGCATTAGATAGGGGTGTAAATGGATTGACTCGTGATTTGATCCAAATTCCAATCCGATTTTATTTTGTCAGATTTGGATATTTTTTATTGAATTTTTAGATTGGATCAGATTTTGATTTTTGACATTTTTAACAGATTCGAATTTGAATAACCTTTTTGAAATTCGATCAAATCTTCAGATTGAACTGGATATGATATTTATATATCGGATCGGATTTCGATATATCCTGATTTAAATCCGATATGATCCATTTGCATTCCTAATAGGGGTGAGCATTTGGTTTATTTGGTTAGAAACTGAACTGAATAAATCGAAATATAAAATAAAAACGAAATAAAAATAAATAAAAATTGAATTACAAGAAAATTGAAAAATCTGAAACCAAAATTTTCGGTTTGGTTATTTCGATTAAATCCGAATTTCATTAACATACATAAAATATTGTATATTATAATGTATAATATATATTATATATTAAAATATATATTATGAAACTGAATTTCATTATAATATAATATATATAACATATTAATATATAAATATATAAATATATAACATATTATATATTATATATTACATATTACATATTATACAATGAATTTTGGTTAATTCAGTTTTTTCAGTTAATCAAATTTTTAAGGGAAATTGTCTAAAACTCACCATGTCAGTAAGTTTTTATTTTACAAAACTCACCTTCCGTTAGTGCATTGTTAATGCTTCTTACAGAACTGGATATAAATAACAATTTTCATGACCAAATTACCTTTGAATGGCAAGTTAGAGGAAAAAAGGTCTTTTCAGTTTTCAATTTTCTTGTTCTTTATGCATTTTTAGTGTTATGTTATAATTTCCAATGTTTTTAATAATTTCTGTTTTTTTACATTTTTCTAATTTCTACAATCTATAAATTTTCCTGTATTTTTTGTTATTTATTTGCAATTTCTGTGTTTTTCTATAATTTTTTGTCTTTTTTCTATAATTTTGTTTTTCAATTTATATAGTTTCTATAATTTGAAAATAATTTTTTATTTTGTTTGCAATTTCTATAATTTTTTTATATTTTGTGTAATTTCTATATTTTATGTATTTTATATTTGAAAATATATTTTTTGGATTTATTCCTTTTTTTTCATGTTTAAATATTAAAATGGTAATATATTAACACCCATTAATTTATTTTGTATATATTTTATATTTTTCTATGGAAGATAAATTGGTAATATATTAACACACGTTAGCCTGTTTAACGTCAAGTTAGTGACATAGTGAGCTTTAGACATTTTGAAAAGTTGCGGTGAATTTAAGAGAAATGCTGAAAACTCATGGTGCATTTTAGACAACTTCCCAATTTTTAATTTTGAAAACCGAATTAACCAAATCAAAATTTTCAAAAACCAAAAAAATTGAACAAAAAAAAAACCAAAATTTTCGATTCAGTTTTTCTGCTTTTACTAAATAATACTCACCCCTAATCCCTAGCATTCGATTTGACAAAAAAAAAAACTCTGAATTGATTACACACAAAACTTAGAAGATGGGAGTCTGGATCTCTTACAAGCAAAAACTTTGAAAACACGATGACTAACAATGAGCAAAAAGGATAAAAGAACTAAATATACCAGAATCATGAAGACCCTTCTCCAACTTGTATGACAAAATTTAAATCCATGAACTTAGTTGTGTCACAGCATTTAATTGTATTGCCACAGCCCTTTATATCTAAACAGCTCGGTGTGCAATAAGGAGTCTCCAAGATTAGAGAGCTTGGGTGGAGACACAAGAGTTGGAAACCACCTTTTTAAACTAAAAGCTTAGGCCATTAAGTTGTGGGCTATATACTTCCTTTGCATTCTTCTCTCATTCCAATGTGGGATTCTACATTCACAAGTCACAACTAATTTCCATTGCTCTCTTCTTTTCTGCAAAGATCAGTTTCTACATTGGACCTATGACACAGTGAAATAGATAGAGTAGCAATTATAGCAAAGCAACCTCACTCCTCCTAGGGAATGAAAAGTTTCTACATTGAAAAGAACCAGCAAAGATCAGTTAAACAATGTCTTAAGTCTTCCATCTTGATCCAAACCATACTGCTCTGCTGAGTGCCGAGTCAATACTTGAGAGAGACGATTGATCGTCTGGTCCATCTCCTCTTGGTGTCCTTCCATCCTTTACCAATTCAGCAGCCATTCATGCTAGGATCCCATTTATCCTAAATACATAGTGATGCTAGGAGAAGAGTCCAAGGAAAGACAACAGCATTAAAGCTTATCAAGAATAACCCAATTTAATTAAGTATTCATGGTTTTCAAAATCGGATCAGACCGGACTGTTGGATCAGAAAAATCGGGTGATCGGTTCCGTTTTACCCCAGAATTGTCTTTTTGATCAAAAGTCGTTGATTTGGTCAGCAAACTGCTGACCTGAACGGTCGAACTGTTCAAACCATTTGAACCGTCTAACTGTTTTTGGCTGTTTTTATTTTTTTATTTCTTTTGTCAGAACGGACCATCTGTTTGGTTCGAACGATCGGACCGTTCAACCCAGGAACTGGACCCCTGAACAGTTTGTTGTCCAATTTGGTTTTAAAAACTTTTTGAATCAGTTAATTTGGATACAAATACATATTGCGATACTTGGGTACATTGAAAACTCTTACAAATCCCACAAATACAATAATGAAAATATATCTAAAGTTGGAATAACTATGAAAATGTTATAAACACATAAAAAATGCACACTTTGATAGTTTATATGAAGAGATTCATTACACTCAAAAATATCACAAGTCTAGAACACATACATATCATACAATAGATTTACTAGTAAAACATCAATGTTTTGAGCTTTCAATCTACTAGAAGTTCACTACAAGATGGATTAATTTGATGGATCATTATAGATCGATCTCATAGTTCTTCCTTACCATGAAAATCGTTTAGAACATATAAAATAAATGACCTTTTTAGTTTTCAAACTTTATAAGAAAGAAAAATTATTTTTCATGTAAGCTATTGTTAGACCAACTAGTTCAAAAATATCATTGATAGATCCATTTATAGTTCTTTCACACAATAAAAATCATTTAACACACATAAGAAAACCATTTATGATTATTTTATAATTTTCTATAGGTTGTTGGGACAGCCTATAGAAATTGTCAAAAATTTTAAAGAATTAGCATTTTTTGGCCTATAATGGATCTATGACCACTGCCACAAGTCATATCGTCTTAACTTCTACACATGCTATGTATCTACACCTTTGGATATGGATACAATACACCTTGTATTGAGCATTATCGTACTGATATTTTAAAGGAGGGTTAAATTTGTTTGGCAGTTGACACATTTTTTTTTTCCAAATACTTACTTCTGATTATGAAAAAGAAATCCATGTTCATTCACAATTCATGAATCATGAAAAAAAAAAGAAAGGCCAACATTTATATGCATCCACAGATCAAACTCTTGGGCCAGGTTGGTCTTGCTCAAGAGATTTATAATATATAGTTTTTTTTTTTTCTTTTGAAGCCTTAATCTCTATTTACAATATATAGTTCAATGTTGCGTATAATAGATGAGCGCATGATATGTTGTTAGAAAAATCAAAGTGTTTCTCTTTTACTCTTAAGAAAGTCATGATTTGGAAGGTTTCTCCTAGTTTTTGCCAAACTTTGCCTGATGAGGACAAAGTGACATGTCAAGGACCTAGAGCCCTATTGAGCCACCACCTATAAGATGCCAATGTCATAAAAACTTAAAAAAAAAAGAGGGATGCAGTTTAGTGGTTGAAGTGAATTGCCCACTCACATGCCTAAATAATATATGTGCAACAAGCAATCATGGTTCAATCTAATGTTCTCAAGTCACCAATAATCTCCACAAGAACACTTGCCATCCCTGAAGTGATGGAATCTACTAGTATCTCTCACTGTAATGGCTCTATTTCTTATCAAAGAAATTATTTTAATTGCACTGTGGCAATCTCCACACACTCTGAGGTTTTTAAATATTCGAATTGGGAACCCATTTGGGGTGCTCATTAACCCAAAAGCAACTGCTAATTTCTCACTGTGGTAACAGGCTAATCTGTCCTCTTCCCCATCTACATCTTGTAAGGTTGAAGATCCTATCTTAGGCACATAACCAGCTGCCTTCATCTCAGGATTCAAATCATCCAGTGTCCTATATATGAGCTCCTTCTGAGGATGAATTGAATCTCCAGCTCCAAAGACATGGAAACAATTTTTAACTTCAATCCAACTAAGTCCTGGAACTTTTGTTACTCCCCTCATGCTCATCAATTTCCTTACTCTATGCGATTCAGTCCATTGGCCTGCTTCTGCGTACATGTTTGCTAGGAGCACATATGCTGAATCATCATCTGGGTCCAGCTCAAGAAGGCGCTCCGAGGCATGGATACCCATTTTCAGATTTCTGTGGAGTCTACATGCACCCAAGAATGCTCTCCACACCAGGGCACTGGGCTCTATTGGCATGGAATTTATGAACCCTAATGCATCTTCTAATCGACCAGCGCGGCCCAAGAGGTCGACCATGCACGCATAGTGATGGATGACTGGCTCTATCCCATGGTCCAAGGACATCAGATGGAAGTAATGGAGCCCTTCTGCAACTAATCCTGCATGGCTGCAAGCATAGAGGATGCTCACATAGGTCACCTCATTTGGAATAATGCCCTCTTCTTTCATCCTCTCGAATGATTCCAGGGCTTTTAGTCCTTGCCCATGTTCAGCATAACCATCAATCATGGCAGTCCAAGCAATCCTGTCCCGTTGTGATAGATTATCAAACACAAATTGAGCATCCTCAATCGTCCCACTCTTGGAGTACATGTCCATCAGAGCACTGGCTATACATGTATCGTTCTCATGCCCATGTTTGATCACTTGGGCGTGAATTTGTCTTCCCCGGATCTGATCTGCAAGCTTGGCACATAATTCTGTGACACTGGCCAATGCAAAAGGATCTGGCTTCAGATGTGACTGATGGAGGGTGGAGTAGAACTTGAGAGCCTCTTGATCACGCCCATTAGAAGATAAGCCAGCAAGTATTGAAGAGCATGACATTGCATCCTTCTCTACCATGTTATCATAGACCCTGCAAGCAGATGTGATATCGCCATTTTTAGCATACATATCAATGAGCGCACCCTCGACTTGAACTACTCTTCGATGCCCGGTTTTTGTGAGCAGAGCATGAAGACAAGCTCCTAAACGTGGTTCATGGATACCCACACAGGCAGATATCACATTTACAAAGGTAAATTCATTGGGGACGATTTCAAATTCTTCAAGCATTTGCAGAAACAGCTCAATAGCCAACTCGGGTCTCTTGTTATGAGCAAACCCACCAATCATGGCTGTACACAAGATGACATCAAGAACAGGAGACCGGTCGTAGATTAATTGAGCGCTGGGTAAGTCCCCAACCTTGGTGTACAGGTCTACAAGTGAAACTCTAACAGATAAATCCTGTTCGAATCCAGTTTTTATAGCATAACAGTGAACTTGGACCCCCTCTTCAATACTCTCCGAGGAAGAACAAGCCTTTAGAACGCTAGTAAAAGTGTACTCACTAGGCCAAACATTCTCCTCCACCATACGAACAAAGAGAGTAATTGCCTGGAAACAATAACCCCTGTTTGTGTAGCCAACCACCATAGCAGTCCATGAGAATGCATCTTTCTCTTGCATCCTCACTAGTATGCCATTTGCAGTATCCAAATTCCCACTTTTTGAGTACATGACGATCAATCCACTGTCAACGAATTCGTTTTGGGCGAACCCAGTCTTCACAATCAACCCATGTAGCTGCTTTCCAAAACTCACGTACCCAGACTCTGCGCAAGCTCGAAGGGCACTGCCAAAAGCGAACTCATTCGGACAAAACCCCGAGTCCAACATGTCCGTGAAGATTCGAAGAGCTTCGCAGGACTTCCCAGACCGAGTATAGCCAGAAATTAAAGAGGTCCACGACACAAGGTTCCTCTGAGGCATTTCGTTGAACAACTGCTCTGCCTGAGAGATACATCCAGACTCTGAATATCTGTGAATGAGAGTGTTGGCGGTGTAGATGTCAGAGAGAAGGCCGGTTTTGAGAAGATGGGAATGGAGGGTAGGGAGCTGGGCGCTGCTTTTCAAATTCTTCAAGGAGACCTTGAAGCAGTTATCACTTTTGGGGCTCTTAATTTGAGTTCTGGGGAGTGGAAGCCCTCGAAATGGTAGTGCCGGGGGAGTGGGAAAGAGGATAGGTAGTGTCGACATGGTTTATCTCCTTTGGTCGGTGATGGTCTGATAGATGACTGAAGAAAAGCTGCTGGTCGTACGAGGCCCAGACTACTGATTAGTAGAAACTAGAAAGTGAACCCAAAATATTGGGCCTGATTTGGGTCCATATATAACGGAATTGAGGCCCATGATCCGGTCTAGTTAGTTATATTATGTAGTCATGGTAGTTGCATATCATATTATCATCCCATCATTTGAAAATAGTCCAGCTACAACCTTTGATTTAAAAGACCCAAGATAAAAAGATAAGTTTATTAAATAAAAATATCTAAGAAAAGAATAGGGTAAATTACAAAGACTCTCTGGATCCCCTTGAGGTTTCTGTTACAATATTTTTTAACCTCCATATTATCCTTCTATCGAAAGAAAAATACTGTTCATCTTCCCCGACCTCTGATACATGAACAACCAGTGGCGGATTTTCGCTGAAGTCCTCCCTCTCTCTCCCCCGATCTCTCTTCTTTCCCTTTCCCTTTCTCTCCACCCCTTTTTTCTTCCGGATTTACTCTGTTTTCCGATCCTTGCAGATGGAGGGAGAATTGGTTTCATTAAGCTGGGATGGGTACCAGAGGTTTGTTTTAAAATTGCAACTCTAGCCGCTCCATGGCTGTGAGAACAGTCTTGATATTGAGGGTGAAGTCCCCTGAAAATTCTGCCGTTCGATCTGAATGCGAGAAACTTTCCATTTATCGTTGCAGAATGCATGATTCCAGTAACGAGGATCCGGTCCTTCGGAGTATTCAGACTCTTCTTTATATCCTTTTTTCCGAAAGCAATACCTGGATTCGTTTGAGACCGCATATTGGACGAAGACTGCAAGGAAAAGGACTAGAACCCCAGTTTCTGAATGTTTTCACTTCATCTTGAAAACCTCTGAAAGAAGAAAAGAGAGAAGAGATGAAAACGACAGCAACATTGCGAAAAATTCTCTCTCTTTAACCGTTCAAGTCGGCGTTGTTTGCAAGGTGTATGTGCATATCAGTTATCAGCCATCCCTGTCGTAGGTCGTAGCCAGTAGCCACCTCCAAATCAAGGAGAAGAAGAAGGGAGAGGGAGGACTAAAGCACCCACGAGCATCGAGAAACTGAAAACATTCTCTCGCTCGCCATCCTCCTCCTCCTCTTCTTCTCCTTCTATTTTTAGCACCTCTTGAAACATTTATGTTTGTAGAAAAGCCCTAATGGGAGAAAAACAGAAGTCTCAACAGAATCGGAAGACGACGATTCCACAGTATATGAAGGCAGTATCTGGTTCCATCGGAGGGATCGTTGAGGCTTGTTGTCTTCAACCCATCGACATTATTAAGACGAGGTTGCATCTCGACAGGTCTGGAACTCACTTATTCTTCCAAGTTTCGGAGATGGATGCAAACAAGACTCAAACTTGGAGAATCACCGTCCGTGCCAGGGCCAAAAGCTTCGGTTTCAAGTTCAAAGCCTCAAGACTTCTACCTAGTTGTCGATTATTTGAAAGCCGATTCTCACTTTGGGTTAACCTCCGGGGGTTTCTCTTCAAAGTCAAGTCTGAAACTGCCGATTCCGAGCTGGGACATGCAGGATGGCCCTCGATGAAATCCAAATTCCTTCGCTTTGTTGGGAAATTTTGGGGCCAACGTGCTGGAAAGAAGGTAACTTCCGATCCGAACATACTGAAATTCCGCCACCGAGAAAACAAATCCACAACGAAGCACCTAATCAATTCGTCAATCGTCGAAGACGTTGCATTCCTTTCTCATCCAATCACTGAGAAAGACTTAAAAGGGAATTCTAATTCATATCTTTACGTTCATAATTAACCTTTCTATGCTGTTGAAGAAATTTCTAGCAGCAATAAGATCAGGGAAGATGAACTGTATTTTTCTCCTAATTGTCGGGGGTCTTTGTAAAAGTAATTGCATAAATATTTTATACATTTTTTTAAAAGATTCTACCCGAGGGGGTATACTTGAAACTGTCATAAAATTTAGAGAAGGTTTCAGCAATTTACCAGAGAGAGATCATGAGTTCGAGAAGGGATTAGAAAAAATAATAAATAAAGCATCAAATAAATATTTAGTTTTGGGGTTAAAATTATATAACATGGGAAAACTAATTATTGTACTATTAAATAAAGTGTATTCAATGTGATGCTTTCTAAATGGCAAAGATACTGAAGATAATCAATAAATGCACTACTAAATGAGATGGGCAAAATTATATTTGACAAATCAGGATGCAACTAATTGCCCCTTAGGCTACTTTTGGTAAAAGTGCAAGATGGAAATATCTTAAATCATGAAAATGCAAGTTTATCTTGATTTTGCATTGTTAAGTTTTGTTTTGTATTTGGTTGTGATGAATATAAATACAAATTTTAAGAGTGGAATCTACTTTTTTTAGAATCAAATTTTGCTTTCATTTTAAATGCAAAAACAAATGAAAAAATATTAACAGAATTACTTTTATTTTCAGTACAAAAATATGTTCTTGCCAAACTTCTGCAAAACTGAACCGCGGTACAATTTCCCCTCAGTTCAATATTTGTACCCTACCGAAGTGCTTTTTTGTATAATCTGACTAGAAGATGATACAGTATTCCTCATTGGAGGAAAAAGAAAAAAGAAAGTGGCTAAAAAGAAAAAAAAAAAAGGAGACATAAATGATTACAAAAGTATGGGAAAGAATAATAATAAATACTTGAGAGAAGAGAAGACAAGAGTTGGTCTCTTGAATAAAATGTCAGGTTGAATTGGCATTTTTTTTTGGGATAGATAGAGTTGGCAATCTTTCAAAATATCATGTGGGCCCCATAGTAATAAGTGTGCCTTGTATGGTAGTAACTAGGAAATAATTTGTGTAGAGTTATTGTTGTGGATCCCACTTTATTTATATATTTTTTGGTAATGAATACCACTTGATATTGCAAAAATCTGTATGTGCCCCATTGATATTGAGCCCATTGGATGATATTTTCCAGTGCACCAAACATGAGAGAGGTAGCAAGTTGTGGGGGCCCAGGCCCATACATAAGCTTGTGTCCCCACACCCAGATTTAATTAGTGCCTCACGAGAAAAAAAAAAAAAAATTGAAAAAGAAGTTCAACTTTTTGGTTGTGAATGGTTGCATATAAGATAGAGGAGTGGGAATGATTCCTTCGAAAATGATATTCTAACCTTCTTGATGTTAAGTTTAACTTGAAAACAGGATAATTGAATCACTGATGACCAACCTCCCTATTGGGAAATGACTTGAGCAATATCAACAAGGATTACCATTTTTTCACAATTCCTATTTTTTAATTTTTTTCATATACATTTGTTTGGATTATGGTTGAGTTGGCCCCGCGGCAGCTTATGTGGCCATTTTATCTTCTCAACCATGTTGATACAACGTCAGATGGATACGTCCGACTAGGAAGAGGAGTCTCGTATAGATGAGGAAGACAATTCCGTCGGAAAATATGACTTATCCCGAAGACCTCAACGGATAACTTCATCCTGACAACCCTAGAAGCCTCATCTGAATCAGATACAGATCTTCGGTTATAAATAAGTAACCTCCGCTTAAGTTAAGGGACTTTTGGACTTCATACTATTACTCTGCTTTTTCTGTTTGGACCAGCACTATTATCAACTACTTGGCCTGACCACCCATCTCTCACATCACTGACTTGAGTGTTGGAGTCCCTACCCGAGGAACAACTCCTCAGGCCTCTGATCCTCTTTCTTGATTTCAGATCTTGATCTTGGTGCACGACTTCATCCTTCCACCTCGACTTTTCCAATTAGCTACAAGACTATCTGATTATAATCTTAATTCGAAACACCTCAAATCGGGCAACATCAACATTTTACTTGCAATCAAACATAGTATGATAACAATTTTTAGAAGGCCCTTAACTTTCCTTCATTATGAATGCAACCAAATGATGCTTGGGCATGCTTTCTTGAAAACTTATACTTATGAATGAACGCATAACATACAAATTGTATATCAATTTACTCTCAAGAACCAAATATCTTTTATGTGGAAATATTAATACATATATCTTTTAAAAGTTTTAAGTGGATATACTCATATCCATCTTTGAGTATCGAGCACATTGGTATTGTATATAATGTAAAATCTTGTATTTTGTATTATTTTGTTTCTATCGATAGTGTATACATTTGTATTTATATTTTTCCCAGACTAAGCCCAAAATATTTAGAACACATGGAGGAAAAATGCTGCATCTCTAATGCATTTGGCCACAAAAACAGAAAAAAACAAATAAACGGAAAAAAATGTTCTAATTTGGACTGCATGAGGTAAAGGATATCTAGCGAAGAGACTTATGACACTAGAGGCCAACTGATCATGGGTAGAAAAGATATGGACAATGTATGGCTTCGGACAATAGCGCCAGGTGCTTGGCTACACATTTTAAGTTTTTTATATAAGTCGTTGGTGTTAAGAGACAGAAAGAGGTAGCGCAAATATGAAACCAGAAATGTCACAACACCTCATGAGAACGAGAGACGAAGGCAGTCAATTCCAATGTGTTGTCTTTATGCTCTTAGCTGTGTGGGTAAGTGGAATGTCTCTTTTCTCTTTTTCAACCTTATACCTCCATGAAGTACAACACCTACCTTACCTAAGGTGGTTAAGCTATCAAATTCAAAGCCTCTTACTGATAGGTAATAAACCTTCTATCATAAGCATTCTCTTTCTCCTCTTCTCTCTCATATCAAGGTTTTAAAAATTAACCCAGAAATAGAATCACTTTGGCCACCGATTTTCAGATAGTATTTCAATTATCCAGTCTGAATGGATCAACCCATAACATTTTAAAAAATAATTGAAATGACCCAAAAGCCATTCATTGGATCGAATGGTTTAATAGTTCAACCATCCGAATCAGCAGTTACCGAATAATTGACTGATTCCCAGGTCGAATGATCTGTCCATCCAATCTGATCCAGTTTTCAAAACAGTGATATATATATATATATACAAGACCCCGACTCAGAAAAATGACCAACAAGTTGCGCTAATTCTTAGAATTGATTGGTGCTTGATGATTCCCAAGTATGCCTAGCTTTTCTTGTTAGCTTTTTCATTCTTTTTATTTAAGCTGTAGGAGTGGGACAAAGTACATTAAAGATATTTTCTTGATGCCCCTTGATCAAGGGGTTTCAAATGAGAGTTCAACAAAGTTATTTCACTGCACATGGTGGACCAAGCTCTAATCATGATAACCCCTTAAAATAGAAACCAAGGGGGATGTGACCGTTTCAGACTTTAGGTTGAATTTAGAAAATAGGGTGGATTTGGAAATGGAGGTGTAATTAGATTTGTTAATTCCATTTGTTATTTTGATATTCATTTGTTTGGGTATTCTTTTAGTGGTGTGATAATTGATGATTTGAAGAAACACCAAACAAATTTGGTGAATTTCACATCTTAGTAGAATTTTAATTGAAATCGAGAATTCTCTTCTTTGACCTTTTTCAAAATTTGCAATCAATCAAGTAGTGGACAATATAAGTGAGCTGTCCAAATCAGTCCAGTTGAGAGGCATTTGGAAGAAGGTTGTAAAACGGATTATTTGCTTTTGTACCCGAAAAAAATGCTGACTTGTTTACATGATCAAAATATCCCAATTTAGGTGGTGTTTGTTTTATGGTTCTAGAAAAAAAGGTGATGTGGTTCAAAATTTCAATTCGTGGTTCACTTTTTCAACTGTAACATGTAAGTATTGATTGTGTGGCCCATGTGTTCACTACTTGCTTTTACTATTTACTTTTGAAGATTTATTGGTGGAAGAGATACACAACATAATATTGAGTAAATTGTATATTACTATCCTGTCCTTTGGAATTAGTCTCATTTTACTATTCAAACTTCAAATTGTACCATAGCTTGTACTATCTAAACTCTTGAAAATTGTCCATTTAGTTCAAAATTGTTAATCGACATTAAATAGCATGTGAAATGATATAAATACCCTTCCAGTTTTGAATATGTGAGATAAGTATAATTTTGAAATGGCCAAAATAACCATATTTAAATCATTTTTTCATTGTGATTACACACCATTGTTCACTTTATGCCATAACCTTTCTACGAAAGGACTAGTGCTTGCTGTTGGAAAAGCTACACAATAAAATATTGCCAGAGAAGATGATGTTGTTACCAGGAAAGAGGGATTTCGACCACCGTTGTTGTAATCCTTTTACAATTTATTCAATCCATAACAAAGGGGGGGTTTAGATTTCCATTGTTTCCAGAGAAGATGAGTAATTCTTGTTGTCATTGGGGAAGACAATCAAGTAAAATGGTTTAAAAAATATTAAAAAGGATAGTTTTCACAATTTAAAAAGAATAAGTTACACATGTTATCACGTGATACAAATAACTAATGGACTGCTAACAACGGGTATTAAATTGTCAGTTTCAAGAATTCCAGTACTACAATGACACGTTCTGAAGCTTGAGTAATAAAGTAAAACTAACCCCAAAGTGCAAAGTACTAATCTGCAATTTATCCTATAATATATGTTATATGTTGTGATTATATCAAGGGACCATGTTTTCTTTTGTAGTTTTTGAAAGCACTAATTGTTGATTCCTAATCACCTAACAATATAGGGGAATGAATGAAATAGAATTTCTATTCTTAGAATCAGCTGAAGCCTGTAAACAACTTGAGATAACAATGGTGCTCAAGGGTACCTGTCTTTTTAAATATTTTTATTAGTTTTCAAGTGATTTAGACACACACCCAATCTTTTCTTTTGATAAACGAGAAACACACTTGATAATGAAACATGGATTACATGTTTGAAAAGAGGAAAAAAAAGAAAACACCTCATCATCATCAATTCGTCATTGATGGGTTTCTTTTGTCTTTTTGCTAGATATGTGCCCAAATCAATTCCTATCAATAGAATGATTGTGATGAGAGGAATTACACAAATTTATGGCGTTTGATACCTTGATACGAATGTAGTAACCAATCAGATTTTAGTTAGGTGAAAGTTAAGTTCATTTAATAATTAATAATCAAATAGATAGTAGAATACATTTTTTTTTCCAAATCGATATAATAGAAGGTTGAATCTCAATAAATCTCATAATAAAATCATTTTACAAATTAAAATATCCTATCACGTATTATAAGGGATGAAATTTGGGAATTGAGACTTGAGACCAACCTTGTTATAAGCAACAAAATAATGGAATAGACCCAAATCTCTCCTCTGAAGGCTTTGTAGCATTTTGAATTGTCAAACCTCCCATCTGGAAAGAATAGCCCATCAGCATCTTCAATGATAATCATATGCTGAGGATGCTTGCTTTGTACATATATGCCCTTTGAAAGGTAAGCGATGGGTTGGAAGATGACTGGACCCATCGAATCGCACAAGATCTAATGATATGAGGGTAAGGGGTAGACAGGGAAGAGAAAGGCCCAACCCAATGGCCAACGAGAAGGTCTACAGTGGAGAAAAACAAAATTTGGGGCTAAAACTGCACTATGAGAAATAGGGCTGTCAATGGGTTGGGTCTTATGAACTTGAACACATTGTTTTCAAAATCGGACTGGAAAAACCGGGAACCGGTCACTTGATCGGTTCCGTTTTCCTCCAAAACCGCTTTTTTCCCCAATACCGTTGAATTTGGTCAGTAAATCGCTGAATCGACCGGTTAATCATTCGAACCGTCTGAACCGTTCAAATCTTTTGAACGGTTTTGACCATTTTCTAATTTTTTTATTTTTTTTGTTAAAATGGGCCGGTCGTTCTGGTCGAACAGTTAGACCGTTCGAACCAGTAACCGGACCCCTGACTGGTTCGTTTTTAAAAACCATGCTTGAACATATTGGGTTGGTTTTCGTTTTAGGCCCGACTATTATCGATGCAGAACCGGTTTTACCTAGTCCTGAACCGATTCAGCTCCCAACTGATATATAATATGTATAGTATATTAAATAAATTATGTATTTATATTAGGTAAATATATATTAATAAATTATTATAATCGGGTCCATTGGTTAAGACCTGATTGTCTTAAGAACTGACTGGTTTGATTTTGGGTCTAAAATTATAGACCTTATCAGGTATGGTTTAATTCCAGCTTCAAAATATTTCTTATAGGATCAATTCTAATTCTATCCAGACCTGACCCATTGACAATCCTAACTATGAGAAGGGGTTAAAACAGGAATTTTTGCAATTATAAACATATAGGGATCTGGTGCCAATAAGACACTCCCAATACTGTACCAGCAAGTCACGGTTGTCCCATAAATATTTCTGATGTATAACTTGGATTAAAAAGAGGGGTTTAATTAAGAGTTAGGATCTTTTGCCAATGGCGGTGCCAATGCCGTTGCTCCAGAAAACAGTGACACACCAGTGCCATGTTGAAAAAATCGATGATTTAGAAAATGGTAACATGTTTAAAACCGTTTTTTCATAAAAAATAGTGTTCCAAACCACGTCTTAAAAATCGAGAAAGCATGGTCTATGGAAACTCCGAATTCGACATTTTCTCAACTTGGAGCTCATTGCTGCCAACGAAGACATGATGTGGTAGTGACGTGGACTTCCTATAATGGGTACTAGTGTTGTAAACAGATATGGAGCATTGGTACCAAACATAAGGTGTTGCTGTTGTCCTAGGAAACGCCATTGTTAGCATCCAATTTTGCTCGGTCCCTTCACCCTACCTCTTTGTACCCCTCTTTTGCACTCCAAAAACTTAAAACACAACCAGATTCAACTTGACACTTTCCAAACCCGAAAAAAACCCTCATTTGACCCAATCCACAAGACAAACAAGAACCTTGATCAGACATCATCCATAGACTAGAAAAACTATAACTTAGTTACACATCAATTTTCATGACTAAACTCTATAGGTCCATTGTTCATTAGGCCAACTTCCTTTCTAACAGCCCTAAATCTATGCGATATCAAAATTCCAATTCCTCCAAAATCAAATCTAGTATATCCATTACCTCAAAATCATTAGGAAACAATCAACCAGCGAATCCCACCACGAATCTTCAACAACCAACCGCAAAAACATCAAGATCCCATTTGGATGGTCCTGAATGATTATCAGGATTGACTATATATTTCTCAAATCAAAACCATCCACTTGACTCCTCACCCTAATTCATGCCTACCTACCAAATTGTAGCTCAAAATTCCCTCGTTTAACCCCCCATCAAGCCTAGATTCTATTCCAACAAATCTCATTAATCAGAGCCTACCATCCATCATCCCAACCTCACATGACAAATCAGACCTTACCACTGTGTTTGGAGACCCAAAAAACCCTAGCATGTCAAATCTCACGACCAAACACCTTCGTTTGACCGTTGAAAATGTAAGATTCCATAAGATAAGACCATGATTTGAACTAAATCAATCAATCTGCACCCCTGATCAAATATCCATCACTTCCATTATATTTAGAATGATCAAAAGTGCCAACCCAGCAAATTTCATCCCAAAATTCTTCTATTTGACCCTTCATCAAACAAATATTATATTTAAGCAAATCGCATAAATCCGAACTTATCAACCATAAATTTCCATTATCCCAACCCCATTTGTCCGATTAGACCTCACCACTATGTTCAGAGACCCAAAAAACCCCAAGACACCAAATTTCATGACCAGACTCATTCGTTTGACTGTTAAACTAGAAAGATACCATTTCAACGTATTAGATTAAATTGCCATGTCATCTGGCCCAATCTGAAGCTTTAAAAGGGTGATGACTGATATAAAATCCATTCTTGACCCATTAGAACACCTGGACAATCAAACAAAACCTAATAGACCTAAAAAGATCAAAATACCAAACAGACCCCTACTTAAGAACAAGAAAAGATAAATTAGCGTTTAAAAGTTCCTCAAATTTATATTTTCTGTCATTGACAGCCCCAAATACGAAACTGCAACGTCTGGCACGGCCCAAGCTCCTATTGGACGCATAAACCTGTGAAAACCACCCCCAAATCGAAGAAAATGTTTCACCAAACAAGAAAGCTTGATTGGGTACCTATTTCTTTAAAGAATCTTTGCCTATTTTAGTAAAAGGACTTTGCTCAGTCATAGACACTGTAGCTGAGCGAATTTCAGACCCATTTCCTTCCATTTTTCTGTACATATAGAGGCCCAGCTCGAGCTTGGGGAGGGGGGACTGAAAGGAAAAAACCCAAGAGGGGATTGAGAGGAAGAAACCCAAGGGAAACTAAAGGAAGGAAACCTAAGAGAGGTCCCTAGAGAAAGAGAGAGAAGGAAGAGGAGAGTTTCCCAACTCCTGTAAAACACTCAGTGTGCCTGAAACCCCGAAATCCTTGAAGCCAAGCTCAAGCCTCATCCCCTATTTTCCAAACTCAACACCAGAGACGTTCAGCCTAGTTCCTGCCTTGCTCAAGTTTCATTTGAAATATTTTCTGCTGTTGGAAAGATTGTTTCAAGGTCGTACATGAGAGGTAAGCCTCTCATTCCACCGTATCTTTGCTTTTAGTTTAGTTTAAGGTTGCTTAAAGCCTTGAAACCTTGTTAAACTTACCTTCCTAGCTTCCTCTGGATTTGAGAAAAAGAGGTAGAGAGGCGAGGGTCTTAGGGAAACTAATACCTAAGACCCGATAACATCATCTCAAATTGATTCTAGGCGAAGTTGGGAACATTTTTGCTAGATTTCAGAAGCTTTGAACAATCTTGTTAGTTCGTGTTTTACCAAAATCTGAGCCTGAATAGCTCTCGTTTTGGGCTGCTAAAGCAGGTTGGAGAGAGGGGTGCCTAATACTTTCCCTCTCCCAATTCTTAGACCTGAAATCTCTTGGTTGTGTGCCTTTCCCATGGAAAATAGAGTCACTATCAAAGACTTAGTTTGATTTTTCACATCTGAAAACGATGGCCAATTTCTTCTAAAAAATGGGTGGTGACTCCAAATCTTTTGGGTCAACCATAAGCTTTCCGGAACTCACAGTCCTACCTGGCAGCAACATTTCCAAAAAAAAAAAAGACACCATTTTCTCAGAAAAATGGTGCTTCCAACCCACACATATGCAGCGCCGATGCCAAACATATACAATAAAACACGTTCCAACCATCTACCAATTTGATCGAACACCACACATTTCATCATGAGATTGGGACCCATCATAAAAGTGGGACCCGCCATGTATGAGATGTGCGGTGTGAGATCTGTTGGTAGAGAATTGTAGCATGTTATGTTGGTAGGTGATTTGGACTCGTATTTGTTTGGCATCGTTGTCGTTGCTCTAGAAAAAGATGCCACATTAGCACCACGTCGGAAAAAACGGTGCTCCAGGAAACAAATGTTTGTTTGGAACCATTTTTTCATAAAAAAAACAATGCTCCAAGCCACACCTTGGAAATTGGGAAGGCATGGCTTGGAGAAACGTCGAATTTAGCGTTTCCTGGAGTGGTAACTCCTTGTTGCCAATAGAAATGTAAGGTGACATTGATGTGGCATTGGATAATGGATATTAGTGGTGAAAACGTTTTCCGAAACATTGATACCAAATAAAAAAAATTATTGCTCAAAAAAAAAGTCTTACCTAACCGCAAAATTTTCAAACAAAAAAAGGAAACCATTTTCTCAGAAAACGATGCTCCCAACCCACAACCCACACATCAGCGGAACCTTTTTCGGAGTGCTGCATGTGCATCACGGATGACAAACATATACTTAATTAAACCCCTTGATTTAAATAATGGTTCGCCCCAACTTTTCCCAATGCGGATGGATGAGGATGACATTGTTGCCCAGGCGCATGTTAGGGGCAAGACCCAGAATTGTCAGACATGGTAAATGCAGTGCAGCCCACGCAAAAATAACAATTTCTTACTTTATCTTATCGAGGGCAAAAGTAAAAAAGTAAAAATAAAAAAATAGAAAAACAGAAATAAGATGAGTGGTTAGCAATAGCAAAAGGTTGGGATCCACAAAGGCACAAACGTCTTAGTGACAGCTGTATGGCACCCGAAGGTCGAAGGCAGACACCCTGTCAACAACGGGCAGTCCCATCGCCAACCCCAACCCAACTCCCATTGTCCTTCCAAATTTTTTTGTTGTTGAACGGTCATTTCGGGCAACCTGCCCGTAAACCATCTCTCTCTCTCTCTCTAACTTGGCATCCCCTATGTTATAAACCCCTCTGTACTCTCCCTTCCGCCTCTCACCCACCTATCGAGCTCTCTTCCTCTGCGTTCCTCTCTGCATCCACCCTTCTACACAGAGGAATTAGAGAGCTCATCTCTCTCCATCTCCCCCCTCTCTCTTTCTCGCTCTTGCTTTCTCTCGCTCGTTTGTTTTTTCAAAAGAGTTTCAGAAATGGAGTCATTGAAGATGAGGTTGTTCGCTGCTGTAGTCGTGATGATGATGGTCATCTCGGCCGTCCAGAATGTGGCAGCCGCAGACGCTCCTGCACCAAGTCCCACCTCGGACGCCTCCGCCTTCGTCCCCACCGCTCTCGCTTCCGTGATGGCTCTCGCCTTTGGGTTGCTCTTGTAATCAACTACATATAAAATGGAAGGAGTAGTTCTGAGTTTTCTTCTCTCTCTGATTCCTCGTCTCTGGCTCTCGCTCTCACTCCAGTAGATTTCAGTCTCTAATCTCTTAATTACCGGTGCAGAGGGCAAGAATGGAGAATTGAGTTCGGGAGGATCGTCGCTCTGTTCTCACTTCTTTTTCTATCTTTCTCGACCATTTTCTGTCACTATTAATTAATTGTTATTGGGGATTTGTTTGGGTGTGCGATTGGTTGATGTATCTTCGGTATATATTTCTGTAATTATTTTGGGTGGAGGTGGTTTAGGACAATAAAAGTGTGATCTGAAGAGTGCTTAATCTGAGGGAGAAGAAGAAGGATTGGAGGGGTTCAGCTGGAAGAGTTTTGATTGATCCAGATTGATCTGTTCATTAATCATCATTTGTATCTGAATTTGTATTTGAGTTTGTATTATCATCATCTTCTTCCTCTCCTTCATCTTTGTACTTCGGGTCCTATTTTATAGTAATAAAAATTTCTATTTCTTTCTTTTCATCTTTTTTTTTTTTTCCTTTTTGAAATTCTCTTCTTTATGTGGTGGTTGATTGGATGACCCTCCATCCTCCATCACTGTCTCGTCTTTTTATGGTGATGGAGTCTCTGTCATGAGCTGTCTTTTTGGCTGCATGTTAAGTATTGAAAATGCACATGCATTCAGTAAGTATTGAAATTGAAAATTCATATCATAAATAATTATAGTAAGAAGAAATATTAAACGTAGTTATTAAAATAATGATAAAAAAAATTATATAATTTGTTTATAATAATAGTTATGGTGCATCTTATCATGTGCTCGGTGAAGATTGTTATTTAAACAATGGCCACAAAAGCAATTATATTTAGCTTTTTTTAAATTAAAACATATTAATTGTAAATATTATTTTACAATTGCTCCTCATAAGATCTTCAAATCGGACGGAGATGGCACAACTGTAATTAGTGTGACTTTTTTTTTTCTAGAAAAACAGTCTATATCACTAATCACCGTATGGTCGGTATTGAATTTTCATATGCACGACAGATGAGTGTGGGTAAATATCTTGCGCAGGAAGCTCAGGTTGTTTTTTTCGAGTTCACGTCTCCGCCCCACAAGGAGCCGCCCAAAACGCCCCACAGCACATTCCCGCTGTATATTGGGAACATCTGCAAATGTCACTGTAGCAGACATTGCACAAGAGCTAACTAGCTCCTGCTAGCTTATTGTAATATATTGAATACCCCGCTTGCATCACTGAGTGGGGATCGGGTTATGGGTTTCGGGATGGACTACCCCATGGACCGAAAATTGTAACAAACATTGTTCAATCCCAGTTTGCACCAGGGGTGGGGGTTATGCACAACGTTCAAACTATTGATACTCTCCTACACCCTTTTCACCCTTACCAGGGAGTATCCATACTTTCAATGGCTTTCGAAATCAGATTAGACTGGATGGTTAGATCGGAAAAATTAGGAATCAGTCAGGTGATTGGTTTCATTTTATACTAAAACCGTTATTTCATCAAAAACCGTTGATTTGGTTAGTAAATTACTGACCCAAATAATCGAATCATTTAAATCATCTAACAATTTTTGCCATTTTTTAAAATTTATTTTATCAGAACAGGCCATCCGTTTGATTTAAATGGTCGAATTATTCGATCCGAGAATTAGACCCCTAATCGATTTGTTGGCCGATTCAATTTTAAAAACCTTAATACTTGAAACCCCGATTATGATTTTGAGGGATGGGCTACCCTCGTGTAGCCCCCATGGAGCAAAAATTGTAACAGACATTGTTCAATTCCTGCCTCATCAAGGGTGTGATGGAGTACCCTTTGTATAAGTCCCATGGAGCAAAAATTGTAGTAGACATTGAATAATCCCAGCCTGCACCAGGGGTGGGGTTATGGCCTTAGTACTTCTTAGAAGTTTTCAAAGAAATGGAAAGTCAAGAGACATATGCTGAGCATTACAACGGTCTACATTTTCAACGTATTCATCAATTGGGGGGGTGGGGGGGGGGACAGAGACTAAAAGGCAATGTGCTAAGCTCCTGTTTTCATTCTAAGGCCCCATTTACTTTTCGGTAAGTTATTTATCTAGAAAAATGTAATTATTTGGGTAAGTTTTTTTTAGGAAACATTTACCCGGGTAAGTGCATTTACCCATGTTCTTTTATTTCTTAGGTAAATTAGGTAAGGACCATTTTAGCCTTAAAAATCCATTATTAAAAGGGGCACTTTTGTCCCATTCAAGTGTTAGAGGCTTTCTCACTAGGTGGGAACGTTATTTACCTACTTAAGAGATGGGTATCACTTACCCCCAAGGAAAATAAACTTTCCCTGGTCTCCACATAAATCTGAATAATGAATATGAGATTCTTGGTCACTGGGAACCAAAATCCCATTGACCAATTTTCCCCTTCTCAAAATCCAAAAAAAGAACACCCCCTAAAGGTATTTATCTTTTTCCTTTTTTTAAATTTTATAATTTAAAAATTGAACAAAATAATTCAAGTCACCAATCACCTCTAAGACTTTTACATTCCTCATTAATACATCATTAACTCTCTCCTTCAATAACTCATGCCACTAATATGTATATATATATATATAATATGCATTAAACTGCAATTATTAGTAAAGATTAATTATATTGAAATTGAGATATTCAATAATTTATTATTATATTAAATAATCTACTTCCATTAAAAAATAAAAATAATTATTACTTATTATTATTGATAAAAATATTTTTTATTAGTACAATAAAAATAATTTAATTAATAAAAGGAATAAGATAAATAAAAAACTAATATCAATTTAAAATTTTTATAAAACTAATACAAAATTATCAACTAATTATTAGTTTTATAATTAAATTTTATTAATTCAAAGCCAACTTAAGTTCCACTAAAAATACAAATTTATATAAATTTCATAAGGTATTTAAATTTAATAAAAACTTAATATATTTAAATTGAAAATGTCATAGAACTCCATCTTCAATTTTGCTTATAAATAAAGCCTGTGCATTGATTGTGCTTATACCCAATCAAGGAACAGGATCCACTCCTCACACTTGGGCGCCTCACATACACATTCACCATGCATTGGAAACATCTCCCGTGAATAATTACTTATAAAGGAAGATGTTCCCAATGCATGGTAGGATGTGCATGTGAGGCGCCCTATGTGAGGAGCAGATCCGGTCTCCCCAATCAACATGAATGCACATGGGACTGAAACGAGAAAAGTATAAAATGAAATTAGAAATATAATAGGTCAGTGAGTCAGTTCAGTCTGGTGGGTTGTTGGGTGAACCTTTGCCCATAAGCTAAGCTAAGATGTGGGTGACCGACACTGCCACGCATGTTACTTTTATTTCTTTTCCCATCTTTTCTTAGTCCCACAATTGTTCCCCTCAAATTTCAGTCTTGCTGAGGTAAAATGCAACCTAATTGCAGAGTTTGTAAGAGTTCATATCTCTTCTTCAATACCGGTACCCAATGTTGGTAACAGCTAGTTGGATCTTTTATAAATAGAAATTCTGTTCATTTAGCATCCAGTCACACATTGAAATTGTTTCTCATATGTTTATGTTAAATTTATAGGGAGATTAGGGATATTCCCAATGTGGGGCGGGATTTTCATGCTTTCACCATGTGTTTAGAGTTTTTACTTGGAGAGAATGGGGACACACAATGAGCCCGGGGTAGTCCATCCCCCATACCCATAACCCCCAATCTTGGTGGCAGGGGGATTTGATCCCAAGTATTCGCATGTAAGGGTGTCGATGGATCAGTTTTGGGTTGGAATCAGTCCAACATCAAAATCCATTTGAACGGATTGGATGGACCAATAATACATATCGAATTTGGACGGACTGGATGGACCAATATAACATATTGGATTGGACCTGGTCCATCCATAATGAATTTATATTGGATTGAGCCAATATCTGGTCCATTGATAGAAGATAAGAACATAGGTGTCAATGGATCAGGTTTGAGTTGAAACCAATTTAAATTAACAGGAATTTGAACAGATTGGACAGTTTCTGGACCAGTCCAAAATGATCCAAAATATTCATTGGACTGGATTGGACCAGGTCCATTTATAATGGAATCATATTGGACTGGACCGAATTGGACCAAATCCAATCCAATTGACACCCCTATCCGCACGCTACAACTAGCTAGAGATGCTATCAACTGAACCCCATGATTGGATACCGGCTCAACCTTCAGCATTTTCTTTAAAGTGGTTGCTCTCATACTCAAATATACATTTTCTGTAGGCCCAGTTTATGATTTTCAGTTCTTATGTTACAGAGAAAGGCTTAAAGTTGAATGCATTGATCAACATGAGAATTACATCAATATATAAAGTGAGAAATCCTGTTTTAATTCAAACTCTATCATATCACTACTCTCTTCCCTTTAGCGCCTTCAAACCCATAGGATCAGAGATCTTGATAGATTTGCCAAATACTTTGCAATGCTGTGATGTTCCTAAAACCTCCAATCCTGCTGTGACAATGATGATGTGGCAAGTATTAGTCTATTCCACCATAGAGATAGTTCCATCATCCATACTTGCTGGGATGATGATGTAACAGTCTATTGAGATGACATGGCAATTTGATGATGATTGAAAATCTCCATACGTGTGGTGATAATGATGATGTGATAAGTGTAAGTGGTCCTGCTGCTTCTTCAGTATTGTAATTAAAATTTAGCCATTGTAGGCTAACTGAAAAGGGCCACGGCAGGTTAAAAAGTCCACAATGGGTCAATCAAAATATCACCATGGGCTGGCTTCTAGAGCTGATTCAACAACGGACCAACATGAGGTAGACTGAAGATAGGCAGGGTCTCTATGGGCCAAAATAAAATTGCGCAATGAGTTTTTTTTTTTTTTCTGTTTTTTTGTTGTTCTTCTTCTTTGCTGAAATGGGCCTTCAAAGGTCAAAACCAAAATATGATGGACGTTGAGGTCAGTACTCTCAGGACATGGGTTTCATTAGGACTAAAAATTAATAATTAAAGGTTAAAAAAATTCTTCGAAACTAGGTCTGCTTTGCACACCAGTAAGCAACAAGTAGGCGTCCATTAGTGGTGTATAATATCCGAATTTGAATCCAATTAAATATTCAAATTATTATATATAAAATATTTTATATAATATATAAGAATTAAATAATCGATCAAATTCGGATATTTATTGAATCGAATCAGGTCATATCCAAATTCATCTGATTAACTATTCGGTATGAATTTAATATCTAAATTCGACTGGTTAGATATTTGAATTATCCGAATTCGATTCGATTATATCGAATATTGAATTCAAAATTGAATTTTCAAATATCGTTGACACCCTAGCATCCATCCCATCTCTGATCATAGCTATTCAATGCTGATTGGTATTAAAGATTGTTCAGTCATAGCATAACGAACAGCAGAGTGTGCACAGAAAATCCAGATTCAATGTTCATAAATTGTAACGGTATTGAAGATGACCGAGTGCGACTGTGTCCGTCCAATCATAACTAACATTTTTCCCCTTGCGCCCAGATTGAAGATCACCATGGACTAGGGATGGTAATAAGGTGGGTTTGGGAGGGTTTTGTAAATTCTAAACCTCACCTGTCTCCCTAAACATCTCAATTTTATTCAGCCTAAAACCTGTAGCGGGTTGGATTTTGAGAATCGAAACTTTCTTTCACATGAAAATGTAAAACCCCTCCCAACCCCACCCTCCCCTGTATTTTTATTTTAACAAAAAACTCCCTTGTACTTTTTAAAAAATATGCAACTACCTCCCTTCCAAGACAAAAAAGCCAATATAATGTTTTTTGTATTTTTTTAAATGCCTATTTTTCCTAATTCAGCCTAAAACTTGTAGCAAGTTGGATTTTGAGATTCAAAACCCTCCCCACACATGGAAATGTAAAACCCCTCCCAACCCTACCCTCCCTTAGGGTGAATTGGGTTTAAAACCTGTATTTAACATGAACAGAGTTTCCAATTATTTGATCAATACATGTAAAAATCACACCCTATCAATTATCCTTTACATAAAATTCAGAAGGATAAATTACAAAAACCTCCCCTGAGTTTTCTAAAAAGAATAAAAACCTCCCCTATATTTTTATTTTAACAAAACCCTCCCTTGTACTTTTTAAAAAATATGCAACTACCTCCCTTCCTAGACAGAAAAGCCAATATAATGTATTTGTTTTTTTTCAAAATGCCTATTTTGCCATATGCCTATCTATTTAAATACTCTCAAATAACCATTCAACCTAAAAGCTTAAGATGTTAGGTGAGGTCATTGAATAGGTTGATACTCTCTAAAATGCCCCCTCACAAGAAAGCCCATTGGGCTTGAAGCATGAACAAGAACAGGCCCACTCGTACCTTGGGCTGAAACTTATATTTAATTATAATGGGGAAACGAGGATCAAACACTAGACACTAGGTTAAAATGATTTCGATACCATCTCAAAGAACCATTCAACCTAAAAGCTTAAGCTGTTAAGTGAGGGAAACGAGGATCAAACACTAGACACTTGGTTAAAATGATTTCGATACCATCTCAAAGAACCATTCAACCTAAAAGCTTAAGCTGTTAAGTGAGGTCCTTGAATAGGTTGATATTCTCTAACAAATATTGCTCATTCTCTTCCTAAGAACTGAGAACCAGAGCCACCGTCTCTCTCTCTGACACATTTTGTGAACCCTTCGATCCACCTTCTACATGCACTCTCCAATAACAATTCGCCACATCATTGAAACTTATAAACGACAGTTAATTCATTTGAAAAAAAAGTAAAGTATATAGAAATACTGAGTTATGCTGGTTGCAACACCATTGATCTCCAGTTACACGGTACTCCATGAAAGGAAGAGTTGTTGTATAGCAGTCGTTTATCATGGATAAACTACTGGAGTTTGGGAGGAAAGCTTGATTCTATGTTAGGGTTCTTTCGGGATATGAGGAGAGAAGAATCAGATCCTACAGATTGCAACTGCAAAGACGCCTTGAACAGGCACAAGAAAGGAAGCCAGTCTTGAGAAGGATCACAGAACAGGCTATTTCAGCTGAGGTTCGTCGTATGGTTGAAGAAATGCAGACATTAATTAAACTGTTTGGGGTGAGGCCCCCATCGGCCAACCCATTAAGAGGTTGCAATCTTGTGGGATTATTAGGGTCTTGTTTAGGGGGGGCGTATTAGCTGGAGACAAAAACATACACATCCGACTGAATTATCTATCACAGTTGGACATGCCAGTGTTAAATATAGTTGGGTCCTAGATGGGGCTCACAGTGAGCACTGGTGTGTTCAACTGTGATAGGTAGTTCAGCCTGGTGTGTATAATTTTGTCTCCAGCTCATCCAGACTGTTTGTTTAGCCTAATATCATACCTTATCCATACCCATACCAGTTGAAGGAGTATACATATATAGATGGGTCCGATTATGATATGGAAAATCATACTATATCTAAAACCTCTTTTATTGCCACGTATAAAGCAATTACCGAATTTATTTAAGTAACCGGTAATTATTATTTTTATATATTAATTAAAATTTAAATCACTCTTTAACTTAACTGTTAACCGAATCCTCGTTACCCATTCTTATCTCCTTCTGGTCGAACTTCTCCTTTTGAAATTGTAAATCCACAATTGGATTATGGATTTGACCTAAGTAAAGGATTTGGATTTGGTGAATACTTACCCTAGGATGTATGCGAATCAAAATAATGTTCCTCTCCTGTAACCTTATAAGTGGAGGAGCAATTGATTGATGGTTGTCAGACAAAGCTGCAACAATCTCAGATTGAACTTTAATCACCTTTCATTGTCAACAACCTAATCATTTTATGCATACTTTTCAAAATAATCTTGTCATCCTTATAGCGCTTAACCTCTGCTAACACGCCAACAATGCGTTGGGAATCCACCTCTGTATTTATTTTCCGGTGTAAGACATCAATTTGATCCTCAAATGATCGCATTGTGTTTACAACTACAAGTGTTTCATTAAGATCAAATACCATGCCAAGACATCTAAGATTTAGCATGACAAGACAAGAATTATAAAGCACTGGTGCAACATTAAAACCCCACAAACATAAATATTGTTTATCATTCTTCCTGGATAAGATGGCTACCAAATGGAGTTCCTCCTCTCCTAGTTGCATAAATGTAGTCTGTAAACCAAAAATCAATAAACACAAGGCATAGTAGGTGAAAAAATGCTTTGAGAAGTTGAAAATAAGGACATACAGGGAACTAGTAATTGAGTTGTATTTCCAGAGGAACTGAATGCTAACAAAGAAGCTGAAACACTTGGTCAGTTGGTAAAAAGTAATTGAGTTGTATTTTCTTCTGGGTTGGACATATTTCTGAATTTGATACCAGCTAGAGAGATTTTGATATTTTGTTTTGTTACGATTTGTTATGTTGGAGTTGGAGTTCTACCAAGAAAGACCATTATTACTAGTACGATGCTGTATTAATCTCTAGTGCTACAACTCAGTTACTTCACCACCTCGGTAGTTGCCCACGAATATGTGCATTGTGGAACTCTTCGATGGCATAATCCTACAACAATCCCTCCTTGTTGACTGCACATGAAAAAAGAAATCTGGTTAATAACCAAAATGCAGAAAAATACACCTCTCATCTCCTATGGACTACAGTCTATAGATGTGGCTGCAGGTGGTTAATAGAATAATAAGTACTTAAAGAAATTGTTTGGTCTCTTGAAGACGACAATAGACTTGATTGCAGCTGGGGAAGCCATTTTCCATTGGCAATAAAGGTTGTCTCTGTCTGTAGCGGAATTCGATTGCTGGGGTTGGAATTTGGAGAGAAAGAGAAAAGGGGGAGGGTGACATTTTTTTTGAAGTGTGATTTAAAGAGAGAGAGAGAGAGCAAAACCTTATACTTTGTATGTAGTTTACATTTCCACTCTCCCTAACCATCTTCTCCTAGACAATCCTATTACATCCACGGTAATCAATAAGACTAATAGAAAGCACACTCAGGGTCATTCTTCTTCGGCATTACTCCTTGAGTCTCTCCTAATGGAGGAAGCTGCTATGCTATGTAATAGATGAGCTAGGAGTGGGGATTCGGCAGTGGGGAATGCAGAGGAATTGGAGGGAGGTGATACATACTGGGTGAAGGAATTAGACTATAGGATGCAGATGTAGAATCAAGAGGCTTCACAGGACCAAGGGCTTGTTTGGTTCACTGGAATAAGGGTTTGGAATCAGGATAGGAATGGCCCATTACATTTCCACTTCTGGTGGAATGGCATTCCCTCCCCTACCCTTGGGAATGAGATTTCATTTCAACTTATTTCAATTCCGATTCCGTTTTTGGTTTTCACCTCAGGTAACCCGACCAGGTCAGGTCGGTTGGGAAAACCCCAATAAACCGACCTAACCCGACCCGTAAACACCCCTAACTACAATAATACCCACATACCCAAAAGCGGGTGCTGAGAAAAAACAATACTCCATTTTCATTTTGTTTTCTTGCTCTCTCTTTCAGCATGAACGTAGTCTATCCGATAAACCCGAACTGAGAGAACAAATTTTATCATTTTTGGATCAGTGATTTTGTCCGATTTATAATTAAGTCGGTTCTGGTTCTTAACTTCTTATTCCGAATCGACTCAAACCCAAATTGATTATTTTGTTAATGATATATAAAAGCATAAATTTCGTAAATAATATATAAGATAATTTTAATTAAAAAGCACTTGATTTATTAATACGTGTAAATAATTTATTATTTTACTATCACTATCATTTTTTTATGATTATATTATCCAAAACTAAGTTTTAAGTTGTTATTTATTTAAATAATTGGGATGCGACTGGTATAAGCTGTCCGAACCGGAACCAACCCACTGACGGCCCATGTTATAAAATGTTGGGCAATCATAATCTTGACTGGGCTCAGGTAATTGGGCTTAGTAGGTAACTGAGCCCAACTCAAGTTTAGGCCAAGTTTGAAGCCCAGGCACAGAAGTGGCATCAAAGGTTAGAAGTTAGGGCACAGAAGTACACTTTTGTCATTCCAAAGCCCAAAAGGGCATTTTCGCCATTCAAAAATAATAAATCTCGTTTATAAATAATGCAGAAGCACCTAGGTCGTTTATCTCAGAACAAAACCCTAATTGCGTAGTGCCCTCCCAAATTCGCACCCCATGGAAATCCATCAACTCTGTCATTCTCTTTTCTCAATCTGTTTATTCTTTTTCTCTTTTTTCTAATCAACTGGAAATCGCTAGTGGTGATCGGCGAAATGCCTCTTTGAGTAGCCGGATGTGGGTTTCGAGGCTTGTCCTCGAGTCTGTAACATGTTGGCTTAGTTAGGAGGCAGAGAGAAAGTGATCGTTCCTGTCTTCTGGACTGGGTCGATCTTCTCAGGCCTTTTGAGGGGACTTCTCGATGATTCTTCAAATCGATTGTTCTCCAAGCAGCCTTGGACATCTCCATCGTTTCTTTCGAAGTTTTCAAAGTTAGGGTTCCTTCCTTTTCCTTCTTAATTTTCTTTTGTTTTTGATTGATTTAATCAACCAAGAAAATGAAGGATCGATTGCCTCTCGAATAACCGGAAGTGGAAATCAATACGCCGCATTCGGTCCAGACAGAGGCGCACAGTAAGAGACGTGTGTGGTTCGACTTCGGGCGGCACACCTCCATCCCGAACCGTTTGAGGGAAAGGAGCTATTTCTTTCCCAGTTCCTTTCTTAGATTGGCTTCGGATATCTGCTTTCGGTTTTATTAGTTTTCTTTTGTTTTCAGATTACTATCAGAAATATATCTCAGCTCGGAGTCGTTGAAAAGTTCGTTCGGTTGAGATAAAGAAATACCTGTTTGTTTTTGCTAAAGTTGATATTTGGACCGAAAGTGGTGATTTCACTTAAATTGAGTCCTTCCGTGGATTATCAGTTGCAGAAATTGCCTGAATGAAGCCTAATAACTCACTGATACCGGTGGACTTGGTATAGATAGTTGAGAATGACCACCAGCTGAGACCTCGGCCACTCTAATGGGAGTTTATCCCCTTCAATCGTTGTCAAAAATCCCAATAGAAAAAAGCTCAATAATAAGCTATCCTTACTCATTATCGCTTTTATCTTCCCGCTGTCGTTTCAACACTTTGACAAAGCATTGAGACATTAATCAAACGCAAATGGACGAATTGTCTCTGAAACTGAAACTTTCAGCTAAGAACGACGATCTGAGGAAGAAGTAAAAATTAATCGGTTTAACTGAATTAGGGTTTCTACGGTGTATAATAACGAGTTAGATTTTGTTCTTATTTTCTTCAACTCCGATTTCTTCGGACAAAGGAGTGAGAATACTGAAAACCCTACAGAGTGGGTGTGAGCGCAGTGCCGTTTCTTTCGAGGAGGCGTCCGGCGTCCCTCCGGCTCCGGTTATGATCCAGCAGCTGATACGGTCTCTTGGCGTCCTTCCCAACATGGAGCCGCGGTATCAAACCCGCGTAACGGGCTCTCGTCTACAGCGTTTCGTCTACAGTGTTGGTCCGTGTTGGAGCAAATAATGGACTTAGGCTGCGTTTCGAATCATTGTAAAACGTCAGGAATCAGTCTAAAACGTACGTAGTTAACTTTGTGTAAAAGAGTATAAAGTTTTATATTGACAAAATCGATAATTGATGAACTTTACGATTGATAGGTTTTGATAAACTTTGTGTAAAAGAGTATACTGTTCTTGATTTACACTGATTCTAAATACAGCCTTAATTTAAGGGCCCAACCGGGTTCGAACCAGTGACCACTTGATCTTACACTCTTTGCCATATATATATATATATATAAATATATCATGTGTCGATGCCACGTAAAGCTACGTCATTATTTAAAGGAATTTGTACTGAAATTTCTGTTTAATACTTTAATTAGGCGATTTTGTTTTTTCAAAAAAATTGGCTAAAAATTAATTTTTAAATGATACTCCAGTACAAAAAATATCAGCCTTGAGAATCAGTACTAAATACTTAAATAGACTTAAAAGCCCAATTTTAAAAAATAAGCTAAATTCGTCTTACATAGCACAAATAATATCAAACAAAAATCACCGATTTTTGCAAATAATGAAGGTATAGTTGATCAATTTCCAAAAAGGCCAAAACCCAGGCCTGGGTAATATTTGACCCTTACGTGAACACACGAAAAAATAAAAAACATAAGGGTCCTATTGCGGTAATTGTGTCGATGGGTCAGACCGTATCAGGTCAGCAATATGTAAATTTATACATATGCATTTATATATTATTTTTTTTTATTTTATTTATGATTTTAATTCAGTTTTTAATTTTATATTTATAAAATAGTGGGGCAAGGTGCCATTTAGACGCATCTTGAAATGTTATTGAAAATAGAAAAAATAACTTCAATAGGACATCAGAATGCAAAGTTACGGTCTCATAAAATTTGCATTCACATTTAGTGTACAACCTGTGACCTGATCATTGGTTCAAATGGATCAATGGTTCAACTGGCCGAATTGGACGATTTTTGACAGTCAATAAATTTTAACTATTTTCTGGGCTTTACTAAAACCGAACGCCGAGTCTTGACCGGATGATGATTCAAACAGTCAACCGGTTAAATCAACAGCTAATTGAAAACATTGATTTCAATTATATCAAACTCAGGTTAAGATTCATGCCCATTAAAAATTTAATAAATTCCAAACACAACCAACAAGATGCAACCCTAGTAGCTGCTTGGTGCTACAACGAATAATGCTTCTCTTTTGTTTTTTGTTTTTCTTTTTTCTTATTCTGTAAATCAGATGCCAGGAACTCAGATAACCACTATGGAGCACTGTTTACAGTCACTTTCAATTCAATAATGCTTCTCACGGTACATCTAAAACGCTCACTATACAAACTTTGTTGTATTCCTAACTACTAATTAGGCCCTCCATTGTCCTCAACCACAAATTCATGGGTAGTTTTTCAACCCAACCTTGCTGCATTTGATATTGATACACCTTCAACCTAGGGCTAGGCTATAATAATGATTTCCACAGCTCAAATCCCCAACAGTAGACACGGTACATCTAACCATCTACTTTTAATATCAGGGTCATGATCAAACCACAATCGGCAACAGCTTCGGAGTGGAAAAGCCAGGTTAAGATTGACTATTTAAGAGGGTTTTTTCAAATTTAGACACATTATGAGAAGTTGATCTTAAAGTCTACACCCATTATTATCATTCAGACAAGTGACCTCTCATTGTATAGAAAGCTAGACACGTGGCAATTTCTAAGAAATTCTAAATAAAACCTACAACCCACTATCAGCTTCCCACCATTCAGACACATGACCTTATCATATTTTTGGAAAGTTAGACATGTGACATTTTCTGAGAAGTTGCCGTTAAAGCCCATAACCCACTACCACCATTTTCAACCAATTCCTAAAAAAATGCAGAAAATGCAAAAATGGTTATCCACAACCACTTCTGCCTACATTCTATCATTCTCACTTACATGGTGTTTGGAAGCATGAGCGTTTTTTGGGATTAAGAGAAAACGTCCATGCTTCCAAGACCCGTTTTTCACAAAAAAATGATTCTACCACGTAGGTAGTGAGCAACACTATGCTGTTTGGTAAGGTGATTTTCATCACCGTTTTTCATGTATGTGATTACAGGTAAGCACCACATAGGATACACATCAGTCAACTGTTGGGGGAAACGGTTCACCGATGCATGAAATGCCTATGTTGAGATACATGGGCGTTTCATGCATCAGTGGGGTCCCGAATTTCGAGGCATGCCTGATTTTTTAATAATCGATTGAACCAAACAATGAGATACATGGGCGTTTGTTGAAACACCTCTGTGGATTCGACGTGGCATCGTTTTTTTGAAAAACAGCCACGGTTCCAAACATCCCCTTAATCATTAACCCTCTACCTATCATAACAAAAGAAAATTATTGATATTCTAATAATTATTGAAAAGCTATTTTTTGAAATTTTAATAATTATTTAAAATATTAATAAGTATAAATTTAACATTATTGATTCCCCATACTTAGTACGGGGTCATTCACTAGTGTGATTAAATAGGAAGTTTTTCTAGAACACGAGTGCTAAACCCCACCACAACTAACCTCTAATGCAAAGCCCCCCCAAATGGGTTTTAACTCATCCAAAAAAGCAGTTTAGTCAACGCCTCCAAAACAGACCCTTAGTATTGGTCTTTAGGTTGCATTAGGTTGCAATGTATATGCAAATATGTACACTACATATTTACCCATTTTTCGGTTCATGAATGCAAACACGGTTCACATTTTAAACCATTTTTGCATTGATCTTGTTTGTTTGAAATCGGTGCAAAGTGTGTGCCCATCATTAAATGCTCCAACTATCTTATGCTCCAATACCTTAACTTTGGTCAAAAAGTTAATTATCAAAAGAACACAAAATTGTGTCCAAAAGATAGGTACTAAAATGCTCTCTTCTCAGAGTACAAGTGTCAGAATAGAAAATACATTTTTGATCTGATAGTCATTACTTTTTTACATATCAAACAAACGCTCGTAAATGTGAACCAGGGTACATAAATACCTCGGTTCAGCATTTGTATCGCAAACAAATGGAGCCTTAGGGAAAATTTCACTTTAGTATCCTGAACTTTGGGGGTAGTGTCAAGTTAGTAACCAAACTTTCAAATGTGTCACTTTAGTACCTAAACTTTTAAAAAGTGTCAAGTTGGTCCCTGCCATTAATTGACCGCCAGTTATTTGTTGAAAATGTTAAAATTACCCTTCAAAATAAGACACTGTTCATTGTCTTCTACCTTGAGACTGAATTAGTTATCTTCAAAGAAAAAGAGAGAAAAAACATGAAATATGATAGAGGGAAATAATAACTGAAAGCAAAGAAATAACTAGACAAGAATGTGTTTCAGATCTAAAGGTAGAAGACAATGAAAAATGTCTTCTTTTGATGGGTAGTTTTGACTTTTTCAATAGATAACCGACGGTCGGTTAATGACACAGACCAACTTGATGCTTTTTGAAAGTTTAGGTACTGTAGTGACACATTTAAAAGTTCGGGTACTAACTTGGCACTATCCTGAAAGTTCAGGGTACTAAGGTGGAATTTTCCTTATTCTTCTACCTGATAATAGAAAAGGGGGATCCATTCTCCATCAAACATTTTACCAAGGAAAAGAGCATAAATGCATAATAATATTATATCATTCATGAATCACCAAATGAAAACATGCACTTTAAATAAGAAGTTCAAGATTTTTTTTTTTTTTTTTTTACTTCAAAGGCAAAAAAGAAGAAGAAGAAAAAAAACACATGCACATATACCAAGAACATGCTTTCTATGTTTTTATTTCAAGAACAATTTGTTTTCAAAGCAAGATGGTTTTTATTTATTTTTGAAACTCAATCACATTGAACAACATCCCATTTCTTATCCAAGATTGTGGCCTTGCACAAGGAACAAATTTGACCCTTTTCCAGGAAATAGTCTCTCACACAAAGGATACAAATGCTATGAGTCTACTCACCAACGATTGTGTGATTTGAAAATAAATAATTTTTTTTTTTATTTCTGTATTTACGTTCTTTCTATCAATTTCTCTTATTCTCTCTCTCTCTACCTGTCGTTCTCCCTTAATCTCTCTCATTCTCTTTCTCTCCCGCCCCCTCTCTCATTCTTTTCTTTATTTTTCTTACATGCTTATATGGTATTAATTAGATCGTATAAAAGAACATGGGACCAATTTGATATGGTTCAAAAATCATTACACCAATTTGATAAAAATTCACAAGAAACTATTGAGTATGAAATTTACACCAACTTGATTGAACAAGTGGTTGGTCCCTTTATTTCTTTTATACGGTTTGATTAAGGGTGAATGAGAGCGAGAGAGAGCGAGAGAGAGAGAGAGAGAGAGAGAGGTTTTGATTCAGCTACAAACCGAAGCTGAGAGAATAGGAGAGATAGAGGGAATGGGAGATCGAGAGATGACTATGAGAGTGAGAGAGAAGGGTGGGAGATCAAGAGATAGAGAGAGTGGAAGAGAAAATGTGTTTAAAATTTGGTTTTACAAAATATATTTATATATAGATAAACTTATATATATATATATATATTATGGTTTCAAAATATTTGCAAAATGTTTTAATTCCTGGGATCCATGTGAATAGAGAGTGCAGCACTGTACCTCGTAGCCGAGGGAGAGGTCCTTTCTTGTCGGGCAGTGTTTGATCATTAAGGCTTGAGGAACTCGGCCACGGTCGCGGGCTGGTTAGCTACCATGTGCCACTTGAATTCCTTGTGCGTCACCCCTCTTTTTGCTGCGGCAAGCTGTACTGCGGGGTCTAACCGAGGTATCTGCAAGCATGCGTCGTTGAATCGTTTGATGTAGCCCCGTATGGGTTCTCCTTCCCTTTGGACTACTTCGAAGATGCTTTCCTCTGCTCTGGGGCACCGTTTGCTGGTAACAAAGTGTGCAGTGAAGACCTGCACGAACTGAGCCCAACACTTTATCGATCCGGGGGCCAGGTTCCTGTACTAAGTGCGGGCTACCCCCTTGAGGGTGGTGGTGAAGGCCACGCACATGCATGATTCGCTGGCCCTGGCGAGGTGCATTTGGGACTGGAAAGCGTCCACGTGATCGTTGGGGTTGAAGGATCCGTCGTACTTGTCTAGGGGCGGGAGCTTGAAATCTCTAGGCAAGGGGACTGCCAGGAGTTCTGGGGCGAGGGGGGAAGGAACTGAGAGAATCGGGGCGATTCCTACCTCGTCCGAGCTCGTCTCGCCTTTGCCTCTGAGCTCGGATAAGACGCGGGTGGCGGTTCGTCGACTTCGACGGCGTCTTCGCTGCAGAGTGGGTCTTGTGCTGGCGTTGCTGGCCTCCGTGTTGCCGAGCTCGATGGGTTCAGAGTTCTGGTAGTCCGCTGCTGCCAGTGCGCCGAATCGGTTTCCCACCAGTAGGGACTCTGGTTTTGAGACCCGAGGTGCTGACCTCGCGGGCGAGGTTCCTGATCCGCCTGCAAGCCACGAGGCGGGGATGACCTTTCTTTCTCTCCGGCCTGGGGACGAGGCCTGGCTGTTTGGGGGATTCTGGGGCCTGGAGGCCTTTCCTTGGTGAAGGCGCCCATCCTGCGGAGAGGCCTTTACTGTTTTCGGGGCAGGGTGGCGAGGTGGAAGCAGTGGTTGGTTCGGTGTCAGTTGGGGAAACTGCTGCTGATAGTGGTATTGGGATAGGTTGTGCAACACTTGGTGTTGGTGAAGCTGGTGTTGCTGGAACTGTTGCATCTGGGCTTGCATTGCCCGCATGCATTGCATTAAGTTGTCCAACCGATTTTGGCTAGCTGCCAGGGGGACGGTGGTCGGTTCAGTGAAGGTAGTCTCGATGGGAAGAGGGAAGGAGATGTTTGCGGAGGACAGGCTTACAGGTGCCACTGCTTGTGGCGTAGTCAGATTGAGGATTCCATCCACCGTGAGGGGGATGGTGAACTGCCCAACACACACCACGGGAACTTGGAGCTGTTCCCCGGTGGTGTTTGTCTCTGTGCTGCGTCCGGCGTTGCTGGATGAGGCCATAAGTAATGAGTTTTTCAGAGAAGAAGGAAATGGTATGAAAGTTTTGGAGGGAGGCTTTTTGAAGCGATTCCCACAGACGGCGCCAATTGATGATGCACAATCTGGCCAGTCTTAGCTGTTGATGATCTTGCCTCCAAAATGAGTAACAGGGACCTGAAACGGGAGGAGAAGAGAAGCTCCGGGGAGAACCCGGCGTAAGGGCTCCGAAGCTCAAGTTAGAATCCTTCAAAGGCAAGAATAACCAGATAGCGCGAAAGTTAGCATACCTCATCCCTGGGGGGGTAGAAGCCTTTTATAACCACCTCGCGCACTCACTTCCAGGCCTTCGTCAGGTCGGACATGATTACTTTTGAACTCCTGCCAGTTCGGGTGTCATTTCCTCTGGTCGGACAGAACCGCCACTATTCCTTTTGTCGGAGCCGTCTCTGCGGCTAGTGACGACGGTTGCAGGTGGCGGTGGCAGGAAGCCGTTTGAAATGCGGCTGTCAGGCATCAGATCCCAAATCAGTCAGGTACGCTGCCCTTGGATAAAGACGTCTTTGGTATCGGGTACGTCTGGCTGGCCTGGTGCTTTGGGAGTGAAGTGTTGGAGTGGCGAGCGAGGTGCCTTGAGTTCGGTTTGGAGTGTTCCGAGCTGCCACGGGTCAGCTCGGGTCAGCTTTGTGAGGCTTGGGGCCCAGTACAGTTCGTGCTCCTCGCAGGGAGCTCGGGTTCTCAGGAGGGAGCTCGCTCTTATCAGGGAGCTCGGGCTCCTAGTAGGGAGCTCGGATTTAGGAAGCTCAGGTTTTAGGAGAGCTCGGGTTCTTTAGGGAGCTCGGGCTCCTAGTACCGAGCTAGGACTTAGGGAGCTCGGGTTTTAGGGAGCTCGGACCTTTAACAGGGAGTTCGCTCTTAACAAGGAGCTCGGACTAAGTACAGCGTTCTGGAGTTTGGGCTCGGTAGTGAGTTTGGACTTGCTTCCGATGTTCGCTTTGGGTGCTCTACTGTCCCGAGCTGCTTGCCTTTGCCACGTGTCGGGCGATCGCAAGGTCGGGCCAAATTTCCCTTCATCACTAACCTTAAACCTTCATCCCTTCCTTTGCCGTCGCCAGACGCCACCTGAGCAACCACCATCATCGGTCACCGCCCCTCATCCTCCACTGCTCTGCCTCTCCCCAATCCTCTCTCGTCACTTCGTCGGTCATCTCCTATCCCTCATCCTTCGCTGCTTCTTTAGTACTCAGTCGTCTCTCATCTTCTCCTCTCTCGTCACTCATTGACTATGCATTGCTAGCCATTACCTTCTCCTCCGCTGCTCTACCTCTCCTCCGTCCTCTCTCATAACTTTGTCATTCGTCTCTCATCTTCTCCTATCCCTCATCCTCTGCTGCTTCATCAGTATTTAGTTGTCTCTCATCTTCTCCTCTCTCATCACTCACTGACTCAGCATCGCCGGCCATTATGGTCTCCTTCGCCCCTGCTCAATGCCTCAAGGCCCTCAACTGTCCAGCATCACTGGCCATTGTGCTACAAGAGTGCCATTGTGCCAAGTGCCAACAGCCCAGCATCATCGACCAACACTGCCATCGCATTCCCACCACCAAGAACCCACGATTGTTGCTGTTACACACTCACACTTGGCCCACCGCTTATAGGCTTACGGAGTCTACGACCTCTGTCTCAATCCGTTGCCTCTTTTCTCAAGGTAAATTGATTAGTTGATTTTTGAATGTTATGAAGAATATTCATTTTCCTACAGAATAGATTGCAGATTGTGAGATTGAATGTTTATTAGTTTATTGGTTTATTGATTAGTTGATTTCTTAAATGATTTATTGGTTTGTTGATTCTCGGTCACAAATGAGAAGCACCCCTTCAGTGTAAATTTTCGGACCCACCCAAACACAAGTATTTCTGTATTAGTTTAGTGTGTGGATACCTCATAGCTTATTTTAACTCTGGTTAGATGTTTGATTCCTTCCATCATTTCGATAGTCTGAATTGTATGGAGGTTCCTTTAGTATCAAATCATTTCCCAAGTTGGGGATATGGCAATTTTAAATTCAACTTTTGTATTAGCTAATTGAAACCATTTTTCTTTTCATTTCAGATTGAACAAGAGCAGGAAGGTGGGCAGATTGATCGAGGTTTAGGTTTAGTTAAAAGTGTTATATCTATGTTCAGACTTCAGAGATATAGGGGTTTCAGGGATTGAGCTATATGAGAATGACTTTGAAGTATACATGCTTGAAAATACCTCTGTTTACTATGCTAGAAAAGCTTTGGACCATATCTTGGTGGATTCTTGCCCAGATTATATGTTGATGGTAGGTATTTGTTCTATCTCAATGATCTAGTGAAAATTAAAATCTATAGGGTAAGCTGCAAAAATGTTAATAATTTCATTATGATATTTTTTAGGTGGAACAATGCTTAAAAATCGAGAAAGAGAGAGTTTCTCATTGCCTATGTCCAAGCACTAAACAAAAGTTGTTAGAGGTATAAATGTAGTCTTTACTTTGTTCTTGGTAAGAGATGGCATGCATGGTAACATTGTAACCTTATTTAATGTAATTTGTCTAAACAGAAAACACAGCATGAACTTTTGTTTGCACATACAAACCAATTCCTTTGAAAAGGAAAGCTCTGGATTGTGTAGACTACTTGAAGATGGTCAGGTCTGTATCAGTATATCAATGCCATCTTGTAATTGGTGCAAGGAAAAGTGAAGTCTTTCTCTTTCTGTTGAAATAGATTGATCTATTTTTATTTGATGTAGGTGAAGGATATGTCAAGGATATATAACCTCTTTTCGAGAATTATCAAAGGACTAGAGCCAGTATCCACAATATTTAGAGAGGTGGGTATGAATTTCACAAATGGTGATTTGATCATTTCCCTTTCTTTTTTTGAATAACAAGGAAAATCCCTAGTGAAAAGACAAACAAACTACTGGAAAATTAATACATAAGGGTGTGTTTGTCTTTAGAACATGTAGTAGCAACTTTAATGTGTCCTATGTGCTGCAGCATGTAGTTTCAATTGGTCAAGGCTTGGTTAGAGATGCAGCAGAAGAAGCAAGCCACAAAAAGGTAGGACAGTTACTCTCCTTTCCAAGGCCATATTCTTCTATTCTTTAACTTGGTGGACATGTGAATCTATCTTAAATCTAATGTGGAATATATATATATATATATATATATATATATATATATATATATATATATATATATATATATATATATATATATAATATCTGCATAGATTTTTTGTCTCTCAACTTTGTTGTACTTTGGAAATGAGTGTTTAAAGGTTTATTCCATCATTATGAAAGAAAGGTTAAATGGAATAACAAAAAGAAAAAGAAAAAGTGAAGTTAAACCTAAGAACCCATTTCAGTTATAAAAATAAATTACTTGTGAGTACCTTTTTTGTTCCCATAGCACAATTCCAAAATTGAAACCATCAGCCTTGTGGTCATATGGCTTTTGTGGGGTTTAATTATAAATACCCAAGAAAACTAAATCATGCAAATTTTGTGGGGTTTAATTATAAATAAACAAGAAAACTAGAATATTGTATTAGAGGAAAATTAGAAGTTTAGAAATAGTTAAATTTCAAAATTTGTCTATTGTAAAATAGTTAATCAAATCGGATTTGAATCTATTTGAATTCATATTCGAAAAGTCAATCGGTCAAATTCGAATCGAATTGAATATTCGATTTAATAGTCAAAATCAAATTTGAATTGAAATATTTGATATTCGTCAGATATCGAATCGAATTCAGATGTTAATATTTATAATCAGATTCGAATTTAAATCTAGCCTGATTCAATTCGAATTTGATCCGTTTACAAGCCTAATTGCAATGGACCAACACAAGAGAAGCTGCGAAGAAGAGAAATGTTGCCGAGTAAGAACGGAGGAAGAAGAAAGATGAATAGCAAATTAAAAGTGATTGAAATGAAAAGTACAACATAATTAATGAGATACATGCCTTTTGATAAAAATATTAAAATATTACTTTGTTTGTTCTAAAAATCATCATAACATTTCAATTGTTTTATTATTAAAATATAACAACTATTAAAATATTACTTTCTTCATTCAATTCTTTATTATTAAAATAATACTATAAAAGAAAATTTTCAAAAGTCTTCATTCATTGTACTCCAACAAACTAATATATTAATATGAATATAATTGCATCACTAATATCAATATATACGTATAATATATATTATCGAATGAAATCGATTGCTATTTGAATTTGGTCCGATTAATTAATTGGTGAAAATACTTCATTCAAATTCGACCATCATTGACATTCAAATAATCCGAATTCGATTAGATTATATCAAATCTCGAATTTTTGAATACCGTTTACACCCCTATTTTATAGACTGGCACCGGGTTCTTTTGATTGTTTTTGTTTTAACTTTAGACTTTGGGTAAGGCTGGTGTGTTGGACGGATTCGGTTGAGTCATATGTCAGTTAATGAGTTACTATAAATGTTAAATGAGAATAGTATTTCATCAAAGATGTCGTGGTGTAGTTGTTATCATGTTAGTCTTACACACTAAAGGTCCCCAATTTGATCTTGGGCAGCATTATTTGTTTTTTTGTATGTTTAAAATATATAAAATACTAGATATTATAAATCAAATATTTGATTTTACAAAAAGAATAGTGATCAGTGTTATATGGATAGAAAGTGAGAAAAATATATAACTACTTCTAATATGAATGTTGTCCATATCTCATCTGGTGTTTTTAAGTTTTTGCCTTACCCTATGCCCTTTGGGTCTCACCTGAAATATAAGTGAATTCTGTCAAGAATGAACCTACCTCCAACTCCATTCCCCACGCTATGACCCACTTGATATTTTCAGTGCAAAATGTTTAAATAGTAACAACTATAATAAATAATAGAAGTTACAACAAATATAAGCCACTATTTCCTTCCTACATTTACATTGAAAATATATACATATGTAATTGTATCTATACTTTTATATAACAAAGAAAGGAAAAAAAAAAAAGAGAACCTACCCTGCCAAGAGGCCACTTTATATTTGTTCGGAGTAAGGTATATTCTTATTCTATCCCATACTTGAATAATCATAACCAAATAGCAACTTTTAGTTATTTTATATGAAAACTCAAATTTTCAAAATAAGTTAGAAAATGAAAGTAATAAAAAATTCCTAAGTGACAATTTATGTTTTACGAATATACTATGCCTAAGATCAGAAGGAAATTACCATGGGATCTCTTTGACTAAAATTTGAGAAACCTTGTATCAATTGTTTTCCGGTTATGGGCTCCTCTGCTCACACCCAACCTTGGCTTGCAATAATTAAGTGTCATTCTCCTTCTTTTTGTAAGTATATAGAATAAAACTGCCATTGTCCAATTTTTTAAAATCTTACCACCCATCTAGGAGATTCTGAAATAAAAAGGAAATTCAAAAGTAGTATTAGGCATGAGATGATTCCCAGTAGCATAAATTATCCATCAAACACTTTCCACCCTATCTACCTTTGTTTGTTATCTTCTTTTACTATACTCGCCTCATTTGTTCATCCATGATACAATGGTTCTTATAATGAAAGTAAGTGATATTCCACAAACTATCATATGCTCCAATAGGTAATAGTTACAAATACGAATTTTACATGTAACCAATTAGTTAATAGTATTGCAATAACCAATTATATGGTATTGATAAATACTATTAATTCATATCGACCAGCCCAAATGGTTGGCTTAGTCTAGGCAACATCAGGCCCAGATGTGTATTATCAGGCCTGGGCAGGCCACAAGGCCTGACCAATGATCATTCCTAGTTACAGATCTACTGTATAGCCTAATTCTTTCGATCCGATCTAATATGTGTTTAGTTTCATTGGTGTTTTTCAGATAAACATTTAATTGAAAAATGTTACTTTAAATGTTTATTGTGCTTCTGTTGTTCGGTTGGGCGCAAGGATTAAGATATCAATATGATACTCTCGATATAAGGCGTATTCTATCCGTATCCATAATCATGGATACAAGATACGCTATAATCGGATACATATCCTATGAGTTGTGTGTATCAGTACGATATGCCTCTATATCGGGCCATATCGCACCGTATCGGTGGATACAATCCGGTACATGCATAAAGTGATGCAAATAGTGATTAATTATATATGAATATATAGTATTTGGATTTAACTTTAATTTTAATAACTTACACCGAATCCAAAGAAATTATCCACTTTATATAATACTAGTATGAGAGTAAGTACTGAATATCAATTATTAATCACATATATAATATATGATAGTTGGATTTAACTTTTATGAGTTGCATTTAATCCAAGACAAGTATCTACTTTATAATAGCACATACACAATTTGTCTTTAATCAAATTTGATTGGACGATTTAATATTAAATTGTAACAAACATACACCTCGTATAGGTTATGTACAAGGGGTGTTCGGGGGAAAACATTGAAAAAATGTATCTTGTCCTTGAGGGCATTTCCACTTCAGTTGTTCTATGTTTCTTGTGCACTATGTGTTTTGTGCCAAATTTCAGTCATTTGTGCAAAAGCTTTCCAATCCTGATGTATGCATGAAAATGGGGTTTGGTGGGTGTTAGGTGGATTCCATTATGGAGTGGGTCTGGTGTTATTAATGGTTAGAGTTGAAACTAATGGAGCTTTTCTAGCATATCACACGTAGTAATACACTGTATTGCTGTCTTTACGAGATGCTTTCTTTTCTTTGCACTCATAATTCATTGAATAAAGCTCTTGGATATATAGATGACTTTATTTTACTGTTTTTGTAAGAAAAGTTGTTCTTTGTCATTCCATTGGAGGAATGCTGTCAAGAGGCACAACCCTCAAGAGATGGTCACACTAATAGAGGCACCACTCTCAAGAAGAGTTACATTTCTTTGTGGAGACTGGAGAGAGTATTTCCCCTATACTTTCTTCTTGTTCTTCTTCTTTACACGTGATGTTATTGTGATTTATTTTCATATACTCTCCTCCTAAGGTTGTATTTGTCTAAAGTGTAAAAAGGGTTGAGATACCTTGTTTTTTTGCCATAAAGGAATGAAGTTGTAACTGTAATATTTAGAAGGGAAGATCATTTTAATCCCATTCACATTAATAAATTTGGAGTTCAATTTGGGAGTGTTCGACAACATGGTTTTGTTTTAAACCAACTGCCACTTCAGCAAAATAACATTGTTTTTGCTGATATGGTAGTTGTTTTCAATAAAAAAACAACTATGTTGTCGAACACCCCCTTCATTGTAACTATGTGTATATCCATTTGCATCAACATCTAAAATATAGATATGGGTTTCCTCTTATATGAGTCGGTTTTTCAGATTACTAGCACATGGCACAGGTGGAATGGCTGAAACTCCACTTGATTCCACTCAGTATACACAGTATCAACCAAAATGTTACAATATTTTAATGCACTCTCTCTCCTACATTTTCTTTTAAGGAAAATCTATGATGTGGGAAAGACATGATGTAGGCACCATAGTAAGGCGGAGGTTGGTCAGTCTCCGAAGGCCCAGAGATGGTGGCGAAAAAGAGAGAGGATGTCATTGTTGGTCAGTCTCCGAAGGCCCAGAGATGTGGGAAAGACATGACATCACCCACGTACAGATCTTCATATGTGACCCTGTTATACTGACATGGCGTGGGTGATGTCATTGTTTGGCAAGTGCACTTTTATTGAAGCTGCATGCATAATTTAAAGATGCACGTGTAACCGAAATTTATTCCCGATCTACCGTGATTCCGCGGTTCTATAATGGTGTCGAGTTCATCACAATTTTACATGTGTCCGGATTCATTGAAAATCTGTACGTGTCTGGGGTTCATCGCAAACCCGCACGTGTCTTAGCTTTATCCCAAATTCACGCTAGTTAAAGTTCATCGTGACTTGTCCCAGGTATGAGTTCATCGCAATCGCGGATCTGCGATGAACTCATCACAAACGTGTGATGGGTTTTGGATTCATCGCAGGCGTCTGTGTAGTGTTGGTTTGACACTTTCTGTACTCTGAGGGTCTTAGTGACCATTATGTACCAACATTAGCCCCCCTTGTTTATCGGTAAGTTGGAACTTACTGATAAGCATTTTTTGTCATCGTGTTTGCTTTGGGGTTTTGCGATGGAGCAATGACGAATAATTTTGTAGATGTTGTGGTGTTTTGATCTTTTCGCATTAGGTCTAGTGATCGTTCTTGTTCTTGGGGAGATGCTTTGCAAGCTTTGCATGTGGAAAACTTTTATTTGAGTATATTTGGTAGCCCCCCTGCTTATTGACAAGCATTGTGGTATTCAACTTAGTATTGTTCTTAGATGGGAATCAAGAGTTTTCATTTTGTGATTCAACCCCTTGCCTTTTTTACAAGGTGTCGTATTGACTCGTATTTGCTTTCTGGGTCATTGGAGTTTTTTGAAGGTGTAAATGATGAAAATATCATAGGAGCATTTTGTAAGGTATAACTTAATTCTTTCTGTACTTTAGGTCCCCTGTTTCTTGGTAGAAGTCGTTGTATCAAGAGACAAGTGAAATGAATAGTTGGCTACTTTAATGTTCATCCTCCTTGTATCTTGATAGAATGTCTTCTATCGAGAAACACTTATGCAAGATGGTGGTTAGATATGAAGTGAATGCAAAGGCAAAGGATTTGATGGACCTTGAGGCGTGTGGGCAAGGCTTTAGAAAATATAGTTGATAGGAAGAAGGATTGGGCTTCTATGTGGACACCCGTGGTTACTCATTTTGTAAATTACATTTGTAGAAAGAATAGATGAAATTTTGTCTTATGCTAATGTAAAGGTGCTTTGATTTATTTTGCGTAGTGCTAGTGGGCTATCAGCCTTAGCATATTATGTTCAGTTTTGATGTATAGTGAACTTAAACGTAAAGGAAAGTTTTTCCATTATATTAGAGATCCATATGAGAGAGCCTTCACAAACGATTTCCAAGAGAACTTTGTCACTTGTCTAGAATTTTTGATCTTGTAATAAAACTTTATCGCATATTAGTTTGTAGGAAAGAGTCTAAATCAAAGTTGGGGCTTGGAAGTCGCATGTGAATTTTTATCACAACTTGTATCGGTATAAATGTCGAATGATAATCAAATCATTTAAAGTAGGTTGTTTTGTGCACTCCGTTACAAATAAGTAATTTTCATAAGTATTCTGAAAGTTAATCGCAATCAAGCACCATTGTGAGGGTAATCGGCCTTTAATTGCAAACTATTATAGAATCGTGTGTCCCTTAGTTTGGAGGCTTAGCGCAAGTGTTAAACATTGTTGGGAAGAAAAAAAGTTGCAAGTGCACTGATTTTGGAAGGGACTTCGTAGGTTTTTGGGTAACATAAAAAATAATAGAATTCAAGTATTTTAGAGTCGAGTGCCCGTCAGACTCTATCGTAATCAAGTATTATCACAAGTATAGTGAACTTTATCGTAGATTGTTAGAGAAAACGAACAGTGTTATTCCATTCATCTAAGGTACTATCAAGTGTGAATGAGTTATCCCAAATAACGTTATGTAAATAATAGATAATTAACATGTTCATAGAAAGGGAAGTTTGAATTACTTTGTAGGGAAATGCAATTTTGCTACACACACAATGATCGATGGTTGTTGTGCCTTAAGAAGGTGAGGCCCTTCATGGGTGATATAGTTGGGGCTCAGTCATAGTATAAATAATTAGCATAAGTCAAAGTTTCATCACAACTATGTTTGAGAAGGCAATTAACCCTAAGGATTAATTATGAGTTTTAGACCTTTTTTACCTTTGTGGTAAGGTTTTGGTCATCGCATGAGAGGGCTATCTGAGCCTTACTATGGAAGTGAGATATCAATGGTCGAAATTAGGGTTGTTCTTTAGCAAAGTGTTATCGCTAATGTACGGAACGGGTGAAGTTTATTCCCCCTTAGACCATTGCATTTATAAGTTAGACAAAGTATCTGCATTTATAAATTGGATAGGAATCATACCTACTATCAACAAAGCCCCCCCAATGGTTACATGGAGGTGTAGCTACACCTAGGGTTGCTAGGACTTTCGCATGGAACATGTGGCGTCGTTGAATCGGCCACGGTATGAGAGTTCTTGGGTTGCTAGGGCTTTGGTTGTGCCTAGGGTTGCCAGAGCTTTGTCTATGCTTGGGGATTGCCAGGGCTTTGGTTGTCACTAGAGTTGTCAGGGCTTTGGCTGTGCCTAGGGTTGCCAGGGTTTCAAAAGTGTCTGGGACTGCCAGGGCTTTGAAAGTGCCTAGGACTGCTAAGGCTTTGAGAGTGCCTGGGACTACCAGGGCTTTGACTATACCTGGGGCTGACAGGGCTTTAAGAGTATATATGTATGTATATTACCTGTGTGTGTGTTGTGTGTGTGTATATATATATGTGTGTGTGTATATAAGAAGCATGGTCAATATTCATCACACAAATCGAAGTATATCCATTAGCAACAATTATATCTACTATTCAAAATGTATTTGTGTATCATAACTTCATCATACGACTCAGAATACATTGCAAGATATATAATGAATGCGTAAAAACTCATTTCAAAATTTGTTAACTTAACTCAATGTCACTTTTTTACTGAAAAAAAAAATCATGTCTTAAAATCATGCTTTTGAGCAACAACTATAGAATAGCTATGTGAGAGATACAACATGCTAAAATAGTGTGATTCGAGAATGGTTTTAGAAGAAGAAAGAGAAAAAGAAAAAAAAAAAACAATTCTTTATTAAAATGTGAAAGCATGTTTTCAAATCATGTTTTGAAAGGTAGTCGTTCTAATGACTCAAGGGTAAATTAAGTACTAGTATGAACCACCTAAGAGAATTGTTAAATAACGTTAAGGCATCTACCTAAGCAAATAGAACTGAATATGATAAGTATTCCCCTTTTTATAGAGCATTAATCAGTACCCAAAAGATCCTAAGTATTATCTGGTGACAAGAAAATAAGATAAAGTAAAATCATTAATTAATTACTAATATGCCTTTCTAGCCATGGAAAACCTATCATTCTATTATTCCAAAAGCAGTCTCATTAGTCAACTCTAACAAAATTGATTATTCATAACAAGATAAAACATATATAAAATAAGAAAAAGAAAAAAGAAAGTGAGCCTAGGTTCCTAATTAATCGGATTTGATCAAATACGATAAACAATAAAGGAAAACCACAAGAACACCCATCTAGAACAAGAAACCGCTATATATAAGCTTATGCTAATCAAATTTGACCTCGATGCGATATAAGAGAGTATCAAATCATTGACAAAGAGCCACTTGATGTGGCTGAAGAACACATCAAACCAACATCCACCTATTAAAGCATCACACCGCTGCACATTATCACGTATTACCAAACAAATCGAGAGAGCAAACATAATAGAAATAAAACTAGACAGGCATACAAGACACATGTGGCGAGACTAACAAACCTGATGTTTCCTTCAATTTTTTAGTTGCTACGGTAGAAGAAGCTGCATCACTCAGCAACAAACCAGGCATCGGCATCGGACTCCTGATGCTTGTAGATCTTGATTTAGTACTATGACGTTCTCAAACAATCGTTGGATTATTATATGATGGACATGTACGCTCTGTTCCGTGACGATGAAGTTGTGTATCTCCATTTGTTGAAGCAAGCAGCAGGGAAAGGGATGATTGAAGAAGAAGAAGAACAAGACGAAGAAGAAGGATAAAGAGGGATAGAGAGAGATTGCAATAAGGGTGGGAAGAGTTGTAGTAGTGAGATGAGACTCTCTATTCGGATGGGATCAAAGAGACAAATCTGCCACTGCAATTGTAGTGGTGGTGGTGGAGAGGAAAGAACAGAACAGGAGATGGGGAAGGTGTTCAGAACTTTCCATTGCCGTTATTTTTTTTCGTCGCTGTCAATGAATTTTGGGAAACTCCTATTAGATGCAGCTTTCCCAACTAAGTTTCTCCTGAGTTCTCAATAATGGTTACCGCACGAGATCGGAAGCTCCTGCTTGTTGAGACGAAGGTAGACAGATGGCTAATGATTCCCAAGGAAGACGGAGAATGATCTAATGATGACCAAGGAAGACGAAGGTAGATGGATGCCTCGTCACAACTGGAATCTATCGTGGGAGGTGGTGACCGGAGACCACACCGACTTGTCGTATTGATTACGATAGAAAACGGGAGGTTGGGACAAGGTCCCTGCATATCTCTGCAAATCTTTTCCTTCAACCACCGTCTTTAGCTCTCACCCGACGAAATTCCCAAAGATGGGAGACGGAACTAGAGATTCTAATGTAGACACCATGGCAAGGCGGAGGTTGGTCAGTCTCTGAAGGTCCGGAGATGGCGACAGGAAAGAGAGAGGATGTGGGGAAGAGAGGAGAAGAGAGGGGAGAAGGGGGTTGCTCCTCTCTCAGAAACCCTAGGTCAAGGTTGTAATATATTGTCTCTTGGGGAAGAATTGCTCTCCCCCTTTTATAGAGAGAAAGTTAAGGTTATTAAGGAAGTTCTTTCCTGTTAGGAAATGAGATATTTTCTTTAGTTTGGCTATTAAGGGATCATTATTAGAGAATCCTATCCCTTCTAGATTATCTTCATATGTGACCCTGTTATACTGACATGGCACGTGTAACCAGCATTTATTCCCGATCTACCGTGATTTCGCGGTTCTGTAATGGTGTCAGGTTCATCGCATCTTTACGCGTATTCAAATTCATCAAAAATCCGTGTGTATCCGGGGTTCATCGCAAACCCGCACGTCTTAGCTTTATTGCAGATTCGCGCTAGCCGAAGTTCATCGCACCTGTCCCGGATATGAGTTCATTGCAATCACGGATATGCAATGAACTCATTGCAAATGTGCGATGGATTCTGTATTCAGTGCAGGCATCCGTGTAGTATTGGTTTGACACCTTCTGTACTTTGAGGGTCTTTGTGACTATTATGTACCTACACATGGTATCAGGAGAGTTTTGACCAATCAAAACCCACCCATGAGTTTTGATAAATAACACCTGATTGGCTACTACGTTTATGATTCTAATTAACTAGTAAGATGTTTTTTAGATATTATATCTTTTCTATATCATAGTGGAACCCTTTCTTTCATTATTATCTATAATTCACTCTTATAATTTTTCTCTTATTAACTCATATACTTATGACAAATTTTCAAATTCAAATTTGTCAAGCTAGTTGACTTTCCAACACCATTAAATTACCCCAAGGGGGCGTTCTTTTTTGTGATTTTAAGACGGGGAAAAGTTGGCCAATGGGATTTTGGTTCCCATTGACCAAGAAACCTATGTTCTCTTTTCAAATTTATGTGGGGACTAGGAAAATTTTATTTTCCTGGGTATCACATACGTCTCCAAGGTGGGTGAATAACTCCACCCCAGGTAATTGATACTAGGGGTGAGCAAATGGGAAGATTCTACCCGGAACCAAATAGAACTGACCTCAAACCGGCTTTGAACCGACTTTACCCAATCTGTTATAGTGTAGGGTCTAGTTCCAAAGTCTTGGAACTAACCCCCACCCAGACTGGTTCTAGGGTCTAGGGGTTTACCCTACCCGAACTGTCCTTGGTTGCCCTTGATGGAACCTGAATTGGAACCAAGCATGCCTTGAAATAAACCCCAAAATACTTTTGGAGATGTGAAGATTTGAACCCATGCATCGATGGTTAGAAAGGTCATAGTCTCACTTTACCACTAAGTTACTTTAAGTTATTTTATCATTTGTTTTCATTTTAATATTTGAATGTGTACAATAAGTAATGTAAAATCTAATACTTACAAAATTTAAATTTAAATTATAAGTTTTGAACCATATAATAGTAATCTACACATTAAGTTATTGAATGTAATCAATAAAAGATAATATAAGTTTTAAACTTATATTATATTTATTGAAAATCAAGTTTTTAAGAACATGCTTCTTATTATTTTTTTTTCTTTGAAGGGGGGATTAAAGAAAGAATAAGTTCCACGGGTAGACCCTAGAACCACCCCCAGAGCCACCAAGGCCAGAACCGACCTTTGCAAGGTAGGTTCTGGTTCCAAAAACTTGGAACCAACCCCTACAAGGAAGGTAGGTTCCAAGTTCCGCCATGGAACCGAATCCAATCGACCCATGCTTGCCCCTAAGTGATACCCATCTCCAATATGGGTAAATAACTTTTCTACATGGGGGGGAGGGGGGGAGTTTCTAACACTTAAATGAGACAAAAATGCCTCTTTTAATAATGGAATTTTATGGCCAACACAGTCATTACATTATTTACTTAAGAAATAAAAGAACATGGATAAATGCATTTACCCACGGATATGTAATTTACCAAAACGTGAATGGGGCCTAATTGTCATAACCTATAATGTTGTTGGTGTAATAACTACAAATAAGTAAATCTAAACCCTAGTCATTAGATTGAAAGATGATAAACCTACCCTGATGTTTTAGTTGCTTGTCACAGTTATATATATGTATTCAGGATCTTAGCTTTTACATTTTCTCTCCTTAGATGATATTTGTTAACTAATAATTATTAAAATTTATGCACCTATAAATATTAACCCAAATTATATTGATTTTCTGAGAATTGAGAAATACTCAGCCTACATGCATTTTTCACTTCTTCCATCATTTTGCAACAATTATTAAGTCAGTCCCCATATTTCACACTTCACATTATCACATAAAACTAATAAAGTATGCATATCTTGTGTAATAGCTTATTTATAGTAATCTAAAATTCATATTTAGCGCTATTTAGGATTAATTTGAATTTTCATGTCGCATGCATTCATGTGTATCTTAATGTTTCTACTGTATTCATATGTAACCAATACATATTATAATACATCTCTTTAAAATATTTGTTCAATAATCAATACTCTTTGGTTTTGCAATACCTTAAACTTCATCTGCAAAATCAAATTTTATAATCTGATTTTTTTTTTTTTTACTTTTCTTTTCTATAATAAGAATAACTCTATGAATCCAAGAAACTAATGCCACGAACCAGGAGAGAGAGCTGAGGAAGACTCTGAAGGGGGACCTCAAAGCGGAGAAGGCCCTTACCACCAAGCTGAAAGAGGCCTTAAAGAAGATGTCCTAACAAGTAGTAAGGGCAAAGTCTAGAAGGGCAAATCTGACTTTTTAATTATGTAGAAAGATGTTCTAACTAGTAGCAAGGGCATTTTTTCAAGTCTCCATTACTTGAACAATGACCTACTATAGGTTTCTTCAAAACTACAGGGACAGGGAGGTTTTTATTAAATTGAAACCTTACGAGAGGTTTTTGTGATTTTCAACAACCTCAGGGAGGTTTTTATATTTTACCCTTATTTTTAAGAAATTATATGATACATCTGCATTGACATTGCCTATCTTGACAAGAAAGAAGAGAACAGATCTCTTACCCACAAAATCTTCCCAGATCCCTGCCCACAAGGACACTATTGGAAATATGAACATCTCTATTGTCATTTATGTGGAGATGTTTCCAATACACTGAAGTGTTTTGCGAAAAGTTTGTGGGTGAGGGATCCTAGTATACCATCTGATTGGTTTTCCCTTTTTTTCTTGATACCCATTGGTCGGTTGTAAAATTTTCTGATGTAATGTCTTTTTGGTATCATTAATACAATCTATACTAATATAAAAGGGATATTTGCACATGTGCATAGCATGCACCCTTATGCTATTAGCGTTTAAAATGCTGGTTGTTTTTGTGAACTAGATGAAATATAAATACAATTAGCGAAGCTAAGACCTCTAGAAGGTAGTACTGTAAGAGAGGAGAGGAAAAAAGAGGGAATAAGGAAGATAGAGAAGAGAGAGAAAGGAGTGAAAATTAAAAGAAGAAATAAAGACAAGAGAGAGAAAATAAAAATTGAGATGATGGTGATATACATAACTTCTTTCATGTAATTCATCATCATTGTCCTCCTCCTCCTCATCTATGTCATATTATGGATCAGCTACATGAATCCTGTTTCCTTAATCCATTCTGTTTAATGCTATATTTATTTTGTTAAATTATTAATGCTTAAAACAATTCTTATTATTTCCATTTTTGTCCTTTTTGGTCAAACCCTTATCATACACCCTTCAACTTTAACTTCTTCTATGTAATTATTGACCCAAATGACTGTAACCCAACCATTTTATTTGATCCAATGGGTTAGTAAACCTATATTCAAGCCGAATCTTAAATGGATGTTGGGTGGGTTGCAGGCGGATGGGTTAGATGGGTCAACCCTTTCAGGCGGGTTGGATCTGAAATTCCCTCTTTTCCTTGCACGTGTGTTATCCTCTAGATGGTAATAATAGAGTCTCAGTCATGGTTCAAAAAATCGACACGTAACGGCCCAGGGGGTGTATCGGTTCAGGGGTGGAGGAACTTAAACCGCCCCCTGAAGCGGATTTAAAAAAATTAAAAAAAAAGAAAAATACCAATACTGCCCGGTACACCCTTATCGGCGTATTGGATATATTGATATTTAGAACCTTGGTCTCAGCTCATGAAATCTCAAATCAGTTGGACTTTCAGAGTTCGGAGCTGAATTAGCTTACTTAGGTCGATAGGGTGGGACTAATTTGGAAGGGTTATAGGGCTTCAACCTTTAATTGCATTTTAGAAAGCCATAAAAATCTTCTGCCAACAAAACAAGTTCCAACCCTCTACTAATTTCATCTGAAACAACACATCTCACCGATTGGGATCCACCATTTATGAGATGTCCGGCGTAAGGCAGGTGATCTGGACTCCCATTGATATCCTTACAATGAACTTACGTTTATATTGATAAATTCTATTATTCTAATAAGATAAATTCTATTCTAGTCATCCCCAGCCTAGTTCATCACGCCCATGCTAGTACTCCCCCCAACTCATCGCTTGCATTACGGGAAGTAATGAAAATCGAAGTTTGGGAATTGGGAAGTTAAAACGCGAAACCAACAATGTTCAATAAAATGAATTGCAGAGTACACCCTCAAAAGACGTAGGATCATTTAAAAAAAAAAAATGTATGGGAATTAGATTTTGTCCTCACAAAATCTAAACTCGCACTGTCCTCATAGCCATTACAGCCGTGCATTGAAAATATCTCCCCATGAATAAAATCATACAAGTACAGAGATATTTCCACCAAGATTTTTAAAAATGAACTGGAAGCAGAACCGTTCAAGGGACCGGTTTCCGGTTAAACAGCTCAACCGTTTGGGTCGAATGGTTCGATCCGTGATGTCATAAATAAATTAAAAACAAAAAATATATTTATAAATAATAAAAATAGCATCAAATTAAATAAAAACATAAAAAAATACAGAATTAATGACTTTTGGGGAGATTGACGAGTTCAAACTTTTTAAGGAATTGATGACTTCAGTTGATGATTCTTAACAAGGCCAGAGGAGCAATGTCGTTTTCATTTTTTTTTTTTTACCTAGGGTTAATTTCTAGAATGAGGAGATTGACAAGTTCAAAATTTTTGGGGGAATTGATGACTTCAGTTGAAGATTCTTAACAAGGCAAGAGGAGCAATGCCGTTTTCCTTTTCATTTTACCTAGGGTGAATTTGTAGAATGAGGAGATTGACAAGTTCAAACTTTTTGGGGAATTGATGACTTCAATTGGTGATTCTTAACAAGGCCAGAGGAGTAATGCCATTTTCCTTTTCTTTTTTACCTAGCGTGAATTTCTAGAATGAGGAGATGAGATCCTGATATGATTCTCGTAAAACATTTTATGTATATATGTCAAGTTGAAGAGAAATAGGCTTCATTTTCTATTATCTTTATCTATCAATTGTAAGAAAAATAGGCTTCGGGTCCTTCACCGGTTCACTACCGCTAATGGTGGTGTGACGGTGGGCTCGCTGCCGATGGGCTCAGGCTTGGTCGCATGTGATTGCCACTGCAAGTGCTCCTGCAAACCTGCAACTGTTACTGCCGCTAGAAGGTAGAAACCCCTACAAAATCGCCTGTCGCTGCAAAATCACCGACCGCTGCTATAAATCGAACGTCGGACCTGTTACTACGCAACTGTTATTGCTGGATGGCTGGACCTACTGCAAAATCAACGCTGCCACCGTAGATGAATTTCACTGCCGTCGCTAGTCGCCATGAAGCGTCGTCGATCGCTGTGTATCGCCGTCGGATGTCGTAGGTGTGGCCACCGCAAGTGGTCGGTTGGGTGTGAAGGCTGAGAGGAGGGAAGGGTTAGAACAAAAATGGGGTCGTTCTAACCCTAAGCATGTAAGATTTGGGGTCGGGGATATGGAAGTCATTTAATTTTTTGTTTTTTTTTTTATTTTATTAAATCAGCAAAAATAAAAAATTATAACCCGCGAACCGCTGTCCGGGTCGAACGGTTTAGCGATTTGACTGCCCGGGTCAGCAGTTTTCTAACTTTTTCAATGCTTCTAAGGAATTTCCGGTTTATAGTATAACCGGACCCGGAGGACTGACCGGTTACCGGTTTTGAAAACCATGGTTTCCAATGCATGGTTGCAACTTGCAAAGGCTGTGAGGACAAAATCTGCACATGACATTCCATTTTACAAAGATCAAAGCCAATCTCTAACATAACACGCAATTCATAGGGAAAAACATGGCATTCCATTTCAAATAATCTTTGTTTTTGGTACTACATTTGAAATAGTCTGAACAATACAGAAATGTGGAAGGCGTACGAGAATTAAAAAAAATCTAAAGGTTGGGGATCAATTTATTTGCAATACATTGTATCTTTTGTCAACTGGGATAAGAGCAACTGTCAAAATGAAAAAAGGTAACCGCCCCCCCCCCAAAAAAAAAAAAAAAAGAAAGAAAGATAAAGATAATAAAGAGACACATCAACACTGAAAGAACTCAAAAGGCACATAGATGCAGAGTTACAATTGTTTGTATGGCTACAACCAGCCTCTTCTAGGTTAAGGCTTGGTCTTGCAATCCCCATTTGGCAATGTTGTATGCTCAAGAAGGGTAAGAATCTCCCAGATCATCAGCTTGTTGCAAATGGGCATTCATTTGCTATAACATCATCCCTCTTCTGCTTCCTAAGGTAATGTAGTTTACAACCACAAGCATCTGATGGATATGACATCATTAAATAGCTATTGGGAGACTCTTCTGGCTTCCGATGTTATGTGGTTTAATCTCCCATGATGCAACCTCCTGTGCCTCCTCGGGAAGAATGAAAGGTAAGGAGATCTCCCGGACCATTAGGTCACCACAAAATGGGCATTCACTGGCTATGGCATCATCCAACTGTGAGCGGATCTATTCATCAACCAAACAAGTGTGTTAACTCAATTGTCTGATTACAGTTTCATAAATACACATGATGCATAAATTAGCATGTCTAGTCACCATTCAGCAATGTAATTGGAGACAACTAAGCCCAAACCTTATCTGCTGGGGTCATGCTGCCAATAGATTCCTCTTCTGTAATACTGCCATTTGAAGCTTTAGTAGTAGCTTCACTACCTAGTAAACTTAGCTTCTTCTGCAAATCCAATATATATTCTGCCTGCAAAAAACATTAATGGCTGGAGTAAGATCAATTAATCTTACTCCTGAAAATATGTTGAGAAAACATGAATTTGGAACTGTCACTAAATAATGCTCTGATCATCATGAGATAAGCCAGAGTTCAGCCAAACAGATAGCAAACCATGCCAAGACTAGTGTTCAATTTAGATGATGCAAGTAAGACAGTCCAACAAAGGATTAGCACTGCAAATATGCAACCTTTGGAATATTGTTTTCACACTGTCATACGTGAATGCACTTGTCTGTGACAAAAACAGATTTTTTAATGAATTACTTTCATATCACTTTTCAAACAAAAAAAAAAAAAAAACATAATATCACTTCAGTTATGATTAAACAATTTATTATTAAATCATAACTACAATAAATGATTATGCTGGCGGTTTCTAGATGAAAGGGCTATTGCCCAATGTTGATCCTTGGGAGGGGTGGTCTGGATATGGACCAAACTTCCAGCATCTTGCCTCTTTAGACCCAAACCAGTGCTTTCATGCTTGTCAGCCCAAGCTTTCACCATTGCACCAAGCAATGGCTGCTGATTTCTAGATGAAGGCTCAAGAAATTTTGTAAGTTCAAGCATATCTTGATTAGCACATGTACTTGAAGTTACTGGGGCCTTTGTTATTACAAGGATAAAGACAAGATTTTCTTTCCACACAAAGGAAAACAATGACTATTTTGATGTTTTATTTCCACCTTTTTCTGAAACCTAGTGACCACCACTACGAGTTACTATGAAAAATAGAATTAATATCTGTAATAGTAATATAGAATTATAGGTCCTTGTGTCTTAGAAATTATAACTTTCTATACTCTATTTTTTCACATATTGATTAAACCACCCTTAGCTGTTAAGTACTCAGAATAAAAATATCAATGCACAGGACTCCCATAGGATACAGGATCAACAAGTTATCCTGTTGCTTTAACCTCAACGTGGTCAACTGAAAGACTTGATATTAAATTAAAACACCTAGAGGTAAAAATGCCCAACCAAAGCAACCTAGGGCTAATCAAGATAGTCTAGTAAAAGTGTAATAGCAAAAAACTGATATTTTCCTTAAAATTTACCAGAGGCCTTAAATTATATTCTGCTATTAGAAAATATCACATAGACGTGAATCATTAAATTAATTAGGGAATTTGTCAAGAGTTGGAAATCAAGATAGTAAAAGTGTAATAGCAAAAAACTGATATTTTCCTTAAAATTTACCAGAGGTCTATATTATATTCTGCTATCAGAAAATATCACATAGACGTGAATCATTAAATTAATTAGGGAATTTGTCAAGAGTTGGAAACACTTTTTTTCTTTGATCATTAATAATAACTAAAATTGATATCATCATCATTTGCTTTACCCCATCTATGTGGATTTGGAAGCCTGAATCCAATTCCTCTATTTTTCTCTAGGTCAATGCAATTTTCTATTAAAGAAAGAACAAAGAATCTATTCATTCATTCATCATCATCATATGGGTTGGCTACATGAATCCCATTTCACCAATCTGTTCTGTTAGTGCCATATACATTATTAAGTTATGAACACTTAAATAATTTCTTACTACTTCACCCCATGTTCTTTTTGCTGTCCCTAGTGCCTAGCCCTTCTAGCCCCTTCAACTTGCAACGGATTGTTTCTTCTTACAGATGCTGTAGATGGTCAACTATGCATGTCACCAAACCATCTTAGTCTACTTTCTCTCCTAGGTTCTTTCAAATGAGTCCATTTCTGACCCTACCCTTTCTAGTTTTTCCATCATCCATCTCAGCATACACATTTTTGCCACATTCAAATTTTGGAAATGCTTCTTCTATTGTTTTGTAGAATTTTCATGTCAAGTTCATGTGCAGAGGATTATGCATAAAACAGGCACGCCTTCTTTTTTTGTTCATACATGGATAGATGCACAAAATAAAGAGAGCCTTGCATCAGTTCTACCAAACCAACAAAATCTTGAAGTTTATGTGGGATTGGACATTAAAAAATGTAGAAAGAAAAAGCAATTCAAGAGCAACATAGAAGTGCAACCAGATGGGGTGATCCTTTGAATCAAGGAATGATCAACAATATATCAATGACTCAATGTTAATTATCTGTTGTTAGAATGATATATAGAAAGAAATTGATACAATTCTATTCAAAGAAGAGAAATGAGCCAGGAAATATTGCAGATTTAGAAGGATTTGACTCTTACAAAGTTGATATAAAGGGGGATACTTATTATCTATGTATACAAAATAGAATGGACAATATATTATGTATCAATCCAAAGGTATTTCTTTGGTCCGTAAGAGTAAGCATCAAATAAGCAAATATGTGGAGAAAAGAGTATGTTGATAAGAATGACATCGATGAATCCATTGCAAGACATGAAAACATGAAAAGATGGTAGGGAATGGAATTGGAGATCATTGTCATCTGAATACCAGTGCCAATGTTTAAAAAAAAAAAAAAAACCAACAGGATGATATGCATGATCACAAATAGCTTACTTGAGTAACATTGGTACAACTTGTAACATGGGCTATCAGACACTGTGCATGGAAAGCATGACCGCAGGGAAAGACATAGAAAGGAGCCATTGGTCCCACTGATGTATAACCCCTTACCACCCGATGTGCTCCTCCAACAGTTAAAATTTTCCGCCTGCAAACCTGATAACCCACAGAGAGAAAAAAAATGCTAAGTCTAGACAAGGATTTAACAAATGCAACTCAATCCATTAATTGCACATAGAGGCTTTACTAGCAAAATTTAAAAGAGAATATACATGAGATGGACTAACAGAACTGCCACTTTCTCCCATTCAAGCCATGAATCAAGTTCAAAACAAGCTGACAGGGAGCCAAATAAACTAAAAAAATGTATATCAGCTCTGTTTGCTCATACCAAAAAACTTGTTGAAGTTTTAAAGGAGACAGGTGGATAGTGGCATTCAAAATGAAATCAAAGCAATTTGAGTCAGGTTTTGAGAGTCTAGTGATATATACCCCACACTCCTCTTCACGATCTATAATGGCATATCTTTGAGTAAGTGCACTAATATCTTTTCTGATATTGTCTGCACCACGTGTTGCATCATTCATTTCTTGTTTCAGTTGTTCAATTTGCTTGTTGTAATCTTCCAATGATGAACAAATTGCTTCCTAAAAAGTATTGAGAGAAAGTTAATTACTAATGGCAGTGGAAGCCAGTCCAGAAGCCCATAATGAACCAAAAAGTAAATAATATCAAAAATTACATCAAAGTGAAGAGAACTGATAATCATCATTTGCACATCAGAGTTAACAAAGGCCCCCTCGAATAAGAAGGAAGTCGTCACCAGTGGGTTGATGTCAGATGTCATTTATAGAAGTTGGGGTATGAGTGCCCAAGTAGAACTCAATCTGACAAAATTATGGGTGTTTAAATCATTTCCTACTACTTAAACCCATGTCCTTTTTGGTCTGCCCCTAGCTGTTCTCAACTTGCAACAGATTGCTTCTTCTTACAAGTGATATAGATGGTCTTCTATGCACGTGACCAAACCATCTTAGTCTACCTTCTATCATATTATCACCTATTGGAGCTACCCCTAGGTTCCTTCAAATGACTTCATTTCTGACCAAATCCTTTCTAGTATTTCTGCTCATCCTTCTCATCATATACATTTCTGCCACACTCATTTTTCAGATATGTTTCTCGACTGCCCAACACTCCATACAGAAAAGCTGGCCTTGCAACTGCTTTATAAAGTTTTCCTCTTAGTATAAGTGGTATTCTCCTATTGCATAAGACTCTAGAAACATTCCTTCATTTTGCCCATCTTTCTCTAATTCTATGGGTGACATCCTCCTCAATCTCTCCCTTGTTATGAATTGTTGAACCCAGGTATTGGAAAAGGTCACATTGAGTTATTTATTGGTCTCCAAACCTAAGTGTACCGTGATTTGCACTCCTATTATCAAATTTACATATTGCATATGCTGTTTTGGTTACAAAGGAATAAATTGACCCTAAACCATATAATGAAGAGAGAGGTCACAAGGTTTTTTATACAAGTTAAACAAATTCACAAAGAAAAAAAAGAAAACAGAAGTGACAAAAAACGTAATAAGTAGTAACACCAAGTATGATGCATTCAATCAGAAATAACATGCATATATCTCTCATATATTACACCAGATGCTTGCCATCAAAACCTAGTTTTTGTAACAAATCTTATATCAAAGTTAAAAACAAGTAACTTTCATAACTATTGGACACTAACATCCTTGCAGAATAACTAAATAAGTTTATGGATATTACCTTAAAATCATCAATAAGAGCAAAGTCTGGAAAGAATGGTAAAATATCCTCTATCTTTAAAAGGCCATCTGTTTCCTTGAGAAATGCTATTGCCTTTCGTATGTTCTCTCTTTTAGCTCCTTTCTCTTGTTCAATTACATGCTTTGCGACCATAAGCCAAAGCTTCTTCCTCAAGTCTTCATCATCTTCAACCTTGTCAGCTTCTGCCATGGCAAGCTCTGTATCAACCTAATCAAAAAGAAGAAATAGTTTCATTTGATAACAGTATATAAAAAAACCCAATGAAAAAGTTTCAAGCACAACTATGTTATATCCTCCAAAACTAGAGCATCATGAATTCAGCTCAAAAGACAAGTGGTAGTCTGGTACATGTTTAATGACAACAATAAGTACAACCCTGAACATGAAATTTAAAACTCACATAATACAAGATAACACAAGTATCTTTACACCAACATAAAACATTTCTGTGACATATAAACAGATAAAGAACATGGTGCAACAGTGGGCAGTCATAGAGAAAGAAATCAATTAGCAGAACAATCAGGTATCTATGGACTAAATAGAGGTATCCTTAGTTTTATATACCAATCAACATGCATATAACTTGAAAATACAGCAAGGCTCTTGACTAACAACATTAATTTCTCTTAATGTATGGAAAATTATCATATCTAAAAGACAATAGCATTTTAAATTGATTAAATTAAACATTTAAAAAATAACACTATAATATAATGTATTTAATAGAGCAATTTCATGTATAATAAAAAACTAAAAGAGGCTATAATTTTATAATAATACAAATTTAAGATATAGAGTAATGAAAAGAAAAAGTGTTCTATTTAATGTAAGAGAGAGAGAGAGTCATCATCTAAGCCTTGTCCCAACTATATGGGGTTGGCTACATGATTTTGTTGCTCTTTCCTTTTCTTTTCTCAAAACCCTTGGATTTTTTATATTTTAATTAATAGTAAAACCTTAAAACAAAGCATAGGTAATGTGTGTTGTTCTTGTTGCCTAGGCAATGCCTTGACAGCTAATAGATGAGGCTAGAGTAATAATGCTATAAAAACACACCAGCCTTGTGATTTTTGTTGCCTAGGCAATGACTCAACAACTGTGGTTTTTTCTTCACTAGTGGAAGGGCAAGTTCTGTACTCGTTGCAAGTAAAAACAAAAAGGGTAAAATGATGAAAAGACATTTAGGTTTTGAAAGATTTTTTACTATACTTTGTATGCTTTAACTAAATGATTATATTTAAAGATTAAAATATTCAGAAAACTGCTATTTGCAGCATTAACATTATCACATTGTGTAATGCTATTGAAGTATTCTGATTTAATTATGGCCTGGACATGAAGCCAAGAAAAAGTATTATTGGCATTATATAGTAAAGATGGTTGCCTACGGAACAGAATGCTGTTGATGTCAGCATGCTGTCATATCATATTATAGCAGGTTATAATGACAGCAGGAATCCTCATTGATGCTTTTAGTTAAATAATCAAGGGGCTTTTGGATCTATTTTGACATTGTTTTTTGAATTACTTTATGAGAAAACCAAAGAAAATGCAGATCTAGGTATTTTGCCATGTCAGATTGCTTGCAGAGTTTCTTGCAATTTTGACCAGCAACTTTTTATTTGTATGGCTTTTCTAATGATTGCATAAGTGGTCTTGATTATTTTTATGTAGTATTAAATGTTTGGTGAACTTTTCTTTATCCTTATATTTCCAGCAACCTGATTTTCCATGTTTTGGTTACATTTTTGGTGTAAAATCTGCATGGATAAGTCCCTAGGCCTAGTGCATCAATCTATGTAGTCTTACACTTTGTTCTTGGGGGTGGTTGCGATCTTGGAGTGACATGAAAAGGTCAAAACATCCATTAAAATTGTTGGAGTCTGTCCAGAAAGGGATAGCATAGTTTGTTGTGCAGTTAAAGTTGAATGGAGTATAATTTCTAGAATGGTCCCAATTGGCCAAACTCTATATTGTAGAGGCAAGTTGGGCCATCATACAGGCAGGGGCCAGGTTAATGGAGCTGCAGATTAGTATAAATTAACATGTGTTGCTGATTGTTGAAAAAATTTGGGATAGAGTGATAGACACTTATTCCCAGGTATAAGACAAATCACAGATATACCAATTGATGAGAGAGGTCAGAATTCTTTATTACGGGAAGTCTCTCTCTATGCATTTTTCCTTGCATGTATTCATCATCATCACCATGGCAAGGCTTCTGGGTAAAGTCTCAGATATGAAATCTACACCAACAGTTGAGGTATCTGACATGATACAACACCCTTGTACATGAATTCTGTTCTACCATGCCATTCTGTTCAGTGTCATATCCATTGTTAAATTATGTATTGTAAGAAGAAACTAATCGTTATGAGGTGGAAAGGACCCAAATGATGCAAATCAGTACAAGAAGCTGATAAAAAATAGTCGTGTTTTTAAATTCTTGGTAGGTCTTAATTCAGAGTTCAAAATCACTAAGCAATAGATTCTCAATTGGGGTGTTTTGCCTTTTGCTCAGGTGTATGTCTTGGTTCAGGGGGAGGATGGCATGAAGATAGCATGCTTCATAGTTCTTCCTTGAACCACTTAGCCATGGCCTCCATGAAGCAGAAATCGATTATATGGAACTTTGCTCCTAGTGGTGACCAATAGGTGAAATGTGATTATTGTGAAAAGCCAAGGAACAAAGGGGAGAAGCCTTGTAAATTATATCCTCATTTGAAGCCTGCATTACAGAAGAATCAGAAGAGTAATGTCAATGTTGTAGCCACTTCATGTAAGGTTCAGACTTTTAAGGTACCTATTTCTCCTATAGCTCCACCTACCTCAAAGATTTCATTGGCTGCTAAGGATGAGATGAAGCACCTCGCTCACCTCCTCAAAGAACAATACAGCTTCCCATACTTCCTCTTCTTCTTCTTCTTCCTTAGCTTAGGTATATTTGTCACTGCTAACCTTGCTTCTACATCATCCTCTTGCTCATTTTTGCTTATTGATTTAGGAGTATCTAACCATATGATTAGTATACCATCCTTCTTTCGTTAAGTTGCATTCTGCTAGAGACAAGGTAACCACCACTGATGGTGATGGATCTCTTGAATCTATTTCAAAGAAGGAAGAAATAGGAATTGGTCATCACTTATCTCTGCCATTTTTGCTGCATGTTCCCTAAGCTTAGTAACAAGTTACAGTCTATCAATAGTTTTACCAAGAACCTAATTCCCGTATGACCTTTTTTCTTGATCATTCTGCTTTCCAGGACTTTAATAAGGAGAATAATTGAAAATGGATGACGCATATGGAATCTACTTGCTATACACCTTTTCTAGAATGTCAATGGCTTCTTAGTCTAGTAGTTCTATTAGTTCGTCTACTTGTAGTGAGTCTCAATTATACTATGGCTAATGGCACAAGGAGACATTTCTCAAATTAAGTGGCTACATACAAGATATGGCTACAAATGGATTGAATATTAATCCGATCTGATTTGAATTAGGATATATCCTCTATTTGATCCATTATGATCTGATCTGATTCGATTATAATTATAGTATATTTATAAAAATATTTAGTAGATTGTAGATAGACAGATATGCCCTTTAGAAAACATATCTCGACTTTTAGAGGAATTTTGCAAAAGATGTCTAAATCCTAATACCCTTAACCTCACACCCATTAAAATTGATGAACGAATGAAAACCCTGAAAGGATATGGATAAAACACTTCTTCTCAATGCTGCTCTACTGAGTGCTGAACTAGTTTGCCATCTGTAGACTGCTGTAGCTCACTAGCTTGCAGCTTGCCGTTGCTAGTCGGTATAGACCACCAGTTAGTTGCCATTGACCACCAGTCCAGTTGAGGGAAACAGTTATGATCGAATCAGGGTGTGTTGGTACTTTGGTTACTCTACCTGCTTGCCACCGCTGCTTGCCACCCGCCACCAGTCTATTCTGAGAAAATATTAGAGAATAGAGAAGAGGTCTGAGTCTCTGATGTCACTGCTGGACTGCTGCTGCTATATCCTTTGTCCCACTTCCACAGCTTCTTTTGGCTACCACTACTAGCAGCCCTCCTACTAGCCATTGCCAGTTGAGATTCTCATTCTCAGACCAAGTTGTTTGTGCCAAAAAGAGGTCAGTAACTTGATTCTCTTGAGCAGAGCCACTTCTATTTGACTATGAACTTCGTAATAATCTGAAAATAATAGAAAAATACAGATAGACTTCCGCATTCTGCCCCCACTAAAATCCTAACCTCATCCCTCAGTCTCATCCCCTGTTAAAGGTCAGTAACTAGATTCTCATACTGGAAATCATTGTCTCTCTATTTAGCATATACATTTTACATGCTTTAACTGAAGAACCAGAGAATTAAAAACACGAGTTTCTCTTGTAATCTCTTCTTCAGTATCAAAAACATGAATTTCTCCTCAACTCTCTCTTGAATCAGATATCTGATATTTTGATAATTGAATCAAATCAGTTTTGAATTGGATATCCAGCTATTTAATTGAATTGAATTTGAATATATAGTTTCTTAGATCCTTCAAATCAAACTCATACATCCTATTCTTCTTATCAAACTGAATTTGGATATACCCCTATTTGAATTTGATTCAATCTGTTTGCAGCCTAATATAAGAATACAAAAACCAAATGATGGACATAAGTTTCAATGTGAAATTATCCAAGCTAAGATGAAGGATGCAATTAAAATCTTATCAGTGTGAGCTTGTCTTAAATTGCTGGTCCCAAGCCTGGATAAAGGAGGAGGGTTGGGTCAGGTTGGCAGATGGAATGAATTTAAAATATTTGCCAAACTCTTATGAACATGGATACCGAATTACTTAGTAGTGGATACAGCACCAAATAGGCCAGAATGGAGTAACAGGATTCATGTAGTGGGCTCAATATAGTTGGGATACAGCTTAGCTGAGTTGAGAAGTTGAAGGCAAATCTTACGAAACAATTTGCTTTGTAATTAAAATGAATAGTGAAATGGCATTCTCAACACAACCATTAATGAAGGCAACAGTAGAAACAATAAAAACAGTAACGGAATAACAGAAGTAACACAAAACACCAATAAAAAGGTAATTATTACCTGAAGAGCAAGAGCAACAGCCTCTTCATGCATGGACATCATGCTGTATATATGGACACAAGCACGCATCCTCTTTTCCTTGAGACAAAGGCGCAACGCATACTTGGGATCATAAAAGAATTCAGGACCATTTTCTCGCCCTTTTCCAAACTTGCATTGTAGGAAGCGAAGAAGTGCACTATCATCCTCCTGTTATAATTTTACAGGACAAGTACTAAGACCTTTATATAATCTGCAACTTTAATGGGCATGGATTGGTAAATAGGGGCCAATAGACCCTTGTACAAAGTGAAGGCATTCCTGGGTTTTCTTGTTGCAACAGAAAATTGGCTACTCAAAATCAGATTCATTAATAAAACAACTTGCACATTGTTGACATTAAAATAGAAACAGAGACTAAAATATAAAGAAGAAATGTAATTAGAAACTACACTCCAAAATAACACAAAAGAAGAGAGAAAAGTGGTGGAACACAATCATCCAAAGCAAGCAATACTAGTAAAATAAAAAACCGTAAAGAAAAGCAAATACAGACCGATCAAAGAGAAAAAAGATAAACAAGTACAAACAAATTAAAGAGAAACAAAAAGGTAACCTTCCAAATATACAAGGTTCAGAAGAACTAGCAATTTGTGGTGCTAAAATGCTATAAACACAAGTTTCCACTCCTCGCTACAATAAGATTAACCTACCCACTTCCCAATGACCAACATTTACTGGTTTATAGATGAACCAAGATAAGAAGTTCTTGCTGGCAGCGTCAGCTTTAGATTAAATACTAGGGTGACCATACATAATAAAAGAAGAGGTGTAAGTACCATAGTGAGGCTAGGTAGGGCGGTCTCCTTGAAGGATGAAGAATGATCAAAGCTTGGTTAAGGTTGCAAGATTGGCTGTTTGGGAAACTCAACAGAGTCAGGTAGCAATGAGAGTGATAATCACGTCTTGGGTTTGTACTTCATCCTCCCTTTTATAGGGATGACCCTAAGACCTTAAGGAGAAGGATCCAAAAAAAGGTTGATTCTTATTAGAAAAGGGAATCCTCATCTTTATGTCCGCTATCGAGGGAGCACTACTAGGGTTTTGTCATGTGTTTAATGAGATCTTTTGAGGACAAAGTTTCCTTTCGTTTGAGGATTCTCTTTTAGCACGTGTATGCTACTTCCTGTCATAGGTTTCTTGAGGTCACGTGTCATGGACGGGGCCCAAGTTTGGCTGCCACGTCTGGTTGTTTGTCGTATCGTCTTCAGGAAGCTTCGTCATAGCCATCACAAGTATTAGGTGACACTGTTCTCACCGCAGGTCCAAGGTAGCTCTTCGAGTTCATCACAGATTAGAGATGGCTCTTTAAGCTCATCACAAGCTTGGGACAACTCTTTGAGCTCATTGCATGCTTGGGGGAACTTCTTGGGCTCATCACAAGTTTTGGATGGCTCTTCGTATTGTTATAGATGTGTACATGGTTTTGTTTTGACACCTTTATCATGATTTTGGCGATGGAGAACTACATGTGATTACAAGAGGAAAAGACAAAAGAGCCCCTCTATGGCATATATTACAGATTACATCACTCCCCCTCAAGTTGAGGCGTAGATGTCAATCATCACCAACTTGTCACAAAGATCATAATGCCGCAGTGAACATAATCCCTTAGTAAAAACATCTGCAAGTTGTTCTTTGGAGCTAATGTAGGGAGTGCACACTTGCCCTTCCCAATTTTCTCTTTGATGAAATGCTTGTCAACTTCAATATGCTTGGTTCTATTATGGAAAACTGGGTTGGCTGCAATGTTGATAGCAGCTTTGTTGTCAGTAGAGTGACATAGGATCATCAAAAGAAAATCCTAATTCACTCAATAGGTTCTTGATCGATAGTAACTCCACAATTCCATGTGACAAAGCCTTGTATTCTGCCTTTGCACTTGACCTGGCAACCACACTTTGTTTCTTGCTTCTCCAAGTCACAAGGTTTCCACCTACAAAAGCACAATAGCCGCTAGTGGATTTTCTGTCATCCACTAAGCCGGCCCAATCAGCACCTATGTACACCTCTACCCTCATGTGTCCATGTTTCTTAAAGAGTAAACCTGTCCCTGGAAATTTCTTCAAGTACCTAAGAACTCTATTTGCTGCCTCTAGGTGCGCCTCCTTGGGTGCATGCATGAACTAAGGTCACCCATAGTATATGCGATGTCAGACCTAGTCATGGATAGATAGAGAAGTCTGCCCACAAGTCGTTAGTATTGCCTTGGATCTTTCAAGAGCTTACCGCTACAGTCCCCAAGTTTATGATTTACATCCATAGGTTTAGACCCTAGCTTCCCTGTATCCTTCAGGATATCTAGGGTGTACTTCCTTTGGGAAATGAATATGCCTTGTTGAGAGCAGGCAACTTCAATTCAAAGGAAGTAGCACAAATGCCCTAGATCCTTTACTCCAAACTGTGTAGCCAGAAATTTTCTTTAATCTCAGAATCTCTGAGACCTAGTCTCCAGTGATGACAATATCATCTAGATAGACAATCAAGGATGTTGTTTTTTCTCGTTCCCTCTTTGCAAAGAGTGTGTGATCAGCTTGGCACCGCTTAAAACCCATCTGTTGAACTGCCTGGTGAAACCTACTAAACCAAGCTCTTGGAGACTGCTTTAGAACATACAAAGATTTCTTCAATTTGCAACTTTCTGTTCACTGCCCTTAGCACAAAAACCAGGGGGTTGAGTCATATATACTTCCTCTTCCAAATCACCATTCAGGAAGGTATTATTTATATCAAGTTGATGAAGCTCCCAATCAAGACTTGTTGCTAAAGATAGAAGAACCCGAATAGAGTTCATTTTTGCAACGAAAGCAAAGGTCTTAGCGTAATCAACTCCATGAACCTATTGAAGTCCTTCGCAACTAACTGAGCCTTGTACCTTTCCACAGAACCATCTTCCTTATGTTTTATAGAAAACACCCATTTGCACCCTACAGGCTCCTTTCCCTTAGGAATATTTACCAACTCCCATGTGCCATTCTTGTGTAGAGCATTGATCTCTTCCTTCATTGCATCTTTCCTCTTAGGAACAAGTAAGGCCTCCACAAAACTCTTGGGAAGGGGAACACTATCAATGGCAGATAGAAAAGCATGAAAAGAAGATGAGACATTCTCATAGGACAAGAAGTGAGACATGGGGTGGTGTGTGGTGCATGATCTGACACCCTTCCTTTTTGCAATAGGGAGGTTCAAATCACAACTTGAAGTGTCAATATCTATAGGTTCAGGAACATCAACTAGAACAATAGTACCTAGGTGAGGTGAAGGACCCTGATGGCATTGGTGGCATAGTTTCTGGCAACTCTATGGCAACTGAACTCTGTTGGCCTTGATTTTTGTAGCACAATCTCCGAAAGACACAAAATGGAGGAGAATCAGGAATAGAAGGCAATAAAACTTGAGTTTGACTCTGCTTCTCCTCAACTATACTCTCCCCCCCTAAGGAAAAATAGGGAAATAGGGAACATCTTCAAAGAAAGAAACATACATAAAGACAAAATATTTTTTAGACACAGGGTCAAAGCAATGATAGCCTTTCTGAGAAAGGAGATAACCATGAAAAATACACACAATAGCTTTGGGATCAAGCTTACCATGGGTAGGAGATAGATCATGAACAAAACACTTACATCAAAGAAATGCATAGGTATAGGAAACATTGGTGCTTTAGGGAAGAGGAGCTGATGAGGGAACCTATATTCCAATACCCAAGATGGTGTCTTATTGATGACATAGGCAACAATCAGGTCAACATCCACCCATAATCATTTTTGGACATTCATTTGTAACATCAATCCTAGAGAAACTTCAAGGAGATGTCGATTTTTTCTCTCTACAATCCCATTTTGCTGAGGGGTTCTGGCACATGAGCTCTTGCGATGAGAGCCCCATGATGCAAAGAAAGTCACTAACATGAGCTCTGGCACATGAGCTTCTACAATGTTTACTCAGTTGGCACACTTGACACCGAAAGCCACTAACAGACAAAGACTTAAACAAATTTGGAAACAAATACTTCAAAGACTCAAATGACATATGTCCCAAACGGTGGTGCGACAAAATAACTCGGCTCTTATTTAACAAACTCAAAGACTCTGAAACTGTAAGACCAACTTTGCTCTCCAGCACATAGAGACCATCCACCATGTTCCATTTACCAATCGTCCTCCCAGAGGCCAAATCCTGAAAATCACAAGAATGTGGAAGAAAGGTTACTGAGCAATTCAAGGCATGAGTAATACTACAAATGGAGAACAAGTTAATGGGTAACTTTGGAACATGTAGAACATTAGATAAGGAGAGGCAATAAGGCAAAGATATAGATCCTTGACCAGCAATGGAGGAGAAGGATCCATCAGCTAACCTCACTTTATCTCTGCCAGAGAGAAGAGAGTATGTTTGGAACAAGATTGACTTACCAATCATGTGGTTGGATACACCGAAATCGATAATCCATGGGGATTCTGGTAGACACATGGAAAGCTAAGGCAGAATTACCTGAAGAAGAGGCAAATGAAGTAGAAGGTGTGGGTCCAAAATCAGCATTATGGAGAGCCCTACCATACTGCTCTAAGTGGTCATGGAAGGAATTGATAATATCTTCCTTAGAGCCAGAATAAGGGGGGCAATCCTGAGAAGTGCTTTGATGCTTATGAAATGCTAAGTTTGCTAAAGTGAACTTCTGGTATGGCTTCTTGCTCGGTTCTTGTGCTGATTTCTTACCCACTTCTTGTGCCCACTTTGACAGGTGTGCCAAGATTTTCGGCAACGAGTACACTACAGTTTGTCTTTATCACCTATCTTTTTCTTACTTTCCCCTTTCCTTGGTGCCCTAGTGTTACCCCTAACATCTAGAGCAATAGTCTCCTCCTTAGGAGGATTCATGGCAGACTTCCTACTCTCTTCAGACTGAACAAGTGCATATACCTATTGGACAGACAGAAGATCCTTGCTGCCCAAAATCTGAACACAAATAGGTTCATACATGGGATTCAAACCCAGAAGGAAAGTAAACACCCGTTGCTATAAGACTAGTTGTTTATAGGCCTTGGCATCCTTTTCACTTTCCCGATCAATGCTCTGATAATAGTCTAATTCTTTCCAAACTGAAGTGAGGACAGAATAATAGGTCGATAAGCTCCTTTCTCCCTGCTCACATGTCAAAGATTCTGCTTGTAGCTGATAAATTCTAGCATAGTGCCTCTTCTCTGAGTAAGTTGCCTTCGCTTGGTCCCATATTTCTTTTATTGTCTCAACCCACATAAAATTCTGTTTGATGGATGGTAACATTGATGTCAAAAGCCAAGACATAATCATGCAATTCTCTTGGCCCCACTTATCGTATTCAGCAGTACCAACCTTAGGTTCCTTTATTTTCCCATTAATATATATTGCCTTACCCCTGGCTGTGATATACAGTCGCATCTCCTTAGACCATGCTAGGTAATTCCTACCATCCAAAGGGGTAATAGTCATTGGGAAATTCATGGAGTCATGACCACTACTCGTTCCACCCTGATTTGTGGTGGTTCCTGAGGTTGCAGAATCTTCAATATTCATGATTTTAGTCCACACACACCAACAAGAAAACTACATAGCCCAGTGTTGTAACAACAACTTTTTTTTTATGATTAAAGAGTTGAGTTTCAAAAGGGAAAAGGAGGGGTTTCCTTTCTTAGTGTTAGACTACTTTTTTTAAGGTTTTGGGCCCACTTTGAGAGTGATGTGAAACCGTGATCATGAGTGGCGAAGATTCTGCCACATCCGGTGTTTCCTCAATGCAGAATGGAATGAGTGGGGGTGTGGATCTATCCTTTCCCATGGTTGTTATCCCCCTGGATGGCTTAAATTATTTAGAATGGTCGAGAGGGATCAAGTTATACATTACTGCAAAGGGAAAGATAGGATATATAAATGGAATTAAAGAACATAATTTTGGGAATGCTGGGTATGACAGATGGAACTAGGAAAACAACATGGTCATGTCCTGGCTTTTAGTGTCTATGCAACCTCAAGTGAGAAGGAGCTTTATGTAGGTTGAAATGGCATATGAGATTTGGGAACAGGCAAAATCAACCTATTCTAAGTTGCGTCACTATGCAAAAATCTATCAGTTATAGGCAAAATTATCCACTTGTAAACAAGGGGAGAGGAGTCTTTCTGTGTACTATTCAGACTTGACCTCCGTCTAGAAGGAGTTAGATCATTATCAGTGTGGACTGGAAGTGTGATGAAGATGCAAAAGCATACAAAAAACTTGTTTCCCAACAAAGAGTGTTTGCTTTTCTCCATGGCTTCAATCCTGTATATGAATCTATCAGAGTCCAGATCATAGGCAGCAAGGATCTTCCATCTGTCCAGGAGGTTTATGCATTAGTATAGTCAGAGGAAAGTAGAAGGAATTTGATGAATAATTCTAGAGGGGATGCAATTATGTTGGCAGCAAAAGGGAATGTTACTACAAGTGGGGGAAATCTCTTTAAGGGGGACTTTCAAAACAGGGTGGATGACACCAAGGTTTAAAATTTCGTCATGTATCAGCTCGTATTGGTCGATACGTATCAGTGTTTTGACTTACCGACACGAGAGACGGTCCAAAATCGAAGGTACCGTCTCTTTTTGTCGTGCTGAAACAGTATCAACTTCGTATCGGGATGGTATTGGCCAATTTCGGTATGTTTCGGTCGAGTATCGACCGATACACGACGAATTCACTGTTACAAATAGAATAGCCTTCGAAAGAGGGCTTCTAAACCCATTTCAAAAGCCCTCTTTCTTCCCCAAACCCTCCAAAATTTTTCTTCACATTCCTAGAGACTCAAATCCAAAAAAAAAACCCATCAAAACACCCACAAAATTGAAATATTCAACAAGTTTTTCAAGGTTGTTTAGAAAGTAGCGAAAATATGATTTTTTTTCAAAATGTTTTACATTTTCAAACAATGTTTTTGGGTTTTTTTTTAATTTGGATGCTTGAAAACATCTTTATGTATGTTGATCTGTTATTATTGTGCAAAAAATCCCACTTATTTTGCTGCTATACGTAAATCTTTGTGAATATTTAAAGAAATTTCAGAATAATAAAAAATCTGAAAAAAATGAAATTTTTAGGTTTTTCTTTTGATCAACCTCTAGAAATTGATTATGTTGTAGATCTATGAATGATCTACCATGTCCATAGACAGTTGAAATTTTTCTAAATAATTAATTTTTTTTCGGAATAATAAAATATATATAATTTCTTTAATTTTATGTGATCTAACCCTATAGGCTGAGTATGTTGTAGATTTATGGATGATCTACCATGTCTACAGATCAATTGAATTTTTTTCTAAATAATTGATTTTTTTTATTTTCGGAATAATATATATATATATATATATATATATATAATTTCTTTAATTTTATATGACCTAACCCTATAGGCTGAGTATGTTGTAGATCTATGGATGATCTACCATGTCCATAGATCAATTGAATTTTTTTATAAATAATTGATTTTTATATAATTTTTAATTTTCGGAATAAAAAATTTTTATAATTTCTTTAATTTTATGTAATTTAACCCTATAGGCTGAGTATGTTGTAGATCTATGGATGATCTACCATGTCCATAGATCAAATTCATTCAATTTTTCTGTTACATATTTACTTTTCTTAATTTTAATTTAAATTTTAGAATAAAACATAAAAAATAATTATTTGAATAAGAAAATAATTATTTAGTTTTTAGAAAATTAGAATGAAACAAGAAAAATAATTACCTGATCTATTATGTCCATAAATCCATTCAATTTTTCTGTTACATATTTACTTTTCCTAATTTTAATTTAATTTTTAGAATAAAACAAGCAAAATAATTTATTTGAATAAAAATGAATAACTATTGTACAAAAACAATTACTTGATATATTATTGTCAATAAATCCATTCAATTTTTCAGTTACATATTTACTTTTGTTAATTATAATTTAATATTTAGAATAAAACATCCAAAATAATTATTTGAATAAAAATAAATAATTACTCAGTTTTTAGAAAATTAGAATGAAACATGTAAAACGACTTGATCTATTATGTCCATAAATCCATTCAATTTTGCTATTACATATTTACTTTTGTTAATTTTAATTTAACTTTTAGAATCAAACAAGCAAACACATTGGAACTAAATTGAGTACTTTATTAAATAGTATGTTTTTGTTCCCATATATTGAGTATAATATGTTTTTTTCATAAAACCCACTAAAACATGTTATTTTTATGCATAAATAGCCCATTTATGTCTTATATTTAGTGATACTGATGTTTATTTATGATTTATTGGAGTATTTATAGCATTTCCATCCATTTCCATGCGTATCCAAGGCGTATCCCGATACTCTCTTAAATTTGCCTTTCCGATACGCATAGCGTTTCTGATACTTTGAACCTTGGATGACACAGACAAACTATAGTGCACACATTGCCAGAAACCCCGACACACCTGTGATAATTTCATTTGCGTCTACATCATATAGCTCTGCCACAACTTTCATGTATCATCCCATTCCCCTGACTCTCCTTGGATAATTGATTCTGAAGAGTCTAAACATATGACTGGTAAGTCCTCTTATTTTCAGACCTATCACCTCCTCTCTAGAAGAGACAAGGTGAGATTAGCTGATGGATCATACTCTACCATAGTTGGCCTCACCCAGTCTAATGATTTACATGTTCTAAAATTTCCTATTAATTTGTTCTCTGTTGGTAGTATTACTAATTCTTTAAACTGCTCAATGACCTTTTTCCCTCCGTATTGAGTGATCCAGGATCTGGCCTTGGGGAAGATGATTGGTGGAAGACGTATAGTCTAGTAAGAGTCAGGTCTATTTATGGCACAGTCGTCTTGGTCATTTATCTTTTGAGTCTTTAAAAATGGTGTTTGCAGAGTTGTTTAAGTCAGTGTCAGTGTCAGAATTTACATGTCAAACTTGTCAATTGAGTAAACATTGTAGAACTCATTTTTCTTCTAAGAATAATAAATCTGAATTTCCTTTCCACATTGTTCATTTTGATGTTTGAGGCCCTGCTACTTTACCATCTGAGAATGTCTACAAGTATTTTATTACCTTTATTGATGATTACTCCAAATAAATATGGTTGTATCCCATGCGAACCAGGGATCAAGTACCAAAAATTATTCAAGATTTTCACCAAATGATCTTCACCCAATTTCAAAATGAAATTCAAGTTGTTTAATCCAATAATGCCAAAGAATAATTTCATAATGATCTTCTTTGCTTCGTGTGTATCACTTCACCATAGCTCATGTCCCCGAACACCACAACAAAATGGTGTTGCTGAAAGAAAGAACCGACCATCTTGAAGTGGCGCAGGGGTTACTAATTCATATGAATGTCCCAAAACGTTTTTCGCTTTAGGTTGTCCTTTGTGCTACATATCTCATTAATTGTATGCCCTCTCGCTGGTTAGGGTACAAGGTCCCACATCAGCTACTTTTTCCTAAGGCTTCTCTTCTTTGTATTCTTCGTGTGCTTGGTTTCCGTTGTTTTGTTCAAAATCTTTCACTCACCCGTAGAAAATTGGATCCTCGTGCTATTCCTTGCATCTTCTTGGGGTACTCTATCACTCAGAAGGGATATCGGTACTTTGATCCCGTCTCTCGGAAGCATTATGTTTCCATGGATGTCACTTTCTTTGAGAGGGAGCTTTTCTTCCTTGTTTCTCCTCAGGGGAGTGTAGGAATGTGGAGAAACTGGTTCATCTCCCTCCTCTTCCTAATCCTCTTCCCTTTTGTGTTTTCTTTCATCGTCACAAAGGCCAACCATGTTCAAGAGCTGTGGAGCACCTAGAAGTTGTACCACCAATGCCATCAAACTCTCCAGGGGGTGGATCCTACCCATGTACCTTGGTTCCCATTGATGTTCCTGACCCTATTTCTATTGATACTTCTATTGCTAATGACCTTGACTTTCCTATTGCTCACCAGAAGGGTGTTAGGTCTTGCACCCACTAAATACCCCATTTCCTATTGCTCACCTTCCTTTTGGGACTTCCTTTCTTCCATTGAAAGTGTTTCTATTCCTAAGAATGTGGCAGAAGCGTTTTTGGTACCTAATGGATAGATTCTATAAATGGAAGAAATTAATGCTTTACATAAAAATGGCACATGGGAATTAGTAGATCTTCCTGAGGGGAAGGAACCAATTGGATGTAAATGGGTTTTCACATTAAAACATAGGATTGATGGCACGATGGAGCGGTGTAAAGCTCGTTTAGTGGCAAAGGGGTTTACACAAGTGTATGGAGTGGATTATGCAAAACCTTTTGCACCCGTTGTTAAGATGAACTCCATTAGAGTCCTTTTATCCTTAGCTCCATTAGAGACCTTCATCAACTAGACATCAAGAATGCCTTTCTAAATGGTGACCTTGAAGAGGAAGTGTACATGGTACAACCCCCTGGTTTCCGGAGAAAGTATGTCCTAAATCTACTCCAGGATACAGGAAAATTGAGAGTGAAGCCAGTTAACTCTCCTATTGATCCTAATCACAAATTAGGTGACTGTTAAGGTGAACCCATCAAGAATGTGAAATAATTTCAGAGAATTGTAAGAAGATTGTTATATCTTTCTTTGACTCGACCAAACATTGCTTATGTAGTGGGTGTTCTTAGCCAATTCATGCATGCCCCTAAGACTACCCACCTTGAAGCAGTTGAAAGAGTTCTCAGATATCTTAAGAAGTTCCCAGGTGCAAGCTTATTGTTTCAAAAGCACAGACATTTGAAAGTTGAAGTGTGTACCGATGCAGATTGAATAGGATCACTGAATGATAGGAAGTCGACCAACGGCTACTGTAGCTTTGAGGGAAGGAACCTTGTTACCTGGAGAAGCAAAAAGCAGAATGTAGTAGATAGGTCTAGTGTGGAAGCTGAATATAGAGCAATGTCTCATGGAGTTGCTGAAATTATGTGGCTAAAAAATTTGTTGAGTGAGTTGGGTTTTCCAGTTGATGGACCTATGACTATTCTGTGATAACAAAGCAGCCATAAACATTGCTGCTAATCCAGTGCTACATGATAGAATTAAACACATCGAAACCGACAAACATTTTATCAGAGAAAAGGGCGTCACAGGGAAAGTGTGTACCCCTTATGTTAGTTCTGAAGACCAACTTGCAAACATTTTCACAAAAGGGTTACACCACTCGCGGCATCATGATTTATGTGACAAGTTGAGCTTGATTGACATCTATGTCCCAACATGAGAGGGAGTGTTAAAAGTCAGTTATTCTTTATATACAATACCGCATGTTAGACAGTGTATGCCCTTACCTCCGATCAGATTGATGTACAGATACATTTATTGTAAATGAATAAAAATACATAATTGTTTCATGTTGTCATTGGTATGTTTTTGTCAATTTACCCCTTAAACTAGACATTTATGAGACTCGTGTTAGTTTAGAATGTTCTCAACCGTTGGATAGACTTGAGGAGTTTATTTTGCCAAGTCTGACATTGATGTGCTGCCAAAGAAAGTGGAGCAGCTTGTCTCAGCAACTAAGGTTAGACCTGAAGCACATATAGTGTGTGTTTGGTTGAAACACTGAACCTGAACCATTTTCCAATTATGCCCTAGACCTTGGAGATTGATGGGCAAAACTAGAAAGTTACAAATAACCCCTAGACTTGATTATGGTACTGTACTTGGTGTCGGATCGGGTTGTCCTAATATGCCAACCAGTGAGATCCTTTGGGGGTCAAAACTTAGGTATGTTGGGATAGTCTAAGAATTCACTTAAGTAGGTGATCATAGTGATAGGGTCAACCCCTTTGTTAGACAAAGTGAATGATTAGGACTGCACTCTCTCTAATGAAAACCTAAACTGCCGGCAGTGGATTTCAACCGTGTTTAAGATTTGGTTTTGCAAAGTATATTTATATGATATATATTATGTTTTAAGAAAAATGTTTGCAAAAGGTTTTAATTCCCGGGACCCATCTAAGTAGAGAGTGTGACACTGCACCTTGCAGTCAGGGGAGAGGTCCTTCCCTGTTGGGCAATGTTTGATCATTGTGGACTGAGAGGTTAAGTGTAAGAGACCATTAAGGGCTGATTACCTAATGGGTTATATCTTACGTAAGTCCATTATCGTTGGATCTTCATAGGATGACTGGATTCAATGATCATTTAACTATAAATGTTGGGCCCATTTTGAGCCCATAGTGATAAGCTCAGGGGTTCACTGCATTTGGCAGTGAATTCGGCCAGGCCTTTTCACAGAGGTTGGGCCGAACCCATGTGGCCTTATGTGAGATCATTGTGGGGTCCCACACCATACAAATCTAACCTAAATATGCCAGCAACAGTCTTGGGTCGTGAGCCACTTAGTTAATGGGCCTAAAGCCCATGATTGATATGATTAATCAAGATGCCACATGACTACTTAAGCTGTCATGTGACATGGGTGAATATGGGTTTGGAGCACCCGTTCTCTTAAGAGGATAAGACCTATCTCTTGATAGAGTCTAGATCCAAATAAAGATTTGGATAAAAACTCCTAATTTGATTAGGAGAGGTGTTCTAAAAGGATTAAAAGAAGAAGAGGGTGAACTGCTTCAGATCACTCTACAATTTCAGCTTTCTCTCTTCCCCTAATTCCACTCAGAAACCCTAGTTCGATCTCCAATTTTGGGACTGATCTTGATCAGTTCTTTCTCTGAATTTTGCAAGAAAAATACAGAGAAAAATCATGCTCACCTCCCCAGTTCGATCCAAGGTGTTGGATTGTAGTTTTGTTGAAAACTGTGTTGCTGAACCAACTTCACTTCAGTGGAAGCTGGTTTTGGAATTTGATTTGGGCATGAACTACCCTTTGGGAGCTACATTTGTGGAATCCGTATCAGGTATACATCTCCCTCCTTTTGGTTTCAAATATGATCCGGTTACAGTGCAAGATCAATCCTAGAAAAATGTAGTTTCTCTAAAACTGGGAATACGATTCCCGGAAGGTTAAAAGAAAATTTTTGAAATTTCGCCCAACCATCTAGCAAGGTTTGTCCATCCATATGATGGATTCCACCTTCCTTCACCGCAGGGGTACTATTGTATTTTCCATCTTTTATTTTTTGTGTTATGTCGCTCTAGTATAAATACTAAAAGCCGGTGCCGCCAGCATGATCTTTTGACTCTCAAATCTCTCTTCTCTCTTCCTTTCTTCTTCTCTCCTGTAATACAGTACACAAATAGGCAAAAATATTCTCCTTGCCTTCAAAAATCCTATGGTTTCTTTCATTCCAGATGCACCAAGAAAATGGCTGCAGGAACCATCATGCAAAAATAAAATTACCTCTAGACCCCAAAGACAAGGATGGTAAAGATGAGATGACCCCACAGGGCATATGACAAACATGCAATCCATAGAATCTTCCATACTTATACAGATGCTGCATCTATTTGAGAAGTGAAGGCCCCTATCACTCTGGTTATCCAAAGTGAGCATCCTATCTAAGAAGACTGACAACACAAATGCTTAAATCCTAGGAGGAACATGCTTCTCCAGAGTCCAGACCAATCTGGATTCAATTGTTTCAACCAAGCCTTTGGCAAGGACAACATAGAAAAAGTTGACTAAGACTTTGTCCTTAGGATCATCTCTACTTTTTGGCATTACAAGGGACAATCTTTGTAATAGAGTCAGAGATTCATACATTTACCTCTGAAGAAGAGGTCTAAGGAATACCAAAGATGGGATTCCAACTGGATAGAAGAAAACAAATCATATATTGCCATTCTAACTTTAGTGGAAACTCCATAAAATTTAGGACCAAGGAAACGAAACTTCCCAGCACCATTCCAATCATACTCCCAGAAACAGATCCTAGAACCATCCCCAGCTTTGAACTCTGAGAGGGAGACAAGATCAGCATAGGTCTTCATAATTCATTTCCAGAAATTAGCACCATAGGTAAAATTGACTGGATTAAGGACCAACCAAAACAAGCTTAACAAGAAGAATTTAGTCTCTTGACAAGCTTTAATATAAAAATGTCCTCTCACTTGAGAATAGATATTGCAGTGCCACTCTAAGCCAAAACTTTCTTCTCTCTCTTCTCTTCTTCTGCCTCCTTATTTTCTTGGTACTAGAGCATTTTTTTGGTAATAAATAAAAAAGGAAAATTCATTAATGAGGAAAAAAGAGTACAACTAAGGGGTGATGAGAAACATACAAAGAGACCTTGTTACAATCCATAAATTCTGGAAGAATCATGATCCAAACTAATATCCTTTTCCCAATGATTGAGGGAAGATGATTGTGAAACTTGTGGTGGAACAAACTCCAAAGTACCTTGTTTTTCTGCTTCTGTTCCAAGTAGGCCAAAGAGTAAAAAATTCTTTCGGTGAAATTGGAGTCCATAAATCCATTTTGAACAGACGAATGAAGTAACCCCAAATGATCTTCGAGTAACACAATCAAAACAAATGTGAAAAACATCTTCTGCAGCCTAGGGAGGAAGCCAACTCTTCACAATTTGGAAGTTCACTCTTATGAATATTAGCTCATTTATAAGGTCTATAATTTAATTCATGCTTCTATTAATCAGTTATCCAATAGGAATATGACATTTTATATTAGTTCTGGCACTCAGGTTTCCATAGGTAACTTCATTTCCAACTTGATTTCCTTAAAATGAATTTTATACTTGGACAACTTGGCAGTGCTCCACTCTTAACTTAAAATTGTCACATGCATCACCAGAGTCTATAGGCACCAATTGAAGTAGCAGAAGATGTACCTGATTGGCCATCTATAACATATGACAGAAACCGAATAAATACGTAGAGCAACAAAATTCTAACTGGTGATGTAATAATGCAAGGAACAGGATGAAATTAGAAACATGAAAAGATTAGACATTAGGAATTTGAACAATGCAAAGGCACAAAAAGAGAAAACAAATGGAGTCATAGAAGAAGATTCAAGTATAATTCTCATCTTAGCAACTCAACCTGCTTTGCATACAATGAGAGCAGCAAGTTGTGCACACCAGGATCCTCATTATGCAAACGATGGACACAGAACTCCAAATATTTGATGACTTCATGTGTTTCATTCCTGCACACCAAATGTAATAAAGGAATCATAATAAAAATTCTAATTGATGGTATCATACAAGAATAATATGTTCAAGAGAACAGGCCCCTACATCTAAAACAATAATATGTGATCTTTAATAGTCACATGTGTTTTTTTTTATCATTTTTCATAATGATTTATCAAAAAGACAGGGAAAATAGAGAAAAAAGAGAAAGAGACCAATTATTTTTATTGTTGAGCCAAACAATAAAAATAAAAAGGCCCAACTATGTTAAACTAGATAGTCCATCAGGCACCTCAAACCTTCAAGTGACACTCCAAGGCAAAATCTTCTTTATTTGCAGAGGAAAATTTTAATGGGTCTTGCAATGATGCTATACACTGAAATGACTATTTGCCAATTAGTACTGCCAAGTGCTAAACTTCCATATCCAGGAGAGTGGTATCACTTGAAACCATGTAAAAGGGGTAAAATATGCATGAACAATGGTGCTTTTACCATCTCTGAAGGCTGCTCCTTTGCCTAAAGGATGAAGTTACAACTGAAATATCCATAAAAATATAGCTTGATACAGATGGCCTTACCACCGAGTGAATGGATGACTGAGAAAACTCCACCCATTTACTGGCTAACCCTCCAAACTGATAGACTGTGCTCAACTAATAAGCCACTCTTACCTTGGAATTAACTGTATATGATATGATAACAACAACTATACACTCTTCCAACATTTGATAATTGGCTTCACAAAAGATGATATTTCTCACCTTCACTATTCCACGTAAAGACATTTGATTAGATATAATAGTTCTGTGTTCAGGAATACCAAGGCCAATCGATTTCCACCCTAGTACAATTCTTTGTTTACTTCTCTTGATTCTGTTCAGACTCCCACTTAACAGAAAGTTTTTAGCATTTCATGTTAAGAAAGCCCATGAAGGCCCACAATCTTTACATCAAAATGATACATGGGAACATGTTTTGCCACCATCTAAGACATCTATTATTGGAAGAAAGTGGTTTTCTTTGTAAAATTGAAATCATGTTGAAGCATTGATTGGAACAAGCTTACCTAGTAATCTAAGGCTACAAACAATAATATGGAGTTGACAATAAGGAGACTTTTACTCCTGTAACCAAGTTGACCACTTTTTGTGTAATTCTTGTACTTCCTGTCATTCAGCCAAGTTAGATTTGCTCCTCTAGCCAAGTTACATGCCTGTGTAGATGCTCATTGGGTAGGTTGCTCATATACTAGACTCTCAACTATATGATGGTGTGCCTTTCTTGCTTGTGTTGAAGTTCGGCCTGCCGTAGAAGTCTGTTTGTCTGTTAGCAGTCAAGTAAAGCAAGCAAGCAAGAAGAAGGAAGAAAGACGAAGAAAGAGAGAAAAGGTCTGGTTCGAAATTAGGAAAAAATCAAACCCTACTTTCGGCCAGACCTGTTATTATATTATTAATGTGATAGGAAAAGACATCAGTGCCCTTATTTAAGTAAGAGGCACTCGAACTAACATAATAAAACAACTCAGCAATCTCAACAGGTACAAAGACCGAAATACCCCTTCACTAACACTCCCCCTCAAGCTGGTGAGTATATATCATATAATCCCAGCTTGTTACATATGTAGTCCACTCTCCCCCGACTCAAACCTTTTGTAAACAAGTCTGCCCACTGGTTTCCTGTATTAACATATGCAGTCTCTATTACTCCATTCAGCACCTTCTCTCTCACAAAATGACAGTCAACCTCAATGTGCTTGGTTCTTTCATGAAACACCGGATTAGAAGAGATATGAACTGCAGCCTGATTGTCACAATAGAGCTTCATTGGAGTACTAATGTCATACCCTATCTCCTGTAGAAGGTTCCTTAGCCACACTAATTCACAAGCAGTATGTGCCATAGCCCTATATTCTGCTTTTGCACTGCTTCTTGCCACAACTGTTTGCTTCTTACTTTTCCACGTCACCAGGTTACCCCCCAGAAAACTGCAATAGCCTGTGGTAGACCGCCTATCAGACATAGAACCGGACCAGTCAGCATCGGTGTATCCTTCTATTTCCAGTTTTCCGCCACTTTTGTATAGCAAACCACGGCCAGGAGCTCCTTCCAAATACCTCACAATCCTTAGCACTGCATTCCAATGAGGGACCAAAGGTTTCTGCATGAACTAACTCACCACACTAACCGCAAAAGAAATATCTAGCCGAGTAACGGTTAGATAGTTTAGTTTGCCTACAAGTCATCGGTATCTGCCAGGGTCTTCAAATACTTCACCCATATCACTGCTCAGCCTCGTATTTGTTTCCATAGGTGTCTCAGTTGGTTTCGTACCGAACAAACTTGTTTCTTCCAGCAAATCAAGCACATATTTCCTCTGACACAGATTAATACCGTGCTTAGATCTTGCTACCTCTATGCCCAAGAAGTACTTCAATTTGCCAAGGTCCTTTGTCTGAAAGTGTTCCTGTAGAAAGGCCTTCAACCTGTCAATGCCCATTTTATCATTCCCAGTAACAACGATATCATCTGCATACACCACCAGTAGTATTTTTCCTACTGGAGAGTCATGACTGAAGATAGAATGATCAACTTGGCACTGTTTCATACCAAACTTCTTGACCACCTCACTGAACCTACCAAACCATGCTTGAGGGGACTGCTTAAGTCCATATATAGCCTTCTTAAGTCTGCATACCTTACCATCCTCCCCCTGAGCAACAAACCCTGGTGGTTGCTCCATGTAGACCTCCTCGAGCAAATCACCATGCAAAAATGCATTTTTGATATCCAGCTGATATAGGGGCCAAACATACATAGCTGCAAGAAAGATGATAATGCGAACTGACCCTATCTTAGCAACCGGGGAGAAAGTCTCTGTGTAGTCAATACCATAGGTTTGGGAGTACCCTTTTGCTACCAATCGCGCCTACAGGCGCTCAACACGACCATCAGGCAAGTACTTAACAGTATAAACCCACTTACAACCGACAACCTGTTTCCCAGGAGGAAGAGCGGTGAGGTCCCAAGTGTGATTATGATGGAGAGCAGAGAGCTCGTCTTCCATAGCACGACACCACTCTGGAGAAGTAAGGGCTTCCTGGACATTCTTAGGGACAACCATCGAGGATAACAAAGAGATGAACTGGCGATAGGAGGCGGAAAGGTGAGTAAGGGAAGCATGATAGGAAATAGGATGAAGGGTACAAGTGCGTTTACCTTTCCGTAAGGCAATAGGAAGATCAAAGTCGGAGGCTGGTGGCAGTAGTGGCGGGTCTGGAGCTGGATCTGTCAACGGTGATGAAGCCGGAGGAGTCGCAGCCGGTACACGTGGGCGATGTGTATACACGTGATGGATAGGTGGACGGTCAACGGACGGTGGCACCGGAGGCAGGGATGTAGCCACGATTGGAACAAGAGGAAGAGGATCAGCCACAGGAAGGGGAAGAGGAGAAGGTGATGTGGAGGAAGAAGCATCACCGGACCCCACGAAGAACGGAGTAGACTCAAAGAAAGTAACATCAACACATACCAAGGAACGACGAGAACTAGGATGGTAACACTTGTACCCTTTCTGAGTCCGGGAATAGCCAAGGAATATGCACTTAAGAGATCGTGCATCTAACTTGTTGTTCCCGGGACCCAGATTATGGACGAAGCAGACACACCCAAATACCCGAGGAGAAAGCGGAAACAGAGACATGGTGGGAAACAAGACATTAAATGGAGAACGACCATCAAGGATAGACGTGGGCATCCGATTAATTAAGAAACAAGAGGTGAGCATTGCATCACTCCAAAAGGGTTTGGGAACATTCATGTGGTGCATGAGTGAGCATGCCGTTTCTAAAAGATGTCGGTTCTTTCTCTTAGCCACCCCATTTTGTTGTGGGGTGTAAGTACATGAAGTTTGGTGTATAATGCCATGTTGGTCCAAGTATTCTTGAAAAGATGAAGACAAATATTCACGACCATTATTAGAATGGAAAATTTTAATGTGAAAGCCAAACTGATTGCGAATCTCAACAAAAAATTTATGGAAGATGGTAAATAATTCACTTCTTTCCTTCATTAAATAGAGCCACATCATCCTTGAAAAATCATAAACAAAAATAACAAAATACTTGTACCTATTATATGACATCACTTTATAAGGACTCCAAACATCTGAGTGAATCAAAGAAAAAAGACTCAATGCACGATTATCAACCCTAGAGCTAAAGGGAACACGATGGTGTTTCCCAAATTGACACGACTCACAATCTAGAACAGAAAGTTGACTCAACGAAGGGACCAAAGACTTTAACACTTGCAGCGAAGGATGACCAAATCTACAATGCCACTGGAGAGGAGAGATAGATGACTGAAGGGTTGTTGACATTTTTCCACCACCATCAAGATAATATAGTCCACCGGCTTCATGCCCTCCACCAATCTTCATCCCCATCTTGAGATCCTGAAAAACACACATAGAGGGGTAAAATGTAATGGAGCAATTAAGTGACTTGATCAACTTACTAACAGACATAAGATTAAATGGAAGCTTAGGTACATACAAGGATAAGGATACAGGGTCCAGGTCAACATTACCAACACCACAAATAGATGATGTGGAGCCATTAGCAAGTGTAACAGATTGTGATGTTGAGCAATGAGTGAGAAGAAAACACACCTGGAGTTCCAGTCATGTGATCGGAGGCTCCAGAGTCAATAATCCAGGGGTTGGGTGTGGATGCCAAACAAGCCATACATGAGTGTGCAAAAGTAGTTGTGTTCTGCTGCGACATGGATTGAACAAACCTTTCATACTCATCACGAGGAACACTCACCATCTCCTTGCCTGGACCATCTGAAAAGGTAGGAGGCATCTGATCAGTTGAACGGTTCTCCTGTCTAAAACTGGAACTGGTGTCACTAGTCATGGCATGATTGGCCCAGGTCAAGGGTGGACCATGCAAGTCATAGTAGTAATTAATAGTATGTCCATCCAAACCACAATGAGTACACCTCCGTGGACCCGAGCCACGTCCTCTACCACGAGTTCCCCCTAAATCTCTGCCTCCAGTACGGCCACCACCACGGGTATGTGTAGATCCACCACTACCACTCCAGCCATATACCTCACTAGTGCCACCACGGCCAGACTAGGCTCCTCGAGCCCCACTTCTAACACCTCGACCTCTCGACATTGCAAATGCCGATCTATCTGAGACATTAGGGTTTTCCATAGATCCAATGGAAGTCCTCCGAAGTCTAGCAAACACCTCCTCTAAGGATGGAAGGGCTGATCCTCCTAGTATCTGGGCTCGTACTGGTTCATACTCGGATTTCAGCCCCACCAGAAACCGAGTCACATCAAGCTGCTCCCTCTGTTGTTGTTGAATCTTGACATCAGGAGTGAGAGGGTGATAGACATTCAACTCATTACGGATGTTTCTCATACTAGCATAGTACTCCTCAAGACTTTGATTGCCTTGTTGCAGCTTGAAGTATTCCTGATACAGTTGATATACCCTGGTTGTATTGTCCTTACCAGAATACAATTTCTTAGCATGATCCCACACCTCTTTGGCCGTGTCAAGAAACATGAAGTTCACACTAATTCTGGGTTCCATACTGTTCCATAACCATGTGATGATCTGTGCATCTTCTTGTTCCCAGTCTTCGTATTCATGAGAAGCAGTGGAGGGTTTCTCCTCTCTTATGTGCTTCACCTTCTTCTTTGCCTTCAGAAAAACCTCTACAGACTTAGCCCAAGGGACATAATTCTCCCCATTCAGTTTAATGGAGGTCATTTGGACATTCAGGTAGTCCATAGATATCATCACATTAGGTTTACTATCACTGTTATCTCCCATTGCTGAATTCTTTTATCACCGAATTCTGCACACTACACACTGCACACGGACACTTCACCGAATTCTGCACACTGATTTCAGCAATAATAAGTGCTGAAAGTTGCATTTGCAACACCACAGATCCTACTCTACAGCTACCTGAAGTTTCACCACTATGTGAACACCACTGCCCTTCGAATCACACACAAACCAGCATAAACCCTAGCACACTACAACCTGAAACCCTTCCGTACGATCTGTACCATACCTCTTATGTGCTTCATAACAGAAATTATGCATAAAAGAAACTCCTTACCTCATCGCCTGAAGGACAACCACACGAAGAAAGAAAACACCCACTGCACCACACGTACCAGCCCTACATTAATTAGGGGAGGGCTGAGAAAACACATCAACCGACCACACACGACACAACCGGAGGCATAGACACCTCCAAGGGAAGAGGGTGATCACTCCTTTTCAGCCCTTTTTCCAATCTCCAATCGATGGCTGAGAAATCAAAGAAAAACCTAGGTCGAATGCACAGAAGACAGAATTCTAGGCAAGTCCGATTTGTTTAATTTGGCTCTGATACCATGTTGAAGTTCGGCCTGCCCTAGAAGTCTGTTTGTCTGTTAGCAGTCAAGTAAAGCAAGCAAGCAAGAAGAAGGAAGAAAGAGGAAGAAAGAGAGAAAAGGTCTGGTTCGAAATTAGGAAAAAATCAAACCCTACTTTCGGCCAGACCTGTTATTATATTATTAATGTGATAGGAAAAGACATCAGTGCCCTTATTTAAGTAAGAGGCACTCGAACTAACATAATAAAACAACTCAGCAATCTCAACAGGTACAAAGACCGAAATACCCCTTCACTAACAGCTTGTTTATTGGAAATGTAATAAACAACAAACTATTTCCAAGATACTAAGGATGAGTAACATACTATGTTGTTTGTCTATAGTGAGATATGATACCCAAACATGCCTAGCATACTGGTGTTGAACACAATGGGAACCCAATACACTATAGACTTCATGGACATTTCTAGATACTTTATAGCATTAATAAAAATATAAAATTATGCGTTTTAGCATATTATACCATAAAAAATATGTAAATGTAAATGGGATACCCATACTGATATCATTGTCCAAGTTTTTTTGACAATAAAAGCAAAAAAACAATCATTAAAAGAAAAAGAGAATACAATAGGAAGTTGATAAGGAATCACCCATGAGAAGAGAAAACACCCAACAATATAAACAATTTACTCAACGCCAACAAGAACCCCAACCCAAGCAAAACAAGATGAACAAAAGACGAACTTCCTATCACAAAAAAAGAACTGAGAAATACTCCAAGAAACTCCACCTTACACCAAAATTATTCCTCCCCATCGAGCACCTCTTCTTTGTCATCTCCCTCATCTCAACCCATCTCTCTCCTCCTTCACTTGAAGTGGTCTTCTTTCAGTTCTCCTCCATATTTCTTCTTTTGAATTCTTCGAAGGCTCTTCTAGAAAAAGCTTCTCCAACTAAGAAAAATAAGCCCAAAGCCTTTTCCCTATCTGCAAGACTCTTAACGCCCATACTTCCACCAGAATCCTCCTCCACCGTAACAATTGGCTTGTCACCTATTCTCGAAGAATTGCAATCACCCACCTTCTTTCTTTTCCCCAAAGGAATCGAATTTATACAACACCCCTTTAATCGAAATCGCCAAAGGCTCATTCAGGCTATCAGCACAAGCACCACTATGGATCTTCTTACTTGTGGTCTCATATACACTCTTTTATACTTGCTATGGGTCCAGTCCCAACAAGCCCCACTTTCAGATGCAAAAAGTTCTTCGCGACATGCACAAGAGATCTACTTGTACTTTTATTTCTCTTCACAACTTTCAATCCATCACCAGAGACAACAATAACAAGCAGATCTCTCTTTCTGCCCAAACCATCTCCAATTCTTCCTACCATCACTTCCTTAACTGAAAAACTCTCACAACTACACTGAGGACTTGAACAGTCCTCCTCAACATGAAAACCAAGCACCTGATTACTAGTAGAAGCTTCTCCAATTTCTGGTATTGTAGCATGAGGATCCGGACTAGAACTAAAATGGAAAACTGAAAATGACCCACAAGATCAACTGAATATTGATCAACTCATTAAGCAACTTCAATCGGAACCTGCCAAGCAACCAAACTTGGTCCTTCACACTGGCCCTCCACATCATCTTCCCCTGTGCCATCTCCTAAAGCACACTTCCCCAATCAATGCACAGCATGGCCATCTTCCACCAGGTTGACGTTCTTCAGTCCCTGCTTCAAATTCTATCTACCTTGTTATTACCCAAATCCAATCTTCACTTGAAGACTTCGATCGAGACAAAAACCAGCTCTTCTTCCCTTATTCAAGATACCTGGAGTCTTGGAACTTTTTTTGGACACCCTAAAAAGCCCTTCTTTTTATAACCCCCCAATTTACCCCAACAATCAATGATCCTTGTCTTTTTCTTAGAAAAGTGGGACCCACTCAAACACCTTTCCCCACTCGAATCTGCAATTACCAACTCCCTTCCCATATTCAAACCATTCTTTCCTGACCCCTCGACTTCACCTTGCACAAGTTCCGAACCAAAAGACTTAACCCCCTTGATCCAACCCTCAATCCCTCATCTCCTCTCTAATAACTCCACTTCCCAAAAATCTTCAGAAAGACCCACCCAAATCAACTTAAAAAATGCCACCCATTCCCAAAACACCCTTATCTTCACTCCGATCCTTTGACTTCCTCTAAACTGAACAAAGAACTTTTCATCTTCCTTTCTCGCCCAAGCACCACTGACTCAACATTTTCGGACCAAGATCCTAGTAAATGGAGTGTCTTATCCCCATTTTCCAAATCTGTTTGTGTTAGTCTAATAGATAGTTGGATTATTTGGCTTTGCAGTCTCCTATATGATTTACAAACTGGCACCACTTCACTGCCTTCTCTCCATGTAGACAACACAAGTGCTATCCAAATTGCCAACAATCAGTATTAAATAAGAGCATTTGAACACATTGAAGTAGACTACCATTTCATTTGTAATTTAATTCTCTCCCTTACATAACTTAATAGTCCTAGTTAGCAGATATTTCACTAAAGCTATGACTTGTGCTCACTATGAGTTGTTGACAAACTAGGAATTGTCTCCAAAGCCTCAGCCTGAGGGAGAGCATACAATAAGTGGGGTAGATGCACTATAGTATGGTACATCACGTTGTAGCATGAACAAAGTTATTCTTTTATTCTTTTGCTATTTTCTGTTTGGTCCTCTTCAATTATATGTATGTAAGTTTGCATCACTTATCAAGTATAAATAGGCTCTTTAAAGGTGAGGGTTGACTCACTGTCACCCTGTATATTTTATTAATAATTTATGATAAGTTTTCACTTACTACTACCATAGTTTAACCAGATACACAAATGAATATATAAGCATCCGCAAAAGCATACTAAAGAAACAGAAACAGCCTAATTACCTTCACATCAGGACTTGAACATACTATAGATGATACTAGTAAAGGTACTTACTTTGCATGAGGTTCACTTGAATAGCGCATCATTGCAGGAATCAATCTCCTTGGATTTAGGTTGCTTGTGTTCATCCAGCATTCAACAGTTTCATATGCATCAAGCATGATTAGATCTGGAGCAAACTTGTACTACAAAATCATACAAGTTATTGTGGTTTTTAAGTAGGTGAATATACTCAATGAGGAAGATGAGGAAGAAGATGAAAACTTGCAAGAAACCATTATAATGGATAACCAAAAATTAATACATAAATTAGGCTGAAAAGGGAAATAAACACTTCAATTCATCTAGTGTATATCTGTACCTGTAGATCTATAGGAACAGCAGGTTTTTGTAGAACTTCCAATGCCTTCTTGGCTTCTCCTTGCTAAATTCAATACCAGAGAGAAATAGGAATCAGTTCAAAAGCTTTACTTCCCATTGAAACTGTACTGTCTCTGCTGCAGTATTTGGAAAAACTACAAATGAACTTAGGAAAAGCTCCAATAGGTGATAAAATGACAGAAGGTAGACTAAGATGGTTTGGTAACATGCTTAGAAGAGCATCAAAAGCACCCTAACAACAAGTGAACTGTTGCAGGTTGAAGGGGCTAGAAGGGCTAGGGGTAGACCAAAAGGGGCATGGGTTGAGTTCATGAGAAATGGTTTAAGTGCTTATAATTTAACAATGGATATGACATTAAACAGAACGGAATGGAAAAACAGTATTCATGTAGCTGAATCCATATAGTTGGGATAAGGCTTAGATAATGATGATGATGTCTTTATTGCAGTATTTACTTCTTGTTAAGAATATGCCAAGTTTATGCATAACGGTATTTAGACACAATCATTTTTTTGATAAATTATTAAGACACTATCGTTAGCTTCCATTATAGGTATTGTTCACAATAAATCTGATATAAATCAGTTAATCATGTTATCCAAAAATAAGTAAAAACAGTCATCATATTCTTGTTATCCAACATATGTGAGGTGTTTTATTTTTCCGGAAACTATGGAGTTGTACATTATCAGTTTTTCTTTTCTGTTTTGTGCTGGTAAAAAAAAATCAGATGACAAATGTCAAATGTTTATGAGAAGCTTCGACAGAGCTATTAGCCTATTATCAGTGTATGGTGAATATAAAATAGGACAGAGTTGTTATGAAAGAAAAAATGTGCAAATTCAAAGATAAAAGAGAAAAAATATAACTTCTGTCGATGCTAAGAATTAATGTAAGTATTAAATCATCAATAGCAACATAAACATAATCATGCTGAAGGTAGTCAATGGAAAACAATTGGAAATTTTTAACCAATGTTAAGAGCCTCTAGACTTGAATTCAGGTATTCTCTAAATTTAAAGTTCATAAACTAAATAGGTATTTCACAAGTCCAGTTGTCATGCTTATGACATGATGAATTGGAAAGGATATACTAAATGCCCAAGTAATCTATAGACTCTGCAACTCGGGTTGAGATGAATATCATGGAGTCAAGGTAACCTATAGACTCTGCAACTTCAGATGGACATCCTAGAGTCATATGGAATTATGATCATTAGACTGTGAATGCAAAAGCTCTTTTTTTTTTCTTTTCATTTTTTCTTGTCAGGATACTTGGAAGAAAATAGGCATTGGACGGAGTTATGGCCAAAACAAATGGAAATAGGAGGTTGGAACATCCCTCTCCTATAAAGAGAAAAGGTCTGAACCTTATCACTAGTTCACTACCTAAACAATACCAATGTTTTAAAGTGCAGAGGCGTGACGTGAGGCGTTCCACTACCTAGAGGATCAGAACACAAGAGGTGTAAGCCTCCTTAAGAGGAGGGAGCTAGGAGGAGGAAGGGGAGGAGGATGAAGAGGAAGGGGGGATCTCACTTTTTCTTTATTTAATAAAAATCTTTTATATTAAGAAGAATAAAGATGCATAACATTAGTTGAAAGGAAGGGGCGCACCTCCAGGCATACGCCTCCCACGCCTTTTAAAACATTGAACAATACCATAAAAATATACTTATTATAAAACAAGGTTAAAGAAAAGAAAAGTTTTGATACTACATGTAAATCCCTCCTCACTCTGAAACTAACAAAGACCATCAACAATATCATCTGTCAACTTGCATGCAACAGAATGACATGTTCATGGATTCTAAAACGGATTTGATCTCTTGGGTTATGTTGAACAGTTTCAAGATTCCCTACTTAAACCCTAAAAGCCAACAACTAAAGATCTGCAGCTCATTCTATGGTGACTTCCACACTAAAAGAGAAGCACCAAGGTCTTGACTTTGATGGAATATGAGTCGATAGGATCCGTAAATGCAGAGACTGCCACACCAGTGTAGCCACAGAAGTCTCCCCCAATACCAGATAACCCGTAGTAAGCATCTCAAGTTATGCTAGGCTTTTCTACAAGAAAAAAGACTACCAATCAAATAGATTGATGGTCAAAAAGCTAGAATATAAATTCGGAAAAAAAAACTCAAAATTACTAATCCAAATTACCCAAAATTATGAATTTACCACTGGTTCAAGATTATTAGAAAATCTTGATATCTTCTTCTGTGGTTTATTTCCTTGTTAATTTCCTATCTTGTTTCTATCACCAATTGACAAGAAGATAGTAGCAGGGGGAGGAGATAAAACATACAAACAAGAATGAAAAGGGGTTAGCAGATAGATAGGGGTGCAAATAAGTTACTCAGTCTGAAGCATTTACACTGCATTGGGCTTCGGCCCTTGGGTCGGGTCCATTCAAAAGTTAAGAAACACCCAACCAGGCCTGCCCAGATTGCACCCCTAGTGGTAGAAGATTCAATGTCAAGGACTAAATGATTTCTAGAAAGGTGATTTTTGTTTCTTCTCAGAAAAATAAAGCATGGATGGGAAGGAGATGAGGATGAGATCAAATTGCCATTACAAACTCAAGTTGGAGGTGATACAGAGGTTTTTTTTATAAGGAACAAAGATAAGAGTGTTGAGAAGAAGGGAAAGAGTTTTCTCAAGATAGAGAAGAGGAGGCTACAACTCATCCAGTGGCAAGTCTCATGACATAGTCATATTGAAGAGAATCAAATAATGACCCTCATCAGATTATTGATTGGAAATGAGGAAAGCAGGATAGAAGGTTTAGTACTAATTCCATTGGAGAAAGAAAGAAATGAGGTGTGATGTAGATGGTTTTCATCAATCCTTGACCAAATCCTGGAAAAGAAGGCAAAGAGAAAGATGGATACGGATCCGATCATTTTGGATTCAGATGATCCATTTATATAGTTGGATCAGAAGTGAATTTTATAATATATAAGTTGAAAAGTAATTAGTTTTTTCTAAACTTCTTAACTTTTCAATGATATTAAAGATAAGAAAGCAGACCCAGATTCAATCTAAGTAATAGGACCAAGTCAACAGGTTTTTGTAAAATAGTGGCTTGAAGGTTGACCCAAACCAGTATTGTGACAATGCCACTCAGCTACTGGTCTGAGTGGCTGGGTTAACAACAGGTTGAAAATTCTGAATTAGACTACGGAGGGGTTTTATTCAAAGCAGGAGTTGCCTAGACAAGCAAGATGTGTGTTGTTTGACAATCTACTTATGTTGCCTAGGCTTAGAGTTGGTTAATTTTCTTTAGCATGAAGTAGTTATCTTATAAGCTTCTTTCATGCCTTGTATAGCTTTTCAGAGGGGTAAGGTTTTTATGCCCCCCCCCCTCATATAGGTTTTGGTTATATATTAATAAAATTTTCAGTGGCCACCCGTCCACAGGGAGTAAAGTTCGGGGATAAAAAAAATCAAGAGAGGTTAATGTTGCTGGTTTTTGAACTGAAATTTGGATATAATGAAGCTTAGTGTAGAAGAGACCCACCAAATATCAAGCTAATTAGAATATAGGAGGCTTTCATCAAGGTAGGTTAATGTTGCTGGGTTTCTTGGACTGTCAACAGTTGGTCACAAGTTCAAAGTAAAACGTTTGACTAATAGGCCCTACATCTAGGTCCACCTCAAGATAGAGTGTTTTTGGTTTGAATCTCATGTTAATTGGATCAGTAGTTAGTTATAGTAATTCTTTCAGTTCAGGAAAATTATAGTCAGTTTTGTCTTTTTCCATGCTTCTAATATTTGTGTGTTGGATTGCATTTTCTGATTACATTAAGGAGTCAAAGTTTAATGGTGCTAATCCATTATCTTAAGGTGAATCACAACCAGAAGCAAATGGGGTTACATTTAAATATGGGGCTACTCCTAAAATTGCAGTGAGAGGCAAGATGAATGGAATTGTCAAGAAAGTAACAAAAGTGGTATTTGGCAACGCAGTGGAGAATAAAAATATTTCGGACATCACAAGTTGGTTAAAAGAGTTCTACTCAAATTAGTAGAGTGGCAATCCAAAGAGATGTTGAATGTGGTCTGGTTGAAGAGGTCTTCTAAAAGGTTGGTACAGAAATGCCAGGGCAAATGAAAAACCAGACTAGTAATAGAAATCATAATGAGGCTATTTAAGTATCAAGAAAATGGTACAGTGATATGAAGGGGAAGGATGTTGGAGGAAAGGGGGAACATAGACGAAAAGATTGATTTGAGGTTAGAAAGGTAGGTGGTTTTGAAATTAAAGAATGAATGTAAAGCAGAAAGAACAACAATTTCGATAAGATTCTTCACATGATCCTCATTTGTAAAATTTTCTTATGCAAATATTATCAAAACATAAGAATGTATTTGTAAATAAGTATATACAGCACCTTAATGTAATGGTGAACCACAATCTCATAGTGCTCCTTAAGTCCAGCGAAGTAAACCAGCTCATCCACCCTACCATAACTGCAAAGGATAGAACAGAAAAAATGATACTAGTATATTTTTCATTATCTAAAGAAAGTAAAATCTGAACCCACATATTTGAGAAATTAATATTTGAGTAGTGATGTTACCATTCTGATGCATCATAAGTAGCAAAATTGGAAAAACAAAAAGGATAAGTTACTTATCAAGGACCAAATAGAAAGAAAAGGCACAGTGTGGAGCAATGCTACAGTTATTAGTTCACTCATCGTGTTCATTGTTCTCTCTATCCTTCTCCACTGTTCTCTCTATCTCTTGAGGCTAATGATAAATAACATGGTATTTTGGAGTTATCCATAATAGAACTCATTAAATCTTCTTCTCTTTATATTCTTTTCTTTCTTTGTTCCAGATTCTAAACTCCTAGAGATTAACTCCATCTGGCTGGACTAAAAGGACATATAATATTTCTATTTTTTCCTTGGTGACTCATAAAACCAAGATCTATTCTCTTGGGTGGTATAGTGACTCCTCTGTTGTGGAGAAGTAATGTGCTTCAGGCAGTAATTACGTTTTTCAGACTGTTGTGGTTTACATGTGATGCAGATGCGTAAGCAAGGAAGAATTCACAAGGTAATGAACCAATTTTCCAATTCCTACATCAGTTTCAGAATTTTTAGGTGATAGTATATTTGCATTGTTTGAGTTTTTTAATTTATTTTCTAGTTGTAGTTGTCTTAAGAATAAGGTTTTAAGTTCCAGAAATTTACTCTTATTTCAAAATTACTAGTTATGTTAACATTCAGACTTTTATTGATAGTAATTCTTGTAATTAGTTTTTATAGTAAAATTATACTAATTTTACTAATTTCTGGTGTCTTTATATTAAGTTAATTTTAGCAGGATTAGGAATGAGTGATAAAAATTGTTTTACGAGTTAGAATCTTTATTTAAGTTTCAAAGCCATTTGAAGTTGATTTGGGTTATGTTGCCTAGTCTAAATTGGAGTCTTTTAAGGGATATCCGAGTTCATATTTTGAGCCTATAAATAGATCACCATAATTGCAATTTAGGAAGGATTAATTTGATGAAATAAAGTTTGTTTTAGTGAATTATGCTGGTTGCAGGAATCTCTGAGGCAGGAGGAGCATGTCATGTAACCCTGCTAGTTGTGGGTTCCTAGGGAGGCCAAGTTAGCTATTCAGCATTGCTTCTTATTTTCTTGTTATTGTCCTAGTATTTTATCTTTAAGTTGAGTCATGTGAGTCACTTGGGGGGGGGGGGGGGTATTTTTGTCAAAGTGTGTGTTAGGGCGTCACTTTGCTTAAGGGCAGCTATTATAAGCCTCATATCATGTTTGTAAAAGGATCTTTTGACTGTTTTGAAACTCTATAGACTTGTTCTATCCACAAATGTGGTGATTTCAGCCCGAAAAATGGGGTGTTCTTTGTTCCAGCTTTAATTTTACTGTTTCACCTCAACATTTTATCACTCCTAGTTGCTGTTTCTACCGGTTTTTACATTTTGCTGCATCTCTCTCCCTATCCTTCTTCCAAGTGATCTATCTCTTTGCCATTTACCATAACAACAAGAGTTCTTCCCTTTCTTTACAATTTCTTGTTCATTCCTTGGTAGATAGAAAGATGTCCACTTGCTTCTTCATTCTTGATCATCTATAGCACCTCCTTCACTTCATAAAGCCCATGACCAGACTTGAAATTTGTACAAACTCTACACTGTCCTAAATCAACATGTGATGAAGCAGTAACATTGTTTCCAAGTAGCTAACTTGGAGAATCTATCTACCTCTAAGTCCCTAAAGGTACTAGTCCTCGGATTACCTTCTAAGGGCAGGCCAAGATATCCACTAGCCCATTGGGACATTGAGCAACCTAGAGTAGAAGCAACTCTCTCTATCTCATCCCTGTCCATGTTAATTCCTGCTATGCAACTCCCACTTGGATTGGAAGTAATTGTTCTAACAGCCAAAGATGTTCTGGACAATTACAAAGGGTTAGTATGCACTCAAGTAGGCATGTAATTGATAGCATGTGACTGCACCAAAAATCCATTTGTTAGGTTTCATGTCAACTGGTTTTCTGGTGGCAGCAATGTTTTCTACATTCATGGTGAATGAAAGGATATAATTGCTTTGTGATTGTTTCATTCATCAGCATTTATAGTTGTTTAGCTGCCTGCAGTTGGTGGAGCTGTTGGTAGAGTGGCTGGTTTTTTATTCCTCTTCTGGTTTCTTTTTGGACTAACATACAGTTGCTGATGATACAACCATATCTGGGGCCTCTAGAACTCAACCTATGGTTGGTAACATCATTGAGAACCAAAATGTACACATATTCATCACTCGCTGAATGGCCCATCTTAGAATGTGGGATTAAAAACAGGCCTTTTGTATCTTGAGAACCAAAATGTACACATATCCATCACTCGCTGAATGGCCTATCTTAGAATGTGGGATTAAAAACAGGCCTTTTGAGTATCTTGGGATCCTTTGGGTAGGAACCCAAGAATGGAAGGGTTTTGGAAGCCAGAGGTGTAGAGGTTTTCTGATAAACTGGCTATGTGGAAAAGTAACTACATTTCTCTGGGTGGAAGGATAACTCTAATTAAATCCACAATGGCCATCTTACCTATTTACTTTTTCTCTATCTTCCACATACCAATGAAAGTGGCTAGGATATTAGAGAAACACACGAGGGGTTTTATTTGGAACCTCCCACTAATAATAAGATATAGTTGAATTTTGATGTGAGTTCTTCAGGTAACTCAGGCCCAGTAGGTAATGGAGATGTGTTTAGAGACTCTTTAGGCAAGGTGTAGCATTGCATTCAGGCCCAGTTGGCATTGGAGGCTCTCTGAAATCTGAGCTAATGGAACTACTACAATGTTTACAACTAGCAAAGCAAGATGGGATCCAATAAGTGGAGGTTGAAGGGGACTCAAAAGTACTTATATCATGGGCAAAGCATAACTCTCTAGGTGTTTGGGTGCATAGGCACATCTAAAGGGAAATAAATAGCCTACCTAAGGAAATGGGAATTGACTTCAAATGGGGTAGGACTGCAAATGGGATGATAGACTCCTAGCAAAGCAAGGGGTTTATAGACAACAACTATTTTGGGCAAAGTTTCAAATGGTTTTTTCTGTTTTTTAAATGGGTTGTTGGAATTTCTCCAACAAATGAATGTATTTGTTTATGATTTAGTTAACATGAATTTCTCCAACATATGAATGTATTTTTTTAAATAGGTGGTGGGGAAACTGAAGATTTTAAAATAGCACCAAAATATAACACTTTCAAGAAAAAATAGCATTCCTAGAAATGCAAATACGACAAAGATGAGGATCATATCAAAGCTGTACCGGAAAAAAAATGCACATGGCAGATTGAATAGATAGATTGGTATTTTGATGAAGTGAAAGATGAATAGATTAGACAAAACCGAAGAAATGAAGATTAGAATAAGTGGGAGGATGGTGATAGTGACATTGAAATAGAAAGGCATTACACATCATAGGACAAGGAAGGCAGTTAGTAGGATATACGAAGGTAGAGACAGCTTCAACTGAAAATGGAAACCGGTTCAAAGAGTCCCACGAAAGAGTCCAAGTTATCTCCAAGATGCCAGTTCTTTTGTTCTGCAACACCATTTTGTTGCGAAGTTGCAACATAAGAATGATTGGATAAAATGCTATGAGAATTAAGTAACTGTTGCAATTCACATCCATATATTCTCCCCCAGAACCACATTGTAAAACCTTGATAGCAAAAGATTGTTTTTCATCATTTCACCTAACCAAGAGGCTTTTCATAAGAAGAGACAAATCACCGACCAAATTCTGATAGCCAATGAATGTATGGAGAAAATGAAAAGAACAAGAAAAAAATGTTTATTTGCAAGTTAGATTTGGAGAAAGCATATGATTTGGAGGACTGGTCATTGTGGGAGGTGATGAAAAACTTTGGTTTTGGGGAAGGTGGTGCATGTGGATTATGAGTTGTCTTAGGACTTGTCATTCTGTGTTGGTGGATTTTTTCCCTGTCCTATGAGGGATTAGACGGGGGGGGGGGGGGGGGGGTGGGGGGGGGGCTGATGTGGACATAAAATCAAGATGTATGCAACACTTCAAGTGTACGACAATAAGCACAACAATACCAAACCGAAAACAACAAAAAGAAGTTGGATTCCTAGGGATTTCAGATCTGAACCTGAAATAGAACTTCTCCCAGAACAGTTTTATTACAGTAATAATTGTGTCAAGCTGGCCTATAGTGCGGACACATAGCAATAGAGGGATTGGAAGCATAATTGTCAAGGGGACGCCTAGGAAGGTGCCTAGGCGACAAGGTGTCCTTTGAGGCTCGCCTCGCCTAATCGCCAAGCAGTTTTCTACTTCCTACTATAAAATACTTTTTATTCATTCTTTTTTGAGATTATAATTATAAAAATAGACATTATTAAACTAAAATAATCATTTTGTGTTTATATACTAATTTCTTTTTATTATTTTCTTATTTATTAGGGTTTAATCAACACAAACATTGCTAAATGCTGTATTGAACCCTCAAAGACTTGAAAACCTGAACCAATAAGTAAGGAAGAACTTAAAATTTTATCTAATCAGCACATTTTCCTCTTCCATATATTCTTCTTCTACTTCTTTTTCTTTTTTTTTTTTATCAGTAACAGAAAACTTTCCTTAAATTAGAAAAAAGGTTAAAATACAAAGGTGGGGGAGGTAAACCCTCTTACCCCCCCCCCAACAGGAAAATTACATACTAGCCCAAAACAATTGGCTTCTTCCCACCCCCTGTTTGGCCAAAGCATCTGCAAATGAATTAGCACATCTTTTAACCCACCGGACACACATCCATTCCTAGGGTTAGCCACTTGAAATGCCTTTTTTCATTAATGTATGCCCATAGCCCATCGTTTGCCTTCTCTATCTAGTCATTTACCACTCGTGAATCTCCTTCGATAATCAACTTATTTATACTCAACTCCTTAGCCCTTTTTACCCCCTCCAAGAGGGCCTGAATTTCTGCTCTGAAAGAATGTCCAACTCCAATTGGTCCTGAAAAAAGAGATATAACTGAACCTGCCTCTGTTCTGAACACACCACCAACCCCTGATGGCCCTGGGTTTCCTTCACTGCTCCCATCAAAGTTGAGTTTGATAAAGCCTTCCATCAGAGGGAGCCACATCAGATGGACATTGATTCTACTAGGAGCCGAGACTGCTAGTATTAATCTCTTACTTTCAACTCTTTAAGCTTATGCTGAAATTTCATAACCTCCCACTTATCACTAGTATTAATCTCCATCCACCAGTCCTTTACCTTTTCTCTAAACCCTTGGTGACTAAGCCACATGTTCTCAAACCGAAACGGGCCTGGGCCATTTCCTCTTAACTCAATCTTGGATAAAGAGAAAGGCCAGTGATCAGAGGTTAACCTAGGTAAAACTATTGAGACCAACCCTCCCCAATGGGCTTCCCAATCCATTGTAAACAAGAATCTATCGAGCTTAGAGCAAATTAGGTTTGATTGAATATTAGACCAAGTGAAGTTACTACTCACAAGGGGCAACTCCTTCAATTCACAATTGTTTATGAATTCATTAAACTTCCTCATACTTGTGGTTTCCCTTTGTCTCATCTTATTGGACTCCTCAACAAATCCTATCACATTGAAGTCCCCTCCAATACACCATGGTCAATCCCACAATCCCTGTATTCAAGTTCTTCCCACATTTTATTCCTCTCCCTATGCCCATTAGGTCCGTAAATGCATGTTAACACCCATTCAAAACCATCCTCTTCATTTCGAAATTTAAGAGACATTGTAAACTTCCCCATCAATTCCCCTTTTCCCAACATGTTCTTCTTCCATAGTACCACCATACCACCTGAGGAACCCCATGACAGTGACATTTCCCAACCTATGCCCCAAGACCTCCATATACTTCTGGCCCATTTGTCATCAAATGTCGAAAGCTTAGTCTCTTGCAACAAAACAACATCCGGCTTCTCCTTCTTCAACAAATCCTTTATTATAGCTCTCTTCCTCGTGCTCCCTAAACCTCAAACATTCCAACTGATAATTTTCATCAAGTCACTTTAATTTTATATCCCTTACCTCAGCCCCTTGAATTACTTGCCCCCTCTTCTCCTACCCTTCCTCTCACCGAACTCTCTATCTCCCTCAACATCAAGCTTTAACCTCTCCACCTCACTCATCTTCCTTTTTCTCACCTTCACCTCAGTTTTCTTGGTCCTTAAGTAGGTTTTTGGTCAATAGGATTCTTCACCTTACAACCCAATTTCTCCACAATATTTTCTGTCCTGTCTTCTTCCTTTTTGTCAGCCATCAAAACTTCCACCCTATTCATATCTTCCTTATTCTCTATGTATTTATTTTCCTCTAGCTCCTTCCCCATCATTTCTCCCAAATGTTGTTCAGTTAAACCCCAAATTCTTTCTCCCATCTCTTTATCAACTATAGTCTGATCCCCAATTTTAGTGTTAATCTCTTTTGCATCCACGACTGGCGGCAAATAAAGAGGTTGGGAACCTGGAGAATTGGCAAGAGACAGCAAATCCACATTAGTACCCAAAAACAAATTTGTTGCCATACCTAGGGGGGAAGAGAACGGAAAATTTGTTTCCTTTCCTATCACAAGAAGAGGAGGATCATGGTCTTTAATAGGATGGACCTACTGGGAACCAAATTCCTAGAAGGAATTCTCCTGCGATAATCTTCTTGAGCTCTGCGTCTTATCCCTTCCTAGCAAACCTTTATTAAGCCTTTGGTGATCATTAACAGTCTCATTACCGCTACCCTGCTTTGAAATTCTAATTGGAAATGAATCTTCTAAATTTGTAGCAGTGTTTTCTAGCCACCCATTCAAGCAAACTTGGACCTCAAACAAACTATCACTAGATCTTCTATTTCCTTCCCATGCCAAAAGATGGGAAGTGGAAAAAATCGGTGAAACATGGGAAGTGGAAAAAACCGGCTCCGTTGTCTCACCACCAAACAGATGATAGAAGTTGAGATCTTCTATTTACCCTATATCTGTTTATGACTCGACGCTACAGGAATAGACTCTTCCTCGTCTTCAGAGTCGTCTTCCTCTAACACGTCAATGTCAACCCAACCTCCTTCCACTAGTTCCTTTTCCTCTGACATGGTTTTGGTGTACCTTGGGTTAAGTCGATGAGAAGGGACTTTCAACTTGCCATTTCCATCCTTTCTTTGTATAGGAACCCAATGCATAGAGGAACATGAACCAAACTTAGCCGCACTAGAAGCCCTGTTTTGCTTTGTTAAAGGTGATGATAGACCCAAACTTTTGTCCCCTGTAGCAATCGTTTTACTTCCTCCCACGTAACTATTTAATGAGTCACATGGCCCAGAATCCCACTCTGACCTCTTCAATGGGTCGGATCTAGCCACCTCTTGTGTAACCGAAACTCTTGTTGGTCCACAACCCGGATCCGACCTATGTCCAAACTAAACCACTTCTGCGAAAGATTTTTTCTTCACTCCTTTCGGGGCTAATTCAATTTTATTTGAAAAATTACTTAATCTTGTTGCCCCCTTTTATTGATCAGCCAAAAGAGACTGTTCCCCTACCCCTTTCGTCATTTCTTCTCTTTCCTCCATTCTCCTAATGCCACTTGGGAACCACCTTTCCAGCTCATCATCTTCTTCCAGCTCTCGACACCCCTGCCATAGCGTCACTTCGACTGTCGCTGCAAACCACAATCGCCACCATCCACCTTTCACCAAAAGCTCGCATGACCGAGGAATTAAATGTGGCTTCACCCCGGAAATCCTCATCTTCACGGCAAACAAGTTATCGAAGTTGTTGCCTTCAATTTTGCCTCCTAGAGTTGTTGCATCCAACACTTCCACCTTCCAGAGATTAAACGGTAGGCCTGCCACCTTCACAACTACTCTTTGGTCGTTGATTTCTATTTCGTTACATGACATATTCCACCGCTCAAGCAGTGGCAAACCTTCCCCTGTTTTAAGCACTTCCAATTCCATCTTCTCATCTCCGACGTCTAGTATAGCCTTGTTTTTGCAGAAAGGAAGTAACGCAGTCAATGCTTTGATGTGAAGCTCTTTCTTCACTGTCTCTAGAACCCCCTGCCAGTCATTCACCTTTTTCTAAAGAGTAATAACATATCTATTGGTCCAGATTCCTTTCTCTACCTCCATCGCAAGTTTGGTTGTAAATTGTGAGCTCACGACTACTATAGAGATATTTTCTTTTTCGATAGGGTCTGGGATACAAGTTTCGACAGTTTGGCCTTGTTCTTCCACCCCCTGCTATTCTTGCCTTCTAGAAAGCATAACATTTGTTTCCTTCCTCCCCCTGCTATTCTTGCCTTCTAGAAAGCATAACATTTGTTTCCTTCCTCCTTGAAACTCTTCTATAACTGTAACGAACCACACCTCCTGGTTCCATTTGAGGATTGCTTCATATTTCTGGTCCAAGGACAACATCGAACTTCACTAATAGTATAGCTCCATCAACGAAACCTTGTAGCCATTGCATGGCTTCTCCAATCAGGAAAACCGTAGCCGTTCTTCTTCTTCTTCTTCTACCAATATTTTTTATTTCCTTCTTTTCCTATAACAAAAATAAGGGCTCAGCCCCTATATTTTTTGAATTTTATTTTCCTACTTCCTTTTCTTCTCATGAATATGTTGATTTTCTATACTTTAATATGAAATTTATACTTTTCTTATGAAAATCATGAATAATTATTAAAGAATTATGGTTATGGTACCTAGGGAACTACACTAGGATCTATGTTTTTAACATAAAAAAATCCATCGCCTAGGCGACTAGGCGACAAGGCGCCCCAGTCGCCTAGCCTCGCCTTGGCACCTTGAAAACTATGACTGGAAGGCACCAAATGAATTGACTCCTCAAAACTCAAACTTTTAATACTTGAGAACCCAAGCTGGAGCTGAGCTATAGCTCAAATAACAGAGAATGAAAAAATGACCCCACAGAAACAACCCCCCTTCTCTTTTACAAGACTCAATGACATGCTGGAGAAACCAACTAAAATATTTAAACATAAGCCCCTACAATAGTTGGGCCAAGGTGGGAACTTTAGTTGTTTAACTTTCATTCTTCTTCAATAAAATAATAAACCAAGAACCATAATGGGAAGGGGCTATTAGCCCTCCCTTACAGTAATGCCCTTATTTTCTGTTCTAAGATTTAGAATTTCCAAAACCTACTATACCTAATCCTCACATGAAAAAAGGATTTCTTTTCTTTGCAATTCATTACTACACATTTGCAGCAGCAAAGATGCTATTATTATTTGTCTATTCTTGATTTTCAAGAGTTGGTTACTATTTGCTCCCACTTTGTACGCTGCAACCATAGTGTTCTTTCTTTTAAGAAATCCCATTGAATAAAGGTTCAATTTCTTCCTCTCCGCTACTATTTTCTCTTATTTTGTAGACTGCATTGGTGTTATATGTAAAGGCTCAAGACAGAAACAGGTCGCTAGTATGAGCTACACATGTGATTACCTTTCTAGTAGTCTCATTGTTGTTGCCTCGTCCAACACATCCTTGCAATCACTGAGGAAAGCACGAAACTCCCTAATGATAGTTTGGTATTCTGAAGTTCGATTTTCGGTAGCTGTGTCATCTTCCAACAATAGTCTATTGATCTAAAGAAAGAAAATAGGCAACCCAGAAGAAATTTCAGCATCAAGGACAATCTCTCTCTTAAGAAAAATATTAGAGAGGCTATGTAAAGCTGAGATAAAAAAAATCCAATATAGGTATTTTTTATCCATTCTAAAACAAAATGCTACCATCACGAACCAATATTCTTTTGGTGAAAATAAACTAAATGTATGAATTCTTTGTTACATTCACTGATTGAGAACCGTGTTCTACTGCAAAGTAACAGTAAGAAAAGGAAAGCATGATAAGTATAAACTTTTTTTTTCAGGGGGGGGGCGGGTAATACAGATGAGAGCCAAAGGAATTATCTTTAAATGAAATGATCAACAGAAATTTTAGGAATTGAGATAACATCAATTTTGCCTTTTCTCTAATTCATTTATGAGCCAACACATAGAAGAGGATTCAGAGGTGAGCAGAATATAGAAACCTCCAATTCATCTCTTTTCATAACCAAAACCATATTGGACATCATCTAATCCAAGAAAGACCGGCATATAAATTTTCCCTTTCACATATCCATTACAAAACAACTCCTTCTTTCTATCCTTAGACTTTCTACACTGTAATTCACAATGAGAATTTGAAAAATAATTTGCCTTCCCTTCACAAAAGCCTCCTTATAGCAATAATTTGCCTTCCCTCAATGTGAAAATGCCCTGCTTTTTGGGAATAAATGCTATAAATGTGGCATTTTCTCCTTTATTAAATTTTCCATATCATGAAATTTATCAAAAACATCTATTAAAGCTCCTTTAATTGTTTCTCATCATTATTGGTGGAACACATGGAAAAATCATCCATGCTTAGGGCTTTGGTTATTCTTAAGAGGTGCAACTAGAGTGAGGTTGGGTTAGGAGTGTTTTAATTTTTCAATGGGCCTGAATCCCAACCCAAACCCAATTTATTTGAAATTATTCAAGTCAGGCAACCAGGCTTGCAGCCCTAATTATTCTGCTCCACTTACCTCCTTTTGTTAAACAGTCTTTCTAACCATAGTTTCAATATAGATGGACATTTTGCCATACAGAAATGGGAAAATTTTGCAGAGATTCCACTAATTTTGCCAAGATATTTAGGAAACCTAAAGAAATTAGGGAAAATTACTAAAAACATGGAAGCTGTTCATGAAAGATGGTTGTTGGAAGAAGAATAGTTGAACATTTAAGACTGAAAAACTGTAGCAAACAATTGTATATATCAAAGAAGGAAGGATTAAGAGACTTGAAAAGGTATCACTCAATCTGTCTCCATCTTTTATTCTGTATACATGACATTGACTTGCTATTTTGATTTCTTTCTTTTTTGTAACTATATGTTTTGACTAAATTGAGAATCCTCTTTTTCATTTTTGTATCCCCCCCTATTCAAATTATAGTGACTCAGTAACCAAAAATGTTCAATGATTTTAACAAAATCCCCATTTGTTCTTTCAGAAAAAGATTTCTAAAAATGTTCAATAATGTTAACAAAATATAATAAAATTTTGACAATACTCTAAAATTTGGAACTTAGATGTTTGATTTATCAATGAAATTTGAAATATTCCTGATATATCAACAATATTGGAGACATAAGGCAAAAGGATTCTTAGAATTTTTCGTATTGTCCTTATCAGAATTGAGAGGTTTCACCAAATCTTGCCAATATTGTGAACCATGTTTCTAACCAATCAACCAGCCTATGAGAAATATGGCTCCATTCAAGTTCAGTAACACATCTATAATGTTAACTGGTCGCACAATTTTTTAAGTCATTCACAAAAGACCTTAGCAATCTCCACCATATTCTCCTCTTGAACAACCAATGAAAGTAGGTGTGAGCTGAAAAAAATTAAAAGTAGACTCCTGTTAAAAAGTCTTCCATAGCCACCAGGCCCACAACTTTTTTTTTTAATAAATGATGAGGATTTTATAAAAAATAATAAAGGAGTTACAAAAACCACAATTAAACAGAGGCGTGAGATGCAGCCCCTGTTACATGAACTGAATTACAATTGAGCCACAAACAATTCAGACTTATGCACCCCCTGTTTTATAAAAAAAAAATCAGCTAACCCATTTGCTGACTGCCTGTCCCATTGAATAATGGTTATCATATCCCTAATTAGCCATTTAAATCTTTTCATAAAATCCCTATATTTCCAAACCACAGTTTCTGGTTCCTTCATCCACCCTAATACCAATTTGTGAAACTGGAATTACAATAAATATGTAAATACATATTTTCCCATATCATGGATTTAGCAATGATATAAAAAGAATCTTCCAGGGGGAAACAAGATTGACTTATTACACAATGGTTATCATATCTCTAATAGAGCAGATCATCATACATTTTTTGCTTATGAAAACCTTTTTATAAATATTGGGGCTGTAAACTGTAAATTCCCTGTTTACAGCCCTTATCTCTTCTCATAAAAATGTCTAAAACAGACAAAGAAGAAGACCTTGTCCAAGTATAACTCAGTAGCCCATGTGGAAATCATCGTTACTTGGCATTTATCATCCTTAGTAAGATTATCAAGCTTCCGGAGTAAGAAAGTCCTCAGAGCATCCTTCAAGGAAAACAAACAAGACAAGAATGAACATTGGAAAAAAAAGTAATAAAAAGGTTGAAGTTGTGAACCAAAGCAGGGTACTACATGCATACAGATTTTACTATTTCATTATATGATAATCCAACCATATAAATCAAAAGCCCTAAATCTGCAATAATAAGAATATGCACTTAAATATGGAAACCAGACACCAGACATCTATGTTGGATTCAATGTACCTATTTTAGGTACTATCAGTTCTAAAGACAAATGCCTTGATAAATTTCAAAATGATAGTTGGGGTCTACATTGGGTAATGGCCTTTTCGATGGAACAGGAAAGACACACATGAAATGTTAAAAAAAAATCAAATGGGTAATTTACAAATAATGAACAAATGAAAGAAACAATTCTAGAAGAAACTACTATTTTATTCTAGAATGACAATTAGGTTAAAGCAACTCGTGCTTGAATTTGAACCAAATAGAGAACATCAGTTTTTCTCTAGCAAAAAAAAATACTTTGATAAATGGAAAAATGAAAAAAACAAAACCTTCAAAAGCTACACTTATAAACTCCAGATGGTCCAAAAGAGGCATCAATGGACAGGCCAACAGCAAACCATACAGGTAGCTTTGGTTCAAAGCATACCTGGTACTATGATTAGACTGACTCATGAAAGTGAGACTTCATAGAATGCCATACACAGAAAACAAGAAATTTGCTGCTACTTCAGATGTCATTCCAGTTCCAATTTAGACACTCGAGAACATTAAAACGGATTCACTAAAAACTTGCAAATTTCAGATTCCATTTATCAATTGGATATTCCTATAATACTTCTAGCAAAGCTGTTTAACAATAGCTAATTGCTCTGCCTAAAATTTGATAACTTCTTTTATAGGATCCTCTAGAAGCAAGAGATAATGATCAATTTTTCTATGTCTATACCAAAATAATAGCAAACATCATTGGCTAAACATAAAAGAAGCAAAGAACACAATACATACCTGTTCCCCAACACCAATAAACTTCAATGTGATCTCTTCAAACGATAATATGTAATTGATCTGAAAAATGGACAAGAAATGAGAATCAGTACTCATCATCTAAGAAGTTTTCCATTGTAGGTTGAAGTCCATGTCACTCCAAAATGGTAGTAGTTAGAAAATAAGCCCTATGTTTAGCATTTAACAATATATACAAAAGTAGAGAAGCAACTTCATTTTAAGTATATCTGTAGAATCTTTGGATCATAATGACCAGGGGTATCTAATTTTTTACTGTATTCATCTAAGATGCCTATTGTTCTTTCACTCCAAATCATGGTGCTGTCCTTTCTCTTCTGTTTCATCTTCCCTTTTATTCATTACTTCTTACTGTTTACTTGTTCTATACATATAAGTTAAACATGAAATCTGGTTTACATCACAGCATATAAGTTCTTACTATTTATTGAAGATTTTTTGAAGTTTTCTTTTGGACAGTTTTTTCATGCACAGAAATTACCCTAGACATCTATCTTCCACAAAAACCAGAAAAAAATAAACAGAGTTTGATTGTTCAAGAGATCAAAGAAGGTTGGCACCATGTTAGATCTTAACCTCTGGCATACTTTTTAAACTACTGAATCAAAGGAGATTCTGAGGTGTAGGGAGAAAGTAGCTTCTTCTTCTAAGGTTTTATTTTAACACTGACCCAATATTTTGATCTCTATTGCTGCAACCAAGTCTGGTGAATTCTTTTAGGGTTTTTGGATGAGCCCAAAAAGAAAAGAGGGAAGAAGAATAAAGAAAGGAAAAAAAAAAAAAGAGAAATGTGAAAACATTCTAAATTTGTATGTTTTTTGTAGTAGGATCCCAAATTATTGTTTTTGGGTTGATTTGTTGATAGTTTAGGTCCAGGGGTATTTGCGTCATTTTCATAATTCGGATTTTGGTCAGGGGAAGTTGGGTGAACATCTATTGGGTTTTGGTCTCTTAGGTTATCTTTTGGGGGCTTGTTTGTAGTTAGTTTTGTTCTCAAGGAATTGTTTGTGAAGGGGGAACATTCTAGGGGCTTATGTGTAAATATATTAGTTGGCTTCTCTATCAAGGCATCGAGTCCTGTAAAAGAGAAAGGGGCTGTTTCTGTGGGGATCTTTCTCTGGTTCTTTATCTCTTGTTTGAGTTGTAGCTCAGCCCCAACTAGGGATTTCATGTATTAGGAGCTTGGGTTTTGAGGAGTTGACCTATTTTGGTGCCTTCCAATCCCTCTATCTTTGTGCATCCACGCGAGAGGCCAACTAGACGATGCATTTAGTAGAACTGTAGAATATTTCACTTGGTGACTACAATTTCTACTAATGTTGTGGGATTCAGCTAAATCAAAGAACAATACCAAGATGACCTTTATTTTGACCCTATTTGTCAAAGCTATGCCAGGAGGTGACAAGGATATTTGAGCCAAGTTTGTGTAGAATGATGATTACCAATTCATGGACAATAGGTTATGTATTCCATCAAGGTCTTTAAGAATATTACTCATTGTCGGTTTATACTGCAAGGGACATTTTGACCACAAGACACTTGAAATAGTCTCCAACAGATACTTTTGGTCAGGGCAACAAAAGGATGTGTTCTACTATGTTAATAGGTGTCACAAGTGCCAAACATCTAAGGAACAACATCAAAATACAGGTTTGTATCTTCCCTTCCCATACCAAAAGCACCGTAGACTGATATTATTATGGATTTTGTGTTAAGGAGTTTAGTAGGAAACTACTTGAAGCAATGGGATCTTATCCTATCACAAGCTGGGTTTTCCTTCAATGATTCAATTAACAACTCTACAGGGAAGAATCCTTTTGAGGTTGTGTATGGTCAGTCACCTAAAGGTGCTGTTGATCTATTCCTATAATAGGGTTGCGACAAGTGAGTGATGATGTCAAGGCTTTAGCAGAATCCATACAAGAGATTCAAGAAAATGTTCAACCGAAGTTGAAAGAAAACAACCCAAGGTATAAAGGGTTTCATGAGGGCGACCTAGTCATGGTTTATTTGTGTCCTGAAAAAGATTGGCCCATGTCAAGTGTTGAGAAAGTTTGGGGACAATGCATACAAAATTGAACTACCAGCTGGTTTGTTCATTTCACCCATTTTTAATGTAGCAGACCTCTATGATTAACATGGAGGTCTAGAACCAACAACAAAGGTTGATCAAGGACAGGCACAAAGGGCCAACGGTTCTAATAACCAACACTGGAAATGGAGCCTATTTTAGGTTCTTAGTCAAGTGGAAAGGGAAAACAACAATTGAGAACTCTTGGACTAGTGAAGAGTTTATGAAGCTAGATGGAGACATGTGCAAGGCTGCTAAAATTGCTGCTCGCATGGGGTCGAGCTCTTGGTTAGCTTTGTTGACAGCTTGGATCCAAGGGTATTTTTGTCATTTTCATAAATCAAATTCTGATCAGGGACATGTGGGTGAACATCTATTGGGTTTTGGTCTCCTAGGCCTTTTTAGAAATTGTTTGTGAAGGGGGAACATTCTAAGGGATTAAGTGTAAATACTTTAGTTGGCTTCTCCAGCAAGCCATTGAGTCTTATAAAAGAGAAAGGGGCTGTTTTTGTAGGGGGAACATTCTCCCTTGTTTGAACTTAGCTCAGCCCCAACTAGGGCTTTCAAGTATTGAGAGCTTGGGTTTTGAGGAGTCAACCCATTTTGGCGCTTTCCAATCCCTCTATCACTCAATGTCTGTGTGAGAGGCCAACTTGACGCAGCATTGCTATATATACTTGGAAATGGTTCACAGAGAGGACCTTTGACCATTTCCAAGCTTGAAAGGAATGAATAGATCAAAGTCAACTTGATTTTTATGAGTTATGACACCTTTGCAGATACTATGACCGTACAAGGTTGAAGGCAGCCTAGAGAACCAGTCCCTCCCATCATAACCATACTTGCTCTAATCTTCTTCCAAAGCTCATTCTTCTTAGTTCTGAAATGCCACAACCACTTGCTCAAGAGGGCTTTATTTAGCTGCTTTAGGGGTCTAATTCCCAAGCCCCCTCTGTCTTTTGCCAAATAAAACTTTTTCTCTTCATGGAATCCATCGCACAAGAAGTCACGTCAAAGCTTCTCAAGGAGATTGATAACTGAGGTAGGAGCCAAAATAAAGAAAATAAATATACTGGAAGATTTGAAGAGTGCTTCGGATTAGAGTTACTTTCCCACCTTTTTAAGTGTCGCTTTTCCAAACAGCAAGCTTTCACTAGAATCCCTCAATCACCAAATTCCAGATTTCATTTTATTATATGCCCCACTATGTGTGTTTGATCTTTTCTGTCATAAATAAGAGATTCTAGCTATTGCTTGAATTTATTGAGTTCTCTTATCACTAAGGCAACATACCAGGCAGTTCCTAAATGATTATACACCATTCAACACAATAATAAGATAAATAAATATATAATATGCACATTATTACTCCCAAGCTTTTTTAGTAAGGAATGCATTAAACATGATTACTTATCAACTAGTATCATCAATTTCAATTTCACAAACCACTTAAAGACAGAGATACAGAGAGCCTTGTAACATCTGACAGAATTTGATTACCAATGTAAGCAAAGTATACAAGCTAATCTCTTGTTAATAAGAAATGACCATAGTATAATGGTTGAACTACTTTACATTAAATAGCAAGTGGTGCAAAACACTACAAGAAACATACAGGGCTCTTACAAGTTAACCAAGAGGTTGTTAATAATTAACATAAATAATGGAACAGAAGCTCAATATCTTAATGTAAAAAATGAATGTTTTGAAGCCTAATGCATGAACATAATTAAACTAAAAAAGTGAAGTACTCACTTTTGCAAAAAATGATGCTGCTCTAACAAAGTCTTTTGAGGAGAAAGCAGTTTCAGCCTGTAACAGAAATCATATTTATCATACACTGCCAAAAGACCACATAAAGTGTACAAATAACATATTAAGGTGGGACTTTGGACAACCGAGTTATGAATGATAACCAAGAAATCAAGGTGGGACTTTGGACTTTATATGCCCTTTAAACATTGAGAATGTGCACTTGGCTATAGGGTATTGTTGTCTTTTCCTATTATTTGTATTTTGCATCCTTATAGGGACATATGACTGTAATTTCTGACTTAATATATAATGAAATATTCTGGGTGTGAACAGTAACACCCTATTCTCTCCCATAACTCTTCTTCTTCTTCCAAACTCCCAAACTCAAGAAGTCTTGGACTAGGTTCCTCTACCAACTCCCAAACTCAAGAAGACCTGCTGATGTCAGACCACCACCGGATGATGTCAGCAGTCCATACAAGTACCGGCAGCAACCCTTGAATCTGATATACTCTGATGCGACCTGATTTTAGGGTTATTGTGGTATGGTTCTTATCTTCATCTGATGTGTCTATGATTTTTCCCAAATTGTACGATCAAAAATTGAAGAAAAATACTGGTTCGATGTTTGGATTTTTTCTTCCTTGTCTAAGTTCGACGCATGCTTGAAACTTGTTGGTTTTGGTTTATTTGGCATCGCTAAAGGTATGGGAGGTGGTTCCAAATCCTTATAACCTCTAATCTTTCTACGGGAGGTCTTTTTTCCTTACTATATTGCCGCCAGTACATTATTGTTTCATGTTGATATTGGTATCTTTCTGTGAAATTACCCCTTAAACTGGACACTTATGAGACTCGTGTTAGTTTAGAATGTTTTCAACCATTGGATAGACTTGGGGAGTTTATCCTACCAAGGCAGACACTGATGTGCTACCAAAGAAGTTGGGAAAGCTTGTCTCAACTTTTAGGGTTAGACCCAAAGCACATGCAGTGTGTGTTTGGTTGAAACACTGAACCTGAACCCTTTTCCAATTATGCCCTGGACCTTGGAGATTGATGGGCAAAATTGAAAAGTTACACAACCCCTAGACTTGATTATGGTACTACACTAGGTGTTGGATTGGGTCGTCTTTGATATGCCAATCAGTGAGATCCACTGAGGGTCAAAACCCAGGCATGTTGGGGCAGTTTGAGAATTCATCTAAGTGGGTGATCATAGTGATAGGATCGGCCCCTTTGTTGGACAAAGTGAATGATAGGGCTTACAGTCTCTCTGATGGAAACCTGAACTGTCGGTAGTGAATTTCAACTATGTTTGAGATTTGGTTTTGCAAAACATATTCGTATGATCTATATATTATGGGCCGAGAGGTTAAGTGTAAGAGACCATTAAGAGTTGATTACCTGATAGGCTTTATCTTACTTAAGTCCATTATCCTCGGGTCTTCATAGGATGGTTGAATTTAATGATCATTAAGTCTAAATGTTGGGCCCATATTGAGCCCATAGTGATGTGCTCAGGGGTTCATTGCGTTTAGTAGTGAATTCGGCCAAGCCTTTTCACAAAGGCTAGGTCGAACCCAAGTGGACTTATGTGAGGTCATTGTGGGGTCCCACGCCATACAAATCAAGCCTGCATTAGCCAAATAACACCCTTGGGTCGTAAGCCTTATAGCTAATGAGCCTAAGGCCCATAATTAATAAGATTAAGCTGTCACATGACAATTTGTCATGTTCTCTGGGTCGAATCTGGGTTTGGAAATGGGTATGGAGCACCCATCCTCTTAAGAGGATAACGCTTATCTCTTAATAGAGTCCAGATCCAAATTAGATTTGGATAATCTCCTAATTTGATTAGGAGAAGTGCTCCATAAATAGATAAAAGAGGAAGAGGGCGAACTAGACTAGAAGATCACTCTCTCTTGTTCTCTCCTCTCTTTTGTCCTCCAAGAAACCCTATCATGACCTAGGCTTTCAAGGACTTATAGAGATCAGTTTTCTTATGATTTTTTGCAAGAAAATTTCAGAGGAACTTCAGGCTCACCTTCCCCAGTTCGATCCAAGTAGTTGGGTTGCAGTTTTACTAAAAATTGTGTTGATGAATTAGCTTCACCTACACATTGTGCCATCTTTCGTGGAGGCTGGTTTTAGGATTGATTTGGACATGAACTTCAACCTTGGGATATGCATTTGTGGTATCCGTATCAGGTATAAATCTCCCTCTTTGATTGGTTTCAAATCTGGTCCGATTCAGTGCAAGACCAATCTTGAAAAATGCAGTTTTTCAAAAGATAGGGAATTCGATTCCCAGAAGGATTAAGAAATTTTTGAAATTTCGCCCAGCCATCTAACATGGTTCGGCCATCCATATGATGCATCCTAACCCTTCCAATATACAGTTGGTAAATCCTAATAGTGTTGTCTTGTCTAGAATAAAGCTTCCTTGCATGATCCCAGACCTCCTTGGTTGTATCTAAAAACATGAAGTTCACACTGACTTTGGGTTCCATACTGTTCCATAGCCATGTCATGATTTGTGCATCCTCTTGCTCCCACTCATCATATCCCTGAGAATCAGTTGGGGGTTTATCTTCCCTCACATGCTTTACTTTCTTCTTAGCTTTTAGAAAAACTTCAACAGATTTAGCCCAAGGCATATAACTCTCACCATACAATTTTATAGATGTCATCTGCACATTCAAATAATAAGAAGGAACCATCACAATGCACTTGCATTCACTGCTGTCTCCTATGACTGCACAAGGAAAAAGGGAGAAATTTTACCAATAGTTTGTCACTCTACTTCACTAATTAGTCACCATACTACACACCACCGACTGATTACTACTAGGGTACCTACTATCATAGGTTTCAGCAACACTCACAATTGTTCACCACTTTTAGCAACAACACCACTGCTGTCTTCCACTTTCAGCAACATAAACCCTCACAATACACCTCACGAACAGGAAATTTTTTTTATTTTTGCGAAACTCCTAGCTATCAACGAGAATTGTGCAAAACCCTAAGAGAGCATGCGCTGAATAGAGGGAGAAAAAGAAGGTTGATCTGAACTAGTTATCGTGGCTCTGATACCATGATAGAATTCAGATATAGTGTCCGCAATTTTTCAGAAAATAATAATAACAAGAAGAAGAAGAAGAAGAGGAGAGAAAACTGTTCTAGTCAAACTAGAGCGAAAAATTTGTCTTCTCTAGTCGGCCAGACTTTATTTATATCTTTCTAAACAAATCAGAATTACTCTTATGCCCTCACTTAAGTGAGAGACACATCAGCTAACTTAAGATCTACTCATAATTACATTTAACATACAACTTAATGTAAAAATCCTATACTACCCTTCTACAGCCGACTCTAACAAAGATAATACGGTTTGACAATGCTAAGGAGCATCTTGAAAAGCATTTGCAATTATTCCTGGAAAGAAAGGGAGCAATTCATCAAAGTTCATGTTCTCATAGTCCGCAACAGAATGGTGTAGCAGAGAGAAAAAAAACAGACATGTTGTTGAGGTGGCAAGAGGCCTTCTCTTCTAGATGAATATACCAACTCGATTCTGGGGAGATGCAATTGAAGTAGTAGTGTATCTCATTAATAGACTTCCTTCACAATCCCTTTCTCTTCAATCCCCTCATCAACTTTTGTTTCCTAAGGATCCTATTTTCAGTTTGCCTCTCAGTCTTTGGTTGTAGTTACTTCGTTCATGACATGAGTCCTGGCCTAAAACTTGACCATAAATCTGTCAAATGAATATTTTTGGGCTACTCTCCAATCCAAAAGGGGTACAAGTGCTTTGAACCCCATACTGGCCAAAGGTACGTATCTAAGGATGTTACATTCCTTGAGTCTACTCCATATTTTCAATCCACCCGTCCTTTTCTTCAGGGGGAGAGTGTTTGTGAAGATCGAACTCCTTTTTGTTTTCCTGTTCCTACCTCTATGGACATCCCTAGTTCGTCTTCCCCTTGTAGTAACAGTATTCCTACTCCTCCTCCTATTCCTCTCCAACGGTCCTGGCAATAGTGGTTTATAAGGCATAGAAGGAAGGATACCCCTGAGGCAGAATGTCCACAACAATCGAATCACTCGGTTCCAGGTAACTCTGAAAAGCAACCCTGAACTTCCTTCTCCTACTTTTATTGAGCTTGATGTCTCACAATCTGACCTTGACCTTCCCAATGCAGTTAGAAAAGGAAAAAGGAAATGTACTGCCTACCCCATCACCAACTATGTTTCTTATGATGCTCTTTCACCTTCCTATCATGCCTATGTTACTGCTATCTCCTTTGTTTCTGTTCCTCTTAATGTTTCAGATGCAATTCAGTCATCTCAGTGGAATGATGCTATGAACCAAGAGATAGAGGCTCTCTTAAAAGACCACACCTGGGAGTTTGTTCCTCTTCCTAAAGGCAAAGTCCCAGTGGGCTACAAGTGGGTGTATACCATTAAACATTGGGTTGATAGATCAATTGAAAGATACAAAGCTAGGTTGGTGGCAAAAGGATACACCCAAACATATGGGATTGACTATCAAGAGACCTTTGCTCTTGTAGCCAACTCTGTCCAAGTTATTATGTCTCTCACTGCTCATTATTCATGGCCTCTATATCAAATGGATGTCAAGAAGGCCTTCCTAAATGAAGATCTTCAGGAGGAGGTATACATGGATTTACCACCAAGGTTAATCTTACCCAATAGAGGGGAAGGCTTGTCATTTAAGAAAGTCTCTTTATGGGCTTAAATAGTCCCCTAGAGCTTGGTTTTATAGATTCACGAAAACTATTCTCAAAATTGGGTTTACACAATCACAAGTGGACCATACTTTGTTTATACAAAGGGTTAATGGCCTACTCACCTTGTTGGTAGTGTATGTGGATGATATTGTTGTCACCATGGTTTAAAGTATCGATACGATACGCCTCGTATCGGGCATATCGTATCGTATCTTTTGAAAAAGATATGCTCCAAAGTGTTTCGGAACCCCAACGTTTTTTAATAAAAAAACATGTTTTTAGCTTCCCAAAAACCAAAATTTGAAAAAAAAACTAAAAAAGAGAGTTTCGGGCATTTCTAAGTACCGATACGATACTATCGATACGCGTATCATATCGATACTTTGAACATTGGTTGTCACTAGAGATGATCACTCTGGGATAAACCAATTAAAGTCATTCCTTGCTTTTGAATTTGAAATCAAAGATCTTAGGAACCTCATATTCTTTCTTGGAATCGAAGTGGCAAGGTCAAAGGGAGGGATATTCATTTCACAGAGGAAGTATGTCCTTGATCTCCTTCATGAGGTTGGGAAACTGGGGTATAAGCCAGTTGAAACTCCTATTGACCCCAACCATAAACTGAGTGTTGATGATGGAGATATTCTTCCAGACAAGGGTGTCTACCAAAGGCTTGTTGGTCGGCTTCTTTACTTGTGCCTGACTCGACCTGATATATCCTATGTTGTTAGCATGGTGAGTCAGTATATGCACAGTCCAAGAAATTCACATATGCAGGCTGTCAACAAGATTCTTGCCTACCTAAAGGGGTGTGCAGGTAAAGGAATGTTATACTCTAACCAGGAACATCTCAAGGTTGAAGCTTATACTGATGCTGATTGGGCAGGTTCTATAGATAATAGAAGATCCACCTTCGGTTACTACACCTTGATAGGAGGTAATGTTGTGTCTTGGAAAAGCAAAAAACAATCTGTTGTTGCCCGATCCAGTGCTGAAGTTTAATATAGAGATATGGCTCATGGTGTATTGGAGTTGCTATGGTTTAAGTCTTTGTTATCAAAAATTGGGATCCAAGATGAAACCCCAATGATGTTGCACTGTGATAATCAAGCTGCCATAAACATTGCTCATAACCTTGTTCAACATGACTGCACAAAGCATATTGAAGTTGATAGACACTTCATTAGAGAAAAGATAGCTAATGGAGAAATATGTGTGCCTTTTGTTAGGTCAGAGAACCAACTTGCTGATTGCCTCACTAAGGGTCTCAACAAGCCAAAACTTGATAGAAACTTCAGCAAGCTGGGCATTATAGATATTTAATTATCTATGCTCAGCTTGAGAGGGAGTGTTGAGAATGTCAATTTGGCTTTAGGGGTATTGTTGTCTTTTCCTATCATTTCTATTTTGGGAGCCCTTATAGGGACATGACTATAATTTCTGACTTAATATATAATGAAATATTCTAGGTGGGAACAGTAACACCCTATTCTCTCCCGTAACTCATCTTCTTCTTCCTCTTCTCTTCTCCTCTTCTTCTTTCCTCCTCTTCCTCTTCCTATACTTGACAACTAAACAATTCCTTAAAATTATAAAGTACATAAATACATGCAAAACATGTTCTTTACTTATAGAGTAGAAAAGAAAAGAAAGAACACCTAGGTTGCATCAAGCACAACATTAATTTTATTCACAACCATGTTCCATTACCTGTACTAGATATACTTGGTCTCTCTGTAATGGATCCCGACAATGAGCTAAAGCTGAAGCAAACTCCTTCATGTCTAGGTAAACCTGCCACATGTCTCGGCCTTCATCACGGACGGACACCTGCAGTATGCACAGATTCAGCAGGTTGAAGTTTTATAGCTGGCAATGCAACATAAAAACAAATGAACAGAAGAAAAAAAATAACTTTTTAGAATATACAAACCTGGAAGACAGAGTTTTGGTCATAAGCATAGAACAATCCCGCAGAGGCATCACTACATAATCCAATAACCCCACCTGAAACCGGTTCTGATGCATGATCAAAAAACAACTCCTCTATGATCTGTTCACTAATTCTATTCACAACCTACATAATATTAAAAGATCATATTAAACAAGAGCTATCAAAAAAATTACTTTTTATCAGCAATACAATGAAAATTTCATTCATTAACGTTGAGGATTTTGTGCAGTTTTGTTAGTTAATTTTGTTCATTATTTGTTTAGATAGGAGTGGGGACCACAGCACGCTTGTTGGGACCCTTTAGAGGATAGTTTTCAAGGCGCCAAGGCAACGCCAGGCAACAGGGGGTGCCTTGTCGCTTAGGCGATGGATTTTTTAAGTAAAAACATGTATCCTAGGGTAGTTCCCTAGGTTCCATAATCATATTTCCTTAATAAATATCCATAATTTTCATAAGAAAAGTATAAATTTCATGTTAAAATATAGAAAATCAAAAAATATAGGGGCTGAACCCCTATTTCTTCTATAGGAAAAGAAGAAAAGAAAAGGTGGAAGAAGAAGAAGAAGAAGAAGAAATTAGTATATACACACACAATTAGTAAAGAAAAAAGAAGAAAATGTGTTGATTGGACAACATTTTATGTTCTTCCTTACTTATTGGTTCAGGTTTTGAAGTCCTTGAGGGTTCAATACAGCATTTAGCAATGTTTGTGTTGATTTAACCCTAACAAATAAGAAAATAATAAAAAGGAATTAGTATATAAACACACACACTGAATATTTTAATTTAAAAATGTCTATTTTATAATTATAACATCAAATAAATTAAGAATTTAAAGGTTTTTTACAACACGCTATAGAAAACTGCTTGGCGATTAGGTGAGGCAAGCCTCCAAGGGCGCCTTGCCGCCTTGACAACTATGCTTTAGAGTGATGTTTCTAAGTTTTTTATTGAGTTTTTTGTGTTAACCACCCCATAAGAGCATATTAGATGGCGGCCAGATCTGAATATCTGATTTGCTCTCTCTTTCTTTCTCAACCTCTTCTTTTCTCCTCTTATTCCACAAGAAACACTTCTTTTCTTTTCTTCTTTACAGATTTTTTTTATTCAACAGATTTCTACTTGGTATCAAAGCAAGGCTAGGGTTTCTTGGAGTTCGCCCATGCAGTCCTAGATTATCCGACTACATGAAGAGATAAAGGGCTGATCGATCTACTTCAGATTCCCATGTCTTGGATTTTTTGGTGGGTTTCATTCATCAAGAAGGTGATCTCTACTTTGGCATCAAAATCAAGAACCGGAGTGCAGGGAAGAGTCCTAGTCAAGTTGGACTCTTCAATTTTGACTTGGTGTTGGGTGCTTAGACTTTTCTAGACTCCTCTAGGTTTTTGGCTCTTTCTAAGCCTCCTAGAGAGATCGATTCACTGTTTTCTCTTCTCCGATCTTCTCGCACAACTCTCAAGAAGGGAGATTTCTCTCCCGGTAGGTTTTTACTCCCTCGGAAAGGTTTTCCACCCCTATTTGTGAGATCGATCTTATCCTGGAGGCTTTCTACCTAGTTACTTTTTACTTTTGAACTGATTAAACTAAAATAAAGGATTGAAGTACTAAGTAGAAGTCAGTTGGTGACCTAGGTCTAGGTATAGGAAGTACCAGTGATCCTTTTGGATCTAGGATTATTACCACAATGAAATCGGATAGTACAAATTATTTAGAATGGGCCCAATCAGCCAAGATGGCTATTGGGGTACATCACCAAAGAGGAAAAGCCTGATATAGATTCCTCCCAGTGGGTACAAAAAAATTACATGGTGATGTCTTGGCTATGTAATTCCATGTTACCACACATTGGTAAAAAATTTTTGTGGGCTAATACTACAAAAGAAATTTGGGATGGAGTGACTGCGACCTATTCCTAGAAACAAAATGTAGCCAGAACCTATCAATTGAGGAATCAAGTGATTAATACAAAATAGGGAGATAGACCTCTTGTTATGTATTTCTCCATACTAAAAACAAGCAGGAGATAGATCATTTAGAGATTGTGGTTTGGGAGAGTACGAAGGATGCAACAACCTATCAGAAGTTGGTGGAGAAGAACAGGGTCTTTGAGTTCTTGGCTAGACTGAACCCTGAATTTGATATTGTCAGGCAATACATCCTTTCCAGGGAAAGTATGACTCTTTCTCAAACTTATGCTTTTGTAACCGGAGAGGAGGCTAGGAGAAATGTCATGTTGAGATAGTCTAGGATTGACCAGTCAGCTAATGGTTAGTACAGTCAAACCTAAGCCAAATGGAGATAGAGGGAGTAGTGAGATCAGGAGGGAGGATAAGGACTTGGTGTGTGACTACTACAAGAAGCCTAAGCATACCGGAGTGTTATGGACACAGACACCTGTTGGAAGCTCCACCCACATCTCATAACAGCTTGGGTCAAGAACAAGAAGGGAAATGCAAATGTGGCAATTACTAGAGGCTCATCAGGACCTCTTACCCAAGCTGACTTGGAATCCATTGTAGTGTACGTTGTCATAACTAAATTGGATTAGTATGGGCAACTTATGAGTAAGAATGATTTGGTGGGTTCTAGTTCTTTAGGCGGGCAGCAAAGTGCAGGAAATCTAGGAGCCATTTATACTACTTCTTTTGCTCATATAGGTAGTTCATATGTGGTTGCAAACTATGCATCCACCTCAAGTAAGGAGGGACCTCCCTAGATTATAGACTCAGGAGCATCTGAGCACATGACTAATATGTCTACCATTTTCACTTCTTACCAGTTGTGTTCTGGTAGAGATAAAGTCTCTACAACAAATGGTTCTCTTATTCCCATTGCTGGGAAAGGGACAGTTAGGGTGACTAATGGCATTACTTTGTTCTCTGCCTTACATGTTCCTAAACTTAACAATAATCTTCTTTCTGTAAGTAGTCTGACAAAAATTTTGAAATTTTCAATGACTTTTCTTTTTGGTAATTGTGTTTTTTTTCTAGTTATTTTTGGTAATTGTGTTTTTTGCAAGATCTAGAGTAAAAGAGGACAATTGGGAGTGGTCGTGAGATGAACAGAGTCTACCTTCTAGATGTTCCAAGACATCAAAGCCACCATGTTAATAGCAATAGTAGTGGGTGAGATTCAGTGAGCCAAATTATTCTTTGGCATATTGTTTGAGTCATCTTTCCTTCAGTTTATTAAGATGTTTGTTTCCAAAATTGTTCAAGCCTATTCAATTATCTAGTCTAGAGTGTGAAAGTTGTCAATTGGGAAAGCAATGTAGACATTCTTTTAAACCAAGTAATAAAAGAAATTCTTCTGCTTTTGATATTGTTCACAATGATGTATGGGGACTAGGGATGTAAACGGATCGAATTAGAATCGGATCAGGCAATAATTTATATATTTATATACTTTATATCAATAAAAAATATTTATTTTATATATTTATTAATTATCTAAAATAATTAATAAATCGAGTTCGAATCGAATCAAATATTCGAATATTTAATTAGACTCAAATTCGGATATTAATTTTCAATATCCGTCGGATATTGAAAATGTGCTCATTGAAACAAAGCTAGGAAGCTCAAAATGTGTTTATGTCCATACCTTAACCTTATCCCCAATAAGAAGCAGAAAATGAAACTCAGACACTGCAAGGGACTTGGGCCTGATTGCTTCAGTGCCTTCATTCAATTTGAAATAGGCCAACAGAGCCTTATTCTCCACAAAATTTTCATCTCCATTGGGTGAACTACTTGAGATATCCAGGAGGGGTAAATGAGAGAAACAAAAGAATGAAACAAAAATATAGGTCAGAACAAAATAACCACTGATAACAATAATAATAACCAATAAATAATGATAGTGAAGTAGGTAGGGAAGTATTTCTAGAGTAACAAAGGAAAAAAACGATAAACAAGTGAAATGGTTTACCTATGTTGTGCTCCAAAATTTAAGTCACCATGATAAATGCCAGTTCCAGAAAGCCATGCAAAATGTTCCGCTCTTTTTTGCTTGATAAAGAAATGCAGTTCACTACAAGTAAACACAGAGAGCAAACCTCAATCCTTTGTTCTTTTTCTTAGGGTGTAACCAACCAGAAAAAAGATCATAGGGGAGTTTATAGTTCAAAAGTGAAAACAAAAGATATCTAACAAGATTTTTTATCAGTAGCAGTAAAATTTTATTTTAGTATGTATAAAGAATAATAAACAGCAGTGTGTCAAGTACCGCATATTGTTAGCTAGCCTTGGCTATCCACATATATTAGAACAGAAGAAAATGATATCTAACAAGATTCACAATCCAAACCGAAAATGGCCTGCACTCGATCCTTCATCCAAAGTAATTACAATATCTTCAACTAGTGTACTCTAAAATAATGAGTTACTGAATAATATTGGCATAATATGGATAAACAAGCAAGCACTTGAGAAAGCAACTAGAGCAGGGGTGAAAAATGACAACTTCTTGCGTATGGATGTGTATTTGCAGTCTACAAGATTACATCACCACCAATTCCATTTCTTTTCAATTTATACAATATTGTACACAAGCAAGGAACAACAAATGCCTGGAAAACAAGCTCCATAGACCTGAGGTCCTGGACAACTAGATGTCAACCCTAGTTGTCATGAATCCCAACTATGTGGGACTTTTTTTGATAATTAATCCCAACTATATGGGATTGGCTACACAGATCCTGTTTCACCATTCAGTTCTATTTATTTCCCTATCCATTGTTAAATTATGAACAATTGAATCATTTCTTACAGTTTCAACCTATTCCCTTTTTTGGTCTGCCCATAGCCCTTCTAGCCCCTTCAACTTGCAACAGATTGCTTCTTCTAACAAGTGCTATAGACGGTCTTCTATTTCTTTTTTTTGGTTAATAAAACAAATTTATTAAAAGAAAATTTACAAGGTTACCAGAAGTCACTTGAGAGAGAAAAAGGGTTTTTTATTGTGCCTCTTTCTTCAATGCGCTTTGCCAATCTCCCTCCACCAACCTTTTCCTTGTAAAGAAGTCTGGTGTCAGTCAATTCCCCCTTTAGTTAAGGCTTTTTGCTGGGAAGTAGCGTATGGGAAAATTAACACTGGATTACCTTCAAAAGAAGGGACCATTTTTTGTGTATTTCCCCAAATCGGTGCACTCTTTGTAAATCTGATGGTGAATCTTGTTACCACTTAATAGTTTCCTGTTCCTTTGCTGCAGAGATTTGGGACTGGTTCTTCACTTTGTTCAGGTGTAGGTGGAACGTGCCAATGGAAATTAAGATGTTGTTTGGTTCATCAACTTTTGCATGGCTGAAGAGGGGAAGATTAATGTGGAGATGTACTAGAGCAGCAGTAATTTGGACCTTGTGGTAGGAAAGAAATGCTTGGATCTTCCAAGAGGAGAGAAGTAAACAACAAGTTATAGACTGTGTAATGAATAGAGTTATACATTGGCTACTAACTTTGGATCTGCTTAGACAGTACTCCTTTGATGACATTTGGAGGAACTGGTACCTGGTGGCTTCAAGCTCAGTGCAGAAAGTTAAAACAAGGTTGGCTTGGGTACCTCCATTTGAAGAGTTTTTGAAACTAAATTTTGATGGGAGTAGTCAAGGCAACCCAGATCCTTCTAAAATTGGAGGGGCCATAAGAGATAAGGAAGGAAATCTAATAGCACTCTATTCAGCACCAGTGGGGAATGGAGACTTGTTGAAAGCTGAGTTGTATGCAGTATTACAAGGTGTCCAGATAGCAAAAGAGATGCATGTGGAGAACCTAGTGATAGAACGGAACTCCAAGGTGGTGATGGGCTGGATAAAGAATCTGGATTCAGTGATTTGGTGCCACAAAGATGAAATGAAGTTCAAATGGCTAACACAACATATGAATCTGGTTATACAATGGGTGGGGAGAGAAGCTAATTGTTTGGCTGATTCTTTAGCCAAGCAAGGGGTAATGAGGGACTGGTTGTTTTGGGCACAGTTGTAAATCTCTTGCTGCTTTTTCATTAGGTGTGAGGCTGCACCTTGCGCCTCTCCTTGGGATGCTTGTAACTGTTACTTATTATTTATGAGTAATAGGTAAAAACAAAACCTCTCTACTTCTTTAAGACTTTCCTGGATTTCATCACCTCCTTTTTCAGTCCAATCCCCAGTAGACTCCTTTCAATTTAGTGCAATCATTTGACACCAAGACATTTTGATGTTTTCTCTAACTTCTGAATCTTCTTGCTATGAGAGTAGCCTTTCTGAGCTCCATCAGATCCTTAGACTCCTCATTAATCCCTTCCAATTCCAACACAGTGTTCTTCTCAAAAAACTAAACTTCACCTAAATCTTCACCCTTTTCATTGGCAACTCCTGCAAGTCTAGCTGATCTCTGGACATTGAAAAATTTTCTTCAAAACCTGCATCAGTCTTCCTCAAAGGCATTGCATATTTCTCTTCCAATTCTTTAAATGTTTTCCCAGCGAATTCCTCACCCCCTATGAAAAATAAACCCAATGATTTGCTCGCCTCAATTTCTATGTTCACAAACTTCTCCAAATCAATTGACCTTTTCAGTTACATGGGTTTTGTAGAGAAGATGGGCCGAATGGCCCATAGGTTGCTTATTCCTTCTTGTTATTTATGTTTCTTTTCTGTAATGGGCCTTATTCTGGGTCCATCCTATCAATATTAAGTTCTGTGTAAATTCTTGCCCAACTAAGGGCCTCCTTGTAATTATTCAAATATTTCTAATAAAACAGTGTTAGGGGGCTGAGAGAGAGTGAGTTCGAAATCCTCTTCTCAGACCCTCATTGATGAACCCTCAACTCTCTTCTCTTCAGTTTTCTACATGGTATCAGAGCATACCTGAACTTCAGTATCCTAGGGCTGGAAGCTTGACTCGTGTTGCCTGATTCTTGGAGGTCATTAGAAGTGCCCAAGACTTGAATCTCTTGGAGAAGTGGTTCGGTGGCCAGGAAGAATCAGAGAAAAGAAAAAGGGGAAGAGGAAGAGGAACAGTTCGGTTCTGTTGAAGCTCAAAACTGTAAGTTGTACTCAGATTTCTGGGTTCAATTTTCTTCTGGTTCGAAACTGTAAGTTGTACTCAGATTTCTGGGTTCAGTTTTCTTTCGGTTGTTCTGTATAGCATTCAACTGTGGTTGGACTGTTGAACTGTCCGAAAGCTTTGGTTGTTCTGTACTACCTTCGGCTGCCATTGAATCTGGTTTAACCCAGAAATTTCTGGGCTGTTTTTCACTCCTTATTGGACTGTCAAACAGCCGAAACATCCCTGTAACAAGGCTGCGGATTGTTGCTTATATCTGGCTGTTTTTTGGGGGGCTGTATGAACTGTTCTTGAGGCCTTTTTTCTCCTCTTGACAGTGGGGTTGTCTCTATTGCCCACACTGTGTTTGTAAAAAGGGTACTTCGGCTGAGTGCCAAGTGGTATTTACTTTGAAGTCCAGATTTGAAAAGGGTACTTCGGCTGAGTATCTAGAAGTTTCTGTTTTACTTCTTGAAGGCTGAACTCAGTGTATTGCCTTCTTGTGATCGGCTGAACTCTGTTCTTGCTTGTCCTTATTCAATATACTTGTAGAAGTCATCTGAAATCATATTTGGAGTGTTTACATGATGTACTCCTCAGAGTTTGAAAACAAAAGTGGTGCTGAATATGGACTGGTTCAGGGGACTCCAAGTGACTCCTTATTGACTGTGACCACAGTTAAACTAGATGGAACTAATTATCTGGCATGGTCACAATCAGTAAAGATTCATGTATGTAGTAGAGGAAAGTGGGGGTTCATTTCCGAGAGTAAGAAAGCTCCCCCAGAAGATGATCCATCCTACGAGAAGTGGATGCAAGAAAATTACACTATCATTGGGTGGCTTGTGAACTCAATGCAGCCACAAATCAGTCAACACTACCTATGGATGAATTCAGCAAAGGAAATTTGGGACAGTGTTGCAGAAACCTATTCCCAAAAACTCAATGTGGCCCGGGCATATAAATTGAGAAGTGATGTAAAGAATTTAAGGCAAGGAGAGAAGCCTCTTGCTGTATATTTCTCAACCCTTAAGTCCCTATGGCAAGAGATTGACCTAATAGAAGTTGTAACTTGGGACACCACCAATGATGCAGAGACCTACAGAAAATTGGTTGAAAGAAACAGGGTTTTTGAGTTCTTAACTGGACTAAACCCCAAATATGATATCACAAAACAAAATATTCTTTCTAAGGAGTGTGTCTCTTTGTCACAAGCTTATGCATTGGTGAGTAGTGAAGAGAGCAGAAGGGCTGTTCAGGTTCAAGGGGCTGATATTAATGATCACTTTGCCAATATGGGGATTAAACCTAAAGGTAATGCTGGAACTTCTAGTGGCACAGGAAAGAAAGAAGTTATATGTGAGTACTGCAAGAAGTCGAAGCACACCAAAGACAAGTGTTGGAAGTTACATCCTAATCTTGTTCCCATTCGGTTTCAGAAAAAACATGATAGTAAAAGATCATGAAGTGCAAATGTAGCTGTCGGGCCAGATAGTGAAGAGATGTCTGCTTCTGCACAGTTGACAGCCATGAGAGCAGAATATGAAAAGTTTGGGAAGATGATCAATCAGCTGAGTGATGTGACCTCTCCTTCCAACCCTTCAGAAAATTCTACTACTTCAGCATTTGCTCATTCAGGTATAAGGGCTTCTGCCAATCATACTACCTCTTCAGGTAATCTCAAGATCCCTTGGATTATTGACTCAGGTGCTTCTGACCATATGACCAATCTGTCTACCTTGTTTGTTTCATATGACTTACTTCCTGGACGTGATAAAATCACTTTAGCCGATGGTTCACTTGCCCCTATCTCTGGTAAGGGAACCATCAAGGCTACGAATTCCTTGTACCTTCCTTCTGCCCTTCATGTACCTAAACTAAATACAAATCTGTTGTCTGTGAGTAGTTTAACCAAGTCACTAAACTGTTGTGTAAATTTTTTTCCTTCCTACTGTGTTTTTTAGGATCTGGAGTCTCAGAAGGTGATTGGGAGTGGCCATGAGGCGAACGGAATATACCTGCTTAATACTCCGAGACAATGCACTGATCATCTTGGGAGTGTTGCTCTTGGATCTGTCTCTTCAGAGTCTGTTAGTCGAATTATGTTGTGTCATTATCGTTTTGGTCATCTGTCTTTTTCTGCCTTGAGTCATCTATTCCCTGAACTGTTTAAGGGAATTAGTCTGTCCAGTCTACATTGTGAGTCTTGTGAATTGTCAAAGCATTGTAGAAGCGATTATCCTTTGAACAATAAAAAATCTTCTGTTCCTTTTAATATTGTGCATTATGATGTGTGGGGACCTTACCACTTACCCTCCATGGGTGGCTACAAATATTTTATCCTGTTTATTGATGACTTTTCACGGTTCACTTGGATATTCCTGATGAAATCCCGTGATGAAATTCCAAGACTTGTAAAACGATTCCATGAATTTGTTCTAACCCAATTTGATACCAGGATTAAGATCTTCAGATCGGACAATGCAAAAGAATATTTTGAGAAAAACCTATCCTGCTATCTTTCCGACATGGGGGTTATTCATCAAAGCTCATGTGCTAGGACCCCAGAACAGAATGGGGTTACTAAGAGGAAAAACAGGCATATTGTTGAGGTTGCAAGAAGTATCTTATTTGCCTCACATGTGGTGATGTTGTACTTACTGCTACCTACCTTATAAACCGCATGCCATCCAGGGTTTTGGGGTTTAAGTCTCCCTTCACTCTTCTTCATCCGGACAATGATCTTTTTCCTGTTCCTATTCGTGTCTTTGGCTGCACCTGTTATGTACATGTTCCAAGTGTCCAAAGGCATAAATTTGAACCCAAAGCTCAAAAGTGTATCTTCCTTGGTTATTCCCCCACACAGAAGGGTTATTGTTGTTTGGATCCAAAGTCTGGCAATCGATATGTCTCAATGGATGTCACCTTTGATGAGCTTTCCCCCTTTTATGGTTCCTCTCCAGAAGGACATTGTCCACAGGGGGAGAATTTGACACAGGTGTTTGCTCTTCCTCTTCCTGTCCCTGTTGAGTCTCTTGATGTGTTTGCCTCTCCTTCAAATGAATCAAGGGTGGATCAGTCGCTCCATTCTCCTTGTCCCAGTACCCTACCTCCTCGTCCTATCCTCAATCCTAAGGTGTATCACAGGCAAAGATCCAGAAATGTGCAAGTTGTTTCTCCTACAACACATGAGCCTCATACACTTCCAGTCACAGAAGAGACAACAGGCACTGTTTCAGCACCTTTGGATTCATCCTTTCCTGACCTTGATATTCCCATTGCTGTTAGGAAAGGAAAACGGAAGTGCACTGTACACTGCATTTCCAAGCACCTTTCTTACAGTTTGCTTTCACCTTCATACTTTGCCTATCGCTCTTCTGTTGCTTCTCATCCTATTCCCAGGTCTGTGTCAGAAGCTCTTAAGATTCCAAAATGGAGGGATGCTATGAGATCTGAAATCGATGCCCTACACAAGAATGACACATGGGAGTGGTGGATTTTCCTGAAGGGAAAGATCCTGTTGGTTGCAAGTGGGTCTTTACTATCAAATATAGAGCTGATGGCACCATTGAAAGGTATAAGGCCAGGCGGGTTGCAAAAGGCTATACACAGACATATGGGATTGATTATTTAGAGACTTTTTGCACCTGTTGCCAAGATGACATTTGTGAGGGTTCTTCTATCTTTAGCTACTCACTTTGACTGACCCCTTTATCAATTGGATGTGAAGAATGCATTTCTGAATGGTGAGTTACATGAGGAGGTTTACATGTCTCTTCCTCCAGGGATGTATGGAACTGATATGAAAGGGAAGGTATGCAGGCTGAAAAAATCTCTTTATGGACTAAAACAGTCCCCTAGAACATGGTTTGAGAGATTTAAAACAGCACTTGTTAACTTTGGATATGTGCAGACACAGTCCGATCATACTCTTTTTGTGAAGAGGAGTGGACCTCTGGCAGTATACCTCATTGTGTATATAGATGATATTATAGTGACTGGTAATGATGCCTCAGGAATTCATGATCTAAAATCTTTTCTACATACAGAGTTTGAGATTAAAGATTTGGGGGAATTGAGATACTTTCTTGGCATAGAAGTGGCTCGATCCAAGGACGGGATTCTTATCTCCCAAAGGAAGTATGTTCTTGACTTACTCTCTGAAACTGGAAAGATGGGTGCTAGACCAGTTGCTACTCCTATTGATATGAGTCATAAACTCTCAGCCTCAGAAGGGACATTGTTAGAAGACAAAGGAATCTTTCAGAGACTTCTTGGGAAACTTTTGTACCTATGCATGACTCGGCCAGATATTGCATATGCAGTCAGTTGCATTAGCCAATTCATGCATGCTCCCCGAGACACTCATATGGCAGCTGCAGAGAGAATCCTATGTTATTTGAAGGGCTCCCCAGGAAAGGGTATTATGTTTGCCAAGCATGGTCATATGAAACTTGAAGCCTACACTGATGCTGACTGGGCCGGGAACATTGATGACAGAAGATCTACCTTTGGGTATTGCAACTTGGTAGCTGGTAATGTTGTTTCTTGGAGAAGCAAGAAACAATTGGTTGTTGCTCGGTCTTCTGCTGAAGTAGAATACAGGGCCATGGCACATGGGGTTTCTGAATTATTATGGCTAAAATCTTTGATGGAAGAACTTGGAGTTGAATATGGCAAGCCAATAATGTTGTACTGTGATAATCAGGTTGCCATCAACATTGCTCACAACCCAGTGCAACATGATAGAACCAAGCATATTGAAGTTGATCGACACTTCATTAGGGAAAGGGTCTCTTCAGGTGAAGTGTGTCTTTCTTTCATCACATCTGAAGGACAGTTGGCAGATTTTCTCACCAAAGGCATTCCCAAAGCAAAACTTCAGCATGATACCAGCAAGCTTGGCATGATTGACATCTATGCTCAGCTTGAGGGGGAGTGTAGAGAAGATGGGCCGAATGGCCCATAGGTTGCTTATTCCTTCTTGTTATTTATGTTTCTTTTCTGTAATGGGCCTTATTCTGGGTCCATCCTGTCAATATTAAGTTCTGTGTAAATTCTTACCCAACTAAGGGTCTCCTTGTAATTATTCAAATATTTCTAATAAAACAGTGTTAGGGGGCTGAGAGAGAGTGAGTTTGAAATCCTCTTCTCAGACCCCTCATTGCTGAACCCTCAACTCTCTTCTCTTCAGTTTTCTTCAGGTTTCATCCATTGTAATCTCTTCTTCACTTCAGTCATCGTCCTCTCCTTCCTCCCCATCTACAGCCCCATTCTCATCATTCTCCTACACTGGTCTTGTTCTATACTTTTTCTTGAAGAATGAAAATAAAAATTTCATTAAAGAAAAGAGAAGTCATACAGTCTGAGGGGTGTCAAGATAACACCCCGCCACAGCCTTAACAAAAAAAAAGCCAAAATACATGAGACACTTTAAGGGAAAAGAAACTGATCAAAATTACAAGTTTGTGACTCGAGAATATTCCAGAAGTTCTCTCCCAATTCTGCTTTGCTAATCTGATGAAATTCTAGATGCTCCAGAAACCACTCTGACTGCAAAATGGTCTCCAGTTCTTTCATTCAAAATAACCCAGCAGACTGCAAAATGGATACAGCTCCACACAATCTTTGCTTTCTTGCAACCATTAATTCTTGGCCAGGAAGAAAACAGCTCTGCTGTAGTTGTAGGTTGAACACACTCATTCCAAAAGAAAGGAATAAAACTTCACATGAAATTGGCAATCTTGCAAGAGTAGAAACGTGATAACCTGTCTCCTCATCCAAACAGCAAAGATAGCAAAAGCTTGTCATGCAAAAACCTCTACTCTTCAGATGATCTTAAGTCAAGATGCTATCCAAAGCCACTAACCAAGTGAACACTTCCACTCTGGGGGGGAATAGTGTTCCCCCACACTCCTTATACTTGATCAGATACCAGCTGCTCCCTGACCAGCGCCAAGTAGAAAGATTTCACAGTGAATTTTCCATTTTTGCACTCTTTCCACCACAAACCATCCCTTGAAGACATAGAGATATTAGTTTATTGAAAATTCTCTAACAGCAGTAGACATTCTTCAATTTCTTGATCCCTAAATGGCCTTCTAAACTTTGGGCTCCACACCAGTTGGAGGAATGCACCTTGAGCCTCAAGACATAAACTAGATAAGCTTTTTAAAATATTGTAATAGACCTACTCTAAGACAAGATAAATGAAATTTTGGTTTCTTTTATGTACTTTTACAACTAATCCTCTTCCAAGCAGAACCATGTATGTGCTATACGCCAATTTATGGTTTTTTCTTTCTTTCTTTTTTTCTTTTCATTTTCTGATTGGTGATCAAAATATTAAAATTTTGTTAAAACTATGGCAATTATGGAGATGTACAAAGAGGGAAACCAAACATCAGCATTGTGCTGATTCACCAAGGAACAAATTAAAGCCAATAAAATATGCAAACTATGATCTAAAAGAAGATACACATATCATTAAAATACACAGGAGAAACTATTATGTATTATCTTTGCACACAACGGACAATATTAATCAGAAAAAAGAACACTTGCCTATTTGGTATTTCTCCTGGGAGTTCCATAAAATGCACAGCTCGATCTGAATAACTTGCAAATACAGTCTATAAAAGTGAAAAGAACAAATAAGCATGAATTGAAAATCATGATCACATTCTTCTATGCCTAACACATACTTTTTAAAGTGATCAGTATTTACTAAAAAAGAACCAAAATAAGAGAAATGTACAGCTTCCAATTACAGGACCCAATTTGTGAACACAAACCAGGAAGTTTATATAAATAATCTAAATCATCTATATATGTCAAATGTGCATACAATATCTCTAAGAAATTTTAAATTAGCATCTAAAATACAAAAAAAAATGGAGAATAATATTTGGGAGCTAATTTAATTAACTTTCAATAAAATTTTAAGTCATCTAATTCAATGTACTATGACTGTCACTAATTTAATTAACTTTTTGAAATTTATTTTGTTGTATTTATTGTAGTTTTGGTAATTATTTATTGTATTTTCCTAATTATTGCAGTGTTTTAAAAGTGCAAGGTGAGGCGCGCACCTTTTTGAAGCAAGGCGCAAACATAAAAAAAAAAAGATAAAAAATCAAAAAAATGTCAGAAATTTCAAAAAATGCCAAAAAATCAAAAGAAATGCAATAAATAAAAAAATTAAACATAATATTAATTGTTTTCTTGGTAAACCCACATAGAACAATGAGGGAAGAGAAGGGAGAAGAGAGAAGAGAGGAGAGAGAAAAGAAGAAAAAAGGTTTGGAGTCAAAAACATAACCTGGCAGCGCCAGGCTTTTTGTTATTTATATTAGGGCAACCCGTTCCAATAATAAAAAAGATAAAATTACATATGTGCCTTTGTAGCACTAAACTCAAGAAAAGACTAACATATTCAACACTCCCCCTCAAGTTGGGACATAGACATCAATCATGCCCAACTTGTCACATAAGTCATTGTGACATGAGTGATGTATTGTAAATATATATGCAAGTTGCTCCTTAGAACTAACATATGAGGTGCACACTTCCCCATTAACAATCTTCTCTCTGATAAAGTGTTTGTCAATTTCAATATGTTTAGTTCTATCTTCTATCATGAGAAACTGGGTTGGCTACAATGTTGATGGCAGCCTTGTTATCACAATACAAGGGCACGGGGCTACCAAATTGAAAACCCAGTACACTCAACAAATTCTTTATCCACATAGCTTCAGCCACCCCATGGGACATTGCCCTATACTCAACTTCAGCACTAGACCTAGCCACCACACTTTGTTTCTTGTTTCTCCATGTGACTAGGTTTCCTCCCACAAAAGAACAAGGGAGAATGACGGTTCAGTCCAGGGTCAGAATTCATAGGCACAAAGTACAGCTGGGGTAGGTGCCAGCTCGGAATTGATGCCAATTCCTGGGCGGGCATTGGTGCATAGGGTGGGGGTAATTGACCTTTTGAAATGTTGTAGATCTGCAATGGAAATCAAAATTCTGCAATGGGTCTGTCCGTACTTCTCCAAAAGAACAATACCCACTAGTGGACTTTCTATCAACAACTGATCCAGCCCAATCAGCATATGTATATACTTCAACCTTCAAATGCCCATTCTTTTTCCAATCACCCGTGATCACTATGTCATCAACATACACAATCAAGGCTGCAATCTTTCTATCCCCCCTTTTTACAAATAATGTATGGTTAGTCTAACATTGTTTGTAGCCAATATGCTACATAACCAAATGGAACTTGTTGAACCAAGCTCTAGGTGACTGTTTTAGACCATACAAGGACTTCTTTAACCTACACACTTTCAGCTCTTTGCTTTGGGCACTAAAGACAAGGGGTTGTACCATGTACACCTATTCCTCAAGGTCTCCATTCATGAAGGCATTTTTTATATCTAGATAAAGAAGATCCTAATCAAGATTTGTAGCAAGAGAAAAAAAAACTCTGATGGAGTTCATCTTAGCTACTGGAGCAAAAGTCTTTGCATAATCTACCCCATATACCTAGGTAAACCCTTTTGCCACCAACTTGGCCTTGTACCGTTCTATTGTGTCGTCAGCCTTGTGCTTCACTATGAACACCCACATACATCCTACCGGTTCCTTACCCTCAGGAAGAGCCACTAACTCCCACGTACCATTTTTATGTAAGGCATTTATCTCTTCTTTCATTGCATCTGTCCATTAAGGTACTAAGAGAGCTTTTGCCACATTTTTAAGGATAAGGACACTATCAATGGAAGAAAGGAAAGCACAAAAAGAGGATGAGATGTTCTCATAGAAAACAAAATGGGAAATAGGATGTTTGGTGGTACAAGAGGATCAGAAACATCAATAGGAATAAGAGTACCTGGTTGGATAGGATCTATCCCCGGTGAATCTGTTGGTGTTTGGTGGTACAGCTTTAAGTTGATCCACAGCTCTTGAACTCAGCTTACCCTTGACACGACGAATAAAAACACGGAACGGAGGAGGGTTAGGCAAAAGTGGAAGAACCTGAACTCATTTCTCCTCCACCTTACTCTCCCCCTGTGAAGAAACAAGGAAAAAAAAGGGTCACTCTCAAAGAAGGGCACATCCATAAACACAAAGTATTTTCTGGAAACGGGATCAAAATACTAATAACCCTTTCGAGAAGAAGGATAACCCAACAATACACAAGGAATTGTTTAGGGATCAAGTTTACCATGAGTAGGAGACAGGTTTTGAACAAAACAACGACAACCAAACACACGGATAGGAACGGAGAAGAGTGGATCCTTGGGAAATAGGAGCTGATGAGGGGCCTTGTACCCTAACAAGTGACACGGAATACGGTTGATAAGATAGGCAACAATAACATAGCATCCAACCAAAAATGTTTAGGAACATTCATGTGTATAAGTAACCAACGAGCATCTTCAAGGAGATGGCGATTTTTTCTTTTGGAAACACCATTCTATTGGGGGCTTCTAGCACAAGAGCTACGATGGATGGATCTACACGAAGCAAAAAACTCCATGAGATCACTATGAAAGTACTCTTTGGCGATTTTTTATCTTCGTTTGAAATTGAGTGAATATCAGGCGTTGAAAATCTTTAATAATTTTGGGTACTTCATCTCTGGACCTCATAAGATACACCCATGTATATCGAGAGTAGTCATCAATAAGCGTAATGAAATACTTATAGCCAGTCTCAGATGTTAAAGTAACAGGGTCCCAAACATCAGAATAAAGAATATGGAAAGGAAAATCAGAGTTATTATTCCTTAAAGTAAAATGATTTCTACAATGTTTACTCAATTGACAAGTTTGACATGTGAGTTCAGACACTGAAATTGACTTGAACAAATCTGGAAACAAAACTTTCAACGATACAAAAGATAAATGACCCAAACGGCTATGCCATAAATAAACTTGACTCTTACTAGACAAACTCTTGGACTCAATAGCAGCAAGACTAGCTTTGTTCTCCAGCATGTAAAGACCATCCACCATACGACCACTACCAATCATCTTCCCCGAGGCCAAATCCTATATCACACAAGAAGGGAAAAAGGTTACTGAGCAATTTAACGAATTTGTTATACCACTAACAGAGAACAAAGAATCTTGTGAGAGAGCTTGTGAGCACTAAATTTTTCCATGATTTGGCAAATGGGAGACGAAGAAAGAATCTTGTGACCAAGCTAGAGATAGGGGAGGAGGTGATTACCAACCAGGATGACATAGCCAGAAAATTTTTGGACCACTTCAAATCGATTTATAGAAGCCCTTTGAGTGAGAGAGCAGACGTGGAAGGGGTGGAATGGCCAAGAATTGATGACGGAGTGGCAAGGTGACTGGAAAGGGGTCGAGAAAGAAGAGATTAAGAAAGATATCTTTCTAATGGATAGATCCAAGGCTCCAGGTCCAGATGGCTTTACAATGGGTTTTTATCAAGACTATTGGGAGGTGTTGAAAGAGGATTTAGTTGAAGTCTTTAAGGAATTTGCAGACAATCACATTATAAGCCCCGGAATTAATGCCACCTTTTTGGCCTTGATACCTAAGAAGAATGATGTCAACCACCCAAACGATTATAGACCTATTAGTCTGGTGACAAGCATCTATAAAATTCTGGCTAAAGTGCTCTCGTTGAGGATCAAAACAGTCCTCCCTTCTATCATTAGTGAAACCCAGGGAGCTTTCATTCAAGGGCGACACATAACATATCAGATCTTAATTGCGAATGAGTGTGTGGAGGAAATGAAAAGGTCTAGTAAGAGAGGTTTCATTTGTAAATTGGATCTTGAAAAGGCCTATGATTTGGTGGACTGGAGTTTCTATTAGAGGTTATGCAAAACTGTGGATTTGGGGACAAGTGGTGTAGTTGGATTTTTTGGTGTATCATTACTTGTCACTACTCTATTCTGGTAAATGGTATGGTGAGGGATTTTTTTCCAGCTTGCAGGGGTGTCAGGCAAGGGGATCCACTCTCACCCTTCCTTTTTACCTTAGTAGCTGATGTGATTCGTAGGATCATTACTAAGGCTGACAGTGAAAATGCCATTAGGGGTTGGAGAATAGGGAGACACCATGTCCCCGTCACCCACCTTTAGTTTGTAGATGACCTAATGATCTTTTGTGAAGGAGGTTTTAGCAAAAAGGTAGCAAACCTAAAGGAGCTAATCAAAGGATTTGAAAGTATTTCTAATTTGAGAATAAATTTGGAAAAGAGCTGCATAGCGGGTATGAATTTGGAGGTAGGGGAGGTCGGGGCTATTGCGGAGTGTCTAGAGTGTTCCACCTCTGCTTGGCTTATGTCATATTTAGGGCTTCCTTTAGGGGTCAATCCTAGGGAGAGTAGATTTTGGACCCCAGTGATAGAAAAGTTTGAGAAGAGATTAGCCTCATGGAAGAGGAATTATGTCTCTTTAGGAGGGAGAATTACCATAATAAAAGCTACCTTAGCTAACTTACCTACCTATTTTTTGTCTATTTTTAGGATACCAGTTAGGGAAGCTAGGAAACTGGAGAAGTTGATGAGAGATTTCTTATGGGAGCCGGGACAAGAAAAAAAGGATCACTTGGTTAATTGGGAAATTGTGTGCAAAAGTAAAGAGGGGGGTTTGGGACTTGGGAGGGTAACTAGAAAAAATCAAGCTCTATTAGGGAAATGGTTATGGCGATGGCCATTGGAAAGAGAGAGATTGTGCCATGAGGTGGTGGGAAGCATTCATGGGAGGTCAGAGAATGGATGGGATGCTGGTGTATCAAGGCAAGCTAACCTAGCAGCACCTTGGAAGGCCATTCACAACACCCTTCCTCAATTCCTCAATTTTATCAGGTATGAAGTTTGTTCTGGCAACACTATTCATTTTTGGGAGGATATTTGGGTAGGAGACACACCTTTAAAGGATTTTTTCCCTTCGCTATTTTCTGTTTCTTTGTACAAAAAAGAGGTGGTCTCAAAATTTGTCTCACCTTTGGGAACATCCTTAGATCCTACTTGGGATTTTGAGTTTCATAGAGGACTTAGGGATGATGAAATTGAATCTCATTCTGTCTTGCTTGGTTGTCTTAATCAGGTTTGTTTGGATCCCTCCAAGCCAGATAAGAGGGTATGGACTCCTAGACCCAATGGAACCTTCACTTGTGCTTCTTTCTTCAAGTCCATCTCTCAACTTTCTACTCACCAACCCTTTCCGTCAAAAGAAATTTGGAGCAGGTCAGTTCCCCAAAAAATTATGGCGTTTTGTTGGGAAGTATTCCATGGGAAAGTAAACACTCTAGATAACCTACAAAAGAGAAGACCTTTCCTCTATATTTCTCCTAATTGGTGTATCCTCTGTAGAGCTCACGGTGAGGATTGTTACCACCTATTAATATCTTGTCCCTTTTCTGCAGACCTTTGGGCTTGGCTACTTTCGTTGTTTGGGAGTAGTTGGAGTCTACCAGCAGAAGTTCACATGCTCTTCAACCATTCTACCTTTTATTGGCCTACAACAATAGGGAGAATTATGTGGAGATGTGCTCGTGCTGCCTTGATTTGGACTCTTTGGGAAGAAAGGAATATTAGAATTTTTCAAGAAAAGGAAATGAGCAGTTGGGAATTGAAAGACTGTGTGTTAAATAGGGCAATACCTTGGCTGAAGACCTTGGAAATCTTTCATCAATTCTCCTTTAATGACCTTTGGAGAAATTGGTCAGCAGTAGCGAGGTGTTCATCTCTAAAGGACAAATCAATTACAAGCTGGTCTCCTCCATCCGAAGGCTCACTGAAGTTGAACTTTGACGGAAGTAGCATGGGTAATCCAGGATTATCCGGAATGGGGGGTGCTTTGAGAAATGAGAAGGGAGAGATTTTGTTGCTCTACTCAGGTCCCTTGGGAATTGGGGACTCCATCAGGGCAGAACTTTTAGCTGTTGTACAAGGGGTGCAATTTGCAAACCAGCTAGGGGTACAACACCTAACAATCGAGGGGGATTCCAAAGTGGTGGTGGGTTAGTTGAAAAATCCTGAAGAGGCTATGTAGCGTTACAAGAATGAAATGAAGAAATTTAGTTGGTTGACAAGGAATATGTTGGTCACTGTACAGTGGGTGGGGAGATCAGCAAATACTTTGTCAGATGTGTTAGCTAAGCAAGGGGTAAATAAGGAATAATTGTTTTGGGCTCAGTTGTGATTCTTGCTTTTCTTTCCTAGTTTACTTGTAAGATTCAAGAAGGGGCTGCAGCTCGCGCCTCTCCCTAGGACGTTGTATGAAGTCACTCTAAATCTGCTTCTGAATTAATAAATTTATTATCATTCATCAAAAAAAAAAAAAAAACAAATTTATAAGTAGTTTTGGAACATGTAGAACATCAAAAAGGGCGAGTCCAAGAGGAAGGGAGATGGTTCCTTGACCAGCTATGGTGGAGAAAGAACCATCAGCAAGTCTCACCTTGTCCCGACCAGATAACAAATGATAAGATTGAAAACAATTATATTATAGGGAGAGTTCGCATCATGTCTCTCCTAGGCTCACTTGTAAAGTTGTAATTTTTGAACCTTTTGATATTAATAAATTATTCATTTATCAAAAAAAAAGCACAAAGGAAGGTTGTGACAGAATTACCATTACCTGATGTAGACGCAAGGGAAGGTTGTGACAGAATTACCATCTTAGCTATTGGACTTAGTTGTAATCTTTAACATCAGTAATCTGAAATGTTTTAATTATGTTATAAGGAGAGTTCGCATCATGCGTCTCTCCTAGGGTCACTTGTAATTTTTGAACCTTTTGATATTAATAAATTATTCATTTATCAAAAAAAAGACATTAAGAACTAGATGACAAGCCAATTGTAAGCAATTATCCAGAACCGTATGCCTAACTTCTTATTAGGAATAAGATTTTTACAGAGAAACAAACTAGTTAACAAGGTAATTTGGTTGCCATGAAAAATAGACAACCATAAAATAAGAGTCAGCAGCTTTCAAACAGTTTTTTTAATTAGAGAAAGAATTTTATAAAGGGTACACTACACAAAAGTTATTCATTTGTCAATCTACATAACCTAAATCCATAATCAAGTGAAGCTGTCTACATACAGACGTAATGCTAATTTATACTTGCATCCAATTATTTTTTTATCAATTACTTACATCCAGTGATCCAATGCCTGTAAAGGAATAGAGCCGTGTTGGAGTAACAGCCATCACATAATATCTGGTTGCGTTACTTGCACTAGCCGTTTCCATCTGTAGAAAATGCAGAATACAAGTAAACACATATTTTAATTTTTTTGATAAATAATTGAATTTTATTAAAAAACTTTATATAATATCTTTACGACCATCCCTTAGAGAGGCACAAGCTGCCACCTCTCATGCATAAAAAGAAATCGCATTACAAGTGTGCCTGAACAAATTAGACCTCTCCACCCCTTGCTTAGCCAAAGCATCCGCCATCCCATTTGCTGATCTCCTCACCCATTATATCTTCAAATTCATATTCCTGGTTAACCATGTAAATTTTTTCATTTTAGTCTGTTAGCACCAAATTATAGACTCTAGATTTTTTAGCCATTCTATCACCACTTCTGAGTCCCCTTCAATCACCACATTTGTCAAGTTTAGCTCACTAGCTATCTACACCCCTTGGATTGCAGCTAGCACTTCTGCTTTGAGTCACCCATACCCACAGGGCCAGCAAAAAGTGCTATAAATTTACCTTCTCCATCTCTCAAAACCCCTCCTATTCCAGAAGGGCAAGGATTACCTTAGTTGCTCCCATCAAAGTTCAGTTTAACAAAACCTTAAATTGGTGGAGCCCAAACAACCTCCATTCTGTCCTTTCTCTTAGAGATTTTAGCAACTGCTTCCCAATTCCTCCAAATATCATCAAAAGAAAACTTGAAAAACAACTCCAAAGTTTTGATCCAATGGCTCTAACCATCACATAAATCCTGATTTCTTCCTTCTCTCCTTTTCTAAGAATATTCTTGCATTCCTCTCTTCCCAGATGGTCCAAATCAAGGCTGCACTGACACATCTCCACATTATCCTCCCTATTTTCTTTGGCCAAGTAAATAAGGAGGGATCAAATAACATATTAACCTCTATTGGTAAAGTCCACCTGCACCCAAACAAAGAAAAAAACCAAAGCAAAATATCCGTAACAAAAGGGGCAAGAAAACAATAAATGAAGACAACTCTCATTACTAGATTTGCATAAGACACATAGGGAAGAGACAGGAATTAGGTCTTCTCTTTTGTAGAAAGTCCATAGTATTTATCTTCCTGTGAATTACTTCCCAGCAAAAAGCTCTTACTTTCAGTGGAAGGGTCTACACCAAAACTCTTTAAAGGGAAAGGAAGAAGTTAAGGAATCACGAAAGGTCTTGAAAAAAGAAGCATAAGAAAACAAACCCTTGGGGTTGGGGGCCCAAATACGCTTATCAGGTTTACCGAGGTCCAAGAAAAACTCCTGAGGGAGTTGGCACAAGCCAAAAGTTCGTTATCCCTAAGACCTCTACAGAAACCAAAGTCCCACCTAAGGCCCACTGAATGTATTGGAGGAACAACGAATCTTGACAAACACTCATTGTTGTACAAAGAAACCCAATATAAGGAGGGGAAAAGCTCCTTTAACAAACAAGAACCAACCCAAAGTATCGTCCCAGAATTTAATAGAAGCCCGAGAGCACACACCATACTTGACGAAACAAAGAAACAAGTGAATGTACCTTTTGGAAGAGTCCAATCTCTTTGATCAGAAGATGTGGGGTCCAAACAAACAGACTCTAGTAAATGAAGTAGCTCAGTGACACAAATTGGCTCACCATCCCTTAACCCTCTACGAAATCCGAAATCCCAGTTTAAATAATTAGAATCTTCCATGATGCATTTGTTTTTGTTCTAATAAATAATTAGAATCAAATCATGTAAACAATATAAACAATTTAATATTTTTATTATTAAGAAAACTATTTTATTTCATTCTAATAAGTAATTAGTTTAAGTAATATTTTTATTATTATATAAAATATCTCACTGTTTTTTGGTTTTTATGAATATTTTATCTCAAATATTAACTTTCTTATTATTTTTTCAGTTTTATTACTTTTATAACAAGGGTCTAAACTATCACCATATAAACTATTTATTAAATCATATAAACTAGATAAACCATTTAATATTTTATTATTATAAAATAATTTTATTCATGCAGTTTATTTTATTTTAATAATTTGTTAGTTTAATCATTTGTTTTTTATGAATGTTTTATATTTTATCTTAAAAATTAATTTTCTTATTACTTATTCATTTTTGTTGGCTTTTATAATGAGGGTCTACAATATTACTATAGACCTTCATATACTTGTAATATAAGACTATAAGAATATATTCAAGATTCTTTTTACAAGTTTTCTATTAGGAAATCCATGGTATTACAATAGACCCTATTGCATTGTAACATCCTTGTAGTTATGTTTCAAAGGTTCCATCTAAAGGCTTGCTTTTGTGGTGGTCTATAGACTTAGATAGACCATCATATACTGTAGCATGTCTTTTATAACATAAACTAAAACATTTTGGCTTAAGGGTTCATTGGTCATTCAAACACTCAACCTAAAACTTCGAATACTCTACAAAGACTTAAAGACGCACTGTGATTGTGCAAAGATTTTAGGAATCCAAAGATGAAGGCAAAGAAACATAAAAGGAAGATGAAGACATGCATTCTCCTCAACCTGGGCTGTTACGCTTGGAGGTCGCAGAGTTAGGACCGATCAAGGGGGACGATGATGGACCAATGTTACTATCCACCACCGCCCCAAAAGGCAAAGTCACACCTTTGCTAAACAAGGCACATGACTCACTTAAAATATGACCCAATTCAATTGATCTAATGGGCTGCTTTGGGCTTTTAACAGCCACTTCACCTTCTCCTCCCACATGACCATTTAAAAGGTCACATGTGGGGCCCTTGTTTACTGTAGCAGCTCGGTTTGAACACATGGGCCAAGCCTGGGCCTGTTTAACTTCCAGCCTGGTCCCTTCCTCTTTTGAAAATTGAACATCACACGCCACTTTGTTGTTTACTAAACCATTTGTCAGGGCCTGCAAAAAAAGACCTGCCATCTGTCTTCCTTCTATTCCCAATCTCCTACATTGGCCATTTGACTCTATTGCTTTTTGAGTCTTAAGCCAATGTTTAGCCCAAATAGTGTAGTCTTCCTTCTCTTGCATCCCACATAAGGCTGCTAATTCTGTCTCTTCGTCTTCCTCCTGTCTCCCCTACTTCCACAACTGCATTTCAATGGAGGTCACCAACCACATTAGATAAGAATAACCTTCGATTATCACTTCCACCCTTCTTGGGAAATAAGATTTAGTCCAGCCTTAAGCCATGAAATAAAGGAAATAAGATCATCCCACAGAACCTCCTAGTGTAGTATGGTCTAAATCTTTCAAAGCATCACCTTGATCATTTCTAAAAAGACCCACCTATAGATGAGCTACCAGGATTCAAACCATAAATGATGATTTGATAACCTTTAAACAAAGACTTGCTTATTTGATTGATAGCCTCCATTAAAAACAAATACTGTAAGAAATCCAAAACCAATAGGAAACTCAAGCCTCTGACATAAAAAAAAAAAGAAGAGAAAACAGAGAGGACAAATCTTGGCACATTTGCAAACAAAATGTCACCCCATTTGGACAATAATATCATAGACAGGTAGATATTGAATTGACCAGGTTGTAAGAAGTATTGTCAAGAATCTGTGATTCTTGGAATTAGGACAGTCCAGACCATAGCTCATAATTTTGATATCAATGAACATTTTGCCATGTAGAGTGGGAGAAATTCCGCAGATATTTTGCTAAATTCGCTAAGATATTTGGAAATCTAAAAAATTAGGAAAATTTTCTAGAAACATAGGATTGGTTAACAAACCTTCAAGAGATCATTAGAAGAAATATATTTGCACATTTAAGGCTCAAAAATCAAATAGGAAAAATTAAGAGACTGTAATAGGTATGTTTCTCTTTGCCTCCTTTTTGATCTTTAGCCATCTACTCTTCTTTATATATGTCAATTATTTGCCATTTTACGTTTTGTTTTTATTGTTATTATATATCTTGATTAGATTGAGGAATACCCTTTTGTAGCTATATTCAATTTTCTTTTTCTTCTGAGTTATAGTGACTTAGTAAGTGAATTATATTCAAGTGCTAAGCCAATTATTTAATCACCAATTCCTTGCTGATTCTTTTATGAAAATATTTTTAAAAATATTGAAATATTGAAAAGTTCTTAAAAAATATTCTAAATTTTAAATATATAGTCCATCAATGAAATCTGAAATATCACTAACATATTGGCAAAACATTGGGGATATTTGAAAAAAAAAATCCTGGAAGATTTTGTATCGCCACCTAGCAAATGGGACTTTCAGGGATATATCACCAAATATCATTGATAGTGCAAACCTTTTTTTGAAGATAAATAAAGAAGAAAATTTATTAATGAAACAAAAAAGGAGGATACAAACTGGTGATAAGACATCACCCAACCAGGAAAACAACATATCAGCTTAACCCCTTGTACCTAAAAACAGCCCTGAAAATAAATTACATTTTGAGGTACCCAACCCAACCAAAGCTGAAAACCCGAGAAAATATAACATACCCTTCCATTGAAACTCATACAAGCAAGCAAAACTGATATAACTCCCACCTAACCTTGTATCTCAACCTTAAAACAAAAACACCTACCCTGAACCCAGAAACCTATTCGATGGGATTTAAACACCATGTTTTACCCAATTCCTCATTAGTGCAAATCATGGTCCAGACAACATCATTCAGTTGCTTTTGATTTTAAGGCAATGACAAGTTGACAACAGACAAAGAATTTCACAATCTTCAATTTATGAGTCACTAATAATCAATAGTACCTGTAAACCTGTGAAGGCTTCTGGAAGCTCAGCTAGTTCAAATAACAATTTTATATATTTCTCTTTCTTATCCTTCTCATCAACAGCAATCTCATAAAGCTGGCCATTATCAGTACCAATGATGACTTCCCGTGTAGAAGCTGCTTTAATAGACATCAGAGAAAACTTATTCAATGAACACAAGGTTCATCCAAATTAGTTTATTAAAAAATCTACCAAAAAAATTAAAGTAAAGCAAAGATGGGAGCAAAATGCCAAGAAGTTGCAATGACCTTCTGTTATCTGTTGTCTGTTCCAAGCAACAGCTTTCACCACAAGACCTTTCAATTTGTTCAAAATGCGGGGTTTGCTCCACTTTGCATGTGTATAATATGTTTCTACACCTCCACTGCTAAGAACAGTAGCTATACAGTGGATCCCTCCAGGATCAACAAACACTGTATGGACAGGTTGCTCCCCACCTTTACCAGCAGAGAGATCAATATCTGCAATTAGATGAATTAAGAATATGTTAGCCATTTTTTATTTATATAATAGAACATACTAGAATGAATAAGAAAAGAACAAGATTAAGCAATTGTGCATACCAATAACATGTTCAAAAAGGAAACCAAGATCTAACTTGCACATCGGAGGGAAGCTTGCATTGCCCTTTTTATCAGTTTATGTTGCCCATTTTTTAATAGATAGCAATGAAGGTTTAGTTAGGGAAAAGGAAATAATTCGTATAAAAGATACATACAATGAACTCAAAATCAAGAATCTGATCTAAGCTATAATGGACCAATGGAAGCAAGATACAACAGTGATCTTCCCAGTCTCACCCCACTCCCCACCCCTTCTTGCAAGACCATTCATCCTTCCATTGGCCAATCTTTTTTTCATTTTAAGGAAACAAGCGATTATATAAAGAAATAAGTAACTACAGGGATTTAATAAAAGAATATACATGTAACCAGAAAAGGACAAATACAATGAGACCAATATCATAGCACCTCAAGAAGGAAATGAAAACACCAAAACCTCACAATCTCATTCCACTGTGTATCAACATCTATCCAACAGAGATCCTCAACTGTTTCAAAATCAAAACCAACCCAATTCTAAGGTTGATACTCCATAGATCATATATCCCAACAAGTTATCAGGAGAGGCCTTAACATGTGTTCAAGGAATCTTCTATTTCTCTCCTTCCAAGTACACAACAAAATTCTAAGGTTGATACTCCATAGGATTCAACTATTTTTGTAATTAAGAAACAGCAAAAAGTCCTCCCCCCGCCCCTTCCACAGAATTTGGAATGATGGGGACAGTACAAAGACAACCAAAGGTTGACAAACAACCAGCCACTACTAGAAACTGGGGTAGATTTACAAGTTCAGCCTTTTGCCCTTGATGAGAGCCATCTGACTACCACTTGATAGCCTCCGACAATCAAATCAGCCCAGCTTAAGCACACAGAGTAGGACAAGAAGTTTTGCCAACAAAGAAATGCCTTCCCTACTAGACCTCACTCCTCAGTAGCTTAGCGAAATAGACATCACATGGTCTCTAAAGGCACCACTAAATCCTATAGAACATGGGTTACCATGAAAGCAACTGTCAAAATTTAGTTTTATTCTTTACAGTTTAGTGCCACCAAGTATAGCATCACCTGTTATTCTCTAGGAGAATAACCAGCAAATAACCACCTTCCTAGTTGTCAAGCCGACACCTAGGCAATAAGGCACTCATGGAGTGTTGCCTCACATTTTTTTTGAATAAGGTAAAGTATTGTATTGCAGAGAGAAACCAGATACATCAGCCCATGTACAATGAGGACCTGTACAATGAGAATTTACAAAAAGATCTTAGAAATCAAATAAAGAATGGTCCAGCTTGCAAAAAAGAAAAAAGCTGAACTCCAGTGAAATCTATTTGTACACTTAACCAGGAACATAAAAAGCCTACAACTTCGTTTTTTATTGAAACAATGTCATTGGAAAGGTTGTCAAAAACTCAGCTGTTCCTTTCCTTCCAAAGGGCCCAAAGGATAGCAGATGGGAAAAGAATGGTCCACCCCTGAAGAAGCTGTACGACAGAAGCAGGAGGGCAAGAGGAGACACAAAAACAGGAGAGAATCATATCCCAGAGCTGCTGAGAGAAGTTGCAGTGAATAAAAATGTGGCTGGAAGATTCAGGAGCTTCATTGCAGAAGGGACAGAAGATAGTAGGAGGCTGCATCCCCCTTCTGAGTAGCCGATCTTTGGTTAGGCACTTATCAAGTGCTGCAGTCCAAACAAAGAAGGCTACTTTTACACAGTGCTCTTGAATACTTTTATATTCTTAACATTTTGAGATTATAATAATAAAATAGACATTAGTAAATTAAATTACTCAGCTTACGTTAAAATATTAGTTTCTTTTTATTATTTTTCTCATTTGTTAGGGTTCGATCAACATGTATACTGCCTTGAATCCTCAAAGACTTCAAAATTTAAACTGATAAGCATGGAAGAAGTCAAAATTTTATCTAAACAACACATATTGATTAGTTTCATCATCATCACCATATTAAAATTTATAAATTTATGCATGATATATATCTTACAATTTTTATATACTTTTATAACTATTAGTTAATATGTTAATTTATATTAAATAGCATTATATTTATCATTTATAAAAAAATAGACAAATTGTTTACAAAATATTCAAGAATATAATATTAAATTGAGGGGATGCACGAGAAAATTCAGGTAAACATCTAAGGTTGATATAAAACTAGCTAAAGTTGTGAAAGCCAAGCCAAAGTACTCAAAAGATTTCTAGAGCGAAAGGTAAAGGTGGGAAGGGGAAGAACTCTGCAAATTAATGCTTGGGTGTTGGCTTGTAAGTTTTGATTTGCTGGTGGTTTTCAGCCAGAATGTTCTTGTTGAGTGATTTTGTCTTGGTAGACATCTTTCAAAAATGAACCATTGGTATTAGTTATAATTCTGGTTTTCTTTGGTTGGTCATGATGGCAGCCATGCAGGATTGTTTTTGTTTAAAGCAGTGGCAATTAGTGCTTATTGGTTTTTGCTCCTTTTGTTCTTGCTATGATCTTCATTATTGGGGGTTTTATGTAAAACACCTCATGTTAAGGCTTGGATTTGTCAAGGTGGCTTATTTTTTAGATTTAGCCATTAGGTAGAGATCATCCAAATCCAATATCTGATGTTATGGTAGATGTCATGCCACAGCCCATACATAGATAGCCATTTCTAAATAGGCATATTGATAGCTTATGCCAGAGGCAGAGACAAACAGACATGAGAGGAGAAACACTAGTGTCATTGTTTGTTCTAGGGGCACACTTTTTCAAACAAGTAAATAATTAGATCAAAGGCGACATAACTTCTGTATAGAATCCAGTAAAAGGCATAGACTACAAAGACAAAATTACCATAAGAGTTTCCACTTCCAAAGTCATGTCTAATGACCCATCCTTTACTCGTTCCCAACAAAATGACATCATTCCCAGCAGCCATGCAAGTTATAGTTCCCCGCCCCTTAGTTGCATATCGTTCAAGGAGGTCCACGGAAAAAACATGTCTTGCAGCATCCATCTTTGAAGTCAAGATATATCAATCCTAGTAGACAAAAAGAAACATCGCTAAGTTGGACCGCAAGCATGAAATGGCTGAAATACTAAAGATTCATCAAGTTGAAAGCTGCAAAGTGTGTAATCACAAAATTAGAGTCTCACTGGAGATAACAGTAAAGAAGCTAACACCAGGCTTTAGTGAGAAATACAAACAGAACCTTACAATTACACATCAAAACAAGATATTCAATTTTCCATTTGAAAACTAAAAACTTCCCCAAGGACCTCACTAGAACTTATCTAGACTCTGGAAATACACAGACCCAATCCTCAACAGATTTGTTAACAGCCACCACCATCCTTTCCAGCTTACAAGCTTTGTGTTCAAAAATCCTTCTATTTCTTTCCTTCCATACGTTCCAGCAAATTGCAGATGGTATGCGCCTCCAAACTATCCTTGCTTTCTTCCTTCCTCTTATCTTTGGCCATAATGAAAATATTTCTACAGGTATCACACCCCTTTCTTCTCTCCAACCTTTTTAAAGACTCTTGGGTCAGATGACCACCAACTCTCCCTAGAGACACACTGCATTCACTTCCACCCACTCCACATCCTCAGACCCTATCTCCTTCTTCATACTTATATCAAATGACTCCAGTTTCATTTCCTGCAACAGCACCACATCTGGATTTTGTTTTCTCAAGATATTCCTTACTACCTATGAGCGTCAGAAAAAACCGGCTCACTTGCCACTTGGGCTGGAAATGGAATCGCCACCCATCAAGTAGATGAAAAGGAGGTGATGGGACCTCCGGGATTTACATTGGCAAGCGTTTTTTATTTATTAGTGACTCCAAAGCCCGAGGCACCGAGCCACCGACTAACCAGCCTGGGTAAGACTTGGATGGGAGAGGAAAGGGGTTAGGCACCCCTCTCCCAAGGGAAAAACTTTAGCTGTTCGAGGCCAACAGCCTATGTTGTTGAGAGAATTTTGGAAATGCCACGTTACCATGAGAATGGGTAAATTAGTAATTACATCTTAATTTCTTTTGACTAAAAACCAAAGCATGGGCGTGAATAGGTGAGTTGCCCATCTTAATTTCTAGCTCCTCTCCCTGTGCTTTCCTAGTTAAGGAAGTTTGGTCTAGGCCTATTCCCCCAAAGATAACTGTGTTTTGTTGGTAAGTTTTCTACAGTAAAATCAATACGATGAATAACCTGCAGAAGAAAAGACCCTTCTTATGTTTATCCCCTAACTGGTGTATTTTGTGCAAAGTGCAGTTTGAGGACTGTTTTTTTTTATGAATAAGTTTGAGGACTGTTACCACTTATTGATTTCTTGTCCTTTTGCTGCAGCCATTTGAAACTGGGTTTTTGACTTGTTTGAGTGCAGGTGGAACTTGCCAGTTGAGGTAAATTTGCTGTTCTCCCCTTCTACCTTCATGTGGACCACAAAAAGAGGGAGAATTATGTTGAAGTGTATAAGAGCAGCTCTCCTTTAAACTGTAGAGAACACTGATGTGGACCCCACTGCTGTGGTCCCCACTGTGTTCGTATGGCAGCATAGCATATGTTTTGTTAATTATGTCAGTGTTAGTTGGTAGTTATTTCAGTTTGTTGTTACAGCTTGTTATTTCAGCTTTATTATTAGTTTATTTGCAGCTTTATTATTAGTTTATTTGCCATGTAAGCAATAAGGGCAATTCAGCCCTTTTACAATTAGTCAACATATATAAATATTAAGAGTGGGTCGGTAGATCATTAAGATCAACCCTCTCTTTTTCTAAATCCCTTCGTGTGCTTCTACTTTTCTCCCTCTCTTCTTCTTTTCTTCAGAAGTCTTTTCTTTTCTTTTCGAATTCAAGACGGATTGTAGTCTCGATCAACTACTTCATATCAGAGCAAGGATTAGGGTTTCTCATGTGAGTCTGATCCAGCCAACCACATGAGAGTTGCCTAGGGCTGGAAGATTAAGAGGATCCCTTTTCGGCTAATTCTTGGAGGTTATCAGAGACTGTAGCAGTTGTCCAAAGAGTGGATTGTGTTCTTGATAATCAGGAAGAATCAGAGGAAGATAAAGAGTCGGCGATCAGTTTCTTTATCAAGACTGAAGGTGGTAATCAGAATTTCTGTTCAAAACCTAAAACTGGTTGCAGAGAAGGAGGTCTTATGTTAGTCTAATCAGATTGACTACATGAGAATTTCCTAGGTTTAGAAGTTTTTCAACAAAGAAGGAGGATCGGCTGATTCTTGGAGGCTACTGGTAGTGTGCGGCTACTACTAAGAAGATTGTAGAGGGCTGGGAGAGTTCCAGTAGTCAGGAAGAATTAGAAAAGGCTTCGGATCCCCAAGATTAGGGTTCTGCATCAGATAGAAGGTGGCGGCCAGAGATTTTCTTTCATAAAGTTAGTTTTTTTTTGCTTGAGAATAACCTTGAAAGAATCATCCTGGTCTATTCTGAGAGGTGCGGCTGGAAAACCTTTTTTTCTTTCTAGGGTTTTGAGAGAAAACCCTAAAAATTCAGAACTGTTGTTTGTTTCATATCAGATTTTGAACTGGTTTCATACAGAATTTTGTTTTTCCTTATTCTTTGGAAGACCTAGGCCAGCTGTTATCAGTTGTTTAGGTGTTGTTTTCTATTACAGTAGCTTCAAAAGTTTTTTATTGTTAATTCTTGACCAAGAATGGAGTTCAAGAATCAGGGGGAAGGTGTTTTTGAGACTAGCAATTCTGGTAACATGTCTGAGAATGCCTTTCAGATTACAACTGTGAAGTTTGATGGATTCAACTATTTAGAATGGGCCCAATCAGCCATGATGGCCATTGGGGGTAGAGAAAAACTCAGCTACTTGTTGAGAGATGTGAAAGAACCAACTAAGGAGGACCAAACGTATACCAAATGGGTTCAAGAGAACTATTTGGTTATAATATGGCTGTGCAACTCTATACAGCCACATATCAGCCGAAACTATTTGTGGGCAAAAACAGCCAAGGAAATCTGGGATGTCATGAAAGAGACTTACTCCCAACCCCTTAATGTTGCTAGGGCCTATGAATTGAAGTGTGAGGTTAATAACCTTAAGCAAGGAGAGAAACCAACCTCGGTTTACTTCTCTACTTGGAATTCTTTGTGGCATGAAATTGACCACCTAGAAACACTTGAGTGGGAAAGTCAGAATGATGCACAGACTCATAGAAAGCAAGTTGGAACTAATAGGGTTTTTGAATTCCTAGCTGGTTTGAATCCTAACTATGATATTGTGAGACAGCAAATACTAACAAGGGACAGTGTGACCTTATCTCAAGCCTACTCCTTGGTGCATAGTGAAGAGACTAGGAGAAAGGTTATGATGCAGCATTAGCCCTTCCCACTAGCCTTGGCAGCAGTTAAACCTAAGTCTGGGGGTGATACGGAGAGGGATATAAAGAAGGAAGATAAACGGGATCTACTGTGTAAACATTGCAAGAAACCTAAGCATACTAAAGACACATGTTGGAAGTTGCACCCTCATCTAGTCCCAACAAAATTGAGGAACAAAAGGGGTAATGCCCATATGGCTGTTAATACCGATTTTGCATCCTCATCGGGCACAAAAGGCACGCCTCTAGACACCTTAGTTGCTGTTCGGGCTGCCCTAACTCGGTTGGAAAAGAAAGTTGAGAATTCAGCTCAATCATCTCAGTCATCATCAGCTCCTTCCACATCAGCCTTTGCTCATTCAGGTACTCGGGCCTCAGCTTACCATGCTTCAGATCCAGGTAACACTGAACATTGTTGGGTAATAGACTCAGGTGCATCTGACCACATGACTAGCTTGCCATCACTGTTCACTACCTATCACTTATCTTCTGGTAGAGATAAAGTGTCCATTGCTGATGGTTCCCTTGTTCCCATTTCTAGCAAGGGAGACATCAAGTTGTCTAATACCATTCCCTTATCTTCAGTTCTGCATGTTCCTAAGCTTGATACTAACTTGCTTTCAGTCAGTAGTATTACAAAACATCAGAATTGTTCAGTAACTTTTTTCCTTGACCGATGTATTTTTCAGGACTTGGAGACAAGGAAGGTGATTGGGACTGGCCGTGAGACAAATGGGATCTATCTGCTTGGAGAGAGTTCCCATTGGGAAGATCATGAAAATAGGAAGTCTTTTGTTTCTCAGTCTGTTAGTCAGGTTATGCTTTGGCATAATCGGTTAGGCCATTTATCCTTTCAGTCTTTGAAGAGTTTGTTTCCAAATTTGTTTGAGTCTGTTCAGATGTCAAATTTGAGATGTGAGAGTTGTGAGCTTGCAAAGCATTATAGAACATCTTATTCCTTGAGTAATAAAAGAAGTAGTAATTCTTTTGATGTTGTGCGCACCGATGTTTGGGGCCCGTATCACATCTCTATGGAGGGATACAGATATTTCTTGTTGTTTGTTGATGACTATACCCGTTTTTCTTGGGTTTACCTTATGCATTCTCGAGATGAGTTCCTGCTTTGACCCAGATCTTTCATCAGATGATTTTAACCCAGTTTGGGGTCAATCAAAATCGTCAGATCCGATAATGCGAAAGAATACTTTACCAAGCCATTGGCCTCCTATCAGCTTGATCATGGGATTATTCACCAGAGAACTTGTCCTTATACACCACAGCAGAATGGGGTTGTTGAGAGGAAGAATAGGCACATATTGGAGGTGGCTAGAAGCATTATGTTTAACTCCAATGTGCCTATCCGTTTCTGGGGCAATGCTATTCTTACAGTAGTGTATCCCATTAATCGAGTTCCTTCACGAGTTCTTGACGTGAAGCCTCCCTTTACCCTTCTATACCCCGATAAAGAATTATTTATTGTTCCCCTTAAAACCTTCGGTTGCACTTGCTTTGTTCAGATTCTTGGACCTCATCGTTCCAAATTTGATCCTAAGGCCTCCAAATGCATTTTTCTCGGTTATGCACAAACTCAAAAGGGTTATTGCTACTATGAACCTACTTCTGGGAGGAGATTTGTCTCGATGGACGTTACTTTCTTTGAGGAGGTACCCTATTACCCTAGGGTTTCTCCTCAGGGGGAGAGTAGTGAGAGTGGGGTTAACTCATTAGAAGTTCATTTACCTGTTCCATTGAGTGATGAGGGATGTAATGGGGAGGGTTGTAACAGGTGTCAGGATTTGAGAGTCTATCACAGGCGATGGAGGCAGGTTGATTTCGGTCATCAGCAGTCCAAGCCAACCCCAGTTCCTTCTGTGGATCCACATCCAGGTACCACAGTCCCTTTATCAGATCTAGGTCCCCCTGAGATACCTTCCACTGTTGCTACGTTACCTCCTTTGGATGACCTTGACCTCCCCATTGCAGTCCGTAAAGGCAAACGGCGTTGCACCACATCCACAGCTCACTACATTTCCCAGTTTCTGTCCTATGATCGCCTGTCGCCCTCTTACAGGTCCTTTCTCACATCCATTGCTAATATTCCTATTCCCAGAACAGTACAGGAAGCCTTGTCAGTTCCTGAGTGGAAAGATACAATGAAGGTTGAAATGGATGCCCTTCTGAAGAATAATACTTGGGAGCTAGTTGACCAGCCTAAAGGAAAGAAACCGGTTGGATGTAAATGGGTATTTACTGTGCAACATAATGCTGATGGTTCCATTGAAAGGTATAAGGCCCGGTTAGTTGCAAAGGGATTTACTCAGACTTATGGTATAGACTACTTTGAGACTTTTGCTCCAGTAGCAAAGATGACCACTATTCGAGTTCTGTTATCCCTTGCAGCCAGTTATTCTTAGCCCTTGTTCTAGATGGATTTTATGATGCAGTTACCTCCTGGATTTTATGATGCAGAGACAGGTAAGAATGTTTGTCGGTTGAATAAAGCCTTGTATGGACTAAAGCAGTCTCCTAGAGCTTGGTTTGATAGATTCAGACAAGCCCTTGAAAAATTCGGCTATGTACAAGCCCAGTCAGATCATACATTGTTCATTAAAAGAGTGGACTCTTCCTTGACTTTGCTTATTGTATATGTGGATGATATTGAAGTGATAGGGAATGATAACAGTGAGATTGAGTCTCTTAAACAACTCCTTCATCAAGAGTTTGAGGTGAAAGATCTAGGAGAGCTACGATACTTCTTGGGTATTGAGGTTGCTAGATCTAAACATGGGATTTTTATTTCTCAAATGAAGTATGTTCTAAATCTATTAGCAGAAACTAGAAAGTTGAGTGTTAAGCCTGCAGATACACCTATTAAACAAAATCACGAGATCAGTGCAGAGGGTGGAAAGCCTCTTGAAGACAAAGCTATGTTCCAACGGTTGGTTGGGAAACTCCTCTATCTTTGTCTCACACGGCCGGACATCAGTTATGCAATCAGCGTTGTCAGTCAATATATGCACTCTCCTAGAACTACTCACCCCCTTGCAGTTGAGAGAATATTAGCATACTTGAAGAGATGTCCAGGTAGAGGTATATTATTCAAGAATAATGATCACATGAAGATAGATGTCTATACAGATGCTGATTGGGCTAGGAGTGTTGATGACAGAAGGTCTACCTCTGGATATTGTGCCTTTGTAGGAGGTAACATTGTCTCCTGGAGGAGTAAGAAACAAAGTGTTGTTTCTTGTTCTAATGCTGAAGCTGAATATAGATCCATGGCTAATGGTGTGGCTGAAATCCTATAGCTGAAGTCATTATTTGAGGAGTTGGGTATTGCTTATGAGAAGCCCTTAATGTTGTATTGTGACAATCAGGCTGCTATTAATATAGCTCATAATCCGGTACAGCATGACAGAACTAAGCATATCGAAGTCGACCAACATTTTGTCAAAGAAAGGGTTTCATCTCAAGAAGTGTGTCTCTCGTATATCACCTCCAGCATGCAGCTCGCAGATCTTCTCACCAAGGCTGTTCCAAGGAAGAAATTAGAGGCAGACCTATAGAAGTTGGGAATGACAAATATCTATTCCCAACTTGAGGGGGAGTGTAGAGAACACTGATGTGGACCCCACTGCTGTGGTCCCCACTGTGTTCGTATGGCAGCATAGCATATGTTTTGTTAATTATGTCAGTAATAGATGGTAGTTATTGGTAGTTATTTCAGTTTGTTGTTACAACTTGTTATTTCAGCTTTATTATTAGTTTATTTGCCATGTAAGCAATAAGGGCAATTCAGCCCTTTTACAATTAGTCAACATATATAAATATTAAGAGTGGGTCGGCAGATCATTAAGATCAACCCTCTCTTTTTCTAAATCCCTTCGTGTGCTTCTACTTTTCTCCCTCTCTTCTTCTTCTTTTCTTCTGAAATCTTTTCTTTTCTTTTCGAATTCAAGACGGATTGTAGTCTTGATCGACTACTTGGACTATTTGGGAAGAGAGAAATTCCAGAATTTTTCAGGAGAAGGAAAGAAACATTCTTGAGGTCAAAGACTGTATTCTTACAAGGACTATTTTGTGGCTGAAATCCTTAATGCTCTTTGATAATTACTCCTTTGATGATTTAATGAGGAATTGGTCTGTAGTTGCCCTCACCTCCTCTAGGAAGCCTAGAGTTCAAGTAACTTGGACTCCACCGATGGAGGGTTTTGTTAAGATGAACTTTGACGGAAGTAGTCAGGGTAACCTAGGTCTGTCTGGGATTGGTGGTGTACTTAGAAATGAGAACAGCAATATCTTTGCCTTTTTTTCGAGAATGGTGGGAATAGGAGACTTTGTGAGGGCTGAACTCCTAGCTGCAGCACAAGGGATACAGATTGCTTATCAACTTGGAGTGCGGAACTTAATAATTGAAGGAGATTCCAAGGTGGTAGTAGAATGGTTGGTTGACCCGGGTATTGTCACTTGGAAGTTTAAGGATATTTTAAAAAAGGTCAAATGGCTATTAAGGGACATGATAGTCAGACTTCAGTGGTTGGGGAGATTGGCTAATGCCTTGGTTGATTGTCTTGATAAACAAGGGGCTACTCGAGTCTCCTTATATTGGGCCTCTCTGTAATTTTCTTGTCCTTTGTTATGTTTAGTAACTAAAGGGTTGCTGGTTTCCTCCGTCTTCCCTCCTTAAAGGGGAGGTAGCATCTCGTGCCTCTCCCTAAATTGTACCTTCTTTGGCTTTGAATTAATAAATCTTACAATTCACTGATCAAAAAAAAAAAGGTGAACTACCCAGAACGTGCCCAGACCAGAAACTGTCTCAATAGCCTATGCTGTTGAGCCCCAACAGCCAAAGTTAACCCTCTCCCAGGTCCAATAGGTGGGGCCCACATGGTATTCTAAATTATCATAATCGCAAAATACGCAATTAACCAAGCAAAATAATAATAAAGAAAGCATAGAAAAAGCAAACCAGCATGAAAGAAACCCTCTCCATTATTTTATTATTTTATTTTAATTTTTCTTGTTTATCTATTTTTCATTTTTCTACATTTTATTTACTTATTTTAGCTTTTAATCAATTTATTTTTATTTTTATTTCTTCATTGTTATAGTTTTTATTATTATATATCTTCTTTTGTCTCTCCTTTTTATTTTTATCGATTATTCATATTTTTGTTACTTTTCTTGTTGAATCCTATTGGTAAATTTATTTACCAATTATTGATCTGCCTACTCTTGTTCTCTAAATCTGCCAAACTTGCCAATATCCCCTATTGATCACTGATTAGCCTACTATTTTATAATTTTTTTCTGTTTTTTTGTATATGTAATTCATTCTTTTTTTCTAGTTTCAAAATTGACCTTCTGTAATTGACACTCTCCCTTCCCCCTATAATTTGATCTACGGATAGATGAACCACACTCCGATCAATTACAACCTCATCTGCTCCCTTTTCTTATTTTTCTTTCTACTTAATGTCTATTCCTTCACATTCTTCTTTTTTATCAATCAAGAAAGACTCATTCATCAGAGAGTTCAAGTTGACGACCTTCTCTTATTCCGGTGGCCGGGACAACACCATTCTAAGTAAGCTAAGTCGGGTAATCACTTCATTCAAGGTCATGTAATCAGGAAAAAAAAAATGTAGACTGATGAACAAACATTGAAACGGATTAAGCAATAGATCCCGATCTCAAAGCAATTCTGTAAAATCCCAGAAGAAGAAAGAAAAAATTTTGAAAAAACCAGGAAACGGATTCTGTTTCTTTCTCGCTGTACCTTCGAAACCCTTCGAAAGATTAATTCTAATGTTTTTATGTACCTTCGAAACCCTTAACAAATCGTTTGACCTTCTTGGCGCAACCTTCACAGTGCATATCAACCTTCAAGACCACGGTAATCGAACCATCATCCTTTTCCCTCCGCCAACCTTCTTTTTACCTTCACTCTTGTTCTCCTTCTACATACAACGAAACAAAGCCAAGAAAAAATGAAATGAGATCACGATCGTTTCGAAGCTTCAACCTAACAAAGAGCAAGTGAGAGCGGGGGAGGGAGAAGCAATTAACGACGCCTTCACGATTAGCGAGGGACAATTTTGTAATTTTATTGGTTTTTCGTCCGGGTCAATGACGGAAGGGAGATTTTGTTGAATTCTTTAAAAACTTAGGGGAGGTTTTTGTTGTTACAGGAGAGGCATTTATGATTTTATGATTGTCAGAAACTTCAAGCGAGGCTTTTATGATTTTAGACTAATGAACAAACACTGAAACGGTTTAAGCATTAAAATGATATCAGTCGTAAAAATAATGGATAGAGCAAATAACGGGTTAACAGAACTACTGCGAGGAAGATTTCTATCATCGGAGAGAAAATGAAAAAAATAAAAGAGAGAGAGCAAGCCAGTTTCAAATACAAACAATGCAGGATATCATGATTTAAACAGATCCGAACCAAATCTATATCTTCACCGAGGGCCTTAGAAAGAAACAATGGGCGGATTGGGTTGGGGTTGAAGGCTCACGAGATCTGGTCTGACGGAACCACGTCCGCTGGCTTTCTTCCCCAACGTTCAATCCTAATCACAGCAAGTATATAGGGGGATGACTTGCCTTATTATATTTTAGCCTGAAAATAACTGTCAGAGAGGGACATTTACGTCTCCTGCAATCTCGGGTTTGCTGGCTTTCAAACAGGGACAACAACTGTACAATGTAATTAGAAGCTCGCTAGTCGCTAGAAGCAAGATGATGCTCCTGGCACGGATCGCGTAGATCTTAGATCAACTGGACTCGGACTTCGCGTTCGTCGATGTAGACTAAGATTATAGCTAGGTGCCGGGAACTCTGATTCACCGATGAGGGACGATGGTTGGATGCTGGAAGCTTCAGCAGACAGGTGGGGTGGAAAGAGTTACAGTGGCTAAGGAGGAAGGGGAGAACAAACAAACAGGGAACGATCGGGTGAGGGGAAAGAGAGAAAAATAAAGAGTGTGACGAGAGGATGAGGAAATGAACAGAAGAGTGAAGAGAGAAATAAAGGAGATCGAAAAAGTTGTAAGTTTTTTACGCGTTAACCGTTATACCCCTTAACCCCAAAAAAGAGAAGCTTGTTCGAAAAAGCTTTGGGCGTTGAAGCTCTGTTCGAAAACGTAACCGGTAGAGATCCCGACCGTTTCGTCTTCTTCCCCGTCTCGACGGGAAATGAAAAAAAGGTAAAATACAAAAATCCCCTGTAATTTTTCACATTTTTCTTTAACAAAAACCTCTCCTCTGTTTTTTAAAATTTTGACAAAAAGCTCCCTTCCGTCAATGTTTAAGACGGAAAACGTTAATCTGATAGATTATTTTTGTCTAAATACCTATTTTACCCTCTTACAAATTAGCTTCCGTTTTTGCTAAAATACCTCTGCCAATATATTATACTTCTTTACCCTCTTTTATTATCCCAATTTCTATTTTTCCACTCTTCAAAAGAGGAGAAACACTAAGGGTGTGTTTGGAAACGATGCAAATAGAGTGTAAATCCCGATTCAGGATAAATTTGCACTCTGATCACATTTGCCTGTGTTTGGTGATGCTGCACAATCCGGACACTCCTATCTGATAGTTGACTGGCTCCTGACTAGCGACAGGCGGTACTTGAGAACAAGACGGTGAAGGATTCCTAGGGGACTTGCCCGGTGGGAATACTCCGATGCTTAAGTTAGAACGCTGGAGAAAGCAGTAAAGAGTACAAAGAAGGCTAAGAGTGTAGGTCGCGCTAAATCACTGAGTATTCGAGATTAGCTCGTGATAAAGATCAGACATATTTTAGATACATTTTCCCCTTCAACCGTGGGGCTCTTAAATATGAGCATTTTTGTCAAATCGGGCGTAACCGCCACTGAACCTCTGTCGCAGCCGTTATTTGCCAGGGCTGCGCAGGTAACCGTTGCAGAGTACTACCCAATCGGATGAGCGACACGTCTCGGAAGGATAGACACGCCACCATCCATCGAGAGACGTGGGTGCAGTCTGTCGGGCTGGCAGGGACTGCGCCGTCAGTCAGGAGACGTGGTGCAGTCTGACGGGTACGGTCTTGTCAGATAGAAGCTTCCTAAAAACGTTACGTCGCTTAGTAGCGAGCTGCCTTGTAGCAAGCTATCCTCTTGCGAGCTACCTTGTAGCGAGCTCCTAGGGGTACTTCGAGGTGATTCCTCTTGAGGTTGCCTTTGGGGCGGTTTCTCTATCTGAGTATCAGAGCAAGCTGGTTATCCTAACTCACGAGCTAGGATAGACTTGTCTTGGAGTATTCCCTTTCGATATGTCAGGGGTCCTTGAGCTCGCGCTGTAGCGAGCTCACCCTATGGCGAGTTGTGACAAAGTGAGCTGCCCTGCGGGCTTGTTACTTAGTCGTGGTCAAGTTGTTGTGCTGAACTGTTACTTGTGCTGAGTCATGTCCACGTGTCACCGTCTCAAGGGGTCGGGTCAAATCACCCTCCATCAATTGCCCCCCACTCCTCGGGCTAAGGGTGCTACCTTAGCATGAGGAGTTCATGAAGTGTGACGGGTGGATTTGACCCGAAGTTCAAACTTGATTGACTGATTGCATTAAATACGCGCGCAGAAGTCAGGGGGTCTCTGGATAAGGGTGCTACCTTAGCATGAGGAGTTCATGAAGTGTGACGGGTGGATTTGACCCGAAGTTCAAACTTGATTGACTGATTGCATTAAATACGCGCGCAGAAGTCAGGGGGTCTCTAGACCTTTTGAATGCCAAAAAATGTGCTGAAGCAGCTCTCAGTTCTGGAAGACGTGCAACCGTCATTACCTTAATCATGGGAGACGTGCAGCCAGTCACGTTTCAGCTTCAGGAGGCGTGCGGTCAGCTTGACTGTGAACCGTCAGATCCATTTTAATCTGAGCCGTCAATTTGAGGGCACTGTGGCTATAAATAGGAAGGCCCCAGGCCTCATTTCTTTTACGCTAACTTGCCTTGCCTTCGGATTCTGAAGTCGCATCTTCATCTAGCTGCCCGAGCTTTTCTTCTATTCACACCGTCTTTTCAGTTCATCTCTTCCATGGTGTGTCTTATCATTTTGTCAATATGTCTAGGTATCCGTACCACGTCTTTTCCCGGGGTGATGACCAAGATGACGCCCCCTCGAGCTCAGGGGGAGCTTGGGGGCAGGTTCCAGAAGCTCGGGAGGCTTCTGGCAAAACTGCTTCTACCTCTCGGGGCAGAGAGCCAGACAGCTTTGGTCCTTCCTCCATGTCAATGAAGAGACTTAGGACCTTGGTTCTCCAATTTAACCTCCCCAAAGACCTTGTCTATAGTCTCCCCTTCAGTGACTATCCCTGGGAGCACAGTCCTGATAAGATAGTGATCTTCTAGGAGCATCTCATCGCTGGCCTCTGTCTTCCTCTGCATCCTCTGATAGTGGAGGTTTTGAATCACTTCAACGTCACTGATGTGGCACGATCCGAGCACTCCTAGCTGGCTACTGACTGGCTCCTTGTTGGCAACGAATGACACCTAAGAAGATAAAGAAGAAGGACTCCTGGGCATTTGCCCAGCGGGAATACTCCGAAGCTTAAGTTAGAATGCTGGGGAGGAAGAAGAGAGAGTATAAAAGGCTAAGAGTGTAGATCGCGCTAGATCACTATGTCTCGAGATTAGCTCGTGAGCAAATAAGAGTGCAAGTTTAGATCTAATTATCCGAGAGAGGTTGTCTCTCCGCTTTAAGGGCTTTTATAGGGGCGTTCTTGTCAAATCAGGCGTAACCGCCACTGGGCTCCTATCGCAGCCGTTACCTGCCAGGGCTGCATAGGTGATCGTTACAACGTACTGCCTGCTCGGCTGAGTGACACATCTCCGAAGGGACAAACACGCCACCATCTGCCGAGAGACGAGGGGCAGACTGTCAATTGGACAGGGACTGCGCCGTCAGTCGAGAGACGTGGCACAGTTTGATGAGTACGGCCTTGTCAGATGGAAGCTTCCTAAGAGCGTCGCATCACAGTCACAAGTTACTTCGTAGTAAGCTATCCTTGCTGCGAGCTACTTTGTAGCAAGCTCTTAGGGGTACTTCGAGGTAACCCTCATCAAGGTTGGTCTTTGGTGTAGTTCTTTTGCCCAGGTGTTGAGCGAGCTGGTTTCCCTAGCTCGCGAGTTGAAATAATCTAGGAGTATTTCCTTCTCAGTAGCTTGGGGGATCTGGAGGTCGTGTTGTAGCTCGGGGGATCTATGGCGTAGCGAGCTGTTCTACAAAGTCGTTACTTGGTCGCGGTCAAGCCAGGCTGCTGAGCTGTTGCTCGTGTTGAGTCAGGTCCACGTGCCATCATCTCAGTAGGTCGGGTTAAATCATCCTCCATCAATTGCCCCCCATTCCTCGGGCTAAGAATGTTTCCTTAATGCGAGGAGTTCATGGAGTGTGACGTATTGATTTGACCGAAATTCAAACTTGAATGATTGCTCATATTAAATGCCTGCACGAGAATCAGGGGGCTTTCTGACTTTTCGAATATTGAAAACGTGCTGAAGCGGCTCTTAACTATGGATGTCGTGCAACCGTCATTACCCCAATCATGGGATACGTGCAGCCAGTCACATTTTGGTTTCAGAAGGCGTGCGGTCAGTTTGACTATGAACCGTCAGATCTACTTCGATCTGGGCCATTGATTCGGGGTACGTGACTATAAATATGAGGACCCCCTAGGCCTCATTTCCTTTCATTCAATCTTGCTGCCTTCGGATTTTGAGGTCGTGCATTCATCTAGTCTGCCCGAGTTCCTCAGTTTACTTCGTTTCGTCCTTTCCGGTGAGTCCCAATCACTGTCAACCATGTTTGGGTACCCATACCACACCTATCACCGGGGCGATAACTAGGACGATGATGCTCCCTCGAGCTCGGGGGAAGCTTGGGAGCAGGTCCCGGAGGCTCGGGAGACCTCCGGTGATGTAGCATCTACTTCCCAGGGGAGGGAGCCTGACACTTTCGTTCCTTCCTCCATGACAACGGAGAGGCTGTCTTAGGCATTAGTAGGCTTCCTCTGTTCGGACTACCTGACCGAGGAGAAGCTCGTGCAGGCCGGCCTGAGTCCGGGTAGGTTGTCTTTTTAGGTCGTGTAGTGCCTTGTAGTAATATTGTGTATATGCATGTACTTTGTTCTTTACCGAACTGATATCTTGTGGTTTCTTTTTTGGCAGCCATCATGTCTGGAGTTGATTTGCACCGCCTTCTTTCGAGCAACCAGAAGTGCAAAGTGAAGAGGTCGCGTCCCGACCGGACTCCCCCCTCTGGGGGTACCGAGTTTGGGTCTGCTGAGCCAGACTTCATCTCTCTGCCACCTGAAGTTCCGCCGCCTCGATCTGAAGGAGGTGCTGGTGGGGTCAGCCTCGAGGAGGGCGAGCTCCCACAGCAAGGGGTAGTCCCTCTAGGTCTTTCTCAGTCGTTTCCCTACCCGCGGTTCCCAGTGGGGAACTGGGAGGGTATGAATGACTTTGTCGTGGCTTGTCAGAGGAGCCGAAGAGCGATCTGCAACGAAGAGGTCTTTAAGTGGGGGGCGATGGAGCCTCGGGATCTTGCCGCGCTCACCGCCTCTCACTGTATGGTGGTAAGTGGTCCTTCTCTTCTCCTTCGTCTTTCGCTTCCCTTTGCTGTCCCTTGACTCCAGTCTCTTGTTGGCAGGTGAACACTGCCATACACGCCATGGCCCTCCAGACGCGCATCCACTCCTGCGACGCTCGTAACCAAAAGGCCAACGTTCAAAAGCTCCAGGGCGAGCTCCTTCACACTCGCAAGGGGAGCGAGTCCCAAGAGCTGCTCGTCCGAGACAAGGAGGCACAGATTGCCAGGCTTTCTGAAGAGAGCGCGCGCTACAGGGAGTTGTCGTCGAGGGTGGCAGCGGAGAGGGAGCTCCTTCGCCAACAGGTTTGGGACTTGGAGTCCACTCTTCTGGACCGAACTCGGAACTTCAACAACATGGTGGAGGTCGAGTGGGAGAGAGCGGTCTGGGACTTCAATGACTCCCAGGAGTATCACGACCTCCAGGTGGAGTATGGCTTGAGCTTGTACCGTTCTGGATTCAAGCTCTGCCGCTGGTTGGTCCGAAAGAAATTTTTCGGGCTCAATCTTGACGGCATCACTATGAAGGGCTTGTCTCCTGAGATGGCGAACCAGGCGGAGGAGGAAGAGCCTGACTCCCCGAAGGACGAGGACGAGGTGGGCCCCTAAGGCTAGCGGCGTTGATTTTTTGCTTTGATTTCTGGTGGCTCCCGGGTGCCATAAACTCGGTCTTGAAAAGATCATTGTTGGGCGGTTGTGCCCTTTTTTCCTGCTACTGAACTTTCTCGAGCCGTGTTGCTCGGTTGTTGTTGTTTTTTTTTTTTTGAAATAGTAATGAAATTTCTTTTCTTCTTCTAAGTATGGTGTGCTCTTTTTATCTTTGCTAAAGCGATCTCATCACTTCGAGCTATTAGGGCTACATACCCAAAATATGACCTTTCGGCAGTTACGTTTAAGGCATCCCTATAGTATACCGCGGAGTGATTACCATGTATGCCCGAACTATACGTTCTTTGGTTCAACCAATGTGCCGAGACGAGCCATGCTTCGTGGGGTTTAAACCCGAGCCGCCTACGCCTCTGATATTTCATACTTTGCCTTCGCCACTGAAGCGGCTAAGTCTTTCCCGATGCCGATGTCTTTGTTAGCTCGGTGTTTTAGCCCTTAGGCTAAGGGGGTGACATAGTCTGCCCTTGAAGTTTGCCCATGCCATGGAGGCGACTGTGTCTTGTTGCGCCGAGGTCGTGTTAGCTCGGCATTTTGTCCCTTAGGCTCCGGGAGTGACTCATGGTCTACTCAGTAGTTCGCCCATGCCATAGAGGCGACTAGGTCTCATTGCGCCGAGTTCGTGTTAGCTCGGCATTTTGGCCCTTAGACCCTGGGAGTTACTCATGGTCTACTCAGTTGTTATAGGTAAGATTGCCTTAAGTTGACAATATTCCATGCTCGAGGTACTTGTTTCCCTTCAAGGGTTTCGAGCTCGAACGTTCCTGCCCCGAGAACTCGTTTTACACGGTAAGGTCCTTCCCAATTCGATCCGAGCTTACCAACACCGGGCTCAGGTACCATAATTTCTTGAAAGACCAAGTCACCAACACGGAGGTTCCACTTCTTGATCCGGGCGTTATAGTATCGAGCTACTCTTTGTTGATAAGCTGCGGTCCTGATATATGCAAGGTCCCTTACTTCGTCGAGTAGGTCGAGGTTGGTTCGTAGCTCATTTTCATTTGCCTTGTTGTCATACGCTTCCAGTCGTAGCGAGGGAACCTCAATCTCAATTGGAATGACTGCTTCGGTGTCGTATGTGAGGTTGAAGGGAGTTTCTCCTGTGGCGGTCTTCTTTATGGTTCGGTAAGCCCATAGAACGCTGGGTAACTCGTCTACCCACAGTCCTTTAGCTCGGTCTAGGCGCGCTTTGAGTCTGCGAAAAATAACTCTATTCGTAACCTCTGCTTGACCGTTTGCTTGAGGGTGCACGACTGAAGTGAAGTTCTGTTGGATCCCCATGTCTTGGCACCAGTTTTGGAACTTGATGTCCTCGAACTGCTTATCATTATCAGAAATCAATACCCGAGGTAACCCGAAGCGGCACACTATGTTCTTCCAAAAGAAGTTCTAGACGTTTCGGGCTGTGATTGTTACGAGAGGTTTGTCTTCTACCCACTTGGTGAAATAATCCACTGCTACCACTAAGAACTTCCTCTGGCCTGTCGCTGGTGGAAATGGCCCAAGTATGTTGATACCCCATTGTGCGAAAGGCCACGGGCAGGTGAGGTACTTGAGATCGCTTGAGATCGGCAGCAGGCTAATGGTGGATGTTGGCATGCTTCTGGCATTTGTCACACTTTCTGACGAGCTCAATGGCGTCTGCTTTCATTGTCGGCCAGTAGTATCCCTGTCGTAGTGCTTTTTAGGCGAGGGCCTTGCCCCCCAAGTGTCCACCGCACAGATCCTCATGAGTGTCGCGGAATATGAGCTCGGCTTCGATAGGTCGCAAACAATGCAGGTAGGGGAGCGTGTAGGATATTCGATACAGTCGTTCGTCTATCATGACATATTTGGCCGCTTGACGCTCAACCCTTCTGGAGGCGTTGCGATCTGCAGGGAGGGTCCCATGTAGCAAGAAGCTCGCGAGTGAGTCAATCCATCTCGGCTCTGCTTGGACGACAGGAGCGACCTCCTTTGCCCTCCCGAGAATGCTAGGCTGAGGCAAGTTCTCTATGTACACGGTTCTCATGGTATTATCACTGGTGCTAGCTAACCGGGATAGGGCGTCGGCCTCAGCGTTCTCCGACCTTGGGATTTACCTGATGAATTATGACTGGAAGTTGAGCAGGGCCTCCTGCAATTTGGCTAAGTAAGCAATCATAGTCGGTTCGCGAGCTTCGTACTCTCTTATGACCTGATTAACCACGAGCTCGAAGTCGCTGCAGATGATGATGTGTTTGGCTTTCATTTCTTTGGCTAGAGCTAGCTTGGCTATCAACGCTTCGTATTCCGCTTCATTGTTGGATGCCGCGAACTCGAAGCGTAGTGCGTACTCCAACTTTGTGCCACTTGGGCCGTGCAGGACTATTTCGGCTCCGTTGCCCTACTGGTTTGAGGAGCCATCTACGTAAAGGATCCAGGGCTCCTCATCCCAGTTCGCGCTTGGCCTAACTAGGAGAGATGCCGCACTGGCTGCAACCTCACGATGCTCAGACTCGACTGGCCTGGGAGCTTCGGGCTCGCCCGAACTGGGGGTCTCGTGCTCAACCGGCCTGGGGACTTTGGAGCCGAAAGTGCATTCTGCAATGAAATCTACTAAGGCTTGGGCTTTAATAGTAGTCCGAGCTTGGAAGTACGGGAGGAGCTTTCGGGCTGCGATAACCAATGCGTAGGCCAGTTTTTCTATCTCCGGGTATCTTGTCTCTGCTCACTGTAGCACTTTACTAACATAGTAGATAGGTCATTGGACCCGATCTACTTCTTTTATTGGTACCGAGTTGACCGTTTCGTCGTTGGCCGAGAGGTACAACTATAAAACATCGCCCTCTTCAGGCCGGGTTAAGACCGATATACTAGCGAGGTATTTTTTGAGCTCATCAAACGCGAGCTGACAGTCTTGGGTCCATTCGAACCCTTTGCTTTTAATTGCCTTAAAAAAAGGCAGGCAGCGATCTGCCGATTTGGACATGAAGCGGCTCAGGGCGGCTATTCGGCCATTCAGCCTCTGAATCTCCTTCATTTTCTGGGTGGTTACATGTCTAAGATGGCCTTTATTTTGTCCGGGTTGGCCTCAATGCCGCGCCAATTCACGATGTACCCCAGTAATTACCCGAGGTGACTCTCCAAAGGCACACTTGTTTGGGTTCAACTTCATATTGAATTTACGCAAAATTTCAAAAACTAAGTCCAAGTCTTGTATTAAGTCACAAGAAAGCTGGATTTTGACGACCATGTCGTCTACAAAACATTCCACCTTTTGGCCAATTAATGGCTCAAAAAATTTATTTACAAGTCTTTGGAAGGTTGCCCCGACATTTTTTAATCCGAAGGGCATGACCTTGTAATAGTACAGGCCGAGCTCAATTATGAAGGCAGTTTTCTCTTCATCGGTTGGGTCCATTCTAATCTGATTGTAGCCCGAGTAGGCATCTAGAAATCTTAGCAACTCATGCCCTGAGGTCGCGTCCACTAGGCGATCAATCCTGGGGAGTGGGAAGCAGTCCTTTGGGCAAGCTCGGTTCAAGTCAGTGTAGTCGACGCACATGCGCCATTTAGCCTTTTCTACCAGAACGGGGCTGGCCACCCAGCTCGGGTAATGGACTTCCCTGATAAAATTGGCTGCAAGGAGCTTCCCGACCTCCTCGTCGACTGCCCTCCACCGCTCCGGGGCTAGGTTGTGTTTCTTCTGCTTAATGGGCCTAACTACAAAATCAGTATTAAGCTTATGAGTTATGATGTTGGGGTCTATGCCGGGCATCTCCACCACGGACCAATCAAAAACATCTAAACTCTTAAGTAAAAAGCGTACCAGTTCAGATCGCAGGGGCTCCTTGATGGAAGCACCGATCTGAAGTGTTCGGGCAGGGTCCTCTGCCGAGGTTGGGATAGAGACGGTCTCTTCCGTAGGCATAGCTCGCTCATCACTCTTGAGGTTGTCGACCACTTGGGCTTTTCCCTTGAGGGCGGCGACATAGCATTTGCGAGACTCAAGTTGGTCACCTCGCGCTACCCCAATACCAAAGTCCATGGGGAACTTCATGACCAAGTAGTAGGTGGACACCACAACCCGTAAAGCATGGGTAATCGGCCAACCTACTATGGTGTTGTACGGGGAGGGGGTTGCGACCACCAAGAAGTCGTGGTTGAGTCTCACAATGCTAGGCCAGGTGCCGACTTCCATAGGTACTATCACCCTTCCTAGGGGCCGAACTTCCTCTCCACTGTATCCCACCAGGGGAGTGTTTGCGGGCTTTAAGTCGCTCTCCTGAAGCAGAAGTTTGTCGAAGGCCGCTTTGAAGAGGATGTCCGCCGAGCTGCCCGAATCAACGAGGACTCGCTTGACTTCGAAGTCATTGATCTTCACTTTTATAACGAGTGTGTTGTCATGGGGGTAATGGACCCCGTGTGCACTGTCCTCTGTGAAGAAGATGGGGTCTTCTGTCCTTGGTCGCTTCGGAGGATTCTTTCCTTCCCTGCCCATCTTGCGAGCTAATGCGCGAGCTGCTGCAGCCCGCCATGATCGAGCCTCCGACTATGACATGGATGATCCCCTGAACTCTCCTCGAGGGGCTGCTTCTGCGGTGGTTCCGCTTGCCTGCTGGACTCGGGAGCGTCTCTACTTTGCTCCCCTTGTCGACATGCTTTATTATTATTATTATTATTATTATTTTGTACAAAATTTCCTAAATATCCGCGACGAATGAGCTCTTCTATCTCATCGCAGAGGTTTTTACAACTCTCGGTACTATGACCGTGATCTTTATGAAAACTACAATACAAATTTTTATTCTGGGTGCTAGGGTCGGCCTTCAGCTGAGGTGGCCACTTCACATATGGAATGTCCTTGATTGCCATGAGGATCTCAACCCGTTTTGTGTTGAGGGGCGTGTAGTCCCTTTCCGCTGTTGGAGCTCGGGAGGGCGGAATTGGCCTCGCCCCCCGAGCTATGTCCTTCTTCTTGCTGTCGCCTAGAGACGGGGTTCTGGCTCCCTCTTTCTTTTTTCTGGTGCCTGCTCGCCCTTCTGGTTGATCTCCTCCTCAGTCTCAATGAACCGATCCGCGAGCTTAAGGAACTCGGTTACGGTTTTGGGTTGGTTAGCGACTATGTGCCACTTGAACTCCTTATGTGTGATACCTTGCTTGGTTGCTGTAAGGCGAACTGCGTGATCCAGGTCGGGTATCTGCAAACAAGCGTCATTGAACCGCTTGATGTAGCTCCGGATGAACTGCCCTTCCTTTTGAACTATGGCGAGGAGGCTTTCCTGAGTTCGCAGGCATCTCTTGCTAGTGACGAAGTGGGAGGTGAAAACTTGCACGAACTGCACCCAACTTCTTACCGAGCTGGGCGCGAGGTTTCGATACCAGGTGCGGGCCACTCCATTGAAGGTAGTGGAAAAGGCCACACACATGCAGGACTCGCTGGCCCGTGCCAGGTGCATTTGGGACTGGAAGAGAGGGAAACTGCTATTGGTACTGGTACTGGGAAACCTGGTGCAACACTTGTTGTTGGTAGAGTTGAAACTGTTGGAACTGTTGCATTTGAGCCTGCATCGCCCGCATGCATTGCATTAAGTCCTCCAGTTGGTTCGGGTTGGCCGTTGGGGGCACAACCGAGGGTTCAGCAGAGGTTGCTCCTACTGTAGAAGGGAGCGGGGCAATGGTGGGAGCCACAGTAGGAGGTGCATTCAAACTGGGGTTTCCGTCCATGGTGAGGGGGACGATAAACTGTCCAATGCAGACAGTAGGAAGCTGGGGCTGCTCCCCGGAAGCATTCTGGCTGTTGCCACGTCCGGCATTGCTGGAAGAAGCCATGAAGAATGCTAAGTTTTTGGAAGAAAGTGATGTAAAAGCTTGGAGGAAGGCTTTTAGAAGCGTTTCCCACAGACGACGCCAAATGATGTGGCACGATCTGGGCACTCCAAGTTGGTTGTTGACTGGCTCCTTGTTGCTAATGAACGACACCTGAGAAGATGAAGAAGGACTCTCGGGGATTTGCACAACGGGAATACTTCGAAGCTTAAGTTAGAACGCTGGGGAGGAAGAAGAGAGAGTATAAAAGGCTAAGAGTGTAGATCGCGCTAGATCACTATGTCTCGAGATTAGCTCGTGAGCAAGTAAGAGTGCAAGTTTAGATCTAATTCTACGAGAGAGGCTGTCTCTCCACTTTAAGGGCTTTTATAGGGGGGTTCTTGTCAAATCAGGCGTAACCGCCACTGGGCTCCTGTCGTAGCCGTTACCTGCCAGAGCTATGCAAGTGATCATTACAACGTACTGCCTGCTCGGCTGAGTTACACATCTCCGAAGGGACAGACACGCCACCATCTGTCGAGAGACGTGGGGCAGACTGTCAATCGGACAGAGATTGCACCGTCAATCAAGAGATGTGGCACAGTTTGACGAGTACGGCCTTGTCAGATGGAAGCTTCCTGAGAGTGTTGCATCACAGTCGCAAGTTACTTCGTAGCGGGCTATCCTTGCTGCGAGCTACTTTGTAGCAAGTTCTTAGGGGTACTTCGAGGTGACCCTCATCATGGTTGGTCTTTGGGGCAGTTCTTCTACCCAGGTGCTGAGCGAGCTGGTTTCCCTAGCTCGCGAGTTGAAATAATCTTGGAGTATTCCTTTCTTAGTAGCTCGGGGGATCTGGAATTCGCGTTGTAACGAGCTCCCCCTATAGAGAGCTATGGCGTAGCGAGCTGTTCTACAGACTCGTTACTTGGTCGCGGTCAAGCCAAGCTGCTGAGTTGTTGCTCGTTCTGAGTCAGGTCCACGTGTCATCATATCAGTAGGTCGGGTCAAATCATCCTCCATCAGTCACTATTGACCAGCTTCACCCCAACTCCATCCGAAATGTAGTTGGAACTATCTCTTTATTTTATGAGTATTGTCTTCCCCTTAACCTTGACATCCTCTCCACCATTCTTTGCATTAAGAATGCTTCATTGGAGCGCCTCCAGAAAGGTGTTCCTACTATTTTTCTCCCCGCCGCGACTTCAAGCTCTTATACGAGCTGCCGAACAGGATCCCAACCTAGAAGCGGGACTATTTTGTAGTTCGCAACCCCAAGGGGTGGCCCTTCCCAACTCACTAGAGGACCGCCATCCAGGATTCGGGGGTCAACTTGGATCCCAAAGTTCGGGAAATGCTGCAGTCCTGGCCAACAGTTGGCTTTCATTGGTCAGACTACTTGACCGGGGACAAGCTCGTGCAGGCCGACCTAAGCCCTGGTAGGTTGCCTTTTAGGTCGGGTAGTGCCTTGTAATTTTTTTTATTTTTTTACTGGACTAATACCTTGTGACTTTTGGCAGCCATCATGTCTGGTGTAGACGCACGCCGCCTTCTGTCCAGTAACCAGAAGCGCAAGGCGAAGAGGTCGCGTCCTGACCGAGCTTCCACTTTTGGGGGCGCTGAGTTCGAGGCTGCTGACCCGGACTTTACTTCTCCACCGCCTGAGGTCCCACCGGTTCCATTCGAGGAAGTTGCCACGGAAGGTGACGCAGAAGAGCCCGAGCTCCCGGTGCAAGGGCAGTCCCCTTCGTCTGGGCCATCCCGCCCCTTCCCCTTTTTGCAGTTCCCTACCGGGAACTGAGAGGGTGTTACTGACTTCATCCTAGCTGCGTGAAAGAGACGAAAGGCGGTCAGCCATGAGGAGGTCGCTAGCTGGGGAGGGGTGGACCCCAAGGAGCTCGCCAAGCTAGCCTCTGCTCACTGTATGGTGGTAAGTGGCTACTTTTTTCCTCTTTTGGCTTCTTCTTTTTTCTTTTTTGACCTCGACCTTTTGTTGGTAGGTGAACTCCGCCATCCACGCCATCGCCCTCTAGACCAACATTCACTCCGGTGATGCTCTCGCTTAGAGGTCAACCGTGCAGAAGCTCCAGGGCGAGCTCGACCGGCCCCGAGGTGAAGCCCTTCAGGCTCGAAAGGGGAGCGAAGCCCAGGAACTGCTCATCCGACACCAGGAGGCACAGATCGCCGGGCTATCCGAGGAGAGTGCTCGCTACCGGGAGGAGTCATCGAGGGTGGCAGCGGAGAGGGAGCTTCTTCGCCAGCAGGTTCGAGACTTGGAGTCCACGCTTCAGGACCGAACTCGGAACTTTGGCACCATGGTGGAGGCCGAGTGGGCTAAGGCGGTGTGGGACTTCAAGGACTCCCAGGAGTACCACGACCTCCAGGTGGAGTATGGCTCAAGCTCCTACCGCTCTAGATTTAAACTTTGTCGTTGGCTGGTCCGAAAGAAGTTCTCTGGGCTCAACCTCGATGGCATAACAATGAAGGGTCTAGATCCTGAGATGGCAGACCTAGCGGAGGAAGAGGAGCCTGACTCTCCGGAGGATGATGATGATGTGGAGGCGGTGGATCCCTGAGGCCGGTGGTTGCTCTTCTGTTTTTTGTTTTCTCTGAATGGATTCTGGTGGTTCCCGGGTATTAGAACCCGGTTTTAAATATCTCTTTTTGATGAACTCTCTTGGGCGGTTGGGCCCTACTTTTTATATGTTTTCTGCTGAACTTTTCCCGGGCTATTAAGCCTAGTTTTTTGTTTATATAATCTAGTAATGAAATGTTTTATCTTTTTCTGCTAAGTATGGTGTGCTCTTTAATTTTTGCCGAAGCGATTTTATCACTCGAACTGTTAAAGCTATATACCGAAGTAGGATTTTTTCGGTGGTTGTTACCTTGAGCTGTTTCTTGGTGCTTGAGGTATTTTTATAGTATACCCCGAAGTAGTTACCTTGTATGGCCAAACTGTATATTCATAGGTTGTTCCTTGTTGGGTTCAACCAGTATACTGAGATGAGCCACGCTTCATAGGGTCCACACCCGAGCTTCCTACGCCTCTGGTACTAATACTTAGCCTTTGCCAATGAAGCGGTTAGGTCTTTCACAGTGCCGAGGTCTTAGTTAGCTCGGCGTTTTAACCCTTAGGCTGAGGGAGTGACTTATAATCCACTCTTGGAGTTCGCCCATGCCATGGAGGCGGCTGGGTCTTATCGCGCCGAGGTCTACGTTAGCTCGGCATTTTGGCCCTTAGGCTTTGAGAGTGACTCGTGGTCTACTCAGTAGTTCGCCCATGCCATAGAGGCGACTGGGTCTTATCCCGCCGAGGTCTGCGTTAGCTCGGCATTTTGGCCCTTAGGCTTTGAGAGTGACTCGTGGTCTACTCAGTAGTTATAGGTAATGTTACCTTAAGTGACAATATTCCCTGCCTGAGGTACTTGTTTCCCTTCTAGGGCTTTGAGCTCGTATGTTCCTTCCCCGAGCACCCGTTTTACTCGGTAGGGTCCTTCCCAATTTGGCCCGAGCTTGCTAACACCGGGTTCAGGTACCATAAGTTTACGAAGGACCAGGTCATCGATGCGGAGGTTCCGCTTCTTGACCCTGGCATTATAGTACCGAGCTACTCTTTGCTGGTAGGCTGCGGTCCTGATATATGCGAGGTCCCTTACTTCATCAAGCAGCTCGAGGTTGGTATGTAGCTCGTCTTCATTTGCCTTATCGTCATACGCTTCTAGTCGTAGCGAGGGAACCTCGATCTTGGTTGGGATGACTGCCTCAGTGCCGTAGGTGAGGTTGAAGGGGGTTTCTCCCGTGGCGGTCTTCATTGTGGTTCAATAAGCCCATAGAACACTGGGTAGCTCGTCTGCCCATAGTCCTTTAGCTCGGTCTAACCGTGCCTTCAGTGACCATTTGCTTGAGGGTGTGCGATTGAAGTGAAGTTCTGTCGAATTCCCATGTCTTGGCACCTGTTCTGGAATTTAATGCCTTCGAACTGTTTACCGTTATCAGAAATCAGTACTCGAGGTAACCCAAAACGGCACACTATATTTTTCCAAAAGAAGTTCTGTACGTTTCGACCTGTGATTGTTACGAGAGGTTCAACTTCTACCCACTTGGTGAAATAATCAACTGCTACCACTAAGAACTTCCTCTGGCATGTCGCTGGTGGAAACAGTCTGAGTATATCGATGCCCCATTGTGTGAAAGGCCACGGGCTGGTGAGATACTTGGGGTCAGCAGCAGGCCGATGGTGGATATTGGCATGCTTCTGACACTTGTCACACTTTCTGACGAGCTCAATAGCATATGTTTTCATTGTTGGCCAGTAGTACCCCTGTCGTAGCGCTTTTTGGGCGAGGGCCCTGCCCCCCAAGTGTTCGCCGCACAGGCCCTCATGAGTGTCGCGGAGCACGAGCTCAGCTTTGGAAGGTCGCAAGCAGCGCAGGTAGGGGAGCGTGTAGGATCTTCAGTACAGTCGTTCGTCTATCATAACGTATTTGACCGCCTAACGCTCTACCCTTCTGGCAGCATTGCGATCTGCAGGGACGGTTCCATGTAGCAAGAAATTTGCAAGCGGATCAATCCAGCTCGACTCTGCTTGAACGACAAGAACGACCTCCTCTGCCCCCCCTGAGAATGCCAGGCCGAGGCAGGTTCTCTATGTACACGGTTCTCGTGGTATTATCACTGTTGCTGGCTAACCGGGACAGGGCGTCGGCCTCAGCGTTCTCCGACCTCGGGATTTGCCTGATGAAGTGTGACTGGAAGTTGAGCAGAGCCCCTCTTACTTTGGCTAAGTAGGCAATCATAGTTGGTTTGCGAGCTTCATATTCGCTTGACTTGATTGACCACGAGCTGGGAATTACTGCAGATGACGATATGCTTGGATTTCACTTCTCTGGCTAGAGCCAGCCCGGCTATTAGCGCTTCGTACTCTGCTTTATTGTTGGACGCCGCGAACTCGAAGCTTAGTGCGTACACCAGTTTTGTGCCACTTGGACCGTACAGAACGATTTCGGCTCCGCTGCCCTGTTGGTTTGAGGAGCCATCTACGTGAAGTATCCAGGGCTCCTCATCCCAGTTCGTGCATGGCCTAACTAGGAGAGATGGCGCACTGGTTACTACCTCACGGTGCTCGAACTCAACCGGCTTGGGAGCTTCGGGCTCGCCCGAACTGGGGGCCTCGTGCTCGATCGACCTGGGGACTTCGGAGCTAAAAGTGCATTCCGCAACAAAGTTTGCTAAGGCTTGGGCCTTGATAGCAGTTTATGGCTTGTATTGGAGGTCATACTTGCTGAGCTCAACGGCCCACTTTGTCAATCGACCAGAGACCTCGGGCTTGAATAGAACTTGCCTCAGAGGTTTGTTGTAGAGGACGACAACAGTATGAACTTGGAAATACGGACGAAGCTTTCGGGCTGCAATAACTAGTGCGTAGGCTAGCTTTTCTATCTTCGGATATGTCGTCTCTGCTCCCTGCAACTCCTTACTAACATAGTAGATAGGTCGTTGGACCCGATCTACTTCTTTTATTAGTACCGAGCTGACCACTTTGTCACTTGCCGAGAGGTACAACTCTAAAACATCGCCCTCCTTGGGCCGGGTTAAGACTGACATGCTAGCGAGGTACCTTTTGAGCTCGTCGAACGCAAGTTGGAAATCTTGGGTCCATTCAAACCCTTTGCTTTTAATCGCTTTAAAGAAAGGTAGGCAGTGGTCTGCCGACTTGGACATGAAGCGGTTCAGAGCAGCTATTCGGCCATTCGGCCATTCAGCCTCTGAACCTCCTTCATTTTTCGGGGTGGTCCCATGTCTAGGATGGCCTTTATTTTATCCGGGTTAGCCTCAATGCCACGTCGGTTAACGATGAATCCCAGGAACTTACCCGAGGTGACACCAAAGACACACTTATTCGGGTTCAAATTCATGTAAAATCTATGCAGGATTTCGAAAACCGAATGCAAGTCTTATATTAAATCATGCGAAAATTGGGTCTTGACGACCATGTTGTCTACACAACACTCTACTTTTCGGCCAACCAATGGCTCAAACAATTTATTCACAACTCGCTGAAAGGTTTCCCCAGCATTTTTCAACCCAAAGGGCATGACCTTGTAATAGTACAGGCCAAGCTCGGTTTTGAAGGTAGTCTTTTCTTCATCGGCTGGGTCCATCCTGATCTGGTTGTAGCCCGAATAGGCGTCTAGGAAACTCAACAACTCATGCCCTGAGGTCGCGTTCACCAGACGGTTGATCCTAGGGAGTGGGAAACAGTCCTTTGGGCAAGCTCGGTTCAGGTCGGTGTAGTCGACGCACATGCGCCATTTACCGTTAGCCTTTTTCACCAGAACGGGGTTGGCCACCCAGCTCGGGTAATGGACTTCCCTGATAAAATTGGCTGCAAGGAGCTTCCCGACCTCCTCGTCGACTGCCTTCCATCACTCTAGAGCTAGGTTGCGTTTCTTCTATCTAACGGGCCTAACTACAGGATCAATATTAAGCTTATGAGTTATAATGCTAGGGTCTATGTCGGGCATTTCTGCCGCGGACCATGCAAAAACATCTAAATTTTCAAGTAAGAAGCGTACCAGTTTAGATCGTAGAGGCTTCTCGATGGAAGCGCCGATCTAAAGAACCCGGGTTGGGTCCTCCGTCGATGTCAGGATGGAGATGGTCTCTTCTGTGGGCACAGCTCGCTCCTCGCACTACTCCGTAGGTCACTCCAGCTCGAGGTCATCGGCCTCCTTGGCCTTCCCTTTGAGGGCGGCGATATATCATTTGCGAGACTCAAGCTGGTCACCTCGGGCTATCCCGATTCTGAAGCCCGTGGGGAACTTCATGGCCAAATAGTAAGTGGAGACCACAACTCATAAGGCATTAGTGATCGGCCAACCTACTATGGCATTGTACGGGGAGGGGGTTGCGATCACTAAGAAGTCGTAGTTGAGTCTCACTATGCTAGGCCAAGTGCCGACTTCCACAGGTACTGTAATCCTTCCTAGGGGCCTGACTTCCTCTCCGTTGAAGCCTACCAGGGGAGTGTTCGCGGGCTTCAGGTCGCTTTCTTGGAGCTGAAGATGGTCGAAGGCTGCTTTGAAGAGGATATCTACTGAGCTGCCAGAGTCGACGAGGACGCGCCTGACTTCAAAGTCGTTGATCTTTACCTTTATGATGAGCGCATCATCATGGGGGTAGTAGACCCCGCGCGCGTCATCCTTTGTGAAAAAGATTGGGTCTTCCAATCTTTGCCTCTTCGGGGGTTTCTATTCTTCCCTGGAGGCCTTGCGTGCTGATGCCCGAGCTGCGGCTGAAGTGCAGCCCGCTACAATCGAACCTCCGACAATCATGTGGATGGTGCCCCAAATTGGCCTCTCTTCCGGGGGCTGCCTCTGAGGTTGCTCTGCCTACTTGCTAGATTCGGGAGCATCTCTATTCTGCTCCCCCTTCTGACCTACTTTATTATTATTATTGTGTACAAAATTTTTCAAGTACCCACGACGGATGAGCTCTTCTATCTCGTCGTGGAGGTTTTTACCATTCTTGGTGTTGTGACTGTGGTCTTTATGAAAACTACAATACAAATTTTTATTTCTTACATTAGAATCTGCCTTCAGCCGGGGTGGCCACTTTACATACAGGGTGTCCTTGATCGCCATAAGGATCTCGACCCGCTTCGTGTTGAGGGGCGTGTAGTCCCTTTCTGCTGTTGGAGCTCGGAAAGGTTGACTTGGCTTTGCCCCTGAGTTTGGCCCTTCTTCTTTTTGTTGTCGCCCTGAGTTGGGGGCTCTGGTTCTCTCTTTCTTTTCTCGAGGGCCTGTTCGCCCTTCTGGTTGATCTCTTCCTCCGTCCCTATAAATCGATCCGCGAGCTTGAGGAACTTGGTCACGGTCTTGGGTTGATTGACAACCACGTGCCACTTGAATTCTTTATGGGTAATACCTCACTTGGCTGCGTTGAGACGAACTACGGGGTCCAGATCGGGTATTTGCAAACAAACGTCGTTAAACCGTTTGATGTAACTCCGAATGGACTCCCCTTCCTTTTGCATTATGCCGAGGAGGCTTTCTTGAGTTCTTGGGCACCTCTTGCTGGTGACAAAGTGGGAGGTGAAGACTTGCACGAACTGCGCCCATCTTCTTATCGATCCGGGCGCGAGATTTCGGTACCATGTGCGGGTTACCCCTTTGAAGGTGGTGGAGAATGCCATACACATACAGGATTCACTGGCTCTTGCCAGGTGCATCTGGGACTGAAAGGCGTCCACATGATCATTCGGATCGAAGGATCCATCATACTTATCCAGGGGAGGGAGCTTGAAGTCCCTTGCCATGGGGACAACAAAAAGTTCTGGCGATAGTGGGGAAGGAACTGAAAGGAAAGGAGTACCTCTGAGCTCGGGCAAGACGCGAGTAGCAGTTCGATGAGCTCGCCGGCGTCTCCACTACTGCTTCGTCGGCTCAGCGTTGGTGCTGCTTGCTTCAGTATTACCGAGCTCGATAGGCTCAGACTGCCGATGGTAGCTCGAAATCGAAGGGCCCTGCCTGTAGTCTGCGGCTAGGACCTCAAATTGGTTTTCCGCGAGTGGGAGCTCGAATTGAGAGTGCTGGTGTGATGCGGGCTTGTCCGGTTGGGAGGCCCCTGACCTGCCCACAGGCTGCGAGGCAGGGGTGGCTGGCCTCTCCTTTCTGCCATGGGATGAGGCTTGGCTTTTGGAAGGATTCTGGGCCTGAGAGGCTTCTCCCCGGCAAGGTCGTTCACTTCGACGTGAGGGCTTGACTTGCTTCGTGGTCGGGTGTCGAGGGGGAAGCGACTGCTGGGCCTAAGGCAAGGAAGGGAACTGCTACTGGTACTGGTACTGAGAGACCTGATGCAACACTTGCTGCTGGTAGAGTTGGAACTGCTGCATTTGAGCTTGCATGACTCTAATGCACTGTACTAGGTCTTCCAACTGGTTTTGGTTGGTCACTAGGGGAACAATCGAAGGTTCAGCGAAGGTCGCTCCAACCGTGGAAGGGAGTGGAGCGTTCATGGGTGCCACCGTGAGAGGCACGTTCAAGCTGGGGATTCCGTCCACAGAGAGGGGAACGATGAACTGTCCAATACAGACAGTGGGGAGCTGGGGTTGCTCCCCATAAGTGTTCTGGTTGGCACCACGTCCGGCGTTGTTGGAGGAGGCCATGAATGCTAAGTTCTCAGAGGGAAGTTGTAGAAACTTAGAGGAAGGCTTTTTTGAAGCGGTTCCCATAGACGACACCAAATGATGCTACGCAATCTGGGCACTCCTAGTAGGCAGTCGACTGGCTCCTGACTAGTGATGGACGGTACCTGAGAAGAAGACAGTGAAGGATTCCCGGGGGACTTGCCCGGTGGGCATACTCCGATGCTTAAGTTAGAACGTTGGAGAAAGCAGTAAAGAGTACAAAGAAGGCTAAGAGTGTAGGTCGTGCTAGATCACTGAGTGTTCAAGATTAGCTCGTGATAAAGATCAAATATATTTTAGATACCTTTTTCCCTTCGACCATGGGGCTCTTAAATATGAGTGTTTTTGTCAAATCGGGCGTAACCGCCACTGAACCTCTGTCTTAGCCGTTATTTGCCAGGGCTGCGCAGGTAACCGTTGCAGAGTACTACCAAATCGGATGGCGACACGTCTCGGAAGGACAGACATGCCACCATCCATTGAGAGACGTGGGTGCAGTCTGTCGGGCTGGCAGGGACTGCACCGTCAGTCAGGAGACGTGGTGCAGTTTGACGGGTACGGTCTTGTCAGATAGAAGATTCCTGAAAGCGTTACGTCGCTTAGTAGCGAGCTGCCTTGTAGCGAGCTATCCTCTTGCGAGCTACCTTGTAGCGAGCTCCTAGGGGTACTTCGAGGTGATTCCTCTTGAGGTTGCCTTTGGGGCGGTTTCTCTACCTGAGTATCGAAGCGAGCTGGGATAGACTTGTCTTGGAGTATTCCCTTTCAGTATGTCAGGGGTCCTCGAGCTCGCGCTGTAGCAAGCTCACCCTATGGTGAGCTGTAACGTAGCGAGCTGCCCTGCGGGCTCGTTACTTAGTCGCGGTCAGGCCGTTGTGCTGAGATGTTACTTGTGCTGAGTCATGTCCACGTGTCACTGTCTCAAGGGGTCAGGTCAAATCACCCTCCATCATTTGGTAACATTACATTTTTGCATTAACAAATGATAGACCAATGCATATTTACATTAATAATAAGAAGTAAAAGTACATTAATAAAAAAAGAAGTAAATTTGCATTCAAGTGGACTTTTGATTAAAAAAAAAACATATGTTTATTGGAATTTGTGTTTGCATCCATTATAGCTAAAAGTCTATTTGGTAAGAAAGTAAATTTGCCGGTGCAAAACTAACCCAATTTTACAATTTATATAAACCATTTTACACTACATATTTCCATTCACACTTATTTGCATAGTTTCCAAACGCAGCCTAAGGAAGGAACACAAGGGTTTCGAGGAATATAACACAAGCCTCTTTGTACTTCTTTTCATTTTTGTTTTTTTCTTCCTCTTTTACACATATTCAGCCAAGTGAGTGAACACAGCACTAGTCGATTTCCTATTCTTCCTCTTTCGGTCATTATTTCAACTCTGATCTTTGGTTCATTGTCTTAACATTATTGCACTATTTTAATAGTATTTTAGTGCACACATGTTTCGGTCATTATTTTGACATTGATCTTTGGTTTTAACATTATTGCTTTGTTTTAACAATATTTTAATGCACACAGGTTTCGTTCATTATTTTAACAGTATTGCTCTATTTTCAGACGTATTCAGCCAAATGGTTTCTCTCTTTCCATTCAAATTATCATTAGTATTATTTTGTAGAGTTTTAATAGTATTGTTTTGTTTGGAGCTTCATTAAATGAGTCACTCGATTGATTAGTCTTGGATTTCTATAGAATTTTAGGGATCTAGAAAGAGGTTAGTTGGTTGTGATTAGTCTTTGATTCACTTTTTGAGCTAAAACCTGGTATTGAACTCATTATTATCTCCTTAAACTCCTGGAGCATCTTCAAAACTTGCCACATCATGGGTCTCTGTTCCAGAGATGTCTGGCTACACGTGGTGGCTATTTCAAGAAGCATGGCTAGCCAATTCACTTCGGCACTGTCATCATCCCTGATGGATCTGACCCAATTAAGTAGATTATTGGATATGAGCAGGGGATGATAGGATGGAGGTTTCCAGGTCAGAAGTTTCAATAAGAGGACATCGAAGGAGTAGACATCGGATTTAGAGGTAGCTCGACAACTGAACTTGCGAACCTCAGGGGCCCTATGTTTCCCAAGATAATTGAATTGAATTGGCATTCAATTTTTCCCATGTGTTTATTTGATTTCATATTATCTAGCAAGTTTAAGAGAAAAATTGGCACCATTTGTTCCCAAGATCATCGGTTGGTCATTTGAATTCCTAAAACCAGCACTGAAACAAGTTGAGTATGTGTTATATGTTCAAAGCTTAGGTGTAGGGGTAATTGTATGACAGTTATTGAGTGAAAAAGTGATGTATGTTTTGTGTAATGATAGTGAGTGTGGGGTGTTTGTGACGAAGTACATAGATTACATTGCCCGGAGCACAGATTTTGACTATGATCGAGTTAGTACACTGTACATGTAAATTCCGTTTGTTAGTACAAAGATCTAAATGTCTCCTATTAGTACTAACATATAATACCTTTGTTGTAGGGAATGATTGATGTTATTAGGTGGCAGATAAGGTCTCAACTCATTTGGAACCATATCCCATGATTTGCAAAACCTTTGTATTTTTGCTTTCTCTCATTTGACTAATGTGAGCAAATATTAACAATGTAAATTATTGTACAGAGTTAACGATTGAGCATATCTAACTATGTAAATGTATAAATAAATGGCTTAATGTAAAATTTTGCCTGGTGAGACATTATCTCATAGCAATGTTGTCCCATTGTGTGTGGTGTGACTTGTGATCAATTTTTTGTTCAACATGTAGTGGAACAAAAGCAATGTGGAATTTTGGAAAACCACCGTCAATCCAAGCCATCGATTCGATGAGCGACTAGAAGATGTCGGGATGCTCGGTGGGTCAGTGGCGATAGGAGGGTGTGGGTTTCTTGGGTTTGAGGGCTTTCGGGGTAAAATTCGGGTTTCTTGGGTTTTTAGGTGTTTTGGAGAGGTTAGATGGGTTTAATCAGGTGTTTGGGGTAAATTGGAAGTTCGGGCAACGAACCGAGCAAAAATTGGGTGCTTATGGCTGCCCCTCTTTGTTGTGAGGTAGGAAACTATGAAACCACAAAGACCAAAAAGAAGCACGGAGAAAGAGTTCCCGTGAAGCATCCTTCCATCATATTCAAGCCATTTTATTATTGGCAAAGTAACCTTTCCTAGGTATCAAGAACCTTTGGAATCAATGTACATTTGCCTTAAAAAAAACAATTATAATAACTGATAATGCGAAAACTAATTACTTTTGGCAAAGTGACCCCTCCTAGGTATTAGAAACCTTATAGAATCAGGGTAAAATTCAATACTATTATTTTTTTGGAAAACGACCCCTCTTAGGTAAAAACCATACAGAGTCAGGGTAAATGTGCCATAAAAAAAACATCAAAAGCCAATCACAACACAACATCGAAAGTAATTCAAGAGCAAAATACTTAAGCTTATCGCAAAGTGAAATCACAACACAAACACATTTATTATTTAGAAAGCATTTTAAAATCTTTGGTAAAATATTTCGAAAACTTGACACAGGCCCTATGGTTGGTATAGCATAACTGCTTTTTTTATAGGCGAGAGACATCCTTCCATGTAAGAGCACTCTACACTCAAAAACTTCGATGAAACACTCGATAAATACAACGAGAATGCAAAGTGTTGTGCTTTCAAGTGTGTAATATATAGATGCCAATGCATGATGAATACGATTCCTTAAATTACTGTTCTCATCTATGCTACTTAGGGGATGACAAGGAATTTCAACGCAGTGGTGAAATCTTCAAAGGTTGTGAGATTTCTAGACATGCTACCACATGCCTTAAGCTAGAGAGGTGGTGCATCTATTATCAAGCTTCCATTATCATCATTTTCTATCTTAAAGTGACCCTTCATAGGTATCATAAACCATATTAAAAGCAACTCATAATGTGACCTATTTACTTTTACTTTTTTTGGAAAAGGACCCCTCCTAAGTATAAAAAACCTTACGGAATTAGGGTAGATTGGTGAAAACTGCTATTCTTAGTGAAGAATGACCCCTCCTGGGTAAAGACCTTACGGAATCATGGTAGATTTGTGAAAAGTGTTATTTTTTGGAAAACAACCCCTCCTAAACCATACGGAATCAGGGTAAATTGGAGGAAACTCAATTCTTTGAGAAAATGACCCATCTTGGGTAAAAACTTTACAGAATCAGGGTAAACTCGACAAAAACTGACATTATTTGGAAAACGATCCCTCCTAGGTGAAAACCTTATAGAATTAGGGTAAACTCGATAAAAACTTATATTTTTTTAGGAAAACTACTATTTTGGGGAAAATGATTCCTCTTCTTGGGTAAAAACCTTATGGAATCAGGGTAAATTTGTAAAAACTGCTTTCTTTTTTGGGAAAACAATCTCTCTTGGGTAAAAACCTTACGATATCAGGGTTTATTTGTCCAAACCAATATTCTTTTAGAAAATAACCCCTCATGGGCTAAAACCTTATGGAATCAAGGTAAATTGGCTTCTTTGAGGGAAATTGACCCCTCTTGGGTAAAGACCTTATGAAATCAGGGTAAACAAGCAAAGACTAGTTTTTTTAAGAAAACGACCCCTCTTGTGAAAAGACCTTACATAGTAAGGGTGGTGTGAAAATTGTTATTCTTTTGGAAAAACGACCCCTCCTAGGTAAAAACCTTACAAAATCAAGGTAAACTTATGAAAACTGATCACTTTTGGAAAAACGACCCCTCATGGGTAAAAAACTTACATAATCAAGGTAAATTTATAAAAAAATGCTATTCCTTTGGAAAATAAGCATTGTTGGGTAGAAACCTTATGGAATACTTGCCATAAAAAAAGTCATAAAGAATTTTAATGTCGTAATAGACTTTGATGCCACAATGGACTTTAATGCCACAAGGGACTTTAGTGTCGCGAAGGACTTTAATGCCATAAGGGACTTTCCTATCAAGATGAACTTTAATTTCACAAGAGACTTTGATGCCACGAGGGACTTTGAAAATATGATTATCATGATCAAACATTGATTTCTATGCCATAAGGCAAGAAATGATATGACTATCTAGAAGCTGGATGGTTTTAAAAAGCATGACAAGATTAACTGAGAACAAAATTATTCACATAATGAATAGCTTTCAAATGAAGAGTTTAATAGGTCAATCAATCAAGAAAACACAATGCATTCTTTTTATTGTAAACAAATATGAGGTGTGGTTAAAAATCCAAACACAATAAAGATGATATGCAAAATGCCACATTCAAATGATTTAAAATAATGGATACTCAAAGATAGAGTTTCCTTGGGGATTCTTGCAAGACTTGAATAAGAGACAAAAGTAGCCACCTCCTCATTGGAATGGAGTGACCAATATATTTCAAATCTCAAATACATAAATATTGAATATGCAATGATTGCTAATCAAAGATTCACATCAACAAATGCACATTAGAAGGGGGGCTGCCCTAATTTGGACCAATTAAAAAGGATAATTCACAAATGAGATAACCATCTTAGTTGTAGACTTGCTTGTGGTCATCGCCGGATGTCCTTGTCGAACAATTTCAATGTTTAAACATATTCAACATCTTGGTTGCAACCTCTTCAATGACCTTTTCTCTCAGGCATTTTGACAATTTCAATGCCTTGACCTCCGTCTGACCCTTAATTATCGATCCATGTCTGCAAAGGGCAAGTAAAAAAATGACACTTAACACAAAAGCCCCATAAACACAAGAATTGCCCCCAAGACACCTCCAAATCTCCCCAAAAACCACTAGATCAAATCACATTCCCATTTCTAACTTCATTCTCCAACCGGTTGAGCTCAACCTTCACTAGATCCGACATATGCAACAAACAATATAAGAGTAGAAAGCTTTTTAGAGAGAGGGGAAATGCTTTTGTTTTTCTCAAGTTAATTTGCTTCATGTCTCTCTATTGTTTCCATCTTTTCTTTTCCTCTTTTCCTTTTAATTTTCTTGAGAGAGAAAGAGGCATGAATGTGGAAGTGGCTATTTGATTAAAAAACTAAAAAACTACAACACTTCTATGGGTGAATGGGTGGTTGTATATTTGAGGCAGGTCCTTGTGTTTTCAGATTGCTTTGTAAGAACTGAATGGATAAATAAGAAAATAGATAAATAAGAAAATAGATAAATAAGAAGAAATTGCCGTCATTTTGTTCAAACGTCCCTCTTTTTTGATTATCCCTAACCACTCCACGACGGCCCTATTTTCTCTCTAAGAAATGTGTCGATTTCATCCATGCCTTCATGCTGGTTTTCTCATGTGAACCGACTTTAGAAGGAGGTGACGAGGCTTCTGTTGAACCAACTTCCAGGAGATCATTGAACAATAAGGGTATTTTAGGAATTTTAAAAGAGTGACCACTCATGTGATGCCACATGTGAACGAAGTGTGATGGAAAATTAACGACAAGGGAGGTTTTAGACAATTGCCAAAAAACTTAGGGGTATTTTAAGCCATTAACTAAACAATAAGGGTGGAGTTAGTTAATAGGTAAACAGTAGTGATATTTTAAGGAAATGACCAAATGTTTTTTGTAAAATTTATGTATTTTTTTTATTTTTTGTGTTTTTATATTCTATTAATGTGTGTTATTTAATTATGACATTAAATGTTGACAGATTCGGCCAAAAAGTTGAACTATTGATCTCCGCTAGACAAGAAAATAATTTAATTTTTGCTCAATTTTAGATTATGTATTTCATTTTCATCATCAATAAAAATAATTCTTGTTTATTACACTTCTTTTTTTTTAATTTAATTAATAAAAATATCATAAATGTGTTTATTTTTTTTACATTTTTATAACTTTTTATATTTATTTCTATTTAAAAATTTTATTATTTGACTATAACTTCAGGGATTGGCTAATTTGATCTAGATAATTGAAGTGTTTAGTCATCATTTGGATAAAGAACTGTTTTGTTTTTTATTAAGTTTTAAAATGTATGGGTGTATGTTGTGAAAAGTATTGCACATGAATCTAATCAGTAGCATTTATTAGTGAAAAGTAACTTAAATATGAGATTTAATAAGAGAGAATGGGAGTTAATACCTTAAATACAAGAGTTAATGAGAGAGGATTAAATGCGGTAAAAATTTCAAATTATGTTTTCAACCTTCATAATTAGAGATTGAGTAAGTAACAAATGTGGGTATTTTAGTCAACAAAAGTTCCACACCCTCATTTGTACTTTTTATAATTTTATAGATAGATGTTCATTATTTCTCACAAACAAAAGAAATAGAAAAAGTTCCTTTTTGAGAATTTCCCCATAAATAGAAATGGAGATAAATGATACAAAACAAAGCATAAATACTCTAACCAAGATTAATTCTCAAACTGATGAAACCAACCAACCCAACCCAACTTGATCTAAGGTGTTTGGTTTTCTAGTATTTTTGGCCAGCTTCGGTTCAGCCATTGTGCTTATTAGAGAGGTTGGGTCAATTTCAGTTTGGCCATGTGTAAACCGACCCAACTCAACCATAGATATATATTAATATTTTATGTTTTAAATTTAATTTCAAATATGAAAAAAATTCCTAGTTCAAAATATTTTATATTATAAATTTATTTTTAAATTTAATTTTATAATAGTACCATTACAATTTTTAAAATGTATTTTTTTTGAACCAACTAACCAAACCGATAAATTAACCCAAATTGTTACAACACAAGTTGGCCGATGTTCAGTAATGGTTGGTCAGTTTTGGATAACCAATTCCCAAGCCCGATCAAGTTGGTTTGGTTGGCCAAACAACTTAAGATCAAACCAAACCGACCCATGAACACCCCTAACCCTGAGTTTTTTCAAACCTCCATAAGTCTTTGTGAGATTTTTTTGGTTATAAAACTAATCTTTTGTACGGTCATAGTGATCATTAATTAAAGTTGTTCAATTAGTAAGGGTGAGCATTTAGTTTATTTGGTTAATAATTGAACCAAATAAATCAAAACCAAATTATCCAAATCCCTTACAAGCAAGGTTCGAAGTATCAGAAATGCCAAGTGTATCGAAAAAGCAATTTTAAGAGACGTATCGAGATACGCCTTGGATACACATACGTATCGGAGAAAAACTAAGATACGCTTGGAAACACTATAAATACTTTAATAAATCATAAAATTACATCAACAACACTAAATATAAGACCTCAACGATGTGTATATACATTAAATTAATATATTTTATTAGTTTTATGAAGAAATATATTGTAGTTAATTATAATTCCGTTAAAAATCCCATGCTTAACTATTATTTATAAATTATAATTCTTAAGTTTTAATGTTTTACGGGATGGAAAAAACCATCTCTGAATCGATAAGTTTTGTTTGTGTTGGATCAACTCTTTACCATATAAAATTCACTAATTTTACTATTTTACCCCTAAAACATACTATTTGGAAATGTTGAGTTCAATTTGCATTATCTCATAAAAAATAAATTTCAAGTTCAAAATAATATTGAAACAATACGAATAAAAATAACAAAATAACAATTAAAAATTACTAATTAATAAATAAAAGGATAAAAAGTTAAAAAAAATAATGACTATAAACATATTAAAATAATTAATAATTTACATAAATAAAAATTAAAATAATTTTTAAAAATTAATGAAATAATTAAAAATGACTAATTAATAAAAATAATTAACAATTAATAAATAACACAAGTAAAATTAATAAAAAATAATTAATGTTTAATAAAAAATATTAAAATAATTAATGTTAGAGGAACCACTCGGCGTCGATCTGTGGCCACTCCTACGATGGGTGTGGGGAGTTCATGGCAGTAGGTGAGGAAGGGAACAAGGAGGCTATGAGGTGCGTAGCATGTAGTTGCCACGGGAGCTTTTACCGGAAAGAATTTCCCAGTGGGTGCACGACCAAGTACAGTACCTGCATCATATCCAGTCTCCTTCGCCACTGCCATCGATGGTGCTGTACAATCATGTAGGATCCACATAGGATCCTAGGTGGGAGAGGCAGAAGATGGATGGTGGTGGTGGAGGAGGAGGAGGTGGTGGATTTCCTCCTATTTCGGCATTTCCAGTGCTAGTGCATCAAAGTGCGCTTGTTGGTGGTATGGGAGTTGTTGACATGAGGAATCTGCAATATCAGCAGTAGCAAAGCGATCAAGGTTGACGTTCAGAGACTCCGGAGGAAGGTGAGGTGCAGATGAGGTCGTCGATGAAGAACAAGAGGTCTAGGACCAAGTTTACGCATGAGAGAGAGAGAGAGATCGAATGGGTAGGGGTATTTTTGACTTTAGGCCACATCTAAAACATGTTTGAGTGTGTTAAGCGACGGGCATGGGTCTTACAATTTCAAATCTGAAAAAACTTTTCAAATCATATTTCAGATGCAATACCAAATAAACATTGCATTTAAAAAGCAGATATTTTAGACTTCAAACGTATGAATAGTATTATCAAACGCCACCTTAAAGGATTTCTTTCCCCTGGTTAGTGCTAAGAAAAGCATACAGCGGTGATGAGCAACTCGCTAGTTAATTAGGTTAACAACCTATTGATTAACATTAACCCTTATTAATTGGAATGCCATATTGGTTGCCTTAAAATACTTGTGAATTTCAATGATTTATCAATGGCACTGCTAGGATTCATTGCAACCTAAGTACCATGATTAACTACACAAGAGAACGGTGGCATCATTCCGTTGCGACCCTTTGTATTAAACTCAAAACATGTACAGAGTAACCAGTTTCCCTGGTTTTGATAGCTGGCCTCATTAAGGCTTTTTTTTTTTTTTTTTCAAATAGTGGGGTGCACTAGTGAATAGTGGGTTGGAGTCTTGGAGAGGGTTTTTATGGACTTGACCCATTTATAGATTTTGTTGAATAGGTAGTGGCTATCTCTTTTACCCATTGTGAAACTAGTGGCGGAAAGTTTGAATTCAAGAAGGAAAGTTATGAGTTATTTTTGTTTTCTTAGTATTTATTTTCAGTTTTGCACACGTGTATTGTTTCTAGAATGGTTTTCGAACCGTTCTTGACCTGAACAATTAGAATGCTTGGCTCTGGAACCGTCCTAGTAATCAGTTCCGTTTTACCCCAAACCCGATCCCTAGGCAAAAATCATTGAATCGGTCAACAATCCCTTGACCCGGGTGGTTAAACTGTTGACTCATTTGACCCATTCAACGGTTTTGGCCATTTTTTTTGTCAAAACAGGCTGCCCATTCAAACCATCGACCCAAAAAACCGGTGGCCAAAACGGTTCCGATTCTAGGTCGTTTTTTAAAACAATGGTTTATAGACTCCTCATTCTACTATAGATGCTAGTAAATGCACGTGGCAATTTAGATGATGACAATGATAGGAATAATATATCCAAAATTTTCTATAAATTTCATATATTTTTATTTTTATATTTTATTTTTTCACTATTAGTTGGAAGTAGATTGCAAAATCAGAATCGGATTACATAAGCACCTCATATTGGGCTGCAAAGTTTTGGGTATCATTGACAAACCTACCTATTTGGCTAGACTATTCTTTTTGTAGTGTTTTATTGTCTTAATATATATTTTTTTGTTCATTTATAAAAAAATGTAATATTTAAAGAAAGGGAATTAAATGATGTGAAAATTGTAGTTTAAACTACATTTTGAACCTCACAACTAAATAAGATTAAATTAAAAAAATAAGTATTTTATTCAAAAGAAAGTTACACAATCTTATTCATATTTTTAAGGACAATTTACTTAAACTACCCTTACTGTTTATATATTGTCTTAAAGTACCCTTAGTGCTTTTAAAAGTTGACATCACCGTTAAGTGCTAAGGGAAAAAAGGAAATGTCAAATTTTCCCTCCACTATTTCTCACATTTCAAAATAAAACCCAAGTGATGAGTAGTTCTACTATGATATTTCAGAGCAGTTCCCATGATGATCTTTCTCTTTCTTTCTTTCTTCAATGTATGAATTTGAAACCCCTCCTCTCTCTTTCTTCATCTTCTTCCTTCCCACCCTAAGCTTCTTGGCTTCGTTGGAACCAAGACCAGCTTCTCTTTCATCGATCGTCGCGCCGCTCTTTGGATTCGACATATGAATCTGAAACCCCTCTTTTTCTCTCTTTCTGGCTTTTTCATTTGTTGGCTTTCTTTTTCTCTTTGCCCTACTTTGTCGTCGTTGTCATTGGATGTCTACTATGCTCTTTGGATTCTCGATCCTTGTCTACAAAGGGCAAGTAAAAATATAATAATTAACACAAAAGCTCCATAAGCACAAGAATCGCCCCCCAAAACACCTCCAAATCTCCCCAAAAACCACCAGATCAAATCGCATTCCCACCTCTAACTTCATTCTCCAACCAGTTGAGCTCAACCTTCACCGGATCCGACCCGTGCAACAGATTTATAAACACATCCGGCCTCATTGACGTCCGACTCTTTGACGTCTTCTCTTCCTTAAATGATTCCAAAATTGTGAATGATGGTGTTGACACCAACGTTGGTGCCACCTAATTCCTCGACGAATGGCCATTCCTTCCACCAATGCCACTCTCGTTACCACTCAACTCCCTAGCCATTGTAACCGGTGAAACAACTCCCCCACCACCTCGAAAATTGGCCATGACAGATCTGAGGCTCTTACATTCGAATGCCACACAAATCCCCAAATCCTTAGCTTCTCGGTTTCCATTTCTAGGGTTTCCCAACACAATTTCTTCGTTCTCCAAGGATTTCTAGCTCTAGAGATAGAAAGAAAGTCGTAGAGTCATTAGTTGCTTCGCTCTCTTCTCTTCAACAAACAATATAAGAGTAGAAAGCTTTTCAGAGAGAGGGGGAATGCTTTTGGTTTTCTCAAGTTAATCTGCTTCATGTCGCTTTAATGTTTCTATATTTTTTTCGTCTTTTCCTTTTTAATTTTCTTGAGAGAGAGAGAGGCATGAATGTGGAAGCGGTTGTTTGATTAAAAACTGTGACACTTCTCTAGGTGACTGGGTGGTTGTACATTTGAGGCAGATCTATCGTGTTTTCCGGTTGTTTTTGTAAGGAGAACTGAATGGATAAATAAGAAGAAAAATAGATAAATAAGAAGGAAAATAGATAAATAAGAAGAAATTGTTGTCATTTTTGTTCAAACGTCCTCTTTTCTAATTATCCCTAACCACTCCACAATGACCTTGTTTTCTCTCTCTCAGAAATGTGCCGATTTCATTCATGCCTTCCTGCTGGTTTTCTCATGTGAACCGACTTCCAAAGGAGGTGATGGGGCTTCTATTGAACCGACTTCTAGAAGGTCATTGAACATTAAGGGTATTTTAGGAAATTTAAAACAATGATCACTCATGTGATGTCACATGTGAATGAAGTGTGGCGGAAAATTAATGACAAGGGCGGTTATAGACAATTGTCAGAAAACTTAGGGGTATTTTAAGCCATTAACTAAACAATAAGGGTGGAGTTAGTCAATTAGCTAAACAGTAGTGATAGTTTAAGGAAATTGCCCTAATTTTAATAACAGTGTAAATATGGAGTTATAGATGTGTTCAATTCTTTTTCTATAATTTTTTTATTTCTCTGTGTGTAAAAATAATACTATTATGTACACTGATCTTTTGTTTAATATGATAAATATATGATAACATGTGCCCAAATGTTTTTTGTAAAATGTATGTATTTTTTTTTTATTTTTTGTGTTTTCTTATTTTATTAATTTGTGTTATTTAATTATGACATTAAAGGTTGACAAATTCAACCAAAAAATTGAACTACTGATCTCAAGGTTGACAAATTCAACCAAAAAATTGAACTACTGATCTCCGCTAAACAGGAAAATAATTTAATTTTTGGCCAGTTTTAGATTATGTATTTCATTTTCATCATCATTAAAAATAATTCTTATTTATTACACTTCTTTTTTAATTTGATTAATAAAAATATCATAAATGTGTTTATTTTTTTACATTTTTGTAATTTTCTATATTTATTTCTATTTAAAAATTTTATTATTTGACTATAACTTCATGGATTGGCTAATTTGATTTAGATAGTTGAATTGCTTAGTCATCACTTGGATAAAGAATGGTTTTGCTTTTTATTAAGTTTTGAAATATATGAGTTTATGTTGTGAAAAATATCAGACATAAATCTAATCATTAGCATTTATTAGAGAAAAATAACTTATATATGGGATTTAATAAGAGAGAATGGGAGATAATACCTTAAATACAAGAGTTAATGAGAGAAGATTAAATGTAGTAAAAAATATTAATTGAAATTATGTTTTCAACCTTCATAATTAGAGATGAAGTAAATAACAGATGTGGGTATTTTAGTCAAGAAAAGTTCCACACCCTCAATCGTACATTTAATATTCATTGTTTCTCACAAACAAAAGAAATAGAAAAATGTTCCTTCTCAAGCATTTTCCCATAAATAGAAATGGAGAGAAATGATACAAAACAAAGCATAAATACTCTAACCAAGATTGTTTCTCAAATCGATGATACCAACCAACCCAACCCAACTTGATCTAAGGTGTTTGGTTTTCTAGTATTTTCGGTCGGCTTCGGTTCAGCCATTGTGCTTATCAGAGAGGTCGGGTCAATTTCAGTTTGGCCATGTGTAAACCGACCCAACTCAACCATAGATTTATTAATATTTTATGTTTTAAATTTAATTTCTAATATGGAAACATTTTATTGTTCAAAATATTTTATATTATAAATTTATTTTTAAATTTAATTTTATAATAGTACCATTACAATTTTTAAAATGTAAATCTTTTGGACCAACTAACCAAACCGATAAATTGACCCAAACTGTTACAACACGAGTTGGCCGATGTTTAGTAATGGTTGGTCAGTTTTGGATAACCAATTCCCTAGCCCAATCAAGTTAGTTTGGTGGCCAAACTACTTGAGATCGAACCAAACCGACCCATGAACACCCCTAACCCTGAGTTTTTTAAAACCTCCATAAGTCTTTGTGAGATTTTTTTGGTTATAAAAGTAATCTTTTGTACGGTCTTAGGGATCGTTAATTAAATTTGTTCAATTAGTAAGGGTGAGCATTTAGTTTATTTGGTTAATAATTGAACCGAATAAATCAAAACCAAATTATCCAATTCCCTTACAAGCAAGGTTCAAAGTGTCAGAAATGCCAAGTGTATCGGAAAGGCAATTTTAAGAGATGTATCGAGATACGCCTTGGATACACATGCGTATCGGAGAAAAAATAAGATACGCATAGATATGCTTGGAAACACTATAAATACTTTAATAAATCATAGAATTACATCAACAACACTAAATATAAGACCTCAATGATGTGTATATACATTAAATTACTATAACTTATAAATTATAATTCTTAAGTTTTAATGTTTTATGGGATGGGAAAAACCCAACTCTCCTATCCAACCATAAAACATGCACTGGCACAACTTCTAATTGAAAATATAATTAATAATTATTTATTATTTAAATAGTTATTATTTATTTCTAGAAACTATAAAAAATAAATAAACATTATATAATATATTAAAAAATAAATTTCAGTTGCTTTGTGGATATGATAGATCGTCTATAGAATTATAATATATTCAATCATTGTGATGAAATGATAAAATATAATTAATTAATTATTTTTTTAATTCTTAAAATATAAAAATAAAAAGTTAATTAGTAAACAAGAAATTTCAATTGGTCTGTGGATATGGTAGATCATCCATAAAATTATAATATATTCAATTGTTGTGATCAAATGATAAAATATAATTAATTATTATTTATTTTTTAATTCTAAAAATAAAAAAATAAAAAAAAATATTAAAGAAGAAATTTCAATTGCTCTATGGATATGATAGATAAATTCATAGATCTAAAACATAATTGGTCTTTATAGGCAGAGAAAAAATTACATTTTCAATTTTTTTGTTAATTTATATTTTCCTCAAGTATCTTCATGAAATTTCCATAAATTTACTAATAACACAATAAATTGTGATTTTTAATATAAGAAATGTAGATCAAAATAAATTTAAACATTCAAGAAAAAAAAGAAATAATAAGATATTATAAAAAATTAAAAAAATTACCTATTTTTACCATATTTCTTTTTTCAAATTTTGAAAAATCTTCAAAGAATTAACAGTTCACACTTGTTTCTTGCAAATTTTTGCAAACTTAGCACTCTAGGAATGAGGTTTGGAGTTTTAGAATCATTTGGGGTGTAAGAAGAATTATTTCAGGGAAAAAAGTTTGCTTTCCCTCTTTTTATTTTTTTTTCCAATTTTTGGCCGTATCTTTTTCGTTGATACGCTACCAATATGCCCCGATACGGGTTTGATATGCATGAAAAAAAGATGAGGCACCCGATTTCCATGTGTATCCTGTATTTGTTTTCAAAGATATGATACGATACAATACGCCCCATATATCGTATCAAAATTTTAAACCTCGCTTATTGGAAAGCCCAACCAAAACTCAATTTTGGTTCGTTATAACGAAATTCGATTAGTAAAATTTTAAATTCTAAAAACCCAATTAACCAAACAAAAAAAAAATCAAAACTGAACATTTTGGTTTTAACCAAATAATGCTCAACCTACCAAAGGCCATGGAAGAATAATGGGGAAACGTTTAGACAAAAATGATTTATCTTTGGAATTAGTTGAAAATAAAAATGTTTATGAAGGCCTTGTGCCTTATTACCTTCTTATTTATCTACATGTGATCAATATGCATGATTCCCAAGCACATGAGATGCTATCATGTAGGGATTAGTATTGAGCTTAGCAAATTGGCAACCAACAATATGGGGTGAAGGGTTATCATTTCCATATCTATATCTATCTCCATCTATCTATATTTTTTATGATGTAAGGCAGTGGTGAGATGAGCTTAGCTCTAAAGTTAAGAAGATGGATGGCTGAAAAAGTTATGGTTTCAAAGAGATAAGGTCTCAGCTAGAGGGAGAAGGCGTAAGAATTCAGGGAAATTGGGAAGATAATATGTTAGAAGTCGCTCCTAAATGGAAGGACTCCCCTATATTTATAGACAGGGAGGCTATGCATGCATACAGGGGAAAGAGATTGGCATAACACTCTTAAGTTGGTTAGGGCTTAGATCCATAGGCTGATTTGTCCACAACATTGTTCCAAACTACTGCAGTGATATATGAGTTCATTCTATTACATTAGCCCCTTATTCAATGGCAAAGATATCTATTATTGAGAAAAAAATTTGGTTTGGCATTTATTACTCTAGTTATGAGATATTAGCCCCCAAAATTCTAAAGATTTTTTAAACGAAATTAGCCCCAAAATTTTAAAGATTTTTTCTGATTGTTGGAGAGTGAATTTCAGTGAAGAATGGTTGGTCCTCCAAAGGTCCAAGGAGATTAGGCCATCATAGTTTGCTAATGTTGGAATCCCAACAGTTTTTTTCTTTTAATCCTCAGAAAGCTTGCATTGCTTATATTAAAATATTACAAGGACTATTTTGGCTGCTCTCACCTTCTACTACTATATTATATATTTACACGCATTATATGCGAGTTCCTGAGCACCCATATTCATACTTCTATTTACATGGTTTATAACTACTATATAAAAAAAAGATAGTAAATGTAAGACTTTCTGCTTTATGGGCTGAGTATGCCAGTCCGTTTCAACATCCATATAGATATTGTTCACTAAACTTTCTGAGTCAGAAAAGATAGCCAGAGACGATGAAGAGAAAAGGGGTCTTCAAGAGTTAGACGAGAATGCCAATGTTTCCACCAAAATAGAGAGGATGAGAGGAAAAAATAGATGGCCTTGGTATTTGGGTTGTTCAGGTTCTTGGGTTCCCCCATATGGATATTGGGGGGGGGGGGGGAGGGGGTTCCTATTTTTAATATTTTTGGGTATTCTCTAGAATTTTCTCACACTTGGTTTTTGTCCATTTCGTCCTTCAATTTGCGTTTAATTACTTAATAGGCTAAGTGAATCATGGTTGGACTATATTATGGTAGTGCTTTACAAGTCCATTCTTTCACAATATCTATATTATTATATTATCACCATCATCATCATCATCATTAAAAGTCTACAAATGAGACTATAAACTTTTATTGATCAAAATAACCTTACACTTGAATTTAATCCCACTCAAATTGTGAGGGATGAAAATATAATTTGAATTATTACTTTTTCACCTATTTAATTCCCGGTCATTAATTCCTATATTTAAACTTAAGGTATTAACTCCCATTGTTTCTCATTAAATCCCATATTTAAAGTATTTTTTCGTACTAATAAATTCTACCAATTAGATCTATGTCAATTCTTTTTTACCTATGATTTTAGCCACTCTTTAATTGTGAGGACTAAAAATATAATTTGAATTACTACTTTGACCTCTTTTACTATTTTAATCCCTTGGCATTAAGTCTTACATTTTTTTTTGAGAAAAATCATTTAAAACTTAATCTTCAGTATTAAAATATCTTTTCATCTCAGCTTTAAAAAAAAAAATAATCTTTTCAATTAAATTGAGTTCATACTTTTTGACTCTAACCGTAGCTTGAACTTTAACCCAAACTGTCCTTTGTAGGCTGGTTTTGGGTTAATCCAACTCAAGTTGCAGTCCTATGTCCTACAATTGGTATTCAGGCATCCTAGAATCCATTTAAGGATATGTGGTGTAGTGGTGAGAGCGTCCCTTGAAGTGGAGAATCCAACTCATGCATTCTAGAATCCACTTGAAGTGGAGAACTAGACTCTCCAATTTTGGCAGTTCCATATAAAGACACCGGATCTCCTGCCCATGCCTACCCACAGTGCACTACCCCTCATGAATTGGGAACATCTCCCCCTGCATAATACTATACAGAAGATGAGATGTTCTCCATGAATGGCTGAGATAAATGTGGGCAGAGTTCTCGTGGGCAGGAGATCCGAACTCTCCATATAAAAACTTCCATGGCTAGGTAGGTGGTAAGGTTGGGCTTGCCACCTCAGCCTTGCAGGTATAATAGAGATGGTAAATCAAAAGATGAAATAAAAAAGACCTCACCATTAACCAATTGGTCATGATTCAGTTGGTTGGGTCTTTTGATGTTTGTAGTGGAGAATCAGGATCAAATCCCACTGACACCAGAGTTGGGGAAGTTAAAGGTATGGAGATGTGCTACTACCGTTGTATAGCCCCAAGTAGGGTGTCAATGGACCGATTTTGGATTGGATTCAATTCAATCTAAATCTTATCAAATTGGATTTGGACAGTCCATTATAATTATTGGATTGGTCCAACCCAAAATAAGTTGGTCTATATTCTTGTCGGTTTGAATTGAACCTAAACCAAATTTCCAATAATCCGATCATGAGGTCAAATCCTCATCCAAATTGAAACCAACAAAAATTGAGGCCAACATAAAAATACTTTTATGAAATCACTTTTACGAAAAACAATTTTACAAAAGCACTTTTATAAAAGATTTTATAAAAAGTACTTCTACAAAAGCACTTTTAATTGGACTGGATTAGATTGCATCAGGTGCTGTAGTTTTTTATATATTTTCTGGGTTTTTCATATTATTTTGGTGCTAGATTCAATTTGGACTGGATTGGGTCCAATCCAGTCCATTTGCATTTTATTTGGATTGGATTGGACTTGATTTGTATGGATTTGGACTGAATTTGGTTCAGCCTATTTATAAATAGAGCAATATTGGATTGGAACGGATTGAACCAAATTCAGTCCAATTGACAGCCCTAGCCCTAAGAACATGAATATAAAAATAAAATAAAAAGAAAAGAAAGAAAAAAAGGGCCTCACCATTGAGTTGGGCTCCTCTTCATCAATGGCAGGAGCGTTATGATTATTGGACAAAACATGCCTACACCCACCCAAAGAACCTGGCCCAGTTATTCCACTAAGGGTAGAATCCACAATATTCGGTATTTGACTTCGGTGTTTAAACTTCAAAGCATGCAAACCATTTAATCTTTTTTTTTTTTTGAATAAAATCATTTAAAATTATATATTGGATATTTAAATGTCTTTTCATCTTATAGATTAAGAAAAAATGTCATTTCATCTTTTCATCTTATAGATTAATGGATTGGGTTATACCTAACCCAATCCATTAACTTTAAATTATATAAAAGGAGAGTTGCCTTCATTTTAATCCAGCTATATCCCCATTTCAAGCAAGGTCGAAGGTATCAATATATTGAAGGTAACCAAAATACTAAATATGTTTTTTTTTTTAATTTTAGTAAGTTGTATTATGGTGTATAATATTGATGAAACTGATAGTTGTTTTCCTTCTTCTCTTTGTGTTATCATTTTTGTATGGTCTGTATTGGTCTCATTTGTCTTGGTTTTTTCTTTTTTTTTTTAATGAAAATTTCAACTTAAACACAAAAAATTTTAGTCAATATTCAAACTTTTAACTGTTAAAAATGTCAATTTTCTTTTGTTTTATATGAAAATAATGGATTCGTGTAAGGCACCTTCTGAATGGCTTTATACAAGTGCAGCCTTTTGGTCCACTTGCCAGCACAGCTGCGCCCGCCATTGTTGTCTAGTTTGAGAGAAGGGTTCAACATGCAGAGCTTTGATCGGTCCAAATTCTCACATGTCATGTTGTTTTCATCTCGCTTTAGGAATTGTTAGGTAGAAAGATCTTTTGCTTTAAGAGTTTTCTTCTCACATGTCATTTTGTAGTCCGGATGGACCAAGAACTAGGACTGGTGGGTTGGACCTGACTCATCTGTAATGGACTTATATTGGACTGGATTGGATTAGATCAAATCCTGTTCAATTGACACCCCTACCAAGAATAAGGTGGACTAGGGGACCTATCAAGAATGAACATGCCAGTGTTTCATCCACATGGGCCCATGTGTAACTCCCAACTTATTGAACACTGGCATAGTGAAGTGTTCACTCTTGATAAGTTGTTTAGCCCACTTTGTTTCTGTTGGATTTTAATCTCATAAGAGATTAAATCCAATGGGTTTGATTGGTCAATTACATGAGAAATTGCACATACACACTTGATTGAAAAATCAGTTTTTTCTCTTACAAAAACCCAGTTTTGAACTTGTCCCACTTTGGAAAATTATAAGTTTTGTTTTCAGTATTTCAATAGGAGCTGATTTACACTCCTTAGAATTAGTAGAGAAGAGTATGGGGATTCGATACCGCGCAACGCGCGCGCGTGTGTGTGCGGCGCAATGAGGCGCATTTTGCTCGCACCCGCGTGGCTCGCGATGGGTGACTTTGGTTTTGGTGCGTTGTTGATCGTTGATAACCGTTGATGAGATCAACGGTCACGATTCGATCAGGTGTGATCAAGAGGCACAATTCAAAGTTAACAGTCACTAACTGTTAACTATTTTTTAAACAGTCACAATGTTTGAAATTGTGACTATTCAAGGTGCCTTCTCTAAACCAACACCTACCTTTTCCTCATACCTCTTCACAAATTATTTAAGGAGCATGAATCAGACTCCAAATCACACAATTTCTAAATTCACTCTCTCTCTCTTAATCCGGTCTGCTACAGTCTCACAGAAGGTTTCTTTGGAGACTCTTCAACTTTGCTGGTTGCAGATTCTCGCCCAAGGCTCTGTTGTATCCTGGGAACGAATTTGCCTGTAACCCAACAGCAAACTTAGTAAAACTGAGTGGGGGTAAATAATGTTCTAAAGGCAGTGTCTTCAGACGCGCCTTAGAGCTTCTCCTCCAAAATTACAGTGACCCCATTTTCTCCAACAGTTTCTAACCCATTCGGTGCCCTCATTTTGTAATGCGAGAGGATTTTTACTTTTAGATTTTTTAAAATTAATTTGTGTTAAGGCAATTGATCTTATAAAAAGGTTAAATAAATTAAATTTTCTCATTGTCTTATCCTATTTTTTTTAACAAATATCATTCCACTAAGGTTCGGGTATGTCGTTATCACCTAATTACAAATATTCATCAACTCTTTTTTGTCAATGCTCAATTAGGTTTCCTTGAATCTATGTTCAACGACACTTGGGTTTCTTGCAAACAACTGGTATGTACAATGGGCTACATAACCATTCACAATTGAATGCATCCGTATTTTATACACACGGAACCCACTTGTACATGTTGATTATCTTTTTTATAGACACTCATGATTCATCGTGTAGCATATTATAAACATTAAAGAGCCCATTTGAAAGTAATAGGAAAGTGAATAATATCCCACGAATTAGGAAGGTGTATAATAGGAAATTACAATTAAGAAAGTGTATATCCCCTGAATTAGGAAGGTGTATAATATCTTGATTAGATAGGAATGTGCATAATATCTTGCTAGAATTTCCTTTTTCCTTTACTTTCTTTTTCTTTTACTTACTATTTTTCTGCCCACAACTTGTATATATAGTGTGGCCTTCGGCCCCTCTTGTACATGTTTTTCAAGAGAAAGAATTTCTCCTTGTTCTTCTCCTCCTTTGATTTATAGTCTTATGGTTTTATCAGTTGTTTCTTAGTTATTTTTCCCTTTCGTGGTTTTCTTATGGTATCAGAGCGGTGGTGAGTTTCACCACTAATCCGTTCAGAGGGTGTGTGCCCATCGAAGAAGAGGAGTCGTGTGACTCATAACAGTGAGGTTCAGTGTGTACCGAACCACTTCTTCAATCCAACCGTATTTCGGGTAACCTCCTGTCTGAAGCAATGACTAGGAGCAGTTCATCCACCTCTTTCAAAATTCCATCAATCAGCGATCCAACGTCTATATATTATCTGAGCTCGTCCGATAGTCCAGGTATGCTTCTACGCCAAATCATTCTTAATGGAGAGAACTATCATATTTGGGAAAGGGCTTTTCAAAGAGCTCTAAAATCTAAAAACAAATTGAGTTTCATTGATGGAACTCTAGAGAAAGATAAGGCGGAAGACATTGGCAAAAATACTTGGGATAAATGCAATGCTATGGTTGTTTCATGGATCTATAATTGCGTCGACAAAAGCATACAAAACACTATAATTTCCTTTGATGATGCTAAAGAGTTGTGGATTGAACTTCAACAAAGATATCATCAAGGACATGGTCATCGAATATATCAATTGAAAGGGGAATTAAATGAATTCAGACAAGGGTCACTGAGTGTCACAGATTACTATGATAAACTAAAGGGAATATAGGATCAGTTAGATCAGTACACTAAAACCAATACTTGTGTATGTGGATCGACGTGCAAAACATTGATCAATATATTGGAAGAAAGAGAGAATGAAAAGGTCTATAAATTTTTAATGGGCCTTGATGATCGTTATGGTACTGTTAGATCAAACATTATAAGCATGGACCCACTACCCTCACTCATTCGCTGCTTTGCCATGATATCAAGAGAAGAGTTATAATTAAAGGCAGGGCAGCGCGAAGATCCAAGGGTACAAGCTGTTGCCTTTGCAAGCCAAGGTAAATTAGATCAAAGGGGTCAAACAAGAGAAGGGCGAGACTTTGCTGATTTACCCGTAGTCTGTACTCACTGCAATTGACCTGGACATGACAAATCCCGCTGCTTTGAAATCATCGGGTACCCGAAACACTGGAAGAATCGAAACGGAGGTAAAGCAGGCCGTGGTCGAGGATGAGGGAATGGAAGTCGTGGAGGCAAAGGAGCTACGGCCAATGCCATTCAAGGCTGAGCAGGTGCTGCCACTGAAGAAGTGGGAGCATCAAACAACACTATACAGATGTCGTCCCTCACACAAGCCCAACTTGATCGTTTAATGTCTCTATTGGGTACAGGTGATTCAGAAAACATGATCCATGATGCATTGTCTGGTAAGAAATTTCCCTTGGTTCACTTATCAAATTGGATTATTGACAGTGGTGCATCACACCACGTATCTAGTAATCTTAAAGTCTTCGAGAATGTTCGAGAGGCTGGAAGGGACGAAAGAATCATCATCCCGAATGGGGATTCTTTGAAAGTGAATAAAATAGGGGACATCATGATTAACAGACATATCAAATTAAAGGATGTTCTTTATGTTCCAAATTTTAAATGTAATTTGATATCTTCAAGAAAGTTAAGTGAGGATATGGGTTGTGTTATTACTTACTATTTGATTGTTTGTCTGATACAGGACCCCACCCGACGGACGCTGATTGGACTGGGTGATCTCAAGGATGGCCTATATTATCTACGAAACACACATAGTGCTCTTGCAATGGCCGCCAAGAAGAATACAGAGGAATTATGGCACAAGCGTCTAGGACATCTTTTTGAGAAAAATTTATCGTACTTATCTGGAGTATGTGGTTTTGACCGTAATGGTAGTTATATTGAGTATTGTGATATATGTCATCGTGCAAAACAGACACGGATTCCTTTTCCTTTAAGCGACAATAAAGCTTCACGTGCATTTGAGTTAGTACATTGTGACTTATGGGGTCGGTATCATACTCCATTTCTCTCAGGAGCCCATTATTTCTTAACCATCGTGGATGATTTTACACGTACTACATGGGTATATCTTTTGCATGATAAATCAGAAACTCAAAGGGTCTTTATGTCCTTTTGTGCAATGGTTAGGAAACAATTTGGGGTCGATATCAAGATAGTTCCTAGTGACAATGGAACAGAATTCTTTGGGACTTTCAACGAATTTTTCCTTAACCAAGGAATCATTCATCAAACCTCTTGCGTTGGGACACTGCAACAAAACGGGAGAGTAGAAAGGAAGCACCAACACATCCTCAATGTGGCGAGAGCTTTACGCTTCCAAGCCAATTTACCTTTGAAGTTTTGGGGGGAATGTGTTATGGCAGCAGTTCATCTAATTAACTACACTCCAAGCAGTGTGCTGGGAGGTCACACACCATTTGAAGTGTTGTTTGGAAAAATACCCAATTATTCTCACATTAAGGTTTTTGGGTGCCTTGCGTATGCCAAAAGGAAAGGCATTGGAAAGGATAAGTTTGGAGAACGTGCCAAGAAGTGTATTTTCGTTGGTTTCCCATATGGAAAGAAAGGATGGAAAATGTATAATTTGGAGAAAGGAGATATCTTCACATCCCGAGATGTACATTTCTATGAGGAAGTCTTTCCTTTCAACAATAATGAGCCAGTCAGAGGAGAATGACTCCCAAGTGAGGGGGAGCACATGATTGTGGAAGATGAAAATGAGCCATTTAGGGATAAGAGTCTTGTTGGGGCTAATGGCAACCAGCATATAGGTGCAAATGAGGAAGGGGTCCACGCAACTAATGTGGAAACAAATTCAGAAGAACATCAAGGAACGAATGCGTCTGACCAAGCTGCAGTGAGCACACCACAAAGAAACAAAAATGAACAATTAGTTCTGCGACATGAGCAACCCCAACGAGAAACAAAACGGCCTGGATATTTAAGAGACTGTGTGTGATGCGATGAAACCCCCATCCAACGTGAACTCAGTCCGAAAGGCGGCTGTAGGTAAGGCCCATTCTCTAACACACTACATTTGCCATAGTAAATTTAGTTCAACTCATAAAGCTTTTTTAGCGGCCATCGATTCTCATGATGAGCCAACCAGTTATACACAGGCAGTCAAAGATGAACGATGGATTAAGGCAATGGACAAAGAAGTTAAGGCCCTGGAAGAAAATAAAACATGGGAAATTGTGAGTTTGCCTCCGGGAAAGAAAGTGATCGGATGCAAATGGGTCTACAAAATTAAATACAAATCGGATGGAAGTATCGAACGTTTCAAGGCAAGATTAGTTTTATAGGGCTTCACTCAAAGATGGGGAGAGGATTATACAAAGACCTTCGCCCCAGTAACAAAGCATGTGTCTGTTCGTACTTTTTTAGTAGTGGCAGTAGCAAAGGGATGGGAACTTCATCAAATGGATGTAAACAATGCATTTCTGCATGGTGACCTCAAAGAAGAAATTTACATGAAGCTCCCACCAGGTTTCAGCTCCGAAAAACCAAATGCAGTATGCAGGCTACGAAAATCTCTATATGGCCTAAAACAGGCTTCTAGAAACTGGTTCGCAAAGCTGACAGCATCCTTGTGTGAGTATGGTTTCAGGCAATCCACTGCGGAAAGCACTCTCTTCATATACAGAAAGAGAAACATCTTTCTTGGTCTCTTGGTGTATGTTGATGACATTATACTAGCTGGAAACAGTTCAGAAACGTGTGCAGAGTTCAAGGCGTATCTCAACAGTTGTTTCAAGATAAAGGACCTAGGAAATTTGAAATATTTCCTTGGGATAGAGGTAGCTCGGTCCACTACTGGATTGTTTTTGAATCAACGCAAGTTTGATTTGGATATTTTGAAAGAAACTGGACTGACTGGATGCAAATCCGTAGATACCCCAATTGAGAAAAATCATCATTTGGGGTACGCCAATGGGATTTTTCATTCTGATCCCAATCAATACCGAAGGTTGGTGGGACGACTATTGTATCTGACAATCACGAGGCCCGACATTACTTATGCTGTGCATGTGCTTAGCTAGTTTGTCCAGCAACCCCGAGTTGAACATTGGAATGGCCTAGTGCGCATTCTGAGATATCTCAAGGGATGCCCAGGGCAAGGTATATTGCTAAATGGTGAGAATGACATGATATTGCGAGGATACTGCGATGCAGATTGGGCAAACTGCCCTTTGACCAGAAAATCAGTGACAGGATTGTACTTCCAACTTGGTTCTTCTTCTATTCTTTGGAGGAGCAAGAAACAACCCACAGTGTCTAGATCCTCGGCTGAAGCAGAATATAGGGCCATGGCCATGGCCATGGCTACTGGTGAAATAGTCTGGTTGCGAAGACTATTGAGTGAATTATTAACACCACAGTCAGGAGCCACTAGTCTTTTCTGTGACAACAATGCAGCTTTACACATTGCGAGCAATCCCGTTTTCCATGAGAGGACCAAACACATCGAAGTAGATTGCCATTTTGTACGTGAAAAGCTGCTTTCTGGCGAAATTTTACCACGCTACCTTCCATCATATTTACAGTTAGCGGATTTGTTCACTAAAGGTCTTGGCAGGCGACAATTTCAATTTCTCCTTTGCAAGTTGGGCACTTCGAACCCTCATGCTCCAACTTGAGGGGGAGTAATAGGAAAGTGAATAATATCCCACGAATTAGGAAGGTGTATAATAGGAAATTACAATTAAAAAAGTGTATATCCCCCGAATTAGGAAGGTGTATAATATCTTGATTAGATAGGGAGGTGCATAATATCTTGCTAGACTTTCCTTTTTCCTTTACTTTCTTTTTCTTTTACTTACTATTTTTCTGCCCACAACTTGTATATATAGTGTGGCCTTCGGCCCCTCTTGTACATGTTTTTCAAGAGAAAGAATTTCTCCTTGTTCTTCTCCTCCTTTGAATTATAGTCTTATGGTTTTATCAGTTGTTTCTTAGTTATTTTTCCCTTTCGTGGTTTTCTTAGAAAGGGCTTATGTGTTTGGGGTGCATTGTGTAAATTGAGCTGGGGTGGTTTTGCATCGGTGTTCCAGAGAAGCTACTCAGAGTAGTTTTATGTTTGTGTAGTAGTTGGACGTTCAGAAGGCCCTTGTTAACTTCCTAGATTTTTACCAAACAAAGCTTTTGAAATTCTTGTATGGACCCAATTTAGAATGCCAGTAGTCACATCTCGAAAACCCTCCTAAGGAGGCACTAGTATTCCAGCAGATCCAAGTGGATTGAAAAAAAACAAAAAAATGATCAACAGAATTTGATGAGCCTGGATTTTCTGACCATGATAGTTCTTTCCATACCTGCCCATCTAACATAACAGAATTTGCATTTCGGTAAGTTATTTATCTGGGTAAATGCACTTACCCAGGTAATTGTTTCTCAGGAAAGATTTACCCGGGTAACTGTATTTACTCATGTTGTTTTATTTTCCATGTTAGGGCTGTTCACGGGTTGGGTTGGGTTGGGTCGGTTTACTGGCATTTTTTCAACCAACTCGACCTGGTCGGTTTACCTAGAAATGAAACCAAAACCGACCCAGTACTAAGTAAAACCGACCTAGTCGGTTTGAATCGGTTTGGGTCGATTTGAATCAGTTTTGTGAATGATTCTCTCGGTGTAAATGGTAAAGGAATCAAGTCTAAGAAAGCAAAGGCTGGATGCCTAGAAATTAAAAATGATTTGATGGATTAAAACTGATATTTTATATATAATATGTATATTTCTGAAATAAAGCTAATATATATATATATATATATTTCCACAAATATATATATAGTAAAACTGTAACCGACCGGTGCTGAAGAAAAACCGGCCAACTCGGGTTGGATCGGTCCGGGTTAGTCGGTTTGGTTGGTTTGGGTATTGTTATGAACAGTCCTATCCCATGTAAATAAAGTAATGGCCATTTTATCCATAAAAATCCATTATTATAAGGGACAATTTTGTCTCTTTCAAGTGTTAGCAACTTTCCCCTAAATTGAGAAAATTATTTACCCACTTAGAAGATAGGTATCACATCCCCACATATATCTAAAAAAAGAACATGAAATTTTTAATTAATGGGAATCAAAATCCAATTAACTAACTTTCTCTCTCTCAAAATCCAAAAAAAAAACACCTCCTACATATTATTATGCATGAAAAAATATTCCCAATACATCGAGGTAGTATTTTGTGAGTAAGCATGGCCGTGTGGGTAAAATTCTTGTCGGCAAAAAATCCACAGTCGAATTTAATAACTGTTTTAATGGCAGCATCACTAATCATTTTGCTCAATAACAACCCTAAATTACTTTAATTACGTATGACCAACAATCATTCCATCTACCACTGGTTTGGAGAAAATGATTGATTACACATCCAATAAAGTTAAACAGCTATCAAATCAAATTCTTCTAATCCACTAATCTTCCGGTATAGTCTATTTAGGCGGCGTTTACCTAATGCATTAATGCATCTGGACACTTTGAATATTAATTAGAAAGTAGGTGACTCAGGGGTCGTGCGTCCCTCTTCTTGGCTAACATGTTTAATCTGAATTTTTTCAGATAGTATATCTTTTTTATATCATAGTCGAACCCTTATTCATATAAAAAAATAGTTAATTGCCTGTAAAAAGAAAAGCAAAGAATCAATATAAATGTATTTATGGTTGAAAGCATTGATACATCCGAAATGCACTATACACCTAATATTCATGGTTCAAAATATAAAAAAAAAAAATCAATTTTTTATTTTATTTTTCTTTCATATATTGATGAAGGTCAATTTAAATTAGACGACCAGAATTTAGGCCTTACTTACACTGTGTCAGGTTTGGGCTTCGAGTCAGACCTACCTCACAGCATTTTGCAGTTACAATCATATATTTTTTATTCATGGAAAAATATTTATAATGCACGGCTGCAAAGAAGATTGTGTGAAAAGAAAATCCGAATTCAGATATCCACACAACAACCCCATGTGTCAAATAAAACAATTTAATGAAATATAAAACTTATTGGAATAGTCAATAGACTCCACTTCCAGAACAAAATAAATTAATTACATTTCAAGCAAATGACTACTGGTCGGTCTCCTACTCGGAAAAAGGGGAAAAAATTTAATTCAATATAAAAATAAGAGATCGGACATTATAGAAATTGCCTATAAAAATATAGCTGGAGTTCTAATTCATCATTCTACTTCCTAGCCTCTTCGTCTTGCTTTGCATTTCAACATTTCTCTCCGGAGGATATTCAGCCATGGGGTATAACGATTTGCCAACTAGCATCCTGCAAAGTGAAGCTCTCACCAAGGTTTGTTCTTTTGCCATTCAAATCTACACTGAGATCCAATCAATAAAGCTAGTAACAATCAGATGTTTGGATTCATTTCGATTTCAACAGTTTGATCGGGCGGAATTGGAAGCCATTCCCATTCCTGGTAGAATGATACCTCTATTTGAGAGAATAGTCATTCCCTCCCCCTTTCTTAAAAATGGGAATTCATTCCAGCTGATTCCGATTCCCGTCTGAATCAAATAGATAAAAGGAATACATTATTCTGATTCCAATTCCGGTTATGAACCAAGCAGACCCTTAAAAATTGATTTTTGAATAAATCAAACATTAATGCTGATATAATTTCATGTCACAGTATATCTTAGAAACAAGTGTTTATCCAAGGGAGCATGAGCAACTTAAGGAAATTAGAGAGGCCACCGTTGAGAAATATGGCTCGGTGTAAGTTCATTCCTTGTTTTTCTTCCTTTCTTTCTTTGATAGGGGGTTGCTTTGAATTCAAAGGAGGTAATTAGTTTAGGTGGTTTTAATCTTCAACTGTTTATTGGATACATGATATAGGAGCATAATGAGCTTGGCGCCAGATGAAGCACAGTTCCTATCAATGCTCTTAAAGGTTATGAATGCCAAGAAGACGTTAGAGATCGGAGTGTTTACTGGCTATTCTCTTCTCACCACTGCTCTTGCACTGCCAGAACACGCCAAGGTTGGTAACTTTCAAGTCTAATCCTATACCCCCAATACTATTTTGTTTTTGGTTGGCAGATGGGAGATCACATCTAAGGCTGTGATTGGGCCCAATCCAAATCCCATTGGATTGGAGTTTTGGATAAATCGGGATACATCAACCTCATATTTTTCAATAAATGATAACATACAAATATAAATATAGAAGATGTTAATGATATAGATTTATGGTTATTAGGTGTTTAAAGTTTTCATTATTTGCTTGATTAACACTAATGATAATATACTTATGCTAAATCTCTGCAGATAACAGCAATTGATATCAATAAAGAAGCCTTCGAGGTAGGATTGCCATTTATCCGCAAGGCTGGCATGGAGTACAAGATCAATTTTATCGAGTCTGATGCCATGTCGGTAATAAAGGAAATGTTGAGCAATGTGAGTTCATAGTTTCTTATACATCGTACATAAGAAAGCAATTACATTTTTTTCTTCATTACTCTTTATATTTCCCTATTCCATGGTTCACTTTATGGTATGGTAGGTAGGGGTGCTTCTTGGTTAGGTTTACCAAGGTTCAAATTTTAACACGATCGGGCGTATCGTAGCAATTTTTTAAAAGATCCATATATTTTAAACATTGGGCCTTACCTAAACCCAGGGTTTAAGGTCAAATTAGAAACCTTAGGGTTAGAGGTTGAAAAATATGAACTTGGTCCAAAATCAAAGTTGCACAAATGGGCCTTAATCATTCTAAAGATTTCGTGGTTAGTAGGAGTGCAACTTGGGTTAGCCCAAGTTAACAGATTTACACTACTTCAGGCCCGGTCCTTTGAGCCTGGCCCATTTAAATTTTGATAACTCAATCCAGACTCGCCCAAAGTGCACCTCTAGTGGTTGGACTGTAGAGTAAGTATTTTGGAGGCCCAATGGGCCATAAACATTTGTAAGGCCCCAAATCAAAGTTGGGATCTCTTATAAATCATGTGAATAGAAAAAACCTAGGTAACCTGTAACCATTAGATTGAAGGAGCTGTACTATCTCATGCAGGGTGAAGAGGGTTTTGATTTTGTGTTCGTGGACGCTGACAAGGAAAACTACATCAAATATCACGAAATACTGATACAATTGGTGAAGGTAGGAGGAATTATTGCATACGACAACACCCTGTGGTTTGGCTCAGTTGCATTTGCAGAAGGTGATGAGATGTCAGAAGTTTTGAGAACGCACAGGGAGTCCATGTTGAAGTTAAACAGCCATTTGGTTTCTGATCCTCGAATTGAACTATCCCATCTTTCTATTGGTGACGGCCTTACATTATGCAGGCGTTTGTATTAATCAGTGCAAGATGGAGAGAGAGAGATGAGTTAGATTTCTTTCTCGGTGTCATGGAACTGAAGCTAAGGCGTTTAGCAGCAATGATAAAATAAAGATTTATTTTTTATGAAATCCATTACATAAGTTTTGAGGCAAAAGGATATTTCATTGGTTGTTTCACAAATGGCATAAAATAAAAAAATAAAATAAAAATTCAAAAAAAAAAAATTTCTATACTTTTTTCTTTTAATATATATACTAGCGAGGACTCATGCGATGCATGGGATTTATTAAGCGAAAGTTAAATAATAGAAACGGTCATTTACTAAAATACATCTTATAATTTCATGGATTTACTAAAATCTACCATATAGTTAGCATTTTACTACACCACTTATAATTTGCAATGGATTTAATCAAACTTTCATTAGTTGATAGTGGAAAATGATAGTGTTGACCCTATAGTTCATTTAAATAAATTTAATCAAAAGAAAATAAAAATGAAAATACAATTTTTGCCCTTAATAAGACATAGGCAACCACTCTATTGACTATATTTGGTCAATTTTGTTTTTTGTACAAAACAGTGTTAAGAATATTTTTGGAATAAAAAATTATGGGCCTAATGGCAAAACAAACACTCCTTAATGAAAGGTTGATTAAGTAAATAAGTTGTAAAATATATGAGATGTTTTAGTAAAATGAAAACTATAAAGTAGGTTTAAGTAAATATGTAAAACTATAAGGTGTGTTCTAATAAATGACCCTAAGGTTGCATTTGGAATCAGTGTAAAATGTCATTAGTGTAAAAATAATACACTGATGACGTTTTACACTGAACTAGAAAGTGACCATTGCTTTTTTGAAAATAGTGATGCATGGAAGAGTGTGAAGTTTTACATCAATAAAATCAATGTAGTTTTTACATTGATTATCGATGTAAGACTTTAGAGGCGATGAGGTTTTACATCTATTGTCATCGTAAAACTATACTCCATCCAAACACATGCAAAAAACTGAACTAGAGTGTAGTTTTACGTCGATAATAATTACACCCTCTTTCCAAACGCATATAAAATCGAATCGATGTAAAATTTACATCAATTCTTGATTTACATCGCATCCAAATGCAACCTAATAGAAACACATAAGAGTATACAATTGTTTTATATTTTAAACTTTTGAAATAATTAATAATTATTCATATTTTATATACTACTTTTAATAAATTTTTTATAATACAAAAATAACAATAATTAATTTCAATTATGTTTATTCATCTAATTGATGAAATCGACCAACCCATTCAACTCGACCCGAGTTGGTCGGTTTTCTAGTATTTTAGGTCGGCTTTGGTTAAAAAATTTCCTAATTCGACCAAGTTGGATCAGTTTCATGTTGGCCATTTGTAAATCAACCAAAATCAGATGACCTAACCATGGATATATATTAGTATTTGTATTTTAAATATAATTTTTAATTTGGAAAATTGGGAAATTTCTCATATTTCTTAGTCTAAAATGTTTTATATCATAAATCTAATTTTTTAATTTATTTTTTTATTAATTGCACTAAAATTTTTAAAATTAAGTTAAATTTTTAAGTTTAAATGTTTTGAACCAACTGAATAAACCAAAAAATCAACCCAAACTGATACAACTTGAATGGGTCAATTTTTACAAAAGGTCAGTAGATTTTAACTGACCAACTCCCCAAATTAACTAGGTCAACTTGGTTGGCCAAATAGCCTATGATCGAATCGCACCAACTTATGAACACGGATAATTTCAGCTAAATTAATAGTCTCATCTCTAATAAATAACAACAGTTTAATCTCCAATAATTATTGAAAATTTAAAGTGAAAATACACAATTATTGAAAATATATTTATAATGAAAAAGTACAATAATTACAAAATACAATCAGTACTAAAAATATATTAACTTAGTCAATAAATAGTATAATCTCAAATAACAGTTTAATATTTAATAAATATTAATCAATAAGTTATAACATAAATACAATAAATACAATAAGTACAATAAATTAAATTTAAAAATTTCAATAATAGTAGCTTAATCTCCAATAATTATTGAAAATTTTCTGTTAAATAACAAAACAAAATAAATTTATACATAATCATTGAAAATACATTTATGACAAAAACCAATAAATAATTACTGAAATACAATAAATATTAATTTTAGTATATATAATTATATAATAAATACCGATTAAGAGTTTAAAATTATTATTAATAAATATTAATTTTTTTTGAAAGTTATTTTTCTGAATTATTACTTGATATAAGTGAAATTAGTTATTTACAATATTATGTAAAAATATTAAATTATTATTAATTTCAATATTATGTTATAATTATTTTTCTACTTTGTAGAAATTTTTTAAATTTATTACATAATTTTGTTATTTTAACTATTTAAGATATAGTTATGATAAGTTTTTAGTTATTTAAATATTTAAATAATCTATAAAATATTTAAATTTTTTTGTTATTTGAATTTTATTTATTTAAGGCTATTACATATTATTAAATATTTGCAAAACATTTAGATTGATAATCCAAAAAAACATAATCTAAATTTTTAGTACGTAATTTCGTGATATATTTTGTAAAAATACAAAATTAATTTTTTTGTGTTTTTAATAAATATTTTAAAGTTATTATATAATTTTTTAGAATATGTAAGTAATTCTAAAACTTTTTAACCCAAACTTTCTTTAGATAGATATAGATAAAAAGTAGGGGAGAGGATAAATAGGAATTAGAGATACTTTAGGAGAGAAACACTCTACTAAATTAGAGATAATTTTGGAGAAAGTGGGGGATAGTGGGGGAGGTAGTTTAGGAGAAAAGATTATTTAGCTTATTAGGAAAGTGCATCTCATTGGTTGTTTAAAAAATGACATGGAATAAAAAAATAAATAAAACATTCAAAAAAACGAGAAAATTTCTTCAGTGCGTTGTTTTAATATATACTAGCGGGGACCCATGCGATGCATGAGACTTATTAAGCGAAAGCTAAGTAATAGAAAGGGCTATTTACTAAAATACCCCTTATAATTTCATGGATTTACTAAAATCTACCCTATAGTTAGTATTTTACTAAAACACCACTTATAATTTGCAATAGATTCAATCAATCTTCCATTAGAGGACAGTGGAAAATGACAATGTTGATCCTAATGTTCATTTAAATAAATTTAATCAAAAGAAAATAAAAATAAAAATACCATTTTTGCCCTTAATAAGACACAGGCAACTACTCTATTGGCTATATTTGGTCAATTTTGTTTTCTATACAAAAAGACATTAATGGTATTTTAGGAATAAAAAATCATGGGCCTAATGGCGAAACAAACACTCCTAAATGAAAGGTTGATTAAGTAATAAGTTGTAAAATATATGGGATGTTTTAGAAAAATGAAAACTATAAGGTAAGATTTAAGTAAATATGTAAAACTATAAGGTGTGTTCTAGTAAATGACCTTAATAGAAATACACAAGAGTATACAATTGTATATTTTCAACTTTTTAAATAATTAATAATTATTCATATTTTCTATACTACTTTTAATAAATTTTTTATAATGCAAAAATAACAATAATTAATTTTTGTTATGTTTATTCATCAAACTAATGAAATTAACCAACCCGATCAACTCGATCCAACTTGGTTAGTTTTCTGGTATTTTAGGTTGGTTTTGGTTAAAAAATTTCCCAATTGGACCAAATTGGAACAGCTTCACTTTGGCCTAAATTGAATGACCTAACCATGGATATATATTAATATTTTATATTTTAAATATAATTCTTAATATGGAAAGGTAGGAAATTTCCCATATTTCTTAGTCTAAAATGTTTTATATCATAAATCTAATTTTTAAATTTATTTTTTAATAATTGTATTGTAATTTTTAAAATCAAATTTAATTTTTAAGTTTAAATCTTTTGAACGGACTAACCAAACCAAAAAATTGACCCAAATTGACACAACTTGACTGGATCGGTTTTTACAAAAGGTTAGTCGATTTTAGCTGACCAACTCCACAACTTGACCAGGTCATTTGGTTGGCCAAATAGCCTACGACTGAACTGAACCAACTCATGAACACTCATAATTTCAACTAAATTAATAGTCTCATCTATTATAAATAACAATAGTTTAATTTCCAAAAATTATTGAAAATTTATAGCAAAAATACACAATTATTGGAAATATATTGATAATGAAAACATACAATAAGTACTAAAAATATATTAGCTTAGTCAATAAATAGTATAATCTCAACTAATAGTTTAACTTCTAATAAATATTAACCAATAAGTTATAACAAAAATACAATAAACATGGTTTTCAAAACCAGACTAGACTGGGTGGTCGGGCCAGAAAAATTGGGAACCGGTTAGGTGATCGGTTCCGTCTTACCCCAAAACCGTTAATTTGCCCCAAAACATTGATTTGGTCAGCAAACCGCTGACTCGGGCCGATGAATCATTCGAACCATTCAACGGTTTTGGCTGTTTTTTATTTTGTTGTCAAAACGGGTTGTCCGTTCGGATCGAATGGTTGGACCGTTCAACCTCGGAACTAGACCTCTAACTGGTTCAATTTCCGGTTTGTTTTAAAAACCTTGACCATAAATACAATAAGTACGATAAATTAAATTTAAAATTTTCAATAATAGTAGTTTAATCTCCAATAATTATTGAAAGTTTACTGTTAAATAACAAAACAAAATAAATTTGTACATAATCATTAAAAATACATTTATCACAAAAAATAATAAATAATTACTGAAATGCAATAAATATTAAATTTAGTATATATAATTATATAATACATACAAATTAAGAGTAAAATTATTATTAATAAATATTATTTTTTTGAAAGTTATTTTCTCAAATTATTACTCGATATAAGTGAAATTAGTTATTTACAATATTATGTAAAAATATTAAATTATTATTAATTTCAATATTATGTCATAATTATTTTTCTACTTCTTAGATTTTTTTTTTTAATTTATTACATAATTTCTTTATTGTAACTATTTACAACCAATTGAGCACCAAAAATCAACCCAAACCAATACAACCTGATTTAGTTGGTTTTCACTAATGGTCAGTAGATTTCGAGTAACCAATTCCCCAACCTGACCATGTTGATTTGGTTGGCCAAACATCCTACAACCAAACTAAACCAGGACGTGATCAACACCACTAATTGAAAATATATTTATAATAAAAACTATAAATAATTGCTGAAAAAACTATAATTATTAATTTTAGTATATTTAATATATAATAAATATAGATTAAGATTTTAAAATCATTATTAATGAATATTAATTTTTGAAAGTTATTTTTCAAGAATTATTAATTGATGTAAGTGAAATTGGTTATTTAAGATATTATTTATTTATTTAAATAATATCCTTATTTAAATTCTGTAGTTTTAATTATTTATTGAATTTAACAATTTATAAAATTATAATTTATTCTATTATTACATAATTTCCTTATTAATTTTGTAAAAATATTAAATTAATATTAATTTGAATATTATGTTATGATTTTTTTATTTTAATGTTTTTCTATTTTATTGCATAATTTCGTTATTTTAAATATTTAAAATATAGTTATATTAAATACATTATTTAAAATATTTAAATAAAATATAAAATATTTAAAAATAATACACATTATTTGAATTTAAGATTTTTAGTTATTGAAATATTTAAATAATTAAATATTTTTTATATTATAGTTTAGATATTTTTAATATTTTATTATTTATGATATGTAGCTATAGAAATATTGAAATAATATTTTATTTTTTTAATGTTATATTTCTATTATTTGAATAACATTTAATTTGAATAATATGGAAAGTGATAATTTATATTGTTAATACATAATTTCGTGATGAATTTTGTACAAACATAAAACTATTAATAAAATTAATATTATTAAATATATTATAATTATTTTGTGTGTTTTGAAGAAATATTTTAAAGTTTATATTATTATTAAATAATTTCATTATTAATTTTGTATAAACATTAAATTATTATTAATTTGAATATTATGTATTGATTTTTTTATTTTAAGATTTTTTTTATTTTATTGCATAATTTCGTTATTTTAACTATTTAAAATGTAGTTATGTTAAATATTTCATTACTTAAAGTATTTAGTTGTTTAAATATTTAAATAATATATAAAATATTTAAAATACTCATTATTTGAATTTAAGATATTTAGTTACTGAAATAATAATTTATTTTTTAATGTTTAATTACTATTATTTGAATAACTTTTAATTTGAATAATCTGGAAAATCATAATTTATATTGTGAGTACATAATTTCGTGTTTAATTTTGTAGAAATATAAAACTTTTAATCATATTTTAATTATTATGTAATTAATTAATTAAAAACTAATTATCAAAAAATAATTTATTTATTTTAAATAAATTACTATTAATTTAAATAAATTATTCTTTAACAGAAAATAATAACTAACCTGCGGAGGGGCCTTGCTTCATAGGGGCTGGAATAGAATCATTGACCCGTTGACCCATTGACTCCGATCCTAGGCCAAAAACCATTGAATCGATCAATGACCCATTGGCCTGAATAGTTGAACCATTGACCCGTTGACCCATTCAATGGTTTTTGGCCATTTTTTTTATCTTTTTAATTGGGAACCATCCGGGCAAGCGGTTCCATTTTATCCAAATCTCGGTCCCTAGACAAAAATCATTGAATCGGTCAATGACCCATTGACTCAGGCAGTCGAACTGTTGACCCGTTCAATGATTTTTGGTCATTTTTTTAATGTTTTTAATTTTTATTGTCAGAACTGGTCATCCGTTTGAGCTAAACAGTCGAACCGTTGATCCAAAAATCGGTGGCCAAAACGGTTCTATTTTTAGGTTATATGAGTCACATGCTCGAATGACATAACACGTATGGTACTACTTAATGAACCTCATACACTCAATTTTTTGCTTGTAATTTTTGTTGTCAGAATGGGTCGTCTATTTTTTTTTTTATTCTTTTAATTGAGAACTGTTCAGGCAACCAGTTCCATTTTACCCCAATCCTGGTACCTAGCAAAAAACCGTTGAATCGGTCAACGACTCATTGACCTAAGTGGTTGAACCGTCAACCCATTGACCTGTTCAATGGTTTTTGGCTGTTTTTATATATATATATCTATATATTATTTTTGTTGTCAGAATAGGTCATTCGTTCGAATAGGACGATTGAATCGTCGACCCGAAAACCAGTGGCCAAAACAGTTCCATTTTCGCGTCGTATGAGTCACACGGTTGAATGACACAACATGTATGATATAATTCAATGGACCTCACACTGTCAATTTTTTGCCTGTAATTTTTGTTGTCAGAATGGGTTGTCCATTCGAACTGGACAATCAAACTGTCCACCTGAAAACCGGTGGCCAAAACAGTTCCATAATTTTTTTCTTGTGATTTTTTGTTGTTAGAACGGGCCGTCTGTTCGAACCGAATGGTCGAACTATCGACCCAAAAACCGGTGGCCTAAACAGTTTAATTTTCGGGTCATATGAGTCACACGCTCGAATGACATAACACGTATGATACTACTTAATGCACCTCACAAACTCAATTTTTTTCCTATAAGTTTTGTTATCAAAACGGACCGTCTGTTCAAATCGGATGATCAAACTATCAACCCGAAAACCGGTGGCCAGAATGGTTCCATAATTTTTGTTGTCAGAACGGGCCATCCGTTTGAACCGGACGGTCGAACCGTTGGTTGTCAAAATGTTATTAACAACATTTATCAATAATAATAAGTAATTATACTATTTAATTAAATAATCATTGATGATAGTTTTAATAATATTATTTAGTTATACAGTAAATATTAAATTTATGTATAGGATTTAATAACAATATTCATTAAATTAATAATTACCAAAATTAAATTAAATTAACAGTATTTATTAGTAATAGTCAGTAATTATAATATTTTATTAAATAATCAATAAGAAGGGCTACGAGAAGAATTGGTTCAAAGGTAAAATTATGTTGATTGTTAGGTCATTTTGAGGACACCCCCATCCCCGTAGTTTACTATAACAAATACTTCTTGTAGTTCAGTTTATCGTGACAATGGTAAGGGGTGTATGTAATCAACAAAAGGGGTGTTCCGGAAATAGTCAACAAATTAACCAATATGAATAATATTTAAATAAGCAAATTGAATTAAATATTAATTAAGGTGGTGTCCGGTTTCATGGAACATCCATCATATATTGAGTTTTGGTATGCACCACGATTCCTTAGGGCATTCGGTTGGTTCATGGTGTGGACCAATTCACACTATCTCTTAGATTGGTCCACACCACGGGCCAATTTATCATCCATGGGTTTATCTCATGGATTAAACTATACTATGTTGTTGTATGGGACGAGGAGTTATCTCTTATTTTGCATCTAATATTTACCGTTTCATATATCATGTTATTTGAGTTTGCATGAAAAAGTCAAGGTTTTTAAAACCAACCTGGAGAATGAACCGGTTAAGGGTCCAATTCCCAGGTCGAATGGTTCGACTGTTCAAACAGAAAGATCAGCCCGTTCTGACAGAAATAATAAAAAGTAATAAAAAATAGTCAAAATTGTTGAATGGTTCAAACGGTTCAATTGCCCGGGTCAGCGGTTTGCTGACCAAATCAATCTTTTTTGGCCAAAATCCGGTTTTGGCGAAAAATGGAACTGGTCACCTGACTAGTTCTCGGTTTTTTTTTGTCCGACTGTCCGATCTGGTCCAGTTTTGAAACCATGGAAAAAGTATTAACATTTAATTGGATAAATGTATATTTTATTATTTATTATTTTACAAGGTTTCTAAAACCGACTCGAAGAATGAACCAGTTAAGGGTCCGGTTCCCAGGTTGAACGGTCGAACCTGTTCTGACATAAAAAAATAAAAAAAGATCAAAACCTTTGAATGGTTCAAATAATTCAAACGGTTCAACCGCCATGACCAGCGGTTTGCTGACCAAATCAACTTTTTTAGTCAAAATCAGGTTTTGGCGAAAAATGGAACCAGTCCCCTGACCGATTCCCGACTTTTCTGGTTTGCCCGTTTGGTCCAGCCCAGTTTTGAAAACCATGGAAAAAGTAATAATATTTAATTGGATAAATGTATATTTTATTATTTATTATTTTACAAGGTTTTTAAAACCGACTCGGAGAATGAAACGGTCAGGGTCTGGTTCCCACGTCGAACGGTTGGCTTGTTTTGACAGAAAATATAAAAAAATAAAAAACGACCAAAACCACTGAACGGTTCGAACGGTTCAACCACCCGGGTCAGCGGTTTGTTGACTAAATCAACGTTTTTTTGGCCAAAATCCAGTTTTGGCGAAAAACAGAACCGGTCACCAGACAGGTTCCCGGTTTTTCCAGTCCGATCGTCCGGTCCGGTTTTGAAAACCATGGAAAAAGTAATAACATTTAATTGGATGAATGTATATTTTATTATTTATTGTTTTACAAGCTTTTTAAAATCGACTCGGAGAACGAACTAGTCAGGGGTCTGGTTATTGGGTCGAATGGTTGGCCCGTTCTGATAGAAAAAATAAAAAATGAGCAAAATTGTTGAACGGTTCGAATGATTCAAATGGTTCAACTGCTCGGGTCAGCGGTTTGCTAACCAAATCAATGTTTTTTGGCCAAAATCAGGTTTTGGCAAAAAACGGAACTGGTTACCTGACCAGTTCCTAGTTTTTTTGGTTCGATCGTCCGATCCGGTCAAGTTTTGAAAACCATTGAAAAAGTATTAACATTTAATTGTATAAATGTATTTTTTATTATTTACTATTTTACAAGGTTTCTAAAACGACTCAGAGAACAAACTGGTAAGGGGTTTGGTTCCTGGGTCAAACGATAAACCCATTTTAACAAAAAAATAAAAAAATAAAAAATAAAAAAGATCAAAATTGTTGAACGGTTCAAATGATTTGAACGGTTCAACGGGGTCAACGGTTTACTAACCAAATCAACGTTTTTTTGCCATAACCCGATTTTGGTGAAAAACGGAACCGATCACTTGACCCGTTCCCGGTTTTTCTAGTTCGACGGTCTGGTCCGGTCCGATTTTGAAAACCATGGAAAAAGTAATAACATTTAATTGGATAAATGTATATTTTATTATTTATTATTTTACAAGGTGTTTAAAACTGACCCAAAGAACGAATTGGTCAGGGGTCCGGTTACCGGGTTGAACGGTCGGCCCGTTCTGACAGAAAAAATAGAAAATAATAAAAAAATAAAAAACGATCAAAACCGTTGAACGGTTTGAACGAATCGAACGGTTCAACTGCTTGGGTCAACAGTTTGCTGACCAAATCAACGTTTTTTGGCGAAAAACGGAATAGGTCACTTGACTGGTTCTCGATTTTTCGGTCCGGCCGTCCGGTCCGGTCCAGTTTTAAAAACCATGTCATTTTACATAAATAAATAGTAGTAATGTCAAATTGCCAATAACTTCATAAAACAATATTAGTAATATTATTAATAATATTTTTATTAATTAATAAGTTTTGAATATTTTTTTATTAATAATATTAATCATTGTTAATTATTAGTTATTAGTAACAATATTATTAATTATTATCAAATATTATTATTAATACTGTTAATTATTGTTAACATTATTCTATTAATCATTAATTATTAATATTATTTTTATTAATATTAATAATTATTTTTTAATTTTTATTATTACTAATTTTAGTTAATATTAATATCATTATTTGTGATGAAATATTATCAATATTATTTTTAGTATTATTAATAATTATTAATATTATTTTTATTAATTATTTTTTTTGTAATTTATTTATGTTTTTTATATTTTATATATTACTAAAAAGTAAAATATTATATTTTAATGATTAACGACATAGATAATCTCACATGTTGTAGTTGTGATGCATGTAATCAAACACAAGATGTGGACAGAAATGTGCCACACCTTGCATAGTCAGGTGTGCACATCGTACTTTCAAGCTACAGTCCCTACCATTCAGACACGTGGATTTTTCAAATTTAGACACATGGTATTTTTTGAGAAGTTGCTGTTAAAGCCCACAACCCACTACCACTAGGGGTGCTCACGACCGAACCATGGGATGATTTTATGGACCGAATCGAACTTTTCAGTTTTCAATTTAACCAAACCGAAACCGAACTGATGCAACTGGTTAACCGATTAACTGGTGGACCGGTTAACCACGGTTTGGTTTTTTGGGTTTTTTTATGACCTCGAGATTATTAGAAGGGGGAAAAACCTTCCCTGACGATGGTTTGGAGAGGGTGAACACTGAACAAAATTGTGAACTATGAACTGAGACTGAGAGTGAAAGAGAGAGATTGAGAGAGATCAGTGAGTCTGATTGTCGAGTGAGAGAGTGAGACTGAGAGATGAGAGATTGAGATTTCAGATTTGAGAGGAGACACTAGATGCCAATCTGAGAGAGTGAAGGCTGAATCTAAGAGGAGGCGCCAAACGTCAGTCGAAGGCTTACCCGTTAGTAGGTCTGGCCCGTTGGGGAAGAAGAAGAAGAGTATGAGAGAGAGAACACAGAACAGAGAGTGAGGTGAGACAGACAGTTTGTCGCCTAGTCGGAGTGTCGAACATTGGTGACTCGATCATCGGAAGCCGTCGATGATTCGGTCGGAGGGCGGAGCATCGAAGGCCGTCGGTCCATTGGGGAAGAAGAGAACTGAGATTCTGAGAGAAGAGACTGTGAGAGTCTGATTCGAAGAAATTGATGGAAATCCCCCGAAACAAAAGAAACAAATCACAAAACAGAAGAAAGGCCTAAAAAATTTTCAATTTTCGAGACTGAGAGACTGGCAATCTCCAGTTTGGTAATCTGGCACTCTAGCAAAGGCCAAAACATTCTCTTTGAAACTTTCAAAGAGAGTTTGAAAGTCTCTTAGACTGTCGAAATTGTTTATTCGATTTTCAAAAAAAAAAGTAAACAAATATAATATAATATATAATATAAATATATATTATTGTATATATATCGATCGGTTCAGTTAATTGCTGGTTTTTTTAAATGGTTAACTGAAGCTATCTGTTTTTTAAGAATATCGAACCGAAATCGAACTGACCGGTTCAGTTAACCAATTTTTTGGTTTAGTTTTTCCGGTTTTTTTGCTCACCCCTAACTACCACCATTTTCAATCAATTCCTAAAAAATGCAGAAAGTGCAAAAGTGTTTATCCACAACCACTTCTGCCTACATTCTATCAATCTCACTTAATCATTAACCCTTTACGTATCATAACAAAAGAAAATTATCCATATTCTAATAATTATTGAAAATCTATTTTTTTTAATTTTAATAATTATTTAAAACATCAATACATATAAATTTAACAATATTGATTCCATAATGTAAATTTAACATTACTGATTCCCCGTACTAAATATGGTGTCATTCACTAGTTTCTTCATGACAAGTAAGGAAACTGCTCCTAATGCACACTGAGATGTGCTATAGGGTGCCTTCCGTGGGGAGCCAATCCGAATTCCTCTATCAAGTGCCAAACACACCCTTATGCTTCTCTCGTTTAACCAAGACCTCAAGTGAGCTTCACCTGATTAGATGATGTAAGATGTGGATCATCTGATTTTTATTCAGTTCATTGGAAGTTTATAAGATGTAGAAACCTTTTATTTTTAAAGATGTGTTATGAGGGACATCTTATAATAAAAGATAAGTAGATTCCAAGCCACATTGAGGATAAGACCTATTCATGGGTCAGGCTCGAGTTGAGCATTTACCAAAATTTAAGGCTGTGTTTGGCTTAAAAGAAAATATAAGGAATGGTAGAAAAAAGTAGGGAAACTTATACATGGTTTATATGGGTTTCCCTACCTTTTCCTTCCTTTCCTTACATTTTCGTTCAAACCAAACACTGTCTAAATGAGCGCAGGTTGAAGTCCGAAGCCAAAACAATGTAAAATGTGCAAGGACCCATGAACAGGTCTAATGAGGATGAAGTGAACTAAGATGGGGAACTAGCTTTAAGTAGACACTTTATGATCAATTCAGCCACACTTGGCTACAAGATCTCATCTTTTAAAGTCAACTTCTCAGTTCTTAAATTACAAGGGTGATGTTGTATGGATGTCATTGATATGATCAATGCATCCAAGACTTAAATTTCACTTGTGGGGCTAAAGTTAATGTCTTAGCAAAAGTCGTTTGTTATAATAAAGCTTGAATAGGAGCCATTGGCAGGATTTCTTAAAATAATCTTTCTCCTCCTCTTCCTTGCCCTTGAATTTCAACACTTTTCCCCTAAAAGCATCCTCCATTGACCTTGAATTATTATCAATAAAGTTTAAAATTTCAATATGATATGCCTTGTATTGAGTGTATCGTATCATATCGATGGCTTCACGGTACTCTTATTTATAGGTGTTTTAGTACGCTTATTTATAGGTGTTTTACCCAAGGGAATATGAGCAACTTAAAGGGTTTTTGAGAACATGGTTGATTTTGTTTTTAAAAACAAAAACATTTGACGCATCGATAAAACTTTATTATTTTTTGTTTTCAAATCATGTTATCAAACACGCTCTTAAAAGAGTCAAAGAGACCATTACTGAGAAATATGACATCAGGTAACCTTTTTTTTTGGCTTATAATATATTAGGGGTGATTATTATTGGGTTATGATTATTATTGAGCACATGTCCATCAGATGGGAATCTTTTGGAAGTTAAGTAACAGAATGTTAATACAGGGGGCAAAGTGTTGAATTTGTAAACTTAAGGGGTAATAATTTGTAATTTATCTTTTTTTACTCCTTGCACAGTCAGGTAAATGATTTCTTAATCTAATGGGCATTATAGGCAATATCCTTGGATACAAATATAGAGGTTGGGGACATGTGGCACAATACTAACTGCTAGTGATGCATTAGTGGAGAAACATCTGTTAAGCATGTTGTAGCCTTTGGACTAAAGTTGTGAATCACAGCCCTCGATGTATTATTGATGTGACCTCACCTTGAATGAATTAGATGATATGATGTTAAGGAGCTATAAAATACATCCAAAGGGTGTGATTTAAGATTTGTTTTTAATTATTTGATAAATCCAAAAAGGTGCTACACAAGTAGTGATGACAATTTTTCTCATTTCCCCGATCGTATGGGTTCCTATCCCGAATATGAGGATGATGATGATTTTCCCCATAGGAGATAGGGTGAGGATGGGAGAGCACTCCCCACCCTTTAGGGCGGATGATTTTCCCCCATGGGGGAAAGGGCTAGGATGGGAGAGCACTCCCCACCCCTTAGGGCGCCTGATCTCCATCCCATGAGAATCCCCACTTATATATGTTTGTATACATATATGTATATTAATATTTTTAAAAAGTATGGTTAAATATATTTTTATCTTTTCTTAATAGAATTATAAATTATAAATATTTTATTTTTAAATTTTAAATAAAAAAATAAAAATAAAATAATTGACATTATGAAAAAATATGGGGAGTAGAGATCCCCATGGGGCGTCCGAGAATCAAGAAGGCAAATTACATTAAGATAGCGCATAGCGGATTTCCCATGCCAGTCTTGTCTCTTTATCTCTAACAGCCATTATGGGCCCTATGCAATTAAGGCATGAATTATTGATCAAGTTTGGAAGGAGTATAAATGTAAATATGTACAATGCAAAAATACAAATACAAACTGAGCTTTAGGTTCACTTTGAAAAGAATACAAATGCAAATATGAGCTGGAAGCGGGCCGTATGCATTTAAGGCGTGAATTATTGATTCCACATAAAGTATGCATTGAGCAGGCTTTATAAATTCTAACTTTTCTCTTCATCATGCATTTGCCTTCATTTTGCCTTGCATTTCATCAATATTTCTCTCCAAAGTACTAAGCCATGGGATCAGACGGCATTTCGAGCAGCATCCTCCAAAGCGAAGCTCTCTCCAAGGTCTTCAATTATTGTATTCTTTCTGGGTGTTGATGAGTAAAATCAAAATCAAAAGGTCGTAATTAATACGCCTTTTTCATGTTGCAGTATATCTTAGAAACAAGTGTTTATCCAAGGGAGCATGAGCAACTTAAAGAAATTAGAGAGGCCACAGCTGAGAAGTATGGTTTCATGTAAGTTTACTCTTTGTTCTTCTTCCTTTTTCTTAATTTGTTCCTTTCAGTAACGAGGTTGCTTTAATTTGGAGGTAAATAATTAATTAACAAGATGGTTTAAGTTTAATCTTCAACTGTTTATTGGGAAACATGTACATGGTATAGGAGCATAATGAGCTTGGCGCCAGATGAAGCACAGTTCCTATCAATGCTTTTAAAGGTTATGAATGCCAAGAAGACATTAGAGATCGGAGTGTTTACTGGCTATTCTCTTCTCACCACTGCTCTTGCACTGCCAGAAGACGCCAAGGTTGGTAACTCTCAAGTCTCATCCTATACCCCCAATACTATTTTGTTTTTGGTTGGCAGATGGGAGTTTAGAAAGAATTTACAAGGGTTGCACGCAACCACGGTTGCAGAATATCTATATATTTTTGGTTTTAGCCTTGGGTTAGAACCGCGAATTACACAGTCCGGATCAGATGGGGACACACTATGGGCCATCCGTTCGGTTCAAATGATTGGACTGTTTGACTCAGAAACTGAATCCTTAATCGGTTTGTTGTCTGATTCGATATTAAAAACCTTAATTGAGATGATATATTTATGTAGCATTAATTGTTAATTGTTTATACTCTACACTATTTACTTAGTTAAATTTAGCAATAGAATATGTGAAACTTTTCTTTGTAGGTAACAGCAATTGATGTTGATAAAAAAGCCTTTGAGCTAGGATTGCCATTTATCCGCAAGGCTGGCGTGGAGCACAAGATCAACTTTATGGAGTCTGATGCCATGTTGGTAATAAAGGAAATGTTGAGCAATGTGAGTTCATAGTTCCTTATACATCACACATAAGAAAGCAATAATATTTGTTTTCTTCATATTTCCCTATTCCATGCATGATTCACTTTATGATAGGTAGGGGTGAAAAATCAAACCAAACATTAATAGTCTAAGTTAAGATTAGGGTTGAAAAATCAAAGTTTTTATTTTGCAGGGTGAAGATGGTTTCGATTTTGTATTAGTGGATGCTGACAAAGAAAACTTCATCAAGTATCATGAAATACTGATACAATTGGTGAAGGTAGGAGGAATTATTGCATACGACAACACACTGTGGTTTGGCTCAGTTGCACATGCAGAGGGTGATGAGATGTCAGAAGTTATGAGGAAGTACAGGGACTCCATGTTAAAGTTAAACAGCTACTTGGTTTCTGATTCTCGCATTGAACTATCCCATCTTTCCATTGGCGATGGCCTTGCTTTATGCAGGCGTTTGTATTAATCTTCACTAGTTTGAGTGCAAGATGATGAGTGAGGAGAGAGAGAAATGGATGGATTATTAGCTTAATTAGAATTCCTGCATGGAAGCTTGGACGTGGAGCTTAAGCAAGTAGCAGTATTATAAAATAAATATTTTTCTTTAGGCAATAAGTAGTTAATGGTCATTTTGTATGAATTCCACTCCTGAGCTTTTTGTTTTTTTATTTGGTGGTTTAAGAGATTAAATGAAGTTTGGTACTTTGGTGTTTGTAATGAAAAGTGCACTTATGGATGGTATCTACATCAATATTGTAAAATGTTTTGAAAGCCTTCTTGTTAGTATTTCATTTGATTAAGAGGATAAAGTTAAAAGATTTAATTTGATTTGTTACTTTGTATCAGCACGTTTCCCAAGGCAACAGATAAAAAATATACATGTATTTACTTTTTAAAGATCTAATCATGGGCAGGTTGGAGTTGAGCTTTTACCAAAATTAAATGAACCCGGACCAAAGCCTGAAGCCAAAAGTCAACATCACAAGGCCAAAAGTCAAAATTATGATCAATTCAGCCATACAAGGATCGCAGCTCTTAAAGTCAACATCACAAGGGTGATCTTGTACCGCTCAATGCATTAAAGGCTTAAATTTCACTTGTGGTGCTAAAACCATGTCCTAGCAAAACTAGGTTAATAAAATATTAATAGGACCCATTGACAGCCTAGAGAGAGAGATCCTTGAATAAATGGTAATGCTCGGGATCTCCTATTACCCACATGCATTGGGAACATCTAGCGGTGGCAATTAGACGGGTTGGGTTGTATTTGGATTGGGTTGAGCTTCAATCTAATTCATCTAATCCGTTAACCTATTAATAAAATTAAATGGGTTGGATTCAACCCAAATTTATTTTAACCCAATCTAATTCATCTAAATTCATTAATCTTATATTTATGTATATAAAGCAAAAAATTAACTCCCTCTTGATAAATAAGTTGGTCATAGCTTAGTGGTAATATTAGTTGCTATTTACATAAGTGGTGAAGGCTCAAATCACATTACATGCATGTTAATTTTAAATAAGCGGCAAAGCCATTTAACTATGTTTGGATTTCAGGTTTGATCAAACCACTTAGGTTCAAACCGGTTAGACTAACTTGAACTATCTAATTGGATTGCCTTCGAGCTATTCACATCAAGGGTGGTTGACTGTTTAGATCTGGATCAATCTGGTCGGACCAGACCGGACCGATTTAGTCAATGGCAGATCGACATGGACCGGCCCATATCAGGTTTGTGCACAGGTTTGAGACCGATCCGACCAGTCCGAAGCAGGTCAAGAGAATTAAATCAGACCGGTCCAAATTTGGGTCAGGTTGTGCGAATACGGTTTGTACCGGGCGCTCCAAATCGAGTAAAGTAAACGGGGCATATATTGGGTCGGGACGTTGGGTCTGGACCAAACAACCCACGTCATACCCGTTTTGGATTCGGGTTGATCCAGATCGGCATGTCCCGAGTCGGGTTGGGATCAAACTGGGCTATCTGATCCAAACGAACCGAACTGAGGTGATCGGGTCTGTTCATATTTAGACCAAATTGAGCTGGTCTAGACTTGAGTCAAGTTGATTTGGATTTATGTCGATTTGGGTGAAGTGTGTTGATTCGAGACAAAACTAATTTTAATTAATAATTAATAGAAAATTAATGCATTAATTATAAATTATTTCTTTCAAATAAAGAAAATTAAAAACAACTTAAGGAATTAATACTTGTATCTTTAGTGGTTAACCCAATGGTTATCCACAACCCAACCCAATCCAACCCATTTAAATTGACCCAATGGGTCATCAACCCATTTCCAACCCGCCAAGTAAATGGACAAGTTGGGTGGGTTGGGTGGGTTCAGCGGGTTGGGTGAAAAATTGCTACCCCTAAGTATGGTTATAATGTCCTATGAGTAGGCATGAGTAAGAGATCCCAAGTGTTTCTTTTCATATTCAGAGTATATCTTTTTTTTCCCTATAAGTGGGAAATGAATTACAACCAATGTGGGGACGCTTTTTCCCTAGATGTTGCACAGGTTGTTAGTGCATACCTTCTAACTATAGGTCTTCTAGCTTTCCTCATGAATGTAACTGGTTGTTAGTGCATGCCTTCTAACTATAGGTCTTCTAGCTTTCCTCATGAATGTAACCGGTTGTTAGTGCATGCCTTCTAACTATAGGTCTTCTAGCTTTCCCCATGAATGTAACCGGTTGTTAGTGCATGCCTTCTAACTATAGGTCTTCTAGTTTTCCTCATGAATGTAACCGGTTGTTAGTGCATGCCTTCTAACTATAGCTCTTCTAGCTTTCCTCATGAATGTAACCGGTTGTTAGTGCATGCCTTCTAACTCTTCTAGCTTTCCTCATGAATGTAACCGGTTGTTAGTGCATGCCTTCTAACTATAGGTCTTCTAGCTTTCCTCAATAATGGGCTTTATATTCCGTGGGGGATCCATATCCTTTTAAACTATCAACAATGAGCCTAGAGTCTCCTTCAACTGATATCCTCTCATGAGAAAGCCTTCTCGTAATTTTAACTGCTTCTAAAGCTGTCCAACCCTATGCTACAAAAATTAAAAAAAAAAACAAGTGTTTAATTACCTAAGGCTGCGTTTGGTAGAGGTGTAAATGAGAATCGCGATACACTTTACACCTCGGTTCAATTTTGCAGGCATTTGGTAGTAAGTGTTAATATACCTCGTCAATCGGTGTAAAAGTCCATTCTTGTCAGAAAATTCATTGAAAATCAGTGAAAATTTTACATCACTAAAATCGATGTAAAATTTTACCGATCTGCCCAACGGTTAAAAGGGTAAAGTGAAAAACTCAAACCCGCGATCTGTCCGTTGCCCCTTTTGTCGGGGCAAGGTTCTTTCGAGACAGGGTTATCTATTCTTTATCTTCCTCTGATGAGAACAGAGAGGCGGCGACAACAGTGGTTGACCGTCGGAGGAAGATGATGGTGGGGCGTAGCCCTTTCTGCCGTGGTTGACCGTCGACGACAGTAGTGGTTGCCAGGGCAAGAACCGGTTGGCCATGCTCTGTACCCATCTCCTCTAAGGTTTAACTCCTCTTCACCTGAATATCCCCAGTCTCTCTCCTTCTCTACCATTGCCATGGTTATCCAATTGACTACTGTGAGTGGCCATGGCATCGCCTTAGCTTTCTCGCCATTCATGGGGTTCCCAAGTGCCGTGGCAAGTCAGTACCTAGGACTGTTCAATGAAACTAACAATGGAGACTTTCTTCGATGGCGTTTTTGCCATAGATCTAGATACAATTCTTAGCCTCGAATTTGCTGATATAAATGATAATCATGTTGGGATCGATGTGAACAACCTTAAGTTGATTGAATCAACTCCAACGACTTATTATTCTAGCAAAGACGGGATCAACAAGAGCTTGCACCTCATAAGCGGAGATCCAATGCAAGTTTGGATAGAGTATGATGGTGTAGAGAAGCAACTCAATGTAACATTAGCTCCACTTTATTACCCCAAACTTGAGATTCCCCTACTGTCGACATCACTTGATCTTTCTTCTATTTTCATGGACTCTATGTACATGGGTTTCTCTTCGTCCACTGGTGCAATTGCAAGCTCCCATTATATTCTCGGATAGAGCTCCAACAAAAGCAGCCAAGTGCAAGAACTGGGTCTGATACGCCGCTCACTGCCGCTCACGTATGAGAGCCTCTCCTATTGCAACGCCCGGTCACCAGTTTCTGCGTCTGATACACTGCTCACCGCCGCTTGCGGTGCTCTGTTTCTTGGCCGGCCAGCAAGGACTGCAAGGACTTTTACCTCAATGATTTACCAAACATGAATAGTGTTAAATGGGACAAACATCTGCTTCCCATTTTACACTCTCATGAACCCATCGATGTAATAATCCAAAGTGTAAATTTAGATTTACAACGTGATCAAATGTAGCCTAAGGGAATATAAGCAACTTAAGCTTTGGAATTTTGAAGAGGGAAGTAGGTCAATGGAATTGTGGTTTCCATTGACTAATTCACCCATGTTCTTATTTAAGAAATGTGTAGGATCCACAACAAAATTGATTTTCTGGGTATCACTTACTCGAGTAAGTGAGATACCCTTTGTAGACTTTGATTAGTTTTTTTTTTTTTCTCTGCAAAAGATTCATTGAAGGAAATTGAGGGAACATTTGGGTCCCTTTCTTACGAGATTCCAAAAAAAGGAGAGTTAAGTTTACCAAGCTGGCATTACTATTTACAAAAGAGTTTCTATACCTAGCTTGTTTTGCCAGGGCTGGCATTACTAAGTTCCTGTTTACATACAGAATTGTAATATTTTCAAAAAAAGAGTGAAGTTCATATATATGATCATATAAAGCCTATAGGTCCCATGTAATATGCCTGTTTGTTCCTTTCAGCTTCATTGAAACCTCTTTGGTGTCCGAGAGCAAAAAACTTGCTTTAATACCCATACAAAAAAACTTTCGTAAACCTCTAATCATTGCCTAGAGTTCAACTGCTGCTGGTGATCTTGTCAAACGTGGTTGTCCTTTTGACATGATAAGAGGAGACCTGTGAGAGAACATATATATAATAGTGGATGTAGTTTGTGTGGTGGCACTCCAAGAACCATCCACTAAGATGATCAGGAGGTCTGTAAGGAGAGCTCTTTGCAAATTCCAATCTGATTGCAGATCTGGTGGATTCGAAATTCTGAGTTCGATTTCTTTATAGTTGCAGCAACTTTCATCCTTTCTCAGAATTTGGAGAGGGTCTGGGTTCACCTTATTAAAAATTTGATCATTTCTTGCGTCCCATAAACTTCTGAAAATGGCACATATCTTTACAATATAATTATACATTAGAACTTTATTCTGCAAGTGAGAATTATGTTGCCACCACCATTGGATCAGATCCTCTTGGCCAGAGTTCAGAAAAATTTCTAGAACAAGACCAACCTGGGCCTGCATCCAAACAGCCCTTGAGAGAGGGCATTCCAAAAAGTGGTACTCTTGGATCTCTAGAGATTCCTTACCCAGATAAATAAAAACAAAATTGAAATGGTAAGTACTCCCAAAAGATACACTTAGCCGGGTAAAATAAACAAAAAAGAATATGGGTAAGTGCATTTATCGAGGTAAGTGCACTTACCCAGGAAAATAGGTTCAAATTTATTCTTTTTTTTTCTTCAATTAATTTTCTTTCTTTCGGAGGGTTGCTAGTGAACTTGACAGTTTGATCCTTGGCTACAAGCCAAGTGGACAATTTATGATAATGGATGAGCGTTGTTGGGTTAAAACTGAAAAGCGAACGAAAAATTTTAGTTTCAGTTTTTTGGTTATTTCATTTCGATTATTTCGGTTTTATAAAATATCGGTTTCAATTTCGATTTCGATTTTTAGGTTTGAAAATTTGGTTGGACAAAAAACCAAATTAACCAAACTTTATTATCTATATAATATATAAATTAACATATAATACATATATAATATCTAAAATATAATATATTATATTTTATTATATTATATATTAAAATATATAATTTATTATATATTGTATAATGTATATTATAATACTTATTTAATATGTACAATATATATTAAAATATATATAATGATGAAATTGAGTTTAAACCGAAATAACAAAAAGCCAAACTGGAAATTTTGGTTTTAGTTGTTTCGTTTTTTTTTATTATTTCAATTTTGCTTCGGTTTTTCATTTAAAATTTTGATTTATTCGATTTGATTTTTAATTGAATAAACTCACTCCTAATCAATTCAGCCATTTGGTTACATGACCCTTGGCTGCAAACCATTCAAATTTTGAAAGAATAAGAGAAAAATATAAAAAAGCATAATCAGGCATGTTAAAGCATATATCTCTTGTTATTGTTGTTATTGTTTCAATTTTTAATATTAATGTTATTTACATTTTTTGTTCTTTTCTGTATTTTCTTCTTTTTCTTTGTCGTGTTTTTACTTTCTATTTTCCTATAATTTGTTGTTGCATTCTTTTTCCTTCATTTTTAACTTTTATTTTCTATAGTTTCCTATATTTTCTTTATTTTCATTTTTTGTTGTATTTTATCAATTTCTTTTATAATGGTCCATAAAATGACATAAAAGGCAATTAAGGGTTTATGAAGCATTTAAACACCCAAAGACAATTAGTCACATCAAATGAGAATCCCAATTGCAAATATGGTAGAGTCTCAACAATAAAGTGTTTGAGAAATGCAATCTCAACAATAAAGTGTTTGGAACCACCCCTACCTAACAGTATGAAGATCAATGTAGATGGGGAGCTATAGGAACTCATAAGGCAGGAATATGAATCATGATCACACGAGCAAATGAGCAATTGCTATGCCAAATTGCACTTCAATGGAGGCTGAAGCTCTTGCTTTTTATTACGGATTGCAGTTTGCTGTTGAATTATCTTCGCAACATGTTTTAGGAGACGACACTTCAAATGTCACAACTCACAGTTTTTATTGGTGGGCTCTATCAGTTTTTTCAACCAATAGTTGATCCATCCGGTTGAACCATTTTAACTATCACCCAATTATGATTTTAGGGTTACTTTTAGTAAAACTTAGAGGACAGTCAAAAACTGTTGCCTTGGTCAAAAACAATCCAATCCGGATGGTCGTTGGACCGTTGACCCATTTGACTCGGTGACTAGGTCGTTGCACACTAAATGTGTATGCAAAATTCGAGAGGCCATAATTTTGCATTCTAATGTTTATTTGAGATGATTTTTTTTTTATTTTGGGTAACCTTTTGAAATATACATCTCCCAAGGATCCATAAGCGTCTTGTCCTACTATTTCCATAGAAAAACCCTTTTTAGCATCAAATTGCAATTTTTAATATTTTATAAATAAAAAATTTTAAATTGAATAAAAAACATAAATTAAATATAAAATAATACATACATTAGAACATAATTATACATTGTTTTATTAATAAAATACATGTACCGGCTAGCCTCATTTAAAGGTCATTAATTCATATTGTAAGGGTGTTATGAAATTGTTTATTATATCAATAAAAAAAAATAAACAGAAGTAAGAAAGTACCTTACAATTGGCATAAGTGTCAATTTATATGAATTCTATTTCACTACTTATACATATTTCAGCTTTTTTCATAATAAATGTTAGGAATGGCAATTTCTATCCTACCAAGTGGATAACTACCCTTAGCCGTCACAGGTAGGTGTGGGTACAAGAACAAAAAGTCAACTATATATGAAAGTCAACTTTATTTTTTCCATGGTAGATACACCACTCATCCTAACATTCACAAATTTTCAACAAAATAAGGAGGCGTGGAGGAATGGGGTTGTCACCCATTCGGATTTTCTGAATGCTTTAGCTGTTCAGTGGGTTGTGGAAACAATTAAGTTCATGGGTTTTGATGGTGCGCAATCCGGTCACTCCTATTTGGCGCTTATGTGGCTCCTGAAAGTTACCTGAGATGGAGAAGATGAAGAATCCCCGGGGGCTTGCCCGGCGGGAACACTCCGACACTTAAGTTAGAATTCTGTGAAATGTGCAAAGAGAGGATGAAGGCTAAGAGTGCAGATAGTGCGAGTATGTGGAAGTTACCTTTGTTCCTTGAGATTGGGCTTCTTATAACAGAATTCAGTTGCATCAGGCCCACTAGCCTCTGACAGGGCAGGTATAACCGCCACTGTCATCCTGCCACAGCCGTTACAGGCAGGGCTGAAGTGGCATGCGCGGGGCCGTCATTGCATGGTACGTGTCTGCCAGGTGTAAGGCACCCTCTAAAGGTGGCAGGCATGACACTGTCTGACGTGGGACATGGCTGTTGTCCCCAGATTTGTCGGGTACGGTGGTCGGGCAAGAGATCTTCCTGCAATATGCCGAACTCCTCTTTCGCGAGTTACCCTGTGCCGAGCTATCCCACAAGTGGCAAGTTGCCCGTGGCAAGCTACACCAAGTTATCCGGCCCGAGGTGTCTTTACCTCGGGGTATCTAGAGGCAGATCGGGGTGTTCCTGTTTGGGAGTGGCCCAAAATCCGCTGAGAGGAGCTCGGGCATTAGGAAAGGTCAGGGGGCCCCGAGCTCGGAGGTAGCTCGGAACGCCTTAGCCTCGGGGAGGAGGTGCAGGTTAGGCGGCTCTCAGCGAGTAGCCTATCCCACTGAGTTGCCAGGCTGAACTCGGTGGACACTTCCCTCCGAGTTGCAGTTGCGCTTGCTGTGCGGCAATGCTGAGTCATCGCTTGAGCAAGGTCACGCTCACGTGTACCCGTGCTTCGAGGTCGGGCCAAATCACCCTCCATCAATTGTCCCCCACTCCTTATGCTGGCAGCGTTGACCCAGCGCGGGGAGTTCATGTTGCGTCGGGTGGATTTGGCTTCGGTACTCATGCTGCTTCGTCACGCGACTCGCCTAGCTGGACCGGTCTAGTTCTCGGCTCAATCAAAAGGAACCCGGGTCGCGTTCGGTTTACGCGCGAACGTCACGCGATTCGGACTTCTCGGACGCCAGAAAACGCGTTAAACAAATTTCATCTCGAGGAACCCGTAGCCGGTTTTTTTGAGAGCCGTTGGATCGTCTCCATCTTGACCGTTAATGCCTGGGTGCAGCGGCTATAAATAGTGGGGGACCCTTGGTCATTTCTTCGCCACAAAGTCTTCAGCGTTAGTGTTTGAGCTCGCGTTTGAGGTTCCCAGCTCGGGTCTTCCAGCTCGGTTACTCCCCTTAGTTCAATTCGTGTTTCCTGCGGTGTGTCCCCGAGCTTCCTTTCCTTTTTCGAATATTCTTTCCTTTCTGCACTGTGATGTCATCTAGTGTAGATACCTCATCGACGAGCCCGAGGTGGGTACCTCGGCTCAGGGTGGTTCTTCTTCCGCCCAGTCGTTCGATGTACGGGTGGCTTTGGGTCATCTGGCATCCACTTCCCATCGAGGTCAGGTGCCAGATCAGTTCGGCCCTTTCACCATGACTCCGGAGAGACTCCAGGACCTCATATAGAGGTTCAACCTTTCTAGGGAGTACTCTTACAGTCTCCCCGACTTCCTCTTCACCCCCTGATTGTTGAGGTGTTGGTGCACTTTAACATTACCTTGGACCAACTTCACCCGAATTCCATACGGAATGTGGTTGGGACCATCTCCCTTTGCTTCGACCGCTCCCTCCCCATTGATCTAGATATCCTTAGTACTATCATGGCAATAAAGAAGAGCGCTTCGGGCACTCTTCTTGGGCACAGGCGGGCTTATTATCTGTCTCCCCGCTCGGGTTTTAAATTAATGCATAAGCTCCCGAGTAAAGACCCGGCTTGGAAGCGGGACTACTTCATAGTTCGGAGCAGCACGGGGTGGCCCTTCCCAACTGATTGGAGGGTGGTCGTTCAAGACCCCGGTGTTATCCTTTATGGGAAGACCAAGAAGTCACTTCAGTCGTGGGCTTAGCTCAGGTTGAATTACAAGGACTTCATAGCCGAGGAGAAGCTCATCCAGGCCGGCTTGAGCCCGGGTAGGTTTTTCTTTACTCTGGTTTTTTTTGTCTCTATGCTTACTTCGGGGTTACTAACGCCGAGCTTCACTGCAGGTCCTATGGAGGCGGACAAGATAGATGGTCAGATGCTCTTCCGCCAGATGAAGAGAAAGAAGCACGTAGCCAAGAAGGTGCGCATTGAGTCTCCGCAGGCCTCCGCCGAGGCTCAGCCTTCACAGGCCACAGTTCTGGAGCCCGAGCTCCCTGGCGTTCAGCCCGTCATCTATCTGGAGGGGGACATGGTGCCTCAGTAGCCTAAGACTGCGGCAGAGCCCACCACTGAGCCTGCCAAGACTGCTGCCAGAGGTGCTATAGAAGCCGCCCCAGAGTCACGCCCAGCAGAGGCTACAGCCGGGGCCTGCCCTATTGGTGCCGCCGCCGAGGCTTCCGAGGAGTCCGCCCATGCAGCAGAGATGACGGTGTCTAGCTCGGAGAGTCAGGGGGGCGAAAGTGTCCTGAACCCCCGGTGTAGTCTCCAAAAGAGCAAGGAGGCTGCGTACCCGGAGGAGGTCACAGAATGGGCTGATCTCACTCCTAGTTAGCTCGGTGCCCAGGCTGCTTCTCATACCATGGTGGTGAGTTCCCTGTGAAAGACCCTCTCTCTTTTTTTCTTTTTTTTTTCTTTTTTTTTCTTTTTTTTTACTGGTCTCCTTCTTGTAGCTGAACTCAGTCGTGCGTGCTTTGACCTTTCAATCTGATCGGCATCTGAAACGGGCTTTGGAAGCCGAGAAGTCATCCCGCGCAGCCCATACCGAACTAAGGGCAGCTCGCGGTCAGATCCACTGCCTGCAGAACGATGCCTCATCTTAGAAGAGCTTTATTAAGGTGTTGTTGGCGGAGAAGAGCGAGCTGGCCCGAGACAAGGACAAACTGAGGGCTGAAGTGGACGGGTTTAAGGTCGACCAAGAAGCCTTGAGGCTTGAGGTTGACAGTCTTAAGGCAGACCGAGACAGTCTCAAGGCAGACCGGGACGCCCTGAAGCTCGAGGTGCAGGGCCTCAAGGAAGTAAAAGGGAAGTTGGAGCGCGAGGTGGAGTACCACCGAGCTGACCTCAAAAAGAAGACCGAGATCTTCGAGGATGCTCTCAAGGAGACTAAGGTTCAAGCAGTTATCGACTACGTCCAGTCTTCAAGATTTGATGATGTGATGACCGAGGCCTACCACAAGGGCTTCAAGCTCAGCTGGTGGTTGATTAGACATCTCCACCCCAGTCTTGATACAAGCGCCATCACTACTTCACGGATCACTGGTGACATAGTGCATCAGTCAATAGATGATCCGGACTCTGAGGACAAAGGTTCCGACGATGAATCAGAGGCCACTGGTCCGGTTACTGCCCCTGAGGAGGTCCCTGGCGAAGGCAACGAGCCTCCAAAGTAGCTCAGTCCTTGTATTTGCGAGCTTGATCTTTTTTTCTTTTTGTAACCAATTTCTTGTAATGAAATATTTGTAATGAAAATACACTTTGCTACATGTTGTGCAATTTACTCTCTTTACTTGCTAAATTGATTATTTTATCCTGAACTGTTAAGCTATTAAGGTAAACACCCGAAGTGAGGGTTTCTCAATTATCGTTACCCCGAACCATCTTCCAGTACTTAGTAGGGGTGACCTTATATGCACTGAGGCGAGTAACATAGTAGGGTATATGTCTGACATGTCTGCGCCCCGTTTAAGTCGACATCGGTTATCCTTAGCGGGTTCAACCTGTTGCATGCTGGGGCGGGCTATAAATCACAAGGTTCGTATCCGTGCTGCCTGTGCCTTAGGCATTACAAATACTTAGCCTATGCCGATAAGGCGGCTAGGTCTTATGTGGTGTCGGGGTATTTCATTAGCTCGGCGTTTTAGCCCTTAGGTTGGAGGAGCGGCTTGTAGTCCGTTCTCCTAGAGTTCACCTGTGCCGAAGAGGCGACAGAGACTTATAGCACCGAGGTCAAGTTAGCTCGGCATTTTTGGCCCTTAGGCTCTGGGAGTGACTCGTAGTCTACTCAGTTGTTACAGGTAATACTGTCTTAAGTTGACAATATTCCATGCCCGAGGTACCTGTCTTCCTTCGAGGGTTTCGAGCTCGTATGTTCCTTCCTCGAGCACTCGTTTCACTTGGTAAGGTCCTTCCCAGTTGGACCCGAGCTTGTCAGAGCCGAGCTCAGGTACCATAACTTTACGCAGGACCAGGTTACTGACGCGGAGGTTCCGCTTCTTGACCCTGGCGTTATAGTACCGAGCTACTCTTTGCTGGTAAGCTGCAGTCCTGATGTACGCGATGTCCCTTACTTCGTCGAGGAGATCGAGGTTGGTACGTAGCTCATCCTCATTTGTCTTATCATTGTATGCTTCCAGTCGCAGCGTAGATACTTCGATTTCTGCCGAGATAACTGCTTCGGTGCCGTAGGTGAGGTTGAAGGGAGTCTCTCCTGTGGCGGTTCTCTCCGTGGTTCGGTAAGCCCATAGAACACTGGGTAGCTCGTCTGCCCACAATCCTTTAGCTCGGTCCAAACGTGCCTTCAGTCCGCAGAGGATGGCTCTGTTTGTGACTTCTGCTTGATCGTTTGCTTGAGGATGTGCGACTGAAGTGAAATTCTGTCGGATTTCCATGTCTTGGCACCAGTTCTGGAATTTGATGTCCTCGAACTATTTACCGTTGTCAGAAATTAGTACCCGAGGTAACCCGAAGTGGCACACAATGTTCTTCCAAAAGAAATTTTGGACGTTCTAGGTTGTGATCATTACAAGAGGTTTAGCTTCTACCCACTTGGTGAAGTAATCCACTGCTACGACTAAGAACTTCTTTTGGCCTGCCGCTGGCGGGAATGGTCCAAGTATGGTGATGCCCCATTGTGCGAAAGGCCACGGGCTGGTGAGATACTTGAGGTCGGTAGCAGATTGGTGGTGGATATTGGTAAGCTTCTGGCATTTGTCACATTTTCTGACGAGCTCGATGGCATCTGCCTTCATTGTTGGCCAATAATACCCCTGTCGTAGTGGTTTTTGGGCGAGAGCTCTGCCCCCCAAGTGTCCGCCGCACAGACACTCATGAGTGTCGCGGAGTATGAGCTCGGCTTCGGTAGGTCGCAGGCAACGTAGGTAGCGGAGCGTGTAGGATCTCCGGTACAACCGTTCGTTTATTATGACGTATTTGGCTGCTTGGCGCTCTACCCTTCTGGCCGCATTGCGCTCTACGGGGAGGGTCCCGTGTAGCAAGAAGCTCGCAAGCGGGTCAATCCAGCTCGTCTCTGCTTGAACGATAGGAGCGGCCTTCTCTGCCCCCCCGAGAATGCTAGGCCGAGGCAGGTTCTCTATGTACACTGTTCTCATAGTGATATCGTTGGTACTGGCTAACCGGGACAGGGCATCCACCTCAGCTTTCTCCTACCTCGGGATTTGCCTAATAAAGTGTGATTGGAAGTTGAGCAGCGCCTCTCTTACTTTGGTTAAGTAAGCAACCATGGTTGGTCCGCGAGCTTCGTAATCTCCTGTGACTTTGTTGACTACGAGATGGGAGTCGTTGCAGATGACGATGTGCTTGCCTTTTACTTCCCTGGCTAAGGCGATTCCAGCTATCAACGCTTCGTATTCCGCTTCATTGTTGGATGTCGTGAACTCGAAGTGTAGTGCGTACTCCAATTTCGTGCCGCTTGGGCCGTGCAGGACTATTCCAGCTCTGCTGCCCTGCTGGTTTGAGGAGCCATCTACGTGAAGGATCTAGGGCTCCTCATCCCAATTCGCGCTTAGCCTAAATAGGAGAGATGCCACACCGGTTGCTACTTCACGGGGCCTGGACTCAACTGGCCCGGGAGCTCCAGGCTCGCCCGAACTGGGGGCCTCGTGCTCAACCGGCATGGGGACTTTGGAGCTAAAAGTGCACTCGACAATGAAATCTGCTACAGCTTGGGCCTTAATAGCAGTTCGCGGCTTGTATTGAAGGACGTACTCGCTGAGCTGAACGGCCCATTTCGTCAGTCGACCAGAGACCTCGAGCTTAAGTAAGACTTGCCTCAGAGGTTTGTCGGTGAGGACGATAATAGTATGAGCCTGGAAGTACGGACGGAGCTTCTGAGCTGCGATGACCAATGCGTAGGCTAGCTTCTCTATCTCTGGATATCTCGTCTCCGCTCCCTGCAATACTTTACTAACATAATAGATGGGTCGTTGGACCCGATCTACTTCCTTTATTAGTACTGAGCTGACCACCTCGTCACTTGCCGAGAGGTACAACTCTAAAATATCGCCCTCTTCGGGTCGGGTTAAGATTGGCACACTAGCGAGGTATTTCTTGAGCTCGTCAAACGCGAGCTGGCAGTCTTGGGTCCATTTGAACCCTTTGCTTTTAATTGCCTTAAAGAAAGACAGACAGCGGGCCGCCGACTTGGACATAAAGCGGCTCAGGGCGGCTACGCGGCCATTCAACCTCTGAACCTCCTTCAACTTTCGGGGTGGTCTCATATCTAAGATGACTTAATCTTATCCGGGTTGGCCTTAATGCCGCGCCGGTTAACGATGTATCCTAGAAATTTGCCCAAAGTAACACCGAAGACACACTTGTTTGGATTCAATTTCATGTTAAATCGTCTCAGAATTTGGAAGACAAAATGTAAGTCTTGTATTAATTCATGTGTGAATTGCGTTTTGACGACCATGTCGTCTACATAACACTCTATTTTTCTGCCAGTTAATGGCTCAAACAATTTATTTACAGGCCTTTGAAAGGTTTCCCCAGTGTTTTTCAACCCAAAGGGCATAACCTTGTAACAATATAGACCGAATTCCGTGATGAAGGCAGTCTTTTCTTCGTCCGCCGGGTCCATCTTGATTTGGTTATAGCCCGAATAGGCGTCTAAGAAACTCAACAACTCATGCCCTGAGGTCGCGTCCACCAGGCGGTCGATCCTGAGGAGTGGGAAACAATCTTTTGGGCAGGCTCGGTTTAGGTCGGTGTAGTCGACGCACATGCGCCACTTGCCGTTATCCTTCTTTACCAGCACGGGGTTGGCTACCCAGCTCGGGTAATGGACTTCTCTTATGAAGTCGGATGCGAGGAGCTTCGCGACCTCCTCGTCGACTGCTTTCCATCACTCCGGGGCTAAGTTGCGTTTCTTCTGTCTAACGGGCCTAACTATAGGATCAGTATTGAGCTTGTGAGTTATAAGATTAGGGTCTATACCGGGCATCTCTGCCGTGGACCATGCAAAAACATCTAAGTTTTGAAATAAGAAACAGACAAGTTTGGATCATAGAGGTTTCTGAACGGAAGCACCGATCTGGAGTGTCCGAGCTGGGTCTGCTACTGAAGTCGAAACAGCGATTGTTTCTTCCGTGGGTGCAGCTTGTTCCTCGCTTTGCTCCGTAGGCCGCTCCAGTTCAAGGTCGTTGGCCACCTTGGTCTTCCCCTTTAGGGCGGCGACATATCACTTGCGGGACTCGACTTGGTCTGTAGGGAACTTCATTGCCAAATGATAAGTGGAGACCACCACTCGTAGGACATGGGTGATCGGCCGGCCTATTATGGCGTTGTATGGGGAGGGGGTCGCGACCACCAGGAAGTCATGGTTAAGTCTGACTACGTAGGACCATGTGCCAACTTCCACAGGTATTGTTACTTTCCCAATGGGCCTGACTTCTTCTCCGCTGAAGCCCACCAAGTGAGTGTTCGTGGGCCGCAAGTCACTTCCCTGGAACTGAAGCTGGTCGAACGCGGCTTTGAAGAGAATATCTGTGGAGCTACCTGAGTCAACGAGGACGCGTCTGACCTCAAAATCATTGATCCTTAGTTTTATGACAAGCGTGTCGTCGTGGGGGTAGTGGACCCCTCGCGCACCGTCCTCCGTGAAGAAGATTGGTTTTTCTGTCTTCGGCCGCTTCGGAGGATTTTGTTCTTCCCTGGCAGCTTCGCGAACTGACGTCCGAGCTGCTGCTGAGGTACAACCTACAACGATCGAGCCTCCCACTATCATGTGGATGGTGCCCCAAACCAGCCTGTCTTCCGGAGGCTGCCTCTGTGACTGTTTGGTCGGCCTGTTGCTGGACTCGGGAGCGTCCTTACCATGCTCCCCTTGCCGACCTGCCTTATTATTATTATTATTATTATTATTATTATTATTATTATTATTATTATTATTATTATTATTATTATTATTATTATTATTATTATTATTATTATTTATTATTATTATTATTATTATTATTATTATTATTATTATTATTATTATTATTATTATTATTATTATTATTATTATTATTATTATTATTGTTATTGTTATTGTTATTATTATTATTATTATTATTATTATTATTATTATTATTATTATTATTATTATTATTATTATTATTATTATTATTATTATTATTATTATTATTATTATTATCTACAAAGTTCCTTAAATATCCACGATGGATGAGCTCCTCTATCTCGTCGCGGAGGTTCTTACAGTTCTCGGTACTATGACCATGGTCTCTGTGAAAAATACAATACAAATTCTTATTTCTTTCATTGGGATTCCCCCTCAGACGGGGTGGCCACTTCACGTACGGGGCGTCCTTGATTGCCATCAGGATTTCGGCCCGCTTTGCGTTCAGTGGGGTGTAATCAGTTCGGTCCACTACAGGAGCTCGGAACGGCTGACCTGGCTTTGCCCCCCCGAGCTACGTCCTTCTTCTTTCGGTTGTCTCCTTGGCTGGAAGGTTCTCCTTCTCTCTTTCTTTTCTCGGGCACGCTCTCGCCCTTCTGGTTGATTTCTTCTTCCATGTCTATGAACCTGTTCGCAAGCTTGAGAAATTCAGTTATGGTCTTCGGCTGGTTGACTACCATATGCCACTTGAATTCTTTGTGCGCCACGCCCTTCTTGGCTACTACAAGGCGCACTGCAGGTTCCAGGCGTGGTATCTACATGCATGCATCGTTGAATCGCTTGATATAGCCCCGGATGGACTCTCCCTCTCTCTGGACTATGTTGAGAAGACTTTCCTCAGTTCGCGGGCATCGCTTGCTGGTGACGAAGTGGGACGTGAAGGCTTGCGCGAACTGCGCCCGACATTTTATCGATCCAGGTGCAAGGTTTCGATACCATGTGTGGGCCACTCCTCTGAAAGTGGTGGAGAAAGCCACGCACATGCAAGACTCACTGGCCCTCGCCAGGTGCATCTGCGACTAGAAGGCGTCTACATGGTCATTTGGGTCGAACGACCCATCATACTTGTCGAGAGGGGGGAGCTTGAAGTTCTTAGGCATTGGAACAGCTAGGAGCTCGGGAGACAGGGGAAAGGAACAAAAAGAAGGGGAGCTTTAACTTCACCCGAGCTTACCTCTTCCCTACCTCCGAGCTCGGGCAGGTTGTGGGTGGTAGATCGGTGAGCTCGGCGGCGGCGTCTCTGCTTCTTGGCGGGCTCCGCATTGGTGCTGCTCACCTCCATGCTGTCAGGAATGGTTTGCGCAGGAAGCAGCTCCGGCCGCTCGTGATGGCTGGGGACAGAGGGATCCTGCTTGGAGTCTGCGGCTAGGATCTCGAACCAGTTCTCCAGAAGCGGGTTTCAAACTTTGATTGCCAAGGTGATGTAGACCTGGCGAGCTGGGGTCCTCCCGACCTGACTTCCCGCGGCGAGACCGGAGTGGCCGGTCTTTCTTGTCTGCTGCGGGAGGAGGCTTGGCTCTTAGGGGGGTTTTGGGAAGCTTCTCCTTGGCATGAAGGATGTTCATCCTGGCGGCGAGACCTAGCTCGCTGCGAGGCTGGGTGCCGAGGAGGGAGCTGAGGCTGAGGCAGCTGAGGGAATTGCTGTTGATAGTGGTACTGGGAGACGTGGTGCAGCACTTGCTGCTAGTAAAGCTGGTGTTGCTGGAACTGCTGCACTTGGGCTTGCATGGCCCGCATGCACTGCATCAAATCGTTGAGCTGGTTCTGGCTGGTCGCTAGAGGGACGAAAGTCGGTTCAGCAAAGGTCGTTTCAACAGAGGGGGGAAGGGGAACACCCATAGACGCCGCTGCTCGCAGCACGTTCAGGCTAGGGACTCCGTCCACCGAGAGGGGAATGGTGAACTGCCCAATGCAGACCGTGGGAACTTGGTGTTGTTCCCTGGTGTTATCCATCTCCATGCTACGTCCGGCATTGCTTGAAGAAGCCATGAACGCTGAGTTTTCAGAGAAGAAAGAACTGTGAAGGTTTAGATGAAGGATTTTAGAAGCGGTTCCCACAGACGGCGCCAAATGATGGTGCACAATCCGGTCACTCCTAGTTGGCGCTTGTGTGGCTCCTGTGAAAGATGCAAAGAGAGGATGAAGGCTAAGAGTGCGGATAGCGCGAGTATGTGGAAGTTACCTCTATTCCTTGAGATTGGGTTTCTTATAACAGAATTCGGTTGCATCAGGCCCACTAGCCTCTGACAGGGGAGGTATAACCGCCATTGTCATCCCGTCGCAGCCGTTATAGGCAGGGCTGAGGTGGCACGCGCGGGGCCGTCATTGCGGGGTACGTGCCTGTCAGGTGTAAGGCACCCTCTAAAGGTGGCAGGCACGACACTGTCTGACGAGGGACATGGCTGCTGTCCCCAGATTTGTCGGGTACGGTGGTCGGGCAGGAGATCTTCTTGCGATATGTCGAACTCCTCTTTCGCGAGTTACCCTGTGTTGAGCTATCCCACAAGTGGCGAGCTGCCCGTGGCAAGCTACACCAAGCTATCCGGCCCGATGTGTCTTTACCTCGGGGTATCTAGAGGCGGATCGGGGTGTTCTTGTTTGGGAATGGCCCAAAATCCACTGAGAGGAGCTCGAGCATTAAGAAAGGTCAGGGGGCCCCGAGCTCGGAGGTAGCTCGGAACGCTTTAGCCTCGGGGAGGAGGTGCAAGTCAGGCGACTCTCAGCGAGTAGCCTATCCCGCCGAATTGCCAGGTTGAACTCGATGAACCCTTCCCTCCGAGTTGCAGTTGCGCTTGCTATACTGTCATGCTGAGTTATCACTTGAACAAAGTCACGCCCACATATACCCGTACTATGAGGTCGGGTCAAATCACCCTCCATCAGATTTCACTATGCCCCATGTATTTTATTACCCGCAAAACAGCCAAAGTATTCAGGTACACCTTGCTCCCGTGTAGGAATGGGCTTGTCATGCCCATGCCAATAGCGAGGAAGGAAGAGAAGGTGGAGACAATTGGCCGCACAATTATTAATTGCTCATAGTACTGTGACTTCTGCTTCCCATACAAAATCGGATTGGCGCCTCACAGCACCTCTCATCCATGTATTATGAACATCTCCCCGTGACAAATACGAGAGATGTTCTCGATATACATGTGGTACGCTTGTGGGCCCCAGTCTGATCTCAATGGCTGTATGCATTTAGCCATGAATTATTGGTTCCACGACCCGTAACACAGCAGTCAGATCCACGCAATCAACTAAACAAGGAAACCAGTGATAATAATGAATTATCAAACCCAAGAAATCAATCTAAATTGAATGTCTCAGATTTGGTTGATAAAACCACCGGTGAGTGGAATAGGCAGAAAATTCAGGATAATTTTCTAGGCATAGTTACCAGGAAAATGTAATTTGAGTTAAATTCAAGATTTCCTTTCAACATAATCGGTCCTTGCACCCATCTTACATAGCCACATGTCAAGAATATCTCTCCTAATCTGTTTTCATTCATGGGGAGAGATGTTCCCAATGTACGACTTCAGGTGTTGTGAATTAGGTGTAGGTGTGAAAAGCCCCCAATTAGGGGTGCAACTCGGGTGGATCCAATCCGAGTTCGAACCGGTCCAACCCGAATTTTTTATAGATTGGACTTGAATTGTCGGTCCTTCGGTTGGGCTCAGGTCCAAGAATTCGGATTTTATATATATATATACACGTGTATATAAAAATGTATATATACATGTATAATTCTAGAGTGGGTACATTGACCCACTCAAGCCCGGCCTGGTGTCGAACCCAACCTGAGTGCATTAAATTATGTTGTAGGTTGGGCTCCGATTAGGAAGATTGGGCTTGATCTTAGGCTTGGGCCTTAAGCCCAAATTATAGGGTTGGGCTTAGGTTGACCATAAACTTAGCCTAAGCTGTCTGACTTGCAGCTCTACCCTGAATGCAGGACTTCAAGTGCTGTGAGGCAAGTGTGAGGCCCATTTAGTGCATTTCAGACAAAAAAATGTTTGTCATGATTAACTCTGAAATTGGAGAAATGAGGGTTTCTTGAAATGTCAAATTGACGTTTTCTTGAATCACCCTGATCATGGCACATTGAAATTTGGAAAAACTTATTACTTTTTTCATAGTTGTCATCATAAATATATTATAATATTAAGTTGAATCACTTTATACGCCCAATCAGCTTGCATACGGACTATGCACACCTACTATAATGGTGCATGGTGCATGGTGCTTAGTGCCCTAGCAGTTTTTTTTTATGTGATATTGCACCATAAGAAACAATATTTCGAACAAAAAAAGAAACAATATTTCGAGCGATGGGATCTGCGAACAACAAAAGCTGTCCCAACTTACTGCCAACTTGACCTGTGTCCACACATCTCACCACGAGACCACAACCCCACCATATTTATGATGTGTGGACACAAATTATGTTGTAACGAGTTGGAAGTATGTTGGACTAGAACCCACCACATCCCACCGTTGCTTGGCACCAAAAGAAAATAGGCCTGGGTTGGGGTGACAAATGGGTGGGTTGAGTTGGGTTGGGTAAGGGTTGAATATCAACCCACCCATATTGATCCACCAACCCATCATCAGTGCTTCTTAAAGGGTCATAACCCACCCTCACCCATTCTAACCCACCTACCATCACCTATAAATACAGGAATGGGTCAAGTCAATCCATATACCAAAAAAAAAACTTTTAAGAAAATAAACTCTCTCGAGTCTACCACGTGCTATAAATGGGTCAAGTCGGCCCATAAAACCAAAAATAACATTTTTGAGAGAATCATCTCTCAAGGCCGCCACGTGACAGATATGACTCGGCCGACCCGTATACCCGAAAATAACATTTTTAAGAGAATAATCTCTACCAAGCCTACCATGTGGCAAAAACGGGTCGAGTCAACCTGCATACCCGAAAACACAAAAAATATGTAAAAAAAATACCAAAACATTTGTATAAAATGCAAAATTTTTTCAAAAAATATAGAAAATACCAGACAATTTGCAAAAATATAGAAAAAATTACCAGAAAATGCAAAAATTTTGTAGAAATAAAAATATAAATAATATATATAATGATTTTTAATTTAAATATTTGTACAAATAAAAATATAAATAATGAAATAATTATTTTAATACTTAAAATAAAAATTTGCACATGAATATTAATAAAGGAAATAATTTGAATTTGAATTATTATAATAAAAATATAACTAATATCATATGAAAATTATTTTAATTTGAACTAAATAATATTGCATTTATTATGTACTACATATTTGAGAATATAATATAAATTGAACCTATCAAATTCACTAATCTACATTTATATAGAAAAATATTTTTTTACCTTATAAAATCTATAGCAATAAAAATATTAATAATTGAATCATTATTTTAGTAATTAAAATTTATGAATTTTCATATGATATACATATTCAAATTTTTAATAGGTTTGATATATTTTAAGTTAATATTATTTGTTTTTATAAATTATTAATTGACATTTTAATTTACATTTTATAATAACATATTTATTGTTTACAAAAATTAAAATATTGTTTATCAAACATTTGAGAATTAATTTTTTAGTTGATTTTTTTTGTTAATGTTAAAAATTAAAAATAGAAAAATAGAAAATTGATATAATAATTCAAATGTAATAGTTGCAGATGTTTTGTGCCTTGGACTTTAATAGAAAATAAAGTAATAATGGATGTGTACATGTATTAATTTATAAAAATCCATTTAATTTTGTCTTGGACTCTTGATTGATGGATTACCAATAAAATTGTGTAATATCTATACATCCGTCTATATTAATTGTAATTTATTTTTTCATATCAACCATTAAAATATACAATACCTATGTATTTATATATTATTTATAGTTATTTTGATATTAAACTTATTGTTAATAATATATTTATGGAATTTGTATATATTTCTCTACCATGTCCAAGCACTTTCATTTTTTTTGTGTGTATTCATACATTTTCCAAATGCATTTGTATCCAAATTGTCTGATACGATACCTAATACTGAAATTTTGATCCTTACTTGTGAATAGGAGATCCAAACTGCTTCATTTCATATTCCAACTGCTTCTTTTCATATTCATAATATATCTTTCTTTGTTCTTTTGATAGATTGGAAATAAATTACAACCAAAGTGTGGATGATCTTTCCCTAAATGTTGCACACAGAAATATAAATATAAAGAAAATCACTTAATAGAAGAGCAACATCAAAGATCCCTATTGAGTGGCCGAACTAGGCTAACCAGTCAGCTGCAAGTTGGCTTCCTCATGCACGTGCCCGAATGTAAGTCAGTGGATGTCTTCTACAGGTCTCGTAGCTTTCCTCAATAATGGGCTTTATATTCCATAGGGTTTCCATATCCTTGTAAACTATAAAACATGAACCTAGCTAGAGTCTACTTCAACTGATATCCTCCCTCTTATGAGCAAACTTTGTCGCAATTTTAATTGTTTCTAAAATTGTCTAACCCTACACTAAATTGGTCGAGTATCTTTGTATTAAAAACAAGTGTTTAACTACCCAAGGGAACACAAGCAGGCCACTTCTTTTTTGGGATTTTGAATGGGGGAAAGTTGATTAATGGGATTGTGGTTCCTGTTGATTAATTTATCCATGTTCTTATTTCAAATATATATAGGACCCATGGAAGATTTGATTTTTGCGAGTACCACTTAGTCACTTACCCCAATAAGTGGTACCCTTCTTAGACATGGGTAAATTGAGTTCCCTAAGACTGTATTTGGTTTGAAGGAAAAAGTAGGGAAAGGGAGGGAAACGCAGAGAAACCTATACAAGATTTGTAAAGGTTTCCTTACATTTCCCTTCCTTTTCCTACTTCTTCTATCAAATCAAACATAGCCTAAGTAGAGGGTAAATGAAAAAATAAAATAAAATGATCAAAAGTTCCCCATAAGATAACATTTACCCAAGTAAATTAAACAAAAAAGAACATGGATAAATGTAATTACTCGAAAAGGTAGGTTCTAAAAAAATAAGCATGACTTAAAGAAAGAAATTAGAGAGATCACTAATGAGAAATATGGCATCAGGTAAATATATTCTTTTTTGTTCATTTTATTTTCTTTCTTTCAGATGATTGCTTTGGAGGTGAGCTTGACAGTTTTGATCCCTACCTACAAGCCAAATGGGCAATTTATGATCAATTCAGCCACTTGGTTACATGATCTCAGCTCTTAAATTCAACCTCTTAGTTATCAAATTACAAGGGTGATCTTGTATAGCAGTCGTTGATTTTAAGAAGGAAGATTCTGAATTTCAACAGCATCAAATAGTTAGGCACTGTTGTCACCGTTAAAATCAAAGACAATGCTACAAACCTACAAGTACACATGTCCTATGCCGAAGAGAACAAGGTTTTAAAAGGTTAAAGGCAAAGATGAGGCGGATGGGACTTGGAGACATTCGCAAGCACCAAAAAAATCTTCTGTAATTTATGTTCATGCATGTTAGGTAATAATCTTAAAACCACCAAAATTCTTGTCATATCATCTTATAAATCCCAAGGTTTCTATTTTATTGGAAAGTAGAATTCAAAAAACTTCGGGTCCATTTGATTTATGCGAATAGGGGTTTGAAATTTCATTTGGAATGATTCATTTTCATTTCAACTGTTTGGTCGGACCATTGGGCAGAATCAAAATCAAATTCCCGTTCTTGGTGGAATGGCATTCCCAGTATGAGGGAATGATCATTCCTTTCCGCTTCCCTAAGAATGAGAATCTATTCCAGTCAATTCTAATTTCATTTCCAATTCCCACCGTAAACCAAGCGGAGTAAAGGTTTGGATGGCCCAATGGGCCCTAATCCTTCAAACCTGCATAGCATGACATATTGTAAAGGGCCCAAGTCAAAATTCCTATTTATCTATATCTATACTATCAATAAAAGAGTGAATATTCTTTTTTCTGTAATTTTTATTGGATGTTTTTTACCATTTTGTCTAAGCATAGAGGGCATATACATCCTTTACTCTCATTTCAAAAACTACCCACTTATAATCGTTCAAAAACTGCCAGGGTGTTGGAATCATGTATTATAACTGTTCAGAAACTGCCCATTTAATACCTTAATTAATTTTTGGATAAATAAATTATAAAGAGTGATCATAAATTATAAATAATTCTGTGTTAAAGATATTATCACGTGTAAATACACGTACACGTTTACTAGTAAGGACCTGAATCAAAGTTAGGATCCCCTATTCATTCATTGTTGTAAGTTCTAACACATGCAGGGTGAAGGTGGTTTCGATTTTGCACTAGTGAACGCTGACAAGATAAACTATATCAAATATCACGAAGTACGAAGTACTGATAGAGTTGGTGAAGATTGGAGGAATTACTGCATTCGACAACACATTGTGGCTTGGCTCAGTTGCACTTGCAGAGGATGATGATCAGATGACGGAATTATTGAGGATGAATAGGGACTCCATGTTGAAGTTAAACAGCCACTTGGCTTCTGATTCTCGCATTGAACTATCCCATCTTTCTATTGGAGATGGCTTTACAGTCAACGTATCCATGCCAATGTATCCACATGTGAATGCCTTTCAATAAAATTTGCATATCAAGAATCTCCATACCAAGAAATCTGGTTGGGCTTTTCATTTGATTCAGGGATCTAAGGCTGTGTTTGGTTTGAGCAGGGGTAGAGTTAGTATTATTTTTTTTCTTGAGGGGCCCAAAAATTAGTAAATATGGATGAGGGGGCCAAAAGATAGTAAACATGGATAAGGGACCAAAATATAGGTGAGACTTAAATGGGTATTGCGGGGACTTCCAATGCATAGGGGGATCATGGCTCCCCTCTACCACCCCCTAGCTTGGTCCCTTGGTTTGAAAGAAAAAGTAGGAAAAGGAAGAGAAAGGTAATAAACCCTGTACAAACCTAGTATAGGTTTCACTACCTTTTCTTCCAAACCAAACACAACATCAAGTTAAAGATTTGATTTGTTATTAAAGGATATGAATTAACAATATGATTACAAGGAGGAAATTAACTTGATTTTAGAGTAGGGTCTGTTTGGTTTTCAATATTAGGGATCTGGGTCATTCGGATTCCAATTGTTTGGTTGGACAGAATCAGAATCTCATTTCCATTCTTTCTGATGGAATTGCATTCTCTCACTTGAATGAATGGTCATTCCCTCCCCCTCCCTTGGGAACAAGATCCTATTCCATCTTATTCCAATTTCAATTCTAATTCCGATTTTTGTCTAAACCAAACAGACTAGGGGAATAGATCATTCCAGTTTCAATTCCAAGGGATTTTGATTTTAATTCCAACTGTAACCAAATATATCTTTAAAAGTTTGGTCTATGCCACTCTTTATCTGCTTGGGAGGCAATTTACATGCTCCACAGAGAAGCTTTCTTATTTGAGGGATTTGCATTAGCTTATAAATTAGCACATGAAACCAAAAAGACTTTGGCTTTCCCAGTTCAATAGCCTCCGCCATCTACAAGGCTCTCTCATGCTAGACGTTACTCCAAACACTGTTGCTTTTATATAAAGTGCCTGTTTGAGAGGTTTTAAGCTAGCAGTCAAGTGGCCATCAGCTATGTTGGGTCAAAACTCCATAAAATCAAAAGTAGTTGTCTCTCAGCCCAAAATAGTGCTTTCATCTAAAGCTTTTTTTAGAGAGCAAGGAGTAGCTGAACGCAATAGATGTTCAGTGGGATATGGAACCAATTATAAGGTTCCACGCTAGTAATAAAATACATGGGACCCGCACCTTTCATAGTGGGGCCCATGAATTTATTACTGGCACAAACCTTATCATTGGTTCCATGGCCCGCTGAACAGACATCGCGTTCAGCTAATCCGAATTATCATTTAGAGCCTATTTGGCAGGGCTTCAGCTTTGGTTGAGCTGTTTTCATTGAGTGGCTTTCAAGAAGCTATTAAAATTAGCTTCATTGGAAAACGGTTCCTAAGCTGAATGAATGCATGTTGTGGCTTTTCGGGTTTTGCAACAAACACAGCTTTTGTGTGGGGCCCACTTTGCAAAGCCTGAAGCCATAGTGATTTCTCCAAATTAGTTCCATCAAAGTTTCAGACCTCCCAAATGGGCTTGAATTTCATAAACTAACATATAAAGGAGAGAAAGCCAAGACATCAAAGGCTCTCAAATGTATGTCATTCATTAGAAACTTAAACCTACTAGTAACTATGCATATGCTTTGCACATGACAATTTCAGACGATGATAATGATAGTAATAATATATCCAAATTTTTTTATAAATTTTATGTATTTTTTATTTTTTATTATTAATCATATGAAAATTGCAAAATCCAACTCTGAACACTTCATCCAAATATGTGATAATTGGATTAAATTGTAAAATTTCAAGTATCATTGACAAGCCTACCTGCTTAGTTAGACTCTTCTTTTTGTAATGTTTTATCTTTTTGGTGTATCTTTTGTTCATTTATCAATAAAAAAATGTAAGGTTTAAATAGAGGGAATTGAAGTATTTTAGTCAAAAGAAAATTCCACAATTTTATTTATATTTTTAATAGTAGTGTAAATATAGAATTATAGATGTGCTCAACTTTTTCTATAACTTTTTTTGTGTTTCTGTGTATAAAAATAATTCCAATATGTCACTCTTACTTTTTGTTTAATATGATAATTATATGATATTATACATGTGTTTGAATGTTTTTTTACAAAAGTTATTTATTTACTTTTGTATTTTATATTTTATTAATTTTATTATTTATTTACAACATTAAATGTTAACACATTTAACCCAAAAGTTGAACTAGTGATCTTTGCCAAATAGTAAAATAATTCAATTCCAAATTATGTATTTCATTTTCATTATCAATAAAAATAATTCTTGTTTATTAGACATTTTTTAAGTTAATTAATAGAAATATCATAAATGTGTTAATTTTTTATATTTATTTCTATTTTAAAAATTTTATAACCTGACTATGACTTCATAAGTTGATATATATATATATATATGGGGGTGGAGTTTATATTGTTAAAAATATTGACATAGATCTAATTAATAGCATTTATTAGTGAAAAAATAATTTAAATATAGGATTTAATAAGAGAAAATGGGAGTTAATACCTTAAGTATAAGACTTAAAAAGAGGGTATTAAATGAGGTGGAAAGTAATAATTAAAACTACATTTTCAACCCTTACAATTAGAGATTGACTAAATGCATAAATATGAGAATTTTAGGAGCCATTAAAGATGTAATAAATAACTTTTATACCCTTTCTCAAACAAAGAAATAGAGGGTAATCTTAGTCCAAAAAACTTTCACTCTACATCCACACTTTTATATGTGGTATAGATATAGATTAACCAATTAATCAAGTAGTCATAAGGATGAACATGGGTTGGGTCGGACCATATGATACCAAAGAAATATATCATAATTACCAAAATATTATTTTTATAATCAAAATTCTTTATAATTACATTGGATTTGGAATTTTAAGTAAACCTATTGTTCCATTTTATGGTACTAGTAAATATGTACATGCATTTGCACGTGATAGTATCTCCAAGACAAAACTATTTACAATTCATGGACAGTTTTTGAACAGTTATAAGTGGGCAGTTTCTTAACTGTTACAAGTGGCAGTTTTTTTAGTGAGAGTAAATTACATATATGCTCTTTTTATGCCTATTGTATGTTACTTAGATAAGGGGTAAAAATGTCTAATGAAAAGCCCAGAAAATGGGGCTATTCACTCTTTTATTAATAGTATAGATATATGTTTTTGTTTAATTTTATAAATTTAGCATAAATTTATATACATTTACTAATATTTTAATTGAATCAGATCCAATTTGGATATCCAGATATATAAATAAATTGAACTAAAATCTATGTTTTTATACACATCCATTGGATATCAAATCGAATTCAGATCTCTCATATGGATTGGGATTGATTATACTCGATATCCCATTTGCTGCCTTAGGCCTAGCCTAGGATGTACATAATATATTCAGCATGTGGATCAGGCCGGATTGAAGGTTATTCCTGAGTCCTGTCCCAATCCCGAGATTTAGGAAGCCCAACATTAAGCCCAATCTGCACAAACTTGACCTAGCCCCAAAATAAAATCAAAACCCTTGGGTTGGGCTTGGGCTGGTCAGGTAGGGTTATTGAGTCAAAAGTACTGAATGCATGTTTGTATTTTGGGCTTCGGTTATCTAAGAGTTAGCCCCGGGCCCGGGCCTAGCCCAAAAAATAAAAATCCTGGTATCTTGGGCGCAAACCCAACCCGAGGACTGAAGATCTAAGGTCAATACATGTAAAATTTAACGACTTATTCACTGAGTTTGTATTTGATTTCATTGCCCTTTTCTAACAAAATGGTGCCACGTTGGAGTCACAACTGATTTTAAGAAACGAAAAATCAAAAAAACGCATGCATATGTTGTATGTGTTTTTGTTCCATGCCACGTTGGAGCCGCAGATATTGCTTTTGTTGTTTTGGTTGGACTTTCATGGGCATTTTAAGTAACACCCCCATAAAGTTATCCTCCAACTCAACTTACCATGTTCCAAGTAAGAATTTTATTTCAATAATCATTGGGGCATTGGGAGAAATCAGAATTTGAAGTTTCCCTCAATACATCATGCATATAAATCCAAGTATTTCTATTTTTTAATGTTTATTTAATAAACATTGAAACTAAATAGTGGCTTAATGCATAATAAACACCAACGCCTAAGTGGCCTTGATGCACAATAAACTAATGCCAACGCCTACTACAAGGGTAGAGCTAGAATTTTTTGTTGAGGGGCCAAAACCTAAAAAACATGGATAGGGGGGCCAAAAGCTAGAAAAAATGGGTAAGGAAATCAATATAAGTGGAATTTAAATGGATTTTATGGGAATTTTGAAGGCATAAGGGAGCCATGGCTCCCCTCCGCCACCCCCTAACCGAATGGCTCTGCCCCTGACCTACAAAACCAAACATAGCCGTTGTTGTTACGTTAGCCATTTTCTCAAAAAGAAAAAAAAAAAAAAAAAAACATTTTACCATTTTCACAAAAAATGGCCCATCTCAAAAACCAGTGTTTTTAACGCTTGTTTTTTTCTCAAAACCTTTTCTGGTATGATGACCAATGTAGATCCTACACGACAACGCCCAATGTATAAACGTTTTCTCAAAATCTCAAAAAACACAATACCCTTTTTCAAAAAAAAAAAATTCAATGAAACCAAACACCTCCTAAAAGTTCAGTACAACAACTTTGGTCGTTATCATAAGGACTAGCGAGGAAGCCCTAGGGGAAAAATAGAAAAATGCTATTTGAAGATACAATAATAAATTAGGTTATATTTTTAAATAAAATAACTATAGTGGGTTCCAATCTGGTTTAGGGTTTTCAATAAGTCAGGACTAAGTAGAACCAGTCTTGAACTAATTATTTAATTGGGATCAAATCGTAGACATGATTATATTGAAAACAATAGTTAAAATAATACTAATTTATTTATATGTTAATAAGTTACACATCTTTAACTAATATTATCAAATTTACTATTTCAAACAAGAAAGAAAAAATTATATATTTCATAAAATATTTGGTTTCGGACTCAAATCAATTCTAAACAGACGAGAATCAATCCAATAATTAATCAAGACAAAACCACATAACCAAAACCGTTATAAACATGTTCAGACAATTTAGCTCCATCAGGATAGACCCAACCCATTGGTTCAACCCTATTTTTTCTTAAATAAATTAGCATTTATATAATAATTTATTAAATTGAATAAAATAAATAAATAAATAAAAATTTATTGGGATGGGACTAGTATAGGCTATCTCAAACTAGACTCGACCCGTTGACAGTCCTACATATGGGCTCAAGGGGAGAGAATAATTTGTTAGTAAATTATTTCTAAATAAATAAATAATTTAATAAAATAAATAAATAAATAAGTGGTTATTAAAATCTTTATCTCAATGTCACATCTCCTTTATTTTACTAATTTATTTTATTAAAATAAATAATTTATTTAATTTTATTAAATAAATAAATGTTTAGATAATAATAATAATAATGAAGTTAATTAATTAATAAATAAAAATTGAGATAGAGAATAGGATGAGAGAGAATCAAGAAAGAAGAAGGATGGCATTTTATTTATAGGATGGCATAATTGTAAATAATTGCATGTGGCACTCATGTAATTTTCGAATGCCATAGAGTCAATTACATAATGAGGTTTGCCTTATATGTAGGGATGGCAATTTCGCGGAAATTTTCAGGTATCCGATCCGTCCTAACCCTAATAGGACCCGTTTATCAAAACCCTATAGGGTTTGGGACAAGTTTGGGATTTGACCTTAAGGTATTCGATACTTGATACCCGAGATGCATAAACATGAACCTATTATATTATATGTCATGCACAAATTTATAAATTTTAAGTACTAAGATAATTATTCTATTATTAATATTTATTGGGATTAAAATCACCATTTGATGTAAATTTGGATTTGATAGATTGTTTATTTTATTTAGTTATAAAATGCTAATTTTAAATATTATTTTTTTTAATTTTTAGTTGGAATTGTTAACCATATATATGGATTGATTGTTTTGATGATCACAAAAGTTAATAAAATCTATTTTATTTCATTAAATAACACAAAAGGCGAGATGGCTTAGTGGCTTAAAGTAGTGTTAAGAGATTTGACGCTATCATTATTTGATCCGGGTTTAAGTGACACTATAAGCATTAAGAAATTTTTTTAAGTAGAAAACATTTGATCAAAGGGTTTAATAGGTGGGACGGGTTTAGCAGGTTTAGGACGAAATGGGTTTAGGAAATTAAGAGGAAAAGTTAAGCAGATCTGAGACAAGTTTGAAATCAGGAATACATAAGTAGGTTTAAGAATAGATTGGGCAATTTGCATAGATACCCTACCCATTGCCATTCCCACTTATATATGGTACTCCTATAATTTTTTAATATCATAGAGACAATTGCATGGAAAAGTAAATAAGGTGCATTCATCTTATATATGATATTTTTATAATTTTCAAATATTATATAAGGAGGGAGGTTTATCGTATATGTGAAATTCTTATAATTTTCGAATTTAAAAGTAAAAAGAGGTGGAACTCTGATAAAGAAAAAAAGAAAGGGAGCAAAGGAGAGAGGAAGGAGAAACTCTGTCAATAATTTAAAGCATACTTGTCAAAAGAAAATCACGTCTAAACTTTCAAATGCCATCGTACATACATATTCCCAATGCTTTTGTATATAGTTATAATTGGGCCAAGCCCAAAACATGGTAATTACGCCCAACTGCCGCCCTAGTGGCATCACGATCGGTGCGAGCATTCCATTCGATAAATCCCCGCCCTCACGTGATTTCTCAATGTTGTTATAAAATGCCCCTGCTATTTTTCATAATTACGGGTGTATAAAAGTGGTTTCTTGTAACTTAAGAGCTAAGATGCTGCATTTCAACAACACCGAAGACCGAACAGCTAAGCTAAGCATTTACACAGCGCTACAAGTACACGTGTCCTACCCCAATGAACGTGGTGCTCCTGGCAGTTATTTGTGATTACTCATATCACCCCAGAAACATACAATATTTCAATTTTACTAGTGGCTAGAGGAGGGGGATTCAGAGAAGTGGAGAAGGGTAGTTCTGTCATTCTGCATGCACATGTGTAGGGCCCACCATCTTTTGGCGCCAAATGCAGACGGAGGGATTGGCTGGAAGGGAGGGGACCAGTCTCATTATGTGATTTTTCTCTTGTCTGTTTCTTGGGTGAGAGAGAGAGAGAGAGAAGGGAATTTCACTTGAGCGACGGAAATAGTAGAGATTAGAGAGTTCGATCGAGAGAGAGAGGGAAGAGATGAGGGAGATCATAAGCATTCATATAGGACAAGCAGGGATTCAGGTCGGGAATTCTTGCTGGGAATTGTATTGCCTCGAGCATGAAATTCAACCAGATGGGATGATGCCTAGGTTTGTACGTTATGTGATTTATTTTGGAAACTTTCTTCTTTTATGAGTTTTGTTCCTGAATTGGATTTATTAGGTTCGTCATTGTAATTTTTGTTGCATTTTATGGTTTTTCTTGTTTGAGTACATTCTGGTCTTCAATATTATATTAGAAAATGTAAGTCAATTGGATCAAAATCATGCCTAAGTATGTATATGTTTGTTTCTCCGTTTCTTGTGATTTTTGTTGGATTTCTGTAAGTGAATTCATTAGATTTCTTTTCTGGTTATGGATTTGTTGGATTAATTGAAAAGCATGTTGTTTGATCTACATTATACTTTATGCACCATTCGATCTGTTATTTTCATGAATCTGTGTGGTTTATGTTCTCAAATTTGGAATCCATTTGCGAATTTAGAGGAAATTCGTTCCAACCTGATGGGCGAAGTACATTAGGCGAGTTTTAGACGGTTAGCTGCCTAAGTTGTCTTGGGAAAGAACCACATCTCCCGTATCCGTATGTCTATGGGTAGCAGAAAATATTCTCAAAGCAAGGTTACAAAATTGAAGATACATGCCAACCGATAAAAAGAGGAAACACTAGTACACAGACAAATGAGCAAACACCAAACAAGCAGCATGGGAAACACCATAGTTTACATGGAAAACCCATCAGTGAGAAGGAAAAAAACTATAGGGCAAATCTAGAAAATTTGCACTATAATCCAAATAGAAGTAATACAATTTTGATGGTTTCTCAAGCTCCCCAAAACCTGAGGTATTACAACGAAATGGAGAAAAATATAGGGTTACCTCTTTGATGTATTACAACAACACAAGCGCTCACCACAAGAACCTTCACGAGAAAGAAGCCAACTACACCAGAACCCGGAGCTGCTACATGGTCAGAAATGGCATTCAAATGCTGAAAATGGTGAAACACAATCTCCTTTAAGCACCAAGTAAACCAAAACCGTTAATTTCCCTCCTTTTTTTCTCAACTCACTCCTTTTGGAAGAAAACATACACATAATTTCCATTTTTAAATTTCTATAATGCCATATCAAGTATTGGACTTATTTCAAGACAATAGAGGAGATACATTGTGGTTAGATGTTTTGATTGTTCTATTTGGAAATATCTTTGTAATGACTTTTTGCTTTTTTATTTCTAGGAGTGGAATTTTCTACCAAATGAAATGTGCTTAAAAATTTTCCTACTTTTAGTTGTTCTAGTTTTAGCATTTTGAACCATGAAGGTATGAAATATAATTCTCTGTATAAGCCCATGGATATGGCAATGGCAGTTTACTCCAAAAGCCTGAGGAGTAGGGATGGAAACGGGGCGGATTCGGGGAGGGTTTTGCAAATTCTAGACCCTACCCACACACCTCCCTAGGCCTCTCAACCTGCACCCTCCCTAAAACCCGTACGGGTTTGATTTTCAGAACCCAAACCCTCCCTGCGCATAAAGTGCAAAACCCTCCCCAACCTTACCCACATCCAAACCCTCCCCCTCCTTGGAGTGACTGCACTAATACCCTCCAAAGAGGGATCAGGCTGCCATAGTTCCTTGCGGAATGTCAGTGATCTGAGAGAAGAGAGAGAAACTTGTGCCTGTTAGGGGGAGAGAGAGAGAGAGAGAGAGAGGCTGAGAGGAATGGGAAGGGTTTCCAAGAGAATGTTGGTGCAGGAAGGACTTGGGAGGAAAAAATGCCAATGGAGTGAGTGAGCTCCCTCTTAATTTCTAAATATCTATTATTTATATTTTCTATTTATTAAGTGGAGGTGTTTATGGAACTGTCCATGCCACATCATCCAAGGTGACCAGATGTCAGCCATTATAATTATAATTCGCTCTTAATTATTGCTTGATGATCCAGGTTGGTCATTGGTAAAGGTTAATTAAGTTCTGATTCAAGATGGACTAGACCAGGTCTGTGGTGGTTCAAATATCTATGCTCTTACACTCTGATTTTCAATCTATGATTCCACTCAGTCTGGAGTGGAATTCAATTATATTCCACCCCCAATTCCAGATGATCTAATCAAAGGTGGAAAGAATTTGGACATTGAAATTTTTTCTCTTTTCCCTATCTTTCTTATTCATCTTGTTTATAAATCCTTTGCTAAGATTATGATAGACAAGAAAGGAACCAAAATAAGGCCCAATCCTAAGCCCATGTTCCTTACAGCCATACTTGGAGCCCACAAACAAGACAACCCATGCACTGGGCTCATTCCAGCTTTTTGGCCAACTCAAGTTGAGTTGAGGCCATGGAGATTCTCTCAATCAAAGATTTGATTTGACATCAAATCAAATGAAAATTGAGAAAATCTTTTACATAGATTCAGATTTCAATGTCTTCCTTTTGTTAGCAAGCATTTCTTTGTTCAGTTACATTTGTTAAAAAGACACTTATCTTGTAAATCATAAAAAAAGATTTGATATTCATCTATATATTTCATTGTAAAAACTCTTTTAAATGGATGAATGAATTTGAATTGCCCTTGCAATTTTATGGATTGGTGCTGACTCCATTAGGACCTATCCTTATTTATTGCAGGTAGTTTAATCCTTTCTTCTGTTGAATCTCTGTCTTATTATTTTGGGTTTGCTTTTCTTATTATTCTTATATCATTTTTTCAAATATCTCCCCAACTTCTTCATTCCTCTTCTTACTTTTATATCATTTTCTTTTCTTTCCCTTTATATTTTTTATTTCTAAATTTTTGCAATCCTCTAGGACAGCTGCCACCCTCACCAGCTCTTTCTATTTACTTAACAAACCTGTAAACCCTTCTTGAGCTTATCTTCACCCACTCATCAACTCTATTTTTACTTATTCAATTGATTACTTAATCTCTTTGTTGGGAAAATCAAGACTAAGTAAACTAACAAGCCAAGGGCTTTGTGGCATGTTTCCAGCTTGCTTAGAGCCCATTTCAGCCACCCAAATAGCTGTTGTTTACATGGTCCTGCATCAGAATATCTACATTTTCCCCTTTTTTCCAACGTTGTGCCTGTACAAAATTGTTTTATTTGGCGATATATTTTGGCATGCCTGAGATCAACAAATTTTCTTTCTTTCTTTATCATCCAGCAACAAGTTGAGTTGCAGCTTGATTGAAGAAATTTCATCTGTAAAAATGTCCAAAGTTATCCTGGAGGGTATTCGCCTATCCCAGAGATATCCTTAAGTTCCTTTCAGGTTGGTTGAGAAGGGCAGTTTCACAATTGATGTCTAACAAATTATATTGAATTTGCAGTGACACTTCAGTAGGTGTTGCACATGATGCTTTTAACACCTTCTTCAGTGAGACTGGTACTGGAAAGCATGTACCTAGAGCTGTATTTGTTGATTTGGAATCAACTGTCATTGATGAAGTCAGAACTGGGACATACCGACAACTTTTTCATCCAGAGCAACTTATTTCTGGAAAGGAAGATGCTGCTAATAACTTTGCAAGAGGACATTACACTGGTGAATAACATGCCTTTTAGAATTAAATTTTTGGCACATTTCATCATGTTCTTATGAGTGATTAACTTGGTTTGACATTGTCTTGCAGTGGGGAAGGAAATTGTAGATCTATGCCTTGATCGAGTGAGGAAATTAGCTGATAACTGCACTGGTTTGCAAGGGTTTCTGGTATTTAATGCCGTTGGTGGTGGCACTGGTTCTGGTTTGGGTTCTCTGTTGTTAGAACGCCTGTCTGTGGATTATGGGAAAAAGTCAAAGCTTGGGTTTACCATCTATCCTTCACCTCAGGTACTTGTATCACATATTCCGAAAGTTATCTTGTAATAGATTTAAGTCACATAAAAGGTAATGCTATCATACACTTGACATGTAGCCTGTAGCCTGTATCATTTGCTTTAGCTACGAGCATTCAACTCAGGTTGGGTCTTATTGTCCTAAATTGCAGGTTTCTACTGCAGTTGTGGAGCCTTATAACAGTGTTCTTTCCACCCACTCTCTCCTTGAACATACAGATGTGGCTGTGCTCTTAGATAATGAAGCTATATATGACATTTGCAGGAGAGCCCTAGATATTGAGAGGCCAACATACACAAACTTAAACCGCTTGATATCCCAAATCATCTCCTCTTTGACTACTTCCTTGAGGTTTGATGGAGCCATCAATGTTGACATTACAGAGTTCCAGACAAACCTTGTACCATATCCCCGCATCCATTTCATGCTCTCCTCATATTCCCCTGTCATCTCATCTGAGAAGGCATATCATGAGCAACTATCAGTTCCTGAAATCACAAACGCAGTCTTTGAGCCATCAAGCATGATGGCAAAGTGTGACCCAAGGCACGGGAAGTACATGGCCTGCTGCTTGATGTACCGTGGAGATGTTGTTCCCAAGGATGTTAATGCCGCAGTTGCAACCATCAAGACCAAGAGAACTGTTCAATTTGTTGACTGGTGAGCAAGCACGCATCTAATTACTTATCACAAACTCATACTCGTGTACACACATGCATAGTATTATAGATGGGACATGCGATCTGATGGACCATCCATTTGAGAACATTACCAGCGCCTAAATGGATGTGAATGGATGACTCTCAGGCTCTCAGCATGCCGTCCATTTTTCATTTCTTTGTGTTGGATGGCGAAAGGAAATGCTGAGTGGGGGTGGAAAATGGATAGTTTGGGTTGGGTGGGTTGGATGCAGGTCGAAGGCCAAGTCGTCCACCAACCACTGACGTCTATCAGTAAAACATATTTCTAATATAAAACTATGTAAACCATTATATTGAGAAAAAAAATATCTTTGGGTTTCTCTATAATGCCACATGTCCTTGCCTTTTTGTTCAACCCAAAAATAAAAATTGGACTTTATTAAAAAAAGTTGGAGAGAAAGGAGAGATGAGAGGGAGAAGCCACATAAGACATAACCAATAGAAGAGAAAATCTCAAGGAGATAAGAGTATTGAGTGGAGAGAGAAAGAAAGAAAGAAATGGAAGAGAGAGACAAAAGAGGGAGAGCAGGGAGAAGGAATGGATGGGGGAGAGAGAGGGAGAGAGAGATAGGAGAGAAGAAAGAGTATAAACAGATAAAAGAAAGTAGAGAAAATTGGAGGAAGAGAGAGGTGAGAAAACAAAAGTTGGGGAGAGTTGTCTTGTGGTACCAAAAAAAAAAACTTCTTTTGTGTGCTAACCGAAACGGATGCCCATAACCCAACCCTTTTTATTTGACCGATGGGGGTGCGCAAACCCAGAGTTATAAGTGAATGGATTGGATAGGTCAGGTGGTTGGGTCAGAAATTGCCACCTATTGCTGACTTTGCCATATATTCACTGCATGTATAGAGGAGCTTTTGTTAATTTGGTGGAATATAGTGGCAATGGTCAATCTTGTTTTAGTGCTGCTTTCTCTCAAGTCTCAACTGATAGACCTCGGTTGGTGAACTACAGGTGTCCAACAGGGTTCAAGTGTGGAATCAACTATCAACCTCCAACTGTGGTCCCTGGGGGCGATCTGGCGAGGGTGCAACGTGCTGTATGCATGATCAGCAACAACACAGCAGTAGCGGAGGTGTTCTCACGCATTGATCACAAATTCGATCTCATGTATGCCAAACGAGCATTCGTTCACTGGTATGTGGGTGAGGGCATGGAAGAAGGGGAGTTCTCGGAAGCCCGTGAAGATTTGGCTGCCCTTGAAAAGGACTATGAGGAAGTTGCGGCAGATGGTGTTGATGATGAAGATGAAGAAGGTGAGGATTATTGAGTAGTTTGCAACGTAGTAGTAGTGGTTTGTTTGCGGGTGCAGTGACTTGTTACAATTTGGTCGGTCATCTCTTCTCATTGCTACTCTGGCCTTTCTTTGGTGGTTGTATTATTTCCCAGGATACCATTGTATCGGTGATAAAATATCCCAACTTATTTAGTCGGATTCAGATAAGCCTGGCACTCCTGTTTCCTGTATTGATAAATTTGATATGACACTTGATCCCCCCGCGTCTATCACTTAAGCTGTTGTATGTTATTTAGGGCCCGTTTAGTTTGCGGGAACAGAGGTTTGGAATCGGAATTGAAATGGATCATTCCAATTTCAACTGTTTGATTGGTCAGAATCGAAACCCATTATCATTCCCGATGCAATGGCATTTTTCTATTTCCCTCTTCTTCCTTCTCATTCCAGCCAATTCCAATTCTGATTCAGATTCTTGTCTGAACCAAACAGATACCACTTTCGATCATGTGGGATTTTGATTCTGATTCAAATTCTAATTCCAAATCTGACAGTGAAGGTTAGAAATTTCTTACCAGAAAAAAAAAAAAAAATAGTCCAATGCCGAGCTAAGCCCAGACCAGACCATATTAGTCTAGTTTAGTGGCTTAAAAAATAAAATTAGTCTAATTTATTGCATTCCCTACTGATAAGCAAGGTTTCAAAGGGTGTTTGTAATATGTGGACATGGATGTGGCTAAAGGACTGAATAACATCTAATCATGAGTGTGGGTAAAACATTGTTTACACTCAACGTTCTTTTAATTGAAAAGACGAATGAATACCTGAATTAATTATGGTGTCGTGCAGAGGCTTTCAAAACAGCCCAAGCTGGCTGTTTTTTCCAAACATCAAATGGGATCTATTCAACGGCCAGTCCAGATTCTTGACAAATGGGGCAGGTGGTCAGCCCCGTGTACTGGTAAGAGGAGACCGGATCTGCTCCTCACATCTGGCGTCTCACACATCCTGTTATGCATTGCTCCCATACTTATTAGTTATTATTCACGGTAGATGTTCTCAATGCACGGTGGATGTGCTTGTGAGGCACTCATTTGTGAGGAGCAGATCCCGTCACAGATAAGAGTATGAGACCCTCTGTGATTTGGCCCCCCGCAATGGCAAAATCGGATCTGCTCTTTATGGAGTGCGTCTCACACCAACCTCATAGAGCATCGCAGGCATGTATTGGAAACATTTTCTGTACAAGATCGCCAGGATTTGGCAAGTCTTTCCATAGTCTTCTGGGCTTCAAAAAGCTCGAAAGACCGAAAATTGATCTTTTTTTCATTGATAACCAAAAGTTGAAAAGATGAAAAGATGCCTCTGAATGTGTTTTTAAAAGCTCAATAGACTGAGGCACTGAGCCTCTTACCAAACAATCTGTCTTTAAAGTATGGTTTTCAAAATCGGACCGGACCGGACCGGAAAAACCGGGAACTGGTCAGATGGCCTGTTCTGTTTTCCCCAAAACCGGATTTCCCCTCAAAACCATTGATTTTGGTCAGTGAACCGCTGAACCTGGCAGTTAATCATTCAAACAGTTTTGACCATTTTTTATTTTTTTGTCAGAACGGGCTGAGTGTTTGGTTCGAACGGTCTACCGTTCGACCCAATAATCAGACCCTTGACCGGGTCAGTTTTAAAAACCATGTTTTAAAGACAACCCCAAAAACTCAATATATCTTTTGATTATCTGAGCTACTAAAAGATCTTTCTAAAAAGACTTGCCAAACACTACCATGTCATCATCCATGTAAAGTGTTCCCAATGCACAGCTGCGATGCACTGCAAGGATGGTTTGAGGCGTGCTCTGTGTGAGCAGATCGGAACTCCACAACGGCATTCTCACAATACTTTTACCTTGTATTAAAGGTAAAAACATTAGCACGCATGGACATTGAATCCTTTCAATCTTCAAAATATTGACAAGAGTTGAGGCATATCGAGCTGTATTGATAGTTTTTTTTTTTTTTTAAATTCGGTTGAAAGGGCCGGTTTAAGATTTACTCACCCCCTGAACTGGTCAAAACCCTCATAGACCTCTTATAGGAACATATTGGCAATCTTCCCATACGATACGTATATTGATACTTTGAACCTTGCTTTCAACATTGAAACCTTTTTCTGAAAGACACAGGACAAAAATTTATAGGCATTGAAAGTCTGGAAGCCCTCATGATTCACGACTTTGGCCCATCTATCTAACCCTATACACGGTGGTGTCAAACTCCTCATCAGTCAATAGGCATACTCGGCCTCACTCAGTCACTCTCACACAGTCGCAAAGAATTCCCTTGTGCCCAGTTTGATACATTACAATTAAATTAAATTAAGGGATTTTTGGACTACAATCCCCCTCAGAAATCTGAATTGCAGCCCCCTCAGAATTCAATTCACCCCTACAGTGGAGCTCCTACAATTAAACACTTACCGACCCACCCCCACAATCGAGATGTACACACCCATAAAGATAAAACCATTGCGACTCTCACTGAAACCGAACCGAACAGATCAAATTCGGAATCAGTCCCCAGGCTAATTGCCAAGACAGAAACTATGCCATTGTTGGTTAACATTGGGCCTGTGGGCTTATTATTTCCGGATGCCTTTCTAAAGCAGAAGGAACCCGGATGCTGCAATGCATTCATAAAGCTTGCTACCTAAAACACATGTCCCCCAGCTTTTCCAATCATTTTGAGCATCCAAAGCAACACCATTACCTGATTACCTCCTCAATCCTCATATGACACCGCATGCGATATTGCAACATAATACACCTATCCAGTTTGACAATAAGGTAGTCACAATATATAAAACAAGCAACATGTTGTGTTATTCATTGGAGCAGGGAAAAACATCTCTAACAACAGTACACTAGTCCAAGATAAGTACACCATGGCAGAAACAGAAAACTTAATCATCCACACAACAAATTATTATTGTTCCCTTCGTGAAGACTGCCTGCCCAACTCTAAACCGGCATCTCTCCTGATCCATGCGGGAGAACCACAAAGTTTTTACCTTGATTCGGGGTGCGGGCATTCTTTGTCATATACTTCACCAGCATATTTCCAGTTAATAACCTTCCATATATTATTGAGATAGTCAGGTCTGACATTCTTGTACTGCATCATGACAAACCAAAAGTCAACAACAAAGAATAGGAAGCACCAGCTAGTTGAACTTAGCCAAGCATATTAGACTAACAAGAAAATATACAGCTGAGAATAAAGGATTAAAATAAAATCATTCAGTTAAATGCGTCGCATATGCTAGAATGAATGCACATCCAGACACTTGCATTAAGAATTCCCGTTCTGTGATATTCACAATTCTGACAAGCCGATCAAATGTTGTAACAGAAGTGCATAATGATCCAGTAAGATTAGAATAATTAGATCATTCTGCTGAATGTTTTCTCCTATTCAGCCATTTGGAAAAATGAACACACCAATCCTGACTATAAAGGAGAAAATTAGTCCTCCTGGACAAGCCACATCTTCATTGCCAACTCCTGGTTTATCAATTATCATGAACAGGACCCACTTATTGTATGCATGAATGCGTGTGCATACGTGCACGCCTGTTTGTCCTTTTGACTGCATAAACAAGGCATCTTCAAACTGTCTTATAATTTCCAGTTTGACATGGAAAACGATGATCAAATGAAATACATGCCCCCCAAATTGAAATTTTTCACAAGGCCTGATTTTACCACTGCCTAAGGATAATGATAGAGTGAAGAAAAAGAAATGGAAAAGGGAGCTTGGCAGGTGAATTGCTGAAGAACATGAATAATGGCAGATTTGAGTATCTCTTGTATGAATGATCTCAAAGACAGAACTCACCTGCAAGTAGTATGCATGCTCCCACACATCTATCCCAAGCAAAGGAACTAAATTTGGCCCCTTGGTAACCAATGGATCCTGTAACAAGCTAAATCAAGTTAAAATGATACACGCATACGATATGATGATGCACTATAATTATATCCTCTACAAGAAAAAGAATAACCATAGAACAAGACAGCTCTCACACAATAAACAAAGAAAATGCATATATAAGCAAGGAAAGATGCTAAACTAATCCCAAGTTAAAGCTTTCAAAATTTTCTCCAGTATTATCAGAGACCAAGACCAGTGATCAAGTGAACTTTCTGGGTCCTGGTATTTAATGATATTTTTACAGGCCGAACAATTTAACTGCTGATTAAACTGGTACGCCTGTAACCAGTAAGCTTGCAGTTTTACATAAGATAGGGTTCTAAGAACATTAATTTATTCAAAACCTAGCAATGGAAGCTTTCAGCAGAAGCTAATACTCCAGACAGTGGTTGATTAAAAGACAGCACAGAAACCAATGCATTAAATTGGGAGGGGAGATGTTCCCTAAACTTTGTGATAGATAGACTACTTTTACCTGCAAAATCAAGCATTACAAATTTCCTAAATAATTGGTGTCAATTGCCATCCCTTACAGAAAGCAGAAACATTAGTCTTATAGGAGTAACACATGTTTTCTTTTAGATAAATTTGAGAGTTACATATATTTATTCTTCTTCATTTATCAATAAATTGCCTAAAACCATAGAAATATTGGTCTTGCAGAACTCTTTTGATAATGGGATGATTAGTTTGTGACATTTACTTGGGTCTCCAAGCTTGATAACAAACTAAGATTCAGAGTACTCTTATGCTGAAAAAAAAGGTCATCCATCCACCCTGAAACAATGTCCTCTGAGGCACTAAAAATTCAATAACTTAATCTGTATACCAAATCATTACCAGAAAACATGATATGCATCGGAACACACAAAATACCAGTATGATTTCAGAACTGTGTAACTTCACCTGATTTGCTGTTGTTTCAACCACAAGTTTTTGTGATTCTTTATCCACGCCTAGCCACTGCCAGTTTAAAACACGAGAAGGAAGAAAAGGCAAGAAAGATAATTAACAGGTTGAAATTTGAACCACCTAGTCAAAGTCTCAAAGAAAAGAAAATAAAATGAAATGAAACAACAGAACTTTAACATGGAGCCAAACTTACCACCCAACCAGAACCTTGCAGAGCAGCACCTTCTGCATTTACCTTTTTCACCAATGCTTCAAATGAACCAAAATGTGTGTCAATAGCCCAACCAAGGGCACCATGGGGGGGCTCTCCACCTCCTTCCTGCAAGAATGTTTTGGTAAAACATGCTTAGAATTCTTAACTTTAACAGCAAACAAACAAACAAACAATAAAGATAAACTTATGAGGTATAAGAATTCACTTACACTAGTAGGAATGAGATTTTTCCAGAAAATAGAGTGATTGATATGCCCTGCAATAAAAATTTACTATTATTCATTAGACTAAATAGAGAGTAAATACGACCAATAACAACAAATGATAATGATGATGTTGGTGACAATACCAAGTGGACAAGTCTGTTAAATAATGCAGGAATTGACATAAGAAACATCTGTAAATTATGGCAACATGTGCCTTAAAAAAATGGCTAACAAAGAAAGCAGAAGTCCTCCTAAATAGTAAATATGCTAGAAGGCAATATACGATGCATTTTCCCTGTTAAAGAAGAAAGCATGCATAACGTTCTTTGGAGAAGCGTTCTCCCTAAAAAAATGTTCTCTCCAAAGAGCTAATAGTTGTCTAAAACTCATCTCTTTGGTTCTATCTCAAATGTTATCAGACACTGTATACAGTCTCCTCTGTTCAGAGGAGAATTTCATGTATCTTCAACAACTGATGAAACGCCAAGAAGCTAAGAAACCCTTCTGGAATTCCTTTACCAGGCGCTTTACTACTCAATTTTGTCACAAATGCATTACTCAAGCACCGATCAGTAGATAAAGGTGTAAAGAAAGGAAAGGGCACTTGCAAATGCAGAAAAAGGTCATAGTCCTCGGCATACCACGTTATCAAGCAACAAAATACAGTGGATTGGAAGAGAAAGACTGAAAAAAGACGAATCACAGGAAAGTGTGCTGTCACATTTAGTAGATTTAATAATAAATCCCCTATAAGAACAGTAATCAATAAATGAACAGAAATGAGAGCATATATCGAAGTGAATGAAAAAAAAAAGCAATTACCTCCCCCGTTAAATTTGATGGCGGCCTGCAATTTAACCACTGCGGACGAATCGCCCTTGGCCATGGCTTCCTCGAGCTGCTCAAGAGCCTTATTGTAGTTGGTAATGTAAGTCTGATGGTGCTTCTGGTGATGGAGCCGCATAATTTCCACACTTATGGCGGGTTCAAGAGCACTGTAATCGTAAGGAAGATCAGGAAGCGTGAAGGTCTGCAACCCCCGAGCATGACTAAACCCTAACCCTAGACTTCCGAGGGTTTTCCGACTGATGACAGATCGCAAGGCCATGGCTGCTCCTGAACCCTTCCAATTTGATCAGCGCAAAGAAGACAAACGTCAAGTTTGGGCTTTTATATCAAGTTGGACGGTTGTGATTCTATACATCGGCGTACCTTTTTTCGGTAAATTATACATTACTAATTTACTATCGTGTAATTACCCCATATTTTATTATTATAAAATCATCTCTAATATTTCATTGTAAAAAAAAAAAAAAGATTGACCAACTAGACTAGACTAGACTACTAGAGACTGCTCGTGTAATTTCATTTTTTTTACTTTCTTTACATTAAATTCAGGGAGAAAAACGGTTCAGCAGGGACAGAATTTTTAACACTTTATGGGCGGGCATGTATAGAGTCGGCGTTTTTGACATTTTGAATATTTATAGATTTATAGTAAAATTTAAAAATTTGCATTGGATCTGTCCGTATTTTTCTGTATTTCAATTGGCTCGTTAGGGTCAAAATTTTCATTTATATTATCATTTAATGGAATATCAATTAAGTAAATTAATTGCAAATTATAAGAAGTGTATTAGTAAAATACAATCTATAAAGTAGATTTTAATAAATCGTTGAAATTATAGGGGTGTTTTAGTAAATGACCCAAAAAAGTAAGGACCCTATAGGAGATTCAAGCGCCGATTAATATGAAAGAAAACTGATAATAAATCTATACTACTTTAAAAAGCACAAATGATCTTAAGAGTATTTCTGGAATTTTCTAAAGACACAATTTACCCCTATATATTTAAATTTATTGATAAAAAAATGAGGGCAAATAGGGTAATCGGTTCTTCATATTAAATGAGTTGAAAAGAGGTAATTTAAATATATTCAATGCATTTAATTCTCTCTCATTAAATTCAATATTTAAGTTATTAACTTGCATATTTGTTCATTGAATTATATATTTAAGTCATTTTTGTTTCTTCTCATCATTAAGTTCTATTAATTAAATCCATACTTAATAAATTAATAATTCAAATAACATAAAAGTTTATACTTTTAAAATCTACCTAGCAAAAATAGTGTTTTCATCTACGTGGTGGTAAAAAATTAAATCATTTTGGGTCAAATAGGTTAATCCATGTTACCACGATTAAATATAAAATTAAAAAAAAGTTAAAAGAAAAAAATAGAAATTAAAAAAATCGAGAACATTTTTAACATACATATTAAACAACAATAGCTATGATAAATAAGAAACTTTTTTATTAATGATGGAAATGGAATGTAAAATTTAAAACCAGTTAGAAATAAAAATATTTTCCTATTCTCTCTTATTAAATCATATATTTAAGATACACTTTTCTCATCATTAAATTCTTGTAATTAAATTCACAATATTAATTTTAATAGAATAAGTGTATAACAATAAATATTTTGAAAAATTAATTTAAAAACAAAACCATTTTCTTCCCTCTCGGTGGTGGGTAAGCAATTCGACCATTTGGGGGTCAAATGGATTAATAAATAATGTCATAATTAAATGATAAGCATTAATATAAATAACTATGAAATGTAAAAAGCATTTTTATAAATGATGAAAATGGAACACCAAATTATAAATCTACCTAGAAATGAAATGATGTCATAATAAAATAATAAAACTTTTAATAATAAAAAATACAAAGAATCACAAAAATAAAAAAAAAAGATAGACAAAATTTTGGACACATATCTATTGTTATATATTTATAAAAAATAAAATATTGGGTACATCTCTAATATTGCCTATTCATTATATTGAACAAAATAAAATTTTATACATAAGAAATGACTTTATCAATGATAAAAATGTAATACAAAATTTAATGTTAACCTAGAAAATAAACAATTTTTATTTTTAGATGGTAGGTTAGTGGTTTGAGTCAAATAATACTATAGACAAACAAAAATCAAGTGATAAGTAAAAAATATTTTATATAACATAAATGAAATATATAATTTAAAGAAAAAATTATAATCAAAGTTGGTTTTACATTTAAAATTAGATTGCAGGTTGGTTCAGAAACCAATAAAACTTTGACAACCAGCTCTACATTTCAAATTATAAAAACCCCTGCCATGACATTGGAGGTTTATGTGGCTGTTGCCAATATGGGACTCTTAGTCCATGTTGGACACAACTAAAAGCTATTCTAATACATCTCTTAAAATCATCTTTTCAATACACCTTACTAGACCTAGCAAAAAGTTGACTCAACCCAACCCGAAAAAACAAGGTTAGGGTCTCATATTTAGCTACCTGAATGTGAAAATGACCCAACCCGACACAACCCAAAAAAATGGGTTGAACTGGTTGGGTCATGGGTCAACCCGCTAACCGAATTGTCAAGTCTAATTGAGATTATTTGTGCATTGTTAGACGTTTCCACTTTTTAATTTATTTTCTATTTAGTCTTTACTTTTTATTGTTTACTCATTAAATTGTTAAATGTTCAAACTTTTTATTTTATATTTAGAATTTTAAGGTTAATTCTTTTAATTTTGACATTTTCCATGTAATTTTTCTTTATTTTCTTAAGGGATGACCCGAATTGATCCATGAGTCAACCCTAACCCGAACATTTAGGGTTAGGGTCTAGCATTTGATAACCCAACCCGAAATTCAACCCAACCCAAAATCAACCCGAAGTACCTTCACGCAACCCAAACCCAACCTACCCAACCAACCCAATTGCCAGGTCTAAACCTTACATTTCCTATACTTTGAACCTTGATCTCTTATGAGATCCAAAGACCTCTGTATCACATCCACTAAAAAGTAGAATCAATATCAATATTTGGAGGTCTGTACTGGAATCTGGACTGAGCTTGTTAGATCCAAGCGGCTACGGTTTCCCAAGTATTAATGCAACTCAGCCCACCGCCCAGAAATCACCAATTTACAATCAAACTTAATGCTGCTATCTCCAGTCCACTGAACAGAACCGATACCAGAGTGCAAGAGCAATGACTTTATGTATGGAATCACAACAATGCCCGTGGGGCTACACACGAATTTAAATTTTGACATCACAAGGAAAGAGTTGACAATGGACTAAACTTTCTCTAAAGAAATAATATATGAATGAATATTGAAAGGAATATATAATTTAAACTCCATAATTTGCAAGATCCTCACATTCCGAAGGGACAAAAAAAATGAGAAGAAAAATAAACACCAAAACTGATACAAGAATTGCCTAAACCACAATTCTCAACCTCGCGCACTGACCAACAAGGACCTCTCTTAAAGCCACAACTGCCATCTTTTTTCTTTACTTTTTTTCCTGCTCTGGAAAAAAACCTGGACTATGAATTTCTTGTAATATACACATACTAAACCAAAACTTTTCCTTCACCTGCACAAACTTTCACCCTCAATCAACCATCGAAATGACACCGGATTGCCAGAAAAATCCACACCAAGGGAATGATGGGGACACATTTATGGAAAAAGAATGAGTAATGAACATATATGATTGACACAAACCGACGGGACAGCAATTTCTCCAAGGGGGGTATAACAATATGCCCCTTTCATGCCAGCGAACTAAGATGAGAGAATGGATTGCAATGCAAGCTGTTGTTGAGGCTGCAACGATGACCAGGTTGATGCCAGGGTAGAAGGTGGTAATGTTTGCTGAAGCTGCCTCAACAAATTAATCATCCGGCTGGCAGTTTGCTCTGTTGCTAGATCTTTCCCCGCACATAGAACCTACACCCAATAAGGCAAAAGATTAAAATTCAAGAAATTAAGGAATGAAACAATCCGATCATAAAATTCTAGTAAACACTGATTTCCATTTGTTGTAATCAACATGTAATAGCCCCCCATACAAATCCCACAGAAAAGAACAATTCCTGAGCGACTCATTTACCTGGGAAAGTAATACTCTACTAGGCTAATATGTGATGAGTATTGTCCCTTCAATAACGTCGCTTTTTTGGATAAATTGGTCATTTCACACCTTTACCTTTGGAATAAAAGAACATTGGTATGTGCTCGTCTGAGCAAGTATATCCCAAGTGGCGTATTAAGAAATGTATACGCCAACTTAACACCAATTATTTGAGGTTGGCTACAACAGGAATCTTATCCTGCCATTGTGCTCCATCAAATGCTCCATTGCCATTATCCTTTTCTATTATGTTACAATCATTTAAAAAAAGAATGCCACCATCTAGAGGTGCTGTGTATTTGTAGATAATATTCTTTGCAATTTTATTTAAATAGATGCTATCGTTAATGTCTACAAACCATCAAAATTGCATCCACTCCACGGTTCAAAATACTAATTATGCTCTTAGAGCCTCAATGTAATTGATATTCACATTTTTCATACTTGAAATAGAAACATTCAAATCCGGCACCTCAGGTGTTGGGGGAGTTTTCAGAAATGAAGGGAATCAAGGGACTATGCTAACAATGGGCTCAGATCCTCAAGGAGAGGCAGACTCGATCACAGCCGAGGTGATGTCAGTCTACAGGATTAAGGATGGCTAAAGCAGCAAAGTTCAACACTATACTAATAGAAGGGGACTCCATGGTAGTTAAAGATTGATTAAAGGATGAGAAAACAGGATTGTGGAGATTCAGATACAAACTCCGAGAAGTCCTAATGGCTGAACTGAATTGCTTATGTATCTGGGTTCCTAGATCTGCAAATGTTTGGCAGACAACCTAGCCAAAAAGGGGGTTAAAAGAAATGAGAAATTTCCGGGCTCGCTAATCATTTGTAATTCCATGCATCCATGTATGTAGTGGGTTGGCTAGCTGAGGCTAGATTGTATTGCTCTCCACTCCTTTTTCTTAATGAAATCTCTTTTTAGTTGCTGATCAGGAATATGTGTACACACACACACACACACACACAATAGCATTAGAGCAAAAGTAGAGCCAGTTTGGATTGGGTCTGGCTGCTCAAAGGGGTCAACCCTAACCAACCTGAAGTGAAGTCAGGTTGGCAAAACTCAGCCTTAACCTTAACCTGATAGTCAACCCAACCCAACCATTTCAGGTTGGGTTCAGTCTAACCTACCCCAAGTTGCACCCCCAGTAGGGGATCAATGCTCAAAGTACAGAAATACATTTAAAAATAGTAACATTAGATGGGCAAGATCAATAACATTATAGCTATAATATACCAAGCCCGGGACTAAGGGTTAGAACCACCCAAGTAAACATGAGACAGCCATAAAAAGATGTGCTTACCTCAGCAAATACCGCAACAATTTTAGGAAGATATTGGTTGTTAGGTCCCAAAAGCTCTCTATCAGACCTGAAAAAAAATAATAGATAAAACTTTTTTGATAGATAATTAATGGGTGAAATTTAACAATCAATATACTGCAAACCTAAACGGAAAAAATAAGTGGTGCAACAAGCGTAAAAGAACAAAGGCTAAAAGTTATTTTAGACCATCCATCCATCGCAATAAGAAATCAAATGCTTGCCTTTCTACCATAGAACACAGTTGATCATGCACTACTTTGGCTTCAATAAGATCACCTTTTATGGGCAAGCAGCTTAACCAGGCTGGAACAACCTGTCACAAAACATAGCCAAGTTACAAAATGGAACAGTGCATGTCACAAACTTCTTGTGAACGAAAAAACTACAAAACAGCCTACTTGCAGGAAGTTAATAAGCAAGAAAAATCAATAAGATGATCTTGTTGTTGCATAACCCCTTCTTCTGCCAAATATCTAGAGACCACATTGAGCACCCATTATTCACCTATGTATCGGAATGAATCACCTGCCCCCAGATAACAAGAATGCTGTTGAACTAACTTTAAATGTTCATTCATTTGACCACAAAAGGTCGAACCATTCTTTATATTTTAATTTTAACTAAGAATAATTCTTTGCAACCTTTTATACAGCAATACTTTGTGCAGTGTGCCCCTTCAGTTTGCAATCAACATCAAGCTAACAGTTATGGTGCTGTTCCAATGAATGGAACATTAGATTTTCAAGGGCAAAAGATCCATGCTTCAAATACTTAAGTCAGAAATTTTATGGATTTATTGGCCTTGATAACTTCATCAAGATAAAAAGGCTCCTGCAGCTACAACTATGAAATTTTAATTTTAGGAAATGAAAAGATTCTTAAAAGAGCATATTTTAATTAATATCAAAGTTTATGTATCACATAAACAATTGTGTCTCATACTCTCATTCAATATAGAACAGTCAAATGAGTAAATAGACATTTATATACAATACATTAATAGAATTGTGAGGTACCTAATAATGTTTCTCTGACAATATGATTTAGGAAATTTTTGAACCCATCTCTGACTACATGTTTCTCTGATATTCTCCCATTCTTTTCTGTTAATTTCCTTTTCTGCTCTTTCATTTGGTACAACCAAATGAAATTTAATAGAACTGTATCTTAAGGCACAGGTTTTCAACTCCCAACAAGCCAGAGCCCCTTACATCTTAGTCTTACAAAGTAGCCCAAATGGCCCCTACAAACCCCTTGTTTAGCAAGTGATTCATTTGCCAATCTGCTAATCCATCTGAAAGAAACCTCTACTTCTCCTGCCAGTGCCTTGATTATCCTCATAGTTGTAATTTAATAGCATCAGTGTTGACACACCCAACCAACCAATTTATGTACTGTTGCAGCTTTAAAAAAATCTAAGACAGGACCAGGTCCCTGCCTTTGTTATTATTATTTTAATTTTCTTATGTTTCATTATCCTTCATCAATCAAAAATATTTCTTCTCCCTTTCTGTCACTTAGTGAACATGGTTCTATCCCTTTATTTTTTCAAGTATAATCTCTTTTTCTATAAAAATTCTGCAAATATATTGAGTATAATGACTGAAAGCATCATTGCCTGGCAGCAATAGTGCTTTGATATGAACCTACAATCGGTGTTTTACTATTTATTTCAATGTAAAGGACAATGACTCATTATGGCATCATATATGTAATATAAACCATAGGGGGTCAGCTACATGAATTCTGTTTTGCCATTCTGATCCATGAAGACATGGCATTTTGTGGTATCTCCATATTACCAAAGACTATTCTTTATGAAGAAACGATGCCCAGCGCAACAATGCGCTCCCATCACCTTGCTTGCTAAGTGCCATGGAAAATATGTCATCAAGGTCATAACATGTTTAAAAAAATCATGTAACTCAACAATCATGTCATAAGTGGGCATAACATAAAACACACCAAGTAGGCAATATGTTACATGCCATCCAAAACATCAAAAGAAACTTTTGTGACAAACCATAAATATGTTGATCTTGTTAGACAGTTGTATGCCCATAGCTTCAATCAGAATTATGTACATTATGAATTTATTGTAAATGAATAAAGTACACATTTGATTCATGTTCCTGTAGTGTGTTTATGTGTAATACCCTTAAATTGGACACTTAATGAGACTTGTATTAGTTTAGAATGTTCACAGCCATTGGGTAAGTCTGGGGAGATTTATCCTGCAAAGGCTGACACTGATGTGCGGCCAACTGTTGGGGTGGCTTGTCTCAGCTACCAGGGTGAGACCCAAAGCACATGCAGTGTAAGATTAATAGAACCTCTAACCGGACCAGATTTCCAGTATTGCCCTAGACCTTGGAGATAGATGGGCAAAACTAGAAAGTTACACCTGACCCCTAGACTCGATTATGATACTGCACTAGGTGTTGGATTGGGCCGTCTTTGATGTACCAATCAGTGAGATCCTTAGCGGGGGTCAAAACCTGGGTATATTGGGACAGTCCGAGAATTCATCTAAGTGGGTGATCAGAGTGACAGGATCAGCCCCTTTGTCGAACAAATGAAATGATCGGGGATGCACTCTCTCTAATGGAAACCAAGACTGTCGGCAGCAGATTTCAATTGTTGAGATTTTGTTTTGCAAAATATATTTATATATAAAGATATATATATGTTATGGTTTCGAAATGATTTGCAAAACGTTTTAATTCCCGGGATCCATGTAAGCAAAGAGTGCAACATTGTTCCTTGCAGTCGAGGGAGAGGTCCTCCCTTGTCGGGCAGTGTTTGATCATTATGGACTGAGAGGTTAAGTGTAAGACCATTGAGGATAATACCTGATGGGCTAATCTTGCATCTGCCCACAGTTCCTGGGTGTTACAAGGTGGCTTGGCCCAGGGACCACTTAAGGTAAGTGTTGGGCCCATAGAGCCCACAAGATGGGTTTCAGGGGGTGCACTATCCATTACAGTGTATTCGGCCAGGCCTTGTAACAAAGGCTGGGCTGAACCCATGTGGCTAATGTGTAGATCAATGTTTGGGTCACACGCCATGCAAGGAAGCCCAACTGGGCAGCATTTTGGAAGGCTAAGTGAGTACATAACCTTAAATGGGCCTTAAGCCCATTTCGAACTGGGCTGATTTGATCAGTCACTTAAAGGGGCAAATTCTGAGATGGATCAGCTGATAGGATTGGGCCTAGACCCTATCCACTTAGAGAGTCCAAGATCTAAATGAGATTTAGATCTGGAAGCATCCTAATTAGATTAGGAGATGGCTGATCTGATCTGCAGATAAGATAAGGGTTATCCCTTATCACTTAAAGGGACTTCTAATCCAAATATCATTTGGATTAGCAACTCCTAATGGGATTAGGAGTTGATCCCTTTAAGATTATGAATGAAAGAAAGGGGCGATACAGAGTTAGTGATTGATGTTCAATTCTCTTCAGAGCTAAAGATCACAAGAAGAGAGATTTCTGCACCCTGCGAATTCTCTCTTGCCGCCTCCTTCCTACCGCCGCCATCACCTTCAGTTCGATCTCCAGTTCTTGGGAGAAATCAAGATCTGATCTTGATTCCAATCTTTTGGGAAAAGATTGGTTGGAGCTGTACTCACAAGCCGTCCAGTTAATTCTTGTGAAGGGTCAAGTTCTTTTGAAAGAACATCGTTGATTCTGCTCCATCCTGCACTGTGCCATCTTCAGTGGGAGCAGATTTTGGATCCTTCCTTGGGTGTGAATACCTCCATTGGGAGATATTGCTTCTCTGTATCAAGTACATCCTCCCTCCTACTCCTTTTGGTTCAGATCTGGTTTGGTTCTTGATTCAAGATTGATCCTTGAAAAACATGTTTTTCAAATATAGGGAATTCGATTCCCTGCAAAGATGGGAGAAATTTTTGAAATTCGCCCTATCCATTCCGCAAGACTTGGGCGTCCATGTGATGGATATCCCATCCCTTCATTTCTAACTTCAACAAATAAATTCAATAAGACCAAGGAAGCAGAAGCATGTACAATCATTTTGTTGAAGAAAACAAAGAGAGCAGGTTCGAAGATAGAACTAACAAGAAGGATGAAAAAAACCAAGTTAGAAGTTTGCCAGTAATTGGTAATTAGGGATCAGTGTTTAAAAAGGACAAGGTGCAAGAAAAGCACAAGCAAGGGGCAAGGCGAGGCACACCACACACCCCTTTCTAAAGCAAGACACAAATCTCTACAAAATTCAGAAAAATAAAAAGCAAATACATAAAAAACGTAAATCTTAAAGTATTGTAGAAGAAGAGCTAAACACCTGAGTTGCATCAATACTGTCACGGTGGAATTGGCATATCTTTCCAAGAGTTGAAACAGCATTGTCGTAGGCCATTACATTATCCGTATGAAGTGCATTAGGATGCCTTATCACAACATTTAACCTTGAAAGAGCCTCTGCAAGAAGCAGAAAATAAAATAGCTCGAAACATAACAAAAAAATCCATAATTCTTTGAAGATACACAAGCAGAATAAGCAACATACCTCCAACAAGAGGTTTAAACAGAGAGCTACCAAATTCGGCACAAACACCAACTCCATAAACGGCAGCCTGCAAATATTGTGGGTCAAAATGAATAAAAGAAAAGTAAAATGAGTTCAGACAAAGAAAACCACTTCATGAGTCAGGATATTGTCGTTCAAACCTGTCGAACATCTGGATTCTCATCATTGCAAGCCTCCAACAGGAAGGGAAGATATGTATCATAATATCTGGTCCACCATTTAGAATGTTCAACACAATGCACTCAATTTTAATGATATGATTAAACATCATCAGCTAAGGGTTAGCACTTACTTGAGAGCAGCCTCCCGGCATTGCTCTGCAATGTCATCAAAAATGCAAATAGCAATCCTTCTTTCTTCAGCCGTTTTATCCTTACCCTATATTAACAAAAGCCTTGTAAGACCAAAAGAATAATTAAATAATTCAAATACAACCCTTAAAATTAACAAGTATTATCAACATTCAACATTTATCAAGTTCAAAAGAAAAAGGTAACAAAATCATTAAATTAGTACTTTGGCATGAAAACAAACTCCACACAGTTCTAGAGAGATGTTTTATCAACTTTAGCCAAATTCAATGCAGATTCCTCAAAACTACCTTCAAATAGCTAGCCTACAGCACTCACTAATCACAAATCCATGTGAATGAAATCTCAAAACAGTTACCAGGGCAAAAACTTAGTGGGTGTTTTGGTGGATAAAGGCAATGGGGGACAGCATGTTTTGCAGCCAAGTAATGTAAAAAGGTTATGCTTTCTGTATTCTAAAGAGCATTATGTGAGGCCAACCACCTCCTTGAGCTGCAAGACTATTATTTGTACCTTTTTTATGGAACTAATAAAATTTTGTCACTCAACCATATAAAAATTCATTGGAAATAGAGAAATGTGAAGGAGATAGGCTCCCCTCCACCCACCCCAATAATTACTTATTTCAAATAACAAATGAATAGTGAAAGAAGTAACTGGCTAGTAAGAAACCTGATAAAATTTTCCAACTACAATAAAGTTTATCTATAAGCCTGCCAAACCCCTCCAATGTGTATCCTCCTTATTTAGAATTATATGATCTTTATCTGCTTTAAAGAAACAACCACTCAAAGTCTATTTCTGTTTACATATATACATTTATGATACCATCATCACCATTATAGCATCAACCAAGACCACACAAATGCAATATATCTTGAGATATTGCACCAACAATGTTCCATGTCTGTGCATACAGGCATATGTAAATGCAAATATATGTACAGATATTTACGTAAAGATTTGCATGTATGAAATGCCAATGAAGTTACAGACATATGTTTGTGTTCATTAGTATTATCCATACATTTTTTGCTTGGAACTATAAATCATTCATGAAATGTAACATCATGTAGAAGCAAGGCCAAAAAAGATGATAGATGGTAGGTACACTCTTTGATAATGAACTTACCCACATGGGTGTTATATATGAAGAGAGCTCATCAAAGAAAGGTAAGAAAGACGCCTTGAATGTCTTGATCAAAGTGCCTAAACAGTCACCAACCTAGATGCAGACAAAGAATCATAAGGCTAGAGATGTAAAAGCAGTACATATTGCCTAGAATATCAAAAATAATAGTAGAATACCAATATGAAATAACAATTAACATTAACATCCAAGAAGAAAGGATTTTGAAGACACACTTGGTCAAAAATTTCTTCTTCCTGCTCGTTTTCTTCTCTAAGCAACTCGCCTTCCTCTGCATCAAAATCCTCTGCTTTGGCCCTCTCTGCTCTTTCTCTTTTTCTGGTTGAACTTGCTGTAATTACTTGTTTTATCTCATCCACAATGGACCTCACCTGACCTTTATCCAGAAGTGGCCCAGAAATCTAAAATAGAAATAAAAAAATGCTTGTAAGGTAACATCACAGGCTCCCTCACAAAGACGTAGAAAAGTAGCCAACTATAAACTGCTTCCAATACTAATCAAAATGGACATACCCTACACATCTCTCCCTCCCCAAATAAAAGACACACCAAAGGGCAGGACAAACCTGTATGCATTCATTCAAAGCATCCAACATGCTTGCACAAATTTCTGTCTCAGGCTCCTGAAAGGCAATGCAATTTAAAGAATACTTCAATACCCAAATAGTCAAAACCATCTACCAACATTAAATATGTTGTAAGACTGAGTACTAACTAAAAACATCTAATCACACAGAAGGATGACCTTATGCAAAGCTTCCACCAAAGCAGGTATTATGTAGTCAGACAATTGCTTGATGTAAGACTCATTACGACCCTGAGCTTGCCCCTTCTCAATAGCTAATTTGGCTGAACGCAGTAGCTCCGGCATAGCTGAAAGCACATATTACATTCCCAACATCAAGAATCTTTATGGGAACTCAAATAGAAAATGGATGAAGTGATTTCAAATTAGAGTCAAGCTAACACCTGAAACAGCAGCTTTCCTAACTTCTTCATGAAAATAAAATTTGAGAAGCGGAACCAGAGTAGGCGCAACCTGCGCTTCATATGTATGACATCAATTAGTGGCACTATCTTGTTGATGACCTAATGTGGAGAATCCATACCCAGTAAATACAACAAACCTGATCAATCCATGGAAAGAACCCCTCTTTCAGTTCATCAGCATAGCAACATAGCATGTTACAAGCTGTCGCCTTCTCCTCCAGGACACTAGTCTTGATCCCAATCCTTTTATCACCAAGAGTAATAGTTTCAATGCTGAAACAGATATATAGGAATTAAAAAGCAGCAGTACAATCAAAAAAAAGAAACTTCTAATAATACCTAAAATTAGTAAGGGAGGGAGGGAGAGAGGGAGAGAGAGAGAACAAGACCATAATGTTGCCAATACATGGACCAAATAAAGTGGTTGTTTTTCCCAAATCAAAGTTGATTATAAGATTTAATTAGTATCCTAAGCAAACAAAGTATTTCTAGATTAATGGTGAAACTACACTTAACTGCATCTTTGATTAATTGCTTTAAACTCACTCACCCACCCACCCCCCAAAAACTACACTTAACTTTTGGAAGGATATTCATGTGTAAATGGACAAAACACTTGAGCACCAGGTAAAACCTTAACCTCCATCAATTATTGTTCATCAAATACCCCTCTACTGTTGTAAATTTTAGATTTTAGACTAAGCAAATTTCTAAGAAGCAATACAGAATATGGTTAATTAAACGCCACAACCAAGGAAACAGCCATTACAGGAAAATAAAGGAACAGGAAATACCTACTGGAAGCCAGTCTATCATTGCTTTAAATGGTGAAACAATAATGCACAAGGAAATGGACCATTCCCTTGGAAAATTTTAACAATCTAATCAACCAGAAGACTAAAGACAAACCTGTCATCATCGGATTCATCTATATCATCATCTGAATCTGCAGATGTAATGGTTACATCAGGTTTAAGTTGTGCAGATTGAAGCAATGGGGGCATAACAACACTCATGTAGGGGAGGAAATCCTGCCCTAGGCACTTGCAGAGTCTAGCCCATGCCTGCAACATAAATTAACCATTTATCGATATCCATAACAATAAATGCCATGTATTCATGGTCCATGATAAATACAGATAAGATATAACTGGTATAATAAAAAGCACCTGAAGCATGTAACTTGTGGTTGGATCATCTGTTTCCATCTGGGATCCTTGCAATGTCATAAGAACTTCCATAACCTTTTACAAAACAATAAAGGATGAGGCCCCAGACGATAAATAATAGTGAAATTATCTGGTTATGATCATCAAATTTAACCATCACCTGCTTAGCATCATCCCTAAACTTCTCTTTTCCAACAGCCATACCAACCAAACTAATGCACTCCATGGATTTTGCACGAAGCATTCGATTAGACTTGTCAGTTGCATTAATCAAGATAGCTTTCAGGTATGGCATAACAGCATCATAATATTTTTGGAAGCGCTCCTACAGATAAAAATCACTTGTCGGATCAAAACCAAGTCAAAAAAAAATTAAAAACTAAGCACATTTAAGGATCAAAAAAGTAGTACCTGTGACGAATCTGCAACAGATGCCAAAGCTGTCAAAGCCCCCTCTTGCACCATTTGCTTCCCATTCTGGATGACACAAAACATTCATCAAACAATCAAACATCTACAAAACCAAAGAACATAACCTTCTTTCATATATAAATGAAAATAAGGAAACAGATACACACACATGTATATAAAATATATAAGAAGTAGTCACATGAAAATGATTGGTTCTGGTAATCATATACCTGTAGAAGTACAAGCAGTTTGCTAACTATCCCATCTAGGTAAGGCGTCAGAATCTCAGGAGTGCAATTCTCACTGAAGTTGAGGACTGCTGAAGCAGCATGTGCCTATAAAAGAGACACCCAACAAAAGACTGAGTAATTGCCACAGGTTCCCAAAAGAACTAGCAATTAAATGATATATTGGAAAAAATAATTACACCAAAGAATGTTAAGTCACACCTCAAGTTCAGGTGAAAACAAGAACACGTTAAACAACAAAGTGAGAAACATATCTGGGTAAAAAGTGATTTACAGCCCAAAATTTAAAAATAAAATGTGAACATATAGCAGAGACTAAAATACTTCTGCAAATAATATGTATAACTTGAAGCAATTATACAATTCAGTCCAGAGTCAAAGTAAATAGACAATACCAATGGCACGTGAACTAGTGTTGCCAGGCTTGAAGCAGACCAAACAGCCAGGCCATTCTAACTGGTAACCAGCAGACAAAATAGTTTTCAGATCATCCAATTCTTGGAAAATAGGTTTTGTAAATTGTAACTTAAACGTTTACTTTTTTATCAATAAAATTTATTGCTTTAGTATTATTCTCAAGTAAAAACTGTAAAATAGCTTTAAAAGTTGATCTGAATCCATTTTCTATATTTCTTTTATTTTCCATCTATGCTTTTTTTTATCAAGTCAGATGATCGAACCATTCAACCCATGACCTAGTGACCAAAACAGTTTACATTTCATTCCAAGTCTGAGAACTTTGATGGGACTGCTTTCTCAGGCCTAAGCATTAAAAACACAAAAGAACCCAATACATTAAGCAACAACACAGAATGTCATCTAGGCAAAAACAGGGAAAAACAAATGAAACATATAATAAAAGATGCAAAACACTTAATCATGCTATATAGACAAACAAACAAGCAGACGTATATGCACATATTATGGATAAACATACATATAAGACATTATAAATTAAGGAATTATACATGCCCCTGGGCCAAGGCTTCCGTTGATGTAATTTGCCAAGCTCAGTACCAATCTCCTTTTAGCACCATAGTGTTGTGCTGGTTTATTCTTATGCTAAATCTAGACCCTCTCAGGCATCTTCCCTTCACATACAAGCCAAAGCAGTACATGGTTCACAAAAGATAAGGGTAAAACATTGCAAGAACAGACGGTGTTATTGCAATGGTAGCTCATGGTGGCTGTCATTGCCTAGACATCCTGGGTCTGTGCCTTTCTTCCATTGTTTCCTAGGGTATTTTGCCTTAGACAATGTGGTTTTTAAGCAAAACTGCCCAAAATCATTGATAATGCAATACTTTGACTTGACTGAACACAAGTGAGTTGACTAAAACAACCACTTATTGACTAAAAGGACCAAAGCCGGTGTTTGGATAAATAATAGTAACAACTAGGGCAAGCACTACATAGGCCATTGTACCTCCACAAAATGAGATTTTGAATTAAATAATACACCACCAGCATTTTGTTAATTACCACCAGGAGCAGTTATTGCAATCAAAGAAAACTAAAAGCCCATAAGAATCTATAGTATAACAAAACATCGCATGGTTAATTAATTAACCAAACAATGAGAAAATAGAGTTTGGTGGGTATAGTTAGCTAGTAGAGACAGCAAGTCAAATACCAAATGTGTCATGTAATTGACATCACATATCCACTCCAGACAACCCATTTCCTATTGCACCCTGCACCCAGTGTTTTAAAAGCGTAAGAGGCAATTTGCGCCCAAGGCGCAAGGCGGGTGTGTGCCTTTTTGAAGCAAGGCGCAAAAGTAAAAAATGCTTAAAAAATCAAAAAAATGTCACAAACTTCAAAAAAGGTAAAAAAATCAAAAAAAAATTAAACATAACATTAATAAAAAATATAAACTTAAATTTTAAAATAAATGTTTAAAAAAAAACTATCATCTAAAATTAGAATACTTAAACATAACATGTAAAACATATTCAAATGAAACTTTAAAAACAAAACCAAACATATAAAGCATTTCCAAGCATGTAAAATCAAACATATGAAGCATGAAAGGGCTGCACCTAGTGCCTAGGCCAGGCACATACCCTAAAATGCACCTCGCCTATGCGCCTAGGTGCACCTTTTAAATCACTGCCTGCACCTTGATTACCAATCGAGCAAATCAATTAGGATTATCAAATTCATATGTAATTGTAAAGAAGGGATGGTGAAAATAAATATGCCCTGATTTCTCTCCATTTCCATCAAGCCCACACGCATCATATAGACATATACTTCAACAGCTCATATGATGCATACATCATTCTTGTCAATGAATACCTTTTATAGGTAATAGGTGTATCACTAAATACCAGAAGAGACCCTTTACTGTTAAAGATGCTCCATATTCTGAAGAGTAATTAGATTAAGTTTCCTAATAAAAAGAAAATTTAATCAGTTATAGAGAGTTTAAATGGCCCCATGCTTAATGTCTTCTACTATCATAAATTCAAAAAGATAACAAAATTTGGAGTCAAAGAGTAGAGGAGCTGTGACAAGGATGTATACATGCAAGAGATGTTTTAGGGGCTCAAAGTTTAACAATGGAAATCGCATCAACAGAATGGAATGGAAAACAGGATTCACTTAGCAAATCCTATACATAGTTGGGACCTTTGCTGATCAAAACAAAACCAAAAAAAAAATACTACATAGTTGGGAAAAGACTTGGATGAGAGTGATGACCAAGCGTGAATTATGAGTTTATGACTGACCAGGATGAGTTAAGTGAGTTAAAGAAGAGAGTTGACGAATTTGAAAGAAGATATCCTGAGGTCCAAAGAGAAAGTGAATCAAGGCTTAAAGAGGCAGAAGAATCACAATCAATAGTATCCCGGTTGCAAGAGACAATTGAAATGTAAAAAAACTAAATACTACTAAGTCTCTAGTCAATTGACATTTTGACAATCACAAACGAACTTGTCCAACTTGGAATCTGAGAACCAGGTTTTGCATCAGCAAGCTTTGGTTGCATCAACAAATGATGATCTCTCTGAAGCAGTGAAGATGTATGAATCTAAAATATATTGATCAAAAAAAATTATTGATCAAAATGACAATGGTATACAGTCTTTTCTATATACCCATTTAGAACCCTTTTCTTTTCCAAGACCCACTATATTATCTCTCTAAGACTATCATATGCTTACTCTAGATCAATGAACAACATATGACGATCTCTCTTCTTCTATCTAAACTTTCCTATCAATTGTCTCAAATACACACACATACACGCGATGCTTATTACAACTTTACCATACTGCTCTTTCTCCATTCTTCAGGCATCTTCTTATTATCTAATTAAATAGTTTAGTTGGTCATAAAATAATAAGCCTACTTCTCCCATACCTTTCGACACTTCTATTGGCATACCATCAGGTCCCCATGCCTTTCCCTTCTTCATCTTATTTAGCACCTCCTTCACTCTTCAGTGATTCTAATTTAATGAGGGTACATGCTATTTTTAACATTATTAGAGTTGCTAATTCACCTCCATTAGCACCCTCTACATGTTGTTCACTAAATAGTTTTTCATTTTACCCCAACTTCATCATCTTTTACCAAGACTCTTTGATCTTCCTCTTTAATGCACCTGGCATGGTTTAAATCTCTACCTTTCCTTTCTCTCATCTTTGTTAGTTTTTAAATTACACTTTCTCCCTCTTTAGTGCCTAAGATGGTAGATTGTTTGTTGATAGAATACAAATAGAAATACGTTGTATAATAAAAGAAAACAGTGGGGTTTTCCATTCACAGTTGAAGTGGCTGAACCGAAAAGCCTATTTAGTGAATAAGTTTTTAAGAAAGTTGTGGGCTCCTTAATGGCTGTGGTGGAAATTAAGTAGATTATTATACCCTTGACTAATTTATTATTTAATTATTTTGTTTACTAAAAGACAAAGCAATAAATCTTCAGTACAGCATCTTCAGATATTATCAAACGGTCCCTAAGGCTCTGTTTGGAAAGAGTGTACAGTATGAATACATACAAAGAATTACAAAATACAAGGTTTTGCACTCTACATATTTGCATTTGTACTCCTTCCAAACTGGGCCTAAGATTTTTTTTAATTGGTTGTGTGCTGGTATGGAATTGCCAAAGACAAACAGACATACTAAATAGTCAAGGTTGCACTCTTTTCTCTCAAAAAACAAACACTGTAATTCCCTATCCTAGCCCATCCATCCTTCCTTTTCTATATTCTCTAAACAAAGATTTTCAACTAAATGATCTATATCATTCTTGTATTGCATATTGGCAGTCTACGTTAACTTATCCTGTTATCCATGAGGTTGAATCAATACCTAACGGCACCAACCATGAGGTTGAATCAATACCTAATCATTCAATTAAGAGGCACTAAAAATGTTTACTCTGAACAACGACAACCAAAACCATACTGATTTTATCATCATCAGATGCAGAGTCATAATAGCATCCCAACTAGATGAATTCACCTTGTATAGTTTATAATCACTATAGCACATCTCAGGCCCTCCCCTCCTGAAATATTTTTACCCAAACAAATAATAGATTCAACTAAGCACAAGAGGTAAGAAAATATTGATACTATTATTCATGGCATATTGTGAACAAGGAAATGCTATAAAGTTATCGAACAACGTCTTGAATATCCTGCTAAGACTATTTATTTCATATTTTTCAAGCTGAATACATTACAAGCTCATTTTATGATTGAATTAGATTTAAAATGATAGAGATATTTTTATGGTTTTATCTCTTGAAATCATCAAGACCTGAAATTACATGTAAAGCAAATGCCAAATTTTATCCACAAGTAATATAGCTCAATAAAAGAAAAAACCAGTATAGTTTCATGAGAAATCACACTATGGTTGGTTATAAAGGTTTAGCATCCCATCATATTTTAATGGAAAACGATAATAGCTGAAAGTAAATTGCTAACCAAAATTCATTGCATATAAGCCCCACAAATCCACTAACCTGCACCCGGGGATTCTGGAAATCATCCATGGCGGCAGCTAGAGCAGGTAAAACCCGTTGATGGTATTGAACCTGCAACTCCGGACCCAAATCTGTTGACAATTGCCCAATTGCATTAATAGCTGCCCAGCGAACACGACGATGTGGATCTTGGAATGAGTTCAAAACCATTGACACGATTTGTTCCAGATTATTTATCATTACCTGCAACAAGACAATGAACAAGAATAAAGAAAATAGCAACTTTATCAACCAAAAAGGCACACAAAAACTTGTAATGGCAACAATACAACAATAAACAGACAGATTGTAGCATCACAATAACAAGCAAGAACAATCAGACCAGTGATTAGTTATGGGTGACTTTCAAGTTTCAAAACTAAGTTCAAACCACGCAACCAACCCCACCACGCACACACGCACAAATGATAATATCCATAATATAACAGGTAGAAATTATACTAAAGAAAACTCAAAGGCAGAAAACAAGTAATTGAAGGTCTCACAGAAAACCGGTTAAAGATCAAGTATATCAAACAAAATGAGAAAGCATAACGTTAATACCTTTGAGCATCCCTCTGCAATCTGAGCAAGGGCGATGAGAGCTGCATGATGCTTCTGCCACTCTGGAGCAGCCAGGAATACAGGCAACAGTTCCGACGCAACAGGAACAATGGTATTCCCCCCCAGAGAAATTGATAGTCGATCCAAGCATTCTTGGCCCACGCTATAGTTACTAGTCTCTCCAGCATCCTCGTCTTCACTCTCTGCATTGTGCCATGCAGGATCGTCTTCAATGTCCAGAAGCATCTTCATCAGGATTCCAAACAATCTATGTATGAACTGAGGCAATTTTCTCATCATCCCAGGCGCTCTCTCCCTTGCCTCGGCAAGTGTTATGACAAACTCTATAGCAAGATGGCGTGTACCCTCCTCTAGTGAATCAGCCTCAGCAATCTGAAGCATTGCACCAACGACATCCACCAACTGTCGCCTCAAAAATTTGGGCTCCGTCCCAGCCAACTCAATCAGCAGTTCAAGCGCTTCTTGAGCAGTCGCCTCTTGGCCACAGTTCAGTGCCTCGGTCAAAGTCTGCATCATTGCCGGTAAAAGGTCTTGGAACCGATCCCGGTCCGAAGGACTAGAAAGACACTGGATAAAATTGATTGCAGCCCCAAGTGCAGCGATTCGGACATCGGAGTTAGACGACGAAGCCAAGCACCGTAAGAACAACGTGTGGAGGTTATTGAGGTGAGGAATTAGGGTTTCCCCGATGTATTGCGACAACTGAGCAAAAATCAACAGAGCAGATTCTTGCAACCGGGGCGATTCGGAAGTAACACACTGGAACATAAAAGGCAGAAGCTCCGGCCATCCACCATCGGGAAGAATCCCGGAAGCTAGCTCCGATACAGTATCGCAAAGTTTCTTCGATATCGACTTGGCTTCTTCTCGTTGCACGCAGGCGAGAAGATGAGACTTAAGCGCAGATTGCGTCGACGCAGATAGGCGAGGCCAGATATAAGAGTCATCGCGGGTAAGCTGCTTTCGGAGGAGAATCGCAGACATCGCCCGGACCTCAACGTGAGGCGAAGATTGAAGAAGTTGAGCAAGCTTCAAAGACAACGCATCGGGATGGTTTTGCTTGCAGAGGTTGAAAATCGTTTCGGCCTGGGATCGCTGTTCATTCCCCGACGACATTAGATGAGAAACTAGGATTTCGAAGGGAGCGGGGTCAGGGCCGAGGATTGCCGCCAGTTGGGCTTGTTGGAATTGAGCCGACTCGGAATCCATGAGAGTGAGCTAGGGTTTGCTCTTGCTGGAGAACTAAGAGAGATAGACTGAAGACAATTGATGGAGGCGCTCTTTCTCTCTTCTCTCTCTCTCCCTCTCTCTGTGCCCCGAATAAGAGAAAAAGGGTTTCTCTTTTTAGATTGAAACGAAATTTGATTAAGATGGAATTCTGTGGAGGATAATTATGGTAAAACACATCAGACCGAGGTAATTAGCAATAATTGGGATCACCTTCAAATCGAATACATCCCAATACCCTCCCAACATAATCTCACACCGTGAAACTCATAAAACCGGGACTCGCCATGTACGAGATATGCGGTATCAGATCATATGTTGGGTGGTTAAGAGTTTGGATAAGCCGAAAATGACCCTCCGCTCCTGTGTGACTCACTTTTCTATTTTGGAGGGAAACGGAGACGGGACGAACGACGAATGACGACCCCCCGCCCCGCGAGTTCTGTCACCAGTGGAATATGCCCCCTGATGGGAACACGTGAGGGTCCTTTCGTGTGCACGTGACGGTCGCACAGGTTCTGAAAATATGAGTTACTACGTGATGGCTCTGCTAAATGCTGCTGTACTATCGTCCGTTGGATTGATTGACCGTGATGTTGCAATTATGTGATCTCTTCTGATTTGCATGTGGACCATGATTGTCTGCCCAGAGGAGTTATGTACTGTATTGGTTTTGAAACAGGAAAAAAAAAAGGGAAAGGAGAGAGATAATGGGAGAGATAGAGAGAGTACTTTGGTCTTAGTAAAGTGAGCCACTTTTTACACCTGGCTTGATTGGTGGCTGAGCTGGATGCATATTTATACAATGTTCCAGCAGCGACAGACAAACCTCTCTGTCTGGCCTGAGATTTCACCTCACAATCGAGGCCGGATCTGCTCCACACAGCACGCCTCACACAACCCTCACAGGCACATCCCATGTTATTATTCATGGGAGAAGTTCTCACTGCACGGTTGGATGTGCCTGTGAGATCGGTGTGAGACACGCTATGTAAGGAACAGATCTGGGCTCGCTCTTACAATCTGTCAAAAATAAAAAGCAGGGTGTATTCATGGATGATAACATGACAGTCAATAAGTCATAACTTGCCACTCAGGTCTTTGGGATCGATCATCAGGACCACCGTCCAATGGTTGATATTGTAGATCAATCATGCACAAAACTAAGGTGGTGTTTGGAGCAATGGGTCATTTTTTAATAAACACTGCCATATAGACGCCACTTCAGCATTTAGCCCATCATGCTGATCCATATGCATAGAGACTCATAAAAACTGGTATTGATTTATGTGCACACCTACCTTTGGGGGAAGCTTCATTTTAATGCTTCCCGCAACAGTTTGATGTTTATTCACTATTATGCATACATGGTGCCTAATTGCGCCCAGTTGTCAATGAACGGTTTCATTATTAATTTTCTCGATTTTGCAAACAAATCAAGTGCAAAAGTTTAGTGAATAAATGGAAGTTATACCAAATATATACTAAAAGTTGTATATGTGTAGGATATCAATGTAGGGGTGTTTGGGACCATTTCATTTCTTTCATTGTTGTTTTTGTGATTCTTGAGGAAAAGGTTTTTTTCATGGTGTTGTTTGGTTCCATTGTAGTTTTGTGAGAAAATAGCAATGTCAACCAAGATAAATGGTGTTTTCTAAGATGACTACTTTTTTGGGAAAAAATGATAAAATGTTTTTTTACTATTTTGGGGACATTGCTAACCAAACAACATATGTCAATGCATTTTTTGGTCGATTTCTCAAAATCTGGTGTGGCTCTCATCTAGCACGTTTTCTCAAAAAAAATGACAATGGTCTCAAATAGGAGTAGATTCAAGCAGAGTCGAGCCGAATAGTATGAGGCTCAATCTCGATTCAAGCCAGAACATTGAGCTTGAGCTCGGCTCGAGTCAAAAACTCATGAGCTCGGCTCAACTCGAGCTCGATTTTAGAAAAAAATGTTTTATAAAAATATATATAAAAAAATTATTTGATATTTAAAAAATTAAGAATTATAATATTTCTATTATATATATTATTTTCTATAATTTTGTTATATATATATTCGAGCTCGACTCGCAAGTCTCACAAGCTGAGCTCTATTAGGCTCAAAGCTTGGTTGAAACCGAGTCAAGCTTGAGCAACTTGCGAATAGCTCGGCTCGTGGCCACCCCTAGTCCCAAACACCACCATAGTAGCTTAAAAATCAACTGCTCCCGTGGAGTACATTGGGTTAAAATCCATGGCCCCATGCTGAATCAAATTAAGTAAGGTGAAATTGGGCCACGATAATGCATCAAAGGCCATGATTTCATGATTTTAGCCCAACGCTACTCCAAGTAGAATAGTTGATTATCATCGATATCGTGTCTCTCTCATTTTATATTTCAAGTTAGGCCATCTTTGGGAGTGCTTATTTGGGTCGGGACCACACCATTAAGCACTTATCGGTGTTTAGGAAATAAGCCCAAAATAAGTGTTTATTTTAAAAATAATGACTTATTTTTTAAGTTCAAATTTCAAGCTTTTTTTAAGTGCTTATACATGCAATAAACACTTATTCAATTTTTTTTCCTTCCAAAATGATCCCTAGTTGAATTTTAAGATACCACTTATAAAACTATCTGTAGTTTAATTTTATAAAAGTTCTTTCATAAAAATACTTCCATAAAGTGTTTTTATAAAAGTATTTTTGTAAAAATGCTTTTATTAAAGTGTTTTCGGAAAAGTACTTTTATAAAAGTGCTTTTATTAAAGTGCTTTCGTAAAAGTAATCTTAAAAGTGCTTTCATAAGAGTGCTTTTGAAAAATTTTAAAGAAAATGAAAGACAAAATAGTCACAAATGCTTATTTAAGTGCTTATTGAAGAAAAAGACTAACAAACACCCAATATGAAACAAGTGTTTATTTTTTAAATTAAGTACTTGAAAAAAGTAGGATGCAAAATGCAAATAAGTGCTTATTCATTCAATAAGTACTTATTTTTAATATAAGCACTACCAAACATGGCCTTTGTTGAGCTCAACTAGTGTGGGTGTTGTCACTAGTTCCACATCATGTTAAATAGCCATTACATTCAGCTAATCTTATCTGGTAATTCTAGTACATCATATTATCATATTTTGTCTTTACAATTAAAATGATGATGATGATTTACTTGAATTGTGTTCATTTTAGATTGGATGGTAAAAACTCAAAATTCACCCAAGCCAATGTATGGGAGTGATTATTTGATAAACAAATGCTTGTTGTGTAAGTGCTTAAAAATATGTGTTTATCGTGAGTGTTGGGTGAAAAATCACCTACTTCAAACAAAGGTAGTATATGCACTTTCAAAATGATGTGGGGGAGTAATATAATTGGAAATAAAATAGGTGCTTATTGAATAAGTGTTTAAAAATATGATCAAGTTGTTGGCTTATTAAATAAACACTCGTTTTAATAATGATTGATGTTGTTTGATCCGAGGTGTTTCTTGAATCGAGGTCACAGTCAGACAATCTTGCCAACTGAGCGGAGCCGAGGTGGAAGGATAAAGCCGCGCAAAAAGTTTTGAAACCAAGAACAGAGTCAGAGGCCTTAGGAGTTATTCCCCTGGTAGGTACTCCGACAATCAAGTCAATGAAGAGAATGGGTGGTCGGGTCGAGTAGTTGAAAGAATAGTGTTGGTCCGAGCAGAGTAGCAGTACGAATGCTAGGGAGTCCAAAGTCCCTTACCTTGAGCAGAGGTTACCTATTTATAGTCGAATATTCGTATCCTGTTCGGATGAGGCTTCCGAGGTTGTCCATCAAGGTCTTTGGGATAAGACCTAATCACTAGCGAAGCTGTCCTCTTGATCCCACTTATCCATCTGATGTGGTGCCGATGTGGCCGAAGAAATGAGATGGCCATAGAGGTAACACGTGGCACCCGGGGCCAGCTCAACCATAACCTGAACACCACTCCCCCTTTTGCAAAGTTGAGGAGTGTAGTGCTTGGTTGCGATGTGGCGTGGAAGAGCTCTTTGGTTCTCGGCTGAGGAACTTGAATATCAAGTCTAGTTGAGCGCACTGTATGGACTAATCGACTCAAGGTTGAACTGGTTTACTGGGCGAACAGGTCGGCTCGAGGCTCGTACCATTTTCGATACGGGTCAGTAGAAGCGTCGCTTCGCTTCCCAAGGCTACACACGTGTGAAGGGCAGTGGCATCATTTCATATTCCCGAACTGTTAAAAGGCGGCGTTTGATCTATGTCGTTGATTTGGATCACTGGGAGCCCTATAAAAGGGGGTGTAGAGCATTCTTACTTTGTCATTTGCGAAGGAAGCGCGCTTAGAGCTTGGCAAGAGGTAGTCTTCGGCTCGATGTTGCTTCAATTCCGTGGTCAAAAACTTCGGAGTTCGGTAAGATGTCTTCCTCGTCCTCTGACTCTTCCTATTCTTCTTCTCCTTCCGCTTCTTCCTCTGCTTCCTCTTCTCGTAGTAAGTCCGAGTTGGGGTCTCTTGTCGAGGCTGTCGCGCTCAATACCCGTGACATATTTTCTTTTCATTTCATTTTTATTTGTAGATCCACAACATATTTTCAAAACCCTAAAAGCACCCATGAATGAAACCCAAACATATTTTCTAATTAAAGTAAAAGAAATTTTGCCTGTTGGAAACTTATGAAAAAATTAAGATAGAAGTAAGTGACTAAAAGTATTAAACCTTAAAAAGCTTAACTTGTTTGCAATGCAATTTTATTTGCTTTGGTGCAGACGTGTGGGAGTAAATGAATAAAGTGAAAAGTCTGATTTGTTTTTGTTTTTTATTATTTGTAGTGGTTAGGCCCCATCCATCACACGAGATTTGTTAAAAAAGTGTAGCAGAAAGCATGGTTTTGAAAATCAGACCGGATTAGACTGTTGGACCGATTGACCCATGAACTAGTCAAGTAAATTGGTTCTGTTTCACCCTAAAACCGCTATTTGGTAAAAAAACATTGATTTGGTCAACGAATTGTTAACCTGAGTGGTCAAACAGTCAACGTAGACAATGGTTTTCGATCATTTTTTAATTATTTATTTTTAATCCTAATGGGTTGTCCATTTGACCGGCCCCCAAAACGGTTAAGTGTTCAATCCAATTTTTAAAACCTTGGCAGAAAGAGGCATTTTAACATTCTTGCTAGTCTAAGTCCAACTACTCAAGCATTACTCTTTTTTGAGAGTTCCTAATAAGATTTTTATAGTAATGCATCTTAATATTATATTTTTATATATTCTTTACTTATTCATTCTAAATAGACTTTGAATGGATTTCAAGATACAATTAAATGCAATTCTAATTTTTTTAGTAAATTTAAAACTTTTTTTAATTATATGTTGCATCTATTTGGTCCTAATATTTATTTATTTATTTGTTGCTTAACAAGGCTTTCAAGTCACGAGAAAAGTTGTTGAGCTTAGATTTGCAAAATGTTTGAAAAGTTTTTCAAACAAGCCTTGTAAAAAAAAAAAAAGTATTTTAGGCTGAGTTTGGAAGGAGTACAAATGCAAATATGTAGAGTGCAAAACCTTATATTTTGTTTTATTTTGTATGTATTTACGTTGTACATATTTGCATTTGTACTGCTTCCAAACTGAGCCTTTTAAGAAATCATAGTTGAGCTTTGTTGCAAAATCTTCTATAATAGTTTTCCATGTGAAGAAAATAATTAAAAAGGAAATGAAAAGAACATAGCTTCGCTAGTTGCAGTTGTGTTGGTTAGTCGGTCTGCTACGCCAGCGAGGAACAAGAATAAATACACATTGGTGTTTGGTTGGAACAACAATGGAGTGAGAGTTATTGCTGTAGGAAAATTTTACGAAGAATGTGGTGAACGGGTGATGCTTTTATCATAGATTTTTATTTAGACTCGGTTTTAAGGAGTACAAATACAAATACGTAGAGTGTAAAGTCTTGTATTTTGTGTGCACATTGTACATATTTGTATTTGTACTCCTTTCAAAATGAGCATCAGGGAAAATTACACATAGGTACCTGAACTTTTGAGTGCTAAACCTGAAATTTTAGGACGACATTGTTGTACAGTTCAAGTGCTACAATGTCGTCCTAAAATTTCAGGTAGTTAAGTATTAGCACTCAAAAGTTCAGGTACCTATGTGTAATTTTCCCTGATGCTCATATATATATATATATATATATTCAAGGCCAACAGTTAGCATCCTGCCAGTCATTTGTGACATATTTTCTTTTTATTTAATTTTTGCAACATGTTTCGAAAACCCCAAAATTATCCATGAATGAAACCAATATATATATTTTTAATTAAAGTAAAAGAAATTATAGTTTCTCTTTCTATAAACTATGAGAAAAATAAAATAGAAGTAAATGACTAAAATTATTAAACCTTAATGCTTATATAAAAGTATTAAACGTGCGGGAGACTAAGAGTGTAAATAAATCAAGTGCAAATTTTGATTTATTCTTGTTTTTAAAATTTTGCTTTTTTGTTGTTTGAATTGGTTGGGGCATATTCATTGCATGAGATTTGTTAAACAAAATGTAGTAGAAAGAACCCTTTTAACATTCTTGCTAGTCCAAGTCCAACTCAAGCTTTACTTTTTTTTGAGAGGTCCTAAATATTATATTTTTTATAAATTATTTACTTATCTCTTCATTATAAATACATTTTGAATGGGTTTCAATGTATAATTAAATGCAATTTTATTTTTAATAAATTTAGAACTTTTTTCTAGGTTGTATCTATTTGGTCCTATTTTTTATTTATTTATTTGTTGCCTAAGAAAGCTTTTAAGTCTTGAGAAAAATTGCAGAGCTTAGATTTGCATAATCTTTGTAACATTTTTCAAATGAGCTTTGTAAAAAAAAAATAATCATTGTTGAGCTTTATTGGTAAAATCCTTGAAAAGTTTATTGAACTTTGTTGAAATATTTTACAAAAATTACTTTTGAACTTTTCATTGGAGAATAGTGAAAAAAATCTCAATTTAAAAATATTTCATGCATCATATTGGTAATTTATTTTAAAAAGACCTAAGTGAACCTTGAAGTATTGTTCTTAAAATTGCAATTTAATTATAATATGTTCCCTCAAAGTTTGAAACAAATCATAATACAATAATCAAGGTTCAAAGTATCGATATGATACGCATATCGGTTGTATCGTATCGGTACTTAGAAATGGTCGTAACACCTTTTTTTTAGTTGTTTTTTTCAAATTTTGGTTTTTTGGGAATCTTAAAATCATGGTTTAAAGTATCGATGTGATATGTCTCATATCGGGCGTATCGTATCTTTTGAAAAATATACGGTCTGAGATGCCTGTTTCCAGGTGTTTCGGACCCCCAACTTTTTTTAATAATAAAAAACATGTTTTAAGCAAGGGTCAAAGTATCAATACTTTAAACCATGACAATAATGAAACCATATTGGTTAATTTTGTCGAAGCCTTGTTCTTGTGAAAAAAAATTGTTTTGGTTTGTGTTTGTATTAACAAATTTGTTGTAAGCGTTCATATTTGGAACTAATCCTCTAACCCTTGAGTTGTTAGCTCACTCGATGGCTTGGCACAACATCAACTAGCCTATATGTGATTAGCACTATATCAACCAACTAGGGGTGTGTCTAGCACCGTATTAACCAAATGGGGTGTGGTTAACACCATATCAACTTGTTAGATGTGACTGACATTGTATCAATTCGTGAGAGTGTGGTTGGCATTGCTTCAACTAGATGAGTGTAACTAGCACTATAACAACTAATCATTATAAGGGTTGGATTGGAACATTTAGGGCCCGTTTGGTGCATCTTTTTGGGAAGATATTTTGGTAGCTCTGACATGCAAAAGACGCATTGAGCTTTTGCATGAAGGTTTGAGCAGCCCGAAGCACGTTTGGTAGATGCACGTCTTTCCGCACGAGAATAAAATGCAAGAGATGTGGAAAGCTTCATTTGAAGTTTCCCGAAATCAGCCCAAAATGGGCTTTTTGCGTCTTTTCGGTGCTCCGTCTTTTGGCAGCTAGATCTTCCGCGAGTCAAATGGGAATAGACTGAAAATCGGTCTTCCCAGCTTATAAACAATCGAACGACCACACGAAAAGATGCACCAATCGGGCCCTTAATTTAGTTGGGTTATTAGATTAAAATTTATAAGCTTTTGCTTGTAGAGCGGATGTAGCCAAACTACTATAAATGATGATGTATTGTGTGCTCTATTCTTTCTATCTTTATTTATCGTATTTTTACTTGAATATACTCGTTGGAAACACACTTGACACTTAGATTAATTTTATAATTAGCTAGTTCAACACAAATTGAATATTGAGAGTTGTTATTATTTATTGAAGTGCATAATCACTTAAATAATTTTAGTGTGTTGTGGATTCATTAACTTGTCCATTACGTTTGTACAAAAACTATTGTATTAATATATTGATATGTTGGATAAATACTTGTATCATTAAATCTACATTCAAAATTATAGTGTATGGATGTAACAAGGGGGGCATCCACTTCATTAATTAATGTATGGTTACAAGGGACATCACCCTAGGGACTAGGTAGCTCAAAAGAAATGACTTGTAACATTGTGGGCTAAAGCTTGAGGAAAAAAAAAACAGCAAATGTTTAACCCAATTCACTCCCCTCTTGAGTTAAATAAATCAAACAACAAGTGGTATCAAAGCAAATTCTTCAAACATTAGCTCAATAAATCTGAGACAAAGACAATGATAACTCTTAAGTTTCAACTCCTTACTTCGAAGGCTAGCTTATCTCCATACCTCGTTTTTTTTTTCAATAGAATTAACTACAACTATTGAAAGGCTATAATGAAAGTTTAATCATCTCTTTAGATTATGAGAATTGGGTAGTAGTAGAAAAATGACATTCCATGCCCACAAATTGTGGATGGGAGTATGGTAGAAAAAACCCACTAGTGAGTCAACTTAAAATGGCATGCTTTCCTTTCACAATTATTTCTTTTATTTTCTTGAAAAGCTTCAAACAAAAAAATGTTTTAACACTTTTTTTTTCAAATGTCTTCTTTCTTTTTCTTCCCCTCAAAGTTTTTCATGTTTCAAAATTCTAAATAAAACCATTATTATAAGGTTAAAGAATCTAGAATAAACTCCTTCCAGACTATTTAAAAGTGGTTAAAATAAGACCAATAAAAAACAAAGGTCACTGAGGGGATATCTTCAAACTACTCCATCTTAATTTAATATTTGGGGATATCTCTAGTGATGCCCCCTAATAGGACATAATACCATTTTCCACATTTTCTAATATTGCAATTATCCCAGATAAATTTTAAAAGTATTTTTAATTTGCAATAGATATAAATGACAAAACTTTAACTATTTTAAAACACTTTTAATTATGATTAATTATTTTTTTCAAATATTTTTGCTAAATTGTACCTAAGTAAATGTGAATGAACTATTTACACAAATATCCTGGAACTAAAGCTTATACTACCAAATTATTTGAATTAATCCTTATTCAATCATCTCATCTTTAGCCTTTAGTGAAGTAGAATATGCCATGTGTGAATTATACTTTAAGGCTTAAGTTTCAACAATGAGCTACTCTTACCTTTACATGCTATGCATTTTTCTGGTAAAAAGGTATTTCCATTACAAAAACAAGAGAACAATGGAGGACAAAAGAAGGAACAAAAAAAAAAACACAAACACAAATGACACACATGAAAAAATAAAATTGAACACCTAAAACCACTAACTACAAAGGAGGAAGTCTTTGGCTGATGCGCTAGTAATACATATTGGGATTTCATTCAAGTATTTAAAAGACTTATTCCATCTATACCGGTTCACGGGCTGGGCTTCAGGTTAGGCTCATTGAAATTTTGGAAAAAGCCAAGCCCGAGCTTGATACATGAATAGGTCTAATTCCAGCCACACTTTTCCTCAGCATGAGCTACTCTGTTAGCTTCCCTTGGATAAGAGGAAAAATTTAAAGGAACTGCCAGATGACATGGCTTTGATATCCTTGCACAAAAACACGATTTCAGGATGGTCATCTACTAAATCTTCAGTTAAATATTTTATCAACACTTCAGAGTCAGATTCAAAACAAACATTGTTCAGATGGTAAGAAACAACAAAAATCACAACTTTCAATAAGGCTTTTGCTTCTACAATAAGAGGAGAGGAGCAGGATTGACCAAAGCTTGCTCCCCAAACCAAACCTTTATAGTCTCTCAAAATGAAGCCAAAAGGCACCCTATTCTGCAACACAAAGCTTGCATATACATTTATTTCACACGAGTCATACTCGAGAGGATCCAGAAAGATTAAGGGCTGACTTTTTTAACCTTTGAAGAATCTACCAATCTCTATTGCAAGAGAAGATATTTCTCCACTATTGACCTGCGAATGTGACTCAAAACAATAAAGGGGCTTTGATTAGTATTCTCAAAACTGAATGCATTCCTATATTTCCAAAGTCCCAAACACTATACAAATATTAGCAATTAAATCAAAGTTTTCCTTGCCATTGACTATAATGGATTTAGTAAACCAATCTTGAAAGGACTGAAATGAAGCTATGAGCTAGGACTAATTCTTGTACCCGACCCAAGCCAAATACATATGGATTTACTACACAACAGAAGAGTGTGAAGAACTAACTCGGGTTATTGTTACATCTATCAAAAATATATGAATCATTGATACCCCTCCCACCAAGGTTCAAAGTATTGATACGATACGCATATTAGCGTATCGGTACTTAGAAACGGCTGAAACACCTTTTTTTTTAGTTTTTTTTTGGGAATCTTAAAACATGTTTTTTATTATTAAAAAAAGTTGGGGGTCCGAAACACCTGGAAACAGGCATTTCAGACCATATCTTCTTCAAAAGATACAATACGATACTTTAAACCATGCCTCCCACATAAAGATTTCATTACAACTACCCCCCCTACACACACACAGCATCTCCATATGAAATGCTTAATTATGGGTTCCACCGGGAGCTTCCTAATTATTTTCCAAGTTCCCGTCTTCTCCTGAGAGCTATTTTGATTCTCCTCGTTGAGCTTTTTGGCATAGAAATAAGTTGACCAAACTGAAAACCTTCCATTCATGCTACTTGTCCAAATGATTTTATCATCCCATTTGTTAATAGGTAGGTCAGTTTCCAAAATTTTTTGAGCCAAAAGGGGAGGGTGGAAATGGAACTAATCTTCCTACTATCCCAGCACCTACGGTCCCGATCAATTAGATCAACCACTACCAAGTTTACATGATTTGCAAAATGGGGGCCCATAGGCTTGAAACCCTCTACTAATTCCAATTAACCCTTCTTAATTTTTTATTTTCCACACTCTCACCCCCACCAAAAGCTTTTTTGAAATTTTGTCATAGAATCACAAGTTTCATAGGCCGGTAAAGCTATGAGGACAAATTTAATTAATACTTCTTTCCTAGTTTGAGATAAGAGAGAACCGCTCCACCCATTTGCCTTGCTCTCCATCCTTTCATCCAAATAGTAAAAAACCTGATCTTTCCATATTCCGATAAGAGGATGGACTCCTAGATAGATATAAGGTTTTTCTACTATTCTAATGTGCAGACAAGTAGAGACCAGCTTTTCCAGCCTTGGGTGTAAATTATAACTAAAGAAAACTTCAAATTTATCATAATTCACCTATTGGCATGAGGCATTTTCATAGAGAGGGATGGCTTCCCGAAGCGAACCGGCCTCTCTAAGGTCAGCTTTAGATAAAATAAAGCTATCATTTGCAAAAAAAAACAGGTGAGAGATTATTTGAGATTGTCTACAAATTTTATTATCAGAAAATTCATTCCTTTTCGACTTTGTGATTCATAATAGTAGAGAAAACATCCAAACAGAGAAGGAATAGGTGTGAGGAGAGGGGGTCTCCCTGTCGTAATCCCCTAGTGGGAAAGATTTTCTGGTCGGAGATTCATTGACCAATATTTGATAGGAAACAGAAGACACACAAGACACAACCCATTCAATCCTCTTACACCCAAATCCCATCTTCTGCATAGTTTTTTTTTTTTTTTTTATGAACTTCCATTCAAGCTTGTCATAGGCTTTATCATTTCTAGCTTGACTGCCATGCAACCAGACTTGGCTTTTGTGTGTCTCATAAAGTGCATCAATTCATGTGCAATAAGAATGTTACCTAAGATGAATCTTCTAAGGATAAAAGCACTTTGGTTATTGGAAATTATCCAATTAAAGAGAGGCTTCAGTCAATTGGCTAGAATTTTAGCTATTATTTAGTAAACAGTATTGCAAAGACTAATTGGCAAGAAGTGAGATGGGGTCTCTGGATTTCTAACCTTTGGAATCAAAGTTATGTAGGTGGCATTCATTTCTCTATTGATAGAGCCCTCTCTAAAGACTAATCGAGTCCACTCCCAAACAATTCCATATCCTTAAATTTTTGAAAATTTTCCTGCAACTAATAAAGTTGCTCTTTGTTTCACTGAGGAAAAAAATTTCACTGAAGAAGACAAATTTTCCTACAACAAATCAACTGTCAAGGGGATCCCAACGCCTAGCAGTTCCAACACATTATCTTCATTGACATAGTGGGAGTTGTTCAGGGACAACTTTCGCAAGCCCGAATGTATAAGGTATACAAGTTTTCTACTGCTCAAAGAGTAATAGGAGAACATTGGAGGACACCGGTCAAAAGACAGTAGCATTTGCAAGTAACTTTTGTTAGGGGAAGGATGGAGAGCCTTAGGAACCATGCCCATCATTGCTCCTTGATTTGCATTTATGAACAAAAATCCTTGCTCAAAACCTTGATTCCTAGTGCTAGGGTTACCCCATCTTCTTTTACTTTTGACTTTGGACAACTTCAAGAACCAAGGGTTGTTTTTCGGGAATTCATTGGTCTATAATCAAAATTTGAATGATGACTAAAGAGATCCCAAGGCACAAACCCAATTTTTCTTCTTTTTCTTTTCTTCCATCTTCCTAGGGCTGCTAGGATTTACTTTGGCCACCCTTTTTTATTTTTTTCGATTGTTTTCCTTGACCAGAAATTGAGGCATCCTAGTATTGTGTCCAAAATCTTGAATAAATGTATCATTAAATGGACTTGAGAAATTAAACAACACATTCACAGTATTCATAACCTTTAGATCAGGATAAATGCAAGAAAAATGAGAGTTACTAAATACCTTTTGACAGTAGAAAGGGAGTTTCATAGGATTGTACATTGATTTCGCTTAATCCCAACTCATTATTAAAAAGCTTTAAGACCTCTTGTTCAATCTCTAGGCCCTCTTCATCGATTCGAACCACAACTATCTTTTTATTCTGAGACACCTCTTCAAATACCGAAGTTTCAACTGAGCCTGTGAACTCATATCTTTCCCTCTTCCTTCCACTATTGCCCCTCCACAAGTTAGGATTAAGAACTTAGTTCCCAATAAGAAAATACTCTAGCTCATAATCGGATTTTGGTTCACAATAGGTTGGTTCACTTTTGGGTTTTGTGGTAGAATGTTAAATTTATCTGGGTTCAAGTTATGGGCCATATCAAGAGGAAAACCCTTCAATTTGTTACCCTTGTCCTTGCCAATCGAAGACTTTGCATCTTCATTAGATACATTCTCCAAGGTATATATATCTTTGTCTTTTAGATACAGAGGTCTGTCAGCTTCACTATCTACTTCTGGCATGTCTTCAATAACAAGTATCGACTTGCTCCATTTTTTGGTGGAAAAAAGGAAAATCGGACCGTCCTCCTCTAACATTTCATGCCAAAAAAATGAAATATACCCCTCGTCATTAATGCTTCCCTAAAGCTAGCATTCTTCAACCATTGTTGTTGCCCTATGTCAGAAAAAAGTTTACGGGCGATAGAATAACCTTGATGTTTCCGGGAAAACTTCCTTGTCCCCCACTATGATCTTCACTCTTTGCATCCATAGGAAATAATTCTCATCTCATGATACCTTCACTACAACATATTGTTTCACCTCATTCTGGTTTTTCAACACTACAATGTTGTTCACCGAATCATCTACTTCACTGGTTTCTATAACAGGTTCAGTCTCTGATTGGTTCACATGGCCTCCTCTCTTAGTCTCTTTCAAGTTGTGCTTTACATTAATGAATTTATCCCTTGTATCTCCAATTTCTACCCACATCCACAATCCATAGTCCACTTCTTCTTCGTGGTCTGCCATTGTATAGTTATGTAGTTTGTTAACTAACCCCTCGACACCTCTATCCTTCAGGTGCATTTCCCTCTTGTAAAATTTCTCGGTGTGACCCAAATAACCATATCTATACCTGAATATTGGCATATTCTCATATCGAAAGGGGATCCAGCCATCCCTTCCATCCTTAAGCACACCACTCGAGTCCTTTGCAAGGGTTTTCTTATGTCCACTCTAACTCTAACTCTAATTCCTTTATCTCATTCCTGTTTTTCCTCTTTTTTTTTTCTCTTCCTCCATATTCCAATCCATGACTTTACTCGTTTCTCTAACCAACATCTCTCTTGTTCTATATGTCATTGGGACATTTAGAATGCAAATCCACATATCTATGGTGTTTAGTCCCATGTCTTTAACCATCACTAAGTTTGGACACTTTACCAATATCAAAGGATACTACATAACTGCCCTTGGTTCACCGCTAAGGATTTTCAATGTATCTTTTTTCTCTTGAGAGGGAGATCCAAACAATTTCTTCACTCACCATCAAGATTTGCATCTCTCCTTTAATCCACCACCACATACCTTGAATATGAGCTTTGACCCCCAAAACACTAAGGGGCTTATCAAAGAGAACCTTTGCATACAGCCCCCAAGCTTTCTTACCATTTTTAATTAGCAACTTATTCAATGACTCACCCAGCGACGCATTTACTCCTTCCTCCATTGTGAGCTAAGCAAAAATCTCCTAACGATGGTAGATTCAAATACGTGTTTGATGATGAAGATAGTGAGAAAAAAACACCCCTCTTCTCACGGGAGAAGAATTTCTCTCACTTGAGACGACCTCCTATCATAGGAGAATTTTGAAGCCTTCGTTTCATGTTGCTTATGTCCTCACCCAAGCTCCTCACTAGCTCTCCCTTCATTGGGTTTCGACAGATGATCAGTTCTAGATTGAGCACGGTAGTGGACGAACAGGAATCCTGCTAATAACTCGAATGGGATAAGGTCGATGATGATGGTACGTGTGATGCAATTGCAACTTACCGATGTTGTTCAATCGGAAGACTTAACAAAATGATTAAAAAAGTGCTTTGTTATCATCAAAACATAACTAATATTAATTTAAAGTAAAAAATTAGTACATTGCTTCTTTTAGATCACTGGTAATGGTGCACATTATTTGCATGTGACAATTCTATATGATGATAATGATAGTAATAATACATCCAAAATTTTCTATAAATTTTATGCATTTTTATTTATATTTTTATTATTAATTGAATGCATATGGAAAAATCTAAATCTAATTACATAAACATCTCATCCAAATATGTGATAATTAGATCCAAATGTGAAGTTTCAAGTATCGTTGATAGCCCTACAAACTTGGTTCAACTCTTCGTTTGTTCATTTATCAAAAAATGTAAGATTTAAACAAAGGGAATTGAATGAGGTGAAAAGTAGTAGTTCAAAAATGTGTATTTTAGTCAAAAGAAAGTTTTACAATCTTATTCATATTTTTAATAGTAGTGTAAATATAAAATTATAGATGTGTTCAAAATTTTCTATGTTTTTTTGTTATTTTTGTATGTAAAAATAATTATGATATGTTACACATATTTCTTGTTTAATATGATAAGTATATGATATTATATGTGCACGTGAATGTCTTTTTTGCAAATTTTATGTATTGTTTCATTTTTTTCTTACAATTTCTTAAACTACCCCTAAGGTTTAGGAAATTGACTAACTATACCCCTATTGTTTTAGTATTGTCTTAAAGTACCCCTACTATTTTTGACAATTGACTAGCTCTACCCCTACCATTAGCATCTGTTAATGCTCTGTAACAATTTGTGCACATGTGACTCCACGTGACCTATAAGTTTTTTTCAAAACCCAACATTACCCTTTTCTTTATACCTTAATGGCAGACTGCACTAAATCCATCTAGGAATATGGGACGAGTTTCATGTAGGAGAAAGTGAGAAATTCGTAACACCTACTCCATGTCCCTTAATGCAGCCAAGCTATTGCCAAGGGCTTTTGAAATCTGCAGCACCTACTGAGAACTCACACTGGTAAGCAATGATACTTCTTGTTGTGCCACATACTTGACTGAATTTTGCAGCTCAAATCCAATTTTCCATCATTGATTAGGATCTTTTAGGTTGCAAATTTATTAGAACTTTAAAAGGAAATGAAAACCCAAAACCAAAATAAATATGATAAACTAAAAAACAAGATTTTCCTGGAAGCAAGAGAATCCTCACGGTTGTTTTTTTTAATTCATTATTTTTTCTGGATTTTGTAAGGTAGAGAAAGTTACCCATTAAAATACCAATAACCAGTACAAGTAGTTTGGGCTTGAATAATTTCAAAGTTTGAGATGGCAGTTGCAATTTTGCTTTTGTAGAGCTCCACCTTTCACACATGGCGGTGGTTGTGCTTCTACTTTGAGAAGAACGTTAGCCTGAAGAGGGGAAATGGATCTGGTGGAACGCGACATGGGGGAAGATCAATATGGGAACTCCTTTAATGGGTGTTTCATGTATGGTGGAACGCGTCATAGTTTTCCAATTGAAGAAGATCACGCAAAGTCTGTCTAATATCTCAAAGCACCATAATTTTTCGATGAACATGGAGCTGAGTTGTAGTTGTGGTGATGAAATAGGGGTGGTAGGGAGAGAGAGTCAAGGGGACGGGGGGGAGAGAGAGAGAGATGGAGGATGTAGAGGGGTCCACCGTTGTTGGAAATTGCAATGGTGATTATGAAATAGGGACGAGAGGGCGAGGTAATGAATGGGGGGGAGAGAGAGAGAGAGAGAGATGGAGGATGTAGAGGGGTCCACCGTTGTTGAAAATTGCAATGGTGGTGATGAAACAGGGACGAGAGGGAGAGGTAATGAAGGGGGGAGAGAGAGAGAGAGAGAGATGGAGGATGTAGAGGGGTCCACCGTTGTTGGAAATTGCAATGGTGGTGATGAAACAGGGACGAGAGGGAGAGGTAATGAAGGGGGGGGGGGAGAGAGAGAGAGAGAGACCGGATGTGGAGGGGTCTGCCACTTGCAACACTAGTGGTGATGAAATAGGGGCAAGAGGGAGAGAGAGAGACCAGTGTTGTGTTGGCTTTGAAAGTTGAAGCTAGTATAGATACAGGGTAGCCATCCACACACATTTGCATATGTATCTGTTCAAAGCTCCTCCATAGCTACCCACCTCATCTCAGATTAAGGAACCCAAATTTGGACTTGGGCGGCAAAGACAAACCAAGACGAAGAAGAAGTAAAGGTGTACTTTAAAACACTGACAATGGGGAAGATAATCCTCAACAATCTAAGAAAAGTGTCAAAAGTTTCATTTTGAAAATTTAAAGAATAATGATGGGCAAAATAGTCTTTTTAATTCTTCCATTACTAGACACTGACAGTAGGAAAGATTTAGTCAATTGTCAAAAATAGTAGGGGTACTTTAAGGCAATATTGAAACAGATGGTATAGTTAGTCAATTTCCTAAACCTTAAGGGTAGTTTAAGAAATTTGCCCATTTTTATTATTTATTTATGATATTAAAGGTTAAAACATTTATCCAAAAAGTTGAACTATTTATTATTGATTTTTAATTTTAGCCAGTTTTAAATTATGTATTTCATTTTCACTATCAATAAAAATAATTATTGCTTATAACACATTTTTATTACCTAACTATGACTTCATAGGCAAGGTTCAAAGTATCGATACGATACGATCGTATCGTATCGGTACTTAGAAACGGCCAAAACACATATTTTTTTTTCAATTTTGGTTTTTTGGGAAACTTAAAACATGTTTTTTATTATTAAAAAAAGTTGGGGTCCGAAACACCTAGAAACAGGCATTTCGGATCGTATCTTTTTCAAAAGATATGATACGATACACCCGATACGGGGCGTATCGTATTGATACTTTAAACCATGTTCATAGGTTGATTAATTTGTTTTGGATGGTTGAATTGATTAGTCACCACTGGAATAAAGAATGGTTTGTTTTTTGAGCCAATTTTAAAATACATGGGGTTATATTTTTAAAAATATTGAAATAGATATAATTAGTAGCATTTATTAGTGAAAATAACTTAAAAATACATGATTTAATAAGAGAAAATGGGATTTAATACCTTAACTATATGATTTAATTAGGGGGATTAAATGAGGTGGAAAGTAATAATTGAAGTTGAATTTTCAACCCTTACAATTAGGTATTTATTAAATACACAAATAAGGGCATTTTAGTAGCAATAAAAGCTAGTGTTAAATTTAAAGCTAATAAAATAACTTTTATATCCTTTCTCAATCAAAGAAATAAAAGGTGATTTTAGTCCAAAAAAGCTTCGCACTGCATTATAAATAAATAGAACCTAGCGTGAATTTAAAAAAAAATGACTAGATTTAAAAGAGATTTCATTTTTTCATTAATTAATTGATTTAGGAGCCGGTTGTAACTATTGTTCATGGGTTGGGACCTTGGATCTAACAAAACCTATAACAAAAGGATATATCAGGATCAAACATTACTACATTACTAATAAAGCAAGCATGTTTGAAAATTGAAACCTCCTATGTTCAAATAATCTATAGGTAACAAGGTAGGGCGTGACTACTTTTACTTTTATGGGTGGGCAAGGAAAGGCCCATGCATGATAATTTCACCTTAGCCTCAACTTGGTTGTAGTGCAATGCAAATTTTTTTTGCATTAGTGTAAATTTATGGGAGTATAAGTAGGCATACTGTAATTTATAGTATATTGATTTAAATTTGATTTTGTTTTATTTGGTTATGAGAAGTGAAAACAAAATTAAGACAAATTGGTATTGTTTTGAATAAAAGTACCACGTATTAAATCTATTTTTTGAAGAAATGTGCACTATTTGATTGTGTGTTTTTCAAAAAACAATAAAACATTATTTTTAGACTATGCCTACCTTATAAATGAAGAAAGGTGTGGTGTGAGAAAATGCCCTTTCTCGTTTTTTACGAGTGCTAACAATAGTAGGTTGTTGACGTGACATTGAAAAACATCTATGACCCAACAACAATCCCAAACAAAGAAAAAATGCCATTTTTTGAAAAACAACATACCAATGCAACATTGTTTTCTCATAAAATAGCTTAGCATTGGAGAAACAACATCAATTCCAAACATTACCTTTGTCGACACTCTATATGTAAGAGAATGTAAGGTAGGAGATAATGTGATTTCCTACTTTATATGAGAGAGATTTGAGGTAGGTGGGTTATGGTGCAAGTATTTGCATTTGAACTCTTCCAATTTGAAAACGGTACAAATACAAATACATACAAAATATAAGGTTTTATGCTCTACATATTTGTATTTTTACTCCTTTCAAATTGAGCATGGAACAAATTTTGCAATGTTAAAAAATATAAAAATGAGAAAAATTATGGGTTTTATATTAGATAAAAGTGAAAATCATGATCACAAACACACTGGTGCAAAATTGGACCAGGTGCAAAATATGTGTATCCAGTTCAGATTTGCATTGCAAACCTATAAAACCTTAATAAGGAACTCAGAAAATAAAAAACAATGTATAATGAATTTAGACCAAGGGTTTTCCACTATAAATAAGTAATATCCTAATGTTCTAATAAACCTAATTCTTATGATCAAAGCATTTAAATTGTGGAGGTCTTCCTTCTCATTGCTATTTGCGACATAAGTTTCATTACTCTCCTTCTTTTCATTCCTCCTTTCGTATATTCGTGCTTATGTCCTCATACTGTGAAGTCCCTAAATCTGTCTAGTTCATAATCATCATCATCCTTGTAGCATTTTGTTGCTTCTTCTTCCTCCTCATCATCATGCTCGTAGTTTTTCATTCCTTTCTAACAACGTTGTGGTGGTAGAGGTCACAATGCTAATACTATTTTATTTTTTCCTCTCTATCTCACCATCTTTTCCAATTCCATTAATAAATGCATCCGGTTTTATTGCTTATTCTTCTTCATCATCGTCATGCTCGTAGTTTTTTCATTCGTTTCTAACGATGTTGTGGTGGTAGATGTTGCGATGTTGGTACTATTTTATTCTTTATTCTCTACTTCACCATCTTCTCCAATTCCATTGTTAAGTGCATCTAGTTCCAATCTAAGAAAACCAATAGGCATCTGCAAGTAGAATTGATCTTCATCTGTCTTGCTTTTAATAAACAAATCCATTTATGGTGAAAATTTTTTGTTTTCTCCATCTTTTCACTTTTCTTTATTTTATTTATTAGAGAGATGAGGTATATTTCGTGATGCCTAGATAATATCATGGTCATTTTCTCTTCTGATTAAAGTTTTTTACTTTTGTTTTTTGATAACCCAAATAGAGTTTTTATTATAATAGTTGTCTAACTCTCGAAACCATCTCACTATATTTCTAATTTTTCAAACGCTTTTTGACTCATATCTTGTTAATGTTTTTTCCTTGCCACTTTGCAACTAAAGTTCAATTTGTTCAATCTTTCTCTGTGTCCTCCTATTTCATTGATTGGGTTTACAGTTCTATTTATCATAAAACCTCCCCTAAGGTTTTATTTTAAAAATAAATAAATAAACTCCCCTATAGTTTCCTTACTTTCACCATTGTCCCAAAAACCTATCATAATAAATATAGGAAATAAACTTATTTTCACAATTGCTTTGTACGTGGTAGTTCTAGATGATGATAATAATACATCTAAACTTTTTTATAAACTTTATGTATTTTTTATTTTTTTGTTTTTATTATTAATCAGATGCAAATTGCAAAATCTAAATTTGATTACAAAAAACACTTCATGCAAATATGTGATAATTGGGTTGAGCTATAAAGTTTTAAGTATCATTGGCAGGCCTTCCTGCTTGGCAAACTTCTTTTTGTAGGGATTTTTATTTTTTGGTGTATCGTTTTTTCTTTTCTTCATTTATTAAAAAATGGAAGATTTAAATAGAGGGAATTGAATGAAGTGAAAAGTAGTAATTCAATTTACAATTTAAACCTTACAATTAGGTAGGGACTAAATTCAAAATGTGTATTTTAGTGAAAAGAAAGTTCCACAATATAAACCATATTTTTAATAGTAGTATATGTATAGAATTATAGATGTGTTTGTTCAATTTTTTTTTTATATTTTCTTTTGTATTTTTGTGTCTAGAAGTAATTCTAATATGTTACAATTACATGTTGTTTAATATGATAAATATATGATATTATACATGTGCCTAAATGTTTTTTTTTTGCAAACTTTATATTTTTTATATTACTTAGTTATTTATAAGAAAGAATAAGCACTACTTCAACTACTACAACATTATCATAAATGAGCGAAAAAGTACGAGCATGATGGTGAAGAAGAATAATGAACAAAACACTACAAGGGTGATGATGAAGAAATGAATTGGACAAATTCAAGGACTTCACACCATGTGATACAAGCACAAACATAGGAAATGAGGAATAAAAGGAAGAAGAGTAAGGAAACTTATGTCACCAATAACAACTGAAAACCAAAACTGCTAGCAATCGATTTCAACCGTGTTTGAGATTTAATTTGCAAAACATATCTATATGATTATATATATATATGTGTGTGTGTGTGTGTGTGTGTGTGTGTGTGTGTGTGTGTGTGTATGTGTATGTATATGATATTTTAAGAAAAGTGTTTGCGAAAAGGTTTTAATTCCCGGGACCTATTTGAGTAAAGAGTGCAACATTGCACCTTGCAGCTAGGGGAGAGGTCATTCCCTGTCGGGCAATGTTTGGTCATATAGGTTGAGAGGTTAAGTGTAAGAGACCATTAAGGGTTGTTTTACCTGATGGGCTATATCTCACTTAAGTCTATTCTCCTTGGGCTTTTATATGATGGCTGGACTCAATGATCATTTACTGTAAATGTTGGACCCATTAAGAGCCCATATTAATGTACTCAGGGGTTCATTGTGCTTGATAATGAATTCGGCCAAGCCTTTTCACATAGGCTGGAGCCGAACCCATGTGGGCTTATGTGATGTCATTATTGGGGTCCCACGCCATACAAAATGAACCTAAATGGGCCAGTAACTACCTAGGGACGTGAGTCACTTGCTTATTGGGCATAAAGCCCAAGATTAATTGAATTAATTAGGGTGTCACATGACAACTTAAGGAGTCATGTGATTTGGGCAAATATGGTTTGGATATGGGTCTAGAACAACCATTAGGATGAGAGGATAAGTCTTATCCACTTAGAGAGTCAAAATCCAAATAAAGATTTGGATTATGAACCTCCAATTTGGTTAGGAGTGGTGATCATTAAGGCTAAGAAAAGAGGATATTGAATTTGCTCAAATTTACCATTCTCTCTGTTATTGCCGCCCCATAAACCCTAATTCGATCTCCCCTTGTTGGATTGATCTTGATCAGTTCCACCTCTGATTTTTGCAAGAAAAATACAAAGAAAATTCATGCTCACCTCCCTTGTACGATCCAAGGTGTTGGATTGCAATTTTGCTGAAAAGTGCGTTTCTGAACTGGCTCCAATTCAAGCTGTGCCATATTCAGTGGAAGCTGGTTTTGGGATTCAGTTTGGGCGTGAACTACCACTTTGGGAGCTACATTTGTGGAATTTGTATCAGGTATACTTCTCACTTCCTTTTGGTTTCAGATCTGGTCCGGTTTTGGTGCAAGAACGATCATTGAAAAATGCCATTTTTTTTTCTAAAACTAGGAATACAATTCTCGAAAGGCTGCAAGAAATTTTTGAAATTTCGCCCGACCATCTGGCATGGTTTGGACATCCATATGATGGATTTCACCTTCCTTCAGTGGTATCAAAGCCAAAGGTTTAATCTTGAACCGAAATAAATCAGATCTAAAACAAGACTGAAATCGGCTGAACTGTTATGGTTGATTTGTGCAGTTTGCAGTTCTTTGAGAAATCGATTCTTAGGTTTTGGGCAATTTGATTTGAAATTAATTTTATTATATTCTAATATAATTTTAGAATTGTTCTATTGTATTTTCTTTGGTTCTTGGGCTGTTGTGTGATGGAGATCAAATTCTTTATTAACGCCAAGATATGCGCACCCAGGAAATTATTTATTTGATTATTGGTCTGTAAATATTAATTTTCTTTTTAGAAAAAAATGTATTAGGATTTATTATGATGTAATTAATAGAAAATTAGTTTTTTTTTTTTTTACATTGGAAGACTTGTTGGAGCGCACCGAGAAGGAGAATGAAGATTTTGCAAAAATTCTTGCAGGTTTGCAGTTTGTTTGGATCAGATTCAGACCATCACACTTGCAGCCCTAGATTATTATTTATTTGTTGTGATTGATTGTCAATTTTTCGACTGTTAACACTCTATGCTTGTCTTTGTATTTCTACTCCTTGAAACTAAGCCTCAACTTAACTAAAAACATCCGATAAAGTAGTAATAGGTCTATCAATGGGTCAAGCCCGGCCCGACGGGCCCAAACCGATTGGGCCGGTTCTGATATCGGGAGCTGGAACTGACAGGTCGGTTTCGAGTCCTGATATAGGGTCCCGATTACTATCAATTCGGAATTGGTTCTACATAGTCCTGAACCGGTTCAGATATGACCCGATATATATAATGATTAATATATTAAATAAATTATATATATATATATTTAATATATATTAACAATTTTTTTTGTTTATTATAATCGGGTCTGACCCGACAGACCTGATTGTCATGAGAACCGATTGGTTAGGGATCGGGGTCCAAAATTGCAGACCATATCGGACCCGGTCCGGCCCGGGTCCTCAACATTTAATGTTGCGTCAGTTTCGCTTCCAGCCGGTTCCGACCCACACCCGACCCGTTGACAGCCATAGATAAAAGCATCACCCTTACACCCTTCTCCCTTTCAGTGGCTCTCACCCCATCGCCGTTCCAACCAAATACCAACGCGTACCTATTCTTGTTCACCACCGGCGTAGCAGACCGGCCAACTAACACAGCTACAGGTAACGAAGCAATGTTTTTTCATTTCCTCTTTTTAATTCATTTATCCACATGGTAAACGATCCGTTCTCAATGCACTATGCTCTGGTCTTCTAAATTTGGAGTTTCTGCTGTGTTGTGTTATTGTATTTGAAAGATTTCAAACCACAACCTAAGAGTAAGAATAAGAAACTAAACTGGAAGCACTGAAAAAATATGGGTCCTACCTTTCGTACATACAATCCAAAATTGCTGAGGTGTTACATACCGGACGACTGAGAAGGATTTCAAAAAGAACGAGATTAGAGCATTGAGCAAGGGGTGCAGAAGAAAGAAATAGTCGAGAGCTTCTTTTTCATTGTTATTTTCTGACATGATTGTAATATTCTGGAAGTTTAACCTAAGTTCTAACCGAGTCAGTTTTGCTTCGGTTGCCAGGGAAGTGAAAGTGTTTCGGGAAACCATGGGACTAAGGGCCAATTGAACTAGCCGGTGGCCAACCAATAATGCCATGCTTATGAGCGTGGTTAGTCATTGAGTTGACTCCCTGCAAGGCTTTCTAAACTGAGTCAAAAAGCTTGAGTCACTGAACTATATTAGGTTAGATACGAAATACGAATATAATTTTTTGTTTTTGTAAATTTTTGTTAGTTGATTTGATTTTCAAGCATTTTTTTATGGTAAGATAAATTTATGCTGGTATCTCTCTAACTTCCCTGAATTCCTTATGAATGGTCAGCCAAGAATATGCCTGGTCCAATCCCTGGATCACCTTAGCTTTGAGATAACTATAAAAAGAATTCAATTATCAATGCCGGTCCTGACCTTCTCTGGTGTTGGGAGGGCTGGACTGGTAATGGACGTAACATATGACGTTTTCTCATGTGCTGGAGGCTCTCAGACTTTAATCTGTTATCTGATGCTTGTCATCTAGAGATTTAACCATCATACTAAGCAATGGAGAAGCATGCATAGAAAAAATTCCTGAATTTGGTTTAAGCCCAAATTGTTTAGGCCCCATTTGGTGTGTCTTTCCACACAGTCTGTCTGCTATTTAGAAGCCTGGCAGACTGAGTTGTGGTCTTTTTCTGTTTGGTTCGCAAGAGATCTAGCTGCTAAAAGACATTGCGCCAAAAAGATGTGCGAAGCCCGTTTTGGGCTATCTTTGGGAAGCTCCATTGCTCCAAATGGAGCTTTTTGTTTTTTTTTTTTTGTTTTTTCCAACTTATCTTCGCGCGGGAAGACACACCTTAAGCAAATGGTCTTTAGGCTGTCAAATTCTTGATGCAAAAGCTGACTAGATAATGACTAGAAAATTTGATATGATATTGTCCTATTTCTTAATACCAGCCACTAGCCATGCAAAAACTTCCCCAACTATGGGAGCACCATCTAACAAGAAAGATTTCCATGTGGTGGATCCATATAAGTGAACCTTAGTTTTTAAGAAAAAAGATAAATGGTCATTTTTTCCAACCTTTTTTTGCATATAATTGGTTAATTGTTGCTCATAATTTTAGGCTTTGAGATGTTGGGGTATCTTCAAGGGCTACTATGGCTTCTCCTTGGAAGTCCATTCATGGAGTGCTTCCTCAGTTTCTAGGCCTTATTAGGAATGATGTTTGTTTTGGAGATAAGGTTCTTTTTTGGGAGGATCTTTGGATTGGCAACTTTTCCCTTAAAGATCTCCTTCCTTCCTTGTACTCCCTTTCTTTGTTAAAAAAGGAACCGATATGTCGTTTTGTGTCCTATTCCTTGTTGGTCAATTTCAGTTGGAATTTGGGCCTAAGGAGAGATCTGAGAGACTATAAGTTTGATAAGGCAGCCTCACTTCTACAAGTTCTTGATTCTGTTTTTTCTGGACTTTTCTTTGCCATATGGTTGTATTTGGACTCCTCATCCCAAGGGAGTGTTTTCCTGCGCCTCTTTCTTCTCTTCTTTATGTTCAACCCCCAACCCTCAACCTTGTCCTGTGAAAGAAATTTGGTCTAAACCCATTCTTCCCAAGGTTGGGGCTTTGTGTTTGGAAGTCTTTCATGGAAAAATTAATACTTTAGTTGCTTTTCAAAAAAGAAGACCTTATTTGTGTATCTCCCCAAATTGGTGTACCATTTGCAAAGCAAATGGAGATAGTTGTTACCGCCTTCTAATCTCCTGCCCCTTTGTTGTAGGTATTTGGGAAAAGATTTTTCGTCTTTTTGGTAATAAGTAGAGTGTGCCCCTAAAGATTGGAAACCTTTTTGACCCAATGATCTTCAGTTGGCCGAGGAGGAGTGGTAAAGTCATGTGAAGATGTGTTCGGGCTGTTATGATTTGGATGATATGGGAAGAGAGAGTTAGCAGAATTTTCAATGATAAGGAGAGAGTGAGGAGGTTGTGTTGGAATGCATAGTAAATAGGGTTATATATTGGGCTAAATCTCTAGCCCTATTCTCGGAATTCCCCTGTGATGATTTTTGGAGGAATTGGGAAGCTGTGGCAAGAAGTTCTAATGTGAGGGGCAGACCAGTTGCAGCTTGGAAACCTTTGGAAGTGTTATGGACACACCACCCGACAGGACACTGCGGCGCAGTCATAGGCAGCAGCACGCACAGCGGGCCGCCTAGTAGCACGCACCGCCCGGCAACGCGCACAGCAGCACTCACCGCCCGGCAACGCGCAACGCACACCGCCTGGCAGCACGCAGCATGCACCGCCCGACAGCGCGCACCGCACCACACGACAGCAGCAGCGCGCACCGCACGACAGCACGCACCGCGCACACGCCCAGCACCGCACGGCAGCGGCACCATGAGCCGCGCACACACACTGCGCGGCAGCGACACCATGAGCCGCGCACACGCTCCTGACAGCAGCAACAGAGCGGGGCCCACACGACAGTTCATAGGGGTGGGCCCACCCTTATCTGGACACGTCAAGCCAACTCGCCGCCAACTTACCTTATCTTTATCTTATCTTATCTTTATCTTATCTTAAGTAAGAGTGAGTTACCATTAGGAGTAGGTAATTAGGAGTTTGAGTTCAAGTTGGAGTTTGAGTTTAATTAGGAATTTCCTTCTGTAATCTCCTATTTAAGGACCTACGAATTGAAATAAAGCATTCAGTTTTCCAGTGAAGAAAAGAGTGAGGAGAGTTCGGGTGGTCTCTTGGACAAATCACCCATTGAGTTTCCGCAATAGGGTCTGCATGCAAGGGAAGGTGCAAGGGGAAGTAGGGCTTTCACACCATGGACTGACCCGTGACGGGATCCTACGCGCGGGACCTTAACAAATTGGTATCAGAGCCAAACGTCATGGGCGATATGGAACAACTATCTTCCAAGGTCCACGAACTGGAACACCAACTTGCAAAAACCAGCATGGAGGTTCGTGAAGTCAGGGAAGACGTCTGGGAGATGCGACGCCTGCTGGAAGCATTCCTCTCCAACAAAGAAATGGGTTCGGAGGGAATCGCCAACACCAACAGACGCCGTTCGGACTGGGCAGAGGCATGCAGCGACCAACAAATCGCTGCCCCTATAGCCGCAGTTATTTCCAAGGATCAGCGCACGGAGGATGAAACTGTAAAGTCTCCTCCTTTGGCTGGGGAAAATGTCACGAACATTATAGTAGAACCTGCAGGATGCGCTCCTTTGACGAAGACAGGTGGGCTTGGCGATATTGCTGGGGCTTTACCGAAGGCCTTGGCTCGGCGTGGACATAAAGTTATGGTTGCGGCACCACAGTATGGTAACTATACAGAAATCCAAGAAACAGGAGTGCGCAAGAGATGTAAGGTGGAGGGGCAGGATATAGAGGTAACTTTCTTCCAAGCTTATATTGATGGCATGGATTTTGTGTTCATGGACAGCCCTATGTTTCGTAATATATATGGGGAAGGTCGAGAGGATATTTTAAAATGCATGGTTCTCTTCGGTAAGGCCGCTCTTGAGGTCCTCTACTGTAAGCATACCCGGTGCATTCTTATGATCCACAACATAGCACACTGGGGTCGTGGTCCAGTACGTGATTTCGGTTATGTGGATCTTCCACAAAACTACTTCAAACTATATGACCCAGGAGGTAGGGAACACTTCAATGTCCTTGCGGCTGGCCTGAGTGCAGCAGAGCGTGTAGTCACTGTAAGCTATGGTTACGCCTGGGAGCTGGAAACTAAAGAAGGGGGCTGGGGTCTGCATCAAATAATCCAGCTTTATGCACTGAGCTACGGGGCAGTCCTAGTTGTTCATGCTGTTGGTGGACTGAGAGATAGTGTGCAGCCGTTTGATCCATTGGCGGAGTTCCAAGCCATGTATCCGGAATTCGAGCTTGAGGACAAGCTCGTAGTCCGGGAGGGGTGTGATGATATGGACACACCACCCGGCAGGACACTGCGGCGCAGTCATAGGCAGCAGCACGCACCGCCCGGCAACGCGCAGCGCGCACCGCCTGGCAGCACGCAACACACACCGCCGGCAGCGTGCAGCACGCACCACCCGACAGCGCGCACCGCACCACACGGCAGCAACAGAGGCAGCAGCACGCACCGCGCACACGCCCGACACCGCACAGCAGCGGCACCATGAGCCGCGCGCACGCACTGCACGGTAGCGGCACCGCGCAGCGACGTCACCATGAGCCGCGCGCATGCTCCTGACAGCAGCAGCAGAGCGGGGCCCACACGACAGCTCATAGGGGTGGGCCCACCCTTATCTGGACACATCAAGCCAACTCGCCGCCAGCTTACCTTATCTTTATCTTATCTTATCTTTATCTTATCTTAAGTAAGAGTGAGTTACCATTAGGAGTAGGTAATTAGGAGTTTGAGTTCAAGTTGGAGTTTGAGTTTAATTAGGAATTTCCTTCTGTAATCTCCTATTTGAGGAGCTACGAATTGAAATAAAGCATTCAGTTTTCCATTGAAGAAAAGAGTGAGGAGAGTTCGGGTGGTCTCTTGGACAAATCACCCCAAAGGAGAGTTCGGGTGGTCTCTTGGACAAATCACCCATTGGGTTTCCGCAATAGGGTCTGCACGCAAGGGAAGGCGCAAGGGGAAGCAGGGCTTTCACACCGTGGACCGATCCATGACGGGATCCTACGCGCGGGACCTTAACAGGAAGAAGGTTTTATCAAGCTAAATTTCAATGGTAGCAGTGTAGGAAACCTAGGGCCAGCTGGTATAAGAGTTTTTAAAAACTCTGAAGGACACATTCTTGCTGTTTTTTTAGGTCCTGTGGAAGTTGGAGATGTGTTGTTTGCTGAGTTCCAAGCAGTCTTTCAGGGTTTGAAATTTACAAATTGCTAAAGACCTAAACTATGACAGATTGCTAATTGAAGGTGACTCTAAATTGGTAGTAGGGTGGCTAAAGGAACTGGAATCTGTGATTTGGAATTGTGGGGAATCAATGAAGAGATTAAATGGTTATTAGAGACGTGACAGTTAATATCCAGTGGGAAAGGAGGCCAGCAAATGGGATGGCTGGTTATTTTGCAAAAATGGGGGTGCATAAGTCTGAACTGTTTCTGGCTCAGTTGTAGTTCTTTATCTGTAATGGGGGCTGCATCTCGCTGTTGGGTTGCTTTATTTTAATACTTTTCTGCAACACTCGACCTAGCTTTGTAGAATTTCATTATTTGCAAAAAGGCTTTGGTTTGTTTTATTGTTGTAAATTATTTATATCTATTTGGTGGTATGGTGGATGCCAACAAGCAGCTTAAGGATTTGGACCTGCAAATAGGTCATCAAAGTTAGATGTTTAGCAAGGGAGATTGATAATAATGGTTTGGCTGACACTTTAGCCAAACGGGGGACAAATATGGGGCAGTTATTTGGGCTGCATTATAAGAGCTATTTCTTGTTGTGGTGAGCATCCCTTATCATTGGGGTGCTTGACATTTGTATCTTTTTTTTATTATTGAATTCAAGTAACTATTTCCAATAAAAAATGTTTATATTGATCTTGATAATTTGTTTTTTTTTGCCTCCTGTTTTCTACAAGTAGAAGCCCGTTTCTTTATCCTGTTCCTTTGAAATACTACATATAGAAGATGAGGATTCTTTTTGATTGTTTCTCAAAGATGGGGATGTTGTGTGCTTTCCTTTGTTTGGATATTTTTCTCCCTTTCCCATTAATGTATGGGAACCTTCTGGTCATGGGGAAAGAACCAAATTCAAAATTGAGACGTTGTTGCGCCAATAGGATTTTCTGATGCTATTATTTTTTTCCTGATTCTGTTCTCTGTAATGTGTTGAAAGCATTTCTTGAGAAAGATTGCCATCTTTATGATGGAGTCAATTGCTACCGGGTTCTTAGCCTTGCCAATACTTGGTATTTTGCATGGCAATTCCAATGTCATGTTGATTCTCTTAGCTGAAGTCAAACAGAGAGTACTGACATTTTGCACTTTTAGACAAAGTTCAGTTTTTTCTTTCATTCTTTTTTTTTCTATTTTTACCATATCTTTATACCATCTATGTACCCGTATTTATGGCTGTGTACCCCTGCCATGATTTCTAGAGGTTGATGTGCTCAAAACATGGAGATACTTGAATACTTGGTAATCATTCCATGTACCATGGTAAAACTTATAGATCCTTATTTTGGACAGTGCCACTTAATATGATCATATTGGTGGAGCACCCCATCCTAAGTGGAATTCAAGAGTTGTATTCCTATTCTGTTTTGAACAAGAAACCTTGGGTCCTATTCATAGTTTTCAAGGCGCCAAGGTGAGGCCAGGTGACAGGGGGTGCCTTGTCGCCTAGTTGTTTAGGTGATGGATTTTTTATGTAAAAAACATAGGTCCTAGGGTAGTTCCCTAGGTACCATAACCATATGTAAAAACATAGGTCCTAGGGTAGTTCCCTAGGTACCATAACCATATTTCCTTAATAGTTATTCATAATTTTCATAAGAAAAGTATAAAGTTCATGTAAATCTAGAAAATTAGGGCTGTTCACACTAGTGTAAAAATCGACCAAACTGACCCAAACCAATCCAACTTGAACCGATGTGGTTGGTTCTCAAATAAGCTGGTCGGTTTTGGTTTAGAAATAAGAAAAATCCGACTGAGTGGTTCGGTTGCAGTTTATAAATTTGTAAACTGAAGTAAAATCGAATCGAACCGAGTATATGTTAATAATGCATGTGACCTTAGCTTAACCATTCCCATGTCTCAATTCCCATTTCCCAATTCGCAAGAGGCAAGTGCAGGCCTGACCCTTAGGCATGGCCCCTACACATTGTATAATGTGAAAGTGAGAAGCGACTTGACCCCTAGTCCCTAGGCATAATTATTCTCTCTATCAAAATTCTAACCTATTAGTTGTTTTCTCTTATATCTCATATTTATTCTTGATTTACTTTTAAAAATGATAATAATAATAATAGTATATTGTTTTGAGAGAGAGAGATAGCAATTAATAATTAAACAATAATTAATTATAAAGCAATAATATTAGGTTTTTTAGGGGTGTATAGGCTGTACTCTCTACTCATTGTCTAAACTATTAAAAATAGAATAAAATATTTAGTTATTTACTCTAAAGAAGACATTTGAAGTCTGAACAGATCAATTTCCTTGGGTTGTGGGCCCAAATCAAATCAAGACTAAGGTAAACAGTTACTTGGTTCGGTATAAACTGATCAAACCGACAAACCGAGACATCATATTATATTTCAGTTCTTGTTCTATTTCGGTCGGTTTCGGTTGATGTAACAATCAACCCGATATATTTGGTTTGGTTGGCAAAATTGTATGCAATCGAACCGACCCGACCTGTGTACAGACCTATAGAGAATCAACATATTCATGAGAAGAAAAAGAGAAGGAAAAGAAAATTCAAAAAATACAGGGGCTGAACCCTTAGACAGAATTTTAAGTTCTTTCCTTACTTATTGGTTCAGGTTTTGAAGTCTTTGAGGGTTCAATAATGTCTATTTTATAATTATAGTGCCAAAAAATAAGGCATTTTATAATAGAAAGTACAAAACTGCTTGGCAATTAGGTGAGCCGAGTCTCAATGGGCACCTTGTTGCCTAGGTGCCCGCCTTGACAACTATGGTCCTATTATATGCACTGTAAAGAAAAAGGTGGATTCCTTGTCTGGTACCAGGGAAAATATAGGGCTGTTTACTGGATTAATTTATAGGTTAGTTATGTGAATGAAGGATAAGTGGTAAAAGGGTTTGCAAATGCATCCTTTTCCCGTTCGTGAGCATCTATGAAGACAGAAATAGAAGAATCTTTAAAGGAAAGAAGAAAGACTGAATGGTTATGCATAGACATGGGGAATATGATCATAGGCTGGATTTTAGTTCATTATAAATTTTGGATGTTCATCGATCTTCTTTCAGGTCTAGGTTTTGGTCTACTTTGTATGCGGCAGCAGATGTTGGAATCATTGAATTTTGAATTTTGAGTGTTCATTGATTTTCTTTGAGGTCTAGATTTTGGTCTACTTTGTATGTGGCAGCAGACGTTGGAATCCTTGGATTTTGAATATACAATTCCTGGTATTTTATCTTTTTTGCTTCTCCTGATGTTTGTTTCTAGTTGGTGTGTTATTTCATAACCCCTTCCCTTCTATTTTCTAGTGGGATAACTGGATAAGCCTTACTAGAATAAGCAGTGACAAGTTTTTTTACACTAATGTCAAATGAGGTGCAATTGGAAAAGCTAATTATTGAAGGGGATTCAAGGTGATAACTAGTTGGCCATGTAGCAATGATGCAGTTCCATGGAGATACAGAAATGAGATCAAAAAATTTAAGTGACTGGCAAGGAATATGCAGCTGCAGGTTCATTGTGTGAAAAGATCTGTAAATGAAATGGCTGATGGATTAGCTAGATAGGGAGTGGGTTGGGAACATTTTTATGGGCACAGTAGTAAGAAGTTTATAAAAATGTATGGGAGGGAGATGGTTCTTCCATGCTCTCTGACCTATGATAACTAGTTGGCCATGTAGCAATGATGCAGTTCCATGGAGATACAGAAATGAGATCAAAAAATTTAAGTGACTGGCAAGGAATATGCAGCTGCAGGTTCATTGTGTGAAAAGATCTGTAAATGAAATGGCTGATGGATTAGCTAGATAGGGAGTGGGTTGGGAACATTTTTATGGGCACAGTAGTAAGAAGTTTATAAAAATGTATGGGAGGGAGATGGTTCTTCCATGCTCTCTGACCTATGATTGTATAATTTTTAAATATTTTTTCTATCTAATGAAGTAAACTATAATTGATCTAAGAAAAAAGGATACTATCTCTAGAGTGTTGGAATCTCTCCAAACTGCGAACCATGCAAGAACACAAGATTTCATAATATTTTTCTCAGATGTTTCACAGATCAGCACAGGGGAGCACTGACGTGTTTATTTTATGGTGTTTCTCATGGAACGACTTTCTCTTTCATGTTGAGTGAGCCATTAAGCAATAAATAATGGTCAGGGGAGTTCAGATCTGCTCCCCACAAACGCTCCAACATTGTCCCAACGAACCAATTTGGTCACACATCAGGAACATCTCCCCATGAATGACAAGGCAGATGTTCCCAATGTGTGGCTGCAGTGGGCTGTTTGGACAGTGTTGGGAGCATTTTGGTGGTGGCTGTCTGGCAGATACCTACTCTGGTCAGGGTATCTTGATTTGGTAAAAAAAGAGTTACAAGTTTAGGCCCTGATATTAATGCTTATAAAATGTTGTACTAATTATAGAAGGAAGATGGGGAACTAACAAATTTTCCTTCTTGTGATATTTTTCTGCTTAAGCCTTAATGTTTTCTCAGTTTTTTGGTATTCTGTTGTTTATTACTTTTTGTACTCTGGCATCAAGTCCTCCTTAGATGTTATGAGATTCATGGTTTGTTGAAATTAGATCTCAGAGGATGCCTAAGTCTAAGCTTGCTGCACGTATTGTGTACAAATGGAGTAAAAAATTGTTCTTAGAAGTAGGCTGATTGGGGATGGTCCGACTTCAGTGGTGCCAACATCTAACAAATTTCATTACATTGTATATTATATGAAGGCTTGTATCCACCAAGAAGTGATATGATGGCTTATAATGTTGTAATGTTTGTTATCCTTTAAATCGTTGGTACACTGTTCACAAAATTTTTGTTCTCCTTCAAAAGTTATGTAGCTTAAATAAGTTGTTGAATACATCATGAGGGCTTGAATATATCAAGAAGTGATATGAGGGCCTACAATGTTGTGATGTTGTTATCCTTTAAATTAATTATTAAATACATGGAAGTGTCTCCCATACCATTGCAGCAATTTATTTGATATGCTTAAGTTCTCAGGAAGGGGAGAGAGAGATTCAGAGTAGGATAAGGAGAAGAGAGAGAGGGAATCCGATTGTAGTAAGGCTAATGATTTTATTCCTTTCTTCAGGCTATATTTATAGCCTTATTGTGCTACAAACTAGGAATTAAGATAGGAACTACCGCCCCATGATCTTAGGAGCTTATCAACAAAAAACAGAAATGACTTATCTACTAAAACAGAAATGAAGACTTATCTACTGAAACAGAAATGGCTAAGGCTTATCCAAAATACTTTAACTAAACTACTGTGATCGAGTCTCCTGCTGCAAACTACTTTGACCGAGTCTCCTGCTGCTATTGCCGCCTAGTGCATGCATGCACGTATCATTTCCTCCCCCCCTGAAGGTTCCTTGTCCACAAGGAAGTCAGGATATGATTTGGTGAAGCGCCATTCATTTTCCCAGGTTGCGTCCTCGGCTGGTGCCCCTACCCATTTGACCAAATTTTCAGATTTTGGACGGTATTTGCCCTTGCAAATAATACGGCGATCTAAGATAGCTTCCGGTTGTGGAAGGATGGCCGAAGTATTCGAGATTGGGGGTAGTTGGGTGGAAGTTGAGGTGATTGGTCCCAAATGCTTCCGTAGTAAACTGACATGGAACACATTATGGATTTGAGAGCCAGGAGGCAAGGCTAATTGATAGGCCACCGAACCGATCTTCTCAATGATTGGGTATGGCCCAAAGTACCGTGGGGCGAGCTTCATAGAACGCCGAAACGCCACAGAAGTCTGCCGGTAAGGCTGCAACTTCACATACACATAATCGCCTTCGACGAATGAAGCTTCACATCGGTGTTGGTCTGCTTGACATTTCATCCAATTTCGAGCTACCTGAAGGTTGTGTTGCAACTCGCGTAGGATGATGTCCCGGTCACGTAGGTATTCATCAACTGCCCCTACTCGAGCAGTGCCTGGTACATAGGTCAGCAGACTTGGGGGTGGGATACCGTAGACTGCTTCGAAGGGTGTCATCTTGGTGGAAGAGTGAGTGGATGTGTTGTAGCTGTACTCTGCCCAAGGAATCCACTCTAACCATTTCCGCAACTAGTCACCTGCTAAGCATCGTAAGTATTGCTCCAACGTTCGGTTAACAACTTTGGTTTGCCCGTCGGTTTGGGGGTGGTAACTTGAGCTCATACACAACTTCGTCCCATGCATTTGGAAAAGTGTTTGCCAAAATGAGCTGATAAACACCTTGTCGTGGTCTCTAACAATGGATGTCGGAATTTTGTGTAGGCGGACAACGTTGGCGACAAATGCCTTAGCGACTGTCGTGGCGGTGAATGGCTGTTTTAAGGGGATAAAGTGGGCATATTTGGTCAACCGATCCACAATTACCATGATAACCGTATACCCATTGGAAGGAGGTAACCCTTCGATAAAGTCCATCGAGATATCTGTCCACATTTGAGTGGGAATCGGTAGCGGCTGAAGCAACCCCGTTGGCCTCATGCAATCTGTTTTGAAGCGTTGACACACGTCACTGCTGCAAGAATTCCTTCACCGCCCGACACATGTTAGGCCAAAGGAAACTGTGCTTGATATGAGAGGGAGTTTTATGAAACCCAAAGTGTCCTACTGGGGATGAGTGGCGGTCCGCCATTACCTTTGAAATCAAGGTGGAGGCGGGGCTCAAATAAATTTTGTCCCCCTTGAACCACACTCCATCTCGTTGAAGCAACTTGTGGGAGGGTCGCTTCTTCATCAATTCTTCATAAAATGTGTCTTGTTCAACCTCTTTTTGTAGCGTCGGCCACCAATCTGCATGTGGTATAGAGATGGACAGAAATTGAAATTCGGCCATACGCGACAAGGAATCCGCACCTTGATTTTCAACCCCTTTCTTATACTCGATCTCGTAGTCATAACCAAGTATCTTTGGCAACCACCGCGTTTGTGCTGGTGTAGTTATCCGTTGCTCGAGTAAATACTTAAGACTTTTTTGGTCGGTGCGGACTGTAAAAGGTTTCCCAAGCAGATATGGGCGCCATTTCTTAATGGCTTTGACAATAGCTAACATCTCCTTCTCATAAGTGGATAGTGCCAAGGCCGAACCCTTCAGTGCTTCACTAAAATAGGCCACCGGTTGGTTTTGCTGGGTAAGGATTGCACCAATCCCAGTTCCACTCGCATCGCATTCAATCACGAATCGTTGGGAAAAATCCGGAAGACAGGATTGGTGGTGAAGTGAGTGCTTTCTTCAACTGCTGGAAGGCCAGCTCTGCTGTCTCGTTCTATTGAAATCCCCCCTTGGTCAATAGTTGGGTCAAGGGAGCTACTATGCTTCCGAAGTTACGGATGAACTTCCGGTAGTAACCTGCTAAACCGAGAAAGCCACGGACCCCCTTTGCCGATGTCGGTGTAGGCCATTCGATAACAACTTGTATTTTGGTTGGATCAACCGACATGCCTTGCTCCGAAATTATATGACCCAAGTACTCGACCTGCGAAACACCAAATCGACATTTTGACATTTTTGCAAATAATTGGTTAGAGGACAATATTTTTAGAACAATTCGCAAATGAGATATATGATCTTCCCATGATTTCGAATAAACCAAAATGTCGTCGAAGAAGACCAAAATAAATTTCCGGAGGTATGGACGGAAGAGGTCGTTCATGAGGCTTTGAAAGGTTTCTGGTGCATTCGCCAAGCCAAACGGCATCACTAAGAACTCGTAATGCCCTTCATGCGTCCGAAAGGCTGTTTTCAGAATGTCTTCTTCTTGCACCCGAATCTGATGGTACCCAGACCGTAGATCTAGTTTGGAGTAGAATTTGGTCCCGTGGAGCTCATCTAATAGTTCATCAATCACAGGAATGGGGTACTTGTTTTTAACCGTGATGTCGTTCAGTGCTCGGTAATCCATGCAAAATCGCCAAGCTCCATCAGCCTTCTTCACTAACAAAACCGGTGATGAAAATGGGCTGTTGCTTGGCCTTATCAATCCCGACTGCAGAAGCTCCTTCACCATTTCTTCTATTTCCGTCTTCTGGTAATATGGGTACCGATATGGCCTCACACTAACTGGTCCCTTGTCGGGAAGGAGCGGAATTTGATGGTCATGTGGTCGTTTAGGAGGCAGGTTGGTGGGCGGCTCAAATACATGAGAAAACTCGGTTAGAATGTGGTCCATCTCAGGTGGATAGCAACTAGGTTGGCTAATGCAGTTTGAAGGAACTATTTGGAAAAGGAACCCCGTACCTTGTAATCCATTGCACTCCTTGTCGGTCAAGGCTTTGATGTTGGCTCGTCCCACTCCCTGGAAGGTGCAAGAGACTCCTCCCTTCTTAAACGCCAAGGTCAGCTGTTTGTAATCCATCTCGATGGGTCCAAGAGTTTCTAGCCATTGTACTCCTAATACCAGCTGGCATGCCGCAACTGGGAGAACGTAGTAGTCAGCAGTAATGGGATGCCCTTGGATGGTGAGAGTGAGAGCCCGGCACTGCCCCACACATTCTATCTTTTCCCGGTTGGCGACCATAACTTGGATTTTTTTGTCTCGGTTCACTGGTAACCCGAACTTAGAGACTATGGCTTGATCAATGAAGTTGTGGGTGCTGCCGCCATCAATAGGCACCGTCACGTTCTTGTTTTTCAGCTTACCTAGAACGCGTATGGTTTGCGGGTGCTCAGCTCCTGCAATTGCATGGAAGGAGATCTCAGGAATCGCTTCTTGGTTCTCTGCCTCTGGCTCGTCATTCTCCGTGTCCGCCTGTACGGGATCCTCGATCATGAATAATTGTGGTCGTTCGCAACGGTGGCCAGCGGTGAACCTCTCATCACAGTAGTAACATAATCCCTTCTCGCGACGTTCTCGCGCCTCCTGGTTGGTGAGTCGCCGGAATGTTGCTGGTGGAGCGCTGGGAACCTGGTTCGTGCGCTGGGTTGGTGGAGGCCTGAGCACACCTGCCATTGGGTTAGGTGACCCCCTCTGGGATACTACGGCTGGTTGGGATCGAACTTGCTGGTTCGATTTCCGTTGTAGTTGGTTCCGCTCCTCAATTAGTCGAGCAACTCCGATCGTGTCTATCAAGGTTCTCGGCTGCTTAATCTTCATGTCTATACGAATGTCATCGCGAAGTCCTGCAATAAAACAGCCAATGAGAAAACTCTCGGGTAGGCTTCTTGGTAAGCTGCCACCGTTGTAGTTTGCTTGAGGCGAGTTAAAGCTTCCGACGGATCCTCATAGTCGGTTGGACCAAATCGTTGTAGCACAGCCTTGGAGAATTCTTCCCATGTAAGGGGTCCGCGATGTTTTGTCAGCCACCGGTGCCATTGCAAGGCGATGCCTTCCAAATGGAAGGAAGCTAGTTGCACTTGTTGGTCTGGTACAATATTTTGGAAATCAAAATATTGCTCTGCCTTGTAAATCCAGCCGCTTGGGTCATCCCCATTAAATTTCGGGAATGACAATTTGACGTGCTGATGAGGGTGATCATGGACAGAGCTGGAACGGGAAGTATGTGGGTGTGAGGCCTCTTCATGAGCGAAAGGGTTGGTCTCGGGAGTGGTTCGTGAGGCTCGGAAGGCTTGGAGTTCGGTTAACACTGCTTGTAAGACAATGTTCACCTGGTCGAAGCTTGACTCATGCCGGGCTAAGGTCTCGTTGACCTCATTGCGGAATTCCGCATTGGTTTTGCCGCGAGTGTCCATGGTCGGAACCGGCTCTGATACCAACTGATATGCTTAAGTTCTCAGGAAGGGTAGAGAGAGATTCAGAGTAGGATAAGGAGAAGAGAGAGAGGGAATCCGATTGTAGGAAGGCTAATGAATTTATTCCTTTCTTCAGGCTATATTTATAGCCTTATTGTGCTACAAACTAGGAATTAAGATAGGAACTACCGCCCCATGATCTTAGGAGCTTATCAACAAAAAACAGAAATGACTTATCTACTAAAACAGAAATGAAGACTTTTCTACTGAAACAGAAATGGCTAAGGCTTATCCAAAATACTTTAACTAAACTACTGTGACCGAGTCTCCTGCTGCAAACTACTGTGACCGAGTCTCCTGCTGCAAACTACTTTGAACGAGTCTCCTGCTGCTATTGCCGCCTAGTGCATGCATGCACGTATCATTATCCTCCAAGAGAGTGCTCAAAGAAAGTGTATGGTTGATGATGGATCATCTCTTTTGTTGGATGTTAGCTTAGTTTAGGTTGTACTTGCACAAACCAGCAAAAAATATGCATCCACACCATAGTTGTCAAGGCGACTAGGCGGTTTTACAGTGTCGCCTCGCCCAAACACCTATAGTTTTGTATACTAGGCAACCACCCAGAGACTTAGGCGGGCGCCTAGGTGACTAGGCAGGCGGCTAAGCACAAGGCGGGCGCCTAAATCCAGCTTCAGTGCTCTTTTTATTTCCCGAAAAAACAGGGGCTTCTTCTCTTCCAGCCCAGCTTCAGTTCTTTTTTTCTTCGAAAAAACAGGGGCTCCGCCCCTATACTCCTCTTTCTCCTCCTTCCAGCTCAGATTCAATGCCTTTTTTTTTTTTTTTTTGAAAAAACAGGGGCTCCGCCCCTATTCTCCTCTCTTCTTCTTCCAGCCCAGATTCAGTGCTTTTTTTTTCGAAAAACAGGGGCTCCGCCCCTATTCTCCTCCCTCCTCCTCCTCCTCCTCCTTCTTCTTCTTCCTGCACTTATTATTTTTAACACCTGAACCTACTCCCTTCCTAGTTCCTAAACTTATAAAATAGTTTAGGTCAGATTCCATCGCCTAGGCGCCTGGGCGCCCCATGGTCGCCTAGTCTTGCCTAGTCGCCTTGACAACTATGATCCACACTTAGAATTAGGCTTCAACTCCAAGAACAGTGCACATAAATGAAGAATGAGGAGGCCTGTTACAGTATTTTCATTTCATGAGTTGCTATACTGCAATACACTTCACGGATGCCTATTTCTTAATTTAATCCAGTTGGAACACCATTGCTAAGTAATAAAGGAGTGCTTCAGGAATTTCTGAATTCTAACAAGTAGTTGCTGATGTTGAAAGCAACATTACCATTTCCTAGTCTAGTATAATTTATCAAGTCTTGGAAACAAGATTAATAATGAAGTTTTCTGTTTTTGGTTATTGCAGCAGCAAGGATTGCAGTTAGGAACAAAGAAACATAATTGATTGCCAAACGATTGAGCAACAAAATTCAATAAGTTGCAGATGGAGCAGCCTGGGATGCTAAAGGATAAAATGGGGCCTAACAGCAAAGATCTTTTAGAGTTGGAGCAAAACAAATCTTCCTCCTTAGGTGTCTTTCTCATCTCTGGTTTCTGATTTTAAGTTTTTAGGCCAGTGATCACCTTCTTTGCCTTCATTTACCAATGCAAGTTGATTCTGTTTCTCTTTTACATAATTTTTCATAAATTTCCATTTTTTGTCGGCTGTTATTTGTGATGGATTATTTATCAAGGAATTAGTGGCCATTTTGTTTTTCCTTGACCAGTCACTGACTTCACTATTTTTCCCTTTAGTAAAGTTGAATTGTTGATATGTATTTGATTGGATTTTGCAGAAGCTACACTTCTTGTTTGCAAAAAGAATTCACTGTCAAAATTCAATAAACCACACACCAGCGAGAAGCTTGTGACGGCTCCAGTTCCTAAAAGTCAAAGTAAGCTTTGATTGCTACTGCCAGTGTATGGATTTTTCACTTTTGTTTCTTTTAGGTGTACAAGTGTATTAATTGTGGTCCTGCATTTGATAAGCATGAGGTCCTTATGTTCTACTTTTCTGTACTTCTGAGTAAAACTACTACTCTAAGCATAGGCCTTCTCACAGGTTGCTGAACTTTTACTTGTAAAAGCAAGAGAATCATATAAGCTATGCAAACTTTGATATAGCATTAAGATTTCTTCTGTAAGTAAAATAAAATTTTTATTAAAAGAAAACTGAGAATTACAAGAAAGGTGACAAGAATTGACCCAAGAGAAGAAAATAAAAGCACCCCAAACCATGAAAACAACCCAACAAAATGAACATAACGTCTCATCTTCGTTGTACTCCCCCCCAGAAAACCACTGCAGCTTCCAATAGATGAAACTCTGGACATGCCAAAGTACGTCACAGGAAATTACAAAGTCTTCATCTTCATGGAAACTAAAGCAAAAATAAATAAATAAATAAATTCAGCCTAGCATAAAGATTTCCTTAGTTTCTTATGTAGGCTTTTATGGGTGTCATATGGATGGCTATCTCACAAAGTGAGTATATACTTGCACACACATTATATAGGTGGTCAGGCTGTCTGGTTTGTTTTTCTATCTAAAAATTTTCATTCAGGTTTAATAAGAATTAACAATGGTTTTTCTTTCTTTTTTTTTGATAGATTCTAACCAACTAGACTACAATGTATTTACAACGATGGTTTTTCTTTCATGAAGTCAATTCTCTGTTTTCCATCAATTCAACTGACTTTGGGGTTGTTTAATAACAGATGAAGTAGCCGATTATTGCTTTGTCTTTTAATGAATAGGTTATTCACCTTAATGGGTGAAACTATAGTTATCTTTTATTGAATAAGTTATTATGAGATTCTTCTTTCTCATCTGCTGTTGCCACTTCTTCTTGGGAAGAAAACCTGGTCAGCCACCAGTCTGGATTTTAAAACATTGCAATTACAAAGAAGTTGAGTGTGTTCAATTTCATGGAGTGGTCTCAATTAGCTAAGTTACATGTTGCAGATAGAAGAAAGTTAAGCTAGCTCACCAGTGACATACCCCAACTTCCCATGAGCACCAATAGCCATCTTTGCAGATTGTGACCATTCTAAATAGTTTGTACCATCTAACTTAACTGTAGTGATGGTCCCAGCCCCAAAAAAGTCTCCAACACCTCTTCCCCTTGTCCCATCTCACTCTCCGGTTTGTTTTCAACTCTGTGGCCCTCATTATTCCCAAAAGAGGGTTAGAAAATCACTTTGAGATGAAATAATAGGTATTTATCTCCTTCAAGCACAACAAACACCCTTCTGGTACCCTAGAAGCTCCTCCCTCCCAAGATTCCCTTTTCGCGGGAGCAGGAGAAGAGAGAGAAGAAGCAGCGCTCCCTCCAGAGGCCTACAAAACAGGTGGGACTTGAACCGCCCCCTTTAGAAAATTTCAAGGAACCCTAAAAAACTAGGGCTTCACTTCATAGGTCAAAAATGAAGAGTCCTACAAAAACAAGACTCTCTCCCTTTCTCCAGTTCTTGATTTTGGTGAAAAACCCTAGACCAGCTACAAGGCAATGCAGATCCACCAAAAAATTCCAAAAGCTGGGCTTACCTGAGGTCTTTGATCAGCCTCTCACCTCACCCTGCAGTCGGCCGATCTAGGGCTGCATGATGGAGCAGTTCAAGTAACCTTCGGTTTGCTTTGATACCAAGTAGAAGAAGATGCTGAAAGTTTTCAGCTAGAAAGAAAGAGAAGAAGTAGAAGAGAATGAGAGATAGCCAAAAAGAAAATAAGTTCTGGTCGTCCCCTTCCTTTGATTTATATGCTTTATAAAAAGAATGTACAAATACAAGAATATCCTCAGTAGGTCGGCTACTAGTAAGTATATGGAAAAACATAACTTAAACTAACATAAACTGATGGGTCTAAGGCCCAATAACTTCCTAACTAAATAAAGTAAATAAAAATAAAACAAAGCTGGGCCTAATATCTTAACATCGGCCCAATAACTCAACAGGGTCTTTGTTTGATTGTATCTCTGAGAGACTACAATTGAAACTTGAAAGCCTTTTGAGTTTTGAGTCTTCTTGACTCAAAATGGGAGGAGACTAGGAGAGGAAGAACCGAAGAAGCCAAGACCCACCCAAGAGTCCAAAACGCCGGTAGAGTACTAGTCTTTTACGAAAAAGGAATGCATGCAGTACTCAGTAGAGTTGTAGCCTCAGCCTGTAGTGTAGAGAGAGGATAGCAGTTTGCAGTCAACATCCCAACGCCCTAGCCTATTCGTTCGGCTATTCGTATTCCACACTCCATAGCTCACACTAACACTAATAGAGTATATGAGATGGCTTATTTTACTTGCCTTTTGAGTCTTACTTATTTTGGAAACTTGGCAAACATGATATATTCTGATATGCAACAGGGAGGGACTGTAAGGTTCGCAATTTATATATTTATAAATTATAAAAATATATAATATTAAAAATAAATCAGTTTTTTTGGTTAACCAATTTATTAACTATGAGGACTGAAACTGAAATATCTAATAACCGAATTTCAAAACCGAACCCGATCGAAAATTGAATAAACCGAACCAATTAGATTGAAACCGAAATTTTGGTTCAGTTTTTCGGTTTTAACTGAATTATGCTCACCCCTAGGTGATATTACTAATAGAAAACAAACTGATAGGTAATTTTGCAACATGCAAAACATCAAAAGTAAGGCAAAGGGAAGGGAAATGGTTCCTTGGCCAGCAATGGTGGAGAATGAGCCATCAACTAGTCTCACTTTATCCCTCCCAGAGAGAAGATGACATGATTGAAAATAATTTGACTTCCCAGTCACATGGTTTGACGTTCCAGAATCAATTATCCAAGGAGAGTTAGGAGAATGAGAAGATTGGATAAGTTTCTAATGTCTCCAGATTGGGAAGAACATTGGGAGCATTTGAGGGGAAAGTCATTACCCAGAGTCACATCAGATCATTGGCCAATCTGTTTGTTTCAAAAAACCATTGAAGGAGGCCCTTCTCCGTTTAGGTTTGAGAACATGTGGCTTACCCATCCGGATTTTAAGACAAAGGTGAAGGAATGGTGGGATCCCCAAGTGCCACAAATTATATGGGAAGGGCAAAAGCTTTTGAAAAAGTTGCAAAGATTGTAAGGGGAAATTAAAGAATGGAACAGGGTGAAGTTTGGAAGACTGTAAGAGAAAAAATTGAGGAGATTGATAGGAAAGAGCTCCAAGGTATGTTAGAAGGTCAAGATAGAGAAAGAAGATGGACCCTGAAAAAGGATTTAGAGGATACCTTGTTGAGAGAGGAGATTAGTTGGAAGCAAAAATCAGGAGAGAGATGGATTAAAGAAGGTAATGGAAATACTAAGTTCTTTCATGCTTTAGCAAATGGCAGAAAAAGGAAGAACTCAATCTCTTCTTTAGTAGTGGAGGGGATTGAGATTACAAATCAAGAAGAAATTGCTAAAACCTTTGCTGATCATTTCAGATCAATATTTGGTAGGCCAATCATTGAGAGATGGGGTTTGGGAAGTTTGGAATTGGGGGGGGGGGGCTTGGAAGAAAATCAAGTGGAAACTTTGTTTTGTAGAAGAGGTTTGAGGAAAGTGAAGTTATGGAAGCCATTTTATCTATGGACAGATCTAAGGCTCCTGGGCTTGATGGTTTCACTATGGCATTCTATCAAGATTGCTAGGAGATCATTAAGAATGACTTGATGAAGGTGTTCAGGGAATTCCATAGAAGGGGAGTAAGAAGTCCAGGGTTGAACTCAACTTTCTTAGCTTTGATCCCAAAGAAGTAAGATGCCACTCAGCTAGGATACTTCAGACCTATAAGTTTAGTGACCAATATTTATAAGGTAATTGCTAAGGTCCTTTCTCTGAGGCTTAAAAAGGTGCTCCCCTCTCTCATTTTCCAATACCAAGGGGCCTTTGTCCAAGATAGACAAATTATTGATCAAATTCTAATTGCAAATGAGTGTGTGGAGGCTCAAAAAAGGTTAAAGATGAAATGAGTGGCAATCAAGTTGGACCTGGAAAAAGCATATGATCTTGTGGACTGGGATTTTTTGATCACTATAATGAGAAGGTGTGGCTTTGGGGACTTATGGTGTAGATGGATCAAAGGATGCCTACAAACAAGTGATTATTCTGTTTTAGTGAATGGCACTACAGTTGATTTCATTGAAGGGACTAGAGGCCTTAGACAAGGAGACCCACTCTCTCCCTTTCTTTTTACTTTGGTAGCTGAGGTATTGAGTAAACTGATTTCAAAGGCTAACTCTATGCAATTGATCAAAGGCTGGTCAGTTGGGAGAGATAAGTTTTGGTTTCACATTGTAATTTGCAGATGATACCTTGATTTTCTGTGAAGGGGAGAGCAGTGAAGATGTGGAAAACCTAAAATTAGTTGTGAATTTGTTTGAAAGGATTTCCAACTTGAGAATTAACTGGTCAAAGAGTCTAGTGGTTGGCATCAATTTGGAAGAGAGTGAGTTGAGAGATTTGGCTGCATTGTTGGGGTGTGAGACTAGAGATTGCCTTTGTGTTATCTGGGATTGCCCCTTGGTGGAAACCCTTGATCGGTCAGTTTTGGAACCCAGAACTTGAAAGGTGTGAAAAAAGATTGGCAAGTTGGAAGAGGAATCATATCTCTTTGGGAGGGAGAATCACTTTGATCAAATCCACCTTGGCAAATCTTCCAGTCTACTACATGTCGATCTTTAGAATGCCTCAAGCTGTGATAAGAAGAATTGAGAAAATAACGAGGGACTTTTTGTGGGAGCCTGGGGAAAGGAAAAAAAGATCATCTGATTAGGTGGGAGAAGGTGAAGCAATTGAAAGGAGAAGGGGGTTTGAGAACCGGAAATGTAAAATTGAAGAATGGCTCTGTTGAGTAAGTAGCTCTAGAGGTTCCATAGAGAAAACGAGAAATTGTGGACTAGAGTTATTTCAAGTATCTATGGGCAATCAGGTAACGGTTGGGATGTGGCTGCCTGCAGAGAGCTACCTTGGCTGCACCCTGGAAGGCCATTCACGACATTCTTCCTTCGTTTCTTCCCCATATAAGGTATGATTTGGCTTTGGGTCAGAAAATCAGATTCTGGGAGGACATCTGGATTGGGGACTCCCCCTTGTCAGAGGTCTTCCCTTTCCTCTTTGCTCTCTCCAGACTCAAGGGTAAACCTATTAGTGATTTTATCAGCTCTTCTTCTTCCTTTTCAAACTTGAGTTGGAATTTGGGTTTTATTAGAAATCTAAGAGAATCTGAAATCTCTAGTGTCTCTACCTTGGTTAACTTGTTGAATTCAGTAGTTTTGGGGGATAGTGTTTCAGATTCTAGAATCTGGGCCCTCAATCAATCAGGTTTTTTTTCTTGCAAATCCTTCTTGAACTCTCTTGTTGCCACTTCCTCCTCTCCTTTCCCTGTTAAGGAGGTTTGGTCTCGGCCCATTCCTCCAAAAGTCGGTGCGTTCTGTTGGGAAGTATTCCATGGTTCCATCAACACTTGTGACTTGCTTCAGAGAAAAAGACCCAAGTGGTGCTTGTCCCCAAACTGGTGCTCCTTATGTAAGCTGAATGGTGAGACTGCTCTTCTCCTCTTTATCTCTTATCCTTTTGCTAACTCTATTTGGGAGTGGTTTTATAAACACTGGCATAAAACAGCCTTTTAACCGGTGGCATTCATGATGTGGTTGTCTGTGTTAGGTAAGTGTCTAACCAGAACCAGTCTCAGAAGAAAAGGGTGTCATTTGGATTCTGTTCAATGTGTCTTGTGTAATCCAGCTGAGGAGTTCGCATTATCATCTTTTCATCAACTGCTGCTTCTCATATTCTATGTGGGCTAAATTTTTGGGCTCTGAGGGGGTCAAAAGGTGTTCTCCAGCATCTTTGCCTCTTTGGAGAAGGTGTTTTTAGGGTGGCACTGAGTGGATTAAGCAAGAATGGAAGGATCATATGGAACACAAATCCCGGCTGCAATCATCTCTACTTTAGATTGTAATTTCTGTTCAGCTATAGTAATTCAATTCTTTTCTCCTTTTCCAAAAAAAGTTCTCAAAAGAAGTTTTTTTTTTTTTAAATCAAACTAACAATGTTCCACTTAGTTTTATGAAAACATGCATCCAATAAAACATTTTTCGTTTTTTTTGTGGTGTTTCTAGAAGCCAAAAGGAAAAAAAAGAAAAAAAAGAAAAAAAAAAGATTCATGCTGGAAAACATCCCCTAAATTAAGTATTATAGATTTTGCTCTCCAGTGATATTGTGCTTAATATTAGATCTTACAATGCTATAATGGTGTTCCCACTTTCTTAAGGAAGTGATGGCAATCCGTTCAAAGTAATAACATGCCTTTCTTTTTTTCCCCAGTGTTTGGAAAAGTGAAGGATTTCTTAGGAGTTATGGCTGAAGCTAATAGAAGGCTGCAGCTTGATGTACAGGTAGACACAGATTTTATAATAGGAGAGTATCCCCATCTGAATTACATCCCTCCACTCTAGTTTCTGATCATGTGTAAATATTACTTGAGTTTCAGGAGAAATCCTGTACGAACTATGATATTGAAGTGCTCACGGGGAACGAACCTCAATACATTGAAATGGTAAATGATTTTTTTTTGAGTGCTTGATAGCCTCACTGGTTCATTAATTTATATGGACTGTCATGGTGTCATCATCTGAACAGGATTTGATGCTTGGCGTTGCTGATCTTCAAACTCCAGAAGCAGTGGCAGCTGCTGAATGTGCAATGGCTGGTGGTTCTCAGTCGATATGCAACTTAGCTGCTAGCAGTAGTGAATCTGAATCAGGTTCAGATGATAGCAGTGATCCTTCTACTGACGGTAACCACAACGATGATGAGGATAACATATACTCGAGCAACTCTCAAAATCCAAATTTGGATGGGGCTGATTCTCTAGGTAGTGATCAGCCAAAAAAGCGGCCCAAGATTATTGAGCTGAAGTGAGGCATTGTGGTAGGAAATGCTCATGACATTTGAGGCAGAAATGAGAAACCATATACAAAGCAACTGGGAAGGAATATTTAAAAGGAGAAGGCGAGATGCTATGGCATTCCCATTTGACGAAACTTTTTGCTGTGTTATTACTCGTTATATATAGTTTTGTACGAGGCTTTCCTCCGTTGTTTTCAATTGCTTACTCAATGGATGAGTTTATGATTGGCGAATGGTGATGCAAGGAATGGAGGATATGCGTGTAAGGTTTATGATTGGTGAATGGTGATGCAAGAAAGTAAGACCTCTCTCTCTCTCATAAAAGGGTGTTGGCAGTGTGCCAAACAAATCCTATTCATTCACTTTAAAAATGGTCAGAATTACAATCAGAATGAATGATAAGAGTTTAAAAAGGAAGGGGTTAAAGACCAAGTATGTGTTTGGTTCCGTTTTTTCATTCTTTTATTCAGCGTTTGTACTTTATTTGCTTGTAAAACCAAGAAATGTAATAATTATAACCGCTTGTGACAAATAGGCGCCACTAGTCACCACATCAGTGTAACAGTGAAAAAATGTCTAACTGTTTATGGAAGTTTTAAAAAATTTCTTCTTTAAACGATAAATATGCGTAAAAACTAAAGTCTACTTTTGCCATTCTCGTATGAAAGAACTGCCGAAGTGATGCTTATGTGGCAGTGTTTATTGAATGAACGTCCACAAAATCAAACATCCTGTTGTGACGACTTGTGAGATTTGTAAAACATGTTTAGCTATGGAATGTGCAGCACAATTACTTGGCCAATGAATCCAATTTATTGAGCAGTTTGATGGTTCATGTATTTACTAAAATCTATCCTATGATTTGCATATTAAAAGAACACCCCTTATCCTATGGTTTTCATATTATAAGAACACCCCTTGTTTGCAATTAATTATAATTGATCTTGTGATACGAAGTTATGAACTGTTTGTATTTTCCTTTTGGAAAATGGTCTTGTGATCTCTTAAAAATTTAAAATGAGCAAAAAAGGTGACTTCGGGGTTTTTCATTTCAAAAATATCCCCAACAGCTTTCATATCGAAACCCATTTTATTTTTTTATTAATACCACCTGATTGGTTAATATTTCCGATATTGTCTCTCCAGTAGCACAGCCGAACTCATGTTGTGTTGATTGAGAAGGAAAACTGAGAATTTTATTTAAAAAAAAAAGAATTTGCAACTAAATGTATCAAAATAAACACCGGTTGACCAATTTACCCCTCTAAATACCAGGTGGGTTTTCGTCAAAATTCGGGGGATCCAGATCCAGATTATTTACAGGAGAAGTGCACATGTTGAATTGGCACTTGGAAGTGCAGAAAAGCCATTAGTTCTTCATTGTGAGGCTTATTGACTGGTGGATCCCACTTGTCTGAAAATGGGATGTGGGCCATCTGGCAAGTGATGGTTCAGGTCCATATTTTCGTTTTGGTTCATTGTTTTATTATCGACCCAAGATGGGTCAAATTATCATCATTACCGCTCGTTACTCAGGCATTTTACGAACGGGTCCCAGTCACATTTCCGGATAAGGAAGGATAACATAAGGGATTAGTTTGGGGGAAAGTTTATGATGTGGAATAGATATGGTATGGGAAGAGTTTTGATCAATCAAAATCCATATACCTGATTGGCTATCACGTTTATGAATCTAATTTTTTCAGATATCATATCTTTCCGTATCATAGTCGAACCCGTTGTTTGAAAGAAAACAGCCTGTGCTATTCGAGGTGCAATCATCAAGACGGGGACCCATCATGTGAACTCAATTTGGCTAGAAATTGTGCCACGACCCACGACGCCTAACATACAAAAAAAGAGGCCGTCCAAGGAGAGAATGAATCTGTGTATTGGGCTCCATAGTCCATACATACTTCACAGATCGGATCTTGATGCCATTAACGATTCTCTATTTGCTTGAAAGTCACTGAGAGAAGATCTGGTCAACGGTCAGCAGGAGTCCACAGATCGGATGGCCTGGGAAAGGAGGCTGTTGACTCACAGCACAGATTGTCTTTTGACAACTTTCGTGCTGTCTCTAAACCACGATCGACAGATCAGCGGTTCACATGGTTAAGTACGACAGATCGACCATAAAACACTATTCAGGCTCCCACATCTTACAAAATCGAGTTGGGATCTCAATCCAACGGCTTTTACAGGAGTCAAGTGGCGAAAAAGGTCCAGCTGATCTCTTGTACTCAAATCCTGATACTAAACTGGGAGGGGATCGGGAGAACAACCCAATACCCTTGGATGATGGGAATCTCTCGTAGGACCCGAAGAACCCACAATTAGTTATTTAGTTTGATGGGATGCAAAGCAGATTATCATTTCTTCCAGTGATTCCTTCCTTTTTTATCGTTCAGGTTTGGCACAAAGAAGAGGCACGTGCAGAGAGAGATAACATTGTATTTCTGCGCTGTAAACTAGTACTGACTCACTGTCTGTATCATATGGTGGGTCCCACATATTTCTGGTTTCTCTCTGTTTTCTCCACCTCACTTCCTCATCCATTTACGTCCACCTGCACTCGCGAAAGCCGTATAAAAAGGAAGGAAACCAAATCCACATGAGAAAAAGGGAAGAGGCATACAGAGAGAAGTAGAGAGATAAGAAAAGAGATGAGGAATCCGAGTTCGTCGGCGGCGGTGGCGGCGGCATCGTCGAGCACGAGTAAGACGCCGTGTTGCAGCAAGGTGGGTCTGAAGAGAGGGCCGTGGACGCCGGAGGAGGACGAGCTTTTGGCCAGTTACATAAAGAGAGAAGGCGAGGGGCGGTGGCGGACGCTGCCGAAGCGGGCGGGGCTGCTTCGTTGTGGCAAAAGCTGCCGGCTCCGGTGGATGAATTATCTCCGACCCTCCGTTAAGCGAGGCCAGATCGCACCTGACGAGGAAGATCTCATCCTGCGTCTGCACCGTCTCCTTGGCAACAGGTACTACGACGAGTCGACGACCTACCTACACCTACACCTACACCTACACCTGCACCTTCTTCTTCTTTTCTCTCTATGCACTTCACTTTGCACCATCCTTTTAGATCAATCTCGTCTCATTCCTCCAGTTACAGTTGTTTTACCAATAGAACAACTTTTAGGGTTTTCAATTTTTGCGTATGCACCTCCACCTTCGTTTTAGGGTTTCGTCGTTGCACTCCCATTCCCTTGCTTCGTATGATGATATACCACGTAGTTAGTAAATCTTCTGACGTTCTCTCTGTTTCAATTTTCTGGGTGTTCTCTGCAGATGGTCTTTGATTGCTGGGAGGATCCCAGGAAGAACGGACAACGAGATCAAGAACTACTGGAATACTCATCTCAGTAAGAAGTTGATCAACCAAGGAATAGATCCCAGGACGCACAAGCCATTGAACCCTAACCCTAATTCCTCGGAGGAGAATGTCCACGCTGCTCCTCCTGCACCAAAACTTCAACCTCACCCTAACCCTAATCCCGTACCACGGCTCTGCAGTGGTGCAACCACGCCTTACAAGGGTAAGGAATGCTTCAGAGAGATGAGTCTGGATCAGGACCAAAGTCGGGAAGTGGGCAAAGACGAAGAAAACTGGCAGAATTCTGATGGCTTCATAATCGGCAACAACCACGGAGAGGATAATATCGATTGCTGCACTGATGAAGTCTTCTCTTCCTTCTTGAATTCATTAATAAACGAGGACATGTTCGGGAACCAACAACAACACCAGCAGCATCAGCAGCTGCAACCTAACCATCATCTGATTGCACCTCCTGATCATCTAGTCTCTTCTGCACAGGCTTTCGGCTATGGTGCAATCTGGGAATCTCCACTCACATCCTCCACAGCTGCTTTTAGCCAAGACGAGCATAAGCGGTTTGTAGATCACGTCGATAAGCGCCTATGAATCAGTTGTCTACACTCAGCAAGAACCTGCTCTGAGAGTGAATAGATCAAGATCAAATCAAACTGTTTGATGATTGCTATTTCATGTATCTTATATGTATTAATGTTGTTGTATCTGTTATTGTTGTTTCTAAGAAGCTGAAGATTGAACAACTGCTTTGAAATTTGGATGAATGAATGCATCTACTTGTTTGCAAATAAACTACAATTTTTTCGCTGTGAGGATTCAAATCATATATAGTTGCAGAGATTTGGTAACAGCTTGACAATAAATAACACAGAAACGAAGAGATGAAGAACAGCTTGATAATTTTTCAACTTCATCAACTTATGATCTGAATACATCGCCTGGTTCAGTGAGTGATCTTATGAAATGATTAATGATACAAAGCTCAAGGCATCGTAGAGATGTTACCTTATGCAGCTCTAATGCAAATACAGTTCTATCAATTAATCCACTACCAGATTATTCATTCCAATCAATATGGGTAAGGATGAAGATCATTTGGTGATTTTACGTTCAGAGTGACTTTGACTTCAATTAATGCGATACTGGCTAAGTGGTAGAAGACCCTGTTCATAGGAGATCTATTTAAATGAATTTCGATGATCTACTACTATAGATATGTCATGCACATAGATGCTTTCATCAAGCAAAATAACGTACTAATAGTGCCTTCAAAGAAAAGAAAAACATACTAATAGTAAGAACAGGATAATTTAGATTCAGAGAAGAGTATTGGGTGCAAGTATTACCTCCATTAATGAAGTTATTGTTTGATCCAAAAGAAATTCAACGTATTCCATTTTTGCAACTTTAGGTTGCATTATGTTTTCAAGTACAAATATGATTATTTTGTATCTTCTCATTCATTTGCTACGATGATATGTATGATGTATCTCTTTAGTTTTGTTTTTCTATTATGTGGTTTAAAGAGACAGTATTCCCCTTCGAATTTGCAATATATATGGGTCCATAACTTTAATTTCCTATCACCCTATGAAGTGCAATTAATGGCTATCCTTATAGCTATATTTCTTTGTTGTGCTTCAGGGAAAAAAAAAGATGAACATCCTCCCAAGCTCTCTAGAACCTGTCTACATGCATGAGCCTTCAAAACAAGCAAAAAAGACTATTCTTGGTGAAATACATAGCCGGCTACTTTTGATGCTGGGATCTATATTCACTGAGCAATTAAAGAAGGTTAACTCGATTATTGACAGTTAAAGAGCACAACTTTGATGCATCATTATTATACATCCAAAGATAGAAACCACACTGACGACCACGTTATGGGAACAAAAAAAAAGGTATTAATTGTTCTTGACCATGCATGCGGAGAATTCTTGATTTTCCATGCAATTTTTGTTCATGCCCAGTGATCTTTATCAACCAAGAAATGAAGTTAAGCCCTAAGAATTTGTGCTTCAAAACTATTAACCATGGAAAAAATACCCATAAAAGAAATCGGAAATTAATGCTACCAATCAGCACATTTAGTATCATCATTGTGGTTGTTCTCTTCATCCATGAGGATTTTGAGCCTATAGATGGCCTGGGGGCTATTATCTAGGATTTTGTACTAACAATTAATTAATGGGTCGTAACGTAAAGACCAGTTTATGAGCTAAACGCTATAAAAGGACTATGAGAAGGCCGAAAAGAAGGTGAGGATTGATATGAAGGCCTAGATAGAGCAGAAAGGTGAAGGTTTGTATAACCAGCCCAAAATAGTTGAAGTAAGTCTGTCTTGTGACGCGTTGAGTTGAAATGTCAAATAATACACCTCAGATATATTGCAAATGTATGCACTGATTGTCCAAGCCAATGGGTTATTCTATGCTAAAGCTTTATAACACTCAGAACTGCATATACATCAGTCAGAACTCAGAAGTAACTGATGACTAGGAAGAGCTAGCATGAAAATAAATTGGAGGGTTTGATAGTTTAATAACACCCTAGCTAGTTTCTACAAAACTGACATGATATCACTTGGTGGTAGATCTATATATGTTTATAATTGTCATGTAGTTGAATTCTTCATGATTCTCTACAAAAACATGAACAGATGATTGGACTTTTTTTCAAGTCACATGCAACAACAAGAAGATGTTGAGATTTGTATACTTCGGTTGAACAATAATGACTTAGGGTAGATGGGGTGGTGATAAGGGGAGGAGCTATAAGATTAAGGAGCCGTTAAACCTAGTAAGTGGGGTATAAATTAAAAGGAAAGCTAATCTATTTTAAACTAGAAAGCATAGATTACAATTCTATAATTGTCTCTTACACAACTCAACTCAAACTCAGCTAAGTAACCAACTGATGGTGGGTTAGTTGGTAAGATCTCTGATTTATTTGCTGCAGAGACCTGAGATCAAATCCCGCTGCCACCAAGGTTGGGGGTTAAGGCGATGGGGGATGGGCCAGACTATATGGGATTGGTTACCTGAATCATGATCCATGGCTCCACTTGTTAACTTCCATTTAAAATTTTAAATTTTGGGCTGTCAAATCTTTCATCACTACTTCATCCCATGTCCCAACTCTTCTCATTCTCAAAACTCATATATCACTTCTTAGTGATGCTATAGAGATTTTATCTGAACTTGACTAAATCATCTTAGGCTGCATTTGGCATTCCTTATTTTATGGAGTTATCTCCTTTTTGGTTGTTCATAAGGGCATCTTAACTGCAAGAAGGAGATAAGTCCTTAAAATAAGGAGTGCCGAATGCAGTTTTAGTCTATTTTTTCTCATTTTTTTACTTAATTAGAGCTATTTCTAAGTTCCTAGAAGTGGGTTTATCTTTGATTCTCACTTTTCCATCTCAACATTTGCACATTTTTGCTAAAATCGTTTTCTTGGACATGTTTTTTGATTGTCTGATATGCTTTACTCCAAACAAATATCTAGCCTTAAACTATAACAATTTTATAGAAATTTTCTTTAAGACTGAGTAGGTTTTCTCCTATTACATAGGGCCAACTCCATTTTGTCCATGTTGCTCTCATGCTATAGGAAACTTCTACCTTAATTGTCTCTAATACTAATAGACTCTAATTTCCACTCCTATAGAGCCATTACCCTATGTTGGTCCTAGCTATTTGGGGTCTTGGAAGGGATAGAGTGGATATGAACCTAACCTAGGACATTATTTTGGCACAAAATCGCCATCACAAACAAACTATAACTTGCATTCTTACACCTATCAGCCCAAGATTTTACCATCATACTAATTAAGCAATGGCCAATGCTATTATTATTAAATTTACACTACACTTGTCCTACTTATTTAAAAACCTCTTCTTTCTAGCTCATTTGTCCACAAATCTAATTTTGCATCCAATCCATCTCGGTCGGGTTTCATCAATTAATATGATATCATCAACAAAAAGCATACACCTTGAAATGTCCTCTTGAATATGTATCAATTCATTCATAATCAATGCAACTAATGATGTTTATTAACTAAGAGGATAACATTACCATTTTAACTAAAAAAAAAATAAAATACTATGGTTTATGATTTTATTTTTCACTTTTATGCATATAGAAAATTTGAAATAGAAGAGATCCATAACTTTCCTACATGGACAAAGTATGCATTCTAGCTAGCCTTTATAATTTGGCCACATCAATCAAAGAGGGGTACTGTTTCAAATCGTTTCAGGGTATCTGTTCATCATATGGCTAAAGTATTTGTAATTTGATTAAGAACTATTTGAAATTTTTTATTTAGCTGTTGTTAAATGTAATTATGTTTACTAAATCCTTTATGATGAGAAACAAATGTTAGTTAACTTCCACACCTTCAAATATCATTCATTGTATTAAGTAAACTATGGATGAATGACATGATGAAGTTATCATTTTGGAATGAGACCCAACTACTCACTATCATCTGTATGCTAATTTCTTAAACCTAAGAGAAGAGATAAAAGAAAGTTCTCTACATATGCTGGAGACTAGAAAAGTTGGGAGGGTTAATGATAGGTTATGGTTACTTTGGAGGGCGTTCCTTTTTTGTTTCTTGTGTGTGGGTGGGGCGAGATACTCAATAAGAAGTGCGCCTGCCTACTAGAACAACAGACACTAGCTGCAAAAAGTAGTGGAAGGTGGTTTTGGAAATTATGTGGATTATGTCCTACATGTAAGTAATATAGCTGAGTTTCAAAAACTATAAGAAAATAATGAATGTTAGAGATAGGATATGAACTTACAATTATTTCTAAGCATTATTTTTGAGCCAGGGGATTGAGTAAGAACACATCCTAATAGAACTACATTAGACAAATTAAGAATGAGTTGTTACAGCTTGAAGTAATTTGCTTTCTTAATTACATTGACCATATATAGCCCTTTTCCCACTACTTTAGAAGATGAAGACATGGGAAGATGTTGAATTGGAATCCTCACTATTCTAATACCATCTAGAAGATGAAGGCATGCCCATCCTCTCCTTGAATGCATGGGAGGATTAAGCGTCTGCTTGGCATCATTGCTGTTGCTCCAGAAAACGGTGCCATATCAGCACCACGTCAGAAAAACGGTGCTCTAGGAAATGGGTGTCTGTTTGGAATCATTTTTCGATAAAAAACGGTGCTCCAAACCATGCCTGGAAATCGGAAAGGCATGGTTTGGAGCAACGCCGAATTTGGCATTTCTTGGAGCTGCAACTCATTACTGCCAACATGGACGTGAGGTGGCAGTGACGTGGCACTAGATAATGGGTACTAGTGCTGGAAACGTTTCCTGGGGCATTGGTACCAAACAGAAAACGTTGTTGTTGCTCCAGGAAACATCCTACTTGGCAGGAACGTTTCCAAACAGAAAAAAAAGGCACCGTTTTTTGAGTGTACAAAGAGGTCTCTCTCTAATCATCATCATCTAAACCTTATCCCAACTATATGGAGTCTGACTACATGAATCCTGTTCATCATCCCATCTTGTTCATTTTCCATGACACATCCACAATTAAATTATGGAGCTTAAATTTTTTCTTATTACTTCAACTCAAATCCTTTTCGGTCTGCCCCTAGCTCTTTTAGCCCATTCAACTTATAACAAATCACTTCTCCTAATAAGTGTTGTAGGTAGGGTTGCAACTGAGTGGAGCTCTAATTGAATAGTTTGTGCTTGAGTTTGATTAGGCTTAATTCAAGTTTGACTCTAATCAAGTTCAAATTCAAGGTAATCTCAATTAGTTATTCAGACTTGAGCTTGACCAATAAAAAGTTTGGCTCGGCAGCTCACGAGCCTGGCTTGATTAACATATATAATATAAAATATAATTTATAATAGTATGAAAATATATTATTTTATGTAAAACATTTTTTTATATTCTATATAAAATATAAGAATATACTATATATTATATTCTATCATCTTTTGATGAAAGAATCTATCATATATATATATATATATATATATATATATATTTATAAAAATACAAAAATATATTTATTTTTGAGCTTTGGAGCCGAACTCAAGCTCATCAAATATTTAGTCGAACCAATATTGAACCATGGAATAGAGTTTGAATCAAACTCAAGCTCAAGCCTAATAGTATTCTAGTTGAATCGAGCCAAGACATGTAAATTAAAGTTCAGTTTGACTTAGCTCAATTGCACCCATAGTTGTAGGTTGTTATCTATGCACATAACCTACATCTTAATCTACCTTCTCTCATTTTATCACCTATTAGAGCTATTCTTAGGTTCCTTCTTATGACTTTATTTGTAACACTACCATTTCTAGTTTTGCCACTCATCCTTCTAAGCATTTGCATTTCTGTCACACTCATTTTCCAAATATTCCATAAAACAGTCTTGATCCTCTTTATTAACTCAAGGAGGGATACCGGTCACAACAGGATCCCAACTGATTGGTATTACACTACTTGTTGTATAATTAAACTAAATAAAACAATATGATATAATACACCAGAATTTTTTTTTGGTATTTAGTGTCACACACTACTAATAATCCCCCTTTTTAAATCGGTAGTTGCAAGAATCGATTTCGTATCAATACTAGAACAAACCAGCTAACATACCAATAAGTCACCCCTCGATTCGTTTATAATACACCTGATATGATATGTGGTATGGGGTATATCATATCAATACTTTAAGCCTTAACTTGGTTAATGCTTTGATTATGCTATTTGCATCAAAATGAAGAAAATAAGAGATTTGCTTTACTCATAAGGCTCAGTTTAGAAAGAATACAAATACAAATATATACAATACAAATACATACAAAATAATATAAATTACAGGATTTTCCGCTCTGCATATTTGTATTTGTACTCCTTCCAAACTGAACCTAAATAAAATCCCATGAAGAAAAGCATATATACAACAAAGTGGGGCCGTGGGGGAGGTGGCAAACTGGTAATGGGAGGGACATCTGGATCGGTCGGTAAGTAAAAAAAAACCCGGTCCCAACTCAAACCGGGTTGAGATGCAGATCCCAATTCCAATAGGAAACAGAAAAAAGTTTTTGGAGCATTTATGAAATGCGTGACCTGATTCAGAGTTGACCCTTTTGAAACTAACAGTCTTATTTACTTGTGACCGGCAGATGGGGGTTGCTTGTCCACGAGTGTTTGAGTGGTGGATAGTGAAGTAGGTGGAACGCCAACTTGATTGACCTAAACCTTGTTTTTACAAAAATAAAAGAATTTCCTTGGTGGGCCCGTGCCTAAAGGTTGATACTGGGTGTATGGCGGGGACGAGTACAAAGTACAGAAGTGAGATACATAGAATCTACACCAAAACAAATTGGTAGCCGCGTTTTTTGAATAGCCAATGGTCAACGGTTCAGTCTGACTGTTAGATTTCAAGCAATAAGCATCTGATAAATGACCGTTGGATGGCTCGCTCCACCTGCAAACCGGCAAACCGGGGTGGCCACATGAAGTTAGAAAGCCATTGGTTACTGGGTACAGCCGTTTGTCCGGTTAGCAACTGACTTTTGCACTAAAGCTTTACTGCCCACCATGAATAGGATCACTGATACCTACGCTGAATGGTTTCTCTATTCCTGCTCAACTCTTTAAAAACATTTGGCCTTTCTGTAACTGAGGTCTGAAGATATCTACTACCATGGCGTCCAATCAAATCAACACTTCTCTAGTATTCTTCTTCTTCCTCGGATTATCAGTCCCCTAAGGCCATGCTTGGTTTGAAGGAAAAGGTAGGGAAATGATGGAAAAGACAAAGAAACCAATATAAGGATTGTAAAGGTTTTCTTACCTTTTCCTTCTTTTTCCTACATTTTCCTTCAAAACAAACATAGCTTAAAGGAAGAAGAGAGAGATCACTCAAATAAATCTTGGGGTTTCAAGGAATGAACAATGAGCCCATATGAAGGCCCACCACCAGATAGTCCTACATGATTGGCTACACTAGAAGACTATGACAAATGGGTGCTGTGTAGGACAGATCCTCAGTCTTGTCCAAGTGTGAAATGACTTTTGTTTGCCAAAAAAAGCGTGGAATGACTTTTGGGCATGCCTTTTTGGGCAGAATGGACCTTACTTTGGGCCCATTTGGTCCAATCAATCGCTATTCCATCCAATTCTTGCCCAAATTCAGCAAGAAATGGCCAGGAATGGATTCTGTTAACCTGCTAAACGTGGCCTAAGTATCTACAGTTTCTAGGACAAGAAGACCCATAATTGCTTTGGGTTTCTTCTTTGGAGTGCATGCATATTTTATAGGGCCTCTGCCCTATAGCCCAATACAAGCTTTTCCCTAAACTAGGGTGGGACCCAGACCCAGAAAGCAGGTGGTAATGAATTAATGTAATTGTGCCACGTGGACAATGCAAATCGGGGAAATGATCACTGTGTTAAATAGTATTTTCTCATGGTTTTCTCTCGGTTTCTGTCCCTATAATTAATAAACCAACTAGGACGAAAGCAAGTGATCTATCTGGTTGTGTTAAATAGTATTTTCCCTAAAACACCCTTTACCAAGCGTTCTACCCTCTATTTCAAACTACATTTTCAGTCTCCAAAGTGATTTTGAGTTTCATATTCTTTATGAGACAAATTGCTCGTAGTTGTTAGAGAGAGAGAGAAGTTTCAGTTTCTGTTCATAAGAGTTCACATGAATCTAGAGAGAGAATACAACATTCATTAACAACAGCTCAGATGAATCCATGTTTCTCTGCAAATCTTCTAACCTCTTCTAAAACAAACATTCAAAACAGGCCACAAACTAACATGAAACTAGCAAACAGGGGATGCGATGAACTGAATTCCTATAAACATTCTCATCACTGAAAGCCTCTCTGTTTTGATGCAGGATATTTTACAGAAGTTCACTTGAGACAATTTTTGTATATTCACAGAGGAAGAACAACAAAATAATTTCCTTTTAAACGAATAAGAACACCAACAAGAGGATTCATCATTCATCATTCATCATTCATGCAAATGCAAAGCACAAGTTGAGACAGACTCACCGGAGAACAGACTCCCCCTCCAGCATCCCAAATTCCAGAACAATCGCAACCCAATTCGTTGAGCACGCCCGTCATGAACATCGATAAAGAGTATCAGTAAGAAATAGACTGGTGTGTGTGGGGTGGGGATGATGGGCATCTCGGCAAGCAGAACAAGTAGGTGAAGAAATCCACAGAGAGTCCAAGCACGAAGAGGATATAAGAAATGTTAGCTTCTGGGATTCTGCATTGTCAATATCTCCGTTGGGATGAGAGATTGAGAGAAGCATGTGCATGAACGTTGAGGAGTGAGAAAGGGAGAGAGGAAGAGGGAGAGAGAGAGGGAGAGGGGAAGAGAGAGCAAGAGAGAGATGAATGGGCAACTGAAATAGGCGGGTAAAGTTGTTTGTTTGGATTGACCGGTAGCTTTAGTGGGGTGTGGGTCTCTGAGCCTGGGAAATTGGGGAAGAATGGGTCTGATGAACAGTGTATGACAAGAGAGAGGGCCGCCCAACCAAACATTCCAACCCTGTAGAGGATTTGAGGGTCCGATATGCTTAACGGACCAAACCAACCTTTCTCTTCTGATTTTCTACGTTTTTAATTTCTGCCCTTCTTGTTTCAACTGCCCATAAGCTATAAGGTGAAGGTCATTTATGTCATTTTGATGGTTAGTTGCATTCATGGTCTTGACTCTTGACCCTGCAGACTTCAGGCTCAGGGTCCTCTGAAGTAGGTTGCGGAGAATGAGATGGGGTTCAATCCAAATATCTATACTGAGGTTGTGTTTGGTTTAATAGGAAATAAGAGAAACAGAGAGTTGATAGGAAGAAGATTTTAAGGAGTTTCGCAAATTTCCATGGTTTTCAAAACCAGACTGGAAAAATTAGGACTTGACCGGTTCCGTTTTACCCTAGAACCATCTTTTGGCCAAAAATGTTGATTTGATTAGCAAGCCACTGACCCGGGTGGTCAAACCATTTAAACCATTCGAACCATCCAACAGTTTTGACTGTTTTTTTTTTTAATTTTTTTGTCAGACTGAGCCGTCTTTTTGGTTTAAATAATCGAACCATTCAGTCTAGGAACCGGACCCTTGAACAGTTTGTTGTTCGATTTAGTTTTAAAAACCTTACAAATTTCTCTTGAACTTTCTGCTTTCTCTTGTTTACTATCAAACCAAAATAACTTAGGCATTAGATTGGTCTTACTTGGATTGGAGTGTTATGGCAATTGGCAAGGCCATTGATATTTTCCAAATGAAGAACTATAGTGGTGTTTGAGTATAGTTCTGTAAATTGTGAAATAACAATTTGAGTAGTTACGAAATCTTCAACTGAAAAAAAAAAAAAGAATAAAAACTAGTTTAATTACTTTTATAGCCAAATTAGGCTGTATTTTCCCAATGGATTTTCTCTTCTTTTTTTATTTTCCTTTTTGAAGAAGGAAAGGTTTTGGTTTTGGAGTAAAGGTCAGTTTTGCTTCCTCTTATTAGCCTCCAACGTTCTTCTGCTTATTAGTTTTTTCCATCGGATCTCCTGCGTTCTACCCAACTTTCTGCACATCCAAGCATACCTTGATACATCAGCATCACACATTATGAGCATTATACATGTGCAAACAATTTAACGGATGTCTTAGGATGTTCATTTCATTTATTTAATTATTTTAGAAAATTATTCATAAAAGAAAGAAGTTTTGGCCATCCAGCCCAGCCGTGAGAAACAAATTTGGTGGAGGATAACAGGGGTCATCTTTTCTTCATGACATAGAAATTCTTTCCAATGAGATATGTTGTGATTTCAGTTTCCAATTCAACCACTCCATGTAATCTATTGAAACATGAAACCAGTCCCTTTTAAAAGATCTATTAAGTGGGTGTTTTGCTAGACTGCCATTACCCCCGCTTCTCCCATTATTTGCCATCGGGAACATTTTAACTCTTTTTGTTTCCCAAAACCACCGTTCTATTCACCACTACGACTTTCTGCATTTAATTTCCACAACCCCATAACACATGGTTGGTGAATTGGAGGATATTCAAACCCTCATTCTATTTTGTTTCCTAGAACCACCGTTCCACCACCATAAACCTTTTGATATTTCTAAACAAACATAAAAAAAAAGAGAGAAAAGAACCATCTTAATTTGCATTTTAAAAATAAAAAAAAAGGAAACAATAGTAACTATGTGGAAAGAATAAATAATTTAATATTGATCTCACTAGCAAATCAAAATGCTTGTACAAAAACATGTAATTTGATACTCCCAAGTTCTTTTCCATTGTGCCAAATTGTAGATCTACAAGTCTAATTTAATTATTATTTATGAGTTTTGTTTCTATCTCCGTAAAGAAATTAGTGACAAATGAGAGACCAGTTAAGAAAAATAAAAATAAGTCTTCAACTAGACGGAATTGGACCAGGCCTGAGAAAAGGAGAGGTCGGGAGGTGGCGAGACAATGCAACATTTGTTTGGCAAAGGATAAAATGTTCCTCCTACGATAGCATTACACGGCGGAAGAGAGGTAATAACTACCAAAATTGGTGATACCGGCAGAGTAGAAGACAGTGGAGTAGATTGTGGTATTGGCGGAGGCAGGGAGGGAATTGGGAAAAAGATGAGATTTACGGGAACCCCTCTCCCTCACGTCTCTTTTGGTAAATCTGTTCAGCCTGTTTTGTCTTTCTTCTTTATTTAATTTTTTAATATTTAATAGGAAAAATGTCAAAAGGGTGTTTGACGTCCATTGACATTCTTTACAGATACAACATTTGCACATGATCATATGCTTATGCTTATATGGAATCCTACGATTAGATGTTCAGGGGAGCCGCATGTTGGAGGTGTCTTTTCATTATGGAGGAGATCCAAACTATTTTGGAGGTGTCTTTTCATTATTACTAAATATTCTGACAGGGGAGCCGCATTTGATACTATTGTTGTTTCTACATAGCATGTTTGGGGTTTATCATGCAATAAGTTTCGAAGTATCAACATGATATGTGTGATATGAGGTATATCATATTGTATTTTTGGACTCCAATCCTTTATAGGTATTTTTTCAAAACCTTTTTTATGTTAAATAATTTATATATAATTATTCTTGAATCTAAAATTTGTAAAAGAGTAAAAAAAGAAGCGTACGATTAAAGTACTGATACACAGGTATTATTTTAAATCATGCATGCAAGATGGCCACTTCCACTAGAAAATATATGCATACTATTTATCGTTGGCATTTAAGGTAGAAATGTTGCCATTACACACACAAAAAAAAGGGTCCTCTTGAGGTAAGGGAGGGAGATGGTCTATCCCTAGTTGTGTATTCGTATGAAGCATGGTTTTTAAAATCGGACCAGACCGGACAGTTAGATTGGAAAAACCAAAAATTGGTCAAGTGATCATTTTCGTTTTTCTCCAAAATCAAATTTTTGTTAAAAAAACCATTGATTTTGATCAGTAAACCACTGACCCGGGTGGTTAATCATTCGAATGGTTTTGACCATTTTTTATTTTTTGTCAGAACGGGCTGACCGTTCAGGTTGAATAGTCAGACCGTTCGACCCAAAAACCGGACCCCTGACCGATTTATTCTCCAGGTCGGTTTTAAAAACCTTGGTATGAAGGAAAAAAAAACATAGAAATGTGAAATTTGACTTCTCATGAATAAGCAACAAGTACTGATCGGCCCAAAGAATTATATTTGACGGACCCAATGTTATAAATAGAAGTGACAATGATACAAAATACAACCATATCCAGGGAGGCGCTGAATGATCATTTCAACTACCACTTGGGATCTACTACTTATGTGGTTTTGTATTGCTTGTTATGTAACCAATTAGTGAGTCTGGATTGGGTCCGCACTCCCCACACCAAATCCCATAACACATTGTAGTCTTACTTTGGGAACATCTCCCCATGAAGGGTTGGTGTTGAGAGTCAACATACAAGTGAGATTACGTCTCTCCTCCACAAGGGGCCGCCCCACAATGCCCCATAGTACATTCTGGCCGTGTATTGGGAACATCTCCTGATGATAATATCATCAGTTCTGGTATTATCATCGGGAGATGTTCCCAATACATGATGGAGATGTGCTGTGGGGTGTTGTGGGGTGGCTCCTTGTGGGGCAGAGATGTGAATTCCATACAAGTACAGTAAATGTTTTTGATGTATAATTGTAATATGACGGGATCTGCTCCTCACAAATGGGTGCCTCACAGGCACATCCGTCGTGCATTGAGAACATCTCCCGTGAATAATGACTAATAAGTCCAGGAGATGTTCCGAATGCATGATAGGATGTGCGTGTGAGGCGTATGTGAGGTTGCAATGTGTTGTGGGGTTGGTATGGGAGCCAACCCGAACTCCCAACACAAGTGAACACGCTAGTGTTCCATACCCAATATGATACCTACATGCCAATGTACAGAACAATGGCATGCTCACTTGTGATTGGTTACATAGCAAGTGTTACACACCAAGCAACACATTTGGGCTCCTGGTTTACCCAGTCATCTCCAAACTAGAAGTGTTTTCTATAAAAAGAAAAAAAATAGCAGAGCTTGGTAGCGAAAAACATGGGAGGGGGAAAATGAAAATAAGAAATAAAGGATTTATTATTATTATTATTATTATTGGGAGAGTGGGGCTGGTTTCTCTTTCTCTTAGGCAGTGTTCGGCATCGCGTTTATCTCGTGGACGGGACCGGTCTTGTCCACACCCCAATATAGCGTGAATCAGTCCCATCCACACCCCAATATATCATCAACGGGAAAAACTCGTGGACCGGTCCCCTCCATGGTTTATTTTTGATCCCATGCTTCAAGGAGCAGGGGTCAAAGGCTATGTGATCTAAGACAAACTATAGATACACAGAGATATGCCTTCAGTTTTATCTCTGAAATTCCTGCAGTTGCATTTCGACTATGTGATCTGAAATATTAATTATTTTACTTAATTTTTTAATTTTTATAATTTTTAATGTTTTATCAATAAAATAATATTTTAAATATTTAAATTATATTTTTTATTTTTTAATTATTTTACTCTTGTTTTATAAAAAAATAATATTTATTGGTTAATATTAATTCATTGATGCATTTTTTAAAATATTTATCATATAAAATGCAAAAATTAGATATTTATGATTAACTGTGTATATCATTCATAAAATGTATATGAGATACATAGAATAAAAAAAGTGTGTTATAGTTCACACAATTTATCCACAGTTCAAAACAGTTGTGGACTATGGTGTAGTGTGAATTGATCCCTGCCACAAGGTGTGGTGTGAACCAGTCCACACCCACCAATTTATCATCCACACTTCAAAACATGCAATTAGTCTCTGTTGTTTTTTATCTCCTTCCCCTATTGTTGATGACCCAATAGCTGAGATTGTCACTTGGCGTTCCTTTGTATATGGAGGCTCGGGATCAAACCAGGTAACTACAGGTTCTTCGTGGTAAGGTCAATTGACCTCATATGCACTTTGCTTTGACTCCTTCCCTACCAAAAGAAGTCATTTCCCTACCTTTTCTAACATGTATGTTAAGTGTTTAATTACAAGGTTTTGGCTTTCAGAAGATTCCATTTCCTAATTAATTAAGAAAAGTTTTATTTCTTTATTTATTTTTTGCTTCATGGGGCTACGAACTTACCAATTGAGCAACCATCATTGGTAATGAAAGTTATTTTCATTTTTATTTTCCTTCCATTCCTTCAACTCCTTGACAAACTATAATAAAAATCTTTTTGTTTTAGATTTTCTTGTGATCTCCCTTCCCCTCCTCCCCCAACCAAATGCAGCACAAGTGTAATTGCATCAATGATAAGAAGACATGTAGCCTCCTTGCAGTAGAAACCTATCAATGGGGTGCATTAAAATACTTGTGAGTTGTAAGTGCCCACAACTTCTTCTTTTACAGAAAGAAAAAAAAAATTGAAAGAAACCATTTTTGAGTGTCTTCTCCTAAATTTGATATTCCATTTTGTCCTAGCACTGTAAATCCCTTCATGTACAAGGTATGTAGAGGAACCCTTTTCTCCTTTTATTCTTTGAAATTTTATATCCTAGATTAGAGTAAACTGTACACTATGGTTGACCTCTCTCTTTCTCTCTCTGTGTCAAACCAGTAAAATACATCCACCAAACATTCTAATTAGTAGAAATTGTAATTATTTTATTCAATGCGAATTAATTGCTTCTTGAAAAATCAAACAGTGGATAGGAAAAAAAAGGTAGAGTACAAAATCTTGTATTTTGTATTATTTTGTGCTTTATTGGAATTTATGTTTGTATCCATTATCGCTAAAAGTCTGTTTGGTAAGAAGATAAATTTTTCAGGACAAAACTAACCCAATTTTACAATTTATATAAACCATTTTACATTCTACGTATTTGCATTAACACTTATTTGCATCGTTTCCAAACACAACCTAAATAACAATGTTGAAAGGATGGACAAAAGCAAATAGCACGTGACACTCTCTCATTTATAACATCTTTCAATTTCAAATTAAATTGGGTACTCTTCCAATTTAAAAAATTCATCATCATCCTAGTCTCTGAGCTTATTATAATTGTATGGGATCAACTATGTAAATCCTGTTTTGCCACTCATTCTACCATATCCATTTTTTAAATCCTCCATTTAAAAAAAATATTATTCAAAATTTCTAGGCTAATGAGCTAAAGAAAGTTAACAGCCCTCCCGAATGAAGACCCCTAACCCTGAAGAGGGCAGGATTGGTCCCAGATCCCCACTAAAATCAGCAGGAGACTTTACCAGCAAGCCAGCCTATTTGACCAAGTGGTTTAGTGTTTGATCTTTGTTATCCCCATTATAATTTAATTAATATGGGTAACGAGGATTAAAGACCGGATCACATAATCAAATAGGCTCTAATGTCATCTCAAGAAACCATTCAGCCTAAAACCTTAAGCCATTAGGTGAAGTTTCAAACAGGTTTTTATTTCCTAACACACCCCTCATGCAAAAGCCCATCGGGTTTGAACTTTGAAGTGTGAATAAGCACAGGTCCACTCATACCTTGTGCTGAAATTTAATTAAGTATAATGGGAGCGATGAAGATGGAAGACTAGACCATTTGATCAAACAGTACCATCTCAATTAACCGTTCAAACCTAAAAGCTTAAAGAGTTAGGTGGGGTCTCCGAACAGGTTTTTATTCTCTTACAGTCACTGATGACTAATAAAATTAACAAACTTCAAATCTTCCAAACTAACTGCAAAATTTAAAACAACTTCCCATCTATCAAATGATGAATGATGGATCATTCCATTAGATAACTCTCATTTACTAGATAAATCTCACTAGTTCAACTTGTTGAATGATGTATCAAATCTTTTCCTCCTCCTCTTCTCTTTGCAGTGTTTGGTTGCACAAGGAGGACAAGAAATAATTTTCATGGAAAAATATCACTGAATAAGAAAACATTAATTCAAGTAGTGGCAGGTTAGGTAAGCAACCATCCAATCCCTAAACCCAATGCAAACAACAGATCAACGTTGGTTTGTTTATGCTTGGACGCATTAGTTAGTGGGTCATTGAAGCAACAAAACCATCTACCTCAATTGAATTTATGGTTAAAAATGTTAAGTCAATGACATAAACATGAAGTATGCATGTCTAGCTCCAGTTTGAAGGAAGGTCTGGAGCTGAGAAATTGCAAGTTGGAATGGAACCTACCATTCCATGGTCTAACCTACAAAAATCATTTTTCAGTTTTTTTCATGGTTTCAACAGTCAGGTTCCTATGGGCCCTCAAGACTTAAATATGCTTGCTGTTCAAAGTTCAATGACATAAAAAACAAGCATTTTCTACAGCCTACAGGCTTTTGTTTTTTGGGAATTTAACATAGGCACTAGTAGAAAATATACGACTAGTAAGTAATAACACACTTGATCATATGTCAACCATGTTATAATTGTGTTCTAATCTGGTAGATCCATACCCCAGAACTCTGATGAGCACTTGGCAGGGCGCATATAAGAACAGAGTTGAGAGGGGTGAAGTTGGATCCTGATCCTTCATCCTTCCAGCATCCAAGAGTATCAGTAATCAACACTACCTCTGTAAATTTTCCTGTAGCTGATTATGATAGCTAATAAAGGTCAGACCGTTCGGACTGGAAACCGTCCAAACCAATTCTCTTTCACCCTTAATTTGTTCTTTGGCTAAAAACTGTTGATTTGGTCAGCGATTCGCTGTGGTTGAACTATTCAACCCAGACCAGATGGTCAAACTGCTGACCCAGAAATCAGTGGCCAAAAGGTTTCAGTTCTGGGTTGATTTTTAAAATATTGACTAAAACTAGAGGAGTGCTCCACATATGGTACAAAATATAGACTCAGTTTGAAAAGAGTACAAATGCAAATATGTAGAATGCAAAGCCTTATATTTTGTATGTATTTGCACTGTACATATTTGCATTTGTACTCCTTCCAAACTAAGTAAGGACAAAATTGTAACATTTTAGGAGTATATTTCTTTTCAGCTCGCCTCCTTTTTGGGTTTTATGTGAAACCAAGAAAAATAAATGACCTTCACAGTTTGGATCCCCAAGGCGTGCTAAGTTGTACAATAACCAATGAGAATTTAACAAAATTCATGGGATGGTTTTGATTAGAGAGATTCTCAAAACGTAAGATCTTCCAATATCATAACCACCCACTATCACAGTCCTGATCTCCAATATCATAACCCCCCAGTCCGGCGTCCTTGTACTATGACCATGAGATAAAAACCCGCTTTCGTTAAAATCCGCAGTTACAATATTTTTTAATTCCCATATTACCTTTATAGACAATTGGGAGAAAAATACTGTTCATCTTCCTCAACCTCACGATACAACAGCGACAGGTAATCCACAATTTTCTCTCTCACCGATCTCTCTCTCCCCCCGATCTCTCTTCTTCCTCTTTCATTTCCCCTTACTTCATCTTGTTTTCCTTTTTCTTTTCGCTGGAATTGGGAGATAGACTGTGGTGTAGGTGATGGGGCAGCAGTGATTTGGTTTTGGGAGAGTACTTTCTAAACGAAATTGGTCTAAAAAAATTTCAAACAATAATTTACTTGTTTGATCTGAAATTTTCTCTAAACGAAAACAATATATTAATCACTATACAAGCTGCACATGCACCATATGTACGCATTCTATAAATTCAAACCTTCTTTTGCTCTGTGTTGTCATTTCTGGTTCTGAATCATCACCAAGTTTTGAAGATGACGTCTCTCTGCAGCAACACCTGTTCAGTACTCTCTCTTTCCATCTCTATCTCCTCTTAGTTTCATCTTCTCTCCCATCTCTCACCCTCTTCTCTTCTGTTCATTGCAATCCGCATGATAAAAGGTCCTTCTGAGGATCAAGAAATCTATAAACAATTCCAACGCCCTTGTCTCCTGGGATCCCGAAATCGATTCCTGTGATTGGGACTACGTCATCTGCAACCCTCAAACCTACCGAGTTACCCAACTCGCCTTCTTCCGAGCCTACATCCCCAGTCAAATTCCATCCGCCATCAGTGACCTTCCCTATCTTGAAACCCTCTCCTTCGATGAAGTCACCCAGCTCAACGGTTCCATCCCCTACTCCATCACCAAACTTCGGAACCTCAATTTGTTTCGTCTCAACCGGATTCCGTTCTCCGGCCCCATCCCTTAATTCCTCGGCCAACTCAAGAACCTGGACTACCTTGATTTGGGTTACAACCATTTCTTTGGTCCAATCCCAGCTTCCCTCGGTGATCTCCCAAAACTAGAAAATCTTTACCTCAACCGAAAAAACCTCACAGGAAAAATACCAGATTATGTAGAATCTGCTACATTTGGGTTTTGGAGAGGAAGAAATGTGGATTACCGCCGCTGCTGTTTGTGGATCTGAGGTAGGGGAAGATGAACTGTGTTTTTTGGAAGGGTAGTGTGGGGATTAAAAAATATTGCAAGATTTTTATCTCATGACAGGGGGTTTTGTCGCAAAACAAAGTACAGGGGGTTTTTGTAATTTACCCAAGAAAAACCCTAGATGCTATGTTATACACAAATCTCACTTTTGAAAGTCTAAGCAATCCAATGTTCAAGGTAACAATATGATATGCGTCATATCGTGTTTAAGGGTAGGGCTAAGGTTTAAAATTTTGATATGATATGCTCAATACGGGATGTATTATATCGTATCTTTTAAAAACCGATATAGGATATGCATGGAAATCGGACATCTCATCTTTTTTTCATGCGTATCGGGGGTGTATCATGGGTGTATCGAGGCATATTTGGGCGTATCGGGGGTGTATCAGGGCGTATCGGTAGCATATCAACGAAAAAAATATGACCAAAAACTAAAAAAAAATTAAAGGGGGAAAGCAAGTTTCTTTTCCCCGAAAAAAGCCTTCTTTCACCCCCAAATGATTCTAAAACTCCAAACTTCATTCTTAGAGTGATAAATTTGCAAAATTTTGCAAGAAACAAAGTGTGAATCGTTATTTTTTTTAAAGATTTTTCAAATTTTGAAAAAATATGGCAAAAATAGGTAAAATTTTCAATCTTTTATAATATCTTGTGATTTTGTTTTTCTTAAATGTTTAAATTTGTATTGATTTACATTTTTTACATTCAAAATCACAATTTTTTTGTACTATCAGTAGATTTATGGAAATTTCATGAAGATATTTGGGGAAAATATAAATTAACAAAAAAATTAAAAATATAAGTTTTTTCTTTGCCTATAAAGACTAAATATATTTTAGATCTATGGATTTATCTATCATATCCATAGAGCAATTGAAATTTCTTCTTTAATATATGTTTTTTATTTTTTATATTTTTAGAATTTAAAAAATTAATAATATTTAATTATATTTTATCATTTAATCATAACAATTGAATATAATTATACAGATGATCTATTATATCCATAGACCAATTGAAATCTCTTATTTTAGTAATTATTTTTTATTTTTTTTAGAATTAAAAAATAAATAAATAAATAACTATATTTTATCATTGATCACAATGATTGAATATATTATAATTCTATAGATGATCTATTATCCACAATTGAAATTTTTTAATAACTATTTTTTGAATATATCATATAATGTTTATTTATTTTTTATAATTTTTGAAAATGAATAATAAATAATAATTATTTAAATAACAAATAATTATTGATTATACTTTCACATAGAAGTTGTGCCAATGCATGTTTTATGGTTGGATAAGAGAATTGGGTTTTTCTCATCCCATAAAACATTAAAAATTAAGAATTATAATTTATAAATTATAGTTAAGCATAGGATTTGTAATGAAATTATAATTAGCTATAATATATTTCTTCATAAAACCATTAAAATATATTAATTTAATGTATATACACCTAATTGAGGTCTTATATTTAGTGTTATTGATGTATTTTTATAATTTATTAAAGTATTTATATTATTTCCAAGCGTATCTATGTATATCTTAGCTTTTCTCCGATACATATGCGTATCCAAAGCGTATCCTGATACATATCTTAAAATTGTCTTTCCGATACACTTGGCGTTTCCGATACTTTGAATCTTGCCCTTATCTAAGAGTCACCAATATGGATACATTTATATGATGATACCGGGGGATTTGAATATTTTAAAGCATTAAAGCACGATGTGGTAAGACCGCAAAAATGCCAGACTAAAAAGTTAAAAGAAAAATAATAATGATAATTTGGATAAAACTGAAACTTCCATATACACACAACTTGTGTATTGAGTAGCGATACTTTAAACCATGGACCAATCAAAACCACCCTCGAGAATTTTGATGACATCTCATTTGTTATTGCGCAACTTAACACAAAGCCTGAGTAGGATATTTGGACTCTAAAACTTGCCACCTGGATGTTGCATGTAAAATTGCTGTGAAAAATGAAAGTTCTCAAAAAAGCATGAAGTTGGTCCTCACCTTGCAAAGCTTGATATTTCTCTTTACCATAGATACATGGTCCAACCCATTCTGACAAAAAAATTAAAAATTAAAAAACAGTCAAAATCATTCGAACGGTTTGAATAATTAGTCAACCGATTCAGTGGTTTACTGACCAAAATCAACAGTTTTAGAGGAAAACGGAACCGATCACCTCTGACCATCCAGTCCGATCAAATTTTGAAAACCATGCTTTCAACATTGAGGCTTATAATAATTAGAAAGGCTGAAATCAACCCATAATACTGAAGCTACAAAGACTTTTAAGCTGGAAAGTGTGGATCGTGATTAACCATATAAGCTTGAACCCATGACTACTCGTTGCAAGGGATGCCTTAAGACCAACACGAGTACGAGTAAATACGTAGATGATGAGATTAATTAAGAATGACAATAGATAAACTGGTTTTGTATTGACAAGATAGTAACATATCTTTTATTAAATCAACCAACTAGGAGCAGAAACATCGATTAAAAGCATTACTATAAGTTGGTTGCTGCAATTTGTTTTGTATCATTTGATACAATACAAACTATTATCATTACACTTGTGAAAACAAAATTTATGTGCACTCCCCCCCCCAAGTTAGATATCCCTGATGTTTTCCAAACGTATTCCGACAACTCTCTAGAATGGTGACTTTCATTCTTGGTCTGTTATGGCACCACCGATGATTCAGGAGCAGCTGAATCAAGGTAAAGCCTCCATTTTCCTCATCAGAGGTTAGGGATGAAGGAATTCCAAATTTTCCATACAAGTTAAGACAAAGCACACCGCATACCAAATACAAGTAAACAAGTACCTACATAGGCAGGGAAATGAACACAATTGATTCACCGAAGAAAAACTTGAGCAGGGAAAAGAATGGGCTTTAGCTGTTGGTTCTCCGTTTTCGGCTAGCTGCAGTATACAAAAGAAAGCAGGAGGAGGCATCGCTTAGGTCGACATTTGGAACTTTGGATGGTCTTGAAACAAATAGCCTTATCAATATAATTGATTCGCCGGAAATCAATTACAGCTTTCTAGTAGTTGTAGCAGTTGATAATAGAGAGAAAGAAAACAAAGGGAAAAGACAACATTTTACCAAAGGGGGATAAAACTAATTGTTAAATGTTCAATAATTTCTACCAAAAAAAACAAAGGGAAAGGACAACATTTTACCAAAGAAAAATAATTAACAAAACTGGAAATGGTCCATTGTCTTGTATACTGAGCAAACTTGACCTTTGAAAGCTAAAAGGAAAGATGTGAGGAAAACAAACGAAAGGCAACTCTCTTCCATATAGGTCCTTGTTAACGCCCATTGAACTTCTCTCCTAACGGTTGGCCTTGGCAACACGTTCAATCTCATCTTTCTTCTTGATGGCATAGCTGCAAAACAGAGGCAAAACAAAGGTAAACAAAAAGAGCAAAAACGAACAAGATACTTCTGGCCTGTCTGCTTAATGTCAATATGAAAAAAGGGGGGAAAAGAAATACAATTACAAAGGAAAGAAGGAAATTAGCAAACAAGTCCTTAAATCATAAATGTCAATACCCACATAACACCGTGTAATTTGAGCAAAATCCACCGTTTCTTTTTTGTCCTAGGATTTCACAGTATGGTTAAGGTAAGGTTCGGGGTGCAAACAGGGCTTAAAAAAGATCAATACCTGTTGGATGACCCCTTGGCAGCATTTATAAGTTCATCTGCCAAGCATTCAGCTATGGTCTTGATGTTCCTGAAAGCACTCTCTCGGGCACCAGTTGTAAGAAGGTATATTGCTTGGTTAACACGCCTCAAAGGAGAGATATCAACAGCTTGACGCCTCACAACACCAGCAGAACCAATACGAGTTGCATCTTCTCTTGGCCCACTATATTATTAACCGAAAGAAAAGCAATGAGATGTAACAAAAAAAAAATTATATTAATAGAAACAAAGAGATTTCTTGCTTGTGTACCTGTTGATTATAGCATCAACAATCACTTGAATAGGGTTTTGATCTGTGAGGAGATGGATTATTTCCATAGCATGCTTGACGATGCGGACAGCCATGAGCTTCTTCCCATTGTTCCGCCCGTGCATCATCAGGGAATTGGTCAATCTCTCTACAATGGGGCACTGAGCTTTCCTGAACCTCTTGACAGAGTACCTCCCTGCTGTGTGTGGGACATAAGTTGCATGCTTGTTGGGAGATATACCAATGTAATCCACCAAAGATATGTCACCAACCTGCATGAAACCACAAGTTTATAATTGTTGCAAAGAATTTTTTCAAAACAAATTGTTGTAACAATTGAAAAGAATACTTGCGACAACTGAAGGTGTAGATCACAATATGTCATCGCAAATATGACAATATTCTCTATATTGAACAGTAAAAGAATATGCCAAGTATACTATAGTATGATACACAACAAAACCACACTGCATGGACCAGCCAAGAATGCATATTTCCAATCAAAGATTCATTGTAGGAATTGTGTTTGATCATTACCAAACTAGGAAACTTGTAGTAAAATCGTGAGTAGGGTAAGTACGATAGAAACAAAGATATATTTTCATTGGAGTATATTCTCAGACACAAGGATCGCCTACCCCATATACACGCAAATCCCTTCAGTCTACACAGAAAATGCATCCCCTCAAAATACTCCAACAAAGAAACTTCACTGAAGGATCAAAGTGGAAACATTGACATACCATCTGTCTTCTTGAAAGAAGATAACTTCCAATTAAATCATGGAAAAGGAAGAACCAATGGGTCATCAAAAGCAAATAGCCATCCAGAGCCTACTTCTACTTCTGACAACATTATCACCAAGCTATGTAAAACCCTTCTCCAACTTCCCACAAAACTAAAAACAAATTAGTACCAGCCCTAGACTACGCATCACAAGATCGTCTTTTATCTAATCCAATTTATTGACTCTATTACAACATGACCGGGTTAAAAAAAAATAACAAAATCGTTTGTTCTTTCCTGAAAACAAAAAAATATGCAAACATTTTTGGATTGTTTATGACGACATTAAAAGCTGAACTCCTTACACATGCATAATAATTACTACATAATTTCTAAAGAACTCTGAACTCAAGAATACTATCTAATGAAACATATGCATTATCATCATCAATAACTGCAATTGGAGAAAAAGGGGAAATAGATATTGAAAATATTAAACTAGTTTTATGATAAACAAATCTATAAACTTGCGAGACGGTCTTCCGGGAATAAACCCAATTTCCCCCAACGACTACAACTCCTGATCCAGCCGAATCTTAGCGTTGACAGAGTAGGCATCGCTTATAGACATTAGGTCGTCCACGACAACAGATCAACGATTGAAATAATGAAAAGGCAAGCGACATTGATGGCAATCCCAACAACAGTAGTAGTAACTTGAGGATAAAAGAACAGACCTGAACATCATCGAAGGACCATCTGTTGAAGAGTTTCACCTCTGGTTGAGCGACGATCGCCATGGCTGCAGAGTGCAGATGCGGAGCTTCTCTCGAGTCTTGAGTTCTCTAAAACCCTAAAAGCGCCCGCTTAGAGAGTAGAGACGATGGAAAACGGAAGCTCGACTTTTATATTGTGAGGGACAAACTAATATCGCGATGTCGCCAGCCCTCTGATGATGTACTCCTAACGATCCAGAAATCGCGAGCCCTCTGATGATTAAATCTGCTATCGTAAATCGTTCTAAAATAAGTCTCATCCGAGGGATCAAGCCGTTCAAATCTGATGGTCTATTTGATGCGATATAGCTATGATGTACACGATATGCTTAACCGAAACCCTAGTCTCTTAGGAGTAATGACTATCCGACTATGAGAACATCGCGAGGCTGGGATGGGCTGGGCCGGGCCGGGCCTAGTATTTTTTGCTTTGCAGTTACCCTGCATTGAATGAATTAGTGGCAGGCCCATTATTATGTACAAGTGGTGTTGGCGTGGATGCGTATGTGTCTGTGTTGATGGCTAATATGTACTTTAGTAGTGCAGGAAAAGTGTAGATTTTGCTTTGTTTTTACGGGTTTTATTTTACTTTGTTTCAAGTTTTACTTCAATTGCAGTTCAAACAAACAACACGAAAATACGAAATGGTGAAACCTAAAACAATAGTTTGCACTCACATGCTTTTGCACCAGCGCAAATCAAATTGCAGTCGCAACAAACCAAGTTCAGTTTATAAATTTTAGGCTAAGTTTGGGTGTGCTTAAAGACAAGTGCTTATTGGGTCGGGATCACACTAATAAACTCTTATTAACGTTTGGGAAATAAGCCTGATATAAGTGGTTATTATGAGAATAAGCACTTGTTTTAGAATCTAAAATTTGGACTTATTTTAAGTGTTTATTTCCTTTTTTGGCTTATCTTGGCCTGCCACATCATTTTAAAAGGCCTATACTACCTCTGTTTAAAATAAATGTTTTTAACCAAACGTTCATAAGTACTTATTAGAACAAACATTTATTTTTCAAATAAGCACTTCCAAGTTGGCCTTAGGGCTGTAAAATGGTATCCCTTGATCCAAATTCAAAATCCAATTAAAATGAACCATATTTGACCCATTTATAGTTGGATTAAATATTGGTTCACCCTAATTATGGAGTGATGAGCTCAGATTTGGAATGGGTTATTTTCAAGTTATTTATTCATGATATATAATATTTTAATCATCTTTAGTTAATAGATTGATGAAATTTAATATCCAAAATCTTTTTGTTTCGGTATTAGGGGTGCACGTTGGGTGGGCTAGGTGGCTCAACCTAGGCCCAACTCTAAGAATTGGGTCTAAGGTAGGGGTGTAATTGAGTTGAGTTGAACCAGGTAGTAGGGTGCTCAAGCTCAAGCTCCACTCAAAAACTTAGAACTCGAAACTCGATTTGAGCTCAATTGAGTTTCAAGTTTCTAGCTCGAACTCGATTTGAGTTAATACTTGTGAGCTACTTGATCTCGACTCAACTTGAATCAATTATTAAAAATAAATAAACTAATATTAAACATATTAAAAATAAAAATATATTATAAAAATCCATTATAAATTTATTTATTTATAGGATAAATTGTTGAAACCTCCCCTGAAGTTTGGTATTTGTAATAACCTCCCCTAGACCCCCTTTGTCAAAATCCTCTAACATAAAGCATGAAATGTCTAAAACACCCACATAGTTACTATTGAGGCTGGTTTCTATAAAAAACAATACAAACTTTATGAACAACAAAAAAGGAAAATTCAAGTGTTTAAAGTTGAAGCTTTACCTTTGAGGAATTGATATGAAAGGCAAATTTGGAAAATATTGGATAATAGATTGGAATGGTTTGGGGTAACGATTGATATGAAGAGAAAAGAATGGAAAATAAACACTTTGGTCACAAGTAAATTACATGGGTATTTTGGAGGTGATTGCAACTGTATTAAAAAGTTCAAGGAGGTGATTGCAATTACCAAACTTCAGGGGAAGTTTCAACAATTTACCCTTATTTATATTATAATAAGTGTTTATTATATTATAAATGCAAAAGTATTAAAAATAGTATTTTATTGTGAATTCAATTAGGCTTGTAAACCACTTGAACTGGGTATTGTAAATCTCAAACTCGGCTCAACCAACTACTCAACTTAAACTTGATTATTTTGAGTCGAGTTCAAATATTTAGCTAGGTGAGCCCAAGTAGCTCCTCCTGAGTATGGCTTGGCTCACTTACACTCCTCACCTAATGCCCCAAACTGTCCAACTTGAGCTTAACCTGCATTAAAATTTGATGCACTTGGGTTAAACTTGGCTTAATTCATTAACCTACACTAAAAATTAATATTAATGTATGTTTAAATGTACGGCAGGGTTTGGGCCACCTAAGGAGGTCATGGGCTTGACAATGGATGAAGACGAAGCTGGGTAGATTACTAAAATCTTTGAATATTTTATTATTTAATCATTTAATTACTAAATGACAAAGCAATATGTCATTAAGTTTAACACCTTTAGCCATTATCAAGCAGCTCCTTAGTTATTGCTTATTTATATCCGCACAGCCAGTCACCGAAGTGCAAGCAGTCAGCCGTTGGAGTTGAGGTCGAGTGCAAGTAGTCACCGAGGTCACCTGTAGTCTCCTTTTTTCAGTCACCGTCTGTTCGATCGTCGGAGATACCAGGTTTGTATTCTTCAAGCATTCTGAGTTTTTTTTTTTTTTTTTGTTCTTTTTTGTTTTGATCGAATAGTGTGATGTTTGTTCTGTTTTGGTGGAGATACCAGTCTCGGTTTTGAACAGAGGATGTGAAACTGTTAAAACTTTCATACCCCAAATGCTCATCCAAACAGTGGGTCTGGTCTTCTCCCAGGTTAAAACCTGATTCAGATTCCTCTACATAAATCCCATGTGCACAGATAGGAAGGATAACTATTCTTCTCATCCTTCCATATACTCCTGATTAATTAAGCAATGGACCTTACCCAAGAAAGAAATGATGGCAGAGAAGAAGCAACAAATTAATGGTTTCATGACTTTGATTTCAATGCTAGTATATACGAATTAATTCAAGTTTGGGCGTTTAGTTTAGTTGGTTGCTTTAACTTCAGAAAGCAACAACCTGTTTGAGAGCTAGCTCTCTCCATCCTAACAGCTTACTTGAGTCAAAAGTCAAAACCCACTTATCTTCCTCTATAAAAGACTGAAATCCAATGAGAGAATGCCAAATAGAAGCTACCATAATTCATAAAGCTGGGTCTGAAAATAATACTGAAATTTAATTACCTGTGATAAAGTTAATAAAAATTCAAGGTTTATATTTTTACATTTTTCTTGAATTTATATTTATATTTATATTTATATTTATATTTAGATTTATGTTGATGTTTATATATACTTTATATAAATATAAATATATATTTATATATGTACATATATTCTTTTTTTCCATGCAATTCATTCAATTTTGCTGATTTTCATACTTTGTTCTATATGTTTACATTTGTCTAGAATTTATATTTATATTTATATTTATGTTTATGTTTATGTTTATGTTTATGTTTATGTTTGTGTTTATGCTTATATAATATAAATATATATTTATACTTATATATATAGTCTGTTTTTTCCATGCAATTCATTCAATTTTGCTGATTTTCATGATTTGTTCTATATTTTTACATTTGTCTAGAATTTATATTTATATTTATGTTTATATATTTGTATAAATATAAATATTTATATATATATTCTGTTTTTTTCATGAAATTTCATTCAATTTTGCTGATTTTCATACTTTGTTCTATATTTTTACATTTGTCTATAATTTATATTTATATTAATGTATGAGTTTTTTGGTTTTTTTCCATGTAATTTTTTACATAGTAGAAGCACTATATAATAGGTAACAGTGCAGAAAACGTTTCGTGGAACATTGGTACCAAACAGAAAAGTGGTTGTTGCTCCTGGAAATATCCTACCTAGTAACAACGGTTCCAAACAAAAAAAAAAGCATTGTTTTATGAGAAAACGGTACTCCAAGCCACACTTAAGCAGCACTGCTACAACTGTAGCATCAATGCCAAACATATACTTAGTAAATTTCTAAAACTAAAGGGGTTTTAGTAAATGACCTAATAAAAATGTTATACACTATGATGATACATAGTAAATATTATGATACTTTTGTAACAAAGCTGACCATAAGATAATTGCTTATGCTTGCCCTATTTCTCATGGTCATGTTGTTCATGGTGGGTTTCACATTCATAAATGTTAGGATTAAATACTTAAAAGTACCCCTAGTTTTTTTTTTTTTTTGAAATCGACTAATTATACACCTAGAGTTTGAAAAATTATTTAAATTACCCCCAAGTTTTTGCCAATAGGACATCACCGGCAAGTATGGATGGAGATATTGAAATGTTTATTTTACCCTTTATTATTCTTCAAATTTTCAAGACATCTTTCACATAATAAAATTCCCCTCCCCACCTTTCTTCTCATGTATATATGCCAAGAGACAACCTCCACTCACGAGCTTAATGCATGGGAAGGATTTTTTTTTTTTTCCATTCAAAAACGGCCTAAATCCAAATCCAATGCCAATCTTTGAAGTCAATTTTCTAATAAGAGAAGGCCTCTTGAGTTTTCTAATTAGAGTTCAGATCTACGCCCCACAACTTCCCACAACACATTCCCGCCATGTATTGAGAACATCTCCCGATGATGTCATTATCGGGAGATATTCCCAATACACGACAGGGATGTGCTGTGGGATATTGTGGGGCGTCCCCCTGTGGGGCGCAGATGTGAACTCTTCTAATTAATCATTTTTCTATTACAAACAACCAATGCAAACCACAATGTTATCAAATAGTTTCCATAGATTGCAAGGTGCCAATTGGCTGGTTGGCAAGGCCTCTCGACGGTTGTAGCATAAACTTGGGATTGAATCCAACCTACACTAAGGTTGTGGGGGTTATGGGTTTGGGGGATTTACTACCCCTCGGTCGTATCTAGGGGTGGATTCGAGCCAAGTTGAGCTGAATAGTACCAAGCTCGAGCTCGAGCTCGGTTCGAGCCAGAACCTTGAGCTCGAGCTTGGCTCGAGTAAAAAATTCATAAGCTTGAGCTCGATTTTGAGAAAAAAATATTTTATAAAAAAAATTATATATAATTTTTTATTTGATATTAAAAAAATTAAAATAATTTTATTATATATATATTCGAGTTGACTCGTGAGCCCTCTAGTAGGCTCGAGTTTGGCTCATTTAATAATCGAGCCAATGAATTGGGCTCGAGCTCAGTTGAAGCCGAACCGAGCCGAGCTTCTCACGAGTTGAGCTCGAGTAGCTCATGAAAAACTCAGCTCGTTGCCACCCCTAGTTGTCATGAAGCAAAAAAATAAGCACTTATTCAAGAAGTCATAATTTTGAGTTTATTTTTAAGGTAATTTACTAAAACACCCCTTATAGTTCATGAATTTACTAAAACCTATCCTATAGTTTGTATTATACTAAAACATCCCATAAGTTTGCAACCAATTTAACCCACATTCCATTAGATGGAAGTGAAAAATGACACTTTTGGCCTGAACATCCCTCAAACAAACGTAATCTATAGAAAACTAATATGGGAAAGTTGTTATTGTCTCTAGTAAAATGTGGGCAACAAATCTATTAGAGGTGTAAATCAGGTTGTGCCGCCTATGGCCCGACACGACCCGGGCCTGGAATTTTAGGTCCATGGGCCGGCATGGCACAACACAACGGAGCGGGCTGTGCCGCCCACGGCCCGCAGGCTGGCACGGCCCAGCCCAGCCCGCAACTTGGCCTAGCACAGTATGTGGCACGGCTCGACACGACCCATATATATATTTTATATATTATAATATGTAATAGTATATAGTATATAATATATTAATAAAATATATATTTTTTAATTTTATTATACTAATTTATTTAATTATTACATATATAAGCAATTTTATACACAAAAGTCATATAAAATTAAAATTTTAAGTTTTTTTGTCAATTTTTTTAAATAAATAGTTTTGGCTCGGTACACGGCCTGACCTGGCCCAAGGCTCGACCCACGGGCCCACATAGTCCCAGGCCGTGGGCCATGCCAGGCCAACCCCCAAAATTTTCACCAAGAAGGGTGGAATGACTTGTGATGGCCCGTAGGCCAGCACAGCACGGCCTGCACAAAGTGCGACCCCCTGCAGGCCCGACACAACCCACTTTACACCTCTAAAATCTTTTCGATAAAATTTGTTGTCTTCATGAAAAAAGAAGACATGGATTGCTAAGAACCCTAGATGCTACTGTCCTCTCTTCATTTTACAGAACCAAACACTTTTTGATAGATCTGAAAATCAAACCTTATTTATTTGTAAACGCTTGATATGAAGTTTTAGAGGTACTTTTAGAATAAAAAAACATGGGCTCATGGTCTTAAAACATTTTTCACTCTATTTGTATGGTCAAATTACCATTTTTAGACAAAAATACTAATAATTCTTAACATAAAGTCGACTAAGTAAATTGGTTGAAAACTACAAGGGTGTTTTAGTAAAATGCAAATATAAGGAATGTTTTCACTTTTCATAAATCCATGATAGCATTGGGTGTTTTTTTGTAAACAATTATTATTTTTAAGTGAATAAGTGGTTATTTCTTTTGGGACCACCATCTACTCTTATTATTACGATAAACACTTATTTATCAAATAATCACTCACACACATGGAACCTAATCGATGATAATGGAAAGCTCTTTTTGGGCCTTAAAAAATAAAATATACTTTTATGACTTGCATAAGCAAGTATGATACTGTAACTATGGCCAGTGTGTCTGTATCTATCAGAAAAAGTGGCTCTGTGCAGCTTCAGTCCATGTCTTCTCTGCATTTCATCCTGCTCATCCCTCTATTCTGTTTCATCTCTAACATCTCTTCCGTCCAATCCCGAATCAACGTATGGCCAAAACCCCGTAACCTCTCCTGGCTCCACCCACAAGCAACCCTCCTCTCTCCAAGTTTCAGAATCATTTCTCCCAAACATCGATATCTCACCCCCGCCGTTGACCGTTATCGCCATCTCGTCCTCTCTGAACGCCACCGCTCGATCGTCTCCCCCGTCGTTAACCTCACGTTCACTCATCCCTTACAGGCCGTCAAACTCACCGTCACGGACCTGAAAACCCCTCTCCAACATGGCGTAGACGAATCCTACACCCTCACCATCCCCACCGTCGGAGCGGCCAATCTGACGGCGCGGACGGTGTGGGGAGCCATGAGGGGCCTCGAGACGTTCTCGCAACTCGTTTGGGGTGACCCGCCCTGTGTCCCGACGGGTTTGTCCATTTACGACTCGCCGATCTTTGGGCACAGAGGGGTGATGCTTGATACCTCCAGGAACTATTACGGAGTGGAACATATACTGAGGACTATTAGAGCAATGAGTGCCAACAAACTTAATGTATTCCATTGGCACATCACGGATTCACACTCCTTCCCTTTGGTGTTGCCATCGGAGCCGGAGCTCGCCCGGAAAGGGTCGTATGGACCGGACATGCAGTACTCACCGGCGGACGTTAAGCGGATTGTTGAGTACGGTTTCAGGCATGGTGTTAGGGTTTTGCCGGAAATCGATGCCCCTGGTGAGTTTAATCTATCTTCTGATTCTTTTGTCGCTTGTTCAATTTTCTAGTTTTGTTTTTTGCTTCCTATTGGGCCACTACACAGTTGGCGATGGTTTATCTTGATATCAGTAGTTGGATGCATGTTCCACGTTCATTGGTTTATTAATCCCTAGAACATCTTTCTGGTCCCAAACAACCAATCCCCATAAGTATGAAATGCGGTCAAATGAAGTATTAAAAAAATCCAACTGGTTTCGACTGTCAGAGTTTAACCTCACCGTCGGCGGGGGCAGTGGCCTTAGGAGATGGATATATCTCAACTTAAACTCATTCAATGGTGGATTCTTGGATCCTGATAATGTTTGGGCACCTCAAATGTCTATGCATATGATAGGGATCGACAGGTGTCTACAAAGAGACAGAAATGGAAAAAAGATAAATAGTTGGCCACTAACCTATTTGACCAGGTAAACTGGCCATGGCTAAGACATTAGTTCTCATATATATATATATATTTTGCATTTTAACTATTTCCATCTTTAACAACAATAATTCTATTTTTTTTTTCAAACATATATTTTTTTAATATGAAGATTATGCAATGCTTTTTTTTTTTTGGATCATTAACCTCAAAATTTTATTAATAATAGCAAATATTAGTAAGTATAACAGATTAACAGATAAAAGTACATATCATGGCCCCTTGGAGATAAAACCTCTTATTCTCTCCCCCAAAATGCCCCAACTCCCTTACAATTGTGCCCAAAACAAAAAATCTCTCACCACCCCCTGCTTGACTAAGGCATCAGCTACAGAATTCGCACTCCACTTAACCCACCCTAGCCTTACTTTCATGTCTCTAGTTAACCACCTGAGTCTCTTCCTTTCATTATTATACATTCACATTTTCATTCCCTCATCTTGTAACTAGTTGATCACCAATTTTGAATCTTCCTCAACAAATAGCTTGCTAATGATCAATGTTCTTGCTCTTTGTATGCCTTCCATTACTGCCAGCACTTATGCTTTCAATAAGTCTCCTTCCCCAGCCGGCCCAGAATATAGAGCAATGGTTTTGCCCTCCTCATCTCTAAATACACCTCTAATACCAGAAGGTCATGGATTTCCCAAGCTACTACCATCAAAATTGAGTTTAGTAAATCCTCTATCCAGTAGGAACCAATGGTGATTAATGACAGTCTTATGAACAGAAGAATCCACACCTGCCTTCCAGTTCCTTAGCAAATCAGTTGCTGAAACACATGAGAAACCTTCCAAGGACTTTAACCAATGCACCACTTCTTAATCGTTTCAATTACATCTTCTTTATTTCTTTCTTTTCCCAAGAAAACCCTTGAATTCCTCTCCTCCCAAATCGTCCGAAATATAGAAGTTCTTAGACATCTCCACATTATTCTCCCCCTCTTTTTTGGCCATAACAAAGTAGTTGTATCAAACATGCTTTATACATTCACCGTAGGATTCCGCCTGCACCCAAACAAAGAGAAGCACCATTCTCAAATAAAAGTAATAAAGGAACAAGAAATAAATAAGGGGTAGCAACTCTCACCATCAGCCTTACATAACACACATCAATGAGGGGATAAACACCAACTTGGCTGCGAGCTGAGCTTCAGTCAGTGCAAGACCCTTTTGAACACCCTTTACAGCCTTGTATTGAGAATATGTCCATACTTATGTGATTTATTTCATGAGGAGATATTCCCAATGCAAAGTTGGGAGAGGCTGTTCGAATGGTGTAAGCACTAACTTGCATTGACTGAAGTGGATCTCCTTGGCTGCTTTCTTTGAAGTAGGTCAAGGGTGTTGGTCTTTCCATGTACAACTTTCCAACAAAACACAGCAACCCTTGGTGGAATAGGTTTGCACCGCACCTCTTTCACTGGAAAAGAATGCATAGTATTAGAGGAAGGCTGTAACAAGGTTTTGAAGAAGAAGCACAAGAGAAGGAACCAGAAGATGTACAAGTCAAAATTCGATTATCAGGTATAGATGGCTCAAGGAACACTCCCTCCAACAAATGCAACAAGTTAAGCACACTTGGGAACTTCAAATCTCTGATACCCCTTCTGAAACTCAAATTCCAGTTGACCCCATTGTTTGAAGATGACTGGACAAGGAACTTGGATATTGGCTCTTTTTTGAAACTTGATAATGCATATAGAGAGAGGGAAATTGGTCCTTTAGGGGGGAAGTCCCCAACCAGACATGTTCCTAGAATTTTATGCTATTACCATCACAAAGATTGTACTTGATAAAAGGGAGGAACATAGGTAAGATTCCATCCATTGTCCAAGAGCCCATGAATGCTCACTATAAACTTTGTCCACAATTTATCCCTATCTTGAGGCAATCTTCATAGCCACTTCTCTAATAGAGCTATGTTCCTTGTCTGTATATTCCTAAACTTGGCCCCCTTCATTTTTATTTCTACACACAACCTCCCAACTTATTATGTGATCTCTCCTTTCCTTCTTCGGCTCCCACAAAAAATCCCTCATCTTTTCTATATTTTTGCAAATTTCCTATAAATTTTATATTTTTTGTATATTTTTATTTTTGTTATTTAAATTACATTACATCATAAAGTTGACTTGTTTGATTGGGATGGAAATGCAATTCTAAACAATTTTTTGAACATTGGTTTTTATCCCATAATCAAATCAACTGGTGAGATTGCTTGGCCTATCATTGATCATGATTCTAGGTCCATTTACCACCAAACATATTTGCTTGCAAAAAATCATTTTGACCCGATTAGCAACATGGTGACCTAGCTAATTGTACCATTGAACCATTTGGCCCAGTTAGCGGGTTCACTGGTTAGACATTAGTTCTCTTTTTTTTCCCCCTAATTTTTGTATTCCATTTCCATCGCTAGTGGAAATAATTCTTTTTATCACACATATATCATATATTTTTTTTAATGTAACGAATATTTAATATTATAGATGCATCCCAATTTTTTTCTATAAATTTCTATATTTTCTAGAATTTCATGCATATTAGTTTATCACATTATGCCACTATGGGTTGATTTTAGAAAACTGCTAACCCACCACCTAGATGGAAAAAATGGTTCATTTTTATGCTTTTCAGTTGATTTTCAATTTTTTATTCCATTTCCATCATAAAAAAAAAGTAAAACTTAGTTTCACATCGTGGTTGACCCATTTGACTTGGAAGATTGGACCCTTGATCCACCACCTACATAAGAAATTGGTTTAAAGTTTTAGATTTTGTATTTCATTTACATCACTAATAAAAATAATTCTTGTTTATCACACTTATTTTTGTTTAATATGATTAATATATAATATTAGAGATGCCCCTGGGGTTATTTTATATTTTCTGGTATTTCAATCATTTGTATTTTTCTATTTTAAAAATTTTATTTTTTAACTATGGCATCATTGGTTGACCCATTTGACGTAAATGGTTGAACCACTGAACCACCACCTAGATAGTAAAATGTCTTCATTTTTGGCCGGTTTTAGATTTTATATTCCATTTACATCACTAACAAAAATACTTTTCATTTATCATACTTATTTTTGTTTAATATGGTGAATATATTATATTATAGATGTACCCAGAATTTTCTACAAATTTCCTTTGTTTTCTGTACTTCTTTATATTTTATATCTATTTAAAAAATATTATTTAATTGTGGCATCATGGGGTGATCAATTTGAACCAAATGGTTGAACTACTTACCCATCACCTAGACAAAAAAAGGTTTCATTTTTGGGTTGATTTTAGAATTATAGGTTTAGTTTTCATATTATTAAAATTAGCGAATGATTTTAAATAGTGGAATTTAATGATAGGGAAACAAAAGTATCATAGATGTGGGATTGAAGGAGAATTGAATGAACTGAATTGTAGTATTAAAATTATGTTATTTTCCCTCACAATAGAAAGGGACCAAATTCAAGAAGAGGGGTATTATAGTAAAAAAGTCCAGAAATCTAAGACCTCATTTGTACTTTCTATAGTAGTATAGATATAGATATATATGTTCTGGTTATAACTCATAACATGTTTTTCTTCAACCAGTGAAACTGACTTTTTTTTCCCTCGTGGAAGTGTTGGGATATGCTAAGGAATTATGAATTGCAGGGCACACTGGATCATGGGTTGAAGCTTACCCAGAAATTGTCACATGTGCGAATATGTTCTGGTGGCCGGATGGGACAGACTGGGCTGACAGGTTTGCATCGGAGCCAGGAACGGGTCACTTGAACCCCTTGAATCCCAAGACCTATGAAGTTCTCCATAATGTCATTCATGATGTTGCCTCATTATTTCCAGAACCTTTTTACCATGCGGGTGCTGATGAAATCATCCCTGGTTGTTGGAGGGCTGATAAGAAAATCCAAGCCTTCCTTTCTAATGGTGGGACTCTTAGTCAGCTTCTAGAAACATTCATTAATTCCACTTTTCCTTTCATTGTTTCCCTCAATCGTACAGTTGTGTATTGGGAGGATGTCCTATTAGATGATAATGTTAAGGTGAACCCCTCAATTCTCTCCCCAGAGAAGACTATTTTGCACACATGGAACAATGGCCCCAACAATACCAAGCGTATTGTGTCTGCTGGATATCGGGTGGTTGTGTCATCATCAGATTTCTATTACTTAGATTGTGGGCATGGTAATTTTCTTGGGAATGACAGTCGATTTGACCGGCAGATAAGTGATGAGCCGGGAAAACCATTTAATTATGATGGTGGTGAAGGTGGCTCATGGTGTGGACCATTCAAGACATGGCAAAGGATTTATGATTATGATATAACATATGGGCTGACTGAGGAAGAGGCAAGGCTAGTTTTAGGAGGTGAGGTGGCACTTTGGTCGGAACAAGCAGATCCAACAGTATTGGATGCTCGGATATGGCCTAGGGCTTCGGCAATGGCAGAGACTTTATGGTCAGGGAATCGGGATGAGACAGGGAAGAAGCGATATGCAGAGGCCACTGATAGATTGAATGAGTGGCGTTATAGAATGGTTTCTAGGGGAATTGGAGCTGAACCAATGCAACCCCTTTGGTGTGTTACACACCCAGGCATGTGCAACATGGTTCAATGACTTTATCAACAACAATTCAACAGAAAGATATCTTTTTTGTATGAATAGGGAATTAGCGATAATGGAAAATAAACTAAGATATCTTCTTTTGAATGGGGATAATGGAAAATAAACTGAGTTGTAATAGCTGTTACTTGTTTGAGTTCAATGAATTCTGCAAAAGGCTGGCCTTCGCTTATTTGTTCTGTTACACTATAAAACTGAGCTTGCTTTCCCTCAAGAATTTGTTACTTTCCATCAGGCTTCAGGTAATGTAGGTTCTGGTTCATCATTGCTTACTTTTTTTGTCAGTAAGATGAGGAGTGAATTCATTAAATATTTAAATAGAGAAAAAGCATTACAAGACAGAATGTGGCCCCTGGTGGGCTAACCTACCCATCAAGCCTATCCATCATTACATTAAATAACTATGCAGATTAAACTGTATTGATCAGCCCCCAGAACAGAACAGTTCTATTGACCCTCATTGAGGCTAGACCATCAGCCAGAGCACTAGCAGATTACACTGTATTGATCTTAGTCTCCATACTCCTTTCTTATTTCCATTCAACCGGTCTATGACCACCTTGAAGTCACTTTCTATTAATGTATTCCTGAAATTTGTTGCTTTAGTCAGCTTTAGTCCAGTTAGGATTGCCTTCATCTCTGCTGTCATTGAGTCTCTCACTTCTATTTGACCTGAGTATACTGCAAGGATGATCCTAGCTTCATTTCTGAACACTCCCCCAACACCCAAAGGGCCCGGGTTGCCTCTATTGCATCCATTCGAATTCAACTTATCCAATTTTGCTGTGGCAGTTTCAAGATGCAAGTCTGAGCTGTCCTTGATGCAGAAGAATAGGCTGCAATTTGCTGCCAGTTTCTGAGGATATCATCCACTGAAAAGTCATTAAAAATTCTTAGGGTTTTAACCCAATGGACACTTTCACCTACATGTTTTCAGTGATTGTGTCAGGTCCGCTCTGCTTGTCATTTGAAAATTCTGTTATTTCTCTCCAACCATAAGCACCGAATGGTGGCACAGCCCTTAAGCATCTCCATAAAACTATACCTCTCTTCTTTGGGGGTTCAAAAACACTTGGGTTAAAAAGTTCTGCTAGCCGCGGAGGAGGATTCCACCTGCAGCCAAACAAAGAAAAGAGAGACTTCCAAATACTAGAAGCAAATTTGCAGGAGATTAGCAAGTTATGGGCCAATTCTCCATCTTCTAAGCAAAAGCCACAAACATGAGGTGAGAGGCAACACCATGGCTTCTTTTCTGCAGCATATCATGAGTATTTATTTTTCCATAGAAGGCTTCCTAAGAGAAAGCTCTAATTTGGGGGGAACAGGACCCATCTAAATGGATTTAACAGCCCCATTACCCTGAAACGGGTTCTGGTAAGAAGCGTAGGTGTAGGAGCCATAGGAATTTAAAAACCAAACTCTATAATCAGAGCCAGAATTGGAAATAAAAACCCCTTTCAGCAAATCCAACAATGAGGGGACCTCTTACAGTTCAGAATCCCTTAACCCTCTTCTCAAACCTAATTCCCAATCCACCCCTTGTGCAGAAAATGAAGAACAACGGGTTATGGTTTTATTCTTGTACACAGCCCTCTACAAGCATCATACCTTATATATTGTAGGAATAAAGGATTGCAAAGATGGCTTTCCAAGAGTGGCTTTAGCATGCAGGGTAGTATCCCCAACCATTTGTAGTGGTTCCATGTATGCTCTTGATTACCTCGTGCCAGAGTCTGTTTGAGTCCTCAGGAAACTTCCATAACCATTTCCTAAGAGAAATGTTTTGAACTTAATCCTCCCTAAACCTAAACGTAAACCTCCTTCCTCCTTGCTCCTACCAACCACATCCCAGTTGACAATTTCATCATTGCTTACTTGCATACTTTGTTTTGACAATCACAACTGATCATCAGACTGTAAAAGAGAATGTACTCTTTCCAATTTAGAGGCAATCATGCAAATAGCTATTTTTTTGATCTACTATTTCCAGCTCGTTGCTTTGACACCCCATGAATTCTAACAAAGACCCCGCACTACAAAGGTTTTTTTGATCTACTATTTTTCCTCTCTACTTTTTCTTTCTTTCTTTCTTTTTCTTGTTCTTTTTTATTTTATGTGGAGGACCACTTAATGGAATGATAAGAAAACATGGTGGATTGTTAGTCCAATGGATGGTTATAAACTTATAATATAATTGTGGAGAATATTTGGTAGTGGTGTACTATCCATGAAGTTTGTTTGTTTGAATCTGTTGCGCACTTGCCCCAATCACTTGATGCTTGTTATTTTCTTTTCTAGTGGTTAAAAGAAGATAAAAATATGCATCTATCTGGCTGTTAAACCATGTAAACTGGCCCAAGATGGTTTGAGTTTCAGAAGAATGTTAGACTTGAAATCATCTCTTCTAATGAAGCTCTTATGGAGACTTACTGAAGGTGAAAAGCAGGGATTTCCACTTAAGAAATAATCTAATGCTGCTATAGTGTCTTGTTTAAGAAATAATTTCTATTGGCAGTAATATCCATCCAAAACTTTTAAATTTTAGGTAACCTGTGTTGGTATCAAACTTTTCCTGAAACAATAATCTTTTAGCTTGTCTCTTCTGTCTAAAAGTTCCAGTCATTCTTCTCATTTTCATCAGCAAACATACATTCCAACACCTTATTACATGGTCCAGCCACTCTTATTGCTAGAACAGATAGTGAACTCTGTTCTGTCTAAAACTCTGTTCTAGCACTTTTTGTATGTTTTTAGGACCTCTCCAGCATTTTTATCTTTCTTGCTAGAACAGATGGTGAACTCTCCAAGTACCCTTCAAGAAGAACCATTAAAGACAACCCACTTAAAAATCACTTCATCTCATCTTTTTTCCCCATTTTTGAAACTTAAAAATGTCCAGCCACTCTTATTATTTTGACATGTTGATAAAAATGTGAGCATGATCCTGAATTAGATAGCCAAGTTGTCTTACTCATGTTAAAATTCTGTAGCCAATCTGTATACATTAATACTATGCTTAATGTGGAACAATACATTCTCTTCCAGTATTTATTTATATGCCTCCCATCCTGTTTATATGGCAACAAACCATTGAAAATTCTTTTGACAGTGAAGAACTACAGTATACTGAAATTTGCGGCATGTCTATGACCATAAGGGAGAGTGGTATTCTCCTTTTGGTTGAGCAACCTGATATTGTTTTCCATTTTTATCCTCTATTGTTTAAATTTCTCATTTTACTCTTATAAGATAATGGGATGTGGACATATAGGCAGGTTAAACAGTCTCAGATGGCACTTATAATGATAGAGACAACTTCATTCGTTTTCTTGAATTGTCTGTTTGCCTGTCCATAGATGGTGTTTTAGGTCTTAATCACTGCACTGAAGTCCACCCCCTTATATCCTATTAATTTGTGGATGTTCTTTTCCTAGCTCTATAGAGCTTGAGAACCCAGAAACAGGAGATTAGATATTCTGCAATGCAAGGTGCCATTTTGTTTAAATAGCTGACAGCAGGAACAACTCTTTGTTCTATCTAGAACTGTCTTGTATTACATTTACTAGAAACCTTAACTCTTGCTTCTTGGTTTCATATCTGTTTTTTTTGGCTCTGAATTATGGGTGCGTGTAATTCCGGTTTCATATCTGGTTTTTACATGGTCCAACCTCCAGTCCAATCCAATATGTTCTAAGTTGGACAGGTTTATCTTTTCGACAGACTGGGAAGAACATTGGGGGAATCTAACTTCTAGGACATTCTCTATACTTACTTTAGATCATTGGCCCAAGGAAGATTTGCGAAGTGAGGGACCCACCCCATTCAGGTTTGAGAACATGTGGCTGCTCCACTCGGGTTTTACCAAGAAAATTAGAGAGTGGTGGGAGCAATGCAATCCCTCAGTGCTTTAGGAAGGTATGAGATTCCGTAAGAAGCTCCAATACTTGAAGTTGAAGATTAAAGAGTGGAACATGTTGGAGTTTGGAAGACTAGAAGAAAGAAAACAAGCCCTAGTTGAAAAGATTGAGGAGTTGGACTTGAAGGAAGAAAGAGGCTCCTTTGGAGAAGTAGACAAGGAGCAAAGATGGGGTTTGAGGAAACAAATGGAGGATATTTTGCATAAGGAGGAAATAAGTTGGAAACAAAAATCTCGATGTAAATGATTAAAGGAGGGGGATAGGAATACTAGATTCTTCCACATGGTGGCAAATGGCAGAAGAAGAAAGAATTTCATATCAAGACTGGAGGTTGAGGGGACAACAATATCACATCCAGTAGAGATAGCAGATGAGGCATTTGTAGACCATTTCAGATCTATCTTTAGAAGGCCTTTTAATGAGAGGGTGTGGTTAGAGGGATTAGAGTGGACAAACATAGGGGCAGAGAATAAGGAGTGGTTAGAAAGGGAGTTTGAGGTGGAGGAAATAAAGGAAGCTGTTTTCTCTATGGATACGATGAAAGCTCCAGGTCCAGATGGGTTCACAGTGGCTTTCTATCAGAATTGTTGGGAAATCTTAGAACATGATCTAAAGCAAGTGTTTCATGAATTTCACGGGGGTAGGGGGGAGTAGTTAATCCGGGGTTGAACTCAACCTTCATTGCTTTGGTCCCAAAGAAGAGAGATGCATTACACCCGAAAGACTTTAGACCAATAAGCCTGGTTAATAGTCTGTACAAGGTAATTGCGAAAGTGTTGTCTCTCAGGATTAAGCAAGTTCTCCCTACTATTGTTGCCCCAAATCAAGGAGCCTTTGTGAAGGGAAGACAAATTTCTTATCAAATCCTAGTTGCAAATGAGTGTGTGGAGAACTTCAAAAAGACCAAAAAGGAAAGGAGTGGTTTTCAAATTGGACCTAGAAAAGGCATATGACTTGGTTGATTGGTCTTTCTTGATAGAAGTGTTGGTTAACTTTGGATTTGGGGACAAATGGTGTAAATGGGTTTTGGGATGCATTAGGAGTTGTCACTACTCAGTGTTGGTAAATGGTACAATGGTGGATTTCTTCCCAGCTTTGAGAGGAATAAGACAAGGAGACCCACTCTCCCCCCTTTTGTTCATCTTGATTGCAGATGTTTTAGGAAAACTGATTCATAGAGCTGACTCAGTAAGTTTAATAAGGGGTTGGAGGGTAGGAAGGGAGGAGATACCACCTACACACTTGCAATTTGCAGATGACACAATACTTTTTTGTGAAGGTGGGAACAGGAGTTGAATTAGGAACTTGAAATTGGTAATATAATTGTTTGAGCAAGTGCCAAATCTTAAGATAAACTTGGAGAAAAGTTGTATAATGGGAGTGAATGTGGAGGGAAAGGAGATTAGGGAGTATGCAGATACTCTAGGGTGTACAATCTTGGAGTGGCCTGTACAGTACTTAGGCCTTCCCCTAGGAGATAACCCCAGGAAAGGAAGCTTATGGATTTTGGTAGTGGAAGGATTTGAGAAAAGACTTGCTTATTGGAAGTCTCTTTGGGAGGCAAGATCACAGGACCACATTGATTAGGTCTACCCTAGCTAATCTACTTGTCTATTTTCTGTCAGTTTTCAAGATCCCAATAGAGGTCTCTAACAAACTGGAAAAAGCTGATGAGGGACTTTTTGTGGGAGCCGGGAGAGGAAAAGAGGGATCATAGGGTGGGGTGGGAAGTGGTTACTAGAAGCAAGAAGCAAGGATGTCTTGGAATTGGAAACATAAGAAAAAGAAATATGGCTTTATTGGGGAAGTGGTTATGGAGGTTCCCTTTAGAGAAGGATAAGTTGCGGGCTAAGATAGTGGTTAGCATTCATGGTCGGGAGGACAATGGGTGGGACCCTGAAATTCTGGCAAGGACTACAAGTGCTTCTCCGTGGAAAGCCATCCACATGACCTTCTACCAGTTTTCTCCCCTTGGGTCAGGTATGATTTGAACTCAAGAAACCTCATTAAATTTTGGGAACAAACTTGGGGTGGGGGACTCTCCCTTAATGTACCAATTCCCTTCTTTGTATGCTCTCTCTGACCTGAAAAATGAGACCATTTCTTCCTTCCTAGTTCCTTCTAATTCTGCCTCAGGGTTTGAGTGGAATTTGGGACTGAGAAGGTCTGTCAGGGATACAGATTTGGGTAACATTTCAAACCTTTTGGCCATTCTTGAAAATGTTTTCTTGGACCCTTCAAAGGAAGACAACAGATTTTGGACTCCTCACACTCGGGCTCTTTCTCTTGTACATCTCTGTTCAAAACTTCAACTCAACAACCTGCTCTTCCTGGTTTTTCTTTCCCTGTTAAGAGGTCTGGTGCAAGCCCATTCCTCCTCGGGTTGGGAGTTTTTGTTGGGAAACTTTCCTGGAAAGAATCAACACAAGTGAAATGCCTGGTTACCACCTTTTGGTATCTTGCCACTATGCTAAGACTGTACGGGAGTGGGTTTTCTCACTTTTTGGGTGTACCTGGAACCCCCCCAATGAATGTACAAAGTTTGTTTAACCCTTCTTCTTCAGCTGGCCAATGAAAAAAGGTAGAATCATGTGGAGGTGTTTGAGGGCTGTGGTGTGGTGGACCTTATGGGAAGAAAGAAACTCAAGAAAAAGGGTTGACCCTTCTTCTTCAGCTGGTCAATGAAAAGAGGTAGAATCATGTGGAGGTGTTTGAGGGCTGTGGTGTGTTGGACCTTATGGGAAGAAAGAAACTCAAGAATTTTTTCAGATCAGGAAAAAACATTGAGAACCTAATAGAGTTGATTCACATTATGGTGGCACATTGGCTGAAATCTCTGGAATTATTCAGACTTCACCGTGGGTGACCTGTTGAGAAGTTGGAAAGAGATAGCATAGCAAGCTCTGCGCAGGTTAAAAGGGACACAAGTCCCTCTTGGATACCTCCCCCCTCGGGCTTCCTAAAACTGAATTTTGATGGCAGCAGCCTTGGGAACCCAGGTTTGTCAGGTATTGAGGGAGTATTCAGGAATGAAGAGGGGATTGTTTCAGCTATATACTCTGGCCCTATTGGAGAGGGTGACTCTCTAAGGGCTGAGATCTTGGTGGCATTGGAGGGAGTTAAAAGAGCCAGGGAGCTGAACATTAGGAGACTGATAATTGAAGAGGACTCAGAGGTAGTGGTAAGCTGGCTTAAGGAAGATCTGCTAATTCATTTGCGGATGGGTTAGCAAAGCAAGGGGTGATTAGGGATTCTTTGTTTTGGGCTCATTTCTAATCCTGCAATTTTGTTTTGTTGATTAAAGGGAGTTAAGATAGCTTACCTCCCTCTGTTTGTATGTATACTTCTTCTTTAATATTAATGAAATTCATTGTTATTGATAAAAAAATAATCATCGACAAGTATTCTGTTTATTTGGCTTCTCTCTGCTCGACTGAAATATTCAATTTCAGTTATAATTTAACTTGGAAACAATTAAATTTCTGCTTATTTTGTGTTTATTCATGGATACCTGGTTGAATACAAGATTACTATTTATTCTTAGTATCTGCAAAGGTATAGCTATGTCCATACAAATATCTCTTGCTACAAGCATGTCATCATTGCTTGTAATGAGCATTTCCAGGTTTAAAACCAATGAAAGGAAGCTCAGATGAAATAATAGGAAGCTTTAGTCATCATAGCTCAAGAGCTCTCAAGACCCCCACAAAGTGTGCTGGTTCTATAGCACATACACCAAAGTGATCAAAGAGTGACACATGGAGGCCAGAGATCAAAGAAACTGTAATGGTAAGATATTTCTCCTATGGCATTCCTCACTTTTTTTTGCCCTTTTACTAAAAACAAGATTTTCACAGTTTGATTTGTTGCTTCTCTATCTCAAGATTTAAGTAAATTTTTGTTTTTTTTTTTCTTTTTTGACAATTACCAATTAATTAAGCCTTCCTAGTGAAGGTGGTTAATAAATACACAAACAATTTATATACTTCTAGTGCTATTTCTTTTAGTTAAGGACATCTCAGAAGGTCCCACCATCCATCTCAAACTCAGATATTTATCAGGGATTAAAGTTGGCTCAGATTGAGGCCTGGCCTGAGAAGTCCACAGGGAGTACGCCCATGTTAAATTGTTTTGACAATCCTAACCTTGTCTAATCAGACTCCCAATCTCTGCAGTGGCAAGTGAACCCTATGCTTCCTGTGCCAAGACCAACCACCATTCTGGACATCACAAGTCCTGTGCTTTGGGTGTTGTTACAGGTTCTATTTCAGAATGTTGTTATACAAAGAATGCATTTCCTCTTACCAATAAAAGGAGAATAGTGACTTGGTGCCAAATCATGTGTGGCAAAGGATCAAATTCATTTTTATCCCCTCTGGGGAGAAAAAAGATAAGATGATTTGGAGGCTCAATACAAAAGGTAATTACAGTACAAAATCAGCATACTATGCCAAGGCCAACTCAAACCTCAATTCAGGGGAAACTTTTAAGTGGAATTCCAAAGTTTGGAATCTTAACTGTCCTCCTAAACTGAGAGTGTTCATTTTCTTCTTCTAAATAATAGTCTGCCTTTAAAGGTTCTATTAAGGAATAGGGGTATGAATATTGATGGTTCTTGCAATTGATGTGGAGAAGTAGAGGGTAGTACTCATATTTTTAAGTTTTGCAACTATGCAAAACAAATTGGATGGCAGTCGCACCAAATATTGAGGGTCCTGATGAGCGTGACCAAATCAATGAGGGAGTGGGAAAGAATTTCAGAAAATAATAACACAGAATGTGAGAACAAAATGGAGAAAATTTTGTATATTTATGGTTTCCTTGGAAGAGCAGAAATCAAAAATTTTTGATGACACTGATGTACCTTCCCCTTTAATCCTTGAGCGGGCTGAATACCTTTCCAGAGAATATTAAAGTTTTGAATAATGACAATTTGAATGAAAAGAACAAAGCGTGGAGTGGTGGGAAAGAATATTGAGGGTCCTGATGAGCGTGACCAATCAATGAGGGAGTGGTGGGAAAGAATTTCAGAAAATAATAACACAGAATGTGAGAACAAAATGGAGAAAATTTTGTATATTTATGGTTTCCTTGGAAGAGCAGAAATCAAAAATTTTTGATGACACTGATGTACCTTCCCCTTTAATCCTTGAGCGGGCCGAATACCTTTCCAGAGAATATTAAAGTTTTGAATAATGACAATTTGAATGAAAAGAACAAAGCGTGGAGACCTATTGTTTGGAAAAGTCCTAACAACAATACTATAAAAATTAATTTCGATGCATTGTGCATCAGTGGAGGAAATTGCTCAGTAGCAACTATTGCTAGAAACAGCTTTGGTGAAGTTATTGATATTAAAGCTTATTATTTAGGTCATGCTTCAATCAACATGGCTGAAGGGGCTTCTTTGGAAGCTCACTCAACTTTAGGGAGTACCCCATAATCATTGAAGGTGATTCAAAGCTCGTCATCTCCTGCCTTCAGAATGCAATGGATCCTCCATGAAATATAAAAAGCATGATTGAAGACTGTTTGGAGTTGAAGGCTCATTTCGAGAAGGGTGTTGTCTATCGGCATGTATACCGCGAAGTGGATCAAGGCTGCAGATTGTTAGCTCATAAAGCTCTTTCTAGTAGCCTAGGGTATCTGAATTTAAATCTCCAGGACCTCCCTTGATCCTTGGCGTGTATATTTGTGATAGTGATTTCTGGGGACGTGCTACGTAACCCCTTCTGCTTTATCAAAAAAAAAAAAGGAATATATTTTGTGGTCATATAAAGAATGTTGGAGGTTTCCTTGCATGTGTCTTGGGGCCATTACCCAATGTTAGTCTCAGCTGTCCAGGGTTTTGGGAGAGGTGGACTGGATATGGACCTAAGCTTTAGCCTTTTTTTTATTGATAAAAAAAATCTCTGGTATTTTTCACACATATCAACAAATTGGATGCTATCAGATTTTTTTTGTTCATGTATGAATTTATCATTTATGTTTCTAATCATTTCCGAAGTATCAACTTTAGAAAAGCATGGTGTCAGTTCAGAGTTCATTGTCGTCTTGAGCTATGATTGGTGATATTTTAGGGTGCCTTTTTATTTTTTTCTGGTTCAGTAGTGAGTAGTTGAAGTTACTGAACTAAATTTCTTATTCCTGAAGCGCATTTAGTCAACAATTCTTTTTATATCAATCTAGATGAAAATTTTCTAAATCTATGGTGGAGTTCGAAATATTGTTCAGGATGCATGGAGGAATGAGGTGGAAGATACATGTGAGGTTTCTTCCTACGTTGATTTGTTCTTAGCAGGAGATTTTTTTTTTTAATCAGCAGAAAAGGAATTTTATTAATGAACGATTTGGAATTACAAGGTCTGCGTGTGAGTTTTACTCCAAATCAGATTTGCCCAAAACATTTGCTGTCTCACAGCCCCTTTTTTGGCCAGAGAATCTGCCATTCAATTTGCTGTTCTTACCTACTTAAAGGAAACATTCAGTTCCCTTGTTAGGCTTACAATCTCCCTGAATTTATACCTGAATACCCAAGGAATCTGGGAGCTATTTCTAATCCATGAGATGACTACTTGGGAATCCCTTTCCACCTCTAGATTGTGGAAGCCCAGTTGTTTCGCAAGCCTTAACCCCTATAGTAGACTAACCAGTTCTGCTCTCAATGCATTGCTATGCTCCCAAGGGTTCTTAGCAGGAGAATTATACAAAATATTGCAAGACTTTGTCAAGGGGATGTAGAAGCTTGACGACTCCCCCACCGGGGGGGGGGGGGGGGGGGGCTATGCTCATTGCAGAACCACATAGCTTATTTTCCAATGAGGAGTCATGGTTTCCAAACTATGGAAAGGATGCACATTTCTGTTTGCTTTAATGGACAATTATTATTTTAACTTCTATCATAATCCCTTTTATGAGTTCATTATAGTTACATTGAGGCACTTGTATTGTATCTTCTTATGCAAAGGTAATGATTTCTTTGCCTGAGGAATATGGTGACAATTTCTATAACATATACTTATTTTGTATTTGCATTTGTTATAATTAGTGTATTTGGTATGCATAGTGGCGCTTTGCCTAAACATCTGCATGTCATGAATTTCATATACTGCAATTTGTCTCTTGATATAAAGCAGTGTGACATAAACTCCTTGCATATTGTTCACTTATATTCACAAATTTCAAGCAGGAAGTTGAGGAGCATCCCTGATATCTTCTCGGCCTTGTAGGTCTTCAGGCAGCAATTAATCAGTCATGAGCCTATGATGCTTCATATTAAGAACTAAAAGCAACGTTGGTATGGAAGACCTTTTGGTAGACCATGTGAGAGACTCCTAAGGTGAAATCATTTTGATGGTTTCTGGACTGCATGCTTTCGAATCCAGAAGCAAATTGACTGATGGAGAAAAGAGGAGGTTGTACAGTTGTATCTGTGTTTCCAAACACCAAACGTAAGCTTCAGTCCACAAGATCAAGATCATGGGATTTTCTGGGAATGCTTCAAACAGTAAAGAGGAACAATGAAATTGAGAGTAGGTGCAAGGTCCTACCATATTGGAGTCAAAATTCCCAACCAATCTCTAGCAGATATCGATGGGCATGGAACACATCTACTGTTGCAGGTTCACCAGCCAACCCTGCCGGCCTCTGTCGATGGGCAAGGAGCATACACAAGCTCAACTTGGTGTAATAGCAATGGTGTCATTGTATTCCCTCATAGCCAGGTGGACTCCATTAAAATGGAGTATCACCAGTGGCACATTCCCCTCTCTCTCTCTCTCTCTCCTCCCCCAACTTCCCCTCACTCTTTCTTTTTTACTCTTCCTCCTCTTCTTGGTTTTAGAACCACAAGTGCACCAGGACATCAGGATCGTGAATGACACAACCTAATTTGCTCATAGGGCCTCTTAATATGAAGATGAATATTAGGTGGGATAAATTGAAATTTTAAAATAAATTTATGGGCGTGTGAAATGACCCAAACATAGCTATATCAAACCACAGGGTGTATTTAAATAATTAACACCCGAAAAAGAATACATGTAAGAACAACTTGATTAGTTAAAAATAAATTAAAATTTTGAGAATAAAATGATTTAGTAAAATAAGGAATAAGATGAAGCTTTAGGTAGGTATTCTTCTCTAATCAAGAGCACATATGCAAACAGAGTTTTTCCTTTTTGTCAACTTCGTCATCTATGGGTTTATTATGTAGAATTACAAATCATAGAAATGATGTTATTTTGGGCTTATAAGAAAAAAAAAACATATTTCTAGCTCCTGTCAAAATTGAGAAAATGGCTTTATCATAGAATATACCATCATGATTGGCCAGTAACACCAAAATAACGAACCATTTGCGGCATCATTTGGATAAGATTTGGCTTTTGAACTTTTCAAAGTCCAAAGTAGGAAGCTAGATTTTAGCTTTCTACTTTGGACTTTTGGCTATGGAACCTGTTTGGTAAAATTTTCTTCCGAAGCATGTTTTTTGAAGTAAAAGCCCAAAATGGGTGTTGGGTAACCCCAGATTACTTTTCGACTTCTATATACATGTGGCACCACTATATTGGGCATAATTAAATTGTAGTATTTCGACCTATCAATCCCTATTGATTATCATAAAAGACTTCATATTTTCCCTTACAACACTCTCATTCTAGATATAATAGGTTCAGCCGTTCAGCATGGCAATAAATAATATAACAGTCCCATTCAAATAAAATATAGCAGACCCTTAAACTTCTGTAGGTTTAGCATGGACAAAGGAAAAATAGTTCCTATCAATCAAGAAATAACAATATATAACAGTTTCATTCAAGTCAAAGGTTTAATAGGTCCAAGTCAAGCTATATTAGGTTCAGCATGGGGGAGATGAATTCGGATTAGCTGAATGCATTGGCTGTTCAGTAGGCTGTGGAACCAATGATGAGGTTCCACGCCACTAATAAATTCATGGGCCCTGCTGTGAAAGGTGCGGGCCCTGTGTATTTAAATACTGGTGTGGAACCTTATCATTGGTACCACAACCTGCTGAACACATTGGCTGTTCAGCCAATTGAGATACATTTTTATCTATATGTACACTACTATTAAAAGTGTGTGGATTGGGTTTGGACCCTCCTCCCTGTATTTGAACTTTGAAGGTGGAGCGTGTCAGGTTGGTGGACTGAGTCAGAACCCATATTTAATTTTCTATTATTATTCTTCGTATATAAGCAATAAATAGGTAAAATAACAAGAACAAACATAAAAAAAATTCCAATTATATTTATTTGATTAAATATAAAAACCTCATAAGCTATCAAATATTCTTAACATAAAATTCAACCTAATTCATAAGCTCATATTCCTTCCAACAATATGTGGGTTAGGGAGGATCAGATTTAGCCTAATACCGTATTCTACTAATACTCGCATAGATTGTAAAATCCCAAAACCTGTCCTTACCCCAAAAACCCACCCTGTCAGGGTGGGCACCCACTGGATAGGATAGAAATTATCACCCCTAGTTTTTCCATCTGAAGAGGACACCACTACCAGTTCACCACTCGAAAAAAAATTGGGACATAATTCTTATTCTTCTTTGGGTAATTTGGGTCAATGAATTCCTGCGTTCGGAAGAGCTGCTTCTATGTTATATATGGACAGAGATACAGAGTTGGATCAGTTTATTAAACTTTCCAATGCAACAGTTCTGCTGATTTATTAATTGTTGGCTAAGCATCCATCCACACAATTCACCACTCCATCCACGCTTCAGTAGTTGATTTATAAAACACTTTTGTGAAAAGAAACTTATCCCTTGTCATTTACTAAACCGGTTGCTTCCAAGTAACTGCATGTCTATGTCTTAGCAATGGCACGCTAGAAGCAATTATAGACATGCATTCCACTCGGTGTTTGACATGGAATGAGAAACGCCATTACAAGCATTCTTTCTTAAAAAATGACAAAGAAATCCAAAGGGTAAATTGCTTATACCTCCCAGGAGTTTTCTTTTCATAGATTAGTTATGTACCAATTTTCGGGGTTAGTGATAATTGTTTCCCTTTGAGAGTTTGGTAATTTTAATGGTTTAAAAGCAAAAAATATAGCTCGTAGGGAAATTCTATGATACTGAAAAGGATTTGACAATTTTGATGAAAACCCACCTCATTGGTTACATTGTTTTTTCTCCATATCATGTCTTTCCTGCATCATAGTCAAACCCATAATTCGTGGTTTATCCACTAACAAATTGTCACATCAAAGAATAAAAGAAAGGAGTTTTGAACTTTTGATTGATGAAACTCTTGATAAACAATTTTATTCTTATCAAAAGTTTGGAGAGTTGAGATATCTATCCAACAAAAATTGTTCCAACACAATTCCAACATGGTTTATGCCTGCATATCTTATCATAAGATTGTGACCCACTATCAAGGATTTAAGTATTGATATGATATGTTCGATTGGGGCGTATTGTATCGTGTCAGTCGTACGTATTGATACGATATGACACCGCATTGGTGTGTATCGCATTGTATTAACCGGTATGGGCCGATACAAACGGATACACACACAACTCCAATACTAAAAATGCAACTAACATAATTCAAACCCAAGTTTAAACACTAAGTACTTAGCATCTTAAGCCACTAAGCTACCATTTAATTTATGATTATAAGTGAAATATAATTAATTTTCTTATCTTAATTGTAAACATGTAGTCTAAAGAAATACCATATTAAATATTAATATGTTCAACAATTTTAAGTTAAAATTAAATAGAATAATATTAAAAATTAATATTTATAGTTATAAATAAAATAAAAATTTTACCAATTTTATATTTGTATCAAAAATTGGTTTTCCACTTTCAATAAATTTATACAAATAAAAATATTAATAATAGAATAATTATTTTAGTACTTAAAATTCATACCTTTGTACATGAATATATATATATATATATATATATATATATATATATATATATATATATATATATATATATATATATATAAATTTACACTAGATAATAACATATTTATTATTTATAAAAATCAAAACTTTTGTTTACAAGATATTCAAGCATACAATATTATATTGAATCTATCAAAGACACTAATTTAAATTTATATAAAAATGATTTCTTATTTCAGAAAATTTATTGAAATAAAAATATTAATAATAGAATACTTATTTTAGTAATTAAAAATTATGAATTTGTGTATGATATGTATTTTAAAAATTTTAATATATAGATATGAAATATTTTAAGTTAAGATTATATATTTTATAAATTATCAGTTGATATTTTAATTTACATTTTATAATAAAATTTATTATTTACAAAAAGAAATACATTTTTTATCAAACATTTCAAAATTTAATATTTAGTTAAATTTTTCATTAATTTTAAAAAGTAAAAATAGTAAAATAAAAAATAATTGATATAGTAATTAAAATATAATAATTGTATATGTTTTGTTTATTGGACTTAAATAAAATATTATATAATAATGGTTTTATGCATGTGTTAATTTGTAAATATGTATATAGTATGAGTCTTGGACTCTTGATTGATGGGTTATTAACAAAATTGTATGATATCTATTCATTCCATTATATTAATTGTAATGTATTTCTTTATATATCTCGTTAAAATATACACTTCTTATGTATTTATACCTTATTTGTGGTTATTTTGACCTTAAAGTTAGTATAATTGATGTATTTATGAAATTTTGTATGTATTTTTCTAGCGTATCCATGTTTTTTCATATCTTTCGTCCGTATCCATACATTTTCAAAGCATATTCGTATCCGTATCCAAGTTGTCTGATACAATACTTAAATCCTTACCCACCATAAGACTTAATGCCCATCGCGTATGAGATGTGAAGATACATCTCAAAATCTTGTTCTATTTTTTTTTTCCTATACCTGTTTTCAAGTCAAAAAGTCATTTTAGCAAGTACAAATAAGGGCATTTATGTTGATATAATAAGGAGTCTCACTATCAATATTGTACCTGAAAGTGGTAAGCAATCAAGGGTTTCTGATTGGTTAAAGTTTTCGAGATATATACTACACCTCTTGAGTACTACAGAAATTGCCAACTTGCAATAAGGTACTAGAAAGGGTAAATTGAACCTTTGAAAAGTTTTAAATGTCAAGTAAGCATTTTCCAACACTACACCTGAGAGTGGGGTGGGGTGTGAAAAAAGGATCCTAACCCCAAACAACAAGGGTTGAGTAAGTTTAGGGAGACCCAAGAGGAGGTATAAGTAATATACCTTCAAAAAAGGGTTGATGCACAATGGTCTATAAGCTATATTTGGTAAAAAAATCTGGAGTTGATTGTTGATTAGGGATGCACTTGAATCAAGCTTTAATTGAACACCTCCGGCTCAAATTTGATTAGGCAATGCTAATCGAGTTCAAATCTCAAGGTAAGTTTGATTAATTATTTGAACTCAAATTTGACCAATAAAATGTTTGGCTAAAAAACTGATAAATCTGGTACATATATTGGATCTGAACTAGAATTTACTGAATATTTAATCAAATTGCACTTGAACTTGAATTTGAATATAAGAGAGTATTTTGAGCTAAGACATTCCAAAATTCGGCTTGGCTTGGTTCAATTGCACCCCTACCAATCTACCATCAGTCAGTTGAAGGCTATCAACTTCAACAACTTTCAATGGCTTATTGGGAGTGCCTTATCAACAAACATAGCTTATGTAATATTCAATAAATTCTTGCCTTTTGGATTGATCAATACAAATTTGCGTGGAGAGATTCTTTTTCTACCCAATATGTTTTTAAAACGTTTTGAATTGATCAATACAAATTATTACCTCTACTTAAAACATTAGGTTGATTAAGTCAAACAGATGCATTTTACTCACTGAAATGAGACTAAATGTGAGAACATATGTAAGAGTCCTAAGACCATTACTTGCAATTTATTGTCGATCAGCTTGAAGCATGATCAAAACTCTGCTTTTGTATCGATCATGCTGAATTGTGGCATCAGCATTATTGTCTTATAAGGTGGGATCATCCATCATGGGTCCTCATCCTCTGAATGTGCACCACGTGGCAAGTTAGGGCCTCATGAGGACCACCACAATCCTGTTGTCCCGTGACCACACCACACTCAAACCGCCTCATACAAAGTATGTGATTGTTTGGGAAAGCAAGAATTCCAAATAGCTGTTGTGACTTCTCCAATACTGCCAATAACAACCCTTCCAAAAGCAAGCCTTTTTGATGGGCCGATTGGTAGTTAACCCTTTCCTCTCAAGTCACAACTACCTTGACGAATCCCACTAAGACCAACTATCTATATCATTCCTGGAGAATAATTGGACGATCAGGATCTCCTGATATGTCCAATATAGCCACTTCAGGGATATTGGGTATAAATAGTGTAGACTTTGGAAGAGCTTGTTTGTACTAAAAACAAAGCTATTCTTTGTTGATGATCACATTGTCTTATAATTAATCCTGTTAATTGATTGACTTGAAATTGGAAGAGAAGCTATTCAGCTATAATTGGTAGAGAGTTGAGACCCGAGAGAGAAAACCTTTTTGTTTAGAAGGTAAGTCGTTTGGAAAGCTCACACACTCAATAAAAAAGATTGATTTAGATTCCTTGCACGACACACTAATAGCTTTTAATTCTATACTACACCACTCAAACTCAAAGCCCTTGTTTATTAACTTGTCTTCTTCATATACACAGTCATCAACCCACAAGAGAATATGCTTAATATTCTTCTCTTTGTGCTCTTCTTTGCTCCATATCTGTAATATAACCCAACCGATCGAGCTTTCTCTGGTCTTCTTTCAAGTTCAAAAGCTCTCAATCAATACCATGGGGAATTGTCTAATTACTTCCCTTTCTGCTGCTAGGGACCCCATTGAAACAATATTCAAGCTTCCCTCTCCACTACCATCTTGGCCACGAGGTAATTAATTAATTAATTAACCAGTTGTTTCTGTAGGAATGTGCTTACTTTGGTCTCTGTTTAGCGTTTTTCGGATGTTCTTGATCATCAAATCCATTGAACTTTTCTGGGTTTTGAATTACAGGGGACGGATTTGCAACTGGAATCATAAGTCTAGGAGGGGTAGAGGTTTGCCTGGTCTCTACTTTCACCAAGGTTTGGGCTGTCCATGAAGGGGGCCCAGGGAACCTTGGAGCCACCTTCTTCGAACCTTCGCCAATACCTGCAGGGTTCTTCATGCTCGGATGCTACAGCCAACCCAATAACGTGCCTCTTTTCGGGTGGGCCTTGGCTGGAAAAGATGACGGAGGGGACCCCTCAACAGAAGCTCTCCAGACACCTTTGGATTACACTCTTGTCTGGAACAGTGAATCCCTGCAAATTAAGAAAGATGGCAATGGCTACATTTGGTTACCCACCCCGCCGGATGGCTACAAAGCTGTTGGTTACGTCGTCACAACCTCGCCGGAGAAGCCACCCCTAGACAAAGTGCGGTGTGTTCGTTCTGACCTCACCGATCAATGCGAACGTGAGACGTGGATATGGGGATCAAATGGGTTGAACGTCTATAGTTTGAGACCCACCCTTAGAGGAGCCCAGGCTCCTGGTGTTTGTGTGGGGACGTTTGTAGCAGAAGCGCAGGGTGCGGCTTCTCCTTCATCGTTAGCTTGTTTGAAGAACAACAAATCTAGTTTATCTTCCATGCCTAATCTAAACCAGATTGAGGCATTACTACAAGCTTACTCCCCATGGATTTACTTCCATCCTGATGAATCATACCTCCCCTCCTCTGTGACTTGGTTCTTCAACAATGGAGCTCTACTTTACAAGAAGGGCGACGAATCCAATCCTGTGCCGATCGATCCAACTGGGTCCAATCTTCCCCTAGGCGGTTCAAATGATGGGTCTTACTGGTTGGATCTCCCCATCAATGAGACGGACAAAGGGAAGGTGAAGAAAGGTGAATTACAAAGCTCACAGGCCTACATACACGTAAAACCAATGTTAGGCGCTACGTTCACAGACGTAGGTATCTGGGTATTCTACCCATTCAACGGGCCGGCAAGAGCCAAGATAGAGTTCATAAATGTTTCACTGGGAAAAATCGGCGAACATGTTGGAGACTGGGAGCATTTGACACTGAGAATCAGCAATTTCACCGGGGAGCTCTGGAGGGTTTACTTCTCGCAGCACAGTAAGGGGACATGGATGAACGCCTCAGAGCTCGAGTTCCAAGGTGGGAACAAGTTGGTCGCCTATTCTTCCTTGCATGGCCATGCATTCTATCCGAAACCAGGACTGGTTCTGCAGGGAAGCAACGGGGTGGGAATAAGGAACGACACCGCCAAGAGTAAGGCTCTGATGGACACAGGAGTGAAGCCTGTGATTGTCTCGGCCGAGCACTTGGGCACAGTCGTCGAACCTCCATGGCTGAACTATGCCAGAGAATGGGGTCCAAAGATTAGTTATGATACCGCGGCGGAGATAAAGAAAGTGGAGAAGCTGCTTCCCGGAAAGCTTAAGGCTGCATTTAAGAATCTTGTGAAAAGCCTTCCGAGTGAAGTGTTGGGAGAAGAAGGGCCTACCGGCCCCAAGATGAAGAACAATTGGAGCGGGGACGAAGCCTGAAACTTTGGTTTTCGTCATTTCATGGTTTGTTAATTTTGGTGGGTGACGACGTAGTTGTAATATTATTGTATTGTTTCATTTAATGCAACAAAATGGGTTTAAGTCAACTAATTTTAGGGTCATTTACTACAATACCCTCTAAAATAGTACAAAATGTTTAAGAATATGGATTCATGGTTGTTTATTTCAAAATTACCAAATAAATAATTGCTTCTGTCTTATTTATTTTTATTTTTATTTTTTGATTAAATTTATTCAAATAAACATTATTAAAGTTAAAACTGTTATTTTCCACTGTAGGTGTTTTAATAAAATGCAAAATATATAGTAGGTTTTAATAAATTTATGAAACTATAGAGATGATTTAGTAAATTACCCTTCTTTTAATTCTCTTATGGCTTAGTTTGAAAAAAATACAAATACAAATATGGAGAGTGCAAAACCTTATATTTTGTATTATTTTTTATTTACATATTTATATTTCTACTTTCTCCAAACTTAGCTTTAGGATCAAATATAAACTCTTAGGTTCTGTTTGTTTGCTGTGTTAATCCAAGCCTAGTTAGGTCAGGCCCAGATATCCAATCCAATACCAAACCTTTTCAACCCAAGTCGTCCAAACCATGCAGAAGTTCGGGTTGGATATCCGGGTATAGATGAGACAGTTTAAGTTGCGCCCATTGGAGGTGAACTCCCTCCTGGAGCTTGGGAGTGGTCGACTAACATATTGAGGTAAACGACAAATGATTGTCTTACTTTATTTAAAAATGAAAGACAACTTCAAGTTTTGGATAAGTTATACACACTTTTTTTTTTTTTTTTCCTTCTAGTTCTTTCCTTAGTTTGAATAGATAAGGCTGTGTTTGGTTTGAAGGAAAAAATAGAGAAAAGTAGGAAAACTTTTATAAATCTTGTATATGTTTTTTTAACTTTTTCATACCTTTTCCTTCAAACCAAACATAGCCTTAAGGTGCAACTTTGATAGGTTTAGAGTGAATTTTTGTCAAAATTTTAATGGATTCCTAGAGGAGAGAATGTTAAATTCTAAATAATAATAACAATAACAACGACGATGATGATGGGAGAAACAAAAATAATTACAGATTTGGTGAGAGGGAGGGGGGAGAGGAGAGAGAAGTGGCGTTGTTTGAAGATATTTCCTCTAATTTTTTTATCCCATTGAAATTTTTATGCTTTTTAGGTTAATGCATATTTTAATATTCTAAAGTTTAGGCAAAATTATTTTTTTTTAACATCACTTTATCCTTTTTTATTAACATCTCAACTCAAACTAAGAGAAGGGGTCAATTTGTATAATTTATATGAAATGTGGAGGAAGGTTTGTTTTTTTGAGAGGGGACTTAGTTCTCAGGACAATTACTATTTTACCTCCTTTTTCCTTCCAGATATGGCTGTCATCTGGTTGGAATTTAAGAGGTCGTTTGGTAATGGTTAAAGTGAACGAACTTAATGAATTATTGCTCTGTATTTTCATTGATAAAATAATTAAATAATAAAGTATTCAAGAGTATAATAATCAGCATGACTTCTTTGCACCAAAAAAAAAAAAAAAACACTCCATGGAACAGATGATAATGTTTCAGGCCAGTAATACCTACACCTTTTATAGTGGGGGTTCACGAGGAACATTATCATTGGTTTCACAACCCGCTAAACAGCCATTGCCTTCAACTAATCTGAATTCGTTGAACATGGTTAGTTTTGTGTTCAAAATCAAAGATAATTGCCATGTTAGAAAAAAAAACAATACAATTTTGTTATGTAGCAGTTGTTTTTGTTTTTGAAAACAATCCCCTTATATTGGCATGTGTTCCTCATTATGACACTGGAAGTTAGAGGCCAAGGTTTCTCACTTGTCACCAAGGTTTAAAATTTCGACATGGTACACCAGATATAGAGCGTATCTTATCATATCTTTGAAAAACATGTACGGGATGTGCATGGAAATCGGGCATCTTGTATTTTTCATGCATATTAGACCCATATCGGGCCGTATCGATGAAAAAGAAAAGACAAACTAAAAAAAAATAAAGGAGGAAACAAGCTTCTTTTCCCTAAAATAAGCTTTATTTCACCCTCAAATGACTCTAAAACTCCAAATCTCATTCCTAGAGTGCTAGATTTACAAAATTTTGCAAGAAACAAGTGTGAATCGTTATTTTTTTTTAAGTTTTTTTCAGATTTTGAAAAAATATGGCAAAAATAGGTAAGTTTTTTTTTTAATTTTTTATAATATCTTGTGATTTCTTTTTTTCTTGAATGTTTAAATTTATGTTGATCTACATTTCTTACATTCAAAATCACATTTTTTTTTGTGTTATCAGTAGATTTATGAAAATTTCACGAAGATATTTGGGGAAAATATAAATTAACATAAAATTTGAAAATATAATTTTTCTCTGCTTATAAAGATTAAATATGTTTTAGATCTATGAATTTATCTATCATATCCACAGAGCAATTGAAATTTCTTTTTTAATATTTTTTTGATTTTTTTATATTTTTATAATTAAAAAAATAGATAATAATTAATTATATTTTACCATTTGATCACAACAATTGAATATATTATAATTATATGGATGATCTATCATATCCACAAACCAATTGAAATTTCTTCTTTAATAATTATTTTTTATTTTTATATTTTTAGAATTAAAAAAATAAAAAAATAAATATTTATATTTTATCATTTGATCACAATGATTGAATATATTATAATTCTATGGATCATATATCATATCCACAAAGCAATTGAAGTTTCTTCTTTAATAACTATTTTTTGAATATATTATATAATGTTTATTTATTTTTTATAATTTTTGGAAATAAATAATAAATAAAAATTATTTAAATAATAAATAATTATAAATTATATTTTCACTTAAAAGTTGTGTCAATGCATGTTTTATGGTTGAAAAACATTAAAACTTAAGAATTATAATTTATAAATTATAGTTAAGTATGGGATTTTTAATGAAATTATAAGTAACTACAATATATTTCTTCATAAAACCATTAAAACATATTAATTTATATACACCTCATTGAGGTCTTATATTTAGTGTTATTGACGCATTTTTATGATTTATTAAAGTATTTATAGTGTTTTCAAGCATATCTTAGTTTTTCTCCGATACGCATGTGTATCCAAGGTGTATCTTGATACATCTCTTAAAATTGCCTTTCCGATACACTTGGCGTTTTTTATACTTTGAACCTTGCTTGTCACTGTTCATTCATAGGCTCATAGGCTAATAGTTCTGAAAAAAAAAATTAAGAAGCTCGTTATTACACTATAGACAAAGAATTCAGATGTTATCAAACACCCCAAATTTTATATTTGAGAGTTCAAATCTGCTACCAATAAGATGCTCCCAACATGTTCCAACTGGCCACTATAATCGCACATTGGGAACATCTTCCCATGAATGACAAGGGAGATGTTCGCAATGGCCGGCTGCAATGGCTTGTTGGAATAGTGTTGGTAGCGTTTGGTTGGTAGGAGTTCCCTACCCAAAAATTGCATTGTGCTGGTGAGGACCAGCATTACTCGGCCATGATTCTAGGACCGATTCTAGTAAAAACCTGGAAATTTGTCAAAAACCATTGACCAAGTAAAAAACTGTCCAACCCAGTGATTGGGTCACAGATTGCACACCAAATATGTAAGCAAACTTTTGGGGGCCATAACTTTGCACTCTGATGTTCGATTGAGGTGATTTTTTTAGGTAACTTTTCGATATTTATGCATAACATGCCTAGGAGCTTTGCCCCACTAATTTCATGAAAACCCCCCTTTTTGACCTTACATTGCAATCTTTAATATTTGTTATAAATAAAATAAAAAACTGAATTAAAAACAAAAATTAAATATAAAATAATACATATATTGTCTGTAGAACATAGTTACACATTATTTATTGATAAAATAAGTGTTTACACGGGTACCCACCAATGCATGGACAAGGTATAAATACATCCTGGGAAGGATCTTATCCATTTCTTTACATTTAGTCTTGACCCAATTAAGGATATTTTTCCTAGCCTAAAAGATAAAAAGTTAAACAGAGAAGGGATTATAGTGATATAGGGCAGTAGTTTATCTTTCTGCTGGCGGCCAAATTGGCTGTAGTAGTGGTAGTCCTTCCATCAGTGGACAATGGCACTAACCCACTTTGCCGACACAAAAGCCTCAGTCTAGCCAAATATTGATGGATTGTCTGTCTAAAATCTAAATTGCCCTATAGTTACAATAATAGGAGTCATCTGGTAAGGAACTAAGGATGTCAAGATGACTATCAAACACCTGGCAGAGTAAGTGGCTACTCCAATATGTCTGCCACATTACTTTCTTCTAACTTGCTTGATCATTTAAACGAGTATTCAAGTTGTTGAGCTAGGGCTCTCAATTGATAGGATTGTTCCAATAATCATTAGTTAAACATCAACCATGATATGGGTTGATAGGAATTACCTGATCTTTATCTGAGGTACCCCAATAGAGTCATTGAGATCAGACAAGAACACAGTTATCCTGTATTTTTCTTGTTTTTTTCCCACCAATTCATTCTGGTCTTAATTGATTATTTCATGTATCTGACCTAGATCTTAAATTTCCTTGAATTGTTTTTTTCCATTAGGCGACATGCTTCTTATCTATTCTAGTGGAATCTGACCCCATGATAGCTGTGATGGAGACTATTCTTCAGTCAGAAAATAATGAAAGAGTTGCCCATGGGCCATGGGCCATGGCCCCATGCAGGTGGGGATGCTAATGGGTGTGTTGGACTTGGTTTGGGGCCAACCTAAGCTCAAATTTAACTTTGGAGGGGCCAATCCAGTTTCTTAGTAAAATTCACGACTGATCCCTTTTTAACAAAAAAAAAAAAAAAAAAACTGAAGAGTATAGCTGATTTGCCCCTTCAAAAAGAGTATAGCTGAGGTTAGGGGTGTCAACTGGACTGAATTTGGTCCAATGCGATCCAGTCCAATGTGAGTCCATTATAAATGGACCAGGTCCAATTCAATCCAATGAATGTTTTGCACCAATTTGGACCGGTCCAATTCAATATTTGGACTGTCCAATCTGTTCAAATTCATTTCGATTTAGATTGGTTTCAACCCAAATCCGGTCCATTGACACATATATTGTTATCTTATATCAATGGACCAGGTATTGGCTTAATCCAACCCAATCTAATATAAACTTGTTACAGACAGACCAGGTCCAATCCAATTTAATTAATATTTTGGATCATACTGGTCCAATCCAATTTAATTAATATTTTGGATCGGACTGGTCCAATCCAATATGTCTTGTTGATCCGTCCAATTTATCTAAATTGATTTTGGACTGAAAGGGGTCTAATCCAAAACCGGTCCATTGACACCCTTAGCTGAGGTTGTAGTTCACTGAGCGGAGATGAGCCAGTGGACTCACACCAAGCAAGAATAGCTTAAGCCAGGCCCTGCCTGGCCCAAAGTCCCATGAGCTAAGGCTGTAATCGGATTGGATTCAACAAAATCCGAATCCAACCGGATTATTGAAAATTTACATCCGATTAGAAAATTGATTGGACCTGGATTGAATTTAAATTTAATTTGATTTCACTTTAATTTTTTAAAATATAAAAAATAAAAAGTGAATTACATTCAACTTTTATATACAATAAATTAATATAAATATAACATAATGGATTTATTATATATAAATTTTATATATTTAAATCAATAATAAAATCTGAGTTTCATCCGATTACATAAATATATCATCCAAATATAAAATAATTGGGTTGAATATGAGATGGGGCCTCGGATTTTTAGGTATCAATGACAACCGAGGCCAGACAGGCTGCATGCTGCTACACATTGTCTCCATTCAGGCAGATTTTTGTGCTGTTCTCAAATACAAGTGTGAAATGAAACCGACAGTTTTATTTGATAGGGTTGCAACTTCGAGGTCACTGGACTATTATTGGGCGGCCATGGCCATGCCCTCATTCCAAGACAAGTACAGAGCTAATATATCTATATCCATTGATATTCTCAGTGGACTAGTACTAGTAGGGCTCCTGCTGGGGAAATTTTCTGTACTAATATTCCTCTCCGCGTCCTGGTGGGGCTGTGAGCCCCGTGAATGAATGCATCCACCACTTAGTGAGGCATCCATGGCGTCGGTACATACTGCCAATTGGGTGCTTAATACAATATAAATTAAGCTCTCTCCCCTTTCTCTGCTCGCAACTTACTCAGATCAGACGTAGCTCTGTGTTGATTTTCTTCTGGTTGTTTATCAATTTCCAAGCCAATTAGCCAAGCCCTTCAATGGGGTTTCCTTTTCTACCCATCATTGCTTTCCTTGTGGTGAGAATTCCGGTTGATTTTCTTCTTTGAAACCATCAGTTTGCATTGTCCATTGTTTCTTTACCCTTCTCTACTGAATTATACAGATGTGAGATGTGTAGTTTACTATTACCAAGTTTGTTATTGAATAGTAATTTTCTCTTCCAAATTTATGCGTGCAGCATGCTACAGTTGCAGTAAGCCATGCAGACCTGCTACCTTCAGAGGTTTACTGGAAATCAGTGTCCAATGCTCCCATGCCGAAATCAATCCGGGATCTTTTACGGCCTGGTTTGCCTCAAGAATTAAGGAAATTTACCAATTTGGTTTAGTAGTAGCTTCTTATTTTGAGCTTTGTTGTTGAATTTTCAGATGGAAATTTGAAGCCAACCAGCAGATCTAATGTAAATGCTGTACTGCAGCCAGATGACAACGTTGCATATGGGTTCAATGTAAACTATGGAAACTCTCATGGGTTCAACTTAAACTACAGAGATCTTCATGGATCAGGTGTTGGAATGGAGACTGTGTTTCACCCAGATGACAATGTTGCATATGGGTTCAATGTAAACTATGGAAACTCTCATGGATCCAACGTGAACTATGCAAAGTCTCTGGCCTCCAAGGACAAGTTCCATCTTGATCCCAACGTTGCTTATTACTTCTTGGACGAAAGCTTGCGCCAAGGCACAAAGATGAATCTGGATATCACTGGAACCAGAAACAGAGCAACCTTCTTACCACGCCAGGTTGCAGACTCCATACCCTTCTCATCAAACAAGTTACCTGAAATTTTACGTCGATTCAGAGTCAAGCAGCACTCGGTAGCAGCAGAGGCGATGGAGGAGACGATCAAGGTATGCGAGGCGCCTGCGCAAGATGGAGAGAACAAGCATTGTGCAACATCCTTAGAATCAATGATCGACTTCAGCACTTCAAAGCTGGGGAAAAGGATTTGGGCCAAGTCTGCAGAGGTTGATAATGGTGGGAAGAAGATCCTGAAACAGCAGTACATGATTGGCTCAGGCCTACAGAAAATGGTCGACAATCCAGTGGTGTGCCATAGTCTGAACTACCCATACTCTGTGTACTACTGCCATTTGATACAGAGAACGAGGTCATACTTGGTTCCATTGGTTGGTGCCAATGGGGTGAAAGCCAAGGCAATTGCTGTGTGTCACACAGATACGTCTAAATGGAATCCTCAGCACTTGGCCTTCCGATTACTCAAGGTTAAGCCCGGGACTGTGCCTATCTGCCACCTCCTTCGGGAGGATACTATTGCTTGGTTTCCAAGCCAGAAGCTGAAATAGAGCTTTCAACTTTTGTAGTATGTCTAAGCTCGCAGCCTTTAGTTTGGCTATTGCACTACTTTATATATAAAAGAGTGTGCCCGTTCTCCACACCACATTAGCTTATTTCCCTTATCAGACATATCCATTGCTAGCTGCTTTGCTTTAAGTAGTTTTCAGATTTTTACATGTAAAATATATTTAAAGATACGAGCATATAAATCTAAACAAAAATATGCCCATTATTTACTATTTAAATCCATTTGTTGAAGTGGATCGGTGATGATTGGAGTAGTCTTGGGATTTCTTAGTCTTTGCTAGACATTTCAGCAAGTTTTTAAAATCGAATCGGATAATGAACCGGTTAGGGGTCTGGGTTCCTGGGTTGAATGGTCTTACCATTCAAACTGAATGAATGGCCCGTTCTGACAAAAAATTAAAAAAATAAAAATGACCAAAACCACCTGGGTCAGCAATTTACTGACCAAATCAACGATTTTTGACAAAATAACGGTTCTAGGGTAAAATGGAACCAATCACCTAACCGTTTCCCGATTTTTCTAGTTCAACCATCTGGTCCAATCCGATTTTGAAAACCATGTATTTCAGTATTATTGTTTACATTTAAAACACTGTGGACGTGGATCCAGAACCAGCAAGTAATCCCATTTTGGACCGGTAATATCTTCTTATCCATATATTATTCTAGCAGATATATTCCGGATGTGTGGCTGGATGAACTGACCAATGGTATTGTTAGCAGATCCAAACTTGGCAATGGGTACTTACCTGAGACTAAGGTACCCCAGCCCTAGGCAGTATTATCGAGATATAAGACCTATATTTCTTTTACCAAAAAAGATTTTAATAATGTGTTTTCGAATTTCTGATTTGAAAAACATATTTGCAAAAATATCTATAATGGCGAGATAAAAGGGTAAAGATATAAGTTAACATATATGATGATTTGATTTAGCTTTTATAAACTGCATCAAGATCAAAGCAAATGTTCACTTTATATAATATGATCTCCTATCAGAACTTTGATGGATTTCAAAAACATCAATGGATTTTAAAACAAAATAGGGTTAGTGATGAGGGTGGATTTGGCCCTCCAATGACATTGTGACACATGGCATCCCAAAATAGCTGGGCAACACCCAAATGCCACCTAGGCAATGATTTAGAGTCCCAGATCGTATTTTTTTGTCTTCGTCCCGACCTGGCGACCTGCCTTTACCACCAACCTAGCGACTTCGACCACAACTTAGGCCGGCTAGGAGCACCTCGTCTATGGTCGACTTGTAGCACCTCGTCACTGGCCGATGTGACCTCGACGCGAGGAGCAACCTCCCTCGAGGGCTTGCCGACTTGATTGGGGTCCAGGAGGTGACCAACGAGTTGTGCTCACCAACAAATTCGGTATGCATATCCCGACACTCCCAAGTTTCTCGAAAGTTGGCCCACATACCGAGTGTTCCGGAGGATGGCCAACATGCGTGGCGGTTACCTCCGGGGATCTCGGACCGGTTAGGCAACTTCCTGAAAATCTTGGATGCATTGCGTGAAACCCATGCCAAACAAAGCCTATATAAAGGTACCAACCCCAATGACACGAAAAGGTACGCACGATTTATGCATTCTAGCTCTCCTTGTTCTCAAACTTTTAGCTCGCATATACTATTACTAACTTAAGCATCAGAGCAATCTCGCCGGGTTAGCCACCCCGGGTTCTTTGATACATCCCTTTCTTTGCAGTTCGAGTGACCTATTTGGCGACAGACGTCTGAGCTGCCCTATAGCTAAGAGCATCTAGATCACGCACCATCAGTTAGTACTGTAATCAAATTGGATTTGGATTGGATTTAGCTCTAAAAATTTGAAATCTGATATGTGGAACTCGGAAAAAAAAAAGGTTTTTAAAAAAATAACTACTTTTTAACCTATACATATATAATGAATTTATATAAACATAGAATATTAAACTCATGAGTTATAACTAAGGTTTTAAAAACTGACCTGGAAACGGAACCGTTCTGGCCACCGGTTTCCGAGTCAATGGTTCGATCGTCCAGGTCAAACAGTTCGAACGGTTTGAACATTTTACCCATTAGATTGGAATATTATGGTAAGATGCATACTATATAAGAGAAAATAAGGGTTAAAACTTTGAATGAGAGAGATTTGAGAAAATTGTTAGCTGAACCGAAAGAGTTTAGAAGAAGAAGAAGAAGAAGAAGAAGAAGAAGATGAGGAGGAGGAGGACGAGGACTTGCAAGTTGCTGGCTTGCAACGGTGACGGTGACTTACAGCGGCAACAATGATGATGACGACGATGGCAAACTACAATGGAAACAGCGGCTGCCATGGTGGCAGATCTGAGATTTCTCAGTTTCAAATCTTACTCTCTCTCACCGTCTCGCGCATATCTATCTCACACATCTCAGATCTCTCTCACCTTCTCACACGAGAAAGACAGATCTGCATAGATCTGAGATTTCTCTCAGTCTCAGATCTGAGATTTTTCAATTTTAAAACTTTACAAGTCGAACAGTTTAACAGTCAAACCGTCTGGGTCAACGTTTCATTGACTAATTCAACGACTTTTGACCAAATGCCAAGTTTGGGATAAAACGGAACCAGTCGCATGAATGGTCCGACCATCCAGGTCAACTACGGTTCAAAAACATTGGTTATAACCCCATCTCCCCATCCGACTAGAATTTTAATTAGATTGGAGGAGGCTAAATCCGCATCCAATACGCTTATTGATCGGATACAAGTTCTAACATCTATACAAGTTCAAGATAATTGAAACCAATGACAGTTTCAGACTTTCCGAATCCATTAACAGCCTCTAGAGAGTGTATTCATCAATACGTATGACTTTGTTTTCCAAAAAAAACCCGCCAAATCAACAAGATTTTCATACAGATTGGGGTTGGCAAATTACCACCTTAGATGTTTCTCATGGAAATAGCTTATAATACGGGGGACAGGTACAGGTTAACCAATTCATAGGAGCACCGGTGCAAGGAGCCATATCTGTGTATCATCAACCGCTATTAAGTCTTGATCATAACCTACTCTGATAAGAGGTGTTTCATGTTTGGTAATGGAGGAGGAATACGTATGGGGCCTCATCCTTATCATTCTTCTAAGGCTCAACAAATTTTAGACTCGTATGAGTGTGACTTCTCACCTATTCAGAGAGTGTAAACATTCTTATATCCCATTTAATAATGGAAGTAATGTATCAACATTCTAATAGACCCCCTTCAGTCGAGGTCGACGGAATTGAAAAACTGCAAGTTGTAACTGAAGAAGCTACCTGGTGACTTCATTTATTCAATATCTCAGAGCCTCAGAGTATAACCTGTAAAGTTGGGAATCACAAAATATTCCAAAACCTAATCTGTTTTTTCTTTCAGCAACCTCCGAAGGAGAATATTGTTCCTGTTGTAGTTCATTTATTCAATATCTCAAGAATATATATAGATGGTAAAGAACAATTGAAATTCAGACTTAGGACATTGTAGTACCTCTTTCTCGTATTTAAACAAGATGCTGAGAGTGGAAATTAATAGATGGTAAAGAATGGCCCAAATTACCAAAGCTTGGAGATTGTTTTTTATCTGATGTTAAGGGGTCAAGTTATATTACACCAAATTTCTGTGGTTGGGAATGTCAAGCTGGATTTTCAATATCAAATTATTTGAAGTAGCTACTTATTATCAAACTGCAACAAACTTGAGACAGTTTGCTAAGATCCATAGCTTCCTAATTGTCAGATATTCATGGGTTGGCACTGTATAAATTTACCCACCAAGTTAATGGTCTGTTCAGGACCCTCTAATAGTTCCTACTCTGGAATTGCATTCCTAATTGCAGTATGAACCCTTGTTGTAAGATGGATGTATTGCAAACAAAGCAGAAGGCATTCTAAGTGCAACAATCCTAGCTCAGTATCAATCTGTCCTTCGAAAATTTGGGGAATGACGGCCACAATGAGACAAAAACAATTCACCATTAACCTTAATTTTATCTCACCATGGTACCACAGGGGAGGGCCTACCATTTTTTTCTTCTAAAATGATGAAGATTAGGCTAGAAAAACTACTATTCTTTTACATGAACTTTCAACATCTGGATCTGCTGCATGTGATTCCATCAGTTCAGCTGCTTGAAAATGTGATCCATAACCTTTAATTATCATCAATACCTCCCCTTCTCTCGTCTTGCTTGTCTTGTTTGGTTTCTTTAAAATGGTTATGTAGGGTAAGACAAATACAGAAAGGGATTTGAGCCATTTTTAGTGTATCTCTACAAGATATAGTAGGATATAAATATAAGGAATCAATGACAAAAATTGTTGAATATATCATACAGAAATCAGCCTGATGTAGACAATGGGGTAAATGAATATAATAGAAGAACAACAAAACAACAGGCCTGAAAAGATCTTTGCAGTATTCTTACCTCAAAAAAAAAAAAAAAAGAATGAAAAGTAGATTATCAAGCAATTGACCAAGAAGTCTTGCAGCTATTCCATTCTCAACATCAACCTGGTAAAGGTTCTGCCTCCGCCTTGGGTCAGCATGTATTGATGCCATCCTTGCAATCCTTTGTCAAATTATAGAATGTCTCTACACGTGTCTTTGCCCTGTACAGGACCTCAGTGTCCACTGCCACTCTCATATACCCATCGAATTCAACAGGGCGTCCGTCATTCAAGAGCTTGGTCTCATTGTACCACTCACTGGTATTTCCCCATAACTCCTTGTAATCATCAAGCAAATGGACTTTGTATTGAGACCTTAACTTATCAAAATAGTTATAGAATGGTTCATTGGTAGCAATATACAGATTTCTCCAAGGCTGAATCATCCCTTTAAGCTTCTCTAAGAGGGCACCTGGAGATGTATCACCATCTAAATGTGGCCAGAGCTCCTTATTCTGTGCCTTTTCTCCTCGAACAACATGAACTGCATCAAAATCCCAGTCCATCCGCCCACTAATCTCAGAAACAATATTCATCAGTCTCTTTGACTTCCATATAGCATGCCAGGGTCTCTGCACATACTTTGCAGCCTGCCCTTCACAGACTCTGTACCAGTAATTCTCCGGCTCCGGTGCATCGAATTGCCGCCATATAATTGTGCTCTTATCCCTTTTAAGTTGCATTGATGTAACCTTGTAGCTTGCAACCTTCCTAATGGGGATCTTCTTCTTATGGGTCTTATCCCATTTCTTCCAATCCTTCAGAAACTCTCCTTCCTCCACAATTGAAGCCGTCTCCTTAAGATGCTCAAAATCAAAGTAGTACCGGAAATCCTTTCCTTCCTCATCCTTGTTACTCGGATTATAGGTTGCGGCCAAGCACATACTCAGATCCATAACAAATGTTCTGTTCAGAAACTGTGCCTCTCCAAGACCACACAAGAAACTCCAGAGGAAGTGATTCATTCCTTTACAGTAATCCCCCCCACGCGAATAGTACAGATACCTCCCCTTCCTGAAAGCAGCCTCCGATCCAACAGTAGGGATAGTGTCATTGATCTCATCATCGCGAATAGCCAAAGAAGCCTTGGGAGCTCCTGTGCTCTTTGTCGAATTCAATTTAGGCCTTGGCCGCCTAGCGTTTATCCCCGAATGCCAGCCATTGGCACCGGTAACTCTGTAGCTACAATTCTCTCCGATACCGATCCTAAACCTCCTGAAATCCCTGTACTTGCGCCAAGACTTCTCCTTCTTGTTCCGAAACTTCCAGGCCACATCACATTCATTCGGTTTCGATCCATTTACTGGCGTCTGATATTCCAAGAACACGATCGATTTGAAGATCTTAAGATTAAACTTCTCTATGGCAATCAGGACACGCGGATCAGAACAATTGACAGTCTTCAGAGATTCGTCGCAGCTTGGAAGAGAACTCAAGTTCACCATTTTCTCTTCAGATTTCTCAATTGAGGCTTCGGTGATCTGAACAACGGCGGATGGTGATACGACAGGGGCAATGCCGACATCCTCGCCGGTTGGGAGGACGGAACCGTCGATTTTGAAAGTAGCGTTCTCAACTTCTGTGAAAACCCTGGTAAGGGCTTTGGACGATTGAAGCCATGGATCGGGAGGTTGGTAGGTAATCGCAATTACAGTAAATATAAGGACGGAGAAGACGAAGACGGAGAAGCAGACATTGCTGATGAGTTTGATAAGGTTCTGCCCTATTGGCTCTGTCGGGCTCGCTTCTTTCATTTATTGGGTTTCTGAGAACCCTAATTCCAGAATCTCGGAAGAGATCTTAAGTCGAAGTAGAAGAAAATTAATTCAAGTGAAAGGAGTTCAAGAAAAATCAATGAAACAAAAATAGAACACGAAAAAAAAAGTAGAAATTTCTAAGAATGGTTTTCCTTACCTTCGATCTGTCGATGCAATCGATTATGAAGAGAGAGAGAGAGCTCCGAGTTACTACTCCGTGGTTCTCTTTATCTTTTTGAAAAGAATAAAAAAGGCAGTAGAGCAGGGACGAGAGGGTGAGAGTACAGTTGGATTTTTGCTAAATGTTTTGACTTTGAGAGAGAGAGAGAGAGAGAGAGGAGGAGAGTGAAGCAATGTTTCATTGAGCCCATAAATTTTGAAAAAATTACGGATGAAGAAAGTGATACTTTTAGCCCATGAATTTTGAACAAAATTACGAAAGAGTTGAAGACCATGGTTACTTCTAATTAGCCCACTGAATTTTAAACAAAATTACGGAAGCCTTTCCACAACGTCCATGGTCCATCTCCATCCACGTTGTCTGTTGGACAGTGCGGTCAGAAATAGGGGTACAAGTTGGGCGGGCTGGGCCAACCCAAAGAATTAGGCCTAAGGTACGAGCCCAGCCTGAGCCTGAGAGCAAGTTCCAATTGTTGAAGCTATTCAAGGAATAGGCTTGGGCCTGGCCAAAAAATAAAAAAGCCTAAGATTTTGGGCCAGTCCGAGGCCCTAAAATCCAAACCCAGTCCATTTAAAATTGCGAGCTGCGTTAGTTCCAGATCGAATTAGGTCCACTCAAGTTGCACCCCTGATTGCAAATCGAAGCTCATTACTGACTTATTGAGAATTAACCTGCTCAGGTGCAACTCAATAATCATATTTGAATCTTACGCGGAGGACCCACCAACTAGTAGGCCCTAAGAGAACCCTTGACACATCCCGATGATCTCCACCGTCCAATATATATCAGTAAAAATTAATTTATGGTTCGAATAACATGGACCCATTTTTATAAAACGGAAATAAAAATATTAAAGTTCGATTATGATATTAAAAAAGACATGATACTGGAAAAACTTGTAATCAATGAATGGGTAATTGTCAATATAATTTTTTTATTTTATTATTTAATGAGTTAATATCACATAGAAATTAGCCAAATGCAATAGCCGTTCAGCAGGTTGTGAAACCAATAATAATGCTCCACACTAATTATAAAACACTTTGCCCACAATTGTAAATCCCTTGTATTTTATCACTTATCATTAGTTTTATAGCCCACTACACAACTAATACGTCCAATATGGGCACTCTTGTTGTTGGCTATCTGTGTCGTCTTCTCGTTTTACTTTGTCCTTGTTCTGACTTATTTCTTTGTGTATTATAGAGATGAACGGTGGCATCAAGGAACATCTCATGTAGATGACGAAGTCTACCAAGAGGGGCCATCGAAGAGGTCCACCCCAAAGAAACCGCCTTGGTCAAAGGCCCCTCAAGCTTTGAGGGGGAAGAAACTGGTAGTGAAGGACCACCAAGCCGAGGGCACTGCTGGGGTTCTCGGCAGTCGAGGCCCCATTCTTTTGACTGCTGCGACGACATGCCGTTGGCGGCTCGTAGAGTCTTTTGCCCGACTGGAGTGTCAGGGAGAGTGGCACCCTTAGCACCCTAGGGGTTGGCCAAGCCCTAGTGACCGGAATGCTCCTGACAGGGGATAGGTAGTCCTGGACCCAGGTGACCGTCCAAGGGGTTCAAGATACTTTGCTGGATCGGCTAGCAGAGGTGAGGTTTCTTCTCTTTATACTTAGTCATTTTTTCTTCACTTTTCTTTCTTATTTGCCGATGGTTTGCTCCTTGTAGACGTCTTCCACCGCTGTCGACCTGTGCAACAAAGTCGAGGTCCTTTTTCAGCAACTCAAGACCTCTCAGGAGGAGAACAACCAGCTAAAGCGTTAGTTGGCCGAGGCATAGACCGGCCGAGAGGCATCTGTTCTGGCATCTTGTGAGGAGCATGGCCGTTGAAAGGAGCTGGAGGTTGAAGTCTCGATGAAGAGGGAGCAGCTGGGGCTACTCAAGCTTCCCTGAAAGAGGCCGAGAAGAAGATAAAGGAGGCCAAGTAGAAAGCACAAAAGGCCTCGGCTTGGGCCGTTGAAGAGTACAAGACCACTGACGCCTATAAAGATGAGATGACCCAATTTGGTGTCACTTCTTATTTGGAGGGCATCGAAGACGCAAAGGCTCAGGTGTTGGTGCTTCAACCAGATTTTGACGTCAGCCTGTTGGGGATCCAATCTTCAAGTGATCTGACTATTGAGGCGATAGGACCAGCCGAGGCGATGCAGCCCTCCGAGGGCCAAGTCGGCAACGAGCAGTCTACACAACCTGAGGTAGCCAACAAATGCGTGGAAGTCGAGGCTTGAAGTTGCTTCGTGCAGGGATAGGACCTCCTCTGAATAGTTTTTGTCTATCCTCCTCGTACAACTCTAGTTTTCTTTTTTGCTTTTGCTAACTTTTTGTAAGGGGCTTGACCTCCCCCATTCGAGGCCAATTTTTTGTAAAACGCAAAGTGCAAAGAAATGAATGAAGATAGACTAAGTTTTTTTGCAAATCTTATGCCTTTTCTCTCTCTTTTCTTTCTTTATCTTTATCTTTTTTTCTTGTTAAGGTAGTTAGACCGAGGCCGAGCTTCGTCACCGAGGATTCGGGGCCCCTTCCTCAACTAGAAGAAAAGGGAGGTGATAGCTTTAGCCTGCCTGGCTTTGTTCCTTAGGGACTTAGAGAATGGACTCATGCGTAGCCGAAGCCCAGTGAATGGTGCATGGCCAAGGTCACGGAGTGCCTTTGCCTTAGCGAAGTAGTGTTACCCGTTTAGTGTGTTTATTCATCTTAGTTTGCATTGGGTAGTAGGCTGATATAGTGGCCGAAGTCCCGAAAGTTCTTTGCCTTAGCCAAAAGGCGAGTAGGTGTATGACTCTTCAAGAGTCGTGTTCCATGGCCATTGTTTAGTCTGGGCGTATAAACGTAGTAAAGGTTGTGTGCCATGGCTAGTCGTGCGGCCGAGGGGTCCTGGCGGCTATATGAAGTAAGAATGTTTATACTAAAAATTTGAGTTGAGGTGGGGGGAACTTTGAACACTTCATTGATAAAGTATTTACTAATGAGGTTACATCATTGGTAGTACATTTGGAGGTTCTCGAAGTTCCAAGTACGAGGTACCAATCTTCCACTCAAGTACTCTACCCGAAAGGTGTTGTGGCCGACCACCTGCCTAATTGTGTAGGACCCTTCCCAGTTGGGGTCATGTTTTTCGACTAGGCTCGGGCACCATGACTTTTCTAAGGACGAGGTCACCCTCTTTGAAGTGATTCTCTCTCACCCGGAAGTCGTAGTATCTGGCAACCCTTTGTTTCTCATCTCTTCATCATTCTCGACCTCATTGCATGCCTCGGTCCGAAGTGTTGGTTGGCCAATTTTTGCTGGGATGACGACCTTGGTCCCATATGTCAAGTTGAAAGGGATCTCACCTGTGGCGGTCCAAGGTGTCTATAGGCCCAAAGGATGCTATACAACTCATATGCCCAAAGTCCCTTGGCTCTGTCCAACCTTGTCTTCAATCCCTCCAGGATGGTTCTGTTAGTGACTTCGTCTAGGCCGTTGGTCTAGGGGTAACCGACTGAGGTGTACTGTTGCTTTATCCCAAGACTTGCACACCATTCTCTAAACCTTGCGTCGTTTAACTATTTTCCGTTGCCAATGATGAGCATGTGGGGGATGCCAAAACAGCAAACAATGTTTTTCCAGAAGAAGTTTTGGATTGTCTTAGCCATGATGGTTGCCAAGGGCTCGGCTTTGACCCACTTGGTGAAGTAGTCTACCACGACGACAAGGTATTTCTTGTTCCCGATGGCTTGAGGGAATGGTCCGAGGAGGTCCATTCCCCGCTTTGTAAAGGGCCATGGACCGCTGAGGGCCAAGAGGGTTATGGTTGGCTGATGGGAGATGTTGGAGTGTCTCTAGCATCAGTCACATTCTGCACTAACTCGGCGGCGTCCTTCTGTATGGTCGGCCAGAAATATCCTGCCTTAGTGCCTTTTGTGCTAAGGCTCTACCTCCGAGGTGGTTGCCGCAGATGCTTTCGTGAATCCCTTTGAGCACATACTCACCCTCCTCTCGGTGGAGGCATTTGAGGTACGACAAGGTGAAAGATCTTCTATACAGTTTGCCTTCAAGTAGGGCGTAGTGGGTTGCCTACCGTCGGACTTTCCTTGCTTCATTCTTGTCGGAGGGGAGTTTCTCATGCTGCAGATAGGCGAGGATGGGGTCCATCCAACAAAATTCAGCTTGGACGGGACACACCTACTTCTCTTCAATGTTGGGTCATGCAAGTTTCTCAATATGTACAGAGCGACCGAGGGCCAAACTTGAGCTACTTGCCAGTTTAGATAGGGCATCAACTCTCATGTTCTCGGCTCGAGGAACCTGCTATAGGGTGAGGTGCTGGAAGTGGTTGGCTAGATCTCGGAGTTTATCTAAGTACTTAGCCATATTTGTTTCTTTGGCTTCATGCTCCCTGTTCACGACTAGTTGTGAGTCGCTGAAAACCTCAATGTTCTTGGTTCCGAGGTTTTTGGTGAGTTGTAGTTCGATGAGCAAGGCCTTGTACTCAGCTATATTGTTGGAGGCAGGGAAGCCGAACCATAGTGCATATTCCACCTCGTTGTCATCAAGGGTGAGAAGTATGAGGCTTGCTCTGCTCCCTTTGGCATTGGAAGACCCATCTACAAACAGTCTCTAGGTAGGCCGAGACCCCTCATCTACTTTGGGTGCCTGGCCGAGGGCTCTACTGAAGGTTCACTCCACCAGGAAGTCTACTAGTGCTTGTGCTTTATTTGCGGGCCTCGGTTGGTAGTGAAGGTCAAATTCAGACAATTCGATGGCCCATTTGGTTAGCTGACTTGAGGTCTCTGGCTTAGAGAGTACAGACTTGAGGGGTTAGCTGGTTAATACTGTGATGCTGTGAGCCTGGAAGTAGGGCGTGAGTTTCCTGGCTGAGACCACCAATGCAAAGGCTAGCTTCTCCACCTCGGGGTACCTACTCTCAATGTCGTAGAGGACCTTACTGACATATTAGATTGGCCTCTGTACTCCTTCGTCTTCTCATACCAGAACAAAACTGATGGCCTCGTCCCCGACCGAGAGGTACAATAGCAAGGTTTCTCTCGGGAGGGGTCATGTAAGCAGATAGGGCAAGACGAGGTAGGACTTCAATTCATCAAAGGCTTTCTGGCATTCTTCGTGATGCATCTTGATCTGGTTGTATCCAGAGAAGGCATCCATGAAGCTTAATAGCTCATACCCTATGGTGGCGTCGATGAGGTGGTCGATCCTCAGCAAAGGAAAGTTGTCTTTGGGGCAAGCTTTGTTGAGATCTGTAAAGTCAATACAGATTTGCCACTTCCCGTTAAACTTCTTAACCATGACCATGTTAGACAACCATTTATGGTAATCTACCTCTTGGATGAAGCCGGTGTCAAGTAGCTCATCTGCCACATCTCCGATGGCTTTCCAACACTTTGGTCCAAAGTTCCTATTCTTTTGTCGAATTGGCCAACAACTCGGGTCCACGCTTAGCATGTGAGTAATGATCGAGGGGTCAATTCCTAGCATGCCAGTGGCAGACCAAGCAAAGACGTTGACATTAGTTTTGGGGAAGCTTACTAGTTCAGGAAGTGTGTCTAGAGGAAGGCGGGACTTGACACACATCGTCTTCTCAGGCTCGGCCTTGTCTAGGGGAACCGAGACGAGGTCCTCGGTTGGTTGGCCTCGGCTCGCTGGTTCATCCCTAAGGTCAAGCCTCTCTAACGGCAAAGCGTCTTTATTCTTGCCTTTTAGTGCTACCACATAGCAATGTTTGGCTGCCTACTGGTTCCCCCTAACAACTTCGACGCCATGCTCGGTTGGGAACTTCATGGTGAGGTGGTAGGATGAGATGGCCGCCTTGAGTACATGAAGGGTCGGCCTTCCAATGATGGCATTGTATGGGGAAGCCTATCTTCATGACCAAGAGTTTAGTCATCCTGGTGCCTACCGTGGCTTTGTCCCTACTGTCACTAGTAGGGTGATTTTTCCTTCTGGCTTGACGACGGTCCTATAGAAGCCGACCAATGGCACGTCAACCGACTGCAGCCGATCCAATGTCAACTTCATCTTCTTGAAGGTGTCATAGAAGAGGATGTCTATTGAAGAGCCGTTGTCTACAAGTATCCTCTTCACCATGTAGTTGACAATGGTCATAGACACCACCAACGTGTCATCGTGGGGCACCAAGACCCCTTGCATGTCATCGTTCGAGAAGGAGATGACGTCGTTTAGCTTCGGCTTCTTGGGTGCCAAGCCCTGGATGTTGAGTTGTTTGGCATATGTCTTCTAGGCCGAGGCTGACGCTCCACCCGAGGCCGTACCCTCGGTGATGACGTCGATGATTCCTGCCAAGGAGTGATGGGCTTGGGCCCTGACTTGCTGCTGCTACTGTTGTGAGGACTAGACGCTGACGACGCCCCAACATACTCTTTCGAATACCCACGATAGATGAGGGACACAATCTCATTTTTGAGCTCATAGAAATCCTCTGTGTCATGGCCGGTGCCGTGGTGGTACTTACAATATTTTTTTGGGATTACCCCTCTTGGGGTTCCTCTTCATCTTGGTTGGCCACTTCGGGTGGAGTTGAGTGGCGTGTATTTGCTGAAGGAAGGGGCCGGTGGCTTCTTGTCATTGTCTTTGTTGGTGTGGTCGTGGCTGCGACTGCCTCTTCCCTTTGTCTTCTTCTCGGAGGCTCCTCGGTTAGGGTCGGCCCTGGTCTCATTGGCCTTAGCCTCTTCGGAAACAATGTATTTTTGCGCATTTTTTAAGAATTATGGCTTGTTTTTGGGCAGGGTCTTGGAGATCGACCATTTTAGAGGTCCTGGCTAGAGGCCATTGATTGCGGCATGCATGGCGACGGAGGGGTCAAGGTCCCTGACTTCGAGCTCTTCCTTCTTGAATCGGTTGATATAAGCTCAGAGGCTCTCTCCCCACTTTTGCTTGATCGACATAAGGGACACGACGGTCTTCTGGCACCATCGGCTATTGATGAAGTGTGATAGGAAGAGGTTAGAAAATTGCTCCTAGGAGTTGATGGACCGTGGAGGGAGCATGGAGAACCATCTGCGTGTTGCTCCCTTGAAAACGACTTGGAAAGCTCAGCACATTAGGGCATCGAAATACCTGTAAAGGAGCATAAGTGCCCGAAAGCTCTCCAAGTGGTCGTCTGGATCAATGGTCCCATCATACGTTTCCAGTGTGGGAGCCTTGAAATGAGGTGGGAGAGGCTCCGAGGTAATGGAGTCAATGAAGGCATCCATTCGGGTGGACGAGGGGTTCTGACTGGTGAAGACATCACCTCAGCCCTCCTTCACCTGTCAGATCTAGTCTTGAATGGCGTCGATCTGTGCCTGTAGGTTGCCAAGACATTGGTCAACGGGGGCTTGGGCCTTGTTCTGTTTCTCTCTAACATGGAATGGGTCTACCCTGTTTCCTGAATTGTCGGACGTCGGCACGTCTTGGGCTTTTCGGGCTCGGCGATCGTTGAGGAGATCGCAGAGGTTCGATACTGGTGGGAGAGAGGCGTGGCGTCGACCTCCATCCCTCGGAGGAGGGCTATAGTGGCCAGAGCGCCTACCTTTGTCTCGGTTTCTCTCTACACGGTGGCAGCGGTCGCGGTCTCAACGATTGTCATGGGACCCAACTATATCATCTCCCCTTCGATTGGGAGCCAAGAGGTCTTCGATGAAGGCTTACTCGCCCGTCAGCTGCTACTATTGGACGTTAAGGGGTCGGCCTTTCCGGGGCTGATGGGGTGTTGGACCAGTAGGGCGTGAGCGGGAGCGCCCACTATATTGCCCCTGGCTCCCAACGGGGGCGGCCACCATGTAGGCGGCCTCCTGTCGGGTGCCCAACCTCGCCCAACCTTTGTGTTGGGTTATCTAGCATGTCGAGGACCATAGAAGTTGCATCAGTGGGTGTATCGGGGGTCTGACCGATTTAGGGAGTGGAGGAGCCCTAAACCGCCCCCCTGAACCGATTTTAGAAAAAAAAAAGTAAAAAAATAGTATCGATATTTTGAACCTTGTTTGAAAGCACTTTTATTAAATTATTTTTATAAAAACATTTTTATGAAAGTACTTTTAAAGTGCTTTCGTAAAAATGCTTTCATAAAATTACTTTTATAAAATTAACTAGGAATAATTTTATAAGTGGTATTTTAAAATTCAACTAGGAATAATTTTGGAAGAAAATATTTAATAAGTGATTATTATATAAACACTTAAAGAAAAGCTGAAATTTTAGGCTTAAAAAATAAATCCTTATTTTTAAAATAAGCACTTATTTCGGGCTTATTTCTCAAATACCAATAAGTGCTTAATGACCCAAATAGGCACTTATTTTAAATAATCACTTATTTTTAAACACCCCCAAACATGGCCTAAGAGTCTAGAACATGTTGATATCATACAATAACTTTTACTAGTAATAAATCAAACAATGTTTAAGCTTCCAATCTACTAATAATAATTCATTATAAGACACACCAAATTGTTATTAGATCAACGAGTTTAATAAATCAATGATAAATCTCCATTACAATTTCTTCCTACAATAAAAATCACTTATAAAATATAATTTTTTATATTTTTCATTTTTTTTGAAAAATTCATAAATCTAACAAATTTGAACTACCGGTGTAATTAGATATATGTTGATGGTCTCAATCACCAAGACAGCCTGTGAAAACTATAAAAAAAAAAAAAATTGGGTGAAAATTGAATAGTAATTGGTTGACCTTTGTTGTCAGTCATGAGTGCTGCTACCACAGGTCTTTTCAACGACATTGTGCCATGCCATGCGCAACATCTTTAGGTACGAATATGATACACCCTACATGCAATATACCGTATGGATATTTTGAACCTTGGGTTTGATACCGAAAGACCCACGTTTAAGAGTTTGACAAACCAAATGTATCCTTGGCATTATACCTGTTCATGGGTCAGATAGTCCGATGGGCCAGCCCCGCCTGGTTAGATATTTTTCGGGTTTGAACAAAATTTCAAGCCTTTAGGCCTGGGCTCGAGCTTTCTCAAATAAATCCAGTCTATGTCTGAATTCGGTCTGATACTATTACATATAATAGAAATATACGTTATTTATATATAATAAATATATATAATATGTATTTATTTATTAAATTATTATCAAATATTATTTTACTATTCAAAAATATGAATTAATGCATTAATTTATTAAATTATTACCAAATTAATATAATATTAGTTTATTAAATTACACGAAAAAAGGCATTTTATATGCAAATTGGACTTTGAGCCTTATATAAGGAACAGACTCGGGCTCAAGATCTAGGCCTAAAATTCGGGCCAGGATCAGGCCCGGGCCTAGACATTTTTTGTTGATAAAAAGGCAAAGCCCGGCCCATCCACATGAACAGGTCTACATGGCACAAATCCTTCTATGTAGGGGATCCGATTGGTTTATGAAATATATCAAGGAAAAAGAGAAGCCCTATTTTCAACCCAAACGCTATGACTGTTTGGTTTGGTGGAAAATAAGATAGAAACAGAAACCCAAGTAATTGGTTCCCTCAACTTTCTGTTTCTCTTATTTTCTACCTAACGGATCGGCCTGACCTGATCAATGATAAGATCCAATTATCTCTTACAAGCATAGCTAAACCATGAGAAATATATAAAACCAGTCCCTACCCTATTACATCTCCTAGTAAATCCCCAAATCCTCCCAATGATAAAAAGAAAAGGCCAAAACCTAGAAGTAAAGGAGTCAATTGAACCAGATTTGGTCCAATCTGATCCGGTCCAATAGGAGTCTATTACAAATGGACCAGGTCCAGTCCACCCCAATGAATACTTTGGACCATTTTGGACCGGTCCAATTCAATGTTTGGACTGTCCAATCTGATCAAATTGGTTTTAATTTTAGCTTTATTACAATGGTCCACTGGATATCGGTTCAATCTGACCCATTCCAATATAAATACATTAGAGATGGACCAGGTCCAATCCAATCCAATAAATATTTTGGATCATTAAATCTAGACTGATCCAATTCATTATGTCTTTTGGTCCGTCCAATCCATCCAAGTTGATTTTGATATGGACGGGGTCCAACCCAAAACCAGCCCATTAACACCCCTACCTACAAGCTATGAATCTTAATTAAATAAGGGCAGTTTGGGGGTTTTATTTGGAAACAATATCACATGATAGTTACCAACAGTTAAAAAGAAAAGGTGAATCCTAGGTGTGTCAGAATAAAGGAAAGGATGACAAGTAATGTCAGAAAAGCTGGAGGAAGCATGTAGCAATAAGCATAAGTGCTGAAGCTAGAGGGAAGGATTTTACTTTTATATCTGATTGAGAAACCCCTGTTTTTAGAGTTATCTGGTGTGCTGTTGCCTCCTCTCTAGGTGCATAAGAGAGTAAATTTTAACGTGAAAGCAAAGGTTCTGTTTGAAGGATGAGAAAGGATGTTGGCATGTGACTTTCGGTGCTGTTTGGGTGAGAATGACGCCATAAACGTAATTCATTCCATCACATCTAATATAATAACCACAAAGAGCAAGATGAGATGGTGAGCCTATGGATGATGTAACTAAACAAAAGGACAAACTGAGGATTCAGCCATGGATCCCATCATCATAGGCGCTTGAACAATCCCAACCACCTTCAATGTGATCAGCACTAAACATTTTCTTTCTAAATTTATATTCACACAAGTTCATTTGGGGGCTGTGTATAGTTTTAACTGCAAAAAGGGAGTGGAAAGCTATGTATGGATCCTTAATAGAAACTGCAGGAGTATGTTAACTGCAATGACCATCTCATATGAGGGCATATGAGACCCTTAAATTGCAACAGAGCAGCTATTGCCTATTGCAGTTCACCATGTCAGACCAACACCAGGGATAAAACATGATAAATGTTTTACAATCTTCCAACAGCATGAAGCTTGTTATGAAAAGCAAGGAAGACACAGATACTAATGTATTATGGTATATAATATAATCATCATTATGTAAGCCTTATCCCAATTATATGCGATTTGCTACATGCATCCTGTTTTTCCATTCTGTTCTGTTTAGTGCCATATCTATTGTTAAGTTTTGAGTGCTTAAATCATTACTACAACTAATTAGATAAATATGAAGGCCCATATAAATGCATAGACAACAGAACAAAAACATTGGCTGGTTTCATGAATACATGTTTATACATGTCTTTCTACATGTTCATGTAGACACGAATGGGTTGTGTTATCTGTCCATTAATAGTTCCTTGGGGGGTGTTGAGGGAAGGACTTACTGAACTTAGCTGTTAATCAACTTGACCACCAAAATACTTTCTAACCATTTTCTCAAGGAAATGACAAGGGCATCTAAATTTTCAGGAAAAAACAAGTTTTTCACCAATTGGAGAACCCAGAATCAAATCTATTAGCTCCCAAATGAAAAAAGTCAAAAAATGTTTACTGGAAGCAGTGTAACATTTTTCTGAAAGTTATGAATTTTATACATGAAGAATTTAATGTAGCCATTACAATCACTAGATAGGTGAGAAGTTCAAAAAGCAGTAATTAATAGAGTTTTCTTTTCCGAATTCTCCAGAGATTTTTAATTGATGAGGTAATTTTCCTACATAATATTTTTTTAGCAATGGTAAATTTCTTACATGATATTGTCATAGGCATACTTTGTACTTTTGACTGCATGAGTACACTAGTCACTAGTGTTCAGCATTGATGGGCAGGGCCACATGAATGAAATAGCAAAAAAGATCCAGAAATAGAATTGTCAACTCAAGGTCAAGGTCATCTATAAGCCTCAGAAAAGTACAACCTTGATGGGTATATTGGCTGTAAATGATGATTCAGGGCCCAAACCACCACTTGTTGCCTAAAAGAAACAAAGAATTAACAGAATTTGCATAAAGAACTACACCAAAATAGGTGAATGGATTAGAAATATGCTGGAATTAGCTTCAGAGACTGCAAATTTGTAATCATTTTCCGGATTTTGTCAGGAGTTTAAACTTTCTATATAGGAAGATAAGTTTGCTGCACTTACCTGGACTTGCAGGGAAAGCAGTGTGGATATATTTATATTATTTACTTTGAAAATGGTTTCAAATTGTATGTCAAGAAGAAATCCTTGGACCGGACCTCGTTTGCTCCATGTAATTTGTAATAGTGAGACCCATACCATAAAATATTTGAGAACAAATAAAATAAATGAAAGCCACATGATTGCAAAGCCTCCACTCCATGCATACAAAAAACCCTTCAGAACTTTAAGATTGGGTGAAAAAAGTGAAGAGGGTTTATGTTTGAAGTTTGAACCATTGCCTCTGGGGCCGCCCACAAGGGTTTGGGACATGAAAATTGATGATTAACTTAGATCATGGAGAAGACAAAGACACAAAAGTTGGGTGATTTCTAAAATGACTGAAAATTAACATCATGACTCCACAAGTATAAAAGACTAGAAGGATTTTTATTCTTCTTTTTCTTCTTCAATGGATAAGGTGGTAGAAATGTCACAAATGAAAACAAGTTTCTATTCTGTTATTTAAACAATAAGTCAAACAACTTTACTAGTCTTAAGAACCAAATGGAAACAACTGCAAATGCCAATTACTCCATAATTAATAAAAAAAAAAAGAGAACAGAAGTCCAAATAAATGGTTGACAATGAAAACCAAGAAAGAAATTTAAGTCTCATAGTGTTGTTCACCATAAAATACTGATAACCATGCTATGAAAGTTGGAGTTATATCCCTTATCAAAGAAGTTGGAATTATATCTTCACTGAGAATTAAAATGGCAAGAATTACCTCCAAATGGAGAAGACAAAAGATCTGAATCTTGGATAAGGTTTTGTCCAATATGAAACATCTAGTGTGGAACAACTAGATCTATCCAAATGGCAAAATTACTTGGAAAGGTCCATATCAATCCAGTTTACTGGGATTAACAAGAATATGTAAAACAAGAATCAATCACAGATGAGAAACATTACTTGACAATTCCTGGACCACCAAGATTAAACACAATGGAAAACTAGAATCTAAAAAAAAAAAAGAAAAAGAATAGAAATGAAAAACACCACAAATTAACTTGATATAAATCTAACGAATTTACCTCCATTGTCATTCCCACTTCTGTATCAACGTTAGTTTGAAAGAAATATACATCTTAGCTGTATAAGCTTAACATGTTCAGAGCAACAATGCCAACAACACCCCACCAACTCCTGGTCATTGAAGTGAAATTGTTTTTTCCTTATTGATCAATTTTGAGGTGATACTGTTTCAACAACTCAAATAACTAATCAAAGTGCTTATCCAGAAATTCTTATGTGGATTGGGCACTTGGAACTACTAGCATTATTCTATGATGTACATAGGGAACATCAGCAGGGTTCATGAGATTTTCAATGAAAATTTCCTACCTGAAATTCATATATTAATAATTCTCAGACGAGGCTTCAAATTTCATTGCAGTAGTTAGTGTTTTGTTAGCGCATTCCTGGGTTCCTGCAGCAAACTTGCAGAGTTCCTTCCAGTAAGTTAAGGTATTTTAGCACATTTATGCTGGATAAGGTGTTAATTTTGAACTCTTACGCCTTCATATAAAGCACCCATAAAGACAAACATTTGTAAAGCTTTCATGAAAGCATTTTCTCATAGCAATTCTACAAGCTAGTCCAGATATCATCATAAACAGCCTTAACCCAACTATACAGGGTTGGCTACATGAATCCTATTTCGCCATTCCATTCTGTTTAATGTCATATCCATTGTTAAATTATGAGCGCTTAAATCATTTTTTACTACTTCAATCCATGTCCTTTTTGGTCTACCCCCAGCCCTTCTAGACCATTCAATTTGCAACAGTCACTTCTTATGGGTGCATTCAATGGACTTCTATGCACGAGACTAAACCATCGTAGTCTACATTTTCTCATTTTATCACCTATTGGAGTTTCTTCTAGGTTCCTTCAAATGGCTTCATTTCTGATCTATCCTTTCTAGATTTTCCACTCATCCATCTCAATATAAACATTTCTGCCACACTCATTTTCTGGACATGTTATTTCTTGACTGCCCAACACTATGTTCCGTATAACATAGTTGCCCTTACAACTATTTTATTTAGGCCTCATTCATTTTTCAGAAAGTTGTTTACCTGGGTAAATGCATTTACCTAGCAAAGTGTTACATAGGTAACATTTCCCGGGGTAAAGGCATTTACCTGTGTTCTTTTGTTGGGAAATTTTAGCTGGGTAAATGAGACAATTTCCCAAAAGAGCCCTAACTTTTGTGTGCTGGCAGGGGCATCTTAGTCCCACAATAGTTTGGCCAATTTTCCTCCTCCATAGGTAAGTGATTTACCCACAATAGTTTGGTCAATTTCCACATTGACCAACTCCATTGGTATCGCTCATCACATTAGGCTCCGGATGCACCCCCTCCCATTATTATTAAATTTACATATCCTTTCCTACAAGCTAGTCCAGTCTTTGCCAGAAAAAGAAATACTAAAATTCACCTCAAATACACTGTGCAGTCAATCAACATCTGATACTTGATGCCTCAAAACTTAATTATCAATACATAGACTAGCTTGGCTACTTTCTGTCAGGCACCAACTGGAGCAAGCAGACAAGCACTCAATGAATTGATTACAATTTCATAATAAAACAGATTTAACAACCTGATATTATTTTAATACTTCAATCTCAGGAAAGAAATTGACCATAAAATAGCAATTAGTATAGAATTTACTGATGATAAACTCAACCACTTTACACAATTGATTTCTGGATATTAGCAATTTAGCATATCAGTGAATCAATATTACAATCAGCAGAGAATTTGAGCCTATCATTTTAAAGTACGATGGTTATGCTCAAATTACCAAATACCTAATTGGAACTTGAAGAAATATTGTTAACCAAGAACTTGTAAGTGTAAATTACAATCAAAGCACAACAATATAATACAGGTTGAAAGACTACGTTCTATAAAGGAGTTGGAAACATACAGTTGGTCTCAGTGTCATTGTTTCTTAAACAATGGAGAGATCAATAGGTCCTTGGGGCTTGATTGCAGAAAACATTGAACCCCAAATTCAAAAAAAAAATGTGCAACTTTGGTGTTAATCAGTTTAGACAACCCAACAGTAAAGGCTGATACAGGTATGCCTTCAGTCAATTCAACCTAACCAGTCACTGGAATTCAGAAACCCAGGAAAATAACTCCTTTCTTGAACTTTGAGTCAGGAAGCAACCTCAATCTCAGTTATGTCAACCTCATCCATCTCATTCTCCTTTCCAAAAGCAGGAGTTGGAGGTATATCTACTGAAAGGGTGCCTTCTAATACTTTAGCAACTTCCCCAAAGGAAGGTCTAAGGAATGGTGGGTCATGCATACACCAAAGAGCTATTCTAAGCATTCTTTCTATGCCTTCCCACTCTACAACACTGTTATTTATCTCAGCTTTGTACTTCCTTTTAACCAAAGTGTACAGATTGTCTTTAGGTATGTCCCTATTTCCCATTAAAATCTGTAGCAGCATCTCCCCAAACATGTAGATATCTCTCTCAGGTAGTGACTCTGATGAAGAAGCAGCTTCCTTTTCTAGAAATCTCTGAAGTCCAAAATCCGTCACCTTAGGAACCAGCTTCTCATCAAGCAACACGTTCTCAAGCTTAAGATTGCCATGAGGAATGCATTGTTGACATTCAGAGTGCAAATATGCAAGGGCTCGTGCCACACCAAGAGCAATATCAAGCCTCTGGTGCCAGTTCAATTGGCTTCTGCCCCCCTTTGTATTGAGCAGCCATTTGTCAAGAGAACCATTGGGTATATACTCATAAATCAGAATTCTGTGCTTTGGCTCAAAGCAGAAACCTTTTAGAGGCACTAGATTTCGGTGGTGGGTGCCACCCAAGGTAGAAACTCCCATTCTGAAGTCCCTCTCAGAAGATGAAACAGCACCTAGCACCTTAGCAATTACAGGAGTTTGGTTGGGTAGGATACCTTTAAACACACTTTTCCCAAGTTGATCGGAGAAGTTGGTGGTCAGCTCTTTCACTTCTTCATAGGATAATCTGATAAGAGCACTGTAATGTGGGTTCATTTGTGCATCCTTCCCAAAGGGGATTCTACTCTGAGCCTTAATCTGCCTTCTCTGAAGGATGAACCAAAAGACAAACATCTCCAAAGTAAGAAAGGCGGATACTGTTATTAAAACTATTGCAATAATAACAACCACTAGATTCTTACTACTCTCTACATGAGAAATGGATCTTTCTGATGATATGGGAATTGATGCTCCATTTCCACGAGCATTAGTTTCTTGGGCAGAAACTGCCACTGGAACAGAACAGACCTTCAAGAATGAATTTGCAGGGACAGATGGATCCATATACCCACTGATAAAGTTTGTTCTTTTGATGGTGCAAATGCCAGAACCATCATTCTTTGCAGTCACAGCAGTACAAGAAATGTCTTTGGAACAATACTCTTTGCAACCGTCCTCACTTAACACAATATCAACATCATGAGGGGGATAAAGACTGTAAAGAACAGTATGCTTGAGTACCATTATGCTTGCTTTTGTCTTACAGCTCTGCAAATCAACCATTCTCCTGCACCCAGAAGGGCCAGTGTCCATTCCAAGAGGGGCAGCTCCAGAATTCCATGAATACTTGGATAAGCAATCACAAGTAGGTCCAGTTGAATTGTACTTACAGAAACTATAGAGACCGCATGAACCAAAAACATCGCACTGGTTCTCAAGAGCTTGCCATCCCACCTTCCATGTAAGGACACTATTATCCCACGAGTACATTCTCAAGTTACCATCAGCATCCATCCGGAAATGCCTCAAAACCACAGATGGGTCATTAAAATCCCTGCTTGATTCGAACCAAACTGATCTGTTATTAGAATCAAAAAGTTCAATGACCCCGTTAGCCTGGAATCTTGCTTCCTCGACAACAACAGAGGATGTCAAATGGCTACTCCAGTAAGTCACATTGTTCTCCCAAACAAGAGAAAGGCCTCCATAGCGCTGAAGCACAAGTTTGTAATAGCTATAAATTGAATTCGTTGAAGGCGCTCGAAGGGCTTGAGGGAAATGGAGTGACTGGCCAGGAAGGAGTGTATTTGTTGGGCTACTAAAGCTCTCCCAAAGTATTTTCTCCTGATTATCCAGAAGAATTAGATTGCCATTGTTCATCAGAGTTGCGGTTTGAACACCCACGCTGTTAGTATTACTGCTCCAAACAAGCAAACCACTAAGGTTATCAAACAATACCAAGCTTCCATCCATGGAAAGCCTAAACGTGGAGTTCTCAGAAACCCTAAACCCACCACCAATAGTCCAAACAGGCACATTTGCAGCTATGTTTCCCAAGTTATACCGTATGCCAACAATAAAACCATCATAATCTTTCTGATAATCGTCCAAAAACCCGAAAGCAAAGACCCCATTCTCGGACACCCAGGTCCTACTTCTTTCATACCCAGATATCTCAAAACCAAGAGGGACTGAAACCATTGGAAGCACCTCACAAAACCCAGATGCCCAAGAACCCAAAACAAGAAATACAGCTAAAATAGAGCCAAAACCACCAGAACAGTAGCGTTTACAGCGCTTACCTTCGAAATGCTTGATGGTAACTCTTGATTTGAGTTGCTTTCTCCAAATCCCATGCATTGCAACGGAGACCACCGAGTGAGTCATTTAGGAGTCAATGCCACAGAGTCGAAAAACAAGCAGATAGGGTGTGCTAAAGTTCTGGGGTGGAGATAAAACTCAAAAGCATGACGAAAATTAGTGAGCTTTATCAAAGATTTTCAAGAGGGGAGACTGTATTTGAGTCTTGGGGACGGGATTGGTAGAGGGAGTAGCCCAGAACCAGAAGGACAACAAACAAGTCTCAAATCTTTTTTGAAGAAAACCATCGACATTCTGGCTTTCTCACACTCAAGTACCAATTCTAGGGAATTTTTGTTCTGCATCTGGCAACAGTCTTTCTTGGATTAAGCAAATTATTATAATAAATAAAACCCAAATTTAAACTTGTTCGCCTGTTAATCTAAACTAGCAATAATCAATCTAATGACTTGCTTTTTCAAGTGGGTTCGCTGCCTCGCTCAACGGTGTCTACCATACCAGGCCAGGCTAGAGAAAGGGTGAAAGCAGACAGATTTTACGTCTTTTTTTGCTGAGGATTGTACGGACGTTGCAGGAGTGTATTTGGTTTCATGCAAAAGGACAAGAAACCCAACAGTACGTATGAGCCACATGTCATTCCAACCCACATCATCTCTCTCGCTCCATCAGAAACTTTGGCTCCTTGGCTCTCGTCCCATTGGACGGACCGCCCCACCCTGCTCTGCTCCACTGACTCACTCATCGAAGCCTCGTTCATTGGTGGTTGATTTCTTCGATGAAGAAGTGCAAAGCAAAGTGGCGCTGGTTGGACTGAACAAAACTCAAAATGTGGATCGGGTTTGCAGTTTTCACTTTGTTTGCACTTTGCAGATATCTAATTAGTCAGGTGGCGTTTCATAAATTTGAAATTTAAAAAGTTAAAAAGCATATTAAAAGTGTTTGAAATATGAAAAGAGACATAATTATTTTTTTACTTTTTAGAAGCTTAAATACAAAAGGTTATTTGTGTTGGATTAAACTTTCAGCATCTAAATTATTAATTTTACTATTTTACTCATAAAATAGGCTATTTGATAATTTTGTTTAATTTGTATTATTTCATAAAAAATAATTTATTAAATTCAAAATAATATTGAAAATATGAATAAATTATAAAAAATAAAAAATAATTTATTAAAATAAGAATAAAATTAAAAAATACATATAAATTTATAAATTAAATTAAATTATTAAGAGTTAAAATAATAATGAAAATAGTAATAAAGACCATGGAGCAATAAAAAATGTATTAATTATCAAATTAATATCTTAAAACTATTAAAATATTTAATAATTAATAAAAATTAAAATAATTAATAATTAATAATTAATACAAATATAATTTATAAAAAATAAAAAATAATTTATTAAAATAAAAATAAAATTGGAAAGAACTACCGCTACTAATGAGAGTTACAACGGCGGTGGCTAGAAGATAGGTGTATGTGTGTGTGTGTGTGAGAGAGAGAGAGAGAGGAATCGAAGACACGTCGCTACTGAGAGTTGCAACAATGGTGACGGGAAAGAAGAAGAAGAAGAGAGGGAAGAAAGTTCGTAATCTATAAAAAATGGAAGGTTCGAGGTTTGGTAGAGACAACGTCACTCTGTCGAGCCTCAGGCCCTTTCTGCCTTCTGAGCCTCTCAATGTTGATTTCCGACTTTCCGTTATTGACTCGTTGGATTTGGGTGTTAACCGTTGCTACTGAGAGTTGCAGCAACGGTGGCGGGAAGACAGGAGAGAGAGAGAGAGAGAGAGAGAGAATGGGGCTTTTATTGGGTTAAAATAGGGGTATTTTCAACTTTATGCCACGTCTAAAATGCATCTGAGCGTGTTAAGTAACGGGTTTGGGTCTTACAGTTTAAGATCAGATTTCAGATGCACTACCAAATGAGCTTGGCATCTGAAAAAAAGATATTTCAGACATCAGACCTCTGAAAAGAGTTATCAAACACCACCTCAGTTCAAAAACCCTGAGAAAAAGCTAATAAGTCTGATGTTTGAAAATTAAAAAAAAAAATTATATCTAAAAATATTTTGAAAATGGGCGTTTTTATGGTTTATTTGATATTTAAATGTAAATGGTGTTAATGAAACCTGAACGTTTAGTACTTAAAAACACTATTTCAAATAGGGATAGTATAAGTATTTTCAACATGATGTGACGGGCCAAGACATGCTACTAATAAAATAAAATAAAGGTATACAATTTGGGTGAACCAACCCAGAACCTAAATCGGCTCAAAATTTTACATGGATGGATTTGGATTTTCGGTCATTGAATTGGGCTTGGACCTAGCCTATAGGTAATCCAAATTCGACCCAACTTTGTTGCAACCTGAACCTGACCTGACTAGATATATATTCATACATACATATATGAATATAAAAGTATATATATAGCCAAAAATCACATTTCATTCATCAAACAATAAATGATTACATCTCATCCAAACACTACAGACCTGATAAATTTTGGAGTGAATGACCACGTCTAGAGATTTTATACTTGACAGCTTGAAAGCATACTTGGCAAGCCCATGGGCTGCACGATTATATGTATAAAATGTATATGAGAAAGCAAGAGAGGAGAAAGGCTGAGCAATTGTCCTACACTTTGCAATCACAGTAATGCCTAATCTCCACGAAGGGTTAGAATCAGAGGAAAGAAGAGATTGGATGATTAACTTGGCTTCACTTTCGAGAATAATGTTATCCATAGTCATCGACCTGGCAAGCTAGAGAGAAGGAACAAACATTCAAGGCTTGGAGAACCACGAAACTAGGGGTGTCAATTGGACTGGATTTGGTCCAATCCGATCCAGTCCAATGCGAGTCCATTATAAATGGACCAGGTCCAATCCAATCTAATGGATGTTTTGGACTAAATTGGATCGGCCAAATTCAATGTCTGAACCGTCCAATCTGTTCAAATTCATTTTGATTTAGATTGGTTTCAACCCAAATCCAGTCCATTGACATATATATTCTTATCTTATATTAATGAGTCAGATATTGGCTTAATCCAATCCAGTCCAATATAAATTTGTTATATACAGATCTAGTCCAATCCAATCTAATAAATATTTTGGATCGGATTGGTCCAATCCAATATGTCTTGTTGGTCCATCCAATCCAAAATTGGTCCATTGACACCCTTACACGAAACAACCTACCTAGTTTCGAATAACAAGCTTTGTTCTAGCAGTCAAAGTAGTAGTAGGATGCTCATCCACATTATGCAATACCAAGACTCTTATAAGGTCAGATACATGAGCTTTTATAGCTAGTATAATCGATCTGTGAGAGAATTAAGTATATTCCATATAGACTTTGCTCCTCATTTTCCAAATGTACCACAGAGTCATTATACCATGTATAAGAAGTGGCATAGAATTGAAGTAATGAAGTTAGTTGTCGAACCGAACCCAAGTGCATCAAATTATATAGGTTGGGCTTAGGCTGGAAAAATCGGGCTTAACCTCAGGCAAGCTTCAAGCTCAGGCCTTAGGCCCAAATCTTTAGATTGGGCCTGGGTTGACTATAAATCTATCTCAATACATATGATTCTTGCAGCCCAAGAAAAAAAAAACGCTTAAAAAATAAGTCCGTGATTTGGGTCAGTTTTGCTTCAGGGTCAATCGGTTTCGATTTAATCAATAAATAAACCAACTAGGTCGGGTCGGTTGAAGAAAATGACTAAACCGACCCAACCCGACCTATAAACACCCTACTTATTGGTTTAGTCTAGGGGTGATCATTTCAACCCGGCCCGGCCCGGCCTGGAAATTCGAGGCTTGGGCTTGCGTTTTGTGTTCAGGCCCGGCCCGGGCCCAGGCCCACATCAGGCCCGCAAATTTCAGGGCCGGGCTTGGGCTTAATACTTCAAGCCCGGCTTGGCCCGCATATACTTAAACTTGCACATTTTGTGTATAATTTATACATATGTATACATGTTATGTCATTTAATATATAGATATATAATGTATAAAATAAGTTTATATGCATGTTATGTCATTTAATATATAGATATATAATGTTTTACATATGAGTGACATTGGCCCAGAATCATGCCCGGCCCAAGCCTGGGCCCACATCAAACCCACAAATTTTAGGGCTGGGCTTGGGCTTAATACTTTAAGCCCAGCCCGGCCCACATATACTTAAACTTGCACATTTTGTGTATAATGTATACATGTTATTTTACATTATATTATATATTTTATATATAAATATTATAACATGACATGTATAATTTATATTATATGTAATATTTTATATTATATAATGTATAAAATAAATTTATATGCATGTTATGTCATTTAACATATAGATATATAATGTTTTACATATGAGTGACATTGGCCCGGAATCAGGCCCAGCCCGGCCCGGGCCTATATAGACTTGGGCTAGGGCTTATGATTCAGGCCCGAAACCTTGGGCCATGCCGGGTTGGGCCCAGGCCTAAGCTATAGCCCTTATCATAAATGCAAAGCCCGGCCTATGATCACCCCTAGTTTAGTCCCGACCTAGGCCTGTATAGACTTGGGCTAGGGCTTATGATTCAGGCCCGGAACCTTGAGCCGAGCTGGGCCCGGGCCTAAGCTACAGCCCTTATCATAAATGCAAAGCTTGACCCATGATCACCCCTAGATTAGTCCCGGCCCAAGCACTCCCAAACAGTTACTTCACAATTTTACTTTGTATTATTAAGGCTCAATTTGAGAAGAACACAAATATAAATATGTACAATATAAATACGTATAAAATACAAGGTTTTGCAGTCTCTAGTATTGTCATGGAGGCCTAACCCAACATCGACAGACCTTGAGGATCTTAATCCTGTAACCAAGAATTTGTAGATACCATGGTCCATTACTATGCTCTTCCAAGGATGATGCTATAGAGAATAGAGAGTAGAGATCCAATAAATTCTATTTCTTAGAAAAGCTACGTGGTTACACTTTGTAATGGGCTTTTGAAGTAATTCCTTTTATTCTGGTGATTTCTTTTTCGCTAGAGCTGAGATGAAAAGAAAAACTTTTAAAAAACGAAAAACTGAACTGAACAAAAAATTCTGATTAATCGAACTGATTGGTTTGGTTCGGTTAACCAATATAAAAAATTTGCAGTTAACCAAACCGATTAGTATTCATATATTTATATATTTATATATGTTTTTCATATATATATTTTATATTATTTATATATTATAAATTAATATATATGCATTATATAAATATAAATATAAATATTTATAATATAATATATTATTTGTTATTTATAACATAATATTTTATATGTGTTTCTAGTTTTTTTATCATATATTTATATATCTATTTATAATATATATTTTAAATATAAAAAACCCAAAAAACTGATAAACCCAACCAATGATTAACCAATTGTTCAAAATCCAATAATACCAGTTCAATTACATCCCTACTTTTTTATAGTGAAAATTTTATTTTGCATTAATTGAAATTTGTTTTGAGGTAAATGGTAAGGAAATCAAAGATTTTATTGAAAAGGAAAAACAATATATTTGGATCCTGGGTTTTGTGGATGCAATCGATTGCACACACATACACGGAGAGAGAGAGAGAATCAGCATGCAAAGCTGATATGTGCAGCCGTATTCAAAGTTTAAAATATTGATCCCATTTATTCTATTTTCAAATTACGTTTTTTTTTAGGTTATGCCGCTAGGGTGTATTGGTCTGTATTGATACTCTTTTTTTTTAAACTGATTTAAAAGGGCCGGTTTAAGATCGGTTTATCCTCTAAACTATTTGATAATTTGAAACACCCCCTATAAGAACGTATTGAAAAGGCTCCGATACAATAGTATCATCTATTACGGATCAATACATATCAATACTTTGAACCTTGACAAAAGCACAGCCTTCAGCCACCACTAAATCCATTTGCATCATCGGTTGGACCAGGTGGTTCACCAAGCTAGGATTCAGGTTAGAGAGCACTCATGTAATCAGGCATAATAGTTCTAATACACCACGGTTTACAAGTGTCCACCAACTAGGTTAGTAATCAATTGAGCATCACCATCAATAATAACTTTAGAGCATGACAATAATCTGGTTAGATTGATACCCTCATAGAAAGTTTGAGCCTCTGCTATATCAGAACAGAACATTCACATCTAAAAATCATACATATTTGATCGAAAATTCATACAAGAAGCTAACCAAATGGCTTTGGTGGCTAATGGGCTAAATTAAGTTTCATCGTCACCTTTGTATAAAGGGCAGCTAGGATCAATATCAATGTTCCTTAGAACATCAATAGTTGGCACAATGTTGTGTAAACAACGCCAAAGAAAAAGTTTTAACTCCCCATATATCTTTGCATAGTAAATCCTCAATGATGATAGCTGATAAAGTACTTAGACTGTTTGCCATGAGTACTTTCAAGGCTGATGAAGTATATCCTGCAAATCCAATAAATGAAATCCGAATCCAAAACCACACCAAATGCCCACTAACAACTAGTAGGCCGGCGCAAGAGAAACTCTTGACACAGCCCAATCTCCACGATACACTGTAGGAGGTAATGGATCATTTTTATAAGAGCTCGGATCTATCACAAATTCTTCACGCATCCCTACTCACATGACACTACTACAAGTATGTATTGGAAATATCTTCCTTGTCATTGATGGGAGATATTCTCAATATATGGGTATAGTATCTTATGGGTAGGGATGTGGGAAAACTTTGTGGGTAGGAGATCCATCTCAATAGGTATATTTGATCGCCCCGCCAGACCCTAACATGTGGTATCGGTCAGGAAAAGGTTCAAAGTATCGATGCACATTGGCCCATCTGACCAGCCGATATGTATCTCATCGGGAGCTTCCCGATACACCCCTACAAAGGGTGTATTGGACTTTTGGCTGGTTTAGGGGGTGGACGTTAAACCGGCCCATTTGAATCGAATTTGAAAAAAAAAACTAAAAAATCTATCAATACAGCCTGATATGCCTCTAACGGCATATATATATATCGGGCATATTGATATTTTGAACCTTGGGTCAAGGTTATTTTCGACAGAGGACAATCTCCTAGGGCAATCGGGTAATTCTTGCCCTAGCATCTATGGAACACTTAATACGGGCACACATCCTGGGTGCATTTACTCCCGAGTCACTAATTAGGGGGTCATGGTTGGTCGACGCCTCTCTGAGTCCCCCTACGTGACCACAATATACAGGACGGTTACATGCCATGCATTACTGTCTACCTGGGCAACTCCTACTATAAAAGAGACACTACAGCTAAAGCTAGGCACGCATACTTAAGCTATCACTTACCTTATTGTGGTGATCTTAGCTTTCTTTGATTCCTCGGCTAACTTAATTGTCGGAGTCCTCGCCCCTGGGAACTCTTGAGACCTTTGACATCTTTTTATTCTTAACAGGCGGGATTCGCAGCCCTTGGACTTTAAAAATCACTCCGCTGCCCTTGTGTCACAAGTGACTCCTTCACCGCACCATCAAGCACCTACCTACATGCCATTAGAGTGCCTACAGTGTGCCTTCATGGTGTCATCATGTGTGCCATGGGTGTGCTATGTATGTATCTTGTAAGGGGGGGCCGTCAATGGCATTATTGTAATTACCTAGTATGATTTTCCACTCTTTTGATGTTTTCCTATGTCACTCCCCCAAAATCTTAATGTACTCTTTGAGGGGAGGTAGGTAGTTGAGTGAATCAATAGCGTGTAAAGGTTAGGCACGAGATCCCCTCGACACTGAACTGTGTGCTTGTGCTTGTCATCTATTAATGCAATACAAATAGCCTTTTGCTAATTCGTGTGCCATCTTGTTGCCTTTTTGTGTGTATTTGCTTTGTTGCTTAGGCTTATTCACCCCATTCGAGTGCCGCACGGGGCCTCAACGATTAACCCCGTGACAGTTGGTATCAGAGCATGAGCTCCTTCCTAGCTATTCGACCCGTGACGCGAGTGACAGCATGAAGCACAACAGGAACATCATGGAGGAAATTGAGCATGGACTCTCCACATCCCATGAGCCCGATGATGCACCCGCCGATAGCATTGACAAGGACAAGGCACCGAAGCCCAGCAAACGTGAGAAATCTTCCAACAAGCATGCAGTCATTGACTTGTGCATGTTACATTGTGAAGCCACCGTAGGAGAGATGCAAGACTCGATAGACGAGCTGCATCAAAACATGGAAGCCATGGACAGTACACTGGTCGAGATGGAAGGGTCGCCTGAGTGGAGTCGTGGACGTGGTCCGTGACATAATTAATGGCATGCTCAAGGAAATTTGCAGCACTGCACGCCAACAAGAAACAAGCTCATCCAACTCGTAGGTCCAAGACATGCTTGATAGTTTTCAAGCTCGGCTTGATGAGATGAAGAAAGAATGGGCAACGTGGAGAAGAACCATCTCCACATCAATGGTCGTCCAGGCCCAATTAGATGAAATGAAAGCGGAGTGGGCCTCAATGAAGTCAGCCGCGTGAGCCTCTTCCGACATCCAAGCTCAACTAGAGGAATTCAAAGCTGAATGTGCAATCCTGAAGAGGGCCATCGCCAATCCAGCCAGCAGCTCATTTGCACATACTCCCTCCCACATCAAGATTAGGGAGCCAACACCCTATTCGGGTACTCGCAACGCACGAGAGCTTGACAACTTCTTGTGGCAAATGGAATAGTACCTTGCCACCACTAATGTGACTGATGAAACGACTCAGGTGTGTACTGCTACTATTTCATTGATGGATGTCACTATGTTGTGGTGGCGTAGAAGGTGTGTTGACATAGAACGTGGTACGTGTGTTATTCGTACCTGGGCTGACTTTAAACGAGAGTTGAAGAGACGGTTCTACCCAGAGAACATGGGGTACCTCGCTCGCCGCAAGATGAAGACTCTCAAGCATGGCGACTCACTCCATGAATATGTCAAAGAGTTTTCAGCCCTCACATTAGAAGTCACTGATATGTCAGACAATGACTTATTGTTCAACTTCATGGATGGCCTAAAGCTTTGGGCCGAGCTCGAGCTCCAACGATGTAATGTTCAGGACCTTGCCTATGCCATGGCCGTAGCCGAACAACTTAGTGAGCAGAGACTGTCGAATGATGAAGGAAGCAGACCAGCCAGCCCACGTACCACACATTCGAGTGGGGGAGATAGACAACCAAGTCCCCCAAAGGAGAAGCAGCCCTTCAACCACAAACCAGTCGAGCACCACAAAGGGAAGCAACCACAAGGAAGTCGAAGCTACTACAACAACATATATCAAGGGAGACCTAGCTGTCCTCCCACTTGTTATATTTGTGGGGAGGAGCACTTGACCAGGAATTGCCCAAAGCGAGCGAAGTTGAATGCCCTCATTGCCAAACTAAGTGATGATGAGCAGAGTGATGGGGAACGGAGTACCCAGGCGCCAAGAGTGGGCGCCCTCCAACTTTTCAATGTTATGATGAAGAAGGGGGTTACTTCGAAGCAGCCCGCCTCGGTCAAGAGAGGACTGAGGTATGTTGACATATGCCTTGGTGGGAGACCAACAAGGGCCCTAGTTGACAGAGGGGCCACTCACAATTTTATCTCCACTGCAGAGGCCAAGAGACTTAACTTGGCCATTTCAAAAGAGCCTGGCTGGCTCAAAGTTGTTCACGCAGGTACAAACCCCATTGAAGGCATGGCTCGTCGAGTAAGGCTTCGAGTCGGCACCTAGGACAAGGAGATTGATCTCTCCGTAATACCCATGGATGACTTTAATGTTGTCTTGGGCATGGACTTTTTGACATAGGCAAGAGCTGCACTAGCACCACCTCATTTAAATGTCTTGTTGATCAAGGACGAGTTGTCACCTTGTATGGTCGAAATGATTGTTTCAGCTGACACCAAGAAGAAACAAGTCTCAGCCTTTCAGCTCCAACATCCAATCCCACATCAAGAGACGTCACAAGACTCGATAGCAGCAACCAAGGACACTACCACCAGACGTGATTGTGCCAACTCCAACAAGAAGACAACGCCACAGCAGCAACGACATCAACAGAAGCCACATCCGCAGTAGAAGCCTCATGTGCCCTTAATTGATGGGCCCAATAGAAGACCCAAGGCTGTGTCCAATTTCGCCCACATCTACTACCACAACCACCAGGAAGAGCGAGTACCACCCAAGCCATTTAGGGAACACTATCGCACCATCCCTTAGGCTAAATCCCGTAGTAGCCTTGTGAGTCACCCTTGGGGAAAAATTCATGGGAACCAACGCCCCAACAATCCAAAATACCATTTTGACCCTTACCTGGCCAAAACCTTCCATATAGCCAAGCTGAACCAGCCACTAACATACCTTGAGGCCGCCAGAAAAGGACTTAGCCATAGGAAACCCCAACAGAATAAGCCAATCCAACCATGCCACCAAAATATACACCTCGGCCTTGGACGATAGCCGGTTCGTGGAACAGTAGAAGAACCTTCCTTCTACATCAGTGACTCTAAGGGACCAATCAAAGTTGATCTCCGAGGACGTAGATCAAATTGAGTGGGGGAGACTATCACAAGTGACTCCTTCATCGCACCATCAATCACCTACCTTCGTGCCATCAGAGTGCCTATAGTGTGCCTTTATGGTGTCATCATGTGTGTCATGGGTGGGCTATGTATGTATCTTGTAAGGGGGGGACCACCAATGGTGTTATTGTAATTACCTAGTATGATTTTCCACTCTTTTGCTAATTCGTGTGCCATCTTATTGCCTTTTTGTGTGTGTTTGCTTTGTTGCTTAGGCTTACTCGCCCCATTCGAGTGCCGCGTGGGGCCTCAACGATTAACCCCGTGACACTTGGCTCCAGATTTGGCAGAATCAATAGTGTTTGAGACCATGTTTTACAACGGTTAATGGAGAAGGAAGATCAATCATGAACTTACCATCGTCTTCCAAGGTTGAACTTGACAGGAAATCCCGGGCAAATTATAAACATTCAGGGAAATCAAATGCTTCAGCGATTCAGCCTGCTCAGGGAGGCATTTATTCACACGGAGAGCTCGTACCAACATTACTATCCCCACAACCAAAAATATCCCAACCATACATTGGAAGCAACTGTAGGGAGAATCACAAAATCAAGCAAATTATAACCAAGTTTCAAAAAAACAACGGAAAAATATTTTTCTCCCTCTTTGTGTGAATCTGTTAGGAAACAATTTAGTAGAGCTTAAACCAAAGAACAAGCACACAAGAACACAACCAAATTTATGTGGAAAAACCTTCCCGGTGTGGGAAAGAAAAAAACCACGGTCACCCAAAAACTTTCACTATCAAGAAAGTGGTTGTACAAGGGTTCTGTCTAGATAAAACTAGAGGCATACAATCAGCAAGTCATCAAGAAAATATGTTTCTTGGAAACTAACAACTATCTCAAGATAATGGAGAAATCTCACCCAAAACGGAGGTACTGTTCGCGGACTTAGATCTCACAAACCAGTGAGCCAAAACAGATCTCCACCGTTCAAATTGAAGAACCTTAAGTTGCGAACATGCCTGCAAAGTTTCAGCTCAATCGGACCACAAACGACCTTCGATCGTAGCACAAAATGAAAAACTGCGCAGACTAGAATTTCAAGAATCCGCTCATTTCCTGTCTCCGTTTTTGCACGGGATTCTCTTCATTTTTCTTATCTTCTTCTCCCAATCTTTTTGGCAAGTAACACAATTAAAAGGTTATTTCCTTTTCCTATTTTCATTTGAACAAGAATACCCTCATCCATAGGCTCAAAAATACCACACGGGTTTCTTAAGCCATCCTCTACATAAGAGGGAAACCCAACAGCAACAATCACTCAACGTATAACTTCGGTACACCTTGCATCACGATTCCACAGAAAATGAATAACTTCAGCTATCGATCAAAACGGCAGGGCATCAGTACAAATATGTAGTGCATACCCAAACCAATTAATAATCAAAAATGTTATATTTGGTTTGAGGGAAAATTTAGGGAAAGAAAGGAAAAGGCAACGAAATCTATACAAGATTGAACCTTAGTTCAAGAAAATGGACATGGAAAATTGCGCTGGGACACCTCAGTTCCTTATGGGCAAGCATTCATTCATGGGTTGAATTATGATGCACATGATACCAGAAAGTCTTATAATCAATCAACGGGTATCATAAAAGTGGTAACAAGTCAACTCGGTTTTGATTAGAATTTTGTCCATTAGTGTACCCACCTATTGAGAATAAAAAGGTTGTTAGTTGAAATCTTTAGGCACAAGTATTTAATTGACTCAGATAGAGTCCTTGTAAAGCCATGAATTGTGTTCATTTTGGGTCTTGTGGGTCCAGGTTGGTAGTTAGGTAGAGAGTGATTGGATTGAGTAGGGTGGTGGTTTTATAATGGAGATCAGGTTTTTAGGAGTCAATTATTCAAGAGTTTATTTAAGTTATAATTCTCCTCTTAATTAAATTATTAAGAGAATTATCCTTTTGAATTGAGAATGATCTCTTTGGAGGTTTTCGTTTCTCTGGTGTTTTGATTGATCAAAGCCTTTTTAGTATCACATCTTTCAGGCATCATAGATTTTCCCTAAGATGTTTCCATCTCTTTAAGCTGACCCAAACCTGGTCACAAGTGCTACGGGACCATCTTGAGGAAGAACAAGTTGTATATCTTCTACGTGACATTTCATAATAGCTGAAGTGGCCAAACTGAAGATTTTATTGCTTTGTCTTTTAATGCTCGGTTTGAAAGGAGTACAAATATGTAAATTACAAAACCTTGCATTTTGTATTATTTTGTATGTATTTATACTGTATATATTTGTATTTGTACTCCTTCCAACCTAAGTCTTCGCTGAGTTTAGAAAAAGTACAAATGCAAATATGTATTATGCAAATACATACAAAATAATGCAAAATATAAGGTTTTGCACTCTATATATTTGCATTTGTACAAATACATACAAAATAATATAAAATAAAAGATTTTGTGTTCTACATATTTGTATTAGTACTCCTTCCAAAATGGAGCCTTAAGCTCAGTTTTGCACTGTACATATTTGTACTTGTACTCTTCGCAAACTGAGCGCCTTACCGAGTAAGTTTTTAAAGAGCATATAAAATGCAGTCTCCTTTCAATATTTTACTATTTAACAACTTTATTCACAAAAGGAAAGAAAAAGCAAAAGTAATAAATTGTTCAGTTCAGCAACTCTTTTTTTTTTTTTTTTGGTTGAAAGGAGATGTTTATATTATTAAAATAAACTAGAAACCTTACAAAGCCTTGGGAGTAGTAATACCATACATATCACCTAACGGTAGTCCCTTTAACGTAGAGGGAGTTTGAGCATATACATTTAACCCAATGGATTGAGATAAGTCAATATTGGCTAATCTCTATAATTGCTTGATAACCATAATGAGGTATTTGCTCCAAGTAGTGAAGTGAGTCGTGAAATAAGCCAACAAGATTCCACTGCTGAAGTCCAAGTATGCAGCATAGTAATAGTAAGAGTCTGTTTCCACCACCAAGTATTGAAGACCATTGTCCACTGCAAGTCCAAGGCCTTCACAGATTCCCCACATTTCAGCCACCTCGATTGAAGCAATACCAATGGAAGGAAACCTGTAATCCATCTGCCAAACTGTAATTGGATTGGTAGAAAAGTAGAAAATAAGAGAGACAGAAAGTTGAGGGAAATCTCATAAAGAATTTTACAAAAACTGTCAAGAACTTTTTTTCCAACTTTCTGTTTCTCTCTTATTTTCTATCAAACCAAATATAGCCCATAATAGACCAGAACAACCCAATTAATAATTGGTTTTATCAGTGTGACCAGATAAGACCCAATATCTTACAAGCCTTGGGTTGCTAATTTTCTTTCTCTTCTTAACAAATCAATAAATCCCCTTTTTTCTGGTAAATAAAATGACAATTTCAGACACCTTGTAGAAATTTATTATAGATAAACCATGGGAAAGCCATATATAAAACCAGACCATACCCTATTATATATCAAAGTAACTCCCCAAACCCTCCTTGCAGTTAAAACTCAAAGCCAAAATTTACAAGCCATGAATCTTAATTAAACAAGGGTTGGGGTTTTCTTTGGGAACAATCACCTCTTTAAAGTTATCAGAGTTAAAGAAAGGGTAAATCTGAGATGTTTCAAAGAAAGGGATGACAGGTAATTTCAGAAAAGCTGGGAGAAGCAAGTAGAAAGAAGTTAGTGTTGAAGCTAGAGGGAAAGTTCTTACTTTTAGATTTGATTGAGAAAAATCCTGTTTTTAGAGTCATCTGATGTTTTTAGGTCCATGTGGAGAAAGTAAGGATTTGTTTGAAGGATGAGAATGCCATGGATGTTGGCATGTGATTTTCAGAGCTGTTTGGGTGAGAGTGACACCATGACTGCAATTTATGCCATACACAAGTGATATAACCACAAAGAGAAAGAAGAGGGGGTAATAGTGTGACCTGATTATGAATTTAAAGCTGATGTAATTGAACACTGAAACAACAAATTGAGGATTCAGACATAGACCCCATCAACCAGAGCTGTATAAACAATCCCAACCACCTTCAAGGATGAATATTAATTGGACAATCACCGTCAATGTAATCAGCACTAAAAACATTGTCTTTCTAAATTCATATTCACACAAGTTCATTTGAGGGCTGTATATAATTTTAACTGCAAAAGAGCAATGGAAATTTGAGTGTGGACCCCTAAAAGAAACTGCAGGAGTAATGTTAACTGCAATGACCATCCACCATATGAGGGCATTTGAGACCCCTAGTTGTAGGCCTTCCAGCACTTTTGAGACCTTAAATTGCAATAGAACAGCTACTGCAGTTACCAATGTGAGACCAATACCTGGAGCAAAACATGATAATTGTCTTACAACATTCCAGCTCCAGTGGACTATAGGGGGCACTGCCAACAACATGAAGCTCATTATGAAAAGCAGGACACAGATATATAAGCACACAAACAACATATATGGGGTCAGCTACATGAATCCTGTTTGACATTCTGTTCTGTTTAGTGCCATATCCATTAAATTATGAGCACTTAAATCAATTCTTACTACTTCAACCAATTAGGTAAACATCTAATCACTAATTAAATAAATAATAGGCCCATATAAACGTACAGACAACACAACAAATCATTGGATGGTTTCATGACCAGTTCCTCAGGGGGTGTTGAGGAATGATATAGCAGGGGGAAAAAAAAAAGCTTCGCTGCCCAATCAACTTAACCACTGGAAGTTTCATATTTTGATAATAAAATTTTCTTTTCAATGATCAAAAAAATCAACTTGACTACCTTAACCATTTTCTCAAGGCAATGACAAAGGCATCCAACTGTTCAGGAAAAAAAAAGGATTTTGCCAACTGGGGGGCTGGCATCAAATATATTATGCTCCAAAATAGAAAAATACTGGTAAAAAAATGTTTACTGGAGGCAACACAACTTTTTTTCTGAAAGAAAGGTAACGAAATCTGTATATGATAAAGAAATTACTGTACTCACTACAATTACTAGATAGAAGACAACTTCAAAAAACAGTAATTAATAGAAATTTCTTTTCTGAATTCTCCAGAGTTTTAAATGGTTGAAGTAAGTTTCCTACATAAGATTATTCTGATACATGGTTTTTTCACTGAAAGAAAATTAATCTTTTCTTTTTTTTTTTTTACAATGCTCCATTTTAAAAGCCCACTAGCCTGAAGTCACTAGCTAGTAAAACCCACTAATTAATACCAATGCTCATTGTGATTTTAACATTACCAAAAAAGAAAAAAAAAAAAAAGCAATATTGAATTATCATAGGCATGCTTTGTACTTTTGACTGCAAAGGTACATTAATGTTCTGCATAGGTGGGACATAGCCAAATGAAGGATATAGTAGAAAAAACTCAGAAACAGATTTGTCAACTCATGAAAGTCATCTATAAGCCTAAAAAAAGTACAACCTTCATGTGTATATTGGCTGTAAATGTTGATTCAGGGCCCAAATCACAAATTGTTGCCAAAAAGAAACAAAGAATTTTCAAGAAGGGATAAAACTTACTAATTGCCAGGAGTTCAGAGTTCCTATAATAGGAATTTGTACAGCACTGGATTCAGGAAATCTTCCACTCTGTCAAAAGCAACATAAGTTTGCTGCACTTATCCAAATTATGAGCATGTTGTGGATGAAGGGAAAGCAGTATGAAGGGATATAGACATACTAATTTACTTCTAACATGTTTTCAAATTGTATGTCAAGAAGAAATCCTTGGACCAGATCTCATTAGCACCATGTAATTTGTAATGGTGAGACCCGACACCATAAACAATTCAATAATTAATATATGAAAGCCACATGATTAGCAAGTTGTCCACTCTCTGTATACCAAATAACCCTTCAGAAGTCAGAACTTTAAGAATGGAATAAAAATTCAACAGGGTTTATTTTGAACCATTTCCTCTGGGGCCACGGGGGTTTGGGACTTGAAAATAGGTTATTAGTTTAGATCCTTGACAAGACAAATCCACAAAAGTCAAGTGATTGCAAATTGCAATGACGACTAAAAGTTAATTTCACAACTCCATGAGTATAAAAATTTTTGTTCTTCTTTTTCTTCTTTTATGGATTTTTTTCCAATAATTGAACTAATTCAATGGATAAGGTGGTAGAAATGCCATGAAAATGGAAAAGGCGTTAGAGCAGAATTTGGGGTGTTTAATGTCCTTTAGCCTTATTATTAAGAGATAACGTTTTTCATTGGATATGGCACTGAACAGAATGGAATGATGAAACAGGAATCATGTAGATAACTCCATATAGTTGGGAGTTGGGATAAGGCTGTAATGCTGGTGATGGCAATCATGGCATTAACATTTTTTATTCTATTGTTTAAGACAGAAGTTAAACCAAGTTTACTATGCTAACATTTTGCACCAAATGGAATTACGGAAACAACTACAAATGACAATTATTCCAATGATTAATAAAAAAATAAGATTATGGAAGACCAAATAAATGGTTTACCATGAAAACCAAGAAAGAAAGTCTTATAATGTTGTTCAACATAAAATACTGATAAACATGCTATGAAAATTGGAATTACATCTTTTCTGAGAACTAAAATGACAGGACCACCAAAATTGAATACATTGATAAAACACATTTAAAAAATAGAAATAAAAAAATCCTTTAAATTAACTTGATATAAATCAATCTAATACATTACCTTTGTGACACTAGCAGAAGATGCATGGTAATAGAAATTTGCCATAGCCGTTGTGCTTCTTTGCAATGAAACCATTTTGTCTAATGTCTATACATTTATCTCTATTGCCTTTCCCTCTTCCCTATCAGCCTTAGACGTAAATGAAGTAGACATCTTAGTTTTATAAACTTAACATGTTCAGAGAAACAACACCTCAGCAACTCCTGGTCATTGAAGTGATAATGTTTTTTTTATTGATCAATTTTCAGGTGATATTATTTCAATAACCAAACTAGTATTACTCTATGGTGTATATAGGGAACATAAGCAAGGTCCATGAAACTTTCAATCAAAATTTCCTACATGAAAATTCATAGATTGATAATTCTCAGATAAGGCTTTAAATTTCATTGCAGTAGTTAGTCAGTGTTTTATTAACACATTCCCAGGTTCCTGCAGCAAAATTAAATAGTTACTTGCAGTAAGTTAAGGTATTTTAGCACATTTATTCTTGATATTGTGTTCATTTGAATTCATGCCTTCATATAAAGCACCTATAAAGACAAACATCTGTGAAGCTTTCACGAAAGCAAGTTCTCATTAGCATTTTTTTCCGATCAGCAATAAGGATTGATTCATTAATTTCTCATTAGCAATTCTGCAAGCTAGACCAGTCCTCGCCAGAAAATGAAAGACTAAATTGACCTAAAATACCTCAGCACTTAATTACCAATACATAGACTAGGGTAACCGAACCAGTACCACAGGTTTTTGGAAAACTGGTAAACGAAACCGAACCGAAGCCGGTCGGTTAACGGGTTGACCAGTCTGGCTAACCATCAGTTCGGTTCGTCGGTTTTTCAGTTTTTTAATTTTTACAATATATTATAAAAATATATAAATATATAATAAAAAAGTACAAATGTATATAAAATATTATATTTTAAATAATAAATAATATATCATATATTATAAATATATATTTATATATAATGCATATTTATTAATTTATAATATATAATATACATAATATACATAAATATATATATAATATATAGAAATATATGTATGCCGGTCGGTTCGGTTAACTGTCGGATCTCTATATTGGTTAACCAAAACCGAACTGGTACCTTCGGTTTTTTTAAAACACCGAACCAACCGGTTCGATTAACCAATTTTTCGGTTTTTTTTTTCTTTGCTCACCCCTAACATAGACTAGCTTGGAAACTTTCTGTCATACTCCATGAATTGATGACAATTTCTTAATAAAATAGATTTATCCAATTGATATTATGTTAATACTTCACTCTAAGAAACTGACCATGAAAGAGCAATTAGCACGGAATTTACAGATGATGCACTCAGCCACTTTACAGAATCAATTTCTGGATATTAGCATATCAGTGAATCAATATTACAATCAGCGGACAATTTGAGCCCTCAATTTATAGTTTGGCGGTTATGCTCAAATTACCAAATACCTAAATGGAACTTGAAGAAATACTGTCAACCAAGAGCTTGTAAGTCTATATTACAATCAAAGGTCAACAATATAATACAAGCTGAAAGACTAAGCTCTTAGAGGAGTCAGAAACATACAGTTGGTCTTGATGTCATTGTTTCTTAAACAATGGAGAGATCATTAGGTCTTTAGGGCCAGATTGCAGAGAACACTGAGCCCCAATTTCAGCAAAAGGGTGCAACTTCGGTGCTAATCAGTTTAGACAATTCAATGATAAAGCCTGATACAGGTATGCCTTCAGTCAATTCAACCTAACCAGTCACTGGAATTCAGAAACCCAGGAAAATAACTCCTTTCTTGAACTTTGAGTCAGGAAACTACCTCAATCTCAGCTATTTCTCCCTCATCCATCTTATTCTCCTTTCCAAAAGCAGGAGTTGGAGGTATATCTACTGAAAGGGTGCCTTCTAATACTTTAGCAACTTCCCCAAAGGAAGGTCTAAGGAACGGTGGGTCATGCATACACCAAAGAGCTATTCTAAGCATTCTTTCTACACCTTCCCACTCTACAACACTGTTATTTATCTCAGTTTTGTACTTCCCTTTAACCAAAGTGTACAGGTTGTCTTTAGGTATGTCCCTATTTCCCATTAAAATCTGTAGCAGCATCTCCCCAAACATGTAGATATCTCTCTCAGGTAGTGACTCTGATGAAGCAGCAGCTTCCTTTTCTAGAAATCTCTGGAGTCCAAAATCCGTCACCTTAGGAACTAGCTTCTCATCAAGCAACACGTTCTCAAGCTTAAGATTGCCATGAGGAATGCATTGTTGACACTCAGAGTGCAAATACGCAAGGGCTCGTGCTACACCAAGAGCAATATCAAGCCTCTGGTGCCAGTTCAATTGGCTTCTTCCCCCCTTTGTATTGAACAGCCATTTGTCAAGAGAACCATTAGGTATATACTCATATATCAGAATTTTGCGCTTTGACTCAAAGCAGAAGCCTTTTAGAGGCACAAGATTTCGGTGGTGGGTGCCACCCAAGGTAGAAACTCCCATTCTGAAGTCCCTCTCAGAAGATGAAACAGGAGCTAGCACCTTAGCAATTACAGGTGTTCGGTTGGGTAGGATACCTTTAAACACACTTTGCCCAAGTTGATCTGAGAAGTTGGTGGTCAGATCTTTCACTTCTTCATAGGATAATCTGATAAGAGCACTGTAATGTGGGTTCATTTGTGCATCCTTCCCAAAGGGGATTCTACTCTGAGCCTTAATCTGCCTTCTCTGAAGGATGAACCAAAAGACAAACATCTCCAAAGTAAGAAAGGCGGACACTGTTATTAAAACTATTGCAATAATAGCAACCATTAGATTCTTACTACTCTCTACATGAGAAACGGATCTTTTTGATGATATGGGAATTGATGCTCCATTTCCATGAGCATTAGTTTCTTGGGCAGAAACTGCCACTGGAACAGAACAGATCTTCAGGAATGAATTTGCAGGGACAGATGGATCCATATATCCACTGATAAAGTTTGTTCTTTTGATAGTGCAAATGCCAGAACCATTATTCTTTGCAGTCACAGCAGTACAAGAAATGTCTTTGGAACAATACTCTTTGCAACCCTCCTCACTTAACATAATATCGACATCATGAGGGGGATAAAGACTGTAAAGAACAGTATGCTTGAGTACCATTATGCTTGCTTTTGTCTTACAGCTCTGCAAATCAACCATTCTCCTGCACCCAGAAGGACCAGTGTCCATTCCAAGAGGGCCAGCTCCAGAATTCCATGAATACTTGGATAAGCAATCACAAGCGGGTCCTGTTGAATTGTATTTACAGAAGCTATAGAGACCACATGAACCAAAAACATCGCACTGGTTCTCAAGAGCTTGCCATCCCACCTTCCATGTAAGGACACTATTATCCCACGAGTACATTCTCAAGTTACCATCAGCATCCATCCGGAAATGCCTCAAAACCACAGATGGGTCATTAAAATCCCTGCTTGATTCGAACCAAACTGATCTGTTATTAGCGTCAAAAAGTCCAATTACCCCGCTAGCCTGGAATCTTGCTTCCTCGACAACAACAGAGGATGTCAAATGGCTGCTCCAGTAAGTAACATTGTTCTCCCAAACTAGAGAAAGGCCTCCAGAGCGCCGAAGCACAAGATTGTAATAGCTAGAGATAGAATTAGTTGAAGGCGCTCGAAGGGCTTGAGGGAAATGGAGTGACTGACCAGGAAGGAGAGTGTTTGTTGGGCTACTAAAGCTCTCCCAAAGTATTTTGCCCTCATTACCCAGAAGAACCAGATTGCCATTGTCCAGCAGAGTTGCAGTTTGAACACCAATGCTGCTAGTATTACTGCTCCAAACAAGCAAAGCACTGAGGTTATCAAACAATACCAGGCTTCCATCCATGGAAAGCCTCAATGTGGAGTTCTCAGAAACCCTAAATCCATCACCAATAGTCCAAACAGGCACATTTGCAGCTTTGTTTCCCAAGTTATACCGTATCCCAACAACAAACCCATCATATTCTTTCTGATAATCATCCAAAAACCCGAAAGCAAAGACCCCATTCTCAGACACCCAGGTCCTACTTCTTCCGTACCCAGATATCTCAAAACCAAGAGGGACTGAAACCATTGGAAGCACTTCACAAAACCCAGAGGCTAAAGAACCCAAAACAAGAAATAGAGCAAAAATAGAGCCAAAACCACCAGTACAGTAGCGCTTGCAGCACTTACCTTCGAAATGCCTGATGCTAACTCTTGGTTTGAGCTGCTTTCTCCAGACCCCATGCATTGCAACGGGAACCACCGAGTGAATCATTTAGGAATCAATGTCACAGAGTTGGAAAACAAGCAGATGAGGTGTGTTAAAGTTCTGAGGTGGGGATAAAACTAAAAAGCATGATAAAAAGTAGTGAGCTTTATCAAAGATTTTCAAGAGGGGAGACTGGAGACACTGTATTTGAATCTTGGGAACGGGATTAGTAGAGGGGTACTAGCCTAGGCTAGAAGGACAAGAAACAAGTCTTAAATCATTTTTTGAAGAAACCCATTGACATTTTTGCTTTCTCCCTCTCAAAATACCAGTTCTCGGGGGGAATTTTTGTTCTACAGCTGGTTAACAGTCTTTCTTGAATTAAGCAGAATGTTATATTAAATAAAACCCAAATTTTAAAATTTAAATTTGCTCAATTGTTAATCTAAATAATTAAGAATAGCCTAAAAAGGATTAATTCTGATGAGTTCAGAGTTTCTTTTCCTAGTGGGCTCGATGGTGTGTGCCTAACAAAACGAGACCGGATCTGCTCCTGACACCTGGCGTCTCACAGGCGCCTCGCACACATATCCTTCCGTATTTATTAATTATTATTATTCACGAAAGATATTCTCAATGCACGGTGATGTGCTGTAAGGCGCCCATTGTGTGGAGCGGATCCCACTTCTAACAAAACAGGCTAGACTTGATTTTACGCCTTTTTTTATTGAAAGTTGTGCGGACGTTGCAGGAGTGTAATTTGGTTTCATGCAAAAGGACAAGAAATCCAATAGTACGTGTGAACCACATGTCATACAGGCGATCATCATACACAGCCACATTATTGCTCTACCTCTACCATAAATCTGGCTTCTTGGCTCTCCTCCTATTGGATTGGACGGAGACGGGATTCCCTGCAAAGTATGGGAATCCAGCCGCAGATCCGGAACATCTTCCGATATATGCTTGGAGATATTTTCAATGTGTGACTGAATTATGACACTGTTGAATTTATTTTTGTAATAGAGATGAAGAAATTCATTAATATAAAATTTTTAGGAGGTACATATCAACTCAAATGCGCCGAACCAAGTAGAAAAATGGTTTGCCATCAGGGGAAAGGCTTGCACGGGCTAAATGATGAGTTATTCTATTTGTCTTCTTCCCGTAGTGGAGGACTTAAGATTGGGTAAAATGTTATGAGAAGCTACAAATATCTGACCATACATTTTTTAAGGGTTAAAATCAGACTATTTATTGGAATTGATGGCTAAAACAGTTTTTAAAGAATCAGATTCCACCAGAATTTTATCTAACCCATCTTTTAGTGATTCCCAGCTGCCCAGTCGAATGGCTCTTCCTTCACCATCAACGATTGATTGGCAGTGAACTCGGTCTCCTCGAATACCAACTTTCCCTTCCTGGTTCCTTATGACACAGGTGAATCCCGCCCACCTAGAGGATGCATCAAAACTTGCATCACAATTCACCGTCATCCATTGGTTAGGAGGGGGTGCCGTCTATTGTTTGTTACAGTTTTTGGCTCCAAATGTTATATGAGTTGTAGAAGTTCCTTTCACATACTAGTGCTCTTCCTCACCACCGACAAAGTTGCCCAAGTATTTGTATCCTCATCAGGGTAGCTTGTCTTTTGAAACCAAGACATGATTCAATTACCTAAGTTCCTAGATTCCACAATCTCATAGATAAAGCCTAATGGGGATTGAAACCAGACTGCTTTCGCGAATGAGCAACTGAAAAGGAGGTGTTTCACATCTTTCTCTTGTCCACATCTTGGTCATATCCCATCAATTTTATTTGTCGATGTTTCAGCTTCATGCTGACACAAATGGCTCGTCAGCACACCTGCCAAATGAAGTTTTAAATTTTAGGAGGAACTTTCAACTACCAAACTTTCTTCCATAAAGTTGGTGGCGCTTGTGTTAAGATTCGGTTATTGGTTGCTCTTCTTGTTTCTTCATTTAACTTACAGGCGATTTGGTAATCATGTTTCACCAAGTACTGACCATCCTTTTGAGTAAGCCCAGATGAGTTTATCTTCCTCCTCTTACATGTTCAATGGTATAGTCAAGATACTTGCAACCTCTGATGCTGAGAACAGTCTGGCCAACATTGTCTGATTCCATCAGTGTAGGTTACATAAAATCAAATCCTTGACTTTCAAAACCTCACATCGCTAGGGTCTGGGGAAATGGATTTTAAAATCCTCTGAGGAACACAACCAAGGGTCTTCCCAAATAAGTATGTTAGCCCTCAAACCAATATGCCAATAGAAATTGCTTTTGAGAAATTCCATACCGTGAGTGATGCTCTGCCAAATCTATGAGGAGCAAGGGGGTAGTTTGAAGTCAATAGTGGCGATCTAGATGAATACAAAGATATTAGAAGTTTTCCCTAAAAGGAATCCAAGCTATTTAGTAGCCTCCATGCCATTTTCCCAAGGAGGGCCCAATTGAAAAGCTTTAGTTTCTTCTGGGGTCAGAAAACAAATGAGAGAAAATTACACTGACTAAATTGGAATAAACTCTGCCTAGACAAATCTAAAGGAGGTATGGACACTATGTTGAATTCGAGTTATAGATTTGAGTTCAAATTCAGCTTAATTTATAAAAACTTATATATTTGATTTGGCATGGCTCCAGCTTGATTGTGAGCTAAACTTCTTATAAAAAAAATAAAAATTATACATATATAATATATAAGCTTGATTAGGCTCACTAGCCTCATAAGTATGGGTGATCATGTCGGCTTGGCTCAACCATCAAATTTTTGGGCTTGGGCCTAAGTGTTTGTGTGCAAACCTGCATCAAGCCCAAAAATTTCTAGGTTGGGCTTGGGCCCAACACTTCAAGTCCAGCCCAGACCTAGCCTGGCCCGTAATATAATATAATATAATATATTATGATATAAAAATATTATATCATGTTTAATAAACTATATATATATATATATTTAATATTCTATATTTTATATGTTAACACATGTGCCAATATAAGAGTCAACTTAAGTATGAGAACAACCCTCTATGGCAAGACCTTCATTCTCATTCGTGAACAATGTGAGACTTCTCACTATTGAATGTTGTTTCAAGTCCCACACTGCTCAAGAGTTAAAAAGGATACTAAGCCAAGCCTAAAATAAGGCATATGCCTTATTTTTTGCACCATAGGCCCAAAGTCTAGTCAAGTCCAACCAAGCTTAGACGTGTAATATTTTCCATTTATTATATATTAATTAATTTAAAAAAATTAAATGATTAAATTTTTATTAGATCCATTGGACCCAAAATCATTAGGCCTGAAAAAGCTCATAAGCTCAACCTGGGCCTGTGTAGGGTCAATTGGGGTGAAATCTAGGCTCGGGGTGTGGGCCAGGTTGGGTTCAAGCCTAGGTTAAAGTCCTTATCCTCAATGCAAAACCCGGCCCATGATCACCCCTACTCACAAGTTGAGTTTCATTGGGCTCAAGCTCAGCTTAATTAGTAATATTAGGCTTGACAAAGCTTGGTCTTAACCTAGCCAAACCAAGCTTTTCATGAGACAAGTTTGAATAGCTAATGAGAAGCTCAATTCATGCCCACCCCTAGGGGTGTCCATGGTTGAACCATGGACAATTTTTGCAAACTGAACCAATCCTATCGGTTTTTCAATTTCTCCAAACTGAAATCGAACTGGTACTACCGGTTAACCGGTTCGTCGGTTTCGGTTTTTGGCTGGTTTAGTTCGGTTTTTTAGTTTTTTATATTTATAATATATCTTATATAAATATATGTATAATATTATATTATAAATAATAAATGATATATAATATATTATAAATATTATAAAAATATATAATATGTATAATATTTATAAATATAATATATGTATACATTTATATATATATATATATATATATATATGTATACATTTATATTTAAAATATATATAAAATATACATATAAATATATATACCAGTTGGTTCGGTTAACCATCAATTTTTTCTAGGGTAACCGAAAACCGAACCACTCCTTCAGTTTTTCAAAATTACCAAACCAATCAGTTTAGTTAACTGCATTTTCTGATTCGGCTTTCTCGATTTGGTTCAGTTTTTTGGTTTTTTGGTTTTTCATGGACACCCCTACTTTTAAGATATCCAACCTCCTCATATTGGACAAAGACAACGGGATTTCCTACAAGTAAAAGCTTTGCACACACTTTGGAAGCATGGGAACTTAGTTGTACATTGGGAACATCTCCCCATAAACTTAATATACACGCTTGTAAGATATTCTTAATGTGTTGTAGGATGCTATATGTGCAGGATTTCTAGGCTCTAGACAATGTGGCGTGCTCTACTTAATTCTACAGACAAGTACTAATACACACGATGCAAAATTCTGAATTCCAACCCCCCCTCCCCCACTACTAATGCATTTCCCCTGTACTTTGGGGCTATAAAATTCTGATCTGGGCTGATTGGTCATTCTCCTTTAATTCTATTTTTTGACTCTTCATTCATCAACACCATTCATTTACCCTTAAAAAAGTAGTCATTCATTGGTGGTCTGTCTCTTCAATGAAGAAGTTCTGAGTGGTGGTGGTGGGATCAATATTTTAAGATTGTAAGACTCCAACCAGATTAAAAACTGAATGTTCAATGGGTCATTGTTCGTGGTTTGACCATCTTATCCGATCCGAAATACTGGGTGGGACAGAATAAAATCCAATATGTGGGAAAGTCTTACAAAAACTCCTTAAAGAAAGGTTCAAAATATCCTTATTGAGTATCAGATAAGTAAACTTGGATATAGATATGGATATGATATTTTTTGGAAATGCATGAATACAATTAGGGTTGGCAATGGGGTAGGTTCAGGGAGAGTTTTGTAAATTCTAGACCTTATTCATCTCTCTAGACCTCCCAACCTATACCCTCCCCAAAACTAGTAGCGGGTTGGATTTGAACCGTTCCTACACATGAAAATACAAAACCTTCCTCGACCCTACCCTCCCCACATTTGAGGGTGGGTGGGTTTAGTTGGTAGCTAGGGTCTATAACCCACATCTAATTTCTTTTTACTATTTCTGTTATATATAAGAAATAAACAAGTAAAATAACATGAACATGCACCAAAATTTCTAATTATTTGATTAAAACATGTAAAACACATAAATGATCAATTATCATTTGCATAAAATTCAAAATGTTACTATATTCAACACCTAATACATAAGTTCACATGTCGTCCAACAATATACGGGTCGGAGAGGATTGGGTTTAGTCTAATACTATACCCTACCCTACATACCCACCTCAAAATCTACTTTTTCTAATAAAAGGGATGGATACATGTCAAATAGGATAGAAATTGCCATCCCTAAGACTTAGTTTAAAATAATACAAAAAAAAAGACTTAGTTTAGAAGAAAAAGTACAAATACAAATGTGTACAGTGCAAAAATAATAATGCAAAATAAGGTTCAATTTAAAAAGAGTGCAAATACAAATATATACAATACAAATACAGACAAAATAATATAAAATATAAAGTTCTGCAATCTACATATATATATTTGTACTCCTTCCAAACTGAGACTAAGGCTATGTTTGGTGGCAATGCAATTTTATTTGCACTAGTACAAATGTATGAAAGTGCAAATGAAAAAAATGCAAATTATCATTTAATTCGGTTTTGAGTTTTACTTTACTCTGCTTTATGTCTTATTTACTTCATTTATATTGCAATCAAACAAAGACAAAATTTGAAACAAAAATAAATCAAAATTTACATTCAAATCATCTACATTTCCATGATTTTGCATCAGTGCAAATTTATTTGCGTTGCAACCAAACACAGCATAAAGATTCAAACACGAATTCTTGGAGATCCAGAAGTTATTCCCCCTGTATTCTCACACAAGCCTAATCCAACACCGACAGACCTTGAGGATCTTAAGCTGTTAATCCTTCTAACCAAGAGCTAGCATAGTACAGACACTGTTCTGACTTAATAAATATAGACTAGCTAGGAATTTAATAAATTCTCTAATCTTAGAATAGCGACATGGTTACACCTTGGCGCCTACTACTTAAATGGTGGATAGGAACCTACTAAACAATGTAACTCTGATGATCATTGCATTCAAATGATTCAGCGTGTTTAAATATTCCTTCTTATTAATTCCGGGTTTCTCAGAGGAGATGGTGTAAGAAAAGCTTAGGTTGCGTTTGGATAAGTTTTAAGATTTTTATGTTTTTAAATCCCAAAATCACAAAACCCGCCTCAATTTTAGTCTTTGTGCTTCCGGGCTTAAAAAATAAAATTTATCATATATGTATGAGTTAAAAAGATAAATTTCTTTAATTTTTTCTTAATTTCAAGCAAAATATACACCATAAGATTTAAGATCGGATTCAAAACAAAGGTTCAAAGTATTGATACAACCTTTAATGTGTGTATCAAGTGTTTTCATCACTTGTTCATTATATTTTTGGGAGAATGACTGAGGTCAGAATTCAGAATTCTGCATTTGCAAAGTACTTAACCCTATATTTTTATATATTTTTCAAAATTTCATGGGGTCAATCTTAGGTATGGCCACCCCTTAAAAATCATAAAAAACCAAAATACCTTATATTTGGCATATTAGATGCTTCCAATACCTTATAATACACCCTTATAATACATTATTCGAGCTCGGCTCGCTGAATCTGTGTTAGGCTCGAACTCGAGCTTAAGCTCGGGTTGGTTCAAAGCTCATAAATTCGAGAGCTGATTGCAAGTCAAGTTTTTCTAAAAAACAAAAATTATACATATAAAAATATTTTTTATTTTACATACAAAAAACTAAGAATTATAAAAATTATTTATTATTATACATATAAAAAATAAAAAATATACATATAAAAAATGTTTTTATTTTACATAAAAAAATAAGAATTATAAAAATTATTTATTATTATACATAAAAAATAAAAATATTTTATATAAAACAGTATTATATATAATAAAAATTATTTATTATAAATTACATATGTATGTATATATATGTATATAATAAAAATTATTTATTTACTATATTAGATTTGCAAGTCTCACGAGCTTATATATCATATTCGAATTTAGTTTGAATCTTGGTTCAAACTGAGCCGAATCAATCTTAAAATAACCTGTGAGAAGCTCGGCTAGTAACCACCCCTATGCAGCTTAATTAGAAAACAAATCCCATTAATCAATTCTTCTTATCAATCACCACCAATCACGCAAAAAAAGACGATGCAGGGAAGTGTTACCACACCACCTACGAGGTTGGTTGCGGGCTGCAGGGAGGTGGTGTCACATCATTTATGATGAATGCGTTAAGATAAAGGGTGGGCCGCATTTGCTCTTCTCACCGATTTCACAGCACGTTTCGGCCATACATTGGGAACGTGTCTCATTCTTCTGTGTCATTATTCATGAGAAATGCAAATGTTTGACGTGGCCGTAAGGTCGGTGAAAGTAGCGGATGGACGAACACCATCGATTAATAATTATGATTCCTCCTGGTTGATTATCCAAAAATCGGTTGTTTTTGAAAAATCATAAAAAATTATTGTTTGGTATAATTTAAGCCATGTAAGCTCTTTTTGAGAAATTGGCTTTGAGTTTACTTGATATTGATTTTTAAGGATTAATTATTTTTGTACTAGAGTAATTAATATTAGGGTTTTAACTGTTCAGTCCACTCCTAGAAATTTTAACTTCACCTTAGGGGTGGAATGAATCCTGACGGTTGATTGATGTCAAACCCAAGGTAAGATGTGGTTTATAGGGGGCTACTAGTAAATTAGAAAGTGGCTATAATTTCATATTTTTTAGGGGAGTACAGTCTACTTATTCAATTATTTTTAATGCCAGGTATGTCATCCTCAAAAATTCGGAATCAGTTAAAAAATAGGAAATCACCAAAAAAAATGACCCCTAAAAAGGGCTGATTTCAATAATCGATAATCAGCCAACCAAACAAAAAATAAAACAAAATAAAAATATTGATTCTTCAAATTCTGATGTGGATCCTATATAGCACCGATTTCTGAGAAATCATCATCGACACCAAACATCACCTACATCGTCATGTCCGATGCAATAAGAGGATCTTTTGCCCATCTCCCATTTTTGAAAAATCATCGATGCCAAACATCACCTACATCATCCTGTCCGATGCCCATCTTATACTATCTCCTTATTGTATAAAAAAGCACTATCTGCTGCAACCTTGGCTGTAACACTACCTTGCAACCCTCCGTGCTTGCCCATGAGTTCATGAAGGATGTCATACAATCGAAAATATTCACTCATTATTGGTTATATAACATATAGTACATTCCACGTGTACTGGGAACATCTACTCACGAGTCACGAATAACAATGCATAAGCACCTCCTAAGATGTTACTGATGTATGGCTGGATGTGTTCTGAAATTAGTGTATTATATACGACCTTAGAGCAGCAGATCCCAATGTTGCACTCTGTTTGGGTCACGCTGCCATCAATGTTGCTTCTTTTTCATTTCCGTGTAATCTAAACTTTAACGAAGTTAGAGCGGATTAGAGAGAAATTTCTCAAAATAAGGGCGACGTGAGAGATTGGTGACTTTGGAGAGAAATTTCCACTTTCAATAGCAAGGATAGAAAACTTTTAAAACACTTCAAAGAAATGCTTAAAATCAAAAAAATCAAAAACTAAAACAAAACTTGGAAGCCTTTCCAAATTTAAAACACTTCCAAGAAGGAATTTCGTGGTGTGGAATATTGAATCTGCCCTTTGTCTCCCTATACACAGCAGTAACCAAACACAGCCTTAAAGATGCTGTTCCTGTGGCTGAGATTGATGGGCTTTTTAGTTGTACTTGTACTATTGTACGATACATATCCATCTGATCTGCATCTGGTGGTCTACAATAACTCTACATGGTAACATCTATAATCCCTGTTTCCGTTTTATATATGCCCGTGACTATATACAGTCAATAATGGTCTCTGAGAACTGACAGATGGCATTGATCAGTCATAAGTCGTAACCAGAAATAAGGCCAAGAGTTACTGTATTCATTTGCCAGATGGCATCAGCTAAACAGGACTAGAAGACGCCAACAAATGGGTACAAATTTTTGCTGTCTACATGGCTCTCCCTATCCGTCACATTAATCCATTTCAACTTCATATAACAATAACAGTGGTGAAGGCATGACACAGCTGAAGGGACATGTCGGGGAGGGCTGAAGTTTTTGATTGAGTTGCTTTATTGAAATGTGATTGGGTCATGGCTGTGGCCGCCTAGTTATCGCTCGACCACTTTGGCCACGTTGGCATAGCTCAGCCACGGCGGCATAGTTTGGCCATGTCGGTATAGCTCGGTCAAGCTATGCTACTACTGGGAGCCCCCCATCTTATCTTCTCAGTCACGTTAGCTATACGTCATGCAGATAAACACGATTACGGATAAGAGGAGAGAGAAAGACAATTCCGCCGGTGAATTGGACTCTATTCCAAAGACCTCAGCGATTAGCCTCATCCCAATAACCATAAAATCCCAATCTGACCAAGATACGGATATTTAGTTATAAAGAGGCATCCCCCGCTCAAGGTAAGGAGTTCCAACTTTTAACACCTATATTGTTACTCTGCTCGAACTAGCACCTTTATTGCTCAGCTCGACCATCCACCACCTCCTATTAACTTAAGCATCGGAGTACCTACCCGGGGATAACTCCTCGGGCCTCTAACATCTTTCTTGATCACGGGTCTTGAAATGTGGTTCCATCCTTCTACCATGACTATTTGGTGGTTCTCCTTAATTCGTGCACCACCTCGGATTGAACAGCATTAGCTGAAGTGATGATAACTGAAGAGACATGTCTAGGAGGGCTGAAGTTTTTGATTGAGTTGCTTTATTGAAATGCTTTGAAAAAGCTATTGAAAAAAAAAAAAAAACATTTAGCGGAAAGCCCTATTTTTGGTTGAAAGACAACTATTTTAAGCTATTGGGGGCTTTCACCAAAGATGGCTTATGGGCTGTCTAGGTGGGGCTCATCTCATAAAGCCAAAAGCGTCATTTGAAAGCCCTCCCAAACTAGGAGTTCGGATCTGTTCCTCACAAAGGGTTCCTCACCATGGTTTTCAAAATTAGACCGGACCAGACGTTCGGACCGGAAGAACCGGGAATTAGTCAGGTGGTCGGTTTCGTTTTTTTCCCAAAACTGGATTTTTGCCAAAAACTATTGATTTTGGTCAGCAAACCGTTGACCCAGGCGATTAACCGTTCGAACAGTTTTGACCGTGTTTTATTTTTTTGTCAAAACAGGTCGACCATTCGATTCAAATGGTCGGACTGTTCGAACCAAAAACTAGACCCCTAACCAGTTCATTATCCGAGTTGATTTTAAAAACCTTGTTCCTCACACTAACCTCACAACATGTTTCAGTCGCACATCAGGAACATCTCCTGGTGGGATGTGCTGTAAAATCAGTGTGAGGTATACTTTGTGAGTAGAAAATCCCGATTACCAATCCATGCATACTTCACAACATGATTAATTCAACTGTGCATTATCTCCTCATAAATAAAAAAATATAATTACAAAAATATTCCAGATATACGATTGAAACGTCTCGTAAGATTGGTGTGAGGCACGCTATGTGAGCCTGTCAGGAACATATCAGAACTCGATTAATGTAGACAGCCTAACAAATTGACTCCACGTATTTCACGTAAAGGGATAAATTTGGCTGCTTACATAAAAATAGCTTAGGCTGTTTTGAAGCTTCACGGGCATTGCCATGTCAACATGGGTGTGGGGTAGAAGAGTAATTGCAATGAATACTCTTTTCATTGAAAAAGACAAATAAAGAATTAATTGGGATAATTTGTCATGTGCTGGAAGCTTGAAAACAGTCCCGACTTTTATTTTTCCGTATGGAAGTCACAGTGCCAAACACCATACTCGATTGCTTGAGCTGTCAGTGGGTTGGTTCTGCCCACTGCCTGAACCAAAACGATTATATCAGATTCTGGTTTTATGATTTTGTTCCGATTAATAATTAAATCTGTTTAGGTTCCTATCTCGAATTAATTCAGACCTGGAATTGATTATTTTATTAAGGGAATTTTGAGTTTAATTACTTTAGGGATAATGTCAAGTTAATACCCAAACTTCAAAATATATCATTGCAATATCCAAATTTTGGAAAACTGTCATATGTAATTATAATATTCTAAAATTTCAAAATTATCCTTTTAAGGATACTGTTCATTGTCTTCTTAGAAACTGAAACTAAACCAGAGCTTATGTGGATGAATGTTGTTAATTTAATTCCTTTATTGTTTTTTTTAATTTTCTCTTTTTTTTTCTCATAAGGAATAATGATTCAGTTCTGTGGATTAGCTCAATATGGTAGCTTTGTAGGGGCTACCATTGGATACACCATCACTCATCAAGTCCAAATGAACGACCTATAAAAACTTTTGGGTTAATAAAATATAAGGGCAACTTTTGGGATTTAATATCAATAAAAGTAAATATTTAAAAAAAAAATTCAAAAACAAATTAACTTTTCAAAACTAATATCAAAAAGGGCAAAAATACTGTTCATATTCTTCTTCTTGTCATTTGTTCACCAGAGCTGCTGCCCGCCACTGCCGTCCGTTGTTGCCTGCCACCGCCGCCACCTCTGTCTCCACCCATCTCCGGCAACGTTGTCGGAGACGGAGGTGGGCGGAGGTGGCGGGTGGTGGCGAGCGGCGGATGGTGGCTCTGGTGAACAAATGGCAAAAAGAAGAAAATGAACAATGTTTTTGCCCTTTATTGATATTACTTTTAAAATGTTAACCTATTTTTGAAATTTTTTTAAATATATTACTTTTATTGATATTAACCCCAAAAAATGTTAGAAACCCAAAACTTTTTACAAAATAAATGATCAAGTTTGGTCATTTCGAAAAATCAGTCATGATTTTAAAATAATAACAAAAACAGAACTGAACGGGAAAGATTTTTAAATTTTTAGGACAAAATTGCCCTCAATCAAAAGACTCCCCACAGGAAATTTTCCCAAACTAAAAAGAGGAGACGATGATAACGGGGAAGCAACCCAAGGAGTCAGTGGTGATGGCTCCGACCTAAAGAAATTATACAATCTACAAGACTCCATAAATCAGTGCATGTAAATGACCGGCATACGAAGGAAGACACAACATCTGTAGACAAAAATATTTGAAGGACTCACATCGAGATTCATAAGTTTTTAAATGCAACTCAATCATCCATTCCTTCACACAAAGTTGTTGAAAGCAGGGGACCTTCGCCGGTGGAATAAAATCGGGAAAGCTACTATTTTCATCTATCTCACTGGCAACAAGCTCAGGATCCTCTTTTAGAGGATTCATAGCAACTATACGTCGTTATACATCTGCATTGGTTTCTACTAGTAGACTAGGACGGGTCTGCAAATTAGATTTCTGAGGGGGATTTCAGTTCAAAAATCCCTTTTTCCAAGCATCTTTCCAAACAAAAAGCTCAAATCTTTATCCTCCATCAATCTGAATTTACAAAAATGTTTTTTTTTTTCTTGTTTTACCGTAAATGCATCCTTTTTTGAAGAGAGAGATCAGATAGAGAGAGAGAGAAGAGGGAGTAGGAGAAGATCGAAGGAAGACTTTATGCTGCAGATTTCTGTGTCTGAGTGTGTCAAGAGGAGGAAGACAATGAATAATAACTTTGGCCATCTCAGATTTAAAGGGGAAATTTGGTCAAAAAAATGATTTATTTTTTTGTCTAGTTCATTATTTTGAAAACGTAACTGATTTTGTTAAATGACCAAACTTGGTCATTTATTTTGTAAAAAGCCTAAAAAAATATATAAAAAAAATAAATAAAATAAAAAGGTAAAAAATCATTGTCCAGGTCAAATTAATGGATTGACAGTTTGACCAGCCAGGTCAGTGAATCACCGACCAAATCAACATATTTTGGCAAAGAAACTAGTTGCTTGGATGCTTTTATGCTGAATGTTTGACCATCCGAGTCAATGATGATTCGAAAATCATACCCAAAACAGTTGTTAGTTGATCATTTGAAGGGCTATTCCCTTCGGCCTCTTTCAACAACTTGAGAACTACAAAGTAGCTAATAAACTTACTTTCAGCTCATCCCTCCCTACCTAAATGTAGATTTGTCAATGGACCGAATTCGGATTGGACCCACCCGGACCGTAACCAGTTGGACCGATTTGGATGGTCCGAAGTATTACATCGAACTAGACTGGTCCAAAATTTGATTGTCCAGTAAGAGTGTTTTCAAACGATTTCAGCAACGATCACTCCATCTCCGACAACGGTTCTAGCCTGAGGTGTTCTCTCTCTCTCTTCCGCAACGATCTCTCCTTCATCTCCGGCAACGGTTCCAGCCTGAGGTGTTCTCTCTCTCTTCAACAACGATCTCTCCTTCATCTCTCTCTCTCCGACTCTCCGTTTTTTTAACAATTAAAGAGAGCATAGATACAATAATAACCTTCCTAAACAAATCCTTGTTTACAGATCACAAACACAAGAAAATTTTAGAAATTCATCAAAACTGTCCGGTTCGTTCCATTACCTTCACCATCACAAACACAAGAAAAATTTAGAAATTCATCAAAACTGTCCAGTTCGTTCCTTTACCTTCACCATGACTGAAAGCTTCACTTGAGAATCTATCTTGTGCTTAGATTGGAGAAAGCAAGTTCAGAGAGAAGAGGTTGAAAGGTTGCTCGCTCAAAGCTAACGTGCACCGAATGGTCTAATTCTCCATCATTGTGGAATTTTTTTTTCTTTTTATATTTTTATTTTCTATTTTGATACATTTTTATATTTTGTAAAATTTTTAATAAATATTGGAAATAACTATTTGCAACCGGAATTGCTTTGGCCACGGATTTTTTGGTCAACGGTTTGACCATTCGATTCAAATGGATGACCATTCCAATTTAAAAAATAAAAAATAATTAAAGTAAAAATGACAAAAAATGGTCGAATTGGTTGATGGTTCAACCGTCCAGGCCAACGGTTCATTGACCAAATCAACGCTTTTTAGCCAAGATTCGATTTTTGGGTCAACGGTTTGATCATTCGATTCAAATGGATGGCCCATTCCAATTTAAAAAATAAAAAAATAATTAAAATAAAAATGACAAAAATGGTCGAATTGATTGATGGTTCAACCGTCCATGCCAACGGTTCATTGACCAAATCAACGCTTTTTAGCCAAGATTCGGGTTAATGGTGAAATGGAACCGGTTGCCTTGATGGTTTTTGGGCTGAATGGTCTAACAATCAAGGTCAATGATGGTTCAAAAACCATGTTTTTATTATATTTCTATAAATTTTTATACTTTTTATATAAATTTTTTATTTTTCACTCAATTTGGTCCGGATTGGATCCAATCCAGTCCATTTGCATTTTAATTGGACCAGTTTTGATCTAGCTTGTATGGGTTTTGGACTGGATTGGATTTGGTGCATTTGTAAACGGACCCGATTAGATTGGACCAATTGGACCAAATCTAGTCCAGTTGACACCATTAGTTATTGATGAGTTCTTTTTTTGTTAGTAAGGATGAATTGAACTTGGATTGGACCCAATCCAAGTGTTGTAGGCTTTTATATATATTTTCAGGATTTCTCATGTTATTTTGGTGTATGGTCCAATTTGGATTGAATTGAACCCAATCCAACCCATTTATATTTCAATTGGATTGGATTGGATTGGATTGCATAGGTATTTCTCATGTTATTTTGGTGTATGGTCCAATTTGGATTGAATTGAACCCAATCCAACCCATTTATATATTTTTATATATTTCAATTGGATTGGATTGCATAGGTATCATAGTATTTTTATATATTTTTTAGATTTTTTATGTTATTCTGGTATTTGATTCAATTTGGATTGGATTGGAACCAATCTAGTCCGTTTGTATTTTATTTGGACTGGATTGGACTTGGTTGGTTTGGATTTGGACTGGATTTGGTCCAATCCGTTTATAAATGGACCAACATTGGATTGGACTGGTCCAATTGACAGCCCTACCTAAATGTAGTTGAGCTAAGACAAGTCACCAAGTCAAGAGTGATCATTTTCATCAGGGAGCCTTGCACCACTTTCTAGATTTCTGGTATATCTTGGTACTCTCCTAATCAATGTTTTCAACCCGCCATTGACCCGACTAGTCAAACCATTAAATTGTCACCCGGCCAGGATTTTAGGTCCAATTCAGTCAAGACCCGCCATGCAGTCAAAAACCATTGACTTGGTCAAGAATCAATCAACCCGGCTGGTTCGACCATTGACCCGTTCGACCTAGTGACCGGGTCGCGGGATGCATACTTAATGAATGCAAAACTTTCGAATGCCATAACTTTGCACTTTGATGTCCAATTGGGGCAATTTTTTTTAGTAACTTTTCGAGATCTATGCGTCCCAAGGATCCATAGGTGCCTTGCCCCACTATTTTCACACAAAAAAAACATTTTTTGGCCTCAAATTACAATTTTTAATATTTTTATAAAAAGTATAAATTAAATTAAAAATCTGAATTAAATATAAAATAATACATATAATATATCTAAAAACATATTTATACATTATTTATTGCTAATATATATATATATATATATATATATATATATATATATATAAACATATATATAATATATATACTTAATAGATATATGCGCTGATGTGGCATAGTCTAAACCGTTCGACCCTACCGGTAAATTAGAATACAATAAAAGAAAACAAAGCATAGTTTAAGCTAGTGTTTTCAACCCTCTGTTGATTTGGACGTCGCGTCCAATTATCAATCTTATTTCCGAGTCCAATTTTCTTAATACCTGGGATTTTACCAAAAAACCGTTGACTTGATCACACTCTATTTGACATAGCCACGAGTTAAACAATACATGTACATGCATTGTACATAACTTTGTATCCAATTATCGGAATAATCTTTATGTCAACTTTGGATAACTTTTCAAGATATACTCGGTCCTAGGAGCCGAAGGTGCATAGTCTTGACCCATAGGACGATCGAACCAATGACCCAAGAGCTAGGCAATAACAATTCATCATTTAGGGTCGGTTTTTAAAACATTATTTTAAGCTCATTGCATATATTAATTCTAAATAAGAGGAGTTCGAAAATCTACTCTCAACCGAGTTCATTCCCTAAAGTTTTTATGGGGATTGAGCAATAATTGATATCTTACGGCTGTTTTTGGTTTGAAAAAAAAGGTAAAGAAATCTTTACAAACATTATATATGTTTTCTTGTCTTTCCCATCCTTTTCTATCTTTTCCTTCAAATCAAACATAGCCTAAAGCACTGCCAATGTAGCAAGCTTGAGATTGAGATCAAAAGGTAGAAAATGTCATGGTTTTGAAAATTAGACCAAGCTGAACGTTGGGACCGGTTGGCCCAGGAACTGGCCATAGGTCCTGGCCTGGTTTTGGGTTTTGGACCCCAAAACCGTCCAACCCGAGTTCGGACCAGATGGTAAGACCATTTGACCCAGAAATTAGTGGTCAAAATGGTTTTGTTTCCAGTCCGATTTTCAAAACCATGGAAAATATATCAAAAGAAAAGCTGGGATCTTGGTGAAAATTTTGTCTTTTGGGTATCAGCTTCGAAATTGGAGGTTGATTAGGAGCAATGTTTTAAAAACCGAGCCGGAGGCTGAACCATTTTTGCCTCTAGGTCGCGGGTCACCAGTTATGTATGACTATTTGTCAATGATGCTACTCGATTTGAGATGGTGCATGAACTGAGGTTACACTTAGATAGTCCTTGTCAACTGGGCAGAACTGGGGTAGAAGGACAGAACCATGCTTCAAGATCTACGATCAAGAAAGATATCAGAGGCCCGAGGAATTATCCCCGGGTAGACACTCCGACGCTCAAGTCAGTGGAAAGTAGTAAGGAATCGGGCCGAGCAGTTAGAGAATAGTACTTGTCTGAGCAGTATAATGGTATGAGTGCTAGAAATTGGAATCCCTTACCTTGAGCGGAAGATATCTTTTTATAACCGAAGGTCCGTGTCCTGATCAGATTAAGCTTCTGAGGTTTTCGGGATGATGTTAACCGCCGAGGTCTTTGGGATGAGACATAATCTCTAGCGGGATTGTCCCCATCCGCTCTCTTGTCTTGGTTATGCTTATCCGCATGACATGAAGTCTCCGTGACTGAGGGATAAGGTGAGGCCAAGGTGGTAGTGCGGTGCTGATGTGGCCGTGGAGGCAACGTACCACTAACATGGCCGAGGTGATTTGGCAGCCACGTAGCATCTGAAACCAGCTCGACCTTGATCCGAATAGTTTATAAGCTCAAGGACATTGATTTCCATCTATCTTGTTTTCTTATTTAATATATAGAGCATTAATGCTTTTCTTTTAATTATTAACTTTCAATTCTAAAACATACACATGTTAGAATCTAGAAGTCTGGCTTTATCTTTTTGTGCACTTCTCCGTATTCTCCTTCCAAAGTTAGTCGCACATAGATTAGCAAATTTTCCTTATACAATCTAAAGCCACAATTTTGTTGTGAAGCACTAAAGTTTATATATGTAAGAGCACCCAAGCAAGTTTGCAAGTATAGGTATTAACCATATATGATATATTGTATTTTGATTTAACTTTTTTTTATCAAAAACAGATTTTAGCTTTTGTGATTTGCATGGAGCTTAAAGCAAGCATCCGCAATATAGCCCTTGTTTGGTATCATATATTTTAAGTATTTATTTAAATAAATACTTAAAATAAGTGATGGAATATATAAACATTTATTCGTGTTTGGCAAAAAATGAGCAAATAAGTACTTACAAGAAAACAATCTAACAGCTGCTTATTTTAAGCACTTATTCCATTTTTTTGGGATAAATTTGTCCCCATCATTTTTTCAAAATCTTGTTGAGTGTCTTCTCCATTTGAGTTCCAACACGAATAAGCAAGTGCAACAAGTGATGTACTCTGGGGTAAGAAGTTGTTCCAAGTACATTAATCTCCTCTTTTTCTCCATTTCTTTGTTGTGTTTCAAACAATCCACATGATTATAATTGTCATTTCCACAAATATAAGTAATTATTGATTAAATGATTTATTAAATACTGTAACTCAAACAAATACTTGAAATAAATGTAAATAGTTTGAGAAAGGACCACGAAATACTAATAAATACTTATTTCTCAAACCACTTATTCTTAAAACACAACGACGGTATAGATAGAAGTAAATCATAATCATTAACTATATTGATAAATTATTTCACATTGTTAGACATACACAAGGAATGCTTTGAAGCATGGTTTTAAAAAATGATTCAGAAATAGAATTGTTCTGGTCATTGGTTTTTGGGTTGATGGTTCAACTGTCTGATTTGAATAGATGGTTCGTTCAGACAACAAAAACTAAAAAAAATAAAAAAAACAGCCATAAACCGCTGAACGGGTCGATGGTTCGATCACCCGAGTCAATGAGTCATTGACCGATTCAATGGTTTTTGGCCAGGGACCAGGTTTGGGGAAAAACGGAACTTGTTGCCTGGATAGTTCTGAAGCCAAACAGTCCAACCATCTGGATCAACGATGATTTAGAAAACCATGATTTGAAGGACGCTTGCATCCTAAATTAAAGGAGCAAAGAAAAGAGAAGAGTCAACATCCATAAAAAAAATGGGTTTTTATAGTTCATCCACAAGATTTATAGAGATGAATTGAATCATGCTCGTAGATTGATGCCAAATTCAGGGCAGAATGCAATTTATGGAAGGGACTATTAATAGACTAGGAGGGGGCCAGATTTCTGAGGTGGATTGCAGTCTCAAAGAAAAAGATCAAGACACCACCGGTTGATTAACATTGTGAAAAAGTAAAAGAATTCTACACACAACACACGAAAATATATTCAACCAATCTTATCTTGTTTAGCCACCGTGGGCCCATGAAAATGCACAATATGGGTCCATGAATAGGTCATTCTATCTCTCTCTCTCGATTCGCGGATTTTGTTACCATCATTGCGTGACAATTAACGAATATTGCGCCCTTCGTTATATATAGCCCTACTGTTCATTTTCTCGCGGAATAACTTCATCTGTCATTTTATCGCGATTTACTGCCCAACTAAATGGAAGCAGTTAAAGAAAGAAAGATCACAAATCAACGGCCACGATTTTAGAATAAATCATTTATAAATAATATTATAAAGGATTATTTATTTATAAAATAATATTTATTGAGATAGTTCATTACAAAATCCTACCCTATACTTTCAAGTTATTACTAAAACACTATAATTTATAGTTTCGGTTAGAAAACATTTTTATTTTCATTCAAGGACTGCTTAGGGTGGATTTGAGTCTACTTGAGCCGAATATTTGGTTATTTGACCTTGGTTTGTCAGAAAACCATGATGCTTTGAGCTCAATTCGAGCTCAAGTTTGGCTCGACTTAAAAGTTCATAAGCTCGAATTCGACTATGAGTCAAACTTCTCATAAAATAAAAAAATATATATATATATAAGCTCGATTTGGCTCATGGGCCTTACAAGCCAAATTTTATTGCGTTTGAGCTAAACTCGATTTGAAAACGAGCCTATATATTGGGTTCAAGTTCAGCTTAAAGCCAGGTTTAAGTTGAGCCAAATCAAGCTTTTCATGGGTTGAGCTCGAATAGCTTGATTCATTTTCCACGCATATGATTGATCAGTGACCTCTTAAAATAAGTGGATATGTGTAAGCCTCTGAAATCAACCTTCTAAGAACAAAACCTTTTGGGAAAAATCAAAATTTTGTCTTTTTTATGTGGTTAAATATGTGAATTGGAAAAATAGGACACCGAAAGAGCTCTTACAAATTAAAACCAATATTTTAAAAATTGGTACAGAACCGGAACTGCTTTGGCCGAGACTGGATCTAGTAGGCACATTAAAGTAAGCACATTAAATGAGCACTTGATAAATATTTTCACAACTGTCAAAAATGAGTATTAATCTTTTTCAAGGGTGGGGTGAAGGTATTTTAAGGAACAAGTGTCAAAAAAATTTTCAAGTGCTCATAGATCGTGCTTACAACTTCATGCCTACCTCATCCGAACCCGCTTTAACCACCCATTTCTCGAGTCAAAGGTTTGATATTTAGACCAAATAAATCGGGCTGTAAAATTTAAAAAAATAAAAAATATAATTAAAATAAAATTTGGTCCAAAATTATTGTTTGGGTCGATCAAATCAACAATTCAACCACATAAATTAATAGATCAATGACCATTTCAACAGTTTTGAGCAAATAGTAGTTCGGGCCACGGGGATGAAATGATTCCAGTTCATTGATGGGCCGAAGGATTCAACCATCCAACTCAAAGAGTTTGAAAACCTGGTTACCACTTTTATGATACTGGTTGAGTGATTGGTTATAAGTTTTTTTCAGTATCAATATTCATTGTTTTGGTCAAACGGATGTTAGGGTCAAAAACATCATTTCCTACTCTAGTACTAATGAAAATAGTGATAAATAAAGCAGTTGAACTTGAAGGGCTACAAATTATTGGGGTGTTTTAATAATATGTAATATAAGGTAAGTTTTAATAAATACATCAAAGTGTAAGGGTGTCAAAGTAAATGGCACTTTTTATGAAAAATAGGGAAAATTAGGTGACCGAAACGAAACGCCGTTGTGTGATGTCTCGTACTCCATAGTGTAAAATTACAAAAAAGACGCTTGAAAATTACCAAATTGGTGATATTTTATAAGATTAAGCTTATAGTATTTACGTCACCTTCATAGTTAAGAACAGTAAGAACACGCTAGAATTTGATATGGAGTGACGGTGGATTGACGGAGGGGCATACTTGTCATTTGGAGGATAAAAGGCGTTCAAAATATCGCGGGAAATGAATAAAAAGCTGAAGAAGAATTCGAAGGAGAGAAACCGCCGGACTGTTGGTTTGTCTATAAATAGCTCGGAGACTGGTCGGCGACCTCCTTTAATTCTCTGATCTCTTCTGCAGAAGAAACAGTGAAGACTCAGTTAATCGGCGCTTCTTGTTCTCTGTTCTCTCCACCATCGTCAGGAGAAAGGAAAAAAGCAAAATTTACGATACAAGAAAAGAAAGAAAAGAGGTAGGAGACAAATCTGTAATCTCGAATCTCAATGATTCTTTTTGTTTCTGCGAGGAATTTTTATATTTTCTTATTTGATCTTTCAATTTGTTGCTATCGCATGGATTGAGAAATGCGTTTTTTAATGCAAGAATGATGATTGTATGATCCAATGGTTGCATCGTGAAGAAGAATGTTTGTTTTCTTGTCGGCTTTTTTTCTGGATCAGGCCGGCGGATATCCGATCAATCTTTCTCTCTCTAACGAGTTCTCTTTGTTCTAAGAAAAGATTTTCAAAGCAAGCGTGGTATGTTTTGCCTGAAAAGAAGATGTGTGTCGGTCGCCTCTCGTGATGATCTTGCAGGAAAATGGAAGCCAAAGGAGGAGCGGCAGGAGAGATGAGGCGAGTGCATATCATCTACTTTCTGAATCGGATGGGTCGAGTCGAGCATCCTCACCTCTTCCGTGTCCATCACCTGAGTCGAAACGGCGTTCATTTGCGAGGTAGACGCCAAAGACCACCCATCGGCCCATCCTCTCTCTCTCTCTCTCTCTCTCTCTCTCTGAAGTCCGAACTGTTCACGAATAGATTCTGACAGACTTTTTTTTCTGCTTTTTATTTTTGCTTTTTTTATTAACTTGAAGATGTTAAGAGATGGCTGTCGGATTTGAGAGGAAAAGACATGCCGGATTCCTTCGCTTGGTCTTATAAGAGGTAATAAGAGAGTACGTAACGCCTGTTCATTTCTCTGAATGATTTCTTCTCCGGTGCAGACAGTTGTAATGGCGCTTACTGTTATCGCAAATCTATTGACAGGAAATACAAGACAGGTTATGTATGGCAAGATTTGGTGGACGACGACCTTATCACGCCCATTGCAGATGATGAATACGTCCTCAAAGGATCCGAAATCCCCATTATTCCCTCTGGTATTCCTTCGATCTCAATTTAGATGACACTAATTTGTTACTGAATCACAATTACACTACTTAATTGTGTCTCTCGGTTTATTTTTCTTCAAAAAAAAAGGAGCAGTAACAGGTACTTGCTCATCATGCCGTGAAAAGAAATCTTCAATGCAGAAACCAGTGAAAGAGAAAGAAGATGCAAAGATCAAAGCCGCAACCGCTGCTGTCGAAATTGAGGAGAACGAATCAGGAACCTCAGACTCGGAAACATCGGCGACGACGGTCGATTCAATCGAATCGAATCCAGGTTTCATGCCGGATGGAAAGCAGGAATCAAAGGAAAACCCCGGGAAAATGTTGTCATCGGGATTGTTGAGGAAGAACAGAAAGAAGGACGCAGACGCAGAGAAGAATAAAGATGCTGGTTCAGCAGCAGCACCGTCGACGAGATCTTCGTTTTTGAGGAGTAAGAGCCATTCGAGCGGAGCTTCTCACGTGTTCCGCAACCTAATAACGTGCGGTGCTGTCGAGACGAACGACTCGGCGTTGGTGAAGCGGGTTTATGGAGCTTCAAGGAATCCTTCCGGTGAAGCAGAAGAGATTTGTAAGGTCGAGAAGTTGGGTGGATCCGATAGAATCTTCGGCTTTGCATGGAACCACCAACAACATAAGACCAAGTAAAGCTATTAGATCGATTCAAAAATTACTGTTTGATTTGATTCGTGTTTTTCCTTGAGTAAAGTTTTTATTGGATTTTCAGGAAATGTTGGAAAGGAGAGAAGAATGCAAAGAGGGCGACGAGTGATTCTATAAATCAGAAAACGGTTTCCGCTGCTTACAAGACAGTCGCCGAGCCCAATTGCTCGTAAGTTTTAATAGTGAACAGTCTGCAGTAATAGATTTTTTTAATGGATATCTGCAGTAACAGATTGAAAGTAACATGAAAAACAATACTGATCCCTCAAATCTCTAGCTCCCACACTTCGCTTTCGTTTTTCTCAATTAATAGTAGGAAATTGTTACGACCAGGATTTGAAGCAAATTACAATAATAGTAATAGTGAAATACATAGATGGACAAGGGTTAGTTGGAGGGTCCCACATTGAAAATCCATATTCCACCTGATTTCTTCATCTGGTTCTGAATTGGCACAACCCTATCTGGTTCTAAGTTAACTTTCTTTTTAGGCCTTTAGGTTGGCAAAGCTGCAAAGGGAGTAGTCAGATAATCGGGAAAATGAATAGAGCGGAAATTATCTAAACCTCCCTTCACTCTACTGACAAAGTATAAAACATTCTCCAATAAATTCTCGAAGATTTCATGAATCATATCCCTCTTTTTTTGTTAATCCCTTCACTTTACTGACCAAGTACAGAGCTTTCCCCAACTTTGAGGTGGTAAAAATCTAAGTGTTTTATGAATCATGTATCTCTCTTTTCTGCTATCGCCTGGTCCCATAACAAAAGTTGCCGATCTGACCATACCTAGAAACATTTTTTGAATGTCAAAAATGACTTTAACCAACTTGACAACATTTCATCTAATTCTACAATTAAACACCTATATTCTCCATCTTTAGGATCACGGATTTGGAACTGTTTTTTTTTTTTGTTGATTTGTTCGAAGTCATGCACTATAATATTAGGAGTACATTAAGCTAATTATCCATTGATATGCCAAAATCTAAATATTAACGGGTTAATTATGTATTTATGTAATTGCAAAGATACTGGTTGATCAGGACTATTTAATTAATGTACCAAGCCCTAAGAATTGATCAACTCTGATGCTAATACATTCTGTTACTTATTTAGCATGTCTCGGAACTGTGGATATTTATTGACTAAACGTTTTGTATTTGATTTGTATGGAAAACTGAGAAAAGGAATGATAAACTCATTTATTGACACTTAGGAGCCATTAGATGCCACATTAGCAAAACACTAAATAAATACCTAAAGTCTTTTTTTGCAAGTCCTTATGCGTACAAATTCACATAATGGGAGAAATGTTGAAGTGGTGCCTATGTGAAAGTATTTGCATGTGTGTGTGTGGTAGATCAGTGATTTTTATTTGGGTCTAACAATTCACGTGCTCCTATTTGTGTAAAAATAAAAATGGGATGGCCCGACAAAACTGTAGGAATAGCCCAAAACCTACGTTCACATGCATTGATTATAGATTTGTAGCAGAATTTAGAATTCTGCATTAGGTCTGTCTGTACTTCTCCGTTGATTATATCGACCATCCAATCAATTAAATGACTGAAAAGAAAGAATCTCTGCAAATGAAACTAGGCCTAGATGGCTGGACTCCAACATAAAACAGTGGTAGATAATGGAAAACAAAATTAAGATGAGCAGACAAACACTGTGACTAAAACGTGAACGATTGCGCAAGTGCATTTATACGATGTTTTGCATGAACCTACTGGTGGTTACAGGCAATGTGGAAAGGCATTTAAACCGGAGAAAATGCATACGCATATGAAGTCTTGCAAAGGTATGAAGAAACAAAGCAAGAGCGCAAATTCTGCTGCTGAGAAGAAGACGTCGTCATCGCAACAAGGATCAGCAACCGACCCTCCATTCAAAGAAGAACCGAGTTATTTTCTCATGACGCACTAGAGCTAGTCTGCTAGTTACAGATGCATAGATAGAGATATTGAGGCAGAGAGGAATTGACTCTATAGTCGTAGTGTTCATTGTGACAGGAATTCTTTAAACAAAGTTTTATTTATTTATTTTATTTTTTCGTTTTTTTGCCTTTAAATCTTCTGGCTTCTTTTCCATGTAGGGAAAGCCGGAAAGGTGAAATGCAATATGTAAATATAAGTTTTAAATCTTCTTCTTCTTCTTATATACTGAACTCATTCGTTATTAGGGGCACTCGTAATAACTAACTAAGTGCCCGTCTAGCTCAGTCGGTAGAGCGCAAGGCTCTTAACCTTGTGGTCGTGGGTTCGAGCCCCACGGTGGGCGTCTTTGTATTTTGTTCATGAATATGGGGCCCTTCCCGGCCTCCCTTTACCGCTTCCTTTATTTTTTTTTATTCATGTTTATCATTTTTGTTTAGTATCAATTTTTTTTATTATTTAATATAAGCGATTAAATTAAGTTTTATTTTTATAGAGATGAGAAATGGTTACTTAAGTTTTTTATTTCCACTAAGTTAAACAAGTGGAAAGCTTCTACAATTAGTCAGGCTGATAAATGTGCTCTCATTCAATCTGTTCTTCAATCAATGCCTCTTTATTCTATGAGTATTATTCAATTTTCTTAGAAAACCATTCAAGATATTGAAAAATCAATAAGAAATTTCTAGTGGGCTAAATTAGATTCTAGACTCAGTATATGTTTGGTTCTGTTTATGTTTATTGGCGGTGTCACATAGGCACCCTGTCTGCAAATGCCTCATTAAATGTATTTGTGTATCAAAGTTTGCAAATGTGTGTCTCTTCCCTTTCAGAAAACTCACAGAGGCATTTATTGGCATTTTTCTGATGTGGTGCCTAATGGCGTCTATGTATCATAAACGCCCTCATTAATTACTTTTCTCAGTTTTACAGTCATAAAAGTACAAAACATTTATTGAATAAATATACGAAACCAAACACCCTCTCAATCCTTTTTGATAGTGTGCTTGACACAATCAACCAAAGTACAATGGGGTTTGGGTCTCAAGGATATGAGATTAGTTTGGTCCTTTTAAAAAAGCTAGCATGGAGGTTTATAATTGAGCAACATAAACTATGGGCTCAGGTGTGAAAATCAAAATACCTAAAAGACAAAAGTGTTTTTCTCTACTCTATGAGTGCTACAAGCTCACTCTTATGAAAAACAACAGCTCCTAAACTTCGGGTAATGTGTAATGAAGTTGGATATTTGGTTATTAGGAACTCTTTAGCGCCTTTGGATCTAGTCCCTTGGATCAAATCAATTAATCGTTTTAGAATGTCATCTCAACCGGTGTCCTTTGTTTTTAAGAATCTTCCTATTTCAGCGTTAATATCTGTTGATTTCTGAAACCGGACATTTCTTAATTTGCATATGAACCAAGAAGAAATAGGAGACATTCTAAATACTCCAATTTTTCCAGAAGAAAATGCTCTAAATTGGATTTGGACTCACCATTCCTTACGTAAATTTTCAACCAAACAACTTATGCCCATCTTCAACAACCTTACCTTAATATTATTTTTAACGATTAAAAAATGTATTAAATGGATATGGAGGCTTCCTATACCCTAGAAATATCAAATGTTTCTGTGAAGAGTGGTTAATAATTTTATACCTGTTAAAGAATTGATATTTGCTTCCCCTCAGGATTGTCAATGTGGGTTATGTAATCAATACACATAATCTGCGAATCATCTTGAGTGTAATTTCGCCCAAGCCATTTTATTTGCTGATCCTTGGAATATAAATTTGCAAAATTTATTTCACAATTCGTGGGTGATTTGTCAACATGATTTAATTACTTCCCTGCTTGATAAAAACAATCTCTGAGGTTTTAAGTTGGTAAGCAATTGCCCTCTATTACATCTGGTTTGTTAGGAATGAAAATGCTTTAAGGATTGTCAAGTCTTGCTGCAGTGGATTTGACGCGTATAAATCGTAAATACATACTCCAACAGATCTTAGTCCATCTCATGATTGTTTATAGAAATTTAACTTAAGAGTGATTAACCATATAGATTTAATTATCTTTACTGATGCGGGCAATTTCAGTACTCGATCTTTTTCTTATGGTGTTATTGATTTATCTAGGCATTTTGAAGGGAGGATTGAGAATTTGAATTTTGTTGAGGAAGCTAAATTATTTTCTATTTTGCAAGGGGTTCAACAAGATACTCAATGGGCATCAAGTAATATTTTGATCTGTTTGGATTCTCAGAAGTTGTCCGAGCGTTGTAATCTCAAGCTTCACTGCCATGGTCTTGCCACTGGCTTTTTCTCGGGTCCAAACAACTTCTTCACTTTTCTTCTGCTTCATTTTGTTTTGTAAATAAAAAGTTCAACGTACCTGTCAATAAAGTAGCTCAGACTGCAAAAACCTATCCTCAGGATTTATTTATTTATTTTTTTTTTGCAAATTATCCTCAGGGGATACCGGATGTTATGAATTTTGTAGGTATTTGAATTAGATAATTTAAATCGTGTTTGGCATGTCTTTTCGCATGGTTGTCAACTGTTTAGAAGCCTGGTACCCATGTTTTCATTTTTTTTGTTTGGTTTGGAAAAAGGCTCCACCCCGAAAAGATGCGAGAAGCTTGAACTTATTTCAGAAAGTTAGAATTGAAGCTTCTTGCCTTTTTTTCATCTCGCCTCTGTGCAAAAAGGCGTGTCTCCAACCAAACGATTTGTGGACTGTCAAAATCTTTAAATAAAAACCACTACAATGAATTCACATCTGCACCCACAAGGGGGCGCCCCATAATGCCTCACAACACATCTCCATCTTGTATTGGGAATATTATCGATAATAAGTACAAGAGATGATGAGACATCACTGGGAGATGTTCCCAATACAAGGTGAGGATGCGCTGTGAGGCATTGAGTGGCGCCCCACAATGTCAATTCCACTACAATTACCTCATCTTTCAAACCAAAAAAAGGAGAAAAGTTAAGGCCGAACTTGCATGCAAAATTCTATGGGGTCTATGTATGACTAAGTATATATTTGGCATGGCTTCTATTTATTAAATAAATGTTTGTACTTGATTTGTCTTCAAAACCAAGAAAAATTGGTTGATAAATGTTTTTCTAGTATTTGTTGACAGTAAAATGCCACATAAGCAGAATAATAAATAAATACTTTTTTATTGGAAAAAAATATTAAAATAAAACTTCCTCCAATGATTGATTTACACGTAAACTAAGAAAAATATTTATAAGATAAATAGACGTATAAAATAGCATAATGGGATAAATACCTACATAACGATGACATAACACTGTTTATCAAATAAATGAAAACCATACCAAACATCTTGTAAACCATCTCAATTGTTATCAATAAATCATTTGTGTTCAAGCCCGTCTAGCTCAGTCGGTAGAGCGCAAGGCTCTTAACCTTGTGGTCGTGGGTTCGAGCCCCACGGTGAGCGTTTTTTATTATTTCGATTTTCGATGGTGCATGATGGCCCTTGCTTTTATTTTGCTCCACTTTATTCTTGTAGTGCATTTTATTTAAACCAAAGTAGAGATTCTAGAGACTTCACGAGCCTTGGTCCATGTTTAGCTTACTGGTTTAATAAAAAAATTAAGAGCAACAAAAAGTTGAGGTCGAACTTACACCAGTAATCCACTCTACAAAGGGTTTTGCACATGACCAACCCATCTCAATGATTTTCCTACTCAATCATCCAAACACTCAATTCTACAAGGGTATGATATTATATTATTATCAATCCATCTCAATTATTCTCCTACTCAATCACTCAATCATTCTTGTCTACAAGGTTCTGCATACGTTTTTATCAATCTGTGTCGACTGTTCTCATTCAATTACAAATAGTCCACACAACATGTATTCAAGCCCGTCTAGCTCAGTCGGTAGAGCGCAAGGCTCTTAACCTTGTGGTCGTGGGTTCGAGCCCCACGGTGGGCGTTTTGTTGTTTTTTGATGACGGCCCCTCCTCTTATTTACTCCCTCTCTCCCTCTTAATTTTGTCTCAGATTAAACTCAGAGAGATGTGCCCATCTCAATCATTCTCTTATTCACTCGCCAACTGTGTCCATCTCAATAATAGACGACGGACATGCTTTGTTGACAATTAGCGGACAACCATGTCCAATCCTTGCAAATTGTATACAGCCTGACCTCATATAAAAAAACGATCCCCAGTAGCTCAATTTCATCAAAAGTATCTAAACTTTTAGAGGACGTTAGTATCGAATATGAAGGTTTCAGATTCTCAACTATACACCTCAACAAGCAAGAATCGATACAATCGACTAGACCGTTTCTTCCTGTTAGTGACTGGAATTATAGGCAAAACAAAGTGTTAGACATTTCAGATTGGAGAAGCCTCAACTAAGTACAAAGCGCTAGGAAAAAAAAAAACTGAACAGTAAGACTAAAGCGGTTAGGTATTTTAAATTATGGAGCAGCTTCTACATTGTGTCAGTTTCAGTCCAAGAAAGACTTTCTTCAAGGCAAAAGACTCGTATTTGCAGGCAAAACCCTGTCAACTGTATACTCACGTCACTCTGTACTTCAACAAATTCCTAAAGAATTCCAAGCATTCTTCTGTCAGCTTGGTCCCTGTTTGGAGGGAACAACACCCAAATCAACATGCTCAAGTAGGAAAGCATATAGCTTCTTCTTCAAGCCCTCTATTCTCTCATTAATATCTAACCCATCCCCAACTGAATCTTCCAACCACTGATTCACCCTTTTAAGCTGCCCAAGGAGAATAGCAATCTCATCGTCACCTTCTCCCCGCTTCAACCCAAACCCCTTGTCCAGTGAATCCTCCAAGTACTTCAAGAACGATCCACGTGAAAATGAGATGAGTCGTTTTACTAGAGAAGCCACCTCCATCAGACCAATTCCCTTTGACCACTCCCTTCTCTCAACATTGGCCTTCTTTGTTGCTGAAACTCTAGGCCGGCTTGAATGACATGGTAATGATTTACTTGCTAAATCTGGTAGTTTTGGGCTTCGTTTGTTCTGAGGTGAACATCTCTTCAACTTCACTTCTGTTGGTTCTGGAGTCTTTTCCAAGACAACATAGTGATACTGCTCGCCATTTATAGTTCCCCTCTTATCTTGCTTTGTGAAGAGTGAAAATTTGGAAAGATCAGTCTCTAGAGCAGCACGGACCCACAATGTTGCATCTTCATTTTTATTTGTAGAACTTCTGCATATTTCAGGTGTTGGAATCTGCTCTGTGCCCGGGGTGCTAGTCTTTGTTTCAGGAGATCTTGTCTCTAGCAGTGCATCAACCGTGGATGCTACTTGTCGCATGCTGTCGTGGAGGCCTAGAAATTGCCCCACTAATAGCCCTGGAGAATCTTGCTGACCAGTTTCCCACAGTTCTACAAACATGCTAGAGGACGCAGGATAGGTCAATCAGCATAAATGATTAATTGAATTGGTGCATGTCAAAGCATTGGCATTAACTTTTGGAAAAGCAGCACAGCAGATTAATTTGCAAGTTCGTTAGGCTAGCAGAAGTAGGGAATGATAGATATGAAAAATAATCCTTTAACAGAATATGAAAAGCAATCACGGCAAGTTTCCTAAATAGAAGATACCGTAAACTTTTAACATGCAAGGTTGTGTTATCATCACTTTGCTACTATAACCTTCCACTAATCTCATACTGTTTTATAAGAGACAAGTTTAGTTCTTTAGACATACTTCTATTGCCCTTTAGCTGTCTTTACAAACACGCCTGGTCCCTTAGACAACCTGTAAGGGAGATTATGCAACTAACAAGGGAGCTTGAAGTCTGGTTTAAATGGACTAGATCAGCCAATGCAATGGCTGAGACTTTAGCAAAGCAAGGAGTTAGTAGGCAGAACCTTTTTTGGGCCTGTTTGTAATTTTGACGAGGGGGTCACCTTGTTTTTGAAGGTGACAGTTTGTACTAAGTTTTTTTAAAGAATTAATGAAAGTTACCATTTCTCATCAAAAAAAAAAAAAAAAACTTTCAGGGGATCTGAGATATCATCTATTGGGAGATATGGTGTACTCAATAATAATTTCATATCTTACCCATGTTACCTTATGTTAGTGTTTGATGATTAGCTACCCCAGTGTCATCTCCTATAAGAAGGTTTTGAGAAGAGACAAGACAGAATGCCTGGAATACATGCATAGTTGCATCCAAAGAATGATTATCCCCATGCAGAGGCCACTCCAGAAAAAGAAGACAACCAACATAATATAACTTCATAAAGTGAACCCTGAACAAGCATTTCATAAGCATGCACAAGTTTGGTGGCTTATTTGCAATGACTGAGAAAATATCCAGTATTAAAAGGAAATGATACATCCTAAGCAGAAGTAGTTTTTTAAGGAATGCTATAAAAAAGTAGTTCTTCAAGGAAATGACATTTCAACAAAAACACAACTACAATACCAAAAAAATAATTAACATTACCAAAAAGAATGAAAACAATTAAGCCAACAACAAAAAGTGGAAACAGATAAAGGCAAGTAAACTACCTCATGCATCGAATGACACTTTCTGCAGCTGATGCTTCTTGTAAAGCATCCACAGCAGCAAGAAAAGAAGCATTTCTATGCAGCACAACATCCTATATGATATCATCAATTACATTAAAATCTAGCAAGTAAAAATTGGCATTAGGTGCACTAAAAATTCACATATGGATATTCATTTGTATACCTTTCCAAGAGCATGAATTCTAGATGGAAGCATCTCCCATGAAATGTTTTTATCAGAACAACTTTTAGAGGCGATAGGCACTTTAACAAGATGGCATGGAACAGTTCCATCCTTGGACTTGATTTCTTTTTTTAAAGGCATGCTTCCTAGTTTCAATGAAAAACCCTTGCCTTTACTTTTCAAAGGTGATTTGTTCAAATTTTGAACCTTCAGTAATGAATCCCTCTTGGAAGAATCCTTCTTATCTGAAAGAACCTGTAAATCAATGTGAAACAGTTTGAAACATCAAGACCATGACAAGCACCTGAAAGTGATCAACAATAAAAGATATCTTAGGTCATAAGATATATATCTATCTTTAGACATAAATAGACAGACTGCTAGTATTATTATGTCGTACCTTTATATCCCCAACCCCCTGGGGCTGTAATTTAGTTATTGTTCTGGGTTTTTGTGTATGATTTCAAATTAGAATTATGTAACAGGGAACCAAGAGCACTTCGCATCCCTGTCTTAGAATCATGCAAACACCTTAGACAACTTAATTAACCATGTCTATTGTTCTAAAATAGTGCTTGCGTTTTTTACTTTTCCGTAACTGACTATTATTTCTATGTACATTCCTTTTGTAATGCAGACTAGCATAGAAAAATACTATTACTGGTAAACAAAGGGAAAATTCCTGATCAGTACCCTGTACTTTGGCTCGAGTGACAATTTGGTCCTTGAACTTTAAAATGCGGCAATCTAGTACCCGAACTTTCAAAATGTGACAATCCAGTACCTGTCGTTAACCAATCCGTTAATCAGCTGTTAAGTGACATTTGAAAAGTCAAAAATGCCCTTCAAATGCTATCTAATTCTCTTTATCAACCATCCAAACATTGACAATAAAATGAACAGTCCCCAAATTCTAGATTCTTCTAAACAGTCACCAACTTTTTTGAATAGAAGAGGCTAGGATTTGGGACTGTTCAGTTTTTTGTCAACGTTTGGATGGTTGATAAAAAGAATTAGATGGCATTTGAAGGGCATTTTTGACTTTTCAAATGTCACTTAACGGCTGATTAACGGACTGGTTAACGAAAGATACTGGATTGTCACGTTCTGAAAGTTCGGGTACTAGATTGTCGCATTTTAAAATTTGGGGACCAAATTGTCACTCGAGCCAAAGTACAGAGTACTGATCAGGAATTCTCCCATAAACAAACTATGCAAATATGCCTGTATTTCACGCTTTATGACCCCTAATGTGATTAACCACCAAAGTCAGAGAAACTCACTGACGCATGATGTTACCGCATCTTTTGATTAAGAATAATAGTCCACACCTGTACTAATAGGTTCATTTGATTCTATCAGTAATAATCAATCGACTGAAGCTTGGTACTGAGCTCCATCTTTTTATTCAGCATAAGCTATATAATACTTTCCCTTTCCACCTTTCAGATACAACTTTTGTAGTGAAGAATTATTGGTTCCTACCTGGTAGGAGGAATTGTGTCCGACCAAATGCATTTTTTGTTGAAATTTAAGGTTTAATAATAGGGTTTAAAAATTTAGGGGTTTAGGGTTTAAAATTTAGGAGTTTCCGATACAACTTTTGTAGTGTACCTTTGACATCTAAGAATCCTGACCATTGGTAATTTCTTGAAAAGTTAAACCCAAGTGGGAGATGGATTATTAAGAAATCATACATTAGATGCAGATCTAAAAATCAAGGCACCAGAGTGATTGTCCAATCCCATAGTTGCTTCCTTCCTAGGGTGTAGTAAATAACATTGGGTTGCAACCGACATGTGCTCACATTAATGAAACAGCCAAAGGAAACTGAAAACATAACATTAATGAGGGCCAGTGAGTCAGCGTCTGAATAAAGAGAAATTAGTGAGTAATGATGTGCAGCATGAAAGAGACAAAGGAATACCCGAAGCTAATCACTGTGCCACTTCAAGACAAATTAGCTTTGGAAGGTAGCATTCCTAAATATCACCGTTGGGATGGAAGGAATTGAAATTTTTTTTCAAGCAGCGTTCAAGCAAATGTGGGATGATTTGGTAACAGAAACCAAGACATGGGACAGTATCCGACACCAGTGGATGTAAATGGCCTAAATGGCAGAGCTACGGAATATGTAGAAAATCAATTCCCTTCTCCTTTTTCGTCAAGAGAAATAAATATAATACATTGATAGAGAACTTCAGCACATAGGAGATCAGGAGACTCGTGATTATAAACATAGAAATGTAATATCGTTTTTTTAACCACCGTTCGGTCTGGTTCTTGCTGGTTTCAAACTCTAAGGGCATATCCTCAAAACAAAATAACAAAGGAAAAATATATGGAAAACAGAGGAAGGGAAAAGGGGAAGGAAAGGATTCTTGAATGCCAGGAAAGAAGAGATCCGAAGCAGAAAACAGAGAAAAACAGATAACCAAAAAGCAGAACATGATCCAAATATCATATACAAAGAAATGTCTTATCTCATAAATCTCATCATAAACCCAAACGGCATGCAACAAAAGCAAGAAAAAATAAAAATAAAAAAAACAGCGAAATAATCAATGAAAAAAGGACTTACAGAGGCAGAATCCGAAGGACTCGAAGTTTCCTTAGGTTTCAAAGTCGATGGAGACCGCACAGCCTTCTTCGAACCGGGGCTGCGGTCCCAGCTCTTCCGCATTGTATCCAAACTCAATCTCCTCAACTCCAACCCTTCCACATTGGCATTCCCTAGGGACGCACGTCTCGGCTTCGCATCTCCGAACTCCAACCTTTTCACCTTCAACTTCAAATCCGATCTCTTGATTCCGTCTTTCTTCACATTCTTCGCATTTCCCGACCCCTTAATGACCTCCGAAAAGCAAACATTCGTCCGAAGCGGCAACAAATCACTGGAAACCAAATCCTTCGGACTGCCCACACAGGGCCGCCTCTTCGGCACAGGCTTAACACCACGAAGCACCGGAACGGGCGATCCGGAGTCAAGCCGAGCGACGTGAACAAACTGCCCGAGCTGGATCTTATCGCTGAAGATCAAATCGACGTCCTCGTCCGAGATCGAAACGTAAGCCGAATGCAACGAATCCGAAACCTTCAAGAAGAATCCTCTACTTTGCCACGGATCGTCTCCTCCAGCAAGGGAAGGCACGATCTCGATTACCTGCAAGAGCGCCGAGCGGTGCTCGCCAACGACCTTCACCTCTTTGTTACTCGCGTGCTGCAAGAGCTTCAGCAACACGCCTGGTGTGAGCGACGCCATGAGAGACGGAGACCCGCTCGAGAAGTCGAAGCTCCGTTTTTCCTCTTCAGTATTCCCCTCTGCAACAACATCGAGTCCAGGGAGAAACGAAAAAAAGAGAGAGAGAGAGAAAACCTCAAACCCGATGGAGTCCGTATTTAATATGCAGATATATCCCCGTGGTGGGAGTGGGACCACGTTACGAATTGCCACGTGGCAAAAGGAGAAGACTTCGAAAAAAAGAAATCTGGATTTGTGGAGATGGCGCAGGGTTCTAGGTTTATCCTACGGAGGTAAGTGGAAGAAGACAAAGGACTAAAAGAGCGGTCGTACTTCGATTTACGGGCCCCTCTCTCTCTCTCTGCTTCTGCTTCCAAAAAATAATCGCTGTCGAGGACCGAGTTGACTCGGTTTTGAGCTACACACTGCTGAAGTTTCGGAAGAGAGGACAGCGATTGGACCAGTAAAATTTGCTTACGTGGGGCCCACATTTTTTTACCCGCCATTTTTCCGATACAGTGAAATACGTATCCAGTCCTGGTCATGTGCTTCGATGACAATACAGTCGCGGTCGTAGAGATGACAGTATGATATAGACGCGTATATCCATCACGTGATCTGACGTGAAGTGTTGGCCAGGCTTGTTCAATTATGGGGCCCAGTCAAAAAGCATGTGGGATCAATTAAGGATGATCAGATGGGCACATTGTACACCACGGGCCAATTCGGACCTAGAGGGCCGTAAATGGGTCCCGATGGACCAAAACCGATTGGCCAGGTTCTGATTATCCCAATTACTATTAGTTTAAAACCCAATCGAACCATATATGGATATATTAAATGTATAATTTTTTAGTAGGTTTATTATAATCCAAAGAAATTTTTTTCTTTTTTTTGAATTTTTTATCTTTTTATTCCATGTCAATGTCAATTTCAAGACAACGTACTTTTCCAATAACCTAAATAATCTCTTCTTCTAAAATTTCTCCTAAATTACCTCTCCCACTATCCTTCACTTTCTCCAAAATTATATTTAATTCATATTTATCTTTTAAATTATTTCTAATTCCTATTTATCTCCAAAATTATCTCTAATTTAATAAAGAGTATCTCTCCTAAATTATCTCTAATTCCTATTTATCCTCTCCCCTACTTTTTATCTATATCTTAAGAATTATTTAAATATTCTAACAAAATTATATAATAACTTTAAAATATTTATTAAAAACACAAAAAATAATTTTACATTTTTACAAATATATCACGAAATTATGTACTAACAATTTAAATTACGTTTTTCTGGATTATCAACTTAAATGTTTTTCAAATATTTAATAATATGTAATAGTTTTAAATAAATAAAATTCAAATAACAAAAAAATTTAAATATTTAAATAACTAAATATTTATCATAACTAGATTTTAAATAGTTAAAATAACGAAATTATGTAATAAATTTTAAACATTTCTTCAAAATAGAAAAATAATTATAATATAATATTGAAATTAATAATAATTTAATATATTACAAAATTAGTAATGAAATTATGTAATAATAGTATAAATTATGATTTTATGGATAGTTAAATTCAATAAATAATTAATATTTTAAAAATTAAATATTTTACATATTATTTAAGTATTTAAATAACTAATAATTCGATAAAATAACTTTCAAAAAAAATTAATATTTATTAATAATAATTTTAAACTCTTAATATGTATTTATTATATAATTATGTATACTAAAATTAATATTTATTGTATTTCAGTAATTAATTATTGTTTTTTGTGATAAATGTATTTTCAATGATTATGTATAATTTTATTTTGTCTTTTTATTTAACAAAAAACTTTCAATAATTATTGGAGATTAAATTACCATTATTGAAATTTTTAAATTTAATTTATTACAATTATTGTATTTATTGTATTTTTGTTATAAGTTATTGATTAATATTTATTAGAGATTAAACTATTATTTAAGATTATACTATTTATTGACTAAGTTAATATATTTTTAGTACTTATTGTATTTTTCATTATCAATATATTTTCAATAATTGTGTATTTTCGCTATAAATTTTCAATAATTATTGGAGATTAAACTATTGTTATTTATCGGAGATGTGACTATTAATTTAGCTGAAATTATGAGTGTTTATGAATTGGTTCAGTTCAGTCGTAGGCTATTTGGCCAACCAAATTGACCAGGTCAGGTTAGGGAGTTGGTCAACTAAAATCGACTAACTTTTTGTGAAAACCGACCCAACCAAATTGACCTGTAGCTTGGACCGCGGCACGGCCCATATATATATTTTATATATATTTATATATATTATATCTAGTTATATAATATTATATAAATTACAATTATATAATAATATATAGTATATAAAAGCAATTTTATACACAAAATTCATATAAAATTAAAATTTTAAGTTTTTTGTCAATTTATTTTAAATAAATAGCTTTGGCCCGATGCACAACCCAACCTGGCCCAAGGCTCGGCCCACGGGCCAGCCTAACCCGCGGCACGGCACGAGCCTGCACAAGCCTGGGCTGTGGGACATGCCGGGCCAACCCCCAAAATTTTCACCGAGGAGGGCGGCACAGCACGAGCCTGCACGGGCCCGGGCCGTGGGACGTGTCAAGCCAACCCCAAATTTTTCACCGAGGAGGGCGACACGGCCCATGACAGCCTGTGGGCCAGCATGACACGACTAGAACTTTGTGCGGGCCACCCATGGGCTGTGTAAAAGCATCAACAAACAAATGCTAATGAAACATACGATTAATATATGTAATGAAAATTGAGTTAAGTTCTAAAATTAAAAAGTTCTACGAGATTTTAAGGGATGGGAAGAAGGTTGGATTGGGCCCAACCCGAAGTTGACTTTGGGTTGGGTTGGGTTGGTTTGGGTTAGGGTTGAAGGAATTTAGTTAGGGTTGGGAAGATCAGGTTGAAGATCGGGTTGTGGGTTTAAAACTTAGGATTGACCTCAACCCGGCCCGACTTGCAGCCCTATTTTTATAGATAGGAGATTCGAACTGGTTGGGATCGAGCCCATTGGGTCAGACCCAATGGATAGGAGATTCGGTTTTAAATCTAAAATTACGGACCCTAGAACTAGAAGGTATTGTTTGGTTCCAGTTCCTTGATATATCTTATCGGGGGGATTCGATTCTACCCTGTCCTGACCGAGATCAGACCCGTTGATGGCCCTAAATCGGTGGATTCTTCAGCTTCGTTAATTGGTGGGATGATAGAGAAAAAATGGTTATGATCTTCAAGTCGTTAATAGATGAAGGGTTTAGATCTTCTAAGCCTACGATGGACGAGAGGGAGACTTAAGAGAATTGCTTTCACTCTCTCGAGAAAAGGAATTTGAGATGTTGGCGGGAGAGAGACAGCGAGAGATGACTCCAGCTTTTGAAATGGAAAGACTACCGATTTGGTGCTATGTTTTGTTGCTGGCATTGAGTTTGAGGGCGAAACGTATATATGTTGGGTAGTGTCGTAATGACTACTCACTAGTGAGTGTGGTAATGTCTTTTTCTTATCCTCTTATGGCTTGGGTGGGTGTTCGATTGAGAGATTGTTAAAATTTAAATGGGCCAAATGTTTTAAATGAGCCCGACAAACCATGGGTCCATGAATTTGATTGAGAAATTGTAGTCATTTCGATGAAACTTAAATGACCACCAAAAATTGAGGTAAAATTCAAACGTAGAGTTTACATCAATAATCATTCAAACAAATTCAAGTCTCCACCATGGTTCTCTAAATATATCAAAAATTACAAATCAAGAGTTTTATTTGAATGGAAACTCTTTTTCTTTTAATATTTTTGTTTGATGATTTGCCAGTGAATATATTATATTATATATTAACTTTTGAAATAATTAAAATAACCTAAAGCATCAGTAACTCTGAAAACTAATAACCATGGCTCCACTACAATCAGCCAAAGACCTTAACAATTGAACCCGTTGTCACCTTCAAAGCCTGTTATATTCACGATAGAGTTGTCAATTAGTTAGGTCTGCCTAATAGAACCGAACTGAGCCAATTTTGCCTATTCTGGTTCTGAGTTTGTGTCCTGATTATAATAGGGTCATGAGTAGTTTTTGATATTCCAAATTGATCAAGACTTAAAGTGATTATATAATTAATGATATACTTGGCAAGGAAGTTGAATGGAAAACTTTATATGTTTGGGCTGGCAAGTTTAGCAAGAAGGCGAATTTTGTTAGGTCAGAGGTTGTCAAATTTGGGTTTTGCATCATCTTGGGTCTAGCTAGGGTCCATGTATAGGGTTGGTCTTGGGTTAGGCCATAATCTAAACCAACTTATATCTAATTTATACCCCTGCTCTTTAAGAGAGTCAAAAGTGGTCAAACGAGATCTATATATATATATATATATATATATATATATATATATTAGCAAGGACTTGTGCAATGTACGGAAAAATTTGAAAGATTTAATAATTTTATTTTTCATTTAATGTTGATTTATAAAAAATAATTATTGTTAATCGAATATGAATAAATATTTTTTAATAAATTTAATTTTATTTATAATTTGTAGTAATTTTAATAATTTTTATTCTTTTTATTATTTTAAATGAAATTTTGATTAACTTTAAATAAATAAAAAAATTATAAAATCTAACATTTTTATTAATTCCACTAATAATTAACAATTATATAGGAATGACAACGGGGTGGGTTCAGTGCAGGTCTCCCATCCCTTTCCTTGCCCCAAAGTCAAAACACTCTACCCCATCCCTGCCCCGTCCCCAATGTCACGTGGGTTCAGGGCAAGGTAACCACTCCTCAATGTCGGGTGAGTTTAGGGGCAAGGTACCCCACTCCTCATCAAGGATGGAGAATCCTCAAATTTCTCTGCCCCGTCCCCAGTATTGGGCGGGTTCAAGTAGAGGTGTAAATTGGGTCGTGCTGAGTCGGTACGACACGACTTGCATGTAGCTCGCACAAAGAGCGAGTCGTGTTGGCCCACAAGGCGTCCCAAGCCATGCCTCCCTCCTCTAGGATAATTTGGTGGGTCGGTTTGGCATGACCCACAGCCTGAGACCGCACGGGCCCGTGCCGTGCCGTGGGTCAAGTTGGTTCATGGGTCGGGCCTTGGGCTAGGCCATGTCACACACCAAGCCAAGCTCAAGGCAAGGCACCCACTCCCCATCCAAGGTTTTTAAAATTGGACCAGATAGGGAATCGTTCTGGGGTCGAACAGTCCAACTATTCGGTCCGAACAGATGACCCGCTCTGAAAAAAAAAATAAAAATTTAGAAAAACAAAAAAAAGGCCAAAAACTGTTGTCCGGGTTAACGGTTCAACCACCTAGGTCAGCGATTTGCTAACCAAATAAAGGGTTTTTGGACAAAAAGTGGTTTTGAGGTGAAACGGTGTCTGGTTCCCATTTTTTTTGGTCTAACCATTTGGTTTGATCCAGTTTTGAAAACACTGTTCCCGTCAACCCAATATTCAATTTGATGATAGAAATGACCAAAAGGATATATTGAGTATCAACCACATGGTAATTTCTAAAAGTACACTAAATTGTCTTTAATATTCAAAATTGTAATTTTATGAAAAGTTTGGAAAATTTATAGTACTTGTGTAATTTTGAAATTTTATTCAAATTTATTTAAGTTTTTATTAAATAATTTATTTTCTTTTTAAATAGTTTACTTACAGAATTATACAAATTTATCTTATAATTTCTAATATAAACTAACCAATAATTTCTTTTTTCCAATATTATACTAATTTATCTTAATAATTTGTGTAATTATTTGTTTGAATTATAGTTTTCCATTTTCCATAATCATTTATCTTTAATAATTTTCAATAATTTGCAATGAAAATTACATAATTTTTCAATGGTTTTCCAAAATCTATCAAATGTAATAAAATTTCATAAAATTTCCAAAATATTCTAATAATTTTCAATAATTATTTAATACAGTTTTAATTTCAAAAATGTTATTTTACGAAAATGCAGTTTTATGAAAATTTTTGAAAATTTTATTACATTTGTGTAACTATGGGGATTTATTGATTTTTTTTTAAATTGTTATTAAATATATATTTTTATTTGGTAGTTTACTAACAAAATTATATTTTTAATTAATAAATAGTTAAATACGGTTAATTTTTTTATTTTTCAATATAAATTAAGTAATAATTTCATTTTCTAACATTATAATATTTTTGTTCCCCCATTTGTATTTGGTTATTAATTATAAGAATAACAATAACTAAAATTTTATACTTTTTGATAATTGTTAAATATAATTCTCAATTTTATAGAAATTAGTTAAAGAGTTTTCAATTTCTATAAAATGTTGTTAATGAGTTAATTAATAACAATATTTATTAATTTTTGATAATTTACTGACCGTACTAATAAGAATATTTAATTTTTGGTAATTTACTAAACGTATTTATTAACTTTTGGTAATAACACTATTTAATACTCATTGAATATAGGTGGGATTAAATATTAACCGTATTTAACTATTTATTAATTAATATTTTAAATGAGAGAGAGTGGATATAGATTAGGGGGATGCATTTTAGAAATTGATTAGGGAGGGGCAACATGATAATTTCCTGTTGGTTTAAATGAGATACCTTAGGAGAGAGATTATAGGAATATTTTTAGGTAATTGGGTGACATGGCTTAACGGGAGTGGTAGGAAGAGGAGAGGAGAGAAAGTCAAAGAAAATGCAGGGTAGTGATATTGGAGCAAGGAGAGGCATGGTGACGGGGACCCGTGTGATGCAGGGGCTTTGTTAAGCTAAAGTTAAACAACTCAGAATACCTCCTCTCATTTCTCACACATGCGGTTAGTTATTATGAAATTAAATCATTAAAAATATAAAAACTCAGAATTAAAAAGAAAAACCTCTTTGGTCTTAATTATCTCTAATAATATCAATTCACTACTCAAATAAAAAAGCCTATTAGGTCTTAATTGTTTCTAATAAAATCCATTCTCTCTCTCTCTCTCTCTCCAATTAGTCAATGTCCATTGTCTCATTAAATCCCAAATCTATATTTATATAATATATATTGAAAACAAGGTTGTACAAGCATGGTTCTTTTTTCTATTTTTTTTTTACTTTTCCTTTTTCTATTTTTTAATGATATAAACTCCAACTGTCGACCAACTAATGGTGGCTCAATTGGTACGGCGACATCCGGCTGTCTATAGCAAATGCATGGGATTCAAATCCTATGCCACCAAATTTAGGGGGAGAGAAGTGTTACAAGTATGGTGTTGCATTACACAACAGCCCCTATGGGATACATGAAAAATTTTTTCCCAATTTATTATTTTATTGGCAATTTCTTATCAAAGTCTTCTCATAGAAAGTATTATGGTAATAGACTAATAATTCTAACTTCTAACAAATACAAGTTAAGTAGAAAACTATGAGAGACTAGTTGAGATTGAAATGAAAATTAGTCTTATGAGTTCTAATGTTAGAGTCAGGGAGCATAGGCAATCTTGCATATCGACCATAATAAGCAAGATATTTATACCCTTCACTCTACTATACTCTCTTCTCTTGATGTAAATTCCAAAAAAAAAGGCATTTAACATTCGGTAAGATATATACAATGGATGGTCCACATTAAATTGAATAATTAATTTATAATATACAAGATGGTATATATAATAATTTTTTATTATAATAATTATTAATTTTGATAATAAATAGTAATTGTTAAAATTAATAATTTAATTTAATTTGATGTGGCCACACCACATTTTGTATCCCATTACATGCATGGGATATTGATGGAAACATGAAGAAGACTTCATTATTTAGGGTAGGGTTGCAAATGGATAATATAAGGTAGACTCAAATATGATACTTTGATATTTGAAATTGAATAGGATCTTATCTACTGGATATATATTACTATATTCTAAAATACAATTGTCCGTGTCAACCTATAGCCTCTTGCTTCCTTATCCCCTTAGAATTCTATGGTTTTTTATTTAAAAAATAAAAAAGATAAATCATGTGTTATTCACAACCAATTTAGCTTCCTTTTTATTAGGAAATCTGTAATCTCTTCTTCTTTTAACACTAGCCTATGCATCACAATGGGTTCTTCTAGTTTAAGAGGAAAATATGGATTTAATAGGAGAAGAACTAATTAAGAAGGGTTTTTTTATGCCTTATTATATTTTTTTAATAATTTAGTTTAAAAATAAATAACCACATGTTTGGAAATTGACAAAACAAAGAGGTCCATGTCAGCCTTGTGGAGAGAGGGCTCTTTACTTCCCCTCTTTCCTCGTTCTATTAGATATATAGATAAGGTCTCATGATTTTATAATTTATATTATATTTTATGTCTAAAAGGATAAACTTTTGTATAATATATAACATAATTTTAGTTAAAAACACTTATTTTACCAACATATAAATAATTTACTATTTATCTCATAAATATTAAAACAATTAACTTCCAAGTTCTGTTATTATAGGTAATTATAGATAACAAATTATAATTAGGACTAATTGGGTTGAGACAGGTTCCAACAATACCTGACCCGTGAAGTAGGGGGTGTCAATTGGATTGGATTTGGTCCAATGTGAATCCATTACAAATGGATTAGGTCCAATCCAATCCAATAAATATTTTGGACTGGTCCAATTTAATGTCTGGACAGTCTAATCTATTCAAATTTGTTTTAACTTAGATTAATTCTAATCCAAACATGGTCCATTGATACCTATATTCTTATCTTCTATCAACAGGCCAAATATTGGCACATGTCAACCTAATTCAATAAATACTTTAGACCATAAAATCTGGATTAATCTAATTCAATATATTTTATTGGTCCGTCCAAATTGATTTTGATTTGAACGGATCCAATCCAAAACTGGTCTATTAACACCCCTACCGTGAAAGAAAAGAATTATTGAGTAGTACCGATCAAAGCTAGAAATCTCATCATTTTAAGCGGAAGAAAGATATAATTGAAAAGAAGAGAAAGCTGAAGTTGGGGGTATCTGTGAGCAGAAGAAGCTACCAACAAGCAAATGTCCACAGTGCAGTTAAACAACAATACGGAAAGTAAGCCTAATAAGTGTCAGAAAGAAATTGCAGCTAGCCATTGCCTTTTAATCAATCAGTCTGTTCTCAGCTCTCAGATTCTAATATATTCTCTACAACTGCAACTCTGTAACGTATTGGGGGAACAAAAGAATGTTTGTACCGTCTCAGACCTCAAACCTAATAAATAAGATCAAATATTAAACATTGCTGGTAAGTAATGTGTTGTGGTGAGCAGATACAAATTCTATTTTGAATTTATCACTCTTATCAAGTTAGGTTGGGTATTTGTTAAATTTTGAATCGGTTTTAGATAGGATATCAGCAAAAATCGTGTATACACCTTGAAATTAAAAGGATTCCATCAAAATATTGGGCCCATAAATTTACATACAACTACAAGTAGGAGAGATACTTCAGATGTGCGTTTGGATACCATCTTCAAAACCTAATTTTGATATGATTGAAAATTTTCAGATTGGACAACCAAGGTTCAAAGTATCAATACACCCCTATGTATGGCAGAGGCATATTTGTACTAAAAACCTTATATATATATATATTATTTTTTTTTCAAAAACGGGTTTTTGGGTAAGAAGTAAGATCTTATATATATTTTTCATTAAAAAAAGAGGGTTCCCAAAAGAAATGATACAATATGTTCAATATGGGGCATATCATATCAAAATGTTGACCTCTGTGGACAATCCGATTTGCATTGCACCCTTATTTTTTCTTTTTTGATAAGCAGTTCAATCTCAAAAAGACGAAAACCAGGTAAATTGCGAATATTTCCCCATGAATTTAACATACAAATAGGAGATATATTCCCTATGTTCTCCTGGATATCATTCCCCCAGGGTGTGTATACGACTTTTTCTTTGAGGAAATCCAGTCTCATCAGAACTTCAATCTAGACCCAAATTTGATATGAGTGAAATTATAGTTGGACAACCCAATTTGCTTTGCACCCTTTTTTCTGGCTCAGTTTAGAAGGGGCAAAAATGCAAATATGTACAAAGCAAAACCTTATATTTTGTATGCATTTATTTTGTACATATTTGTATTTGTACACTTGCCAAACTTAGCCTCCAATGTAATTGAATAGTTCAATCTCAAAATGACCAAAACCAGCCAGTTTTCATGAATTCTAGTTATGCTCCAGGCTAAGAGACAAAATCGGATTTAGTCCTCACAAAACCGCCATCCTCACAGCCCCTTTAAGTTGTGCATCGGGAATATCTCCCTTTCAATAAAAGGGTGCAAATGCAGAAACATTCTTAATACATGGATACAAGGGGCTCTGAGTACAGTGTGAGAATGGTTTTGTGAAGACTAAATCCGAATTTCTGGTCGTCTCGTTTTCCAAACATTACTAAAATATTTGACAAGTTACCGAGCATAACTGCTTGACAATAGTTGCGTGCAACATTTGATATATATTTGGTTATGTAAACGTTTATGGATAGGCCGTTTATTTGTACTTTTTCACTTTAAATATTTATTTATATTTTTTCACTTTAAATTTTTCTGTTTTTGTTGTTTGGTTGAACTTCATTTTAAAATTTTTTTATTCTTCACTTCAGATTAATACCAATTTTCCGTGTTTTGTTTTCATCTCATAGGGGCCAATGTAGGCTTATTGGTAACTTCCTCCTTAGGTTGGACCTCTTCACTTGTTTTTTATTTGACATGACAATTGTTTCTGATTTGAGAAAACAAAACAGTGAATGTATTGTATTGTATTGAGTTTTTTATCTTACACAGTGAATGTATTGCATTGAGATTTCATTTCCAATAGTGTAAAGTGTATAGATTGAGACAATATATTTCACTATTCCTTGCACAGAAACGTTGTAGATTTATAGTTTTAAATTTCTAAGAGTATAATAGTATCATCAAAGTGATTTGATGGCAGAATGCATTACATTTGATAACAGTGGCTGAACTAAAATGTAATTATTGCTTTTTTGTCCCTTAGTGAATAAGATTTTAAATGTTTTTTTTGTTATACAGCAGGCGTAGCCCATCCCATCCCCTTCACCCCCCATTAGGAATGGCAATTTATACCCTATCTGGTGGGTACCCGCCCCTACCCTCCTGATAGGGTGTTTTTTTGCTAAAATGATGGGTTTTCAGATTCTATAATCCGTACGGTATTAGGCTAAACCTGATTCGCATATTATTGGAAAGAACATAAATTTTATGCACTAAGTGTTGAATTTAATAATATTTTGAAATTTATGTGAAGGATAATTGTTGATTTATGTGTTTTTTTATATGTCTTAATCAAATAATTAGAAATCTTGATGATTATTTATGTTATTTTACTTATTTATTGCCCATATATGATAAGAAATAATAGGAAATTAGATGCAGATTTTAAACCCAACCCACCCCTACCCTTGAATGCGGGGAGGGTTTTATACTTTCATGTACCGGGAGGGTTTGGATTCTCAAAATCCAATCCACTATAGGTTTTGGGGTGGGTAGGGTCTAAAATTTACAAAACCCGCCATGCTGCCATCCCTACACCCCCAACTCTGGTGGAAGCCGGATTTGATCCAACCTGCTACAACGAGTCAGAGATCCTATCAATTGAGCCGAATTTACATCGGTGCTCCACAGAATGCGCCTCCCCGGCACCCCACATGCACATTTCCATGAGCATTGGAAACATTTCCTGTAGTTATCATTAGAAGATGTTCCCAATGCACAGTTGGAATGTGTTGTACAGTGCCCATGGGGCGTGCTCTGTGGGGCACAAATGTGACCACCATTTCTTCAATGGCTGTGATTGAAGTGATGTAGTTTACTATAATTTAGAATATTTTATTATTTAATTATTTTGTCCACTAAAAATTAAATAATAAGTCATTCAGTTCAGCAGCTTCAGCTGCTATCAAATGGACTCGAAACAAGTCCAGTCCAAAATTTTTGGGCTGGGTTAGAGCCTAATACCCAGGGCTTTTTTATTTGAGTTGGCCCAAGCGTAGCTCATAAATAGCCCAAGCCTGATTCTGGTGTAGCTTGGCAGCACATTATGATTCAATTTACTTCTAATACAAAATATACATTCCTCCTATTTAAATATTCAAATTACTCTAAGTAAACATGTTTAAGATGATTTTTTTGATAAATTGGGCCTTAGGCTCACATGAACTTGATCAACCCAAGCTCATCTTGGCCACGAGCCCAACCCAAGTGTGTCAAATTCCAGTTTGGGTTCTGCTTGGGTTGGGAAAATTTAGCTTGACAATGAGGCCTCAGGCTTAGCCACCTAGGTCTTAGGGTTGGTGCTAGATTGAACTTAAGCTTGGGCTTGGTCCGTGAAAAGCCCACGCAAGCTGCACCCCCAAAGTAGGGGTGGATCTAAAGAAAGCTATTTACAAGTCATTCAAGCTTAGTCTGTGAAAAGCTTAATTCTATTTAATTCAAATCAAATCAAGTTTCAAGTTGAGTTCGATCCCAATATATAGGCTCGATTAATAATCTCAAATAGTACAAAGATTGGTTCATGAAATCCAAAAGTTTGATGGGGGCAAGCAATTTTGATTTTTTTTTTTTTTGGCAGTTTTTAAATGTTAAACAAGCAAGGCAAGTATTGATTTCAAGCTCGTGTAAGCTTAAGTTGAGTCGAACTCGAACATACAAGCTTTTTGTGTCAAGCTAGAATTCAAGTTAGTATATATTTCTCAAATCGAGCCCGAACTTGAACCATCCGCTTTTTTGCTAAGCCAAACTTGAATAATTTAATATTTGGCTTAGGTTGGCTTGTATCCAACTCCACCCCAAGTTAACAAATGACAATGTTGCGTTGGAAAAAAACTTATTTGCAATTTGTTTAAAAAAAAACTAAGAGTATATTTGGTTCGTGGCTAGAATCGAAATCAAAATCTGATGGAATCAGAACCAAAATGGTCTATTCTCATTGTGTGTTCGGTTCAATCAGGAATGAGAATCATAATCAGAATTGGCTAGATTGAATTCTCATTCCCAAGAAAAGGAAAGAGAATGACCATTCTCTCAAATGAGGGAATGACATTTCATTAGGAATGAGAATTGGATTCCAAGTTCGTCTAACCAAAGAATTGGATTATTCCGATTCCAATTCCATACCCTTATTCCTGTGAATCAAACAGACCTCAAAATTTTGTAAAATATACTAAAACAAATACTGGACGTAACATGTTATTATAAAAAAGTGCAATGAAAGAAAGGGGCTTTTATGATTCAGTCCACCCCTAGGAAATCCTAGCTCCACCTAAGTGTGGACTGAATCCTGCCCGTGGATTGATGCCAAATTCACGGGCAGGATGTGGTTTATAGGGGGGGCTGCAAAAAAGATTTCAGGGGAGTGCAGTCCAAAAATCCGTAAGGCCCCATTCGTATTTCAATAAGTTATTTAACTGGGTAAATACACTTACTCAGGTAATTGTTTCTTAGGAAAGATTTACCTGGGTAAGTGCATTTATCCATGTTCTTTTATTTTCCATGTAAATAAGGCAATGACCATTTTGTCCATAAAAGTCCATTATTACAAGGGCACTTTTGTCCCTTTCAAGTGTTGGTACCTTTCCCCCAAGGTGCGAAAGTTATTTACCCACCTAAGATGTAAGTGATACTTGCCCCCACATAAATCTTAAAAAAAAAAAGAACATGGGAATTTTGGTCAATGGGAATCAAAATCCCATTGACCAACTTTCCCCTCCCTCAAAATCCAGAAAAAAGAACACCCCCTAAAAGAAATCCATCATAGTAAACGTTAGCAAGTAGGATACTTCCGCTTTCAATGAAATGGGTACATAGGGACAAGAAAGAAGTAACTACTTTTGGCTATCGAAAATATCAAAATATAGAGTGGAGTGTGCCAAAAATGGCTTCCCAATAGAAACATTTTGTAAAAGAGATGTGATCTGAGCACATTCCATTTTTTATTAGGAGGTGCTCCACTGTGACTGTGAGAGTGTGAATTAATGTTTTAAAAAATGACGGGATTCAGAATCGTTCTGGCCATAGGTCTTCGGGTCAATGGTTCAACCATTCGATCTAAACAGATGGCCCATTTTGACAAAATAAATAAAAAATAATTAAAATTTAAAAATGACTAAAACCATTGAACTGGTCGAATGGGTTGACGGTTAGACTGTCTAGTTTAATGAATCATTGACCAATTTAATGGTTTTTGGCCAGGGACTAAGTTTGAGGTAAAACAGAGCCAGTTGCTTGGATGGTTCCCGAGCTGAACGGTCCAACCATCCAAGCCAACGGCTGTTCAAAAACCATGGTGTGAATAGACAAAAAGTGATGCTTTCAAAAGACAGACACTCCCGTGCACTTATGTCTTGTTTAGTTTAGTTGGGTGACCGTCTTCTGTCCTTATACTATGGGTGTTCCCTGGTTTATGAAAATTGGATGTGCCCTAAAAATCCTTATTCAGAAAATGCCTCTTATTCTTATTGATGCTTTATATTGTCATGTGCATAGTTTTACAAAGCGCACACCCCCTTTAATAAATCCATAAAATGTGGTTTTATCATTTGAGGGGTGGTCAATTGGTACGTTAGTTAGTAGTGTGTTGCTGCATTATTACTTGGGGTAGCCATGAGTCAAGCTTTTCACAAGTTATTTGAGCTCAGTTTGTGAAAAATTCAGTTTAAATTGAGCTTTGAGTTGAGCTCGAATCCAATTTACAAGATCATTTGCTAATCGAGATGAGTTCAAGCTTAATAAAATTTGGCTTGTGAGGCTTGCGAGACTAATCAAGCTTCTATATATACATAAAATAAAAATGTTATATAATAATAATAACTAATTATTATAATTCTGAATTTTTAAATATCAAATAGAAAATAATTTTTTTATTTTTATAAAACATTTGACTCATAATCAAGCTTGAGCTTATGAGCTTTTGACTTGAGTTGAACTCAAGCTCAAGTCTTTAGCTCGAACTGAGCTCGAGCTCAAGCCTCATACTTTCTTGGTGATCCAAGCTCGAATAATTAGCTATTCAGCTTGAATTCACCCCTAGTTATTCCCAAAAAGAAAGAAAGAATTACGACCCTTTATGGAGAGATCCAAGCACACAATTAAATACCCAATAAAGAAAAACAATGAAAATAGGGTATCGTTTTTTTTTCATGGAGCTAGACAACGGGGTAGCCCATAGCCCATCCCCATTCCCTTAACCTTTCCAACCCTAGTGACTCTAGGATTTGATCCTGGGTCTCTACTTCAACAAATCAGAGATCCTACCAACTAAGCCATTATCAGGGAAATAGGGTACATTTTGTCTCTACACAAGGGATGTGCTTGTTTAAAAAAAAAATGGAGAATTCCCGATTAGTACCCTATACTTTGAGCCTAGTGCCACTTTGGTCCCCGAACTTTAAAATGTGACAATTCGGTACCCGAGCTTTCAAAACATGACAATCCAGTACCTATTGTTAACTAGCCGTTAACCAACTGTTAAGTGATATTTAAAAAGACATAAATGCCCTTCAGGTGTCATCTAATTTTTCTATCAACCATCCAAACATTGACAAAAAATTAACAATTTCAAATTCTTTCCTCTTCTATTCAAGAAAGTTGGGATCATCAGAATGCCCACTCAAATGTGACCCCAACTTTCTTGAATGGAAAAGGTAAGGATTTGGGACTATTAATTTTTTGTCAATGTTTAAATGGTTGGTAAAGAAAATTAAATAAGATTTGAAAGACATTTGTGTCTTTTTCAAATGCCACTTAACAACTAGATAACAGCTAATTAATGGTATGTACTAGATTGTCACTTTTTAAAGTTTGGGCATTGAATTATGGCATTTTAAAGTTCAAGGCCCAAAGTATAGGGTACTAAACAAAAAAAACAGGAGTGCCCTAATCAGCCCTCCTATGTATTCTATTCATATTATTATATTTGAGAGTGCATATTTACCATGGGGCTGTTCTATTGTTCTGGACACGTGGTGTATAATGCATTTGGTAATGAAGACCGGAGAAAATTTTGTATTCCTGGCACCTTTGCAGTGCAATTTTACTTACATTAGTAGAAATGCATAGAAGTGCAAATGAGAAAAAAAAATGTAAATTCTGATTCAATTTTGCTTTGGGTTTCAATTTACTTTGCCTTAGGTTTTATTTTGATTTAAAGGAAGATAAAAGTAAAAATTAAACAAAATTAAACCAGAATTTGCACTTCCTTAAAGCACTGGTGCAAATCAAATTGCCTTGGCCTTAAGTGCAAACAGGTAGGACCTAGGATTCTTGGATGACAAGAACCTTCAATTGGACCCTACATTTTATTTTTCCAATAGCCTAGATGTGGAAAATATGTTTGGCGAATCACATTACACCACGTCCATCCGACATGTGGGACCCACATGTATGGGAATCGAACTTTCTTCCTGCATAGTACCTTTGTCAAACGTGTTGTGTTGGGAGGGGAAAAATGTCTATTCGCCAGTTCAAACAGGGTAGGGATCTACTACTAACAAATCGCTTATAACGCGACTATAATGACTTGTTGGGATGGTGTTAGGAGTGTTTGTTGAGAACAGATCTGGACTATCAAAGTAGGTTGTTTTCTTAAACAACTGCTCCAATTTGTAGCTCGGGGACATAATTGATCTCTGAAAGGAGAGGTTGTTTTTAGCATGGTTTTAAAAAACGATCTGAAAATAAAACGGTTCTAGCCACCAGTTTTTGGGTTGACGGTTTGACTGTCCGATCAAATGGATGATTTGTTATGACAATAAAAATTAAAAAAATAATTAATCATTGACCGATTCAATGGTTTTTGTTCAGGGGCCGGGTTTGGGGTAAAATGGAACCAATTACTTGAATGATTCCTAGGCTGAACGGTCTAACCATCTGAATCAACGACGGTTAAAAAACCATGATTTACAATGCAATTTCGTTTGCCCTAGAGCAAAAGTATAGGAGCACAAATTCTGATATGTTCTTGTTTTGACTTTTACCTTATTTTGTTGTCATGCAGGTTTAGATGAAGTAAAATGAAAGTAGAAGCAAAATACGGTAAAAGCAAAAGCATAAATGGATCAGAATTTGGATTCTCCTCATTTGCACTGCCCATGCATTTATTAATATGGAGTCCACATGGCCAAACAGCCCACATAATTCAAGCTCTCTTAAGATTACAGTGGATGCTGCTCTCGTTGAGGGGGGAAATAGTCTTAACAGTCGATGGGGCCATATGAGAACACACCCACATAGGCAGAGTTTCATTATTGATCACTGCAAGAGAAAATGATGAATCATGGTAGCGATTGGATCCTCTGAGATACTGAACACCAACCACTCCATCTTCTAGCTTTGATTTATTCAACAACAGTTTGTTTGCTAGTGGCAAAACCTTACAAATTATCATCAATGGAAGGGCCCCAAAGATGACTGTGGCCCAAGAGTCGGATATAATTTGCAAGGAAACTTCATGGAATATACAAGAGAAACATCCACTCACTAAACAAGTTAAACAAAATGTTGCCTATCAAAGAACACAACATTGAAATAAGTAAATAAGAAAACTACGACAATGTCAGGATTTTTTTCTCATTCTCCATTTGGTTTGCTCTCCCTATGATCCCTTTGTTGTTATACTCATTCTGCCAATTTGAGCCCATTCTATTTTCTTATAGGAATGAGAATGGGTACATCATCATCATTTAAGCCTCCCAGCCCATGGGTACATCATCATCGTTATGACCACTGGTTTCTGGGTTGATGGTCTAATCATCCAGACGTCCCGTTCTAATAAATAAATTAAAAATAAAAAACAGTCACCATTGAATAGGTTAACAGGTCGACGATTCGACCCCCCGGATCAACAGGTTGACTTTTTCAATGATTTTTGGCTAAAAACCAGGTTTGGGATAAAATAGAATCGATTGTCTGGATGATTCTCGGGCCAAACGGTCCGACCGTCCAGGTCAACGGCGGTTTGAAAACCATGTCCCAACCATTTGGGATCGACTACATATAATCCTGTTTCACTAGTCTGTTATGTTTAATATCACAAATTGAAAACTTTTTGCTAGAGAAACCACCCAGATCTCAGGCCAAATGGATTCAACATTTGAATATGAAATTATTTTTATGGAAAACCTCACTGAAACCCACCTCAGAAATTTAAACTCCATGGTACACTTACAACAATTCAAATCTTCCAACATCCCCACCTAAACACCAATGCCCCACCTACAACAATTCAATTCCCATGTCACTGGATCAAGCTTAAATTCAACAATTCCAATTCAGGCAAATGTGATACCATTTGCAACCTTTGCTTTTCTAAGGGTTGTGTGTGTGAGAGAGAGATTAAATTTAGAAGGGGTCAAAATGTTAAAAGATTGATCAAAATGTTCTAAGAGAAAATCTATGCTGAAAAGACATTATTTTAAAAAGGCTTTGACCAATCACAACTCCTTGTGAGATTTGATTCCATGAAGGAGAAAATCGTGAGAGAAAATCATGGGTCAAATAATCAATATTCAAATTTTGAATATTGAAATAGAATGATTGTAGGATCATAATTATTTGAATATTTGTATTCCTAAAATAGCTCTATTATTCCTAGAATAGCTCTGCAACATGTTTATGTATACCTAGCTTGTACAAACCTTTGCAGTACAACAAACACAATTCTCTTTCACCAATTTGTTCAGTTTCCTTCCATTTGTTCATGGTATCAAAGCAACGATTCTGATACTTTTAGTCCAACACCTTCCACCACAAACACAACCCAGAACATCATCACATCGACCAAGATGACTGACACAGTCGAAAATCCAGAACTTCCAAGATCTGCATCATATGGTGCAGAGGAGAAAAGAACTAGCTTACCTGATCCTTTGACCTTACACCCATCAAACACATCAGGACTTGTTCTGGTTAATACATTGTTGGACGGACGCAACTACGGAGAATGGAGCCGATTGATGCGTCTCAGTCTTAGTGCCAAAAACAAACTTGGGTTCATCGATGGATCTGTGAAAGCTCCACCAACAACTGACCCGAGATACCCATTGTGGCAGTGCTGCAATGATTTGGTAATTTCTTGGATACTTCACTCTAGACAACCCAACATTGCACGGAGTGTAATCTTCTCCGGCACAGCAACAATAGTATGGAACGATCTCTATGACAGGTTCTCTCAAGGAGATGAATCAAGAATCTATCAAATCCGGCAAGAAATTGCCGAATGCCGACAAGGGTCTCTCTCAGTTTCTGCTTATTACACCAAATTGAAGGGACTTTGGGATGAATTGAAATCTTATCAGGAGCCCATCACTTGTTCATGTGGCATGATGAAGAAGATAGCAGATAGAGAAAAAAAAGAGAGGGCTATGCAATTTTTGATGGGGCTCAACGCAACTTTCTCTCAGGTTCGTGGATCAATTCTGATGATGAATCCCCTCCCGGACACACGAAAAGTTCATGGACTAATACTACAACAAGAGAGGCAGATGGAGGTTGCGACTCGCCGGGAGATCTCACCAGCCTCCCATGCCATGCAAGTCACAAGAGGTGCAGCGACGCAGACGGCAAGATCATCCTCCTCAAATCACAAGGATAAGCATTGCACATATTGTGACCAAACAGGACACTTGGTGGACCGTTGCTACTATCTGATCGGTTTTCTAGTAGGTCATAAGTGGCATGGAAAGAATATAAAGCCCAAAAATAGAAGGGCTGCAGCTCATAATGTGGAAGTTAAAAAGGAGGCCGATAATGAGAGTCCAACATTCATTGCTGAGGAATATAAACAGATCATGGCTCTACTTTAGAATAGAAATGGTAACGATCAACCACTTGCAAACGTGACAGGTATATTCACACATGATTATAATAATATTGAACATGGTGCACACTCAACATTATATTGGATTGTGGATAGTGGAGCAACATATCACGTCTCCCCTACTCACAATATAAATAAGGCATCTCATGATTTCATTGGACTACCAAATGGTGAACAAGCTGCTATTGAGAATGTTGGATCTATTGAATTATCACCAGATTTGCCTCTTGATGGAGTTCTACATGTGCCCAAATTTCGTGTGAATTTGATATCTGTGAGTAAATTGACACAAGCCTTGAGATGCATAGTAATATTTTACCTGAATTTTTGTGTTGTGCAGGATGAGGATACAAGGAGGTGATTGGCCTGGGCAAGCATTTTAATGGTCTTTACTATCTCACACCGAGCCAAAATCCTCATCTTGTCAATCATATTACCCATTCATCTGATCTTTGGCACCGACGTCTCGGACATCCATCTACTGCTCCTCTTCATAGCCTATCAAAATCTTTTCCAGAAATTGTCTTTGACTCTAAGCATGTTTGTGAGATTTGTCCCTTAGCAAAACAAACTCATTTGTCTTTCATTTCAAGTTCAATAAAAACAGATGCACCATTTGATTTGATTCATTGTGATATTTGGGGACCACACAAAACTCATATTCATTTTTGGTCTCGTTATTTTCTAACCATTATTGATGATTTCACTCGTTATACATGGGTGCACCTTATGAACTTTAAATCCGAGACTCAGTCTATATTGAATTCCTTTTTCTTTTGGGTGAAAACTCAATTTTTTCGGGATATTAAGATTTTACGAGCTGATAATGGGGGTGAGTTCACTTCATTGATGAGCATGGCACCATCTTTCAACATAGTTGTGTTCAAACTCCTCAACAAAAGGGAGTAGTCGAACGTAAACATCGTCATCTTTTAAATGTTGCCCATGCCCTAAGATTTCAAGCCAATTTACCTTTGCACTTTTGGGGAGAAAGCATTCAAACTGCATGTTACCTCGTTAACCGTTTACCCACACCTCTTCTGTCCTATAAATCCCCTTATGAACTTTTACACAAAACTCCACCTACTTATTCACATCTTCGTGTCTTTGGATGCTTATGTTTTGCCACCAACCTCACTCCCAACAATAAATTTGATTATTGTGCATGTCGATGCATTTTTATTGGATACCTTCTTGGACAAAAGGGTTACCGAGTTTATGATATTGAAGGAAAGAAATTCTTCACTTCTCGGGATGTTTTTCATGAACATATCTTTCCTTTTCATAACCATTCACCAGAAAAAGAAGATGATGGCCTAGTCTTACCCCTACCTAATGGCCCAACACACTTTAGCAACCCGATGCAATCTTTTGAGCCTTCGGACAACGATCCATCTACTTCTAACACCATAGATGCCCCCACCATCCCGTTGTCTCCAACGACGTCATTAGCACCAGATCATGAACCTCTACCAGAACCACCTTCACCATCACTAGAATTGAACACTTCTTTTGTCTCTTTAGACCCACAACACAACCAAATCCACCCTCCTACAACTTCACCAAACCCATCTCCTATACTGGAAGCAGATTCCAACCTTAACCTTCGTTGTTCCTCCCGCATCCATCGGCCACCACCTCACCTATGAGATTTTCAAACGAACCATATTGTTGTCCTACGCCAAGACACCTCCTCTTCCTCGTCTGGTGCTCGTTATCCGTTGCAAAGGTATGTCTCCTACTCTGGGTTGTCGGAGAAGTATCGATTATTTGTGCATAATATATCTTGACTTGTTAAGCCAGCCTCTTATGAACAGGCCTGCCATGATCCTCAGTGGGTTGCAACGATGAATTCTGAGATTAAAGCACTTGAAGATAATAAAACTTGGTCTTTAGTTCCCTTGCCTCCCGGTCAACGACCTATAGGCTGCAAATGGGTTTTTAAGATCAAGTATCATGCTGATGGAACCATCGAGCGTCACAAAGCTCGACTTGTTGCCAAAGGGTTCACCCAACGCAAAAACATCGATTACAAGGATACTTTCGCCCCGATTGCCAAATTAATTACAGTCTGTTGTTTATTAGCAGTTGCTTCTGTTCGGAATTGGCCTTTATACCAGATGGATGTGCAAAATGCTTTTCTTCTTGGTGAGTTAACTGAGGAAATATACATGTTGTCTCCATCGGGTTATCATTGACAGGGGGAGAATGTAGTTTGTCGACTCCATAAGTCACTTTATGGACTCAAACAAGCCTCACGCAGTTGGTTTCTACGTTTTTCATGTGCGATTCAAGAAATTGGGTTTCAACAATCAAAGACTGATTACTCTCTGTTTACTTAGGTCAGTAGGGATTCAATTACCATTGTGTTACTTTATGTTGATGATATGCTCATTACAGGAAATGACGAGAAGGCCATAAGTAATCTCAAGAAATTCCTCAGTAATTGTTTCAAAATTAAAGATCTTGGACCATTGAAATATTTTCTTGGGATTGAAGTTGCACGTTCCAAGGCAGGGATTACAAATTGTCAACGCAAATACACATTGGACATATTGGAATAAGCTGGTTTACTTGGAGTAAAACCAACAAATGTTCCCATGGAGCCTGACTTGACTTTGACCGGAACGGGGAGTGAAACTCTCAAAGATCCAACTAGATATCGAAGGTTAATTGGCAAGTTAATCTATCTCACGATCAGCAGGCCAAAGATCACATATGTTGTGAACACACTCAACCAGTTCATGCAAGAGCCCAAAATACATCATCTCAAAGCTGCTCATCGTCTACTTCAATATTTGAAGGCAACACTAGGGCAAGGGTTGTTATTCCCATCTAATAGTCCACTTCACTTGATCGGATATTGTGATGCTAATTGGGCAAGATGTCCACTCACACGACGATCTATTACAGGTTATTACATTTTCCTTGGCAAGTCTCTTGTATCGTGGAAGAGTAAAAAGTAGGCTACAATTTCAAGGTCATCAGCAGATGCAGAGTATCGATCTATGGCAGCAACCGCTTGTGAACTCTCCTGATTGAGATATTTATTAATAGACCTACATGTATCACATCCTGAGCCGGCAAGGTTGTTTTGTGACAACCGGGCAGCCTTGCACATTGCTGCAAACCCAGTGTATCATGAGAGAACAAAGCACATTGAGTTGGATTGCCATACCATCCATGAAAGAATTCAAAAGGGAGAGATTCAGACGGCCTATGTGCACATTAGAAATCAGATAGCTGATATATTTACAAAGCCTCTGCGGTCACCAGCATTTCATACGCATTTCAGCAAGTTGAGTGTTATTGACATTCACACTCCAACTTGAGGGGGAGTGTTAAAGGAAAGAAAATCAAGAGCATTCATATTTGATTCCATGAAGGAGAAAATAGTGGGTCAAATAATCAATATTCAAATTTTGAATATTGAAATAGAATGATTGTAGGATCATAATTATGTGAATATTTGTATTCCTAAAATAGATCTATTATTCCTAGAATAGCTCTGCAACATGTCTATGTATACCTAGTTTGTACATACCTTTGCAGTACAACAAACGCAATTCTCTTTCACCAATTTGTTCAGTTTCCTTCCATTTGTTCACCCCTATCACTAGATCAAGCTTAAATTTAACAATTCCAATTCAGGCAAATGTGATACCATTTGCAACCTTTGCTTTTCTAAGGGTTGGGTGTGTGAGAGAGAGATTAAATTTAGAAGGGGTCAAAATGTTAAAAGATTGATCAAAATGTTCTAAGGGAAAATCTATGCTAAAAAGACATTATTTTAAAAAGGCTTTCACCAATCACAACTCCTTGTGAAATTTGATGAAGACTCACCTGATTGGTGACTACGTGTATGATGTTGATTGATAGGTTGTAAGTTTTCCCAGTATCATGTCTTTCTGGCGTCATATTCCAGCTCATTTTCTAAACTTCAAGAGACCCGTGAAATATTTTTCTAATGGTATAGATATCTAGGTTATTATCCAAAACTCTCCTTCATTTTTCTAACCCTCTTTAAATAACCCTTACCCTGCTTTTTGTATCTCTAACTGTGAGACACTTCTGTTTATAGCATAGATATTTTCTTAGGGCTATTAGTGAACTATGAAGTCTAAGATCCAATCTGATATCCAATCCAATTATTTTGGATTTAGATATTAGAACCTGCCTCAATTTCATATCTGAATTTGATGCAAATTTGACAGATCTAAACCTATTAAATAACGCTCTAGGTAATTGTTTCAAACCATACAAAGATCTCTCAAGTTTGTACCCTCTCCATTTAATAGGACATAACTAAACCTATTAAATAAGGCTCTAGGTAACAGTTTCGGACCATACAAAGATCTCTCAAGTTTGTACCCTTTCCATTTCTTTTCATCACCATAAAAATTAGGAGACTCATGTATTTCTTCACATCCAATTGGTAGAGAAGCCAAGAGTATGATGAAACTGTAAAAGGTTTCCAAGTAATTAATACCATATGCTTGTGAGTAATTTTTTACAACCAACCATACTTGTCGAAAATCAAACTGAATGAGGGTCGATCTTACAAACATTCTAGAACTACTTAGAATAGCAACTGATCTCTTCTAGAGGTCGAACAAAAACTAGAAAAATAAATGTAATACCCAAAAAACCCACTAAGTTTAATAATGAGAGAGTGGGTGTTGTAGGAGAGGGCTGTTTGGACTTTCTTTTAAGGGGGGACTTCTTAGCAAAAAGGAAAAACGTGTTTAGAAAAAAACCTAATTTCTTTAGCTAGTGCAAGAACTCTTTCCTTTTTTTTTTCTTTTCAAAGATAAGAGAAGGTGAAGACAATCCATCATTGGAGAATCAAGTTAGGGATTTTAGTGATTTTTGGCATCAAACCGCTCTTTAGGTAAGTCTTTTTCTCCCTTAGATATTCGTTTTTTGTTTTCTTGTGTATTAAACTTAAAATTAGATTTTTTTATATGATTATTTTCTAGACAATCTCCAACAATAAAATAGTTTTAATAAAGACTTCTTGACATTAGAAACCCAATGAATTCAACCTTGTGTCTTTTGGATTTGTAGATGGAAAGCTAGGTTAAATTTCAGATTGAAACACAAGGGACGCCAACCGATTTTAGGCCACCAAAAATTGGCATTCTGGTGACATTTTTTACTAAATTTTGGTTCTAAATTACAATTCTCGATGATATCTTTGAAACAATACCTAAATTTTCTCGTTTGGATTTTTGTACTAAAAGTTATGAATTTTTAAAGCTAGTATCTTAAACCTGCCCAAATATGGGAATCCGAGAAAATTCAAGCAACCAACCGTTTTTAGGCTACCAGAAAGGGATCATCTAATGATCTCTTTAGAAGGGAGTAATGTTTAAATTGTAATGGGCTGTAAGACCTTCATGACATTATATCATATTTGCAAAACGGATTTTGAACTGGAAGTTATGAGTCTTAAGATTTTGATCCTTGAACACAACAAATCTGGAAGTATGGGAGTCTCAGAACCTAAGCTAGTAAACTATTAGAAGTTTAGATAGACTAATACAATAAGGTTATAGTTTTTACCCCACAAATTTATCAATATTAGTTTTGAAATTGGCGGTGACAATTATTCGTTGACTTATAGGCTTTTGGATATACCGTGACTCACTTGTATTGGTAATTTGGAATCAGTGTATTGAATAAGTGACTTTTCATCTTCTAGTTATATATATTTTTTTCTTTTCTCTTTTTTTCTTTTGCCAACTATCAAGTAAATTAACAAATAAATTCTTGGTTATATATATTTTATATTTATTTGAATTGGGATCCAAGCATGTAAATATTATGAATTTAGAATTTAGATGATGTTTTTTATTTTTTTGTTGACTATTGTGAATCATCAATATTTGACACATTGTTATTCCTTAAAAGAAGCAATGACTTTTTTTTAAGTTGTTATTCTTTATTTAGCTATGTTGTTATTCCTATGATAAATTCCTTTGTGAGACTCATGTGTGGAATGATATATCTATTATATATTCTAATAATATAGGATTACCCTTTGGACCCTGCCATTGGGGATGAATATGATACCATCTTAGACTAGTCCATTTTGAATTTGGGCCCTCACCACAGGGCATATATGTGGTCCTTTATCACTAGGGATAAGGTGGTTGTAATTTAATATATAACTACATTCTGGACCTTGCCATTGGGGATGAAAGTGATCGTAGTTTACCCTTGTGAAAATTGCTATGTGAGTTTGAATTTGAATTTGAATATATCAACATCAATCCACACATTGTGTTTCACCTAGCTTGTTCTTATGATTTGGTGAATTGTTAGAAAGTTTGATGCTTTTTTGAGTATGTGAATTTCTCTTCTCCAAGACATATTAAGTGGTTTGAAACTTATCTTGTGAGTAATATGGGGATTTTATGAATTATTTATTGTTATGCACATTATTATTTTCTTCTGCATGCTTGATCTAACTGGAGGAAAGAAATGTTACTTACTGAGGGCCGTACTCATTATTCTCACTTTTCTTCATTTTCAAATGTCAAAGCAAATAACTACTGTTTGGGATTGCTTGAGAGAGAGAAAGAGTGCTAGTACAGATTTTCTTTATATTAGAACTTGTGGTAGACTTTATTAGTTAGATTTTAGATTTATTTTCTAGTAAGCGAGTGCACATCTACCAGAAGCATGTAGGCTATTTCATCTAGTAAACTGATTTACAATCACCCGACTATACTGTAGGGGGCAAATGCAGCTTTAAGGAGAGTAACCAAATGACACAACTCAACCCATTTCATACTACTATTACTCAGTTTGTTATCAGCTTTCAGCACCGATTCTGCAACACTGGTGCATTCTAGGTTCATAAAGTGTTGAATGATAAGTTCTATTATCCCTTATTAATTCTATTTTTGCAACAACATGTGCATCAGTCTTCTCCAAAAACCTCCTAAAGGCATGCGATCCAAGAGAAGAAACTGATTAGTGCTTCAAACACCTACATACCTTGTTGATCCTAGGGTTTACATGAGACTACCATGCAAAAAAGTGAAAGAAAGCCTTTGCTCTTATAGCAACTTGTGCTTCAACAAGTAATAGAACCAAGGTCTAGTTTAAAATGTGCAAAGAATGGGAAAAGTTATAACAGTTGAAATGAAGAAAAGAGGAGAGAATAGAAATGAACACACCATCATGGGTTTCCAGGAGAGTGCAATTGCTAATTTGCTATTAGATGAGGTCAAATAAATATAATTGTCAATATAATAGGGCAAGGTTTTAAAAACTGACCTAGGATTCGTTTTGACCACTGATTTCTGGGTCAACAGTTTGCCTGTCCGGTTGAACGGATGACCTATTCCAATTAAAAAACAATTAAAATAAAAATGGCCAAAAACTGTTAAATGGGTCGAACAGGTCACGGGTTCAACCGTTTGTGTTAATGGGATGCTAATCAAATCAAGGATTTTTTTGCCGAGGACTGGATTGAGGGTGAAATGGAACCATTTGCCTGAATTGTTACCAAGTTGAATAGTCCAACCGTCCAAGTCAACAATGATTCAAAAACACTATAATTGAGGTAAAGGCTAACTTTTCCTTTGAGGTTGGGAAAGAAGGGACAAAATGGACACAAAACACAAAAACACTATAAAAGAAAAGGCCTCTTACATTCATCTCGAGCTGTCAACGGGTCAATTCTACCTGATCAATTAAACCAAACGGATCTTTTATTAAATAAATTTAAGGGTTTTCCAGTTTTTCTTATAATTTTTATTATATTTTATATATAAAATGGTAAATTTAATATTAGATGAAAACAAATTAATTTATTAACATATAAATGATTTACTATTTTACTATCATTTAATTTTTTATATTATCAAACTTCAAGTTTTGAATTATTCTTTAAATAAATAAGTATTTCTATTAGTGTAATTCGGTTTATTGGGTCAAACCTGATTATCATGATCCATTATTTTGTCCTGCTTAATAATCGTTTCAGGACTGGAACATCCTGTCCTGCCCCAGATTCAACCGATGACAGCCCTACATTCATTCCAACAATTAGAAATTAAAAATAAATAAATAAACAAATAGGTGACAAACTAATATTCGATCTTCTCTAATCAGATTTTAGACCAGATTTGGATTTAAAGTTTAATAATTAAATCTGATATAGAAATAGCTAGATCCAATCCAATAACACCGTATTTCTCCAACACAAAGCTATTCTATTGAGACTAACAGAAATGGTCCGCAATCCGCATACACCACTATTTTCTAACGACAAATGACTTCGAACTAGACCTTTCATGGGCGCGGGCTTAAGCTCAGAGGCCCATTCAAATTTTGGCAAAAGCTCAACCCAAGACCGGCCCAAGTATACTTTAGTTTAAAATAGGGCGAAGGAGTTGGCAATCAAGAAATCAGGGGCCATCATAGACGTTTGATGTTGGAAAAGAGATCTTTAATCAGAAGTATTGAGTCAAACAAAGGCTTAATACAAGCCATCTGGAGAGGAGTCGAGGACATTCACTGATTCACGTCTTCCGTCAAGTATCAACTGGTAATTTCCTAAACACTGCAATTCACGTCTTGATCAGCGAAGCAATATCTAAACTTCCCAAAGGTCACTCCTTGCATGAACATTGAATAAAAAACTGCCAACAGAGTTGAAATGCTCTAAACGAACTCTTGATTCGTTCTCTAAAGCTCAACCAAATAAATAATCGGGCAGACTCCAATCCTATTTTGACCAAAACTCTCCCCCTGAGGAAAACCACTCGAGAAGAAGAAGGTGGATTCAAAGAAGGTAACATCCATTGTGACAAATCTGCTCCTCAACACTGGGTCATAACAACAATACCCCTCAGAGGTATATGAAACACACCCAAAAACCCTCAGAGGTATATGAAATATCTCCTCATCTGGAAAAAGCAGGCTAAATGGCACCTTAAACCCCAAAGCCTGTGAAGGAACACAGTTAATCAAATGCACGGCTGTAAGTACTACTTCTCCCCAAAACTACACAGGAACTGAAGCACACACCATAAGACTCCTTGCCACCTCCACAATGTGTCTGTTTTTTGTCTCAACAACTCCATTCCGTTGTGGTGTATATACACAACTGCTCTGTTGAATTACCCCATGTTTTAGGAGATACGTGGTTAGGTCCTTCTCAAAGTACTCTCTGGCATTATCTGATCTAAAAACCTTAGTTCTCACACCAAATTGTGTGAGAACCATCTGGTGAAACTGTCGTACCAAGTTAGGAACCTCATCACGTGATCTCATCAAATATATCCAAGAATATCGTGTATAATCATCCATAAACAACTCCAAAGTAGATAACTGAACAGACTCAAACAACTTTGGGAAAAGACATTTCAAAGAACTAAAAGAAAGTTGTCCCAAGCGATTGTGCCAGAGTATAATCTGGTTTACTGACTCTGACCCACTACTATTGCTGCTGCTAACATGATGGCCCTGATGTCTCGAAATCTCATCCAAAAGGTAGACGCCATTCACCTCACGACCACTCTCAATCATCTTCTTTGACTCCAAATCCCCCAAAACACAATTACCAGGAAGAAAAGTCACGGAACAATTCAAATTCTTTGTCAAAGAACTAACAGATAGTAGATTGGTATGAAATCTAGGGACATGTAAAACAGAAAACAGAGTTGTATCATTGGTCACTCTAATTGTCCCTTTCCCAGCAATGGGAATATGTGAACCATCTGCTGTAGAGACTGTCTCTACCAGAACATAACTGATAGGAACTGAAAAGGGTAGGGGCATTAGCCATGTACTCAGATGCTCCTGAGTCTATAATCCAATGAGGTCCCTCCTTACCTGAAGTGGATGCAAGATTTGCAGTTGCATATGAACTACCTATATGTGCAAAGGAAGTGGTGTAGTTGGCTCCTGCATTCTGCTGTCCATCTAGAAGGCTAGAGCTAGGTGAATATTTCTTACTCATAAGTTGTCCAAACCTCTCCAATTCTGTTCTCACTGCTGCTACTGTAATGGATTCCCAATCAGTTTGGGAAAGAGGGGCTAAAGAGCATCCTGTAGTGGCTACATTTGCATTTCCTTTCTTGTTTCTTATCCGTGTAGGCATAAGATTTGGATGAAGCTTCAAACAAGTGTCCTTGGTATGCTTAGGCTTCTTAGAATAATCACACACCAAGTCCTTTGTATCATCCCTTCTAGTCTCACTACTCCCTCTGTCTCCATTCGGCTTAGGTTTTGTTGTACCAACCATAGCTGACAGGTCAATCCCAAGCTGTCTCAGCATAACATTCCTCCTACTCTCCTCTCTAGAGACAAAGGCATAGGCCTGAGAGAGTGTCACACCCTCCCTAGAAAGAATATGCTGCCTAGCAATGTCAAATTCAAGGTTCAGCCCTGCTAAGAACTCAAAAACCCTATTCCTCTCTACTAGTCTGTGTTAAGTTGCTGCATCATTTACACTTTCCCATACCATAGTTTCTAAGTGATCTATTTCCTGCCATACGGTTTTCAACATGGAGAACAAGAGGTTTTTCTCCCTGTTTCATACTTATCACCTGATTTCTTAACTGATAGGCTCTAGCTTCATTTTGCTTATGAGAGTAGGTTTCAGTCACTCTATCCCAAATCTCCTCAGCAGTATTAGCCCTTAGGAAATTTTTTGCAATATGAAGTAACATAGAATTACATAGCCAGGACGTTACCATGTAATTCTCTTGCACCCATCAGGAAGCGTCTGTATCGAGTTTCTTCTCCTCCCTAGTGAGATACCTTAATTTTCCACATGCACCAATAGTCCTCTTAGCTGATTGTGTCCACTCCAAATAATTTGTACCATCAAGTTTTACTATAGTAAGGATCCCAGACCCAAAAATATCACTACTACCTCCAACACCCAGTCCTACAGTACCGGTAAATTTCATCTCAATATTCCAACTCTCCATCTTACTTCAAACAGTTCAACAATAAGAAAAAAAAAAGATTGGAGACCTTCAAAAAATAATGTAATATCACACACACAAAAACCAACCCTTCCAGAAGTAGAAAACCCTAACTGGAGAGAAATCTCTCTCCTCCCCACGCCTCCCAATAAAGAGAAGAGTGAACCGATCACTCTGGGAGGCTCAGAAAATTCCAGAAACCAAACCTTCATCTTCAGAAAATCAAAAGAAAACTAGCAATACCTGGGTGCCAAAGGTCAGATAAAAAATAGAGAGTCCAACTTTTCTGGAACTCTTCCCTGTTCTCCAATTCTTCCTAATTTTGATGTCGAACAGTAGATCACCTTCCTGATGACTAGATCCCACCAAAAAATCCAAGAACTAGGCAATCTATAGCAGATCGATCATCCCTTTACTACTTCACGCAATTGGTTGATCTAGGGTTGAATGAAAATGCTTCAAGAAACCCTAGCCGAGGCTCTGATACCAAGTAGAAATCTACTGAATTAAAAAAATATAAAAGAAAAATAGTTTCTTGAAGAGAGAAGGAGAAGAAGAGAAGTTGAAAGAAAAGAGAGCAATAATTTGGCCGCCCCTTCACTTATTATTTATACGAAAAATAATAGAACAGTACAAATACAACTATGCCCTTATAGGGCGGCAAGACATAAAATAGCATATATAAGACACAAAAACATAATAAAATTTGAACTCACATAACTACTGTGATCCCCACCTCCTATCTAACAACTAACATAAAACATTTACTCATAAAAAACATCATAAAACTGATTAATCTTCAACAAAGTTAAAATATGTTTATTTATTTATTTATTTTTTGATAAATAAGTTAAAGTATGTTTATTAGAAGATATGGAACAATAATCACTTGAGTTGTCATCCTCAACCACCGGTGCTCATATAGGCATGGAACAACAAAAACATATAGAAGTTGTTTCATGAGAAAAAATCAATGTATCATGGCATTCTAATATAGGGCCAACTTATTAACTATAATTGTTCTTGGGTATCAACTTCTACTTCTAATTGAAGAAAAATGAAGCTTAACACACAAAACTCATGTGGAGGCAATCCATCCAAGAGGTTAAGCTCTCTAACTCCTTTTTCAAAAACAGATACTAAATGAATTTGCAGTTTCCATTGGAGCAAAAATCAGTCCTCGTTAATCTAAATATCGCATCAATACAAGAAACTTTCATTAACTGTATTATGTTTGATATCTACATTCAAGAGTTTTAAATGTCAAATTTTCTTGCAAATTAATGTAGAACAATATAGATGGAGTCTCTGTATAATTCAACTATTTGCTAAAATAATAATGATACAAACTTATGAAAAAAAATGATAAGACGCTTCTCGTGGAAATTTGGTGGAGCTGAAAGTTCAATTTTTTTGTCAGCAACACAAAGAAGAAATTTTATTGATTAGAAGAATAAAGAGCAGATTACAACAAGGCGTTGTGAAAGAACAGTCCAAAATAGGACTAGCCCCCCAAAAATTACAAATGTGCCTAGTACATATTGTTTCTTTGAACTCCTTTCTTAGCTTTAGCTAAGCTGTCAACCAAGCTATTCGCAGATCTCCTAATCCTTCTGATTTGGATATACAAATCCTTTGAGAGCCATTTGAACCACCTGAATTTCATTTTTGAGTTGCCAAATCACCCCTGCACCTTTCCTCAGCCATTTACTACAATCTTAGAATCTCCTTCAGCAATCAGCCTATTAATGCCCATTTCTTTTGCTCTTTCTACTCCAAAAACCGCTGCTAGAAATTCTGTTTTTATTATGTCCTCCTGCTCAATTGGGCAGAAAACAAGGCCCAAATAGCACCATTCTCATCCCTGATTACCCCTCCAATGCCTGAGGTCCCCCGGGTTACCCATACTGCTGTCGTTAAAATTCAGCTTCATCAATCCCCTCCACGACAGCTATGGCCCCCCAATTCCTGAAAAAACCCTCCAACTTAAAGTCCTTGAATAATGTCAGAGTTTTTACCCAGTGTGCCACTCTTAGGGTAATTACTACTCTTAGAGTTTAAAGTTTAATTGCTACCTTCAACATAAATTTTTGGTCCTAATTACTTTAAATATAGTCATCCAACTCTCAGGAGTGGAACGAAGATTTACTAAAGAAATTCAACAGGCTCTGAAGCTGGAAAATATCAGGGCTTGATGACTTTCAGCTATGTTTTGTTGTAAAAAAAAAGGTGTTCTTTTTCTTTTATTTGTACCTAAACTTTTTTTGTATGGGTTGCTAAACCTCAGCAAACTTGGTTCCAACAGCAAGAGAATTTGCTTCACAATAGGTGGAACTTTGAATTGAGGAGACAGTTATGTGGTAAAAACGTGGACCCTTTGCCTGCAGCAGTTTCCTCTGCTTAGGAGTGCAACTTGGGTTGGCCTGAACTAACATTTTACACTGCTTCAGGCTCAGGCCATTGAGCTGGGCCCATTCAATTTTGATAAAAGGCCAACCCAAGCCCACCCAAGTTGCACCCCTACCTTTGCTTGAAATAATCCCAGGGTCCAGAAATTACAAGAAAGGATGCATCTGAATAGGCAATTTTCTCTACCTCAAACATCCTCCAGCTTTTACAAATGAAAATGCACATATACATATACTAATTTGTACACTGGTGCTGCCATAAAAAAAACTCACTTTATGGAAACGGTCAGCATAGTGTAGTTGTGTTGAACCATATCGCATAACCTAGTTTATTTTTGTTCTGCTAATATCATTTTTTTATTGTTAACTGTATCAACTTTTATTATGTGGTAAAGATATAAGCAGAAGATAAACAAACAAGTTAGTCTTGCTAAGTTAGCCAGGCCCTTTTCTTTACATCATTAAGTTACCCTTCCCAAAAACATATTGCTCCTCCCACTTGCACATTGCTTTGCTGATGACTCCACTAAGCTGCATTCGTCAACATTCATAGAAAACTCTCACTCTCCCTGATTTGCCTAGATTTCCTAAGCTGCATTCGTCAAAATTTAACTTAATTGATTGATTGGTGGAGTTTTATATTCCAATAGGACATTTGTTCTAGGAGATGATGAATGAGCCACCATAATTTTCAAGGCACCAAGGCGAGGCTAGGCGATGTATTTTTTAAGTAAAAAACATAAATCCTATGGTAGCTCCCTAGGCTCCATAACCATATTTCCTTAATAATTATCCATAATTTCCATAAGAAAGGTATAAACTTCATGTCAAAAGTATAGAAAATCAACATATGAACATTTTCATGAGAAGAAAAAGAAGAAATAGAAGAAAATTCAAAAATTATTGGGGCTAAACCCCTATTTTTGTTATAGGAAAAGATAAAAAGAAAAGGTGGAAGAAGAAAATGTGTTGATTAGACAAAATCTTAGGTTCTTCCTTACTTATTGGTTCAGATTTTGAAGTCTTTGAGAGTTCAACACAGTAGTTGGCAATGTCTATGTTGATTAAACCCTAACAAATAAGAAAATAATAAATGGAAATTAGTATATAAACATATAAAATGAATATTTTAGTTTAATAATGTCTATTTTATAATTACAATCTCAAAAAATTAAAAACATAAGAGTATTTCATAACACAATATACAAAACTGCTTGGCGATTAGGCAAGGCAAGCCTCCAAGGGTGCCTTGTCGCCTAGGCATTGCCTTGACAACTATGTGAGCCACCTGCTGCCAACCCCTTAGTAAATAATTATCAAGAAAAGCACAAATATATTTAGAGTTTGTATCCAATGCACCAACTTTATGGAAATGTTCTCAATAAAGCTCTCTTTTTTTGGCTGTGATTTCTCCTTAAATGTTCTTGAGTTTCTTTCTTTCCAATTTACAAATTGACAATAATATAGCCACCCTAGTGCATCTCCACATATTTGTTCCTCTTTTCTTTAAAAGGTGGATAATAGATACTGAAAAAAAAAAAAGACTGCATCAGTTGGAGAAGATCATCTGCAACAGAAGAGAGAAAGAAACTACTCCCAAATAAGTATATTTCCCACTTGCATTGCAAAGAAAGCACATAAATGGAGAAACGCAATATTTGGGTCTTCTCTTTTGAAGATTCTCGTACATGTTAATTTTCAAATGAAACAAACTTCCTATAGAAGGCCCTAATCCTTGGTGGGATTGGTTCCTTCCAAATAGAGTTAAATGGAAAGCGTGAACAATGGGGGAGCTGGTAATTGCAATTAAAAAGGAAGAACATGAGGAGACTCCAGAGGTGTTACGAGCCCAAATGCAAGAGTCAATAAGAAGTAGGGTCAAGGAAGACGCTATCAAGGGATTTGATTAGTTCTAAAGCCCCCAGTCTTTCAAAGTCTCTCAAGCCTCTCCCCAAACCTAATTCACAAACCAAGAAATAGGTTCCAACTTGATCACTTGTACACCCAAAATTACAAGCAATCTGTGCAACAAGTCTGCTAGAATCTATTTATCATGATATAACATAATTCATAAAACTTCTGGTTTCTGTGTAGTCTCCAATTTTCCATTGATACTGAACATACTAATAACTGCACATTTTATTTCTTTTAACCAAGGTTTTAAAAGCCTAAATGAAGAGGTTGCTGATGAAAATAACAGTAGCTCGTGGTTATATGCCGAAATACAAAGATAACAGCATGGAATGATTCAACAAAAATGAGATAAATAAAAAAAAAAAAACAAAACAAAGCCAACTCACTGTCTTTTGATGGTAGTTTGGACTGTTACTAAAGGGAGAATGGAGAGGTAGCCGATGGTCAGAGGTGAGTGGCCGAACTGGAAAGTCGGGCGTTATCAAAACCCTAATCCCTCTTCAGAGACAAAGAATCTATAACTCAAGAAGATAAAAGCAAAGAATCAAAACCCGAGAAAAGTATCAATGTAGTGGGGAAGAAGATCAACATATAGCATACAAATCAATAGAGAGAAATGGATCATACAACCGTAGTACCCATTAAATCCGGAAAAGTTCTACATTATAATAAGTGAATCTCTCATATTAACAATTCTCGCAGCGACCTCCCTTAAATTTACGAGCACATGTGCCCTTGTTACACATGCGAACATGGGTTTTCATATCATTTCGCTCATTATACAATAAGGTAAATTACATATTAACACCATCTACTTTTGGGGTAGTGACACATAGGTATCCTGAATTTTTAATTGCATTACTTGAGTACCCTTAACTTTCAAAAATAGACACTTGGGTCCATCCATTAGTATTTTACCAATTAAACATTACATAATATCAAAAATATCCTTCTTTTGTATTTTTTGAGATCATTCTTTGAAATAAAATCATTACTAGAGAATGTCAACTGTCAAAAAATTTGAATTTGTTATTTGTTGTCCATATGAGAACGTCATTGTGGGGAGACATTCAGTTACTTGAAAATGATCTCAAACATACATGAGAAGGGTATTTTTGGTATTATGTAATGTTTAACTAACAGAATATACTAATGGATGGACTCGAGTGTCTATTTTTGAGAATTAAGGGTACTCAAGTGTTGCAATTGAAAGTTAAGGATACCCATTTGTCATTACTCCCAAAGTATAGGATACCTATCTATAATTTACCCTATAAAATATCATGAGAAAAAAGCCCCCATTCAAAGTAATGTGATTATTTATTTTTTTATACATTATTCTTCTATTTTTCATTTGTTTGTTTTCTTTCTTTTCCCCTATTTTTGGTTCTTCTTCTACTAAATCAAAACTCTCTAATCCTTGTGCAGACAACAACCGACTAAAACAACATCTCTATTCTTCCAACTTCCAACCACAAGAGGTATGTGTTCAATCCCCATTTGTGTTCGATTGTTTTATATGCTTATATAAAACTCAAAACCATGTAAAATCTTGTGGAAAAGAAGGGGAAAACAAGTGATTTGAACGTACCCATTTGGTAGCTCATGAAGTTTGAACCAGAAAACCACCATGCTTTAGGATGCCAACTTTAAAACATTGACATTATTATTGATCCAAGGCATAGTTTTCAAGGCGAAGGCGAGGCTAGGCAACCATGGGGCGCTCAGGTGCCTAGGCGCCTAGGCGATGGAATCTATAAATATATTAATTTATAGATTTATATACTTCCTAAAGGACCTAATCAGCCAAAATAACAAAAATAAAAAACAAAACTGATAAAAAAATCAGCCATATAGTCAGCCATTTTAGATTTTCAAAATAAAGCATTTCAAACATATATCAGATTTTCAATTCAGCAATCAGCATACAAAACAAAAGAATGGACTCAAGGACTCAAGAGGTGGACGACTGTTGGGCACTTGGACAGAAGAAGAAGAAAAAGAAGAAGAACAAGAACAAGAAAGAAAGGAAGAAGAAGAAGAAGAAGAAGAAGGAAGAAGGAGAAGAAGAAGGAGAAGAAGAAGAAGAAGAAGGAGAAGAAGAAGAAGAAGAAGAAGAAGAAGAAGAAAGAAGAAGAAAGAGGTTTGGTGGAACCCTAGTTTTTTCAACTGAAATTTGAAGAAGAAGAAGAAGAGGTTTGGCGCCTGGCCTGCGGAGTGCGGAATTGTCAAAAAAAAAAAAAAAGGAGAAAATGTTGAAGAAGAAGAAGAAGAAGAAGAAGAAGAAAAAAACTTACCTGCCGCTGTCGGAGGTGAGGTGCGATGGAGTTGGGCTGGGGCTCGAGCTTGAACTGGTGTTCAGTTATCTTCCCTCTACAATCGAAAGAAAACCCTTTCACAGAGTCTTTATGTAACTTGTCTTAATACTAGATGATACGAAGATTGTATTTTAAAACAATACAACAATCAATAAAATTTCAAAACAATGATTAAATAAAAAAATAGTTTTATTACATATATATAAATAGGCACCCGCGTAAGTCTTTGGGCGGGCGCCTAGTACGTAAAACCTGGGGCGTTTGGGCGAGGAGACCATGAAAAATTGCCTAATCGCCTAGCGTCGCCTTGACAACTATGATCCAAGGTGTTCGGTTTTGTAATTTGTTCAGCTTTAGCAATATAGGGATACAAGAAGAAGAAGAAGAAGAAGAAGAAGAAGAAGAAGAAGAAGAAGAAGAAAGAAGAAAAGGAAAATGAGGTTTGGCGGAACCTTAGTTTTTTCAACTGAAATTCGAAGAAGAAGAAGAAGAGGTTTGGCGCCTGGCTTGCGGAGTGCGGACTGTATTGTCAAAAAAAAAAAAGGAGAAAATGTTGAAGAAGAAGAAGAAGAAAACTGAAGAAAAAAACTTACCTGTTGCTGTCGGAGGTGAGGTGCGATGGAGTTGGGCTGGGGCTCGAGCTTGAACTGGTGTTCAGTTATCCTCCCTCTACAATCGAAAGAAAACCCTTTCACAGAGTCTTTATGTAACTTGTCTTGATACTAGATGATACGAAGATTGTATTTTAAAACAATACAACAATCAATAAAATTTCAAAACAATTATTAAATAAAAAAATAGTTTTATTACATATATATAAATAAGCACCCGCGTAAGTCTTTGGGCGGGCGCCTAGTACGTAAAACCTGGGGCGTTTGGGTGAGGAGACCATGAAAAATTGCCTAATCGCCTAGCGTCGCCTTGACAACTATGATCCAAGGTGTTCTGTTTTGTAATTTGTTAAGCTTTAGCAATATAGGGATACAAGAATGTTTCTCCATGAATTAAGGGAACAAATAACAATAATAGTTTGATTTTTATTTCCTTTTAAAAGCTCCTACCCCGGCAAGGATGAAAATTAATTGAAAGAGTCCCATGAAAGGTTTGTAATTTTAAAAGGAATTAAAAGTTGTTCCTTCATCTTGTTAGATTATTAGATATACTCTCATAATAATTATGTTTTCTATTTTGAGGGGTTTGATTCAAAGAGGGCTCCTCACAAGTGGTTGCCACAATAATCAACGTGATGTTTGGAAGCGTGGGCGTTTTTGTAGAACCGATTTTCAAGAAAAAAATGCCCATGCTTCCAAGACCCGTTTTTTTGTTGAAAAACGCCTTATTTTTGTTTGGTAGTGTTTCTGCCATGTAGGTAGTGAACAACACTATGCTGTTTGATAAGGTGATTTTCATCACCGTCTTTCATGTATGTTCACACATTCCCCTGTAAGATGATACATGCTAATATCATACCAAATTATATAATGATGCTTATCAAATGGTCCAGATTAAATTGGATGATTGTTTTATAATATATGGTCTAATGGGAACAGATGCCTATCTCTGGGTTCTTCCATTTTTCTTTGCATGAAGCAGAGCAGAGCTAGCAAAGACTCATAATGGGAACAGATTTCACATAAACCCAGTTGCAGCACAATCAAGAGCCCTCCAGTCCCCTGTCCTATCTGGGTTCTTCATATTTATTTGCATGAAGAGCTAGCAGATGCTCATTATGGGAGCAGAATTCACATAAACACAACAGATTTCACCACTAATTGATCCACAACCCATGTGGGGCCATAAAAGATTAACAGGCTAGAGTAGCACAACAACAACTAGTCATATCATTAAATCACATACGCCAAGATTCAAGTGGTCCATCATGGATGAACTAACACATTAAAGAGATGGAAGCTTCCTCAATATCAAAACACATGGGATTCATCACAGGATACACAACTGTGTATGGAAACCTTGACCATGTTCAGACTTCCAAGCCACAACTTTGTCGGGTTGGATCAGGTTGAACATGTTGTTCATGGGAACAAAGAATTAATCAAATTCTTTGGTAAAAGAATGCCCAATTTGGTTGACTGGTTGACTAATCAACTATGTGCTTTTTCTTTTATTTTGTTTTTTGTTTTTTATTCTATTATTTGGGTTGCTTATTCTCCTAGTTTATTTTGGTTCTTTCATGTTAATTCATTTTTAATGTTTGCTAGTTACTACATAAACTACAGAAACAAGATAATTCATACAAGAATAGGGACAGAGACTGAAATCAACTAGATACAAGTGCTCCTGAAAGCAACACAATCCCCTTTCACCACTACAAGAGCAATTTTCAAATACAAATTGAAAAAATATATCCAATCACTTTCTTCTTGGATAAAAAACATTTAACCAATGACAGATTCACTTAACTGATAAAACAAAAGAAGAACCAATGATGTTAATAATCTCGTTGAGCCTATTATAGGTTATGACAGACTAGAGATCACTTTGTTTATCTAAGATTATGTTTTGATGATTAGTATCTATAAGTCTAATGGCCAATAAAACTTGAAACAAGTTCGTTGTATAATTCCCTGAGAACAGAGATGCAAGAAAAACAAATTGTTAACCTCAAGTAGCCAGCAGTCCAGAATGTACAAGTCAAGAAAGAAATGAAAAATAAAATAGTGCACATGGTTATATCTCATGGTTCTATCAAAACGAAAAGGAAAGCAAGCTTCATGGTTCTATCTCATATGGTTTACAGAGAAGGAAAAGAAAACATTTTTACAGAGAAAAACGAACTTACACAGAGGGAAAAAAAAAGTATAGAGACAAACCTCTTCCGGCAACAACTAAATTCCTTAGGCGACGACCAACCTCTTTCGGCGATGGCAATGACGAAGATACTTTCAGCGAGTAGAAGTTACAGAGGCTCTGGGATGTTCGATGGCAAGAAGGAAGAGGCCTGTCTAACACTACCATTTATTGGGTTAATGTTCTGGTGGACTGAGAAGCACCGGAACATTCCCATTGATGCCAACTCGGATTACACATAAGTGCCACATAGGATGCTATTTTCACTAGCTCAGTTAACCATTGGGGGCAACGGTTCACGGATGCATCGGTGGTCCACCGATTTTCAAGGCAAAACTGTTTTTTTTTTTTTTTTATAATCGGCTGAACCAAACAATGAGCAACATGGGCATTTGTTGAAACGCCTATGTGGATTCGACATGGAACCATTTTTTTTTTGAAAAATGGCCACGGTTCCAAACATCCCCCAAATATTCAATAGTGTCACTTTGAATCAAGTGTCTCCTGGTGAACAATAACTCTTAATTTAGGGGTCATTTGGTAAGTCTTTTTTGAATGATCTTTTTGAAGTTCTAATAATCAAAAGATGTAGTGAGCTTTTGTATTAAGATCTTGATAGCTTGAAGACTATTTTGGTTAAAGTGTGTCTTTCCGTGCAAAGATGAATTGAAAAATAAATACAAAAAACTCCATTTGGAGCTTTCCGAAAATCGTCCAAAACAAGCTTCATGCGTCTTATAAGCACGATGTTTTTTGGCGGCTAGATCTTTCCCCAACCAAACGGGAAAATGTGAAACAAACTGCCGGACTTGTAAAAAGCAGACAGTCCACGCAAAAAGACATGCCAAACATGGCCTTAATTGAAGGATAGTGAAGTCTATAACACTCCGGTGGGGATTGTATGCTCAAACCCCTTAATGATATTTCTCAGATTTCAATTCTCACCCCAACTAACAATATAATTAAAATTTCCAAACAGCTCAAGGAAAAAAAAAACCAAAGATAATTTCCAGTTTGAAAATGCAACTTGATCATAACAGATTACAAAACAAAGCCATTTGATTAGTGTTCTCACTATTTGAAATACCCAATATTTCAATTGTAACTTATAAGGCTATAATTACTTATCTACCATCAGATGGGTATCAATCAGAACCGTCCAACTAAGCCATCACACTTCATGCCAAACATTTAAGTTAAATTACAAATAGGTACCTTGTACTTTGGGTGTAGTGGTAGATAGATATCCTTAACTTTCAATTGCAACACCCAAGTACCCTGAACTCTCAAAAAAAGACACTTGGGTCTATTTGTTAGTATTCTGTCAATTAAACATTGTATAATGTAAAAAATACCCTTTTTCATGTATTTTTTAGATCATTCTATGGAGTAAAATCATCACTAGAGAATGCCATTGTCGGAAGTTTTGAATATGTTATTTGTTGTCCATGTGAAAACGTCATCATGGGGAGACGTTTAGTTACCTGGGAATGATCTCGAAAATACATGAGAAGGGTATTTTTGGCATTATGCAATGTTTAATTGACGAAATACTAATAGATGGACCTAAGTGTCTAATTTTGAAAGTTCAGGGTACTCAAGTATTACAATTGAAAGTTCAAGGTACCTATCTGTCACTACCCCAAAGTACAGGGTACATATCTATAATTTACCCAAAAATTTATCAAGTGAACGGTTTTTTTTTTTGGTGGTAATGGTAAGTTATTTACATGTACGGTTACTTACATTATTTGGTTCAAATCATAAAACCAAACTAAACCAAATTAAATTTGTGGTTTGGTTTGGTTTGCACCTGAAAATAAGTTAGTTGAATTTCATATTTTGCTAAATTGCGGTTTGGTTTCTTGGATTTTATAAACTGAACCACACCATAAACTATAAACCATAATTATATCTATAAAATATAAATAAATGATGTGTAAATATGATATATATGTAAACCGAATGTATACAATTATAAATATATAATAAACTCTTTTATTTTATAATAAAATAATAAAATAAAAGGTTTAAGTTTTAGTTTTTAGGGGTTCTATTTGGGCTTTTTAATTGGGTTAAGCCAATAGAATCAAAGAATGGTCCAAAGTTCCCCAAACCGTATTAGAAACTACACCAAATTGTAATAAAACTAGTTGATTTAGAAATTTCTCAAACCGTAATTTACTGGTTTGGTCTGAGATCTTTTTCAAACTGCATCAAATCGTAATAAAACGGTTTGATTTGAAAATTTCTCAAATCGTAATTTACTGATTTGGTCTGAGATCTTCTCCAACCAGACTTTGAACACCCCTATTTACATGAGCTTTCTCCCGTCAAACGGATTTTTAAAGATTTTTCGGGTTTATATTTGAACCAACCCGGCTTTACCTCCGGGTGATGAATTGAATGGTTCAACCGTCTGGGTGAAGGCACGTATGACGGTATGAGAATAGGGTCAAAATAGTAATTATACGAAAGATTGAACAACCCTCGTTTTGCTCTCGCACAATTCACCGCCCATTGGTATTAGAGACTTGCTTCCGACCTCACCATACCCTGGCTGGTTGTTGCCCTTGAGTTCGACGACCGTGATCAGCGAGAAACCGCAGGAGTGTAGGTCTGCTCGTTCATTATTGCTTAATTTCTGTGAACTATTCGTTACTGATTGATTTCTTTAATTTGTCTTAAGAAGCTTATCTTATATGTTGCTGAATCAAAGAAGGATTTCCTACTGAAATGGGTATTTGATTGTTGCAGAAATGAAACTTATTCGAGTTACATTAAGGTCCATAAACGGCAGCTCGTTTTTGTCGCGCCAATGTCATCGGCCCTGGATGGCTAAAGCTCTGTTCACTAGCAGTACTTCAGGTATATTTCCTGGAACCAACGTTTGTTTATTAGGTTCTGTAGAGCCTGTACGTGCAAAGAATTGCCTTAGGTTTGAAATAAAATTTATCTCAGTAATCCTTCTTGACATTGTCAACGAGGAAAGCAAGTCAAGACCTGGCTAAGTGCCTCCCTAGCTGCTAGAAGCTATTATCATTCTATCTCTAAATCCTCCAACTTTTGCTTTGCTAGACCTGTCATTGCAGCAAGATGTCGTGCATGTTTTTTTTTGTGATAATTGAAATTTTATTTGAAAGAGGAAAGGAGAATACAAATTCAGGCGATAAGCAATCACCCAGACAGAGATGAAATTAAAAGCTGATTCTCTTATCACAAACCATCAGCACAACCAACTCAAACAACAAATAAACAGCAACAGACCACAACACCCCACTCCATACACAAGAACAACCCACTGTGAAGATTAACAGTCCACTCCAACTCAACAATCATCCTAACATCCCCATAAACCATATACAAACTCTGGCCCAATGAGCAATATACTCATGGCAATCCCCTCTCCCCCTCCCCCTCCCCCAAATTATTGAAAAAAACCATTAACTCTCCATCCAGCAACTGAACCGAAGACCCCATCTTAACCTTTTTAAATCTGAAATTGATGATTTGACAGCCTTTTTTTTGATCGATAACTCTGAAAAGATTTCATTAATTAGAAGACTTTTAGGATACAACAAGAAGTGGTGAAAGAAATCAGCTTTAGTAAGCTGACCCGGGACAGAATTACAAATGTGCCCAAAACATTAGTGTTCTTTGAACCCCTTGCTTTGCTAAACTATCTGCCAAACTGTCGGCAGATCTCCTAACCCATCCCACCTGGATTGACATGTTCCTTGACATCCATTTAAGTCTTCGGAAATCATTCTTCAACTGCCATGTCACCCCTTCCCCTTTCTGCAACCATTCTATCACAGTTTTTGAGTCTCCCTCGATGATCAGTCTATTAATACCCAACACTTTAGCCTTCTCAACCCCATATGTTGCAGCTGGAAACTCTGCCCTTGCCACATCACCCTGCTCCACAGGACCGGAGTACAGAGCAATAATGTTTCCATTTTCATCTCTAATGGCCCCCCCAATGCCTGAAGAGCCTAGATTACCCACACAACTCCCATCAAAGTTCAGCTTCTTCCAACCATCTGTTGGAGGAGACCATGCCTCAAAAAACTGTTGTCTCGTAGATGAGGAGGCAACAATAAGTCCCCAAACCCTAAAAAAGTCTTTGACCTTAAAATCTGTAAACAACTTCAAGCTTTTTACCCAATGTGCCACCCTCAATGTTATTGTTTCGAGTAAAGCTTCCTTACATTTTTATTTTCCTTCAAATATTCCATCATTTCTTTCCTCCCAAACAGTCCAAAGTATTGCTGCTCTAGTACACCTCCATAGAATCCTACCCCTCCTTTTCATGCCACTAATACCATTAGGGCTGAACAAACCTTCCAACCTATCAAGAGAAGACCACCTACATCCAAAAAGGGAAGTAAACCAATTCCAGATAAAACTGACAAAAGGGCAAGATATTAGAAGGTGGAAAGCAATTTCACCACTCAACTTACACAGGACACACCAGTTGGGAGACAAGCACCAATTTGGTCTTTTCCTTTGAAGTACATCAAAGGTATTAATACAGCTATGAAATACTTCTCAACAAAAAGCACTGATTTTAGGGGGAGTAGGAGGGCACCAAATTCCCTTGACTGGGAAAGGATGAGAAGAGGAAGTGGCAACCAACGATTGTAGAAGGGATTTACAAGAAAACGACCCATCAGAATGAGGACCCCAAATCCTAGAGTCTGACCCACCTTCTCCCAAGAATACTGAATTCAGCAATCCTAATAGCTCGGACACTGCAAGTATTTCAGACTCTCTAAGGTTCCTGTTAAAGCCAAAGTTCCAATTCAACCCTAGAAGGTGAGATGGTTGACTTAGGAAATCTGAAATAGGCCTACCCTTGAACCTGGACAGATCACAAAGAGAAGGAAATTTCTCACCCAAAGGAGTATCCCCAATCCATAGTCCACACATCCTCCCAAAATCTGATTTTACTACCAGAAGACAAGTCGTACCTGATATGATTTAGGAAGGTAGGGAGAACATCATGGATGGCCTTCCAGGGAGCAGCCAAGGTAGCCTTGTGGAGACATCCAACATCCCATCCGTTGCTCGACATGCCATGAATGCTTGCAACAACTTTGTGCCATAATTTCTCATTTTCATTTGGAAACCTCCAAAGCCATTTGCAAAGCAGAGCTTAATTCCTCAGCCTAACATTACGAATTTTCAAACCCCCTTCCACCTTCAACTTCCTCACCTTTTCCCAACTAACCAAATGATCTTTCCTTTTTTCCCCTGGCTCCCAAAGAAAATCCCTCATGATTTTTTTCAATTTTCCTCACTATCCCTTGTGGCATCCTAAACATTGACATGTAGTACACTGAAAGATTTGCTAAGGTAGACTTGATTAGAGTTACTCTTCCCCCTAATGAGATATAGTTCCTTTCCACCCTGCCAAGCATTTCTCGAGATATAGTACACTGAAAGATTTGACAGCCTTATTTCTCTCTCTCTCTCTCTCTCTCTCTCTCTTTCTCTCTCTCCCGAAACACCTTTTTAGTGAATTCAGCACCTCCTAAAAAGTAAGCCAATCTTCTTGTTCACTGTCTTCTTTATAGACCACCTTAATTAGGTCCATTTCCTTTTTAAAGGTTTCGTTGGTTCAGATGGAGATTGGTCCTCAAGTGCAAAGGCAAAAGGGAGCTTGACTGCAAGGCCCACCTGTTGGGTAGAGATGAAAGTTGGACTTAGTGATCTCATGGTGTTGAGAGGAAGGGTTGTCGCTCAATGGATGAAAGTTCACATTGATAGGAAGATTTGGCACCTTTTTGATGAATAGTGAGTTTTTATTAAAAATTAGAAGCATAAAAGATACACAGAGAAAGTTCCCAAAAAGAAGCATGATATGCAGCCTCAGATCAATATGCACCCTTTCTTTAGCTAGTGAGTCTGCTAACCTATTTCCTGATCTTCTTTCCCATTGGAAATGGACTGACGTGTTTGTAGTTAGCCGTCTGAATCTTCGTAAAACCCCCTTATAGGGCCAGGCTGCTGTTTCTAGTTCTTTTAACCACTGGATCACTAGCTTGGAATTACCTTTGATTAAAAGCTGTTCACAATTCGGTTCTTTGGCAAATTCAGCTCCTTGTAGCATTGCTTGAATTTTTGCATTAGCTAAATTCCCTACTCCTATAGGCCAGAATATAAAGTGATAATTAACCCCTTTGCATTTGTAAACAGTTCCCCAATACCGGAAGGTCCCGGATTGCCTAAACTTCTACCATCAAAGTTGAGCTTAATGATACCTGTTAGAATGCTCGAGTCAGGGGTATTTTGGTCATTCTGGTGTATCTTATCGAAAGTGAAATGTCTATTGTATCTGAGTTTAAGTTATGTGTCCCATCTTCTATGAGGGACAAAATTGTCTTTCTTGTAACTCAAGTTTTCATGAATAAAAGTCAAGTGGGTCGGCTAGGAGAGGTACTTTAGTACATCCTCTCTTCTAGTCTGGCCGAATACTTTTCTCCTCTCCTTCTTCTTCTTTCTCTTTTCTTTCTTCTTTTTTCTTCTCTACTTTGACCTAGAAACAACTAGGGTTTATTCACATGGTATCAGAGCATTAAGGTTTGGTGTTCGTTTTTTTTTCTTGTTGCCGTCTTCTTCCTGGGTTCGCCGCCAGCTTCACAGTAGGTTTCTTCATCCTACAGCTGATCTGATTGAAGACTCGATAAAGGGCTGAAAAGGAGTTGTCGTTTTGAGGACCTAGAGGTGAGAATGCCTCTGGCCGGTGTTGTGGTGGTCGTTGAAGTGGTATACTAGACCCTCTATTCAGTGTACGAAGAGGGCTAGTCGTATACAGGTATGGACACTGTTGTCGTGTGTTCAGAAATGGACTGTGAATGCTGATTTTTTTTGTGTACATCGAAAGTTAGTTGTTGTGGTGCTGGGTGAAACTGATACATATATCAGTCATGTTTTTTTTTTTGTGTTTTCTTGCTCACATGTGTGCTGAAAGAAGAGTGGTAGACTGCTGATATCCACGACAACAGTGGTGTGGTGTTGATTGTGTTGTGGTGGCTGGCATATCTATTTTTTTAAATGCTTAAAAGTGAACCCCTAGACCTTGTGTGTAATCAGCTCTGCAGTTTGCAGAACAAGTGTTCGATGAAATGACTGAGTAATTTTAGTAGTGGTGTGTTGGTGGTAAATGGTCCTGCAGTGTGCAGTCCAAGTGTTTGATGTGTTGACTGAATGATTTCAGCTTTAGAGTGTAGTGTGTAATGTGCAGTTGAAGAAAGTGGGTTGGTGGTATTGTAAGTGAGATAAGTCTTGTGACAAGTGTGAGATTGTGGTGTATATTTAGAGGAGACATAATTGAGATGGCTTCAACTGTAGTTGGGAATGACAACAAAACAGGCATCATGCTCTCTTCAGATTATCTAAGTGTTCAAATGACATCCATCAAGTTGAATGGTGAGAACTATATACCATGGGCAAAATCTGTGGAGGTGTTCTTGAAAGCCAAGAGGAAAGTCAAACATGTGAGGGAAGAGAAACCTTCCTCTGATTCTCCTGGGTTCAGTGATTGGGAACAAGATGATGTACAGATAATGACATGGCTTTGGAACAGCATGGAACCAAAGATTAGTGTGAACTTCATGTTCCTAGATACAGCCAAAGAGATCTGGGATCATGCTAAAAAGTTGTACTCTGGACAATACAACACAACTAGGGTATATCAGTTATACCAAGAGTACTTCAATTTGAAGCAAGAAAGTCAAAGCTTAGAAGAGTATTATGCAAGTTTGAGAAACATCCGCAATGAGTTAAATGTGCATCACCCTCTCACATCAGATGTCCAGATCCAACAGCAGCAACGTGAACAACTTGATGTGACTAGGTTTCTTGTGGGTTTGAAGGCTGAGTATGAGCCAGTCAGAGCACAGATATTGGGGGGATCAGCTCTCCCCTCACTTGAAGAAGTTTTTGCTCGTCTTAAGAGGACATCCATTGAGCCAGTGGAACATTCTTCCTTCTCTGGTAGATCTAGTTTGGTAGTGACTAAAGGGAGTAGTCGCGGAAGTAGAAGTGGTGGTGGCAGCAGTGGCCCTCCAAGCAACTGTGGTGGACACATGTTTAACCGGGCCAGTGGCCGGACTAGAGGCTGTGAGTTAGGGGGAGGCCGTGGAAAAGGAAGGGGTAATGCTCAGAGAAAATGTACACATTGTGGCTTAGAGGGGCACACAGTTAATTTCTGCTATGATTTGCGTGGTCCACCTAACACTTGGGCTAACCATGTTACATCTAAAAGTAGTAGCACAATTACTGAAAGCCAGCAAACTGCACCAACCCCCTCCACACCCACTTGTGCTTCCGAGCAGGAAATGGTGAGTGTACCACGGGCAATATATGAGCAGTTCCTTCAAACATCTCAGCAGAACACAGCTACACTTGCCCATTCAGGTATGACTTGTTTAGCTTCCAAAGCCTTACCCTGGATCATTGATTCTGGCGCCTCGGACCATATGTTTGGGACTCCTGATGTATTTTCTTCCCTTTCTCGCACCTCCACATCTCAAACAGTTACACTTGCTAATGGTTCTACATCTCCTATTTGTGGTGTTGGTGATGTTGATCTCTCCTCATTGTCTTTAGCATTTGTTTTATATGTTTTTAAGTTTCCTTTTAACCTTATGTCTGTTAGTAGATTAACCAAGTCCCTTAATTGTTCTGTAACCTTCTATTCTTCTTCTTGTGTATTTCAGGATCTCAAGACGGGGACGAAGATTGGTGGAGGGCATGAAGCCGGTGGTTTGTATTACCTTGATGGTGGTGGCCCTCTAGTGGCTTTTCAGTTGTCTCTTACTCCTCTCCAATGGCACTGCAGACTTGGTCATCCCTCTCTCAAGGCTTTGAAGCTGCTAGTTCCTTCCTTGAGTCATCTTTCATCATTAGATTGTGAGTCATGTCAGTTGGGAAAACATCATCGAGTCTCATTTAGTCCAAGAATTGATAGTCGTGTCTCAAGTCCTTTTGCTTTAGTTCATTCTGATGTATGGGGTCCAGTTAAAGTGGTGTCATACAATGGGTTTAAGTATTTTGTAATCTTTGTTGATGACTTTTCAAGGATGACATGGATCTATCTTATGAAAGACCGTAGTGAATTGTTCTCTATTTTTCAGAAATTTCATGCTGAAATACGCACTCAGTTTGGTGTTAATATGAAAATACTTCGCTCCGATAATGCCAAAGAATACATCTCCTCATCTCAGCAATACCTAGAACATCATGGAATAATTCATCAAACTTCTTGTGCCTATACCCCACAACAAAACGATGTAGTTGAACGGAAAAATAGACATCTTCTTGAAATTGCTCGGTCCTTGATGATCAATATGTATGTCCCAAAGCACTTTTGGAGTGATGCTGTTCTTACATCCTGTTTTTTGATAAATCGGATGCCCATGTCAATCCTTGGAAGTCAATCCCCTTTCTCCGTGTTGTTCCCCACTTTGTCTCCCTTTCCTCTCACCCCAAGAGTCTTTGGTTGTGTTTGTTTTGTTCAGCACTTGGGGCCTGGAGTAGACAAGCTAGATGCTCGGACTACGAAGTGTATTTTTCTTGGCTACTCAAGGACTCAGAAAGGGTACAAATGTTATAACCCTAAGTTTCATAAATCGTTTGTGTGCCCGGATGTCACCTTCTTTGAATCAGTTCCTTTTTTCTCCAATGCCGGGGTCTCTTACTTCTCCCTCTGTGGTTCCTCTTTCTGTTCCGGTTGTGGACCCCCTTCCCGTAGCTCCCACTCCTACTGCAGATGCACATCATATGCCGGTTACTACAGAGAGGCCGCCAATTACTCAAGTGTATACTCGCAGAAGTGCTTCGGCTCCTCCTCCACTTCGGCACCCGTCGACAGATCCTGCTACTGCTCTTTCTCCCTCAGATCTTCATCTCCCTATTGCTTTGCGGAAAGGTAAACGTACTTGTACTTCTCATCCCATTTCAGACTATGTTTCCACTGCTCACCTTTCTGCTTCCCATTGCAAGTTTATATCATTACTCTCTTCAGTTCCCACTCCCAAGATTGTACAGGAAACCCTTGCCTCTCCAGGGTGGCGGCAAGCCATGGAAGAAGAACTCTCTGCTCTACAACATAATCATACTTGGGAACTCACCATCCTTCCTCCTGGTAAGCACACTGTTGGGTGTAAATGGGTCTATACAGTGAAACATCTTCCTAATGGCAGTGTGGAACGATTGAAGGCACGGTTAGTGGACAAGGGCTATTCTCAGTTATATGGTGTGGACTATATGGAGACATTCTCTCCTGTGGCTAAAATTGGTTCAGTTCGGGTGTTGATCTCATTGGCTACTATGTATGATTGGCCTCTCCTACAACTTGACATAAAAAATGCCTTCCTACATGGTGATCTTGTTGAGGAGGTGTATATGGAGCAACCACCAGGGTTTGTTGCTCAAGGGGAGGCTGGTAAGGTGTGCAGGCTCAAAAAGGCAATCTATGGACTGAAACAATCTCCACGTGCATGGTTCGGCAGGTTCAGTGAAGTGGTGAAGGCCTTTGGGATGAAACAATGTCAGGTTGATCATTCCGTGTTTAGCTATAACTCGAAAGATGGAAAAATCTTGCTAGTCGTGTATGTGGATGATATTGTCATAACTGGAAGTGACAGCAATGGAATTGACAGGCTGAAAAAATTCTTACAGGACCACTTCAATACGAAAGATCTGGGGAAGCTAAAGTATTTCTTAGGAATAGAAGTTGCGAGGTCAAAACAGGGGATCAACCTATGCCAGAGGAAATATGTTCTTGATCTACTTGAAGAAACATGGTTGTTAGGTGCTAAACCAGCAGAGACTCCTATGGAACTCAATGCCAAGTTAAGTGGATGCAGGTGATGAGTTTGATGATCCTGGAAGATATAGAAGGTTGGTGGGAAAGTTGAACTACCTGACCATTACCCAACCAGATATATCATTTGCTGTGAGTGTGGTGAGTCAGTTTATGCAACATCCCCGGGTTCCTCACCGGGAGCTGTTCTGAGAATTGTTAGGTACCTAAAGAGTGCTCCAGGTCGTGGTCTGTTATACCAAAAAGGAGGACCTCTTGAGATAGTAGGGTACACAGATGCTGATTGGGCTGGCTCTATATCAGACAGGAAGTCAACCACAGGGTATTGTACCTTCCTGGGTGGCAATCTTGTAATTTGGAAGAGCAAGAAGCAAACAGTGGTGGCAAGAAGTAGTGCGGAAGCAGAGTACAGGGCTATGGCTCATACCACATGTGAACTAGTATGGCTGAAGAACTTACTACAGGAGATGGGTTTCTCAATTGACAAACCCATGAAACTATACTGTGATAACCAAGCTGCTGTTCACATCTCATCCAATCCGGTCTTCCATGAAAGAACTAAACATATTGAGGTGGATTGTCACTTTGTGAGAGAGAAAGTGATAAGTGGGGTAATAACTACATCTCATGTGAGCTCAGGAAATCAGTGGGCAGATATTTTCACAAAAGGATTGTCTCGGGGAAGAATAGATTACATTTGTAACAAGTTGGGACTATATGATATATACTCTCCAGCTTGAGGGGGAGTGTTAGAATGCTCGAGTCAGGGGTATTTTGGTCATTCTGGTGTATCTTATTGAAAGTGAAATGTCTATTGTATCTGAGTTTAAGTTATGTGTCCCATCTTCTATGAGGGACAAAGTTGTCTTTCTTGTAACTCAAGTTTTCATGAATAAAAGTCAAGTGGGTCGGCTAGGAGAGGTACTTTAGTACATCCTCTCTTCTAGTCTGGCCGAATACTTTTCTCCTCTCCTTCTTCTTCTTTCTCTTTTCTTTCTTCTTTCTTCTTCTCTACTTTGACCTAGAAACAACTAGGGTTTATTCACAATACCCACTTGAGGAGGTTTCCATTCTGCTGACAGTTTACTTCTCGCACCAGAACTTTTGGCAACCACTTCCCAATTTCTCCATAAATCATTGAAAGAGAATGTTGAAGTTTGACCTGCCATAGAATTCTGTCTTGTTCGTTGACTGTAGAGTAAAGTAGACAGCAAGAAGTAGGAGAGGAAAGAGGAAAGAAGAAAAGAGAGAAGAGAGAGAAGAGAGAAAGGCTGGTTCGAATTAGGGAAAAAAGTTAATCCCTTGATTCGGCCAGACCTGTTATTATATTATTAACTTATTGGAAAAGACTTGAGTGCCCTTCTTTAAGTAAGAGGCACTCGAACTAATATAACAGTACACATCAGCATTCTCAACAAGTACAAAGACTGAAATACCCCTTCACTAACACCACTAACACTCCCCCTCAAGCTGGTGAGTATATATCATATAATCCCAGCTTGTTACATATGTAGTCCACTCTCCCCCGACTCAAGCCTTTTGTAAACAAGTCTGCCCACTGGTTTCCCGTACTAACATATGCAGTTTCTATCACCCCATTCAGCACCTTCTCTCTCACAAAATGACAGTCAACTTCGATGTGCTTAGTTCTTTCATGAAACACTGGATTGGAAGAGATATGAACCGCTGCCTGATTGTCACAATAGAGCTTCATTGGAGTACTGATGTCATATCGTATCTCCTGTAGAAGGTTCCTCAGCCACACTAGTTCACAAGCAGTATGTGCCATGGCCCTATATTCTGCTTCTGCACTGCTTCTTGCCACAACTGTTTGCTTCTTACTTTTCCATGTTACCAGGTTACCCCCCAGAAAGGTGCAATGGCCTGTGGTAGATCGTCTATCAGACATAGAACCTGCCCAATCAGCATCGGTGTATCCTTCTACTACCAGTTTTCCACCACTTCTGTATAGCAAACCACGACCAGGAGCTCCTTTTAGATACCTCACAATCCTTAGCACTGCATTCCAATGTGGGACCAAAGGTTTCTGCATGAACTGACTCACCACACTAACCGCAAATGAAATATCTGGCCGAGTAATGGTTAGATAGTTTAGTTTGCCTACAAGTCGTCGGTATCTGCCAGGCTCTTCAAACACTTCACCTATATCACTGCTCAGCCTCGTATTTGTTTCCATAGGTGTCTCAGCCGGTTTAGTACCCAACAATCCTGTTTCTTCCAGTAAATCAAGCACATATTTCCTCTGGCACAAATTAATGCCATGCTTAGATCTTGCTACCTCTATGCCCAAAAAGTATTTTAACTTGCCAAGGTCCTTTGTCTGAAAGTGTTCCTGTAGAAATGCCTTCAATCTGTCAATGCCCATTTTATCATTCCCAGTCACAACGATATCATCCACATACACCACCAATATTATTTTACCTGCCGAAGAGGCAAGACTGAAGACAGAGTGATCAACTTGGCACTGTTTCATACCAAACTTCTTGACCACCTCACTGAACCTACCAAACCATGCTCGAGGGGACTGTTTAAGTCCATAAATAGCCTTCTTAAGTCTGCATACCTTACCATCCTCCCCCTGAGCAACAAACCCGGGTGGTTGCTCCATGTAGACCTCCTCGAGCAAATCCCCATGCAAAAAGGCATTTTTGATATCGAGCTGATGGAGAGGCCAACCAGACATAGCTGCAAGAGAGATGACGACACGAACTGACCCTATCTTAGCAACCGGGGAGAACGTCTCCGTGTAGTCAATGCCATAGGTTTGGGAGTACCCTTTGGCAACCAGCCGCGCCTTCAGGCGCTCAACACGACCATCTGGCAAGTACTTAACACTATACACCCACTTACAACCGACAGCCTGCTTCCCAGGAGGAAGAGCGGTGAGATCCCAAGTGTGATTATGATGCAAAGCAGAGAGCTCTTCTTCCATAGCACGGCATCACTCTGGAGAGGTAAGGACTTCCTGGACATCCTTAGGAACAACCACGGAGGATAACAAAGATATGAACTGGCGATGGGAAGCGGAGAGGTGGGTAAGTGAAACAAAATTGGAAATAGGGTGAAGGGTGCAAGTACGCTTACCTTTCCGTAAGGCAACAGGAAGATCTAGGTCGGAGGTTGGTGTCAGAGCTGGAGCTGGATCTGTCGACGGTGATGAAGCTAGAGGAGCTGCAGCCGGTACACGTGGGCGATGTGTATACACGTGACGGATGGGTGGACGGTCAACCAATGGTGGCACCGGAGGCAAGGACGTAGGCATGACTGGAACCAGAGGAGGTGGATCAGCCACAGGAAGAGGAAGAGGAGGTGGTGATGTGGGGGAAGCAGCAGCACCGGACCCCACGAAGAACGGAGTAGACTCGAAGAATGTAACATCAGCACATACCAAGGAACGACGAGAACTAGGATGATAACACTTGTACCCTTTCTGAGTTCGGGAATAACCAAGGAAGATACACTTCACGGAACGTGCATCTAACTTGTCAGTCCCGGGACTCAGATTATGAACGAAGCAGACACACCCAAATACCCGAGGAGAAAGCGGAAACGGAGACATGTTGGGGAATAAGACACTAAAAGGAGAACGACCATCAAGGATAGACGTGGGCATCCGATTAATTAAGAAACAAGAGGTGAGCATTGCATCGCTCCAAAAAGTTTTGGGAACATTCATGTGGTGCATGAGGGAGCGTGCCGTTTCTACAAGATGGCGGTTCTTTCTCTCAGCAACCCCATTTTGTTGCGGAGTATAGGTACATGAAGTTTGGTGTATAATGCCATGTTGATCCAAGTATTCTCGAAAAGATGAAGACAAGTATTCACGACCATTATCAGAACGGAAAATTTTGATGTGAACACCAAATTGATTGCGGATCTCAGCATAAAATTTCTGGAAGATGGAAAATAATTCACTTCTTTCTTTCATTAAATAGAGCTACGTCATTCTTGAACAGTCATCAACAAAAATAACAAAATATCGGTATCCATTATATGACATCACTTTATAAGGACCCCAAACATCTGAATGAATTAAAGAAAAAAGACTCGACACACGGTTATCGACCCTAGAACGAAAGGGAACACGATGGTGTTTCCCAAATTGACAAGACTCACAATCTAAAACAGAAAGTTGACTCAATGAAGGGACTAAGGACTGCAACACTTTCAGCGAAGGATGACCAAATCTACAGTGCCACTGGAGAGGAGAAATGGATGACTGAAGAGCCGTTGACGTTCGTCCACCACCATCAAGATAATACAGTCCACCGGTTTCATGCCCTCCACCAATTTTCATCCCCGTCTTGAGATCCTGAAAAACACACATAGAAGGGTAAAAAGTGATGAAGCACTTAAGGGACTTGGTCAGCTTACTAACAGACATAAGATTAAATGGAAGCTTAGGTACATATAAAACAGAGGATAGGGATACAGGGTCTAGGTCAACATTACCAACACCACAGATAGATGACGTGGAGCCATTAGCAAGGGTAACAGATTGTGATGTTGAGCAATGAGTGAGAGATGAAAACACACCTGGAGTTCTCGTCATGTGATCGGAGGCTCCAGAGTCAATAATCCAGGGGTTGGGTGTGGATGCCAAACAAGCCATACCTGAGTGTGCAAAGGAAGCTGTGTTCTGCTGCGACTTGGATTGAACAAACCTCTCATACTCATCACGAGGAACACTCACCATCTCCTTGCCTGGACCATCTGAGGGAGTAGAAGGCATCGGGTCAGCTGACCGTTTCTCCTGTGTAGAGCTGAAACTGGTGTCACTAGTCATGGCATGGTTGGCCCACGTCGAGGGAGGACCATGTAAGTCATAGCAGTAGTTAATGGTATGTCCATCCAAACCACAGTGAGTAAACTTCCGTGGACCCGAGCCACGTCCTCTACCACGAGCTCCCCCTGAATCTCTGCCTCCAGTACGACCACCACCACGGATATGTGTAGATCCACCACTACCACTCCTGCCAGGCTGGGTTCCTCGAGTCCCACTTCTGCCACCTCGGCCTCTTGACACTGCAAATGCTGATTTATCGGAGACATTAGAGTCCATAGATCCAATGGAAGCCCTCCGAAGACGAGCAAACACCTCCTCTAAAGATGGAAGAGCAGATCCCCCTAGTATCTGGGCTCGTACAGGTTCATACTCAGACTTCAGCCCCACCAGAAACCGTGTCACATCAAGCTGCTCTCGCTGTTGATGTTGAACTTTGACATCTGAAGTGAGAGGATGATAGACATTTAACTCATTACGGATATTCCTCACATTGGCATAGTACTCCTCAAGGCTCTGATTTCCCTGTTGCAGATTGAAGTATTCCTGATACAGTTGATATACCCTAGTGGTATTATCCTGACCTGAATATAGTTTCTTAGCATGATCCCACACCTCTTTGGCTGTGTCAAGAAACATGAAGTTCACACTGATTTTGGGTTCCATACTGTTCCACAACCATGTAATGATCTGTGCATCTTCCTGTTCCCGGTCTTCATACTCCTGAGAATTAGCGGGGGGTTTCTCCTCTCTTATATGCTTCACTTTCTTCTTCGCCTTCAGAAAAACCTCTACAGACTTGGCCCAAGGGACATAATTCTCTCCATTCAGTTTAATGGAGGTCATTTGGACATTCAGGTAGTCAGTAGATATCATGACACTAGGTTTACTATCACTGTTGTCTGCCATTGCCGAACTCCCTTAATTCTGAGCACTGAATTAGGAGCACTACACACTGCACACTACACACAGACACTTCACCGAAATCTGCACACTGATTTTAACAGCTGAGAACTGCAACACCACAAACCCTACTCACCGAAATCTGTACACTGATTTCGGCAGTATTAAATGCTGAAAACTACAACACCACAACCCCTACTCACCGAGGTCTACACACTGATTTCAGCGATATCAAAAGCTGAAAACCACACTTGTAACACCACCAACATTAATCCACAACTATAGGAAGCTTCACCATTCAGTAGACACTATTGCCATTCGAATCACATACAAACCAGAATAAACCCTAGCATACTGCAATCTGAAAACCCATCATGCGAACTGTACTACACCTCTCATGTATTCCAAAAAAAATATATAAAAAAAACTTTACCTCATCGCCTGAAGGCCAACCATACGAAGGGCTGAGACACCACTGCACCACACGTACCAGCCCTAACTAGGTCTTAGAAACCACAGCAACCAATCACCAACGACACAATCGGAGGCATAGAGACCTCCTAGGGAAGAGGGCGATCACTCCTTTTCAGCCCTTTTCCCAGTCTCCAACTCACAACTGAGAACCCCAAGTGAAACCCTAATTCGAATGCGCAGAAGGCAGAATTCTAGCAAGTCTGATTTGGTGAACCTAGCTCTGATACCATGTTGAAGTTTGACCTGCCATAGAATTCTGTCTTGTTCGTTGACTGTAGAGTAAAATAGACAGCAAGAAGTAGGAGAGGAAAGAAGAAAAGAGAGAAGAGAGAAAGGCTGGTTCGAATTAGGGAAAAAAGTTAATCCCTTGATTCGGCCAGACCTGTTATTATATTATTAACTTATTGGAAAAGACTTGAGTGCCCTTCTTTAAGTAAGAGGCACTCGAACTAATATAACAGTACACATCAGCATTCTCAACAAGTACAAAGACTGAAATACCCCTTCACTAACACCACTAACAGAGAATAGAGAAAAGAGTTCCAAGGTATTCACCCAGTTGATGGCTCTATTAATTAAACATTTCCAAACATTGACTTCATCCCTTCTCATAAAAAAAATTGGAGTTTCTTTTGTTCCAGACAGTCCAAATCAATGCAGCCGTAGCACACCTCCACAAGGCTCTACCTCTTTTCTTAGGCCACCTAAAAGTTGTATGTTCAAAACTTCAAATAGATTGCTAATCTGCATCAGCATTTTCCACCTGCATCCAAAAAGACAAACTTTTTGGAGGATTTGGCACCTTCATTGTTGTCTCTTTGTTAGGGCTTTAATGTGTTCCATGGGTTGGGCTGGTGCCATTAAAGCTAAAAGTTATATGTTCAAAACTTTAAATAGATTGCTAATCTGCATCAGCATTTTCCACCTGCATCCAAAAGAACTAAAAAGCTTTTTGGAGGATTTGGCACCTTCATGTTGCCTCTTTGTTACCTAGGGCTTTAATGTGTTCCATGGGTTGGGCTGGTGCCATTATACACTTCATCTTCCTCATCATTCCCCTCAACCTCATTAACTAATTAATCTCTTTATCATCAATACTGCATGATGAGGTGAGCCACCATTGAATATGAGAAATATCACTTCCCTCTACACACTCCAAACCAGTCTCAGAGACATTTTCGATCCTTCCTCCCTCAACAACTATAGCTGATGAAGACTCAATAAGAGATTTTATCTTATCTAATAGCAATCTTTCATTGGGCAGAGTGGATCTTATCCTTTACTCCTTAAAATTCACGTAAAGGCTGGACTACCATTTCAATTTTCAGTTTAGGGAAAAAACTTTTATAACTTACACCAACCAGTGATTCCTTTAACTCTTCATGAGATACTGACATTTTCTTTCCATATTGTGCTAGTAGTTACCTCATCTCTTGTTCCAAGCAGCAATCTTTTGCAAGTTGAGGAGGCTAGGAAGGGCTGGGGCAGACCAAAAAGGAAATGGTTTGAAGTAGTAAGAAATAATTTAAGCACTCATGGTTTAACAATGGATATGGCAATATACAGAACAGAATGGTGGAACAGAACAGAATTCATGTAGCTGGCCCTATATATTTAGGACAAGGCTTAGATGATGATTATGATTACAAAATGAGTGAAGGTGCAAAGCTTGTTTACCTCCTTTCCTTCTAACTAGCCAACAAAAAGGGCAAAGATAATGTGGAGATGTGTTAGGGCTGCAGTGTGTTGGTCTATCTGGGAAGAAAGGAACTTGAGGATCTTCTCAGAGAAGGAGAGAACTGTGGAAGTAGTGATAGAAGTGATTCATGTAAGGGTAACTCATTGGCTGAAGACTTTGGACCGATTTGCAGAAATTTCAGTAGATGACCTGCTTAGGAACTGTAAGGAAATTGCAGATTCAGTTTCAGCTAGGAAGGTCTCAAGCTCTTACTGGACCCCCCACCTCTTGGTTTTGCCAAAATGAATTTTGACATCTTCTGCTAGCAGCAACCCCTTTTCTTCCACAGTAATTTTGGTAAGAAAGAAGGACGGGAGTTGGAGATTCTATGTGGACTATAGAGCCTTGAACCGTACCATGGTCAAAGACAGATACCCCATACCCTTGATTGAAGAACTATTTGATGAGTTGGGCCAAGCTAAATACTTCTCTAAGATGGACCTGCGATTAGGATACCACCAGATCTGGGTCCACCCCGAGGACATTCACAAAACAACATTCAGGACCTCAGACGGACATTTTGAGTTCCTAGTGATGCCCTTTGGGCTGACCAATGCCCCCTCTTCATTCCAGAGACTCATGAACGGGATTTTCAAGCCTTATCTACGCCTATTTGTCCTAGTGTTCTTCAACGACATACTTGTTTACAGTTCCAGTTGGGCCTCCCATTTGGAACACTTGCAGTGTGTGTTGAACCTTCTAGGAGAACACCAATTGTTCGCCATACCTTCAAAATGCTCGTTTGGACATACCCAGATCAGCTACTTGGGGCATATCATTTCTGGAGGACAGGTTTACACAGACCTAGAGAAGATTAGTTGCATGGTTTCTTGGGCCTGACCCAGCTCTCCACGGGATCTCAGGGGTTTCCTTGAGCTGACGGGTTACTACCGCCGGTTCATTAAAGGATATGGGGTTCTTGCCGCTCCCTTCATGCGGTTGCTAAAGAAGCACTCATTTGTGTGGGACCAACAAGTTGAAGAAGCATTTCAGGCACTCAAAGAAGCCGTAACCACTCCACCTACACTGGCCCTCCCGAATTTTGATTTGGAGTTCGTAGTAGAGGCAGACGCCTCAGGTAAGGGAATCAGGGTCGTGTTGATGGCTTGATGCAGCAAGGCCGGCCCTTGGCCTATTTCAGCAAGGCTCTTTCTCTACAAGCTCAAGCTAAGTCCACTTATGAGAAGGAGCTCATGGCCATTGCTTTGGCAGTTCAAAGATGGAGGGCATATCTTTTGGGCCGAAGGTTTACTGTTAGGACGGACCACCGCAGCATTAAACACCTGTTGGAGCAGCGAGTTTTGGGCTCATATCAGCACAAGTGGGACTACAAGTTAATGGGGTTTGACTTTGCTATTGAATACAAGTCTGGGGCCTCTAATGCAGTGGTAGATGCACTCTCTAGAGCTGGTGACTTTAATCTGATGGGCCAGTCACGGCTGAATTATCCACTGTCTACCCAATTGAAGCAGGAAGCCCAGGATGATCCCCACTTAGCCCAAATTCGGGCCCAGATCCTTGAGGATGGTGCACAGGCCCCAGGATACACAGTCCAGAATGACGTTCTCTTCTACAAGGGCTGAATGGTGGTATCAGGGGAATCCAAACATCACCAGGAGCTGCTTCAACTCTTCCATAACAAGGCCCAAGGGGGACACTCCGGAGTTCTCTGCACCTATAAACACCTGGCAGCCCACTATTACTGGAAAAGTATGAAAAGGATGGTGCAAGAGTTTGTGGCCCGATGCACTATCTACCACCAGCAGAAATATAGCACACAAACTCCAGCCGGGTTGCTGCAACCTCTACCCATTTCGGAGAGGGTATGGGAAGAAGTCACTATGGACTTTATAACTGGGCTTCCCACGTCCCATGGAAAATCAGTGGTGTTGGTGGTGGTGGACCGGCTAAGTAAATATGCTCACTTCATCAGTCTTTCCCGACCATACTTAGCAACTATAGTGGCCCATGCTTACATCCGGGAGGTAGCCAAACTGCACAGGGCACCATAGTCCATATTAACAGATCGGAACCCCCTCTTCATGAGCACCTTCTGGAAGGCATACTTCACAGCTCAAGGGGTCCAGATGTTGCATTCTACCAGTTACCATCCTCAGACAGATGGGCAGTCAGAAGTAGTCAACCGTTGCTTAGAGACATACATAGTTGTCAAGGCATCGCCTAGGCGACTAGGCGCCCTTGGCTGGGGCCCAAACGCCTTGACTTTTAGCAACTAGGCACCCTTCTAGGCGACTGAGTGCCCGCCTAGGCGACAAAAATGACAAGGCGGGTGCCTTTTATAATATCATTTATATTGTTGTATCTTATTAATGTATGTGTTAATACATTTTATTATGTGCTATATATATCAATTATACTTTGTTTTAATGTTTTACTATTGAAATTTAAAAGATCAAAGGGTTTTGAGAAGAGAAAAGAAAAGAAAGAAAGAAAGAAAAGAAAGAGAAAGAAAGAATAGAATAATAAAGTTATTTTTTCTATTTTCTCTCTCTCTCTCTAATTAAATAAAACAGAAACTCCATCCTTGTTTTTTTTTTCTATTTTACTTTCCATCTTGAATATTTATCATATAAAGTTGATAAGCATCTTTAGCTGCTAATTAATATCAATTTTCTCTATTAAATACTTATTATAGTAGTATTATTTTTAAAATTAATATATGTAAAAGATTTTTATCTTTTAGATGTGATGATTTTCCACATTTTTAGAGGAAATTTAATGTTCTTAATAAATAGAATTGTCATTTTTTCAATTAACATACATGTTGTGTGGTATATAAAACTAGGAAACTAGCAAAAGTCAGATTTTTATATTATAAAATTTTTATCGCCTAGGCACCCACCTAGGCGACTAGGCGCCCCAGTGTTGCCTAGAATCGCCTAGATGCCTTGAAAACTATGGAGACATACTTGAGATGTTTTGTGGGTGACAGGTCCAAACAGTGGGCCCAGTGGCTGCCCTGGGCTGAATATTGGTATAATTACCACGTTCCAGGTTTCAGCTGGAACGACACCCTTTAAGGTGTTGTACGGTTATGAACCTCCTTCCATTCTGCTGTATGAGCCAGGTACTTCGGTGGAGGCACAGTTGCAAGCAATAGATAGTACACTCAATCTCCTCGAATTCCACTTGCAACAAGCCCGACAACGAATGAAATTAGCCTATGATAAGAAGCATCAAGAATTAGAGTTGTCAGTTGTGGATTGGGTTTATCTACGACTCCAACCGTACAGACAGACCTCCCTGGTGAAGAGGGCATCCCATAAACTATCTCCCAGATACTTCGGCCCATTTCAGGTGGCAGAGCGAATTGGGCTTGTGGCTTACCGTCTCCTAGGGACTGTTCTTCTCCTCTCCTATTCAGTTGAGAGCATATGCTGATGCAGATTGGGCTGGTTGTCCAGACACTCGTAGGTCCACTTCTGGGTGGTGTGTTTTTATGGGTGATTTGCTCATCTCTTGGAAGTGTAAGAAACAACAAACAGTCTCCAAGTCTTCTACTGAAGTAGAGTATAGGGCCATGTCTTCGGTTTGCAATGAAATTGTTTGGTTACAATCTCTCTTTATGGATCTTGGCATTTAGGTTCATACTCCTATTCCTCTCTATGCAGACAATACGAGTGCTATCAAGATTGCATTTAACCCAGTCTTCCATGAGAGGACCAAGCACATCGAGGTGGACTGCCATTTTATCTGAGATCTCTTCACTACTGGGTCTATATCGCTTCCTCATGCAGCCTCGGACATGCAGATTGCTGATATCTTAACCAAAGCTATGACTGTAGTTCGACATCTCTTTCTTATAGACAAACTGATGCTTATGTCGAGGCATCAGTTTGAGGGGGGGGGTGTGGAGACTCTATAACTTGATGTACTTTATTAGTATAGTCCCTGTTGTATATTACTTTTACATCTTGTTCTTCTTTTCTCTTTCAGCTTTGTATGGACATTCTTGTAATTGCACATATCTTTTAATATATAATAGACTCTTGAGGTGGGGATCATTCATTCTGGACACCTCTAAGATTATTCTTGTTCTTTTCTCTATTCAGGCAAGAGTGTTGACACTGTTATGTACATGTTCACAGCTATCAAAGGCACAAATTTGAACCCAAGGCTCGTAAATGTGTTTTTCTAGGATATGCCTCCACACAGAAGGGATATTGTTGTTTTGATATGGTTAGTGGCACCCGCTTTGTATTTCGGGACGTCACATTTGCTGAGTCTACTCCTTTCTTTAGTATTCCTCTTGAGGGGGAGCAATCTGAGGAACCCTTTGCTATGTCTCCAGTAGTTCCTCTTCCTGTTCCTTTTGAGTCATCTGATGAGGTGCCCACTTCTCCCACTGGACCTACCTCTAGTATTCCTACTCCTCCACCTCATCTTCCTATAATTCCTCCACATCTTGTTCTCCATAGATGGTACCAAAGACATAGATTTAGGCATGGGCAAGTTGTTTCCATCCTACAGAAGAGCCTCTTAATCCTCCCATCATTACTGAGGTAACTTGTCAACCTTCCTTTGACCCATCTACTTCTTTTCCAGACCTTGATCTTCCTATTGCTCTTCGCAAGGGCAAGCGGAAGTGTACAACCCATTGTATCTCTAAACACCTATCCTATTATCCTTCTATCCTTTACCTACTACTCTTTTCTTGCTTATGTTTCTTCCCATGTGATACCCAAGTCTGTACCAGGAGCCCTATCTAAACCTGAATGGAGGGATGCTATGATGGCTGAATTGAATGCTTTGCATAAGAACCATATATGGGATATTGTGGTTTTGCCAGAAGGGAAGGAACCAGTGGGTTGTAAATGGGTATTTGCCATTCAATATCATTCTGATGGCTCTATTGAGTGGTTTAAGGCCAAATTGGTTGCTAAAGGCTACACTCAGATGTATGGTATTGACTATCTTGAGACCCTTGCTCCTGTGGCCAAGATGACCTCAGTCCGGATTGTGTTGCCCCTAGCTGCTACTTTTGATTGGCCTCTCCACTAGTTTGATGTTAAAAATGCCTTATTGAATGGAGATTTACATGAAAAAGTCTATATGTTTTTGCCTTTGGGAGTGTATGGAAAGGAAATGTAAGGGAAGATGTGTAAACTGCAGAAATCCATTTATGGTCTCAAACAGTCTCTTCGGGCCTGGTTTGAGAGATTTAGGGGTGCTCTTGTCTCATTTGGTTACACACAAACTCAATTTGACCATACCTTATTCTTGAAAAGAAGTGACTTTTTGGTGATCTTCCTGATAGTTTATGTTGATGACATTGTGGTCACGGGTAATAACACCCAGGAGGTCAATAAGCTCAAAAAGTTTTTTAAATCTAAATTTGAGATCAAGGATTTAGGAGATCTCAGGTATTTCTTGGGAATTGAAGTTGCTAGATCTAAGGATGGTATCTTCATTTCTCAACGCAAATATATCCTTCACCTCCTTGCAGAGACTAGTAAACTTTGTGCTAAACCGGTTGCCACTCCTATTGATCCCAATCGTAAGCTTTCTGCTACAAATGGTGAACTTTTATTTGATAGGGGAGTGTTTCAGAGATTGCTTGGGAAGTTGTTATATCTCTACATGACTCGACCAGATATTTCCTATGCAGTGAGTGTTATTAGTCAGTTTATGCGTTCTCCCAGATATACACATTTAGCTGCTGCAGAAAGAGTTCTATGTTATTTGAAAGGTACTCCAGGGAAAAGTATTCTATTTGCCAAACATGGACACATGAAGCTGGAGGCATACATTGATGCTGATTGGGCCGGGTGTATTGATAATAGGAGATCCACCTCTGGTTATTGTGCTTTGGTGGTAGGGAACATTGTTTCATGGAGTAAGGAACAACTTATAATTGCCAGATCCTCTGCTGAAGCAAAATACAGGGCAATGGCACATAGTGTGTCAGAATTACTGTGGCTGCGATCACTTTTAGAAGAATTGGGGGTTGACTATGAAAAGCCAATGATGCTCTATCGTGACAACCAGACAGCTATCAATATTGCACATAATCCTATTCAACATGACAGAACTAAGCACATTGAGGTTGATAGACATTTTATATGGGAAAGAGTTTCCTTAGGAGAAGTTTGCTTGCCATTTATTGCCTTAGAAGAACAGTTGGCTGATGTTTTGACTAAGGGAGTTCCAAGAGGGAAGTTGACACACTATAAAAGCAAGCTGGGCATGATTGACATCTATGCTCAGCTTGAGGGGGTGTGTAGAGAGACTGGGCCGAATGGGCCCTAGTATCTATTCTTGTAGTGTGTTATTTATTTTGTTTGTTAATGGGCCTGTTATTTCTTTTGTAAGCTTACTTTAAGTTTCTGCTTACCTGGCCGCCCACTTAAGGGCATACTTGTAATTAGCCCAATGAATGGAGACTAACAAAAGGATTAGAGAGGGGAGAGAGGAGATTATCAAACTCTTCTTCTTCTTCCTCTTCTTCCTTTGTACTGCTGTCCTCTACTTTTCTTCTTTTCTTTCTAATTTTAACCAAGTTTATATCAGTTTTAGAGGACTGATTCACATCTGTTTCAACTTATTTTTATTTGATTATTGATAGAGTAATGCTTAACTGAATATCTTGATGCCCAAGACTTCATGTCATCTTTGTTCTACTTGCTTATAAGTTATAATTCCTAACAATATCTACAAGCCAGAATCAGTGTTTTAAAAGGCAATGGAGGCATATGCCTGGAGGCGCAGCTCCAGGCAAGGCACCCCCAAAATGCCCTAAGACGTAGGCCAGAGATGCTCATGTGCCTCATACCAAAAAGACAAAAGAAAGAAAAGGAAATGGAAGGGAAGGGAAAGAAAGAAAGAGAAGAGAAGGAAAAAAGAGAAAAGAAAGAAAAGAAAAGGAAAGGGAGGGGAAGGAAAGAGAAAGGAATGAAAGTTGGGGACTCTGCGCTCAGACCCCCCCACCTTTTAACTTTTAAATGCAGTGTTATGCATCTTCGTTCTTCTTAACACAAGACATCTTTCATGAAAAAAGAAACCAGAAAAGGGATGAGATCCTCCTTCCTCTTCTTCCTCCTCATCCCCTTCCTCTTAAGGAGGTTTATATCTCTTATGTTCTAAACTACACCCAATGCCTCCAGGAAATGAAATGCCTTGCATCATGCCTCCATATTTTGAAACATTAGCCAGAATTATGATTCTTGTTGTGCTGATTGCATCATGTGAAATATTTCTGAAGCAGCTGTTTTTCCAGTTTCTCTTGGTAACTTTACATGGAAATTCATCATTCTACTTATTGTGCCTTGGATCTTAAACAGGTAATGAGATTAATGACAATGGGACCGGAAATTCCTTTGAGTCAGCTGATGATTTTGAGAGGCGTATATTCAGTGGATTTTCTGACAGTAGGTCAAACAATGATGCATTCTTCCAGAAACTTGATAGACTTGAAAAGGCTCATGGAAGATCTGGTTTTGGCTCTAAGGGTGGAAGCAATAATTCAGAGTTTTTTGATGGTCTAGATGAAAGTTTCAATACATTGTCAGATGGTATGGATGGGAAGCTGAAGAAAGCTGCCACATACTTTGAATTTAATCCTGATGAGATAACAGGTGATGACTATTCATTCAGAGCTGATGTGACTTTTAGACCTGGGATGACATATGATGTTAAGGTACTTTAATGACTCAATATCCTTGGGGAACTAAAAAATAAGAAAAAGATTAGCCTAACTTCTTTAGCTGCTACAGTGTTGTTTCTCTTATATTTCCTTGAAGTGTTGAAACTTGCCATGTTTGTCCATTCCATATTTATAAAAGATGATACTAGTTTTATTAGTATTATGCAAATTATGTGAATTGTTGATTCTGAAATTTTATTTGAACTTTGCAAGTGATGTATGAGACTATCAGTAGCTGATGATATTTAAATAATTATGGATTGTGATACTTTGTGCTTATACTTAAATTATATATTGAAAATTGGTGGTTAAGCTTTCTAATTTTTCATATTTATGGGATATTTACTATATTTATTTATTTGCTTTAATTATTTATTAATTAAAAATCCATGCTTGGGAGGTTTACACCTTTGCATTTCTGGTTGGGACACCTTGCATCATTGCACCTATCATATCCTTGAGAAGGGGATGATGGAGCAATTCTGTCTGATTGACGAACTTCTGTAGCCTTATCACACCATTGTCTGACACTCCACCCATAATATATACACATACAACCATGCATCCACATGTTAAAATGTGCAACGATTTCTATGAGTATGAATGGTATGAGAGAGAAGGTGGTGGGAGACTGCCAAACTATAATTTATTGGATTAAGAAACCAGAAGGCATTCCATGGATTTTCAGGCCTTTAGTTAGTCACAAGTCCTAGGTAGCAGTTTGAATAACTCATTCAAATGGGTACCTAGAAATGCAAATAATTTGGCTGATTCATTAGCAAGAACAGGGGCAGTAACTCAGTAAGGGACCATATGGAGTGGGGATCACTGGGGACATTGATTGCTGTCTGATTTGTTTCACTTTCATATATGAGTTGGCGTTGCACCTACTTTAGCCTACTTCTTACTTTGTGAAGCAGTTAAGAGATTCTTTCTAATGCAATTAAAATGTTACTTATCATTATCAAAAAAATAAAATAGTGCAAGGAATTCTTGTTAAGGTAATGACAGACCCTACAATAACCCGTTTGGCATGTCTATGCTTCCTGGCTCTGGGCCACTTCCACAATGTATTTTGTTTGGTTCCTTTATCCATTGCAGTACCTTTGTGTTTGTATATGCATGAAGACCGAATGGAGTTGCTCAGAGAGTCTTCATTGGTGGCATTTTTAGTTTATTTTGTGCTCTTAGTCAAGGTATTGTTGATAAGCAGTTTAGGAAATCCCATAGTGAGTGCATTAACACAAGAATGTTACAAGATTGATCTCAAGGATGCTTATTACCATGTTGATTAAGACTATGGATTACATGGTTGACCAATTATTTCCAAAGTAGATGATGGATATTGATATCAGATGCTAGCCTTGTAAGCTTCCCTGCCAAAATCCAGGCTATGAGCCTTTGAGACTTGGCTTTGTTGGGTAATATCTTATCACCTGTCTTGTACTTTTCTTGTTTTATCTCAATAAATTTTTTCTTTTATTTGCTACCAAAAATAACCGTATCCTTTTTATGTTGTCATCTACAATTATCCTTTGGACTTGTGCAGTTTTATTGTTTTAATCAAAAGTTGCTGTGCTGGTGAATTCCAGAATCATATCACAGACCATGTTCACTAGTAGAATGCTTGTAGAATAGGGTATATCTTGCATGCTATCAATTTTTGTACTTAGCATGTAAAGTTGCTTTTTCTATCATTTTCTCTCACTATTCTTTTTTTTTCCCTTTTGGCAATAAAGATAAAATTCATTAAGGGAAAAAAGAAACATCTTTCACTTCCTTCTTATGCTGCTGATGTATAAACTTTTCTTTTATGCAGGATCTTGATCTTACAAGGCCTGGAGTTCCCAAGCCTTTCAAAAGGTCTCAATTTGAAACCACAACAGAGGAAGTACTTAGGAAAGCTGATTTTCGGGTAGGGATTTTCTCATTTTGCATAATTTGAATTGATTCCTAAAGAACTATGTGAAGTCCCTATGTGATGGAGAACATTGCCAGCTTTTTTTCTTTTCCTTCCAATCTCCAATTGCATTCAACAATGAATTTTAGTGCATTTACATTGCCTATTTAAGTGGTTGATGCAGCCACAAAAAAGGAGAAGAAGCAAGGAGCAGCTTTGAGATTGATAGGCATTTATTTGTAGGGCATGTATAAGCTTCCTTTGATTCCCTTATGTGCTTTTCAGGGTGCAGTTGCTGCAGTTAACCAAACCCAAATAGACTTCCAATAGTTATAGCTACTAGATTAGTTGGGCTATCCATATTGGTGTTTCTATTTTATTTAGCTACTACATTGTTCATATCATAAGAATGTGTTAATGTTTTGTCTTTTGTTTAGGGTTGTTTGAATACGAGGACAACTTAGTAGTTTGCCATTTAGAGTTCAGGTTCTATCCCTCTTTTTTTTTTAATTACAAAACAATGCTTGGGTGCGGTGATAACTGAGCAAGGGTTTATAATTTGACAGAAAAATGGTTCTTAATAAAAAAAGGTCATTACTCAGATTCAAACCCATGTTCTCATGCTTTTCAGCACGAGATTTTACCATTACATTATGTAATGGCCCCTAAAAAATGTTTTGTTATGGATTTATAAAAAAAGGTTCTTTATAGAACACAATGATGGGACAAGATTTGTGTAGCAGACATGAAATAGTTGGGATTAAGGCTGAGTTGAAGTTTTTTTTTTTCATTTCAAAAAAGCAAAGCGGAGGAACTTCATTCATTCAAAGCATAATTACAGGAGTTCCAGGGCATCCCCTGTTCACACACTATATGGTTATATTTACAAGCATCATAGGCTTGTTCGTGGACTTTTAAATTCAAAGTTCTGCTAATATGGTTTATACGTATAATGTCAAAAAAACTTGGTCAGATTCCATATTTCCTCTCTAAGAGGCTCGATAGTCCAATCTTCCTCTTCACAGTAGAAACCATCAACAACTTTAGCAGAATCAGAAAAAACAGCAAGCGATTTTATTTTTATCTGCATCTGTACTGCTTGCTTCAGTCCATCCAGGAGGGCCCACCATTCAGCCTGTAGAGATCCAGATGCTTTGACACATCGACTTGCTGCATAAACAACATTATTAGTACTACCCAGAATAAAAAAACCTGTAGCTGCATTCCTTGTTTCAGTTTGAAAGGATCCATCAGTATATAAAGAGAAGTAAGTTGATACTTAAGAGTTGATCATAAATCTATTATCTCCAAGTAGGGGACAAGGTAGTGAATGTACATGTTATCATCTCTAAGTGACAAGCAGGTGTTGGGTAGGTAATATTTACAAGGTACAATGAGTCTGGTGACAGGTAGCCGAAGGAACAAGTTACTTGCTTAAGAAGAAATTTCTCTATCCAACTCTATATATTCATATACCATGTTTTTTCGATGTAATAAACAAAGTATTGTCTGTTTACTTTGAACAAGAATTCTCTAAACTCATTTGAAGTTATAATGCTTATCTCCAGGATTGATTCTTAGAAACCATAGGGAATCTAGGTTACTTTCCTCCTTCTAGGTGTGATGCCTAGAACAATACTTAACTTTTGTAGATCTACCTTCTCTTTAACATGCCAAAATTAGGGTATCTCCATCTCCCTTAAAAGTTCTATCCTGCATAAGTGGTGAATCGCCATTAACATATATTTGCAATATCTCAATAGACAGTCTATTAGATGAGCATAACCAAGAAATTATGCCAACTTGATCCCCCTGATCCCCCACTCCCTGTGTGAGCACTTTATTAAAAATTAACTTTGTTCCTTGCGGCCATTTAGTATATTTATAGGTTAAGGTCCTTTGGTTGGTATTCTACAGATGAGAACATGTCTTTTTTAATGTTTTTGGAATTGTTGAGACAGCAGAAAGCAAATATGCTTGTTTTTTTTTTAGTTTCCACATTGCTGATCCAATTTCTATGCTGAACTCAAGATCCATAAATAGGGGACATTAGTGTTTTGATGAGCATAAATAAGGGTCACTAGTATTTTGGTGAGCATAAATGGTTACAGGGCATGAAGAGAAGAACTTGGTGTATAGAAATTCTGTATTTGAGGATTCCATTGTGTGAAATGGTATTCATAAAAAAATGTGTGAAATGGTACCTAGCGCCTTGAAACTCACTGTGCTTGCAAAATATTCCAAAATATAGGTGGGTGCAATTTTAGTGCAGATTGAAAGAAGTCCCCTTTCTTGGCTTCTGTATCAAATTTCAAAATTTTCCATTCCCTCTTCCCCAAACGAGTGAATTAGGATGTAATTTCTTGCTTTTGCAGCAAAAAAAAAAAAAAAGAGGCAGCCCAGTGCACAAGGCTCCCACAAATGCAGGGTCTGGGGAGGGACAGATGTAGGAAGCCTTAACCCTGCAGATACACAGGCTGTTTTATTCTTCTACTTCAATTATATTAATTGTTTATTGTAATTGGGTTCCTACACAGCTTTAGATATTCTCATAGAATTGCATGCTTTTGACTGTTAATTCAGGCAATCCTTTAGAAATTGTAATTTTTCACTATCCTGATCCCCAAATTCATTTCCTCTTACTGCAAGATTGCTTGTTTCTCCCAATGAACTTCTGGGACATCTTGCAAAAAAGTCACTAAACCTAATGATTTCATGCAGAATGTGAGATTCCTTGCCAACTTCCTTACAGAAGCAGGACTTATTATCAAAAGGAGCAAGGTGAGGAAGTGCAAGTTCAAAAATTGTCTTTAATGAAATTTGTAATATTTCCTCTAATTAATTTTGAATCATTCCCTAATAATTTTTCTCCACCTGTAGACAAAAATTAGTGCCAAAGCCCAGAGGAAGGTAGCTAGAGAGATCAAAACAGCCCGAGCTCTTGGCCTCATGCCTTTTACTACAATGGGAACAAAACCATTTATTTTTGGGAAAACCATGGAAGATCGTGACGAGGATGATGAATATGATTATTATGATTCCCCTGTAGGGGGCCTAGGGGCTAGTCAGGACCCTGTTGAAGAGTAGCACCTTCTATGATATTGATGGCGTTTCGGTTGGTTATTTGTGTTTTTTTTTTATAGATGTTATTTGTGCTGTTTAGTGTTTTGAAAACTATCATGCATTTTTTGTAATTAGAAGCCAGTAATTTGTTTGGTTTCACTTTCCATCATAGTACTAAATACTGGTTAAAGAAAGAGAAAAATTCACTGCCGGGTTTAGGGGGTCATAAACATTAGCTGTGATTCTGTGAAGGTGGCCTGCATGTGGTATCCTTTGCACTTCTTGCTTCTTGGCTTGGGTTTGTAAGTCAAGGACTATGGAGAAAAGGAATTGTCATCTCATACTGAAGCACAACTCCATCATCTCTTTAATTCTCAAAAAATTCCTTTCATTGAACTTTTAACATTATGGGTATAGACACTGTGGTTATAAACAAAGGATGCCTTATATAGCATGACCATTTTTGTTTCATCTGTTCTTGGAATTATCATATCAGGCGAAAAAAATAAATAGACAGTTCTTGTGTTGAAAATTGAAAAGCAAAAGCAAATTGGTTTTATTCCAAAAAATTCAGTTTATAAAACCATTAAAATAATGGTTTTTGTAACAAAAAACACAATTTTTTAGCATGGAAATTATATGATTCTGGAATGTGATAGTAAATAATGACATGGAAATATATTCTTTAGACAAGAAATTCAGGAGCACATATATTGGTTTCTTTTTTGGAAAAAAAAAAGAACATGTATATAACATGGTTCAATGTATCGATATGTACAATATGTATCAGTTTTCAGGGTCACTAGTCACTGGCTAAAGGGAGGGAGGTGGACTACCTTCCGTTGTGTAGCAGAGTTTTCAGGGTCTCCAAAAGAGTTAGGCCAGGGCCACACCAATAAGCACTTATGTGCATTTAGAGAAAAAGCCAAATAAATGCTTATTACAGAAAATAAGCCTGTTTTGAAGAAATAAAAAATTTTGACTTATTTCTAAGCACTTTTTCAGTAAGTGCTTATTGCGTTTCTGGCCCATCATGTAATTTTCAGAATTACATTGCGTTTCTCAATAAGCACTTTTTCAATAAGTGCTTATTGCGTTTCTATACTATCTCATTTGAAAAAAAGTGTTTTTTCACCATACACTCATAAACAGGATAAACATTTATCAATAAGCATGTATTTTTCCAATCAGCATTTCTAAATGAAGGCCTATTATATCTATCTGTAAATTTATCAAATTGCATAAAGAAAAAAAAATGTATCAATTGGTGAAAACTCTGAATACGCAATTGAGCCAGGTAAATAATGAAGCACATCGTTTTCTTTCAAGGTACAATTGATTTTTAATCCAGTTGGTTTTGTTTTGGAACTCAGAACAGAAAAATAACACTCCCTAAAATTATTTAAAAATGCTTAGCTTTCTGGGTAGGTACGATTGAGTTATGACTTGTGAAGGTCAGTTGGTGTTTATACAAAAGCAATTAAATCTGATATTTTAAGGGGTTGACTTTATAGATTGGTCACTTGGGGCTACTAGGTGGCTAACCCTAGTTATGGATTTGTTACACGTCTCACACCAACCTTACAGTAGTACATTGCAGCCAACATCTCCGTACCCTATTTATAAAGTATCATTCATGGGAGATATCTCTAATGCATGGCTGCAACGTGTTGTGAGGTTGGTGTGAGGTGCATTCTGTGAGGAACAAATCCAAATTTTAAATGTTGAAGATTTGAGGTCACAAACCTTTTTAGAAACATGATTGAGTATAGGTATAGAACTTTAGGTATTGGCACTAGGGTGTTATTACAGTTCAATTAATCATCTATTCCTATGTCAAATGTCAAGCACTTGTATAGAAAAATATATATATTTAACAAGTCAACAAGTTGCAACAAGTAATGGACAAATTGCCTCGCAAATTCTGGGTGTCTTAGTTGCAATTTGCAGTGACAAGAACAAATAATTTGACATAAATGAGAAAAGGTGCAAGGGAAATTCTTGTTGGTGAAGAAATTGAGTTTTGTGTTTTGTCAAAAGGTTAAGATGAGGGGGAAGAAGTTGCAAGGAAAAGATCATGTTGGGCTTCATTTGTTGCTTGAGTTTGAAGATAAAAGTATCTCTTCTTTCCAACATTTGTTCAAATTTTGACTGACCCAGAAACTTTCTTCACAAGGGGCTTGTGTGTATGTGTCTCTCTGAGAGAGAGGGAGAGACGTCTTCTAAGTTCTACATGTTTAATAAATTTCAGTCCAATAGTGGTGTTTCTTTCCAACATTTGTTCAAATTTTGACTGACCCAGAAACTTGCTTCACAAGGGGTTTGTGTGTATGTGTCTCTCTGAGAGAGAGAGAGACGTCTTCTAAGTTCTAGATGTTTAATAAATTTCAGTCCAGTAGTGGTGTTTCTTTCCAACATTTGTTCAAATTTTGACTGACCCAGAAACTTGCTTCAGAAGGGGTTTGTGTGTGTATCTGAGAGAGAGAGAGAAAGAGCCTCTGAATCTGTAATAAATTTCAGTCCAAAGGTGTATTGCTTCATGAGCATGAGCATTAGAGAGCTGTCTTTCTCATCTACTATATTCATATAAAGGAAATGTTAGAAACACATGGTGCAAGTGTACGTGGGGCGGTGGGACTCAACTCTGTAAAGGACAAACGAACAGAAAACTAAGCAATGTATGGTGTGTCTTTGGTACCACCTGTTTGAACATTGAATAATGAATGTGCTGGAGTCAAGCCTACTCCGTATGAAGCCAACAAGGAGCTAGGTTTTTTAGGCTGCTCCTGCCTTTTCTTCTTCTTTGTTGTTATTTATTAGTAATTTCATAAAATTACTTACTTTCATTAACAAAGTAATTTAAAAATAATATCTTGGTTAATATATGAGGTTTAGTTTGATTGCGGTGTGAATTATTTCATTCTCACTGGTGTAAATGCATGGGAATGTAGATTGGTTGAGTATAAGTTCTTCTGGTTGGTTGGCTTTAATTTTCTTCTGATATCATGTCTTTTCGGTATTATAGTCGAATTCATTTTTGAGGTACAAAGTTTGCATTATAAGAAAGTGCAAATGAGCAATGTTTTAAAAACTGATTCGGAACCAGAATTGCTTTGACCACCAGTTTTTTGGATCAGCAGTTTGACCATCTGGTTTGAATGCATGATCCGTTTTAATTTAAAAAAATAATTAAAATAAAAAAGGTCAAAAATCATTGTCTATGTTGAACGGGTCGACGTTTCGACTGCCAAGACCAACTGGATGCTGACCAAGTCAATGGTTTTTGGCCAAAGAATGGATTAAGGGTGAAACAAAACCCACTGTCTAGACGATTCCTGAGCCGAATGGTCTGAACGTCAGAATCAACAACAGTTCGAAACATTGTAAATGAGACTAAGGATCCGTTTGATTCGCAGTCGAAATCAGAATGGTCCATTCCCATAGTCTATTTGGTTCAGACAGAAATGGGAATGGAAATTAAAATCAATAGGAATAGGATTTTATTCTCAAGGAAGAGGCAGAGAATGACCATTCTCTCAAATGGGGGAATGCCATTCCAGCAGAAATGAAAATGAGATTCAAATTCCATTCAACCAAACAATTAGAATCGGAATAGCCCATTCCGGTTCCGATTCAAACCCCTATTCCCACGAACCAAACGGGGCCTAAAAGTATAAATTTTGTACATTAACGCTTGCGGTGTTTGTTAACTGGAAGTTACATGTATTATTAACAATTTATGATTGCTCTGACTAAAACCCTAAAGAAAATAAAATAAAATGAATCGACAAACTCTTTCAAAACCCAAAAACTGAATTCAGGGGATTAATTACTTGGTCCAGTTTGCTTATGAGTCAATAGAAAGTAAATATAATAATATAAAACGCTGAAAGGTATATAAAATGTAAAGTGGAAATTTAGGGTAAAGAGAGGAGCTAGAAAAATTAAAAGATTGAACTGAATCTGATCGCCATTGGTGCAATGTGAGAAAACCTGGTCAAGATTTCCCAGCGGAATGCCGAAATGAGAGAGAGTTGGTAATACAGTTCCTTTTTGGGTAGGTGAAGGATTGATTAAACAGGTTAAGCATTTTAAACTCTTATATACATGATTAACCATAATTTATCTGTAAACGAATTGAATTCAGATCTATATCTGTATCCACATCCACTCATGAAACCTTTATACCCGTATCGACATGATTATTATGTTGGATTTTGAATTGGATTTGGATTTAATTTACAATTATTTTATTGTGTTTAAAATGACCAAAAAATATAAAAAATTAATTATTTTTAATTTAGATATGTATAATAAATGTACATAAAACAAATAATATTAAATTTATCAATTATAAACTTTATATGATTATACATAATTATACTACATATACATAAAATAATAAATTTTTATTAGACTTGGATTGTTAATCAAATCAGATGGGGTTAAATTTGTATCCGATCCAATTATTAATTGAATGCAAGTTCTAACATCCAAATCTAGGATAATCAGATCTAGAGTCAAATCGGAGTTTCAAAGTCCATTGATAGCCCTACCATAACTACTCTCAATTTCTTAGGGCTTTTTAGAGTTGTAAACAGATCGATTTGAATCAAATTGGAATATCAGTTATAGGTAGATCCAAATTTGATTTCTTCACATTCAAATTCCAATAAGATCTTATTCATTAGATTTATATTCAAATTTGTTTTGAATTAATTAAATTAAAAATGACCAAAATATGATACATTATTAATAAAATGAACTAAAAAGGACTTGTGTTGTATTTCATGAACAAAATGTAACAAAAATATTTTTTTTTAAATTGCCACATCAGCAAAACAAAACAAAACAAAGAAAAACAAAAAGTAAAAAGTTCTTAAACTATGTCTTTGTTTTGAAAAGTAAAAACAAGTTGGCTTTAACATTTTTTTGAAATCATCAAAACAAAAACAAAATTTTCAGTGTATAGATTATATAATTTTTAGAACATGATATTAAATAATCAGATGAAAACATGTTCTTTAAATCATAAATTCAAGAACACATTTTTTTTATTTCACTTTTGGTAAAAAAAAAAAAAAACAAACTATATTTTCTGTGTCTCTATCTCAAGAATAAGTTTGTTTCAAATCAGCTGGTTTTATTTTGTTTTTGAAACCTGCAACTATTGCATAAAAACAATTTACATTGGAAACATTCTCTCAAGCTATGTTTGGTTTGAAGGAGGTAGGGAAAAGTACAAGGTTTCCCTACTTTTCCCTTCCTTTTCCTACTTTTTCCTTCAAACCAAACACAACTTTAATAAACCAACAATGAAATAAATTTTAGGGAAAATTTCACTAAAGCCCACCTAAGAATATTTTTCACTCTACCATACACCTATAACAATTCGAAACTTCCACCACCCCCACCTAAATACCAATACTCCCCTTGTATTGGCATCAATTCACCCTATCATTGTTTTCCAATTGTATGGTGAAATTAGAATTTATTAGGTGGGGTAAGTGAAATTTTCCCTAATATATATATATATATATATATATATACACACGTCTATATAAATCAAATTGAATTCAATTATAAATGGGTTGAAGCCAAATCACCCTTAATGGGATTGAATTCAAATTCGAATTTGGATAATCAAACATTTCTCGCATTTTATTTTTCCTTTCCTCCCAAGTTCGCATGTTTGAGAGAGCAGAGTGCACACTTGGGATTGGCTTAACCATAACTTATTTGTTGAGGAGACTGTGAGTTTCGATTTCCTCCTCACAGATGTGGTCCTCACACCTACCTCACAGAAATTAGAGGCATGCATTGGAAGCATCTCCCCATAATAAAAATATACAAATACAGAGATGTTTCTGATGTGCGGCTGCAAGGACTGTGTGGTAGGTGTAAGGATGAATTCTATAAGGAGGACATCTGAATTCCCTGCCTTTCTTTCAAACCACATACAACCTTAAATCCTTGACAAGCTTGAACTCAACATATAGAAGAAGCCCAATAAGGCAGAGTTTAGGAGTGCTTATTTAGAAAATAAGTGCTTAATTTTAATAAGCACTTGTGAGTATATAGTGAAAAAGCACTTATTTCAAACAGGGATAGTATAAGTATTTTTGAAATGATGTAGAAGGCCAAAATAGGCAAAAAATGAAATAAACACTTAAAATTAAGTCCAAATTTTTGGACCATTCAAATAAGCATTTATTTGAAATAATTTTCCAAATATAAATAAGCACTCAAGATTTTCAAAACTGGACGCCCGGACCAGACTGGACGGTTGGATCAGAAAAACTGGGAACCAGTTAGGTCAACAAACTGCTGACCCAGGCAGTCAAATCATTTGAACCGTTCAACGGTTTGTCCGGTTTTTATTTTTTTTATTTTTGTCAGAATGGGCCATCCATTTGATTCGAATGATCGGACCATTCAACCTGAAAAACCGGACCCCTAACTGGTTCGTTGTCCAAATCAGTTTTAAAAAGCTTGTAAGTACTTATTGGTGTTGTAATCCCAACTCAAAATAATTACTTATTCGAATAACTGCTTATTTTTAAAAGCACTCGCCTAAAATTTTAGCTCAAACCAACCGGCTGCAGCTACCATCTACTAGTGGGCTCAAGCTTGTGAAGCAAGCTCAGCCCATTCTTTTTTCCTCCTTATCCACCAGACCAGAGTCCAGAGATGGTTGACATAATAATATAAATGGAAGGGTGTTGCTATTTCTTTCATGGATTCGTTGACGCGTGGTCTAAACGTGAAAACGTTACGTGGTCCGACCGACAGGTCGTTCAGTCACCGTCCAACTGTGACAGTTTGACGAAGAAATTTTCCTTGTCCGCTTTTAGACCGACCGGTTCTACTTCCATATTTGAATTCTGTGTGTACAGGGTCAAACCTACTGCTTCCAGCCCTATTGCTAAGCAGGCTTCACCGATTCAAAGTTAGTGGTCAAGCCGTCCACAGCTAAACCGGTCCACATAATCTTTTTGCCGGTTTTCAGTCTGAACCATCCAAAACCAGATTCGTATTCAAACACCGTAAAACACGATTCGCTGGATATGCTTAATAAATTTCAAACGGCCTTTTGTAGTCTTCTGCTTGTCCGGTTCCTATTTTTGGTATTTTAACTGTGCTGCATTATTCAATAAAGTTTATTATTTAGCTTTTGGATTAAAAAAGAAAAAGCTGTTCTTCATTTAATTTGTTGATGAGGCGAATCTAATTTTTTAGTACCTTATAGTTTGGCCTGAATTTTTATGAATTTTAGAAAATTGTCAGTTTACTCCAAAATCGTTAAATGACATTAGATAATATGAAAGCAAACACGAACTGCCATGAGGCGGGCCAGTTCCGAACACTACCTTGTGTGGCTCGGGGCCCAAGAGAGAGTTCAGGCCCCTTGTAGGGAGGTCGGGCTCCTCATAGGGAGTTCGAGCTCTTAGTAGGGAGGTCGGGCTCCCCGTAGGGAGGTCGGGCACCACGTAGGGAGTTCGGGCTCCTCGTAGGGAGTTCGGGCTCCTTGAAGGGAGTTCAGACTGCTAGTTTCTCCCCTTTGGTGCTTGCGCCCTGGGTACGCTGTTTTAAGCGCCGAGCTATTTGCTTTTGCCACGTGGAGTGATTGCAAGGTCGGGCCAAGTCTTCCTTCATCAATTGCCCCCCACTCCTCGCGCTAAGGGTCTTGCCCAGGCGCGAGGAGTTCGCAAGGTGTCAGGTGGATTTGCCCTGTACTTTGAATCTTGGTTCTGATGGCGCGAGGTGTGTTGTCAGGGTTCCTTGGGTTTCTTCGAGGGCCCCAAAAGGTGGGAAACGTGCCGACCTGCCTGAACGCTGATAGATGCGACGGCGCGCGCTTTATTTCAAAATAAAAAGCGTGCCACTTGGGAGACACGACAGCAGGCGTCTTTTCAAATTTGAAAACTTGCCGCTGCCGCTTTTATTGTGAGGAGACGTGCGCTGGCGTTCCGTTAGTTTCGAAAAGAAGTGCATCGGCGCTCTGTCAGTTTCAGGAAGACGTGCGTCGGCACTCTGTCAATTTCAAAAAGACGTGCGCCAATCACGTCTTGGTCTCAGGGGACGTGCGGTCAGTGCGACTGTGGGCCGTCGGATTGGCTTTGATCTAAGCCGTCGCTTTTTGATCACTGTGAGTATAAATAGCGGGGGGGGACCCCAATCGCTGTCACTTCTGTATTTCTCTCGAACTCGCGTCTGAGTTTCAGCTCGCATCCAGGTTTTTTCAGTTCGCGTCCAGGTTTTTTCAGTTCGCGTTCAAGGTCTTTTGCTCATCCGAGCTCCCATGGTCTACAGCCTTTTTCCGGGTGAGTACTTTCCTGTAATCCATCTTACTCCCCGATGTCTAGCTTGGATAGCTCAGATAGTCCTTCCAGTGGGTCTGATGTAGGTTCTACGAACCGAGTTGCATCCCCTAATAGCTCTAGCGAGCCAGAGGTAGAGCTCGAGGAAGAGTTCGAACTCGTAGGCCGAGGCGCTTCGGGTAGTTTGGCGTCCACCTCTCGTCGGGGTCGGATGTTAGACAAGTTTGGCCCTTCGACCATGATGCCTGAGGGGCTCCAATCCCTTATTACCTACTATAACTTGCCCGGGGAGTACGCTTATTTCATACCTTCAGGTAGCTTTCCTTGGGAACACGGTCCCGATGAGATCGTGATATTCCAGGAGTAGCTCGCCGCGGGGCTGCGATTGCCTTTCCATCCCCTCCTTGTCGAGGTCTTGAACCACTTCAGCGTGACGGTCGGCCAGCTTCACCCGAACTCCATTCAAAATTTGGTGGGGACAATCTCCTTATTTTGCGAAGAGAGCTTTCCTTTGGACTTGGAGATCTTCTCTTCAATCTTAATGCTTAAGAAGTAAGCGGGTCCCCTCCCCGGGCGTAGGCGGGCATATTAACTGTCTCCTCGCCCAGGCTTTAAGCTTTTACATGAACACCCCAACAAGGTCCCGGCGTGGAAGCGGGACTATTTCGGGGTGCGAAGTGTGCTGTGGTGGCCGTTTCAGACCGGGTGGGGGATGGCCGCTCCTGACTCCGGGGTCACGCTTGACAAAGAGACGGCGAAGGGCCTCCGGCAATGGGCGCGGCTTGGGATGAAGTGTCAACAGTATCTGACGGAGGCCAAGCTCATTGCGGTCGGCCTGAGCTCGGGTAGGTTCTTCACTTGGAGATTCTGTCTTGCTGTCTTTCTTGCTTTTTACTGATGGCAAACTTCTTTTCGCAGGTGTGATGGACTCTCGAGGGACCCGTGGTGGGCACTTGTTCCAAGGAATGAAGAGGAGGACGCGGGTTGCCAAGCGAACTCGTGTCGAGCTGCCCCGGGATGCAGAGCCCGAGGTGTCGGACTATTTGTCAGAAGATCTGCCCAAGGAGCCCAAGATGGTTCCTCCAATGCAGGAGCCGGCAGGGGTCCCTTTGCTGAGACTACTTACACAGGGGCTCCCACATACTCCGGTGCTCCTGCTAACTCCAGGTCTGCTCATATGCGAGCTGGGCCCTCAGGCTTGGGGGCCCCAAGGGATTTCAGGAGTGTGCTGTTGCCGACCCATGCTCTTCAAAAGAGTAAGGAGACCATTTTCCCCGAGGAGGTCACGGCATGGACTGATCTCCCTCTGCATCAAGTGGCTTATCGTGCTATTACCCATGCCATGGTGGTAAGTGATCTCCCTTTTTTAGAGCTCTTTGGCTTATGTTTTGTTGGTTCTTTTGATCACTCGGTTCCTCTTGGTAGGTGAACTCTTCTATTCACACCTTGGCGGCCCAGGTGGAGAGGAGCTCAAGGCAGGCGCGAGCTGCCGAAGAGGCTCTTCGCGCTGCTGAGACAACTTCGCGAGCTGCTGATGGGGCTGCTCGTGCTGCTGATGCTGCTGCTCGTGCAGCCGAGGAGGTTGCTCGTTTTGCACGGATCAGGCAGGCGAGGTCTCAGAGAGATGCCGAGGCTATGGGAGTGGTGGTGAAACACATGGCGGACTTGAGGCTGGATTTGCAGCATCAGGTTGAGTACCTTCAGGAGGACATCAGGGAGAGGACGCAGATCTTTTCTCAAGGTATTGAAGATGCCAAGAAGAAGGCTGTCGATGAGTACATTGCTTCGCCGGGCTATGATGATCTGATGGTGGATTCATACAGGAGGGGTTTTAAACTAAGCCGTTGGATGATCCGGAATACGTACCCCGAGCTCGATATTAGCGCCATATCCACTTCGCGCATAACTCATGAGATGGCCAATGCTGCTGATGGTGAGCCAGACTCCGAGGGCGAGGCGGGGCCTTCGGGTATTGTTGAAGTGCCTTTCGATAATGAAGAAGTAGCTCCGGGCTTGTGAAATTTTTTTTTTTTGAAATGTACTACCTTACTTTTGAAATGGAATGACTTTTTGGTTAAGTGTTGGTTGTTCTTTCTCTCGAACTGAGCATATTTGCCGAACTAACCATACGTCCGATCTGTTTCCTGCCCGGGTTACCGCACTCGCGCGGCCTGTTTTGGTGGTGATTTTATCCACTTTCCTTGGTGGTCTATAGATAGTATCGCCTTAGGTTGACGATGTTCCATGCTCGGGGTACTTGCTTACCCTCTAAGGTTTCGAGTTCATATGCCCCCCCCCCCCGAGTGCTTTCTTTACTCTGTAGGGCCCTTCCCAATTTGGTCCGAGTTTGCCCACGCCGGGTGCGGGTACCATGATCTTACGGAGAACCAGGTCGCCGACGCGGAAGCTCCTCTTCTTTACTCTGGCATTATAGTACCAAGCTACATTTTGCTGGTAGGCCGTTGTTCGGATGTGCGCAAGGTCTCTTAACTCATCCAGTAGGTCGAGGTTGGTGCGTAACTCGTCTCCGTTTGTCTGGTCGTCGTATGCTTCTAGTCGCAGTGTGGGTATTTCAATTTCCGTCGGGATTACCGCTTCGGTGCCGTAGGTGAGGTTAAAGGGGTATCTCCCGTAGCGGTTTTTTTCGTGGTTCGGTGAGCCCACAGGACACTTGGTAGCTCGTCCGCCCACAACCCTTTAGCTCGGTCTAGTCGTGCTTTCAGTCCGCGGAGGATGACTCTGTTCATTACTTCTATCTGACCGTTTGCCTGCGGGTGAGCGACCGACGTGAAGTTCTGACGAATTCCCATATTTTGGCACCATTCTTGGAACTTGATATCCTCGAACTGTTTGTCGTTGTCAGAGATCAGTACTCGAGGTAGCCCGAAGCGACATACTATGTTCTTCCAAAAAAGTTCTGTATGTTTCGGGTTGTAACTGTTGCTAGAGGTTTAGCTTCTATCCACATTGTGAAGTAATCTACTGCCACCAGTAGGAACTTTCTCCCACCTGTTGCTGGCGGGAATGGCCCCAGAAGGTCAATGCCCCATTGTGCAAAGGGCCATGGACTCGTGAGGTACTTGAGGTCGGCAGTAGGCTGATGGTGGATATTGGCATGCATCTGACACTTGTCGCATTTTCTGATGAGCTCGACGGCTTCTGCCTTCATCACTAGCCAATAGTATCCTTGTCGAAGTGCCTTTTGAGCGAGGGCTCTGCCCCCCAGGTGTCCGTCGCACAGACCTTCATGAGTGTCGCGGAGTACGAGCTCGACTTTGGCAGGTCGCAAGCAACGTAGGTAGGGGAGCGTGTAGGATCGTCAGTACAACTGTTTGTCTATTATGACATATTTGGCTGCCTGGCGCTGCACCCTCTTAGCTGCATTGCGGTCTGCAGGGAGGGTTCCATCTAGCAGGAAGCTCGCGAGTGGGTCGATCCAGCTCGGTTCTACTTCAAGAATGGGAGCGACCTCTTCTGCCCCATCGAGAATGTTGGGCCGAGGTAAGTCCTCTATGTACACGGTTCTCATGGCGTTGTGACTCGTGCTGGCTAACTGGGACAGGGCGTCAGCCTCAGTGTTCTCCGACCTCGGGATTTGCCTGATGAAGTGTGACTAGAAGTTGAGCAGAGCCTCCTTTACTTTTGCCAAGTATGCAATCATAGTGAGCTCGCGTGCTTCGTACTCGCCTGTAACTTGGTTGACCACGAGCTGGGAATCAATGCAGATAACTACGTGCTTCGCTCCGACCTTGTGCGCTAGGTTCAGCCCGGCTATCATTGTCTCGTACTCCGCCTCGTTATTGGATGCTGCAAACTTAAAGCGTAGTGCGTATTCCAATTTCGTTCCGTTCGGGCCGCGTAGCACTATTCCAGCCCCGCTGCCCTGCTGGTTCGAGGAGCCATCTACGAGAAGGATCCAAGGCTCCTCATCCCAGTTTGCGTTTGGCCTAACCAGGAGAGATGCTACACTGGCTGCTACTTCACGGGGTTCGAACTCTATTGGCTTGGGAGCTCCGAGCTCGCTCGAATTGGAGATCTCGGGCTCGCCCGGCTCAGGGTCTTCGAGGCTAAACGTGCACTCGGCGATAAAATCTGCCAAGACTTGGGCCTTAATAGCAGTTCTTGGCATGTAATGGAGGTCGTACTCACTGAGTTCGATGGCCCATTTCGTTAGTCGACCGGAAACCTCGGGCTTGAGTAAAACATGCCTCAGAGGTTTGTCAGTCAGGACGATGACAGTGTGAGCCTGGAAGTACGGGCGGAATTTCCGAGCTACTATCACCAGTGCGTATGCTAGCTTTTCTATCTGCGGGTACCTTGTCTCTGCTCCCTACACAATTTTACTAACATAATAGATGGGTCGTTGGACCCGGTCTGCTTCTTTTATTAGTACCGAACTGACCACCTCGTCGCTTGCTGAGAGGTACAGTTCTAAGACCTCGCCCTCCTCGGGCCGGGCTAAGGTTGGCACACTAGCGAGGTAGCTTTTTAGCTCGTCGAACGCGAGCTGGCAGCCTCGGGTCCATTCGAACCCTTTGCCTTTGACTGCTTTGAAGAAGGGCAGGCAGCAGTCTGCTGATTTGGACATGAAGCGGCTTAGAGCGGCTATGCGACCGTTTAGCCTCTGAACTTCTTTTACTTTCCGGGGTGGTCTCATATCTAGGATGGCTTTTATCTTGTCCGGGTTGGCCTCAATACCACACCGGTTGACAATGTACCCTAGGAACTTGCCCAAGGTGACACCGAAGACACACTTGTTAGGGTTCAGCTTCAGGCTAAATTGACGCAGGACTTGGAAGACATAATCTAAGTCTTGTATTAATTCCAGTGAAAACCGCGTCTTGACGACCATGTCGTCTACATAACATTCTATTTTCGTGTCAATTAAGGGCCGAAACAGCCTATTTACAAGTCTTTGGAAGGTTGCCCCAGCATTTTTTAATCCGAAGGGCATGACCTTGTAGCAGTACAGGCCGAACTCGGTTATGAAGCTGGTTTTTTCCTCATCGGACTGGTCCATCCTGATTTGGTTGTAGCCCGAGTAGGCATCCAGGAAGCTTAGCAACTCATGTCCCGAGGTCGTGTCCACTAGGCGATCAATTCTGGGGAGGGGGAAGCAATCTTTCGGGCAAGCTCGGTTCAGGTTGGTGTAGTCGACGCACATGCGCCACTTGCCGTTTGCCTTTTTCACTAGCACTGGATTGGCTACCCAGCTCGGGTAATGGACTTCCCTTATGAAATCTGTTGCGATGAGCTTTTCGACCTCCTCATCGACCGCCCTCCAGCGCTCTGGGGCTAAGTTGCGTTTCTTCTATCTAACGGGTCTGACTACAGGGTCAGAATTAAGTTTGTGAGTTATCAAGCTGGGGTTAATACCGGGCATGTCGGCCGCGGACCAGGCAAAAATATCTAATTTTAAAGTAAAAAACTCACCAGTTCGGTTCGTAGTGGTTCCTCGACGGAAGCACCGATCTGTAGTGTGCGAGCTGGGTCTGTAGCCGAAGTCGGGACTGTGACCGTTTCCTCTGTGGGCGATGCTCGTTCCTCGCCTTGCTCCGTAGGCCGCTCCAGTTCAAGGTCGCCGGCCACCTTGGTTTTTCCCTTCAGGGCGGCAACATAACACTTGCGGGACTCGAGCTGGTCGCCCCGCGCTACCCCCACACCGAAGTCTGTAGAGAACTTCATTGTCAAATAGTATGTGGAGACCACTGCCCGCAGGATATGCGTGATTGGTCGCCCTATTATGGCATTGTATGGGGAGGGGGTTGCGACCACCAGGAAATCATGGTTGAATCTGACCGCACAAGGCCATGTGAGGTACTGTTATTTTTCTGAGGGGCCTGACTTCCTCTCCACTAAAACCCACCAGAGGAGTGTTCGCAGGCTTCAGTTCGCTCCTCTGTAACTGTAGCTGGTCAAATGCTGACTTGAAGAGGATGTCCGCTGAGCTGCCCGAATCTACGAGTACGCGCCTGACCTCAAAGTCGTTGATCCTTACTTTAATGACAAGTGCGTCACCGTGGGGGTAGTAGACCCCTCACGTATCGTCTTCCGTGAAGAAGATCGGTTCTTCAGTCTTTGGTCTTTTTGGGGAGTTCTGTTCCTCGAGGGTCGCTTCGCGAACTGACGTTCGGGCCGCTGCTGAGGTACACCCTGCTACTACCGAACCTCCCACAATTACATGGATGGTTCCCCGAACTGGCCTCTCTTCCAGAGGTTGTCGCTGCAACGGTTCGACTGGTCTGCTGCTAGATTCGGGGTTATCCTTTCCGTGCTCCCCTTTCCGACCTGCCTTATTGTTATTATTGTCATGCTGTACAAAATTCCTTAAGTATCCGCGACGGATGAGTCTCTTTATCTCGTCCCGGAGATTATTACACTGTTCGGTACTATGACCGTGGTCTCTATGGAAACTACAGTACAAATTCTTATTTCTCTCGTTCGGATTTCCCTTTAGGCGAGGTGGCCACTTTACGTATGGGGCGTCCTCGATTGTCATTAAGATCTCGGTCCGCCTTGTGTTTAATGGCGTGTAATCCGTCCGAACTGCTAGGGGAGCTCGGAACGACTGGTTCGGCTTCGGCTCCCGGGCCGGGTTTTTTCTGTTGACTGGGTTGGAGGGCTCGCCTTCCCTCTTTCTTTTCTCGTTCCCGCTTTCGGTTCGTTGGCTGATTTTTTCCTCTGTTCTCATGAACTTATCCGCGAGCTTGAGGAATTCGGCCATGGTTGCGGGCTAGTTAGCTACCATTTGCCATTTGAACTCTTTATGCATTACTCCTCTCTTGGCCGCCGCGAGCTGCACCACGGGGTCTAACCGCGGTATTTGTAAGCATGCTTCATTGAACCGCTTAATGTAGCCCCGGATGGATTCTCCTTCCCTCTGGACTACTCCGAAGATGCTTTCCTCTGTTCTGGGGCACCGCTTGCTGGTGACAAAGTGTGCAGTGAAGACCTGCACGAACTGGGCCAGCATCTTATCGACCCGGGGGCCAGGTTCCTGTACCAAGTGCGGGCTACCCCCTGAAGGTGGTGGTGAAGGCCACGCACATGCACGATTCACTGGCCCTGGTGAGGTGCATTTGGGACTGAAAAGCGTCAACGTGGTCGTTGGGGTCGAAGGACCCAATATACTTGTCCAAATGTGGGAGCTTGAAATCTCTGAGCAAGGGGACCGCCAGGAGTTTTGATGCGAGGGGGGAAGGAACTGAGAGAATCGAGGCAGCTCCTACCTCGTCCGAGCTCGTCTCTTCCTTGCCTCTGAGCTTTGGCAGGACACAGGTGGCAGTTCGGCGACTTCGCCGGTGCCTTCGTTGTTGAGTGGCCCTGGTACTAGCGCTGCTAGCCTCTGTGTTGCCAAGCTCAATGGGCCCGGAATGCTCATAGTCTACTGCTAGGGTGTCGAATCGGTTTTTCGTGAGCGGGAATTCGGGCCTGGAGCGCCGAGGTGCCGACCTTGCGGGCGAGGTTCCTCGCCGTGGTGCCGACCTTGCAGGCGAGGTTCCTGACCTGCCTGCGAGCTGCGAGGCGGGGGGTGATTTTTCTCTCTCTTCGGCCTAGGGACGAGGCCTGGCTATTAGGGGGGTTCTGGGGCCAGGAGGCTTTTCCCTGGTGGGGGCGTTCATCCTGTGGGGAGGCCTTAACCGGCCTCGGAGTAGGATGCCGAGGTGGAAGTAGTGGTTGGTTCAGCGGCAGTTGGGGGAATTGCTGTCGATAGTGATACTAGGAGATGTTGTGCAGTACTTGGTGCTGATGGAGCTGGTGTTGCTGGAACTGTTGCATTTGGGCTTGCATTGCCCACATGCACTGCATCAGGTCGTCCAACCGGTTTTGGCTGGTTGTCAGGGGGATGGCAGTTGGTTCAGTAAAAGTTTCCTCGATAGGGGGAGGAAAGGGGATGCTCATGGTAGGAAGGTTTACGGGCGCCACTGCTTGTGGCACATTCAAGTTGGGGATCCCATCCACCGAAAGGGGGATGGTGAACTGTCCGACGCACACCACGGGGACTTGAAGTTGTTCCCCGGTGGTGTTTGTCTCTGTGCCACATCTGGCGTTGCTGGAAGAAGCCATGAGTGTTGGGTTTTTTGAAGAAAAGAGGTTATGAGAGTTTGGAGGGAGGCTTTTTGAAGCGATCCCACAGACGGCGCCAATTGATGGTGCGCAATCCGGCCGGTCTTAGCTGTCAATGACCTTGCCTTTGAACGGAATTGCAGGGAACCTGAAATGGAGAAGATGAGGAAGCTCCGAGGGGAACCCGGTGTGGAGGCTCCGAAGCTCAAGTTAGAATCCTTCAAAGGCAAGATAAAACCAGATAGCGCAAAGTTTCCATACCTTGTTCTTGGGGGTAGGGGCCTTTTATAGCCACCTCGTGCACTCACTCCTAAGCTTCTGTCAGGTCGGGTACGATTACCTCTGGTCTCCTGCCAGTTCGGGTGTCATCCCCTCTGCTGATCAGAACCGCCACTACACCCTTTTGTCGGAGCCATCTCTGCGACTGGCGATGACAGTGGCAGGTGGTGGTGGTAGGTGACCGTTGAAGTGCGACTGTCAAGAGTCAGATCCCAAGTCAGTCAGATGCGCCGCCCCTTGGATACAGACCTCCTCGGTGTCATGTATGGTACGTTTGTTCAATTCGGCGTCTCGCAGGCGAACTGTTGGAGTGGCGAACGAGGTGAAATCTTGAGTTCGGATAGGGGAGTGTCCCGAACTGCCATGAGGAGGGCCAGTTCGGGTCACTGCCTTGTGTGGCTCGGGGCCCAAGGGAGAGTTCGGGCCCCTCATAGGGAGGTCGGGCTCCTCGTAGGGAGTTCGAGCTCTTAGTAGGGAGGTCGGGCTCCTCGTAGGGAGTTCGGGCTCATCGTAGGGAGGTCGGGCTCCTCGTAGGGAGTTCGAGCTCTTAATAGGGAGGTCAGGCTCCTCGTAGGGAGGTCGGGCTCCTCGTAGGGAGGTCGGGCTCCTCGTAGGGAGTTCGGGCTCCTTAAAGGGAGTTTGGACTACTAGTTTCTTCCCTTTGATGCTTACGCACTGGGTACGTTGTTTTAAGCACCGAGCTATTTGCTTTTGCCACGTAGAATGATTGCGAGGTCGGGCCACGTCTTCCTTCATTAGTAATCAATTAAAATCATACAATCAATGTTCATATATTATGATTTATAAAATGAATCATAAACAAAACAACGGACAATCAATATAGTATTCCTTTTTTTAATGTAGATTCCTGATTATGATGGTCTGAGAACTGATTTGGATCTAAATCTGATAAAACTGGTTTAGGATAATAAATACTGATTTCTTTGTCCCCAAAACAATTCAACTTCTGTCAGGGCAAGTTGAACAGCCTCTTGCAATCTTGTATTGTGAATATCTCCCAAGAAATAAATCCCCTGGAGATATTCGTAAGGCTGTAAAATCTGTTTGCCCTGACCGAAGCCGGACTCTTCCCAAAATATTTTCAAATGAAAGATTTTATGAATATTTTATCGAACAGAATTGCAGTGAGATTCCAAAGAACCAGACTTCCGCTGGCGATGGTAGACTCCCCTCATGAACATCGGGATTTGCGCACAACCGGCTAACATTTCCAATAACCCTCGAAGTGTTGTACGCTATGATTAGATAAGGGTCCCGGGGAATGATGGGATGTGGGGTTCGAACCATCTCGATATGAATAGTGATATTTCAATAATTTGTATTATGATGAGAGTTCAAAATATTCATACACTCCGATATGTCAAAATCGCATGATATATTTTAATAGTTTTTTGTTTTAAAATTTCACAATATATTTTTAATGTTATTTAACTATTAAGATTTAAAACATCATTTAATTAAAAATCTGAGATTAGTAAACTGAAATCCATTAATTACAAATTTACAATTCTCAGTGTAGACCCAATATAGGACTACATTAAAACTTGGTGTTAATTTGTTTTGATTTTATTTCTTTTTGTATGTTCTAATTCTTTGCCTTGAGTTTTCACCATTAAAAAAATATATTTTTTAGCTGCGTTTGGAAATGATACAAATAAGTGTAAATGCAAATATGTAGAGTGTAAAACGGTCTATATAAATTATAAAATTGGGTTAGTTTTGCATTGATAAATTTACCTTCTTATCAAATAGATTTTAAGTTTCAATTAGAAGTGATGCAAATCAAGAACCCATGTAACATTTACATCGGTTTGGTTTTGTAGGCATTTGGAATGAACGTGTAATTATGATCAATGTAAAACTCCACTCCGATTCAGTTCTGTGTGCATTTGGATGGAGTGGAGTTTTATGTTAATAATCAATGTAAAATCTCATCAAGTATAAAGTTTTACATCGATAATCAATGTAAAAACTACATCAATTTTATCGATGTAAAAACTTTACATTCTTTCACCCATCGTGTTTTTTAAAAAGCAATGGTCACTTTCACTGTTTAGTGTAAAACATCATTTTACATTGATTCCAAAAGCAGCCTTAATTTAAATAAATGCAAATACGAATTCCAATAAAACATATGCCTCTTTTTATCAAAAACCCACTTGAATACAAATTTACTTCATTTTTTTATATACTTTTATATCTTATTATCAATGTAAATATACATTAGAAAATATATTTTTTTATTATTTATCAATGCATAAATATAATATTGCCAAATATAGGCAAAACTACAAAAGTGAATTAGAGTGTAAATTGACCCTAACCAAGATTTATACTCCATTTTCATCGTTTCCAAACGCAGCCTTTTTAAGTCTTTTAAACATCAATCACAAAAAGAAAAAAAAAAGTTTTATATATTGAACTAAAAAAACACATACACACATCCCGAATCTTATCCAAATGAAACCACAGCCATAGATGGAGGTGCAGTAGGAAATTATTTAAATAAGTAGGACCCACATTCACCCATGATATAATCCGATGATAAATCAAGAAATGAAAGGGAAGTCAAAACAACTTAGCTGGAGTCCGGTGGAGGTAGCTGCAAGTGTGATTGAACATCAAGATGGAACCCTATGAACCCTTCCAAAAGCAACCCTAGTAGTCGCATCGATCCTAACCTCTTCTCTTCCCTCAATCTATCTGCAGTTTCATAGCCATAGGTAGACCCCATCACCATCTCCAACAACCAATCTAAAAGTATCCCTTCAATCCTTCCTCAGGTGGTTGCACAGTCTTATCTGGAAACTGGAAAGCGTCCAACCTCAATCAATGAAGATGGGTCTGGATTTGGATTGGAGATGGGTCCATGGGCCCATGGGTAATCTGCTGCTTGTCTTTAATGCCTTTCTACATGTAAACAGTAAACACTAAACAGTGGGAGTATAGATCTATTAACAATAAAACGCTCTCAACACTGTCCCAACAAGTCATTGAACTCAACATCTCTCCATGAATGAAAATTTTAGAAATAGACACGAATTGAGTTTTTCACAAGTTATTTGATTTAGGCTTTTTATATATATATATATATATATATATATATATATATATATATATATATATATATTTTGGGCCTATTGTCACTTTGGTCCTCAGACTTTAAAATGCGATAATTCAGTACCCGAACTTTCAAAATATGACAATCCAGTACCTGTTGTTAAGTAATTGTTAACCAGCAATTAAGTGGTATTTAAAAAGACACAAATACCCTTCGAGTGTCATCTAATTTTCTTTATCAAACATCCAAACATTGACAAAAAAAATTGACAGTCTCAAATCCTTGCTTCTTCTATTCAAGAAAATACCCACTCAAACGTGACCCCAACGTTCTTGAATGGAAAAGGCAAAGATTTGGGAGTGTTAATTTTTTGTCAACGTTTAGATGGTTGATAAAGAACATTAAATAACACTTGAAGGGCATTTGTGTCTTTTTCAAATGTTGTTTAATGACTGATTAACAACTAGTTAACGACGAGTATTGGATTGTCACGTTTTAAAAGTTTGAGTACTGAATTATAGCATTTTAAAGTTCAGAGACCAAAGTAGCAATAGGCCCAAAGTACAGGGTACTAATTGGAAATTTTCCCTAAAAAATAATAATATAAAAATATTATTATATACGAAAAATAATATTATATAAAAAATCACTGTTTTCAAAACCGGACCGGATCGGATGGTCGGACCGGAAAAACCGGGAACCTGACCGGTTCCGTTTTCCTCCAAAACCACTTTTTCCCCTAAAACCGTTGATTTTGATAAGCAAATCGCTGAATTAACCGATTAACCGTTCGAACGGTTTTAACTGTTTTCCAATTTTTTAATGTTTTTAACTTTTTTTATTTTTTTTTGTCAGAATGGGCCGACTATTCAGGTCGAACGGTCATTTCGAACCGATAACCGAACCCCTGACCGGTTCGATCATCGGTTCGTTTTTAAAAACCATGTAAAAAATACTAATATGTATAAAAATAAGTTTTATTTTTTTGGAGTGAAATCGAATTTTAGCTTAAATGTCTGGCTCAAATCGAATTCAAGTTTCATAATTCTTTAATGGATCAAGCTTGAGTAACTAGATATTCGACTTTACCAAATTGGAATATACGGTCTAGCCCTAATTAAAATACATGTTGGAGAGTTTTGTTCACAGTAAGTACATACCCAAACAGTGGTCGGGGCTGGAGCATTGGATTTCCACGTCATGCCAAGCTGACGTCAGGTACGTACAAAACCAACCATGCGTTGAAGGCACAGAACCGTACCTTGTTTGGTACGGTGGGCAAGGACTAAGGACTTCCTACTACTTTAGAAACTGACGACTCTACTCCATTCGAGTTTCAACGACAACCACATTAGCCGATTAGCGTCGGTGCCACTGCCGCAGAAGACGCGTTGTTATCAACAGGGCATGGGGAGATATTTTTTGGTTGGCTCAGACTTCAGACTTCACTTTTGGATTTCGTCAAAATAAATAAAAAACAAGACTCCTCTTTCTCTCGAGTGCTAGCTGTTCCTTGTGCCACACCTCACTCTAGTGCAGTCCAGCTGGCAGCTGCTCTCTCTTTGGCGGTTACTACTTACTACTCCCCACCCCCACCAATTAAAAGATAAATGAGTACCCGTGGATACGTGTCCAAACATCAGGCTTTCGGGTCTCATTTCGATCCGTATTTGAGTTCGATTTCGGTCCCATTAAACCTAATCCGTATCGATTCTATTTGATTTAAATATATTGTATTCATGGTTTTTGAACCATTTTTTATTTAGACGGTTGGACCATTCGACCCAAATATTGTTTAAGCAATCGGTTCTATTTCACTCTTAGACTTATTCTTTCTCAAAAGCTATTGACTTGGTATATGTTTTGCATTGTATGTGTGTGGGTTGGAAGGATTGTTTTTCTGAAAAAATGATGTCATTTTTTTTTATTCGTAAACGTTGCTGTCAATTAGAACGTTTCATAGAGCAACAACAACACCTTCTATTTGATACCAGTGCTCTATATCTGTTTTCAGCATTGTCACTCATTATAGAAGTCCACATCACTACCACATCATATCCTTGTCGGCAACAACGAGCTTCAATTTGAAAAAACATCAAATTTGGTGTTGCTCTAAATCATACATTTTCGATTTCTAAGACATGATTTAAAGCATCGTTTTTTATGAAAAATGGTTTCAAACATATTGACATTTCCTGTAATGTTAATTTTTCCAACATAACGCTAATATGTCACCATTTTCTGGAGCAATGGTATCAATCCCAAACAAACACTTGATTAGTGATCCCGTTTACCCATTTGATACGGACAACAATTTTGTCTTTATTTATTTTAATTTTTTTTATTTTTTAAATTACAATGAATTGTTCATTTAAATCGGACTGTTAAACTGCTGATTCGAATATTGGTGATCAAAACGGTTCTGGTTCTGTATCAGTTTTTAAAACATTGATACTATCTATTAGTAATTATGACTTAAAAGGTTGTATTTTACTAAATTTATTTTGTTAATAAAATATACTACCAAAGTCGATTTTATTTCATTTCATTGCTGATATATAATATGTCGGTCATTTTTCAGTTAATTTATCAATACTATTTAATATTCAGTTATAATCCGAATTTGATGTAAATATCCAAATCCGAATGACATGATTCGACCCGAATTCAAAATATAAACAAATGGAATTTGTCCAATTAAAAGCGACCCAATTTCAGCCCTAGGGCATCGCAAGGGTCAGTCTGGAGCAGAAGTGGTGTTGACATGTTGTGGACCCTTTTTATTTTTATAAATCCCGCCCAAAACGCTGTCACGCATCTCATGGGTCATGGGTAGATCTGAGGCCGGTTTTATAGATCCATCTTTATGGTCACTCAATTGGAATCTTTTATCCAGGGAGTACTGAAAAAAGGATGCTGTCAATCTGGGGTTATTGCATCCGGGTGTACTTGTTGTACATCTTCCAATCCAATTGTTATTTAAAAGTAGGTTTGGAAATTCGGTCGATTTCATATCAACCCTAATGCAACTCGATAGGGCTGTTCATAAGAAGATCTAAATCGATCAACTCAATCTGATCTAATTCGAATTAGTTGAGTTTTTTTTAGCGTCGGTCGATTTTGGGTTACTAAAAAGCATAAACTGATGAGTCAATTTGGTTTCAATTTCCACACATGAAAATTGAAACCGAATCGACTTAGTTCCTAGTTAGTACTTAATAGTTAGTATTTAACTTAGTTCCTACTTTCTAATTATTTATAGTTTCTACTTTCTAATCTTCTCTTTAGAAATGCCATTAATGTCAAGCATTGCAAGACAAGGAATGCCATTAACATTTTCTTACATTTTTTTGGAAGGTTTAAAGAAATGATGTTATTCTCTAAGGTCCTTTACACCAAATAGGTAATTACAATTAGGTGTTATTTTTACTTAAATTAGAAGGCTTCTTAAAAATTCCAAATTTCAGTCTTCTTTTTCTAACACAATTTGACTATCTTTTCTTGGTAACTTCTAACTTGGTCCGCCCTTACTTCCTTAGCCCCTCAACTCCAGCACTCAAACCGACTAGGTCAGTTTTGGTTTCATTTTCAGGCAACCCGACTAGGTCGGGTCAGTTGGAAAAACAATAAACCGACCCAACCTGACATGTGAACAACCCTACACCTCGATGATGATTAAATTGGCTCAAATTTTATTTTGGATTTATACATACATACAATATTTTCAAAATCGAACCAGATCAGGCGGTTGAATCGGAAAAAATCAGGAATCGATCGCAAAACCGTCATTTGTCCAAAAAAACATTGATTTGGTTAGTGAACCATTGATTCAGGTAGTCGAACCGTTTGACTCGAGAACGGTTGTTGGCCATTTTTTAGATTATTTATTTATTTTTTATTTTTTTGTCAGAACGAGCCGCTTGCACATAAGCTAAATCTTTGATGTCATAAAGATATGATACCAAAATAGCATTGACTAATCAAAACCCTAATAAATTTTGATGACTACCAACTAATTGCTTATTACCTTTATGATACATTGATTGATTATAATGTCATATACATCTCTTATAGATAAATGATATATGGCATTTAGATTTTTCTTTTATAACCGGAAAATATCGATTTTATATAATACTATTATAAAGGGCACATGCTATATACATGTTGAAGTAAATGGATAAAAATATAAATTAACATTATAAAATCAAATTTAACTTTTATGACCTACACCAAAACCAAAGCAATATCCCCTTTATAATAATAGAGACAGATGGCCATAATATTTATATTTTATAGATATAAATATATAAACATGTTGAGTTTGAATTGAGTTCCATAACTGAAATCTGAACCTTAATCATGGTTCAAAATATCGATACACCAAACCCAATATGCCAAAATGGGTGTATCCATGCTTCAAACCTTACACTTTCTTTTTTTTCTAATTTTAAGGGAACCGTCTTAGATTATTTAGCTAAGGCCTAGTATTGGTTATATTAAAATTTGAAAAACTTAATATTTCAAGCATGCCGATCAGGCCGATATGATACATGACAAAATTTTGAACCTTATCCCGGAAAGAAAAAAACTAACCTAATAAGTTATATATTAGATTCATATTTTTGGAAATTCTTATCCGAACTTCAACCTGACCCAACTCAACTCTATGATGGGCCGGCTTGACTCCAACTAACCCGGACCAAGTTGCAACTGGGCCAACTTCAGAGGAAACTACAGACGACCTTCCAAATGAGTTAAGTTCACAGTTTGTTTAACATATGTATATATAAATATAATGGTTGGGGGGATGTATCAACATTTCAACAACTCCAGCAAGAAATACGTGGTTGCAGCTCATGTGGACACGTGGAAGACGATGAGAAGCTTCTTGTACGGTACAGACTACAAAAGTACCAATACTTTGCATGGAGATCCCAAAAGACAGTTGGACGTGACGATGAATTGTCGACGATATTAAAAAAATTGCCGAAAAGAGACAGAAAGCTAATTACATAAAGATAATCAATTACAAAAAGGCGCTCGTGGGTTGACCTTCTGACCCCCATCTCTAAGTACAGCCACGATCGCTGCTTTTTTATCTGGATTTTGAAGTTTCGCTTTTCCGACAATCTCCTCTTGTCTTCTTTTTAAAGTTCTGTTGTTATATAATATCTGGTGACTTGGCGAGTGGCGAGCGGTGTTTAAATTGATGAAACCTCCCACATATTTTCTTACGGTTGCTAAAATCTCCCTTCAAGCTTGTTAGTTGTTGTTTAAATTGATGAAACCTCCCACATATTTTCTTACGGTTGCTAAAATCTCCCTTCAAGCTTGTTAGTTGTTGTTTAAATTGATGAAACCTCCCACATATTTTCTTACAGTTGCTAAAATCTCTCTTCAACCTTGTTAATTGTAATCATCTTATCCCCGATAGATATCCAACTTTTTCGACTCGATGGGGTCGGGGATGCGGCTGATGGGGATTGGGGTCGGGATGGGGAATTAAGGGTGTCGATGGATCCTTTTGTCATAGTTATAAATAGATCCTTTCATTATAAATTTTCTGATATAGTTATCCTTTTGTTAGAATTAAGGGTATCGATGGATTGGTTTTGGGTTAGAACCGTTCAAATTATTGGATAGAGCAAAAAAACATTGAATTGGAAGATTTAATAGTCCAAAATATTTATTGGATTTGGCCCACCCGTAATTTATTTATGTTGGATTGGGTTGGAATGAAACCAATATCCAGTCCATTAATAGAAAATTGAAGATAAAAGTATAGGTGTCAAAAGACTAAATTTGGGTTGAAACTAATCTAAATTAATTAAAATTAATCCAAACATTGAGTTGTACTGGTTCAAAGTATTCATTAGATTGGATTTGATTGGACTTGGTCTATCTGTAATGAACTCATATTGGAATAGATCAGATTGGACCAAATTCGGTCAATTGACATCCTTAGTTAAATCCTTTAACAAGAGCCACAAAAGTGTCCAAAATACCCATATAGCAACTTTTGACTAAAATGCTTATTTTCCAAAATTCCTCATCATATCAATCGCTACCCCAAATCATTCCAATCCCTTTCCAAATTTGATTTATTTCCAAATTCACCCTTTATATCAATCATTCATAGGTAAAGCTGCAAGCTTTAAACTCTTTTTTTTTTGTTGCTCATAAATTTTGTTTTTTTTAGAAACCACAGCCTCAATAGTAATTGCATGGGTTCTCTTGGAAAAAAAGTAACTGCATAGGTATTTTGTAGGTCCAATCTAGTCCAATATGAATCCGTTACAGAAGGAATAGGTCCAATCCAATCTGATAAATACTCAGGACCATTTTGAACCAGTCCAACTCAATGTCTAATTCAAATTGATCTTAATTAATTTAGATTGGTTCCACCCCAAACCTGGTCCATCTGCATCTATAATCTTATCTTCTATTAATGGATTGGATATTGGTGCAATCCAACATCCAATTCATCAACCCAAAATTGATTAATTGGCACCTCTAATTTTAAACATTTTAATACTTCTTGTTAAAGTATTTTACCAGAAAGGATATACTTGCAAATATATCAGAAAATTTAGGAAAATGATTACAATTATCAAATTTCTCGAAGGTTTCATTCAGCAATTTACCCTTTTATAATTTTGTTATTGGCGACTGAGGGGCGGTGTTTTGTAATTTTACGCGTACGTAATTACGTATGGATGAAGTGGAAAGGGCTCGGGACCGTTTGTGACGCATGGTTTTGATCAACGTGGAAATGCCTTTTTGCATGATTCGGTGCTTTGCTTTTTTTCCGACTGATTCCTTCTTTTGGGCGGAAAGATTCATATTTTATGTTTGTTCGTGTCCCGACATGAAATCTTTGAATCTCGTTAAGTGGGTGGAGAGTCTGAATCACAATCATGCAATCAGAATGGGTTTAATGGCTGATGGGATGGGACCCATTTTTTAGCAGGTGAGAGAACTATTAATTGTTTGATCTTCACTGTATGGCGGTGATTGAGACCCTACATCCAATTCTGCGTGTGTGTGTGGAGGGTCGGTTGGGGTAGGGGCCTACCGGCTACCACCATATTTCATTTGTCAAAGAGGCAAGTGTATAAGAGAATGTCCCCACACAAAATGCAGAAATAAATTTTGCACTCTGTTTGGGAAGAATACAAATACAGATATCTTCCATGTAAATCCAAAGAGAGCCTATGTTTATGAACCGTGCATATATTTGTATTTGCATTAGATGTATTTATACAAATGTAAATAGTGCCTATTTGTAAAAACCGTGCATATTTGTATTTACACTAAATACTATTTACATTCTTTTCAAATGGAGTTTAAGGAGAAATTATTGATTGGGCTTAGTTTATAGAGTGTAAAGCTTTATATTTTGTATTATTTTGTATGTATTTGTATTGTATATATTTTGTATTTGTATTTCTTTCAAATTAAACTTTGGGCTGCGTTTGGAAATCATACAAATGGAGTGTAAATCCTGGTTTAAGGTAAATTTGCACTCTGGTTCACTTTTGTCTGTATTTGGTAAGTTGGTAATATTATATTTATGCATTGACAAATGACTGACCAATGCATATTTACATTGATAATAAGATGTGAAATACATCAATAAAAAAGAAGTAAATTTGCATTCAAGTGAGCTTTTGATAAAAAAAAGTTAGTATGTTTTATTGGAATTCATGTTTACATCCATTACAGCTAAAAATCTGTTTGGTAAAAATATAAATTTGTCATTGCAAAACTAACATAATTTTACAATTTATATGAACCGTTTTACACTCTACATATTTGCATTCACACTTATTTGCATCGTTTCCAAACACAGCCTTGATTTCAAAAATAGAGAGAGAGAAAGAGAAAGAGAAAGAGAGAGAGAGAGAGAGAGATTTCCTTTGGACGATTTCTTGTACCCAGAATTTCTTTTCTTAAGAGATTTCCATAAAATGCAAAAATAATATGATTTTACTAATATGACGGCTTTCTTTTGTTTTAAGAAACAAAATTGTATTTTGTACATATTTGTCAATAACTCCTTAATGGAACTAGTTTTTCTATCTACCTATCCTTTGAAAATGAAAAGAGACAACAAAGAAAATATTGGTTTTCACCGTTTTCAAATTGTAGAAACAACAATCTTGAAAAACTACTTCCATAATGCATCACTTTTGTTTGGATAAACTTTTGCTTTTGAGCTTTTTGGGATGTGGAAATTAAAATTGAGTCATAACGTGTTTTTAATGTTTGGTAAGAGTTGATTTTTGAGGTAAAAACATTTTTAAACAGTGTTTTTCAACCTGCCACTGACCCTAATAGTTGAGCCATCACCCACTCAAGATTTTGTGTCTGATTTTTCCTAAAACCTGGGGTTTGATAAAAAAAACCGTTGATTTGGTCAAAACCTGCTTGATTTGGGTATTTGAATTATCGATCCATTTGACTTGATCATTGGGCCATGGGCTATACACGGTTAAAGCTCGATCGACTTGGCTGTTTGATTGGAGTGATCTTTGTGTCGATTTTGGATAGTTTTTCGTGATCTACAAATCTCATGGTGCCCCAAAAGCTTCTCTCCCCACTCTTTTTGCCCAAAATAACATTTTTACCCTCAAGCCCCAATTTTTAACATTATATATATATATATGCTTATCACAAGGTGACCTGCAAACTAGAGGTAAAAGCGGTTCAATCTTTGGATTGATTTTTGAAACATTCCTTCTAATACCCAAAATACAAAACCTAAAATTAGGGTTTTGTGTTTCTGAGCCTTGAAATCACAAATTTTGAAGCTTATCCCAACACAAGAGACCATTACTACCACATCCAGAATTTTTATGCTTCAACCCCCCCCCCCCGCTCTGCAGATTAGATAGATTCATGGATTATTTTAAGTCTTGCTGTACCCTGTACATCATACATACAATTAGTTCAACTACAGCCTGTTTGGCTCCTAATATTTTATAAATTAGGAAAACACTACAATTTTGATAATAAACTGTTGAGGTTCACAGCAGTTGATTTAGACCTCTCTGACTCAGGAAGAGTTTGTTTGGTCCAGCTTTATATCCCCTCCCCCACAAAAATTGAAAACTAAGTGTTGGATGCTTGAGAGTTAAGCCATGTAAAACTACGCGAAAACTCGAGTGACATAAGCAATTGCGATCCCCATGCTTGACCCCTACTTAGCTCATCAAATACATACAATACTAACCAAGGGAGAACTTACTGACCAAATCAGTGCTTAGACCCAAATCAAGAATTCATGATGATTATGTGGCCTGACTTATCAGGGCCATTATTTCATGTGTCTTTTTATAGTGAAGGATCAAAATTTTGCAACGTATCGACTGATACATATTGATACATTTCATCTTAAATATCAATTTGTATCGATATTTTGAAATAGGCTTCGATTATGATATAGAAAATATATAATATCCGAAAAATAATTGATCAATACATTCGAATCATAAACATGATAACGAATCAAGTGTGATTTATCAAAATTCATAAGTGGTTTTTGATTGATCAAAACTCTTTCCATATCATATCTTTTCCGTATCATAGGTTTTTCCTTTGAACTAATTAAAAAATGGGTCTTTCCATCAAAGCATCAGATTGATTGGATCACTAAAGGAAATCTGATTAATAGGCTTGGTCTAGTCTGCTCTGCACATAATCAGAAACTTAACAGAGCCATGACCCTATGACCCCATCACCCTTTCTCCCATGGTCTCTTCTGTAGATGCATAGAATCTCAATAGAACAATTAACTAATTGAGCCTCACACTATAGCAAAGGACTAGAAATTTCACAGGCACCAGTCCCTGCCTCTATCCAACCACACACACACAGGAATGATAAAACAAAACAAAATAAATAATAGGAAGATGACAAGCAAGATGAGATGGATTGAGTGTTTTTTTCTTTCATTTTGACCAGCCAAATTAATTAGCAACCAAAAAGGAATTCAGATGATAATAAATAAACATCAAAAGTGAAAACGATGAAAACATAAAACGAGTTGAGGAGAAACGGCGAGTTTTCTCTTTTGTATGGTCAAGAACACGTGGTTGGAATTTAGCAGCTCTTGATTTGCTCCCTCCCTTTCCATCTCCTCCATCCCCTATAAATTTCATCGGATGAGATAGCATGGAGAGCTATAACGTTCTCTTAGATTGTAAAGCATAAGCTTGTGAGTTGTGAAAAAGGAAGCAAGAAGAAAAGCCACTCTGTAATATCCACGACCCAAGACACCAACCCCCCTCCGATATCTACCAGTTTCCAATCTCTTCATTCTTCAATTGGGTTCTTCTACTTTCTCTCTCCGTCTTGTCTCTCATTGTTTCTTCAATCAACCCAAAACCAATTTCATCTCTTCTAGTAACAAGTCTTCACCGCCAAAGGTAAGATTTTTATGTACATTTTTTAATAGTTTGACAGGTTCAATCCATTTTCGTTCATGCTCTTTTAAAACTCGTGCGTTCTTTCAATGAGGATTTCGCAAATAAAGATGGAAACATACAAACGGGTTTTCTGGGTAGTTCATGAAATGGTGGTTCTGTATCTCGTTTGATCAAATTCTGCAACTGGGTTCTTGTTTTTATGTTATTTGTAGAAACAAATCGAAATGGGTTTTCTGGGTTGAAGGTCGTTCTTGTTTTCTTCGTTTTGACCATCTTCAACGACGAGCTTTACTGGTTTTTATTGCAACCAATGAAAAGAGGGAAAAAAAGTCGATTGCTTTTGGTTTGTTCTAACAGGCAAGATCTGTTTTTTTCTGCAGACAAGGTTTTCAGTAAGATCTCCCAGGCTTTATAATCGAAATGGGTATATCTTTGTCCTGTCCCTTTGCTGATTACGATGATCTGGATGACGATGATGGGCGCCAAGCTGTTGTCGTTAAACCCATCAGTTTAGACGGCGAGGATGCCCGGACGACACTGCGATCCGTCAGTTTCAATGGCCGGAATTCAGAACCTACAATAATGAAATCCTCTGGCTCTGGGAAGATGGTCTTAGAAGGTTCTGTCAGCTTTAAAAAGAGCGAAATGGAGACCACGATCTCAATAACAACTCCTTCCACAGACATGGAAAAGAATGTGGCTGGCAGATCAGTCAGTTTTAAGAACAAGAACAGAGAAACTGCCAAGGTATTTCCTGAGCCGGATAACTGTATTGGGAAGGTCTCTCCACAGCCCTCGTTAGATTCAGGCAGCCCGAAGCATGAAGCGGCATTGAGGTTGCAGAAAGTGTACAAAAGCTTCAGAACCAGAAGAAAGCTCGCAGACTGTGCAGTTCTAGTGGAGCAACGATGGTTAGTCTTCAACTTCATCTGTAACTATTTCCCTCTCTCTGTAGCCTGTACTTGTTGAAAAATCCTAATTTGTTTTCTATGCTTAATGTGTATTGCAGGTGGAAGTTGCTAGACTTTGCAGAGCTCAAGCGGAGTTCTGTGTCATTCTTTGACATTGAGAAGCATGAGACTGCCATATCCCGATGGTCAAGAGCAAGAACAAGGGCTGCCAAGGTAAGTTCGGAATGAATTCAGAGGTGCATCTGATAATGCTTCCTTTAACAAAGGCTGAAACTTAAGTAATTCTCTTCTTTTGCAGGTTGGGAAAGGCTTATCAAAGGATAATAAGGCTCAAAAACTTGCTTTACAGCATTGGCTTGAAGCAGTAAGCCCTGGACTTAGAATGGTTCCTACAAATGAAACCTTTAGCTGATGTCCATAAGCTTGTACTGATCTGAATCTTATGTTGTGTCCTTGACAGATTGATCCACGACATCGTTATGGACATAATCTCCACTTCTATTATGTCAAATGGCTCCATTGTGAGAGCAGACAGCCCTTCTTCTACTGGTAAATTTCTATAAACATTCTTCTTCTTCTTCCCTTTGATAACAAGAATTTAGTTGCAGAATCAGATCTAATTCATGAAACAATTGCATGAATTTGAAAATGCAGGCTGGACATAGGAGAGGGAAAAGAGGTCAATCTTGTTGACAAATGCCCTCGATCAAAGCTTCAACAACAATGCATCAAGTACCTTGGTCCGGTAAGCCTCAATTTGTTTCTGTAGAGTGCATGTTTCACAAGGCTGGGAATTAGTTTCTTACAGTTATATGCTTGATTTTCAGATTGAAAGAAAGGCTTATGAAGTTGTAGTGGAGAATGGGAAGTTCTTCTACAAGCAGACTGGAAAAGTTCTCGACACATCTGAAGGACCCAAGGATGGTAAATGGATTTTTGTCCTGAGCACATCCAAGAACTTGTATGTTGGGCAGAAGAAGAAAGGAACGTTCCAACACTCCAGTTTCTTGGCTGGAGGCGCCACTTCTGCAGCCGGGAGACTAGTTGTGCAAAATGGTGTATTGAAGGTATAAAGCAATTTCTGATTCAATTTTCTTCTTATCTTCAAGATCCAATGCTTTATTGTGGCTTTTATCTTATGCACAGATAAGGTTGTTTAACCAGGATTTTCTCTCGACTTCTAAACAGGCAGTCTGGCCACATAGTGGACATTATCGTCCAACGGAAGAAAACTTTCAGGAATTTATGACCTACCTCAAGGAACATAATGTGGATCTCACTGATGTTAAGGTATAAAAGTTTTGCCTTCACTTTTAGTAATTTCATAATCTACTCAGAAGGAAAACATAGTCAATTGGGCACAGTCTGATGGAATTCTATGTTTTCTTTTAATTCTTTTTTTCCAGAGAAGTCCAACTGACGAGGAAGAAGACTCATTAAGAAAGCAGAGGAGCAGCATTGGTCTTAGAGAGAACTCCTCCGAACAAGACTTGACTCAGGAAGTGACGGATTTTGAGGCAGAAGACATCAATTCCGATGACTTGATTCAAGAACCAACTGATTCTGCTAAATTAGTTAGCGATTCTGAACCAGAACCAGAGGAGTCGATGAAGACTCATAACCTGAAAAGCAAATTGAGTAACCTTAAAATACCAAAAAGAAATGATCTGTTTGAGACGTCAGTGAACCAATGTCTATTGGATGGACCAAGTTGCAACAGTCTCTCAGGGGAAACTTCATCTAATGGCTGTGAAACCGCAGAAGATTTGATTATGCCAGAGCAAGATTATATGGTTCCCAAGAGGAATTTGTTTGAGGAAGATCAAGAAAAAAATGAAGATGAAATTATTCCAAAAGAATCAATCCTCCAGAGGATAAATTCAAAGAAGGGAACAAAGTCATATCAACTGGGGAAGCAGTTGTCTTGCAAATGGACAACGGGGGCTGGACCCCGTATTGGCTGCTTGAGGGATTACCCATCTGAGCTCCAATTCCGAGCTCTGGAGCAAGCAAACTTGTCTCCAAGAAGTGATGGGTGTTCTAGAGCTTACTCCTCTCCTAGAAGCTTAAAAGGACTGAGCCCAAGGGTATCAACACCAACTTCTTTGTGGAGAGAAACAACACCAACCATAAGAACTAATCTTAGATGAGGAGGGACAACTCCCTAATGATCTATTCTTTTGTTTGTAGACAAGATTATACAAGAATTCTTTTTGTACCATTAATTTTTTTTTTTAATTCTTTTGTAGATCCTGTTGTGAATTTCAAAATTGTAGAGTCTTTTGGGCTTTAGTTCCCTCTAACAAAGAAATGACTTAGATTCTTTTTATCAACACTTGGTATGATGATATCATGGAAGTGCTTCTCATGCCTGTGTCCTGAACTTTCTGTCTACTTTAACCGTTTATAATTTTATCCTTGTCAACCTTGGCCATGGGATATCTGAGGATCATCAAATGATGAGCCTCAGTTCTGAAACTACTTCCTCCTGTCAACTTATTCAAGAACTGCAGTTTTATGTTCCTAAAAAGGGCATTTTCTGAGTATGATCTTCAACCATGAACAGAGCTGACTTTGATAAATTTGACTTCATTTTGGGCTTTAGAAAAGTATGTAGTATTCTGTCTGTGGTAGGATAATGGAAATTGGAAACCATTTCTTTCCGTGTACAGTAAGAACTCAAAGAAACTACTTTGCATTCTACACCAGTATAGAACTTCTGAAACGAAAACAATGTTCAAATAGTGATTTTCTTGGTAATTATAAGCTTGGACTACATACCCATAAGTTCGATTTGAATTAAATACAGTTGACTTCATTTCAAGTGTGGGGTAGTATTAAATCCTTCACTTGTAACAGGAGTAACTTTGTTTGAGGAGCAAGTATAGATTAACAGAAACCGTGTGAGAAAGTGCAGGGAATCAAATTTTTCTAATCTTTCCGCGTCAAGCAAGAATTCAAAGAAATTTACTTGCTTAGTTGCTTATTCATGTCCACATCAAAACATGGAATACCTGAAAATGACAGTAAAATAAATGAGATAATGCCGAAAGGACTTTTACTTGGTCTATTTTCGTATCCTTTTGGAGAGGTCTTTTTGGGACGGAGGTGGTAAAGAACAAGTCGACGTAGATAAGTTCTTGATGGTGATGTTTGGCATCCACATCTTGGGGAGGAAAGCAGATTTCATATCATCGGTTGAGAAAGATTCTTCTGTATTTTAATCAATCAAGTCACCGAATCCTGAGACCAGGTTCATTAGAAAGCATTAAAGAAACTCTTAAAGCACCAACTACTCCCTCTATGCCTTTTTTGCGTAGAGATGAATTCCTTGCGCAAGAAACATTGAAGAAGCTCAAGAAGATAAACATATTTGTTGCTGTCAAAGATGGGACTGAGGGCAATAAAGTAAATTCACTAAGTAAATTCACTGACATCCGATGCTGATGGGTCCAACCTATGAGTAGGCGAAGAGAACACGTCAGACGCCCCAGGTGTGATCCCAGGGGCGGAGACTCTGACGGTCAAATTAGCCAGGTGCTTAAAGAGGGGTTAGACTAGACTTGAGACAAGGGCTCAAAGCTTAGTCCTTAAGAGCTCAGACGAGGTCTCTCTCGAATAAGAATGCAAGAGAGTAAGACTGAACAAGACGGATTTACCTTGAACTGGGCACCCCCCCTTTTATAGCTGACCTTGCCATGGAGTGGTCGGAGGCAGTTAGAGATGAATGGCCAGAATCACATCCAGCTGATGCCACATGGCACAATCCGGGGCCGCACCATATGCGCCTACATCAATATTCGTGTACCTCTTATAGGAAACACTAAAAATCAATGTTGAATGTTGTCGACTCCGATCTGATAGAGAACTGTTTTGGTTACTGGATCACAGGTTGAATGGTTTCATCCTTTGGTTCAACCATTCAATTCATTCAGAAAAATTGAACATGGTTCTAGATTAGTTTTGAAATCTACTTCAAATCAAAATAAACTTTAAAACAATAAGTACTACAGAGTATGATACATACTAATACATGTAAATGGGGTAAGTTTGACTGTATCAACATTTCTAAGAACTGGACAACTGAAAACCCATTTTGGCTGCCATTGCCGGTTCTGGTGGTCCAACTATGGTGCTGGAATCTAGCTGGTCTGTCTAAGAAAGGGAAAGCTATTTGGGGAGTTATTCCACCAGCTATGTTATGGTCAATACTAGATAGATAGAAACAGGAGAATTTTTTAAGGCAAATACAACATAATAGATTCGCTAATGAAGGGTTTTTGTAGCAAAATATAATCTTGGGTGGCATCACATAGACTGTTCAAGAAAATACCAAACAGCTATGTTTTAGGTATCAGTAATCTTCTTGTATCCAAGGTTCAAAATATCTATACACGTATGTGTATCGGCAGAGATGTATCAATACTTAAAAACGATACTCCTATTTTTTTTAGTTTTTTTTCAAGTTTCAGTTCTACACATATTTTTATATATTATTTAAAAAATGTGTTTCCAAAAACACTGTAAACAGATGTATTGAGGACCAAAATATATAAGGGGTATATCATATGGATACTTTGAACCTTATTTGTATCTACTTGATTGAAATGAAATTTCTAAACTCTGCTCAGGGCCTTATCGTGCAGGACTTCTATTTGATTTGTTTTTCTTATTAATGAAATATTATAACTTTTCTCTAAGAAAAAAAAAAAAAAAAACTATTTAGTCCAGTTTGAGCTTGGCAGCATTGCTGAAGTATCAATTAATCAAGATTCAAGAAAGCATGAATATTTTAGAGATGTTATGCTTTTTGATATGCATAACAATTGCAATCTGAAAACAAAGTTCAAAAAATTGGGGTTTGTAGTTTATGCATTGAGAGAGAGATTGTTGGATTCATGAGCTTTTCTTTTTTTCCTTTGATCTCTTTTGTATCTTCTTGTTCTAACCGTGACTCTAGCAAGGTTCAAAGTATCCATATTGGTAGGGATGTTAATGGACCAGTTTCGGATTGAAACCCATTCAAATCAAAATCAATTTGGATGGATTACTCTTTAGTCTAGACTTAATGGTCCAAAATGATTGGATTGGATTAGACCTGGTCCATCCATAATGGATTTATATTGAATTGGGTCAGATTAAACCAATATCCAGACCAGAAACTAAGAATATATGCGTCAATGGACCAGGTTTGAGCTGGAATCAATCTAAATTAAAACCAATTTGAACAGAATGGACGTCCTAGACATTGAATTGGACTGGCCCAAAATGGTCCAGAATATTCATCAGATTGGATTGGACTTGGCCCAATTGACACCCCTACATACTGGTGATACACAAAAATTGTGTTATCACCCAATTTTGAACATCAATATTCTCTGAAAACAAAAATATTTAAGAACTTTGAACATAATCATTCTTCCAAATTCTCAGTATTTCACACATCGTCCACCCTGAAAACAATGCATATTGAACATGTAATTGGCTACCATTAGCAATAAGAGACCAGCCCACTAAAAGATAAAGCAACAAGCCATTTAGTTCAGTAACAGCTGAAGTGAGCTAACTGAATGATTAATTGCTTTTCCTTTTGTGAACAAGTCATTAAGTGATCAAATAGCTTGTGAGCTCCTTGCCCTATTATTAAAGACTGAAATCAATAAGTTATTCAGTTCAGCTTCTTCAAGTAGAACACAAAGAAACAAAGTCACAAACAATCAGTCATTAATGCTTTTTATGAATGATTCCTTGATATTCTATAGTTTCAAATCCAAATTATCAACGACAGGGTTCATGAATAAACAAGCAAGGAACCAAGATGGGTTTAAAGATTTACTTGGTTTAGTTGTTTTCTTCATTAGTTAAAGCGAATGAACGAAACTAAACAACCAACTCACCACATCGAAATTTGGTGATAACCATCTTTGCACCAAAACTGGCACCGCGTCAACCTTCACAGGACAAGATGAGAGCATCTGAGAATGCTGATATATAAATAGCTTTCTTACTTAAAGGTGAAGAGAACGGCAAACTTGGGAACTAAGTAACCCATTTCTCAGACGCTACAGCCAGGAGCCGCACATCTCATCTTGTTTGTTGCCTTTGATGGGGTTGTACATGAGATGTGCCGTGTGCGGCTGTAGCGTTTTGTGGGTAGCAGATTCAAACTCAAATAAATAAATAAGGCCCAAATTAACAAAGAAAGCCCACCAACAGATGGTGGCTCAGTTGGTAGGTTCTCTGATTCGTCCAAGTAAAGACCTGCGATCAAGTTCTGCTGCCATCAAAGTTGGGGGGGGGGGTTAAGGGAGGGGATGGGCTACCTGCATTGTATAGCCCCATGAAGCAAAAAAAAAAAAAAAAGAAGAAGAAGAAGAAGAAAACCCATAAAAAAAAAGAAAAAGGTGATAAAATGAGTTAAGATCAAATTATAGATATGATCCGGCATATCATATCCATATGCACAGATACCCACTTGAGTGTTTGGTACCATGGTAGAATCTTGTTTTAAGGGGTTTTTATTGTTTAGTCCACTCCAACAAATCCTAGTTCTACCGTACAGTTGGGGTAGGTGCCAGTTCGAAATTGATGCCAATACACGGGCAGGTATTGGTATTATAAGTGGGGATATTTTAAATTTTGAATTGTTGTAGGTCTCAGTTGAATTTGGAATTCTGAGGTGGAGTGCTATATAGTTTTTACTTGTTTTAATTGGTTCTTATAAAGGCGCCATGGTGAAAATGTCTTTTCTTTAAGTGGTGGTTTTGAAATGCAAAATATCATGGATTTTGACATGCATTTATCAACACATAATTGATCACACCATGGCTGTTTGGTACTGTGGTCATTTATTTAAAAATCGTTTTGTATAGAATTTATCTTGAAAAAACGAAAAAAATGATTGATAAACTTTTTTTTTGTTTGTTTGACAATTAAACATTATTAAATGCCATTAGACACCACATAAGCTCAACAGTAAATAAATACATTAATATTGGGAAAACATTAACTCTCACACAAATTGAGACAAAAATTTATATAATATAATTACAAGTTTTAGTAAATAGCAATTTAAAATAAACCCCTATGTAGCAATGAGCTGATGGCATTTTTTTCAAATAAACAGCACGGGACCATACACCATCATAATCTATGATTCAATGTTTTCATAAAACACAACACATGATATGGGGTTCCAGAAAATACAACAGAGTGGTCCAGTTACAGCAGATAACAAATGATTAATTATAACATACAAGTTTGAAATGTCCCTAGTCCCTAGGGCTACAGACTTTTTGCTCTGGGCTCATTGGGCCAAGGCTTTAACTTTGAGTTTGAGATGGAGCTTTTTGCCTTTCTGAAACCAAAACAAGGCCCAGCTCATACTCTCATAGCTGGGCTTGGTCCAAACCCACCCCACTAGATACACAACAAAGTGGGCATCAGCTCAATTTATTAGAGCTGCAAATATGAAATATAGTCCATCAAAACTGATTTGTTTATATATTCGGATCCATCAAATTATTGCGTATCTGGTTTATATGGATTATAGTGGAATTTGGGCTGTAATAGAATATTGAATAGTATTAATATATTAACAAAATGATCAACATTTTATGTATTATTTAACAAATGAACTAAAATGATTTTAATATTGTTTACTACGAAGAAAATATATTAAAAATAAATTTTATGAACCTTAAACCATTGAATCTAATAAAAATACAACAAATTAAATCAATTTTACTAATAGCTGAATTATAAATTTCAAGTATATATATATATATATATATATAAAGCGATTCAAATTAGGGCTGTCAATGGATTGGGTCTACCCAATAGAACCAAACTGATTATGCCAGTTTTGGTTTTTGGGTTTTGTACTCATTAATAATTGGATCGATTCTAGTTCTTGTTTGTTTTGAGCCGATTATTTTGATAATAATATATAAAGCTTTTCTAGTTTTCTTATAATTTTTATTATATTTTATGTCCAAAGTGCAAATTTAATATATAATGCATAAGATAATTTTAGTTAAAAAAAGTTGATTTATTAACATTTAAATAATTTAGAATTTTATTGTCATTTTTATTAAGGCTATATTGTGAAAAATTAAATTTTAGTTTTATCATACATATATAGGCGAAGGGTGTCTAATCTCAGCCGTCCAAGAGTTTGGACTGGTCTATGACCGTTGACCACAACTTTTAGCAAAGTCCAAAGATATATCTTATCATGATCGTATTTCGGTGGCAGCCCGTCCAATGGCGGCCGTGTTGGCTCCAACTCCTCACGCGCTGCACAATCGAAGAGCATTTTCACTTCCACTCTCAAAATGCTGCCACCGGCAACGCCTATCGGTGGCTCGAACAGCCTCGGCTCCCCTCCACCGGAGAACCGACCGGCGGTCGGAGTATACCCCACCCGTGGCAACAAATGAATGGTCTTTCGAACAAAGAATACAAGAGGCCCTCAATGTCTTGGAGCTCATGGAAGCCCAAGGCATTGAGCCGGAGCCCAGCTTGTTTTGCATCCTTCTCAAAAGCTGTGCTGATGCAGAGAATCTCGAATTCGGAAAAACAATTCACAGCAAAATCGTTGGAACCGAACTGGAGAATGATGTTTTCGTGGTGAATAATCTCATTAATTTATATGCCAAATGTAGGTGTTACAGAACTGCTCGGAAGTTATTCGAGAAAATGCCTGTTAAAAATGCTGTCTCTTGGACTAGCATCATTTCCATGTATAGTCAATCGGGTTTTCATGAGGAAGCACTTAGACTCTACAATATGATGACGTCAGATGGTAATGTCAAGCCTACCGTGTTTACTTATACTATAGCTTTGAATTCTTGCGCAAAGTTGGGTTATTTAGCAATGGGTACTGAAATTCACAAGGATATCAAGATGGATAGGTGTGAAAGTGATGATTTTATTGTCACAGCACTGATTGATATGTATGCCAAGTGCGGCAGCATTGATGAAGCACGCCAAGTATTTGATAAGATAGATGAACCAACAGTTGCTGCTTGCACTGCAATGATAGAAGGTTATAACACAAACAATCAAGCTGACAACGCCATGAGATTTATTCGAAGGATCTTGCAATCTGGGTTAGATTTAAAGGTTGCAAAAGAGTTGGGTTTTACCTGTATGATACGGTCTTGCACCATGGAAGCTACTCTTAGACAAGGGCAGGAAATCCATGCTCACATGATTAAATTTGAGTACAAGCCAGGGCTGCTGACTGTAAATGAGCTTATTCTGTTGTACGAGAAATGCAATAAGATGGTGCTTGCACGGCGCCTCTTTGATGAATTGCTAGTAAAGAATGTTAAATTATGGGGGAGAATGATTTCAGGTTACGTCCGAAATGGGTTGAATCAGGAAGCATTGGAGCTTTACCTTGACATGGTGGCTGGAGACGTTGAACAAAATTCATTTGTTCTTTCTTGTGCCCTTGATGCATGTACAAGTATCATGGGTTTGGAGGAAGGAAAGCAGATACATGGTCGAGCAATCAAAACTGGTTATGACCTATGTGATGATTCTCTTGATGCTAAACTTGTAAAGCTGTACACTGAGTGTCGGAAGGTCGCATAACTTCTGGTGTATGGCTTCATCTGCTGATAATTGCCTTCTTTTTCTTCATTTTCCATGGATATTGGAAGTAGAACTCTCCAACCCTTAGAATAGAATTCTCAGTGCTAGTGTAATACATTGTAACACCTGGCGCATGCTCCTTACCTGGGCTTCAGGGACACAAGCATGGCAGCTTCAGCAACTACCATAACACCCTTCAGAGTATCCCACCTCAAAGTTGAATTTGTTTAGTTTATGTATAGTTCTAGAAGTCTACCATCACAATGGACCAGGATTGTTTTGTGTAGCTTAATCTTTCTTCATATTGTATTGATTAACATGGTTTGCTATTTGCTGCTTTCTTAGGATTTAAAGAGTAGACTGTTTGGCTGCTTGATTGACAAGTGGAATGCAATATCATTTGACATTTTGTGTTTAGATGATTCTTGCAACCTTTTAGTTTATCAGTAGTTTTTTTTGGACTTACACATTTTTATTGCATTCACCTATGGACGTACACATCTTACTGAACTGCATAATCTTATATTTATGTTCTTAATTCTTCTTATTTTAATATATTACTATATTGCCATTAATCCATAGTCATACATCTGTAGAATAGGTGATACAGAGCTTGGGGTTATATGCAATAAATGATATTAAATCTCGAGCTTTGGATGTGGTGGCTATGGAGGTCTAAATCATAAGCTTCAAGATAGAGAAATTGATAAAAGTAATAAGTATAATTTAGGTAAAAAAAATGTTTTATCAGCTGATCCAATGAGATCTGTATAAGACATTAATGGAGTTAAAGATTCATGTAAGGATGAACTCAGTTCTTTGCGCAGAGTAATTAATTATCTACTTCACTTGGTCAATATTAAGGTTCATTTATCTGCCTTTTAAGGAGGTGAAGATGACAAAAATATTGGTTTCTGGTTTAAGGTTCATTTGTTCTTTCTCGGGCCTCACACTTCTACATGTGTGTTGTTTTTGAAGGGAAGTGATACGAGACCTAGCAATCAAAAGTGGCTACACTGGTAATTCCGTGGTTGCCAGCCTTGCAAATTTGTATAGTAAGTTTGAATGTGTTGAGGAAGTTCAGACTGTGTTTCAAAAATCTGACTGGACTGGATGGTTGGACCAGGTTTGACTGGAACTGGCCTTTGGTATGGTTTAATCATTGAATCAGTCTGATAAGAAAAAAAATCTATGAAAGGATGCAAACCACCCAGTTCAATGGCAGTAATATTTTGTTTTATTCTAAAAACGTCTTTTGTTGTTTGTATGTCAATTAAGATGTGTTCATGGGCTGGGCTCGAGCTTAGATTTTGCCAAACTTTGAGTGGGCCTGGCCTGAAGCCAGCCCGAAGCCTGGCCCATGAACAGGTCTCTCAGTTTTAAGCAATGTATGACACTAAAACTCTTCTAGAAGTGAACACTTAGTGAAGTGGTTCAACCAAACGAGCAACTCAATTAAGCCTTGTGCCATTCCACTCTGTTGAATGTCAAGTCATTGTTGAATGATGGTCCCTTAAATCATTTTTCACTATCTCAAACCATGCCCTTTTTGGTCTGTCCTTAGTTCTTCTGGGCCCTTTGAACTTGTAAGAAATCACTTTTTCTTATTTGTGTTGTAGATGGTCTTCTTGGTATATGACCAAACCATCTTAGTCTATTTTTCCTCATTTTATCACCTATTAAACTCCTTTCAACACACTAGTAAATTTGCACGTGCTTTGCACGTAGCAAGTTTAGATGATGAAAATAGTAATCTGCATCCAAATTATTTTAAATTTTGTATATATTTATATGTGTATAAAATAATTCTATATTATAGGTGTCCCAAATGTTTTTTACAAATATTTTGTATTATTATCTTTTTTAATTTTTATTATTTAATTATGACATCATGGATTGACCCATTTAACCTAGATGGTTGACCTTACCCACCACCTAGACAACAGGACAATTTCATTTTTTGGTTCAATTAAAAAAAAATGTAATTTATATTGTTAAAAGTATTGGATATAGATCTAATAACATAATTTATCGGTGAGAAAATATCTTATATCATTTAATGAGAGCAAATGGACATTAGTACCTCAAATATATGACTTAATGAGAGGAATTTGAATGAGGTGAAAAATAATAGTTTAAATTATATTTTTTACCCTCGCAATTAAAAAGGGATAAATTCAAATTACATTTTTTACATTTTTATATTTCCATTTGTATAAAAATAATTCTTATTTATGACACTTGTTTTTGTTTAATATGATGAATATACAATATTAGAGATGCACCCAAAACATTTTTTTTTTGCAAAATTTATGTATTTTTTTCATTTTTTCCATTTTTATCATGTTTTGAATTTTTATTATTTAATTATGACATCAAATATTGACACATTTGACCTAAAAGTTGAACTATTGACCTAGACCAAATAGGAAATCAATTTCATTTCTTTTTGTTGGTTTTAAAATTTGTATTTCATTTGCATTATCAATGAAAACAATTTTTGTTTATGTCATTTTTTTTCTTTAATATGATTAATATAAAATATTAGAGAAATGGCCCATTTTTTCTACATATTTTATTTAACTATGACATCATGGATTCATCCAATTGGCCCAAATGGTTGAATTGGCTTACTCACCACTCGAATGGAAGAATGGTTTCGTTTTTTTTTTTTTTTGTTAATTTTAATAAAAGGTAAATTACTAAAACTTCCCTTGAAGTTTCTAACCATTGCCGAAATCTCCACTGAAGTTTAGTGATTGCCTCCCTTGAATTTTCTAATATAGTTGCAAGTAGACCCCACCCCTCTTAGAATCCTCTAATAAGAGGCACACAAATGTCCAAAATACCCATATAGTTATTATTGAGGCTAGTTTTTGCATAACAAACAATACAAACTTTAAACAACAAAAAAAAGTTTAAAATTGCAACTTTACCTTTGAGGGGTTCATATGAAAGGAAATTTTATAAAATAAATCAGTTTTAGAAAAGATTGGAAGGGTTTGTGGTAGGGGAGGCCACAAGCCGAGCTCGAGCTTAATATATAGGCTCGTTTGCTAATCGAGCTGAGCTTGAGCTTAATAAAGCTTGGATCGTGAGGCTCACGAGCCTAATTGATTATGTGTACATAGGGTGTCACCTCAACTACTAAGGGAGACCTCGGCTCGGCACCTCGGCACCTCGGCCACTGAGGGAGACCTCGGCTCAACACCTTAACAATTGAGGGAGACCTCAGCTCAGCACCTCGACAACTAAGGGAGATCTCAGCTCGACACCTCGACTGCTAGGGAAGCCTCAACTCGACACTTCAGCAGCTGAGGGAGACCTCGACTGTTAGGGAGACCTCAGCTTGGCACTTCAACAACTGAGGGAGACTTGCAATCAAAGGGAGCCGAGCTTGAACTTCTGAGCTTTTGATTCGAGCTAAGCTCGAGCTCAAGTCTCTAATTCGAATCTAGCTCAAGCTCAAGCTTGATAGTTTATGAGTGAGTTGAGCTCGAATAACCAGATATTCGGCTTTAATCCACCCTTAGTTTGGGGTATTGATTGATATGAAGGGAAAACTTGGGAAATAAACATTTTAGTCAAAGTAATTACATGGTTATTTTGAACATTTTTATGCCTCTTGTTAGAGGATTATAAGAGAAAGTTCAAGAAAGGTTATACTTGCAATTATGTTAAAGTTCAAGAGAGGTGATTGCAATTACCAACTTCAGGGGAGGTTTTCAGCAATGGTTAGAAACTTCAGAGGACATTTTAGCATTTTACCCTTTAAAAACATGGGTTTTATATTGTTAAAATTATTTTTGTATTTGATAAAGATCTAATTATTAGAATTATTAAATGAAAAATACCTCAAGTACAAGATTTAATGGAGAGAATGTGAGTTAATACCTTAAATATAAGACATAATGAGAGGGAATTAAATAAGGTGAAAATTATAAGCGATACTACATTATTAGCTCTTAGAATTAAAGAGGGACTAAATTAAAAAATAGGGGTAGTTTAGTAAAGTTCTACACCCTCATTGGTACTTTTAAAAGTATAAATTAATATACTACATGTATGTATGTATGTATGTATGAAATAAACATAAATAAACACAAAACATTCTGACTTTATGTGGAAATTTTAAATCACAATAAGAATTATTATTATTATTATTATTATTATTATTATTATTATTATTATTATTATTATTATTATTACTATTATTATTATTATCATTATTATTATTATTAAATTTTGTATTCTATTTTCATCATAAATAAAATTAAATTTTATTTTAACAATTATTTTTATTTAATATAATGAATACATAACATTAGAAATATTTCCAAACTTTTTACACAAAATTCTATACTTTACAATTTTTTGTGTTTTATCTATTTTTTAATTATTTATTATTCAATTATGACACCATGAGTTTATTTGAAAATATGGATAATTGACCCACCATCTAGGTAAGAAAATAGCTTTGCTTTTAGATCAATTCTAATTATATATGTCATCTACATTATATAAATAATTTTTACTTATTACACAACCTTTGTTTGGTATAATTAATATTTTAGAGATGTGTACAATTTTTTTTATAATTTTTATATTATTTTGATTATTTGTACTTTTTTACTTTTTAAAGATTTATTATTTAACTATGCCATCATCAGTTATTCCATTTGACCCAACCCACGACCCAAAAAGGAAAATAGTTTGGCTTTTAGATTTTCTATAGTTTTTTTTTTATTTTTGTGATTCTTTTTATTTTCTATTTTTAAAATTTTATTATTTGACTATGACATCATTTCATTTCTATGTTGATTTTAGATTTGACATTCCATTTTCATCATTAATAAAAACACTTCTTATATTTTACACTTGTTTTGTTTAGTATAATGAATATACAATATTAGAGATATGCCCAAATATTTTCATTTTTTCTATATTTTATATTTTATTTATTTTAATTTATTATTATTACATTATGATAGTGTTGATTAAATCATTTAACTCCAAATGGTTGAATTGCTTACCCACCACTGAGAGGGAAGAAAATGGTTTTGTTTTCAAATTATTTTTCAAAATATTTATTTTTATACTATTAAAATTAGTGTTGTTGATTTAATTCGTAGAATTTAATGATGAGAAAATGAATCTCAAATATAGGATTTAATGAGAGAATATAACTTAGATATGAGATTTAATGAGAGAGAAGAGAATAGGAAAATGGTTTTATTTCTAATTGGTTTTAAATTTTATATTCCATTTCCGTTTCCATAATTCATAAAAATATTTATTATTTATCATAATTATTATTGTTTAATATGTTGAATATATGATATTAAAAACGTTCCTAAATTATTCTTTAATTTCTAAATTATTTTTGAATTTTTATCTATTTTTTGACTTTTTATTATTTAATTGTGGCAACATGAGTTGACCCATTTAACCCAACATGGTTTAATTTCTTACCACCACCTAGATGATAACATTATTTTTCCATGTATATTTTAAAAGTATAAGTTTTTATTTTATTGGAATTATTAATTTATAATGTATGACTTTTAATTAGTGGAATTTAGTGATGATAATAAATAAAAATACTTTAAATATATGGTTCAATGAGGGTGAATGGGAGTTAATACCTTAAATATGGGATTTAATGAGGGAATTGAATGCATTGAATAATAGTATTAAATTTACATTTTTTACCCTCAAAATAAAGGGACCTTATTTCAAAAAAGGGGGTATTTTAGTCAAGAAAAGTTCAACAATTTTAGAGGCTATTCGTACTTTTTATAATAGTATATATTTATTCTTTATCCTATCATTTCTAGTTGCTCCACTCACCTATCTCAATATTCACATTTTTGCTACACTAATATTTTGACATGTTTCTTAACTGTCCAACACTCTATTGCACATTGTTGGCTTTATAATTGATGAGGGGTAATTTAGTCCTCCAATGACATCATGACACATGGCATCATAGAATAGTTGGGTGACACCTAGGCATCACATAAGCAGATCATCTCAGACACTTAACAAACTGCATCAGTGACCTCGGGGCCACCCCGGTAGACCGAACTACAAGCAAATAAATGGGATTTCAGGTTAGTGTATGATGCAACCTGCTTCCACCGGACTACCCTAGTCTTGTCAAGACGTTAGGTCGGCATGAGAGGCAACCCGCTTTTGCCGACCTAACCTGAGTTTAGCTAGTGACCTATCGGGTGACCTCTTCCTTAAGAGGGTTACTGTCTCCGACTTCTCCGAGATCATGATGTTCGACTGTTAGACCCATCTTTCCGTATCGACTGCATTGGAGTTGATCGGATGGACCTTATCCCTCTGTGTGGATCACGTATCCAGCTGAGAGATCTCCTTTGAACATGGCGAACACAGCTTCTCGGGAATGTCGGACGTGTTACTAGAAGCTCCTAGTTTCTTATGCCTATATAAAGGCGTCCCCTCCCTCCGAGAAGGTACGTGGCGACTTAGCTCTCGCAGCTCTCTAGATCTTTCACTCTTTAGCTCTCTCAAAAATTTCCTGTTTGCTGACTTAAGCATTGGAGTGCCCACCCAAGTAAAGCAACTTAGACACTCAGATACTGTCTTTTCGCAGGTCGACCTGGCGAACTCTCCAGCTCGGCATCCGAGTTGCCCTCTAGCAAGGAGTTGCCAGACCGTGCATCATCAATAATCATTATGAATTTTTTTTTTTTTGTTTTGACCTGAACAATACTATCTTCTAATGTAGGATTTTGGATACACGCCTTCATTTTTGCCCATCATGCTTAATTCTATAGGTGACTTCTTCCTCAAGTATCTCCCTTGTTGTTGATTATCAAATCAAGGTAATAAACAAACATCACACTGATATATCTCTTGGCATCAAATCTTTAATATCCCCTTATTTCTATTCTTATCATTACTGATTTTGCATTGATATATATATTTTGTTTTAGTCCTACTTGTTTGTTCGTTGGTTTAACCAGATGATCTTGTTGACAAATTAAGCAATGTAAATATTACATGTAGGAAAATTTGTATCGCATTATTCTGGATGCTCCTAGTTACAAAGTTTAAATTTTCGATACGATACTCCCGATACGTGGTGTATCGTATCGTATCTTTGAAAAACATTTATGGGATATGCATGGAAATCGGGAGTCTCGTATTTTTCATGCATATCAGATTGTATAGGGGGTGTATCAGGGCGTATTGGTAGTGATCGATGAAAAGGATAATACCAAAACTTGAAAAAAAAGGGGAAAAGCAAGCTTCTTTTCCCTGAAATAATGTTTTTTCTCACCCCCAAATGACTCTAAAACTCCAAACCTCATTCCCAGAGTGCTAGATTTGCAAGAAAGTGTGAATCATTAAATTTTTTGAAGATTTTTCAAATTTTGAAAAAATATTGCAAAAATAGGTTTTTTTTCTTTCAATTTTTTAATATATTGTGATTTTTTTTCTTGAATGTTTAAATTTATGTTGATCTACATTTCTTACATTCAAAATCATAATTTTTTGTGTTATTAGTAGATTTATGGAAATTTCATGAAAATATTTGGGAAAATATAAATTAACAAAAAATTTGAAAATATAATTTTTTCTCTGCCTATAAAGACTAAATATGTTTTATCTATCATATCCATAGAGCAATTGAAATTTCTTCTTTAATATATATATATTTTTTATTTTTTATATTTTTAGAATTAAAAAAATAAATAATAATTAATTATATTTTATCATTTGATCACAAAAATTGAAAATATTATAATTCTATGGATAATCTATCATATATATAGACCAATTGAAATTTCTTGTTTAATAATTATTTTTTATTTTTATATTTTTAGAATTAAAAAATAAATATTATATTTTATCATTTGATTACAATGATTGAATGTATTATAATTCTATAGATGATCTATCATATCCACAAAGCAATTGAACTTTCTTCTTTAATAACTATTTTTTGAATATATTATATAATGTTTATTTATTTTTTATAATTTTTGGAAATAAATAATTCTTATTTATATTTTCATTTAGAAGTTGTGCCAATGCATGTTTTATGGTTGGATAGAAGAGTTGGGTTTTTTCCATCCCATAAAACATTAAAACTTAAGAATTATAATTTATAAATTATAATTAACCATATGATTTTTAATGAAATTATAATTAACTACAATATATTTCTTCATAAAACCATCAAATTATATTAATTAATTGTATATACACCTCATTGAGGTCTTATATTTAGTGTTGTTGATGTATTTTTTTATTTATTAAAATATTTATATTGTTTCCAAGCATATCTATGCATATCTTAGTTTTTCTCCGATGCACATACGTATCAAAGGTGTATCTCGATGTATCTCTTAAAATTGCCTTTCCGATACATTTAACGTTTTCCATACTTTGAACATTGCCTACTTAGACAGAAAATCAACTGCTTTAGATTTGGAACTGATTTTAATGAGCTTGGCCGCTTGGGTAATGCTTTGCTTAATATTCAGGTCCAGTGGGCACTGAATAAAATTAGTCACACTATTGGGCTTGTAGGCTTAGGCCTAGTTAATCATCTTCCAGCCAGTGACGATGAGGCTGTGGTTGGGCACTTGGGCTTGATAGGAATTCAACCAAACTTCTGCTTCTCATTGCTCATTAGTAGTCATGATTCTTAGAAAGACAGCTTTACATGTAGGATTAGGACGTGTATGTAGAGCTGTTCCGGTGCATGGATTGGCTTAGTATTATGAGTTGAACCGTAGATCGGTAGATGGTTCCAACTCACATGAATACTCACTCGTAATTCGTAAACGAGTTGATGCACCTCTTGATTTCCCAGCCTGGCAGCCGCAGGAGTTCAAATCCGCCCCTCACATACAAGATAGAAACAAGGTTAGAGGAATTCAAAATTAGAAATGACCATCATACCCTTTACAGTATACCTATGTGAGAGTAAATTCGGAGGATGTCCTTGTAATTTCAGAGTTAACCTATTCAATGCCTCTCTCTATATAAGAATCAAAACTAGGGTTTTACGGTCCTTCCCCCCGGACACGGAGTGCGAGTTGCGAGCAAGCGGCCTCAACGTCTTCTTTCTTCTCTCACTCGCGCTCTCCGATCTCTACGCAGGTACCCTAATCTGCGTTTCCCATGAGATCTCTATTTGGATGCACAGTTATCTCTTCTGGCTCATATCTTGTCTCTTGAAGGCTTTCCTTTGTCTCAGAAATCAGTCCATATATTTCATTCGCTTGTTTACTTGCGTGTACTGTATACGTATATGGTGTTTCTTGACAGACGATTCCTTTTTCTGGTGTTTCGATTACATAGATAATGGTGAATCTGGTTTTGTGCTATGGATATATGTTCTGTTCTTGTTTGAAGGCCTCACTTTTATGATTTTCAATAGTTCTCCTTGCATATTGAAGATTGAGACAACTCCTTTATCTTCTTGATAATTAGAATTAAATCTTGTTTGGGTTAACTTAGATCAGTACATTGCCAGTTTCCTTGTCTACGTGAATATGCGCAAACATGGTGCCAATCGTTTTCCTTAGGAAATTTAATTGAACGATAATTCTTGTGATAATGGCGTACAGATGGTAATTGCTTGGTTATCTAGTGGCAATTTTCAACATGTATGGGAGAAGTTTTGAGCCTTATGCGTGTTCTGGCGTTATGTGGGCACCTCAAGACTAAAAGGTCTGCCATGAACGCTAATTGGACCCGCATGTTGACAATTAATTGAGTACAAGTCAATAAAAAATATCGGCATTTAGGATTCATTGACAATCTATCCCTAGAAAAAATACGTGCAGTAAGGTCCTTGGAGGGTAACTCATCTTCTCCATGAAATTAGTGAGATATCTGCATCCCTTGGGTGTAGTTACAGATGGATCCCAAGAGAACTGAACCAGTTGGCTGACTCTTTGGCTAAATCTTGATTGGGGAAGGTTATTTTTTGTATCGTGCAAATATTTACCTATTGCTTGTTTGGGCCTTTGTTTATTTATATATTTAATTTTGTTGTAGAGCCCTTTTAGTGCATCATCTCATTTACATACTTTTTTTTAATGAATAATGTGCAAATGCTTTGATTTCCCAAAAGCTTTGTGAACTGTGAAGGCTCTATTTGTATCAAAAGCAGTGGAAAAGTTTGCATCCAGAATTATTATGTATGAGATCATTAAAATAGTTAAATTTTTATGTATGGCCATGACTCTGTGCTATTATCTTAGAGAATGTAAAACCGTCCATGCCCATGGGTTTAGCCCATGCTCAACAACTTTTGAATTTTCTGTCTAAAGTGCTCTTCACTGAGGCTGTTTAATGTCATTATGGTTGCTTCGATGCATGGACTCCTAGCTTGAAGTGCATCATGAAGATGCTATTTGTGTTGTCTTGCTGTTTAAAGAATTTTGCTGCCCTAATGAACCATGGTTGATTGGGAATGCCTTTAGCTTGCTATCCTATTAGGGTATGTGTTTGATATGTATCAAGCGGATATCTCATTTGGAGATTGGTTGTACCAATGGTTGAATATGTTTACTAGCAATAGAACTAATTAACTTCTGGTTCTAGGTCTTGGTTCTCATGGTCCAATTGTCCAGTCTGATCTGAGTCCTAAAACACTGGTTGAGCTTTACGCTAGTACTTGCTTCACTTCTCATTTTATTTTAGCATTAGCTATATCCTGAAAGTAGAGGCTAGTAGGTGCAACCTAGATGAGCCAGAAAGTGGCATCACATGTTATAGATGTGCAGAAAAATAAACTAAATGATGCTTGTGCTCTTATTGTTTCTTGAAGTGGGCATCTTCTAACACAAACAGAAACAAAGACCTTTAATCAAATTTCAAATATGGTTATGATGCCTTTATAGTTTACTTTTTTTGTTTCATATCGACTGGCTTAATTTCAAAATTTGGTTCCAAAGTGCTGCTCATTTCATATTTGAGATTGCACTGCCACATTACTTTTCTAATGGTCGACTTTCTCCTCATATTCAACCTTGCTAAAATGATACAACTCTGATTATGCTTCATTGACTCTGCAACTTTAATTGTGCTATTTTTGGTTTGTATTTGAACGACTTACGGCTAACAACCAATTCCTTTGTTTGACTTCATTTTGCCCACCACCCACAACACAGGATGGATTCTCAGGTGAAACTTGCCATCGTGGTGAAGGTAATGGGACGAACAGGGTCAAGGGGGCAGGTGACTCAGGTTAGAGTCAAGTTTATGGATGACCAGAACAGGCTTATCATGAGGAACGCCAAAGGGCCTGTCAGGGAGGGTGATATCCTCACCTTGCTCGAATCCGAAAGGGAAGCTAGGAGGTTGCACTGAGGCCATGGACATGACAATATTCCCCTCTTATTCTCTTAAAGTGATTTTTTATTTTTTTTTGTCTTAGGTCTATCTCCATTTCAATGCAAATTTTGAATTTACACTAGTACATTTTTGGTTCGAGGAGAACTCACAATTTGTTCATCTTCCTGTTTTTTTGGTGCCTTTATTAGTTTATCCAACACCTTCATTAGTTCAGCTAGCACATGCACCTCCAGTTTCATTACCCGAGCCACTACGGGCAACCTCACAAAAATATCAACGTCGACGGATGATAGTTGACTCTAAACATCCTCAACCCACACCGCTATCTATCACTCCTTCTGAAACTCCAGATTCGGTAGATACAGTTCTAGGTATTCCTCTTGAGCCTGAGCCTGAGCCTGCTATGTTTTCTGATGATAATGTTCTTGTCTCTAACACCATTGTTGTAGCTGATCCCACTGACCTTAATTTTCCCATTGCACTTCGTAAGGGGAAGAGAAAGTGTACAGCCCATTGCATTTCACACCATCTTTCCTATAGTGCCTTATCACTCTCCTATTGTGCTTTTCTTTCTTCCTTGGGTTCTTTGTCTATACCTAGGAATGTTATTGAGGCTCTCTTCAAACCTAAGTGGAAAATAGCCATGCAAGATTAGATGGATGCTTTGGTTAAAAACCAAACTTGGGAAATAGTTGATCTCCCCCAGACAAGGAGATAGTTGGATGTAGATGGGTATTTGCAGTGAAGTATAGGGCTGATGGCAAGATAGAGAGATACAAGGCAAGGTTGGTATTAAAAAGGGTATACTCAGACCTATGGTGTTGATTATCTGGGAACTTTTGCACTAGTAGCTAAGATGAGTTTAGTTCGTATCCTTTTATCTTTAGCAGCCACCTATTCATGGCCTTTGTTGTAGTTTGATGTCAAAAATGTCTTCTTCAATGGTGATTTACAGGAGGAGGTATATATGGACATTCTAGCAGGCTTTTATGAGACTGTTGATAAGGGAAAGGTGTGCAGACTCGGAAAATCTCTGTATGGACTGAAACAGTCACCTAGGGCTTGGTTTGACAGGTTCAGAGGGGCACTCATTTGTTTTGGATACACACAGACACAACTTGATCATACTCACTTTGTGAAGAGGAGAGATGTTCAGGTGTCAATTCTGATTGTGTATGTGGATGATATAGTGGTGATAGGAAATGATTTGGAGGAGATTGATAATCTCAAAAAATCATTGCAACAAGAATTTGAGATCAAAGATCTTGGTGAGCTCAAATACTTCTTGGGGATTGAAGTTGCAAGATCCAAGCATGGGATCTTCTTTTCACAAAGGAAGTATGTATTTGACCTATCGTGGGAGACTGGGAAGCTGGGGACCAATCCAATAGACACTCCTATTGATCCAAATCATAGAATTAATGGTGTGGATGGTGAGTTGGTAAAGGATGCAGGGAGATATCAAAGAATGGTGGGCCGATTGCTGTATTTGTGTATGACATGACCAGATATTTCTTATGTTGTCAGTGTTGTGAGTCAGTACATGCATGCACCTCGGGTTCAGCACTGGGAAGGTATTGAGAGGATACTTGCATATTTGAAGAAGCACCCTAGCAGAGGCATTATTTTCTCAAATCATGAGAATTTGAAGCTATAGTCTTGTACAAATGTAGATTGGGCAGGATGCTTAGATGACAGGAGGTCTACATCAGGAGTGTGTACCTTTGTAGGGGGAAACTTGATCTCCTGGAAGAGTAAGAAGCAAGCGGTTGTGGCAAGGTCAAGTGCAGAGGCTGAGTAGATCCATGGCTCATGGTGTCTCAGAACTTCTTTGGGTTATATCTCTCTTGAGTGAGATTGGGGTGAAAGCAGAGGAACCTATGATGTTATACTATGACAATTAGGCTGCAATCAATATTATCCACAATCCAATTCAGCATGATAGGACAAAACACATTGAAGTTGATAGACACTTTATAAGAGAAAGGGTAACAACTGCAGAAGTCTGTTTGTCTTATGTCTCTTCAGAGTTGCAGCTGGTTGATGTTCTTACTAAAGGGGTGGCAAAGAACAAGCTTGAACATGATCTATGCAAGTTGGGAATGTGTGACATTTACTCCCAACTTGAGGGGGAGTGTTGAAGATTAATCAGTTTTATGATGTTTTTTATGAGTAGATGTTTTATGTTAGTAGTTATGTGAGTCCAAATTTTATTATATTTTTGTGTCTTATATATGCTGTTTTATGTCTTGCCGCCCTATAAGGGCATAGTTGTTTTTGTACTACTCTATTATTTTTAGTATAAATAATAAGTGAAGGGGGTGGCCAGATTATTGCTCTCTTTTCTTTCAACTTCTCTTCTCCTTCTCTCTTCAAGAAACTACTTTTCTTTCATATTTTTTTTTAATTCAGCAGATTTCTACTAACTTCATATAAACATATAGTAATATTATGGTTTTGGTTCTAATTGGATCAGATTGAACCAGGGTGAATCCCCACCTTTAAGTTTCAAACCCAGCTAAATGGGATTTGATTTTGGATTCAGTTCGGACAACCAGTCATGCCTACTTTTGGCAGTCCTAATCATGAAATTATCTGGATTTTCAAAGGAAAAGAGAACAAATTTTGGTATTTAACAACTCTTTTTTCTTCCTAAAACTCGAAACAGGGGAAGTACGAAGTAATGGCAGCAACATCAGCGACATACCCACCACCACCACCATACTACAGGCTCTACAAGGATTACCTCCAAAACCCTAAATTGGCTTCTGAGCCCCCCCCTCCAATTCAAGGCACCTACATGCTCTATGGTGGCACCTACACGGTCTGTTCTCTGTTTTTCTTCTTAAACTTTGTTATCATATTTTTATTGTTTACTTTCTTCTTGGGTCTCTCTCATTTCAGAGTAATGATTAGGGTTTATTTAGATGTAAATATGTGGGTTCTGTTTACTTAATGCTGTTACTGAGCTTTAGTTTTGATTTTTTTGTTATTTTTCTTTAATTTTAATTTTATATGAATACCTTGCATTTCATTTTGAAATTCTATGTTATTTAGATGTGCATTGATGTATTGGTTAATTATTTCTTGTTTTTGAACTCTTTGTGCATGCTTACTCCGCTAAGCTCAGTCTTTTAGAAATTTCTAATCATTCCATAAATTTAGAGGCATTTTGTATTTGAACTTTCATCGATATACTGAGTGACTCAGATTTAGTAGGTTTCTTTTGATGTTAACTTCTTTCCTTGTTGGATCAGATTTGCAAGTTATCTTTTTGTAAATTGCATTTGTATCTTTGTGTGCTATATATACTTCATTTACTTCAGATTGTTTGGACTTGTTGCATTGTCACCACAGACTGATGATGTACTTCCTAGCTTGGAAGAGCAAGGAGTTCGTCAACTTTATCCAAAAGGGCCCAATATCGGTACATTTCAGTTCATTTCTTCTTATTTGTAATACTATTTGAAGACAAATTGGCTTAATTTCTTTTTCTTTCCCAGATTTGTTCCATCTAAATAAAAACTATGTTTGTGGCTGGCGGAATGTAGAGTCTGAACAATTCAGGCCATCCTAAAAAAATATGTATCCGTATATATGGTTTTTATGGGAAACGGTAACTTTCACTAATCTTTAAGGAAACTTAGTACAACTGTCAACCTTCATAGGCAAGGTGATCCTCAACATAAAAACAGTTTACAAACATGCCCAGAAAAGGTTTTCCCTACTAACTCCTTGCTTTGCTAAGGTACCGGCCATTGCATTGGCCTAGTCCATTTAAAATGTACTTCAAGCTCCGTTGTTAGGTGCATAATTTCCCTTATAGGTTGTCTAAGAGACCAAGTGCCCAAACTGTTTGTTTGCATCCAACCTACTACCAATTTAAAATCTCCCTCCACCTCCAATTGTTAAAAACCCAGTTGTTTAGCCAATTTGGGCCCCTGTAGGAGTGCCAAAACTTCTACTCTAAGAGAGTCCCCCAAACCTACCGGGCCAGAAAACAGGGCCATGACTCTTCCTTCCCCATCTCTAAATATGCCCCCAATTCCAGAGGGGCCAGGATTACCTGTAGAGCTGCCGTCAAAATTCAACTTCACACCGAAAAGTAAAGGAGGGGGTACCAATCCTCTTTAAGAGTTATAGAACAGGAAGAGCTCGCTACTGTTCTCCAACCTCTAACCATATCATCTACGGAGAAGTCTTTGAACAGGTCCAACGATTTCAGCCAATGTATAACCTTGATGGTGATCCCTTTTATGAGTTCATGTGCTGTTTTTTATTGTCCTTGGAAAACTCTGTTATTTCTCTCTTCCCACACTGCCCAAATGATTGCTGCCCTTGTTGTTCTCCCCATCACCCTTCCTCTTTCATTGGTTGTCAGAAAAAAAGTTAGATTCAAAAAGATCCGCCATGCTTGTAAGAGGATTCCACCTGCACCCAAAGAGAGAGGAGAACCAATCCTAAATAAGAGTAACAAGAGGACAGGAGATTAGTAGATGATTTACTGTCTCACCACTCTTCAAGCACAGGGTTACAAACTTGGGGATAAGCACCAATTTGGTCATTTTCTTCGAAGCATATCTTAAGTGTTAATTTTTAGGAGAACCACTTCCCAACAAAAAGGCCCTCACCTTTGGAGGTACGGAGCACACCTCACTTCTTTTACAGGAAAAAAGGAAACCAAGTTGGAAGATTGCAACAAATCATTGAAAAATGAAAAGCAAGAAAAACAACTTGAGGAGACTTCTAACCAAATTCTACTATCAAGACAAGATTGGTCCAAAAACACCGAGTTTAGAAGAAAAAAAAGTTCATCTGCAAGCCCTCCTTTTGAATCCCTCAACCCTCTCCTGCAGATAGATGCTTTCAGTCTAACTTTGTTCTTCACCTCTAACACATGGCCATAATAGGAGTTTTTTGTTATCATTAATTATGTATTTTTCCAGTATTTATCAATGTGAACAAACAAAACAATAAATAAATATGGACAAGCAAATCCAAGTTTCACTTGCTTTGAACTTGAGCATGTTGTGTGCTGTGCATGAAAACTTCCTGGGGCATTTTTTATTGTGTTGGTGTCACCTAGAAAAGAAAAGGGAAAATAAAGGAAATTTGTTATTATTGGCATTTCTTTTATTTAATAACTTGGACATGGTAGATCACTTGTATAACCGTCTTCAATAATGAAATTCAAACAGTGCTTGTTAATTGTTATGTGACTAACTTCTCTTTTTTCCCAGACTTCAAGAAAGAACTAAGATCACTGAACAGAGAATTGCAGCTACATATTTTGGAGCTTGCAGATGTTCTTGTTGAGAGGCCATCTCAATATGCAAGGAGAGTGGAGGACATATCTCTTATATTTAAAAACTTACACCACCTTCTTAATTCATTGCGTCCTCACCAGGTAGAAATTTTCCCTTTAATTGTCTAACAATTTTTTTTTAATTCTACTTCTTTTAATTTGCCTTTTGTTTTCTTCACAGGCCAGGGCAACGCTGATTCACATACTAGAACTACAGATACAACGTCGAAAACAAGCAGTGGAAGACATCAGAAGGTATCTTGATTCAATGTTTTGTTGGAAATATCAAGTCCTTTCAACCACAGATCTAATAATCTCAATACTGGCCTTGTCCATGAGCTTATAGCATTTAGCAACCAATGTAGACATCCTTCTTGGTTACTTTCTCATCACCCCATCATACTGAGGTTGACTTTTGCCTTTTAGTTCACTGGACAGCTAACAAAATTGATGACTTAGATGAGAAGTACATGTATGGATGCTATTGCATCTAAATATATTTTGAAAAAAAAAATCCTCTGCGTATTGGGGTTGTTATTTTGTATATTTATATGTCTTTTTGGAGGGGTGGAGGATGGGGGTGGGGATGATAGGAAAGTCCCCCTATCCTAAATCCTAATAGACCCCTCCCCACTAGTGCTAGAATTGCCTTTGTTGCTTTATTATCGAGTGTGTGCAACGCAAGCACCTATAATTATGTTGTCATTTATGAGTAATAACCTTTGATTGTTCTTTTGCTTCTTTAGAAGAAGAGAAGAAGCTCAAAGGCTGCTTAAGGAGTCACTTGGGACCTTGGATGGCCACTAGCACAAATCAGTATATATGAGGCTGTGCTTTTAAGAGATCTTGTGGGTTTGACATAAGCAGATTTCTTACGCCTACCAATGGGGACCTCAGATTTCTCTCATTTCTACCAGTTGCAGCATCTCCGGATATGCCTTATGCTTGAAATTTCTTGGTATATAGGAGAGACTTAGCCAACCAATGTAATAAATCTATAGGAAGGAATAACAAAAATGGGCCATTTGCCATATTTGTTGGAATGTTATACTGTGGACATCCCATGCAATTTGAATGGACAGGTATCCTGTATGCGGCAGCTGAACCAGCAGCATTCATGTTGCATTTTTGTCAACCCCATAGGCTGCATTGCAGTTTGAACTTTGAAGATGACATTTTCTTGTTATTTGTCAATTATCACATTACAAGATGCCCTTTCATCTCTCCCCATTATTTCTTTTGGTAGAAAGCTGAGAAAGAATAACAGAAAACAGAAAAAAAACTAACAAACAAGAAAAAAACAGATTAAGAAAAAGAGGAAAAAACTGCAGAATCTTCTGCTAGAGGCCCTATCAGCCAGTTCGGGGGAGAGTTCCAAGAACCTGAAACTCCATCCTTTCCTTTTGAAGCAAGAATATGAGCGGACTTGTTAGCAGTCCTGTTAATCCAGATGAACCTGCAATTCAAACCTGCTATGTTATAATAATCTGATAAGAGGCCAAGCCTCTGGAGGGCTTTCAAAAGTTCTCTGATTTAGGATAGATGCTAGAGTCCTGGAGTCACAGTAAATCAACAGGTTTGAGAAACCTCTGCTGGTGGCCCACATACTATTCACAGATAGCTACTAGTTCAGCATATATAGCAGATTTTGCTTTAGGGGCCACAGTTTGCAGTTAAAAGAGAACCAGAATCAATCTTGTACTATAAAACCAAAGCCACTTGAACCATCCTTTGAGAATCCATCATCTGTAAAAGCTGTACAAAACGGACCCAAAAAATTCTGAGAATGGTAATTTTCACATCCTTTGTAGAACCTCTAAATACCAGTGTTGATGTTGGTAGGGACACATTATTGTTGGGGATTGTAGTGTTTGGCTTTCCGACAGCGGTAATGATTGGGAATCCTTAGCAAATCCAAGTTCTTGCCTGGGCTTAAGAAAGTGGTTTAGCCAAACCTGCGCTTAGCACCTTTGCTAAGGACTCTAGTCCCGGGTTCCAACCCTGAAGTTGAATACTAAGCATTTGTAGTATTATCAAATATCAAATAAAAAAAAAGGCAGAATGCTAAGCATATGTAATATTTTATGGGATCATTTACTAGAACACCTCTTATGGTTTCATTTTATAGTTTTCATGGATTTACTTAAACCTATTTTATAGTTTTCATTTTACTAAAGCATTTTCTATAGTTTGTAACCTTTTTACTTAATTGACCTTTCACCAATAAGTGTTTCTTTTGCCATCTGAAAATAGTAACATGATCACCTGTTGGTGTTAACTTTCCCATAGTATTAAAATAAAAAGCAAATAGTAACGTAATCACCTAAACTAAATGGAAAATGTTCAAAGGCATGGAGAAATGATTGTTTATTTCAAAAGTATCTTTAACATTTCTTCATTCAAAAAACAAAATTGACCAAATAGAGCCAAATTGAATGACTGCTTGTGTCAACTAGGGGCTAAAGTGGTATTTTTATTTTATTTTGATTAAATTTATTAAAATGGATATTTCGGTCAAAACTGTTATTTTCCACTGTTATATAATGAAAGGTCGATTAAATAAATAGGTTGCAAATTATAGGCAATGTTTTAGTAAAGTGAAAACTATAAGGTAGGTTTAAGTAAATTCATGAAACTATAGGGGGTGTTTTGTAAAGGACCTTATTTTATGCTATATGATATATAATATATGTATAAGTAAATGTTACACATTGTATATTATAAAATATAATAAAGGTCTTGAGAGTAGGAACAACAATTTCCACACTATCCTATGGATATCTGCCCTACCTACCCCGTCAAGACGGGTTTTATTGTTTGAAAAGTAGATTTTAGGGTAGAGATTGGTTTTGGGATTTTACAACTTGTATGGATATGGGTAGGGTGTGTCAATTAGGCTAAATTTGACTCTCCTGAACAATTTATGGCTTATGTTTTTCTTTAGTCAGGATCTGCCCCTTACATTGACCTCACAACATGTATCAGCTGTACATCGGGAATATCTCCAATACTTGTATGTCATTATTCATGGGAGATGTTCCCAATACATGGTTGGGTGTAGCTGTGAGGAGCATATCCCAATTCGTTTTTCTTATATGCTTCAATCATTGGAATTTTTTATGTTTGTTGATGTTATTTTGCTTCTTTGTTGCTTATATATAATGCATGGTGAATAACGGGAAATTAGATGTGGGTTTGGACCTGACTTGCCAATCCACCCCACCCCACCTGCAAATATGGGGAGGGTAGAGTTGGGAAAGGGTTGCATTTTTGTGTGTAGAGAGGGTTTGGATTCTAAAAATCCAACCCGCCGCTATGCATTTGGGGGAGGGTACAGATTGGGAGGTTTGGGGAGACAAAGAGGGTCTAGAATTTATAAAACTCTCCAAGAAGCTGCCTTGTTGCCATCCCTGTTTAAGGGTGAACATAAGGTTTGTTTGGTTCATTTCCAATGCAAAACTTGGATCCTACCCTGTAGGGATTTGTTGTAGGTTCATGGAATCGAAACCTACCCTTGTTGGTTGGTTCTGGTCAATAATAAAAATAAAAATAATAAATAATGATGATGATAATAATAATAATAGTTAAAAACTTATATTATCTTTATTGATTAAATTGTGTAATTTAATATATAGAGTATCATAATATATTAATATGTGGTTCAAAATTTATCATTAAAGGTGCAATGTGGGCCAAGTTGGGAAAATAAACTTGCCTTGAAATAAATCTCGAAATATGAGATTGTAAAAATTTGAACCCAAGCATTCATGGTTTCAAAGATCAGTCTTAGTAGACCATGAGTCATTGAAGTGATTTGATAATTTTTCCTCACTTTAATATTTGAATGTATATAATAAATAATGTAAAAGGTAAAATTTACAAAATTTAAATTATAATGATAAATTTGAACTAAGTATTAATATATTATGATAATTTATAGATTAAATTGCTCAATTTAATCAATAAAGGTGATATAAGTTTTGAATTATGTATTATTATTATTATTGGAAATCAAGTTTTCAAAGAATAATCTTTTTTTTTGAAGGAGGTAAAGAAAGAACAGATTCCATAGATAGACCCTGGAACTGGCCTTAGAACCACCAAAGCCAAAACCAATCCTAGAACCAATCTTAACAGGATAGGCTCCAGTTCCAACAATCTGAAACTCTCTATAAGGTAGGTTCTAGGTTCCGCCTTGCAACTGAACCGAACCAACCCATGTCATGTTAACCCCTACTTCTAGTATTCTATACCATTCTAATTTTTCTTCAGGTTTTCTGGTTGAGAGCATGGACCCACCAATAATGAAGTGTTAAGATGTCAGCCCATGCAAGGGGTGTAGGAAGGATGCAAACTCAATGGTTGGTTGGTGTGGAGTAGTTGGAACTTGGAGCTAGCAATTAAATGGAGCCTTTTTAACTTTATCACAACTACATGTGAGTCACCAAAGCAAAACCAAGCCTTCATCATTGATAGAAACATTGAATTCGTAAAGCTTACCGCATTAAACTCTGGCACGGCAATTTGGTTGAGATGCTTTTATCGCCATTGATGCCCAAAAGTAGAAAAGTTGATGTACAGTGATGTCAAAATCCTCCACAGGACCACAACTCTACTCTGCCAATCAACTTCACTCTCCTTCTCAGTATAATATATTCCACACCTGATTGACCCCGTTCACACCTTCATAGTTTGGTCTTATTCGTTTTTTGGTACCCGGGAAAATGATTCCCAGGCAAGAGTTAGTCAGGTAAATTTCAGTGATGTTTACTGAGGTAAAAACTTTGATGGAAGATTTTTAGGTTTTGGGCAGCAATTTATCCACTCCTAGGATGAAACAAATAATTTTTCGGTGAAACCCATTATATTAGCACTCAAATGTGGTGAAATTGATCAATTACCCGATTGATCAATTTACTTCGGTGAGATATCTGCAAACGAACGAGGCCTTTGTATTTCCAGCAGAAGTAACTCCAACCTATGACTAAACAACCGGCTGGACCCAAGGGTTAGGGAACCATATGACTAAGCAAGTGTAGGTTTTCTGGGGACTGCCCTGAACAATGTCAGTGTTGAACTGGTAAGTTAAAAGCTAGATTTAGCTTTTTCACCAGTTAAGCTGCCATTTATGATGTCTAGCAAGCAGCCCCTTTCACTGCCTCCCTGTTTGGTTTGGCTGTGCCTTGTGAGAACAAATATATTTTGGGTGTTTCTATTGCTGCTCCTCCATGTTAATTGTAAGGGGGTGTTTATCTATTATTGGGTTGAAATAATTGGCCAGGTCAACATTGTGGCCAAAAACTATATTTATTTATTTATTTTATGCTCAAAAGTTCTTGCATGAATCCTATTGTAGAAACCATGGTTTTCAAAATCGAACCGGAAAAACCGGGAACTGGTCACCTGACCAATTCCGTTTTCCCCCAAAACCACTTTTTTCCTCAAAGTCGTTGATTTTGGTCAGTAAATCGCTGAACCGACTGGTTAATTGTTTGAATCGTTCGAACGGTTTTGACCGTTTTTCAATTTTTTTTTTGTCAAAACGAGATGACCATTCAGATCAAACGGTAGGACCGTTTGAACCAGTAACTGGACCCCTGACCGGTTCGGTTTTAAAGTCATGGTAGAAACATCAAATTTACTAAAAGTATCCTCGCAATAGCAAAAAGTGGAGTTACAATAGTCTAACTCTACATTTTTGCTAGTTCTAACTTTGGATAAGGAAGTGCATATAGGATCTATTTATGTCAGATGGGTATTAAGAAACTCAATCAAAATTTCTCTTAAAAAATCAATGAAAGCATTTGTTCAGTTAAACATTCATTAATGCTGCGTTTGGAAACGATGTAAATAGAGTGTAAATCCCAATTCAGGGTAAATCTGCACTCTGGTTCATTTTTGACTGTGTTTGACAATATTACATTTTTGCATTGACAAATTACATACCAATGCATATTTACATAGATAATAAGATGTAAAAGTATATTAATAAAAAAGAAGTAAATTTGCATTCAAGTGGGCTTTTGATAAAAAAAAAAGGGGCTTTTATGATTCAGTTCTCCCCTAGGTGGAGCTAGGATGTCCTAGGGGTGGACTGAATCCTGCCCATGGATTGATGTCAAATTCACAGGCAGGATGTGGTTTATAGGCTGCAAAAAATATCTCCGAGGGGGATTGCAGTCCAAAAATCCCTAAAAAAAACTATGCTTTATTGGAATTCGTGTTTGCATCCATTACAGCTAAAAGTCTCTTTGGTAAGAAGGTAAATTTGTCAATACAAACTAAACCAACTTTGAAATTTATATGAACCATTTTATACATGAAGATTATTCATGAAATTTATATGAACCTTGTCAATACAAACTAAATTTTATACATGAAGATTATTCATGAAACTTTGTCAATACAAACTAAACCAACTTTATTGAGTTATAACCATTTTATACATGAAATTTATATGAACCATTCAGATCAAAATTTATATGAACCATCCCTAAAAAAACGCAGCCTAAACATTTAAACTAGAAGATTATTCATGAAGCTGTCATACATAAAAGTTTTGGGATGCTTATTATGTGTCTTTTGTGGCGTTGGTTACAGAAGGAAAGAAATGTGAATTAAGGAAGTTTCTCTACATTAAATTGCTCTTGGTCACTAAAAATATAAGATTTATCGTGCTATTAGAAGAGATGCAGAGTCATTTCTCATATCCTCAAAAAAAAAAAAATCAAGCAATTTTGCTTTGACTTAGCACATAAGTTAAAGGCCAACAGCTTGGTCTAGATGCATTAGATGAACCAGATTGGAAAAAACATTGATTAGAAAGAACAGCATTTGAAGACTGTTGAGGACAAGCTACTTCCAGATAGTGAATTGTCTAGTAACAAATTAACAGAAAATAGATGCTAATTAGTCATTGTCCAAACGGATGAAATGATCATAATTCCCAACTCTTTTTTATGGAAAGATGTTTGTGTGCCTTTTCATTTTCATTGCGCAATAATGGATTCAGATGCAAAAAGAAATTTCTAGTTATAACTCAATTACAAACAGTTTGGTCCAAGGTATCCATCAAGAAGAGAAACCAAAAAGTGAATATCTTATCTTGATAAAGCTTACAACAAAGCTGAGTTAATAAGAATTTGTGGGTTTCAGAGATGATGAACAGCTTTAATTTTTCATACTTTTTAAGTTTAAAAAGAGAGAAAATTACAGGAGAACAAGTGGACACACTGCATTTTGGGTTGTTCAGAGGCTATATAAATGGCTTCACTGCAGCTGGACAGACATGTCTACAGTGTATACAATTTCTCATTTAAGATTTTCTGTGGGTATAAATGGATCTACTATATGAACGTGGAGGCCTTGTGGAAGCTCTGAATGCTAGAGTGTATGGGAATGGCACAGAAACCCTGGTTCTGTCTCATGGGTTTGGTTCAGACCAGACTGCATGGCACTACATTCTCCCTTACCTTGCATGCTACTTCAAGGTGGTGGTCTTTGATATGGTCTTCTCAGGGAGCGTCAATCCTCATCTCTACAGTCCCAGAAGATATTCAAGTTACTATTCCTATGCACAAGATCTACAGTGTCTTCTGGATGAGCTCAACGTGACCAGGTCTATCTTCTTGGGTCATTCCATGTCTGCCATGATAGGATGCATAGCTGCAACACAGAGGCCAGACCTCTTCAAACAACTCATCTTACTGGGTGGCTCTCCAAGGTCTCTCTCTCTCTCTCTCTAGATCTCTCTCTTTTGAGCTTCTGTTGTCACTGATTTATGTTTATGTCCACAGGTACCTCAACGCCAAAGGATATTATGGGGGCTTTGAGAGATCAGATATTGAGGCAACCTTAGAAAGCATAAAACAGAATTACTCAAACTGGGTCACAAATTTTGCTCCAAAGGCTATTGGGGTGAATGACAAGGCTGCTATAAAAGCGTTTGAATCCACTTTGGGAAGAATGAAACCTACTGTTGCCTATGATGCAGCAAAAACTGTGTTCTTGAGTGACTACAGACAGGTTCTGAGAAAAGTTGGGGTACCTTGCACCATCATTCAATCTGAGAAGGACATTGTTGTTCCAAAATGGGTTGCATTTTACATGGCAAAAATGCTTGGTGGTACCACCAATGTAAAGATTTTGGATTCAGAAGGCCATTTTCCTCATCTAACAGCTTATCATTTGCTGTTGGGTGTATTAAGGAGAGTTCTTCATATTGACAAGTAGAGATTGAGAGGGGATTTTAATTTAGTAAATTAAAGCAGTGGAAAATGCAGCTTCTCTTCTACTGCATGTGAAGGTGGATTCAGATTATAAGGGTGATCTTAGATGTTGATTATTTTAGAAATAAAGTATATATATCTTTTTAAATTTCTTTGTCCTTTCTCTTTAGACTAAGCCATGTTGGTTATGTAATCTTATGGGTTATAATGTAGCCACAGCAGAGATTAAATTTATTAGTGTGTAATCTCCTAATAATTAAGCTGCTTCACCCATGAATGCTTGATTACCATCGATAATACAGTCAAATGTGAACTTGGGATTAATCATTCAATTTCTCATATTTGCCAATCTTAAGAGCTGAAACCAAGAAATTAATGAATATAAAACTTCTGGTCTATTGATTTGATAATATATGTGTTCTAAGATGGTGTAACGGCCACCAGTTTGACCTACTCCCCAACTGGCTGTGGCTAGGGGTGCAAATTGGGCGGGCTGGGCCAGGATTTTGGTCAACCCAGCCCAACCCTAAGATTTGGGCCTAAGGCCCAAGCCCAGACCGAGCCCAAGGATAATACTGCTCTTCTCAATCCTCCGAGTCTAATCTGCATTGTAATTTGATGTATTCGGGTTGGGCTTTGGTCAAGACTGGTCTCAGGTTGGCTAATAAATTCACTCTAAAATTATCCATGTATGTATGTATTTTTGAATTCACTCACTCACTCTCTCTCTATCTATATGTATGTATATATTTATTTATTTGTGTGTGTGTATTTGGGCCAGGCTTGGGTTGGGACAAGTTTGGGTTGGGCTCAGGCCAGGTTTAGGCTACCTAAGATCTAGGTCCGGGCCTAACCCAAAAAATAAAAAAAGTCCAGAGTTTGGGCACAAACTCGACCCGAGGACCAAAAATCCAAGCCCAACACATGTAAAATTTCAAGCTGGGGAATAAACCGGTTATTGTAGGAAGTGCAAGAAAAATGAGTGTAGGATATTTGGTCTCACATCAGGCTTGAGCTGTTGCATTAGTTGCTCTATTTGTTAACAATTATGGGATTGGGAAATACAACATTTGTGTAGGAAGGTCACAAAACAAGCCAAGTGCTGCTTATTATTTAAGATCACAAGAATATTCTCCATTATATTTTGTGCAAAAAAAAAAAGGATTGAGATGATTTGGTCACATGCATGAAAAACCATATACAACATCATTTACAAGTTGAAGGATTAGAAGAATTAGGGGCAATTCAGGCATATATTGAAATGACCTGGGTGAATTTAATTTAACAATGGATATGGCAAAAAACAAAACAAAATGGTGAAACAAGATTTATATAGTCAACCCTATATAATTGGGACAACGCTTAGATGATGATGATTAACCTTTTATGTTTGTGCTTGTTGAGTAATTCAGTTGGTAAATTGGCATCCCTCCTTTTGAAAAAGGGTTCAACTATGATATGGAAAAGATATGATATCAGAAAAACTTCTGGCTAGTCAATTGGAATCATAAGCGTGGTAGCTAATTAGGTGTTATTTATCAAAGTTCATGGGTGGGTTTTGATTGGTTAAAACTCTTCCCATACCATATATTTTTCGCATCATAGATTTTCCCTTTGAAAAAAAAAATGGTTCATACGTGAATGCGAATGTAGCCTATGATGCTATGTCACGTTTTATCTTATGTTTAGTGTTCAGAAAACCAGAGAGGACCATTCAATTGGACTGGTTGAACCGTGACTCGTGCCTTTGGCCAGTTCGATCATACACCCAAAACTGTATTTTGTTAAAAATTGGTCAAAACTGGTGACCTTGATGGTCAAACCGGAAAACTAGTGACCTAGTCCTAGTTTTAGAAAACTGGCCGATTTTTTGATAATTTTTTTAACACATAAATGCAAATTTCTAAAGGCCATAACTTTATGCTCAGATGTCTGATTGGGGTGATCTTTTTATTTATTTATTTTATTTTGGGTAACTTTTCAAGATCTACATTTTCCGAAGGTGAAAAAGGTGTTTTGCCCCATTATTTTTGCTAAAGAATGCCTTTTTTCTTCAAATATTATTTTTTAATATAAAAATTGAAACTAAAATAAAAAATGTGTTATAGAAGAATATAATTACATATTTTGAATATATGCATATAATTAATATTATTATATACATAATTATATATCATAATTGTGCACATTATATATTATATATAACCTCTGGTTGGACCCTATTGAACCTTTGACCCATGAACCTCTCCCCTTTTTTGGGTAGATATTCGGTCCGATTTTCTAAACATTGCTTTATAAATGAATCCAAGGAAAAATAGAGATTTCTTCTAGTAGAGAAGGCTCGCCTTTGGTAAAAGGGGTTGCTGCTATTGATACCAAAGTATGCATATTATATGATATTGTACTATTAAAATATTTAATTTTTATGTCTCCCATGCAAATTAAGACAAGTATGAGCACTATATAATATAGATATTATATAATATCTTATTTTCTTAAAATTCATATTTTATCATATTATTTTTGACTGGGCCAGGCTGGGTTTGTTGGGCATAAAAGTTTTAGACTCAGGCTATTGTGTAGGCCTGAAGAATCGGGCCTTGAGGGCTGGATTGATATTGATCACGTCTGCTCCTTTAAGCCCAAAGAATTCTCCAGTGTTGCTATGTAAAATATTAAGAGAAACCATTGATCAGGACACAAAAAAAAAGAGTTTTAGGGTCGTTTGGTCCATAGTTGCAATTAAAATTAGAATAATCTATTCTCATAATTTGTTTGGTTCAAATAGGAATTAGAATGAGAATTAGAATCAATTGGAATGGAATTTTATTCCCAAGGGAGGGAGAGAGAATGGCCATTCCTTCAAATGGGAATCCGGTGGAATATGATCTCTAATAGCAGTTGTTTTAAGTTAATCTATAATGTCATCACCGATAACGGTGACGGTGATGCAGCTTTTAAAGCTAAGACCATTATGCGACCCTTAGCTGTATTTTTTGGTGAAGAGAATGGAGACATTTTACTTGTGATATAAGGAGGGGAAAAGGTTTGATGTAAATCTGCGGAGATGTTCAAAGCTTTGGCGTTAAAGCTGGAAGCATCAGTAGTAGCGAGGTGAGTCTCATCAAGGTGATTTTTGAATCGGACTCTCAGACCTGAATCAAGAACTTGCTATCTCTAGGCCTGATGCAACTTCCTCTTTCTCGCCATATCCTTTTATTTTTTACGCTAAAAAGGCAAAGCTAGCAATCATCCTCAATTCAAAATACAATCAAAATATAAAGCATTAGTAATGAAGTAAGGTGGAGTAGGCCAAGGCCTCATTCGCTTTTTGGTAAGTTACTTGTCCAGGTACTTGCTGGGAAACACTTACCCAGGTAAGTGCATTTACCCATGTTCTTTTATTTCCTAGGTAAATAAGGTGATAACCATTTTAGCTATAAAAATCCATTATTAAAAGGGACATTTTTGTCCCATTCAAGTATTAACAACTGTCCCCCTAGGTGAGAAAGTTATTTACCCACTTAGGAGATGGATACTACTTATCTGGGTAAGTGATACTCATAAAATAAACTTTCCATGATCCCCACATAAATCCAAAAAACGAACATGGGATTCTTGGTCAATGGGAACCAAAAACCCATTGACCAACTTTCCCCCTCTCAAAATCCAAAAAAAAGAATGCCTCCCAAGTGTAAACAGAAGAAATAGAAAGAGCATGTTTTGCTATCAAATGAGGCACATGGTTATCTGAACGGCCAACGAAATGAACTGAGGAATGGGAGTTTTGCTGAAGTATTACCCTGCAATCTACAATGATTGAGAGAATCCACCAATGGACTAGCGAGGAAGACCCCAACAGTGTAGGGAGTTTAAAACTTGTAGAGCATCTCCTTCAAAAGAAACATGATGAAACTGGAATTCAATAGATAATTGAATCTAGAAGGGCCAAAACTTCTATCTCCAGAGAAGCGCAGGGGCCATGTTTAATTGATCTAGCCACTATCAAATTACCAGAGGAATCACGTTCTATAATTCCCGCACCTGTACAAAATTTGCATTTGTAGCTCCATCAAAATTAATTTTTGTATGATTAGAAAGAGACATTTCCAAACAAGAGGAATAGTCTCAACTGGAGTGTCCAAAGAGGAGGGAAGGGAAGAACTTGACTCAGAGTTTAAAAGATGAGCTTCCAAGTCATTAAGTTGAGCACATTAAGATGAGATTAATGCTTCTATGAACTTCTGGATTGACATATTTGAAAACGACTTTACACCTTGCAGTCCAAATATGCCATAGGACAATGCTACACGACTCGATTTTGGTAGAAAAGAGAGGAAATTCCATAAGGGCCTGGTGCTTTCATAGGGCTGATGTCAAATAAAGCTACACGGATTTCATTAGTTATTGGAATTACAGACAACAAGGAATTATCTGAATAAAAAATGTCACTCGACACCACTTCATCTGTTAAGAAAGAAAGATAAGGATTTGTGGAGGAGAATAAATTAGAGTAATAATCACATATCAACCTTTCTATTGAAGCCATGCCATCAGTCCAGGTTCCATCTAGAAACTGTAACCAAGGGTGTCCATGCAAAAGCGAACCGAACCAAGAAACTAAATCGTAAAATGTGGTTAACCGAACCGGTCATTTCGGTTTGGTATTTTTGAAAAAGTAAAGGACAGGTTCAGTTTTTGGTTAACCTACAAAAAAACCCGGCAGTTAATTGAATTGATCGGTATATATTCATTATATATATATATATATATATATATATCAATATATACATATATTATATATCATTTATTATTTATAATATATATTATAAATATAAAAACCAAAAAACTGAAGAGTCAAACCGGTAAAAAACCAAAACAGTTGGACCGGTTAACCAATGTATCGGTTTGGAGAAATGTAAAAACCTATGGTGCCGGTTTAGTTTACAAAAATTACCCATGATTTGATTCACCAAACCATGGACACCCCTAACTGTAACCACTCGATATTATTCTTACGCATTCTATTAGAAGCAACTGAGTGAAAAAATTTAGTATTTTTGTCACCCGAGCTCAACCAATGACATTTCAAGCGCTGCCTCCAATGGGTTTCTTCCATTTCAAGCAAGTTTTCCAATTCCATTAAGAGATATCTCTCCCCTGTAATACTTTCTTCTGTGTGGATAGAGTCTTGTAAATAGGCTAATCTAGAATGAATTAAATGAATACAATGTGGAATATGTCTTAGTTTATGACCCTAAGTTTTTGGTTAATTGTTTCCATGCTCAGTGGTCAGTACACTCGTACTATCAGACAACATTTAAAGTGTCGATACACTTGATATGTACCAACAGACATATCGAGTGTTTTAGCTTTTTTTTTCTTTTAATTTGGTTAGGGATTTGTCTTACCTCCTTAGAATTTACATCAACTTCCCACGACACATCCCAACTATGTATTGGAAACATATTCCTATGACAAGTATAAGAGATATTTTCAATGCATGGTGAGATATCCTTGTGGGGTACGTGTGGGGCAAACTCTGTGGGGTGCCAATTTGAATTCCTTTATTTCTTGTATCGAAAACCCCACCAATATGATATGATATCGTATCTATTTGAACCTTGCTATCAGAAAAGCGAATAAGGTGATTCATGAGTTAGCTCGTCAATTAAGATACTCGGTTTTTTGTTTTTTGTTTTTTTTGACTCTTTTGTATCCACTAGTGGCAGCCATCCTTGGCTCCAAGCCTTTTTATTCAAGTTGATTATCCTACTATGTACTCATGGATTGATGGTTCAACCGTTTGGGTTTTGTTGATCAAGGCACTTTGTTTTTTGTAATATAGTGGGTTAAAGATTGATCCAAATTGGAATTGTGATCAAAATCTATGGTCTGACCAAGGTTCAAAATATATGGTCAGTAGTAACGTATTAGACTGTATTGGGGCTCATTCCCCTTTTTTTTATAGTTTTTTTTTTTTTTATCCGATTCATAGGGGTCGGTTTAAGACCTATCTACCCCTTGAACTAGGTTAAACCCTGAAACACCCCATGTAGGAGCAGCCCTTGATACAACCCAATACATATCTAAATTTTGAACCTTGGGTCTGACCGGTTAAGACTGCATTTGTCATTCCTTATTTTAAGCACTTATCTCATTTTGGCTGTTAAAAATTCAGTGTTCGTAGGGGAATTTTAACTACAAAAAAGAGACAAGTCCTTAAAAATAAGGAATGCCAAATTTAACCTAAATCACCAACAGATTGAAAACACTTTTTTTTCTTGCACTTACTATTCAGTCTATGACAAGTGCCCTATTACATGTATATACACTGAATGCTTATACTATGAGATAGACACACTAAGAAATAGGATATGCTATGTGCATAGCTTATCTGATGTAAACAATCACGAATGGGCACACCAGTGTTCTCCAAACATCGATATGATGGTGGTTTGGTTGTAGGGACCAATCCTTATGGGTCCCCTTATGCCTCAAAATTCTGCAGAATCCCCATTTATACTATTAACATAATAGAACAATTTACCCCTGCCCCCTTCCCCACCCCATCCATGTGTTTTAGCTTTTGGACCCTAAAAAATCGGGATTCCACTCTTGCTTGCTTGGTAAAATCTCTAGTTGGTTGTAGCATTATGATCAAGTTCCACTATCACACAGTGTTGGGGGTAGGGGTAGAGGTGTAAATTGAGCCGTGCTGCTCACAGCCTGCATGATTTTGAGCTGGCCTGACCCAATGGTTGACGGGTTATGTCGCGGCATGGCACAATTGTATGGGTCGTGTCGGGCTTGAGGTTTTAGGTTTGTGGGCTGGGTTGGCATGCCTGCACTATCATGCCATGCCACTCGTGGCCCGCGGTTAGCATGGCCCAACCCATAGGTCTGTAGTGGGCTGAGCACAGCCCACCTGAAGAACTAGCTGTTTGAGACCCCCAATGGCTAGTTTCAAATTTTTTTGGGGGGGGGGTGTTTACAGAAATACCCCCCAACAACTATATGGGGGTATTTATGTATTTTGGCTTTGGGGGGAGATAAAATAACAATAATGGCCCCCAACAACTATATAACAACTAGTTTAGGGGGTATTTAGGTAAAGTGATAAATGGCTTTATAATGACCAAAATACCCTTCCCAACAACTAAAAAACGACTATTTTGGGAAATAGCCTTATCCTCCACCATTCTCATACTCTCTTAGACTCTCTTAAATCTCAATCCCTCATACATCACTCTCACATTTACTCACATACTCTCTCTACTCACCAATTCTCAACTTGATTCAAGTTTCAATAAGAAAAAGGCTTGTTTGTATCTCGAGTTGGCATTTTGGGAGACTTGGAGGCTTCAACCATTGAAATCAAGTTGAGATTCCAAAACGGCAATCCGGATAAGTGCAGTTAAATTAGTTTTTATTTTTTTATAATTAAAAAAATGGCTGAATCCTCCTCTTGCACTCGACACCAATTTCCCAACATGGTCAACGTTAACGATGTTGATGTTTAGTCACAATATGATAGTGTTAGCACTAATATGGATGTTGCTAATATTGCTAACGTTCTCACCCCTAGTACTGCTACTAGACTATTAGAACATATGCTTTAATTTTTTTATTCATATAAACAAAATTTAATTTCTATGCTATCAAATCTTAATTCAGTTGCAATTACTTTTGATATTTGGACATCAAGATTTAATATAAGTTATATTTATGTTACATGCCATTTTATTGATAAAAATTAATTTTTACATAAAAAGAATTTTAAGTTTTACTAGGCTTGAATGGCCACATATTGGCCCAATTATTGCTATAAGTATTTTAAATACTTTATATATTTATGGAATTGAAAATAATTATTTTATTAGTTTTGATAATGCTAATAATAATGATTCAATAATAAATATTTGAAAAGTTCAATTAAAACCATGTTTAGATGGTAAATTATTTCATATTAGATGTGCATGTCACATGTTAAATTTATGTATTCAAGAGGTTTTAAATATTATTTCTCATCATATTTCTAAAATTAGAATTTGTATAATACATATTAAAAGTTTTGGAACAAGAAAACAAGAATTTAAATATTTATATAAAAATTATGGTTTAAAATATAAACATTTTGTATTAGATGTTCAACATATATGAAATTCTACTTATTCTATGTTACAAAGTTGTATTGCTTACAAACAAATTCTTACTAATTTTTATAATGCAAAAATGCCACACAATATTGTACTTGAGGAAGATTTGGAAATGATAATTTATATAAAAGACTTTTTACAATTTTTTTATGATGCAACTTATGAATTTTTTGGTGTTTATCACTCAACTAGTTGTCTTTTAGTTGACCAATTATTTATAATTAATGAATGTTTTGCAAAATATAGAAAAATTCATAATTTTAAAATATTATTGAAATAATGGAAAATAAATTTAAAAAGTATTAGGAGAAAATTTCTCCCTTTTATTGCTTAGTTATAACATTAGATCCTAGGATTAGGAAAGATGGTTTAAAAGTTTTACTTGAATCATATTGTGAAAATATGAATACAAAAATTGGAAATAAAAAAGAAGTTAATAGTTTATTGCTTGAAATGTATAGTTTATATGATTCTCAAATGGTAGGGCATAGGAAATCTTGTATGGATGCAAGTTCCACTTTTGAAATAGCTAGTTCCAGTAGTGGAAAAGACAAAATTCGGTCTCTAATAAATAAGAGGCAAAAATCTACTACCACTTCATCAATAAGTTCATTTATTGAATTTAATTTTTATTTACATGCAAATATTTCTACTTTAGTTGATTTCTTTGACTTGGAGGGATGGGATAATTTTGATATTTTAGCTTATTGGAGAGGACATGAAAAAACTATGTAGTCCTTACCGCCATGGCACGTGATCTACTAACCCCTTTGGTGTCTACAGTTGCACCAGAGTTTTGTTTTAGTGCAGGTAATAGGGTGCTATAGTTCCATCAGAGTTTTGTTTTAGTGCAAGTAGTAGGGTGCTAGACGACAAGAGAAGTTACATGAATGATGAAAGTTTGGAGATGTGCATTTGTCTTAAAGATTGGTTGGATGCCAATGATAGATTACAAGACAAAGGAGGGCATGGCATTACACCTGAAACAGATGATGAAAATCAAGGAGATGATTAAATGAAGATGCAAGTGGAGGTGGAACTTGAAGAAAAATGATGAAGTCAATATTTTTTATTTTTTATTTTTGTATACTCAATATTTCAATTGTTGTATTTTTTTTTTCAATTTTTAAAATTACTGTAAGTTTTTTTTTTCAATTTTATTTAAATTAGTTGTTATTTTTTCAATAATGTAATTTTTTATTTTCAGTTTATAATTGCATTATATTTTTTATATTTTATTCCATTTTCTATATTTCATTCATCCATTAAACATTATATTGTTCAAATTCAAGAAATAAAATTCCCATTTTTTTTCCAATTTGTTGTCCATTTTGTATTTTGTTAAGTATTTAAGTATTTTTTTCATTTCTTTATTAGATTTTTTATTTTTCCAATTTCTTCCCAAAGCTTAAAGTAATTAAGGAAAGTGAAATATTTTAGTTTTAGTATTTACTTAACAAAAAAATAAAAAAAATCAAAGTGCCAATAAAAAAATAATTTGGTTCGGTTTGGCCCAAGCCTAAGGCCCAACTTGTAGCCCAGCCTAACACGGGCTAGGCCCAGCTTGTTTATTTTCCTTGCATTCCAAGTCCTGCTTTCTGGATCAATAAACTCGTCTACCCTTAAATTTTAGTTGATTTTATCTCTAGAACCTGTTAATTTAAACCCCTCTAGGCTACCAATCCAGGGGTCATCCCAGAAGCTTACCTCCGTGCCCCTACAAATTCCCCAACAAATACCCTTTTTAATGATCTCTCTCCCTGCCAAGATGCTTCTCCATCCCCAAGAGGGTCTGCTCCTCAGTTTTGCTTGAAGAAACTTTGAGTCTTGGAAATACTTAGCTTTTAGAAGACTAGCCCAAAGACTAGAAGTATCAGAGCACAATCTCCAAGCTAACATAGCTAAAAGAGCCATATTGAAAGCTAGGGGGTCTCTAAACCCAAGCTGCCATTAGACTTATTTTTGCTGATTTGATCCCAACTTACCCATCTCACTTTTTTCTATTCTTCATTGTCCCCCGCCAAAAAGCTTTGTGACTTTTAACTATAGAATTGCAGGTTTTTCTTGGGAGCAAGAAATAGGACATAGAATAAGTTGAGATTGTTGTAAGGACAGATTTGAGGAGTACCTCTTTACTCCCTTGAGATAAAAGGGAACCCCTCCAGCCTTTGGCTCTCTTTGAGACCCTCTCAACTAAGTATTCAAAGGCCTGGAGTTTTTTCCTCCCCAAGAAAGGGTGGGCTCCCAAATAGATTGACGGACTACCCACTTTTTTATTATGTAAGCAAATTGAAACCATCCTCTTGAATTTAAAGTGCAGATTCTTACTAAAAAAAGTTCAGATCTTTTATAGTTTACCTATTGATCTAAAGCTCTTTCATAGACAAAGATGGCCTCCAACAAAGAGCTTGCCTTTCTAAGATCATCTTTAGAGAAAAAATAGTTGTCATCTGCAAAGAACAGGTGAAAAATGGTTGGAGCCCTTATGCAAATTTGTATCCCTATAAACTCTTTTCTAACCACTTTTTGGCTCATTATGGTTGAGAAAACATCATAGCAGAGTAGAGCAGAGCAGAGTAGAGTAGAGCAGGTATAGGTTGGGTGATAAAGGATCACCTTGCCTTAGGCCCCTTTGGGGAGAGAATATTTTTGAGGGGGAACCATTTATCAGAATTTGGTAAGACATTGTGGATACAAAGGTTATGACACAAGAAACCCACTTACTTCCAAAGCCCACTTTTTCCATTGTTGCTTTTAAAAATTCCCATTGTACTCTGTCATAAGCCTTACTCATATCTAACTTCACAGCCATGAAACACTTTTTGTCTATAGTATTGGACATGAAGTGCAGTAGTTCATGGGATATTAGAATATTATTTGAAATGGCTCTATGTGATAGGAAAGCACTTTGGTCTTTGAGATTAGCTTTCCAAGATTGACTTTAATCTATTGGCCAAGATTTTTGCTATTATCTTATACATAGTGTTGCATAAACTAATTGGTTTGAAGTGCGAGGCATCTTCAGGGTTCTTGACTTTGGGGATCAGGGCAATGAAGGTTGAATTCAATGACTTGTTAAGGATCCTTTCATTATAAAAGAGGGAAATCTCTCTCACCACATCCTCTTTAGTGACTTTCCAGAATTTCTAAAAGAACAGGTTGGAAAAGCCATCGAGGAGGCCTGGAGCCTTTGTGGGAACCATTTGGAAGAGGGCTTGTTTGATTTCCTCTTCGGATACTTGCCGTTGTATCTCCTTGTCTTCCTCGTTAATTTGTCTAATGACACCCTCTAGAGCTTGAGGGATTCCAGAGGGGGATGAGGTGGTGAAAATGCCATGGAAATGATTCACCAAAATATTTTTAATTTGCTCCATGACCTTCTATCCATCACCATTCTCATTTTTAGCTTTAGGGTCCTATTTTTGCCCTTCTTTTGATTGTAGAATTATGGAAGCATTTGGTATTTCTATCCCCATAGTTTAGCTAATTAACCCTAGATTTTTGGGCCCACAAATTCTCTTCCCTTTTTAGCCAACCATCAAGCTCGGATTCAATCTCTTCCACCTTGTTTTGGTCATAGTTAAACCCTTTTTTCTGCTACTCTACCTCCAAATCCTGTTTCAATTTCTCAATCCACACCTGAACCTTTCCAAAATCCTCTTTATTCCATTTCCTCAAGTTTTTTTTTTTTTTTTTTTTTTTCAGTTTTTCACATTTCCTAGTTATAAATAAAGGAGAGGACTCATTATTACCACTCCAAATATCCTTGATTAGATCTGCACATTTATGGTGAGAGAGCCACACCTCTTTAAACCTGAAAAGGTCTTTTGATTTTAAAGCTAATGGGGTTAGTGTCAAGACAGATTGGGAGATGGTCAGACCCATAGGATGACATAGCCATGACATTAGCCTCTGGGAACAGATTCCTCCACTCAAGGTTGCCCAAGCCCCTATCTAATTTGACCTTGATGTGGTTGCTTGAGTCCCTTCTGTTCGTTCAGGTATGTTTTGGTCCAGAGCTTGGAATTTCTTCCGAACCCTACCTCCTTAAGTAACTTTAATTTTTTTCTTATTTGTCTATCTTTCACTTCTCTCCCCCCTCTTTATCATCCAGGTTGAAGATCATATTAAAGTCATTCATGCAACACCAAACAGCAACAAAAATGACTGCTAATTGGTTAATCTTCTCCACAAAAGATATTCTTCTGCTACTATTTGGTTCCCCATACATAAAGTGCACCACCATGAATTGTTATCATTTATGTTTTCAACTTTGGTGTGAATCACATTTTTATCAGCTGCCAGATCTTGCAGAGATAAATCCTTTTCCCAAAATAAAGCCAAACCTCCTCATAATCCGACTGCACCCACACCCAAACAGTTCCACTCCCACAAACATCTGAACTTTTTTTTTACAGTTTAGTAAGCTACACTTAGTTTCAATGAAGAAAATTATATCTACACTAACCTTTTTCAAGGACTCTTTCGCTGCGCGAGTTGTCAAAGGGGACCCTATCCTTTGAGAGTTCCAGCAAAAGACTTTCATTTCCACAAAGGAAGTTGTTTGAGGACAACTCCCGCAAGCCCTTCTAGTTTAGAAATTGTTACCAGATTTTTCTGACTCGTGAATAATTTCGGCTTCTGGCCCTAAATTTAATCCTTTCTGGTTCTGAACCAGTCTTCACCCTAAGGCTATTGATTTCTTAAAATTTGGAGAAACGGAAATTTTAGAATGCGGCTAAATGACACTTAATTGAGCCTAGCTTCATGTGCGTTGGTCGTTTCCCATAAGCATTCCCCCCTTAGATTTCGGATCTTCTGCCCATGAGAATCTTGTCCACGCCTACCTACAATACACCACTCCCGTGAATTGAGAACATCTCCCCTGCAAAATTACTTCTCCCCCCCCTTAGATTTCGGATCTTCTGCCCATGAGAACCTTATTCACGCCTATCTACAATACACCACCCCCCTGAATTGAAAACATCTCCCCTACAAAATTACCTCCTTTTAAAGTTGTAATGGGCCCTCCATTGCCACACCAAAAAGAAGCAACACAAACATGTGGGCCCCGTGATATCCAAAATAGAACAAAATAGCAAAGCAGGTGGACCTATTGATGTTATCCCAAGTTGTCCACTTACAAGAATCTTTGGACTTTGTATCTCGTGGACGACGCCTTTGCCACAACCATTCTGCTTTGGATTTGGTGCCACTGTTTTTTTTGCTAACTCTGGTTTATGGGCGGCAAACGGATCGGAACAGATCGGGTGGAATGTGATTCGCTAACATTTGGATCCAAAAGAAAAACTCATCTATCGCCTATCGAATTTAGATTGGATCCGGATAAAAAAACTGGACTGTATTTGGACATTGAAAGAAGTTGCCAAGTTAAATTAAAAGTATCAAAATATTATCATGTATTATTAATGAAATAAATTAAAATGACTTAATATAATAAAAAAAAAACATAAATGAAATACTTGAACTGATGATTCTTCGATAAATACAACATTTATTTGATGGGCATAATATAAATTTCATGTAGATATAACTTAGTCTAAAAAAACCCTCGATAATTTGAATGTTTCATCTTTTTAGTATTTTTTTTTTTAAATCTGTCTAGGGAGTTATCATTTATCAATGACCCGTTATATAAATATGTCTAATATATATATTTATTTATTTATTTAAGCAAAATCAAATTAATTTATAAAAGTTAAATCACCTTTTACTGGACCGATTGGAATTCGAATTCGGGCAAACTGATGGAGTTGAAAAAGAAAAAAAAAAAAAATCATCAGCTTTCTCTCTTTCAGCTGTTCAATAAAGAAAAGGAAATAAACCCCAGAAACAACATTCTGTGAATATATATGATAATTAATCAGTAGAAATTTGACACCAACAAGGAGATCTCATCTCACAGCTCCATCATCAGTATCAGTTATTGGGAGCAACGCCATACTTTCGACAGACTGGTTTTCATTCATGAAGATTCGCCGTCCGACTCCACCGACGCTGTATGGGAATCCTGATCATCGCCTTTTCCCTTGCTTATCTTAACTTCCTCCAAGCTCCTAGCCAATCCACTCAGACTCGTCTTCCCTTCTCTCGTGCTTCTATCTTTCACCCGGAGACCACCACCATTGGTTTGAGGAGGTTTTCCCTTATCGGGTTTGGGTTTTGCACAAATTCTGTCCAAAGGAAAGAGAAAACATCAATAAAAAAAGTTTAGAAAATGATCAACCAAACAATAAGACAGATCGATGTATACATAAAAGAAACGATTTAGCAAAGTGAACTAACATGATCATCGTCCTTCGCTGACGAATGGGTTTCGAAATCGGCATCTGAAGCAAGGTTCTTGGCACGGAAGTACACAGCAGAGCCATTGATGGAGCGTGAGGAGATTATGGGTTTCTGGTTTTGGAGCTCTCTCTCTGAGTCCTGATCAGTAGTCAGTAGTGTGTGTATATATATACATCTTCACCAGTTGGTGAAAGTATAAATTTATTAGTGGTCAGAGATCAAAACCCATCTTCACCGTCTGGTTTAGCTGAAGGGATTGTTGACTGACCCACTCCTCACCAATCAGAAATAAGCGTGTTTTTGAAAAGTCAAAAGTGATGTCTCAGTCTAAGTCTTGTGGTCAGCAGATTGGAAGTTCTTGATGATTTGACGATTTCAATTTTGATCCAAGAGTAAGAAAAAGCTACCAGATCAATATGTCCGAATCATGTAAATATATGCAATCTCTTGTTGTTCTTTCTCTCTCTCTCTCTTTTTTTTTTGTTATTTTGTATTTTCTGTTATAATGGTTATTTTGTTTTTTCTCATTCAAGTAAGGTTGTGATAACAGATCAGATCAGGTCTATTATTAAAAAAACTTCAAATCAGGTCTAATGTTCCATGTGGTTAAGATAGGAAAGGATTAAGGTAAACTAACGATTATCATCGTATACTACTTTGGAGTAGTGATACTTATTATGTGCTTGGCTTCGTGTGCGTTTATGGATAGGTTGTTTATTTGTATTTTTTTTATGTTAAACATTTTTTTATATTTTTTTATTTTAAATGTTTTCCGTTTTTGTTAATACTCATTAAAGCGTGCCACATCAGTATTTGGTTTTAAGAAATGTTGGGACATTGGGGGAAACAAGAATTTGACGTTTCCCCCTTTATGTACAAAAATCAAAGAGTTTTAATTTTTTGTCATTTATTTGATAAACAGTGAAACCAAAGGGTTATTTTATTTTGCTTTATCTGCATTAAACACCATGTGGCAGCAATTTTTCAATAAAAGCTTACAAAATCAAACACAACTTTAGTCTCCTAAACTTTCATTTGTCACAAAGACCCCTGAATTTTTAGATACTAACCCTTTGCCCTTATTGACAAAAGAAGTACAATTATTCCGATGGAATTATACACCAGTCAATTTAAAGTTACAGACGGTGTAAATGAAAGTGGGATTATCAATGCAATGTTTAGGTGGTTTCTTTTTTAAGTTATAGTTTACGTCATGTTTTTAAAAGGTAAAGTATCTTTTATTAAAAAAGAAAATAAAAAGAATATAGAAGAAGTACACAATGAAACAAAGCCATCCAATCCCAAAGGAATCTGCTTTTTTTGGCAAAGCTCCAAACTTTACACCAGGTGGTGGAGGAGCTTATTAATAAAATCATTATAATTATAAAAACATGAGAGGACATAGCCCACCATGCCCCAAACCCAAGATACAAAATATCTCATCCTGCTCAAATCCACCCAAAAAAGAAAAATACAATTAACCATACCAAGGTATTAGCAATCCAATGCAATCATCAAGGGCAAGAGCTTTGGCCTCTCTATATATATGTGGTGGAAAGAAATTCTCATATGTGAGGCAATTTGCATAATTTCTTGACATTCATAGCAAATTTTGAATTGAACTGGTAATATTGGTTTTTTGAAAATCGATAATCGGAATTGAATTGAAACTAATCGGTTCAATTAATTGTCAGCTCAGTTTGTCGGCTTTTTGGTTTTTAGTTTTTAAAATATAAATATATAATAAAAATTGTAAATATATATAAAATATTATATTTTAAATAATAAAAAATAAAAAATAAAAAATATATATAATATACATAAATATGTATAAAATATATAGAAATATATATATATATGCTGATTGGTTTGATTAATTGTCGATTTTTATATTGATTAACCGAAACTGAATCGATACCTTCAACTTTTTAAAAATAACAAATCAAAACCGAACCGATCGATTGAATTAATTGATTTTTCAGTTCGGTTTCAATCAGTTCAGTTTTTCGATTTGTTTTGCTCACCCCCTATATTCCAGGGGGCGGTTTTCCTTCGTCAATTATAGAAATAATGACTTGATTATCACATTTCACCGTTATGCTCGTCTCATTTAAATTCAAGCAAAGGGTGAGACCTTCATGGATTGCTTTTATTTCAGTCTGGATAGACGTGCACTGACCATAGAAGGAGAAGAAACCTTCTATAATAATTCCTTGGCTATCACGAATAATCCCTCCTCTACAGGCCCATCGGTGTTAAGCTTCAAACACTCTTGAGAAGGGAGAATCCATTTCACCCATTTTATCTTTTTGTGAACAATTGTTTTTATAGGCAGGTGAAGACAAAAAACCCATCTTGTATCAAAGTCTACAATTTTAGGATCTGGGAGCAGACTATTTAGATCAACAATCCAAGTTTGTATTAAAGAAATCTACTTACACCCCAAACAACACAAGGACCAAAACCAAACACGACAAAAGCTCACGAGGAAAATTGGAACTAGATCCTTGATTAGAACCTAAACACCAAAAGCCTAAAGCTAGAGAATACCCCAAAAAACCAGAAATAAAGGCCCACAAGTTAATCAGCTGAACTGTTTCTTCCTTTGCCTTTTCAGCCCCTTCCCCTGATCCTGCAAATAGGGGTGGTCATGAGTCGAGCTTTTTATGAGCTATTCGAGCTCGGCTCAATTCGATTTAAATCAAGCTTCGAGCCTGATATATAGGCTTATTTGTTAATCGAGTCGAGCTCAAGCCTAGTGAGCTCAAGCCTGATATATCAGGTTCACGCGAGCCTGATATAAATATATAAATATATAAATATGTATAAAAAATAATTTTTATTGTATATAATAATATTTTTATTTTTTTATGTATAATAGTAAATAATTTTTATTTGTTTATATGTAAAACAAAATAAAATAAAATTATATGTATAATTTTTATTTTTTAGAAAAAACTTGACTTGTAGTCAAGTTCGAACCGAGCTTGAGATCAAGTCTCTAGCTCGAATTGAGATTGAACTCGAGCTCAGTCAAGCCTAACACAATTTTAGCGAGTTAGTCTCGAATAGCCGAATATCTGGCTTGGCTCGAATCCACCCCTAGCTGTGAGTGCCTTAGAATGGTGGAGTAGCCATCGGACGAAGGTCATAACAATGAGCAAAGTTTAACTGAACACTTTAGCTATTTAGCGGCCTATGGAACCAATGATAAGGTTCCATGGCAATATTAAATACATGGTGCCCACATCTTTGATAGTGGGGCCCATGAATTTATTACTAGCATGGAACCTCATCATTGATTCCACAACCCGTTGAATAACTAAAGTGTTCAACTAATCCAAATTCCATAACAATCCCTTAACAGCTTGGATTTTCTACTCCCGATCGGCAACACCGAAGGTGTAGTAGAGACATCTAACCAAGAAGATTCTATCTCCATCTCTGTTTCCATCTTGAGGCACCTATGGTTACATGGGGTGTAAGCCTTCACTTCTCTTGCGAGTGAAGATCTAAACCAGTCTCTTAACTGGGGTTCTCGCTGCACTATATAGTTTACATCAATTATACTCCATCCAAATGGGTACAAACCCAGAGGGTAGCACGGATACTTAAAAATGTTTAACAAGCACAAATAAGTCAAATGAGAATTTCGTTTGAAGTTAAAACCAGCATAATACTAACGAAAGGGGCAAAATATTGGAATTTAAAAGTTCAGGGGTTCTTTGTCACAGATGAAAGCTCACGAGTCTAAATGTAGTTGAACTTATTCACGCAACTTTGTTCTGATTAATCAATAAACCAAAATCCTAACTAAAATTATTTAAATTGAGCAACCCATGAAACCTTTGGAAGAAAGCAACTGATATGAAAAAAAAAAAAAAGATTTCCACTAGGATAACTGAAATAATGACGCTTAGCAAAGTAAAACGAAGCTTACAGAACTGTTGATCCATGAATAGAGGAGGCAATAAGAGCGAGAAACGCAGATGCTTTTTGCAAGAATTGTTCATGGAAAAAGACAAGGTTAAAGAATTGTAGTTTGGTGCTTGGTGGGGCTCAATTGCCTGGTCACCTGGAATCTATATTCCCTAGATGTTGACCAAAACTAACATTTCACACTAATTCTAAGATGGCGCTCAAAACCAAACAAGAACGACTCTCAGGTCGATTCGAGTATATATCATGTTTCTTTAGGAGGCGTTCTTTTTTTTTCGATTTTGAGAGGGGGAAAGTTGGTCAATGGAATTTTGGTTTTCACTGATCAAGAATCCTATGTTCTTTTTTTATATTTATGTGGGGACTAGGGAAAGTTTATTTTCCTGGGTATCATCTCCTAGGTGGGTAAATAACACTTGATTGAGACAAAAATGTTTTTTTTTTTAATAATAGATTTTTATGGCTAAAATGGTCATTGCCTTATTTACATGAGAAATAAAAGAACATGGATAAATACACTTACCCGGATAAGTGTTTCCTAAGAAAAACTTACCCAAGTAACTATGTTTACTCGGGTAAATAACTTACCGAAAAGCAAATGGGGCCTTATTGTTTTTTATATTACCAAAGATGCTAATGAGGATGATTTGGGAATTCATGAGCTGTCTTGGCCGAGGGTCTCACTTGTAAGCATAAAAAAGATGTCAAAGGCTAGCTCTAGGGTGTAAACCAAGCTAGGGGCGTTGATTCTGACTATTAAGTATACGTTTGGCATGAATGCTGCAGATACAACACCTTGCTGATGTGTGCGTTGGAAGCACCATTTTCTAAGAAAACAGTGTCTTTTTTTTTTTCTGTTTGAAAACATTGTTGCTAGGTAGGACGTTTCCTGGAACAACAACAACACTTTCTGTTTGGTACCAGTGTTCCATGTCTATTTTCAGCATTGGTACCCATTATAGGAAGTCCACATCACTACCACATCACGTCCTCATTGGTAGCAACGTGCTACAATTTGAGAAAATACCAAATTCGGCATTGCTCCAAACCACGCCTTTTTGATTTTTAAGGCATGGCTTGGAGCACTATTTTTATGGAAAAACAATTCCAAACAAACAGGCGTTTCCTAGAGCACCGTTTTTTCCGAAGTGGCATTTCCTGGAGCAACGACGTTGATGCCAAACAGATGCTAAGTTAGCTAAAGTGAGCCGAGGTGTCCTAGTGAGCAAATAAGAGCAAGAGAGGAAGAGTGCATAAGAGAAATACTTATAATGGCTCCAATTTTTAGGCAAGGCTACATTAATGGTGGTGTTATGGTTATCTTGTAACGGCACCACATGTAGGTGTTTGGCATCGTTGTTGAGAACACAACACTGTTTCTAGGAGAAAACAATACTTATTTTTTGTTTGGAAACAATACTACTACATAGGCTGTTTTTTGGGAAAACAACATTGGTTTTGTATGGTACTAATGCTATAGAATCATTTTTAGCATTGGTCTATATTATCCAATGTCCAAGATGATGTCACATTGATGCCATATCATTGCACCACCGGTAGCACGAGTTGTTTTATGATAAAACATTGAATTTGGCATTTCTTTATACCACATTTCCCGATTTCCAATGCATGGTCTGGAGCAACTTTTTTTCTGGAAAATAGTACCAAACAAAAGGTCATTTTCTGAAGCACTGGTTTTTTTGATGATGTGGCACCTACATGGCACCATTCTCTGAGAAAACGATATGAATGCCAAACATCGACTATGATGGTGTTTGGTTCCATAGGCATTTATTCAATAAACACTACCACATAAACACCATTTCAATAGCTCCCCTCTCATGCTCTTTCTTATGCATTGAGAATGATAAAAGTGGATTTCATTTTTTGTACACACCTACTGTTTAGGAAAATTATTTTTTAAAACTTTCACAGATTAATAGTGGCATGCCTAATTGTTATAAACGGTTGTAGTTATTACTTTTCTCCATTTTATAAACAAATAAATTACTCTTGCATTTAGTGAGCTAAAGGGCTCGGCCTTGGTTGTAATGCCTCGGCATGGGTCCCGTCATTGAGGCCATTGGTGAAATATCGAAAATACCCCCTCGAGTCCTATGAAAAGATAAGGAATTAAGGATACCCTCTGTGGACCGAGGTGACTACATGTGAGATGCAGATTGGTGTGGATGATATTTGCTGTATCCACTTTCTTTGGTACTGTAATTGCTTATTAATTGCGGTATCAACGATTACATCTACTTATTCAAATTTCAAACAAGCTAGAGTGCAGTTCTCCTAATAATACATGCAGCTAAGAGAAAACAGTTGAATAAATGAGGAAAATTATTCTCATAAAGCAGAGAATAGAATCTCATCAATTCACTGCAACTCAACTGTCATCCCTACTTCGTGATGATCCATCTGCTTGCTAATCGCAGCGTGAGCTTCCTCACTGCTAGCTGCTTCCCTCGATAATAGCGTTATGCTGGGAAGGGTTGCCTTTATCTATCTCCGGCTTGTTGGGTTTGGCCATGAGAACACTGTTCGTCTGAGGAGGGTCACCTTTACTTATCGGCGGTGCAGACCTGGAAAGAATATTGATCCCGGACGATTTGCCGGAACCTGTTTTCTTTGTCACCTTTTTGGCCATGAGAGTGGAGTTGGTCTGAGGGGGATCGCCTCTGTCGATTGGTGGCTTCCTGGGTCTCTTCCTCCTGTCAAAACAATGAGAAAAAGCAAGCTGATCAGAACAAAAGACTAGTTTTAATGATTCATATTCAGAAAACTAAACGTTTAGAATAATAAACTTACCTAAGTAGAGAGCTTTGTTGATTTGTGGTTTTCAGGTTTGGCATTTGAGACGGGTTTCTGGTAATCACAATTGGAGCCGTGAGAGGGAGTACTCTTGTCTGCGTGCACAGTGATGATGATGATTGATCGTCTTAATTTCAAAGTCTTGCCGGGTGCTAGCTTCTCAATCAGGTAGAGTTATATATAGATGAATAATGGGTTCTTCGAGTCAGTGAAACCGTGTTTGATTAATTGATTCTACTTTCTGTTTCGATGTATTGGAGTTTGTGGGCTTGAAATTTGATTCAAGACTGGAGTTACAGAGTCAATTCAAAGAAGGAGAAAAGGTTGATTTGGACAAACTAGTGGAAGAGATGAATCAGTCTAACACCCTGCAACTTGCATATAAAGTAATAAAACGACAAATGATGAGAATTTGCAATTCATTAGAGAGTTTTTGATTTGGTGACGTTCATCATGATCAGTTGTTTTTTATTAATTAATAAAAGTTAATCTATCTGGACTTGGTAATTTATTAATGCTGACTAATCCATGTCGTAAAATGATAGGTTTTTAATATAATGGTGGAATTTTAACGGTCATAACGGTGGACCTAAAAGTGTAAATTGGGGCGGCAGATTGGTCCGACACGATCATCTGGGCCGTGCTGGGCATGGAGTTTTAAGTTTATAGGCGGATAGACTGTCAATGAATCGAGACTAGGGCATGGGGTTTTAGGTCCATAAGCCGGGTTAAACTGTCAATGAATCGAGACTGGGTCGAAACAGGGTAAAATCAGTTCGAACTGACAAGAAATGTCAAGGTCCTAGAAATGAAGGGTGTAATTTTAGATTCAAAACCGACCCAATCAGTTCTTGGGTCTATTTAGTCTAATCTGATCGACCAAATGATAATAAACTTGCTGAAAATGCTATATATTTATATTATATATGTATATAATATCAATATATATTTATCTAACAAATGTGATGAACGAAATCAAATATTGGAACATACAGTTTTTTTCATTATTTTAAAATATCTGTGTGTGTGAGAGTGAAAGGATATGGCATTTCTACAACGCATACCGGTACGGGATATGGTATTAGGCTAAATCCAATCCTCCTCGACCCAAATATTGTTAGAAAGCATATGAATTCTATCTAATTGTTAAATTTAACAATATTTTAAATTTTATGTGTGAAGAATAATTGATAGTTTGTGTTTTTATATGTCTAATTAATCAATGATTGGAAATTTGGTTGTTTGTTTATATAATTTTACTTATTTATTGGTTATATATAGAAAGAAATAATAAGAAATTATATATTTATAGGGTCGAGGAAAGTTTTGCATTTTCATGTGCAAGAGGATTTGAATTCTTAAAATCCAACCCGCTACGAGTTATGGAAAAAGTATGGGTTGAGAGGTTTAGGGAGGCAAGTAGGACACAGTTGATATGTCACATGCCATGTACTTTATTCTTTCTGATGTTACCGAAGATGATAGAGAGGATGATTTGAGAATTTCTGAGATATCTTGGCCAAGGTCCCACTTATAAGCACCAAAAGATGTCAAAGTCTAACTCCAGGGTGTGAACCTAGGGGCCAGAGACTTAGACGGTTAACTTAACCAAGGTAACGAGGGAGCCAAGGTGCCAATGTGAGCAAACAAGAGCAAGGGAGTGAGAAAGCAAGAATACATAAGAGAATATGGTCATCAGTCCCAATTTATAGATGAGGCTCCATTCATGATGACATTATGCTCAAAGTGTAACGGCTCCAAATGTTGGGTCGATGTTAGGCTTATAAATGGTATTCGAAAATTTAAATTAGTTCTAGCGGGAACCCATGTGAGCACAAGATTTGTCAAGGAAAAGTGAAACAATGAAAACTAATAATCATATTAATAAATAGTTATTTTTTCATATCTGTTAGTGTTTTATTTTTTATTTTATTTTATTAATCATTAAATATTATAATTAAATTAATCTATAAATTAACTTGTTTAGTCATAATTAAATTAATTTAAGTCCAAGCTCAAGGTTTAAGATTATGAAATAAATCCTCATCTCCAATATTTCTACCCCCATCCTTGGTTGGATATCATTATCAATCCCCATCCCTACCAAACCAATACCCATCCTCAATTCCATCGGGTTAGGGAAGTTGAGTATCCGATGGGATGGGGAACATTGCCGTCCCTATTCACATTTAAATCTTATTAATTGGTTAATTGTCATGAAACTATAATTCAAAACCTAAAAAATTAAATTAAATTTTAGCAAATTTTTATCTAGAAACTATTAAAATTTAAGAAAATTAATAAAAATTAGTAGTTTATAAAATAATAATAAAAAGTAAAAAAATACTAAAAAAATAAAATAAACCATTTGTGTTCCATATAAAGCTATAAAATTTAATTAAAACATTAAAATTAATAATGACCTAATTATAAATGTCTTACGACTCCTACTCAGGGATGATCATTTATAACTTAGCCTACACCTGACTAAACCAACAAATTTTTTGGCTCAAGCAACTATTTTCTTCTGAGCTAGGTATAGCTTAAATCTACCTGAACCCCATACAATGTAGATAGTAGGATCATAAACGGATTGGATTTTGATTAGAACCAACTGCATCCGCATCCGAATTCGATTATGAAATCTATATCCACATTTGCATCTTCACATTTAATCTGCAACCATCTTATTGTGTTTAAAATGACAATAAAAATAAAAAAGTTAAAAAAAACAATTATTTTTAAAAGTATATATGTATAATAAATGTATATAAGTATAAAATATTATTTTTGGTTCATTTGGAGTTGGAATTGGAATCAACTAACCGTTTTTTATTTTATTAGTACTTTTTAATTTTAATTTTATTAGTATTTAATATTTAATATCTTAGTATTTAGAATGAATATTTTATATTAATATTTCATTTATAATTATTAATATTTTTATTTTTATTTTATTATTTATTTATTACTTAGTTAGTAGTAATATTATTATAACAAATTATTATTAATAATTAATTAATATCATTGTTTTCTATTATTATTTTAGTAATACTTTATTATAGTACTATTATTTTATCATTATCTTATTATTAAGGTAATAATATTTATTATTATGTTAATATTACAGTTTTAGGGGTTTTGAATCATGAGTTCTTTACTCCCTAAGGGTGGCCTAAAATACCCAAACGTCCTTACATCACCCATCTCTCTCTTTAATAATATAAATGCTCTCTCTCTCTCTCTCTCACACACACACACACACACATTAATACTCTTTCTTAATTGTTTCTCTTTTGTAATATAATCTCTCTCTAGCTATCCCTGTTTCTCTCTCTCTTTAATAATATAATATCTTGGTAATAGTGTGCAACTTTAAATATTAATGATATACAACTTTGTTAATGGCATAATTATTATTATTTTATATTTTAAAACAAAAATAAGAAAAAATACAAAAAAGGAGAAAATATATAAATTTATAATAAATTGTTATTTTATTATTTTTATAATTTTATAATTCTTATTATTAATTATCCTATTAATATTAATTATACTAATTTTTATAAATGGCCATCCCTAAGTACAAATTAATACTAACTTTTAATAGTTGCTAGTTAAGAACTTGCTAAATTTTAATATTTGTATTAACTTTAGCAACTTTTATTAATTATAGTTATTAGGTTTCAAATTATATAATAATAATAATAATAGTAATAATAATAATAATAATAATAATAATAATAATAATAATAATAATAATAATAATAATAATAATAATAATAATAATAATAATAATAATAATAATAATTGTTGTTGTTGTTGTTGTTGTTGTATGTCGTGTGTCACACTTTACAGGTTTCTAGATAGACTCGTTTGGCTTGTTTTCTTCATATTAGTGATAAAATAGGTTCTACATTTTAAAATTTTATTAACTTTTTATTTTTATTTCAACTTTAACAGGCCTTCTATTTTATATAAGTCTCTTGTGTAGTATGGGCACTATGCATAATAAAGGTCTCAACTCATAAAAATTATTAATCTTAATAATATTAATTAATTAATTAAAAATATATTAATATAAAGTTATCTAATAAAATAAAAATGAATAACAAAACAAAGTACAACATTAGAACATGGGTTCTATTTGCAATATATCAAACCCATATTTCAATCATAATATGGTTAAAACTATCAATTAGTATTATTAGTATTTAAATTTCTTATTTTTATTATTGTTTATTAAGTTTGGTTTTTAAGTGAAATTGAAATGTTTTTAATTTTATTGATGGGATTTTATTTAAATTTCTTATTGAGTTTGATTTTTATCAGTGTTTTTAATTTTTACTAAGTTTTGTTAATATTTACTAGTTTTAAGTGGAAGTTTAGTGGATTTTTAAATTAATTTTTTTAAATAATATTTTCTTTTGTTGTTTGATGTTTTATCATTTAACCTCAACCTATTTATATTATTTGACTTATTAATATTTTACTTTATTATATTGTATTTGTATTATCATTCTCTCTATTAGTCTATTCAAAATAAACAATGATTACTTATATTTTTAAAACAAAAGAAAATAGGGAAAATGCAAAAAAAAAGAGAGATTTTTGGACTGCAATCCCCCTCAGAAATATTTTTTGCAGCCCCCTCCTAGTCTACTAGTAGCCCCCCTATAAACCACATCCAACCCATGAATTTGGCATCAATCCATGGGCAGGGTTCAGTCCACCCCTAGGAAATCCTAGCTTCACCTAGAGGTGGACTGAAAGATAAAACAATATTCATTTCACTGCAGAGCCTAACCCCAATGCAGATTTCTGAGTTCGATGCTGAGCTATAAACATTCAAAATGTCAAAAAGCCCCACTTTATACACCAATGCTTGCTCGTGAATTGGCATCAATGCCGAGACTGTACTTTGGTCTCTAGGCCTAGAAATTCTGACTTGGGCTGAACTAAATTTTAAATTTTAAAGATGGTTAAAAAATAAAATAATATTCATTTCATTCTCTTGATTGAGTCTTGAATCTCACCATCTCTCATCTCTCTCGTTTTCTCACTTTCAACTTCAAGTTTCAAACCTTAACCTAGTTAAAGAATAAATAAAGGATAGAAAACTAAACTGATTGAGAATGATCCGATGGGGTAAAGAACCATTCGAACCTAGTGTATTTATAGATGAAGAAGTACAGTTTGAGTACAATACTTAGTTGGAGAGAGTCAGATAACATTGAACTCTATCAGATAAAGTTTATCCTATGTTTGAACTCTATCTAATAGGATTTATCTTAATCTAGATAGAGTTAGATGTATAGATGGAGATCTATCTGATGATGTGGCAGTAGGGTTATCCTCAATACGCCCCCTCAAGTGAATGGGCATTGGGAGCACATGCAGTTTGTGCATAATGGATGAAAACCGAGGAGAAGCCAACAGTTTGGTGAAGATGTTAGCTAGCTGATCCAATGATTGAACGTGGTGAAGTTGGAGAGACTTCTTGAGAAGATGACCCCGCAGGAAGTGAAAATCAACTTCCAAGCATGAAAGATCGGATGAGCAACAAGATAACATGCTTTGACATTATCATAGTAAAGTGATGGAGCTGATGGAAGTCGGATTCCGAGATCCTTTAAGAGAGATTGCAACCAAATTAATTCGGTAGCAATAATTGCAAGAGACCTGAACTCTGCTTCTGTACTTGATCTAGCAATTTTCTGCTGCTTTTTAGCACTCCAGCTCACTAGATGAGAACCAAGATAAGCATAGTAGCTACTAGAGGACCGACAGTCATTAGGGCACCCAGCCCAATCAACATCGAAGAAAGCCATTAAACTGGAAGTGGACTGAGAGGAAAAGAATAAAGTGTGATCTAGGGTATACTTGAGATACCAAAGAATACGCTTAACTGCCACCCAATGTTCATCTGTGGGATTATGTAAGAACTGACAAGCCTTGTTAACTACAAAATTGATGTCAGGGTGAGTGAGAGTGAGATACTGCAACCCTCCCACAATACTCCTGTACTAAGACAGGTTAGAGAGAGGTGACCCATGAAGTGTAGAAAGTTTAACACTCACCGCCATAGGAGTAGAGAGAGTGTTTCGCACCATCAAGACCAGCACGATGAAAAAGATCAATAACATACCGGTGTTGATAGAGATAAAGTTCAGTGTGATCCCTATGAGCTTCAATACCCAAAAAATAGTGTAGGTCACCAAGGTCCTTGAGTTGAAACATTTGACTTAGTTTGGTAATCACAGATTTGATAATATCCGAGGAAGTGTCGGTGAGTATAACATCATCCACATACAATAACAAGTATATACGGTGAGCACCATGAAAATAAATAAAAGAGAGGGATCACATCTAGAAGTACGAAGTCCCAGTTCAACTTCAACAATCTTAGAGCTAAGGCATGAGAACCAAGCTCGAGGAGCCTATCGATGCCCACAGAGGGCTTTGGATAACTTACACACATGATTGGGCCGATCTGCATCCTCAAAGCCCTCAGGCTGTTGCATATAAATGTTCTCAGTGACAAGACCATTGAGAAAGGCATTATCGAAGTCTAGTTTTCGAATAACCCACTGATGGAGAACTACAAGGGAGAGGATAGTACGAATGGTGGTGGTTTAACAATTGGGCTAAAAGTGTCAGAAAAATCCACGCCCAGGATTTGCGTAAAACCCTGAACAATAAGCCGAACTTTATAGTGATCTACAGATCTATTGGGTTTCTGTTTGATCTTATACACCCATTTAGAACTGACCACATTCATCGGAGAAAGATATGGAACGAGATCCCAAGTCTTGTTCTGAACAAGAGCTTGAAACTCTTTGGACATCACATCACACCAATGATGATGTTTAGAGGCTTGGGAATAAGTTATGGGTTCATATTCAGTAGCAGCAACAAAAGCAATATAGCAAAGGGGAAGATGGTATCGAGTAGCCAGAGAGGCTTCAGAGCGCATGGACCTGGTAACCATAGTATGAGTGCGTCAAACTGGAGCAGAAGCAGGTTGTGTGGAGTCCAACAGATCCTGAACCAACCAAGTCCGAGGTCGGGTGTGGGGAAGTTCATCTGAAGTAGAAGTAAGGCCAACACTTTCAACCACATTATTATTGCTGGTATCTGATCTGGATACGTCAGTCCCGGAAGGCATCTAAGATGACGTCGGAGCTGCAGGAATAGATTCTGGAGATGATATCGGTGGTGGCAACCCAAGAAACAATTCTTCATAAAAAATAACATGGCGACAAATGTAGAGTCGACCTGCCTTGATATCATAGCAGTGATAACTCTTGTGAGAGGAGTTGTACCCCAAAAACATGCAGAGAGAGGATTTGTACTCCACTTTATGTCTATTGTACGGTCATAAGAAAGGATAACATGCATAGCCAAAGGTGCGAAGCAGAGAATAATCTAGTGTGTGTTGAAACATAATTTCATATGGTGACTTGCCTTGAAGAGTCAGAGAAGGGATGCGGTTAATCAAGAAAACCGCAGTTTCAACTGCACTAGACCAAAATTTTGGGAAAGAAAGGCGGCGGCCAGTAAGGTGAGTGTGGCTGAGAGTCAAGATATTGTGAAAGTCTCTGGTATTCCCCTCCCCAATCAGATTGTACATATTTAAATTTTTTATCAAATAAAAGTTCAATATGCCGTTTAAATTTGAGAAAAATATCAAATACATCAGATTTTCGTCACATAGGGAAAATCCAAGAAAATTTAGAAAAGGCATAAAAAATTAACACATAATATTTAAAACCACTATTTGACTCAACCAGGGCTGGCCCCAATACATCTAAATAAATCAGTTCTAAAGGATGTTTGTAAGAGGATGACGAACTAGGGAGGGGAAGACGATGGCTTTTTCCTAACTGACATTAATGACAAACTGAAAAATTAAACGAACCATTGTAGGGAAGACCAAACTGAGACAACACTTACCGAACTACCTTAATTGAAGGATGCCCAAGCCGATGATGCTAAACTCAAACTGATGTTTTCTTGCCAAGAAACGCAATACTTCTGGAGGATGAAGAAATGGATGCTGGAGTAGGAAATTGATAGAGTCCACCTTTACTAGGCTCGCGGAGTAGAACTCTACCCGTATGGTCCTTCAAGAGAAAATAAGAAGGATGAAATTCAAAGACAACATTGTTATCTTTGGTAAATTTGCTGACAGAAAGCAGATTCTTTATAATGGAGGGAACATGATAAATATCCTCAAGATAAAATTTATTGTCATTATAAGAAATAATTGAAGAACCAATATTTTTTTTATTTCTAAACTTGCGCCATTACCAACTTTCACATGGTCAGACTCTCCATAGTCTGATCGAATCTACAGATTGTCTAGAGTGGACGTGATATGGTGTGTTTCTCCAGAGTCTAGATACTAGGCCATATCAAATTGTGATGAAGAACTAGTGTGAAAAGCAATAGCTGGATCAGGAGTAGGGTTCTAAGCAAGCTGTTGATCAGGACCAAGATAGAAGATATCAAACCAACGCTTGCATTTCCAAACACCATGGCCAGGGATGTTGCATAATTGACAAATAATAGTACTCGTCCGTGACCATCATTCTGATTCCTGCGGCCGCCTCTGCCTCTTTTGCATTGTGAATTATTGCGCGACTGCTAGGAGTGCTATGAGTTATTTTTATTGCTTGAAACAAAATTGGCAAAAGCTCCATCGTCAAATTTAACATAATGATTTTCCTTGAGCCAAGATCCATGATTGAGTAATTAGCCAATAACATTAGCAATTCGTTGTCTATCAAAATCAGGTCTATTAGCAATAGCAGTAATAATTGACTCATATTCAAATCCGAGTCTGCTCAAAATACACATAACAAGATCTTGTCAACAAATAGGTTCAAAGACAACGAAAAGGTTGTCAACAATACCTTTAGCTTTCTGTATGTATTCAGAAATAGAAAGGGTACCTTTCTTGATATTCTGGAGTTGTCTCTTCAATTGTAAAATTCTAGAGCGATAGTGGGAAGCAAATGACTCCTCCAATGCACTCCAAACTTCAGAGGATGAGGACATACCTACGACCCGAGCATGTATACTCTTAGTAAGGGATGAAACGATCCGACTGAGTACTAGTTGATCCAATTGGTACCAATGGTCGAATGCTGGGTTGATAATCTTCCTTGATGGATCCTCAGGATCATCAATTTCTTTAGGAGGGGAAGGGGTTTTTCCTTCCACTATTCCCATGAGTTTGTGAGTATGGAGAGTGGGAAGAATTTGTGCACGCCATAAGAGGTAGTTGTCATTGTTCAACTTGATTGGGAGATAGTGAGAGACATTTGGAATTGATCCTGGCATACCAGTTGTAGATGCTGGTGTCAACGACCCTAAGTTGTTGATCTCTCCTCTTGTCGAGCTGTTGAATGAAGCCATGAGAATGTGGGTCTGATACCAAGTTAAAGAATAAATAAAGGATAGAAAACTAAACTAATTGCGAATGACTCGGTGGGGTAGAGAATCATTCGAACCCTGTGCATTTATAGATGAAGAAGTACAGTTTGAGTACAACACTGGAGAGAGTCAGATAACATTGAACTCTACCAGATAAAGTTTATCTTAGGTTTGAACTCTATCCGATAAGATTTGTCTTAATCTAGATAGAGTTACATCTATAGATGGAGATCTATCTGATGGCATGGTAGTATATGATGATGTGGTAGTAGGGTTATCTTCAATAAACCCTAACCCTTCCTTTTTCGCTGCGCCCGAGCAACCACCATCACCGATTCGACATTCAAATACTGGTCACCGGCCAAGTGGCCACCACCTCTGCCTCTCATAGTCTCATCCTCTACTATGTCTCTCCTTATCGGTACCTTCGCCGCCACCCGAACAACCATCATCACCGACGACAACGTTAGTGATTTAGTGCTCGAGCACCGGTCACCGACCACTACATCTCAAGTCTCATCTCATCCTCTGTTTCTTCTCTGTAACTCAGCACATTCGCCGTGCTAAAGAATAATTGCAAGGATCGTCGTTCAAAAGAATGGTAATTCTTTGCCTTTCAATGGAGCAAACTGCCCATATATATACAAATACATCAAGAATAAAAATTAGTAAGACTAAAAATTAGCAACTTCCTAAAAGTCTATATGCACAAAATTAGCAACTTCCTGAAACTCTATCTTTCTAAATATCTTACAATATCTCTATTACTCCCCCTTAAGTTGGAGCATGTAGGCCACGTATGCCTAACTTGCGAAGAAGAAAATCAAATTGTCATCGGCCAAGTGCCTTTGTCAAAATGTCTGCTAACTGATTATAAGTTCGTACATGAGCAGTCTCAATAGTCCGGTCTTGCAAGGCATCACGAACAAAGTGACAATCAACCTCTATATGTTTGGTGCACTCATGAAACACCAGATTAGCTGCAATATAAATAGCGGAACAACTATCACAATGCAATTTCATAGGTCTGGGATGTTCCACCCCAAGGTCACGTAGAACACTCTTCAACCACTTCAGTTCACACGTCGCAGCAGCCAGGGACCTGTACTCTGCTTCTACAGATGAACGTGAGACGGTATGATGCTTTTTGGTTTTCCAGGAAATAGGAGACCGTCCAAGCATCACAAAGTACGCAGTCAAAGAGCGTTGTGTCAAAGGACAACTAGCCCAGTCGGAGTCACAATAAGCATACAGTCTGAGATCACTGTTTTTGCCCAAAATGATACCCTGGCCCGAATTCCCTTTGAGGTGTCAGACCACCCGTAGAGCTGCACCCCAATGTTCTTGTCATGGTTGTTGCATAAATTGAGCCAATATATGCACAGAATAGCAAAGCTTTGGTCGTGTTATAGTAAGATAGATTAATCTCCCGACTAGACGTCGATATTTTTCTGGGTCATCAACCAACTTCCCGTTGGCCAGTGCGAGTTGATGATTTTGTTCCATGGGCAAATGAACCGGTTTAGCTCCTAGCAATCATGTTTCTGAAATAATATCTAGTGCATACTTTCGTTGACAGAGATAGATGCCCTCATCTCCTCTGGAAACTTCAATGCCAAGAAAATACTTCAGCATCCCAAAGTCCTTCATGTGAAAGCACCGACTCAGATACTGTTTGAATTGATGTATCATCTCTCCATTGTTTCTTCCCACAACAAGATCATCCACATACACCAAAACACATAGTGTAGCTCCGTCCTTATGGTAAGTGAATAAAGAATAATCTGAGTGTGATTGAGTAAATCCATACGTCTTCAAGGTCATGCCCAATTTGGAAAACCAGTTTTTGGGTGCCTGTCGTAATCCGTATAAAGATTTGCGCAAGCGACATACCTTTCCTGAATGTGAACATGAGAAACCGGGCGGCAATCACATGTACACCTCTTCTGCCAAGTCACCATGCAAAAAAGCATTATGCACATCCATCTGATGAAGCTCCCACTTTCGTGTTGCCACTACAGCAAAAAACAACCGAACAGTCACCATCTTTGCCACTGGAGCGAAAGTCTCATTATAATCTATCCCAACCTTCTGATTGTTCCCTAAAATCACCAATCTAGCCTTGTGTCTTTCGATCGTTCCATTTGAGTTATACTTGGTCTTGTACACCCAATCGCTTGCTTCCCGGGGGGCAACGGTTCAAGAGTCCAGGTGCCATTACGCTCAAGAGCTTCAATTTCCTCCTTCATTTCTTGTCTCCAATGTGGCTCACGAATTGCTTCTGAAAAATATGTGGATCTTTCCCTGCAGTTATATCTGCCAAGAACTGTCTATGTCTCAAAGAAAAATTAGTACAAGTCACATAACATGTAATAGGATAAGACACACCTGAGGAGTGGCATGATGTGGCATGATCAGCGAGGGGGTCGTTGATGCGTTGTGCTGTGTGGCATACATAGTCCTTCAACTTCTCAGGAGGACGCCTTTCCCTACATCCTCGGCCAAGGTTTTCACCTTCACTATTACTTTCCAAGTTCACGTCTCCCTCTCTCTGTTTATTAAGAACCTCACCACTCCCCCTTGCTTCCGGAGCCAAGTCTTCTTCAGGAGTTGGTTCATCATTCGAAGTATCTGCACTATCCAGCTCACGATCATCAAAGCATTGCACATCATCATTACAAATAGATGGTTGCTTGGTCACACCGGTGCTGAGTGATTCAAAGATAGCAACCTTATAAGGAAAAATATGTTTAGAGAATACAACATCACGAGATACAAAGAACTCATTTGTATCTAAGTCATAGAGTCTCCATCCTTTCTTGCCGAAAGGGTACCCAACAAATATGCACCTTCGACTTTGAGAACCAAACTTGTCTTTGTCACGCATTTGATAATGATCATGACATAAACATCCAAAAACACAAATATGTTTGTAAGTTGGTTCCTTCCCAAACAACAATTCACAATGACTCTTTCCATCAAGTAAAGGCCTTGGAGTACAGTTAATCAGATATCCTGCAGTCAACACACATTCACCCCAAAAACTCACCGGTAAATTTGCCTGAAAACGCAAAGCGCATGCAACATTCAGGATATGGCGATGCTTGCGTTCCACCCTGCCATTTTGCTGAGGTGTCCCAACACATGATGTTTGGTGAATAATGCCATGAATATCACAATAATTACTCAAGGCTATAAATTCCAACCCATTATCACTCCTTATTACCCGAACCTTACTGTCAAATTGGGTCATTACCATGGCACAAAATTTCACAATGTTAGCACTAACTTTACTCTTTTTTGCCATCAAATAAATCCACACTGCCCGTGAGTAATCATCAATGATGGTCAAAAAGTATATAGCACCACATGAAGCATGAGTACAGTATGGTCCCCAAACATCACAATGAATCAAGGCAAAAGGTGTAGAAGCTTTATTATGGCTCAAAGGAAACACATCATGGGTTTGTTTAGCTCTTAAACGAATATCACATAACTCACTGTGTGTTTCTTGACTAGCAATTTTATTTTTAAAAGTAGGAAGTAGACTAACAACTTATTTTGAGGGGTGTCCCATTCGCCTATGCCACAGTTCATATGAGTCCATCTTCGCTAGCCTGCATGCACCAGTCCTTGCCACACAACGTCAAAGATAAACCCCATCATGCTTCTCACCCGCATCAATCACTGTCCTCGAAGTGGGGTCCTACATTACACATAATTTGTCAGAAAACGTGACTGTACATTTTAATTCATCAATAAATTAAGACAGATATCAAATTGCAACTCAAGTTGGGAACATATAAAACATGTTTTAAGATCAATCTTTTCCCAAGCTGCACTTCTCCTTCTTGCAACGCCATCATATTCTTTCCATCAGGAAGTCCAACGGCACAAGGAGGAATTTCATGCATATTCTTCAATAGCTCCAAATTCCCGATCATATTGTGAGAGCATCCCAAATCTATCAACCACATGTTCTTACCCGTCAATTTCTCTGAAGTGGATTCCTTGTGTGAATTGATCATTGCCATTAGCGTTGCCCACTGTTCATCATTAAGTCCGGGAAAACCAGCTTTATCGTTGGTCCGAACAGCCGCAATTTCATGCATATCCTTGTGTCTGGACAGCATTGGCAGCCACAGTACCAGACCCTCCTCGACCCCTTCCGGTTCCTGTGCCTCGACCTCCTCGTCCCCCACGACCACCAAAGCGACCTCCTTTGCTTGCAAACCACCAATCTGGGTAGCCTACAAGCTGAAAACATTCGAGCACCTCATGTCCAGTCTTTCCACAGTGAGAGCACATCTTCTCATCCTTGTTCGTAGCTTTGGTTCTATTTCCAGTTTGGAGAGCAAATCCAACAACCTGTCCTCGTTCTTCACGTGCTCGAGCCACCGTTTTGTGTCGTTCCTCTTGCACAATTATTGCATATATTCGATTCAATGAAGGTAAAGGATCTGTACTTAAAATATTTGACCTAACAGTGCCATAAACTGCACTGTCAAGGCCCATGAGAAATTGATGAATTTTCTCCTTTTCCCACTCCAACGCTAACTCGGTTTCCGCTCCACACTTGCATCCACTACACGTGCATTGTGGGTTCTTCACATACCCAACCAACTCCTCCCACATGGTCTTCATCTTCCCATAATATGCAGATATGGTCATGCCTTCTTGTTTGCAATTGGCCAAGTCACTCTTTAATTGGTGAATTCGCAGATCATTCCCAATGGCGAACCATTCCGGAAGATCCTCCCAAAGTTCCTTTGCCGTCTCCATATAGGAGATCGTAGACCGGAGTCTAGGTTCTATGGTATTGAATATCCATGCTACCAACATGGAATTCACACTATACAAATCTTCTAATTCGTTGGAATCATCACCAGGTTTCGTCACATTACCTTCAAGAAAAGCCAATTTCTTCTTTGCCCGAAACACGTTCTTCATGGCTTTGGCCCATTCATCATAGTTATCGCCTTTCAAGATGATAGGTGTCACGACCAAGCCGGGGTTGTCCTGCGAACCAAGATAGTAAGGAGATTTCGAATCAACCATAGTGTAAGTATGGCTCTAATACTATAAAGAATAATTGCAAGGATCGTCGTTCAAAAGAATGGTAATTCTCTGCCTTTCAATAGAGCAAACTGCCCATATATATACAAATACATCAAGAATAAAAATTAGCAACTTCTAAAAGTCTATATACACAAAATTAGCAACTTCCAGCTTCCTAAAACTCCATATGGACAAAATCTTTCTAAATATCTTACAATATCTTACGATATCTTACAACAGTCACTGTGAGAGTGAGTGTTGACCAGCATCACCGGTCACCACTGTTGTGTCAGTCGCATTAGCTGAACACACCGTCGTTGCACTTGGCCCACCTCCGGATTCAAATTAATCAAATGAAATATTCGATTTAATAATTGAAATCGAATTCAAATAGGGATTTTTGATATCCATCGAATATCAAATATTCGATTTAATAGTTGTTTTAAGGATGCTAAGACCACATATATGACTCAACACTGGTCCGCACGGGTTGGTCATTGAGCTCAAAACTACACCTCTGAGGTGATCACCACATGTAAGATGAAGATTGATGTGGATGATATTTGCTATATCACTTTCTTTGGTACTGTAATTGCACTTATTAATTGCGCAGTATCAACGATTACAGCTAATTCTTCAAATTCCAAACAAACTAGAGTACAGTTCTCTTGATAATACATGCACCTTTGAAGCAGAAAAGGAGAAAACAGTTGAATAAACGAGGGAAATTCTCAAAAAGCAGGGAATAGAATCTCATCAATTAATTCACTCAACACTCAGCAACTCAACTGTCATCCCTACTTCGTGATGATCCATCGGCTTGCTAATCGCAGCGTGAGCTTCCTCACTGCTGCTTCCCTCGATAATAGCGTTATGCTGGGAAGCGTTGCCTTTATCTATCTCAGGCTTGTTGGGTTTGGCCATGAGAACACTGTTCGTCTGAGGAGGGTCACCTTTACTTATCGGCGGTGGTGCAGCCCTGGAAAGAATATTGATTCCGGAAGGTGTGCCGGAATCTGTCTTCTTTGTCACCTGTTTGGCCTTGAGAGTAGAGTTGGTCTGAGGGGGATCGCCTCTGTCGATTGGTGGCTTCCTGGGTCTCTTCCTCCTGTCAAAACAATGGGAAAGAGAGCTGATCAGAACAAAAGACCAGTTTTAATGATTCATATTTAGAAAACTGAAGTATAGAGAATAATGAACTTACGTAAGTAGAGAGCTTTGTTGATTCGTGGTTTTCAGGTTTGGCATTTGAGGCGAGTTTCTGGCCATCACCATTGGAGCCGTGAGAGGGAGTACTCTTGTCTGCATGCACAGTGATGAAGATGATCGATCGTCTTAATTTCAAAGTCTTGCTGGGTGCTAGCTTCTCAATCAGGTAGAGTTATATATAGATGAATAATGGGTTCTTTCCTGAGTCAGTGAAACCGTGTTTGATTAATTGATTCTACTTTCAAAGTCTTGTGGGCTTGAATTACAGATTAACAGAGTCAATACAAAGGAGGAGGAAAGGTTGACTTGGCCAAACTGGGGGCAAGAGATGAATCAGTCTAGCTAATATCCTGTCAGCTTGCATATAAACTGAATCCAAAAATTCATTAAAGAGTTTTTGATTGAGTGATGTTGATCATGAATTCATGATCGATTGTTTTTGGTTAATTAATGCTAATACTTAAGCTTATCTAGACTTAGTAATTTATTAATGCCTGGTCTATTGACTTGTCCATGTCGTAAAATGACAGCTTTCTATAAGGCTCCGTTTGGTTTGTGGGAAGATTTGGGTGGGATGGAAAAAAAAATAGAATCGAATGGGAAAATGTAAAAATTTAGCTTTTAATTGTTTGGTTTTATATAGGAAAATAGTAGGAACTTTTCCATCACAAAACAGAGTTCTCAGAGGTTCAATCCACAGTGGCAGAAGGTAGAAGGGCAAACCTAGCAGCGGTGGTGGTGGTGATTACCAGCAATGGTGGCGGCAGTGGTGGTGCAGTAGCGGCAATGGTTACCAGCAACGATGATGGTTACCAGAAGGGAAGGAGAAAGTGAAGATGGTGGTGGCAGAAGGTAGAAGGGAAAACCCAGCAGCGGTGGTGGCAGTGGTGGTTTCTAGAAGGGAAGGAGAAAGTGAGAAGGTGGGGCAAAGGATGAGGATGATGAAACTCGAGTTTTCTCGAGTTTTTCCACCGAGGTCGCACTATTTTGGTGTGACCCCGATTACACAATTTTGGGATCTCACATCCTAGTTTTTTCTCATCCCATCCCCCTATTTCCCTCAAGACAAATGAGAGAAAAAGAAATATTTTTAGAATATTCCCTTTTTCTCATCCCCATCCCACAAATCAAACGGAGCCTAATGGTTGAACCTTAGCGGTCACAACGGTGGACCCTAAGCCACCAACTACTGTTAGGACAGTTTGAGAAATGCGCACAAAGAACTGGTACAAAGGAATTCGAATACAATGTCTACCCACATAACATTGCAGCCACACATGGAGAACATTTCATCCTTCTACATAGTAATATGCAGGGGAGATACCACTATCTCTAACCCAAAAGGGAGCCGATGCCTCTCTGGTTCTTCCATTGGGAGATTGAATAGTAAAAGATGCATTGAAAATGAGGGTAAAAATGGCATTAAAAAAAATACCAGCCATATCAAATGTCCTTAAACATTTTGTTTGACAGTTGGGATCTGTTTGGCACAATGCTGTAAGCATGTTAAATAAGCACCTGAAAATTTTTTTATACCTGTCCTTTAAAATACCCTCACTCCATCCTTGAAAAAGTGTTAACCCGGAATCAAATCCCGCAACCAGAGCACATTGGGAAAAAGGGGTTTAGAAAAGTTATTATTAAAAAAAGAAAAAGATTAATTAAAACCCACTTTTGACATTTATCAAAATACTTATTTAATATTTAATTATACTGTGTCTACTGGATTCGATCCCTTTGTTTGACAGACAAATGTCCTGTTTGTATCATGTGGGGCCCTTTTTTAAGGTACATAAAAATTGTTTTTGAAAGTTCAAAGTATATATAATAATTCTTGAATGTATAGAATATATAAATAATTAACACTAAAAAAATAAAGACTACAAGGAGCCGGAAGGGTGTGGACCTTCTATTTATGCTGTCTTTGTTTGACTAGTGTAGTTAAAACTCTCTCATCTAGTCATCTCTTATAACGAGAAACGGCTAAGCAAAGAGCCAAAGACCAGGTCCAGGTCCAGGTCCAACGTCCAAAGTCTGTTCACACTAGTAACCAATGTTGTAATGGGACAAAAACTGGAATGCTCCATGGGTCTCGGTTTTGCCCATTATCCGGCAGTTAACAAAATAATATTTAATATATTTATTTTTAATTTTTCTTCAAAAGGTTAATATTTACGTTCAAATGTTAACATTATAAAAATTTTAATATTAAAATTAATTTAAATTATTAATATAAAATAATATTTATAAAATGTTAATACTATAAAAAATATAATGGAACAAACTAGAAAGCCCCTCCAATCTTGAGAAGAGAGAAGTTTGAGGCCCGAAAAAGTAACCAAAGGGGAAAACGTGAGAGTGAACGACGCAATGAAAGTAGGGAATGACCCCATGAGCAGAGAGGAGCAATAGAAGTGATGTTTCACTGGACCATCATCACCGTCACCGATTGGACAAGATGCCAAGTCTGGAACAACCCCCACATGAGGTTGAGTTATCTTACCTCGGGAAGAGGAAAAGTGACGATCACTACCACCGCCATCACCATCAACAACGGCGGTTGAAGCCAGAAACAGAGTTGCCGCCATCACCACCTCTCTTACTATACTTTTCTTTTTTTCCCCTTACTCCCGCTACAACTAGACCAGAAAATAGAGTTGTTCTCCCCTTGTACAATAAGCTTCATCCAGGCCCTATTTAGCATTGATTCTTCAACTCAATCGAAGCACCCTTTATGCAAGATTCTTCATTCCGTTATGCTTAGGCTAAGCCCAATTCGACTATATACATTGGCATTGTATATTTTTATACATATTTACATACAATACAAGAAATATGATTTTTAGTGGCAGCTTTGAGGTGGCAAAAAAAGGTAATTACTGTTTCCCATTTTCTTCTCTTTCTCTTTCTCTCTCTCCCCTAAGGTTCAGAATCACAGGTCTGACCATGGTTCTCTCCCTCTCTCTCTCTCTCTCTCCCCCCTCCTGACCTAACAAGTCTAAACCATGGTTCAAAACCACCAGTCCGGGTTTCCTACTAACTCAATTCTACAATCCTCTCTATTAACCCAATAAAACAATGCCATCTATACCTAAACATGTTTTAGAATCCTAACTTGTGCAAATAATTAACAGTTGTTATTGCCCTTTTGTTAGACATCTTTTCCTAAAAAAATTATTTTTCTTGTGAACGATTTCTTTGTAGTTCCTCTCACCCTCTCTTTTTTGGTGTTATTGGAATTTGTTATATTCACTGGAATGGATGACCTCAAGCATACATTTCACTACACAACCATTGAACTAGAATCAACCACGATGAATGCACAGGAGGTGATGAGAAAAAGCGAGGAATATGTAAAGCAGTTGCTTGATCTCCTGTAGCTTGCAAGAAAGAGATGAAGCACAACATCAGTTGCAGAAACTACTTAACAATGCCTTGCCATTAGGTCCAACTGAAATCTGCACTGTTTTCCCATGTGTTTAGCCTGAGAGTCCTCATTTGCAACCAAAGACGGAAAATTCAAGTGTTACTGAGTCTGATAGTCTCTCTAAAACATTCAATCACCACTCCCATGATTCCTTCAATGATGCAATTTCATCATTTGAGCTCACAAACATGAACATTGCTGATTCAAGTAACACAGGCGTGCAACATCACCCCTTTGTACAAGGATGTAACAGGTTAATCCCCATGGATATGGTATCTGCTAGAAATAGTGTTATCGTGTCTAAAGGTTCAACAGAGGTGGATCGGGCTTCTCTAGTAATTGATAATCTGGTTAAGGGAAAGCAGCTTCCCCAAAAGGGGAGACTCTTGCATGCTGTAATAGAAGCAGGACCACTGCTTCAAACAATTATCGTGGCAGGTCCTCTACCTCAGTGGCAAAATCCTCCCCCTCTTCAGCCATTAAAGGGTGTGATCCTGAAACAATTAATCGGGCTCCAGATGCCAACCCAAATTACAATGTTCAAACTTCTTCATCGGTGAATATAACAAATTTCGGCAACACCAGAAAGGAGAGGGTGAGAGGAACTACAAAGAAATCATGCACAAGTAAAAGAATTTTTTAGGAAAAGATGTCTGACGGAAGAGCAATAACAATTATTAACTATTTGCACAAGTTAGGATTCTAAAGCATGTTTAGGTATAAATGGCATTGTTTTATTGGGTTAGTAGAGAGGATTGTAGAATTGAGTTAGTAGGAAATCCGAACTGCAAAACCACATGACAGAACTTCTCTCTCTCTCCCAAATACTAGAGAAAGATCCCATTTAGTTCTCTAGAGGCAATTGATTGGTCAAGTCAGGTTTGTTGATTTTGTGTGAAAGATCAACCCAAACCGGACCCAATTATTAAATGAAAGGAAGAAAAGATCCAAATAGATTGCCCAGGCTATTCAGTTATCATCTATACAACAGCTTAGTGTTTGAAAGTTCTCTCTCTTTCTCTCATAAGATTCAGAACCATGGTTCATGGTTCAGACCACTCCTCAACCACTCTCTCCATCCCTCACTAACCTGATTAGGTAAAACAAATTATAAACCATGGTTTTGAACCCTAAATAAACTATCTAGTTTGCTTAATTGAACCATCTTGAGAGACAAGTTACGAATTCCCATCTCACCATCTAGACCCACTCTCCTGCAACAATGTTTATTTAGCAAAACTAGTTAATGTGTTCAGACATTTAAGCATACACATGCAATAAGAGTAATCAAAGACCACTCAACTTGGGAATAATAGACATCAACAATTGTATTTGGCAGTTTGAGGTGTTGGAAGCTGCAACAGAGGTCTAACATGATGTTGACCTCTATGGGATGATGATCTACCCCTCTGGTATCATGCCCCACCTCTACATGTTGATGATCTACCCCCACCCATTGCTGTTTTGTTAGCTAACTGATAAATTAACCCATTCGACCCGTAAAAACCATCATTTAACCAGACCCAGAAAGGCCACTGGTTCCTGGTTTTTATGATCCAACCATTCGTTTTGAGTCAAGAAGTCTTACAATACTGCCCAGTAACTTTAAAATTTTTTATCTAAATTAAGAGATATGATCTAACTTCACCCACCAATGGATCATTTTCTCGATTTTGTTTGAATCAATTACTTTCAAAATCTTACTTATATATACCTTAAATCTAATAAATAAAAGGTAAAAAACAAAAATAGCCTTAACTGTTTATTAAATTTTCAAACACCGCCCCGCCCTCCTGTTCCTTGCACTTGAATCACTATTTATCCGACTCTCCTACTGCACGATCCACCTCTCTGTGACTCTTTCTCTCTTCCCTTCCGACACAAATTCTTCCTTCTCAGGATTCCAATAATACAGACAATCCACCGGTCTCTGGACGAGAATCACATCGACCACCGGTCCACCTAGCTAGTAGATGTTTACGCCAAAAATAACATTTTATTAAAAATATTACTTTTATTGATATTAGGGCACAAAAGTTGCCCTTATCTGCTATAATCCCTACATATCCACATTCCAACAGTCACTGGAGCAAAGCATGTAAAACCAAGTGCAGGTCAATCCGAGTTGATATGTCCTGTCATTTGTTGTTTCTTTTTCTGTTACATCAACTCATCGGCGAAAGCACACACATAGGGGTGCTCAGCCTTTTTTTAACCGAACCAATAATACCGATTTTTGGAAAGCTGGTAACCAAAACTAAATCGAAATCAATCGGTTAACCATCGGTTCGGTTTATCAGTTTTTCGGTTTTTTATTTTTATAATATATATTATAAAAACATATATAAATATATATAATATTATATTTTAAAAAATAAATAATATATCATATATTATAAATATATATTTATATATATATAACTCATATTTATTAATTTATAATCTATAAAAAATATTAAATATATAATATACATAAATATATATATAATATATAGAAATATATGTATATTGGTCTATTCGGTTAACCGTCGGTTTTCTAAATTAGTTAACCAAAATCGAACCTGTACCTTCGATTTTTTAAAACACCAAACCGACCGGTTCAATTAACCAATTTTTTGGTTTGGTTTTTCAGTTTTTTTTCTCACCCCAACCATCCATCACCTTCTTAGGGCTTACCAACTTATCTGTTGTATATTTTTAAGGTAAATTATAAAGATCCCCCTTGTACTTTGTTTTGCGACAAAGACCCCCTATACTATGACTGTGAGGCAAAGACCCCCTTGACCGTTAAGTCAGATAACGGAATGTGTTAAATTACCAAAATAGCTACTAAACTTCTTCTATTTTCTTTTTTTTATCCTTTTTCTTTTAAAATCTATTCAACCTATCGCTTTCCCTTTCTTCTCTTCTTTTATCCTCCCTCACCATCCTCTCTCATTATCTCCCAAGTCTCCTAAATGAAAGGACAGAAGAAATCCATTTGTCATCTTCCCTTTCTTCTCTTCTCTCTGTATTTAATCTCGTCTTTATAGCCATACTGACCACATGCTTTTTGCAGATGACGATGAACAGAGCGAGTGCAGCCAGTACTCCAACGATTATTGCCACTGTCTTTGCGATTTGGTGGAGGTATTTGTAGGCAACCATAAAAAGCAAAAGTAGTAAGTGGAATTTTTCTACAATTAAGCAAGTCTACTTGATGCCTTTCTCTCTCATCCGTTGGTTTGTTGAGGTGCGATGAGAAAGCCAAAAAAGAAAACATTTTCATCAGAGAAAAGGAAATGCAGACACATATGCGTATCTTTAAGAAACACTACTTAATTATTTCGATATTTGGATGAAAGTGGAGGAGCTAATTACTGCCTTGAACTTTATAAAAGAAAGTCAGTGGTAACCCTTCAAACATAGTTCTCTAAGCTTTTTCTCTGGAAATGGCTGCTCTTGCTGAACATATATCCTTGGTAGTTGTTACTTGGTAGTTAGACTTAGTAGCTTAAGATTGTTGAGCTATTTTAGTTCACTGCGTAGTGGATATGACCTTATTGATCATCGACTGAAGCTTAGCCGCTTCTACGTCTAGTGGTACTAATGTCTCTCTCTGTCTCTGTGAGATTTTTCTGAGATTTCTACTTAACACACTCACAAGCAAGAAAATACAAGGAAAAATGCAAAAAAAGTAATACGAAATTATGAATTGCACTTGAAGGGGAACCATAGTAGCCAGAGGCCCAGTATCGAGCATAGCACTGGGCCAAGTAGACATCGGCTACTGATGCCGACCCGCATGCATTCTTCAGCTTCCCGACGGTTTCCGAAAGACATGAAGAACAATCGGCAGAACTCAGATCCCCCAAACACTGAGCAAAACCCTCCAGACCCCAGGCTGCTAACTTGAAAACCATTTGCTCCCTGCAAATCAGCAAGAACATCGTCCCTGCGCTTAAAGAACTCAACATCATTACTAGAATCGCGACTGCATTTTTTGTATACTAGTGTCATGTCGAGTTTCCCCAAGAAGTTGGCATTGTCGTATCTTAGAAAGCACCCTTCTAACTGTAAACTAGCTGCTATTGAGTAAGGGCACACCAAACTAATCTGGCTAACGGCATTTTGGACACACCACGAACAGTCACTTGTCTTCAAATCACCTCTGCATTGGTATAGCCCATAGACCGCTGCATCCACCGGCATTGAGGTGCCATTTGCCACTGTAAAGCTGTTATAAGCAGACTGAGAGGCTGATATTGCAATGGAAGACAGTAGGGAGTTGAGGTTGGCTTCAAAGGGTGAGCTGGGTTGGTGTTTGTCTGGAGAGCAGCCCCCATAGATGAAAGTATGAGGATTACCGCCTCACGATCCCATTCCTATATCGGGATTACTGCCGCTCCCTAGATGAAAGTATGAGCAGCCGTCATGAGGTCGGAGAAGATGAACAATATTTTTCTCATCCAAAATAGTTATTACAAGGGTAGCATGGGGATTAAAAAATATTGCAATGGCCTTTCTGGACGAAAGGCTTACGGAAGAGGGTCTTTGTCTCATGGTCATAGTATAAGGGGGGTCTTTGTCGCAAAACAAAGTATAGGGGGGTCTTTGTAATTTACCCCTATTTTTATTTTCAAGCAAATCGTAAATTTGAAAGTGGAAAATGAATTTAAATCTCGAGGAGACTTGACTTCTCTCTTATTAATTACTTAGGGTCCATTTGGTTCATAGTTAGAATTGGAATTAGAATCGGAATAGGATTGGTCTATTTGATTTAGACAAAAATTGGAATCAAAATTGGGATATAAGGGAGGGGAGGGAATAACCACTCTCATGGGCATTATTTTTTTGGATTTTGAGAGGGAGAAAATTAGTCAATGAGATTTTGATTACTATTGACCAGGAAACCCATGTTAAGTGGGTAAATAATTTTCCTAGGTATGAAGAAAGTTGCCAACACTTGAATAGGACAAAAATGCCCCTTTTAATAATGGATGTATTTGTACTAAAATGATCATTGCCTTATTTACATGGAAAATAAAAGAACACGGGTAAATTCACTAACCTGATAAATCTTTCTTAGAAAACACTTACCCAGGTAAATGCCAGGTAATTAACTTAACTAAAAGTTGAAATTATGATTTTAATTCCACCCAACTAAACAGTTGAAATTATAATTCTGATTCTAGCTAGACTTCTATTGCCATGAACCAAATAGACCCTTATTACAAATGAAGAAAATGTAGTTTACTAAATAAAAAGAAAATTCTCATAAAGAGAATAATGTAGTTTACTAAATGAAGAAAATTCTCATAAAGCAAAGCTAAAAAAAAAAAAAATGCCAATCCATTTGCTATCTATTTATGTTTCTCACTTCCTTCCTGGCTGCTTCCACTGTTTCCCTTGATAGTAGTCTTCTGGGTTGTTGTTGTTTTCTTCCTGGCTACTTCCACAGCTTCACTCTTTTCATTGATAATACCTTTCTGACTTGTTGCATTCTTTTTGGGCGCCTTACTGCTTACCGAAGAAGAGTCACCTTTACTGGATGCTTTGTCGTTTCCCAACAACAACGTTCCTTGTTTGATGGTAGCATTCTGCGGCTCATCGTTACGTTTATTACTGGATGGTTTATTGTTTTCCAATAACGGCGTTCCCTGTATGGTAGCATTCTGCGGCTTATCACTCCGACCTGTTGCGTTCTTCTTGGATACCTTGATATCATCCTTCAGCTTGTTGCAATTGCCCTTGCCCATGAAAACACGTACGATTTGTCTGAGGACTGAGGATCTCTTCTACTTTTCTCCGGGTTCGCTGGTGATGGTGAATCCTTGTCCCAGGTAAGAATATAATACTACTTCTCTCCAAAGGTTTGCCGGAATATATCTTCTTCCACTCCTGATATTGGCCTTTATTGGATCGTTTTGCATGCCGCTATCTAGCTATGGTTTGCTCCTTGGGAGTAGTGCAACTTTTTTGTTGATCTGTAGGGGCCGATCACCTTTTTATCTGCTGGTGGCTTCTTAGATCTCTTATAGACGATTCCTTTAATTTGTCAAAACAATGAGAAAGCTAACTGATCGATGATCAGAACCAAAAGAAAAAAAAAAAAAACTAGATTTAATGAACTTACATAAGTAGAGCCCTTCGTTGATTCCTAGCTTTAAGATCGATTGGGCATTTGAGACGAGTTTGTGGTCACCATTTTAAACCATGAGAGGGAGGAGTCTTGGGCTTTTGGCTACACAGTGATCATCTTTCAGTGTCTTGTAGGATGCTTATATATGCCTCAATCAAGCAGATATATAAATAGATGAATGGGTTCTTCCTAATCGGTGAAACCAGGTTCGATTTGAAGAGTTGATTTAGAAAACTGGGGGCAAGACCAGTCCCAGTCGGTATAAATTAGTCCGGTGTCATGTCAACTTGCATATAAACTGAATCGAAATGACAATTTAATTTGCACTTCTTTAGAAAGCTTTTCAATTTGGTGGTTGGTGTTCCATCGTGACATCGTCATCAATTGTTTCTTGTTAATCAACACTATATTTTAAAGTTATCTACACTTCGATAATTTATTAATGGCAATGGCTGGTCCATTGACTTTTTCTGTTTTTTCATAAACGTCTGTTGACTTCTTCATGCATGCCGTCATAATGCCGCGTTTGGCCACTTTGGAGACCTGGGATTAAAATTAAAAAAAAAAAAAAAAACTATAACAACAAAATTAAACTAAATTAAAATTTTGTTGTATTGTAATTAAACTCTCCATCAGGGAATTACTGAATTAGAATTTTCTTGTTTGGCATTTGGGTGTGCAAATGGAATTTATGTAAATGAAGAAGCCCGGTCGTAATGGTACTAATACCATCCATCACCAAATATGGTTTTAAAAAACGCCAAACAAGTAAAGATTTAGGCTTCATTTGGCACATTTTTTTCGTGTGTGCTGTCGGCTTTTTAGAAATTCGGCAGCCCACGTTTTGGTCATTTCCCATTTGGTTGGATAAAAGTCTAGTCATCAAAAGCCACAGCCTCGAAAATACATAGAAAACCCATTTCAGGCTATTTTTGGGAAGCTCCAAATAGAGCTTTTCACCTTTTTTCAACTCGTCTTCATGAGAAAAAACACGCCTTAACCAAACGATTTTCAAGCTATTAAGATCTTAATGCAAAAGCTCACGTCATCTTTTGGCTGTCAGGTCTACCTGAATATCTTCTAAAAAAGGACTTCCCAAACGTCACCTTAGAAATGAGAAGCCGGAAGTGTGGTCCTTCTGTGCTTGTCTTTGCTTGGCCAGCTACAATTATAACTCTCATCTTTGATAATGAGAAACAGCTTAAGAAACTAAGCAAGACTAGGTCCACATCCAGAGTCTATCAACACTAGTAACTAGGGGTGAAAATGGGTCGATTCAGTTCGATTCCATGGAAAAACCTGGAACCTACCCTATAAGGGTCGGTTCTAAGTTTTTGGATCCAGAACCTGCCCTGTGAAGGTTAGTTCCAAGGTCTACCCATGGAACCTGTTATTTGTTTACTTTTCCCTTTAAAAAAAGCATATTCTTTAAAAACTTGAATTTTAATAAGGAAAAATTCCTAGTTAGTACCCAGAACTTTAGGGGTTGTGTCAATTCAATCCCCAAACTTCAAAGTGTGTCTACGCGGTACCTCAAACTTTTAGAATGTGTCTAATAGGTCCTTATCATTAATAATCCATCAGTTAATTTGAAAATGTCAAGATTGCCCACCAGGTGTCATCTAATTTTCTTTATCTACCACTTCCACATAAAATAATTTAAACTTGAAATCTTGATTCCAATAAACTATGTTGTTGTTCCACCTTGATTCCAAGAAATATTGTTTTCCAGCTTGTAGAATGATAAATTACCAATAACCAACGATGAATCTGTGGTTAATGAAGTCAAATTCAAACACAAATAAATTCTAAAATAAGCAAAAAGAAACTAAGTTATACCATTGTGATGCAACATTAACAATCAACAGAACCTTTCCCTTGTAAATGCTAAGATCAACATCATTTCCCCTTGCATCCTAGTTGATATAGGAAGGTTGTAGCAACTATTCAAGATGGATTTTAGAATATACAGGAAATTTTCATCAGCTACATAAAATTTAAAAAAATAATAAAGAATATACAAGAAACTGTAGCAATGGGGGTTTCAGCCATTGCTGGAACTTGGTCAATTCCCAAGCGGTTGATTTGTTCAAATCTGTTCTTGGCACTATCTTCAGTTCCTAGAACTATCATAGCAATGGTGCAGCTCTTCAGTCTCAAGGTAGAAGACAATAAACAATGTCTTCTTGCAAGGGTAGTTTTGATGTTTTAAAAGTTTTAAGTGGCACATGTCATCACATGATATAGAGAACTGACAGGTTGTTAATAGCAGGGACCTATTAGACACATTCTAAAAGTTCAGGATATTGTGTAAACATGTTCAGGATACTGCATAGACATGTTTTGAAGTTTGGGGACTGACTTGACACAACCCCTAAAGTTCAGGGTAGTGATCAGGAATTTTCCCTTTTAATAAGTATAATATATATAGTAAACTTATGTTATCTTTGTTGATTAAATTGAGTAAGTTAATATGTAGAATATATCATTATATGGCTCAAAACTTATAATTAAAATTTAAATTTTGTAAACATTACCTTTTACATTAACTACTATACGCATTCAAATATTAACATGAAAACAAATGATCGAATCACTTTAAGTAACTCAATGGTCAAGTGAGACCATGGCATTTGTAACTATTTATTCGGTTCAAATTTTTACATCCCTAAAGTATTTTTGGATTTATTTCAAGGCAAGTTTGGTTCCAAGGCAGATTCCACCAAAGCCAACCAAGACCAATTCATCAGGCCGGTTCAAATAAGATAAACCCATAGACCCTAGAATACCCAACTTTTTTTCATTTATCCCAATAACAAGACCAGACCTCACCCATGGATGAGACCAGATTCAGTCCTCACACTGTGCTTACAGTCTTTTAGAACCATACATTGGAAACATTTCCAAATTTATATATTTTATTCATGGGGGGATATTTCCATTGCACAAATGTAATAGATCTTGTAAATACAGATCGACCAGCAAAGCATTGGGTGGATCAACTACATCGCTGCAGTCTAAGGCATGCTAGATCTGACTTTTTATCTATAAATTGTGTACATATTAATAGAAAGCACAACCAAGCTGCCCATCTTTTTGCTTACATGTCATGCATGGGGCAGTTATGTATCCAATATGACTCTAGACGATCTTCTCATGTAGCTCTTTCTACAATCAGTTAATGAAGATCTCTTTCTTTTGCAAAAAAAAAAAAAAATGTAATTGGCATCGGAATAATATATTCTTCCCGCTTGTTTGGTTCAAACAGGAGGAATGGAATAAGATCAGTTAGGATAGATTTTCATTCCTAGAGAAAGAATAAATGGCCATTCTCTTGAATGAGGGAATGCCATTCCACCAGGAATGGAAATAGGATTCCAATTCTGATTTCATATCCCTATTCCTGCAAAACAAATAAATCCTAAGTATTTGCTTGCTCATTTGAGACTGTCATACGGGTACAACTTGGGTGCCCCCAACCCAAAATTTTATAGGGATAAGTGGACTGCAATCTAACTCAGAAATCTGAAATTGCAACCCCCTCCTAGTCTGTTAGTAGCTCCCCCCTACAAACCGCATCCTGCCCGTGAATTTGGCATCAATCCACAGGCAGAATTCATCTGACCTGTACGGTGGGGGTCAGACTTCTGAGGTGGATTGAATTATAAAATCCCCAATTTTATACATAAACTGATTTTTATTTTTCCAGATGTGACCAAACCTAACCATTAGGTAGCCCAATCCTAACCCAACTCTAGGCCAGCCTGAACCCAGATTATGCATGCCTATGAACAAAATACAATATTCTTATTTGATGGTTTAAATAATTGATGCTAAATAGGTTTAGGACCATTTTATAATTACATTGAACCTAACGAGCCTGCCAGAACCCGACCGAGTGGACTGACCAACCCAAGTCTATTCCATCCTCCAAAGCCCAACTCAAGTGTCAAATTTTAGTTTAGACTGGGCCTCGATTGGGTAAATTGGACTTGAACTTGGGTTCGCTTCGTATTCAGGCATTAGGCCCAAGTCTTCAAGTTGGGCTTGGATTGACCTTAACTGCCTAGTCTGCCTTTTCTCTACTCCTGATTGGATTAATTATTAAGGTACCTAACACAGGAGTGTGAGCCATTGTGAAAATGGTTACCTACCACCAGAGTGAAAACTGCCTAAAGTGAAGCCGCTGAGACATCGATTACAGAAGCATAGTCGTATGTTACAGTTCTAAATGGTTGAAGTGCTTGATTTAACAATGTTTTGAACATAAAGGGGCAAAATTGGTACTACAAGAAGGCATATATAAGTAGTTTAGAAGAAGGCATATATAAGTAGTTTAGAAGGCATATATAAGGCAAAATTGGTACTACAGCTCTAAGCGTTTTGGGATTATTTTATGTCCTGTGGAGCTAGTTTAGAAGAATGCATATATAAGTAGTTTTTCAAACTGCAGGGTTATATATATGGATTGGGCTATGATGCTAGAAAGACATCATATCTGAAAAACTTGTGACCAATCAACCAGTATCATAAACGTTTTAACCAATTAGATGATATTTAACAAAATTCACAGGTGGGTAATGATTGGTCAAAGCTCTTCGGGTACTATGTTTTTCCGGCATCATAGATTTTCCCTAATTAACCATTTTTTCATTTTCCAAACGAAGTTTATCCAGACAGAGGCACCACGATGGGGATCTGAATTTAAGAATAATGAACTAGGTAATCCTATCCCTATTTTCTTTGTTCTCTTCTACGATCGTTTTTTCTGATATTCAAAAGATTCATTAGGTGTCATACAACCAAACAAAAGAAAAGGACATTGAGTGTTAAATGGTTCAAGAGTAAAACTACAAAGAAAAAAAAAATCCCCTTCAGTGAATGGTTATACACTTGCACATGTTCCCAATGGTGTTTACCTGCGCTTTTTCCCCCTCTGCTTCTTCCCTCCTTTGTTCTTTCCAGACTGTTTTCTCTTTTTTCCTTCAGTGAAAACATCTGTCTGATTATCTCTGTCTCTAGATGTAGCAGGCCGCAATAGATGCTTCACATCCAATACACCGTTCCTAAAATAGCCCTCACTTGACTTCAGCACCCTGTCCTCTGTCTTGCGCTTCTCGGCTGCTTTATTAGCATTTACATGGTTATGTCCAAAGCGTCCAAGAACCATGCCCTGATACATGAACAAATTTCAGCACCACAGTTTTGAAATGGTTATTACTTACTAGAGAACAAGAGACAATCTCATGAACCACATCAGTCACCTCTTGAAGCATTTTCTGTTCTCTTTCCTTTTGTTTCTTCATGGTCAATCTTGCTACACTTAGTGGTATTCTGTGTTTCTTTTGAGGCTGTGCCAACGAGAAAACTTAAATAAGACAATGCAATCGCATCGCAGACTTTGGCTATAGGTTTATAATGGCAGGAATGAATGGGAAATTGGAAATACACAAAATTGTCACCTTTCCGCCCAACTGCTCAGCTACCCTCCGATTCTCCATTTGTTTCCTCTCTTTCCAGGTCATGTCAGAGGTAACTAAACCAATAAAAAGTTGCAAGTGAATATTTGAAAAAAAAAAAAAAAAATAGAAAGGCATGCTGCTTTTTTGATAAGAGTAATAGAAGGCATACTGCTGAAGAATGTGCAAAAATGTGACATTAGCATAAATAAATGAAGACGCAAGCATGATGCCCTTTTCCATTTATTTAATTGTAGACTAAATCAATGGTCAATCAAGTAAAGTTATTGAGGCAATGCCTAGGTGACAAGAATTTTCTTTGTTTATCTTTCTGGTGGTGGTGGTGGGGGAGGATCAACATATGCCTTGCCCTGTATTTCAAAATAAGTGTAACAATTATAGGCCTAGTGTAGCTAAACCATATCATATTGTATAAAATTTGGTAAAGGAGTGTAAAGGGAATCCTTAAAAATAAAATAACTGCTTGCTGATCAAAAAATAGAATAAAATGACCACTGACAAGCAATAGTAAAATCTTGGGCTGACACGCATGAAAAAGTGGGTTCTAGTTGGATGGCATCTATTTCCATGTTAAAATGCCAGACAGAAAATCTGTATCAAATTAATCCATACAAAGTCCCCAAACAGTCCAAGTTCTCCTAGAAATTTTGTGCAAATTTCAATGCATCCTATTCGATGCCATAGGAAGACAAAAGTGACGAATTCTGTTTTCCTTTTTCTTTCTTCCTTGCAAATGATGCATTGTGAACAACTTGTTAATCATCAATGACAGATTTAACCAAGTCAAAGCAGTGGAAGGCAAACTTAGGTATTACTCTTCTTTTGTTAGAAACTTTCTGATGTAATTCATATTTTTAAGGGTGGTGATTTAAGGTTCCCTTAGTGCCCAGAAGCAGTAGCTGCAGTAGGGGTGATCATTTCTAAATTCTAACCCAGCCAACAAATTTCCAGGCCTGGACCTGGGTTTTGTGTTCAGGATTGGCCTGGGCCTACTGAAGTATGGGTGATCATATGTGTGTTTTTGCGTTTATTAACTTCAGACCCTGTTTTTCTTGTAACAAATCCCTTTGGAATGTAAGACTAGTCATCAGTCCAAGTTCAGCCTGGTATCATGCGTTTCAAAATAAAAAAGGATGGATAGTATTCTTACTGCAGATCACTTGAACAAAAGGGGATTCTAGATGGCAAGTATTGATTATATGTGAACAGAAAATGAAGACATCAAGCACTTCATATCTCTTATAGTGTGGATGTAGTTAACATTTGAAGAAAAGTACAGAAATATTGAGAGGATGTGTGCTTATATTTCACCAATGATAGTCATCTGGGTGTTAATTCAACAGTAATTTTCAGAAGTCTCAAGAAATTCTTTTGGGTCGAATTTCTGGTCTACTTTAAAGATGAGTCTGTTCTTGTTATTAGAAAGTTTAAGTAGTAGGTGTTTTGGTTTCTTGTTTTTGCTTGGGTATGAAAAGCTTTGTACTGTCCATTTATGATGTCATTGTCTCCTTTTTGTTTTTTGGTGAAGCCTTATCACCTCCCTCCTTTGAGGGACTCTTGCATTCTGTTTTCTTCTTAATAACATTTGCTTTTGTTTTATTATCAAAAAAGGTAAGACCTTGACCTCAAACCATTAGTGCTGATAATCATGGTTGCATCCAATGAGTACTCATTGATATTGATATAAGGTTGCAAGGTGTCACTGTTATGCAATCTTTACCTGTACCAGTTCCCTTGGTTTATCAAGTTCAACTTAATGCTTTTGTCAATAGCAAGGCCTCCTCAACATGACTAATCTGAGGGATAACCAGAAGACATAATTCCTTTTTTTCCTTCATAGAGGTTATCTCCAGCCAAAAGACAACTTCCAATTTCCAAATGCTCCAATAAAATGGATCAAATGCTACTGCTATCAAAAACAGATAAAACAGTACTGGGACTAAAGCTAATGGGTCGCTAATTATTATGGAACAAATAGTTGAAAATAAACTTATAAATGTATCAAACAGAAACACGCAAGAAAGGAACTAGAAAGGAACTAAAATAGAGAAGAAATAAATCAGGGACAAGGAAATGAAAGATTAATAAAAAATAAGGGCCATGACATAATATTTTCTATTGATAGGGATAATGGTTTTTAGGTCCACCTAGGGAGAGAAGACCACCTATCAATTAAATTACATAGGAATCTGAAATATTCATCGTAAATGGATGAGATGGGCAAAATCATCTAATTAACAGCACACTCGTATACTCTCAAATGACATTGAGCCACCAAACTCACGACACTTTCTCATACATAGGAATCTGAAATATTCATCGTAAATGGATGAGATGGGCAAAATCATCTAATTAACAGCACACTCGTATACTCTCAAATGACATTGAGCCACCAAACTCACGACACTTTCTCACCTAATAGAAAGTCACCTGACATCACAGGGATCACCATGAGAGATTGCATTTTTTTATCAGTATGAGAGGTTGCTTTTTTTTTATAGATAGTATGAGAGATTGCTTTTTAAGAAGGTGATGATTGCAAACTTGAAACAACTCTGTTCACAAATGAGACTTGCTAATGCAGATCTAAAATCTAAATCTGTACAAGGATAAATTGCACAAGCATCTTGCAATTTCCCCAGCCGTAATTTGTTCCCTTTTTGGCAAGAAATTTATGACCAGAAAAGAAAAAAAGAGAAATACACAATCTGACACCATCCCCAAAGACATGCACCCAACAACCACTATCAGTAAAACTAAATATGGCTAGCAATGGTTCAGTTCAAGTCTGCCCAACCCGTTCACAGCCCTACTTAAACCTGAACCTTCACAATAAGAAGAGGATAAACCTTTAGGAACATTACCCACTTGAGCAATATGTGCAAGGATAAGTTTCCCCTCCTCAAAGGAACATTACCACATACTCTTTCTTTGCCCAATGCCCACTTGAGCAATCTTAATGAGATTATCACTCCTCTTTCCTAAGGGAACCACTTAAGCCGCTGCCATCTCATCAGCAAAAGTGCTTCTCTTTCCCAGGGAATCTCTAGAATGTATAAGAAACTTTATTTCCTTCCTCAAATCTTGATTTGAACATTGATCTTTGAAGAAAATACATAGTCAACCTCATCTATTGACAATATGTCATCCTAGTCTTCTTTTCTCCTTTGATACTCAATTCCTCAGTTAACAACTCAAACTCCCCTCTTCTAGTGTATATATCTTCCAACTAGTGACAAATGCACTCAGGGCCCTCCAAAATAGGGGTGTTAATGCCCCTATTTATACAGTTATTGCTGTTATATGCCAAGAGTGGGATAGGGTGGGTTATTGCTATCCCAATTAGTCAAGTCATTACACAGTTATACCCATGTATCTTAATATTGTTAGTTAGAAATACAAGGACTTTTTGGTGGCAATACCTAACCTAATTAGAGCAAATGATGGATCCATCGAATCCTTGGTACATTTTGATGAGGGTGAAACCGTACCAGTTCCCTGCTGACAGTGATAGCTCAGACAGAGATAGATGAGATCAGCAGGTCGGATCTGCAAGAAGAAACACGTCAGAGAGCCCGGGGGATGACTCAGGCGAGGGACTCCAACGGTCAAGTTAGCACCGAGCTGACAAGGTAGAAAGAGAGCTAATGAGCAGGGAATCAGAGCAGAGTAAGTACGCAAAAAAGTGAATGTACTTTTGAGGGTGAAGGGTCACCATATAGACCTCGAGGCCCGATGTAGCGTGCCTAACACGTTGGGAGATGCTAAGGTTTATCCGCCCATTGTTTACGGTGAACGCATGCACAACGTTGTGTTCGCCCTTATCTGGTTCCCCATGAAGCGAAGGGAACCGCGTGCCACTGCCATATGGGCTTCATGTCCGCATGCGTTTCAGAGGCGTTAAGTGATGTACACAGATAAGGGAGAACGTGCCACATAGGTCGGAGTGATCCTACAGTCAACGTGATCCCCTAGATCGTGGGTTGCACAAGTCGGAGGGGTAGGTCGTGCTCATGGAATCCAATGGGCGTACATAATGTTTTAAAAGCGCAAGGCGCAAAAAAAGGCATACGGGCCGATTGGTGCCCAAGGTGCAAGGCACAAGGCGAGGCACACACCTTTTTGAAGTAAGGCACAAAAATACAAAAAAAAAAGCTAAAAAATTAAAAAAAATCAAAATGCAAAAAATACCAAAAATATTAAACACAATATTAATAAAAAAATATAAACTTAAGTTTTAAAATAAATGTTTTAAAAAACCTACTATCTAAAATTAAAATACATAAACATAACATGTAAAGCATATTCAAATGAAAATTTAAAAATAAAATCAAACATATAAAATCAAATATATAATATATATTTTATATATTTTATATATTTATATATAATATATTATTTATTATATAAATTATAATTATATAATAATATATAGTATATAATATATTAATAAAATAAACAATTTTTTTCAATTTTATTATACTATTTTATTTAATTATTGTATATATAAGCAATTGTATACATCAAAATTCATATAAAATTAAAATTTTAAGTTTTTTTTCATTTTTTTTAAAATAAATAACTATGGCCGATGCACGGCCCGGCCTGACCCACGGGCCAGACCAGCCCGACTCGGGCCGTAGGCCGTGCCGAGTCGACCCCCCAAAATATCCCGGGGGAGGGAAGCATGGCCTGTGGGCCGCACACGAGTTGTGCCATGCTGGCCCAGCACTGCCTGTTTTACACCTCTAGGTGCACACCTAGGCACACTAAGCATGCGCCTTTTGAAAGGGTTGCACCTAGGACCTAGGCAAGGCGCATACCCTAAAATTCGCCTTGCCTGTGCGCCTAGGCTCATGCAACCTAAACAAGTCAGGGACTTGTTTAGGTTGCATGAGCCGATCTGTTGAGGAGCGTTCAAGCAAGGTCATACCAGGTATGATGCCAAAGTGTCCTAAGATGATTCTTGGCCACCATGTGGCAGCTCGTGATTGAAGGGTCATTTTACCCCTCATCACATTTGTTTCTCATTTTCTTGTTCCCACTTCCATCTACTAATGGTACAACACTTAACATTGAATGTGTCCATCCTCTTCCATCTATGAAAGGCTAACAAAGAACCTTGTTAAATGGTTAGTTCCTAACCCCTAAATTTTTTATAGTCTTTCTTTATTCTTAATAGTTGAATTCTGGTTTCTCCCCCTCGTGATTCATCTATGATTCTAAAGGGAAAGCCACTCACCATTCATAGATGGAAGTGAGAAATGTAGAATTTGGCAATTTTGTAAGAATCCTGCCTATATCGATTTGTTGAACAATGCTGCTAGAGTTATAATTGGGTTAGCAAAAGAAAAAATTCAAGTGGCTGACAAAAGACATGGAAGTAAAAGTAAATCGGGTTAAGAGATGTGCAAACTCCTTTTGCTAGAGTTGAGGCACACCGCCCATGCATCAAAAATCCAACCATAATTTTGTTAAATGCTTCGTTGCATTGAAGTGATTGAACATGTATGTTGTCTATGACCATATAAAATGGAACCCACTTCCACAAGAGACTACAACATCATGTGGACCTCTTATCTTCTCTGTCCACTAAAAAAACCATGTGTAATGCTTGTGCCTTCTGCTTGTTTCTGAAACATAAACATGAGCATATGGATGCAAAAAATGAAAAAAAAAAAAAAAAAAAAAAAACACCTGATAGGCTGATACTCATCCCAATAGGTCATCATTTAAATTGTAGAATCATAGTTCAACAGTCTAATTTTAAGATCATTAGTTACAATCAGATGATGGAACAATAGCAGGTCCACAAAAGATACTTCAATTGCCTTCCCCAAATTCACCCATCTCACCTTTTCTCTTTCCTTCTAGAATGAAAACCCCCTATTCTTTGATTTACCCCCTCATCCTTTTTTTTTTCTTAGAAGAGGTAACTACAAATATATTAATTCACAAAAGAATAAGGGATATACTTGAGGGGATTTATAAGAATGCACAAGTAAGAACAAGCACTCAGGCAGCCGATCCCTAATAAAATAGCAAGTTGGAAATCAGCTATGACCATATGGAGGACCCTACTAACCCCATATTTGGCTAAACTGCCTGCTTTTGGAATTTCATCTTTTGGTGTCCAACTAATCTGAACTGCTCTTCCAGTGGTTGATTCTCTTATTTCATTCAAGAGATGTGCTAGTCTCCAGGGTCCCCTTCCAACCATTAAGCTCCATCTGATTACATTGGCTGAATTACCTTCAATAGTTAAAGAGGGTAACTAGAAGAAAGAAGGTTGAGAAATCTACCTCTTAGAGCTTCAAAGGAATACTTGTTGCTGTCAAGGGCTATCCCTTTTTCTTTCTTCACATATGCCCCATGTTATTGCATGAATGATGACCTTGTAGACTAACCAACTCCAAGAAGAAATTCCAGAGTTGTCAACATGATGCAGTCATGAAGATATGGCACTGGTTTAGGTATTTCCCTTTCAGAAGGTTGCAAGAATTTATGCTTCACCAAAAGGGCCTCCAATATGATGGAGATACTCCATGGAACAGTGGAGAACCAAACTCTTTTCTCTACAATAGCACTATCATTTCAGTTCCCTTTAATGGAAAGAAAGAAGGATTTTTCCATGAATAAGCCAGAAGAGGAATCCATCCTATCCCTGACAATTTTAAAAGATGACCTTTAACGCATCTTGTCATCTGTTTCAGTGTTGTATTTGGGTAACTTAGATCTCCATTGCCTCTGTGGACATAATCCATGCTTCCAACAAAATGGAGTCCGAGATATTGCCACCTTACTCCATTCCATCATCCAAATAGCAACCACTGTAGCTTTCCCTCATATGCTCGATCTCTCACAAAAACAACCTTTTTAGTTAATAATCACCATATTCTTCCACTATCAAGAGACCAATCCCTTGAACCACTAGCTTTGAGCCCATCTTTGCATCTCTTTTTTGCCTTTTACTCTACTACTCGGTTTAATCCATGCTATGCTCCTTTTAAGAACCCCATGATTAACTTCATAGTCTGCTAATTGCAACTAGAATAGTAGGAAATCAATTACTAATTTCAGATCCTTACTCCAAAATTCACTTCCCCCTCTTTCTATACCCATAAGAACATTGGTTTTTCATTATTCTATGCAAAATCTAAATAAAAAAATAACATTTCATGAACAAACAGATAATTCTACTAATTTTAAATTGTGTAAATAAGTAAACGAATAAGAATATATACTTCTCTTCATAAAAGTTAGCAATTTTACTGAGTGCATACACACAAAAAAAAGAATATGGGTTGATTCAGTTATCTAAATCTGGAGAATATAAAACATTTACTGTACAAATGAAAAAGCAAAAAACACAGTAAAGAAACAGGGAATCAAGGAAGAAGGTAGTTTAGTACCCAAGTACTCGACGTCCTTCATTATCTGCCTAAAGTCTGGTCTTTGGTCTGCCGAATCCGTAGCAATTGAGGAGGATGATCCTCCTTTAAATGTTGATTTCTTCCTCTTATTCATCTTCACCAGGTTCAATTTAACTGCCAAAGAAAACACAATAAATAAAGACAACGAAAATCAGAAGAGCACTAAACAATTAATAACGTGATACTACCAATCTTGAACTTCAAGAGAGAGCAAATCAGGGGGGAAAAACATCAAGAGAGAGAACAAGTGTTTGCAGCTACCTCAACTTCCAGTGCCCTCCAAAACTGAATGAAGGGCAGAAATGCGTCAGAAGTAAAGAGTAAAGAAGCGAGAAGAAAGCAATAAATGGAGGGCAGGAGGATTGACCGAACAAATCTGCTTCGACCTACTGATTATATGTCGAACCCAAGCTGGTATGTCCCACAGGAAAAAAAAAAAAAAAAAAAAAAAAAACTACTTTTAGCGAGTTCACCCGCCCAAGAGAGAGAGAGAGAGGAGTGCAGTTAGGGGTGGCAAATGGGTAGGTTGGGTTGGGTTGAATACCAACCCACCCATATTGACACATCAACCCACTATGACCCATTATAAATCTTTAATTCCTTCAATTTTTTTAAATTTTTCTATCAAATACCACACAACCAAGTTGGGCCAACCCGTATACCCAAAAAATCAATTTTAAGAGATTTTTGTTCTCATAACCGTCATGTTGCAAATACAGACGGGGTCAACCCGTATATCCAAAAAGGAATGGTTTTAAGAGAAATGCATTGTTCTCATAACTGCCATGTGGCATATATGAGTTGTGTCAGCCAGTATACTTGGAGATCAATTTTAAGATAAACACATTGTTCTCATAACTGCCACGTAGCAGATACGGGTCAGATCAAGCCGTATACCCGGGAAAAAAAAACAATTTTAAGACTAAGAGAAATTCTTTGTTCTCATAACTATGATGTGGAATATATGGGTTGGGTCAACCCGTATACCCAAAATTTGCAAAAGAAAAAAAAAAACAATAATTTTTCAGAAATGCGGAAAATTTGCAAAAACAAAATGCAGGGATTTTGCAAAAATACAGAAAATTGCAGAAAAAATAAAGAAAAGTTACAGAAAATGCAAAAAAATACATAAAAGTTGTAGAAAGAAAATTCAGAAATGCGGAAATTTTGCAGAAAATTACAAAACACCCAGAAATTTTGCAAAAATGAAGAAAGTGCAAAATTTTGCAGAAAATACAGAAAATGTAAAAAATCCAGTAAATTGTAGAAAATCCAGAAATCCAGAAAATTACAGAAATTGAAGAAAATCCAAAAAATTGTAGAAAGTGCAGAAAATCCAAAAATTTGCAAAAATGGAGAAAAACACAGAAATTTTGTAAAAAAAAAATCCACAAAGGAAAATGCAAAATATATATATATATAGAAAATGAAAAAAAAAATCTTATTTTGTTATCTCTACCTGTAGAAGATACATTATTACCTTTATAAACTTTATTATCCTACATTTCGTCTTCTTTTTGAATTTGTTTTTATATGGAAGCCTTCTATATTTCTAATTGAACCTTTTATGCTGGTAGAGGAGAAGAGCTAGGGTGTCATTTTTGCTAAACTCACATCCATCAGACACTTTTGTGCATTACAATGTTGAATAGTCATTTGACTACAATTGATTGCTTTTCTTTGTCTAATTCTATAAACAGAAACATTTGCTTAATGATAGGGTGATAAATCATTCACCTATAGATATATTGCAAGACTAGAGGTATGGGAAACTATTCCTTGGAAGAAGCTTCAAGTTGGAGATTATATTTTTCTTTTTCTGTTTCATTTTTTAGAATGATAATGGAAACTATTAATTAAAGAATAAGGCCATGAATAATATAGACACATCTAAGATAAAACAGCTACAAGAGAAGCAAAGTACAATGCTAAAGTAAGACTGAAATAATCTGTTCTACCTACCTTAAATTAAAGAGAAGCCCTTTTAATTCTTTGTCTTAGCTGAAGGATCTGCTAGAGTGTTAGCCAATCTAGGGTCTAGGAACCAAAAGATCTGGACTTTCTATGAAATGGCAAAGAATCAAGCATCCAGCTAACTATGGTCTAGGAATTATCTTAACCTGACAATATCCCAAAATGCCCATCAGCTTCAACATTAACAAGCTAGTATTTATATAGCATGAACCATGTTTCTGTATTATGTTAGATTTGAATACAAAGGAGAGCATTGCCACTGTGGTTTCTGAAGTCCCCCTCCCTCCCTCCTTCCCCTCCCTCTTAACAAGCTAATGACCTACTCCCACTATTACCCACATAGTCATCTACCACAGGTGAATTACTTCCAGGAGAACCAATTGGAGAACCTAGATCAGATTTTGACATTTTTTTCCAGCTGTCACACTGGCAAACAAATTCATTCCAAGTCATCACCTGCTGTCGTAGTTGCTTAGTTAGGCCACCAAACCTGCACCACCGCATTATCCTTTTCACAATTCCTGGCATAGATTGCCACAGAACTAGCTTTTTGGATGATTTTCTAACAGCATTTGCTTTTCTTCTCTGCATGCACTTAACGTGTATACTACGAGTTGCCTTGATGAATTTACATACTGATTTGCTCTCCTTCTCTTATATGTACTCTTACTCCAGGATCATAAAAACAAAAAGATTATAGTGTGTGATGAGAAGATGAAGACCATATTTGGAGGGAGAGAGAATGGGGAGTTTCTTGATACCTCAGGGTTGATTAATCCTCATTTCCAATGTTCAGAGAACCGGACCAGGCATTGACCCGGCAAAGGCAGAGGTTCACGGGTTATAGGTCCGACTGGGTTCAAACTGTGCTGATGTAATAAATATATATATATAATAAATAAAATTTCAAAAAAAAATTACCGAATATGAAGGAAAATTGATCCAAAATAGAAATAAGTCAAGAACACTTCAAACCTTCAATTCAAAAATTATAATGCATACATGATAAAGTAAAACTGATTTCAATTTTCAGCTATTTTAGTATTGCATTATCAGTATCACAAATCACAATTCTAAATTCAATTTCAATTTTCAGCTATTTGAAAGGGCTTAGACAATTAGGTAAGCTAACCTGCAAGACTGAACAACTAGTTGGAGACTCCACTTGGTGGAAAGTGAAAGCCTGAAGGAATGATCAAATTCCAAACCTGAAGCAAAAATCAAGTTGTAATTTCATGAGTAATTAAATAATGAAGTTCAATAATTAAAAAAATATGCATTAAATTTTTAAAATTTAAGTGTAACTAAACTGTAAACTAGCTAATCAGTAATGAACAAAGAAAAAGAAACGTTGCAGGTTCGGAATTTAGAAATCAATGGAATAAGAAGAAGAAGAAGAGTTAGAGGTGGTGGTGGAGGAGGTGGAGGAGGAGGAGGAGGAGGAGAGGAACCGGCCCTCAGAGTTGGAGGGAGAGGGGCGCGGTGAACAGAGTCCACCGCGGGAAGAAGAAGAAGAGAGAGAACCTATTGGCGGCGACGGTAATGGCGTCGGTGGAGCTGGAGGTGGTCAGGTCAGGTGGTATTAGGTTAGGTTTTGCCGTTTTGAACAATGGTTTTGAGGTTTTCGAATTTGGGATTTGATTGGATTTGGACCTAAGGTCCTGTTTGGCCCAATTTAACATTTTTTGTCTTTTTGTACTAAATATGAAAATGAAAAAAAACAGCCGGTTATACAAAGCCAGGACCGGTTTTACGTTTCGCCGGTTGAACCGGCCAGGTGACCGATTATTCCCGTTTTTTTAAATACCAGTTTTGGGGTATATCCGGACCAGCCAGGGGCTGGGTCACAGTTCACTGGCCGGTCTGGTCCGGTTTACAGAACATTGCTCATTTCCTCTAGTGGAGGTCAACTTTGCAGGGAGAGAAAATTCAGAAAATGCTTATTACAAAAAACAAGTGTTTCATCTAGGTTGTGTTCGGCATGGTTTTTAAAAACGAACCGGTGACTGAACCAGTTAGGGTTCCGATTACCGTTTAACTCGAACGGTCGGCCCATTCTGACGAAAAAAATTAAAAATTTGAAAAATGGTCAAAATTGTTCGAACGGTTCAAACAGTTAACCGGACGGTTTAGCGGTTTGCTGACCAAAATCAACGGTCTTGGGGGGAAAGCGGTTTTGGAGGAAAACGGAACCAGTCAGGTCAGGTGACCGGTTCTCGGTTTTTCCGGTCCGACCATCCAGTCCGGTCCAGTTTTGAAAACAATGGTGTTCGGTACCATTGCCACTTCTACATGCAACATTTTAGGTTGGTCAATACAAATTTTATGATAATATATTTTTTCTACCATAAATGCTTTGAATTATCAAAACAGCATTTGATTCCATAGAAGTTTCTTCAGGAATTTCCACCATAAATGCCAACACCCAATTCAATGCCTATATTTTTTTAGTGAAAGTAGTTATTTGATGATGTGACAAAACAATTTATCAAAAAAAAATGCATTGACCAACCTAAAATGTTGCAAGAAGTGGCAATGGTACCAAACACAACCTTAATTATTAAGGTAGTTCTCTAGGTACACATTAAGAGCCATAGTAAAGCTTTTTCTCTTGCTTCCTTAGCGAGTAGACATATGAATGCAAATTAACCATTGTCAATCTACATAAGCTCATACAAATTAACCATTAAAGGCTTGTTGCTTGCAAATGATAACATTTTAATAAACTATTAAGGTTTAAAAATCAAAGCCAGAGATCATAGAGGAGTGATTTAGAATCTCGAAATTTCAAAATAAGTTTAACTGAGAAAGAGTGTAGGAGGTGTAAGGCTAGGTGTTGGAGCGGTCTCTTTGAAAGACGAAGAGAGGCCTTGGGTGTGGGGGAAAGATGAAGGTCTTGAGGTTAAGGATCTGGGAGAGTTTTTGGGATACTCGGGAGTATTGGGTAACAAATGCTTAGGATTGGATGATTTTCAATACGAGGAGGATCCCTATTTATAAAGAGGATCTCTTGAGATCCTAAAAGGTAGGATATGGGGATATTTAATTCGTTGTCAATTATTGGATGCGCTATTGGGGTATCAACACGTGTCTCATAAGGATCTTCTCAATGATTGGCTTTCATGATCCTTGAGATCCCTCATTACTCATGTGCGCTACTACCTTTTTGCGCGCTATAACTAATCCTATGTGGTGTTGGTGACGTCACCATTCGATGGTTGGCGCTTCGCCGATTCTACATGGCGGTTTACAAGGTCCTTTGTTGTTGTGGGTCTGCGTGCCTCTAGGCATATGCGGGCCTCGTCGTAGGCTTGGCCTGCATCCCTTCTGACCCATCGTCATGAGTGGGCTCGCAGGTTGTGAGATCATCGTACGCATTAACGGGCGTAGCTTCACCGCACACACAGGTGAGCTTGTGACCCTCGGATGGGTACGGATGTGGTTTCTTTAGGTTCGGGCGCTGACTAGATTCGGTGAAGCACGGGTTTATCACGGTATTATGGTATCTGCTACCAGTTCATCGCAGGGGTGATGGCATGTCGCGGGTTCATCACAACATGGGGATTGATTGTGAATTGCTTGCATGTGCTTCTGTGGTGTTAATCATGATGTTTGGATATCCGCTAAGGGTCTGAGTAAGCGGTACTTACCTACAAAGAGCATTTAGTATCAGCAAGTTGTATATACAATGGTGTCAACAAGCATACATTGAAGAAACACCGGAAGGAAGAAAGAAAATTTGTTGATGATGTTGAAACACCGACGACTAGCAACGTTGAAGCTTGTTTTGGCGATTTGAACAAATTCTAAACGGAGAGTAGAAGAACACCACGACGTTGACGCTGGTGCTAGTGAGAAGCTTGTTTTGGTGACGTTGAAGTTGGTCGCCGGCAATGTTGCAGCAAATGAACCTTGGCAGAGTGAAAATGAATCTATGTCAGAGAGTTTGAGAAGGAGAAAAACCTTCTTGGTTACTTTCAAACCCTAAAACAGACATTCAATTCCTCAATTGATGCACCCTTGACCCAACCCACACCCTTCATCCTCAATGGGTACCCACGATCCAACCCCACTCTCACCATTTTCCCCTGACCCTAATGGGTCATTCAACCCATATTGACTGGCCACTAACAAGGTGGATATTGGTGGGTTGGATGGGTCAAAATTGCCAGTCCTAGGTGCAAGGGATCATAAAAATATGAAAAACTAAGACCAGTAATTCGAACCAAAAAAATCTATTGGTTCCATTTCGGTTTTCATTATGCAAATTTTTTATTTTTCGGTTTGGTTTTGGTTCACCTATTAAAAAACCGCAATTAAATAGATGGATATATATATAATATATAAAATATAAATATTTATAATATATTATATTGTAAATATACAATGGAATCAAGCAACTGGTCTAACCAGTCAATAGGTAATTAATTGATTCGATTAATCAGTTCCAATTCGGTTTCAAATATATGCACATGGTTTGGTCATGAGCACTCCAACAAAGAGAGAGAGAGAGAGAGAGAGAGGATTATATCAACCACTAACCAAAATCCAACCCAACACAATAATATATATAGTCATCAAACTTGCATTCAACCTAAGGTTCAAAATATCTTGTGTGCATCGGTACTTAAAATGGTATGATTTTATGTTTTTTTTTTCAAATTTTGATTTTTGAACCTATTTCTAATAATATTTTTCATTAAATAGAGGGTGTTCTTGAAATACCTATAAATAGGCATATTGTCAAGTCATTGATAAGATATGATACATCTGATATAGGGCATCACACATCAAAATTTTGAACCTTGATTCAACCTGATGCCAACCTAACTACAACGTTTCAATTGCATATTTAAGGAACTACTTCAAAGGTGATTGGAGACATTGGAGGAATTTCAAAGGCATACTCATGCCTCACTTCCACCTTGTGTGTAACGCAAAGAAGGTTGCATAAACTTGTTATCTATGCAAGGTACCTATCGATTAGTTGATAAAGCTTTCAGCTGATTGTAACAGAGACTTGGGATCGAATCTTGTCTTGTTATCTATGCAAGGTGCCTACCGGTTAGTTGATAAAGCTTCTAGTTGATTGTAACGGAGACTTGGGATCGAATCCTGTCTACACCTGGGTTGAGGGTTTTGGGTTTGGTAGAAATGATCTACCATCATTTCTTGATAGAATGCAATTATAACGAGTAAAAAAACTTCCTTTGAGTCATCTTATTAACCTTTTAGCTGCCAATTTTATTTCCCAGTGAGAATGTTTTTTAGCCATATTATTGCTCTTAAGGTTGTGTTTGCATTTGATTTAAAAGAGAAAAATAAGAAAAGTAAAAGAAATGAAGGAAAATCTGAACACAACCTAAAATTACATGGTGCATCATAGGCAAGTGCAAGCGGAATAACAACATCAGCAACAATACCAAGGTCCCGAATTGGCATTTTGCACTGCTTTATGTCTAGGCCTTTGGGCGAGGCCCATTTGAAATTTTGATAAAAGTTTTTTCCAAGCCCACCCAAGTTGCACAATTAGGATGGGATGTAGTACGAGTTTTATGCAATGAAAAAAAGCATATTCGTAGGGATGGAAATTTCCCCCATCCCTACCAGGTAGCCAACCTATCCGATCCAATAGGGTTGGAGATGTGGATTAATAGGGATCCCGACCAAGGTCAAGGTCAGGGATGGCTATTAATGGCATCCCCTATTTTAAAATTTTCCTTCAAGTAAAATATATTTTTTAAAAAATATTGTTAATTAAAAATTTTAGGGCTTCAGGTCTCTACGGGAAATCCATCTCAGTTGGGGATTAGAGATGGAGGACAATTTTTATCCCCAATAGGGATTGGAGTTAGGGACGGGGAATGTGATCCCCTCCTCGAACCCACCCCATTGCCATTATGTCAACTAATTGCAATAGAGAAGATAAATATTGATTCGCATTGTTTGCAATGGTATTTGTGAAAAATGGGATCAACAAAACTTCATTTACTGATTGATTCCAAATGTGGTATGGTTTTTAAAACATCAGTACATGGTCGTCATCAACATGCAATGGTGCAACTTTGTGTGCCTTATTCATATGAATTAATAGCTTAAGAGATGTGCATAGTAGATCGAGACTGTAGTTGATAAGCTTAAGACGACTGGACCTCACATGGACTCTTCAATTGGCCATTGGAATCATTCACATTTATACTATTATTAAAAGTGTGAAACTTTTGTTTGGCTAAAATACCCTAATTTTTTAATTTGGCCCCTCTCTAAATGTAAGTATAGAATTGTAATTTGAACAATTACTTTTACTCTCATTTTAAGTCTCATTTTTAAGGTATTAATTTCCTTTAATATTTATTGAATCCTATGCTTGACTAAAATACCCCTATTTTTAAATTTGGCCTCTCTTTAATTGTGAGGGCACAAGATTTGAACTATTACATTTTCCCTCATTCAACTCCCTCTCATTAAGTCTTGTATTTAGGGTATTAACTTTCATTCTTTCATTGAATCATATTCTAATTAATCATATTAAAGAAAATAAGTGTGACAAAAAATAATTATTTTTATTGGTGATAGAAATAAGATACAAATGTAAAACCAACTGAAAAATGGAGTTGTTTTCCTATTTGGTGGAGAATCAACAATTCAACATTTCGGGTCAAATATGTCAACCCTTGATATCATAATTAAATAATAATAACAATAATTAAAAAATGAAAATACATCAAAGTATAAAAAATACAAAAAAAAAATTGTAGAAAACATTTTGGCACATCTCTAATGTCATATATTCATCATATTAGACAAAAATAAGTGTGACAAATAAGAATAATTTTTATAAATATAGGAATATAAAAGTATTAAAAAGTTTGGAAACATATTATTTGCCATCGTCATAAAAAAATTACCATGTGCAAAGCACATGCACATTTATTGGTGGCCAAAAGTACCCATATACACTTGATCCAATGTTATCAAAAGAAGATGTCATCTTTTTGTATACTTAGGGGATGTTCGCCATGCCTTACATTTTAAAAACAGAAACAATCATCGCATCATCAAAACAATTAGGGATGTAATTTGGGTTGGCCTAAGTTAACATTTTACACAATTTTGGGCTCGGCCTTCAAGCTAGGCCCATTCAAATTTTGACAAAATCCCAATCTGAGTATGCCCAAGTTGCACCCCTAAAAACAGTGTTCCACAACATGATTGTGGAACTTGGGCGGGCTTAACCCGAACCCGGCCCGACCCAACTTGATTTTTTTCACAAGTTGGGTCGGATTTTTTGGGCCTTGAGTTGGGCCTGGACTTGAAAAGGCAAGTTTTTATATTTTTTGGGTTGGGCTCGGGTTGAGGTCTTGGGTAACCCAAGTCCGGTCCGATGTGTTGTACATATTTTATAAATTATAATATATATGTATATATATGTGTATAGTGTACATAGTTGAATCAATGAATTGTATGTTATTATGTTGACTTAATGGTAGTTGTTTAATTAGTAAATTACTAATTTAGTATTAGGTGCCACGTGCCAATGCCATTGCTCATTAGTCATTACTCATTAATTAGTTTATTTTTCTAAACACAATTTCCCTCTTTGTGTCTTTGAGACTTTGAAGTTTCAACTTCTTTTAATTCAAATGGCATTATGGCAACATGAATTAAGGAAACCCAAAAGTCCAAAACAAGTGAAAACCTCTTAAAAATCTACAACACTAATACTAAAGTCTCCTCTTGGAGTCTTGGTTCACAAATCACAACTCACAAGTACTCTCCTCTCCCTCCCGTATTCAAAATTTCAAATTGATTTAAGTTCTAACATTGTTGTAGCTATTGGCCTGTAGCCAAAATCATTGTTAGACTGCTTTGTATCTTGAAGAGAAATTCTTGTTTTTTATTATTCTGGGTAGCACCACAATCTAGTAATTATCCAATATCTTTTCTTCCTACAAACACCTACAGGCCATTGTTTTTTTTTTGTTACATCTCGTAAACATTGTTGGTGAAGCAAAGACAAGAAGGTATATATCATATCGGCATCCTTGTTATGTTTTTCTTTTTTTTAGTTTATCTTATTTCTACCATGCATGGGTTCATGATGGACTATATTTTATTTTATGTTTTAATTTTCTGTAGGGTACATCTTTATACTTGGTCTCCAATCTTCATGAATATGTTAACAATGGATGGAAACAATGAGAAAACTCCAACTCCAATTTCTAACAATGCAACAGGAAATGTTACTCCAAAGGTAGATTCAAAACGTAAAAAGCAAAACAAATATGGATCTGATGTTTGGGAACATTTTAAAAAAAGTCCAAAACCTCATGGTTTAAAGCCTAATTGTGTAGCATGCAAATATTGTCATAAAAACCTTGCATGTGCTAGTGCAAATGGTACTAGCACACTTAAAAGACATCTTCAAAAATGTAAAAGGTATCCTTACAGCAATAATGATTCAAAGCAACAAGTCCTTTCATTTGGGTATGATGCAAATCCTGACCATGTGGTTTGGAAACTTGATCAAGATTTAGGTCGAAGAGAGCTAGCTAAAATGATAATTTTTTATGACCTACCATTCAGTTTTGTGGAGCACGAGGGTTTTAAGAATTTTGTTAAATCTATTCAACCTAGATTTTAGATTGTCTCAGACCACTATAACCAAGGATTGCATGAATTTATATATAAGTGAGAGAGAAAAACTGAAAGAAGAAATAACAAGTTCATCACGAGTATGTTTGATCATTGACCTTTAGACTTCTATCCAAAATCTTGGATATATGTGCCTCACTGCTCATTATATTGATAAGGATTGGAAGTTGCAGAAAAAGTATTAATTTTTGTGTTGTTCCAACTCCACACACCGATGAGGTCATTGCACATGCAATTGAGTTGTGTTTGATATCTTGGGGTTTAGAAAATTTTGGAACTATAACAGTAGATGATGCATCTTCAAATGACATTGCAGTTCAGACTTTGAGAAGGAAATTTAGTAAGAAAAAATGACCTCTTGTTAGATGATGAATTCTTTCATGTACGATGTGCGACCCATATTTTGAATCTCATTGTGAACAAAGGGTTAGATGAGATTCAAAATTCAATATGTTGTATTCGTGATAGTGTCAAGTATATTAGAAGTTCACCGTCACGTTTGCAACAATTCAGAAAATGTGTGAAGGAAAAGAGAATAAAAAATAAGAAATCAATTTGTTTGGATATTTGTACTCGATGGAACTTTACTTACTTTATGCTTGAAGCTTCTTTAGAGTTCCAAAAGGCATTTGAGTGCCTAGAAGAGCAAGATGTGCATTTTTTTTTTAAAATTGGGACCTCCCATGGAAGAAGATTGGAAAAAGGGTATGAGGTTGTGTAGATTCTTAGAGACCTTTTATGATGCTACAAATCATTTGTTAGGGTCTAATTATGTTACAGCTAGCTCTTATTTTCATGAATTTATTGGCATTGAACAATGTTTGAAGCAATATGGAAAAAGTGAAGATCTTTTATTGCATGAAATGGCCAAGCAAATGAAAGAAAATTTTGACAAATATTGGGGTGATATTGATAATATTAACATGTTTTTTATCATTGTAGTGATTTTGGATCCTTGTAATAAGTTGGGTTATGTGAGATTTTGCTATTTGGGAATTTATGAAGATGTTAACAAGGTGAATCAGATTATGGATAAAATTAAATGTACAATGGAAAAACTTTTTCAGCAATATAAAGACATGGATTCATCTTTTGTCTTAGCAATTGAACCTTCACAAGAAGTTTGTAATGGTGGAGTAGAGGGATCTATTAAATCATCTAAATCTTTTAAGAGAGAATATCATATGAATGAAGAAACAGTTGTGAAATCAAAACTGGACCGTTACTTAGAAGATGCACTAGAAGAAGAGAGCTCAAGTTTTGATATTTTGATTTGGTGGAAATTGAATAGTCACAAATATTGTGTGCATTCTCAAATGGCAAAAGATATCTTAGCTATTCCTATATCAACCGTTGCTTTAGAGTTCGCCTTTAGTGTAGGGGGTAGAGTGTTTGACCAATTTCGTAGTTCATTAACACTAAAGATTGTTGAGTCATTGATCTGTACCCAAGATTAGTTAAGAGGTCCATCAAACCCAATTCAAATTGAGGAAAAACTAGAAGTTCTTGAGGAGATAGAGACAGGTACTTCGGTTTCTACTTATTTTATTATATTCTCCTTTTGTTTTATTAATATAAACTTATAAACTAAATTTCCTTTTCCTTTTTAATAGCCTTGACAGATGAAATTGGTGCTTCATCCGGTTTGTTCTATTAATGTCTAATGTTACTACATAATGAATGCTTGAGGTGATTAGAATTTTAAACACATATTGCTATATCCATCTAAATATTATTACTTCTTTACTAAATTTATAAGTTCATTAATTTGTTTTCAGAACAAGAAGTTGGATGGATTTTGGAAGATCTTGGTCTGTTGTTGGAGTTATTTTGAGATATATTAAACCATGTAGCTAAAGAATTTTTAATGATCTGACTCTTTTATTGTTTTGTGGACTACTTAATTGATTTTAAATTTGAATGGTTATATATTTTTACTTGGAAGTTAACTTTAAGGAAACTTATTACTTAATGGTTGTATGGCAATTCAAGTTTGGCCCAGGCTTTGGGCTGATTAATTTTTAGTTTGGGGCTTTGGGCTGATTAACCAATCCAAGTTTGGCTCGGGCTTGGGCCCAACCCAAGTGCTTAAAATTTTAGTGTGGGATGGGCTTGGGTTGGATAATTCGGGCTTGATCTCAGGCTCGGGTTTTAGGTCCAATTCTTAGGGTTGGGCCTGCCTTGAACTAAAACCCAGCCCAGCCCGCCCGACTTGCACCCCTATTGTCAATTGATTGGTTTTGAGTTGGACCTGTCCAAATCAAAATCAACTTGGATAGATTGGACAGACCAATAAGATATATTGAATTGGACCAATCCAGACTTAAACGGTCCAAAGTATTTATTGGGACTTATATCGAATTTGGTCAAATTGAACCAATATTCGGTCCATTGATAGAAGATAAGAATACGGGTGTCAATAGATTAGATTTCGGTTGGAATCAATCAAAATTAAAACCAATTTGAACAAATTGAACGGTCGATAAATTAAATTGGACTGGTCTAAGATGGTCATTGGATTTTGGCTCTCCTACATGATTCATTTTGTAAGTGTTTGGCATCGATGCTGTGAATATGACACTATTTTCTCAAAAAATGGTGTTGTATATGTGTGAGCTTATTTTTTGTTTAAAATCTGTGCTGTCAAGTAGGACGTTTTCTTGTAAAACAACACCGCCTTTTGTTTGGTACCCGTGTTCTATATCCGTTTTCAGTATTGGTACCCATTATCCAATGCTTCTATTGTATATATACTATCTTACATCCAACTTCAAATACCGTCTCAATTATAAAATAACATATAAAAAAGAAATTCAGAAAATTATGAAGAAATTGGCAAAAAAATCAGAAAATTACAAACAACTCATGGAAAATTGCAAAGAAATGCATAAAACCACAAAAAATGCATAAATAGTAACTTGCATAAATTCATAAAATTACAATAAAATTGGTAGAAAACAAATTCACAAAATAATAAAAAATACATAAAATTGAAGGAACTTGCATGGAAATTCATAAACTAATATAGAAAAATTCTAGACAAATGGAAAAATATAGAAGAAAGTAGGAAAATCAGAAAATTGAATGATACGGTGCATTGTGATGCACTATATCAATTCAAAAATAACCTACGCCTTCCCGATTTCCAAGGCATGGGTCTGGGGCAATGTTTTTTTGTTTTGGAAAAACAGAACCAAACATTTCACCATTTTCTAGGGCAACTCTTTTTCTGATGTGGCACTGTTTTCTGGGGCAGCAACATCGATGCCAAACACCGCTTTTGTTTTTAGTTTTGACACCCAGTAATTTTACTGTTATAACAGTTAGTTTTTGTTAAAAAAAAAAAGATAAGACCAATACAACCAAGAGAAAATGTATGAAAGAAGTAAGCTTTTCCATTGTAAAGGTAAATGAAGCATTGCTGAATCCAGTACCAAGCCACGAAACATTTTGTGATTAGGTTTGAAGCAAACTTTTAAGTCCAGCATGAAGCACCAGCATAACCAAGAGAACATGGAAAGAAGAAACAAGGAAAGAGAGAATATGAAAAGAAGATTAGTACCATGTAATTTGGGATATTAATATTTAAGATATTAAAACAATCAAAGTAAATATATGATAGTGAAAATTCCAGATTAGTACCATGTAATTTGGGTTTAGTGTTATTTTGGTTCCCAAACTTTAAAATGCAACAATTTAATATCCGAAATTTTAAAATGTGCTAATTTAGTATTTGCCATTAACCAACCTGTTAACCATCCATTAAGTGACATTTGAAAAGACAAAAATATCATTTGAGTGTTATCTAATTCTCTTTATCAACCATCTAAACGTTGACAAAAAATGAAGTCCCAAATCCTTGCCTCTTCTGTTCAAGAAAGTTGGAGTCACCAGAATGCCCACGGAGATATAACCCCAACTTTCTTGAATAGAAGAGGCAAAGGATTTGAGACTGTTTATTTTTATCAACATGTGGATAGTTGATAAAGAAATTTAGATGAGACTCAAAGGGCATTTGTGTATTTTCAAATGCCACTTAATGGCTGGTTAACAGATTGGTACTGGATTGACACATTTTGAAAGTTCGGGTACTGAATTGTCGCATTTTAAAGTTCGAAGACCAATGTGGCACTAAGCCCAAAGTACAGATTACTAATTGGGAATTTTCTCTATATGATATGATGTCTTCAACATGGTTGGTTGATATTTTAATCTAACATGCAATAGATATTAGTAAATGCATCATATTTGGTCTCTAAATTTTAGTCATATTTGGAAAACAAATTAGGTTTTAGTTATGGTAACCCAACCAAGACCCAGAAATTTCGGACATGAAATTTTTAAATTCCTATACTTCATGTGAAATTTCAGATTTTTGTATAAAACATATAAGATAAGTAAATACAAATATAACATTTTAGAATGAAAGAAATTTATCCAAAAAAATCACTTGAAGTTTTGTTTTTTTTTAACTTCATTTTGGGGGTGTTGCCAAGTAACCAGATCTACTACCCATAAGATGCTACAGCCACACATCTAAGGATATGTTTCATAATTGTATGTGGTCATCATTAATGGAGATTGATTCTGTCTTGATGTGTGACTGTAGTCTCTTGTGGGTAGTGAATTTGGACAAGTTCACCAATATGTATGATTTTGCTGATGTGGCAGTTTTTGTTTTGAAAAAACAAAATCAATCGAAACGGGATCTGCTCCTCACACTTGGGTGCCTCACATGCACATCCACCATGCATTGGGAATATCTCCCGTGAATAATAATTTATAAGTACGGGAGATGTTCCCAATGCATAGTAGGATGTGTGTGTGAGGTGTGTGTGAGGCACCCTACGTGAGGAGCAGATTCGGTGTCAAACATCCCCTTGAATTTTGGTTCTGAATTGTACAAATTATTGACATTTAAAACCCTGTTCAACAATTTAGCATACTCTTCTTGTCTTTTTTTACACAATTGGGATTTTAGATGTCTTCCTAATTAGAAACTAGTAGCAAAATCTATATGCTTTGATGGTGATAAGGAGATTACATTATTGGTATTAGGTTCAAAGTATCAATACATCCCTATGTATCGGTAGGGGCGTATCGGTACAAAAAAAACAACCGGTTAATGTTTGTTATTATTTTTTTCTAAACTTGATTTTTGGAAATGTTTTTTAAGTCTTTTTCTATTGAAATTAATGGGGTCCTGAAACACCTATAAATAGGTGTATCTAGACCAAAAGATACGATACAATACGCCCAATACGGGGTGTATCATATCAATACTTTGAACCTTCCTATTAACTAGGGCTGCAAATATATGGCATTTGTCAAAATCAAGGTTTGTGCCGGGAGCTTCCTGATACGCCCCTATAGGGGTTGTATCGGGTCATACCATGGTTCAGAAGACAGTTGGGACTTAAGCTGACCCCTCTGAACCAGTTTTGAAAAAAAAAAACTAAAATAAAATAAAGTACCGATACATGCCAATAAAAAAAAGTACCAACATATCGGCCTGTGTCGATACTTTGAACCTTGGTCAAAATCCATATTCAATCCCATTAAGGGTGATCTGAATTCAATCATCTATAATTGGATCATATATAAATCCACCCCTATCTATATATGATTCAATCGACTTAAATATGTGTACTTAAAATATGCATTGTACTCACAAAGTTGATTTTGAATGTTGTGTTTTTACTAAAACTATCATATGTTTAAGCTATGCAAGCAACTTTCAATTAGTTTTATTCATGAAATATAAACAAAACAAATTTGGATATACATGAATCTCATTTAATTCAATATATTTGCGGCGTTTATGTTCATCAATATCAATGTTTTGCTTTTTAAAACAAAAACAACTGTCATATCAGAAAAAAATAATACATTTTTATTAATGTGCCCCTTATTTTTATTTTAGGAAATTCAACCATTCACATTGGCAAATACCTCCTAAATTAATTGCTAAAATAATAATGTACAAAAGAGATGGATAAGTGATGCAAGTTTCTTAGATGATGAAAATTCAATATATTTTTTTAAGGGTTTGGTGGCATTTGATCACTGCCAAGATAGGAATCAGAAGCACGTGTTAAAAAAGATTCCAAATTAAAAACAAAATAGTGAGAGTAGTTATCTAACCAGTAATTATCTAAACTCGACCAACTTAATTTGTTAAATGCTGAAATACAAGCATGGGGGTGATTATCTAACCAGTGAAAATTTTATCACATAACAATACTACACCCAAATGTAAACCATTTTTTTAGTGTTGAAATCCCTTTCTATTTTTGCAATCCATGATTTCTCCACCTATTTCAGGAGTTATATCAAATATCCAATTCTTGAAATGGTGTTTGAGGGGTGATTCTCATGGAAAGCAAATTTAAATTGCATTACTTTAATGCCCATTCCACCCCTCCATTGGAAATTAAGACATGAAGCTTAGTAGATGAGGAGCTGAATATGCTGGATGACTCAGTTAGCAAGGTTTCTAACTGGTTGTAGCGGAGACTTAGGATTGATCATAGCTCACCTAGGTTGGATGGCCATGACCATAAGAGACAGACTTCCCTATAGGTGTAAATCAAGGTTTTAAATATCAACAGGCATATTGACTTGTGTCGGTGCTTTTTTTATGTTTTATTTTTTTTTTCAAAATCGATTCAAAGGGGTTAGTTTAAGTCTCGGTTACCCTTTAAACCATGGTTTGACTCGATACAACCCCTGTAGGAGCGTATTGGGAAGCTACTGGCATGATACGCATCGATACTTTGAACCTTGGTGTAAATAGTATCAAAAAATCCAAATTAGAACTAGAGCTTAGGGCTAGGAGAAGTGACTAACTGTGCCAAGTAGAAGTGGTTTGTTACACATGGGCGGGGCTGAAAGAGCACAGGGTAAACCAAAAGGGACATGGGTACATGTAGTAAAAAATGAATTAAGCACTAATAATTTAACAGTGAATATGACTTTAAATAGAATGAATGAATTGATAAAGCATGGATGATGATGATGATGATGACGATAAGGTTCAACATAATTGATTTGAATTTTGTAATTGGTTGGATACTTGGATTTAAATATCACATTCACATACTGTTTACTTGAATAAAATTTGGACATGACATAATTTGATTTAAATATTCGAATTGGGTATACATATATTATTTAGGTAATTAATACATAATATTATATAAATAATTTATATTTATATACTTTATATAAATGAAATCTTTATAGTATATATATCATATTTAATTACCTAAAACAATCAATTAGTTCAATTCAAATTCAAAACAAATCTTCGATAAAATAATCAAGTTTGAATTCAGCTTTTATTTTTCAATTTATGTCGGATTTAAACTCTCTAATGGAATTTAAATTCGAATATTGCTTGATTTGATTCAAATTCGTTCCATTTTTTACAACCCCCACCTCCCCCTTGTTCACAATCACCCATATTGACAATGCAATAGATGCATGACCACTGTTGCATTACCGCCCAAAGTGGCTCCCATTTTCTTCCATGTAGGGAATCTTTTCTGGAATAAATAAAAAAAAAAAAACAAAACACATACACTAAGGTTATGTTTGGTTTGAAGGAAAAACTAGGGAAAGGTAGGAAAAACTTTACAAGGTTTTGGTTTGAAGGAAAAAGTAGGGAAAGGTAGGGAAACCTTTACAAACCTTGTATAGGTTTCCCTGCCTTTCCCTACTTTTTCCTTCAAACCAAACACAACCTAAGGGCGTAAATCGAATCAAACTTTAATTGAATAGTTTGGGTTTAAATTGGATTATACTTGATTCATTGTTGATGTTTATTGAGTTCAAATCTCAAGATGAATTCCATTATTCTTTTTTTTTTCAAATTCAACCAATCAAATGTTCAGCTTGCAAGCTCATGAGCCTAATTTGATCTAACTGAACTCAAATAGAAGAATAAATTTTGAATTTGAATTTAATTCAAATATAATAATATTTTAGTCTAATTGAATCAAGATATGCCAAAATTCGGCTCAACGCGATTTATATTGCACCCCACCAAGCAGTCAAACACAGCACAAAGCGATGGATATAAGGTCAAAAGAGTGGAGAGTCCAGATAGATAAGTACGTGATCCATATATCCGAATAAAAAAAATCCTTTGGCAGAAAACAGGTTAGGTAGGTTGGAAGAGGAAGAATCAACCCTAACATGCGAAAAACGCCCAAGTTGGTATCCAGTATTCTTTAGTCAGTTTTTTCTGGTGAACCAAATCAGGAAAATTAAATGGATTATAAGTTTTGAATATTGCCCGACCCAAACCCGGACGGCTGCTCATTCAGATTTTAGAGATCGGAACTCACCTCATTTATGGGTCGGGTCATGGATATCCAAGTCCTGACCAATCCCATGTCTTTCGTGGTCTTCAGGAGATTTAAAAATGGAAAAGAATCTGTCTGTACAAAGTTCAAACCGAAAAGAAAAAGAAATAGACTTTTGGAGTGGAAAGGGACAGAAAAAACTGCAGAGCAAAAAAGAAAAAAAAAGAAAAAAGAAAAGCAAAAATTGTTAGAAAAGGGACCCTTCAAATTCCAGTCCTGACTCCTGAGTCCTGACTGCCCAATAAAAATGGGTAGCGACAATTGATACCAAGAAGGCCAGAACTCAGAAGTCCAGTCTCCAAAGTCCAGACTCGTTTTCACATTATTTTAAGCAAAACTGCTAAACATCCCTGCTAGATTGTAGAGCACTAGAATGTGGATAAACTAATGTGAAAAATAGGGTTCTTTGTTCTTACTTCTTACCCATTTGTAATCACTAATCAGTTGTGTATGGGTTTAGAGTGGGAACACTGATGGAAGGTATGTATTTGTTTATTTACTTTCCTTCCTTGTCTTGGTTTAGTTTAACTTTGAACAGCCACTTGTTGTAATATATTCCACTAGAAAAGTGGAAAGCTTGTTTTGAGAATGAATGTGGTGATTGACGCATGTTCTTTTTTTCGGCTGCTGTAGTTCCATATTGGGTTTTAGAACAAAATCTTCGTGGGGTTTTCTTGGATTCTTGTTCTTTTGTATTCTGTGAGTTTGTGTCTGTCTGAAGTGAGTAGCTCCTTGGATGTAGAGGCCTATTACTTCAAGTGTTTTGATGGGTTTAAAAGGTCGATAACTCTGATCAGGTACATCTCTGTCTCTGTCTCTGTCTCTCTCTCTTTTCTTCGATTTTCCTTTTCTTTATTGTTATTGACATCTGTTTATGCTTTTTTATTGTAATGGCATGTAGAGTTATCTTTATTTTCTTCTCCTTCTTTTTCTCCCTTCTTTTCTCGTTTCCGGAATCCCCATAATGGCTTCCGATATCTGGGTATTTTGTTTGTAGTTCTGTTGGCTTCTTTTTCTTCTTCTTCTTCTTCTTCTTCTTCGTACCAACACTGGTTACCATATCCCTGGAACCTTTTAGTTATCAAGGTGTAAGTGGTTGTTCTGCAATTATCTCAGGTATTCTGGTAATCTTATCACCTGGGTACCTGGTGATTCAACATAATACCATGCAAAATACATTATGCAAGGGTCTGAGCTGTTTGGCAAACTTGGTCTGTGCCCTTCTTGATTTGTTTGCTTTCTCCTGAATCTGTACAGTGACCCTGAGGTGTCTGGTACATTTCCAATCTATCAACCAAGAAAAAAGAAAGTGTTCTAATTTTTAGTATTATTGATCTCTTTGTTTTGTTATATTTCATTTTTCTTCCTCATTGCTACTTTCTTGTGGTTTTCTTGATCTAACGAACTCTTAAGCTTTACTTGTTAGCTCCTCCTCCATAGTGTTACTTTGTAAGCTATTATTTTATTCTTCATTTGTCCTTTTGTTTCTTAGCTTCTTTTGTTACTTTGTTCTTTCTGTTGGCAAAGACTGTGTTACAGTTCTGTTCCTTTCACCCTTTTCTTTATTGTTTGATGGCAAACGTGGGATTACATTTTTGGTCTGATAATCTTTGTTAATGAACCTACAAACGACAGTTCAATTGCGTGCAATTTTTTGGAACTTGTAAAAGATTAAATTTGATGAGATAGATATCCTGATAGTCATTTAGAAGATTGATAGGGTTAACCCTATAATCTTGTCTTCTTCTCCCTTCAAGCATCAAGATGGGTGCTGCTGGTTAGACTGTTGGAGGCATAGTCCTGTGTGTTTTTGCTGCTTCATTTGTTGAACCTTCAACTTTAGATTGTTCTTTCCTTAGTATTAATTGTTGGTTACCGAACTTCAAAAGCACAGTAACTTATAGACAGTTCACAATTAGTTGGTACTGCGTTAGGGAATTTCAAAAGTGCGGTAACTTATAAATGATTCACAATTAGTTGGCATCAAGTCCAATGGTCCATGTAATCAGAAAATATCATCACTCATTGTTACGACAGTGACTGTATAACATTTAGTGCAATTTATCTGGAAAAGTCTTATTCAACCTCTGTATTCTGGAATTTGTTTTGGTCAGTTTGTCAAAATTTGTTCTGGTAATTGATTCACCTTATCCTCTTGCCTAGTTAATTAAAATTATTATGTTCTTTGAGAGTTTGCAATGTATAATCATGGCAAACTGATTATACCATGATTATACATTATGGCAACACAATTTTCAAACCATTTATCAAGAAGGAAAAAAAAATCATGGCAAACTGATGCCCTTCCATACTAATAAGACAAGCTGTATCATAACCTAAAGCCTATAAGTTGGGAAGCTGGATTAACCAATAAAGTTGCCTCAATATATCAATTATAAGCAATTAGTTAATCTTTCTTTTTCCTTGTGGTTTTTTAGGTATCATGTTGTCTCTGTGGATAAGGTTAGGTTCTAAGAGGACTTATTTTATGGTGATCAAAAAATTTCCTGGACTCATCCTATTTCCAACTTTTGAGGTCATCTTTTTGCTCCATTTTTTCACCTTTTATTCATTTGGTCTCTGTTGGAATCTCTGGTTCCACAAGGGTTTAAATGATCCTTAGAATAGCTAGCTTAGAATACTGCAGAGATGCTTTCATCTCCTTAGAGGGGTCTGACAGCGGGGTTCGTATTTTTAAGTCTTGTGATGTTTCCTTCATGCTTACATCTTATGCCTTCTAGATGGAGAGTTGATGAACTGCTTCTTCATCCATTACTCCAATATAAAGTGTGCCTTTTGATATGGGATCACTTTTTTGCTATCTTTTGAATCATTTACTCCTTTCCTTAGGATATGCAGAACTTCCTTTTGGAATTTAAACCAATTACCCTTCAGTACTCAAGTTGGATCATGTGGAGAATCCTCCTGCTTGGGAACAGAGAGATGGGAACCCTTCAGTACTCAAGTAGGGTCATGTGTAATCTGGTGGATATGGGAACAGAGAGATGCTTGAATATTTTCTCTGAAGTCAAGTTCACCAAGATGATGGGGTGATTGAGTGGTTTCCACTGGAGTTATATTGGATTCTGATATCAGATTCTTTCAAAGGCATGATTGTTGACTCTTTTCTTATTGAGTATCAGTCTATTGCTCACTTAACCATGAAAGGTAGTGTTATTTAATTTTGATGGTTGCTCCTTGGGCTAGCAGAGGATATCTGAGATGGAAGGAACATTTTGGAGATAGCAAATGTGTGGTGACAATCATTTTCTGGGCCAGAGAGGATTGTGATTCGGTGAGGGTTAAGTTGTCCTTCTCTATGGTCCTTGTCCATCTAGAACCTTGTACTGTTTGAACAGAGTAATTTGTCTATTTCTTGTGTGCACTTCTTTATTGATCATGTTTCATGAACCACACTTATTTTTTAGTTAATTTATCTATTTCATGAACCACTCTTTGGATTCCTTTGTGGGTCCCACCATGTCTGTAAGGCAAAGAAATCCAAGAGTAACATAAACTCATTGTTTGCTAAAATTTCTCTTTCTTCAATAACCAAAATCATGCCCTCCTATTGATGCAGTGTTAATATGTCTATCCTTCTGTTATGTAAAACATTGGTTTACACCAATGTTTGACTGGGTTGGGTGTATGAGGTGATGGTGCTTATTAATGACTTCATGGATTTTCTTCACTTCCCTTTGATCTTATCTTGGTTCTTATTGTTTGGCATAGGTGCTTATTGTTATTTTTTAGTTATCTGATGAACTTCAGTGTTGCTGATGTTTAACTTTTAAAAAACCAACCAAGTTGCATTTATATCTTTTTTGGCAGTTGACAGGTTTGTTTCTAGAGCTCAAAATTTCAGTGAAGTTTAAGAAGGTTGTGGCTATTGTTCCTCCCTCTTTATTATTTGCCTTTTCTATTACTATCAGGTTTGTTTGAACTTAAAACTTTGTACATCAGTACCTTTCTGTAACCCCTCTTTGCTGAATATCTGACTGTTACAATTTTGCAGTGGATAGAAAAATACTATTTTGAAGCTCTAGGTAGAAAACTTGCTAGGCCAGATGATGCCTGAACAATGGCTAGGAGGCAGTATGGTTTTTCTCCTACTCGTCATGTTTTTCAATGCATCAGGTATTTCAGTGTGTCTACTTTGGATACATGCCTGCCCTTCTATCTTGGCAGAATCTTATTTATTTTTGATGATTAATAACAAAATTATTAATGTATAGTTACATGTGCAGAGATAAACAGAATACTATCTTCGATTACCCAAAACATGTCCTAACTATTGTGACAATCCTATGACAAGGAATCAGCAAAGCTGTTTGCTGACATGTGGACCCATGCACACAGTTCTCTTATCATTGCTTTACTCTCCTTAAGTATATCCTTCCAATGTTAAGTTCCCTTACTGTTGTTTACCATCCACCCCACTACCATCTTTGAGTCCCCTTTCACAATTTGTGATGTTTAGCATCCTACCATCTTTGAGTCCCCTTTCACAATTTGTGATGTTTAGCATCCTATGCAACCTTATTCCTTGTAATATTGCTAGCAGTTCTACTCTTGTTGAATTTCCATTACCTGTTGGCCTTGAGAAGATGGCTTTGATATGGTCATTGCAATCTCTAATCACTCCACCAATACCTGAAGGTCCTAGGTTCCCCAAACTGCAGCCATCAAAGTTTAGCTAATGATTGTTGATACAAGTGGGTCCGTTGAGTGGACCCTTTTGACTAGTTGAGGGCTGTAAGAGGAGAGAGAAAAATACATAGCCTATAGTAGATTTAAGGCTATAACATGCTTTGATTTAACTTTTAAGGTCTGCGTGGAAACCAAGGCAAGTATCGGCATTATATAATGTACTAATGTAGATGATTCAGCCACCCTTGCCATCTTCTTAGGATGTCTTCCAATGGAAAGACCACAAAAAGCTTTGCTAATGTCCCACATCCAGCAAGAGGGTTCCCAAAATTACTTATTTAAGCCTTGATTTGTCCATGCATATTTTGTTATTCCTTTTGTCTCAAATGGACCAAAGTGTAGCCACCCTAATACATCTCCATCTCCCTCTACTTGGATCTCTGGGGTGTCAAAGTCCTTGATCAATCTTGACAGTCCTTAAGGAGTATGAGGATACAAACTAAAAATGAACTTCTATTATTTTCTTAATGATAGACTTGTTCCAGGTGAACCTTTTCTGAACATGCCACACTAGGCACAGCTTTGATCAAAATTGAGCTTGATCTGATAAGTTGTGTATTGCAAAGATTAAAAGTGTCCACTGGTATTAGCTTTATCCTATGAAGTTCTTGAGAATGCTTCCTTGGTTCTTTGTCTTTGTCGCATCTAACAAGAGTATGCTACTAAATCATGAGTCCTTTAAAGCTCCTGCTAAACTTCTTGGTTTATTTTAATGAAAGATTGCTTGTGTTTTACTCTATGCACCCACAGGGCTCTTTTATTTTTTTCATTCCATATGTACCATATAACTGGAGGTAGCAGAATTTCTTTATACATTTTATTCTTCAATTATTTGAAATCATTCACATATTTGCTAAGGGAACATCTCTGAAAAAAGATAATATCTGCCCAGATGATCAAGAAGAAAGCCAAAACTGGTTTTTTCCTTCTTAGAGAGAGTTTCTGAATTGTGTTCTATGAACTTTTTAGGTGCATTTGTGGGAATAAACATTGGCACAGCTGTCACAGACTTGCCATCAGCTGCAGATGTGGTGGCAATGCTTAAAGCTAATCAAATCACTCATGTTCGCCTCTATGATGCGGATGGTCACATGCTAAATGCCCTTGCAGGCACTGGTGTTGAAGTCATGGTGGGTGTGACGAATGAGGAGGTTCTGGGGATTGGAGAATCACCATCAGCAGCAGCAGCTTGGGTCAATAAGAATGTTGCATCTTACTTACCAGAAACCAATATCACGGCAATTGCTGTTGGTAGTGAGGTCCTGACTTCAATACCCAATGCTGCTCCTGTTCTAGTCCGAGCCATGAACTACCTTCACCATGCTCTTTTGGCTTCTAACCTCAATTTTCAGGTCAAAGTTTCAAGTCCCCAGTCAATGGACATGATCCCTAGGCCTTTTCCCCCTTCCACTGCCACCTTTAATTCCACATGGAACTCTACCATGTACCAGTTTCTCCAATTTTTGAAGAACACAGGATCATTTTACATGTTAAATGCCTACCCCTATTATGGTTACACCAGAGGAAATGGTATCTTTCCAATTGATTATGCACTTTTTCGGCCACTTTCTTTGACCAAACAGATTGTTGACCCAAACACCCTTTTCCAGTACCCCAGTATGTTTGAATCTATGGTTGATGCAACTTATTACTCCATGGGAGCTCTCAATTTTTCTGGGATTCCAATCATTGTGACAGAATCAGGTTGGCCATGGTTTGGTGGAGCCAATGAACCTGATGCAACTGCAGATAATGCACAGACCTACAACAACAACTTGATTCGTCGAGTGCTTAATGATTTGGGCCCCCCTAGCCAACCAACTATACCCATCAGGACATACGTCTATGAGCTATTCAATGAGGACAAAAGGCCTGGGTCTATATCTGAGAAAAACTGGGGTTTGTTTTTCACAAATGGAACATCTGTGTATCCTTTAAGCTTTGGTACTTCAGATCGCGTTGTGGGGAACTCTTCTGGGGTGGGGGTTTTCTGTGTGGCAAAACCGGATGCTGATTCAAGTTTATTGCAGTCCGGTCTAAACTGGGCTTGTGGGGAGGGACAAGCTAATTGCAGTGCCATTCAAGAGGGGCAGCCATGCTATGAACCTAACAATCTCCAGAGTCATGCTTCTTATGCTTACAATGATTATTTTCACAAAATGCAGAGTGCTGGGGCAACCTGTGATTTTGGTCGTACAGCCATAACTACCACTGTTGATCCCAGTAAGTTCCTGTGCCCTTATCTGATGCATTTCTTGGGGGCTTTATGTGGTAGTGAGTGGTTGATTTTTGTTACCATAAATTCTTCTCTATTGTTGAAGTAGGCGATTTTGCAGTAAAACAGATGTAGTTGGTATATTTACATAAAAAATATTATAATTTATTTTTAGAGAAAAGCTGTCTTTAACGTGATTCTTAAACATGTTTTTTTTATTGGCTCCAGAACTTTGTGTCTAGATGTGTCCCAACTGCCACACCTGTTCTGTGCTTGAATTCAGGAACAAGAGTGTCTTGGATTGCAACCCAACATCCTTGAGTTCAATCATGATCCAAGAATTTGGAACCCTTGTCCTCTCTCTCTCTCTGAGACGCATCATTAAGAGAGATCCACGTACAACTTTACAATTATTTGATAAACTTTTTTTAGCTTAAAAGTAACAAAATATATTTAATAAAATGTTCAATTTTATGCAAGTAATGCCTGCCTTTTCATTGTTCTTAAAAGATTTTCGTTCTTTCAGTACAATTAAATATTAAACTGTCCATTTTGAAGTTCCGTATCAAATGCAGTATGGTTTTCTGATTCTTTATGGGTTGTACCCTTTGCAGGCCACAGTTCATGTGTTTTCATGGGAAGGTGAGTACTTATTTTTATCTTTAACTGATGTATTTTAGATTATTTTAGTCGTTTGTTGTTCACGGCTTCATATATTAGTCTGTTGTAACAGTTCCGGTTCAAATACAAGTGGGTTATTCACGCCTCCATCAGCATTTGGACCCACAGGCCTCATGGGGTCGAGCTCCATGCTTCAAGTTCCCAGGATAGTCTTTCTGATTCCGGCAATACTTGCTATAATTGGATTTTGAAGGGAAAATCTATTCAATTTTTGCATCAGCTTGTGCAGTTTAAGGCAGTGCTATTGAGGCTGCAGTCCTGTAAAGAGTTGAAGGAGATCAATTAGTTTGACAACGCCCAACCTTGTAGAATGTTCATTAATTTCTCTTTTTCTTTTCATCCACTTGGTTCAATTTGTATACATCTTGAACCAGTTGGTAGGCTTTGTGATTTTTTTTTCTTTGATGTTGAAAATTAATATTAGAAAGCAATCTCTTGATGACTGTGGATGTAGAAACCATGAATTCATGTAGTTGGTCATCCAAATTTATATTTATTGACAGATGTTGCTCATCAGTCATCAGAAAAAAGTAGTTTGGTCTCCCTAAATTCACTCAAAAGAAAAAAGAAAAAAAATTGCAGCCTGGTTAATATCTAGTTGGAAACTGGTAAACCTCCACAATGGCCACGGATTAAAATAACAAGGGTGTTTCACTGAACTGTTGAGGTTGAGGCATGTTTAAGTAACATATCTTTAGAATGCAAAGGATATTATAGTTATTTGCAGCCTTAATACAAGAGGAATTTTAAGAAAAATGTCTCGTACAACTCTTTGGAAAAGTTGCCCCAGAGTGGAGACAAAATTGGCTATTAATTTGTGTTTGTCAATTCCACTATAAATCTCAAAAATACATTTATGATGCTAAGACCCCGTTTGGTTTGTGTGAATAGGGGTCTGGAATCGGAATTGGAATTTGGAATGGGTTATTTTGATTTTAATTGTTTGGTTGGGTGGAATCAGAATCTCATTCCCATTTTCATCCTGCTAGAATCACATTCCTTCAATTCTCTACTCCCTTAGGAATGAAATTCTATTCCTTCTGATTCCAATTCCCATTCTCATTCCTGTCTGAACCAAAACAGAGTGGGAATGGATCATACCGATTCTGATTGTGAACCAAACGGACCATTTTGAAAGTTTATGGAAAGTATAAACTATCCACGTACACTAGAGAAATGGTGGAATTTGGGTCATCAAATACGAGGCTTAGATGCTTAAACTAGGCAAATATTTAGTGGAATGCTTTGTTTTAAGATGGCTTCTCAAAACTCAAATGATGTGCTTGTTTGGGAGAGTTTTCGCGCAGCGGCTTGACCATGACCATTCAAGACCTTTTTCCAAAGCTTATAAGCCGGATATTACTTAATATCCAAAGACTCGACTCGGAGAAGACGAGGAAGAAGTGATAAAACACTAATCGGAGATGTCAAGGGGGATGAGTTACCCGAGCTCCTCGGCCGGCATTGGAGCAGCAGGGTTGGGAGGAGGAGTAGGAGGTCGGTCATGGCCGTCGACCACTTCTGTGTCGGCCTCAGGGAAGAGAATACAGAAGGAGATACAAGAATTCAACATGGACCCACCTACCGACTGTTCTGCTGGACCCAAAGGTGACAATCTCTATCAGTGGATCTCCACCTTTTCATTGGTCCTCCAGGCGGGTATCCCTTTATTTCTTTCTCCCAACTCAACTCCTCTCTCTCTCTCTCTCATACACATATAAGCTCTCAAAGTTGGAAAATTCTCTTGGTGTTCAAAGAAATGGACGATTTTGAATTATGGTTTTTTTTGGCTGCATTACATCTCCAAACAAAGTTCAGTTGCTAAGTTTGATTTTCTTGATAAATCTTCCATGTGGCTTCTCTGCTTCTTTCACTGATATAGGGCTTTCTGAAGGCAGGCGATTCTTTGCCTAGTTCACTATTTCTTCTTGATGCCATTGAACCTCTCTTTTCTGAGTAATCACGTATTCTAACGCCCTCCAGCTGCAATCTTCACTTGTTGCTCGAAGTCTGGAGTCTGCTGGTTGCTGCTTCTTTCCTACAAACTCGCTACTACTAAATAATTTAATCATTCCTGAACCTAGAGAATGTTCTGATTTATGCTTGTTTAATTTGACTAGAAGCTAAAGGAAGAGAGCGACGGAAGTGGATAGTGTAGTAATTCGGTCAATTAATTTCTCAGAAATGCTCCATGACATCCTTTTATCACCTTGTCCAGTTAAATACCCACAAATGATAATTCAAAACTTGTATTTACGTGGAAATTATAATGATATAGCGAGGAGAAAACTGACAGAATGCTTCTAAATATTTTGGTCATGTATTTCTACTTGAACTTTAGTTTTTTTCTTGAACTGTTTTCCCCCTTATTATTTGCTATTTATTCTTGAGAGGGGGATAGACTTGAGAGCAGTTTCCTCTTATCCTTTTTTCTCTGAAAGTTGATTTATTTGAGACTGAAAATCTTATATGTTTTAATCATAATGGGCCTCGGATGCAGATATTCCTGGTGAGGAATACCTTCTTTGGTCATTACAGAACTTGTTAACCTTAATACCAGGTTTTCTTATACATGTTTAATCAAATTTCAAAGCAAAGATTGCAAGTTTTTTAGCTACCTGAAATCGATGATGTGCCAAATTTATACAATATCCATCCATATTATGAAAGCAGTTAGTTTTAGGATTTTTGTTACCCTTGTGCATGTGGAAAAGAAGCAAGAAGGTGGATTTATAGTTTTAATTGGTCATATAAAAGGAAGATTTTTCTATTATATATTTTTTCATCACTAACAATTTGAATTTTGTTAAGAATTTAAATAATACAGTAAATATCATCACTCTATCAATATGAAGCAACCCTTTTTTGCATACAATGGAGCCTTCTGCTCTCCAATCCCATATCTATTTTCAAATTAGGCCCTGTCTACTGCAGGACTGCACAACCCCATATCTATTTTCAAATTAGGTCTTGTCTACTGCAAGACTGCAATATGTTTCTTCCCTGTCTACCTCTTCTCTGGTGAGGGGAGTGATTAATCAAAGGAGTTTGCTGTTCTTCTGACCCAATTGAATGAGGTATTCATAGAGTGGCCAAGAGATTAGCTTCTCTATGATGCCAGTATATTATCTCCCACCCTAATTTATCCACCCAACAATTTGGGAATCACCTTGAATCTCCAGCCTCGATGGATGAATAGAGGAGGTAAATCAAAACTTGTGTAGTAGTGATACAAATAGTGCTTTGATTGAATAGAGTGGGTGTTTAGTTAAAATGTATTTTATGCTTACTTTTATCCTGTATTTTAATGGAATAGAGTGGGTGTTTAGTTATGTTTTGACTTTGTATTTCAACATGCAAGTCTGAAACTTAACATGAAGTTTCAATCATGCATTTATTTCAGGGGACAGGATAAAAAAATGTTGGCGCTATAGTGGATATGCTCATGATATCTTCTCTAGGTCCATGAAGTGCAAACATATTTCTTTGGTGAATTTACATATAAAGCCATTAGCATGATGCAAGAGGCATCTGTGTCACTCGAACCCTTGATTTTGTTGTTTCCTGGTAGTGTTGTTTATTTTGTCAACTGTACAAATTTTGTTTCAACAAAGCTCTAGGTTAAGAAGGAGATGCAAACCCTATACAAAGGAGTATGGTCTATCAAATAATCTACAAATTTGTGGAAGAATTTAATGATTTTTGTTATGAAGAAATATTGATCAAGCACAGTTTATAGTCTCTTTTTTGGGAGTTTATGTTTTGATAGATTTTTGAATGTGATTGTGGTCAAGTAACTAAAATGGATTGACCAAGTTTAATTGGTTTTATATGTGTAGTCTACTTAATTCATGATCTGTATGAAGCATTCCCCACTGTCTTTTTTATGCACCAATTTTTCCAGTTTTTCCACTGTCTTGGAAAAAGCCTCTTTATGTGCAGGGTAAGGATGCATACATCTGTCCCTCCCCAGACCCTACATTGGTGAGGTCCTCGTGCACTGAGCTTCCATTTGTTTTCCAGTTTTTACATTAGTTCTATATATATATATATATATGCAATAATATAATATTTTTATTATCAGTAATGTAATAATAATGTAGGCATGGTACAGTTCTTGGACTTGTTACTATTTCTTACAATCTCTGCATTTTCTAAGGCTTTCTTTCATTGCTGAATGAAAGTTTTCTGCTCTTTATTTTCTTTTTGATGGCTCTGAGGGGATCTGCTTATTCATATGCACCATAAAAAGCAACTGAATGTATATAATAGTTACTGATCTATATGTGTGAAGTATTAACTTGAAATTCTGATTTTAGTTGCATGCAAGGTTTAAGAGATGACTTGGTGAGCATATTTTTCTTTTCAGTTCTTTTGCTATTTTTTGTAAGAATAACTAGTAACCTTGTAATGAAGTACATAATTTAAGCCAATTGTGCTGTGGACATGAGCCAATTGGAAATACTTCTAATTTGATTTGGCTTCATTTTCTTATTTGTAGGCACACCATATCAGGGTGGGATATTTTTTCTGGACATTACATTTCCACATGATTATCCATTCAAACCACCCAAGGTATGCTTAGTAACATTCCAAAATATTGAACATCAGTTCAGAACATATCTCACAGTATTTTGTGTTCATGAAAAAATATTTTTCCTTGTCCTATGGTGATGCTATAAATCATAGTCTTCATATTAGAAGGCATGATATATCTCCTTAAGAACAGTAAGGGTGCAAGTAGGGTACACTACATTGGTCCCAGGGCATATTCTGGTTTTAATATATGCTCAACTTGAGACCACTCATGTTGCACCCTCTAATGAATTATAATCCATAATCTATGCTTTTCAGTGCAATATGATGGCAGTTGAAATTTTGTCTTATAGTTTCCATGTGAAGGGGTATTTTGTGGTTTGTAAGAGATCATCATCATTTCAATATATGATCTACATGGGAGAAGGTTAGCTGATCCCAAATGGTTGGGGTTAAGGCTAAGTTGAGTTGAGTTGTATGTATATGGGATAAGGCACATGATCAACTAGGTGGCCAATGCAATTGGATGGTTGCATGTAACCCGTGCATTCTTTCTTGTTTTGTAATGGTCATCTTCTCTCCATGCCCTGGCATGGTAAGTTCCAGAGAAAACTAAGGAAAAGTTCCAATGTGGGCTAGCTGCTCAAATCTGGTCAGTGCTAGGGCAGGGCCTATAACCCTGTCTGTCTGGACTTAGTGGAGTGGCTTACTGATAACCCCATTAGCCCCTCCCCCTCCCCCTTCCTTCAACCCCACCAAAAAAAAAATAAAAATAAAAATAAAAAAAGAAAGAAAGAAAGAAAGAAAGAAAGAAAAACAAAGATAGTGGATTCTATACAGTTAGGTGTATTGTGTATATAATACTTAGATTGCAGATCTTATATTGTTGCATATGGATCAATTTACATAGAGGTCACTTTGCTTCTCTAACTTAAGTGTTTCCCAGAAGATACCCATGTTTTGGACCATGGCTGTCTCATGCATGTTTTCCATTTAAGTTCCAGCTTATAATGCTTGGACTTTGGATTTTACCTTATATTTTATATGGATACCTGAACCACTGTTTCTTAATAATCTAAATAATTACTAGAAAGTTTCCATGAGTTTGCTGATAAACCACTAAGTAGGATATTTACCCAATTACCCTACATCCAAATACTTGACTGTGTGGCTAAGAATAGGTGAAATGTGGTAATAATCCTGATTAACTCTTGAATGGATAAATTAACAATTGAGTTGGTTTTTCATGAACTTACCTGTGTGGGACTTGTGCAACTGTGCACCCTGCTTTCAGACCCCAATGAGCATGTTTAATGTGTATGGTAAGCAGCAGGGTGAGGGGGTGACTTTCCTCATTACAACCTTCATGTTTTCTAGGAAGGAATACTGCATAGTATATTAATGATTTTTCATCTACTGGTTCTTGTGTATGGTGTTGTTTTTTACTATTTTCTTTTCCTGTTTCTGTCCGCAGGTAGTATTCAAAACTAGGATCTACCACTGCAATGTTGGTGCTGAATGAAACTTGACTTTGGGGATCTTGAAATATGGCTGAAGTCCTGCTCTAACCATCTCAAAGGTGCTACTTGCAATCAAATCAATATTCAGAAATCCGGACCCAAGTAAGTCTTTCCATGCTCTTTGTTGCCATAGTTTTTGTTTGACATGGTCTAGGAGGTCATTCTTTCTACTGAACCTCTGAAATCTCATCCTTGTAGATACACCTCTCGTGTCTGGCATTACTCGCTTGTACTTGACTGACAGAACTAAACATGATGAAATAGCTGCAGAGTGGACAATGCGATTTGCTAGATAAAGTTTCATCAATTTGATTACAGAGCATTTAGAATTGCTGATGTCAATGTTATAAGCAAAAGGAACCATAACCCAATAGTAAACCGTGAATACTAGAAGTATTTTTTTTGTCTTTTTTGTAAATCCCAACTTTTCCCATCTGTTGATGATTCATTGGATAATTGTGGGATGACTCCATATATTTGGTATGTTTATGGCCAAAAGTATTCTTCCTTTGGATCATTGGATGTGATGATGATGATGATGTTTAAACAGGATATCAAAATACTCTTTATCAATTTGTATCAGGATGGGACTCGGCATTTCCAATGTCTACCAGAAGGTATTCTTGCTTGGATCAGTGTTCTTCAATCACCGGAAGCATCACTCTGTCTCTTTGCTGCATTATATCTTGGATGACAAAACAGTGAAAAGGGGAACAACCTGGTATATTAACAATACTATACAGGTATGATATCTGAAGGCTTGTTTCCTAGGATATCTACTTGGTGGGGTTTCTAAAATGTGGATATTATTCTCAGACCACCAGAAATACGGTTGTCACACCCTAAATATTGCTTATTTTAGGAGCCATCACTACCCATTTACGTCAAAACAATCAGTCAAAATCCTGCACTGATGTAACGACCCACCCACCAGTTAATTGCGTATTTTGAGATATGTGATTTGCAGTTCAAGGTCTCGTTGCTGTTGGGTTGAAATTTTACCTAACCACAAGAATATTGGTGGAGAGAGAAAGGTTACATTTACGAAATATGAGCCTTGAGAACAACTAACAAGTATTGAAGATAAATTCAAATTTTGGTGTTAATTTCTCTTCCCAACCATCAGATGAAATATGAGACTCTGGGCACCCAATGCCTCACAAAAAGATCAGATTTTGATGAATTAACTTAGTGGAAGATCTGAGATAATTTCATAGAGAAATAGTTGGTTGGGTTAGTGCAGAATCTGAGAAAATTTATAGTTGAGATCAATGTTCAAAATATCGACACGTATTGTTCCGAGACCCCTTCGATACACCCCTATAATGGGTGTATGGGGGACTGACTGGTTCAAGGGGTGGAGGAGCCCTAAACCGCCCCCCCGAACTGGTTTCAGAAAAAAAAAGTAAAAAAAAAGCAGTATTGATTTGCCCGATATGCCGGTTTGAACCTTGGTTGGTTGAGATTGTCATTCCAGTAGTTGAAGGTTTTGCCGAGGTTCAAGCAAAACTTACCCACCAAAAAGATAGAATGCAAGAGAAGTAGAGAAATTGGACGGTTGTGATCAATGACATGAATCTTGGTATTTGGTTCCATAGCCTGCTCAATCAATTGGCTACTACTGCGCAAGGTTGATCCTCTTTTCAATTGTGGAGGAAATGAAAGAGACATTCTACCTCTCCACTTCTTAGGAAAACCTAGAACTTACTCTGATTATTCACTAAGAAAATTCTGATGACCCCATGTTCCTTGCTAAGCAATCGGAGGTGTCTTATCTTATCTTCCTTTCCTCCAAGCATGATAAGCAAGCAGGGAAGGTGCCTTGTTGCAAGCTTGTTTGACAATGGGAAGTGAGTCCAATCTGAATAAACGCCATTATGATCTTAGCATGTCCAAGAGAACCAGAAAACCAGTAAAGCTCGAAGGATCCAATCGACAGGCCATAACAGTGCGTCATCCTGAAAAGCGGAATCATCCCACAACAGAAGTCGATGAAGAGAAGGACAATTATAAATCTCAAACAGAAAATTCTTCTTCAAGAGTTGTTGAGGAGAGGAAGAATGCCAAATGTTCTCCTACTCCAGGAGTTGATGGCAAGGAGGACACCACTGATCATAGAAGCGTCAAAGAGCTGATCAATGGTAATGGTGAGGGAGAAGTGAAGCGTGGTCAAGGTAGTCGTAGTAGTGGGAATTCACTTGGTCATCGTTTCACTTTCACAGAAGAAAAACAGCTCCAGTTGGTGACCAAACAGCAAGGAGAAGGCACGGAGGGAGTCAAAACAGGTGGGATGGTAAGTCGTTATGTTAAAGCCCTGAGCCACTTGATCAAGGTCAAGCGTGATCCCCATCTGGGTTCCCGGAAAAAGCATGTTCTCCGGCTAAAAATGTAGGCATCAAAGGGATGGGTGGAATGGAGTTCACAGGCATCGGTGGATTTTTCTCTGAAAAATACGTAATTGATCAGACCAGTGCAACATATGCAGTCAATACTTTATACATAAATAATTAAACATTAGTATAAGCTTTTTCTATTTGTGATTTTGTGTTTATCTCTACTCTATCCCCATCTCTATAGTTTACTGGTTTTAATTATGTTTTTACTGTACGAGTATTTCCTGTATTCTGCATTTGGTTATCATGGATCTGTGCCATCTATTGCATTCCTCTTGTATGAGGAAGGAGAGAGATAAGAGAATTAATGGACATAAATAGAATAACTCTTTTGATTGTGGTCGATATTAATTCTAGGAACATAATTATTTCTATTAAATCTGGTTCTAAAGATGAAATCAGATGATCATATGAATTTAAATATCATCATCATCCTGTAGCCTTGTCCCAACTATACAAGGGTTGGCTACATGAATCCTATTTTGCCATTCCCTAATGTTTAGTTAATAACCTTTTACTGCTTCAACTTATGTCCTTTTTGGCCCCTTCAACTTACAAAAAAATCACTTCTTACCGGTGCTGAAATGCATAACATTGCCAGACAGTTTTCAATGGATTCAGACATTCAGTTAACAGAGGCAAGTTTTGTCATGAATGATTTGTTAATGCATTCAGTTGTTCACTCTTTCTTTCATCAGCTATTAGATTGGGAGATCACATCAGGGCGTACCCCACAGACACATTTCTTGTACTTGTCATTGGGAAATGTTCTCAATACACGATTGGGATGTGTTGTGAGAGACTTGTGGGTCGCTGGAGGTCTAAAACAAAACTGTTCCATACATTGCTATAGGCAAATTCTTTTCTTTTTTGGTAAAAGATTAGCAAGATGATAGCATTAATAAAAAATACAGTGATAAGATACAAAACAAAAGCAGTTAAGGTCTAATTAAGTCTTGGTTGGTCAGATCTGAAATCCACTCCAGTGGATCCTGGACAAACAACCCAGACTCTACCTAGAAGCACCTGCGCTGCCGGCAGTATTATAAGATATATTTACATCGCCAAAAGAAATAGCAAATTCTTTTCCACGGTTTCCACCTCCTTTTATAAAAGTACTAATATTGAAAAATCTGTTTGGTTGTGAAAAACTAAAATTGCTAAGAAATGCTAGGTCCAATACACCAACACCAAACAATCGCCCTTGAAATAATTTATAACCTTTTATAACCGGACATTGCTCAGCGCCGAAACAACAAAATTAAAGCTTTTGATGTATTGATAGAGCCTCACCTTGGATTAGATGAAGTAACTTGGTGGGTGGCGCCACAACAATACATCTAATACATATTCTCCGTTTTAGCCCTGTCTACATTACTATCATTAGGGGTGTAAATGATCGAATTCGAATTGAATCAGACTATTCGAATTCAAATCCGATTAGAAAATCTGATATCCGATGGATATTGAAAATTAATATTCGAATTCGAATTCGATTAAATATTTGAATATTTGATTCGATTCAAATCCAATCAATTAATTATTTTAGGTAATTAATAAATATGTACAATAAATATTTTATTTATATAAAGTATATAAATATATAAATTATTTATATAATTTAATTATTTTATATATAAATTGTATAAAACATTTAAGCGTGTTGCTTGGTTAGGGGGAATAGGACCCTGGAATCGGAATCTGAATGACCCTACGGTTTGGTTGAGTGGAATGGGAATCCCATTCCCCTTCTTGCTGGAATGGGATTCCCCCATATGGGGGAATGGCCATTCCCGACCCCACCCCAAGGAATGTGATTCCCATTCCAGTCCATTTATTTATTTTTTGACAGAAAACACCCTATTCGATTCCAACCCTTACTTCATTACACTTAAAAGAAGTACTTCTTTTAAGACTTGGGGCCACGCATGAAGTGGTTTTTAAGTAGTTATGGGTGTTTGGTAAAAAAGTGGGGAAGATGTATTTTTTTTTAAAGAAGTATTTCTTTGAAAAAGTGACTTCAAGTTGGCTTTTCTTTTAAGTATTTGAAGAAGTACTTCTCCAAAATAATAGGACGAACCAGCCCCTAACAGTTTTTTATAATGACCAAAATATCCCCACGAGGTTATACCTCCCCCTTCTCCACTCATTCAAACCTCAACCCTAGCAACAATGGCGCACCGGTTGGCAGGTCCACCGACGACGATCAACGGTGAGGAACAGTGGCTGGTAGACCTATCGTTTGGCCAATTCCCTTGTTCGAGCATAGCACTAGGTCAAATCCTAATCTCTGTGTGCTCTGCTCACTGCTTCTCTAATCTCTATTGATAATCGATGTTTTGCTCAACTAGGTCAATCCTGACTTAGTTCTATCCGCTGTGACTCGTCTTTTTGCATGATGCAAAGCTATATCTGCAATGCGCCATGGTAGAACACTGTCTTCTGCTCTCCTCAGAACTTCATCCTAAATCCAAAACCTCCTCCTTGTGGCATCTGTCTCCAAAGCCCTCTTTGAGTCCGGCATTCGGAACCGCGATGGCGATTCCATCCCACTCTACAAATCTCTTGTCCTCCAAGTTCTCTGAAGAAGCTCTCTCGATCTCTGGAAGAGGATCGATTTTTTTAGATGGGCTTCTCGCAGGCCTGGCTACAAACACTCTTCTGCATTTACTCTCAAATCTTTTAGGTAGTCTGTCAAATTGGGCACCTCGACGAGCTCTGTCCTTTGTTGTCTTTGATGGAGGATGGTGTCATTGTTGATTATGCGACTTTCAAGCTCTTTCTTGATGCTTTTATCCGATCATGTAGGTTTGATTCGGCTATTAAAATATTGGATCTCATGGAAAAACAAGGAACTAGCTTGAATCCTCGCATTTATAACTGTTATTGTTGTGCTGCTTAGAAAAAACTAGTTGGGTTTTGCTCTTTCTATGTTTTACAAGCTTATTGAAGTTTTGAATGGCGACAATGGCATCGTTCTTGATGCACTCGCCTATAACGAATTGCTAGTTGCTCTGAGGAAAGCAAGCAGGAAGGTGGAATTCAAAAGGGCTTTTAGAAATTGAGATCTAAGGGGTTTGGATTGGATGCATGGGAGATGGGATTGGGCAGGTGGGATTGGTCTTCATAATCAAGGGAGGTGGGATTGGGCAGAGAGGGTCATGAAACATGTAAGGGATGTTACACTAGTGCCAAATATTATCAAATGGAGGTATAATATGGAGGCTTCAATGCAAGACCCACAAAACAGACAAAAGGATTTCACCCCAATGTTTCCATCTGAAGGCAGTATTAGTGAGATCATGAGTTTCATAGCTTCATTATCCAAGGATGCATATATTGATTCATAGATTGATTTTGAAAATGGGAGATCACAAAGTGAAGATGAAACTTCTTCTAGCATTGATCACTGGTCATCATCTCCTTATGTAGATCAACTTGCCAATGAAGTAAAGTCTACCAACTACTCTCGGTTGTTTTCAATGTCTAAGGGAAGACGGGTGCAAGAGAGAAGTAATGGTTCATTTGATATTGATAATGATCAATACATTCCTGTAAGTTTTTTTGGCCAAGGGGAAGTTGAGCTTTGCCTGCAAGTTGTTTAAGATCTTCACTGAAATGGGTGTCAATCCTGTAAGTTACACAACACCTTAAAAGTATTTTCTAGAAGTATTTTGTGAAAACTGCGCCTTAAAAGTACTTTCTGGAAGTATTTTGTGAAAATTGCGTCTTAAAAGTACTTTCTAGAAGTATTTTGTGAAAACTACACCTTAAAAGTATTTTGTGTAAACTGCACCTTGAAAGTACTTTTTGGAAGTATTTTGTGTAAACTGCGATTTGAAAGTGCTTTCTAAAAGTATTATATAAACTATACCTTGAAAGTACTTTCTGGAAGTATTTTGTGAAAACTGCAATTTAAAAGTAATTTCTGAAAGTATTTTGTGAAAACTACACCTTAAAAGTACTTTCTAGTACTATTTTATTATTTATTAATATTATTCATTATTTGTTAATATTATTTATAATAATAATAATAATAATAATAATAATAATAATAATAATAATAATAATTATTATTATTATTATTATTATTATTATTATTATTAATAGGATCCACATGGCAGTCCACATGGACTCTCAATTAAAATGTATAGTATAACATGTGAAGAGTATTGTATATATGTATGAGTGAAGTGAAGGCTAAAATTGTCATTTGCATAAATATAAGCACTTATGGGAAAAGTAGCTTACCAAACATTCTCACCCCAATAATTACTTAAAAAACATAATAAGTGATTTGAAAAGTGGGTTAGCAAACAAATAAGTAGTTCTAAGAACAAGTACTTCTTTTAACAATTACTTAATCATCAAACTGGGGTTAAAGTTTGAAGGCTGTGTAAGCAACTCCATCAACCTCCATACTACCCGCTGTGGCGCAACGACCCGTCTCTAATGAAGTAAGACAACCGTCAACCAACCCCATCTCTGGTGAGTTAAGACCGTCATCGACCATCCTTCGTCCTCTTCTTCTTCTTCTTCTTCCAAATCAGCCACCAACATTGCCGCTGCCAATCCCATCTCTTCAATTTCTGGATTTCTGTAAATATCAGAAACCAGAAAATGGAAGCATGATGTATGAACACTATGTGAGAATGGAGTTAAGGAAGTCGATGGAGCAAAGAAATTCATCAAGGAAGAGAAGTTTCAGGTCATCGATCTCAGCGACACGTCTATGGAGTCTATCCCCAATCCGTCTCTGAATCTCGCCACTATCAGCAACCTAGATATTTCTGTTATCTACAATTTTTTATTAGCCTCTTGGTTTCTATTTTGCTTAGCTCTTGGAGTTCTATTTATCTCCACATATCAAATCTAATTGCAGTAAATGAGTCTCAGATTGTATGGCTTCGTTCTTCTACTTCTTCTGAAATTATTCTTTCCTCTTGGCTTCATACACTCTACAGGTCATCCAATAATATTATTTTATTTCTTTGTTGTATTTTAATGTAAATCCAAGCCTATCTATAAACAGAAAATCTTCTAAGCATGCCTCTTCTTCAGTTATCTTGTTTTATTCATAAATTTAATTTATCTATTTTTTTCTACAATGTTAACAGAGCATTTCAATCATTAAACAATGAGACTGTTGAACATTGTCGTGTCAAGTGTTCACTCAAACCAGCTTAAAATCTCTTCCAAACTCGATTGGGTGTTTATCCAAGCTCCAAGATCTTGAATATCTCTAACAACCTTATCGAGTCCCTCAAAACTTTCGAGAATTGTAGGTGGGTCCTTTCTTCTTCTTCTTCTTTCGGATTCCTCTGTTTCTTCACCGATACCATTGAAGTTCTTTTAACAGGGTAAAAGTTGGAAATTTAAGCTGATTCCCATTCCAGCTTCTGGTTGAACCAAACAACAATGGTCGGAATTTGATTCTGATTCCTGATTGAACCAAACAAGCACTAGGAATTGGTGATTCTGATTCCGATTCCTGGAGATACCGATTCCAATTCCGATCCTGGCCACAAACCAAACAGATCCTAAATATTTCATATGTTATATATAAGAATTAAAAAAATAGGTCGAATTCGGATATTTATCGAATCGAATAAGGTCATATGCGAATCCAAATCTGATTAGCTATTCGATATGAATAGGATATCCGAATTCAACCAATTTAGGGGTGGATGCGAACCGAGCTTTTCATGAGCTATTCGAGCTTGGCTCAGCTCGATCCAGACTAAGCTTCGAACATTATGCAATTCGGTTTGTTAGGCTTGCGAGCCTATTTGAACCCTATATATGTATAATTTTTATATTTATATATAATATTCATATATAATTATATAATTTATATTTAAATTTATTGGTGTACACACACTCATATTGTGGTCCCTATTGTATTTTATATTTTCTTACTTTATCTAATGCCTGGGATGGGAGGGAAAGAAAAAACCCTTGATTGAATCTTGAAGACTTGAATTGCCGAACTCAAACTGGTTTGAGATGAAACTGCCAAACATGAAATTGCAAGTCTGCAACTGTGAGAGACGAGTAGAGACTAGAGAGCAAGTGCGATTGTGTGAGTGTGCAACAAGTGAAGATGCTGCCACTGAAGAGGACTGATTACCTACTATCTGCGACTCAGCGACCCCGGGTCTTCTTATTCTTCTTCTTATTTTGGATTTTCTTATGGATTCTATAGGGACTTTGTGATTTTGGTTCATCTTGCAAGTTGCACCCATGCCATTAAAAATGTATTTGAAATCTGTAATTTTTAATTGAAGAATAATAACATTCATTCTGATTTTCTACAAGTCATTTTTTCATTAAAAAGTTGTCTCCCAAATTAAATTATAACATGCATGGCTACTTTTTCTTTTACTTTACACTTGGTTAGGGTTATTTTGTTCTCTCATAAACTGAAGTGAAGAAAATGAATGGTTTTGATCACTGATCAGAAACTTTGATATTTTTCTATTGTGGTTTCAATGTAAAATGTTTATGGAAAACAATCATAATAAGAGGTTGTAAACACTGAGCTCGGATTTGAGCTCAAATTCAAGCTCGGGTAGGTTCGAATTCGAGCTCGGATAGGCTTGGATTCGAGTTCGAATTCGAGCTCAAGCAGGCTTGGTTCATTTCGAGCTTGAGCCGAACCGAGCTCAAATATAAATGTTTTGTTTTGAGTCGAATTTGAATTGATATTTCTAGTCCGAATCGAGCTGAAGCCCGAATTCGAGCTTGATGTTTTATTGTTGAGCTGAGCTCGAATAGTCAAATATTCGGCTCGACTTGGCTCGTATTCACCCCTAGACCAATTAGATATTCAAATTATCCGAATCCGATTCAATTATGTCGAATCTTGAATTTGAAATCAGATTTTTGAATACTGTTGACACCTCTAACTATCATGCCAAAAGTAGTGTTTTCAACCTATAGTTGACCCGACTTGTTGAACTGTTTGAACCGTCACTTAGCCAGGATTTTGGATCTAGTTCAATCAAAACCTGTTAGGTGGTAAAAAATTGTTGACTTGGTCAAGAACCGTGTGACCCATCTAGTTCAACCTGGTCACCAAGTTGGGGGTTACACACTTAATGCATGCAAATTTCTAGAGGCCATAACTTTGCACTCCGATGTCTGATTGGGGTGATCCTTTTTTTTTTTTTTTTTTTTTTTTAACTTTGAGTAGCTTTTTGAGACCTATGAGTTCCATAGGCGCTTGGCCCTGCTATTTTCGCAAAAAAAAAAACCCTTTTTGGCTTCAATTTGCAATTTTTAATATTTTATAAATAAAAAAATTAAAACTGAATTAAAAAAATAAATATAACATATCTAAAACATAATTATGCAATATTTATTTATAAATTATATATTACAAACACACATATATACACATGTGGGACGATTGAACTAGTGACCCATGACCTGGAGGCAAAAACAGTTCGAACTCTAGGTTGGTTTTTAAAACATTGACCAAAAGCGAATTCCACCATGAAAGGCCCCTATAGAAATGGCACTGAGACATGTGGAAGGTGAAAGGAAAAGAATGTTCTTTAACTAGTTTTAGGATTCTTAATTAAGTGAACTGGCTGAATATATTGGTTTGCCTTTTAGTGGTCTACTTAATTGCCTATTCACGGAAAGACAACCTAACAAGTCCAACTTAGCCATTATCAAACAATAACAACTGAAGGGGCTAATCAACGACTTATTACTTTTGTTTTAATGAATGAATCACTAGGTAGCTTGTGACCTTAGGCTGTGTTTGTTTGCAATGTAAATATAAAACTATATTGATAGAATTTAAGAACGGTAAGAATTGTCAATGTAAGAAATGAACCAGCCTTATGCTCGTTTTACACTTGTGCGTTTGGATGATCGATGTAAATGTAACTCAATCCTTCTCTCTATTTCACCAGTGACAACAATGGCCGACTTTCATTGTCGATCGATTGATTCATACCAACGATGGCTGGGTTTACATCACCGACTGACTGATTTACATCCTTCGATTCATACCGATGATGGCCAGGATTTTACCACCTGACGTAAAAACCTGACAAAAAGGTTATTTACATCGATATTCGTTATTATTTTATATTCTATAACTGAACTAGAGTGTAAAATAACAACGAATCGGGATTTACACTACCTCCAAACGCAACCTAATGGATGAACAGCATTTGAGTTAATTATTATATCCCAAGTGTCTTATTATAAGATTATTTTATTCATCAAAATACAAAAATAATAAATGATGGAATTGAGTGGTAACAATTCATTGTCCTATTTCCCTTTACGTGCAACACTTTCGATCTGGCTTATGAGGGTAATAAGGACGTGGTAAAGTCGATATAAATTATTAAATATCGAAATCTATACTGTCTCTTGGTCCCATGGTCTAGTGGTCAGGACATTGGACTCTGAATCCAGTAACCCGAGTTCAAATCTCGGTGGGACCTTTTCTTTTTTTCTTCCATATCCGATCCAACTCCATGACCTCAGTGTCAGTGATCTAAACCGTTAGATAAGGATATTTTATACGTATATGCATACATGATGGTATGATACAATCATTTCAAAAAACAACATCAACGCTAAAAACAGCGCTCAAGCAGAAAAAATGGCAAAAGAAAGTTAGAAACAACACGTCACACTGTGCCCAACTACCAAGCTTTCATCAGATCTCCATCGTTCATTTGTACAGCCATCTGATCCAAATTCGCCTGAACTTCACTCGTCAATCGTCCATTCGTCACGCTCACCCATGTGGCTATGTACATTGTACACCATATTTGTCGGGTCCGGGTTCCAACCTCCGAATAGTGGAGCTTCCGGACCCCAACTGCCAAGTACCGAATTATGGTTGCCTGCACCATCCACGTGGTCCTTCCTACCTACCCTTCTCATTCTGTGCATATACTCTCTTTTGTAGTGTTTGTATATATTTTGGGCAAACGAGAGAGAGAGAGAGAAAGAGAGAGAGAGAGAGAGAGAGAGAGAGATGGCAAAAGGAAGACGAAATCTAGGCGAACTAGGAGTGGAGGAGATGATCAGAGCCGGTTTGTCGTTGGATGAAGCTCGAGCTTTCCACGAGGCTGTCAAAGGCGCAATTGGTCGAACAGGGGGAGGGTCGTCGCCTGACCCGAAGGAGCTATGGCGCCAGCTCTCAGAGGGACGGGTTCTCAAACCTTCGCACCCACATGCTCTGCACCAGCTCGTCTATTACACCGTCTACTCCCACTGGGACGTCTCCACCCAAGGCCCTCCTCTTTACTGGTTTCCTTCTCCGTAAGTTCCCACACCCTTCTCTCTCCATCATTAACTACTACTTTGAAAACGGTTTGCCCTATCAATCACACCAGAGGAAAAGAACTTCAGAGGCCGTCTGATGATAGCTGAAGTTTCTGAACTGAACGAAGCAGCAGGATCATGGTTATCAACCTAATTCTAGCTTGAGCTCATTATTCACTAACAGCGCAATAAGTCATTTTAGCTGTAATCAAACGGCCCCGATCTGACTTTGGTTTAGCTAACGTTATCCGGGCCGTAAAGCACTAAAGCTGGCCCATAAGGGCACAGCTGAGAGCACCCGAGCAGTGTGCACAGCCCCCGCCTTTAACGGGCCAAGATGAGTGAGCCCCAAGCGGAGCCTGGTCCTATATCAGAGACTATTAGGCCACGTTTGTTTGATGTAAAACTAAAACTCATCGACGGTAATGGCTAACGTCGTCCTGCCTCTCCTCTTGACATTGACATTCCTACACCCAAGAACCGCTATTGCCGCAGTCGCTTCTCCTGCGCTATTTTCACCTGAAATGCCGTTCACTCGGCAGCAGCTCAACAATATCGTCGAAGCTCTGATTGGCACCGGTGATTTTGGTAACTGGGCGGGAGTCCTCTCCACCACTGACCCTTCAACCTTCCCAATAACAGCAACCCTCTTCGTCCCCAGCGACGAAGCCCTCTCTCGCCTCCCCAGCTCTCTCCCTCCCGACTTCTATACACGAATGCTTCTCTACCACGTCGTGCCACAACAACTAAGCTTCTCAGACCTTCAACGCTTGATCGTCGGGACACGGCTTTTAACACTCCTGTCCGGCGATTCGATTCTCGTCACCAACAACTCAAAATCGAATTACACTATCGACGACAGCCGAATCACCCACCCTGACTTGTACGCCAATGGCGCAATCTCTGTTCACGGAATCCACTCGCTTCTCAACTACTCTGTCTACGGTGGTTCTGGGCTTTTCGAATACCAAGTACCAAGATCGCCACAAGAAAGTCCAGAACCGAGGAAGTCACCGGAAGTGTCTCCTCTGCATCATTTTCCGGTTGCAGAGAATCTGGGTCATCGTCATTCTGACGCACCGTGCTCGTGTACTGAATTTCCAATTATTCTGTCGGTTATCTGTGCTTCCTCTGTACTCAAGATTCTTAGGAACCCTCTTTCTTGTTGATGAATTAATGGATTTTTTCTGGGAGACGATGAAAAGAGCTAATCATTCGAAGAAAACCATCAGAGATAAAAGACAGATGAATCTTGAATGCTCAACTTCTTTCTTGTCTGGTCATCTTCGTCTCTGTTGTCTCTATATCTCGATGGTTTCTTTTTGTTTGTTCATTTTTTCTTGTTAGATTCTTTCTTCAGTATTTGGAAATTTCTATTGATTTTCTTTTGTTATTTTTCATGTAATCAAGCTTTTCGATTCAAAAAGGGAAGAAAAGTGAGTTCTTTCTTTTCTTTCTTTGTGTTATCATCTGTTCAATTGATTGAACTGGAGTTAGTTTTCTCCTGTTGTTCGTAAGTGGAGAATTACTCCAAAATGGCGCGAAATCTATCGATTAACGGCAATAGAAGTTGGGTTGGAAATTCACACCGATTTGGATTCCGATTTCCAAACAAATAATCTCATTGAATTTACACCTTGACAATAAAAAATGAGTCGGTGTAAATTTTCAAAATCTACGGTCCCAGTTTCCATCCGGTTCACATTTCCCATCGGTATAAAACTGAATTTACACCTAAAACAAATGCCAGCCTTAGGGGCATGGTTTTGAAAAGCGGACCGGACTGGACGGTTGGTCCATTTGACCCAAGAATGGTCATGGCTCTGGATTCGGTTTTGGACCCAAAAACCATTTTGACTGGGATTCGGATTGGATGAGGTAGTTGGACCATTTGACCTGGGAACCCGTTGGTTAAAGTGGTTTTATTTTCGGGTCGGTTTTTAAAACCGACCAAACCAAACCAAAATTGGCGGTTTTGTCCGGTCTGACCTTAAAATGGTTTAGTTTGGTTTAAAAATTTCTCAAACCGTAATTTTCTCGTTTGGTTTAGTTTTCTAAATTTTAGGAACTAGACCATACCATAAACCGAATTAGTATATATATATATATATATATATATATATTTCAATTTTTAATTTCTAATTTGATGCCCAAGAGTTGTTTATGTTTGAAAAAGTGTGAATGTAATTTATATAATAGTGATAGGTGGCACTTGTTAATTTCGATTTGATATTTGAATTATATTGGTTATTTATGTAAGTATGCAAATTTCTAATTGAGTTAAGCCCAATATAATGGTCGAAAACTTGTTAAAAATCGGACCAAACAGTGATAGAATGCTTTGGTCTGATTTGGTTTTGGTACGAGAATTTCTCAATCCGTAATTTATTTTATTGGTTTTGACTGGGGATTTTCTCCAAACCTAATCAAATGAGACTGTGAACACCCCTAGAGATTATTGACTGAATTTATCTATTAGACACCTGAGATAATGCCCGCCAACTGTGGTCCTTGATGGGTAAGTAATTTTTCCACCTTAGGGGGGAAGGATGTACTGAAGCTAGCTTGACAAAATTACCCATTAAACATGTTTTTAAAACAAAAAGCTATAATGGTAAAAATGGTAACACAAAAAACTTACTTGGACAGAAAAATACAACTAAATGCACTTACCTGCTAAGTGTTACTGGGAAACACTTACCCAAAAACGAACATGGCCAGAATATAATCTTTTTCTTGAAATGGTACAGGCCCTACAGGGGTTGTTATCTAATTTTTTTATAGGTACTGCCAATTCTCATATTGGATATTTTGTCTTTTCGGCTTCAGTGCAAAACCTTGTATTTGCACTATACATATTTGTACTTGCACTCTTCCAAAACTGAGCCTTAAGGGGGAAAAATCCTTTGTCTCTTTGTCCAAATGATCTGACAGTGTTCATTATTTCAGGCTGCAGTCCAAAAGCACGAATCTGGGGCGTATGATGGAAATTCATGGTCCAAAGTTGTTGGGGACATCATATAAAGATCCTATAACAAGCTTTAGCCTCTTTCAGAAGTTCTCAGTCCAACATCCAGAAGTAAGTTGGTCATTCAAAGACAAAGTTCTTATTTAATAACTCATAGTGGGAGCAAGTAGACCTTTAGGTGGGTAGGCTGGGGAAAGACCAAGTATCATGTTAATAATGAAGCTATAGGCCTATAGTTAACATTGTAGTTGAACAGCACAACACAGCCTTTTTGGTTTAGAATTGATAATTGTCAACAACTTTCAGGTCTACTGGTCTATTGTTCTGAAAGAGCTTTCTGTTATATTTCGTGAAGACCCAAAGTGTATTCTAGATACCACTGACAAATCAAAGCATGGGGGAACATGGTTATCAGGTTCAGTTTTAAATATTGCAGAATGTTGCTTGTTACCTACAGATTGTCCACGAAAACAGAATGACAGCATTGCTGTGGTATGGAGGAATGAAGGTTCTGATGATTCTCCTATTAACAGAATGACATTAAGAGAATTTCGAGAACAAGTAATGTATGATTTCCTTATCCTATAATTCTTTTGGTACTATTTTCATAGGCTGTCTTTTTGGAGATATCAGATGACAACAAATAAAATTGCTGACTTTTTTCCTACATGTCTTCTGTGTTGATGTGTTGCAACATTGTTCAATATTCACAGGGTGGTGGCAAATGCTCTTGATACAATGTTTTCAAAAGGTGATGCAATTGCAATAGACATGCCAATGACAGTCACTGCAGTTATAATATACTTGGCAATTGTACTAGCAGGAATGGTGGTTGTATCAATAGCTGATAGCTTTGCAGCAAGGGAAATAGCAACACGCTTACGTGTGTCAAAAGCAAAGGGAATATTTACTCAGGTGATTTTCACTTTCTTCGAGCATCCAGAAACTCAGATCATCTAAATTAAAGACTGCAACATATTTTTACTGCTATGCTGAAGAATTTTTTCCACTGATAGCATCATCTAAAAGGAGCATTTTAGCTTTCAACTAACCACACCCCATTTTTTATATTTCTATGGGTGTTAAATATTCAATATGTGCCATTAAAAGGCACCCTATATGCTAATTACTACTGTTTTAAGAAAGGCATGTTTTGTAGTTTTTGATGCATTTATGATTGATAAACGAAATTATCAGTAGGTTAAGTTATCAAACATATGTTATTAGTTTTCCGCAATTTGACATTTTCCGCAAATTTGACATGAAATAGACAATATAGTTCTTGTAAACCTCTGAGGTTATTAGTTTTTTCACCAAAACTAAATTGTCTTTTAGCATGAAACCATCAATGCACTCTCTCTCTCTCTCATGCATGCATGTGCACTCGCAACTTGAACACTTGCAAGCATATACAATAACACACATAAAGGTTTCTTCCTCAATATCAAAGAACTGTTCAACCTAAAATCTTAAGCTGTTAGATGAGGTCCCTGAATCGGTTTTTATTCTTTAACACACCACTAACATGAAAGCCTATTGGGATTGAAGCACGGACAAGCACAAGCCCACCCATACTTTGTACTGAACTTTACTTAAATATAATGGGGACAATGAGGACTGAAAACTAGACCATTTGGTCAAACAGGCTCTGATACCATATCAAAGAACCATTCAACCTAAATGCTTAAGCTGTTAGGTGAGGTCCCTGAACAAGTTTTTATTCTTTAACACTCCATGATACATCAGCGAAACCTGAAAGAATGGTAGGATCCATTGTATGGACGCCAAAAGGGTTGCGGAATGGGTGGGCGAAATTCAAAACTTCCCTACCTTTCTTCCAACTGGGAATCGTATTTCCTGATTTTAGAATCAAAATTCAAGGATCCTACTTGAACCAAAACAAACCAGATTTGAACCAAAAGAGAAGGGAGGGATTATACCTGATCCAGAGAAGCAGTATCTCCCAACGTTGGTGTTCACGCCCAAAGAAGATCCCAAGATCAGCTCCCACTGAAGATGACACAGTGATGATGGAGCCGAACCAGCAGTGTTCGTCCCACGAACCAGGTTCTTCTGAAGAACTCGATAGAAGACTGAGAGCACCACACGAACAATTAAGAACCTTTCTTGATCTTCTCTAACTGAGAACTCAAACTGGCAGAAAAGGTGGCAGCGACTGCTGGAGGAGAATGCTAGAGAAGAAGGTGGCGAACTGCTATTTTCTTTTCTAGGGTTATCTGAGATCCTATCTCAAGAATGCAGAGAGTGTTCTGCTAAAACCCCTAGGGTTCGAATTCAAGTAATTCGAAAAATTAGGGTTTCCTCCACTTCTTGGTGATTAAGAAACCTCCTAATCATATTAGGAGTTGCCCTTATCCAAATTTGTATTTGGATTAGGATTCCTCTTAATCCTATCTGCAAATTAGATAAACTTTTGGGCTTAACGTAATCTCAGATCCGCCCCTTTAAGTGACTGATCAAATCAGCCCAGATCGAAATGGGCTTTAGGCCCAATATGTATTAAGTGCTCAGTAGTCTTCCAAACTGCTGCCCAGTTGGGCTTCTTTGTATGGCGTGGGACCCAAGTATTGATCTACACATCAGCCACATGGGTTCGGCCCAACCTCTGTTACAAGGCCTAGCCGAATTCACCGGAAAGCCCAGCGAACCCCTTGAGTCCATCACATGGACCCTATGGGCCCAACACTTACACTAAGTGGTCCCTGGGTCAAGCCATCTTATAAAAACCTAGGGACTATGGGCAGATGCAAGATTAGCCCATCAGGTATTATCCAAAATGGCTTTACACTTAACCTCTCAGCCCATAATGATCAAGCACTGCCCGACAAGAGAGGACCTCTCCCTCGGCTGCAAGGAACAGTGTTGCACTCTCTACTCACATGGATCCCGGGAATTAAAACCATTTGCAAACATTTTGAAACCATATATATAAATTTTGTAAAACAAAATTCCAACGATTGAAATCAACTGCCGGTAGTTTGGTTTCCATCAAAGAGAGTGCATCCCCGATCATTACCTTTGTCCGACAAAGGGGCTGATCCCGTCACTATGATCACCCATTCAGATGAATTCTCAGACTGTCCCAACATACCCAGGTTTTGACCCCCGCTAAGGATCTCACTGATTGGCATATCAAAGACAGCCCAATCCGACACCCAGTGCAGTACCATAATCGGGTCTAGGGGTCAGGTGTAACTTTCCAGTTTTGCCCATCAATCTCCAAGGTCTAAGGCAATACTGGAAATCTGGTTCGGTTCAAGGGTTCAAGTAATCCTACATTGCGTGTGCCTTGGGTCTCACCTTGGCGGCTGAGACGAGCCACCCCAACATTTGGCAGCACACCAGTGTCAGCCTTGGCAGGATAAATCTCCCCAGACTTATCCAACGGTTGTGAACATTTAAAACTAACACAAGTCTCATTAAGTGTTCAGTTTTAGGGTCTTACACAGAAGCTTACCACACAACATGAATCAAACATGTTCTTTATTTATTTACACTAAATATCAAAAGTACATCAAAACTGATTGGAGCTAAGGGCATACAAAAACTGTCCAACAGCTCCCACTTGCACTTAGGTCCAATCTAGTACAAGCCGGAGTCCCATACTTTCCACGTGTTTCTCAAACACATTCTGTGTGAGTGGCTTAGTTAATGGGTCTGCCTCATTATTCGCTGATGCTACCATCTGAATCAGGACGTCCCCTCTACCAACGATCTCCCGTAGTACATGGTACTTCCTCTCGATGTGCTTTGACTTCGAGTGGGCCCGAGGCTCTTTAGCCTCGGCGATCGCTCCATTGTTGTCACACAACAACAGGATGGGTGATGTGCTGGACGGAATCACTCCTAATTCGTAAACGAACTTCTTCATCCACACGGCTTCCTTGGCAGCTTCACTTGCGGCAATGTACTCGGCTTCGGTTGTAGAGTCTGCCGTGAACCCTTGTTTGTTGCTTTTCCAACAAACAACAAACGATCCCATCGTGAAAGCATACCCAGATGTAGACTTTCTATCATCTGGATCCGATTGGAAATTGGCATCAGTATACCCTAGAATTTGTAGTGAACTACCATCGAATACCAGACAAAACTCTTTTGTCCTTCGAAGGTATTTGAGTATGTTCTTCACAGCAGTCCAATGCTCCTGCCCTGGGTTGGCCTGGAATCTGCTTACCACACTCACCGCCTAAGCAATGTCAGGGCGAGTGCACAGCATGGCATACATGATGCTCCCCACGGCTGAGGCATAGGGAACGTCTTTCATGCCCTCAATCTCCTCAGAAGTCTTGGGAGACATCTTCTTGGAGAGAGTGACTCCGTGCCTAAAAGGAACGTTTCCTTTCTTGGAGTTCTCCATGCTGTACCTTTTGACTATTTTGTCAATGTAAGCAGCCTGGGATAATCCAATTGTCCGCTTCAATCTATCTCTATAGAGTCGAAGACCCAGTATATAGGATGCTTCTCCAAGATCTTTCATGGAGAATTGCTGCGAAAGCCATACCTTGACCGAAGTCAACATTCCTACATCATTCCCAATGAGTAGGATATCGTCCACATACAACACGAAAAAGGTGACCTTATTCCCACTGGACTTCCTGTAAACACAGGGCTCATCCGGATTCTGCTCAAAGTCAAACAATTTGATGGCAGAGTCAAAACGGATGTTCTAACTCCTATAAGCCTGCTTAAGTCCATATTATGGATCTATTAAGTTTACATACCATGTGTTCCTGACCAGCAGCAATGAAGCCTTGCGGCTGCTGCATGTAGATATCTTTACTAAGATCACCATTCAGGAACGTGGTTTTGACATCCATTTGCTAAATCGCGTAGTCATGGTATGCTGCTATAGCTAGCAGGATCCTAATGGATTTAAGCATGGCCACGGGCGAAAATGTTTCCTCATAGTCGATGCCTTCTTTTTGAGTATACCCTTTCGCCACCAAACGAGCTTTGTAGGTCTCAATCTTGCCATCTGGGCCCTTCTTCCTCTTATAGATCCATTTGCAACCAATTGCTTTTACCCCGGAGGGCGGATCTACTAGAGTCCAGCCTCCATTGGCCTCCATCGAGTCCATCTCAGCTCTCATGGCCTCCACCCACTTCTGGGATTCTATGTCCAACATAGCTTCCGCGTAAGTCACGAGATCCTCCTCACTAGTCAAGGCTTCCACCAGGTAACTATCCTGGTCATAACCGTAACGGATTGGTGGCCTGGATACCCAGGTGGATCTTCTAGGTTGGTCACTACCTGGAACTTGTGGGACATCTCCCACTGCTCCTGAGCTCTCCTCATCAAGAACTATTTCCTGACGATGGGTGTCCAGGATGTAATCAGTCTCTAAGAACTAGGCATTTCGGCTGCAGAACACTTTCTGCTCACTTGGGTCATAGAAAAGATAGCCCACTGAATCCTTTGGGTAGCCTACAAATAGGCAACGGCTGGTCTTGGATTCCAACATGTCCGCACTCGTTCTTTTAACGTGCGCAGGACAACCCCAAATCTTCAAGTGTCTGACACTTGGTTTCTTTTCGGTCCAAAGTTCGTATGGAGTTTTCGGAACCGATTTGGTTGGAACCCGATTAAGCACATAGAGAGCAACCTCTAATGCATATCCCGAAAAGGATGTGGGTAATTCCGAGCGTGTGAGAAGTGACCGGACCATGTCTAACAATGTCCTATTCCTCCTCTCTGAAATACCGTTAAGCTGCGGTGTTGTAGGAGGAGCCAACTGTGATATTATTCCGTTGGCCTTAGTAGTCCCTGAATTCGTCAGAGAGATACTCGCCACCTCGATCCGATCAAAGGGCCTTAATTTCTCTCCCTAACCGTTTCTCGACTTCTTGTCTGAACTCCTTGAACTTTTCAAAGGATTCGGACTTCTGTTTCATCAGGTACACGTAACCATATCGTGAGTAATCATCGGTGAAGGTGATGAAATACACGTGTTGGTTACGAGTCCTAACACTCAGGGGACCACATACATCAGTATGTATAAGGTCAAGTGTGCCTGTACATCTTTCGGGTTTACCGTTAAATGGCCGTTTTGTCATCTTGCCTCGGAGGCAAGGCTCACAAGTGGGAAGATCTTCTACGGTTAGAAAATCCAAAGGACCATCCTTTACCAGTCTTGTGATTCGGTCAAAACCAATATGGCCAAGTCGGTAATGCCACAGGCACGTGGGACTAACTATATCACGAGTCCTTTTCTTGGGGATTTCGACCGACGTAGTTTCGGTTAAGTTAGTTTCTAGAGAAGGATGTAGAACATAGAGACCGTTCTCCAGTTCCCCGCATGCGATGAATTTATTATTCCGTTTAACAGTAATCACATTACTAAAATAAACAGTATATCCATCAGCACACAGTTTAGAAACAGAAATCAAATTTCTTCTTAAGTTCTGTACATAAAGACAATCTTTAAGTACAAGAATTCCTTCTCTAAAAACTAGTTCTATGGTTCCAATTGCCGCAACTGCAACACTTGCAGTCGTTCCCAAGAAAAACGTCACTTCCCCTTCACTCAGCCTTCTGCTTACTTTGAACCCCTGCAGTGAATTACACGCATGAGTTGAAGCCCCGGAGTCAACACACTAGGACACAGAAGTGACTAACAAATTAGTCTCAATGACACAAGTTTCGAAAGTACCTTTCTTAGATTCCAGGTAGGCAGGACAGTTTCTTTTCCAGTGCCTGGCCTACTTGCAGAAGTGACAGGCATCGGATGCCTTGTCTTTCTTTTGTTTCTTAGACTTAGTGGCCTTTTTCTGGGGTTTCCTCTTTGCCCTCCTCTTCTTGCCAGATTTGCCAGTTTCAACAAGCATGGCTATCGGCTCATCCTTTCTGATCAGTTCCTCAGCCCGTTGCAACATATTGCTGAGCTCTTGAACGCTGGCATTCAACTTGTTCATATTGTAGTTCATTATGAATGGATTGAAGGACGGAGGCAAGGAGTTAAGAATGGCGTCTATCTGTGTGACCAGATCTAGCCCGGACCCAATGGCCTCCAGCTCGTTAATGTAACCCATCATCCGGAGACAATGGTCATGAACTTGCTGCTCCTTGGTCATGAACTGCTTCAGGACCTTTTGGCAAGTAGAACGGTTCTGCTCTTTGTACATAGTTTTTAGACTATCCAATATGTCTTTGGCAAGTTCGATCTGATCGAACTGCCTCTGTATCGGATTATCCAAAGAGGATATGATATAGCAGCAGGCTAAGGAGTTTTCTCCTCCCATTCTTGGTATTCCCTCCTGCGGGCTTCTAAAGCCCTGTCTCCCGGAGGATCCGGTGCAGGATTCTTTGCCACTTTATCCAGTTTCTCTGAAGTCAGGACCAACATAAGGTTTCTGTACCAGTCAGCATAGTTTGGGCCCTTAAGTTTGTTGTCGTCAAGCAACTTAGCAGATTTTCCGTTTGCCATTTTCTGATAAAACAGCAAAACGTCAGTCCACAACCTTAGTTTGATTCATGTTACCTACATAGATATGGCTTTTAATCTATGTTCCATTTCCATTTGTTCATCTATGAGATTTCCCTCCTATCTCAGTGATGGAGACGGCAAAATGTCTCTGGAAATGTGGGAAATCACATAGGGTGCGTGGGGCCAACTGTTTCAGCTGCATAACCCCACCACCTTTTTGTGATGGATCATATCCACTCATCATATGAGTTACTCTTTGGCCTCTGTCAGACAAGGTTCAGAGCCGTTTTCAGGTAAACCTTTCTATCCAGTGAGTGTTCACCCATCATATTCAGGTTACGCCAAGGTACCGTGAGAGAACTCCCATTTTCTGGTGAAGCCCCTCCCACATCGGTCTATGATGCCCCTATCATCTTATGAAACACTCTGACAGATCCAACAGCAAATGGATAACCCAATTTTATGGTGCGTTTCCTTATTATTGAAGGATCCATCATCGTGCTAATGACGAAAGGCCTTTAGAGAGTCCATCAAATGAATCTCCCTATCACGTGCACTCATATTTGCTGGAGGGAACAAAATTACACCCTAGTTAATTTAGGTCAAACCAGAGTGGCTCCCCCTAACTTTCATAAAGTCAGATTTATGGTGGCCCAATTCGGCTAGGGTTTCCGCATACGTCCCTTTTCAGGGTTGTGGGGCCCACCATGACAGGAAGGGGTCATCCAATGATCGTAAGAGACACCATGGCAATGATGTGCATTCAGCCATGGTGTGCGCAAGAGCCACTAACGAATCATCATGGGCTAAGTGCTTATGGCTCATGGTCGCAGCACATCAAACATCCACACATCACATGATATGGAAGAATTGATCCAATCAATTACTCACTGTAAAGCCCATTAAACAGCCCGTTTAAAAACCACAACATTAACAAGTAACATCATCTAGGTATATGGGCTGAATCGCAGTTAGCAGTTCGGCCCATATAGCTTTTATGTAAACTGGGCTTTACAGGTTGGGCCGAATTGGTTCTTCCAATTAAAAATTGATTTCAGACTTGAAAGTGGGAAGAACAGGGCTGAGAACAGCCCCTTTTGAACCCTAGATTCGGTCCAAACAGCTTTGGTCCAATCTGGTCTGAAATGGTCCAAAAACCAATCTTTAATTCAAGAAACAATTCAAGAAAGATCTGAAATTAATATTCTGATTTTAGACAAACACAAATCAGTTATGGACTGTTCACACCACTTGCAAAACAGATGTGAGTAACCAAGGTTGCAGTTTCACAAACTGCAAAACACAGAGTGCGAAGTCAACATCTGCAAAATGCAGAAGGCGATATAACGATCTACAAATCTCCAGCGCCGCCGCCTTCTCCAATCAAGAAAATAAAAAACAAAAATCCTATTTCTATTAAATAATTACATTCTTGATTGAATCCTATACATTCAGTCTAGAAAAATAAAAAAAAAATATTTTACAGACCGAATAGAATAGAAAATGCAATAAAGATTGTGCAGACAATCTGCGCCAATTCTGCACTTTGATCTCCAGGTACGAACAATCCATTAAATCAAGAAATAAATTAAGAACAGTTCTAAATAAATTTCAGATTTAACAAAATTAATTTCAGATCAATCGCCCACACCAAGAAACAATTTCTTGAAACAAAACTGCAATCTACGCAATATCCGGATAGAACAACTTTTACCGAATTGCGAAGGTTCAGATCTGATCTTTTGGTTCAAGATTCGAACATGTGGCTCTGATACCACTGAAAGAATGGTAGGATCCATCGTATGGACGCCAAAAGGGTTGTGGAATGGGTGGGCGAATTTCAAAAATTTCCTACCTTTCTTCCAACTGGGAATCGTATTCCCTGATTTTAGAATCAAAATTCAAGGATCCTACTTGAACCAAAACAAACCAGATTTGAACCAAAAGAAAATGGAGGGATTATACCTGATCCGGAGAAGTAGTATCTCCCAACGTTGGTGTTCACGCGCAAAGAAGATCCCAAGATCAGCTCCCACTAAATATGACACAGTGATGATGGAGCCGAACCATCAGTGTTCGTCCCACGAACCAGGTTCTTCTGAAGAACTTGATGGAAGACTGAGAGCACCACACGAATAATCAAGAACCTTTCTTGATCTTCTCTAACTGAGAATTCAAACAGGCATAAAAGGTGGCGGCAGCTGCTGGAGGAGAATGGTAGAGAAGAAGGTGGCGAACTGCTATTTTCTTCTCTAGGGTTATTTGAGATCCTATCTCAAGAATGCAGAGAGTGTTCTGCTAAAACCCCTAGGGTTCAAATTCAAGTAATTCGAAAAATTAGGGTTTCCTCCACTTCTTGGTGATTAAGAAACCTCCTAATCATATTAGGAGTTGCCCTTATCCAAATCTGTATTTGGATTAGGATTCCTCTTAATCCTATTTGCAGATTAGATCAACTCTTGGGCTTAACCTAATCTCAGATCTGCCCCTTTAAGTGACTGATCAAACCAACCCAGATCGAAATGGGCTTTAGGCCCAATATGTATTAAGTGCTCAGTAGTCTTCCAAACTGCTGCCCAGTTGGGCTTCTTTGTATGGCGTGGGACCCAAGCATTGATCTACACATCAGCCACATGGGTTCGGCCCAGCCTCTGTTACAAGGCCTAGCCGAATTCACCGGAAAGCCCAGCGAACCCCTTGAGCCCATCACATGGACCCTATGGGCCCAACACTTACACTAAGTGGTCCTTGGGCCAAGCCATCTTATAAAAACCTAGGGACTGTGGGCAAATGCAAGATTATCCCATCAGGTATTATCCTAAATGGCCTTACACTTAACCTCTTAGCCCATAATGATCAAGCACTGCCCGACAAGAGAGGACCTCTCCCTCGGCTGCAAGGAACAGTGTTGCACTCTCTACTCACATGGATCCCTGGAATTAAAACCATTTGCAAACATTTTGAAACCATATATATATATATATATATAATATCTATATATCATATATATAAATTTTGCAAAACAAAATTCCAACGATTGAAATCAACTACCGGTAGTTTGGTTTCCATCAGAGAGAGTGCATCCCCAATCATTACCTTTGTCCGACAAAGGGGCTGATCCCGTCACTATGATCACCCACTCAGATGAATTCTCAGACTATCACAACATACCCAGGTTTTGACCCCCGCTAAGGATCTCACTGATTGGCATATCAAAGACAGCCCAATCCGACACCCAGTGCAGTACCATAATCGGGTCTAGGGGTCAGGTGTAACTTTCCAGTTTTGCCCATCAATCTCCAAGGTCCAAGGCAATACTGGAAATCTGGTCCGGTTCAAGGGTTCAAGTAATCCTACACTGCGTGTGCCTTGGGTCTCACCTTAGCGGCTGAGACAAGCCACCCCAACATTTGACAGCACACCAGCGTCAGCCTTGGCAGGATAAATCTCCCCAGACTTATCCAACGGCTGTGAACATTTAAAACTAACACAATTCTCATTAAGTGTCCAGTTTTAGGGTCTTACACAGAAGCTTACCACACAACATGAATCAAACATGTTCTTTATTTATTTACACTAAATATCAGAAGTACATCAAAACTGATTGGAGCTAAGGGCATACAAAAACTGTCCAACAAAACCTTCATTTCTTTGCTCTATATTTTGTTTCAACCAAAACTATATTTTGGTTTCTGTACTGTAACTGAATGTTTAGGGTAATTCATTCCCAATCAAACTCAGATGACACTCCGAAGAATTTGAATTGTTCTGAAGATAACAGAATTAGCACCTCCAATTCTATCATTTTCAGATTTTATTCAGCATACATTTTGGATCCAACGACAATCTGGAAAGTTGTAGAATCAGAGGCCCAATTTCCTCCAACCTATTGCATTTCTGCAATAACTGAAAGCATATCCATATTGATTGAAGTAACCCACCTGATAGAAAATTATTAATTTTTCAACCAAGGCCATGGAAGCTAGGAAAACATCACCATCTTTAAAATGTAGATATTTCTTTAGCCCTCAGCTTGAATATAGGCAACAATCATGGACACTAGGTTGCAACTATGCATAGTAAGTTGCAAAAGAAAAGGCCCAACCTTTGCATCTCCCCAAACTGGTGTTTCCTTTGCAAAGCAAATGGAGAGAGCTGTTTCTATCTTCTAATTTCATGCCCTTTTGTTGTTAATCTTTGGGAAAAAAATTTTGGTCTGTGGAATATGCCACTGCAAATTGGGGGGCTTTTTGACCCTACAAATTTCAGGTGGCCTAAGAGAAGAGGTAGAGTGTTACAGAAATGTGTAAGGGCTGCTTTAGTGTGGACAGTATGGGAAGAAAGAACTAACAGGATTTTTAATGATGATAAAAGTGATGTAGCTACTGTTTGGGAATGTGCTATTAACCGAGCTAAAACTCTGGAGCTGTTCTCACTTTTATCCTTTGATGACATATGGAGAAGTTGGGAATCGGTGGCAAACTCCTCCTCAGCTAAGGACAAACCTGTAGTTGACTGGAAACCCCCAGAAGAAGGCTTCATAAAACTCAACTTTGACAGAACAGCCTTGGCAATCCTGGACCTTCTGGTATAGGGGGTGTGTTTAGGATTGAAGAGGGACAGATACTTGCCTTATAATCTGGCCCAAATGGTGTGGGGGATGCGGTTACTGCAGAGATGCAAGCTGCTATACAGGGTACACAAATTGCTAAAGAGTTGAACTTTGAGAGATTGATCATTGAAGGTGACTCTAAAGTGGCAACTGGGTGGCTAAAAGAACCAGAGACAGCAGCTTGGTCTTTTAGGGGAGAGATAAGGAGATTTAAGTGGCTTACATCCAATCTCACATTGAGAGTTCAGTGGGAAAGGAGGTCGGCATATGGGCTGGCAGACTTACTAGCTAAGCAAGGGGTGAACAGGGATCACTTGTTCTGGGATCAATTTTAATTGTAATTGTAATTTTATTTTGATTTTCTGTGCTTTGGAAGGCAGCAACTTGTGCCTTCCGGGAGAACTCTGGATTGTATCCACTTGTCAGTTTACTTTATTTTCATTCTAATAAAATTATTCATGATTCATCAAAAAAAACTATGCATAGTAAGTTGATGGTTGCATCAACTTGCAGATATTTTGATTTATTTTAAAGTGTATTTAACATTTTATGGATAAGTTGTCCAAGTAAGGAAACAATTTGGTTCCCTTGCATAAATATTTTCACCATGTTCTGTTATTGATAAATAGATAATTCTTGTTTAGTATGCACATCTACTGAAAATGAACTTCCTTTTGAAATTTCAACTGTCTCATATTAGTATCCAATTATCTTGGTCTTCATTTTCTGTAGGCATTATTAATTATGCCTAGCAAATATATCTATGATCCTGAAATTATTACTTGATATAGATTGTTTCATCACTCACCTATTCTTTGATATTCACTACTGAGCTTTAACATCTAATAATAACCAAGAATTTGCATTATGCATTTGAAATGTCTATACATGATTAGATTCATCAAAAAAAAATGTCTATACATGATTATTTATTTGTTCAGTTTTGTAAATAATTAATGTTTCCTTAAGCTGTGTATGATTTGATAGAAAATAACACTCTCCTATCAAACCAAATAGCCTTAAAAATGTTGGTAGCAAAATTAGATGACCAGGCCATACTTATTTAACCATATTTCCATATGGAACAATTGTTTCTACCATGGGATTGTTTTGTAGTTTTACTCCGTTATTATGGTTCTAATTTCTTAAATGATGATCACAATTACCTTGTATGCAGGATTTTATCGTAAGAGGAGGAAGAAAATTTCCGTTGTACAGGTAAAGATTATTTTAGGACAATATAAACCGTATTACAATGTAGTTAAGCTTTTTTTAAGTTTTAATATACATCCATGTCTCTGTCCATGAATGGCTCTCCTTAGGTTACTCTATCATAGCTCTCCTTCACATACCTGCACTTTCATTTCTCATGAGGACCAGACATTGCAGAAATATTAAATATTTCACTTTCAGTTTTATTCTTTTTATTATTGCAGTCGTGTTTTAGAAGCCAATCCATGCAAAGCTATTGTGGTACCTTCTATTGGAAATGATGTGGGAGTTCAATTAAGAAAGCATGATTTGTCATGGCAAGATTTTCTTTCTCGTGTTGCTCACCTTCCAAGGTACAATAATATCTTGGTATCTTACTGTTTTTTGCCCACTTCATATTTATCAACCCTCACTTAACTATCTCTCTTAATTCATATTTTCTTGCTAGTTAGTTCTTAAGTTATGTAGTGTTTAATTGATTATATTTGTGTTCCTTCTATTTTTAAAAGTCTTATACTTGATCTATTGATTCAACAACCTAATTTTGCAGATCAAGTTACTATGTTCCATTTTATCAACCAATGGAATCTGTAACTAATATACTCTTTTCATCTGGAACCACAGGTATATGGATTCAGACCTCCATAGTTTTTTAATTACCTCTATAATGCCATTTTCTTAAAAATTCTCATATATCCATATCTCTGAGTTCTTACAGGAGATCCAAAAGCTATTCCATGGACGCAACTTTCTCCAATTCGAAGTGCAGCTGATGGATGGGCACACGTTAATATCCAACCTGGAGATGTTTACTGTTGGCCCACAAATCTAGGGTGGGTGATGGGGCCAATTTTACTATATTCGTGCTTTTTAACTGGTGCTACTCTAGCTCTGTATCATGGATCTCCTCTTAGTCGTGGATTTGGAAAATTTGTTCAGGTAATGACCACAAAAACCATTACTCCTATATTATTCACTTGGAAGGCATTTGTTTCTTTTTTTTTGGTCATTCCTTTGTTTTTCTTGTTACATTATATTCAGGATGCAGGAGTGACTCATTTGGGCACAGTACCAAGCATTGTTAAAGCCTGGAAGACTACACGTTGTATGGACGGTCTAGATTGGACAAATATAAAGTAATGTTGGCTTTGAACTTCAGCTGTTAGTACGTGCACATAACCCTCCAAGTAGAAAACTTATTTGTGTTTCCATGCAGGTCATTTGCTTCGACTGGGGAAGCTTCCAATGTTGATGATGACTTATGGCTTTCTTCACGAGCTTTCTACAAGCCTGTTATTGAATGTTGTGGGGGTACAGAGCTTGCATCTTCATACATTCAAGGAAGTCCTCTGCAACCGCAAGCTTTTGGAGCATTCAGTACAGCTTCAATGACAACTGGTTTTGTCATTCTTGATGATCGGGGAGTTCCTTTGGTGAGAGTTATTATTCTGCCTAGTTCTTATTTGATTTTGTTAAGCATGTTCTATGTAAAAGCCTAAATCTATTACCTACATGATAGCCAAATGATCAACCTTGTGTGGGAGAAGTGGGATTGTTTCCTCTTTATATGGGAGCAACTGATAGATTACTCAATGCTGATCATGAGGATGTTTACTTCAAGGGAATGCCGATATATGAAGGATGGGTATGGCGTCCTACATGCAAGTCAACCATTCTGTTAAGAATTATTCATGTTGATTATTGACATAAAGATTCTATGATTACATTGCAAGTGTTTTAAATGACAATATCTGTTTCCAGCATCTCAGAAGGCATGGTGATATAATTAAGAGAACAGTTGGAGGATATTTTGTTGTACAGGGCAGGGCTGATGACACCATGAATCTTGGTGGCATCAAGGTATTGTGCTTTCTGATATCTCTTTCAGCAATATGGTAGTAACAGATTTAAGTCCCAGAATGAACCTAAAGTTTCAATGTATTTCTTGATGTACAGACTAGTTCAGTTGAAATTGAGCGTGCCTGCGATAGAGCTGATGAAAATATATTGGAGACCGCTGCAGTAAGTGTGTCACCAGTAACTGGTGGACCAGAACAACTGGTTATATTTGTAGTACTAAAGAAAGGATCTATCTGCAATGCTGACCAGTTGAAGATGAAATTCTCAAGAGCCATTCAGAGAGATCTCAATCCCCTGTTTAAGGTATTGCCTCTTGAAGTTTTTTTCTTGGATATTTGCTTTATTTATATATAGTTAACTTCTCCATGTTTTCTGACGTTAAACAGGTGAGCCTTGTTAAGATTGTGCCAGAGTTCCCTCGCACAGCATCAAACAAGTTACTGAGGAGGGTTCTGAGAGATCAAATAAAGCATCAACTTTCTATGCCAAGTAGACTTTAGAGGCTGTTTAGTTCCATTGCCATTTATATTTAATAAACGCTTTGTACGGCATTTATTGTGGTACTGGTAAGGGGGCGCTCTTTTTCTGGATATTGAGAGGGGGGAAAGTTGGTCAATGGGATTTTGATTTCCATTGACTAAAAATCCCATGTTCTTTTTTCAGATTTATGTGGGGACCAAGGAAAGTTTATTTTCCCAAGTACCAGGTACCACTTACCTAGGTAAGTGTGATGCCCATCTCCTAGGTGGGTAAATAATTTTCTCACCTTAGAGGAAATTTGTCAATACTTGAATAGGACAAAAATGCCCTTTGTAATAATGGATTTTTATGGCTAAAATGGTCATTGTCTTGTTTGCATGGGAAATAAAAGAACATGAGTAAATGTACTTACCCAGGTAAACAGGGCATAAGACATTGCACTTGAATCCATTAGTCCAAGTTCAAATTTTGTTGGTTCCTCTTTTTTCTTTTGTTGTTTTCTCCCCCATATCCAATCCAACTCCAGGTCGTGCAAAAGTCCCTAATGCCCGAATCTTTTTCACATCAGTGATCTAAACCGTTAGATGAGAATATTTTATATGTATGTGCGTACATGATGGTAGGATACAACCAATTCATAATACAACACACTTTAAAACACCAGGAATAAATGCTAAGAAAGGAGTCCAAATCTCCTGTCAACACAAACTCTGCCCACGTCTATCCACATTACTTCTTGCATGGTATTATGCAGGAGGAGATGTTCCCAATTTACAGGGATAGTGTGTTGTGGGTAGACGTAAGCAGAGTACTCGTGCACATGTGATCTAGAATCCTAAGAAACAACAGCTTTGACCACATCTCCATCGTTCATTACTAAAGGGCTGCAAATGGCATCCCATTATCCGAATTTGATCCATTTATAATTGGATCAAATATGAATTTATCCCTATTCAATTCGATATAATCCAATTCAATTTGATTTAAATATATATGTTCATATATACTTAAAATTTTTATTATATCTATCATTGGAGGTTTTTTATAATCTATCATTGGAATTGATTGAATGTTGTATTTTTACTAAATTGTCATAGGTTCAAGTTTTATATAAGTAATTTTTAATTCATTTTAATAATAACATACAATATTTTGATCACTTTTAGATATAATTCGATTTGAATTTGGTTGAATGTTGTATTAATAATTGAACTTGGTTGAATGCTATATTAATAATTTATTCATATAATTCAATTCGAATTCAAATATAAACAAATTAAATTCCGATCTAATTACATTTGTATTGCAAGAAAATCACATCTTCTGTCTATCATGCCTTAACCCCTAACTACTAATCCTTCCTAAACTTCAATCATGGCTCCCTATACAGGCATCATGCCTTAACCCCTAACTACTTTAAACATTTATTGGATATGCTGTTTGGTTGGATGTTTCAAGTAACACCCTATACAGTTATTTGCCACCTAAGCTTACAACAAACCTTTTCATTTTTGTGTGTTTGTTTGGGCGTTTCAAGCAACACCCTATAAACGATCTAGTGTGACACTGTTGCGCTATGTTGGAGTACCATCAAGTTCATCTAATGGTCCAGATTGCTATACATGTTTACAGTGGCTGAAATTGTGATCCAACGGGTCGATTTTGCATGCAAATCACATTTAACGGCTCATAACATTTGATGAACACATCTATCCTATAAAATCTAATAAAAATATAGGTAATACATACTTACCTTTTACTTGGTCCATCAAAATTTGACAAAGTGGGAAATATTATTTTGAACGTGAAGAGCCATTTATTAACGATGGTGGCCACTCAAAGTTATAGGAACCACTAGGAGAGATATAAATCAACAAAACCTATTTTCAAACCTACGTAATAGAGCTTTAATACCCAAATAGTTGGGGAAATTCATCATGAAGTAGAACCAAATTAACCAATTGGAACCACTCAAACATGTACATAACTAATGCTATTACATTCTATCATTGAAACATCTGAATATTCACATAAATGTTCATAACAAGTGTATAAATTAGTTAGTACTTGACCAATGTTGTCATAAGAGTTTATACATATTCAAAAGTGCAACCGAAAGAGTATTGTTAGATAATTCACATTCAACACTTCAGAAATCTACTTCATAATCTTGAATATCAACATAATTACAACCATAACAAGCAACCAAAGCAATGTTACTATTGCTATGTTGTGGTTGCACATTAGATGATGAACTGTGCTGGCTTGGGCCAATCCTATGTGATATTGGGTATGTCCTGAGGTATTGGTCTTCCCATATAAAAGATCCTTTGTGATCCTCTCTCGTTGGATAATGGAAAAACTATCGTCAATAGTTTATTTTGGTCTTACCCATGTGTGTAATGTCATTTCCCCCTTTTTGCATGAGCATGTTAACAAAAAAAATTCCCTTCACCATTAGAAGGGAATTGTAATTGCATAATCAGGTAATATAATGCAACTAAATGACAATTTGAAATAGGGCAAATTTTTTAAATTACCCCTACTATTTAGCTAATTAACAAACAATATCCTTATTATTTAATTATTGTCTTAAACCATCCCTACTGTTTTTGACAATTACCATCATTGTTAAATTGTAATGGAACATATGAAATGTCCATTTTGCCTTTAAGTCAAAAACCCGTAGATTGTTGCTACAACTTCCAATCAGTGGTGTGGCAACTAGAAATAGTGTTTCTTCAACATTTTTTATTGTAAAAATGCTATTCACACATTTTTTACATTTTTAGTTGGGTTTAACAGTAATGGGTAGCTGCAACAAGTTGCTACCGCCACAGGTTAGAGTTGCGACAGCGGTGGCAGAATAGGGGAGGGAAGACTGAATCATCTTCACCGCTTTTTTTACATTCTCTCTTTCCTTCTCTCTCATTCCCTCTCATAGTGGTCACTTCCCATATCTCATACTCTTCTCTTTCCCTACTCCTGCTTTATGCGACCGATCTGTATCGCCTCCCCCCTTTCCTTTAGTCTCTCTCTCTCTTGTCTAGTTACTTTTTCTCTCTCTAATTTGGATTCTTGTAATAACTAGGCAGCTCTGGTGCTGATTTTGGAGAAAGCAAGGGCAAGTATCTTGGTCCAATCTTTTTGAAAATTCGAGAAGTGCATGTTAATCAAGAAAGAAGTTCCATACTTCCATTCTCACAAAACAAACCAGTAGAGAATGCAAAAAACTCAATGAGGCAAACAAGGAAGGTCGGTAACTCTATAAATCCCATCAACGGCATTCCAACAATCCTTGTTTATTCCCTATATTCTACAGAAATTGTACAGAGGATATGACATACCTTAGCTTGCAACTCAACAAACAACATAAAGCCTCAAAAGATAAACTCAATTACTAAATGCTACCAATTCATAAAAAGAAAGCAAGAACATTGACCTCCATAGATGAGAAGCACAGTCCATTAAGATTGTTGTAGAAGTTGATGAGGGCGGATTTGGCCCTCCAATGAAATTGTGACACCTGACACCTCATGCAAACCAAGTGCAGTCTCTTGACGACTAGGCAGCTCGGGCAGCTCGGCATAGGCAGCTCGCCACTCTACAGTCAGCCTGGCGTCTTACGAAGAGCTCGCCACTTAGGGACAACTCGACACTTACAGGTAGCTCGGCATAGGCAGCTTGCCACAGGCAGCTGGCCACTTTGCAGGCAGCCTGGCGTCTTACGAAGAGCCTGCCACTTAAGGGCAGCTCAGCATAGGTAGCTCGGCACTTAGGGGCAGCTTGGCGTATCGCAGGAAGATCTCGTGCCCGACAACCGTACCTGACAGATCCGAAGACCTGCGCCCACGTCTCTTGCTAGGCGGCGCCGTGCCTGCCAGTCCTGAGAGCTATCCCTTGACTGGTAGAGCCTAATCTGCAGCAGCCACCTGCATCCGCCACCTCAGCTCTGACAGTAATGGTTGCGGTAGAGAGACAGAGGCGGTTACGCCTGACTTGACAGAGGCTGTTTTTCCTGATTTGACAGGACACCACTATATAAGGACTCCGACCCCCAAAGACAAGGGGGAGAGAATGAAAAAATGGAGGTAATCCTTGCTCTCTAGCTCTCTCATTTCTCTCCAAGCTCCCTACAATCAGAATGCTAACTTAGGCATCGGAGAGTCCCCGCCGGGAAAATACCCTCGGGTCCTCTGATTCAATTCTCGCAGGTCCCTCAGCTCCCGCCGCTGGCAAAGGAGAGGAGATCACCTCATGCAAAGGGAAGCCAGGTAGCTCTCCACCAGGGAGCTCGTCACCAGGTAGCTCTCCACCAGGGAGCTCGTCACCAGGTAGCTCAACACTAGGGAGCTCGTCACCAGGTAGCTCTCCACCAGGGAGCTCGTCACCAGGTAGCTCTCCACTAGGGAGCTTGTCACCAAGTAGCTCTCCACCAGGGAGCTCATCACCAGGTAGCTCTCCACCAGGGAGTTCGTCACCATGCAGTTCGCCACTAGGGAGCTCCATCATCCTCTGAGTCATAGGCCACCTGGGAGCAAGTCAAATGACGAGGTACTTGGCCCAAAAACTGGTACATAACAAAAAATATTGGTATGTGACTAGAAACGGTTACATCAATTGGCGCCGTCTGTGGGAACACGCTACAGAAAGCTAAGTTCTCATCCTACAAAAGCTAAGTTCTCATCTTACAAAAACTAAGTCCTCTTCTCACAGAAAGATAAGTCCTCACTTTTTAGAAATTAAAGCTCTCGCTCTATAGTTTACATTTTTTATGAACTCAAAGACTATGCAGGGAGCTAACAGACTATGTAACTTTACTTTCAATTCGGATAAAGCCTCATCAGTCCTCTCCCGTAAGGTTCCCCCTACAAAGATGAGCTCTTCGTGGCTTCCGCGGGAGTTGGCGGCCAATGGACTACATAGGCACCCTTACCGGTCGAGCCTTCCAAGGCTCCCGTGTGAGCTGGCGACCTAAAGTTAGTAGTGCTGCCCCCGAAGGTCGAGCTCCTAGTAGCTTCTTGTAGGAGTGGGTGACCGGCATTACAAAGCTGATGCAGTGCAATCATAGCTCTAAGGCACCCACCTGGTCGGTTCGGCACCTTACAGGTAGCTCGACACCTGGTCAGCTTGGCACCTCACTGGTAGCTTGACACCTGGTTAGCTCGGAACCTCGCAGGTAGCTCGACACCTGGTCAGCTCAGCACCTCACTGGTAGCTCGGCACCTGGTCATCTCGGCACCTCACTGGTAGCTCGGCACCTCACAGGCAGCTCAACACCTAGTTAGTTCGGCACCACACAGGCAAAGCCTACGGGCCACATTACTACTTAAGACCCAGTCGCCTCTTCGGCATGGGCAAAGTCAAAGAAGAGTGGACTACGAGTCGCTCCCAAAGCCTACGGGCCACAATACTGCTTAAGACCCAGTCACCTCTTCGGCATGGGCAAAGTCAAGAAGAGTGGACTATGAGTCGCTCCCAAAGCCTACGGGCCACACTATTGCTAAATACCAGTCGCTTCCTCAGCATGAGCAAAATCAGCAAAAGTGAACTATAAGTTGCCCCCAGAGCCTAAGGGCTACACTACTGAACTAGAGGAGACCTCCTCACCTTACAGGCAACTTGCCACATACAGGCAACTCCCAAAGCCCAAGGAATTGGATCAGCACTTTCTAGCTCGTCGACTTATGGGCCAAAAGAAGAAATCTACTTCCTTTGCTGAGTTACTCTCAGCTCGGGAGTGGGGGGCAAATGATGAGGGCGGAATTGGCCCTCTAGTGAAATTGTGACACCTGGCACCTCATGCAAACCAAGTGCAACCTCTTGACGATTGGGCAGCTCGGGCAGCTTGGCATAGGCAGCTCGGTATAGCTAGGGCAGCTCGACATAGGCAGCTCGCCACAGGTAGCTGGCCACTCCGCAGGCAGCTTGGCGTCTTATGAAGAGTTCGCCACTTAGGGGCAGCTCGACACTTACAGGTAGCTCGGCATAGGCAGCTCGCCACTCCGCAAGAAGCCAGGCGTCTTACGAAGAGTCTGCCACTTAGGGGCAGCTCAGCACTTACAGGCAGCTCGGCATAGATAGCTCGGCACTTAGGGGCAGCTTGGCATATCGCAGGAAGATCTCCTACCTGACAACCGTACCTGACAGATCTGGAGACCTAGGCCCACGTCTCTCGCTAGGCGGCGCCGTGCCTGCTAGTCCGGAGAGCTATCCCTTGATTGGTAGAGTCGTACTCTGCAGCAGCTGCCTGCAGCCGCCTGTAGCCGCCACCTCAGCTTTGACAGTAATGGCTGTGGCAGAGAGACAGAGGCGGTTAGGCCTGACTTGACAGAGGCTGTTATGCCTGATTTGACAGGACACCACTATATAAGGACTCCGACCCCCAAAGGCAAGGGGGAGAGAATGAAAAAATGGAGGTAATCCTTGCTCTCTAGCTCTCTCATTTCTCTCCAAGCGCCCTACAATCAGAATGCTAACTTAGGCATCGGAGAGTCCCCCCCGGGTCCTCTAATTCAGTTCTCTCAGGTCCCTCAGCTCCCGCCGCCGGCAAAGGAGAGGAGTTCACCTCATGCAAAGGGAAGCCAGGTAGCTCTCCACCAGGGAGCTCGTCACCAGGTAGCTCTCCACCAGGGAGCTCGTCGTCACCAGGTAGCTCTCCACCAGGGAGCTCGTCACCAGTTAGCTCTCCACCAGGGAGCTCGTCACCAAATAGCTCTCCACCAAGGAGCTCATCACCAAGTAGCTCTCCACCAGGGAGCTCATCACCAGGTAGCTCTCCACCAGGGAGCTCGTCACCAAGTAGTTCTCCACCAAGGAGCTCATCACCAGGTAGCTCTCCACCAAGGAGCTCGTCACCAGGCAGTTCGCCACCAAGGAGCTCCATCATCCTCTGAGTCACAAGCTGAATGCCTTCAATTCAATCATTTATGACAAGTAAATCAAGATTAAAAGAGAAGGTCGAGTGGCTGAATGCCTTCAATTCAATGCTGATGCTGAACAACCAAGAGAAAAGATTGTGCACGTCTACCTGATGAGAAGCATCTCCATGAGGCTATCGATGTAAGAACCACAGAAGCGAATAAAATCATCAGAAGACAAGTGATTTGGAACTGCAACAACGAAAGGCTCGATGGTGCTTTGAATGTCAGGGTTTGGTGAGAGGGAAGTTGAATGGTGGGAAACACTATGAAAAAGGTGGATGATGCCTTGGCATTCTTGAATGTTATGGTTAGGGTTTACGGAAGTAGAGTCGATGGGAGCACAACTCTATTCGCTGACGAATTCAGTGAGTGGATGGTTGGTATCCATAGAATGAATTTGGATACTAAACATGGCGATCGGTGGACTAGAATCGTTAGAAATGGTATCATTCTATTGGGGTCCAAGATTTTGACTACTACTATCCTTCACAAAGAAATGAAATGATAAAGGGCAAATTTTAAAAAACTCCTGAAGGGGGATGAGGGTAATATTGGGTTTTAAAAAAATTAAACATCGTGTAGTGTTACATGTGTATGGATTTTGACAGAATATTAACAAACGCTAACAGGGATAGAGCTAGTCAATTGTCAGAAACAGTAGGGGTGGTTTAAGACAATAGTTAAATAGTAAGGGTACAATTTGTCAATTATCTAAATGGTAGGGATAGTTTAAGAAACCTGCCATTTAAAATAAAAAATAAACCACTACAAAATATGTCTAACATCATATACTTGAGTCATTTAAATGAGCAACAATAGTGCACTTTAGTTGCATTTAAAAAATGTTTTATGTACATTGAACACAAATCACCTTGAACCATTTATAACACTAGTCTATCATTTAGTATCTCTCCCACAACTCCTTAGTAACCTGATATCGTAATGTATTGACCTGTGAATTGCTAATTGAACCACTTGTACCATCCTAGCCACTATCCCCTCCATTACTTCAATCTCTTCATCGACCCATAAGTTTAGATGTGTGCCTTTGTGTGCCTTTCTTTTAATGAAGTTATAAGTAATGAATCATGCCATAACTATGAATGGTTGCAAGGATAGATCATAGGATGGCATGTTCTTTAAGATTGGGAATTCATCCTTCAGTACACTTAAATATTGCTCTATTATATTTTATAGAGATGAATGTATAAAACTGAATAGGTCATCATTGCTTTTAAACTTACCTTGATGCCCATGGAACACACTTAAGTGGTATGACCGATTGGGTAAAGAGTGAGATAGCCAGGTGCATTAGCAAAACTAGAGTCAACAAGGTAGTATTTCCCTACATGTCTTATTAATTGTGAGAATATATCATGAAAATGAAGTTGAAGAGATACTGTAGTAATGTTGATATTTGTTCCCACTTAGAGGGGGTACTGGAAGGTAGGTATTTGGCTTAGCAGTGGATTTTGTAAGGATCTTAGAATCATAAGCATAATTCTCCCACTTGGTGCATACAAATTTGAACATCATGTCAGAAGCCGCACATCACCAAAACATTAGTTGTACAAACCTTATTCATTCGTCTATAGAGAATTTACTTTTCATGTGGTTCACATGCTGAGACATGGGTGCCATCTGTAGCCCCCACACAATCCTAATGATAGATAGAGATCATTGTTATTTTAATGTATTATTATTATTATTATTATTATTATTATTGACAAATTTCTGACTATCTAACACTCAGCTCTATACAACGGGCTAAATATAATGCTCTTAATTAACAAATTTTGTTTCTAATATATTGATGTTAATTAAAGCTAAATATAATGGGCCAACCCTTGAAGAAATGAGATTACTATTTTCTGAAAGCATGTACAAGTGAAAGAATCGGACCAACCCAACTCGAATCCCAATCTGAACCAACCTAGTATTCACCTTCAGGTTGGATTGGGTTGGGTTAAGGTTCATTACATTGTGTTGAATGTTGTGTTGGGGGGGTTCAAGTACCTTCGTTTTAGAGAATTAAAACTCTAGGAAACTGTAAATAGTTTTAATTAGTTATTAGCAGAAGTACATCGAAAATATCATCAATATCTGAATCGTTCCATTGATAATCATGAGTGATGTTCTTGCTTCGACGTTCGACCACCATCGCCGAGGCTCAATCAACAACCTCTCGAGAGCACCATCTTCAATTCTAAAAGAAAAGAAAGAAAGCTGAAGCTGAAGCTGAAGCGGAGATTGATTGATTGATGGAGGGGTTTCAGACTTTCATTCTCTGCTGGTGCTAAGGTAGCTCCGGAAGGGAAGCCAGCCAGGTTTGAGGAGGTGGGGTTACAGTGCAGTAAAAGCAAAACTAGTCACGAATGGCGTGGGCGTGCCAGCAGAGTAAGATGGTGATGCAACGACGTAGGATGTAGAACCGCGTCCTCTGCTGCTTCCCCATCGTCATGCACCGTCTTCCCAATCTCCTCGAAGCCTTCCCTATGCTGCTGCTGCTGCTGCTCGAAGAGGAAGAAGAAAAGCTCGAGCTTTGGAGATCGCCCATCATCTCTTTCATCACTTCCTGACGATCGATGTCTGTCTAATGTCTACAGCTGAGGATGAGGACGAGGATTGAGGAGTAGTGGTTGTGGTTCGGTCAGTGGATTGCTCTGTGTTCTCTCTTCTCTGTACAAGAGCAAATATTGTTCTTCTGTTCTTCTGTTCTTATTGGCTCTTTAATATAATAAGCGATTTTGTGGTTTCCGGTTCCGAATCGGAGTCTGGGACTGGTAGGAGTATGACAGGAGGCGGCAGACTTAAGTGGACTACTGGTTTGTTTGGGTTTCTAGATTCTAGAAGTCCGTTTTTTTTTGGAATATTTCTAGAAGCCAGAAAACCGTTTTGTTTTTTTGTTGTTAGCATCTGTTGGCAGACCCTGAAATTTCTTCCCTGTTTGTCATCTATGGTGGGTATTTACTTTTTGGTTGTCTAGAAGGTGTGTAATGTGTGTGAGAGAATAGAACAAAACTTAATTAATTAATTAATACAAAAAACAATTATTTGGCTGGTCTAAGACATTTGGATTTGAATTTAAAAGAAAAAAAAAATTGAGTAATTTTATCTCACAAAAATTATGAAAAAATTTGATGCACAGTGGAACAATATGCCCTATATCTCGTATCTTTGCTCAACGATATGCCTAATTCAAGGTATTTTTAGCTCTTTTCTTGGTGATTTATAATAACATAAAAATGATTCTTGATATTTTGTAAAAACACTAAAAAAAATGAAGAAATGCAAGTTCAGGGTATCAATACACCCACTTCAGGTTTATCGGGGTGTATCAATCCCTGTTTTAAAACTTGGAGGAGGGATTTATAGTCAACCCAGGCCTAATGTCCGAGTCCAAGATCAAGCCTGATCTTCCCAATTCAAGTCCAACCTATACTGTAATTTGATTCTTTTGGGTTGGGTTCAGCCTTGGGTAGGGCTTTAGTTGGTCAATGAATTCATTCTAAAATTATATATGTAATATGCATTTATGCAAATATATATGCATATATGTATATATAAATGTGTATAATTGAGCTGGACTTTGGTTAGAATAAGGTTATGTCGGGTTCAAGCTACCAAAGGGATAGATCCAGACCCGGCTTGAAAAATAAAAGGTCCAAAATTTTGGGCCTGAGGACAAAAAATTCAAGCCCAACCCATATAAAGTTTCAGGTTGGGTTGGTGTGAGCTCCAGTTGGGGCCGCCCAAGTTGCACCCCTATTATTTTATCCTTTTATCTATATTTATTTCATATGATACATTTCTCAAATACCTTTTATGAAAATTCTAGAATATTTCAAACATTTCAAAATACTTTGTTTTTTTTTTTTTAAGTTTTGGAAAGTTGGCTTTTGATGGCTTTAAGTGCTGAACTGAAATGCTTATCGTTTTGTCTTTTAGTGCATAAGATGGCTTTTGATGGCCCGTTAGCATTCCTCTTGTATTGAAGAAATGATACTTTCAACAACAGCTAAGCTTACATGAGAGAATGATACACTATGAACCATCGATCTTAATGCTAGAATGAAGCCGGCCCTAAGTCCCTATCTTCTTAGTTGAGAAACCATTTCAAGATTTGCAAAGGCATTGGGCCAGCAACCAAATTTTGATAAATCATCGATTACATTCTCTAGCAATGTTCATAGAAGAGGGGATCGCAGACATGGAAAGTGCCAAATGTTGCCACTTAGCAAAACTTGGTTAGAGGACTTTAACAAGTGAAAAGAACTTATTGGTAGAAGTCATAAGAACAAAATATATCAAGAATATGTTGGTTGGGAACTCAAACCGCCTTGGGCGAGTGTTAGCATCCAATTTTTGCTGAATCCCTTTATCAAACATTTTTATACCTTATTTTGAGACCCCAAAACTTGAAAACATAACCAAGTCAGCCTAAGACTTACTGGAACATAAAATTTTCTATTTTCAATACAATCTACATGTCAAACATCCGAATAAAATAAATTAATAAATTTAACCTTTGATTAACGAGAACATTAAGATCAATATCTAACACCACATAAACTTTAGTACTTTAATCAAACATAATCCCTAGACTCACAAAACTAGAACTTAGTTGCCCGTTGAATTTCATAACCAAACTCCAATGATCCACTATTTATTATACCAACTTTCTTTTCAACGGTCTCGATCTATGTAATATTCAGACATTGACCTCACAAAAATAAATCCAGCACATTCAACCTCCAAATTTCACATCAAATCTATGACGATTAATCATAAAAATGCCAAGATTCCATTTCGATAACCTTGGATGAATAAAACTAAATAACCAAGATCAACAAAATTATTTCTCAAATTTGGACCTTCCACCCGACTCCTTATCTTAGTTGATGCCACATGACAAATTTCAATTCAAAATTTCTTTGTTTAGCTGTTTGATCAACAAATATTTTAATTTGATGTTTATGATTAAAATACACAAGAAATTATAACTCAAGCAACCAAAACCCTCTCATTAAGTTCAAAATCCTCAAAATAACACATCAAACCAATTCTAACATTAAATTCCTTCATTTCCTTCCAAAATAAGTAAGATTTTGTTTTAAGCATTTTCATTGGTTGACGAGTCATAAGCTAAAACCTTAATTTGAACAAAATCTTTCAAACCACATCATTGATTAAAGATTCGTAAATTCCGTTAGATTTAGGACATTCAAAAATGCCAACCCACCAAATTAATTTTAAGGATAATATCATATAAGGGCAACTTTTGGGGTTTAATATCAATAAAAGTAATATTTAAAAAAATAAAAAATAGGTTAACTTTTTAAAAATAATATCAATAAAGGGTAAAAACACTGTTCATCATCTTCTTCTTGCCATTTGTTCACCAGCACCGCTGTCCGCCGCCGCCTGCCACCACCCGCCACCGTCACCGCAATCCTCTGCCACCCGCCGCCACCTCCACCTCCACTTCCGCCTCCGGCAACCTTGCCGGAGGCAGAGGCGGAGATAGGTAGAGGCAGCGGCGGGAGGCAATAAACAGTGGTGGCGGGCGGCGTTGGATAGTAGCATTGGTGAACAAATGGCAAGAAGAAAATGATGTACAATGTTTTTGCCCTTTGTTGATATTATTTTTAAAAAGTTAATCTATTTTTGAAAATATTACTTTTATTGATATTAAACCCCAAAAGTTGCCATTATATGCTATTACCCCTTAATTTTATCCTAAGATTCCCTCATTTCATTTAATATCAAGCCAAGATTCTATTTTAGCAAATCTCATTGGTTAGACCTTATCAACCATAAATATCTATCATCCAAACCTCCTTTGACCAATTAGACCTTACCACCAAGTATAGAGACCCAAAAAACCTAGTATGCCAAATATTATAACCTAATTCACTTATTTGATTGTTAAACAAGAAAAATTTCATTTTAATGCACCAAATTAAATCACCCTATCATTTGTCCAAACCTTAGACCTCAAGAGGGTGTGTTCTAATGTCTTCTATATACTTGATCCTAGTAAACTTAAAAAACCTCGAAACCTAAATATACCCCCACTTAAAACTAAAAATATAGAATGACATTTATGGTTAATTCAAATTTACATTTATGCTATTGGAAGCTCCAAAGGTAAGCTTTTGGATATCAACAATCAAGGCTGCATCCAAGGCCCTGTTCATTTACAAATTTCTCACTTACTCGAGTAAGTGTACTTATTTAGGTAAATGTTTCCTAGGTAATACTTACATGGGTAAGTTCACTTACTCATATTCTTTTGATTTCTAGGTAAGTAATATAATGACCGTTTGACCTATAAAAAGCTAATGTTAAAATGGACAAATTTATCCTGTTATGTTTTATAAACTTTTTCCTAGGTAAGTTTTACCTAGGTGAATGAAGCTTTCTTTATTGTAGGGCCCATTACTTATTACAAAAAAAAAAACATTGTAAACAACTTCCCCCCTTATTTATTGATAACAAATGTGGCCTAAAAGGTACATTTCTCAACTTGTCTAAAAGGTACATCATCTCAGACCATGCCTTAAATTTGGTAATCTTTTCCTAAGATGCTACAATAACTTAGAGAGAGGGGGTACCTAACATCTTCCCTCTCATAATCCATTTGAATCCAAGATCTCTTGGTAAAATGTCTTTTTCATGAAGAAATGGAATTACTTTTAAGAAAATAATATCAAATTTCAAAGTTGAAATGAGGGCCCATTTCCTCTAAAAAATGAGACTCTTTTTTCTTGAGTCAACCTTGAACTTCCTAGAGCTCACAATGTGGAAATGTATCATGTGATTTATGGATTTCTAAAAAAAAAGGATTGTGCTAAGAGTTGGGGTTAGGAGAAAGTATTCACCTCTTGAAAGAGCCCTGGTTAAGCTCGGGGTCAATCATTGATAAGCTTCTTTAGGATGCAATAAAAGAGAATTGATTGAACTTTTTAGTTAGAGATTATAGTAGATGTTAATATGGGATTGTGTTACCTAAAATTGATAAATCAGAAATTGCCACATGACCCACATTAAAGGGCAAAATAGGAAATTCATTGAGGTATCAACCACAACAAGCTAGCTTAATAACAATGACACATTAATACCAAACTAATGACCATGTAGTGATGAAATAATGACTAAGTAATAAGGGATATATAAGGGCTTTAATGCGACTGTTATGAGTGAGGAATCCAGACCCACCTCGGGAGTTGTTGCTCTCATGACCAAGGGCTCCTCCTTTATAAGTAAAGTATGCACCTCAAAGGTTCAAGCTCTGTACACACTCTCTACTCTTTAATGCTCATTTCTCATCTTGTCATGTATATTTAGGCTATGCTTGGTTTGAAAGAAAAGGTAAGGAAAGGAAGTGAAATCTTGTATAGGTATCCTTACCTTTTCCTTCATTTCCTTCATTTCTCTACTCTCTCTCTTTCTCCTAACTGACTTCAGCATTGTAGGAATGTCTTAATCTCTAGATCACCTTCCCATTTTATCCTTGTTGTCGAACCGAGTAGCAATAGATTGGATTCCTGAGCAAATAAGAGAGGAGATCAAGGTTATTCCAATTTCGAGAAGTTAGGTTGAAGATGAAATGAAATGGAAGTTTAAACTCGAAAATTACTCACATTGGGCTTGTGATGGTATATTTTCTCAAAAGGCGATGATTCTTTCCCTAGTCATGGAGGTATTCGATTAATGACATAACAAGCAGACTGAATAGCTATTGCCCACAACTCTCTTTGAAGTTTCTTTGCGTGTAACCATGACAAACACAGAGATGTAAGGTGTGCCAACTTGCGTTCAGCGACTCCGTTTTGCTATGGGGTTTCTAGACAAGTCATTTGTCTTTGAATCCCATGATCAAGGAGTTCCCTAATCATGTATGCCGACTTAAGAAGGCTTTGTATGGACTCAAGCAGGCTCCACGAGCATGGTATGGTAAGATCACTCAGTATCTTGATTTCTGTGGTTTTAAATATTCAAATGCAGACCCAAGCTTATTTGTCAAGAAAACATCCACGATATGCACAATGCTTCTTCTTTACGTGGATGATATGATCATTACGGGAGACAACAATATTGAAATGACTCGTCTACGGGATGACTTGTCTATTCGTTTTGAAATGAAGAGTTTGGGTGAAGCAAGTTGTTTTCTTGGCTTAGAAGTTGAAGAATCAAATGGCTACTGTCTCTCAAAAAGGGTATGCAGCAAGTTTAAATCATTTTGGAATGGGGGAGTCAAAAGCAATGACTACTCCTATGGAATCTTGCTTGAAGTTAACTAAAGATGAAGGAAGACCTCTAAAAGATGCAACACTTTTCCGACAACTTGTTGATAGTTTATTCTATTTAACTATCACAAGACCTGACATTGCATATTCCGTTGGAGTTATTTCTCAGTTTATGGAGAAACAATGTGAGGGTCATTTAATTGCAACAAAGAAAATTCTCCGTTATGTAAAAGGCACTCTACAGTTTGGATTGATGTACAAACATCATATACCATTTTCTTTGAATGGTTTTGTAGATGCAGATTGGGCTGGTGACGTGAATGATAGGCGCTCTACAACAGGCTATTGTTTCAATACAGGATCAACTGCAATCTCATGGTGCAACAAAAAGCAAACAATTGTTGCTCTTTCAAGTTGTGAAGCTGAATACATAGCAGCTACTATGGCTACTCAAGGGTGTCTTTGGCTTAAAAGGCTCATTCAAGAAAATTTTTCTACCTTCAACTATTCAGTTCCCATATTTTGCAACAATGAAAGTGCAATAAAACTTGTTAGAAATCCAGTATTCCATGCACGTACCAAGCATATTGAAACTCATTATCATTTTGTTCGCGAACAAGTGTTAACTCAAGACATTGAGCTGCAGAAAATACGAAGTGAAGACCAAGTTGTTGATATCTTTACCAAAGCACTTGCCAAAGCCAAGTTTGAAGCATTTTGAGGAGCTCTTGGTATTGTTGACAGAAAGTTTGCACTAAGGGGGAGTGTTACAAATTAGTGCAACTTACTGTTGTCATTTATTCTTTGTTGAATCAGTCCACAAGTTTGTTTTAGTCTTCAGTTTATTTAGGAGTTTGTTATTTGATCTCTATGGTCTTTGGTTGTTGAATAAATTTATGAGCACTTTGAGTGTTTAGTTGAGAAAGTTTAGGGAAAGTCCAGTATAAATTGGAGTCTATACTCCTTAACTGTACGTCATATTTTTTCAGCACTTCAGTTTCTTTCTTTGTTTAAATTCCTGTTCATTGAGTAATAAAAGATTCTTCTTCTCATAAATTGTTAGCTAAAGATGATGAACAAGTTATGTGAAGAAGAATCTTTTATTACTCAATGAACAAGAATTTAAACAAAGAAAGAAACTGAAGTGCTGAAAAAATATGACGTACAGTTAAGGAATATAGACTCCAATTTATACTGGACTTTCACTAAAATTTCTCAACTAAACACTCAAAGTGCTCCTAATTTTATTCAACAACCAAAGACCATAGAGAACAAATAACAAACTCCTAAATAAACTGAAGACTAAAACAAACTTGTGGACTGATTCAATAAAGAATAAATGACAGTAGTAAGTTGCACTAATTTGTAACACTCCCCCTTAGTGTAAACTTTTTGTCAACAATACCAAGAGCTCCTCGAAATGCGTCAAACTTGGCTTTGGCAAGTGCTTTGGTAAAGATATTAGCAAATTGGTCTTCACTTCGTATTTTTTGCAGCTCAATGTCTTGAGTTAACACTTTTTCGCGAACAAAATGATAATGAGTTTCAATATGCTTGGTACGTGCATGGAATACTGGATTTCCAGCAAGTTTTATTGCACTTTCATTGTCGCAAAATATGGGAACTGAATAGTTGAAGGTAGAAAAAATTTTCTTGAATGAGCCTTTTAAGCCAAAGACACCCTTGAGTAGCCATAGTAGCTGCTATGTATTCAGCTTCACAACTTGAAAGAGCAACAATTGTTTGCTTTTTGTTGCACCATGAGATTGCAGTTGATCCTATATTGAAATAATAGCCTGTTGTAGAGTGCCTATCATTCACGTCACCAGCCCAATCTGCATCTACAAAACCATTCAAAGAAAATGGTATATGCTGTTTGTACATCAATCCAAATTGTAGAGTGCCTTTTACATAACGGAGAATTCTCTTTGTTGCAATTAAATGACCCTCACATGGTTTCTCCATAAACTGAGAAATAACTCCAACGGAATATGCAATGTCAGGTCTTGTGATAGTTAAATAGAATAAACTATCAACAAGTTGCCGGAAAAGTGTTGCATCTTTTAGAGGTCTTCCTTCATTTTTAGTTAACTTCAAGCAAGATTCCATAGGAGTAGTCATTGTTTTTGACTCCCCCATTCCAAAACGATTTAACAAACCTGCTGCATACCCTTTTTGAGAGATAAAGTAGTCATTTGATTCTTCAACTTCTAAGCCAAGAAAACAACTTGCTTCACCCAAACTCTTCATTTCAAAACGAATAGACAAGTCATCCCGTAGACGAGTCATTTCAGTATTGTTGTTTCCCATAATGATCATATCATCCACGTAAAGAAGAAGCATTGTGCATATCGTGGATGTTTTCTTGACAAATAGGCTTGGGTTTGCATTTGAAGATTTAAAACCACAGAAATCAAGATACTGAGTGATCTTACCATACCATGCTCGTGGAGCCTGTTTGAGGCCATACAAAGCCTTCTTAAGTCGACACACATGATCAGGGAACTCCTTGGAAATAAATCCATGTGGCTGCTCCAAAAAAATGTCACGATCTAACTCCCTATAGAGGAATGCATTTTTCACGTCAAGTTGCCATAGTTTCCAGCCTTTGTGTGCAGCCAAAGAAATGATGGTTTTAATTGTTACCATTTAGGAACAAGGATGAAAGTCTCATCGTAATCTAGGCCATATTGTTGAGAGAAACCACGTGCAACAAGACGAGCTTTATGTTTGTCAACAGTGCCATCAGCCTTTTCCTTTAACTTGTAAACCCATTTACAAGTAACTACATCAGCATTTTCCGATTTTGGAACAAGTTCCCACGTGCAATTTTTGTTTAAGGCTGAAATTTCTTTTTGCATTCCTTCTTCCCACTCAGGTCTACCTTTTGCTTCATTATAAGATCTTGGCTCATTTTCACATGAATCTGCCATAAGAAAACAAGTCAGAACAGAACAATGATTTAACTGAACTTCATAGTCAGCCAAATAGTCAGGTTGCTTTCTTTGTCTAGATGACTTTCTAATCATAGGCTCAACACTTTCAGCTTGTTGAATGTCTTCTCTAGGTAGATGAATATTGATTTCCCTTTCATTGGATGCAGCATCATCAAAGAGAGGTGCAAGAATACCTGATCTTTTTCCTTCTTTTGCATCAGACTCATAAGATGACACTTCATCAAAAACCACATCACGAGAAACAATATTCTTCTTTGTTTCTGGATCCATACACCTCCGTCCTTTCCTGCAAGTATCATAACCAACAAAAATACAATGCCTTGCCCTTGGGTCAAGTTTAGATCTATTATTTTTGGATACATGAACATAACAAACAGATCCAAAAACTCGAAAATTACACACATTGGGCTTGTGATGGTATAATTTTTCAAAAGGCGATGATTCTTTCCCTGGCCGTGGAGGTAATCGATTAATGACATAACAAGCAGACTAAATAGCTGCTGCCCACAACTCTCTTGGAAGTTTCTTTGCGTGTAACCATGACAAACACATAGATGTAAGGTATGCCAACTTGCGTTCAGCGACCCCGTTTTGCTGTGGGGTTTCTGGACAAGTCATTTGTCTTTGAATCCCATGTTCTCTACAGTAATGAAGGAATTGACTGGACATGTATTCTCCTCCATTGTCGGTGCGTAAGCACTTTATTTTAAGCCCAAATTCTTTTTCCACAAGCTGCTTGAACTGAATAAATTTGGAAAAGGCTTCACTCTTATGTTCCAGGAAATATACCCAAGTGAATTGCGAAAAATCATTTACAAAAATCATCACATACTGAAGACTGCTGTAGCTTGGTGTTTTTGTGGGCCCCATGAGGTCTGAATGGATTAGTTGTAACATAGTAGAGGCTCTATTCTTTGAATTTGAAAAGGGTTAATGCTGTGATTTCCCATATCGACAACCAGAACAAACCATATCATGATGAAAATCTTTAAAAATGGGAATGCCATCAAGAAGTTTTTGTGAGGAAATTTTCTGAAGCAGTTGATAACCAACATGGCCTAACCGAGCATGCCAAAGTGCTGCATTTGCATTCTGACCTGTCTTTTCAACATATGCATCACTTGCAGATAGTACATACAACGATTCTTTCCTTTTTCTAGTAAATAAAATATCAGCTTCAATGTGTTTAACATTTGAAAGAATTTGAACATTATTTGGTCCAAATAACACATACCTTCCAGAATCAGTTATTTGGGAAACTGAAGCAAGATTCTTCTTTAATCCTGGAACATGATAAACATCTTTAAGAGAAAGGCCTTCATCAATTGAACTATTTTCTATGACGTTGAAAATTCCTTCTTTCACCACAGGATGTAGTGAATTATCAGCTATTACAATAGTTCTTTTCCCACAATGTGGATGGACATCCGATAGTAGAGAAGCATTTCCTGTTGCGTGATGAGAACAACCAGAATCAACAATCCATTCCTTGTTGAAGTCTATGACAGCATTAACATCTGTAAGTGCATTGGTCTTATGCACAACATAAGTCACATTCACCGGTTGATCAATATCTTCAATGAATAGGCATTGTTCCCATTCATATTCACTATTTTCATGTGTAACATTTGCTCCTTCTTCATTGAGATTAACACGACAATTTCGTTGAATATGGCCTGGTTTCTCGCATCGGTTACACACCACTTTCACTCGACAGTCACGTCTGATGTAGCCTGGTTTTCTGCACCTGTAACAAGCTTTAGAATTTCCCTTTGACTGCCCCTCAATTATGGTCTGTTCACTGTCATTATGCTTGGAGGAAAAATTCTTTTTCCTTTGGTCATCAATGTGAAGAGCATCTTCTACTTTGGAAAGAGAATTGTTGGTCATCTGTTTCACCAACGCTTCCTAATTAGAGAGTAAATTCTCTAACTCAATAATAGAAGGTTGTTTTGCCCATCCTTGTATTGAAGAGATAAAAGGCATAAACTCTTTTCGTAGACCACGAATAAGGTAGCGACGCAGACGTGCATCGCTCACAGGCTCCTCTGTATCTTGTTCTGAAATTTCAGAGCACAAAGTTTTAATCTTCAAAAAATATTCCGGAATAGAAAGATTACCTTGAATCATTCCAGCAAGTTCATTTTCCAAAAACTGCAACCGCATTGTATTCTTTTGAGTGAACAATCTTTCAAGTGTCTCCCACAGTTGCTTTGGTGATTGTAAATCACGAACATGCTCTATGTACTCTTTACTTATTGACGTTCGCAAAGCAAATAGAGCTTTGCCACACTTGATCTTTCATTTCCGCCGTAACTCAACATTTTGGGGGTTATCCGCTGGAATTACTGCTTCATCACCAGCAATAAGATCCCACAAGTCTTGCCCTTGGAGATAAGCGTCCATGCAAAGCTTCCAGTAACTATAATTGTTACCAACAAGTTTATCTACGCAGATATTGGAGACAACACTTCCACCATTCATGTTCACTGAGTAATAAAATCAAACACCTGGTAGGCAACCTGGCTCTGATACCATGAAAAAAATTGTTAGCTAAAGATGATGAACAATTTATGAGAAGAAGAATCTTTTATTACTCAATGAACAGGAATTTAAACAAAGAAAAAAACTGAAGTGCTGAAAAAATACGACGTACAGTTAAGAGAGTATAGACTCCAATTTATACTGGATTTTCCCTAAACTTTCTCAACTAAACACTCAAAGTGCTCCTAAATTTATTCAACAACCAAAGACCATAGAGAACAAATAACAAACTCCTAAATAAATTAAAGACTAAAACAAACTTGTAGACTGATTCAGCAAAGAATAAATAACAGCAGTAAGTTGCACTAATTTGTAACAAGTATGTAGGGGGCCACCCAATTGATATCTTGGTTGCATGGCTGTCAAGGTGTAGTTTATTTAATTATAAATACATATTTTGTGGATAATAAAGACAGTGAATGAGAAGCAGTGAGAAGGTTCCAGGTAGTTGTGTTGGTTTTTTCTTGTGTGTAATGTAGGATGGATATGGAATTTATGGATCATGGATCACGACAATTCCGTGAAGCAGAGGATCACTGAACCAGGGCGGAGCAGTCCCCACTCAAACCCTAAACTTAATACTTTGAACCCTCATTTGACAAATAACAGAAAGCTAGGCTGACCTTGCTGCACCATTAGCATGCGAACAACAGTCCTAGTCACCAAGGAAAGAGATAGCCATAAGGAAATAAAGCTAAAAGATTGCTAGTCTGCATCAAAGTTTATATAATAAAATTCTTGTTTGGAAAAAGAGAATGATCTCACCTTAATTAAATCCTTCCACTCATCACTGTAATCAGTATGGAACCAGTATGTTTCTTATGAGCCAAGAATATAATACAAATTAATTGTACATAGGATGATCTTGCATAACCTGATGTAATACAGATTATATTTCTATTTTTTCCAAAAAAGGCTTCAACCTGTAAGATTATTAAGGATTATTAGATATTTATAGGCAAATTTTTAGTATTTGACTCCATCTTCAGCAGTAATACCAAAGACATCCTTCCAGCCCCCAACAGGTGCAGAAGTTAGTAGGGTGGGATAGGGGCCTAAGTCCTAACCCACCCAAGCTCTGCCTATGTAATATTTACCATAGGCCTAAACCTCTAAATGCCCAAAGGAAGCCAAGTGACTGCAGAACAGCTCTTTATTGGACCACCTGATTGTGTTAACTAAATTTTTTTAACTAAAAAGATGTCCTTTTTACCTAAATGCAAGACTAACTTGGATTCCTAGGGATCTAAATCACATAGCAGATGGTTTAGCCAAATAGGGTGTATTTCTGGAAGAACTTTATAGTGATAGAATCCCTCCTCTGTAAGCTTTGGGGTTCTACCCCTGCCATTCTTGCTTAAATGAAATTTGGGGATACATGTACTGTTTAATAACTTTTACACTTTCAATCCTTGCAATGCTGCTGATACCTCCCTTATTGAGTCATGTGCTTGTGGCCAACTGGTCCTGAAAATAACACTACTATGATGCCATGTGCATCTCTAAACAGTCCACCTATTCCTGAAGGGATTACCAATACAGCGACCATCAAACTTGAGCTTTATAATATGATCCCTACTAGGATTACATTGGACTCATCCCAGATTTCTTGCTGTTGAGAGGCCAGTCACCTATTACCAAGTATAGTAATATATTTTGGAGTTGCTGTTGCCATTCCCCTTTTGTTGGCTAGTGTGAGAAAACAGGTTTGAGTCTGACAGCGGCCATTTTGTGCAAAAAATGCCAAAAGTTAGGACTGAATCCAGTCTTCCCTTCCCAAGACCCAAAATAGTTGGACCTACACTGGGTAATGGCCTTTTTATTCTAAATATCATACATGTAACCTACAATACAGTAAATTATCTATTGAAACATTAAATTCAAGGTAGATGTATCAAAACATAACAGTCTTCCCCAAGAGAGATATTCTCCTTTACATTTCAAAATTAATTGGAACTTAAGAATATATACTGCACCAAGAGAGATATTCTAGTTATAAAAGAACTATACAGTTTTAACTTTTTGGCCATATTAAGTGGCATGTGTCTTACCTCAGACCAGATACAGAAGTCCAAGCCATTACAGGTTTGTTCCCCTTTAGGTGGATTTGACTATCTGAACTTCAGTAATGAGAAAGCATTAACTTCTGAAAACTTTGAAAACCATTGTTCTGTGAAGCATTACAAGTTTTCAGACTTTGTTGATGTTAAGACTGCAAAGGATACGAATTTGAATATGGTGCTTCCAAGTGGCTTCAAAGATACAGTGGTTTCCTAGCGAGATCTTGTGATTATAGATGGAGAAAGGAAGCATGAAGATCCTTCAGTCGGCTTGCCTTGGCTTAGAGGAAAACCAACTTGCAATGGCATGACCCCCAAAGCAAGGGGAAATTCAGGGAGAATGGGATTGGATTTCTTACAAGTCAATCATCAACACTTTTCTGACAAAGTTGAAACTGGAAATGGCCCCGGTTTGCATTGTGTACATGATACTGAGCCTAAGAGTGTTAAGGTGGCTGACAGACTCAGTGATAAAAAGATCCTTGGTGTTCCCATTTTTGAAAAGCCATGTGCTTCCAACAACCATTCTTTTCAGTTGTCCCCTGCCAAGATTAACAATTACCCATCTAATCTGTTCAAATTTATTTTAATTTTGATTGGTTTCAACCCAAACCTTGATCTGTCTAAATTGATTTTGGACTAAACAGGTCCAATCCAAAACCGGTCCATTGACACCCTTACATATAAGAATACTCTTTCCGGGGGCTAACTTCTCTAATACTGATGAATCGGGAACCATGAACTCGAACCAAGCAAACCATTGAATGGATAAGTACAGGTACTACTAAGTACCCTAGGTTCCCCTGATCTCAAACGAAGCATGGGCCAGGTGTCTCTTTGATAATTCCAAATGTTGGGGCTAGGCTTACATAGAGTTGGTTGAAAGATGGGCCCAAAATGGGAAAGTACTGCCCAATAGCATGCGTTGTCAAAAAAGTTTTGGCCCACAAAATTCTCAGGCTTGTCTTGATTTCTGTTAATAAATTTTCTTTTGGTCTACTAAACTCCAAAGTTTCTCTTCGTATCTCATAATATATTTGTTATCAAAAGTTGTATTGTCTTGATCTAAAATACATGATACCAAACCATGAGCATCAAAGGAGAGTTTCTCATGGTGATTGAATCCATATTGTTATCAAAAGCTGTATTTCTGTTAATAAATATTGAATAGACAGGTCTGCTTCCTCTACTGAAATGCTGTGTGATGCACTCTCAAAGGAGAGTTTCTCATGGTGATTGAATCCATATTGGCCCATAAAACCTAAGTTTTGCATCTCGAATTAATCAATGACTATAATACGAAATGGCTTTTCCTTTTTTTTTTAATTTTGCATACAACTTACATGGAAAGAAACTTTATTATTCTAGTTTAGCAGAATATGTAAAATTATCACAGAAATAAATGTTTTTTTGTGTTATTTTCTCAAACTTGTATATTTCCAGCTATTTTTGTTTTCTATCTGCTTTTGAAATTTAACATAATCCACCATGGCAGCATGACCGATTTACTAATTTTTTTCTAAATACAGAAGGCTTTAGTTGTTTACAGTGCAATTTAATTTGCACCAATACAAATGCATGAGAGTGCAAATAAGAAAAGCACAAACAAACAAAGAACCTGATAATATGTAACCTCTAAGAAAACAAATTAGGATTTGCTTCTCAATAAGAGGTTAGCACATCTTCTTCTTCTTCTCTCTCTCTCTCTCTTACAGGTCCAAATATTGCTTGGTAGGGTTTAATGAGTACATATGCAAGCCATGTGAGGTTTAGAATTCTATGAATCTATGCTTCTCATTCACTATTTGTGGCTTCTGAATTTTCTAATATCTTAATATCTTACCAAGTTGTATGAATTTCTTGGATCATTCATATAAGAAAATTGAAATGTTAAGTTTCTTTCAATTTTTTTTTTTTTAAATAAATAGTTTTGGCCCAGTCCATGGCTCAGTCCACAGCACGGCACGGGCCTACACAGACTTGGGCCGTGGGACGTGCCAGGCCAACCCCTAAGTTATCCCAGGGGAGGGTGGCACGACACAATCTGCACTTTATGTGGACCCAACACGGCACATTTTACACCTCTAACCCTTATATTATTATTTTGATTGATAAAAAAATGAATGAGAATGAAATTTGTAACCAAACAGGTTAAAATTTTACTCTCATTCTTGCCGTAAAAAAAAAAAATCATTTTTTGGGAAAAAAACATTTAGTTCGTAACAATATTTTATCATTCTTCCCATTTTTACTCATTTTTTTCCATCTTAGAATTTTATCTTAGGTAAGAATGAGAATTAAACCAAACATGGCCTAAATCTTTGCTTGAAGAAAGAGGTGTAGCAATTGATAAAGAATGTGTTGTTCGTAGATTTGTTGATGAAAACAAGTATGGTGGATTGTTGTGAAACAATTCAAACTCTAACAGATGATGGCAGAATCATCTTGAGGAAAATAAAATTTACAAAGTCTGGCCTTTTACTAGGAAAATTTTGTTTTCTCACTATGGTATGTATGGAAGAACAAATGTAAAAAGAAAAATCATTAGTCTCGAGGGAACTATTAAAATTAACTTTGATGCTTCTTCAAAAGTGAATGGTTTTTATTCTTTGAACGTGACTCCAAATTGATGATTGACGTATTCTTGAAAGAGATCAATCACCATGGAGTTGTAAAGCCCCTTAATCGGAGAGTATCAAAGACTAGTTAAAGTCAATCACAATCACATTGCTTACTCGTATTTGTGGAGAGAAGAAAATCAAGCAGCCAATTGGCCTGTTAGCAAGTTTGCATTAGATGGTGAATTTGGATTTAGTTTACAATTTCCCTTGGGAAACTAATATTTTCTCAAAGCAATTAATTATAAAATTTCACTCCCCCGTCTAAATAAACCTTTGCTTTTGAACTTTTCTCTGTGAAAAACCCAAGTATACTCCGCTCCCCCGTCAAAACACAGACATTGCCTTGGGATATGATGCCAAAGCACCCATTCGAGCCCTATAATTCAGCATGCATATCAATCAAAGAACTTCTAAACCCCAAAATACAAAGCCCATTCTACACACACATACATACAAAATCAAAGAAAGGTTTTGAACTATTTTCACTAATGGGCAAAACTGGCACACCAGTCATCTGATGCTACGTGGATATCTAATGCCACTTTGGCTACCTCAGGATCTTAAGGAACATCAAGTTGGGGTTCACTCGTCAATAGGACAGACTCGTGCAGCCTAGGCACTCGATCAGTTCTCCGACTTCACAAAGCTGACCTGCTTCATCCGACTGTGGAATACTTTACAGACCATTTAATGCCTCCGAGATCGTCGTAGGCATGCCACGCATCTCGGATGTGCTCTGATCACTCCCCGGAGCCTATAAAAGGTAGCCCTTCACCTCCGCAAGGTATGCTTTTTCAGGTACAAAACTTCTCATCTTGCTCTCTCTGCTCTGAGTTCATCTTCAGCTTGAATGCCTGAGCACTAACTTGATAGTTGGAGCTTTCACGCTTGGGCTTACAATCCGGGCACTCTGACATCATCTCCTTTGCAGTCTTAAGTTAAGCATCCGGGCATATTGAGTGACATCAATATTAAAAAAAGCTTCGTAGAAAAGCCATTTTTGGGCTAAAGCTTTTCAATTTTTTTTGTTTTTTTACCAAACATTATTTGTAGACTGTAGTCTATGTGAGTGGGGTCCATCTCATAAAGCCAAAAAGTACCGCTGAAAATTCTCCCAAACAGTCATTAAAATTGGAATCCGGATTTGCTCCTCAGAAACTCCTTACACCAACTTCACAGCACATAACGTAATTGTACGTTGTTATTCAGAGTTTACATTGACGTCCCACAATGCCTCACATCAGATGCACATCTCAGCATGTATTGGGAGCATCTCCCATAGTTGTCATTGGGAGATATTGCATCGCTGATATGTGCTGCTGTGGGGGCCATGAAACACACCTTATGGGTGCAAATGTAAATTTTGTCATTCATGTACAGTGAATGTGCTGTGAGGTTAGTGTGTGGAGTAAATTTCAATTCCTTGAATTGAGTTGCAGCTGCGAGAGATGTAAGGTGTATGTAAAGACCAAATTTGTGATGAATAAATCCACTTTCAACCCCAAAACCCAAAGCCACAAGAATTGGGATTTATTATTATTCCGATGTCAAAGCACATCCCACCAAGCATTAAGAACATCTCTCCATCAATAACAATATATGTTCATATTTATATGCTTTTATTCATTGGAGTAGGCTGTAAAAGCTTTAAGGACCAATTTTATGAAGAGGAAACCCAAAATTTTAAAATTGAAAGCACGAAACCACTATGTTTCCACGTGGGCCACATCTTAATTTTGAATGTACACCCATTAATGTCTCTCCCTCCATAACAATATGGATGGGATGTGTACCGACTAAAATTGGTCTTATATCTGGCTTAACCCGGTTCAAAATCCGGTCCATTTGCAGCTCCCTTCTGCTACCCAGCCTTATTTTATGAATTCCGAAATCTGAACGTCACACATAAAAATTAAAATCAATACTCACAGGCTCACAGCAATTATACATTGATTGCGATGACACAAACCTCTCGCTATCTACATTCAAAAACCAGTAGACAGTAAACTTGGAAAACAAAAAAAAAAAATCCACGTCCTGCAATTACAAATTTACTCTTGCTCGTTCAAATCTCCACGCAGCAACCTGATTGAACAAAGCCTGAAAACCCAGTAGGAACATCGATCTTTTCCAATTTACCATTCTGCCCTTCCTTCATCCCCACCAGGAAGACCCCCTGAGGTGCGCCCAGATACGCCGATCCGGTCACCAGAGTCTGCTCGCCCAACCCCACTGCGCACGCTCCAACACGAACAACCGATTCGGAGTCGGCCCAGCAAACCAACTCTTCCTCTTTGCCCACCCCAACGCACGCCCTCGGGCACCGACCTGCCGCCCACGCTCCCTCCACTCGCCGCCACTGATCCGTTTCCATTTCGTAACACTCAGCGCTTACCTCGAAAACCCCTTGGTTCTCCGTGCTGTAGCCGCTCACGACCCAGAACTCGTTCCCGATCACCACGCCTTCGCATTCATCGCGTTCCTGCGTCATCTCACTTATCTCCTCCCATTCGTCCCGCCTCACGTCGTACACCCACGCCGACTTCAACGCGGTCTTATTCTCGTCGTGTCCGCCCGCGACAAAGATTCTCTCCTCCAACGCGCCGGTGGCAAAGAACGACCTTTTCGAGGGCATGTCCTTGCCTCGTCTCCATTGCCCGGCTGTGAAATCGTATATGAAAACGTCTTTCACTGGTTCCCACCTCGCCGGGTTCCATCCACCCATGAGGACGAGTTTCCCCTCCACGCTCGACAACTGGCAGAATAATGGGAGACCAAGTGGGTAGTCAGGGACTGGCTCGAGTCGTTCCCAAGTCCCACCGCTCGGGTTGAAGACGGAGACTCCGTAAGCCGGCGCTCCAACTGGTTTCCGCCCATCCACGGCGGTTTCGACCGGGAGTGACTGAATTAAGCAAGCCACCTTGTGGGTATTTCCCGATTGCTTTCTCTGGTAGTAGAATTCTCGGCTGTCGATCAACTCTCGCCATCGCCGGCAGACTCTTGCGGCAACTCGGTGTGCCTTGTAGGATAACCGAAACAAGCACTCGAGACCGATTTCTTCAGGTAGATTCGGAATCAGCTCCATCATTGCTTCACTCATTTTTTGATTTTTTCCCCTCCTGTGTCTACAGGTACAGCTCTTTTTCTTCTTTTTTTTCGCTCTTCACCCTTTTGCAGTTTGGGATTGGGGAATTCTTAACGAGGTATTTATACACACACTTGGGGATCAGTTCAGTGTTCGAGTGGCCACAGTTGTACTTTGCCACGTGTCACAACGGAAGAAGCTTTTTTCGCTAAACCGTTTTTGTTCCCGTTGAATGGAGTAACTATTTCAAGTATCGAGGTTACAAGGTTGAGAAATGAGAAATGTGAGTGGAGCTTCAGGTTGACTGGTTGTTTGAGAGGATAAGCGTCTCCAGGTCAGATGTCATGTGCTAGGCATCTCATGTGGGTCCTACACATCACGTGGTTTCCTCTGAATGACCAAGTTCATTTAATTGTGGCCAACTGGTTGGAGAGAGGAGAGAGGAGAGAGAGAGAGAGAGAGGGGGGGGGGGGGGGGGGGGGGTTTAATGAGTTTGGAAATTCTTTGCAGCGTTATCCATCCTTGGCTCCAAGGTTGAACCGACCGTTGAACAGTGAAAGCAACGAAGGTCCCACCCGAACTGCAAAAAGGTCACGGAGTGGACAAAGTTGTGGGTTCACATTGTTTTGGGTTCTGGATTTCAACAGGAGGCATTGAATTTGGCGCGGAGTCGAGGAGCTGATGCCACCCAGCGAGGAAATTTGTGACCGACCCGATACATATTCGGGTCAATTGGGTGATGTTTCTTGGGTGTAGTTATGTCAGGAGTCAGGACCTGAGACCTGAAGCTGTCCAAATTGATTTATTGCTTTCCATACACAGCCATGACTTTATTTTTCAACCCTCTGATTTGTTTCGATACAAATGGCAAGGAACAAAAGTTTTATGCATAAGGTGCTGTTTGTCAATTCTTTTTAAGAATATATTTTATAATCAAATAATCAAAAACTGCAATGAACTTTTGGGGTCTTGTCTTTTAAGTTTAAGACCCTTTTTGGTGAGTATCTTAATCTATTATGGTTTATTAAACTGTTAAATGAAATTTTTAGGTGTGAAAAGATGAAAAGCTTATTTGAAGTACCTGATTTCCGGTCAGTTGGTCTTTTTAGCTTTTGTTTTTCAGGTCCTGATTGTTTGTCGGTATTTCGTAGGGGATAAGCTGTGTATCAATAGCGGTCTCTTTCGCCTGTTTCTCTCTTTACCCAAGTTATATCATACAAGAACGCTAGAACCAAACTTATTCGATCAACTTTTGATCGAAAAATACTTGTTTAGACTTCAGATAAACTCATTTGTCCTAGTAAGTGAAAACAAACAGGGTATCATTTCCAAATGAAAAAAAAAAAAAAATCAAATTATGGCATTCCAGATCTTTGAAAAACCTAAAAGATCGTGGAAAAAGATTTACCAAACACCCCCTTAAAAAAAGTACAGCCCAAAATGATATATACCCTGAAATTTGCTTTATCCATTTCATATAAAACAAACGGATCCTACAAAACCCGGTTCAAAAACTCTTGAGAAACCTGGTTTGTTGTTTGGAACCTTCGGGGATTGAGGGAATTGGAGACAATTATTGCTCCAATCCAATACATGGACGAAAATAAAACCGGAGTCTAGGAGAGTGTAAAATAAAATCCTTCCAAGGGGCGGTGGGCGGCCATATTAGACAAAAATGGATACGGATCGGGCCGGAGATTATGTGTGGTCCCACTCTATTTTTGGTGCCATTAGTTTCATATAAATACTGGAATTGAGGCCAGCGGATTTGGATGGAAAGGTAGTAGAATTGAAGCAATACATACATGAAAAAGACTTAATTGATTCATTATCCTTCCCTTTTTCCTTTTTCTAGATATAATATAGGTAAATTACATATACCATTCCTAGGCCTAAGTTCATTTCTCCATCAAAGTCAGAAGATTGAATGTTTTCAAAGTCTCTGTCTCTTCCTCACATCAACTATGCACAAGAGCATGTGATTGCTTACCTTTACATTATAATATATTCTTGAATTATGATATTACAAAATAATGTATTATATTTTTACTATTAGTTTTGGAGAAAAGATTCAAAATACATTTTAAATTTTGTTTAATAAAAATTACGATCTTCTACAAATATGTTGAAAAACAAAGAAAACATGTTAATTTCTACGAATACAAGGAAGCGATAGCCATTTGTTCCGCAGAGCTGGACCATAGATTAAATTTTTGACCGATTCTATTGAACTAGTCGTGGTATGATCCTTCGATTTGCATCAAGGCGAAAAATATAAAATTGATAAAACAACATTTTTTCCTTTTAATACTTGCCACTGATCTAAGTTTACTATGAATGTTTATTTATGATAAATCATGCATGCTAATATTTTATAACAATCTTGTTTATTGGATCATACTTGGTTTAATATATATATATATATATATATATATATATATATATACATTCACATTTTGGTTATCAAAGTCAGTTTATCTAAGATTATTTTAACAAGTAGCCTCTTTTCTTCCCTTTTTGGTGATGATATGGCTCCAACTCTTCTAGAAGAATAGATAACCTTATCAACAAGTAGTACTGTACAAGTAAATTATTGAAGACATGGAGTACCTTCTTCCAAACCATTCTTCTCTTGGGGAATTCCAAATACCTCCAAGTTGGCATTTTTTTAAGCCAAACCACAAATTGACTTTGAGTGGAAAGAATTGACCCATTTTATATTATTTGTTTTCATTTCATTTTTTTATTTTAACTTTTGCTTCCCCCGAAAGCCTATGACCTATCAAAATTATTAAAGGTTTAGTTTGAGTTTGATTCTCCTGTGACCATCGAAACACGCTTCTCATATAACCACAAAGGCACAAATAGAAAACCAACGATCAAGGGGGTGAAATCAATGACTTGTCTTTTAATATATGAAAATAGTCAGTCATATAATAAGGTAATAGTTAGGCGTAGATAATTAAATAAACAAGCCATTCATTCAGCAGCTGATAACTTATTTAGGCTTAATTTGAAAACAGTAGTACAATCCAAATACATACAAACAAAATAATAGAAAATATAAGGTTTTGCCTTGTGCCTGTACTCCTTCCAAACTGAGTTTTAATGATTTATTCATTCAAAAACAAAGCAACAAGTTCATTCAGAACTGCCAGTTCAGCTGTTATCAAATGAATTCTCAGATGAATTGTTGGTTACATGGTGACCTTATCACAGAGCCTGTAGTTATGTGGGTTTGATCACGCACCTCCATTTTGATGAAGAGATTGCAAGCTGGTGGGGCCACAAGTCTTACTGTCCGAGTTGAAGAATTTTAATTTGACAAATTTCCAATCCAACTTGAAAAGAAGAAGAACCCATTAGGAATAACATTATCCTGAAATTATGGATCCAAATGGAGTGGGCCATAGTAGCCACTTACTGGTCAAACATGGATTTGGATCAGAAGGAAAAATTAGGTCTAGACTCTAGTCGAGCTCAATTATTTTGGTGCCCTTGGTTTCATATTCCAGATTGACAGTGGAATTTAGTTACAAGCGGATTTGAACCGGAAGCTAGCGAAAGGGACATAAGATGAGAGAAGTCATCTTTGTGTTTGAGAGCAGTCATCTTTGTGCAGAAAATGTCCAAGGCTAGGTTCATATCTTGTCCATTCCTCCCAAGACTGGAATCTAATATTGAGCAATTTCCCTTTTAGGTTTTGATGATGCGCGATCTGGTCGATCTTACTGTCAACGACCTTGCCTCTGAACTGGGTAGCAGAGAACTTGAAACGGAGGAGATGAGGAAGCTTCGGGAGGAACCCGGTGTAAAGGCTCCGAAGCTTAAGTTAGAATCCTTCAAAGGCAAGGTAAAACCAGATAGTGCAAAGTTTGCATACCTCCTCTTTGGGGGTGGAGAGCCTTTTATAACCACCTCGTGCACTCACTCCTAGACTCCTGTCAGGTCGGGAATGAGTATTTCCGTGCTTCTGCCAGTTCGGGCATCATCGCCTCTGCTGGGGCAGAACCGTCACTGCTCTTTTTGTCGGAGCCGTCTCTGTAACTGGAGGTAGCGGTGGCAGGTGACGGTGGCAGGTGGCCGTTTGAAATGCGGCCGTCAAGCGTCAGATCCCAAGTCAGTCAGGTGTGCCGCCCCTGGATACGGACTCCTTTGGTGTCAGGTACGGCGTGGTTCGTCCAGTTCAATGTTCCGGAAGCAAAGTTCCTGGAGCGGTGCGTGAGGTGAAGTCTTGAGTTCGGATAAGGGGGGGGGCCCGAACTGTCATAGGACGAGCCAGTTCGGGTCTCTGCTTTGTGCGACTCGGGGCCAAAGGGAGGGTTCGGGCTCCTCGTAGGGAGTTCGAGCACTGAGTAGGGAGTTCGGGCACCTTGCAGGGAGTTCGGGTTCCTTGTAGGGAGTTCGAGCTCTAAGTAGGGAGTTCGGGCACCTTGCAGGGAGTTCGGGCTCCTTGCAGGGAGTTTGGGCACTTTCTAGGGAGTTCGGACCGCTGGTCTCTTCCCTTTGGCGTTTGTACCCTCGGTACGCTGTTTTAAGTGCCGAGCTACTTGTTTTTTGCCACGTGACGTGATTTGCGATGTCGGGCCAAATCTTCCTTCATCAATTGCCCCCCACTCCTCGTGATAAGGGTCTTACCCTGGCGCGGGGAGTTCGCAAGGTGTCAGGTAGATTTGTCCTGCACTTTGAATCTTGGTTCTGCTAGCGCGAGGTGCGTTGTCAGGGTTTCTTGGGCTTCTTCGAGAGTCCATTTACGCGGGAAGCGCGTCGGCCTGTCTAAATGCTGATAGATGTGGCAGCGCGCGCGTTGTTTCGAAATTTCAAAAAAAAAAAAAAGCGCGCCACTTGGGGGCACGATAGCGGGCGTTTTTTCAAATTTGAAAAAGACGTGTCGCTGCCACTTTTTCTGAGGAGACGTGCACTGGCGTTCCGTCAGTTTCGAAAAGATGTGCGCCAGCGCTGTCAGTTTCAGAAAGACGTGCGCCAATCACGTCTCAATCTCGGGGGACGTGTGGTCAGTGCGGCCGTAGGCCATCGGATTGGCTTTGATCTAAGCCGTTGCCTTTCGGTCACTGTGAGCATAAATAGCGGGGGGGGGGGGGGGGGACCCCAGTTGTTGTCACTTCTGTATTTCTCTCGAGCTCGCGTCTGAGTTTCAGCTCGCATCTAGTTCGTGTCCAGGTTTTTTTTCAGTTCGCGCTCAAGGTATTTCGTTCGTCCGAGCTCTTGTGGTCTACAGCTTTTGTCCGGGTGAGTACTTTCCTGGATCTCATCACTCCCGATGTCTAGCTCGGATGGCTCAGATAGTCCTTTCAACGGGTCTGATGCAGGTTCTACGAACCAAGTTGCATCCCCCGATAGCCCTAGCGAGTCGGAGGTAGAGCTCGAGGAAGAGTTCGAGCTCGTAGGCCGTGGCGCTTCGGGTAGTTTGGCATCCACCTCTCGCCGGGGTCGGATGTTAGACAAGTTCGGCCCTTCGACCATGACGCCCGAGGGGCTCCAATCCCTCATTACTTACTATAACTTGTTCGGGGAGTATGCTTATTTCATACCTTCGGGTGGCTTTCCTTGGGAACACGGTCCTGATGAGATCGTGATAATCCGGGAGCAGCTCGCCGCGGGGCTGCGATTGCCTTTCCACCCCCGCTTTGTCGAAGTCTTGAACCACTTCGGCATGACGGTCGGCCAGCTTCACCCGAATTCCATTCGAAACTTGGTGGGGACAATCTCCTTTTTCTGCGACGAGAGCTTTCCGTTGGACTTGGAGATTTTTTCTTCAATCTTGATTCTTAAGAAGCAAGCGGGTCCTCTCCCCGAGCGCAGGCGGGCTTACTACCTGTCTTCTCGCCCAGGCTTTAAGCTTTTACACGAGCTCCCCAACAAGGTCCCAGCATGGAAGCGAGACTATTTCGGGGTGCGAAGTGTGCTGGGGTGGCCTTTTCAGACCGGGTGGGGAATAGCCGCTCCTGACTCCAGGGTTATGCTTGACAAGGAGACGGCGAAGGGCCTCCGGCAATGGGCGCGGCTTGGGCTGAAGTGTCAACAGTATCTGACGGAGGCCAAGCTCATTGCGGCCGGCTTGAACTCGGGTAGGTTCTTCACTTAGAGATTCTTATCTTGCTATCTTTCTTGCTTTTTACTGATGGCGAACTTCTTTTCGCAGGTGTTATGGATTCGCGAGGGACCCGGGGTGGGCACTTGTTTCAAGGTATGAAGAGGAGAAAGCGGGTTGCCAAGCGAACTCGTGCCGAGATGCCTCAGGATACGGAGCCCGAGGTGCCGGGCTACCAGCCAGAAGATCCGCCCAGGGAGCCCGAGATGGTCCCTCCGATGCAGGAGCCGGTAGGGGGCCCTTATGCTGAGACTACATACACAAGGGCTCCTACATACTCTGGTGCTCCTGCTTACTCCGGGTCTGCTCATACGCGAGCTGGGCCCTCGGGCTCGGGGGCCCCGGGGGATTTCAGGAGTGTGTTGACGCCGACCCGTGCTCTTCAAAAGAATAAAGAGGCTATCTTCCCCGAGGAGGTCGCGGCGTGGACTGATCTCCCTCTGCATCAAGTGGCCTGCCGTGCCGTTACCCATGCCATGGTGGTAAGTGTTCTCCTTTTTTAGAGCTCTTTGGCTTTTGTTTTGTTGGTTCTTTTGATCATTCGGTCTCTTTTGGTAGGTGAATTCTTCTATTCACGCCTTGGCGGCTCAGGTGGAGAGGAGCTCGAGGCAGGCGCGAGCTGCCGAAGAGGCTCGTCGTACTGCCGAGGAGGCTCGTCGTGCTGCTGAAGAGACTGCTCGTTTTTCCCAGATCAGGCAGGCGTGGTCTCAGAGAGATGCCGAGGCCATGGGAGTGGTGGTGAAGCACATGGCGAACTTGAGGCTAGATCTGCAGCATCAGGTCGAGTATCTTCTGGAGGACATCAGGGAGAGGACGCAGATCTTTTCTCAAGGTATCGAAGATGCCAAGAAGAAGGCCGTTGATGAGTACATCGCTTCGCCGGGTTTTGATGATCTGATGGTGGATTCATATAGGAGGGGTTTTAAACTAAGCCGGTGGATGATCCAGAATACGTACCCCGAACTCAATGTTAGCGCCATATCCACTTCGCGCATAACTCAGGAGATGGCTAATGCTGCTGACGCCGAGCTAGACTCCGAGGGCGAGGTGGGGCCTTCGGGTTTTGTCGAAGTGCCTTCTGATGATGAAGAAATAGCTCCTAGCTTGTAATTTTTTTTTTGTACTACCCTACTTTTGGAATGGAATGACTTGTTTAAGTGTTGGTTATTCTTTCTCCCGAACTGAGCATATTTGCCGAACTAAACGTATTTTCCGAACTGATTGTATGTTCGGTCTGTTTTCTGCCCGGGTTACCGCACTCGCGCGGCCTGTTTTCTTTGCTTGCTTGTGCCGAGATTCCTTTGTTAGCTTGGCATCCTAGCCCGTAGGCTTTGGTGGTGATTTTATCCACTTTGCTTGGCGGTCTATAGGTAGTATCGCCTTAGGTTGACAATGTTCCATGCTCAGGGTACTTGTTTTCCCTCTAGGGTTTCGAGCTCGTATGCCCCCCCAAGTGCTTTCTTTACTCGGTAGGGTCCTTCCCAATTTGGTCCGAGTTTTCCTACGCCGGGTTCGGGTACCATGACCTTATGGAGAACCAAGTCGCCGATGCGGAAGTTCCTCTTCTTTACTCGCGCGTTTTAGTTCCGAGCTACCTTTTGGTAGTAGGCCGTAGTTCGGATGTGCGCGAGGTCTCTCACCTCGTCCAGTAGGTCGAGGTTGGTGCGTAACTCATCTTTGTTTGTCTACTCGTCGTATGCTTCTAGTCGCAGCGTAGGTACTTCGATTTCCACCAGGATTACCGCCTCGGTGCTGTAGGTGAGGTTAAAGGGGGTCTCTCCTGTGGCGGTTTTTTCCGTGGTTCGGTGAGCCCATAGAACACTTGGTAGCTCGTCCGCCCACAACCCTTTAGCTCGGTCTAGTGGTGCTTTCAGTCCGTAGGGGATGGCTCTGTTCATTACTTCTGTTTGGCCATTTGCCTGTGGGTGTGCGACCGACGTGAAGTTCTGACTAATTCCCATACTTTGGCACCATTCTTGGAACTTGATATCCTCCAAATGTTTGCCGTTGTCGGAGATCAGTACCCGAGGTAGCCCGAAGCGACATACTATGTTCTTCCAAAAGAAGTTATGTATGTTTCGGGCTGTAACTGTTGCCAGAGGTTCAGCTTCTATCCACTTTGTGAAGTAATCTACTGCCACCACTAGGAATTTTCTCCCGCCTGTCGCTGGTGGGAATGGCCCCAGAAGGTCGATGCCCCATTGGTGAAGCACCATGGACCGGTGAGGTACTTGAGGTCGGCAGCAGGCTGATGGTGGATATTGGCATGCTTCTGACACTTGTCGCATTTTCAGACGAGCTCGACGGCCTCTGTCTTCATTGTTGGCCAGTAGTATCCTTGTCGAAGTGCTTTTTGAGCGAGGGCTCTGCCCCCCAAGTGTCCGCCACACAAGCCTTCATGACTGTCGCGGAGTACGAGCTCGGCTTCGGCAGGGCGCAAGCATCGCAGGTAGGGGAGCATGTAGAATCGTCGGTACAACCGTTCGTCTATTATGACGTATTTGGCTGCCTGGCGCTGCACCCTCTTGGCTGCATTGTGGTCCGCAGGGAAGGTTCCGTCTAGCAGGAAGCTCGCGAGTGGGTCGATCCAGCTCGGCTCTGCTTCAGAGATGGGAGCGACCTCTTCTGCCCCACCGAGAATGTTGGGCCGAGGTAAGTCCTCTATGTACACGGTTCTCATGGCGCTGTGGCTCGTGCTGGCTAGCCGGGACAGGGCATCGGCCTCAATGTTCTCTGACCTCGGGATTTACTTGATGAAGTGTGACTAGAAGTTGAGTAGGGCCTCCTTTACTTTTGCCAAGTATGCAATCATAGTGAGGTCGCGTGCTTCATACTCTCCTGTAACTTGGTTGACCACGAGCTGAGAATCATTGCAGATAACTACGTGCTTCGCTCCGACCTTGTGCGCTAGGTTCAGCCCGGCTATCAGTGCCTCGTACTCCGCCTCGTTGTTGGATGCCGCGAACTCAAAGCATAGTGCGTATTCCAACTTTGTTCCGCTTGGGCCGCGTAGCACTATTCCAGTCCCGCTGCCCTGCTGGTTCAAGGAGCCATCTACGTGAAGGATCCAGGGCTCCTCATCCCAGTTCGCGTTTGGTCTAACTAGGAGAGATGCTATACTGGCTGCTACTTCACGGGGTTCAGACTCTATTGGCTTGGGAGCTCCGAGCTCGCCCGAGCTGGATATCTCGGGCTCGACCGGCTCAGGGGCTTCGAGGCTAAACGTGCATTCGGCGATAAAGTCTAAAAAAGCTTGGGCCTTAATAGCAGTTCTTGGCTTGTACTGGAGGTCGTACTCGCTGAGTTCGATGCCCCATTTCGTCAGTCGACCGGAAACCTCGGGTTTGAGTAAAACTTGTCTCAGAGGTTTGTCGGTCAGGACGATGACGGTGTGAGCTTGGAAGTACGGGCGGAGTTTACGAGCTGCTATCAGCAGTGCGTACGCTAGCTTTTCTATCTGCGGGTACCTTATCTCTGCTTTGCAAAATTTTACTAACATAGTATATAGGTCGCTGGACCCGGTTTGTTTCTTTTATTAGTACCGAACTGACCACCTCGTCGCTTGCCGAGAGGTACAGTTCTAAGACCTCGCCCTCCTCGGGCCGGGCTAAGGTTAGCACACTGGCGAGGTAACCTTTTAGCTCGTCAAACGCGAGCTGGCAGTCTTGTGTCCACTCGAACCCTTTGCCTTTGATTGCTTTGAAGAAAGGTAGGCAGCGGTCTGCTGATTTGGACATGAAGCGGCTTAGAGCGGCTATGCGGCCATTTAGCCTCTGAACTTCTTTTACTTTCCAAGGTGGTCTCATATCTACGATGGCTTTTATCTTGTCCGGGTTGGCCTCAATACCGCGCCGATTGACAATGTAGCCTAGGAATTTGCCCGAGGTGACGCCAAAGACACATTTGTTGGGGTTCAATTTCATGCTAAACTGACGTAGGATTTGGAATACCGAATCTAAGTCTTGTATTAATTCTTGTGAAAACTGTGTCTTGACGACCATGTCGTCTACATAACACTCTATCTTCGTGCCAATCAGGGGCCGAAACAACCTATTTACAAGTCTTTGGAAGGTCGCCCCGGAATTTTTTAATCCGAAGGGCATGACCTTGTAACAGTACAGGCCGAACTTAGTTATGAAGCTGGTTTTTTCCTCATCGGACTGGTCCATCCAAATTTGGTTGTAGCCTGAGTAGGCGTTCAGGAAGCTTAGCAACTCATGTCCCGAGGTCGCGTCCACTAGGCGGTCAATTCTGGGGAGGGGGAAGCAATATTTCGGGCAAGCTCGGTTCAGGTCGGTGTAGTCGACGCACATGCGCCACTTGCCGTTCGCCTTTTTTACCAGCACAGGGTTGGCCACCCAGCTCGGGTAATGGACTTCCCTTATGAAGTCTGCTGCGAGGAGCTTCTCGACCTCCTCGTCGACCGCCCTCCAGCGTTCTGGGGCTAAGTTGTGTTTCTTCTGTCTAACGGGTCTGACTACAGGGTTAGTGCTAAGTTTGTGAGTTATAAGGCCAGGGTTAATACCAGGCATATCGGCCGTGGACCATGCAAAAATATCTAAATTTTGAAGTAAAAAACTCACCAGTTCGGTTCGTAGGGGCTCCTCGACGAAAGCACCGATCTGGAGTGTGCGAGCTGGGTCCGTAGCCGAAGTCGGGATTGCGACTATTTCCTCTGTGGGCGAAGCTCGTTCCTCGCCTTGCTCCGCAGACCGCTCTAGTTCGAGGTCATCGGCTGCCTTGGTTTTTCCCTTCAGGGCGGCAACATAACACTTGCGGGACTCGAGCTGGCCGCCCCACACTACCCCCACACCGAAGTCCGTAGGGAACTTCATGGCTGAATAGTAGGTGGAGACCACCGCCCATAGGATATGCGTGATCGGCCGCCCTATTATGGCATTGTATGGGGAGGGGGTCGCGACCACTAGGAAATCATGGTTGATTCTGACCGTACAAGGCCATGTGCCGACTTCCACAGGTACTGTTATTTTTCTGAGGGGCCTGACTTCCTCTCCGCTGAAACCCACCAGGGGAGTGTTCGCGGGCTTCAGTTCGCTCCTCTGTAACTGTAGCTGGTCAAATGCTGATTTAAAGAGGATGTCCGCCGAGCTGCCCGAATCTACGAGTACGCGTCTGACCTCGAAGTCGCTGATCCTTAGTTTAATGGCAAGCGCGTCATCGTGGGGGTAGTGGAACCCTCGCACGTCGTCCTCCGTGAAGAAGATTGGTTCTTCGGTCTTTGGTATCTTTGGGGGGTTCCGTTCCTCGAGGGCCGCTTCGCGAACTGAAGTCCGGGCTGCTGCCGAGGTACACCCTGCTACCACCAAACCCCCCACAATTACATGGATGGTTCCCCGAACTGGCCTCTCTTCCGGAGGCTATCGCTGCAACGGTTTGGCAAGTCTACTGCTAGATTCGGGGGCATCCTTTTCGTGTTCCCCTGGCTGACCTGCCTTATTGTTATTATTGTTGTGCTGTACAAAGTTTCTCAAGTATCCGCGACGGATGAGCCCTTCTATCTCGTCCCGGAGATTATTACACTGCTCGGTGCTATGACCATGGTCTCTATGGAAACTACAATACAGATTCTTATTTCTTTCGTCGGATTTCCCTTTAGGCGAGGTGGCCACTTCACGTATGGGGCGTCCTTGATCGTCATTAAGATCTCGGTCCGCCTTGTGTTCAATGGCGTGTAATCCGTCCGAGCTGCTAGGGGAGCTCAGAATGACTGGTTCGGCTTCGGCTCTCGGGCCGGGTTTTCCTGTCGACTGGGTTGGAGGGCTCGCCTTCCCTCTTTCTTTTCTCGTTCCCGCCCTCAGTTCGTTGGTTGATTTCTTCCTCTGTCCCCATGAACTTGTCCGCGAGCTTGAGGAATTCGGCCACGGTTGCGGGCTGGTTAGTTACCATGTGCCATTTGAATTCTTTGTGCGTTACCCCTCTTTTTGTCGCCGCAAGCTGCACCGCGGGGTCCAACCGCAGTATCTGCAAGCATGCTTCATTGAATCGCTTGATGTAGCCCCGTATGGATTCTCCTTCCCTTTGGACTACTCCGAAGATGCTTTCCTCTGTTATGGGGCACCGTTTGCTGGTGACAAAGTGTGCGGTGAAGACCTGCACGAACTGAGCCCAGCACTTTATCCACCCAGGGGCCAGGTTCCTGTACCAAGTGCGGGCTACCCCCCTGAGGGTGGTGGTGAAGGCCACACACATGCACGATTCGCTGGCCCTGGCGAGGTGCATTTGGGATTGGAAAGCGTCAACGTGGTCGTTGGGGTCGAAGGACCCGTCATACTTGTCCAAAGGTGGGAGCTTGAAATCTTTGGGCAAGGGGACCGCCAGGAGTTCTGATGCGAGGAGGGAAGGAACTGAGAGAATCGGGGCAACTCCTACCTCGTCCGAGATCGTCTCTTCTTTGCCTCTGAGCTCTGACAGGACACGGGTGGCGGTTCGGCGACTTCGCCGGCGCCTTCGCTGTTGAGTGGCCCTTGTACTAGCGCTGCTGGCCTCCGTGTTGCCGAGCTCGATGGGCCCAGAATGCTGGTAGTCTGCTGCTACCAGTGCGCCGAATCGGTTTTCCGTGAGTGGGAACTCGGGCTTGGAGCACCGAGGTGCCGATCTCGCGGGCGAGGTTCCCGATCCGCCTGCGAGCTTCGAGGCGGGGATGATTTTTTTCTCTCTTCAGCCTGGGGACGAGGCCTGACTATTAGGGGGGTTCTGGGGCCTGGAGGCCTTTCCTTGGTGGGGGCGTCCATCCTGCGGGGAGGCCTTGGCCGGCCTCGGAGCAGGGTGGCGAGGTGGAAGTAGTGGTTGGTTCAGTGGTAGTTGGGGGAACTGCTGTTGATAGTGATACTGGGAGATGTTGTGCAGCACTTGGTGCTGGTGAAGCTGGTGTTGCTGGAACTATTGCATTTGGGCTTGCATTGCCCACATGCACTACATCAACTCGTCCAGCCGGTTTTGGCTGGCTGCCAGGGGGACGGCAGTCGGTTCAGTAAAGGTTGTCTCAATAGGGGGAGGAAAGGGGATGCTTGTGGTAGGAAGGTTGATGGGCGCCACTGCTTGTGGCGCATTCAAACTAGGGATTCCATCCACCGAAAGGGGGATGGTGAACTGTCCAACGCACACCACGGGAACTTGAAGTTGTTCCCCGGTGGTGTTTGTCTCCGTGCCACGTCCGGCGCTGCTGGAAGAGGCCATGAGTGTTGGGGTTTTTGAAGAAGAAAAGGGGGTATGAGAGTTTGGAGGGAGGCTTTTTTGAAGCGTTCCCACAGACGGCGCCAATTGAAGATGCGCGATCTGGCCGATCTTAGCTGTCAACGACCTTGCCTCTGAACTGGGTAGCAGAGAACCTGAAACGGAGGAGATGAGGAAGTTCGGGGGGGAACCCGGTGTAAAGGCTCCGAAGCTTAAGTTAGAATCCTTCAAAGGCAAGGTAAAACCAGATAGCGCAAAGTTTGCATACCTCCTCTTTGGGGGTGGAGAGCCTTTTATAACCACCTCGTGCACTCACTCCTAGACTCCTGTCAGGTCGGGAATTAGTATTTCCGTGCTTCTGCCAGTTCGGGCGTCATCGCCTCTGTTGGGGCAGAACCGTCACTGCTCTTTTTGTCGGAGCCGTCTTTGTAACTGGAGGTAACGGTGACAGGTGACGGTGGCAGGTGGCCATTTGAAATGCGGCCATCAAGCGTCAGATCCCAAGTTAGTCAGGTGCGCCGCCCCTGGATATGGACTCCTTCGGTGTCAGGTATGGCGTGGTTCGTCCAGTTCAATGCTCCGGAAGCGAAGTGCCTGGAGCGGTGCGTGAGGCGAAGTCTTGAGTTCGGATAAGGGGGGGGGGGGGGCGAACTGTCATAGGATGAGCCAGTTCGGGTCTCTGCTTTGTGCGACTCGGGGCCAAAGGGAGAGTTCGGGCTCCTCGTAGAGAGTTCGAGCACTGAGTAGGGAGTTCGGGCACCTTGCAGGGAGTTCGGGTTCCTTGTATGGAGTTCGAGCTCTAAGTAGGGAGTTCGGGCACCTTGCAGGGAGTTCGGGCTCCTTGCAGGGAGTTCGAGCTCTAAGTAGGGAGTTCGGGCACTTTCTAGGGAGTTCGGACCGCTGGTCTCTTCCCTTTGGCGTTTGTACCCTCGGTACGCTGTTTTAAGTGCCGAGCTACTTGTTTATTGCCACGTGACGTGATTTGCGAGGTCGGGCCAAATCTTCCTTCATCAGGTTCAATTCCCATGGAGATATCTTCAAGCCCTATTTGACTTTGATGGATAAGGTTCAATTTGATTCTAAATATTAATTGATCAAATTGGGATCTATGTAGGATGTAATATCTGTGCTAGCAAGTGGGTGATCACTGGGTAAAAATAATGACTCGAGATGATGTGGCTAATTTGGACCAGCAACTTCTCCTACAAAATAAATGGTAAATTGCTGAAACCTCCCCTGAAGTTTGGCCTTGAACTTTTTGACATAGTTGCAAGTAGATCCCTCTGGTAGAATCATCTAAAAACAGGTATGAAAATGTCTAAAATACCCATGTAGTTACTTTAAACAAAAAATGTTTATTTTCCAAATGTTCTTGAATCAGGGGTGGAGCCAGTGGATGGCATAGGGGAGCCATGCCCCCCCCCCCCCCTATGCCTTCAAAAATCCCTGTAAATTTATCTAAGTTTCACTTGTATTTTAGCCCCTTTACTCATGTTTCCAAACTTTTGGCCCCCCCTATCCATGTTTTCTAGGTTTTGGCCCCCTCAATAAAAAATTCTAGATTCGCCCCTGATATGAATCACTTCCCCAAACCCTTCCAATCTCTTTTCTGAATTTGATTTATTTTCCAAATTTACCCTTCATATCAATCACTCAAAGGTACAACTGCAACTTTAAATTCTCTTTGATTTTGTTGTTCATAAAGTTCGTATTGTTTTTTTTTTCTATAGAAACCAGCCTCAATAGCAAAATGTATGAGTATTTTGGACATTTCCATGCCTTCTTTTAGAAGATTCTACCAAAAGAGGTCCACTTGCAACTTTATCAAGGGAAATGATTGCAATTACTAAACTTCAAGGGGTCTACTTGCCTGTCATATCAGAAAAGAATCTTTAAGTGTGAAGGAAGATCTTCAAAGTATATTGGGTGTATTTACAATGTAACTTAGATAGTGCACCAACCACCCAATTTTTTCCACCTATTAAATTCCTGAAAAATATATTACACTTCTAATCATATTAAGATATCTATCTATCTATCTATCTATCTATCTATATAGATATATAGATAGATATAGATCAACTACATACCTGATATAATTCTCCTCCTTTATCCACGCCAAGGTTTAAAATTTCTATTTTTTATTTTATTATTATTTTTGAATCAGATAAAAAAAAGATAGACTTAAAGTAATGAGAAATCATAAATGATTTGAAGGCCCATTTTAATTATTCAGGATAATGTTTAACCTATAAATGGAGTGGGCCATAGTAGCCACTTACTAGTCAAACATGGCAATTCCAAAATGGAGTGGGCCATAGTAAACACTTACTAGTAAAACATGGATATGAATCTCATAAGAGGAAATTAGGTCCAGCCCAGCCCAGCCCAGCTCAATTATTATAGTCCCAACCGGATTTGACCCGGAAGCTACCAAAAGGCACCACATGAAAACGACTTCGTTGATTCATCTCACCCTCCAAATCAACCCAAATCACCTCAAAGGGACCCACACAAAAGACTGATATCCTATCCTATCCTATCTTTGTGTGGTATCAAGAAATTCAAACTTTAGTCAGACCAAAGCTGCACTTTGGGCCATAGGTTAATTCTTCCATAAAATCATGATAAAATATGTTAATATTTGGAGGATTATTTATTTATTAAGCTCTTAGTTGACATTTGTTACCAATGAGTCTATTCGCTATGAAGATATTTTGAGTATGTTGGGGCAGTTTCACAGTCTCGAGGTGGGGTACCTCTTATAAAGTCCAAACTAGGGTAGGGCTCTAATCGGGTTGGAGGCCGGTTAGATCTAACCTTATCCGAAATCTGATTAGGTCTAGGGGGCTTGAATCAGATTGAGATGTAATCCAAGTTTACATTATAGTCTGATAATAAAGAAAGAATTAAGAATTGGGAAATTTCCTATTTGGGCCTATTGTCATTTGAGTATTCGAATACTGATAATTCAGTATTCAAACTTTTAAAATATGACAATTTAGTATCTGTCATTAATTAATTGTTAATTAGTCATTAAGTGGCATTTGAAAAAGATACAAATACCCTTCAAGTATTATTTAATTTTTTTTCTCAATCATTTAAACATTGACAAAAAATTAACAATTCTAAATCCTTACCTTTTTCCATTCAAGAAAGTTGGGGTCATATTTGAGTAGGCATTCAGATGACCCCAACTTTCTTGAATAGAGAAGGCAATGATCTGAGACTGTTGATTTTTTGTTAATGTTTGGAAGGTTGATAAAGAAAATTAGATGGCACTCGAAGGGCATTTATGTCTTTTTCAAATGCCACTTAATAGTTGGTTAACATCAGGTATTAGATTGCCATGTTTTGAAAATTCAGGTACTGAATTGTCGCATTTTAAAGTTCAGAGACCAAAGTGGCACTAGGCCCAAAGTACAGGATACTAATCGGGAATTTCCCTTAAAAAAATTTAAATAATTTATTATTTTGTATTATATATATACCTTTAGGTTCCATGTAGTGTATACAAATTGAATTGAAATACCATATATTATATATGATTGATATTTACTTATATATATATATATATGAAATTTGATGAAACCCAATAAAGGTGCAACTTGGGCGTACTTGAGTTGAGAAATCGTTAAAATTTGAATGAATCCGATAACAATTTCTTCAATTAAGTTACCTGACTTTTACCCCTAGAACTCAAATAAGGTTGAATCTACATATGTAAACAGATCATCCAACCTAATTCTTTTAGGCCAACCCAAATTATTTCAGTTATAGAATTGAACTCATTTACCTTTTCAATTAATAAAAGCCCCTCTCACCATCAAATCCTTTACAGGTTTTTTTAAAAGGACTATTAGCTTTTTGGATTTTGAGTGAGGGGAATATTCCTATTATTAAGATATCTATGTTTTTTTTCTTTTCATATTTATATGGGGTCCATAGAAAATTTATTTTCCCATGATAGGTGTGTTCATTGGTTTGTTCAGTTCGATTATAGGGTGTTTGGCCAACCGAATCATCCTGGTTGGGTTACCTGAAACAAAACAACCATTAGTGAAAACTGGTTAACTCGGGTTGTATTGGTTTGGGTCGATTTTTGGTTTGATTGATAGGTTCAAAAGATTTAAACTTATAACATAAATTTAAAAATTAATTTTAACTTTACAAATTAATAGTATTATTAAAAATAAATTTACAATATAAAATATTTTAAACTAAGAAATAAGGAAAATCCCCACTTCCCATATTAAAAAAATTATATTTAAAATATAAAATATAAATATATATTTATGATTGAATTGGTTTGATTTTGGTCGGTTTACAAATGGCCAAACCGAAATTGACCTAAACTAGTCAAGTTGAAAAATTAATGAACCAAAGTCAACTAAAAATATTAAAAAAACAACCAACTCGGGTTGAGTTGGTTGGTTTAGTCAATTTCATCAATTTGATGGACAATCCTATCCTTGGGTATCTCCCAAGTGGGTAAGTAATTGTCCCACCTAGGGGAAAAGTTGCCAACACTTGGATGCAAGGTTTTCAAACCGCTGTTGACCCGGACGGTTGGACCGTTCGGCCCGTGAACTGTCTAGGCAATCAGTTTTGTTTTACCCCAACCCAGTCTTTGGCCAAAAACCGTTGAAAAGTCAACAATCTGTTGACCTAGGCGGTCGAACCATCGTTCAATGGTTTTGATCATTTATTATTTTTTTAATTTTTTCAATTTGTTTGTCAAAATGGGCCATCTATTCAAACCGGACGGTCAGACAATTGACCTAGAAACCGGTGGCTAGGACGATTCCGTTTTCCGGGTTGTTTTTATAATGTTGCTTGGATGGGACAAAATTATTACCCATCTCCCAATCTCAAGTGGGTAAGTGACTTTTCCACGTGGGGAAAGCTGCCAACACTTGGATGGGACACAATTGACCCTTTTAATTATGACTTTTTTATGACTAAAATGATCATTGTATTATTTAGCTGGAAATAAAAAAATATTGGTAAATGCACTTACCCAAGTAAATTTTTCCTAGGAAGCACTTAACCTGAATAAGTGCATTTACCCTAATTAATAACTTCCCAAAAAACAAACAAGGCCAAAATGAATCATCCAAAGTTCCAATCCCATTATTGTGGAAGACCTTATTTAAACTCCATCTCCGAAGTTTGAGTCCCATTGAATTCTTCATCCTAAGAATTGTAGCAATGATAACAAGGAATGCATCTTAAAAGGTGAATATAGATTTTGGATGTTGATGCCCAAATTGCTTACTCGATTAGGAAATAGAGGTAGATTACTTACAACTAGGGTTGCAATCAAATTGGGCCACACTGAAGTCTTGGCTCAGTTGGACTAAAATACTCCTATACTCGAATATATATACTCACAATCTTTGCTTTCGAATCGAATATTTTATTGTCAGAACTCGAGTTTAAAAAACTAATCAAATTAACTTACGAATTCAAATCAGCTTCCCCACAAGATTGCCCCCCACAACATCCCACAACACATTCTGGTCGTGTATTGGGGACATCTCCTGATAATATACCAGAAATGATGATCATATCATTGGGAGATGTTCCCAATATGTGGCGGGGATGTGTTGTGGGACGCTGTGGGGGCAATTTTGTGTAGGGCTGATTTGATCTCTTAACTTACCATGAGATACAAACTCGATTAACATCAAATTTGAATTGAGCCAAATGAAATTTGAACCCAAACCTTTCAATTAAAGTTGGATTTGATTGCACCCTATTTTTCAACCCGTCTTTGAAGTAGGGGGAGGGACCTGAAAATCTAAGAGCTATATAGGTAATCGTCATCAAAGCTATTTGTGACTCCGCTACATGAATTCTAATGGTGCACGATCTGGTCGCTCCTACCTGGATGGCAGCTCGGATGTCGGTTGCCTAGTTGGCAGGTTGAACTACAAGAAATGAGGGATCAAAGAACCCGGGGTGGCTAACCCGGCGTGGTCACTCCGATGCTGCTAGTATGCGAGCTGAAAGTTTGAGTGTATGAAAGCAAATAAGCAAATAATCGTGCATACCTGGGTCATAGGGGCTGGTGCCCTTATATAGATGAACTGCTATGGGTCTCATGAAACACCTCCGAGATCCTCGGCCCGTGCCATTGGGAGTCCGTTCTGCCCCGGGAGGTGGATAATGTACTAGCTGATGAGGCTTATCAGGTCCGTCTGGTCCAAGTGGGATAAGGATAAGGCCTACGGTCGTGTGGCATGATCCGAAGAGATTGGAGACAGATGGCATGCTTCTAGAAGTTTGCTACATGTCACCTCAGTTGGTCGGGCCATCCTGAGCTACTCGGTCCTCGCCGAGGTGCCCAAGAGACCTGAGGTGGTCTGTTTCACCGAAGTGACAGGGAATGCTGATATGATCAGAAGATGCTGAGTCATAGTCCAACCAGCAGGTCGCATCCACGTGTCCCCTATTTAGTTGGTCAGGCCAAATCACCCCTCATCAAATTCCATTGTGTTTAAAATCATATTCACTGTTGAGCTCTTAAATCATTTCTTACTATTTTAACCCAAATCCTTTTTGGTTATCCCTAACACTTAATTTTAACTTGCAACAGATCACTATCTAGGCTGTTACTATTGAAAGTAATTTTTGGTACAACATCATCATTGGTCCATAATGTCATTCTAAACTACCTAACAACTTTAAGAAGTTAAATAGAAGTGCTAACTGCTAATTATTCTCCATTAAAATATAACAAAACAAAATGATCGCGATCTATTGAAATATGACGAAAGAAAATGTGAAGAGCATCTTAAGCAAAAGAAAACACTAATTTTAAGTGGCCCAACAGGAGATAGCATCTGCACCGCACAGAGGGTGCCCCATAGCACATCCCAATCTTGTATTGTATTGGGAGCATCTCCCATTTACATCCCAATTTTGCACCTCTTTGTAGATCATCCTGTTTGGGGACTTGGGCCCAATCACGGTGGAAAAGGACAAGGACTCTCCAATCTGGTTCATGGATTCACAGTAAGTTGAGATGTTCTACTTCATTTGTTTTGGAGCCTAATGTTACTTGCTAAGTATATATAGTACTGTACTAGTAAGAACCCATGCGATGTTTGAGACTTTTTAGAATTGTAAATTAGAGTTAATAGGCTTTTAAAGAACACTAGATACTTATAAACACCTTACTACAGTATTTCATCACAGATATCTCCCATTTAACCCTTCATCGTGCTAAGATTTTAATTTGGGCTATCTCATTGGCCAAGATATTCATTTCATAAATGCCCTTGATCATACCATTTATGGACCAATCAAACCCTGACCAAATGATCCAAGAGACCAATACCTCTAGAAATCCCATTGTCAACACTTGATTTTTGCTTAATTTGCCGTTGAAACCCCAATTTACCTCGAACACCCAATCAGATCGTTCCAATCCTTCCGAAGTACCTAAAAATCCCTAAACACCGTCATCAAACCAAGGACCTCCTAAAACATTTACCCCTAATCACCTTGATCCTAACGCCTTGATCGTTAGCTTGAAGCACTCACAACCCAAATCACCTTGATCCTAACGCCTTTGAATCAATTAGACCAAACAATTGAACCCTAGACACACCAAAAACATCTACCATAAATTTCGAACCTAAGGTTCCCCCATTTGCCCTATCATTGAACAAATATTCCATTTTGAATGCTCTCATTGACCCAAATTTTTGTGATTTTGGCCCTCCAAAATTAATCATATGCTTCCATAAGATCCTAGACACCCTAAAAACCCTACCCACAAAACTTCAGCCCAAAATACCTTTGCTTGGCCCTCTATTACACCAAGATTCCGTTTCAAAGCTTTGTATTAACTAGATCAAGTCTTTTCCAAATCTGCTTGATCTTCGCACAATTGGGCCAATTTGACCCTACCAGTCAACCCATAATGCTAAAAAACACCACCCTACCAAATTTCAACAAAAAATTCCCTCATTTTCCCCTCCATCACACCAAGATTCTATTTCAAAGTTAATAAATTAACTGAATCACTACTCCTCTAGATCTGATTAATCCAAGCGTATATAGGCCAATCTAACTCCACCAATCTATTTAAAAATACCCTATTTTGCCCTCCATATAAAAAGATTCCATTTTGGCCAATCTTATTGCCCGTACACACAAAACCATTGTATATACTCAAATCCATCTCCACCCTTCAATTTTTAACCCAAAATACCCACGATTATATTAGAATTTTGTTTTGGCCTCCTTAAACCCAAATTGACTAAAATACCCCCAAGCTTACCAAAACTATCAAAATACCTAAAATAAATAAATACCATAATTAATTACGATCTTTATTTAATTAACAAACAATATTTATGAAAATATTATTAATTAATTAATGGAATTTTGATATAATTAATTAGTAATTCATTAATTAAAAATATTGTAACTAATTATGGTATTTAATTAAATAAATACCGTAATTAATTAATTAATAATATTAAATAATGTATTGCTAATACCAAGGTTCAAAAAATCGTTATGTATCATCCGATACGTATCATGTTTGGCCCTCCCTGATACGACCCTATAGGGGTTGTATCGGGTTAGGGCCTAGTTTAGAGGGTAGCCAGGACTTAAGCAGGCCCCTCTGAACCAAAATAAAAAAAAAGTAGAACTTAAAAAAAGGGCCGGGTATCGGCCAGTATCAATACTTTGAACCTTAGCTAATACTATTAATTAATTAAATAAATGAAATAATTAAAGAAATATCATAAAATAATGTTAATTAATACTGATAATTAATTAAATAAATGAAGAGTGTAAGTGTTCTCGATTGGGGTAAGGGAAAGCTCAGGCCATGTTTTTACTAAATAATTGAAAATTTTCTATTAAATAATTGAAAATTTATATATATATATATATATAATTGAAAATTTTCTATTAAATATTGAAAATATACTTATCACAAAAAAAACAAATAATAATTTTTTAGTATATATAAATATATAATAAATATAGATTAAGATTTTAAAATTATTATTAATAAATATCAATTTTCTGAAAGTTATATTCCAGAATTATTAATTGATATAAGTGAAATAGTGTTTTTATTATTAGTACATTAATAATTGCAGTTATTATTCTACTTTTTAATATCTATTAAAAACTTTTTTGAAAGTTATTACCTATTTTTGTTATTTGAAAGCTTCAATACCTCTAAATTATTTAATCTATTTTTTATTATTTCAGTAATATTTAAAAAAATAAATTATTTATATTTTATATTCTTACTATCAAATATTATTAAATCTATTATAATTATTTGTGTGTTTTGATACAATTTGTAAGTTCTTTTACATAATTTCTTTATTTAATCGATGTTATTAATTTTTACATAATATTTAAAATATGATTTAGTTATTAATTTTTTAATATCTAAAATATTTAAAATTAGTTATTTACAATATTTTTCATCTATTTAAATAATATTACTATTTATTTATTTCAATATTACTTATTTATTGAGTTTCATAATCCATAAAATTATAAGTTATACTATTATTACATAATTTTGTTGTTAAACTTGTAAAATATAAAATTATTATTAATTCAACTATTATGAAATCTATTATAACAATTTTTTACTTTTAATAAAATTTTTAAGTTTATTACATAATTTCGTTATTTTGTTATTTTAACTATTTAAAATTTAGTTATTTTAACATTTTAAATTTTAGTAATTTAAAATTTATTACATAACTTCGTTATTTAAAAATTTTCATTATTTAAATTTTATTTATTTTAAAGTTATTACATAATATTAATATTAAGCATTTTCTCTATATAATATTTTAATTTTTTATTTATAATATTTAGTTATTGAAATTTTTAAATAATATTTTTTTAATTTCAAATTTTTATTATTTAAATTGAATATTTCATAAAATTATAATTTATATTGTTAGTATACAATTTCGTTATGTACTTAATAAATATATAAAATTTTTAATAATATGAATATTATTAAATCTATGTTATTTTTTTGTGTTTATAATAAATATTTTAAAGTTATTACATAATTTTTTATAATATTTAAATAATTCTTAAGTTTTTTAATTCAAACTTTCTTTTGATAGATATAGATGAAAAGTGGGCAAACAGATAAATAGGAATTAGAGGTAATTTAGGAGAGAAACTCTACTAAATTAGAGATAATTTAGGAGATAAATAGGACTTATAGATAATTTAGGAGAAAATGGGGTGATAATGGTGCCATTTGGTTAGATTAGATTAAAATTTGGTAGAGAGAGATTTTAGAAATAGTTTTAGGAATGGATATTCAAAGGGATAAACATAGAGGAAAGAGGGGTGGGCCAAGTATGATGAGGTGTCATTGTGAGAGAGGGAGAAGGGAGTGACAAGGTGGCTTCATGAGAGCAAGGAAGACTAAGATGAGAGGTGTTGAGTTCTACATTGGGGTAATGTAGAAAGCTCAGGCCATGATGTGGCTAGGGGTGTCCATGGTTTGGTTAACCGAACCATGGCCCCATTTTGGAAACTAAACCGGTAGTACTGGTTTTTTCAATTTGTCAAACCGAAACCAAACCGGTACCACCAGTTAACCAGTCCGCTAGTTTCGGTTTTTGACCAATTGGTTCTTTAGTTTTCGGTTTTTTATATTTATAATATATGTATAATATTATATTATATTATAGATAATAAATGATATATAATATATTATAAATATTTTAAAAATATATAATATTTTTGTAAATAGATCATTATAAATATAATATAAGTATATATTAATATATAACGAATATATATTTATATAAAATAGGTAGAAAATATGTGACATATATTAAAAATATTTATAAAATATACATATAAATATATATACCGGTCGGTTCAGTTAACCGTCAGTTTTTTAAAGGTTAACCGAAAATCGAACCGGTCCTTCGGTTTTTCAAAAATTTCGAACCGATCCAATCAAAAATAGAAATACACAGGAGTATATAATTGTTTTATATTTTAACATTTTAATAACCAATCCAATCAAACTCGACCCGAGCTGGTCAGTTTTCTAAGTATTTCGAATCGGCTTTGGTTTATCAATTTTTCAATTCAACCAAGTTAGGTCATTTTTTATTTGGCCATTTGTAAATCGACTCGATCATAGATATATATTAATATAATTTTTTAATACAGGGAAGTGGGAAAATTCCCATATTTCTTAGTCTAAAATATTTTATATCATAAATTTATTTTTTTAATAATACCACAGTAATTTATTAAATTTTAATTTAATTTTTAAGTTTAAATCTTTTAAACAAACAAACCAAACCGAAAATAGACCCAAACTGATAGAACCTGAGTTTTCGGGCTTTCACTAATGGTCAATCAGTTTCGAGTGACAAACTGAAAATATATTAAGTTAGTCAATAAATAGTGTAATCTTAAGTAATAGTTTAATCTATAATAAATATTTATCAATAAATTATAAAAAAATACATAATTACCAAAAACAATTTTATAAAAAAACAATAAATATGATAAATTAAATTTCAAAAGTTAAATAATGGTTGTTTAATATCCAATAATTATTGACAATTTACTATTAAATAACAAAACAAAAATAGATTCATAAATAATTATCAAAAAATATTTGTCAAAAATAAAATAAATAATTAATGAAAATGAAATAAATATTAATTTTTGTATATATATAAATAAATAATGAATATACACTATTGTTGTAAAATTATTACTAATAACTATTATTTTTTAAATTTATTTTCTATAATTATTAATTGATATAAGTGAAATTAGTTATTTACAATATTCTTTAGTTATTTAAATAATATTGTTATTTAAAAATTTAAAATATTAGTTATTTATTGAATTCAATAATCCATAAAGGTAGAACTAGTACTATTACATAATTTGCCATTAATTTTGTAACATATTTAATTATTATTAATATGAATATTATGAAATATATATTGATTATTTTTTACTTTTAAGAAATTATTAATTTATAATATAATTTCGTCATTTTAACTATTTAAAATTTATTCATGTTAAATATTTCATTGTTTGAATTTTAATTATTTTAATATTATTATGTAATATTAAATATTTTATTATATAATTATTTAGCTATTTTTAATATTTTGTTATTTAATATATTTATTTATTGAAATATTGAAATATTGTTTTATTTTTTAATGTTAAATTTTTATTATTTGAATAAAATATATATTGAATAATTTGTAAAATTATAATTTATATTGGTACTACTTAATTTCATGATGAATTTTGTAAAAATATAGAACTATTAATAATATGAATATTATTAAATCTGTTATAATTAGTTTTTTTTTATTTTGAATAAATATTCTAAGTTTAGTATATAATTTCGTTATAATATTTAAATAATTTTGAAAATTTTAATTAAAACTTTATCTGGACAGATGTAGATAAAAAGTGGGGGAGAGTATAAATAGGAATTAGACCAAGTTGGTCGGTTTTCTACTATTTTATATCATAAATCTAATTTTTAAATTTATTAGTCTAAAATGTTTTATATCATAAATCTAATTTTTAAATTTATTATTTTATAATCACATTGTAATTTTTAAAATCAAATTAAATTTTTAAGTTTAAATCTTTTGAACTGACTAACTAGACCAAAAAATCGACCCAAACCAATACAACTTGAGTGGGTCAGTTTTCACAAAGGGTTAGTCGGTTTCAGCTAACCAACTCCCTAACCTGACCAGGTCAATTTGGTTGACCAATTAGCCTACGATCGCACTGAGCCAACTCATGAACACTCATAATTTCAGTTAAATTAATAGTCTTATTTATAATAAATAACAACAGTTTAATCTCCAATAATTATTGAAAAATTATAGCAACAATACACAATTATTGAAAATATATAATGAAATCTACAATAATTACAAAAATACAATAAGTACTAAAAATATATTAACTTAGTCAATAAATAGTATAATCTCAAATGATAGTTTAATCTCTACTAAATATTAATCAATAACTTATAACATAAACACAATAAATACAATAAGTACAGTAAATTAAATTAAAAAAATTTCAACAATAGTAATTCAATCTCCAATAATTATTGAAAATTTTCTATTAAATAACTAAACAAAATAAATTTATACATACTTATTGAAAATACATAAATCACAAAAGATAATAAATATTAATTTTAGTATATATAATTATATAATAAATATAGATTAAGTTTAAAATTACTATTAATAAATATTATTTTTTTGAAAGTTATTTTCTCGAATTATTAATTGATATAAGTGAAATTAATTATTTACAATATTATGTAAAAATATTAAATTATTATTAATTTCAATATTATGTTATAATTATTTTTCTACTTTTTAGATTTTTTTTAAATTTATTACATAATTTATTTATTTTAACTATTTAAAATCTAGTTATGTTAAATATTTAGTTATTTAAATACCTAAATAATATGTAAAATATTAGAGTTTTAAAATATTAATTGTTTATTGAATTTAATTATCCATAAAATCATAATTTATACTATGATTACATAATTTCATTATTAAATTTGTAATATATTAAATTATTATTAATTTAACTATTATGTTATAATTATTTTTCTACTTTGAATAATTTTTTTAAATTTATTACATAATTTTGTTATTTTAGTAATTTAAATATTTAAGTAATCTATAAAATATTTAAAAATTTTTATTATTTGAATTTTATTTATTTAAAGCTATTACATATTATTAATTATTTAAAACACATTTAAATTGATAATTTAAAAAAAAACATAATTTAAATTTTTATCACAAACTTTCTTTAGATAGATATAGATAAAAAGTAGGGGAGAGGATAAATTGGAATTAGAGATAATTTAGGAGAGAAACTCTCTACTAAATTTGAGATAATTTTGGAGAAAGTGAGGGATGGTGGTGGACAAAGTTTAGGAGTAATTTTAGGAGAAGAGATTATTTAGGCTATTGAGAATGCGCTTGTTGGTTATATATATATTAAAACTAGTCCTGCCATGTCAGCATGTCTCTCTTTTGAGAGAAGCTAATTATCTATTTTCTTCTTTTTTTTGAATTTTTTTATTTTTTTAATTCCATGTCATTTTTGAAACAACCAACAAGCACTTTCTCAATAGGAGTTAGAAACTCTACTTTCCCAAAAATCTCTCTCTCTCTCTCTCTCTCTCCCCCACACCTTCCAATAACCTAAATAATCTAATATCCTAAAATTTCTCCTAAACAAACTCCCCTACTATCCTAACTTTCTCCCTAAGTATTTCTAATTTAGTAGAGAGTTTCTCTCCTAAATTATCTCAAATTTTTATTTATCTTAGAAAATTTGAATTAAAAAATTGAAGAATTATTTAAATATTCTAAATAAATTATATAATAACTTTAAAATATTTATTAAAAAGACAAATAATTATAACCAATTTAATAATGTTCATATTATTAAGAATTATATATTTTTACAAAATTCATCACGAAATTATGTACAAACAATATAAATTATGATTTTCTGGATAATTCAATCTAAATGTTATTCAAATAATAAAAGTCTAACATTAAAAAAGAAATATAAGTTAAATATTTCAATAACTAAAATCTTAAATAACAAAATATTAAAATTAATATTTTAAATCAATTAATAATATATTTTAAATAGTTACTGAATAAATTTCAATTATAATAAATAGGTTAATATTTTAAATATTTAGTTAAATAACTAAATATTTTAAACAACGAAATATTTAACATAACTAGATTTTAAATAGTTAAAATAACAAAATTGTGTACTAATAGTACTATAATTTTATGGATTATTAAATTCAACAAGTAATTGATATTTTAAAATTTAAATAATGATATTATTTCAATAAATAAATAATATTATAAATAACTAATTTCATTTATACCGATTAATAATTCTAGAAAAATAACTTTCAAAAATTATTGTTTTTTAATAATAATTTTAAAAACTTAATCTTTATTTATTATATATTTATCTAAACTAAAATTAATATTATTGTATTTCAGTAATTATTTATTTTTTGTGATAAATATATTTTCAATAATTATGTATAAATCTATTTTTTTTGTTATTTAATAGAAAATCTTCAATAATTATTGGAGTTTAAACTACTATTATTTAGATTAATAAATATAATTTATTGTGTATTTTTGTTATAAATTTTTAATAATTATTGGAGATTAAACTATTGTTCATGGTAATGATTAAAGTATTGGTATCGGGTATCGTATTGGACCACTCTGATACGGATAAAGATACATATGTGCTTTGGAAACACATGGATACGTATGAAAAAATATTGATACGTCGAAAAATGCATATAAATTCATAAATATATTAATAATCAATGTATATATACATAGAAAATGCATATTCTAAAGGTATATGTGAAGAAATATACTACAATTAATATAATGGGATGCATTGAACTCATAAAATTTTAATGATATTGTATCAATCAAGAATCCTAGAACATATTATATATATTCTTACAAATTAATGCATGCACAAAGCTATTATTATGTTATTTTCTATTGAATTTCAAGGTACAAAAATATGCAACTATTATATGTGAATTACTATATTGATTATTTAATAACGGGATGCATAAGAATCATAAAATTTTATTGATAATGTATCAATCAAGAATCCTGGAACATATTATATATTTTTTACTAATTAATACATGCATAAAGATATTATTATGTTATTTTTTACTGAATTTCAAGATGCAAAACATATGCAACTATTATATGTGAATTATTATATTGATTATTTTATATTTTAATATTTTTAATTTTTAATATTAACCAAAAGTCAACTAAAAATTAATTCTCAAATGTTTAGTTAACAATACTTTTATTTTTGTAAACAATAAACACATTATTATAAAATGTAATTAAAATATAAATTATTATTTTTTAAATATATAATATTAACTTAAAATATATCAAATATATTAAATTTTCTAAGATACACAACATATGCAAATTCATAATTTTTAACTAATAAAATAATTATTCCATTATTAATATTTTTATTTCCATAAATTTTGAGATAAAAACATTTTTTGATATAAATGTAGATTAATGGATTTGACAAATTCAATTTATATTATATTCTCGAGGTTTTTGTAAATAATATTTTTATTTTTATAAATAATATATATACTTTTATTTAGTTCAAATTAAAATATTAATTAATAATTTATAAAATTTTAAGATACATATCATGTTCAAATTTATAAATATTAAGTATTTAAATAATTATTCTATTATTAATATCTTTATTCATATAAACTTCTTGAGATTAAACAAATTTTTGATATAAATGTGGATTTGAAAAATTATTTATTCTATTATAATATTAGTTTTGAATATTATTTTTTTAATTTGTTGTAATTGTTAAACACAAATGTAATTTGTACGCATTACATGTGGACACTAAAATAGAAAAAAATTAATTTTATTTCAATCACTTTTATGAGATGAAAAGTGACTTAGTGGATCAAGTGTGCAAATAAGGCTTTAATGTTGTGTAATTTGGGTTTGAATCACTTTAGGTGCATTTTTTACAAAATTAAACATGCGCACGCGAGAAACACGTCAATCTGTATCGTTCTGTTTCGATGTGTATTGGTCGATACAACACGATACGGGCCGATATGAATGTGTGTCGCTCCAATACGTGCGATTTAGGGGATACGGGTTTGGTCGTAGTGTATCCCGTATCCCATCTGGCCGATGTCGATATGATATGCCCAATGCGGGGTGTATCGTATTGATATTTAAATCCTTGGTTCATGGGTTTATTCAGTTGTTTGACCAACCAAATCAACCTGGTTAGATTGGGGGGTTGGTTTAATATCATGTATTTATGTCTTTCTAATATCATAGTAGAATAAAATATCTATGATGGATTATAAAATTTTTCTATCTCCGTCAATAATAATCAAGGAAAAGTACGGCCAGGCCCATTTCAGATTTCTGAATTTCAGCCCAGCCAATGCAAAATCCATTAAAGACCATTAAACTCATTTTTTGAAAACTTAGAACAAATTCCCACGCCAAGTAAGCATCTTTGCTTTGCCTATGAGATGGCAATCCAACGTGGATTCCATGTCACATTTTCCTTATTTCCCTTTTAAAAAAACCATGAAATCCAATTAACCTACTTAATCTTGGTCTTTTATCATTCCCTCTCTCCTCTCTTCTTTCCCCACGATCCTAACCGAATTGTGTGGCTTTACTGCTTTGCATTGAGAATATCTCCATAATTGTATGCTTTATTTTATGGGGAGATATTCCTAATGTAAGGTTGCAAAAGGCTGTTAGAACAGTATAGGCACATGTTTGCCCTGATAGAATATCTTCGTAATTGTGTACTTTATTTCATGGGGAGATATTCCCAATGTAAGGTTGCAAAAGACTGTTAGAACAGTGTATACATGTTTGCCTTGATAGAAACCGATCTCCACCACCCACACAATATCATCATCATCAAAGACCCTTTTTTTGCTATTCGCTCTTCTTTATTCTTTCAAGATTGATTTGGAATACATATGGGATACTATTGGGCTGGTAGCGAGTTAGAGAACAAGAGCGTCAGTAGAACTTAAAACTGTCGAAATGTACTGGTGTGAGAAACTGATTCGATGTAGAGCGCATATACTCCCGACCTGACTCAACTCGGCTCGTGCGTGTAAAAAGCACATGCGAATATACAACAAAACACAACCTCTGCTCATTACGATGGTGTTTGGAAGTGTGGGCGCTTTTTGGGACCGATTTTCAGGAAAAAATGCCCTTGCTTCCAAGACCCATTTTTCACAAAAAAAACGTTTCTGCCACATAGGCAGTGAGCAACACTATGCTTTTTGGTAAGGTGATTTTCATCACCGTTTTTCATATATGTACTGACAGGTAAGCACCACATAGGATACACATCAGTCAACCGTTGGGGGAAACGGTTCACCGATGCATAAAATGCCTAATTTAGCGTTTCATGCATCGGTTGGGTCCCAATTTTTCAATAAATGCCTGAACCAAACATTCATATATATGGGTTTTTGTTTAAATGCCTATATGAATCCGACATAACACCGTTTTTTGAAAAACGGCCACGATTCCAAACATCCCCTACATCAACACAAATTAACGCAACAGTCTTCACAGTCTCTGCTCTCTGGTCTCTATACAAGCATTAAAATGTGAAAATTGGTAACAGGAGTAAGTTCCACTTCTATTACTGCTATCCTTATCTTCTAATTCTCTACCTAATCCGTCAAAGTAAAATACACAAGACATGCCAAATGGGTCTGCCTAGCTAGCCAATCCCTGAACTGGGCGAGTATGACAGCCCCTTCTATGAATCCTTCTTGGCTTCTAAAACCTCTGTTGCGACAATACTCATAATATACTCCATGGTTTTTAAAACCGGATTGGACCGGATGGTTGGATTGGAAAAACTGGAAACTGGTCAGGTGATTGGTTCTGTTTTCTCCCAAAATTGGATTTTCTTCAAAAACCGTTGATTTTTTTTAGTAAACTGCTGAACAGGCGGTTAATTGTTCGAACCGTTCAAACAATTTTGACCATTTTTTATTTTTTTTGTCTAAACGGGCCGAGCATTCAGTTCGAACGGTCAGACTATTCGACTAAGTAACCAGACTCCTGACCGGTTCGATCTCCGGGTCGGTTTTAAAAATCATGATATACTCCATCTCTTCTGTAACTTTCATTCAAGGCCAATTTTGTCGTCGTTCCTCCAAGCACCCTACTGCTAGAAACCCCACTGCCTTTATGGTGTCCAAAGGAAAGGCCATATCATCCCATATTGTACATGTTACTTGACAACAAATGCATCTGCAGATGGGAGCATTACAGTATTTGTTCTCACTAGAGATTTCAATAGTCCTGACTTTGGGCCTTTTATAGTCTTGGGGATGGTTATTGTAAGAACTCTGTTTTCCATGGCCGCTTTTACTTAGTCCGTCTATGCATTTTCTGACAATCTGAACTGCCGAGAAAGTCTCCAACGACCATGGAGATTTGGGCTGTGTAAGGGCGGTGGAGCGAGAGGAGAAGAGAAGAAAGAGGGAATGAGAAAAGAAGAGGGTTAATTAAATTTCAACACAAGATATGAGTGAATCTGTACTTGTCCATTCTTCAAGTTGGATGAGATTTCGCATGAGTGGGCATGTTAAAAATTAAAAACCCATTCAGAATCCTCACTTGACAATTTAAGCTTTGAGATTGATGAATGATTAACATTTTCCAGTATAAGAACACATACTCTATACACAACTTCCAGTATAAGAACACAACTCCAAGAACAAATGAAGATATATACCTGAGAAAACGAGAATGAGCTAATTCGTTTTCAAGATCTATGGAAATGAACAAGCTTTATGAAGTTGAAAGGAAATGTGCATCGGAGAGAAATTAGAAGCAAGACTGCGATTCATCATTGAAACAAAGGATATCTTGTCGTAGAAAAACGAGCACCACACACTATAGCCAAGATAAGAGCATTAGCTTCCACTGCACTGCTTCAGCAATACAGGTCCAATCTGATTCGGCCCAATATGGGTCCATTTCAAATGGACCTGGTCCAATCCGATCGATAATACTCTGGATCATTTTGGATCAGTCCAATTCAATGTCTGGACCATCCAATCTATTCAAATTGGATTTAATTTAGATTGATTCCAACCCAAGCCTGATCCATTAACACCTGTATTCTTGTCTTCTACCAATGGACCGGACAAGGTCAAATCAAATCCAACCCGATAAATAATTTAGACCTTTAAGTCTGAACTGGTCAAATTCAATATATCTTATTGGTCCATCCAATCTATCCAATTTGATTTTAATTTGGATGGGCCAAACCCAAAGCCAGTCCATTGACACCCGTACTACAAGCTCCTGCACCAGACCCCCTTCAACGACTCTCAGTGAGATTGCTGGCCCAAACTAGATTATTGATCAGACTGCACATTAGCATGGAATCCCTTTGTCTCCAGCCAGCAGCAATCAGATTGCAGAAACTCGATAGAATAAACACGTTGAAGGGTAAGGCAAATGCATGGCAATTTGAATTTGGTTGAACGAGATGGCTGTGTAGCCGACTGTAGAGCCAATGAAAAGAGCAAGGTTTAGCTGAACGCTTCAGTTGTTCAGTGGGCTGTGGAACCAATGATAAGGTTCAATTCAATGGGGCCCGCATTTTTATATTGGGGCCCATGAAATTATTACTGGAGTGGAACATCATCATTGATTCCACATAAGGGTGTTAATAGACCAATTCTGGATTGGACCTCGTTCAGTCCAAAATCAATTTGGACGGATTAGATGGACCAATCCAGTCCAAAATATTTATTAGATTGGATTGGACCTGGTCCATCCGTAACAAATTTATATTGGATTGGATTGGGTTAAGCCAATATCTGGTCCAATATTGATATAAGATAAGAATATATGTGTCAATGGACCGCGTTTGGGTTGAAACCAATCTAAACCAAAATGAATTTGAATAGAGTGGATGGTCCAGACATTGAATTGGACCGGTCCAAATTGGTCGGAAACATTCATTAGATTGGATTGGATCTGGTCCATTTATAATGGACTCACATTGGACTGGATCGGGTTAGACCAAATCCAGTCCAACTGACACCCCTAATTCCACAACCCGCTCAACAGCTAAAGCTTTCAGCTAATCTGAATGCCCCACACCAGCCATAAATGCTAAGTAAGAGAGTGAGCATCTGCAATAAGTGTTTAATTACTGGCTTTGGGCATTATCATAAGTGTTTATTAAATAAATGTTTGTATTTGATTTGTCTTTAAAACCGACTTGATAAACTGTTTATTGACAACTGGACGCCATTAGGTGCCACATCAGTGGAACAGTGAATAAATGTTCAACCATTGGGGGAAGCGTTAAAATGGATTGAAGCTTCCCCAACGGTTAGTGCACACATAAATCAACACCTAATTTTGTGAATACCTATGCATACGATCAGCATGATGGGATAAATGCTGATTTGGAAATGACATGGCACCATTATCAAATAAATGGAAACCATATAAAACACCACCAATATTTTTTGAAAAAAAATGGTGTTTTGGGCCCAAAAATCTAGATTGTTATGGCTCCAATATGGAGACCAAAACAATAAATTCTTTTCATCTTTCCACTTTGATTAGAAGGAAAAATAGAATTCTCAGATTGAGAGACCGAAATGATAATTATTGAGTAATGAAACCAAATGAAATTAAGAATGATCTTAATTACGCACCTCAGTGGGAATGGCAAGAATGATCTTAATATAAGACCTTAAAAAAATGTAGTTAACATCCCCACTCTTCAACTGCATGATTTCTGCCAAGGATACTCCCCCAACTTGTATGACAATTAAAGATATTTTAGAGAGTGATGCTAAGCTTTGGGTCAAAAGCCATATTTTGAGAAAACTAATATGATTTGTTCTTGGGGATCCCATATTAAACAATAGAAAAGATAAATATCTGAGGCACCTAGTACTCATGGGAGAGTTAACAAATCAAATTTCTTACATTGGATTGACTAGATTGATAAAGGAAAAACTTTCCAATTACATGTCTAAAATTTTATTAAAGGCAGGTAACATTACCCTTATTAAATCAGTTACTAGTCCTACTCCTCAATTTGTCATGAGGATTTTTATGGGGAGGGAAAAGAAAAGATTTTCTTTTTTTTTTTTTACTTTAGTTAGTTGGAAGAAGATTTGTAAACCATCCAATTGTGGTGGTTTAGGCATTATCTTAATGCAGCTTGTATAGCTAAGGTTGGAGAATTTAACACAAAACAACAATCTTTGGGTTCAAATTATGAAAAAAATCTCTCTCTAATAAAAGTATCTTTGACGTTTATTGCACAAAAGGTGTCTCTCTTGTACTTGGAGAGGTGTTTTAAAAATCAGAATTCTAATTCAGAAAGGCACAAAATGGCTCATTGGTCTCTGGTGTGAATGTGAACTTTTGGAAGGATAGATGGGTTACTAACGACCTTCTCATTGACTATGTTAGGGATGTCGACTCTATTGGCTATGTGACCATTCTATTACCTTTTTCGGAGATACCTGATAAACTTGTTTGGTGTAAGGAGGCCAATGGTTCTTTCAAGAATTTTTAGAAAAATTTGGTTGATCAGATGTCAACATATGGGTCTATTTGGCTCGTAGGAATAGGGGTCCATAATCTGAATCAAAATGGTTCACTCCAGATTCCAACTGTTTGGTTGGATGAACTGGAATCCTATTCCCATTTCTGATGGAATGGCAGTCCCCCATATGAGGGAATGGCCATTCCCTCCCCCTTATTCTATGGGAATGAGAATCCATTCCCACCAATTCTGATTCTGATTCTGATTCCTATTTCAACTGTGAACCAAACGGACCATACGTTCTTTCTATGGTTATTAATTCAGGAAAAAATTCCAACCAAACTGACCATACATTCTTTGATTGTATTTTGACTAAGCAGATCTAGTCTATTCAACGGAAATTGTGTGGCCCTTTAGATAGTGATAATTCCTTTAGGCTGTGTTTGGTTTAATTTCTTGTATAGGTTTTTTTATGTTTTTCTTCCTTTTCCTATCTTTTCCTTCAAACCAAACATAACCTTAGAAAATGGTGGATGAAAAATCTTAGGAATAATGACGATAGAGTTAGTAAGAACACTTTACAAAAATTAGCCTTTTATCATTGACTATATGAAAATGGAAATTTCTTTACAAGAAAAAAATTCTACACCTCAAATCACTGATCTTGCATGAAAATGGAAATTTGAAAACCCGATTTTGAATTTGATATTCGACATAATCGAATTGAATTTGGATAATTCGGATATCCTACTCTTACTGAATAGTTGATCCGATTTGAAGTCGGATATGACCTGATTAGATTTGATAAATATCTAAATTTGACCAATTATTTAATTCTTATATATAATATATAAAATATTTTATATAATTTATATATAATAATTAAGTTATATAAATAATTTATATATTTATATACTTTATATCAATAGAATATTTATTAATTATCTAAAATAATTAATTAATCGAATTCAAATTGAATCGAATATTCAAATATTTAATCGAATTCAAATTCGGATATCAAATTTTCTAATCGGATTTGAATTTGAATATTACCTGATCCGATTCGAATTTGATCTGTTTATACCCCTATGTACTGTGGGGTGCCCCTCTGATGTAAACTCCAAGTGAAGTGCTATTCACCATGATATCAAGGTGAACCTTAATGCTTTCAAAGGTATTGATGCTCAAGCTTCTTTTGGGTGCATTGCGAGAAACAGGTTAGGCGAGACACTAAAGTGGAGAGTAAGTGTGGTAGGTGTGGTTAGTGGTGGCAATTGGGCGGGTTGGGTTGGGTTTGGTTTGGGTTGAGTTTCAACCCAACCCATTTAACCCACCAACCCGTTAATAACTCAGTTATATAAAATTAAATGGGTTGGGTTCAACCCAAACCTGCTTTAACCCAATCCAACTACCCAAACCCATTAATCTTATATTTATGTACTTAAAACAAAAAAACTAACTCCTTTTTAACAAATAAGTTAGTCATAGCTTAATGGTAATAATAGTTGCTATTTACACAAGTGGTGAAGGTTCAAATCAGATTACATGCATGTTATTTTTATACAAGTTATGTTTGGGTTTCAGATTTGACAAACCACATAGGTTCAAATGGTCAGACCAACTTGAACTATCTAATTGGATTGTCTTTGAGGTAATCACATCAAGTTCAAGAGTGGTTGAACTATTTAGATCCGAATCAATTCGGTCGAACTAGACCCCACCCGAACCGGTTCAGTTCGGTCAAACAAAACCCGTTCGGACCAAACCCCGACCGAACTGAACCGGTTCAGTTTGGTCAAGCCAGACCCTGACCGGGCCGATTCAATTCGATCGGACCAGACCAAACCGGTTTCAACCAAATGATGGATTGACTTGGGTCGGCTCGTATCAGGTTAGTGCATGGATTTGGGGCCAAACTGATTGGGCAAAGCAAGTGGGGCGGTTTAGGGTTCGGACCCCACCTGGTCCAACCCGTTTCGGATTCAGGTTGAGCCAGATCAGCTTGTACCTAGTCAAGCTGGGCTATGTGAATAATGGTTGGATCGGACGACCCAAACCGGGCAAAGCAAGCAGCATCGAGCCATCCCGTCCGAGGTCTATTTCAGATTAGAGTCAACCCAAATCGGTATATATTGGATCGGGTCAGACCGCGTTGAACTGGTCTGAACTTGGGTCAAATTGATTTGGACTTATGTTGGGTGAAGTGTGTTGATTGAAGATAAAACTAAATTTAGTCAATAATTAATAGAAAATTAATGCATTAATTATAAATTATTTAATTCAAATGAAGAAAATAAAAAAATAAAAAAATAAAAAAAAACTAAGGAATTAATACTAATATCTATAATGGTTAATCCAACGGTTATCCACAACCCAACCCATTTAAATGGGCGGGTTAGGTGACGGGTTGATCACACAACCCGTCAAGTAAATAGACGGATTGGGCGGATTAGATACTGGGTGGGTTGGATGGATTCAGCAGGTTGGGTGAAAAATTGCCACCCCTAGGTGGTCTCTTTTATAAGATATATTAAAAATATAAATATAAAAAACCAAAAAACGAATAACCAAACCAATCAACTGATTAATCAATTGGTTTTGATTTGGTTTTAGTTCACGGTTTTTCAAAAACCAATGATACTCCCATCTTTTCTAACCTTCCTTTTGTACCAAAAAGATATTATATTTCAATGGAAAGAGAGAACCAGAAAAGTTATAGAAATAAATAACATAAAATCCTTAAAAAGCAAAATGAAAACTATACAAAATCTCCTAATTCTTCTTGAGATTCAAACCTTGAAATAGATTTTACCTGGAAGAGACTGGACCCAGATGGCAAAACTCCTAATTCTTCTTCCCCATCTCTTCTGCATGAGTTTTGTTTCTCTTGGGATAGAGCTCGCATTTCCTGCGACAGTAATCACAGTACAATCTTGAAATCCCTTAATAAGAGTTCAGATGGTGTCTCACATGCACATCTCAGCGTGCATTGGGAACATCTCCCTTATTCCCAGTACACGGCTGGGATGGTCTGACACACTAATGTAAATTCCCTTAAATTCAAGGCATCACACATCATCTATTGCAATAAATATTGTCTCCCTTGAGGGTGGGTGGAATCCAACCCTTGCCATTGGCAGGTTTTCCACTGGTATTTTTCTTGGCAGGAACTCGTTGAGCCCACTTCCAAATTTTCGTTGTTGAGAAGTAGAGTGAAGATGATAAAGCTTCTTTTCTTTAGAGTGGAGCCCGGAGGCCTTTTAGAAAGACATATTATACTCTGAGAAAAAGACAATGCATAGACAAAAAAACCTGAAATCATGTTTTCATTAATGGAGTTTTAATTAATTTACTTCCAATTCAAATTCATTATTAAAAGGGACAATTTTGTTCCATCCAAATGTTGTCAACTTTCTCCCCAGGTGATAGTCGGTTTGATTAGAACCAATGACCTAACTAACTATTTGATTTGACCATCTTTTCTAACCAAACCAAACTGACCTAACTGAATTCAATTCCGTTTGGTTTGATTTTCTATTAGGTTTTAATAATTAATGAACAATTAATTGTTAGTCTTTAGTCTAGGTTTTAATAATTTGTCAGACTTTAATGAATAATTAATACAACTACACTCATTTAATGACTAATTATTAAAACAACTACACCCAGTATTTACAAACAATTAATGAATAACTAATAATTAGTCAAGGTTTTAATACTATAGCTGTTTAGAGTTGTTAGACAATTTCGTTAACTATTAATGACTAAAAGTTAGAATGGGCCCAAAGCCCAATGGAGAATTGCATAATTTACGATTGGGATACATAATAACTATTCATTAATAAGTATAAAGTATTAAATAGAATATTGTATATTTAATTTACTTAATTACATAAAACCATTAGTTTGATTTTTGGTAAGGATGACAATTTTCTCAATTTCCCTGATTCCCATGAGGACCTTGATCTCCGCTAATACATATGCATATATGTAAGTATATATCTATATATGCATATGTTAGTATTTTTAAAAATATGGTTGAATATGTTTGAATATGTTTGAATCTTAGGATTATAAATTTTAACTATTTTATTTTTAATTTTTTTGAATAAAATAAAAACAAAAAAAAATGGTTGACATTATAAAAAATCATGGGGAGTGGGAATGGGGATGGGGATAACCTTGTCCCCATCGGCGGGGATGGCGATGGGGATTTTCACAGGGATAGAGATGGGGAGTGGCTCCCTGTCCCTGTCCCGCCTAATTGCCATTCCTAGTTTTTGGTTCAGTTCAATTGAAGATCTCAACCAAACCGAACCAAAAACGAAAACTAAATTTTGAAAAAAACAAAAGCCCAACTAACATATTCAGTTTGGTTCGGTTTGGTTTTCAGTTAATAACCTAGAAAAAGATCAATAGTTAACTGAACTAACTAGTATATATATATTCTATAAAAATATATGCATTATGCATATATATTATTTATTATTTATTATAAATATTATATATTATTTGTTATTTACAATATATATTATAAATGTAAGTAAATCCAAAACCCAAAAACCAAACTGCTCAACTAGTTAATTGATGGTATCAGTTTGGTTTCAGTTTAAGGAATTGCAAAAACCGACGGTACCAATTTGGTTTTGGTTCAAGAAATTACAAAAAATCAATGATATCAGTTGGGTTTAAAAAAAGAGCTCATGATTTGGTTATCCGAACGGTGAGCACCCCTAATCCACCACAGTGTGTCATGAATGGTGTAAAGAAAGGTAATATAGTTAATTTGAAGAAAATCATTCATCCCCTAATGATTGATCTTTGATAGGGGTTTCTAGGTATGTTTAAGAAAAATTAGGAATTTTAGATAACAACTAAAGGTATATAAATGAATTGAATTTGAATCAAATCAAGCAATATCAGCATACAAACTGAAATTGATTAGAGATTTGATGGATGTTACAAATTCATATTTCATTGAATATATATTATTAATTTAAATCAAATATTTATCAAAATTTTCGAATACCTTTAACACCCTAATAATAACCCAAAAAATGAAGCCATGTCATAAGAGGAGGTGAGAGTACTTCCTACCAACCAAAAGACGACACCACTCAGCATTGTATACAAACTTGAATTTTTTGTCTGCCAAACGTTCAACCAGACCATAGAACACACGTGGATCCCATAGAAGTCTCGTACAGGGTTCAGAATCAGAAATGGGTTCAGAATCCGAACAGAGGTACCTGGATTTGGGAATAAATATATGTAGCCACTGTTGGCGATATCTGTGATTGTCAGTCTAGAGTCGAGACTGACCTCGTCATCTCTTTTCGTCCATGCATCTAAAATAAGTAAGGTCAAGTTCGTCGAACGCCATTGTTGCCAGACCAGAAAGAAGCTCATCAGCCTGGACGGTCGGATAATTTGACCAGCCACCGGACTAGGCTGGTTTTATTCAGCATTACTGATCAACCCAATACCTGGTTGGAAAAATGGCGGACACCCAGGCTGAGATGGCTTGGACAGCCAAGCGCAAGTTGAGTTTTTCATTATTTCCCTCATGGACCAGTGTTATAATAAGACATCCCACTTGGCAACTGGGTGGAGCAAAACAAATCTGCCATAGTCTTCTGAGTTCTGAGAAAACTCTAAGACTCAGTTTGGAAAGACAGGTTATTATATGGTATAAATATAGAAAATAATAATACAAATGTATATGGTATAAATGTATTTAGTTCGCGGGAATAAGGGTTTGGAATCGGAATCTGACCAACCGTTCAATTGGGTGGAATTGGAATACCATTTTTTCTTGTTTCCTTCAATCTGTCCCCTTCCCTTGGGAGTGAAAATCCATTTCACTAACTTTAATTCCGTTTCCAATTGCCATTTAAACTAAATAGACAGAAGGAATAAATCATTCTGATTCTAACTACAAACCAAATGGACTCTAAGTATCTTATTGGAGACAGGTTATTATTTAATTTCTATGCCACCTCCGCTAGGTAGACCTAGAGACTGTAATTAACAAGGTGGCATCTGTTTAACAAGTAAGATCCACTGTGTCAGGGATGGCAATTTTCTCCATCCTCATCGGATACCCAACTTCCCTGGGGGTGGGGGTGGGGATTGCTTTGGAATCTATGGATGGGGAATGAAGCCTCCACCCCACCCCAACCCCAAACTTTTTTTTTTTTATTTTAAATAAATTTATTTTTCAAAAATTATCACTAATTAACAATTTTCGAGGATTTCTCCATCAGGGGTTGGTGATGGAGAACAACTTTTATCCCCATCAAGGATCAAGGTCGGGGACTGAGATTTATTTCAAAATCAGAGTCGGGGATGCACCAATTGAGTAAGCTTACAAATACCAAGCGGAGCTTAATTAGGCTGGCCAACAATGGAGGGATCAAATCCTTTGAGCCTTATTCAGCCTTGCCAATATCTACTGCTCATTGCATGGGCGCATGGGCTGGCCTTGGCCATGGCAGCACAGACTCGGTCCTTATCTTTGAGATCGATGGAGGTCAATTAATTAAAATCCAAGATATATATTAATTATCATCTGCATCATATCGATCAGTTGATGTACAAACTCGAGCTAGCTAGAGGGATTGGATATGGGCACTGGGCCACTGGCCATTACCAGTCCTGTGAGATGTGCCTCCATTAAAATGCAGCCCCAGAGTCATAAAAGAGCTTTTAAAGCGAGATGGGAAGCTGCATGCGTGCATGGCCATGAATATATAATCAATAAACCTCTCTTCAGAAACATTTAAAATTTGAAACAAGAATTGCATATCTACAAGCAAACACCATCTACATTTGGCTCAAGACTTGGGCAACATTTGTCTGTTCAAATTTCAAAACACACTAATAATTAACTTCGGTTCATTATATACAGACTTGAAGCTCGTACATTTTGCAGAGAGAGAGAGAGAGAGGATGGGGTGGGTCTGATGCATCAAGTATTTGAATGAAGATTCTTCATCCTTACCGACACCAAACAAAACAAATTAAATGCCCAGGAAAAACGTACATGGGAAACAAGTTGTAGATCTGCCTCACCTAATCACAAATATATAATACAGTTTAGGTAGCATAGTCTTACTTATAATTGCAAAGTCAGATTATAGAGCTTCTGATATTATATAGTTTATGATCTGAATGGGGTGGTCCAATGCATCAAAATCTGGACTATCTAATCTAAATGCATTTTTCTGAGTAATTTTTTTGTCTAGATTCTGCAGGGAACAAACAAGATGGTCCACCTTGATCTGAACATCCACCAACATTCACCTATATGGAGATCTCTGCTGTTGAATAATTAGTGGGTTTGCCTTGATCAAATCCGGACACTCAGATTCTAATTGGTTACTCCTTATATAACTACCATTTTGGGGGAATCAATTAATGCATCTTTGGGCTATGTTTGGTTTGATAGAAAATTAAGAGTAAATTGATGAAGCAGAAAGGTAAGGGAAAGTTCTTAACAAATTTTGTAAAATTCTTAACAACTTTCTGTTTCTCTCTTATTTCCTATCAAACCCAACACAACCTTAGCTTATTATTCTGATCATGTCCACTGGGTCTGGCAATTGACTCCCTCCAAACAAAATTTTCTCTTTGTCACAGGAGAAATGAATGATCCCCACCTGAAACATGTTCAGTCTGATCATTATTTATTTTAAAATCCAATCTCTCTTTCTCTTTCTCTTTCTCTCTCTCTCTCTCTCTACTGTTTGTTGTTTTATTATCTTTTTGGTAGGTAATAAAGTGAAGTGTTGGAGAAAGTTCAAATACAAAGTGCTGGATCTCCACTGATTTTCTTAATTCTTACCCCCCAAAGCACTCAAACAGCTTGCCAATTTTACCGAACTACCAGAAACGCCATTATTACACCGGATGAAGATATGGACCCCTCGCCTGTATTGCCTGCCTTAAAAGCTCCTTCACTTAATCCCACCCAAAAGGAGGGGCCCCTTACCTTCAGCTTCAACAATTCAACTCCCCCTCTCTTCTTCGGAAACTTCCTCTCTCCCTCCTGATGCAGAAGACTTACAACAATCATCACTAACAACTGCAATCAAATTAACCAGCAGCTGAAGATCAGATCAAATGGGTCGCCTTGCACCTCTGTCTGAAGAACCCATCAACGAAGAGGACACCAGAAACTGTTCAAGGAAAGGTCAGTTGTGGCGTAATTGGCTCAAGAACCAATTCCCTCTTCTATTCAACAAGAAATGTGATCTCAAGGTCATCTTGAGTGTTCTGGGTTGCCCTCTCTCCCCTCTTTCCGTCCACCCAACTCCATCCATCAACGATGTAAGTAGTAGTCTTATTAAATGTTAATTCCCCAGATCTTCTCTCTCTCTCTCTCGTCCTCTTTCTCTCTGTAATTAACCAAACAGTTTACAGTTTTCGCTCGGTTATACTTGGAAAGAAAAGATAATTTATCAACTGTTGATTATATGTCTCAATAGGTAGCATCGTCGGCACAATACATAATTCAGCACTTCATAGCGGCGACGGGGTGCCGGAAAATAGAGGGGACAGTGAAGAGCATCTACGCAACCGGGAAGGTGAAGATGGCGATGGCGGAAGAGCCTGGATCAAGTAGTGGTTCCGTAACTGTAACCACTCCGGCCAAGACGTCACAGAAGGGCTGCTTCGTGGTATGGCAGATGGTCCCGGACAAGTGGCTAGTGGAGCTGGTAGTCGGCGGGCAAAAGGTCGTTGCCGGCAGCGACGGGGAGGTGGCGTGGCGCCACACGCCCTGGCTCGGTGCACACACGGCCAAGGGAGGAGTTCGACCACTCCGACGTGCACTTCAGGCAAGTACTACTACTAACTCCCATCTTTAGGCCGGAATATTCTTTCTACTTTCTACTTTCTACTTTTCTTCTCTCTAGAGTGCTCACTCTACACAGAATTTTATCATTCAGTCGTCCTTTTTTTTCTTCTGTACCGCTGTACGTACCTTCTGTTTCTGTTTGCTCTGCATGTAACATCCATCCCTTTTAAACATAAGGTGGTGATCCGACGACACCATCGACCGGTGGAAAACACGGCCACGTACGTAACCCATGCTACCATGAGCGACGTGGCTTTATTTTCTACCGTTGGAAGGGTTCCAACACATAGGGCAGGGGCCCGCATGAGAGCGAGCCCACAACTAGAAGAATCAAACTCCACTTTACTACTGCAAATGGCGTCACGTCCCCCACAATGTCTCACAGTGCATCCCCGCCGTGTATTGTAAATATCTTCCATCATCGAGTCTTCGGAAGATGCTTTCAATACACGGCGGAGATGCGCTGTGGGACATTGTAGGGCGCCCCTTGTGAGCCGCAGATGTGAACTCGACGTCAGGCCACCATTACTTTATTGATTTTCATTGACAATCAGACCACCGTTGCTATGGTCCATTTATTTTTTTTGGTAATCGATCCCTCTTATAATGCACGTGGTTAACGTAAAAAGTGGTGGGACCCGGGGCTAGTCAGCAATGAGCGATGACGAGCGTGTGTTTATGTGCGTGCCAGAGCCTTAAGTATCGATAAATAAATTAAGTACAAAACATTTTGTCAATAAACATTAACAATTCTAAACACACACATCGTATTTAGTTTCGTGGCCTCAGTGCCACTTTATCAGTTCCCCTCTTTTGTTTTTCCGTATGTATTGAAAATGGTAAAAGTGGATTTTGATTTTTGTACATGTCTATCATTTGAGGAAGTAGTGTTTTTTCATTGTTACGCTGATATGGTGTATAGTGCTGTCTAATTGTTATAAATAGTTATAATTATTATTTTTCTAAATTTTACAAGCAAATAAAATAAAAACGCTGAACCAAAAAATGTAAATGAAACCAAATGCATATATAATCATCTCCTTAATGAAAACCACCTAAACCCAACCCGAAAAAATAGGATTAGGGTTTCATATTTAACTACCCAAATGTGAAAATGACCTAACTTAACCCGACTCGAAAAACTGGATTGGGTTGGGTTGCGTCATGGGTCAACCTGCTGACCCAAAATCAACCCAAATTACCTTGACCCAACCCGAACCCAATCCACCCAACCCAATTGCCAGGTCTACACCTAAGAAAGTAAGAATAAGAAGAGACAAGAAGATGAGGGTGGATGCTAGCCTCACGAACCCCTCTCTCTCTCTCTCTCTCTCTCTAGGTTGTAACAAAAGGACAAATGACATAATAGGAAGGACCTGCTTATGTTTTACCCTCCAATGAATATGACATCTCCGTGGTGGCAGACAATGCCCACGGCGCTGGTTTTGCTTCTAGAACAATCGTCACACATGTTGTTTTATGCTAGTTTTTTTTTTTTTTTTTTTTACTCCTTTTTATGAATTGGGATTTGGTCAGCCGGCCTCGTACCAACCTTACAATAATTTGCAGTCGCATATTAGGAATAGATTGAATTTATGTATGTTTTTTATATTAAAGTAATTTTCTGTATTATCATTTTTGTCTTTGTATTTTTTTCGTTTTTAAATTTTAAAGCATTTTTAATAGACAATTTCTCATTAGTTTTAACACACCTAAGGTAAAAAAATAATAATTTATCTATTTTAAAATAGATATCCCTTACCCAAATAAGTGAATCAAAGAAAAATTATTTTAACGTAAAACCCATATTTACCAAAACATGAACATGGAAAAGTTGGTCTACTTTCCTACTGACCAACTACCCCCAACTTACGAAATTACTGGTTTTTCTTTTTTTGGTGGAGAGGGGGATAGAGCAGGTGAAAAACTTGGGGATGGAATTCCCCGCTAATTTCATAACGAGCCCGATTCTCCTGCACTTTTACCCACACTTTTGACACCTTTAGATGCCCATGCTTACTATAAATGCATGTAATAGTACATCTGTCATAGAATGAACGAAAGTATAATGAGCAAGTGCAGGAAAAAAGTGTAGGAATATTGAATACTTTAGGAGAATGACGGTTCAGCCTAGGTCAGAATATTTAGGCCCAAAATACAATTGAGGTGGGTGCCGGCTTGAAATTGATGTTAATTTACAAGTGGGCATTGGTGCATAGAGTGGGGGGGGTTTTGACATTTTGAATGTTTATAGATCTGCAGTGAAATTCAGAAATCTGCATTCGGTTTATCCGTACTTTTCCAAACACTTTATTGGTCTCCAACAGGGCATAGGCACCTATAAGGGAGAGTGGATCTGGTACTGGTAGGCACACTCGGGTATTCTACAACATGAACGTTTTTGTTTTTATTTGATTTTGAATTTTCCATATCAATAAAAAATCTAAATTTTATTTTGAAAAATAAAAATAAGTTGATTTTATTTTAACATGCTCTTTAAACTAGAATTCTAAGAACAATTTTTTGCTTTTAGTTTTGGAAACAAAAGACACAAATATAGCTAAGAACATGTTTTCTATCTTTTTTTTTTTTTGTTTCAAGAAACAACTTATTTTCACAGCAATCTTTTATTTCTTTTTTGAAACTGGCAACGAGAATTCACATTGGAGAACACCCTCATATCCTTTTACCTCTCATACCTTTCAAATCCTGACAAACTTCAATAATTTGCATCAACTTTAATAAACTCTCTCTTTGGACAGGGAACCGTTTTGGGCTCTGATTTTTGGGTCAAATGGTCTGACTGTTCGGTCTGAATAGCTTATTCCGACAAAAAATAAAAAACAGTCAAAAACCATTGTTTGGATGGACGGTTTGACCACTTGGGTCTACAGTTCATTGACCAAATCAACGATTTTTTGCCAAAAATGGTTTTTGAGTATAACGGAACTGATCAAATGACCAATTTCCGGTTTTTCCTGTCCAACCGTCCAATCCAGTCCAGTTTTGAAAGCACTGATAATATCATCATCATCATCTACCAAACTTGTTGCAACTATATGGGTCCACCCAGCCATCACATTCTATCATAATGTCTGGAATTTGGGCATTTTAATTTGTATGAAAAGAAAAAGACAATTAAAAATGATTTGTTTTTGTTTTTCCAAATAATGATGAATAGACTTGTTCGTAGGCCCGACTTCAGGCTCAACTTTACCTTGTCTCAGGCTCAGGCTACATGCTAAGCCCATTAGAATTTTGACAAAAATCAAACCCGAACCCGATCCATGAACAGTCTAATCATATGAACAATCAAAGAATTCGGACTTTATTTACTCCTACCATGGTTGAAAGTGCCTAACCACCTCTTGATTTTTTTACATCTAAACCTTAAATTTTAAAACTTAAACCCCAAACCTCTAAACCCTAAATTTAAAAACTCATGTTAAAATTGCATTTGGTGGGACACATCATCCAACTAGGGGGGAGCCAAGCCCAAATAACTCAGGGGGTTGTAATAATATTATATTTATGATATATGTAGGGTCTAGATCCTGTAACAGTGGCAGCGGTGTTCTCTCCTGCACAATACAGTGGAGAGAAGAAAATCAGCGGTGAAGACTGCTTTGTGTTGAAGCTGTCAGCCGACCATACAGAGCTGGCCGATCGGAGCGACAGCACGGCAGAGATCATCAAACACGTTATGTTTGGGTACTTCAGCCAGAGAAGTGGGTTACTGGTGTATCTCGAGGACTCTCTCTTGACACGGATTCAGTCGCCCGGTTCACGCCCGATGTACTGGGAGACAACCATGGGATCATCGATGGAAGACTATCGAACGGTGGACGGAGTGATGGTCGCCCACTCCGGCCACTCCACCGCAAGCCTGGCCAGATTTGGGGACACCGTGAAGCTGGGTCCAGTGATTACGCGGATGGAGGAAGCATGGACGATTGATGACGTTGTGTTCAATGTGCCGGGGCTCTCAATCGACTGCTTCATCCCTCCGGAGGAAGTTCAGAAGGATTATCCGGAGAAGAACAACGTCAACTGGAATTCACCATTACGCCACTGCTAGCAAATTACAAGCTACAATCAGATTGATCGCGATATCTTCTCCATGACTAACAACAGTACTACTCCAACTTTGGCCTGGCTTACGGCAACCAACTGGAAAAAAAGGGGACCTTTTCAATGCTTCAATTCTGTACATATTAATAACTTCAAATAGAAGTCGATATCTGGTGATGATGCACCCTTTGTTTTCTTCCATCGATCCGGTTTCCTTTTCTCCTCATAACTTCTTGTGACTGAAAGATGTATATTGGCATAATTGAAATCGAGAGGGTAGATTGTTAGTTAGCTTCCTCTACTCTCTCTCTTTCTCTCTCTATCTCTCTCTTACCAGGTCCAGAACTTTAACAGATACGAGTAAATGTTCACATTCAAGTGGAAATGGTTGGAACTTAATGAATTTTCCTTCTTGTGGCACACGCGCAACCCAACCCAATTAATAGTTTAGGTCGGGTGGTTCAAGTGGGGTATTTTCCAACCCAGACCAACTAACCCGAGATTGCATCTCGGACGCACCGTGGGCGTGATCTGTTTGGGAAGAGTGCAAATACAAAGTTGGTTTTAGTTTTGCATGGATAAATTTTACTTGGGGGTATTTATATAGTGTGATTCGCATTTATTTGATATGTAAAAAAGTAATGATTATTATTTTTTGACGTTTTTGTACTCTGAAAAGAGAATATTATTTTACCTGATTTTTTGATATAATTTTGTAACTTTTTTTATAATCAACTTTTAACCAAAGTTAAGGCATTCGAGCATAAGGTAGTTGGAGCATTTAATGATGGGACCCACACTTAGCATCGATTTCAAACAAACAAGATGACTGCAAAAACAGTTTAAAATCTGAACCGTGTTGGCATTCATGAACCGAAAAGGGAGTAAATATGCAGTATACATATTTGTGTTTGCATTGCAACCAAACGCAGCCTTGGGATTCTAGCTAATAAGGGCAACTTTTGGGCCCTAATATCAATAAAAATAATTTTTTTGATATAGTTTTTAGATTAGACTAATTTTTTTAAAAAATTATCAAATAAGGGCAGAAATATTGTTCATCTCCCTCCTCCAAACCACCAAACAAATCTCCCCACCTTTGGTCTCTCTCTCTCTCCTCCTCTTCCTCTTACTTTTTCTTCTTGTTTGCATTTGAGTTGTTCATCTCCCTCCTCCACACCAGGTACACAGATCGGTGGTTTGGTTCCAACTACTAAGCATGTTAGAGGTATCTAAAGCAATTTTGAATGCTATTAAAGCATGGAAATTAGGGTTGGAAGAGTCTGCGAGTATGCTAAGTGGAGAAGCGAGATACATAGGAGGAAAATGCAAAAACACAAGATTGGGCTTCTCCATTTTTTCTTGCAGCAAGTTAATAACTACAAGAGTGAATAAAGAAGTAGAGATCTATGATCAATATTTATTAATTTTAGGGGAGATTTATATAAGGACCCAAAATTTTTCCTTATCAACTAGAATCCCATTTTACTTTGTTGCCAAACTATTTTTAGTTATGATAGGCGCAAATAGGAATTCCAAGTCTGTACGCAATATTGTATCGTTTTAACACTAATAAACTTTGACTTTGAGTGCAAAGTTTACATTCATTTGTATGCAAACTTTATTTTCAATTTGAATGAAAACATGTCTTGAAATTTGTATTTGGTGTCATTGTCAATACACAAATGCATTCTTATCAAACACTAACAAAACTGAACCAAAGTAGTGCATGTATGCAGAAATGTATTTTCAACCCTTTTGTGGGCCTTGTTTCATATTTCCCCTCTACAAGAGTAGAACCAATAGGTCTGGTCTCTGCAACTCAATGGGCAGTTTTTTTTTTTTTGTAAGTTCAAGGCCTGTGGGCTGTGGCAACAAACCAACAAAAGATCTTTAATTGCAGATAAAATGATGTAGTGGTGCAACATTATTGCAGTGTATACCAAAGAATATTTGATTGCAATTTATCTTTTACCCCACCCCACACCATCTTCATGCGTCATGTACAATTGTACATGAAGTTTCAAAACAGCCCCCACCAACCATTTAGGGGTGTTGGGGACCAAAAGAACTTTGGTGGTCCACGTACCGTAGCTCACCATACCAAAGATCCATGCCTATAGAACATCATAAAACATTGACAGAAGCTAGCAATTCAACTAAAAAGATGGTGTTTGTTAGGGGTGAGCAAAAAAAATCGAATCAAACTGGATCGAAAATCCGATTAATTGAATCGATCGGTTTGGTTTTGGTTCAGTATTTTTATAAAATCGAAGGTATCGATTCGGTTTAAATTAATCAATATAGAAAATCTGCAGTTAACTGAATCGACCGGTATGTATATAATTCTACATAATTTAGGTATATTTATGTATATTATATATTTTTTATATATTATAAATTAAATAAATATACATATATATAAATATATTATTTATTATTTAAAATATAATATTATATATATATATATATTTCTAATTTTTTATTATATCTTTATATATATTGTAAATATAAAAAGCGAAAAAATTGACAAACCGAACCGGTTAACCAATAAGCTTTGATTCGATTTCAGTCACCGATTTTCCAAAAACCGATGGTACTAGTTCAGTTCCAAAAATAAGCCCAAATCGTGAAAACCCCTAGTGTTTTGGTATTAATGGCAATTTTCAGAACAATATACTAGTTCAGCACCAAATAAGCATCTAATAGAAAAAAACATCTCATTTATTTTTTTGGTTGAGCCATTTAAATGATAAGTGTTTCTCTCAGGGTACGTGAGATCCATTTATCAGAAAATGACAATATGTCATTTTTCAGATCTATGGGTGATATTTTATTGTTTGGTGCATGTAGCACCTAGTGGCATTGAATTGTAAGAAAACGTTTTAAAGCAATTTTTCGAGATGTATAGAGCTTAGAACCGTACATTTTGTATGTATTTGTGTTGTATATATTTGTATTTGCACTCTTTACAAACTGAGCCTTAGTATTTCAAATTTAAAACAATCTGAAAAGCTAATCATAATTTATTGGCGGTCACAGCCTTGGAAAGATCGCCAAAGTGTTCATCAGTTTACAAAAATCTTGCAAACATTGAGAATGTTTGTATGTCAAATGAGGAGATAGATGTTCACAACGAACGATTGGATATAGTACTCTCAAGGTATTTGCACGATTTATTTCTTTTAGGAAAAACCATTTGACCATTCTCTTAGTGCTGAAGTTTCATAATGTATCATCCTCTCATGTGAGCTGAGTTGTTGAAGGTATCATGTTTTCAATGCAAGAGGAAGGTATCATTTTTCACTAAAAGACAAAACAGTAAACATTTCAGTTCTGCATCTAAAGCTGTTATCAAACGGCCCCTAGGGGTGCAACATGGGAGGCCTCAACCCGAGTCTGGAGCAATCTAAGTCAAAATTTTATATGGACTGGGTTTGGATTTTTAGTCTTTGGGTTGATCCATTACTTTGGGCTTTTTTATTGTTTGGCATGGGTGTCTAGCATTTAATTAACCCAGCCCAACCTTGTCCTAACCTGAACTTGACCCAACTATATACATTCATACGTACATATATAGATATGCATTTACATATATACATACATGTGTGATTTTAAAATGAATTTATTGACCAACCTGTACTCCTATACCCAACCTGGGCCAGAACTGAATGCATCAAATTACGATACAGGCTGGGCTTGAATTGAAGAGGTCAGGCTTGACCTTGAATTCGACCCTTAAGCCCAAATCTTAGGGATGGGCTGGGTTGACTATCCGGCCCAAGCCACGGAACTTGCACCCCTAATCCTGTAGGACCAACCGCTTGCTTGTGCCCATGTAGGGATGTTTTGGTAATTCTGCATCATTAGATTCTACGGAAAAGTATGAATACACTCAATGCAGATTTCTGATTCCCACTGCACAGTTATAAACATTCAAAACGTCCAAAAACTACAAGCTATGCACCTATACCTGTCCATGAATTGGCATCAATTCCAAACACACACCTACCCCAAATGTACTTTAAACCTATAAATTCTGACACTCCCTAGATTCTAATGATATGGTTATCTTGTAGTGTGTGTGCCTGTGTGGGGGTGGGGGAACGTCACTATTAGACTTCGAAAAAAACATGTGGGTTCCGTTTGGTGGTCAAATGTAATTAGTAGAACAAATTAAAATGTAAAAAATAATATATTTACTTTTTAAGGCATTCGATTAGTAATAAAAAAACACAAAAAAAAAAATCTAAAAAATGACAATAAATTCTAAATTGGGCTCCTTCCTCCAAGGTTAAAAATATTAATACACCCCGATATGTCTAAAAGGGTTGTTTCAATACTTTGAATCTTGCATTTATTATTTTTTTCTAGTTTTTATTTTCAAAGTTTCACAGAGGTCATTTTTATATTATTTAATAAAAGAAATCTAAATTGGCCCTTCACTTATTTTTTCCCTATACACCCAATTTTCTCATAATTTTAGACAGTTTTCGTAAGACTAACCAAAATTTTTAAAAAGTTCAAATCCAAATTTCATATATCAGCCAAATATTTGTTTTTATAATAAATTAATTAAATATTTTTTGTTTTAGCATCATACACACTTTCTAGACAGCTAAAAATTAATAAGGATCCCACCAGAGATGACAAAACAAGGAAGAAGGTTTCAGGGTGTGCCAACAGATGCTTAACAACAAAAATTCAATATGGACTTCTGGCTTCTAGAAATATTCTCAAAAAAAATGGTAAATTTCTGAAACCTCCTCTAGAGTTTCTTAATTGTAATTATGTCCCTCAAACTTTCTGATACAGTTTTGTAAATAAACCCCTTTGTTAGAATTCTTTGATAAGAGGCATGAAAATGTCCAAAACACCCATACAATTACTATTGATGTTGGTTTTTGATGAAGGGAAATTTGGCCCGACCTCACCATCGCCCGACACGCGACAAAAGCAAGCAACTCAGGGCAGCAGAGCGCCCAAAACGAGCACCGAAAGTAACGGTCCAAACTCACTACTGAGCCCGAACTCCACCAGACCCGATTCTCTACTAGGAGCCTGAGCTCCCTACCAAGAACCCGAGCTCCCTACTGGGAGTCCGAGCTCCCTATTAAGAACCCGAGCTCCCTACTGAGGACCCGAGCTCCCTGCAAGGAGCCCGAACTATCTCGGGTTCTAAGCCACAGCCGTGAGCCGAGCTGGCCCATGGCAGCTCGGAACACTCCCCAAACCGAACTCAAGACATCTCGCTCGCCACTTCAGCACTTCGCTTCCGAAACACCAGACTGACCAAACGTACCTGACACCGAGGACGTCCGTATCCAAGGGCGGCGCACCTGACTGATTTGGGATCTGATGCCTGACAGCCGCACTTCAAACGGCCTCCTGCTACTGCCACCTGCCACCGTCGTTACCAGTCGTAGAGACGGCTCCGGCAAAAGGAGCAGTGGCGGTTCTGTCCTGCCAGAGGGGATGACATCCGAACTGGCAGGAACTCAAAGATAATCATGCCCGACCTGACAGAAGCCTGGAAGTGAGTGCGCGAGGTGGTTATAAAAGGCTCCCTACCCCCCAAGATCAAGGTATGCTAACTTTTGCGCTATCTGGCTTATCTTGCCTTTGAAAGATTCTAACTTGAGCTTCGGAGCCCTTACGTCGGGTTCCCCCCGGAGCTTCTTCACCCCCTCCGTTTCAGGTCCCCTGCCACTCAGTTCAGAGGCAAGATTGTTGACCGCTAAGACCGGCCGGATTGTGCATCATCAGTTTCCATGAAAAACAATATAAACTTTATATAAACAACTACAAAAAGAGTTTAAATTGATATAAAGAGAAAAAATTAGAAAATAAATATGTTGGTCAAAAATAATTATATGGGTATTTTAGTCATTTTTATGCCTATCTGATTGAATTAAGGGTCATTTACTAAAACACTCCTATAGTTTCATTAATTTACTAAAATCTACCCTATAGTTTGTGTTTTACTAAAACATCCTCTATAATTTACAATCAATTTGCTTAATTGACCTTCCATTAGATGAAAGTTGAAAATCACGGTGTTAACACTAACATCCATTCAAATAAATTTAATCAACATTAACTAAAAACACAAATTCAATTTTTGTCCCTACTAAAACATGAACAACAACAACTCTATTTTTCTTGATTTTGTTACTTTTATTTTCTATACAAAAAAAAAATGTTAGGGGTAATTTTAGAATAAACAACCATAAGTCCATGCCCTTAAACATTTTACATCTAATTTAATTGGTTATATTACTATTTTCATATAATAGATTGCAACTTACCAACTATAAGGGGTATTTTAGCAAAATACAAACTATAAGGTAAACTTACCAAAAAAAAAAGGACTTCTAGAAAACCAAATGAGCCACTGGTCTACGTAAGTCGGCCGCCACCTCCTGTCATACTCTCCTACCAGTCGCAGACTCTCGATTCAGAACCGGAAACAGCAAGATCGCTTATTATATTAAAGAGCCAATAAGAACAGTAGAACAATATTTGCGCTTGTACAGAGAAGAGAGAACACAGAGCAATCCACTGACCGAACCACAATCACTACTCTTCAATCCTCGTCCTCATCCTCAGCTGTAGACATTAGACAGACATCGATCGTCAGGAAGTAATGAAAGAGATGATGGGCGATCTCCAAAGCTCGAGCTTTTCTTCTTCCTCTTCGATCAGCAGCAGCATCAGTAGCAGCAGCAGCATAGGGAAGGCTTCGAGGAGATTGGGAAGGCGGTGCATGACGATGGGGAAGCAGCAGAGGACGCGGTTCTACATCCTACGTCGTTGCATCACCATCTTACTCTGCTGGCACGCCCACGCCATTCGTGATTAGTTTTGCTTTTACTGCACTGTAACCCCACCTCCTCAAACCTGGCTGGCTTCCCTTCCGGAGCTACCTTAGCACCAGTAGAGACTGAAAGTCTGAAACCCCTCCATCAATCAATCAATCAATCAATCTCCGCTTCAGCTTCAGCTTCAGCTTCAGCTTTCTTTCTTTTCTTTTAGAATTGAAGATGGTGCTCTCGAGAGATTGTTGATTGAGCCTCGGCGATGTGGTCGAACGTCGAAGCAAGAACATCACTCATGTTGATCAATGGAATGATTCAGATATTGATGATATTTTCAATGTATTTCTGCTAATTACTAATTAAAACTATTTACAGTTTCCCAGAGTTTCTTTTTCTTTTTTTTTTTTACTCAATTAGTCCAACAAACAATTTCATGGCCGGGTTAGAAGTTTAGAACTTAGAACTTCTAATCCAACTTTACCCTTGAGGATTTCATCGGAGAGAGAGAGAATTAGAAGAAGAAGAAGAAGAAGAAGAAGAAGAGTGGATTACGCCTCGCTCAAGAGTCAAAGACTCCTGAGTCCTGACTGTCAATTCCCAATAACCAACCGGTCGTGGAAGGACGAATTGAACTTGAGGTTCGCCAACAGAAACAATTTCGATTTCAGAATATTTGAAATCAGTGGAATCTGGTTCGCCGCCAATCGCTTGATTTTGAAATTATCGTGGAAATCGAGGCATTTTAATTCTCTAAAACGAAGGTGTTCGAACTTGAACACCCCCAACCCAACATTCAAAACGATGTAATGAACCTTAATCCAACCCAATCCAACCTGAAGGTGAATACTAGGTTGGTTCAGATTGGGATTGGAGTTGGGTTGATCCGATTCTTTCACTTGTACATGCTTTCAGAAAATATTAATCTCATTTCTTCAAGGGTTGGTCCGTTATATTTAGCTTTAATTAACATCAATATATTAGAAACATGATTTACTAATTAAGATCATTATATTTAGCCCATTGTACAGAGCAGAGTGTTGGGTAGTCAGAAACTTGTCAAAAAAAAGTGTGTAACGATAGAAGTGTAGACATTGAGATGGACATAATCATTTTAGAGAAATTAGGTGATGTTTGGCATCGATGATGATTTCTCTTTGTTAATTATTTAAAAATCACAGTATCTTTTAAAAATCATCAAAATTTGTTGTTTGATATCAGTTTTGAGTATGTTTGATACTGATTTTCAAGGGCGCTTATTTTTGTATTAGAGTTATTATTCAATACCATGTTGGATGTCATGTCATTCTCAAAAAAAGGACTCATTTAAAAATCAGGAAATAACCAAAAAAAAGCTGATCCCTAAAAAGGGATGATTTCAATAGTTGATTTTTGGTTGATTTCTCAAAATCAGACTAATCAGCCAATCAAACAAGAAAAAATCACTACTTCAAACTCTAATATGGACCCCGTGACTCCCGATCCAACTCCCCATGCAGGAATACATTCTTCACATCCAACTACCACAAGTTCTAATCTTTGTTAGCAGCAAGTGCAAGTAGGACTTGTACACTCGTAAATTTTGCAACTGGACTAAACGTTTAATCATAGTCTAGTCCATATTGTTGAGAGAACCCCCGAGCTACTAGACGAGCCTTGTGCCTCTCAATTGATCCATCTGTGCGATGCTTTATCTTATACACCCATTTGCAGGAAATAGGTTTCACATCTTTAGGCTTTGGACGAGCTCCCAAGTCTGATTCCGTTCTAATGCAACAATCTCCTCATCCATAGCTTTATTCCACTCCTGATTTTGAAATGCTTCCTCAAATGTCTCTGGTTTTTTTGCAGCTGCTTCTTCTATTATAGCGGCGTTGGCATATTTGGGATTTGGCTTTCTAGCTCTTGTAGATCTTCTGAGAGGAGTTAGTGCTTCTGCTTCACTAGGTTCACCTTCTTTGCTTGGTCGATCATAAACTCCAGTTTGCCAAGGACTTTGAGCTACGTCTTCCTGGACATTGCCACCATCATCTGCATCTTCAGATTTACCTAAAGTCAATTGGATTTGAGCAAATTGCAGCTCATCTTTAATAATATCTGAGCCTGGTAGTATCTTCTTTTCTAAGGACCACCATGAAGATGCTTCACCAAACACCACATTCCGAGACATGTAGCACTTTCCAATTGTAGGACCACAGCACCCCCACCCTTTTCTTTGATTGTCATATCCTACAAAAATACACTTAACAGCCTTCTTGTCCATCTTGCTACGTAAATGGTCAGGTACAAAAATATAGCATACATAGCCGAAAACTCGAAAATAGCTAACTGTAGGCTTCATGTTCCACAAATTTTTAAAAGGTGAAAGAAAATATAACATTTGTTGAGGAAGCCTATTGATTACGAAAGTTGTAGTCTTCATTGCTTCTGCCCAAAATCGTCTTGGAACATTCTTTGCATGAAGCATACTTCGACATATTTCTACCAGGTGCCTGTTCTTCCTTTCTGCTACTCCGTTTTGTTGTGGAGTGCTAGGACATGTGAACTGATGGCGTATTCGGTGCTCCCGAAGAAAATCGCAAAACTCGCCTGAGGTATACTCTCCTTCATTGTTGGTGCATAGACAACAAACTCCTTTGCCAACTTTTGCTTCCACTACTTTCTTGAACTCATTGAACTTTGAAAAAGTTTCAGATTTTTGTGTATCCCCGTTTTCGGGAGTTTCTTGTGGAGTTTTGACTCTGTTGGAGGTCGGTCCTCCTTTATTGGCATTTCTTTTTGCGCAGTTTGCAAAGCGTTTACAAGAATTTCTCTTGGTGTTCAGGATTTGTTGCAATCTGTTTGGGTTTATCCTTTTTTTTTCTTTGCTGATTGTACTCTCATGGATTGTATTTGAGATTCTGAGCATTATTAATGAAATTAGCCATTGCCTTCAAAAAAAAATAAATAAATGCTTAATGGTATGGTCCCTATCCGAAATAAGTACTTATTCAAATAAGCACTTATTTTTAACTACTCCCAAACATGGCCTTTGACATGGATACATGGTGTTCACCTAGGTAAACCCCAAAATCTGTAAACAACAACACGTGTATATGGGCTAGGTACAAAACTTGTGTATGACACATTTCAAGTTGAAACTAACATATTAGAAATCTTCAGAATCACCTTCCCACTTGATTTTCTTCATAATCACCTTAGAATAATTAAGCAGACAAAAAAAAAAAAAAGCAACTCAATGAAATATATCATGGCTTTACATATTTTAGAAATATGAGTTCAACAGGCCATTTTAGGTTTGACCTCAAGGCACAACCGCACAATTAGTGTTTTATTTATTTATTAGCATGTATTTGAACAGTAACAGATTCTCCACACAATTCAGCCAATGATCATGAGCAGCCTTTCTAAACATTCTTAACTAAAAATTGATGCAGCCAATGATCATGAGCAGCTAGTGTTTCTTTTTTGCAGCCAATGATCATTCTTGAGAAAATGAAGAAGGTAAACCGGCTGACATGGATGATAATCCTATGTTGTGGAAATGGTTGATTTTGCCCATGCATTACAGTCCACGTGCACTAGCATGTTCTTCGGTGCCTGTTTATACCCTAAATAGATATCCGATATTTCAGCACTTGGTTCTGGTCTGTAATGCATATCAGGCATTGTAAGATAATAGATCTACTTTATTTATTTATTTTTTTCTGTTTTTGTTTCTCATGCAATTCCTTTGGGGAACAGAGTTGGATTATAGAGATGGCTGCACTTATTGAAAGCTTGGACCAGAAAAATCTTGTGACCGTTGGATTAGAAGGTTTCTATGAACCAGAACAACTGAAAGATCTGGAGAAAATACTGGGGAATGGGCATCCTCACTTGGATCATATTTTATACAAAACTCAACAATTGAGAATATTGATTTCGCGTCGGCTCATACTTACCCAGATAGCTGGTCGGCAAAAATGGATTATTTTATAGTTTGAGAAACAGAGGTCTATGTCTGCAATTAACCCAACCACAGGGTTGTACCACCAACTTGTTGATCTTATCTTTTTACTGAGAAAGGTATTTTTTATGGGTATTGGGGTTTAGACCAAATGTCGGAGTAACAAAAGGATCTTTACCTTCAAGTAGAGCTAAATGTTAGATAAGGGAATTGATGTTAAGGATCAGAGGAACATGTTAACATATTGATCCCTAGACCTAGAGGTGTGTAGTGGGTGATTTTATTCTTCCAGCACTCTGGCCTACATTAGAAATCTTGCCCCTCGCCCCTCTTTCTCTCTAATACACACACAAAGGAGAGAAAGAGGAAAAACCAGAAGGCTGGGAAAATAAACCATCTCAATTCCATGGGTTTTCTTTTACCATATAGACTAACCGTAGAAAAAGAATACAAATCTCCAATGAATACTTCTGGCCATAAAGGCACCAAATACAAGGAGGTCATCCAACAAATCTCCAATGAATCATCAACAGATGGGAAAAATTAGGATTTACAAAAAAGAAAAAAAAAAACATCTAATTTATATCTTTTGCTTATAACATGGACATTAGCATATTGGAAATTTGTAAGTTCACAATATTCCAATTCCAGATGCTCTGTATTCAAATTGATGAAACTTTATCTAGCAAAACGCATTGTCCACTCTGCAGCTATTTCATCGTGTTTAGCTCTGTCAGTCAAGTACAAGCGAGCAATGCCAGACACAAGAGGTGTATCTACAAGGATGAGATTTAAGAGGTCAAGTAAAGAGGATTACCTCCTGGACCATGTCAAATGAAAACTTGGCAGCAAAGAGCATGGAAAAACTTACTTGGGTCCGGATTGCTGAATATTGATCTGATTGCAAGTAGTACCTTTGAGATGGTTAGAGCAGGACTCCAGCCATCTTTCAAGATCCCCAAACTTAAGTTTCCTTCGGCATCAACATTGCAGTGGTAGATCCTAGTTTTGAATACTACCTGCAGGTAGAAAACAGAAAAAGAAAATAGTAAAAACAACACCATACACAAGAATCAGTAGATGAAAAATCGACAATATATTATGCAGTATTCCTTCCTAAAAACATGAGGGTTGCAGGGTGCACAGTTGCACAAAGTCCCATGCGGGTAAGTTCATGAAAAACCAACTCAATTGATAATTTATCCATTCAAGAGTTGATCAAGATTACTTACCACATTTCACCAATCCTTTGCCATTCAGTCAAGTATCTGGATGTAGGGTAAATATCCTACTTAGTGGTTGATCAGCAAACTCATGGAAACTTTCTAGTGATTATTTAGATTATTAAGAAACAGGGGTTCAGGTATCGGAATCCATATAAGGGAAAATCTATGATGCCGGAAAGACATGATACCAAAAAGGTTTTGACCAATCACAACCCCCCATAGATTGTGGTGAAAACCCACCTGATTGGTTCCTACTTGATGCCAGTTGATTGGTTGTAAGTTTTTCTAGTATCATGTCTTTCCGGAATCATAGTCGAGCCTTCCATATATATAAGGTAAATACAAAGTCCAAGCACTATAAGATGGAAATTAAATGAAAAACATGCATGATATATGCCCAACATTAATGAGCTTCACTAGGGCTGTCAACCGGCTCAGCTTGAAGGCTTACAAATTTGGCGCAACCATGGACCACAACATGGATATCTTCTGGGAAACATTTAAGTTAGAGAAGCAAAATGATCTCTACGTAATTTGATCTACATGCAACAGTATAAGGTCTGCAATTTAAGTATCATATACAAAATACACCTAATTGTATAGAATCTACTATCTAATTCCTTCCAATATTTTGTTTTTTCTTTCCTTGGGGAGGGGGGGGGGGGAGGGGGGAGGGTCTAATGGGGTTATCAATAAGACACTCCACTAAGTCCAAACAGACAGGGTTATAGGTCCAGCCCTACCACTGACCAGATTTTAACAGCTAGCCCACATTGGAACTTCTCCCTGAGCTTTCTCTAGAATTTACCATGCCACAGCATGGAGTGAAGATGACCAATACAAAGCAAGAAAGAGTGCATAGGTTACATGCAACCATCCAATTGCATTGGCTGCTTAGTTGATTGTGTGCCTTATCCCACATACATACAATTCAACTCAACTTAGCTTTAATCCCAACCATTTGGGGTCAGCTAACCTTATCCCATGTAGAATATATTGAAATGATGATGATCTCTTACAAACCACAAAATACCCCTTCACATGGAAACTATAAGACAAAATTTCAACTGCCATCATCTTGCACTGAAAGATTATAGATTATTATTCATTAGGAGTGCAACTTGGGTTGGCTCAAGTTGAGCATTCATTAAAACCAAAATAGGCCCTGGACCCAATGCAGTGTAACCTACTTGCACCCTTACTGTTCTTGAGGAGATATATCATACATTCTAATATGAAGACGATGATTTACAGCATCACCATAGGACAGGGAGAAATTTTTTTCATGAATACAAGATACTGTGAGAAATAATTCATGAATATTACTCTGATGTTCAGTATTTTGGAATGTAACCAAGCATACCTTGGGTGGTTTGAATGGATAATCATGTGGAAATGTAATGTCCAGAAAAAATATTCCACCCTGATATGGTGTGCCTACAAATACGAAAATGAAGTCATATCAGATTAGAATTATGTATTTCATTACAAAGTTTCTAGTTATTCTTACAAAAAAATAGCAAAAGAACTGAAAAGAAAAATATGCTCACCAAGTCCTCTCTTAAACCTTGCATGCAAGCTAAAATCAGAATTTCAAGCTAATACTTCTCACATATAAATCGGGAACTATTATATACATCCAATTACATTTTACAATGCATATGAATAAGCAGATCGTGTCAGAGCCATCAAAAAGAAAAATAAAAAGCAGAAAACTTTCATTTAGAAATGAAAGCAAGCTTTGCAAAATGCAGAGATTGTAAGAAATGGTAGCAAGTCCAAGAACTGTATCATGTCTACATTATTATTAAATTACTGATAATAAGAGAAAATTATATTATTGCATGTATCTAGAACTAATGCAAAAACTGGAAAATAGAGGGCAGCCCAGCGCACGAGGCTCCCGCCAATGCAGGGTCTGGGGAGGGATAGATGTACGCAGCCTTACCCCTGCACATACATAGAGGATGTTTCCATGACAGTGGAAAAACTGGTGCATAAAAAAGACACTGGGAAATGCTTCATACAGATCATGAATTAAGTATACTACAACATATAAAACCAGTTAAACTTGGTCAATCCATTTTAGTTACTGGACCACATTCAAGTAATCTATCAAAACATAATTTAAACTATAAACTGATGTAGCCCAAAAAAAGAAACTATAAACTATGCTCGATCAATATTCTTCGTAACAAAGTTCATTAAGCCATTCCATAAATTTGTAGCTTATTGATAGACCATACACTTTTATATAGGGTTTGCATCTCCTTCTTAACCTAGATCTTTGTTGCAATAAAATTTGTACAGTTACAAAATAAGCAGCACTACCAGGAAACAACAAAACCAAGGGTGGTTTAAGTGAACCGATGCCTCTTGCATCATGCTAATGGCTTTCTATGTAAATTCACCAAAGAAATATGTTTGCATTTCATGCTCCTAGAGAAGATATCATAAGTATATCCACTATGGTACCAACATTTTTTATCCCTTCCCCTGAAAAAAACACATGATTGAAACTTCACGTTAAATTTCAGACTTGCAAGTTGAAATACAAAGTAAAAAACATAACTAAGTGCCCACTCTATTCCATCAAAATACAGAATAAAGGTAAGCATAAGATACATTTTAATTCAATGATTTTGTTTAGAGTATATCCTTCCTGAACTTGTTTCTATACAGCAAGCATAGGTGGAACAGTTTGCAATATGGAGTTATGGTAATGGTTTATTCAGGTCCAAGAAGGAAATTCAATCAGAGCATTATTTGGATCACTACTACACACATTCTGATTTGCCTCCTCTATTCATCCTTCGAGGCTGGAGATTCAAGGTGATTCCCAAATTGTTGGGTGGATGAATTAGGGTGGGGGATAATATACTGACAACACATAGAAGCAAGTCTCTTGGCCACTCTATACCTCATTCAATTGGGTCAAAACTCAGAAGAACAGACAACTCCTTTGATTAATCACTCCCCTCAATAGAGAAGAGGTAGACAGGGAAGAAACGTACTGCAGTCCTGCAGTAGACAAGGCCTAATTTGGAAATGGATATGGGATGGGAGAGCAGAAGGCTCCATTGTATGCAAAAAAGGGTTGCTTCATATTGATAGAATGATGATATTTATTGTATTATTTAAATTCTTAACAAAATTCTAAAATTGTTAGTGATGAAAAAACATAATAGAATAGCCTTCCTTTTATATTACCAATTAAAACTCTAAATCCACCAGCATCAAACAGTACCATAAGCTCACCTTCCTGCTTCTTTTCCACATGCACAAGGGTAAGAAAAAGCCTAAAACTAACTGCTTTCATAATATGGATGGATATTGTATAAATTTGCACATCATCGATTTCAGGTAGCTAAAAACCTGCAATCTTTGCTTTGCGATTTGATTAAACATGTACAATAAAACCTGGTATTAAGGTTAACTAAGTCTCTGTAATGACCAAAGAAGATATTCTTCACCAGGGATATCTGCATCTGAGGCCCATTCGGATTAAAACATATAAGATTTTCAGTCTCAAAGAAATCAAGTTTCAGAGAAAAAAGGATAAGAGGAAACTGCTCTGAAGTCTATCCCCTCTCAAGAAAAATAAACAAACAATAAGGGGGAAATTTTCCATCAAAATAATAACAGGTCAAGAAAAAACTAGAATTCAAATAGAAATACATAACCAAAATATTTAGAAGCATCCTTTCAACTTTCTCCTTGCTATATTATTAGAATTTCCACGTAAATACAATTTGTGAATTAACATTTATGGGTATTTAACTGGACAAGATGATTTAAGGAAATCATAGAGCATTTCCGAGAAATTAATGACCTTGTTACTACACTATCCACTTCCACCGCTCTCTTCCCTTAGCTTCTAGTCAAATTAAACAAGCAGAAATCAGAACATTCTTTAGCTTCAGGAACGACTAAATTATTTTCGTATAGCGAGTTTGCAGGAAAGAAGCAGCAACCAGCAGACTACAGACTTCAAGCAACAAGTGAAGATTGCAGCTGGAGGGCGTTAGAATAAGTGACTACTCAGCAAAGACAGGTTCAATGGCATCAAGAAGAAACAGTGAACTAGGCAAAGAATCGCATGCCTTCAGAAAGCCCTATATCAGTGAATGAAACAGAGAAGCCACATGGAAGATTTATCAAGAAAATCAAACTTCGCCACTGAACTTTGTTTGGAGATGTAATGCAGCAAAAAAAAAAAAAATCCCATAATTCAAAATCGTCCATTTCTTTGAACATCAAGAGAAAGGAAGGGATACTCGCCTGGAGGACCAATGATGGTGGAGATCCACTGATAGAGATTGTCACCTTTGGGTCCAGCAGAACAGTCGGTAGGTGGGTCCACGTTGAATTCTTGCATCTCCTTCTGTATTCTCTTCCCAGAGGCCGACACAGAAGTGGTCGACGGCCATGACCGTCCTCCTCCTCCTCCTCCTCCTCCCCCTCCTCCTCCCAACCCTGCTGCTCCAATGCCTGCCGAGGAGCTCGGGTAGCTCATCCCCCTTGACATCTCCAATTAGTGTTTCGGTGTTGTTATCACACTTCTTTCTCGTCTTCCCCGAGTCGAGTCTATGGATATTTTAGTAGTACACAGAAACCAAACAGGAGGATTATTATCGTATTCGTATTAGAGACTAGAGAAAGGATTCAACGCGAGGAAGGATTAGTGCTGAAGCGGTGGCTGTTCAGCGGGCTGTGAAACCATGATAATATCCGGCTTATAAGAAAAAAAAAAAAAAAAAAAACTTCATGGTCGAAAATAAGTGGATGGAGATGCGAGTCCCGATGTGCTGAGTCTCAAATAACCATTCAACCTAAATGATTATGCTGCTGGGTGTACGTTGATATTCTTTAATACGCTCTCTCCTATGAAAGTTTATTAAACTTGAAACGTAAATAAATACACCCCATTCATATTTTGTGCTAAAAGTTATTTTAATTATAATGGAGTTAATGAGTATTGACCATCAGACCAAGTCAAAATGTCTATGATAGAATCATTTAATTTAAAAGTTTAAGTTGTTAGATAAGTCCTTAAATAGATTGATACTCTTTAATATTGAACATATATTGTTGATCAACGTTTAACCAGTCGTATAATGGAAACATCTTATGTCCTTTATATCAAGGTTTAAAGTATCGATCCAATACGTTTAACCATGACCAATATATATCATGTCCATGGCTTCTCAAAACGCCCCTACAAGGGTTGTATCAAATCAAATCATGATTCAGAAGATAACGACAACTTAAGCGGACCCCTATAAACTGATTTAAAATAAATAAATAAAACATAAAAATATACCTGTGTCAACTGTTTGAACCTTGTTTTATATTACCGATATTCTCAATGTACACCTGAACGAATGTGATCAATAATGTATGAATGACTAGATGAATGAATATGGTATTGTGGTCAGACTCGAGAGATGGAGGGAAAGGACCTTATCGATGGGAATATAATCAATTTGAGCTAAATTCTACTCAATGACCATGCTGCTCTAAATTGAGCCCGTTTGGGAGGGCTTAAGAGTTGATTGAGCGGCGTCAATTGAGCCGCTTTGGAGAGAAGCTAGCTGAGATAATCAATTTTGTGATTTTTATAAGCCTACTTTTACGAAATATGGCTTCGCAGCTTTCGAGGTTCCTCAGCTCATGTAAGGCCAGAAGTCAAAAAGCCGCTGCATGAAAACTCTCCCAAACAAGCACATCATATGAGTTTTGAGAAGCCATCTTAAAACAAAACATTCCACCATTTAAGCATCTAAGCCTCGTATTTGATGACCCAAATTCCACCATTTCTCTAGTGCCTGTGGATAGTTTATACTTTGCATAAACTATCGAAATGTGTTTCCTTATTTTTTTATACTTTATTTATAGTGGTTTGATCTTATCAATGTATTTTTGAGATTTATATGAAATTGACAAACACAAACTAATAGGTAATAGCCCATTTTGTCTCTACTCTGTGGGGCAATGTTCTCAAAGAGTTGTGTGAAAGTGAAACGCCATTGTTATCACCAAGCTTCTTCTAATTTTAATCCGTGGCCATTGCGGAGGTTACCAGTTTCCAACTAGATATTAATCAGGCTGCATTTTTTTTAGTGAATTTGGGGAGACCAACTACTTTATTTTTTCTGATGGCTGATGAGCAACAACTGTCAATAAATTTTGATGACCGACTATACGAGTTCATGGTTTCTACATCCACAGTCATCAAGAGATTGCTTTCTAATATTAATTTTCAACATCAGAAGAAAAAAATCACAAAGCCTACCAGTACCAACTGGTTCATGATGTATACAATTGAACCAAGTAGGTGAAAAGAAAAAGAGAACATAATAAACAAAGAATCAACAGATAAATGAACATTCAACAAGGGTTGGGCATTGTCAAACTAATGGTAATGGATATGGATCTCCTTCAACTCTTTACAGGACTGCAGCCTCAATAGCACTGACTTAAACTGCACAAACTGATGCAAAATCCAATTATAGCAAGTATTGCCAGAATCAGAAAGACCATCCTGGAAACTTGAAGCATTGAACTCCACCCCACTGTGGGTCCAAATGTTGATGGAGGCGCGAATAACCCACTTGTATTTGAACCAGAACTGTTACAACAGACTAATGTTTGAAGGTGTGCACAAGAAACGACTAAAATAATCTACAGATAAAAGTAAGTACTCACCTTCCCATGAAAACACATGAACTGTGACCTACAAAGATTCAGAAACCCATACTGCATTTGATACAGCACTTCAAAATGGACTGTTCAATTTAATTGAATGGAAAAGAAGGAAAATCTTTTAAGATCAATACTAAAGAACAACAAAAAACCATACTTGCATAACATTGAAAACTTTGTTAATTTTAAGCTAAAAAAGGGTTTATTAAATAATTCTAAAGTTGTACTTGAACCCCTCTTAATGATGTATCTCAGAGAGAGAAAGAGAGGACAACGGTTCCAAATTCTTAGATCATGATTCAAGATCTCAACGATGTTGGGTCACGATCCAAAGCACTCCTATTCCTGAATCCAAGCACAGAACAGGCGTGGTAGTTGGACACGTCTGGACACAAGGTTCTGAAGCTAATAAAAAAAATCACGTTAAGAATCACATCAAGGACAGCTTTCCTCTAAAAATATATTATAATATTTGTATGTAAATATACCAACTACGTCTGTTTTACTGTGAAATCGCCTACTTCAACAATAGAGAAGAAATTATGGTAACAAAAATCAACCACTCACTACCACATAAACCCCTCAAGAAATTCATCAGATAAGGGCACAGCAACTTATTGGGATCAACAGTTGTAGTTATGGCTGTACCACCAAAATCACAGGTCCCACCAGCACTCTGCATTTTGTGAAAATAATGCATAAGAAGCATGACTTTGGAGACTGTTAGGTTCAAAACATGGCTGCCCCCCTTGAATGGCACTGCAATTAGCTTGTCCTCCCCACAAGCCCAGTTTAGACTGGACTGCAACAAACTTGAATCAGCATTCGGTTTTGCCACACAGAAAACCCTAACCACAGCTTAAAGGATACACAGATGTTCCATTTGTGAAAACAAGCCCCAGTTTTTCTCAGATATATATACCCTGGCCTTTTGTACTCATTGAATAGCTCATAGATGTATGTCCTAATAGGTATAGTTGGCTGGCAAGGAGGGCCCCAATCATTAAGCACTCGACAAACCAAGTTGTTGTTGTAGGTCCGTGCATTATCTGCCGTTGCATCAGGTTCAATGGCTCCACCAAACCATGGCCAACTTGATTCTGTCACAATGATTGGAATCCCAGAAAAATTGAGAGCTTTCATGGAGTAATAAGTTGCATCAACCATAGATTCAAACATGCTCGGGTACTGGAAAATGTGTTAGGGTCAACAATTTGTTTGGTCAAAGAAAGTGTCCGAAAAAGTGCATAATCAATTGGAAAGATACCTCTGGTGTAATCATAATAGGGGTAGGCATTTAACATGTAAAATGATCCTGTGTTCTTCAAAAATTGGAGAAACTGGTAGATGGTAGAGTTCCATGTGGAATTAAAGGTGGCAGTGGAAGGGGGAAAAGGCCTAAGGATCATGTCCATTGACTGGGGACTTGAAACTTCGACCTGAAAATTGAGGTTAGAAGCCAAAAGAGCATGGTGAAGGTAGTGGCTCGGACTAGAATTGGAGCAGCATTGGGTACTGAAGTCAGGATCTCACTACCAACAGCAATTGTCATGATATTGGTTTCTGGTAAGTAAGATGCAACATTCTTATTGATCCAAGGTGATGGTGATTCTCCAATCCCCAGCACCTCCTCATTGGTTACACCCACCATGACTTCAATACCAGTGCCTGCAAGGGCATTTAGCATGTGACGATCCACATCATAGAGGTGAATGTGAGTGATCCGATTAGCTTTAAGGATTGCCACCACATCTGCAGCTGATGGCAAGTCTGTGACAACTGTGCCAATGTTTATCCCCACAAATGCACCTAAAAAGTTCATAGAACACAATTCAGCAACTCCCTATAAGGGGAAAAAACCAATTTTGGTTTTCTTCTTGATCACTTGGGCAGATATTATATCAGTTATTTATTTTTGTCAGAGATGTCCCCTTAGAAAAATTGTGGATGGTTTGGAATAATTGAAGTTCTGCTAGCTCCAATTACATGGTACATATGGCATGAAAAGAATAAGAGTCATGCGGGTGCAAAAAGGAAAACACAGGCAATCATTCATCAAAATAGCCCAAGAAATTTAGCAACAGCTTCAAATAACCCATAATTTAATTTCATACTTGTAGACACCCCATTTTTGCGCCCTTCAATCTTTCTACAGCACTTCAAGTTTCAAGCATGCTTCAACTAACCTCTTAGCCAACCCATCACAAAAATACAAATCCGACGACACTAAGATCACAAAAATCCAACATTGTTTACCCCTTCACCTTAAGACCCGAAACCAAAACTAATTTCGGTTGTCTAATCAGGGTCATTTTGATCCTGAACCTCATCCCACATCAAATCAGAAATCCGAGACCATAGATACGTAGAGCCCAAAATTCCAAATCCAACAACACCAAGATCACCCAAATCCCACATCATTTACCCTTTCATCTCAAGACCCGAAGCCGAAACCGATTCCGATCGTCTGATCGGGGTCATTTTGATCCTAAATCTCATCTCACAATGAATCGGAAACCCGAGACCATAGGTACGTAGATCCTGAAATTGCAAATCCAACGACACCAAGATCACCCAAATTCCACACCACTTATCCCTTCATCTTAAGACCCGAAGCCAGAACCGATTTCGATCATCCGATTGGAGTCATTTTCATCCTGAATCTCATTTCATGTCAAATCATAAATCCAAAACCGTACGTAGAGCCAAAAAAAAATCCAAATTCAACGACACCAAAATCACCCAAATTCGGTACCATTTACCCTTTCATCTTAAGACCCGAAGCCGAAACCAATTCCAGTTGTCCGACCGGAGTCATTTTGATCCTGAACCTCATTTCATCCAAAACCATAGGTACGTAGATCCCAAAAATCCAAATCCAACGACACCAAGATCACCCAAATCCGACAATTTACCCCTTCATCTCAAAACCCGAAGCTGAAACTAATTCTGATCATCCTATCGGGCCTTGTAGATGCATAGACCTTGAAATTACGAGTCCAACGATACCAAGATCGTCCAATTCCGACACTGTTAACCTCTCCATCTTGTTCCCTTAGCAAAATTGTGAATGGTTTGGAATAATTGAAGTTCTGCTAGCTCCAATTACATGGTACATATGGCATGAAAAGAATAAGAGTCTGCAAGTGCAGAAAGGAAAACACAAGCAACCATTCATCTAAATAGCCCAAGAAGTTTAGTAGGAGCTTTGGAGAACCCATGATTTAATAACATACTCTTGTTAGATGTGACAAAGACAAAGAACCAAGGTAGAATTCTCAAGAACTTCATAGGAAAAAGCTATACCAAAGGATACTTTTAAGCTTTGCAATACACAACTTATGAGATCAAACTCAATTTTGATCAAAGTTGTACCTAGTGTAGCATGTTTAGAAAAGGCTCACCTGGAACAAGTCTATCATGAAGAAAATAATAGAAGTTCCTTTTTAACTTGTATCCTCATACACCTTAAGAAAAGAAGACACCCAATTGACTGTCAAGATTCTACCATAAAAATGACTATCAAGATTGATCAAGGACTTTGACACCCCATTGGAGATCCAAGGAGAGGGAGATGAAGATGTACTAGGGTGGCTACACTTTGGTCCATCTGAGAGGAAAGGAATAACAGAATATTTCTGAACAGATCAAGGGAACCCTCTTGCTGAATGTGGGTCATTGGGATAAAACATCAAATCTTTTTGAGCCCTTTCCTTTGGAAGACATCCTAAGAAGATGGCAATTGGTGGCTGATTCATCTACATTATATAATGCCAATACTTGCCTTGGTTTCCATGCAGACCTGAAAAGTTAATTCAAAGCATGTTATAGCCTTGCATCTACTTTAGCCTAGGTATTTTTCTCTCTCCTTTTACACGTGCAAATGCATGTGCCTCTCAACTAGTCGATATTAAAGTCAAAAAATCCACTCAATGGATCCCCTTGTATCAACAATCATAAGCTAAACTTTGATTGCTGCAGTTTGGGGAACCTAGGACCTTCAGGAATTAGTGGAGTGTCAACGACCATATCAAAGTCATCTTCTCAAGGCCAACATGCAATGGAAATTCAACAAGAGTAGAACTACCAGCAATATTACAAGGGATAAGGTTGCATAGAATGCCAAACATCACAAATTGTGAAAGGGGACTCAAAGATGGTAGTGAGGTGGATGGTAAACAACAGTAGGGGAATTTGGCATTGCAAGAATATACTTAGGGAGAATAAAGCAATGATAAGATAACTAAGTGCATTGATTAACACGTCAGCAAATAGCATTGCTGATTCTTTGTCAAAGGATTGTCTCAATAGTTAGGACATGTTTTGGGTATAGAAGAAAGTATACTGTAATTTTAATAAAATTTCTTGTATCTATTCTCTTTGGAAACAGCCTTTATGTATGTGCAGGGGAAAGGCTGTACATCTGTCCCTCCCCAGACCCTGCATTGGCGGGAGCCTCGTGCACTGGGCTGCCCTTTCTTGTATTTGTTCTTTCCTAATTTTAATAAAAGTTTCTGTTGTTGATCAAAAAATAAAGATAGTATACTGTAAAGTTCCTCTTGGCTTTGGGCCATCTGCTTATCTCTGCACATGTAAACTATACATTAATAATTTTGTTATTAATCATCAAAAATAAATAAGATTTTACCAAGATAGAAAGGAAGGCATGTACCCAAATTAGATACACTGAAATACCTGACACATTGTAAAACATGAAGAGTAGGAGAAAAACCATACCGTCTCCTAGCCATTGCTCAGGCAACATCTGGCCTAGTAAGTTTTCGACCTAAAGCTTCAAACAGTGTTTTTCTATCCACTGCAACATCACAACAGTCAGATATTCAGCAAAGAGGGACTGCAGAAAGGTACTGATGTACTAAGTTTTAATTTCAAGAAACCTGACAGTAATAGAAAAGACAAATAACAAAGGGGAAGGAACAATAGCCACAACCTTCTTAAACTTCACTGAAATTTTGAGCTCTAATAATAAGCCTGTCAACTGCCAAGAAAGATATAAATGCAACTTGGTTGGCTTTTCAAAAGTTAAACAACAACACTGAAGTTCATCAGATAACTCTAAAAAGTAATAATAAGCACATATTTCAAACAATAAGAACCAAGACAAGATCGAAAGGGAAGTGAAAAAAAAAATCAAAATCCTACATAATATGTTTGTGGAGAGAAAATTCATGAGGTCATTAATAAGAACCATCACCTCATACACCTAACTCAGTCAAACATTGGCTTCAACCAATGTTTTACATAAGGATAGACATATTACGATTGCATCAATAATGAGGGCATGATTTTGGTTATAATTCTGGCAAAAAATGAGTTTATGTTACTCTTGGATTTCTTTGGCATTGGACCCAAAAAAGACATCACAAAGGAATCCATGAGTTTCACAAACTCATTCTTTACTAGCATTTCTCTCTTAAAGAAATAGACAAATTAACTATAAAATAAGCACAATTCATGAAGCATGACCAATGCAGAAATGCACACACACACACAAAAAAAAAAAAAAAAAAAAAAAAAACTCTGTTCAAACAGTACAAGGTTCTAGATGGACAAGTCAAGGACCATAGAGAAGGACAACTTAACCCTCACCTAATCACAATCCTCTCAGGCCCAGAAAATGAATATCACCATGCATTGGCTATCTCCAAAAGTGCCTCCCAGGGAGCAATCATCAAAATTAAATAACACTCACTTGGTTGGATCACCTAAGGACAATAAATTTTATGGTTGACTTAAGTGAGCAAATAGACTGTTACTCAATAAGAAAAGAGAACAATTGTGTCTTTGAAAGCATATGATATCAAAATCCAATAAGAACTCCAATGGAAACCACTCAATCACCCCATCATCTTGGTGAGATTGGTTTTGTGTGTGTGTGTGTGTGTGTGTCCAAGCATCTCTCTTCTCCCACATGTACCAGGTTACTGCTTGCAGCAGGAGGGTTCTCCACATGATCCTACTTGACTACCAAGGGTAATTGGTGAGCTTGGTTTCAGATTATATATATATATATATATATATATACATACACCAGATTACTTCTTGCAGCAGGAGGGTTCTCCACATGATCCTAGTTGAGTACTAAAAGGGTAACTGGTTTAAATTCCCAAAGGAAGTTCTGGATATCCTAAGGAAAGGAGTAAATGAATCAAAGGATACCAAAAAAGTGATCCCAAATCAAAAGGCACATTTATATTGGAGTAATGGATAAAGAAGCAGTTCATCAACTCCCCATCTAGATGGCATAAGATGTCAGCATGAGGGAAACATCATAAGACTTAAAAATACAAACACCACTGCCAGACCCCTCTATCAAAGCATCTCTAAGATATTCTAAGCTAACTATTCTAGGGATCATTTAGACCCTTGTAGAACAAGAGGTTCCAACAGAGACCAAATGAATAAAATGAGAAAAAAAGGAGCAAAATGATGACCTCAAAAGTTGGAAATAGGATGAGTCCAGGAAATTTTTTGATCACCATAAGATAAGTCCTCTTAGAACCTAAACTTATCCACAAGGACACCATTATACCTAAAAAACCACAAGGAAAAACAAGAAGTATAAACTAATTTCTTGTCACTGGTATATTGAGGCAACTGTATTGGTTAATCCAGCTTCCCAACTAATACACTTTAGGTTATGATATAGCCCTTTTCATTAGCATGGAAAGGCATCAGTTTGCCATGATTTTTTGCTTTTTTATAAATGGTTTGAAAATTGTATTACTATAATGTATAATCAGTTTTCCATGATTATACCTTTTTTTGATAAATAACAGAAAATAGGTTTCATCAAGTCATACTGTTTACAACCATCAGAAAAACAAATACACTGTATATGACAGAAACAAATTCCCCACCCCCCTGCCCCTAGGCCCCTACCAAGAAATCTTTTCTACAAATTACAGCCTGGTCCAGGGCAACCCCACAGCAGAGAATTCCTCCCCACTCCATCTCTTGTTAAAGAATCCACTAACATATTTGCACTTCTAGGGATCCAATTGAACAAGGCATTAAGGGAGGACCCTAGTGAGATGGCCATCCTTACCAAAGCTTTAAATTCCCAAGGTATTTGTTCTTGACCTTTCATCCAGAAAATAACCACTTGACAGTCTCCCTCCACAGCTCCACTATGACATCCCTTAATCCCTATTGATGCAGCAATTTAAACCTTGTATTAGAGCGATCAATTCTGCTATCAAAGACTTCCCCTGTTCCACTGGGCCTGGAAAACTAAGCATAACATTGCCTTCATGTTTGCCATGATTATACATTGGAAACTCTCAAAGAACATAATAATTTTAATTAACTAGGCAAGAGTATAATGTGAATCAATTATGAGAACAAATTTTGACAAACTGACCAAAACAACTTCCAGAATATAGAGGTTGAATAAAACTTTTCTAGATAAACTGTACTAAATGTTATAGAGAGTTACTGTCCTAACATTGAGTGATGATATTTTCTGATTACATGGACCATTGAACTTGATACCAACTAATTGTGAACTGTCTATAAGTTATCATGCTTTTAAAATTCTGTAACCAACAATTTATATGAAGGAAAGAAAAATCGAAAGTTAAGGTTCAAAAAATGAAGCAGCAAAAGTACAAAAGACTATACATTGAGTGATGATATTTTCTGATTACATGGACCATTGGACTTGATACCAACTAATTGTGAACTGTCTATAAGTTATCATTCTTTTAAAATTCTGTAACCAACAATTTATACGAAGGAAAGAACAATCTAAAGTTGAAGGTTCAGAAAATGAAGCAGCAAAAGCACAAAAGACTATGCCTCTAACTAGCAGCTGATGCTTGACGAGGACAAGAAGGCAATAGTATAGAATTATCCCTATCTATCCTCCAAATGATTATCAGGAAATCTACCTCTTCAAATTTAATCTTTTACTACTTCCAAAAAATTGCACACAATTGAACTGTCATTTTCAGGATCATTAACAAAGATTATCAGACCAAAAACTTAATCCACGTTTGCCATCAAACAATAAAGAAAAGGGTTAAAGGAACAGAACTGTAACACAGTCTTTTCCAACAGAAAGAAAAAAGTAATCAAAGAAGCTAAGAAACAAAAAGGCAATGAAGAATAAAATCATAGCTTATAAAATAACACTATGGAGAAGGAGGATCTAACAAGTAAAGCTTAAGAGTTCATTAGATCAAGAAAACCACAAGAATGTAGCAATAAGGAAGAAAAATGAAATATAACAAAACAAAGAGATCAATAACACTAAGGAAGACTTAAACCTCCCTAACGTTAATCCTAAATAATAAGACCTCCCCTCTCTTTTCAAGATGGACTTAAACCTCCCTGTCCATGAAATTGCTTATAGTTGAACTTTTTTAAAATCGAAGTTTTTCTAAAATCCCAATTTTTCCCTCTTATAGTCCTTTTAGGCTTTTACCTTGACTCAAAAAAAGATAAAAAAATTAAAAAAAAAAAAAAACCTGAAATCCTGGAAGGTCTGTTGTAAGCTATAACAATTCTTATTTGAAACAGGTATAGGTTCAATGTTCAAGAACCATTTTCTTGTAGCTCAGGATCACCTGCATTTATTTCTCCGAAAACTCCTAGTGAGTCCACTGAACTAATGAGTTCTCTCTCTTTTCTCTCCCAAGCCATCATTCTCACTTGGAGAGAGAAACAAGAGAACTTCACAGAATTCTTCTCTAAAAGAGTTTGTGGCCAGATCAACATTGGAACTCACGACTTGCATTTATTAATGGGCATCAATCAAATCTAGCCATGACATAAGGCTTACTAAACTGTTTACTTTCTTCTTTTTTATTAAAATATAGGACCCTTCAAATCCATCAACTTGATTGAATATTCATCTCCAGAGTATCTGCAACTGAGTTTTTTTATGAATCAAGAACCCAATTGGATTTTCATTAATTTCAAAACTAAACATTAGTTGTGATCAAAAGAAATTTAAATTTACATTTCAGACAACCTTTTTTTCTAAAAAAATAGATATCAAAATTCTTGAAAAAGAAAAACAAAACACGGGCTGAATAAGAAACTAACAACATACAAAAAAAGAAATAATGAGCTCTCTCTCAAGTATACTGTATACAAATAAAAGATTTGAAATTGAAAGGAACGATTTTGTTTCACTTGATCATTATGGCCTTGTACAAGGCATATGGTCTGGGATGATTGGCAGCAGTGATGCAAACTCTGATTTTTCTCAGGCATACGCATTGGACAATTGAAATAAAGAGGTATTTCTTCTCAATGGAGATCTGAAAATGGTCCATCCCCTTTTTTTTTTTGGAATTTTCATCTTCTTTTTAGTACGAATGTTCATCTTTTTATTTCTTATCTTGTGCTTGATAATACATATCCGTTGATACCCAAAACTCTCTGGTGACAGAGTTTCCAATATTTTGAAAATTTGAAGAATCAATGAGGGTAAAAGAGGCATTTTATTACTCTGTTAGACATAACTTTAACAGAGGAAGTCCTAGTCCAATTTGAAAAGAGAGGGGAGGTTTTAAGTATTTTACCCTAATACTAATAGTTAGAACACTTTCTTTTTTCTTGGTTGATAGATTGGAAATGTACCAGACACTTCAGGGTCGCTCTGCAGATTCAGGAGAAAGCAAACAAATCAAGAAGGGAATAGACCAAATTTACCAAACAGTTCAGACAAGGCATAATGTATTCTTACTACTCTGCTAATCCCTCCATGGAGTGTGTGCACACAAGCTTTGAATCTCTTAATTAAAGAACGAAAAAAAAAAAAAAAAAGTCATTGCTCAAAACTGAAAATAATATATATACACTGCAAGAAAAGAAACACCTACAACTCCCAGTAAACCAGAAGATTTCTTCCTACCCATATCCCCCCAAGCCAGTCACTCAATCACCCAATTTCAGTTTCCTTTATCTGAAATTCTGTACAGTTGCAACCTTATCACCCTCTCATGCTTCTCAATCCTCACCAAATGCCCATTATAATGCAAATACTAATCCTAATAATAATAAAGACTTCTACTGATCTACAACATTACCCAGAGCGAGATAATTATCAAAAGACTCAACACCCATTCAACCTACTGTAATCTCATCTTCATCTTACGCCTTGTTGAACTCAAACCACCTCTTAGCTTTAATGAACTTCATAACGAAGTATAACGCAATGCCAAATGCAGTCAGCGAAGCACTCAGCACAAAAACAATCTTCTTCGAGATCGCCATTACAAAGAGGAGAAACCCAGTTGGTACCAAACACATAAGAATCACTACCGGCATCCCTCCCGGAACCTTATACGGCCTCTTCAGTGTTGGATACTTCCGTCTCAGCCAGATAAAGGATGCTATCTCCAGTAGCATCCCCAAACTGTACAGGAAATTCGCCGACGCTATTATATTGGTGAAGTCCATGAACGATACTCCAAGCGTGATCGCGCTCGAGACCAAGATACCGACCCAGGGCGTATTGAACCAGGTTGATCGGGCTGCGCAGAATCGGGGCAAGAAACCGAGGTCGCCCATTCCCAGAAACTGGAAAGAGGAGCTGCTCAATTGGGCTTCGAAGAGTCCTATCGCAGATAGGACAACGCCAATTTCGACCCAGAACTTCAACCACTTTCCGGCGATCATTCCGGCGGCGTCGGCCAAAAACCCATCAGCCCAACTGGATTTTTCTAAAGGGAGAGCACCCGTTGCGGATAAGAGAGGGAGCAAGTAGCACAAAACAGTGAGGAAGCCAGCCGAGAAGAGCGCTTTCGGGAACGTCTGCTGGGGTCGATCGACTTCTCCGGCTAAGGTGCTTGCGTTATCCCAGAAATTCAAGTTCCAGAACAGCGTGTTGAAGAACAAATTCCAGTCTTTACTTTTTAACCCTCCAGAGCCCAGACTGAGCCACCGGCGAGGACGAATTCTGGGCAACGAGATCACGACCATTAGGAGGAAGGGCGCGAGAGAGATTAAACCAAGAACAACGGCGGTGTATCCGACTATGGTCAGTCCAGTATAATTAAGGAAAGATAAGAGCACCGTCGATAAGATAATAGCAAGGTAGCGAGGTAAACCAGAAGAGAAGATTGGCAAGACCAACTTCAAGTAATCGGCGCAAAGGACAGGGTAGGCAGCGTTGTTGATGACGCCGCTGAGGAACTTCCACGAACCCATGAGGGATCCCCAGAAGGGACCGAAAGCACGGTTCGCCCATATGACGTACCCGCCGTTTCCAGGGAATGTGGTGGCGAGCTCGGCGGTGATGAGAGCTTCCGGGATGGACCAGATAAGAGGGAATATCATGAACCCCAGAATAGCGAAAAGTGGCCCGGCGGCCTGCACGGCCGGCTCTTCTCCGAACGGACCCCCAGAGACTTCGAAGTAGATGAGAAAGATAAGTGGGATGAGCTTCAGTTTCTTTGCTTCCGGACTGGCTGTGGTAGCAGTGGTGATGGGGAGTTGGTCTGTCTGGAGTGGCTCATATGAAGCTTTCAGAGGAGAATTTCCCATGGTGGTGAGTTCTCCTTCTCCAACCCCAATCCCTCCTTTTCCTCCTCCTCCTCCGTCTCCGTCTCCGTCTCCGCCTCCTCTTGATTGCACCTCAACAGCCATATCAAAAGCGAAGTTGAGTACATAACCAGCGCACACACACCCCAATCAATCAGTCCGGATATCTTATTTATATAACAGTAGAATCTGACGGTTCAGAGTCCTACTTCACAAGGATAGAAGAATCTTACTTCTTCACAGCGACTCGGAGTCCCTCGAAAGTCGTAACAACTATCAACAGTGTACACGTCAATGTTTCTCTCTTAATAGTACCCAATGATTGTAACGTATGAAACATGAATTCCTCCGTTAATAATTTACCAAAAGTACGGACAAGATTAATGCAAATTTCAAAATTATATTACATATAAAGATTCAAAAGGTCAAAATTATACTACATACAAGTCATTGGAAGGGCAACCCTCGACTATTCCTAGGCTCGCTACAAAATAGTTCGCAAGTGAAAAGCGCGAGCTTTTCTGAGGAAGCTTCTCATAGACCGTATCGATTAAACTGTGCATTGACAGCTCAGTCCGTGTTCTTTTAATAGCCTATGCCTACGTCTCTCAGCAGGCGGAGAAGTGCCTGCCCTTTGGATACGTGTCACCCATCCGAGCAAGGGGTACGTTGCAACGACCACTTGCGTAGTCCTGGCAGGTAACGGCTGTGGCAGGGGCCCAGTGGCGCTTATGCCCGATCTGACAACAACGCCCCTATAAAAGCCCTTGAGGTAGAAGGGAAAAGGATCTTCAGACTTTTGAATACTTCTGCATCTCATACTCTAACTGAATACATCTTTGCTTGCGAGCTAATCTCTCAAGCACAGTGATAAAGCGCGACCTACACTCTTAGCTTTCGCACTCTTCTTTTCACTTTCCCCTGCGTTCTGACTTAAGCATCGGAGTATTTCCACCAGGTAAACCCCCGGGATTCCTTCTTTTCCATCTTCTCAGGTGTCGTCCGTTGCCAGCAAGGAGCCAATCCACAGCCAGCTAGGAGTGCCTGGATCGTGTCGCATCATTTGGCGCCGTCTGTGGGAAAGCTTCAAAAAGCCTCCCCTTAGCTTCTACAACTCCCTTTTTAAGATTTAGCACCCATGGCTTCTTCAAGCAATGTCGGGCGTAGCATGGAGATGGACATCGCTAGGGAACAATTCCAGGTTCCCGTGGTCTGCATTGGGCAATTCACCACTCCCCGCTCGGTGGACGGAGTCCCTAGCCTGAACGTGCCACAAGCAGTGGCGCCTGTGAGTGTTCCCCTTCCCCCCTCTGTTGACACAACCTTCGTTGAACCAACTGTTGTCCCTCTGGCGACCAGCCAGAACCAACTTGACGATTTGATGCAGTGCATGCAGGCCATGCAAGCCCAAATGTAGCAGCTTCAGCAACACTAACTCTACCAGCAGCAGGTGCTGCATCACGTCTCTCAGTGTCACTATCAGCAACAGTTTCCTCAGCTGCCTCAACCTCAGCCTCAGTTCCCTCATCGGCACTCGGCCTCGCGACAAGCTAGGTCTCGCCGCCAGGATTAACGCTCTCCTCGCCAAGAAGAGGCTTCCCAAAACCCCCCTAAAAGCCAAGCCTCCTCCCGCGGCAGAAAGGAAAGACCAGTCACTCCAGTCTCGCCACGGGCAGTCAGGTTGGGAGGACCCCGACTCGCCAGGTCTACATCACCCCAGCAATCGAAGTTCGAAGCCCCATTTCTGGAGAACCGGTTCGAGATCCTGACTGCAGACCCTAAGCAGAACCCCTCTGTCTGCAGCCATGTTGTTTCCTGTGCAAACTATCCCTGACAATACGGAGGCGAGCAGCACCAACACGGAGCCCGCCAAGAAGCAAAGACGCCCCCGCCGAGTGCGCCAAACTGCCACCTGCGACCTGCCCGAACTCAGAAGCAAGAAAGAGGTAAGCTCGGGTGAAGTAAAAGCTCCTCTACTTTCCGTTCCATCCCCCCTGTCTCCCGAGCTCCTGGCCGCTCCAATGCCCAAGGACTTCAAACTTCCCCCTCTTGATAAGTATGACAGGTCGTTCGACCCGAATGATCATGTAGATGCTTTCTAGTCACAAATGCACCTGGAAAGGGCCAGTGAGTCTTGCATGTGCGTGGCTTTCTCCACCACTTTCAGAGGAGCGGCCCGCACGTGGTATCGGAACCATGCACCCGGATCGATAAGAAGCTGGGCATAGTTCGCACAAGCCTTCACGTCCCACTTCGTCACCAGCAAGCGGTGTCCGCGAACTGAGGAAAGCCTTCTCAGTATAGTCCAGAGAGAGGGAGAGTCCATCCGGGGCTATATCAACCGGTTCAACGATGCATGCATGCAGATACCGCGCCTAGACCTCGCAGTGCGCCTTGCAGCAGCCAAGAAGGGCGTGACGCACAATGAATTCAAGTAGCACATGGTTGTCAATCATCCGGCGACCATAACTGAATTCCTCAAGCTCGCAAACAGGTTCATAGCCACAGAAGAGGAGATCAACCAGAAGGGCGAAAGCGCGCCCGAAAAGAGAAAAAGAGAAGGGGAACCTTCCAGCCAAGGAGATAGCCGGAAGAAGTACTTAGCTCAGGGGGCAAAGCTGAGTCAGCCATTCCAAGCCCCTGTAGCAGGCCGAACTGACTACACCCCACTGAATGCTAAGCGGGCCAAAATCCTGATGGCAATCAAGGATGCCCCGTACGTGAAGTGGCCACCCCGCCTGAGGGGGAATCATAATGAAAGGAATAAAAATTTATATTGCAGCTTTCACAGAGACCACGGTCATAGTACCAAGAACTGTAAGAATCTCCGCGATGAGATAGAGGAACTCATTCGTCGCGGATATCTAAGGAATTTTGTACAAAATAATAATAATAATAATAAAGCAGGTCAGCAAGGAGAGCACGGTAAGGATGTTCCCGAGTCCAGCAACAGGCCGGTAGAGCAGTCGTAGAGGCAACCCCCGGAAGAGAGGCCAGTTCGGGGCACCATCCACATGATAGTTGGAGGCTCGATCGTTGCGGGTTGTACCTCGGCGACAACTCGGACATCAGTTCGTGAAGCTTCCAGAGAAGAGCAGAATCCTCCTAAGCGGCCTAAGACAGAGGAACCGATCTTCTTCACGGAGGACGATGCGCACGGGGTTCACTACCCCCACGATGACGCACTCGTCATAAAAGTAAGGATCAATGATTTCGAGGTCAGGTGCATCCTCGTTGACTCAGACAGCTCGGCGGATATCCTCTTCAAAGCCGCGTTCGACCAGCTTCAGCTGTAGGGAAGTGACTTGAAGCCCGCGAATACTCCCTTAGTAGGCATCAGTGAAGAAGAAGTCAGGCCCCTGGGGAAAATAACAGTACTTGTGGAAGTCGGCGCATGGCCCAACGTAGTAAGGCTCAACCATGACTTCTTAGTGGTCGCGACCCCCTCCCCGTACAATGCCATAATAGGCTGACCGATCACCCATGCCCTACGGGCGGTGGTTTCCACTTATTACTTGGCAATGAAGTTCCCTATGGACTTCGAAGTGGGGGTAGGACGGGGCGACCAGTTTGAGTCTCGCAAGTGCTATGTTGCCACCCTCAAGGGAAAGACGAAGGTGGCTGACAATCTCGAACTGGAGCGACCTACGGAGCAAGGTGAAGAACGAGCTGCAACTACGGAAGAAACAGTTGCTATTCCAACTTCAGCGGGAGACCCATCTCGGACACATCATATCGGAGTTTCAGTCCAGGAGCCCTTGCGATCCGAACTAGTAAGTTTCTTACTTCAAAATTTAGATGTTTTTGCATGGTTCGCGGCAGAGGTGCCCGGCATAGACCCTAATCTCATAACTTACAAACTCAATACTGATCTTGTAGTTAGGCCCGTTAGACAGAAGAAACGCAACCTAGCCCTAGAGCGATGGAAAGCAGTCGACGAGGAGGTCGCGAAGCTCCTCGCAACCGACTTCATAAGGGAAGTTCATTACCCGAGCTGGGTAGCCAACCCCGTTCTGGTAAAGAAGGCTAACGGTAGGTGGCGCATGTGCGTCGACTACACTGACCTGAACCAAGCCTGCCCAAAAGACTGCTTCTCCCTCCCCAGAATTGACCGCCTAGTGGACGCGACCTTGGGGCACGAGTTGCTGAGTTTCTTAGATGCCTATTCGGGCTCTAACCAGATCAGGATGAACCCGGCGGACGAAGAAAAAACTGCCTTCATAACAGAGTTTGGTCTGTATTGTTACAAGGTTATGCCCTTCGGATTGAAAAATGCTGGGGCAACCTTTCAAAGGCTTGTAAATAAACTATTTGAGCCATTAATTGGCAGAAAAATAGAGTGTTATGTAGACGACATGGTCGTCAAAACCCAATTTCTCACATGAATTAATACAAGACTTACGTTCTGTCTTTCAAATTCTGCGACAATTCAACATGAAGTTAAATCCAAACAAGTGTGTCTTCGGTTTTACCTCGGGTAAATTTCTAGGGTACATCGTCAACCAACGCGACATTGAAGCCAACTCGGATAAAGTTAAGGCCATCCTAGATGTGAGACCACCCTGGAAATTGAAGGAGGTTCAGAGGTTGAATGGCCGCATAGCCGCCCTGAGCCGCTTTATGTCCAAATCGGCAGACCGCTGCCTGCCTTTCTTTAAGGCAATTAAAAGCAAAGGGTTTGAGTGGACCCAAGACTGGCAGCTCGCGTTTGACGAGCTCAAAAAATACCTCGCTAGTGTGCCAATCTTAACCTGGCCCGAAGAGGGCGATGTTTTAGAGTAGTACCTCTCGGCAAGTGACGAAATGGTCAGCTCGGTATTGATAAAGGAAGTAGACCGGGTCCAACGACCCATCTACTACGTTAGTAAAGTATTGCAGGGAGCAGAGACGATATACCCAGAGATAGAGAAGCTAGCCTACGCACTGGTCATCGTAGCTCGAAAGCTTCGCCCATACTTCCAAACTCATACTGTTATCGTCCTCACCGACAAACCTTTGAGGCAAGTCTTACTTAAGCCCGAGGTCTCTGGTCGACTGACGAAGTGGGCCGTTGAGCTCAGCGAGTACGACCTCCAATACAAGCCGCGAACTGCTATTAAGGCCCAAGCCTTAACAGATTTCATTGCGGAGTGCACTTTCAGCTCCGAAGTCCCCAGGCCGGTTGAGCCCGCGGCCCCCAGTTCGAGCAAGCCCGGATCTCCCAGGCTAGTTGAGCCCAAGCCCCGTGAGGTAGTAGCCAGTGTGGCATCTCTCCTACTTAGGCCAAGTGTGAACTGGGATGAGGAGCCCTGGATCCTTCACGTAGACGGCTCCTCGAACCAGTAGGGCAACGGAGTCGGAATAGTTCTGCACGGCCCAAGTGGCACAAAACTGGAGTACGCACTATGCTTCGAGTTTGTAGCATCCAACAAGGAAGCGGAGTACGAAGTGTTGATAGTTGGGCTGGCGTTAGCCAGAGAAGTAAAAGCCAAGCATATCGTCATCTGTAGCAATTCCCAGCTCATAGTCAACGAAGTCACAGGAGATTACGAAGCTCGCAAACCGACCATGATTGCCTACTTAGCCAAAGTAAGAGAGGATCTGCTCAACTTCCAGTCACACTTCATCAGGCAAATCCCGAGCTTGGAGAACGCTGAGGCCGACGCTCTGTCCCGGTTATCCAGCACTAGCGACATCACCATGAGGACCGTGCACATAGAGGACCTGCCTTGTTCTAGCATTCTCAGGGGGGTAGAGGAGGTCGCTCCCATCGTTCAAGCAGAACCAAGCTGGATTGACCCGCTTGCAAACTTCTTGCTACACGGGACCCTCCCCGTGGACCGCAATGTCGCCAGAAGGGTAGAGCGTCAGGCGGCCAAATACGTCATAATAGACAGACGACTGTACCGAAGATCCTATACGCTACCCTACCTGCGCTGCTTTAGACCTACCGAAACCGAGCTCGTACTCCGCGACACTCATGAGGGTCTGTGCAGTGGACACTTGGGAGGCAGGGCCCTCGCCCAAAAAGCACTACAACAGGGGACTATTGGCCAACAATGGAAGCAGACGCCATCGAGCTCGTCAAAAAATGTGACAAATGCCAGAAGCATGCCAATATCCACCATCAGCCCGTTGCCGACCTCAAGTATCTCACCAGCCCGTGGCCTTTTGCATAATGGAGTATCAACATACTTGGACCGTTCCCGCCAGCGGCAGGCCAGAGGAAATTCTTAGTAGTAGCAGTGGATTACTTCACCAAGTGGGTAGAAGCTGAACCTCTTGTAACAATCACAGCCCGGAACGTCCAAAACTTCTTTTGGAAGAACATTGTGTGCCGCTTCGGGTTACCACGGGTACTAATTTATGACAATGGCAAGCAGTTCGAGGACATCAAATTCTAGAGCTGGTGCCAAGATATGGGGATACGGCAGAATTTCACTTTGGTTGCACACCCTCAAGCAAACGGTCAAGCAGAGGTCACGAACAAAGCCATCCTCTGCGGACTGAAGGCGCGTTTGGACCGAGCTAAAGGATTGTGGGCAGACGAGCTACCCAGTGTTCTATGGGTTTGCCGAACCACGGAGAAAACTGCCACAGGAGAAACTCCCTTCAACCTCACCTACGGTACCGAAGCAGTTATCCCGATAGAGATTGAAGTACCTACGCTGCGACTAGAAGCATACAATGACAAGAGAAATGAAGATGAGCTACGTACCAACCTCGATCTACTCGACGAAGTAAGGGACCTCGCGTATATCAGGACCGCAGCTTACCAGCAAAGAGTAGCTCGGTACTCTAATGCCAGGGTTAAGAAGCGAAACCTCCGCGTCGGTGACCTGGTCCTCCGTAAAGTTATGGTACCTAAGCCCGGTGTTGGCAAGCTCGGGTCTAATTGGGAACATACGAGCTCGAGACCCTCGAAGGGAAACAAGTACCTCGGGCATGGAATATTGTCAACTTAAGACAATATTACATGTAACAACTGAGTAGACCACGAGTCACTCCCAGAGCCTAAGGGCCAAAATGCCGAGCTAACGTGACCTTGGCGCAATAAGACCCAGTTGCCTCCATAGCATGGGCAAACTTCAAGGGCAGACTATGTCACTCCCCCAGCTTACGGGCTAAAACACCGAGCTAACTGAGACCTCAGCATCAAAAAAGACTTAGCCACTTCAGTGATGAAGGCAAAGTATGAAATATCAGAGGCGTAAACAGCTCGGGTTTAAACCCCATGAAACATAGCTTGTCTCAATGTGTTGGTCGAACTAAGGAATAACCGACAAGTGTATGGTTCAAGACACATGGTAATCACTTCGCCGTGCACCATAGAGATGCCTTAAATGATTAAGGGACAGTTCGGGATAACGACTATCAAGAGGTCCTATTTCGGGTATATAGTTCTAATAGCTCAGGTGTTGAGATCGCCTTGGCAAAAATAAAGAGCACATCATACTTGGAAGAAAAAAGAAGAAATTTCATTAGCATTTAAAAAAAAAAGAAAAAAAAGAAAAGAAAGAAAAATAGCAAATGACAAAGCAATAACTGAGCTAAACAGCTCGGGAAAGTCTGATAGAGTGAAAGGGCACAACCGCTCAACAAAAGATCTTTTCAAGACCGGGTTTATGGCACCCAGGAGCCACCGGAAGTCCAGACAAATGCCATCGAAGCCTCAGGGATCCGCCTCCTCATCCTCGTCCTCCGGAGAGTCAGACTCCTCCTCCTCCGCCTGGTCCGCCGTCTCGGGAGGCAGACCTTTCATGGTGATGCCGTTGAGGTTGAGCCCGGAGAATTTCTTTCGGACCAACCACCGGCAGAGCTTAAACCTAGAGCAGTACGAACTCGAGCCATATTCTACCTGGAGGTCATGATATTCCTGGGAATCTTTGAAGTCCCAGATTGCCTTCTCTCGCTCGGCCTCCACCATGTTGTCAAAGTTCTAAGTTTGATCCAACAGAGTGGACTCCAAATCCCGAACCTATTGGCGAAGGAGCTCCCTCTCCGCTGCCATCCTTGACGACTCCTCCCTGTAACGTGCATTCTCTTCAGAAAGCCTGGCAATTTGCGCCTCCTGGTCTCAGACGAGCAGCTCTTGGGACTCGCTCCCCTTGCGAGTGTGAAGGAGCTCGCCCCGAGTCCGGTCGAGCTCGCCTTGAAGCTTCTAAAGGTTGACCTTCTGGTTATGAGCGTCGCAGGAGTGGACGTGCGTTTGGAGGGCCATGGCGTGTATGGCAGTGTTTACCTGCCAACAAGAGACAGGAGTCAAAAGACATTAAAAAAAGGAAAGGAGGGCAAAGGAAGATAGAAAGACCACTTACCACCATACAGTGAGAAGCAGCGAGCACGACAAGATCCCCAGGCTCCATCACCCCCCACTTAGCGACCTCCTCGTTGCATATCGCTCTCCGGCTCCTCCTGCGAGCCACACCAAAGTCGTTTACACCCTCCCAGTTCCCCACTGGGAGCTGTAGATAGGGAAACGATTGAGAAGAACCCAGAGGGGCTACCTCTTGCTGTGGGAGCTCGCCCTCCTCGAGGCTGGCCCCGCCGGCACCCCCTTCGGATGGAGGCGGCAGGACTTCGGGCGGCGGAGAGGTGAAATCCGGCTTGGCAGACCCAAACTCAGTACCCCCGGAGGGGGAGTCTGGTCGGGGCGCGACCTCTTTACTTTGCGCCTCCGGTTGCTTGACAGAAGGCAGCGCGAATCAACACCTGACATGATGGCTACCAAGAAGAAACCGTAAAGTGTCAGTTTGGTGAGAACGAAGTACATGTATATACACAACATTGTGACAAGGTACTACGCGACCTAAAGAGGCAACCTACCCGGGCTCAGGCCGGCCTGAACGAGCTTCTCCTCGGTCAAGTAATCCGAACAAAGGAAGCAACTGATGCCCAGGACAACATCGTTTTTTGAGTGTCCGGGTCCAGCTCGACCCCAGAGTCATGAACGGCGCCCCTCCAAGAAGTAGGGAAGGGCCACCCCTCAGGGTTACGAACCAAAAAATAATCCCGCTTCCAGGCGGGAATTTTATTCGGAAGCTCGTATAAGAGCTTATAGCCACGGCGGGAAGAGGTAGTAGAGACGCCTCTCCGATGGAGCCCCGGGAGTGGCATTCTTTATACAAAGGATAGCAGAAAAAATGTCGAGGTTCAAGGGAAGACAGTATTCACAACACAAGGATATAGTCCCAACCATGTTCCGAATTGCGTTGGGATGAAATTGATCGATGATGACGTTAAAGTGGTTTAGCACCTCCACTATCAAGGGGTGTAGGGGGAGACGCAGGCCAGCCTTGAGCTACTCCTAGTAGGTGACAATCTCATTGGGACCATGCTCCCATGGAAAGTTACTAGTGGGAAGACAGTAGATGAGATCCCAGGGAAGGTGGAAATAGCTAATTAGAGACCTAAGTCTCCCCTTTATCATGGAGGAAGGGCCGAAAGTCTCCGGCTCCCTTCCCCAGGAAGTGGAGGCTCCGTCACCGTAGGTCTCCCGGGCCCCCGGGGCCTGTTCCCAAGCTCCCCCTGAGCTCGAGGGAGCATCATTATCCCAGTCACCGCCCCGATGACGAGTGTAGTACGGGTACCCAAACATGAATGATAATAATCGAGACTCACCGAAATGGACGGGACGAAGTGAACTGAAGAACTCGAGTAGACTTGACAGATGCGCGACCTCAGAATCCGAAGACAGCAAGATGGCGTGAGGGAAAATGAGACCTAGAGGGCCCTTCTATTTATAACCTCCACGCCACTGATTCAACGGCACAGATTAAGGCAGATCCGACGGTTCGCAGGTGTACTAACCGCACGCCTTCTTAAAACCGAAAAGTGATTGGCTGTACGTCTCCCATGATTGAGGTAATGACAGCTGCACGACATCCGAAGTTAAGATCCACTACAACACGTTTTTGGAATTCGAAAAGTTAGAAAATCTCTTGATTCCCGCAAACGCATTTAATGTGAGTAATCTATCAAGTTTGAATTTTGGTCAAATCAGTCCATCATACTTCGTGAACTCCTTGCGCTAAGGCAACGCTCTCAGCCCAAGGAGTGGGGGCAATTGATGGAGGATGATTTGGCTCAACCTACAAAATGATGATACGTGGACCTAACTCAGCACGAGCAACATCTCAGCATCATAGCCTGATAATGGCTAAGTAACGAGCCTATAAAGCAGCTCGTTGTATCATAGCTCGCTGAAGAAGGAGCTCGCTACAACACGAGCTCCGGGTTCCCCGAGCTACCCCGAAGGGGATATTCCGAGGCTACCTTAGCTCGCAAGCTAGGGAAATCAGCTCGCTCAAGCCCCTAAGCAGATAAATCATTAGAAGGGCAACCCTCAAGTATTCCTAAGCTCGCTACAAAATAGCTCGCAAGTGAGCAGCGCGAGCGTTTCTCGGGAAGCTTCTATCTGACAAACCATACCGATTAAACTGCGCCACGTCCCTTGACTGACGGCGCAGTCCCTGTCCTTTCAACAGTCTGCGCCCACGTCTCTTAGCAGACGGAGGCGTGCCTGCCCTTTGGATACGTGTCACCCATCCGAGCAAGGGGTACATCGCAACGGCCACCTGAGCAGCCCTGGCAGGTAACGGCTGTGGCAGGGGCCCAGTGGCGGTTATGCCCGATCTGACAAGAATGCCCCTATAAAAGCCCTTGAGGCAGAAGGGAAAAGGATCTTCAGACTTTTGAATACTTTCGCACTCTCATACTCTAACTGAATACATCTTTGCTCACGAGCTAATCTCTCGAGCACAGTGATAAAGTGCGACCTACACTCTTAGCTTTCGCACTCTTCTTTTCTCTTTCCCCTGCGTTCTAACTTAAGCATCGGAGTATTCCCACCGGGTAAACCTACGGGAATCCTTGTTTTCCATCTTCTTAGGTGCCGTCCGTTGCCAGCAAGGAGCCAGTCCACAGTCAGATAGGAATGCCCAGATCGTGCCGCATCAGGAAGGTTAGGAATAAAAAGTAGAGCAATCGGCAATGGCTCCCATCTCAGTCGGTGACGTGATTCCAAATGGCACTCTTGGTTATTTCGACAAGAACGGCGACCTCCAAAAGATCTCCTCCATTCACTCCCTCGCTGCTGGTAAAAAGTTCATCTTGTTCGGCGTTCCCGATGCTTTCACCCCCAAACTGCAGGTAATCGAATCCCCCTCCCCGTCATTAATCCTTGTCTCTTTCAGTTCATGGTCTCGTTGCTTTTAACTTTACAAAAATGTTCCCTTCCCGTCAACTCTTTGCTTTGATGGGACCAAGCTTGCTCTAATCTAATTGGGGAACCAATCCTTATCATACAATTCTACTTATTTAATTTGGTTGAATACGGAAGATATTGATACCAGTCTTTTTGCCTTCTATGGTTGGATTAATGATGGATTTATGTGAGTTCCAAATTCTATAGCGAGGAGGACCTCTACAGAATTCTTCAATGAAACAATCTCACGGTCTCCATCAATCCTGGCACGTTCAATCTGCTCCCTCTCCCTAACAACATCAACAATCACTTTCTTCAGTTCCTTCAGTGTTTTAACCATTATGGCAGGCAAGCCTTCGAATGAGGTTCTCTACAGCAAATGAAACAGAGAGTTGCTAAATTCGAGCTCGCCTCTTCGCCAGTTACTCCAATTTCTAGTATGATATGTCCTAGATATCTGTCGTCGCTTCTCGGTGGTGGTGGTCACCGGTTCTTCGTTAGAATAGGATCGTCTCTAGGTGGAATTTCACCAGCATTGAAGAAGGTGGAACATTTCTCTATTCAGAAAGTTATTGGGGATAGTTGTTGTTTCTTTCCAGCACTGGTGAAAGGAATGGCTATCAACAAGGGCATTACTCTTACTCCTCGGGAAAAGAGAGATGATGTAGATTAATTGCGGGTGGCTGTGAAAGAGGTCATATGTTATGATGATAAAGAATGGAGTCAGTATGAAGAGGCATTGATTGCAACTACTATAGATGAATCTCTGAAACGATACTGCCAATGCATTGAAAAATCTGATTTCTGGGGAGGAGAGTCTCAATTATTGGTGTTATCAAAGTTGTGCCAGCAGCCAAACATTGTTTACATACCAGAGCATGAGCATAGGGTGGGAGGATGGGGCACTAGTTTTATTCCTATAGCAGAGTATGGAGCTGAGTTCAGCAAGACATCAAAGGGAAAACCAAGGAAGGTAGTACAGTGGTAGCCTGGTAGGAACCATTATGATCTTCTATCTGCTGTCGTGTCAACTTCATCTCCACAACTTCTCTCCGTCTCTCCTCACCTCTGACATTCTCTTCCATCTTAGCTTTGAAGGCAGCACCCTCAGCGCTCATTCGTTCATTCTCTCTCCAAATTTTTTGGTTCTTAAGCCGCTCCGCTTGTTGGTGGAGTTGAGAAGAGACGAAACCCAGATTAAGGCACTACTTGATCTCAACGGCTATCATCTCATCTTCAAAGTTTCTTCTCAGCCATCAATGTCTGGTTCTGGGCTGCCGAGCAAGAGATCTCCAACTCAAGGGCCTCCTTGGACTGAATAGGCGAGTTGACCTATTGATCGGTGTAATCCGTTCTTCACCAGTAGTTATTTCAGTACCCATTTTACAAAAAGGGTAAAACGGGTATTTGAAAAAGTTTTATGCATAAGCTAAACATTTTTCCGTTGGGTCAATGACGAAAGGGAGGGTTTTGTCAATTTTTTAAAAGTTTAGGGGAGGTTTTTGTTAGAATAAAACTATAAGAGAAGTTTTATGATTATTAGAAACTTCAGGGGAGGTTTTTGTATTTTACCCAATATTTTTTTTTTGTATTTTATCCGATTGCAAATTACATCCGTACATTAATACATTTAGGGATGCAAATGGATCGGATCACGATCCGAAATCCAATTCTATTTTGTCGAATTTTGATATCCCATGTCGAATTTTCAGATCATAATGGTTAAAAGGATCCTATTAAATTTTGGATTGAATTCAAATCACCCTCTATTTGATTCAAAAGAATAGATCATATGAAAATAGTTATAAATTTTAAAATTATTTATTTTTATAAAAACACACACATATATATAATAAAAATAGTTGAAAAAGATATTTGTATTTTTTTATGGTTTTTCTTTATATAAACTATCATGCATTCTTACTTTAAATAATTTAATAGTTAGGATACGTGTGATGTATGGGTTTTATTAAGAAAATTTGAGGAAACTATATTTCCAATTAAACGTTGCTCATTTAAGTCCAATTCAAGCATTATTATTATTTTTTTCTATTATGTCTACTTTTTTCCATCTCAATTTCTTGTTTTTTGGTTATTTGGTGATAAGCACCACTAATAACCTCCCTTTACAAAGTCTGTGATTGTGGGAATTGAATCTCTATCTATGCTAGAGTGAACCAGCTAACATGCCAACTAAGCCGCCACCTCTCAAATCAATTGGCTATTCAATTACAATTCAAGTTGTGTTTTAGTGAGAGTGGCAAATTTCTTATGCTTTACAAAAAATTGTATTATTTTTTGTATCTTAATGCTAAATTGAATCTCTATCTAAGTAAGTTAGTTGGTAAAGAATTAACTATAAAACTAACAATTCTTAGATAATGCTGCATTAGTTTTATATTAATTTTAAATGGATACTAGTTTTTAATGTATCTTATTACTTTTTATTAATTTATTGTTTTTATTATATTAATTAGAAATACCAATAGTATTAATTAATTATTATTTTATTTTATTTAAGTAATTTAATAAATTACTTTTGATATGGTCAATTAATTTTTATCATTTTCAAATGGAACATATTCAACGTTTTCAACTCATCGCTAACTCGAATAGTTGAACCCTTCAAACCATCATTGAGTCCTATTTCTAATTGTGGATTTCTAAATAAAACCTATTGTTTTGTAAAAATCATTAAATTGGTTAAAACTCGTTTGACCTAAGTGGTTGAACCATTGACCCTTTGGACCTAGTCATTGGATCACAGGTTACAATATACAATGTATTGAAAACTTCTAGAGGACTTAACCTTATGCTTAGTTGTTTGGTGGGGATGATTTTCCCCCACGGTGATGGGGATGGGGAAATTTTCATCCCTGTTAGTGGGGACGGGGAGAACACTCCCCGCCTCGCGGGGACCCCGATCCCCGCCCCATGGGATCTCCACTAATATATATGTATGCATATGTTATATATGTATATATGTACACATACATCTATGTATTAATATTTCTAGAAATATGGTTGAATATGTTTGAATATTTTTTAATAGGATTAAATTTTAATTATTTTATTTTTATTTTTTTAAATAAAATAAAAGACAAAATGGTTAACATTATAAAAAATCATGGGAATGGGGATCCCTGTGGGGATGGGATGGGGATAACCTTGTCCCCGTTAGCGGGGATGGGGATGGGGAGAGGCTCCCTGTCCCCGCCCCGCCCCATTGTCATTCCTAATTCCAATTTCGTCTGATCAAACAATTGGAATCTCTGATTCCATACCACTATTTAAAACTAAATAAAAAAGTACAATTAGATATAAAATAATACACACACAATGTAATTATATTATATCATATTATACATATACAAATGGATGGTGTGTCATGGTTTGACTTATTCAACCTGAACAATTGAATCGTTGACCCATGATCGACTTAAAGTAAAAAACAATTCAACCTCTACTTCGATTTATAAAACACTAGTTTTATTTGTTGAGTGAAGTAATATTTATTCTAAAATGAAAATTACTTAGTTTATTAGCTTAAAAAAATATAATTATATTTTAAATAGATGTAGATTATTTAGCCTAATAATACATCATTGATTATCTGGACATTTCAATATAATTATTTTTATTAATAATTATAATTTAATATAAATATATAATGTGCATAAAATTATAGTTAAATTGAAAGGGATATAGATAAATGTAAAATTAAGGAATTTTAGGCAATTTAATGGAGTAATGGGGAGGAGAGAGAATTAATGGCATGAATTTGAGAGAGTTAATGGCAAAATTAATGACAAGAGATAATTAAAGGAGTTACTAAGAAAGAAGAGAGATGGTAAATGGTTAGTTAATGAGAATAGATAAAAGTCTTAAAGTTTATTGGCCATTTTGAGTTATTTTTGTTCAATCTTAAAATTAGAAAAAAAAAAAAAAAAATGAAAAAAAAAGAGTAAGTGCCTTTAAATTGGACCAAATCTGATTCAATTTCTCATATATTAAATTGGATCAAATCTGATTCAGATTTTAATTGATGCTTGTGAGATCCAATCGGATCTACAATTTGTATTATTGAATTAGATTGAGATATTACCCCAATTCGAATTTGATTCGATCTGTTTGCATCATAAATGCATTCTTACCAAATACCAACAAAACTGAACCATAGTGTGTGTATGCATTGAAATGCATTTGCACTCTTCCCAAATAGAGCCCTAAACTTTACTCTCATTGCCTCACTTTTTGAAACCTCTAGAGACCAAGTTCAGATCTCCTGCCAATAAAATTCGTTCCAATATGATCTTACATCGCACATCACATACATGATGGGTCCTACTTTCTTGGGAAATTGGGTCTTGTACCAACCGAATAAAATGAATTTTTGAAAATCAAAATAAAAAATGAAAACTGAGCCAAAACCAAATTTTCTAGTTTGGTTTACAATTATTTCAATTAAAACTGAATTTCATTAATATACATAAAAATTGTATATTATAATGTATATAATATATATGTCTGTGTGTATGTATATATACATAAAATTTCATTATAATATAGTATATATGATATGTTAATAATGAAAGTCAGTTAATTCGGTTAACCAACTTTAGAATTTTGAAAACCAAAACTGAATTAACCCTAAATGAAAAAACCAAAACCAAAGCTTTCGGTTCGGTTTTTCAGTTTTAACTGAATAATGTTCACCCCTACCAACAGATATTGCAATTGTGCATTGAGAACATCTTGCCATGGAAGACAAGGTATATGTTTTCTAATGCATGATTGCAAAAGGCTGTTTGTGACCGGTTGTTGGGACCCCAATGTTGGGACCTGTTCCCAACTCCTTTCATGTTGGGTCCTAATCTCATGGTGAGATGTGCATAGGGCTATCAATGGGTGAGGTATACCGGGTGGATCCAAACAAACTGAACTGATTATAATGATTTTGGTTCCATGATTTTGTCCAGATTAAAAATTGGGTTGGTTCTGGTTCTTGCCTGTTTCTAATTGATTCAGACATGTAATTGATTTATATATAATATTTTCTTAATTATCTTATATTTTTTTTATTTTTATTATATTTTATGTTTAAAATGGTAATTGGATGAATGATATATAAGATAATTTAAAAATATTTAATTTGTTAATATATAAACAATTTAGTATTATTCTACTAATTTTATTAAGGTTATATCATCAATATTTAAATTTTAAATTAGTATTTAAATAAAAAATATAATTTTCAGTATAATCAGCTCTATTAGGTCAAAACCCAATAGACTCTACTGTTAACCAAAACGGTTCTAGATCTAACTGGCTTTACGTTACCTGTACCCAACCCAACCCGTTGAGTCGTTGACAGCCCCAGATGTTGCAGTTTTATATCATATAAATGGTTTCTACAAATTATTATGATACCCATGTATTCCAGAAACCTACTCTCATCCCCAAAACTGGTTTCAAAAGGCAAAGTTGCCACGTGTCACTCTAGGATTGAGAACTCGAGTCAAAGAGTTGTGGTTTAAATGTTGTGTCTAATCTCATTGACTACCCTATCAACAAGACATGCGGGAGTGACGTTAACCAGTGTTGGTTCTCAAATCTCAATGCAGAAAAGTATATCATCACGAGGAGTGTTCATAAAAAAACAAAAACCCAAAAATGAGCCAAACCAGTCCAGTTTGGGAGTTGCTTTAACTGCAAAATGAGATAAATCCTTAAAATAAGGAATCCCAAATACAGCCTTATTTTGAACGGGGCAACATTAATAAATACTTATTTGAGTTTGAAAAATTGGTTGAATTTTGGACCTGTCAATACTCTCTCTATTTGAAATAATTGTTTTTTTCACCAAACGTTCATAAATGTTTATTGGAATAAGCACTTATTTTTAAACATTTATTCACTAGCGAAGGCCGGATGGGCCCTACTCCGCAAGGGCTGGAATGGAACCGTCGACCCATTGATCCGGTCTTTGGTCAAAAACTATTGAATCGGTCAATGACTCATTGATCTAAGCAGTCGAATTATTGACCCATTGACATGTTCAATGATTTTTGGTTGTTTTCTATTTTTTTAATCGGCCATCTAGGCAACCGGTTCCGTTTTATCCTAACCTTAGTCCATAGTCAAAAATCGTTGAATAGGTCAATGACCCATTGACCCAGGCGGTTGAACCATTGACCCGTTCAATGGTTTTTGTTTTTTTTTTATATGTGACACCAGTTGCCAAATTAATGTTGACCCAAAAACGAGCCATCTATTCGAATTGAACAGTCGAATTGTTGACCCAAAAACCGATGGCTAGAACGGTTCCGTTTTCAAGTTGTATAAATCGCATGCTCAAATGACATAACACATATGATATTGCTTAATGAACCTCACACATTCAATTTTTGGCATGCAATTTTTGTTGTCAAAATCGTCCGTTTTTTTTTAATTGGAAACTATCTAGGCAACCAATTCCATTTTACCCCAATCCTGCTCCCTAGCCAAAACCCATTGAATCGGTCAACGATCCATTGGCCTGAGTGGTCAAACCATCAATCCATTGACCCGTTCAATGTTTTTTGGCTGTTTTTTGTTTTTTTAATTTTTGTTGTCAGAAAGGTCGTCTATTCAAACTAGATGGTTGAATTGTCAACCCAAAAGCCGGTGGCCAGAATGGTTCCATTTTTGGGTTGTATGAGTCACATGCTCGAATGACATAACATGTATGATACTGCTCAATGGACCTTACACACTCAATTTTTTGCTTGTAATTTTTGTTGTCAGAACGGGCTGTCCATTCAAACCTGATTATCGAACCGTTGACCCAAAAACCGGTGGCCAAAATGGTTCTATAAATTTTTTTCTTATAACTTTTTGTTGTTAGAACGGGTCGTCCATTCGAACTGAACGACCGAACCGTCGATCCAAAAACCGGTGGCCAAAACGGTTCCGTTTTCAGGTCATATGAGTCACACATTCAAATGACATAACACATATGATACTACTTAATGGACCTCACAAACTCAATTTTTTGTTATTAGAACGGATTGTTCGTTCGAACCGGATGATCGAACTGTCGACCCGAAAATCAATGGCCAGAATGGTTCCGTAATTTTTTGCTTGTAATTTTTGTTGTCAGAACGGGCCATCCTTTCGAACTAAACGGTCGAAGAGTCGGTTGTCAGAATGTTATTAACAACATTTATCGATAATAGAAGTAATTATACTATTTAATTAAATAATCATTAATGATTGTTTTAATAATACTATTTAGTTATTTTTAATATAACAGTAATTGTTAAATTTATGAAAAGGATTTATTAACAATATTCATTAAATTAATATTTACCAAAATTACATTAAATTAACAGTATTTATTAGTAATAGTCAGTAATTATAATATTTTATTAAATAATCAATAACAATACTTTTAATAACATTTTTAATTGTTTTGAATAGAACAATAATTACTATATTTATTAACAGTATCTATTAATAACAGTATTTATAATTTTAATTGAAAGTAAAATTTAAGTAAATATCTATTTATTAACAATATTTATAATAGCAGTAATTATTAATTATAATCACTAATTATATATTTATTAAATTATTGTAATAATCAGTATTTATTAAAATTGGGTTACTAAATTTATTAACAGTATCTTTTTAATAACAATATTTATAATTTTAATTTAAAGTAAATATCTAGTTATTAATAGTATTTATAATAATAGTAATTATTAATTATAATCACTAATTATATATTTATTAAATTACTGTGATAATCAGTAATTATTATTACAGTATAATTACAGTAATTAATTACTGTAAGTATTATTACAGTATAATTAATTAGTAATTATTGTTATTAATTAGTATTTAATTAGTAATATAATTACACTATTAATTACTGTAATTAATTAGTAATTATTGTTATTAATTAGTAACTAATTATTGGAAACGGGTGCATGTTACTACACTATTAATTACTGTAATTAATTAATAATTAATGTTACTAGTTAGTAATTACTTAGTAATTATTGTTATTAATTAATAATTAATTATTGAAAATGGGTGCTCACACGTGGAATCTACTCGTGCGAGTAGATTCCATTTCCTGAGTGCAGAGAGCACCCATATCCTTTTAATGTATACTAGTAGGGAACCCGTGCGATGCACAGGAAAACCCAATGTCTAATTTGTTGGTAAAAATTATCAAAAGGATATATTGAATGTCGGCTCCTGGTAAATTTCTAAAAGTATATATACTAAATTATTGGTTTTTTAAATATATTAAATAATTTATTTTATTTTTTAAATATATTATTTACAAAATTACACTAATTTATCTTTTATTTTTCAATATAAGTTAATTAATAATTTCTTTTTCTAAAATTTTCCAATACTATACTAATTTATATTAATAACAGAAATAATTTGTGTAAGTATTGGTTCAAATTAATGTTTTCCTTTACCAATACTAATTTATCTTTAATAATTTAAAATGAAAACCACACAATTTTTTAAATAATTTTCCAAAATCTATCAAGTGTAATAAAAATTCCCAAATTTCCAAAATATTCCAATAATTTTCAATAATTATTTACTATATTTTAAAGAAAATTTTCAAAATTACATTAATATATATTTTTTTCTTTTCTTCTCCAAAATTATGATATTTTGTTTGCCAATTTGCAAACTCCACCAACTGTTCCCTGGAGCTATGATTGTTGAATTTATTTTTCAATTTTATAATTTTAAATGACATTTATAAAGAAATTATTGGTTGAAAATTTTGTGTATTCATTGATTTCTAGTAATTTTTCTGAAAAAATAACACAATTTAGTTGTTAGTGTAATAAAATTAATTTTAAGAAATTGTAACTATAGTAAAACATTTATTATAATGATTACTCTATTTAATTACTACACAAAAATTCCAATAATAATTATTTTGAAAAAATAATTAATTTAACTACACTAATAATTATTATTGGAATTACAATTATTTCAAAATTACTGTAATTACATTATTTTGAAAATAACAAATTTTACTATAATAAGTAATGTAACCTAATAAATATTATTACACTAATAAAATTACATTAATAAATTTCTGAAAATATAATAAGATGGAAATATATTTTAATAACAGGGGTATAGATAGAAGAATGAAATCAGGGTCGTTTGACGATAACATTGAGCCATTCTTATTTTTATTAATGGATAAGATATATATAAGATTAAGCACTTCAAATAAGTAGTCCCAAACTGCGCCTTAATCAATAAATTATTTGGTTTCCGAGGACTATGCTGGAGAGAGAGATTTTGTGAGTACAAATTCCGAATTCTAAACCGGCTAGTATTCATCCTTGAAAGTGTGCATAAAGCGGATCTCCTAGAGATTACCTGGAAAGAAAATTATTACAGAGCTTCAGGATTAAACGATGACATGGTTAATAGGTAAAAAGAAATTCAATTAACCTTGGTCCACGTGGAAATGAAATCAACCCATGAGAGGTAATCCAGTCCACCCCGACTTGGTTTGGTTTTGGTAGTAGATTGTCATATTAGGCTAGAATTGCATGAAAACAATGAGGTCCCTTTGATTTGCAGTAAGAATTGGAATTGGAATTGGAATATGATTTCTTCAAAATTAGAATTAGAATGGTCTATTCTTATAGTCTGTTTGGTTGAGATAAAAATGTGAATAAGAATTAAAATAGGCAGAAATGGGATTTCATTCTCAAAGAAGGGGTAGGGAATGAGCCATTTCCCTTAATTGATGGAATGTCATTCCAACAGGAAAGGAAATGTAATTCTAATTTCGCCTAACCAAACAGTTAAAATCGGAATAGGCAATTCCAATTCCGATTCCAGACCCTTCTTCCCGCGAACCAAATGAGGCCTAAATAAAAGAAGTGTGAATGGTTGACAATGATCAACCAACTGTTTTGTTTTGTCGTGAAGGTGCCCCTTGGTTCACTTTTCTTTTTTAATACGTGGTTGTATTGACAGTAAAAGATTCCATCTTCAATCATTGTTGACTATTGATGATAATGGTTTGAAAATTATACCAGTAGAGAGCTCTCGGTGTTACCTAATATTTGCCGCTGGTCATATATTTACGCCTAATTTGTTTGTAGTGAAATTTCATTTTCCAATATAAAAATATGAAAGTGCAAATTTTGATTTATTTTTTATTTTAACTTTTTTATTTTATTTTGTTTGATTGCATTGTATATCAAGTGAAATAAACTTGTAATAAAATTAGATAAATCTATGATGCGAGAAAGATATGATATGGAAAGAGTTTTGAATAATCAAAATCCATCCATGAACTTTGATAAAAAACCCCTTATTTGCTACCACGTTATGATTCCACTTTATTGGTCAAGTTGTTTTTCAAATATCATATCTTTTTCATATCATAGTGACACATCCAAAGCAAAAGTGAAGTAAATTTTGCATTCTTTTCATTTGCAGTTAGGCTGAGTTTGAAAGGAGTACAAATGCAAATATGTAGAGTGCAAAACCTTATATTTTGTATATATTTACGCTGTACATATTTGCATTTGTACTCTTTCCAAACTGAGCCAATGCAAATAAAATTGCATTGCAAGTTTGCAACCAATTGAAACCATGAATATTTCTGAATAAAGAAATGCAATAACCCAAAAATCTTCCTTCTTGGACAACTAATTGTTACTTGCAAGGTTTTGAAAACTATATTGGACCAGTTGATTCAGGAACCATCCAGGCAACTAGTTCCATTTCACCCTAAAACCACTCTTGGGCCAAAAACCATTGACTTGGTTAGTCATCAATGACCCACTGACCCAAGCAGTTGAACCATCAAGGTGTTAACCCAGACAACAGTTTGGACTTTTTTATTTTAATTATTTTTTAAAATCAAAATAGGCCATCCGTTTAAACCAGATGGTCGAACCACTGACCCAAAAACCAATGGCCTAAGTGGTTCCAATTATGGGTCAGTTTTTAAAACATTGGTTACTTGTGTCCAAGGTTCAAAGTATCAGTACACCTCAATACATCGAAAGATGTGTATCAATACTTTGTACCCAATCTTTTTAAAACCCACTCGGAGGTTGACCCAGTTTTTCCACTAGGTCATGGGCCATCGGTTCGATCGGGCAGGTCGAATAGGTCAATCTGGTAATGTCATAATTAAAATATTAAAAAATTATATATTATATATGCATATATGTATATATACATGAATAAAACCTGTATAAATATCTAGAAAATGATATAAAATTATATATAGCTAAACCTATGATGTTTTGCTGCTCGCTGCTCACTGTCGAGCCTATGATAGTTGATGCACAGTCGTCGCTCTGAACTCCAATTATGGAGGTTTGATAGTTGATACAGTCGTTGCTTGCCATTGAGAAACAAAGTTGTGAAGCTTGTGATGTTGTGCTGCCCAAACCAGTGTCACCCAAAGCCCCAAACTCGGCGGTCTAGGGTCTCCCAAACAAAGAAGAATAGCCGATAGCGTTGCCCAAACGTGAGGAATGAGGATGGCGTTTAGCTAGGTGTCATCGGTGGCTGGAGATCATATTCCGTCGATCTTCTTCAGTCATTCGTCCTCTCCTGTTCTGAATCTTGCATAAACTCTAGATCTACACCAGAGAAAGTGATAGAAAATGTAAAAAGAAAAGGGGGGGGGGGGTGCTTGAGTTGGGACTTTTGGGGGATTTTACAAATTTTTAAACCTAAAAAATGTAAAAAGAGAAAGGGGTCAACAGTCGAATTGTCGCTTGTTTGCCGGTTTGTCAATTCAACAATTCAACTGTTTGGGTCGTCCGATTCACTGACTTGTCAACGGTTTTTATGAAAATACTGGGTTTTGTGAGAATCAAACCAGAAAATCAATCGAGTGATGGTTCAAATGATTCAATTGTTCGAGTCAACAGCGGGTTAAAAAACTTATTTGTACCTAACGCAACTTTTTTTTTTTTCAAAATATAAGTCATGGGATAGGTCTTAGACCTGCCCAGCCCCAGCCATTGATATCATATAATACCCCTAATTGGAGGTGTATCATATCGAAATTTTGAATAATCAAGATGACCCCACTTAATCCTCTCACCAGGTTTTGTTATTGGCAAATTAATTTTAAGGAGGTCATGATTGGTTCACCTCCAAGTGAGTCACCTTTCATCTGATGCGGCCAAATTATTTCTCACGTCCCAACGTCCCAGATCAAAACCATTAATATTGAAATCGGTTATCTACATTGTGAATATACCATTTCTAACATTTGGATCAAATACATGGATTCTGAAATGTAGCCATGTCATTGGCTAAGTACATTAACAAACCACAGGTTATTCTCCCAAAGCAAGCAACAAATTATTGATATGTATCATACCATAGTATCCCATGATATGTATTAGTTTCAGGGTAGAATGTGAAAAATATACGAAGAATTGTGAATTTTAAAGAATCAAGATGATCAAAGATTCATACTCATTAGGGAGAAAGAAAATTTTAAAACTTAGCTGAAATATTGCCATTTTCAGAGTATGGTGCATGAAACTTGAATTAGTGATAAAGAATAAATCACAATTAAATCTTTAAGGTTGTTAGAGTCTTTAATGGCAAGTATACATTGTAAAATGAGAACTAGTTGATTATGTAGCTTTAGCCCCCATAACGGCTGGGTGCTATGGACTAGTTGCTAGATGAATCAATGGGTTGGTGGGTTGGTGACGACCAATTGGGATCTGCTCTTCACACCGACCGCACAGTCATATACCATTGTGTATTGGGAATACTTCTCATGAATAATGATAGACAAGCACGGGAGATGTTGTTAATGTGCAGTTGGTATATATTGTGAGATTGGTGTGAAGAGTGTTCTATGAGGAATAGATCCGGATTCATTGGTGGCAGGATGCATACAAAGAGTTCAAATCAGCCTCTCACAATGTCCCACAGCACATCCCCGCCATGTATTAGAAACATTTTCCGATGATGATACCATCATTTCTGATATTATTATCGGGAGATATTCTTGATACACAATAGGAATGTGCTGTGGAACGTTGTGGGGAGAAATCTTGTGGGGGCCTGATTTGATCTCGCATAGAGGAACCTACTTTTTTTGACGATGTGGACTTGTGCCTCCTCAATACAAGATATGTCTTATGACCAACTCAACATTGAATAAATTGGCACACGATTTGGACTTGTGCCTCCTCAATACAAGAGATGTCTTATGACCAACTCGACATTGAATAAATTGGCATGTGCGAGAATAAGCAATATAATTATTTTTAATTTAATATCGAAAGTTTGGATGGGTCCTATTGGCTATTGCATTGAAAAACTACAAGTCAAGATCAATCACATGTAAGAGAATCAAAATATATATCTAATCCAAAGGAGATACAAAGATTTGCACTTGGTAGCATCATTATTTGACGTGAAATAGGATATATCATGTAGGAAAACTCATATTTCATCATCAAAACTCTTGCTCGCACAAGGGTCCAATCTTTCTTGTGAATATCCAACCAATAGTTTTGGTAGGTGCAACTTCGGCATGCTTAGGTTGAGATTTTGTCATTCCCTCTTTTCTAAGAAGAGATAAAGGCTGTGTTTGGTTGCAATGCAAACGTAAATATATACACTACATATTTATTCATTTTTCGGTTCATGAATGTAAATACGATTCACATTTTAAATCGTTTTTGCATTCATCATGTTTGTTTAAAATCGTTGCAAAGATGTGGGCCCATCATTATATGCTCCAACTATCTTATGTTTCAATGCCTCAACTTTGGTCAAAAAGTTAATTATCAAATGAACACAAAATTGTATCTAAAAAATAGGTATAGTAATGCTCTCTTTTTAGAGTACAAAAGTGTCAAAAAATGCATTTTTCCTCTGATAATCATTATTTTTTTACGTTTCAAACAAATTCTCGCAAACGCGAACCGGGGTGCATAAATACCCCGGTTCAGCGTTTGTATCACAAACAAACGGAGCCAAAGTTTTTTCCTCAATGATCTATTAGGAATAGAATGAATAGACTGAATTTGATGAGCATAGTATGTGTAACCACACATTGGGAAGATCTTCCATATATGTATGCTAGATACATGGGGAGATATTCCCAATATGTTACTGGATGCACCCGCTTTTAAAGTGTTTGCAAAGTTTTTGTTTTCAGGAGATCCTATTGCAAATTTGAAGGCCGTGCGACTAATAATATCATCTCACACTAGTCATAAATGCAAAGTGAGAGATTGAATGATTGTGGATATGCATTTTAAGGTTGGCATGGGGTTATAATTCATCTCACAGCCTGTGAAACAGCCATCAAATTCAAATTCAACTAATCGGCTGAGAGGGCCGGGCCCAACGCCAGCTAGCTTGCAGGTAAAGCCTTTAGTTGGTTGTAATGGAAGCGGGATCTACTCCTCATAAATGGGTGCCTCACAAACATACACAGCATGGTAAGATGTGTGTGTGAGGAACAGATCTGGTCTCATTGTAATGAGGACTTAAGATCGAGTCCCACCTTCATCTAGGTTGGGGGGTCTAGGGTAAGGCTCGCAACATTTAATACAATATGTAAAATATATTTCAAACACGACACAAAGTTAGTGGATTTGGGTTTAGATTAGCTGTGTGGGTGTTAAAATTATATCAACCCATTTAGCACAATTAATAAATGTGTCAATTTAAATTTGAGCTATGAACTCAAAAATAGCTTGTTTATGACTTGCTAAATTATCAATATTTAGAGATGTTGCCATGTTGGTTTGGATTAAATATTTAGATGAAATAATATTAATGATATGCAATGATGACATTGAATGGTTTTTATTAGTTTGTTTAGGTAATTGATGATTGAATGCTTATTTTGCTATTTAAATTTATTTAATGTTTACTTTAAATAGGTTAGTCATGTTTATTCAGGTTATACCTCATATGTGTCATTTAGTATTAAAATTGAATGTATTATCAAGACCATATTGTGCTGTGTTGTGTGACTCGGGTCAATAAAAAATGACCTGTTTAAATAAACAAATTACATGGATTGTATCATGTTATTCGACTTATATAATAAATAAATAGTATTGTCTGAATACCTCTACTTTAACACGATACGGAAACACCAATTACCACTCTTATCTACGGATTTGGGTTTCAATGATCTGGGCTTCGAACACCAATCACACATCGGGGTCTCAATGATCTGGGCTTGGGCTGGTCCACATGCCACAAGTTCTAGTTATTTGGCTCGGTTCTAACCGAGCTCAAGTCCAATTTACAGGTTCAATTAATAAACGACCTGAGTTCGAATATATATAATTATAGAAAATAATATATATAATAAAAATATTATAATTTTTAATTTTTAAGGATTAAATAAAAAATATTTTTAATATATGATTTTTTATTTTTATAAAGCATTTTTCTTAAATCGAGTTCGAGCTTATGAGTTTTTGACTCAATTCGAACTCGAATATATATATATATATATATATATATATATATATATATATATAATTATAGAAAATAATATATATAATAAAAATATTATAATGCTTAATTTTTTAAATATCAAATAAAAAATATTTTTATATATAATTTCTTATTTTTATAAAATATTTTTTTTTTCAAATCGAGCTCGAGCTTACGGATTTTTTACTCGAGTCAAGCTCAAGTTCAAGGTTCTAGTTGAAATCAAACTCGAGCCTTGTATTTCCTAGGCGAGCCGAGCTCGAGACTCGTACTATTCAGCTCGGCTCGGCTCGAATCCACCCCTACTTCGGGCCCAGATACAACACAAATGGTACTAGATACCGACCCATCAAATGACAGGAGGTAAATTGGGTATGTGAAAATCGAAAAAAAAAAAATTCAAGGAAATCAAGTTGAAATCTAGTGTGACCAATATCGCATTAAAGGTGATCATGGGCTGGGCCAGTTTTTGGGCTGACTTTTATGCGAAATATTAAATAATTTATATAATACAAAATATTTTATATAACATATATTATATCTCGTATTATAACATTTATATTATATATAATAGACATCTCTACGTACATTAATATTATATATATCATGATAAAAGTATTGTGGACCGGTGAGGCCAAGGTAAGCTTAAAACATTTGGGCCCAGTTCTGACCCGTAAATTTCAGGGCCAAATATAAGGTACAACTTGGGTAGGTCCAATCTGAGCCCGGATCAACTCAGCCTATAATTTTATGTGGGCTAGGGCTGGGCCCAGGCCTAGTTCTCAGGTAATTTGAATCTGGTCTAATCTTATCTCAACCCAAGTCTAACCGATTATGTATATACATGTATGTATATATAGATACATATTTGCACACATACGTATTTCTTTTAAAAAATTATACATACATTTATACCAAATTTTAATGTGGTCTGATTGACCAGCTGGAGCTCAGCTCAGGCTTAAGCCCAACCTGAGTGTATCAAATTTCAGTGCATTCAGGCCTGGATTAGACACTTCATGCTTAACCTCAGGCTCGGGCCTTAAGCCCAATTCTTAGGATTGGGCGGGCCTGGGTTGAGATAAAACCTTGCCCAGACCACCTGACTTGCACCCTTATAGCCTGATACAAGTCCTAAGTGCTGGCCCTGGACACAAACCTAAACCCAAACCATAAAATTCATAGGTTAGACCAAGATTAGCTTTTGGGCCGGGCTAGACATTGGCTGAACCGGGCTTATTACCTATGTAACATGCTAAGGCCCAAGGGCTCTGGTCCAGCCCCAGGCCCAGCTTGGCCCGGATTCCTCTAGGTAGTTTACAAGCATCTCCTGGTCCTGTACCGCTGGTTGCAGATTTACAGCTCATCCTGGCTCAGAGAAACCGTTCTTCAATGAATTCTTCAATAGGTGGCTGGTTTCTGATCCTTTCAGACTGAGATTGAGAGATGTTGACAGTCCTGGTCCCAATCCGTTCCAGGAACAGCCGAACAGGATGGTGCGGTCCAAGATATGCCCAAATGCCCCCGAACACAATTCACACGAAACGAAACGATGAAAAATCTTCCTTACTTCAGTTCCCTCTCGATAAACAGACAAATAAAAAGAAAAATCTCTGATTCTTGCACGTCTCTTTCTCTTCGAAGGGACAAAGAAGACTCGGACAGAGGTTTCGATGAACAGAGACGGTTGTCAACAGACCTGCCACCCTTGAAGGTGATTTCATGAGTTGCCTTTGAATCAATCCCTGTCTTTCCCTCGATTTACTTCGAAGTTGGTTCATTCTTTTTGCTGGCAATCTATGTTCATATTTATTGCGAACTTGTTGTGGTTTTTACAACTTGGAACCGATCTAGGGTTTCTCCTTTGAGTTCTTCTTTAGCTGCACTAGAACATCCACCGTTCTGTTTGGTTGATTGTAGTCGAATCTGCATTTCATTCCATATCTGTAGCTTTATTCTAGCTTTATTGTATTATTAATCTTAATACTTGGTGAGTGATGGTTAGTATGTGGGTTGAGATTTGTTTCATTTGCAACTTTGCATTGTTGCCAAATTTATCTTGTTTCGCCTTTTCAATCATTGTTATGCATCAGCATGTTTGTTACATCAACCTGCTGGACTGATTTATTTGTTTGTCCATTCTCAACTAAGAATCTGCAAAGAAGGCTGAAATTACCAACAACGGGCGTTACCACTCAGGACCAGTTAAACAAAAGGGAGAGTTTGGTCTCCTATTACCATTTTATCAGAAGGTCTGCTTTTCTGTTTTACTTTTCGTGGTTAGACAAGGTCTGACTTGGGGTTGTGCTTATCAAATTCGTTTAGCATGCTTACCTGATATTGTTTGTGATAACTATGCACTGAGTATAAAAAATCTTCTTCTCCTCTTGCATAACTGCAGGGATGGAGGCACTCTCGTTAAGGCATATTATATTTGCAGCTCGTGGCAGCATTCCGATCAGGTGGCACCTGGCTAGTACTTCATTGGATGGGCACCCAAGGATCTCACATAAGAGGAGAGTCAGTACGCGAGTTGGCAATTCTCGCATAATTGCTTCCTCAAGACAACCAGATTACCAAGGTCAGCATTCACTATTATTGAAGATAATGAACTAAATCATTGATTTTGTTATCCATATCTATGTAACACAGATATAATTCTTATCAAATCTCTCTCTCTCTCTCTCTCTGTATATATATATATATATACACAGTTGAAAAAGGTATAATATTTTTTTAATGGCTGGTTGCTAGCCCATGGCAGGTTGTTTAGGGTGGGATACAGCGAAGTTATTTTTGGTTTCCCCTTTTCTATTACCAAAATATTTATACAAAGTAAATGATGTTTTATTTGACTACTCATAAAAAAGGTGCTTGAAGTTTCAATTAATTGTAAATGCTATCATAGATAAAGCTGTAAGTTATTGAGATATTTTATGTGTTGATACAGAGACTATATATTTTATATGAAGACTTAGAATTGAAATCTGGCCTGAAAAGTGAAAATGATTTCAAAATTTTTACGACATATAGCTATAGTGCTTTCTGTGCATTCTTCAGTTTAATAAAGTAAAATTTTCGTGAAAATTTGGGAACTGTATCTTGGAATCAAGGTTTTAAAGGTTAAAGGCAGATCTGAGTCTGTTGGGCATGGAGAGGCAAGGTGCAAGCCTCAAAAAATTATAAATATAATGTATAAACAATATAATACATTAAAGGTAATTATTGACATCTTATATGAAATTATTATTAGGTAAACCATGAAAAAACGTGTATAAGTCACTTCAGGTCTTAATCAGGTCAGAATTGGTAAAACCAATCCTGAATCCGGATCCTATTATATTGGAACTCAAAATGCAGACCTAAACCCTCTGTATTGGGCCAGGCCCATCTGGTTGACCCATAACCATTGACAACACTAATGCTATCTGATGATGCGCAATCTGGTTCTCCCTGTTGGCGGACAACTCAGACGCCGGGCTAGAGAGGTCGCCTTGTCGAGCTGCAAAGAGAGAGAAATCAGAGTGTCTTGGTTGCTTTACTAGTGGTGGACACTCCGATGCTTAAGCCAACGATAAGTACTTGGAGAGCTAGAAAGCGAGAGAGCTAAATCACACGTACCTCGTGAGGTTAAAGGAGAGGCCTTTATATAGGCTAACAACCGTGAGCTTCACGCAACACGTCTGAGATCTCTCGGAGGATGTGGCTCACTGGTCTGCCATCCTCGGAGGTAGTTTCGCACACGAACTAGGCTTCCGTATGAAGCGATAAGGCCTTATCCGGTTTCCTTCGAAGCAAACGGTGCGGGAGCTGACTTTCGGAGGACTCGACAGTGATAAGGTGCATGCAGAGGAGGTCGGTGAACAAGTCATGCAAGTTGCCACCTGGACCTCAGTCAAGTTGGCAAGTCCTCGGGGGAGGTTGTCCCTCATGCCGAGGTCCTTTGGACCGGTACTGATGAGGTACAATAGGTTGGCCCTGAACGAGGTGCTGCTAACTACTCTTCCAAGGTGCCCGATCTCTATACGAGATGCTGCTAGCCGCTCTTCCAAGGTGCTTGAACTGGTTTCGGGGAACGCTTCCTTGACTTAGCGAGATTCATAACTATCTGCATGGTGTTGAGGTGTCATGCGGCGAGGACGGATGCCACGTGCCACTAGGTCACTGGAGGGCCAAATCACCCCTCAGAATGACTGGTTCAACCAGTTTGTAGGCATCGGTCCGGTTTGCTCCCCCAAGCCGGAAGAGTCTAAGGACTGAATGCAGCACTATGCAAGACTTTCGCCATCTTGACCATCGGGGCACAGGAGTGAACTCGTTAGCTTGAGGAGAGGCGGAGCAAACACTCCGAGGACATTTTCCGTACTAGGGATGTATCCATCGAGGAGTTCCATCATTTGCTTGAACACCTCAAGAGCGGAGTCTGTTATGCCCGCCCTCAAGAACAACTTCAAATTGTGCAACTGCTTCCTTAGGTCGCTCCACTTACACAGACTTCAATGTGGGCATCCCTCAAGCCAGTCCTCGAAGGGGTGGCTGATGAGGTCGATGTGGAACCTGAAAATGAGGTGGAGGATAACAGAGAGGGCAACGAGAATGATGTTGACATGGGTGCTGATGGTGAAGAAGTTGGCCAAGTTTGCACGTTTGTCTAGGTTCTAGGTCATTTTGACTGAGGTGTTGAAAGCAAATTGACTTTCTATGAATTGGCCAAGTTAGAAAACATGAGCCAAAGTGTTTGACATACACATAGGCCGCAATGCTTTGAGTGAACTGGCCTGTTAAAATTTTGGCGAAGTCAAAACGTGGTCAAGTTGCTTAGATGGGGGCCAACCTGCATGGATCGGTCACCTATTGCCGATGTGTTTCGAGGTCAACTTAGGGGTGCCTTGGAGTTGAAAGTGGTTTGGCTTTTCCTTTACTCTTTAGTCACAATGCATAGGTCAGCTTGACCTGGTTGCTGAAGGGGGTGGTCGTTAGGCGGGAGCATGGTTGGCCGAGGTCTTGTTCCACATAGGTTGAAGCTACAATGAGCCTTAGACACAGTATCTTCACAAATAATCGATGTTCCATGCATGGGGGACCTACCTCCCTTCGAGGGTTTCAAGCTCGTAGGTCTCGGGTCCTATCACCTTGGTGACCCTATAAGGGCCTTCCCAGTAGGGTCCCAATTTCCCAGAGCCAGGCTCAGGCACCACAACTTTCCCGAGTACCAGGTCGCCAACTTGGAACTGGTGTCTCTTAACTCGGGTGTTATAGTATCGAGCTACCCTCTGTTGGTATGTGGCAGTCCGGATGTATGTTAAGTCTCGGACCTCTTTCACCAAGTCAAGATTTCGTTCGTAGCTCGTCATCGTTAGCCTCCTCGTCGTAGGCTCCCGATCGTAAGGTTGGTACCTCGATCTCAATAGGGATGACGACTTCTGTGTTGTATGTCAAGTTGAATGGTGTTTCGCCAGTCGTTGTCTTGATTGTTGTGCGATATGCCTACAAGCACTAGGCAGCTCGTCCACCCATAGACCCTTAGCTTGAGAGAGCCGAGCTTTGAGGCCTCGTAAGATGGCTTTATTGGTCACTTCGGCCTGCCCGCTTGCTTGAGGGTGAACTACCGAGGTGAAATTTTTTTGAATCCCCATCTTGGTGCACCAATTATGGAGCTTGATGTCTTCGAACTGCTTTCCGTTGTCTGAGATTAGCACGCGTGGCAGTCCAAAGTGGCAGATGATCCTCCAAAAGAAATTTTGCACGTTCTGAGCTATGATAGAGACCAACTGCTTGGCCTCTACCCACTTAGTGAAACAATCCACCGCAACGACCAAGAACCTTCTCTGCCTGGTTGTCGGTGGAAAGGGACCAAGTATGTCAATCCCCCACTGTGCAAATGGCTACGGGCTAGTTAGGTACCTCAGGTTGATAGCGGGCTGCCGGGGTATGTTGGTGTGCCGCTGACACCTATCACATTTCTGCACGAGCGGGATGGCGTCCACCTTCATCGCCAGCCAATAATATCCTTGTTGCAATTCTTTTTGGGCTAACGCCCTACCTCCAAGTGTCCGCCGTAGAGACCTTCATGGATCTCTCGTAGCACTTGGTTTGCTTCAATTGGACATAAGCAGCGTAGGTAGGGGAGCGTGAACGACCTGCGGTACAACAACTTGCCAATGATTACATAGCGAACGGATTGCCGCTCTACCCTCTGTGCCACATTGCGATCTGCAGGTAAGGTGTCGTGGCGTAGATAGTCAACGAGTGGATCTATCCAGCTCGACTTTGCCGCCAATATGGGGGCTACCTCCTTTGTCACCCTCTCAATGCTTGGGCATGGTAGGTTTTTGATGTAGACAGTCCTCCAAGTTGTATTTGTTGCACCAACCAACTTGGAGAGTGCGTCAGCCTCGACGATCTCGGACCTTGGAATCTACTGGATGTACCAAGAGCAGGAGTTGGGTAGGAGCTCTCTGACCTTGGCCGAGTAGGCCAACATTGGCGGGCTTCTGGGCCTTATACTGTCCGTTCACTCGGTTCACCACTAGTTGTGAGTCACTGTACACGATGATGTGCTTTGCGCTGACCTCTTTTACTAGGGAGAGGCCCGCAATGAGCGCCTCATACTTAGCCTCATTATTCAATGCTCGGAATACGAACCTGAGAGCGTATTCTTGTTTCACTCCGCTAGGTCCATAGAGGATCAGTCCATCTCCACTTCCGCATTTGTTGGATGAATTGTCTACATGGAGGATCTGAGGCTCCTCGTCCTAGGTTGGGTTGGGTGCCGCACTGGTAGTAGCCTCCAAGGTGGTTATAGGCTCTACAACCTCAGGGGTCGGCGTGCTGAACATGCACTCAACGATGAAGTTAGTCAGGACCTGCGCCTTGATCGCTAGCATTGCTCAAACCGAATATCGTATTCGCTGAGCTCGATTGCCCATTTCGTCAACCTCCCCAAGACCTCGGGCTTCTAAAGAACTTGCCTTAGAGATCGATTGGTTAAGACGATAATGGTATGGGCCTATAAGTAAGGGCGTAGCTTCCGGGCCGCCAACACCAAGGCAAAGGCCAGCTTTTCCATGTTAGGATATCAGGTCTTGGCAGCGTTTAAGACCTTACTTATGTAATAAACCAATCGCTGCACTCTGTCCACCTCTCGTATTAAGACCGAGCTAACTACCTCGTCACTCGCAAAGAGGTAGAGTATTAGCTCGTCTTCGGATTCCGACCTAAATAGCAAAGGTGGGGAATTGAGGTATTTATTTAGCTCATCAAACGCGAGCTAACACTCTGCGGGCGAGCCTGAGGCCGCACGCATACCATCGTGGCAGGGTGTCCCTCTAGGTTGGTGTTGTAATTACATCTGCCCTCAAAATCATTGGCTATCCACTCCTACGAGAATCACGGGGGGCTCAACTTGTGGGGGTGGCTCCACTATCTGCGGGCCATTAACTCGCACGGGAGCCTTGAAAGGCTCAACTTGCTAGGGCGGCTCCACAGTCTGCTGGCTGCCAACTCCCATGGGAGCCATGGGGGGCTCGACCTGTAGGGGCGGCCTTGCAGTTAGGGCTAGGATATTTGGTCTAGGCAAGACTGCTAAAGCTTGTCCGTGCTGATCGTTTTGATTCTGCCCCCATGCGGGGGTTCCTTTGATCCAAACGTTGTTGTTTGAGGATGCCATTACTTGAGGCTTAGAGAACGGGTGAGAACTTAGCTTTTTCCCACAGACGGCGCCAATTGATGATGCACGATCTAGTGCTCCCTATTGGTAAACAACTCGGATGCTAGGCTAGAGAGGTCACCTTGTTGAGCTGCAAAGAGAGAGAAATCAAAGTGTTCGGGTTGCTTTACCCGGGGCAGGCACTTTGATGCTTAAGTCAACGATAAGTACTTGGAGAGCTAGAAAGCGAGAGAGTTTAGGTGCTTGAGAGCTAAATCGCACGTACCTCGTGAGGTTGAAGGAGAGGCCTTTATATAGGCTAACAACTATGAGCTTCATGCAACGCGTCCGAGATCTCTTGGAGGACGTGGCTCACTGGTCCTCTATCCTCGGAGGTAGTTTTCGCACACGCACTAAGGCCTTATCCAGTTTTCTCCAGAGCGGACGGTGCGGGAGCTGACTTCCGGAGGACTTGGGAGTGATAAGGTGCACGCAGACGAGGTCGGCAAACATGTCATGCAGGTCACCACTTGGACCTCAGTCATGTTGGCAAGTCCTTAGGGGAGGTCATCCCTCACGCCAAGGTCCTTTGAGCTAGTACTGACAATGTACGATAGGTCGGCCCTGGACGAGGTGCCACTAGCCGCTCTTCCAAGGTGCCCGATCTGTAATACGAGGTGCTCGGACTGGTTCTGGGGAGTGCTTCCTTGACTTAGTGAGATTCATGACTATTCACGTGGTGCTGAGGTGTCATGCGGCGAGGACAGATGCCACGTGTCGCTGGGTCACTGGAGGGCCAAATCACCCCTCATCACTATCCAATTCCAATCTTGGATATAATCCTTCTTTGTTGTGTAAATCGAGCAACTGTGTGCAGCCCCATGGAATGGAGTCTATAATGACACCTTTAAATTCTTCAAGGGTTGAGATTCAATGTTCCACACCATTATGACATTACTTCTTACCTTTTCTCAGTGAAAATTATTGCATTTCTTTCATCCTGTACACTCCATAGGATAGCAGTTCTAGTACACCTCTGCATGTTTTTGCTTCCATTGGTCTTTGTGGCTTTTTCTTTTTCTTTTATTTTTTCCTTTGCTTTGCGGGAAGGAAGGAATCAAATGGCCCAAATGATGGACCTCTTGAAGTCAAATGATCAGAAATAACATCTGGCAGCATTATGGTGTGGGCCTTTCGTGAATGTTCCCAATTCAACATAAGTGTGCATTTTATTATCATACACATTGTGTAAAGCAGAGGGAACAGTTCTATATAGTTGTTAATACATTAAAATGTGTTAGGTGTAGCACTGCTGCTGATTTATATTAGTATGTTTTTCTTATTTTCAGCTAAAGAATAATGGAGTCATACAGATTTTCAGGGATTTGCAAGACCTTTGCGCCTTCTGCCATCCATGGAAGCAAATATCTGCACAGAGTCTTCACTGGTGGAGATCTGTAATTCCCATCAACTGGATGAGTCTCAATCACTGTACATGGTCAAACTGCGTACAAGTGCATCCTATGGATCATCCTTGAGTGACTTGAGTGCTGGAATATTGCTATGCTTAATAGATGAAAATGGTGATGCGATATTACAGAGAATACCTGTGTGTCCAGTGGAAGATCCTCAAGGAAACACAGAAGCAAGTGGTCCTGACATGTGCTTCCAAAGAGGTTCTCTTGATGAGTTCCTTTTCAAGGGTCCTAAACTGGGAAAGATAGATGCACTTTGGGTTAGTCTTGAATCAGGTTAGTCTCATTTGCAATGGAATTTCTTTTGTATAATTGATTACTTCAGTTGCTTGACTAGGAAGATTGTTGAATCATATATAACCATAGTGCAATTATCAAAAAAATCATATAACCATAGATCTAATTTCACATGCAGATACATGAAAAGTGAGCGTATGTTTGTGGAAGAACCTATCTGTATAGTTTCTTGAAATGAGAGATTTGTCATTCGGTCTCAGATGATTACTGAAACAATCATCATAATGTTGCAAGCACCACAATATCATCATCATCATCTAAGCCTTATCCCAACCATATGAGGGCGTCTACATGAATCCTGTTCCGTCATTCTGTTCTGTTTAGTGTCATATCCATTGTTAAATTATGTTCTTATGGGTGCCGAAATCATTTCTTACTATTCAACCCATTTCCTTTTTGATCTGCCCCTAGCCCTTCTAGCCCCTTCAACTTACAACAGATAGCTTCTTCTTACATGTTCTGTAGACATGGTCTTCTATGCACATGATTAAACCATCTTAGTCTTCTTTATCTCATTTTTTCACCTCTTGGAGCTACTCTTAGGTTCCTTCGAATGACTTCATTTCTGACCCTATACTTCTCAGTTTTTCCATGCATCCAACTTAGCGTACACATTTCTGCCACTCATTTTTTGGACATGTTCCTTGACTGTGCAACACTCTGCTCCATACAGCATTGCTGGTCTTACAACCGCTTTATAGAATTTTTCTTTTAACCTGAATGGTATTTGCCTATCAATACTATAACATGGCTGATATTTTCAACATTATTTACCCATATATTATTCTTTCCTGCAAAAAATGCTATAGCACCATTTAGTGCTTGTACCATGCTAACGTCAGATAGTAGGTTCATATTCATGTTGTCCACATAAGAAGATAATCTGGTTGACATGCACTTGCTTTTCCTTTATACTTTCTATTTGTGAGGACAGGTTGTTGGAGGCTAGGAGATGCCAGTTTGACTACTGTTAATCAATGTCAAACCCTACCCGAAGAGGATGGGAAAGCAACTCGGTACATTGGACTACAGTACAATTTTGAAGCCGAGGATATTTTGCTTGGAGAGGGTGGTGACATGTCCATGGCTGAATTGAGACCCCACTTGGTAGCTGAGTTGTCTGATCTCGATCTTTTGACCCTTATAAACACAGACAACCAAGCAATTTCAATCTCAAAACGTATAATGTCAAATGAGGAAAGCATGAGAGAGTATGCAGATCTGAAATTCTCCTTGCTACTCTATGATGCCATGCTCATCTTTGCTGGAACATCAATTGCATCCATATCCGCTGGAGATAAAGCTGCTTTGGCCTTCTTAACTGGTGGACTTGGAGGCTTCTTTTATCTGCTATTGTTGCAAAGGTCGGTTGATGGATTGCCAGCTCCTGCATCTATTTCAGTGAACAGAGGAGATATTGGTAAATTGTTTAGAGGTAAGGGATCTATCTCAGTCCTGGCATTGGGATTAGTTTTTTCTGTTGTAGCATTCAAATATGGAAATGGAGATGTACCTGTGGTCTTAACACCAAAAGAACTCGTGATTGGAATGACGGGTTTCCTTGCCTGTAAAATTGCTGTTGTATTGGCAGCATTCAAACCCATGACAATGAGACTGAAGGAGACTGATTAGACCATGAGAATTGCAGAAAAACAAATTAGATCCCGATGAAGTATACAAATGGTTTACATATATTCAAGAGAGCATATGATGTTGCTTATCAAAATGGAGAAAGAATATCTTGATGTACAGTTTTATTTAGGGGTGTCAATGGTATTTGAAAATCTGATTTTGAATTAGAGATTTGACATATTCAAACTAAATTTTGATAATTTGAATATCTAACCGGTTGAATTCGAATATGACTTGATTCAATTCAATAAATATCTGAATTCGACCGATTATTTAATTCTTAGATATAATATATAAATTTTTAAATGTTTTATATAATTTTTATATAATTTATATAAATAAAATATTTATTATTTTATATATTTATTAATTACCTAAAATAATTGTTTAGTTAAATTCGAATCAAATTGAATATTCTAATAATTAATCGGATTTGAATTCGAATATTAATTTTCGATATCTGTTGGATATTGAATTATTTTAATCAGATTCGAATTCGGATATGCTTGATTTGATCTAAATTCGATCCATTTATACCCCTGGAATGGTTATTTTTTCGTCAAAAACTGGTCTCGCGAGTTGCGACTCTCATATCCAAACAAAATGCTACTTTGCATGTAAAAGTTATAGCAACTTAAGCCTAGTTTGACATCACTATGGAGAATCATTTTTAGTGATTCTCATAACTTAGGCGGGTATCTAATTCTCTTTGGACAATCGGCTAAGTCTAACTACTTTTCTGGTAGGGTTCGGGCTTTTTCAAATAAACCTGACCCAATAATATTATATTACATAAAATTTTATTTATTAAATTTCATGATAGAATTAATTTTGGGATCATAGCCGATAAGGGTAACTTTTGGGCCCTAATATCAATAAAAATAAATTTTTTAATATAATTTCTAAAATAGATTAATTTTTTTAAAAAAATATAGAAAAAAAGGACAAACAACACTGTTCATCCTTTTTATGCTCCTTTGTCAGCTATAATAATCAGCTAATCACTAAATAATAGAATTGTAAAGATTGCTAGAATAAAAAAATGCACAACCAGTTACTCCAATAATAAAAAATGAACCATCCTTTTTATGCTCCTTTGTGGAACTCTCCATTATCTTGCCTCCTGCCATGGAATTTGTGCTTATTTGGGTTCCTGAGCCAGAAGGTACCTTGACGAAAGTTTTCATCTGTCCACCGTCGTTTCTTCTCCCATATCTCATGGGAAGCTTCAGCTTGCTGCACACTTGGTCTATAAATAAAGCAACTCCGCAGTTACAGTTTTGCAAACAGGCATTTGCGCAATCTTCTTCTGTCATGGATCGATCGTAGAGTTTCATATGCATTATATTCCCATTCTACATTTGTTAGTACGGAGATGTTGAATTCGAGTTGTTTTCCGTCTTTGCAACTTTCTCTGTCATAAATCTTCTGACAACCCAAGATAGGTTGGGCCTGATCATCGTTCAGGACACAATACCCATTTAGACCGCAATTGCTACTCTGATTCAAAACATACAACCGGTAGATCCCGTCGATATCTATAGTCCATCGGGAGGAGACTATTCCGTTGTTGTAACACCGAAACCCACTGCTGTACAGAGTCGTTATATTGGCACCGGAGGCTACCATCCTCGGTAAAATTCAACGTCGTCAAGTTGTCTTGACGGCAGCATGTATTGGACGCATAATATGAAGTCGACGTTCTTTCATCTCCAGTAGGATACTGCACAAGGTTTCCGTCTGACTGCATCCTGATGTAAAACCTTCCTGTCGAGTGGTTGGTCACGAAGATGCTAGAAAATAGTTCTCCCTCCACCACAAGGGACTGACCTGGTAAAAGAGTGTCTGTTGGGAAATCAAAACTCTGCCACAGAACATTTCCACGAGAATTGAAGATAACGAAGTTTCCTGTGTCGAGCATAGATGCCCATAAAGCGGATTGAGCGGCTTCGGCGATGGATTTGGGTTGGGGTGCTGTAGTTTGCAGGATCAGCTTTCCGTCACTGGTCAAGACCAACCTATCATCCTGTTGCGGTGGTGGATCGTCTCGGTTTGCTATCCAAACCACTGTTTTTTGTAGGGTCTCCGGCGAACCAAATACCAACGGCGTAGCCATTGGCATATTGATAAAACCCAAATGCAAACTGGCCGGACGGGGATAGCCAGGAAGAATTGGTGGTGGGGGAGAGAGGAACCTAAGCTGATTTTGGATGATGTTTGCTAAACAGTTCGTTTGGAAGAAGATGAACAGTATTTTTGCTAAAAGTTAACCTATTTTATTCTAAAAATTATATTAAAAATTTTACTTTAGGATTCAAAATTACCCTATAATCCATAGAATTTTCTATCTATTAATTGAAAGGGTTGGACTTGAACATTTTTTTGTTGATAAAAAAACAAAACACAACATGTTCGATGAATCGGTCCACTTGTACGATACTAATTGTTTAGAAAACCAGACTAGAAACCAAACGGTTGGGCCAATTGAATCATGACCCGAGCTTCATTCATACCCCGGAAAGGGTCAAAACCATTGGCCTGGCTGGTCCAATTGAAAAACTGGTGAATTGGTCCTGTTTTTAGAAAATTAATTAGCTTTTTGAATTTTTTTAAAACATAATTCTAAACTTATGGAGGCTATAAATTTCTACTTAGTGATGATTTTTTTAGATAACTTTTCAAGACTTACGTGTTACAAAGACGCCTATTTCACTATTTGTGTTAGAAAATACCTTTTTTGGCCTTAATTTTTAATATAAAAAATTGAAATTAAAATAAAATATTCATTATAATAAAATATAATTATATATTTTCAATATATTATATAATTACTATCATTATGTATATATCATATAATTATATATATATAATATTACGTGATGACTCGAACTCTCACCCATGAATCTTCCCTTTTTTGGGTCGATGCCCGGTCCGATTACTTGAACAAGTGAACATTGATGATTGGCCCAATGTTTAAAAAACGACCCAGAACCAAAATTGGAACCGTTTTGGCAACCGATTTCTAGGTTGATGATTCAATTGTTCGGTCCCAATGGATGGCTTGTTCTGACAAAAAATATAAACAAAAATAAAAAAATAATTAAAATAAAATGGTCAAAAGCCGTTGAAATGGGTTGACGGTTCAACTGCCTAGGTCAATGGGTCATTGATTGATTCAATGGTTTTTTGTCAAGAACCAGGTTTGGGGTAAAACGGAACTGGTTGTTTGGATGGCTCAGGTTAAATGGTCCAACCATTCGGGTCAACAACAGTTTGAAAATCGTGTCAAAAACCGTTGAATGGATCGATGATTCAACTGCCCAGATCAACGGTTTTTGGTCAGGGACCGGGTTTGTAATAAAACGGAACCGGTTGCCTGAATGATTCCCGGGTCGAACGGTCCGACAGTCCGGGTCAACGGCGGTTCGAAAACCATGAATTGACCAGACCACGACAGAGTGAACAGACGTTGCGCGAGGCACCTGTGCGGCTGTACTGAGACCTGAGATTCAAGCTTTTGTGCGACTGCTCTTCCCTCCTAAAAGGCTAAAACGAATGTCACCGATCGTAAGATTCGGCCGTTGGACTTCGTCGCTGGAGAGACTAAAACGACACAATCAACTGCAATTCGTCTTCCCTTTCACCACCATCGCAGAACATGGCGAGGAGAAATCCAGTCGGCCTTCGCCTCCTCCCATCCGAGTTGCCTTCACTGAGTCAGCGGGAAGAGGTGTGTTCGCAACTAGGAGAATTGGAGCCAGCGATCTTATTCACACCGCGAAGCCCTTAGTTGCTCATCCTTCTCTCTCGCTTCTCAACAAGGTCTGCTATTTCTGCCTCAGACAGTTGGGACCAGATGCTTCTTCTGAATCCCAAACTGCTCGTTTCTGCAGCGAAAAATGCAGGAAACAATCCGAGGTAACTAACTTTTATTGCTAATTCCATACTAGTTTTGACAAAGATGGTTTAGATTTTATTTGATAATCTTTATTTTTTGTGATTAATGTGAACTACTTGTGGGAGTTGGGATGAAATTCCTTTGAATGCTTGTGCTTTGAAGGAACATTGTAGTTGAGTTTTGAAAAATATGACTGAAACTTATTCAATTTAGTGGTTGTTTTCATCGAATGAGTTCAAGTACTTGTCAGAAAAACTTATTCAAGGAAAGGGTAGGACGGAAGTTAGCATCATGAAAGCCCAAGTACTTGTCAGAAAACATTAATAAAGTGTGCATTATCCTCTCTCCCAACCTACTTTCTATCCCTATTCCCTATACCAGTCAGTGTAGCAAATTTGATTGAAAAATGAGTTTTTGGTAGAAAGGGTGGAAGGAAGAGTTCAAGTTCCATATAGTAAATTGGGGCAAGGTGTGCTATCCAAGAAAGAGGGGAGGTTAGGAGCAAAGAAGCTAAGACATGGCACTGCTAGGGAAGTGGTTCTGGAGGTGGAATGAATGGCCTAACAGTCTATGGAGCAGAGCATGATTATCCAAGCAAAATATGGAGCAAGTAATATGAACTGGGACTCAAGTGAAACTAATGCAGCTTATGTTATGGTTGTGTGGTATGGAGAGGCATTCAAAAATCTTACATTGAATTCAAAAAAGGAATTAGATATGAGGTGGGGAATGGAACAAGAACAAGAACAAGAATAAACTTATCAAAATGAAATGGGACACAAAGAAAATTCTGGGAGGATATATGGTGCAGGGAGCAGCCGCTAAAGGAGGTGTGTACAACCTTGTTTGAAGTTGCAAAGAATAAGGAATATCTTATTAGCAGATTTGTATTCTTTCAATAGGGAACCAGGTGATTGGAACTCCACTTTTAGGAGGAACCTAAATGACTGAGAAATAGACCAATGGGTGAACTTTTGCAGAATATTTGGTTATGCCTGACAGATCCAAAACAGATTGAAGAATCTCTGGTCATTGGAGAGATCTGGAAAGTGCACAGTGAAATCTTTTCTGTTATGGACAGCAACATTGTGGAAGCTTCCAAACTGTGGAAAACCAAATAGATGAGGTATGGTGGTGGAAAACAGTAGCTGTACAATGCGCGTGGAAGGTATTGAATCAGCAGATCACCTGTTTATATACTGCAGAATTGCAAGTGGAATGTTGGTTCAGGTGTTGAACCTTTTCCAGATACAGAGCTGCTTACCTGCGAAGTTAGAAGTTTATATGTGGTGCTGGAAAATGAAAGGACTGAGCAAGAGAAGGAAAACCATATGGGGGGGGGGGGTAATTCCATTGGCATTTGGTCAGAAAGGAACAAAATACTCTTTGAAGATAAGGTTAGTCTGGAAGACACATTGATGAGGAACTAACTGATCTAAAAAAAGATACATTAATGTGGCATTTATGGGGCAGAATTTATTCTTGGGTGACTACTCAGAAATGTTTCAAGGATCTTCCTCATAATAATTTTTTATACTAATAGTCTTTTTGTATCTAATGTCGTAAAGTGATTTGTATAGAAGAAGCAATACTGCTGCAAAGTACCTTATTGTGCAGTATGATACTGTATACATTTATCTTATTAATGAAATACTTTACATTTTTCCTAAATAAACCAAATTATCCATTTAAAAGTTATTTTCTTTAACAATTTATACCATCTGAAAGCTATGTGTATAGTGTGTAAAAAGGGACTAGTGATGAACTTCTGACTACAACTCTCTATTGGAGAGTCTTCCTTTTTCATAAATTATTTAAGTGACAGGTTATTGTTTTTGTTCATTTAATGCCGGATGTGCCTTTTTCAAAACCATTTAAATGAAGCTGAAATGAACAAAGGATGATAAACAAATGGCCAGATGCTACCAAAATCAATGTTTTAGAAAAATTCGTAAACATCTACCTGATAAGCTGTCCAGGTGATCTATTCAGCAGTTCAACAAGGTGGCTTACCCACAGTAATGATCAAGTCCATAAAAAATCTGGGAAGTAGTGAGCTGCCCAGGTTACCAGGTCATTAGTTTGACTTTTGTAGTCAACAACAGTTTGAAAACACTGCCAACCCAAGTAGATTTAGAAGTTGACTGAAGTGTCTCACTTCTTGCATACTATTTTGGAACAAACTTGGCAAACTAGTTCTCTCTGAAGTCATTCTGCTTCATTTGTATTACAGTGAGAAGATTAAAAAAGGTAATTACCCAATGTTGGTCATAGCTATCTGGGCTCTTAGGAGGGGTGTACTGGATATTGACCTAACCTTTGGCCCTTTTTTCTGCACAGAGTAGCCACTCTCAGACTTGAACCTAAAGTCTTACACTTGTCAGACTGAGATTTTACCATTACGCCAAGCAATGCCCCCTATTACAGTGAGAAGATGATAAAGAAAATTGAGAATCAAACTACTGAACTAGCAAGGAGTTCCTTTTTGTCCCTCTTGCTGTTTTCAGGTGTTCTAATTAGTAACTACAGCTACATTGATATATTGTTCAGGACACCTAATGGAACTGTGGAAGTACCTTACTTTAATTTTTGTTATGTGAGGTTTCTGTATTGTCATTCATTGTGGTTTTCTAAACATATGATTTACTTCCATGCCCTTAGGTCTTTTATGAGGTTGAGAGAAAATCTGATTGGTCACAATATCATGAAAAGTGCAGGTATGGAAGTCTCTCAAACTTCTTTACTTGTTTGGTCATGGGAACCTAGCTTCACTTCTTGAACCTGGAGCTCTCTTTCACTGACATATTTCAGCATTGGGTTTTACTTTTTTAAAAATCTAAAGCTGTATTCAATCTAAAAGATCTGTTATGATATAAAATTTTTATGTTGTTTAATATGGTATTATGTTTCTCTATTGTTTAGGATGTTCTTGATTGCAGAGTCGGGAAAGAAATTGGAATGTTAGGTATTACTTGTTTACATTTGTTAGATGGAAATCCTCTAATAGAATAAGATTCTAAGAGGGTTCTTAGTTACATAAGTGGGCTGCCTATGCCAAAGAACCTCTACTACATCTCTTTCTTTTTTTTGCAGGAGCCGTAAGTCCTTTAAGTGTGTGGGATATTCACTACACATGACAGTATTACTTGTATTAAAGATGCAAAAACCCATGTACCAAGTAACTTCTATTGTAGCAACAATTGCATTTTTTGTAAATACTTTTACTTTAGGGCTCCATTTGTTTCAACATAAAATGGATAGAAACATTTTCACCCCAAAATATTTCATCTATATTTTTGTGCCTCTTCACATCCAAAAAGATATAGCAGAAAGTGGGAATTTCAAAATGATGGTCAATCTTCTGGTTTCAGGTTTAAGCTTGGTTTTTATGTTCAACTTGACCAACACCAAACTCAACATGACCAGGTGCTTGGTCAAGTTTCTGTTAGCATGGTTTGCACATAATTGTACAACAGTGCAAGGACTCACTTAAGAACAAACAATTTAAATCAATTAGGTTACATTTGTCCAAGCCAAAATTTTGAGCTCTCTGGTCTAGTAAAACAAATTTTGGATGCCAGCTGTTTTCTTTTCTTATTCTTTTTATTTTTTATCAGCGACAAAGAAAGGAATTCATTCATTAAAGATTAAAACAATTACAACAAGAGGTTGTGAATACAAAGGTAAAAGAATGGTTACCACTATTTGACCCCACCACATCCTTTTTACATTTGAGCCCCAAAAAATTGCTGTCTATTGACCCCTTGTTTGGCTAGACCATCGGCCAAACAGTTGGCTGACCTCTGTACCCATTTAACTTGTACCTGCATGTCTTTTGAAAGCCACTTGAACTGTCTAAATTCATTTCCGAAATTCCACACCACATTCTTTTCCTTCATTAACCAGCTACTACCACCTGTGAGTCATCTTCTATCATCATTTTGGGTGCCATCTGTTAGAGGACAGGTTGAGTGCTACATAGACTTTTGAATTCTTCCATCATGGATGGAAGAATTGAAAAGAAAATGCTAATATTTATTTATTTTTATGAATGAAAATGCAAATATTTATACTATTATCAAAAGTATTTTGTTCATATATGTTGCTTACTTCCTTGAGCTCTAGCATAGATTTTGTACCAGAAAGACTAATATTCCAGTGAAAGAAATAAAACTTTATTTATCTTATTTTGTATGTCTTTTTCTGAAGAACCCGAGGGTTGAAATATCCACTTCTTGTCAAGCGCTTGGCTTGTATGATTATATCAGGATCAGCATCTGCAGACAGTCTTGACATACTTCAACCTGCCAATCTATCCCCTGAGATGGTTTTAGAGGTAAGCAGCTTACATTATTTTTGCAACTAGAAGCCTTAAACACTGGTAATAAGAAGGCTGAAATAGAAAGATCTGTTGCAGATAACTAGGGGTGGCAATTTCATGCCCATCCTGCTGAAACCGCCCAACCCACCCATTTATGATCCACCCAAACCTGCCCATTTACCTAGTGCATTGAAAACGGGTTGAATCACAATCACCTATTGGGCCAACTTAAATGGGTTGGGTCAGGTCGGTCATGGGTACCCATCAGGTTATCTGCTAAATACAAGTATAAGTTGCCTAACCGTTTTCTCATTAATTCCTGTTAAATAACTCGTTAGCTCATAATTATAGTAATTAATTCTCATTCATAATTAATGCATTAATTTTTTCGTTAATTACTGGAAATAATTATTAACTGAAACTATTAATACGTAGCATTAAATCAACCTGTAATCAATTGCCATAATAAATTCCAAGTGGAGTTTGGCACAAATATGGTTCAATTCATACCCGACCAAAATGAGCCCAAACTTGAACTCAATCGAATGGTTTAGCGGTCTGATCCAGTTCGAACAGTTCAAACAACCAATTTATATGGTCCAAATTTAATTAGCCAGTTCAACTGTGGTCTAGTCCTGTCAATCTTTAGACCACTAACAGGTCCAATTAACCAGTTTAACCATGGGTTGAACTCCCATTGTTCTTCCATTTAAATTCAAATGCATTAACTATAACCATTAACGTTCATTAATTACTAATCCAAATTTAATTCCACTTAAGTTCTCCACTGTAAAAACTATGTGCATGTGGAGTGATTTGAACCTAGAACACTTGTGTGAAAGACAAACATTCTTACCATTAAGTCATGTCTTACCATGTTGATAAAAGTGATTTGGTTTTAGCTTTTAAGCCATTTTCATAAAACTGAAGTTGTTACAAGGTCAATGGGTTGGGTCAAGGTTGGTTTGAGTTGAACCCAACCCATTTAATTTTATTTAAATGGGTTGGCAGGTCAGATGGGGTGGGTTGAAGATCAATCCAAACCCAACCTGCCCAATTGCCACCCCTAGAGATAACATACATATTGAAAAGTGATACTTGGCTTTGTAGGATGAAGGAAGACAATTTGGGTGATTTATGATAAACAATGGAGATGCCGATGATCTAGTAGTCAAGATGGACACTTGGCACCTCCACCAATTTGGAGGCATGGGATCAAACCCGCAACATTGCAGGCTCTCTGTGGTATGCCCAGTGGACCTCAAATGGTATCAGTACGTGGTAAAAACTGCCCAGTGGACCTCCATCAATTTGGAGGCTTGGACAAACCACCATGTCCGCAAGTGGCTAATCTGCTTGGACAAACCACCAATGGTATCAGTACGTGGTAAAAACTGCTAAAATGCCCCACTAATCACTCTCATGTGGTTAAACTATTGGAACGGCACACGAACTATGTTGGCTTGATCCCAAATGGGTACGTAGACAGCCTAACATTAAGGTCCAACCACATCCTCATTAAACATACTTTTTTTTTCCCTTTAATTCTTTGTAGGTTCTATATGATGATCTGCACTTAGAGATCATCAGAACCTGAATTTCAATTAATCTTTGAGAATCATTCATCTTGATTTTTTCTATTAATCTTTGATGCTAATCGTTGCTGGTTCTATATGATGTCTACACCTGGAGACCATCAGAACCACTAATCCCTAATCATCTATACCTTGATTATTATGTGGGTTCTTAACTCTCAATGAGATCATCAAAGCCATTAAAATCTTTTTGATCTTAAAGAATTTCTAATCTGGCTTTCGTTTTTTTTTTTATGTGATCTACACCTGGAGATCACTAAATGTCTTGAACTAAAATAGTTTTACCCTAATATTTTAGGGCAACCCTGAACATTCTCAAGGAGAATGGGAATGTTTGTAAAACAACCCCAAAACATAATGTCAAAGATCAAATTCTCTTTCATCAATGATAAAAAAAAAAAATCACAATTCTAAACATTAGATAAATAAATAAAATTCCAGGAATAGGGGAATATCAAAACTGAATCCTTTTAAATAGAATCATACTAAATGATTTAAAGGGTCAGCCTTTTTGTGACAATAGTAAAAAAAGGGATAGAATCATATTCAGCCTCTTGTTGTTGATAGCAGAAAAAAAAGGGAGGGGAAAATCATATTCAGCCTTTTTCCTATTAACAGTAGTTAAAGAAAATGACAATCATATTCGGCCCCTTTTGCTCTCTCTCTCTCTCTCTCTCTCTCTTTGTTGTTGACAACAGTCAAAAAAAAAAAAAAAAAAAAGAAAAGAGGTAGAATCATATTCAGCCTTTTTTCTATTAACAGTAGTAAAAAAAAGGGGTGAAATCATATTTAGCCTTTTTTTTTTGTTAAAAAATATCAAATCCTATTTAATAGCTTTTAGGATTCAGTCTTTTTTTTTGTTGACCGAAGTCAAAGAAAAAGGTAAAATCATATCTAATGATTTCAGGATTCAGTCTTTTTCTAGTGACCGTAGTCCAAAAAAAAGGTTGAAATAAAAAAAAAATCCTATATAATGATTTAAGGATTCAGCTTAAATATTTGAGGATTTAGCAATAGTAAAAAATAATAATAATAATAAAAGAGAGATTATCTAAGCATTTAATAGCATACCTAATATTTGAAAAAGACAAATCTGTAGAAGGTGCAACAGCTTTTTGAGAAGTAGTTGCTCTCTTTCGTTTTGAGCCTCCATGTGAATAGGACTGAGACTCAATAAGGTAGAGTCTCTTTTGTTTTTAGGTGGAGAGAAATCTGGAACACAGATCTGTTGAAGGTGTAATAGCACTTTAAGAAGAAGTACCTTCCTTATTGGGACTGATTGAGTCTCTTTTCTTTTTCTTTTTACCGGAGTAAACAAGAGGTTAGAAACATGACTAGTCTCTCAGATTTTCATATTTATCTTAAACAAAGTTCTAATCCTAGTAGGACTTTTGCCTACTTAAGTAAAAGACAGTTGGTTGTCTTTTAATTTGTTGGGCCTTTCTTTTAAGCCCATAAAGACAAGTGTGAAGTATGGGACCACACTTTAAATAACGGTCTGGTCCATACTTAGAAGCTTTTAAAGCCCATTAACATATTATTAAGGCCTATTTACATTAAAAGCTTGTAGACCCATTAACACATAACTTGGGCCAACTTCAATTTAAAACATGGGACCACACTTTATGTATGGGTCCACATTCATAATTTTCTTAAGCCCATTTAATTATACTCTTTAAGCCTTATATAAAAACTTCTTGGGCCCATTAGATAATGGCCACACTTGTCATATGGGCCAATAATAATAATAATAATAATAAAAGAAAGCTTAACAATATATGTGTAGGCCTTTTCTTTTACACTTTTCAGCCCATTGGAGGGGCTTCTGTTTTCAACTTTAAGTCTGGTTCACAAAAATCTACCCCAATCAATTAAAAATGACTTGAACACCACAACCTCAAGCTATTTTTTGAGCTCACAATGCTCAAGGGGGCACTGTTAAGTCCTTAAGTTTGTTGGACTGGGAGCAAGTTATTAAGATACTACCAGACACTGCTTAAAAAAATAATAATAAAGAAGAAAAAGGGCTTTCTTATAAGCCTAGTCAGTCCTACTGGTGGGCTGAAATATTTTAATAAAAAAAGGGGCCTGTAGTCTAGTTTAGTGAACAATAGGCCCCAAATTAATTGGGCTTATTTGTAATGCAATAAGCATTTAATGGGCCTGTAGTAGAGCTCATTTAATGGAACAGCAGGCCCTAAAAGAATAAACCCATTTTGATTAATTTTTTATGAAGTGTCCCACTTATTTACGAGGGGATGCCACTTGTCCTATTCTAACAAGATGACTATTTTCCCTCCATTAACCACTTGAAGTGGGGGGACACATGTCACCCTAGGAAGAAGGATTTATTTTCCCTCCTTTAACTATTTGAAGTGGAGGGACACATGTCACCCTAGGGGGGAGAGATATTTTCCCTCCTCTAACCACTTTAAGTGGGGGGACACCTTGTCACCTTAGGAAAAGTTTTCTTTTCCCTCCTTAACCCATTTTAAGTCGGGTGACAATTGGCACTCTAAGAAGAGAGGAGTGGGGAGTTACTTAACCCCCTCCCTCTTCTATATAAATTCCTCTCCTACAAGGAGAAGGGGCTAATGCCTTTTTGTTGGCTATTACTAATTTATTCGTAGGATTTCTAGCACTAAGAAACAAGTGGGTAAAGAAAAGAGAAGAAGATTGGTGTGGAGAGCATAAAAGAAAAAGGAAGAAGGTAGGGAATCTTGTTTTCTTCCTACACCTCTTCAATATGATACTCCTTGTGCTTCCCACATGAGATGGAAGACTGTATTCTATCAATTCCTCTCACTCCTTTCTTTCTTCCTTTTATTTTTCTTTTCTTCCTTGTTTCATACTGAAAGATATGTAAGGAGATAACCATCTATAGCCTTGTCTATGAAACTTGGCTAATTATGGTTCCTTATTTCATTTTGACCCTAAAAATCATTACTTGTGTGAGGGGAAAAAACCATCTACAACCTTGTTCATGAAACTTAGTTAATTATATGGTTCCTCACACCATGATAAAGGCACATAATCACAATTTAAAGGTCATCTGAAGCCTTATTGATGAAATATGACTATTTATGATACCTATTTACTTGTTATGTATAAAAAGTTTATTTATTTGTTGGTTTTCTCTCAAACAAAGAGGGAATATATGCTAGAATTTTCTTATAGAAAAATGATACTTAGTATAGTCTCTATTCATTGTACTTTTGAATTAGAATCAAAAGGTTTTCTCTGCCCCTAGTAGAGATGTAATTAAGGGAATATCTACGTGATTTCCCGAATGAGGCTTATCCAAATAACAAAAAAAAAAAACCCAGTTATTAGTCTAATTGGGTGAATTATGTTATTTGAGAAATTATACTAAAAAAAAATTTCCACTAAGACCTCTTTTGCAAGAAATAGCCTACGTGTACAGGCTATGCTCAACTCTGCCAAAAGGGCAGATTTTAAGCCTCCAAAGGCAAAGGTAACCAAGAAGGTTGCCTCATCAACCTTGAAGATCACAAAATCAAAGGTGGTCTCTCCAATAAAGGCTACCAAACTAAGGGCTAGAGTGATTGCCCAACTCAAATCATGATAGGAACCATTCCTGTGAAATTGCCAACTCCTCTAGAAGCACCAGTCATGATGCTGACCATCTCTGAAGAAAACTCTATTTCCAAAACCTCTACCAAGGTTTCAAAGGAAAAGAATGAAAACGCTTCTACTTCATTGCAGCTGAAACCTCGAGTTATTGAACTCAGGTCATCAAGTGGAAATGACTCTATCCTTCGTAGAAATAAAGTTGTTTTCAATCAAATTTCTTTCCTTACAAAAGAGGCATCAAGAGAATCTTCTAATATCATTCGCAGGTCTAAAAGATCTTCGAAGACTAAGAAATCTCAAGCTGAAGTCTCTATGTCACTTGCTGGTTTTGGAAGCAAAGGAATGGGCATTCATATCAGGATAATGTATGCAAAGCAAGCGGAGATCTTTTTCAAGCCAGGGGCATACACCATGCCCACCAAAGACCTTAGACACTATAGAGGACCCATCACAAGAGCGAAGGCTCGATTATTACAAAGTTGGGAGGATACCTCAAGTGTAAGTTCAAGCAGTCAGTTAGAATCAGCTGATTCCATAGTTCAAAAAATCAACTCGATGTATGAAGATCCTGAATAATTAATTCAAGAGATAGATCTATGGAAGAAGTCTCTTTTCAGTTTCAGAAAAGTGTAATCATTGCAGATGACCAGGAATCAATTTCTATGTCAGTTCTTTTAAGTCACTTCGAGCCTAGAAGAACAAGTCCAAGATATGCAACGAAGACTGGTTGGAAAGGATGTCGAAATTGCTGCACAATTGGCACCTCAAGCTAGTAGTTCCATTAGGGAAACTTCACAACAGTCTATTCCGGTTCCTACCCATACTTCTCAATTGGATTTAAAGGCATTGATTGCAAAAGGAATTAAGGAGTTTCAACCATTGACTCCACCAGTCCTTGGATACAGGAAGCCGTATCCTGTCCACTATGATACACTCCCTGTTAGAATGTTAGAGTGATGTTCGACTGATAAGAGTTCTTATTAGCCCATTCTTATGTTTAACTTATCTTGTAACTGGGCCTGTGTTAATGGGCCCAATCCTGTTTAATGATTTAAGTCATCTGGGTGTCCCATCACTAATCAGGGGCATCCCAGTAATTTCTTGTACCTTGTACTATATTCATCTATAAATAAAGGACCGGTCGACTGGCTAGTACAGTTCGACATTCTCTTCAGTTTTGTGGTTCTCTTCTCTTCTTTGCTACTTCGAGTATAGCTCTTCAGATTACATGGTATCAGAGCATTAGCTCCTTCCTGGTTTCAGCAGGCACACTCTCTTCTCTTGCTGTCTTTTCATCTTCTCTCTTCCTTTTCTGGGTTGCTGCAGTGAAGACCTAGGAGTGTAAGAGAGTAAAGCAAGTTCGAACCTAGGGTTTCTCTTGGTTGTAGGACTCAAGGGAAGTAAGACCCAGAAGTAGATGTCCTACTAGATTATCTCCAGCAAATAGTAGCTATTGGGCTACTAAGAGAGGTCTGTATAGGACAAACCTAGTTGAGGATTGATTTCAGCAGTCCTAGCACTAGCCGAAAGGGGGAGAGCTTCCTCTACAGTTGCAGCTTCGTGCTCCAGCAAGACTTGCGCAGAACAAGTGATTTTCTTCAGGTCGGTTATCAGTCCTACTTTGTGAACTTCAGTTACTGCACTGCACAGTTACTTCAGGTCGCAGAACAAGCTCTAACTGAAGTAACTTCAGTTACTAGCACTGTGAACTGGTTCAGTTACAGCCCCTTACTGAACCACTTCGGCCAGTCCTAAACAGCACTGCACAGTACCCGAACTGTGAACACTTCTACCAGCACTGTGAACACTGTGACCACTTTGGCCAGTCCTAAACAGAACCACCTACAGCACTGTGAACAACTCTTGGACTGAAGTCAGGATGTCCTCACTATCCGGTGAAGTTTCCTCTAGAGATAACAGATCTATTACAAGGTCCTCAAACCTGGAAAACCCTAATCTGCACAGCTTGTAGATTACAAGTGTGTTGCTAGATGAGTATAACTTCAGAGAGTGGTCTGTCTCAGCAATGCTATTCATTACCTCTCGTGAGCTCACAGGCTATTTGGATGGAGACAAGAAACAACCAGAAATTGGCAGTCCTGAATACACTGTGTGGCGCAAGGAAAATGCCAGTCATGTCTTGGTTGCTGGCCTCTATGACTCCTAGGGTGGCCAGAACTGTTCATCACTTCCCCACAACTGCTAAAATTTGGGAGAAAGTATCTAAGACATATGACCAGAAAAAGAACAATGCTAGAATCTACAGGCTGAACCAAGACATTGCAGCCCTAAGGCAAGGAGACATGTTCATGGCAACCTACTTTGCAACACTGGAAGGCCTTTGGGAAGAGCTTGACCACCATTTGATTTTGGATTGGGAAAATGCTAATGATAAGGGGAGGCATGACAAGCAGATTGAGGAGGGCAGAGCCTTCAAGTTTCTGGTGGGTCTTGACCCTGTATATGAAGGTATAAGGTCACAGATTCTACGGAGAGATGAATTACTTGAGCTTCACCATGTCTACTACCTGGTGAGGAATGAAGAAGTAAGGAGAAAGGAGATGCAAGTTAACTCCCAGACACAGTCAACAGAACTACCTGGAGAACATTCAGCCTTAGTCTTCACTAAGGGTAATAGATTTTCAGACAAGAAGTCCCTCAAGTGTACACATTGTGGTGGTGAGAAACACACAAAGGAGAAATGTTGGGTCTTGTACCCTCATCTGAAGCCAGCTGCTCTGAGAAAGGACAAAAGGCAACATAAGGGCCACACAGCAAGTGGGAATCTTGCCACCAACAACAGTAGTGACAACTCACAGAGTACTCAGACAGTGTCATCTTCCACCGCAAGGCAGGCTGCCAACTCCTCTGGACCAAGTACTTCGGGCTTCACAGCTAGTGAGGAGGTTCTCAACCGGGCATTAGCCCGTTTGAAGAACAATTTTTTAGGTTTCACCTCTCTTGCCAAATCAGGTACAGCCTCTGCATTTAGTGCATCTAGTTCCATTAATTCTACCTCTTGGGTGATTGATTCCGGAGCCACTGACCATATGATACATATGTCCTCCTTATTCTCTACATATCATTTGTTGTCTGGCCAGGATAAGATGAGAGTAGCTGATGGGTCCCTCTCCACCATCTCTGGAAAGGAGGTGGTTGACCTAAGCAAGGATCTCTCTCTTAAATCAGTCCTACATGTTCCTAGTCTTACCTCAAATCTGTTGTCTGTTTCAAAGCTTACAAAAAATTTGAACTGCAGTATAACTTTCTTTCTTTCTCATTGTGTCTTCCAAGACAGATTGACGAGGAAAACGATTGGGAGTGGTCATGAGTATGGGGGCCTCTACTATTTTGATGAAGATGTCAGCTCAGCCTTGCAAGCTTCTACTATTAGTCCGGAAAGTGTGGAGTCAATAGCTAGGTTGCACTTGTGGCATGCTAGGCTAGGTTGCCCTTTTCTTCCTTAGCAATGTTGTTTCCCGAATTATGTAAGGGCATTTCGAGTCAGAGTTTAATTTGTGATGTGTGTCAAATGTCAAAACAATGTTGATCAATGTATCCAATTTCTAGTAATGAAATTCAAGCCCCTTTTTGATTTGGTTCATTCTGATGTTTGGGGTCTTTCACCCATTGTTTCCATTGATGGCTTCCGTTACTTTATCAGTTTTATTGACCATTATTCTCGGTGCACTTGGATTTATCTGTTGAAAGGACGTGATGAAGTTCCCCGGATAACTATGATGTTTTGCAAGATGATTGAAACACAATTTGATAAAAAGATCAAGCAATTCCGTTCAGACAATGCAGCTGAATACTTTGAAAGATCCCTGAACTCATTCATGGAAGATGCAGGCATGTTACATCAATCATCATGTGCTTACACCCCTCAACAAAATGGGGTTGCTGAGCTCAAGAACAGGCATCTATTGGAGACAGCTCGAGCCCTTCTTTTCCAGCACAATGTGCCCAAGCAATATTGGTCTCAAACTGTTCTCACTGCATCATACCTGATAAATCGGATGCCATCTAAGGTACTGGGTATGAAGACCCTTTTCTCTGTTTTGTGTCCCACTCTTCCAGAATTTCCTCTTCCCCCGCGGGTTTTTGGCTGTACATGCTTCATACATGTGAAGGATCCAAAGAAGACCAAACTGGATCCTAAGGCTACAAAGGGAATATTTTTGGGGTACTCTCCTACGCAGAAGGGGTATAAGTGTTATGATCCTGTCTCCAAGAAAAAATGTCACCAGGGATGTAGTCTTTTTTGAGTCTCAACCCTATTTCCAGTCTTCTCAGAATCCTCTTCAGGGGGAGAGTAGTGGGTTGGAAGAGGATTCTCATTCTCCCTTCTTTTTTGTTCCCATTTCATCACCTTCCATTACTACTAGCTGTAACATTCCGGATCAACCTAGTGAGACTTCCACTGTGCCAGTTGCTTCTCCAGATTCAGCTGATGCTTCTGAAGGTTCCAGTAAACAAGAGAAAGAGATACTTACATACAGTAGAAGGAAGAAGACTCCTCAACCTCATGATTGCAACCAGTTGAACTCAGATCAATCTGTCTCTGCAATCCAAGGTAATTCTGACTCACTCAATTCAGATTTGGATCTTTCTATTGCTCTCCGTAAGCCTGTTCGTTCTTGTACCACTCGGCATCCCATAGCTGATTATGTTTCTTACTCACACTTATCCCCTGCCTATCATTCCTTTGTGTCTGCTCTTTCCTCTGTATGTGTCCCTTCCAGGTATTCAGAGGCGGCATCTGATCCAAGGTGGAAAGAAGCCATGAATGAGGAGATGAAAGCCCTAATGAAAGCAAGGACGTGGGAATTGGTAGGCCTGCCAGAAGGGAAAGGCACTGTTGGGTGCAAGTGGGTATTCACAGTAAAGCACAGGGAAGATGGGTCAATTGAGAGGTACAAAGTCAGACTTGTGGCAAAGGGATTTACACAAAATGAAGGAATTGACTACAAGGAAACATTTGCCCCAGTAGCAAAGCTCAACACAATCAGGGTTCTATTGTCACTAGCAGCAAAATTCTCTTGGGAACTTCATCAGCTGGATGTGAAGAATGCCTTCCTAAATGGTGATCTTCATGAAGAGGTATTCATGGAACCCCCACCTGGATATGATGTTGGAAAGAAGGTATGTAAACTAAGGAAAGCATTATATGGTTTGAAGCAATCTCCCCGGGCATGGTTTGAGAAACTTTGTTTGGCCATGAAGAAAGTAGGGTACACTTAGAGTAGTGCAGATCATACATTGTTTACAAGGAGACAGGATGACAAACTTACAGCACTCATTGTGTATGTGGATGATATGGTGATTACTGGAAATGATGTGAAAGAGATGAAGAGGCTGAAGGAGTTCTTAGCTTCAGAATTTGAGATCAAAGACCTGGGAAATCTGAGATACTTTCTTGGAATTGAAGTTGCTAGATCAAGAGAAGGAATCTACATATGTCAAAGAAAGTATGTGCTAGATCTCCTAGAGGAAACAGGCATGATGGGGTGCAGGCCAGCAGACATTCCAATAGAACTAAGCCATGGATTACAAGAATCAATGGGTGAGGAATACTGTGATAAGGAAAGGTACCAAAAGTTGGTAGGAAAACTGATATACTTATCCCTTACTCGGCCAGACATTGCCTATGCGGTGCATGTTGTCAGTCAATTCATGCACTCACCAAAGACCCCTCATATGAGAGCAGTGGAAAGAATCCTCAGATACTTGAAGACTTGCCCAGGGAAATGATATCTATTCAGAAAAAACAGCAGACTTGAAATTGAAGCCTACACTGATGCTAATTGGGTTGGGTCTGTTGGAGACAGAAAATCAACCTCAGGTTACTGTACATTCTTGGGAGGAAACCTAGTCACATGGCGTAGTAAGCAGAATGTTGTGGCTAGATTAAGTGCAGAAGCATAATACCGGGCTATGGCACACGGGGTTGTTGAACTGTTATGGCTCAGGACTCTCCTTAATGAGCTTGGTATCAAGACTGAGGGTCCTCTCAAGCTGTATTGTGATAATAAAGCTGCTATCAACATTGCCAACAATCCTGTGCAGCATGACAGGACAAAACATATTAAAATTGATCGACACTTTGTCAAAGAGAGAATTATTTCAGGAGAACTCTGTGTGCCTTATACTCCATCAGAGATGCAGATTGCAGATGTATTAACTAAAGGGCTGGCATCAACAAAGTATCAGGGACATACTTGGCAAGCTAAACATGATTGATATCCATGCTTAGCTTGAGGGGGAGTGTTAGAATGTTAGAGTGATGTTCGGCTGATAAGAGTTCTTATTAGCCTATTCTTATGTTTAACTTATCTTGTAACTGGGCCTGTGTTAATGGGCCTAATCTTGTTTAATGATTTAAGTCATCTGGGTGTCCCATCACTAATCAGGGGCATCCCAGTAATTTCTTGTACCTTGTACTATATTCATCTATAAATAAAGGACTGGTCGACTGGCTAGTACAGTTCGACATTCTCTTCAGTTTTGTGGTTCTCTTCTCTTCTTTGCTACTTCGAGTATAGCTCTTCAGATTACACTCCCATTTCCTTCAGGATATCAAAAGCCCAACTTTGAGAAATTTGATGGAATAAATGGGTCTCCCCATGAACATTTGGCCCATTTATATTCTACATGTGGTGAATCAGCAATTTCGATGCCTTATTAATAAGGCAATTTGTGTAGTCTTTGAAAGGAGCAGCTTTTACCTGGTACACACAATTAGCACCAGGATTAATTATCACACGGGATGATATGCGACATGCTTTCTTAGCACAGTTTGTGAGCCTCAAGAGGAAATTATCAATTACAGACTTGGATGAAATGAAACAAAGGCCAAATGAGAGTGTAAATGAATTCATTACACGTTGGAGAAACATGAATCTTCAGTGTGTTGAGCAATTAAAGGAAATTTCAGCAGTACAAATGTGTGCTAACAATCTTTGGCACACACAATTAGCACCAGGATTAATTATCACACGGGATGATATGCGACATGCTTTCTTAGCACAGTTTGTGAGCCTCAAGAGGAAATTATCAATTACAGACTTGGATGAAATGAAACAAAGGCCAAATGAGAGTGTAAATGAATTCATTACACGTTGGAGAAACATGAATCTTCAGTGTGTTGAGCAATTAAAGGAAATTTCAGCAGTACAAATGTGTGCTAACAATCTTTTGCCAAAGATTGTCACCTTTGTAGGCACGACAGAATCACAATCATTTGACGCATTGGTTTCTAAAGCCAACAATGTGGAAAGACAAATTGCTAGGCAAAAGATTGTGGCATCCAAGCCCAATCCTCCTTTAGAAATGAAAAATGATGGCAAAAATCCTATAGGCAAAGGAGAGGCCATGGCCACCTTTGTTAATGTTAAAAAGAAGGATAAGGCTAAAGGAAAGGATGTTCCTAAGCTCATGACTCTGCAAGAAAGAAGGGAAAAGAAGTATTCCTTTGAAAATAAAGATGTACAAGGGATTTTTGACGACCTTATGGCAGCAAATGCTATTAAATTGCCAGATCCAAAGCGACTAGGTGATGTCAATAAGACAAAGGACCCAAAGTATTGTCCTTATCATAGGATGGTCAGTCATCCCATAAAAGATTGTTTTGTCCTTAAGGACATTATCCAATCAATGATAGACAAAGGGGAAATTGAATTAGTTGAACCTCCTACAAAAGAGACTATTACAACTATTAACAGCATATCTCTTGTAGAAGAAAAGGCTCCAACTATCCCTTCTTTATATAAATTAATGATGCAGCCAAGCATATTATGTTTTGATGACTCCTCTGCTTCAGAGAATGAAGAAAGTTGGCAGACAATTGTTAACAAAAAGCCAAAAGGGGTAGTTAAACCCTTAAGAATAGAAAAGTCTGCCTCTCCAGGTATCACTTTCAGGGGATGTAAGGTCCTCAAGAAGAATAAGAAAATAAGGTTCAAAAAGAAGCCTCAGATAATTTTTTAGGATGAATATGAACAACCCCCAAAGTTCCCTGTTACTCTAAAGAAATATATTCCAAAAGAAATACTTGATGAAGGCCTTGATGAAGTGAAGATGGTCTCAACAATGCCATGTCATACGACATCTTGTCAAGAAGAAGATGTGCCTACAACGCAAAATGAGGTGGACCGAATCACCTTACAATATAGCTGACACCGTCTTCCTTCTACACAAGAACCTTCTTCAAGTAAGAAGGCAATTAAAAAGGTTGATAACTCTACTACGCAAATAGAGATTGAAGAAAAAGAGGATAGGGAGTTTGTTACAGAAAATAGGACAAATAACTCACGATTAGAAACACCAATTCGAGTTCGTCCTATATGAGAAGCTAGATTGCGTGTCAAGTATGATGTTCTTGCTCACTTGAAGCGAATTCCGACATAGTTAAGTGTTTATGATGCATTGCTACTTTCTCCAAATTTAAGAAGGGCCTTAGTTCAAGCATTATTAGATCCTGAACAGTTTAAAGATGAAGTGAATCAGGTGGAAACACAACCAAGTTTCCCTAAAATGTGTGCCTCATGTATGGCATGCATTTCCTTTGATGATGAAGATTTACAGCTTGGAACGGAGTATTATAACCGTCCCTTATATGTGTCAGGCGATTGTGGGTTCGAGTCCCATCGGGTGTGCCAAAATCAAGGTTTAAAATGTCGATGTCGATGGAAATGTCGCTTACCAAAATATAAGACATATGTCAAAAATGTCGGAAATGTCGAGGGGAAATATTGTAAAAATTAGAGACATTGTGGAAATATTATGAAATATGTGGAAATATGCAATGATATTTTGTAAAATGATAAAAGAAGCATTAATACATATTTCTAGACTATTATCTTATTCCCAACCATTATATAAATCTAAGAAACTAAGACCAATAACAAATTAGTAAATGACGATTTATTGATTTATTATGCATTTTGATGTTTTTACAAGGTCATCTGATATTTTCTTTTCTTATTTTTAATTCTGATTTATTATAAATTCTAATATAATTTTCACACTAGTAAATAGAAATACATTTATTCTGATTTTTTAAATATTAAAGTTATAATACATTATGTTTTATTATAAATTTAATAAACTAATTCTCCTTTTTGTAGTATTAAGATTATGATAAATTTTGATTTCTTATAAAACTTAATGAATTTATTATGATTTTTAATTCTAAACATAATAAATTATGATTTAGTATAAAATTTAATAAATTTATTCTGATTTTTTATATTAAATGTAGAATATGATTTATTATAAAATTTAATAAACATTTTCTGATTTTAATAAATATTTTAAAAAATACTAACTAGTTAATATTTTATTACTTGAAAAATATTTTATGTTTTATACTATAAAGTAATTAATTTATTATTTTGTTTTTATATTTTGTTAATTATTTTTTATAAATATTTTATTTGAAATATTAAATGGAAATTATTAATGGAATAATTTATATTAATATACTGTCTTATAATAATATAATATACTAATATATTACATTATTAATGTACATTAGTCGACATCCTGTCGACATAATAGGAAAAGTTGTCTTTTTTTGGGTTATTTGGACCGATTTGGTCGACATTTCCGAAATATAGGAAATGTCGACTGAAATAATGTCATTTTTATATTACCATCCATTTTCATGTCGGTGAGCCTCGACATCGACATATGTCGGGCGACATTTCGCGATATTTGAAACCATGGCCAAAATTATGTTAGTGGAAACTTTTTTAGTATAATTTCTCACATAACATAATTCACCCAATTAAACTAATAGCTGGGTTTTTTTGTTATTTGGGTAAGCCTCATTTGGGAAATCACGTAGATATTCCCTTAATTACATCTCTACTAGGGGTAGAGAAAACCTTTTGATTCTGATTCAGAAGTACCAATGAATAGAGACTAAACTATGTATCATTTTTCTACAAAATTTTCCTTTGAAAATTCTGGCATATATTCCCTCTTTGTTTGAGAGAAAACCAACAATAAAATAAACTTTTTATACATAACAAGTAAATAGGTATCATAAATAGTCATATTTCATCAATAAGGCTTCCAATGGCTTTTAAATTGTGATTATGTGCATTTATCATGGTGTAAGGAACCATAATCAACCAAGTTTCATGAACAAGGTTGTAGATGGTTTTCCCCCTCACACATAGGTTAATAGGTTATGAGGAACCATAATCAGCCAAGTTTCATGAACATGGCTGTAGATGGTTGTCTCCCTCACATATGATTAAAATGACACAAGGAGTAGAAAAAAAATTAAATAATAACAACAAAGAAGGAAAATGTGTGAAAGGAGTATAAGGAAAGACATAAGTCTAATAGAGAAAGTTGTAGGAGTATCATAATGAAGAGGTGGAGGAGGAATACTGCAATCCCTACCTTTTTCTTTCTACCCTTTTCTTCCACACCACAATCTTCTCTTCTTTCTCCTTTGGCTTGTCTCTTGTTGCTGTAAATTCTATCAACTGAATAAAATTAGCCAACAAAAAGGCATTAGCCCCCCTGTTCTTGTAAGAGAGGGGTTTATATAGAGGAGGAAGGGGGCTAAGTAACTCTCAGCTCCTCTTTTCTTAGAGTGCCAAGTGTCACCCCACTTAAAATGGGTTGAGGAGGGAAAAGAAAACTCTTCCTTCCTAAAGTGACAAGGTGTCCCCCCACCCCCCTCACTTAAAGTGGTTAGAGGAGGGAAAATAACTCTCTCCCCTAGGGAAAATAGTCCTCTTGTTAGAATAGGACAAGTAGCATCCCCTCATAAATAAGTGGGATACTTCATTAGAAATTAATCAAAATGGATTTATTCTTTTAGGGCTTGTTGTTCCATTAAATGGGCTCTATTGCAAGCCCATTAAATGCTTATTGCATTACAAATAAACCCAATTAACTTGGGGCCTGTTGTTCACTAAACTAGATTGTAGGCCCCTTTCTTTATTAAAATGTTTCAGCCCACCAATAGGACTGATCGGGCTTATAAAAAAACCCCTTTTTTCTTCTTTATTATTATTTTTTTAAACTATGACTGGAGTATCTTAATAACTTGCTCCTAGTCCAGCAAACTTAAGGACTTAATAGTGCCCCCTTGAGCACTGTGAGCTCAAAAACAAAATAGCTTGAGGTTGTAGTGCTCAAGCCATTTTTAATTGATTGGGCCAGATTTTTGTGAATCAGACTTTATTAAGACTTGAAGTTGAAAACAGAAGCCCCTCCAATGGGTTGGAAATTGTAAAAGATAAGGCCTACACATATATTGTTAGGCTTTCTTTTATGATTATTATTATTATTATTATTGGCCCATATGACTTAAGTGTGGCCCATTATGTAATGGGCCCAAGAAGCTTTTATATAAGGCTTAAAGAGTATAATTAAATGGGCTTAAGAAAATTATGATTTGGGCCCATACATAAAGTGTGGTCCCATGTTTTAAATTGAAGTTGGCCCAAGTTATGTGTTAATGGGCCTTAATAATATGTTAATGGGCCTTAATAATATGTTAATGGGCTTTAAATGCTTTTAAGTATGGACCATTATTTAAAGTGTGGTCCCATACTCCATACTTGCCTTTATGGGCTTAAAAGAAAGGCTCAACAAATTAAAAGACAGCCAACTGTCATTCACTTAAGTAGGCAAAATTCCTACTAGGATTAGGACTTTGTTTAAGATAAATATGAAAATCTGAGAGGCTAGTCACATTTCTAACCTCTTGTTTACTCCGGTCAAAAGAAAAAGAAAAGAGACTCAGCCTTATTGAGTCTTAGCCCCAAAAAGGGAGCTACTACTTCTTAGTGTGCTGTTGCACCTTCAGCAAATCTGTGTTCCAGATTTCTCTCCACCTAAAAACAAAAGAGACTCAGCCTTATTGAGTCTTGGTCCTATTCACGTGGAGGCTCAAAACGAAAGGGAACAACTACTTCTAAAAAAGCTGTTGCACCTTTTATAGATTTGTCTTTTTCAAATATTAGGTATGCTATTAAATGCTTAGATAATCTCTCTTTTATTTATTTTTTGACTATTGCTAAATCCTCAAATATTTAAGCTGAATCCTTAAATCATTAAATAGGATTGTCTTTTTTTTTTTTATTTCAACCGTTTTTTTGGACTATGGTCACCAGAAAAAGACTGAATCCTGAAATCATTAGATAGGATTTTATCTTTTTCTTTGACTTCTGTCAACAAAAAAATCCTGAAATCATTAGATAGGTAGAGATGGAATTCTGGTAACCCACCTTCAGTTTGCAGGCGATATTATCATCTTTTGTGAGGGTTGTGATTTGGTGGAAGTGAGAAACTTGAATCTAATTATCCTCTTTGAGAATGCCTCTAATTTGAAAATCAATTTTGAAAAGAGTTGCGTGGTTGGGTTGAACTTGGATGAAGGGGTTTTGGAGTCTATGTTGCCTGCTTAGATTGCTCCTATTCCGAGTGGCCTTTGACCTATTTAGGACTTTCCCTACATGCCAACCCAAAAAGAGAGTTGGTTTTGGAAACCCGTGGTGGAAAAGTTTGAAAAAAAGATTGGTGACTTGGAGGAGGAACTACATTTCTTTAGGGGTAGAGTGATGCAGGAGTTGAAGAGTCAAAATTGGAATTTTATGTATTTCTGTATTTTTGGACAGTATGGGTATTTTTGTCATTTTGCAATTTTTTGTGGGGGTCCAATGATTGGGTTTAAATTGTCTAGTTAAAATTTGTTTATGTTTAAAATTTCAGTCATTGCATAAGTAGGAATAGAGTTATTGAGTCTTTGAATTGAAATAGGATATGACAACTTGGTTTGAGTCCTAGGATTATTGAGTCTAACAATTTGACTCTTAAGACTATTATGAGTCTAACATTTTGACTCCTAGGATTATTATGAGTTTAGAGTCTATAAATATGTATGGACGTTTTACACATAGGCAATGAATCATATTGAGTTTTCTTCAACTTATCTGCTTATGCTAGCTATGGTGAGTGATTCCCATGCCCTAGAGTAATTCTAGGCACCCTGTGAGTGATTGCGGGTATTTTCTCTATTCTTTCTCTCCCTATTTTCTCTCTTATTCCTTCAAGAAGCCATTACAGCCATTAAACTCTGATCAAGAAGACCATTCAACATTCTCTAAGGACTAGAACTGAGCTGCTCCTACATCAGTTGGTATCAAAGCTAATGGTTTAGTCACTATGTTCTCACAAAGTGACTGATTCTATAGGTCTAAGGTATCTTCTAGGCAATCTTACAGGTCTAGAATCAATGATGATTGGGTTTCTGAACCATATGAAGGGTCTTTGGTTGACTTATTTTAGAAGATGGTGGAAGAAAACAGATCTAATAATGTTGACTACGGGAGCAAGGTTTTCAAACATGTTAGAAGAGAAAGGGAAATACCAGATTTCAAAGGAGATGATGACCTGCAAGCATTCTTTGATTGGGTTACTGAACTAGAAAAATATTTTGATTGGCATGATATGCTTGACAAACAAAGGATTAGATTTGTGTGCATGAAGCTAACAGGTCATGCTAAAGTATGGTGGAAAACTCTTGAGCAATGACTAGACAATAGAGGCGATGATCCAATTAGTACATGGGCAGAGGTGAAGAGGTGTTTGCAAGAAAAGTACATCCCACTAGACTTCCATAATGATCTAACTAATTTCGATCTAAAGAAGAAGCATCAAGTTACAAAAAAGAACTTGAAGTCAATGGGAAGAAGGTACAGAGTTGAAAAGAAAGTAGATGATTCTTTGCATGTTGATGCCTATCCTATAGCTGAAGTTGAGGATGAAGCTAAAGAAGAAGAATTTCAAGCTATAGGAATTGTAGATATTAAAAATCAAGAGGGTGCAGGCCAAGAAAAACCAATAATTGTTGGAGTTTCCAACACCCATGATCAGCTTGAGGTTAATGGTCAAGAAGAAATATAAGTGGAGCAAATCAAAGAAATTCATGTGCAAGATACAAATGTGCTGATTGTAGTAGATCCTAGTACAAAAGTAAATGACTTTACGTTACAAGTTCAACTAGAACTAGTTCAAGAATTACAACCTAACGTAGCAGAAGTTCCACCAACATCAACAATGGAAGGAGCCCTAGAGTTTGTTGAAGAACCAAGGATAGCAAGACACATAGAGATGGTGATTCCTAAGCTGGAAGTTGAAGGAAAAGTTCCAAATGTTGAGAATTTGGATAAGGGGAAGATTCATCACAAAGGCTGGTTGATGAATTAAGTGTTCAATAAACTAATGTTATTGATGACTTAACAATGATGGTTATGGAAGGCAGTGTTTCAGAAATACATTTCTTTCAATATCCTTCTCTAGTTCTGTGTGTAGCCTCTACTCTATAGTCCAAGCATGTAGCTATGGGAAGTCCTACTCCCTTTGTAATTGGGGCATATCAACTTTTCATCCTCAAGTTCTTCAAAACTCAAGAACGATTTTTTTTTTCAACCAGGGGAGAATGATGTGGGAGTTGAAGAGTCAAAATTGGAATTTTATGATATTTTATGTATTTCTGTATTTTTGGACACTAGGGGTATTTTTGTCATTTTTGCAATTTTCTGTGTGGTCCAATGATAGGGTTTAAGTTGTCTAGTTATAATTTGTTTATGTTTAAAATTTCAGAGTCATTGCATAAGTAGGATTAGAGTTATTAAGTCTTCTTTGAATTGAAATAGGATATGACAACTTAGTTTGAGTCCTAGGATTATTGAGTCTAACAGTTTGACTCCTAAGACTATTATGAGTCTAACAGTTTAACTCCAAGGATTATTATGAGTTTAGAGTCTATAAATATGTATGGACATTTTACACAAAGGCAATGAATCATATTGAGTTTTCTTCAGCTTATGCTAGCTATGGTGAGTGATTCCCATGCCTTAGAGTGACTTTAGGCACCTTGTGAGTGATTTCAGGTATTTTCTCTCTTCTTTCTCTCCCTATTTTCTCTCTTATTCCTTCAAGAAGCTATTACAACCATCGACAGCCATAAAACTCTGATCAAAAAGACCATTCAACATTCTCTAAGGACTAGAACTGAGTTGGTCCTACATCACAGAGTGACCTTAATAAAAGCTACACTGGCTAATCTACCAATTTATTTTTTGTCAGTCTTTAAGATACCTAACAGGGAAGCAAAGAGGATTGAAAATTTGATGAGGGACTTCCTGTGGGAGCCAGGGGAAGGAAAAAAGGATCATTTGGTCAACTGGGAAGTAGTGAGCCGAATCAAAAAAATAATGGGGGGATAGGGCTAGGGCAAATAGCTAGGAAGAACAAAGCTCTTCTAGGTAAGTGGCTTTGGGGGTGGCCCTTGGAAAGAGAGAGGTTATGGCATGAGCTGGTGGCTAGCATTCATGGCTGTTACGAGACTGGTTGGGATGTGGGGGTATCTCGACAGGCTTCTGTTGTGGATGCATTCGTGGGGAGGACGTACAGCCGCCGACAACAGCGGTGAGGAGGGGCCCACAAGGCGACAACTTATCTTATCAGCTCTCAGCTTATCTTATTCTTAGTAGTTTTCCTTATCTTCTAGAGTTTGATTTATCTATTAGAAGTAGGAGTCTGATTAATCTTAAAAGTGTGATTTATCCTTATCTGTAAGTAGTCGAATTCTACTGGGAGTCTTCCCACACCTCTTGGTCGAATTCTACTGGGAGTCTTCCCACACCTCTTGTAATCTCCTATTTAAGGAGTTGCAAATTGAGAATAAAGCATTCAGTTTTCAGTCAAGAAAGCGTTTAGGAGAGTTAGGGTGATCTCTTGAACAAATCACCCTTAGATCGCCACGATAGGGTCTGCACGCAAAGGGAGGGGCAAGGGGAAGCTAGAGGTTCTCCCTGTGGACCGACCCGTGACAAGATCCTACGCCCGGGCCCATAACATTTTGGTATTAGAGCCAGGTGTCATGGGCGATATGGAGCAGCTATCATCCAGGGTCCACGAATTGGAACACCGACTCGTAGAGAACCACACGGAAGTGAGAGAAGTCAAGGAAGATGTCCGAGAGCTTCGTCGCCTACTCGAGTTGTACTTCTCCACCAGGGAGAGGAGCCCTGAAGGGGTGACCACCACCAATAGCCACCGACCAGAATTGGCGGAGGGATCCGGCAAACGACAGATCGCCACCCCAACAGCAGCGGTCATACCCAAGTACAGTCGGCTGGAGTTTCCCTCATACAGTGGCAGCGGCGACCCACTGGGATGGCTGTACCGCTGCGAGCAATTCTTTCGTAATCAGCGCACGGAGGAGAAGGATAAAGTCAGTCTGGCCGCGTTTCATCTGACAGAAGAAGCACAGCTCTGGTTCTACTGGGTGGAGCAGGAGGAACCAGGACTCAGCTGGGACCAGTTTAAGTCCTATTGCCTCCTTCAGTTCGGGCCCCCACTGACAAGCAACCCATTGGGAGAGTTAATTAACCTCAAGCAGACCAGGACCGTAGCCGAGTACCAGCGGCAATTCCAGACCCTTCTCGCCAGAGCCTCTTCAGTGTGCCGCTGGACTAGCCGAACCTCTGAGAGTCGATGTAGAGATGTAGAGCCCTCCCAACCTGGTCACCGCGATGAACCTAGCTCGCGCTTTCGAGCGCAAGCTACAGATCAGCCGAGGGTCTTTCAGCATGGGGCGTTCAGCGACTTCATGGACAAACCCGAAATCAACCGGAGGAGGGTCTTCGTTGACAGCCAGCAGGGAACAATGGCTTCACACAGGTAACACTTTCAGATTGACACCCAGCATAGGAAGCAGCATGACGGCACCTTCCATCAAACGCTTATCTAGAGCTGAGATGGCGGAGCGCCGGGCAACAGGGCAATGCTTCAACTGCGACGAGCTGTACTCAGTCGGGCATCGATGCAAGCGGTTATTCTGCCTCCTGGTAGACGAACTGGAGGAAGACGAGGAGGAGCATACAGCACTAGAACCTGAGATCTCCCTCCACGCCATCACCGGAATACAGAACTCCCAAACCATGCAGCTACGGGCACAGGTGGCAGGGGAACCAGTACGTATTCTAGTGGACTAGGGAAGCACGCACAATTTTGTCAGCAAGCAAGCGACACTTCAACTGAAACTACCGGTGGAAGGCAGACCACAACTTCAAGTAGTCGTCGCAAATGGGGAGAGAGTTCACAGCCCTGGAATCTGCCGGAACATCCAAATACAGGTCGAATCCGAACCCTTCTCCGCTGATTTATTTGTACTGCCCCTAGACGAGTTTGATATAGTGCTTGGAGTTAAGTGGCTCATCACTCTAGGCTCTATCCTATGGGACTTCAGTGCCCTAACCATGTCCTTCAACCTGAATGGAAAACAAGTCACCTGGCAGGGAACCAGGGTAAGGGCAAAAAGACCGCAGGTGCATACTCTTCATGGCGAAACCATGCACACCGCAGAGATGGAGAGACTTCTCACCGACTTCCCGGACGTGTTTCAAGAACCCAAGGGACTTCCACTTGTCCGATCGTGTGACCATCGGATTCCTTTAATACCAGGTTCAGAACCCATCGTTGTCCGGCCATACCGCTACCCGCATTTGCAAAAAGATGAGATAGAGAAACAATGTGCAGAAATGTTGAAACAAGGAATCATCCGCCCCAGCCGTTCCCCCTTCTCTTTGCCGGTTTTATTGGTACCAAAACAAGACAGCACCTGGAGGTTTTGTGTGGATTACAGGGAACTCAACAACAGAACCGTCAAGGACAAATTTCCGATTCCCGTGGTAGACGAACTGCTAGATGAACTCCACGGGTCTCAATACTTCTCAAAGGTGGATCTCAAATCAGGGTACTTTCAGGTCCGGATGGCCCCCAAGGATGTAGAAAAAACAGCCTTCCGGACGCATCATGGCCACTTCGAATTTCTGGTCATGCCATTTGGCCTCACCAACACTCCATCCACATTTCAGTCTTTGATGAATGAGGTATTTCGACCCCACCTCCGCAGATTCATCCTAGTATTTTTTTACGACATCCTGGTTTACAGTACATCATGGGTGGAGCACGTTCGTCACCTACGAACTATTCTGGAACTACTGCGCCAACACAAACTCTTCCTGAAGTGGCCCAAATGTTCCTTCAGGGAGCGCCAGGTCCTTTATCTGGGACATGTAATTAGCGGGCAAGGTGTCTCGGTAGATGGCTCCAAGATCCAAGCAATTCAAGAGTGGCCCAAATCTCAGTCCACCAAGGCTCTCCGCGGGTTCTTAGGACTTACCGGATATTACCGCAAGTTTGTAAAGAATTACGGACTCTTGGCTGCCCCATTAACTAAGATACTGAAGAACGCGTTCCAGTGGGATGAAGCAGCAGACGCCGCCTTCACAAACTTAAGGGATGCACTCTCCTCCACTCTAGTGCTGCAGCTACCAAACTTTGACCTGGAATTTACGGTTGAATGTGATGCTTCCGGTATAGGCATTGGAGCAGTACTACAACAGCAAGGGCACCCCATAGCCTTCTTTAGCCGCAAATTAGCTAACCGGCACCTAAAGCTACCAGCCTACGAGCGCGAGTTGATTGGACTAGCCAAGGCCGTACAACACTGGAGGCCATACTTGTGGGGGAGACCCTTCGTCGTCAAGACGGACCACTACAGTCTCAAGTATCTACTGGAGCAGCGGCTTGCCACTCCACCTCAACAGCACTGGGCTAGTAAACTACTCGGGTTTGACTTCCGGGTAGACTACAAGGCAGGGACCTTAAATTGGGCCGCAGATGCATTGTCCAGGCGTGACGAAGATGCTATACACCTTTGTGCAATCTCCCGGCCCCGCTTCACCCTATTGGAAAGCATTAGGAGCATGTTGCCTCAATCACCAGAATGGAGGGACCTTGTTCAAAAGATACAGTCTAGAGCGACCGACCCAAACTCGTCCATTCACGACGGGCTAGTACTATACAAGGCACGGGTATATCTCCTGACCGATTGTCCATTAATTCCCTCCGTCATCTCCAGCATTCTTAATGCCACACATGAAGGGGTTCAGAAGACATTACACCGCGTCCGCATCGATTTCCATTGGCATGGTATGCGGACTTCGATTCGGAATTTCATCCAGAAATGCTCCATGTGTCAACAACAAAAATGGGAAAACTTGCACCCGACGGGCCTCCTCCAGCCTCTTTCACTTCCAACACAGATCTGGGCTGATATTTCTAAGGACTTCATTGAGGGCCTACCCAAGGTCAGCGGGAAATCAGTCTTATTCGTGGTGGTGGATCGCTTCTCTAAGTATGCTCATTTCATTCCCTTATCCCACCTATATAGCGCGGTTTCGGTTGCCCACGTCTTCTTCACACATATTTTCCACTTGCATGGGCTACCCGAATCCATCGTCAATGACAGGGACCCGGTTTTTACTAGCACCTTCTGGAAGGAACTATTTCGATTGCAGGGTACAACCCTAGCCTTTTCATCCGCCTACCATCCGTAGACGGACGGGCAAACAGACGTCGTAAACCGTACCATAGAGATGTACCTCCGCTGTTTTGTGGGAGACCAACCACGGCATTGGGTGGATTGCCTTCCATGGGCCGAATACTGCTACAACACGGCCTATCACTCCTCTCTTGGCATGACTCCATTCCGGGTTGTCTATGGTCGGGAACCCCCCCGCCTATTGTCCTACGAATCGGGTTCGACACGGCTGGAAGAAGTCGATCGTAGTCTACAAGATCGCGATGCCCTCCTGGCTGAAGTCGCTCTCCGCTTACAGCAGGCTCAGACACGCATGAAGAATGTCTACGATCAGCGCCACGGAGAATTAACTTTCGAGCCCGGACAGTTCGTGTGGTTGAAGCTCCAACCCTATCGGCAGCACTCTCTCAAAAGCAGATCTCCCCCTAAACTAACCCCCAAGTTTTACGGGCCTTCAAGGTATTACGGCGAATCGGGAAAGTTGCATATCAGCTTGAGCTACCCGAGCACAGCAAACTGCATGATACCTTCCATGTGTCCTTGCTCAAGCCATTTACCGGAACTCCTCCTGAGGAGGTACCTTCCCTTCCACCCTTAAGGGACGGCAAACCCGTTCTACAGCCTCGGGCTCTGGTTCGATCCCGCGTTAATCGGGGTACTCTCAAAGTCCTAGTGGAATGGGACGACCTATCATCAGCTGAGGCCACCTGGATCCCCTGGATTGTTCTGCAAGAAGCCTACCCAGATCTCGAGCTTGGGGACAAGCTCGTCGCCCAGGAAGGGTGTAATGTTGTGGATGCGTTCGTGGGGAGGATGTACAACCGCCGACAGCAGCAGTGAGGAGGGGCGCACAAGGCAACAACTTATCTTATCAGCTCTCAGCTTATCTTATTCTTAGTAGTTTTCCTTATCTTCTAGAGTTTGATTTATCTATTAGAAGTAGGAGTCTGATTAATCTTAAAAGTGTGATTTATCCTTATCTGTAAGTAGTCGAATTCTACTGGGAGTCTTCCCACACCTCTTGTAATCTCCTATTTATGGAGCTGCAAATTGAGAATAAAGCATTCAGTTTTCAGTCAAGAAAGAGTTTAGGAGAGTTAGGGTGATCTCTTGAACAAATCACCCTTAGATCGCCACGATAGGGTCTGCACGCAAAGGGAGGGGCAAGGGGAAGCTAGAGGTTCTCCCCGTGGACTGACCCGTGACAAGATCCTACGCCCGGGCCCATAACAGCTTCACTCACAACCCCTTGGAAGGCTATTTCAGGCACCCTCCCTAATTTCCTAAGGTATGTAAGATATGATGTCTGCTCTAGTAATTCTGTTCTTTTATAGGAAAATCTTTGGGTGGGCTCTCAACCTCTAAAAAGATCTCTTTCCCTCCCTTTACACTATCTCCCTCTTTAAAAAGGAGCCCGTTTCAAGATTTCTTTCTCCCCTAGTTTTCCCCTTGTCTTTGAATTGGAATTTTGGGTTTCGTAGAGATTTAAGGGATGAGGAATCTGCTTGTGTCTTTGAGCTCTTGCTTCTTTTGGACTCTGTTTGTTTGGACCTCTCTAAACCCAATAGAAGAATTTGGACCCTAACTCCTAATGGCTCCTTTACTTGTGCTTCTTATCTCGAGTCCCTTTTTTCTGCCCCTCTCTCTTTGGAGTTCTCTGTCAAAGAAATTTGGTCAAGGCCCATTCCCCCTAAAGTAGTTGTTTTCTATTGGGAAGTTTTTTACAGTAAGATCAATACTATGGATAACTTGCAAAAGAAGAGACCTTTCCTATGTATATCCCCAAACTGATGTATTTTGTGTAAAATGCATAATGAGGACCACCACCACTTGTTATCTTGTGCTTTTGCTGCTAATATTTGGAATTGGGTCTTTATGTTGTTTGGGTGTAGGTGGACCTTGCCCTCTGAAGTAAACCTACTTTTTGATCTATCTACTTTTGAGCAGCCAACTAAGAGAGGGAAACTAATGTGGAAGTGTATCAGAGTAGCCATTTTGTGGACTATCTGGGAGGAAAGGAATTTTAGAATATTCCAAGAAAAGAAGCATTGATGAAGTAAAGAAGTGCATTATGACAAGAACAATTCATTGGCTAAAAACTTCAGATCTGTTCAGTGGTTATTCTTTTGATGATCTCTGGAAAAGTTGGGCAGAGGTGGCCTCCACAGCCCCCAAAAAGAATAGACTACAACAGATAGAGTGGAAACCTCCTACAGAGGGTGTGGTAAAGCTGAACTTTGATGGCAGCAGTCTAGGCAATTCAGGGCCTTCAGGCATAGGAGGGATCTTAAAGATGAGGATAGAAACCTCCTATCTCTTTTCTCGGGACCAGTGGGAGTTGGAGATTCAACAAGGGCTGAGATATTGGCTGTGGTGCAAGGAATACATGCTGCAAACCAACTAGGAGTGGAAAATCTTATAGTTGAGGGAGATTCTAAGGTGGTAGTAAGTTGGTTGTCGAGTTCATAAACAGTTATATGGGGTTACAGGGATATTCTTAAGAAAGTTATTGGTTCACAAGGAATATGTCAGTCACCTATCAGTGGGTCAGTAGATCAGCAAATGCCATGGCAGATTCTTTGGCAAAATAAGGGGTTTCAAGGGTTGAGTTATTTTCTGCCACTCTATGATTGTATTCTGTTAAGTTTGTTTTATGCTCTCACCTCCAAGGGGAGGTAAAATCTTGTGCTTCCTCTTTGGGTGAATGTACACTCCCTTTCGTATTAATAAAATCATTTTTCACTTATCAAAAAAAAGAGGGGTGCTGGTCCAGGATCAATTTTGCGCATTGTGGTCAAGCTTGGGAGGACAATAACCACCTTCCTCCATTGCCCTGTGTCTTCTGCTATTTGGTGGCACTTTTTCTCATCCTTGGGTTATGCCAAACACAGTGCTGGATCTGTTGTGGTGTTGGGATCTTCAAGGTCTCCAAAGGTTTGGATGTTTTAATTTCTCTCACCTTTGGCAAGCTGGTTTCTTGGGTTTTGGCTGTGGAAGGACTTCATACCCCAGGCTTAGGGGACTTTGTTGAGGGCAAGGAGCTTCTTTGAGTTGTCATCTTTTTCTTTTTTCTCTTTTTTTTGGGGGGGGAGTTTGATGTTTGTTGCTGACACCTCTGAGGCGTATGCCTCTTGCACAAGAGGTGTACGCCTCTTGCATTTTTTTCATGAGGTGTGCTAGAGGCGTAGTGTATGCCTCATGCGCGTCATGCACATCTTATATAAAAAGACAGAAAAGAAAAAGAAAAAAAGAAAAAAAAAAGGGAAGGGAAAGAAAAAGAAAGAAGAAAAAAAGAGAAAAAAGAAAGAAAAGGAAAGGGAAGAAAAAATAAGGGGAAAGAAAGTGGTTTGCCACTTTGCCCCTTGCTCCTTCAGCTGGGGGCTTCGCCCCCCCCCCCCCCTCCCCCCTTTCAACTAATGTTATGCATCTTTATTCTTCTTAATATAAAAGATTTTTATTAAAAATAAAGAAAAAATGAGATCCCCCCTTTCTCTTCATCATCATCTTAACCCCGCCCCCCTCCTTGTGTTTGGGAGGCTTACGCCTCGCGTCACGCCTCCACATTTTAAAACATTGGTTGGTAGTTTCGTTATAGGTTGGAAAGTATTAGGGTCCCTATTTCTCTGTACATAAAATGGTATATTGGAAAATTAACAATAAAAGGAGATGGTTTATTATAATTGTGGTAATCCCATATAGGAAGTTTCCTATAACTAAATCGATAATTATTCTAAAACTTATTCATGATAACAAATATTATAGTGAGGACAACCCATTATTACCAAATTAATCTGGTTTATTGATTCTCCAATCTATGACCCACACCCACTCTTTTTAATCGATTTGTTTTCATTTCACCCTTAGTGTTCAATGTGAAAAGGTGAACCAAGAAGTTATTGAAAACCTAAATCCAAAGCTACATATGGATCAGTTCATTTCAAATGGGTAAATAAATACATCTCGTTTCAATTCAGTTGCATCTTCCAGTGACAGAAAAGTCCCCCATTCAGTCACAAGGAAAACGGTGGCTGGCTCAAAATTATGGAGGATGGAAGACTACAACATTTTTTTTGCCTTTTTTTTCTCCTTTTTTTTTACCTTCAATATTTACCATTTTTTTCTTCCATTTATTCACTTTCTGTCCATTATTTACTGTTTTGAGATTTATAATTGATGTTTCCCAAGATTCAAGTAGTTGTAGCTGGTTATGGGTGATCTAGGTGATTAGAGGGAGATATTGATGTCTGGATTCTGGAGATTACTCTTCAATGCCGGTAGTTGAGACAGGAAGAGATGCACTTTGAGAGTTAACCAAGTGGCATATAATAATACTATCATATGAAATAATATAGAATTTTTTGGTCATTTGCATATCTTAAAGCAATGATCCAGAGATGCAGATTGAAATAATTTAACAATACAAGAAGATAGATACAAATTTAAACATACAAGAATGGTAAAACAAATTCATTAAAGCATGACACTGTTGACAGGTGCAAAAGATTATTGCTGCATAGATACAAATAGAAAGCCAGGAATGAATGATTTATGATTGTGTGCTTGGTTTTGGTTTATCCCAAATAGATGCCCCTAGAAGCTAACTCAGTTCAGTTAAATTCTGTCTTCTTATCAACTCCTGTCACCTTTTTTACTGTTAATTTCTTGCCAATTTAGTAATATATGTGAAGCTGATTCAGATGGAAGAGGAATTTGGCTTGCTGAGAAGCACTTTAACAAAGGGGAGCATCCAGGATGAGCAGATAGCCTGTATCCTCAATGTGATGGAGCTATCCCTGTCTGGCATCTCATTTCTTTTCCTAGATGGTGCTGCTTTGTGCTTAACATTCTTTGGGAGATGATTTATCTTTGACATTACCAGTTCTAACCAAGCAATGGTATATGGGGGTGCTGGCATGTATCCGCATCAATGCATTTCGTGTTGAATTGGTTGGAAGATCATATGAGGATCTGTTTTTATCAGCAGCAGCCTCTGTTGAAGCTGAAGTTGCTGTGGGTAATGCTGTTTATATGCTTCCATCCTTCTACAATCATGACTGTGGTAGGCTATCTCATTTCTCTGATACATCTTAGTGCCTACTGTTATTTGATAGTTTTTCTTTCTAGTTTCTAATCAAGCATGAAAATACATTCTAAGTGATATCTATACTTGCATTCTTAGCAATTAAAAGTGGAACTTAGTGATACAGGTTACCATATAGTGATAAGGTTTGCACAAGTGACTATTCCAAAAGGTCTCTTCTAGAATGGATCGTCTGTATTGGCACATTATTTCTTTATATGGCCAGGATAATGTTTCCTTGTGAAAAAGAAACCCGTATGACTTTTAGGAGCCCTTTTTTTTTCCCTCAAGTATCTATTATAGATCTCACACACCAAATGTGATGTTATTCCAAATCCAAACTTCTGGATAACTGAGTCTTCTATCTCTTCAGATGCCAATGCACACATTGTATGGGTAGAGAATGTGGATGCCAGATTGAAAGCTTTGCGTGATATTGAATCAGGTTTTATCAAATGGTTGTCTGTTGTCATTTTGGAATCATTAGTCTAACGTTTATATATGAGAATAAATGTTTTTATTTGGTTTCATCCCAAAATCTTGTTTGTTGTTAGGTGAGGAGCTTCGGATATGCTATATTGATGCAAGCATGGATCATCATGCTCGACAAAATCTCCTGCTCAAAGGGTTTGGTTTTCACTGCCATTGTCTTCGTTGCAGCTCTGGTGATTAGGGAATATTACATCAATGTACTAGTCAACCAGGGTAATGATTTAGGTGACAAGAGACCAGAGAAAAGATGGTTAATTGGTTATCACACATGGGATAATTAGTATTGGTTTTACAGAGCCCTGTTTTATCTTTTTTTGGCCTTCTGTACTTAATGGTAAGACAGAATCGACTAGAAATCCTCTCAATGTTGCAATATCTGGTACTATAAGCCACAACAAGGTGGGCCTGAAAAAAGTTTTTTTTTTTTTTTTTTTTGGGGGGGGGGGGGGGGTTGGATTGGCTTGGTCAAATTTTCAGGTATTAATTAATTCCACTTTGGGACAGTCAACTTAGAAAATGCAAGATCTCATTTTTGAGAAACTTATTCCAATCTGGACAAGATATTTTAATATTGACAATATCCATAAGAAGTGATCTCTTGCAAGTTGAAGAAGGAATCAGAAGGAATAGGCACGGACTAAATGATTTAAGTGCTCCTCATTTAATAATGGATATGATCATATGACATTAAACAGATGAGAATGGTAAAACAACATTCATGTAACTAACCCCACATGGTTGGTATAGGCTTACATGCTGATGATGAGATTAAATGTACCAATTTTTCCTTTTTTTTCAGTTTGTGTATTTTGATTTTTGAAAGAAACATATACAATATATTAAATGTTTATTCATCGTAAGCTAACTCTTGCCAGTTGCCATTATCATCAAAGTCATGTAACATGTCCCAACTATATGGGTTCAGTCAAGGCTCAAAAAATCCTTACGATATGTCATTGTGTCTGATACAGTGTGTATCAAATTGGTTTTTATGGTCACCGAAACACTAACTTAGGAAAAACCCCGCCAAATAAAACCAAAATTAAAACGGTAAATCGCAGAAACCTCTCCTGAAGTTTGGTGATTGCAATTACCTCCCCTAATTTTTTTGACATAGTTGTAAGTAGACCCTCTATGTTAGAATCCTTTAGCAAGAGAAACCAAAAATGTCCAAAGCATCCATGCAATTATAATTGAGGATGGATTTTACAGAAAAAAAAAAACAATACAAACTTTATGAACAAAAGAATATGAGTTTATAGTTGTAGCTTTACCTTTGAGCGATTGATATGAAAGATAAATTTGCAAAATAAAACAATTTCAAAAAAGAGTTTGGAATGGTTTAGGGTAGTGATTCATACGAAGAGAAAATTTGGAAAATAAATATTTTGGTCAAAAGTAACTACATGGATATTTTGAACATTTTTATGCTTCTTTTAAGAGGATTCTAAGAGAGGGGGTTTACTTGCAACTATATTAGAAAGTTCAAGGTAAGTGATTCCAATTAGCAAATTTTAGAGGAAATTTGAGCAACAGTTAAAAAACTCATGGGAGGTTTTAGCAATTTACCCTAATAAAAAAAAAAGAGTTTTGATCAACCATGGTTTCAGCTTTTTTTTTTTTTTTTTTTGAGAAAGGGTAATGTAATTAGTACAAAGGCCCCCCAACTAAACACCTTAGAAGGGGAAACAACCCAAACGTAGCAAAATTACAGATGCCATAGACTCCTAGAATTCAGCCTAGCCCCCAACTGAGCAGCCTGAATTCCCTTCGAAGTCGAGACCCAAGAAATCAGCTTTCCAAAAGAAACGGATATCAAGTCTTTCGGATCCTTATAGATATTATGAAATAGTCTTTTGTTCCTTTCTGTCCAAATGGTATTGATAACTGCAGCCGGAATGGACATCCACACTACTAAAGCAAGCTTTGACAATCCCTGTAATCCCCAACTCCACATCATCTCCTTCACCGGAGCTGGTATTCACCAGGCAAGACCCACCGAACCAAGAAAGTGATTCCAAATTCTAGTAGATATTGAGCAGTGCAGAAACAGATGACTGCTATCTTCCACCCCTTGATTATATTACACACACCTCTGGTCTTGAATATGTACCCCTCTCTTATATAGGTGGGCTTTAGTTAAACACCTGTCTAGAACTGCAGCCCACACTAGAGCATTGATTTTTGAAGGAGAGGTTGGATTCCAGATTTCGGAAGCAGGCATATCTTCTGAAGTACTCATTGTCAAGTGAGTGGCAAATGACTTGACTGAGAAGAGGCCATCTGTACTCCAACTTCAGAATCCTAATCCACCATTCTCACATTCTGTCCTCGGTGTTTGGCACTAAATCTATTGTTATGTTACATTGTGGGTTCTTAAACCATTTCTCACTACTTCAATCCATGCCATTTTTGGCTTGTCTTCTAATTCTTCTAGCTTCTTGATCCTTTTTCCTTTTAGAATTTAGAGACTGGATATCATTTAGTCCCTAAATGGATTATAGTTTAAAAGATACTTATTCGCAATGCAACATTTGAAAAAAGTGGACGGGCTAAGTATAAGGATATTATTTGTTGGGCGGGCTATGTTTGGGTTAAAAGCAATGTTTTTAAAACCGAACTGGATCGGGCGGTCGGATCAGAAAAATTAAGAATCAGTCAACCATTTCACCCCAAAATCATCTTTTGCCCAAAAACCATTGATTTGGTTTGTGATCCATTGACCCGGGTAGTTGAACCATCAACCTGGACAACAATTTTTGGCTATTTTTTATTTTTTTTATTTTTTTGTTAGAGTGGACCATTCGTTCGAACCAGGCAGTCAGATTGTTCGACCCAGGATCTGGACCCCAAAACAGTTCCCTATCTAGTCCTGTTTTAAAAACCTTGGTTAAAAGAGCACAAAAGGCATATGTATCCATGTAAATGCAAATTTGGTCAAAAATCTAATCTTGGTTTGGTTTTTGATTGATAAATTTTCTATTGTGTTTATCTATAATTGGTATAAATACAAATTTTAATATTGGAATCTATCTATTTTACATTAATTAGTTTTGAGGACAGTTCATTTCCATTTTTTGAAGCAAAACTTGCTCCCAATTTAAGTGTAAAATATAAAAAAAAAAATTACATATTTACTTTCATTTTCAGTGCAGTAACTCATCCTTATCAAACAACTACAAAACTGAATTGGAGTATGGATTCCTCTCAATTTTGCATTTGCATTCTTACCAAACGTAACTTTCATGTAAATTCATACAAGGATTAGTGAAGGAGGCCTTGAGATGTAAACAACCGTCCTTTTTTCGTCACTCAATGTTCCATTTAAAATTCTAGTTTGCAAAATCTACCGTGAATTACCATGCAGTGAAATATGTGATTAATTTACACATGACAGTAAGGCCCTAATCGATTTTCAGGAAGTTATTTATCTGGGTAAATACATTTATTGGGTTTTACCCATGTTCTTTTAAATAAGGCAATAAAAATTTTTAGTCATAAAAATTCATTATTAAAAGGGGCATATTTTTGTTCCAATCAAGTGTTGGCAACTTTTTTCCTATGTGGGAAAATTATTTACCTACTTAGGATATGGGTATCACTTACCCAGGAAAATAAAGTTTCATTGATCCCCACATAAATCTTTAAAAAGAACACGAGTTTCTTGGTCAATGGGAACCAAAATCCCATTGACCAACTTTCCGCCCTCTCAAAATCCAAGAAAAGAACACCACTTAAATATACTTTGGGGGTATTTGGCAAGTCTTTTTTGTGTGATTTTTAAGGATTTTCAAAACTTAGAAACACCAAAATTTGGTCTTTTTTCTGCTTGGCATTAGAAGATAGGAAGCCAGAAAGATCTATGCCCTAAAAAGCTTATAAAAGTCCGGAATAGCCAAAAAATTGAAAATTTCAAATGAAGCTTCTTATCTTTATGCACGTATAAATATTTCATTTAACGACTCTATATATCATGGTAGATTAGGATACTTATCAAACGGACTAAATCTTTAAAGATAAAACCCCAAAATCTTATTACATTTTTGTGAACATTTAAATTTTTAGAAGATTTTACAAAAACTTGCCAAACAACACCTTTGCTAAATATTTAATGTGAAAGTACATCAAGAAGTTGATTCAAAAGTGGATTTAAAATGCAACGATATAAATAAATGCACCGTAGTTGAACTCTATAATTTTTACCATAGTATAGTTAAGAAAGAAATATTGGCTTTGGTTTCAAAATATACAGATTCTAATAAAAACAAAAAACAAAACCTTATTTATTAACATTAAATACATTTTTTTATTATCTACAAATTTTTATTTTATTATATTTTACTTTTCCTGAACCCATTGTTTATTAAGAAAAAGTTTCTCTACGTATAAGGGTATTTTTGTAAATGTGATATTAAATTACAAGGAAAAAAATAAATTGATAAACAATTCATAGTATATAACCGAAACGCTTTTCCTGAACTCAAAATCTCAGTCCATAAAATGATTTTTGAGTTGGCGATTTCGATTTTATGTATCACATCAACATCACACACACAATAAAAAGGCCATCGTAGGATAGCGAGGGTTTTCCTCTTTTGTTACACCCCCACCCCACCCCCCTCTCTCTCTCTCTCTCTCTCTCTCTCTCTCTCTTCTCTTCCCCTTCCCTCTCTTTCTCTCTGAGACAGAGCGACGACGACGACGAAATCTAGGGTTAGGGCTTTATCTAATCTTATTTAGTGGTGTTTTTATTCATTTGAATCGATTGAGGGGGAGTATAGAAGGTTCCAATTTTCTGTGTGGAACAAGTGAAGGAGAGGAATCGGAAGATGACAGTGGATCAGGTCACTTCGAGCTCTCATGGCAACATTGACGACCAGATTTCACAGCTGATGCAGTGCAAGCCCTTGTCCGAGCCAGAGGTTCCTTTCTACCCCCTCGATTTCCCGTCATTTCTGCATCTCGCCTTGTTCTTGTGGTGGAATCAGAGATTCTCCCTAAATGTTCGGCTTTCGGTGCTTGGTTACGTTTTAAGCTGCTTGAATCGTGTTTTCTTTGACGGATCAGTGCTGATTTCCGAGGATTTTCGTGTTCAAGATTCGAAAAAATCATTCTTTTTTGTTCATTCTTGTTTCGTTTGGAAGTGATCTGGGATTTTAGCTCAATTAGGGTTTTCTACGCTGACCTCGGCCTGGAATTTTAGGAGATCACGTGAATCTTTTCCTAGATTTGCCTGTTTGTTTAATTCGATCCACCGAGTGGATCTTTGCGCCCGTGTTTGGTTTGGGGAAAGTAGTTATACAATATACCTATTTACTGCGAAGTTCATCATTGCGAAATTTGACGAAACTGGTATGGTTTATTTTGGCATTAAAGTTTGTTGGTAATGTGTTTTGGTTTATCGTGGTACCAAATGCTTATCTTTAGTAGATAAATGGTCTGCTGCCAATTTGATTTCAAGGCTTTTGCTTTGCAGTTTAAACAGTTTCTTCTTTTTGGGAGTGGTATTCCCTCTTCTCACTTTTAGCAAGTTGATTTAGGAATGTTGCAATCTTTATTATTTTTTTCGTGAATTGATTTACAACCTAGTTCACAGACCTTTTGCATTAGCAGAGAGATGTATCTGACTATCTGCTACCTTTTATTTTTTAAATTTGCTCAACATAGAATGTTCTTATGATATGCTTTTAATTTTAGACTGGTGAAGTCCTCTGAAGCATGAGCAGGGAAAGGTCTTATTTTTTTATCTGTAAAGTGTAGAAGTTATAACCAGTGTTTTAAAACTACAAGGTGCAATGGGCTTTTAATGCCTAAGGCTGTGTTTGGTTTCAATGCAAATAAAATTGCACTGATGCAAAACTATAGCAGTGCAAATTATTTGAGTGTAAATTTTGACCTATTTTTGTTTCAAATTTTAGCTTATTTTGTTTGATTGCAATACAAATGAATTAAATTAAGACACGAAGGAGAATAAAATAAAACCCAAAACAAAATTAAACGAGAATTTACATTTTTTTTTTTCATTTGCACTCCCATGCATTTGTACTAGTGCAAATAAAAATTGCATTGCAACCAAACACGGCCTAAGGCACAAGTTGTGAGGGTGAGGCATGCGCCTTTTTGAAGCAAGGTAAATATTTTTGAAATAAAAAATAAAAATGGTAATATGTAAAAAAAAAATGGATATGTCGTTAAACAGAATGGAGTGGCCAGTGGCAAAACAGGATCCGTGTGACCCCATATAGTTAGGATAAGGTTTAGATGATGATGATAATGATGCTGAATACGTAAAAAAAATGCAAACATGAATTTTAAAAGAAATTAAATGTTTTAAAGAGCCTATTGATTCATTTTAAAATACACAAGCATGATAAAACATATTCAAAGCGAACGTTGAAGTGAAAGCAAATATATGTGGATTGTATCAAAGTTCTTCAGGCACTTAACAATTCAAGCACATGAAACTTTCAATCTGTTTATTTATCTCCCACTTAAATTACATCAAGTGGCCAGTGTGATGTTAAACATCTTGCATTCCTAACCTCTAGAGATTGGCACATTGCCTTCATAAAGGCCCCCTTAGGCAAGTCCAAACAAGTCCATGCAAGGGTCTTGTGCAGTGCCCCAACCTAATTTTTTGTCCTGTATGTATAAAGAGGTTGTTATGTGATTTTAGTCACAGTTCATTCTATTTTAGGATCAGGGATTAGATATTAGGTGTATTGTCATTGTTTCTTTAGTGGGAATTTTCTATTTGAGATCCCTTTCGTTAGAACTAAGGCTTCAAGTATTTGAAAAGTTTTTTGTTTTTTGAGCTTGAGGGTGGCCACTGTGCACAAAATGCTGATGGTTGGAACTTTACCCAGTCTACCCTTCCCAACACCCTATATAGCTGCGAGCCTGGAACCAGCATTGGGTAAGTGGCCTTTTACTTCAAATGTTAACAGACTATTACTAGTTACAATTAAAAGTAAAAGGTAATTTAAATGTTGATAAACTGTCACAGAGGTTTAAGACACAAAAAAAAAAATCTACAAAAAAAAAAAAACAAAAAATGACCCTCTCCTGTGCACCTAAGCATTCCTTTCAAAACACTGGTTGCTACCTTGTTGGGAAAGACAAGGGATGCATAACACTTGAATGGTGGGGAAAATAGAGGAGCTGAACTCAATTGCAGATCATTTGGCTAAATCTGGAGTGGATAGAACTTTTTTTGTATAGTGCAAGCACTTTGCCCCCTTAAGTGGGGTATCTTTTAGTAGGTTTGTCTTGTTGTCTGTTTGTACATCCCCTCATTGTAGTACAGCACAGTAGATATATTATAATTTTCTGTAATTTTTTTTTAAAATATCTTAGAAACAAGATGTTTTAAAATAATGACTGAAACAGAATGTAGACAACGAGAATTTAATAATAGGAGTGCAAATCAGGGTACACTTAGATTTGAGACCATGAGTTTTTATTTTATTTTTTATAAGATACCTCTTGTACTACCTTGGATTAATAATCTTTAACAAGGGAGAGAGATTGAGGATGATGTTTATCATAGAATCAGAGAGGGATGGGCAAAATGGAGGGGTGTATATGGAGTCTTATGTAATAGGTGAATACCACATAGGCTGAAAGGAGAATTTTAGAAAACAGTTGAGATGGATGCAAGGTTAAAGTATTGATACGACATGCCCTGTATCAGGCGTATCATATCGTATCTTTAGGGGTCTGATACACCTGTTTACAGGTGTTTCTGGGAACCCCTTTTTTAATGATATATTGATTTTAAGTATTGATACACCTCTGCCAATACACAAGTGTATCGATACGTTGAACCTTGGATGGATGAATGTGAAAAGTAGAAAGGATAGGGCCAGAAATGAACTCATCTGAAGGAACCTAGGAGTAGCTCCAATAGGTCAAAAAATGAGGGGAAGTTACTAAGAAGCATGTGCATAGATCTGACTATCTACTGTTCAGTCATAAGAAATGATCTATTACAAGTTGAAGGAACCAGAAGAGCTAGGTACAGGTCAAAAAGGACATGGATTGAAGTCAATAAGGAATGACTTGAACGCTCATAATTTAACAATGTATATGACACTGAACAGAATGGAATTGTGAAATTGGGTTCAGACAATGTTTAGATGATGATGGCTAAACTTAGACACTATAGGTTTTTCTGGCAACTTTTTTCATCAGAAGTTGAACCATGTTGGCCAGATAAGAAATCTTGATAATCAGATGTTGGCTTATGATTGGTAGCACCTATATTTTAAATATCAAGCTCTAAGTCTGGTTGAACTTGAATTATATTTAAGGGATATTGCCAATTGGCCAGATAATGAATGCATTTATTTGTAGTTAGTAATCCTGTACATATTAATATGGAGAGGAAGAAATGATAAACATATAAATCTATTTTCTCGGTGCAGGTCAGGGCATTATGTGATAAGGCTAAGGAGATATTGATGGAAGAGAGTAACGTGCAGGTGTGACACTGTCTCTGTTATGCTGTTGTCATTTTCTTTTATGGTCATTTGACTCATTTCTGTTTATTGCTTATTGTTCTAATGGGATAATTGAAATATTTGTTTAAACTGGTATCTCCCTTGTTATCTGAGATTTTGTCACGTAACTTAAGTTTAAGAATATATTAGTTCAATACCTAGAATGTAGAGTCCATCTTATAAATTGTTAACATTTTCTTTTGTTCTGTTTTCTTTTGGTATTGCAGCCTGTGAAAAGCCCTGTGACTATATGTGGTGATATCCATGGTCAGTTTCACGATCTTGCAGAACTTTTTCGGATCGGAGGGAAGGTATTTAATCTAAAAAAAAAATTCTTATCCACTTTTTATAATTATTGATGGCTGTGTGAGTATTGTATGAGACCCAAAAAAGAGAATGAGGACCCACGAGAAAAAATTTTCTTATTCACTTTTTCTTATTATTTGACAAGACCCCCTTTCAACTAGTGGTATGCATCTTCATTCTTCTTAATATAAAAGATTTAAACATAAAGAAAAATGAGATCCCCCTTCCTCTTCTTCATCCTCCCCTCCTTGTTCCTCCTTATCCTCCTCTTTAGGATGCTTATGCCTCTCTCTGAACTACACCTCATGCCCATAGTTGTCAAGGCATCACCTAGGTGCCCTTGGCTGGGCACCTTGACCTTTAGCAACTAGGCTCCCTTCTAGGCGACAAAATGACAAGACGGGCGCCTTTTATAATATCATTTATATTGCTGTATCTTATACTTTGTTTTAATGTTTTACTATTGAAATTTAAAAGATTAAAGGGTTCTGAGGAGAGAAAAAGAAAGAAAGAAAGAGGAAACAAAGAATACAATTATAAAGAGCTTCTTTTTTCTATTCTCTCTCTAATTAAATAAAACAGAAACTCCATCCTTGTTTTTTCTGTTTTACTTTCCATCTTGAAATTTATCATATAAAGTTAATAACCTTCTTTAGTTGCTAATTGATTATTGATATGAAATTACTCTTTTAAATACTTATTATAGTAGTATTATTTTTGAATATAATGAAATTAATATATAAAAAAATTATCTTTTAGATGTGACAAATTGCCACATTTTTAGAGGAAATTTAATGTTCTTATAAAAGAGAATTGCTATTTTTTCTATTAATGTACATGCTGAATATTATATGAAACTAGGGAACTATCCAAAAGTTAGTTTTTTATATTATAAAATTTATATCATCTAGGTGGTGGGACACCTTGCATGACCATTCTGGATGTGAGTCATTGTCTCTGGATGTGAGTCATTCTTTTAAAACATTGTCTCTGGATGTGAGTCATTGTCTCTGCCTATAGTTAAAACATTGGTTATCAATATAGAATCTCCCTCTTTACGGTTATCTTAAAAATTGTCTCTGGATGTGAGTCATTCTTTTTATCTTTGAGAAGAATGACCATTCTGCAATTTTCTATGGTCAAAATCTAAATGATTCTCTTAAAAAACACAAATCCTTGCATTTGTGTGAAACTGTGAATCAATTTTTTTCCTTTTTCCCTTGCGCCTTCCTGGTAATTGTTGTTTCCCTCATAAACAATCTTTGATTAGAGAGGTGATCTAGTAACATTTCCTGGTGCACAAAATTATCCAGTAGGGTCTTGAGGATATAAATTTGATAGAGGTTCTAGGTGCAGGCAGTAGGTACTGTTGTGTATTTATCACTTCTTTTTTTCTTTCCTTATGGCATTATTCTTTATTGCTATTTTCATACTCAAGTCTTATAGTTTCTTTTTTTCTTGTTTGATAGTGTCCAGATACCAATTACTTGTTTATGGGAGATTACGTGGACCGTGGATATTATTCGGTTGAAACTGTAACGGTGAGCAGTAGTGATATCAACTTGTTTTGTTCAAAAAAAAAAAAAGAAAGAAAAAAAGTTGTTTATTCTTGCACTGTACTTATAAAGGGATGGATGGATTGCAGAAATGAATGAAAAAGTTGTTTATACCCTTTTTATTTTTTGATGGGTAAAGTTGTTTATACCTTTGGTTGTTGGTAATATGAACCCATGCATTACCAAAGCAAGGAATTGATTTTCTTTTTATGTTTACTGATTTTAATTAGCATAATACTATCAGATTATAGCAATGTTTGTTTAAGAATGGGAGTTTCTCTATGATCATTTCAATTCTAGGTGAAACCTTTATAAGAACTTTTTTCCTTGGCCCAGCTCCAAGATTTCTGTTACATTTGTTTATGTAGCAGCATGATTACCCCATTCTAGAATTTTATTGGTTCAGAAGTTGATAACAAGCTGACATCTTAGTTTCAAGTAAGGAGTTGCTATGAAATATGGTCTTGTGCTTGGATGTCTTTGTTCCATTTAGCAGAGCACCCCTATTGCATATAGATAGCACTTCTGTTGAATTAAGTTGGCCTGGGTTGGGAAGTGGAAATTGTCCATCCCAGTGTTTAGGAGCTGAATGCTCAACTCCCAACATGAAATAAGGCCAACTAAGGTGCTCATTCCTGGATATAGTTTATCTCTGATCAGGATGCATTCTGAGAACCAAACTCCTCCAACAACCCTCCTTTCCAGATTCAGGAATTCAAGAATTATACCACCAGATCAGTGTTTTTTTTTTTGTGTGTGTGAATATTTTGTTTCTCCATATGCATATAGCAGATTTTAATTTAAGATTTCTACTACCAGACCAAACATTTTGGGCTAGGTCAGGATTAATCTGATTAGACAAGAGTTGCATTCTAGAGGTGGATATTTAAAATAATTCTTTGCTGGAGACATCTCAATCTTAAGGTGCTCATGTGGTTCTATATGTTTTTGGTTGCTGGATATCGTGTTTCTTATAATCTTATAACTATTTTTATGATACTGACCAACTTATTTACTCAGCTCCTGGTGGCACTTAAGGTGCGCTACCCTCAACGGATTACAATTCTTCGGGGAAATCATGAAAGTCGTCAGGTACACATTTACAGTTGAATAATTTCTTTAAAATATCTCTTCTATTATATATTCCTGTGGTTATGGGTTATTGTTTAATTTAGGTAATATGTGACCTGAAGTTAGACACAAATGCTACTGCACACTGTATTAATCTATTTGGTCTAAAGATACAATTGCTACAATGCCATATTTCTTTAGTGGGTTTTGAACTAATTGCATTTGTTAGTAAATGATATATGCTGACTATTTTGTTTTTCATTTCTTTTGCAGATTACACAAGTGTATGGGTTTTATGATGAATGCCTACGAAAGTGAGTTCCTTACATTCCTCGTTTTGTTGGAGTTTCTGGTTAGATCAAGAGGTTGTACTACTTGTAGTTTAACAATCAAAATTCACAAAATTTTTATTTTATATTTCTTCTAGATGATTAGGTTTTCTGCACGGTCTGTCTATTTAACATTGTTATTGTAGAATGTTTTTGGGGAGTAAAAGCTTTTACATCTGAAACCTAAAACTTTGAAGGATTAAAAGACAAACTATTATTAACTTCTGTACTTAATTTTCCACTTAAATTTTGGATGTTTAAATGCCCTCTTCCTAGGAAATTAATCATGTTGGATCTACTTATCATTGGTCATAGGCTCAATTTGCCAACCAACAAGCATCCTAATCTTCTAAATTTTCTGGATGTGTCATGTGCCAACCTCTGGATTTCTAGTCTCTGCAGTCTCCAGACCTTGTTACTTCTGCACAGTAAATCACATGGGTATCAACATGATTGGCCTTTCGGAATAACAGAATTAAATTAATGCATATTACCACATTGAGAAAGTGAAAACTTCTGTAATAGCATTTTATGCTAGAATGGTTTGCATGTTTTTGTTCTGATAGCTTTTCTTTCAACAATCTTCTGTACCATGATTTAAGAGATCCCATTAGATAAGTTTCTTCATCATTTTTTTTTCAGTGTGCAAAATGCAGCAAAAAGACATAATGAAAGTTCCCTCTTTCCTATGTTAGAATTGAATGTACATCTGCACATAGTGAAGCCCTTTGTTCATTAGATAACATGAACAGTAGTAATTCTAGACATTTGTGAATCTAATGCTTGTAGGCATCAATTTTAGTTCATATATTCTATTGAATGCAGTTTTTGAAACGTCTAGGAGCTGTTGTGGCTCTTAGTCTGGGTGGATGAGCTGTTGCTTTTTAGTCTTTTCCTTGACCCTAATTTCTTGTTGTCTCTTGGAACTCTGCAATTACTTAATTGTTATTCTTCTTTTACAGGTATGGCAATGCTAATGTTTGGAAGATCTTCACGGACCTTTTTGACTATTTTCCGTTGACAGCCCTGGTCAGTCGAATTCTGTAATTCCCATATGGATATATCCTGTTTTCTAATTTGGCATGCCAAATGCTCTCTGCCATCTTTTTTTTTTCTTTTTTTTATGTATGCTCTCTGACACCTTTCTTTTTTTGATAATTAACAAAATGTGTTGTGCTGTAGAGAACCAGATCAAAGAGGTAGAATTAGAACAGAAAAAGTTAGGAAGAGTGGCTGAGTTGAGAATGCTAAAATTGATTGCTTATGAAAAAAAGAATGCTAAGATCGATTAGCAGAGACAATGGGAAAGGTAGAAGTAGAAATCAGTGTATGTATTAGGAATATGATTTAGAGTATCCCCAATAGATGACAAGATGAAAAAAGGTAGGCTGAGATGGTTTTGGCCATGTGAATAAAAAGGCCAATGACTTCTGTGAGGAGTGGCTGGGTGCAAGTAGAAGGCACTAAATGAACCTGATAGATTCAATGGTATTTATTTGACAGAAGACATGTATCTTGATAGATGCAATGGTATTTTAGGATGTGTAGCCAACCCCCATATACTTGGTATTAATGCTTTGTTGATAGTGTACCAATCAAATAATGTTTTGTTGGTACAGTGCAATGTCTCTATAGAATGCAATGGTAAGATAAGATTTGTTAGCCAACCTCAAATAGTTAGGATTGAGGCTTTGCTCAATTAAGGTAAAGAAGGATGGTTCCTATGCACTTGATGCACAAAATGCAATTAGGGTACCCAAAGAAAAGAATTTTGGGTGGTTTGCGAAATGTAATCATGTTGAGGATCCTATGTATGTGATGCTTAGAATTGCCAAAAGTTGGAATTTGGATTGGGTATGCATAAATGAATTTAAGAAAGACAAAAATTTGGTACTGGAGTTTCCATGAACATCTACAGAACATAAAATATCCAAAGAAAAGTAGAAAACAAGATTGAACAATCAATTAATATTTAATACTAGTAAACATGTACGTGCATTTGCATGTGACAGTATCTCCAAGACAAAACTATTTACAATTCATGGAAAGTTTTTGAACAGTTATAAGTGGACAGTTTTTGAACAGTTATAAGTGAGCAGTTTTTGGAGTGAGAGTAAAGGACATATATGCCCTTTTTTATGCCCGTTGTATGTTATTTAGATAAGGGGTAAAAATGCCTAATGAAAAGTCCAGAAAATGGGGTTATTCGCTCTTTTATTAGTAGTATAGATAAGTATGTTGTGAATCCCCATGTATGAGATACAGGTAGGATTTGGATGGAGTATTCCAAGATTTGAGCAAGGTTCAAAATTTCGATACGATCGTGTCATATTGGTGGCTTCATGATACGCCTTTTTAAAGGGGTTTTGGGAACCACTCTTTTTTAATAAAAAATATGGTTAAAAATATGCCCAAAAACCAAATTTTGCAAAAAAAATATAAAAGCGTGTTAATTTAAGTACCGATATGCCCCTGCCGATACACGGGCGTATCAAAATTTTCAACCTTGGATTTGAGTTCGGTTCGATAAATTTTTGAGTACAAATCAGATTATCAATATTTATTTATTCCTTTGTATTCCAGACTCTTAACCTACTTTTTACCACCTCTTTTCCACACTGAAGGTTGAATCAGAAATATTTTGCCTACATGGTGGGTTATCCCCATCCATTGAGACACTTGATAACATACGGAATTTTGACCGTGTTCAAGAAGTTCCCCATGAAGGGCCAATGTGTGATCTCCTATGGTCTGACCCAGATGATCGCTGTGGTTGGGGTATTTCTCCTCGTGGGGCTGGTTATACTTTTGGGCAGGTGATATAATACAATCATTTCAATTCATTATTTTTAACTTTTTTCAAAAAAATGTTCCATTTATTTTTCTCTTTTGCTCCCAGGAAGTTACAAGAATCTCTGAAGCTTTTGTTATCTTGAATTATATTACTATTCACAGGACATATCTGAGCAATTCAACCATACCAACAACTTAAAGTTGATTGCTAGAGCTCATCAATTAGTCATGGAAGGATACAACTGGGGACATGTAACTTCTATGCATCCCAACTTCCAGAGTTTTTTATTTTTGCGTTTTTAGTAGAAAGGAAGATATGTGAATTTGATATCTTGCTTGTAACAGGAACAAAAGGTGGTCACCATATTTAGTGCGCCTAACTATTGCTATCGTTGTGGGAACATGGCATCGATCTTGGAAGTGGATGACTGCAAAGGACACACATTCATTCAGGTCTCCTCCCTCCCCCCAATCTCTCTCTCTCTCTCTCTCTCTCTCTCTCACACACACACACACACACACATGGGTATAAATACAGATGAATTTAGCACACACACATAATGTAATGTAACAGCGAAGGGCAAGAAGTGAATTTTAAAATGCCTGAATTGTGCATGGTTGCAGTTTGAACCAGCTCCAAGGAGAGGAGAACCAGATGTTACTCGTAGAACGCCTGATTATTTCCTATAATGCAACTGCCTCTGGATTGTTGCCAACTCTCCAGCAGCCGAGTGTGTGCTTGCTGGTTGATGACGAGGTGGATGCAGATCCGTGTTGAGAGCTGTTTATCGGATTTAAGAATTATAATTTCAACCTGCTATGCTTTGTTGGTGGTGGTGGGGGGCCATAAGCATGTAAAATTGGGTGGTAAGGCGCCCTTTAATTTGGTTGTGTTCCAAAACTATGCTGAGTATCCTTGACACAAGGCAGGAGCTGGTGACGCTGAGGCAACATGTATCATTTCCCGCAAAACATGTGGTATTTTTTTTTTTTGTTTTTCTTTCATTTTTCCTCTTTTCTTTTTTTTCCTTTTATTATTATGGGGGTTTGTAGAGGGAAGAAGGGATTCTATTTTTACTGGGTGCTTTTATGTCTGTTTAGTATTAATTAATTGGACCTTATTGATTCGGATGGCTGTTTCTCCTTTTTCCTCCCTTATAGTTTTTTCTCAATGGTTTGGAGATGCTAAATGCTCGACTTTGTACTTCAAAGCTGCCTATTAGAGCTATTTATTTGCTTGCTTACTCCAAGGTTGGTATTGAAATGTTTACTCATTGGTGAACCAACTTTTGTCCATAATTTTAACTGAACTGTTAGAGAGCAATAAGATCAGTTTAGCCAAAATTGTTGACCTGTTTTTATTGCCATACTTGCTCGCTGATTCAATTAAATACGATCCTGATTCAATTCTCTATTTGATCTTTGGGCCTGTTTTTATTGCCATACTTGATCTGAGGGCCTGGTTGCTTAAGTCTTCCTGTTTTCAGTTCAATTCTCTATTTTATATGATCCTGATTCAATTAAATACGATGTGTACTATGCTTTGTCTATGGGGCACTCGGCTTACATTTGGAATATGCAATCTCTTGGATATCAAATGCTCAAATCAATCAAGCGTATCAAAAGCTGAAGAAAACTTAGGATTTGGATTTATTAAATATTATTAATTGAAAGACTAGGCAGAGAATAATTCTTCCACAATTTACGATAGGATCTACAATGGTTGATGTTGGCCTTTTGTAAATGGCGGATGATCATTCTCAACAATTCCTTTCTACCCATATTTCGGAAAGAGGCTAATGGCATTAGACACATTAGATGGCAAAGAAAGAGAACTTTGCACTTCACTGGAGTAAGGTTGTGTATGGTTCAAATTATTGGTACTATACTTCAAAAACACAAAAGTTAATGCTGCTCAGTTTGGAAAGAGTACAAATACAAATATGTAGAGTACTAAACCTTGTATTCTGTATTATTTTGTATGCATTTGCACTTTGCATATTTGTAACTGTACTCTTTCCAAACCGAGTCAAATAACAATTAAACTGCTTTTTTGTGAACCTTGAGGTGGTGCAAGTGGGATAATGTGCAAATTTGCACTTACATACTTGAGGTGGTGCAAATGGGATAATGTGCAAGTGGGATAGTTTTTTTTCCCAAAACTATGATACTTTGAACTTTGAGGTGGTGCAAATGGGACAATGTGCAAATTTCACATCATGTAGGAGTACAAATACAAGGTTTAGAAATATAATATACAAGGTTTTGCGCTGAACAAATTTGCATTGTACCCAAATTGAGCCAAAGGGATTCAAAATTAGACTATAAGTCTTAGGGCTAGCTGTAGCGTAGAGTTGGGATCAAGTCCCATTGCCACAATGGGTATGGGATGGGTTATCCTTGTCGTGTACTCTCATGAAGTCACGAAAGAAAAACTAAAAAGAAAAAAAAAATGCTAGCTGGTTACAAATTTTGTATGTGGTTCAGATTTGCACAGCAAACAAACAGTCTTATGATTTTAACTGGGGAACAAAACGATGTGTATTATACTTACGGAAGACGATTAAAGCAAGAGGAAGGGTGCTTATTTGCAAATTGGAAGGAGTGAAACCACTTTATACAAAAGAGAAGGCAGGACTTCAAATGACTTCAAATGAGATAAAAAAGAAAATTGCAACTTTTGCATTAAGTAGGATATCAAATCATACTCACAAACAAATGGATGCATTAAAAAGCAAATAGTACTTTATTCTAAAACTCCTAAACAATAGTAATTAGTGAAGTAGGGGCTGGATTGGAATTGTAACATTGTTATTTGCTACATTAAATATATTAAAAAAGATAATGGTTTCTTAATAAGAAACTTGCAATTATAAGTACTCTTGAAACTCATATAAAGACTTAAAAGAGATCATTATGTGCTCATTTTTTTAAATATATCTTCAGCAAAGTATCTCATATAAAAGAACACGATCATACAGTGATAGTTCTGAGTTCTACTTCATAGGTGTCCTTTATTTTTGTTTCACATCGAGAAGTCCTAGTTGACCCGGACGGTAAGATCGTTTGGCTCGGGAACCGTCCAAGCAACTGGTTCCGTTTTACCCCAAACCCAGTCCCTAGCCAAAAATTGTTGAATCAATCAATGACCCTTGACCCGGGTGGTTGAATCGCCAACCCGCAGACCTATTCAACGGTTTTTGGCCATTTTTTATTTTTAATTATTTTTTTATTTTTTAATTTTTGTTGTTAGAACGAGCTATCTGTTCTAACCGAACGGTCATGGAAAGGGTGGATATTGCAAGGGATAATCTTGAAAGATAAATCCATAGCGAGCTTAAACACAGAAAAAAATTGGTGGTAAATCCACCAAACTGGAAAACCAAGGAAAAAATTAGAAAATCGAATCCAAAGTTCCACTTTGAGACGGGGCTAAACATATATGCAATTAAAGAAAGAGAAAGCAGATCGTCTTGTAAGAAAAAAAAAAAAAAACATTGCATAACAAAATAAAAAAAAAAACAAAAGGGAAGAAATAAAATGATGGTAAACCCTAGATCGTTTTGGAGGATTCTTGAAAAAGAAGACCAAACACAAAAAAAAAAGAAAAAAATGAACATACCACACACGCTCAAATAAAGCCCACACTAGAAGAAACCTTTGAATAATGAAAATCCAAAAGCATAAAAAACCATAGTTTCCAAACCGCTATTGACCTGAACGGACATTTTAGCCCGGGAACTGTCTAGGCAACTGGTTCTGTTTAACCCCAATCTCGGTCCCTGGCAAAAAACTATTGAATCAATCAATGACCCATTGACCCGAGCAATCGAATTGTCGACCTGTTGACTCATTCAATGGTTTTTGGCCACTTTTTTTTTTTTTTAATTTTTGTTATTGGAACAGGCCATCCATTGAAATCGAATAGTCGAACCTTCGACCCGAAAATGGGTGGCTAGAACGGTTCCGTTTTCGGGTCATATGAGTCACACGCTCGAATGACATAACACGTATGATACTACTTAATGGACCTCACACACTTTTTTGCCTGTAATTTTTGTTGTCGAAACCGGCCATCCGTTCGAACTAGACGGTCGAACCGTCAACCTAAAAACTGGTAGCTAGAACGATTCCATAATTTTTGCCTGTAATTTTTGTTGTCAAAATGGGTCGTCTGTTCAAACCGAACAGTCTAACCGTCAACCTAAAAACTGGTGGTAGATAAGATATATAAGATTCCTTATGTTTGTTTCTTGTAATTTGAGAATTTTCAATGAAAAATCTATATATAAGATTCCAAATTATCGGCCAGACTAGTTTATCCACTTCAATGTCCAAACCTAACCATGAGGGTAGTATTAAGTTGTTAGATCTAATAGTTTTCTTAATCAAAATTGAAGATCACAATTCGATGTTGCACCATTAAACGTCCTCCTTTACAACCTGTGTTTGCATTAAGAAACCTCTATTATTTTTTCTTGTTTTTTGTTTAACTTGAGATATTACACAACCTTCTTTAGCATCTTCAATGGATATTTGGTTAGAGGTGTAAATCGGGACATGCCGCCCGTGGCCCAGCATGGCTTGGCATGATTTTTTACCAGCCTGACATGGCCCAACACGACAGTATGTAGGCCATGCCAGGCACGATACAATTGGCTAGGGGTTTCAGGTCCGTGGGCTGGCATGGCACGACCCATATATATTTATATAAATAATATATTATATTTATTATAATTATGTAAATTAAACAATTATTTTTAATTTTGTTATACTATTTTATTTAATTATTGTATATATCAAAATTTATATAAAATAAAAATTTTAAGATTTTTTTTCAATTTTTTTAAATAAACCTTTCATAGCTTTGGCCCGACCCATGGCCTAGCCTGACTCGTGGCATGGCACGGCACGGCATGGGCCCTACGGTAGGGGTGGATTCGAGCCGAGCCGAGCCGAATAGTACTAGGCTCGAGCTCGGCTCGAGACTATTCTATAAGGCTCAAGCTCGGTTCGAGCCAGAACCTTGAACTCGAGCTCAACTCGAGTCAAGAGTTCATAAGCTCGAGCTCGGCTTGGCTTGTTTTATATTTTATAAAAATATCTTATTATATATTTAATAAATATTTTATTATAAAAATATTTTATAAAATAAAAATTATATATAAAAAAATATTTTATATTTAAAAATTTAGAATTATAATATTTTTATTTTATATATATTCAAGCCGGCTCGCAAGCCTCACGAGTCGAGCTCTAGTAGGCTCGAGCTTGGCTCGTTTAATAATTGAGCCACTGAATTGGGCTCGAGCTCGAGCTCAAGCCCGGCTGAAACCAAGCCGAGCCGAGCTTTTTATGAACTAAGCTCGAGCAGCTCTGAGCTTGGCTGAAACCGAGCCGAGCCGAGCTTTTCATGAACCGAGCTCTAGCAGCTCGTGAAAAGCTCGAATCGTTGCCACCCCTACCGTACGGGCTTGGGCCATGGGCCATGTCGGACCAACCCCCAAAATATACTAGGAGAGGGAGGCACGACCCAAAACAACCCACAAGCCATGCCGTGCTGGCCCGCACAACCCATTTTACAGCTCTATATTTGGTCATGTAATTTTCCAAGACAATAGAAGTTGTGTATTAAATGCTTCTTTTTCCATCTATTTTCTTAATTCTTATGAGTATGCTAAGAACTACCATTACCTTCATGATATTATTTTTCATCTTTAAATTTAGAGTCCAATTAAATGCTTCTTTTTCCATACAACCCAGGCCATGTCAGATCATGCATAATGGTTTCTAGGACAGTGCGTGAGAACTACCATTACCTTCATGACATTGTTTTTCATCTTTAAATTTAGAGTCCAATTACAATGTGTTAATAAATATTAGTCAATATTTCAATCAATCTCATGATCTACTTTTTATTATTTAATGTCGCACAATATGTGCTTTACTATCAAGACTTTAATAACATTAAAGATGTTGACTTTGATGTATAGTTATATCACTTATTCACATTTTTTGCCTCATTGTACAGTTCATGCACCTTAAGTTTTGCCTTAATAATTATAAGAATCAATGTGACCGATTTTGTATAGAAGTAATAGAAGTTCAAAAGTTCTTTTCATACTTTAAATGGAGCCAAATTGTAGGGTTGCAAATGGATTGGATCATGATCCGATTTGGTTCTATTTCGTTGGATTGGGATATACTTTTGTTAGATTTTCAAATCGGATCGAATAATAGGATCTGATTGAAAATTGAATCCAATTCGAATCAGCCCCTATTCGATCTGACACACACACACACACACGCATATATATATATATATATAGTTTATTTATTTAAATTATTTTTTATAAAACTCTAGTTGAATAAAATACTTGTATTTTTTTTGTTTTTTCTTTATATAAACTGTTGTGTTTTAAAAAATTAAAAAAATTAAACCGGATTAGTTCATATTTAGATATCCGACATTATTAACAAATTCAAAGTTGAATATGTATTTGTGAGATCCAATAAGATCTTTGGATCAAATCGGATCAGATTCGAATATTCCCTCATTCACATCCGATCTGATCCCTTTGCATCCCTACCAAAATCTAGCTTTCATCCATCAACTTTTCTTTGATATTTGGATCTTAATGGATTATAAAAGAATCTAACATCGTGAAATCAATATCCTTTATTGTAGCATTTGAATATGAATTAGGTAAAATTCCTGAATAGTACCCTAAACTTTGGGGCAAGGCTCAAAATATCGATACAGCCGATACACCGGTAGGGGCGTATCGACTAGACTTGTCCATGGGTCGGGTCGGGCTTTTGCTTTTCACTAACAAGATTTTTTCAGGCTCGAGCCCGAGCTTGTCCCTCATAGAAAGCCTGAAGCCTGGGCTCGGGCCTAAGCCCAAAGCCCGATTCACACAACTTTTGTTCTAAAAAATTCTCTAACTCTGTTCTTACTTCAAGTCTTCAACAGATGGCAAATGGGTTTAACTTCAATGCAGTTGTGATTTCACTCATAAGTGATAAGCCCAAAACTTATTTACTTGAGCTAACAGAGTTGAGAAATGCATGATTTATATAGATTACAGACTACAGAATGCATGATTTGTACAAAATTGAGAAATACAAGACTCACTGCCGAAGAGAGGGGCGACTGAGTTCACTGGTGGCGTAGCTAGCGCCGGTGCTTTGAGTTCACTGGTTCCTGAGAAAGTGAGAATATGTGACAGTGAGTGAGAAACTGAGAATGAGAACTGCAAGAGAGACGAGAGAGAGAGAGAGAGAGAGAGAGAGAGAGAGAGAAGACTCACCGCTGGAGAAAGAGACGACTGGTGCCTGAGCTCGCGTGTCACCTCTGAGATTGAGAGCGGTGGCTGCCTGTCTTGGTTCGCACTAGTTCTTGAGAGTGAGAGTGAGGAGAGAAGATAGAAGATGAAGACTGAAGAGAGGGAATAGGAAAGGGTTATCCGGCTAGGGTTTAGAATAGGTTACACTTGGTTGGGCCGGGCCGGGCTTTTAGGCCCGAGGTAAAGCCCGCTAGCTAATAACTGTGTGCAAGCCCATCCGGGGGTCAGGTCGGGCCGAGTTGACTCATGAATAGGTCTAGTATCAACCTATATCGAAGCTCATTTCTCCTTTTTTTTTAGTTTTCTTTTTTCAATCTAGTTTCGAGGGGTCGGTTTAAAGCCCATCTACCCCCTGAACCATGGTTTGACCTAAAACACCCCCTGTAGGGGTGTATTGAGAATCCCCTTATACGATACTTATAGGCCTGATACATATTGAAACTTTGAACCTTGCTTTGGGGGTTGTGTCAAATCAGTCCCCAAACTTCAAAACATGTTTCTGCAGTACCTTGAACTTTCAAATTGTGTTTAATAGGTCATTATTGTTAGTTGATCGTTAGTCAACACCGTTACATGACATCAAGTGTGCATTAAATATTTTTAAAATGGCAAAATTACCCTTTATGATATTTTTCTAACCATTTTACCCATTTCATTCGAGTGTTAGAAGAAGGAAAGGGGAAGAAGGGTTATGAAACTAAACACTGATCATTATTGAATCTCCCGCTCCTCTATTCAACCTCCCCCAACTGTAATCGGACGATCACCTATCTGGTTTCATAACACTTCTTCCCCTTTCCTTCTTTTAACACTTAGATGAAATGGGTAGAATGGTTAGAAAAATATCATAAAGGGTAATTTTTCCATTTTAAAAATACTTAATGCGTACCTGATGTCACATGACGGTGTTGATTGATGGTCAAGTAACAGTATGGACCTATTAGACACAATTTGAAAGTTCAGGGTACTGCAGAGACACATTTTGAAGTTTGGGGACTGACTTGACACAACCCCCAAAGTTTAGGGTATTGTTCAGGAAATTTCTCTATGAATTATTTGATTTGGTTCAAATTGCCCGGGGATCATGTAAGGGGTTAGACGGGATTTGGTTCAAATTTCCCTAAGTTCTATGCATGTGAAATTCCAATTTTTTTCATCAAAATGAATGTTCTCATATAGTCTGATAATCAAACCACATGGTGTACACTGTTGGATTTAAAACAAAGTTTCTCTTCTTTTTCTTCACTAGTAAGTGGAAATGTGATTTGCACGTGACAATTTTTGATGATGATGATGATAGTAAATAATATGTTTCCGAATTTTTTTCCAACTTTATTCTTATTTATCACACTTATTTTTTCTTAATATAATAAATATACGATAGTGAAGATTTGCCCAAATGTCCTCTACAATTTTTTTTTTTTTGTATTTTTTATACTTTTGTTTGTTTTCATCCTTTTAATCTTTACTATTATTTAATTATGACATCAAGGCTTTACAATTTAACCTAAATTGTTGAATTGTTGACTTGCTACCAAATAGTCAAACAACTCTATTTTGGGTTTATTTTTTAAATTTGTATTTTATTTCTATCATCAATAAAAACAATTATTCTTTGGCACACGTTTTTTTAATATGACCAACTAATATAAGAGTCAATGAAAAATGGGAGTTAATACCATAAATATAAGACTTAATGAGAGGAAATTGAATGAGGAGAAATGTAGTAGTTCAAATTACATTTTTATGCCCTAATAATTGGAGAGACTAGATTCAAAAATAAAATTGAAAACAATTGTTCATTTTATTAATATATTATATACTATATATTATTATATAATTATAATTTATATTATATATAATATAACATAACATAATATGTAATATATTATATACTTGGGGGGTCGGCTGGGCTGGTCTATGGGCCAAGCCTTGGGCCAGGCCGGGCCGTGGACTAGGCCAAATTAAAAGTGGTTGTTCAAATTATATTTCTATCCTTACAATGAGAGAGGGACCAAATTAAAAAATTGGGGTGTTTTAGTCAAACAAAAAATTTCAGTATAAATAATGGAACAATTATCATCTTTACAACGCACTTTAAATAATGTTGTTTGATGAAACGACTTTTTTTTGGTCCAAATGACACAACCATTTAAAACAATCTCAAATGTGTGCAGCAATGAATTATTTTTAGGAATACCTCATCATTGTAATATATGAAATTTGTTGAAAATTTGATCATTTCCCCACGATTTGTTGCTCAAAAATCACATAATAGTAGGTGGAATTTAGAACTAGGGCAGATTATAGAGTTGATGTGTATAATATTCTAAATCAAACACTTTGGACACATTTTTTTAGAAGGCCCCTCAGGGCACTTGAGTCCAAGTTTTAACTCTTGTACAAGTAGTAGCAAATTTAGTCAATATTATGAACAACCATGTTAGCATTTCTAGAAATGTGGTAAACCAAAATACCAAATAACTTGAGAAGCAACACAGCAGCTGTTCGCAATAATTCTCACTATATATAATTCTATTATAGATATAGATGCCATCCAAATGGTCTGTTAAGTAAATTGTATATTGATGATATGCATTTAAATGCATGGATATTTTCTGCCTTTATCTGTAGAAATAACTTTGCGAGTGTGAGCTTGTCATACATTTGCCAATCCCAAGCCTGAATAAAAAAAAAAAAAAAAAAAGAGAGTCAATTAGGTTGACAGGTAGCATTAAAACTTTTGCCACACTATAATGATATGGATCCTGATTTGTCTTTTTATGCTCATAATGGTTTAATAGTGGATATGAACAAATTGGGGAAACAGGATTTATGTAACCGACCTCATATAATTGGGATTAGAAATGGATAATGATGATGATTTGTAGCAATAACAATCTTTTAATAGTTGGTATATTAATTGATATTCTAAGATCCGGTTCAATTAAAAGATTACCAAGAGAAGAAGGTTCTCTTCTTCATTAGAAGAGCCAAAAACTTGCCATGTGTAGTGACAATTGGCACATGCAACATCAAACCAAGCTTGGGAGGATTAGGAGTAACATAAGCTTGAGAACTATGAGATTGAGCTAAGCTAAAGCTTGTGCTGAGTAAATGGTGAGCACAAGTACTTTTGATGGGCAAGCATTTTGGATCAAATTGGATGAATTGGACCATGCCCCATATAAAATCAAATTTGGTTGTGGGTGTACCAGCTACTCCAAAGTCCAAACCAAACCTGTCCAAACACCAAGCCATTAAATCTGTGACATTGGGAGAGGCCACAGTCCAGCACAACACTTGGGGCTTCACTAATGAAGCCACCTCCCTTGTTTTGAAATTGAGACCTCTACATGGAAGTGGGTAACAATAACCATCTGAATACAGGTTGATTAGAGAAATGTCCTTTTGGGGTAGATGTGTATATTGGGCTGCATTTGGTAAGATTGTGAAAGCAGCATTGACGTGAATTTGTACTTTGTAATTGTTTGGTTAAATGTCTCTGTACTGAAAATGAAAATAGTTTTTAATAAAAATATAAAAGTAATTTTTTTTGGATAAGTAGACTCCGGTCCACCTCATAAATATGAAATCACAGTACTCTCCTATTCTACTAGTAGCTCCCTATAAATCGTATCCTTCTGTTCTTAGATTTGATATCGATCCACGGTTAGGATTCATCTCACCTGTACCGTGGAGTTCAGAATTTTGAAGTGGTGGACTGAACTAGAAAAACCCTTTTTTTTTCATTTTTATATTCATATCAATATAAAATTCATTAATGCAAAACCAAACCAAACATTATCAATTAATCAAAATTTCCATTAGATTAGTCAAATACATCATTATTGTGTTTACTCTTTCATATGTATGGCATAACCCAATTTTTTATTAATCCCTACTTTCTATTTATTTTAAATCCAAATATCTAAATAACTATGAAATTCTCTTAATAGTGATACCAGACATGTTTTTGTGTAAACCCTAGATTCATTTATTACAAAGGCATAAGAATAGGCAAAAAAAAGATATGCTGAGATAAGAATAATGAGATGAATCATTAGAAGAAAAATCCATAGATTTTATAAGAGAAATCCCCTTTCTGCTTATTGAAATGGGCCTTTGAGCTTTCAGACAAAAAAAAAAAAAGAATCAAAAGATGATTGAGAAATCCCAGCCCTAGTTTTTAATTGGGCTTTCCCAATGCTAGGGGAGGGGCCCAGGACATCGATCAGTCCTGTCCAATAGTCATTTCCATTTAGATTTTTTATTTGATGCACGGCACGTCCAGCAAAATCGTTCACCGTTCACCAACAACGACCAACCGAGACAGCGAGGGTATTTGCGTCCAAACGAATCGAACGATATTTATGTCTCAACTCTCAATATTTCACGTTTCACCGTTTAAGACGGCAGTCACGTTTAGACCGTTAGTTTAATTATGACGTCAGCCCCATCTTATACGGGCAGGGGCAGCCTTTCTTCTTTTTCTTCTCAATTTCTTTTTTGCAAAAAAAAAAGAAAAAAAAAAGAAAAAAAAAAAGAAAAAAGAGAAAAACCAGAGAAATTGAAGAATTTTGATCCTAGTTGAAAAAGGGGAGAAAAAAAGAGGAAAGAGAAAAACAGAAATAAAAGGGGAGAGAGAGATATTTTTTTGATGGTGTGTCCGATCGCGCGAGAGATTTGTCTGCAACGCTCGGCCTGTCTGGTTATCGAAACTAAAACCAACAGCGGCTCTATCTGCAACAGCGATTTTAGGGTTTCTGCTTTCACTCGTATCCCCATCTAAGGAGAAAGGTTTTCCCCTCTTCTTCTTTCGTCTATTTCTGTCTTGCTTTTCTTCGTCTCCCCTGTCTATTTCCTCTCTGTTTTCTCTCCGAGGAAGCAAGGTCGGCTTTAATGCTTATTTTTGCGTTTCCGATTTTTTCTTTTCTTTAATTGAGGTGGGCGAAGGTTTTTTTAAGCCTTTCTTTTATTTTTTTTTTCGCCTCGTCTGCATTTTTTTTTCTTGTTCGGTTTTGTGCTGTTTTGGTGCTTTTGGTTTTTGTATTTTCACTTGGTCCTATGAATGTTCTGTGATCTGTGTTTTTTAAATTTTTTCCTTCTTTTTTGATTTGATTTTTAGGGTTTTTATTTGGCGGTTTAAGAAAAATAGTTCTGAACACAGAGGAGAAAATCTACTAACTTATTGGGCTCGGTGGCGTAAGGGTTATGTGGGCAGAAGTTGATGGTGGAGAAGGCTGGGTGCTTTGGCTTTGAAGTAGAATTTTGGTGGGAAAAGGATTGCTTGGGTTCTTAGGGTTTTTCAAGTTGCTGCCGTGGATCAGATTGTTGAGTAAGGTTTGTTAGTGACCGTAGAAAGGAACAGAGTATTTATTTTTTCAGATATGCGAACTTCGTGGGCTGATGTTGCCGAATCTGCAGCTGAGAAGCCAGCTGCTGGTTCTTCTGTTAGTAATGGAGTTGGTAGCACTTCACGGCCTGCCAGATCTTCTTATGTGCCTCCACATCTCCGTAACCGGCCGCCTTCTTCGGAACCTCCGGCGGCTCCGGCATACAGCGGTCCTTCTGTGAGCAACGATCGACCGGGTTATGGTACTCAGCCTAGTGGAAATCGTTGGGGTGGTCCTAGGTCTGATTTGGGGCGGCCTGGATACGGTACCGGTGGTCGCCTTGGCGGCGGCGGCGGCGGCGGCGGCGGTGGTGGTGGTTGGGGCAGCAGAGGCGGAGGCTGGGGCAACAGAGAACGTGAGGTGAACCCGTTTGGAGATGATGCCGATGCCGAGCCTGCTTTTAATGAGCTGGAGAATTCCGGCATTAACTTTGATGCGTATGAAGATATCCCGGTTGAGACGAGTGGGGAAAATGTGCCACCGCCTGTGAATACTTTTGCAGAGATTGACTTGGGGGAAGCACTAAATCTAAATATAAGACGGTGCAAATATGTCAAGCCAACACCTGTGCAGCGTCATGCTATACCGATTTGTATTGCAGGTCGGGATTTGATGGCATGCGCTCAGACTGGGTCTGGCAAGACAGCCGCTTTCTGCTTCCCGATTATCAGTGGGATAATGAATGGGAAGTTCGCACAGAGACCCCGTGGTGCAAGAACAGTGTATCCACTTGCTCTTATTTTGTCTCCTACGAGAGAGCTTTCATGCCAGGTATTTTTCTAATTTGGCTCTGAGAATGCCTTGTGTTCTGGTTGAATTTCATCTCACCTCGTTTCTGATCTTGTGCTTATCTTTTGCCTTGTAGATACATGAGGAAGCGAGAAAATTTTCTTATCAAACTGGTGTTAGGGTGGTGGTTGCTTATGGAGGAGCACCCATTAACCAACAGGTTTTCATTATTTTACCCTTTTCTGTTGTTTTTCTACCTAGTTATCTGACATATAAATATTATGGTGTCTTTATTATTTAACTTTTGTGATAAGCAACAGTACTTGAATAATTTTATTAATGATAGGTGGAAACAACCATACAAGTCGATCTCACAGGGTTACAGATCACAGCCAAGGCTGAAGCCTTTTAAAACAGTAAACTGAAATATTCACAATGTCCCCTTCCTGGTTCACCCCAAAATAATTATTTTTAATGATATACCCGAACTTTCTAATGAGTCATCCATGCTGTTTGCACTTCTTGGCACCCAACCGAATGAGCACTTCAGGTTGGATGCCAATGCTCTGGCATGTCTTACCAAGAGCTCAGGGCACAATGTACTTCCTGCATGCACATTTGATCCACTATATCCCCACTTGGAAATCACTTTCATTTGAATTTCTATTCAACTAGCTAATGAGCCTTATCTTGAAATCATGGGTACTAATGTCTTTCAAATGTCACTGGAAGCTTCTTGCCTTTTATTATCAAAAAAGGGAACCTTTCTTACCCTTATTATTCCATTTCTGTGTTATCATCTTGCATCAAGATATTGTTTTTGTTTATTTGGGAACAAGGATGTCATTTAGATCTCATATCAATTCCTACATTTGCTTCTTTGCTTGACAACTAGATTCCATTTCTAGTTAGAGAAGCAAGAGGTCTAGCGAAAAGTTTTGAACTGCTTATTCATGTGGGTTCCAAGAGTAGGCAAGAGCTTGACATATTTTATAGTTACTACAGGGTTACAAACTTACAAGGGATACTCCTGTGTGGCAAATGTTTGGGTCTGGGATATCTATCAAAAAAAAAATGTTTGGGTCTGGGATGATTTATAAAGAGTTATTATAGTGAAGAAACTGGTATGGTCTTTTATTGTTTCTCCCTTGTACCTTGTATATTCACAACCTTGGATAGTAAGGAGACTTTTCTTACTGCAAAAATATTTCTAATTTACTGTTTGTCAGAAAAAATAATTGAGGTCACTTATTTTAATCTAAATCTTATTAGCTTTTGCATTTACTTCTTGGCCTGACAACTAGATTCAATTATTTGGCCTGAGGGTCAATAGGTCTAGAAGATAAAGGTAATATTGCTGATTTAATCATCCTGGAGAATTGTAGACCCCTTCTAAGCAAAAAGTGCAGCTAAAGCACATGGGGTTCCTTGAGCTTCAGGTACAAGGTGCAAGGTGAGGAAGATGCCTGAATGAAGTAAGAAGCTACTTTTGATAAAGAAAATTAGAAGAAAACCTATACAAGAATATGCAAATCTAATTTCTTTTATTTACTATAAAAAGAATGTGCACATCCAAATCTCTGAAGAAATAAAATATCCCAAAAATCTTATTAGGTCATTTAGGGCATGAGATTCTTAACATTAAGGTTGCAACCTTACTTTTCTAATTCCCACATAGAATAAACTATTTAAACTCCAAACATCATACATACAACATAAAACGTGGTAAATTACTAGGTTGACTTCAAATCAATGGTTAATTCATCAAATAATGGCAACAAACCGAGTTGCACCAAGGTTTGGATGAGGCATACCCCACAAAATGAGCCTCACCTCTGACTCTATGAGCCTTAAAACACTGAATAGCCTCTGAAATGGATGCTGTCTTTGGCTCTTGTAACTCTCTCTGGAATTTAATTGAATACGTGATCAACTTTGTCTTACAATTGGATGTCTTTATAAGTTATAACAATGGGGTTATATTTTCCATAGCTTTCCACATAGAATTAAACCAATATTGACCTGCTGCATATACTTGAGTAGAAAATGACTTGCACAAGATGTTAGGGACCTTTTAAATATAAGATAAAGGCCTTGATTAATGAATAGTGGTTAAATAGAAAAGATAAAAAAGCCTTGCTTGAACAAGCTAATAATTGAAATAGAGAGCCTATTAAGCTTAGCTCAAGTTGGGAGCTCAGAAGGAAAAAAACTGAGATCAATATGTGTGCTTTTTTTTTTTCAAAGCAAAAATAACTGCCACATTGGTAAAAAAATATTATCTTTGCTGATGTGGCAGTTTTTATATTGGAAAACAAAATCAAGTATATTGGTGAGTACCCCTAATCACTTGCTGCTGCACTGTCCAGTGATTTGTAGCGTTTGGATGCAATTTCTTGAATTGTTCTGCAGAGAATGTGTGATGCCTAGTAATCTGGATAACCTCTTGTCCTCTTGGTCAATGCCCAACCTGAGCACAAAAGGGAATGTTTTGTGGATGATTTCTCCTTCTTCTATTTTCTGTACTGGGTGGAGGGAGAGAAATAAGAGGAATTTTGAGGGGCAGTCTACTCCTTTGGAGGGCATCAAGGCAAAAGCTGAAAGAGCCCTCTTTTAATGGGCTCCATTTTGATGGAATTCAGAGGCATCTCTTTCAGTCAAGCAAGGAACAACTGGGTGCAACATGTTTTCAAATGAAATTTCTGAAGCTAGCTTTTGTATCTAGACATTTTGTAATTGGGCCCTAATAGCAGTCTCTTTGTAATTAGTCATACTTTTTACAGATTCTTGTACTTCTTTGAGGGAAGCTCTCCCGTCCTCATTATTTGAATATAGTAAATAAAAAACTACAATGACAATTCGGTTAAATTAGGAGCCTTTAGCAAATTAACAAGTGGTAACATTAAGTTATGCATGGCTCTTCTTTGTGTCTTGGAACTTTCTCTCATACATCATGTGGTGGGGGTTCAGTATACTTGATGGGTTTTCTTGGCCTTTTTTTTGTTTAGGAGATTATATCCCATATATCATGATACTATAGTGAACGAAGGTGGTCTTTGGCTTGCACGTCAGTCCATAATAAATGCATTTCTTCTGCTGTAACTTTTAATTGATGAGTTATTAAATTTTGCCAGCTTCGGGACTTGGAGAGGGGTGTTGATATTCTTGTGGCAACTCCAGGACGATTGGTAGATTTACTGGAGAGGGCTAGGGTTTCACTGCAGATGATCAGGTATTTGGCTTTAGATGAGGCAGATCGAATGCTTGACATGGGGTTTGAGCCACAGATTAGAAAGATTGTGGAACAAATGGACATGCCTCCTCGGGGTGTAAGACAGACAATGCTATTCAGTGCCACCTTCCCAAAAGAGATACAGGTTGGTTAAACTACTTGTTAAGATTCTTCTTAGTTTTATCTTTTTCTTTATTTCTTGTATGTTGGTTCCCTTAGATTAATAGTTCTTGGGGGGTTTGGTACCTTGACTGGGTCAAAGCGTTACACTAAGTAAAAGTGCTTGTGTTGCATTCTAATTTTGGTTGAGATTATCCTGCTAACCATGCTGATTGCTTCATTTAGAAATTAGAATCCTTATTAATGGTTGGCCTTTTATGCTGGTTTTTTGACTTGTTTTTATGGTATATCTGGATAATGCATTATAAGGGAGTCCACTTGGGATGGTTCATGCCATTTGCTCGGTGCAGTGGTAAGATCTTGGGCTAACAAGCATGAGAACGTGGGTTCAAGTCTGAGAGCAGCCACTTTGTGCTAAAAAAATGTTGGATATTATGTCTCTGTCCAGTCTACCCATCCCAAGACCCCTGATCGCCTGGACCAGCATTGGGTAATGGCCTTTAACTTTAGTTGGTTTCATCACATGCAATGTGAGCTGTTGACAGCATTATTTAAGAAGATCTGATGCTTGTTGTTGGCTCTAACAAAGATGAGATGATGCCTGGAAAAAGCATGGAATGCAGTAGTGGAAGGATTTTGAAGTCATGTCTGGTGATGGAAGTTACCATCCTGGATAGAATTGACTGATGAAATGGAATATTTTCCACACCTAGAGTTGGAGAAAGCTTTTGATGATATTGACGATGCAGTTGATACTTATGGTTTATTATTTGATAGTTTGCTTTACGTTCATGCAAGGGCTGTAAGATGAAAGTCAAAGTGTTCATTCCAGTCATTTATCTGTTTCTTATGTTTTTGTTTTCTCATAATCTTCACTCTTACATGGATGTTTCTGGCCCTTTGCATGAATAGTTTCTCTGCTTCAAACACCCAGTATTTTTCTTCCTATGAGAGGGATTTCACATAGGCTGTGTTTGATTCCATTTAAAAGGGATAAACAAGCAAAGTTTTGCTTGCGGAAGAGCCAAAAAACATTACTGATCTTTTATGGATCGGAAAAGTTTGTTCCCACTAATGGTGAAGCAAATAGAGCCTTGAGAAAAATACTGTTGCTGTTGATGTCAGCAGTATTGCAAAGTTAATCTGAATATATGATTGCGGTAATCTTGCTAAAGGATTCACATTTGAGCATTCACCCCTGTATTTATCTGACAGTTTCTTGTGGTTATTTGCAGAGATTGGCATCTGACTTTCTTTCACATTACATTTTTCTAGCTGTTGGAAGGGTTGGTTCAAGTACTGATTTGATTGTCCAAAGAGTGGAATTTGTACATGAGTCTGACAAGAGAAGCCACCTCATGGATCTTCTTCATGCACAGAGGGCAAATGGAACACATGGAAAGGTAGCACAAACGGCTACAGTTATAGTTTCCTGTTAATAGCTATTTACTCTGATTAGAAACTCTTCTTCTTTTAGTATATTTGGCTGTATGCTGATCATTCCTCCTGCTATTAATTTTGCAGCAAGCGCTGACTTTAGTTTTTGTGGAAACAAAGAAAGGAGCTGATTCATTGGAGCATTGGTTATGTATAAATGGTTTTCCTGCAACTACAATCCATGGTGATAGAACACAACAGGTAAGTTCAACTTATTGTTAGACAACATTATTTGGACAACTTTTTTTTTTTATTTTGATAAGCAACGATCACATTTTAATTTTATTATTATAAATAGAAATATGTACGAAGTGTAAAAACACCTTTTAGAGAGGATAGCTGGTGGCTATGCTCTCTGAAAGGTGATGGCTAATGCATCAACCATGTTAGCTGATGGCTAATGCATATGTACAAAGAACTGGTTTGTAGCCACCCCTTGTTAGCTGATGGCTAATGCATCAACCGTGCCATTAGATGATCTTGGTAACCGTTGCATTTTTACTTGCATATTTATAGTCAGCCATCTAAATTTCTTGTTTTCATTTTTGTATATCCATAAAGATTGCTCATAGCTCATCAACCATCTAACTATCACTTAAGAATCTCTCAATCTCCTTCAATGACAGTTTTGCTTATCTTCATATCACATGCCTGCTGCACACCTTGTATCACCACCATAAACTCAGCCTCAATAGAATCTCCCACTCCAATGCCTTAAGAAAATTGCATTTACATTTTCTCCAACTTTCAGACATGTTTTTATTTCACCATTTTGAGTCTTGCTTAGGATTCAAGTCATCCTACAGTTTATTTTCTACTGGTATATGCTTTGGTGGTTGTGATTGTTATGACAAAGGCATGTGGACATCATAAGATTAGGTAGTTCTATTATTTGACTGGTTTAGGTTGCCTAGAGAAGTTTCTGACAATTAAGATGAATACTAGAAGAGATACAGTACAATGGATGGGCTGGTGTTAAAATATGCCCATGTCCTATGGCTATGGCGGTGCGAGTACATTCAATTTCCTAATAAAAAGGGAATTGGATTGGTTGTGAGTGATTTAAATAGCCCCATGTTTGATTTTGTTTATTTAATTCAGGAAACCACAAAATTCTGAGGGGGTTAGGAAGCAATTGAGAGAGAATAAGCTGTTGACTGCATTTTAAGTATGTAGAATAGATTATTTGGTGATTGGGTTGAATGTGTTATTTAGAGGGATATCATTTGATTCTTTGAGCATAATGTTTGGCAACTGGGAATTGCTGTTAAAGCAAAATGGGCAGGTAGAAAGGTGTTTGACCAAGGCATGGTGAGAAGGATTTCTCTAAGGTCCAACGTTCAGAAAAACTGAACATTATCTTGGTTGGGTTGATTTGAATAAAACATGTGGGGTAGAGTTCCATCAGATAATTTTTAGATTATTTGCCCCTCTTGGGCTCGTACTGTCTATACAATGTTTTGCACATTATTTAAACAATCCTGAGAAAATTAGGACAACTAAGAATTGACACTATCGGGAAAATGTGGATAATATGATCCTTGTTTGTCACCGATTTGGAATATATGGTAGTGTAAATTTCATTATCCATATTACTCTCAATTGTTCTTCCTCATCGTGGACTACATGGTTCAAAGTATCTACTACTTTCCATACAGAATTGAGAGTTTTCTTGAGCAAAACTCTCTTTTTTTTAATCGTTTTTGAATAATCCTGACAGTAGTTTTCATCATATAAAAGGGTTAAATCTCATAACTCCTTTAAAATGGCATATGTATACTTTGAACGTTGTGCGAGTTTAATAAATAACAAAGGGAGACTTGATTAACATTTTGTTACAGTAAGGACATTGTTTGAGCGCTATCGCATGGAATATTGTTTACCATCCAATAGCCAATACATTGATAAAGTGATTAACATTTTTGTTTGGGGTATTTGCAGGAAAGAGAACAAGCGTTGAGGTCGTTCAAGAGTGGTGTCACCCCTATCCTGGTGGCAACAGATGTGGCAGCACGTGGTCTAGATATACCTCATGTTGCACACGTGGTCAACTTCGATCTCCCCAATGACATTGATGACTATGTACACCGGATAGGACGAACAGGACGGGCTGGTAAGACGGGACTGGCTACGGCCTTCTTCAATGAGAACAATTCCTCATTGGCAAGGGCCCTGGCTGAGCTGATGCAGGAGTCAAACCAGGAAGTGCCTGCTTGGCTTTCTCGTTATGCCGCCCGGTCTTCCTATGGAGGGGGGAGGAACCGGCGTACTGGTGGAGGTCGTTTTGGTGGTAGAGACTTCCGCAGGGACGCACCTTTCAGTAGGGGTGGCAGTGGCGCAGATTACTACAGCGGAGGCGGCAACAGCAGCGGTGGTGGATATGGTAGTTCCCCTGGTGGTGGATATGGGGGTGCCTATACCAGTGCGTGGGACTAGTGCCCCAAAATTTCATAGGACTTGTGTTATCTAAATATAATTTTCAGATGTGCACATCTACACCTATTTCTTCTTTTTCTACCGTAATTTATAGGTCTTAAGGTTATTCTTTTTGTCTTTGTAGTGTCAAAGTTCCTCTTGGTTCTCCCACTGTTGGAAGTGATTTTTTTTTTTTTTTTACTTTTGGATTGTTATGGAGGGGACTGTAGGGTTTGTAGTGTCATAGAAGGGGGTGTGTAATGGTGGAGGATGGTGATGAAAACAACTAACAGATAGGGTTTTATGATTTTACAATTTTTTTTGGTGGTTATGGGTTGGATTGTAGAATATGTAGAGAGAGAGAAGAGGTGGGTTTCTTTTTGGCCGTTTTTTCATCTCCGAGGCGTGTTCTTTTCGACCCAATTTGATGATAGTGGGAAATCTATGAGGCTATGGTTTCTTTTGCTTCTGTTGTCTTTGTAATTCTGGTGGGTGACTCCAATAAAAAAGATAAAAAAAGGTGCTACTACTCGGTACTCACTTTGGAAGAAAAAAATTGTTTAATATGGAAATGAAAATGAAACCTAGGCCCTGCCTTTTAACCCTCACTTACTGGGCCGGCTGGCAAGCAAGGGTGTATGGTGGAACAGCGTCTCAATATGCCTAATTGCCTACTACCAAAACCATGGATGGACTTCTTGTATCCATATAATTGGCATTTGGTAAGTTGTATTCCATAGCCCGGTACGCCCGTATAATGGGTCTGTTCTTTTTTTTTTTTTTTTTCTAAAATTGGTTCAGGGGGGCTGGGGCTGGTTTAGGTCTTCTCTATCCCCTGAATCGGTCAGACTCCCGATACACCCATTATAGGGGTGTATTGGAGGGGTTCCGGGTTGATATATATTAGTCGATACAGACCGATATGTGTCAATACTTTGAATCTTGATTCTATATATAATTGACAATGGGACAGAGAGCTGGATTTTTAACAATACACACCGTCACTGTAAATTTCATAATGTGTTTGGAATGGCTTAATCTTATTTCTTGTCTGGGTCAAAAACTGAAATTATCCTAATCCCCCAGCTAGCCGCAGCTTTACCACCAAAAGCTGTAGACAAAGGGGTTTTCCTCAGTTTTTAATATCTCGATGTAACACCCTGTTCAATTATTCATTACATGTTTACGACGCTAGCTTTTATCCTGCCTAATTGAAACTTATCCAATGAGAAAAAGTAGTTGGTCAAAAGCATGACAAGGATTGATAGTAAATTAGCAATTTCCTTTTTCCTGTATCCCTCCCTTGTGTCCTAAAATTTAATGAGAATTTGATTTGGCAGCATTGTTAAGCCCTTTTATTTTCTTCTTTTTGGCTACATGCCTTCCATTTTATTCACGTATTCCCAGCCTTCACGGCTTCACTTAATACATGTTTATTTGATGATCAATCTGTATCAAGGTCAAGATCATAGTGCAAAAGTTTTCTGAAGCTGTTTAAGAGAGACGTATCAGGATACAATAATTAACAATTTAACATAAATATGGTTGTGGTGGAGAAACCCAAATAAAGATTGGAGATATATCTATTAGTATTCATGGGTAGCGTATAAACAACAGGATGTTAATCCCTTGCACATTTTACAACTATTATCATATATTCATATCATATTAAATTTGCATTGTATTTCAATGTTTAAAAAGCATGCATGTTTATTATAAAATTGCATTTCAGATGTGCATCATCTCTATCGCACTGCAATGGTCAGTGGGTGTGTCGTGCTCCTCTGCCCAAAAAGGCTATGAATCTGCCTCTATTATCAGTCATTTCATATCAATATGTTAAACCCCTTTTCTTTATCATTCTTACAACAGTTTCATTATACATGCTTTATTTTATCTATTTTTAATTTGAAGCATCTACCTTTCTAGTCCATCACACACAAAAATCTGTGAAAGGTGAGTCATTGATGAATCATAAAAGTAGGTAATTTGCACTTTTATGGTGCATAAACTTAACATGCACATTTTCTTTTGGTTGCTAAGGTTGTAATCACATCACCTTTTATTAGCGAGTTTATAGATTTTATAAAGTTGAGGTTGTAATCATATCACTTTTCTTGCAGTACAAGTTTTAAACGAAGTATCAAAAACACAAAGTGTATTGGAAAGACAATTTTAAGAGATAGGGATACACATTGAATATACATGGATACATAGAAAATTGTTATATGTATATATATCTAACAAATCATAAAATACATTAACGCTAAATATAAATCTTAAATGAGAAACCCATAAAAATCACATACTTTAGTTGTCTTTATGAAGAAATATAGCATAATCATTATATGGGAACACATGCTTTGGTATTCTTGTTTTCTTGAAAATAATTCATATATCTTGTTTATAAGAGGCTAAAATGAAAGATTTTAACTATCCGACTTCCCAAAATAGAAATCATTCACAAGAAGAAAAGTAGAATTCTTTGAGTTATTCAAATATTTATTTTCTATCTACTGCTATTTCAAAAAATAAATAAAATTTCAAAGAATTAATTTTTTGACATTGTATTGGATTTATAGAAATGATAAATCATCCATAGATCTACTATATAGTTATCATGTAAAATATATCAATTTCTCTTTTTTAATGCAATTTCATTTATTTTTGAATTTTTCATTAAAAACTTTATATTGAATTATAATTCCTAAGTTTTGACTTTTAAAGGGTGAGAGAAGATTCCAATTATCTTACCCAACCATCAAGATACATCCATACAATTTCTAAGGCTGCATTTGGTTTGAAAGAAAAGGTAGGGAAAAGGTAAGGATTGCATAATTAATAGTCATTTCTAATTGAAATAATTATTGTGTATTTTTTATTCAGAATAATACAAAAAATTCAAAAAAAAAAGAAAACAAGAAATTCCAATAGATCTATGGATATGATAGATCATCTTTAGATTTATGCCATATTCAATCTTTATCGTTGGATGACAAGAAGAGTAGATCAACATATATTTAAACATTTTCAAGCATTCAAATAAAAACAAATAACAAGAGGTTACAAGATTTTATGTTGGAAATTTAAAAATTATACTTATTTTTACAGTTTTTTTTTTCTAAAGTTAAAAAATCTTTACAAAACTTGAGATTTGATGGATGTAGAAGGAGGCTTTAGAGGGTTTAGGTGTGAAAGAAGGTTTCTCGAATAGGATTAGCAACTTTTTTTTTGCCCCTTTTATTTTCATCCTTTTGATGGATGTATCAACTGTATCAGTTGGCATGCCACTAAAACTCATTAATACAAAAAAAAAAAAAAAGTGATTTCCACCCGTTTCACTTGATTTTGGTGTCGTGGGTTAGATTTTCAAGTTCCATTACCAACGAGACCAGGATCTTGTAAAGTTAGATGTAATTGAATAGTTGTAGATATTTTGTTGATGGGTTACTAGGTGTTTAAAGTGCTTTGGCTTATTATTATAATATACTTATAATGACAACTGTATGACATCTCAAAAAAGATCTTAGCTTTTTTAAATTTTAATGTGCTACATCACCTTAGTGATTCAAGATTATCAATGATTCAAGAAACATCTTCCTTCCGGAATCCTGGAGCTAATCATTGTAAGAACATTGTTTTGAAAAACAGATTGCCAAACACGATTAATTTAGTATATCCATTTTTCTTAATGTGGCAAGCTTGTTGATGAGGGTAGATTTGGCCCTCTTGTGATAGCGCACCATATGTCGATCCCAAAATCGTCGCATGACACCCTGACACTACGTAAGCGATGACTTGCCTTAGCCAAAATGATGGAGACCTAGTTGGTAACCTACCTCCGCCGACCTGATGGAGACCCAGCTGGTGACCTCATACACAACTCGGGCAACTCGGCAGGGCGGCTAGCAACACCTCGTTTAGGGCCGACCTATGGTACATCGTCGTTACCGGTCCAAGGGACCTCGATGTGAGGAGCGACCTCCACGAGGACTTGCCGACCTATTGTACCTCGTCAGTACCGATCAAAGTGACCTCGGCGTGAGGAGCAACCTCCCGATGAGGAAATTCTCCAACTCGACATCTGCAAGGAAGCCACCAGCTCGGCATTCGAGCTGCCATCCAGCAGGGAGTTGCTGAAGTGCACGCCATCACTTGTGAAATACTCCGGTGCCAAACGCCTACTAGATGTTTAGGATCTTTTAGTTTCTATTTTTTAATTTAAAAATTAGTTAAAAAACTGGCCTATCCATGGATTTAAATCTAAATATAAAACCACCTATTGCAATTATTGTCACTCCTATTTGCAACCTTTTATCTTGGTCAATACAAATTTTTTGAGAAATTGTCTTGTCAGAACACATCAAATAACCATAACAACTAAGGAAATATAGGCATTGGATTAGGTGTAGACATTTATAATAGAAACACCAAATTTGACGTTTTCTGAAAAATCAATAGTGATACCCAATGTTCTATTGATAACTCAAAGCATTTGTAGCAAAAAAAAAAAAAATTCATATTTATATTATATTTATATTGACCAATCTAAAACATTGCAAGTACAAATGGCAACAGTACCAAATGCAACCTAGATCTAGAATTGAAATATGAAATTGAGTTAAATTTTAGGTTTGCCCTGGTCTTGTGCACTTAATTGTTAAAATGCAAAGCTTTATTTCTTAGTTTCACATTTGGAACCTTTCTAACTTAAGCACTTAAGTCATGAAATACAAAAGCTTTAGATTTAAGAAAAGAAAAGAGAAAGGTGTGCATTTCAGATATGGAAGCCATTCCTATAATTAAAGTGTTTTGAATTAGGAATTTGATTACTTATAGCAGATTTTTCTTTGGTACCCAATACAGCAGATCAACCATCCTAGGTTTTAGTTCTCTTAGTTCATTCAATTTTATTTTTCAAATATGTCTGGATAAGCCCAGAAGATAATTAATTAGTTTGGGGCATTTCAAACTTTAAATTGACAGGATTTTAGTTAACTATGGCTTCCATACACATTGGTGGGATCTTTTAAAACCCAAAAGAATCAATCCATGCATGCTTATGCATGATACGAATTTCATCCTAGAGAGAGATTAAAATGTAACTCTAGAACTACTTCCATTGCTAAAGTTTTCAAATATAATACACAACATGAAAATTTTAGATATTTTGTTTGGTGTCAATTCTTGGTTAACAAGAACTCAGACCAAATCTTCCTCCAACTTCACAATTTAAGATGCTTTCAACAAAATTAATAGGGGTAAATATTGCATGGGATTGATTTCTCAGTCAGAAAAGAGCAGGGAATGTGAAAAAAAACGAAAGTTTCTCAAAATTTGAATGGGCCTGGCATAAATCTTAAGCCCAAAGCAGTGTAAAATGTTGATGGGCTGAGCCGAAAATTTGGCCCATGAACAGGTCTACTCGTATTCGTAATCATATCATCCTGTAGCAATGGAAATGGGCATGTTGAGAACGTGGCTTTTTAAGTTCATCCAATTTTAACTAAAATGGTTGGACATTAAGAAAATAAGATAAGATGAAACATTGAAAACTTGGCCATTTCTTATCAGCAACTTAATCCACTTATAAGGCTTAATTTTATACCACGAATTGGAAGTTTTTTTTCCTGCTGATAGAAAAAAGAATTAGGTCCCGTTTGGTTCACCAAAATAGGGGTTTGGAATTGGGATCGGAATGGGCCATTCTGATTCCAACTGTTTAGTTGGGCGGAATTGAAATGGCCATTCTCTCCCTTCCCTTGGGAATGAAATCCCATTGCAGTTGATTTCAATTCCCATTCTGATTCCTGTTTGAACCAAACAAACTATAAGAATAGACCATTTCTATTCTGATTCAGACTGCAAACTAAACGGACCCTTAGAATTTTTGGTAGAGTAAAAGCAGAATTTTGCTAAGATGAATTACTTGAAAACATGTGCAGTTCAGACCAAACAAGCAATGTAGGAACCCATTGAAATCTAGGATCAGCACTCCAAACACAGCATACCTTTGGAAAGTTCTTCCATAGTTCTTTCGACCTGCCATAGTGCCATTAGTGGTGGCAATTGGGCGGGCTGGGTTGGGTTTGGTTTGGGTTGAACTTCAACCCAATCCATCTAACCCGTCAACCCATTAATGACCCAATTATATAAAATTAAATGGGTTGGGTTCAACCCAAACCCGCTTTAACCCAATCCAACCCGTCCAAACCCATTAATCTTATATTTATGGACTTAAAAAAAAAAACTAATTCTCTCTTAACAAATAAGTTGGTGATATCTTGGTGGTAATTGTAGTTACTATTTACACAAGCGGTGAAGAGTTAAATCACATTACATTCATGTTATTTTTACACAAGCGATGAAGCCATTTGATTATGTTCGGATTTCGGGTTTGACCCAACCACTTAGGTTCAAACCGGTTAGACCAACTTGAACTATCTAATTGGATTATCTTCAAGCTAATCACATCAAGGGTGGTTGAACCGTTTAGATCTGGATCAGTCTAGTCAGACCGGACTGGATCAGTTCAGTCAATGGTGGATTGACTTGGACCAGACCATATCAGGTTTGTGCACGGGTTTGGGACCGAACTGACTGACCCAAAGCGGGTCAACATAAGTAAATCGGGTCGAGTTGTGTGGATATTGGCCGGCTAGACGATCCAAACTGAGCAAAGCATGCGGACACCGTACCATCCCGCTCGAAATCGTTTCAGATTCAGGTCGACCCGTATCGACTTATACCAGGTCGGGTTGGGTTGTGTGAATATTGGTTGGACTAGATGACCCAAATTGGGCAGAGCAAGCAGTACCAAACCATCCCGCCCGGGGTCTATTTCGGATTCGGGTTGACTAGATCGGTATATGCTAGCTCGGGTTATGCTAAGTTGAATTGGTCTGAACTTGGGTCAAATTGATTTGGATTTATGTTGGGTGAAGTGTGTTGATTCAAGACAAAACTAAATTTAGTCAATAATTACTAGAAATTTAATGCATTAATTATAAATTATTTAATTCAAATGAAAATAAAAAAAAGACTAAGGAATTAATATTTATGTCTGTAATAATTAACCCAATGGTTATCCACAACCCAACCCAACCCAACCCATTTAAATGAGCCGGTTGTGTGATGGATTGATCACACCTGCCATCATAACAGGAGCTTCATAACATTGAAACATCGTCTCTTCTCATGGCATCAAAACAAGCAATTCTTTATGACAATGTTTTTGGGTTTGCTCCATTTTAATTGCCAATAGGATAAGAAGACTGCAAAGCATGAACACACTTTCTTGCTGGAAACTGTTATGGCTGTGAACAAGGTTCCAAATATCGATACACACTGACACGTTGGACGGGGTGTATCGGGTGTTTTGACCCCATACACCCCTTTTTTTTTTTAATTTTTTTTCCAAAACTTGTTCAGATGGATCAACCTAAGGCTTTTCTACCCCTGAAACAGGTCAAAACACCAAAACTTGAATATTTGGTGTCTGATAAGGTATGTATCAGCTGCTAAATTTTGAATCTTGGGTGTGAATGAGAAGAATTGATCAACATACTAGTGTAGCTATGGGAACACAAAAAATTACTCTAAACAAGCCCCATTAAAGTAAACAAAAAAAAGGTGATTATCCAATGTTGATTGGATACAGCCCTAATCCTTGGCATTTTTCCATTTGCACAAAGTGGCTACTCTAAAACTCGATCAGCGTTCTCATGCTTGTCAGCCTGAGATTTTACCATCATGCCAAGTTGCTTGTTCACAAGTCAAAATGTTAGGCATTCGTCCAATTCCTGTATAATCATATATATTTTTTTTCTTTTCTTTTCTTATAGTTTGAGCACTTGATCCTCTTGCAAAGTGTATAAGGTGAAGTTATGATGCGTTGTTCAATAATCTTGTTTTGTTCATCAAGCATCAAAGTGAAGCAAGAAAACACAACAACAAATGTGTGTGACTATACATACAATTGGTCAATAATAAAGAAGAAAATGCAAACAGAGAAACTCAAGAAAAATTCAACTTTTAGCCTAATCCACTAATGAAAGGGGAGATGAATTCCACTATGAAAATTAAATGATAACGAAAATCCCTAAACCCCAATGCACCCAAGTTTTCTGTCCAAGACTTGCTCTTTGTCTTCTTGCACAAGCCGAAAATACATAAAAAGAGAACAACTTAACACATTCTTCAAGTCTAACGCATAAGTTTATAATGGATCAGATCCATCCCACACCGGCCCTAGTGGTCTATGGTCAGGCCCTCCACTTCCACCACCAATCACTATAAAATGTTGCTTTCCACCAACCACAATGAGGACATTGAGTATGTGTTTGGTTTTGGTTATGTTTTTTCATTCAACGTTTATATTTTATTTATTTATAAAATTAACAAAAATAATAATTACAATTGTTTATGACAATTAGGTGCTACATCAGCATAAAAAAACGTCTAACCATTTGGGAAAGCTTTAAAAAACAATTTTCCCAAATGATAGGTGTGAATTAAAACCAAAGTCATAATTTACTATTCTCGATGCATACATAAGAACATGAGAAGAGAAATGTTGACAGCGTTTATTGAATAAGCGCCCAAGTTCCAAACACCCTCAGAGTGAGCCACAATGAGAATTTTTTTTGGTAAAAGAGCCCACAATGAGATGACTTGACACACTGCTGCTTTTTGAAGTTATATATCTCATGTGACTGAAGGAGATGACTTGACACTCAACTCCAACTTTCTATAGGGAGCTTTTATGGTGACTGGTGAGAAGGTTCAAGAGAAGGGGAGAGACATTAGAATTAATTTAGAATTGCAATTTTCACAAATTTTCTCCTATCTCTTACAAGTTTTAATCACAACAGGGGCCCAGGAAAAGAAACTAAAGCAAACCCATCTCAAATTAAACAAAGAAAGAACGATGGATAGATAGATTCTACTCTAAACCAATCACTAAGTTTCCCAAATTCAATCATCTTGTATAATTCCAAGAAACAGCCTGTTTGATCATACGAGTTGCTTTTAATATCAAAAAAATATATCTTACTTTTTTTTTTTGAAAACATATCTAATTTTATAAAATTAAAGTAACTTAAGATCAACTATGCAAGATGAAGGAAGAAAAGAAACCAGTGGATCGAAAGAGACGCTGTAATAAGTTCCTTTTTTTTTTTGCTTAATTTCTGTAAACTCATAGAGGCCATGGTTTTTAAAATTGATCCGGAGACTGAACTGGTCAGGGGTCCGGTTATCGGGTTGAATGGTCAGCTCATTCTGACAAAAAAAATGAAAACCGTTCGAATGGTTTGAATGATTAACTGCCCGGGTCAGTGGTTTGCTGACCAAAATCAATAATTTTTATGGAAAATCCAATTTTGGAAAAAACCAGAACCGATCACCTGACCGGTTCCCAGCTTTTCCGGTCCGACCATCCGCTTTTGAAAACCATGATAGAGACCCCATATGAAAATCATTTCATATTACATTTTTTTTTGCTGTGCCATGATTCACAAAAACCTACAATATTAACAATCCGATTAGTCTGACCATAGGGGCATTTGGTAAGTCTTTCCACACAATCTTTCAGGATTTTTGAAGTTTAAACGACTAAAATTTAAATTTAGTCTTTTTTTCTATTTGACAACGAAATACAAGAGTTTGGGGAAGCCCGAAATGATTCATCAAGAAGCTCATCTTTCTATACCTAAAATCTTTTATTTAATAGCTTGATAGACCATAATAGACCAGGATGCTTATCAAAACAATTTTTATCTTTGTTTGAAGATAAACAATGTTGATCGGCCTGATGAATCACCATCTTCCTTATGCTTTGAAGTCAGGCTAAGTGCCTTCTCATAATACTTAACCCTCAACATCTTCTTGTGTAATAAATACTAACAGGAATATCGAAATAGAACCCCTTTGGATTCATACAAGTGTCTCATTGCCCAAGCATTTTGCCACTCGATAATCTAGTCTATAGCAAGCCAAATGACTTGGTAAGAGGGGTCCAATAAAGGTTCTAAACAATGGATTCTCTATTCATATATGAAAAGAAAGAAAAACAATTAATTTCAAAGTAATAAATAACTAAAAGAATATTATAAAAATAAATAGATAATTATAATAATATAATTAAAGAAGAAAACTTGGTTGCAGGTGTAAGAGTGTGGCACAGAAATGACCAATTTTCTATCAACATGTGGTTTATCACATGGCCACTGAATTATCCAACATGTTGAGGATGAACAAATTAGGGTTTATGGCCACCCTTCCAACAAAGAAAAGACCCCAAAAGCTAAATATGTCTTTTGGCCAGATGGGGTGTTAGAAAATCTTTCAAAACAGATTTGTCAAACAACACCTTTGACTGAATCATCTTATCTTTTATTTATTAATAATATGAATTCCAAAATGTTGGAAATTTGAAAAAAAAATGAATAGTTGGGATATCATTTCCTTTTAGTTTTATTAAATTTATTTAAAAAATTTCACCATTTTTATATATATTTTTCCTATTTTTATTCATTTGTCATAGGTATTACATATGCCAGAGGACAAGAGTCCAAGCATCAGAATTGTCTTCTTGCAATAATGTATAATATAGAAAGGTGAACTTGTGACTCAGACTCAGACGGATTCAAATCCTGGACTGAGTTGAACCCAAATCTCCACTGGTAGATATGCCATTTGAGCATGGGACCACAGATCAGAAGGAAAATCCCACAAATTAAATTCCAATACGATCGATTGTAGAATCTACACATTGAATTGGGACCGACTTCCCTAAAGTCTAATTCTTGGTGAAATTCAGATTCTAGAATTAATGCCATCCAAACTCCTCAAACGGCACTAAGTCAAAAAGCCTTTCACCTAAACAGGTAGCTGGGTGGCTACCATATGTGGTACTAATGTCAAAAATGAGAATTAATGAGACTTCATTTTCAATTGATTAGGTCCAATTAGGGGCCCTTCTTCATATAAGAAGGATACTCTACTGGCTACAAGTCTACAACCACTTCCCAAACCCAAAGCAATACTTTTGATTAATTTTTTTACTGAATCAGTGGAATTTCTCTCTCATTTTGCACCCAAAATATCTATGAAACAAGCATGGATTTGGGTTCTGTTTAGAGGGTTAATTGGGAAGAACTGGGCTTGGTTTGGGGTTGACTGGATTAGTTGAGAAGATTCTTAATTCAATTCACTGGAACTAGCTAGAGAAATGTTTCCGTAGGGCATTTCATTATTTAATTGACTACAATTATTGAAATGAAGAGCTAATTATATCATGGTTTTCAAAATTGGACCGGACCAGACAGTCGGACCAGAAAAACCAGGAATTTCTTTTTTCTCCAAAGTCAGAGTTTTGCTAAAAACCGTTGATTTTGATCAGCAAACTGCTGATCCGGGTGATTAATTGTTCAAATGATTTTGACCGTTTTTTATTTTTCTTATTTTTTGTCAGAACAGACCGACTATTCAGTTTGAACGGTCAGACTGTTCAACCTAGAAACCAGACCCTGAAACCGAACCCCTGACCGATTCATTCTCCGGGCCAGTTTTCAAACACCTTGAATTACATTTTTCAATTAACTTCAACTAGTAATCTAACTTAACAGCTCTAGACCTCTGAGGCTCTAACAGAAATATAAAAGACAGCATTATATGGTTTATTTTGTTCCACACTTAGAGTCAGAAATTAAAGTGTTGATTTAGATCTAAGGATATACATAGAAGGAGAATCAGTTATATAAACTATATGGAGGTCCTTGGCAATTGCAGGAGAAAACAAAGTAGCAAGTACGCATAGTTTTATTGGGTCCAAATTACTTCATCAGAAAGGGCATATTCCATTGAAAATGAATTTATGTCATATATATGTTTTCGATCGCAAAAAACTGACCCTAAATGCCCTAATTGCGTCGAGATCTGCTACTCACATGCCTGTATGTGGGCTATCTATCTAGGGGTGCAAGTTGGGCAGATTGAGTTGATTTTATAGTCAACTCAGGTCCAACCCTAAGATTTGGGCTTAGGGCCTGAGTCCGGACTGAGACTGAGGTCAAGTCCATATATATATATATATATATATATATATATATATATATTATACAAACATGCATTTATATATGTAAATACATATCTATATATGTATACTAGCAGAGGCCCATAAGATGCACGGGATGGGGCACCTCTCCTTGTCCCTCACCCCCATAAGTCAAGACACTCTATTCCATTCCCGCCTCAACCCTAGTGGCAGGGCGGGTTTGGGGCGAGACACCCATTTCCCATCGGGGATGAGGAATCTCCAAAATTTCCCCACCCTGATGCAACTCCCTAAAAAAGTCTAATTTGCAGATATTTTACAAATAGTATTATGGGAATTTGGGGGTATTTTAGGAATTGGATTATGACAATTTTGGGGTACTTTATAAATGAAATTATGGGATCCTAGGGTTAGAAGAATATGAGGAAAACTTAGAGATATTTTAAAAATCAAAATTAAATCTATGGATATTTTACTAATTTACAATAGGGTTCGGGAAATTATATTCAAACCCCATCCCTAATTTGGAGCAAAAATATTTTCCCTGTCCCCACCTTGTCTCTGCCCCGTCCCTGTTTAAGATTTGAGAAAACTTGCCCCGTTCAGGACGGGGCGGGGTAGGGCCCCGGTTTTAAAAGGAAAATTTCCATACCTACAATTTAGTTTTTTACAACTAATTAACTAATAGTAAATTAAATAACAACAGATTACAACATTTTATGATAACTTCCAAAAAAAAATTATTGAAATTGATATTGGTTAGTAGTAATGTATAGTAAATTAATTATTTACAATAACAATAAATTAATGTAAATTATTTACTTTTTAAGCCTAAATTATTTACTATTAATCAAAGTAAATGTAATTATAGTAAATTAATATAATTATGATAAATTACATTATTTTTAATTAAAAGTAAACAATTTGTTGTTAATTAATGTAAAACCAGGTATGATCGAAGTCAACCAAGTGGTCTAGATCGGTGTGGGTAGACTTAATAGTTTTCCTAATTTATTTAATAACTATTTATTGAAATAATAATAATGGATTGTTATTTAAATAACTATAAACAATTTCTGATAGATTAATTTCCTAATTTTTTTAATAATTATGTAGTTGAATAATAACAATAATGGATTATTATTTAAATAGTTTTGGAGATTATTTTTTCATAGATTAAATAGTTTCCCTAAATTATTTGATAATTGTTAACTATAATTATTGATTTTATAGAAATTAGTGAATTACACTAATTAGTAATATCTTCGGTCAATAAATTATTATTGTAAAAATTTAATGAAAATTTATTAAACTACAGTGATTAATGTAAATTACACTAAACGTTGAAATTTTGAATATTTATTAATAACAAAAAATTATTATATAATGAATTTTTATTAATTTTTGATAGATTATTAAATTATTTAATATTTGTTAAATAATAGGTTGTTTCTGAAGTAGAATATTTTCCAGATTTTTTTAATAATTTTATTAACTAATGGATTACTTAACAATAGATTATTATTTAAGAATAGATTATTTAACAATAATAGAAGATGCCATGAATATATAGGAAACATCGAATTCCCCTTATCCCCATCTCTTTACTTGAAATCACATCTATAGATATAAATATTGTTTGATTTGGAAAACCAAATCTTAATAAATTATGGCTTTATTTTTATGGGAAAGTGGAGAGAATAGAGGGGAATTAGAGACAGAAGGGAAGGAGAGGATAAAATATATATCAAGTTAATTAAGGAGAGAAGTTAAGTTGTTATAGAAAGTAAAAGACGTCAATTGTGGGGGGAGAGAGAGAACCTATTTGGAAGGGAGAGGAATGAAGAGAGAGTGCTGAGATGGAACATTAGGAGTTTTAGGAAGGGGGGAGGAGAGAGAGTGAAGGAGAATGTAGGGTTGGGGTAGTGGAGCAAGGAGAAGTAAGGTAACGTGGACGGTCTTGCATATATATATAGATTTATAGTCTAGTCGGGCTCAGGCTACCTAGGAGTTAGGCTTGGGCCCAGCCTGAAAAATAAAACTCCTGAATTCTTGAGCCCAAGCCCAGCTCAAGGACCGAAAATTTAAGCCTAACCCATGTAAAATTTTAGGCTGGATTGGTTCAAGCTCGGATTGGACCTGCCCAAATTACACCCCTATATGTATCTAATCACAAGGTGAATATGCTAGTGTTTCATACACATGGGACTTGAGTTGCCCCAATTGCCCTAAAGTCTTCTCCACATATGCTTTAGATGTTATCTGATCAACCATGGGATTATTGAGTTCTATTCAACTAGCTAGTAGAAATGGAGACAATTCTTTATATGTATCCGAGTCATGATTAAATTCTTTCTTTTCTAATCTTTCTTCTTGTATTTAAACTTTTTTGTCAACCAAGCCTAAATAAGTAAAATAACCCAAGTATTTGAGGTGGGCTTTTCTGCCGAGAGCCATGTCCATACAGATACAAACATAGATGCACATAAAGACATGAAAGCACAAACATATATTATGCACATATCTTACATTGGTGACATCTTATTAATCAATTTTGAGTTGTTTATTTTGTTTTTTAATAGAAAAAGTTATTTTTGATTATGCCGTTGTATTCACTTTATGCTTCTATATAATACTGCTACAAAACAATGTACTGGAAATGAGAGCAATACTAGGGTTATGTCAACGTGTGATCAATATATAAATCAACAACCAAAAAAGCCCTACTAATATGAACAATGTTAATGTGAGTAATCCATGGTTAATAAATTTTTATACAGTATTGTGCATGTTATAGAACTTACGATGCTGGAAAGACATGATATCGAAAGAGTTTTGATCAATCAAAATCTATCTATGAATTTTGATAAATACCACCTAATTGGCTAATAAATTTGTGACACCAGTTGATTGGTCACAAGGTTTTCAAATATCGTGTCTTTTTGGTATTATAGGTGAGTGAACCCCTCTTTTTAAGAACACAAACCATAGGTATAATGCTTAAAAGTATTCCAAAATACAGAGCTTATTATTAATATCTTTTGGGATAATTTAATTTGATAATATTGCATTCTATAAATATACATTTTTCATACTTGATAGGTGGATATCAATTAGATTTAAGTAAAATTCTATAAAAAATTATAAGACAAGTAATGTCATACAGAGCAGAGGGTTAGATTGTCAAGAAACGTGTCAAAATAATGAGTGTGGCAGAAATGGGTATGTTGAGATGGATAAGTGGAAAAAAAAAAAAAACTTAAAAGCATTGGATTAGAAATTAAATCATCCAAAGGAACGTAGGAATATCTATAATAGGCGATAAAATGAGTAAAAATAGACAACAATGGTTTGTTCACATGCATAGAAGATCATCTACTGCACTCATAAGAAAAGGCAACCTTGTTACATGTTCAAGAAACTAGAAGAATTAGGGGCAGACCATGTCTCAACTACTGAAATTGTAGTAGAACCAAATTTGTTCAATTGATTTTTCATTTTTGTGACCACATCTTTTATTCTCCCTACCAAATTATTCATGATCATTTCAATTATCCTATTTATTTAATATATGTATTTAATTATATTGGAATTATCGAAAAACGATTGAAAGAAACCATGAGAATTATGTGTCCATTTAAGTTTGTATGGAAAAAGAGTCTCTGGAGCTTGAGAAAGAATTGCCTATTATAGGAAAATTGGTTTGTCTTTGTTTAAAACTTTTTATGGGTGGGAGAAAACACCTTATATTCCACACAAATGGAATTTGCATTGGTTAATTTTGATCATCCATCAAGGGGCGGTTACTAATTCTAGCCACTTAACCATATTGATGATGGACATGACACCAAACAGAAAAGAATAGCAAAACAGGATTTGTGTAGCCAACCTCATATAATTGGAACAAGGCTTAGATGGTAATGGTGAGGGTTAGGGATGCTTTATGTATATAAATAAACAGGGCAATGAATGTTGTTAGTCATAGAGTTTAGGGAGCAAGAAGTAAACCATCCTTTTGAAGAAGATAATAAGTATTTTGGGAAAGAAATACTTCCATGAGGTCAGTTTACTCCTTCCCACCAGAGTGATCCCAAAAGCCTTTGTTATATCACCAACCGAGGTCTGGCTCATTGGTGTGTTAACTGGTTTCTTCTAGTGTTGATGCGGAATCAAATCCCGCAACCAGCACTTTGAGGAAAAAGGAGTAATCAGTGTCAACTCAGCACCAATGGAGTTTGAAATAACATTTCCTTCTACCAGTTGGGCATTTTTCATTGTTCATCTTATTTGGCACCTAATGACCCCTATCTATATTTATATGCTAAAATGCAATGTGCCAAGCTAGCACTTTCCTGCTCTATGGTTTATTTTCAAGGCCACTTATCTTTTTTTTGGTTTATCCTCAAAGGCAAATATTTATATTTTTTATTTTTTTGAATTTTCCAATTTTAAAATTAAACAAAATAATTCAAGTGACCAATCACCTTCAAGACTTTTAGCATAACCCATTAAAACACCATTAATTCTCTCTCTCTCTCTCTCCCTCCCATTAACTCTTTTAATAATTTCTCCTCATTAATTATGCCATTAACTCTCTCCTTTAATAAATCATGCCACTAATTCTCTCTCATCTCCATTTCTCCATTAAATTGCATAAAATTCATTAACTTTAGTAAGTTAATGAATATATTCATTTCCATTTCAATTTAACTACAATTATATGTATTAAACTATAATTATTAGTAAAGATTAATTATACTGAAATTGAGATATTATTAGTAGATTAAGATTAGTTATATTGAAAGTGTGCTAAATAATCTACTTCCATTTAAAACTATAATCCATTTATATTCCATTTGAAAATAATAAAAATTAAATAACCATAATAAAAATAATTTACTAAGTTAAATAAAACAAAAATAATTATTAATTATTATTATTGATAAAATATTTTCATTAGTATAATAAAAAATATTTAATTAATAAAAGGAATAAGATAAATTAAAAATGAATATCAATTTAAAATTAATAAAAAATTATCTAACAATTATTAGTTGTATATTTAAATTTTATTAATTTAAAACCAACTTTAAGTTCCAATAAAAAAAATAAAAATTTATATAGTTAATTAAATTCATAAGGAATTTAAATTTAATAAAACTGAATATACTTAAATAAATTAAATTTTTGCTAATTTAAAAATTAATAAAAAATATTTGTTTTAAAATAGCTTACTTATTTTAATATCAATTTAGATTCCATTTAAAAATAAGGAAAACTATAAAAACCTCATTAGGTTTTCTAACAACCCTATGAAACTCTCCAGTGTTTTGACCTTAACAATTTAAAACCTCCCCTAATGTTTAGAAAAAAGGTGCAAATACCTTCCTTTAGTCAGCATTCCAAATAAAAATTGTTGATGCAATGCATTAATTTTACTTCACTTCTACCTTTTCAAATTTGTCCAAGAACAGTAAGGAGAAATTTTCTTTGAAAGTTGACTAGAAAAATAAATTAGTGGAGGGTAAAGTTGAAGCTTTAAATATATTATGTATGATAATGCATTAACATTGATAAGGGTATTTTGGTAACTTTAATATCTTTGGTACCAAAGAGCCAAGGGAAAGGAGGTATTTGCACTATTTTTCTCAAAATTATAAGAAGGTCTTTGTTATGATTAGAACACAAAGGTGGTTTATAGAATTGTTATAAGAGGATTTTTTATAACTTTACCTAAAAATAATAAGAAAATAATAATAAACCAATAAAAAATATTTTTTCAAAAAAACTAGCATTAATAATTTAATATACAAAAAAATAATTCAAATTTATCTAAAAATAGGAAATTGGCCACTCTCACTAAAGCACAACTTAGATTGTGATCGGATAAACTAGGCATAACCCCAAAAACTAATTAATACTTGAATTGAACTTAGATGGACACCATTTAGATGAACCCATGCGATGCACAGGTCCCGACCAAGGATTAAAATATCGGTATTGAGTATCGTATCGGACCACTCAGATACGGATACGGATACAGATATGCTTTGGAAACGCATGGATACAGACGAAAAAATATGGATACACTAAAAAATGCATATAAATTCCATAAACATTATTTGTAAGATCAAAATAACCATAATTAATGTATAAATACATAGAAAATGTATATTCTAAAGGTATATGTGAAGAAATATACTACAATTAATATAATGGGATGAATAGAAATCATAAAATTTTATTGATATTGTATCAATCAAGAATTTTGGAACATATAATATATATATTTTTTTAAAATTAATACAAGCACAAAGCTATTATTATGTTATTTTCTATTGAATTTCAAGGCACAAAACATATGCAAATATTTTATGTGAATTATTATGTTGATTATTTTCTATTTTACTATTTTTAATTTTTAAAATTAACTGAAAATCAACTAAAAATTAATTCTCAAATGTTTAGTTAACAATATTTTTATTTTTGTAAACAATAAACACATTATTATAAAATGTAATTAAAATATAAATTAAAAATTTATAATAATATATAATATTAAGTTAAAATATATTAAATTTTCTAAGATACACATCATATGCAAATTCATAATTTTTAACTGCTAAAATAATTATTCCATATTAATATTTTTATTTTCATAAATTTTGAGATAAAAAAAATCATTTTTTGATATGTGTAGATTAATGGATTTGACAAATTCAATTTATATTATATTATTGAGGGTTTTGTAAACAATATTTTTATTTTTATAAATAATATATACTTTTATTTAGTTCAAATTAAAATATTAATTAATAATTTATAAAATTTTAAGATACATGTCATGTTCAAATTTATAAATATTAAGTACTAATATAATTATTCTATTATTAATATATTTTTTCGTATAAATTTCTTGAGATTAAACAAATTTCTTATATAAATGTGAATTTAAGAAATTATTTATTCTATTAGTTTATAAAATATTAGTTTTGAATATTATTTTTTTATTTTGCTGAAATTGTTAAACACAAATGTAAATTTTTTGCATCACATGTGGACACTAGAATAGAAAGAAGTTATTTTATTTTAATAAATTTCATAAGATGAGGATTGGCTTAATGGATCAAGCGTGCGCTTAAGGCTTTAGCGTTGGGTGATTTGTGTTTGAATCACGCTAGGTGCAACTTTATGAAAATAAACGCACGCGCAAGAAAACACCGAGTTGCCAATCCGTATCCCATATGTAACGTATCATATCAATATTTAAATCCTTGGTCCCGACTAATATGCTATAAAAACATCAATCTCAATTTTGAAAGAGATGTCTCCATTTTGAAGAGAAAAGTAGTACAAAATGTTTAAAGATAAACTACAATTAAACTAAACAGCACCAGATTAGGTTCTTGTTCTTATTTTTATATATCATTAGTGTTTGGATTATAACTAATGTGTTGCACAATATGACTAAGAGTATCCATTTTTTGGATTTGACTCTCTCTCTCTCCTTCACACACTCACAAACTTTATGGCCAGTTGGCCACCTTTTAGTTGGTGAGTAAATATATGACGGAACATATATCTATCATCATTGGCTGTGTGGTTACAATCTTGGGATGTTTCCCAACATAGCTCTCTCCCTCTTGGTTATGTTATGTCACCTTCTAAAAATATAAGATGGAACTCATATCCATAATCCTTGATGATCCTCTGAGTCATGATTATCAAACCCTTCAATCAGTGGGCACCTTTTGATGAATCTTCTAAAGAAGCCAGATGACTTGATCCCTCCTATAATTGTCTGAAATGTAAACTTACACCTGATGATCAAAGTTTTTTACTATAAGATGATCAAAGTACAAAGGTTCATGTCCTCTGATCTACTCAATTCCTCCACTATGCACCACTAAATAAGCAAGCCTTCATTTGATCGTAGGATCCTGAATGAAATGGTGGGTAGTGTTCATCGAGGATGATAGACATTAGATGCATAATAATCGTCATTTTCCATTTTTTTTTCTTCCATCTCTGATCTCACCCCAACATGGTTTGACACTTTGACCGATAAAACGGTATGTAGGACTCTGATCTGATGAGCTTCTTTATGGCCTTGTGGTGATAGACTGACGAGAAAAAAAAATAATAATATAACCCACGAATAAATAAATATTTTTTCTCATTTTAGTATTAAGAAGTTGGTGAAGACAATGGGTCCAGCTATGCTGTAATCTTCAGTTATAGAGAGGGGAGAAGAGAAAGGATCCCATTTGCCCTCACGTTTGATGCTTCTGCTGTTGGAGTGGTTGCTGTAGTTCTTCAGCTCTTACTGTTGTCCGTTATTTCCATTTGCAGACATAAAGACAAGCTTTCTATTTTGTGCCAAATTCATCCGACTAAAGCTTGAGCAACTCGATCTGAGTCTCTTGAGATTCTCTTCTCCCCGTTTCTGGTTCTGGTTTCGGCCAGCAATTTCATGAACTAATTTATAGATGAAGTTGTTATTCTGAGATGGAGGCCTCTCAGACATCTTCGAATGGGGAAAGAGGTGTTCGAATTCAAGCTCCATTGGTAAGTTCCTTCCATTCACTTCTGGTCATTCGACATTTATTCATCCAGCCCATGCGTTTTCCGAGAAACCCAGATCGAATTATTGGTGAATCTACTGTGTTTGATTGTATCTTTGGAATCTGGTGAAGATGTGTTAATTTGTTGGGTTTTTGTTCCCTTGTAGTTTTGCGTTTTTCTAACTATCGTTTCTGCTTACTAAAAGCCAAGTTTTTGTGGCTCTGTTTTTTCTTTTTTCAATCCTGAAGATAAAGTAGAAGGCTGCTACATTTCGCTGTGTTACTCTTATAACTGAGGTTTAGAGGTAGGAATATGGAATCCCTTTTCAGTTCGGAGATGGGTAGGTTGGATACCAGATCTATTTGTTTCTGGAGATGGATATATTCAAGTCTCTAGCTTCGGAGAGGAAATGGATCGGTTCTCTCATTCAGTCGGGGAGTAATGGAACTTATTGTTGGGGCGAATTATCTCAACTTTTGTTTCGTTTAGAGTTGGTTTTAGGTAAAGATTCGATCTTCTAAGTTCTTAAGCCCGGAGAATCGTTTCCCTACTCGGCTGCTTTTAACAAAATTCTTGTTTATACGTTTCTAGCTGGTTATTGTTTTACCCCTTTGTACATTGGGTTTTAGAGTTCCACGCACACTAGTTTCTGCTGGATTCGAGTATTTGAGCCATGCTTTTAGTTCTCTTTCCTTCTATTTGTTCATACGTGCTCAAGGTGCCTAGTAGGCTAGTACCTCTCTGAATATAAACTTAATTCTTGTTCATCTACTTTTCAATTGTATTTGTATTGGAGCCTCTAGTAGTCAGCCTTTGGCCTTTTTTCTGGAATTTATTGTAAGAATTTGTTTTGGTGTAGAGTACATTTTGTAAGAATTGAATGTTAATGATCAGATTCCAATTCTTGCTCAAGGATGATAAGCAATAACTCTAATTCATGTTATTTCTCTTCTTTTCTTTTTTTTTTTTTTTTGCTTTTCCTTTGCCTATGCTTATCAGTTGTTCTTACTTCTTGGTTCCTTGGAGAATGAATACACTAAGTATCTAATACAACCCTTCCTTTAGATGCATTTGTTTGTCTTCTGCTTATACTATTGCTTTAATGCATAGTTTTGCTATTTTCTCCTCTGGCTTTGACCATCTTATGAACATATTTGTTTATTTTAGATGATTTATTTGAAATTAGCTATTGAATTCAATCTGATACGGGTATCAGATCCATTGGTTCTGATTAACCTATCAGTTTGTGCTGGGCTACCTTGGTTGGGTTGTGCCCAGCACATGCCACTTCAGTGCATAGCTTACAGCCATGGTTGCCACCACAATATGTGAAGTTGAGGTTGTACATATTTCCCTTTATTAATTTTTCTTATGATTGGCATGTATGTCCTTGAGCTTTTCTTTTTTTTTTTTTTTTTTTTTTTGTCTTTCCCCCATGGTTTGGTTGCAAAAAGAAGGGAAAAAAAACCTAATTCTTTTCCTGTTTAACATATGGTGAATAAAGGATAATAAAAACTTCATATAAAGTTCGTAATACTATTTCACTTGGATTTTTATCCCCTTTACTCAAATCCACAATAGATATTAATCATCCATGAAAATTCAGTTATGCCTTGAATAATATGACCACAAAATTAACATGGTGGGGCCTTTGTGTCCATATGCACTTTTATCTGGCTAGCAACTTATTTTCTATTTATGTGAATCGTATTAATTGGTCATTCTTTTTGAGTTTCAATCAGTGACTTGATTTCATTCTATATCCCCTCTTTTCTGCAAAAATTGTATGGTTTACTGGACATTTTGGTTTCTGTAAGTTGATGGGACTTTTGTATTGTTTCCTAACTGATTTCAAGAAGTTCTTTTATTACAAAAAAGAAAAAAAAAAAAACAGTTGTTCCAATGATCATAGCACCTCAATTAGAAAAATAACAAAATGGTTTTAAAGTTCTTGAACCCAGTTATGTTGAGGCCCAAAAAACAGCAAAAGCTTGACCCAAAATACAGGCACCTAAATAGGAACCTTGTAGTTGTTGGAAGTCAATTTCTCTGTTTCCAGTACATTTATACATATAAATCTTGTAATAAAAGAAAACTAGTTGTCTTAACATAATAGTTCAGTGAAGGCTTGTTGTCTCTTAACTGCAACATGCTGTCAATACCCATATTGATGTCCATCTCTGTATGTCATTGATTTTGTGTTTCTCATGGTGCATACACTACCATACTCCTTGTAGCTTGCATAAAATTGTAAGTATTGCATTCCAGGGCTTTCTGGAATTGCAACCGGTTCTGTCCATGAGATGGCATTTGTAAATTGTAAAGTTATTGCAAATACAAAACCATTATTTTTTAATGCTCTTCTTGCTTTTCTGAAAAAAAAAACTGATTAAAATTTGAAAAAAAAAACCCTCTAGTTTTAGGATCTTTTTCAGAAGCTATTCACCTTCTGTGTGGTTTCCTCATTATCTTGGTGGCTGGTGCTATTGAAAGATATCTTTTCAGCTAGAAGCAATTTGATATCTTGAGAGTCACTGAGGTAGTGACTAGAGCAATCTATTATCAGCTAATTACTCTCAGTAAATACACCAGTAAGTCACAGTTATTTCTTCTAAATAAGCTACATTTTTAGGAGCATTGAGTTGACTGTGGAGTGTGGACCATATGTTTCCTAATAATTGACTGTAATCACCATCTATTAATCACCTCAGCATAAAAATGAAATATGTTTATTTATGGTGGTCTTCATGCAGATACCACATCAAGCCCTTTGGTATCACAAAAAGATGTGATCACTTGTTCACTTCCACCTGATCTTCTGATGCTCCTTTTTATGTAAATATAAATATAGAAACATGCATACTCTGTTTTGAAAATCTGATAAATTTCGAAAACATTGATAATAGTAGTATTGCTCTCTTTTGACATAGACATGTGGACTATATGCAGTCCTTAATTACTACTTTTGTTATTGTTGGTAGTGGAGAGTGGAGGTAGTTATTGGCTTTTTGCTGTTATTATTGTTGTTTCATAGCACATAAATATGGTCATACAGAAGAATAAACCATTTGCACCCTAACATTGAATCTGATGCAGGTGGAGTCTGTGTCATGCTACTGCAGAGTAGATGCAGGCCTAAAAACAGTTGCTGGGGCAAGGAAATTTGTCCCAGGATCAAAACTTTGTATACAACCTGATATCAACCCTCGTGCACACAAGAGCAAAAATTCCCGCAGGGAGAGGACCAGGATTCAACCCCCACTTATACCTGGCCTTCCTGATGATCTTGCTATTGCTTGCCTTATCCGGGTTCCACGGTTTGAGCATAGAAAGCTGCGTCTAGTCTGCAAGAGATGGTATCGGCTCCTTTCTGGTAACTTCTTTTACTCACTCAGGAAGAATCTAGGAATGGCAGAGGAATGGGTCTATGTCATAAAAAGAGACCGTGATGGAAGGATCTCATGGCATGCTTTTGACCCTATCTATCAACTCTGGCAGCCTCTTCCTCCTGTTCCTGTTGAGTATTCAGCAGCACTTGGGTTCGGTTGTGCTGTTCTAAGTGGTTGCCATCTATATCTATTTGGAGGCAAAGATCCACTCAGGGGTTCCATGAGACGGGTCATCTTCTATAGTGCCAGGACAAATAAATGGCATCGTGCACCAGATATGTTGCGGAAGCGCCATTTCTTTGGTTCGTGTGTCATTAATAACTGTCTCTATGTGGCTGGTGGAGAGTGTGAAGGGATCCAAAGAACTCTCAGGTCAGCTGAGGTTTATGATCCCAACAAGAACAGGTGGAGTTTTATTGCAGACATGAGCACAGCCATGGTGCCCTTCATTGGAGTTGTTTACAATGGGAAGTGGTTTCTGAAGGGGCTTGGGTCCCATCGTCAGGTGATGAGTGAGGTGTACATCCCTGAAAATAACAGCTGGGCCCCAGTTCATGATGGGATGGTTTCAGGATGGCGCAACCCCAGTATCTCTTTGAATGGGAAGCTTTATGCCTTGGATTGCAGAGATGGTTGCAAACTGAGAGTCTATGATGAAGCCTCAGATTCATGGAACAAATTTATGGATAGTAAGCTCCACCTGGGAAGCTCACGTGCCCTGGAAGCTGCTGCAATTGTTCCTCTCAATGGGAAGCTTTGCATTATCCGCAACAATATGAGCATCAGTCTGGTTAATGTTTCTAGCCCTGATAAAAGTGTGGAGACCAACCCTCAACTTTGGGAAACTATTGGATCAAAAGGTCCCCTTAGGACCCTAGTCACAAACATATTGTCCAGTATTGCAGGTAGAGGTGGTTTAAAGAGTCACATTGTGCACTGTCAGGTGCTCCAGGCATAACTGCAGGAGGTTTCTGATGATTCTGAACTTGTCTCTGCCCAACTCAAAAGATTCTCTGGAGCTTGTCTACAGAACAATTTGTCATGATGAGTTTCTTACATGCAATCAGTATGTTCACTGGTTACTGTAGGTCCCAGTCTCAATGGAGCAGCATGCTCCCTCAATTGTTCGAATGCCTGTCTGCAGTTTCAGTCAACAGTCATCTCGAAGGTTGTCTATGAAAAACGATGTTGAGAATTTACCTCATGTTAGTTGTGGGCTTTATGTGCAAGTCTGGAAGGGAAATGGAAATGTTTAAAGGAAGCTTCATCTCAATACTCCCATGCCTGTGCTCTAAACTGGGATTTTGAGATAGTATAAAATTTAATACTGTAATGAGCAACTGCCAAAGAACTGGGGTAGCAGACAGTTGGGGTTGTAGAAGAAGCCATTTTGAACATCTGTGGAGGAAGAGAGAGCATAGTGACATGCAACGCCTTTGCAGCTTGTAAGTCTTGTCATGTGGCTCTGTTGCATGCATATCTTTGCCTGTGTGGGTGGGTGGGTGTGCATGTGCGATTTTAGTCGTTAATCCTGGCATAGTAATATTTATTCTAGATTTATTATTTGTAAGAGAGATATATGTACTCCTAGAACTGCTTTGTGAATATATATGGGCTATAGAGATTGGCCAAGGAATCCTATATATTATTACATCCAATTGCTGTCGATCAACTTGCCCTTTTACTCATCTCTATGATTTGTATGTATGGTCGATATGGGATTATAGTTCTTTCAGAAAGCAACAAACCATTGAATATCCGGTTAAAACAAGTAGAACATGACATTAATGTCTACTTCACCTTGGACGCTTTTGCAGAGAGAGAGAGAGAGAGAGAGAAGCTTTAGTCTAAATGCCAGACGACATATCATATCATCATCTATGACAAGTTTGAAAGTATGCTTGCCACGCCTGCACCTTCCTGGATATGTCTTGATTTAACTTAGACATCAATTGGAAAGCTTTGACAGCTCTTCTATTATTAAAGCTTTTAGTGGCCATGTTGGCATTAAAGACAACATTGAAATTAACAGAACGTAGGCAGCTTATGGCATTCTTATTCTTCTTCCTTTCCTTGAGGGTGCATGAGCTTGGTTTCAGGTCTTCAAGGGGGACCCTGACTAGACTTTGATAAAGTTAAAAGGTCTGCAATTTGTTATTTAAATAGCCACTAAAATTGTCAGAGAAGATGAAAGCCATTAAAGATGTTCCAAAGGTATTCTACCAAGGGACCGTAGACATCATTATGGATGCTGTGGAAATCAATAGTAATTTGAAATTTAAAGTTTGAACATTTCTCGTGGGGAATTACATCCTTGGAGAAGGTTCTTTCTGGCGTTCATGGCAGTACAGGGTGGGGCATGGTGGTCTCAGCCAGACGCTGGTTTCAAACTTGATGGTTGACAAACTAGTAGCAGTGGCACAGTCTACCAACGCTTTTGGTGTTCGTTTTTCTATACTCTATTATTCTTTCTTGAGGTGTTGTACAATTGGTTTTCTCTTTTATTTTCCTTCCTTTATGTGGGTGGAGGGAAGGGTTCTCCACCAAAAAGGGTGGAGCCTCGCCACTTTACAGCACATGCTTAGGGTCCGTTTGGTTGTGGAAATAGGGGTCTCAACCGTTTGGTTGGAGGGAATCAGAATCCCATTCCTATTCTTGGTGGAATGACATTCCCACATTTGAGAGAATGGGAATGAGATCCCATTCCAGTTTATTGCAATTTCAACTCTGATTTTCATTTAAACCAAACAGGCTATGGGAAGAGATCATTCCGATTCTGATTCTAACTGCAAACCAAATGATCCCTTGATTACCTCAGAGTTGGGACATTCATAATAAATAAATAATGCACTAATGCCTCGCCCAGCTCTCTCTCTCTCTCTCTCTCTCTCTCTCCAAAGTGTTGTTCCCAACGCTGAGAAGGTAGGATTTGGCAAGATTTCCTATTGTAGGCAGTGTAGAAGGGTCTAACTGCCTTGTCCCTCATGCTCCAACAGAACTGGTTCCTGCAGCGCCCTGTAATCCAAAATGTTGGGCTGATTGCTTTTTGTTGAGACTTGAGAGCTCATGAAAGAAAAAGGTGGCAACGCATTCAACTAATTTTATTTTTCTCTTCTATATACGTCTTAAAGAAGAGCCAGGTGTTCTATCAAAGAAAAGGGCTGGTTCCACGGATGTTTCAACTTTCAACTAATCAGGGCTTTAAGTGGGTGAGGCTCCATATCTATGGAAGGGAAGCTGCTCCGTTTAAGATTCTGCCTCCGTATTCTGCTCCGTTTAAGATTCTGCCTCCGTAGTCTTCAAAAAGCTGAAAAATGCAAAGCGTCCTGGTTACAGATCTGAAAATTCCAGTGTCCATTTCTGGTGAAAGGTCATATACTCTGAGCGTACAGTAATGATTCTTTGCCATTTGGAAGTGCTTCCAGGTCAAATGTAGACCATCCATCTGCATGTGTAGAGAGAGAGAGAGAGTACATTCTTTCTGGTTGGCATGTGTGTCCACAGACATATTTCCTTTCCTTTAGTATGTGGAAATAAAACATGGGAAATGGAAGAGCTAATCACCAAAAAAAGACAAAAGGGATGCTCAACTGCTCATGCTGAAGCTGAGTGGGTGTTTTTAGTTCTGCCTCTTGCGACTGAAAGGACTAATCGGCTAATTGTGCTGAGACATTAGCATTTGTATTAAGACATCTTTTCATGTCCAACCCTGTTCGGGGCAGAGACAACTATAAGGCTAGACCTTTTAAGGCTGAGTTTAGCTTGATAAAAAATAGGAGAAATCAGAAATAGAGAGCTGAGGGAACTGTTTCTCATTTTTATCAAACCAAACATCGCATAAGAGATCGCTATTGTGCGATAACTAACAATCCATGGAGTTTAGTTTCCCTTTCCAATTCTGAAAGGTCTGATGCTTTTATGGCCGTATGCTAATACAAGTTTCAAAATGCTAACGAGAATCATCCAAATGGTTGAAAATCCAAGGTACAAGAAGCAACACCCAGAGACAGCATAATTATGCTTGGGGAATGGGATGCATTCAAATGGACTCTCCATCCATATGCGCTGGCTTTCAGGTGTCAAAATCTATAATTGTGAAGTAAAAAATAATACGATGCTACAATCACTTTCACATTTTAGTTTATGAACAAGAAGTATTCAATTAGATTTTGCAACACTACAGCAAATTGTACATCGTTGGTCTATCTTACAAATGATGATCCTACAAATATCTAATCCTGTACATGGTCAGGAGAGAGACATCTTGTAGAGTTGTTTTAGCCTGTCTTGAAGCAGGTTGCTAGATTCCATTTGGAGTCTACTTCCTGAATATTGCTTGACATTTTAAAGGAAAACCCCCTTGACACTTGGATACTTCAAAAATAGAAACCAGAGTTATTGCTGATGCTTGAGTTGTATAAATGCATAATGTTGTTCCCCAATTATATGCTTGCACCAGCAATTTCAACACTATGTCAGGAGGGGCTCCATAATAGGTTTCAAATGGGGTGTATGAAGGTCCATGGTGTATGTAACCACCAGTCCAAGAAGTGCACAAGATGCAGGAACCAGACCCAAACCATATCTTGTAACTGACAGGCAGCCCATGATCCGATGACAGCCCTTTAGGCTTGCAGCAGAACCTGCATAAAAAGGATATTATAAAAGAATAGTAGAAATTCTGAAGACAGATCTATCCAGCCTTTTTTTTTTCTTTATTTATTTTTTGAAATAACATAGACAGAAGATATCATCCTTGATGGTGGACGATGTAAGAGGATCTGTGTAGCCAACCTCATATAGTTGTAAAAAGACTTTGCTATCACAGTGAAAGTGGTATGGAGAAATGGGTAATGGTGTAGTTGGCACAAGTGTAAAGTGGTAGATATACTGTTGTCAAGATCTTTATTAATTTTATGAAACATAACCCCCAAATTCTGCAAATTTTCCAATTCTAATTTGTAACTATCTAAATTTTTATTGATTTGAACAAAATGGACATATGAACTACCATCAAATGATGAACTAGGTATGCAACTTGGGCAGGCTTGGGTTGAGATTTTGTCAAAATGTGAATGGGCCTGGCCTGGAAGCTTGGCCCTATGCAATTTAAACTCTTCAAATTGGGTAACCGACTCATACCCTGATGATTAACTGATTGCATGGGACATCACATAATCAACATAAATTTTGTTTTGGTAAGTAAATATTTATTGAGAACAGAATGGTAAAATAGAATTCATGTTAGCCGATTCCATGTAGTTGGGACAAGGCTTAGATGATGATGATGGCAATGATTTAGTATCTCTGTATTGTGAAAAACTGTGTGGTCTCTATGTGCATCCCTGCTACCCTAACCCACTGGCCGGCTAACTACTAGTCTTGCATAACACACCTTGTCCCTATGGGGGTTGAAGCCACACTGCATTATCAAAAAAAAAAAAAAGCTCTCAACTTTAAAGGACCTCAAATGAACCAGCCTCAACACATTACAACCCAACCCAGATGACTTGGCCTCACCAACAGAAACAAGAAGGAAAAACGCAGATTAGACGACTTACCAAAACCCCAAATAGAAACGGGGACACGGAAAATAACTAAAAAATATAAAATAAAACACAAAGGTTTTGTGAAATGCCCCGAAAGGTGGTGCCATAAAACTGATACCTAGGTTACCTAAAATATCATTTTTAAGTCTTCCCCATAGCAATCAAACGAAGAAAACTAGATTCCATTTTGGTCCTCTGTCCTCCCTGGCCTGCAAATCGTTGCTTTCCACCATTGTAAGTTGAGCACGGTAGTTTCTTCAACTCCCTTTTATCTTATAGTGCTGTCTTTTCCTTCTGACTTCCTTGGAAATGAATGGATCTTTATTACAAGATCAATGATAGGGGACACCAAGGAAACTACCAACCTCCATTACATATAATTGGCATTATCGGGAGACCAATTAATTCAACATTCTGTAGTTTGTAGCTAATAATGCACTGAATCAGCTTAAATTCCTTCAGGCCACAAACCCAGATGGGACTATAGGTTCATAGAATACATTCCCCCAGATCCAGTACATGCCTGGATGCGAGCTGTTTATAGACCAATGCTACTTGTTTATCAGATTCATGACCTCAAAGCATTCAAAAGGTAATCCCATCAGCAGGGAGCCTGTGACTACAGTTTTTAAGTAAATGCCAACTGCCAAGGCACATGAATTAGCTTACATGTAGAAAGATCCGTTTTGACCTTTTTACCTACTGTGAGCAGATGATAGTTGTTGGAAACTTTGAGTGGTCCGGTCATGCCAATTCTAGAGTCAAAATCTAATTACTAAATCCTAGTTCCTATGTGATCTTGATATTCCTCATGCAATGCTTTAGTAAATTTAGATGGCAATGTATCAAACATCTACAACTTACCTTAAAATGAGAAACCAAAAAAATTACAAAATGGCATGATTTTGAATTCTAGAAATCACTTAGGAGAATTTTTTTTTTCATGAACCTGAAGATAGATAAAATGGATTTTATGAGTACATAGGAATTATATTGCAAAAAAAGGAGTATACGACAGGTTTGACAAATTTAGAGAGTAAAAGCACTTCTTATAAAGAGTCTAAAAGTCAAATTCATAAATTCCCACCTTGGCACTTAAGATATTAAAAAGTAAAAACAAATGCACTAAATACTCATACTCAAATGATATTGCAAGAATCATGTCAAATTTACAAATGTTATATAAATCTAAACAAAAATGCAAACATTTTTTTCATAATAGAAACCTGTAAGATGTATCCAAAATACTATCTTATTAATAATGTATCTTTTGCAAATCAATTGTGCTTTTAATACATTTTAAGTTTAAAAACAATAATAAAATTATGTAAACAACAACTATTTACTTTGATAATTTACTTATAGGTAGCCTTTATAAACATTCATGTGTTTTCTTGTGAACACTTTATTTTTATAATATACATCTATGTCTTAATTACTGTCAAATAAGAATTAATCAATATATGCAGGTCAACATTGCATGTTTTCTAGGGATTGCTTTGTCTAACAGTTGAAAACGGGTTCCTTCAAAGTTCAATCAACATTTGTTTCATATCAATTAATATTCTGTAAGTTAGTAGTACGAAGTGTGAAATTTCTTGCAATTCTCTTAGATAGTGATGCTTAAGATATGCTCAGCTAAAGAAAGCCTTAATCCAACTGTTTGGGGCCAAGAACTTGATGCTCAAGATATGAAAACCAAGACAGCAATGAAATATATAAACATGCACTTTCAGGATCCACCAGTTAGGAACCTTGGCAAATTTTGAGTGAATTGCATCATCTACATGTCCTAGCTCTTTTGCTAGTGTGACATCTCAGATTGTCAGGAAGGTCTCTATGAAGGTTAGACGTATTCTTTTATAAGAATCACGTTGAAAATAAACTTTTCATTCTTTCTAAAGATGAAAGAAGTGAATAACCTTTTTAAACCAAATTCTTTTGATTAAATCTATTTTTGTATATTCTAAATAATATACTTTCTGATAAAAAAATAATAAACTACTTACTTTGATAGGATTCAAGAACGTATAGAGCAAGACCGCAAGAAATTTTGTCTAAGAAGCTTAATGACCCATAAACAAATGCACAGCCATTGAGATCTTCACCAACTAGAAAACTTTGCATGCTCACTCCTGTCACCTGTTAATTCAGTTAAGGCAAAATAAGTAGCAGCTATAAAGCTGGGATCTTGAAGACAATAAAAAGTAAGTACTTTTTAAGAGAAGTAGTAGTAGTTTGATAGGAAAATTTCTTTATACTCAGAAAGCATATCAAGTTTCAGTAAAACTAAAATTAAGTTGGCTACTTCAAGATCAAATTGGATACTTTTGCGGTATGATACCATGGCTTATTCCAGGTCTAATCAAATTGTCCATTCAGTATACACTACCTGACTGGGTGGCACCAAACATCTGGCATGGCTACCAAAAGACAGGATTCTGGTGTTAACATCTTATGCTTATAACCTTTGTGAACCTAAGCCAAAACTGGGTAAATTGGTTGACTGTGACCACCTAAGTCAGATATTTTCATGGATTGATTCACCACCTCCCTCATTTTTTTTATGATATTCTGAAGAAGGCAGACATGGATAGCATAATTGGGAATGCAACTAGTACATTTAACTTGACTGATAAGAGCTGTGAATGGTTTATCTTCTGATGTGAATCCAATATGAAAAGAGAAGAAAGAAAACATCTCTAAAATTTATAAGTATACCAGTGAATGCATGTTCCATTCTTTGCATTTGCATCTCCAGATCCACTACTACGTAATATGTGAAATCACAGTTGTCCTTTTAGGTAGATGTGCAGATGCGTTAAGCAATAAAAACAAATGAGAATGGAGTAAGTTCTATTTTTGGTTTTCTTTGCATGTAATATCAGATGTACAATACAGTCTAGTGCTTAAAGTTCTTATTTGTATCTACAAAAAGATATAAGGTTATGGAGCACCATTTTCATACAAGCTTAACATTAGAAACCCTGGAAATTACGAACATACCATAATTAATGCATTACTGATACCAATGATCACTGACAAAAGGTACATAAAATTGTGCATGCTACTTGGAAGAATGAGAATTCCTGCACCGGAAAATATCCAAAGAACAGCTCCAGCAGTAAAGAAGGCCTTGAGGCGTTGACCAGTCCAAGTGATCCCCTATAATTTTGATATATAATGGTGTTTAATATCAACAAGAAAAACAGTAGTAAAATTCATAAAATAAGCAAGGTTTGCTTATACTGATGACTCACAAAAATACGTTCAATTAGCGTACTGGTACTGAGTTATACCTGTAAAACTACAGAGACAGCAAAGCTGCAAATGTAGATGATGGCAGGAACCTATCCACACAGAAAGTGTAATGAACCCACTGTCATCTCCAAATGGAACAGATATAAACTTAATGGTGGTCTAATATCATAAGGTTCATGCATTTACCAAAGCTTTAGATGATTGAGCCATTTGCAGATCATTAATGACATAAAATGCAAGAAAGGCCTGAACAAAAATAAAATGGAAAAGCATCATTAATGAGAAAACAACAATACTAGAACAAATTTCCTGCAAAATCTTAACCCATAGAAAATCTTGCAGATGTATTTGGATAATAGTTATAGGAACTTCAGAAAAGCATATTTAGCAACCAAAAGAATTTCCATTCTATTGTTTATTGCCAGACCAGATTTCTTCTCAAATAAAGGAAAAGAAAACAACTCCAACCTGTGAGACATTTGTTATTAGTCGAGTCAGTACGTAAACAATGGCAACTTGATGGTATAATACTTTCTTGAACCAGTATGCCCATGAAATCCTTTGATAACTTGCTCCTTGGCTTCTGTGCTTCAATCTTCAAAATAGACCAAATGAAATGAAAGATGATTCCTTTGGACAAGTAGCATTAGATGTGAAACTATTTCAAGAAATGGTATGACCGGACAATTCTACGAACTAAAAGAAGAAAAGTAGCTACATACCTTGGTTCTTTGGTTCCAATTTGAAATATGCTTACAAAACAGCACCCGATGAAAATTGACAAATATGCAATCCAGCGGTACTGTTCATTTAATAATAGTGTAAGGTGAAACCAAAGAAAAATATAAAATTATAGGCAATTATTTAAAGTTTTTTCTTTTTCATCGATACACTTTCACGAGCCAAACCCAAGTCCCATTCTCACTGATATGATTGTCTTAAAGAAAATAGATTTCTTTTTAATCATGTACCTGATTTTCAATATCAATATGTGCTCTGGGCTTGCTAACATAGAACACTGCTAAAGCAACAGCATATAGGCTGAGGTTGGCCACCTTTAACAATAATTAGAGCAAAAAAGAGCATAATATTGGTAATAATGTATAGAACAATAAAACATGAATCAGATTCAAGATCAAGAAAGATGCTAACCATTGTAAAAGCATTACGACAACTAGCCAACACAACTCGGCTTGTTGGATTTAGTGTGATGCAATTCACCATAGACCTTCAAGATATGGTTAGTTGTCCAGAAATATATTTTAGCAAAAAAATGATGAAAATTAAGGGAGAAAATAATGGGAATTTTGCATAAATTTGAACATTTAAGCCAAAAACCATCATACATGTGCGAAACTTGGGTAGCAGCCCAACCCACATTGAAAATTGCAGCAAATATGCTGTAACTAATCGTCTGCACTATAGATGAATTGGTTGCAAAGATTTTACATGGAAGGCAAACACCAAAAACAGAAGAAAAGGAAATTGCAACCAGAACTGATCCTGCACCATGCCATCTTTTGAAATGCCCAAACCTGTCTATCTAGTTAGTGAAAGAAAAAGAGATAATTATTTTCAGCATAAGACCAAAGAAAAATACTTCAAACCAATGTTATCAAATAAATTATCAAAAAGAAAGAAAGCTAACAATTCAGATACACCAAATTTTACTTGGAAGGGAGATTGATCCTTTGTTCAACCAAGTCTAGTCATCTTCTAATTCTTACAAAGCCCTTCTCAGCATATATGAACATATTTATAAACCTAATGTTCCAAAGGCAGTGGCCACTAGGAGAATCTTTATTATAACTCAACCTTCAATCTGTTGTTACCCCCAACTGTATTGCACTCTCTATGGGATTCCACTATATTTTGGTTACCCACTTACCCCACAATTTCACTCATTTCAACCCTAGGAATACCATTATTTCAACAAACAAAACCAAGCCTCTCAAATATAAAGAGGTTCGAACTTGCTAATGTAGAAAAAGATATACTATTTGATGCTGGCCAATCCTGAATATCCAGCATGAGAAACCAAGGAAATAACTATCATCAGCATAAGAAAAATATTTTCAATTGAAATAACTATCATCAGCATAAAAAATATTTTCAATTGAAATAACTATCTTCATTGTAAGAAAAATATTTCCAAGCTGCATTTGGAAATATTTCCCCTTCTCTTTCTCTTTTTTCTTTTTTTCCTTTTTTGGGGTTCAAACTGCACTTGGAACATAAGAAAGTTTGTCTTCCTCTTTGTAATTTTTATTAAGATTATATAATGAATTGTGTTATTGATAAAAAAAAAAATTTCCAAGCTCATAATTAGGGTATGAAAATGCCCCTAGATTGAATGGAATAGCGGAATAGAATTTTCTGTAGCTAATCCTATATTGTCAGGATAGATGATGACACTGGGAACAATTTCCTCTACAGCCAGTCAGAAACACTTTCCATGATTGGCCAGACGATCAACAGATTAGAATAATATAATGAGAGCTTGTTATGGAATAACTGCAAGAAAATATAAGTTTAGTTTTGGAAATTCTACAACAAAGTAGAAGAATGATGGAGGGCAGGCCATATCAAAGAAAATGAGATGGAAAGTCCTAAAGTTCTCAACTAAGCAATTTTAGTGGAGTAAAGGTAAAAATTATGTATTCTTTCGCACTAAACACTTGGATGTATGAAAGGAAGCTAAACATTATAATATTACTATATATCAGTTAGCAACAAAAAATAAAAAAGATATGATAAGCAGCATAAATGCAGTGGAAGATACCAGCTCTCCGGCAAATATTGTTGTAAATCCATCTGCAATTTGACCTGAAAGCATAACCGTAGCTGCATTTCTGTACATCAAAATGACCAATAGAAGTATTAGAAGGAATTTCTAAGAACTACAAAAGAGCCTTAAAAACTGATAGAGATACCATAAGGAAACAAAAAGTGTACCTAGGGGACAATCCAATATCTGTTAGGAACACCAATAGATAAGTAAACCAACATGCAGATGTAATGTCATTAAGCATGTGGCCGACACCATAATAAAACACAGAAGCTCTTCCAAGGGGCTTATTGCATGATTCCTCATCTCCCATTCCATAAACCATAACAATAGACTGCTAATACCTAATACAAAACTAAATTGTCTCTAGTCGTGATAACTCCTGCATTGGAACAGACAGCAGCTTCAGGGAAGGTAGACAATACTCTCCATTCACCAAAACAGATAAACAAATAACATAAAATAAAGCAGAGGATGTTGCTACACCTACACATTCTAAAAGGTTAAGAATTTCAGTTTTCATAATGTCAAAACGTAATTCCAAAGCTCTAAATGACCTAGAAAGAGGTTAAAGCAACAGACCCTCAAATTTCCAGGGAATATAAATGGTTAAACAGTTTAGTAAAGGAAGCTATTGAAAATTTGAAATCATCTTCACATGTTCCCAGAGCAACTAAGCTTCAGTCCAGAACCCATAAGTCGTTAAACCTCATTTAAATAACTCGCATACTCATTTCAACCCATAAATCGAAAATGTCAATCCTGATCAAATAACCTGCCCCCGAGACTGTATTACTACCACGAGCAAGAGTTATACTACTTAAAAGCAGGGGAAAGAAATTGAAAGCCAAAAACATAAAGAACGCAGAGCGAGCACAAGATCTTAGACTCATTTTCAACAAACAGCACAGACCCCTTTATGAGAAGTTTTAAATCTAGAAAAACAAGATAAAACTTCACAATTAATCTAGAACAACATCAGTTAATTACCATGTAAAGAACAAATTCATACACGTCTAGAGCTGCAAATACAACCTAGCTAAATTAATGAGAACAGAGGGAAGTAATCATGTGTAAACGACGGGATAACAGCCGCATAAAAGTAGAAATTTTTGTTGGATTACCAGAAATCCAGAAATCTTGTAACTACAGAGAGAGAGAGAGAGAGAGCCGCCCGCTACCAGTCTTCCTCGCTAGCTTGCTGGTGGGGGGAGGTTTGAAAGATTCTCGATTCACGTAATACTCCCTTTTATACTACTCTTAGAATTTTTCTAAAATGACTAACATGTCCATCACTCACCAACCGTTGGTAGTTCCTTGATCATTCAACTGACACCAACCGTTGGCCGTTGCGGTATAAGAAGCAAGAGCGAGAAAAAAAAAAAAAACTTTGATCCGACGGTTCTGATTCTGATTGATTAGTTGGTGGGCCATTCTGGTCCCAGTACAAACATGATCGTCTACTACAATGGTGGGATATCAATCATCAACGGTAGATTCACAATCTTCTTAGGGGAAGACCGTCTCCTAGACATGCCTTGGTGGTGGTGTCTTAGAATTTCCTTTTCTTTTTTTTTTGCTTTTTCAGGCACTTTTTTCCTTTTCCGTAAGATTTTTCGGTATTTTCCTTCGGGGTGAAAGGGTTGGCTGTTTCGATAAAACAAAATGTGCCACATGCATGAAGTCAAGAAACCACCAAACAGGTTCTTAGGGCCTGTTTGGTCCCACATCAGAATCTCTTATAAGGATGTCAACTGTCATGTTTGGGCCGGCCACAATCGGGTTTTGAAACGGGTCATGTCGGTTTTGACCTCGTACGACATAGGTAATTCCAGATTAGGGATGGCATTTTCTACCCTACCGGGTGGGGTACCCGCCCCCTACCCTCCCCAATTGGGCGGTTTTTTTTTTTTTTTTCTTTTGCTTGAGGGACGGGTTATGGGATTCTACAACCCGTATGGGTATGATGAGAGTACGGTATTAGGCTAAACCCGACCCGCATATTGTTGGGAAGCATATAAATTTTATGTACTAAGTGTTGAATTTAATAATATTTTGAATTTTATGTAAAGGAAAATTGATAGTTTATGTGTTTTCTACGTCTTAATCAAATAATTGGAAATTTTGTAGTTTATTTATATTATTTTACTTGTTTATTGCTTATATATGACAAAAATAATAGGAAACTAAATGCAGGTTCTAAACCCAATCCGCCCCTATCCTTGAATGCTGGGAGGTAGGGTCAGGGATAGTTTTGCATTTTCATATACGCGGAGGGTTTGGATTCTCAAAATCCAACCTGCTATGGATTTTGGGGCAGATACAGGTTTGGAGATCTAGGAAGGCGGATAGTGCCTAGAATTTACAAAACCCTCATTGAACCCGCCACATTTCCATCCCTATTCCAGATTTGGACTCACCAATTGATTTGGAACAATTAGGCATTGCCCTATTGAAATTGACAAAAACCTTATGCATGCTAAAGAGTGGATTTTCTCTTTTCCAACTGGTCGGTGCTGTCATTGAACCGAACAAAACTGTTCCTATTATTATTAGGTCGGGATCGATTTGGGTTGTTCGGAATGACTAGATACCCTAATTCCACATAGGGATGGCAACATGGTAGGTTTGGAGAGGGCTTTGTTTTGGAAGAGGGAAGGTTTCATAAATTTTAGACCCTCCCCAAAACCCCAACCCCTCTTCAAAACCCACAATTAGTTGGATTTTCATAATTCAAACCTTTCTTGACCTTACATTTTTTTATTTGGCCTTACTTATCCAATTATTTGATTAAAACACATAAAAAACATATATATATATATATATATATATATATATATATATATATATATATATATTGGGTGAGGAAAGCTTAGGGTTTCCAATTTAAAATGTAAATGTAAATGTATCCTCTGATATATATTAGTAGTTTATCTTTTGTTAAACATATTAGTAATTTATTTAATGATAAGCGCTAGGGGAATTTTAGTAATATACTGGTGGGAAGGGTTGAGTTTAGCTTATATTAGTAATTTATATTAATACTGTGTTCTACCTATATCTCTGCTGATCTTACGACTCCCAAACCCATTCCTGCCCCAAAAATCTGTTTTCCAAAAAAAAAAAAAAAATCCATTGGGTGGGGGTGCCTGCGGGTAGGGGAGAAATTGCTATTCTCATGCCATATTTGTAATATTTTATTATATCATGTCTAAATGTGTCAATTTAACAAATGGACATATTTCTTGTGAAATTCAATAATCCTCTTTAGTAATTGAGAACAGTTGAATAGGTGAGGTGAACTTGATCGGGGAGTATAAATTCTGTGGGGATTTCGGACAATATATTTAGAAAATTAATAAAATTTTCTCAAGAACAAAGCATAAATTTCCAAGTTGGGATCACCTGCCAATAAAACACACTTCAACACCCTCCCAACATGATCGAACACCACACATCTTGCCATAGAACTGGACCCACCATAAAAGCGGGACCTGCCAGTGTAGTGTCAGATCATGTTGGGAGGGTGTTGGAACATATTTTGTTGGCAGGTGATCCGGACTCTAAATTTCCTAAGTGCATTATGCATATGACCCACAAAACAGTTGAATAGATAAGGTGAAGTTGATGGCTTGTGACTCAAACTTTAGCATTGACCTGAAAGAAAGCAAAAAAACAAAAAAGCAAAAACCCTTTATCATTGACTACCGAAGGCTGGGTATGTTAATTACTCATGGCCACCCCTAGGCCACTAATATAAGATGAACCCAAGAACCCAACTGTCATTGGGGAAAACGCTAAGCTGGACTCAGAAATTGACAAAAGCCAGCCACTCATCCGCACCCACTGTGAAGCGCTTAGGCCTGAAGAAGATGAAGGCAATTTTTGGAGGTATTCAAGTGTTATCCAAATGGATGAGAATCCAAGAGCCAACAATCAAGCATTAGACCAAACAATGAATTTCGATAGACATCAAGTCATACACCAAGGACTAATGTTAAGTGAGACTAATATTTGTACATCTAAACGTACAAATATGAAAATTCCTTCACCTATTTTTCTCAGATGAATTTTTCACTCCCGACCAATGTTGAACCGACTTTTTAATTAGAATGAGAGTTTTATTTTGGGTTCATAACTTCAATACTTCATCTCAGGGAAGCCTTTTTTTGGTAAAACAGGAAGGAAAATGAGTTTTAATCTTTCATTAGATAACTTCCTGGCGATGGTTGAGGCTAGCAAGAAAGCCAGTTGCTTGGTTACCTTTACATCATTCATTGCCTTCCAATCCGCACTTTGAATGGGAAATCTTTTAACTTATGGCTTCACTCACTGTGATGGTGTTAGGTTCAGGTGCCGTTTATTTGAAAAAACAGTGTCAGCTTATTGCCACATAGGCATTTATTCTGAAATGCTGTTTGGTAAATCATTTATTAAATAAATGTGCCTTGGTCTGTGTGAGAGCCAATCATTGGGTGAAAATTCATTTTAATGTTTCTCCCAACACCAAGGTGTTTTTTACTGTTCATCTTATGTGGCATCTAATGGCGCCTAGTAGTCAAACATCAAAAGAACATTTATCAACCACTTTTCTTGTTTTTCAAGATTAATCCTGTACAAAACGTTTATTAAATAAACAGCCACAATACCAAACAGCCTGTATATTGTTTCACACCTACAGTGCAAACAATAAGTGGGGGGCATGTAAGAAATAACTTTTTTTCAATTATTTAATATCATGTTTTAGTTATGGACTGTCAGCATGAAGTTTAGTTTCTAAACAGTGTTCCTTTACCATAGCTTGTATTTTGCTGGTCAATGAACATTATGGGAAAAGACTTTACAATTTGTCAGCTAACTCAACTGTTTTTACTCTCCCTGCCGTATGGCTATAGACAACATGGGCTCCTAGTTTTACATTGAATACAATTCATCTTTCCCTGTTGAATATCAAAAAAAAAAAAAAAAAAAAAAACACCACAAGTTACAAATGATCATCTTATTAATGAATCTTACTGGTGTCCAAATTCCTGTACACGGCTATCACAGCTTCAAAGAAGACCATAGTATATAGTACTTAACGTGTTCCAAAACCAACTCTTCCCTCTTTCTCTTCTTGACCAAGCACTCTAATATTTGCTCTTTCAATGACAACATGAAAGAAAAAGTGAAAAAGATTGGGGGCAAAACAGGATGAAAGAACAACTCTGGAATACATAGAAGAGTCTAAAAACAAATCTGTGTAGCTAACCTGACTCCTGGCTAGCAGCAGAAAGAAGTTGCCTGACCTCAGAATTCATTTGAACGAGAAGTTCAAATTTAATTATTAATACTCTCTTTAATAACTGTACTTGCCTCAGTTCCTCCCCATAAATGGAAACTTTATGTTATGAAAACAACTGAAAATAGGGGTTTGTCCATTTCAGTGCTTCACTTTCCAGTTTCAACTACGAAGCATGATACCAAGTTGTGCTGCACATGGTGAAATGTAATCAATGGAGCCTTATCAACATTAAGCCAGGAGGGGTTCTGTTAAATGTTTCAAATTGGGAGTTTCCAAGTTTATGGTGTATGTGACCAACACCCCAAGAAGTGCACAAGAAGCAGTGATGAGACTCAAACCATATCTTGTAATGGATAAACTACCAATGCTGGAGAAATCTGCATTAATAGATACAAAATAGAAGATTCTCAGCGAAGAGGGACCATGAGCTCAGAAATAAATCAATTCTTCATCTTTTCACCAAAGAAGTATACCATAGTGAAGTTGCAATTATGCCTTTGGTGATCCATAAACCTTAGAAGTAGATGTGTGGTGAATTATAGACCAAATATCAGAAACCATATGATCCTAACTACAATGGCCATTTGTTTGTTTTGGAAACTGGTTAGAGCTATGGCCTATGGGCAATACCATGTTTAATTGTTGACCGGATGTATGGTTAAAGTTACCCAATTTGAATTAGGTGCCCAATTAATTGGATGTTCAGGTTTGAGGTTATCTATACGCTTGGCACCCAATAATAGATTTATTATACTACATGATTCTCTGTTTATTATTTGACTTGGGAAAGGGGACGAGACAACTGAAGGAAAAAATTAAAAACCAAAGAAGACAAAAACCTCACAAATGAAATATGCAAAGACACTTTAACTGAAAGAGATAAAAGCATTTTAACTTCAGCAGCTAAGAAACCAGTGAAAAATAGATAGCATATTGAATATAGTAGAGAGAATTGAGACCCCAAATACCATTGGTTGAGCTCATGATCCAAAATGCTGAACCTCAACTCAGTTTTGATTTTCAATTAAAAGGCAAAGAACAAAAATTACTGAATCAACTCTACTTTATAAGCAGATGCCAGAAATATAAATGTGTGGTGGCTTATGACACTGTTTAGGAAAATCTCCCAGAACAGAAGACCTCTTTCTGAAGACTAGGCTTTTCCTATGGTGGACTTATGATACTGTTTAGGGATTATATATTGTCTTTCTTTTCTGAGCCACTGATGGAAATTCTCAGTGACTTCAATATTCCTATAGTAAAGTGTAGAGTGACTGCAGTTGTAACACAAAAATACCAAATAACTGTACAACTAACCTAACTAGAAAAGCAAAAGAAGAATTCAAAAACTAAACAATAAAACAATTTTGGCATCTGTCATTGATGTATTCTGCAAACAGTATCTAGAAAAGCAATATGGCTTTTATGCATTTTTCGTCTAATATAATTCATCTAAACCAAGTGAAAGAAATTAAAATTTCAAAAATGTTCTTTGGAAAATAAAGAATGGATAAACCACCCACCTTGATAGGATTCAATAACATATAAGGCAATTCCACATGACACTTTGTCCAAGAAGCTCAATGACCCATAAACAAATGCAGAACCATTAATATCTTCCCCAACTAAAACACTCTGCATGCTTATTCCCGTCACCTGTTATTCCAACAAAGACATAAAATTATGGCTGATATGAAGTCGGGATGCATAAACCTAAATGAATCAGAAAGTATGTGGCTTTGAATAATAAGATAGAATGGCTTGAAAGTACAATTGTTATATGCACATGTCATATTGTGCAGAGCAATGCAAATGTATTTCAAAGTTTGTAAGTGCCTAAAGTTCCGGTATGTACCATGATCCATTACTGATTACATTATCCCAGATCTTTTGGTGATAGAGTGGACAGGACATGTAAACAACTTCCTACACCTAGCTCTGCCATTGACATACCATGATGTGAAGAGACTGGACTCTGGAGCCATCATTAGACAGTTTCCACCTTCCAGCCTCATAAGGAACTCAATCAGATGAGTCAGTCATATGTCCTGTATAAGGTGGTATTTGGCACGTCTTTCGGTCTGCAGGAAGTTCAAAAGACCAAAAATGGTCTTTTCCCGTTTGGTATCGCGTAAGACCCAAAGATGAGCATGCAGAAAGACCACAAAAGCCAAGCTGTTTTTAACAGCCCGGTAGACTATGATGCGAACCAAACAGTCTTGGTCTTTAAATACAAGATTCCAAAAGCTCAGTGCATCTTCTCATCTACTGGGCTATTGAAAGGATCTACCTAGAAAAATTTGCCAAAAAACCCTAAATCTTTTTGAGCATTAACCATATTTTTTTTTACTGTCCATAATAATGTGGTTATCAGATAGCATTATTTGAATCAAATTTAGCATAACAAGGTTATCCATGCTCATGCATTTCAGAAATCTGACATTAAGCATATTGCAGTTCCATCGTAGATTGTGATCCACCATTACCTAAGTTAATCGGTTAAAGATAATATTACTTTTCATTAAATAAATGGCAAGGGAAATATATTTCTTTGCTGGACTTATTTAAGATTGTATAATCTGTTGCCTCAGGCACTCAACTGTGTTTGAGAAATTATGAGGTCCTTAGAAAACAAGATCTGTATATGCATAACTGAAGTTAACAAAGATAATGAGACTGAACAAAAATCGTACCGTCATTAAAGCGTTGGCAACACCAATAATTACTGACAAGAGGTACATCAAATTGTGCAGGCTACTTGGAAGAAGAAAAATTCCTGCACCAGAAAATATCCAAAGAATGCCTCCTGCAGTAAAGAAGGCTTTGATACGCTGGCCAGTCCATTTCATCTCCTATAAAATTGATATATAGTGGTTTCAGTATAAGAAATAATATCAACAAGAGAGAAAATGTTCTTTATCTTCTTTGATACAATTGAAACATAAAAGATGCTTCAACTAGAAAACTGAAACTGAAATGACAGACCTGTAAAATGACGGATACCACGAAACTGAAAATGTAGATGATGGCAGGTACCTGCAATACGTTATTTAAAAAATAATATTAACCCCCCAGTTTCTCTAAAAATACAGATGTAGAATGATGAAATGTAGTGAGATGGGCTGTGGAAACTTACTATAGCCTTGGATGATTGAGCCATTTGTAGGTCATTAATGACATAAAAAGCAAGAAGTGCCTGACAAAATGCAATACAAATGTAAAAGACAAAGCAATATGAACCAATTCCTAGCAGATACCTTTCCATATTATAATAAATGCAACAGAGAAGCATCTCTGATAACCAAAAGAGAGATGCCTTATTTTTGAAATGTCACGTTCTGGCAAACAATTTGTTCTATAAAAAGTAGGAAGGAAAAGAATACTAACCTGTGAAACATTTGTTACTAGTCGAGTTAGCATATACACAAGAGCAACTTGGTAGTATAGAACTTTCTTGAACCAGTCTTTCCATGAAATCCTATGGAGACTTTTCCCCTCTATTTCTTGCCTCAATCTTCACAATAAATCACATAACATTGAAATTTTATTATTTAAGTGGCATTAACATGTAGGTATTAAAAAATGAATTTTTTTTACAACTATTACTAGAAATCATATGTAGCGCACCTTGGTTCTTTGGTTCCAACAAGAAATATGCCCACGAAACAGCAACCAATAAGAATTGACAAATATGCAATCCAGCGGTACTGCTCATTTTACAAAAGTAAAGTTTAAGAATGCAATTGAAATAGCATATATGTAAGATACATAGTAAGTTCATAGCTTTTCCCCTTTTCTCTTTTGAATTTAAGCATTTGTTAAGAGGCAAGTATACTACAAACAAGGTACCTGGTTTTCAATATCCACAGGTGTCTTGGGTTTACTCAAGTTGAAAACAGCTAAAGCAACAGCAAATAGGCTGAGGTTGGCCACCTTCAATAACAAAGGGAGTAATAACAAAAAGGATCAACATTAAAAATTTGTGCAGAATTAAAACAAATACAAAATCATGATTGATAACGATGCTAACCATTGTAAAAGCATTTCTACAGCTAGCTAGCGCAACTCTGCTTGTTGGATTCAGCGTCATGCAATTTACCATAGACCTTCAGTGAGAATAAATATTGTTAACTACAATGAGTAGAAGTCTACAAATTGAAGGGAAAAAGATAGTGGAGCTGAACAAGCTTGCAATTTTAACACTTTAAAGGCCAAAGTTGTAGGCTAAAGTGAATAGAAAATAACAAATCAAGTGGCAACTTCAAGGCAAGAAGGGTAATTACATGTGTGAAACTTGAGTAGCAGCCCAACCCACATTGAAAATTGCAGCAAAAATGCTGTAACCAACTGTTTCCATTGTAGCTGAATCGGTCTTAAAGATTTTACAAGGTACACAAACACCAAAAACAGAAGAGAAGGAAATAGCAACCAGAACTGATCCCGCAATATGGCATATTTTGAAATGTCCAAACCTGTCAATCTATCATGTAAACAAAAGAACATTCAGTATTGCTTATAGTAGAAACTTTTAAATCCCAGTTCAGAAATTTAGATGCATGAATATCCCACTTAAGAGAGAGAAGCCTATCCTGTTAAATTTGAGCGAACCATGCGAAGTTGATTCTTTGTTCAGTTTTTTTAGCTATGTCTTTTAGTCCTTCTAAGGCCCTTTTCAGCCTATATGAATATGCACCTAAGGCTAATAGAGAAGGCAGGGGCCACCATAGGAACTATATTCAGATCATACCATTGACCCATTTATGCACTTTTCCTATCATTTTTCCCCAACCCCACTACCCACCCAAAAATAAATAAATAAATAGATGAAAAAGGGGCATTACCCAATGTAGGTCATAGATATCCATGGGAGGAGTGGACTGGTTATGGATTTAACCTTTGGCACTTCCTCGCACAAAGAGGCCATTCTCAACCTGAACCGAGCAATGACCCCTACCCACACAAAAAATAAATTAATAAAATATAGCACTGTACTTGCTCTTCCGCCACTATTTTGTTGTTTCATGCATTGTTTCGACAAGAAAACTAAATCTTCTCAATAGAATGAATAGATGTATATGTATTGAACATATACAACATATAACTGGATTGAAAATGGTAAAAACCAAAACCTTTTTTTCTGTGGGTATATCAATTCAAATAAAGGATATCGCCAGACCATTAACCATCAGTGGGATTTTACCAAATATTTTCCACGAATCCTATTTGATGTTTTCTCTTGATGGAGTACAGGCAAGGATTAAATACACCAGAATTGGAATATTATTCATGCAGCTTATCCTAAATGGTTGGGAATCTTAGTCAATGACAGTGATAAAAAATTTCCCCAATAACCATAATTCTCAAGGTGTTGTTAGAAGGGGCTACATGTTTAAAATAGTGTATCTAAAATAAACTCAAAAGTGCATAAAAAATTAAAGAAAATGAGATATGAAATCTAGAAATTTCTAAACAAGGCAATTTTCATGTTACAGATACTGGCAAAGTGTTCTAAGGAAATAAAATATGCCTCAAAAAATGACTATCTTCTACTGATAAAAAAAAAAAACTATCTTTATCAGCAAAGAAACTAAATGAAATGACAATCAGCATAGGTTCATCTGGTTGTACCAGCTCTCCAGAAAATATAGTAGCAAATCCATCAGCAATTTGACCAGAAAGCATAATAGTAGCTGCATCCCTGTTCATGAGAATGACCAACATAAGGACTAGAATAGACTCCTACTGAGGTTTGCCACCTTATCTGATATAATACTGCAATATATATTATGTTAAAGTCCAAAATGAGTAATAAGAATTAAATCACTATCTTGTAAGAAGCATAAAAGGATGAATTTACTACTCATCAGTGCATCATCATCTATGGGCAGTATAGAAGACTGTTATTGTAAGTGAACAAATGCCAATTCTAATGAGCAGGGAATTTTTTGATAATTCTATACTACTATCAGTCTTAAGTTAAGAAGCCCAGGTATGGAGCCTAAGATTTATAAGATTCACTGCTACAGGATCCACAAATTTTGCAAGAATTGTTCCTAAAATATCTAAAAATAATTTCTTCTTTACCTTTTGACTTGTATCTTTATATAAATTTGATTTATTCAGTTTGTGTAATAATTGAAATGTCCCAAGAAACAAGAATTTGCTACTTTATCATCAATATAGATACCCAATTTTTTGTCGGTAACATACATTTTATTCAATTACAGTAAGGAGAAAGCAAAAAGTATACAATTAAAATGTGTGTACAAAAGGGGGAGTCCAATAAAGCTTGGATAAACAAAGTAAACCCAAGTAAACACACCTAATAAGCTCAAAACAATCAAAAATACCAAACAAAATCTATCCCAATGAATTAGCTTCATAGCATTTGGTAGCCATCCTCATCTCCAAACAACTAACAATGATGAATCAATCTCATAGGCTTGTTTATTGCATCCTTTTTCCCCCTGCCAATTAGATTCTTTATTTTCAAGGTAAGAAACAAGTTTTATCCTAGCAGTAGCTCTAAATTCCTGCCCATTATTTTATGATGGATATGACACTGAACAGAACAGAATGGTGAAATAGGATTCATGTAAACAACCCCATATAGTTGGGACAAGGCTTAGATGATGAGTAGTTCTAAATTCCTACCACATTGTTCCTGCATAAATCAAGAATCAACTAAGAAGACAAAATTTTGCATAAATCATATGTCTACTGATGAGACATGAGTCCACCAATTGATAATCATAATCAAATGTTCCTAGGATAACCAGAAAGTACCTTGGAGGCAGTCCTATATCTGTGAGAAACACCAATAGATAAGTAAACCAACAGGCAGCTGTCACGTCATTAAGCATGTGGCCAACACCATAGCAGAAGACAGACCCTCTACCGAGGGGTCTAGTGCATGATTCAATATCATCCATACTATAAACCGAAAACAGATGAACTTATTGTTCCTTGGAGCAGACTCAGTTGTCTACCAATGCTGAGAATCCTGCAGAGGACAGATGGAGGCTTTAGAAAGATATGCCACACTTCCAATTCGCCCCAGAAAAGATGGATAAGCAACAGAACATGGAACAATAAAAAAAATGTCCTACATTCACATAAACAAATCATTTTCACACGTACACCAAGTTGCAGAAAACAGGTTTTCAAAGAGAAAAACCATAAAGCATTAATATATATACCTACAATACTAGGACCATAAACTAAAATTGTCAACCTTGATCGATCACACTTGCCCACATTACTATTTATGACAAAACACAAACCCAAAAAAGATTCAAACGACCTTCTTTACGAAAACTGTTCCATGGCATCTATAAGAAAAGAAACGCTTTATGGGGGTTCATGGAAAGTATCAGAAAGAGGAAGACTAACCCTTTATACATAGAGCATAAGCTAAAGAACTAGTTCATACGTATGTGTAGATAACAATACAAAACTATACGACACATGAGAGAGAGAGAGAGAGAGAGAGAGAGAGAGTGGACAAAGGATTGGAGGGATTACCCAGAAGAAGAGTTGTGTTGTATCACGTATTGAATTGAATGAAGAAAGCATGGAGAATTGGAAACGCTTGGCGGTCTGCTGGCTCTTTATATAGGTGGTGTGTGAGAGACGGACTGTGTGTGGTGGGGGCAGAGCCGCAGGCAGAGGGAAGTCGGGTTGGCACATCCTCATGCCACGTCATTTCTCTATAGCTCCATCGGTTCTCTCATCTTTGTGTGGAGATTTTTCTTTTTCTGTAATTTCGATTTTTCTCTGGTTTGTAGCAGATCGACTGGTCCGAATCTTCGTTCGTCAGTGACGACGTCAAGAACTAATAAAATAATAAGTTCCATGATCCGATCACATTCAAACCAATTATCATGTTAGTGAATCTGCGACTCAGGGTCACGAATCATGATACCAACCAACACCGGTTAAAACATAGAGTTTAGCTGTTTAGATCGACAGGCAGAGAGATTCTTGATCCCCTGTGTTTTGGATCTTGTTCGAGAGAGTAGGCGTTTCTTCCCAAAACGTTGCCGGTTAGGCTGCATTTGGCATTCCTTATTTTTAGGACTTATCGCAGTTAAGGAGTGCCAAATGCAACCTTACTTAGGCCCATTTTTCACCAAAACGTCAAGAAATAATACCAATACCTCAATTATTGGGATAAAAAGGGATGAAGGAAATATCATTGTGGAGATCGAATTCAGTCCTCACAAAACTGTACTTACAATTATGTATCGGAAATGTCTCCTCATGAATAAAAAAAAAAAAAAATAGAAATTTTAGATGCACAACTGCAAAAGGCTGTGACCACGGTGTGAAGATGGTTTTGTGAGGATGAAATTCCAATTCATTGTTTGAAGGGAATAAGGCTGACGTGGACTAGGGAAGTGAATGCATGGAAGCACAAGCTCAATCTGGGGGTGCACTATCTGGTGGATGATGATGTGGTATCAAGATTGGCCTAATAATAATCTCTTCACATGGGAGAAATAGGTGGAATCATCATCTACAAATTTAAATAAATAAACAAATCTCAAGGAAGGAGACAAAAGAAGCATAATCAAATTTGATTAATCCAATATTTTTTTCAAATAAATAAAATATTTTGTTTGTATGCTTATAATTATTTTGGCCTGTTATGTTTGAACTTTGAAATGCTTAATTAATATGTCTAGAACCTCTCCTACGTACACACATTAGTGTCTTATAACCCAGACTGTCTTGGCTGGGTGACGGTGTAGTGGCGGTTCAACCAAGTGGTTTGTCTGTACCAAACAAATAAACCATCCAAATTAGTCCGGTTATAAGTTTACTGGTTCAACAATCTCATGCGTGGTGCAGTACAATTATCGTGGAAATCTCATAACCCTAGAATTGGATTATATACACCCAATGACCCAATCAGGTTAGAACTTAGAATTACAGGATTAAACAATAGAGTCTAACAAAAGCCTCACAATCTTTCCCAGATTGTTCTTTTCTTTGAGTTTGATTTTAAACAAAATTTGATTATTCTCTTTTCAAAGTTTGATTTTGAACAAATTTCAGATTGTCATCTTTTCAAAGTTTGATTTTGAATAAAATGCAGATCACTCCACCATTACAGCCCCAGCTCTTATTATATGATCAGAAACCAATCCATCTGCAGAGTGTTAATCAAGGATCTCCTTTGACATGAGTAGGAACTTAGACAATATGAAGCCCCTGAAAAGAAAGACCATTGTTTTCAAACCGCCCTTGACCTGGATGATTGGACTGTTCATCCAGAGAATCGTTCAGGCAATCGGTTCTGTTTCACTCTTAATCTGGTCCTTGACAATAAAACCATTAATTTGGTCAGCGACCTGCTGACGACCTGATCATTAATAGCAGTTGTTATTTTAATTATTTTTAATTTAATTAGAATGAACCATCCATTTGAGCCGAATAATCGAATCGCCAACCCGGAAACTAGTGGCCTAACTAACTCTCACAGCTCATCTTGTATTGCCACATGTCTAAATCTACCCGTTTGATTTCTCTTTATCTTTCATTCTTTCTTTTCCTCCAAGAAAGCATAGTATGGGTTATTATATTATATGTTAGTACAACGACCATTGAAGAATCTAAAAAGAATTGTTCAGAGTTGTTTGTCTCTGGTGAACCAAAATTCAAAATTTTTCAGAAGGTATTTCAGTCTATGAGTGCAAAATGTCAAAAACTAAAATTTGGGGTTCTCAATTGTGTTAATGAATAGGAATTGTAAGACCATTCTTACAGTAACACAGTTATTACTACCTTATAAACCAAGTGATATCTTAGCATGCAAAATCTTTAAAATGAAAAGAAAAAGGAAAGAAATTCCTATAAATTCACATCCAAACACCTACCTCCAGATTCTTAAGAATATAAGAAACATAAAAAACAATAATACTTAGGTTGTGTTTGGTATCATTGCTGCTTTTGCTTGAAATGTTTTGGGTGGAAAAATATGTGTTGTGATGAGATCATGTATAAGACTCAATCCAACTAGAAAAATGCATGTATGGGACTGGTTGTTGAGGCTAATAGTTGAAAACAGTAATTTGCATGATCAACCCTAAAACCTTTAGATAAAAACAGCAATGGTACCAAACACAATCTTAGTCATCGCTAGGGTTATATTAAAAGTAAAACATCATTAGTGGTGATTATTAGGAAAATGACCCCAGGCACTTTATCATTTTTATTTCCATGGTGAAAGATAACTGGGAGATAATTAATTTTTCTAGTGATCATGAAGATAAACTAAGACGGACTAATGCACCAGACAATGGAGACTAATTGAATTTGACAAAGAAGGAAGAGAGTTAGAAGGTTCATTTTTTGTTTTCATTAATATGTTTTTTTAAAAATAAGTTGGTTTTGTTTCAAAAAAACATTACTTGTTTTCGAAAACAAATTTCATATCAGTACTCGTATTATATAGTTTATAGAACATGATATTAAATAATCAGATGAAAACATGTTCTTTAAACCAAAAGTCCAACAAATACATTCTCGGTTTCAGTTTTGAAAACAAAAAACACATATACAACATACAAAAAACATATTTTCTACAAACTAGATGATTTTGATTTGTTTTTGAAATTCACAAAAAAACAATTCACACTAGAGAACACCCACTAATTTTCCATTTTGGGGTGAAGTACAAAGCATGAGGTGAGCCTCCTCAGTAGTACTAATTCTCCTTGTATATATAAAAAAATGTGTACTAACAACTAATCTTGCTAAAGCCCTTAAAATAGTGTAATTATTGTTATATAATATGATTGTTCACAAGTTGGCTGCAGAAATATGACCTAAGATGATTAAGAAAACATTGTTTGAAAAAGGCATTGGCCTTAATTTAATTATTACCAAAAGTGCAAAAGATCCAATGCCACCAAAACAAAAAAGTGCAGGAACTCCAACTCATGGTGGGGACCTCTGGGCTGACATGGATAAGATATTTTATGGGCCATTTGGGTTTTCCACGTCATCTTTCCATGTGGCAAAATATAGAAAAAAAAAAAAAGACCATGATGGAGAAAGAGAGAGGGGTTTCAGGATTATCCTCTTCAATTCTTAACTTCTTTATTAATTTATTCATGACAAGTATATCCTTGCCCCAACTACATGAAAGGAATATATTATTTGTCTTCCAAGTGAGATGCAAAAGAAAACAGAATTGCTACATCTCTGCTTATCCTATTCGCATTTTATTACGAGGGGCTCCCACCGGATTGCTCTCCCAAAAAAATACCTCCATGGTCCATAGTCCATACCATCATGTTACAATGGATTCCCATGGGATTCTTCCTCTCTTAATAGACCTCATCCATAGTCTAATTAGCAATTATATATGTTAAGATTTGTTTAACATGATATTTTTATTTCTGTTTGTTGAATTGTGTATTGAAATGTTTTTGTTATGATCTTTCGACGTCTCGATTTGCATTAATAAAGAAAAACCCAAAAACAAAATTTCATAGTAGTGGTATAAATCAGATCCATTTACAGCTTATTATATGGATTCAGCCCAAATACATTATATTGTTGTTGAGAGAGAGAAAGAGTAGAGCTTGGGAATAGTCTATAAGCTGAATCATGTAAATCTGTTTTGTGTTATTTTATTTTGCATTTTCGTTTTATTTTTATCCGTTCTTTTCAATTCATTTTCAATCTTGGATTTGTTCCACCAAATACAATTTTATGCTTTTTTATGTCAGTATTTTATGCTTATTTATTGACTAGAGATAGAGACAGGAGCTGTAGAAATGGATGATGATTTGATGACGGGTGGAGATGGAGCCTAGCTAACAGCCTTGGATAGGATTATTAAGTGGTCCAAAGATTCACAATTTTTTTTTTAATAAACCCACAGAAACCTTGTAAACTACCTAATATAACATGGTTTTGAACATTTCTTTCATTAATAGAATTCAACCAAATAAAGTAGGAAGCCCAAAGAACTGATGTTCATTATTATACTTGTTATCTGTTGAGACTTGAGAGTTCCTTTCTATCAATTTTGTTTACTCCTTTCGATGTCTATAGCTTTGGGATGTTTGGTTTTATTGGCGTTTATTGAAAAAACATCGTCACATATGCATTGACGCTTATTGAAGATGAAGCAAGCAAAATGAAACAATTGTTTAGTTTTACCATTTATCAAATAAAGAGTAGAAAATTGAAACACTTTGACTTTTATGCATGAGACATTTGGGGAAACGTCAAATTCTTATTTCCCCCAACACCCCAGTGTTTCTTGAAACCAAATGCTGATGTGACACACTTTAATGAGTAATAATTTGAGGTGAAGAATAAAAAATGTTTAAAGTGAAGTTCAATCAAACAACAAAAATAGGAAACTTTTAAAGTAAAAAACGTTTAAAGTGAAAGAGTATAAATAAACTGATTGTGCACGATTTGAATGCTCCTATCTGGAGGGTTGCTTGGATGTTGATCCGCTTAGTTGGTCGGTCAAACTGCAAAAGAAGGCTCAGAGGACCTGGGGTGGATTACTCGGTGTGGGTGCTCCGATGCTTAAGTTAGTAATCTAGTATGTGAACTGAAAGCTTGTATGCTAGAAAGCTAGTGAGCAAATAATCATGCATACCTTATGACGTTGGGGTTAGTGCCATTATATAGGTGAGTTGTCGTAGGTCTTATGAAACAGCTTCAAGATCCCCGGTCCGTGCTATTAGGAATCTGTTCCACACTTGAAGACGGCCTTCATGTGAGTTGATAAGGCTTATCGAGTCCGTCCGATCCGAGCGGGATAAGGATAGGGCATGTAGACATGTAACGTGATCCCGGAGAGGCCGGAGACAGCTGGTTAGCTTCTAGAAATTGGCTATGTGTCACCTCAGCAGGTCAGGCCATCATCAGTTGCTCAGACCTCGGTCTTGACTGAGGTTCCTGAGGTACCCATGACCTGGCTCACTGAGGTGGTAGGAAATGCCGAGTCATCATCCAGTCAATAGTCACTTCCACGTGTCTGGATGTTGATAGGCCGGGCCAAATTACCCCTCATCATAAACGTTTAAAGTGAAAAACTACAAATAAACGCCCACGGAAGAACACGTACTTAGTCTTATGTACGGTAATTGCTATATCTAGTTCAGGGTTGTCAATAAGTCAGGACTAAGTAAAACCAATTTTGAACCAATTATTTATTTGAGATCAAATCATAGACTTTATTATATTGAAAACAATAGTTAAACATTTTTAACTAATATTATCTGATTTATTATTTATCAAATTTACTATTTCAAACATGAAACATGATAAAAATTACAAGAAAGAAAAATTATATATTTCATAAAAATTATAATTAATCAAGACAAAACCATGGAACTAAAACCGTTATAATTATGTTCAATCAATATGTTCCATCAAGATAAACCCAACCTATTGGTTCAACCCTAGTTTTTCTTAGATAAATTAATGCTTATATAATAATTTATTAATTTGAATAAAATTAAATAAATAAAATTTTATTCGGATGGGACTAGTATAGGCTATCTCAAACTAGACCCGACCTGTTAATAGCCCCTGAATATGGGCTCAAGGGGAGAGAATAATTTGTTAGTAAATTATTTCTAAATAAATAAGAAATTTAGTAAAATAAATAAATAAATGTTTATTAAAATCTTCCTCTCAATGTTACATCTCCTTTATTTTACTGATTTATTTTATTAAAATAAATAATTTATTAAATGTTCAGATAATAATAAAATAAATGAATAAAAATTGAGAAAGAGAATAGGAGGAAAGAGGGAAAAAGAGAGAATCGAGAAAGAAGATGGATGGAATAATCATAAATAATTGTATCTAGCACTCCTGTAATTTTTGAATGCCATAGAGTCAATTACATAATGAGGTTTGTCTTATATGTGGCACTCCTATAATTAGAGGCAATTACATGACAAGGTAAAGAATGTGTGTTTGTCTTATATGTAACATTTCTGTAATTTTCAAATATTATAGAATCAATTATATAGGGAGGGAGTTTTGTCGTATACGTGGCATTCTTGTAATTTTTGAATGCTAGAGTAAAGAGAAGTGAGAGAGAAGAGAGAGAGTAAAGGAGAGAAGGGAGTGAGAAACACATGTCAATAATTTAGAACATGTCGGTCAAGGCAAGAGAAAATCATGTGTCAACCTCTAAATGTCGTCGTACATCTTCCCAATGCTTTAAGTATAAAGTTATTTATCTGATTAAAATGATTTTTGGGAAAAATTTGGTTGTTTACCTTCTTGCAACATATGGAGAGTCTTGTGGGCAATGCATATTCTCTAACGTGGATAGCCAAAATTTTCACTATTTTTAGTATAACGGAAAAAATTGGTTGTCTAAATTGTACACTTATACCAGGGAAAAGCTCTTGAGAGAGTTTTTAGGTTGGCTGTTCACACCCTTGTCTTTATTTTTTGTCGAAATAAATTAAGGGGCAATTACTAATTTACCTACTCTCATGGTAACGTGGCATTCTCAAAATCACTCTCAACAACATAGGTTGTTGGCCCCCAACAGCCAAAGTTATCCCGAGAAAAACTTTGGCTATTGGGGGCCAACAGCCTATGTTATTGAGAGTGTTTTTGGGAATGCCACTTACCATGAGAATGGGTTAATTAGTAACCGCCTCCTAATTTATTTCGACCAAAAATAAAGACATGAGCGTGAATACATGAACGTGCCCAGCCCAAACTCTATTAATAGCATAGGTTGTTGGCCCCCAACATCCAAAGTTTTTCCCTTATACTAAGTATATGTTCGGTATGGCTTCCATTTATTCAATAAACATTTGTACTTGATTTGTTGGTGGCTAGACACCACTAGGCGACACATAAGCGAAACAATAAATAAATACCTTTGTGTTGGGGAAAACATTAAAATAAACTTCTCCCAATGGTTGACTTGCACGTAAACCAAGACAAACATTTATAAGATAAATAGGAGTTCGAAATAGCATGATGGGACAAATGCCCACATGGCAATGACCTAAAACCATTTATCAAATAAACGGAAGCCATACCAAACACCCTGTAGGTCTGTATGGATTGATTTGTCATGCAAAGAGAGCCCTATTGACAACCCAAGCCATCCAAAGTTTTCTTTATCATCAATGAACAAGTGGAAGTTAAGGAGTCCAAACATAAACACGTGTCTTACATCTAGACCTATCCATGGGCTGGGCTCGAGCTTGGCTTTGGTCAAAATTCTAATGGACCCAGCCTGAAGCCTAAGCCCGAGATAGTGTAAAATTGGGCCCAAAGCTCGGCCCGTGAATAGGCCCGCTCCCCATATCCAAATGACTTCTTTTGATAGTCTGAATCAATTGGTCAGAGGTTAGTAGGGATACAATAGTGAATGGGGACCTGACTGCACATAGGTCCAATGACCGAGTCCAGGTTTCCTACCAAGAAAACACGCTCCAACCCCTTACCAACATGATATGACATTGCACATCTCATTCATGGTGGGTCCCACTTTTATGGTAGTCCCAATCTCATGGTTAGATGTGAAGTGTTAGATAAAATTGGTAGGGGGTTCGAACATGTTTTGTTGGTAGGAGATCCCAAGTCCCAAGTCACAAGGACCATGCTAGTCAAAGCCTACAATTCCGTGGGTTTGGTCCTGTCTCTGGCATGTGAATGATGTGAAGTGATCACCTCAAGTCTCAACTACCATGTCTTGGTCACGGGATCTACAACTTGCACCACTATGTATCACTTGCTATGTAACCAATCACAAGTAAACACTCCAGTGTTCCATACATCAATGTGTGGGTTCCATGTGTACAATACTAACATGTTCATCCCTGATTGGTTAAATATAACAAGTGATACACAGTGGTGCGAGGAGTAGATCAATGCTCGTCTTTGGCAGTTTAGACGGCCAGATCAGCACAACATTATTCTTAGGGTCCATTTGGTTCATAGTCAGAATTGGAATCGTAATGGCTTATTCCTATAGTCTGTTTGGTTCGTACAGGAATGGGAATGGGAATTGGAATCAGCAAAAACGGGATTTCATTCCCAAGGGAAGGGCAGGGAATGACCATTCTCACAAATGGGAGAATGCCATTCCAGCAGGAATGAGAATGAGATTCCACTTCTGCCCAACCAAATAGATGGAATCAAAATAGCTCATTTCGATTCCGATTCCATACCCTTATTCCTGAGAACCAAACGGGGCCTTAATAAATTGGTATTTCAACTACTATTATATTTTTATGGCTTGTAGAAAGACACGTTACAATATTTTTAGGCAAAAACTGAACATGTAATCCCTTCTTATAGACAAATAGCAATCGGATAACATCTACTATTTGTAAACCTTTTTCTAAGATAGAAAGCAGTTTTGTTATGTTATGGTGTTCAATAAGAATTTTTAAGATTTTTTTTTCTTTTTGTGATTATCTATCTTAGTTTCACGCCCAATCCCTTTGGTCCAACTTTCTTATACCTATAATACATGTTCGGGTATGGCTGAGTTGGCCCTGCGAGACACGTGGCCGCTCAACTATCGCCCTGCCATGTCATCCTAACTTGGCTGGGTCGGCATAGCTCGACCACGTTGGCCTAGTCTGGCCATGTCGGGCTAGCTCGACCAAGCTACGCTATTACTGTGGAACCCCATCTTATCCTTCCAGCCACGTCAACTACACGTCATATGGATGAGTACGATTACGGGTAAAGAGAAGGAAGACGACTCCGTTGGGGAATGGGACTCTATCCCGAATACCTCGGCGGCTAACTTCATCCCTACAACCCCAGAAGCCCAGTCCGACCAGGACATGGATCTTCGGCTATAAAAAGGCACTCCGTGTTCGAGGTAAGGCATCCAACTCCCGAGACCTACACCACTACTTAGCTCGGACCGGCATCCTTATAGCTCGGCCCGACCATCCTATCACCCCCTACTGACTTGAGCATCGGAATTCTTACCCAGGGGTAACTCCTCGGGCCTCTGACTTCTGTTTCCTTGATCACAGGTCTTGAAGCACAGCCTCGTCCTTGTAGCTTAGCCCCGCCCTGCCAGCAAAGACTATTTAATTGCCCTCCTCAATTCGTGCACCAACTCAGATTGAACAGCATCAATACCTCTTCCATTTAGGCTACTTTCCATGTTAATATATATTATTTATTATATGATTTCCTATTCTATTCTTGTTTGTTATTTAGGTACCAATTTTAACGAATGATTTGAACATTTATATGTTTAAAATACCTTTGTTATTTGTATAATTTTCTATTCTATCCTCAACTACTCAATGATCAAATTTTTCACAAATTTCCATCTTATCCATATTAATTCATTAAATTTATATCTATGCATGTGGAACCTTTGAATCCATGTGCCTTCACCTTAGATTGAGAGCTTTGACCAATATTCATGTGGAAAGGTGAAAAGGTCAAACCAGCAATTCTTTTGTACTTTTCTACATGTTGTCCAAAATGTCAAATCAACATGGATACCTAATAAGTAATATCTTTTCAAATTTACATTCTGCCCTTTAACAATCTCTATTGTTTATACAATTTTCCGGTTTTTATCCATTATTTCATTTCTTTTCTCCATTCACTTTCAATGAGCTCTTATATGCATGTGCCACTCATCAACTAGTACCCAAAAAAATAAGAATTTTGTTAAAAAAAAAAAAAAACAGGATTGTATCACCCATCTGTGAAAAGAATTCTGTCATTGCTAAGGAGACCAAATTTTTTAGGCCACAAGTGTCTTTTGATGGAAAGAAAAGTTCTTACCAAACTTCACAAAATTTGTAAAGAATATTACCTTAATTTTCTGTTCCTCTGACGAGGGACGATTTTGGTGGGATGGGATGGGATGAGAAAGAGAAAACGGGTGAAAATTTTTCATGTTCTATTGTTTGGTTGCAAGAGGGAAAATAGTAAGAAAATCAACTCCAATGACAATTAAATTATAGTTTTAATATTTTATTAGTAATTATTAAATTATAAAATTATTATCAAATGATTATTTATATTTTATCTAATTATTTAATATTTTGTTAATTAGTAAGTAATTATTAATTAATTGATATTAATAATTAGTTAATTAATTATTAACATTAATTAATTAATTTAACTAAATTATTTTATTAATATTTTTAAATAAAAAATAATTTATTACTAGATCACGGATCTAATATTAACTCTTAAAAATACAAGAAAGGTGTGTTCTTTTATGCTAAACAAGTTTCCTCCTCCTTTTTCATTTGTTTCACACCAAAATGGTGTGATTCAACTTCCCAAGAATTGAGAAATGTAATCCTACCTTTTTTCCTATCCCATTTCTTAATATCCCACAAACCAAACATGGGAAAGAAAGAAATTCCAAGAACATTCTTTTTTTTTTTCTCTTCAAATCCCACAAACCAAATGGAGCCTTAAGGCTCACAAATGAAAAGAAAAACAATAGAATAGATGACCCTCTGGATTTGTCATGTATCAAACACTCCAAGTAAGCTCCATTACACTCATGAATTAAAGTTATAATAAATTAGTAGCAGCCCCCTAATTATTTTAACTTTTAATTTGAAACTTTCCCCACAAAAGAGAACTTATCTAGAACACATAACAAGATTTCACATTTTAGTAGTTTGAAAGATGAGACAAATATTTAGTAACCCATAATCAAGAAAAGGTTGGAAGTCATTATTATCATCATGATCATCATCTTGTCCCAACTATATGGGGTTTGGCTAGGAATAGCAATCACACGGGGATGGGGAGCCACTGCCTATCACCATCCCCACCAACAAGGATAACGTTTTCCCTATCCTTGTGGGGATCCCCACTCCCTATCATTTTTTTATGATGTGAAATTTATTTTACTTTTTGATTTCTATTTCCTTCATTTTTTTTAATAAATAGTTACAATTTAGGATGGTAAATTACAAAGACCCTTTGTACTATAAGGTCAATGACAATTATCCCTAAACTTTCATTTGCAATAAAGACCCCCGTGAACTTTCACTTTGCAACAAATACACCCTCTATAAGAGTTCCAACAGTTAACTTAAAAAAATTCTTACTCAACTATTTAAATTTTTTAAATCCCCAAACTACCCCTTTCTTATTTATTTAAACAATTTATGATTCAATAGGTTTTCTAAATATAATATTAAAGCCCTCTTGGTTGTTCTAATAAATCCTTGCAGATTTCTGATTGGATTCAATTTTTACATGAAATGGTAGAGGTTTCTTTCTATAAATATAAATTTAAGATCCACTTAGTTTTTTCTTGGTTTATTGGAGGAAGGAGTGGATAACTTTTATATTTTAAGATGAAGAGGGGCATTCATGTTAGTGAAATGAAACAAGAATTCAAAGAAACTTGTTTTTCTATGTCAATGAAATGATTACTGTTATTATAGCTGGTTTCCTTTGGAGAGGTATTTTTTGGTCAATTAGGGTTTAAGAGAAAAGGGTGAAGAAAAGAAAATAAAGAAAGTTCAAGTGGGTATTTTAGTAATTTAATATATTTCATCATCTAATTTAAAGGCCAAGGGGTATTTGTTGCAAAGTGAAAGTTCATGAGGGGTGACGGCCTTTGTCACAAATAAAAGTTCGATCAGGAGAATAATTGTCACTATCCCCATAATACAGGGGGTCTTTATAATTTACCCAAACTACAATCATAGCAAATAGATCCAAACATATTCAGCCTTTTTAATATTAACACAAATATATATTACTCAGCACTACCAGGGATCCCAATGAGGTAGAGATTGGGAACCACATGGGGCAAGGAGAGCTAGGGATCTTCACAGTTAGGTTAACCAAACTGTGGGTATTTTTTTAACCGAATCGAACAGTTCCGCTTTTTAAAAAGCCGAACTGAAACCGAATCAATGTAGTTCTATTTACAGCTTTTTAAAAAGTGTCGTTTTATGCAAGGTTCAATAATAACCTCAATTTCTTTTCAATCTAGTTCTATTTACAGCTTAGATCTTTATCTAATCTTCTTGTATTAAGGCCTGTTATTTTCTTTTGTGAATCAAAACTTAGGATCTGTTTGGTTTGCAGTCAGAATTGGAATCAAAATCCTTCAGAATTAGAATCGAAATGATCTATTTCCATAATCTGTTTGGTTCAGACTTAAATGAGAATGAGAATTAAAACCAGCAAGAATGAAATTTCATTCCCAAGGGAGAGGCAAGGAATGTCCATTCCCTCAAATGGGAAAATGCTATTCCAACAGGAATGGGAATTGGATTCTAATTCCACCCAACCAAATAATTGGAATCGGAATAACCCATTCTGATTCCGATTCCAAACCCCTATTCCCACAAACCAAACGGGACTTTAATTACTGCTCTGATCAAAAGTTTTACAATGTGTATTGCGCAAAGGAAAAGGCAAAAGGTTGATTACGGATTATGTTCCTTCTATCTTCAAAATTTTCTTTCTCGTGTTTAATGTCGTACATGAAGTTTGCAAACAAGCGGAGCATTGGAGGGTTAGCAGAGCATAGAGGACTGAGGACCTGAGGCTAACAAGGAGGAAAGGGGCAGACGTTGGACATATGGCATCTGTTATTCCTTCAGAGTTCGGACTATGGATTGGCAGATCGCTGAAAGGCCGAGGCTATCGGAGAGGAAAGGGGCAGATGCCGGACATCAGACGACGGAGCACTGAAGGTCGGAGGCTATGCTTCTTCTTTGTTGCATGTTCGTCGTTCTCCCTTCAACTATAAAGACTAGAGAGAGATGGGGATTGGGACTTGCGAGGGAGGAGAGGAACTTAGCTAGGATTTCAACTATCAAAACTGAGTTGATTTTCGATTTTGGGAAGGGAAATAATATTTTAAAGCAATTGTAAATATATATATATATATATATATATATATTCCGCTTTTTTTAACCGAAAACCAAAAACCAAACCAATTCTTTAATTTTTCAAACAAAAAAGAAAAAAACAAAACTGAACTGACCAGTTTGATTAACCAAAATTTTCGGTTCAATTTCTTCATCAGTTCAGTTCGTTTTTTCAATTTTTGGTGAACACCCCCCAAGGAAGGATGGAAACTTCCCAGTCCCCACCCCCGCAGGAGAAAATCATTATGGGGTGGTTCCCAATGGGATGGGGAAAATTGCCATCCCAAGGTTCGGCTACATGAATCCTCTTTACCATTCCTTCTATTCATACCATATCACCGGACCGAAAAACTGGGACCGTTTTACCCCCGAGTCATCTTTTTGGCCAAAAACCGTTGATTTGGTCAGCAAACCGCTGACCAAAGTTCAAATACGGGCCGATACATATTGTGCCGATGGCTTCCCGATACGCCCCTCCAGGGGCTGTATCGGGTCAGACACTGGTTCAGAGGGTAACCAGGCCTTAAACCAACCCCTCTGAACCGGTTTTGAAAAATAAAATAAAACCTAAAAAAAAAAGTACCAATACATTGTCGATACTTTGAACCTTGCCGCTGACCTGGGCAGTCAAACCATTCAAACCGTTCAAACTATCCTGCGGTTTTTGGCCATTTTTTATTTTTTAATTTCTTTTGTCAGAACGGGCCATCTATTTGGTTCAAATGGCGGACCGTTAGACCCAGGAACCAGAAAATATAAGGTTAATGGCTTATCATTACAATTGGGCTTAATAATCTAAACCCAAGCCCACATACCCTGTAAATGGGACTTTAATTTGGGCCCAGGCCTGGACCATGGCCTAGGTGCACCACCCTAGGTCCAGGTGATGGCTTATGTTATCAAAATTTGTGAGCTGCAGACTGCATTAAGGTTCTCTCTGCCTACAAATTCAGACCAAAAAAAAAAAACAGTTAGAATACCCAATCACCCACAAGCTCATAAGAATCTAATTTTATACAGCTCAGAGAAACATTTCAAGGCCATACCATGGATGGATTAGAACAGGGAAGATCCTTTCATGAATGCTTAGTTACAGCTACATACACAAACATGGCATTCACATACATAATATGTCTAGAGACCAAGAGAAATTTTACTTGTGGTAATAGAAGTTCTTCACTGAAACATAACATTCTGAATACAGAACATGTAAACACATCAGCATGCATCTATTGATATTCTCCATCTTGCATGGAACTGAAGAACTTCAAGCTGAAGTGGGTGGCAGCAAAAGAGGATATACCGAATTATACCTACAAATCAATTTCCACTCCAATGAATAGCTTATATTACAAATAAGCTACCAAGGCAACTACTATGCACTTGCAAAATATTTTCACAATTATCAGTCCATGGATAACTAAATCTCTCACGCATCATGCATTAACCTCATTATGGGGCTGTCAAAAACTGCCTTTTGATGACCATAATATTACCCACATTTGCATATTGAAGAGCAATAAAGATTAGAGAAAAAAATCAAGCAAATATGAAACTTCCTGTTTAGCCTTTGTCAAAAGAATCCAACTTCACAATAAGCATAAAAGCCTAAAAATGCTATAGGCATGAACTAGAACATGGCATACATCAACAAATTACATTACCTGGTGCAAGGGTAAAATTTTGGACCGACAAGTGTGAGAATTCAAGTATGAGAGTGTCCACTTTATGCAAAGAAAAATGCCAAATTTAGGTCTGTATCCACCCATCCCAAGACCCCAGATAGCAGATAGGCAGGACCATCATTGGGTAATGAGTTACTATAAATGGCCCAAAGACAAGTCACATTTTGTGAAACAGAAAAGAAAAGTTAACATCATCATTAGTCCTATGGGTTAAATTAAATACCAGTTAAGAAGGCAATCCCTAGGTACGCATGAAGTAACTAACAAGAAGCATAAGTGATATGACGACCCCTTCATATTGTCTTCAGGATTCTAACTCTACTTCAAATTCATATGTTAGTTAGGATTGAGAATAATTACAGTAAGCAAGTTGATAACAATGGATATTTAAAAGCATAATAGATGATCACTGCATAGAAGAGGATAATAAGAATTGACAGTCCTTTTAACTGAATCATGCATTCCACAAATTGAGTCATATGTATAGACTATTCCTTTCTACATGCATCTTCAGGAAGCCTGGAATAGACCATAAAAGCTCTTCATGAAGAAAATGAAGACCACAAAAATTGATTCAGCATACTCAATTTACTCCATATTCGGTATTCCTCCAGAAAAAACTTAGCATCTTGTTTCAAATTTGAGAATATGTGGCATGGATTGACTTGGAAAAACCAATAAATGGCCAATCTTATTAAAAGAATAAAATAATGCTACCAACTTAGGGCATATCCTGAATTCCCTGACAAACTGAGATGACTTGGCATATTTAAAGATATTTGAGTTGGTGAGTTTGGATGGTAATGAATACTTAATTTTAGTGGATGAGCAGGGAATGAACCTGCATCACTGGTTAATACTAACAGATTGATACCCCTAATCCCTGAAATAGAGCATACAGTTAAAGGTGATCATCTTTCTTTCATTCAATTCACGTCCCATGAATTGCAACTTCACTATAGAAAGCAGAGTTGTATCATTTACAATTTTATAAAGGCAGGCTTCATTTCAAACATGAAGCATCTCTCTCTGTATATAACTATGTTTCCCAGATGCGGTGAGGACATAGCTGAACAAGGTGTCAGATACGAAATTTGCTCTAAAAAATTGAAGTATCCAACAAGATACAACACCCTTATACGGGTATCCTGGTATCTTAGGTATATAATAGCCAATAACTTTTGCATGAAATCAGTTACCTTTCTCTCTCTCAAAAAAAAAAAAAAAAAAACTATTGCTAACCGAAAGATGCACCTTCAAATTTTCTATATAATCTGATTTCCCTGTATTCATACACCTCACTACCCCAGCATACCCGCATGGGTTAAACTTGGGAAACCCAGAGCTAACTCGTCAAGGGGTATCCTTCTCAATGCAAGAAGAAGAATATGCTGCAACAATGTGATGAAGGTTGCACAGCCAAAAGAATTGAATGACCAAAGAACCCACAGAAACTGCTTCAACATAATTTGTTTATTCATGCTATTCCAACACAGAAATTTTTGCTGCTTCAGCTTACCCACGACTGTTGTTCTAACATCATATCTACTACTAAAAGTCTAAAACCATCAGAGGGCTGTATAATCCAAGTACAACTGATTTGATACACAAAATAATTGTAAAAATTCTTATTGGAAATCGATTGTGCAAATAATCTTATCACAAACACCTTTATTTTTTCTTTTTTCCCCCCTCCATTTTTTGAGATGCGAGCTTGAAAAGTTGGTAAAATCAGTAGATGTTGATTTCGTAAACTTATTTCAATAGAAGCTTGTTAACAAGGAAATTGATAAGTTTTCCCTTGAAGAAGAGATTTAAACAGTAAAGGAAGATGCAAGAGAAGATTTGAAGCTTGGTAACGCTAATGCCTGTGGGGTGGGGAAGATGGTTACTGAAATACCCAGAACCACTAAATTCCGGAAAAAATTCCTACATCACCGGCCAATCCTTTTTAAATTTATACCCCCAATTTTCCGGAAAAAAAAAATTGTCAAGACCGAGAAGTGTTAGATCAGAAAACATAAACAGGGCAAAGCAAGCAGATTTGAATGTTAAGATCGTAAATGGTAGAACGGTAGATTATCTGTTACCTCAGCAACCAAAGGAGATACATCTTTTCTCCCTTGGCACGCTTTGCTCTTACATTGGGGAATTGTCCCAAACTGCTTAGCCGGCAATTTCTCCGACAGAGCCCCGACGTAGAAGGTAATCGTGTCCGAGGCTTCGTTGACTTGAAATCCTGTGATGCTCACCCACAAGAATAGCTTCTTTGCCTGAATCCCCGACACATTGGTTACAGCTCCATAGCTGAGTTTCCCTGTGATCTTGGTGTCATAGTATACGAGTTCGTCGAAATGGACGTAACACGGGCGCTCAAGCTCGACAGAGAAGTCTCCGTTGTCGGATAGTGAATAGGATGTGACGGCGTCGGGGAGGAGACCCTTTGGGAGGCCGAATTCGGGGAGGAGGTCGTGGACCGATTTGATAGGCGGTTCCACAGTGGAAACGATCGGAAGAGGAAGTTCCAAGACGTCGTCGTCTGGTACGGCGAGAGAAGGATGGATGTTAATGGAACACAGGATAAAGGTTAAACACAAAGTGGTCGCAGTTGCAGAGATAATTCTCGGAGAAATCGCCATTATTGGAGCTCCTCAGAGTCAAAGACTGTTCGAAGAAGCGATGAAAGTGGAAAGAGATAAAAGAGGCGACGACTAGAATTATTATAAATTTATAGACTCCGCAGGTGGGTGTGGGTCCCCATGTTCATTTTTTTATGGGCTGTGCGCTGTTCTGGTCCGATGGTCCCTCGGGTTGTTGTAGCAGAAAAGGAGGAACAAGAAGAACGGTCCCAACCCGAACTCTGCCCCACCTGTTAATGGAGTCAGTCAGAGCATCTAGGGCTGTAAAACGCCTGCCTAAAGGGGATTCGTTAATAGAGTGAGTCAGATTCTCTATTTGATAATGGAAGCCATCGTCTTTAAACTTTAAACTTAAGTGAAATTTTTCAAATGTAAAGAATATTGTTTTGAAGTCTGAATTGTGAAAATATTTAAATGTCCATTTTAACCCTATCAGATAATTTTTTGTTTATGTAATTCAATAAAAAATAATATTAAAAATTAGTATAATAATTATTTCTTAATAAATAATTATTGCTAATTAATATAATAGTTAATAATTAAATAACAATTAATAATTAATAAGTCATTATTAACTTTTTGTAATTCATTAATAATTAATTATTATTATTATTAATTAAGAATTAAATTAATCAATAATATAATTAATTCGTTATTATTATTACTAATTATGATTAATTCATATTCAATTCGTTATTAATTATTAATTCATTGTTAATTAACTATTTCTATCACTGTTATTGATTAATTAATTATTCTAATTATTATAATTTATTAATTTACTATTATTAATGACTAATATTATTAATTATTGATTACAATTATTCATATTCAGTAATTTTATTATTAATAAATTTCAATTATTGTTAATTTACGCATTACTGATTATTAAAATTATTAATAACTGTATAATACTATATAATATTATTATTGACTATTATTATGCGTTATTATTAATAAATAATTAATATTACTTATTATGAATTAATTATTCATTCATTAATTAGTAATATTATTCTTAAGAAGTTATTGTTAATTACATATTATGAATATTATTATTATTATTATTATTATTAAGATCATCATCATCATCATCATCACCATCATCATTATTAATTACTAATATTGTTAATTCTTAATAATTACGATTAATTATTAATTACTTAATAATTAATAGTATTAATAGTATTATTAATTAACATTAATGATTAATATTATTCATATTACTATTAACAATTGTTAATATTATTATTAATTAATTATTAGGTACTACTTAATAATTCATTAATGATTAATACTAATTAATCATCGCTAAGCAATAATTATTAATGAAATATTAACTATAAATTATTAATTCGTTGTTATTTAATTAATAGTATTATTGTTATTAACTAATTAATTACTTAATTATTTTTACAAATTAATTATTCTAGTTATAATTAAATAATTACAATTATTGAATAATTGATTATTATTAATTACTAATATTATTAATTTATAGTTAAAATAATTAATATTAAGTAATATTATTATTAAGTGTTGTTCATTATTAATAATTATGATTTAATAATTATTAATATTATTAATAACTATAAAATAGTATAAAACAGTATTATTAATTAGTAATAATATTAATAACATCAATTACAAATTAATCATTAATGAATTAATTTTAATATTACTTTTTGGAATTACTATGAAATAATTATTCATTTAGTAATTAATATTATTATTCTTAATTATTTATTATTGACTATAGATTATTAATATTTTATTAATTAATTTTAATATTATTATTTATTACTTGCTTCTAATATGATTAATTTTTTAATGTAACATTATTATTATTATTACTATTAAAGATTATTAATTAATATTTTTAATATTATTAATTAATCTTAATATTATGAACAATGAATTATTAATTATTACTTAATATTTAAATGTTAAATAAGTATTTATAAATATTAATTATTGATTTAATGATGAATAATTAAATATTAATTAATTAGTAATGAATTATGATTATTTATTAATTGGTTATGAATATTAAGTAATATTATGATTATTAATTAATTAATTCTGAAATTTTATATTATTAATAATTGTATAATACTATATAATATTATTAGTAATTGTACAATACTATATAATTATTTTGTAATTGTATAATATTATTATAATTGCTAATTAATTCTTAATTCCATCAAGAATAGAACAATGTACATTATGGCAAGTATTATAGCCTAAATATTAAACAATTCGAGATAACTAGTACAAGTACATCAAAGTTTTATCAATGTTCAATCTCAATATCCACAATCGTGACACAATGCTATATATATATATATAATATTGATGTACCATATCATCTACTATATCATCTGATCAGCAATATACTCATGTAATTAAAACATGAATTCGCGATCCTTAGGTGAACCAATCCCAATGTTGGGATCATAGTCATCTTCTTCACTAGTTGATTCTTCATCCCCGTCCCTCCAACACTACCGCCTTCATATTCTATAAGCAATTCATCCCTGATACTCTCCCTCCTTAAATAGTTGTGGAGGGCAAAACATGCAATAACCACATCTTGTTGAATTGGAAAGGGGAACGATGCCTTTTACTTAAGAATTTGAAATTGTACTTTGAAGACCCCGAACGCCCGTTCGATTACATTCCATAATTTCGCATGAGCTTGATTAAACCTCTTCTTCCTAGTTCTTAGTCATCTATAACAAAAATCTGATATCCAATATCTTTGTCCGCAGTATGAGCCATAAAATAACAAATGTGTGGATATGTCTAATCACATAAGTAGTACTTATCTGCAACAAATGTGACAATATTGTCAAGCTTGGCATGTGAGAAGGACTTATAAATGTTATAGCCTCAAAAGACTTAAATTTAATGTTTACCGAGAGGCAGGAACGAAAAGTGATGATTAGGCTCAATTACAACAATTTTTAAAATCCTTGCATCATGCACAACCCCTCCCATCTAGGATATGTTGTTAGTTTCCTCTTTGATATTTAATGATCACTTTGGTTTTTAAGATCTTGGTGCCATGCACCTTGAATTTTGCAAAAGAGGTTAGACAATTGCTATTTTGGATTAGGGCTTACGGGCCTTGTGTGAGTTTTTCATTCTCTACTCCTGCAATTAAGGGTACACATGGATTAGATCATGATCTGATCCGATCCGAAGTTCGATCTTATTTTGTCGGATTCAGATATCCCCATTTTAATTCTTTAAATTGAACCAAACTTGGATCACCCCTTTATCTGATCTGAGAGGATCTAATCCGATATACATGTTATTTAGGATCAAATCTGACATCCTTATCGGATTCAATATTGTAGCAAATCATTTAAACATGGACAGGAGAATATTTTAAAAATGTAATGGGCAAAGCAATGACCTCAAATTTTTTTCCATTTGCATTTCAATTTCAAGTTTCAAGGAATTCGTGTTCATAATCAGGTGAGGAAGATGAAGATCGGGTCGCTATTGACTTATTGATAGGGTTCAAGGATAGGGATAGGGAGTTACTTCGAAACAGGGGACGAGGATGGGGAGTATGGTCCCCACCTTGATCCCACTCAACTTAAACCTTACATTTTGTATTATTTTGTATGTATTTGCACAGTACATATTTGCATTTGTACTCTTTCCAAACTCAGCCTAAATTCCACCATGTCAATATATTAAATTAATCAAAAAATTAGATTTGTAATAGTAGTAAAAAATTAATAACTAATAGTATATAATACCAACACATAAGGTTGTCACAATAAAATAATACTAAGATAAATTAGGAAATTAAAATAAGTATTAATAAATAAAATAAGTATCAATCATATGTAATTTATTCACATAAGTTAATAAAAATTAATTTTAGTAAGTTAAAGTCAATTTAAAAATAATAAAAATTAATGCAAAATTATCTAACAATAACTAATATATACATATAAATATATGCACACACATACATACATATAAATGATATAATATTAATGAAATGAATAATTAACAAATATTGTTAAGTTTTTAAAAACCATTTAGATTTCTTTTTAAAATGGCAAAATTTTATTTATTATATAAATAATTTTATTGTTGGACTTTAACCAACAATCCCCAAATGGAAATTTCTTAAGGCTTCTTATACTTTAATTTCAGTTAGTAAAGCCCATGCATCTGAAACATAAGTAATAAAAATAAAATTATTATAAAATTAAAATCCATTTAAATTTAATTTCAACACAATAAAAATAATAGAATTTAATCATATTTTTCTATAAAATAACAAAACTAATAAATATAAATTTATTGGATAGTGCAAAAACACAAAAGGAATGCTTGGGTGGGTTCAGGTTAACTAGCTTGGCCCAATTAGGAATGCTATAAGATTCCTTCTACCTTAGTTTCTATTAACAAAGTTTGTGCATTGCATGGGTCCCAACTAGTAAAACACTAATAAAAATAGACTAACATAAGAACACTAAAATACTATAAATGCACAAAATGAATAATTTAGTATAATAACATCTATTACAATATTATTATCTATAATAACTTGGGGTAGGTAACACTTCAAGGGCATCATGTTGCCTTGACAACCATTGAGATAAAAGGTCTATTAATTATTAATTTATTATACATATGTACAACAATATACAAGGAAATTGATTATTAATTTATTATACATATGCACAACAATATAGAGGGAAAATTATTGTTTTAGAAATACTATACTTACATCTAAACATGGGTCGGGCTCGAACAAAGATTTTGCCAAAATTTGAATAGGCTTGGCCCAAAGCCCAAGATTGAAGAAGTGTAAAATGATCATCAGTTGAACCCAAAACACGACCCATGAACAGGTCACTCACATCATACAAAAAAAATATCCTCAAATATAAAATTAATAAGGAAAAATTACATATTAGTACCCTGTACTTTTGGGCCTAGTTTCACTTTAGTCTTCAAACTTGAAAACATGTTAGTCCAATACCTAAACTTCCAAAATTTGTCAACTTAACCGTTAACCAGTTGTCAATTATGTGTATCACATGACATCATGTGCGACTTAAAACTTTTGAAAATGTCAAAATTACCCTTTTGAAACAAACCATTCATCATCTTCTTCCTCAAGAAAATGAAACAGATGTGCAAAACTAAAAACTCATTGAACTAACTAAGAGGATGTTTGGTTCCGTTGGTGTTTATTGAAAAAATGCCACCATATCAGCACCACATGGGCGTTTGTGTTTATTGCATATGAAACCATTATTTGGTTTCACCATTTATCAAATAAACACAAAGAAACTAAAATGCTTGGTTTCTTATGCATGGGACATTTGGGGAAACATCAATTTTTCGTTTCCCCTTACGTCCCACCATTTCTTGAAATGAAATACCGATGTGACATGCTTTTATGGGTGTTAATATAAGGTGAAAAGCAATAAACGTTTAAAGTGATGCCCAACCAAACAGAAAAAGCAAGAAATGTTTAAAGTAAGATAGTACAGATAAACGTTTAAAGTAATAAATGGCCTCTTTATAAACTCCAACATGACCAAACATATGCTAAAACTAAAAAACAAGCATCACTGGTCAATACATCACTCGAGTGAAGAAGAGACCAATGCTTTGAAACCGACCCGGAGGTCAAGCTGTTTTTCATCTGGGTAATGGATCACCAATTCAACCGAACAGGTTAGATAGTTTAGCCCATGATGTCATAATTAGAAATATTAAAAAATGTCTAAAATCACTTAAATTTTATAAAAAAAAAGCCTAATATTTACAATATATACAATAGCCAAAAATACATAAAATGCAAAAAAAAAAATCCAAATCATCTAACATTAACTATTTGACATATCAATAATCTTTTTAAGTTGTGCAACCATAGATCATCACCTATGAAAGTGGAGAGAAGAATAACAATTGAAGATGAAAATTAAGTTTTCAAACAACCTAACATATCTTTTTATGTTATGCAATCATAATCATTAACCATCAAATATTCAAGTATTCACCACTTTGACATACCTCTTCAAAAGTGTTGCCAAATGCCACTTAAGCTCCAAATCCAAATTCGGGTTTCCAACTTCTAATATATTAAAAAAGAAATATATTAAAATGAATGAAAAGAAAATGGTTTGCCAACATCTAAGCTTCTAGCAAGTTAGAAACTATAAATCTTACACACAAAAAAATCCTAAATCGGAAGTGAAAAATACACAAAACTAGAAAAAAAAATGAAAAACACAAAATATAAAATAAAAGACTTACCAAGAATCCACCACTCTCTAAAGTTTGAAACTTTGAATTGCCTAGTCCAATACAGTTGTCAGCAAGAAACACGTTCAACAGTTAGAGGCTTGGAGCACTGGTGTCGCCCAAACTCAGCGCAAATGCCAAAAATGAAAAAAAAAAGAAAAAAGAAAAGATGTCGGCATTAAGAACTAGTGTCGCCGACGACTGTAGACGAAAAACAACCTTCTTCCACGTCTAGAAATGGCAGAATCTTTGTGAGTTTGTTCAGTCATTCATGCTCTCCTAGCTGAAAATGATTCTACACGAGTCACATCTCTCAAGCAGTTCATGGACAACAGGTTCAAAATCAAAGATCTTGGCCCCCCAAAATATTTTTTGGGACTTAAAGTCCACCATTCAGTTGATGACATATTTCTTAGTCAACATAAATACATCACTAATATTCTCCTTGACACCGGGATGCAAGACTGCAAACCATCACCAACACCCATGGAGGCCCAATGCCATTTTGATGACACTTCTAGCCCCATCTTGGCTTACCCATCGTCTTATCGCAAACTCGTGAGTCGTTTAGTTTACCTCACAGTAACTAGGCCCGATCTCTCCTTTGTTGTAAATTGTCTCAGTCAACATATGCATGAACCTCGTCAAGAGCACCTTGATGCTGCCTTACGCATTGTTTGGTATCTCAAAGGCACTCCATTGCATGGCATATCTCTTCTGAGCAATAGCAACTTTGTTCTCAATGAATACTCTAACTCTGACTGAGCTAGTTGCCCTGTCACCCGATGATAAACCCCTAGCTACATCACTTTACTCAGCTCGGCTCCTCTATCTTGGAAAACCAAGAAGCAGTTGACTGTCTCTCGCTCCTCAACAGAAGTGGAATACTGAGCAATGGCCTCTGTCACAGTCGAATTAGTTTGGCTTCGACGTCTCTTAGCTGATCTCACTATTCAATTTTCGTCACCTTCACAATGCAGTTGTGACAGCAAGGCAGCACTTCACATAGCAACCAATCTGGTTTTTCATGAAAGAACAAAACACGTTGAAATTTACTGTCATTTTTTTGGTGAACAAGTAAAAAATGGCTCCTTATAGACTCATCACTTATCGAGCTCTTCTCAGCCAACTAATCTCCTCACAAAGGCTCTTCCCATAGAAAAATTTCATCATCTCCGCTCCAAGTTGGGCGTCTTGATACCTTTTGATACTCCAACTTGAAGGGGGTGTTAGGATTAGAGTCTTGGGCCCACGTGCGGTTTAGCCACGTGGCCCACTTGTAGTTTAGTTGGTTTCTGGGTTGTTATATCATAACCAACCATCTCTTATGTAATTATAAATATACCCAATTTTTCCAATTCTCAAAACTGGCTTACACCTTTTGTATCTAGTTCAACTGGATTCTATTTACTAACAGTAGAAAACCCGTTAATTAAAACCAAAATTCAAAATGCTACGTGATAGCTTTTTATTGGTGAGTTCATGAGTTCAATGCACCCAGGTGCACAGAATGCGGACTCTTGGCGAAATGACCATCGCTGGTGGCTTACAACTGATTCAAAATCCATGTGTTGTGCAGACAAAAACCATCGAAGATGATGGAGGGTGATTTGACCCGACCTCCTAACTAAGGGACACGTGGATATGACTTGACGTAAGCGATAGCTCGGCATGACAGTCTGGCCACAACTCGACGTAATGAGCTCGCTAAAACCCCAATAGAACAGCTCGCTACAGTCCGCTACAGAATGGCTTGCACCAAGGCAGGTCGCTATAGAGGAGTTCGCTACACAGGAGCTCGCTATTGAGTAACCCGGAGTCTTCGGGCAACATCTTATCCGACAAGATCGTGCTTTTCAGTATGCTCCCACGTCTCTTGTCCGGCGGTGCAACACCTGCCAATCCAGAGGACTGCGCTCACGTCTCACGTCAGGCGGCGTACACGCCAGCTCTGCATAATGTCTCTCAGGTGACAGGACCGTACCCTGCGACAGATACATGCGCCAATCAAATCAGCCTGACGAATAACGGCTGTAGAAGAGAGCCAGAGGCGGTTACACCCGATTTGCAGCGCATTAATATATAAGGGCTTCGACCCCCAAGAAAAAGGTAATTGAATTTTTGGTAATTGAGTAGTGTGTATCCCCACTCTTAGCTCGTCATTACTCTCTAAGCTTCTCTCTCAGAGTTCTAACTTAAGCATCGGAGTGTTCCCGCCGGGCGAGCTCCCCGGGAATCCTTCATCTTCTCCTTCTCAGGTGTTGTCCGTTACCAACTAAGAGCAAGGCCCCTTCCAGCTAAGAGTGATCAGATCGCACTACATCAGAAGAGATTGAAGAAACGACTTGACTCAAAATCAAGAATCCTTATCTTCTGGACCCTCCCCAATCATATTTCCTCACCCATTTTAAAAAGAAAAAAATAAATAAATCAGATCCCAATACAGTTCATTGTCTCCCCCCAATCAACCAGAGTTTGCCACCACTCCAATCACTGTCACTCTCTCTCTCTCTCTCCTTTCCCATTCTTTTCTCTTTATCTTCCATCTCCCATTTGTCTTTTTGATCTTCTTCCATTTATTACTCAGAAACCAACATCAGTGAAATCAGATACACAAAAGAGCAAAGTAAGAGGTCAAATCTGATAAGAATATCGAATCGGATCACGAGTTTATAGCTGTTTTAACTGATCAGTGATGAACCCATCTCAAATTCCAAAGGTCTTCGTAATCAAGTACAAGATCCGATACACATAAACCCACTGAGTTATAGGTGTCTTTCGCCTCACACTCTCTTGGGCAGTTGAAATTCAATTGTAGGAAAAGCAGAAAATCAAATTTGAAGAGATGGGTATTCAAAGTCTTCGTCCTCATCGTCAACTTCATTGTTCTCGCAAGTGGGCAACTTCAGACTGTATGAGCGCTAGAACCAGAGTTTTGAGCTGGGATGAAGAGGACGAACGGTCAGGTGGGTGGGCTAGAAAAGGTAAAAGAGGGAAGGAGTAAGGAGAGGTATCTAATCTGTTGCTTTCTATTAATCATGTAAGTTGTTTATTTATTCTTTTTTGTATAATCTTCTTCCCACACATTTTATTAAATGTTGTTCTTTGTTGAAGATGGTATTAAAGAAAAGATCAATTGAGCTTCTGTGGTGAGTGTTTTTAGGGGCAGGTTTTATCTCTCCACCTCCTCTACCTTCTCTCCTTCTAGAATCGAAGGCTCCACTAGCGAGGCAAAGAGTATTGCCATGGCTTTTCGGGTTTGGATTTCCAGACCTTGGAGGGCACGTGTGTGAAACCCAAGGTGAAGAGGAAGAAGATAGATCAAACTGCAGCTAGCGATTGGGTAGAGTTGCAACTTAGGTATGGGCTGATTAATCAACCCGAGCCCAAAATTCAGGCTTGACCTTGAACTTGGATAATTCTGGGTTACCTTTGAACTCGGGCTTTAAACCCAATTCTTAGTGTTGGGCCTAGATTGAGCTAAAACTCAGCTCAGCCTGCCCAATTTGCACCCTTATGAATGGGTATATTAGTCATTTTTCCCTTTTGTTAGCAGATTTTAATTGAAGGGGTATATGAGCATGGGTCGGTTCGGTTTGGTTTTAAAGAAAAACTCGAAACCCTACCTTATAGGGGTCAATTCTAGGCTTTTGGAACTGGAACCTAACTTGTCAATATCGGTTTCAAGAATGATTTTGACCTTAGTGGTTCTAGGGTCAGTTTTAGGATCTACTTGTTAAACTCGTTCTTTCTTTACACCCTTGGCCAAAAAAGGGGGAAAACGTTCTTTAAAAACTTGATTTTCAATAAAGATAATATATAGTTTAAAAAAGTATATTTTTTTATTGATAAAGTTGAGTAATTTAATATATAGATTATCAATTTATCATAATATATTAATATATGGTTCAAAACTCATCATTATAATTTAAATATTGCAAATATTACCTTTTACAATACTTATTATATACATTCAAATATTAAAACAAAAAAAAAGATTAAATCACATAAGTGACTCGATGGTTAAGTGAGACTATGGTCTTTATAACCTAATCATGAGTGTTCGGGTTCAAATTTTCACATCGTTAAAAGTATTTTGAGATTTATTTCAAGACAAATAGTTCAATTACAAAATTGGTTCCACGAGGGCCAACCAAGGTCGGGTTTCCAAGTTGGTTCGAGTAGGATAAAACTCTAGACCTTGGAACCAAATTGGGTTGAGGTCTAATTCCAAATTCTTGGTAACAAATTGAATAGGGTCAGTTCCATTTTCCTTACCTTATAGGTATATCTAGTTATCTACCAGATGTCAAAAACTTAAGGGGAAGTCTATACTATTAGCAAATGCCAAAAAGTAGGGTATGGTTCAACAACTTTTGAAAGTTCAAGGGAGGTTTCAGCAATTCACCCTTTGTTTGAAATTAAAGATGAAAATCAACCACAATTCTAGGGCAAGAAATGGGGCCTCAAGTTGGGTCCGGTTGAGATCACTCCCAATCCAACCCAAATTATTGTTGAAAACTCAATTAATCATAACTCTAACCCTAATCGAATCTTATTTGTTTTTGTGAAAATTATGATTTACCCCATCTTGTAAATTTTTATTTATTTTTATTTTATTATATAAAACCCCCACCTATGACACACACATCCTCCCCTTGTATTGTGTCAAATACCCCCACCTGTGACTAATACAAACGGTTACAAATTTGTGAAGTGGAGAATCAATAATTTGCACTTTATTCTTTTAAGTTGGGTTCAAATTGTGTTAAAATAGTTGTCATGATCCAACCTCTAATTCGACCCCAATTGAACCTCCAACTCATGAATCTCTTCAACACTAAACCAACCCATTCAACAACTAAAAAAATGCCTTCCATGAACTATTACTAATTTATAATGGTTAAAAACCAGAATTGAAAACCTATAGCTTCTGAACAATACAAAAAAAAGTGCATGTAAATGTTAGTCCGTCCCTACAAAGCTACTGACTCGCTGACTGCCTCTAGTCCCCCATAACCATAAACATAATGGGAAAAACAGAAAACCAAATAAGACCGGAAATGGACTGATAAATGAGGGTGACACGATCTTCATCGGCTTGAATTTCAGTGACAATCACCCACCAAAACCAAAGCTTCCGTATTCTGATTCCCTGTAAGTGGGAAATAGCTCCGTGCCTGAGTTTCCCGCTAATGCGCTTGTCGTAGTAGAGGAGGTCGCCGGCGTCAACGTAGCATGTGGTTTTAAGCTCCACCCGGAAGTCTCCATTTCTGGACAGCGAGTAGGACTTCACCAAATCCGGCAGAAGTCCCTTTGGGAGGCCGTGTTGGGAAATAAGATCGCGGACAGTGGTGATGGGCTCGATGGGGTAAATTATCGGTAAGCTGATGACGTTGTCGTTGGCTATGGCAAGAGATTGAGAGGTCGCTGTTGAAGCCAACAGGACACAGAGGAAACACAGGATTCTTGGCGAAAGGGCCATCGTTCGGAGGCTCCCAAGTTCCAACTGTCTGAAAATCCGTGGCCAGTGCGGACAAAAGCATGAACAGAGGAATGGAATAACCAACGACTTGACTCAAAGTCAACAACTTTCCTCTCTCTCGTGTCAAGTAAGAAAAGGGAAGGGTGGCATGTCTGACTCGCCCGTGTCTGACGGGTTGCTGACTGTTTCAGTTCTGAATCTTTTGTTGCGTATGCGTAGGAGCTAATCGGTTTCAGAAGCCTGGAAGTTGGTCGGAACATTCTGTGGTAAGCAAAAGTAGGTTCTGATTAAGAAAATGTTGTAACACCAATTAATGAGGGTAAATTCGACCTCCAAACTATCGAACACGTGGCATATTTAGGTGGATTTGCAACATTGTCTGTCATAATCTTAGAGGACAAGAGTCACCTCGTGGACAGGTGAAACCACCTTAGACTTCTTAAACTCATCTCATATGTGCAGGCAATTCCGACCTCCACAAGAAGGCCCACATTCCAATACTTGTCCATCAAGCGACCACCCGGCAGCACATGCAACAAGATCATTGACACGTAAGATAACTTGCCAAGTAGCCAGTCTCGGGCCCACTTCATGCATTGGAAACATGAGGATAGATCGCCATAACATGTCACAGCTAAGCACCAAGTGGCCGACACATGCAACAGGTGGCTTAACAAGTAGCCTTGATTAGGCTCCAGGTAGCTAGGTCGGGTTCCAGGTGTCTCGATCAGATACCAAATGGCCTAAATCGGGTCATATATGCAAGGTTTAAAGTATCGGAAACACAAAGTGTATCAGAAAGACAATTTTAAGAAACATATCAGGATACGTTTTGGATACGCATGGATACATACGAAAAATCAAGATACACATAAATATGTTAAAAAATTCAAATAAATCATAAAATATATATTATTAACAATGCTTACAAGTTTTATATGATTGTAAATAAATCATTTAAATGTAAAAAACCATAATTTTAACTTTTATATAAAATGTGACATATCGATACATAATAGTAGCCATTGAAAAATGATGGAATAACTAAAATGTGAAAAAAAACAAAAAAAAAACTAAAATATGAATGTATATACATCAATTTTCAAATAATCGATATAATTATCTTAATATTTATTAATATATAAATTTTAATAATTAATTTCAGCATTTATTAATAAGCACCACTAAGAAAAGAAAAACAATTGACTTAAAACTAAAAATGCATGTAATTACAGCAAAAAAAATCAGATTGGTTTAGTGACGATATTATGTGCATTAAAATTTGGTGACAAGGGAGTTTTTCTATTGTTAATATTTGTAGTTTTTACACTAACAAAACGAAATTAATGAGAGAGAGAGAGAGAGAGAGAGAAAGAGAGAGTTATTAATTAATAGAATTAATGAGAGATATGCAATTAGGTGCTAAAATTCATATTTAAATTTAAATTTGCTTTAAATATAAGAGTAATTAACTAATTAATGAAGAAGTTAGACTTAAATAGATAAGTAATAAAAGAAATTAATGAAAGAGATTTGGTATTAAATATAGATTAATTGAACAAGGGAAACCGAAACGATTCGGTTTGTATCGACTGGTACAAATCCAAAACGGCTCGATATGGGCCTGTACCGGTCAATACATACGAAAAGAAACGGAACACATGAATTTTACATGTTCCATGTATCGGTTTCTTATGAAAATGGTATGTATCAGCCTATATATTACAATATTTTAAACCTTGCATATATGCCGGAACCAAGCACTATGTGGCCGAGGTGTCTTGACTGAGCCCCAGGTGTCCTACCTGAACTCCACCGAGACCAAGCTCTATCCCACAAGAATGTACTCTGATAGGCATCCCGAATCCTATATAAGGGGCAGGTTACACTTAATTCATTGAATATCCAACTACTCTCTAGATAGCTCAACGTAACTGACTTGACTGTCAGAGTTAAAAGTGGGTTTTAAGTGGGTGTTTGGAAAGAGGAACCCTTTCCTTAATTTGCCCATTTACGCCTTTTATCTTCTTGTTATATCAGCGGATAATTGAAAATGTTTTTTGATAAGCCTATTTTCTGAAGAAACGGTCACTCTCAGCTTTGGAGCGTTTCTTGAAATTTCAAAGGATATGTAACTTTCTAAACTGGGAGAGCACCTGAGACACAAAAAAAAAAAAAAACAAAACAAAAATACTCAACATCTGATGTGTTCATCACTAGCTAACATGTTTTCCAAAAAATTGGGTATTTCCATGAGGGTCCCAAAAAATTGGTATGAGAAAATAATTTCGAGGTACATTCACTTTACGAATTAGCTGAATACATTGCTGTACTTTTAGCGGGCTGTGGAATCAATGATAAGATTATAAATTCGTGGGCCCTATTAAAAAAGGTGCGGGTATCATGTATTTTATTGCTGTCTGAAACCTTATCATTGCTTTCACAGCCCACTGAATAGCCCATGCCCAATTCTCAAGGAGCCATTCATCCGCCCCAAGATTTTTATTGGGCCGGCTGGATCTATTAATCCATGTCAGAATTGCTTGTCCCAATGCGTTTAAATGAGAAACGATTGGTTATGGCGTTTGTCTAACCAATAGTTTCTCATTTAAACGTTGGGACAAGCAACTCTGACATGGATTAATAGATCCAGCTGGCCCAATAAAAAATCTTGGGACGTCATTGAATGAGCAAAAGTGAATTTACTATTATTCTTTCATTTTTTAAGTAAGATTAGACAATGACCATTTTATCCATAAAAACTATCATTATTCAAGGGACAATATTGTCCCATCATGTGTTAATAATTTTTCCAATAAACAAGAAAGTTATTAATGCAAATGGGTAGAGGGTAATACTTAATTGCAAGCAGGAATCATTTTTTTCCCATGGGACCCACCAATACTACAATATGAATGCATGTGACTTGATCAACTCTTGCGTTGACCAATTTATTGACCCTTGTTTAACCTAAAAAATGAACAAAGGCCAAGTAGCAACTAAAAAGGAAAATATAAAAGGGTAACTTATAGATAGGTACCCTATACTTTGGGGATAGTGACAGATGAGTAACATAAACTTTCAATTGCAATAGTTGAGTACCTTTAACTCTTAAAAGTAGACACTTGGGTCCATCTATTAGTATTTTGTCGGTTAAACATTACATAATCTAAAAGATGCCCTTCTTGTGTATGTTTTTAGATCATTCTACATAGTAGAATCATCACCAGAAAATGTTGACATCGAAAATTTTGAATATGTTATCCAGCTGTCCATGTTAGAATGTCATCATGGGTAGACATTTGGTTACTTAAGAATGATCTCAGAAATACACAAGAAGGGTTTTTTTGGCATTATGTAATGTTTGACTGACGGAATATTAACGGATGTACCCAAGTGTCAATTTTTAAAAGTACAGGATAATCAAGTGTTGCAATTGAAAGTTCAGGTACCTATTTGTCACCACTCCCAAAGTACAAGGTAATTTACCCAATATAAAATAATAAAACAGTTATGAGCTCTGCTGGATAGAAACATGCTTTTCTACTTTTTCATATCTTTGACACGTGTAATACATATTATCATGTAAGGCCCATTTAAAAACCTTGTCAGTTTTCTTTTTCTCCTCTCTTTAAACAAATTACAGAAAGGGGTTGGAAACTAAAACTTGGCCTGGAGATGAGACTCGTATAAGTGACTGAAACACCATTAGAGGAAACTCTGGTACTTGGTAAAATAAGATGTACCCTTTAAGGGCATTTATCTTAACCTTTTTTGAACTTTTGATTGCATTTTAAGCAGTCCCCTTAACAGTCATGGTGGGAGTGATTTCAGCACATAGACTTGAATACTGATCACTGAAACCATGTCAACTGAAGGCCTATATACATATTATACTTTTAAACTGGTTTCTGGTTGGCAATCCTCTGAAGCTAGCATGATAATGCTAGTGATTGGATAATTTATACCTACTGCTCTTGATGGGAATATGATTTAGTTCCTCTCTACTCCGTGAGTAGCATTGTAACTTCGTTAAAAGGAGTTGGCACCTGCAAAAATAACAATTTCTTGTTAACCAAGTAAAATGGCACAATAGACAAAAAAAGGTCTATTGTTAACAATTTCGGGAGTATATCAGAAAATGACAGGACTTAGATATTACTGACTTGCATAACAAACTTACAAGGACAAAAAAAGGTCTGAATCAGACCTGAAGCCTAGTAAAATTTGGTGGGGGCTCATGGAAAGAAACAAATGGGAAAATAACAAACATTTCTAGGTTTCAAGCAGCTAAACATAAATGAAATGAAATGATCTGTAATCTGTAAACAAAGAACATTACTTAGGTTCAAGCAGCTAAACATAAATGAAATGAAATGATCTATAATCTGTAAACAAAGAACATTACTTAGGTTCAAGCATCTCAACATAATTGAAATAGACAAGAAAAATAGGCAAATCTTTGCAAACACCAATTCGTACCTCAGCAATCACTGCTGCTTCTAATCCATGATAATAGGGAATAAATTGATGTAGTTTCACCAAAATTACTGAACTATGCCATCATTTAAGGTGTTGAATGCAGAACACACTTCTCTTGACCATTAATACAATTTTGGTCATATAGATATCTATCCTAAGGTTCTCAATGAGTCTATAAACCTTTCCTTTACTAATTTTAACATTGGAACACATGGATCAGTCATGCATTTGATAGAAACTAACAATAACTATCAGTCATGCATGATTGCAACCGTTTCACATATAAAACATACTGCAGATTAATGTAATTTTCTGCAGAAGGGACTAAACTGATCTATAATTAAAAAACTTAAACACTTGTCATGTCTATTCAATCTACATATTCACCCAAATTATATAATACAAAGAAGGAATGCCATGCACCCAAATCATCAGTATCTGCAACAGTTTCTATAATTCCTACATGCACAACCATCATACTATCCACATTATATCAATTACAGCATTAGCTAACAAACAGTAATGCTTCGGCATTTGGAAATTGGAATGATTAAAGACATGGGTGGTTAGGATTAACCAACAAGGAAAATACCCCCCTTAACTCCAAGTTGAAATATATGTAACCTACAGAAGTGTTGCATATTGTGAAAATCTGATGAATAAATAAAACTACAATTTCTATCGTTCAAGCTCAACATTAGGATTAACTACTTGGGTTCAGCACATGAATCCTGTCCACCCATTGCACTCTATCAAGAGTCATGTTTTCTGTCAAATTGTAAGTCCAAATTTCAATGGTTCAAAGGTTAAATCAAAACAACCAAGTAGGCTATGTATGATTAACATTCTTATACAATGGTTGGATATGTAATCTCTTCCCACCCCCAAATAGACACACATACACATACAGAGTTTCTTGGCTAAGGCCATTTTTGTCAGAAAAAAGGAAACTGGTGAACACCTAGAAACATTTATAAATGTAAAAAAAAAAAAAAGTTGCACCTATTTTTCATATTATATAATGATGGATAGAGCTTATTGTTCTTCTCCAAACCAAATTAGAAAAAGCGAAAGGAAAGAAAAAAGAATGTAAGAAGGAAAGGAACTCCAGCAATACCTGGTCACCATCCTAGTTGAACATTCAGTGGTTTAGTTGCCCCCTAAAAGTATGCCAATCAATGAGGTAATAGTTTTACCTAAAGAAGGGGAAATCAAACTAGGCTTCAATAAGATTGTCTTGAAAACGAGAGCCTAGCAGGATTGATGTATTTCTTGTAAGGGATTTCAGAGTATCTTATTATAATCACTTCAGAAAGATGACCAGCCTTCTCATATCAAGATTTGCATGAGCTCTCAAAACCCCAAAACTTCCGCAGCACAAATACTGGCCTACAGACAAACAAAGGACACAGAATTTGGATTTGAAGGCATCATGATTATCTTACACCATTACAGAGATCCATCACCTAGGATTTGCAATGAATGCTTCATTCTAGTTTCTCCAAGAGCAACACAGCTTATGGTTTTCCAAAGTCTAGCATAAGAACAATAGCTATAGTTACTTAGGACCATCTGCTCCTATACCAATTGATGTAAGATTGGAATGACCCAAAGATGAAAACAGAAAGTTACTGATGGAATAAGAAGAGTTTAGAGATGATGTTAGGATTAAATGAAATGATTATTAGGAGTTAGAAAGGTTCTAGATGAGCTTGCTGAGATCTGCTGAGATCTACAAGTTTTATCTTCAATTTGAGATGAAAAAAATAGAAAATCTAAAAACCAAGCAGAGATGGAATTTCTAATGAAACTTTTAGAAATATTTAGAATGATGGGCAGTATAAGCAATCTAATTTGAAAGCATCCTGAGCACTTCCCTTTGTGGAAAAAAATGTCAAAATTTCACAAACTAGACGTTTAGATGGAGTGCCAGGATGAAATATGGTAGGAGAAAGGATGATGAAAATCTATAGAGGGCGTACAGATATGATAGCAATTAGAGATGGTTTTGTACAAAATGATGAAAATAGCTGAAGAAGAAATTTTCAGATTTTAATCTAAAGACAAACATACGTGGATCAAATTTCATCCTTTAGGGGTGTTGAATGAACTCTTTATGAAGAATTTGAGGTTTCTTGATGGCTTTAATGGCTTCTTGCAGATCGGAGAGAAGATAGAGAAATAATAAATAAAGAAAATAAAATAGAACATGGAATCACTCAACACGGACCTAGAACTACTCTAGGACTTGCGGGAGTCCTCTCCAGTATCATTCAAATATCGTTTACCACATTTTCACTAAAATACCGACCATTTGACTCCAGAATTAATCTCTGATATTTTAGTGTCAGAAGTAATGGTTAGATGATGATGAAGGGTGACACTCTTTTTATTTACACACTAACAAATAAGATATCAATTCTATCTTTTCTTTTTAGTACAAATCCTTCTTTATATATTAGAGAGAGATGTATCATAGTTAAAAGCATGCTATAAATGGATTGCAGAATAAGATGTTTCAATCCTCTGATATCAAACTTGGTTAAAAGGACACCTCCTTGACTCTTAGCATGTTGCTACAATTCCTAATTTTGTAGCAAGCAGAAGGTAGAACAATTAATGGTTTGTTCTTCCCTCTGTCATACTCTTCCATCTTTTACCTCCTGTCTCCTACCACAAAAGGTAATGTTAAAAAAGGAGCACCTCAAATGAAACATGATAAGAATATCATACAAACATTGCAACTAGAATGTTCAGCTCAATCTGCTAATACTCAAGGGTCGTTGGAAACAAGTGATTAATCAAGATTCTGTTCTACCACTCCTTTGTGTCTATGAAAGCTGCACATAATCAACATGTGTTGGAACAACTTCAAAGTACTCCTATCCACATTAATTTGTTTTTCGCACACTTGTTTTAAAGCCTCTTCATCCTGCATTTGGGCACTCCCAACTCATTCCATCAATGTTTTTCATTCACATTTGACTAAACAATATGAATATCTTTCTCCTCATTTACCAATCAGCTTCAAATCATGATGAGTTTCCCTAGATAGCACATCAATGATCCCATTGTTCTATCCATCTCAGCTAAGGCCACTCAGCGTACATACTGTTTCTTGATTACCTAAGAATCAAATCAGGCAAAACCACAATTTGTTTCATCTAATGAAACTTCTGCAATAATCTAATTAGTACACATTGGTTTGCATGGAACTTAAAAATGACTTCATTATTCTCGTGGTCAAGCAAGGTGCTTCTGTGAGAGAAGAAAGATTCACCCTTTATTCTTGAGAAGATTGGTCCATTAAAAGAAAAAAAACTTTCTATCTTAATTTGAAAGCCTTAAATTGTTACCCAAAATTTAATCATGCACAACCAAAATTAACAAAGACAAGATTCTTATATCCAAATTAACCATTGCATACTTTAAAAACACATGCAACCAGAGTGTTCTTTGCCTAGCTTCTTGTTATTTTTGGATGAGTTAACCTTGAATTTGATGTTTTAATAGGTAATTTGACAAGTGGCATATTGTATTTTGTAGCTATGATGTTTATAGTTCAAATAATTTAACCCGTTTATGAGTTAAACCTACAAGGATAGAACATAATGCACTTCTCATTTTTAAAAATATGATCCAACTTGAGTTTTTCTTGATGATTGATCCAACTTGAGCTTTTCTTGATGATTGATCCAACTTGAGGTTAGCCATCAAAAAAGATCAAAAGTATTACATGGAATAACATGCATGGTCTGCCGTCTGCCTACTTTTTTATTGGTAGAGAAAAAGATTAATATCTGGCTGTTGTCACCATGGTGAAGAAGACATTATAGCAAGTACTAAGGAATGAGTGTCCATATAATTTGAACCCCAACTGGACAATTTCACAGCCACACTACACTCCTACCAATGAAAGAGCTGTAAAAAAAATGCATTTTTTCAATGAATCCATTGGTTTTCCAGATGTTCTGAAGCTTTCCTTCTTTTGGAATCATTTTGTGCACCAGTATCAGTTGAAAGCAGATTTAAATTGTTGTCATCATCCACAACTTCATCCTCATCATGAATTCTTCGAATAAAATGAACCTTGGAAAACAATTGACTTTATAAACGCATCATCCTCTTCTTCCAATTTCTTATCCTTTTCCCGAGTTGTACATTGCAGGGCCTTGAGCATTTCATCCACACTCACAGAGTCACAGTTGCATGTCTTGATTTCATTGGTTTCATCTCATCCAGTGCAGCACGTATGTCTTTTTCTCTTTCTGAATCCAGTGTTCTGTTCTCTAAAGATTTCATTGTGTCCCCCATCTCCCCTGTATCCCTTTTTCTCTTCTCTTCCTTTCTCTCGTCCTTCTTCAAAAACAAAATACCAACTCCTTATTGTGAACCTCTTTGACGATGAGGCAACGCTGACAAGAGAGATTGAGAGGGAAAGCAGGTGATGATGGTGGTGGTGTTGCAAAGGAGCATGTTTCTGTTACAGTTGCAGCTTGCAGCTGCAACTGAAGAAGGGGTCGTTTTTGAATTGCCTGGAATATAGTTATTTTTAAACTTATTTCAGTTCAAAAGTTGGTCTGTTAAGCAGTTGGCTAGTCTGCCAGTCCAGTTGTAATGGTTGTAATACCAACTATATTAACCGCACTAATTAGAAGCTCGAGTTAGTTTTTTGGTGGATCAATCCTCTCCCTCTTTTTCTCTCTCTTCCCTTCTTTTCTCCCCTTTCCTCTCTTCCGTTCTCTCTTTCATTTCCGTTCCCCTGCAACTCGTTGCAACCAAGCTGTAAATGGGAAACCGAATATAGGTCGATGGCGACTGAAGGAAGATAGACAAGTTTTAGAGTTTCTGGGGATTCTCTGCCACGGTGGCTCGGTCTAACGAGTCCTGGAGTGAGAATGTGACCCCATGCGCTTTTATAAGCTCAAAACAGCAGACGCAGAGGCTATGAGAGAAGGAGATGAATGAGAAACATAAACCCAATCTAACACAATCTCTAGATCAAACTTATCCTAATCCAATTCAAACTCCTTCCATCTTATTTCAACCACCCATATTCCCTAATAGAAACAGAAGACTCAATGCCTCGAATACGAACAAACTAAAATTTAAAGAAAAAAAACCAAGAAATATAGCCGAAGAGCAGGGGGAAAGGAAAAATTTTACCTTGAGAAGATCTTTCCAGGATCCTTCACATGAAACCCCATTCTGGCAAGGATGCACAGTCCGAAACTGGCCGGCGTCAAGCTTCTTATTGATGAGGCCGACCTGAAAATATATATAGTAAGACGGCGGCAAATCCACCCTGATCTCCTCAACGTCGAGCCACAAGAACAAACGCTTGACTCTAATTCCCTTGAGATTTGTGATCGAACCGTACTTGAGGGTACCGGTGATCTTCCGTTCGTAGTAAACCAAGTAGTCAAACTGAATGGAACAAGGTTTCTCCATCTCGACGACGAACCTTCCATCATTGGCGAAAGAGAAGTTCCTCACCGAGCTGGGTAAGAGTCCACTCGGCAGCCCGAATTGGGGGAGGAGATCGAAGACCGTAGTGCCATTAGAGATTGGGAAGGGTGAGGATGCGAATGCCGCAGCGGACAACAGAGTCAGAGAGAAAACAAAGCGCAGAAGGGCTTCCGGACAGGGAACCATCGTCGACCGTGTAAGCATAACTGGTGATGGAAGGAAAGGATTGGAGGAGAAACATAGAAGAGTCAAGCTCGGAAGTTTCTCTCTCGACGTCAGTTGCTGAGTCTGGAACCGGAACTGCTTGTAACGACTAACGAATGATCAGATGTTACGAAAACAGAGAAGTTGATGGATTAAGGAATTCGATGCCACACACGCAATCACGCATCGATCATCAAGAGAAGAGTTTGTCGTTTTTAACGACCAACAACTAACTTACCGTGAATGGGCCCACCATTTTATCTGGTTTATTAGGATCACACTGGAATCCATACCCACCGTTCATTTGGTTTATACAAGTGTCAATGCAAGCGAATACAGACTACAGAGTGCTTTTTGAATAAAAAAAAATCTGTGTTAAATACTTAGAGGCATGGTTTTCAAAACAGGACCGAACCGGACGATCGGACCTGAAAAATCGGGAACCAATTCCGTTTTATCCCATAATTATTATTTTGCCAAAAACCATTGATTTGGTCAGCAAACTGCTGATTTGGGTAGTCAAACCGTTTGAACTGTTTAATGGTTTTGGCCGTTTTTTATTTATTTTTATTTTTTTGTTAGAGTGGGCCATCCATTCAATTCGAACGGTCAAACTGTTCAACCCAGGAACCAAACCCCTGACCGGTTTGTTGTCTGGTTTAGTTTTAAAAACCTTGCTTAGAGGTGTAAATTGGGTTGTGTTACCCACGACCCAAAACGATTTTGGATCGATTCAGCATGGCCCGTCACGATTCTATGGGTCGTGCTAAGCTTGGGGTTTCAAGTCCATGGTTTGGCATGGCACTACACAATTGCTCGCTAGTTTTACCTTTTTTTTGGGGGGGGGGTTATAGAAATACCCCCAACAGTTATAAACAACTATATAGAGGGTATTTATGTATTTTGGCTTTAGGGGAGAAAAATGACAAAAATACCTCTCTAATAGCTATATAATAGCTAGTTTGGGGGGCATTTGGGTAAAATGATAAATGGCCAAAATACCCCTCCCAACAACTAAAAAGACAACTAGTTTTTAAGGTATTTTGGACAATTGAATTATTTTCAATTCCTATAAATAGTCATGTCCTCCACCATTCTGAATACACAATACCCTCTCTACTCTTTATTTTATAGGAAACAAAACTCTCACCTGCCTCTTGTTTGTTGTGGGCAAACCATTTGTTGCCATTCTATCAACTCCCAAACAGCCAAAGTGAGGTGTGGGAGATTAAAAAAAAAAAAAGGAATTGTCATTGGGGTTTATTTTGAATGTTTAAAGAACAATGAAGGATAAAATTGACCGAAAATGAGTAGTTTTGGTATTAAGAAAAATTATAGGGTAAATTACAAAGACCCCCTGTATTATGGGGTCTGTGACAAAAACCCCCTATACTTTGTTTTGCGACAAGATCCCCCTATACTATGACCGTGAGACAAAGACCCCCTTCCTTAGCCTTCCGTTAAAAAAGATGAAAAGTCCATTGCAATATTTTTTAATCCCCACACTACTCTTGTAATAACTATTCTGACAATTTTAACCCTCTTTTCGTGTTTTATACGTTTTCTCACCTTATTTCTCCTTGGTGACCAAGCCCCGAGTTACAGTAGCAAAGGACATCTCCCTTGCTAATCAGTTACCATTCTTCCTTTCCTCCAATGTCCAGCTTTAGACTCAACTAGTTTTGTGCTTTCATGGGGATTGAGAAGGATTAGAATCCTCAGCATTGATTGAAACTCTGAATCCCGTAATGGGTTCTCGGTTTCAACTTCTGGGTGGGTTTCTGTATTTACAGTTCAATAACAGTGGTGTCACAGAATGTATCAGGAGGTGGAACTATTGAAGGTACTGTCTTAATTAATGGAAGCGCTTCCATTGGGAGGATAGACCATGATTTTATTTGTGCCACAATGGACTGGTGGCCACCAGAGAAATGTGACTATGGGACTTGCAGCTAGGATCATGCTTCTATGCTCAATCTGGTAAGTTCTATCTACTGGCTATCGATTTCATTTTCCATCTAAATTTAAGTACACATTATGATATCGTTTAACTGGAAATGGGCTAGAAATTTTATTACTCTATAGTTCCTGTTATCAAATCCCATACCCTGTTTAATGTGGGTTTCTCAATCTGTTTTTCTCTCCCCTCTTTGGTTTTTATTCCTGATAGTTTCTGAAATATGCATATTTCTTCTGCTCTTTACAGGATCTTAACAACACTGTTTTGTTAAATGCAGTGAAAGGTACAGAATTCTGATAGTAATTGAGAAACACTTTTTCTATTTTCTTAATGGCCAATGGGGTCTTTGTTTAACAGCTAAAGTTCAGGGGGTTTTTGTCGCAAAAAAAAAGTACAGGGGGGATTTTGTCACTGACCACATAGTACAAGGGGGGTCTTTATAATTTATCCAAAATTATATAATTCGTGTGTAACATCCGTACCAATGGAGTATAAGGGCATGTTAACGGTAGGGGAAGATTTTGTCTATTATAAAAAAAAAAAGAGTAGTAATTTTTTCAAACAGTAGGGTAAGTTTTTTTCGATTTGATAAATGATAGGGTGAGTTTTTGTTTCCTATAATAAAAAAGCCCCAACGTAAATTGAATGGTTAAATTATAGTATAGCATATAGGGTGGTATAATATTTTTTCTTATAACAACCATTAATTATGATAATAAATAATAATTATTAAAATTAATAATTTCTATTTTATTTTTTCCATTGATTTTACTTCCCTCTATGATGTTATGATTCTATGCAAAGGGTCACAAAAATAATTTTACTTTTGACACAAAAAAGCAATTTGACTTTTGACACAAAAATGATTTTAGCACACTATGGGGGTGTTTGAAATTATGTTCATCTCGTGGATGGACCGTTTTGGTCCACTCCATGAGATGAAAAACAATGTCCGGTTTGGTGTGGATGGGATTGGTCCAAAATACGTGGACTGGCCCCTATCCACACCTCAAAATTTCTTAACATTATTTTATTGTGCTTGCACTCCGTCCACACCTATTTTCCATTCTTATTGATATAGTACATCACCTCTCATTTTGCCCTACACCATTTTACTATTGCAAGCTCTTCTCCATCATCGTCTACTCAAGGGAAACTATCCTCTGCTGTTGTGCTCCACCGCAAGGGGAAACTCATTTACAATAATTTGTTATTTCATTTATTTAAATAGTAATCTTTTAAAGTTTTTTATCAATAAATAATACTTTTTATATGAATATTAAAATAAATATTTATTGGTTAATATTAATTTATTGATTATATAAAGTGTAACAAATTAGTCATTTATGATCAACTGTGTTGATCACTTCATAAATTGTATGAGATACATAAAATCAAAATGTGTGGTGTGGATGTCCGCGCCTATAGAACGCCACTATAGGGTGTGGACTAAACCGTTCTACACAATTTGTCCACGATTTATAACAACTATGGATTGTGGTGTGGTGTGGATTCATCTCTACCACAGTGGTGTGGTGTGACGTGGACTACTTTACACCCACCGATTTCTTATCCACATTAAAGAACAACCCCTACATCTAGCAATTTAATTTGATATGAACACACCATAGGTGATAGGTAGGCTAAGATTTGATACGTTGGTATTTGAAATTGAAGAAGATCTTATATATTTGAAAATGTAATTGTCCATGTCAACCTACTCACTTTTGCTTCCTTATCCCTTTAGAATTTTGTGGTTATTTATTTAAAAATTAAAAAATAAAATAAAATATGGTATGTACAATCATTTCATTTTCCTTTTATTATGAAACATGTAATTACTCCCTTATAAAATATGGTTATCTTTTAACACTAGCTTGTGCATCACATGGGGTTCTTCTAGTGTATTTATATTTTATATGTATTAGTGTAAGAGTATACATTATGCACTTGTGCAAGTAAGCATTAATCATATATGATATATGGTATTCAGATTTAATTTTTATGATTAGTACCAAACTAAGACAAGTATTCACTTTATATACTACTAATGTAGAAGTATGTACTATGCACATGTGCAAGTGAATTGTAAATATATAAGTTACCCTTGTGTTGTGAAATTTTAACTTATTATGATTTGCAACAAAATCAAGGCAAGTTTCTGGCTTATATGTTATAGATTAGTGTAATGGCATCTGCTAAGCACATGTGCATGGTAAATGGTAAAAATATAAGTTAACATTATATAATCAAACTTAAAATTTATGAACTACATCAACACCAAGGCAAACATCTACTTTATATAGTATATACATAGGATAGGTGTATTCACAATTTTAAGACAAATTTTATAATGTTATATCCTTAAAACATCATAACTTTGTCTATGCATATACAATCATCATCATCTAAGCCTTGTCCAAACTGTAAGTGTTGGATACATGAATCATGTTTTGAGTGTAAATAATTCCTACTACTTCAATCCATGTCCTTTTCAATTTGTCCTTAGTCCTAGACCATTCAATTTGCAATAAATTGCTTCTTTGGTGCCATATTGTTAGAATTAATTAACATTAATCTAATCTTAGAGTGTATAAAACTATAACATTTCAACAAAAAGTAGTGGAATTAGCTCAACTTGATATCAACATGAATGAAAGTACCCAAAATCATTAGATTGGGTCAGGGTTTTTTTTTGGTAAATGATTTGGTCAGGGTTGAACTTAACCTAACCTAACCTACTAGAGTTGCACAAGTGCACATAATCCAACCAAATGCATTATGGTTTAGGTTAGGATTTAAGGATTTAGGAGTTTAGAGTTACACTCTATGTTTTAGGGTTTAGGGTTTAAAATTTAAGATTTAGGGTTTAAGATTGAGATGGCAATTTCCACCCTATTTGACATGTAGCCACCATACCTAGGGGTGCTACTTAGTAGGCCCAACCTGAGCCCAAATCGACTCAACTCAAGCCCAAGAATTCAGGCTTTTTTTTTTTATTTTTAAGGCTGGGCCTGGGCCTGGGCCTAGCCCTTAGGTAGCCCGAACCCAACTTGACCTTGTCCCAACCCAAGCCTAGTCCAACCATACACATTCATACATACATATATAGATATGTATTTACATATATACATACATATTTGTATACATATTCACATATATACATACATATATGTATACATATTTGCATAAATGCATACATACAAATACTTTTGGACAATGTTCAAAGTTTTGATACATATTGGGCCGTATCGGAGGCTTCCCAATACGCCCTTACAGGGGTGTTTCGAGGTCTCGACCGGTTTATGGGGTGGACGAAACTTAAACCGGCCCCTCTAAACCAAATTTGAAAAAAAAAATAAAAAAAATATATATCAATACTACCCGATACGCCTCTACCAACGTATCAAGCATATCGATATTTTGAACCTTGCTTCTAGAGAGGGTTCACTAGCCAACCCAAGTGCATCAAATTAGAATGTAGGTTGGGCTCGGGTTGGGAAGATTGGGCTTGCTCTTTGGCTCGAGCCTTAGGCCCAAATCATAGGATTTGGTCTAGGTTGACTATAAACCCGACCCAGCCCACTTGACTTGCACCCCTAACCATACCTTCTTCAATGAGGCAATTTTTTTATTTGAAAAATGGATTTTGGGGCAATGATGGGTTTTGATATTTTGGAACATGTATGAGTACAAGTAAGATATGGTATTAGGCTAAACCCAACCCACCTTGACCTATATATTGAATTTACTAAAATACCTGAGTGCGTATAATTAAATTGTTGTAAGGCATATGAACTTATGGCTCGTATGTTGAATTTTAATAATGTTTTGAATCTTTTGTGAAAGATAATTGATAGTGATGAGGGTTTAACTTGCCACCAACAAGATTGTGACCCGTGGAGACATCGGAAGACTTGGCAACACCTTGGGTGTCCTTAACAAATAATAAATACTTAGTCTGATCTCCCTTGACAATGCTTGCTGAGGACCAATCTAACATCCAAGATGAACTAAGTGTAAAAGGAAACACACCTTGACAATCTGATTTGGCATAAGAAGAAACACAACCGAGCTGCACCGCGTGTACTTAATGACAGCCATCTTGCAATGCAATCATCCCATTTGCCCACTCTATCAAAGAGTGGATCTCAAGCTTTCTCCACAAACACTTGAATGTGACATACAAATGACCTAAATGTGCCTAAATTTACCTGGTGTTTTACCCATTATCACTATGTGTTGGTTAACATGAACACCCCACCCTCTTTAAAGGTAAATTCTAAAACTTGAGAGTTACATTGCATTTACTGCTCCGAATTTACTTTGTCTCGAGGAGCACATTAAATCTAACATTCCTTATTTGAAAACTTTGATCGTCAATAAATTGATGCCCCCCAAAAGTGATGAAGTCTCTGGACGAGCTTGGAGATATCCTATAAGAAGGAAACGAGGTTAGAGGGCCCGGGGTGATATCTTGGGCTTGTAGCTCTGACGATTAATTCAGTACCGAGTAATCTATGGGGTGGTTGAGAATTCACTATGTCATAAAGTATGAATTGAATGCTAACCCGCCCCTTAAATAGGATCCGGGGTACCTATCAAAGTGTATACATGTTGGAAAGATGAAGGACACCTAGAGGTTGCTTTGCTTCGGTGGAGCTCAGGTAAGACACCTAGGGATCTTCCAGGTCACCTGTTACTCGAGCTTAGCCACATAGTGCTCAGTCTAGACACCTGTGGCCTGTTTCAAGCCAATTGGTATCCGGTCGAGACACTTGGGATTCGGTTCAGGCACCTGGAGCCTAATCAGTGTTACCTGTTTAGCCACCTAAGACATGCATTAGCCACTTGGTGAATAGTTGTGACATGCAGTGGTGATATGTCCTCCATATCTTCAATGCATGAAGTGGTCCCGAGATCAGTTACTTGGTAGGTTCACCTTACATATTGACAATCTTGTTACATATGTTGCCAGGTGGTCACTTGATGGACAAGTGTCGGAGTATGGAGCTCTCTTGAAAGGGAGCTTTTCATGCTAGGGAGGAGCTCTCTTGGGTGGGATCTTGTCTCGATAGGGAGATCTCCTCGAAGGCCGGAGGTCAGTGAAGCCCATATGTACAAGCTTATCTAAGAAGTCTAAGATGGACTTATATGTCACTGAGGTGATTCTTATCCTTTGAGACAACGACAAGACGATGTTCTCTAAGCTGAAGGCAAGACTATCAATTCAACCAAACGTGCCACGTGTTCAGTAGGTCGGAGGTCAGACTTACACTCATCACTTGCCCCACTTCTGAATCCGATGTAACTAAGCTCGGGTGAAGAAAGTACCTGACTACGTCGCTTGTTTTGGTGTTGATTCTTTTGTTACCCCTGCCTCCTTGTTTGGTGATATGTTTGGACGAGTTCCATGAAGCGTTCCACCTGTCATGCGTAAACTTGAAATAGTGTCGATTAACCATTTTCGAACTTAAAAAATGCGCTAAACTGATTCGGGACCTCAAGAAACCCAATGGTCACAAATCTGAATCGTTGAAACATTTGATTGTGGTCGTTCATCCTCCACCCATTTCGGCTATAAATAGAGGCCCCAGGGGGGACCATTTGCACATTCATTCTTTGGAGTGGTCCTGTTGATGTCAGAGAGCTCGTCCTTGAAGCTTGGTTTGCCCCCCATTCCAGTTCGTTCATCTTTGTTCTTAGCTAGTCCCGAGTGAGTTATCTCTAACTGAGTTTCTTTTCTTGTTTGTCGAGTTCTTTTTCCTTTTCATTTAGTATTCCAATGTCAAGTTCCACGGCAGAAGATTTTGCCGAGATGGGAAGAGCCGAGCAAGAGTATAGAGAGGTTGTGGAGTCGGCCTCTCAAGCTCATAGGGATTCGGGGCAGCTCACCTCGGTTCCCAGTGAGCATGCCTCCATCCCAAATCTGCTCATCATCAATCCCACTGAGCCATTTTCCCCTTCTCAATCTACTTTAGCCAACCTGCAAAGGATCCAGCTTCTTTACGGGGTCATTAACGAGTTTCAATTTAGGCTCTCTACTCCTAATGAGACCCCTTGGCACCATAGTGACAATGAGGTTTGTGTATTTGAATAGCACTTCATTGCGGGGGTAAGGTTCCCCTTACCTCGTATAATCACCAACGCTTTGCGTATCTTCCTCGTCACTTTGGGGCAGCTCACCCCAAATGCCATTAGAATAATTATCGGTGTCATCTCGGCTTGTCATGCACATGGCATCCCCATCGACATCCGAGCTTTCATCGCTCTGTGTCTTATTAAGCACACTCTAGGGGATGAAAAGTTCTTCTATTTTACTTTCAAGTTCGATAGGAAATTCCTAAAAGGTCTCCCCAACAAGGTTTCAGATTGGAAATCAAAGTACTTTTTGTTGTTCACGATGACCCTTGGCACTTCATTAACCAATGGGGTGCAACCATCACCAACCCTGGGGCCCGTTCTTGTCCTTAGAGGCACATGATCAATTGTAGGAGCTTGCATGTCTCGGGTTGAAGATTTATGATTACTTGATCGATGATGCTCTCCTGTGTGTTGGCCTAAGCCAATGACGTCGAGGTAGTTAAAACTTAGTTCCTGTCCCTTTTGTTGCTTTCTCCTTTCCGAGTTGTTTTTAGTATTGACCTTGTTCTCTTTTTTTTTAGATCCAAGTGTAGATATGGATCGGCTTATTGGCATATTGACAGGTCCAAGGAGGTCGAGGCTGAAGAAGAGGAAGACGATGGAAGGTGAGTCATCCTGAGCTATAGTCAATCAACCTGCCACCAACTCGATTGAGATCATTACTGTGGAAGATGAAGTTCTTCCGACTTCTACAACCGAGGTGTAGGTTCAGCAGGAAGAAACTTCAACGTAGCTTCTTTTTGAAATCGTCCCAAGTATCATCACTCGGTCTCCTACCATGGCTCCGACAAGAGAGTGATCCTCCGCCTTGCACCCCCAGCACACGCCCATCTAGAACCCCGATTGGACAGTTTGCAATGGCGACTTCGTGAGAGATCATGTGGTTGCCCACGAGCTAAGCAGAGGTGCGGTGTTGTCGACGTCTTGGGAGGAGATAGAGAACCTCCCCTTTGATGTTTCAGAGACTCATCTCTTCTACATCATAAAGGTAAGTTCTGCTCTTATTCTTTTTGTATTGTTGATTCATTCGAGTTGTTGACTTAGGCTTTTGCTTTCTTAGGCCAATGCCATGGCCCAAGGGGTTTGTGCCCGAGCTCGTAACTAGCAAGACTGAGTTGATAATTTGGCTCAGATTGAGGAGGTTTACCTATGCTAGCTCAACAGTTTTGCAATGGAAAAGGCCCAAATTGAAACTAACTTTGTTGTTGTTAAGGCCAAGCTTGAGCATGAAGCCATTGGTCTCCGATCTTTCGTTGTTGAGCTGAGACAAAAGCTAGAGGCTTCCAACTCAGAGTGCTAGAAGTCAACCTCCAAACTCAAGGCCAACACGGAGAGGGAAGAGGCCTTGAAGGCGAAGCTCACGGAGCATGATGCCGAGATGCTTGATTACACCGTCCCTTTCGTTAAAAAGGGTTTCAGACTTTGCAAGCTCCTCTAGCTACTGTTCCTAACCGTTTAATCTCTAAGCTGAAAGTAGAACAGGCGCCTGTAGATATGATCTTGGCAGCCGATGTGGAGAGCGAGCCCGAGGAGGAAAATGGAGCTCAGCCAACGGCTGGCAATGTTGAGTCTACCACCCCCAACAACTAGGTGTCCGGTGATCAGGCCTCCCAATGATTTGTTTGTCTGTCTTCCTGTTGTACTCTCGAGCTATTGAGCTCGACAAAATTTAATATATTGTACAAAACTTTCCTTAGCAATGGAAGTGCATGATTTCTGCTATTTCTGTGGTTTCAGCTAAGTTTTTTTTGACTGAAGTCACTCACCCATGCGTTTACCAACTTGATTGAGTTATTTGTTACCCCTTTTTCCTGAGATGACTTTCTTGGTATACTCGAGTCATCCTAGTAGGGAGCTGACTGAATGCCTCAACACTTTTATGTTTTTAGTATTTCAACACTACGCTAAGTTACGAAAATGAAGTTCCCATCTCGGTTCTATTCCGAACTGAGTTGCAACAAATCTATTGATTGAAAACTCAAAACTTTATTATAATTCCAAGTTCTTATACATAGTACATTCTCAGGTTCATGGTGTTCTAGGTTCTTGGTATAGCTCGCCCACCTAGAGTTTGTAGGTTGTAGGTCGTTGGTCCCAATACCTTGATAACTTTGTAGGGGCCCTCCCAATTCGGACTGAATTTTCCTACTCCCTGCTCAGGTACAATCACCTTCCTGAGGACAAGGTCACCCACTCTGAAACTCTTCTTGTGGACTCGGGCATTGTAATACCGAGCTACCCGTTGTTGATATGCAGTTGTCCTTATGTGAGTTTGGTCCCTTGTCTCTTCAACTAAGTCCAAGTTGTTCCTGAGCTCGTCATCATTGAGGTCTTCCTTATAAGTCTCGGTCCGTAGTATAGGCACTTTAGCTCAGTTGGAATTATTGCTTCTGTCCCATACACTAGGTTGAAGGGTCTCTCTCTTGTAGTTGTTCGACTTGTTGTTTTGTATGCCCATAGCACACTTGGTAGTTTTTCAACCCACCAACCTTTAGCTCTTTATAGCCGAGTCTTTAGTCCTTGTAGTAATGTGCGGTTTGTCACCTCGACTAACCCATTAGTTTGTGGGTGGTTGATCGAGGTGAACTATTGGTGGATGCCCATCTCTCTGCACTAGTTCTGAAATCCAACGTCGTCAACCTGTTTTCCAATGTCTTAGATGAGCACCCATGGTAAACCGAACCTACAAATAATATTCTTCCAGACGAAATTCTGTATGTTCCATAAAGTAATTACGACCAGTGGCTCGATTTCTACCCACTTGGTGAAATAATCTATGGCAACAACGAGTTGCTTCCATTGTCCTAATGTTGCTAGAAAGGGTCCTAGTAAGTCAATCCCCCACTGAGCAAAAGGCCAATGACTAACTAGATACTAGAGGTCGGCAACGGGCTGAAGAGGTACGTTAGCATGACGCTGGAAACGATCACACTCCTTCACAAGGCCGAGCGCGTCTGCTTTCATGGTAGGCCAGTAGTATCCTTGCTATAGAGATTTTTGTGCTAGCGACCTGCCTCCTGTGTGTGCCCCACACATTCCTCCATGTATATCCTAGAGCACACATTCGGCCTCAAAGGGTTTAAGACATCTGTGGTAGGGCTAGGTGAATGACTTCTTGTATAACTAGTCCTTAATGGTCATGTACTGAGCTGACCTCCTTTGTATCTGTCTTGCCTATAGTTGATCTGAGGGCAGAGCTCCTGTCTGTAGATAACTCAAAATCGAGTCCATCCAACTCGGTTCAGGTGCCAACACTGGAACAACCTCGATAGTAGATATATCCAAAATATTGGTCGCTTCAAATCCTCCATGTGCACTATCCTTTTAAAGTTGATATCTGCTAGGTCCATCAAATTTTGATTACATCCCGAGAATGCATCCATAAAGCTCAACAATTCATAGCATGAAGTCACATCAACTAGGCGGTCAATTCGAGGTAACGGGAAGCAGTCCTTCGAGTAGGCTTTGTTCAGGTCGATGTAGTCTTTACAGATTCACCATTTCCCATTCGCCTTCTTGACGAGCACCACATTGCTAGCCCAGCCCAGATACTCGACCTCTCTGATAAAATCAACATCCAACAACTTCTCGACCTCTTCCTCGATTGCCTTTAGTCATTCATGGGCGAACTTCCGCTTTTTCTGCACTATAGGTCTAATTTTCAGGTCAACATTAAGCCTATGAGTTATGACTGAAGAATCGATCCCTGGCATATCAGTCACAGACCAAGCAAAAACATCAGAATTTAAATATAAAATTACCAACCGATCTCGTTGTTCTAGAGGAAGGAGAGAGCCGATCTGCACTATTTTTTCAGGCTCAGTTGCTGAGATGGGCATTGCCACTATTGGCTCGATGGGATGAGCTCGGTTGGCATTCTCATCAACAGGTCAGTCCAGATCGACTATTTCTATCGTGGTCTTCTTGTTGCCTTTAGACGACTTCTTCTTTGTCTTCCTTGGCTTCTTCTCTTTGATGGGTTGTTTTCCCTTTAGCACCACAATGTAGCACTGCCAAGATTCGATCTGGATTCCTCAGACTGTCCCCATGCCGTGTTCTATTGGAAACTTCCTCGCCAAATGAAATGTTGAAACCATGGCGTGAAGGGAGTGAAGTAGTGGTCTCCCTACTATGATGTTGTAGGGAGGTGAATCAACTACTAAGAATTCTGTCATCATAGTAGCCTATCTTGACGCGGTCCCCGCTGTTACTGGTAGGCAGATCTTGCCAAGTAGCATGATCGTTTCTCTTGAGAACCTGACCAGAGGTTGATCAGTTGGGGTGAGTCATTTTCTGTCTAATCTCATTTTCAAAAGCAGATACAAACAACACATTAGTAAAACTACCATAATCAACTAACACTCATTTTACCAGGTAGTTTTCCACCAACAAATGGACGACCAAGGCATTGTCATGAGGGAATCGAACATCCTTTAGGTCATCGTCTATAAACATGATCAACTCGGTGGTTAGGTTTCTTCTCAGTTCGACCTTCCAGATCAGTTTGTAGTTCTCTCATTGAAGCTTTTCTCGCAGTGTGGCTACATCCTACTACTATCGATCCACCTGCGATAACATGGACAATAATTGCTATACCTTATGTGAGGTCGCCCAGATCTTCTTCTATTCCTTCTACTTCTACTTCTGCTTTTCAAAAGGTCGGGTGTCTTTCAAGAATTGCTTCAAGTAACCCTGTGCTATCAGCTCTTCTATTTCATTCTTCAGGTTGAAACAATCCTCAGTATCACGTACCACTGTCTTGTGGAACTTACAATATTTTTTCTAGTTTCTCTTGGTCAAGTTTCCCTTCAACTTCTTGGGCCATTTCAGATATTCTTCTTTCTAGATCTGCATCGGAATCTGACCATGGGGGCGTTCAGGGGTGTATACACCTTGAACTTCCGAGGTGGAGTCCAAGAGCGATTTGACAACCCTTCACCCTTAGAACCCTTAGCCTTCTTTCTTCCTTCCCGTTCATCACCATTCCTCTTGTGCTTTTTCTCTTTATGTTCTTTCTTCATCAAGTATGCCTCCTTGGCGTTCATGTATTTGTTAGCTTGTTCTCTCTAGGTTTTTGCTTGATGTGCATTAACATTACTACAGTTGTTTTGGCATCTGTGACTTGTAGCAAAGTGAGTGATAAATAAATAAGAGAATTGGGTCCAAATACTTATGGACCGAGGTGGCAGCTCGGAGTACCATATTCTGCTTGCCTTTTTTGAATGTATTAGGAAATGCCATAAACGTACTGTCTTTTGTGGCCCTATGAAACAACATAAGGGCCTTAAAATTTTCCACGTGATCCATTGAATCAGTGGTTCCATCATAAGTTTCAAAGGTAGGGGTCTTAAACCCCTTTTGGTCGTGGTTTCGAAAGGATATCTGGAACCAATGGGGATGCTCTAGCTAGGTTGGGTACCATAGCAGTTGACTTGCTTATTGTCTCTAGGTGAATGGAGTCTAGCTTATCTAAATGCCCCCATCATTCACCTTGGTGGTCCTTCGGTGTGTGCGGCCTCCACTTCCTAGTCTGCTCGACCGTTCGTGATTGGTGGGTTCTCGGGGAGTTTGATATGCTCACCTCATAAGAAGCATGGGAACGTCGAGCAGAGAGTTCAGGTTGCTAATGTTGGTTGTGCTTGTCCCGTCCTTCCTCTTCTCTTCTCTTCACACATTCACCCCGATGTCAGTCACGTCGCAAAGGCAACTTGTCTTTGCGCTTAGGGCGTCTTTCATCACATGAAGCTAGGGGATCAGTTGGTGGTGGAGGTGGTTGGTGCTGGTTCACTTGGTGAACGGGTTGCACGACCTGATTTTGCTGGACTAGTGGAATTGGTTGATCAACCGGTGGTGGTGGGTGGTTCTACTGCACCATGGCTTCTATTGCTACATCCCTTGCTGCGTGATGCACAATCTGCACAATTTCATCTCTGGCTTGAACTCGTAGGTTCATGTCTTTTACAATTTGGACTAGATTATTGAATTCCTCACAGGAAACTCCCTCCAATGCCTCTAGAGATGGGGTTCACCGAGAGTGCCCTCGTGAGGTCTCGCCGGAAAAATGGCAAGAGGTCCTCAGGGTGTGTCTAGATGTTTGTGACATGTCGGTAGAGTAAAATTTAGTAGGGGAGATGGCTTTTAGTTACTGATTCCCATAGATGATGCCAGTTGATGTCGCTGAAAAGTGGTGAAGTCTCTGGACGAGCTCAGAGATATCCTGTAAGAAGGAAACAAGGTCAGAGGGCCCGGGGTGATATCCTAGGCTTGTAGCTCCGACGATCAAGTCAGTACTGAATAATCTAGAGGGTGGTTGAGAACTTAGTATGTCATAAAGTATGAATTGAATGCTAACCTGCCCCTTAAATAGGATTCGGGATATCTGTCAAAGTGTATATGTGTTGAGAAGATGAAGGACACCTGTTGTAGCTTGAAACACCTGGAGCTTGCTTTGCCTCAGTGGAACTCGGGTAAGACACCTAGGGCTCTATCAAGTTACCTGCTATTTGAGCTCAACTACATAGTGCTCGGTTCGGACACCTGTGGCCTGATTCAGGCCAATTGGTATCCGATCTAGACACTTGGGATTCAGCTCAGGCACCTAGAGCTTAATCAGTGCTACCTGTTTAGCCACTTGAGACATGCATTAACCACCTAGTGCATAGCTGTGATATAGTGGTGATCTGTCCTCCATGTCTTCAATGCATGAAGTGGGCCCGAGATAGGTTACTTGGTAAGTTCACCTTACATGTTGACAATATTGTTGCATGTGCTTCCAGGTGGTCAATTGATGGACAAGTGTTAGAGTATGGAGCTCTCCTGAAAGGGAGCTCATCATGCTAGAAAGGACCTCTCCTGGGTGGGAGCTCGTCTCGGTAAAGAGATCTCCTCAGAGGTCGGAGATCAATGAAGCCCTTAGTACGAGTTGATCTAAGAAGTTTGAGATGGACTTATATGTTGCCAAGATGATTCCTATCTTTTGAGATGACGGCAAGACGTTATTCTCCAAACTAAGGCAAAACTGTCAGTAGGTCGGAAATAGTTATGTATTTTCTATATATATCAACCAAATAATTCAACATTTTGATGCTTGGTTTATGTTATTTTGCCTTTTATTACTTCTCCATAATAAGAAATGAAATACAAATTCTAGTCCCGACCTGCCTCATCATGAAAGCCCGCCATGTATTCTTCATGCATAACTTATATTTCATCCACGGACCCTTCTTGCCTTATGGCTACACGGTCATACGACCGATGCATCACTAGTGTGGGCCCCGATGTAAGGTAATTCCCTTCAGACGGCTTCACGGAATCACGGCGATGATGGTTGCTTCTTCGGAAGGCTACTCGAGGTCTCTGTTTCCCTTTACACACATTAGCTAAGGCGTCTCTCTTTCTCTCTCTCTGCAGATCGCCCATGGAAGTAACAGAAAAAATAGAAGAAGAGGACGAGGAAGAGATGGGTTGGAGCAGAGATACGGTCCCTCGTGTGCTGCAGATAGTGAGCACGAGACTTCCTCAGAGAGACCTTATCTCTCTCTTACCGGTCAGCCCGTGGTTGTACCGTACACTTTCCTCCTACCATTCTCTCTGGAAGGTACTATATATATATCTCTCTTTTCATGGTTCAGCTTCACTCTCTGAATTAGTTTTCATTTAATGAACAATTTTCATGTATATTTTTTTTGGTAAGTAATGGAAGACAAATTTCATGTAATTCGTAGCATATCGTTGATGGGTTTTCGAGAAAATGGACTAAAAGCCTGTCATTGACTATAATCAGTTCTCCACAGCTTGCATTTGTGGTTCAGCATTGACTCTATTGCTTGTTATAAAAGTTTCATCAGAATAATTAATTTTGGAGAGGAAGCCAATTTTTTTTTTTTTTTATATTCATTCAATTTGTTGATTTACATTGAATGAATAAATTTCTTTTCTTGTTTGAATTTTTAATAGTATATCTTGGATGGGTCCCATGAAAGTGGATCAAAAACATATCTACGAATGTAAGTAGTGTTCAACGGCTGGTACAACATAGCCTGCGATACCTGGGTCTTGAAATTTCATCAAATGAACTGTTTTTGGTTCTGGTTAGAACCCAACTTGTTCCAATCCATTGAATCAGTTTAACTTAGTGAGTAGAATTACGTTTTCTTCAATAGTTAATCGCATATTTTCAATGCTTTCTATAACAATGGGTTAAAAGCATACTTATGAATATAGACCAGCTTACTTTTGTTGATCCAACATGGCATTTTGTTATATGGCTCAAAGAACTTAGTTGGACCTTACCCAAGTTTTTCAAATCCGTTGAATCAGTTTTACTTAGCAGGTGGAATTATGTTTTCTTCAGTAACTAATCACATTTTTTGATGCTTTCTATGACAGTGGATTAAAAGCCTATCTATGAATGTAAACAGCTTTCTAAAGCTTGCACTTGTTTATTCAACATGGTCTTTTGTTATATGGCTCTAAGAATTTATCTGGGTTAATTGATTTAGCATCTGGCTGGAACCCACACTGTACAATGTGTGTGGATGAGAGAGTAAATAGTTTTATGATTTGACTTTGATAATGTTGTATTGTAGGTTCTTGATTTGCATGAGATGAACAATGCTGGTGAACGGCTGATTGCTGCTCTTTCACTGGTTTGTATTATTTATCTTTGTGTCAAATTTTATGGAAGTTTACATTAGAACTGATTGGAATGAGTTTCTCCTTGCTACCAACGATGATCCCAAATTGGTGACATAGACATTCGCTTTTTCAGCCCAGATACCAACATATTAAGCAGATAAACCTTGAGTTTGCACAAGATATTGAAGACAAACATCTCATTCAACTTAAGGGCAAGGTAAGGTTCTAATTTTGATTCAGGTTTATATGTTACTTTGTCTTCTTGAAGAATAGGAAGATATTTATTGGCATTTTCACTTGAGAATGCAGATAAATGTAGCTTAAGGTCAGATAGTAAGTATTTATTTATTTAAACTTTTACAATACTGCATGGAAGAGTTGGACAAGAAATATGATTAAAACTTATTTTACTTTTCTGTCCTTTCATGTTAGTTGCCTTATTAATTCACTAGTTTGTTCTCAATGATATGTTTGGATCAGTTCAAATTGAATATAAATTGATTATCTTTCATGAGAAGGATAGACATTATATTGATAAAAAAAAAGGATAGACATTATATTTGTACTTTCATTCTTTTGATTGAATCTCAATGCTTGAAGGAAGGTAAGAGGGATATATTTCTGGCAAGACATGCAAGAACATTGGGAACCAACTTTAATTGCTCATTCGAGTGGGTGCCAAGGTCTGCAAACTGTATATGGCTGACCTACTAGCAAGGTCAGGTTTGGGAGCCAACATGAATTGCCAAGGTCTGCAAATTGTATGGCTGACCTACTAGCAATGTCAGGTTTGGGAGCCAACTTGAATTGTTCATTCAAGTGGGTGCCAAGGTCTGCAAATTGCATTGGTGACCTACTAGGGAGGTCAGGTGTTCCAATTTGTAGTTTATGTTGGGGTGAAGCAGGAACCAAAATTACTATGTAGATGCAGATTTCATTTGTCAGCTTATGTTGTTTTTGCAGTTAGAGTGTACACCATTTTAAAGTTGGTTTTCTACTATTAAAGTATTAATAAAATTATTGAAGTACTGTTACTTATCAAAAACATAATGCATGAAGATTTTGATATACTTCATTAAGCTTCTTGAGTGACTGTTGGTAATTCTAGGGTTTAACATGGCTCTTTCTCAAGCATAACCTGTGAAGGATGTTAGCAGAAGAGGACATATTTGTTTGTTAGCTTCCATTGATGTGTATTGTATTTGGAAGGAAAGAACCATGAGGATATTGAGTGTAAAAGAAGATTAAATGTCATGTTGAGGGGAAGAATGCTTATTTTCTCTTACCTATAAAAAATGCTATTTTCTCTTACTTCCTCCATTCCGGAAGGAATTTTGCAGTTCTAAATGTAGGAGTTTTTGAAGTGTTTATCATGGAACCGTCTATGATTAAACCTTCAATCATAGTTATCAAGATGAAACTAGGGGACAAGGGAGTACCGAGTACCTAACTGCCTAGGCATCGCCTAGGTGATAGTTTTTTAAACCTAAATCCTAGGCTAATTTCCTAGGTTTTGTAGCAACCATCAATCATCGTTTACTAGTAATTAGCAATAATCCTCATCAAATAAGTTTGAACTTCATTTCTAAACTAGAATATCAACATATCTGTTAGAAGATTGTCCTAGAAAGGGAAGAAAATAAAATAAAGAAGAGATGAAAGGGTGGCACCTTTGTTTTTGTCCTAGAGAAAGAAGAAAAGAAAGGGTCAGAAGAAGAAGAAGACATACCTCAGTTACTCTTATGCGCCTTGAGTGTTTAACGGATAAAATCTTCCTTGCTTAGTAGTTGAGGTTTTCAAGTGTTAAAGAGTTCAGGATACTGTCCACTGACTTGTGCCCTCACAAAAAGAAACTAGTATATGAATTATGAAAATATTATGACTGATAAAAAAATTATGAAAATATTATAAGTGTAACAACATCTTTTCTAATATTATATACTCACAAAAAAAAAAGAAAAAATATTATAAGCGCCTTGTACAAAAGGAACTAGGCATTTAGTGAAGGCAACCCTCCATAGGTTCTTAGTCGCCTAGGTGGTGCCTTTGACAGTTTGCTTTCATTGATGTAACTTTTTTGCAAATGGACATTGACTTTTCTTATAATTATTGATACAATTCGTTATCTTTACCATACAAAAATTGCTATTATAGTGATAGTTGTGGGCTTGACAGTGCATGGAGGCACTTCAAGATTTGGAATCTCTAAATCTTAATGGCTGCCAGAAGATCTCTGATAAGGGATTTGAAGCTGTAACTAGTGCTTGCCTTAAACTCAAGGTGTTATCCATCTATTGGAATGTGAGGTACTTGATGCTCACCTGTTTGTCAACGTAGTTGTTGGATTGAGGTTATTTATTGCTACTAATGAGCTGTGAGATATTGTTTTTCTCAGGGTGTCAGATTTAGGCATAAAGCATATGGTGGATCACTGCAAATATATAGTTGATTTAAACTTGAGTGGTTGTAAGGTACTTGATTTCTACATTGTATATGCTTATATCTGCATCTTTAATGCTCTTTCACACTTAGATTTGAAAATATCATTGTCATCATTTTGTCACATCCACATTAAAATTGGGTACTGTAAATGTCTGTATGCATTATTGATATGAAGCTTTTTTTTTTTTTTTTGTTTTGTCTAGAACATGTTGCTCTCTTAATCACATGTTTCACCATTTTCAGAAGAAATTGTATAATAACATTTTAAACCATAGATTATATCTATCTTATTGGTGCCTTATGTGGAAAAATCTGATTAAATTGATTTCTTTTCTAAGAAATAGTTTCAAATGAGAGATAAGATTTTCACCCTCCTCCTTCTCTCTCTCCATTTTGTTAAGGTCTCAGTCAATATCTCAGTTGTCCTTGGGACATTAGTAGTAGACTGGTATCATTTCATATTTACCTTTTTTTGTTGTTTAAGCTACTTTTTTCTACCTTCCTAATGGCAGGGTCTTGCTATTAGACCTTGAGTGTATTTGTGGTCCTGATGTTAGACCTCATAATGGATACCTGGCTCCCTAGAAATGAATTGATTGAACTTAAATTTTAGCTGTTATTAGAACACATAGCAATCAACCTAAGGATATAAGTGAAGCCTTTGTTGGGTCTAAAGATAAACTAAGTGGTACAACATGCTTTAGAGGAAGGAGGTTTGTGCGGCACCTTGATGAGCTTTTACAGAAATGGAAGAAGCCAGGGGAGAGAAAGTGAAGAGGGGACTTAAACCTGTGCAGAATTGTTATCCCTTTACAAGGTTGAAGTTAGCCAAATCGTTGGGTTATGGAAGATTAGTTATTGAAGGAGATTCGATATGGAGTTGTTATCCCAACCATATGGAGTTGGCTACATGAATCCTGTTTCGTCAATCTGTTCTATTTAAAGCCATATCCACAAGTTATAATTGGAGATGGATGGAGAGCATTGAAACTAGTCTTTGGACGCATGTGCATGCAATAAGAGAGGCTAGATCCTTGGTATCCAGTGCAAATATCTTATTCAGATGGGTTCCAAGATCAGCCAACTCTGCAGCAGGTTCTTTGGTAAGGAGTCGATGAAGAAGATCTAAACTGGGTTTCTGTCTTAGGGCAGAAAATTGGGAAATCTTGTATGGGTTGTGGTAGATCATGGGATGGGGGGTGCAGCTAGATAAATTATGTCTAGCTCTTGTATTTATCATTTCTACATCTTTAATGAATAAAATTGTGTTTGTTAATGATTATATGTTTGTGTATGTTTTTGTACTCTCTCTCTCTCTCTCTCTGCCTGTCTGTCTGTCTCTTCATTTGAATTAGATTTTGCATCTTGCTGCAGCATTAAAACTGTATCTTTGTTAACCACGTGTTGAAGTAATTCCCTGCCCTGCTAATTGGTCCTTAACCATCCATTTCAATTTGGCTTAAGGATTAGTGGTCATTATTATGATCTATCCTTGTAGTCATAGTACTTGGTGAGAAATAAACATAACTAGAAGAGTTTCCCATCTTTTTGGGGTAAATAAATTTTTGCACATAAATATCCTGAAGTAGCTTGGGTTGTTAGAACCAGTGGGAGTGATACAGTTGACTAATGGTAGTGCAGGGTTCAGAAACTTTAGTGATTGCCAATGTTGTAATCAATTAACAAAAATTAGGAAATTCTCTATCATGTTTGATTGCCATTTTTTTGATTGGTTGTCTGGTTGCAATTTAGAAAGCAGTGCTGTAATAAGACAGTTTTTTATTGTTTCTTTAATGGAAGCTATGCTTTCAAAAAAAAAAGCTATTTAAGTGTAAGTGTGCTCTTTGATTGTATTTTATATATTTTGTCCAAAAGGAAAATTAATATGATTTATAAAGAACAGACTTGAATGTGTGGAACTTAAAAAGTAAAGTAAACAAATGCTGTTGGGGTATCTAGAATGGTTCTTTTCTTATTTTTTGAAAAAGCAAAGTATTATATTGTCTCTAGAATGGTTCTATTTAGTCTGGAATCTGAAATATCCCTGTACAATGGATAATACATGGTACTTTCATCACAAGATATCTAGAATATCTTGTGATACATGGTATCTAGATACATGGTATCTAGAATGGTTCTTTTCTTATTTTTTGAAAAAGCAAAGTATTATATTGTCTCTAGAATGGTTCTATTTAGTCTGGAATCTGAAATATCCCTGTACAATGGATAATACATGGTACTTTCATCATAAGATATATTTTGTCTTCTTTTTTCTTATGCATGTATAATCATGTTCTGAATTCATCTCCAACTATTTAATTTTAAGATTTGTTATCTTGCAAAGATCTTTTGCTGATAACATTATATTCGATGTCATGCACAGAATATCACAGACAAAAGCTTGCACCTAATTGCCGATAATTACCAAGAGCTGGAGTTTTTGAATCTCACCAGGTATGTAAACAAGTGATTTTGATTTCTCTTTATCATGGAAAAGGGCTCCTTTCCAGGTTATTCTTATTCTTAGTGGTGTCTATTTTTAGAAAATGGTTTACTACCAACAGGACTTCATCTACTACTCTTTCTACTTTGGGAACAACCTACTCATCCAACAAATCGAGTCAGTTTCCAATTAATTCAAATAAATGATGCTTTTTGTTGTTGATAAACCAAAAGAAAAATGAAGGAATCCAATGTATCTGTTTTTAAGTGCATGCTTTTATTGCTATTATAGGGGCCATTACTTGGTGCAACGGTAAAATATTACCCAATGTTGGTCCCAGCTATGGGGTAATTGAACCCATTTTGTCATGCTTGTGAGCCCAAGATTTTACCATTACACTAAGTAATGGCCCCCAAAGACTGGTTCCTAAATGGAGCATCTTGGGTTTGGGGATACAACTCTAGGGCCCCATTAACTTGCAACTTGTTCCTTTTTCAAGAACTAGGTCCAACCATTGAGTGTCTCCCTGCTAAAACTATGGTTGTGCACTGTAATCAGACAACTGTAACCGTCTGATGTGCACATTTTTATAGAACTACTTCTTAACTTTAAGAAAAACTTTTCTCCACTTTCCATTTAAATATTGTATAGCAGTTAGATGATTCTGTACAAGATGATTTCTGATCCAGCTGATCTTGTTGGTAAAACCCATTTGATGGTGGGCTCTAATGCTCCAAACACAGGACAGGTGGCAAGTTATGTGGGCCCTTTAACTGTATATAGGTCCTGTGTACCAAATCCCCCAGCCTTTTTCTTTGATCAGTAACAGAACTTTCCATTAATAAAAAAGAATAAGATACAAGGGAGGGGAGCTAAACTTTTTTAACTCCTGAAGGAGGCCAAAAGCCATCCAAAAGAAGAGCTTGCAGTTACAATTGAGCCCAGAAAACAGAATCCCTATTTACCCCTTGTCTAGCTAACCCATTGACAAAGGAATTTGTAGTTCTCTTCACCCAAGTTCATTTTACATCAATATCCTTTGTCAGCCACTTAAACTTTCTCTTTTCATTGCTGTAATGCCAGAGATCATTTTTGTCTTCCTTTAACCAGCCCACTACAATCTCAGAATCTCCTTCTATGATCAGCTTATATTCAAGTCTTTAGCTCTTTTTACTCCTTTCACAGCTGCCAGAATCTCAGCCGTAAGAGAATCACCTTCTCCAATTGGGCCTGAGAAAAAAGCTATTACATCCCCAAGCTCATTCCTAGGCCATATTTATCAAAGAAAGAAAAAAGACTAGGCCGTTAAGTTAACTCTAGGGTCTTCCTTTTGGAGTGCAATTGAGATTCAAGAATGTAATCTGGAAAGATTTTTGTAATGGTATGTGGTGTAATCTCTACACCAGGATGTAATTTGTGATTCTTATTTTAATAAAATTTCTTTTTCTGTTATTATCAAAAAAAAGTTAACTCTAGGATGGATCTACATGACATGTAAAATAACCAAACTACTTTCCTTTTGTAGTAAAATAAAATTTATTAAAGGAAAAGAAAGTACACCAGTAAAACACAGCTGATCACCAAACTGAACTTATGACCCAAAACATACAAAAATTGCAAAAAGAAAAATAGAAAATTTTCATGATACTTTGGTGCCCAAATTATTGGATCAATCTGTTTTCCCTGTTGTGCTATTATTAGTATATTTACAAATACAAGAATTAAGAATAAAACACCAAGATTCATAAAAGAAAAGAATGGAACACCAAGAAAACAAAGGATGTTATTTGTAAGAAAAAAGCATCACAAAATCATCATTTCTTGTGAACCTTTAAGGAAACAGAAAAAAAAGAATCAAATCAAGCTCCTTGCAAATCCCTTGTCTTAAACCTGAACCAAAAAGTAAATGTAATTGTAATCATTCATGGAGAGAGAGAGACGAGAGAGAGAAAGAGAAGAAGAGGAATATATGATTGAGAGAAAAAGAAAAAAATATCTTCTGGTTGCCGCCAATTCATTATTTATATTAACTTAATATAAAAAGAAGGAGATTACAAGTATGCCCCTGGCGGCACTCCCTAGAAACAAACTAATAAGAAAGAAATAAAATAACTAACTAACAACATCTTAAGCTGACAACCCACTAACAACAACTATAATATAACAATTAAATAATCCTCACAACACTCCCCCTCAAGTTGGGCTGAATATGTCTATCATGCCCAACTTGTCACATAACTCATTGTGCCGCGAGTATGGAAGCCCTTTTGTGAGGACATCAGCGAGTTGTTCCTTGGATTTGACATAAGGGATGCAAATTTCCCTTTTTTCCAATTTTTCCCTTATGAAGTGTTTGTCTACCTCAATGTGCCTGGTCCTCTCATGTAGGATAGGGTTGCTGGCGATGTTTATGGCTGCCTTGTTGTCACAGTAAAGAGACATAGGGTTATGAACAACGACTTCAAGCTCCCATAGAAGATTTTTTAGCCAAAGGACTTCAGCCACCCCATGTGCCATAGCTCTATATTTAGCTTCAGCACTTGACCTTGCTACCATACTTTGTTTCTTGCTTTTCCAGGTCACTAGGTTTCCTCCTACAAATGTACAATATCCACTCGTGGACTTTCTGTCATTCACAACACCAGCCCAATTAGCATCTGTAAAGACTTCCACCTTTAGGTGATTATGTTTATTGAATAGTAGACCTGTTCCGGGATACTTTTTCAAGCATCTAAGAACTCTCTCTGCTGCCTCCATGTGTGGTTTCTTAGGAGAGTGCATGAATTGGCTTAGAACCCCAACTGAATAGGCAATGTTTGGACGGGTCATGGACAAATAAATCAGCTTTCCCACTAGCCTTTGGAACTGTTTCACATCTTTCAGAGGTTCACCATCACAGTCACCCAACTTGTGGTCAACATCCATGGGAGTATCTGCTAGCCTTGCACCTAATTTGCCTGTGTCCTGTAATAGATCAAGGGTGTATTTCCTTTGAGAAATGAAGATACCCTTTTCTGAGCGAGCGACTTCAATTCCAAGGAAATACTTCAGGGGACTTAAATCTTTCACTTCAAATTTAGATGCAAGGAATTGCTTCAATTTTTGTATTTCTGAACTCCAATTTCCTGTAATGATGATATCATCCACATACACTATCAATACAACAACCTATTCCTGACATCTCTTCACAAAGAGTGTATGATCAGACTCACAAAGAGACTTTCTCAGCTTGCACACCTTATTTTCACTTCCCTTGGCACAAAATCCAGGGGGTTGAGCCATGTATAATTATTCCTCTAAGTCACCATTCAGAAAAGCATTCTTTATGTCCATTTGATGCAATTCCCAGTCAAAGTTAGCAGCTAATGACAGGAGAACCCTAATTGAGTTCATCTTAGCTACTGGAGCAAAAGTCTCATCATAGTCAACCCCGTACACTTGAGTGTACCCTTTGGCTATTAATTTTGCTTTGTACCTTTCAACTGTTCCGTTTGCCTTGTGTTTAACTGTAAATACCCACTTACACCCCACAGGGTCTTTCCCCTTTGGGAGATCCACCAATTCCCAAGTTTGATTTTTATGAAGAGCATTGATCTCCTCTTTCATGGCATCTGTCCATTCGGGGCATTTTAAGGCTTCTGCAACATTTCTGGGAATAGGGATGCAATCAACTGCGGACAGAATGGCTCAGTATGAGGGGGAAATGTGATCATAGGAGACAAATTGGATAATGGGGTGTTTGGTAGTGCATGACCTGACTCCCTTTCTTTGAGCAATAGGAATGTCAAGGTTATCCACAGTAGGAGTAGGGGTATCAGTAGGTGCAACAGGGATTGGACTTGCCTCCTGGGAGTCTAACGGTGTCGGTTGCTCAATGTTTGGCTGCTCCACATCTCTATCACATTGTTGATATCTACGATGTGTACGTTGGAAGACACGAAAGGGAGCAAGGTCCGTAATAGAAGGAAGAGAGACTTGGCGGACTTGAACCTGCTTCTCCTCTTCCACACTACTACTCTCCACCTGAGGAGAAGCAGGGAAGAATGGCTCAGACTCAAAGAAGGATACATCCATAGACACAAAAAACTTATGACTAACGGGATCAAAGCACTGATACCCTTTTTGAGAGGAGGGATACCCCAAAAAGATACAAGGAATGGACCGAGGGTCTAACTTACCTCGAGACAGAGACAAATCATGGACAAAGGCACGAAAACCAAAAACTCTCATGGGAATGGAAAATAAAGGGGACTGAGGGAACAACAACTGATGAGGGGCCATGTAGTTCAGCACTTTGGAGGGCATGCGATTGATGACATAAGCAGTTGCAAGTATAGCATCCATCCAAAACCTTTTTGGAACATTCATGTGTAACATCATCCCGCGAGCTACCTCAAGGAGGTGTTTGTTTTTTCTTTCTGCAACACTATTTTGTTGTGGTGTTCTGGTGCATGAGCTCCTATGAATAGATCTGTGGGAGGCAAAGAACTCATTGAGCTCACCATGGAAGTATTCTTTTGCATTGTCGGATTGGAAGATCTGTATTTCAACATGGAATTGCGTAAATACCATCCTCTGGAAGTCTTTCACAATCTTTGGAACTTCGTCTCTACTACGCATAGGGAATACCCATGTATAGCGAGAGTAGTCATCGATCAATGTGATAAAGTACTTATATCCACCCTCAAAGATTACAGTAGTAGGCCCCCATACATTAGAATACACAACATGAAAAGGAACACTTGATCTTTTATTATTTGAGTGAAAAGTTGTTCTACATTGTTTGCTCAGCTGATACATTTGACACTGGAACTTTGACACTGAACATGACTTAAATAAAACCGGATACAAAGAATTTGCTATTTCAAAAGAAACATGACCTAACCGACTATGCCACAAAAAAATTTGACTCTTATTTGACTGACTATGTGACTCTGAGGATGACACCGAGAGACCAGCTTTGTTGTCGAGAATGTAGAGACCATCCACTAGGCTCCCTCTACCAATCGTCCTCCTAGAAGTTAGATCCTGAAAAACACATGAACCAAGAAAAAATGTTACACTACAGTTTAAAGAGCTTGTGATACTACTAATTGAAAGCAAATTTATAGGAAGTTGAGGGACATGCAATACACAATTCATGTTAAGGCCATGGGGAAGAGATATTGATCCTTGGCCTGCAATGGAGGAGAATGAGCCATCTGCAAGCCTCACTTTATCCCTTCTTGACAAAAGGCTATAAGTCTGAAACAAGTTCGGCTTACCGGTCATGTGGTTAGAGGCCCTTGAGTTAATGATCCAAGGGGAACCAGTGGGAGTGACATGGAATGCAGAAGCCGTATTACCTGATGTAGATGCAAATGAAGTAGGAGTACTAGTGACTGAGCTATTCATCTGTCGCAAAGCCCTACCATATGACTCCAAGTCGTCTTTGAAGGAATTCATTATATCTTCCTTGGGGTTAGAATTATTAAGGTGGTCCCAGGTAGTACCGGCAACCTGAGTATCTTGGGTTGCCACATGTGCTGCATTATGTGCTGTGTTCATCTTCTTCCGACCTTGCCCTTTACCCTGTTCTTGGTTCTTCACTGCCCACTTGGGTTTCCCGTGAATGTCCCAACGTGTCACGTGTATGCCGTGAGCGCCGACAGTGGGTACAAAACAACTTGTCTTTATCATCAGCCTTCTTGGTCTCACTTTTCTTCCCCATGTTGTTATTACTCATTGCAGCCAAAGCAACTTGTTGCTCCCCCTTGGTTGTAACCATCACACTCCGCCTACTTTCTTCTGATTGAACAAGGGAGTATACCTCGTGAACCGACGACAACTCTTTGCTTTCTAAGATCTGAACTCTCAAGGGTTCATAGGCAGGGTTCAGTCCCAACAAGAAGGCAAACACACGCTGCTGAGAAACCAGCTTCCTGTAGGCTTTAGCATCGTCATCATGTTTCCACTCTATACCCTGATAATGATCCAATTCTTTCCATATGGAAGTAAGGGCTGAATAATAGGAAGACAAACTACGATTTTCCTGTTTACAGGTTGAGGATTCTAGTAAACCTTGGCATAATGCCTTTGCTCAGAATAGGTAGTTTTGGCCTATTCCCAGATCTCACTAGCGGTGTCTGCCCACATAAAGTTCTTCTTCACATCAGGTTCCATGGCTGCAAGGAGCCAAGACATCATACTGTTTTCTTGGTCCCACCTATCATGTTCAACTGTCTCACTCTTGGGTTCTTTCACCCTTCCATTTATGTAACCAGCTTTTCCCCTTGCCGTTACATAAAGTTTTACACCTTTAGCCCACTCCAGGTAGTTTAGACCATTTAAAGGGGTAATGGGCATGGGAAACATCATGTTTTCACCTCCCATACCAGCTGTGCTGCGGGTCGGTGTAACCCCCGATGAAGTTGAATCATAGTTTGCCATAAAGTACTGCTGAAATCAAACCAAATCCCACACAACTACACAACAACCACAAACAGAATACCAACCCTCAAGAAATTTACTTCTAGGATGTGGAAGAGAAAACAAAAAAACTGCTGAAATCAACTCAGTGATGGTTCAGTCATTAAAAAAGCCAGTAATCAGTCCAAGAGATAAGGCCCAACCAAGGCAGACGTTAGAATAGTATACTATCAGTCCGACTACAGCTCATACAGTATAACAATTCAGAATCCAAATGAATGTATAGAATCAAGGGATATGGCCTTCACATCATTGGCCAAAAAACAAAAAAACAAGAATACATACCCTGTCCAGCACCTGTACGAGGGTGCCAACCAGAAACTGACTTCACAGCATCGAACAAAGAAGAAAGGGAGTCTCTTTCTGCATTGCCCTTCTTCGACTAGGGTTTCCTTGATATTACGACCAAGGAAGAACCCAAAGGAAGAGCCGCAAGTAGTCTGCTAGGGTTTCTTTGTCTTCCACGTCCAAGAAATCAAAGAAGGAAAAGAGGACGAAGCAGGTTCAAATAGGAGAGATCGAAATTCTTTTATAGCCCAGAACCTGGCATACCATGTAATCATTCATGGAGAGAGAGAGGCGAGAGAGAGAAAGAGAAGAAGAGGAAGATATGATTGAGAGAAAAAGAAAAAAACATCTTCTGGCTGCCGCCAGTTTATTATTTATATTAACTTAATATAAAAAGAATGGAGATTACAAGTATGCCCCTGGCGGCACTCCCTAGAAACAAATTAATAAGAAAGAAAGAAAATAACTAACTAATAGCATCTTAAGTTGACAACCCACTAACAACAACTATAAAATAACAATTAAATAATCATCACAACAGTAATAAATATGTCTTCTTTTAGTCCTTGCTCATCACCTAACCTTCTCAACCTTCTGTTCTTTGAAAATCCAAATTCTTTTCATAATAAAGAAGCCTTGTGATGTAGGGCTTTCTAGAAAAGGAAGGGAATAACTGGACTTTATACTAGTATTGAAAAGCTTTAATGTTGCAGACAAAATGAAGAAGAGAGAATAATGAAGATAATGACACATAGAAGGAAAGGATTGGTCCTTCCTCTTGGACACTTCGAAAATTTTTGGGTTTGAAGAGGGATGGTGTGGATGGATTGAAGGCTGTTTGAAAACATGTCATTACTCAGTCCTAGTTAATGGAGTGGTCAGAGACTTTTTTTCCCAGTAACTAGAGGTTTGAGGCAAGGGGACCCCCTTTCTCCTTTTTTATTTACCTTAGTAGAAATCTACTGAATTAAAAAATATGAAAAAAGTAGTTTCTTGAAGAGAGAAGGAAGAGAGAAGGAGAAGAAGAGAAGAAGAGAAGTTGAAAGAAAAGAGAGCAATAATCTGGCCGCCCCCTTCACTTATTATTTATACTAAAATAATAGAATAGTACAAAGACAACTATGCCCTTATAGGGCGGCAAAACATAAAACAACATATATAACACTCAAAAAACATAATAAAATTTGGACTCACATAACTACTGTGGTCCCCACCTCCTATCTAACAACTAACATAAAACATCTACTCAGAAAAATATCATAAAACTAATTAATCTTCAACATTCCCCCTCAAGTTGGGAGTAAATGTCACACATTCCCAACTTGCGTAGATCATGTTCAAGCTTGTTCCTTGCCACCCCTTTAGTGAGAACATTAGCAGCTGCAACTCTGAAGAGACATAAGGCAAACAAACTTCTCCGGTTGTTACCCTTTCTCTTATAAAGTGTCTATCAACTTCAATGTGTTTTGTTCTATCATGCTGAATTGGATTGTGGGCAATATTGATTGCAGCCTGATTGTCACAGTATAACATCAAAGGTTCCTCTGCTTTCACCCCAATTTCACTCAAAAGAGATCTAACCCAAAGAAGTTCTGAGACACCATGAGCCATGGATCTGTACTCAGCCTCTGCACTTGACCTTGCCACAACCGCTTGCTTCTTACTCTTCCAAGAGATCAAGTTTCCACCTACAAAGGTACACACTCCTGATGTAGACCTCCTGTCATCTAAGCATCCTGCCCAGTCTGCATCTGTATAGGATTCTATCTTTAGATTCTCATGATTTGAGAAAAGAATGCCTCTGCCAGGGTGCTTTTTCAAATATGCAAGTATTCTCCCAATAGCTTCCCAGTGTTGAACCCGAGGTGCATGCATGTACTGGCTCACAACACTGACAGCATAAAAAATATCTGGTTGTGTTATACACAAATACAGCAGTCGGCCCACCATTCTTTGATATCTCCCCACATCCTTTACCAATTCACCATCCACACCATTACTTCTGTGATTTGGATCCATAGGAGTATTTGTTGGTTTGGTCCCCAGCTTCCTAGTCTCTCGCAGTAGGTCAAGTACATACTTTCTCTGTGAAGTGAAGATCCCATGCTTGGATCTTGCAACTTCAATCCCTAAGAAATATTTGAGCTCACCAAGATCTTTGATCTCAAATTCTTGCTGCAATGATTTTTTGAGATCATCAATCTCCTCCAGATCATTTCCTGTCACCACTATATCATCCACATACACAATCAGAATTGACACCAAAGCATCTCTCTTCTTCACAAAGAGGGTGTGATCAGACTGTGTCTGTATGTATCCAAAACGGATGAGTGCCCCTCTAAACCTGTCAAACCAAGCCCTAGGTGATTGTTTCAGTCCATACAGAGATTTTCTGAGTCTGCACACCTTTCCTTTACCAACATTTTCATAAAAGCCTGTTGGATTGTCCATATATACCTCCTCCTGTAAGTCACCATTGAGGAAAGCATTTTTGACATCAAGCTGGAACAAGGGCCATGAATAGGTGGCTGCTAGAGATAAAAAGATACGAACTGAACTCATCTTAGCTACTGGTGCAAAGGTTTCTAGATAATCAACACTATAGATTTGAGTATACCCTTTTGCTACCAACCTTGCCTTGTACCTCTCTATCTTGCCATCGGCCTTATACTTCACTGTGAATACCCATCGACGTCCGACTGTCTCCTTGTTTGGGGGGAGATCAACTATTTCCCAAGTTTGGTTTTTGACCAAAGCATCCATCTCATCTTGCATGGTTGTTTTCCTCTCAGGTTTGTAAAGAGCCTCAGTAACATTCCTGGGTATAGACACAGAATCCAGGGAAGAAAGAAAAGCACGGTAGGAGGGTGATAAGGCACTGTAGGAAAGATGGTGTGAAATGCAGTGGGCTGTACACTTTCTCTTCCCCTTATGAAGTGCAATGGGAAGATCAAGGTCAGTGGGATCAGCTGCAACAATGATGTTAGGGACAGAAACATTATCATCAGAAAACATAACAGGCTCAGGCTCAAGAGGAATACCTAGAACTGTATCTGTCGAATCTGGAGTTTCAGAAGGACTGACAGAGAGTGGTGTGGGTTGAGAATGTGTGGAGTCAACCATCATTTGTCGGCGTTGATATTGTTGTGAGGCTGCCCGTAGTGGCTCAGGTAGTGAAACTGGAGGTGCAGGTGCTGGCTGAACTGATGGTGTAGGTGGTGGCTGAATTGATTTAGATGCTGGTTGAACTGATGGAGGTACCACAGAAACAGGAAGAGGAACAGATTGTGAGTTATCCTCCCCAAAACTCTCCCCATGAGGACCCGAGGAGAACCATTCGAGAAGAAGAATGTGGATTCAAAAAAGATAACATCCATAGTGACAAATCTGCTCTTTGACACTGGGTCATAATAGCAATACCCCTTTTGGTTCTGAGCATACCCAAGAAAAACACATTTCTTGGCCTTAGGATCCAATTTCTTGCGATGAGGGCCAAGAATGTGAACAAAAGAAACACAGCCAAAAACCCTTAGAGGTATATGAAATATCTCTCCATCTGAAAAAAGGAGGCTAAATGGCACCTTAAACCCCAAAGTCCGTGAAGGAACACGGTTAATCACATGTACGACTGTTAAGAACTGCACAGGAATTGAAGCACACACCATAAGACTCCTTGCCACTTCCACAATGTGTCTGTTTTTCCTCTCAGCAACTCCATTCTGTTGCGGTGTATATGCACAACTGCTCTGATTAACTACACCATGTTCTAAGAGATACGTGGTTAGGTCATTCTCAAAGTACTATCTGGCATTATCTGATCTAAAAGCCTTAGTTCTCACTCCAAATTGTGTGAGAACCATCTGGTGGAATTATCGTACTAAGTTAGGAACCTCATCACGTGATCTCATCAAATATATCCAAGAATATCGTGTATAATCATCCACAAACAAGAGAAAGTAATGGAATCCTCCTCCCATGGAAGGGATTTGATATGGCCCCCATACATCAGTGTGAACAATATTAAAAGCAGAAGTACTTCTTTTATTACTTGGTTTAAAAGACCGTCTACAATGCTTTCCTAACTGACAAATCTCACACTCCAAAGTAGATAATTGAACAGACTCAAACAACTTTGGGAAAAGACATTTCAAAGAACTAAAGAAAGATGTCCCAAGCGATTGTGCCAAAGCATAATCTGATTTACTGACTCTGACCCACTGCTACTGCTGCTGCTAACATGATGGCCCTAATGTTTCGGAATCTCATCCAGAAGATAGACTCCATTCACCTCATGACCACTCCCAATCATCTTCTTTGACTCCAGATCCTGCAAAACACAATTACCAGGAAGAAAGGTCACAGAACAATTCAAATTTTTTGTCAAAGAACTAACAGACAGTAGGTTGGTATGAAGTCTAGGGACATGTAAAACAGAGGACAAAGTTATATCATTGGTCACTCTAATTGTCCCCTTCCTAGCAATGGGCATATGTGAACCATCTGCTGTAGAGACTCTGTCTCTACCAGAGCACAACTGATAGGAACTGAAAATGGTAGGGGCATTAGTCATATGCTCAGATGCTCCTGAGTCTATAATCCAGGGAGGTCCCTCCTTACTTGAAGTGGATGCAAGATTCGCAGTTGCATATGAACTACCTGTATGTGCAAAGGAAGTGGTGTAGTTGGCTTCTGCATTCTGCTGTCCATCTGGAAGGCTAGACCTAGGTGAATCTTTCTTACTCGTAAGCTGTCCGAACCTCTCTAATTCTGTTCTCACTGCTACTACTGCAATAGATTCCCAATCAGTTTGGGAGAGAGGGGCTGAAGAGTTTCCTGTAGTGGCTACATTTGCATTTCCCTTATTGTTTCTTATCCGAGCAGGCATAAGATTTGGATAAAGCTTCCAACAAGTGTCCCTGGTATGCTTAGGCTTCTTGCAATAATCACACACCAAGTCCTTCTTATCTTCCCTTCTAGTCGTGTCACTACTCCCCCCGTCTCCATTCGACTTAGGTTTTGTTGTACCAACCATAGCCAATTGGTCAATCCCAGGCTGTCTCAGCATTACATTCCTCCTACTCTCCTCTCCAGAGACAAAAGCATAGGCCTGAGAGAGTGTCACACCCTCCCTAGAAAGAATATGCTGCCTAGCAATGTCAAATTCAGGGTTCAGCCCTGCTAAGAACTCAAAAACCCTATTCCTCTCTACTAGTTTGTGATAAGTTGTTGCGTCATTTACAGTTTCCCATACCACAATTTCTAAGTGATTTATTTTCTGCCATAGGGTTTTCAGCATGGAGAAATACACAGCAAGAGGTTTTTCTCCCTGTTTCATACTTATCACCTGATTTCTTAACTGATAGGCTCTGGCTTCATTTTGCTTATGAGAGTAGGTTTCAGTCACTCCATCCCAAATCTCCTTAGCAGTATTAGCCCATAGGAAATTTTTTGCAATATGAGGTAACATAGAATTACACAGCCAAGACATTACCATGTAATTCTCTTGCACCCATCGGGAAGAGTCTGTATCAGGTTTCTTCTCCTCCCCAGTGAGATACCCTAATTTTCCACGGGCACCAATAGCCATCTTAGCTGATTGTGCCCACTCCAAATAATTTGTACCATCAAGTTTTACTGTAGTAATGATCCCAGACCCAAAAATATCACTACTACCTCCAACGCCCAGTCCCACAGTACCGGTAGATTTCATCTCGGTATTCCAACTCTCCATTTTACTTCAAACAGTTCAACAGTAGGAAAAAAATAGATTGGAGACCTTCAAAAAATAATTTAATACCACACACACAGAAACCAACCCTTTCGGAAGAAGAAAACCCTAGTTGGAGGGAAATCTCTCTCCTCCCCACGCCTCCCAACAGAGAGAAAAGTGAATCGATCACTCCAGGAGGCCTAGAAAATTTCAGAAACCAAACCACCCTCTTTAGAAAATCAAAAGAAAACTAACAATACCTGGGCGCCCAAGATCAAATAAAAGACAAAGAGTCCAACTTTTTTGGGACTCTTCCCCGTACTCCAGTTCTTCCTGATTTTGATGCCGAACAGTAGATCACCTTCCTAATGTCTAGATCCCACCAAAAACTCCAAGAACTGGGCAATCTATAGCAAATCGATCAGCCCTTTACTACTTCATGCAGTCAGCTGATCTAGGGCTGCATAAGAATGCTTCAAGAAACCCTAACCTCGCTCTGATACCAAGTAGAAATCTGCTTAATTAAAAAATATGAAAGAAAGTAGTTTCTTGAAGAGAGAAGGAAGAGAGAAGGAGAAGTTGAAAGAAAAGAGAGCAATAATTTGGCCGCCCCCTTCACTTATTATTTATACTAAAATAATAGAACAGTACAAAGCCAACTATGCCCTTATAAGGCAACAAAACATAAAACAGCATATATAACACTCAAAAAACATAATAAAATTTGGAATCACATAACTATTGTGGTCCCCACCTCCTATCTAACAACTAACATAAAACATCTACTCAGAAAAACATCATAAAACTAATTAATCTTCAACAACCTTGGTAGCTGAGGTGTTTAGTAGTCTTATCGCAAGAGCTGATAGCTTAGGACTATTTAAAGGTTGGAGGGTTGGGAGAGAGAGAGCATGATTGTTACTAGGGGAGAGAGAGAGAGCATGATTTGTTGGAGGTTTGAGGCAAGGGGGCCCTCTTTCTCCTTTCTTATTTACCTTGGTAGTTGAGGTGTTTAGTAGTCTTATCGCAATAGTTGATAGCTTGGAACTATTTAAAGGTTGGAGGGTTGGGAGAGAGAGAGCACAATTGTTACTAGGGGTGAGTAAGAAAAACCAAAAAACTGAACCGATGAGATCGAATTGAAAATTCTGGTTAACTGAACCAGTCGGTTCGGTTTTATTTCAGTATTTTGAAAAACTGAAGGTACCAGTTCGATTTTAGTTAACCAATATAAAAACCTGGCAATTAACCAAACCAACCAATATATATATATTTACATATTATATATTTATGTATATTATATATTTTTTATATATAATATATTATTTATTATTTATAATATAATATTTTATATGTATTTCTAATTTTTATTATATATTTATATATTTATTTTTTATAATAAATGTTATAAAAATAAGAAAACCAAAAAATTGATGAATCGAACCGATCAACCAATTAACCGATCGGCTTCGGTTTGGTTTTGGTTATTGGTTTTCCAAAAACCAGTACTACTGGTTTGGTTAACCGAACTGTGAGCACCCCTAGTTGTTACACATTTGCAGTTTGTTGATGATACGATTATTTTTTATGAGAGTGCTGATCCTCAAAAGACAAGTACTTTGAAGCAGGTGATCAAACTGTTTGAATTTGTCTCTAAGTTGAAAAACAATTTTGAAAAGAGTTGCGTAGTGGGACTGAGCTTGGGAGAGGAGGAGATGGTTGGGGTTGCAGAAGCCTTAGGTTGTCCTACCACTAGGTGGCCTTTGAAATATCTAGGTATGCCTCTAGGAGCCAACCCATGGGAAGGAAGCTTTTGGATCCCAATTCTTGAAAGATGTGCTAAGAAATTATTAGCTTGGAAGAGGAATTGTGTGTTTCTAGGGGGTCGTATAACTCTAATTAAGTTTACTTTAGCAAACCTTCTGGTTTTCTTCCTCTTAGTCTTTGAGATGCCACAAAGGGAGGTACTGAAAGTAGAGAAGATCATGAGGGAGTTCTTATGGGATCCTGATGAAGGAAGGTAAGATCACATGGTGAGATGGGATCTAGTTTGTAGAAGTAAGGAGCAAGGGGGTTTGGGGTTGGGCAATATAGGGAAGAAGAATGTAGCTTTGTTGGGTAAATGGAGATGGCCATTAGAAAGAGGCTTTGTCATAAGGTTGTGGGAAGTATTCCTGGATGTGTTCAAAATGGTTGGGATGCTGGAGTGTCTCAGCGGACTATTCTAAACTTTCCGTGGAAGGCTATTCACGGTGTCCTTCCCCAATTTCTCAGCCTTATCAGGTATGATGCGTGTACTGGAGATAGAATTCTTTTTTGGGAGACACCTTTATCCATCTTTGTATTCCCTTTCCCTTTTTAAAAGTGATCCCATTCATGGATTTGTTTATTTCTCTCAGTCCTCTGGTTTCAGTTGGAATTTGGGGTTCAAAAGAGATCTAAGAGACGTTGAACTTGATCAAGCTTCTTTGTTACTCAAAACCCTAGTCACTATTTGTTTGGACTTTTCTAAACCTGATGCTAGAATCTAGATACCCAATTCTCTGGGCCTTTTCTCTTGTGCCTTTTTTTTTCTCTCAGTTGTGTTCCGTCCCTAACCCTCAGCCGTATCTTTGGAAAGAAGTTTGGTCTAAGCCCATCCCCCCCAAGGTTGGATCCCTGTGTTGGGAAGCCTCTCTTGGGAAATTAAACACGTTGGATACCCTGCAAAAGAAAAGACCCAACCTTTGCATTTCCCCAAGCTGGTGTTTCCTTTGCAAAGCAAATGGACAAAGTTGTTACCATCTTGTAATTTCTTGTCCCTTTGTTGTGGAACTTGGGGAAAAAAATTTTTGGTCTTCTGGGTGCAGGTGGTTGATGCCTTTACAAACCGGGGGGCTTTTTGACCCTACAACTTTCAGGTGGCCTAAGAGAAGAGGTAGAGTTTTATGGAGATGTGTTAGCGTTGCTTTAGTATGAACAGTTTGGGAGGAAAGAAATAACAGGATTTTTAGGCTACTGTTTGCTAATAAGGGCTATTAACTGGGATAAAGCTTTGGATTTATTCTCACTCTTCTCCTTTGATGACATATGGAGAAACTGGGAATCTGTTGCAAATTCTTCTTTGGTTAAGGACAAACCTGTTGTAGAGTGGAAGCCCCCAGAAGAAGGCTTCATAATCTAAACTTCGATGGCAGCAGCCTTGGCAATCCTGGACCTTCTGGTATTGGGGGTGTATTCAGGAATGAAGAGGGACATATTGTTGCCATATTCTCTGGTCCAATTGGAGTGGGGGATGCGGTTAGTGACTTTAGTGCAGAGGTGCAAGCTGTTTTACAGGGAGGACAAATTGCTAAAGAGTTGAATTTTGGATTTTGATTATTGAAGGTGGCTCTGAAGTGGTAACTGATTGGCTTAAAGAACCGGAGACAATAGCTTGGTCTTTTAGGTGGAGATAAGAAGATTCAAGTGCACTTTCTTTTAATTTAACAGTTAAGAGTTAAATTAGAACTCTAACTGTTAGAGTTTTCCTCCAAAAAAATAAAACTAGTTAGAGTTCAGTGGGAGAGGAGATTGGCAAATGGGCTGGCTGACCTACTAGCTAAGCAAGGGGTGAACAAGGATCACTTATTCTGAGCTCAATTGTAATTTTACTTTGTTTTTTAAGGCAACAACTTGTGCATTTTGGGAGAAGCTGTTTTGTATTCACTTTTTTTTTTTTATCAATAACAGAGATTTATATTAAATATAAAAAGCATGATTACATACAGCACTCCGGGGAGAGATAAAACGACTTAACTCTCCCCAAGAGAACAAGAAAAGAGATTACAAAGTAGCCCAAAACATTTGGTCTCTTCCCACCCCTTGCTTTGTCAAATTATCTGCCAAGGCATTTGCAGTTCTCTTCACCCAATGATACTGAATTTCTACTCCCCTGGATAATCACTTAACCTCTGTCCTCTCATTAGCATAATTCCAAAGTCCACTGTCTTTCCTTAACCAGTTTAAGACTAACTATGATCTCCTTCAACAATCAGCTTTTGAATATTCAGCTCTTTTGCCTTCCTTAATCCTTCCACTAAAGCGTACATCTCAGCTCTAAGAAAGTCACCCACCCCAATGGGACCTGAGTATGCAACCACCTTCCCATTTTCATCTCTGAAAACCCCTCCTACACCTGAAGGTCCTAGATTGCCCTCACTACTCCCATCAAAGTTTAATTTTGTTAATCCAAGGGTTGGTGGTGACCACAGAGGACATGCGGTTGAATGAGCTGGTGTAGAGGTTGCCACCTCCTTCCAATTGTGAAGCAACATACCCGTGGAGACGTCAGCAAACAGATCCAAAGATTTTAGCCATTGCACCACCCTGACTGTAATAACTCCAATGATCTCTTCTTTCTTCCTTTCTTTTTCAGAAAAGGTCCTTGAATTCCTTTCCTCCCATAGAGTCCAACATATGGGATCTCTCACACATCTCCACATGATTTTACCCCTTTTCTTCAGCCACCTAAAGAAAGTAGCAGCAAACAAGCCTTGCATATTTGGAGGAGGGATCCATCTATATCCAAATAAAGCCATAAACCATTCCCAAATATCAGAACCAAATGAGCAAGAAATTAATAAGTGGTAGGGGCTTTCACCATTAGCCTTGCACAGGTTTGGAGACAAGCAACAATTAGGCCTTTTTCTTTGGAGTAAATCACAAGTATTGCATCTTTCCAAAAAGGCTTCCCAACAAAAAGCTTCAATCCTCGGAGGGATCGATGTACCCCATACTTCCTTTACTGGAAAAGTTTGGACATTGTTGTTGGCAGGTTGCACCAGAGACTTAAAGAAAGAGGCACAGGAAAAGACACCGAAGGGGGATAAGGTCCAAATTCCACTATCCCTGTTTGAAGGGTCCAATACCACCCCATTCAAAATCTGGATTAGATCCAAGACATTTCCAAATTCTGAATTCCTAAGACCTGTTCTAAGACCCAATCCCAATCGAACCCAAAGTTGATTCAAAAGGGACCTAAAAAGTAGACATGGGTTCCCCTTTATACCGGGAGAGAGAAAATAAAGAGGGAAATTGGATCTTTCAATGGCACATCTCCCACCCAAAGATGCTCCTAGAAATTCACCTGGTTCCCAGAACAAAGATCATACCTTTTGTACTGCAGAAATGAAGGAAGAATGGCATGTATGGTCTCCATGGAGAATCTCTAGTAGTCCTTGCCAAAAGCCCAGAGTCCTAGCCATCATCTGCTTGCCCATGAATACTCAGTATTACCTTAGCCCACAACTTATCCCTATCCCTTGCCAACCTCCACAACCACTTTCCCAACAAAGCTTCATTCATTTTCCGAATATTACTTAATCCCAAACCTCCTTCCTCCCTACTTCACTATAGGTGATTACCTAATCCCACTTACCCAAAATCTTTCACTTGGCAGTTCACCTTTATTAATCTTTTTTTTTTTTATCAATAACAGAGATTTCATTAATTAATTAAATGCTAAAAAAATTCAACGGGAGCTAAAGTAACTTAACTCCCTACAAATGCCACTAAAGCCAAAAAACAGAAAAAATTACAGTTGAGCCCAAGAAACAGAGTTCCTATTCACCCCTTGTCTAGCTAATCCATTTGCAAAAGAGTCTGTGCTTCTCTTTATCCAAGTGCATCGAACTTCCATATCTTTTGTCAGCCAGTTGTATTTCCTCTTTTCATTGCTGTAGCTACATAGTCTTGAGTTTTCTCCTTTTAACCAATTCACCACTGTTTCAGAGTCTCCTTCTGAGTCCCCTATTCCAATTGAGCCAGAAAACATAGCCATCACAGTCCCTCTTTCGTCCCTCAAGACTCCCCCTATTCCGGAGGGCCCAGGATTGCCCATGCTGCTGCCATCAAAGTTCAGCTTAGTAAAGCCAATAGGTGGAGGGGTCTAGACAGAACTTGAGACCCTCTTGCTAGGGCTGAATCTGCAATTTCCTTCCAATTCCCTGACAAATCATCAATTGAGAAGTCCATAAATAAGTCAAATGTTTTCAGCCAATGAACTACCCTTGCATGAATCACTTCTATCACTGCTTCCACACTTCTTTCCTTTTCTGAGAAGATTCTCAAGTTTCTTTCTTCCCAAATAGACCAACACACTTGCGGCCCTAAAACATCTCCACATAATCTTTGCTCTTTTAACTGGCCAGCTAGAAGGAGAGGAAGTAAACAAGCCTTGCACATCCGTTGGAGAGTTCCACCTACACCCACATAAAGAAGTGTTTATTCCCAAATAAAGTTTGCAAATTGACAAGAAATTAGTAAGTGAAACCCAGACTCACCAGTGGCTTTGCAGAGGACACACCAATGAGAAGACAAACATCTATTGGGCCTTTTTCTTTGAAGAAGATCTCCTGTGTTAACTCTTTCTAGGAAGGATTCCCAACAGAAACTTCCCACCTTTGAAGGAATAGGTTGAGACCACACCTCCTTAACAGGAAAGGATAAACCAAAGGGAGCAGTTGATTGTGTTAAGGCTTGAAAAAAAGAGGCACAAGAGAATGTACCAGAAGGAGAGCGGGTTCAAATTCTGCTGTCTACCTTTGTTGGTTCTAGGAACACTCCTTCAAGGATGGAAAGGAGTGATAAGGTTCTATCCAATTCTGTGTCTCTGATTTCTCTTCTTAGTCCCAAATTCCAACCAAATTCCGAAGAGAACTCAGAAGGTACAAGGAAAGTAGAAACTGGCTCACCTTTATTAATCTTAATAAAATACTTCACTATTCATAAAAAAAAAGACACATAGAAGGAAAAGATTTGGGTAGGGTACTTATCTGAACCCTCGCTTATATTGGAATTTGATTATCTCTAAAAAGAAAAGGTGAAGATGCAGTTCAATCACCATACGGATATTTATGAATTGTAGAGAGATTGGGCCAAATGGGCCCTAATATTTGGTTTGTTTTAAGTAGTGTTCTATCTGTTTTATGAGTTAATGGGCATTTTCTTAATGGGCCTGTTAATTTCTTTTTAATTTCCTTTAAGTTCATGCTTTGCTGGCCGCCCACTTAAAGGGCAGACTTGTAATTAGCATAATTTATTAAGATTAATAAAAGTTTAGTGAAGGGAGAAAGAAACCCATCGAAATCTCTTCTCCTTTCTCTTCTTCTTCTATTCTGCTATAACCTTCTTTTCTCTCTCACTTTTCTTATTTTTTATCAGTTTTATATCAGATTTGAAGGACAGGTTCACATCTTGGTATCAAAGCAATTCTTCCTCCTCTTTTCTTTTTCTCTTCTTTTTTTTTTCCCATACACCCTTCGATTGGAAGAGTGTATGGAGAGATAAGTTGCTGATCAATCAGAGGACTATTTGCCTAGTTGGTAGAGGGTTTGGAGAGTTAGAATCTGGCCGAAAATTGCCAGGAATTGGAGCCACAACTTTTCTGTCCAAAACCCTAGCTAACTAGAGAGATTTCAAGTTACAAGTTAAGGAGAAGGATTGGATGTGGCACTCAGGGCTTTGGAGGTGTAGTTGGACCCCTAGAAATGTGCGGTTGAGATTTGAAGAGGGTTGGAAAGCTCTGGTAGGAGTGACTACTTCTTCTCTTTTTCTCCCTAATAGCTGGGTGCAGTGAAATCCTAGTTTTTGAATCTCCAAGTACTGTACTGACCTAAGTTAGGCATATAAAGACTAAAAAACTAGTTTTTTTTTTCCGCTTGATCAATGGAGCAATTTGGAAGTGAAATGAAGTAGATGCCGATATCCAAGGTTGGTCCGGTAGATTCCTTTTTGACTGGTGTGACCACAATTAAACTAAATGGAACCAATTATATAGCCTGGGCATAGTCCATATGGATTTGTGTTTGCAGTAGAAGTAAAGTAGGGTATCTCATAGGTAGTAAGGCTCAGTTTGGAAGGAGTACAAATGCAAATATGTAGAGCATAAATACATACAAAATAATATAAATTATAAGGTTCTGTACTCTATATATTTGCATTTGTACTCCCAAACTCAGCCTAAGGTGAAACTTGCAAAGACAGACCTTGCATATGAGAAATAGATGTAGGAGAACTACACAGTGATTGATTTATCAAAAAAAAAAAAACTACACAGTGATTGGGTGGTTGGTCAACTCTATGCAGCAACAACCCTATATAAGTCAGCATTACCTCTAGATGACCTTAGTCAAGGAGATATGGGACAGTGTTACAGAAACATATTCACAGAAGTTAAATGTTGAAAGAGCCTATAAGTTGAAGAGTGATGTGAACAATCTGAGATAGGGGGGAATAGTGTAGCAGTTTATTACTCCATGTTGAAGTCACTATAGCAGGAAATTGATGTTATGGAGACAGTTGTATGGGAGAGTACTAACGATGTAGAGACATTTAGAAAACTAGTGGAACGAAATAGGGTGTTTGAGTTTCTCATAGGACTCAACCCTAAGTTCGGCATTACTAGGTAGAACATCTTGGCCAAAGATGAGGTCACTCTTGCCCAAGCATATGCCATGGTAAGTAGTGAAGAGGGTAGGTGGCAAGTACAATTATAGGGACCACGTACATAACACTTTGCACATACTGGAATAAAGCCGCCTTCTTGAATGGAGGCCTACATGAAGAGGTCTATATGTCTTTACCTCCAGGGGTGTATGGAAAGGAAATGCAAGGGAAGGTGTGCAAATTGAAGAAGTCTCTTTATGGTCTCAAACAGTACCCTAGAGCCTAGTTTGAGAGATCCGGAGCTGCCCTTGTTTCTTTTGGTTATACATAGACTCAAGTTGACCATACTTTGTTTGTGAAGAGAAGTAACTCTTTGGTGACTTTTCTTATTGTTTATGTTGATGACATTGTGGTTACGAGTAATGCCACTCAGGAAGTGATTAAGCTCAAAAGATTTCTTAACACTGAATTTGAGATAAAAGATTTGGGGGGGATCTCAAATACTTCTTGGGAATTGAAGTTGCTAGATCTAAGGATGGTATCTTCATTTCTAAATGCAAGTATGTTTTTGATCTCCTTGTAGAGATTGTTAAGCTTGGTGCTAAACCGGCTTCCACCCCTATAGACCTAAACCATAAGCTTTTTGCTATTGATGGTAAACTGTTGATTGATAGGGGAGTAGTCCAGAGACTGCTCGGGAAGTTGTTATTATCTCCGCATGACTCGGCCAGATATTTCCTATGCAGTAAGTGTTATTAGTCAATTTATGCATTCTCTCAGAGAAACACATTTAGCAACTGCAAAAAGAGTTTTGTGCTACTTGAAAGACACTCCAGGGAAAGGTATTCTGTTTGCCAAGCATGGACACATGAAGCTAGAGACATACACTAATGCTGACGGGGCCGGATGTATTGATGATAGGAGATCCACCTCAGGATATTGAGCTTTGGTGGCAGGGAACATTGTCTCATGGAGAAGTAAGAAATAGTCTATAATTGCCAGATCCTCAGCTGAAGCAGAGTACAGGGCGATGACACATGGAATGTCAGAATTATTGTGGTCGAGATCACTTTTGGGAGAGTTGAGTATTGACTATGAAAAACCAATGATGCTCTACTGTGACAACCAGGCAGCTATCAACATTGCACATAATCTTGTTCAGCATGACAAAACAAAGCACATAGAGGTTGATAGACATTTCATAAGGGAGAAAGTTGCTTCAGGGGAAGTTTTTTTGCTAGTTATTGCTTCAGAAGAGCAGTTGGCTGATGTTTTGACCAAAGGTGTTCCAAAAGGAAAGCTGACACACTATATAAACAAGCTGAGCATGATTGACATCTATGTTCAGCTTGAGGGGGAGTGTAGAGAGACTGGGCCGAATGGGCCCTAATATTTGGTTTATGTTTAAGTAGTGTTCTATCTGTTTTATGAGTTAATGGGCCTGTTAATCTCTTTTTAATTTCTATTAAGTTCTTGCTTTGCTGGCCGCCCACTTAAAGGGCAGACTTGTAATTAGCATAATTTATTAAGATTAATAAAAGATTAGTGAAGGGAGAGAGAGAGAAACCCATCAAACTCTCTTCTCCTTTCTCTTCTTCTTCTATTCTTCTGTAACCTTCTTTTCTCTCACTTTTCTTATTTTTTATCAGTTTTATATCAGATTTGAAGGACAGGTTCACATCTTGAATAAATAATTCTTTTAAAGGTAAGAGAGAGCCCAAGTAGGCAGGTTCTATCTAGTCTTCTCCCCCATCAGTTTGGGAATTGTGTTCATAGATCTTGATCCTTGAATCTTCTGTTTGTAGCATAATATCATTCGAATTTATCCACTTAGTAGGATAAAGGCACTAATCTGAATAAATCAACCATTTATGGTATCTGATCCTTGGGAGTTGGGAAGCAAGATATCACTATTAGGTTTTTCTCACTCATGGTCTCCAGATCTCAATAGTTGCACTTATAAAATACGGAATATGTTCTAAACTTCTAATAAACCATATTGTGACACTAGCTGCTCAGCAAGTAGACAACTAGTAGATGGCTTCTGACTCCAGCTGTCCAATGGACAGGACATGTCTTGCATGAACCATAGGCTGGAATTCATTAATTTGAGATAACCCTCACCATCCAATCTATTAATTATTTTCCAAAGGCAAGTATAGCTGTTACCAATGATCCAACAGAATGATCACCATTCTGATTATGTTTACTATTACTAGAGTGGCACTTGAGGGAGGGGGGGGGGGACTTGAATCAAATTAGATACTGAATTATAAGATAGGTGTTTTGAAAATTATAACCATATTTTAAATGATAGAGAAGATTGAATCAAATCGGATCCTGAATTATAAGATAATTTCTGTTGTTTTAGAAATTTGCCAAAAATTAAGAATATGTGGAGGCTAGGTAGAGAATTAAGTCTGAATTGAATTGATTCAAATCACATGAATCTTATACATCATAAGATTTTTAAGAAAAGGATTCAGATATAGGACCTTGGGATTCATGATTTGAATCATGTATAGTATCCAAAATTGTAAGATTTTGACAGATATGGCTAGGATTAATATAAACAAGCTGATTCTTTTCATCTCACAGAGTGCTCAACCATTATATGAATCCCCCTTGATTCTTCCTTTTGGAACATCTCTGGCTTGTCATCTCAAATCAATATGCATGGACATTATGCCATACCCATCCTAGAGGCTTCAATCTTTAATGTAAATTCCATGTTGGACATCTTGCCTAAGCCATCTCAAATCAAGAACTACTGTCACCAGTTAGTCAAGATAATGCATATGTTACAGATATTCATCATTTTGTTGTTCTTAGGTGTGTTAAGGTAACAGATGGTGGATTGCAACAAGTATTGCTTAAGTGTTGCTTGTTACGAAGTCTCAACCTTTATGCACTCTCAAGGTATGCAATATGTTCTTTATGCATTAAGATGTATGTATAGATGCATTTACTCTTTGTTGGGTTTCTTTGTAATATCTGAACTGTAGAATTCTCTGCCTTCATTGCATTCAGCTTCACTGATGAAGCTTACAAGAAGATTGCAGTTTTAGCTCATCTGAGGTTCTTAGATCTCTGTGGTGCACAGGTAAATTTCATCCTGCTTGAAATATTCAGACCTAGTTTTTGTAGTTACGAGGAAAAACTAATTATGTGAATCACTGAATCTGCATGTCAGAATCTTTCCGATCAAGGCCTTTCCTGTATAGCCAAGTGCAAGAATCTGGTGTCTCTGAACTTGACATGGTAAGTTAAATCTTATGAGCTGTTATAGCTAGTGATGGAAACAAAGACAAAGGTATGCAGCTTGATAAGGGCTTGTGTATGACTTGATAGGTGTGTTCAAATCACTGATGTGGGAGTGATAGCCATTGCAGAAGGTTGCTGCTCTCTTGAATTTCTAAGGTATAAATTATACCTGATCTAGGAGAACTAAATTCATAGCCCTGCAAATATGTATGCTTCACAATCTTCAGTCCTAATCAAGGAAGCTTTCTCCTGGATTCTGTGGATTCAATGTTTACATCATTGAGTATTCAAAGAAAGTCTTTGGTTATAATGTATATGTTGCAAGCCACTTATTTGAATGGGAACTTTCCTACATTTGTCGTGATATTATAGAGTATTGATAATGGATAAAGTGCTAAAAACTATAAAAAAAGAAGTCTTGAGAAAAGACTTGTTTCTTGGAGGAAAATTTATCTTTCTTTAGGGGGTAGGATCACTTTGATCAGGTCTACCTTAACTAACCTGCCTGTGTATTTCTTGTCAGTCTTTAAGATACCCACAAGTCTCCAATAAATTGGAAAAATTAATAAGAGATTTCTTGTGGGAGCCAAGAGAGGAGAAGAGGGACCATAGGGTAGCGTGGGAGGTGGTGACTAGGTGCAAGAAGCTAGGTAGTCTTGGGATTAGGAACATCAGGAAAAGAAACATGGCTTTATTGGGGAAATGGCTTTGGAGGTTTCCGGTGGAAAAGGAAAAGTTGTGGACAAAGATAGTGGCTAGCATTCATGGGTTGGAGGACAATGGCTAGGATCTTGGAATTCTGGCAAGGACTACATGTGCTTCACCTTGGAGAGCCGTCCATAATCTTCTTCTAGCTTTCTCTCCTTGGATCAGGTGTGATTTGAATTCTGGTAACCTTATAAAGTTTTGGGAGCAAACTTGGGTTGGCAATTCTCCCTTGATGGACCAGTTCCCATCTTTGTATGCTCTATTTGATCTGAAGAATGAGCTTTTCAATTCTTTCATTTCGTCTTCAGACTCCTCTTCTGGGTTTGGGTGGAACTTGGGCTTGAGAAGGGCTGTTAGGGACATAGAACTTAGTTGTACTTTGAATTTGTTAACCATTCTTGAAAACATTTTCTTGGATCCCACTAAGATGTCAGAATTTGGACCCCATCCTCCTCCGGTACCTCTAGCGGTCAGTCTTTCCCTGTTAAAGGCGTTTGGAGCAAGCCCTTTCCTCCTCGGGTTGGCAATTTTTGTTAAACAGTTGTATGCCCTTAGCTTCAATCAGAATTATGTACATTATGAATTTATTGTAAATGAATAAAGTACACATTTGATTCATGTTCCTGTGGTGTGTTTCTGTGTAATACCCTTAAACTAGACACTTAATGAGACTTGTGTTAGTTTAGAATGTTCACAGCCATTGGGTAAGTCTGGGGAGATTTATCCTGCCAAGGCTGACACTGGTGTGCGACCAACTGTTGGGGTGGCTTGTCTCAGCTACCAGGGTGAGACCCGAAGCACATGCAGTGTAGGATTAATAGAACCTTTGAACCGGACCAGATTTCCAGTATTGCCCTGGACCTTGGAGATAGATGGGCAAAACTGGAAAGTTATACCTAACCCCTAGACTCGATTATGATACTACACTAGGTGTCGGATTGAGCTGTCTTTGATGTACCAATCAGTGAGATCCTTAGTGGGGGTCAAGACCTGGGTATGTTGGGACAGTCCGAGAATTCATCTGAGTGGGTGATCATAGTGACAGGATCAGCCCCTTTGTCGGACAAAGGTAATGATCGGGGATGCACTCTCTCTGATGGAAACCAAGATTGCCGGCAACCGATTTCAATTGTTGAGATTTTGTTTTGCAAAATATATTTATATAAAGATATATATATATATATATATATATATATATATATATATATATATATGTTATGGTTTCGAAATGATTTGCAAAAGGTTTTAATTCCCGGGATCCATGTAAGCGGAGAGTGCAACACTGTTCCTTGCAGTCGAGGGAGAGGTCCTCCCTTGTCGGGCAATGTTTGATCATTATGGGCTGAGAGGTTAAGTGTAAGACCATTGAGGATAATGCCTGATGGGCTAATCTTGCATCTGCCCACAAGTCCCTGGGTGTTACAAAGTGGCTTGGCCTAGGGACCACTTAGGGTAAGTGTTGGGCTCATAGAGCCCATAAGATGGGTTTCAGGGGGTGCACTGTCCATAACAGTGTATTCGGCCAGGCCTTGTAACAAAGGCTGGGATGAACCCATGTGGCTGATGTGTAGATCAATGTTTGGGTCCCACGCCATACAAGGAAGCCCAACTGGGCAGCAGTTTGGAAGGCCAAGTGAGTACATAACCTTAAATGGGCCTTAAGCCCATTTCAAACTGGGCTGATTTGATCAGTCAATTAAAGGGGGCGAATTATGAGATGGATCAGCTGATAGGATTGGGCCTAGACCCTATCCACTTAGAGAGTCCAAGATCTAAATGAGATTTAGATCTGGAAGCCTCCTAATTAGATTAGGAGATGGCTGATCTGATCTGCAGATAAGATAAGGGTTATCCCTTATCACTTAAAGGGACTTCTAATCCAAATATGATTTGGATTAGCAACTCCTAATGGGATTAGGAGCTGATCCCTTTAAGATTATGAAAGGAGAAAGGGGCGGCAACAATTATTGATTGATGTTCAATTTTCTTCAGAGTTGAAAATCACAAGAAGAGAGATTTCTGCACCCTGCGAATTCTCTCTTGCCGCCTCCTTCCTGCCGCCGCCATCACCTTCAGTTCGATCTCCAGTTCTTGGAAGAAATCAAGATCTGATCTTGATTCCAATCTTTTGGAAAAAGATTGGTTGGAGCTGTACTCACAAGCCGTCCAGTTGATTCTTGCGAAGGGTCAAGTTCTTTTGGAAGAACATTGCTGATTCTACTCCATCCTGCACTGCGCCATCTTCAGTGGGAGCAGATTTTGGATCCTTCCTTGGGCGTGAACACCTCCATTGGGAGATATTGCTTCTCTGTATCAGGTACATCCTCCCTCCTACTCCTTTTGGTTCAGATCTGGTTTGGTTCTTGATTCAAGATTGATCATTGAAAAACATGTTTTTCTAAATATAGGGAATTCGATTCCCTACAAAGATGGGAGAAATTTTTGAAATTCGCTTTTTTCATTCTGCAAGACTTGGGCGTCCATGTGATGGATATCCCATCCCTTCAATTTTTTGTTGGGAGATATTATTGGAAAGAATTAACATTGGTGACCTGCTTCAAAGAAAGAGACCCAATTCTTGTTTATCCCTGCATAGGTGTATTCTCTGCAAAGTTGAAGGGGAAACTGGTTATCACTTATTGGTTTCTTGCCTGGTTGCTAGAACTATTTGAGAATGGGTATTCTCCCTCTTTGGGTGTAGTTGGACCCCCCCGAATTCAGAAAGCCTTTTCTCTCCTTACTTTAGAAGGCCTTTGAAAAGAGGGAGGATTATATGGAGATGTATTAGGGCAACAGTTTGTTGGTCTTTATGGGAAGAAAGAGATTTGCGAATTTTCTCAGAAAAGGAGAGAACCATTGAAAATTTATTGGAATTGATAAACTTAAGAATGATACCGATGTAGGACCAGCTCAGTTCTAGTGCTTAGAGAATGTTGAATGGTCTTCTTGATCAGAGTTTTATGGCTGTTGATGGCTGTAATGGCTTCTTGAAAGGAATAAAAGAGAAAATAGGGAGAGAAAGAAGAGAGAAAATACCGGGAATCACTCACAGGGTGCCTAGAATCACTCTAGGGGATGAGAATCACTCACCATAACTAGCATAAGCTGAAGAAAACTCAATATAATTCATTACCTTTGTGTAAAACGTCCATACATATTTATATACTACAAACTTATAATAATCCTAGGAGTCAAACTGTTAGATTCATAATAGTCTTAGGAGTTAAACTGTTAGACTCAATAATCCTAGTAGGACTCAAACTAACCTGCCATATCCTATTTCAATTCAAAGAAATCTCAATAACTCTGATCCTACTTATGCAATGACTTTGAAATTTTAAACATAAACAAACTATAACTAGACAATTTAAACCCTATCATTGGACCCCAATAGGAAATTGCAAAAGTGACAAAAATACCCCTACTGTCCAAAGATACAGAAATTCATAAAATTTCAATTTTGACTCTTTAGCTCTTGCATCATTCTCCCCCGGTTGAGAAAAACTCGTCCTCGAGTTTTGAACAACTTGAAGATGAAAAGTTGATATGCCCTAATTACAAAGGGAGTAGGACTCCCACAGCTATGTTCTTGGATTGTAGAGTAGAGGCCACACACAGAACTAGAAAAAGGATCTTGAAAGAAATGTATTTCTAAAACACCGACTTCCCTAACCATCTTTGTGAAATCATCGATAACATTACTTTTTGAACACTTAATTCATCAACCAACCATTATGATGAATCTTCTCTTTGCTTATCCAAACTCTTAACTGCAACATTGGGAACCTTTCCTTCGACCTCTAACTTAGGAATCACCATCTCTATGTGTTCTGCTATCCTTGGCTCTTCAACAAACTCTAGGACTCTCATTGTTGATATTGGTGGGACTTGTGCTATGTTAGGTTGCAATTCTTGAATTAGTTCTAGTTGAACTTGAAAGGTAAAGTCAGTTACTTTCTTATTAGGATCTACTACAGTCAACACATTTGTATTTTGCACCTGAATTTCTTTAACTTGATCCTCTTCTATTTCTTCTTGATCATTAACCTCAGGCTGATCATGGGTGTTGGAAACTCCAACAATTATTGTTTTTTTTTTTTCTTGGCATGCACCCTCTTGATTTTTAATATCTACAATTTCTATAGCTTGAAATTCTTCTTCTTTAGCTTCAGCTATAGGATAGGTATCAACATGCAAGGAATCATCTACTTTCTTTTTAACTTTGTACCTTCTTCCCATTGTCTTACTTGAAAGAAGAACTGTTTACTGTATTACAGGTTTGAAGAGAAGAAAAGAGAGAGAGAGAGAGAGAGAGAGGAGAAAAGAAAGAAGGGGTTCGGTGGTGAATGATCTGCCACCCCATACACTTCTTTATTTATAGCTTTTAGGATCCTTAAAAGAATAGGAAATAAACAAAAATTAGAAACAATAAGGCCAGCCTGCCCAACTTAACAGAAATTAGAAACTTCTAATAACAGAAATTAGAAACTACTAATAAAAGAAATTAGAAACAACTAGGTGTGGTATGAAACCACACACACTAGAGCCTGAGTGTGGGTATGGAACCCTACACTCGTGGCTTACCAACTATTTCTTCACTCCCCCTCAAATTGGGAGTAGATATTTGTCATGCCCAACTTGTATAGATCTGTCTCCAATTTGCCTTTGTGACTGCTTTGGTGAAGAGATCAGCTAATGCATGCTTGGGGTAATGTAAGGAAGGCATACTTCTTGAGATGCAACTCACTCTCGGATAAAATGTCTGTCAACCTCGATATGCTTAGTCCTGTCGTGCTGTATTGGGTCGTGGGCAATATTAATTGTAGCTTGATTATCATAATACAACATCAGAGGCTTCTCATAATCAACCTCCAACTCATTAAGCAAGGATCTCAGCCATAACACTTTTGCAACACCATTGGCGATGGATCTGTATTCCACTTCTACACTGGAGCAAGCAACAACATTTTGTTTCTTGCTTCTCCAGGAAACAATATTTCCCCCTACAAATGCACAATATCCAGAGGTGGACCTCCTATCATCAACACATCCAGCCCAATCCGCATCTGTATACACTTTTATTTTCATATGACCATTATTCTTTATTCTTGAAGAATATACTTCTCCCTAGACATCTCTTTAAGTAGTCAAGAATCCTTTCTACTGCAAGGAGATGGGTGGTCCTGGGAGAATGCATGTATTGACTGACAACACTGACGACATAAGAAATATCTGGTCGGGTTAGACAGAGATAAAGAAGTTTCCCAACTTGGTACATAGCCCTTTCCTCAAGGAGTTCTCCGCTTTTTGCACTTATCTTATGGTTAGGCTCAATGGGAGTATCAGCAGGTTTCACTCCTAACTTGCCAGTTTCTTCCAATAAGTCCAGAACATACTTCCTTTGGGAGATGAAAATGCCATGCTTAGATCGAGCTATCTCAATTCCTAGGAAATAGTGTAACTTTCCTAGGTATTTCACTTCAAATTCCTTGTGAAGGTGCTGTTTAAGGGTTTCAATTTCACTAGTGTCGCTTTCTGTTATCACAATGTCATCTACATAGACTGCAAGTAGAGTCAGGGAATGACCTGTCTTCTTAAAGAAGAGAGTGTGATCTGATTGATCCTGTATGTATCCGAATTTATCCAAAGCCAGTCTAAACCTATCAAACCAAGCTTATTTCTGTTATGGGGAGTTGAGAATCTTTAGCTCCTCTTCTCTGTAACTTTTTTCCAATATTAATGAATTTTGTGGTTATTGATAAAAAAAAACCTATTAAACCAAATTCTCGGGGATTGTTTCAGCCCGTACAAGGCCTTCTTCAAAAGGCAAACTTTCTTTCATGCTTTTGTACTATAAAAACCAGGGGATAACTCCATGTATATTTCCTCGTGCAAGTCTCCGTTGAGGAAGGCATTCTTAACATCCAGCTGAAATAGTGGCCATGAGAAGTTTGTAGCAATGGATAGAAGAACTCTGATAGTGTTCATTTTTGCAACAGGTGCAAAGGTTTCTGTATAGTCTATGCCATAAGTTTGTGTGAATCCCTTTGCAACCAATCTGGTCTTATACCTCTCTACAGTACCATTAGCATTATATTTCACAGTAAACACCCATCTGCATCCAACAGGTTTCTTCCCTTCAGGCTGGTTAATTAGTTCCCATGTGTTGTTCTTGACAAGAGCATCCATCTCTACTTGCATTGCTTCTTTCCATTCAGGTATCAAAAGAGCTTCTTGCACTTTTCTTGGTATAGGAATAGCAAAAATAGATGCGAAGTAAGATTTTGTAGGATTCAGAGAGACAATTATAGGAAATGAACTTGGAGATGCAATGGGCAGTGGATGGGGTGCAATGGCGCTTCCCTTTACGAATAGCAATTGGAAGATCAAGGTAATCTGTCAGTGAAGGCTGAACCTCTGTAACAGTGGGATCAACAGTGGGAGCAGTAGTAGTGTCTGGATCTAGAGCTGTAGAAGATGTTGGAACTGGCTTGGATTGCTGTTGAGTACGAGAATCAACCTGCCTCCACCACTTTCTGTGATACACTCTCAACTCCCTGCATTTTTGACAACCTTCTTCGCAACTCCCCCCCCCACTAGTAACCGGGACAAGTAAAGGAACTCTTGGAGCTGAAATTGAAATCCCTTCCTCACTATTCTCCCCCTAAGGAGAAGCCTTATGATAGTAGGGCATATCCTCAAAGAAGGTGACATCCATGGATACAAAGCGCTTCCCTGAAACTGGCTCATAAGAGCAATATCCCTTTTGATTTTGTGCATACCCAAAGAAAATACACTTAGTGGCTTTGGGATCAAACTTGGAGCGATGAGGTCCAAGGATTTGAACAAAACAAGTACACCCAAAAGTTTTGAGGGGAATAGTGAATAGGTCCTTATCTGGATATAGAAGACTAAACGGGGTTTGCATGTTTAGGATCCATGAAGGAACCCTGTTAATGAGGTATATGGCTGTAAGGGTTGCATCTCCCCAGAAGTGTATGGGAACATTGGAGTTGAGCATAATGCTTCTGGCTACCTCTAAAATATGTCTGTTTTTTCTCTCAACAACCCCGTTTTGTTGAGGTGTGTGAGGAAAGTGCTCTGATGAATGATCCCATGATCAAGGAGATAGGATGCCAAGGATTTTGCAAAGTATTCCTGGCATTATCAGATCTAAGAATCTTGATCTTGGTTTCAAATTGAGTTAGGATCATCTGATGGAAAGCTTGGGTCAGAGAGGGGACCTCATCTCGAGAGTGCATAAGATAGGCCCATGAAAAACGGGTATAGTCATCAACAAATAATAATAAATTTCTATACCCCCCATGGCGGGAGTATGGTAGGGCCCCCAAACATCGGTATGCACAATCTCAAAAGGAAGGTTGCTTCTTTTATTACTTAAAGGATAAGACGATCTACTATATTTTGCAAGTTCACAACTTTCACATTTTAACCTAGACACTTCTACTGACTCAAACAAGTTTGGAAAAAGACTCTTTAAAGACCCAAAAGATAAATGACCTAAGCGGTTGTGCCAAAGCATAATCTTACTACAAGACTGAGAAACAAACAATTTCCTTGCTTCACTCTGCTCCCCTGTGAATGTTCCAGCAGGTAGACTCCATTCATCTCATGGCCAATCCCAATCACCTTCTTCGTTTTCAGATCCTAAAAAATACACCGATCAGGGAAAAAAGCTACCAAATAGTTTTGATTTTTAGTAGTACTACAAACTGAAAGTAAGTTAGCAATAAGCTTGGGAACATGCAAAACTGAGGATAGGGTGATGGTATCTGATAATCTGATGTCTTCCTTGCCAGAAATTGGTATAAGAGAGCCATCAACAATAGAAACTTTGTCTCTCCCACCTGAATCTATTACCCAAGAAGGTCTAGTATTACCTGGGACAGAAGCATGACAAGCAGTAGCTCTTGTACCTGTATGAGCAAGGGCTGAAGTAGGCTGTTGAGCTGATGTAGGCTGAGCTGAATTGTTAAATTCATTTTCTAATTGAGTTAAAGCAGCTCGAACTGCAGCTAGGGTATCTAGAGGAGTGCCTCTTGTGCCTGATGAAGTTGTACTACCAGTGTTGACAGCCATGTTAGCATTCCCTTTCTTATTTTTGAGCTTTGTTGGAACTAGATGAGGGTGCAACTTCCAACTGGTGTCCTTAGTATGTTTAGGTTTCTTGCAATGTTCACGTACTAAGTCCTTCTTAGCTTCCTTCTTCTCCTTATCCCCCCCAGATTTAGGTCTAACTACTACAAGGCTGATTCGGAGGGCTGTTGCTGCAACATAACCTTTCTCCTAGTTTATTCACTATGCACTAGGGAATAGACTTGTGATAAAGTCACACCATCTCTTGTCAACAACTGTTGTCTCACAATGTCATATTCAAAGTTCAGACCAGCTAGGAACTCAAAGCCTCTGTTAGTTTCAACCTGTTTTCTATATGTTTGTGCATCTTTCTAGCTCTCCCACTCAATTGTTTCAAGATGGTCAATTTCATGCCACAGGGATTTTAAGGTTGAAAAGTAAACAGAGACCTGTTTCTCTCCTTGCCTCAGATTTTTAACCTCACATTTTAGCTCATAAGCCCTAGCAACATTAAGAGGTTGAGAGTAGGTTTCCTTCATAACATCCCATATTTCCTTAGCTGTTTTGGCCCACAAGTAGTTTTGGCTGATGTTTGGCTGCATAGAGTTTCACAGCCATGTCATCACCAAAAAATTCTCTTGGACTCACCTAGCATAAGTAGGGTCCTCCTTGGAGGGTTCCTTCACATCCCCTAGCAAGAAGTTCAATTTTCCTCTACCCCCAATAGCTATCATGGCTGATTGGGCCCATTCCAAGTAGTTTGATCCATCAAATTTAACAGTTGTAATCTGAAAGGTGTTTTCAGTCATGTTACTTGAACCACCAATCCCAAAAGCACCTTCCCCTTGATTCTTGTACTCCATTCTAAGTTAAGAAGAGGCTTTAAACTACTGTGACAAGAAAAAGCTGTATTTCAAGGCTGATAACAGCCGAGTTTATGAAGAAAAAAGGCCAGAAAACTGATTGCTACCTTCAGTCTTCAAACTTGATCAATCGATTACTATCAGCACCTTTGATCAAAGAACCAAGAAAAAGTTGATCGGCACCTCCAATCTTGATCAAGAATCGATCTTGATCACTCAATTCCTGCCTACTTCTTCCTGATTACAAAAAGCTCTCTCCAATCTTACGACAGCTGCTAAAGCCTTCTTGCAACCTCCAAGAATCATCCAAAATAAGGATCTTTCTGAACTTTCAGCCCTAAACAATTCTCATGTGGTTAGCTGAATTAAATCCACATGAGAAACCCTAGACCTAAGGCTCTGGTACCAACTTGAAAGAAGAAGAAGAACTGTTTACTGTATTACAGGTTTGAAGAGAAGAAGAGAGAGAGAGAGAGAGAGTGAAGAGAGGAGAAAAGAAAGAAGGGGTTCGGTGGTGAATGATCTACCACCCCATACACTTCTTTATTTATAACTTTTAGGATCCTTACAAGAATAGAAACAAAAATTAGAAACAATAAGGCCAGCCTGCCCAACTTAACAGAAATTAGAAACTTCTAATAACAAAAATTAGAAACTACTAAAAAGAAATTAGAAACAACTAGGTGTGGGTATGAAACCACACACACTAGAGCCTGAGTGTGGGTATGGAACCCCACACTCGTGGCTAACCAACTATTTCCTCAGTCTTCAAGTTCTTTGTTGTAACCTGTTGCTGCTTCTTTTGCTCAAAATTAGTCAACTCCATATATAGATCATCATGGAAGTCTAGTGGGATGTACTTTTCTTGCAAGCACCTCTTCATCTCTGCCCATGTACTAATTGGATCATTGCCTCTATTTTCTAGTTGTTGCTCAAGAGTTCTCCACCATACTTTAGCATGACTCATCAGCTTCATGTGTGCAAATCTAATCCTTTGTTTGCCAAGCATATCATGCCAATCAAAATATTCTTCTAGTTCAGCAACCCAATCAAAGAATGCTTGCGGATCAACATCTCCTTTGAAATATGGTATTTCCCTTTGTCTTCTGACATGTTTGAAAACCTTGCTCCCGTAGCCAACATTATTAGATCTGTTTTCTTCCACCATCTTCTCAAATAAGTCAACCAAAGACCCTTCATATGGTTTAGATACCCAATCACCATTGATTCTAGACCTATAAGATTGTCTAGAAGATACCCTAGGCCTATAGAATCGGTCACTTTGTGAGAACATAGTGAATAAACCATTAGCTCTGATACCAACTGATGTAATGGCTTCTTGAAGGAATAAAAGAGAAAATAGGGAGAGAAATAAGAGAATGTTGAATGTTGAATGGTCTTCTTGATCAGTTCTAGTCCTTAGAGAATGTTGAATGGTCTTCTTAATCAGAGTTTTATGGCTATTGATGGCTGTAATGGCTTCTTGAAGGAATAAAAGAGAAAATACCGAGAATCATTCACAGGGTGCCTAGAATCACTCTAGGGCATGGGAATCACTCACCATAGCTAGCATAAGCTGAAGAAAACTCAATATAATTCATTACCTTTGTGTAAAACGTCCATACATATTTATAGACTCTAAACTCATAATAATCCTAGGAGTCAAACTGTTAGACTCATAATAGTCTTAGGAGTCAAACTAACCTGTCATATCCTATTTCAATTCAAAGAAGACTCAATAGCTCTGATCCTACTTATGCAATGACTGAAATTTTAAACATGCCCCTACTGTCAAAAAATACAGAAATACATAAAATATCATAAAATTCCAATTTTGACTCTTCAGCTCCTGCATCAGGTACACTGGCTGAAATCCTTGGATTTATTTTCAGACTTCTCCTTAGATGACTTGTTGAGGAATTGGAAGCAGATAGCTAACTCTGCCAAGGTCAAAAGGGTTTCTAATCCCTCTTGGACCCCTCCTCCCATTGGGTTTATAAAACTAAACTTTGATGGCAGCAGCTTTAGGAACCCAAGGCTGTCTGGTATTGGGGGAGTTCTTAGGAATAAGGAGGGGCTTTTTCTTAGCCATGTTCTCAGGTAGGCCTGTAAACGGAGCGAATTCGAATCGAATCAGGCCATGTTCGAATTCGATTCCAATTACATAATAAGTGATTCGAATTCGACTCGAAATCCGTCGGGTATTCAGAAATCCCAACCGGATTCGATTTTGATTAAAATGTTGAATATTCGATTATAACCGATTTTGCAGAGAAAACTATAAATCTAAAAACCAAACTAAAGAGGAGAAACAACCATCGCATGTGAACAACACCAAAAAAAAAAACTCGAAAAATAAAATCATCACTAAAAGCCTCAAAAAATCTAAAACAAGAAAGAAAATAGACAAAAAAAAAAAAAACATAACCCAAAAGAAAGAAGAAACAGGAGATAGAGAAGGAGAGAGAGAGAACAAAGTAAGAGCAAGAAATCTTGGATAATGGCCCCAATTGACAGAAGTTGAAGTTTAATCTTCAGAAGCCCTTTCGTCTTTGATAGAAGCTGGTTCTCCTTACTTTCTCTCTAAACTTTTTTCATCCTGAGCACCAAAACGAAAGGTGTTGCATAAAACTTTTCATCCTGAGTGTGAGAACGAAAGAGACAAAGAGGGGAAAAGAGATATAGAAAAGAAGGCTTTTGGTATCTTGGTAAATGAAAAAGTTGAAAGGCTTTTGGTATCTCGGTAAACGAATCAGGAGCAACTTTTATGTCTTTTGTAATAAGTAGATACAGGTGACGCTTTGGGTCGTGTGTAAAAGGTGCACTACAAGTTAGTCAAATTAGAATATAATATATTTATATTATAATATTATCGAATTCAAATATTATCGAATCAAATCAATATATATTCGAATTCGGTCCGATTAAATAATCGGTACAAAAATTATATTCAAATTTGACTGTTTATTCCATTTGAATCATTCAAATTCGATTCGTTTAAGTCAAATCTCGAATTCAAATTCGAATTTCTGGATACCGTTTACAGGCTTATTCTCAGGTCCTATTGGTGAAGGAGACTCTCTTAGGGCTGAGATCCTTGCAACCCTGGAAGGTGCCCAAAGAGCAAGGGAGTTGAACATTAGAAGACTAGTTATTGAGGGTGTCTCGGAGGTGGTGGTGAGATGGCTTAGGGAGGGCAGCTCGGGTATATGGAATTACAGCAATGAAAAGAAAAAACTTAAGTGGCTGACTAGGGACATTGAGGTTAAATACAGTTGGGTAAAGAGAACTGCTAATTCACTTGCTGATGGGCTAGCCAAGCAAGGGGTGAATAGGGGTTCCTTTTTTCGGGCTCATTTCTAAATCTGTTTCTTTTTTATGCTGTTGGGGGAGCTAAGACAGTTTATCTCCCCCTCTGCTGTAATTAAAGCTTCACTGTTTTAATAAAATTTTCCATTATTGATAAAAAAAGGATAAAGAGATAAAACAAGATAAAGGATAAAATAGAAAACAAATGAACAAAAACTAGGCCATGTTAGTAAATACTTCATGTGCAGCAACCTACTTTGTTGTGATGGAAAAGAGATTCAGCTACAGGTAAATATTAAACTAAACAAATAATTTAAATATATGGTTAAAAATACTAAATTTAAAGAAAACTTGGAAAGCCAAAGTTTTGGTGCCTCATTTGATTTTCTCATCCTACAGCACCTTATCTAAGATTTTTACATGCTAATGTTCTGTTTTTTTTTTTTTCTTTTCTTTCCATTTCCCCCTTCTGTTTGGAAAAATCATCAGCATGTTACAAGAACTTCCTTACCAAATATTGGCACACTTGATCCATAAGTTTCAGGTGCCCAGCTAACAGTGTTGGATTGTATAGTTAGGATGATGTAATTTTTAGATTTTTAGGATGTGCAAATGGTAGCCCTTCAGATTGGCAAGCATGTGGTACAGTTCAGATTGATGTGCAATTGACCAGTTAACATTGTGCCTCATACTGCACCACTGCAAAGAAACGCCCAGGATACTACTAAAAGTTTAGTTTATTGAATACCACATTCTTTTCTTAATCATTTACATAACTGATCTATTGGAATGATTCAACACAGCTTGTTTGGAATCGTTGGAGTGACAGATAGGTGCCTGGAGGTCCTGTCAAGGTTCTGCTCAAATACACTAGCAACCCTTGATGTTAATGGATGTATTGGCATTAAGGTTTGTTGCTATGTTCTGTATAAAGCATATATCGATTTCTTCGGTTCGTATAGTGTTTTTTTTTATTTTTTTTAGCAATCTAACTCCAAAATATTTGTCTTACTCTTTAGAGACGGAGCCGTGATGAATTGCTACAATTGTTCCCACATCTGAGGTGCTTCAAAGTGCATAGCTAGTAATTTGGTCCGTGGAAGCACTTCAATAAACATTTTGCACCAACATGACTATCACACTCAATGAAGCGTCTATCCAGCTTCTATTGCTTGACATACATTAGCAAGGTACTTGCTTAAACATGGGGAAATGCCATTTCCATTACTGACAGTTTGACACAGCAAAGGTGTTCAGTACAATATTATGGATGTAGCCTGCCAATGATCTCCGAGTCATTCAGTACAATATTATGGATGTAATCTGCCAATGATCTCCGGGTCATTCAATCCATGTTGACTTCTAAGACTCTGTAATCCCTTTCAGCAGTTGATTTCTAGATTGTTGAAGCCATGTCAATTGTTTGCTCTTGTTTGGATGGTTAAACAAGCCAATTGATAATTTTGGGGACATGACTCATCTGAAAATTTCTGCTAGAGCCCCGAAAATATTTTATTTTTGCTATGCTAGGTCTTCTGCGATGGATTTTTCTGTTATAGCAAATATTTTATCCAATCTTGTAAATTCGAAAGAGTTGACTTCAAAATCTGATAAAAAAAAGAAGGAATAAGAACATTTTTTTCTGGAATGTGCTGCTCCGATGTCTGGTGAAACTTCAAACTTCAAACTTCAAATTCTTCTGTGGTAGCATCTAGTGTTCCTCCTCTCTATCAAGTTCAGATCAGTTGGGGTGCAGTCATGGGTCTATTACAGTTTAGTGCTGGGTGTCCCATCTTTTTTTCCTTTGATTCTAACTCTCTTTTGGATGGTCCCAAAATGGATCAAAGTTTCTTTCGTGTGGTCAGGAACGAGGGGCTGCATTTACTGACTGAAAATTTTCATGGTTTCTGATGGTTCAAGTGCTTTAGTCCCGGCTCCCGGACCATTGCACTATGCCTTCTGCATGCTGTTATAGATGGGATGATGCACTTAAACAAGTGCCACACTGTTGAAGCTGGTGCAGCTCACCTTCTCACCTCACAAACTTGAATCTGCAACTAGCCAGATGGAGAAAGTGTGCTGAAACATTCAACCAAAAGTGGAAAACTGGAAACTGGACTCTCTTTTCGAAGATTTACCTATGAAGTGGCACTTAACTGATTAAGCTTGTATTACTTTGGTATACAGTCACTATAACACTAGATGGGTATCACTGGTTGCCTAAAGGCATCAGTTACGAGTCTGGATCTGCTCCTCAAGAGTGCTCTTCATACGTCACAATACGTCTGCACATTGTGAACATCTCCCAAACTTGTGTGTTGTTATTCATGGAGAGATGTTCCCAATACATGGTCAGGTGTGCTGTGAGGTGCACTATGAGGAGCGAATCCCGATTCATCAACTACCGCCTGGTTCTGGGACTAGTTGTTGAGTTCATTTTTGCAATTTCATAAGGATGGAATGAACACAGGCAACTGGGTGTCAGGAAGGTTTTAATTTTAGATGCTTTACATCGTCAGCGACTAAACAAGTTGAACTCCTAATGATTTTGAAATCTGTTTCTGAGATCTTTTCCGCTTACCTCTTGTCAGGCATCCCAAGGGAGAAACCAGAACTAGGAGCCATTGTCGACGCCAAGAAGATTTCTCAGGTGAAGGTTTGTGTTACAAAAGAAATCATATTCCTTTGTTTCTTTATGGGTTCTTGGGCAATATCTGTTCATGAAATCGACTTCGGATTCGATATCTGAAGTCGGACAGCGTAGGTGAATCATGTGATCTCAACCTGAATCATTGCAGTTCCAACGGTTGAATCATGTGATCTCAACCATTTGAATCATTGAAGTGGCATACATACTGTTAAATTTGGCACCGACCCTCTCCAGGTCTCTCTTTTCCTTTTCCATGTGTGTGGCATCGATGCCCTTTCTCTAATGCATTTCATCCAGATCAATGCCATGTAAGTGTTTTTTTTTTTTTTTTTTTTTTTCTGGAAAAGTACGGACAGACCCATTGCAGATTTCTGAATTCCACTGTAGACTTATAAACATTCAAAATGTCAAATACCCCCACTCTATGCACCAATCCCACCTGTGAATTGGCATCAATTCTGAACTGGCACCTACCCCAACTGTATTTTGGGCCTAGAAAGTCAGACCCTGGGCTGAACCGTCATTCTCCCTTTTTTTTCCTTTACTTTTTTCTTATTTGGTTAAGCATTTTAAGAATGTTTTCGGACGGTTGTTTTGAATTGTGAGCAAGCAACTTTTTGAGAAAACGTTAAAATGATGTTTTTTGTAATGGAAAAAACGTTTTTCCTTTTTGACGATGTGACGCATAATGGTGTCTATTTGACACCAAATAGCATGAGTTTGGCTTACATCAGGGCAATGCCCGTTCGAGCAGCCTTTACAGTCTTGCATTGGGAATATCTCCCTACTCATATGCTTTATTTCATGGGGAGATATTCCCAATGCAAAGTTGCAAGAGGCTGTTGGGACGGTGTGAGCACGAACTTGCCCTGAGCGAAGCCTATTTCAAATAGCATTAAAAAATGTGCAGAGAACCCATAATATTTTATCAAACTCCAATGCATTGTTGTTGCTTGAAGAAACTGCATTGATACCAAACATGACCGTTATTTTAACCCGAATCATTAAAACAAAGGAAAATCATCAACTGACTATGCAAGGATAAATGGTATTGTGGTTTTAGAGTATTTCACATCTATAGACGCCATCACTACAAGGTATAAGCATTCCATTTCCCATCTTTTCTGCGCCTCTTGAGGATGGAGAACTGATGATACAAGGCTCTTTTGAACTCTGGATGATACATTCTGTTTTGCCCATGGTTTTAGAACCATCGTCGACCCAGATGGTGGACCATTCAACTCAAAAATCGATTAGACAACTGGTTCCAGTTCACCCCTAAACTATTTTTTTTGCCTAAAATCATTGACTTGATCAGCGATCAACTGACCCAAGCAGTTGAATCATTGATCCATTTGACCTGGACAACGTTTTTTGGCTGCTTTTATTTAAATTTTTTTTTTAATTGCAATAGGTCGATCCATTTGGACCAGATGGATGAACTGCTGCCAAAGCAATTCCGATTCTGGGTCAGCTTTTAACATATTGGTTGCAGATATGAAAGCAGCTTTAGCCCTAGGTTGTGAGCTGGTAAAAGTGGAGTCTAATTCAAGAAGTGCATATTCTAGAGCATTTTGCATTACAATTCCCTATTCTAACTACTGAGATTAAAAATTCGGTTACTAGATTCAGAAAGGCAAAGCTGAGTCATGTGATTGATGAATGTAATTTATTAAAAAGAACACATAGGAGAGAGAGAGATCATCTATTATCACCCCTAAGTAATCAGTGACAAGAAAATGTGAAGTAGAGTAGGATTCCATGACTGAATTTGAATAAAGCATCAACGTCTCTAATGTCAAAACACCAACAATGAACAGTGAAGACAGGCACCATATGGAAATCCCACTAACAATCTCCACTACCATCCGCCTCTTTCCTTTCCCACCATCAGCGTCTCTAATGTCTAAAAACACCAACAATGAACAGTGAAGACAGGCACCATATGGAAATCCCACTAACAATCTCCACTACCATCCGCCTCTTTCCTTTCCCACCATCAGCGTCTCTAATGTCTAAACACCAACAATGAACAGTGAAGACAGGCACCATATGGAAATCCCACTAACAATCTCCACTACCATCCGCCTCTTTCCTTTCCCACCATCAGCGTCTCTAATGTCTAAACACCAACAATGAACAGTGAAGACAGGCACCATATGGAAATCCCACTAATAATCTCCACTACCATCCGCCTCTTTCCTTTCCCACCATTGCTCGTCTGTTTTGCACCTGCTTCTGTGCCAGTAGAGCTCAAGGAATTCCCTTTGTCTGAAAATCAAAGAAAACCATTAGAAAAGAAAAACTAAAAGTAAAACCAAGTTGAACAGATTAACAAAAACTAAAGCAGAGAAGGCAGGAGAAGATTAACAAAAAGAAGAAATTATATTACCATCGGAAACTGTGCTATTAACCCCTTTGCCGAACTGCTCGAAAACTTGGGCATCTGGTGAATTAGGAGCCAAGTGCAGAAGAGCTGGATCCATGGCCACAAAGGGAATAAACAGCATCAAATTTGTGATATATATATACATGCACCATGATTCCTACCGGTGAGTTCATTTAATACATATGTGGGCATATACGTACCCGGACAGTCTGAAACATTTGCAGAAGTGTGGCAAGCAGTAGGTAGGCTCAAGGCAAGAGTTACATTGACCTTTATGCCGAGATCTGGATCATTTCTATCTTTGACGAGGATGCAGAGACACTTCTTGCTCTTGTCTACAACTTCTTTGAGTCCACTGCAACAGTCCAGAGTTGGTGCCTTGGCTTGTCCACCCACATATGGTAGGCAAGTAGACAGACCAATCAATTGATTCTCGCACTCATTTTTATCTTGAGCTATATCTGACCTTACTGAACCAACCATGAACACTAACACGAATGAGAGTTGCAGAGAAGCAAAGTATGAGCCCATTGAGGCCATTCTCTCCGCAACAGTCCAGCGAGAGATCTAGAGGGAGAGAGAGATGGGATGAGGGTGATGATGGAGCTGGTATAAATTGTGTTGGCTGTTGGGACTTAAAGCTTAAAAAGTAGACCCTTTACACTCTTTTCACCTGTGAAGAGGATAAATCTACCTCTGCAATGGTAGGTTTCTGCTTTCTGTTGAGGAAATATGGATGACACCCATCAATCCAATCCGTCCAAATGGTGGTCCTTCTACTGTGACTAACCAAATGAAATACATCCATTATCTGTTTTGCTGTGAGGCTGAATCATGAAATGAGAGCCATAATTATTTCGCTAATATTAGACTCGATATTTATGGTCCTATGAAGCTGTGATCAGAATGATTCGTCCAATCGAAGGAAAGGAATTCTTGTCGTGTTTCTAGGGTGATTAGATCCCATCCAGGACCCTTCTTTTCTGGCAACTCGTGATTGCTTTTGATTCATCTCTGTTATTACTTTGATTCCTTACCAATAGTTCAAGGTGAGACCCATTTGAGTTCTGTCCCACATTTATATCTTCTTATGTAAGAGGGATTACTTGTTCATTCATCCACTACGTAAGATTAGTTTGTGTCAAGGTCCACTGTCATTATCTTTAGTCTTTTCGTGGAAGGTGGAACCTGAAAGAAGGAATACTTACAGAGTTTGGACTTGTTCTGGTTTTAATAATCACTTTCTCCACCCATGTGATCATGCCTAATCTAAGCTAAGCTATTCTGTTCTGCCTCATTGCAGTTGCAGATTTCCATTCTTCTTTTTTTGGTTGGAGCGCTGGGGCATTGGTAATGATCAGTAACATCAATGTTCATGGTCCAGAAGAGCACCTTTCTCCTGGGTAATGGCGTCGGGAAATACTGCCCACTTAATTGGGTTGGATGGAAAGATCAGTTCAGTGGCGAGCTTCTTAAATAAGTAGCTGTTACCTGTATCTCTCGTGTCTGAACTACCCAAGAGAGATTGAGTGAAAGAAAGAATGTGAGTCTGTGTTAAATGCTTGAAATTTCAAAAAGTTATCCACCTATTTTCTAGACTGAGGAAAGATTACGGATGTGATGTCAATGTTCCAGTTTGTTCTTTGTCAAGGGCGTCAACTGTTGCAGTTGCAGGCTGCAGGGGGACGAGGTTAGGTCAATTCCTAGTTGTCTGGTCCATCTCACTCTGCGTTGTCGCTCTGGACGTGTTTGAAATTAAACCATCCACCGTTTCACCTACCCATTAGAGGGACAGATCATTGCTGCAAGTTCAATCATGTTGTTAAACTACCCATATGACATGAAATTTTCCACCAGGAATCAAAGCCCTTGAATTGAATTGGGGGACGGTTCCTTCTTTTGTTTTTTTTCTTGGGTCTTACTAAACTACAAATTCTGTTATCACTTTCAAATACTCTGTTTAAAGAAGTGATGGGACAATAAGCAGACGCATGAAGACAATGATCCAACTGTCCCTTGCATTTGCAATTGTTTAGCCTGTTCAGTCTTCATTTTCACGTTAAGCTATACCTAGGGTAACTAGTGCTTGATCATTTGGAAAAACCAGTGAGAAATAGAGAATTGGCTTTGAGTGGATATTCAAAAATTAAATTGAGGTAATGATGCCCAACCCATTTTGCAGTCAATGCAGCTTCACATTTGCCGAGACTAGAGTCCAAGGTGTACTGAGTAGAATCAATCCAATGCCCCATTAATTGGACAATATGGGACACTGAACCTGATCTCTATGAGTAGCTACTAATCAAAGGGCCAACTTGTCCATCAGTAAACTTCTTGAATATAAGCCAAGATCAAACAGGCTGTCGGACAGAAGACTCCTCCACGAACTAACAAAGAGGATAAATACTTAGGAGCCCCTCTTGTAAACAAGAGGGTTACAAAGAATAATTTCAAAGAATTATTAGAAAAGATTAACCTCCGGCTATAGAAGGTTGGAAAAGCAATTCTCTATCCTTAGGGGGGAAAATCACCCTACTGAAATCAGTTGTGGGAAACATATCCCAATACCAAATGAGCTTGTTTGGAATCCCCTTAGAAAAAATGTTTTTGAATCGCCGTTGACCTGGCTGGTCAGATCGTTTGGCACAAGAACCATCTAGACAATCGGTTCTATTTTACCCCAAACCTGATCCCTGGCCAAAAACTGTTGAATTGGTCAGCAACTCGCTGACCCGAGTGGTCTAACTATTGACCCATTCAACGGTTTTGGCAGTCTTTTATTTTAATTTTTTATTTTTGTTCATTAGAACGGGCCATCCATTCAAATCAGACGGTCGAACCATCGGCTCAGAAACCGGTGACCAGAATGGTTCCGGTTCTGGGTCGGTTTTTAAAACCTTGCTTAGAAATCACTAAACAGATGGATAAAGCTCAAAGACAATTCCTTTGCGGAAAAAAAAATAACAAAATAACAAATCCTTTTCTCTAGTCAAGCATGTGTTTGGAACTGGGGGCGTTTATTGAACAAATGCTGCCACATAGGCACCACTTCAGCATTTCCTCCATTATGTGGATCCGTACGCATAGAGATTCAAAAAAGCATGCATTGATTTATGTGTGTGCCTGGCGTTGGGGGAAGCTTCATTTTAGCGCTTCCCCCAACAGATAGGCGTTTATTCACTGTTTTACTAATGTGGTGCCTAATGGCGCCTAGTAGTGCCTAAGTCTCAATAAACAAATTCATTATTATTATTCTCGGTTTTGCAAACAAATAAAGTACAAACGTTTAGTAAATAAACGCCCATGATTCCAAACACATACCAAATAGGATATACTACTGTTTGTTCTGATAAGAAAAACGGGGGCCTTGGAATGAGAAAAGCCAAACAAACAAATCAAACAAATTTGATGAAACTTGGCTTGAAAGTTTTGACCCAACAAGACAACTTAATGGGTTCAGGTGGTTAAAGCAAGTATTTAAGCAATACAAATTTCCTAAACCACCTAACTCCAAAAGCATTCTCCTAGGCATGGAGAAAAATCACTCAGGTTAAAGAATTTATTAAAATGCAGGTTTTGGAAGGACAACTGGGTTGATGAGAGGCCATTAGAAGAATTGGTGACGACTACCAATGGAAATGATGAAGCCTTGAACTGGACAGTGAAGGAAGTTATAAATCCCTCATCTAGAAATTGGGACATAAACAAACAAAGTGGATTGATCTCATTGGACATAATAAACAAAATTAAGGCTATCCAGATCCCTTTGACTGAAACAGAAGACGAGTGTTTCTGGGGATGGAGTCAGGATAGCAATCTCACGGTTAAAACTGCATATAATTTGCTAAGAAATGCAGAAAATATTGACCCTGAAGTGCTAAAAAGCATAAAAAAAAAGTCAAGGACTATCCTTTGCCTAGAGAAAATAAAAATTTTTCTTTGGCCGGCAATAAGAGATAAATTGCCAACTAAAAACAATCTGGTAGAGAAAGGGCTAAACGTAACCTTGGACTGCCCTTGGTGTGGAGAAAAGGTTTATCGGAATCAGCTATTGACAGTGTCAATTTGCAGCCCAAGTGTGGAGGCAAATGGACCCCCTAAACTTAACCAAAATGAGGGAGCCACAATGGGACTTAGATGATGGAATTGGAGGAAAACTTAGAGGATCTCTCTCTCTCTCTCAAGATCTGGGTCTAAAAGCCTGGAATTATGCTTTGAAATTCAATCCATAGACCATAATACTCAAAATCCAAGAACTGAGAAACCCATAACCCGGATAAAATGGATTCCCCCTGACCCTGGCACTTTAATAATCAAGACGGACGCTGTGCTTTTGGCTGCATCATTAGAAAGCATAGACGCGATTATCGAGGGTGATTCTCTGTGCTGGTCATCACGACGCACCAACGCTGATTGAGGATCCCATGGAACAACCATACCATGTTAGAAAGAGAAGCAAATAGCGCTGCTTACTGATTGCTGATTGGCATAGAAAAGGTCAAGAGCAAGAAGTATACTCCATTCTACGTCTCCCTTGGGAGTTCAATTTTGTTGTTTTTCTTGATGCGGTTGGCAGGGCTCTCCCCCGCTGGTGCTAACTTTCCCTTGTTTGTATATAAAAAAAAAAGGATGATAATGGATTCCTGATCATTAATTAAGCACATTAATATAGCAGAATTTTCATAGATAAGTATGTCAACTAATTCTCAGTTCATTAGATGTCCATGAACCATGTTTCATCCTGAATTTCTCCTGCCCCACCCATTACATAACTGATTCACTGACGTTGCAAGAATCACGGAACATCCGCCAGAACAGCTTTCATTGAAGATCCTTAATCCTTAAGAAATGTAGGACAGGACCTACCTTATTCATTAGCATGTATAAAGACAATAAAAAAAATTAAGTTTATCAATATTTTTCTCATTGGCCATTGCAGTTATGAACTTGGAACTCAGTGATTATGCAACATTGTAGAATGAGCTTTATTTTTTTTTTTCCATATGTGCAGCATCAGAACCCATTCCACCATGAAAATGAACAAGGAGGAAAACCAAACATATTGGCTGCTGAAAATTTCAGAATTGAAATTTATATTTAAGAGGCCCAAAAATTTGAATAAAGACGTATTCATAACTTTTCTATGAAACAGATGCATAATACAAATAGATCATGATAAGGTTGCACGTTGGAACAGCTGGAGAAGAATAAAGGCACCATGATCGACCCTCCTCTGAATAACTTAGAGAATTGAATTGATCTTCATCCAGCGGCATTTGTCTTTGTGCATCAGTCTAGAGGCCTAAATAAAAACAATGGACAATGCAAGTAAGTGATCTCTCTACAGGCACAAGAGTAGACAGTGAGATTCAAATGATAATCAAATAATTAAAAGTTACAGTAATTGCCAATTGTTTTTTTATAGGCATGCAGTAGTTAAATTCTCTGTTAACATAAAAGAAAGTTATATTCATTCGTGTCTTATTGTTAATAGCCACAAGGTTTTAGTGTGTACCTAGTGCATTTTTTATCATGTACATAGTGCATTTTCCTCTAATTTGTGGTAGAAGTGACTTTTATACTGTAATGTTTTCTTGCATTGTTAACAAACCTATCCTTGATCATTGCCACTGACACAACGGGAAATAACAGTGAAATGAGAGGAAGCATACAATGAATTGGCTGAGTACCTGTAATGTCAACGTCTTGTCCTAGGTTTACAGCGGAATTCAGCTAAGAGTGCTATATGATCAGAGGACCATTCAGGAGAGGGAAGTGCTGTTTCTTTCCGCAAGCTCTCTTCATCCAAGAGCTCCAATAAGGATTCTACTGTTAGGGAGTCCGCTGAAACCAAAATCCAAATGAACTCCTATCAAGATCCTCAACCATACAATCATGAAATTACAAAATGCAATAAGAACATTGACTAGGAAAGCTAGCAAGAAAAGTGCATGGTTCATTCAATCTCTGCAACATGCTTGAACACAAGAAGAAACCTAGAAATTTCAGCAAAAATGCAGGGCAGCTGGTGTGTCTCACCTTGTCTTCTAGCATGTTGCATCAAAGTAACTTATTCATAATTTTCTAGGTACCCATCTTATGAAATATTCTCATTAAAAGGAAAGGATGTGTAACAAATCTACCTGTATAAAATATGTAATCAAGAGTGCCAATAAAATCTCTTGTACAATTTGTAAATAAAGGCTCATTTGTTGTAGGATCCATTCTCCTCCGTTGTTGCTCTAAAGCAATACCAACACCCATTCTTGCAAAGGATGAGTATGCACTGACCTGTAAGGAGCTTAATGTCATAACCATCACAAGTTCTTAAAACCGCATAGGAAGCAACAACATTACTAGCGGCATTTTAAAAGGACAACACATGAAAGAATCATGAAGTCTGCATACACGGGAAACAAACCTTGAGGATTTGGGGTCATTAGCTATCTTCTTTAAATAAAGATGAATTAAAACGGGAAACAGAAATAGCCTTCTATAGGCAGCCCACCCAACAGTTAGGGCCATTATTAATCTCTATCTTAAATTATGAGGCAACATTAATTATTAGTTTATCACTACAACGGTTTTTAATGTTGTATACTATAATAAAAGGTTTATTATCCTTAAATTAATTATTCAACTAAATTTTCTAGAAGAGCTTTATATTCTGAAAGCCTAATTCAACTTGTTGATTCAAAGGACTACAATCCATAAATCAAAATACTTATTTATATGGGTCAATGCAAAAAAATGTGGTTTGAATGTTTCTATGTTTCACAGTTGTTTGCAATTTATTTTGGCAATAACTACTGAAATTTGCCCAAAATGTTGCCAAAATTTGAAATATTTGCATATAAGAAAATTGAAAACTTCGTTAATGTCATCATTTTTTTAAATATCAGGAGATGTTTTGGATTTTTTGATTCCAGGATGTTTTTGTTTCACCAGACTAATTCTTCTCCCCTTTCACAGAAACAGCATACATTATCCAGCACAATTCATATATAATTTAATACCTCTTTCTTACTGAAATTAAAATTCAATGGAACATGGTGGCATCTAGATCTTGGTTAAGGGAGACCCCTCCCAATCCACAAACTTTTTTTATAACACCAAATCCACATAAAACTTTATCCCACATCTACTGGACCTTGCCCCAGGTTTTTTTATTCCAGTTACCATAAACTATTTTTAAGGTAGAAGTACTGTATTGTATTGTAATTAGTGTACACATCAGTAGGGGTGAGCATAGTTTGGTTGAAACCAAAAAACCGAAAAACCGAACCGAAATTTCGGTTTCAACGATTTTGGTTCGGTTATTTCGGAGATAGGTTCAGGTTTGGTTATTTAGCATTTAGAAGTTCGGTTAACCGAAAAAACGAACTTCTAAGGTCATGTTAATAAATATATTATATTATATATAATAATGAATTACCTCAGCCCAGGCCAATTTTTGTAGTTTGACTAGTTTACTTTTGTTTTTCCCCTCCTCTTTCAAGTATAAAAGACAAGAAGTAAAACCCAAACCCTATTTGGCTATTTCATCATTGAGAGACACAACATCGTTCAAGACAAAGTCTCATAACTCTCTGTTTCAACAGCGGTGACTGGTGCAACAAACTTTGATCAAATGCCGGACTTCCAACAAACTTCTTCAAGACAAAGTCTCATAACTCTGTTTCAACAGCGGTGACTGGTGCAACAAACTTCGATCAAACGCTAGACTTCCAACAAACTTCTTCATCTCCGACACCGGTAGCAATAGTCCAGCGAATAGCAACTCAGGTAATGTTTCTTTTTTTCCCCTTTTTTCTTCTTCGTTTCTTCTTATTTGCTGGGTTCTCTGAGTAAGAGTGAAATGTATTTTTGTTTTCTTAGGAGACAGTCCAGAGAACATTGAATTTTTGTTTTCTTAGACATTGCCTTCGTGACTTTGGTTTTGTTTTTATAGACAGTCTGGTTACCGGTGGCTTTTGCAATTGAAATTTGAAAGAAAATTTGTCTTTAAAAGCTGTAGAGTAAATGCCTGACCAAGGTATAAGCCTCGCCCCTATAGACTCTTTGTTAATTATTTTGGTTGTAAACCGAAATAACCATAATAACCGAATAAGAATTTTGGTTCGGTTATTTCAGTTTGGGAAAACTTCGGTTTTGTTTTGGTTTTCCTAAAAAAATCGGTTTTTAAAAATTCGGTTTGTTTGGTTCAGTTTTTAACAGAACAAACCGATTGCTCACCCCTACATATCAAAACCTAATGTAAATTAGGCTCTGTACAAAGTCTTTAGTGTACACATCAAAACCTAAAGTACAGCATGATTGTACAAGTTTCTAGCACAAAACAGCCTCTAAAAAATCCAGGCATTCCTTTCAAGTCAAACACTCCATAAAAAAATTATTTTTTTTATTCATCAGTAACTGAAAGAATTACATCATATTACAACATAGATCACCAATCAACCAAGCAAAAAAACTAGAAAAAAACAAAAAGAAAAAAGAAAAAAACTCTTTTGCACAAACACAACTTGCAAATTACAACTCACCACCCAACCCTGGGCATCCCCATACAAGACTTTCCCTTCCAACACCTGCTCTTGCCAAAGAAGCAGCCAGATTATTAGAGCTCCATGGTACCCACCTGAACAAGGTATTCAGAGTTGAACCCAATGGTTGAACCTGCCTCACCAATGTCCTAACTTTCCAAAGAACTCCAACATTTGCCCTCATCCAGCTTACGACTGTTTGACAGTAACCCTCTACTTGCACATTCCTCAAACCTTGCTACACCAACAATTATAGACCTTGAATCAAGGCCAATGATTCTGCTCTCAGATAATTTCCAATCCCCAGCAGCCCAGAGAAACTTAGCATTATATTTTTATCCTCATGATCCCTGGCAACTCCACCTACTCCAGAAGATCCAAGGTTCCCAAAACAGCAACCATCAAAACAAGGAGAATACAATAATAACCTCAAGAAAATGACTCAGCTTAGATTTTAAATTTTTTGCCATTATTTTGTCAAACACAACAACAATTACAGATTGAAAAGTATTGGATAGAAGTTGCATAGCGGGACCTAGGAAGGGAAGGGTTCTTTTACGAGTCACTGAAACTTTAGTAATCGTGGTAAGAGAATAAATACATGTACAATGAACTGCCACGAAGCCTTTTGTTCAGGTAGCAGCAAGGCTGCCCACTTTTATCCAGTACATCAGTTATGCCATTTACTACACTTTGGTGCCCAAGACACTCTGATGATCAAGCCCCCTGTTAAACTTCTTACTTCTCTCATGATGTAACTGTAGCAACATGGTTAGTTGCTACTTGCTACTACTCCTTAGTCATTCTATCAGTCCTTGAATCACCTTCCATCCCTGCTATGTGAAGTTAGATGCTCCCTCAATTCTTAGTCCATACAAAATAGCTAGAATTTCAGCTCCACAGGAATTTTGGGTTGTTTGGTGGCTGAATGGCCAATAAAATATTTGGGTCTTCCTCTAGGCGGTATTCCAAAGAGTATCATGTTTTGGAGCCCAGTCTTAGATAGGTTTTTCAAGAAAATGGAAACATGGAAGAAAAATTACACATCCTTGGATGATAGGATCACTTTCATTAAGGCCAAACTTTCCAATTTACTTGTCTACTTTCTATCAGTCTATAAGATACTTTCACCTGTGGATAAAGGGATTGAAAGGTTGATGAGGGGTTCCTTATGGGAGCCATATGGTTGTAAAAAAGGTCATCTAATTAACTGGAAGACTGTTTTCAAAACCAGGGAAGGAGAATTAGGTTTGGGTAGGATTTCAAATAGGATCCAGTCCCTCCTAGATGAGTGACTTTGGAGATTTCCACTGGTTTCAGACAGAATGTGGCATAGAGTTATCTGGTGGAATGCAAGTTTAAATGCTAAATCCTCTTTTTTTTTGATGAATAATAATAAGTTTATTGATTCAGAAGCAAATTAGAGTGAGTTCATACATCATCCCAGTGAGAGGCGCGAGCTGCAGCCCCTCCTTGAAACTTACAAATAAACTAGGAAAGAAAAATAAGAACCACAACTGAGCCCAAAATAATTCTTCCCTATTTACCCCTTGCTTAGCTAACACATCTGACAAGGTATTTGCTGATCTCCCCACCCACTGTACAGTGACCAACATATTCCTTGTCAACCAACTAAATTTCTTCATTTCATTCTTGTATCGCCACATAGCCTCTTCAGAATTTTTCAACCAACCCACCACCACTTTGGAATCCCCCTCAATTATTAGTTGTTGTACCCCCAGCTGGTTTGCAAATTGGACCCCTTGTACAGCAGCTAAAAGTTCTGCCCTGATGGAATTCCCAATTCCCAAAGGACCTGAGTAGAGCAACAAAATCTCTCCCTTCTCATTTCTCAAAGCACCCCCCACTTCGGATAATCCTGGATTACCCATGCTGCTTCCATCAAAGTTCAACTTAATTGAGCCTTCGGGTGGAGGAGACCAGCTTGTAATTGATTTGGCCTTTAAAGATGAACACCTTGCTACTGCTGACCAATTTCTCCAAATGTCATTAAAGAGAATTGATGAAAGATTTCCAAGGTCTTCAGCCAATGTATTGCCCTATTTAACACAGTCTTTCAAGTCTTGGTTGTTCCTTTCCTTATCTTGAAAAATTTTGAGATTCCTTTCTTCCCAAAGAGTCAAAGTCAAAGCAACACGAGCACATCTCCACATAATTCTCCCTATTTTTGTAGGCCAATAAAAGGTAGAATGGTTGAAGAGCATGTGAACTTCTACTGGTAGACTCCAACTACCCCCAAACAACGAAATTAGCCAAGCCCAAAGGTCTGCAGAAAAGAGACAAGATACAAATAGATGGCAACAATCCTCATCGTGAGCTCTACAGAGGATACACCAATTAGGAGAAATACAGAGAAAAGGCCTTATCTTTTGTAGGTTGTCTAAAGTGTTTACTTTCCCATGGAAAACTTCCCAACAAAAAGCCATAATTTTTGGGGGGATTGGCCTACACCAAATTTCTTTTGACGGAAAGGGTTGGTGAGTAGAAAGTTGAGAGATGGACTTGAAAAAAGAAGCACAAGTGAAGGTTCCATTGGGTCTAGGAGTCCAAACCCTCTTATCTGGCTTGGAGGGATCCCCCGTGGAAAGCTATTTCTTCTTTACTTCCCATTTTTTTGCAACAGCTAGATATGATGCTTGGTTTATCAAAAAACAATAGATATTGGGAATTCCTATGCTGGGGAAGACACTCTTGAAGGACAAATTCCCATTTCCATGTTCCATCTCTGCCAACAAAGGAAAACCTATTTAACAGTGTGCTTCCCCATCACCTCAAGGTTTGGATTGGGATTTGGGTCTTGGAGAGGTCTCTGAGTTTTTGAATTATCTAACGCTCTATCTGCTTTAGACTTTCTTAAAGATGTTTTCCTTGCCAACTCTGATTATGGTTGTAGAATCTGGACTTTCAACTCTAAATAGTCATTTCCCCTATGCTTTCTTTTTCAAGGGTTTATATTCTACTTCATCCTCCATTTTTGGCATTCCTGTGAACACCTTATGGATTGGGCTAATGCCACCCAAAATTAGAGCTTTCACTTGGGAAGTTTATCATAAAAATCAATACTTCTGATATGGTTCAAAGAAGGCCCTTTTGATGCTTATTGCTAATTTGTGTCTTGCATTTGGGAGTTTTTATTCTCTTTGTTTGGTTGCAGGTGGAGGTGTACTAGGGGTGGCCATCCTATGGTGCTGATGGGATTTAAGAAACGTACAACTATTCCAACAATTAAGGCAAGTCTCAAGGACTCAGAGCCATCATTAAAAAATTGGATCAAGATGCTAGATGCCTTTCAGCATTGCACAACTGCTAATAATTGTAAGAAATTGGCAACATGTGGCGCCTACTTACATATAAGAATACTGTAATCACTTCATTGGTCCCCTTCACATCCAAATATGATCAAACTGAATTTTCATGACAGCAATGTAAGGAATCTAGGACAAATTGGAATGGGGGGATATTCAGAAATAGAGAAGAGAATGGCATTATATTCAAGTCCAAATGGGATGGGTGACTCCAGAAAGGCTGAAGTTATGGCTGTACACCATACTACATGGTTGCCCACTGGCTAAATCTATGAGCCTCAAGGACATCATGATAGAAGAACACTCAAACGCAACCAAAGGGGGCTCACATGAGACAAATGACAAGCCTAGCAGTAGAGTTGAGAATAGCATATAGATGGACTCCTAGATTAGCAAACTCTGGCTGGTGGACTACCCAAACAAGGGGCAAACCAGAGAGAAGTTATTGGCATATAGTAGCTCAAGGGTAACAAGCTTTATAGTCTTATATAAGAAATTTAGCTCAGGCTAGCCATCTCAGTGGATTTAAGAAACTCTAATGTATAAATTTCACTTTCTTCGGTCAATAAAACTAACAGTTACTGAAAAAGTATTGAAAATGTCATGGTAGAAAGTGGATTCAGATCAAAGCTGGTCACAAACAGTGTTAATTTTCCATACCTAGAAAAGAAACAATTAACTAGTGGTGACTACAAAAGATTTAGCTACTATCAGAAAAATTCTTACTGTAAAATATAACCTGTGAAGCAAATAAAAAACCCCTAAGCATGTTCAGTATAATAAATGATGTGTTAGCATAAAGATATCTTTAAGAAAGGATGAAAAAAGCTGATCTTTAACTCTCAGTTCTTATGAGAGCCTAGATGAATAAGCAACCAACAATGTGTGAGGCATGACCATAACGTTGAGCTTCAATGCATTTAACTTGATGCTTTAAATAGCCAAAACAAAAACCATGCATGACTTTAAAAACACACTAATTACCAGTAACAAGAATGTAATACCAAATTTTTCTTCAAATAGGGGAATAAGAAGGATATAACCAAGTTCTCAAAGCCATTCAATATCCAAAAGGAAAAAGGAAAAAATGTTTACCAGTGGGAGTTGATGAGTTAACTTGCTTGCAGGACGCAGGATTCCGAGGGGGTCTACTGCTAAATCCGGATGCATGGGATCAACCTTCCCCATTGCGAGAAGTGCATGAGGAGCACTGTAATCAGATCCAAGATTTTCTTCTTGATCAACAGGACATAGTGATTGTGATAAGGTGAAATGTGTTAACATGAACTGAATTAAAACAAGACTAGTGCCCCTCGTCCCTACCTTCCAGGAATTGAATTAAAATCTCCACAGACTATCATTGGAATGTCAGCACTCACAGCTATTTTCTCCAATCCTTTCAAAAGAGTATGTACCTGATAGGCAAGAACATCCATATTTTAATATGGGTGTTTGCCAACTTCATAGAAGCACAATAAAATAAAATACAATTGAAGATTAAATAAGAACCTGCCAGAGCTTGACATCCTTGAGATCTGGGTGAACATTTACATGTGTATTTGCCTGTATACATCATAAGACCCAGTTTTATATGCAGCAATAAAAGAGGTTCATTTAATAAACAACCCATGCAATATAACAGCTCATGAAGTGGTCCAACTTAGATTTTCTTTTTTATAATAAATGCATGCCAGTTTTTTCAAACTCATTGGCTCTGTTAGTAAAGACTGGGGGTTTGCTATTACTAAGCACTAACCAATAAACTACTTGGCTATCCAAAATATATAGAACAAGCATAAAAGCAACTTGATAGTAGAATGATGTGGCATAAGTTTTGTGGAGTAAAGTTCAGCCAAAGAAGATCTGGCACAAAGGGAAAGTAGTGTAATTTCTAAATTTGAAGGTAAAGATATCATTTGTCCCTATCCCTTTAAAAGTTATGAGATGGGATATATGGATTTCTGTTGTGTAAGTTTGTGTGTGTGTGTGGCAGGGGGTTAGCAATAAAGAGGAAGTAAAAAGGAGCTTAATGAATGAAGAAGGGTCCATGTCTGGAGATAACAGAAACATCTCTTTTTCTTTGCCTTTTTTCCATTTCAATTATCTTTTTTTTTGATAAATTCCATTTTGATTATCTTTTCTGGCATATATATTCTGCAAGTACAAAGGTAAAATCTCATTGAAAACCATGAGAACATGGGGTTGATTCTTAGAGCAGCCACTTTGTGCCAAAAATTAGGTCCACATCTAGGGGTGGAACTTGGATTGACCCAAGTTAGCATTTTACACTGCTTCTGGCTTAGGCCTTTGGGCTGGGACCATTCAAATTTTGACAAAAACTCAACCCAAGCCTGCCCAAGTTGCAACCCTATCCACATCCAATCCACCACCTCCCAAGACCCCAGATAGCTAGGACCATTTTTTGGTAAAAAATAGAAAGCAAAAAAAATTGCTTTCCCTTCGCAGATTCTTCATTCCGCCACTTGTGTGAAGAACTCTCAACAAAAATGGTGAAGGGACACCAAGGGAAGCGAGTCAGACTCTATGTGAGAGGAACTGTCCTTGGATACAAGAGGTCGAAATCCAATCAGTACCCAAACATGTCACTGATTCAGATTGAGGGTGTGAACACCAAGGAGGTCACATGGTACTGCCACAAGCAATTGGCCTACATTTACAAGGGCAACGTCAAGAACAGGACTCACTACCGTTGCATTTGGGGAAAGGTTACCAGGCCGCATGGTAACAGCGGAATTGTCCAATCGAAGTTCAAGTCCAACTTGCCCCCTAGATTTATGGGTTTGAAGGTCTGGGTGTTGATGTATCCAAGCAACATTTGAGTGCCACAGTACATGAAGATGTCAATTAACGGTGCAGTGGATTAGTTTTTAGTTGATTTCTTCACCTATGGCTAAAAGAATTTTGTATGAAGGAGCTCTATCCAGTTATTTTGGAACTTATATTTGGTGGTTTTAAATGGAGAATAGTTAATTTCTAAACTCTAAGCACCAAAACCCTGCACCCCTTAAAAGAACAAAACGTTTTCCTTCCCAACCCTTAATACAACAAAGCCTCTGCCATAGCCCATAAAAAATCCCAAGTAACAACAAGGAAAACATTGCCCCAAAAGGCCCAAACCCAAATTCCCAAAGCATCTCATTCTAATTGTAAAGAAAATTCCACCAGAAACAATAAAATCCCTTACAAGCCTCCCAAATAAACTTTAAACCCTCAGATCCCAAATTACAAAATGAATCTCAAAACTATTATCCAAGATAGCTGGGACCAACATTGGGTAATGGCCTTTTTATATCATCTGAAATATCATTTGGTTGATCAGATTAAAAGTTTTCTGTATGTTTCCTTTCTTTGGTTTTGACATGTATGTGGTTCTTTCATGGATAGGTAATCAACTTGGTTGGTTCCCCCTCTGATATAATGGACTCAGCATGGTAGAGAATCACCTGTGCCAGTCACATATCCATGGCAGTAGTCTGTATCCATAGACCACACTTATGTTCTATTTGTTGAGGGCCTTGGGACTTGGGAGTTTTCATGAACACATGTAACATAATATCATCTTTAGCAGCCCAAATAATAAAAAGTTAGGTGGACATAATTAGCACCTGAAGATGATGTTTTCTTTTCAGTGCCCATGATGGATCCATAAGTGCATCTAAGGGGTCTCTCTCCATCTGGATTGACATGGTATAAAAGCACAAAACTCAAAGGACATGTACAAATGGCTCAAGAGATGCTCAAGAAATTGACTGCATTTAGAGGTGAAAGTTGGGTACCCAATTTGAAGATTTTTCACTGCATCAGGACTGGGTTTCCAGGCCAGGTCCATTCAAATTTTGACAAAATTCCTAACCAAGCTGACAAGTTACACCCCTGACTACATTTAATCATTAGAATTTGTTGCGTCTGGAGGAAATTGAATCTCCATATGCCTGTGATGCAGCATCATTACAAACTGTTGCCACAACAGTGTTTTGCATAGAGATGAATAGAACAAGATGAAAAAGATACAAGAGAAAATGAAGACGAAACAAGATTAGATGAGCAAAGGCCCATAGGCTTGCGCTTGTGGGTGTAAGCTTTAAGATATGCTGGTTTGGTTTTGTCATCCTGCTTGAAGAGTTTAAGATTGATGAGTCCAAGCAAGCCCAATACACTCACCACAAGCACAGTAACTTATTGACAGAACAGTGACTTTCCTGAGCTTGAATGACTGGTATTCTTTTGATAAAAAAAAAAGAAAATTTAATTAAAAAAAAAACAGAAAGAATACAAAGGAAGGTGACAAGTTATCACTCAAGAGAAAAGGACAGACACTACAGACACACAAACAACCATTAACACCCTACAACAGAACTTAGACAAGGAGACAAAGGCCTGAGCCACCACCAAACTCACCCAATGACAATGACCCAAACCTTCGAACCCAAAGACCCCCAAGAACCTCCAACTTTACCACAAAAAGGCAACACCATTCAAAATCAAACTCCCTAATCCTCCCTCTCAAATATTTCCTCATGCCTTTCATTATCCTCCTTCCAAATTTCATTTCATTCCTCAAGTTCTCTTCATCATCTCTTCTCTCCTCTCAAAATCTTCAAATGTACCACTAAGCAAACCCCTCACCTCCCCAGAAAAATAGGCCAAGCCTCTTGCTCTTGCCTAGTTCAATATCTCTTTCAGCAATTTTCTTAATAGGAAAGCTTCCTCACCTCTCTGCGTTTTTACCAGGTCCTATATCTAACGCACCTTCAACAAAGTCCAGACTACCAATATTTTCCTTTTCATCTTGGTGAAGAATCTACTACTAGGATTCCAGTCTGATGTGAGATCAAGAACCATTCCCGCCAACAACCATACTCAGCATCACCGCCTTCAAACCTTGTAAACCTTTTTAAATTTCTTTAGGCCCCACCCCCACCAAACCAAGCTTCAACCTAAAGAAAACTTTAGTAACATGAACCGTTTGATGGTTTCTTGAGCCTGATATTTCTTACAAACCACCACACTGAATGCGACTAGAGTTTTCTCTTCGACCCTCCTTCGCCCCAACTCCACTCCAATCCTTCCAACACCTCTTCACAGGCCAGGTAATTGCCACTTGAGCACTCAACCTAAGAAGAATCACTGCAAACCATGGCATTAACCAAATTTCCCCCTTCCACTCCTACACCAATTTCAGCATCCCCAATCCCTAGCACGGCATCCTTTATCCCTTCACTCAGGCTTTCCCTCACTTCATTAAGAATCTCCCCTAGAATATTTTCCAAGGGAACACCAAAAGCAGAGTTGTACACATGATGCTAACCAGCATCAGCCTCCTCATGAACCACCGCTTCAAGGGCCAACACAGGCTCTTCAACCTCACAATCACAATGGCCTGGGTCGTGACCAATAACTGTACCCCTTTGGAAATTCCCAAGATTGCGAAACTCCATCCTGAATTTTGAAATGATCTTCTCTCCATTTTTTATCAACCTTATGGATCTCCCACTCCTGAATTTCTTCCTTTCCCCTTCACTCCCTCAAACATCTTCCATTCAAAACCCCACTTTTTTAACCTAAAAACGTTTTTAACTCATGACAAAATCTTTTGTCAATCTTCAGCTTTGCCAATTGGTTGAATTTACAAGCTTCAGAGAGCTTGACTTTCAAAGCATGAGCCCCACTCAAACCTCTGACACTCCTCCCAATCTGAACTGCCTCTTCGTCTTCTGATTTTTCAGATAACTCCCCTCCCTTATCAACTCCCACCTTTGTTACGTGCCTTAGGAGAACTCACCCCTAAAAGCTAGCTGTTAGAGGAGGGAACCCAAGCACATATATACCCCTAAAAGCTAGCTGTTAGGAGAACTCACCTCTGAACTGCGAGAACAATTGCTATCAGTTCGCGTTCGTATAATGATTTGGCCCATTTCTGTGCTATCATTGCTTTGCTGAAAAACGCTAGTGGCCTTTCTTCTTGCATGAAGACTGCACCAACTCCTTGGCTTGACGCATCACATTCAATGATGAATGTCCTTTGAGAAGTTTGGAAGTGCGAGCATCGGTGGGGATGAGATAGTTGTTTTGAGTGTCTCGAAGGCCTGTTGGCCCTCCCTAGTCCAGCAGAACCCATTCTTCTTAAGTAAACTTGTCAAGAGGGCAGCAATCAGTCCATACCCTCTAATGAATTGCCGATAGTACCCTGATAAACCCAAGAAGCCTCGTAACTCCTTAACATTTTGAGGTCGGGGCCAATTTATCATGCTTGAGATCTTTTCCAGGTCTACTGCTACAATGTCGTTTTCGACCACGTACCCTAAATAGTGTACTTGTGTCTGTCCAAATGCGCATTTTGACTCCTTTGCAAGGAGTTTATGAGTCCTTAGCAGTTCCAAGGTGACTTGTACATGTACTAGGTGTTTGTCCCATGTAGCGCTATATACAAGTATATCATAAAAAAAACGAGTATAAATTTGCGCAAATGGGGTCAAAATATGTCATTCATAAGGGCTTGGAACGTAGCTGGCGCATTGGTCAACCCAAACGGCATAACCAGAAATTCATAATGCCCTTCGTGTGTACGAAAGGCAGTCTTGTGGATGTCTCCCTCATGGACCCGAATTTGATGATATCCCGATCTCATGTCTACTTTAGAGAATATGGTGGCCCTGCCAAGTTCACCTAGTAGTTCATCGATTACTGGTATGGGAAATCGATCCTTCACAGTAATGTTGTTCAGAGCCCTATAGTCTATATAAAACCGCCATGTCCCATCCTTCTTTTTCACAAGTAATACTGGCGAGGAGAATGAGCTTTGGCTAGGTTGTATAATTTTTCTGTCAAGCATATCTTGCACTTGCCTCTCAATCTCTAGTTTCTGAAAATAGGGGTAATGATAGGGCCTTACATTTGTGGGTGCAATTCCGGGCAGCAATGGAATGCAATGAACATGGGCACGCTTTGGTGGTAGTTCCTTAGGTTCTTGGAAGATCACTGAGAACTTCTGTAGTTGTTGTAGTTGTGTGTGGCCTTCTTCGGATCTGCTTCCTTGGGCTAGAATGGGGTCATTCCCATGGGAGTCTATCTGCATTAAAACGATGTGGGCTGGGTCTGCTACCTGTTTCCTTAGGGAGGCGAGACTAATAGGTCCTGGACCCTTGGACAGCTACCCTTGAATATGCACCTGTGAGCTGCCCACTTGAAAATCCATGGTGAGACGAGCCCAATCACATAACACCGGCCCTAGTTGCCTTAACCATTGGACTTCGAGAACTACATCTGCTCCACTGATTTCTAGGGGGTGCAGATCTACCTCGAACTCATGTCCTTGTATCTTCATCTTTAATTCTGTGCACGTACTGTCGCACACAAGGTTGCTCCCATTAGCTACATGCACCTGAAAGGCTGTACATGGTTGGATCGGAATCCCTAGTTGTCTGACCAATGTTTGGGTAATGAAATTGAGGGTGCTGCCACTGTTTATCAAAACTGACACATGGCGCCCTTGTACCAGTCCAATTACTCTCATAGTTTGAGAAGAAGCAAGACCGGTCAAGGCTTGTAGGGATACTTCCGGTATTCCTTTGTCCATTGCCCCCATTCTTGGTTGTCCATTGGCTCTTCAATGTCTGTTGATTGCTCGACATATTCGGTTTCAGGTTGAAGGAGAAAACTTGAGGGATCTTACAACGATGGCTCGGCCCGAATTTGTCTCCACATGCATAACAAAGGCCCTTTTCCCGTCGGGCTTGCATCTCAGCCCAGGTTAACCTCTTGGCTGAGCCGGGGCCTGAACCAGAGTTGGCGTCCTTGCCTGTGATTCCTACTCCTGAACTGGGCTCCGATTTACCCAAGATACCTGGTTCTGGGTTCGGTATACCTAGTCTGATCGCAGCTCCCAGAGGTTGATTAATCCTTCTTGCCCGATTCAGTTTGTCTTCATGTAGTCGAGCTAATGCTGCTACTTCAAGAACGGTGGTGGGTTGCATGGCTTTTACCTTCAGCCGTAATTCTTCCCTGAGTCCACCAACAAAACTGTCGACAAGCGCGTTTTCTGGCCAGCCTTGCACGCGCACAGCTAATCTTTCGAACGCCATCTGATAATCTTGGACGGAGCCGGTCTGTCGTAGCTTAGCGAGGCTTTCAACATAGTTCTCAAAATCCGAGACTCCAAATCGCATGGTTAAGGCGTCGGTGAAGTCTGCCCATGTGGCTCTTGGGTGTCGTCGCCGGTACCATTGGTACCAGACGATCGCCTCTCCTTCCAGGTGTGCAGAAGATAATGGAACACAATCAGGTCCTTGTGTGTTGTGGTAATCGAAGTATCTTTCTGTTCGCAGAAGCCAAGGTGTGGGATCTCCCCCTACGAAGATGGGAAACTCGATTCTTGTTGTTCTTGATCCGCTTCGATGGTTGGTGTCACTGCACTCTTCCCGATTCAGTGCAAGTGGTGCCTATGCCAGTCGTTCAAGCAAGGATGCAAAGCTTTCTTTGATTTCTTTGATTTCTTTGACATCAACTGATATTCTTTGCATTTCTCCTTCCATGTTGTCGACTCTGTTCTCCATTGTGGATGACCTTGTGCTTGGCATCTTGGCTCTGATACCAACTTGTTAGGGACTTCCTAACTCAGGGACTCTTTCGAGGGAGCATGCCTCCTGAATGAAAGAAAGAGAGATTGTATTCCCAAATCGATAATCCCCTCCTAACTTCCTTTCCTTATTTATATACTGTTGTTACAATTCTGTTATACCAGCCTCTCCACTTGTCTAGTTTGTTATTTAGTTTGTTCTAGTGGTTGGTTGTTAGTTACATTCTTTAAAGGCTGGCGTGGCCTTTTTTTGTATACTTGTATTCCCTTTAGTTGTGTCTCAACAACCTTCTCCTCCTTTTTTTGTTTGCACATGTCTCAATGTTTCAACCTCTCCACTAGCGCCATTATTCTCAAATAAAAGGAATCCCGTCTTTTTAGCTTCCTCACTTAACTTCAAATGGGCCCCACCTCTTTAATGCTTTTAGAACTCCATGGTCATCATGTTCAATGTAGCCCACTGAACCAAGTAACCTAACCCAAAAAGGATCCACTAATTTCTTCTATTTTGAAAACACCCTCATCTTCAACCTCATGCCCTTCCTCTTTGACCTAATTGTCCACCTTCCCTCCATAATCACCAAAGCGCTAAAAGACCATCTTTGCCTCCTCTCTCCACAACTCCATATTTTCAACCCATCTCATTAGGTATGAACCTTCAACAACAAGCCTTAAATTGAAGATTTCACCTTCAAAGCGGAGAGAAATGGAAGTAGAAACAAGATGAATCTCTTCAACTTCAACTAAAATGCGAACAACAACCAAAGTTCTCCAAGAGTGTATTCTAGGATCTACGAATTTGAATCTTCCACAAGCATCCCCCACAGCTTTAAATGCTTGAAAACTCCATGCATGTAAAGGAAATCCATACACATTAATCCACACAATGCTTAAAGGACCCATCTCCCTTGTTGCACCAAGTAGAGGATTCCAACTCCCAATTCCAAGGTCTGGAGATTGAAACTTATTTTGTTCTCTCCTCAAGACGTTGTTCACCTCTACTTCACTCTTGAGAGTGAATAAGAAGAAGCCTGGATTTAACTTTCTGACCTGAAAGGGCTTCCATGGGTGCCATTCAGCAACGGCCCACTCTTCGACCTTCTATTCGCAACTCTTTCTGGATTCACGACCACCTCCCTCATTGTGAATAGAAATCAAACTCTTACTACACAAGTTGAGCAGCACTAAAATACCATTTAGCAGTCTCTTTGTAGAAAGTGGAACAAAAAAAAATCAGCAAATCAAAGCTTGTATCTGAGTTGATTCTTGCCGTGTGGCAGAAGTATATCACCCAGCCAATTGCTATGGTGGCATTTGTCATATCTACATGTAGGACACAGAATATGACCTGGTATGCTTACCACCAATATTTTTTTCCTGATCAGAAACCTACCACACATGTTGAGCAGCTGTTCAATAACCAGGGTCATCATGTTTCTTTATGGACAATGGGAAGGACAAGAATAACTATATGAGGGGCAAAATTGAGCATACTGTGGCAAGGATCAGATTAGCCAATTCCTAAGGGCAGAACTATTGTCAATTCCACAAGGCTTGGGAAGGACAAGAATAACTATATGAAGGGCAAAATTGAGCATACTGTGGCAAGGATCAGATTAGCCAATTCCTAAGGGCAGAACTATTGTCAATTCCACAAGGCTTGGGATTAGCCATTACATGCATGTTCATCAATGTTAAGGTGGAAATGGACTCTCAAATGATTATTGTTTGGCTCTGCTCAGCCTCAGGTAGAGCAGACTATTTCAGAATTTCTATTTCATGGGAATTTCTATTGAACTGCTCAATCAATTAGATTCCTAGAAGTGCAAATGAGTTGACAGATAAATTGAATAAGGCAGGGGCAATACAAAGAATCTTTAGAATGCAATTGTCTGCACTCAGCAGCAAGGTTTTCTCATTTCATTTAATGAAATTTTGTTAATTATCCAGAAAAACAATTGAGCAATACTAATATATTGACACATAGCAACCAACTTTAAACTAGACCAGACTATCTTTTTTTTATCAATAACTAGATCAGATTATCATCAAAACCGTGCAATGTGATCCTAGGGAAATATTGGTTATGCATCTCCATGATGGTAGGCTGTGAAAGCTTGTGAAGTCGATGGTCAGTTTTGCACTCTACATACAATGTATCAGACTTGTGCAACAGTAGATATCTAGCAAATGAAGAGCCTTCAAAGAGCTTAACATTAGCATGTTAAGGATCTTTGAATTAAAGATTAGTTGTTAGGCAGGCATGAAGGACCAACTGGTGAAAAAGGTGAATGATTTAATGCATCTACACTGCTATCTCAAATAGCTACTAAGCAAGAACTAGATGATCCCAAGGTGTAAAAATTAGGTAACCTATATGAAACTTTGGATCTTACTCCAAACATGGCCAAAAAAACTGAAAATTCAGGGATGAACAGTACTTGGATAAACTGGTATTCAGAAGTCCAAACTGTTAAAACCTTACAGTTGCTTTTTTGAACCTTACAGTTGCTTAAATGAAAATGAGTCTCATTGTTAACAGAATCAAAAAATATTTCAACAGAATTTAAAATCCTCAACATCACCTGGCTTTGTTAAAGCAGACACATCAAAGCTAGGCCTTTAAATCATAGGTGGGAAGCATGGAAGAGTTTGAAGCATAAAATTTAAAAGCTTACATGCTTTTATGATGTCTTTTAGTCCATTTCCAAATGCTTTTGTGCTTTTAAATTTAAACTATATCTCCAATCATAGTTAATAAGGGGCAGGATCAAGTACACTTGGAGTCATAAAATAAAAAAAGCATGCCCAACAAAGCTTACGCTACACAAAAGGAGAAAAGGGAAAAACAATATTACCACCCATAAACAGAATGTTGTCTATACAATACACAACAAGAAAATGCAACAAACTCAAATGGGAATGAACTTAATCAACACGGTCATGGATTAATAGCCAAGAATAGGAAAAGTGATGAAGAATATGATAAACAAAGGTGAAACTTGCACTTACCACACAAAAAAGCTGTCGTTTATCAGCAATGAACTTTGCCTCCAGAACAACTATTAGCGCAACATTATCCTATACAGAGAAATCAAATGATAGCATTGGTTGAACAACCAACAATCAGAGAACAAATCCAGAAAAATGCAATTCAATACAGTCAAAGCTACCTTAAGCAATCGATTCAGAGCAGTTTTCTTCTGAGCACTTGGAACTACTGCATCAGTCAAAGATTGTGCAGCCTTATTAAATTCAACCTGCACACAAGACAAACCCATTAAAATATGAAGCAATCAAAGATAAATTGGTAGATAATGGTCGAAAAAGAAGTTTACACTAAAAATTACAAAAAAAAAAGAAAAAAAGAAGCTTATGAACCTCGTATTTTTTGACATGTGAAAACCTATCCCTGCGGAAAAATGTTGCACAACCATCAATTGAATAGGGAGATCCATTGTAAACCTGCAAACCAAAACAAAAGCATGAGTATAGAACATGAAGACATCTAGATACTAAAACCTTGGAAATTACCATACCATAAACCAACCTCTGCTGTCTTTTTCTTGTAGAGGGCTTGGTAGCCATGTTTGTCCAGCTCAGGGGCAAAAAATTCCTCATAGTGGTCACTCTGAACCTGAATAGAAAAAGGCATTACCACTCTTAGTTTGCACAATAGTTAAAAATAGAGGTCAACAATATACTTTTTTTCTTTCTGGAGGGACAGTGTTAGATATCTTTAACAATGGAACAAACGATATTTCCTACAAATTCTATGACATTTTCTATCAGTGAGGCTTAGGGCCAATTCATCCAAATTTGAATTTAAACAAGTACCCTTTGTTCAAGAGGGCACAGATCCCCAAGCCCATTCCCAAAAAATATAGGCAGTATAACATATTACAAGAATTCATATAGGCTATCTAGAACTAACTACATCAGAAGTCTAAGGTTCTCAATAAATAAGATGCAGGTCTAATGGGAACTACCAATCTATAAATAGAATAAATATCGTTCCTATGTCTTAAGACCAAACAATTTCCCATATAGACTAGTCAAGTGTGCCCAAAAATACCTCTTGAAGACAAAGGATGTCTGCACGATAGCCCACAATCTCTCGCAACAAATTCTGTCTGCGATATTGCCAAGAAAGAGCCCATGTAGGGCAATAACTGTATGACTCACTTGTGGCATATGCATCAGAAAGAATGTTATACGATAGCACAGTAAATGTTCCTGCGGATGAAATACGGCCATCTGAATCCAAATGTCCCATTACATCAACTCCACTGACTGGTACCAAGCGTCGGGGGGTAGGAGATGGAGCTGGAATGACGCGGGATGTAGTAATGGTACTAACATGTCCCACAGGTAATTTAGATTCTGCATCTACTGCTACACATTCGAACTTAAGAACATGACCAATATCATCTGCTGTTGGAGTATATGTTTTAGAACGCCCAACTTCAAACCATGTTTCACCACCATTCTTTTCCGTAATGACTGCAGGATATACAGGGGCAGAGCCGTTATTCAAGTTTGCACTCTGTCCTATGCTTGAGGTTGAACCAGATAAAGTAGTATTGGCAACTCCAGACCCTGCATTATTAAAACGTCCAAATAACTCTTCCTCCTCTGCACCATTTTCATTTACAGCACTAGCCGCACGATCATGTAGAACACGATGATGTTGCCATGCATCTGAAAAGCACCTAGGGGAGCAGTGGTAACTTTTGGCAACAGGTATTTTTGCTTTAACACAACCCATACATTGCAGTGTTGCTTGTTCAGAGGGATGTATGCTGCAAACAGCAACTCTTCTATCACTTTGTATACGATACCTGCAAATTAAAATATAAAAATGTAAAAGATGCTAAGTTTCTGAAAAGTGAAGGACAAACTCCATCGTTCAACCTAATCAAGAAAGGGAAAATGCAAGTACAATATCTATACAGTATGTCAAATTAGTTATTAAGTGGATGGCCTTGTGCATGATTTCCATTTGAAGTTGCCTTGTGTAACTACACCAATGTGAGCATGTCTTACACTGCTGGTCCCAATCCCAGATAAAGGAGGACAGTTGAGTCAGGTTGGCAGCCGGCACTAACACTTATCAAACTCTCATATAATTGTCGACCTCATATAGTTGGGATAAGGTTTGGATGATGATGATGATGATGACTTTTCCAACCAAAAACTCATGAACATCTAATACAAAATCTTGAGAAATTCCAACTATGAACTAACCAAGATACGCAAATACATTGCAAAGCTTACTACCAAGAGTTTTGAAGCACATAGAAACACGTGTTGACATTGGCACAAAGACAGACAGATGATTCAAGAGCACATTTAATTGAACAGGAACCAGTTGGTCTGGTATTGTTTCATTCCCTCTTTTGAGGTCAGCAGCCAGGCAGTGCTTTCTTAGATACATCCTGAATGTTGCTTTAAGGTATCAACCTTTCTCTCTCCCCTTTCTGTCACGATTCTTATGCACCTCTTAAGTATTTGCAGAATATCCAGATTGTTCAACAAAAAACTCCATCCAATGTTAGTTACATTCTTGTGAATAAAGAAACCCCTTTTCTGAAACTGCAAGAATCAAAAGGAAGAACAGAATCCTTAAAAGGTCTCAGCTCTTTTAGGACTGCTATTGGCACACTTGGACTAACCCTGGATTGCCAATTTGACAACGTTGCATTTGACAATCCCTCTTATCAATTCCCCAACATTGGAAAGCTATGTGCTTCAATGCTCAGAAAGAAGCAGCATTCCTAATGTGGACAACGCATCCAAAAATATAGACACTTTATATGTTTTCCTGACTAAGAAAGAAAAAACCAACAAGGGAAATTGTTCGCCCCTGCAAACAATCATTCTGCATTTATATGACCATATCTATATCTGCAACAACCCACGAAATAAGAAAGTAAGAGCACATGTAATCATACCTGACCAGTCTATGTATTATTTGAAATCTAAACCAGGTATCAGGTCCAAGACACTAAAAAGTTCAAAATTTTGTTACTAATACACCAAGTGGAATGACTTCCAAGTTCTTGTAAACAGCCAGGCAAGCGCGACAAGTAAGGCAACCAAACTGAAGCATAGCAGAAGTGAAATAGGATTACTGACCACTTGTATCTCAAGTAGAACCCATCAAGAGGAGCAGACTCAGGGACATCATCGGTGCCAATGGATCCATCCGGTCGCCGCAAGAGCACGTACGGCGTAAGCTCGCAGCCCACGATCGGAATGTCGGACGGGAGATGAACTCGAAGCACGCTCAGCATGCTTTCCACTGCCAGAATTCCACTCCGAGGCGATATTCAGACCCAAATACTAAAGCTAAAACCTCCTTCGCTTCGAAACCACAGTTGGGGCGGAACCCAGGCGGATCCGCCATTACTGGACCTTGAAGCCCGCCAGCCTTGATAACCCAACTCGGCCCCAGGAACCAAAATCCTCAAATGCAGACAGCACAACGAAAGATCCTAAAACCCTAAAAGAGAAGAGCAAAGATACTCCTTCTTCCACGAATCGTTTGAACAAGGAAATTAAATGGTTAACTCCAAATTTACACAGAAGGTTTATGAATAAAAATTGAACCTTTTTCCAGGGAACTGAATAGATCGTTATAATGATCGAAACGGAATTGTAGATTAACACTAGATTGATCGGCTGATTGACGAAGTGGGAAATGAAAGCAGGAATTAGCAACGAAGAAGAAGAAGAAAAAGAAATGAGAAGATCGATATTAGGGTTTTATAGAGAGCAAAGAGACGCAAAACCTCTCTGCCAGCCTTCTCTCCATGCTCTTCGGGAGCAATAGAAAGGACCTATATATGCTGCTTTCTCTCTCCCTTTTCTGTATTTTTGCCCTTCTACTCTCTCTCTCTCTCTCTGGCTGGCTGGTTCCTAAATAATTCTAGGATATTGATATGATTAAATGCATGTTGCCATCTGTCCATTGAACTTTGGCCAGGGGGTTAAGTGCATAGTCAGTGGACTATGGCTAGAGCTATTAGCCTATTAGACTGGATTGGGCTTGGTCATCAAGCTGGCCATATATTAAGCTAGGGCAATCAAATGGTTCTAATTGGCCATTGTTTAAGCTTCCCTATAAGAAGTGGCTGAAGTGAATGGCTTATTATTACCTTTTTTTATTGAATAAGTCATTAACATGTTGTAAGCTTGTCCATGGTTGAAATGGTATCTTGGTTTGATTATGATATCTTAATTCAATTTTTCATTGTCATTGTCATCATCATCATTTAAGTCTCGCTCCAATTATGTTATATGGCTACATGAATTATACTCCATTTTTTTTAAGTAGTCATATTCCTCCGTTTTGTTACATATGCAGTTAAATTATTGGCCCTTAATTCATTATTTCAACCCATGTCCTTTTCCGTTTGCCCCTAATTTTTTCAATATGAGATCATTTATTTTTATTTGTGTTATAGATGGTTTGTGCATGTTTCTAGGTCACCTCACTATTTATCATTTATTTGAACCATTCCTACGTCCATTAGAATAAGTTTATTTTCGATCTTATTTTTTCTAATTTTCTCAAGCATCCATCTTAACATTGGTCTTTATACCATACTATTTTAATAATTGAGTATCAATTAAGCTTGGCTTTTATTTGAAAAATAAAAACAATACTATACAAGAAATTAGGAACTTGTATATGATCAATGATATAGTAGTCCAATTATCATATATACCCCTGAATGTTTTACATATGACCATTCTATCTACTAAAAGACAAGGCAATGAATTATTCAATTGAATAGCCATTATCATCAAAATTGACCACATCTCATTTTTTTCTTTTGTTGGGGTTATGTCTTATTTTTCAATTATTGCATTAGGTTTTAATCTAATGGTTGGTGCGGTCCCTCATTTAGGTTAAGGTGGGTTTTACATATAAGAGAATTCTTTTGTATATAGGGTTTAGAAGTGATAAGAGAGAAATTTGCTCTTTTTCTTTTTCTTTTTTTTCTTTTTTTTTTTTGCTTTAGATGAAAAAATAAATAAATGGTGAGAGAAAAAAGGATGCTCTTAGTGTAAGAGTATGTTTTATTCTCTTATTCTATTATTAGGGTTAAGAAAAGAAAATGAGAATGGGTGTAAAAGAGTTTAAGGGTTGATTTGGGTTGCAAGCCACAGAGTACCTATACTATTTCTCATTTCTTCAGAGCAAAGAGCCAAAGAACAGTTTTCATCTCTCTCATTGATGTAGGCAATAAGGCCAAATCATGTACATTAAATCCTTTGTGCTCTTGGTGGTGTGTATTTCAATCCATCTTTGCTTAAATTTATTTATCTTTATTGCTATTAGATTGTCTTGGTTGCTATTTTGTTTCAAATACTTGTGGTTTTATCTTGTGAGTAGTTATTGTGAGCCCAAACAAGTGGCATCAGAGCCAAGTTGGTGTTTATAAGGTGTTTATGATTATGAATTTGTTAATAAAATAATGGCAACAAAAAGTATAAGTATTAGTTATAGTTTGAGAGGTTTGACGAAAAATGTAACTTTACCCTATGGCCAAGGAAGGTAAAAAAAAAAAAAAATTCTTGGTTTAACAAGGATTTGTTAGAATGTTGAAGGGAAAAGGTGAAAAGTCGAAAGACATGAAGGATACTAATTGGGAGGACATTGAGTCAAAGTGTGTTAATAGAATTCGATTGCTCCTAACTAATAACGTTATGTTTAACATTATGAACTAAGATTCTACATTGAAGTCATGGGAGAAGTTAAAGAAACTTTGGCGGCATTTGGCAAGTCTTTCCATGTGGTCTTCTAGTTTTTAACAAGCTCGAAAGACCTAAAATCGATCTTTTCCATTTGGTAACCAAAAGCTAGTAAGACCAGAAGATGCGTGAACGGGAAGACCCAAAAAGACCAAAAATATCGAATTCTACTCTTTTGTGTGATAAACAAAATCCAAATGCATTTTTAAAAGCTTGATGGAACGAGCCACTTGCCAAACAATCTTTGTAGTTAAAGACAAGGTCCCAAAACATAATATGTCTTTTGGCTATTTGGGCTACTAAAAGATGTTTCTAAAAAACTTGTCAAATGATACCTTTGTTTGGAGAGGATGGGAATCTCCTAAAATACCTAAACATGTTCAACAGTATCTTAAATTGACTAAGGGAAGTTATATTAAGGTGAAAGAAAAAGACAAGGCCCTTTTACTTCTTAACTCACTTCATGATTCATATGAAACTTGGTAACAACATTGTCGTATAAGAAAAACATAGTGAATTTGGAAGAAGTCACCACATCTCTTCTATTCAATGAGATTTGGAGAGTTAGAGTCGGTAGCAAAGAGGATAATTTAGTCTTTGTGCAATGTTATTAGAAGTTACATAGTCTCTTTTATCTTAGTTTAAGTTGTGTCCCATACTTAATTAGGGACATAATAGTTTTTATACACCAAGACTAAAAACATATAAATAAGAAGGTGATCAGTTGGGAGGTGATTTTTTTCTCCATTTGGTTTCTCTCTTCTCTTCCTCTCTTTCTTCTCTATTCTCTCTCTTGTTTCTAACCTAGAACTGAACCAATGTTAACCAAACCATTATTAACATGGTACCGCTGGTAATCAGTCCAAAAATCAAACGGTTCTTTTTTTTTCTTTTTGCATCACCTATCAGTCCAAAAATCAAATGATCATTTTCCCTTTTAGGAGGTAATCATGCCTCTAGTAATTGTTGTAGTGTTCGTTTCAGTGAGATGTTAGAAACTCTCTACTTGATGACTCGAAGAGGGCTAATTTGTGAACCAGCTTTTGTACCTTGTTGTTGGCATGGTGTTTAAACCCCATTAGGAGTGGATTTCAATCCCTTAACAGTACTAGTAAGCAAGTATATGTAGGGGGTGATCTTTCATTTCCTATTGGCGTCTGAATGTGTATGACAACAATGAATTTTGTTGTTGAAACCAGTGGCAGTGTGTGTTTCAACAACAATTAACTACTTGTGGTGTGGTGTGGTGAGTGTTGAATAGTGTAATGTGGTATTGGTGATTGAAGGTCTTATTCTCCTAAACCAATGGCAACAATTGGAAAGACTAGTGACAGTAAATTGAGTGTTATGATTTCCCCAATTACTTGAATGCATAGATGTAATTTATCAAATTAAATGGTGAGAATTATGTGCCCATCAAATTAAATGATGAGAATTATGTGCCATGGGCTAAGTTAGTGGAATTTTTTCTCAAAGCCAAGAAGAAAGTAAAACATGTGAAAGAGGAAAAACCTTCAATTGAATATCAGGGGCACAATGAGTAGGAACAAGAGGATGCATAGATTATGACTTAATTGCAGAATTGCATGGAGCCCAACAAGTGTGAACTTTATATTTTTGGATAAAGATTTGAGATCATGCTAAGAAACTCTATTCTGTGCAAGATAACACTATGATAGTGTATCAACTCTATCAAGAGTACTTTAATCTGCAACAAGAAAATCAGATCTAAGAGGAATATTATGTTAGTATAAGAAACCTTCGAAATGAGCTTAATTTGCATCATCCCGTGATGTCAAATGTTAAAACTCAATAGTGGCAATGGGAATAGGTTGATGTAACTAGGTTTTTAGTGGGATTGAAATCCAAATATGACCCAATTAAAGTATAAATATTAGGTGGTTCTCCGCTTTCCTTTCTTGAGGAGGTGTTTTCTCAACTACATAGAATCTCTATTGGACCTTTAGAGAGTGGTACCATCTCTGATATGTTTGCTTTTGTAGCGGCAAGAGAGGAAGGTCATGGGAATAGAAGAGGTGGACATGGATATGGAGTCCAAGGGATCCTAGGTGGTCCTATGCTTAATTGTATTGGTGGGCATAGTGGAGGTCGAGATTTAGGGGCAGGTCGTGGTCGAGGACATAGTGATGGTCCTAGTGTGAACGTCAGAAAAAATCTCGGTTGTTCACTTCATGACTGAACAGACAGAGTTGCCACCCATCAAAATACATAAATGGGAGTAATGGACCTCTGGATTTAAATTTCACAAAACTTTTAGAATTAACAACGACTCCATATCAATCAGCCATGACAAGGCTAATCTGGGTAAGTTGAGAGAGAGAGAGAGAGGGAAGGGGTTAGGCACCCCTCTCTCTGGTCAGTGTGAACACTATAATTCCCTATTTATTTTAAATTCAAACTGAGAGTCCAAATTATCCACCAACTAGGAAGGATATGGAATTTCCTCTTCTCCCCTCCAATCTGACCCATTTTGGACACAGGAGCTTGAGCAAAAGGATGAATTCTCACCCCTTTTCTATCAGAACCCCCACCATCGTACTTAGCTGGTCGGGCTAAAGAGTAAAAGAAAAAGAAATTACAACAACCTTTCAATTGTTAAAGGACCTGATGGTTCTCGAGTTCGACCTTGAATGCACGACAAAAAGCAAGACTAATGCGGCTAATAAAAAAACAAAGGAAGAAACAAACACTAAATAAAAAAAAGACGAAAGATGAATAGATAGATAACCGAAACCAAATCAAGATTATTCTAAATATTGAATCATGTCTTGACAGGAGCTTGGGGGTATGAGGTAATCACTTTTTACCTCTTGTGACCTTGAATGAAACAACAATGCTGCAGTAGGCTAGAGGGATTCAATCTTTGTTGAATGGTGGAAATTAGGTAATGGTGCTTCAGATGGATTTCGAACTAGGAACTGGTGAAGGTTGATGCACAAATGACAAGAGGAAACTCGCGAAAGGAAGAGCGATAGTCAACTTCCCCAGCTAAGAAATGTGAATGCTGAGATATTTCCTAGGTTTTTGACAGAAGATGGGAGAATAGAGTTCTTGAACAACGAATCATTCTTGTTCGAACCAGCTTCAACTCTCTCTTTCTCCTTGAATGAACCTCTCGCTTTTCAAAACCCCTCTTGTCTCTTTGTTTTTCTCTCTTGAAGCCTTCTTTTCTATTTTCTCCTCTCTCTCTCTTATCTCCTTCGATCTATCTCTCTCTCAAACTCTCAATTTGAGAGAGTTCTCCCCTTTATTTGAAAGCCCTCTCTTCTCCGACCTCTCTCCCTCTCTCTCTCAACTTATCCTAGCCAGACCACTCCTCTCTCTTCCAGCCTTTTTAAAACGAATGAGAGAAAACTCTCATTGATTGAATTCGAGCCTATTCAATTCAGGCATCCTTCCGCTCGTCCTTTCGACCTCTATTCTCTCATCTGATCCCCCCTTCAAACTCCTCTCATCCCACCTCCTGTCTTAGGAATGTAGCCTTCTATTTATAATAGGAGGGAGGGGGAGTTCTGTCAACTCTAAAAAATGGAAGGGGGTTTTGGGTAAGTTAGGGTTTAAAGGGATAGGAGGGTTCAATAACTTGGGGTCCAAAGGGTAACTTAGTAATTTATGATCTTGGGGGAAATTTGGTAATTTGGGATAAAAAGGATAATTTAGTGATTTGGGTTTAGAGGGAAAATTGGTGATTTGGGTTTAGAGGGAAAATTGGTGATTTGGGGTCCAAATGGGTAAGTTTGGAGGGGCATTTAGGTAATTTAAGGAATGAAGGGAATTTTGGTAATTTTAGAAGAATGGGTGTTTTGGGAATTTGGGCAAGGGGTATTTTTGGAATTTGGAAGAAGGGGGTATTTTGGTAATTTTGTCTTTGAAGGGTATTTTGGTAATTTGGTCAAGGGCATTTGAGAATTTGGAATGAAAGGGTATTTTTGGGAATTTAGGGTATGAAGGGCATTTTTGGTGACTTGAAAAGTAGGTAGTTTTGGGTATTTAACCTGAAGGGTATTTTGGTAATTTGGAGAGAAGGGGTATATTGATAATTTGGTAACTAAAGGGGTATTTTTGGGAATTTAGGGTATGAGGGGCATTTTTGGTGACTTGAAAAGAGGGTAGTTTTGGGTATTTGACATGAAGGGTATTTTTGGTAATTCAGTCAAGGGCATTTTAAGAATTTAGAGAGAAGGGGTGTATTGGTAATTTGGCAAATAAAGGGTATTTTGGTAATTTTGAAAGAATGGGTATTTTGGGAATTTGGGCAAGGGGTATTTTGAGAATTTGGAAGAAGGGGTATTTTGGTATTTTTGGCTTTGAAGGATATTTTGGTAATTTGGTCAAGGGCATTTTGGGGATTTGGAATGAAGGGGTATTTTTTGGGAATTTAGGGTATGAGGAGCATTTTTGGTTACTTGAAAAGAGGGTAGCTATAGGTATTTGACATGAAGGGTATTTTGGTAATTTGGAGATAAGAGGTATATCAGTAATTTGGCAAATGAAGGGTATTTTGGTCAGTTTGAAAGAAGGGTATTTTTGGAATTTGGGAAAGGGGTATTTTGAGAATTTGGAAGAAGGGGTATTTTTGGGAATTTAGGGTAATTTGGTCAAGGGCATTTTGGGAATTTGGAATGGATTTTAGGGATTTGAGGGGTTGAGATTTGGGTTCTTTGGATTTTTTGGGTTTTAATAGGGCCGGAATGGTTTGATCGATGTTCGAGGGTGAGTTAGGACTTCAAAGAGAGCACCGAATAAAAATCGGGTGTTGACATCGACAATGGATTTTAGGGATTTGGGGGTTGAGATTTGGGTTCTTTAGATTTTCTGGGTTTCGACAGGGTCGGAATGGTTTGATTAGGCACTTGGGGTGAATTGGGGGTTCAAGCGGCAGACTAAGCAAAAATCGGGTGTTGACACCTAGGAAGTGCACATACTATGGATTGGAGGGGCATATTGTTAATTTCTATTATGATATGCATGGTCCACCCTCTTCATGGGCCAATCATACTGTGACAAGTGGTAGTGGTGTAGTTAGTGAGAACCAATAAGCTTATTAGACACCTTCTACATTTACAAGTACATTCGGGAATGAAATGGTGAGTGCTCTACGTGATAAACACGAAAGGTTTTTTTGGGCTTCCTCTTCACAAAACACAATTACCCTTGCCTACATAGGTATGGTTTGTTTCACATTCAAATCTTCCCATTGAATTACCGATTCTTGAGCTTTTGATCATATGGTTAAACTCCAATGACTAGTATTTCAAGTGTATTTTTTCTCTCTCTCTTAGTCTTCCACATCCCAAACAATTACTTTAGCCAATGGTTTTACCTTTCCTATTTGTGGTGTTGGTAATGTTAACCTTACATCTTTATCTTTATCCTTTATTTTATATGTACATAAATTCTCATTTAATCTGATGTCTATTAGGAGATTGACTAAGTCTCTTAATTATTCTATCACCTTTTACCCATCTTTTTATGTTTTCCAGGATGTCAAGATGGTGATGAAGATTAGTGGAGGACATGAAGCTAGTGGATTGAATTATCCTAATTGTGGTAGTCCAAGAGTAGCACTCTAGTATTCTCTCACTCCTCTTTAGTAGCATTGTAGGTTTGGTCATCCATCTGTCAAGGCACTTAAGTTACTGTTGTTGAGTCATATTTTCTTCTTTGGATTGTGAATCATGTTAATATGGAAAACACCACAGAGCTCCCTTTAGTCCTAGAGTCAATAGTTGGGTTTTAAGTCTATTTTTTTTGTTCATTTAGATGTTTGGGGTCCAAATAAAATCATGTTATATAATGGTTAAAAGTACTTTGTAATTTTTGTCAATGACTAATCAAGGATGACATAACTTTATCATATGAAAGAAATAAGTGAATTGTTCTCTATTTTTCAAAACTTTTATGCTGAGATTTGTATTCAATTTGGTATTCATCACATTAAAATTCTCTGTTTTCATAATGGCAAGGAATATTTTTCTGCACCATTTTAGTAATATTTGGAGCAACAAAGTATAATTCATCAAACTTCTTGTACTTACACACCACAACAGAATGTCATGGTTGAACGGATGAACCAACATTTACTTGAAACTTGAGGTGTAAAATGGGCTGTCTCGGGCCGTATTGCCCCCCCAGGGATAACTTGGGAGGGTCGGCCCGACATGGCCCATAGCCCAGGCCTGTGTGGTCTCGTGCCATACCGTGCCATGCCGCGAGCTGGGTTGGCCCATGGGCTGAGCCTTGAGCCAAGTCGGGCCGTGCATCAGGCCAAAGCTATTTATTTAAAAAATTGACGAAAAACTTAAAATTTTAATTTTATATGAATTTTGATGTATAAAATTGCTTATATATACAACAATTAAATAAATTAGTATAATAAAATTTAAAAATATTTATTTTATTAATATATTATATACTATATATTATTCTATGATTATAATTTATATAATATATATAAATAATATATATGGGTCGTGCCGCGAGCCGTGCTGTAGACCTAAAACCCCAGGCCTAGCACAACTCGCAGACCGTCGTGCCAGGCCATGCCGGGCCGCGGGTGGCACGACCCGTTTTACACCTCTACTTGAAATTGCTTGGTCCACTATGCACAATATAAATGTTTCCAAATGATTTTGGAGGGATGCCATACTTGCATTCTATTTTCTCATCAATCGGATGTCCATGTATATATCCTTGAAAATCTTTCTCCGTTCTCAATCTTGTTTTCTACTATTTTCTTTTCCTTTTATTCCTAAAGTTTTTTTGTTGTCTATGTTTTGTTCATAATTTGGGGTCTGGGATGGACAAGTTGGATGCATATGCCACAAAATGATACAATCTTAGTTCCCAACATTCATTGTTTGTCCATATGCCACTTTCTTTGAATTTGTTCCCTTCTTTACTAGTCTTGATGTTCCTCCGTCACCTCAAGTGTTTCCTTTTCCTATTCCAGTTAAGGATCCCATTCCAACAATTCTAATTGTGTTCAAACCTTCATCTCCTCCAGTGTAGGTTACTACTAAGTGACAATCAATCATGCAAGTGTATACTTATAGATGAGCACCAACTCCTCCTCCAATCCCTTCTTCGTTGATAGGTTTAATAGTTGTTTCACATCCTTCTAACTTTGATCTTCCCATTGCATTGTGGAAATGTAAATGCAAGTGTACTTCTCATCTCATTTCCAATTATGTTTCTATTTCTCACTTTTCTGTTTTCCATTTTCAGTTTATTTCCCTTTTATCATTAGTTTCTATTCCTAAGAATATCTATGAAGCTATTACCTCCCCAGGGTGGTGCCAAACAATGGAAGAGGAACTATCTCCCCTCGTGCATAATCACATGTAGAAACTTACCACTCTTTCTCTCTATAAGCATGTTGTAGGATGCAATTGGGTGTACACTATGAAGTATTTACCAAATGATAGTATAAAAAGGTTGAAAACTTGATTGGTTGTTAAAGTTTATTCATAGTTGTATGGAGTTGACTACATAAACTTTCTCTCCAATTGCTAAGATTGGAATTGGATTTATCTAGGTTTTGATATCTTTAGCAGTGATGTATAATTGACCCCTATTTCAACTTGACATAAAAAATGCCTTCTTATATGGTGACCTTCTTGAGGATGTATATTTGGAGCAACCTCCAAGGTTTGTTGCCCAAGGGGATGATGGTAAGGTGTGTAAACTTAAGAAGGTAATCTACGGGCTGAAATAGTTTTCACATGGTTGGTTTGGCAAATTCAATAAAGTAGTAAAAGACTTTGGTATGAAGCACTGTCAAGTTGATCATTCTATATTCAACTATGAGTTTAAAGCTGGAAATATTTTGTTGGTGGTATATATAGATGATATTGTCATAATTGGTAGTGATCATGTGGGGATTGATAGATTTAAGGCTTTTCTGCATGATCACTTGATCTTGGTAAGTTAAAGTATTTCTTGGGAATAGAAGTTGCAAGATCGAAGCATGGTATTAATTTGTGCCAAAGAAAGTATGTTCTTAACTTGCTAGAAGAGACATGATTGCTAGGTGCCAAACCAGCTGAAACACCTATGGAACAAAATGCCAAATTAAGTACAAATGTACGAGAAGAGTTTGAAGATCCTGAAAGGTATAAAATGTTAGTGGATAAGTTAAACTACTTAACTATTATTCAGCCAAATATATCATTTGTAATTAATATGGTGAGGCAGTTTGTGTAGAATCCTTGGATCCCACACTAGGATGCAATTCTAAGGATTGTATAACATTTTAAGGGAACCCCAAGTTGTGGTTTGTTATACAAGACTAGAGGGAGTCTTGAAATAAAAGGTTACATAGATGTTGATTTGGTTGGCTTAGTTTTTGATAAAAGATCCCTTAAGGTATTGTACCTTTCTTGGGGGAAATTTGGTGGCACTGAAGGGCAAGAAACAAACTATATTAGCAAGGAGTAGCATTAAAGTTGAATTAAGAGCTATGTCACACACTACATGTGAACTAGTGTGGTTGAATAACCTTTTATAGGAGATGGGATACTCAATTGATAGCCCTATGAAGTTGCATTGTGACGGCCAAGCTATAGTTCACATTTCTTCTAATCCAATTTTCCATAAGAGAACAAGTTACATAAAAATTAACTGCCACTTTGTAAGAGAAAATGTACTTAGTGGAGTGGTAAGTAAAGGTATAAAAGAAACCTATGAAAGAATAGTGTTGCTAGAAAAGTGGTTTTGTTGATTTTCTCTTAATCATTCATTAAGTGTTCTTCGTCCTATTTTCGGCTAAAATTCTTTTCTTTGAAGCTTCTTTGAATGTGATTTGTTTCCAAACTACACCAACCTATCACATACTAAATGGTAGTGCACCAATAATTATAACAAATCTAGCCTCATGGAAATGATCAATAGGGGTATTTTTGAAAGTTGGAACTAGTCCACATATGGATCCAACATCCAATTTCCCAATGAATTTAAACAACATGCCCTAATTGGGCTATAAATGGTAAAGTCCAAATTGGAATCCCATGTTTGTATAGATGTAGATCAAACCTATAATCGATTAGTGCAACTTGGTTCGAGTTGGGTTGGATATATATTTGTCAAATTTGCAATGGGCCTAGGACCAAGCTTGATGTATTTGCAATGGGCCCAACAAACTCTAGTTAAGGATGCAAAAAAGATCAAATCAAATTTGAATCGGGGCATATTTGAATTCAATTTGATAAGAAAACTATGGTACCCAAATTCAACTCAAATCCAATGGATCTTTAATTTTCTATACTCAAATCCAATTTGGTTAAATCTCATTCCAACTACATGGGATGTTTACATGTATCCTATTCCTCATTCTATTCAATTTGTTGTTAGATTATTGGTCCTTAAATCATTATTTCAATCCATGTCCTTTTCGGTTTGCTCCATTCTCTTCCACCCAAAGAATAATTTAGAAACTTAAAAAATGTAAAATGAAACTCAAGTCTTGGAACAAAGATTCTTTTGGTTTCATAAATGACGGACTGTCAAAGCTAGAAAAGGATTTGGTAGTTATGGAAACATGCCAATTAGATCCACAACCCTCTTAAGAGTTGTATAGATTACGAGAGGAGTATGAGGGATGGATATATGTGGAGGTTAAAATCTATAGAGATTTGGTAAAGAGAAGGGGATAGAAACACAAAGTTCTTTCATCAAATGACAAACTTCAGAACACAAATTAATTACTATGAGGGGATAAAGGATTTGCAAGGGAAACCATTACTCATTGAAGAAGTACCTCTAGCTTTCAAAGAATTGGCTTAACAGATAGGAGGTCATAGGCTCCCATTCTCCAATTTGGACCTCTTTGAACTTCAATTGCCACACTTGTTTGAAGAGCAAAGTCAAGATTTTCTAAAAATACCTTCACCTGAGGAGGTTTGGGAAGTGATAAAAAATATGAAAGCTCATACCGCTCCAAGCCTAGATGGATATTCACCCTTTTTCTTCCAAAAGTATTGGCATATAGTTGGAGAAGATATTTATGAGCTAATTTCATAATTTTATAGAACAACAAAATTCCCATGGGAACTGAATTGTACAAAATTGGTCTACATCCCCAAGAAGTAAAATGTTGAGAGTGTCAGTCAATTTAGGCCTATTAGTTGATGCAATGTTTTATATAAGATCATTGCAAAATGTCTAGTTAATCAATTACAAGATAAGTTATCATAGCTAGTTGAAGAAAATCAGTCAGCATTTATTAAGGGCAGACAAAGTATTGACAATATAATCGTTGCCTAAGCACAAGAAGTGGGTGGGGTGGGTAGCTATCAAATTAGACATATCAAATGCCTATGATAGGTTGAATAGGAAATTCATTATAAAAGTTTTACAATTGATGGGTTCCTAGAGGAATGGTGCAACCTTGTAGAGACTTGTATAACAACCTCGAGTTTGTAGTAAAAGTTAATGGGGTCCCCTTAGAATTATTTCAGGTGGAATGTGAAATTCAACAAGGAGACCCTTTATTTCCTTACCTTTTCATTCTTTCGATGCAAGTGCTATCCACTATGCTAGAGAGGGTATGAAATCAAGGACTAATAAAAGGCATTTCCTTATAAAGGAACTCCCCTTCTATCTCCCATATGTTATTTGTGGATAATTGCTTGTTGTTTTGCAAGGCTAATATGAGAATGATAGAGCACTTGAAAAATATTCTCACATAGTTTGAAGTTCTATCTGGTAAAAAAATAAACCCTAAAAAAAGTTCAAATCTATTAAGCTCTAACATTCATAGGAGGAAGATAAGGTTCATTCTTCAACTATTTAACATGAATCAAATGTGAGCAAATGACAGGTACTTGGGAACACAACTGTATATTGGTAAGCAAAAAGTAAAAGCCTATAAAGAACTCCTAGAGAAATTAAGGAAGAAAATGTCTATGTGGAAAACAAATTTGCTCTCATAAGTAGGGAGGTCAACAATGATACAATCTGTGGCCCAAGCATTATCAATATATCAAATGGCTTCAAACTTTCTACCCAAAAAAATCCTTACAGAAATGGAAAGACTTCAAAAGAATTTTTGGTGGAAGGGTAATGCAAGAAAGAAGGTGTTTCACACTATTGGGTGGGACAAGATATGCAAACCCAAAAAAGGAAGGGGGATTGGGTTTCATATGGATGTCTCTCATGAATAAATCCATATTTTCAAAACAAATATGGAGATTCTACAATGAGCATAATAGATTATGGGTTCAAACAATAAAAGAAAAATATTTGAAGAAGGGATCCATATTTTCTCAAAACACCACCTTAGGACATTCCCTATGATGGAAACAAATGATATTTATGGCAGTCTTTAAAGTTTGACTTCATGTGGCAAATTAAGGATGGGAGACAAATTTTCATCTATGATGTGTAGGTATGTACAATTCACTCAGACCCTCAAAGAACACTTAGACACCAAGAATAACACCATAGAAGCACTTGCGAGTAGCTTGCAATCAACCCCCACGCTGCGATGAACTTGCAGCACACCGCCACCATTGCGATGAACTTGCAATGCATTAAGCAAAACCGCAATAAACCCATAGTCCATCGAGTCCGGGCACCACCCGAACCCAAATAAACCCCAGAAAGACCCACCCAAGAGACCCAAGCACACTTGGGTGTGTGACGAAGCCACACTTTCTACGACGTGCGATGAACTCACAACCCGCGAGCCCGCTCTTGATGACGAGTTAGAAAGGACAGCAAAGGACTTTGTGAGACGCCACATGGAATTGACGAAGTACCGACTGCCGAGCGGTGATGTCACCGTTGCCACATAGGATTAGTCATGACGTGTAAAAAGGTAGTAGCACACGTGAGTAATGAGGGATCTCAAGGATAAGGAAAGCCAATTCCTGAGAAGGTCCTCATGAGACACATGGTGATACCCCGGTAGCGCATCCAATAATTGACAGCAAATCAAATATTTCCTTCCCCGATACGAAGCAAATACCTTCATCTCCTACCTTTTAAGATCCTAGGATCTCCTTCATAAATAGAGATCTTCCTCGCATTAGAACTCATCCGATGCTAAGCATTTTTCCACCCAGTACTCCCGAGTACAGCCTAACTCTCCTATTGTGCAACCCTAATATTGAGAATATCATTCTTCCTTTCTTACGGGCCTTCCTCTATCTTTCAAAGAGACCGTTTCCCAACCAAGCCTTACCCCTGCCTACATGATGATCCTTGGGTTCCTACCATTCAAGGTGGATATGCACAAAAGGCGGAGGGAACTCAACTGGAATACACAACACTAACAATAAAGGATCTTATCCTCCCCAATGGGGGTTGGCACATACCACTTTTCAAGAGTTTATTCACACATAATATAGTAGATGAAATTCTTAAGTTGAATCCAACTTCCCACTCAAATCAGGACCAACTTTTTTGGAAGCAGTTTAACAATCATATTTTTTTTTGTTAAATCAGCATACTTGAGTTTCCTGAGTGAAGAACCAGCTATATCCATGCAAAAAGTGCCTTGGAAATTCATTTGGAAGTTGAAAGTACCTTTCAGATTTCAAATATTTCTATGGAAATTGTTTTGGGATGGTATCCCCACAAAGGATAAGTTGTTGTTTTAGTGCGAGGATGGTAGAACATGTCCTCTTTGTAACATGGAAAAAGAGACACCTATACATCTCTTTTTCACATGTCCTTTTACAATGGACAGGTTTATATATAAGCTTGGACACCCATGGAGATTGTTCCACTCTATTACACATGCCAATTCAATAATGGTTGCAGCGTATATCAAGTGTAATATCAAAGCATGATAAAAATAGAATCCCCGAAAATGGCGAGCCTGTATGGTTTTCACTTCAGCATGTTTTTTTTTAACCGAACCGACTTGATCGGTTTTTTAAAAATCTAAATTGAAACCAAATTGATGTAACCGGTTAACCGGTCTACCGGTTAATCACGGTTCGGTTTTTTGGTTTTTGCACTCAAAATTAAGAAAAAAAGGGAAAAAAATACCTGGACAAACATGACAGAAGGGTGAGTCGGTGAGGGCGAAATGGTGGCCAATGATTTACCAGTGCTAGACTGGTTGGTGGTTATTGTCACTTGAAGTGAAAGCCTGAGAGGTGGCAGAATCACGGAGATGAGAGATGAGAGAGACAAAGACATAGACAGAGCCTGGGAGGTGGTGGTCATGGTGGAGTTGAGGCGACGACCAACGTCTTGGTTGGTTGTTGTAGCTAAGGCTGGCTAAGCTAGCTTGGTGCTTGCTGGTGAGGCGACGACCGGTGTTGCTATGTGCTTTTCTGCTTAATGATTGGCGTGGAGGAGATAGAGATGACAGGCGACAGAGAGAGCAAGATGTACAAGGAAGCACCGAAGCAAGAGGAAAACTGGTCACTAGGTGAGACTTGAGAGGCCATCGGTCAGAGAACGACTGACGCCGGAGGAAAAACTGGGGATTGGGGAAGACGAAGAGAGTCAAGAAACAAGAGAGACTAAGAGAGTGAGAAAGCCAAAGGTTAGCCTACTTCCTATTACGTTTACTGGTTTAGGTTTCAAAGAAGGGGAACTGGGAAAGGGGGAAAATTGAAAAGGCGCCAGGCAGACAGAGTGACAAACACGCGCCAAGTAAGGTTTATTTGATTTTAAATAATAAAAATAAAAATATAATATATAATATATATAATATATATAATATATACATTATACAATATATTATTGTATATATACACCAACGGTTCAGTTAACTGCTGGTTTTTGTACAAGATTAACCGAAACGGAACCGACCGATTTTTTGGTTCGATTTCGGTTGGTTTTTTCGATCAGTTCGGTTTTTCGTTTTTTTTCTCACCCCTAGATAAAAACGGGTATATGCACTTGATTGCTATAGCATTAATGCTCATTTGGGATTCAAGGAATAAACAAGTGTATGAAAATGTCAAACCTGACCCACTGAGGTTTCTAAGAAATGTCAAAGCATATGTTGTACCCATCAGTCTATTCTGATGCACTAGCCATTGTGCAGATCTTGACCAGAATCTCCACTGTGACCAACTGAAAATCTAAGTTGTACAAAGATGTAGCACTAGAGCTTAAAGCCTCTTTTGATATATGTCAAATATTTTATGTAAATAGACTCATTAACATGGGAACTGACCTGTTGTTTTAGTTACCCCTTAATGGATTGCACCTATCATCTTTTAAAGAATTAATTTATATGCATGTTCCCAATCAATCACATTTTCCTTTCCCTCATTTTATTACTTATTTGAGCTACTCCTAGGTTCTTTGAGAAATTCTTAATATTGATATTATGCTTTTTAATTTTCCATTCATCTATCTCATTATTTGTTGATATATCACACATTTTTGGAATAATTGGCAATAGATTAAGCTTGGGTTTTATTTTAAAAAGGTAATACTATACAGGAAACAGGAATTTTTATACTTAAGGGTCATTTGACACTGGTTGAAATTTCTAAACTAGACAACTTATTACTTTGTATTTTAGTGAATAAAATACTTAAATAATAAAATATTCAAAGGTATATTAATCTACCCAATATTATCTTTTGCCATTAAGGTGCCCGCAACATCCTTAAAAATATATTCACTAAAAGATAAAGTAATAAAATTTTCAGTTCAGCCTTTTCATTAAAAAGACAAAAATAAATAAATCCCAAAAAATATATTGATAGCACTAAATCTAGAGCTCAAATAATTGTAAAAAACTAAATACATAGGAAATACATACAACAATAGTTTATATGAAGATTGAACTAATAGGATAAATTCAACAAAAGTTTAGAAAATAATAGAATTAAAATAAGGATGTATAGATAGGAAAAACTATGTAAATCTCAAAAGTGCTTAAACATTATTAATCTCAATTATCATTCAAGTATTTTTCTTTCATGTTTTACTGTTTTGATTGATATAGTATTGATAAGAGAAAGATCATCCATGTAATTAAAATGTTAAAAATTAAATGGTGCATTTTCTTAATATAGCATTAAAGTTGACCCCACTAGGTACACCATTGTCAGTACATTAATTTCGCACTTAATAAATGCTCTCGCAATTGCCTTAGAACTTTGTTTTGGAGACCAGATTTGCTGCTCATAGGGTGTTCCTCACACCAACCTCACTAATCTTGCAGCCACAATTGGGAACATCTTCTATACTTAGATGTTGTTATTCAGGGGGAGATGTTCCTTATACATGGCTGCAATGTGATATGAGGTTGGTGGGAGGAGAAAATTCAGATTCTTTGTTTTGAATCAGAGTAGGTTGGGCGTATTTATGGGATATGCGTTAGAAAATTTAGATTGTTTATTGAATGTACTCACTAAATGTGCCTACTTGATCCAAAACTTTATTTTTAATATTAGAGTTAATTGAATTTAAATTAGGGGTTCGCATCTGCCCCCCACATACTTGCCTGTCAAAAACGTTCCACAAAACCACAACGCGTGTCATGACACATGCGCATTAAGCAAGATGTGTGTGGAACCCATTTCATGCCATGAAATGCACCTCCGTTAATTCCTCTCTTGCCCAAAAGCATTTCTTTTCCCATACCCCTTTCGTAACCCACTCACCGGAGATTAACCCGGTTGAGTTCAGCCGGCTGACACCGACGGCCATACTGGCAAGAGGTAAGTACTCTGTAAGTTTTTCTCATTTCTTATATATATATATATTGTTTTTTTCTCATTCGTTTTCTAACATTCAAAGATCTGAACCCACCGGAGTGGGAGCCCCCTAACGCCGTTTCAAACCCTTAACACCCCCGGAATTCGAAAGCCCTCCAAAATTCGAAACTCTCCGGTCATAAGCAATTAAAATTCATAATAGTAAATAGTAGTTTGGAAGGAAACATAACTTCCATGCTAGGAACTGTTGGTGTGTTTCAACACTTTGACTATAAGAGGATATGGCTGACAATTTGTGTGTTATGGGCCCGAAAATAGGATCTCGTCACGGGTCGGTCCACGGGGAAAACCTCATGTTTTCCCTTGTTCATTCCTGCTCTTGATGAACCTATCTTGGCGCCTTGGTGATTTGTTCAAAAGATCACCAACTCTCCTAACTCCTTTAACTGAATATTTGATCCCTCATTCAATAATGGTGTCTCCTTAAATAGGAGATTACAAGAGTCCTAATCTTAAGGAGTCTCCTTGCTGAATAGGGAGACTTCCAATTCTATCTTGCTAAGGATAAGATAAGCTAATCCTAATATGATAATAAGATAAACTAATCCTAATTTGATAACAAGATAAACTAATCCTAATATGATAATAAGATAATCTAATCTTAATCTGATAACTTACTAACAAGATAAGATAAAAGCATTAGAATAAGATAAGAACAAGCAAGATTATCTAATCTAATTTGGCGGTGGGTCAGGATCCTGTTGCTGCCGGCGGCGATGGTATGTCTTTCCGAGGAATGCGTCCATAACATTACTCCCCTCTTGGACTACGAGCTTGTCCTCAAGCTCGAACTCCGGATATGTGGCTTGGAACTCTGTCAATGGGATCCATGTGGCTTCAGCCGATGGTAAGCTACACCATTTCACCAAGACTTCAAGAACTCCTTGATTGAAACGAGAGCGGATGACAGCTTTAGGTTGGGGAATCAGTTTGCCATCTTGCAGGGGTGGCAGGGAGGGGACTTGGTCTGGAGGAACACCCGTAAATGGCTTCAGCAAGGAGATGTGGAAGACATCATGAATCCGGCTGGTCTCTGGCAGTTTCAACTGGTAGGCCACACTGCCAATCCGTCGTAGAACCTTGAAGGGCTTATAGAACTTAGGGGTCAGTTTCGGGGCAACTATACTGGGACTAGTAATCGCTGCTCGGAGAAGTTGTTGTTGATCATGTTGTTGCTTCTGTTGCTGCAGTTGTTGCTATTGTTGGTTGTTTGGCTGCTGTGGCTGAGGGTGTTGCTGCTACTGTGGACCAAGAAGAGTCTGCTGCTGCTGTTGAGGCCATGACAGGGGTTGTGGCTGTAACTGATGAACTTGTGAGTTATATTGGTTTAGTTTTGGAATATTGAACTGGAAATTTGGTGCAGACAAGCTGTGGGCTTGAAAGTTTAGCATTTTAGAGGGGTTATCGGTGCTAAGATTATTATGGAGTGTAGAAGAGGAAACCATGGATGGGAAGAATCCTGACTGAGCAACTAAAAACTGAGGATTCTGCTACATATTCATCCATTGGATCAGACTCAAGCCAGGGAAGATTGGGCTCTGAGTATCCTTCATGCCAAAAGCATCTGCAAGCCAAGGCATCACCCTCTTGAAAACATTCTCTACGTCAGATTCACTATCTGGCATCCCTGATTGTCTAAGGAGTTTTGACCTGAAAATGGAGGTGAGAAGATCTTCTCTGCTGCCCGGCGAGGTACAGAAAATCCACCATGAGTGCTCATATCACTAGCTGTAAGTGTTTTGCAAAAGAACTCAATGGGTTGCTTGCTTTGCTTGAGCCCCATGTCCGATGCCAATAATGCTTCCTTGTCATATTTATTTACAGGTTGAAGAGCCATCTGTGCATAAACCTCATCAGTTTCAGGATCAGCCTTATCCCTGTCATCTGTCCGTTGATTCCAGAAAAACTGCTCACAGCGATACAGCCATCCCAAAGGATCTTCGACGCCGTTGTATGAAGAGAACTCCAGCCTGCTGTACTTGGGTATGACTGCGGCTACTGGGGCGATGACTTGCTGTTCGCCGGACGACTCCGCCAAGTCTGGTCAGCGGTTGTTTGTGGTTACAACCCCTTCTGGATTCCTCTCCTTGTTAGAGAAATACGATTCCAGTAAACATCGCAGCTCCCGGACATCGTCTTTAACCTCACGAACCTCCACGCGGGTTTCCACGAGCCTATGCTCCAGTTCGTGGACCCTGGATGATAGCTGCTCCAGATCACCCATGACGCCTTGCTCTGATACCATGTTGTTATGGGCCCGGAAATAGGATCTCGTCACGGGTCGGTCCACAGGGAAAAACTCATGTTTTCCCTTGTTCCTTCCTGCTCTTGATGAACCTATCTTGGCGCCTTGGTGATTTGTTCAAGAGATCACCAACTCTCCTAACTCACTTCTTTAACTGAATATCCGATCCTTCATTCGATAATGGTGTCTCCTTAAATAGGAGATTACAAGAGTCCTAATCTTAGGGAGTCTCCTTGCTGAATAGGGAGACTTCCAATTCTATCTTGCTAAGGATAAGATAAGCTAATCCTAATATGATAATAAGATAAACTAATCCTAATCTGATAACAAGATAAACTAATCCTAATATGATAATAAGATAATCTAATCCTAATCTGATAACTTACTAACAAGATAAGATAAGAGCAATAGAATAAGATAAGAACAAGCAAGATGATCTAATCTAATCTGGTGGTGGGTCAGGATCCTATCGCTGTCGGCGGCGATGGTACGTCTTTCCGATGAATGCATCCATAACATTGTGTTGATGCAGGATGGAGCAATTTACGTCAGATGAAGTTCGGGAGCAGGATTATAAAGAGAGAAGCCAGAGGTCTGAGTTCTTTCAGTAGTTGGTCCTATCAATCATTTTCTAAAACCCTCTGCAACTTGAGCGGGTCTGTAGTAGCTGCTATGTCTGGAAGAGGGATTTTAGTAATAACCAAAGGCCAGCAGTATTTCTACTGTTGTAGCAAGGCAATGTATATTTATCTGTATATCTGTAGTAGCAGGAGTCATAGTGTTGTGTAGCAAGTACTTAGTAGATATACACTCTCATCAGCACTGATGCTCCTTTAAATCTTTGCTTTCCATTGCTGTTACATGATATCTGCAGATATGGCTTCCAGGTCTAAGGCTGCATTTGGCATTCCTTGTTTTAAGGACTCCTTTTTGCGGTTAAAATGCCCCCAACGCCAAAAAGAGGTAAGTCCTTGAAATAAGGAAAGGCAAATGAAGCCTAAGACTTAAAAATTTTTACCATTGCTAAAACCAACTGCCTCTTTCGAGAGAGAGAGAGAGAGAGAGAGAGAGATCGTATTATAGTGTCGATACTAATAAAGAGAGACAGAATATTGACAAAGAACCTTTAATATTTCATGAGAGAATACATGGCAATCATTATAAAGGGAATTGTGATCAAATTCATTTGTCGCAACTGATCTCTCAGCTTCAACAGCATCTTCTTCTTCCACTCCCTCTGATGCCTCTGCTCCACCACTAGATCAGAAGCCGGTACTGGTGGTGCAGCAGCAATAATATAATCTTGTCTTCTTTTCTTTCTCTTGTAAACAAAGCCGTCATCGTTGCACAACTTCCACTCTTCCTCCCAAGCTGTTCCAACCATGGCCAAGCACCTCAAGTCAAAGCTCAAATTTCGGAGAGTTTCGAATTTTGGAGGGCTTTCGAATTCCGGGGGTGTCAAGGGTTTGAAACAGCATCAGGAGGCTCCCACTCCGGCGGGTTCAGATCTGTGAATGTTAGATAATGAATGAGAAAAAAAATATAAGAAATGAAAAAACTTATAGAGTACTTACCTCCTGCCGGTATGGTCGTCGGCATCGACCGGCGGAACTCGACCAGGTTAATCTTCGGTGAGTGGGTTAAGAAAGGGGGCCGACGCCAAGAGTTTCAGTTCAAAGTAGAATGGAGAAATATGGGAGAAGAAACACTTTTGGGAAATAGAGGAATTAACAGAGGTGCATTTCACGACATGAAATGGGTTCCACATGGGTCCCGCTTAATGCGTGTGTGTCATGACACGCGTCGCATTCCGGTTTTGTGGGACATTTTTGGGGGGCAAGTATGTGGGGTGGGGGGGGGGGGCAGATGCGAACCCTTAAATTAGGAGACTTGAAAGTGTGAGTTAATGGGGTGGAAGTGGAGTTAATAGGGTCAGTTAATGGGGGTGGTGTGAGTTAATGAGTGACTTGGATTAAAAATTTAAAACGGGTCTATATATTGGGTCATGGTTTGTATATCAACTTGTATTATCTTGTCTAATGGATACACATTGATGTATAATATATCCCAGGGCATATCATTCTATACTCGTGGACATGGGTAAAATGGTAGCAAAACTATGCCATTCTAGTGTTCCATATATGTGCAAATAGACTTCAAATACAATATATTTCAGGTTATATTGGTTGATACATATCAATACTTTAAACATTGGCATGTTCTTAAATTGTGTTTTTGTTTTTTGAGAAGCAAAACTAGGTTGGTTTTGTTAAAAAAAAAACAATTCATGTGTTTAAAACCACCAAAATGATCATTCCTTTTAAAAGAAAACAAATTTTGGAGCACATATATTAAATGTTCTATGAAATGCATTAACAGATTATTGGATGAAAATATGTTTTTCAAACCATAAACTCAAGAAATGATAATTCCTTTTTTCATACATTAAGAGAAGACAACAAATGTGCCACCTTGTTTGATAATAAGGGTATCAATGAAGAAAACTTTTATGCTTACAATTCCATCAAAAAGGTTTCAAGAGAGGCAATGTTGTTGCTTAAAGAAGACTATTTTGGTATTTTGTCTCTTCGTGTAGGTTAACGGGCTTGTTGGTTTATGATTGGTTTTTGTTTTTTTTTTCTATTTTTTGAGCCTTGTATTAAGTTAGGATGAGAAGGTGAGGTTGTGCATTCTATTGTTGTGTTTCAAGGCAAAGTTGGTTTTGTCCCCCCCTGTATTGACTTGCCTCCCTTTTGATAATGTTTAATAAAATTCTTAGGCGGCCGCCCTTCCACCTGGAGTAAACTTAGGGGTATTTAAAAAATAAAAACTCAAGTAAACTGAAACAAAAAAGACACACATATACAACCAAGAACATGCTTCTATTTTATGTTTATTTTTATTTTTTGTGTGTTCTAAAAACCAATTTGTTTTTATGTATACCAAATGCACCAGTTATTTTGGATTAGAAGTGGGTTTGTGTCAACTTAGGATTGTCAAAAATTATGAGGAAAGGAATTTCTTTCTTTGCATCAACCTTCTATTCCTATATCTAAATGTGGAGAGAAAATCCACTTGAGTTGCCTTTTCCAATATTGGTGATATAGGGGTTGATGAGATTCAAAGGGGAGAGAGGCTATGAGCCTTGGTGGTAGCTAGAGATGGAGAATGAAGGTGGTTTCTAGGTTCGATTATCTCTCAAGGAAGTCTTGCTCTTTACTTTGAAGCTTAGAAGGTCTGAGGCATGGTGGAAAACAACAATAGTGCTTTGATTCATGGGCTCAAGAATAATAGAAAGGATTGGCTAGTAGAAGTCTTTTCCATTTCTCACTATTTCACTCCATGCCTCTCTTGGCTGCCTCCTAACCCTTCTATACCCTTCAACTTGTATATGTTATCTTTTTTCTTTATTGATGGTATAGATTTCCTTCAATATACACATGTCTAACCATCATAAGTTTTTTTTTTACCACCTTTGGGTTATAATACTTCACCATTCAAGGAAGAAATAATTTGCATCAAAATTGAAATTTGTTTTTTCTTATTTTGATTTTTAGCAATTGGCGATTGCTAAGCTTTTTAACTCTACTTTCTTCCTCCGTGTCCTTTTCACCTCTATTTTTTTTTTTTTTTTTACATTTTCCTGTTTTTGTATATGTAACCATTTGGTTGAAGGATGAGATTGGTTTAATGAATGAAATTTCAATCATTTTTATTATTATATTTCAAAAAGTTATAACATATTCAACTGAAGCATCTTAACAATTTGTTCTTGGGAGAAATGGTTAAGAAATTTATTTCTGACATATTGTTCAGGTTATGTGCTTAAATCATGGAAAGAGCATTTACGGTTTTGTTTCCCAAAGCATGTTTATATACCTGTTTCAGTATACTTGTATATATGAACATGGATGGTGAGAGAGAAAATGGTGTCTAGAGATCCATGAATAAACCAAAGTAGGCTTAAACAAAAACAACAAATAACAACAGATTAATCGAGTAACCCTTTTGAAAACAAGTTGTGCCTTTTTTCTTTGGTATTACAGGAAAGGGGCTTGAGTTGGGGAAGGGGAGGTTAATCCATTGATTAAAATGTCGATACTATACGCCCCATATCAGTGTATCCAAATATGTTTGGATACATCGACACACAAATACTTTTAAAATTTTAAAAGGTCCCAGACTTATTATGGGGCTCCTCAACAAATGGGTCATCAATCTAGTTCAAAATATGTGAAAGAAGGGATCTTATATTCACATGATTTTGTCTAAAATTCTTATCTTCATTGGGCAGTTAACCTATTTCCTAACCCGTCTCCAAATAACACCATAAATGCATTCTTTAAGAGGGGCATGGATTGGCCTTAAAAGCACACGAGGTTTAAAAGGAGGAAGGCATTACTTTGATAATGGATCGAAACTTGAAAGGGGCTCCATGGATGAAGCCTCAAGGCCTTTTGTATTCCCAGCTCACGAAACTGTTAAATATTGTGAAGGAACTTAGAACATGTCAAAGCCATCTAAGTTGCCCTACCATTTGATCCATCAACAAATAAATTGAACAAGCTTGAGGGTGTGATGTGTCTCTGGTTACAAACTCATGAACCACATTATTTACTTCAATAAAACTATAACCAAAGCTCTTTCTAGCTCCTCTCCTGAGCCTCTCCACATCACCCCATCTTTCTGAAGTTGCAAACACATTCGACAACATTACCAGATCCCCTGCATCATCAGGATCCAGCAACCTTAATCGACCAGCTGCTATCTCTGCCAACTTGAGGTCCCCATGGAACAGACAAGCACCCACCAATGATCGCCAAACAGCAGCATCCGGCTCAATGGGCATTTCACTAATAAGACTATAAGCCTCCTCTATTTGCCCCGCCTTCCCCAGAAGCTCAACCATACATCCATAGTGTTGGACCTTAGGCTCAACTCCATAATCCCTGATCATTCTATCAAACCACATCTTCCCCTCTTGCAACAGTCCTGAATGACTACACGCACATAAGATGCTGGTGAAGGTCATGTCATCTGGCCTGATGCCAACTCTTTTCATCTCATTTAACAAGTAGAGTGCATGTGTACCGCGCCCGTGCATGGCACATACATCGATCATGGTGCTCCATGAAACAATGGTTCTCACAGCCATCTCATCAAACAACTTGCATGCATCGACGAAGCTGCCACATTTCCCATACATGTCGACTAGTGCATTGCCCAAGGGAACCACCTCACAGAACCCACTTCTACAAGCAAGACCATGAACCCATTTACCCAAGAACACTGCCCCTATATTAGCACAAGCTGAAGCAACGCTAACTAAGCTGAACTGATCAGGGCTCTGATTATCCAACCTCATTTGACAAAAAATTCTCAAAGCTTCCCTCCATCTCTCACTCCTTACACAACCAGAGATCATAGAATTCCATGTCACAAAACTTCTGTACCCAAGTCCATAGAAGATGGTTTTAGCAAGGTCCAATTCTCCACAACTTGTATAGAAGTACAAAAGACTTGACTCGACGTGTAAATCAAGCAAAAGCCCGAGCTTCACAATCTGGCAATGCACTTGTTGGCCTGTTCTTAGATCCAACAATCTTGAACAAGCTTTGAGTAGAAAAGGGAATGTGAATTTATCTGGCAGAACACCAACACCTCCTTTATTTGTCATTATAGAGTACCAGAGGAGAGCCTTTTCGGGTTCTTGACTCTGTGAAAATCCTCGAATTATGGTATTCCACATGAAATGGGCTGGATTCTCGACGTGGGTTAGCATTAGACAAGCGTAGTTTAAGTCACCATTATCAGCAATGGATAAGAAGGCCAGGAGCTTGTGGAGAGCTAATGGGTTTGTGTCCATGGCTGTTTTGATGATATGGGCGTGGAGTTGTTGAAGGTGGAGCATGTTGGTGATGCAATCTAGCATGGGTAAGCACCTCCTTAGTCTGTCTGCAATTCCCATCACAATCTCATGGGGGGTGCACTCTTCTCAACAGAAGTTGGAGGAGTCATAACTAATAATTGGCATAATAATATGCTATGAGGATGTTTGTAACAGTGCTTCTCTCTTAGTCTGTTTGCAATTCCCATCACAATCTCATGGGGGGTGCACTCTTCTCAACAGAAGTTGGAGGAGTCATAACTAATAATTGGCATAATAATATGCTATGAGGAAGTTTTATTTTAGTGCTTCTCTCAATGGGTAGGTAACATTCACTATTTTGATGATGTGGTGCCTAATAACGCCTAAGTGTCAATAAATAAGTTCATTATTGTTTTTCTCAAATTTTTAAATAAATCAAGTGCAAAATGTTTAGTAAATAAACATCCATGGTTTCAAATATATACTATATTTAGTTGGGCTTGACACGTATGGGGCATATGGATTGATATGTGTTTTCATTGAGTTTGTTTTTTATGGTTGAGAGAGCACCATCTCAACCTGCTACAAACTCTTTTCTTTGTGCAAATTTCTTAAAATACTCCTATGGTTTAAAAAATTGACTAACTCTGCACTTACTATTTACATATTGTCTTAAAATACTTTAAACTTTGTCACAATTAATATCACAAAAAAATAAAATATCATATTTGCCCTCAACTATTCCTCAAATTTTTAAAATAAAACCCATGAAAAATTTTAGAAACTAGAATTAACCTGTCAATGGGTTAATTACATTGAAGGTGAGATAAGCTGATTACACAGTTTCCTAGCAAAGTTTGAATATAACGTCCACTTATTTTGAAAACTTAGGCTCAGTTTTGAAAGAGTGCAAATGCATACAAAATGTAAGATTTATTTGTATTCTACATATTTGCATTTGTACTCCTTCGACACGAATTGCTGATAGGAGTAGAGACCCCACATGCGGTAGGAAGCCCCACGGCTTTGGTCTGATTCAAAGTAACACCAAACTGGGCTCACAAAGACATACTGGGTTGGTCTTCAAGACCGTCTTCAGTCCCACTGCAACACGACCCTAGTGGCATGTGTCCACGATATTCAAAGGCAACAAGGAGATGGCGCTGCTTATCGATGATCAGTCTTAACTTTTTCCTTGTATTTAGCAGAAGATGTCATCACAAGCCCGTCCGTTAGAAAACTGGACCTCTATACCCAAGAAGGTTTGCAGCTCCAGCTTTAATGGAGCCTATTAATCTCTTGTTAATTTGTCCCTGTTAGAGATTAAAACCTATTCAAGGACCTCACTTAACAGCTTAAGCTTGTAGGTTGAATGTTTTATTGAGTTGGTATCAGAGCCACTTTGACCAAGTGGTCTAGTGCTCAATTCTTATCACCCCCATTATAATTTATTAAGTTTCAGCATAAGGTATGGGTGGGCCGGTGCTGTCCATGCTTCAAGTCCAATGGGCTCTCATATGAGGGGACATGTTAGAGATTAAAACCTATTCAAGGGCCTCACCTAACAGCTTAAGCTTGTAGGTTGAATGGTTCTTTGAGAGTCCCGCTTCTATATACACCAATCCACTTTTTTTTCTTAGATCACGCAGTTGCACTGATGGCACACAGTGTTTAAGAGTCAAGCTAGGCCACACCAAGGCAGTCTTCAGATTCAAGATAAAAAAACCATTATTGGTGGCACACAGTGTTTACGCAGTTACGCTTAAATGGAGTCTTTTCACTTGAATGCTTGTTGTTTTAAGGGGTGAGATTTTGGGAACATGTGGTTTGTCCTTGATTGCCTTCACCAATCCTCCTTGATCTCAGTCAAATTTAATTTTCAAGGATACTGATTCACCAGAGGCAGAGTCGGAATTAAGGACGAAGATGGAGATAGAGTCAAAGAAAGAAATAGAGATAGAGATGGAGACGGAGAGGAAGATGAAGACTGAAATGGAGTGGAACCCTAAAAGGGTATTTTAGGAATTTTAAAAAATATATCAGTTACGTGATGTCATATGTGAATAGAGTGTAATGGAAAGCTAATGGCAAAGGAGGTTTTAGACATTTGTCAGAAAACTTAAGGGTATTTTAAGACAATACTTAAACAGTAAGGGTATAGTTAGTCAATTTCCTAAACCATAATGGTACTTTAAGAAATTTGCCATTAATATAAATGGGTGAAAACTATGTATTGTGACATTATATATGAAATCCACTAGGGGAAAAATCTGAGGCTCAAGTTTGGGCTTGAGCGTAATTCGAATTAGAAACATGAGATCAAATTTGGCTCAACTCAAAAGTTCATATATTCGAGCTTGACAATGAACAAAAAAAAATTATATATATATATTAAAAATTTTGTATATAAATAATTATTTCTTATTATACATATAAGAAATTATCTACGATTATATATATAAAAATTTAAAACATTATATATAATATAAACTCAATTATTCTTAAGAGCTTCATTGTGTTTGAGAATAGTCAATTAACGAATGAACCTATATGTTGGGATAGAACTTGGCTCAAAGCTCGGTTTAGACCTAGCCCAATCAAGCTTTTCATGAGTTGAACTCGAATTACTCATGTAAAGCTTGGTTTGTACCCACCCGTAAAAGTCACTTCAACTAGAAAAATGCATGAGTAATAGGGGTGGCAAATGGGAATGGGTTGGGTCAGGTATGGGTTAACTGATAATCCACCAATTAGTGACCCACATCCACTTGCCATCCATATTAATTACATGTTAGTGTGTCATATCTCACCCTAACCCACTCATATTACTGCCACATGGGAATGCAGGTTGAGTCAACCTTCAAGCCTGAAAATTCTAGTTTAATGTTGTATTTGGATTGATAGAAAAGGTAGGGAAAGGAAGAGAAAAGACATGTAAACTTTTGTTTCTTTACTTCTTCTTTCAAACCAAACACAACCTAAACAAAGGTAAAGTTTTGTCCCTTCTCTTTGTTACCACATGGGTCGAGTCAACTAGTATAACAAAAAAATGCAAGAACTTGCAGAATTTTCTATAAAAATTGTAGAAAATTATTGAAAAATTAAAGAGAATTGTAGGAAATGTAGAATTGTTACAGAAAAAAATGCAAGAAAAATGGAGTTGTAATCCGAAATAAAAGGACTAGAAATGTACTAAATGTAATTATAGTTTTAAAATGGACTAACTATTAATTAAGAAAGTTAATAAAAAGGTAAAAGACTTAAACAAGTTTTTGGAAATTGACTTAAAAGATATCTTACAATTTTAAAATGAACTTAAACATATTGTAACTTTTTTACCCTTTATTTTCTTTAAAAAATTCAAAAAGCAATAAAAGAATTGCTGAAAGTAAGTTCATTTACATAAAAGGTTCTATTTGAGTTGGGGGTTGAGTTCATAATTTCCGCTCTTCTTAAATAAATTCGTATTCAAATCAACGTAGAAAAAAACAAAGCAGAAGAATAGTTGAAAGTAAGTTGATTCGTGTTCAAATCAAATTGAACATGAATTTGTGTTCAATTTTTTTCATTGAATACTTAAGACAATCCAAATACAATGATTGGAGAGAGCCTCACTAACACCCTTGGGTATAGACACAGAATCAAGAGAAGAGAGAAAAGCACGGTAGGAAGGAGAATGTCCACTGTAGGATAAGTATTGTGATATGCAATGAGCAGTGCACTTCCTCTTCCCTTTTCTAAGAGCAATAGGGAGATCAAGGTTATCTGTAACAGTGTTAGTGGGACCAATGGGAACTGAAATAGTAGAGGGATCAAGATGAATACCTGGATCTGTATCAGCCGAATCTGGAGTTTCCAAGGGATCGACAGGAAGTGGTGTGAGTTCTGCTGTAGTGGAATCGACCTCCTTATGAAGTCTCTGTCGTGAGTAATACTGTGAGACGGAACGCAAAGGGGGTGGCAATGTAGGTGACATCGGATGGTTGTCAAGCACAGTAGTAGACACAGGAACTGGAACTGGGAGAGGGATAGACTGCTGACTTACTTCCCCAAAACACACCCCCTGAGAAGGATTCCGTGAGAAGAAGTATGTAGATTCGAAAAAGGTGATGTCCATAGTAACAAACCGGTTCCCAGAGACTGGATCATAACAGCGGTACCCTTTTTGATTCTCTGCATATCCAAGGAAGACACATTTCTTTGCCTTGGGATCAAGCTTCGAACGGTAAGGACCAAGAATATGCGCAAAGCAGACACACCCAAACACCCTTAGAGGAATGTGAAACATCTCCCCCTGAGGAAAAAGAAGGCTGAATGGAGTACTGAATCCAAGTATACGAGAAGGCACCCTGTTAATCAGATATACTGCCGTGAGAACAGCATCACCCCAAAAACGAACCAGAACTGTAGTTGTGATCATCATGCTTCCTGCCGTCTCAACAATGTGTCTGTTCTTTCTCTCTGCAACACCATTCTGCTGTGGACTGTAGGAGCAACTACTCTGATGGACAACACCATACTCCAACAGATATGAGGCAAGATGTCTCTCAAAATATTCCCTAGCATTGTCAGATCTAAACATCTTGATTCTCGTTCCAAACTGTGTTAATACCATCTGGTGGAGTTGCCTCACCAAGGATGGTACCTCATCGCGTGATTTCATCAGGTAAATCTAGGAATATCGAGAGAAATCATCCACAAACAGGAGAAAATAGCGATAGCCACCCATAGAGGGAACATGATAAGGGCCCTACACATCCGAATGAATAACATCAATAGGAGAAGAACATCTTTTATTACTCAGTTTAAAAGAGTGTCTATAATGCTTTCTAAGTTCACAACCTTCACACTTCAACCTTGACAGACTCACAGACTCAAACAGTTTTGGAAACAAAGAACTTAAAGAAGAAAAAGACAAATGACCCAGACGATTATGCCAAAGTATAATTTGATCGACAGGTTTTGACTCATTGTCCTTGCAAACATGATGACTTTGGTGAATTGGAAGAGTATCCAGGAGGTAGATTCCATTCACTTCACGACCATTCCCAATTGTCCTCTTTGAATCCAGATCCTGCAAAATACAACACCCAGGAGAAAAAATTACTGAGCAGTTCAGATTCTTAGTCAAACTACTAACAGATAACAAGTTGGTGCTCAATCTAGGAACATGGAGGACAGAGGATAAACAAATGGAATCCTTAATCTTGACATATCCCTTTCCAGCAATAGGAACATGGGATCCATCAGCTGTGGAGACCCTATCTCTACCAGAACTGAGCTGGAAAGAGGAGAAAATGGTGGAGCAATGGGTCATGTGCTCTGAGGCTCTAGAGTCTATAATCCAAGGAGATCTCTCCTTACCTGAAGCAGAAACATAGTTTGCAGTGACATGTGGACTACCTGTGTGGGCATAGGAGGTAAAGTGAGCTCCACCTATGCTACCTGTACCTTGTTGTCCGGTTGCGGCTGAATTGGAACTAGTTGTATCCCTATGATTCAGAAGTAACCCAAACCTCTCAAGCTCGGCCCTTACTGCAGCAGCTGCAACGGATTCCAAGGCAGCTGTAGTAAGGGGGCCAGAGTGTCACCAGTAACTGCCATGTGTGCATTTCATTTCTTATTCTTCAATCTGGTCGGCACAAGATGTGGGTGAAGTTTCCAACAAGTATCTCTTGTATGCTTTGGTTTCTTATAGTAGTTACAGACTAAGTCCCTTTTGTCTTCCTTCTTGTTCTCATTGCCATTCCGTTTAGATTTCACAGCACTTACCATAGCGGACTGATCAGACATGAGATTTTTCATCATTACATCCCTCCTGCACTCCTCTCCTGACACAAATGCATATGCTTGGGAGAGAGTGACACTGTCCCTGGAAAGAAGATGTTGTCGTGCAATGTCATACTCAGGGTTAAGGCCAGCAAGGAATTCGAACACCCTATACTTCTCTAAGTGTCTTTGATAGGTAGCTGCATCATTGATGGTTTCCCAAGCAAAGGTCTCTAGATGGTCAATCTCCTGCCACAGGGTCTTAAGGACTGAAAAATAAGCTGCAACAAATCTATCTCCCTGCCTATTAGCAATAATCTGATTTCTCAGTTGATAAGCCCTAGCAACATTCTCCTTCTGTGAATAGGTTTCTGCAACCCCATCCCATATCTCCTTAGCAGTATTTGCCCATAAAAAATTTTTACTTATATGTGGCAACATGGAATTATACAACCATGTCATCACCATATAATTTTCCTGCACCTACCGGGAGTTGCCAGTTTCAGGTTTCACCTCTTCACCAGTAATATACCCCAATTTTCCACAAGCCCCAATAGCCATCTTTGTAGATTGGGACCATTCCAAGTAGTTTGTACCATCCAACCTAATTGTAGTAATGGTTCCAGCTCCGAAGGGGTCTCCAGCACCTCCTCCCACAGGTCTCATTTCATTCACGGGCTTATATTCAACTCCGTATCCCTCCATGCTTCTCAAAAGGATATAGAAAACAAATAAAAAATGCAGCAAAAAAAAACAAAACACCTTTTGGAACCAACAACACTTCTTTGGTGTCCTAAACTTTCTCCCCACGAAAGATTCCTTTTCTGTAGGACGGGAAAAGAGAGAGAAAAAGCAACCGCCCTCTCTAGAAGCCTCCAAACCACGTGGGACTTGAATCGCCCCTTATAAAAAGCTCCAAAGAACCTTAAAAAAATAGGGCGTCACTACCTAGGTCAAAATTGAAGAATCCAACAAAAACATGACTCTTCCCCATTCTCCAGTTTTTCCTGATTCTTATGAGAAACCCTAGACCAGCTACAGGGCATATAGATCCATCAAGAAAATCCAAAAACTGGGCTTACCTGAGAGCTTCGATCAGCCTCTTAAATCTCCATGCAGTCGATCGATCTAGGGCTGCATGAGAGAATCACTTCAAGAATCTCCAACCTGCTCTAATACCAAGTAGAAAGCCTTATGTGCTGATTCAGTCAAGCTTCTTGTGAAAGGAAGAGGAGAAAGTTGTAGATTTCAGCAATAGACAGAGGAGAGGAAGAAAAGAAGAAGAAGGTCAAATAGGATTGTGTAACATAACCCTAGCCGCCAGCCCCTCATTCTATTTATAATTAACTTAAGTATGAGATATTACAAAGATGCCCTTAGTAGGGCGGCAACTCAAACTAAATAATTACAGCTCTTTAAAAAATAAAAACTAATGGGCCCAAGGCCCAACAACATCTTAATTTAAAAGAAAATAAACTAAACACAAGTTGGCTCACTCAACAGTACGATTACGCAAACAAACAAATAATGATATTTCAAATCCAAATAGGGCATAGAGGGAGGGATTGGGGCTACCATTGTCCTCATGTGGTTATTGTGTTTCAGTTTGGTGAGTTAATTAGTTACTCAGTTTAGTCCTAGAAATTTATTTTAGGTGATAAAAAGTAAGTTGATTTATTTCAGCGATTCTTTTACTCTACAAATTTATTTCAGTTCTTTTGTTGCTTATTATTTGTTTGAGGTAAGTTTTTGGTTCACCTAGGTTAAACAGTTGTGGTATTCTCTTACGAGAAAATTAGGTTTTGTTATTCACTTGGGTTGAACATTCAAGTTCAATATTTTATAAACCGATCGAGAATTGGAATCGTTTTGGCCAACGATTTCTGGATCAATGGTCGAATCATCCAGTTTGAATAAACAACCCTTGTGAGCTCTAGGAAGCTCATGGCCAACTGAAAAAAAATGGAATCGCCACCCAATTTTTAAAGGTGTTAGGCACCCCTCTCTCCAAACTATTGTAGTAGTTCGATATGAGAGCTATTTAGGCTCAATTTCTAGCAAAAGAAAAAATGAAAAAAAAAATTGCTTAGAACTCTTGAAATCTGGTGAAAATGTTTCAAACTTCACCTAGAACTGATTTGAGGTGATCTTTTTGGATCTTAGGTACTAATTTTCCTAAGACCATCACCTCTCTACCTCTTTTTCAATTAGGAGGATGTTGAGAATGTGAGTTCTCCACAGTTTCAGGACTTCAGGCAACTTAGAACTGAACTAACCTAAAACAAAGATTTTGAATCTAAGTAAAAGACAAAGTGAGAGATTTACCTCTTGTATGTGTGACCTTGACAAAGGTTTCCGATAGTTGGAATGAGTTGGAATGAAGCTTGAATGGATTCTTGAGCTAGGGGAGTGCTTTTGGTTGCAAATCTTTAGTTTAAAAACAGGGGAAGCGAATTTAAGGCTTAAGCTACAAAGGTTTTAGGATTTCAGGTGAAATGGAGGCACTACAAAGGCTAGAGAAATGCACTTTCTCCTCCTCCTCCTCCTCAAGCTCAAGCTAGGCCTCTTTTTATAGAAAAAAAGGGAGGGAAATGAGTCTAAAACTCGCCCAGCTATAGTACCTATGATTCAATAGAGTTTTCACCGAAATGGGCAAAGTTTTTTAGAGGAAAGGGGTTGTAGATGACCATTCCTTCTTCGTGCAACATTTTTCCTTGAATTTGGATGATTTTCTATGTACTTTATGAGTCCAATGAGATCTTGGGATGTGTCAGACGTTGCAGTCCCGTATTTGGGGTTGACAGTGGCAAAAACATAATTTTGACTAATTTGTAAATGTTATTTTGTTTTTTTTTTCCTAGCTTTAAGTCAAGGTATCTTTAGGTTTTTGGGATTTTTAAGTCTATTTGGCTTAAATTTATTGGCCTAGGTGTTTTAATAGGTTAAGTAAAGGATTGACATCAGACCATATCCCCTGTGGTTCCAGGTTGGGACAATTGATGTGGCGATTTAATTTTGTGGGTTGAAATGACATCTTTCTATTTTAATGGTCAAACAGGTGAGTAGGTTGTGAAATTTGTTGTACAGAGGATTTTTGGGTCTCTGAACATAGTGGTGGGTTCATATCAATTAACTAAAGTTTGGATGATGGAGATCTATGAATGGTATGCGCTTAATCAATAAGTTTTGTCAAAATAAAATTTTGGCTTGATGAAGGGTTGAATGAGGGAGTTTCCACATCTGATGAAAGTGATGGATCTTTGATCAGGGGTGTGGATTGATAGATTTGGTTCAGATGATTGAGTCTTAGCTTATGGTTTATTAATTAATGAAAATGCCCAAAACAGAATTTTGCTTGTTTAATGGTCAAATGGGGAGTTTGGTCATGAAAATTGACATGCTGGGGATTCTTGGGTTTATGAATACATTGGAAAATTATGATTGGTCAAATGAATCTTGGGTGATGGAGATTTACGGCTGGTGAGCTTTAACCAATGAGATTTATTGATATAGAATCTTAGCTTGATGGAAGGTCAAACAAGGGGTTTTTGAGTTGAAATTTGGTAAAGTGACATGGATTGAGATTATGAGGCTGTTGGGAGGGTATAATTGTGTTAGGGATGTACAGATCGCAGGTTTTAGGCTTTAGAAGTGTCGTACTATCATATATGTTGAAATGACATCTCTTATGGATGAATGGTTAAATCAAGGATTTTAGGCTACGTTTGGTTTGAAGGAAAAAAGTAGGGAAAGGTAGGGAAATCTTGACAAACCTTGTATGGGTTTCCCTACCTTTCCCTTCGTTTCCTTACCTTTTCCTTCAAACCAAACATAGCCTTAGGTCTGAAATTTGGTTTGATTGGTTGTTTAAAGATTTTATTTCACGTGATGGAGTTTGATTGGGAATCAAGTATGGTGATGTAGCACAATCATAGCCATCAGAAGGGAATCATGTAGATTTAACGGTTGATTTAAGGGTATGTGGGCTGAAATTCGGTTTCTTAGGATTTTGACACATTTTAAAGGGATTTGTGTGGTTTAATTTGGCATCCAGAATGAGGAAATTATACATGTAAAAAAAAAAAACATTTTTTATTTTACATATAAAAATTAAAAAAGCTTGATTAGTCTTACAAACTTCGTGAACCCGAGTTTCATTGAGTCAAACTAAAATTGAAGCTCGATTTAGAGAGAGACAAAACTTTTCATGAACTGAGATTAAATATCTCATTAAAAGCTTAAACCTTGGTTTGTGTTTTATATATATATATATATATATATATAGGAAAAGAAGGCAATGAATGCTTCTGCGATCTTAAGAAGGCAAAATTTATTGATCATTAGTTACTGTTTTACTGAAGGGGAGACCCCATGTATTGACATCGATCAGTAACAAAATAGAGAAGTAGCTATATAGGAAAAGAAGGAGCATGTCATCATCCACTGATCAATTTGGAATTTGGTGGTGGTGTTGAGCAGGGATAATGGCAGAAGCAAAGGCCTCTCTCGTTACACACGCCATGTCCTCCACTATAGGAGGTATAACATTTGTAGTTGCACTCGTTGGGTTTACACCAGGCGGGTACCCGTACATAATTCCCGCACCAATTATTATCGTCAGCAGTTGCTTTTGGCACAATCTCTCCGACTGCACATCAAACAATTGTCATTAACACCATCATCGATCGAAGAACAATAAAGATTAAGGCCATGTTCACTTTTCAGTAAGTTATTTATTCGAATAAATACACTTACCTAGATAAGTGTTTCCTAGGAAAGATTTACCCGGGTAAGTGTACCCACCTTCCTTTATTTTTCATATAAATAAGGTAATGGCCATTTTAGCCATAAAATTCAATTATGAAAAGGGGTATTTTTGTCCCATTCAAGTGTTTGCAACTTTCCCCCATGTGAGAAAGTTATTTACCCATTTAGGAAATGGGTACCACTTACCCAAACAAGTGATACATAGAAAAATAAACTTTCCCTGGTCTCCATATAAATATGAAAAAAGAATATGGGTTTTTTTGGTCAATGGGAATCAAAATCCCATTGACCAACTTTTCCTCCTCTCAAAATCCAAAAAAAATAACCCCCCTTAAGAGAGAAAAATTAAACTTCAAATACATACCAGAAAACAGCATAAAAAAGAGAAATAGAAGAAGAGAGGGAGTGTTGTTGAAGTACTTCATCTTTGGCTCTGCCACACAAGTGAAACAAAGTGCATGCATTCTCCTTGTATTTATAGGGAAAGGATCATGCAAGCTTCAGTGTTCACTATCACATTATTCAACACTACAACGATACAAAGAGTATATATTTAAGTAACGTATACCCATTAATTGAACTAATGGAGCCAGTTAAGGAGCATTTAAATACAAAGTTACAAACTTTTAGGTGCTATACTCCACTTGGCAATTTGGCACTGCTGCTTATTTAGCTTGTACCTTTTTGGAGATAATGGTGGTTTTGTAATTTACACAAATTTTGATTGGAAGGGTAATTTAGGTGATTGATTATATTGTAGCTGTAGGGATATGTCAATTAGACTGGATTTGGTCCAATGTGAGTCAATTACAAATGGATCAGGTATAATTCAATCCAATGAATATTTTGGACGGGTCCAATTTAATGTCTGGACCATTCAACCTGTTCAAATGTGTTTTAATTTAGATTAATTCTAATACAAACCTCGTCCATTGACACTTATATTCTTATCTTCTATCAATGGATGGACTGATCCAATAACTATTTTGAACCATTCAGTCTGGACTGGTCCAATTTAATATGTCTTATTAGCCTGTTCAATCTGTCTAAATTGATTTTAGTTTGGATGGGATCCAATACAAAACTGGTCCATTGACACCCCTAATTGATTGGTATCAATGCAAAATTTGTTTTTTTTTTTCTAGCAATGTCATATATATGGTGCCACCCAAATGGCACCGCCCCAAATAGGCGAAAAGGTGAAAACGTTTTCTGCAACTTAGAAAGCTTAACGGTTGGAAAACTCTTGACTAACAATCAGCCAAATAGAAGATAATGAGAAAACACATAAATCTTGCTTACCGGGGAAGAAACGCCTTAAAGAAATGGCATTGATACCAAACACATTAAAATAGTTTTTATTTTAAGAAGGTAAAATATAGGGATATTTTTGTCATTTTAAAATTATAAAACTATAGTCCAACTGAACTGAATTGTGAAATGTCCTAATTCACTATAGATGATGAATATTCCTCACCTATTTGTGAAATGCCTCTTAATAAAGCAAATATCTATATTACTTAGAAAAGAGTGAATGCCTCTTCTTTTTGGAATTTTTATTGGATATTTTCTACCCCTTGTTTAGGCATACAGTGGGCATAAAAGAGGGCACATGTATCATTTATTCTCACTTCAAAAATTAACCACTTAAACTATTCAGAAATCGTCCACTTATAGCCATTCAAAAACAGACCACGAATTATAAATAGTTTTGTCTTAGAGTCATAGTTCAAAGTATCGATATGCCTCTATATATCGGCAAAAATATATTGGCACTTCGATACACACAGAAACATGGGTTTTTTAGTAATTTTTTCAAAATTTGGTTTTTGGGGAGTTAAATACATGTATTTTTCATTAAAAAGGAGTGGGGTCCCAAAACACCTGTAAACAAACGTATTGAGACCTAAAAGATACGATACAATATGCCTGATACAAATGTATCGTATTGAGATTTTGAACATTGCCTAAAGACACTACGTGCATTTACTAGTGCTTAATGGTGAACCTTAACCGCCTAAGGCCATTATTGGAAATAAAGAAATGAATGGATGAGAAGGATGGATTGATGGAGAAAAAATGTGATACACAATAAATGCCATGGCTACTTTTTGATTACATAATTAAACATGGATAATCTTTTGATAGGGTGCAAGGTTTTGAAAATCAGACCGGACTAGATGGTCGGATAGGAAAATGAGGAATCAGTTAGGTTTCACCCTAAAAGTGTTTTTTGGTCAAATTTTGTTGATTTGGACAGTGACCCGTTGATCTGGATGGTCAAACTTTTGACCTGAACAATAATTTTTTGCCTTTTTTTTTTAAGTCAGAACCAGTTATCCATTTGAACTGGACAGTTGGACCATTCGACCTAGGAACCAGTCCCCAAAACAGTTCTCTGTCTAATTCAGTTTTGAAAACCTTGGTGCAAACAAATTGGATTGAACTCAATACTTATTGATGATCAATGAGTAACTGAAATGGAATATATCTGCACTCAGAAAATGGAATCTACTCATGCGAGTAGATTTCACGTGCGAGCACCCATTTCCAATAATTAATTACAGTAATTGATTACTAATTAACTATTAATTAATAACAATAATTACTAATTAAAATCTAACTAATAACAATAATTACTGATTAATTATAGTAACAATAATTACTGTAATAATATTAAACTAATAAATACATAATTAGTGTAATTCATTACAAATTAATTAGTATAGTAATTAATTTAATATTATTAAAGTAATTATTACAGTAGTTAATTACTGTAATTATACTGTAATAATAATTACCGATTATCACAGTAATTTAATACATATATAATTAGTGATTATAATTAATAATTACTGTTATTATAAATATTGTTAATAACTAGATATTTACTTGAATTTTACTTTAAATTAAAATTATAAATATTGTTATTAAAAAATGCTGTTAATAAATTTAGTAACCCAATTTTAATAATTACTGATTATTATAGTAATTTAATAAGTATATAATTAGTGATTATAATTAATAATTATTGTTAATAAATAGATATTTACTTAAATTTTACTTTAAATTAAAATTATAAATACTGTTAATAAAATATTATAATTATTGTATAATTAAAATATTAAAATTATAAATACTGTTAATATATAATTAAAATTATAAATACTGTTAATAAATAGTAATTATTGTTATATTCAAAATAATTAAAAATGCTATTAAAAGTATTGTTATTGATTATTTAATAAAATATTATAATTACTGACTATTACTAATAAATACTGTTAATTTAATTTAATTTTGGTAATTATTAATTTAATGAATATTGTTAATAAATAATATTCATAAATTTAATAATTATTGTTATATTAAAAATAACTAAATAATATTATTAAAACTATCATTAATGATTATTTAATTAAATAGTATAATTACTTACTATTATTAATAAATGTTGTTAATAACGTTCTGACAACTAACTCTTTGACCGTTTAGTTCAAACGGATGGCCCATTCTGACAACAAAAATTACAAGCAAAAAATTATAGAACCATTCTGGCCACCGGTTTTTGGGTCGACGGTTCGATCATCCGGTTTAAACAAACAGTCCATTCTAACAACAAAATTTATAAGCAAAAAACTGAGTTTGTGAGGTTCATTAAGTAGTACCATACATGTTATATCATTTGAGTGTGACTCATACGACCCGAAAATGGAACCATTTTGGCCACCGGTTTTTGGATCGACGGTTCGGACGTTCAGTTTAAACGGATAGCCTGTTCTGGCATCAAAAAATTATAATAAAAAATTCACGGAACCATTTTGGCCACCGATTTTCAGGTCAGCGGTTCGAGAGCCCAGTTTGAACGGACATTCCGTTCTGACAACAAAAATTACAGGCAAAAAATTGAGTGTGTGAGGTCTATTGAACAATATCATACATATTATGTCATTCGAGCGTGTGACTCATACAACCCAAAAATGGAACCATTATGGCCACTGGTTTTCGGGTCGATGATTCGACCGTCCAGTTTGAATAGACGACCTATTCTAACAACAAAAATTAAAAAAATAAAAAAAACTGCCAAAAACCATTTAACGGGTCAATGAGTTGATGGTTCGACCATTTAGGTCAATGGATCATTGACTGATTCAATGGTTTTGCCTAGGGACCAGGATTGGGGTAAAACGGAATTCGTTGCCTTGACAGTTTCCAATTAAAAATAAATAAAAACGGACGACCCATTCTGACAACAAAAATTACATGCAAAAAAATGAGTGTGTGAGATCCATTAAGCATTACCATACGTGTTATGTCACTTGAGCATGTGACTAATACAAGTTGAAAATGGAACCATTCTAGCCACCGGTTTTTGGGTCAATGGTTTGACTGTTCAGATTGAACGGATGGCCCATTCTGATAATAAAAATTAAAAAAAAAAAACGACCAAAAATCATTGAACGGGTCAATGGTTCAACCGCCTGTGTCAATAGATCGTTAACTGATTCAACGATTTTTTATTACGTACCGAGATTAGTATAAAACGGAACCGGTTGCCTAGATGGCCGATTAAAAAATTAAAAAACAGCCAAAAACCATTGAACAGGTCAATGGGTCAATAATTCAATTGCTTAGATCAATGGGTCATTGAGCGATTCAATGATTTTTAGCTAAAGACCGAGTCAACGAATTGACAAGTTGATGGTTCTATTCCAGCCCCTGTGAAAGAGGGCCCCTCTGCTAGTTAATAAGTTAAACAAAAAAAAAAAAACCCTCAGAAATTCAATAGCATTTGTAAGATTAAAGTCAAATTGAAAAATTCGAATTCAGACAAATGGCTACTATATTATTTTTTCAGATATGAGATCAACTAGAATAACATGTACAATTTAGTTGAAGCTTTTGTAACAAATGAAGCCGTTGTCATTGCTAGAGAAGAAAGGATGCCCATAGCTTGGACGCATCATGCATCCATTTATTTTTGCTGGCATGGCGATGGTTTCTGTTTTGAAAAGCAAAATAAACCATGTTGCTGAACACCCCCTAATAATTGGATTAGATGCGGAATTAACTCTATCTAATCTGATAATATCCAGATTCAATTATAAATTATATAATAATGCATATATAGATAGATATTATATATAATATTTTGTATTTATATGCGTTTTATATAAATAAAAAAATAATTAATTTTTTTTCTTTATTACCTGATGTGAATCCAATACGAAAAAAATCACAGCCTATCCAAAAGTAAGATGCTTTTAACGCATAAAAAGAAAAAAGATGAAGGATGAAGGGTGGGTGATATGATTCAATGACGATACACACCGAAACATGGGTTTTTTTTGGAGAGTTAAATAGAAACACCTGTACACAAATGTATCAAAACCCAAAAGATACAATACAATACGCCCGTACGTATTGTATCAAAATTTGAACCTTATATCCAATATATATGGCTTCACTACAATGTTGCTTGCTGCATATTTGGGGTGGCAGATTATGACCCAATTCATCTATATACCGCACAAATTAAGGTTCAAGTATACGAACACAGTATTGGAAAAGTAATTTTAAGAGACTTATTGAATATATCCAAATTCGAGATATATATGGATACACATACTGACATACACTATGAAATTTATATGAATTTCAAAAACTATGTTATATTAATAAAAAAGACTTGTTTTATATTTCCATTATTAGATTATTTGTGCATAAAAATATAAGATATCAGGATACGATTGGTAACTGTTTAAAAATAATGGAAGAACTAAAATGTGCAAACCTATATCTTAATTCTCAAAACATAATTATAAATTGTGTTAATATTTATAAATGTATAAATTTGGATTGTCAATTTAAGTATATATTACATCCACTAAGAAAAATAATATATTAGATAAAAACCAAGTGCCATTATGAGTTATGACATGGTGGGAGGGTTTTGGTCTTACAAACTACTGACCAGGGTTTAATTCATCTTAATAAAATATTATATGTTTTTTTGATAATTTACTCAGACTTATATGTTGTAACAGACTAACAGTTACTAATCATGAAAGTTTAATGACACATAATATAATTAAAAAGTGACAACTTTAAATTTGAGAAATTGTTTACATCACTGAATGTGACATGATGGATCAATACCAAGCAACCGTATGCATTTACGTCCAAATTCCAAAAGATTGGAGAGAGAGAGAGAGAGAGAGGGAGAAAGAGAGAGCCACCAAAATCTTAGGATGATATCCCCTACCCCCAACCAACGTGAGGCCAAGGAAACAAGCATTGACAAAGGCATGGTATATGAATAACACTAACATTCAACACTTAAAATAACACTAACCGAGTCGCATAATTTATGACAAGCCTCAAAATCTTTTAATGAATGAACTTGCACCTAATACTGAAAGTATGAGAAGTCTTTTCTGAGTCAAAAATAGCAGGAAACCTCAACAAGAAACAAAACTATTGCCAAAGGTTCAATTAACACAAAACCAGTAGATAACCAAAATCCCTGAAGACCACCTATTTTGTGATGATGACAAGAATTAGTATCCTCCTTTGAGATCATTGACAACATCATACGGGATGGGGGTGACAGTCTCCAAGGTGGCACCCTCAACCATAAACCCTGGTTTAGGTCCTTCTGGCTGCCTCTTTGTGCTAATCACCTCTCCTCGGGCCTTAGCCTCGGCCTTCAGCTGATCATTCTGCAACTTGCGATTTTTGAATTCTTCTGTGCATCTTGAAGGTTGCACATGTTCCACACGCACATGAATCCTCTTCCGAATTATCCTGTTGCCCACCTGGGTGATATGCACAACCAATGTTTAATGCAAGTATGTTTGCAATGGAAAAGGCTTGTTCAGATTGGCTAATGATGGATTGATGTCAGATAAATGCACAACTAAAGATAATTGAAAGGAGCACCTGATGCTGTTTAACTTTAAAGATCAAATAGCATAAACATTCAACACTTATTCCTTAATACCATGAACAACAGAATTTATTCAAGTATCAAACATGTACTTGCCAGTTGGCCTCATCCATCATCACCTAAAACTTGTATCAAACCATTTAAAACTAATTAATGTTACAACAGATGTAGTTTTTTCATTCAGACATCCCATGGGAGGCCACAAACATTCCATTAGTTGCTAAACTAAACAATGCATGAAACAACAATATTTGGTATGCTAATAGTTAACTGGGATAAGGCCCACCAAATAAAATGTTTGGTTGTTTACCATGTACAGCACAAGCAAACGAGAAGAAGGATAATAGGCCATCGAAGTAACTTCCTTACACAAACAGCAGAACATATGTCCCAAAATGATTCTTTTAAATTTGGGTTATGAAGCAGATTCCAAGAGAGGAGCCAGAATTCTGACAAAATTCCACAATTTCAATAAAAATCCAACGTTTAGATATTATTAAGAAAACTAAAGTATTTTTATCTCACTCGTTCCCTCCTAAGTTTTTTCCTTGCACATATTTTATGATTTCTATGACCAAATATTCAATTGTAATATTAATTACTGTTTTAGAAAGAGAACTTTTGTAAAACCCTTACTATTGCAAAAGAGTTAGTGCGGAGAAGCTCTTTCTCTTCTGCTGAGTTTGATGAGTTACCAAGGGAGTTTATGTATGCCTGCAATGAAGCTGAGTGGCATGGATGAACTAAGCTCACCCAGTTCTCTCAAAGGCAACGACTGGCTCTTTCCTAACTGATAAAAATCACCAATTTTCCTATTCTCATATGTTCTTCTGGACCATCTCCTACTTACCCATTTTGGGTCAAAGTTTAGGATACCTTCTATTTATTTTGTATGGTTATTTAATCATCATCATCACCATCCATGCCATATCCCAACTATATGGGGTCAACTATTTTGTATAGTTACTTCTAGCTAATAAAAGATTGGCTTCTGACAAATGGAGTTCTGAAATAGGATTAATGCAACCAAACACATGGGCTGGTACATTGCTCAGCTGCATAATTTACTGTACAGTTATGTTCCTGTTAGGTTGTTACAGCCTTGAAACCAAATCAGAGTCACAAAATTTCAAGACATTTTAATAAAATTCAAGTACATTTTTAATAGACTTGAGCAAATAACGAATTTCCTCTGTTCTAAAAAAAACAAATGCATCAAATGTCAATATGGAAGTGCTGAAATAAAGAATAAAATAGGAAAAAAAGACATAATAGAGAAGTACAAATGCCCATAGAACATATCAGATTGGATGAGATTCAAAGAAATACAACAGCTAATCGCCAAAGAAAAAGGTCATTCTACATCCACTGCTCCCCACGAATACTAATAAGAATTAATCAAAGGTATTGACTCGAAAAGGACCATTTATATTCTGGGTCTAGCTTCTACTCATTTAAGTAAACAATAAACAAATCAAAACAGATAACCAATCAAGACAGCACAAGAAACAAATAACAGTTTCCATTGTTCAATTCTACAAACCCCACCTGCACCCATTCAGACAAACAGTACTTCCAAGTTCCAACGTCGGCAGAATGGTTCCCTATCTGCTAAGCTAATTAACCAAAATGTAATTTTCTTTCTTTACTTGTTTAGATCCAAGTTACCAAATGTAGCAAAACTCATTATATCATCATCTCTAGTTTTCAGTGTATACTCATTTCAACCAAAATTTGACCGACAATTTTACCATATGAAGCTTAAACACCCATTTCATCAGAACCAGAAAATACAGTTCAACCCCGATAGACAAAACCAATTTCAATTCAATGCCCAAATACTATACAAATCAAATGTTATTTTCTTTTCCTCCTTCCTATCGTATCACCAAACGAAGCTCAACCCATTATAACATCCACTGTAATACTGACCACGCCTACCCGTTTCATCCAAAATATGCTTTACTACTTCCATTAAACAGAACTAAATCAAGCAATCCTTCAACTACACCAGAAAATTGGGCAAGTAAAGATGAGAAGAGATCAATCAGAGTAGAGAACACCAACCTGTTTGTTGACTTCGACGCCAATGGCCCGTTTGGTGACGTTCCAGACCTTCCCGGTGCGGCCATGGTAGAACTTATGGGGCATGCCCTTGTGCACGGCTCCGTTCACCTTGATGTCCACATAGTCTCCGATGCGGTAAGTTTTCAGGTAAGTCGACAATGGGATGTATCCCTTCTTCCTGAACGGCCGAGAGAACAAATCCCTCGTCCTAGACCTCAGACCGTGACCCGCCGGCATCTTCCCTTCTCTCTCTCTATCGGCAAGAAATGAACTACCGTCTAGGGCTTCATGTAAACCCTAGTTGTTCACCTTTATAGGCCGGCTCTAAAAGACTGAACTCTAAGTTACGCCTTCGGTGGCAATGACTTAACCAGCGCACTCATGATACCATGTTTCACATCCTACAGTAGAAAACATCAATCAATTTGAGTAGATGCACATACGCCGTTAGATGAACAATATCTTCTCATTTGAATTTCATGTTTGATATTATTACTTCGTGAGATGACCCACCCACTCAAACATCAATGTCGATTACCTGATCGGAGCCGTTGATTAAGAAGGATATCATCTAACTATGCTATTGTAATAGGCAAATTTCTTAAATTACTTTTATTATATATAATAGCAATTAAACAGTAACAAGTATGAATTTTTTTCATATCAATTACTTGAATTTTAGATATATGATAGTTAGGATATGAATTGAAAATTAATAAAAATAATAATATATATAAAATAAACTTAAATATTTGTATTAAATATGCACATGTGGAAATTTTAAATTATAATAAAAATTATTATTATTATTAATTTATTACTACTACTACTAAATTTTGTATTACATTTTTATCTTAAATAAAATTAACTTTTATTTTAACAATTATTTTTATTTAATATGATGATTATATAAAATTAGAAATGTTCCAAAATGTCTTTGACAAAACTCTATAATTTTTTTATCTTTTGTGTCCTATCTTTTTTTTAAATATTTATTAATCAATTATGACATCATGAGTTTCTTTGAAAAGTTGGACCATTAACCCACCATTTAATAAGAAAATAACTTTGCTTTCGGATCAATTTTAAATTATATATTTTATCTACATTATATACATAATTTTTACTTATCACACTTAATTTTTGTTTGACATAATTAATATATAATTTTTTATATATTATTTTGATTACTTGTACCTTTTTATTATTTTTTTAAATATTTATTATTTAACTATTATATCATCAATTAATCCATTTGACCCAAACCACTAACCCATGACCCAAAAATAAAAATAGCTTGATTTCTAGGTTGACATTAAATTTTGTATTACGTTTTCATTATTGATAAAATTATGTCTTATGTATAATATTTATTTTTGTTTAATATAATGAATGTATAATATTATATATGTATCCAATATTTTATTCTTTATAAATATATAACATTATATCTTATCTATAATATGTATTTTTGTGATTCTTTGTACTTTCTATTTTTAAAAATTTTATTATTTGACTATGATATAATTTCATTTTATGTTGATTTTAATTTTGGCATTCCATTTTTATCATTTACAAAAATACTTCTTACATTTCATACTTATTTTTGTTCAATATAATGAATATACAATATTAATGACATGCTCAATTATTTTTATTTTTTTTTTGTATTATATATTTTATTTATTTTAACTTTCTATTATTTAATTATGACATTATTTATTAATAGATTTGGCTCTAAATGGTTAAATTGCTTACGCACCACCGAGAGGGAAGATAATGGTTTTGTTTTTAAATTATTTTTTAAAAATATTTATTTTTATATTATTAAAATTAATGTTGTGGATTTAATTAGTACAATTTAATGATGAGAAAAGTATATCTTAAATATAAGATTTAATGAGAGATAATAGGAAAAAAAGTTTTACTTTTAATTGGTTTTAAATTTTACATTTCATTTCAATCATTAATAAAAACATTTATTATTTATCGTCAATGTTTTCAACTTGTTGTTGACCTAGTCAATTGAACCGTTTGAACCATCACTCAGCCGTGATTCTAGGTCGGGTTCTGTTGAAACTCTCCTTTTTTGTTAAAAACCGTCTAACTTGGGTGTGGTTCAACCATTGACTCGTTCGACCCATTAACCAAGTCACAGGTTGCGCACTTAATTATGTGTAAACTTTTGGAAGCCATAACTTTGCACTCCAATGTCTGACTGGGGTTATCTTTTTTTTTTGAGTAAATTTTCAAGATCTATACGTCCTAAGGCCATTATGCGCCTTGCCTTGCTATTTTTGTGAAAATGGCCCCAAATTGCAATTTATAATATTTTTATAAATAAAAAATTGAAATTGGAATTAAAAAACACAAATAAATGTAACATAATGCATATATGTAATATATGTAAAACATAACTATGATATATGTAAAACATAATAATACTGTTTATTGATAAAATATGTAATTTTACACACACACACACACACACACATAGTGTTGAGGTAGAATGGTTTGACTCATTTGACCTTGACAGTCGAACTGGTGACCTGTGACCCAAAGGCAAAAGCAGGTCGGCCTTCGGGTCAATTTTTAAAGCATTGTTTATCATACTTATTATGGTTTAATATGTCAAATATATAATGTTAAAAAGATTCTCATTTTTTTAATTTTTATATTCTTTGTATTTTATATATTTTTGAATTTATTATTTAATTGTGGCAACATGGATTGGCCCCTTTGACCCAAATGATTTAATTTCTTACCACTACCTAGATGAAAACACTATTTTTTTAGGTAGATTTTAAAAGTATAATTTTTTATGTTATTGAAATTATTAATTTATGTATGTATTTGATTATAGAATTTAATGATGAGAAGAAACAAAGAAGCCTTAAATATATGATTCTATGAAAGTGAATGCAAATTAATACCTTAAATGTTGGATTTAATGAGAGATAATTGAATGCATTGAATATCTTAAAGTTAACTCTTTTCAATAACTAATTATCCTATTTGCTCTTACTTCACCATGTCTTTAAGATTTTATTTTCCAAAACTTACCTTCTGTTAGTGCATTGTTGATGTTTCTTAATAGATGTGTCCAAATCAGCATAAATAATAATTTTCATAATCAAATTGCCCTTGGATGGTGGGTTAGAGGAAAAGGGTCTTTTTTCAATTTTTAGTTTTCATGTTTTTTTTTTTCATTTTTAGTGTTTTATTATAATTCCCAATGTTTTTTTATAACTTCTGTTTTTTTACATTTTTATATTTTCTACAATCTATAAATTTTTCTGTATTTTTTGTTATTTATTTGCAATTTCTGTGTTTTTCTATAACTTTTGGTGTTTTTTCTACAGTTTTTATTTTCTGATTTTGTTTTTCAATTTCTATAGTTTATATAATTTGAAAATAATTTTTATTTTGTTTGCAATTTCTATAATTTTTTATATTTTTTGAAATTTTTATGCTTTTATGTATTTTATATTTGAAAATATTTTTTTGAACTTTTTCCTATTTTTCATGTCTAATTATTAAAATATATGCATATATTTTATATTTTAAAATGAAGGTTAAAATGGTATAACACCCGTTAGTTTGTTTAAGTCAAGTTAGTGACATGGTGAGTTTTAGACAATTTGAAAAGTTATAGTGAGTTTAAGAGAAATGTTGAAAACTCAAGGTGAGCTTTAGACAATTTCCCAAATAACAATAATACCCTTTCTTTTATCGATATTGATTTATGTTAAAACCTTTTACGGTGTTTTTAGTCTCTCTCTCTCTCCAGTAAAATCTTGAAACCGACCAACAATAGTAAATCATTTTCGGTGGAAATTGGCCAACATCAAATATTCAAAACATTTCAATATCGCTTCTTCTCTCTACAAGTTTTTTGAAGTCACCCTAATTCGATTTAGGGTGTCATGAATAATAAATGATGGGTGTAAGGATTGAAAGGACCGACTATGTAATTCTCGTTTAATTGGGTTTTACTTTTATTCTACTTCATGTCTTAGGGGATGTTTGGAAGTGTGGGCATTTTTTTTTTTTTGAAAAATGGTGCCACGTTGGATCCACGTAGGCGATTCCACAAACAACCACTTACATGACTGTTTGGTTCAAGCCTTTTTTGAAAAAACACTAAAAAATGGGCATGCATCATAAAAAGCATCCTAACCGTAGCATGAAACGTCAGATTTGATGTTTCATGCATCGGTGAGCCGTTGCCCCCAATGGTTGAATGATGTGGCGCTTACATGTATATGCACATACATGAAAACAGTGATAAAAATTACCTTACCAAAATAGCATTTGTGTTGCTCACTGTCTACGTGGTGGCATAAACACTACCAAACATATGAAGGTGCTTTTTTTGTGAAAAATGAGTCTAACAAGCGTGGGCGTTTTTCTTTGAAAATCGATCCCAAAAAACACCCACGCTTCCAAACACCATCTTAATTTACTTCATTTGTAATGCAATCAAACAAAATAAGCTAAAATTTGAAACAAGAATTGGTTAGAATTTATACTTAAATCATTTGCACTACTATAGTTTTGCACCAGTGCAAATTTATTTGCATTGCAACCAAACACAACCTAAACAATGAAAAAAACTGTTTTGTTTTTTTTTTTTTGCAATTAGGCTTCAAATATAAGAAGGCAAGATGAGGGTTTTCTTGCTTCTTTTGTCGTTGAGCCCTGACCCAAAATCGACAATGTCATCGCACAAAACAATTAGAATCAAGAAGCCTGCCAAGAAGATGAGGCAGAGTTGGCCCATCTCTTACTGGATCCGTACGAGGATCGACAATACGGAGAAGGGGATAGAGATGGAGACAGAGTCAAAGATGGAGATGGGATACGAAATCAGAAATGGAGACAAAAACATAGATGGAATCGGGAATGGAGATGGAAAACAGAAATGGACACAGAGTTGGAGGTGGAGATGGAAACAGAGGCAAAGTCAGAGATTGAGATGGAAAACAAAGACAAAGATGGAGTAGTGATCTACTTTCTTTGAGTTTTATTTTGAAAATTTGAGGAAAAGTGGAGGGAAAATTGGCATTTCATTTTTTTCGTTAGCATTTAACAGCAATATCAATTGTCATAAACAATAAGGTACTTTAACACAATATGTAAACAGTAAGGGTAGAGTTCGTTAATTAGCTAAACCATAAGAGTAGCTTAAGAAATTTTCCCTATTCTAATTTGTTGCTTTGGTAAAATATAAAAATATATCCTAAAGCTTCTAACAATCATAAAAAACTCTTATGAGTTTTCACTTTTATAAAAAACCTGCCCTATAATTTATCAAAGACTTGCAATTACCTCCCTCTCATTTTTGTTGAAGTAATGAAGTTTTCAAAATTATGCAATCATCCTTACAACTTATTAGGGCATCTTTAAATATAATTTAAAATGACAAATTTGTCCTTCTAAACTTTAGTAGGCATAATGTTTTTATAGAGTAAAATAATTTAGGGCCTGTTTGGTTAACAGTCATAATCAAAATGGGAATCGAATCCTTCAACATCAGAATTGGAATGGTCTATTCCCATAGTCCGTTTGGTTCAAACAAAAAAGGGAATGAAAATTGGAATCAATAGGAATGGAATTTCATTCCTAGGGAAGGGAAGGGAATGGCCATTCCCTCATATAGGGAAATGCCATTCTACCAAGAATTGGAATGGGATTCCGATTCTGCCCAACCAAACAATTGGGATTGAAATAGCCAATTCCAATTCCAATTCCAGACCCCTATTCATGTGAACCAAATGGGACCTTATTCTTTTCAATCCAACTTAGAGATTTTTTAATTAAAGGTAAAAATTGTTTTGGGGGTATTTTAGTGAATTTATATTTAAATTTGTAGATGTAATGGTAAAATGGGTAGTTTTAGAAAATTAATGCATTAGACCAATGTTTTCCATCAATGACAATAAGAAAATTAAGGGAGGTAATAACAGGTTTCTTCAATACTATAGGAGAGGTTTTTGTGAAAGTAAAACCTGATGGGAGGTTTTTATATTTTACCCTTGTTCCTAATATCCTAATATTTGCTTAAAGAAGGAAAAATGAAAAACCTCTTTCATCTTCAACCTTGCATGGTTTATTGGGTCAACAACTTAGTTCAGCCAATTCCTTTCACTTTATTTGTAAACAAGGCCTTGTTAGTTGCACATGAATAAGTGTTTCTTAGATAATTTCCTCATAATAGATGCAGTTATTTATATTCTTTGGTTATTGAAGTTTTTTTTTCTCTATTATCATGCTTACCTTTGTCTCAACCATTTATCCATACTCTTTTTGTTCTATATTAATTTTGATCTCTTTTTCTCGTGGTTGAAAAGCAACTTATTCATTATGGAAGACAAGTCTTCCTTGAGTAAATGACCAAAAAAAATTTCCTAAGGAAAAGTTTATTTATTTAAGAAACCATTTGTGATTTGCATTTCTTATCTATACAGAGAAACCTTTCACAATGTCTAAACCCTAATTAAGCAAATGTAGATTTTAGCTTGGATGCTTTGTTATAGCATTAGCCATCATTATTTGGTTTTGATTGAAAAAACTACCCGGTGATGATTGGCTCTTGAAATAACATTTTTTTTTCTAATTTTGATTACAATTTAAAGCTCTAATGGGTTTAACTATAATGTTAGAAAGACATGACATGGGAAGAACTTACAACCAATAAACTGGCATTATAAAAGTAGAAACCGATCAAGTGGATTTTCACCCATATTCCCCAAGGGTTGTGATTGGTCAAGACCTCTGCTATGATGTCTTTCCGGCATCATAGATTTTCCCCTAATAAATATCATAAGAATTCCCAAATCTCAAGTTTCCTGAAGTGTAATTCAAATGCATCTATACTTTAAGGTTGCAGTCCTTGATGCTATTTTTATTGTATATTTCTAAGTTAAGTGCTCAAAGCATGTCTTCTTCAATCTTCACTTGGGAATTGATGCTTCCAAGTTCCAATCAGTTAAATTGCAAAGCTTCTGAAGGTGAATCATTTTCCTCTTTTTATTATTATTATTTTTTTTTCTTTTCAGGGTCTTTTGCAATAAAAAGAAGCAATTTCTATGCATATTTATAAGATGACCCAATTATGATTCATATACTTACAACTTACTTTTCTTCTTAGGCTTAACGATGAGTGGATTTCTATTTGAACAATCTACTTTAGATACTTGGGTTAGGGGGAAGAACTAAGAAGGGGAGTTTTTTTGGTAAAGGAGGATGATTAATTAGGTTTATATATTTGTTATTTAGGCTCGCTTTGGAAGGATTGCAAATACAAGTATATAGGGTACAAAACCTTGCATTATTATTATTATTATTATTATTATTATTATTATTATTATTATTATTATTATTATTATTATTATTATGTATCTGTGCTCCTTCCAAACTATATCCTTAAAATAATAGAAAAAATAGAAATAGACTAATGGGATAACCACACCACAATACAGGTGAAAATGGGTCACTTCAGTTCAGTTTGTGGTATAAACTAGAACCTACCTTGTAGGGGGTGGTTCTAGGTTTTTTGAACCAAAACCTACCCTGTGAAGGTCGATTTTTGGGTTGGTTTCAAGGTCTACCTATGGAACATGTTCTTTCTCTACTTGCCCCCGTAAAAAAATGAAATGTCATTTAAAAACTTGATTTTTAGTAATGATAATATATAGTTTAAAATTATATTATCTTTATTGATTAAATTGAATAATTTAATATGTAGATTATTATAATATATTAATATATGGTTCAATTTGTCATTATAATTTTTAATTTGTAAATATTATCTTTTACATTTTTTATTATTCACATTCAAATATTAAAAAAAAATGATCAAATCACTTAAAAAAATATTTTAAGGTTTATTTCAAGACAAATTTGGTTCCAAGGCTGGTTCCACCAAGGCTGATTCATTGGGTCAGTTTGGGTGAGATAAACCCCTAAACCCTGGAACCAACTTGGGTGGGGGTCGATTCCAGGAATATGGAACCAAACTCTACCCTGTAACAGATTGGCTAGGGTCAGTTCAAATCCGATTCGATGTTGGTTCCATTTGATTCTGGGTAGAACCTACCCATTTGCTTTCCCCTAAATCACGCCACACAAAAGAAGAGATTGACTCGTGTATACAACAATTGGTGGCATTTGATTGGATCTAGGTGTTGGCCAATGCTCTTAGTCTACAACAAATCTAGACTCAAAAATTTATAATTCCTTCAAACATTAGTTCGCCTTCTTTGGGGGCAAACAACAAGCATATGAGCAAATTTTTATCATGTTGCCCTTTGCGTTTGTTCAGATTTTGATAAGCCACAACCATTTTTTTTTTGAAGGTTTGGTCAATGAGTTTTTCTATGAGTCAATTTTTCAATTTCACCAAGAAAATAGCATTCATCTTGGTTCAGTATAGGTGGTGGAAAGATGTATACAATGAACATAATTTATTTATAGTTATAGTGAAATCAAAAGTAGGGGTGAATATTCTTGAGTCGCCAAAATTTTTTCCACGACATACTTCCTCCTAGAGTTCATTTATTTCTTTGGAGGTGCCTTAATAATGTCCTCCCAGTTAGAATGAAGCTTGCAAAGAGAACAATTAAGGTGAGGCAATGTGCCCCCTTTGTGTGGGTAAGGAAGTGAGATAATTGATCATCTTTTTGTGGCATGTCAAATTACAAGAATAATACTCTTTGGCAGCTCCTTAGGTCTCAGGACTGATGAACTCATACACCAATCTTTAATAGAGTGTCTATCTCAATGGGTACTAATGGATGATGCTTTCAATGAGAATGTAGTCTCTACCCTTGTTAAAGGAGTGATTCTTCTTTGGCACATCTGGAAGATGCATTGCAAGGTAGCCTTAGAACATTCCCCAATTAGTATTTGAGGGGGTGATATCTAGTGCAGAGGCTCAATTATCTAATTTGGAAAGCCAAATATAGAGGTCTAAGTCCATTCTAAGGAACCTAGTGGTGATAGAGACTAATAAATTGGTTAATCATTGGTGTCACCCTCCTAAGGTGCTATGAAGCTAATTTTTGATGGTGCAATAGGGGTGGACAAAGCTGCTATAGGTTTAGTGCTAAGGAATCACTCTGGGTACTTTATTTATGGGCATACTATTCCTTCACCTTCTATGTTTGCAATTGAAGTTGAAGCCATAACTCTCTTAGAAGACTTAAAGTTCATTGTGGAGTTGGGTCTGTCTTTGGTATTATTAGAGGGAGATGCAAAGGTTGTTATTATAGCTCTGTTGGAGTCTATAGTCACTCCCCCTTGGCAAATTCGCCGGCTTGTGTCAGATTGCAAATCTGTTTGAAATACTCTTTCAAGCTGCTTAGTGACTTTTGTACCAAGATTAGCCAATAAGGTAGCGCACATTACAGCTCGTTATGGTTTGTCTTCTTCTAATATTATTACTTGGCCTATGTGCCCTGCTTTCATGGATGAATGTATCGATTCTGACAACTCACTAAGTACTTCATAATGAATTGGCCTTATCAAGCTTAAAAAAAAAGTAGGGGTGAATAAGGTACACTTGATGCCCATTAACCATATCACAAATTTCTTGTGGTTTCATGGATTTAATCTCACACGGTCACACCTTATGTTTTGGAGGGGTGTCAACTAACCATCTGAAGTATTGAATCATCACCAAGCATCACAATTAATAAAAATTACATGAGGAAAACTTAAATAATATATTATAAATTATAAAATGTGAGTAAAGAGTGCACTCGCTAGAGCTCTCACTTGGTAGCCAAATTGCAAAGCAAGAGGTAGAGTGACAATTTGGATTCAAAATTGCTTTTTTCCATTCTTGTTTAAGTTCCTGCTCCAATCCAAACACAACCTTGCTTTTTCTTACAAAATGAAGGCAACTAGAACTAGATGATTTCAATATTCCTGCCAACATGCACCTACACATGCTTCTTCCTATTGATTATTTGTTGTGTCATGGTTCTCATGAATCTAACTCTAAAAGACTTTATGTTTACAACTTACCCGTGAGCTGACATGCTTGAGATTTGGTAATATAATTTTGAGTATGAAAGTAGCCATTTTGTGCAAAAAAAAAAATCAAGAAATTCTTATAGTTAGTACTTTAGGGTTTAGAGTTTAGATTTTAGGATTTCAGGGTGCTTAAGTTAAGATTTTAGATTATAGGGTTTAAGGGCTTAGGGCTTAAATTTAGATTTTAGATTTTAGATTTTAGGGTTTAGATCTAAAAATCATGGTTTTCAAAACTGGGTCAGACCGGATAGTCAGACCGAAAAAAGGTAACCGGTCAGCCCCTGGGTTTGCTTATACTAAAAATTGGAATTTTCTAAAAAACATTGAAAAAGTCAGAAAACCACTGACCCAGGCGGTTGGACCGCTAAACTGTTCAACCCGGGCAGCGGTTCACAGGTTACTCTTTTTATTTTCAATGTTTTAAACAAAAAAACAAAAAATAAAACGCCTTCCCCAACCCAGAGTCGAATGTTTAGTCCCTTTAGGGTTAGAACCAAATTTTCATTCTAACCCTTCCCTCCTCTCAACCCTCACACCCAACCGGCCACCTGCAACGGCCAACACCTCCAGCGTCCGACGGCGACACACACCGACCGACGGCGATTAACGACGAGTTTACAGTAGTAAGAGTTTCGGTGGCCAACACTTGCAGTCTCCAGTAGTAAGAGTTGTGGCGGCCAACACTAGTAGTGGTGACTAGACCTGTTCATGGGCCGGGTAGCCCGATGGCCCGGCCTGCACCCCGGTCAGGCTTGGTCATGTAATTAGGCCCGCGGGCCTGACCTCGGGCCTAACACAGTAAGCCCGACTGTGTTATGGGCCGGGCTCGAGATTTGTCAAAAAAGCCCGGTCTGAGCCCGGTCCGACCCAATTCAGCATTATATATTTTATAAAATATATTATATAAAATATATAAATAATATAATATTTATAATTTAATATATACATTTTTCTATTTTTTTTCTTTATAATTTCTCTCTCACTCACTCTCTCTCTCTATTCAGCCGCTTCAGCAGTAGTAACAACATGGGATAATTTGGGCTCGGGCCCAGGCCCAAGCTTCAGGCTTTTTATGAGGGCCGGGCTCGGGCCCAAGTTGTAGGCCCGATGGTCAGGCTCGGGCCTTAGAAAAATCTGTTAATACAGAGTAAAAGCCCGGCCTGGCCCGACCCATGAACAGGTCTAGTGGTGATCGACTTGTAGTGGTGGGTAACGAGTTTGTAGCTGCTGTCCGACAAGTTTACAGCGGTAGACGGGGAGTTTGTAGTGGTAGTAACACCACCATTGGTTATTGGCGATTCTACAAGTTGGAGTAGCACTTGCAGTGGCAACTTGCCTACAACCAAGCCCGAGCCCACCGGCGGTGAGCCCACTTCTAGATATGCTTACTTCTTATGGAGATTTGTATCAAAATTTAGAACATTGAAAACCTTGTTTGTTTGCATGGCAATCACTATTTTAACTTACAGTTAATCCTATCATATTGGGAATCTTTCCCAAGTTCAGTTATTCTCAGTGTTTACTTGATAGTTGTTTCTGATTAAGTATTTCTGAATGAATCACAAATTTTGCTTTTCATGTTTTTGTATTATCTATTAGCTTTCCTTTCTTGTTTTCCTTGGACAATTCCTCAAACTCTTCTCTCCCTTTATTCTCAATGCAGAGGGTATATTTTGGCCTGTATTTATAATAGCCACTCTTGCTACGGTTGTGGGAAGTGAGGCTATAATTTCAGCTACTTTCTCAATTATCAGTCAGTGTAGGGCACTGAAGTGCTTTCCCCATGTGAAGATAATACACACATCAAGCAAGACGCATGGTCAGATTTACATACCAGAGGTGAATTGGATTTTGATTGTCTTGTGCCTTGCTGTTGTTATTGGCTTTAGAGACACAGACGTGATTGGCAATGCATATGGTATTCTCTGCTTTTTGTCTCTATATATCTGTCTATAGACATGGTACATGGAAGACTTGCTTTATCTGCATTTTTTTTTTGTTTTATTTTTCTGTTTTTGTTTTTGTGTTTTTTTTTCTGCATTTATTTACAATTCTCTGTTTTTTTTTTCTGTATTTTGTTTTGCAATTTTCTGTTTTATTTTTCTGTATTTTATATATTTTTTTTATTTTTTCTATATTTTTTAGAATTTTTCTGTATTTTATTTTTATATTTTCTATGTGTTTTGTACTGTGTTACTTTTTATTTAGGTAGTTTTATTTTCTTTAGTTTTCTGTTTTTTATTTAATTTATGCTATTTTTTATTATTTATAAATATATTTTTTTATTTTTAATTTATTTATGATGTTACAAGTTGAACCGCTTAACCAGAAATCGGTTCCCTGACTGGTTCTATTTCCGATTCATTTTTAAAAACCATAATAAAAATCAGGAGGTGGTAGGATGCATGTCCTCCAACATGGTAGGAGCCAAGTATTGCCCCAAAGTGAAAAGATAGCATCAATCCAACTTCCTTTTTTGTCAGAAATAGAAACCATTGACCATTTTATTAAAGCTTTGCTGAAGGCTTCAGCTGCAAGATGGATGATGTGCATCGGTGAAGCTTTTTACCCTTGTAAATTATCTTGAAAACAAATCATAAAGAAATGAAGCCTCCTTCCCTGCGTTCAATTCTATGAAAAATTAGAGTGCCTCCAAGTGATAGTGAACCAATCACTTCATCTTTAGTTTGCTTAGCATTTGAAATTTTGATCACATAAGAGAGATCATCAAAGATGAAATATCAACAAATATTATATATTTGTTCATTTCTCTAAATCCTGATATAAGCGTATTTTAAAATTTATGAAAAAAAAAGAGTTCAAGTCTAAGATCATCTGCTACTTTAATTTTATTAAAAAAAGGTTCAACCATGATGCCGGAAAGATATGATACCGAAAAAACTTCTAACCAATCAATCGGGATCATAAACATGGTAACCAATCAGATGAGTTATATGATTGATCAAAGCCTTTCAGATACCATGACTTTCCAGTATCATAGATTTTCTCTCGAAAAGGGACAAAGGTTATATTTGGATCCAGTCTATTCCTCCCAAGACTGAATAATAATGTAACTGGATTAAAAGTTGGGGAAATGATGTTGTAGTCCAACTTAAGAAAATCAACACCTGTGGGTTCAATTGAATTTGTGATGGTCAAGGTCTCTTCAGCCCCAATTGACTCAGAAAATCAACACTGATAAAGATGAAGAAGAGTAAAGTCTAAAGCTTGGAAACGATTACTTCTGCCGATGGAAAAAAAAAAAAAAAACGGAGAAGTACCGATAACTCCAATGCAAACTGATTTTCACCCTAGAGTTATAACATTTAAAAGGTCAAATACTTCCATTCTACACACTAATGCCCGCTTGTGAATTGATATCAATTCCGAGCTGGCATCCACTTCAACTGTACTTTGAGCTTATAAATTCTGACCCTGAACTGAATGGTCATTCTCCAAAAAAGCAATCAAATTGTACTGAATTGATACTATTGAACTATGACGGCCCATCTCCATATTTGGCCTGCTATTGATCTGAAGTTTGAATCCATCTGAAAAGAACAACATTCCAGGGTATTTTGATTATTCAATGTAAAGCCAAATGAGCGGCTCAGTTGGTATGTTAGCTAGTTTATTTTATGGAGACAAGGATTCAAATCCCACCATTACTAAATTTGTGGAAGGAGGTTATAGGTGTGGTGCTGCACTACTCAAACAGTCCCTATGAGAGTCAGGTTGCTGTTTGTATTGTACTTAGAGGTGTAAACGGTATTCGAAAATCTAATTTCGAATTCAATATTCAATATAATTGAATTGAATTTGGATAATTCGAATATCTAATCGATCGATTTTGGATATGACCTGATTTGATTTGATAAATATCTGAATTTGATCGATTATTTAATTCTTATATATAATATATAAAATATTTTATATAATTTATATATATAATAATTAAGTTATATAAATAATTAATATATTAATATATTTATATATTTTATATCAATAAAATATTTATTTTATATATTTATTAATTAATTAATTGAATTCGAATCGAATCGAATCGAATCGAATATTTAATCGGATTTGAATTCATATATTAATTTTCAATATCTATTGAATATCGAATCAAATTCGAATATCAGATTTTTAATCAAATTGAAATTCAGATATACCTAATCCGATTTGAATTCGATCCATTTACACCCCTAATTGTACCTTATATAGAATTGCAACTTGGATGGGCTCAACATGTTACAATTCGAGTTTTTGCTCGAGTTATGTCTGAGTTTTAAAGCTCAGACCTGACATAAATTTGGATTATTGGATTAATCTTAGGTTGGGTTTGGGTTAATAAACTTGGGGCTTAGTTTTGGGCTGGGCCAGACCCGAATGCAAGGTTTGTGGGTTAGATCTGACCCAACCCGCCCGAGTTGTACCCCCTGCACATACTACATTTAAGGGAGGGATATATACTTAGAAGGAGCAGTGAAGGGCATTTTAGTAATTCGGAATCTCTGATGAGTCTCCGAGGATAATAAACGCAACAAAGCTTCAATCGCTTCCCCATCGTCGTAGAGCCAGCTGGTTAATATGATATAGCCCACGCTTTTTCGATGAAATTACAAAATCGAGGTTCTGTCTCTGGGAACAATCGTCGAAGGCGTGTTTCTTGCGTTGTTTTCTAGAGTTCCCGTTTCATAGGGAAGTCCCGATTCGCCACTCCTCGCTCTCTCGCAGTCTCGCGGCCGTGTGGAAGGGCTCAAAACAATAAAAAGACTTGGTTTTCTTTTCTAGTCATCAAATCTGCAGATGCTTCTTCAAACCCTAGTTTTACGGCAGGTACGAACTTTGTACTCCATTTCTCTCCTCTTCTTCTCTTTTCTTTTAATGGGTATCCGTCCATTCTCTTCATCCTGCGTTAGGGTTTAAGTTCTCTCTCTCTCTCTCTCAGTTGTATTATCGAAATCCCTACAAAATTATCGGTTTATAGTTTACATCTATTCAATGCCGAAAAGTAGAGAAAAGAGAAAAGATAGTAAGGGCCCTTTTCTCCTTTTCTTTTTCTTTTTCTTTTACCCTTATCTTGTTTAAAGGTTTCATGAGATTTAAGTGCAGAATCATGGAGTTTATTTGTTGTAGAATACGCATTCAGTGGCGGTGTTTTAGGCTGGTTTGATTATTTTGTATTCTTAATATTGATACGTGAAAGTAAATCCGGAGATGTAAGCTGGGGATTTGAAGGGGTGGGGGGAATAATTGGAGTTTAAGGCTGGGGAGAAATGGATGTGGTTTCAAGGCATTACTGCATAAATATAGTCGTGCTAAATTGTTTACAGAATTAATCGGGGAGAGAGATGTTGTTTAATCTGATAATTCTAGTTACTAACTTCAAATGCCCCCTGTTAGAGTTGTTATCATCTACATCTCCTGTAATAAGGGCCTCTTAAAAACGATTTTCCCCTTTCTCGGGGGTGGGGTGCAGGGTTGGATGTGCTTGGACCTAAGCAAGATAAAACTAGTGTTTCTATATTCGGTTATTTAGTTTGTTTTGTCCAATTTCTTCTTCACTTTTACTTCTGATATTTGGCATTATTAGCTCAAGCACTTGGTCATTTCCAAGAAAGATAAGCAACTGAGGGAATACCCTTGGGTACCATTGAGAGAAGGAGTTAGCAGGGTGATTGTGTCTTAAATAGCATTGGCCTAGAAGTAGCAACTTGGATTGCTACACTTGAAGAGTTTGAAGTTAATAGATTCTTAGATTTTGATAGCGGATGGAGAGAGCTCACTGAGTACAACAATGTTTATCCTGTGCATCCTTGGCATGAGACTCCATGCGTCCATTGCTTGACATCTTAAAGTCTTGTGGCTTGTGAACTATTTTTAACTTTCCAAAATCCAAATAAATATTTGAAAATGAAATCCTTGTTCGCAAGATATGGTGGATGTGTTATGTTCAATGAATTCTGTCATTGTGCATATGATATTGTTACTATTTACTGAATTGTATCACATTGATATTAGAGGCTTACCATGAAATTTTATACCAAATATGCATGCAGCATCTTTTGGGTTAGCGGCATTAACAGATAGGATATTGGCAACTTGTTCTGATAGCATGGCCACGAAGATTGACTCAGCATCTGCAGTTGAACCTCACCATGTGACCAAAGTAGTCACTACCACTACATCTTCAACATCAACTACTGGTCCTAGGGTCTCTATGTTTGGAGCAAAGTCTGGTTTTGTTATACCAAAAAACAAATTATCGGGTTCCTTAGTTCCTATTGCACGAGGTGGTGGAAAGCTAGATACTAGTGATGCAGCCAAGGAAGAGAGTACCAAGCAGGTACAGAGAAAAACCAAATGGGGAATTGATCTGACACAAGATGCTATTGTCCGAAAAGGAAGGGCCTTGGCATATCAGGTAATTTTGAGACTTATCGGTTATGTTTGTTGTAACATGTAAATCATGGTTCTCTGCAAAATATGCATTTGGTTAAAGGTCACTTCGACCTTTGAGGATCTTTCTGTGATTGCATAATTTAAATTTCAATCTTTGTGGTGAATGTTGCATCTGTAATCTTGATGTTTTGTTTCCTTTTAATATTTTAAAGCACCATAAAAGATTGCACTTGTTTGTGTCTACAATTTGCACAGTGGAGTATCAGCTGCTCAACCTGTGGCAATCGAATTTTTTTTTTCATTTTTTCCTTCCATTTAGTGCTTAAATGTGGGTATCTTCCTTGTGAAATTCTCACATGGAAGCTTCCCATTCCAGGTGGCATTAAGTGATGTTACTGCCTGTGTGGTGGTACAAATTTTGAGCAGACTCGAGTGGATCAAATTACACAACAGATGAAATCTGGAGTTCTGAAGACTGGAGATGCCCAAGCCTCAGAATCACCAGCTGAGGTTCCAACTATTGAAACATCTGATCGTCGGACTAATGATGAGGTATTGTTTTGTTCCAGATGTTGCATTTCTCACTTTTATCATCTAGAAACTGCTTTTTTGTAGGAGTTATTATTTTTTATTTTTTTCTTCTTTCTTATTAAATTTGTCTATCATGAGTCTTGATTCTGAGCATCCATTCTTCTTCAGGCACGGAAACAGGAACTTCTGGAACTAGAAAGGCGAGAAGCTATTGGTTTGTTCAGGACCCTTTACTAAGATTGCACTTTTGTTCTTCTTTCATACACCATACTCACATTCCTTTTTCTTTCATTTTTTTTTTGGGTTTCCAGGTGAAATATTAAAGTTGAATCCAAGTTTCAAGGTTCCACCTGATTACAAGCCATTGCTGAAAGAGGCCGTGGTTCCTGTCCCTGTAAGTTGAGCTTTAGTCATTGGCACACTGATGTTGCATTCTTTTTTTATATGACTCTTCTTTTTATCTTCTGAAAACTGGAAGCTGTCTTACTAGCCATTACCAATCATGTAGCAATGTATTCTTTCTAAAGCATCCCCAATAAAAGTTAGTACTGTTCTGTGAAGAACTTGAGCTTTATTTTCTCTCTGCAGCTTAAAGCATATCCGGGATATAATTTCATAGGCCTAATATTGGGATCTGGGAGCAATACTCAAAAGCGACTAGAACAGGTTAGCATGTCTGATCCTAGTAATGCTTGCTAGAAGTGGTTCTCATCTGGTTATTTGTAGTCAGTGTGATGCTAATTGGAAGGTTTTGCTGTACACTGGTTTCATTTTCTGATTCTAACTTCTTTTTTTTTTTTCAAAATTAAATTAGGAAACTGGATCAAAAATAAGAATTCGTGGTATCAAAGTGGGAACACAGGAGAAGGTAGGTATCACTTTATAGAGAAGAGGAAGTGTTATTGATGAGAATAGCTTACAAACACAAGTTTTATGTCATTCTATGTAGCAGGCTTTTTTTTGGTATATTTTATCCGATTTTCCTTCCTGATATCACTTATGTTTTCTCTTTCACCTTTTTATAATATTTTTCATTATATTCTCTAAAAAGCTTGTCATCATCTGTCAAAACAAATAATATCATGCTCTCCTTGATTATTTTATTTTCTTTCCTCTATTTGAAAATATTTCCTTTACCTTCTGCATTCTATTCCATGACTAAAATTGATTAGATGAATTAGTCCTGGATGATTTATTTTCTTTGAAATTGCTTCATGTCCAGGTTGAAATTACTCAATCAGATGGGAATGAAGACCCTGGTGCTTATGAAGAATTGCATGTCCATATATCTGCTGACACATATGAGAAAGTTGATGCTGCAGTTTCCTTAATAGAACTGCTGGTCACCCCAGTATCTGTGAGTTTTAAATTTCAATTTACTACAGATGGCATGGATTTGATTCCTCTCTATCTAGTTTCTTTCTAGTTTTCTGTATTTATCATGCTAATGGTTTTCCTTTTTCTAATGTCAGGGGAGTAAGGCTGTGGTTTCCACAACTCCAACTTCAGTTTCTGGGGAGAGTGCAAACATGTTTGATCCAAGCCAGAAAGATGCAAGCAGTGGTTATAACATGCCTGTTCCTGCAGTTAATCAGGGAGTGCTGCAACCAATTATGGGATCCAGTCAACCAGGTCGTCCACAAACTCAATTTCAGCCATACCCAACTCCATGGTTCCCAACAGGCTCACCTAATGCTCTTACACTTCCGCCTTCTGGCTTCAGCCCCCATCCAAGTTCTTTGGTCTCCTTGCCCAACAATCCAGTTCAGGTATCTCCCTCTCCACTCAATCCTTCAAACGTCCCTCCATTTTTTGGAGGTGGCCCTCCTGCTGTAGCCGGGTTTGGCTCTGTTCCAAGGAACCCACATTTTGCTCCAAGACAACAGCCATCAATGCCAGTTTTGCAGCAGCCCTTTCATGATGCACGTCCTTTGGGCAATGTTCCTCCAAGAAACCATTCCATGACAGGCCCACAGCCCCCATCAGCATATGCTACTATGCCAACTCCACCCACTCCTAGTGTACCACTTTCATTTACTGGTAACCAACCGAGACCTACTGGACCAGCACCTGTGGCAAGACAACCAGTGCCGTCAATGCCTCAATTGGCATCAACAACTCTGTCAGGGCAACATCCTAACAGACCATTCAATCCTGTTGGAAGTTCTGCCGGATGGTCTACTGTACCTACAGGCCCTCCAGTCCCTCAAGGGCCAGGCAACATCATGCAGACAGCTCCACCTCAGAGACCTCCTCCTGCAGTTCCACAGCCTATTGTTCAATCAGGAGTTCCTCCACCAAATGTGCCATCAATGGTATTCAGCGGACCTCCAGCAGGGAATGTGGTATCTCCGGCTAGCTTCCCTCCCCGACCTACTCCCCAATTACCTGGTACTCCAGCTAATCATGCAGCTGCTGCACCAACATTTGCTTCTGCCCAAATTCAAGTTGTGTCAGGCACTGCATCATCAGTTTCTGCTCTACCTGCAGCACCTGCAACGATGCTAACATCATTACCTTCAGCTGGACCATCACCGGCATCAGGATCATTGCCATCAACATCTAGGGCAGCATCAACACCAATGCCTCCACCAATTATTCCACAAGCACCATTCTCAATTGTGACCCAAACAACAGGAGCAAATTCAGCATCAGTACCATCATCCATTCAGTCTACACCGATTGCACCCTCGCAGCCAGTAAATATACATGCTTCTGTACCTAATCTATTACAAAACCCTATGCTTAGTTCTGCACAAGTTCCTCCACCCGTTCCTTTGGCTTCATCCCAACCACAACCAGGGATGCCACCTGCTGTTTCTGGAAGCATACCAAGTTTCACTCCCATGAAGCCCCCAGTGACAAGTGCTGGAAATATTCCACCAGTTACAGCTCCAAAGCCTCAAAGGCCAAGCTCAGGAGACTTCACATTTCAGCCTATCAGACTGCCATCTTCTCAAACAGTTTCAAGGCCAAGCAATCAACTTGTGCCTCAGAATACTCCACCGTTGCTACCAAAGTCTTCAATGCAACACCCACAAGCACCCCAACCGGCACTCCAACCACCTTCATTCCGGCCAGCCATGTTCAATTCATCACCACAGCCTGGCATGCAAAATTTTCCCAGGCCCCAGATTAACAACCAGATGGGTAGACCTCATGCTCCGGTAACATCAATAGCACCTGGATCTGCTATCCCCTTTGCTGGTAGCCCAACTGCTATCCCACCACCACCGCCCCCTAGAATCCCAGCATCTCTGAATCCACATCATGTTGTGTCTACTCCTTCCCAAGTGGGACCACGGAGCTTTGGTTCAGCATCTCATATCCCTGGTCCGTTGCCCCTTCGACCGCTGAATCCACTATTGCAGCAGCAGAATCAGCCAGGTCCAGCTCCAACTAATCGACCAGGAAACCCCTCGTTTCAAATCCACCAGTTTAACAGCAGTCTGTCCTTTTCTTCTGGTAAGTCGATTTCCACTCCTGGTGGAAACCAAATATATGATCCATTCTCACCCACTTCGGTATCTTCCCGACAAGGGGACTCTCCAGCAAAGGCAAGGAAACAGGAGAATGACCCGGAGTACGAGGATTTAATGGCCTCAGTTGGTGTGCGATGATCTATTAGACTGAAATTTCAGAGTTACTGCTAACGTACGAGCTAAGAAAGAAAATTGGAGGATATTCCGTGATAAGTTTTTGTCGATCCAGGTATACCGGGAATCTCAAGGAGTTGGGCTAGAAAAATAAAGTAGGAAGTAGGAACAAACGATGCCGCACTTAATTGAAAACTGATTTTATTTGTATGGTGCTCTGTTTGTGGATTGGTAGAGCTCTGAAGTTTTATAAATTGTGTCAACTGTTATTGTACCTTGCATCCATGATCCGTCCATGGTGAGCCGAATTGAATATAGATTTGATATAGGGGTTAGGGGTCTGGAATCGGAATTGAAATGGTATTGTCATTCCCATTCCAAGTTTAATAACAACTGTTTGATTGGGCGGAACTGGATTCCCATTCCCATTCCCATTCCCATTCCCATTCCCATTCCTGGTGGAATGCTGGTGGAAAGGCATTCCCCCATTTGTGGGAAAGGCCATTCCCTCCCCCTCTTTCCTCTTTTTGGGAAAGGCCAATGAATGAATGGAAGCTTCTGGTAAGAAAAAAAGAATCAATACCGTTTGTCCCAGCCATGAGCCATGTATATCTATGTTCTTGAAGAAAGGTTCATGGTGTCACAAGAATGCAATTTGAAGAGACAGATGTGCATGGGATGGCATGTTGGATTGAAGGCAATCTTAACCCATCCCGAGCTCATTTTCTCACCACGTTGTCTTCACATAGGCGATTTTGACTTTACCAGATACAAACGTTATGTGAAATTCACTTCAAAGGAAATATCATTTAGCAGGTTTTGGTACAGTGGTGTGGTGTTGCCTTGCTGTTGTAGTTTGGGTTGATCAAATGTGTATTGTCACACGATATAAATCAAATTTGATGTTTTAAATAGAAATATCAATACAAAATTTGTATTGATCAATTCGAAATTTGTATTAATCAATCCAAAATGCAAGAACAATACCACACCACTGCTTGGGGGAGGCATTTTCTCTTATGTGGTGTGGTGCCTAATAGTATCCAATGATTTTTATGTATAATCAAAAGCAATAAACAAATGTTACATTGTGATTTGTGTCCAATCCTCTTCTTTCCCCAATTTTCAATGCATAAATCAGATACAAATGCAACACCCAAATAACAAGATGCCAAACACCACCAACTAACAATGGCCGTTAATGAGGCAAAACATGTATTTAGAAAATAGTTAGAACCGATTGATAATGGCACCAACATGCTAATCAAATTCACTTTTACCATGGTTAGATGCTTTCATTCGATCAACTCTTTATTTCTAATTTTCTATATACAAATCCTAAATTGTAAACCCTAATTTAAACCCTATATTCTAACTAAAAATGCATTGGTTGGATCGGCATCACGGATTTTTCCACTAATAATTCCTCCAACATTCTTGCCACAAGATTGTTAGGTGATTAAACGGATAGCTGTCTCATTTGGGGCTGGATCTGTTTACAACAAAAGGCTCCTCCAACACGTTCTAACCTAATCTGTGTCATACATGGAGGGTCCTACTCCTAGTCTCATAGCAAATGTGTCGGATACACCATGTTGGGACTGTGTTGGGACAGTTTTTGTTGTTTGTTCATGATAAGGGTTGAATTAGCCGCCAATGAGATCACGATGCGTAGTGACATTAAAAGACCTGGCAGCACCTTGGATGCCCCCACCAGCAACTCGGTTCGAGCTCCCTCGATTATGTTCAACGAGGGCCAGACTGACACTCGAGCTGAGCTGAGTGTTGAAGGAAACACACTTTGCCCAGCTGATCTGATATTAGAAGAAATACAACCAAGCTGCCCCACGTGTACTTAACGACAAACACCTGGCCATGCGATCATCCCATTTGCCCATTCTCTCAGATAGTAGCCCATGGGCTTTCTCCACGTACGCGTGAATGTGGCACATGAATCACCTAAATCCTATAGATCAACCATGTATCTTACCCACTGTTCAAAATCGTTGATTTTGGTCAATAAACCGCTGAACCATCCAGTTAACCGTTTGAACCGTTTTTGTCATTTTCCATTTTTTTTTATCAGAACGGATTGACCGTTTGGATTGAACGATCGGACCGTTCGAACCGATAACCGGACCCTGACCAGTTCGTTTTTAAAAACCATGATCTTACCCATTATCCCCACGTGTTGGTCGACACGATTTCCCCAACCTATATCAAGGTAAATTCAGAAGCTTGGTGTTTACATTGCATTTACTACCTTTAGTTTACCTTGAACAACTCGACCAACCTATTAACATGAATGTTGGAGCACCAAGCCCTGGATATCACTCCAAGCTCTCCAACCTACCTTTGCCTTGCAACTTCTTTATTTGGTGACTTTAATCATCATCAAATTGATGTTATTTATTAAGAAATTATAATAAATTAGATGTCCGATTAAACCCAACCCCCTTACCCTTGAATGCACAAAGGATAGGATTGGAAAGGATTTTGCAATTTCATGTAAGAAGAGAATTTAAATTCTCAAAATCCAATCTACTACAGATTTTGAGGCAGACATGGGTGAAGAGAATTAGGGAGGCAAATAAGGTATTCAAGTTATAAAACCTTCCTAAAACTTGCCTCATTACCATCCCTACATCTGAAGCATTTTTTCTTCTTCTTCTTTTTTTTTTTTTTTTTTAAGATGGTGCTTGGTATCAATGGTGTTTTTTAGAGCACCAATGCTAAGCTCAACCCCATATAGGCGTTTAACGAAAACAACACAAAAAATGCTATTAAATTGAGCTACTTATTAGATAAACGTGTCTCTCGATTTTTTATTGCTTGGCTTATATAGTGCCTAATGGCACCAAGGCATAAAAAAATGTTTGATGTAGATTTTTCCATGAAAGACCCCTTGTATTATGGGGTCACTGATGATAGAATGTGTTAAATTACCAAAACACCCATCTTAACTTTCTTTGTTTTCTTTTTTCTCTTAAACCCTAACCTAAACTAGTCTTCGTATTCCCTTCTCCAAACTTTGTTGCTCACCAATCACCATTTTCTCCTTTCCTCATTTCCTGTTACATTTTCCTCTACCCACTGCTCATATCAATCATCACTCACCCTCAATATTTACGATTGGTTGGTTACCCAAACAAATAGCAGAATAGGATTGGACAAATCAAAGAATGGCACAACCAGCAAGTTCACCCGTCATGTGGATTTCCAAGACAAAAATCACCAATCGAAGAGGATTGAACAAATCAATCATCGCTATGGTCACTGGGAACTGGGAACCATGGTTCTCAACCGACCTCGGGAGGTCGTCAACATTAGTTGAACCAAACTGCCCAGGACCTCGGTTCCACCTCGAAGACATCAACGACTCAGGCACAAGATCGACACTCCAATCGAATAATGCTGACCTGCCACATCAGCATGGGGAATGCGTTTCTGGGCACTCAACCCCTCTAACATCCTCAGGAATGTGCCCAGCAACTAACAATAACGACAAGAGCCTCCCCACTTCTTAGGGAAACGACAGGCGCCTCATCCGGAGAATGTTCCATAGGAACCTAAGAATTTGCTCACCAAAATTCATTACTTCCGGGAATCTCACAAGTGCCTTAATCACTCCTCATCTCCATAAAAAAGGGGTACCTTCGCCTTTACAAGCTATGCTCTCTCAGAGAAGCTCTAGCTCACCTTGGTCTCTCTACTCGAAATTCTCTTTCACTTTGTCTAAGTCGGCACTAACTTGGCCATCAGAGTTTCCTCACATAGGCTCACAACACTCTTTAACATTCTCTCTCTTGTAGGGCTCATGCCACTCTCCGCTCTCGCACAAAGACCTAAGCAGATTGAGCACCATCACTTCTAGATGAACTTCTGAATTTCTACTCTTCCTCTCCAAATTCTACAGAAATGAAACTTTTCGCCTAAACGAATTCACCACTCTGCAAACTAAAGTTTACTATTTCTGATGGTGCCGGAGATGGTTGGTGATGAAGGGGAATTTGGCCCAACCTCGCAATCACCCGACACGTGGCAAAAGCAAACAACTCGGGACAGCGGAGCGCCCAAAACGAGCACCAAAAAGTAGCGAAGTCCAAGCTCACTACCGAGCCCGAACTCCAGACCGCTCTACTAGGAGCCCGAGCTCCCTACGAAGAGTCCGAGCTCCCTACTGGGAGTCCGAGCTCCCTATTAAGAGCAAGCTCCCTATTAAGAGTCCGAGCTCCCTATTAAGAGTCCGAGCTCCCTATTAAGAACCCGAGCTCCCTACTGAGAACCCGAGCTCCCTGCAAGGAGCATGAACTATATTGGGCCCCAAGCCTCACAAAGTTGTGACCCGAGCTGGCCCATGGCCGCTCGGAACACTCCCCAAACCGAACTCAAGACATCTCGCTCGCCACTCCAACACTTCGCTTCCGAAACACCAGGCTGACCAAACGTACCTGACACCAAGGATGTCCGTATCCAAGGGCGACACACCTGACTGATTTGGGATCTGACGCCTGACAGCCGCACTTCAAACGGCCTCCTGCTACCGCCACTTGCCACCGTCGTTGCTAGCCGTAGAGACGGCTCCGACAAAAGGAGCAGTGGCGGTTCTGTCCGGCCAGAGGAAATGACATCCGAACTGGCAGGAGTTCAGAAGTAATCATGCCCGATCTGACGAAGCCTGGAAGTGAGTGCGCGAGGTGGTTATAAAAGGCTCCTACCCCCCAGGAACGAGGTATGCTAACTTTTGCGCTATCTGGTCTATCTTGCCTTTGAAAGACTCTAACTTGAGCTTCGGAGCCCTTACGCCGGGTTCTCCCCGGAGCTTCTCTTCTCCTTCCGTTTCAGGTCCCTGCCACTCAGTTCAGAGGCAAGATCGTTGACAGTTAAGATCGGCCGGATTGTGCATCATCAATTGGCGCCGTCTGTGGGAACGCTTCAAAAGGTCTCCCTCCAAAACTCTCATACCCCTTTCTTCTTCTTTGAAAAACTCAATACTCATGGCCTCTTCCAGCAATGCCGGACGCGGCACAGAGACAAACACCACCGGGGAACAGCCTCAAGTTCTCGTGGTGTGTGTTGGGCAGTTCACCATCCCCCTCTCGGTGGACGGAATTCCCAATCTGAATACGCCACAAGCAGTGGCGCCTGTAAACCTACCTGCCACAAACATCCCCTTTCCTCTCCCCATTGAGACTACCTTCACTGAACCAACCGCCGTCCCCCTGGCAACTAGCCAAAATCGATTGGACGACCTAATGCAGTGCATGCGGGCAATGCAAGCCCAGATGCAACAATTCCAGCAACACCAACTTCACGAGCACCAAGTGTTGCACAACCTCTCCCAGTATCACTATCAATAGTAGTTCCCCCAACTACCACCGAACCAACCACTACTTCCACCTCGCCACCCTGCTCCGAAGCCGGTCAAGGCCTCTCCGCAGGATGGACGCCTCCACCAAGGAAAGGCCTCCAGGCCCCAGCTCCCCCCAAGCAGCCAGGCCTCGTCCCCAGGCCGGAGAGAGAGAAAAGTCATCCCCGCCTCGCAGCTCGCACGCGGGTCGGGAACCTCGCCCGCGAGATCGGCACATCGGGGCTCCAAACCGGAGTTCCCACTCGTGGAAAACCAATTCGGCGCACTGGCAGCAGCGGACTACCAGCACTCCGGGCCCATCGAGCTCGGCAACACGGAGGCCAGCAGCGCCAGTACAAGGCCCACTCAGCAGCGAAGGCGCCGTCAAGGTCGACGAACCACCACCCGCGTCCTGTCAGAGCTCAGAGGCAAAGGTGAGACGAGCTCGGACGAGGTAGGAGTTGCCCCGATTCTCTCAGTTCCTTCCCCCCTCGCGTCAGAACTCCTGGCAGTCCCCCTGCCCAGAGATTTCAAGCTCCCGCCCCTAGACAAGTATGACGGGTCCTTCGACCCCAACGACCACGTTGATGCTTTCCAGTCCCAAATGCACCTCGCCAGAGCCAGCGAATCATGCATGTGCTGGCTTTCACCACCACCCTCAAGGGGGTAGCCCGCACTTGGTACAGGAACCTGGCCCCCGGGTCGATAAAGTGTTGGGCTCAGTTCGTGCAGGTCTTCACTGCACACTTTGTCACCAGCAAACGGTGCCCCAGAGCAGAGGAAAGCATCTTCGGGGTAGTCCAAAGGGAAGGAGAACCCATACGGGGTTACATCAAACGATTCAATGAAGCATGCTTACAGATACCGCGGTTAGACCCCGCGGTGCAGCTCGTCGCAGCAAAAAGAGGGGTGACGCACAAGGAGTTCAAATGGCACATGGTAGCCAACCAGCCCGCGACCGTGGCCGAGTTCCTCAAGCTCGTGGACAAGTTCATGAGGACGGAGGAGGAAATCAACCAACGAATCGAGGGCAGAAACGAGAAAAGAAAGAGGGGTGGCGAGCCCTCTAACTCAGCCGACCGAAAAAACCCGGCCCGGGACCCAAAACCGAACCAGTCGTTCTGAGCTCCCCTGCCAGTTCGGACGGATTACATGCCACTGAACACGAGGCGGACCGAGATCCTAATGACGATTAAAGACGCCCCGTACGTGAAATGGCCACCTCGCCTAAAGGGAAATCCGAACGAAAGAAACAAGAATTTGTATTGTAGTTTCCATAGGAATCATGGTCACAGTACCGAGCAGTGCAATAACCTCCGAGACGAAATAGAGGGGCTCATCCGTCGCGGATACTTAAGAAACTTTGTACAGCACAACAATAATAGCAATAAAGCGGATCGGCCTGGCGAGCACGAAAAGGACGCCCCCGAAACTAGCAGCAGGCCTACCGAACCAATGCAGCGACAGCCTCCGGCAGAGAGGCCAATTCGGGGAACCATCCATGTAATTGTGGGAGGTTCGGTGGTAGCGGGGTGTACATCGGCGGCAGCCTGGACTTCAATTCGCGAAGCGGTCCTCGAGGAGCGGAACCCTCCGAAAAGGCCAAAGACCGAAGAGCCAATCCTCTTCACAGAAGACGATGCGCGAGGAGTTCGCTACCCTCACGATGACGTGCTTGTCATCAAACTAAGGATCAACGACTTCGAGGTTAGGCGCGTACTCGTAGATTCAGGCAGTTCGGCGGACATCCTCTTCAAGTCGGCGTTTGATCGACTACAGCTGCCGAGGAGCGAACTAAAGCCTGCAAGCACTCCCCTGGTGGGCTTCAGCGGAGAGGAAGTCAGGCCCCTTGGAAAAATAACGGTGCCTGTGGAAGTCGGCACGTGGCCTTGTGCGGTCAGACTCAACCACGACTTCCTGGTGGTCGCGACCCCCTCCCCATACAATGCCATAATAGGGCGGCCAATCACGCATATCCTGCGGGCGGTGGTCTCCACCTACTATTTGGCCATGAAGTTCCCTACGGACTTCGGTGTGGGGGTAGCACGGGGCGACCAGCTCGAGTCCCACAAGTGCTACATTGCCGCCCTAAAGGGAAAGACCAAGGCGGCCGGCGACCTCGATCTGGAGCGGCCCGCGGAACAAGGCGAAGAACGAGCCTCGCCTACGGACCCAGCTCGCGCACTCCAGATTGGTGCTTCCGTCAAAGAACCCCTACGGACCGAACTGGTAAGTTTTTTACTCCAAAATTTAGATATTTTTGCATGGTCCGCGGCCGATATGCCCGGTATTGACCCTGGTCTTATAACTCACAAACTTAACATTGACCCTTTAGTCAGACCCATTAGACAGAAGAAACGGAACTTAGCCCCAGAGCGCTGGAAAGCGGTCGACGAGGAAGTCGAGAAGCTCCTCGCGGCAGACTTCATAAGGGAAGTCCATTACCCGAGCTGGGTGGCCAACCTTGTGCTGGTGAAAAAGGCGAACGGCAAGTGGCGCATGTGCGTCGACTACACCGACCTGAACCGAGCTTGCCCGAAAGATTGCTTCCCCTTTCCTAGGATCGACCGCCTAGTGGATGCGACCTCGGGACATGAATTGCTAAGCTTCCTGGATGCCTACTCAGGCTACAACCAAATCCGGATGGACCAGTCCGACGAGGAAAAAACCAGCTTCATAACCGAGTTCGGTCTATACTGTTACAAGGTCATGCCCTTCGGGTTAAAAAATGCCGGGGCGACCTTCCAAAGACTTGTAAATAGGCTGTTTCGGCCCCTGATCGGCACAAAGATAGAGTGTTATGTAGACGACATGGTCGTCACGACACGGTTTTCACAAGAACTAATAAAAGACTTGGACTCTGTCTTCCAAATCCTGCGTCAGTTTAGCATGAAATTGAACCCCAACAGATGTGTCTTTGGCGTCACCTCGGGCAAATTCCTAGGCTACGTTGTCAATCGGCGCGGTATCGAGGCCAACCCGGACAAGATAAAAGCCATCCTAGATATGAGACCGCCTTGGAAAGTAAAAGAAGTTCAGAGGCTAAACGGCCGCATAGCCGCTCTAAGCCGCTTCATGTCCAAGTCGGCAGATCGCTGCCTACCCTTCTTCAAAGCAATCAAAGGCAAAGGGTTCGAATGGACCCAAGACTGCCAGCTTGCATTTGACGAGCTAAAAGGTTACCTCGCCAGTGTGCCAACCTTAGCTCGGCCCGAGGAAGGCGAAGTCTTAGAACTGTACCTCTCGGCTAGCGACGAGGTGGTCAGTTTGGTACTAGTAAAGGAGGTAGACCGGGTCCAACGACCCATATATTATGTTAGTAAAATCTTGCAGGGAGCAGAGACAAGGTACCCGCAGATAGAAAAGCTAGCGAACGCACTGGTGATAGCAGCACGGAAACTCCACCCGTACTTCCAGGCTCACACCGTCATCGTCCTGATCGACAAACCTCTGTGACAAGTTTTACTCAAACCCGAGGTTTCCGGCAGACTGACGAAGTGGGCCATCGAACTCAGCGAGTACGATCTCCAGTACAAGCCAAGAACTGCCATTAAGGCCCATGCCTTGGCAGATTTTATCGCAGAATGCACGTTTAGCATCGAAGCCCCTGAGCCAGTTGAGCCTGAGATCCCCAGTTCGGGCGAACTCGGAGCTCCCAAGCCAAACGAGTCCGAACCCCGTGAAGTAGCAGCCAGTGTGGCATCCCTCCTGGTTAGACCAAGCACGAACTGGGATGAGGAGCCCTGGATCCTTCACGTAGATGGCTCCTCGAACCAACAAGGCAGCAGGGCTGGAATAGTGCTACACGGCCCGAGCGGAACAAAACTGGAATAGGAACTACGCTTTGAGTTCGCGGCATCCAACAACGAGGCGGAGTACGAGGCACTGATAGCCGGGCTAAACCTAGCGCACAAGGTTGGAGGAAAGCACATGGTTATCTGCAGTGATTCCCAGCTCGTGGTCAACCAAGTTACAGGCGAATACGAAGCGCGTGAGCTCACAATGATTGCATATCTGGCAAAAGTAAAGGAGGCTCTGCTCAACTTCCATCCACACTTCATCAAGAAAATCCCGAGGTCAGAGAACGCTGAGGCCGACGCCCTGTCCCGACTAGCTAGCACGAGCCACAACACCAGGAGAACCATGTACGTAGAGGACTTACCTCGGCCCAGCATTCTCGGTGGGGCAGAAGAGGTCGCTCCCGTCACTGAAGCAGAGCCGAGCTGGATCGACCCACTCGCGAGCTTCCTACTAGACGGAACCCTCCCCGCGGACCGCAACGCAGCCAAGAGGGTGCAGCGCCAGGCAGCCAAATACGTCATGATAGACGAACGGTTGTACCGACGATCCTACACGCTCCCCTACCTGCGATGCTTGCGCCCAGCCGAAGCCGAGCTGGTACTCCGCGACACCCATGAAGGCTTGTGCGGTGGACACCTGGGGGGTAGAGCCCTCGCCCAAAAAGCACTTCGACAAGGATACTACTGGCCAATGATGAAGACAGAGGCAATCGAGCTCGTCAGAAAATGCGACAAGTGTCAGAAGCATGCCAACATCCACCACCAGCCCGCTACCGACCTCAAATACCTCACCAGCCCATGGCCCTTCGCCCAATGGGGCATCGACCTCCTGGGGCCATTCCCACCAGCGACAGGCGGGAGAAAATTCCTAGTGGTGGCAGTAGATTACTTCACAAAGTGGATAGAAGCTGAACCCCTGGCAATAGTTACAGCCCGAAACATACAGAACTTCTTTTGGAAGAACATTGTATGTCGCTTCGGGCTACCTCGAGTACTGATCTCCGACAACGGTAAACAGTTCAAAGATATCAAGTTCCAAGAATGGTGCCAAAGTATGGGAATTAGTCAGAACTTCACGTCGGTCGCACACCCGCAGGCAAATGGCCAAACAGAAGTAATGAACAAAGCCATCCTCCGCGGACTGAAAGCACGATTAGACCGAGCCAAAGGTTTGTGGGCAGACGAACTACCAAGTGTTCTATGGGCTCACCGAACCACGGAAAAAACCGCCACAGGAGAGACCCCCTTTAACCTCACCTATGGCATCGAGGCAGTGATCCCGGCGGAAATCGAAGTGCCTACGTTGCGACTAGAAGCGTACGACGAACAGACGAACGAGGGCGACTTACGCACCAACCTCGACCTACTGGACGAAGTGAGAGACCTCGCGCACATCCGAACTGCGGCCTACCAACAAAAGGTAGCTCGGTATTATAACGCGCGAGTAAAGAAGAGAAACTTCCGAGTCGGCGACCTGGTTCTCCGTAAGGTCATGGTGCCCGAACCCGGCGTAGGGAAACTTGGACCAAACTGGGAAGGACCCTACAGAGTAAAGAAAGCACTCAGTGGGGGAGCATACGAGCTCGGAACCCTAGAAGGAAAGCAAGTACCCCGAGCATGGAACGTCGTCAACTTAAGAAGATACTACCTATAAACCACCAAGTTAAGTACCCCGAAGCCTAGGTAGAAAACGAACTGGACCGAAATGGTCAGTTCGGCAAAAAACGTAGCTCGAAGACAGGACAACTAGCACTTGAACAAAAAGCCATTTCATTTCAGATAAAGGTGTTAGAAAACGAACTGAAGGACCGAAATGGTCAGTTCGGCAAAAAACGCAGCTCGAAGAGAGGACAACCAACACTTGAACAAAAAGCCATTTCATTTCAGATAAAGGTGTTAGAAAACGAACTGAAGGACCGAAATGGTCAGTTCGGCAAAAAAACGCAGCTCGAAGACAGGACAACCAACACTTGAACAAAAAGCCATTTCATTTCAGATAGAGGTGTGTACATTCAAAAAAAAAAGCCATTTTACAAGCCAGGGGCTACTTCATCATTATCAGAAGCCACTTTAACAACACCCGAAGGACCTGCCTCCCCCTCGGAGTCCGGTTCGGCATCCGCAGCATTAGCCATCTCTTGAGTAATGCGCGAAGTGGATATGGCACTGGTATCGAGCTCGGGGTACGTATTCCGGATCATCCACCGGCTTAGCTTGAAACCCCTCCTGTAGGAGTCCACCATCAGATCATCGAAATCTGGCGAAGCAATATAATCACTGACAGCTTTCTTCTTCACGTCTTCGATGCCTTGAGAGAAGATCTGAGTCCTCTCCTTGATATCCTCCTGAAGATACTCAACCTGGTGCTGCAGGTTCAGCTTCAATTCCGCCATATGCTTCACCACCACTCCCATGGCCTCGACATCTCTCTGAGAGCTCGCCTGCCTAGACCACGCGAGGCGAGCAGCAGCCTTAGCAGCACGAGCAGCCTCCTCGGCAGCTCGCGCCTGCCTCGAGCATCTCTCCACTTGGTTCGCTAAGGCATGAATAGAAGAGTTCACCTATCAAAGGAAAACGGGATCAAAGGAACGAATAGAAGAATAAAAGCCGAAGAACTCTAAAGAAGGGAGCACTTACCACCATAGCATGAGTAACGGCACGGCATGCCACTTGGTGCAGAGGGAGCTTGGTCCACGCCGCAACTTCCTCGGGAAACATCGCCTCTTTACTCCGTTGAAGAGCATGAACAGGCGACAACACGCTCCTGAAGTCCCCCGGGGCCTCCGATCCCGACGGCCCAGCTCGCGTATGGGCAGACTCGGAGTAAGCGGGAGCCCCTGTGTGTGTGGTTTCGGCATAAGGAGCCCCTGCCGGCTCCTGCGTAGGAGAAACCATCTCGGGCTCCTCCGCCGGATAGTCTGGCACCTCGGGCTCCGCACCCTGGGGTGGTTCGGCGCGAGCTCGCTTAGCCACCCGTTTTCTTCTCTTCATGCCCTGGAACAAGTGCCCACCTCGGGTCCCTCGAGAGTCCATCCTACCTGCGAAAAGGAGTTCGGCATCAGTAAGACACGTAAAAGAAGAGCAAGACAGGATCGCTAGGGAAAGAACCTACCCGAACTCAGGCCCGCAGCAATAAGCTTGGCCTCCGTCAGATACCGTTGACACTCCAGCCCAAGCCGCGCCCATTGCCGGAGGCCCTTCGCCGTCTCCTTATCGAGTGTGACGTCGGAGTCGGGAGCGGCCATCCCCCAGCCGGTCTGAAACAGCCACCCCAGCGCACTTCGCACCCCGAAATAGTCCCGCTTCCACGCCGGGACCTTATTAGGGAGTCCGTGTAAGAGCTTGAAGCCTGGGCGAGGAGACAGGCAGTATGCCCGCCTACGCCCAGGAAGGGGACCCGCTTGCTTTTTCAGCATTAAAATAGAGGAAAAAATCTCCAGATCCAAAGGAAAGTTCTCGTCACAAAATAAGGAGATCGTCCCCACTAAGTTCCTAATGGAGTTCGGGTGAATCTGGCCGACCGTCACACCGAAGTGGTTTAGAACCTCGACGAGAAGAGGAGGAAAGGGCAGTTGCAGCCCCGCAGCAAGCTGTTCCCGGAAAATCATGATCTCATCAGGACCGTGTTCCCAAGGGAAGCTACCCGTAGGGATGAAGTAGGCGTGCTCCCCGGGCAAGTCGTAGTAGTCTATGAGGGATTGAAGTCCCTCAGGCGTCATAGTCGAAGGGTCGGACTGATCTACAACCCGGCCACGGCGGGAGATGGACGCCGACCTACCCGAAGCACCTCGGGCTGTAGGCTCAACCCCTTCCTCGGGACCTACATCGGGCTCACTTGAACTACCGGGGGACGCAAATTGGTTCGTAGAACCTACATCGGACCCGCTTGAACAGTCTGAACCCTCCGAACTAGACATCAGAGAATGGAACGGTATTCCAAAAGCACTCACCCGGGAAGAAGACTGAAGTAGACCACAAAAGCTCGAACAAGCAAGGAACCTGGGACGCGAGCTGAAGAGCCTGGACGCGAACTGAAACTTAGGCGCGAGCTCAAGAGGTACAACAGTAGCAAGGACGGGGGCCCCCCCTCCGCGTGCTATTTATATCGACAGCGGCCGGAAAGCAACGGCCCAGATCGAAGCCAATCCAATGGCCCACAGCCGCGCTAAACCGCACGTCTTCCGAGGCCAATCAACGCACGTCTTTTCGAAACTGACGAGGCGTCGCGCACGTCCTGTTAGAGGACGGGTGTCAGCACGCACCTTCTCGAAACTGACGGGGTGTCGGCGCACGTCTCCTCGCAATAAAAGCGTCTGCAGCCCAACTCTCGAATGACTGCCGTCACGTCTCCCAAACGCGCGCCCTTTTTTGAAAATCAAATTAAAGCGAGCGCCCTCAGCACAGACCAAAACCCTCCTGCTACCTTACGAACTCCCCGCGCCAAGACAGGACCCTTGTCGCAGGGAGTGGGGGGCAATTGATGAAGGGGAATTTGGCCCGACCTCGCAATCACCCGACACGTGGCAAAAGCAAAAAGTAGCGAAGTCCAAGCTCACTACCGAGCCCGAACTCCAGACCGCTCTACTAGGAGCCCGAGCTCCCTACGAAGAGTCCGAGCTCCCTACTGGGAGTCCGAGCTCCCTATTAAGAGCAAGCTCCCTATTAAGAGTCCGAGCTCCCTATTAAGAACCCGAGCTCCCTACTGAGAACCCAAGCTCCCTGCAAGGAGCACGAACTATATTGGGCCCCAAGCCTCACAAAGTTGTGACCCGAGCTGGCCCATGGCAGCTCGGAACACTCCCCAAACCGAACTCAAGACATCTCGCTCGCCACTCCAACACTTCGCTTCTGAAACACCAGGCTGACCAAACGTACCTGACACCAAGGACGTCCATATCCAAGGGCGACGCACCTGACTGATTTGGGATCTGACGCCTGACAGCCGCACTTCAAACGGCCTCCTGCTACCGCCACCTGCCACCGTCGTTGCTAGCCGCAGAGACGGCTCTGACAAAAGGAGCAGTGGCGGTTCTGTCCGGCCAGAGGAAATGACATCCGAACTGGCAGGAGTTCAGAAGTAATCATGCTCGATCTGACGAAGCCTGGAAGTGAGTGCGCGAGGTGGTTATAAAAGGCTCCTACCCCCCAGGAACGAGGTATGCTAACTTTTGCGCTATCTGGTCTATCTTGCCTTTGAAAGACTCTAACTTGAGCTTCGGAGCCCTTACATCGGGTTCTCCCCGGAGCTTCTCTTCTCCTTCCGTTTCAGGTCCCTGCCACTCAGTTCAGAGGCAAGATCGTTGACAGTTAAGATCGGCCGGATTGTGCATCATCAGTTGGTGATGGATAAATCTATATAAATATATTAAGCTGAAATGTTTACATAAAAAGGAGGATGAGGAAAATAGAATCTAACAGTATTTTTTGCATTTTTTCTTAGAAATTATAAGAATGCCACTCTCTACCAATTCTCTCTTTCTTGTTTTTTCTTTCAAATTACAAGAATTCCACTCTCTTGCTTTTTGTTTTAAATTACAATAATACCACTCTCCTATCAATTCTCTCTCTTTTTCTTATAAATTACAAGAATGCCACCCCTCTCTTTCTCTCCTTATAAATTACAAGAATGCCATTCTCTCTCTCTCTCTCTCTCCAACTAAGGGAGATTTTAGCTCAGCATCTTGACTACTAGGGGACCTACAATCAAAGGTAATCTAGTTCGAGCCAAGCCGAGCTCGAACTTCTAAGCTCAAGCTCAAGTCTCTAATTCGAATCGAGCTCGAGCTAGACGACACCTCGATCAGTGAGGGAGACCTCAGCTCGGCACCTCAATCACTAAGGGAGATCTCGGCTCAACACCTCGACAATTGAGGGAGACCTCAGTTAGGCACCTTGTCAATTAAGGGAGACCTTAATTCGACACCTCGCCTATTAGGGAAACCCCAGCTTGACACTTCAATAGTTGAGGGAGACCTTGATTTGGCACCTTGGCTTGGAACCCCGATTGCTTGAGAAATCTACAATTAAAAATAGCCGAACTTACATTTTTAAACTTTCGACTTAAGTCTCTAATTCAAATCGAGCTCGAGCGTGATACTTTATGACCGAGCCCCGCAGGCCCCCTCTGCTAAATGTAATGAAGATGAGATTTTGGCTCGTTTGGAAGCTAAGGGACGAGCTAACGGCCGTCCCGTTAGCCACGCACGAGGGAAGAGGGAATTCGTGCGTCTAGACATGTTGTGCGCTCCCATTTGTGTGGGGCGTTTGTGCGGCGCAAATTTAAAGTCAATTATTTCGATGCTCTTTTTCTAGGATTGCCTCGAAGCTTCTCGAAATGGCATCAGGGTTCAAGGAAACAGGAACTACATACTGAGTACTTCAGTTCTTCTACATAAACCGTCGCCGATGTGCCACCTGTTAAGCAAGCGAGTGTCGACGGACGAATTCACGGTCTTCCTGTTAAATTTACGAATTACGAGATTGAGATGGAGAAGATCAAAGAACTGCGATCCATCAGAGCCCTGATCGTCAACAAGATCGATCGCAGCGAGCTCAAGGAGGGTGATCACATCTACTGCTGGAGATCACACCTTTACCTCTACGCCCACCACGGTACGTCTAATTTTAACCTTTTCTCTCCTTCTCTTTTCTCTCTGCGTTTCAATGCTTCTCTTAAGTCATGGTGGATTTGCAATTTGCAGGGATATACATCGGCAACGAACAAGTCATTCACTTCACTCCGGCGAGAGGCGGAAATTCCTCGCATTTCGCCGCCGCCTCCTGGGATGCCTCCAGCAGTGTTCCTGGATTTTCGTGCCCAAAATGTGACAACTCCAGCCGTGACCGTGAGGGAGTCTGCAAGTGTTGCCTGGATTGCTTTCTGCTGGGCGGTGAGCTCTGCCGCTTCCAGTACAACGTCTCCCGAGCTTTCTTGCTCTCCAGGATCCGTGCAGGAACCTGCAGCCATGCTAAATCCAGCCCTCCTGCTCTGATCCTGCACCGCGCCAAGTACCTCCTGGAGCGTAATGGGTTCGGGAGGTACCATTTGCTTAATAGGAACTGCGAGCACTTCGCGATCTACTGCTCGACGGGCTTGATGGTGCAGAAGCCCCGTGAGATCGGACAGGTTGGGGCCTTGAGGGGCTTTCTTGAGAAGCTCTATCAAAGCGGGAAGCTCAGGGCCTTCTGCGTCTTCCTCCGCAACGGTTTTCACAACGGACGAGTGGCGTCTGTTGTTACCTTTCTGCAGACCCTACTGGGACTAGGAGGTGTGACGATTGGGGACGTGCTCGGTAGCAAACCTGAAGAGAATGTAGCGGAGCTTGTTGAGGGGCTTTTCAGCAAGGGCAATCCCTCAGAGGCCATTAGACAGCAGCTTGAGAGCATCGTTGCAGATCTTGTCCAGCTCCTTGGTGGGAGTAACAGCAAGATCAGGAAGCTCGGCGCTCTTGCTAATGCTTCTGCTCTGCCTATAAATATTTATTCCAGTTTTGTTGGGGTGGTTATTTGCTACAGTGTCGCCCGCTATCAAGCAGACATTGGGATTCGTAAGGATGTTCGTGATTCGTAAGGAACACGAAGGAGAAACCCACTTGATGTCTTTTAAACAGAAACCACTTTGCCTGTTTGGTGATTGCCTATGGAGGTTTTGAGCGCCGATTGCTGCTTCTTTTCCAGAAGCATGCAATGTATGTGCTTGTCTCTATAGTTTTATGCTTTTGGGTAATGTCTTGTTATAAACTTAATTGGCCAATACATTCTCTAGGTCTGTTTTTTCTTGGACTTCTGATTCTGTTTGTATCTCTGATCTGTTAGGCCTTCACTAAAGTCTTTAATTTTGTAGTGGAAGAAGAAATATTATCCTGATTTAGTGATCATATGGCTGAAGCAAAATTTTTTTGTCATTGTGGTTTGCAATTGCATTGAGCAGAACAGAAACCATGAACAACTGAAATCCGAGAAAAGAACGGGAATTGAAATAATGGTCAAGAGGAGCAGTCTTGTGTTTCTGAAATGGAATAAAGAACTCTTAAGAATATAGAGTTCGAAAAGGAGAGAGGTACATGCATTTGGGTTTCTCAGTACTCGTCGTTCGCTTTCTGTTGCTTGATGTTCATTAAGTTCATTTCATTTCAGTTAGTTAATTAGTTAGTTACAGGGGGCAAATAACCAAAAATTTGGTTCTAACCCTGCCAAGAAGATTGTTTATATGTCTTAAGAAAATTAACAATGTTCTTGAAACAATTATGGAGGGAAACCATTCTATTAAGAATGTTGGGGGTATGCCATACTATTGGGAATGTGAATGGGATTCTAATTCCGCCAACCAAATAGTTGGATCCATTCTGATTTAGATTCCAGACCCCCTTCCCATGAACCAAACAGGCCCTAGGTGTTGATATTTTCGCACGGATGGAACAAATTTTCACCATTTGAATCTGAATCAACATTGCTTTGAAGAGGAAATAGCTTTGGGGTGACATTGTTAAATCAGGATACTACAGTTTCCTTAAGGGCTATGTCAATTTGATGCAGACTTGTAAGCTAAGGGCTACTTATAGGGTTCAATTGTTTATGTGGAAGGCATATTGGGGAAGTGTAAATATTAAATAATATATTTAGTAAAAGATTATACACCTACTAGTAATTAATTTTGTAATTCTTGTTGAATGTAGAGCAATCTACAGGATGGTATTCCCAATTTATTTAACTTTGGAAGAAAAATAAAAGTAATTAAGTAATTATTATTGAGTAGTATTGTTTAAAATTTAATAAAATACTTGATGGTGTACGATCTGGCGTTCTTTACTAGCAGATAGTTTAAATGTTGGGCTGGTGAGGTTGCCTAGTCGAGTTGCAAAGAAACAATCAGAGTGTTTGGGTTGCTTTAATTACTCGGGGTGAACACTTTGATACTTAAGTTAGTGAAGAGAGTTTGTAAGTTAGAAAGTGAGAGAGATAGTATGATTGAGAGCTAAATCGCACTTACCTTTTTCTAAGAATAGGATGCCCTTATATAGGCACAGGTTGTGGTGGGTTTCACGTAGAGTGCCCGAGATCATCGACTCGCCTGGTTAGGTGGTGGTTTCACACCCGGAGGTGGACTTCTTGTAAAGTGATAATGCTTATCTGGTTACCTCCAAAGCAGGTGGGGTAGGAGTCAGTTTTGTTGACGTGTCTATGTGAACCTAGAGGAGTTGGGGATGACAACCCGCTCGTGGATGAGGTTGCCCGTCACGCCATGCATGCCACCAACTGGGCCTCGGTTTGGTTGGCAGAGGCAGGTTGCCTCTTACATTGACCTAGCACCTTTCGGGGCGTATGTAGGTTGTCTTACCGAGGTGGGGTCAAGAAGGTCAAAATGGGTGCGAGGTGTTTGACGTGTTCCCGAAGTCGATGGTTACGTGGTGTTGAGGTGTCGTACGATGGTTCTGAGGTGCCATGTGTCGTGATGTCACTAGAGAACTAAATCACCTCTCACCAATTGCTCCCACTCTCGAGTCGACATCGATTCGGCGAAGGGAATAGTTCATCATGGATCCTCGGCCCAGAATGATTGGTTTGATCGGTCTTCTGTTAGTTTGGTCTGCTCGCCCGAATAAGTCTAGCAAGTAAGGTTGTGCGTGCGGTGAATTCAAACTTCAATATGAGTGCGCAAATTCAAAATTTGAATTTAAACTTGGAAATTGGAATTGCGTGCCCCCCTGTGGATCGTTGGATTGAGTGCATTTTGGTTGTTGGTTGTTTGTGCCCCTTCGCTATAAATAGGGGGGCCCTCAATGGGTTCCATTTGCACTGTTTTGAGCTTTTGGCAAGTAAAGCGAGAGGTTGGTGGTGAGACTTGTAGCGAGGCCACTTGCAAATCGACAAAGATTGTTTGGGTAGGCAGGGCTGATCATTTACTCCAATACGCCGGTGAGTCCCACTCTATTTTTATTTGTCTTCAAGTGAATCAGAGAGGGAGCCTTCCCAGTCTACTCGAGCCAAGGAAGGGGCCTCAATTCAAGAATGACGGGGTTCCCAAATAGGGTTCTCAACCTCTAAACACGAGCCGTAGACAGGTTCTCAGTTTGGACCTACTGAGTTGAGCAAGGAGGAGATCATAGGCCTAATCTCTACTTTTTAGATTCCGAAACCCTTTGATTGAATCCTTCAAGGCCCGAACCAAATTTTTTGGAGTCACAGCCAAGCCAAGGTCTGCGTCTTTAGGGGGCTCTGATTGTTGGCCTCCAGTTTCTCCTCTATCCTTTCATTTATGAGATTCTCAACCATTATGGTGCTTCTTTGGGTTAGCTCCATCCTAACTCCATTAGGGCGATAGTAGGAACTATATCGGCTTGTTATCATCTTGATTTTCCTTTAGACATAGAGATCTTCTCAGGATTGTCAAATAAAGAGGATTCCCCACGAGCCCTACTATTTTTACTTGAGCTACCGGCATAGCTATACTCCTAGGTGGCTTCTCGACCAAGGTGAGGCATTGGAAGAATATGTATTTCTTCCTCTCTTAAGAGAACTGCTAGCCTATGGGCACAACCTCACAATGTGAGTTGATGAGAGGCTTTAATATCGAGTTTGATGAGGCATTATGCACAGAGGTTCAACACCTCGTAGCTCGACGATTAATGATCGATCGAGTTTGATGAGGCATTGTGCAGAGAGGTTCAACACCTCATAACTAGATGATTAATGATCGATAAATTTTTAGCCGAGCCAATGTTTGTGCAAGCTGCTTTGAGCCCTATAGGAGACACCACCAAACATATCATGTTCTCAATAGGAGACATTGTCAAAGAAGAAGAATTATCCAAAGGAGTTCAATATAGCCAAGGAAGCATATTTACATGATGAGAGAAAATGCATAGAGAAGCAAGCAGCAGCAATGGACCATTATTTTTTGGACACATTTTTTTTAGATCATGGTCATTACATGACTCTGATACATTAGTATTTGTGGAGTGCTAGTAAATGAGTTTATGCAACTGTTGTTAGTTGGATGAAGATCAGGAGCATGGTTCACAAGTTTCCAATTCAATGGGACACTCTTTCCTCCCATTTGCAATTTGAGAGAGTTGAATTTAGACTTTAAGCCAGATGATGATATCAGTGTTGGTTCTCCTAGGTTGCTCTAAGAATTTCTGTGTGGCATGTCTCCCAATCATGAAGGGTTATGAGCTCAACTACCTCTTCAAATTTTAGCTCCAACAACTGCAGATATTAACTGAACAATCTGTTTTGCCTTGTCATGAAAATTTGATTAGTCATATTCTCTCATTTGTTATTTGTCAATTTCCTGAAAATTATACAAACTACGAAGACCTTTTGTATTTCATACCTAGATGGGACATAATGCATATATATGTATTTGACCTCTCAAAGATCTGAAACTTTGGCATTTTTTTTGCACTAAAAAGAAAAAAAAGTAAGGCAATAACAACATTTATGTTGCAGAGGCTACCATGTCTAGGCAACTTTATGTTAGTCTGAATCCATTTTGCATGAATCAATTTTCCTCTCTTTTGTGTTTTATACATCGTTTATGCTCCTGGTTCAATTTTGCATCTAATTAATAATTGACACGTAGGTTGTTCGGACAAGCACATGTAGGTTCAATTTCGCAAGACTCTAGACTCGCTTGCATTTGAACTCACTTGAGCTTAATTGCAGGCTGAACATCTTTAAAAAGCATGGATCTGTCTCGCTTTTCAAATTCACAATAGGCAAAGATTTTTGAACATCTTTAAAAATTAGGCCCTTGTAGCTAGTAGCTCATCAAGTTAATTTTGGGGTTTTATTGTTTGGATTCAACAAAGGTTCTAGCATTAAATATGTTTGGCTCAACTTACTTGGCATTGTTGTTGGAGATCTTTGGTGTTTATGGTGTTGGAGAAAGAGAGAGTTCAAGTGGTGTTCATTATAACTGAATACTTGTGGCTTCAATTGTATTCATTTGTCTTCAGGATTGTATTGTGAAAAAGTAGACATTCCACTTTTAAATCCTTTTTGTCTTACACACCCAAGGTTGGGCAGCCGCCTTGGTGATTGGACATGAGAGAGAGTGTGAGCTACTATCTCCTTCAACTCCCTGTTTTGTAAGTTCAAGTTTTGCATAAGAGGGCTATTATCCCGTTCACCTCCTAGTCCGAGGTTGGGCAACAACCTTAGAAACCTATAGACTATCTTCTAGAAGAAATCATACCTATGACTTGTTGAATATGTTAAAACATGATAGAAGCTTTTCATTGATCCAATTATGTTGGTGCTTCCAGAGATGTCATATCGGATTGAGTTGTGGAGACTAATTGCCATTATATATGTAGTGAGCAATTGAGCATTAAAGGGATCCTTGGAATTGGATATATGTATTTGACATATATCCTTGGACATGAACATGTGATTTATCTCCTTTTTTATATGTATTTGACAATGTAGCTTCAGCCATCTTGGGAATTGATTGCAAGAAATTGGTTGCTGTCGAACGTTTTACGAAACAAGGAAATAGATGACATTTGACGATTCTGTTGGACATGAAGCTAGATTTGCATTATGGGTGATAAAGCTCTTCTGAAATCTAAACCCTTTTGAGTCAATTGAATTTGAATTTGTACAAAGGGTAGCTAGTTTTGTAGCTGAGTTGTTATTGTACAGTCTTGTGGGGGATCATGGTGTAGAAGGAAGATTCTCTAGTGATCTAGTTGGTTTTTTGCATATAGGTGTAAATTGGATTGTGTAGGGCTAGCATGATACGACTTTGCCTGTTGCCCGTGCTTGGTGGGTTGTGCCATGCTGGTCCATAGGCCATGTTGGGCCATGCTTGCCTCTTCTGGGATACTTTAGAGGTCAAGCATGGCACGAGCCCAAGCGGGTCAAGCCTGGCCTTGAGAGTCATATTTAAAAAATAATAAAAAAATATAATGAAAAATTTAAAATAAATTAATAAAATAGATAAAAAATTGAAAAAATCTTAAAATTATATATATATATATATTAATGTATTATATATTATTATAAATATCATATATATCATATTATTATATAAACATGCGTGATTTTTATGTGAAATATCATTTTATAGTTTGTTGCTATTTTAATGTTTTTAGGGTTATTATCTGTGTGATAACAAAGAACGACATGAAGAAGATGGGCAAAAGATTTTGAAGATGGCTCCTGAAGAAGTCAAGATTTTCTTGTATGCAACTAATAGTCGAGATTACTTGTTCCTGATGGTATAAAACTTTGGTGTTTCAGCTGGTTGTAAGGACCATTCTTGATCTAGACAAAGCAGAAACCTTCTTATGGCTGTTCTTTTGGATATTCAGGTTCATCTGGGGCACGTGTTGGAGATATGTGTTTTAAGAGAGTCTTGTGGCTTATTCTTGTCCTAATTGATCTTACAAATAAGGAAGCTTTTCCTTTCTTACTGTTGCCAAGATTGTTTTAGATGCATGAATGAAAAAAAGCTTGTTGAATGTGACTTTTTGGTGCCTTAAAATTGTGTGAAGGGAATCAAAGTGAGAATGTGGAATTTGTCTCATGATGTAACAAGTGCAAGTTATTGCTCTCTATTTGTCTTTGTAGTTTCAGTGTTTAAGTAAAGTGGTTTTAGTTAGGTTCTGTTGGGCATTTCTCTCTGGAGTCTGTTAAATTCAACGCCTGTTAAGGTTGCAAGAGATTTAGACTCATAAGTTACAGTGAACTCCTTAGACATGTCAGGCTCAAGATTTTGATGCATCAAGGGAAGGAACATATGATTAATATGGAAGAGATGATAAATCTCATAGTATAGTAGAGCGAGGGAAAGGGCACAAGTTTACTTTAAAGGAGGGGATGCGAGGGAATGAATGGCCTAAATTGGCCTAAGTTTACTCAAGTATGGTGGTCTCTAACTATTCAATATTTTCCAGAATGCTTTTGGAGATTTATAAGAATGACATATTGTGTTCCTGGATTCCTTTTTCAATCTAGCATTCTTGCCAACTATATATTACTCATCTCAACTGAACTCAAGAGATCTTTGTCTCAAATATATGGAATTGGCTACATAAATCTGTATATGTGCCTGTTTAGTCTGTATTGGAAGTGTGTGAATGTGACTATATGTATCTAAGTTTAGTATGTATTGGAAGTGTTGATAAATGGTTTTTAATTTGTGAATGGTGTAATGCATAATATGTTAAACTCAAGAAAAATTTCAGTTAACATAAATTCCATTTTCATCTTCACTGAACTTTTACTCTTTCATCTCTCAAAAGCAACAATCAGTCTCAAACCTTGCCAAGGTAAACTAAGCTCTTTCATAGTTATTGGTAATTTATCATTGTATTGATAACATGCTGCAGAGTGCAGAATCTGTTGAGTGACAATAAAAGCGAAATCATTACTGATGGCAATCACACGAGCTCAAAGGTAGTTAGTTGATCCTTCAAGATGAAAATACGGGCATTCGCCATAAAGCTATCACAACATTGTCATTATTGGTTTCATTTTATGTTGTCAACATGATGAATTTGGTTATTTTCTTTTGTAGGGCTTGTTGTTGATGGAAGGAACATAAGTTCTAAGGCAACCATCAAGAAAGGCAAAGGGGATCTTGGCAACCGGAAAGGTCTTGGCAACACCACCAAACATATCATGTCCTCAATAGGAGACGTCGTCAAAGAAGAAGAATCATCGAAAGGAGTTCAATATAGCCAAGGAAGCATATTTACATGACGAGAGAAAATGCATAGAGAAGCAAGCAACAACAATGGACCATTATTTTTTGGACACATTTCTTTTAGATCATGGTCATTACATGACTCTGATACATTAGTTTTTATGGAGTGCTACTAAATGAGTTTGTGCAACTGTTGTTAGTTGGATGAAGATCAGGATCATGGTTCACAAGTTTCCAATTCAATGGGACACTCTTTCCTCCCATTTGCAATTTGAGAGAGTTGAATTTAGACTTTAAGCAAGATGATGATACCAGTGTTGGTTCTCCTAGGTTGCTCTAAGAATTTTTGCGTGGCATGTCTCTCAATCATGAAGGGTTATGAGCTCAACTACCTCTTCAAATTTCAGCTCCAACAACTGCAGATATTAACTGAACAATCTATTTTGCCTTGTCATGAAAATGTAATCAGTCAATTTCTCTCATTTGTGATTTGTCGATTTCCTGGAAATTAAACAAACTACGAAGACCTTTTGTATTTCATACCTAGATTGGACATAATGCATATATATGTATTTGACCTCTCAATGATCTGAAACTTTGGCATTTATTTGCACTAAAAAGAAAAAATAGTAAGGCAATAACAACAATTATGTTGTAGAGGCAACCATGTCTAGGCAACTTTATGTTAGTCTGAATCCATTTTGCATGAATCATTTTTCCCCTCTTTTGTATTTCATACATCCTTTATGCTCCTAGTTCAATTTTGCATCTGATTAATAATTGACACGTAGGTTGTTTGGACAAATACACATAGGTTCAATTTTGCAAGACTCCAGACTCGCTTGCATTTGAATTCACTTGAGCTTAACTGCAGAGCAAACTCCTAGGTGGAAGTCACAAATCCCAGATTTGCTTGAGCCTTGCCTGAATGGGGTTTTTTCTTGAGAAGGATAGAAATATTTGACCCACGATTTGACAAGCATTACGGTTTTGTATTAGATTTGAGTCTTAAAACATTGATTTACACAGAAAAAATGGGCAAAAAAATAATGATCCAAACATTACCAAATAAGATATTTACCATTATTAATTACTCAATTTTCATGTTTAAAAGAACTGATATTTAGCCATCACCATTCTAGACTCTAGAGGATACAGGCTTTGGTCCCACCAAATGGGCTTAAATTATTCCCAAGTTATAGTAAATGGACTTATACTCCCCTACTGTTTGCAAAATCCTTTAGGGGGTGTTCTTGGTTTGGATTTTGAGAGGGAGGAAAGTTGGTCAAACCAATAAACACATGTTCTTTTTTCAAATTTATGTGGGGAACAGGAAAAGTTTATTTTCCTGGGTATTTCCTAGGTGGGTAAATAACTTTCTCCGAGCACTTCGCGATCTACTGCTCGACGGGCTTGATGGTGCAGAAGCCCCGTGAGATCGGATCTGTTGCGGCCTTGAGGGGCTTTCTTGAGAAGCTCTATCAAAGTGGGAAGCTCAAGGCCTTCTGCGTCTTCCTCCGCAATAGTTTCCACAATGGACGAGTGGCGTCTGTCGTTGCCTTTCTACAAACCCTACCGGGACTAGAAGGTGTGACGATTGGGGATGTTTTCGGTAGCAAACCTGAAGAGATTGTAGCGGAGCTTGTTGAGGGGCTTTTCAGCAAGGGCAAACCCTCAGAGGCCATTAGACAGCAGCTTGAGAGCATCGTTGCAGATCTTGTCCAGCTCCTTGGTGGGAGTAATAGCATGATCTAGAAGCGCGACGCTCTTTCTAATGCTTATGCTCTGCCTATAAATATTTATTCCAGTTTTGTTGGGGTGGTTATTTGCTACAGTGTCGCCCTCTATCAAATAGACATTGGGATTCACAAGGATGTTCGTTTGGTTGAGGTTGAGCAACTGGTTGTCGAAATGAAGGCAGCAGAAGGTGGTGCTGAATCCATATAACTACTGGTTGAGGAGATTGAGTGCATGGGATGCCTTGGGAACACGAAGGAGAAACCCACTTGATGTCTTTTAAACAGAAACCACTTTGCCTGTTTGGTGATTGCCTATGGAGGTTTTGAGCGCCAATTGTTGCTTGTTTTCCAGAAGCATGCTCATCTATTTCAGATGCAATGTATGTGCTTGTCTCTATAATTTTATGCTTTTTGGTAATGTCTTGTTATAAACTTAATTGGCCAATACATTCTTTGGGTTTGTTTTTCTTGGACTTCTGATTCTGTTTGTATCTCTGATCTGTTAGGCCTTCAGTAAAGTCTTTAATTTTGTAGTGTATTGGACGAAGATAAGAAGACTTGCGAGAGTCCACTCGTGAAAGTCCCGGCTTTGTATGTTACAGAAGAGTCCGGAGAAGAGTCTCGGATTTGTACATGTACTAATATAGGAAGTCTTTTTACTCTTTGGATTAGGAAGTTTGTTTTAGAAAGTTTTGGGGAGCAAGGAACTCCACCACTGTTTGTATATATATACCATAAGGATCAATGGAACAGACACACCTTTGGCTTCCAAAATTTTATCATGGTATCAGAGCTAGGATACTATTCGTTGCGCGACCGACGGTTATCATTGCTGTGTTTGCAGAGTTTCTTGATGGCAGCAGAACTTGACGTTTCTCTGCTCTTGATGGTGGCAGAACTTGACGATCCTCTATTTCTTCAAGGACTGTAGCTCATCTCCTTCGCATCCGAACACACCTCACAGTCTACTATACCATTGCTTTTCGGCACGTGCTCTCTCGCCCCCTCGTATCCGTATCTATCCTCGTATTCTGGATACGGGGACGGCGATACCAGGCCGGCGTCACGCCGAAGGAAAATATTTTCCGGAGGAGGTGCTTTCTTCTGCGTGGAATCGATCGGATAAGGAGACAAATAATTTTCCTCTTCAAGGATTCCGGCGGAGAACTGGGTTTATGAGGATTTGGCAATATTGAACTGTTGTGATTCGTAGAAAGCGGAGACTCAAATAATTGGATCTGCAGTTTGCATGTGAAGCTGCATACTGTGTGATGATCTACAGTGTTTGGCATTATGTGTTTGGAACTAGCGTCGCCTGAGAGATTCCCAGGCGGTGACTTTGACGGTTTCCGTTGGATAAGCGAGACAAAGATCTGATTAGGCGAGATTACGATTTTCTGACTTAGGAACGATTGGAATTTCTTGAACTCCATAGACAGGTGAACGTTGATGTTGCCGAGATCTATTTCACGCTCCCCATTGAAGAACACGACTGGAAACAAAACCACAGTGGAATTGTCAATCACCGGATGTCGTCACTGCAGCCGTGGCATAAAGGAATCGCCGACTGCCAGATAAGATTATAAGCATGATCAATCAACTCCCTTCTCAAGATCTTCCTGGAAGGAGATTTTGGAATGGTATTGATGAAAGCAACTCGGCGTATCTTCTTATATGGGGCCATTTGTTCAACTACATAATCCAGTACCCTCAACGATATGATTTCTAGAACCTCGCACGAGAACCCCACCCACTGAAGTTCTTGGGCTCGCAATGCCGAGGATCCGCAACAAGTAGTGTTCGGTCGTACCTCACCAGAATGTCTTTGATCTCCATCTTCGACTGTCGTCTACGTACTTCTGGTAGAACGTAACCAATGCCTTGGCGATGCTCTGTCGAATTGCATATATCTGCGAGGTAATGGCGACGACCGTTTTGTTTCGACCAAAACATTGAATGGACTCTATCGGTCACCATGGCTGCCAACAATGACAGGAACGGTGAGGGCTCGAGTAAGTCTATTGGACCCTCTGGCGGATGTGGCTGAGGTACGACAAAGGCTCATACTGCACAGTCGTCAGCGGGGCGTGAGGTGGCTGCTAATGCAGTTGTGACTGGTGAAGACAGGACCGGACTAAACGGGCTTAATGACGAGCAATGGCAAACTCTTGTAAGCATGCTTAATTCTTACAAAACCAGAACTAACGGAAAACTCTCTGGTAAGAATTACTCCACTGAATGGATTGTTGACTCTGGGGCATCACATCACATGACAGGGAATTTAAATGTGTTTGTCGACACCCATGATGTTGCACCTTGTCCTGTTAGCTTACCCTACGGTGCGCACACCGAGGCCATGAAAGAAGACACTGTTAAACTTGGAAATAATTTTAAATTGCTGCACGTATTATATGTCCCAAAACTCAATTGCAATTTATTGTCAGTAGGTCGGTTACTTCGTGACAAAGATTGTATTGTGACGTTTACTAATAAGTTGTGTGTGATACATGACCGCATCTCGAGGACTCTGATTGGTGCGGGTGAACAGCTTGATGGGGTCTGTCTTCAAGGGTGTGGCACTAGTTCGTGCTTACAAGACAGATGGAATTGGATCATGCGATTTGTGGCATCAGAGATTGGGACACCCTTCTTATCAAACGGTTAGTTGCTTGGTGACGAGCTACCTGGTGACGAGCTCCCTAGTGGTGAGCTACTTGGTGACGAGCTCCCTGGTGGTGAGCTACTTGGTGACAAGCTCACTGGTGGTGAGCTACTTGGATGAGCTGCTGGGTGCGCTGCCTTGTTGGTGAGCCTCCTAGTGTAGTGCAACCCGACTGCCCTCTGCATGAGATGATCAGCTCCTCCTTGTAGTCGGCGGGAGCCGATGAACCTACGAGAACTGAATCAGAGGTCCTGGGGGTGTTTACCCAGCGGGGCCACTCCGATGGATAAGTTAGCACTCTGATAGTAGAGAGCTTGAAGATGATATTAGAGAAATGAGAGAGCTAGAGAGCAGGGGTTACCTCCATTTTTCATCATCCTCCCCTCTGGGGGGTTGGAGCTCTTATATAGTGGTGTCCTGACAGATTTGGCGTAACTGCGTTTGACTCTTTGTCGCAGTCGTTACTTGCCAGGGCTGAGTTGGTGGGCACAGGTAACCGTTGCAGGGTACGGCCCCGTCAGACATGAGGCATTGTTAGAGTTGACAGGCACGACGCTGCCTGGCCAGAGACGTGGGTGCAGTCTCCAGATCTGGCAGGTACGGTTGTCAGGTAGGAAATCTTCTTGCGATACGCCGAGCTGACCCTAAGTGGCGAGCTCTTCGTAAGATGCCAGGCTGCCTGTGGAGTGGCTAGTTGCCTATGCCGAGCTGCTTGTAAGTGGCGAGCTACCTATGCCGAGCTGCCTGTAAGTGCCTAGCTGCCCCTAAGTGGTGAGCTCTTCGTAAGACAAAATGGAAACTATAAAGCGAGAGCTTCAATTTCTAAAAAGTGAGGACTTAGCTTTTTGGGAGGAGAGGAGTTAGCGTTTTGTAGGATGAGAACTTAGCCTTTGTAGGATGAGAACTTAGCTTTTGTAGGATGAGAACTTAGCCTTTGTAGCGTGTTCCAATAGACGACGCCAATTGATGTAACCGTTTCTGGTCACATACCAATTTTTTTTCATGATGTATCAATTTTTGGCTAAGTACTTCATCATTTGAGTTGCTTCCAGGTGGCCCGTGACTCAGAGGATGATGGAGCTCCCTAGTGGCAAACTGCCTGGTGGTGAGCTACTTGGTGGCAAACTCCCTGGTGGTGAGCTACTTGGTGACGAGCTCCCTGGTAGTGACCTACTTGGTGACGAGCTCCCTGGTTGTGAGCTACCTGGTGATGAGCTCCCTGGTTGTGAGCTACCTGGTGATGAGCTACTTGGTGACGAGCTCCCTGGTGGTGAGCTACGTGGTGACGAGCTCCCTGGTTGTGAGCTACGTGGTGATGAGCTCCCTGGTGGTGAGCTACGTGGTGACGAGCTCCCTGGTGGTGAGCTACCTGGTGACGAGCTCCTTGGTGGTGAGCTACCTGGTGACGAGCTCCCTGGTGGTGAGCTACTTGGTGACGAGCTCCCTAGTGGTGAGCTACCTAGTGACGAGCTCCCTGGTGGTGAGCTACCTGGTGACGAGCTCCCTGGTGGTGAGCTACTTGGTGACGAGCTCCCTAGTGGTGAGCTACCTAGTGACGAGCTCCCTGGTGGTGAGCTACCTGGTGACGAGCTCCCTGGTGGTGAGCTACTTGGTGACGAGCTCCCTAGTGGTGAGCTACCTAGTGACGAGCTCCCTGGTGGTGAGTTACTTGGTGACGAGCTCCCTGGTGGTGAGCTACTTGGATGAGCTGCTGGGTGTGCTACCTTGTTGGCGAGCCTCCTAGTGTAGTGCAACCCGACTGCGCTCTACATGAGATGATCTGCTCCTCCTTGTAGTCGGCGGGAGCCGATGAACCTGCGAGAACTAAATCAGAGGACCTGGGGGTGTTTACCCAGCGAGGCCACTCCAATGGATAAGTTAGCACTCTGATAGTAGAGAGTTTGAAGATGATATTAGAGAAAGGAGAGAGCTAGAGAGCAGGGGTTACCTCCATTTTTCATCATCCTCCCCTCTGGGGGGTCGGAGCTCTTATATAGCGGTGTCCTGACAGATTTGGCATAACTGCCTCTGACTCTCTGCCGCAGCTGTTACTTGCCAGAGCTGAGCTAGTGGGCGTAGGTAACCGTTGCAGGGTATGGCCCTGTCAGACATGAGGCGTTGTCAGAGTTGACAGGCACGACGCCGCCTGGCTAGAGACATGGGTGCAGTCTCCAGATCTGGTAGGTACGGTTGTCAGGTAGGAATTCTTCTTGCGATACGCCGAGCTGACCCTAAGTGGCAAGCTACCTATGTCGAGCTTCTTGTAAGTTCCGAACTGCCCCTAAGTGGCGAGCTCTTCGTAAGATGCAAGACTGCCTGTGGAGTGGCCAGTTGCCTATGCCGAGCTACCTGTAAGTGGCGAGCTACTTGTAGGTGCTGAGCTGCCCCTAAGTGGCGAGCTACCTATGCCGAGCTGCCCCTAAGTGGCTAGCTCTTCGTAAGATGCCAGGCTGCCTGTGGAGTGGCCAGTTGCCTATGCCGAGCTGCCTGTAAGTGGCGAGCTGTCTGTCAGTGGAGAGTTGCCTGTAGGTGCCGAGCTGCCCCTAAGTGGCGAGCTACCTATGTCGAGCTGCCTGTAAGTGCCGAGCTGCCCCTAAGTGGTGAGCTCTTCATAAGACGCCAGGCTGCCTGTAAGTGCCGAGTTGCCCCTAAGTGGCGAGCTACCTAGTTGTCAAGAGGCTGCACTTAGTTGGCATGAGGTGCCAGGTGTCATAATTTCCCTGGAGGGCCAAATCTGCCCTCATCAATGCCTACTGTGATTCCGACTGGGCGAGTTGCCCTCTCACTCGTCGCTCTCTTACTATGTATTTTATCATGTTCGGACATTCCCCCATCTCCTGGAAAACCAAGAAACAACATACTGTCTCCCGTTCCTCTACCGAGGCCGAATACCGGCCAATGGCTACTACCAGTTGTGAGTTAAAGTGGTTAAAAGGTTTGCTATCATCTTTGGGTGTCTCTCATCCTCAACCTATACGCCTGTTTTGTGACAATCAGGCTGCTCTGCACATTGCTGCAAACCCTGTTTTCCATGAGCGGACCAAACATATTGAAGTTGATTGTCATTTCATTCGCAATGAGCTCCAAGCTGGCACTATTGCACCTGCCTATGTCCGTACCGGTTAACAACTTGCCGACATTTTCACAAAGCCCTCGGACAACAACAGTTTGATTCCTTCCTTCCCAAGATGGGCATTCACAATCCTCATGCACCACCTTGAGGGGGAGTATTGGACGAAGATAAGAAGATAAGAAGACTCACGAGATTCACGAGAGTCCACTCGCGAAAGTCCCAGCTTTGTATGTTACAGAAGAGTCCCAGATCTGTACCTGTACTAATATAGGAAGTCTTTTTCCTCTTTCGATTAGGAAGTTTGTTTTAAAAAGTTTTGGGGAGCAAAGAATTCCACCGCCGTTTGTATATAAATACCATAAGGATCAATGGAACAGGCACACCTTTGGCTTCCGAAATTTTATCATAGTGGAAGAAGAAATATTGTCCTGTTTTACAATAACTAAATAGCTTTTTTGCAACTTGATGCATAATCATAAGGCTGGAATTTAGTAGAAAGTTGAGGAGTGATCATATGGCGGAAGCAAATTTTTTGTGTCATTGTGGTTTGCAATTGCATTGAACAGAACAGAAACCATGAACAACTGAAATCCGAGAAAAGAAAGGGAATTGAAATAATGGTCAAGAGGAGCAGTCTCGTGTCTCTGAAATGGAGTAAAGAACTCTAAGAATATAGAGTTCGAAAAGGAGAGAGGTCACATGCATTTGGGTTTCTCAGTACTCGTCGTTCGCTTTCTGTTGCTTGATGTTCATTAAGTTCATTTCATTTCAGTTAGTTAATTAGTTAGTTACAGGGGGCAAATAACCAAAAATTTGGTTCTAACCCTGCCAAGAAGATTGTTTATATGTCTTAAGAAAATTAACAATGTTCATCAAACAACTATGGAGGGAAACCATTCTATTAAGAATGTTGGGGTATGCCATACTATTAGGAATGTGAATGGGATTCTAATTCTGCCAACCAAATAATTGGATCCATTATGATTTAGATTCCAGACCCTCCTCATGAACCAAACAGGCCCTAGGTGTTGATATTTTCAAACGGATGGATCAAATTTTCACCATTTGAATCTGAATCAACATTGCTTTTAAGAGGAAATAGCTTTGGGGTGACATTGTTAAATCAGGATACTACAGTTCCTTAAGGGATATGTCAATTTGATGCAGACTTGTAAGCTAAGGGCTACTTATTGGGTTCAATTGTTTATGTGGAAGGCATATTGGGGAACTGTAAATATTAAATAATATATTTAGTAAAAGATTATACAATTACTAGTAATTAATTTTGTAATTCTTGTTGAACGTAGAGCAATCTACAGGTGGTATTCCCAATTTATTTAACTTTTGAAGAAAAATAAAAGTAATTAAGTAATTATTATTGAGTAGTATTGTTTAAAATTTTAAAAAATACTTGATGGTGCACGATCTGGCGTTCCTTACTAGCGGATAGTTTAAATGTTGGGCTGGTGAGGTTGCCTAGTCGAGTTGCAAAGAAACAGTAAGAGTGTTTGGGTTGCTTTAATTATTCGGGGTGGACATTTCGATACTTACGTTAGTGAAGAGAGTTTGTAAGTTGGAAAGTGAGAGAGATAGTATGATTGAGAGCTAAATCGCGCATACCAGAAAAGGATGCCCTTATATAGGCATAGGTTGTCGTGGGCTTCACGTAGCGTGCCCAAGATCATCGACTCGTTTGGTTCAGTGGTGGCTTCACACCCGGAGACGGACTCCTTGTAAAGTGATAATGCTTATCTGGTTACCTCCGAAGCAGGCGGGGTAGGAGTCAGTTTCGTTGATGTGTCTATGTGAACCTAGAGGAGTTGGGGATGGCAACCCGCTCGTGGAGGAGGTCACCCGTCACGTCGTGCATGTCACCAATTGGGCCTCGGTTTGGTTGGCAGAGGCAGGTCGCCTCTTACACTGACCTAGCACATTTCGGGGTGTATGTAGGTCATCTTACCGAGTTGGGGCCAAGAAGGTTGAAATGGGTAAGAGGTGTTTGACGTGTTCCCGAAGTTGATGCTTACATGGTGTTGAGGTGTCGTACGGTGGTTTTGAGGTGCCATGTGTCGTGATGTCACTAGAGAACTAAATCACCTCTCATCAATTGCCCCCACTCTCGAGTTGACATCGATTCGGCGAAGGGAATAGCTCATCATGGATCCTTGGCCCGGAATAATTGGTTTGATCAGTCTTTTGTTAGTTTGGTCTGCTCGCCTGAATCAGTCTCGCAAGTAAGGTTGTGCATGCGGTGATTCAAACTTCAATATGAGCACGCAAATTCAAAATTTGAATTTGCACATGGAAATTGGAATGGCGTGCCCCCCTGTGGATCGTTGGATTGAGTGCATTTTGGGAGTTGGTTGTTTGTGCCCCTTCGCTATAAATAGGGGGCCCTCAATGGGTCCCATTTGCACTGTTTTGAGCTTTTGGCAAGTAAAGCGAGAGGTTGGTGGTGAGACTTGTAGCGAGGCCGCTTGCAAATTGACAAAGCTTGTTTGGGTAGGCAAGGCTGATCATTTACTCTAATACGCCGGTGAGTCCCACTCTATTTTTATTTGTCTTCAAGTGAATCAAAGAGGGAGCCTTCCCATTCTGATTGAGCCAAGGAAGGGGCCTCAATTCAAGAACGAAGGGGTTCCCAAACTGGGTTCTCATCCTCTCAACACGAGCTGTAGACAGGTTCTCAGTTTGGACCTACTGAGTTGAGCAAGGAGGAGATCATAGGCCTAATCTCTACTTTTTAGATTCCGAACCCATTTGATTGTATCCTTCCCGGCCCGAACCAATTTCATTGGAGTCACAACCAAGTCGAGGTCTGCATCTTTAGGAGGCTCTGATTGCTGGCCTCCAGTTTCCCCTCCATCCCTTCATTTATGAGATTCTCAACTATTATGGTGCTTCTTTGGGTTAACTCCATCCTAACAACATTAGGACGATAGTAGGAACTCTATCGGCTTGTTACCATCTTGATTTCCCTTTAGACATAGAGATCTTCTCAGGATTGTCAAATAAAGAGGATTCCCCACGAGCCCTACTATTTTTACTTGAGCTACCGGCATGGCTATACTCCTAGGTGACTTCTCGACTAAGGTGAGGCATTGGAAGAATAGAAATTTCTTCCTCTCCTAAGAGGACTGCTAGCCTATGGGCATAACCTCACAACGTGAGTTGAAGAGAGGCTTTAATATCAATTTTGATGAGGCATTATGTAGAGAGGTTCAACACCTCGTAGCTCGACGGTTAATGATCGATTGAGTTTGATGAGGCATTGTGCAGAGAGGTTCAACACCTCATAACTAGACGATAAATTTTTAGCCGAGCCAATTCTTGTGCAAGCTGCTTTGACCCCTATAGGTTGGTCGGCCTAATCGTCGTTTATTATTTCTGTGCCGTGAAAACACTCTTTCAATCAGATTGACTTATTGTGTCTCCCTTTTTTTTTTTTTGCAGAAATGTCGAGTACGTCATCCGTTCTTGTAGTCGCTAAAAGGCCTTTAAAGAAGAAGAGGAGGGATGGAGACTCTTCAGTGCATTCATCGGCTGAGGGCAGGTTGGTAGGAGTGTCAACGGTATTCGAAAATCTGATATCAAATTCGAAATTCGACCTAATCGAATCGAATTCGGATAATTCGGATAATTCGGATATCTAATCAGTCGAATTTGGATGTCCTATTCTTACCGAATAGTTAATCGAATTCGAATTCGGATATGACTTGATTCGATTCGATAAATATCTGAATTCGACCGATTATTTAATTCTTATATATAATATATAAATTTTTTAAATGTTTTATATACATAATAATTAAATTATATAAATAATGTATATATTTATATACTTTATATAAATAAAATATTTGTTTTATATATTTATTAATTAGTTAAAGTAATTAATCATTTAAATTCAAATCGAATCGAATATTTAATCAAATTCGAATTCAAATATTAATTTTCAATATACGTTAGATTTTGAATCGAAATCGGATATGAAATTTTTTAATCGGATTCGAATTCGGATATTTACCTGTTCCGATTTTTTTATCGATCCGTTTACACCCCTACAGGTCGGCCGAAGATAGGCCGACTGAGCGAGTGGGTGGTAGTCAACCTCGATGAGGGAGGCGGCCCCCAAGATAGTTTAACGGAGCTGGAACACGGAAATATGGAATTCATTTAACTCGCAAGCAAAGTAGTTAGTTAAGACGAATTCAAACCAATCTCCACGATAGTTTCCTACAATGCCGCACAGCACATCCCCACCGTGCAATGAGAACATCTCCCGATGATGCTTTATCATTTTTGTCACTATCACCGGGAGATGTTCCCAATAAAAGGCAGGGATTTTCTGTGAGATGTTGTAGGAAACTACCGTTAGAATTTTCATTCAAAACCCAATCCGAAATACCATTTCTATTCCTACAATCTCTCTCTCTCTCTCTCGCACTCTGGTTTATCACCGTGACTTCAGTCTCTGTTTCTACCCCCGTGATTCGATCTTTTGGTGCTGAAGGCTTGTTCAACCCGAAGAGATTATTCAGCTTGATAATCTGAAAACCGGTGAGTCTTTTTTTTTCCTTTTTTCCTTTCTGTTATTCGTGATTATTTTTTCTTCTGTAGTTCCGATTAATTTTGGTAAAAACATTCTTAATATTGTGTAATGAAAGTAATGTTTTCATTCTTCATTAAAGTTTCCTTTGTGCCTCCAACCTGGAACAAATTTAGGGCTTTTGGTTTTGGTCGCGACACTAGTCTAAGCAGAGGCCCAGAGGGCCAGAACCAAGAAACTTAGTTGTCTTCGCCTTTCCTTTTTTTTTTTTTTTTCTTTTGCTTTTTTATTCATCAAATCTTCGTATTATTTGAGTTGTCTGTGGTCATTGTAAAGATTTCTTGGGTTTGGAGATGGAAATCTAAGATCTGAAGGAAACGTCCATATGGATTTCCAAGAATTTTTCAATTTCAAAGTAGATTTCAAGTGGACGAAGACATTGTTGCAGACATTTAGCAACTAGCGCGGTGCCCTCGTTGAGTTAAATTTCAATTTGGGTTTCAGATTCGGACATTTCGTCTCACCATAACGTATGAAATTCTGTAAGAAAATTAATATTAGTTGTTGGGTTTTGGACATGCAAAGATTTCATTGGTCTTGATAGGGGTTTTCTTTCTGACAAGTGACGAGTAGATAGAGTATTTTGCAATTTCTGATTTGGGTTAGAGAAAAGGTTGAAAATAGCAATTTGATGCTTGTATTTGTGATACCGATATTCATGTCCAGTGATATTATTGGTTTTGAGATTTATTTTGTACTTGGCTACTTTTGTCTGTGACTCTTGAGTTGAGATATAATCGACACTTTGATTAGTGTTTAGGAGTAGCCGGTAAGGAATGATTTATAACAAAGAATTTATAGAGAATTGAACTGCCAAAGTGGGTTTAGAAATTGGAAAATTTTGTTGGTTTCTATTTGTTTTATCTTTGAGTGCGTGTTGTCTGTTTGAAAATGCATAAGAAAACCATCTCCAATTTCAAAGGCGCTTATACATGGATTATTTGTTATGGAGAATGTTTATTGTACCGCCTATGGCTTTTGTTGTTGGCTTTGGTGATTGGCAATGCAATTTGGTATACCTGTTTACGAGGATGCCCTTGTACCTTGCAATGGTGGGTATTATTTAGAATTCTGTGGTTTTCTTTTACAAAAGTCTTTTAGTATGGGAGGAAACCTAATGAGAAATAGGAAGTGTTGACTCATTATGTTGCTCCCAATTGTTGCCAGTCTTGGGCTCAATTCATTTCATTAATACAAACAAATATGTACAATAAAGATCCAAGAAAAGGGGTAAAAAACCCCTAGAAAACAGCAATTACAAGCAGAGCCCAGTACTTGCCCCCTATATACCCCTTGTTTAGCTAAAGAATCAGTCATCCAATTTGCATCCTTGGAATCCATTGAAATACCATTGTCATTTTTTTCTTTTTTTGGATTGGTAACTTTGGAAAAAAATTATTATGAAACAGAGAATATATATACACACACACACACATCCCACCACTTGAGTGGAATTTAGATAATGGGATCTGATAACTTTTTTTTTTTTTTTTTCTTTTCCCCTCGGATCTTGGTGGCTTTATTGGTAGTGCTTTTACATGACTGATTTTTCTGGACTAACCTTATTTTTTCTGGATCAACCTATTGATTCCCAGATAAAGACAATAGAGACAGATAAAGGAAATGGAGATAAGACTCCATTTCCTAAAATTCCAGCTGCATATATGGGTGTTGATTTCATGCTATATGCTTATATCATGGTTCTATATCAAGTTTTTGAAGTTAAACATAATTTTTCAAGACTTATTTCTTGTCAAATTTAATTAGATATCTTAAATGTACAGTTCTTTTGTAGTATAATCTGTTAAAACATACCATTTTGTATGTTCTAGAAGTTTTAATTATAGAGTACATCTAGAAAGAGTCCAGATTTAATGCTTTTGAACTTGAAGGGGTTTTCCTTTTAGCCCAAATGACCTAATGAGTAATGGCATGTAAAAAGTAAAAATCACTTCACCTGCTTTTCCATTTCACTTAAAAGATTTTTATCATTTAAAAATTAAAAATTCTTCTTTTTAAGACGGGACTCAACTGAAATCTGAAATGTAAAACCTTTGCTACCCTCTTTTGGAAACAATACGCAAAATAGAGCCAATGAATAACAAGTCCACACCAAATAACCATAGCAAACAAACCAAAACTGTTTTCCTCTTGGTTAACGGTGGAGTTAAAATTTCTGAGGTGGGTTTCAGTGAGGTTTTCCCTTGATTTTAGCACCTCAGACAGAAAACCAGTCAAGTTATCTTGAATTGTGGTTCTCGTCAAAGACTATAAGCCTGTAGCTCTTGAGGAATTTTAAATTCCATTACCACACAAATACAACATCATCAACAGAAACCATGGAAAAAGTTCATTAATGGAAGTTCAGCAATCACAAAAGTCAGATTTCGGAATTGAAGCCGCATGAGTTCATGTAGGATTTCAGAAAAGGAGAATCGTTTCTCCTACACAGTGCAGGCATTTACTTACAAGCTTTTCTTTCTATGTTGCTTACATTTTTTTTTGCTTCTTCATACCTTCACAATTTATTATCTTTGGTTCTGGTTTGCTGGTTTTCATAGCAAAGGTTTCAATAGTCATTTTGAAAAGGAGATTGTGGGAATGGGGAGAGTACTTCAACAAGGTGGGAGCTACCACAAAAGTTTCTCCTATGCTTTTCTATTCCATGTCAAAAATCTTGTTGGTCTCCTCTAGTTTGTCCTCAGCATTACTTTGTACTCTCTTGTCCTTAATGTATCTCTTCCACGTGACAACTCCTGATTTCTCCTCTATTGTCTCCTTATCCTAGGAATCATGAAGGAGTTGGTTTGAGCTGCAATGGGCTCCAGATTAAAAGTCTAGATGCTCATTGAAATAGAGGATGGTGGTGGTGGTTTGGAGAATATGGAGGGAAATTTAAAGGTTCTGAAACGAGTTAAAACTGGTTATCTGACTTTATTCCAGGTGATGCTTTTTGTTTTTAACCAAGGAGAGTAAAATAGGAAAGAGAAACAAGAAGCATAGGAGAAGAAACGGTTGGTGGTTAATCACTTTTGAAATGGCAGCATTTGAACTGGACTTGAAGAGAAATCACTTATTCAAATGCACTATATCCGGAGCGATGTATAAGTGATCATGCAATTTATGGTGTTGTATCTAATAAGTATTCTGTTTGACATTGGTATGGTAGGCATATACTAGGGGTGCAACTTGGGTACCCAAACTGAATATTTTACACTATCTTGGGCTTGGGTCCATTCAAAATATAACTTAGCATATATTGCATGGTCACTTATACAAGTTTCAAACTTAGCATATACAAATATGAGAGCAGGATGGACAAGATAGAGGGGGTGCGTTGGAGTCTTATATGATAAGATTATGCCACTTCAATTAAAAGGAAAATTTAAAATGAGCAATGTTGGGAAGCCAAGGTAACATGTTGATTCTAGGGGTAGTTTCAATAGGTAATAAAATGAGGGAAAGTAGAATAAGAAGGTTTGTTATGTGCAAAGAAGACCTACAAAATCTATAAGAAGTGCTTTGTTACAAGTTCTACGGGCTAGACGAGCTAGGGATAAAGATACGAGTTGAAGTAGGGACAAATCATTTAAGGGCCCATTACTTATCAATGGATATAGCATTCAACAGAATGGAATGGCAGCATAGGATTCACATAGCTGACTCTAATAGGAATTAAAAAAAAAAAAAAAAACTTCAGGCTTTCTAGTTACTTTCTACATTTGTACAAAATGTGGTATTCCTTGGTAGGATATTGACATAATGAAAAAAATAAAACAACTCTAGAAGTTTATCAATTTAGCTAGCTATTGAGAAAAAAAAAAACAATTTAGCTAGCTAGCTTGATATTTTGTAATTACATCTTTCTAGTTGTTAGTGTTTTGTGGTTAGTTGATTGTTTATTCAATCTTTTTGTATCTTTGAGTGCACCAGCCAATTAGGCTCTGTTTGGCATCAATTCTAGGACCTCATTCTCAAAATCTTTTTAGAAAAGAGTGGATTTTGAGAATTTTCATCCAGAGAATCACCAAATGTGCTTGGCACAATCATTTGTTTCTTGTTTCTCAAAAATAGAATCACATTTAGCAGCAACTAATTTTTTGGAATCGGTTCTCTAGATGACTGAAACTGCACTATACTCAATTACATTTAAGTCATTGTCGAATACATATAAAAAAGGAGATAAGTCACATGTTCACACATGTTCATGTCCAAGGGTGCCTTTGAAGGTTGAGGTCTCTACAACCATGTCCAAGGATCCCTTTGATGCTCACTACATATATAATGACAATTAGTAATTGTCTCTACACACAACTTAGTTCGATACGAAATCTCTAGGAGCACCAACACAATTGGACCAATGCTAAGATTTCATTATGTTTCAACATATTCAACAGACCATGGGTGCGATTTCTTCTAGAGGATAGTCTATAGGTTTTAAGGCTACTATCTAACCTCGAACTAGGAGTTGAAGGAGATAGCAGCCCTCTTATCCAAGGTTGAACTTACAAAACTGGGAGTTGAAGGAGATAACAACTCTCGTATCTAATCTCCAATGCTGTCGCCCAACTTTGGTGTGCTAGGCAAAAGGATTTGAAAGTTGAAAATTGATGCTTCTCTTCTCTACTTTTTCACAAGATAGTCTTAAAGACGAATGAATACAATTGAAGCCACAACTAATTAGTTATAATGAACACCACTTGAATTCTCTCGCTCTCTCCAACACCATAAATAACAGAGATTTCTAAGAATAAGGTCACGAAAGTTGAGCAAAAAATATTTAATGCTAGAACCTTTGCTGTCCAAAACAACAAATATCCAAAGTTGACTTGATGTGCTATTATTTACAAGGGACTAATTTTTTAAGATGTTCAACAATCTTTTTTTGCTTATTGGGACTTTGATAGGCATGACATATACATGCTTTGCAATTAATGTGGAATACAATAATTGAAAGATTTTATAATGGTTCTTTTAACAATTTAGTAGGAAGTTCAATGAACGTATAATAAACTTAATTGTCAATACATATCGTTAAGAGCACATTAATGAACATGAATAAACTTTTTGGATTAAAATAGTGACCCGACTTACATCAGCACAACTTAAATACATATCAATAAGAGCATTCACAACTAAACTTCTTCAATATATTTAATGATTTCATATCAGTGCATGTAATAAGCTTAACTGTCAAATTGCAAATTTATTCAAGTTGTTCACTTGATTATCTGCTCAAGGTTTGGTTGACCATTTTGTTATTATTAAAATTTGAAATCATGAAAAACTAATATGTATGTAAATTCTCTAATGAGCCACCAATTATAGATGAAATTTCATTGGAAAACTATGATTTAAGTCTATCTTTGGTTTGTGGGAAGATTTTGGCAGGATGGGAAAAGATAGGATGATATGGAAAGGGAAACTAGGAGGAAAATTTTCACGTTCCATTTCTTGGTTGCAAAAGGGAAAATAAACCCTAGTAGAAAATTTTAATTAATTAATTAGTAGTATTTTATTATTGTTAATTATTATTTATTAATATTTTAATGAAATAATATTGCAATTATTAAATATTGATAATTTTCTAATTATTTATCATTAATAATTAGTATTTTAAAATATATTTTGTTAATATTTACTATGAATTAATTAATAATATTATTTTTACTATTTATTATTGTTAATTATTTAAAATTTTTGTTGAATCACTAATTAGAATAATAAAATCCTTATTTATTTATTCATTAATTACTTAGTTAAATAATTATTAACTTTTTTGTTAATTATTAAGTAATTCATAATATGTTTTTATTATTTAGTTTTCCATTATTAATTAGATATTAATTATTTAAAATCCATAAGAAGTTAGTTAATTATTTTAATTAATTAACATTTTACAATTTTTTAGTTTATAAGTTATTATTAAAATTATATTTTATTAATACCTATTAATGAATTAATAAGTTGAATATTTTAATAGAATTTATTCATAAATTATTAAATTTGTTTTCATTATTGAATTATTTAGTATAACATATTTTAATTAAATTATTAATTATAAAATAAATTTTTAATTATTAATTACCTACGAAATTATTATTGAATATTTTTATTTAATGTTATTTATTAATTTTTTATTAAATTATTTTTTAATATGTTATGAAATAATTAATCATTTATTTATGGGTTATGAATATTGTATTAATTAATTAGATAATTATTTAATAACCTTGTATTATTTCATTATTAAACTAGGGTTGGTTTTTCCACTATTTTCCCTTTTGAAACAAAAAAATGGAACATGAAAAATTTCCACCCATTTCCTTTTCCTATCCAATCCCATCATTTCCAATCCCACCAAAATCTTCCTACAAACCAAATACAACCTTAAACCAGTGACTTCCAATTAAATTTGATCTGTAGTTTGTGGGTCATTAGTTTATTGCAATACATACCTAGAAGTCTTTCATGATTTTAAATCTTAATAATAAAAAATGGTTTATCAAACCTTGACCAGTTAACGAAGTGAACAATTCAAATGAATTTGCAACTTGATAGTTAAGTTTATTACATGTTCAGATATGAAATCGTTGGATATATTGAAGATGTTTTAGATGTGAATGCTCTTATTGATACGTATTAAAGTTGTGCCATTGTAGGTTGGGTTGCCAGTCCAATCCAAAAGGTTTATTATATGTTCTTTGATATGTTCTTATTGATATGTATTTACAGTTAATTTTATTATATGCTCATTGAACTTCCTATTAAATTGTTAAGAAAATCATTATAAAAATCTTCCAATTATTGTATTCTACACTAATTAAAAAGCATAGATCTGTTTCGCTTTTCAAATTCACAATATGCAAAGATTTTTGAACATCTTTAAAAATTAGGCCCTTGTAGCTAGTAGCTCATCAAATTAATTTTGGGGTTTTGTTGTTTAGATTCAACAAAGGTTCTAGCATTAAATATGTTTGGCTCAACTTTCTTGGCATTGTTGTTGGAGATCTTTGGTTTTTATGGTGTTGGAGAAAGAGAGAGTTCAAGTGGTGTTCATTATAAATGAATACTTGTGGCTTTAATTGTATTCATTTGTCTTTAAGATTGTATTGTGAAAAAGTAGAGAAAAGAAGTATCAATTTTCCACTTTTAAATCCTTTTTGTCTGGCACACTCAAGGTTGGACAGCCGCCTTGGAGATTGGACATGAGAGAGAGAGAGAGCTACTATCTCCTTCAACTCCCAGTTTTGTAAATTTAAGCTTGCATAAGAGGGATACTATCCCGTTCATCTCCTAGCCCGAGGTTGGGAAACAGCCTAAGAAACCTATAAACTATCTTCTAGAAGAAATCATACCTATGGCTTGTTGAATATGTTAAAACATGATGGAAGTTTTTCATTGATCCAATTATGTTGGTGCTTCCAGAGATGTCATATCGGATTGAGTTGTGGAGAGAATTACTAATTGCCATTATATATGTAGTGAGCAATTGAGCATTAAAGGGATCATTGGAATTGGATATATGTATTTGACATATATCCTTGGACATGAACATGTGACTTATCTCCTTTTTTATATGTATCTAACAATGTAGCTTCAGCCATCTTGGGAATTGATTCCAAGAAATTGGTTGCTGTCGAACATGATTCGAAACAAGGAAATAGATGACATTTGACGATTCTATTGGACATGAAGCTAGATTTTCATTAGGGGTGATACAACTCTTCTGAAATCTGAACCCTTTTGAGTCAATTGAATTTGTACAAAGGGTAGCTAGTTTTGTAGCTGAGTTGTTATTGTACAGTCTTGTGGGGGATCATGGTGTAGAAGGAAGATTCTTTAGTGATCTAGTTGGTTTCTTGCATACATGTGTAAATTGGATTGTGTAGGGCTAGCTTGATACGACTTTGCCTATTGCCCGTTCTTGGTGGGCCGTGCCATGCTGGTCCATAGGCCATGTTGGGCCATGCTTGCCTCTTCTAGGATACTTTAGAGGTCAAGCACGGCATGAGCCCAAGCGGGTCAAGCCTGGCCTTGAGAGTCATATTAAAAAAAATCGAAAAATATAATGGAAATTTTAAAATAAGTTTACAAAATAGATAAAAAATTGAAAAAATCTTAAAATTTATATATATTAATGTATTATATATTATTATATATATCATATATATCATATATATCATATTATTATATAAACATGCGTGATTTTTATGTGAAATATTATTTTATAGTTTGATGCTATTTTAATGTTTTTAGGGTCATTATCCGTGTGATAACAAAGAACAACATGTTGAAGAAGATGGGCAAAAGATTTTGAAGATGGCTCTTGATGAAATCAAGATTTTCTTGTATGCAACTAATAGTCGAGATTACTTGTTCCTGATGGTATAAAACTTTAGTGTTTCAACTGGTTGTAAGGGCCATTCTTGATCTAGACCAAGCAGAAACTTTCTTATGGCTATTCTTTTGGAAATTCAAGTTCATCTGGGGCACGTGTAGGACATATGTGTTTTAAGAGAGTCCTGTGGCTTATTCTTGTCCTAATTGGTTTAACAAATAAGTAAGCTTTTCCTTTCCTACTGTTGCCTAGATTGTTTTAGATGCATGAATGAAAAAAAGCTTGTTGAATGTGACTTCTTAGTGCTCTAAAATTGTGTGAAGGGAATCAAAGTGAGAATGTGGAATTTGTCTCATGATGTAACAAGTGCAAGTTATTGCTCTCTATTTGTCTTTGTAGTTTCAGTGTTTAGGTAAAGTGAATTTAGTCAGGTTCTGTTGGGCATTTCTCTTTGGAGTCTGTTAAATTCAACGCCTGTTAAGGTTGCAAGAGATTTAAACTCATAAGTTACAGTGAACTCCTTAGACATGTTAGACTCAAGACTTTGATGTATCAAGGGAAGGAATGATAAATCTCATAGTATAGTAGAGCGAGGGAAAGTCACTAGTTTACTTTAAAGGAGGGGATGCTGAAGAAAAGTGTATATTATATGTACGAGGGAATGAATGGCCTAAATTGGCCTAAGTTTACTCAAGTATGGTGGTCTCTAACTATTCAATATTTTCCAGAATGCTTTTGGAGATTTATAAGAATGACATATTGTGTTCCTGGAATCCTTTTTCAATCTAGCATTTTTGCCAACTATATATTACTCATCTCAACTGAACTCAAGAGATATTTGTCCCAATTATATGGAATTGGCTACATAAATCTGTATATGTGCCTGTTTAGTCTGTATTGGAAGTGTGTGAATGTGACTATATGTATCTAAGTTTAGTTTGTATTGGAAGTGTTGATAAATGGTTCTTAATTTGTGAATCGTGTCATGCATAATATGCTAAACTCAAGAAAAAATTCAGTTAACATAAAATCCATTTTCATCTTCACTGAACTTTTACTCTTTCATCACTCGAAAGCAACAATCAGTCTCAAACTTGCCAAGGTAAACTAAGCTCTTTCATAGTTATTGGTAATTTATCCTTGTATTGATAACATGCTGCAGAGTGCAGAATCTGTTGAGTGACAATAAAAGCGAAATCATTACTGATGGCAATCACATGAGCTCAAAGGTAGTTAGTTGATCCTTCAAGATGAAAATACGGGCATTCGCCATAAAGGTATCACAACATTGTCTTTATTGGTTTCATTTTATATTGTCAACATGATGAATTTGATTATACATAACTACATTGAAAATTTATTTTCTAGGGCTTGTTGTTGATGGAAGGAACATAAGTTCTAAGGCAACCATCAAGAAAGGCAAAGGGGATCTTGGCAACCGGAAAGGTCTTGGCAACACCACCAAACATATCATGTCCTCAATAGGAGACATCGTCAAAGAAGAAGAATTATCCAAAGGAGTTCAATATAGCCAATGAAGCATATTTACATGACGAAAGAAAATGCATAGAGAAGCAAGCAGCAACAATGGACCATTATTTTTTGGACACATTTCTTTTAGATCATGGTCATGACATGACTCTGATACATTAGTATTTGTGGGGTGCTAGTAAATGAGTTTATGCAACTGTTGTTAGTTGGATGAAGATCAGGAGCATGGTTCACAAGTTTCCAATTCAATGGGATACTCTTTCCTCCCATTTGCAATTTTAGAGAGTTGAATTTAGACTTTAAGCCAGATGATGATACCAGTGTTGGTTCTCCTAAGTTGCTCTAAGAATTTCTGCGTGGCATGTCTCCCAATCATGAAGGGTTATGAGCTCAACTACCTCTTCAAATTTCAGCTCCTACAACTGCAGATATTAACTGAACAATTTGTTTTGCCTTGTCATGCAAATGTGATTAGTCAATTTCTCTCATTTGTGATTTGTCAATTTCCTGAAAATTATACAAATACGAAGACCTTTTGTATTTCATACCTAGATGGGACATAATGCATATATATGTATTTGACCTCTCAAAGATCTGAAACTTTGGCATTTATTTGCACCAAAAAGAAAAAATAGTAAGGAAATAACAACAGTTATGTTCAAAGGCTACCATGTCTACGCAACTTTATGTTAGACTGAATCCATTTTGCGTGAATCATTTTCCCCCTCTTTTGTATTTCATACAACCTTTATTCTCCTGGTTCAATTTTGCATCTAATTAATAATTGACACGTAGGTTTTCCGGACAAGCACACGTAGGTTTTCCGGACAAGCACACGTAGGTTCAATTTCGCAAGACTCCAGACTCGTTTGCATTTGAACTCACTTGAGCCTAATTGCAGACTGAACTCCTAGGTGGAAGTCACAAATCACAGATTCGCTTGAGCCAAGCCTGTATGGGGTTTTTTCTACACTGAGAAAGTTAGAAATGTTTGACCCATGACTTGACAAGCATTTCGGTTTTGTATTGGATTCGAGTCTTAAAACTTTGATTTACACAGAAAAAATGGGCGAAAGAATAATGATCCAAACATTACCAAATAAGATATTTACCATTATTAATTACTCAATTTTCATGTTTAAAAGAACTGATATTTAGCCATCACCGTTCTAGACTCTAGAGGATACAGGCTTCGGTTCCACCAAATGGGCTTATACACCCCTACTGTTTGCAAAATCGTTTAGGGGGTGTTCTTGTTTTGGATTTTGAGAGGGAGGAAAGTTGGTCAAACCAATAAACACATGTTCTTTTTTAGAATTTATGTGGGGAACAGGAAAAGTTTATTTTCTTGGGTATTTCCTAGGTGGGTAAATAACTTTCCCATTTGGGGAAAGTTGCCAACACTTGAATGGTACAAAAATGCCAATTTTAATAATTGAATTTTATGGCTAAAATGGTCATTGCCTTATTTACTTGGGAAATAAAAGAAAATGGGTAAATGTATTTCCCTGTTTAAGTCTTTCCTAGGAAACACTTATCTAAGTAAATGTATTTACTCGGATAAATAACTTACCGAAAAGCGAACAGGGCCTTAAAATACCTTTCCTTTACATTCTAACAATTGACTAATTCTATAAAATCTGTCACATTCCATTTGCGTGATTGCTATAACTTTTTAAAACCCAATTTTCTCCTTTTAACCTTTCTAGGCTAGTAGAATTTGGTTTCAAGGATTTACATTCGTTGATATTCTTTTGGCGGCCTCCTCTTTTCCTCTTTCCCAATTCTTGTCTTTAAGTTGATCATGGCATCTGAACCACAACCAGTGGTACCTATTTGGAAGTGTTTCCAAATGTTCATAAACGGTGATCGTCACCGACTCAAGTGTATCTACTTGCTGGGACAAAATGTTTTCGGGTGGCAGATACATAGGGATTATAGCATAGAAATTGGGTCTTTTAGGGTTTGGGTTAAATCTTTATACTATTGGGTTTTGATTTGGACCGATTTGTTGCCTAAAAAATCACACTAAACTTGTGCCAAATCCATGTATTGTAAAATTAGCTTACATTGCTCACTTCCATCTTTGTTGAATGGCTCTCTAGCAAGTTTGGAGCTTGATATGCAAATAACTCGTGGTGATATCTGATCCAACAATGCTAATTCAAGTTGTGCTTTTTACACAAAAAAATAGAGGCCTTGACGCATTTTCGAAAATGGTTTCGATTCATTTAGAAACCCATAACATGTGATACACAATACAACATATTTTAAATTTATATAATAAATATATAAAATAATAATAATAATAATAATAATAATAATAATAATAATAATAATAATAATAATAATAACAATAATAATATATAAATATTACTTTAAAACTTAGGAAATTAATAAAAATTAGTAGTTCATAAATTAAAAACTAAAATACAATTTAATTCTATTTAAATATAATCAATATTTATAATATATTTAAAATTAATAATACAAAGTAAAAGAATAATAAAATAAACCATCTACAGTCCATATAAAAATTAAAAAAGCTATTAAAATAATGTCATAAGACTCCTCATATTGAGTGATGATCATTTATAACTTAAGCTCAATATTTATAAATAAGATTCCTTATAAATATAATCAATATTTATAGTATATTTAAAATTAATAATACAAAGTAAAAGAATAATAAAATAAACCATTTGCATTCCATATAAAAATTAAAAAAGCAATTAAAATAATGTCATAAGACTCCTTATACTTAGTGATGATCATTTATAACTTAGCTGAACATTTGACTGAAGCAAATATTTTCTTCTAAGCTAGCTCTAGCTCATAGCTACATCTAGCCCACACATATTGTGGACAATAGGGTTGTAAAATTACTAAATTTAATAAAAAATATAAAATTTTATCTTAATAAAAATTAGTATTAATAGGATAATTAAAATTAATAATAAAAAGTAATAATTCATTTATAACTTAGCCTAACCCAATTATTATATCTATAAATTTTGAGGCTCAAGTAACAATTTTCTTTTGAGATTGGTCTAACTTAAATATGCACCAAGCACATATATAATGTGAGTAGTATGGCTGTAAATGGATCAGATTCAAATGAAATACAACTACATCCACCTATGATTATTGTTACCCCTAATATCTAGATCTACATCAACATATGATTATTGTTACCCCTAATATCTTTGTGTTACATAATTATAATACAAAATTGATTTTTGTATTTGATGTAGATTTTAGTCAAACTGGATGGGGTTAAATCTACATCTAATCGAATTATTAACCATATGCAAGTTCTAACATCCAAATCTAGGAAAAATGGATATGAATTTTAATTGGGCATTGAACTTTCAGAGTCCAATGAGGGCCATAATTGATAAAGCCCAAGCTAAGCAACCCCTAATAAGCTCAACTTGGAACTTAGAATTTATACGGGAAAGCCTATAGCCTATACAAATATTATAGGTGTAGGCTGCACGCGCTTGGCAGTGCATCCCTCATAGCTCCTTTGGAATCTGTATTATTTAAAAATAGTTAAAGAAACCCAAAGATAATGCATGCTTGGGTTGCACTCGGTTTGGTATAGTCCAATTACAAATGTTATGATGCTTGCAACTTGGGTGGTTGGGTCAAGATGAGGATCAATGCGAGCACAACCCAAAGTGTTAAACCTTGAGTTTGGGCTTAAATTAATTTAATTATGCCAAAAAAAGTTAACTATAGATTAATTTAATTATGACTATAGCCTAATTTTACATATTTACTAATATGTAAATGATATTTACAAAAAAGTTGAAACATTTAATCATTAATAGAGCACTTACATTTAAATAGACTATAGCCTAATATTTAAATATTTAAATAAAATAGAACACTAACAAATAATATGGAAAAATAATTATTTTATTAACTAATTAGCAAAAATTTATTATTTTTGTTAAAAAATTAATATATTTAATCCAAATTACTAGATTACTAAATTAGTAAAACATTTTTGTAACAAATTATTAAAATAAAAATTTAATTATTTTAAACACCATTTCATTCTTTCCTTGGTTATAAGTTTTGGTTATTTCACTTTCCATTATAAATATCGTGCATCGTACGGGTCCCTACTAGTAAATTAGTAATGACAAAATCATGTAATAGCAAATTAAAATAAAGGAAAAATTTCTTAAACTGCCCTTATAGTTTAGCTAATTAACTAACTCTACCCTTACTATTTAACTATTATCTTACACCACCCCTACAGTTTTTGACAATTGCCTAAAACCTCCATTATCATTAACACTCTATCATAATCCATTCACATGTGACATCATGTGACTGTTATATTTTTCAAAGTTCCTAACTTACCCTTTTATGGTTGAACCGGTCACTAGCCTTTACTTTCAACACCTGTGACTTTGTGTGATCGTTTATGGAAGCAGACTAGTGGGATGATCAAAACCCTCCAATACAGGCTTGATGTTTGGGACCATTAGTAGAAACTCAGAACCATCAACCAGGCTTGGTGTTCCAAAAGAGAGAGTGAAAAGTGGCGAGTTTGGGGAAGAGAAAGTTATGGGGGGTTCGTGTTCGGGTGGTATCCGAGCTGATAGAGGCTGCCATGTGGCAGCCCTCTTTGGACCACATCTGCCTGATTGCTTGAGACTACGTGACAGAAGGGCACGATGAAAAAGAGTGTTTCACACAAATAAGGAAGCAAATTCCGCCTAGCAAAGGGCAATCTCCCGAAGACCTTGGCGGATAATTTCATTCCAAAAACCCCAAAAGCCTAATCCTGAGAAACAGATGCTCGACTACAAATAGGTACTCCCTATTCAAGTTAAAGGACTTTTGAATCTCCAATTATTCAGCACCCTTGTCATATCACCTGCTTGGCTCAGAACCGACATTTTTCTGATCTACCCGACCAACCCCATTACATTATTGACTTAAGTGTCAGAGTGCCTACCCAGGGATCAACTCCTCAGGCCTCTGACTCTTTCTGTGATAGCAGATCTCTTCGGTGTACAACTTTGTCCTCCCACAAATTTCTCAAAATTGAATAGGATGGCGGCGTTGTAATAGAAGATGGCCAAGTACTACGATGCCAAGGTTCACCGCAGGAAGATCAAGACAGGTGACCTTGTCCTCCGCAAAGTCATCGTGCTTGAGCCTAGAGGGGGAAAGCTTGGTCTAAACTGGGAAGGCCCATATAGAGTGACTAGGGTACTCAGACTGAGCTCGTATAAGCTGGAGGACCTCGATGGAACACTCGTACCAAGGATCTTGAATGCCAGGAGCATAAGAATGTATTATCAGTGATTTGTGCCATCAAACTCTTGTACAAATGCTCAAGAATAAATAAATGATCCCTTTTTTTACCACAAGTGTGTAAACACTGCACACAACGCCTAGATGAACTCTAACAGCTGAGGACCTCGGTACACCACCGCACACATTTGCAGATTGAACTTTAACGGTCGATGAAACAAGAGCGCTATACGTACACAAGCATGCCATGTGACAACCGAATTAAGCTTGAACTAATTTTGATCGACCTAAAATGGCCAAGGCCCCACGCCAAACCAGCCCAATTGAGCTCAATAGGAACGACGTCCTTGTCGGAGAGGGTGGCAATCAAACTTTTTAAAACCATCTAGCCCAAAGCCAGAGTAGAGCTAGCCAAGCATCCTGACTAGCCTCTTCAAGGAGCATGAGCTCCGTAGGACCGAGCACCATGAAGCCCCTCTGAATGGCAGTGAGGGCTCAGAAATCCCTTGCATTTCGCTGCCGCCTCTTGGGATGCCTCCAACAGTGTTCCTGGATTTTCGTGCCCAAAATGTGACAACTCCAGCCGTGACCGTGAGGGATTCTGCAAGTGTTGCCTGGATTGATTTTTGTTGGGTGGTGAAATCTGCTGCTTCCAGTACAACGTCTCCCAAGCTTTCATGCTCTCCAGGATCCGTGTAGGAACCTGCACCACGCCAAGTACCTCTTGGAGCGTAATGGTTTCGGGAGGTACCATTTCCTTAATAGGAATTGCGTGCACTTCACGATCTACTACTTGAAGGGCTTGATGGTGCGGAAGCCCCGTGAGATCGGACAGGTTGGGGCCTTGAGAGGCTTTCTTGAGAAGCTCTATCAAAACGAGAAGCTCAGGGCCTTCTGCGTCTTCCTCCGCAACAATTTCCACAACGGACGAGTGGCGTCTGTCATTGCCTTTCTGCAGACCCTACTGGGACTAGGAGGTGTGACGATTGGGGTCGTGCTCGGTAGCAAACCTGAAGAGATGTAGCGGAGCTTGTTGAGGTGCTTTTCAGCAAGGGCAAACCCTCAGAGGCCATTAGACAACAGCTTGAGAGCATCGTTGCAGATCTTGTCCAGCTCCTTGATGGTAGTAACAACAAGATCTAGAAGCGCGGTGCTCTTGCTAATGCTTCTGCTCTGCCTATAAATATTTATTCCAGTTTTTTTTGGGGTGGTTATTTGCTACAGTGTCGCCCGCTATCAAGCAGACATTGGGATTCGCAAGGATGTTCGTTGGGTTGAGGTCGAGCAACTGGTTGTCGAAATGAAGGCAGCACAAGGTGGTGCTGAATCCATATTGATGCGACGCAATCTGGTTGCTCCTAGTTGGAGAGGACTTGCCTTCTAGTAGATGACGGAGTTGGCTAATATGCACAGAGAGAATCAGAGAACCCAGGGGTACTTACCCGGTGAGGTCGCTCCAATGCTTAAGTCAGTAATTTGCGAGCTGATGGTAGTTTAGAAAGCAAGAGAGCTAGTGAGCAGAGATTACACGTACCTTTTGCCCCTAGAGGGTTGGGGTCTTTATATATTGGAGTCCTCGCGGGTTTTTTAGAGAGGTTCCGAGATTCTTGCTATGGTGAGGCCTGTTTCCGTATAAATAGAAGATAACGCCGCTAGCCGATAAGGCATATCACTGCCGCCCGAATCGGTCAGAGGAGATAAGGCTAGCTGTTACGAGGCGTGATCCCGTAAAGCATGGAATCTAGTGGCGGGATCTTCGGGGTTGTCATGTAGAGGTCGCTTAATATTACCCGAGCTAGTGCCCCTTGGATCCGACCTGGTACGAATGCCGAAGTGCCTTGTAACTGAGGTGATCTTGATGCAATCGTGTTTCGAAGTGAACTTGCTCCGAGGTGGACTTGCCCCGAGGTGGTTCGATTATCTGAGCTCGGTCCGTCGCATACTTGATATGTCGGGATGAGCTTTCATCCTGTCAGTTCGGTCGAGTCCACGTGTCCCCCTATTACTAGGTGGGGCCAAATCACCCTACATCACATATAACTACTGGTTGAGGAGATTGAGTGCATGGGATGCCTTGGGAACACGAAGGAGAAACTCACTTGTTGTCTTTTAAACAGAAACCACTCTGCCTATTTGGTGATTGCCTATGGTGGTTTCGAGCGCCGATTGCTGCTTCTTTTCCAGAAGCATGCTCATTTGTTTCAGATGCAATGTATGTGGTTGTCTCTATAATTTTATGTTTTTGGGTAATGTCTTGTTACAAAATTAATTGGCCAATACATTCTCTGGGTCTGTTTTTCTTGGACTTTTGATTCTGTTTGTATCTCTGATCTATTAGGCCTTCAGTAAAGTCTTTTATTTTGTAGTGGAAGAAGAAATATTGTCCTGATTTACAATAACTGAATAGCTTTTTTGCAACTTGATGCATAATCATAAGGCTGGAATTTAGTAGAAAGTTGAGGAGTGATCATATGGCTGAAGCAAATTTTGTGTCATTGTGGTTCACAACTGAAATCCGAGAAAAGAAAGGGAATTGAAATATTGGGGAAGGCATATTGGGGAAGTGTAAATATTAAATAATATATTTAGTAAAAGATTATACAATTACTAGTCATTAATTTTGTAATTCTTGTTGAACGTAGAGCAATCTATAGGATGGTATTCCCAATTTATTTATCTTTTGAAGAAAAATAAAAGTAATTAAGTAATTATTATTGAATAGTATTGTTTAAAATTTAATAAAATACTTGATGGTGCACGATCTGGCGCTCCTTACTAGCGGATAGTTTAAATGTTGGGCTGGTGAGGTTGCCTAGTCGAGTTGCAAAGAAACGGTCAGAGTGTTTGGGTTGCTTTAATTACTCGGGGTGGACACTTCGATAACTTTTTAAAACCCAAATTTCTCCTTTTAACCTTTCTAGGCTAGTAGAATTTGGTTTCAAGATTTACATTCGTTGATATTTATTTCTAGCCTCCTCTTTTCCTCTTTCCCTATTGTTGTCTTTAACTTGATCATGACATCTGAACCACAACAAGTGGTACCTATTTGGAAGTATTTCCAAATGTTCATAAACGGTGATCGTCACCGACTCAAGTGTATCTACTTGCTGTGACAAAATGTTTTCGGGTGGCAGATACATAGGGATTGTAGCATAGAAATTGGGTCTTTTAGGGTTTGGGTTAAATCTTTATACTATTGGGTTTTGATTTGGACCGATTCATTGCCTAAAACATCACACTGAACTTGTGCCAAATCCATGTATTGTATAATTAGCTTACATTGCTCACTTCCATCTTTGTTGAATGGCTCTCTAGCAAGTTTGTTGATTGATAGGCAAATAACTTGTGGTGATATCTGGTCCAACAATGCTAATTCAAGTTGTGCTTTTTACGCAAATAAATAGAGGCCTTGACGCATTTCGAAAATGGTTTCGATTCATTTAGAAACCCATAACATGTGATACACAATACAACATATTTTAAATTTATATAATAAATATATAACATAATAATAATAATATATAAATATTACTATTAAAACTTAGGAAATTAATAAAATTTAGTAGTTCATAAATTAAAAACTAAAATACAATTTAATTCTATTTAAATATAATCAATATTTATAATATATTTAAAATTAATAATAAAAAGTAAAAGAATAATAAAATAAACCATCTGCATTCCATATACAAATTAAAAAAGCAATTAAAATAATGTCATAAGACTCCTTATATTGAGTGATGATCATTTATAACTTAAGCTCAATATTTATAAATAAGACTCCTTATAAATGTAATCAATATTTATAGTATATTTAAAATTAATAATACAAAGTAAAAGAATAATAAAATAAACCATTTGCATTCCATATAAAAATTAAAAAAGCAATTAAAATAATGTTATAAGACTCCTTATACTTAGTGATGATCATTTATAACTTAGCTCAACATTCGACTGAAGCAAATATTTTCTTCTAAGCTAGGTCTAGCTCATACCTACATCAAGCCCACACATAATGTGGACAATAGGGTTGTAAAATTACTAAATTTAATAAAAACTATAAAATTTTTTCTTAATAAAAATTAGTATTGATAGGATAATTAAAATTAATAATAAAAAGTAACAATTCATTTATAACTTAGCCTAACCCAATTATTATATCTATAAATTTTGAGGCTCAAGTAATAATTTTCTTTTGAGATTGGTCTAACTTAAATATGCACCAAGCACATACATAATGTGGGTAGTATGGCTGTAAATGGATCGGATTCAAATGAAATACAACTACATCCACCTCAACATCCGATAATGAAATTTCTAGATTTGCATCCACATATGATTATTATTACACGTAATATCTTTGTGTTACATAATTGTAATACAAATTTTTTTTATTTGATGTAGATTTTAGTCAAACTGGATGGGGTTAAATTTACATCTAACCGAATTATTAACCATATGCAAGTTCTAACATCCAAATCTAGGAAAAATGGATATGAATTTTAATTGAGCATTGAACTTTCTGAGTCCAATGAGGGCCATAATTGATAAAGCCCAAGCTAAGCAACCCCTAATAAGCTCAACTTGGAACTTATATGCATATATGGTAAATGCTTTTATATAATATGTAGATAACAAATTTTATATTAATATATTGATATGGTATATATTTTTATACTAGACTAAAATTAAATAAAAATTTTAATTTGTAAAAAATCATAGTTTTAGAATTTATACAGGAAAGCCTATAGCCTATACAAATATTATAGGTGTAGGCTGCATGCGTTGGGTAGTGCATCCCTCATAGCTCCTTTGGAATCTGTATTATTTAAAAATCGTTAAAGAAACCCAAAGATAATGCATGCATGGGTTGCACTCGGTTTGGTTTAGTCCAATTACTAATGTTATTATGCGTGCAACTTGGGTGGTCGGGTCAAGATGAGGATCTGTGCAAGCATAATCCAAAGTGTTAAACCTTGAGTTTGAGCTTAAATTAATTTAATTAATACTAAACAAGTTAACTATAGATTAATTTAATTATAACTATTGCCTAATTTTACATATTTACTAATATTTAAGGGATATTTACAAAAAAGTTGAAACATTTAATCATTAATAGAGCACTTACATTTAAATAGACTATAGCCTAATATTTAAATATTTAAATAAAATAGAACACTAACAAATAATATGGAAAAAATAATTATTTTGTTAACTAATTAGCAACAATTTATTATTTTCGTTAAAAAATTAATATAATTAATCCAAATTACTAGATTACTAAATTAGTAAGACGTTTTCGTAACAAATTATTAAAATAAAAATTGAATTATTTTAAACAACATTTCATTCTTTCCTTAGTTATAAGTTTTGGTTATTTCACTTTTCATTATAAATCCCGTGCATCGTACGGGTCCCTGCTGGTAATTTAATAATGACAAAGTCATGTAATAGCAAATTAAAATAAAGGGAAAATTTCTTAAACTACCCTTATAGTTTAGCTAATTAACTAACTCTACCCTTTCTATTTAACTATTATCTTACACCACCCCTACAGTTTTTGACAATTGCCTAAAACCTCCATTATCATTAACACTCTATCATAATCCATTCACATGTGACATCATGTGACTGTTATATTTTTCAAAGTTCCTAACTTACCCTTTTATGGTTGAATCGGTCACTAGCCTTTACTTTCAACACCTGTGACTTTGTGTGATCGTTTATGGAAGCAGACTAGTGGGATGATCAAAACCCTCCAATACAGGCTTGATGTTTGGGACCATTAGTAGAAACTCAGAACCATCAACCAGGCTTGGTGTTCCAAAAGAGAGAGTGAAAAGTGGCGAGTTTGGGGAAGAGAAAGTTATGGGGGGTTCGTGTTCGGGTGGTATCCGAGCTGATAGAGGCTGCCATGTGGCAGCCCTCTTTGGACCACATCTGCCTGATTGCTTGAGACTACGTGACAGAAGGGCACGATGAAAAAGAGTGTTTCACACAAATAAGGAAGCAAATTCCGCCTAGCAAAGGGCAATCTCCCGAAGACCTTGGCGGATAATTTCATTCCAATAACCCCGAAAGCCTAATCCTGAGATGCTCGACTATAAATAGGCACACTCTATTCAAGGTAAAGGACTTTTGAATCTCCAATTATTCAGCACCCTTGTCATATCACCTCCTTGGCTCGGAACTGACATTTTTCTGATCTACTTGTCCCGACCAATCCCGTTAAATTATTGACTTAAGTGTCAGAGTGCCTACCCAAGGATCAACTCCTCAGGCCTCTAACTCTTTCTATGATAGCAGATCTCTTCGGTGTACAACTTTGTCCTCCCATAGATTTCCTTAAGATTGAATAGGATGGCGGCATATTAATAGAAGATGGCCAAGTACTACGATGCCAAGGTTCACCGCAGGAAGTTCAAGACAGGTGACCTTGTCCTCCGCAAAGTCATCGTGTTCGAGCCTAGAGAGGGAAAGCTTGGTCTGAACTGGGAAGGCCCATATAGAGTGACTAGGGTTCTCGGACTGAGCTCGTATAAGATAGAGGACCTCAATGGAAGACTCGTACCAAGGATCTAGAATGCCAGGAGCCTAAGAATCTATTATCAGTGATTTGTGCCATCAAATTCTTGTACAAATGCTCAAGAATAAATAAATGATCCCTTTTTCTACCACAAGTGTGTAAACACTACACACATCGCCTAGCTGAACTCTAACGGCCGAGGACCTCGGTACACCACCACTCATATTGCTGGATTGAACTTTAACGGTCGATGACACAAGAGTTCTATACATACAAAATCATGCCATGAGACAACCAAGTTGAGCTCGAACGAATTTTGATTGACCTAAAATGGCCAAGGCCCCACGCCAAACCAGCCCAATTGAGCTCAACAGGAATGACGTCCTTGTCGGACAGGGCAGCAATCAAACTTTTTAAAACCATCTAGCCCAAAGCCGGAGTAGAGCTAGCCAAGCATCACGGCTAGCCTCTTCAAGGAGCATGAGCTCCGTGGGACCGAGCACCATCAAGCCCCTCCCCGTGGCGGTGAGGGCTCAGAAGCACCCTAGCCAATGCAACCCGAATTGGGGTTAGTTATACTCCGCATGACTAAGCACCACCGAACTCCCAGTGAGAGCTTGGAAGTGCTTCGGTTAGGATGACCCAAAGTGGTGTAGTAAAAATCTTCTCTGCAGTTGCAAAATAAATACTAAGGAGGGAAACACAGATGCAAAAAGAACATTTCATTAAACAACTGAGTTGTACAAAACAGAAGCATGAAATCTTGAGCTGTACATACAATAAAAATGAATCCAGAACTACATTAACAGCTCGGCATATCGAGCTTGGAAATGGGGAAGGAGCAAAAATCGACGATTAGCCCTTTGTCAAGGGGTCTCGAGACCCTTGAGACCGTGGGGGTGATCGAGCAGCTTGCCCTTGGTGTGATGCTCTCCGGTATCAAGATCTGCGCAAATCATCACGTCAATCAAAACCTATCAAAGAAATGGAAAGTGGTTCATCGACAAGGAACCATGCAGTCTATGAACTAGACTGAGACTGGTCGGTCGATGGACACATCAACCCAACAAGGGTTAACATCCAAGACAATGTGTACCCACACTATCCTCCTTATGGCAACCACCTCTTCCTTTGATAGCTTGGCTCGGGAAGGACCCTTATCTTAGTCCTTAGAATGGATGGGGTATGAGGGAATGACCAATCTCCTTGGCGCTTTACAATAAAGAAGCCCTCTTTTTAGTGTTTGATGGAAGAGGGAGCCCCGACAAGCACCTTGGTCTTGGCTTAGCTGACAAGTAGTAGTAACCCTATTTGTACTTCTTCAGGTGGAGGAAGTACCTAAACATTGGTAGGGCAATCTCGATATCTTTGAGAGTGTAGTAGCAGAGTAGTCCAACCAGGTATCGAAATGAGTTCGACATCAATTGAGCGGGAAGGACCTGATACCACCTTAGTACAATCATTACCCTGGGATCTAGAGGAAACCTAAGGCCAGCAGTCAAGCTATGGACATACACACAAATCTCCCAAGGTCAAGCCAAAGTGGCCCTCTCACCTATCCTCGAACATCTTAGCTCAAACTCTTTTAGTGTGCGATACACTTCCCGGATTTGGGCCATATTGGCCAATGAAAGGCTACATAGAGCCAAGGCAAACCGCTTTCCAAATCTTCTATAATGGGCTTGCCCTTTTGACTCTACCTTGGCTTCGACAGCCTCGTCAGTGCCGGCCTCTTGATTATCAACTCCCTGAACCCCGATATAGCCTCCTTCATCAACCTTGTCTTCAGTGCTCTAACCTCAATCACCTCACGCCGAGGACTACCCTTGCTCTCACTCCCCGAGGTGTACCTAGTAAAAAGAGAAGAAAGGGAAGATGTAGTGGAAGACATCTTATCAAGGAAAAAAGGAGATCAAGACACCTGAAACACTAAGCATTGAAAAAATATGAGACATCAACCAGAATCAAAGGCGCAGACACTCTCCAAATGACAAAGTGAAATGGCTCGCCTATTCCCCTTTTATAAAGGCAATCAACAGTCCAGATCAACAACGTCGTTTTAGTGCGGCACTTTGCATGCACGTGCCATTGGGAAGATGGAATGACACATCTATTAACCCATAATAGAGATTGTACGAGTGTTGTCTCACCTGGTCTACCCATTGAACTGGTCCACTCTACACCAGCCAGCTCAAAGAACCTGAAGTTCCTCGGCCGAGGACCTTAGAACTCTTTTTGTGATCGCTGATCTCTTTAACGCATGACTTCATCCTTCCACCTCGACCTTGTCCAATTGGAAAGACTATCTGGTTGTATCCTCAAGTCGGGCCACCTCAAATCGGATAGCATCAGTTGAATTTACAATTGTTGCTGTTGGTGGTGGTAAAGTGGGTGTTGAAGTGAAGTAATGCCATATTTTGATCTTTTGTCTGTACAGAGTTTGTCTTCTCGAGTTTGATTGATTAATATGTAGAGAACGGTGATGAATAGAGAAGGGAAAAAAAAAAAGAAGGAGATATTTTACACGAAAAGAATTTTTTTTATCGAAATTACAAAGGTAGTTGACTATTAATTGCTAAAGGGAGCGGAATGATGACTGTGGAAAAGGGAGGAAAATTCTAATCCTTTGAAAGCTGGCGTGCAAAGCGTTGAAGGTACCGTTAAGCCCATCGTTGAGTGCAAGGTAAGGGCCCTCTTGATCTATTTTCTCAAGTCAACTCCGAACTTTATTCTTTTAATATTTTGCTCACTTCGTCTAATATAAGATTGAGGGTGTGTTTGGAGCCTGAAACATTTCGAACGAACATAGGTATTTGGAGTTCTATCTTATGATACACAAGTGAGATTCGACTGAACTACGGTGCCATGTTCATAGTCTAGCCTAGTGGAGACCACCACCAGAATAGCGAAGTTGGTAAACACTAAGTGTGGACTCAGGTGAGAGACGACAAGAAGGATGTAGATGGAGACAGACGGAAAATTGAGCGGAGGTGGAGTAGCAATCTACTTACCATCTTCTTTAAGGAATAGTGGAGAACATATTCGATATTTTATTTTTTTGATAGCACTTAATGACAATGTAAATTGTTATTTTAAGATAATATATAAATAGTAAAGGTAAAATTAGTTAATTAATTAAATCGTAAGAATAGTTTAAGAAATTTGGAAAACAAATTCTCCTAAATTCCATCCATTTGCAAATAAATATGCATGAGAAAGTTGGTCAATGGATAACTTTTTTGCATTGACCAACTTTCTCATGTTCTTTTTTGCAGTGGGTCCCATGGTAAAGTTACCCTTACTTTCTTGGATAAAACTTACCCTTCTCCTAGGTGGTGGATATGTAATTTTTCCACCGGGGAGAAACTTTTACCCATTTTAATACTTACCTATTATAGGTACCACTACAAGAAAAACGAGCTAGGCTGGCGTTAGATAAACCGCCAGCATAGACATGAGCCGGTGGTTCAATGGCCGCCTTTTATGGTTGTGTCACCCTAGGTCGTGAACTCCGGTCTAGAAGACAAAGACCGCCGTCCTAGGGACCCGATCCAACCATTCATTTGTTGGCGGGTGTTTAGAGCACCGTTGGCTTATATAATGCACGGCGGCGGTCCAAACTACTGGGACAGGCAGCCTTAACCGCTGACTTAGAGATTCATTTGTCATTTTCATGAACCGCCACTTAGATTGAATTGTGCAATCAAATCCGACAGTTTTAACTGCCCAACTTAGATTGAATTGTCATCTAATTAAATCGCGACCATAAATGTTTTATTTCATCAAAAGTGGCGGTTCAGACCGTCGGCATAGATGTTGAATAAACCGCCACCAATGCCAAAGGTGGTGGTTTGTTTAATTTTTTTAATAAGAAGATCAGTTGACACCTACTGAAACCTAAAGCAATGCATGGTGCATATTGATTTTTTAATAGAAAAAGCATTTCATTAATTGAAACAAGAATTCAATACAATCAATTCTGATCATCTAATTTGCACTTGTACTTAAGTTCCGGTGAGCTGATATACATTACTAGTTTTTCAAATGACCAATGCTTCAAAAACTTGTAAAGACCATCAAAACAGCCAGGGGAGGTTTTCCTGCAACATATATCTTGATCCATTACGATGACAAGAACACCCTAGATCCTTTATTCGAACCACACTTGGAAACTCTTGAAGGTTTTCCTACGCTCTTCTCAAAAAACTCTTGGAAGTTGACATTGGGCATTTTATTCATATTTACATCAACGGCACACAAGTGTTGCTAGAATGAGGAGTATTGGGGTGGGCCTGTAACTTGACATTTTTGCTCCCATCTTTTTAACAAATTTTCTTTTGGTATAGCTCTAAAGCTTTAAACAACTAACAATTAAATAATAAGCCAAACAATGTGTCGAGTACTAGATGGTATAATGTAAAAAAATGTCAAAGTCTACAGGAGTAGCCAAAGCATATTGATTAAAATGAATTACAGATATCAGCAATGGTAAAGCTGATTTTCTAACCTCCAAAGAGCATCTGACATCTTCTACAGTGGGCCAAATTATCAAGGGCTTCCCCAAACCCAAAGGGCTTAGATCCATTAATTAAGCATCTTGAAAGCATATAACCCTTTTTTTTATCAATAACCAGATCAACAAGCTTTATTAATGAAAAATCTGAGAAATATAAAATGATCTTTCTCTAGAAAGTAGAAACAAGGGGATCTAGATAGAGATGTTCTGGAAATGATATGCTAGATAGAGAAGCATTAACTATAATTAAATTCAAAAGCATGTCTAAGTGTCATTATCTCATTAATTCTGATTGTCCTTCCATTTAAATTCAAAAGCATTAACTATAATTAAAAATAGTAACCCAAATGATTGTAACCCCATGTAAAAATTATGTGCAAATGATGTGATTTGAACATAGAACACCTATGTGAAAGATAACCACTCTTACCATTAGGCTATGTTAATTAAATTTCGTATTCCTATATCTAGATATTGAAGCTAATTGTCATTTCTTAATCAGTAGATACAGATTGAAATATTTCAGTAATTAAATTTCATGTTTCTATATCTGGAAATGACGACTGTAAGGAACTTGCAAATTTGCTTTTCTAGTTACAGATGCAAATTGACCTGATCAAAAGTATTGGTGTCAAAAGGAAATGCAGAGAAATCAATATTACACAAACAAAGGGAGTAATTCCATTAAGAAGTTTCTTTTTAAAGCATTCATGCTACGCAGATGACATGAAATGAAGGTTCAGCTGAAACAAATTCTTTTTGATCCCTAAAGAACTTCATGGGCACACTAAGCAAGGACTTATATAGGACATTTTGCACGCTTAACAAAGTACTATTGTGATTATCTCACTACACAAGAGATAAAAGCAAGAACTTCTATGGACAAAAAATCTCAGAGAATAAAAATCAAGATGCATTGTCTCTTCTTTGGGACAGCATATCCGACTACGACATAAGAGTACTCACTGACGCACTGATCATAAGGGTACACCAGTGCTGCCACTAAAGCATTTTGTTATTCTTTCAAATCTCTGAAACATACTCCGAAAACTCTAAAAACCCTGTTTGCTTCAAAAGTGTTGCAGCTGAAAGCCTAGTTCCTGCGAGGCGAATAACAAGTAAATTTTATGTAAGGGATATCAGTACAACACCTCAATAATGGAGGCGTGAAAATCATCATGGTTCAGAGAGAGAGAGAGAAAGAGAGTTTGATTTGACTACAGACCGAAGCTGAGAGAGTGGGAGAGATGAAGGGGGCAGGAGATCAAGAGATGACTGTGAGAGTGAGAGAGAAGGGAGGGAGATTGAGAGACAAAGGGAGTGAGAGAGAAATTGAAAACCTATTTCGGTATAGGTTTTTTGCTATGTCCAACATGGACTAAGAGTACCATGTTGGCAACAACCACATAAGCCTTCAATGACACGGCGGGGGTTTTATAATTTGAAATGTAGAGTCACTTGTCAGAGTTTTATTGGTTTCTGGACCAACCTACAATCTAATTTTAAATGTACAATTGACTTTGACTATAATTTTCTCTTTAAATTATATATTTCATTTACATTATATAAAATATTTTTTCCTTATCACACTTAATTTTTCTGTCTATGGTATCATTTGATTCAAACCACTAACACACCATCTAAAAATAAAAATTGTTTGATTTCTAGGTTAACATTAAATTTTGTATTACATCTCCATCATTGATAAAATTATTTCTTATATATAAAACTTATTTTTGTTCAATATAATGAATGCACAATATTAGAAATGTACCCAATATTTTATTTTTTATAAATAGATAACATTAGATATGTGCCTAGAATTTTCTCTATCTTTTTTTTTGTGACTCTTTGTATTTTCTATTATTAAAAATTTTATTATTTGACTATGATATCATTTCATTTCTAGGTAGATTTTGAATTTAGCATTCCATTTTCATCATTAATAAAAATACTTCTTACATTTCATAATTATTTATTTTATTTTTTATTATTTAATTATGGCATTATTTATTAATCTATTTGACCCCAAATGGTCGAATTGCTCACCCACCACAGTGAGAGAAGAAAATGGTTTTGCTTTCAAATTACTTTTCAAAATATTTAGTTTTATACTATTAAAATTAATATTGTGGATTTAATTACAAGAATTTAATGATGAGAAAAATGTATCTTAAATATAGGATTTAATGAGAGAGAATAGGAAAATATTTTTATTTTCCAATTGGTTTTAAATTTTATATTCCATTTCCATCATTAATAAAAATATTTCTTATTTATCATGGTTATTATTGTTTAATATGTATGTTAAAATGTTTCCAATTTTTTAATTTCTATTTTTTCATTTTATCTATTTTCAATTTTATTATTTAATCTTGGCAATATGGATTAACCCATTTGATCCACAATGATTTAATTTCTTACCACCACCTAGATGAAAACACTATTTTTGCTAGGTAGATTTTAAAAGTATAAGCTTTTATGTTATTGGAATTATTAATTTATTAAATATGGATTTAATTAATAGAACTTAATGATAAGAAGAAACAAAATTGACTTAAATATATGATTCAATGAACATAAATGCAAGTTAATAACTTGAATGTTGGATTTAATGAGAGAGAATCGAATGCATTGAATATCTTTAAATTACTTCTTTTCAACTCATTTAATATCAAGAATTGATTACCCTATTCTTGAGGCCAATGCTTTTTAAAGTAGTATAGATATGATCTTTATCTACTTTAGGGAAACAACCAAGTCTTTTATGTCTATTTATGGTACCATCATTTAACATAAAAAAAATTATTTATTTTAAGCATTTTAGATAAATTACTGAATAAAAAAATCCAATTATTCTTTTACAAGACAAGGGGTGATTTAGAAGAAAACAAGTGATCCAAAAACATCCCATGCTCCTGATGTAAACCACTTAAGAAATTGTTTCAATCCGTAGAACAAGGATATTAGAATTTATGTCACTGTTACAAACGAACGATGGCTGAAAGTCTGAGTGACCGAGGGATTAGTTGATTAAAATGTTGTTTATAGAAAAAAGGTTATTAAGAAAAGGATGGGGACCACTTTTTATTTTAGTTAATAACGGCAGCATATTGACGAAAGTAGGATTCATTAACAGGAGCTTTTCTTGGCTTTGTCCGGGAACGAACACAAGCGCTTTCTCCGGAGATGTTTTCAATACATGACGAGGATGTGCTGTGGGGGGCTGATTTGATTTCATGGACATTGCAACACATCGCAATCGTATATTAAGAACATCTCGCATCTGCGCCCCACAGAGCGTACCCAACGAACACCACCCACAATACATCGCAATGTCAACTACGGAAAAATTGGATCATTGTATCTGCATTTCAGTCAATTTTAACATTCGGATCAGATTTAACGGGTAAATAATAGTATCGACAAATTTGAACCGTTGGTTCTGGCAATCAGACATTTTTAACCGTTAGATTTACAAATGAATAAGTTGGACCATCGGTTTAACCGGGTTGATTCACAAATGATGAATGAAAGTCCATTAATAAGTGGTTATTGGTACTCCACAGTCCACAGTCCACAGTCCACAGTCCACACCACACCGAATCAACGGAAGTAGCCAGACAGAAAACGCGTGAGAGGGTCCAGTTGGTGCTTAGCTGGCAAAACACCATCTCGAGCTCGGGATGTTCCGTTGTTGGGACCCTTGTTCGCACTATATGCGGTCTCTTACCATCCTCTTTCTCCCCCATCGAACATCAGTCTTAACCCAAGTCGCCTTGAAGACTAGAAGTTTATTGAGAAGGAATTTGTGAATTTCATCACAGGAACTTGAACATAGTATTATCATTTGAGTGACAGATCTTAGGTCCCCTGCAACATAGACGATAAATCACAGCTTACACCATTTTGACGGAGAAGATCAGACAAGGCATGGAATACATTAAAGGTCTGTTCGTCAACAAGATCGACCGCTGCGAGCTCAAGGAGGGTGATCACATCTACTGCTGGAGATCACTTTACATCCACGCTCACCATGGTTCGTCTAATATTAACCTCTCTCTCTCTCTCTCTCTCTCTCTCTCTCTCTCTTATATTTTGATGGTTCTCTATCTTGAACGTAAACGATGGTGGGTTTTGTTCTCCGACAAATTTAATATTGTTACAGGGATATACATCGGTGACGAACACGTTATTCACTTCTTCCCTACAGAAACAGAAGGATTTTGGTCGGATTTCTTGGGGTCCTACTGGAATCCCTCGTGCAAGAAATGTGACAAGTCCAACCGTGACCGTCAGGGAATGGGATCGGACAGGTTGGGGCATCGATGGGCTTTCTTCAGAACCATGTTTTAGGCGAGGTATTTATGATGGCCTTACGCGGTCTTGGCGACATTTTCCAGATCAAAGAAGTGGAATCCCTCAAGGCCATTCTGCAGATTCTAATTGAACCGGGAGATCAGACGATTCGGGATGGTTTGGGGAGCAAACTTGTCGAGGAGCTGGGGCTTCGGAGTAACGTTGTAGATCATCTCAAACGTTTTATTAGTGCGAATGCCACCAACATGCTTATTGCTCTTCCACATTGGTTGAAGTCTGGTCAGAATGTCTTTCGTCCACTGATTTTAATCTACCAATCGGATATTGGAATTCACAAGGATGTTCGTTCCGTTGACGTCGAGCAACTGGTTGTCGAGCTAAACCCGGTGGACTCAAAAGCAGTAGTTGTCTTCGATGGGGTCGGAACCGACAGGGAGCAACATATTTCTGAGTCAAAAGCAACTAAGCCAAACGTAGGAGGCAAGCCTGATTGGTGTAAGAGAGGTGAGCTGTAAATTAACCTCATATCTCTGTTCTCTCTCTTTCTTTATATATATTGGAAATTATAAGGATCTTCATTTAGGTGAGGTGGAGGGGGAGCAACTAATTGTTGAGCGAAAGCCGGTGGAGTCTGAACCAATTGTCCATGGGGTTGGAACTGACAGGGAGCAACGTATTTCAAAAGCAACTAAGCCCAACGGAGGAGGCGAGGCTGAAGAGTGCAGGAGTTGTGAGTTGTAAATTAACCTCATAGACTCTCTCTCTCTCTCTCTCTCTCTCTCCATATATGTATCGGATTTTGGAATTCACAAGGGTCTTCGTTTAGGTGAGGTGGAGATGGAGTAACCAGTTGACGAGCTAAATCCGGTGGAGTCAGAATTAATTGTAGAAGAAAGTGTGCTGGTACAACGTTTCAAATCAGTCCTCCATGTTAAACAACAACAGCCGATAAGAGCCACGAGTTCGGAGGTTAGGGAGGACTCTGATTGGCAAACCAAGATGCTCTCGACCTGATCTTCCAACGATGTCCATGGATCTATAAAAATGATCTAGTGATCATCCAACCGTGTGAGGCCAACAGACCGACGGATTCATATGATCTCAACTTGGTTGATTTCTGGGTTCAGTTCTACGGTCTGCCATTGGAGTACCTGACCATCCCTATGGTTGTGAACATCGCTTCCATAATTGGAAACCCTAAATCCCCGCCCCTCGAAGAAGCAGAAAAATGGTGCAAATATGCTCGTATGAGGGTCACGATCAACGTTGACAATCCACTCCCCAACAAGGTCTCTGTTACTCTCCTCAATAATGTTGACATTGAAGTTACTGTTAGATATGAACAACTGTCTCGGTTATGTTTCTTCTGTGGGCGCCTAGGGCACGACGAACAAGGCTGCTCCATTCTTTCTGAACTTGGCCAAGCAATTGAGAATAGCAAATCTGATGTGGAAAAGCAACAACCGGTTGCACTTCTCAAGTTCCATTGTGATGACTCCATACTTGCAGCATCTCCGGCCTGAAAACTGAGCTCCAAACCAGAAATCACCGTGCGGCCTTATTGTCCCCATCTCAATCCCTTACCAGATACCTTCAGCAGCAAGCAACAAAGATCATGCAGTTTGATGATGTCCCTGATAGGCGTTCCAAGCTTCCATGGCCTAATTAATCAAGGCCACGTAGATCCCATGCATACCACGGTTGTGAATAACCACTAATCTTTTAGTTATTTTTCTTTGTATGTCTCGAGAACTCTGTAAAGTGATAGACATAATATTCTATATCATATTTTTTTATAGTATTGATACGGCCAAAAACCGAACACCAATTAGAAACCACCAAATGGCAACATGATTGGGGCAAAGTTGTCAATTGACGAGCTGATCGGGTCCTGACAAGTTACGAGTTAACCTGGTCCTAACGAATTACGAGCTAACCTAGCTTTGATGACCTATGAGCTGACTTGGTTCTAACGAGCTAATCTGACACCAATTCATAATATGCACAAGCAAGACGTGGCTGAACTGATCAGAACATCAATGCCAATGCACTTTGATTGTACGCGATCTGGTTGCTCCTAGCTAAAGGGCAGTTCGGACGTCGGTTGCTTAGTTGGATGGTCAAACTGTAAGAAAAGGAAGCTCAGAGGACCCGGGGTGGTTTACCCAGCGTGGAAGCTCCGATGCTTAAGTCAAGTGCGAGCTAGTAAATCTCAAATGCCAGAGTAGTAGTAAGCAGTTAATCACGCATACCTTGTGTCGTTGGGATTGATGCACTTATATAAGTAACCTATCGTGTGTATCACGAAACACCTCCGAGATCTTTGGCCCGTACTGTTAGGAGTCTGTTTCGCACTAGAATGTGGACTTCATGCTAGCCGATAAGGCTTATTGAGTATGTTCGATCTAGGCGGGATGAGGATAAGACCTACAGATGTGCGGCGTGATCCAGTGGAGCTCGGAGACAGCTGGCTTGCTTCTAGAAGTTGGCTACGTGTCACTTCAGCAAGTCTGGCCACCATGAGCTACTTAGACCTCGATCCTGGTCGAGGTGCCCGAGGTACCCTAGGTGACCAGGCCTGCTTACGTGGCAGAAAGTGCCGAGTTGATGTCCAATCATCAGGTCACTTCCATGTGTCCATGTATGAATAGGTCGGGCCAAATCTCCCCTCATCACACTCTATGTAGCCCACTGTCTACCTTGTGCACACAATGTGTCAATTGAGGGTGCAACAAGAGGACTAAGCTCCAACCATGTGTAAGAGACATGTCGGTTCTTGGATGAAGCCCCTCTCCTATAAATAGGTGAGTCCTCTATTCATTTTGACACAATTGAACATGGTAGCATGCTACTATGAACAAAGCACGCTGGACACCTTGGCACATGGAGCTCTCCAACTCCCCTTACGAGTTCTTTAGCTCATCACGGGGAGCTTACCAACTCCCCCATGAGCTCTTAAGCTCATCTCATGGAGCTCTCCAGGTCCCCTTACGAGCTCACCAGTTCTCCTCATAAAGCTCTTCGGCTCACCTTCTCTTCCATTGGCATTACTACCTTAACTGTCGAAGCCCACGCCCTTGGGATATCACCTGGGGCCTCTGATGTCTCTTCTGACTAATAGGTCTTCCTTACAAGCTGAGGTGTCAAAGTGCTGAGCCGAGGTGACATTCTGAGACGAGGTAACACCCTACTCCAGCGAATTTCCGCCTTTGCCCCAATGGCCGATTTTAACCTCAAGAAGTTTATACCAGAGAACAATCATATTCTCTTTGTTCCCTACTTGTGGAGACAAGAGAGAGTTTTCACGGTTGGTACATCAGTGGCGGTTAATAAGAGGTGCTGATGTGGCATAAAGCGGTTTCAGATAAAGACATGATTGATGCTCATTGAGTGGCAGTTGTGGTCAAGATTCATGGAAAGTTTGAAGGGAAATGGGTTGGGGAAGAGATGGAAAGTGGTCTAACCTTCTTAGCGCCTACACTACATATCCTTCGGATAGGGATAGGCTGTCGTAGTTCCTGGAAAGTCAATTGTCAATGATCTAAGAGAAGAGAGAAACTTTTGTCAAATAATAAGAGAGCAATCTAAGGAGAGAATGTCGATGGCTGGGGATAGATCCGGTTTCTGGGTCAGTGGTTTGATCGTCCAGCTCGCTAAAAATCATTGTTCAAGTCAAACGGACTCATAGTTCAACCACCCAAGTTAGCAGGTTGTTCACCAAGTCAATAGTCAATCGATTGTCTGGACGGTTTCTGGGTTAAATGGTTTGATCGTCTGGATCAACGATGGTTTGAACGCACACATATACACACACAGAGAATTTTACTCTCATCCAAATGTCATTTATTTATTTCATATTCAAATTCTTTTTAATTGGTTCATTGCCAAAAAATTATAATTTGAAAATAACAAATAAAATTAAGAAAAAATTACTAAAGTTAATAAAAAATATTAAATTTTAGCAAAATTTTGTGTAGCAACTATCAAAATTAAGAAATTAATAAAACTCCTACTTAGGGGTGATTATTTTCAGGTTCAAGCAACTATTTTCTTCTAAGCAAGGTCAAGCTCAGATCTGCACCAATTCCATACCTAATGCGGCCTGTATGGTTGTCAATGAATCGAATTTAGTTGCATCCGCATCCGCATTTGATTATGAAATATCTAGATCCACATCTGCCTTCAATTATTATATTAGATTTTGGATTGGGTTTGGATTTAATCCACAACCATCTTAATGTGTTTAAAATGACCAAACAATTAAAAAATTTTTTAAACAGTTAAATATTTTTAACCCATATATGTATAATAAGTGTATATAATATAAAATATTAAAATAATATTTTTTATTGGAGTTGGATTTTAGCTAGATCAGATGCGGTTAAATGTGCATCTAATCTGATTATTAATCAAATGCAAGTTCTAATATCCAAATCCATTATAATCGGGTATCAGATTTTTGGAGTCCGTTGATAGCCCTAGCGGGCAAGGCCCAAGTTAAGTAACCCCTGCACTCGACTTAAAAGTTATATACATATGTATTTAGAAAACAAATTTTATGCTAATATATCGATAGAAATTATTACTAATTTTTTGTAATAGACTAAAACTAAATAAAAAATTTAATTTTTTAAAAAATTATAGTTTTATAATTAACAAGGGTAATCCTATCATTGTCCTAGGTTGATAATCAAACCAAAACCCAACCCAAAGTCTTAAACCTCGAGCTCATGCTTAAATTAATATAATCATGACTAAAAAATTAATCTATAGATTAATTTAATTATGACTATGCCCTTATTTTATATATTTACTAATATTTAAATATTTGAAATACTTAAGTAAAATTTTACAAAAAATAATTATAACATTCAATCATTAAGTAATTAGTAATAATTTATTATTTTTGTTAAAAATCATTAATCCTTATAATAGTTTTCAATTTCTGTTATTTCAATTTCCCTTGAAAAATCTCATGCATCGCATGGATCTCCGCTAGTTACCAACTAAAGAAGCTTATGTAGGACAACTTGAGAATCCAATGTTGTTCTATTCTAGATTTATTATTGAATAATATCAATTTATATGTGTCATTGTGTGTATTTCTATTTTCTAACCCTATCTACAATTTAGTATTATGATAGTTTACTTGAGACGTTCATAATAGTATGTGATCTAAATGTTCCTAATTAGTGGATTGTTTTGGGAAGTTTATGGCAATGGGGGCAGTGTGGGGCAGGGTTTTCCATGACTTGTCCTTGAACCCAAATTCAAATACTGCGCCATGTACCTCAATGGTATTAGAAATCCCTATCTTCATAGGGAATTTGCATGTCATGGGGCGGGTTTGGGTTGAGAATGGGGCAGGATGGACAAATACCATCCCTGTCCTATCTATAGTCCCTACCCTAGAGTAGTTTTGCGTTTCCCTTAAACACGCCCCAAACTCGACCAGTGGTAAAAAAAAAATCCATTGATCCAGTATCTCACAAATGGGCAGGTTAGATATTAGAGTATCATAGCGTCGGGACCAGGAAGTAGCTAAGCAGAGGGTATTTTGTCTTTAGACAATTTTGTGATGATCCCTATCAATTGTGGAAATTCTAGAATGAATGAATTTAGAATATTTGCTACGGAATTTGTACTATTTGATCAATGTAAGGCATTATAGTTAATGTAGTCCACAATCATTATACGGAATTTGTACTGTTAGTAAGTTTTTAATAGCTACTTCATTAAGAATTTCAAAAACTAGTTTGTTAGTGCATTTCTAATGGCTAGCTTTATTAGATGCTTTAGTGGCTAGTTTTACATTAAATGCTCCAACTACTAGTTTTTTTCTTTGTTTGGAGAAATCTAGAACTTTCTTTGAGAGTTGAGAGAATCTTCTCTTTGAGTGAATGAGTCCCCAACCTGTTTGGATGTGAGTCCACAACCTTGTTAACCTCATATATAAACCATTTTAAATTAATGGAGTTTCATCCAATCTCATCATTTTCTCCGATTCTTTGAGCAAATTAATTTCTTTCATATTTTCTCTATATATTTGAGCTACATCAAAAACTAAGAGATGATATTGACACCATCTTATAGTGGGCAAACTTTATGTCTGGTACTCTTTTGCTACAATCTCTTGCATTGAGATTCTTTACACAGCACCAACATCATTCTCCTATTGTGGGAGGAAGTGGAATACATACATAAGGATCCATGATATTAAATGTAATTTTTCATCTTCTCGAATTGAAGGTATTGTATATCTTTCTCAAAGCTAAGACTTCTAGGAGGAAAGAACAATACATCAATGACCCAACAATGTTTTGAAATGTGGTGTGACATTGAAGGCCAATCAGAACTTGCCATTGTTAATTTAAGATTAACAATGTCGAAGGGTATTTGTGTCTTATTCAAATACCACTTAACAATTGATTAACTGGTTAACAAGTTTTAAAAGTTTGACAATTAAACTTTCCAAGAGTGCGTTGATGGAATTGTCTGTAGATACAGTTGCTTTGGGGACATAAGTATATATCTTCTTAAAGCAAGAGCAATCATGGATCTTGCATTGGAATTTGATGGAGGATTTGAGTTTAGTCGAAAATTTGCCTCGTTAACCTGAAATGCTCCTTAAAGAAAAGAGACCGGACATGCAGATGAGAGTGAGACGATGGCCAGAAGGCTACGGTAACAAGTGTGAAGCACCGAACTAAGAGAAACGTTTTTATTTTTATTATGAGATAAGAAATGACGAAGAAAGATTAAAGAGGTAAATATAATAAGATATGATAAGAAAAGAGATAAAGAAAATAAAATACATCGTTAAGAACAACTGAAGAAAATCAAATAAGACAACTAATCTCTCCAATCACAACTGAAAAGAAAAGCCCAACTTGGCCAGATTATGAGCTGCAAAATTCACTTCCCGAGGATTCCAACTGAAACTGATGCTGCAACCATCACAGACCTTCAAAATGTCTTAGCAGAACTGGAGGTTATTTAACTCTACCACCACCAAATCCCTTCAAAATATCTCTCTCACACGAGTCCATGATATGTTTTGAGGGTTTACAGGTCACCTCTCTTACACCCAACCGCCTCCCCTCCGCCCTTGGATTCATAGCAAGCGGTTCCGGCCCCATCGGAAACTGGTTTTCATTCCACCGGCTTTCGTTCGATAACCAGTTGCTCGACCTCAACTAAACGAACATCCTTGTGAACTCCAATATCCGATCGGTAGAGAGCGATAACATAGATAAAAAGAAGTGAAATAAACACCTCCAGAACAAGCTTCAACCAAATTGGAAGAGCATCACGCATGTTGATCGCGGTACTCCCAAAGAGCTTAAGAAGAGTTACAACGTTACTCCCAAGATTCTGTTTGTCCTTCCCAAAAAGCCCCAGTTCCTCGACAATCTCTTCAAGTTTGCTCCCCAAAACGTCCCGAGTCCTCTGATCTTCCGCTTCCAATAGATTCTTCAGAATGGCAATGATGGGTTCAAGTACTTTGATCTGGAGATTTTTGCGAAGAAAGGCTTTCAATTTCTCGTTTAAAAAGAGCTGCTGAAGAACGCCATTCAACGCCCCAACCTGTCCGATCTCACGGGGCTTTCGTGCGATCAAGCCGGTCGAGCAGTAGATCGCAAAGTGCTCGCAGTTGTTATTAAAGACATCATACCTCCCGAACCCATTACACTCCAGGAGGAACTTGGCGCGCTGCAGGATCAGAGCAGGAGGGCTGGATTTAGCATGGCTGCAGGTTCCTGCTCGGATCCTGGTGAGCAAGAAAGCTCGCGAGACATTGTAATGGAAGCGACGGAGCTCACCGCCCGAGAGAAAGCAATCCAAGCAACACTTAACCACTCCCTCACGGCTGGAGTAGTCACATTTTGTGCATGGATTTCGAAGAATACTGGACCCATCCCAGGAGGATCCAGAGAAATACGACGAATTTCTGTCTGAAGTGAAGAAGTGAATGACTTGTTCGTCGCCGATGTATATCCCTGTAACAATATTAGTTGGAGAACAAACCAACCACGATTTACTACCAGGATAGACAACCATCGACATCAAAACACAAAATGAAAGAGACAGGGGAGGTGGGTTAGACCAACCATGATGGGCGTAGATGTAAAGGGGTGATCTCCAGCAGTAGATGTGATCACCCTTCTTGAGCTCGCAGCGGTCGATCTTGTTGACGAATAGGCGTTTAATGGATCTCATGCCTGGTTTGATTTTCTCCGTCTCCATGGTGTAACCTGGTTTGATTTTCGTTTAGGTCAGTCCTTCATGTGATAAAATGCTATAGTAAGTCCTCTGCAACGTAAACTCAGTATATATAGACATAATTGCAAATTACAGGGCTGTAGTAGTGTAAATCCTTCTTAAGAAACTTCGACACTTCGGGTCAACTCCGCAGAAAGCCCTTGAGGTCAAACTGCTGTTCGACGAGACTCGAGAGTGGGAGGACCGTAACTTGGAAGCATCCTTTTCACTGGTACTTCCCGGAAGAATCCAAAACAAAAAGCTCCAAATGATGAATCCTACCTTCCGTCTATAAGCTGCTGATCTACCGTTGACTTTGTTATAATTATCTATTTCTTTTCTATGGTTTACGGACGCTAATATTTGATACCACACGGTCCACACTAGAATTTGAAAGGAAGTTAATGAATTTGGTTTATTTTAGTTGTATCCGTGTTAAAATCAAAGAATCCCGGGATGCTAATTCGGCGAGGTCGCTCTGATGCTTAAGTCAGTAGGTTAGTAGTGAGCTAAAGCAGCGAGCTAAAATTGCTTGAAAATGAAAGAACGTGAGAGCAAGAAATCACGCATACCTTGCACCCCCGGGGGGTGAAGCCTTTTTATAGTGGAGTCCTCGCGGGTTTCGCAGAGTGGTTCCAGAATCCTCGACACGATGAGGTCCGTTTCCGCGATAATGGGGATAAGTGGTGGGGCTTATCGAGTCTGCCCGAATTGGTTGGGGAAGATAAGGCTAGCTGTTACGCGGTGTGATCCCGCAAGGCCCGGAGTCTGGTGGCGAGATCTTCGAGGTTGCCACATAGTGGTCTGTTAATACTACCCGAGCTACCGCTCTTTAGATCCAGCCTGGAGCGAACGTCGAAGTGCCTTGGGATCTAAGTGGTCCTGATCCAACCTTACACCGAGGTGAACTCGTCCCGAGGTGGTTTGATTCTCCGAGCTCGATCTGTTGAGGACTTGGCATGTTGGGCTGAGTTGTCATCTTACTAGTTAGGCCAGATCCACTTGTCCCCCTCTTACTAGGTCGGGCCAAATTGCCCTTCATTAATTGCCCCCCACTCCCCGAGTCGGGGGTCCCTATCCAGTGCGGGGAGTTCATGATGAGTCCAGGTGGATTTGGCAAGAGGTTTAGGCAGTCTGTCGAGCAGATCAGCCGGTTGGACTTGTTTGAACCTCTGGTTTAACCAGACGTAGCCCAGGTCGCATTGGGTGTACACGTGGACGTCACGCTGTTTATGGACCTCGCGGACGTCAAAAACGCGCTCAACCGATTTCGTCCTCGGGTGTCGTGCAACCGATTTTCATGAGTCATTGGATCGAGCAGATCTCAGCATTAATCGCCTCGTGGTGAACTATAAATAGGGTGCCGAGGGACCCCTCTTTTTCGCCAAAAATCCTGTGATTGAGCTCTCCCGAGGTCGCATCAGAGTCTTTCAGCTCGCTCTTTCTTTGTGTTCCGAGGTTGTCATTCTTTCGGTGAGTTCATGTTTTCCTTCGTTTGTTCTCCTTTGTTATTTTCTTTTTAATCATGTCTAGCTCTAGCATAGATAGACTCTTAGGTGATTCCAGTGAGGTCAAGGGCACCGAGGTGCAGTCCCGGGCCCCTGCTGGGGAGGCCAGCTCGTCGCTGGATGACTCCCCTCTTCAGTGTTTAGAGTGAGCTCCTATGCGTGAAGTTGGGCCATCTCGGCCTGGCGAGTCCGAGGCACGGGAGGAGGGACCGACCTCTAGGACGGAGGTCCCATCTTCTTCCCGGGGTCGGGATCCAGACAACTTCGGTCCTTCCACCTTGACCTCGGATTGGTTAATGTACTTAGTAGCCCGCTATCGTCTTCTTGATAGCTTAGTTTTTAGTGTTCCTCTAGGTCAATATCCTTGGGATCAATACCCCTACGAGCTCGCGGTTTTTGAGGAGCAGCTCAATGCCGGGCTGCGCTTCCCGCTTCACCCCTTCATTATAGAGATAATCAAATTCTTTAACATCACAATTGACCAACTAAACCCGAACTCTATCCGGAACATAGTAGGCACCATCTCCCTGTTCCATGAGTATAACCGACCTCTGTCCCTAGATGTCTTCATTTCGATCTATTCGATCAAAAGGAATTCTGCTTGTCTACGCGAGGACGTCAGACAAAGTTACTACATCTCTCCTCGGCCCGGGTTTAAAATCCTGTTTGGCTGGCCGAACAAGGTTCCAACCTGGAAGAGGAGATACTTCCTTGTCCAAAATCCTGAGGGATTGTCTTTTCCAACTCATTGGAGGGTAGCTATCAAGGATCCCGGGGTGAGTTTAGATGCGGAGACTAGGGCAGTTATCAACTCTTGGAGGAACCTCGACCAGGAGATGAAGAATTTCTTGGCCGAGGAGAAGCTTGTGCGAGCTGGACTGAGCCCTCCAGGTAGGTCTTCACCTCGGTGCTTACTTACTTTAAGTGTTTTTTAGTTCGTGACTAACCTTTCCTTTTCCTCTTGTAGTAGCCATGCCAAAGGTTGACGCTAAGAATCTTCTCAAGAGCTTCCAAAGAGGAGGGAAGAAGAGGAAGGATTCAAAGAAGTCTCGTCGGGAGGCTGGTCCTTCTGCCCCCGCTCAATCCGAGGTCCTTGCGCCGGAGCCGATCTCTGCCGAGCTCCCGGAGGAGGAGGAGGCCCGCCCTCGGCTTCCCGTTGTGGACCTGGACGAAGACCAGGAGGAAGGCATTCTGCCTCATGAACCGAAGGGCATTTCGACAATCGAGCCTCAACTCCCAAAGACAGTATAATGACCCCTCGGCTCGGGCTGCTCAAAAGCAAGGATGTCATTTTTCCAGCTAAGGTCGCGGAGTGGGCTGACATGCCTACAAGCTAGCTCGGAGGATGAGAACATAGCTTCTTGTAGCGTTTCCCACAGACGACGCTAATGGATTAAGCGCAATCTGGCTGCTCCCAGCTAGAGGTGACCTGGCTTCCAGACAAACGGCGGACTGAACCTGCAAGGATATCAGAGAACCCCAGGATGCTAACCCGGCGAGGTCGCCCCGATGCTGAAGTCAGTAGGCTAGTAGCGAGCTAAAACAGCGAGCTAAAATTGCTTGAAAATGAGAGAGCTTGAGAGCAAGAAATCACGCATACCTTGCACCCCCGGGGGGTGAAGCCTTTATATAGTGGAGTCCTCGTGGGTTTCGCGGAGTGGTTCCGGAATCCTCGACACGATGAGGTCCGTTTCTGCGACAATGGGGATAAGTGATGGAGCTTATCAAGTCTGCCCGAATCGGTCGGGGAAGATAATGCTAGATGTTACGCGGAGTGATCCCGCAAGGCCCGGAGTCTGGTGGCGAGATATTCGGGGTTGCCACGTAGTGGTCTGTTAATATTACCCGAGCTACCCCTCTTTAGATCCGGCCTGGACCGAACCCCGAAGTGCCTTGGGATCGAAGAGATCCTGATCCGACCTTACACCGAGGTTAACTCATCCCGAGGTGGTTTGATTATCCGAGCTCGATCTATTGCGGACTTGGCATGTCGGGCTGAACTGTCATCTTACTAGTTATGTCGCGTCCACGTGTCCCCCTGTTACTAGGTAGGGCCAAATCACCCTTCATCACTACGAATTATAGATATATTAAATTTGAGTTGATATGTATTACTCAAAATAATTATTTAGTATAGCATAGTTTAAATTATATTATATTTAGTGAAACATTATTTTGGTAAATATGGATGATATTTAATGGTTTTATTAATTTGTATAGGTGATGGATGATTGAAGGTTTATTTTACTACTTAAATATTTTTGTCATTTAATTCAAAGAGATTAACCGTGTTGATTTCATGTTATTTCAAATCAGTTCGGAAGGACTATAAATTCAAATATGTAAAGTACAAATTCAAATAAGTTATTCACTACAAGTAATAAATAATTTATTTATTAATTAAAAAATAAATATTTAATAACTTTCAATAATATTGAAAATATTATTAATTAACTAATTAAAAAATATAATTTTAAATAATTAATATGAAATGATTTTTTAATAATTTTCAATAATACTAAATGTTTTTAAAAAATTAATATTTTTTCAACAATATTTTTTCAATAGTATTAATAAGTAATAGGGTTTCATTTTTATAAAGTGAAATTTGATGAGGGGTAATTTGGCCGATCAATAACAAAGAGACACCAAACACGTGGTGAGTCTGAATTGTCTACAACACTTCAGCACCATGTGAGATAGGTCGGGTGGAGTTGAAACAACTTACATGGCCTACATCTGATTAGAGAGAGACTAATAGGTCTCTCTGCGACAAGACAACACGTATCACCTCAAGAAGACAAACCGAGGACCTCAAAGACTAGCATGATCGCCCCAACCTAGGTAGACAAATACTTGAGTAGGACTTCTTGGGTACCGATCGTCCGACCTAAGTGGTAGGACGTCCTTATCCAGAATAACACGCCAATCGGTTTTGATTTAGGCAGTGGTACGTTGCCTTCTTAGTACGCATATCCCCAATTCCCACACGATTCAGGGAGTCTACATGTGGATCACCGCCAATGTGGAAGGAGTGCACTGAGAAGATAACGGACCAATAAGACCAACCATTACCAGATATCTTAGACACGGAACATGGACCCCAACGCCTATAAAAAGGACCTCAATATTCCTTTAGAAGGCATGCACAATCTATGCAACTCACTCTTTGCTCTCTCAAGCTCTCTGCTCTCAACACTGTCACTGCTAACTTCAGCATCAGAGTGCTTAGCTCGGGTTCAGCACTTCGATATGTATTCAAGCTGTCCTCCAATAAGGAGATCGTCAAGTTCTAGCAACATCAAAATATGTATTCATAACTTTATTACTAAAATTTCTAAACAATACTACTAAATAACTAATTAAATAATAATTTTAGAATGTAATAAATTCTAAATAACATTTTATGATAACTAACTTATTATTAAAATGTTTTTTATTAAATTTAAATAAAACTATTCAATAACAAATACAAAACTAATTATTTTTATCTTTCATCAAAAGTTAAATAGATTGAGAATATGTGGTGATATCACAGGCTTAGAACTTCGATGATCAAGTTAGTTGACGAGCTATGTGAAGAATGGTAGATGGAAATTTAATAAGGCATAAACTATGAATTGAATCCTAATTTGACCTTTATAAAGGCTTGGATACATGTTGGGAGTGTACGTGTTTGGAAGGTGGGTGGCACATGTCGGTCTTGTAAGACACATGGAGCTTGGCTTGAACATCTGGAGCTCAAGTAGGACACCTGAAGTTTAGTCAGGACACTTGAAACTCGGTTAGGACACCAGGAGCTCAATTAGGGCCACCTGGTGTATGATCAAGCAACTTGGAGTGGGCCTGGGGCCCATTGACTAATGGGGTTGTCACATGTGTGGGAAATTCCGCTACATGGGTTGCCAAATGGTCACCTCCTAGGCTTGTGGTAAAGTTTGGAACTCGTCCTATGGGATAGCTCCAATCAGTAGGAGTTACCTCTCCCAATCAATAGCTCAGTTGCCTTTCGATCTATTGGTTGGTTGGGCCTTAGCAATAGTTCAAAATTGCTTGTATGTCCTTGATGAGCGAGTTGCACATGGTTGAGCAAGGTGAACCATGACCCCCGAGGTGAATCTTGTTGCCTTGAGGTCGTGCTAGTCCACTAAGGTCCAGTTCTTGGGTCAAACGGCAACTCTCCTTTGGTTGTCACGTGTCCAATTACCTCGAGGTCGGTTTTACCCCCATCACTTTCCCCCCACTTCCAAGGTCAAGGTGGTGTAACTACAGTGAAGGAAGTCTCCACTCTAGAGCTAAACCTTGTCGGGTGTTTGGTTGATCATTCCATCTAAATCCATTGGTCTATTTGGAAACACTTCTTGGAAGTGCCCTAACAAGTGTGTCACTTGTACACATGGACCAGAGGCTGCTTACCAACCAAATTCGAACTTCGAAAATGTACTCAACTGCTTTGGTTCCTTGAAGAGTCCAACCATCGCGGATCCTAGCCATCAAACCCATTTGATTGTAGTTGTCCGTTGTCTACTTCCTTTACCTATAAATGGGATCCCCATGGTGGGTCCATTTGCACATCCATCTTTAAAGTGGTTCCCCCTTGAGGTCAGAGATCTTGCTTCCAAATCTCTATTCATTAGTTTCTTCTCATCTCATCTTCATTCTTCAGTTCCTCCTAGGTGAGCCTTCCCTTCCTGAGTTTCTTTCCTTTTCACTATTTTTCAGTATCCCGATGCTGACCTCTGAAGATCATAGGGGGTCAAGGCAGCTCGCCTCAATCCATAACAAGCTTGAGATTAGCCCTAGTGAGCATTTCATCACGACCCAATGTGCCTTAGTTGATCTACAGAGGATATGTCTCTTCTACGGGTCCCTAATGAGTACCGTTTTAGGATTCCCACTCCCAGCGAGGCCCCTTGGCACCACAGCGACAATGAGGTCTATTTGATTGAAAAGCACTTTGTTTCATGGTCGATGTTTCCCCTCCCATGTCTCATGACCAACCTTTTGAATTGCTTTCTAATCACCCTAGGGTAGCTCTCCCCTAATGCCATAAGGCTAATCATGGGGTAGCTCGGTAGAGAACGCACATGGGATTCTCATCAATATATGGGCTTTCTTGCCCTTGTGTGCACTTAAGAATCACCCTGGGGACCAGAAATACTATTATTTCGCCTTCATGACCAACAAGAAGTTCCTCGAAGGCCTTCCAAACAAAGTCTCAGATTGGAAGTTGAAGTATTTCTTTGTTGTCCAAGACAGTTAATGGAAGTTCATCAATCACTAGGGCTCAGTTGTTGGCAACCCTGAGGCCCATCACTTGACTTTGGAGGAATCACCCCAATTAGGGGAGGTCACTAGTGTCAGGCTGAAGATATATGATTATTTGAGCAAGGGCACTCCTATGAGATAGCCTAAGCCTGAAGCGCCTAGGCAGTTATCCTTTACTTTATCAAAGTCCTGTCCCCGATGCTTGACATGTGCACATATATTTTTCCGAGTTGACTTGGTATAGATTGAGTTCTTCTCTTTTTAGAAATAGACATGGACTAGATGCTGGGGAGGTTCACCACCAAGAAGTCGAAACCGAAGAAGAGGAATACCACCAAGGGTGAGTCTTCCCACGCCATCGAGGCACAGGTTATTATGAACACCACCGAGGTCATTGCCTTGGAAGACGAGGACCCATAATTTCAGGCAGCCGAGCATCCCATAAGGCCGGAGGTGCGAGCTGGGAGTAGGAGCACCCAAACGTTGCCATCCCCAAAAGTCCCCCGAGCACCAAGATCCTCAACCCCTCCTCCATCTCTTGTGAAAGAGGGATCATCTATCTTACCTCTTGAGTGAGTGCCAATTTGGACTCCTGCTTGGTCAATTCACCAAAAGTGACTCTATGTGGAAACACGCAATTGCCTATCAACTAAGCAAGGGTCGGTGCTCCTTCATCCTGGGTGGAGATAGAGAGCTTGCCCTTTAACGTGATGAAGACATGCCTTTTTAACCAAATTATGAACGTAGGGTGGTGGCTCGACGCTATGGCGCAAGCGGTTTGTGCGTGGGCTCAAAGCTAGGAGGACCAAGTTGATAACTTGGCTCTAATCGAGGAGAGTTACCTCGCTAGGCTTAACAAGGTGCTGGCGGAGAAGTCCTAGGTGCTCTTTGACTTAGAAGCTTAGAAGGCCAAGCATGAGGCAATCATATCTTGCCATCGGGCATCGATTATTGAGCTGTCCCTAAAGCTCAAAGCTTCCAAGTCTGAACACCGAGGTCCTAGAGAGGGAGGAGGCTAAGAGGGTCAAGTTGCTAAGGGTCCAAGAGGAGCTAAAGGTTGAGGTAGAGAGACTCAAGGCAGAAAAGGCTGAAAAGTAGAGGGTTTAGGGGGAGTTGTTGGCTATAGTTCAAACAGAAGTGGTCGTAGCTTACAAGCTCTCCAAGGGAAGCAGTATATTTACCTTGAACAACGAAACTGTTGAACAGTGCATTCAAGGTTTAAAGTATCGGAAAGACATTTTTAAGAAATGTATCGGGATATGCATGCGTATTGGAGAAAAACTAAGATACACATAAATACTTTGGAAACACTATAAATACTTTATTAAATCATAAAAATATATCAACAACACTAAATATAAAATCTTAATGAGGTGTATATACCTTAAATTAATATATTTTAATGGTTTTATGAAGAAATATATTATAGCTAAATATAATTTCATTAAAAAACTATATTATTTATAAATTATAATTCTTAAGTTTTAATGTTTTATGGGAAGAGAAAAACCCAACTCTCCTATCCAACCATAAAACATGCATTGGCACAACTTCTATGTGAAAATATAATTAATAATTATTTATTATTCATTTCGGAAAATTATAAAAATAAATAAGCATTGTATAATATATTCAAAAAATAGTTATTAAAGAATAAATTTCAATTGCTTTGTGGATATGATAGATCATTCATAGAATTATAATATATTCAATCATTGTGATCAAATGATAAAATATAATTAATCAATTAAATAATTTTTAATTTAAAAAATATAAAAAAATAATTATTAAATAAGAAATTTCAATTGCTTTGTGGATATGGTAGATTGTCCATAGAATTATAATATATTCAATCATTGTGATCAAATGATGAAATATAATTAATTAATTAATTAATTAATTTCTACGTGGCACGTCTCTCAATCATGAAGGGTTATGAGCTCAACTACCTCTTCAAATTTCAGCTCCAACAACTGCAGATATTAACTGAACAATCTGTTTTGCCTTGTCATGAAAATGTGATCAGTCAATTTCTCTCATTTGTGATTTGTCAATTTCTTGTAAATTATACAAACTACGAAGACCTTTTGTATTTCATACCTAGATGGGACATAATGCATATATATGTATTTGACCTCTCAAAGATCTGAAACTTTGGCATTCATTTGCACTAAAAAGAAAAAATAGTAAGGCAATAACAACAGTTATGTTGTAGAGGCAACCATGTCTAGGCAACTTTATGTTAGTTTGAATCCATTTTGCATGAATCATTTTTCCCTTCTTTTGTATTTCATACAACCTTTATGCTCCTGTTTCAATTTTGCATCTAATTAATAATTGACACGTAGGTTGTTCGGACTCACAATTCATCTAGATTCACAAGACTCCAGACTCGCTTGCATTTGAATTCACTTGAGCCTAACTGCAGATTGAACTCCCTCGTGGAAGTCATAAATCCTAGATTCGCTTGAGCCAAGCCTGTATGGGGTTTTTTCTACACTGAGAATGTTAGAAATGTTTGACCCATGACTTGACAAGCATTCCGGTTTTGTATTGGATTCAAGTCTTAAAACATTGAATTACACAGAAAAAATGGGCGAAAGAATAATGATCCAAACATTACCAAATAAGATATTTACCATTATTAATTACTCAATTTTCATGTTTAAGAGAACTGATATTTATTCATCACCGTTCTAGACTCTAGAGGATACAGGCTTTGGTTCCACCAAATGGGCTTAAATTATTCCCAAGTTATAGTAAATGGACTTATACTCTTCTACTGTTTGCAAAATCCTTTAGGGGGTGTTCTTGTTTTGGATTTTGAGAGGGAGGAAAGTTGGTCAAACAAATAAACACATGTTCTTTTTTCGGATTTATGTGGGGAACAGGAAAAGTTTATTTTCTTGGGTATTTCCTAGGTGGGTAAATAACTTTCCCATTTGGAGGAAAGTAGCCAACACTTGAATGGTACAAAAATGCTCCTTTTAATAATTGAATTTTATGGCTAAAATGGTCATTGCCTTATTTACATGGGAAATAAAAGAAATGGGAAAATGTATTTCCCCATTTAAGTCTTTCCTAGGAAACACTTACCTAGGTAAATGTATTTACCCGAATAAATAACTTAATGAAAGGCGAATGGGGCCTTAAAGTACCTTTCCTTTACATTCTAACAATTAGACTAATTCTATCAAAACTGTCACATTCCATTTGTGTAATTGCTATAACTTTTTAAAACCCAGTTTTCTCCTTTTAACCTTTATAGGCTAGTAGAATTTGGTTTCAAGGATTTACATTCGTTGATATTCTTTTGGCAGCCTCCTCTTTTCCACTTTCCCTATTGTTGTCTTTAAGTTGATCATGGCATCTGATCCACAACCAGTGGTACCTATTTGGAAGTATTTCCAAATGTTCATAAACGGTGATCGTCACCGACTCAAGTGTATCTACTTGCTATGACAAAATGTTTTCGGGTGGCAAATACATAGGGATTGTAGCATAGAAATTGGGTCTTTTAGGGTTTGGGTTAAATCTTTATACTATTATTGGGTTTTAATTTGGACCAATTCGTTGCCTCAAAAATCACACTAAACCTGTGCCAAAGCCATACCGGAGGTCGACACTGAGAATCTTCTCTAGAGCTTCCAAAGATGAGGGAAGAAGAGGAAGGCTTCAACGAAGTCTTGCCGGAAGGCTGGTCCTTTTGCCACCACTCCATTCGAGGTCCTTGCGTCGGAGCCGATCTCTACCGAGCTCCCGGAGGAGGAGGAGGCCCGCCCTCGAACTTCCATTGTGGACCTGGACGAAGACCAGGAGGTAGCCGAGCCTCAGCTCCCAAAGACAGTATAATGACCCCTCGGCTCGGGCTGCTCAAGAGCAAGGATGTCGTTTCTCCAGCTAAGGTCGCAGAGTGGGCTGACATGCCTACAAGCCAACTCAGAGGATGAGAACTTGGCTTCTTGTAGTGTTTCCCACAAACGGCGCCAATTGATTAAGTGCGATCTGGTTGCTCCCAACTAGAGGTGACCTGGCTTCCAGACGGACGACGGACTGAACCTGCAAGGATATTAGAGAACCCCGAGATGCTAACCCGGCGAGGTCGCTCCGATGCTTAAGTCAGTAGGCTAGTAGAGAGCTAAAATTGCTTGAAAATGAGAGAGCTTGAGAGCAAGAAATCACGCATACCTTGCACCCCGGGGGGGTGAAGTCTTTATATAGTGGAGTCCTCGCGGGTTCTGCGGAGTGGTTCGAGAATCCTCGACATGATGAGGTTTGTTTCCGTGATAATGAGGATAAGTGATGGGGCTTATCGAGTCCGTCCAAATCGGTCAGGGAAGATAATGCTAGCTGTTACGCAATGTGAACCCGCAAGGCCCGGAGTCTGGTGGCGAGATTTTTGGGGATGCCACGTAGTGGTCTGTTAATATTACCCGAGCTACCACTCTTTAGATCTGGCCTAGAGCGAATGCCGAAGTGCCTTGGGATCGAAGTGGTCCTGATCCGACCTTACACCGAGGTGAAATCGTCCCGAGGTGGTTTGATTATTCGTGCTCGATCTGTTGTGGACTTAGCATGTCGGGTTGAGCTGTCATCTTACTAGTTAGGCCGCGTCCACATCTCCCCCTGTTACTAGGTCGGGCCAAATCTCCCTTCATCACTACGAATTATAGATATAATAAATTTGAGTTGATATGTATTACTCACAAAATGATATAATTACTATCTAATAAAATAATTAATTAGTATAGCATAGTTTAAATTATATTATATATGGTGAAACATTATTTTGGTAAATATGGATGATATTTAATGGTTTTATTAATTTGTTTAGGTGATGGGTGATTGAAGGTTTATTTTACTACTTAAATATTTTTGTCATTTAATTCAAAGAGATTAACCGTGTTGATTTCTTGTTATTTCAAATCAGTTCAAAAGGAGTATAAATTCAAATATGTATAGTGCAAATTCAAATAAGATATTCACTATAAGTAATAAATAATTTATTTATTAATTAAAAAATAAATATTTAATAACTTTCAATAATATTGAAATATTTTTAATTAACTAATTAAAATATATAATTTTAAATAATTAATATGAAATGATTTTTTAATAATTTTCAATAATACTAAATGTATTTAAAAAAATTGTAATTTTTCAACAATATTTTTTCAATAATATTAATAAGTAATAGGGTTTTATATTTATAAAACGAAATTTGATGAGGGGTAATTTGGCCGATCAATAACAAAGAGACACCAAACACGTGGTGAGTTCGAATTGTCTAACAACACTTCAGCACCATGTGAGATAGGTCGAGTGGAGTTGAAACAACTTATATGGCCTACATCTGATTAGAGAGAGACTAATAGGTCTCTCTGCGACAAGGTAGCACGTATCACCTCAAGAAGACAAACCGAGGACCTCAAAGACTAGCATGATCGCCCCAACCCAAGTAGACAAATACTTGAGTAGGACTTCTAGGGTACCGATCCTCCGATCTATGTGGTAGGACATCCTTATCCAGAATAACACGCCAATCGGTCTTGAGTTAGGCAGTGGTACGTTGCCTTCTTAGTACGCATATCCCCAATTCCCACACGATTCAGGGAGTCTACATGTGGGTCACCGCCATTGTGGAAGGAGCGCACTGAGAAGATAACGGACCAATAAGGCCAACCATTACCAGATATCTCAAACACGGAACATGGACCCCAATGCCTATAAAAAGGACCTCAATATTCCTTTAGAAGGTACGCACAATCTATGCAACTCACTCACTCTTTGCTCTCTCAAGCTCTCTGCTCTCAACATTGTCATCGCTAACTTCAGCATCGGAGTGCCTAGCCCGAGTTCAGCACTCTGAGTACTCTGATCCTTTGTCTTTCTATATTTCAATGGATTGACCTCATCAACTCGTCTATCCAAGCTGTCCTCCAGTAAGGAGATCGTCTCGTTCCAACAACATCAAAATATGTATTCATAACTTTATTACTAAAATTTCTAAACAATACTACTAAATAACTAATTAAATAATAATTTTAGAATGTAATAAATTCTAAACAACACTTTATGATAACTAACTTATTATTAGAATATTTTTATTAAATTTAAATAATACTATTCAATAACAATTACAAAACTAATTATTTTTATCTTTCATCAAAAGTTAAATAGATTGAGAATATGTGGTGATATCACAGGCTTAGAACTTTGATGACCAAGTTAGTTGGCGAGTTATCTGAAAAATGGTAGATGAAAATTTAATAAGGCATAAAGTATGAATTGGATCCTAATTTGACCTTTATGTAGGCTTGGATGCATGTCGGGAGTGTACGTGTTTGGAAGGTGGGTGGCACATGTCGGTCTTGTAAGACACTTGGAGCTTGGCTTGAACACCTGGAGCTCAAGTAGGACACCTGGAGTTCAGTCAAGACACTTGGAACTCAGTCAGGACACCTAGAGCTCAATCAGGGCCAACTGGTGTATGATCAAGCCACTTGGAATGGGCCTGGGGCCCATTGACTAATGGGGCCGTCACATGTGTTGGAAATTCCGCTGCATGGGTTGCCAAATGGTCACCTCCTAGGCATGTGGTAAAGTTTGGAACTCGTCCTATGGGATAGCTCCAATCGGTAGGAGTTACCTCTTCCAACCAATAGCTCAGTTGCCTTTCGATCTATTGGTTGGTTGGGCCTTAGCAAAAGTTCAAGATAGCTTGTGTGTCCTTGATGAACGAGTTGCACATGGTTGAGCAAGGTGAACCATGATCCCCAAGGCGAATCTTTGTTGCCTTGAGTTCGCGCTAGTCTACTAAGGCTCAGTTCGTGGTCAAACTACAACTCTCCTTTGGCTGTCACGTGTCCAATTACCTCGAGGCCGGTTTTACCCCCATCACTTGCCCCCCACTTCCAATGTCAAGGTGGTTCAACTAGAGTGAAGGAATTCTCCACTCTAGAGCTAAACCTTGCCGGGTGTTTGGTCGATCATTCCCATCTAAATCCTTTGGTCTATTTGGAAACACTTCTTGGAAGTGCCCTAACAAGTGCATCACTTGTACACATGGACCAGAGGTTGTTTATCAACCAAATTCGGACTTCAAAAATGTACTCAACTGGTTTGGTTCCTTGAAGAGTCCAACCGTCGCGGATCCTAGCCATCGAACCCATTTGATTGTAGTTGTCCATTGTCTACTTCCTTTACCTATAAATGGGGTTCCCATAGTGGGTCCATTCGCACATCCATCTTTAAAGTGGTTCCCCCTTAAGGTGAGAGATCTTGATTCCAAATCTCTATTCATTAGTTTCTTCTCATCTCATATTCATTCTTCAGTTCCTCCTAGGTGAGCCTTCCCTTCCTAAGTTTGTTTCATTTTCATTATTTTCAGTATCCCGATGTTGACCTCTGAAGATCATAGGGGGTCAAGGCAGCTCGCCTCAATCCATAACAAGCTTGAGATTAGCCCTAGTGAGCATTTCATCCCGACCCAATGTGCCTTAGTTGATCTATAGAGGATATGTCTCTTCTATGGGTCCCTAATGAGTATCGTTTTAGGATTCCCACTCCCAACGAGGCCCCTTGGCACCACAATGACAACGAGGTCTATGTGTTTGAAAAGAACTTCGTTTCAAGGTTGATGTTTCCCCTCCCACGTTTCATGACCAACCTTTTGAATTTCTTTCTAGTCACCCTAGGGTAGCTCTCCCCTAATGCCATAAGGCTCATCATGGGGTAGCTTGGTAGAGAACGCACATGGGATTCCCATCAATATATGGGCTTTCTTTCCCTTGTGTGCACTTAAGAACGCACATGGGACCAGAAATACTATTATTTCGCCTTCATGGGCAACAAGAAGTTCCTCGAAGGCCTTCCAAACAAAGTCTCATATTGGAAGTTGAAGTATTTCTTTGTCGTCCAAGATAGTTATTGGAAGTTCATCAATCACTAGGGCTCGGTTGTTGGCAACCCTAAGGCCCATCACTTGACTTTGGAGGAATCATGCCAATTAGGGGAGGTCACTAGTCTCAGGCTAAAGATATATGATTATTTGAGCAATGGCACTCCTGTGAGCTAGCCTAAGCCTGAAACGCCAAGGCAGTTCTCCTTTACTTTATCAAAGTCCTATCCCTGATGCTTGACATGTGCACATATCGTTGACATGGTAATGATTGAGTTCTTCACTTTTTAGAAGTAGACATGGACTAGATGCTGGGAAGGTTCACCACCAAGAAGTCGAAGCCGAAGAAGAGGAATACCACCGAGGGTGAGTCTTCCCACGCCATCGAGGCACAAGTTATTATGAACACCACCGAGGTCATTGCCTTGGAAGATGGGGACCCATAGGTCCAGGCCGCCAAGCAGCCCATATGGCCGGAGGTGCGAGCTGGGACTAGGAGCACCCCAACGTTGCCATCCCCAAAAGTCCCCCGAGCACCAAGATCCTCAGCCCCTCCTCCATCTCTTGTGAAAGAGGGATCATCTATCTTACCTCTTGAGTGAGTGCCAATTTGGACTCTTGCTTGGTGAATTCGCCAAAAATGACTCTATGTGGAAACACGTAATTGCCTGTCAACTAAGCAAGGGGTCAGTGCTACCTTCATCCTGGGTGGAGATAGAGAGCCTGCCCTTTAACGTGATGGAGACCCGCCTTTTTAAGAAAATTATGAACGTAGGACGGTGGCTCGCCGCTATGGCTCAAGGGGTTTGTGCGTGGGCTCCGAGCTAGCAGGACCAAGTTGATAACTTGGCTCAAATCGAGGAGAGTTACCTCACTAAGCTTAACAAGGTGCTGGTAGAGAAGTCCTAGGTGCTCTTTGACTTAGAAGCTTAGTAGGCCAAGCATGAGGCAATCATATCTAGCCATCGAGCGTCAATTATTGAGCTGTCCCTAAAGCTCAAAGCTTCCAAGTTTGAACACCGAGGTCTTAGAGAAGGAGGAGGCTAAGAGGGTCAAGTTGTTGAGGGTCCAAGAGGAGCTAAAGGTTGAGGTAGAGAGACTCATGGCAGAAAAGGCTAATAAGTAGATGGTTTAGGAGGAGGTGTTGGCTATAGCTCAAATAGAAGTGATCGTAGCTTACAAGCTCTCCAAGGGAAGCAGTATATTTACCTTGAATAACGAAACTGCTGCACAGCGCATTCAAGGTTTAAAGTATCGGAAAGACATTTTTAAGAAATGTATCGGGATATGCATGCGTTTTGGAGAAAATCTAAGATACACATAAATACGTTGGAAACACTATAAATACTTTAATAAATCATAAAAATACATCAACAACACTAAATATAAAATCTTAATGCGGTGTATATATCTTAAATTAATATATTTTAATGGTTTTATGAAGAAATATATTATAGCTAATTATAATTTCATTAAAAATTCTATGCTTAACTATATGATTTATAAATTATAATTCTTAAGTTTTAATGTTTTATGGGATGGGAAAAACCCAACTCTCCTATCCAACCGTAAAACATGCATTGGCACAACTTCTATGTGAAAATATAATTAATAATTATTTATTATTCGTTTCCAAAAATTATAAAAATAAATAAGCATTATATAATATATTCAAAAAATAGTTATTGAAGAAGAAATTTCATTTGCTTTGTGGATATGATAGATCATCCATAGAATTATAATACCTTCAATCATTGTGATCAAATGATAAAATATAATTAATTAATTTTTAATTTTAAAAATATAAAAAAAATAATTATTAAATAAGAAATTTCAATTGCTTTGTGGATATGATAGATCATCCATAGAATTATAATATATTCAATCATTGTGATCAAATGATAAAATATAATTAATTAATTAATTTTTAATTTTAAAAATATAAAAAAAAAGTCATTATTAAAAAAGAAAATTCAATTGGTTTGTGGATATGATAGATCATCGATAGAATTATAATATATTCAATTTTTGTCATCAAATGATAAAATATAATTAATTATTATTTATTTTTTAATTCTAAAAATATAAAAAATTAAAAAATTAAAGAAGAAATTCCAATTGATCTATGGATATGATTGATAAATCCATATATCTAAAACATATTTAGTCTTTATAGGCAAAGAAAAAAGTAAATTTTCAAATTTTTTGTTAATCTATATTTTCCCCAAATATCTTCATGAAATTTCCATAAATCTATTGATAACACAAAAAAATTGTGATTGTGAATGTAAGAAATGTAGTTCAACAAAAATTTACACATTAAAGAAGAAAAAAAAAGAAATCACAAGATATTATAAAATATTGAAAAAAATTACCTATTTTTGCCATATTTTTTAAAATTTGAAAAATCTTTAAAAAAATTAACGATTCACACTTGTTTCTTGCAAACTTCTACAAATCTAGCACTCTATGAATTAAGTTTGGAGTTTTAGAGTCATTTGGGGGTGAAACAAGCCTTATTTATTCAATTTTTATGATTTTCTTTGTAAATTTTATGTTTATTTTTTTTTGTAATTTATCTTATTTTCTTTATTTTTTGTTTTTCATAATTATTTTGAATTTTATTTTATTTAATTTATGTTATTTTCTGCATTTTCTATCTCTGTTTATACATTTTTTGTATTTTTATAATTATATTTTTCTAGAATTTATATATGTAAAAAATAAATGGGTTGGGCAAGTTAGGTTGGGTTTGGGTCGAATCCAACCCATTTAACTTTTTATAAATGGATCATTAACAGGTTGACGGGTCAGGTGAATTTGGTTAAAATTCAACCCAAACCCAACCCACCCAAACCCTCTTTTGTTAATGGGCATTTAAATTACTCAACTCGTTGACCCAGGGCCTATCTCTCCACACAGAAAGCACGCATCAGTGGACCCGTGCAATTGAAGGACGTTGTCACGCAAAATTGAAGCAAACTAACGAGACTGGATCTGCTCCTCACACCTGATGCCTCACACGCACATCTTACCATGCATTGGAAACATCTCCCGTACTTATCAATTATTATTCACGGGAGATGTTCTCAATGCACGGTGGATGTGCATGTGAGGTGCCCATTTGTGAGGAGCAGATCCCTTCTCCAAAATAACCCTTTCCCAAGTTGCTGCAAAAAAAAAAAAAACAAGAAAAACACGGATAGACCCATTGCAGATTTCTGAATTTCACTACAGACTTATAAAAATTCAAAATGTCAGATACCTCTATTCTATACACCAATGTCCACCCATAAATTGGCATTAATTCCAAGCTAACACCTACTCCAACTATATTTTGAGCCTAAGAATTCTGACCCTAGGCTGAACCATCATTCTCCCAAAAAAACCTTTTCCAGGTTGGATGAGCCAATGATGCCAATCCAAATCCAACCCAACCGATCATTTTATTAATGGGTTGTTATCAACCTTTAATTGGTGTTTAAGTTAATGAAAATAAATTTTAAAACTAACAAATTTGTACAACCATCTAAAAAGTTACCTTTCATGTTCATATACAAAAATCACAATTTTTTTCCAGAATAGCCATTGATCAATAAGTTATAGCTTTTTCGTCAAAATAATAATTTACTATTTTAATTAATAGGTAATTTATTATTTATTTAATTATAATTAATTTTATTCACAAATAAAAAGTATGCATTTTAGGCCGAACGTTTGTAGATTGGACCGCTCTGGTCTGCAAATAAAATGGCCAAACCGTTCTAGACTGGTCTGCAATGGTCCAGTCCGAAGTATTACAGTAATAGATGTAAACTGCCAGCCGTTCTAGACTGGTCCGAGCAAGCCAAATTAGACCACTTATTAAGCGATTTGGGTCGGGTGGGAGCTGGATATAGAAAAACTGGACCCGAATCTTCATTTTTTCTTCAGCGTCTTTTCACACCCAAGACGGACCATTGATGAAAAAAATCCCCAGAATATGGTTTCCCCAAATTAAAATGTCCAAATGAGCATAAAACAGGGAGACTGACCGGTAAATCTCTGACAATTTTATGCATGGTTTTACACGTCGTCGGCCTGTTTTCATGTCGGAATAACGCCGGCAGACATTATTCATGCCGGAAAAAAAAGGTTTTTCACTCGGTTTTGGATTTTCATTAGATGGTAAGACACTCCCCTGTTTCGGTTTTTGGTCCTCCCATATTCTGTGAATGTCCAGCCAAGCTCCGGGTCTCTGAAACTCCACTATTTGCTGCGACTCATTGAGTGCTCTACTTTGATACTCGGTTAGTTTGGTAGGGGAAGAAAAGCTTTCACGTAAACTGATCTGGGTGCTCTGCCCCTGTTTAGCCAAGCTTATTCGGGTCTCTGAGTCTCCACTAATCGGGTCTCTAAATCTCAATGATCTTCTGGGATTGAATGACTGTTCTACTTGGAAACTTGAATTCGCTGGTAGGAGAAGAAGACAATTTTAACGTAAAATGGTTGGGAAATTAGAGAGAAATTTGAAGGAAAAAGAGATGTATGAGTTGAACTGGGAATGGGAAAGAGACGTCAGATCCTTCGGAAGGGAAAGAGTCCAAGGAGTTAACCTTCTTCACTTCTCACGACGTTGACGTTGTTGGGGTGAGGAAACGTGAGAAGGACTGAAGGAGTGTTATAATTAGGAGAAAGAAAATGAAGGTGGATGCATAGAGCCCTGTTCTGCTTCAACGCATAGTTTTATTCAAATATGAGAATAGAAATGGGAAAAAGTTCAGACCACTAAAGTGTTGCATTTGAAATTCAAGACTCTAAGTGTCACTACCCCAAAGTTCAATCCATTAGAAGCCTGTTTATTGTGCCATGGATTCTCTGCAAGCAAAAGACTCCACACACTTTAAAAACATGGGAATCCAGTCACACATTGGGAACATCTCCCCATGAATTAACTATACATGTATCTGAGATATTCCCAATATTCATAATATGGGTCTAGATGCTATTTGCATAGAGTTTTTGGTTGCAAGAGATCCAAGCTAATCTTTATATAGAATTTGATTTTTATTAAATACAAATTTTATGGTACATAAATACATAATTTCTTGTATTTTTTCCTCTAAATACATTATTTCTTGTATCATTACACTGTATTACTGGTGCTCATTTTGGATTGAGAGTGCTCTACTCGTATTCTAACAAACCAAATGAAATGAAATTATATTATAACCAAGGGTTCCACTATGTTATGGGAAAGATATGATATATGAAAAACTTTTGATTAATCAATTGGAATCATTAACGTGATAATCAACCAATCAGGTGTTATTTATCAAAATTGATGGATGGATTTTGATTGCCCATATCATGTTTTTTTCACATCATAGATTTTCCCTTTTTCTAATTTAAGCAGAGTATGGACTCTGAACCAAGGTTTTTAAAACTGACTCAGAGAACGAACCGGTCAGGGGTCTGATTCTCAGGTCGAACAATTGGTCCGTTCTGACAAAAAAAAACGGTCAAAACTGTTGAACGGTTCAAACGCCCGAGTCAACAGTTTGCTGACCAAATCAACATTTTTTTTTGTAAATATCCAGTTTTGGGGAAAAACAGATCTGGTCACCTAACTGGCTCCTGGTTTATCTGGTCCGACCATCCAGTCCGGTCCGGTTTTGAAAACCATGCTCTGAACAACCTAGAATCTTGGGAGTTGGGAGTGGAGAACTGAAAATGTGGTTTTCGCACTACGTTTGGTACAAGTTACGGTGCATAGGAAGAACTTAAAAATGGAGATAATGTTTTAGGGGATGTTTGGAACCATGGCCGTTTTTCAAAAAAAACGTGCCACATCGGGTCCACATAGACGTTTCAACAAACACTCATGTATCTCATTGTATGTACTGTTTATCTATCAGTACATACATGAAAAATGGTGATGAAAATCACCATACCAAACAGTATAGTATTGCTCACAGCTTACAAGTGTTTTTTTGTTTTGAAAAATAGGTCTTGAAAGCATGGATGTTTTTTCTTAAAAATCGGTCCCAAAAAACGCCCACACTTCCAAACATGTTAAAACAGACGCGGTAACTTGTGAATCGGCTTGCTCAAGGGGTCTTCCACAGTCCGTTTTGTTTTTTGAAAACAAATAGAACTGGCATATCAGTTCCTAGAATTTCAAAACGCCGTCTGTGGGAATCGAACCCACGACCACGTGGTTAAAAGCCACGCGCTCTACCAGCTGAGCTAAGACGGCTTGACATTTATCTTAGTTGAATATAAGATAAGGGTGTAATATGCGATTAATTATTTTATTTTGACCAACAGAGCAAATATAGATACTAGATTCATTAGTTGAATCACTTAGAAAGATTAGAGATGCAACCGGGGCAGGTTGTGTTAAGTTTAAGAACAATTGGATTTCATGAATGGCTTCTTCAATGAAAACTATGGACCAACCTCGTTTATCTTTGCCCTGTTACACTATGTGGTTACAAGGAAAAACAATTTTATTTGCATGAGATATGTAGTAATATTTGTAAATCCTATACATTATTCTTACATATTCTGATGCCAATCTTTATCAGGTGATTCTAGGATTCGGTAGTCTATGTTCGTTTTTGCAATCCCCTCTTAGGAATTGGATTAAACTGAATACAGATGGGGCTGTGTTAAGGCTCAGTTTGGAAAGAATATAAATATAAATATATAGAGTGTAGATACATGCAAAATAATATAAAATATAAGATTTTGCATTCTACGTATTTGTATTCTCTGTTAGTCTCAATGTTCTAAAAAATGATCAGGAAAGGGAATCGTTCTGACCATCGGTTTCCGGGTTGATGGTTCAACTGTCCAATTCGAACAGATAGCCCGTACTGACAAACAAATAAAAAAATAACTAAAAATAAAAATAATCAAAACCATTGAATGGATCGATGGTTCGATCACCCGGGTCAATGGGTGTTGACTTTTTTAACAGTTTTTGACCAAAAATCCAGTTTTGGGTAAAACAGAACCGATTGCCTGAATGATTTTTGAGCCAAACAGTTCCCGAACCTAACAGTCCGACCATCCAGGTCAATGACGGTTCAAAAACCTTGATTAGTCTTTCTCTTGAGATCTACTGAAAGCAAGAGATTAAAACTTATGCCTTCGCCAGCAACCAAGTCTAGAGAGAAGCATGCCTTCTCAAAATTCTTCAAGGGATTAGACGAACAACTCTTCTGCCAGCAACCAAGGAGTAGAGCATGGAAACTAAAAATCTGTACCCACACGAATTTTTTTATAGAAATCTTGAATGTTAATATTAAACTGCAAATAAATTGGCGCTTCTAACACTTTTAATGGAAATTTAATAATTGCCACTTAAAAGTTACATACGGTGGCGACTTTGGTACTTTTTAATGAAATGCAATTTAATATTTGTTGCTGAAAGAATACATATAGTGGTGTTTCTGATATATATATATATATATATATATATATATATATATATATATATATATATATATGTAGTGGCATTTTTAACATTTGTGATTTGCCCCTAAATCTCATATTTAGTGACAATTAAATAAATGTCATTATAAAAAATGCTATTAAATTTAATCTAGACTTTGTTGTAGTATTTGCACTCTTTTTAAACGGAGCCTAAGGCTGTATTTGGTTGCAGTAAAAATTTATTTGCACTAGTATAAATGCATGGGAGTGCAAATGTAAAAAATGCAAATTCTTGTTTACTTTTGCTTTTGAATTTTCTACCAAAATTCATCAAGTTTTGGTGCAAAATAATGTATAGACCAGGGTTTGTATAGTAAACAAGAGTAACTATTGCTTATAGAAAACAAAAGAAAATTTTGCTTTGATGATTGGTCAAAGTAAATAGGTATTCTAGTATACCAAAAATGCAATATGTGGAGTGTGCAACAATGATTACTTATATAGCCAAAAACCGAGCACTAGTTAGAAACTGTCAATTGGCAGCATGCTAGGGGCAAAGTTGTCAGTTGACGAGCTCACCTAGTCTTAACGAGCTACGAGATGACCTGGTCTTAATGAGCTATGAGCTGACCTGGTCCTAACGAGCTACAAGATGACCTAGTCGTAACGAGCTACGAGCTAACCTGGTCATGACGAGCTATGAGCTAACCTGGTCCTAACCATGGCTTCAAATGTCACCCGACATATGCCGATGTCAAGGCTCACTGACATGAAAATGAATAGTAATATAAAAATTACATTATGTCAGTCGACATTTCCTATATTTCAAAAATGTCGACCAAATCGGTCCAAATAACCAAAAAGAATACAGTTTTTCCTATTATGTCAACAAGATGTCGACTAATGTACATTAAAAATATAATATATTAGTATATTATATTAATATAATATAGTATATTAATATAGATTATTCCATTAATAATTTCTATTTAATATTTCAAATAAAATATTTATAAAAATAATTAAAAAAATATAAAAACAAAAGAATAAATTAATTGCTTTATAATATAAAACATAAAATATTTTTCAAGTAATAAAATATTAACTAGTTAGTATTTTTTTAAATATTTATTAAAAACAGAAAATGTTTAATAAATTTTATAATAAACCATATTCTACATTTTATATAAAAAATCAGAATAAATTTAATAAATTTTATACTAAATCATTATTTATTATAAATTTAGTATTAAAATTCATAATAAATTCATTAAGTTTTATAAGAAATCAGAATTTATCATAACCTTAATACTACAAAAAGGAGAATCGGTTTATTAAGTTTATAATAAAACATAATGTATTATAACTTTAATATTTAAAAAATCAGAATAAATGTATTTTTTATTTACTAGTGTTAAATAAATATATTAGAATTTATAATAAATCAGAATTAAAAATAAGAAAAGAAAATATCAAGTAACCTTGTAAAAACACCAAAATGCATAATAAATCAGTAAATCATCATTTACTAATTTGTTATTCATCTTATTTTCTTAGCTTTATATAATGATTGTGAATAAGATAATAGTCTAGAAATATGTATTAATGCTTCTTTTATCATCTTACAAAATATCTTTGCATATTTCCACATATTTCATAATATTTCCACAATGTCTCTAATTTTTACAATATTTCCCCTCGACATTTCCAACATATGTCTTATATTTTGGTAAGCGACATTTCCATTGACATCGACATTTTAAACCTTGGTCCTAACGAACTGATCTAACACCAGCTCATACCATGCACAAGCAACACATGGTCGAGCTAATTAGAACATCAATGCCAATGCACTCCATGTAGGCCCATTGCCTACCACATGCACACAATGTGTCAACTGAGGGCTCAACAAGTGGACTAAGCTCCGACCATGTGTGAGAGACGTGTTGGTTCTTGGATTAAGCCCCTCTCTTATAAATAGGTGAGTCTCCCATTCAATTGGACACAACTAAACACAATAGTACGCCATTATGAACAAGGCACGTCGAATACTCGACACATGGAGCTTACCAGTTGTAAGTAAGGCAGTAGCTAGGCTAGGGAGGTGGTCTCTTTGAAAGACAAAGGAAGGCCTAGAACTAGGAATCAATCAGGAGGCTAGGGAAAAAGGGGAGTAGTGAGACATTTGAACAGGGAAACCAATGATAAGGGTAATTAGTGATCGAATGAATAACCTTCATTGTGAGAAGGATCTCTATTTATGGGGAAGATCCCAAGATCCCAAAAGGAATGAGCTAAAGGTGTTTGTTTTCTACTATGAAAGGGAATATTATATTTGCTGACAATCATTAAGGAGCTTTGCTGGGGTTTCACCATGTGTCCCTATGGGAATCTTTCCGAGGATTGGCTTTCCATTCACTCGAAGATCCTCATAACCCACGTGTGCTACTGCCCTTTTGTGTCTTACTTAATTGACGTGGCGTTAGTGACGTCACTGTCTAGCAAACGACGTCTTATTAGACCCATGTGGCGCCTTGTTACATTTGTTACTTCAAAGTTACACGTATAGGTAAGATCTGAAGAACTGAGACCTCGTGGCAATTGAGGGTTTATTGTAGGGTTGGGTGCACATGCACCTCATTGCAGGTTAGACCTAGGTTTGCTTTGGGCTTGCGCTAAGAATAGGTTTCGTGCAATGAATCGTGAGTTCATCACAGACTTGCAATGCACTGTAGGCTCATCGCAGAAGAAAGATTGGTTGCAGGCTGAATGCAGGCGTCCATGTGGTATCAATCCAGTGTTTACTGTGCTCTGAGGGACTGAGCGAGCACTATGCACCTACACCACCTCTCCATACGAGCTCTTCAACTCATCACATGGAGCCCTCCATCTCCCCCTACGAGCTCTTTAGCTCATCACATGGAGCTCTCCAGCTCCCCTTACCAACTCACCAACTCTCCTCACTAAGCACTTCGGCTCACTTTCTCTTCCTTTGGTGTTACTACTTAATCATTGGAGTCCATGCCCCTGGGATGTCACTCGGGGCCTCTAACGTCTCTTTTGGGTGCAAGTCTCCCTTAGCATCCGAGGTGACGAGGTGCTGAAACAAGGTGACCAATTCAATGGTTCCTGGGTCGAACAACTCAATGGTTCAATCGCCCGAGTTAGCATTTTGTTGACCAAAACAATGGTTTTTGGCCAAAGCGGTTTTGGGGTAAGACAGAACCGATCAGGTGACCGATTCTCAACTTTTTTGGTCTGACTATCCGGTTCAGTTCAGTTTTAAAATGATGGTAATTAATTCATGGTAATTAATTAACAATAATTAATTAATTAATGAACGATGAAATCTAAGATTTCCAACTTCTACAAGCATAACTGCTCCAGTCCACCTCAACTCTATTCCTAGATAGTGGAAAGGTGTACGTGATGCCGAAGTTCATTTAATCGGAAGCTCGGGTTCATTGCGCTATGCCAGAGTTAATTCATAACCTTCTTCTAAGGTATAAAGAAAAGTGTAATATTGGGTTTTGAAAAAAAAAATTATAGGTCACATGGGGTCACATATGTACAAATTGTGACGGAACATTAACAGATCTTAATGTTAGGGGTAGAGGTAGTTAGTTGTCAGAAAACTTAGGGGTACTCCAAGACAATAGTTAAACAGTAGGGGTATAGTTAGTCATAGCTAAACAGTACAGGTAGTTTAAGGAAATTGCCCTTTAAAAAGTTGTTACTTAATGAATTAATGAAAATATTAATATTATTTTAATAAATACAATATTTTCATAAACCCTGTTAATTAATAAATAATACTGAAATGATTGAAAATACTGTAAAATATGATTAATTATTAATACTGTAATTATTAAACATACTGTTAATAAAAAATACATTAATTTTAATAAATAAAGTTAATTAATTAAAACACTGTAATTATTAAAATTACTATATTAATTAAAAATACTATTCATTAATAAATTCAGTATTTCAATAAATATTTTTAATTAGTTAATAATACTGTATTAATTAAAAGTATAGTTAATATTGTAATTATTTAATTATTATTAATTAGTAAATATTGTAATTGTTAATATTGTTTTTTAATAAATTATAACTTACATTATATTAATTAATAAATACATTATTTAATAATGTTTTTAAATAAATACTGATACTTATTAAAAATACTGTTAATTAATAAATACATTATTTTTAATAAATACGGTTAATACTAAAAAAGACTGTTATTATAAATATTATAAATTTTAAGATATAGTAATTATTATTAATACTCCCTCCCTCCCATCTCTCTTCCCCTCTCTCTCTTAAATGTCTTTTTTTAAGTGTAAATGTAATAATAATATACATTAAAATATAAAGTTTTACAAAACCCTAATTATTGTAAAAAGTTGGAGAAAATAGATATAGATTAAAAAGGAATCTTTCCCTTCCCTCTGCCCTACGATCCTCCCCCTCGTACCCAACATCAATCCGAACCGTAAAAATCAAGCAATTACTTTTTCTACAGTTTCCCAAGAGTCTAAACTCAAAGAAGTTTCCGGAATTACTCTCTCTGCAACAGTTACTCCTCCTCTATGAATAAGTATTCATAGTTACTCACTCGAGAGTAAGCAACAGTTGTAGAACATAGAGTGTCTGAAGAATATAATTTTGTAGTGTCTGTGTTTCACAGAGATAGAGATGGAGACGATCGAAGGAGTAATGCAGTCGATTAGAAGCAGTTTTTCTAACAGAATCGATCGCAGGGAGCTGAAGGAGGGTGATCACATATACTGCTGGAGGCCCCAACTTTACATTTACGCCCACCACGGTCCGTCTTATTTGAATTCCATCTTTTTATCTCTCTGTTTATGGTTCTCTTGATTCTTGATTGATGATGTGCATCTGCTTTCCAACCGATGTTCTAGGGATATACATCCGTGACGAACAAGTTATTCACTTCTCACCACCACCACTACCAGCAGGAGCAGCAGGAAGTTTCTCGTATTTCTCCGGCTCCTTCAGCGACGCCTCCAGTGTTGCTCGAATTCCATGCACAAAATGTGACAGCCACAGTCGTGAGGGAGTCACCCAGTGTTGCCTCAATTGCTTTCTTTCCGGCGGTGAACTTTGCCGTTTACAATACAACGTCTCACGACTCTTCTTCTTCTCCAGAGTTCGAACAGGAACATGTAGCCTTGCCAAATCCAGCCCTCCTGCCGTGATTCTTCACCACGCCAAATACCTCCTGGAGTGTAACGGCTTCGGAAGGTACGATTTCCTTCGTAACAACTGCGAGCACTTCGCCATCTACTGCTCGACGGGCCTCATCTCGCAGAAGCCCCGTGAGGTCGGACAGGTCGGGGCTTTGAAGGGCTTCCTCGAGCGGCTCTACGAGAGCGGAAAGCTCAAGGTCTTTTACGGAATTCTGCGGATCCTCTTGGGTTTCCAGAGCGGACTGGCGGAGTCTCTCCTCGCCCTTCTGCAGAGCGTCTTCGGCAGCAAAATGGAGGAGAAAGTCATGGAGCTTGCTCGGGGATTGTTTGGCGAGAGTGGACTGGCAGTGGCAGATGCCGTCGGCGAGGAACTTCTCGAGTTCTGTAGAGGGAAGATGCGCATCTCTCCTGCTGCCGCCGTTTCTTCTGCTCTGCTTACAAGCATTAACATCTACGCCGGGCTTTTTGTACTGTATTATTTCTACAGCGCCGCTCGCTACCAATCTGATATCGGAATACGTAGTGACGTTCGTTCGGTTGACGTCGAAAGACTTGTTACTGAGTTGAACGTGGTCGAGCCAGAATCAGTTGCTGAGTCCAGTGCGGCGGGGTCAGGGTGCTGAGATGGAGGTGGGTGAACGAGAACCAGTGTTGCTGCGTCGAAGGAAGCTGGGCCTGAGCTGGTTGCTGACCAAAGGTGGTTGAGACAGAAATTGTTGAGCGTTGAAGGTGTTCGATCCGTAACCTGGTTGCGAGGCAACCAAGGATTCTGTTATGGTGTAACTGAGTACTGTTCTTTTGTTGTCGTCCGGTGTTCTACCCAGTTGCTAAGCCCTGTTGCCGATTGAAAGAGTGCTATTAGGATCAAGAGCACTTTGATTTTCAAACACAGAGGAGGTGTTCCTTGTTTTCCAGATAAGAAAAGCAGAATGACTTAACAGTTTTTATTTTCCAGATTGTCTTCCAAACTCATCAGTATTATTTTATAGAAATAAAGATGATAAAAATGTGTTTGTGTCCAAAATACTTGCCTTATATTCCCCAATTCTCCGTGATGTGTTAGTTGACTCGGCTGATTACTCAAGTCGGCCACTCGGACCGAGTCTTAGCGTTGTGGACAAAGTGGTAATTTTGGAAGGGTCGAGTCACTTGGGCAAGCCACCTATCGAGGGGATGGCTCGTTAGTACTCAAGGCTTTTAGCTGATTATTAGTGGTACGTGGCACCAAATACTATAAAAAAAATCACTCGGACACGTCAATGGGTCTGTGGGTTTTTTGTTTGATAAAAAATAGCAAAAGTATTTGTGTGTGGGGCCAAATTTTGCGACATTTTCTTTTTCTTTTTCTTTTTTTTTTTTGGGTGCAGAAGTAAGTAACGGAACAACATTTTCTTCTTTGGTTTAGGGTTTAATGGATCAGGAATTCAGGATAAGGATGCATGTCTTGCCAGGTGAGGTCGGATTCAGGTCAACTCAAACCCAACCCTAAAACTCTTTTAGATTGGGTTCAAGTTGGACTCGAATTGGGTTTAGGTTGGTCCAAGCGATAAGGAGTGCTCTTCAATCCCCACTAATGGAAATTTCCCAATCCATATCTCCACAGGGAGAGATTATCTCTATCCCTGCCTAGGGGAAATTTGGATGGATATAACCCGAATCCAAATCAATCTAACTTGTAATTTTTTATGGATTGGAGTTGGATTTTTAATCTTTGGGCTCGGGCCTAAAAAGTTAATGTGGGTTGGTTTTTATCTTTATTTTAAGAGATGTGGATTGATCGACCAACCCAAACCCTAAGTGCATCAAATTTTAGGAATGGGCCTAGGTTGTATTAAACCCACCCAACTTGCACCTTTATCCCTGCCCCGTGGCCTATTCCTGTATAGGGGTGGCAATTGGGCGAGTTGAGTTGGATTCGGTTTGGGTTGAGATTCAACCTAACCCATTAATGACCCTATTAGATAGAATTAAATGGGTTGGGTTCAACCTAAACCCACCTTGACCCAACCCTACCCATTTAGATAAAATAATGAAAATTACACAAAAATAATAGAAATTGCAAGAAATAGATTAGAAATTAAACAAAAACGCATAAAATTAATAGAACTTACATAAAAATTTGAGAAAACAGAAATTGCAACTTTCATTTTATTCTTTCTATACATGTGAAAAAAACAGTATTACTGTGAAAATTACAATAGTTCTGGGGTGTATTCCTGAATTGCCCTTTGGAGCTTGGATTCAAATGGGATTTCATATCCATTGTAAAGTTGAACAAGTTTCTTTTCTTTTTTATTGAAGCTAACTTTGAGTTCTCCCTCTGGCCTAATAATGGATTTCCCTGACATGATTTATTGGCTGAAAGAGAATTGGGCTGTAAAATGAATCCTCACTATTAGTCATACATGGCTTCAAACTAAAATGCACAATTAGAAACTTCAAATAAAAGAGGTACAAAACAGGTAGCACCCTTGCTGCCTTGTCTGATATCATAGTCATAATCCAAAAGAACCATAAACAATATGTACTTTTTCTAAAGAATTTACAATCAAACAAACAAAATTGATTTTGAATCAAAACATGGAGAGCAACATGTTTGAATCCTCAAAGAATTTAAACTAAGCTAATTAACTTTGGTAACTATGGGTTAGCTCTGATACTAACTATTAATAGTTATTGAAATTTCTCACGACCCAAAAGTGTTGTTATTAGCCCCAAGACACAAATATGTATATTGATTTTTTTTCTTTTGATAGGAAACGGTACAAATATGCAAATTGATTAAGAAAAGCAATTACCTTTTGCCATGAGTTCACTGTATGAAGATCCAACCCCTCCGTTTTCTGAAAAGCAATAATCTTGATCTTCTATCCTTTCCCAACCAATGCCAATGGATTACTTACATATTTGTTTGATTGACCAGGATGGGAATCAAAACTCAATATCCAAGCTATGAGAAGTTTCTAACCCATCATGGAGACAAATATAAGGCCATATCTAGCTCTACTAAGTTAATCAACTTAAGATTGTTAAGAAAGCTGTAACAAATCCAGAGTTCCTATTATTTTAACCTCCAAACATCTTTATAACAGATTGTGGAGCAAGATTAAATTCATCCAATAGAACCCAACTTCCATTCTTCAGAATCTGTAGAGCGATTAACCAAAAAGGATATCCATAGAGTGAAATTCCATAAAAAGATAAAGCTACTAATGTCAAACAAGTTAGACACTTCAACCTTGTTGATTGTGCGCAATCTAGATGCTCCTAGCTAGAGGGAAGCCCGGTCATTGGTTGCTTAGTTGCCTGGTCAAACTGCAAGGAAACATAGCTCAGAGGACTCAGGGTGACTTACTCAATGTGGGCACTCGATGCTTAAGTTAGTACTCTTGGTGTGCGAGCTGAAAGTCTGATAGCAAGTAGGCTAGTGAGCAACAAATCATGCTTACCTTGCAACATTGGGGTTGATGCCCTTAAATAGGTGAGCTGTTGTAGGTCTCACGAAACACCCCCGAGATCTTTGGACCACGTTGTTAGGAGTCCGTTCCGCACCAGGAGGTTTGTGCTTGCCAATAAGACTTATCGAGTCCGTCCAATCCGAGAGGGATAAGGATAAGACCTACAGTTGTGTTGTGTGATCCCAAAGAGCTCGGAGACAGCTGGTTCGCTTCTAGAAAATGGCTACGCGTCACATTGGTAGGTCGGGTTGTCACGAGCTGCTCAAACCTCGGTCCTAGCCGAGGTGCCCAAGGTACCCGAGGTGACTTGACCTGTTGAGGTAGCAGGAAGTGTTGAGTCAACATTCAATCAACAGGTTGCTTGCACGTGTCCGTATATGAGTCGGTCGGGCCAAATCACCCCTCATCACTTATAATAATGAATTAACTAGAATGACACCTATTATAACATGAGTATAAATAGCCTTGTAATAATGAATTTCCAAAAACAAAAGGTTGCTCTGACCATTATTTATGGTATCAGTGTAAAATTCAAAATTTGGAACAGTCTGAAGTGGGAAAAAAATGTTAATAGTCAACAAGAGTACATGACACCTATTATAACAACATCAGTTTCTTTTTTGTTTAACCATCTAACAAATTAACTTTAAAAATAGAATCTTAGAGGCACCTTTTTTTAAACTTTGTTTAATTAACTTTAACCATCTAACAAGTTATCTTTAACAAATTCAGCTGGTTTAGATCACTCAGACACTAATCATGGACATTCCAGGAATAGCATGTCAGTTAAACATATTCCAACCATTTGATGATTCAATCCAAGATTTAATATTTCATTGTACTACATTTTAGCATAGGTAGGAACCATAATTTTGACTAAAATTTCACTGACTTTTCAAGATTCCATTCAGAAACTCTTTATGAGTAAGGAACTCTTTATCCTTACTTGTTTTGTCTAAAATCTATCATATATAAGAGGAAGAGAAATTCTGTCTGACTCTATCTTCCATCTTATCCACTTCTCCTATTTCTTCTCAATGTATTTGTATTTTTCATCACAAACTTCTCCACATTTCTCCTCTCATAGGATGATATCCCACTTATCCACAAAACCAAGAAAAAAAAATCTCTAAAAACAGAGAAGCTTTGAATGGATTTTATACTACAGTTAAAAGGTGGTTTGATTAAATGATTTCAGTTGAGTCCTTATAATTCTTTTTCACCATGCCTTTTAATATAAACAAGTATGCACAAATTTTTCTTTCATCATTTAAGTGAGCATAATATCAAATTTTCACAATCATATAATCAATCATCTACAAGCATAGAAAATGCAATTAACAAAACCAATTGATTGTTAGGTCTCATCCATTGCATTTATAACATATTTTTCTATATGTAGACTGTTGCGTAAGTCTATCACATAGGTACTTCTGTTGTACCTCTTCCCAAGAACTGCCTCGTGCAGCTGGACTGAATCCACAGAATATAAAGTTGCCATAACTAGGCTATGGTCAAGAATATTATTCCCCAACTCTTGCAATGCAACAAAAAATTTGCAATAACATGCTCAAAAAGTTAAATAAATGTGCTATGATGCCATGTATCTCAAATTAAAAACATCAACTTCAAAACCATTTTTTAAATCCTAACAATAAGGAACCCAAAAATGTTATAGAGCAGCAGACAAGGCTAAAGATACAGAGAAAGAGATAGAAAGAGAGTTTGAGTACGTGAAGTACCTCAGATGGAAGCTTGAATCGTCGTATTGATCTCTACTAAACCCTAGAGTTCGTTATTCCCTCTTCGTTCTCTAGTAGCTTGAATCGCTGCAAAGAGAGTTTGAGTACCTGAGGTGGCAGCATGAATCACCGTAATGATCTCTGCTAAACCCTAGAGTTTATTCTTCCCTCTTCGTTCTCCGGCAACCTGAACTGCCGTATTCATCTCTGCTAAACCCTAGAGTTCGTTCTTCCCTCTTCATTCTCTGGCAGCCTAACTCGTCGTATTCATCTCTGCTAAACCCTAAAGTTCATTCTTCCCTCTTTGTTCTCTGGTAGCCTGAATCGCCTATTGATCTTTGCTAAAACCTAGAGTTCCTTCTTCCCTCTTTGTTCTCTGGCAGCCTAAACTATTGTATTGATCGAGTGATCTCAGCTAAACCCTAGAGTTTATTCCTTCCTCTTCTAGTTCTCCACTTCTCTGTATTGATTGAGTATTGACTGATCTCTACTCCTTGATGGGTTCGATGGTTAACCATTACCCAACCTACCCAATCTGTTAAAGCCCATGCTTATTGGATTAACCGACCCGAAACTAAATAAATGAGTTCGACTGGGTTGGGCGGGTTCAGCGGGTTGGGTAAAAATAAGACCAAGCCCGGGAGGAGAAAAGAAATAAAGAAAAAGAAGAAAAGCAAAAAACTTAATTATCTTACTAAATTGGCATGGAACATTTTCTATTGAGAAAAATAAGAGCAAGACCGTCTACTATTAATGTTTGGAAGCTTTCCTTATTGTTATAAAGTCCAACATTTTCTATTGGGAAGGTTACCCACAAAGAAATATTTAAATGATCGTCATATATATTCGCCCAGACCCTATATGAGAAATATGTCAGGAAGACCAACATTTTCTATTGGCAATTTACTATAAATATTTATTTCTTTTCATTTAATCAATATATTGGTTATTAATTAACCGAAATTTTCTACCCAATTCACTTGATTGATTATTAATTGACCAAAAATTACTACTTATATCATTTTACTAATCGACTGATTACTATTTATATTTATTACTAATTAACAGAGAATTCCTAATTAACCGAAATGTATTCTTACAAAACTAACTAAAGAATTAGTTTAAAACTATTTATTAAAAGTTTTGGTAGTTTTGGAAAATTACTAATTTAATAGAAATTAATTATTTAAATTTGGTGAATTAATTATATAAATTAATTTACCAAAAGATGAAAATTTATTCTGGTAATTATAGAAATTTAATTCTTGTAAATTATTTTTGGTTAATTTTGTAGTTAATTTTGATAAATTAATTGGAAATTTTTCTTATTAACTATGCTATTTTTTTTTGTAATTTTCTTACATTAATATACCAAGAATTAAATTAACAAAATTTGGTAATTTACCAAAAAATAATTTCAACAAATTAATATTAGTTAATTTTTATAAGTTAATAATTTATCAAAAAATACTTTCCATAGTTTATCAAAAACTAATTTTGTGAATATTAGAAATTTAATTTTGTTAATTTCTGTAGTTAGTTTTGTTTAATTTATTTTTAGTAGCTTTCATAATTAATTTTGATAAATTTCCTGATTAGTTTTGGTGAATTAATCAAATTTTGGTAATTTACCAAAAACTAATTTTAATAAATTACTTTTTCTTAATTACATTAAATCAATAATTTATCCAAAAGTATTAATTAAATTTCGTAATTATGAAACAATAAAATTATTGGTAAATTTTCAAAACTAATTTTTTTAAAATTAATTTTGATAAATTAAATTTTTGAATGCTTATGAATATAATAAAGTTTTGGTATAATAACAAAAATTAATTGTGCTTAATTTTATAAAATTAACAATATACCAAAAGTTATTATTTTTCCTAATTTATGAAACAATAAATTTGGTAAATTTGAAAAATTATTATTTTATTAATTTTGAAAAAAAGTAATATAATACAATTTTGATAATTTAACAAAAAAATAATTTTAGAGTATTAATATTTGTTAATTTAGAGAAATTAATTTTGAGAATTTTGGTATTTGTGGTAAGATATTTTTGGTTAATTTCATAATTTATTTAGATATATCATTTGTGGTAAATTTGGTAATTAAACTTTTGTAAATTAGTTTTGGTGATTTTATAAAATTATAAAATTTTTGTAATTTATCAAAAATTAATTTAAGTAAATTAATATTGGTTAATACTGATAAATTAATAATTTAACAGTAGATTAATAATTTACCAAAAATTATTAATTTTGTCAATTATAAAACTATGATTTATGTAAGTTTTGAAAATTATTAATTTAATAAAATTAATAATTTTTGTAACATTTGCAAACATCAAGCATTTGTTAGTATAATTATTAATTATAGTAACAAAATATTATTTTCTGTTGATGCATCAAACTTTGGCAAATAACAAAATCTCTTTTACTTTGATTTTATCGCATGGGCCTCCGCTAGTTCGCAGAATTTTTAATTGCAAGAGATCCCAGCTAATTAAACTTTATAGCGTCGAGGACATACATTTTGCATAGAATTTGATATTTATTAAATGCAATTTCTATGGTACATAAATATACATTATTTCTTTTCTTGTATCATTACACTATGTTTTGTAAACAGGTATTGTATTAGTGGTGCTCAGTTTGGATTGAGAGAGTTCTACTTGTATTCTAACAAAGCAAATCAAATGAAATTATATTATAACCAAACAGTTTTATTAGGGAGAGCTAATGAAATTCCAGGAAAAAAAGTCAACTAAAAATATCTGCAAATTAAGAATGAAACCTTCCTCTGCCCTACGATCCTCTCCCTCTCACAGAACATCAATATGAACGTAAAGTGTTATCAATAAGGTTTGTTCATAGGTCGGGTTGGGTTGGTTTAATAGATTTTTTTAATCGATCAAACTTGGTTGAGTTACTTAAAGAATAAATTGAAACCGATTTGCTATTAAGCAAAACCAATCGAAACATGAAGAGGTCGGTTTGGTATTATTTATAAATAGCCTTATATTTGATATAAAATTTCCTACTCAAAAAGAGAAAACAATCCTAAAAACAAAAGTAATTCCTATTTAACATTGAAAGACTAAGAAATCATAAACTAACTCAATTCAGTTTCAGTTTTCACACATGAGAATTAAAACCGAACCAAACTATCGGTTTATCCCTCTTCACAACCCGAAATCGATCAATGGTGAAAAAAACCCGACCAAATTGGATTGGATCGGGCTGGTTTGATCGGCTTGACATTATTTGTGAACAGCCCCAGTTATCAAACTCGAGCTTAGATTTTGTATTTCTATTTTTATTATTTCCTCTATCCTTATTATAAAGCAACCCATCATGTTGTGAGACTTGACAAATTCTCTGTATATAGCCAGATGTCACACTATGATGATATAAAATCATTCAGATATGTTAGACGGGGTGATTCTGGACGTTGGATCGGTATCATCAGATAAGACCAGTGCCTATAAAAAGTGGGGTGTAGGTGTTATTTTCTTAAATGATAATCATAATTTTGTTTACTAATTCCGTTAGTCTTATTATTGCTATAAGTAGTTCTGAAAAAGGGTATTAACCTTTTAACCTTTTGTAATATAAGTAGTAAATTATCAAAATGCCCATTATCTACCAATTTATTTAACACCAATGCCACAGTTTTGATAAAAAAAAAATAAACAAAATTAGAAAGACAATTTAGGAAGGCCTAATGATTGTATTGAGATAAAAACGTAGCTCCAAACTCTCAATTTTGGAGTTGAGGGTGCATTTATTATTTGTTTGATTTTTTTTAATTTTCATTAGGGTCAATTTGGAAGGAGCATAAATACAAATGCGTAGAGTATAAAACTATGTATTTTGTATTTATACCGTATAGATTCGTATTTATACCGCATAAATTAGTTTGGAAGAGTACAAATACAAATATGGACAGTATAAATACATACAAAATAATATAAAATATAAGATTTTGTACTCTACAAATTTGTATTTGTACTCCTTCCAAACTGAGACTTAATTCCGTTTCTCACACTACTGGTTATAGAAATAGGGACACAAAGAAAGAGAGACAAGATTTATCATTATTTATTGCTAGAAAGGGGGGTAGAACTGGTTATGCTCAGTTTATTCAACACTCAGAAAGAAGATGAAGGTTAATGCACAGACAGTTGTTCTGCTTCAACGCATAGTTTATTCAAATCTGAGAATGGAAATGGGAAAGAAGGGTAATTTTGGAATTTTAAAAGTTCACGGTACTTAAATTGTTGCATTTGAAAGTTCAAGACTTTAATGTCACTACCCCCAAATTTCAAGTCATTAGAAGCCTGTGTATGCCATTGATTCCCCGTAATAGAGGTGTAAATTGGTCGTGCCACCTGCAGCCCGGCACGACAGTCTACGGGCCATGTCAGGCCCGGCATGATGGTTCATGCCTTGTTGGGCCGGGGGTTCATAATCCACGGACCGGCATGGCATGACACAACTATGTGTGTCGTGTCGCACGCGGCCCACATGCCGGCATGGCCCGTAGGGCCTATAGTGGGCCGCACTAGGCCCATCCGAAAACTAGTCGTTTGGCCCGATGGCTCCCTCCCCCCAATGGCTATATAAGGGGGCATTTATGTATTTTACTTATGAAGGGGAAAAATGACATAAATGCCCCCCAATGGCTATATAACAACTAGTTTAGGTGGTTTTTTGGGTAAAGTTATAAATAACTCTATAATGATCAAAACACCCCTCCCAACAACTAAAAACATTTATTTTTTAGGGTATTTTGGGCAATTGAATTATTTTCAATTCCTATAAATAGCCCAATCTTCCACCATTCTCATCACACCAATTCAACAATTGTCTTAATCTCTTCTCTCTTTCTCATACATTCTCTCATCTACTATCTGAGTAATTCTGGTTGGTTGATTGTCCGATTCTCCAATTCTCAAGTCTCAACTTTGTTGAAGTTTCAACAAGAAAAAGGCTTGCTGCCTTACTCAACTTGCTCAAGTATCTCAAGTTAGCAATTTGGGAAGCTTGAACGTTGAAATGCTTTAACCATTGAAATCAAGTTGGCAATTTGGGATTCTAAACCAGCAATCCGAGTAAGTCCAATTAAATTAATTTTATTTTTTTTTAGAATTAAAAAAAAATGATCAGTTCTCCCAAAACCAATTCCCTAAGTTTAGTAGCCTGATTTGGAAAATATTTAAAATAGAGGATGTTGAGGGGAAGGGGAAAAGAGTAGTTTGCCAAAAATGTAGAAAAGACTTTAGTTGTTGTAGCAAGGGTGGTACTGGCCATTTGAGCAGACATTTTCTCACACATAAGAAGGAAGAAGAAATAACCCACAATTTAAATGAATTGTTGAAATAATGAAAAATAAATTTTAAAAATATTGGGAGAACATTTCTCCCCTTTATTGCTTAGCTACAATATTAGATCCTAAGATTAAGAAAGATGGTTTTGATATTTTACTTGAAACATATTGTGAAAATATGAATATTGAAATTGGAAATGAAAAGAATAAATTAATAATTTATTATTTGAAATGTACAATTTATATGAATCTGATTATCTGAAGCAGTAGAAAGTAATCCTACAACTTGTACAACATCTAACATCTTCAGATTTTCTACTTCTACTTCTACAACAAGTTCATTTACTGAACTTAATTTATTTCTAGTTTAGGTGAGGGAACAAATAATTTTGATATTTTAGCCTGATGGAATGAACATTCAAAAAATTATCCAATTCTCGCTGCCATGGCACATGATCCACTAACCCCTCCGATGTTTACAATTCCATCGGAGTCTTGTTTTAGTGCAGGTACCACTATATTAGGGTGTTGGTCTGTTGGACAACAAGAGAAATGGCATGAACGATGAAAGTATAGAGGTATGCATCTACTTTAAGGAGTGTCTAGATGTAGTCATGCAGAAGATAGATTACAACTTTACTAAACAAAGGAGGGCATGATACTACTACATACACCGGATATCTCACCTAAGGTAGATGATGAAAATCATGATTCATGAAATTTTGTATAGAATTTTTTATTTTTGTTCAAATTATTGTAAACTTTGTTTTGATTTTATTTAATTTATTTTCTATTAATGTAATTTTGTATTTTCAATTTGTAACTATATTATATTTTTATATTTATTAAGCTATTCCATTTTCATATTTCATTCATCCAAGTATGAAATATCCAACCATTGTATGCTTTGTAATTTGTATCATTCAAATTTAAATGAAATAAAATTCCTATTTTTCTTCCAATTTGTTATTCCATCATTATTGATTCTTATTTGGTTAAGTATTTTTTTTTCACTTATGTGTTAGATTTCTCATTTCTTAATTTTTCAAATAGTTCTCAAAGGCCAAAACTCAAAGAAAAGTTAAATATTTTAGCTTTGACTTAGAAAATAAATAAAAAATTTCAAAAAAAAAAAGTCAAAAAATCAATCTAACCCAATTAGACTCAACCCAAGGCCCAGCCTGTGGCCCAGCCCGGCACGGCCCAAGACCATGGTCCGGCCCAAGCCCACGGCATGGCATGGGCCCATACGAGCCTGGGCCTTAGGCCATACCGAACTAACCCCCAAAATTTTCACTCGTGACGGCCGCGAGCCAAAACGGCACAGCCCACACTTTGCATGGGCCGCTCGCAGACCCGACACGGCAAGAAAAAATTTCACACAATCTTAAAGCATGGGAACATCTCCCCATGATTAACTATATACATGTATGTGGAATATTCCCAATACTCCAAATGTGTGACTAGATGCTATGTGCGTAGAGTTTTGGTTGCACGCGATCCAAGATGATCTTTATTTAGAATTTGGTTTTTATTAAATGCAAATTCTATGGTACATAAATACATAATTTCTTGTATTTCTTCCTCTAAATACATTATTTATTATATCATTACACTGTTTTGTAAACATGTATCGTATTAGTGGTGCTCAGTTTGGATTGAGAGAGGATCTGCTTTGTATTCTAACAAACCAAATCAAATGAAATTATCAGGGTGTTTGGTATGAGTTGTATAAACGGTGTCATCTGTCATGTCATTGCCGTACGTGCATTTGTCCTATTATACTATTTCGTGTACCTATTTATCTTAATTTATATACAAACAACTATTAAAGAAAATTTTATTTTAATGGTTTTCTCGACACAAAAACATTTATTTATTGTTTCACTTATATGGTGCCTAATAATGTTTAATTGTCAACATATATCATAAAAACATTTATAAACTGCTTTTTCTTAGTTTCAAAAACAAATCATATATTTTCCAGGAAAGTGGGCAAAGCAATCTGTGGACTAAAAATATCTGCAAATTAAAAAGTAATTCTTCCCTTTCCTCTGCCCTTCTACGATCCTCCCCCTCCTGCCCAACATCAACCCCAAGCACTTTTTCTAGAGTTTTCCAAGAGTCTAAAGTCAAAGAAGTTTCCGGAATTATTCTTTCCCTCTCTCTCTCTCTGCAACAGTTACTCCTCCAGGAATAAATATTCATAGTTACTCGAGAGTACGCAACAGTTGGTAGAACATAAGAGTGTCTGAAGAATATAATTTTGTAGTGTCTTGTCTCAGAGAGAGAGATGGAGAAGATCAAAGGAGTAATTCAGTCGATTAAAGGCCGGTTTTTGAACAGAATCGATCGCAGGGAGCTGAAGGAGGGTGATCACATCTACTGCTGGAGACCTCAATTTTACGTTTACGCCCACCACGGTCCGTCTTATTTGAATTCCATCTTTTTATCTCTCTGTTTATGGTTCTCTTGAATGATGATGCGCATCTGCTTTCCAACCAATGTTCTAGGGATATACATCGGTGACGAACAAGTTATTCACTTCTCACCACCACCACCACTACCAGGAAGTTTCTCGTATTTCTCCGGCTCCTTCAGCGACGCCTCCAGTGTCGCTCGAATTCCATGCACAAAATGTGACAGCCACAGTCGTGAGGGAGTCACCCAGTGTTGCCTCGATTGCTTTCTTTCCGGCGGTGAACTTTGCCGCTTACAATACAACGTCTCACGACTCTTCTTCTTCTCCAGAGTTCGAGCAGGAACATGTAGCCTTGCCAAATCCAGCCCTCCTGCCGTGATTCTTCACCGCGCCAAATACCTCCTGGAGTGTAACGGCTTCGGAAGGTACGATTTCCTTCGTAACAACTGCGAGCACTTCGCCATCTACTGCTCGACGTGCCTCATCTCGCAGAAGCCCCTTGAGGTCGGACAGGTCGGGGCTTTGAAGGGCTTCCTCGAGCGGCTCTACAAGAGCAGAAAGCTCAAGGTCAACGGAATTCTGCGGAACCTCTTGGGTTTCCAGAGCGGACTGGCGGAGTCTCTCCTCGCCTTTCTCCAGAGCGTCTTCGGCAGCAAAATTGAGGAGACAGTCATGGAGCTTGCTCGGGGATTGTTTGGCGAGAGTGGACTGGCAGATGCCGTCGGCAAGGAGATTCTCGAGTTCTGTAGCGGGAAGATGCGCGTCTCTCCTTCTGCCGCCGATGCTTCTGCTCTGCTTACAAACATCTACGCCGAGCTTTTTATACTGTATTATTTCTACAGCGTCGCTCGCTACCAATCTGATATCGGAATACGTTGTGACGTTCGTTCGATTGACGTCGAAAGACTTGTTGCTGAGTTGAACGTGGCCGAGCCAGAATTAGTTGCTGAGTCCGGTGTGGCGGGGTCAGGGTCTGAGCCGCTTGCTGAGCTGGAAGTGGGTGAACCAGAACCAGTTGCTGCATCGAAGGAAGCTGGGGCTGAGTTCGTTGCTGACCCAAAGATGGTTAAACCAGAGTCGGATATGGTTGATCCAGAAATTGTTGAGGATTGAAGATGTTCGATCCGTAATTGAGTCAGTGTGCTTTTATTGTCGTCCGGTGTTATGGGTTATTTCTTGTCATCGTTAAACACCCAGGATTCTGATTTGACTCAACTCGGTGTGGGAGGAATTGGGAACTCGGTGTTTGTCCAGTAGGCTAGGAAGGACCACTTCGATGTCTTTCAAACTCAGTATTATAGAAATATTATATAAATAAAGATGATAAAAATATGTTTGTGTTCAAAATTCTTATTTCCTGCTTTATATTTCTCAATTCTCCCCATTAACTGGTGTGTTAGTTGACTCGCCAGATTACTCAAGTTGGTCACTCGGACCGAGTCTTAACGTTGTGGACAAAGTGGTAATTTTGCAAGGACCGAATCACTTGGACAAGTCACCAATCGAATTGTGGCTCGATGAGGTTGATTCCCACAATCAATATCAGAAAAAAAAAGAGTCACTCGGACAAGTCAATGTAGTCAGTGTGGGCCTGTAGCTTCTTTGTTTGATAGAAAATAACAAAGGTACTTGCGTGTGGGGCCAAATTTTGCGACATTTTCTTCTTTGGTTTATGGTTTAATGGATCAGAAATTCAGGATGAGGATGCAAGTCTGGCCGGGTGTGGTCGGGTTCAGGTCAACCCAAACCCAACCCTAAAACTCGTTTTGGTTGGATTTAAATTGAACTCGAGTTGGGTTTGGGTTTAGATTGATCCAAAGATAAGGAGTGCTCTTCCATCCCACCAACGTAATGGAAATTTCCTGATCTGGAGACGGGAAATTATCTCTATCCCTGCCTAGGGGCAATTTGGATGGACCCAAATCAATCTAACTTGCAATTTTATATGGATTGGGTTTAGAATTTTAATCCATGGACTGAACCCAGGCCTAAAAGTTCAGATTTTACAGTTTTTAAGGCTGAGTTTGATAGGTTTTATCTTATTACTTTTTAATAATTTATACATAAAAGCACATATATATAAAGTTGTAATTTTGGAAGAACCGAGTCATTTTGGACAAATCAATGGAGTCAATGTGTTGTGTGGTGTCAAGAGAGCCCGACACGGCAACACCTTGGCGTGTGAGGCCAAATTTTTTTGACTATATGGCTTGATAAGAATCATGGAATCCATTAAAAATACAGAGAAATACGGATACACTCAAAGTAGAATTCTGAATTGCAGCTCCCCTTCTTACTATTAGCCCTTTCTCCCCTATAAACCACATCCTGTCCATGAATTTGGCATCAATTCACAGTCAGGATGCATACTAATAGGGGCTATAAAATTCTGATATGGGCTGATTGGTCATTCTAAGCCCAAAGCTAGGAGGAGAAAAGAAATAAGGAAGAAAGATAAAAGAAAAAGCTAAGTAGTTTTCTTTCTTTATCACGAAAAAGCATGTAACTGCCTTGACTGGATTGTAATAATTGAAGTTTTGAATAAATGGTCTTACAATCGTCCTAATTAGGATACATTTGGCATTCTTTATTTTAAGGATTTATCCCCTATAGTTAAAATCTCAGTATTTATAAGGACATTTGAACCGAAAAAAGAGACAAGTCCTTAAAATAAATAATGACAAATGTAGCCTTAAATTAATCTCAAGCTTGTTTACTTTCAAAAGCTGTTTTGCAAGAGTCCGAACATTACTTAGAAGCTTTCCATTGTTTTTTTTTTTTTTTTTTGGGTAAGACTTAAATCTCCCCTATAGTAAGACCTCTTTCTCTTTAAAGAAGGATTCTATCCAACAGTAGGATTCTATCGGAAAGAGTTTCGAATAAATTTTCTAGCGTCCCCTAGACTTAAGGAAGCAATCGAGATTCAATTCAGTGTTGACGAGGTGATATAGAAGCCTTTATCTACTTCTCCCTCTCTCTCTCTCTCTCTGGGCTAGTTCTGGAGCTAAACTCTCTATTTTGAATTAGGAGTCTCCTCAGTTGGAGCATCCCACTGAGTATACCACTCTTATGTTTTTTCTATTGAGCATTCCCATGCCACAGATTTTTCTAGAGTGTTTCTTCTTGCAGAGGAGGGTCATCTGTTTGACCACTTATGTGATATTCTTTCCTTGATTGTTGAAGGGACTATGAAGTATGAAGGGTATTAGGGTTTTTCGAAAAGGTTCAATTACATATATCGTCAGATGCAAACGGATGTAGGGAATGTTTCTGTTTGATGATGTCATTCTACAAGGGATGTCTTTGTCCTTTTTGTAAAGATAGGAGAGGTCTTAGTAAATATTAGGGAAGGTTTATATCTTTTACCCTTTTTTTCCGATATGAAGTGCTACACAACAGGGGTAGCCCATCCCCCATCCCATAACCCCCCAACCCAGGTATAGGCCGGATTCAATCCCAAATCTCCACTACAATCAGCATGAGACCTTACCAACCAGCTGATTGGCACCTTGCAAATTTTAAACATTGTTATGGGTGACAAATGGGTGGGTTGGGTGTGGTTGAGTATCAACCCACCCATTTTGACCCACTGACCCATTTGCCACCCATGTTAGTGGGTTGGAATGAGTCACAACTCACTTTGACCCTAACCCACCCCAATGGCCCAACCCACCCATTTGACCCTCTAATACAAGTTGGACCCTTTAAAACATAAAATGTTTAAAATTTTTAAATAAAAAATAAAAATGCATAAAACACAAAAAGGTAAAGAAAACATAGAAAATTTCAGAAAAATACAAGAAATTGCAGAAAAGAAAAAGAAATAATAAAAAATTGAATAAAATTATAAAATCTAAACTCTCAAAAATATTAAAATTTTTAGAAAAAATACAGAAAATGTGCAAGAAATTGTAGTAAATTTCAGAAAAGTGCAAAAAAGTTGCACAAAAAAATAAAAAAATAAAAAAATGTAGGCAAATAGAAATTGCATAAAAAACAAGAAAAAATAGAAAAGAAAAAAATTGCAAATAAATACAAGAAAGTGTAAAATTGCTGAGAAAAAAAAACAAAAAGTAGAAAAATGTAAGAAAATTACAAAAAGGGCAAATTTCTTAAAGTACCTTTATGGTTTAGGAAATTGACTAACTCTACCCTTACTGTTTATATAGTCTTAAAGTACCCCTAAATTTTTTGACAATTACCATCTCATTAATTATTGATGAAAAAGCAAAATGTCAAATTTACCCTCCATTATTTCTCAAATTTCAAAATAAACCTTGATGACATTTTCACCTCTCGCGGCCCTCTTGCAATCTCTCGGACTTATTTTTTTGCTTCTTCTCCTTCCTGGCCTGTATTTGGAGTTTTGGATTTGGGATTCAAACAAGGATTCATAGCAATAGTTGTGCAAGCACAATACCTTGCAAATGCTTTCAAGAATAAGAACAATCTCATCCAAGAGTTTCAGCTTGTAGCTTGCAACCACAATCACAACTAATACGACCAAAAATCGACCACCAGTTAGAAACCACCAAGTGGCAACATGCTGGGGGACAAAGTTGTCAATTGACGAGCTAACTTGGTCTTGATGAACTATGAGCTAACCTGGTCCTAACGAGTTACAAATTAACCTGGTCCTGACGAGCTACGAGCTACGAGCTAACCTGGTCCTAATAAGCTGATCTGACACCAACTCATAACATTCACAAGCAATGCGTGGCTAAGTTGATCAGAGCATCAATGCAAGTAAACTCCATGTAGGCCCACTGTCTACCACATGCACATGTGTCAACTGAAAGCGCAACAAGTGGACTGGGCTCCAACCGCATGTGAGAGACATGTTGGTTCTTGGATGAAGCCCCTCCTATAAATAGGTGAGTCCCGCATTCATTTGGACACAACTGAACATGGTAGTATGCTACTATGAACAAGGCACACCGAACACTTAGGCACATGGAGCTTACCAGCTCTCCATACGAATTGCCTAGCTCATCACATGGAACCCTCCAGTTCCCCCTACGAGCTCTTCAACTCATCTCATAAAGCTCACAAGCTCTCTTCATGAGCTCACCAACTCTCCGGCTCACATTACTTTCCTTTGGCGTTATTGAGTTAACCGTTGGAGTCCACGCCCCTGGGATATCACCCGGGGCCTCTGACATCTTTTCTGGGTGCAAGTCTCCCTTAGCAGCCAAGGTGACACTCCGAGATGAGGTAACACCCTACTCCAACGAATTTCCATCTTCGGCCCCATGGCCAATTTTAACCTCAACAACAACAATTACACAAGGCAGGAATTCTTCAATGGAGCAACTGTATTCAGCGATCTTGAGAGTGAACTCATTTGCAATATGTCTGGGTCCGGGAAGAGGACCCTATACGATTCAACTCACCTTCAAATGCAAAACCATCACCACCACGTCCAATTTGACAAAATGAACACAAAAGCGTCTCCAATTTCAACCAATTTACAAAACCTCTCTCACCAAGATAACCTTCACCCCCGAATATTTGAATCCAGCACCACTTTCAGATCTGATTCAATCTCACTAGGATAAAGCCAAAACAGGTGCTTTCTCTCTCTCTCTCTCTCTCTCTACCAAACATACCTACATTTGAATCTGACTTCCTGGGCCGTATCTGGTTCGATTTAAGCGAGGCACCAAAACGGATTCCGCTGGGCAATTAGTTGGCTAAACAGTGGCACCGAATGGAGGACAAGAAAGGGGAGAAGTCCAAGGCAAGAGAGGTGATGGATTGTTTCTCATACTCCAGAGCTCTGAAATTGTGATGAGGTAAGCCAGTCTTGATTGGCCAGAATAGCATAGGAGCATATGCTCATACTCCAGTTGTAGGGATATTGACAGCATAGGGTAAACTCGTCCAAGTCGTATTCTACTTCTACCAACATAGGGTCATCGCTCCTGTAGCTATAACCATGAATCTATTTTGGGTGTCGGAGATCCTATATGCCTTTCCAAGTTCATCATGTGCAGAGGGATAACATCAAACAAATACCTTAATGGAGGTCGTCAGTTGGCCCTACAAGTTATCCCCTGTGTACCCTCAGGCTGATGAAGCATTTGCAGAGGCGTGATATTCAAAGGCGGTCTCTGTTCTATCAGGTCGAAGCTCTATCCGTCTCCAAAGATATGGTATCTTCGTGTAATTATCATTGAAGCATAGGACATTGTGCCAGGCGAGAAAGGGTCGGCAATGGCAAGGTATCTAGAGGCCAGAGCTTTCGGCAAAGGCCCAAGTAGGAAACTAGGTGCTGAGGACCAGAATGCTTCTCTCTAGATATTCATGTCATGATTTCAAGTCTCCTCTCCCACTGCCTACGACGACTGTGTTAGCGCTGTGAAATGGGTAGCCTCCCACTCGAAAGAGGACGGGACCGAGGCCTGGTTGAACGATCCGTCAACTTCGACTGAGTGTTTCTAGCCGGCGACAGTGCGGGTGCCAACCTGGTACACTACATTGCCATGTGAAGGAACCGTTGGGTCCGAAGGAGCTCGTCTTTGTATTCACAAATGAACGAAAAGAAATCATGAGCTATTTCACCATTGCTTAGAGAGAGAGACACAGAGGGAGAGGAGGGGAGCGGGGAGATGGGTGGAACTGTGGAACCTGAGGTGACAGGAGAGGAACACTTCCTCAGTTCCTCCCAAAAAATCACTGCAAAAGACGATAAAGCAAAATATATTGCATAAAAATATATTTATTTCACTCAAAAATCATAAATTGCATAAAAATATATAAAATGATAAAAATTCAAAATATATAGTTCGACTTATAAAAGCAAAAATTGTATAATATACTGAAAATAATAAAAATTTGAGAAAAAAAAACTACATATCAGATATGAAAAGAAAAATGTGCAATGAAACAAAGAAAATAGTATCAAAATAACAGAAATTTCAAAGAAGAACAAATGGGAGGTGAAGAACATCCAAGATAGGGTTAAGTTTTCCGAAAATGGAGAAGGTAGAGCGAGAAGGGATTGAAAAGAGATTTGAGCGAAATGAAATGGCGTAGAGGTCCTAGTTCGTGTTTGTGATGATTGCTGGCGGTGAAAGCCACAACATTTTAGAATACCCGAACCAATATTGAAAGCTAAACAGATCCTGTGGAGAAAAAACCAACACATCTATAATAGAATGAAGATAGAAAGTTCTGATTTTGAACCTTAACCTAACAACAGCAAGGCATCGTGAGAAAGACCATTAGCAGCTGACAACTCTCTATCTTCTCCGGTTTGCAAACTCAAAAGCTTTGATTTCGAATGTAATCAAAGCCTAAGTATGTTGGTAGTGAAGTTACACTATTAACATATTCTATCAAAATTAGTATTCATTATCTCCTTAATTCTAGGAGAGATAATCCTATCGAAATTAGTATTCTATCATTATCTCCTTAATTCTAGGAGAGATAGTTCTAATCTAATTAGTTGTACATATCCTTTGTGTATTCTAATTTAGGTCGCCGACCTTGTATCCCTAGCTCTATTATAAATAGGTTGTAACCTATTGAATTCGCTGACCTTGCAGAGATACTATCCCATTCAGGTTCACACTGTGCTAACTGATCCCAAAGAACTTGTAATTTAGAGACATAACTGTTAATGGTTTGTTCAGATTGTTGCTTCATATGGCGAAGACGCCTATAGAGTTGAAACTGATGTACATCATCAGAAATAGAATAACGAGCTTGTAAGAAATTTCATACCTCTTTAGGAGAGTCATATCTGCGAAATTCCAATTTGATGCTTGCAATACAAGTACTGCGAAACCAGGTCAATATTTGATGATTTTTTCCGTCCCATCTTTCTACGCGTTCAGCAAACTTATCTTCTGTTTCATCAGCAACTTTAGTAGGTTTGGGAATCTCACCAGTCACATATCGCCATAGAAGTCGTCATTTGAGAAAACTGCACATCTCTTGGGACCATAAATCAAAATTTGAGCCATCGAAGGTAACAGTGATAGGATGAGAGATATGTTGAGCAACTTCAGATGAATCCATGAGGAGAAACACAGAACTTTGCAGCAACACGAATCAGGGAAAACCTAATACTGACTTGAAAAAAAAATGAAGAAATTGGAACGCAGGTATTGAACTCAAGAGGATCAAACGGGGTTAAGCGGAAAAAAAAAATCACCAAGCTTTTGCAGAGAGGAGCTCTAATACCATGATACGAAATAAACAAAGATAAATGGAGAAAATAATATTTCTTGATGTCGAATTCAATAGGTTACAACCTATTTATAATAGAGCTAGGGATACAAGGTCGGCGACCTAAATTAGAATACACAAAGGATATGTACAACTAATTAGATTAGAACTATCTCTCCTAGAATTAAGGAGATAATGATAGAATACTAATTTCGATAGGATTATCTCTCCTAGAATTAAGGAGATAATGAATACTAATTTCGATAGGACTATCTCTCAAAAAGGATATGTATCATACACCACCATTGATCGTTGCTTTGGCGATATGAGCAAGCCTAAACAGAAGAAATTTTGAATCAAGCCCTAACCAACAAAAAGAGGTGAAGCTTTCGACGGAACTAAATTGAGGGTCAATGGGTAACCCTCAACCCAACTCCACCCTAACCCTAATGGGTCACTTGACCCATATTCACCCACAACTAAACTGGGTGGGTCATATTGGTTGGGGTCAAAACGCCTTATTATTAATGCAGTGTTTACATCAAAACTACCATAGCAGCTCCAGAACTTCAAATATTGAACTGAGGGTAGTTATGACTTATGATAAGAATGTCTCAAGTAGATTGCCCCAGGAGAAGACTGTTGGTATTAAATTTACAGAAGTCAGAAAAGCTAAGATAATTGAAACCTTCGACAACTCCACCCAAAGTGCAACCAAGTGCCAAATAAAGAACCACAATAAATGGGTACATGCAGGTGCAAGCTTCTCGTTGGGGTTGCATAGCCATGGGAGGGGAGGCTCACATTGATGATAATTAGGAGAAGTCCTCGAAGAGTGAGCATGAATGATGAAATATGAATGGCTGGTTGCAGGGCTGAATTGTTGTCTGTGATTCTAGGGCTAATTCATTTGCAATTAATAACGACTGAGCCAAATGGAAACTATGACTCTTAGATTTCAGTCTCCTGAAATCTGCACAAGATGGAACAATTATGAATACTATTTGATAGTTTCAAGGATGAGAAAATTAATGTGTACTTCTTTTTATTTATCCCGAGACAATACATACTCTGCAAAAAGTGATTCAAGTGGATTCCTATTAAACATATAAGAGTAACATGAGAAGCTGCTTCTATTCTATTCGTGCCATAATATGTACAGGTGACAGATTGATACATACAAAGTTTGATGGGAGTATGAAAAATCAATACCGACTCAAATTGAAGGACCAGACCTAAGCACCCTTTCTAGCTTCTCAGCCTTGGCATAATCCTTTTCTTTGAGAGGACCACCAGGAAAAGCTGTGATCTCCACAACCAAGTGTGGAGTGGGGAGCTCATCAAAAAGAGCCCTGACATTGTTACAACAAACACTTTCTCCATGAGCTGTTTCCCTCCTTATTTGACAACCCTAAGAATAATCACAATATTATTAGTTAGTCAAGGCAGACTAGTTTAAGTTAAATTGTGAGATTCTAAGCATGGCGAACTGCTTCAGAAAGTGCAGGTTCACCACTGACCCAAGGATTTGGAAGTGGGATGAAGCAGAAACTTTCATACCAATGTCAATTTTAACTTAAGACTACATGGGAATAGCTTTTTGGCTCTTCCCTCCTACAAAAATATCTTGGAGCCTCCATTGTGTGGACTTGTACTTCAAGGAAAGGAAGAAGCTGTTAAGGGAATGGACATCCCTTCTGTTGGCTGTGTCTTGTGTCATGCCCTAGAATCTTCTGATAGCACATTTCTTAATTGCACCATCAGCTCTAACATTTAGGCATACATCCTTGGTTTATTCCACATCAGCTGGTGCTTCCTATACTCCATTGTTGATAGACAGATTAGCTGGAGTGAAAGTAGTGAGTAAAAGTGGAAAGCCGCATGTAGTGTCTTTCCTCTTGTAATCATATATGGTGTGAGAGGAATGCCTGCACACAAGAGGTGATATGCCAAAGATGGTGGTGATGGTGCATTCTTGGTTACTGGTTAGTCCAGAAAACATTGAGAGGTTTACAACCTCTCCTAATTCTCTTCTAATACACTTGATAGAAAATCTGACAAGCACATTGTTGGATTTTTGTAAGACTATAAAATCACATTTGTATAACTTCTCACTCTATATAGGCTGTACTTCTAGAGAACTAATTATACTGATACTTCCTTAATGCAAGTTTCCTTACTTTATGATAAAAAGAAGAGGAAGAAGAGGAAAGAAAAGAAAAGGTTGAACTATAAGCTTTAATACAAAGAAAAATATCTGTACCTTATGGGAAGTGGCATCCATGAAGTGATCGTCCTCAGAGAGTAGAGATGCGATGGCTTTGAGTAGGCGTCATCCTTCAGATTTGGAAGGGACTCTGTAGCTTCTCTTGAGAGTACCCTTTGTTGTTGGATGCCACTTGCTAACAAGTTTCCTTCTATCTGTTGCTTCCTTTTCCTCTGTTCAAGATATTACTACCATAATCAGATAAATTCAGTTTCACCTTTGGATAAGATGTAAATGAACAAATTTCCTCCTGAATCCCCTCCCCTTATTAGGCTATGTTTGGTATGACAGAAAATTAAATTTTCTTCAAAAATTCTGTTTCTCACTTATAGGCTATGTTGGATGTTATCACATGATACACACAATTAGCTACCTGAGTCCCTAACCCCATTTTCTAGTATTATTCGGTCAAATTCAAGTGCAATAATAAAGAGATGATCCTAAATGAACTTTTAGACTGGTTAATAATAAAAGAAAACAATCTACATTGGCATTCAATAATCTATGGTGTAAAAAAAAAAGACATTTAACAATCTAAACCATCTAAGGCTGCATTTGGCATTCCTTATTTTAAGGACTTGTCTCTTTTTGTTGTTAAAAACTCAGTGTTCATAGGGGCATGTTAAAAAAAGCAACAGAAATGAAATAATAAGGGAACAAAGAAGCCAAAAACCTGATTTCCCTCTTAAGTTCTCAATCCGCTTAGAAAAACCCAAATCGCCATTCCCTGTTTCCACATGCAGAGAACAAACAAAAATAATTTTAGATGCAAACCAAATTAATAACAATATATATAAAACAAAAAAAGGTCAATATCATTAGAAAAAAGAAGGAAAAATAAAGGGAAAAACGGAGAAACCTGAAAACGATAGGCTTGCCTGAGATCCAGCTAATCCAGCCTTCAAGAGAGCATAAAAGATGCAGAGCCTCATAGAAGAGGAGCTTCAAGCAAGGAAGCATGAAATCTTCCATTCCTGGCACTACATGATGCGGCCCCAAGTTTCTTCAGTGTGCTAGTGTGTACTGTTTGGAAACAAGGGAAGAGGGTTTTGGGAAGCAAAGAAGGATTTACATCTCTACCCTTGATCTGGGTTGCTCGGAAGGGTGATGTAAATGAAGTTTGGACCAGAGAGAGAAGCATTGCTTCACCAGTTTCAGACAGAAAAGCAAGCCACGATCTACGAAGTGAGATAAGAAAGGTGATGAACTAATCTGCAATTTACCTTTTTTTAAAGATTGGAGTGGAGAAGAGAAATAAAACTCTCTGACTGTAATTAGCAGTCTCTACTCTGGATTCTCTACATCCTTCCTTCACAGGAAAATTTTAGTTTGTCTGAATTGAAAAAGAAGGGGAAAATTGAAAACCAGAAAACGTTTACTTTCATTTTGGATAAAGGGAAAGGTTAAGGTGTAACTCATACACCATCCAACAAGGCAACAAACCTTTAGCTGGACATACGGATAAGTCTCAGCAACTCCAGATTTCGGACATCTCTTCGGGATCCATTGTCCAGTTTTATTGGTCCCCAAGTGTGGGACCCATTGTTGATGAGAAGTGGGTTCCACCGTAATACATGGCGCCGCACTGCAGTTGTGCCATTCGGTTTTTCAAATTTAGTTTTGGATAAATTACGAAGTCCCCGGTCAGGGAGGGACTCAAGGATAAATACCCCCGCAACTTTCGTTTGCGACAAAATTTCTCCCTTCAAATTTTACTTGGCGATAAATACCCCTTCTTTTAGATTTTAGTGAGTTAACTTTAAAAAAGATTCTTATCCAGCTGTGTAAATTTTTTTTAAATCCCAATTTATCCATTTCTTATTTATTTGAACTATTTATGATTGATTAGTTGTCCCCTTTTAGTGAGTGTCAATGGACCCGTCCAGTTCAAAATCAATATGAACGGATTGGACGTACCAACAAAACATATTGGATTGATTCAATCCGGTCCAAAATATTTATTAAATTGGATTGGACCTTGTCCGTCCATAATAAATTTATATTGGATTGGGTTGCATTAAGTCAATATCTGGTCCATTGATATAAGATAAGAATATATGTGTCAATGGATCGGGTTTGCGTTGAAACCAATCTAATTAAAATAAATTTGAACAGAATGGACGGTCCAAACATTGAATTGGCCACTCCAAATTAATCCAAAACATTCATTGGATTGGATTGGACTTGGTCCATTTATAATCGACTCACATTGGACTAGATCGGATTGGACCAAATTCAGTCCAATTGACACCCCTACCTTAAGATATCTAACTGGATTAAATATTCTAATGAAATGATAGAGGTTTCTTTTTGTAGATATAAATTTATGATTTCTTTGATTTTTCTTGATTTATTGGAGAAAAGAGTGGATAATTTTTATATTTTAAGATGAAGAGAGACATTCATGTTAATGTAATGGATCAAGAATGTATATAAAAAAATTTGATGCCAGTGAAATGATTATTTTAGCTGGTTTCCTTTGGAGAAAATGGAGGCATTTTTGGTCAATTAGGATTGGAGTTTAAGAGAAAGGGTGAGAAAAAAGTAAGGAAAATTTAGATGGGTATTTTAGTAATTTAATGTATTCTATCATTTGACTTAATGGCCAAGGGGTATTTGTCGTAAAGTAAAAGTTTAAGGCTAGGGGTCTTTGTCACAAATGAAAGTTTAAGGGGTATTTGTCATTGATCCCATAGTAGAAAGGGATCTTTTGTAATTTACCCTTTAATTCAGACCTGAAATGCTAAATTTGATAAATAATATAGAATATAATATTAATTAAAAATTTATAGTTTATTAACATAATAATAATATAGTATTTTACTATTCTAAAAAAATATAATATTTTACCATTGATGGTGCGCAATTTGGTCACTCCGAGTTGTACTCGCGTGGCTCCTGAAAGTTACCTGAGATGGAGAAGATGAAGAATCCCCGGGGGCTTACCCGACGGGAACACTCCGATGCTTAAGTTAGAGTTATGTGAGAGATGTAAAGAGAGGAAGAAAGCTAAGAGTGCAGATAGCGCAAGTATCAGGAAGTTACCTCTATTCTTTTTGGGTCGGGTTTATAACAAAACTCTGTTGAATCAGGCCCATTAGCCCCTGACAGGGCAGATATAACCGACATTGCTGCTCTGTCGCAGCCGTTACTGCCAGGGCTGAGGTGGCACGCGCGGGGCTGTTGTTGCAGGGTACGTACCTGTCAGATGTAAGACACCCTCCAAAAGGTGGCGGGGACGACACTATCTGACGAGGGACGTGGTTGCTATCTCCAGGTTTGTCATGTACGGCGGTCGGGCAGGAGGCCTTCCTGCAATATGCCGAACTGTCCTACTGTGAGCTACCTCGTGTCGAACTACCCTCCGAGCTCGGAGGTAGCTCGGAGCGTCTCAACCTTGGTGAGGGACAGATGCTAGGCGGCATCTCGGCAAGTAGCTTATCCCACCGAGATGCTAGGCCCAACTCAGCGGGCCGTTCCCACCGAGTTGCGGTTGTGGTTGCTGTGCTGTCACGCTGAGTCATCGCTTGAGCAAGGTCATGCCCACGTGTACCCATGCTATGAGGTCGGGCCAAATCACCCTCCATCAATTGCCCCCCACTCCCTGTGCTGGCGGCGTTGACCCAGCGCGGGGAGGTCTTGACGCGCCGGGTGGATTTGGCTTCGGTACTCATGCCACTCTGCCGCGCGCTTCGTCCAGCTAGACCAGTCTAGTGCCCGACTCGATCAAGAGAGACCCGGGGTGCATTCAGTTTACGCACGGACCTCACACGATTTGGACTTCGCGGACGTCAAAAACGCGCTAAATTGATTTCGCCTCGAGGAGCCCGCAGCCGGTTTCTCAGGGAGCCATTGGATCATCTCAATCCTGACCGTTAACGCTTCGGGCGCGGTGACTATAAATAGTGGGGGACCCTTGGTCATTTCTTCGCCATAAAGTCTTCAACGTCAGTGTTTGAGCTCGCGCCTGGGGTTCCCAGTTCGGTAGCGTTTCTTTGGTGAGTCTCCTGAGCTTCCTTTTCTTTCCAGTTCGTTTCTTTCCCTTCCGTATATGTCGTCTAGCATAGATAGCCTAGCTGACGAGCCCGGGGTGGGTACCTCGGCTCAGGGTGGCTCTTCTGCCACCCAACCGCCTGATGTACGGGTGGCTTCGGGTCATTTGGCATCCACCTCCCACCGAGGTCGGGTGCCAAACCAGTTCGGCCCTTCCACCATGACTTCGGAGAGACTCCAGGACCTCATACAGAGGTTCCACCTTCCCGGGGAGTATTCTTACAGTCTTCCTACTGGCAGCTTTCCATGGGAGCACGGTCCCGAAGAGATCGTGGTCTTCAGGGAGCAGCTGGTGGCTGGACTTCGCCTTCCTCTTCATCCCCTGATTGTTGGGGTGCTGGTGCACTTCAACATTACCTTGGACTAGCTTCACCCGAATTCCATACGGAACGTGGTGGGGACCATTTCCTTGTGCTTCGATCGCTCCTTCTCTATTGACCTAGACATCCTTAGTACCATCTTAGCAATAAAGAAGAGCGCTTCAGGCACTCTCCCCGGGCATAGGCGGGCTTACTATCTGTCTCCCCGACTTGGTTTTAAGTTGATGCATAGCTCTCAAGTAAAGTTCCGACCTGGAAGCGGGACTACTTCGTAGTTCAGAGTAGCACGGGGTGGCCTTTCCCTACTGACTGGAGGGTGGCCATTCAAGACTCCGGTGTTATCCTCGACGGGAAGATTAAGAAGTTGCTCCAGTCATAGGCTCAGCTGGGGCTGAATTACAAGGACTTCACAGCTGAGGAGAAACTCATCCAAGCCGGCTTGAGCCCGGGTAGGTTTGTCTTCACTTCGGCTTTTTGTTTGCATACTCACTTCGGGTTTGCTAATGCCGAGCTTTACTGCAGGTCCCATGGAGGCGGAGAAGATAGACAACCAGAGGCTCTTCCGTCAGATGAAGAGGAAGAAGCGCATAGCCAAGAAGGCACGCGTCGAGTCTCCACAGGCCTCTGGCGAGACTCAACCTCCACAGGTCCCAGCTCCGGAGCCCGAGCTCCCAGCCACTCCACCCGTCATTGACTTGGAGGGAGACACGATGCCTCAGGGGCCCGAGATGGCTGCAGAGCCCTCTGCTAAGCCCACCGAACCTGCTGCCGGGGGTGCCACAGAGGCTGTTGCTGAGGCTCGCCCTACAAAGGCTACCATCGGGGCCCGTCCTGCTGATGCTGCCGTCGAGGCTTCCGAGGAGTCTACCCATGCGGCAGAGACGACGTCCAGCTTGGAGAGTCAGGAGAACCGAACCATCCTGAACCCCCAGTGCATCCTGGAGAAGAGCAAACTGGCTGCATACCCGAAGGAGGTTACGGAATGGGCTGATCTCTCTCCTGGTCAACTCGGTGCCTGAGCTGCCACTCATACTATGGTGGTGAGTTCTTTGTGAGAGATCCGCCTTCCTTTTCTCTTTCTTTTTTTTGGCTGATTTCCTTTTCGTAGGTGAACTCTGTCGTACGCCCCTTGACCCTTCAATCTGATCGGCATCTGAGACGGGCTCTGGAAGCTGAAAAGTCATCCCGCGCAGCCCATATCGAACTGAGGGCAGCTCGCGGTTAGATCCATCGCTTGGAGAGTGATGCCTCGGCTCAGAAGAGCTTCATCGAGGTGCTGTTGGTAGAGAAGAGCGAGCTGGCCCGAGACAAGGACGGATTGAGGGCTGAGGTGAACGGGTACAAGGTCGGCCAAGAGGCCTTGAGGCTCGAGGTGGACAGTCTCAAGGCGGAGCGGGACGCCTTGAAGCTTGAGGTGCAGGGCCTTAAGGGAGCAAAAGGGAAGTTGGAGCACGAGGTGGAGTACCTCCAAGATGACATCAAAGAGAAAACCGTGATCTTCGAGGATGCCCTCAAGGAGACCAAGGTTCAAGCTGTCATCGACTATGTCAAATCTTCAAGGTTTGACGATGTGATGACCGAGGCCTACCGCAAAGGCTTCAAGCTCAGTCGGTGGTTAATCAGGCACCTCTACCCCGATCTCGATACGAGCGCCATCACCACTTCGCGGATCACTGATGACGTGCGTCAGTCAGCAGATGATCCGGACTCCGAAGTCAAAGGTGCCGATGATGATGCAGAGGCCACCGATCCGGTTAGTGCCCTTGAGGAGGTCCCTAGTCAGGGCGATGAGCCTCCGAAGTAGTTCAGTTCCTGCACCCGCGAGCTTGATCTCTTTTTTTTGTTTTTTTTTTTTGTTTTTGTAACAAACTTTTTTGTAATGAGCCATTTGTAATGAAACTTGTGTAACAAAGATTTCGGTAACGAAAATATGTATTTCGCTAAGTGTCTGTGCCATTCTCTTTTGTTGAAACGACCATCTTTCCCGAGCTGTCGAATCAAGTTTCCGAAGTGTGTTCCTTCGCTGTTGTCACCCCGAACTGTCTCCCGGTACTTGGTAGGGTGACTTTACAACGTACGCCGAGGTGGATACAGTAAGGCATGTGCTTGACCTGTCTACTTGGTTGCTTAGGTTGATATTTGTCCTCAACAGTGTATACCGGGGTGGGCCATGCATCAGAGAGCTCGCACCCGAGCTGTCTGTGTCTTCGGCATACTAAGTTCTACACTGGTGAGGCGATGAGCCATGCATAGCGCCGAGGTCTTTAGTTAGCTCGGCGTTTTAGCCCTTAGGCTAGAGGGAGTGACTCATGGTCTACTCTCTTAAAGTCTGCCCATGCCGAAGAGGCTACTGGGTCTCGTATTGCCGAGGTCATTATTAGCTCGGCGTATTGGCCCTCTGGCTCTAGGAGCGACTCGTAATCTACTCAGTTATTACAGGTAATACCGTCTTAAGTTGACAATATTCCATGCCCGAGGTACCTGTCTCCCTTCGAGGGTTTCGAGCTCGTATGTTCCTTCCTCGAGCACTCGTTTCACTCGGTAAGGTCCTTCCCAGTTGGACTCGAGCTTGCCAGTGCCGGGCTCAGGTACCATAACTTTACGAAGGACTAGGTCACCGACGCGGAGGTTCCGCTTCTTGACCTTGGCGTTATAATACCGAGCTACTCGTTGCTGGTAAGTTGCAGTCCTGATGTACGCGAGGTCCCTTACTTCGTCGAGTAGGTCGAGGTTGGTACGTAGCTCATCCTCATTTGTCTTATTGTTGTATGCTTCCAACCGTAGCGTAGGTACTTCGATTTCTGTCGGGATTACTGCTTCGGTGCCGTAAGTGAGGTTGAAGGGGGTCTCTCCTGTGGCGGTTTTCTTCGTGGTTTGGTAAGCCCATAGAACACTGGGTAGTTCATCTGCCCACAATCCTTTAGCTCGGTCCAAACGTGCCTTCAGTCCGCGGAGGATGGCTCTATTTGTGACTTCTGCTTGGCCGTTTGCTTGAGGGTGTGCAACTGAAGTGAAATTCTATCGGATACCCATGTCTTGGCAACAGTTCTAAAATTTGATGTCCTCGAACTGCTTGTCGTTGTCAGAAATTAGTACCCGGGGCAGCCTGAAGCGGCACACAATGTTCTTCCAAAAGAAGTTTTGGACGTTCCGGGTTGTGATCGTTGCAAGAGGTTCAGCTTCTACCCACTTGGTGAAGTAATCTACTACTACTACTAAGAATTTCCTTTGGCCTACCACTGGCGGGAACGGTCCAAGTATGTCGATGCCCCATTGTGCGAAGAAGGGCCACGGGCTGGTGAGATACTTGAGGTCGGCAGCAGGTTGATGGTGAATGTTGGCATGCTTCTGACATTTGTCACATTTCCTGACGAGCTCGATGGCATCTGCCTTCATTGTTGGCCAATAATACCCCTGTCGTAGTGCTTTTTGGGCGAGGGCCCTGGCCCCCAAGTGTTCGCCGCACAGACCCTCATGAGTGTCGTGGAGTACGAGCTCGGCTTCGGTAGGTCGTAAGCAACGCAGGTAAGGGAGCGTGTAGGATCTTTGGTACAGCCGTTCGTCTATTATGATGTATTTGGCTGCCTGGAGCTCTTCCCTTCTAGCCGCATTGCGATCTGCGGGGAGGGTCTCGTGTAGCAAGAAGCTCGCAAGCGGGTCAATCCAGCTCGGCTCTGCTTGAACGACGGGAGCGACCTCCTCTGCCCCCCCGAGAATGCTAGGCCGAGGTAGGTCCTCTATGTACACGGTTCTCATAGTGACATCGCTGGTGCTAGCTAACCGGGACAGGGCGTCAGCCTCAGCATTCTCCGACCTTGGGATTTGCCTGATGAAGTGTGACTAGAAGTTGAGCAGAGCCTCTCTTACTTTGGCTAAGTAGCAACCATTGTTGGTTCGCGAGCTTCATAATCTCCTGTGACTTGGTTGACTACAAGTTGGGAATCGCTGCAGATGACGATGTGCTTGGCTTTTACTTCTCTGGCTAAAGCCAGTCCAGCTATCAATGCTTCGTATTCCGCTTCATTGTTGGATGCCGCGAACTCAAAGCGTAGTGCGTACTCCAATTTCGTGCCACTTGGGCCGTGTAGAACTATTCCGGCTTCACTGCCCTGCTGGTTTGAGGAGCCATCTACGTGAAGGATCTAGGGCTCCTCATCCCAGTTCGCGCTTGGCCTAACTAGGAGAGATGCCACACTGGTTGCTACTTCACGGGGCCCGGACTCAACTAGCCTGGGAGCTCCAGGCTCGCCCGAACTGGGGGCCTCGTGCTCAACCGACCTGGGGACCTCGGAGCTGAAAGTGCACTCGGCAATGAAATCTGCTAAGGCTTAGGCCTTAATAGCAGTTCGCGGCTTGTATTGGAGGTCGTACTCGCTGAGCTCAATGGCCCACTTCGTCAATCGACCAAATACCTTGGGCTTAAGTAAGACTTGCCTCAGAGGTTTGTCGGTGAAGACGGCGACGGTATGAGCCTGGAAGTATGAACAGAGCTTCTGGGTCACGATGACCAGTGCGTAGGCTAGCTTCTCTATCTTTGGATATCTCGTCTCTACTCCCTGCAATATTTTACTAACATAATAGATGGGTCGTTGGACCCGATCTACTTCCTTTATAAGTACCGAGCTGACCAGTTCATCACTTGCAGAGAGGTACAGCTCCAAGACATCGCCCTCTTCGGGTCAGGTTAATATTGGCACACAAGCGAGGTATTTATTGAGCTCGTCAAACGCGAGCTGGCAATCTTGGGTCCATTCGAGCCCTTTGTTTTTAATTTCCTTAAACAAAGGCAGGCAACGATCCGCTAACTTGGACATAAAACGGCTCAGGGCGGCTATGTGGCCATTCAACCTCTGAACCTCCTTCAACTTCCAGGGTGGTCTCATATCTAAGATGGCCTTAATCTTTTCCGGGTTGGCCTCGATGCTGCGTCGGTTGACAATGTATCCTACGAATTTACCCGAAGTGACACCGAAGACACACTTGCTTGGATTCAACTTCATGTTAAATTGTCTCAGAATTTGAAATATAGAATGTAAGTCTTGTATTAATTCGTGTGAGAATTGAGTTTTGATGACCATGTCATCTACATAACACTCTATTTTTCTGCCAATTAACGGCTCAAATAATTTATTTACAAGCCTTTGAAAGGTTGCCCCAGTGTTTTTCAACCCGAAGGGCATAACCTTGTAACAATATAGACCGAACTCTGTGATGAAGGCAGTCTTTTCTTCATCTGCCGGGTCCATCCTGATTTGGTTGTAGCCCGAATAGTTATCTAAGAAACTTAGTAACTCGTGCCTCGAGGTCGTGTCTACCAAGCGGTCGATCCTGGGGAGTGGGAAGCAGTCTTTTGGGCAGGCTCCGTTTAGGTCGGTGTAGTCGACGCACATGCGCCACTTGCCGTTAGTCTTCTTTACCAGAACGGGGTTGGCTACCCAGCTCGAGTAATGGACTTCTCTTATGAAGTCGGCTATGAGGAGCTTTGCGACCTCCTCGTCAACTGCTTTCCATCGCTCCGGGGCTAGGTTGCGTTTCTTCTGTCTAACGGGCCTAACTACAGGATCAGTATTGAGCTTGTGAGTCATAAGATTAGGGTCTATACCGGGCATCTCTGTCGCGGACCATGCAAAAACATCTAAGTTTTGAAGTAGGAAACTTACTAGTTCGGATCGTAGGGGTTCCTAGACAGAAGCACCGATCTGAAGTGTCCGAGTTGGGTCCGCTGCCTAGGTTGGAACATCAACTGTTTCTTCCATGGGTGCAGCTCGTTCTTCGCCTTGCTCTGTGGGCCGTTCCAGTTCGAGGTCGTCGGCCACCTTGGTCTTCCCCTTAAGGGCAGCGACATAGCACTTGCGGGACTCAAGTTGGTCGCCCCGCGCTACCCCCACACCGAAGTCTGTAGGGAACTTCATTGCCAAATGATAGGTGGAGACCACCGCTCGTAGGGCATGGGTGATCGGCCGGCCTATTATGGCGTTGTACGGGGAGGAGGTCGCGACCACTAGGAAGTCATGGTTGAGTCTGACTGCGTAGGGCCATGTGCCGACTTCCACAGGTACTGTCACTTTCCCAAGGGGTCTGACCTCTTCTCCGCTGAAGCCCACCAAGGGGAGTATTAGCGGGCCTCAAGTCACTTCCCTGCAACTGAAGTTGATCGAACGCGGCTTTAAAGAGGATATCTGTCGAGTTGCCCGAGTCAACAAGGACGCGCCTGACCTCGAAGTCATTGATCCTTACTTTTACGACGAGTGCGTCATCGTGGGGGTAGTGAACTCCGCGTGCATCGCCCTCCGTGAAGAAGATCAATTCCTCTGTCTTCGGCCGCTTCAGAGGATTTTGTTCTTCCCTGGCAGCTTCACGGACTGATGTCTGAGCTGCCGCCGAGGTGCAGCCTACAATGATCGAGCCTCCAACTATCATGTGGATGGTGCTCCGAACTGGCCTCTCTTCTGGAGGCTGCCTCTGTGACTGCTCGGCTGGCCTGTTGCTGGACTCGGGAGCGTCCTTGCTGTGCTCCCCTTGCCGACCTGCTTTACTGTTATTATTATAATTATTACTACTATGTACAAAATTTCTCAAATACCCGCGATGGATGAGTTCCTCTATCTCATTGCGGAGGTTTTTACAATTTTCGGTGCTATGACCGTGGTCCTTATGGTAGCTACAGTACATGTTTTTATTCCTTTCGTTAGGGTTCCCTCTCAGGCGGGGTGGCCACTTCACGTAAGGGGCATCCTTGATCGCCATCAGGATCTCGACCCGTTTTGCATTCAGTGGGGTATAATCAGCTCGATCCGCCATAGGAGCTCGGTACGGTTGACTTGGCTTTGCCCCCCGATCTAAATCCTTCTTCTTTCGGTTGTCCCCTTGGATGGGGAGTTCCCCTTCTCTCTTTCTCTTTTCGGGCGCACCTTCGCCCTTCTGGTTGATTTCCTCCTTCGTAGCTATGAACTTGTCCACGAGCTTGAGGAAGGCAGTAATGGTTTCCAGCTGGTTGACAACCATGTGCCACTTGAACTCCTTATGGGTCACACATTTCTTGGCCGCGACAAGCCGTACCACGGGGTCTAGGCGCGGTATCTGCATGCACGCATCATTGAATCGCTTGATGTAGCTCCGGATGGACTCTCCCTCTTTCTGAACTATGCCGAGAAGGCTTTCCTCAGTTCGCGGGCACCGCTTGCTGGTGATGAAATGGGACGTGAAGGTTTGTGCGAACTGTGCCCAGCTTCTTATTGAACCAGGTGCGAGGTTTCGGTACCATGTACGGGCCACTCCTATGAAGGTGGTGGAGAAGGCCATGCACATGCAAGACTCATTGACCCTTGCTAGGTGCATCTGTGATTGGAAAGCGTCTACGTGATCATTTGGGTCGAATGACCCGTCATACTTATCGAGAGGGGGGAGCTTGAAGTCTTTGGGCATTGGAACAGCCAGGAGCTCGGGAGACAGGGGGAGGGAACAGAAAGGAGGGGAACTTTAACTTCACCTGATCTTACCTCTTCCCTGCCTCTGAGCTCGGGCAGGCTGTAGGTGGTAGTTCGACGAGCTCGGCGGCGGTGTCTTTGCCTCTTGGCAGGTTTTGCGTTGGTGTTGCTCACCTCTGTACTGTCAGGGATCATTTGCACAGGAAGCAGCTCGGGTTGCTGGTGATGGCTGCGGACAAAGGGGTTCTGCTTAGAGTTCGCAGCCAAGACCTCGAACTGGTTCTCCAGAAGTGGGGTTTCGAACTGCGACTACTGGGGCGATGTAGACCTGACGAGCTGGGATCCTTCTGACCTAACTACCTGCGGCGAGACTGGAGTGGCTGGTCTTTCCTTCCTGTCGCGGGAGGAGGCTTGGCTCTTAGGGGGGGTTCTGGGAAGCCTCTTCTTGGCGAGAAGGGCATTCACCCTGGCGGTGAGGCCTAGCTTGTCTCGAGGCTGGGTGCCGAGGAGGGAGCTAAGGCTGAGGCGGAGGCAGCTGAGGGAACTGTTGCTGATAGTGATATTGGGAGACGTGATGCAGCCCTTGCTGTTGGTAGAGCTGGTGCTGTTGAAGCTGCTGCACTTGAGCTTGCATGGTTCGCATGCACTGCATCAAATCGTCAAGTTGGTTTTGGTCGGCCGCCAGAGGGACAACAGTTGGTTCAGCAAAGGTTGTCTCAACAAAGGGGGGAAGGGGGACACTCACAGGCGCCACTGCTCGTGGTACGTTCAGGCTAGGGACTCCGTCCACCGAAAGGGGAATGGTGAACTGTCCAATATAGACCACGGGGACCTGGGGTTGTTCCCTAGTGATGTCCATTTCCATGCTACATCCGGCGTTGCTTGAAGATGCCATGGGTGCTGGGTTTTCAGAAAGAAGGAATTGTGAAAGCTTAGAGGGAGGCTTTTTAAAGCATTTCCCACATACGGCGCCAAATGATGGTGCGCAATCCGGTCACTCCTAGCTGGCACTCGTGTGGCTCCTGAAAATTACCTGAGATGGAGAAGATGAAGAATCCCCGGGGGCTTACCCGACGGGAACACTCCGATGCTTAAGTTAGAGTTCTATGAGAGATGTAAAGAGAGGAAGAAAGCTAAGAGTGCAGATAGCGCAAGTATCAGGAAGTTACCTCTATTCTTTTTGGATCGGGTTTATAACAGAACTCTGTTGAATCAGGCCCATTAGCCCCTGACAGGGCAGGTATAACCGCCACTGCTGCTCTGTCGCAGCCGTTACTGCCAGGGCTGAGGTGGCACGTGCGGGACCGTTGTTGCAGGGTACGTACCTGTCAGATGTAAGACACCCTCCAAAAGGTGGCGGGCACGACACTGTCTGACGAGGGACGTGGTTGTTGTCTCCAGGTTTGTCTGGTACGACGGTCGGGAAGGAGGCCTTCCTGCGATATGCCGAACTGTCCTACTGCGAGATACCTCATGCCGAACTACCTTGCAAGTGGCGAGCTGCCTGTGGGAGGCCACACTGAACTATCTGGCCCCGAGGTGTCTCTACCTTGGGGTGTTCCCATTTGGGAGTGGCCCAAAACTCACTAGGAGGAGCTCGAGCGTTAGGAAAGGTCAGGGGGCTCCGAGCTCAAAGGTAGCTCAGAGTGTCTCAACCTCGGTGAGGGGCAGACGCTAGGCGGCATCTTGACGAGTAGCTTATCCCACCGAGATGCCAGGCCTAATTCGGTGGGCCGTTCCCACCGAATTGCGATTGTGGTTGCTATGCTATCACACTGAGTCATCGCTTGAGCAAGGTCATGCACACGTATACCCGTGCTATGAGGTCGGGCCAAATCACCCTCCATCAACTATCATTTATATTGAGGTTATATTATCAAAATTTTTTAAATTATCATTGTAAATAAATAAATACAGTTTTCAGTATACTCGGGTCTATCGAGTCCAAATAGACCCAACTATTAACCGGAACAGTTTTGGGTTTGTGGTTTTGTTTCGGTTAGTAACTGGTTCGGGATTGGGAGCACGCTGTCCTGACCCAAACTCGTTGACAGTCCTAGTCAAGGTTAATCTTATTCTAATGTGCAATTAGGTTTGGATATCAATTTTTAACCCAAATCAAGTTCGGGTTTGGACGACTTACCTTGTCTAGTCATTCTGCCCCCACATATATAGATAAATTCTTGTAATTTTTTGTAACATCAGAGTTTATAAATTTTTTATTTTTATTTTGGTTTTTCTTGTTTATAATGGAGGAAATAAGTGATACCTTAAAATCCATAAAATGCAACTGAAAGGTTGTGAATAGGGTTTGGGTTGGCATCGGGTTGGATCCTATATACTACTTGGTTAGATTGGGTCAAATTACCCACACCACGGGTCACTGGTCAGGGATGCATCAGCTTATGGGCCAAAACATTACAATCTCTCTTAACATGAACAAAACGAAGAATAGTGCAAGAAATTAGGGACAGAATATTAGACCATAATGCCTAAAGGAGAAAAAGGATAGAGGCAAATTGGCAAATAGCTTCAATTTTGGCCGGCGGTCATTTACCCACCTAGAGAGAGTGATTTTTGCCCCATAAAATCACGACCTTCAATGTATTACTGTGACCCCACCTTGAATTGCAATCAAATCAAACTTTTGATCAAATAATTCAGATTCGAGTTTGATTAGACTCGATTCAAGTTGGATTCTAATTGAATTTAAACCTCAAAGTTAGTTCGATTAGTTATCTCAATTCGAATTCGACCAATAAAAACTTTGGTTCAAAAAGCTCTACAAGTTTGGTTTATAAAATACAAAAATGTATTAGCTTTTTCAAACTTTTGAGTCGAATTCAAATTAATTGAATTGAATTCGAACATAGTAATATTTCAAATGAACCAAACCAAGTCATGCCGAAGTACAGTTAGGTTCAGGTTGATTACACCCCTGCTCTAAGGGGATAGCCGATTTTTCTTCAATCAACAGAACGAAAATGGTGCCAATCACTTTCAGACCGAAGATTAATGGTGTTGGCCTTTCAATGGACGCAGTTTGAAGGGTTTCCATTTGGACTGGTGTTGGGCCCTTTCAATGGTGCAAGTTGGGTTGCCCGAGTTAAAGAATTTTAACTACATCGGGCTTGGGCCCATCAACCCAATCCAATTCAAGTTGCACCCTATTCCTTTGACTTTTTTCATCTGCCTTTCTTTGGATTAAGGTTCAAAGTATCAATACAGATCGATACGCCGATAGAGAATATTGGCCTATATCAGTGCTTTTTTTTTTAAGTTTTATTTATTTTTTTTCAAAATCAGTTCAAAGGGATCGGTTTAAGTCCCAACTACCCTTTAAACCATGGTCTGACTCAATACAATCCCTGTAGGGGCGTATCGAAAATCCATTGGCACGATACGTATCGATACTTTGAAGCTTAGGATAAAAACATGCAGAGCAATCGCTTTGTTAAATGAAAGGATAAAAATAATCTATCCGGTCAGGATCAATGTTTAGAAGCTATCTGAAACCCAAAATTTTGGAGCATAGAGGATTGTGGTTTAGGTTCAAACTCAGCTATATGCCCTACTATCCAGATCCAGGATAAAAAATCTCTTAGATGTGTTTGACGTGTTCTTTGAATGGTTTAATCCTACTTTTGCTCATTTTCCTATGCTAAGTCGCACCAAAATCTCCAATTCCCCCCCCCCCCGCATTCAAACCTTGATCTGGGTAAACAATTAAGAAACAGTAAAAGAACAGAAAGAAAGAACAAAGTGAACTCAAGCAATATTTCATTCGGTAATTTATCATGTTCTTTTGTCTAAGTTAAATAATGGCTGTTTTATTCATAAAAAGTTATTATTAAAATTGACAATTTTATTTTATCATATATCGGCAAATTTACCCCTAGATGAGAAAATTATTCACCTAGAAGATGGGTATTACTTATTTCAGATAAATAATATTAAGAAAAATTAATTTACCATGAAACCTATGATTTACTGAAAAAAAAAATATAATATTGTTGATCAACAAGAATCACTTTCCCGTTTGCCAACTTTTCCTCTCATTTACCTAAAAATAAAGGAATGGGGCCTTAGAAAGAACAAATGACTTCGGATTTTTAGTATCAACCGATTGAAATCTTTTTGCAAACCTTTTAACTAATTAGCATTCCAACTTTGTTTCTATCTTCTCAATAATACTGGATTTCTCTAAGCACTACTACTATAATTTTATTCATCACCACTATCTCAATTACAAATGAAAAGGAAAAGGAACTATGGAAGAGTAATACTAAGTTTGCTACATATAATTTTGTATAAAAATATTAATAGTCCATTAGCCAAATATAAGAGATTATCTGAAACCACCCTTGACTACACTATCAATGTCAAAATTTTCCTTACACCGTTATCAACTCCATATAACAAGGTTTTATGAGTAGATGCTTCTCTTCTGTTAAAGTTTCCGTCTGGCTTTCACAAGTAGGGCACTAGACTTGGAAAATTTTTAAATGACTAGAATGACCTTAACTCATTTGATGTCATTTCATATAATTTTTACTTGAAACACCACTTGCACATGCTAAGAATCAAAACCATCTCTCTCTAATAACCAACCCATTAATCCTCTCTCATCAAACTGTCACCAATTGATTTTTTTTTATCAGTTTATTCAAAGTTATATTATTCGTCTTATTCAATTAGGAAGTAGGAAGCAAGGAAGCACACTGATCTAGCCGTTCATTTGTATGACAAATTTTAGACATTGAACTAGGGGTGGTCATTCTTAGCCTAGCCAACAAATTTTCAGGCTTGGGCATTTTGTGCCTGGGCTGGGCCAGGGACGGGCCTAAAAACTTGTGGGTCGATCCTGGGCCCAATATTTCAGGGTCTGTCCCAGAATTATATAATATATACATTTTATGGATTTGACTATGATAATGAAAGATATGATGGTGGGAAAACTTGTAACCAGTGGACCAATATCGTAAATGTGATAACTAATCATTTGGTATTTATCAAAATTCATGTGGGAGGGGTTTGATTGGTCAAAGCCCTTCTCGTATGTTGATATCGTATCTTTCTGGTAGCATTGATTTTTCTATATTTTATATAATAATTGTAGCACAAAAGCCCATCCGATACCTAAGGCTGGCCTGGGCCTATATTTGAGGCCCATACTGTGGGCCTAGGCCTGGCCCATGATCACACCTAAGTAGGACTAACAATTCAAATGTTGAGATGCAACAAAAGAAAAATTAAGCCCCGTTTGGTTTGTCGGAATAGGGGTTTGGAATCAGAATTGGAATGGGCTATTCTGATTCTAATTATTTGGTTGGGTGGAATTAGAATCCCATTTCCATTCCTGCTGGAATGGCATTCCCCCATTTGAGGGAATGGTCATTCCCTGCCCCTCCCTTGAGAATGAAATCTCATTCCTGCTGATTCCCATTTCTATTTCCATTTCCTGTCTGAACCAAACAGACTATGAAAATGGACAATTCTGACTTCAATTCTAAAGGATTTCGATTCCGATTCTGATTCTGATTCTGACTGTAAACCAAACAGACCTTTATGTTTTGCGCCCTGCACCCCAATCCAATGCAATACCCTAAGTGGGATTTATACCATTGAATGCCATGCAAGTTTGTACATATACTGCTATTTCTTTCTTTCTATCAAATTTTAATACCATAGAGAAACCTGCACAGAGACACAAAAAGCAAAGAGAAATGTTTTAAAACCTATAAAATGATCTCCATTGCAAGATATAAAATCATCATCATCATCTAAGCCATATCCCAATTATAGGGGTCAGTTACATGCATCCTATTTAGCCTTTCTGTCCATCATTAAATTATAGGTGTTTAATTTATTTGTTATTGGTTTAACCCAAATCCCTTTTGTGGGCTCTTCTAGAACCTTCAACTTGTCACTTTTCCTAATATGCACTCTATATGGTCTTCTATGCATGTGACCGAATCATTTCGATCTATATATATATATACATGCAATTGACAATTACGATTCAAATGAAAAATGACATAGACAACAGTTCCAACTAGATAAGGCAGTTTTTGTTTGCCATTCTACCAGCCAAGTCACCTTGACCTTCCATTGTTGGTCTAGAAGTTCTATTGTATCATAGAATAAGTTGGATGTTCTTCAATTGGAACATTTTCTTATTGAAATAAACAGAATTTATCTCTATAGCTGGAAAGGATTTATAAAACAACAAAATTAAGTAGGAAAAGAAAAACCCAACTAAGACTTACTTATAGCTTGACTTGTCTTAGGATCATTAAATGAAAACAAATGAATTATGAAAGATCTGGAACAGTAACAAGAATAAGTTGATCAGTAATCCTAATGTCATGAAAGCAATCAATTTTGTAAAAATAAATCCAGTAAATACCCAGTAATTTGCTTGTGAAGAAAGGAACCACATGACAAAAGGAGACAAAAGGAATGCATTTCATATATAATCTTATATTAAGTAAACTAGACAACTTTGGTTTCAATAGCAAGGGAACACTTAAATTCAACATGTAGTAATTCATTTGTGATTGGTTCTGTTGTTTCAGTCTCCACATGAATCATTGACAATGAGTCCTGCTTAGGTAATCTATTAGATCACTTTGATTCTCATCTGCTAAATAATTGCTCAAAACATAATAAAAAAATGAGAGGTAATCTCAGTTAAGAGGTTGGGTATACTTGGCTATTCCCCTTAAACTGCTGCAGATTTTGCTTAAAATAAATAATAAAAAAAAAGAAAATGGTTGTGAGCTCAGGCAAAAAACCATTATATATTAATTGGAACACCCACAGTTTCTATCTCTTTCTTTCTTTCTTTTCATTCTCTATGGGCTCAGTGTAAATGACTTAATTGGATGTTAGAATCCCACCAATTTGAAATAAAACTATTCTTTGGCCAGCCTTATTTACTTAAATGATCTTGGTCCTGAAAGTGAGCCAATGACTTTGTGTTTGACTACACAACTACTGCCCAACAGTGGTAGCTTATACATCTTCTCATTACTATATATATTTGAACAGTGCTTTCTAGATAATGGCTTTATAATCTATCTCTACATTATTTTAATTAACTGATACTAAAGATTAACTATAATGAGTTATGGGTAAGTACATGATTTGAAAACAAGTGCAGAATATATCTGGTTTATATTCTAAAGGATTTTAAAACTAGAAAAGAATATTATAACAACCTTTGTAAATTTAAAAAAAAGCTGAATATAGAGATGCTTTGAGTTGAATTTCTGAATGGTGTATGTATGTAATAGAGAGTCACATGGTAGGATTTTTTAATTGATTCTCTTAATCATAAAAATATTCAAACCCAACCCAAGTCCAACTTAACTTCCAACAATTAAACTTAATTTGAATTCCGATGTTGCCTATGAAGTAGGTGCATTGGCTTCACACAAAATGCACCCTAACACCTCACACATACACCCAATTGTGCATTGGGAATATCTCCCACCTCCTGTATTTGTCATAAGGAGATGTTTGGGGCATGTGATGCAAATTTTATTAAGACGGTGTTTGGTTTCGTTTACATTTATTAAGTAAACATTTTGTACTTGTGTGACTGTAAAATCGAGAAAAACAATTAATGTGGGCATTTATGATACATAGGCACATCAACAAAGTGCCAATAAATGCTTATCTGTTTGGGGAAGCTCCAAAATGAAGCTTACTAAAACGGAAGAGGCACACAAAAATCAAAGTTTGCTTTTACAAACATCAATACATACAAATGCAATTAATAAACCATTTGCTGATGAGACGCCTATGTGGCACCATTTACTCAATAAAGATAAACGTAACCAAATATATACCAAGTCATTGACAGAGCAGACCCAAAAAATTTACATGTGATAATTGGGCATTCTATGACCAGGTTCATCTTTTTTCTCTTCTTTTCATTTCTTTATTTATTAAAGGGTGGGGTTAAGGAGGGTTCTAGAACTTTGGGTTGGACACATAAACATGGTTGCCATTTGGAACCTCAAACTCCCATGGACTGTATGTCGGGAAGAACAGGGCCCTCCTAAGAAATGGACATACCAAAAATCACAAAAATCACTATGATCAAACAAGTCTTTTACAATCTATTTTTATGGATTTTTAGAATACCCAAACAAACATTTTACAATGACCTAGGTTGGTTGTTCAACGGAAAAAATAAAAACAAACAAACGAACAACTTTTTGGTTGGAAGTTGAAAAGGCCATCATTATTCAATTTTGGTTTCAACCAACTGAGGTCTTGGTCTTGCCGTCTTGGGATGAGAGTGGACTGAACATGGACCACAGACCACCAATCTAAATAGCCTTTCAATGAAAAAGCTTCAAATCAAAATCTTGTTAATTCTTTACCTGCTCATTTGCTCATTTGTGTTTGGAAGTGAATGAGTCTTTTTATTTTCGGTGGAAACTGAATTTCAAATAGGAAAAGACAAACACTACAAACAAACTGAGACAAGCATGAAAAACAGAAGAAGAAAGAAAACAACTACAACAAAGGAAAACCAGAAAAGACCTACAAACGATTACAGAAAGCTAAGTCCAAATTAACTATATTAGAGAGACACAAGGGGCTAGTAAAACTAGATTCAAAATCCTTTGAAAAACCATATCTAGCTGTTGTATGCACTGTTTGGTTTGCTTCCCTCGGACAGAATTGAACTGTGAAGTTTCTTCTAGATGTAACTTCTTTTATATCCCTGCACCAGAAGAGAATTTTCAGGTCTTCACAGCCATTAGCTTCGTTTAAACAATCAACTAAAACTTTGCAATCGGATTCAAAAATGAGATCTGATTTGTTCATTTTATCTGCAAAAACCACCGCCTTTAGGAGAACTTGAGCTTCTGATTTCAAAGGAGACAAATCTTTTGATTTCCCAAAACCCACACCCCAGCAGCACCCCAAATGATCTCTGATAATGAAGTCAAAAGAAGCCTGTCTTGAAGATTTCAAAAAACCACCGTCGATATTAACCTTCAGAATGCCTTGTTCTAGTGGAATCCAAGAAAACATCTTCTTTTTCTGGCTAATCTTGTAAGTTAATGACAGACCTGCATAAGTACAACTGTGCAAATAATGCCTTGCACGAAACCTAAGGCAAAAAAGTGCAAAAGCAAAAGCTCTATTACTAGTGTTTAAAGGCCTAAGGCATTTGCCTTTTGAACAAAGGGGTACAAACCCAACCTAGAGCAGATATCAAAGTTCTTTAAAATTGCTTTGGTTGTTTGCGGTGTAAAACTCCATTGATGGAGTTCAACACTGATAGTTTAAAATTCGTGAGCAGTTGTATTTTGAAAAACGTGATTATTGATATAGTATTTATAAGACTGGTCTCTTGAATCATTTAAATAGAGAAGTTACAAGAGGATAACTATGTACAAAAGATAATAATTACAGAGTTAGAATTTATCTAGGAAATTACATGATAATGACATAAGGTGATCAGTTATCTAGGATAACTATCCTAAATAACCATGATCAGTTATCTAGGATAGCTATCAGAGATACCCATCCCAGTTATAAGTAAACTTTTGAGATACTCTAACATCCCCCTGCAAGCTTAGCGGTCACTTGGAGACAGTAAGCTTGGTTGTAAGGTCATGAAACCGTGTTGAAGACAACAGTTTAGTAAGAATATCTGCAATCTGATCATGGCTGGGAATGTGATTGATCAGTAGAATGTTGGTCACAACTTTTTCCTGTATAAAATGAACATCCAATTCTATGTGCTTGGTGCGAGAATGGTGGACAGGATTGAAGGAGAGAAACTTGGCACTCAAATTGTCGCACCAGATGACAGGTGAGTGAGGGAGCTTCAATCCAAGCTCCATGAGTAACATCTGGAGCCAAAGAATTTCAGTGGTAGTAGAGGCAAGATTACGGTATTCTGATTCTGTGCTGGAGCGAGAAACTATGGAATGTTTACAAGAGATCCATGAAATAAGATTACGACCCAGGTAAACACAGAAACCACCTTGAGAGCGATGATCAACAGGGCAACTAGCCCAGTCAGCATTAGAAAAGGGTTCAAGAGCCAATTCCAGAGAAGCACGAAAAGTAATGACATGATCAATTGTGGACTTGAGATAACGAATGATCCACTTGACTACACTCCAATGAACATTAGTGGGTTCGTTCATAAACTGACAAACTTTGTTAACTGAGAAGCTGATGTCTGGCCAAGTAAGGGTAACATATTGCAGTGCCCCCACCACACTGCGATATTCGGTGGCATCTGGAAGAGGAGAACCATTGCTCACATCAAGTCTGGTAGATGTCGCCATCAGTGTATGAACAGGTTTAGCCTCATGCAACTTGGTCCTGACGAGAAGATCATGAATATATCTACGTTAGGATAGGTGCACTCCATCTGAACTATGATGTAGTTCCAAACCCAAAAAGTAACAAGCTTCCCCAAGATCTCGAAGAGCAAAGGTGGTAGAGAACTGAGAGATGAGCTGAGTAAGTGCAGAAGTAGAAGAGCCAGTGATCAATAAGCCATCCACATATACAAGAAGAAAAATGACATCAGTGCCATTCCACCGCATGAATAAAGAACTATTTGCTTGGGATTCCAGAAAACCAAGGTGAACCAAATGATCCCTTAATCGAGTAAATCAGGCCCGCGGGGCTTGTTTCAAACCATAAAGGGAACGTTGAAGACGACATACAAAATGCAGTCATGCTGGACCTGCGAAACCCATAGGTTGTTCCATAAATACTTCTTCCCTGAGATAGCCATGAAAAAAGGCATTGCTCACATCAAGTTGTCTAAGATTCCAGCCATAGTGAACTACGAGAGATATTATTAACCAAATAGTGGTTGGTTTAACCACCGGACTAAAAGTCTCAATAAAGTCAATACCGGCTTGTTGAGTAAACCCTTGCGCCACCAATAGTGCCTTGTATCTTTCACTGGACCCATCCGGACGTCTCTTAATCTTATAAACCCATTTATTTCCCACAATGTTCTTATGAAAAGGTGGAGGTACAAGATCCCAAGTATTATTGCGCAACAGCGTTTTGTATTCATCTTCCATGGCGAGTACCCAACGGGGATCTTTCTTGGCAATAGTGTAGCAAGAAGGTTCAACATCGGGGTCAACAGAGGCTTCCAAAGCGTACCAAGGGTTTGGCTTGCGAATGCCACTCTTGCTCTGTGTCATCATGGGGTGAGCAATAAGTGGGTCACAGTGGAGCAAGAGGGCGTATCTGATGGGGTTGGTGATGATGGTAGCAATTCGGTAGAACTAACACCAGTAGATATAATAGGTGGGCTAGGGGAGGTGGAGTTGTGGGGTACAGGAATGGTCTGAGGAGAGGTGCATGAGTATGTAACGATAGGAGGGCCAACCATAGTGTCAGTAGCCGCCGATTTGGGAAGTAGAGTTGGGCTGCTAGAAGTGCATGGGAAGGTATGTTCATAAAAAAACACATTACGGGAAATATGTAGACGTCTAGATGTTAAGTCCAAACATTTGTACCCTTTGTGATGTAAACTGTAACCCAGAAATAAACAACGCTTGGATCGATAGTCCAGCTTAGAATGGTTATAGGGTCTGAGATGCGGATAGCAAGCACATCTGAAAATGCGCAACATAGTGTAATCAGGTTTAGTGCCAAAGAGATACTCTGAGGGAAAATTCATGTCCAGTATTGGAGAAGAGAGCCGGTTAATTAAAAAAAACTGTAGTCTCAAAAGCATTATACCAGTAATGTTTGGGCATTGAAGTCGTAGCCAGGAGGGTGAGACCCATTTCAACAATATAGTGATGGCGTCGTTCTACAACCCCATTTTGTTCATGAATATGAGGACATGAGAGATGATGAGTGATGCCTGAATCAGAGAGAATAGGGAGAAGTGGTTTGTATTCTATACCTCCATCTGTTTGCAAAGTTTTGATAGAGGTGTTCAATAAATTCTTCACATTCTTCTTAAAAACAGCAAAAATAGAGACAACCTGAGTTTTAGAGGTCATAGGAAAAATCCATATATACTTGCTGTAAGCATCAACAAAAGTCAAATAATAGCGAAATCCATGTCTTGTAGAGACAAGGGCTGGTCCCCAAACATCAGAAAATAAAAGTTCTAATTGATACTTTGCAACAAAAGTACTACTAAAAAACGGCAAGGTATGACTCTTGCCTAGTGGACAAGATGGACAAAAAGAGATGTCCTTATTTGAAATTAGAAGCTGAAATGAAGATAAGATGTTGGCAGCTCCTCACTTGCTGGGATGTCCTAGCCACTGTTGCCATACAGAAAACGATGCTTTCTCACCAATGAACGCCGATGGAGCTGTAGATGTGTAATTTGTCTTTAGCTGATAGAGCCCTCCCTTAATCGGCCCTTGGAGGAGAATTTCCTGGTCGCTTTGTCCTTAACAGAGAAGCCAGTAGTGTCAAAAATAAAAGTTGCATTATTATCCTTACAAAACTAGTTGACAGAGAGCAAGTTCTTAGATATATTAGGAACTCTAAGAATATTTTTCAAGACAATGGACCCAGAATCAATATTCAGAATATAAGAGCCAATATGAGAAATGTCTAGACCCGTACCATTGATGACCAGGATATGATCTGTTCTATGATACTCATCATGAAGAGGGAGATTCTCAAGACCTGAAGTCATATGATTGGTTGCTCTAGAATTAGGATACCAATTTTCATCATGAGCAGATCGTGAAGATAAGGCTGTATGAGTTTGCTTGGTAGGCTTATTGGCAGTGAGTTCCAAATAACGGTGGCAAGTAGCTACAGATTGTGAAGAGTGATTGCGATTGAAGGTTTTCTTCTTATTGGCCAAATTAGTAGAAGGAGAATCCAATATAGATTGTGAAGAGTGACACTCTAAGCGCTTTTCAAAGGTAAGTAATAGACTTTGAATTTCAGTAAAAGAAAGACTATCTAGTCTAGTAGTCACAAATAGCACAAATGTATCATATTTAACAGGTAAACCACCAAGAAGATAATGAATTTGATCAACATCAATGAGAAAGTGTCCAGAAGCAACTAAAACATTAGATAAACTTTTAATTTTCTGAACATAATCAGTGATAGTAAGATTACCCTTCTTCAGATAAGCTAATTCTAATTTCAAATCATGGATTCGAGTTTTACTGGTAGATGAAAAGAGAACATGAAGTCGATCCCATACCTCTCTGGATGTCTTACAGCCAACTACTTGAGCCAGAAATGGCTCTGTTAAACGATGCCCTCTGAGAGCTGGTGTAGTTTGAGAGCTCCAAAGCAGGAAGTTAGTACGACCCAGTTTTATTGAGACTACATTCATAAAACTAGAAAGAGAGACCACTATAATGGTTCGACCATCTGTCAATCCAGGCTGCATTTGTCTTTGGATGGCATGAGTAGTAGTGCTTGTTTTTGAAGCCATGACGTTTGTTAAAATGGCTCTGATACCATATAAGAGCAATGCTAAAAAATACAATGAGAATGGAATGACTCAGTCAGTGATGACTGGTCTCTTGAATCATTTAAATAGAAAAGTTACAAGAGGATCACTATGTACAGAAGATAACAATTATAGAGTTAGAGTTTATCTAGGAAATTACATGATAATGAGATAAGGTGATCAGTTATCTAGGATAGCCATCAGAGATACCCATCCTAGTTACAAGTTTATCATAACTATTGAGATACTCTAACAGTATTATATTGATTTTATTGATATAGTATTTACATCAATATGTAAAACTCTATTGTAAGTGGAGTTTTATGTTGATTTATGATGTAAAACTACATTCTATTCAAATACCAATAAATGCGAATCGGGAATGTAATTTTACACCGATCTTTATTTACACCGCAAACAAACACCAACAAATGTAGATCAAGAGTGGAGTTTTACATTGGTCTGCATTTACATCGCAAACAAACGCAGCCTTTGCTAAACAATATTTACTCATAATTTTATTTTAGAAATAAAAAGGCAGAAGTGTTTAAAGATTATGCTATTGTATTGCAAACTCATAAAATATGCTTTTAATTTTATTCATTCCAAGTACTTCTTATTACTTTTCAAAGTAGAAAGCTACTTTCCAATATAAAAGAGAGGAATCCACTCACACTAGTATGCAAGAATGCTCATCTAATTCTAAAATTAGATATCCAAGTCCAAAAATGCTCCCAAGGCCTCTTTTGTTTGCGGGGCAATTTTAGTGGCATTGGTGTAACTATTGTGGGCAAATGAGTGCAATGCAAATTCCAGTTTGCTTTTGCTTATTTGCATTGCAGATGAAGTAGACTGAAAAAAAAAAGAAACACAAACCAAAGTAAATTCAAAATTGAAGATAGGCTTGAATTTGCATTTATATGTATTTGTACTAATGCAAATGAAATTGCACTGCAAACAAAATGGAACAAATGCTAATGTCATAACTAGGGGTGCAAATGGATCGGATCATAATTAGATCCAAATTCAAATCTGATCTTATTTTGTCAGATTCGGATATCACTCTATTGAATTTTGGATCAGATTGGATTTTTAATTTGTAAATTTTTATATTATTTTTTTATAAAAAAACAAAATATATATATGATGAAAATAGTTAGAAAAAATACTTGTTTTTTGTTTTTCTTTATATAAACTATTATATTTCCTTTTAATATAATTTATTAATTTTTTCAGAAATTAAATTAGATCAGATTCAGATATTCAATATCCTTAATGGATTTGGATTCAAATCAACATTTATGAGACCCAATTGGATCTTTAATCTTTATATCTGATCAAATTTAAAATTTGTATTACCAGGTCGAATTAGGATACACCCTGATTTGAATCCGATCCAATCCATTTACAACCCTAGTCATAACATGAAAACATGCAAATCAAACAGTGCAATTGATATCTGATGATATATAATGGTTTTGATAAAATGGAAATTACCTAAAAACAGAATTAAACAACACAATTGATTGTCCCACATCTAAATTTTACTTCTAAAACAGTTTCATTATTATTGCAAGACAGTATATAATTACCCAACAGAGAAAATACCTTTTGATACACTTCATGGCATTAGCAGTATTTCAGGGCAAAGGAAACACACCATTTTTGTGTTTGTGAGGTGCCGTCTCAATCCAAAAACAGTATTTTTCTGAGCTAAGCATGGTATTACAAATTACAATTCTTCTGTTATGCGTTAATTCTGTTTTTCTTTTTCCGTTCCAATTCATACATCCAACTTGAGCTTTTCAATCTGAATATAAATACTTTTTACACAAATGCTAATACAAAATCAAATTTGACTTGGTGGGTTAGAAAAGTTAGATATTTTAGTAATCCTTACTCCTTAAGATTTCTCATTTTAATTTGGATAGGTTTACTTAATTAGGGGGGTAAATTGTTGAAGCCTCCTCTAAAGTTTCTGGCTGTTGTTGAAACCTCTTCTAAAGTTTGGTAATTGCAATCACCTTTCCTGAATTTTCTGACATGCTTGCAAGTAGGCCCCTTCTGGTAGAATTTTTTAAAAATGCATAAATTGTCCAAAATACCCATGCAGTTACTTTTATGTTTATTTTCTAAATTTTCTCTTCATATGAATCACTACCCCAAACCCATTCAATCACTTTTCTGAAATTGATTTATTTTCTAAATTTGCCCTTCATATCAATCACTCAAAGGTTAAGCTGCAACTTCAAATTCTCTTTGTTTTTGTTGTTCATAAAGTTTGTATTATTATTTTTTCCATAAAAATCAGCCCCAATAATAATTATATGGGTATTTTGGATATTTTCATGCCCTTTTTAGAAGATTCTACCAAAGTACTTGATTAAAAAATTTAGAAAAGGTGATCGCAATTACTAAACTTTAAAGGAGATTTCAGCAATTTACCCTAATTAGGCCAAAAGAGGATTTCCTCGTTTAATTTTAGGTTTTGAGGTGGAGCAAATTAAGCTTGATCTCAACCGGGTTCGGGTAAGCTGAAAAGAACTCAACATAATGGATGGCTTTGCGGGTCGGATCCAAACAAAGGAAAGTGATTTATATTGATCTTGTATGAGAAGGTGCACGAATTGTGAAAATATCTAGCTAATCAAATGATCCGATGGGCTTCTTTTGTTTTGATATACATTCGGGTTATCAGGAGAAAAGCAACTTATCAAAATGATGAGACTGCTTGGTGTTTGAGTCTGTGGATGTTTACATGGGGCCGATCTATTTAAGGCCCTGTTTGGCTGTGACGCTGGAATCATGTAGTGTCACTTTTTTTTTTTATTCTGAGAACCATAAATGGACTTTTCTGAATCGACAAATGGGTGCCTTTTCCTAATGACCCATGGTTCTCTTGCTTTCAGTTCATTTGACACAGTAAAGCCTTTCGGAATTGAAAGGAAAAAGAAAGTGAATTGATGGAGAAACATCCTGAGTGTTGAGATTCACGTATGACCAGTTAAAGAGAATCGCACGTTGGAAAGGAATGAGATGGGTTTTGTTAAATAAAACAGAAATAGAAGAGAAACCCTCTAATGTTTCATATGTTTTTAGGATAAATATTAACTTTTATTAATAAGTGTCCCTAGATAAAAAACATTGGAAATCAGGAAGAAAAATGTTATATACCTTAATGAATCCAATCAAATAGGATTATGGTTTGAAGAATTTTAATCGCTATGATACTGATGTGACATATAAGTGGGCACACAGTGTAATAATACCAAACACACCCCTAGATTAACTATTTAGATAGAGGATCAATTCATTTCTTTTGTTAACTTTATACCCCGTAGTCAATGTTGTAGCTATAACAGAAGAATTGAGACCCACCACTTGAATGAGTATCGGAAAAGAGTTTTATAGAGCAAAGATTCTTAGAGCTCTTAATGTTAAACTTAGTATTAATTAAGAAATGTATGGATCACACTTCTTCGTCTATGTAACTTCATTCATTTTTTGAGAGATAAGGCTGGTTTGAATCCCATGAGATGAATACAAAGACGGTTGGTTGTCAATTTGACTCTCATAATTGATAAAGATAAATGTGTTATCACCTAAAACATGTAATTGAAGGCAAGATGAGAAAATCACTTGACAAATCCAACCACCTCCACTTTTATTGTTTGCAGTGAATTCAACTTCTGAAAGCTATCCCTCAGAAAGAATTAATGGTCCTTTGGCCTTAGGATTGCAATTTGGGCAGGCTGGGATTGAGCATTTCTTACATTTTGGAGAGGCCCAAGCCCTGGATGCAGTAGAAACTGTTCAAATCAGGCAACCCATTTGCACCCCTATTAGTTGAATAGTTTTCCTCCCTTATGCTGTGTTTGGTTTGATAGAAAGTAAAAGAAAAACAGAAAATTGAGGGAAATTTCTAGAGAACTTTCCCTCCAAAAACAGGCTTAAGGCCCTTAAAAGAAGGGTATTGTCCAATCATCAAGTATTTGGCTACCTGAAGATTTTCTTTCTATGTTGTTCCCACACATAATTTCCAAGTTTGCTTAGAATTTCTTATTTGATTTCAACCCAGCAGTCAAGAGGCCAAAGCCATCTTATGTAAACAATAATGCACCAAAATCCCTTGTGCCCATTGAGCTGGGTCCACATATACTCCTTATCCATAGAGCTGGGTCCCCTGGGGCCACAGCCTAAGTCGTATGGACTACCCACTTAACCAACTCTCTTCCTTTCAAAGTCAAGCTCCAGACTGCCATCCGGCCATCAAGCAAGATGAGAGAGATCACAAAAGCTAAAGCCCAAATTAAGTAGACATCTTTACAACTTGGTGGTTTAAATAAATACAATTCATATGACGCTTGGACATTTTTTTATGTACACCCAAACACAAGGAGCTCACCCTCTCAGATAAGAGATTAGCCCCAGAAGGACCAGACAACCAAAAAATAAGGGTAAAACAAAACAAACAATTTGAATTTTCAAACCATCTTCACCTCCTACTTCCGTCCGTGTACTTCTCTTATTTGATCTCTGTTCCCACTCCCCCATAACCCCGGTATTCCCAGGGGCTCACTCAAATAAATAAAAATGAAGAAAACAAACACATACCCAATCACTGGACCCTAATCTGTGATCAACTGATCATCACTCCCACTCTCTGTCCCCCTCTCAAAGCTCTCTTTCTTTACCTTTCCATGTCCGTGGAGGTTGTTAATCCCTTGTTTATGTGAATAAAACTCTTGGAGTTGGACCCATCTGGGTTGCTCTTCTGCTGCGACTCCAGGTCGTCATCATCATCATCTTCTTCTTCTTCCATCTTCCCGAGTGAAAAATACTCCACCTTCTCGCCGTAAATCTTAACCAAAGCTAGATAAAAGAAAACACCAAAAGCGGCAGCCGCGGCCAAGAACCAGCTGAACTGGAGGTTAACCAGCGCCTTGGCTCGGTGTTGGGCGTGATCGCCCTGGCACCTCACAACGAAGTGCCCATCTTCATCGTTCATGAAACATCCTTTTGGTATCAAGGCCGGGGTCCAGAGCACAAACCCCATGACAATAAACCAGACACCTTGGAAGAAAATACTGAGGGACCGAACGAAGCTCACCAGTAAGCTCTTTTGGAGGTTAATTCCCATGAGGGTGGTGATGAGAGACACGAGAACCACAATCTGCAGAAGCAGGTGGTATTGGCCTTCCATACCCATGTGGTCGGCGGAGTGGAGGTGGAAGAGGAGAAGCTGCTGGGCGAAGGCGAGTGCTGCCAGCAATTGGGTGATGCCGTAGTGGGCTTTCGGTCGAATCCGATCGAAGAGGATCGCGAAGGCTGCGTACATGAGGAAGCACAGAGATATGGAAGCGTGCTCGAAGTTGTGGAGGTGGTTGGAGGGGATGCTTCCATCTGGGTCGAACGGTTGGTGCCTGTCCGGGCCGATGAAGAGTTCCATGGCTATGGAGGCGCAGCTCCCTCCCATGATTAAGTAGAGCTCTAAATACCTCATTCTCGAGGTGGGGAACCAGGGGCTGGATGAGTAGTTGTTGGGGTGGAGAGCATGGAGCTTGATGTGGTTGAAGAGGTGCCACAATCCAATGACAAGGAAGCCAAAGCCCGGTGCTACATGTCCGACCAAAGTGCCCATGTGTTCCTTCTGCCTCTTTTTGCTTTCGTCTCTTCTGGCTTCCTGTCTGTGTCCTTGGAGGGAGAGAGAGAGAGAGAGAGAAGGGCTGAGGTGGGTTGCCTAGGAATTTGAAGTAATGAGGTTGAGAGACAAGGAAAGGGAAGGGGGAAGGAGAGGGGGTTTTAAAGGGACGAGGTTGGGGGGCAGAGTCTTCTTGGGTGGTGTCTAGAGGCTTCTACTGGAGGGGTTTGAAGTTTGAAGTTTTGAAGTGAAATCAAGTGGTGGCTTGAAGAACAAGGATGATATTACCTCATTCCCACGGTTGACCAATGACCTCTAGAATTCACCCTTCTGTAGTTTGGACATACAATTCCATTCTTATTGACGAAAATACCCTTCATGTCAAACTTTTTGTTTTTGACATGCACTCTTCATGTCAAAACGATGCCCTGAAACAACGCATGACCAGATAGGCTGTCGTTCGGGCTATATAACCAATAATGAAACTCCACGTCAGTCAACCATTCAACCTTTCATAACATACATAGAGCCCTCAACCATTTGGGGGAAACATTAAAAAGAATTGGGTGTTGGGAAACAAAAGCTTCCAATTTACTTGATAAAAAATCCAACCAGAATACCAGATTGCGTTTCATGGAAAACGCGTGTGGCAATAAGTTGATGTCATTTTTGAGAAGTAACTTTTTATTGCATTTAAGTCCTGTTTGTTTTTATCATCTTTAAGAAGTTATTTATCATTGGTGTGGGACGTTATCATAAACTCCATAGTCTGTTATTTAATTAATGCATAGTCCTGTTTGTTTTTTAAGAAGTTATTTACCTAGGTAAATGTTATTCATGTTCTTTTATTTCTTAGATAAACAAATCAATAACCATTTTACATATAAAAAGTCTTTATTAAGTGAGGCAATTTGTCCCCTCCAATCAATGATTCATTTGGGGTTAAATCATCCCCAACAAGATTGTCCCTCACAATGTCTCATAACACATTTCTACCATGTATTCGAAACATCTCTCGATGATGAATAGTACATTCCTACTGTGTATTGAAAACATCATCATTTCTGATATTATCATCCGGAGATATTCCCAATATATGACGGGAATATACTGTGGAATATTGTGGGGGACAATCTTTTGGGGACTGATTTGATCTCCTATTTTCAAACCAAGCGGTATCTCATAACTTCAACAATCAGTTGGATGGTTTGGCTTCCACATCCTTCCTACCACAATTGAGGTTGATGTTTGAAACAACCAACTCTTTTTGTTAGTTTACCAACCAATTTTTTGTAGCAGTTTGGATTTTCTCACTCTACTCACATCTGCATCGGAGATTAATTTAGGAAATGCAAAAGGGTTGGGCCTCTGTTATCACAAGTCACCACCAAACCAACATGAAATAGAAAAAAAAAAAAAAATTGAATATTCATTTCTTTGTATTACATATTGCACAATATAGGGGGATTATAGAGTGGAGATACTAGATAGAGCTGGGTACATGTGAGGTCCCACTAAACTTGCTATAGAGAGCCTGCAGTTATATGGGTCAGATCTGGCACCACCATATTCAGGGGATACCTAGTGACCATTTTCATCTTCTTAACAAAAATAACTAATGTTCTCTATGCTATTTGTATGTTAGAGTATTTTTAACCCACCGTTGACTTGTTTAATTAACCATTTGAACAGTTACCTGACCTTGATTTTGGGTTTGGTTCTGTTAAAACCTATCATTCAGTAAAAAAATGTTGATTTTGTCAAAAATTATATGATTCGAGCGAATCAACCATTAACCCCTTTGATAACATAATTGCATACTATTTATTGATAAAATATATATTTGCACACATCAATATATATTTAGATATATATATATATATATATATATATATATATATATATAAAAAATGCTGACATTGAAAGGTCTGACACATTTGGATTAGTTTTTAAAACATTGGTATGCTATTGCTAACTGACGATCCATGGCTCCTATGCTCGTAAAATGGCCTTCTTTTTTAACACAGTTTTTTTTTTTTTTTTCCCCTAGCTTACGCATAGGCAATGGCCTGATAATAATATGATGTGTCTCATACATCAATATGTCTCTTGTCATAATATCTTTATTTGATGATAACAGTACAATTAGAAATAAATAGAATAAGATACACACAAGGTCACTAACCTTAATATGGAGAGACTACAATTATAAGGATTTCATCCTGCACTCCCGTATTCAAAGGGACACCTCATGACCATTTCTCATGTGGTTCACAAATATAATCAGTGTTCTCTATGCTACTTTTAACAACTATTCATTTCTCAATAGCTAGAAAAATGGCATTGTTTTTTTATTGAAAAAGTATGGATAAGTCCAATGTAGATTTCTGATTTTCACTGCAGAGTTATAAATATTCAAAATGTCAATAATTTACATTCTATGCATTAACTTTCTCCTGTGAATTGGCATCAATTTCGAACTGACATCTATCCCAACAGTACTTTGAGTCTATAAATTCTAACCCTAGGCTGAACCGTCATCCTCCCTTTTCTTATAACATACATATTTCTTGCTTTCACAACGAAAACATGATATGATAGTTATACGATGGATCCCCATTCCAGTCATAATGTCTCTATTTGATGATGACCATACGATTAGAATTAAATAGTGAAAAGGATATGTACACGTGAACCATCCAATGAATGCTAAGTGTACAAGTCGGGTTAATCCCATTTAACAATTTATACTATTTCAAACTCCAGTTCGGGTTGAATCTATTGAATTTTTTACAAAATTCAAACCTTAACCCACAAAAGTTGCATCCCAAATGCTCATATATATCATACATTGGTGTAAATAAAAAATTAATACATAATTTGGAAGAAATATAAATACAAATATATACTATACAAATACATATAAAATAATACAAAATATAAAGTTTTACGCTCTATATATTTATATTTGTACTCCTTCGTCTAACCATCATTAGTCAATTCAATGGTCAATAGGGTGGGGCATGTTTTGAGACGTGATGAACCAAGAAAAGTACAAAATGCTTATCCACAGAATATAAGGATAGTTTGGTAATTAAACAACACCCGGCCAGGCGGAGGCGGCCATCCTCGTTCCTCTCCCGGACACGACGGCTGTTTTAATCCAGTTTTAAATCAACACACGGAGCTGACTCCCAGAATTTCTTAATTTTTTTTTTTCTGCCGAAGTCTTTTCAGTGTTGTCCATTTGAAGGGGGAAGGAAGGAATAAGCTTCTCCAATAAATCTCCATCCACGGGCTATGGCTTTGGTGTGACTGTGTGAATTTGAAGTGTCATGTCGTCAATTCCTCCTTCCCTACCTATTCATTTATTACGGGCCTCATTCCCAACGGTCTCGCTGTTTGGGTCGAGAATTCTAAAGCGACCCATCCACCAAAATACTAAGTTCCCAATTTCCCATTTAAGGGTTGATATTAATCGGGTTTGGACCTACTCCATATTTAATCATCATATGTGGAAACCCAACCTCGGAAAATTGGATTATTAACAAAGGTTAGGAGTATAAATACAAATATGTGAAATGCAAATACATAAAATATAATATAAAATACAAGGTTTTGTATTGTATATATTTGCATTTGTACTCTATTCAAATTGAGCAAAAAATAAATAAATAAAAAAGCGTAAATTGTGGCAAATTAGTCCAAGCCCAACCTCAAAAAATTGGATTATATACAAAAGAACCCAAAAATTGATGCAATTTGTGGCAGTTTAGCCCAAACCCAATCTAAAAAAAAAAAACTGGATTATTACAAGGCAAATCCTATTGTGTGGAGAAAACTGAAGACTTTGGCCGTTTGTTTATAAATTTGTCACTTGCGTAGTTAAATGTTTTCTGGGTAATTATTATCCGTGTAAATTTACTTATCCATACTCTTTTGACTTCCAGGAAAGTGTTATAATAATTTTTTTTACCCATAAAAAATCAATGTTAATATGGACAAATTTGTTTTATTATGTTTTATACAATTTTTCCTGGTGGAAAAGTTATTTACCCATTCCGGAGATGAATGGGTAAGTTTTACCCAAATAAATTAAGATAACTTTACCATAGGGCTTAATATTTATTGTAAAAAGAACACCATAAATTTGATAAATAGAAAAAAGATACTCGTTAACCAACTTTTCCCCTTTTATTTACCGTAATGAATGGATTTATACTATATGAATTCACACCCCATCTTATATTGGTATGGCATTTATGCCACTTGTGACCCCGGGTCCTACTTGATAACCACACTCCCATAAAATGAGAGGCCAGGGTTATACACTACCCTATTATTTTCACATGCTAGTATAATCCTTATTATATAATAATAATAATAATAATAATAATAATAATAATAATAATAATAATAATAATAATAATAATAATAATAATAATAATAACCCAGAAAAAGGGTGCAACCTTTGTGGGTTAGCTCATAGTCCCAAATTCAACCTTAAAATATTGGATTATTTGCAAAAAAAAAAAGAAGCCCTCAAATGGTGCAACTTGTAGCGTATTAGCCCAAATCCAATCTCAAAAAATTGGAAAAAAAAAAGTTGGGATTGAGATGAGTTGAGGTAGGATTAGGGTTGTAAAATAGAACCTGGTGTTTAACTTCTGGTTGGGTTAGTCAGCCAATCCTAAGCCTAAGAAGCGAGAATGACATTCTTTTTTATAAACCAACACAAAGGAAGTAAAGGAGTAAGGCTAACTCAAGCTCGATTTGATGGATTAAGTTAGGGTTAGGGTGGAGAACAACTCGGGTTGGTTTTGGGTTGACTTCAATCTAACCCGATTTGCACCCATCATCCTCATGGAAGCTTCTATTCATTACTTTAATTCTTATAGGGAGGAAGACCTATCACAGGTTGCTGTTTTGTCTTTTATGTTCTGAAATCTGACCTTTACTTCCGCGTTGCTTTGTCTCATCAACTCATGGCTCTGGTTGTGTGTCAGTGTCTGTGATATATGTTTTACCGTGTACAAAAGGTACATCCGATTAATTGTCTTCTTGCCCTCTCAAGCATTTCCACCGGTGCAAAGAGTTGGATTTGCACGGCAAGTGAAAGGGAACCTATGTATTTGCATAAAATGTCAAAACCCCATGATTTGTCCTCCTGCCATTTTAGTTGCATCAATGGCTGTTGCTCCCTAATTACTAGCATTGCTCAAAAAAAGGGAAAAGTAAATGAGGGAAAAAGAAAGAGATGTGTTATGCAAAAACATTTCTTGCCACGTGGAAGGATTATTTGGCTAATTCGAACCATCATCAATTTGTTCATTTCCTTCTTAACTTGCCACGTGGAGAGATGGTCAAGGGAAAAAACAGGCTAAATTTCCACCCGATAAGTTTTGGGATTTTTTCAATCTGTACCGGTCGGTTTTGGTTAATGACTCTCCTCGACCCGTACATTAAATTTATTAAAATATCCTAGTTCTTAAATTAGTTGGGAGTTGTTTTAATTACTAATCTTTTTATGTTTTTTCATGTTATTTGGTTGTTTAATGTTTTTTATTTAACAACCTTACTAATTTTTATTAATTTAAGGTGATGCTTGGCATCAATGCTAATTTTTTTTTTACGATTTTGTTATTTGGTATTATTTCTGTCAAATAAACCATTTTTCTTTAGAAAACGTCTTCACACTGGAATTATTATTCAATGCCACGTCTGGAACCATGTCATCCTAAAAAATCGGAATCAGTTGGGAATCAGAATCACAAAAAAAGGTGATTCCTTAAGAGCTGATTTCAAGAATCTATTTCTGGCCAATTTCCTGAAAATCACCAAAATTAGTCAACCAAACAAAAATTTGAGCATGAATTCCTCTAGCACTGACGTGGCTCGGACATGGTTATGGTTTTCAGGAAATCAACGTCGATGTCAAACATCACTTAAGTTATTTTTAATAATTTTATTAACTTTATTAGATGCGGGTTCTGAACCCAACCTGATCCACATTCAAATACAAGGAGGATTTTGCATTTTCATGTTCATAAAGGGTTTGGATTGTGAATCTGTTGCGGGTTTTACAATAACCTCCTAAAACCCAACACGTTGGTTAATTCAATTCAAGGATCAAAATATTGATAACAGTAACTACCGGGTATTAGTGTTTCAATACAAATTGATACTCATTTATTTTAATAGAAAATGTATCATATCAATGTTTTAATTCTTGATATTACCACTTGCCGTGAGGGCAAGGAGTAAAAAAATACTTATTTGGTGACTAAGACAATGCAAAATGAGCTTTTTTGCAATGTAAAGTTATCCGATTCAACCTTCGGTCTTCTAAAGCGCATCTTAAAAGTGAACTTGCAACTTGTTGAAATGAACGTCAGAAAGAGTCCTTTCTGGCTGCCACCTCAGCTGCCAGGTGGCCCGGATATAAAATATCGGATGCTTATATCACTTGCTATAGGCATTACTTGGTAAAGTGAATTGCATCTTCCAAAATGACAAAAAGCAATCGACACTCAGAAGTCGATAAATCTTGTGTCATAGTCGATTCAATAACTTCCATGGATGAGGATGCATCACAATTATCCATTTATCCTACTTTTTTTTTTATTTTTTTTCTCTCTTTTGTTGTCCAATTATTGGAGTTTGTTTTATTAATTTCTCAAATCTTGATGTAGAACAACTTTCTAAAAAGTTCTTAGAAAGCCCATGATCGAAAAAAAGGAAAAAACGGACAAATAAATCCAAATTGATTCGAGCGTCTATTTTCAACATAAAATATTGCCAAATAAATCCAAATTGCATTCTGTCTTGTGTAAGTTGATTTTTTTTTCTCTAAAAATTTTTCTTTTATATAGTTATCTAAGCATATTTTGTGCTTGAATTTGATTAGTGAGTCTTCTTTGAGCAACATTTGATGTTTTAGGGAGTTTAAGTCTAATTAGGAGTTTTTCTTTTATTATTTTTCATTATTGTACGGGAAAACCGGGCTTGCCTATAAATGAACTATTGTAAAGGCTCTTAAATTTAGTGAAAAGAAAATATTTTTAGTGAAAAATAATGCATTTTTAAACTCTTTTGTTAGGTAAAAAATTAAAACCCAATTAAAGAATTTCTTTTTTTTTAAGGATTTTTCCAAGTTGCACATCTTTTTAATTTTTTCCAAGTGACTGTTTGAGAGGGCTGAACTGAACATTTAACTAAACTGGTTCTAGGAATGGCAACAGGGTGGAGTCAAGTTTTGTTTGTTCTATATCCAACTCCGAATTTAAATTCCCTGCCCCAAAACCCTGATGGGGCTAAAAATCCTAACTCCACGGAGTGGATAAATATCATCCCCAACCCCAGAGTTTCAGGTTTTCTCCAAACTCTGACCAGTGGTCAAAAACCCTACCCCGATCGGAGCGGGGCGGCACAGAGCCTCAAGTGAACGGGTGAAATTGCCATTTCTAGCTGGTTCAGATTCTTTGAGGCATTCCGAATAAGCTATCTGAAGAGACTGAAGCAGATGCCTCAAAAAATATGTTTGACAGCCTATTTAGGCTCTCTGGATTTCTCACAAAATATAGCCTAAAGGTTAGCTGTGTAGGACCCCACTTCGGAAAGCCAAAAGCTGCTGAACTTAAGCCAAACGGACACTACGCCAGTTGGCATGTTCATTTCACCTTGTGCTTTTCAGCTTTTGCAAGTTAGAACTTTGATGGCTGTGCAGAGCAGCTTTGATTCTGGTGTGGGGTTTCCAGCCTAAAACTTCATATAAAGTTGACAAGATGCGATAACCCTGGAATAATTCATTTAATTAAAACTGTTACAAACTTACACACCAAGTCCAAATGGGACCCACGAATGCATCTTATTCCAATCGAATGATTCATGGAATCGAAGCCATCAAAATTGAATTGTTTATTTATTTGAAAATATGACCGTCACCTCTGACGTTGCCTTTGCTTGTAGAACATGCGTTGAGGAGGAGAAGCAGGAGAAAAGAAAAAAGAAAAATGCAACTCACGTTCTTTATTGGATTAAACAAATGTACAAGATTCTTCTAAACGGATTTGAGGCACACCTTGATGTCACTAAGTGGGCCCAGGCATACGTTCAAATGGGTCCATTAACACAGATGGATCATGGATCCTGAGCCCCGCCCACCAAAACTGAAGGTTTTGAGACGCCGAAGTCCAAAACCACATGCCTCATCCCTGTAATGGGCTTTCCTGGACGGGACGTTTAGTGAACAGATCTCCTTGAGTCTGAAAATCTTACACGTGGGAGGGTAGTCGAAGGTCAAAAAATGTTTTCAGTGTTTGAACGACAAATTTGCTACAAAAAACTAACCATACATGTACAATGGGTTTTCTGGACGGGCCGTGTAGGGAGAGGATCTTCTTAGGGCTGAAAATGCCGTTTAGGGCCACAAAAGGTATCTATTTGTATCAATTTTAATTTGGAAGATATGTATGTTATTGAAAAGACATGGTACTGAAAGAGCTTTGACTAAGCATCTCGTGAATTTTGATAAAACCATTTGATTGGTCACTTCTTTTATGATATCAGTTGATTAACCGTAAGTATTTTCGATATCATGCCTTTTTTGGAAATTAAGAGTGGGGACAGATCAGAATTGCACATGGGCCCATTAATCATAACATAGAGAGCCTGTGGTTCCACAGGTTTAAGGCCCAGCTATCCTCTGAACCGGTGGCTGACCCAATACAATTCTTAGAGGGGTATACCAGTAAACTATCGACACGATGAACCTATCCACTTTGGCTATTACATGATCTGTTGGATTAAAACCAGAAATCAAAGCCTTTGGATGTATTGTTGTGACCCCACTTTGAATTAAAAGTGACATAATAATTGAGCCAAAGTAATATATCGTATTTGGTTTTAAGTTCTAAATCTGCACTAATATCATGTTGTAACAAAAGGGAACTCTGAAACTCTGGTATATACCACATGTCACTAACTCCACTAATCTACTAATTAGGTCTACCATTTTAGCATCTGAAATAGGGATAAAACAGCATCATCGATACAGAAAAAAATGGACAAATTTGCTTATAACAAGCAAAGAAAGCGACGTGCACTGTTACACAATTGCAACGGATGTGTGGTTCAAAACACATACATCACTATGAAAGCTGATGCAATTGTTAAAACAAACAAACATCAGATCATACTGACCGTGACATTTCTTGCATCCACGCGTATTTTGTATTGATTGACCAAAGGAGCAAATATTTATCCATAACACCGAAGCATGGGCTCATGGTCTATCCTTTTATCAAGACTGTCTGGAGCTCTCATCGGATTCGGATGGAGGGTCTAAATTAGCCACGTCATCTCTACATGGCCCAACAAAGGCTCTGCCTATAGATCAGATGGAAGGTCTAAAATGGTCACCTCATTGACATTCCTCCATTGTCTACAAAATAAAGGACCTGATTATCAGATAATAAGTCTAATTAGCCACGTCATTCATTCCTCTAAGAGACAGAAAGAGTGATGAGCTCTTGCATAGTTTCACTGAAGCTGTATTCTGATTTTATTTATTTAGGTTTATTTGACAGAATGAAACAAGATTTTATCATTTTAATGGTAAAAACCTGTTAAAATTTAAGATAATTTGTAATATTAATTATATTAAATTCTAATTTTTTTTTACCAAATAAATAATCTAGGCCCAGCCCAATGCACAAGGCTTCTGCCAATGCGGCGGAGGGACAGATCTTGTGACCCTCTAATGAAATATGTACACATCAGCAAAATCAATTCAAGTGATATTTTGAATTTATTATTTCCATTACTGACCTGTCCGTATTTCATCAGGAGTTGCAAGGGAGTGTCTAGGTTGCAGCATATATCCTCTAAACAAATAGAGCCTTGAAGATTTAGGAGATGTTTGGGATTGATACTGATTTTTGTAATGAGATCAAGGTTCAAAGTATCGATACATATTGGTCCATATTGGTTGATACTTTTTGTGCCGGTGGCTTCTTGATAGGCTCCTACAAGGATTGTATCGGGTCAGCCACTGGTTCAGAGGGTAGCCGGGCCTTAAACTGCCCCCTTTGAACCAATTTCAAAAAAAAAAAAAAGAATGTAAAACTAAAAAAGCACCAACACAGGCCAATACACCCTAACAGCGTATCAACCAGTTGTCTATACTTTGAACCTTGAATGAGATTTTTCAAAAATTACTGATTTCTCAGAAATCAGAGAAATTACTTGTTTGGTATATACCATTGTTGCCATATCACCCGATTTTTCAGAAATCCGTTATGAATTTGTTTGGTAGTGATTATCACTGGTGATTTCTGTGTTTATGAGTACTATATCCCTTATCCATATCAGATCATGCTACATCATAAAATAATTTTTGGTGATTCCACTTTTCAGCCCGCCTGATTTTAATAATCGATTTATAACAAAAAAATCAGCCAACCAAACAGCAAAATAATCAATCATTTTGAAATTGTGATGTAGCTCTAATGTGGTGCCCATTCCTGAAAAATGGGCATCAATCCCAAACACTACCTTGATTTGGTTGTAAGTAATCTTTGAATCCACAATTGAGAATCCCAAACTCTAAATGAGAGTCAGATTCTAGGGTTTCGATACAGCTATGAGAATAGAATCAATTTGTGCCTTAGTGGTGCTAAATTACCACATCATGGCCCATGGGCCATGAAAACATGACGATGAATTGAATGAATACAAGTTGGGAGCTAATTAATCCCTTGATCTTACTTTTCTGTGGACGATGGTGACCATAACCGAAACTGACGTTCACGGATGTGGTGATTGAAGAAGGCAGCCCACCACACCTACGCAGACATTAGGACCCACCATGAAGCTATAAAACGGAAACGAAAATAAAGAAGCATAAAGCTTGAATATATGATTACCTTACTTTAAAGTTGGGAGAAAGCTACCAACCATGATCTCTGCTCCAACTTTCTTTGCCCGTGGAATGAAATGCTGAGTATTTTATAAAGCAACCAGACCCAAGGATCAAATGCTAAGTATTTTAGAAAACATGAATGCTTTCTGGATCAATAATCATATCTAACGATCAAAATATCGATACCAACAAGTGGATATTTTGATATGGCCAATACCTTTTGCTTTTTAAAACCCCGGAATCATTATTGTATTGGCATATGTAACCATGTATTTTGGGGTCCATTGAAATGAATGATATGAATATGATATTCGATGTATCATATCAATATTTTGATCCTTGGCCAAACCCTTTAACACTGACAGACTGTCAATGGACTGGATTTGAATCTTAGTTATGTATGGGCTGGTCTGGGCTTAAGATTAGCCCACACAGCAAAGGAGCTAACTCAAATGTTGCTTAACCCTTGATGAGCCAATATTATTAAAGGTACTCCATCACTATAATCATCATTATCATCTAAGCCTTATCGCAATCATATGAGGTCTGTTGATTTAGTATATTTGTCGTTATCTTAAAGTTGCATTTTGGGTTGGGTTAGCCGGTTAGGTTAGGTTGATATCAATATTAGCCTAACACTAGGTGTTGAAACTCGAATCCTAACCCTTATCCAATCCAATCCGACTCTTTTGGATTTAGCTTGGGTCTAGATTGCTTAATTTCTTTACTTCTTTTGTTATTGTTATTATTTTCAAGTTGTTTTCACTTTTCATCTTTTCAAATTAGTGTTAGAAGATTAAAGATAGCTTTAACATTACTATACATGGGTTCAAAGTTATGGTGCTTTATGAATGCTATATACTTATTGTTACACCTAAAATTATTACACATGTAATACAATGAATTTGTTGAGTTCGGTTGCTCAAGGCCTCAAATGGTAATCCTAACACAGCCCAGAGTTAAATTGGCTTCATACTTTTCAACATTAACCCAAATCCGGCCTTCATTCAGTTAGGGGTGTTAATGGTTTGGGGTTGGGTTCGACTCCTTTCAAATCAAAATCAATTTGAACGGATTAGACTAACCAATAAGACATTGAATTGGATCAGTCCAAATATAATGGTTTAAAGTATTTATTGAATTGGATTGAACTTGGTCCATTTATAATGGATTTATATTGGACTGGGTCGGATTGAACCAATAACCAATTTATTGGCATAAGATAAGAGTACAGGTGTCAATGAACCAGGTTTGGGTTGAGTCCCATCTAAATTAGAATCATTTTGGACAGTTTGGACGGTCTAAACAATGAATTGGACCAGTCCAGAATGGTCCAAAGTATTCGTGTATTTGACCTGATCTATTATCTATAATGGATTCATACTGGATCGAATCGGATTGGACCAATATCCGGACCATTGACAGTCCTGCATTCAACCATAACCAACCCAACCCAACTTAATTTTCTTTTTGGGTTGGGATCAAGCTTCCCAGTCCATGAGCTCAGAAACCAAAGAAATGTTCAATAAAGAAAAGAGAGTACTAAAAGGAAGACCCTTATTTAGAGAAGGAAAGTAAAGGAGATAACAACACACTGATCAAAACTTCAAAAGCTTTCTAATGAGCATTTGGATGTGGATTGAACAAAACGGAGCTCAACTTACTAAATTGACTAGGGATGTATGGACTTGCTTGGATGTGTCAATGACTATAGATATCCTACCCACAAGCACACCTCCACTAAGAAGCTGCTCACTGTCGGTTGATCCATTCCTTTGTATACCTTTTCCAGCCAGTTTCAGGCAAAGACATGCTGCCAATATCAATATTGCAGCAACTATCCAACTGAGTTGCAGGTTGGCCAATGCTTTCGCCCTTAAAACTGCATCCTCAGTTCCACATGTGATCACTGCATGCAGTTCATCATCTCCACCCAATCGAGCCAACCTCATGACACTGCAGCCTTCTGCAACAAACCGGGGAACCCATAGCACTACTCCCATGTTCATAAACCAACATCCCTGAAGAACCACCGAGAGCGAAAGAACGAGCGCGGCGACGAAGCTTCTTGGGTTGCTAGTTGCGGCCATGGCTGCAACAAGAGACACAGACACAATAAGCTGCAAAAGCCAGTGGTAGTGGCCTTCAAGCCCAACGTGTTCAGCTGAGTGGAGATGGAGTAGGAACAGCTCCTGCCCAAATACAGAGGCCACAAGTACTCCAACCAGCCCTGTTAAGTTCTCAAGTGAATGTGTGAACTCGACGGCCAGTGCAACGCCTGAGTAGATGGCGAGGTGCAGGGACACGGTTGCATGCTCAAAGTTGCTGAGCTTGAAAGAGAGATGCAGAAGAGGATAGTCCAGGACTTGAAGCGCAATGGCAAATAGAGAGAAGGAGAAGATGAAGATTAGTTCCAGGTGTTTGATGCTGAAAATTGAGCTGTTGAATGGGTACCAAAACCTTGAGCTAAAACCAGTTGGGCCTCTGAGACTGTAAGCTTTGATGGTATTGAGGGTGTGCCATAGACCCAGGAGGGTGAGGGCCAAACCTGGAACAAATTGTCCTGAAAACGAGCCCATTATAGCTTCTATTTCAATTACATCTAGCCAAAGCTTTCACTTCAGTTCCTTCAAAACCTTGTTCATCAGTTTTAAATACCTGAATATTGGTGCTTGGTGCAGACGTTTCCACAAACTATAATACAGAAAGGAGAAAAGGAAATCCTGACCATTGATCTTATTGTTTCATCTAAAAGATTTGCAGATTAGGTCGTCCACTTGTTGTCCACCATGTAAACTGAGTGGAAGATAAGATATGTGCTGTTAAATGGCAATCAGAGCTTGATTGCACCTTATCTGACTAATCAGAACATTTTAGTGGGTATTAATTAAGTAGTGGGATGAATTGTTTAGTCTCTCGTTGGTGGTGTTAGTGGAGTAATAAGCAATATGATTGATTTGATGTCCTCTGATCAAGCTTTTCTATGGGTACGTGGGAGTGCCTTAGGTCCTAGGTCTGGGACACATTGGGGGCTCTTCTTCCATAACTTATGCCTGTTCCTCATTCAGAGGATTGACATGTTGAAAGCGTATGCACCAAAAATCAACCCCATTAAATGACTTGTAGACACGCCCCTTGAATTTCTTCATCCATTTGAGCCTTAATTCAAAGAGTAAATCACACTCCAAAGTCCAAAGTCCCACTCAAATATAACCCTTAATCAAGGCACTCAGTAAAATGAAACCTGAAAGCAACCTTTTTACTCACTGTTTGTTGGAATAACTTATTCTCCTTGTCATTCTATACATACTGCTTGCTTAGAACTTAGATTAGGAATATTCAAGATTAAAATATCGGTGTATTGTAACAGTATCAGTATATTTAGATTTGCTTAGATACATCGGTATATAGTTATTATTATTATTTTTTATTTTAAAACTTTAAAATGATGGGTGAGACCATTTAGTACGTATAAAATAAAAAATAATAAAAAAAATTAATGGGTATTGGCCATATTGATATGCAATAATACCCATTTGAACGTAGAAGTATTGGGATGTTTCAATACATTGAACTTTGGTAAAAATCTTGCGGGGTGTTCTTTTTTCGGATTTTAAGAGGGGAAAAGTTGGTCAATGGGATTTTGGTTTCCATTGACCAAGAATCTCATGTTCTTTTTTCATATTTATGTAGGGACCGTGCATGGAAAGTTTATTTTTCTGGGTATCACTTACCCGGGTAAATAACTTTCCCACCTAGGGGGGAAAGTTCCCAACACTTGAATGAGACAAAAATGTCCCTTTTAATAATGAATTTTTATGGCTAAAATGGTCATTGTCTTATTTACATGACAAATAAAAGAACATGGGTGAATGCATTTACCCAGGTAAGTGTTTCCTAGGAAAAACTTACTCAGGTAACTGCATTTACCTAGATAAGTAACTTACCGAAAAGCGAACGGGCCTTGATGGTAAATACATAAGTGGATAAATGAAAAGTAAATATTAATAAATGCACAAGTCATTGGTCGTACAACAAATATTAGTAAATGCACAAGTCATTGGTAGAAATATGAATGGGAATGGTTCTTCTACTAGAATTTCCTCACTACACTAATTAAGGGACAATCGTAACTATTAGGCAATAGGCTTGATCAGGATATACAAGCTTCATCAGCTAGGGGTGTCAGTGGTATTCGAATAGTTAATCGGATTCGAATTCAGATATGACTTGATTCGATTCGATAAATATCCGAATTTGACCGATTATTTAATTCTTATATATAATATATAAATTATTTTATATAATTTATATATAATAGTTAAGTTACATAAATAAAACATATATTTATATACTTAATATCAATAAAATATTTATTAATTATCTAAATAATTAATTAATCAAAGTTGAATCGAATTGAATATTCGAATATTTAATTGGATTTAAATTCGGATATTAATTTTCAATATTTGTTAGATATCGAATCAAATTTGGATATCAGATTCAAATTCAAATATTGCCTGATCCAATTCAAATTCGATCCATTTACACCCCTGTCATCAGCCTCTCCTTGTGAAATGATTTATCCTCTTAATTGCTTAGAACTTAGAATATTTTTAAATCTCAGCCACTAAATGAATTCATTGACTCAAAACCTCCACATGAAATGAATGTCAAGAGCTTTCTTCACACTCCCCTCTCTTGAAGCCCATTATAGAGTTCCTCTGGTCGTAGTATCCATCAATGTGTTGGAAATAACAACAGTAAGAAGCACCTTTTCTCACCTATTTTTCCCAATAGTTCTAATGCTTCTTTTAAGGCTTCCATACTTGCATAACCCACAAATGAGGAAACTGTATTTGAATGAATCATTGAATCTGGTCTGGACCGATGTCTGTCCTTTTCAGATATCTAGTGGGCAATTTGAGGCCCCAACCTAAGCTCTTTAAGTGGGTTTGGGCTTAACCTTCTTTTATATGGGCATTGATCCAATCTCACCTAGTACAAGTGATATGCTAAAAGAAAAAGAAAATTGAAGTGCCAAACAAAAGTACAAGAAGAGGGAGTAATAAGCATAAAAGTCTGTAGATAAATGAAACTCTGATAGATATCCATTTAATAGTCTGATGCCATTGTGGTTCTCTACTCTTTAAATATTAGACCCAAGGTTCAAAATATCGATATGGGGCGTATCGGCCTGTATCGAAGCTGATTTTTCTTATTTTTTTAATTTTTTATATTTGGTTCAGAGTGGTTGGTTTAAGGTCTGCCTACCCCTTGAACCGGGTTAAACACTGAAACAACCCCTATAGGGGCATATCAAGAAGCCCCTGATATGATATGTACCGGCCGATACGGCCCAATACGTACCAAAATTTTGGACCTGGTTTAGACCTTTCTAAAATGAGGCTTAAACAAGATATCGCAACTTTTCTAAGAAGGATTGAGTGGTAGTTGATGTTACTACAACTTGCAAGAGATTTGCTAATCCAAGCCTAGAGAGAATATCTGACAATATTTAAATGCAAAGAAGTATACAGAAAATTAGGGCTACAATTTGGCCAGGTTAGCCTGAACTCAGCCCAAAAAAGTAGGGTTGGGTTGTGTTGAAGTCCAAGTTAGGGCTGAAAATTATGAACCTCATGACTTATCTTTGAATTGAGTTAAGGTAGTGGCCTTTACCAACCTGGCCCGCCCCGAGCCCGATTTAACTTCATATTTGCATGTGTATGTGTGTGTTTTTCAACATAAAAAAAAAAATTATTGCATGAAAGCCCTCAAGTAGGCACACCCTTACAAGCACTCAATAAATATTCTGACAACTATGTTAAAATGATATTTTGAATCATTTTGAAGATAGGATGGGGATACATAGGGGATAGGTGACAAAAAAATTATTTAGTGTTGACTTGGTGTTCTCACCAAATGTGACTACCTGATAAGGATTATTTGCTTGCAAAATATGAAAACATAAATCGAAGATATTATCATATCTTACCAAATACAAATAATATATATACACTAATGAAATGGGTGTGAAATAAAGTGAAAGTAGAGGCATTTTATCTTCATTCTTATAGGAAAACTTCAAAATAACTTTTCTACAAACCCTTAGACTCCCATGCATGTTTTATCTTTTCTTCCTTTGTGGTGAAACTTCAAAGGCAGAGATGTTTCCATTCTACCGTCTCCTTTAACAACATCTTCTTATTAGGTTTGTTTCATTGATGGTATTAATTAACTTTATTTTCAATAAATACATTATTTTAATAATTACAGTATAATTAATAGTATTTTTAATAATGTATTTATTCATTAGCAGTATCTATTAAAAACGGTATTAATAATTATAGTATTTTAGTAATTACTCTATTTATTAATTAACAGTGTTTTCAGTATCATTATTAATAAAAAGTATTTATTAAAAATAATGTATTTATTAGTTATCAATATTTTTAATAATTATATAATGTTAATAATTAACAGTATTTTAATAAATACAGTATTTATTAAAAACATATTAAAAATAATTACAGGATTTAATGATTACAGTATTTGATGATATTTTTAATAGTGAATTTATTAATTGATGGTATTATATTAATTAACAGTATTTCTTTTCCATGAAATATATTGTTTATGGTTATTTCCATAAACTATGCAATTGCCTTTGTTTTGGACATTCTTATTATAGCTTATTTTAATTTTTTTATCAATTTGATCAGACCATTATTTTGATTCTTTTAATTTGTTTATAAGTCATGATTGTTTCATTCTTGATTAACAAAACCCGTGCATCGCACTGGTTTAGTTGTACAAAAGACCTTTAAAAATTTGAAAATAATTACTGAAAATCAAACTAAATGTTTATGTTCGATATTCTAGAAGTACAATAATTAATCTAAAACCTTGGCTTATGAGTTAATTGCTGGCTTTGTAAATAGGCGAAATTAGGATCTATTTGAATTGTGGAGTGAGAACAAGGATTTGTGACTTTGGGTTATATTTTCTTAATCTCGGTAATGCATTGACTATTTTTGTTCCCTACTTTAGATTGCCTTACAGCAAGGGTTTCATCTTATATTATCATTCATAAAGCATTATGATTGTTATTGGTAGAAGAAAAGGCTATTTGATTTGTGCTTTTCCTAGTTATTTGGCCCCCCTTTTGTTATTGACTGCTTAATGGGATATGCAACTGAACTCAACTCAACTAAGGGCCCTTTTAGAGGGCTGAAGCTTTGGTTAAGTTGCTTTCCTTGAAGTTCTAGCTTATTGGGTAGGTTATATGATTCCTGTTCATGTACCATATCTAATTATCCATTCTATAATTCTATTTTGTATCATATCCATTGTCAAATTATGAGGCCTCAAATCATTTATCAGTACTTCAATCATGTCGTCTATTAGGCCTCTGATGGAGGCCCATCTCATCATATGGGCGATAGCTCATAGGAAGAATTCAAGATAAGCCAAAGAACTCAAAGAATCCAAGATAATTCAAGAATTCAAGATACATCAAGAATTCAAGAGTCCAAGATACATTAAGAATTCAAGAATCCAAGATCATCCAAGAAACCAAGAGTTCAAGATAATCCAAGATTCATACCAAGATTAGGATAACTCATGCATGGATAAGATCCACGGAAATCGGACGGTGGAGATCAAGTCAAGAAGAATCCTAGCAGATTAGATGTTTTGATATCTATCTTAGTTGTTCTTTCCTAGTTCTTTTACAATTTCCAGATGTATTATAAATACTGCTATTTTCCAGTTAATAACACATTATACTTCAGAATTTCTTCAGATTTCCTCTTCAATTTTCGCCACCTTTTCTCTCTCCTAGAGAAATCGTATAGTTTCGCTAGAAACTAGGTTCGCCCGGTGCTTGCATAGCCAGCTCCGATTTTCCATTGCTTCCACGCTGCGTCAGGTGGTATCAGAGCAGGGAATTCGCCCAGTCATGTCCAACCCAGACGGTAGCAGTCGCAACCCACCCCGTGACGGAGATCAGGGGTTTCCAGCTGTTTGGAGAGCAATCGAAGAACAGCGTACAACCACACGTAACATCGAACGGCAGTTGGCAGAGGTGACTGAGCAACTGCAAACCTTGTTACGGGAGGTTGTCCCACGGAATCGGGAAAATCCATAGCAGATCGAAGGAGACAACCACGACAGACCACCCGCCGTTACTGCGTCCCGACGTCCAATTCTTGACGATGACAGTGATGATGATTTCGAATTTGGTGGTGCTCCAGTTCTTCCCGGCAACGACAGAATGGTAGAAATTGGCACAATCAAGGTAATTTCAATCCCCGTAGGAATAATGATGAATTTAAACTCAAGGTAGATATTCCTACTTTTAGTGGAGATCTTGACATAGAGGGACTTCTAGATTGGATCACAGAAGTCGAAAGATTCTTTGAGTACATAGAGATACCAGAGGAACGAAAGGTAAAACTGGTAGCTTTCCGATTAAAGGGAGGCACATCTGTTTGGTGGGAATGCCTAAGAGAGACCCGGATCAGAGAAGGAAGGGGTCCTGTTCGAACCTGGAGGCGCATGAAACAACTTATAAGAGGTAGATTTTTACCCCCAGATTATAAACAATACATGTTTGAATCTTACCAGCGGTGTGTGCAAGGTTCTCGTAGTGTTAATGAATATACATCTAAATTTTTGAGATTAGTTGAAAGAAATCAATTATCTGAAAGTGATAACCAGCAGACAGCCTGTTATCTAAGCGGTTTAAGACCGTCCATCAGAGATAAAATTGGTATACAGATGGTTCTTAGTGTGCAGGAAGCAAGGAACCTAGCCTTGAAAGCAGAATTGATGTTCCAAGATAAGGCACGTAGTGATAATTATCGTCGATACAGCGAGAGCGACAACAGACCAGCAACTGTCAACAGGAACAAATCAGTCCCGGCAGCTCAGCCTTCTCACCCGGCAAGTACAAATAACGCCGGTAAGGTTGTTACAGGAGGACATACTCGAGGTAACCCTTCCAACCCTCCTAAACCCAGTAATCCTTATGCAAAGCCTGTTCCTATTAAATGCTTTAAATGTAATGAGGTTGGGCATAGATCCAGTGACTGTCCCAGGAGGAAGGCAATTAATATGGTAGAAAGGGAGGAGGAAGAAGATGTGGAGGAGGAAGTATACTGTGGACCTGATGGGGAAGATGAAGAGGGTCCATACGAACATGAAGAGTATACTTGTGTTGTGAGAATTAATGTTGTCCCAGAAAAATAAAGATACTTCTCAAATGCACAGATTGTTTCATACTAGATGTACTGTCAAGGGTAAATTATTTGATTTAATTATTGATAGTGGCAGTCAAGAAAATATTATTTGCAGGGATATCATACAAAAGTTACAATTACATCCTGAAAAACATCCAAACCCATATACAATTGGGTGGATGAAGGAAGAAGGCAGCGTACGAGTGGAGGAACGCTACAAGGTACCTTTTTCCATTGGTAAGTATCATGATGAAGTATATTGTGATATTGTAGATATGAATGCTTGCCATATTTTGTTAGGGAGGCCTTGGCAATTTGATACAGATGCAAGGCACATGGGTAGGAAGAATACCTACCAACTTGAAAAAGAGGGTATACGTTATACTTTGTTACCCATGGTTGAAAAGAATATTACAAAGGCCCCAAAAGCAAATGAGAAAAATTTCCTTACTATTACCCATCATCATGCTGAATTTGTAAAATAATGTAAGGATACCCGTGAGGTACATTTGCTTGAAGGGAGAAAATATGAACAAAACACTGGAGGAAAATAAAATTCCAGTAGAAGTGCAGGGACTACTTGATGAGTTCCATGATGCAGTTCCAAATGAGTTACCACATGAATTCCCACCCATGCGAGATATACAACATCACATTGATTTTGTTCTTGGTACTAGAATCATAATTCCCCTTGTAAATTCTTCAAAGGTTAAGGTTTGTGGTTGATGTGTAGCTATGCCAGAAGACCTTAGTTTGATGCAAGAAATCGTACTGTGTGTAAGCTTTCACATTCACAGTTCCATTTTCATTGAGGGTGATAAGTCTTCGTGGAAGTTAGAAGTTCCTTCATACTTCGATTCTACTCTTTGTCTTCTTTCGGCTCTTTTCAAATTGCTGAAAATTAAGCCATATCAGAAGGTGAAGTTATCCCGAAGGATCTTGACAAGCGAAAACGTTCCTTAAGCCTAGAGGGTGATTCAGATGAAACTGCAACACTTTTGCCTCTTTTGAAACGAAGAAAGGGGGGGGGGGGCAACATCTTAAGCAAAGTAACGATGAACAAGTTATCTCAAAGTCAGCTCTAAATAAGCTTGTCTATACTACAGATACATACAATCTGGAGGAAATGGATCCCCCAAAAACACTCATGTGTGGTCTAAGGCCGTATAAAAAACAAACCCTTTATTGGATGATACAATCGGGGAAGGGAATTGATGTTGAGCAAGCGGCCAAAACACTTCATTCATGTTGGTCAGCCTACCGTATATGTGATAAGAGAGCGTCTGCAATCTATGTTAACAATTTCTTAGGGGGAGCTACTACACAATTTCCCAGTGCTTTAATACTTGCTGACCTTCATCGCTACCTACCATAGACGACCCTCGCATACCCTAGCCACGACTCGGGGTCGAGTTTTTTCCAAGTGGGGGAGAATGATGGAGGCCCATCTCATCATATGGGCGATAGCTCATAGGAAGAATTCAAGATAAGCCAAAGAACTCAAAGAATCCAAGATAATTCAAGAATTCAAGAGTCCAAGATACATCAAGAATTTAAGAATCCAAGATAATTCAAGAATTCAAGATACATCAAGAATTCAAGAGTCCAAGATACATCAAGAATTCAAGAGTCCAAGATAAATCAAGAATTCAAGAATTCAAGATAAATCAAGAATTCAAGAATCCAAGATAAATCAAGAATTCAAGAATCCAAAATCATCCAAGAAACCAAGAGTTCAAGATATTCCAAGATTAGGATAACTCATGCATGGATAAGATCCATGGAAATCGGACGGTGGAGATCAAGTCAAGAAGAATCCTAGCAGATTAGATGTTTTGATATCTATCTTAGTTGTTCTTTCCTAGTTCTTTTACAATTTCCAGATGTATTATAAATACTGCTATTTTCTAGTTAATAACACATTATATTTCAGAATTTCTTCAGATTTCCTCTTCAATTTTCGCCACCTTTTCTCTCTCCTAGAGAAATCGTGTAGTTTCGCTAGAAACTAGGTTCGCCCGGTGCTTGCATAGCCAGCTCCGGTTTTCCATTGCTTCCACGCTGCGTCAGCCTCTCCCTGGTTTTTCTAGATCCTTAAACTTGCAACAGATCAATTCTTATTGATGCTGTAGATGGAAGTTGTCATTAAATGGTATTATCAGTATTTCCTAATTAACAATCAACAGGTTAATTTTAGTTATGAATGGTTATCTTTTTTTTCTTTTTTCTTATTCTTTGGTGGGTGGATCTTAGATCTTAAAATATACTGAAGAGAAATTATAGGGAGTGATTGAGTATTACATGGTTTCTTTAAACTCTTAAGTTATTTTTTTTATGATCGATGGATAAATATTTTATTAATTCAGAAAATAAGAGTTACAAGTGACCCAAGGAAAGGCATGAGATATGACATTTCCTTTAAGATTGATTGCAACATTACAAGATCAGATGAACATGATTACAAGGTAGCCCAAAATAAAGAGTCCCAAAAAACCGCCTCTTTAGCAAGTGAATCAGCCATAGAGTTTGCTGATCTACTTACCCACTGGACTCTAACTGCCATATTTCTTGTTAGCCATTTGACTCTTTTAAGGAGGTCTCTATAGCCCCAAATCACAGTCCAGATTCAACAGCCATCTCACCACCACTTGAGAGTCCCCTTCAATAAGCAAGTGCTCTATCCCTAACTAGTTTAATGTTTTCAACCATTGAATTTCCCTTTTCTGTACACAGTCCTTTACTTCTGACACACTCCTTTCCTTTTCAGAAAAAATTTTGGTGTTTCTTTCTTCATAGACAGTCCACAAGATTGCTGCTCTAATACCCTTCCACATAATTCTCCCTCTCTTTGTGTGCCACTCAAAAGTAGACAGACTGAACAACAAAGTAATATTAGATGGCAGGTCCACCTAATCTCAAACAGCCCAAAAATCCAACCCCATAGAGCTGCAATAGAGGAACAAGACATCAGTAAATGGTAATTGTCCTCACTCAAACTCTTAAGTTCCTTTTGATGCGTTTTTAATTATTTGATACAAGGACTTATTTGTTCATAGACTTCCATTTCAAGCCTTTTATTTCCATTTCTTGGCTTATTCTCAACAGTGGATTGTTTCTCTTTAGCTATCAAAGCTGAATTTTGAACACTATTTATCCTCTTCATTTATTGCATACCTAGTTTCAATTATCCTATTAAAACTCTAACGCCATGTTTGGGATTTTGGGTTCATGGTATTTGGGGGCAGAAATAGAATTTAGTGGTTCCAATCCAACATTTTTGCCAATTCTGGAACTCTAAATTTTTGCCTAGTTGCTTAAACACAACCTAATTGTGGAGTTTAAAAAATAGTGAAGTTCCATGTTTTCAGAACAGAGCCAAATAAACTAAATCTTTAATCGAAGCAAAGGCCATTGGAAATTTAGTATCTTTAGGCTATTAGTACGATGTACAACTCAATGTAGACTTAATCCCAACCATATGGGGCCTACTAAGGTTGTAAGTACAAAGTCTTAAGATTAATGGTGGCCAAGTTGGAAATTTTACCTAATTCTTATTTGCTGTAATTTTCATCTCTTTGCCACAAAAACAGAGCTTAAACCATAACTAGAAGTTTGAGTCCTATTTTTTCTTTTCCTATTACTGAGAGATTAATGTCCGATAGAAAGACAAAGGGAAAGGAGGTAAAGATGAATCCAAATTTTTTATCTTCCAGCTCCTCCCCCATCAAGTAAAAGATTGAAAAGGACAATCTGAACAACCAAGCAAGAGAGAATATTTTCTTTGGATGGATGAGTAATATTTTTTGGTTTTCATTTCCTATTTCCCCCCTTTCTTCTAAGCTATGATCCCTCAGTCCTATAGAGAATGTTGTGTCTTGTCATGTTGGACACTTCAAGTTGATACTGTAAATTATTTTGTCTCTGACATGTTGTCAAGCCTTGCCTTTGTTGTGTATGTATGTCATAGAGTCTGGCAGTTACTAATGAAGGCTCTAAGTCTAGAATAGCAGCTGCTAATAAAGGATCTTTAGCAGTTGCCAATGAAAGATCTCCTCCAAGAATAGCAGTTACTAATGAAGGCTCTCACATAGATTTGACAACCACTAAATTAGAAAGAGAATTAATTAGCAATCTTTGTATATAGGCAACTGCCTATTCTATTCTTAGTTTCTTTTATTATTTTTGTTCTTTGTGTATATATACTATACCCATCTCAGCTTGGTCGATAGGCCAAGTAATACAACAATTCTTTTATTTTTTATTCTCTCTCTTCTATATTTTTATCTTGGTACCAGAGCCTATGGAATCTCACAGTGCAGATTCGTTTGAAGCTATGAGCTCCAACTCCTCTGGTCTTCAGAACATGACTACTACATCAGCCATGAACTCCATTCCCAACACTTCTCAATACCTCACCATCAAGCTGAATGGAGAAAATTTTCTTCTATGGAGGGGTCAACTTCTGCCAGTTCTCAGAGCCTACAAACTGATGGGCTTGATTGATGGTTCGGCCAAGGCACCACCAAAGGAAATTCCAAAATCCCAATGATGGTAGTAAGAAAATTCTTAACCCAAACTATTCTTCATGGGTACAGTTGGACCAACTCGTTTTAAGTTGGCTTTTTTGCATCTTTGACAAAGGGTGTATTAGCCCAAGTTGTTGGACTATCTATTGCTGCCGAAGTCTGGAGTGCCTCAGAGAGATCATTTTCTTCTCACTCACGATCTAGGGTGCTACAACTAAGGCGAAAGCTATAGAATCTTAAGACAAGCAATGTCCATAAATGAGTATGTTCAGAAAGAAAAAACTATTTTAAACAATTTGTTTGCTGTTTCAGAACCAGTAGCTAAGGAAGACCTTGTTCTTTACATTTTATCTGGACTAGGAAGCGAATATGAATCTCTTATCACTACTATTATAATAGAACTGATGCTGATCAGTTAGGCATCAATGATGTTCTTGGTCTACTTCTTAGTCATGAATCGTGGCTTGTTCAGCATAATGTTTACAGTGAAGCTCCCAATGCTAATATAGTTGCAAATAACAATAATAATGGCAAGAATAGCAATAATAATTCTCAGTTTCAGAACAATAAAGGGAACTATGGTCGCGGCAAAGGCAAGGAGCGTGGCAATCAGTCTGGATGAGGATAAGGTCGAGGTAGAGGTAATACAATTGTCTACCAAGTATGTAACAAACCTAGCTATGGTGCACCAAGTGCTATAAACGGTACGACTTCTCGTATCAAGGAGAACATAACAAAACCTCTCCAGATCATACAGCTGCGTTTCATAGTGGTATGTCTTCCTACAATGGCTCAACAACTAATTTCGACCCTGCTTGGTACCCTGATAGTGGAGCAACTCATCACATGACTCCAGATGCTAATAACTTACAAAATAAGTCTGAATTTTTTGGTGCGGACCAAGTGAAAGTTGGTAATGGTGAAGGTTTGACAATTAAGAGTATTGGTTCTTCTTCATTAAATTATGACCATTATTAGTTTAATCTAAAAAATATTTATCATGTTCCTGCCTTGACAAAGAATTTGATCTCTATTAGCAAATTTACAAGAGATAATAATTTGGTATTTGAATTTCACCCAGATTTCTTTTTATTGAAGGATTGTATGGGGAGAATTTTACTTAGAGGACCCAGTAGAGATGGACTTTATCAGTTCTCGGTTGCCAATGGCGACAGAGAAAAATCAGCTGAAGCACTTGTTGGAGAAAGAGCCTCTTTCCAGGATTGGCATCATCACTTAGGATATGCATCATTGAAAATAGTTGAATTAGTAGTTTCTAAATTTGGTTTACCTTATTTAGGACATGTGAATGATCGTTTTGTTTGTGAGGCCTACCAATTAGGCAAAGCACATCGTTTAAATTTGCCAATTTATTCTAGTAATGTCTCTTAGCCTCTACAGTTAATTTATTCAGATGTGTGGGGACCCGCCCCAGTTTTGTCTACAAAAGGCTATAAATATTATGTTTTGTTTATGGATGCATATTCAAAGTTTTCTTGGATTTATCCTCTTGAAAGGAAATCAGATGTTTTTGATGCTTTTGTTAAATTTAAGAGACATGTTGAAAATCTATTCTCTACTAAACTTAAGATGGTTCAAAGTGATTGGGGAGGAGAGTTTCGAAAATTATCCCCCTTCTTGGATAGTGAAGGAATTTCACACAGGATGAGTTGTCCTCATAATCATGAGCAGAATGGAAATGTTGAATAGAAACACCAGCATATTATTGAGTCCACTCTCTCTCTACTGGCGTCCTCCTCTCTCCCCAAATCATTCTAGGTCGAAGCAACAGAAAGTGTAGTTTTTCTCATTAACCGGTTGCCTACTCCAACACTTGGTAATCTCTCTCCTTGTGAAAAGTTGTTTGGTCAAAAACCTAATTATTCTATATTGCAAAGTTTTGGTTGTGTTTACTATTATTTTATTCGGCCATGTAACAAGCACATGATGGACTATAGATCTATTCTCCACTAAACTTAAGATGGTTCAAAGTGATTGGGGAGGAGAGTTTCGAAAATTATCCCCCTTCTTGGATAGTGAAGGAATTTTACACAAGGTGAGATGTCCTCATAATCATGAGTAGAATGGAAATGTTGAACGGAAACACCGGCATATTATTAAGTCTACTCTCTCTATTAGTGTTCTCCTCTCTCCCCAAATCCTTCTGGGTTGAAGCAGCAGAAACTGCAGTGTTTCTCATTAACCAGTTGCCTACTCCAATACTTGGTAATCTCTCTACTTATGAAAAGTTGTTTGGTCAAAAACCTGATTATTCTATATTATGAAGTTTTGGTTATGTTTGCTATTCTTTTATTCGGCCATATAACAAGCACATGATGGACTATAGATCTGTTAGATGCATTTTTGTTGGATATAGTTCTTCTCATAAAGGGTACAAGTGCTATAATCTGGTCACTTCACAAGAAATTATTTCAAGGCATGTGGTTTTTGATGAGAAATAGTTTCTAGGACTCTCACAAGAGAGGAATTCTTCTGAACCTTTGAATTCAATACCAATCACCCTGCTACTTGTTCCTTCAATCACCGATGCGCAAGAAAATGATATCTCCTCTCCTTATTCTTCGTCTCTTAAACAAAGTATAACTGCAAGTTCATCTTCCACTGATACTAATGAATCTTTATCTCATGATAATAATTAGACAGCTCAGCCGCGATAGAGAACACGACTAATTCAAGACATTCTCAACACCACACTTGTTATTCTTGCTCCGATTGTACGGACATATTCTATGACTACTCGTTCCATGAGTTCCCACCATGCGTAGACTGCCACAAGGTATCCCTTACCTGAAGGACTACTTGCAGATGGTAGTCAAAATGATCCAGAACCAACTTCCTACTCTCAGACATCCAAGTCTGCTCACTAGCGCACTGCTATGGCATCTGAATTTCATGCTCTCATATAGTATGGTATGTGGCAGCTTGTTCCTTTTGATTCTTCTATGAATGTTGTTGGCTCTAAGTGGGTTTACAAAATTAAGAGAAAACCTGATGGTTCTGTGGAACTGTACAAAGCCAGACTAGTAGCTCAGAGTTTCTCTTAAGTTCTTGGTGTCGACTTCACTGATACTTTCAGCCCTGTTGTTAAGCCAACCACTGTTCGTACGGTTTTATCCTTGGCCACCTCACAAGGATGGGACATTAAGCAGCTAGATATTCACAATGCCTTCTTGAATCAATTTATTCAAGAAAACATTTATACGAAATAATCCCGGGGTTTTTTGGATCAGACATGTCCAGATTATGTCTTCAAGCTTAAAAAAGCTTTCTATGAACTTCATCAAGCTCCTCGGACTTGGTTCTCTTGACTCAGTAGCATACTTCATGATCTTGGCTTCAGAAGCTCTCAGTGTGATCCCTCTCTCTTCATCTACACCAAAAATAATATTTTTCTATATATGTTGATGATATTATTGTTATTGGTTCTTCTACTTCTCATGTTTCTCAACTCATTTTGGATTTGTCTTGGAATTTCTCTCTTAAGGACCTCAGATCTCTACACTATTATCTTGGAGCAAAAGCTCATCGAGACAACACTAGACTGTTTCTTTCTCAGAGTCGTTACATTTTGGATCTCCTACAGAAAACTAATTTGGCAGCCTCTAAACCTTTGACCACGCCTCTGGCTCCCACATCTAGATTGTCTAAATTTTAGGGAGACCCACTTCCTGATCCTACTCAGTATCGTAGCATTGTTGGGGCCCTGCAGAATGTTACACTTACACGTCTAGATGTGGCATTTGCATTGAACAAGTCTTGTCAATTCCTTCAAAACCCGACCAATGATTATTGGACGGTAGTGAAACGCATTCAACATTATCTCAAAGGCACATTTGAGCATGGACTATTTTTTGCATCTAATTCTCTTGGGTATTTAGTTGTTTTTTTAGATGCTGATTGGGTCGGTTGCCCTGATGACTTCCAATCTACTGGCGGCTATGGTATTTTTCTTGGGTCTCATTTAATCTCCTGGAGTGCAAAGAAACATGCCACCATTTCCCGTTCTAGCACTAAAGCCGAATTTCGCTCATTAGTTAACTCCACAATAGAACTACTATGGCTTTAGTCTTTACTACGAGATTTGGGCATTCATTAGTTTGTTCCGCTTATTCTTTACTGTGATAATATTAGTGTCACGTACTTGGTAGCGCATTTGGTGTTTCATGCTCGTACCAAGCACATCGAATTGGACTTTCATTTGTTGCGTGATCATATTCTCCGTAAAAATCTGGATGTTCGATATATTTCTATTGATGATCAGCTGGTCGATATCTTTACCAAACTCATTCCTCCAGTTTAGTTTGATTTTCTTCGGTCGAAGCTTCATATGCTTCCAACCCAGTTTCGCTTGAGGGGGCGTATTAAGGAAGGCTCTTTAGAATGTAATTCCACAAGCCTGGTAGATACCAATGGAGGCTCTCAGTCCAGAATAGCAGCTGCTAATAAAGAATCTTTAGCAACTGCCAATGAAAGATCTCCTCCAAGAATATCAGTTACTAATGAAGGCTCTCACACAAATTTGGCAACCACTAAATTAGAAAGAGAACTAATTAGCAATCTTTGTACATAGGCAACTGCCTATTCTATTCTTAGTTTCTTTTATTATTTTTGTTCTTTGTGTATATATACTATACCTATCTTAGCTTGGTCGACAGGTCAAGCAATACAACAATTCTTTTAGTTTTTATTCTCTCTCTTCTATATTTTTAATTGGGAGAAAAAGGGAGAACTGTCGAAAGGAAGAAGAGAAAGAAGAGCTCCGTAGAATTGTGATTCTATGGAGTAAATCTTAATTTATGAACACGTGTGAGACCCGCACACGTGTTCGTAAATCTTAAAGCTTTGTGGTGAGAATTGGAGGCGTGCTAGAATTGTGACTCTATGGAGAGAGTTTTTCACTACGCGGAATCGCATGCTGGGATGAGTTTTCTCATCCCAATTCAAATGAGAATCAGGCAGTGGGTTCGCACCAAACACGATTCTCGTCTCAAGAATCACAAGAAACACCAGAATCACTCTTGAGGAGATACCAAACGGGGCCTAGGTAAGTAACTTATCCACCCCCGAGGGCATCAATAACTAATATTCTTCAAAAAATTCGCTTACCATAAAACCCAACATAGGGAAAAGCTTTAGCTATTGGGGGCCAACAGCCTTTGCTGTTGAGAGAATTTTTGAGAATGCCACATTACCATGAGAATGGATAAATTACAAGTCATGTAAATGAATAGGTGAACTGCCCTCAACGTGCCCAACCCAGAAACCGTCTCAACAGCGTATGTTGTTGAGCCGCAACAGCCAAAGTTAACCCCCAACATAGTGACATAAGAACGCAAGGGATTAATTGGTCAATTATTGCTACCGAATTAACCAACTTAGCCCCACGAAAATACCAGTAAATGAACGGAGCCATAATGTGGATGCCCAGTCCTCTTTTCAAGGAAGTTTGTCTCCTTTTTCTTTGTTTAATTATTTTATAACTAGACAAAACATTGTGACAAATACATGAAGATAGTTATTATATATCCTCCATTTAAATAAATTCTTTTGTGGGATGCTATTAGGTAGGGCAATTGATGTGGGCTTCTAATCAGCATACAAATAGTAGACCTAATAACAATAAATTAAAATTTAAGTATATATGGATGTCATATAATTGTTGTTGAAACCCATAAAATCTTTTTTTAATCTGTGGCAGCTTGGCTGTCGGCTTATAATGGGTCCATGTATTTTGCTCCATTTCATCATTCCAAGCAGGGAACAGTATTTTTCAACCTATCTAGTAGCCTTATCTCCCAAACTGGTTTACTTACTTCATCCATAGCATCCATAGCTACTCAGAGGATCCTGTCATATTTTGCTTCCATGGTAGACCTTTTATTTATTTATTATTTTTCTGGTAATGAAGGGTAGCCCTTTATTTGTAATACGAAGAGAATGCTCTGATCATGATCCGGTTCCCCATTTGGCATTTGCTAGCCAAATGATTCAAATAGAAAGTTTTGGTTAAATGGTGGTACAATCTGACATAGGCCGAGTTAGGTTTAAGATTATTCCAACCGGTGTCAACCGTACGTCTACTGGTTTGACCATTCGGTTCAACAGTTTAAGTCTGGTTCATTCTTGGGTGGACGAATTTATTCAGAACTGGTGAACGGTGGTGAGCTAATACCTCAAACTTTTTAATGTCTATTATTAGAAAACAAAGAGAATAATGTAGGGTAAGCCTTAAAAGTTAGAAGTAGGGTCGATCGGGTTTATTACAGATTGAAAAACGAAAACCAATTCCTCCACTAACCCAGCAAGACATTGGAGAGTACGAGAATCAAATCAGGAATGCCCTACTAAATATATTTTCTAGGTTTGGAAGGTTACTCATCACAACTCGTCCAGACGTCCACCCACCTAAACTGGACCCAAATGGTCTGTCAACCCATACACCACCCACCAAGTAGATGGGTGGGTTGGGTCAAATTTGGAAATAGAATAGTACATCAAATAAATTTTAAAATCTAATTATTGTCCATTAATCAATATTTGTGATAGGTTGAATCAAGATTTTAACGGATCATGTTAAAGATATTATATTATTTACATTTATAGGTTTAATTATATGGTGTTTTCTTAAATTTTATACCTCCCTTAAACCAGTCTTTCGGTTCTAAAACTTATTAAGATTCCGATTGGTTTGTAGGATGAGAGGATGAGAAAAGGAGAATATTTTAAAATTATAAATATATATATATATATATATATATATTTTTTTTTTTATTTGGTTCGAGGGAAAGAAAAAGATGGGATAAGACAAATGTGGAATGGCTTGAGCTGGTTCGATGACAGTGACGTTCGAACCTAGAAGCAGGAGCTAGAGGGGTCGCACTCCCCTTCTCCGTTCGAACCCAGAAGCAAGAGGAGGTTCAGGTGATATTCTTTGCCGACGCCCTAGGTGGTGCTTCGATTCCCCTTCCCCGTTCACCGTTCGCTACAGCAGGAGCTAGAGGGGTCGCACTCCCCTTCTCCGTTTGAACCCAGAAGCAGGAGGAGGTTCAGGTGATGTTCTCTGTCGATGCCCCAGGTGGTGCTTCGATTCCCCTTCCCCGTTCGCGATCGGCAGGCGGTGCTTCCATTCCCTGAAGGCGGTCCCAAAGTGATAATAACCAGAACCCCAACGGGAAGAAAGCTCCCTCTGCGCCTAGCTATGGCGTTCTCTGCCGTTTCGAACTCCCAAGTTACAGAAACCGCTGAACAGACGGTCGAGATTTCATTCTTCCAGTTTCTCTGCACCCAACTATGGCGTTCGGTCACACGAACAAGAAAGCTCCCTCCTTCCAACGTCGATCCGTACTACTTCGGAAACACGATTCAGAGAATTCCAACGGTCGATATTTCATTCTTCTAGTCTCTCTACGCCCAGCTATGGCGTTCGGTCACACGACCAAGAAAGCTCCCTCCTTTCAACGTCGATCCGTACTACTTTGGAAACACGATTCAGAGCATTAATCCAATGGTTGCTTCTGCTGGGGAGATACTTTTGGGGGATCTGCGGGCGTGCGTGCTTCTGCTGCACGGAAATTTAATTGTGCACTGTTCAAAGGTAGGAGATGATGAATAGTAAATTTTTGTTATTTTATAGATTTTTACACTTTCGCATCTCATTCCATTCCATCTTTTCTCATTCCACTCAAAGAACCATGGTTCTATTGTCCATTTGCAAGGAAAGGAAATGAGAAGAGTTGCTTAAATTTGTAGCTGAGTTCTATTCTAACTGACTAGGTGTGGACACAAAGTGAGCTTTTTTGGAGCTCAGGTCATTAAAAGTTTGATTTGCCTTAGTTTAAATTGAGCTCAAACCTAACACATAGGTTCATTTGTTAATAAAACCGAGCCTGAGCCCAATGAAATTCAATTCGTAAGATTCCTATGTTTAATTGATATATATATATATATATATGTGTAATTTTTATAATTCTTAATTTTTATATATGATTTTGAAAAAATACAGACAGGCCCATTACAGATTTTTGAATTTCAATACAGATCTACAGACATTTAAAATGCCAAATAACCCCACTCTATACAGAATGCTCACCCTTGAATTAGTATCAATTCCGATGACACTTACCCCAAACTTTAAGTCTAAAAATTCTGACCCTGGGCTGAAGAGTCATTCTCCCTTTTATTTTTGTATATATAATTTTTTATTTTTTATATAAAAAACTTGAATTATAATAGACCGGAGATGACCCAAACTCGAACATTTGAGCTTTTAAATCAAGCTGAACTTATGCTCAATTTTCTAGTTCAAGATTCGAATTCGAATGGAATTCTTTTTTTTTTTTTTTCTGGTAACGAATTCGAATCTCACATTATCTTGGCAGCCAAACCTGAATGACCATATATTGGGCTTAGCTATGCATTGAGAATATCTTCAGCACTTATACATTATTATTCACGGAAGATGTTATCAAAGCATGGTGAGATGTGGATGTTCTCAATTCCAACTCGGCTGGAATCAACGAACAGCTGATTCTTTGGAAGCCTAAACGAAAAAAACAGGAGAGAAAGTGGGAGGCCAATCTCTCCTTTATTAAAAGCAATGTACGTGTTTGGACGGTACCGAATTTACAGAAGAAGTCAATAATGACAGAGGTTTGTGGTTACTGTGAGAGTTGAATTAAAGAGGGACTAAAGGAAGCGTGACCGACAGATCACGCTCGACCTTTTCTTACCTATATTCTTCCATCTTCCATGAAACCAGTCATGTGATCAAGACGTCAAGAGTCCAGTTCCAAACAACACGAAAAATTATTTTATTTGTTCAGAAATCCATGGACAATTAAGAAGACCCGTTTCGTCGCTTTATATAAACAAGAAGCTCAACAAATCAATTTGCCATTCCATCCCTTCTGGTTTTGGAGCTCTAGAATCCATCCCCTTCTGAGTTCTGTCGCCATGGCCAAATCCATCTCTTCTTTGATTATTTTCTTAACATTCTCCCTTTTCTCCTACTTCTGCTCATTGGGTGTCGCAGCTGCAAGTAGCAAACCTCGAGGCTTTGCTCGAACTCTGCTGCCGGAGACTTTGGGGCTTAAGCGAGAGAAGATAACCCACCTTCACTTTTACTTTCATGACATTGTTAGCGGCCGCAACCCGACGGCCATCAAAGTTGCAGCGGCAGCATCAACCAACAGATCACTGACAGAGTTTGGCTTGGTGGTAGTGATGGATGATCCCTTGACTGAAACTCCGGAGCCGACCTCAAGGCAAGTTGGAAGAGCTCAAGGGATCTACAGCTCCGCATCACTAGATGATTTGAGCTTGTTAATGGTCTTGAACTATGCCTTCACGCACGGGAAATACAACGGAAGCACACTTAGCATCCTTGGAAGAAACACCGTGTTTTCCGAGGTGAGAGAGATGCCGGTGGTCGGGGGGACTGGGCTTTTCCGGTTCGCTCGTGGCTATGCTCAGGCGAAGACCCACACTATTGACCTTAACACCGGAGATGCAGTTGTTGAGTATAACGTTTTTGTAGTCCATTATTGAGTTTTTTAGTCTCGCTAGCTGAGTTTGTGTTACTGTTACGAGTCTGGATCTGCAGTACTTGTTCCAGATAGAATGCATACAAACCATACATATATTTATTTTTTTCTGATTTCAGACAAGCGTTAATGGAGCTAGATGATTTATATTATTTATGGGCTTTGGAGTTTTTTTTTTTTTTTTATTCAACAGAGAAATCTTTGGAGTTTTTAGTTGGTAGGTTCTCTGACTCGTCGAAGGGAAAGGGGATGGGCTAACCCTGTTGTGTAGCCCCATGAAACAAAAAAAAAAAAAAAAACCTCCACAGCCACAAGTTTCAGTTACCCAGCAAAACACACAAACACAGAGATAAGTTTCGGGATATCGCTTTCAAATTCCGTTTTTTAACGGATTTTAATTTTTGAATTCTGCATCTTTTAACGGATTTGAAATTCCGAGTTAAAATGATAAAAAATGCTCAGGGTTTCCCTTCTCTCTCTGAACAGCGCTGAACAAGGAAACTAGTTGCCGCCGATCAATGAATTCTGAAGAACCCAGCTATGAGTTTTTGGGCGGATATGGATTGAGATGTTTAGAGATGCTGGTAGGATCTATAATTTACAAACTCCTCTCTGAACTCACCCCATTGACATCTCTACACAGAATCTTTCTGCAATGAAAGTACTTCTCCCCCGTCACCATCTACGCCACCGGCAATGGCTCCATGAAGACCGGCGAGTACTACTTTCTCTCTGCTCTCCTCCGCCATGGCGACGTGAGATAGAAGGACGAAGGTTAATTTAATTAACATCGAAGACCCTTCAGAAGTATCATTCGGTGAAAACAAAACGGCACACGATCCTGTTCTCCTTCTGGTGAAGCCGCGAATGGGCTCACTCCGGAAATTCACGACTCCTGAGTGACTGTGGTTCAACTTTCTAGACAGAGGGGAAGGGATTAAGGCCAAAAGACCAGGAAAGGTCTATTTCCGTGAAGTCTGATTCATTCTTGGGTGGACGAATTTATTCAATACTGGGGAACGGTGAGCTAATACCTCAAAATTTTTAATTCTATTTTTAGAAAACAAAGAGAATGATGTAGGTGAAGCCTCAAAGTTAAAACTAGGGTGGATTGGGTTTAGTACAGATTAAAAATGAAAACCAACTCCTCCACTAACCAAAACCTAACCCAACAATACATTGGAGAGTACGAGATCAAATCAGGAATGCCCTGGATGGAGGATTGGAAAGATAATGTCTAGGTTTGGAAGGGTACTCATCACAACTCGTCCACCCACCTAAACTGGACCCAAATGGTCTTTCGTGCAACCCATACACCACCCATTAAGTGGATGGGTGGGTTGGATCAAAATTGGAAATAATATAGTACATCAAATAAATTTTAAAATCTACTTATTTATTGTCCATTAATCTGTATTTGTGATAGGTTAAGTCAAGATTTCTACAAATTACGTTAAAGACGTTACATTATTTACATTTTATAGGTTTAGGTGTTTTCTTAAATTTTATACCTCCCTTAAACCAGTCTTCCAGTTATAAAATCTAGAAAAGGGGGCGTTCTTATTTTTTTCGATTTTGAGAGGGAAAAAATTGGTCAATAGAATTTTGGTTCCCATTGACTAAGAATATCATATTCTTTTTTTGGATTAATATGAGAAGTAGGGAAAGTTTATTTTCCTGGGTATCACTTACCCACGGATACCCATCTCCTAGGTGAGTAAATAACTTTCCCACCCAGAGAGAAAGATTTCAACACTTAAATGGGACAAAAAGGCCCCATTTAATAATAGACTTTTATGGCTAAAATGGTCATTTTCTTTTTTACTTGGGAAATAAAAAAACATTGGTAAATACACTTACTTGGGTAAGTGTTTCCCAAGAAAAACTTACCCAAGTAACTGCATTTACTTGGGTAAGTAACTTACCAAAAAGAAAATGGAGCCTAACAAAAATCTCATATGGAGAAGCCATGGTTTTATAGGTACATAGTGTTCGCTCAGTCATTTAGAGTACATAAGACATTAAATTAATACCATATGGACGTTTATGATTAACTTGCAACTCATCGGTCGTCTGCGATGAACTCATGATGCATCGCACACCCGCGATAAACACACGATTTATCACACGATCGCGATAGAATTACACTCAACACAAGTCTAAAACAAATTCTAGTTAAACCTGTGATGAATTTTATACGCATTCAGTTCTGCGATGAACCCTAAACGCACGTGACTTTGCAATAAACCTTAGACACACACGGTCCGACAATGAACTCCGGAGGAGAGTGGTCTTACGATAAGCCCTGGACTGCTACGGAATCTCGGTTCGTTAAGAACCGAGCTTAAATATTGACAACACATGTAATTTTAAGTAACGTGCATAATAAGGCACCACGTAGGTTTAGTAAAAGGCTGCCTGCTACGCAATGACATCATTAATGCCACGACGGTTAAGTAAAGTGCGAAAGGCAGTAGCACACGTGGATTATGAGAATCCTCTGGTGAAAGGAAAATCAACCCTTAAGAGAATCTTCTTTGATTATTTTCTTAACATTCTCCCTTTTCTCCTTCTTCTTCTGCTCATTGGGTGTTGCAGCTGCAAGTAGCAAACCTCGAGGCTTTGCTCGAACTCTACTGCCGGAGTCTTTGGGGCTTAAGCGAGAGAAGATAACCCACCTTCACTTCTACTTTCATGACATTGTTAGTGTCCATAACCCGACGACCATCAAAGTTACAGAGGCAACATCTGTTGGATTTTAATCTCATAAGAAATTAAATCCAAGGGGTTTGATTGGTCAATTACATGAGAAATTGCACCTACACACTTGTTTGGAAAATCAGTTTTTCTCTTACAAAACACAGTTTTGAACTTGTACATTGGAAAATTATAAGCTTTGTATTCAGTATTTTATAGGAGCTGGTTTACACTCCTTAGAAATAGTAGAGATGGTGGTTTGATACCACGCAACGTTTGAAATTATGACTGTTCAAGGTGCCTTCTTTGGACCAGCACCTACCTTTTCTCCATACCTCTTCATAAACTATTTAAGGAGCATGAATTAGATTTCGAAAACACACATTTTCGAAATTCACTTTGTATCATGTATCCTATTTTTCGAGGTGAGAGAGATGCCGGTGGTCGGGGGCACTTGGCTTTTCCGGTTCGCTCATGGCTATGCTCAGGCACAGACCCACACTATTGACCTTAAAACCAAAAATGCAGTTGTGGAGTATAACGTTTTTGTAGTCCATTAATGAATTTTTAGCTTCGCTAGCTGTGTTTGTGTTATTGTTATGAGTGTGGGTCTGCAGTACATGTTGGATTTTAATCAGATAAGAGATTAAATCCAATGTGTTTGATTGGCCAATTATATCAGAAATTGCATATGCACATTCGTTTGGAAAATTAGCTTTTCTCTTACAAAACCCAGTTTTGAACTTATCCCACATTGGAAAATTATAAGCTCTGTTTTCAATATTTTAATAGGAGTTGATTTACACTCATTATAAATAGTAAAGGAGAGTATGGAGGTTTGATACCGCGCAATGTGCGCGCACACATGTAACCCAACAGCAAACTCAGTGAAACTGAGTGGGGGCAAACACTTTCAAACAGTACATTGTTTCAGTAAGCGTTAATTGAGCTAGATTATTTATATTATTTGTGGGCTTTGGAGTTTTTTTATTCAATAGAGAAATCTTTGAGGAGGCCAACTCCACAGCCACAAGTTTCAGTTACCCATCAAAACCCATAAACACAGTGGTAAGTTTCCGGATATCACTTTCAAATTCCACTTTTTTTAACGGATTTTAATTTTTGAATTCTGCATTTTTTAACGGATTTGGAATTCCAAGTTAAAATGATAAAAGATGCTCAGAGTTTCCCTTCTCTCTTTGAACTCCGCTGAATAAGGAACCTGGTTGGCACCGATCAATGAATTATGAACAACCCCAGCTATGAGTTTTTGGGCGGATATGGCCAGATTGAGAGGTTTAGAGATGCTGGTAGGATCTATAATTTACAAAATCCTCTCTGAACCCACCCCATTGACATCCCTACATAGAATATTTTTGCAATTGAAGTACTTCTTCCCCATCATCTTCTATGCCATCGACAATGGCTCCATGAAGACCGACGAGTACTACTTTCTCTCTGCTCTCCTCCGCCACCGCGACATGAGATAGAAGGACGAAGGTTAATTTAATTAACATCACAGACCCTTTAGAAGTATCATTCGATGAAAACAAAATGGTACGCGATCCCTTTCTTCTTCTGGTGAAGCCGCAAATGGGCTCACTCCGGCTCCTGAGTAACTGTGGTTCAACTTTCTAGACAGATGGGAAGGGACAAAGGCCAAAAGACTAGAAAAGAGATCGGCTTCTATCAGGGCAAATCTATGTCCACACCATTCTAACAGCCTTTTAGAATCTTGGGAATATCTCTCGAAGAATAAAGCATGCAAGTATGAAGATATTGTCAATGCAAGGCAGTAAAAGCAGCCCGGATGGGCAGTAAAAGCTCCCTGAGTTTTATGGTAGTCCTATAAACCTCCCTTGTGTTTTAACAACATTTGTTAAGTAAACCAATTTAATAAAGTATATCAAGTAACTAATAAAGTGCAATAAGTAAATTAACCTAAATAAGACAATTAAGTTAATTCATATAATTAAAAAAATTAATTTAATTAAGTAAATTAGGTCAACTAAGCAAATTTGTCGCAATTTTAACATCTTTGTTTATTGAAATTAAACAGAAGGTAAACCTACTCACGAGTTGGGCTGGACCCGGCTTTACCTTCTTCACTAGGCCCAAGCCCAAGCCCGACCTAACCATCAGGCCTAGATCTTGAGCCCGAGCCTGACCCTATAAAGCCTAGGCCCAAGCCTGAAGTTTGATCTGAACAGATGTTTTAAATATATTATTAATAAAATATTATATACTATATGAAATTTTATATTATATAGAACATAATACATTTTTTGCTACTAATATTATTATTTCATAATACTATACAATATATATCATCATTTTTATTATGTATATACTAATATATGTCAGGCTTGAGCTCGGGCCAGGCTTATTTGGGAAAGCTTGAGCCCCAGCCTGAAAAATAGTTGAGCCCAATGTTTTAAAGCCCAATCCCAAGCCTATGGGCTTAAAAGTTTGTCCAAGCCCATCATAGAATGGGCCAACACATTTAAGGGTTGTCCTACATAGATCAAAGTAATCTTAAGGGAAAATTCTAGATTAGTACCATGTACTTTGGGCCTAGTGCCACTTTGGTCTCCCAACTTTAAAATGTGACAATTCAGTATCCAAATTTTCAAAACGTAGTTAATAAGCCGTTAAGTGGTATCTAAAAAGACACAAACACCCTTCGAGTGTCATCTAATTTTCTTTATTAACCATCCAAATATTGACAAAAAATGAACAATCCCAATTCCTTGCCTCTTCTATTCAAGAGAGTTGGGGTCACCAGAATGTCCTTTTTGAATAAAGGACAAAAGGATTTGGGACTGTTCATTTTTGTCAATTTTTGGATGGTTAACAAAAAAAATTAGATGACACTCGAAGGACTTGCATATCTAGCACACATGTATCATGAATTGCAACAATTTTATAAATTCTTATAATATTATAAGGTTAAAATTATTACAATAATATTGTTGATATTAATATTATGATTAAAGATAATAATTTTTATAAATTAAATAATAAATAATTATAAAATAAGTAAAATACAACACTTAAAAGTAATATGCATTAAATAATTAAAAAGTTTACAAGCAAGGCTTTTATAATTTATCTGAATAATAAAAAAATGTTAATAGAATTAATATAGCTATAGTTTATAAATTAATAATAAAAACTGATGAAGCTTCAAAACATATAAAATGTTTTGCACTCTACATACATACAAAATAATACAAAAAACAAGGTTTTGCACCCTATATATTTGTATTTATACTCCTTCCAAACTGAACCTTGATGCCATTGGCGATGGCGGTCATCAAGTCATCTCTCGAACTTTACTTAAAGCCTCCATGGGGCTCAAGGAAGAGAAGATACCCAACATTTCTTCTGCTTCCATGACACTTTTCGTGGCCCTAACCAGTCTAACTGCGAACCGAGTTGTAGGAGCCATTACAAACAAATTAGCTTGGTTGTCTGGTTGAGAGTGGTTGTGGCTTGTGGTGGTTCTAGATAACCCTTCAAAGGAAACTCCAGAGGAGAGCTCCAAGATTGTGGCTTGTCATAAGAGCCCAAGAATGAACTTTGCCTTCAAAACAAATTCAACGAAACACGCTTATTATACTTGGACGAAATCCCTTCTTTTACGTTGTGTTTGGTTGCAATGCAAATAAATTTGTACTGATGCAAAACCATGTCAGTGCAGATAATTTGAATGTACATTCTGACCTATTTTTGTTTGATTGCAGTATAAATAAGTAAATTAAGACATGAAGCAGAATAAAGTAAATTTAAGATAAAATTAAACAAGAATTTGCATTCCTATGCATTTGTACTAGTGCAAATAAATTTGCACTGCAACCAAACACAACCTTAAGGTCATTTTTGGGGCCATATCTATACATCAAGGGATTTGATTTAAGTGGTGTGACATTGTCATGACAAAAGTAGTATGTATTCTTTTCCTTTCCAAGGTATCTTTCTCTGCCATTAACTGAGGGTGGCTTAATTGGAAACCGGATTCGGTCGGTGCAAGGTCGGTTCCAACAACCTTTATAGCCTTGCATTGGGAATATCTCCCCATGAAATAAAACAAAGAAGTACGGAGATGTTTCCAATGTAGGGCTATAAAGTTTGTTCAAACGGTGTTCGAACGGGTCTTGCACTTACTAAAGCCAATCTTGCTCAGTTGGCAATGTAGCTGGGATTTGTTCCATGTAGGGGTGGATTCGAGTCGAGCCGAGCCGAATAGTATCAGGCTCGAGCTTGGCTCGAGACTATTCTATAAGGCTCGAGCTCGGTTCGAGCTAGAACCTTGAGCTCAAGCTCGGCTCGTTTTATATTTTATAAAAATATTTATTATATATTTTATAAAAATAAAAATTATATATAAAAATATTTTATAATTAAAAATTAATAATTATAATAATTAATAATTATAATATTTTTATTATATATTATTTTCTATAATTTTATTATATATTATATATATTCGAGCTGGTTCGCGAGCCTCATGAGTCAAGCTCGGCTGAAACCGAGCCGAGCCGAGCTTTTCACGAGCCGAGCTCGAGCAGCTTGTGAAAAGCTGGGCTCGTTGCCACCCCTAGTTCCAAGAAAAATTTTTTATGAACATTAGCATGTAAAGAAGAAAAATCACCTTTAATCCATATGGAAAAGACGAAATGGATTAGACATTTTTTTGCCTTGAGAAGAGGATAAGATGGGTGATAAGGGGTAATACTTGGCTCTTACCAAGCTCTTGATTTTCATGTCTAAACCCCAAAATCTAGACTCTAAACTCCTGCAACTTAAACCCTAAACTCTTAAGTTCTTAAACCCTAAAATTATTATGTAAAATGCCTTTGGTTGGACATATATCCTCTAATCTGGTATAATACGAGCTAAATATTTTTCAGAATTAAGTGGGTTGTTGTGCAAGTTAGGTGGCGTTTGATAAATCTGAAAATTCAGATCTAAAAAGTTAAAAAGATATTAAAAGTGTTTGGAATTTGAAAAGAGGCATAGATGCTTTTCTACTTTTTAGAGGATCTGAATCCATAAGTTTGTTTGTGTTGGATCAACCCTTTACCATCTGAAATTTACTGATTTTACTATTTTACCCCTAAAACATACTATTTGGAAATGTTGAGTTCAATTTGCATTATCTCATAAAAAATAATTTTCATCCTCAAAATAATATTGAAACAATACAAATAAAAAATAATAAATTAATAATTTACACAAATAAAAATTAAAATAATTTTTAAAAATTAATGAAATAATTAAAAATTACTAGTTAATAAAAATAATTAATAAATAAAATAAATAAATTTAACAAAAAATAATTAATGTTTAATAAAAATGTAAAATTATTTATAATTAATAATTAATAAAAATGTAAAATTATTTATAATTAATAATTAATAAAAATATTAATATTATTATTCACTGAACCACTGCTGCTGCATGTTGCAGCGGTAGTGGTAGTGGTGGGAAGACAAGGGAGGGAGGGGGAGAGAGGGAGAGAGAGAGAGAGAACCGACAGGGGAGAGAGAGGTAGAGAGATGTTGCTGCAACTTGTAGTGGCGATGGCGAGAAGATAGGGCCGAGAGAGAGAGAGAGAGAGAGAGAGAGAGAGAGGGGGGGGGGAGAAGAGAATTGGGAAGAGAGGGGGAAAGAGAGAGAGGGAGCGAGAGAGAGAACCGAGAAGACAGGGGGAGAGAGAGCTGTTGCTGCAATTTGCAGTAGTGGTGGCGGGAAGACAGGGCTGAGAGAGAGAGAGAGAGAGAGAGAGAGAGAGGGAGAGAGAGAGAGATGCTGCTACAAGTTGTAGCGACGGTGGTGGGAAGTGGGAAGACAGGGAAAGAGAGCAAGAGAGAGAGAGAGAGAGAGAGAGAAACAAACGAGTCTGAGCGTGCGAGAAGACAGGGGTAGCGTGTGTCATTTCCAAAATATTGTAAGAGCAACTTTGACCTTGCACCGGCTCTAAATGTGTCTGAGTGCGTTAAGAATCGGCCCAAGGTCTATATTTTCAGATCTGAAAATAAGATTCACATCAAGTTTAAGAGGTAAAACCAAACAAATGTGAGGTCTAAAAAGCAACATTTTCAGATTCAGACATCTGAAAAGTGCAATCAAATGACCCCTTAGCCATGTCCAAATGGAGATTTTTCTTATTTTTTGGTAGTGGATTTTTGTGACATGGGTTGGGCCTGGCCCAGTAAACTCTGGCTTGATTCAATCGGGTATTGGTCCTAGTTTACCTAAAAATGGATTTAGCTTGTTGTTTGCCCACAAACTTGCAATCTGGAGAGAGAGAGAATCCTATTTTGGATGGAAATGACTTATTTATATATATATATATTTTTTTCCTTAGATGATGAAGTTTCTCGAATCTTCTTATACCTGGGCCAAGTCAGAAAGGGTAACTGCCCATCTACCGGACGAAATTCACACATACTCCTATAACTTGTGCTAAATTGCTGTTCTGTAACAAAAATTAATCATTAGACCAGACCGATTAAGTTTCGGTTCAGGATGGTTTAAACCAGGTCTGTGGCAATTCACACATACTCTTACACCTGCACCAACCCAAACTGAGTCTAGCATATCTTATGTAATTTATGAATGCTATTGCATATGCATTGTCAAGAACTATAATCAGGTTGGATTGGGATTGGACTCGCTTATATTTGAATCCGATCTTATTTGTATCCAAACTTAAACTTGTGAACCTTTAATGAAAATATGGTATTTAAATTAATTTTATTAATAAGTATATGTTGATTTTATATAGTCATATACATATACATACTAATGATTCAATTAAATTGGGGTTGATGGTGCGTGATCTAGTCACTCTCTGTTGGAAGGCAGTTCGGACGTCGGATTAGTTACGTGGTCGGGTCGAACTGCAAGGCAAGAAGATTAGAGTGATCCGGAGTGCTTTATCCAATGTGGGCACTCTAATGCTTAATTTAGCAAAAGAGATTTGAGAGAGCTGATAGCTTTAGGATGATAGAATGCAAGAGCTAAATCACACGTACCTTGTGAGGCTGGAGGTGAAGCCTTTATATAGGCAAGCTGCTGTGGGCCTCACAATGCGTGTCCGAAATTACCAGCCCATCTAATCCGAAATCAGTTCCACACCCGAAGTTGGACTCCGAATAAGCTGACAAGGCTTATCTAGGTCCATCCGATTCGAATTGGGTAGAGATAAGATCTGTTGACATGCGCCATGATCACGAAGAGATCGAAAACAGCTGGCTTGCTTCTAAAAAGAGGCTATATGGCATCTTGACAGGTCGGTAAATGTGACAAGCAGTTTGCATCTCGGTCTAACCGATTGATCCGAGATAACTAGAACTAATAAGGTATGTAAGGATGTTGAAGTGTAGCCAAGTCATTGCATCATTCCGCATATCATCACATCATTGAACGAGCCAAACTATCCATGATGAGGAGTGATTCCATATCCAACCCCAATTTAAAAAAGGATCTAATTTTTTGAAATCGAAAGTCCGTTTAATTGAATCCAAATCAGCACCTCAACTACCAGTCTTTGGCCACTTTTCAAGTCTATCATCAAATGTTTGTGATGGGAATTGGGAAAAATCAAGTCTGATGTTACATAAAGCTTCCAACCAGTCTTCATGCTAATGTTATTAAAACCTCATGTAGATTACATAAATTAACATTTCAAACAGACTTGAGTCCAAAACAAGGTTCAAAACAATGTTTTAAAAATTGAACAGCAACCAGAATCATTATTGAACAGCAACCAGAATAATTTTGGCCACCGATTTCTCAGTTAGCGGTTCAACAGTTCGATTTGAAACCAGTGCAACTGTCTACGGGTTTGACTAACTGGTTCAACAGTTTAATTCTGATTCTTGGGTAGACGAGTTCATTCGTTTCTGCCATTTGCAGAAGTCATCAGTAGCGATGGATGGCAAATTTTAATGTCTAGAGTATGATGCAGGGGAAGCCTTAAAACTAGGGTGGATTGGGTTTGAGTGCTGATTTAAAAATGAAAACCCAACCCATCCACTAACTGACCACACCGATTAATAAATAATAACTTATGTAAATGGGTTAATGGGTTGCAAACCAAATCTAACCCACCACCAAGCAAGGTTCAAAATATTGATATGTTCAATATGTTGGTAGGGGCGTATCAGGTGATATCGATACTGTTTTTTATACTTTTTTATTTTTTTCAAAACCGGTTCAAGGCTCTTTCACCATTGAACTGGTCAAAAATCCGATACACTCACTATAAGGACATATCGGAAAGGTCCCAGAACAAGACGTATTAGTCAATACAGGCCGATACATGTTGATACTTTAAACCTTGTCACCAAGGATCAAAATTAATATAGGCATATCAAATTGTATCTTGACTGTACTTTTTTTGTAGGTTTCTTTTTAAACTGGTTCAGGGGATCGGTTTAAGGCCTATCTACCCCCAAAACTAAGTGAGATATTGAAATATTCAATACAAAGGCCTATTGAAAGGTTACCGATATGGTTAGTATCGTCCATATGTTCTGATACGTTGCCATATTTTGATCAACAAGATATTAGAGAGTAGGAGAAAAGGGCAAAAACCAAATGTTGTAGATAGCAGATGTAATGTGTGGCTCATGACTTTTAATTTAGGCTTAATTTGGAAACATATAAATACAAATATTTATATTGCAAATACAGGTTTAGCAATACAAAATATTAGGCTTTGCACTGTACCTTCCAAACTAAATCTTAGGCTGTATTTGGTTGCAATGCACATACTGATGTAAAACTATAGCAGTGCAAATGATTTGAATGTAAATTTTGACCTATTTTTTTTTTTAAATTTAGATTATTTTGTTTGATTGCAGTATAAATGAAGTAAATTAAGAAATAAAGCAAAATAAAGTAAAACCTAAAACAAAATTAGATGAGAATTTTTATTTATTTGCACTCCCATGCATTTGTACTAGTGCAAATAAAATTGCACTAAAACCAAACGCAGTTGGCTCTTTTTGGAAAGAATACAAATATTAATATGTACAGTACAAATACATACAAAATAATAAAAAAATACAAGGTTTTGAGCTCTATATATTTGTATTTGTACTCCTTCCAATTTGGGCCTATGTACAGTACAAATACATATAAAATATTATAAAATACATGGTTTTGCACTCTATATATTTGTATTTGTATTCATTCCAAAGTGAGCCTTAAGAGTACAAATACAAATATGTACAGTACAAACAATACAATATATAATGTTTTACACTACATATTCATCATATTTGTACTCCTTCCAAAGTAAAATTTAAGGCTCTGTTTGGTTGCAATGCAATTTTATTTGCACTAGTGCAAATGCATAGAAGTTCAAATGAAAAAAATGCAAAATCTCATTTAATTTTATTATGGGTTTTACTTTATTCTACTTCATGCCTTAATTTATTTCATTTATACTGCAATCAAACAAAATAATTTAAAATTTGAAGCAAAATAGATCAGAATTTATACTCAAATCATTTGCAACTAAACACAGCCTTTAAGTACAATTCATGCATTCACTAAACTAGTCTCCGATTCCAAAATTTATGGGCAAAAATCTCATATGGGACACCATGGTTCTTCTGTTAATTCGCAAGGAAACGAGAAGAATGAGAAACCAGCTGATTCTTTAATGAAAGCCAAAACCGAAAAGCTGGAGGGTGAGAATGAGAAACAGAATCTGGCTAATGGAGACCAATATTCCCTCCTTTATTAAAGCAATGTAGGTGGTGTTTGGACGTGCACTTGGACGGTACCAATTTTATAGCAAAAATCAATGATGAGACTCTTGTAGTTGCCGACGAGAGCTGAAGTAAAGCTAAAGCGTGACGATAAAAACCCCATTGAGGATAATTGGATAAGTAGACTGCACTCCCCCTCAGATCGACCTTTTCATCACCTATCTTCTTCCATGAAACTACTTGTGATCGAGGCCCAAACAACACGAAAATTATTTAATTTGTTCAGAAATCCATGGACAATTAAGAAGACCCATTTATAAACAAGAAGCTCAATCGATCAATTTGTCATTCCATTTCTTTTGCAGCTATAGACTCCATCCCCTTCTGTCGCCATGGCCAAGTCCTTCTCTTCTTTCATTATTTTCTTAACCTTTCCCCTTCTTCTTCTTCTTCTTCTTCTTCTTTTCATTAGGCCTCGCAGCTGCAAGTAGCAAACCTCGTGGCTTTGTTCGAACTCTCTTGCCGGAGTCCATGGGGCTTAAGCGAGAAAAGATAACCCACCTTCACTTCTACTTTCATGACATTGTTAGTGGCCGCAACCCGACGGCCATCCAAGTTGCAGCGGCAGCATCAACCAACAGATCACTGACAAGGTTTGGCTTGGTGGTAGTGCTCGATGATATCTTGACTGAAACTCCAGAGCTGACCTCAAGGCAAGTTGGAAGAGCTCAGGGGATGTGCAGCTTCGCATCACAAGGTGATTTGAGCTTGTTAATGGTCTTGAACTATGCCTTCACTCATGGGAAATACAACGGAAACACACTCAGCATCCTTGGAAGGAACTCTGTACTTTCCGAGGTGAGAGAGAAGCCGGTGGTCGGAGGGAGTGGGCTTTTCAGGTTCGCTCGTGGCTATGCTCAGGCAAAGACTCACACTCTTGACCCTAAAACCGGAAATGCAGTTGTGGAGTATAACGTTTTTGTAGTCCATTATTGAGTTTGAGCCTCAATAATACATAGAAACCACGTATTCGTTTTCTTCTGATTTCAGATAAGCGTTAATGGAGATGATCGATTTGTATTATTTGTGGGATTTGAATCTTTTTATTCAACAGAGAAAACTTAAATTTGGCGTTTGGCTTGGCTTTGTCTTCTCCTTAATAAAGAAATTGAGGAGGCTGATTCCGAGTTAAAATATTAAAAACTTTCAGAATTTCCCTTCTCTCTCTGACTCCTGTGTCAAAAAGAGAACACAGAATTTCCCTTCCTCTGGTTCTAAACCCATAAGTCTGCGTTTGGAAACAATGCAAATGGAGTGTAAATTCTGGTTCAGGATAAATTTGCACTCTGGTTCATTTTTGCCTGTGTTTGACAATGTTATATTTTTGTATTGACAAATGACAAACCAATGCATATTTACATTGATAATAAGATATAAAAATATATTAATAAAAAAGAAATAAATTTGTATTCAAGTGGGATTTTGATAAAAAAAAAAACATATGCTTTATTAGAATTTCTGTTTGCATCCATTACAGCTAAAAGTCTGTTTGATAAGAAGATAAATTTGTCAATGCAAAATTAATCTAACTTTATAATTTATATGAACCCTTTTACATTCTACATATTTGCATTCACACATATTTACATCATTTTCAAACACAGCCTAAAAAATGGTCTCTCTGTTTTTGGCCTTTCACACAACTGACTGAGGCTTCAAACATCATTTATTCCTCAGTAAGGCTATTTTGTCAATGAACATACATCTCAAGATCAGCCATATAAAGCCTCCTAGGTTCCTGTAATTTGCCATTAATCCCATTTTCAAAGATGAGTGAAACCCTTTACTGAAAGACTTTTGGCAAAGAAACATGCCTAACCATGTCTTTTAACTATTTATATATGTCTTGGTTGGTGCAGAGAAATTTCTATGACAGCTCTTGGAAAGCTCTAACTGCACAAAGAAATTCGTCTGGATTGGGGCCCAGCCTGACCCTCTCTGAGTGCAAGGTTCAAAATATGGCAACAGGTGGGTATCCACCAATATTCTAAATGAGAGTTAGGTTATTCAATTCTTTTTTAACCTTAATAGCTGATGATGTGACATTCCTCACTCAAATTAATAAAATGAAAAAAGAAAAGTGTTTTCCACAAAAATTTAGCATATCAAGAGTAATCAAGTATGGAACGGGATTATTTGTCAACTTTCCAAGTTTTCACAGCACCCCAGTTCTAGAAACTCTTATTTCTGAATCCTGGAAAGGAAAAATAGAAGATCAATTAGGTGACAATTTGCTAGTTGGTATGGTGTCTGGCTGGTTGTGGTGGAGACTTGCGATTGAGTCCTGCCTACACCAGGAGGGTTGGTGGGTTATGGGTTTAGGGGATGGGGGTAACCCATCCCCCAAAAAGATAATTAAAGTGTTCTGTTGAACTTCCTGATTATCCCATCCTATAGATGCATTTCCATAAACCAGATTAGTTGTTCTGTTAAGTTAGGAATAGAATGAAGAGAACATAAAATTAAACTGATTCCTTTAACTCTAAACTAATTAAATAATTTGCCACAAAGATTCCTAAATTTCTTATACTTTTATTCTTCACTAGCTAGACAATCCTCTAGTACATCCACCTAGCTCCTTTAGCACAGTCAGTCTTGGGTGCTTAATTAATTTTGAGATAATAGCATATAAGGACAATCCTCTAGTACATCCACCTAGCTCCTTTAGCACAGTCAGTGTTGGGTGCTTAATTAATTTTGAGATAATAGCATATAAGGGCAATTTTTGGGCTCTAATATCAGTAAAAGTAATATTTAAAAAAAAATTAAAAATAGGGTAACTTTTGAAAAATAATATCAATAAAGGGCAGAATCACTGTTCATCCTCTTCCTCTTGCAGTCTACTCACCAGCGTCGCCGCCTCCGACAACGCCTCCACCCACCTCCGCCTCCGCTTCTGGCAGCATTGCCGGAGGTGGGCAGAGGCAGAGGCGGCGGCGCTGGTGGTTATTTCTCTGCCCAACACCGCCACCTCCGCCCACCAGCGCCGAGCCGCCGACGCTGCCTCTGTCTCCACCCACCTCCAGCAACATTGTCGGAGGCGGAGGCAGAGGTGGGCGGCAGTGGCGGCATTGGGCAGAGAAATAACCACCAGCGCCGCTGCTGCCGCCTCTGCCTCCGTCTACCTCTGGCAACATTGCCGGAGGCAGAGATAAGTGAAGGCATTGCCGGAGGTGGCAGCAGACGGTGGCGGCACTGGTGAATAGATTGCAAGAGGAAGAAGATGATCAGTGATTTTGCCCTTTATTGATATTATTTTTCCAAAATTATCCTATTTTTTAAATTATTTTAAAAATATTACTTTTACTAATATTAGACCCCAAATGTTGCCTTTATATGGGCCAACCCCTACCCCTTTTCTGACGCCATAAGGCAAAGAATAATGAAATCCTGAGCATCATAACTTGTCGTTCAGCACCAGTGACCAGAGAAAATAAGGTGTGAGACCACCCCTTAAAAAGAACCAGTGAGGCAGTGCTTGGATACCACTCAAACCTGTAACTGTTCCACTAACACTCTTAATAATTAAGTTGTAATCATACCGCAGACGGATTATCTTCCAAGCAAAATCTCATGGACGGATTCATCTGGTGGTGGGATTTTGCTTAAAGTGGCCACGCGTTTTACTTTAGAACTACTTTTTCCTGAGTTCTTTTTAGGGGAAAGACCAGTGACCAACTCCTTTTTCAGAAGTTCTGAGCTTTGAAATACAGGCACAGAGAGAGAGAGAGAGCAATCTCCAACTTTGTTGTTTTGCCTCGTCTAAACCCTTTTGATTTGATTTGAACTCATGGGTAGTAGTCTCTTCAAGTCTGTTTTTCCGTTCATCGTTTTCTTCTTCGTCTTGGCCATTTCTGAAGGAAAGCCTCATGGATTCTCTAGAGTACTCAAGAAAGAGAAGTTAAGTCACTTCCGCTTGTATTGGCATGACATCGTCGGTGGTTCCAATCCGTCAGCCGTCCAGGTCGCAGCAGCGCCGACTACAAACACGTCGGCCACCTTGTTTGGCACAGTGATGGTGATTGATGATGCATTGACAGAAGGACCCGAGCTGAGCTCGAAGCTTGTTGGACGAGCGCAGGGGTTCTACACCTTGTCGTCACAGAGTGAGGTGGGCTTATTAATGTCCATGAACTTTGCTTTCATGGAAGGGAAGTATAACGGAAGCACCATCACCATTTTAGGGAGGAATGCAGTGTTCACAAAGGTGAGAGAGATGCCGGTGATAGGTGGAAGTGGACTGTTCCGGTTTGCTAGGGGCTATGTTCAGGCTAGGACTCACACTTTCAATCTTAAAACAGGAGATGCCACTGTTGAGTATAATATCTATGTCCTCCATTATTGATCTTCTTTTTCTAGCCTTGTTTTCTCTGTTTGTTCTCACATTTGTAGCAGTGGGGGAGGACATATCCTCACATCCTTTCTCTCTTTCACTCATGTGAAATATTAAAAGTAAAAAAAAAAAAAAATAATAAAGTTTTTAAGTTAGATATCTTTATTTTCCATCATAGAGTTTTATAGATCTCATCCTTACAACCGGTCCCCCTGTTGATATCTCTAAATTTATATTTGGAAAGACATTATTCGAAATTATATTCTAGATTCCTTTTCTTGTTCATCTTATCTTTATCACAAATTTCATGATATTATTCAACCATAAATCCCCCTCCACCCAAAACGTCAAAGACTTAATTTCAAAACATCTCCCATGCACATAATTAATTAATCAAAACATCTATTTTTCTTCAAACATGTCTGTTTTTAAAGCATCAAAAACATCTATTTCAATTATAAAACTACTTAATTACCTCAAATAGTTTATTTATCTTTTTTCCCTAGGCCTAAATAACATGGGGTAAATTGATCTTGTTCTGTAAAAGTCTAAAGAAACTATTGCTCATTCCCATCGGTTATCATCTTTTCTCTTTTTTTATTAATTTAATGTAGATTTGTTTCATGCATTGTCCCTATTCAATAATAGAATGTAACATGAAAAAACATCTGACCTGATTTTTTGGTTATCTCAATCAGTTCAAAATTTGAAATTATTTTTTAACTTGGTGATTTATCTCATTCCAAGTACTTGATTTATGTACTTAAGCTATATAAAAATAAATAAATTTGCAGTTCAATAATTAAAAAAGGAAAAAATATATTTTCTACTGTTTTATATGCAAAAGAAATACAAAATATATAAAAACTTTGGTGAATTGATGTTTACTTCATACTTTTTTCCTTAAAAAAGGCTTTTTTTTAATAGCAGATCATGGGTCACCACTAGGCACTAGTATATACAATAAAAAGAGGAGTGTCTGTGGAGGCCAAGGGTCTCTCACCACAGTCCTCACACTAAGTCTTCCTTTCTCTCATTCTTCACACATGTGAAATATTAAAAATCCTTTTACATCTCCTCATAAACCTAAAATCCCTCTTATGTCTTAATTTTCTCTATATTAAAATCTATCATTATCCTTCTCTAATAAAATTGTTCTTAATTCTCCCCCCTCTCTTCAATAGTCAATGTTTATAACATTTCTTCTCCCCCATTAGATCTCTTATTTCTTATTAAGGCCTCGTTTGTTTTCACTTGGATATGTGAATTTACCTGGGCAAGTATTTTTGAGATAAAATTTGTCCAGGTAAGATAGGTTCTAGCAATTCTTGTGTGATACAAGTTACTTGAGTAAAGGGAAACCTAGGAGGGAGGGGGCGTTATTTTAGCACGGATAAGTTGCTTGCCCACCCTCTAGGAGGGTATTAGTTACCTGAGTAAATGGTACTCTTTGGAATCATCGTTTATCGTGGAACCCAATATTACAGCAAATGAATACCCGATTAACCAACTTACCCCTACTAAATATCGGCAACCGAACATGGCCTAAATATCTTTGAAACTCTTTTGCCTCTTTCTAATAAAACATGGATATAAATAAGATGGATTGTGTAGGGTTAAGAGCCAACCCTAGACTAACCTTGAATATGAACCTTAATTTGAAACCAAATTGATGTAAAATTTTAAATTTACCAAGCCAAACCTATCCAAACTCTATTCAACCCCATATATTTTTCATGGATTTGCTTGCTAATATCCAAAGAATATAAAACTCTCCTTGAACCTCTTAATAACCCGACCCCAAGAAAATGAAAATACATCAAAACTTCATCACCTATTTAACTCAAATACATGGAACACCAACTTCATTTTCAATGATGCGGTTAGGAATTCTAGTCATCTACTTTAAATTAATTAAGGGGCAATACTCATAGATAGAAATTGTTCCAGGTGCTAAGTTTTGGTCATGTATGGCATCTTTGGCAAAGGTATTAAACATCGAATATTGCCATTTATCCTAAACCCCATAATTTGAACCTAAGTATGACAGCTCCATACACATGGACCTTCTATATCAGGCCGATGCATGTGCCTTATTATGATTGGTCCATTATTAGAAGATTCCAAGTGGTTGATAACCCTAACCTAGGTTATGATTATATGGAGACTAAATCAGCCCCCCACAACGTCCCACAGCACATCCTGTTGTGTATTGGGATTATCTCCCAATGATAATTTAAGAAATGATGATATCATCATCGGGAGATGTTTTCTATACATCAAAATATCTACAATGCTTTTACTATTTGTTACCACTAACAATAAGTTCACCTCTTCCTTATATTAGGGTTGTTCATCAAAAACAAAAAAACCCAACTAAACTGACAAAATTGAATCGAAAGTTTTAGTTAATTGAACTGACCCGATGAAATGATCAATTCTGTATATTTGAAAGTCGAAAGTACTGGTTTGATTTCAGTTAACCAATATGAATATTAGTTTTGATTTGATTTTGATTCATGGTTTTCCAAAAGTCAATAATGCCAATTTAGTTTGGAAAATAGGCTTATGGTTCGGTTAACTAGAGAGTGAGCACCCCTACACCTTGAATTATCTCAAGCAAGGTAGTACTTTTGATCCCATAGCCATTGTTTATTTTAAGTGGGCTCTCTACAATTTTTATTCATTAACTTCTATAGAAATTAAATATCATTTTCATACTTACCCATAGGATACTACAGTTGTACATTGGTAACATCTTCCCATAATGGTTACATGTAAATAGAGAAGACACCTCCCAATATACAGCTCTAATGTCTAGGTACGGGTAGGAGATCCCGATCTTGCTTAAAACCTCTTAGAGATTACGTGTCCGTTTGGTGTATTTTTCACACAGTCTTTTGACTGTTTACAAGCCAGGAAGACCGAATCGGCCTATTCTCGTTTGGCATGTGAAAGATCTTGCTGCCAAAAGACACGACACTGAAAAGATGCGAGAAACCTATTTTGAGCTGAATTTGAGAAGCTCCAAATGAAGTTTCTCGAGTCTTTTTGCAATTGCACTAGGCATATTTATTTTTCATACTTTCCAAATGGAGCAATAGATGCATTTTCATAAACAAAATTAGCACCCCTCACTTTAATTTGCAATTTAGCCCAGTTTCTAGGGGTGCTCACGGTTTGGTTAACCAAACCGTGGGGCTTTTATTGTAACCGAACCATTAATACCAGTTTTTAGAAAATTGGTAACCAAAACCAATCGGTTAACCTGTTGATCGGTTCAGTTCATTGATTTTTTTAATTTTTACAATATATATTATAAAAATATATATAAATATATAATAAAAAATTGAAAAAATATATAAAATATTATATTTTAAATAATAAATAATATATCATATATTATAAACATGTATATATAATGCATATTTATTAATTTATAATATATAAAATATATAAAATATATAATATACATAAGTATATATATTTATAGAAATATATCCGGTTGGTTCTGTTAACTACAGTTTTCTAAATAAATTAACTGAAACCAAACCGATACCTTTAGTTTTTAAAAACATCGAACCAAAACTGAACCAATCGTTACAGTTAACCGATTTTCCGATTCGGTCAATTTGGTTTTTCCATTTTTTTTGCTCACCCCTACCAGTTTCATGCTTATATTCTAAAAGATACGTATAGAGGGGCTTATTTCGAGCATATGACAGGTTCTTTTAGGATGAAAAATTGTTATGTGAAGATAGGAATAGAATGAAGAGAAGAAATTAAATCAAAACTGACTCCTTAACTCTAAATTAATTAAATAATTTACCACCTTAAATAAGTGCTTATTCCAATAAACTCTTAATAACACGCACTTCCAAATATGAGCATAGACTTTATACATTTAGAAAAATAGGGTCTAAACCAAATCCCACTTAACGAACCAGTTTCCAAACCAAGAATATCTAATAACGGCTGGATATACTTTAGTCACTTGGATACCACTCAAACCTGATCCACTGAGTCACTAGCAGTCCCCCCTAAAAACTTAGCTGCAATAATACTTCTATCTTCCATGTACATTCTCATGGAGGGATCTATCTAGTGGTGGGTCTCTCTCTCAGATATCGAACAAGTTTCAAGTTTTTTTCTTTTTGTGAAAAAAAACTTTGAATCTATTTGGTTCATGAGAATATGGGTCCATTCTAATTCCAACTAGGTTGCATGGAATTCGAATCATATTCTCATTCTGTGGAATGGTATATTATCAAGAATTTAGATTCCAATTCTGATTCCGACTGCCAAACAAACGGACCCCTATGCAAACAGGGGATCAAGGTTGTGATCCTACCTTATTTTACTGGTACTGTAGCTTGGTTCCCGGTACCCTATAATAATAATAATAATAATAATAATAATAATAATATTATTATTATTATTATTATTATTATTATTATAATAGTTCCCTGTTAGCTTAAAGTAATCACGCGTTTTCCTATGGACCTACTTTCTACTATTTTTTTTTTCTTTTTTGGAAAAAGACCAGCGACCAACTCCTTTTCCAGAAGTTCTTCTGAACTTCAAAAAAATACAGAAATGCAGGCAGAGAGACCATTTTCCAACTCTGTTGCTTGGCCTCGTCTAAACCCTTTTGATTTGATCTCATGGCTAGCAGTCTGTTCAAGTCTGTTCTCCCGTTCATCATTTTCTTCTTCATCTTGGCCATTGCTGGAGGAAAACCTCATGGATTCTCTAGAGTCCTAAGTCCAGCAGCACTAGGACTCAAGAAGGAGAAGTTGAGCCACTTCCGAGTGTACTGGCATGACGTCGTCAGTGGTTCCAATCCGTCAGCCGTCCAGGTCGCCGCAGCACCGACTACAAACACGTCGGCCACCTTGTTTGGCACAGTGTTTGTGATTGATGATGCATTGACAGAAGGACCCGAGTTGAGCTCTAAGCTTGTCGGACGAGCGCAGGGGTTCTACACCTTGTCGTCACAGAGTGAGGTGGGCTTATTAATGGCCATGAACTTTGCTTTCATGGAAGGGAAGTATAACGGAAGCACCATCACCATTTTAGGGAGGAATGCAGTGTTCACAAAGGTGAGAGAGATGCCGGTGATAGGTGGAAGTGGGCTGTTCCGGTTTGCTAGGGGCTATGTTCAGGCCAGGACTCATACTTTCAATCCTAAAACAGGAGATGCCACCGTTGAGTATAATATCTATGTCCTCCATTATTGATCTTCTTTGTTTCTCTCTTTGTTCCCACATTTGTATTTGCACTATTTCCAGCAGGACAATTTGTGCCTTAAGACTGTATTTTTATGAAATTACTTTATCAATGAAAGCTGCTGAAACTTGCTTATTAATAAATGGCAGCAATTGGATCATAAATAGCCTAGACTTTCTCAGTTTTCATAAATTGCTGATCATTTTGTTTTTCCATTTTATGTCCGATTCTTTCCAAGAATTTGCTTTAGGAGTTGGGTTCGTGTTTCAATAATCAGATTCTGAAAAAAAAAGGGCCTCTGTTCCTTGCACCCATTAGACGAATGAGTCTCCTTCAAAGGTCAAAACAAAGATCAATTTGTCAGAAACAGAAAGCATTTCATATTCAGAGCTGTCAAACAGCTTGGAGCCTGTAATTACTTATTCGCATGTATTCCATATTCAGACGACCGGAGCTCAACATGGGAATTCAATACATGGTGAGCTATGGGGAGCCGGCAAACAAACACCCAAGAGACTCCCGGCTGTTTACTGATCAAATGACACCGACGGCCAAATTGGGTGTCGGTGTCCTGTCAACATGGGAGTCCGGATCTGCAGTCAAATAGCTCTTTTTGAAATTTCTGAATGGGAGAAAGTCAGGAATAGCGTCAACGAGACACTTGTAAGAGCCCCAAGAAAAGAAGAAGAAGGCATCTCCACCTCCGGCGAGTAATGGTGTGTAGTCTGAGAATTATGACAAAGACCAATTCCCAGCTGAAACTCCCATGCCCAATCTGTCTCAATTCAGGCCAGAACTTGCTTGTTTGGCTGGGCAAACCATCCGCTTGTCTTGCAGGAATCGGAATGTCGAACCATTTGGTTGGGTGGAATCGGAATCTATTCCTGGTGGAATGGCATTCCCTCCCCTCCCTTGCGAATGAAGATCCATTCCAATCAATTCTGATTCCACTCCGATTCTTGGCCTGAACCAAACAAACAAGGGAAATATACCATTCTGGAGGATTTCAAGTCCAATTCTTACAAGCAAACCAAACCCCAGTCCAAACTAGTGAAAGAGGGGGTGTCTAACATTAATTAGATGGGTCAGCTCATATGTAATATTGTCAGTATCATAAATCAAAAGAAAAATAAATGAAGTGGTAAAAAAAATAGGAACAATGTTCATAGTATCCATGCCTTTGACAGTGAATATCTATCAAATTGTCATTGTTTAAACTTACAGATGTTCTTAATACATAATAATTAGGGTCCGTTTGGTTCGCAGTAATAGGGGTCTGAAATCGAAATCGGAATGGTCCATGCATTTGGTTGGGCGGAATCAGAATCGATTCCCATTTCGGACGGAATGGCAATCCCCCATTTTCGGAAATGGGCCATTCCTGACCCACCCCCCGGAATCGGAATGTCATTCCCGCTCTTTCACGTAAAAAAATCAAAATGACAAAAAAACCCTCAAACCTCTCCCTACCCGATTCCAACTTTCAGAACCGAAACTCCGGCGACTGTAACAACAAGGTAAATCACCGTTGATTTTTTCTCTCCTATTTCCTATTCTTCTTCTTCCTCTCCTTCTCTCTCTCACACTTTATTTTTTTCATTACTCCCCAGTTTTTTCACTGCAAACCCGACCAGACCATAGCAAGGTAAGTTTTATTTTGAAGCTGATTCATGATCCCTTAAATTAGAGGATGAAACAGATTTTGTATTGCAATTTGGCAAGTTAAATTCCTTTTCTCATTTTTTCTACTTTCGAGAGGTAAAATCTCTGAAAATTCCGCTCGTTCTATTTAATAGGCTGAACTATATAGAGCTCAAAAGGTAGTTTCCTCTTCTTCTCTCCTATCTTCTTCTTTCTTTTTTCCTTCTATTTTCTGCTATTATTCTAATCAAATTATACCATATTTATAGCCATTAGTTGCTTACCTTCTTTGATGAGATGTCCTGATGCCCATGGACCTGAAACATTTGAAGAGAGCCATTATATGAGAAGTTCACCTTTCTCGAAGAAGGAAAAATTATATAAACTGGGATATAGTATATATAATAGGGCTTTGACTGTATTGATTAGAATAGGGATGGCATATGGGTGCATTCAGGCTTAAAATAGAGAGAGCAGATACAAGCATTTCAAAGCTGCTGCTTATGGAGGTATAGAAGCTATGGTTTGTAAGGAAAAATCTAGGCATTCCATGAAAAAACAGTGGTATCTGGTAGGTGCCATGTTTAAAGATGGCTGCTGCTAAAATTCAAGAAAACATAAGGGTGATTTTATGTATATTAATTTTCTTTTCCAAATTTTAGAGCTAAAAATGTGATACTATAATCTTGTCATTTTCACTTGCACAGCCTTATGGTTTACTATTCCAATGGTGGATCCTAGTAACCTGTATATATGTATTATGTGGTAAGTTACAGGGTACCAGGTTGAAGTATATTGAAATATGGGGGCACCAAAATCACAACCTCCTCTTAACCTCCTTCGTTAGCTCATAGTTGGGGACTTGTGCTTTTGGTCAATTGTCACATATATTAGAGCACTTATCTTCTTCCAACACTCCAAAGAAGTTAAGTTGTTCTAAAGGCGGACCAAACATCTGGAAGAGGAATAGGGAGATGACACAGAACAGATAACACTCCACTGGGGATGCTTTTCAAATTTCAACTAACTTGTCTTTCCTTGACATAGGGAGAGAGATTGATTTATGGAGAGAGGGTACTTTGTTTCCTAGAAAAGAAATCTGAGAAATTCCACTAGTTTGTGCCTTAGATATGCAGCCTTGAATTAGTCAAATGCTGTTAATCAAGAGTTGAAGTTAGACTTGCAATATTTCTATGAGAATATGAACTTGGATGGATTGCTTGTCAGTCAATGTAAGAGGTTTGTTTGGATGGTTTTAGTTGTTAGAAGGAAGAAATGAGCAAGTGTCCAAGATGAAGCTTTGTAGGTCAACATGACTTTATGGGGTGATTGTCTATATATATTTTTTGTCCAGCCAGAAAATTTATCTAAACTTTATGGGGTGATTGTCCAAGATTTAGCAATGTGAATGCCAGATTTCTTTTTTCTTTCTCACCAATGGATAGTTCTTATGTTTATGGAAAGCAGCTTATGTATGAATCCAATATTTGTGTAAATTAGCGATTGCTAATACTAATCCTAAAAATTAGATAATCATCACATCCCCACCAGTCTTGAGAGCAGACTCATAAGAGAATGCAACATTGTTTGGGAAGTACAAACAGATGGAGGAGGTGATAGAACTCACAAAGATAAGAGTGGTGCATTGGGATTTAGTGACAACAAAATTTAAAGATTTACCTTTTAATAATTGATTAGAGACTGGTAAACAGTGGTGGGTTTCCAAAGAAGTAAACAGGTAAGAGTGATGCAATGGAGTCCACCAGATTGTGGGAAAATCAAGTTTAACTTTGATGGGTGTTGTATCAGAAATCTGGGCTATTGGGTGTAGGGGGTGTTGTCAGAAATGTTATGCTTAGTTTTTCAGGCCCGGTGGGACAAGGGAAGTCTTTGAGAGCGGAATTGATGGCTCTAATACAGGGTTTAAAATTGTGGCAACAACGGGGGTTAAGAGATGTAATAGAGGAGGGAGACTGTCATGTGTTATTTGCTGGATGAAAGGTCAGAAACAAATATGGTTGTCTCACTAGGGTTCTCCCTGAATGCCTCATTCAATTGGAACCCTAGAAGGGCAAATATGTTAGCAGATTCTTTAGCAAGAGATGGAGCGGGGAGGGATTCTCTGCTGTGGGGTTGCCCTGGACTGGGTTGTAATTTTGTAGAAAAGATTTCTTGGTAGGGCTGTGGGGAATTTGTTTCTGTTATATAAAGTGTACCTGTTTTAATGATGGTTGCTTTGTAATCTGTTTGACTTGATTAATGAAAATCTTCTGTAATTTATCAAAAAAAAAGGACATCCTAACCTGTCCCAACCTTTGTTATCCAAACACAGAAAGGACATGCCTGGATACAGTACATATATGAAATTTACACTAAAATTTGAAGTATCCAACATGATATGGCACCCACGCACATGTATCTGGGTATCAATGGTTTTAACCCGTTTAGGTGGGTTGGCAACACCTACCTATTCCCTCATTCTGCTCTAAGGCTGTGTTTTATGTTATAGTAGTGGTAGTAGTTGTGTATTAATAGTTATAGCATTTTTAGCTTTAGTTTATACATTGAAAACTCATTTCTATGCATCTCAACAACAGATTTCCAAATATAAATTTATCTAGGAGAATAGAGTTTGTGAAACCTATCTTACTGAAAATTAGTGTTTGGTATTACTATCATCCGTCTTATCCCACTTAAGTGGGATTGGAAGTATAAGTAAAATTACTCTATCTTGGTCTATGAAAGGTCATATGGCACCACCATCATCAACAACAACAATTTCATGTTGTAGGCTGAGAGATATTTTGTTGAAGACTATTGTGGATGCAGCCGCAGACAGCAGCAGTACAGCAGCAGTAATGGGCGTTAGATTCAGTTTCTTAATTAGGCAGTAGCATTATTATTTCCTAGGTCTTTTAGAAAGTTTCTTAATGTTTCTTTTAGAAAGTTTCCTTTTAGAAAGTTTCCTAATGTTTTTAGAAAGTCTCTTTTTAGAAAGTCTCTTAAGTTTCCTAATGTTTTTAGAAAGTCTCTTAAGTTTCCTAATGTTCTTAGAAAGTCTCTTTTTAGAAAGTCTCTTAATGTTTTTAGAAAGTTTCCTTAAGAAGGACTCTTGTAATTCCTATTTAAGGAGCAGATGTTATTCAATAAATATATCCAGAATTTCAGTCAAGAAAGAGCAGAGGAGAGTTGGTGATCTCTTTAACAAATCACCATAAAGGCGCTAAAGATAGGTTCCTCGAGAAAAGGGAGAAACAAGGGAAAAAAAGAAGTTTTCCCCGTTAACCGACCTGTGACGAGATCCTATTCGCGGGCCCTTAACAAAGACAGTCAAACCTTCCTAGATATTCATGGGAAATTATCAATATATTCCCAAGATTTTACCATGTTTAGATTGTCTCTATCTTTCTGTCTCTCTTCCCTCAGGCCTTAATTGTATCAGTGAAAAGGTGCATAAATTTCATTTCTAGATCCCTAGAAAAAATCAAATTACACTTAGACAATAAGGAATATGCAGTAAAATGAGCACCTTCTTTGAGTTGTATATTCTTGTACAATGTAGAAATGAACCTAGAGTAGGACCATGCTTCCAACTTTAAGGAACTCAAGATTACTAAAGTCTGTCCAGGGGAAAATAATATCCACTGTGGTTTTCAACTTGGCTTATGTAGCTTGGACAAGTTTGTGCTACATTAATCCTGTTTTGTCATTCCATTCTATCAAGGGCCATATCCATTGACCATTATTAAATTGTAAGCCCCAAAATAATTTCTCACTACCTCAACCAATGTCCTTTTACGCCTGATCCTGTCTCATCTTGGTTCCAGCCCTTTGCATCAGATTGCTTCTTATTGGTGCAGCAGGCAGTCTTCTATGTATATATCCAAACCATTTTGGTTTGTTATCCCTCATTTTATCACTTACTGGACTAGTAATCTCTCTCCTGTACTTTCACAAGGTAAAAATCTTACCAATCAAGAAGCAAAAAAAAAAAAAAACTGATCAATCAGGATTTGTGAAACACACTAGAGAGCAATGGAAGCAAATTGAACATTGTCTCCATCTTACCTGATTAGGTTATAATGAATAAATTATTAAATACATAAAAAAACTAAGATTTTTATGTTGTTAATGTATAATGCATTTGATGTAGGACAAAATTCACAATGAAATGTAGGCCTAATGTGTACGGACAATATCAATTCAGATCTAAAACAAATCTGTAGAGTAATAATTATTAAATACACAAGCAATGGAAGGTAATCGAACATTGACCGCATCTTACCTGATTAGGTTATAATGAATAAATTATTAAATACAATAGCAAACTAAGATTTTTATGTTTAGTTGTTATTTTTTCTTTCTGGTTTTTCATCTGCTTTGAGACTGTTATCTGTTTCTCTTTTTTTTTCTTTGTTTTTTTTTTCAGAAAAACAGTGAATTGTTCTTTTTATCCCATGTTTTCTTCAATTTCTTTATCTAATTATATCCTGCCTTTTCAGAGTCTCCAAAATACCAAGCCCCATCAGTAGGAAGGGAAAGATGGCCAGAAATTGCCTTCCAATCCTGAAGAGGTTGAGGACCTACGACGTGAATTTGCTGCAAATCCACTGATTGCATTCTCTTACAATGAACTAAAGATAATAACAAAGAAATTTAGGCCAGATCATGTGTTGGGTGGAGGAGGATTTGGAAGTGTTTATAGAGGATACGTTTCTGAGGATTTAAGTAAGGGGCTTCAGCCCCTTCAAGTAGTAGTCAAGGTTCATGATGGGGGTAATAGTTTTCAGGGCCACAGAGAATGGATGGTACTTTTGTCTTTGGAGATTATTTCTCTATTTTTCTCTACTATTATTTGGAGATTATTTCTCTTTCAGTTCTGCTAGGAACTTGGCAGGTTTGTAGGCAGAGGTTATATTTCTAGGACAACTCTCTCATCCAAGTTTGGTTAAACTCATTGGATACTATTGTAATTTCTGCATTTTCCCCGCAAACTTTTTATGTTTTTCTATTTTTTTGCAAAATTTCTAGTATTTTCATGCATTTTTCTGAATTTTATGCCAAAATTATTGTAATTTCTGCATTTTCTGATTTTCTTGCAATTTTCTGCAATTTCCTACAAAAATTCTGTAATTTCTATAATTTTATGCAAAATTGTTGTAATTTCTGCATTTTCTTGCAACTTTTGCAATTTCTACAAAATTCCTGATATTTTCATGCATTTTTTGAATCTTCTGTTAAATTGTTGTAATTTCTGCATTTTCCTACAAATTTTCTCTATTTTTTTTTTATTTTTCTACAAAATTTCTAGTATTTTCATGCATTTTTCTGATTTTTTTTTGAAAATTGTTGCAATTTCTGCATTTTCTTGCAAAATTTCTGCTTTTTTTTTTGCAAGTTCTGCAAATGTCATTTATTTTTCATGCAATTTCTGAATTTTCTACAAATTATTGTAATTTCTGCATTTTACTACAAAACTTTTGCAATTTTTGGTATTTCCATGCATTTTTGGCTTTTTTTTATTTTTATTATGGGCAAAATTGGAAATTATGGCTGATTCCGATTCCAGCCTCTTAATGAACCAAACAGCATAAATCGGAATCCGATTCCAATTCCGGTCTGAACCAAACAACCAAGTGAAATAGACCATTCCGATTCCGATTCCAATCACAAACCAAACGGGCCCTTCTTATTTAGTGAGTTGTCTGGTTTAAAAGTAGATAATGTTAGAGAATAAAAATATATTCAAACATCTCACCAAACAACTTAAGATTTCAGGTTGAATGGTTCCTTAAGTACCAAAACCTACTTATACAGTCAATTTAGCCAAGTGATCTAGTAGTGTTCAACCCTTGCCATTCGTTAAAACTTATGATATGATACTTCAGAGAAAGAATAAAAAAAGTATCAAAATTTATAAGATAATATAGCATCTAAGGGTTCATCTTTCCAAAAATTTCAAATTTCCAACATGACTTGAAACTCGTGTCATGAAACCAAGAATGAAATGATTTAGTCGAACTCAGTAAAGCTTAGACAATTTGGCAAATTACCCAGGTCAAGACCTGGTTTGTTAAGTAGAGATGAACCTAATTTTAAGTCTTTTAACCAAATCCTCAATAACTATTTTGTCTCTCTTTTTTCCTCTATTGTGACGGGCATCAATCTCAAATTTAGAGTACCGCCATTACAAAAACTCCCATTGACAAAATTTATGATTTTTAAGAAAGAATCTTCAGTTTTGTAAATAATTTAGAATTTCGTGAATGATGATGAATAAGATAGGAAAACTGTAATGTGCAAATAAATCAACTAATAATAAATTTTGGGATCAAAAGTGATTGGATGTTTGTTATTTAACATTTATATATAAACATATAAAATAAAAAAAAAATGCTCAAGGCAGTTGCAGTTGCAAAACCACAGAAAATTTGTTTTCCTTGAATATCACTTATCTTTGTAGAAGGAGAACCATGCAAAACCACAGCACCAATTAATGTCTTAGAAGCTTAAGGCAGTTGCAGGATATAAGCTACACAAGGGAAGACCAGATCTGCTCCTCACAGGAGGGCGTCTCACACACACATCCTACCGTGCATTGGGAACATCTGTATTTTTAAGTCATTATTCATGGGAGATGTACCCTATGCATGGTGGATGTGCATGTGAGGAGCAGATCCCGTCTCACACAAGGGTTGTTGTCCTTCATGGAAGGCATAATCGAAGAAATCAAATGAATAATATCTCTTTTTGTAAATTTTAGTATATCCCATGTAAAAAGATCTGAAAACATTGGAGCTCATCTCCTAGCAAATAAAGCTCGCATTAGACAAGAAAAACAAACTCTTTTTGAACCCCTGCAAACTGATCGTTAAATCTCCTAGGGGGTTTCTGCTCTATGTATATTTATGTTCTTTCGTTGCTTAAATAAGCTATCTTATTTACAATAAAAAAAGTATTTTGGTATTTATTTCAAGACAAGTTCAATTCTAAGGCAGGTTCCACCAAGATCGATTCCACCAAGACTGATCCATTGGGTCAGTTCAGGTAGGGTAAACCCTTAGACCCTGGAACTGGCTTATATTGCAATCAATTTTAAGAATTTGGAACTAGATCCTACCCTATAACAGATCGGGTAAGGTCAGTTCAAGACTAATTTCATTCAGTTCCGGGTAGAACCTACCAAAAAAGAGATCCATTGTAAGTTGAAAATTTTAGCAGGCTTATGGTAGACCAAAAATGTCGTGGGTAAAAATTGTAAAAAATGATTTAAGCGATGATAATTTGACAAAGGATATAACATTAGACATACTAAAATGACAAAATAGGATTTGAGTCCCACAAAACTCTATTCACATAAGATCTAACCACACATTAGAAATATCTCATATATATATATATTAAATTCATGGAAAATTATTACTAATGTCCATTTGAATTCCTATCCTTTCACAGTGTCTACATAGTTTTTGCTTGCATGACATCCGTTGCACAGAATTCATGTAGACCCGAAATAGTCGATAAAGGTTTTGAGGATTATTATTATTATTATTATTATTATTGGCTAAAAAGTTCAGATATCATGGTTTCACTTATTTGGCATGGATGATCAAACCGGCAAAAATCGTTCAGCCTTTGAGCTGGGAATATCTTTTATGAGATGTTCCCAACGTGCGGCTGCATAAACTGGTTGGTACTATTGGTAACGTTTTGTTGGCTGTTCCAATCGGCAGAGATTTCCTACAACCAAAAACTTTGCAAATACTTTGAAAGCATGGAATCCATTCGTACGATAGGAACATCTCGCTATTAATTTAATATAATGTAAGGGATTATAGGGAGATATTCCTCATGTGCGGCTAGATGCGATGTGAGGAGAGTTTTTTGCTTGCAGGAGATCCGGTTTCCAGTGCAGCCGCTCATTGGAAAAGCCCTCCGTTCATTTGATATCCTCGTGACCGGGAGATTCATTCTGATTACTGTTATTGAGCCGAAGCAAAGCAAAGCCATGGCGACGTCTCTAATCCCCTCCGTAGCTGCACCACTCTCGTCTACCGTAACCGATTCGCGAAGCCGAGAAGTGGGTTCTGGGAATGGATTCATCAAGACTTCTTTCGTTTCTGGCACCAAGCACTTACTTCCTTCTCCTTCCCTTCCCAATTTCAGAAGAACGACAGTCCGGAGATTTACTCCTCCCACTGCTTCGACCTCGTTCGACCACATACCTAAAAGGTTCAGAGAAGAGAACCTCAAAGACGGATGTGAGTCTTCATTCATGCCCTTTCTTCATATCTATTTGCAATTCTGGTACATGGGGTTTCTTCGCTTCTTCTTCTTTGTTTTTTTCCCTGTTAATTCTGTTTCTGGAGATTGATTCAATTATTTTGGATGAGAAATTGTGGAGTTGCTTATTTCTCTGCTAGTTTTTCCTGATACATCTAGTCCAGTTCTGGTGGACATAAATACTAACTGAATAGCTCCTAAACCAACCAAACCACCCTAACCATTGAGAAAGAAAAATAAAATCGACTATAAGTTGAAAACCTAAGCCATCATAGCCCGACGGCCCCAACCCGGTAAATAAATAATTATAATAATATTAACAAATTAAAGGAAAAAAAAATCATATTCAGCTTCCTCCCACATTCGTTTGAATCTCTTTGAGTTTTTAAAGCCACTGTTTAAGATTTGAATCCTTATTTTAGAAAATTAATGTTAATCCAAGACCACAATTAAACTTCCATGGAAAGAGAGCAAAAAGGAACTGAAATGATCAGTGTTTTAATATTGAAGTATATCACTTCTTTCTTCCTGTGTCCTGAACCACTTAAGAGGTATTTCCCAATTCCATATAATGAACTGAGAACATCTAAGGCAAGGTTGAACAACCGTACCTGGTTAGCTTTCTACTTGGTTTTTCTCAGCTTTGCAGGACAGTCAACTCTTGCATCATGTTCCCCAATATCCATGTTTGTTAAATTATGCCCACCTCAGAACTTATGCAGGCTCATTCATTTGTAACTTTTGAGATCTCTATCTAATTGCCTCACCATTCTATGCATCTGGTTTGACAGTTTGATTCAGTATTAAAGAACCTTATTTATTTGTTTTTTTTGGAAGATAAATAAAGAAGAAAATTTATTGACAAGGAATCACCAATCAACATACATAACTGGCTCCAAAAATGACAAAAGACAATGATCAAACATTCAAATTCCGAACCAAAGTCTTCTTTTTTGAGTCATTCAAATTCTGGAAGGATTAAAACCCATCCAATGATCTTTGAACTGATGATTCCCTCTAACTCTTCATTGCTCTTCATCTTCCACTAAAAAATTTCTTTTATTTCTCTCCTTCCATACCTCCCAACAAACATCAAATGGAATGCAGCTCCAAAGGATTTTTGTTTTAATGTTCCCGTGCACTCTTGGACAGCTTTCAAAGATCTCAGTAGACCCATTAGGCGACCATCCGGCCACTCTGAACAGCTTGAAGTAGGTCCAAATTCCTTTCACATAACTGCAGCAAACCAGCAAATGAAAAATATTCTCTTCCTCAGATAGACATAAAGCACATCTATTTGGGATGTGAAATTCTCTCTTTTTCAACTTGTCTTGAGTAAGAATTGAGAATTCTATCTATTGACACCAACCAAGTAAAAGCCTCCACTCTTGGAGGAACTGGTTTTCCCCGAACTCCTTTGGCTGAATCAACTTCCACCTGATTCCTAACCAAAGCATTGTACAGCACATAGTTGTCATAGCGATGCCTAGGCGACAAGGCGCCCTTTGAGGCTCGCCTCGCCTAATCAGTGATCAGTTTTGTACTATGTATCATAAAATACTTTTTATTCTTTATTTTTTGACATTATAATTATAAAATAGACACTACTAAACTAAAATATTCATTTTGTGTGTTTATATACTAATTTATTTTTATTATTTTCTTATTTGTTAGGGTTTAATCAATATAAACATTGCTAAATGCTGTATTGAACCTTCAAAGACTTTAAAACCTGAACCAATAAGTAAAGAACTTAAAATTTTGTCTAATCAACACATTTTCTTTTCTTCTTCTTTTTCTTCTCATGAATTTGTTGATTTTCTATACTTCAACATGAAGTCTACACTTTTCTTATGAAAATTATGAATAATTATTAAGGAAATATGGTTATGGTACCAAGGGAACTACCCTAGGATCCATATTTTCTACATAAAAAAATCCATTGCCTAGGTGACAAGGCAACCCCCTGTCGCCTAGCCTCGCCTTTGCGCCTTGAACGCTATGATACAGCATTATATATGTTAGCATCTTATCAATAATGTGACCATGGTTTTATGGTCTTTGAATTCGTTCAGAATTCTCAATGAAAACCGTTTCTTGGCTTAGATGCACAGTTGCCTTTGATGAAGCAACCGATTTGGTCATCTAAATATGATTAACCTGAGGTAAGATGAGTCCAGAAGCATGTAATATGTGACATTTCCTTTTCAGTACAATTGGTTTATTAATAACTAATGTCAAGGACACCGCCTCCTTTGTAAAATTTCACTATGAGAAATTTACCTGGTACTGTATTGCTCATTGCAAAGCATTTTGGGATGTGTATCTCATCTTGATTTTGCAATCAAATTTCTCTTAAAGGTGTGCAAGGTCAATATACAATTGGCATGTTTATCCGAGTCATAGAGTATTTTATATCGTGGACTGGATTAGTATAGTCCCTTGACATCTATAGAATTTCTAACCTTAAGATCCAATAAGAATCTCTTGTTTCCTGCTAGACCGGATGAACTTCAATATGTTGTTCGTCATATCGGTTTCATTTAGTTCACCTGCTCATGCAATCTGAATTTTCAACAGTTTTTTGTTCAGTTTTATCTTAGTTTCTCTCATATTTTTATTTCACAGTAATGGACAATTACAAAAATGCTCCCAAATATCTTTATGGCTTAACTGCTTCACAAATGGACATGTTCATGACGGAAGACAGCCCCATCAGTCGACAAGCAGAGAAAGTCACAGAGGTTTTCTCTTTTTCGTATTTTTTGTACTATTTTCATATCAATGTTTGAGGGATGTAAAGAATGGTGACAATATTTGGTTATAAGGAAACTAAGACTGGAGTAAAGTTGAACTAAATCAGGGCCTTAATCTGAAACTTGTTGAAACACCTTACTTTTGTGGCTGGAAAAACATAGATCCAGGGTCTCCTATACATTGGTCTTTTACTGTTAAACAATAGAATATTTGTAAGTTTGGCACCCATATACCTACAGAAAAGAGCATAAGTATATACAAATGCTCATCTTCACCACCTAGGGATTTTCCATAGGAAGAAATAACTTTATTTATATCTTAAATTTGCACATGCCTGTCAAATGATGAAAGAAAAGGAAAAGAAAATACAGAATTATCAACAACAAATCTGTGGAGCATCAGTTTCCAACAAGTATCAGATACACACTCCATCCATTAGAAATGTCCTTCATTGTCCAGGAGGATCCTATGTTATTGTGGAAACAGGAAGGGATGCACTATTATCATACAGTTTGTAGTTCAGTTATCTTTCTTTCAGGCTATGTCATAAACAAGAAATGGCTGCTCAAATTGGACCAGCTGGAGTCTAGGCCAATAATTATTTCCATGGTGCATCTAGTGCTGGATTTGGAAGTATTTGTTGATACACTGGGCCCTGGGATCTTCAAATCATGTTAATACCTGCTTGTTTGTTGCTATAATTTGGACCAACTGAACACAGCAGCCATCTCTTATTTGCTGCAGAATTTTAGAGGAATCTAATGCTCTAAGGAAAATGTGACAGGAAAGCATTTCATCTGCCAGGAACTATTTGGATCAAGGAGGAATGTGGAGTCTGTCAGGCATGAAGGATGGGGGTCCTTCCAGGTATAGTATGAGTGTGAGCATGTACCGTGGAGGAGCCAGAGGATATGGAAGACCCAGATCTGCTCCTCCAGATTTGCCATCTTTACTATTAGATGCTCGGATTTGCTATCTTGGCATGCCTGTAAGATCCTGTTGTAGCTCTATATTTTGTACTTTGTCTTCATCATTTTGATTCCTTTTTTCTCACCATGGATCCTACTTTATTCTGTAGCTCTTGATCTGTGTCATTTTGATATTTGCTCTTGGTTGATTACAGATTGTTCCGGCAGTAACTGAACTTCTTGTTGCTCAGCTCATGTGGTTGGATTATGATAACCCATCAAAGCCCATATATTTATATATTAATTCATCTGGGACACAGGTCGGCTCTAGAATCAAACATCCCTGTACTTTTAACCACCTAAGTTAATATATAGAAACATTTATGGTATATGATATAGGGTGCAATTTCTCCATTATTATTTTATTGCTTGTTACTTGCAGAATGAGAAGATGGAGACTGTTGGATCTGAAACGGAGGCATATGCAATTGCTGACACCATGGCTGTAAGAATTCTCACTTAGTTATATGGCCTATTAACTGCTTTTATTAGGAATTTCTATCATGTAGCAGAGTCAAATAGTAGGTAAAAGCCTAGCTTCTCATTTAAAGAAGAGACATGGTGACCTCCAATTTTACAAGGTGTCCTATTTTTTGGGACGCTAGACATGTAGTTGCAACCTGGGACATAATAATTTGTCATGTCTTTCCTGATGTTATCTTTGTATCTTCTTTTTTGTCTACAGTACTGCAAATCAAAAGTTTATACAGTGAACTGTGGCATGGCATATGGACAAGCAGCAATGCTGCTATCACTTGGAGCCAAGGGTTACCGTGCTCTACAGCCAAATGCCTCCAGTAAGATAGATCTGTCATTATTTCTAGAATTTATATTTTTGATATAAATCCTTTTATGGCAAAAAATTGTGTTGTTATGTATTGAAAGCATTGACAATATGATCTCTAAACCAATTTGGTTGTTTGTATTTGTAACCTGGAGATTGGGTCAACCAGACATATATATGTGAACATATTGATAAACCTTTTAGTCATCCATCCAGTTATTGGAGGGACCATTTCTTGGTGTAATGGTAAAATCTCAGGCTTACAAGCATGAGAATGCTGGTTCAAGTCTGAGAATGTCCACTTTATGCAAAAAAATTGCCGTAGGTTAGTTCTGTATCTCATCCACCCTACCCAAGAGCCAAGACTCCAGATAACTGGGACCTAGATTGGGTAATGGCTTTCTTTTAGACAACAATCAGATTAAACCCTAGATATGACAGACAGACTAGCGAGATAAACATGTAAAAGTTGTTTTGACTTTTGTAGACTATGCCCCAAGTCCTATTGATCTGAATGCTTGGAATTAATTATCTGATCACATGCCTAGTCAGTGTGTAGGGCTTGCCATAAATCTACAATTCTCAGCATCTGACAATGTAATCTTGTGTTGCAGCGAAACTCTATCTGCCAAAAGTCAATAAATCAAGTGGGGCAGTCATTGATATGTGGATTAAGGTACTCACCGGCACTTGAATTTGATTCACTTATATGTGGGTTGTTTCCTAAGCTGTATTTTCTCCAGGCAAAAGAGCTACAAGCAAACACAGATTACTACATCGAGCTATTAGCAAAAGGAATTGGGAAACCGAAGGAGGAAATTGAGAAGGATATCCAACGACCCAAATATTTCCAGGCACAAGAGGCCATTGCCTATGGTATTGCAGACAAAATAATTGACTCTAGGGATGTTGCTTATGAGAAACGAGTAAACAAACACACTTAACCTTTTATTTTCATTTTAAGTAGCATGCTTCCATATTCTTCATCTTTTCTTGTTGTTTCTTGATCACCTACTTGCTTCCATGCCCTTCACAATTGTTTTTTTTCTTTCCTGATCAGAATTATGACGAAATGCTAGCTCAATCAAAAGCCATGAGGAGAACAGCAGGAGCTGGGCCACAAGCAGCACCCTCTGGATTTAGGTAGATGCAGAGTAATGTATGAATATCCCAGAAAGGTTGAACAGTTGATTTTTTTTCTCTTGTTTTTTATGTTATATATGGAGTGGGCAATAGAGGCTTTCGCTGGGCATCTACCTTCTTGTTTGGTGCATTATTACACACACTCATACTCAGTTCGATGCTCAAAGGCCACAAATGCCAATACCTGAAAGAAGACAAGTCTACCATTATCAGACTACAGTGCCTGCCTGCTTAACTTGAAGTGGAGGTGGAGGATGGTACGTACTTGTATGCCTTAATTGGGTATTCTATGCTTTACCAAAAAAAGGAAGTGATTAAAGGCCTATCGAAAATTAAAATGCTTACTTCTCACTCAGTTCTCTCTCACATAAATTGGGTTTTTTTTTTTGTGTAAAAAAATTGGATAAATATCGTCACCATTTCAACAGTTACAACTGAAGGTTATGGAAATGAATTTTACCAACCATAAGCATAAATTATATCGTTGATTTGATTACCAGTGGTTACAGAGAAGAGTGAAAAAAAACAACGCCATGACCATGGATGATTTTAACTTTTATGTGATCTACCCAGCATTTCTTCACCGGCTGTAAGCCTGTAGCCCATCCTCAAACTCTCAATTAACTTATAGGGTGAACTAAAAAGGACATTAAGTTCTGTTTTTCAGAGTTCTTGTAAAGCTGAATTTAAGAAATATTTATGCAGACAAGAAAATAGAGACAAATTCTTATTGTTCCTAAGAGATCAGTTGCTCATGGGATGGGAGATCATAGATACCATAATCTGCATGGTTAATGCATCTGTACATATGCTTATATTAGCTGATAACTAGGCCATTCTGCATGTATTTAAAAACATTTCAAACTCTAATTCTTGATCCAATATTCATTAAGAGACTACAGTGCCAAATTAGGGGTGATCATTTTTCGCCAAGTTTGGCCTGACCTGATCCATAAATTTCCGAAATGGTATCTGCTTGTTAGTCACACCGACGTTATATTCACATTTCCACCGTGTATTGGGGAGATAATAAATACAAGTACTTCAGATATTTCGAATGTAATGTATGGTCAGAACATGCTGTGAGGTCGGTGTAAGGAACAGGTCCGGATTCTAAATTTTCAGGTTTAATATCTAAAATTACAAGTCTGGACGCAACTCACTGCCCATGTCCCCATGATTAAAAAATCATGAAAAATTTTTTAAGTGCCTAATGCGGAAGGTCTAGAAGGCTAGAACACCAAATCTGGCTCTGGCTACACAGGACGCGTAGATGGGTCTTGTCTTGGACACATGTTTCCAATATTGGAATTCACCATCAGATGGGTCCAACTTGAAAATATCAGTTCATAGTTCATACAAATTAAAAAAGTTGTTCTACTCGTGATGCCCAAACCTGATGATGGGTCATGGGTAGCAGTTTATGGAGGCCCATGGTCTGTGTCCCAGCGCCCGATACATTTCCAAGTTTGACTTCTCTGCAGTGTCGCTCAACCACATTGAAATAGTTGGTTCACTCTGACTAATTATCAGTTACTTTCATTTCAGATCATTCAATTGCTTAAATTTAGGTAAGAAGGAACAAAGATTGTCTGAAATGGATCATTCTAACTGCACTAAATATTACAAAATAGACACAACAAACAAGAACCTGGATAAGCCAGCTGAGAGGTTTCTAAAGCTTCCATAGAAGAAATTAATTGACGATCACGATCATGGTCATCATTCCTTGCTTACCTTCATTATTTGCTTAGCAGAGGAAATTAAACAAGCTCTGTGAAGCTAAGTGACTCCTCCGGTAACGGAATGAAAAATGGAACCACTATGAATGTTTTCAAACCACTATTGATTTGGACGTCCAGTCAATTGGTTCTGTTTTACCCCAAACTCGATTTCTGTCCAAAAATCGTTAAATTGGTTAGCGACCTGTTGACCTGAGCAGTCAAAATGTTGACCCCTTCAATGATTTTGGCTTTTTTTATTTTATTTTATTTTTTTTTACCTTTTCATTGGAGCTGGTCATCTTTTCGAATCAGATGGTTAAACCATCGACCCAAAAATGGTGGCCAGAATGGTTCCATTTCTGGGCCAGTTTTTAAAACCTTGCCTGCTATTGTTAGATATACAGATCTGTACTCTATTATGCATTTATTCCGTGGCTATAAAAATCTTTTAGCTACAGACGAATTGGTTGTAGCTAAAGATCAATTTTAGCTACGAAAATTTCATGTCCATGCAATATCCCATGCTTTAGCCACGATTTTTTATGTCCACAGCTTCATTGCAACAGCTCTAGACCCTTTTTTTTGTAGTGCCGTACCTACCATATTCATTAATCGCGATTTTGTTCTCAGCAAATGGTCCTCACACCCAATTCACAACACTTGTAGCTGTGCATTGAAAATATCTCCCCGTGAATATTGAAAGCATACTTTGACATGTTCTTGATATGCGGTTATAAGTTATTCACAACACTTATAGCTGTGCATTGAAAAACCTTCTGATTGATCACCACTTTTATGATCTTGCATGATGGGTTATAAGTTTTTCTAGTATCATAGTTGAATCCATATTAAATAGAACTTAAATCTAAATGTTATTTCTTATATGCAGTTAATAATTAAAGCAAAATGTGAAATATTCTCTCTCTCCAAAAGAAAAAAAAAAAGAGAAGATTTTAGGTATTAGGTAACCGTGCATTGGTTCTAGGTTGGACATTTTCTTGACTTTTGTTAAGCCCATGGGTATGCATTGGATCTAATTTTGCTTGAATCGACATTTGTGGATCACCCGTAAAAACTCATTAGACTCTATTAGGCACCACATAAGCTAAACAGTAAAAAAATGCCTACCTATCAGGAAAAACATTAAAAAGAGGTTTCCCTCAATAATTGACTTTTACATAAATCGAGAAACGTTTATTTGATAAATGATTTATCAAACAATATTTTGGAATAAATACTTATGTAGCAATGAAATAATGCTATTTTTCATATAAATGACAGAGAACCAAACATCATCATAATTAGTATGATGAACAAATGAAAAGTTGAGTCTCACAGCCCTCATAAAAAAGAATCCAAATTTAACATAACGGACCTACTTTCAAACTTAATTGCTTAAACACCTCTCCTTCCCGAGTCGGTTTGGCAAACTATTTTACATGAGAAAGTACTTGACTTTCTTATCTCAGTTGGACCCCCTTTTCCTCTCCCAGGTACATCATTTTGTATTCCATTTGTAGTATAAATAAACATGATTCTGATTATTCATTCTTGTTTAATATGTGGAATATATAATATATAAATATTTTTAATTTTTGTATTTTTTATCTATTTTTTAATTATGATATCATGAATTGACTCTTTTGATTTGGGTGTTGGAACTTGAAACTGATAACTTGCCACTTAGATGAGAAAATGATTTCATTTCTTTGCTGGTTTTAAGAAACACAGTCTTATTATAAATACAAAATTTTGGATTATAGATTTAATCAGTGATCAATTTTTATTAGAAACTAGCGGATTCAACAGTGAGAAGAAAATTGCTTTAAATATCAGATTTAATGAGATGAAATAAGTCTAAAAATATAATAAGGCCCATTGACACTATTATATATATATATATATATATATAATAAGATATATATAGAGAAACAGTCCTCTCTTTTTCTCTCTCATATACACATACTAAGACATACAGAGATACATAACACACACATCAAGGTAGGGCAGACCAATACATGGAAGGCCATGACTGACAGTTTTAATTAACCCAAGGCTAAAAGCCTAAAAATGAGAAGCAAAAGTGTACTCTTAGCTTGTCATTAATAATGAGGAGTTGCAATTGCAACGAGTGGGTGCTTCTTTCGAACTGTGTCCCCCGTGCTCTCTGTCATGTCTAAATCCTCTCCACCTTGCAATTTCCAGTCAAACTTGTATAGAAGGTTGGCCAGTACAAGTTCATTGACTGTAATTGCAAATTGAGTTCCTGGGCATCCCCTCCTGCCTGCTCCAAATGGAATCAACTGGAAATCATTTCCTTTGAAGTCAATTAGGTTATTACCTGCAGAGGTGATCAGGAACCTCTTTGGTTGAAATTTCTCTGGTTCTTCCCATGATGCAGGATCTCTTCCAATTGCCCAAGCATTGATGATCACCATTGTTTTGGCTGGAATGTTGTATCCTTCTATCTTGACATCTTGGGTCGATTCTCTTGGTACCAACAAAGGAATTGGAGGATGTAGTCTTAGGGTCTCCTTTATAACCAACTTCAAGTATTGCATTTTCTCTACTTCTTTCTCCGTAATATAGGGTTTTCCGCTACTAACATTTCTCACCTCTTCCTGCAATTCCTTCATAACTTTTGGGTGTCTTAATAGCTCTGCCATTGCCCATTCCATGGCTGTATGTGTAGTGTCAGTTCCTGCACTAAACATGTCCTACAAGGGAAAAGAACCAAGAAAAAAGATAATGAATGTAATTTATGCTGACACTACATTAATGGTGGGTTGAACTCCCTATTATTGAAAGTGTTGTGCTGTGTTTGGTTTGATAGAAATTAACTAAGAGATTAACAAAAAAATTTACAGAGAAACAAAAAAGGAAGCAAGAGTTTTTTGATTATTTTACTTACCAATATGATAGCTTTGATGCTGTCTCTCTCAAGAGGAATACCAATGCTGCCATCCTTTGCGGTCGCAAGTAAAACGTCTACCAAGTCTTGTTCACTACCTCCATGATCGCCATGAATATGTTCTTCGATTACCTTCTCTAGAAAAGCATCTATTTCCCTGAAGTTCTTCTCTACTCTGCTCTTCATTCCTCTAACATAATCCACCCAAGCAAGCCACGGGATGAAGTCCCCCACCCTGATATCTCCCAGTAGATCCAGTAGTTCTCTCAACATCTGCTTAAACTTCTTCCGTTCCGTGCCACTGTATTTTCTCCCCAAAGCAACCCTACAGATTACATCGTTCGTGACAGAAACCAACGCGTCGCGTCGCTCAGGTGGACCAAAGCAGACGAAGAAGCTGAGGAAGAACAGGAGTGTTGGATGTTTTCCATTAAAAGCGCTGTCTCTTCCTCTCTCACCGATCGAAATGATTGCACCTTCTTCACGCTAAGAAGCTGGAGAACGCAGATTCTACGAACCTGATGCCAGTACTCGCCGTAAGGTGCAGTTGCCACATCCTTGTAATTGTACAGAAGGCGCCTAGCGTTGCTCGTTTGGGGTCTGCTGGAGAAGATGAGGTCATGTGTTTGCATGATTTCTCGAGCTCTGTCAGCCGACGACACCACGAGGGCTGGTGAGTTTCCCAGATGAAGTAGCATGAGCGCGCCATGGCGTTGTGCGAGTGAGTGAAGATCACGGTGCAGGCACGAACCCAGTTGGTGGAGGTTGCCTATAATTGGAAGCCTGAACGGAGATTGTTTTTGTTGGTTCGACTTCTGTAACCCAAACTGAACAGAAAGAAGGACAAGAAGAAGATCAGAGAGTATGAAAGAAAGGGACCAACTAAGAGGCCTTGTCGGTCCTCCAACCATTGCATCCGAGGAAACATTTCTCTGAATTTCTTTTCCGGCTTAACGGAGAGTCCACTGTGATCAGATAGTCCGGCCGGCCCCGGCGTGAAGGTTTGAACTTTGAACAGGACTATTTCCGTTCAAAGTTGATAAACTCATCGATCCCCGTCTAACTTACTTGACCAATTTGTGATGGGTGAAAAGTCCAAATTGTTAGAAACCGCGTGGACCAGTGACTACCACAATAGCATCTCTACGTGTTCTTTAGTTCTATAAATATCTGACTTACCGTTTTCTATAAATATCTCTAGGTGTGAACGGGACTATTTCTGTTCAAGGTTGGTAAACTCATCCCCCTCTCACTTGACTAATTTATAATGGGTGAAAATGAAGTTCAGATTCTTAGAAACCGTGGACCAGTGACTACCACCAATAGCATCCCTAGGAGTTCTTTGGTTCTATACTTTACATTTTCTACATCTACCAGTTTTTTTAGTTTTTTTTTTTTATTTTTTTCTAGATATCAGAAATTTTACCATGACAAAGGAAAATATAAGGAAATTATTGATGTAGGTATTCCTAAATTTTCATTTAGTTAATTACAATAAAGAAATGTAAAACAAAATCTCTACGAAAAAAGTTTCCTTGACCGACGACGCTTGTAGCCACTAATAAGTCCTCTTTACGTTCAACTTTATTCCTAAAAGTACTTTTAGAAATATAATTGTATTCTATTGTTTGTGGTGAAATCTGAAAAGAGGCATAAATGTTTTTGCAGAAGAAGAAGCTTTGATGTACAGAAAGAGAAATATGCTTTGCGAAGAAGAAGAAGAAGAATACACCTTTGATGCTTGTTCACCGGTGGTTAGCGTCTGGCGTGTGGGTTCTATTTCAACCCTATGAGAATGAAGAAGCCAGATCGAAAGAAAAGGAGGGATGACCATAAATATACCTAGAGCAGTCGTCTTGAGAATGCAGACAACGATAGTCTTTCGATGCTATCTTTGAGAACGCATGCGACAATGGTGTTGAGAATGCAGGCGGCGATAGAATGCAGAAATGAGATAGAATTTAGGTTTAGGGTTAAATAAGGGCAAATCATGATATTTCAAAATTTGTTGAAGGGTATTTTTGACTTTATGGTATCTCTAAAGTACGTCTGAGCGCGTTGGGAGATGGGCCCACATGCTTATGATTTCAAATCTGAAAAATCAATCTAGATTCAATAATAATACCAAACGGATTTGGTGCCTGAAAAGTAGACACTTCAGACGCCTAAACTCTAAAAAGAGTTATCAAACGCCCCCAATCCCACGTTCATTCTTTTTAGTTGAATTGACTCACATACAAACCAAAACCAAACGTTTTAGCCCCTTGTGTAGCCCGCCTGCAACTGGGTTGGGGGGGGGGGGGTTTATAGGTTTGGGCCATTGTGTAACCCCTTCGAGCAAAAAAAAAAATTTGTTTTAAAAAATACAATATAAGTTTTATTAATGAATGTAAATGTTTTTCTTAATGGATTTCTTAAAGATTCCTTATTTCATTTGACCTCTCCTAACTCTAAAACTGAGTTTCATCTATCCATTTTTCTTTTTCTTTTTAAGTTACAATAAATATATTAAAACATAAGGGGGTACCATTTAATATTCCCACACACATGTGAGTTGGGATGCCTACGTAAACTAATACGTGTCTTAACTTCTTATAGGCTAAGTTTGGGAGTGGTTCTCTGAAAAATAATTGCTTATTCCAATAAGCATTCATGAACGTTTGGTAAAAAATCACTTGTTCAAATAAGGGTAGTATAAGTATTTTTAAATTGACATGTCTGGCCAAGACATGCGAAAAAGGAATTAAACACTTATTTGGGCTTACTTTCTAAATGTAAATAAGCACTTATTTTGGGCCGGGATCACACCATTAAGCACTTACTAGTATTATTGGATAAGCCCAAAATTTCAGTTTTTTTTAAGTGCTTATACAATAAGCATTTATTCAAAATTTTCTCTCAAGATTTTCCCCAATTAGTTTTTAAAATACCAGTTGTGCCCTTTGGATGCAAAAAACATAGGGTTTGGGCATTCTATGTTTTCTTCTCTACTGTCATCTCTAACTAGTGAAACATCTTCGCCTTTTCGGTTAACCAGGTAGTGTGCATTCTCATTTCCTTTTTTCTTTCATTCTTTCATCCCTGAATGATCAACCCACTAGGTTTGTTTTTCGCTTTTTTTTTCTCAATGTTTGATTCCATTCTTCTCCTCTTGTCTTCTCACCATACCAGCAGCAGAATTGGTCTTCTCCTCTATTGTTTTTCAGCCCATACCAGTGGCAGAGCCATTCTCCTCCATCATTTTTCATCTCTGAACTGATACTAGGTTTGCCATTTTGAAAAAATAAGTGCTTATTGAAGAAAAAGATCACCAAATGCCCAATATGAAATAATAAGCACTTGAAAAAGCTAGATGCCAAATGCGAATAAGTGTGTATTGAAAAATAAAAAACACTTGTTTTTAAGAACTTATTCAATAAGCATTCTCAAACTTGGCTAATGTAATTAGAAGTGCATCCCGGCACACCAAACTGAGTGCAGGAAATTCAGAGTTGCAAATACGAGACCTTGTTCATTTTGTATGGTTCAAGAATAAATTGTAACCACATAGGCCCCTTTCTATTGGCATGTATGCCACTTTATGACACTGGGTCCAAATGTGGAGGTTGAGGTTTCTCCCTTGGCATAAATTGTACAACGTATTTTGGCAATCGATATTGCCATTAAATCATGACGAAAAAAGAGAAAATGTCAAATTTACTCTTGGATTAAATTAATGAAAAAAATATTAAAATCATAGAAATTTTAAATGACCATCTTACCCTTTCAATTTAAGTCATCCGAAAGGGGTTAGGCGATTCATTTTGGCTACTATGAACACCACCACCTCTCATCGTCCAACTGATACCCCAAACCCACCCACGATTTCTTAACTGAAAGTCAATGACATGCTACGATGTCTAACAGTAGTGCATCGTTGAAAGGTGATGTTCTTGGTTACATGTAAACAATGTAAAACCCTATTTCATTTTCAAAAGTCATGTTGGCGCTAAGACCCTAAAATTTTACCCTTTTTTCGTTGTTTTTCAATGGAATTAGAGGCAAAATACTTTTTTATTCAAAAGGTGGTTCTTTAAGTATTGAGGTTTGCACAGAGTATGTCATCTTTTGTTTTTTCTCTTGTCTTCCTTTCTTTTGTTGCTTTTGTGGGGGATTGGCCTCCAATGGATAATTGTGCCATTGTCTGCCACGTTCAACCACTTTAATATCCTAATTTAACGACTATGGGGAAAGATCAGATGTAGTCCCAACAACTAGTCCAATGCACAACTGCAATGGTTGTTGGACCCTATGTTTGGACCTCGTCCCAATAGTCAAGGACATGTGTGCGCATATGGCACCTTTAGGTAAGGGGAGGTGCTCGACGTAATTCCTAAATGGTATATGGTGGCCTTAGGCTAGATTGTTTTGAGTAGGTGATCATGTGTTCCATGTTATCCCTAAATGGCATATGGTGGCCTAACACCCATGATTAGGCCCAAAATCCATGCCAATGCACCAAACAAGGATGAAGAGTTCCTATTCTTCATTTAGTCTTGCCTTGGCATTTTCCAAACCCAATTGTTGGTAGACTTCATTATCAACATAGTAATCACACAATGGGTGATGAAGTACTAACATTTAACAATCACACAGTATATATCATTTTGCTAGCTGAACTTATTTAATTTATTCATGGATAAGAAATGGCCTATAGGGGTCTTTTAAACTATATATTTGATTTAGGATAAATTTGGGATTTGATGATTTGATGAATGTTGGGTTACATCCATCTAGCATTGGGATGTATAAGAGCTCTAAGTGAAACCCTATTCTAAGCATTTCATGTTTCCATGAGCTCTCAAAGCACCCAATGTAATTTATATGCATTTCATGTCATATAACTTTCCCATGTAATTTAGTTGCACCTCATGTAATTTGTATGCATTTCATGTCATATAACTTTTCCATGTAATTTAGTTACACCCCATGTCATCTAACTTTTGCATGTAATTTAGTTGCACACCACCAAGTCATTAACCTTATTTATGGTTCGTTTGCAGGGGTGGATGGTGGCAGGTACATGTTTATTGTAAATTTTGGTGGGGAGTGGAGGACAAACAAGTGGAATATGTGAATGGTGAGGTAGGCTATATAGACAATGTTGATAATGATATAATGTACTACCTTGACATTATTATTGACCTCTATTGGTTAGTTTCCATACCCACTAGTAGCATTGTCACTGTTAAATACGAAATACTAGGTTGGGAGGTAGATGGGGAGTTGAATAATGAAAATGACATGTTGGCAATGTTTGCCATTCATGGGAGCTTACATGAGATTTTATTCTGTCACTTATGCTGAAACTAGAAGTATTAATCTAGTTCAACAAGCTATTAGAGAAGAAGTAGAAGTTGTAGATTTGAGTGATCATGGTAAGGAAGTTGATGAAGCTGGATATGAGGTGGAGGGGGTGATTCTTATGAAGAGGAAGATGGTTTAGATAAAGAGTATGTAGGGGAATATGAAGATGAACTTTTGGATGAAGATTATTAATTTTTAGGTGAAAGATCTGAAGTTGAAGAAGATGGAGAAGAGGATGATCATGGTGGTGGGATTGGTAGTGAAGACATTGATGTTGGGTGTATGGTGGTAATGCCAATGATTTGTTATCTAATTATAAACCTTTTAGTGATTATGAGAATCCAATTAGCTCAAGTGATGAGAAGATGAGAAGGGGGAATAAGGAGAATGGTAATGAATTTAACTTTGAGTGTTCAAGATTTCAATTGGAAATGGAATTTGTGAATTATAAGGAAATTTAGATAGGCATTAAGGCAACATTGTGTAATTGAAGGCATTCAAATTATGAGAATGAAAAATGTAGGTTCACAGAAATTTGTATTGATGAGGGGTGCAAATATGCATCTCTTAGCCATGATAGATGTAGTTTTTTAGTGAAACTCTTTGATGACACTCATGCTTGCCTTCGGGTTACAACCAATAGATAGGCAACCGACACTTGGCTCTTTAGAAAAATAGAGGAATGTTTACATGTGGATCTAAACATATCCGTTCATGCACTTAGGGATAACATCAAAAGAGTATTAGGAATAGAGGTACACTAGAAGAAAATTCATAGGGCAAAGTTAAAGGCCATTGACAGGATTAGAGGGTATTTGGATGAGTCATACACCTGACTGATTCAGTATTGTATAGTTTTGTTGTCTAACAACCCATGGTCAATTGTAAAGTTAATAGCCCCACTTGCTTCAGAAGGAGACTCGGTTAGAACTTTTAAAAGAATGTTCATTTGTCTAGGAGGACCAAATATGGGATTCTTGGAGGGTTGTAAGAAGATTGTTGGTTTAGATGGTTGTCACATGAAGACTGGTGTAATTAGAGGGGTAATTCTATCAGCCAATGGCCCTAATGGGTGGAATTTTATGTCTATCAGATAGAAGGTATATAATATATAGTTATAACATTGATTTCCTCTAGATTATTGAATCACATGTTTGTGTATCTAACAATTCATTGTTTCATGATTGAACATTCTATATACTTATAGCATCGTTTCTTTTGACTTATTACTTTTGTACTATATAAGCCTAATACTAACCACTTGTCAGTTTGCTAGTAGGGGATAGTTGATGGTGTTCCTGCTTGCACGCCTAGGGATAACCATCAGTTCTGCTTGAGGCACTTGTATAGTGATTTTAAGAAGATACTCAAGAGCAAAGCAGTGGCAGATGTTGTTTAGGCTACTGAGAGGGCATGCACATAGTTTGATTTCAATCATCACATGGAGGTTGTGAAAGATTTGTTGAAGGATGCTTATGATGGGCTTAGTAAGTCTCTTGGGAAACATGGTCCAATCATGGTTTTGATCCAATAGTTAAGTTAGATAATTTAACCAATAATTGGACCGAATCATTTAACCCATGGATTAGGAAATCCAAGACAAAGCCAATTGTTCAGATGTTGAAAGACATTCACAAGAGATGGATGGAGATGATTATTGAAAGGTTTGAGAGGGCCAACATATTTAATGGTGAGCTATTGCTAAGGATACAGACTACATAGTATCATTGATTGAAGAAGAAAATAAGCTAGTTAATATCCAATTCCTTGTTTTTTTAATTGTTTGGTTGTTTTGAATGGTTAATGCGTGTTAGTCTAATCATGGTTATCTATGTATACTAGAAATTAAGGGTTATATGGTCGGAGCCGTATGAGTATCCAACTTTAGGGAGTGATTTGGTAGACAATGTGACAAGAATAGATGCTAGAACATGCACACGTAAAGTATAGGATGTCAGTGGCATCCCATGTGGACATGCACTGACTGTGTTAACATTCACTAGGGTAGGGCTAAGGGGCTTATGTGACAAAGCATTCCATTAAGAAACTTACACGAAGGTGTATAGCCACTTTGTGCGTGTTATACCAAGTGAGAAGTACTAGCCACAAGTAAAGGGTCACCAAATCGAATTTCCATTGGTGAAGAGATTTGATCAACCACCAATCAATAGGAGAAGGGAGGAGGGTGAAGTAGGCACATCATCACGTACCCCATTCCGACATAGGACAATGAGGTGTTGATTGTGCAATGGGTATGCTCATAATAAAAGGAATTATTGTTCTGTTCCCCCTACAACAAATGTAAGAGCATAGTTGAGTTTGTGCAATTAGTAACAATATGAATTTGATACATTAAGGGAAAGTGAGGTATAACTAATTAATACATATTGCAAAGGCTTGCACTTGATCAACCTTTATTAGTCTACATGGTAAGGCAAAAAGTATTATCTCAAAGGAGGGGTGGGTGCAACTTCAACAAAGCAACGGAATACATGAAGTGGGATCTTTTTATGGGGATACTCATGGGAGGTTTGGGGTTGCAACTAGAGGTAAGGCTATAATTCCATCCAATGAAGGAAGGGGAAAACAGAGGAAGACATCCCATATAAGTTCCTCCATGCAATAAGTCAATTCTAGTCCCAATCAGTCAAAATCCATCCCCATCTACAAGAGATTTCTCTAATGTATGCAGGTTGAAGAGCAATGCAGCAAGGAGATTAGGTACACAGATATGACTAAACTCTCTCAAACTCTCAAACATGACTCTCCCAAACATTTCTCCTAACCGAAGGACAATTGTTGTTTATCAACTTTAGGTACTCTTTGAAACTCTATTTTTTTGGGTTTTTTTTTAAGGACATGCCCAACACTTATTATGGACTGGTGGACAGTCCTGTAAAGAGATTGGGCCAAATGGGCCCTAATGTCTTCTCTTGTAATATCTTTTCTTTTATTGTTGGCTAATGGGCCTCTCTTAATGGGTCTGTTATTTTTTTTTGTTTAATCTCTTTATGTTACTGCCTAGCTGGCCGCCCACTTAAAGGTATACTTGTCATTACTCTAACTTTAATTCTTAATAAAAAAAGGGTTAGAGGAAAAATGAGAGATAATTTGATTTCTTCTTCTTCTTCCTTCTCTTTTCGCTATCTTCTTCTCTTGTATTACTACTCTTAGATGGCAAATATATTCTTCACATGTGAATGACATATAGGTACAAGAATATATTTAAGTAGGTGTAAACTTAGGCATCTAAATTATAATGTTACTAAAGATTTTAGTGCGTATCTGTAGAATAGATTTAGTGTGTATTTGTACTAAAGAAGCCTGAGCCACACTATTAAATCTAGGAACTAAAGGCATACCAAATACCAATTCTCCCCTTCTCTAGTTGAAACTAAATAGGATAACTTCCAAACTATTAAATCAAGTAAATATTCTAAAGAACAATTTCAAATTTAAGGATAACAGATCTTGAGAATTCTAGATTTGATAGAGTATTATATAGGCCCATATGAACTGAAAAGATAGCCCAAATGCCCATATGAACTGCAATTTCAATGAATAGGGTTGTTGTAGATGTTAAGTTAGATTCAGACAAGGATGCTCTCTGGTGTTTAAACATGCCAAATTGTGTAGATTTTCAATTCCCCCACACCACCAAAAAAGGATGGTAGCTCTCACCTCCAACAAGACCTATTAGTGTATTACACCTCATAAGAGATTGACATCAAAATTGTTACACTTCATATAAATCCAAACTGATACAATCCGAACTGATAACTTTTCACTCATGATCGGTCAGTTTCGGGTGATTAATTTTTCACCTTGACCAGACCGATTTAATTGATAAAATAATTTGTACCGAACCGAACTGACCTATGAACACCCCTATCTTAATGAGACTTGGGTCTCAATGAACAACATTTCTTCGAATAATGGGCGTTATTCAAAATCAAACAAGTACGAATTATTGCCCATCAAACACATCATACCAGAGCACCCACAGTTTATAACTGTTAGACTCTAAATACCAGTTTTTCTTGGGTTCCCAAAGTTGAATGTGGACTATTTCAACAATATTTTTCTTTATCTCCCAGTATTCTTTGTTCCACGTCGCTGCTCACAAGGTGGTTTCTGTCTCTTCTCATTCCTATTTTTCTTTTGAACACTACTCAATAGGAGAAGCAAAGTGTATCTTCTTGAAGTTGAATGAAAATTGCCTTTAATATGTATTTAAAAATGCAGTTAATAATTAAGGCTCAGTTTGGAAAAAGTACAAATACAAATATGTACAGCGTAAATACATACAAAATATAAGATTTTGCACTCTACATATCAGAATTTACATTTAGCTCATCTGCATTCCCATACTTTTGCTTCAATGCAAATTAAATTCCTTGAAAACAAACTTAGCCAAAGAAAAAAGTTCATTCATTTAAAAGATTTTAGGTATTAACTAACGGCGTTGGTGTTGGGTTGGGTATTTTCTTAAGGCGATGGGCCTATACACATGTATCATGTAAGCCGCTTCACCCAATCAACGTCCAATGAGAATCGAAAATCCTTTGGTAAAAAATTTAGGCTCGCGGTCCACTCCTTCCAGGGTCCGATTTGGTCAACGATTTTAACCGCATTAAAAACTTGACTTTTCTATCCCAAGTGGACCCCTCTTTCCTCCTCTTCACTCTCACTTTCCCCGGCGGTGAAGATTCCCAGTTTTCCGGCGATTCCAGCAACATCCGGTCGATGCTCTCCAGCGACCTCGCCGCATAGTCTGGTAAAGCCTCCGGAGGCTGGGGACGTCCTTCCGTCGTCAGGTTCAGATTCCGGTCTCTCCTCAAACTTATACTCTCTTGTAGAGCCGATACAACAGCTTTAATTGCCACGTCAGCATCTCTCCTGTTCCTCAGCAGGATCTCTCCGATCTGAGCTGGCGTTAGGGCCCCACCGGCCCTGATGCAGCTCTCTACCACGTGGAACAACACGTGCCACTCCAGTCCGAGGTAGTTCATCGCTAGTGCCTTGAACGCATGTATCCCGCACGTGCCAAGTCTAACATGCACGTCCATTCGCCCGCATCTAACAAGCGCCGGGTCGACATTGTCCCTATGGTTGGTAGTGAAAACGATAATCCTCTCCTCTCCACAGCACGACCATAGCCCATCAGTGAAGTTAAGCAGGCCGGAAAGCGTCACCCGGCCGTTCTCTTCGCCACCGTCACCGTTTTCCATGATCGACGGCGATGATTTCTTCGTTTTAAGAAGCCTGTCGGTGGTAAGGTCCAGTGAACAGTCGATATCTTCGATCACGATGATCGAACGGTTGGTGGTCTGTATCAACAATGCTCGTAGCTCTGAATTATCCGAAACCTTCGTAAGCTCGAGGTCGTAAACGTCGTAGCACAGGAAATTCGCCATGGCAGCAATCAAGCTTGATTTGCCGGAGCCGGGTGGGCCGTACAGCAAGTACCCACGTTTCCACGACCGTCCGACTCTGTGATAAAACTCTCTCCCGTTAGCAAATGCTGTTAAGTCTTCGGTTATCTGTTCCTTCAACTCGAGCTCAAGAGCGAGCGTGTCGAACGTGGAAGGGTGGCGGAACGGAACGGAGACCCATCCTGACTCGTATGAGCCGTGGCCGTTGTTGGTGTAGAGTCGACGCTCGCGGGAGACGCGCTCGAACTCCTCGGCGCGTGTGGAGACAAATTCAAGATAGGACGGCAAGAGAGTCCGACGGTGGCGCTTGGGGAGCTTGAGAGAGAAGCTGCGTTTCTCTTCGATAGAGTCTTGGACGGTCTCGAGGTGGTGGGTCCAGGAGACGCGGTGGCCATTGAAGGAATCATGGACGGTGTGGTTGGGTGCAATGGTGAAGGAGATTCGGTTGGAGGTCTTGGAGAGAGTGAGAGTGAGACGACGACAGGTGGCGGAAGGGTCGACGGAGTTGAGATAGAGGTTGACATGGCGGTAGAGATCGTTGACGTCGACTCCGTAGTGGCCGTTAAACTCAGGGATTTCGAAGTAAGAGTAAGGACTGAAGAAATCTTGGAGGGACTCGTAGAATGAGTGGAGGAGAGAGAGGAGTTGTGATGGCAAGACGTTCTGCAGGACTGTGAGAAGCCCCAGAAACGACCACATCTGTGATAAGATCTCCATTGTTTCTTTCCTTCTTTGTTTTCTTCCCTCTTCTCGTCTAATCTCTTTCTCTCACACACACAAAGAAGACAAGATGAAAAGGATGATGGGTACTTGAGGAAGATTAAATTCATCCCTCTTGTTGATAACCAGTGTTTGCCCGGCAAAAAGCATTAAAGCTAAAGCTAAATTAAAGCTGAAACTGAATCGACTCGTTTTCACCCTTATATTCCTTTTTTATTCCCTTTTTACAATATTCGCCGGACCGTCAGAGAGAGAGAGAGAGAGGGTGGTGGTGGTGGGTGGAGGAGGATGGATGTAGAGGTTGGGGGGAGTCTGTGCAGTTGCTTTATCTTTTGCTTTATAAATTTTGGGCTCTAGAAGTAAGAGAGTGTTCATTGATTTATTATCATTCCCTAACTATAGAACTGCAAACAGATCATTTTTTTTTTTTAATTTCTCTTGGGTAGGAAAACATATCAGATTTGAAACAAATATAGCTAGCTAGATGCTTAGATATTCACATTTGATCTGTTAATATCTGAATTCAAATGAACATTTATCAACTTCATATGGGATCAAACTATGAAATGCAAATTTTGATATCATATTACCAGGAACAAAATTAATTAAAAATTATTTCTATGAGCTATATATGCTTGGATCCAGGTTTACTCAATAATTGTCTTGGAGTTAATGGTCCAAAGTATTTATTGAATTCTATTGGACCTGGTACATTCATAATGGATTTACATTGGATTGGGTCAGATTAAACCAATATCTGGTGCATTGATAAAAAGCTAAGAATACAGGTGTCAATGGACCAGATTTAGGTTACAATCAATCTAAATTAAAATTAATTTGAATAAATTGGATGGTTCAGATATTGAATTAGGCCGATTCAAATGGTCCAAAGTATCATAGGATTGGATTGGACCTTGTCCATATGTAATAGATTCATATTGGATCGGATCAGATTGGATCAAATCTGATCCAATTGGCACCTTAAGGACTGATGTCCCAACTCCCAAATGCAATGCTAGTGGGGGCACCATAGATTCCTTGTTCTTTTTTTTTCATAAAAAATGATTCATTAATGCTATGTTTGGTTTGAAGGAAATGGTAGGGAAAGGTAGGGAAACATATATAAGGTTTGTGAAGGTTTTCCCATCTTTCTCTTCCTCTCCCTATTTTTTTTCCTTTAAACCAAACGCAGCGTAAAGAAAACTTAAGGGAACATTTGGATCCCCTTTTTACATAGATTCCTTTTTGGGCTATGGGCCTATGGCCCGAGTGGGAGCTCGGGTGGCTGACTACATAGATGATTACATACTACAAAACTCAAAAATGTTCCAAGAATTCAATTAGTGGGTTTTCAGTTTTCAAAAAAACAGTTATTATTTTTTCCTTGAAGAAGGTTGTTAAAAGTTTTAAAGTTTGGTCTGAATTTTGCATTCTATTATCTCAGAAAATCAAAGAGAAGTAGAAGACTATCTGATTTTTTTTTTTTAATTTTAAAATTTGTTTTTCTTTTCTATGACAAAATTGTCTTTCATTTCCTAGATGGTCTTTGGTTCTATTGCCGTTTATCTGAAAAAAGGGTATCAGTTCAGTGCCACATAAAGGTTTCTCTCAATGAAATTTGTAATGTTGTTTGGTTAAACCTTTTATCAAAGAAATATCGTTTTTCTCAAGTTGTGTGAGAACTCTTTATTAGGGAAAAGGAACATTTTTATGTTTCCTCTAATGCTTAGGCTTTTTTCACTATTCAACTTATGTGGCGTCTAGCTATTAAATGTTAAACAACTTTCTTGCTTTTCAAGAGAAATTTCATACAAAACATTCATTAAATAAACGGTAATCGAACTAAATGGCCCCTAATTATACACCTATTATCATACATTTTCCCCTATATATTTGCTCTCTTGACCAAGATTTTTAATTATCCAATTGCAATGGTCCAATCAATTCAAGCTTTTGTCCATGCTCCAACTAACCCGACAAAAACTGGTTTAAATCACCGGTTTGGTTTTCCAAACCAACCAAACAACCTTAACATTATATTTTGATTTGTAAGTAGGGTTCCTAAGGAATCAATTACCAAATCTTTTTCACTACTTAGTACAGAGTTCTTGCTTTTAAAAGTAATTTTTGTTGGTTGCCTTTTATGATGATTTTTGTCTTTACAAAGTGAAAAAGCAAATATTTCTAGCTGTTAAGGTCTTGAGCACATTAAAATTAAAACCCACTGACCTCGCATTATCTCTTTTCTTCCCACCTTTTTTTGATTATTTATTCCCATTTGCATTTCAAATTGGAAAGAGAAGAAATGTTTGCTTTGCAAAAGAATGAAGTTGCAAATTTGAGGTTAGAGAAAGGTCATCCATGTGAGAAAGCAGATGTTAACAGGGGATTGGGAATCAAGAATAAAGCCAAAAAGAGAGATTGATTGCAGAATGTCAAAATCCAATGGCTCTGGTTTCGTCAATGCAATGCTCAATTAGACTAAACTAACTTCATGGTATTGAGTCTACTCGGCTTTCAGTTTCAGGTTTTAAGTTGAACCCATTTTATCCTATTCTTAGACCTGCAATACCTAGGGGCTATCAAATGCATCGAGTCTGACCCGATGGATCGGAACTGATTATCGATGGCTCAGTTCCCATTCCTAATCTATTGGTTCGTTTCTGGGATTAATATTTCTTGTTAGGTTGGTTCTGATTCCACCCTGTCCCAACCCATTGGTAGCCCTAGCAATATTCAAAACTTGTCAGACTGTTACGTTTAGTGATCCGTGGTCACTAGGATAGGGACTACTCTAGCCACCACAGTCCCAGTCCCAGTCCATGTCTCATGTTATAATTAGGGCCATCCATAAAAAACCGAAAAACAGAAAAACTGAACCAAATCAAGAAAATCGAACCACAAAATGTGGTTAACCAAACTAATCGGTTCGGTTTTGGTTTGGGATTTTTAAAAAACTGAAAGATCGGTTTGGTTTTCGGTTAATTTACAAAAAACGGATGGTTAGCTGAACCGACCAGTATATATATTTTTATGTATATTTTATATATATTTTTTATGTATTATATATAAATATATATTCATTATATAAAATAAATATATACTTATATTATATTTATAATGATCTATTTATAAATATATTATATATTTTTCAAATATTTATAATATATTATATATCATTTATTATTTATAATATAATATTATGCACATATTTGTATAATATATATTATAAATATAAGAAACCGAAAAACCAAAGAACCGAATCGATCAAAAACCGAAACCAGCTGACCGGTAAACCGGTGGTACCAGTTCGGTTTTGGTTTGAAAATTTAAAAAAACCGGTACCACCGGTTCAGTTTACAAAAAAATGCCATGCTTCGATTAACCGAACCGTGGCCACCAGGCTTTAAATGGGCCCTGGCCAGATTAGCAATGTACAACCCGGCGGCCCTAGCCAATTTTCCAAAACGGGCCAAGACTACTTCCCTAGTCTAGGTTTGATCTACTGGGGCTGGTTCCTCGTATATATAGTTAACAACTGTCAGTCAAGAGCCTCAAGACTCAAGAAAGAAATTAGAAAATTGGAACCAATTTGAATCAAGAGGAAAAAGTGGTGCTGAGGAATTGGATGCTACATGAGCTTGAGCCAGCTTTTGATGGGTTAGAGAATTGGCCCACTTGGTGGGCTGGTGAGGAAAAAGCTTGCAAAACGCCCAGGCCCAGCTTGGGTTATTCTCATTGTCACTCGTGAGCTATCTGTTAAAAGTTAAAGTTAGAATTTCGGCACACAAAGAAATGCAATCTCAGAAACAAAAAGCCTATACACTCCTCGTGTCTCTGCACTAATTAACATGGCACATGAACAAAGCTTACCCATTCAGAGATTTGCACAAAGTAGCCTTTTACCTTTGATTCCAGGTGGAGGTTATGTTTGCCTGTATCTTTTCTTTTTGGGTTGATCAGAGATTGGCAATTCCCTTTGGCATCTTGATTAATTCTCTAAGGCTGCATTTGACATTCTTTATTTTAAGGATTTATCTCATTTTTGCAATTAAAAACTCAATGTTTATAGAAGCATTTTTAACAATAAAAAGAAAATAAATCCTTAAAACAAGGAATGCCAAATACAGCCTAAGATAACTTGGTTGATCTCGACCCAAAGCAGATCAAATCACTAGAATTGATATCTTTGAATCGCCCATCTAAGTTTCAATCAACCACAAAAAATAGAAACATGGCGCTGATAGAATTTAGAAGCTATATGAGTGAGTAGTAAACCTGTTCATGGGCCGGGCTCAGGCTTAGTTTTCGTCAAAATTTTAATGGGCCTGACCCAAAACCTGGCCCGTGAACAGGTTTAGTGAGTAATGAGTAGTTGTGAGGTCATAAATCGGGTCCAGGTTGGACTGCCACATGGATGATTAAGGAGATAACTGGACGAGATGAGGACCTTTGCATGTCCCGTATTTCCCTAAGACAAATACGGAAAATATTCTTAATGCGTGCTGACATGTGCATGTGGAACGTTTTTGGAGCCCGTTCTGTGGGAGCTCAAATGAGTAGAAGGATGCCAACATGACACACTCCCATATGTTCGGCAAGCTAATGTTGATGCACGCCGCAAGCCCCAAATGAAATAGGGACACGTGGCAAACACTAGACAAGCCTAACCAACCACCAAGGTTGGTGCTAATGTCTCTAAGTTTCGCAGAATATACAAATTGATGCCCCTAATGCTCAGGTGGTGACCACCTTAGAATCTGACATTTTTACCACAAACCAGGAGCACAGTGACACTCCCAGCACTGTAAGGACTCGCTGCCCAAGGTGAGAATCTCTTCACTCTTTGGCTAAAGGTGTAAATCAGGCCATGTCGCCCGCACCTCAACATTGGACTAGCCTGCTACGATGGCAGACGGGTTATGCTAGGCTCGCATGATCATGTGGTCTGTGCTAGGCCTGGGGTTTTAGGTCCGGTGGTTAGGCCGGCATGGCACGACCAAGTAGGTCGTGTCACCCGTGGCCCACATCCGGCATGGCCCAGCCTGCGGCTCAAGCCAATACGATCCATATATATTATTTATATATATTATATATATAATATTTATATAAATTATAATTATATAATAATATATAGTATATAATATAATAAAAAATAAATAATTGTTTTCAATTTTATTATATTAATTTATTTAATTATTGTATATATAAGAAATTGTATACATCAAAGTTCATATAGAATTAACATTTTAAGTTTTTTCTCAAATTTTTTAAATAAATAGCTTTAGCCCAGTCCTCGGCCTGACCCACGGACCAGCCTGGCCCATGGCACGGCACGGGCCCGCACGGGCTTGGGCCGTGGGCTGTGTCGGGCCAACCTCCCAAGTTATCCCAGGAGAGGGTGGCATGGCCCGGGACGGCCCTTGGGCAAGCACGGCACGACCCGCACTTTACGCGGGCTCCCTGCGGGCACTTCCAACCCGACACGACCCAATTTTCACCTCTATCTCTGGCTATCAGAACTTCTCTAGCTCTTTTGCTTTCTAAGCTTTTTAACTTATACAACTAGTTATAGTTAAGCCTAGCCAACCACTTATTTATTCATACCGATTTGAGCGTTGGAGTGTTTCTCCTCGAAGAACTACCTCGAAACCTTTGACCTTTTGTTCACAAGTTATGAGGGGGAGATTGCTCGACACGTCAGGCAGGTCGCTAACTGGGGTTAGGGTAGTTTGGTGGAAGCAGTTTGCCTCTTACATCGACCTAAGGTTCTGCCTAGCTGTTCGCAATTTGGCCTACCAGGGTGGTGCTGAGGTCGCTGATGTAGTTGCAAAGTGTCCAAAGTGGTCTACTTACGTGGTGCCGAGGTGTCACCCAGTTGTTCTGTGATACCATGTGTCATGATGTCATTGGATGACCAAATTACCTGTCATCAATTGCTCCCCACTCCCAAGTCCGGCGTTGTCAACCCAACGAGGGAGTAGTTTTAACCCGAGGTGAGTTGGTCCATTCTCCATCCTCATTTGTGGTCTGACCAATGATTCGGGATCGAGTTGGTTTGGCCTAGGCACAAGGTAGCGTACCGGGGATGCATGGACGCCACACAACCATTAGGTCGTGTAGACATAAAAAACGCGCTAAACTAATTTCACCTCAGAATACGAATCGTCACACCCTTGCGAACCGTTGGATCCAACTGATCTCAACCGTCCATAATTTGGTTCATCCATCTATAAATAGGACCCTTGGGGGCCCATATCTCTCATCTCTGTCTTTAGAGTCCTTGGTGAGATCGCAAAGCTCAACGTTATCGGAGTGATTGGTATTGTCGGCGAGGTCAGTTTATTCATCTTAGGTGAATCATTTCCCTAAGCTCTGTTTTATTCACAATGTCTGGTAGTGAGTCTAGGGAAGATGGGGTTTGTCCTACTAGGCCGAGGAAGGGACTTTGGCTCAAGACCAGCAAGGTTCTCATAAGAGGGCCTCATCTTCACGTAGGGCTAAAGCACTAAACCAGTTTAGTCCCTTTGAGCTCTTTGTCGATAACATCTACGAGCTCATAGCTCAGTATAGGATTCCAAATTAGTTTGGATATTCTCTTCCTCTTGAGGAGTACTTGTGGGAGCACGGGGATGACAAGATCGTTGTCTTCGAGGAGGCCCTAAAAGTGGGTCTTCAATTCTCCCTTCATATGTTTATTTCCAAGGTAATAAACTAATACAACATTACTTTAGATCAACTTCATCCAAACTCCATTAGGACTCTAATTGGTCGACACCATCTCATTCTATAACCATGTTTCTTCCCCCTAGATGTTAAGACCTTCGTCATCCTGTGCCATATAAAGAAAAACCCCTCCAGCACTCCCGAGATGTATAGTTATTATATGTCCTACTGACTTGGGTGTAAGCTGTTGAACGACTTTCCCTCCGAGGTATCGGCCTAGAAGAGGAAGTATTTCTTCCTTGACCTAAGTAGCGGATGGCCATTCCTAACAACCTGGAGAGAGGGAGTGAGGGACTTTGGGGAGGAAACTCTAAATGAGTGAATGCATGCAGAAGTCTATGTTGAGTGAGTACTTGGCTAAGAAGAAGCTGATCCAAGTCGAGCTGAGTCCTTTGGGTAGGTTGTCATCCCAGGCTTGGGCATTTTGTTTTTCTTCTTTACTTTCTTTTCTTTCTATAGTTCAGCTCACCCTTGAATTTCTTGTGCAGGAGACATGTTGGGCATGCCAACTTCCGGGTTGTTCCAAGCGATGAAGTGGAAGAAGAGGAAGGTGCCTCACCAAGAGGCCCCACAGGTCGCTGCTCTAGAGACCATCGTGCGAACTACTGAGACCGTGTCGATAGTTGACCTAGTCGAGGGAGACCAGCCAGAAAGGACCTCGCTAGAGCCCAAGGATATGCTAAGAAAAAATATGGAAACACTTGGATATGCTAAGAAAATGCACACAAAGTCCATAAATATATTAATAGCATTAAGTTTAATGTCAATACAACTATAAATAATATATAAATACATAGGAATTGTTTATTTAAATGATATATATATATATATATACATATGAAGAAATGTATTATAATTAATATAGCAGGACATGTAGATATTATACAATTTTATTAATAATGCATCAATTAAGAGTCCAAGGCAAATATCGTGTAGATTTTTACAAATTAATATATGCAAAATCCAATATTAGTTTATTATCTATTAAAGTGTAAGGCGTAAAGCATATGCAACTATTATATTTGAATTATTACATCATTTTTCTATTTTTCTATTTTTTTAACATTAACAAAAAAATCAACTAAAAAATTAATTTTAAATGTTTGATAAATAATATTTATATTTTTGTAAACAATAAATATGTTATTATAAAATGTAAATTAAAATATCAATTAATAATTTACAAAAAATATATATAACTTAAATTATATCAAATCTATTAAAATTTTGAAACTGCATATCATATGAAAATTCTTTTTTAATTACTAAAATAATTATTCCATTATTAATATTTTATTTTTATAAAATTTCGAAGTTAAAAATTATTTTGTATATAAAAAATAAATTTGGTAAATTCAATTTATATTATATTTTCAAATACTTTGTAAACAATACTTTTATTGTTTGTAAATAATAAATACATTGTTATTTAATGTAAATTAATATATTAATTAATAATTTATAAAAATTTAAGATATATACCATATGCAAATTTATAAAATTTAAGTATTAAAATAATTATTCTATTATGAATATTCTATTTGTATAAATTTTTAAAATTAAAATTCATTTTATATATATATATGTGGATTTTATAAATTATTTATTCCATTTATTTATAAAATACTAATCTTGAATATTGTTCTTTTTAATTTATAATTGAAGTTTTTAAAAATAAATTATGTTATTTTTTGTTTGCATATAAACATTAAGTTTAATAAAAGGTATTTTTAGACACTTACTAACACAAAATAACAAATGGCTTTGTGGTTAAATGTGCGCCTAGGCATTAGGTGCACATTGACCAATGTGGGTTTGAGTCATGCTACACTTGTTTTTTATCATGAGATGTTGTGTCATTAGTCGAAACCATGGTCAATATACTTCTATATCAGTGTGTATTGACCGATACTATGTGATACGTGCCAATACGATGGTATATCGGACCGGTACGCATGATTGGCAGGATACACATGCAGTCGTAGCGTATCCCGTATCGGTGCAGTTCGATACCGATACGATACACCTTGTATCAAGGGAATCGTGTTGGTATTTTAATCCTTGCTAGATCTTGAGGCCACCCATATATCTGAGGAGTCCCGTCCACCACCTGAGACTAAGGCAACCGATGGCTCGAACGCCAAAACCAAACCTGAGGAGAGGCACACCATCATTGACGTTCTGACTGCCTTGGTGAAGAGCAAGGAAGTCATCTTTCCTGAAGAGGTTGCAAGGCTTCGTGAGTCACATCCTAGTAAGCTCGGGGGAAAGCTTATGTGTTACCTCATGGTGGTATGTTCCTAACCTTCCCGTTGTATTCATTCTGATCTCCATTATGGACTTATTTCCCTTTATCTTTTTTGTAGGTGAACACTTTGGCGCATTCTTTGCTGGGACAGGCTAAGGGTGATTTGGCGAGGGCCTAGACTGCTGAGGAGGAAGCGATGGAATACAAGTCCCGAATTTGAGCAACCTGTCCGTCTCATCGGTGACTTGAAGGACAAGCTCGTAGTGGAGTGGGGTTGCAATGCGGACCTAACAAGGGAGGTCGAGAAGAAAATCGAGGAGCTTGGGCGTAAGGACAAAAAGTTACAAGAGAAGGAGGCCAAGCTCATCAAGCAACAACCCAAGTTTTTCTACAATGTCCATGCTGCCTAGGTCTATGCAATTGAAGAGTCCAAGACTTTGCCCAACTTCTTGAAGGAAAGGGAGGATTTCGCGTCCGGGGCCTTTCATCAAGGATTCAACCTATGTCAGATGCTAGTGGCCTCGATGTGCCTAGAGTTTGACCTTAGCAAGTTAAAGTCCTCAGCATGCACCAACGAGATGATGGGTCAAGTCAATTAAGAGCTTGACTCTGAGGAGGAGGAGGACGACGAGGTTGATGTGGTCAGAGGTGGTGCAAACAGTGGAACTGATGCCGGTGTGGAAGGTGTGGGGGTAGACGAGACATGGAATGTTTGACTTTTGCCTCTTTTCTTGGACCCCCATGTATATATGTTGTATGTCGAGCCTCTGAGCTTGACTTCCTTAAATTTTTTTTAGTAGCGATGTACTCTTTCCTTCTTCTATCTAATGGAATCAACTTTTTGCATATATTGTGCCCCTCTTTCTTGCCTTGTATTTTCAATTACTAGAAAATAGGCTAAGTGTCAAAACAACCCCCGATGTTGCCAAGGTGACAAGGTGTATGAGTTGCCTAGGTGCCAAAGCGACTAGAATCATAATTTCGGCTAAGTCAAAATGATGCCGAGTTGTCGAACTACCGACGTATTCCAAGGTTGGCATAGGGGGCCTTAAAGCTAAAAGCAGTTTGGCTTCCTATGAACATACAAATTGAGCTTGGGTTTGGGATTCATTCCATGGATGAAATATAGAGTCGCCACTCATTAATGCATAGAACATGGGAGTGATGGGCCTCCCAAGTTCAAGAAACAAAACAAGACTCTCATGTGCCCAAATTAAAGCTATTCTATGTACCTTTTAGGGGAGAGAGGGAAGGTGTTAGGCACCCCTCTCCCGTATTCAACATGTAGTACCACTCCCCTAATTAAGTAAAAAAAAAATGAAAACTAGAAGGGATTAAGCCAACAAGAATGCTAGTGAGTTTGCCTACCAAAGATGATGGTCATTGTGGGTGTTACTTCCCAAGTGATTTAACTTTCTCATTCCCCGTTTGGATAAGAGAAACCCTTAAAGGAGCGAAAGAGATGACAACTACATGTCATGCTCCCTCTTTATCCAAGGTCCCTCTCATTCCTACTAAGAAATTGAATGAGCCAAACCACAAGGGAGGTAATCCCCTACAAGAAACCTCATCTAAGGCAACCCCCAACATAAGATTAAAAGAGAATAAAGAACATAAGTTGATTTTAGCATTCTTTTTTTGTTCAAAACATGTCCAATAAGCACCAAAGGAACATGGAATGATCATTCAATTTTACTAATATGATTTTCTAATAATTCCTACATCTAATCTTCAAGAAATGAACTCAAGAAAAAAAATACACAACATCATCATCTAATTACAGAGTAGTTCAATGTTGAAGCTAAAAGACAAAGAATACTAACAAAAACAAAAAAAAAAAAAAGAAATGAGGTGAAATTTCACCTCTATGTAGCCTTTGATCATACACCTTGTAGAGTGAATGATATGAGCTGAAATGTTGATAGTGCTAAAATGCTTGATGGTATTCCTTGCTTGGGGTGAAACCTAGTTTTCTTCTTCCTTTTACTCCTTCACATGGCTAACCCTCTTTACCTTTGCCCTTGCTTCTCTCTTGGTCGAATGGTTTGTATTGGCTTCTCTTGGTCGAATGAGATGGTGTCCCTAAGATTTCAGTTGTGAGATGGTGGTGGATAGGAGATTTTGGTGGTAGAGTGAGAAAGGAGATAGAGGAATTTTGGTTTTGCTTTGGGTGTGAGAGAGGTTGAGGGAGAAAGGAAATGGGGATTTTGGTTTAGGTTAGAATGTGAGAGAGAGAGAGAGAGAGAGAGAAAGGAGGGAGGTTGAGATTTCAGCTGTGGTGTTGTTGGTTGAAGGAGAAGAGATGAGAGTAAGGGAGTTTAGTGGTGGAGGAAGTCAGGAAGGAGGTTGAGAGAGAGAAGGAAGGTGGAGTTCGGTTCTTGAGAGGGAGAAGAGAATGATGAGAGTGTTAGAGAGAGGAGAAGAGTGTGAGAGAGAATACCCAGTTTTCCGGATTGCCTGGTTCTTTCTAGGTTTCTTTTTAGGTTTTTTTTTTTTATTTTTTTTCTTGTTTGGACAGAATGAGGATGGGGACACTTAGTTTAGTTAGGACCGAATTGGTTTAGTTTGGTTAGGCTTGGACTGGGTGGAGGAGGATTAGTTGGGTTTGGACCAAATTAGAGAGGGCTAGTTAGGATTTTAGGGTTAGGCTTTCAAAGGAGATGAAGGGCTAGGATCTTTTTAGACAAATCTAAGGGATGGGAGGGCTGCCATGTTTTTCCTTTTTCTTTGTTTTTCTCTCATTTTTCTTTTCCTTTTTTACCAAATTTAATGCTAGGGGACAGCCTTCTTTGAAAGACTCCCCCTTTGTTTCCCCCATTTATGGATAGAATTGGGGATGATTTAAATTAAAAGTTTAAATTTGAATTTCAAAAGGCTTTGACCGGAATTTGAGAGGGAATGGAGAGGGGGCGGCTAGGGTTTTAGGGTGTGGAAGTGAGGGTTAGGCCGATCCTAGGGTGGAGATGCAAAGGGGGGGCTCAAATCTAGGGCTAGGATTAATTCTAGGTTTAGTGAGGGCTTTGGGTGATTTTCAAAAATGTGTAGGGGGTTCTTGCAATGAAAGGGCAAGTTTAAGGGGTATGGTGTGTAGGATTCAAGGATTGAGATTAAAACTCAGATTTTAAGGTTCATCTCGACTAACGAGATTACACGAATTTGAATCCTTGTAAATGGAGGGGTAAAATGGAGAATTTTGTAAAGAAATTTTTCAAGGAGTGTCTAAGGTGTCAGAAAAGGGTAATGATAGGGTTTGATGGCCTCGAGGGGTGTGTCAGAGTAAGAAATTGTGATGGGGCTCATTGAATCATGATTTTTCTTGATAGAATGGCTAAATGGTAATTTTGGGTCTAGAAATGGATGAGGGTTTATTTGGGAGTCTAGGAAGGTGGTGATGTGGTCTAGGTGTATTAGAGGGTGTACCGCAATGCAGATCTTGAAATAGGAGAGTAGCAGCCAATGAAGGTCCTCGATTTGGAATCTTTATAGATGATGGGTGAAATGGTAATTTTGAGGCTTGGAGTTTAATTGATTGATGATCGAGAAGTTTTGATGGGGTTTGGAGGTGTTAGATGATGTGTGATGATGGATCTTGAATTTGGGGCATATCGGGCGATGAGGATGGTCCATTTAGAATTTTTTTAAGTAAAGGGTAAAATGGTTACTTGGGGGTATGAAATGTGATGGATCGTCGATCAGGAGGATTTGATGGTATATGGAAATGTTGGATGATGTGTGATGATGGATATCTTTGATTTGGAAAGTGGCGTCCAATGAGGATTGTTGGTTTGGGATCTTTTTGGATTAAGGGTAAAAGGGACATTTTGAGGTCTGAAATATCGTAGGTTGTCAATAAAGTAGTTGTTGAAGATTTTTAAAAGGTTTGAATGTCTCGGGAGAGGTGTCATGATCGAAATCTAAGATTTTGAGTGTAATAAGCAATGAGAGTGGTCGATTTGGAATCTTTGTGTACAAAGGGTAAAATGGGGATTTCTGAAGTTTGAAGTTGGATGGATGGTTGATCAAGAAGTTGATGTAGGTTTTGGGGTCTTGGATGGAGTATCTTGATGAAAATCTCGACTTAGGAGAGTGGTGGCTAATAAAGATCGTCGATTTGGAATCTTTTTGGATAAAGAACAAAATAAACATTTTGAGGTCTAAAATTTCGTGGGTGGTCAATCAAGTGGTTGTTGAAGATTTTGGGAAGGTTTGAATGTCTCGAGAGAGGTGTCATGATTGAAATCTAAGATTTTGAGTGTAATGAGCAACATGAGTTGTCAATTTGGAATCAGTGTATAAAGGGTAAAATAGGGATTTCTGGATCTGAAATTTGGGCAACAAATACCTAACAGGAGTGTCTGATGGTTTTAAAGGTGTTGGAATTTAGGGAATTTACGTCGTAGGTATTTCGGCCAATGAGGGGATTCAAAATGGAATCTTGGCTTGATGGATAGGTAAATGAGGGGGTTTTAGGTTTAAGCTTGATAAAGTGGCATGGATTTGAATTTGCAAGGTTGTAGAAAGGATTTGATCATGTCACGGATGTGTGATCATAGGTTTTTTGTTCAAGAAGTACCGTGATGTAAGATATGTCAAAATGGGTTCTCTGATGGATGAATGACAAGATCAAGGAATTTATAGCTGAAATTTGGCGTGATTTGTTGTTTGAAGGATTGGTTTCATGTGATGGGGTTTGATTGGGTAACAGGCATGGCAATGCGGCGTAATTGGGACCATCAAAATGGAATCTTATGGATTTAATGGTGGATTTGAGGGTGTTTGAGTTGAAATTTGGTTTTCTAGGGTTTTGACATATTCTAAAGATGTTAACAAGGTTTGGTCAAGCATTTGGAGTGCAAAAGGTGGGTTAGAGAGGGAGCCAAACAAAAATTGGGTGCTTACATTTACCCTTTTGTACAACTTAGTTAAAGTGCTCATAGCGTAGATCACTAGACCGATTGGCGGTCTCGTTTTCACACTTGATGAAATTTTGTAGTCTTAGTGAGTGCAGTTCGAAACTTTTGAACTCTTCATAAATAATACCTCCTTAAGTTGTTGGCGTTCAATGCATGGGTACCTACCTCCACTTCAACATTTCGAGCTCATACGTACCTCACCAGTCACCTTGAAAACTCTATAGGGGCCTTCCCAGTTCAGACTTAGCTTTCCCACGCCTGGCTCAGGTACCATAACCTTCCTGAGTACTAGGTCATCAACTCGAAATTGGCGTTTCTTAACTCGGCATTATAATACCGAGCTACTCGTTGCTAGTATGCTACAATCCAAATATAGTCTAAGTCACGGACTTCTTCCACCAGGTCGAGGTTAGTCCGTAGCTCGTCCTCATTAGCCTCGTTATCGTACGTCTCAGACCGCAAGGTCGCCACCTCGATCTCAGTTGGAACGATAGTCTCCACCCCATATGTTAGGTTGAAAGGAGTCTCCCTAGTCGTCATTTTGATAGTATTTTGGTATGCCCAAAGGACACACTAGGCAGATTGTCCACTCACAAACCCTTAGCTTGGGAGAGCCAACCTTTCAGTCCGTAGAGTATCACCCTATTCATCACTTCGACCTAACCGTTTGCCTGGGGATGGGCCACCGAGGTGAAGTTCTATTGGATTCCCATCATGGCATACTAGTTCTGGAACTTAATGTCTTCGAACTACTTCCCATTGTCCGAAATCAGTACCTTGGGGAGTCTAAATTTGCAGATGATGCTCTTCAAAAAAACGTTTTACACATTCCAAGCTATGATGGATACCAACGGCTCAGTTTCCACCCATTTCGTAAAGTAATTAACCGTGACAACCAAGAACTTCCTTTTCCTGGTCGTAGGTGGAAAGGGACTGAGGATATCTATCCCCCACTATGCAAATGGCCACGGGTTGGTAAGGTACCTTAGGTCGGCAGCAAACTGATTTGATATGTTGGCATGCCTTTGACACTTGTTGCACTTTTGAACTAATTTTAATGCATTCACCTTCATCATGGCCCAATAATATCCTTGTCGTAGCGCCTTTTGGGCAAGCACCTTGCCCCCCAAGTGTCCTCCGTAGAGACCTTTGTTGATCTCGCATAGCACCTGGCTTGCTTAATTTGGGCGCAAGCAATGCAGGTAGGGGAGCATGAATGACCTACGATACAATTGCTCACCTATGATTACATAGCGAGCTGACTGTCGCTCGACCCTTTGAGTTGCATTATGCTCTGTAGGTAGGGTCCTATGGCACCGATAGTCAACGAACAGATCCATCTAGCTCAGCTCTGTAGCCAAAACAGGAGTGACATTTTTTGCAACCCTTTCTATGCTAGGTCGTGGTAGGTCTTCAATGTACATCGTTCTCTTCATAGTGTCCGTCGCACCGACCAGCTTCGAAAGTGCGTTGGCTTTAGTGTTCTCAGTCCTCGACACTTTCTAGATGTAACAAGAGTGGAAGTTGAGAAAGAGCTCCCTAACCTTGGCCAGGTAGGCAGACATAGTGGGCTCCCGGGCCTCATATTACCCATTCACTTGGTTCACCACTAGTTGTGAGTCGTTGCACACCATGAGATGTTTCACATCGACCTCCTTTGCTAGTGATAACCCAGTTATCAGCGCCTCGTACTCGACTTCATTGTTCGATGCTCAGAATGTGAATCGGAGAATGTACTCTAGCTTCACCTCGCTAGGTCCATAGAGTATTAGTCCAGCTCTGCTCCCATGTTAGTTGGACAAGCTGTTCACATGGAGGATCTAGGGTTCCTCGTCTACTTAATGGGGAGGTCGCTCGACGTGTCAGGCAGGTCGCTAAACGGGGCCAAGGCAGTTCAGTAGAAGCAGGTCACTTCTTACAACAACCTAAGGTCCAATCTAGCTATTTGCAATTCGGGCTACCGGGGTGGTGCCAAGGTCACTGATGCAGTTGCAAAGTGTCTGAAGTGGTCTGCTTACGTGGTGCCGAGGTGTCACCCAGCTGTTTTGCGATACCACATGCCATAATGTCATTGGAGGACCAAATTACCCCTCATCAGTAACAATATGTGTATATTATCCCACCTAGTTTGGCTTAGATGTTGTAAAAGTGACAAGGATATCACATTTGAAAATATAACTAATTAATTGAAGACATCACATCATTTACTTACTTTTAATTAGTTCATGTTTCATAAGGTATACTTACTATCATGTTTCAACTGCAAAATGTCGTTTTATCATTAGTTCACAGCTTTTTGCTTTATGATGTAGTTCATGCATCATAGTTGTCTACATTTAGGGGCGTTCATTTTTTGGATTTGGAGAGGGGAGAATGTTGGTCAATGGGATTTTTGTTCCCATTGACCAAGAATCTGACCAAGAATCCCATGTTCTTTTTTCAACCTTATGTGGGGACATGGAAAGTTTATTTTCTTGGGTATCACTTACCCAGGAAAGTGATACCCATCTCCTAGGTGGGTAAATAACTTTCCCACATATGGGAAAACTTGCCAACACTTAAATGGGACAAAAATGCCCCTTTTAATAATGGATTTCTATGGTTAAAATGGTCATTGCCTTATTTACCTGAGAAATAAAAGAACATGGGTAAATGCACTTACCTAAGTAAGTGTTTCTCAGGAAAAACTTACCTAGGTAATTGCATTTACCCAGATAAGTAACTTACCAAAAAGCGAACAGGGCCTTAAAACAACATTCCTCTCCACCAGCAAAATCCATGCTTGTGAAAAAAAGGTTTAACAACAAGATGAAATGTGTCCATCTATAGTTTTAAACTTGTTTAAAAATTTAGGGGGTGCTATAGAACATGAATATTCTTTCATTTATTTTTTAAAGCAAAAAATTGAAGCATGTTTTAGAACTATGTTTTGTCTTAAGAAACAAAAAAACAAGTCAGTGTTGTTTCAAAAAAAAACACCAATGTTTTTAAAACATCAAAATAATAGTTTTAAATTAAAAAACAAATTCTAGAGTACAGATATTCATCATAACAATCATTAGATGAAAAAATACCTCTAAATTTAAATCGGTTAAAAACAAGAAACATATATACGACTTAGAATACAGTCTTCTCTGTTTATTTTTTAAGAACCAATCTGTTTTCAAACCACAAAATTTTGATTTGGTTTTGCTACTCACAACAAGAAAAATGGTTCATATTGGATAACACCCCCTTCATCTGTAGTTCCGAGATGTTATTAATATTGTGTAGTTTTCTTTTTGTTTTTTTTGTTTTTTTTTTTTTTTAATTTCTTGTTTCAGTTCTGAATATAATACTTTGCAATGATAAGAGTGTTTCCCCAAACATTCCATTGAAATATTTTTGGTGGATGAAAGTTTGCTTTTAAATTATTTTAAACAGATAGATTGTTGCTAGCAATTTTCATATTATTTATGCTAAATCAAAATAATGAAGTTCTGAGGTTGGAAACTTGTATGGGCCCAAATCCATTCTGAAGTGTGAATAAAACTCAAAAAGCAAAAGTTGGGCCTAGTCCGATCTTAGGGGACAATGCAATGAGCATGTCCAAGCCGGTGTTCACTTGGGTTGGGCCGTTTTGAGGACTTCATTAGTCCATTTCCTACTTGGCATTAATCAGTGCTTCTAGTCCTAGATGAGATGATGTTCCATTTTGCTCGCATGAATTCAGATGATTACTGATTACTGATTGAATTAGCATATGGGCTAAGCTACGCACAGGTAGGGTGTCAATTGGACTGGATTTCGTCCAATGCGGTCCAGTCAAGTGTTAATCCATTACAAATGATCAGGTCCAACCTAATCCAATGAATATTTTGGATGGGTCCAGTTTGATGTTTAGACCATCCAATCTGTTCAGATTTATTTTAATTTAGATTAATTTTAACTCAAACCAGGTCCATTGACACCTATATTCCTATCTTTTTATTAATGGACCAGATATTGGTTCAATCCAACCCAATCCAATATAAATTCATTATGGATGGATCGGGTCCATACTATGAACCATTTAAGTATGGACTGGCCGAATTCAATATGTCTTGTTGGTCTGTCCAATATATGCAGGGGTATGGAGCATAGTCCTAAACTTTAAGACCATGGAGTTAGAAGTCAAAAAATTACAAGAATATAAAATATATATGCAGGGATAGCATGACCTGGTGGGGAAGGTCAGCCAAAACCCAAACTTGAACCAAACCCAACTTAGGTCAAAGAATCAGAACCTCATTCAACCCTAAAGTTGAAAATAACTGACCCTAACCCAACCCTATAGGGTCAGGTCAGCCCAGGTTTACTGTTTAATTTGACCCATTTTCATATCCCTAATTAATAGGCCTCTGGTTTCCCAAACTTGAACTACAGTGATTGTAGTTGACCTAATATGCAACCATAGGCTGTATTTAAGGTTCAAAGTATCAATACGCTGGTAGGGGCAAATCGGCCTGTATTGAAGCTCATTTCTCCTATTTTTTTAACCTGGTTCAGAGGGATCGGTTTAAGGCCTGTCTACCCCTTGAACCAGGTTAAACCCCAAAATACCTCCTGTAGGGGCATATTGTGAAGCCCACGATATGGCCTGATACGTATTAAAATTTTGAACCTTGGCTGTATTGCCATCCTTAATTACTCCTACTTGCACTCTAACGCTGTGTTTGGTTTGAACGAAAAAGTAGGGAAAGATAAGGAAATCTATACAAGTTTTGTAAAGGTTTTTTTACCTTTTCCTTCCTTTCCCAATCTTTTCCTTCAAACCAAATATAGCCTTTTAAGGGAAGCAAATCATAGTTCACATAGGCCACGACTACATGTCTGATCAATATACTTTTGTTCAAAGAAAACCCTTTTCTGAAGAGGATTAGGGAAAATATGAAAAGGTAATTTGAATGTTTTGAGAAAATTGATAAGTGGTGCATATTTGACCATTTTCTTGATGGAAGGAAATGTTTTGTTTTTTTGGGCGGGCGGGGGGTGGGTATTTTAAACTTTTCATAGTTCAGATAGTTAAATAAATAAAGTGACAAACCTCCATGGTTCAATGGGTTTTTGTAGTTTACCCAAAAAATTATGGGTTAAAAAAATCACAGGGAAATACTTAAAAAAAAAGGTATTTTGGGAAGCAGAACCAAAAAGAAACATGTCATGGGCTTGGAGGAACTCTAGAATCTATAGAGGTTCTAAAGCTAGGTATAGGTTGGAGAATAGGAAACAGGGAAAAAATAAACTTCTGGACAGATCAATGGACGGGAAGTAGCAAGAAATGGGATAAAGAGAACATAATAAAATTAATCCCCACTGATATTTGGAATAAAATTAAAGCAATTCCTATTCCCTCAAAGAAAAAAAAATTATGAATTAGTTTAGAAAGTGGACCCAAAAGGCATATTCACAATCAGATGAGCCTATGTTCTTAAAAAAAAATTATTTTAAGAACTTGTCTCTTTTTGGAAGTTAAAGTAATCCTATAAATACTGAATTTTTAACTGCAAAAAGAAGATACATCCTTCAAATAAGGAATGCCAAATGCATCCTAAAAAGGATTTAGAAACCGAAGATCCCCTTAAGATAATCCATTTTTTTTTCCTCATAACTAAAAAACTAACAACTAAAGAAAGACTACACAGATGGGGGTTGAGTCAAAACCCAGAGTGTCCCTTCTGCGAGAGGCAATAGGATGTGGAACATATTTTCTTGCAATGTGATGCTTTGAAGCAGATATGGAGGGAGGGAGTTCAAATCAGCGCCCCACAAGATTGCCTCCCACAACTTCTCACAACACATTCCTGCCATGTATTGGGAATATTTTATGATGATAGCATTATCATTTATGATATTATCATTGGGAGATGTTCTTAATACACGACGGGGTGTGCTGTGGGACTTTGTGGGGGGCTGATTTGATCTCGGAGGGAGGGGGGTCAAAAGGAATGCAATAATTAGAGAATAATGGACTGGTGGAAAACTAAGGATGATAAGCCTAGCAAAAACAAATTAAAATGAACATCTATTGTAACTCTTAAATGTGATCCTATGGCATATTTGGAAGAACCAGGAACTATATCTGTGAAAATAAATGCCTCCCTCCAAAAACCCTACTAGAAAAAGGCGAGAGCATAATGCAAAGTGTTATGTGCCTTAGGAGAACTCACCCCTAAAAGCTAGTTGTTACATGGAGGGAACCCAAGAACATATATACCCCACAACAGCATTCCATTCTACTGATGTGGGATACCTCATATTAGCATCCCATACTACCAATGTGGGACAAAATGGATCATAACATTCCACCATGCTATGCAGTCCCGACGCCCATGCAGTCTGGCTTTGCACTAGTCCACCTAGTCTTGACCGAACACTGCAATACTGACGTCACCACCTGCGTTGCACAATTGCAACTGAGAGGCATAGTGTAGGTTTTGATACCATTTGTTATGTGCCTTAGGAGAACTCACCCCTAAAAGCTAACTATTAGAGGGAGGGAGCCCAAGCACATATATACCCCACAACTGCATCCCATTCTATCGATGGGAGATACCTCACATTAGCATCCCATACTACCAATATGGGACAAATGGATCATAACACAGAGATTACATCTGACTCAATGTATACCACGGCAATCAATCAAACTAGACCTCAAGAAGATAATCCATTCCATCAGCGAACCGGAAGCCTTGGCAGGTCTTGAAGCTAGGGGTGTCAATTGGACTGGATTTGGTCCAATCCGATCCAGTCCAATGTGAATCCATTACAAATGGATCGGGTCCAATCCAATCCAATAGATATTTTGACCCATTTTGAACTGGTCCAATTCAATGTTTGGGCCGTTTAATCTATTCAAATTTGTTTCAATTTAAATTGATTTCCAGTCCATTGACACCTATATTCTTATCTTATATCAATGGACCAGACTTAATTCTACATAGATTTATTATGGATGGACCAGGTCAATCCAATCTAATAAATATTTTGAACCCAATTAATCCAATCTAATATTTCTTGTTGGTCCGTTCAATCCATTCAAATTGATTTAAACCAGTTCATTGACACCCTTACTTGAAGCTAAATTCAAGAATAGAAGAATCATTACTGAGGGAGATTCAAAAATCGTCGTTACGTACAAGCATGCTCTTCGAGAAGCAAACTTCGCAGCAAGTTGGCTTGCATTGGTCCGACCATGATAATTCGGTTTCAGCCCTGGCTTGGCCTGTTGGTCCTTCTCTTATATTTCTTTTGCTGATGCGTGGGGTGTAGCAACCCCGAGGGGTTTGTGATTGTGAGTCCTTTCCAATCTACCAAAAATAAAAAGGTAGAAGTAGGGAATCTTAAAAGGGGCCCACCCCGAGGGGTCTGTGAGTCCTTGCCAAATTCCAACCTACCAAAAAAAAAACAGAGGTAGAAGTAGGGAATCATAAAAGGGGCCCACCCAGGACTGGTTCAGTGGAAGACCTAGAAGGCTAGAGCACCAAATTTGAAGGCTAGATGAGTCTGGGACCCATTTTTCCAATATTGGAGTCCACCATCAGATGGGTCCTATTTGGAAATATCAGTTCATACAAATTCTGATGTTATTTATTTAAAAGGACGATGGGGAAAAAAGAAAAAAAACGTAACAAAAGTTTCTAAATTAAAAAAGTTGTTCTACACGTGATGCCCAAACTGATGATGGGTCATGGGTAGCAGTTTATGGGGGCCCATGGTCTGTGTACCAGCACCCAGGACGTTCCAAGTTTGGCTTCTCTGCAGTGCTGTAGCTTGATTACATTGGCCAATCAGATAATGACACGTATACCATATGGTCTACGTGGGTTACTCCAGCAACTACTGTTCCATGCACAATGCATCTCATTAGCTCATTAGCTCATTAGCTCAGGCACAGCAGCTACTGTAGCTTTTGCAAAAGCTGCGACAAGTGACAAAAGATCGTCCTCCGAATCATAAAAAGCAATCAAAAAGTTTCTCCACTACAAAAGAACAGATCCTCCTGAACTTTTCTATCCTTCACAAATCACAGATTCACAGTAGTTATCGTCGATAGATCACTTCAGTGGGTAGGACACCCACCAAAACCAAGAACAAGATCAACTAAATGTAGATTTGGTTATGATTAGGGGTGTTTACGGTTCAATTTGGTTTGGCTTGGAGAAGATTTCAGATCAAACCAATAAATTATGGTTTGTTCAGGTCAAAATGAAACCATTTTATTATGGAAACCAAATTAGACCAAACCAGTCGATCTGATTCCTAATATGATTTTGGGCCATTTTATTGGGTTTACCTAATTAGAAAGCCAAATAACATGTATACCTATATAAATAATAAATATAATTCAAATATCAAATTGAGATGTTAATAAGTACATTATTATTATATAAATATAAACCACATTTGCATCATGGTTTTCGAATCGCCATTGACCTGGATGATTGGACCATTCGGCCCAAAAATCATTCAGGCAACCAATTCTATTTTACCCCAAACCTGGTCCCTGGTCAAAAACCGTTGAATCGGTCAATGACCTATTGACCCGGGTGATCGAACCATCAATCCATTTAACAGTTTTGACCGTTTTTTATTTTAATTATTTTTTATTTCTTTAATTTTTTGTTACTAGAACAGGCTGTTCATTCGAATCGGACGTTCGAACTGTCAACCCAAAAACCGATGGCCAGAACGATTCCATTTCCAGGTCATTTTTTAAAACCATGATCAACACTTCTTAAATATATAACAGCTCCTCGAGCATCAAATTATAAGTTAAAAATTGAAACAAACAACTGTTAAATATGTATATTATATATATTACTAATAATTTAGTTTAATATGACTTGTGGTTTGCTCTGATTACAAAAATTTAAAAATCCAGATCAAACAAAAAAAATTACAGTTTGAGGAATTCTTAGATAAATAAGGCTATGTTTGGTTTAAAGGAAAAAGTAGGGAAAAGAAAGGAAAGGTAGGAAACCTACTTTTTCCTTTAAACCAAACATAACTTTAAGGCTAAACTACAAACCGTTAATTGTGATCGATACACATAATTAGGATAAACTATAGCTGATGTGATTTCCCATGTGGGTCTCGCCAATTGAACTGCCTTTCCTACACAGAGCACAACTGTACCGTATTGAATCTGATCATCACTGAAATAGTTCGGTACTCTCAGTCTCAGATGCATCTTTTCATTCCTATTCTGCCTAATTATCAGTAATTTTCGTTTCAGATTCATTTAACTGCTTAAATTTGGGTAGGAAGGAACAAAGATTGTCTGAAATGGATCATTCTAATTGCATTTAACATTACAAAGTAGACACATCAAGCCAGAATCTGGATAAGTCTAAGAGGTTTCTAAAGCTTCCATAGAAGAACGATCATGATATCATTGTCATTCAGTTCGTCGCTTACCTTCATTATTTTCTTAGCAGAGGAAACCAACGCCCATGGAAGTAAGACTGGTAAGAGATCATGAACATGAGAAAAACCAGAAGAGCTGCTACACCCCAAGGAGTGCCCCCAGCTCTGTGAAGTGACTCCTTCTCCGGCAACGGAATGAAAAACGGAACCCGCTTTCGCTCGCCGTCGGATAACCAGTGCACCACAAGTACGAATAATAGGGGAGAAACCATTAATGCCAGCTTCACTTGATCTATCAAGTTCTCGAGCATCAACTCGTAGTTGATGTACCAGGTGAGAGCCATGAATAAAAGCAGTACACCAAAAAAGAAACAGAGGTGGAGAGGAGGAAACTGATGATTGTAAGAAGAGTAGTAACCAGAAGACATAATTGTCTGAAAGGGCTGGAGAGGTAAGGGTGTTCAGAGGGGCTTATGAATTAATGAATGGGCTTGTCTTTAAAATAGAGGGGGGATATTGATTATATGTGGCAGGAATATTAGGTTTGCTTAATTGAATTTGTCAAGGGAAGAGGAAATAAAAGTAGAATTGTCAATGGGCCGGGTCTATTGATAGCACGGAAACATCTCAACTGATTATGTCGGTTCTGGTTTCATGATTTTTGTCTTAATTAATATTGGACCGATTTTGGTTCGAATCGATTATATAATTGATAATAATGTTTTAGAAAATGATCCGGAATTGGAATCGTTCAAAAATGATTGAACGGATCGATAGTTCAACCGCTCAAATCAATAGTTCATTGATCGATTCAACGGTTTTTTACCAAAGATCAGAATTGGAATAAAATGGAGCCGGTTACCTAAATGGTTCCTAGATCAAACGGTCCAACCATTAGGATCAACAGCGGTTCAAAAACTATGATTAATAAATATAAAGGTCTGCTGATTTTCTTGTGTTTTTTGTTATCTTTTATTATAAATGTCAAATATAATCAAAATTTATACAGTTATCCTAAAAAATAATTGGATCAGTTCTTGGTCTTATTTTATAAAATCAATTAATAATTAATTTGGTCCATTCCAAGCTTTAAATAAGAGAAGGGTTGTGAAGGTTCATTTGACGATCCGTTGGGATATTGCTGAGGACTAACAGTTTTTCATGGTTTGCTATTCAGATTCGACCAATGAGGTCATGCCACGTACGACCAATCACGGGCCAGGTCGTGGGGACGGAGAATCACAAAAGAAAGGAGATAGGGTTAGCAAGATTAGACATTCTTTTTTGATGTGCCATTGTGGTCCATGTCAGCACTTCAGAATTTTTTTTATATTCTTTAATCTTTATTTGGAAGGAGTACAAATATAAATATATAAAAAATAATATAAAATACAAGGTTTTGCATTCTATAAAATACAATGAATTAAGGACGTTTGGATGACTTCAGTGTTGATTGAGTCGATTAAGCCGCTCTGGATAAGTTATACCAGAAGTAGTTTTATCCAAAAGTCGATTTTTTAGCTCTTAAATATGGGTTTATTTGACTGTCTTTCTGCGTAGTCTTTCAGTTATTTACAAACTGAGAAGATTGATTTTGGATCTGTTTCTGTTTAGTGCACGGAAGAGCTAATCGTCAAATGATGGAATTCTGAAAAGACACGAGAAACCCATTTTGGGCTGACTTCGGGAAGCTTCAAATGAAGCTTTTTACATCTTTCACGTCACACGGAAAGGTCTTTGGGCTGCCTAGATCTTATGTAAAAGTTCAATGCATCTTTTGACTGTCAGAATTACAAGAAGATCTTCTCAAAAAGACTCACCAAACAGGCCCTATATATTTTTGTCTTGATGGGCTATTCACCCGACATGACTGAAGGGCTTTCTATGTGAGGCCTACCTTGTAATGCCAAAAGCTGTTTCGTGAAAACCCTCCGCATTAGTTAGCCATTTTCAACTTTACGCCATTAGTATTGATAATAATTCTAAATTGTGGGTAATACGATGAATATATAATATATAATATCAGTTGCCCATTTTATATACTTTTTAAAATATTTTTTTTTCTGTTTATTTACTTTTTATTTTTATTATTTTTTTTATTGAGTCATATGTTGATATCTTTAATTAACTTGAATGGTTTAAATTCTGACTCCCTTCCAAAGGGAAGGGAGGATCATTTTTAAAAGGAAAAGTTTATGCTGCCTGAAAGACATAATACCGAAAGGGCTTTGACCAATCCAACCCCCATGAATTTGATAAATAATCACCCTATTGATTACCATTTTCAAAATACCGGTTAATGTTGGATTTCATTCTCGTAGAATGGTCCTCACACCCACATCACAACATGTGATTGCACATTGGAAATATCTTTCATATTTATATGTTTTCCTTCATGAGGAGAGGTTCCAAGTGGCATGGTTGCAAATGCCGTGAGATGGGTGTGTATGAGGACTATTATGTGAGGAGGAAATCCGGATTCTTGATTGATTGATTACAGCTTATAAGTTTTTCTGATATCATAGTCCAACCCTTTTTTAAAAAATTGTTTTGATGATACCTTGTGTCAAAAACAGGATTGAGATTGAACAGTTTAGATTATTCAATCAGGGATGAGTAGTGTTGAAATATATCCCATAAAAGGGGTGGATCCTGATCAATATCTAGTGGTCTAGGATATATGAATGGCTTTTGCTTAGCCTCCTTTTTAAATTAGTTCTATTTTGAAAGTAAGTTTATAAAAAGTAGCGCTCAATTTGGCCATAGGCATTGAGTTTGGATCATGTCATGTGGGTAGCTGTGGATAAGATTCTTATGGGTAAGAGATCTGAATTGTTATGCATTTGATCTCTCTTTTGTATTTTTCATTACACCTGGGCTGTGTTTGGTTTGATAGAAAAAAAAAATAGAAAGTTGAGAAAAAATTCTTAAAAAATAAAATTACTATAAAAACTTTCAATTTTGATAGAAATTCCCTGTGAATTTTGCTTAAATAAATCCACCCAAAAATGATTGTGATTTCATGGATATTTTAAATACTAGCTAAGAAACTGAGTGCATATATATGTTTGAGCGAGAGGGCTTTTATGCAGCAGCGTTGTAAGTTAAAAGCCCCACATGAAAAGCCTTATTTGGTGAAAAACCTGGAATTGAAAGCCAAAAGTGTGTATATATGAACCGGGAAATTAGCTTTCCCATGAAATTATTTTTGGTGCATTATAGAAAGTAATTCACTCGATGTAGCTCAATCATTGCTGAATCCGTCCCAAACGGGCCCTGAGTGTTCTAATATCATATGGCCATGTGGTCGTGAATTATAACTTACAGTTGGTACGCCTGCTTTATTGAGATGATAACTTGGACGTACTCCTTATTTCCCCTTGAATAAAGACTAAAGAGTAGATGGGCTCCACAATGATCCAGAGGTATCTTTGCATGCACAAATGGGCCCCACAATTTCAATGAAATCAAGCCGATAAAAAGGGCAAATTACAAAGACCCTCTGTAGATCTGTTTGTGGGCCAGGCCGGGCTGGGCTTTTTATACGTATAAACAGTCTGTCCGAGTCTGGAAATTTGAAAACAGAAATTTTTTCTTTTTCTATTCAATACAAAGTGTTTTATTTATATTAAAAATCTCCAAAACTTAAAAATAATAAACATCTCACTATTGTTTAGAAAAAAAAGAAGAATAAAGAAAAAATATTGTATATATTTTTTATTAAATAAAATATATTTTTATTATTTAATATATAGTATTAAGTTGGGCTCGAGCCAAGCTTTTTTGAGGAAGCTTAAGCCCAGCTCAAAAACAATTCGGGCCTGGTGCTTTAGGTCCGAGCCCAAGTCTGTAGGCCTAAAATTATGACCAAGTCCAACTTATAACGGGCCAGTCCATCAGGCTATCCAGCCCATGAATCTAGTGGCAATTACCTCTGGACTTTCACTTAAGATAAAGGTCCACTTGATTATTTTACTTTGCAATAAGTACCCTTGGCCATTAAATTAAATGATGGAATGCATTAAATTACCAAAGTACCCATATGATATTTTCTCATCCTTTTCTCTTAAATCCAAATTGATCCAATAATACCTCCATTTTCTCTAAATGAGACCAGTTAAAATAACAATAATCATTTCACTAACATAGAAAAACAAGTTTCTTTATATTCTTATTCTATTTCACTGTTATGAATGTCTTTTTTTATCTTAAAATATAAAAATTATCCATTCATTTCTCCAATAAACAAAGAAAAGCCAAATAAAACCTTAAATTTATATCTATCAGTAAGAAGCCTCTACCATTTTATCTAAATACCGAATCCAGTCAAAAAATCTGTAAGGATCTATTAGAGTAACTTGAGATGACTTCAATATTATATTTAAAAAATTAATCCGATCATAAGTCGTTCAAATAAATAAAAAAGGGTAATTTAGGGATCTAAAAAATTTTAAAAAGCTGAATGGAAATCTTTTTCTAAGTTAACTGGCAAAACTCTAACAGATGGGGCATTTGTCGCATAGTGAAATTTTGGGACGACTAGGGTCTCTGTAAGTTACTAAAAAGTTTTGTTTTTTATTTTTGCTTCTAAGCATGGTTCAAAATATCGATACACTTCTATGTAACAATAGAAACGTATCGGTACTTAGATACATGCAGAAATACTTTTTTTTCTCAAAATTTAGTTTTGAGAAAGATATTTAAATAATTGAACTCTTTTGGTCCAAAGTTACGTCATTTTTAAGCCCATATTGTATTTTCAGTAACTGGGCCAGGACTGGCCTCATTTTCATGAACGGAACCATCAACCAATACCGATTTTCCTGACCCCCAATTCAAGAGATTTGATTTTTTTTTTTTTTTATGGATTTAATTGACGCTAATTAAGAGATTCGTTAAAAAATTTCCACTCAACTTTCTGTTCTTTTTTTCATTGTTTTCTGATAAACCAAATACAGCATATAGTTGCAGAGTAGAAAAATGGAGTTTTAACAAGGAAATGGTGAGGCCGAGGACGGTTTTGTTAGTTCCAGACTGCTACTTTTGTGGACTTTTCTGACTTTATCTTTAACCGTTTCATTTTTTTTCCTCCTTGGTGGAAAGCCGGTTGGTTTGGAGCTGGGAAAGGTTCTGCATTTTTCACGTGTGTGATGGGTTTGGATTATAAAAATTCAACCCGCAGTACATCTCCACCGTGTATTGTGAATATTTCTTGATGATGACATCACCATTTCTGATATATCATTGGGAGATGTTCCCAATACATGACAGGAATGTGTTGTGGGACATTGTGGGGCACCCCCTTGTGGGATGCAAATGTAAACTCCATCGTACAGGGGAGATGAATCCTGACCATGGATTGATACCAAATCTATGGACAGGATGCGGTTTATAGGGGAGGCTACTAATAGACTATGGAGGACTGTAATTCAGAATTATGTGTAGGACTGTAGTGTATTTAACCTAAAAAAACTCTCTCTCTCTCTCTCATACTTCTATTAATCTAACCTAACTAGAACATGAAATTAAGCTTATGTCTGAGGTTCACTTGTCCCATAACCATATTTAGCAGGTTTGGATCATTACGATGGAAAGATGTTTCAAAATGAGTCCAACTACATAGATTAATAGATATAGCTAGGCAAAAGTTGGGCTGGATTTGGATATTGTCATGTATGTATTTCCTGAGATCTGGCCCAAGTGTGCATATATGAACAGAAATAAATATTCTACCGCATAAATATCTTTATTCAGATTGAGCTTGGAATCTAATGCGATCAAATGAGAGTTTTTCCCATTCAGGTTTAGACCCGGATCAAACTGAATCTACTTACCTCCAACAGTTCACCACATGATTCAAAACTACCATCCAAACATACAGAGAATTTCAAATCAATTTAATTTAATTTCATTGAATTCTTTTTTTTACAAGATCCATTGAATCCTAAATGCTAATACCAAGGCCACGGACCTCATTATTAAAAATAACCTTGCCTTGGAGGTGCTCTATTTGCTTGAATTATATTGAATAGATATCCTTTGAAGTGATCTAATCATCTACATTCATATTGAAATCTCTATATGCTGCTCCATCAATGGTGTCATGGGACCACTAACAAAGGAAAAAGAGAACTTATCATCATAATCATCATCTCCATCACCCTAAGTCCTATCCTAACCAAATGGGGTCAGCTATATGAATCCTAATTTGTTGTGATCAGCTTCTTAATGTGAATTTATTATTAAATTATTGACACTTATAATTTCTTACTACTTTTACCCATGTTCTTTTTGACCTATCCATAGCCTTCTAACCCCTTGCTAAAAAAAACACTTCTATTTAAGGGTATAGTCTCTTTTAGATGTGACCAAACCATTTAAGTGCAACTCTAAAATTTCCCAAAATAGCGGACCCAAATATTCCCATAAAAATGTTAGGAGAAGAAAAATACAACGAGTCTCTTAGAAGTGATTCCCTTTGGTTTAAATTAAGGGGGCATTCTTTTTTTTTGGATTTTGAAGGGGGGAAAGTTGGTCAATGGGATTTGGTTCACATTGACCAAGAATTTCATGTTCTTTTCTCAGATTAATGTGGGACCAGGAAAAGTTTATTTTCCTAGGTAGATACCCATCTCTTAAGTAGGAAAATAATTTTCCCACCTGGGGGGAAAGATTCCAACACTTGAACGGGGCAAAAATACCCCATTTAATAATAGATTTTTATGGATAAAATGGTCCTTTCCTTTTTTACTTGGGAAATAAAAGAACATAGGTAAATACACTTACCTGGGTAAGTGTTTTTCAAGAAAAACTTACCCAAATAATTGCATTTACCTGGATAAGTAACTTACCAAAAAGCAAACAGGGCCTAAATGTTGATGATGCTAGCTGTGGGAACCCAGGTGACAGTGGAAGGGCCATATTGTTATAAATTCTTCCAATGCTCTTTGTTTGGCATTTTATAATTTCTGTGGCCATGCAACCTCTTTGCAAGCTTAGTTTTGTTTTATTTTTTTTATTGTCTTCTCTTATGCATCAACTATGGTATTGATGAAATATAAGTGGAGAGTGATAATGAGGATTTATTTCAAATCATGAAGGAAAAATCTCGCAGTAGCTTACTCTTAGAAAAAAAAAATCAAGCACATTCTAATTAGAAACATGACATTTGAGATATATGGCTCCTTGAGAGAAGGAAATAAATGTGCTGATCTCTTACCTAATGCTGGTATTGATGCTAGAATTCATAGTCTTTGAAACCAACTCCATGTCTCCAACATTCCAACTGGTCTTAACCAGCTGATTCCTGAGGATTATATAAATATTCCTATTCTATGTATAGACCGGAGTCTCTTTGTTTTGTTTTAATGCTTTATAATCAAGGTAGTCTTTCTTTTTGGATGGGTTTTGAGTGGTTTAGTTTGAGAGATTTTTATATATTCTGGGATATTTTTTTGGTATTTAACACAATATACTAACTTTTCAACATAGGTGGAAATAGCGGGACTCAAATCCGTGTCTTTGCTGGGACTATCTAGCTAATATGCCAACCAAGCCACCACTCAATTGGCTTTTATTCTGGGATTGGGGCAAGTTGAGCTATGTCTTCCCTTGTTATCTTAATTTTCCTTCTTGATAATGGTTAATCAAATATAAAGATGGCCAACCCTCCACCTGGAGTAAATTTTGGATTAAAAAAATATGACCAAACCAGTGGTATAGTTTCATTCATTTTATTACCTATTGTAGCTACTCCTAAGTTCCTTCAAATGACTTCATTTATGATGCTATACTTCCTGTTTTTTCCACTCGTCTATCCCAACATATGCATTTCTATAACATTTATTTTTTAGACATATTGTTTCTTGATTGCTTAGTGTACTCTACCACATAAAAAAAGAGTTGGCTTTACAATTATTTTATAGAATGTTCTTTTTAATCTAAGTGGTATATGTTTATGGCATAAATATTTTAGAAGCACCCTTCCATTTTGCCCATCTTTATCTAGTTTTATGGGCAACATCCTCCAATCCCAAGCATACACTAATTTGTACTCTGATTGTTATTATATTTACATATCATATATTCTGTTTGGTCCTAGTTATTCTAAAACCTCTTGTTTCTAAGGTGTTTGTCCATATATATTCCAAAAAAAAAAAGTCAAACTCAAACATAACCTTTTTTAACAACCAAAAGTTTACTCCAGGTGGAGGGACAGCCACCTACAAATTTTATTAACCATTATCAAAAGGAAAATTAAATATAACAAAGGATGACATAGTCAATTCTTAACCACTCACCTTAACCTCTCACCTTAACCACTCAAAACCCACCCAAAATAAACAAGTAAACCACATTACAATTCAACTAGTCAATTCACAAAAGAGGGATATTAATATAATCCTCAAGCATAAGCTTTCTAAATCAGTCAGAAGATTTGAAATGGTATCAAAAGCTACATGGTATCTAGCATCAATACTGCATCCCTAAGAAAATCAATGCATCTGTTTCCTTCTCTCAAGGTGTGAAAAACCACAATGCTACTAAGGATATGATTGATTCTTTTGTAGGAGTAAGCCAATACCTTTGATGATTTGAACAAGAACTTCATTATTACTCTCCACTTATATTTCAACAATTCCATGAGTGATGCATAAAAGAAGCCCATCAAGTGGCTGCAACACCATAGTAATTGTAGAAAGTAGAACAAAATTCCACTTTCACATGGATTCCTACGATTAGCACAATCAACATTTAGGGAGTGTTCTATTTTTGGATTTTGAGAGGGGGTAAGTTGGTCAGTAGGATTTTGGTTTCCATTGACCAAGAATCCCATGTTCTTTTTTCAGCTTCATATGGGGACCAGGGAAAGTTTATTTTCCTAGGTATCATTTACCCAGAAATGTGATACCCAGAAGATGGGTAAGTAACTTTCCCACATAGGGGGGAAGTTACCAACACTTGAATGGGGCAAAACTGCCCCTTTTAATAATGGATTTCTATGACTAAAATGGTCAGTGCCTTATTTAACTGGGAAATAAAAGAACATGGACAAATGCATTTACCCGGATAAGTGTTTCCTGGGAAAAACTTACCCAGATAATTGCATTTACCCAGATAAATAACTTACCGAAAAGCAAATAGGGCCTTAATTTAAATCCAAAGTGTGAAGGAAACTTCCATGAGACACATCTTATTTTCCTTCTCATGGTTTTAATTGGGATATTAAGCACTTGAAGCAGCACAAATTTGTTTGGGTATTCATTTTGGGGGACTTTTTATATAGCACTTAACTTGACAACCATTTTTTCACTATATTTATAAGAGCTTGAGATGACACACCCACTCCAATATTGAACATCCTGTTACATCTCTCCTTCCAAATTATCCACAAAATAATGGCTAATGCACTTGAGAATCATTTTCATTGGTTTTGTCTCCACCAACTTCTAACCCGATCAATAATGTGTTGAGAGGAGTTTATGGTCCACAACAATGGCATTTAGATACCATAGAGATACCCCTTCTCATTCATCAGTTAGAAGGCGCCATGAAGGAACCTCAACTCAAACACAGAAACTTTGGTGGGCAAGCCTCTTTCCAAATATAGTCATTCCTAGGGGTGAGCATTCGGTTAAAAATCGAACTGAATAAATTGAAATTTTAAAAACCGAAATAAACAAATAAAAACTGAATCAAAACCGAATTACAAAAAGACTGAAATAACCGAAACCAAATTTTTTGGATATTTCGGTTAAAAACTAAATTTAATTAATATATAAAATATTATATATTATAACCTATAATATATATATTATATTATAATATATTAATATATAAATATATAGTATATTATATATTACATACTATATAATGAATTTCATTTAATTTGATTTTTTTAATTAACCAAATTTCTAACTCTGAAAATCGAAATTAAAAACCGAAATTCTTAAAAGCCAAACTAACCGAACCAAATTACCCAAAACCAAAACCGAAATTTTCGATTAATTATTTCGGTTTTAACCCAATAATGCTTACTCCTAATCATTCCAATCTTTTAAAGCTTTATGGTCCTAACCACATCCCAAGCCGACGTAAGTGAGAACTTTCCATAATTCCAAATTAATCGATCTTCTCCACTGTCAATATAGCTTTTGGCGTCTTGGATCCTATTTTTAATAAATTCTGGAACTTTCTTCATCATCTCAAAGTTCCAGCTACCATCATGATTGACAACTTCACAGAGCTTGAATAAAATCAGCAATTCCAAGCATGACCTGATTCATTTTATGCCCTAGTTACTTTCCATGAGGGGTTCTATTTCATACAGATGGCTAGCCTCCATTTAGGAAAAATGGTAAATAAATTTCAATTTAAAATAAAATATATGTAAAGTGGCATTTCCCACTCTAATTAAAATGGTATTGTTTTTATCTCCAATTAGAAAGTTAGCTCATATCCTTTAGAAAAAGAAAACAAAATCTAATTTTAGTTTCCTAAAATAGAAACATGATATTCTACCAAAAAAACAAAATAGAAATCTAGTACAAAGGCTTTTTCAAGATATCACATTGATGTGGCTCCGATTCTTATAGGCAAAGTGGATTATTTACATGGTGTTTGGAAGTGTGGGCGTTTTTTGGGACTGATTTTCAAGAAAAAACGTCCATGCTTCTAAGACCCGTTTTTTACAAAAAAACGCTTCTGTCATGTAGGCAGGGAGCAACACTATGCTGTTTGGTAAGGTGATTTTCATCGTCGTTTTTCATGTATGTGCTGACAGGTAAGTACCACATAGGATACACATCAATCAACCGTTTGGCGTTTCATGCATCAGTGGGATCCCGATTTTCGAGGCATGCCCGATTTTTTAATAATCGGATGAACCAAACAATGAGATACATAGGCGTTTGTTGAAACGCCTACGTGGATCTGATGTGGCACCATTTTTTTGAAAAATGGCCACGGTTCCAAACATCCCCTTAATCATAAATCAATCAGGTTTGGTCTATGGGAGTGGACATAAGCAAGAGAAGCGACCAAAATTTGTCCATATAATGTCTGTACAGGGGTATTTTGGTCAATTTCATATGCATTAGGGCATCAACAATAATAAACCCTAATTAAATAGTATGAGTAGCAGATTCCTGTTAGTCCTGTAACGATTGATTAAAAATAGTGGAATTTTGCATAGACCCTCAATGACATAGGCTCAATATTTTCTTTGGAAATAAAAAATGTTATTAAAAGATAAAAAAAAAAGTGACATATACAAGGGAGAGATGAAGAATTAACCATGTAAAATTTGTGTGTTCTCTTATTGATTTTGTTATTAACTTATTATTTGTTCTTTTTCACAACACAAATAGAACATTCAACAAAGATAATTAAGATAACCTCAGAATTAATCATAATCTAGAAAATCTAATTACATGAGACGCCTCCCACTAGTTACGTGCAGCTATTTATTTATTTATTTTTTCAATTTCAACCTTTTTGTATAATTAAGGAACTTTTTGCTAAATTTATATATGGTGATTGACTTAATTTTATTTGAGGGTCCCATAGCACAAAATGTTTGTGTGGGACATCAAATGTTGTATGAAGATGAAGATATAAAAAGGGAAGGAGTGCTCTTTTTTTTTTTTTTCTTTTCTAATTCTTACATTTTTTTTCCTGTTAACCATTGTGATTTTTCCTCACCATATCCAACATTGTTAATAAGAAAAGTCAGGATGCAAGAAAAATAGAACTCAAGAAGGATGAAAGGAGAGGTTGAAAAAGAAATTAATAATTGATAAAAAAGATATATACTTCAGTGTTTTCTTGTCGAATATTTGTTGTTGTTTTTTTTAAGTCAAAACATCATATTTCATCCAATTATGAAACTTGTACGAATACAGAAATAGTGGTCACAGTATCAAGCAAGAAAGTACAGAAATATTGTATGAAAAACAGAGAAATGATAATAATACCAAGAAAGAATACAAGTATCTAGATAGAATAAAATATTCACAGTAGATAAAAGAAAAAAAAAAAAAAAAAACTTCTTCAACAGACAAAAAGGCGATGAGGCAGAATCAGACAAATGAAAAAACTTCTACTCGAATATTTCTTGAACTTTCTTTTTAAAACTTAATTGATAGAATTAACTAACTTAAGGATAAATTTGTTTGTTTGAAAATATAATGATATTTTATTATTTTGATAAATATGGGGCTTGAATGTCTGTACCTATTTTTAGCCCCTAAAAGTCAATATTTAATAAGTTCAGCGCTTAAAGAGCAAAATATTAAATAAGGCTGATCTTGAAGATAAAACTTTATGTCATCATGGCCTCTTACTATAAATTTTCCCTTCTAAGATTTACTTCTCATACTTCTGAGTAGTTATATGAAAAAACAGTTACCCAAATCCGTTACAACTCCGTTAGTGCCATAACCGCATAACGGCTATAATTCTGTAATACACTGCTAATAGATTGTTGTTACCGTCTGTAAGATATCTATATTAAAAGCGTTTTGGAATATTATCACAACGTGGGAAAAGAAGTTATGGGATTTATTAAATGCAATGGCTTGAGTTCATACGAGTTTGCTCTCTTCACTCTTATATCTTACTTATCCAATGGGGTCTCTTCTTGTTCATGGAGTTCAAAACCAGAGAAAAAGGGGGAGAATCGTCCACTTGGATGCCTGCTATGCTCTGTGTCACTTCAAATTAAGTTAAAAGTTCTCTTCATCTCATTACAGAGTTTCTATATAGCCAAGTTAATTCCAAGTGTTGAGATGAGTCAGTTCATTCTTAACTAAAAAATATTCTTTTCCTCGAGGTGTTATTACACAATTAATACATCATTAGCCAAAGAACTATATCTTCTAGACTTCCATCTCTGGAACAGCTTCTACTCAGTCACAAGTAGCTACAGCTAGTACATAAATTCAAAATAGAAGCAAAGTCACAAGTAGCTAGAGCACATATGATTTATATTTAATGGAGACAAATTAAATGTATTTTAATTAGTTTGTTTGTAAAAACTAATTATATTAAATCTATGCTTTATCAAGTTGCAGTGGCTTGTAAAAACTAATTAAGCAATATTGTTCATTCCTATCGATCGCTAGAGTAGTTTTAATTATTTTAATAAAAATTATTGTTCCTTTGTTCATTTGGTTCTAATTAATAAATCCGTTTCACCATATTTGGACAATTTTCTGAAAGCAGGAGAGTAGTGGGGAATTGTCCAAAATTAATTAACTGTATACGATTCGAAATGATAAACCCCCGAGGCTTTTCATGATCAAATTAATGCTTCTTTGAAACTCTCTACGACCCAAGTGAGATTTTGATCTGACTTACCCCAGTTGTCTGTTCTCTGTTCATCATCATACACATGCAATCCTAATTAACAAATCACACTACTCCTCATTCTCACACGTTTAACCAAACCCTGGCCACTACAAACCCTACTTCACGAGAATCGCTAGTTAAGCAAGACATAAAAATACAAAATGTTGGGTTCATGAATCGTATGGGGTGGTTGATAGATTTCTCATTTTCTCAACAATCTGAATAAAGAAGAAAAGAAAAAGGAAAGATGGGAACTTATTACTAGATTCTGACCGAAACAAACCTTACTTCTATAAATAGCTAGCTCTCACTGAGAACTGAGAAGACCTTCATTTTTTTTTTTTTTTCTTTTCCTCTTCTCTCAACCCACCACCCTGCTTTCTCCCTAGCTTAGTTGTTGTTGCATTTTGCTTTAATAATTCAATTCTTTTCCTCTTCTTTCTTTCTTTCTTGTTCATCACCATGCAGGAGGAGAAGGGGTCGCCCACCTCCTCCACGTCAAGCAACCACGAGGTGATTTCAGATAATTCAGAGAAGAAGAATGATCAGAATGGTGATCAAGTGTGTTGGAAGGAGCAAGAGCAAGAGCAAGGTGATGAAGAGGGGCCAGTGGTGAAGTGGCTAAAGTGTCCCTACTGCCCGAAAATGTTTCCGAATGCACAGGCTCTGGGGGGGCATCAGAACGCACATCGAGGGCTACGACATGAGGCGAAGAGGGGGAACCACGCCCTCTCGCGGAGCAGAAGGAGGATGTCCGCCCGCATTCGTGCCTCACTTAATTTCGACCCACAGACACAGAAGAGTGTTGTACGTGCTGCGTGTGGGTCAGCAACAGCAAGCCAGGAGGGTGCGCCCCAGCTCAAACCAGGATTCACTACGTATGGACCTCCAACAACTATGGTCCAACCAAGGTTCGGCTCTGAACCTGGATATGGGTCGGTACCAGCAGCAGGGATTAATGGACATGGTGCTCTATGCTACAGACCCTCTAACATTGAGTCTGGGCTCGCACATGGACATGGTTTCATGGCTGCTGCTGCGGCTGAGACTCAAAAGCTACCTGCTGCGCTGGGTAATGAGGCCATGCACGAGACTGCTGGGATAGGTCGGGGTTCTGGTGCTGCTTCTGATCATCAACCCCAGATATCTGGAGGGGGAAGTTATTATTATTATCATTCTTATAATCCAATGTTGCCGATTGGGGGGAGAAGCTACTATGATGATCCCCATCATCAGGTTCCCATTGTGGACAATGACCCTACTCCGTGTGAGTTGAATCTGCTAAGACCTCGGGAGGTTAGCCTAGCAATGTCTCAAAATGGTCGCCTCTTGGGGTCTTGGGACGAGGAAGCTGAAGCCAAGTCCAAAGGGTTGGACCTGAAATTGAGTCTCTGAAAACAATCTCTCTTTCTATCTCTTGTTTGCTCTTGTTTGGGTTCCTGTGGTTGTAACTGTGTTTTCTGTAATGTTTAAACATGCCAATAATATGACAGAGAATTTCTATATATGTGATATTGAAAGCTTCTTTTCAATTGATTTTTAACATATTCATGAAAGGACTAAATGCTTGGCCATGTTTAGTTACTGGTTCGATCTCCTTAATAATTGTATTTTGTTCATGATACTAGACTGACAAAGTTAGAACTGCAAGAAAATTAAGTTGCAGCATGAAATCAATACTTGATAATTTGATTAACCTTTGTGCATGCAGTCCAACTAAGACCTGTTAAGCTCTGGTAACATCTGGGCCCGGGTAATTGAGAAAATAGGGCCGATTTTTTAATTTTTTTTTTGGTGTTGTTAATTAGTTTTCAATTGGGAACTCCCATTAGCATGAAATTACTGCTTAAATTGCTATGTATATTTTGCAAGCTCCATGGCCTGAAAATAATATGCTTAAATTAATTGAGACCATGAAAATTGAAACGGTAAAATGGCAGAAAGGACTAAATTAAAAGTAGTAAAGGCCAAATTGGACTTATTCTATATTCAAAATAATGTCTATTGGAGAACAGTGATGTTCTTTATATATATAAGGTTAAAAAAGAACTTGAAGGTCTTGCCAAGAGGAATCATCATCATCTAAACCTTGTCTCAACCAAATGAGGTTGGTTACATCATTAATCCTGTTTTGCCATTCATATTAAATTATGGGTTTTTAAATTATTTTTAACTATTTTCATACAAGTCCTTTTTGTTCTGCACCTGATTCTTTTAATCCCTTCAACTTATAACAGATCATTTCTTTTGACGAGTGTTGTAGATGATCTTCTATGCATGTGACTAAACCATCTCAGTCTAATTTCTTTCAAATATTTATATATTAACTAAAACCTGACAATATGTACTCCAATACAATGTTTTAAGGTTACAACCTTGTTAGCCAATTAATGCCAACTGCATGCATTTTTTTTTGGCCGATTTGGTCAAACTACAAGTCATTCAAAAAATTATTAACTTCCTTAGCCATTAGCATTTAAGGATCTTGTTACCACCACCGACAAATTTCAAAATCTTAACAAAACATAACCAACTTCATAAAACTCAATTCTAATGACAAATACAGAGATATTGCATGAGACATGTCAAGAAAGCCATAGGCAAGGTTCTAAATATCGACACGGGCCAATATGCCTACTGTGTCAGTACATTTTTTTTAGTTTTTTTTTAAACTGGTTCAGAGGGGTCGGTTTAAGGCCTGGCTACCTTTTGAACCAGTGGCTGACCCAATACAACCCCTGGAGGGACGTATCGTTAAACCATCGGCATAATATATTGGCCAATACGGGTCGATACGTATCGATACTTTGAACCTTGGCCATAGGTAGTGAGTGTTCCATCTAGTTTCAGGCCTAAGTAAAGAAAGTGGATTAACAAAACGAAATAAACTTCATGCTTACTACTAGGTGATTAAAGCAACTGCTTAAATGACTGTTTGCTCTAAGGAAGGGAATTATGTTGATTATGCATAATAAGTTATTAGGTCTTGGGTGTTGATTTGTGTTTTAATTATATACTAATTCGGTTATTTTAGATTGTATTTTTGGTAATTTGTATTTTGTTATATATCATTCATTTAATTGTTCCTTTTTTGTTGTTATAATACATGACTTTTTTGATGATTGAGTAGATCGTGTTAATTATTAGACCTGAGTAGTGAAGACTTCTGCAAATCATTTCTATCCACTTGAAAGCCTGAGAGCTTGTACTCAATGTTTATGTGGAATTTGTAATATATTTTTTTTTTCCTTTTACCTTCTATAAGATCCTTGTATTTTTATTATATAAATGAGGCAAAACAGGTGCTTCTTGTGTCATAGGTTGTTTTGTCTCGGCTTCCATCGATCTTTTCTTTTAGTATTTTGTAACTTCTTGATGTTATAGTTTATGCTCATTTAGTTTCTTGTGTTTGTGTATATTATTCATTTGTAGACTTTTGTCAATGCTATATAATGTGGTTTATTTGATTTTTATGGTGTTAATTTGCTATATGTTAACATGTTGATGAAAATGTTCTTATGGTTCTATATATTTGAGTTTTTGGTATATATCTTCTCTTCTTAGGCTTGTTTTTATGGTTGTCTGAGTTTTGGTTATCTGATGATTTGAGTGAATTTGTGGGTTTCTACCATCATAGTTCAATTGCTTATGTATAGAAATTGCTAATTGTTTCATAGTTGTGTCTTTATTTGGTTCCATGTATAAAAAAAATGGAAGGACCTTTTTTTAATGTTCAATTTCATATAGAAGAACATGGAAAATAAATTATTTCTATTCCTCTTCATTTCTAGTAGGTCTTATTGTTATCCATGCCTTTGATATTCTTCATTTGGTCTAATTGTAATCTAATTTTTTCTTGAACTGTGCCAACCACCATGAAATATGGTTATTCTCACCTTTTTCACCATTACCGGCAGACAAGACTGCCCGCATAGGACAAATTTGTACTGTCGGTATTGTACCTTTTTTGGTATACTGGTGTACAACCGCCGGCATAAGCCGGCGGTCCCAGCGATTTTTGACACAACCCTTAAAAAATCGATTAACTTTTTGTGATATATACATAACCCCATGATTACATACTTGTTCTTCTATAATTCTATAAATGCATTAAGAGTTTGTTTCAATCTTCACCTTTCAAAAAGTCATTCTCAAGTTATAAAACAAGACATATTCTACCACCAAACTTCTCCCTTTGACATGTTTGGTAATTGCTAATATAAACCTACAATTTGAATTACTAGGCTTTTTTATACTTCATCTCAATCAAATTAAAATTTATTTCTTCATTTTCAGAAAACTAAGTTCTTAAAGAAAACTACACTTAATATGAAACCATTTCTAACTAAAGAACCATTAAAGGTGAATAAAGAAAATGGAATCAGAATCTCTTGTAAATAAGTTGTCTCTCTAGCTTCTAAACTCTATAAACAATAGAAGATTTCAAATGAACAATAGTTTTTAATTAAAGAAACTTTTTCAAGTTCAAATTCTGAGTTGCTTAAGCATTATGCAAATGATCTTACCATTCTCTAGGAAGGTCTTACAGATTTTTTTTTTCGTTTCTACTTTCCTTCCTAGTTTTTATTCATTTATTTTTGTTCTTTCTTCTTACTTTTGTTTGGAGATTTTACCACAATTCAATCGATTATTCCCAAAATACAATATTAATAATGTAAATCTGTAGGCAATGACTATGCACTTACTTTTTATCATTTTCAATATTATCGTCTTATATCAACAGCTATGAAGACTAATTGACCACCATAGGGATGTTGATGCAAGGCAAAACTTCAGATAAAGCAACAATATATGTGTGCCAAACTGCCAATCAGTACCCTGCGATGAATCAAAACATTATCAGGCTCACCATTTTCTCATGGAATTTCTCCGACAAATTTCTGGCATTGAAGCCAAACCATGAAGATGTTGCTCTAACGTGTCCAAAAGCAATTTTAAACAAAATATCTCCAGTAAAATTTCCTTCAAAAAATGAATTCAATTCGAGGAAGATGGTTTGTTAATTTGTAAGGTTCTCACTTTTCAGTGGCAGCCAAATTAGTGATTTCTTTATTTTAGATTTTTCGTTTGCTTTCTTTGATTTTCTTCGCAACCAAACACAGCTACTGTTCTGGTACCAAGTTCTATAGAAGGATGAGAGCGAAAGAATCACCTTAAAAATAGAGCCGCCCAACATTACAAAAATAGCTGGAGAGATGTATTAAAACGGAATAACCACAATTTGCAATCAGAGAAACTTTCTAGTTTTTCCCTTTTCTTTTTCTCTTTTTCTCTTTTTCTTCTTCACTTACACATGGTACTGAAACAATCTTTTATTTTAATCTTGTCGGAGCTGTTGAATCATTCAAAGATGTATGCTCATCATTCTCCACTCCATAGGATTTTTTCAGCTTTGCCACCATAACCCACATGTTTGCAAGTTCATTTTCGAGATAAGCTTCTCTTTGTTTGGACTCCTCTACCTTCTTCTGAAGCTCTGCCTCTTTTCGATCCTTTTCCATTAGAGCAGCTTCATATGACAATTCTCTCTCTCGACTCATGGCAAGTTCTCTCTTGATGTCAGCGGTTGATCCCCCTTGATCATGTCTCTTGATATGCACATTCCTTTTTCCATTTTGAGCCGCGCCAGTGGATTTCCGCTGGGCAGGGGAATTTTTCAGTGCAGTCAAGTCAGCAGTTAGTCTTTCATTATGGTTCATGAGCTTGGCAACTTCTTCTGTTAACGCCTTTAGCTCCACGGCTGCAGCAGATGCCAACCCTTTGGCATAGGAGCTCTCTTCTGCCAGCTTCTGGTTTCTGATTTCAAGTTGTTCCTTCGTTTCTGTTAATTCAGCCACTTTCTTCTTCAGTTCTTCAGCTTCGTTTGCCTAATTGAGAAAAGAGAAAGCACTAACAATGTTAACAGGAAATGCTGTTTCACCTGCAAACTAGATATCTTTAGTACAATATCTATCAACTTGATGCATCAAATAAAAAAAAAATAAGAAAAAAGAAAAATATCATAACAAAGGCACTTCCTTCTGCAACTCAAAAAGAAAAAAAGGTCATTATGTACCCCTCTCACTCTATACTAAATATCTCCCTAAGATGGATACCGCCTTTCAGTGATTTGGCTCAAAGTAAAACTAAGCTTATGCGCAGTAACAGGTAAAATTCACTATGGTATGGTGGTTGTGTATGTTAAGAGAGTAATGGGCTATGAAACAGTAAAATGCATAATCTTGTGTATTATGAAGGTTTAGGTGTGGTTAACTATCTTTGGTCTTTCAGTATCTTGAGTTGACATACCTTTGGTCTTTCAGTATCTTCAGAGTTACATGAATGGTTAACTAAAACTAATACAGCTCCAGGGTTCACGTCAATATCAAAATATAGTTCGAGTGCATTAAATTCTGTAGTTACATACTTCTAATCTAGAGGATTTTAATATGCTTTTTTATTTGGCTGAGTTGTGCAATGTCAGTTGTACAAAAACTATAAATGCAAAAGAGGGCAGATCACCTAGATGCAACATGATTTGAGATTGAAAATCAACATTTAAGTTTTTTCCTGGACTCCTCTTCCTTCACATTTTAGTGACTAAACATTATGTATACATGTAATGACCTGTAGTTCTGTAATCTTTGCAGTTATCTCCATTTGTTTCTAACCTCACACTCATCATCAATTGCAGGTTGGTACATTTTTTACATTTGGAATTCGCATAGTACTAACATCCTCGGTAATATAATAGGGTAGTGGGACATCTATCATATTAATTTTTCAACATCAATGCATACCATAGCATAGACATCAATGGCAGAAAAAGAAACGACAGTTAATATTTTTTAAGGGGCGAGGGGGGTAAGAACACAGTAGGACGAACTTTCAAGTTCCATTCCATGTGTGATAGATAAGGACCAACTGGTTTCCAATTGGAATAGCATATTTTCCTGACCTAAAATACAGAATTAGCTATTGAGTGTGTTTTACAACTGCAATAAAATATATTTTCATAACCAAAAATACAGAATTACCTTTTAAATATGATTATAGGAACTAACCATGATGGAGCATAATTTTCAAGGTGCCAAGGCAAAGCTAAGTGACAGGGTGGCACCTTGTTGCATAGCTGCCTAGGTGTTGCCTTGCCGATGAGTTTTTTAAAATTAAAAATATAAGTCCTAAGGTAGTTTCCTAGGTTTCATAGCTACTAGTAGTTATCTTTAACTAGCAATTGCCAAATAATCCTCATGAAAGAAGGAGTGGAAATAAAATATTAAAAAAAATCTTTGGAAAATAAAATGGAGAAGGGGTGGAGTCCTTAATTTTGTGCTTGAAAAAAGAAGAAAAGAAAATAGTGGAAAAAGTAGAAGATTGCCTTGGTTGTTCAGGTGTTTTTATTGGATAAAATCTTCAAGTTATTCCTTACCAAATGGTTCAGGTTTTGAAGTCTTGAAAAGGTTCAAGACAACGTCCACCAACTTGTGTGTTGATTGAACCAAAACAAACAAGAAAAATAATAAAAAGAAACTAGTAATACAAATTATAAAAAAAAAACATATATCATAAACCCACAAAATTAATAATTGAGTTTAATAATGCCTATTGTAATTTTTTAATATCATAAAATAAAAATATTATGTGACCCCTTGCAAAAAGGCATGTAAGCGTTTGGGCAAGGCAACCCTCCAAGGGCACCTTGTCACCTAGGCACTGCCTTGACAACTATGAGGTGGAGATTTGGTTACAAATCCAGATCATTATAACCTCTGTATGAAAATTGCATGGAAATGATATAGTTTGGCTTCAAATAGCTAAGACTAAAAACCAATAATCAGATTATATAACTAAAACCTGTGACTGTAGCAGCAAGTCTTCTTTAGCATCTCTCAAAACTGCATTTATTTTTTTTAGACCAAATTCTTCTTGGAAGCTTCTCCCTTCAGCATAATGTTGTGAATGTGCTGTCACTGGACTGGAATTCCTTGGCTCCAATGCTTCAGACAGCTGTTGTCTCAAGGAAGCAATTGTTTCCTGTAATCCTTCACACTCACAGATCTGAAAGAAAAGGATATGTGATAGCAAAATCAGTTAGTACTGCCAAGCTTTCTCATGACCAGGGATACATCTCCAAAGTATCATCAATATTTTAGGCAACAGTGATAAATTTTGCCAATTTTTTGAATATTTAGGAGATGTTGCCAAAATTAAATCTTCACGAGAGAAGTGACTTTAACTAAGAAAGAAACCCTTTGTCTATTTATTATTTGGAAATATTTGAAATTGTATTATAGGGACCATTACTTGGTGCAATGATAAAATCTTGGGCCGGAAAGCATAGGTGGTGACTCCCTAAGAGCTTAAGTGCTAGCCCTCTTACAAGGGCTGAGTTGGCAAATACAATTGCACCTTCAACAAATTAAAGAGGAAGGAGACTCCAAATTGATTATAGGGTGGCTTCAAACAGGCAGCTTAGGGATTTGGACCCGCAGGAAAACTATGAAGGAAATTAGATGTCTTTCAAGGGAATTGAGTGTTTCCACTAGTTGGGTGAGAAGATCTGCAAATAGTTTGGTGGATACTTTAGCCAAACAAAGCACAGGGGTAAACTCTTTTTGGGCTGAATTGTAAATTAGAAGTCTTTTGGGGGTCAGTTTCCTTACTCTTGGGAACTGGACCAATGTACTAATTCTTCTTATCTTAATTGATGAAAATTACCATTTCCAATAAAAAAAAATGCAGGTTCAAGACTGAGGGCGGCTACTTTATCTAAAAAAAGGACAAAGATTAGGAGTATATCTAGTCTACCCCACCCATGACCCAGATAGCTAGGACCAACATTGGGTAATGGCCTTTTCTATTCTAAACCAAAACGGACAATTTCCTTGATTCCCAGTGAAAGATAACACAAAGACTTGTAAAAAAGTTTGCATCCAAAATCAATTAGGCATTAATTTAACAATGGTTTGTTCATCTATTTTTATTTTTTGTGTTTCTTGCCAAATACTGTATTCTCCTCATATATTTTCTTGCCAAATACAGTATTTTCCTCAAATATTGTATTTCTTCTTCAATACCACTGATTATTACTGACTTACATTTCCAATTCCCTCTTCCCTGGCATGACATACCCATTGATAATGGAATTCTAATCCTTGGGAATGATTTTTCTTTTTCTTTTTTTTTTTTGAACCAAGAAAACTCTGGATGCGCTTTTTTTTTTTATCAGCAAGATCTAGATGCACTATTTCTAATGGTTTTAGTACCTTCTGATTAAGCTGCTCTTGAATTATCCTGTTATCTGCAACCTTCACCTGAAATAAACAGTGCAGTAAAGTTCTTCAAATGTCACAGATTCTTGAAAGAAGAATGACAAATACTCAAGGCTACAGAACATAGAACACACAACATAGATAGGGATAGAAAAATATGTAAAGAAGGAAAATTAATTTGTTCAACTTGTAGTTTGAATGTTTACAATGCCATATTCACAGTTTGATAGAATTCAAATCAAAGTCACCTCAAGTTCAAAGGACTTCTCATTCAATTGAGCCACCACTTCAGCAAAAGACTGCAGCATAAAATGATAACCAGCTGAACAATAAGTTCATTATCACATATAAACAGTCTACTTGACTTAGGAGTTCACTATCTTTTACCTGTGACAGCTCCAAGGTGTCCATCTTGTTTTGAGATGCCATGATGGAAACAGCTATCTGCTTTTCAAGGGAAGCTATTTGTTGGTTCTTCACCTTGATTTCATCATTTAGCTTTTGCATATCCACCTTAAATTCAAAAGACCATCAAATGTGCTTTCCATGCAAATCAACATGACAAAGCCATGCAGAAAGATAAAAATTAGAAAAAAATGAGGTTATTACATGGATCTGTTCCTTCTTAGGGTTGTTAGAAGCCTCTTCTGATAAGCGTTTTAAGGCACTTTGGTGAAGTGCCACCTCTCCAGACAAGATCTTTTGTTGTTCTCTTAATAGATCAATCTGGTCCATTGTTTTTATGCTGGTCTGACATCAAATAAGAAAAAAAATTAAATAAAATTTACAGAGTAGTAGGATAACATTCACATAAATCTTATGGCTAACTTGTAAGTTGTAACCTATAAGCACCACTAGCTTCAAAAGACAGCAACATTACAGGAACACACCAAAATAGTGCTGCAAATGAAATTCATTGGAAGGGGGAAATTTCAGTGATCTAGAAACTTGAGACCTAAACTGGCCTTAGAATTTTTGTACATAATCCATCACACTACTCAGCAAAACCTTGTAACACATATGAGTCAATGGCAACTATAAAAAATTATGAGAAAAGAACATGTGATTCAAAAAGAAATATAATTAGATTATCTGCCATCTACCAACACCAAATACAGAGTTTATTAAGTTTAAAGCATAATATCAAGTTGATTCAATGATTTTATTGCACAGGAAGGTCTCCTATGAAAACACTTTAGTACAATGGAGATAAGAGAATAGATGAAACCAGGGTTTCTTGGCAAAAAAGAAAGAAAAAAAAAAGAAAAGAAGAAAAATAGAAAAGAAATGTTTGATCCAAAGTGACTAATTCCAATTGTTTGTTAACGTAAATGAAATTATGAAGCCAACTAAAACACCCATAGAGAAACAAAAGTACATAGTTAGGGCATCCAACACCCTTTCTGCAATAGAACTTCAAAATCTAAGTAGCAATATACAAAATTACTATGAAATATTGCCAAACCAAAACGCATTTCTACCAGTATATGCACTGTAAAGAGACTGGGACGAATGGGCCCTAACAGCCTTTCATGTGCTATCCTTTATTTTATCTTTTATTTTATGTTGATGGGCCTCACTTAATGGGCCTGTTATTTGTTCTTATTTTATTTTCTTTATGTAACTACCAAGCTGGCCGTTCACTTAAGGGTATACTTGTCATCATCAATTTTTTAGAGATTAATAAAATAGGGTTAGAGGAGAAGGGTGATTAATTCGACTTCTTCTTCTCTTATCTCTTTTCTTCGCCATCTTCCTCTCTTATACAGTTATTCAGATCTGTTCTATTCCGCTAATCACTAAGTTTAATCTTGATATTAGAGGACTGATTTACATCTTGGTATCAGAGCAGGTTCAGTTCCTCTTCCTTCTTTTTTCTTTGTTCCTAAACACTCTAAAATCAAGAGAGTGTATGGAGAGATAGGTTCTCTATAGTATAGAGAATAACTTGCCTAGTTGGTAGAAGGGTTTGAAGAGTTTAGTTCTGGTCAGATTTTGCCAAGAAGTGATGCTGTTTTGCTGCTGCCCAAAACCCTAGCCAACTAGAGTTTTTCAAGGTTACCAAGAAAGGTGAAGCTTGGGTGTGGCGCTCTGTGCTTGGAAGGTGTCTTGTGACTGCTAAAGAAGGGCGGTTCAGGTTTGGAAGAGTTTGGGTTAGTCTGGTGGGTGCGGCAGAGTCTTCTCTCTTCCTCTCATTTGCTGGACGGAGCAAAACCCTAGTTTTTCAAGCACCCAAGTTCTGGTTTGACTTCAAGTAAGTTTACATAGTTAAAATTTTCTATTCTTTGATTTCCGTTTGATTAATGGAGGCATACAGAAGTGAGTTCAAGCAGGTGCCAGTTTTTGGACTTGCTTCAGTAGATTCCGTTTTGACTGGTGTTACCACAATTAAGCTAGATGAGACGAACTATCTTGCTTGGGCACAGTCTATAAAAATCTATGTTTGTAGTAGAGGAAAACTCGGGTATCTCACAGGCAGCAAGGTGAAACCCGAAGAGACAAACCCTAAATTTGAAAGATGGATGCAAGAGAACTATATTGTTATATGATGGTTAGTCAACTCTATGCAACCCCATATAAGCCAGCACTATCTCTGGATGTCTTCGGTTAAGGAGATATGGGACAGTGTAACTGAGACCTATTCACAGAAACTAAATGTAGCCAGAGCATACAAATTGAAAAGTGATGTGAAGAACCTGAGACAGGGGGAGAAGAATGTAGCAATCTACTACTCTATACTAAAATCCCTATGGTAGGAAATTGATGTTATGGAGACATTGGTATGGGAGAGTAAAAAAGATACTGAAATGCATAGAAAACTAGTGGAGAGAAATAGGGTGTTTGAGTTTCTCACTGGACTCAACCCTGAGTTTGATATTATCAGACAAAACATTTTGGCCAGGGATGAGGTTACTCTTTCACAGGCATATGCTATGATAAGTAGTGAGGAGAGTAGGCGGTAGGTGCAGTTGCAGAGTCCAACTACAGAACATTTTGCACATGCGGGAATGAAACCGAAGGGCCCTACTGAGAAAAGAGAGCAAACGTGGAATATTGCAAGAAACCACGACATACAAAGGACACCTGCTGGAAGCTTCATCCTGAACTTCTTCCTGATAGGTTTAAGAACAAACCCTAAGAAGGGCAGTCGGGTGGGAAAATCCAAGACTGCTAATGCTGCTACAATGCCTGAAGGGGGAAGTAAGGAAAGCAAAGAAAAATCAACTATTGAGCAATTGGCTACAATGAAGCTGGATTTTGAGAAGTATGGGAGGCTCCTAAATCACCTGGAAGCTACGGTTTCTTCAACTCACCCTTCCAACAGTACATCATCTTCATCGGCTTTTGCTCACTCAGGTACTCGTGCTTCTGCGAATCATGCTTCAGCTTCAGTTAATCATAAAATCCCTTGGATTATTGATTCTGGTGCATCAAACCATATGACAAGCCTATCTAACCTGTTTTGCTCATATCACCTCCTCTCTAGGAAAGAGAAAATATCCCTTGCCGATGGGTCCCTTGCCCCCATCTTTGGTAAAGGTGATATAAAGACCCTTGACACCCTGTTCTTATCTTCTGTTCTTCATGTCCCAAAGCATAACACAAATCTCTTATCTATTAGTAGCTTAACAAAGTCCATGAATTGCAGCATAACTTTCTTTCCCACTCATTGTGTTTTTCAAAACCTGCAGTTTCGGAGGATGATTGGGAGTGGCCATGAGGCGAACGGAATATACTTGCTGGACACACCAGATCAAGCTTTGGGACCACCTCATGGAGTTGCCTTAGAGTCAGTCGTGTCAGAGTCTGTTAACAAAATTTTATTATGTCATTTTCGGTTTGGTCACTTGTCCTTTTCTGCTTTGAGTCATCTGTTCCCAAATATGTTTAAAGGAGTGTCTTTATCGAGTCTTCATTATGAATCATGTGAGCTGGCAAAGCATTGTAGACATTCCTATTCAATTAGCAATAAAAGATCATTTTCTCCTTTCCATATTGTTCACTCTGATGTGTGGGGGCCATATCACATGCCAACCATGGGGGGTTACAGGTACTTTATCCTTTGATGTGTGGGGCCATTCACGTTACACTTGGATTTATCTCATGAAATCTAGGGATGAAGTACCAACTATTGTGAAAAATTTTCATGAACTCATCCTCACCCAGTTTAATACCCGTATCAAAATATTCCGCCCTGACAATACTAAGGATTATTTTGAGAGAACCCTCTCCACCTATCTTGAAACTTTTGGGGTTATTCATCAAAGTTCTTGTTCCTACACTCCACGACAAAACGGGGTGGCGGAAAGAAAGAACAGGCATGTGGTTGAGGTTGTCAGATCCCTCTTATTTGCATCCCATGTTCCTATAAAGTTTTGGGGAGATGTTGTTCTTACTACTACCTTTCTGATCAACCATATGCCCTCCCGGGTCCTTGGCTTTAAAACCCCTTTTAGTCTTCTCTTCCCGGATGAGGATCTCTTTTCTCTTCCTCTCCGTGTGTTTGGGTGTACTTGCTATATGCATATTCATAGTCACCAAAGGCACAAGTTTGAACCTAAGGCACATAAGTGCGTGTTTCTAGGATATGCTTCCACACAGAAGGGGTATTGCTGTTTTGATCCAGTTCGTGGCACCCGCTTTGTATCTAGGGATGTCACCTTTGCAGAGCTGACTCCCTTCTTTAGTATTCCTCCTGAGGGGGAGAAATTTGATGAGTACTTTGCTATGTCTCCAGCTGTTCCTCTTCCCATCCCATGTGAGTCCGATAATGGGGTGTCCACCTCTTCCACTGGGCCTACCCCTGATGTCCCTGCTCCCCCTCCTGCTTCTGTTCCTGCTCTCCAAAGGTGGTACCAAAAGCAGAGATTCAGACATGTGCAGGTTGTTTCCACTCCTTCAGAAGAGCATCTTGCCACTCCCATCATTCCTGAGGAAACAGGTCAGCCCTCTACTGACCCATCTCAGACTGTTCCAGACCTTGACCTTCCTATTGCTCTTCGCAAGAGCAAGCGAAAGTGTACAACCCATTGTATCTCCAAACACTTGTCTTACAGCCTTCTCTCCCCTTCCTACTACTCTTTTCTTGCCTCTGTTTCTTCCCATGTGATACCCAGGTCTGTACCGGAAGCTTTATCTCAAGCTGAATGGAGGGAAGCTATGATGACCGAACTTGATGCATTGCATAAGAATCATACCTAGGATATTGTGGACTTGCTGGAAGGGAAGGAACCAGTGGGTTGTAAATGGGTGTTTACTATTAAATATCACTCTGATGGCTCTGTTGAGAGGTTTAAGGCTCGGTTGGTTGCTAAGGGTTACACCCAAATGTATGGCAATGACTATCTTGAGACATTTGCTCCTATAGCTAAGATGACTTCAGTCAGGGTTTTACTTTCTCTAGCAGCTACTTTTGACTGGCCCCTACACCAATTCAATGTTAAAAATGCCTTTTTGAATGGAGAAATGCATGAAGAGGTCTATATGTCTCTACCTCCAGGAGTGTATGGGAAAGAAATGAAAGGCAAGGTGTGTAAACTACACAAATCTATTTACGGTCTTAAACAATCTCCTCGGGCTTGGTTTGAGAGATTTCGGGTTGCTCTCGTCTCTTTCGGCTATATTCAAACACAATCTGATCATACACTGTTCTTGAAGAGAAATGAGTCTCTGGTGACCTTCTTGATTGTTTATGATGATGATATTGTGGTCACTGGTAATGACATTGAAGAGGCCAGTAAACTAAAAGCATTTCTCAACTCTGAATTTGAAATCAAAGATTTGGGAGATCTTCGGTATTTCCTAGGCATTGAAGTTGCTCGATCTAAGGATGGTATATTCATATCTCAGCGCAAATATGTCCTTGATCTTCTTGCTGAAACTGGTAAACTTGGAGCTAAACCCATCTCCACTCCCATTGATCCTAATCATAAGCTTTCTGCCACAGATGGTGAACTTTTGTCTGATAAGGGAGTGTTTCAAAGACTGCTTGGGAAGCTATTATACCTTTGCATGACTCGGCCAGATATTTCCTATGTAGTCAATGTAATCAGTCAGTTTATGCATTCTCCCAGAGATACTCATCTAGCTGCTGCAGAAAGGGTTCTGTGCTACTTGAAAGGTACTCCAAGGAAAGGTATTCTATTTGCTAAGCATGGTCACATGAAGCTAGAAGCCTTTACTGATGCAGATTGGGCAGGATGTATTAATGACAGAAGGTCCACCTCTGGTTATTGTGCTCTGGTTGCTGGGAATATTGTGTCTTGGAGAAGTAAGAAACAATCAGTAGTTGCTAGATCCTCATCTGAAGCAGAATACAGGGCAATGGCTCATGGTGTGTCAGAATTACTATGGCTACGATCCAATGATGCTCTATTGTGACAACCAAGCTGCTATCAACATTGCACATAATACTACTCAACATGACAGAACTAAGCACATTGAGGTTGATAGGCATTTTCATAAGGGAAAGAGTCTCTTCAGGAGAAGTTTGTTTACCATTTATCACATCAGAAGAGCAACTGGCTGATATCTTGACCAAGGGAGTTCCTAGGGGGTAAATTGACACACTATATAAGCAAGCTGGGCATGATTGACATCTATGCTCAGCTTGAGGGGGAGTGTAAAGAGATTGGGCCGAATGGGCCCTAACAGCCTTTCGTGTGATATCCTTTATTTATCTTTTATTTTATGTTGATGGGCCTCACTTAATGGGCCTGTTATTTGTTCTTATTTTATTTTCTTTATGTAACTGCCAAGCTGGCCATTCACTTAAGGGTATACTTGTCATCATCAATTTTTTAGAGATTAATAAAATAGGGTTAGAGGAGAAGGGTGATTAATTCGACTTCTTCTTCTCTTACCACTTTTCTTCGCCATCTTCCTCTCTTATACAGTTATTCAGATCTGTTCTATTCTGCTAATCACTAAGTTTAATCTTGATATTAGAGAACTGATTTACATCTTGCACAAAATAAATAGATATTACAAATTGTGAAGATGATTTCCTCTTTTGATCATAACACTACAAAGCTATTCTTTGAGCTTTAATGTTTGAAAAAATTAAAAACATGTGAAGGTAAGAGTTCAAGGAGAATCGAAGAACAAAAGATAGGAAAGCATAGAGAGATCCAAAAATTAATATGAAAAGAAATTTTAGATTTGTATATTTCCAAGATTTCTAACTAAAGAAGTTTCTTGTCAATTTGTATATTTCCAAGATTTCCAACTAAAGAAGCTTCTTGTCAAGCCCAAGTAGCAATCCAAACTTGCATAGATTTCAATGAAAATCATTAACTTGGTAACAATTAAGTGAAGTTCCTTAACTGTTTGATGCAAATATGGTTCTATGCTATTGCCACATTAACCACTAGCTTTCTAAATGAAATTGATTTACTTAAAGGACATACCAGAAGTGTCTCTTGTCCAGAAAAAGTAACATTACAAACTTCTCTATCTTGTCCAGCCTCCAACAAAATATCAGCATGAGTACTTTCAGTAATTAAAGAATTAGAAATTCTATGTTCTGTGGGACAACTAATGCTTTCTGCCCGAGGAGTTGAAGGTGCAGTAATTGATTTCGTCCCACTTGATTTATCACCATCTGTGCTTGTCAATGTGGCGAAGCCATTATCTCGTTTCTGCTAATAGAATATTAATATTATATAAGCATCAAGTAAAGAATATTTCTGTAGCACCTGGAAAATGCCACATGCATAAATTGAAAATATTTATTTTTGTGACACTTCTAGGTTTCAGCATATCTCTTTAAATAAAAAAATTTATTCCATACCCGCAACTTGAACCAATTTAGCAGTCCATGCTTTCGGTTCTTTTTTCCCTCCTTAAAAGAATCATCCGTGGCTTCACCATTGGCTTCTGTAGAAACATACAAGTCGATGTTTTCATCATCCACGATCAAGTCTCTCCTTTTGTGGGGAAGATATGCAAGCTGTACAATTAGGTAATGCAATCAAATTAACTAGAACTAGAATAAGACCTAAACAAAATTTTACACGAGTTCTTTTCTTTCAATGTCATTCGGAAGAACCTAGGAGTAGCTCCAATAGGCAATAAAATGAGAGAAAGTATACAGACTAAAATGGTTTAGTCAAGTTCATAGAAGACCACCAACAGTAAATGAAAGAAAATTTGATCTGTTGCATGTTGAAGGGGCTAGAAGGGCTAGGGGTAGACCAAAAAGGACATGGGTCAAAGTAGTTAGAAATAATTTAAGTGCTCATAATTTAACAATGGATATGACATTTAACAGAATGGAATGGCTAAATAGGATTCATGCTTCCGACTCCATATAGTTGGGATAAGGTTTGGATGATGATGATGATGAATTCTTTTTCTTTCAGTCATTTAAAAGTGAAGTTATCTTCAAACTCAAGTGAACAGGCAAGGAGTGGGACAATATCTGTAACTATCCATCCAATAGAATGCCATATTATACACCATTTCTTACAGATTTATATCCAAATGAAAAGAATTATTAATTTGCATGAACTTCAGCCACTAAACCTCTTCTTCTCCAAAAGAATGTCTTCTCCTGGGACCAGGGCGTTGAGGGAACCTTGAAGATTGTGTAGCCTTTGTGGAAACTAAAATTAATTTTGTCAAACGCTGTATCCTACTTAAGAGAGCAGCTTTAGCTTCTTCTTCTTGCTCCAATCTTGATTGCAGCTTGACTTGATCATCTTCTAACTTTTACATCATGTCACAGAAAAGGAATTTGGTCAAATTATGCACATCATTATGGCAAATGGATTATAAAGAAATGTTACATAAAAAACTTAAATATATCTTGCATGAGTTTAGTGAAGAAATAATGCATATAGGTAAACTCTCAAAGAAGCTTTTCTTCTGTTCTTTTCTTTTAGTTGATAAGCTCTAGTAAAAGCATTGGCCAAGATAGATTTATTGATGAAGCACTTTTACTTATCATCCAGATATGAAGCCAACTTTTTAATTTTTTTCCATTAACTATATAAGATTAAAGGGCAACCTGGGTGACCAGGGATAAAATCTTGGAAACAGCACCTCTGCATGTGCAAGGTTAAGGCTGCATAAATCTGTCCCTCCCCAGACCCCACATTGGCAGGAGCCTCATGCACTGGGCTGCCCTTTAACTATATAAGATTAGATTAATCCTAAAACTTGAACAGTAACAATAGTGATGTCATGTAACAATTGCAGATGACCATTATGGTCCTTTTCACCAAATATGTATTTTTCTTTTTCTTTTTTTTTTTTTTTTTGGCAAAGAGGCCATTCATCACTGTTAATCTCCTACTTTTATTCCTTGAAGTTTAGGAATATTTCTTTGCATTATCTAGAGTAAGATGGATATTTGAGCACTTCTAGTTCTCCTACAATACAACAAAGTATACAATTATGTACAGATACTTGAGGTATTTTATCACACTAGGAAGAAAAGGATGTTCAAGCCTTCACCGAAAAAAAAAATAAAGCACTGGAGATCTTAATAGTTTATCGCAATCACAGAGACCAATTAGCTGCCTACTAGAGAGAAGTTTACAGAGTTCACATTGATGATGTAGTGGAGGGTAGTATTGTGAGAGCATTTGCATGACTAAACCAAAAAAAGGGACAATCAAACAACTATACGAAATTATTTCCTTCTACCAAAATAAATTACTAACCTGGTAATGTGATGCATCTAACCAAATTGAATTTGCAAATCTGTCATAACCTAGTTAAGACCCACAATCAATGAGCATAGACTTTCTTTTTGATAAATAACAGAAATGTTCGCCCAGAAAATCCTGATTACTAAAAAGTCAGTTGTGGCTAAATAGCCAAAGTCCCCATACCAGACCTTCCCTTACAGCCCCTGTTCTTGCTAAAATATCAGCCAATACATTGCCATAGGCACCCATTTGAATGAGTTATTCAAAATTCTTCTAGAGATGGTGCCTGTCTCACCAAGAGTCTATAACTCCATTGGATTTCCTCATTGGTCCTCATCCAAGAGATAACTGTTTTGCAGTCACCCTCCACCACTACATCAGTCCACCCATTCATAGTAATTACACCAAGGGCCTCATGGATGCCCAAGACATGTATAAGACTATACAGAGTTCTGTTAGCAAGATATTAACACAAAAGCAGTATATCCCTGTCAAAAAAATCTGCTGTATTCTAGGGTTCTAAAATCCTTATCTACTAATAGCCATGAACATATCTTCCCTTTGATTCTCCCCACACCACCTGCTCATCAGCATAGAGGTTCTGAAACATCTGATCATTTATCTCCCCCCAAACAAGACAATTCTCCTCCTTTTGCTTAACCCCCCAAACTGTCAGCTTTGCAGAAATTAAAAATAAATGGAAACTGGGACCTCTAGGGAGTTTGGTTGCCTAACCAGGCCTGAAAATCTGAGAAAAATATTACTATTGTGGTTTCTTATTAGTCCTAAGCCTGAAACCCCTGGGTTGCCAAGACTACACCCACCTAAATTAAATTTCAAGCTTCCCATATCAGGTGTTCTCCTTTGCTCATTCCTGACTTGGTGCCCCACTACAATTTGCCATCCTCTAAATTGTTCATCCATGGTAACTCCTTTAAAGTCATCATACCAGTGCCCAATGTGCTATCCTTACCATTATGAGATTTATCAGCAAGAAAACCACAAGTTTTTTAATCTTTAACAATTCTTGCAATCCTTAATCCTTATATATTATAAAGAGACACATGTATAGATAATAATCATGAAATTTGAAACTCCACAAAAAGCCTTCTTGGAAAGATGTAATGCTTGTGACTTACTCCAAAAAAAAAGGCCTTTTTGGTGCATTCTTTGCAAGGCAAATGATGAAATCTCCTACCACTTATTATTTCTTGCCCTTTTGCTTCTGATATATGGGACTGGTTTCTTTCTTTATTTGGTTGCAGGTGGATCCCTCCGCCAGATGGCCAAAGAAAAGGAGCAGGATTATGTGGAGGTGTGTGAGGGATGACATATGCTGGACTTTATGGGAAGAAAGGAATTCAAGGACATTTTCTGAAAAGGAAAGAAATAAAGAAGGTATTATTGAAGATATAACAGTTAGGGTGGCGCATTGGTTAAAATCTTTTCACCTGTTTGCTGATGCCTCTATGCGTATGCTGCTGAATAGTTGGATAGAGGTGGCAAACTCTGCTCCTACTCATTCATTTGTCTGACCTGTGTGGTCACCACCAGCCCTTGGGATTATAAAGTTAATTCCAGGTCCCTCAGGTGCAAGAGGTGTTTTAAGAGATGAGAATGGGAAGGTAATTGCATTGTTTTCAGGTCCCATTGGGGTTGGGGACTCTCTCAGAGCTGAGGTTTATGATGTATTGGAAGGCCTAAGGAAGATAAAGGAGCTGAATATACAAAAGCTAGTTGTTAAAGGGGACTCAAAGTTGTTCTTAAGCTGGTTACAGAAAGACAGTGGACTCTAGAAATTTGCCAATGAGAGGAGGGAGATTAAGTGGCTAACTAGGGGGTTGGAAATCCAGTTTCACTAGGTGAAGACAATTGCAAATGCCTTTGCAGATACCTTGGCAAAGCAGGGGGTGGGAAGGGATCAAATGTTTTGGGCTATATTGTAATTCATTTTCTTGTTCTCTTGGGGAGAGTTAAGACATTTTATCTCTCTCAGGAGTGCTGTAATTATCTTCTTCATTAATAAAATGAGTTTTTGTTATTGATAAAAAAATCAATAGAAATTGTCTAATAACAATAGAGAACTTTGTAATGTAAATTCAATTTTTTGGATGTGCACAATTCACAATGAGATCAAACCTTTAAGAAGTAATAGCAGAAATAAGAAAATCCCCCTCACAATTGGTGTACCTGCTGTCTAAGAAGCACAATATCATCATCCTTGACATCTTTCAATGGTGGTACAGTAATGATACCCCTTTTTAGTTGCTCCAACTCTTCCTTTAAACAACGAATCTCGTTTTGGTATTTCTTGATGAGTGATTTCTCATCAATTATCTGTAGTTGATAGGATTACCTCTGTCAGCTGTCAAGTACATGTATCCAATAAATGAGAAAAAGATTGAAACTCACCTTGTTTTGTGATGCTTGAATTTCAATGTGTTTTGCACGATGGGCAAACTTCAATGTGTTATGTGTTTCTTCTGAATTACTTGATGAAGGAGTAACAGTGCAAATAAGCTGCAGTTCAACCATAATCAGACAAAATAATAACATTGCTGACATATTTATCAAAAAATTAAATATACTACTGACACATTAATATAACCAGTTGGTTTTATTAAAATACATTTAAAGCTGCCTATTAAAAACTACAGTTGATGTTCTGGAGAAACCAATCTATCAAAAAGAAACTTGGATGGAATTAATCTGTTTAGCCATGATCCAACTTATATTACAGCTCATTTTCAACAGTTACATCAGGAGGGACTTACAGATACACGCCCATGACCACTTAAAGATGACTGAAGGAGCCTTGTAAGTTTAGAATCCCTATAAGGTATATGAGTGGCCTTTCCATCTGTTAATTTTGATATCACCTGCAATTCTATAAATCAAATATTAACAAGTTCCTGAAAAGGCTATCTAGGACTACAGAGACCAAAATAGTAAGTATGGATAAATACCATCTCATAAAACATAACTTCAGATAGGGATAACAATTGATAGCACATAAAAAGGTCAAAATAGCTCAACATATGATCCTTATTATGAGTTACAAAATGTAGGAACAAATAGAAATCTGCAATTAGGATTTACCAGGGAAGTGACAAATACTCCCGTGTTTGTCACAAATTATGCTACAACAACCATAATAATGGCACTTACATAGGAACTCACCAAAATGATTCCCATAGGACTCTTTGACTAACACAACTAACAAGGCATTGACTATTTAATGCAGTCACAACTTACAAGACACAGGACTACTAAATGCATTCTCAACTACTAAATAAACATAAATATGATATTAATGACAACTTTGACTCCAGCAATCTTCTAATGGCCACTGTTTGTTGAAATTGTGAAGTAGAAGAACAAGAAGAGAAGAGGAGAGGAGAGAAGAGAGTAGTGTATGGGCGGCAATGACTTCTCAGCCGGCCCTAGAAACTAATATATATTGACACTAAGATATTACAATAAAAGGAGTAGAATGTCCCTGATTAGCGATGGGACACCTAGACAGTACAAAAAATAAAACCAGTTTAGGCCCAATAACTAAAGGCCCATAACAAAATATAAAACTAAAACATAGAATGTTAAATAAGCCCACCAACATTTAATCACTCGACCCAACACTCCCCTCAAGCTAAGCATAGATGTCAGTCGTGTTTAGCCTGCCAAGTAAGCCAAGGAACTTCACTGAAGACAGGCCTTTTGTCAAAACATCAGCAATATGCATCTCTAAGGGTGTGTAAAGAATGAAAAGTTCACCTAAGACAATTCTCTCTCTCACAAAGTGTCGGTCAATCTCAATATGCTTAGTCCTATCATGTTGTACTGGGTTATTTGCAATGTTGATTGCAGTCTTGTTGTCACAGCATAGCTTGAGGGGACATCAACTCTCAATCCTAACTCACCTAGGAGAGTCCTAAGCCACAATAGTTCTGAAACACCATGTGATCTCGCAACCATATTTTGCTTTTTACTTCTCCAAGTAACCAAGTTCCCCCAATAAATGTGCAATATCCGGAAGTAGACTTCCTATCCCCAATCGATCCAACACAATTAGCATCAGTATATGCATCTATCTCAAGTTTATTGTGCCTCTTGAATAGGAATCCTTTCCCTGAACACATCTTCAAATACCTAAGGATCCTTTCAACTGCTTTCATGTGAGGAATCTTGGGAGAATGCATGAACTAATTGACAACATGTACTGCATAAGCTATATCAGGTCAGGTAAGAGATAGGTATATCAATTTTCCCACCAGCTTTTGGTACCTTTCTTCTTTTTTTGATCAATACTTTTGGTACCTTTCATTATCGGAGTAGTCCTCACCAACCAACTCCTAGAGACAATGGTTTTGCTCTATTGGTGCATTTGTCGGTCTACTTCCCATCATACCTATTTCCTTTAGAATATCAAGAACATACTTCCTTGTGACCTTGCAACTTCAATCCCAAGGAAGTAACTTAGATGGCCTCGATCTTTAATCTCAAATTTAGATAAGAACTCCTTAAATCTTTTTTATCTCTTCCAAATTATTCCCCATAATTACCATATCATCCACGTAGACAATGAGAGTAGTAAGCATATTACCATGTTTCCTTATGAACAAGGTATGATCTGCACCACTCTAAGTGTATCCCACTTTCTTCATGACCCCACAAAGCTTCTTAAAGCTTCTTAAACCAAACTCGAGGAGATTGCTTAAGCCCATATAATGCTTTCCTTAGCCTGCATACCTTCCTATGAAAGTCATAGCCAAGTGGAGGATTCATAAATACCTCCTCATATAGATCCCCATTTAGGAAGGCATTCTTCACATCCAACTGATGTAGCTCCTAAGAAAAAATTTGCAACTAATAACAATAGAACCCGAATTGTATTAAGCTTTAAAACTAGAGCAATAGTCTCCTTGTAGTCAATCCCCTCCTGAGTAAACCCTTTTGCCACCAGCCTGGACTTGTATCTTCCAATGGAGCCATCCTCCTTATGCTTCACAGTGAACACCCACTTACACCCTACAATGATCCTCCCTTCTAGTAGATCCACTAATTTCCCAGTCTTGGCTTTCATTAAGGCTTCCATTTCCTCATTCATTGCCTCTCTCCATCTTGGCTTAGACACAACCTCTTGACTACCTGGAAAGAACATGGACAAAAGAAAGACCACACACTAAGGAGTAGTAACGAGGAGATAAACAAAAATAAAAGACATATTTAGCAAAGGGATATCAAGTAATACAAGAACGGACTGGCTTACGAAGAGCAATGGGAACATCCAAGTTAGAAGTAGGAGTGATAGCATCAATGATTGGGTTACCTGCATCCACTGATATAGATTGATCTGGGTCCAGATGATTGTTGCCACAAGTTGGAGGATCTCACTTCCTTTTCTTGTAGACAATTCTCATATCTCTCTGTTGTCTATTAACAACATCAGTCCCTTCCTCAACATCTGGAGTAGTAACAAGTTTAGTAGGAGTCTCACTAGATTCACCTGGACAGGTAGAACTAGGAGGATCAGGAGGAGAAGATGGAAGACCCAAAGCTGAAAATGGCACAAAAAAGGAAGGAGATGAAGGATCCTCTTCCATCCTACTAGTCTCCCCCTCAAGAGGATTCTTGGAGGACAAAAAATAAGGCTGAAACTCGAAAAACACATTCTTGGTGACATACTTTCTCATGGTAACTAGATCATAGTACTTATAACCTTTTTGTGTGGGAGAGTACCCTAGGAAAACACCCCGTATGGCCCTAGGGTTCAACTTTGTCTTCTTAGGATCCTTGACATGGATGAAGGCACTCAACCAAAGACTCTAGAGGAAGAGGAATCTTGAAGGTTAGGACAAATGACAAAAAATTCCCATACCCAACACCCTAGATGGCATTCGATTTATTAGATATGATGCAATAAGGACTGCTTGAGACCAATAGTTCTTGGGAACCTTGTGCTAAAACAGTAGTGCTCAAGCTATCTCCAATAAGAGTCTATTCTTGCGCTCAACAACCCCGTTCTGTTAAGGGGTACTAGTACAAGATGATTAATGCAAGATACCCACATCCTCCATGAACAAATTTAAGGAGCTTTCAAAATACTTAGTAGCATTGTCTGAGCGAAACTGCTTAATCTTCTTGCCAAACTTAATCTTCTTGTCAAACAATTATCAAAAAAAATATTCTTGCCAAACTGAGTTTCAATCATTTTATAAAATATCATGGTTATCTGTGGAACTTCATCATTCCCTTGTAACAAGTAGATCCATGTGCATCATAAATAGTGATCAATAAAGCTGATAAAATAACAAAAGCCATCTATAGAAACAAGGGGTGAAGGGCCCTACACAATAGAATGGACTAAATCAAAAGGAGCTTGAATTTCACTACTGGAAATTGGATAAAGAGTTCTACACTGTTTTGACAACTGATACATTTCACAAACCAAACTCCGACTCGAAACACAATTAAACAACTCAAGAAACAAGACTTGCATCAAAGAAAAAGACAAATGACCTAGCCTAGCATGCCATAAATGTAACCTAGCTACTGACTCCTCATTATCCCGACCACTAAAAGTAGATGACTGTAAGGCTAAACTAATGTTTGCATCAAAATAATAAAGACCTCTAGACTCATGACTGCTCCCAATCGTTCTCTTCGTCAATCTATCCTGTAAAACACAATGAGTAGGAAAGAATGTTATGCAACAATTTAAGACAAGGAATACAGCTTGCCAACCAACTCGGAGTGGAGAATTTATTAATTGAGGGAGACTCTAAGGTGGATGTGGGTTGGTTGGTGAATTTAGATATTGTTAATTGGGATTATAGGGATCTCCTAAGAAGAGTTAATTAGCATACAAGAAACATGTCAGTTAGTTTTCAATGGGTTAGCAGGTCAGAAAATGTTTTGGCTTTATTCTCTTGCTAAACAAGGGGTTTCAAGAGTTTCTTTGTATTGGGCTACTTTGTAAACTGATTTCTGTTTAGCATGAGCTTTTTGCTTTCATCCTTAAAGAGGAGGTCACATCTCGTGCCTCTTCTTAGGTTGTTTGTATGCTCACTTTTTCTCTATTAGTAACAATTTCATTCATTTAGCAAAAAAAAAAAAAATTAAGCGTTTTGTAAGCTTAGAAACAGATAATAGGTTTAAAGCAAGATTGGGAACAATGCAAACAAATTTAAGGGAGAGATCCTTGCCTAGGTTAACCTCCTCCTTTCCAAAGATGGTGGAGAAGGAACCATAAGCTACTCTCATGTTATCTTGGTCAGACATCAAACGTTAAGAAGACAATAAAGAAGACATGTGTGTCATATGGTCAGTAGCACCGAAATCAATAATCCAAGAGTTAGATACTGTAGGACCAGTCACACTATGAGAAGAAACGGTACCTGATTTGGCAAGAGAGGTGGATGCAAGTGGATTGTTCCTCAACCAGCCATGGCTCGGCTAAGGATTTCTACCCCATCAGCTATGAAATTCAAAAAAGACCCTAATGTGTGGAAACTGGTGGTCTGTCCCGTTGGAGGAGGAGCAACTATGTATGTGTTCTTTTGGCTTTCAACACTGTTACTTATGACAACATTTCCACTTGTTGTTTGGCTCTTCTAAGGCTTCTTGTCCTTTCTTAATGCAGCTGGTTTCAAATGAAGGTAAAGAATCTAGCAAGTCTCTTTTAGATGTTTGTCTCCTCCACAATGAGAGCACTTGAGGTGCCTCCTGTCTGAACCCTTGCCCCCTTTTTGGCTTGAAGAAATCAAGGTTGAATGCTCAATGGACTGCACTTGGGTGTCTACTTGCATCTCTTTCCTTCTAACTTCTTCGTTTCTTACAAGATAGTAATCATATTGTAAATTTGGAAACTCATCCCTTCCCAAAATTTGAGATCTTATACTTTCATATATCGGATCCAAGCTAGCCAAGAACTTAAAAGCTCTACCTTATTCTATCTATTTATCATGTCTCTCCTTTCTCTTGCATTCTCCCAATCAAGTACCAGTAACAAGATGGTGGTCCAGTTCTTCCATAATCCTTCCAAGGTTGCAAAATAAGTTGCAATAGACATATCCCCTTGCCTCAATGCAACAATATCTTGTGTTAATCTATAAATTCATGCATTGATCTTCCGGTGTCCATAGGTTTTAGACACATTCTCCCAAATCTTAAAGGTTGTATGGAAGTGCAGAACAGTCCTTGCTACCCTTGGAGTCATTGAAGCAAGTAGCCAAGACATAACAATAGCATTCTCCTTGCACCAGGTTGAGTATTCAGCACCATCCTCTTTAGGTTCCTTCTTCTTTCCATCTACATAACCCATAAGCTCTGGGGAAGTAATGAAAAGTTTGGCTGAAACAAGCCATTCTCTGAAAATGTATTCATCCAACAACACACTGATGATTTTCAGACTATGCAGATTTGGATTTTCCAAGTTTGAGGACCTCCCACCAGTCCTACTATCCTTAGGAGACTTCCCTTGATATTGTGGACATGTTCTGCTCCTAAGCCCTACTATCCTAGGGCTTCTTCATAGTAGCCAAGAAAAGCAGAAAAGAAGGAATAGAAGAGAGAAGAAAAGAAGGAGAAACTAGATGTAATCAGTCAGGCCAATTGATGCTCCGATACCATGTTTGCTGAAATTGTGAAGTAGAAGAGCAAGAAGAGAAGAGAATAGAAGAGAAGAAGAGAGAAGAGAGAAGAGAGCAGTGTATGGGTAGCAATGACTTCTCATCCGGCCCTAGAAACTAATATATATATATATATATATTGACATTAAGATATTACAATAAAAAGACTAGAATACCCCTGATTATTGATGGGACACCTAGACAATACAAAAAATAAAACCAGTTTAGGCCTAATTACTAAGGCCCATAACAAAATATAAAACTAAAACATAGAATGCTAAATAAGCCCACCAACACTTAATCACTCGACCCAATAGGACCAATGATACAACTCAATCTGGCTTGGTTGCAGAACTGCTACAGCAAGGAAGAAGAAGAAGAAGAAGAAGAAGAAGAGAACAGGGTAATATGCTCTGTCAAGAGTTCCTCATCTGATTGTTTTTATAGTTTCCTTACAAGGGGTGCTCTACACTCCCTGTGCAGGTTAACCTGTAACTAACTCTATGCTGATGTGGACTTCCTGGAGTACACAGACTTGATAGGTGGTTTGTACCCTGCTTCCTCTGCTCTTTGAACTGGGCCTGCTGAGCAACTAAATGGGCCTGTGTTGGTGGCTCTGCTTCTGTGGGATTTTGGGTCATAACAACTCCTTCCCCCTTAAAAACAACCTTGTCCTCAAGGTTGAGAGATGGGTACTGTTCCTTTAACTGACTGCAGTCCTCCCATGAAGCATCTTCAGAGGGTAGGTGATGTAGGACTAGCTCAGTTCTAGTCCTCAGAGAATGTGAATGATGGCTATAATGGTTTCTTGAAGGAATAAGAGAAAAAATATGGAGAGAAAGAAGAGAGAAAATACCCGAAATCACTCTAGGGCATGGGAATCACTCACCATAGTTAGCATAAGCTGAAGAAAACTCAATAAACTCCATTGCCTGTGTAAAACGTCCATACATATTTATAGACTCTAAACTCATAATAATCCTAGGAGCCAAACTATTAGACTCATAATAGTCTTAGGAGTCAAACTATTAGACTCAATAATCCTAGTAGGACTCAAACTAAGTTGAAGACTCAATTACTCTAATCCTACTTATGCAATGACTCTGAAATTTTAAACATAAACAAACTAGAACTATACAAATTAAACCCTATCAATGTATCCCACATAAAATTGCAAAGTGACAAAAATACCCCTACTATCCAAAAATACAGAAATACATAAAATTTCATAAAATTCCAATTTTGATTCTTCAGCTCCTGCATCAGTAGGCCCTTCCAAGTAACTAAGGCCTGCTGAATGAATATCTTACCTCTCTTGACCCAACGGAACAAGATAGTTTGAGGTTCAACTTGTAGTTCTCCTCCCGGACACTGCTCAACTGGTCGGGGGGTCATTTGCTCACTTTCAAATCGCCCTATTTAGTCAGTTGGGAAGAGGTCTTCTCTCTTCCCGACTCCCGTCGACCTCACCTAGCTGCCCAGTTCGAAGCAAGAGATCAACTAGTCCGAAAGGAAGGGTGGGCGGTGGGCGGGCTTGGAGCGAGCGGAGTGAGGAGGCGCTAGGTCGTAAAGCCAAGGAAAGAGGAAGAAAGCCTAAAGCCATGAACTGGAATTGACAAAAGAGCTGTTCCGGTTCATTAGTCTCGTAAAGTAAAGGTCAAACATAACAGTTGTCTAAAAGCTGAAAACTGAAAGCCAAGGCAAGTCAGGAAGCTATTTAGTTAGTGCCAGTAGTCTAGTCAAAAGCAACAAGGCAGGAAAAGAAGCTAGCTCCTCCGTGCCAAAAGCGGAAAGCAAGCATGGAGAATGACGGCAAGGCAGCTAAAGAAAAGAAAGCAAAAGCAAGGGCGGTGGCTTAGGGAAGTTCCAGGCACCTATTTACGACCTCTGATTGTCCATCCGTTTGAGGGTGGTAACTTGTGGTGTATAGTAGTTCAACCCCTTGGGCTTGGAAATAGGCTTCTCAAAATTTACTCATAAAGAGTGGGTCTCTGCCTGTCAAGATGGTCTGAGGGGTCCTACGCAACTTGGCCACCTCTTGAATGGGTACCTTAGCTACCAGAGAAGCCGTATAAGGGTGCGGCAAGGCCACAAAGTGGCCATGCTTGCTCAATCTGTCAACAATCACTAGGACCACTGATTTTCTCCCAAACTTGGGCAACCCTGAAATAAAATCCATGGTGATGTCATCCCAAACTTGAGTGGGAATGGGTAGAGGTTGCAGCAATCCCGTTGGGTTCTGGGCGCTATATTTCTGTTGTTGGCACACCTGGCATTGCTGTACATATTCATAAATTTTTCTTTTCATGCCTTTCCAGTAGTAGTGTTGGCCCAACCTCCAATATGTTCATAAGGCCCCTGAGTGGCCTCCAATGACTAAATCATGAAATAACCGGAGTAGATCCTACAAATAAACCGATTTAGCAGATATAACCAAACGCCCTTTAAGGAAAGATGTAAATCAGTCCTCTAATATCAAGTTTAAACTTAGTGATTAGCAGAATAGAACAGGTCTGAATAACTGTATAAGAGAAGAAGATGGCGAAGACAAGAGATAAGAGAAGGAGTCGAATCATTCTCCATTCTCCTCAAACCCTATCTTATTAAGATCTAAAATTTAATGATGACAAGAATGCCCGTAAGTGGGCGGCCAGCTTGGCAATTACATAAAAAAAATAAACAAGAATAAATAACAGGCCCATTAAGTGTGGCCCATCAACATAAAATAAAAGATATTACAAGAGAGGCTGTTAGGGCCCATTCGGCCCAGTCTCTTTACACTCCCCCTCAAGCTGAGCATAGATGTCAATCATGCCCAGCTTGCTTATATAGTGTGTCAATTTCCCCCATGGAACTCCCTTGGTCAAGATATCAGCCAGTTGCTCTTCTGATGTGATGAATGGTAAACATTCTCCTGAAGAGACTCTTTCTCTTATAAATGCCTATCAACCTCAATGTGCTTAGCTCTGTCATGTTGAACAGGATTATGTGCAATGTTGATAGCAGCTTGGTTGTCACAATAGAGCATCATTGGTTTCTCGTAGTCCACCCCCAATTCCTCTAAAAAGGGATCGTAGCCAATAGTAATTCTGACAGACCATTAACCATTGCCCTGTATTCTGCTTCAGCTGAGGATCTAACAACTACTGATTGTTTCTTACTCCTCCAAGACACAATATTCCCAGCAACCAGAGCACAATAACCAGAGGTGGACCTTCTGTAATCAATACATCCTGCCCAATCTGCATCAGTAAAGGCTTCCAGCTTCATGTGACCATGCTTAGCAAACAGAAAACCTTTCCTTGAAGTACCTTTCAAGTAGCACAGAACCCTTTCTGCAGCAGCTAAATGAGTATCTCTGGGAGAATGCATAAACTGACTAATAACACTTACTGCATAGGAAATATCTGGCCGAGTCATGCAAAGGTATAACAACTTCCCAAGCAGTCTCTGAAACACTCCCTTATCAAACAAAGGCTCACCATCTGTGGCAGAAAGTTTATGATTAGGATCAATGGGAGTGGAGATGGGTTTAGCTCCAAGTTTACTAGTTTCAGCAAGAAGATCAAGGACATATTTGCGCTGAGATATGAAGATACCATCTTTAGATCGAGCAACTTCAATGTCCAAGAAATACCGAATATCTCCCAAGTCTTTGATTTCAAATTCAGAGTTGAAAAATCCTTTTAGTTTGCTGGCCTCTTCAATGTCATTACCCGTGACCACAATGTCATCAACATAAACAATCAAGAAGGTCACCAGAGAGTCATTTTTCTTCAAGAATAGTGTATGATCAGATTGTGTTTGAATGCAGCCAAAGGAGACAAGAGCAGCCCGAAATCTCTCAAACCAAGCCCGAGGAGATTGTTTGAGACCATAAATAGATTTGTGTAGTTTACACACTTTGCCTTTCATTTCTTTCCCATACACTCCTGGAGGTATAGACATATAGACCTCTTCATGCAGGTCTCCATTCAGGAAGGCGTTTTTAACATCAAACTGGTGTAGGGGCCAGTCAAAAGTAGCTGCTAGAGAAAGTAAAACCCTGACTGAGGTCATCTTAGCAACAGGAGCAAATGTCTCATGATAGTCAATGCCATACATTTGGGTGTAACCCTTAGCAACCAACCGAGCCTTAAACCTCTCAACAGAGCCATCAAAGTGATACTTAATGGTAAACACCCATTTACAACCCACTGGTTCCTTCCCTTCCGGCAAGTCCATAATATCCCAGGTATGGTTTTTATGCAATGCATCAAGTTCAGTCATCATAGCATCCCTCCATTCAGTTTGAGATAATGCTTCCGGTACAGACTTGGGTATCACATGGGAAGACACAGAGGCAAGAAAGGAGTAGTAGGAAGGGGAGAGAAGGCTGTAAGATAAGTGTTTGGAGATACAATGGGCTGTACACTTCCGCTTGCCCTTGCGAAGAGAAATAGGAAGGTCAAGGTATGGAACAGTCTGAGATGGGTCAGTAGAGGGCTGACCTGTTTCCCTAGGAAAGATGGGAGTGGCAAGATGCTATTCTGAAGGAGTGGAAACAACCTGCACATGTCTGAATCTCTGCCTTTGGGGTACTACCTTTGGAGAGCAAGAGCAGAAGGAGGAGGAGGAGCAGGGATATCAGAGGTAGGTCCAGTGGAAGAGGTGGACCCCCCATGATCTGACTCACAAGGGATGGGAAGAGGAACGGCTGGAGACACAGCAAAGGGCTCATCAGATTTCTCCCCCTCAGGAGGAATACTAAAGAAGGGAGTCAACTCGGCAAAGGTGACATCCCGAGATACAAAGCGGGTGCCACGAACTGGATCAAAACAGCAATACCCCTTCTGTGTTGAAGCATATCCCAGAAACACACACTTATGAGCCTTAGGTTCAAACTTGTGCCTTTGTTGACTATGAATATGCACATAGCAAGTACACCCAAACACACGGAGAGGAAGAGAAAAGAGATCCTCATCCGGGAAGAGAAGACTAAAAGGAGTTTTAAAGCCAAGGACCTGGGAGGGCATACGGTTGATCAGAAAGGTAGCAATAAGAACAGCATCTCCCCAAAACTTTACAAGAACATGCGATGCAAACAAGAGGGATCTAGCAACCTCAACCACATGCCTGTTCTTTCTTTCTGCCACCCCGTTTTGTTGTGGAGTGTAGGAACAAGAACTTTGATGAATAACCCGAAAAGTTTCAAGATAAGTGGAGAGGGTTCTCTCAAAATACTCCTTAGCATTGTTAGAGCAGAATATTTTGATACGGGTATTAAACTGGGTGAGGATGAGTTCATGAAAAATTTTCACAATAGTTGGTACTTCATCCCTGAATTTCTTGAGATAAATCCAAGTATAACATGAACAATCAACAATAAAAAGGATAAATCACCTGTAACCCCCCATGGTTGGCATGTGATATGGCCCCCACACATCAGAGTGAACAATATGGAAAGGAGAAAGTGATCTTTTATTGCTAATTGAATAGGAATGTCTACAATGCTTTGCCAGCTCACATGATTCACAATGAAGACTCGATAAAGACACTCCTTTAAACATATCTGGGAACAGATAACTCAAAGCAGAAAAAGACAAGTGACCAAACCGAAAATGACATAATAAAATTTTGTTAACAGACTTTGACACGACTGACTCTAAGGCAACTCCATGAGGTGGTTCCAAAGCTTGATCCGGTGTGTCCAGCAAGTATATTCCGTTCGCCTCATGGCCACTCCCAATCATCCTCTGAGACTGCAGGTCCGGAAAAACACAACGAGTGGGAAAGAAAGTTATGCTGCAATTCATGGACTTTGTTAAGCTACTAACAGATAAGAGGTTTGTGTTAAGCTTAGGGACATGAAGAACAGAAGATAAGTACAGGGTGTCAGAGGTCTTTATATCACCTTTACCAGAGATGGGGGCAAGGGACCCATCGGCAAGGGATATTTCCTCTTTCATAGAGAGAAGGTGATATGACCAAAAAAGGTTAGATAGATTGGTCATATGGTCTGATGCACCGGAATCGATAATCCAAGGGATTTTATGATAACCTGAAGCTGAAGCATGATTTGCAGAAGCACGAGTACCTGAGTGAGCAAAAGCCGATGAAGATGATGTACTGTTGGAAGGGTGAGCTGAAGAAACTGTAGCTTCCAGGTGATTTAGGAGCTTCCCATACTTCTCAAAACCCAGCTTCATTGCAGCCAACTGTTCAATGGTTGATTTCTCTTCACTCTCCTTACTTCCCCCTTCAAGTACTATAGCAGCATTAGCAGTCTTGGGTTTTCCCACCTGACTGTCCTTCTTAGGGTTATAATTGTTCTTAAACCTATCAGGGAGAACTCTAGGATGAAGCTTCCAACAGGTGTCCTTCGTATGTCGTGGTTTCTTGCAATATTCACACACCTGCTCTCTCTTCTCAGCAGGGCCCTTTGGTTTCATTCCCGCATGTGCAAAATGTTCTGTAGGTGTACTCTACAACTGAACCTTCCGCCTACTCTCCTCACTACTTATCATAGCATATGCCTGTGAAAGAGTAACATCATCCCTGGCCAAAATATTTTGTTTGATAATATCAAACTCAGGGTTGAGTCCAGTGAGAAATTCAAACACCCTATTTCTCTCCACCAGCTTTCTATACATTTCAGCATCCTTTTTACTCTCCCATACCACTATCTCCATAACATCAATTTCCTGCCATAAGGATTTTAGTATAGAGTAGTAGATTGCTACACTCTTCTCCCCCTATCTCAGGTTTTTCACATCACTTTTCAATTTGTACGCTCTGGCTACATTCAGTTTCTATGAATAGGTCTCAGTTACACTGTCCCATATCTCCTTAGCCGAAGACATCCAGAGATAGTGTTGGCTTATATGGGGTTGCATAGAGTTAACTAACCATCCTATAACAATGTAGTTCTCTTGCATCCATTTTTCAAATTCAGGGTTTGTCTCTTCGAGTTTCACCTTACTGCCTGTGAGATACCCGAGTTTTCCTCTACTACAAACATAGATTTTTATAGACTATGCCCAAGCAAGATAGTTCGTCCCATCTAGCTTAATTGTGGTAACACCAGTCAAAACGGAATCTACCGAGGCAGGTCCAGAAACCGGCACCTGCTTGAACTCACTTTCGTATGTCTCCATTAATCAAACGAAATCAAAGAACAAAAATTTTGACTATGTAAACTTACTTGAAGCCAAACCAGAACTTGGGTGCTTGAAAAACTAGGGTTTTAATCCGTCCAGCAAATGGGAGGAAGAAAGAAGATGTTGTCGCACCTACCAGACTAACCCGAACTCTTCCAAACCTGAACCGCCCTCCTTTAGCAGTTACAAGACACCTTCCAAGCACAGAGCGCCACACCCGAGCTTCACCTTTCCTGGTAACCTCGAAAATCTCTAGTCGGCTAGGGTACAACAGAACAGCAATACTTCATGGTGAAACCTAGCCAGAACTAAACTCTCCAAACCCTTCTACCAACTAGGCAAGTGATTCTCTATACTATAGAGAACCTATCTCTCCATACACTCTTGATTTTAGAGTGTACAGGAACGAAGGAAAAAAGGAAGAGGAACTAAACCTGCTCTGATACCAAGATGTAAATCAGTCCTCTAATATCAAGTTTAAACTTAGTGATTGGCAGAATAGAACAGGTCTGAATAATTGTATAAGAGAAGAAGATGGCGAAGAGAAGAGGTAAGAGAAGAAGGAGTCGAATCATTCTCCATTCTCCTCTAACCCTATTTTATTAAGATCTAAAATTTAATGATGACAAGAATGCCCTCAAGTGGGCGGCCAGCTTGGCAGTTACATAAAGAAAATAAACAAGAATAAATAACAGGCCCATTAAGTGTGGCCCATCAACATAAAATAAAAGATATTACAAGAGAGGCTATTAGGGCCCATTCGGCCCAGTCTCTTTACATGGAACAACCATGTAAAGAGTAGGCCTGATGCAAAGCTGGATTGTCTGAGCAAGCAGTCCTGATGTGGATCAGATCTGGATCCTGTTAGGCCCCTTTGCTTTCAAGTTCCCCAGGAGTGGGTACTATAATTGGGATAGGCCCATGATCCGAAACTCTTCAACCCACGATAAGGCATCAGCTACAACATTAGATGGGCCCAGCTTATATTAAATTTTGAAATCGTAACCAAGCAACTTGATAGCCCATTTCTGTTGTTCTGGGATTAGGATCCTCTGGTATAGCAGGTGCTTAATGCTATGATGGTTGGTTCTGGCTATAAAGGGTCAATCTAGCAAATAGGCTTGCCATTTGGTAACTGCCAATACAATGGCCATGAGCTCCTTTTCATATGTTGATTTCAGTTGGTCCTGTTTGGTCAAGGCCTTGCTAAAAATGCTAACAGTTGCCCTTGCTACAGGAGGACTACTCCAATTCCCCAGCCCGAGGCATCCGTTTCAATCACAAACTCTTTGATAAATCAGGCAAGGCCAGAGAGCAAGTTAGGTTGAGCCCAATTCATCATGCACTGGACTTTTTTTGGGTTGGTTTGAACCTTGCTACCAAAAATGATGTGGCCTAAGTAATGCACTTGTATTTGCCCAAACGAACACTTGGATAGCTTAGCATATAACTGGTTACGTCATAGTAACTTCACCGTGGCCTCCAGATGTTGCATGTGAAAGGCCCACGTCGAGCTATATACCAAGATACCATAAAAAATACGAGAATAAATCGCCGCAAGAATGGCTTGAATACATAATTCATTAGTCTTTGGAAGGTGGATGGTGCATTCGTGAGGCCAAACAGCATAACAACAAACACGTACTGTCCATCTGCAGCCCGAAATGTTGTTTTATGGATATCAGAGGGGTAGACCCGAATCTAGTGATATCCCGACCTCAGATCTAGCTTTGAGAAGTATATGGCCTGACCCAATTCATCGAACAATTCCTCTATAAGTGGTATAGGGAATTGGTCCTTGACTATGATCTGATTTAGTGCCCTGTAGTCAACGCAAAATCCCCAGGTACCGTCCTTTTTTCTTTACTAGTAGGATTGAGGAGTAAGTGTTGTTGTTGGGTTGAATAAAACCTCTGTTGAGAAGCTCGTTGACCATTCTCTCTATCTCCCCCTGTTGGTAATGGGGGTACCAGTAAGGCCTAACATTGGTTGGAGGGGCCCCCAGCTGTAATTCTATTCTATGGTCATGGGCACGAGCAGGTGGAAGGGTAGTGGGTTCTTGGAACACCTCGGCATATGATTGTAAGAGCTGATTTAGTTGGTTCTGTTGAACTAGGGTGTTTGATGTATTTGGGCCTGAGAGCAAGTTAGGCCCAGTTGTCATTGATCCCAGGTACATGAAGGTGGGGTAGCCCATTTAATTGCAACCGTTCATTAAATTTTTAAGTGTCTCCCCCTTAGCTTCCTATGGTTTTGTACCTCTAAGTCAAACCTTCCGGACTTCTATGTTGAAGTCCATGGTCAAGGTGGTCCAGTCACATAAAACCAGTGTTTTAAAAGGCGTGGGAGACATACGCCTGGAAGTGCTCCCAAAACGTCTTGAGGCATATGCCAGAGGCGCTGACACCTGGATGTGTAAGAGGCGTACGCCTCATGCACATCTTATATAAAAAGACAAAAAAAAAAGAAAAAAGAAAAAAAATGAGAGGAAAGGAAAAGAAAGAGAAGGGAAAGAAAAAGAAAGAGAAGAAAAAAACAGAAAAGGAAAGAAAATGGAAGAAAAGACAAGGGGAAAGAAAGTGGGAATGAGTGCCCCTGTAACTTAAGGGGTAGGGTTCTACAAATGCCACCACATTGAATTCAGCTCCCGTTGGCCACGTGGATAGGCAATGCCATTGTCAATCAGAACCGACACCCATCGGCCCTTCAATTGGCGCATGAACTCATGGTCTGTGGTGAACCCACTCCGACCAAGGCCTGAAGTGAAATGGAATACTAGTCAGCCCCTTGGTCGTCACCATTAGGCTCTCTTTCTTCTCCCCCTTCGGTTTGACCGGGTTCTTCATCCTCATCATCTAACTGGAGCAAGTAAAATTGTTGGGCCTTACAACGGTGGCCTAGAACAAATTGCTCATCGCGGTTGTAACAAAGCCCCTTCTCTTTGCAGGCTTTCTTCTCCTTCTAGGTAAGTTTCTTGTAGGGGATAACAGGGGGTCTAGGGGTAAAGGCCTTTACTCAGCTAGGCTCGGGCCCTAGGTGGAGGGGTCTTTAGAATAGGGCCCATGGGTCGGGGTATTTTCTTTAAACAGTGTAGCCTCTCTTCCTGTATCTTAGCCAGACCCACCACAGATAAGGTGGATGTGGGTTGCATGGCCTTGACCTCAACCCGAATGTCATCCCTCGGTCCTTCAATAAAGCTACCTACTAAGGCCTTCTTTGGCCATCCATGAACTCGATTGGCCAATTTCTCAAATTCAACTTGGTATTCTCTAACAGTTCTGATCTGTCTTAACTTGGCCAAAGCTCTGTCAAAGTGGGTTCACCACAGAGGGGCCAAATCGTATGCACGGTAGAGCCATGGCCAGAGGGGCTAAATTGTATGCACAAGGCTTCCACGAAGTCAATCTAGGCCAATTAGGGGTGGGATTTTCAGTACCATTGGTAGAAGACTGGCTTCACCATCAAGATGCATCGAAGCCATTAACACTCTTTGGGCAGTTGGTATCTCATGGAATTCAAAGTACCGTTCTACACAATAGAGACATGGTATGGGATCCTCACCTGAGATAACTAGGAACTCCACCTTGGTCGTTCTGACTCCCGGCCATCCACCTTGTTGAGCACTGCTGTCACTAGAAGCCTCCTGTTCACTGTTCCGGATTTCTGGAGCCGACATGTGCTCAATTTTAGAAGCCACCACCGACAACACTTCCTTAATGTCCTTTAACTTTCCGGTGACCTTATGAAGGTCGACCTCAAGGCGATCGACTCTCTCTTTCATCGCTGCTGATCTAGTTTGCAGCATCAGTGCGAGGCTCTGATACCAATTGATACAACTCAATCTGATTGCTTTGTATGCTCTGTCGAGAGTTCCTCATCTGATTGCTTTTATAGTTTCCTTACAAGGGGTGCTCTACACTCCCTGTGCAGGTTAACCTGTAATAACTCTATGCTGATGTGGACTTCCTGGAGTACACATACTTGATAGGTGGTTTGTACCCAGCTTCCTCTTCTCTTCGAACTAGGCCTGAAGTGTAGACCTGCTGAGCAACGAATGGGCCTGTGTTGGTGGCTCTGCTTCTGTGGGCTTTTGGGTCATCAAACCCAACCACTTAGAGGCCCAAATCACTAAGTAGCTCAAGGTCCACAAAGCTGGCCCAAAACTCTCTATTCTCTAAGCCTCCAAATTCAGGTCCAGAACTTGAATTGCATAAGCTGCCACTTCTTGTTCTAAATCCTGTCCACTTGTCCTATATTAATCACCATCAGTGTTGGACATTCACCAATTATATGTCCTTGTTGTTTGCAATAGGTGAGCAAGTTTCTCTCCTTGCAATGAGAGACATGTCCATACTCCTTACATTCATAGCACTGCACTTTGGATAAATCTCTCTTCTGTTTAGGCCTGTTTGCAAGGAAAACCATCTATAACCCAAAATCAAATTTTCCATTGATAGTAGATTGAGTAACCAAACAGGTTTCTTCTCTCAGTAATTCTCCCAAAATAAGAACATTTGCCCTTATAATCCCATAATCAAGCCTCAAATGCATTAAGAAATGCATAACCTTTCAATTGTCAAAATGCTCTTTCAAAGCCTTAATGCAACAGGCAGACAAAGACTCACCAAAATGTACCAACTCATATTCTGTCTAGAGGTTCACAAAACCAGCATAAAACTTTTGAATTCTCCTTTCTCCCTGACAATACAAAAATATCTCAGTCTCAATCTGGTATTAACGGGAAAGGTTGGACTGCTGATATACCTTCTCCAAGTACAAATGCATCTCCTTGGCCGTCTGAAAGCCACACATTAGGATCACAATGTCTGTAGTGATGGAACTAAGAATCTAAGAGACGACCTTTGCATTGTTAATCCTCCATGTATGCAATTTCTCAGTATCAGTCCCATTTGGCTTTTCAGTTGTACAATCCATATGTCCCTAGAGATCTTTCCCTTCAACATAGAACTAAAAATGGAACTTCCAGAGTGCGTAGTTAGTTCCATCAAACTTGACAAGCAAGATATCAGACTTCTCTATCTCAGAAGTTGAAAGAAAGAATGAAACTCACAAAGAGATTAGAGACCACCAATATATATGAGTTCCAGCAGTTCCAGAGCCGAGAAAATGCAGGAAACAGGTCTGTCGCACCAAAGAAAGGGATCAAAACCCTGCGAAAACCTGTCCCATCAATATTAAAATTTGTAGGAATGTCAAACAGGTCAGGATGACACAAGGTGTGAAGTTTCAGCCCTAACAAGATAGCCAATTGAGAGAAACAGAGAGATAACTAATCTGAACGATGTCTTTCTCAGAAAGAACAGTCCCCTTTGTCCTGATTGAAATGGCCACAAAAAAGGAACTTGTAGCAGGTCCAAATGCTCGATCCGAAATCCTTATTTGTAGTCTTGTTGACCAAGAATAAGAGCTGTGTTTACAGGAAGAGGAATCGAACCTGCTCTGGTACCATGTCAGGCAGTTCAAAAGACTTAGGTTTGAGTCAGGTGTGTACAACTCACATGCCCAGAATTGAAATTTATATTAAACTCAATAAAATAGTGAAAGGACAACTGTACCCTTTACAAAAAGATACATAATATACAATAGAGAAGAGAAAGATATGGTACAAAAAATGTACAACAAAAGGATAGTCCCATTGAGGAATCACTCTATATCTTTACAGTTTTATTTTTGTATGACTAGACCTAATATATATGCAATCGGTGTTGTTAATCAATATACGCATGCCCCAAGGAGTACTATCTTGCTTTAATTGATAGAACTCTTGTCTCTCTAAAGAAACATCTAGGAAAAAGAATTTTATATAGCAGCCATGAACATATAAAGTAGTAGTATACACTTTTGCAGATTGGGTAGAACACACTGATAACAAAAGGCCTACATCAATATTATTGTGCTTTCCTTGGTGGTAATTTAGTATCTTGATGTTGTTTGTTCCAGTGTAGAAGATGAATATTTGTCTATGACTCATGGTGTTTCTAAACCCTAAAGAATTGTAGCCGAAATCATTGCTTGAAGAATTGGATATTGATTTTGAGAAGCCATTGATGTTGTATTGTGATAAGCAAGAAGCTATCAACATTGCGCATAATCCAACACAGCATGATCAGATAAAACATATTGAAGTTGAGCAGCACTTTACTAGAGAAAAAAATTGCATTTAAAGAAATTCTCTTACCTCATGTTACCTCTGATATGCAGGTGGCTAATATCTTTACCAAGGGTGTTGTTAAAATTTAGGTAAGTTGGAAATGATTAACATATATACCCAACTTGAGGGGGAGTGTTGAGATTTTGTTTTTAATTCTTATTATGCGTAACAGTTTCTGTTTTTATATTATTAATGTTCACGTATAGTTGTTACCAAGCAAAAAAATGTTCATAATAAATAGGAAGCATGTGTAACTATGACTCGAGCTCAATAATCAAATTATCATATGCCATGTAAGGATTTTAATAATGTCCTGAGTTCCAAATATGAATACTTCTATCATCATAACAATGCTTGAGATCTCACAGTTCCTAGTGTCAGCAAGCTTTTATTGATGTATGATCCTTCTTTTCTCCGCACACCAGTAGTTTCAGCCCTGGAACTCTCAGAACCTGCCAGATCGATGAGGTTCTGCAAATATAAGTAAAATAAAGAAAAGATATAAGGAATCCATGATAATGTTTGCATGATAGATATCATTATAAAGTATAAACTAGGATCGTTAAACCACAGCTAAAGAAATATAGATCTAAGAGAAGTTTACAATTAGGCAATTTTACAAGGCACCAAGTAGGAGCCTCAGAAATATACCAATTGTGACAAGCTTACTGCTTCCCCTTCACTGTTTTCACCACACGGGCTACTCTCTATTGTCTGTTGACAAAGAAGTCAACTAAGAATCAAATTAAGAACAAACAGAGGGCTAGAAATGAAAATAAAACATAAAATTATTAATAAGACAACATTTCTTTTTTATCCAACATGAAGACAAAGACAACATTTTTTTTTATCAATAACAATAAACTTTAATAATGATGTGAAGCTTTGTGAAACTTTAATTACAAAAGGGGGAGGTAAAATGTCTTAACTCCCCACCAACAGAATACAATGGAAGAAAATTAAAAATTAGCCCAAAACAATGATTCCCTACTCACCCCTTGCTTGGCTAACCCATCTGCAAATGAGTTAGCAATCCTCTTCACCCAGCTGTATTGCACCTCAATGTCCCTACTCAGCCAATTGAATTTTTTCCTTTCATTGCTGTAGCTCCACAAACCAATGTTTTCTTCCTTTAGACATCTAATCACCACCTCCGAGTCACCTTCAAGGACCAAACGTCTAATGTTCAGTTCTCTTGCTCTTTGGATTCCTTCCAGAACTGCAAGAATCTCAACCTTAAGAGAGTCTCCTTCTCCAATTGGACCTGAAAACATGGCAGTAATAATCCCATCCTCATTCCTGAACACTCCCCCAATCACAGAAGGCCCTGGATTCCTTAAGCTACTACCATCAAAATTCAGTTTTATGATTCCAAAGGGAGGGGGCCAAGAGGGGCTAAGAGTCCTCTTACATTGGGTAGAGGTAGTTATCTCTTTCCAATTTCTTAACAAGTCAGTCACGGAATAAATTGAGAACAGCTCCATAGATTTCAGCCAGTGGGCTACCCTTAAGAGTACAAGATCTAATAAGTTTTCCAAGGTTCTTTCCTTGTCTGAAAAAAAAAAAATCATGAGTTTCTTTCTTCCCACAGGGACCAACACACTGCTGCCCTAATGCTTCTCCACATAATCTTCCCTCTCTTCTTAGTCCATCTGAAAAACAAAGGAGAGAACAAACTTTGCACGCTCACGGGGGGATTCCAAATACACCCAAAAAGGGAGAAAGCCCACTCTCAAACAGTTTTAGCAACCGAACAAGTAACCATAAGGTGGTAACCAGTTTCCCCATCAACTTTACAGAGAGCACACCTATTAGGAAGTAAACAAGAATTGGGTCTCTTTTTCTGAAGCATGTCATTTGTGTTAACTCTTTCCAGGAAAGTTTCCCAACAAAAACTACCAACCCAAGGAGGAATGGGCTTTCTCCAAATTTCTTTAACCGGGAAGGACAACCCAAGAGGAATAGGAGGCTGAATTAAGGTCTCAAAAAACGAAGCACAAGAGAAAGTACCCGAGGAGGAAGGGATCCAAATAAGGACAAGTATTGCCTAGAATTTTTCTGAAATTTCAGATTCATTAGCTAACACTCTGCTATGATCAACCCGTAGATGGTATCAAGTTTAAAAAGATGTCCTCATTTAATAAAAATCTGGCTTAACATTCTTAGCAAAACCTAGATAACAGGCATAGTTGTCAAGGCAGGCACCTGTCTGGGTGACTAGGCACCCACCTAGGTGACAAAAATGACAAGGCAGGTGCCTTGTTATAATATCATTTATGTTGCTGCATTAAAATTTTTCTGAAATCTCAGATTCATTAGCTAACATTCTGCTATGATCAACCCGTAGATGGTATCAAGTTTAAAAAGATGTCCTCATTTAATAAAAATCTGGCATAACATGCTTAGAAAAACCTAAATAATAGGCATAGTTGTCAAGGCAGGCACTTGTCTAGGTGACTAGGCGCTCACCTAGGCGACAAAAATGACAAAGGCAGGTGCATTGTTATAATATCATTCATGTTTCTGTATTTTATTAATATTTGTGAATACATTCTATTATAAGTATATCATTTATACTTGTTTTAATGTTTTACAATTGAAATTTAAAAGATCAAAAGGTTTTGAGGAGAGAAAAAGAAAGAAAGAAAGAAAGAATAGAAGTATAGAGAAGTTTATTTTTTTCTACTCTCTCTCTTCAACTAAATAAAACAGCAACTGCATCCTTTTTTTTCTATTTTATTTTCCATCTTCAGTTTTTATCATATAAAGTTAATAACCTTCTTTAGTTGCTAATTGATATGAAATTGCTCTATTAAATACTTATTATAGTAGTATTATTTTTGGAAATAATGAAATTAATATATTTAAAAGATTTTTATATTTTAGTTATGATGATTTGCCACATCTTTGGAGGAAATTTAATGTTTTTAATAAAGAGAATTGCTATCTTTTTAAATAATATGCATGATGAATGGAATATAAAACTAGGGAACTAGCCAAAAGCTAGTTCTTTATATTACAAAATTCTTATTGCCTAGGCACCCTAGTGTCACCCAAAATTGCCTAGAAGAAAAGAGCCTCAAGCTTAATCTGTAATAGGGATGCAAACAGATCAGATTGGATTCAAATCAGGGTATATTTGAATCTGATCCGATAAACTGTACGCCCGATCCGATCCAATCCGGAGATTCAATCTGATCTCACAAATATTGATTCGGATTTGAATCCGATAAGGACGTCGGATATCCAAATCTGATCCTATCCGATTTAAGTTTTAAAAAATTAATAAATTATTAAAAGAAAAAGAAAATATAATTAGTTTAAATAAATAAAAACAAAAAATAAAAGTATTTTTCAACTATTTTCATCATATATATACATGTTTTTTTTATAAAAAATAAATAATATAAAAAATTTACAAAAATGCAATATAAATAACATATTTATAAATAAATAAATGACATATATATATATATATATATATATTATCGGATCAGATCCTTTCGGATGGATAAGGGATGAACCAAATCCAATCTGATTATCCGATCCAAAAATTCGAATGAGGATATCCGAATTTGACAAAATAGGATCAGACTTTGGGTTGGATCCATTTGCACCCCTAATCTGTAATCATCATACAAGAACAAGACAACCAGCTGGGTTACTCCTGCCCCTCTCTAGTGAGAAAATGACCGCTTGTGCTCCAATCACAAAAATTACATCCCAAAAAAATCATTAAAAAAAATGGAATGAACATGTCTTTAGGATGATTCTTTGGTCCAAGAGATCAACTACATGAGAAAGGTTTCATTCTTTGAATAGGAAGTTATTTTATACCAGGACCGACAATGGAGAAAATAGAGAATAGGTTTCTGGAAGCTAGACGTTGGAGGAGAGCCTTGAAGGTTGAAACTAAGGAGTTCCTCTTCAAAGAAATAAGGATCAGGGGTGTCTAAGTCTGAAGATTAGGGAAGCAAAGAAGGCAATTGTGTTATTGAAAGGCAAGGATGTGATTGACTGGGTTGAGGACTTCTTTAGTAGAGCAAGTATCAAAGGGAAACAGCTAAGCTGGAAGGAGTATGGGACTGAAGATAGCAAGTACCAAAGGTTCCTACATTGCTCTTCTTGAATTTTTTGGAAAGGGCAGGAAGCAGCTGGTTTGCTTCCCTGAAGGAAGATAGGGGCAAGGCTGGAAGGAGGTAAGTGGATTACTAAAGTTTGGAGCACACCTAGCAAAAATAGAAAAGGAGGTTCTGAGAAAAGAACAGGCCATAAAAACTGCAGTTAGAGAGGAGCACTTGGAGCAAGATGTAATGACTTTGGCTAAGTGGAACCGTCAGAGTAGGGTGATAGAATATACTAAAAGGGAAGAATGGGAAAGCAAATATATTATCCAAGTCAAGAGGCAGGTTAACAATTGGAAAAGGATTGCACTAATTTGTCATTTGAAGTTAAAAGGATGCTTCATTATAACCCCTTTTGAGAGCTGTAAAGCAGACCTGGGTTTGGGTTCCAAGCAAGGGCAATCAAGCTGGCTCTCCATAACGATACAATCCCAAGTTTAGGAAGATTTCTTCAGTGGATATTTTTTGTCAGTCTTTAGGATGCCTAACAGGGAAGTTAAAAGGATAGAAAAAATTGATGAGGGATTTTATATGGGAGCCAAGGGAAGAGAAAAAATACCATTTGATTAGGTGGGATGTGGTGAGCCAAAGTAAGAAAGAAGGGGGTTTAGGATTAGGAAATGTAGTTAGCAAGAATGAAGCTCTACTAGGCAAATGGCTTTGGAGGTGACCTTTGGGAGAAAGGGAGAGATTATGGCAAGCAGTGGTGGATAGTATTCATGACTGATCTGAAACTGGTTAGGATGCTAGGGTACCTCGACGGGCTTTGCTCACAACACCTTGGAAGGCAATTTTTGGCACACTTCCTAAATTCCTCACATTTGTAAGACATGATGTCTACTTTGGATACTTTGTTCTTTTTTGGGAGGATGTTTTGGTGGGTACTCAACACCTAAAAGATCGCTTTCCCTCTTTCTATTCTATTCCCCTCTTTAAAAAGAAGTCTATTTCAAGGTTCCTTCCCCCTTGGTTCTCCCATTGGCTTTAAATTGGGACTTTGTTTTCGTAGAGGTTTAAGGGATGGAGAATCAGCCTGTGTCTCTAAGCTTTTACTTCTAGACTCTATGTGTGGATCCTCTTAAACTTGATAAAAGAATTTGGACTTTGACTTTGAATAGACCCTTCACGTGTGCCTCTTTTTTCAAGTCTCTTTGTTCTTCTTCCTCCTCTGGGGTGTTCCCTGTCAAAGAGATTTGGTCAAGGCCAATACCTCCTAAAATGTCTATCTTCTACTGGGAAGCTTATTATGGTAAGAATGTAAGATCAATGCTTTGGACAACCTGCAAAAGAAGAGACTTTATTTGTGTTTATCCCCAAACTAGTGTATTCTGTGTAAAGTAAAGAGTGAGGACTGTCACCACTTGCTGATATCTTGTGCCTTTGCTACTAATATTTGGAATTGGGTTTTCATGATGTTTGGGTGGAGGTGGAACTTGCCCTTTGAAGTAAATCTGCTTTTTGATCCAACTACTTTCCAGTGGCCTACAAAGAGAGGGAAACTAATGTGGAAGTGCATCAGAGCAGCTATCTTATGGACCATTTGATAGGAGAGGAATGCCAGAATTTTCCAAGGAAAGAAGCCTAGCTGAAGCAAAGGAGTGCATATTGACAAGAACAATTCTTTGGCTGAAAACTTCAGACCTTTTTATGAATTATTCCTTTGACAATCTTTGGAAAAGTTGGGCAGAGGTGGCATCCTCTGGAGGGAGTGGTAAAGCTGAATTTTGACGGGAGGAATCAAGGTAATATAGAGCCCTCAATCATAGGTGAGAGATAAGGATAGTAACATCTTATCCCTATTCTCTGGATCAGTGGGAGTTGGTGACTCTACAAGGGCTGAGATACTGGCTGCAGTACAAGGAATACAGGCTGCAAACCAACTTGGAGTGGAGCACTTGATAGCTGAGGAGGACTCCAAGGTGGTAGTAGATCGGTTGTCAGATCCGGATACGGTTTTCTGGGGCTACAGAGACCTTCTCAAGAAAGTTAAGTGGCTGACACGAAACATGTTAGTAAGCTTCCAATGGGTTAGCAGATCAGCAAATGCCATGGCTGACTCTTTGGCTAAACAAGGGGTTTCAAGGGTTGAATTTTTCTGGACTACTTTATAAGTATATTTCTGTTAAGAATGTGATTATATCCTCATTCCTAAGGGGAGGTAACATCTCATACCTCCTTTTAGGGTGACTGTACAACTTTTCTCATATTAATAAAATTACCACTCATTTATCAAAAAAAAAAAGTATGTTTAAAAGCTCTATCCACCAAAGATCCAAGATAAGACTCTCCCAACAGAAAACTTCAATCTCTTCTTCCTGAGAGTAAGGAGCTAATGCCAACTGGAACCAAATCTAGTAAAAGATCTGACTGAAAAGCAGCTTCTCTCCCATCTCCAAATTCTGCAACACTCAACCTAAGGTTCAGATTCCGCCCTTGAAGTTTTAGTGGAAGACTTACTACTTAATCTATATCCTAATATTGAAGGTTTTACCAAAAAGATGGATATTAAGATTAGCATTGGATAAAGCATAAGATCCTTTAGATCAATTAAGAAATCAGTTCCATTCATAATAGCATGCATCCAAACTTCATGAAAAGATATTACTGAGTATGTCAGCCTTGTTAAGATTAGCTCTAGAAGCTATGAGATTTTCAACACACATGAAAGCGGAAAGATTTAGTTGTCAAGGCAACACCTAGGCATCTAGTCGCTTTTTGGGGCTCGCCTTGCCCAAACACCAAGTGGTTTATATACCACTTGTACAAAGTTCTGTAATGTTTTCATGTTTTTTTATATTTCAGTGTATAATATTAATATAGGCATGATACACTGTGTCGTTCTATTATTTCTTTCACAAAATATTATCTTTTATTTTTAGTTGCTTATTTTATTAGGGTTCTGAGATATTCAAAAATTAAAGAACTGAAGAAGACTAACATAGTTTGAGTGATACAAAGTTTGAAGTCTTAGAACACCAACCAATCCCAGAAGGTATGTTCATCTCCTTCTTATTTTTCTTCTTCTTGAATGAAAACAGGGGCTCCACCCCTTCTTCCTTTTTCTGAAAAAAAAAACAAAACAGGGTCCTAGCACCTTCTCTTTCTTCTGGAACAAGAACAGGGGCTCTGCCCCTTCTCTTTTTTCTGGAACAAAAACAGGGGATCTGCCCCTTCTTCTTCTTCCTATTTCTGGAACTAAAGCAGGGCATATCCACCATTTTTTAGTCTTCTTTTTTGTGTTTTCATGTTCAAAAGGAAAGTGTAAGGGCTCCACCCCATATTTTCCATGCTACAGTCTTTTTACTTCTTTTCCTACAGTAGAAACAGGGGATCAGCCCCTTGTTTTTCTATCATTTTTTAGACACTAAGTGACACCTAGGCTGGTGCCTAGTTGATTAGGCAACTAAGCGCTCCCTTGTCGCCTAGGTTCACCTTGGTGCCTTTAAAACTATGGGGAAAATTGATTGCTGGGCAGGCCACAAGACCCTCTAGCCTGGGATTGGAATGATTTTATCACTCAGACAGTTCCTCCTATCATTCATGTGTATATACATGCTTGTATAAAAGTTTTGCAGAAAGTATGATAGTGACCGATGTTACAATACCAGTGTGAATATAGTATGGCTTCTGCTGCTGAATAAATTAAAATTCGTGGATCCCACATGTCTATGCTCTGTTGTCAATAATAAAAGTAAAATTTGATCATTAATAACCATAAGCAAATGCAAAAGTAAAGTAAGAGGCATGATAACAATATATCATTGATGATCTGTATATATATCATTGATGACCCAAGAAATCTCGAGTATACAAACTCTTGTCCAAGTTTAGCTTACAAACTTATTAGTTATACAAAATAACAAATAGAATATTCTATTTCAGTTTTTAACACTTGGACATTTATGAAAGACAAAATTGATAGTAAGTTAGTAACAAGAAGCTGAAATTCTAAATGTTAAAAAAGGCACACATGCATCATTGTCCATTAATGAGCCTCCCACTACACCAAATAGTATTTGGGTTCAGATCCAAATCTTATTAACACAAAAGATGTTTTAATATTCTTGAATTTGAAATACCTAGATATATAGATATATATATATATATATACATATATATGTATGTATATGTACATATACATATACATATACATATACATATACATATACATATACATATACATATACATATACATATACATATACATATACATATATATACATATACATAGAAACCCATTAGAAACATCCAACTATTTCCATTGAGTTCCAGCACCTTTTCCATAAGTTTTATGGTTTTACCATTTGTACAATTCTTAAAGCCCAGCCCTACCTCTTATATCAATAAGGCATTTAAAAGTACCACATGACCAACTCTGGAAAAGGTAAAAGAAAACGTCAACTCCACAATGAGAGATTCTTTGGTCTCAATGAAACACAGCACAAATCAGAAAATCAATCTTCATAAGCACAAAACCTGAAGAATGTACTGAAAACTCATAAAATAAATCATATAAAAGAAACATTAAAATGGACATAATCGTACATATTTTAGAAACCATTCATCCCCTCTTCCCCCTCCCTCTGATAAAGTTGAGATACTGTGCTTCACAATCTTAACAACCCCCATATACCTCCCCTTCAAAAAAATAGAAAAAAAAAAAAAAAAAAAAAGAGAAAGAATGGCATGCATACAATATAAATATAGTGAAGTATTCAAAAAATAAGCAAAATTTTTACCTTCGCCAGCTGCTATAAGTGACAGGGCATGTGCAGGGGATAATACAACTTCTTCCTTTATCCCTTCAACGTAGGTTCCCTGTAACCAGCACAGACAGATAACAAATAACACCTCCACAAAGCCTAAGGAACAACAGTTCATGAGTGGTATCCATCAATCAGATATAATTCCCTAAACCTTCCTTTATTGTATTATTGATTTCTAATTTTAAAATTTAAATGAATATGACCATTCTTCTTACCCAACCTTACAGTCATGCCATTTAATTCATGGAACATGGAATGAAATGATTTTTTTTATCCCTTTTGGATCAGCAACAAGTTCATAGTAAGTATCAGTAAGTAACAATATAAGGCAAGCCACTTGAGGTTTGAAAAGTGTTTGGGCAAGCCATGCCCAAACAATAGGCACCATAATTAAACATATTTTTCTGATCAGTAACGAGTTCATATTCATCAGTACAAACATCCCAGGGAGAGGTGTGAGGATCACCTCATCCAGAAATAGAAAAAGAAAAGGTACAAGTTACATTTGAGCCCAAGATAAGTGATCCCTATAAACCTCCTGTTTGAATAGAGAGTCAGCCAGTCCTTTGGCCGATCTCCTCTCCCATTGAAACACCACTGTTAAGTTTCTGGTGAGCCATTTAACCCACTTAAATTCATCTCTTAATTCCCAAATGAACAATGCAACTATAATGGCATGTTAGTGCCCCCTCCTCCCTTCAACAACCAAAAAATGCTCACTTCTGTTCACTTCCTACAATCAGATTGGCCGATACATCCATCTGAGCAAGGGGCATAATCTGTCTAGAACTTGGAAGCCATTCCTCTCTTATCTAATAGTTAACCCCCGCCGCTAGGTTTATCTATTCTCCAACCAATAACAATATGGGAGGCGGGAGCCACATGGAATAATGGCTAATGAGACCCTCATAGCCCATGGATATAAAGAAAATAAATCCTTGTAATAGTGATAGTTGCTCTGTTCACTTGGAGTACCAAGAACCCACAAACCTGAATATTCACAAATGATGATGGTTAATCCCTTTGGCATCTATCAAAAAAAATGGTTAATCCCTTTGGCTCTCCAGTAAACTGTGCAGACCTAATCCTCACCTCACCCCCCCCCCCCTTCCCTCCCATTAGCACCATTGCAATATTGCACTCAAATTTATTGGCCTGCTTCTTGGGGAACCTGGGCCTTCCATGTTGTGCTTTCTGCAAAGAATTGGCCGACTTATTTAAAATTTTGGTTCATACTCTGCCCTTATTTTCTTACTCAAAACTCAAACCTTATACACAAGAATTTCCTATTCTGAAGAGCTTTCCCTTTCAGAAGTTTGGGGAGTTAGGCTGTTGGACATCCAAATCACATGCAGTATGCCAGTCAGTACCTATTTTTGCATACGCTGCCTCATCCTTGTTACAGGTAAAATGTCTAGGTAGTGCGTAAGTTTTTTTCTTTTTTTTTTTTTTTTGATATGCAATGTCCAGGTAATGCATAAGTTCATAACAGAATTTGATAAATATAATTATTCTGAAAGGTATTAAAAATAAAAAAAAAAGCAATTGAGAACAAACGGGCTAGATGTATTTTGGGAAAAGTACTGAACCTCTAGTTTGAAATATAAAATGAAAGACTGGCACCTGAAGGTCCTCTCTTATTCTTAGGTTCTGCCCTGCTGGATTCAACAAGTCATTAACAACCTGAAACAAGGAAAAGGAAAGGTCAGAATGAGAGAATAATAGTACTGCAACAACACATTAACCAAGAATGAATAATGACTCAGGTTATAGCTTCAGAAATGATAGAACTGCTCATGCAGATGGATGTAACAGTACTTAATCAATCTGCAATAAGCAGAGATAATGCTTGGGAATACATGCATATATAAAAATGGAGGGGAAAAAAGAGTTCCAAATATACCACAAAGGAGGTCTGGAATAAGAAAAATAAACAGAAAAAAAAGTGATAAAAAAATTGCCCCAAGATAAGCATATTAAGAGAAAGAGACGGATTATATATATATATATATATAGAGAGAGAGAGAGAGAGAGAGATGGCTGGACCTTCTTTCTTTCTTTTTATTAAAAATCTCAATCATATGAACTTTCGGTGGAAGAATCTCTAGGTAGATCCAGGGTTGGGAGAATATATTGCAAATATTAAATATTTCTTAATATGACAGATGGAATATATTTTAGTTCTGCATACATCAGAATATCAATAGAACATCAGTACATTGTAAGAAAGTTTTTCAACAGAATAAAATAAAATAAACTTAGTGAGGCACCTAACTTATAGAAAGAAATATTTAAGTCAAAAAATATACTTTATCAAGGATTAATATTTCCTGAAAATCTTGGGAATAAAAATTCTTAAATATAACCCATCATTACCATCAATATTCACAAAAACAAATGCAAGAAAAATTATTAAGAAAAGTATAATGTTACAATATTTATTAACTTTACAAAGGTTTGCTAGACTGTCACTTTTTTCATAATTAAAGAGGTCAGTATTGTATTATATCAAAAAGTCAAAAACTTATATCAATGGGCTTTACATGATTTATGAGACTGAACTGTATAAATCATGTGGATCAAGTGTCTTATATACAAGGCTGGATCAGAAACAATTTGCTCTAGTTCTCTTCTAAAATTATCAGCATTCAGACCCTGGAAATCCTTCAAAATGAAACAGTGGATACCAACGATCACTTAATTTTTCCTATCAAAGTTGTAACCAAACAGCTATGCCTATTGAAAAAGCAATGAATCCCCATACCTCTACTAAGACTTTTATCTTAAAAAGATCATGGTAAACCTAAAATTAATGTATAAAATGGATTACTTTCCATGCCTTATCCCAACTATATGGGGTTGGCTACATGAATCCTGTTTTGTCAATCCATTCTATTTAAAGGATATCCACTGTTAAATTATTAGTGCTTAAGTCATTTCTTACTACTACCCATTTCTTTTTTATCTACCTCTAGCTCCTCTAGCCCCTTCCACTTGTAATAAAAACTTCTAGCTGGAACCGATGGTGACCTTCTATGCATGTGAGATGTGACCAAACAATCTTAGTCTACTCTCACTCATTTTACCACCTATTGGAGCTACTCCTAGGTTCCTACAGATGACTTCATTCCTGATCCTATCCTTTCTAGTTTTTCCACTCATCAATCTTAGCATTCACACTTTTGCCACACTCATTTTTTGGACATGTTTCTTGACTGCCCAACACTTTGCTCCATACAATATAGCTGGCCATACAACTGGTTTTTAGAATTTTCCTTTTAATCTAAGTGGTCTTTCGCCTATCACACAAAAGCTCAGATGCACCCCTCCATTTTCCCCAACCTGCTCTACATCCTCAATCTCTCCCTTGTTATGAATTATTGAACCAAGGTTCTGGAAATGGTCACATTGAGTTGAGTTATCTCTGGGTCCCCAATCCTAAGTGTATCCTAATTCACTCCTACTCTGTTTTGGTCCAACTTATTTTAAAACCCCTCTTGTTTCTAAGGCATTTGTCCATGAGCTTAATTTTGCATTTAATCCGTCATTAGTTTAATTAATTAAAACAATGTTACATTTAATCCATCATTAGTTTTATCAATTAAAACAAAAAGGAAAAAGATATCGGAGGTGGAGAGATTAATTTCTGATATTGAGGGAGACATTGAATTTAGTAGAAAAGCTCCCAAGGAATTTCCTATGATAACATAGGGTCAACTGAAAGTGTGATCAATGAAAATTATTAGTTGAAATGTGAGGGGTTTGGGGAGTGCAAGGAAAAGGAGGGCAATTAAGGACCACTTGAGGAGAGAGAAGCCTGATATAGTGATGTTGCAAGAAATCAAGCTAGCAGAATTAGATAGAAAATGGATGAAAAGTGTGTGGAGATCAAGAGTGTGCTGGACTTCGGCTCCATCTTGGGGAGCTTTAGGTGGAATGGTTACTTTATGGAGGGAGGATGTTGTGGAATCATCGGAGGAACTTATAGGAAGGTACTTTGTGTCCTTAAAGTTCAAAAATCTGGAAGATGGGTTTATTTGGATGTTAACTAAGATGCATGGGCTAAAAAGCTATAGAAAGAGGAATTAAATGTGGGAAGAGTTGTATGGAATGCAAGGATTATGGGATGGTCCCTGGTGTTTGAGGGGAGATTTTAATGTCATTAGATTCTACAATGAATCCAACAACTCTCATTGCCTTGTTAAAACTAGCAAGAGGAAATTTAACTAACATGTACGGGCTAAAAACCTATAGAAAGAGGAATGAAATGTGGGAAGAGTTGTATGGAATACAAGGATTATGGGATGGTCCCTGGTGTTTGAGGGGAGATTTTAATGTCATTAGATTCTACAATGAATCCAACAACTCTCATTGCCTTGTTAGAACTAGCAAGAGGAAATTTAATGAATTTGTTAAATCTTTTTGAGTTAAAGGAGATTCTGTTAGACAGTTTTGTATGCCCTTAGCTTCAATCAGAATGATGTACTTTATGAGTTTATTGTAAATGAATAAAGATACATATTTGATTCATGTTCCCTTGGTATGTTTCTGTGTAATACCCTTAAACTGGACACTTAATGAGACTCGTGTTAGTTTAGAATGTTCACAGCCAGTGGGTCGGTCTGGGGAGACCTATCCTGACAAGGCTGACACTGTGGTGCCACCAAGTCGGTTGGGGTGGCCTATCTCAGCTGCCAGGGTGAGACCCTAGGCACATACAGTGTAGGATTAATTGAATCTTTGAACTGGACCAGATTTCCAGTATTGCCCTGGACCTTGGAGATTGATGGGCAAAACTGGAAAGTTACACCCGACCCCTAGACTCGATTATGATACTGCACTAGGTGTCGGATTGGGCTATCTTTGATGTACCAATCAGTGAGATCCTTAGCGGGGGTCAAAACCTGGGTATGTTGGGACAATCCGAGAATTCATCTGAGTGGGTGATCATAGTGACAGGATCAGCCCCTTTGTCGGACAAAGGTAATGATCGGGGATGCACTCTCACTGATGGAAACCAAGACTGCCGGCAGCCGATTTCAACCGTTGAGATTTGTTTTGCAAAATATATTTTATATAAGATATAAAAGTATATATATGGTTTCTAAAATGTTTGCAAGAAGGTTTTAATTCCCGGGATCCATATAAGTGGAGAGTGCAACACTGTTCCTTGTAGCCGAGGGAGAGGTCCTCTCTTGTCGGGCAGTGTATAATCATTATGGGCTGAGAGGTTAAGTGTAAGACCATTGAGGATAACACCTGATGGGCTAATCTTGCATCTGCCCACAGTCCCTGGGTGTTACAAGGTGGCTTGGCCCAGGGACCACTTAGTGTAAGTGTTGGGCCCATAGAGCCCATTTGATGGGTTTCAGGGGGTACACTGTCTTCAGCAGTGCATTCGGCCAGGCCTTGTAACAAAGGCTGGGCTGAACCCATGTGGTTGATGTGTAGATCAATGCTTGGGTCCCACGCCATACAAGGAAGCCCAACTGGGCAGCAATTTGGAAGGTTTTTGAGTACATAACCTTAAATGGGCCTTAAGCCCATTTCGAACTGGGCTGATTTGATCAGTCATCTAAAGGGGGCGAATTCTGAAGTGGGTCAGCTAAAAGGATTGGGCTTAGACCCTATCCACTCAGAAAGTCCAAGATCTAAATAAGATTTAGATCTGGAAACCTCCTAATTAGATTAGGAGACAGCTGATCTGATCTGCAGATAAGATAAGGATTATCCCTTATCACTAAGGGACTTCTAACCCAAATATGATTTGGATTAGCAACTCCTAATCTGATTAGGAGCTGATCCCTTTAAGATTATAAAGGGGGAAGGGGGCGGCAGCCTTGAAGGACACACAACAAGATCAATAGCATTCTTCTCTTTGAAGAAAGAGAGATTGAGAGATTTCCTGCATACTGCGAATTCTCTCCTGCCGCCACCTTCCTGCCATTGCCATTCCTTCAGTTCGATCTCCAGTTCTTGGGAGCAATCAAGATTTGATCTTGATATCAATCTTTTGGGAAAAGATTGGTTGGAGCTGTACTCACAAGCCGTCCAGTTGATTCTTGCGAAGGGTCAAGTTCTTTTGAAGAACATTGTTGATTCTGCTCCATCCTTCACTGTGCCATCTTCAGTGGGAGCAGATTTTAGATCCTTCCTTGGGCGTGAACACCTCCATTGGGAGATAGTATTTCTCCGTATCAGGTATAATCCTCTCCCACTCCTTTTGGTTCAGATCTGGTTCAGTTTATGGTTCAAGATTGATCCTTGAAAATATGATTTTCTAAATAGGGAATACGATTCCCAGCTGAAAGGGAGAGATAAATTTTTGAAATTCGTCCCTTATTCCGCAATCTTTGGGCGTCCATAGGATGGATCTCTCATCCCTTCAGATTCCTCTATTGCAAGCCCATTACTCTTGGTCCAAATTTCAAGAAAAGCCTCTTTGTTCGAAACTGGATAGGCTCCTCTTCAATGTAGGGTGGGAGAAATCTACCGACGAATTGGTGGCTAGGGCTTTACCTAGAGTCACTCCATATCATTGCCCTATTTCTTTAGGCTAGGAACTACTAGGGAATGGACCATGACTAGGGGTGTAAACGGATCAAATTCAAATCGAATCAAGCAATATCTGAATTCGATTCAATATTCGACAAGTATTGAAAATCAATGTTTGAATTTGAACTTAATTAAATATTTGAATATCTGAGTTGATTCAAATTTGACCGATTAATTATTTTAGGTAATTAATAAATATTTTATTTATATATGTATATAAATATATAAATTATTTATATAATTCAAATGTTATATATATAAATTATATAAAATGTTTAAATAGTTTATATATTATATATAAGAATCAAATAATTGGTCGTTGGAAGAGAGGGCGCTATTGTTACACACCTACAGTTTGCAGACTTTTGAAGATTAATTAGTTTTATGATGTTTTTCTAAGTAGATGTTTATGTTAGTTGTTAGATAGGAGGTGGGGACCACATTAGTTATGTGAGTCCAAATTTTATTATGTTTTTTGAGTGTTATATATGTTGTTTTATGTTTTGTCGCACTATAAGGGCATAGCCGTCTTTGTATTGTTCTATTATTTTAGTATAAATAATAAGTGAAGGTGGGCGGCCACGGCCAGATTAATTGCTCTCTTTTCTTTCAACTTCTCTTCTTCTCTTCTTCTCCTTCTCTCTTCCTTCTCTCTTCAAGAAACTACTTTCTTTCATATTTTTTAATTCAGCAGATTTCTACTTGGTATCAGAGCATCGGCTAGGGTTTCTTAAAGCATTCTCATGCAGCCCTAGATCAGCCGATTGCATGAAGAAGTAAAGGGCTGATCGATCTGCTATAGATTGCCCAGTTCTTGGAGTTCTTGGTGGGATCTAGACATCAGGAAGGTGATCTACTGTTCGGCATCAAAATCAGGAAGAACTGGAGTACGGGGAAGAGTTCCAGAAAAGTTGGACTCTTTGTTTTTTATCTGATCTTGGGCGCCCAGGTATTGTTAGTTTTCTTTTGATTTTCTAAAGAGGGCGGTTTGGTTTCTGAAAGTTTCTAGGCCTCCCGGAGTGATCGATTCACTTTTCTCTCTATTGGGAGGCGTGGGGAGGAGAGAGATTTCCCTCCAGCTAGGGTTTTCTTCTTCCGGAAGGGTTGGTTTCTGTGCGTGTGGTATTAAATTATTTTTTGAAGGTCTCCAATCTATTTTTTTCTTACTGTTGAACTATTTGAAGTAAAATGGAGAGTTGGAATACCAAGATGAAATCTACCGGTACTGTGAGACTGGGTGGTAGTAGTGATATTTTTGGGTCTGGGATCATTACTATAGTAAAACTTAATGGCACAAATTATTTGGAGTGGGCACAATCAGCTAAGATGGCTATTGGTGCCTGTGGAAAATTAGGGTATCTCACTAGGGAGTAGAAGAAACCTGATACAGACTCTTCCTGATGGGTGCAAGAGAATTACATGATAATGTCTTGGCTGTGTAATTCTATGTTACCTCATATTGCAAAAAAATTCCTATGGGCTAATACTGCTAAGGAGATTTGTGATGGAGTGACTGAAACCTACTCTCAGAAGCAAAATGAAACCAGAGCCTATCAGTTAAGAAATCAGGTTATAAGTATGAAACAGGGAGAAAAACCTCTTGCGGTGTATTTCTCCATGCTGAAAACCCTATGGTAGGAAATAGATCACTTAGAAACTGTGGTATGGGAAAGTGTAAATGATGCAGCAACTTATCACAAACTGGTAGAGAGGAATAGGGTTTTTGAGTTCTTGGCAAGGCTGAACCCTGAATTTGACATTGCTAGGCAGCATATTCTTTCTAGGGAGGGTGTGACACTCTCTCAGGCCTATGCTTTTGTCTCTAGAGAGGAGAGTAGGAGGAATGTAATGCTGAGACAGCCTGGGATTGACCAGTCGGCTATGGTTGGTACAACAAAACCTAAGCCGAATGGAGACAGGGGGAGTAGTGAGACTAGAAGGGAAGATAAGAAAGACTTGGTGTGTGATTATTGCAAGAAGCCTAAGCATACCAGGGACACTTGTTGGAAGCTTCATCCAAATCTTATGCCTGCTCGGATAAGAAACAAGAAGGGAAATGCAAATATAGCCACTACAGGAGACTCTTCAGCCCCTCTCTCCCAAACTGATTGGGAATCCATTGCAGTAGCAGCAGTGAGAACAGAATTGGAGAGGTTTGGACAGCTTATGAGTAAGAAAGATTCACCCAGCCCTAGCATTCCAGATGGACAGCAGAATGCAGGAGCCAACTACACCACTTCCTTTGCACATACAGGTAGTCCATATGCAACTGCGAATCTTGCATCCACTTCAGGTAAGGAGGGACCTCTCTGGATTATAGACTCAGGAGCATCTGAGCATATGACTAATGCCCCTACCATTTTCAGTTCCTATCAGTTGTGCTCTGGTAGAGACAGAGTCTCTACAGCAGATGGTTCACATATGCCCATTGCTGGGAAGGGGACAGTTAGAGTGACCAATGATATAACTTTGTCCTCTGTTTTACATGTCCCTAGACTTCATACCAACCTACTGTCTGTTAGTTCTTTGACAAAAAATTTGAATTGTTCTGTGACCTTTCTTCCTGGTAATTGTGTTTTGCAGGATCTAGAGTAAAAGAAGATGATTGGGAGTGGTCGTGAGGTGAATGGAATCTACCTTCTGGATGAGATTCCGAGACATCAGGGCCATCATGTTAGTAGTAGCAGTAGTAGTTGGTCAGAGTCAGTAAACCAGATTATGCTTTGGTACAATCGCTTGGGACATCTTTCTTTTAATTCTTTGAAATGTCTTTTCCCAAAGTTGTTTGAGTCTGCTCAATTATCTACTTTGGAGTGTGAGAGTTGTCAGTTAGGAAAGCATTGTAGACAGTCTTTTAAACCAAGTAATAAAAGAAGTACTTTTGCTTTTAATATTGTTCACACTGATGTATGGGGGCCATATCAAATCCCTTCCATGGGAGGATTCTGTTACTTTCTCTTGTTTGTGGATGATTATACACAATATTCTTGGCTATATTTGATGAAATCACGTGATGAGGTTCCTAACTTAGTACGACAATTCCACCAGATGGTTCTCACACAATTTGGAGTGAGAACTAAGGTTTTTAGAGCAGATAATGCCAGAGAGTACTTTGAGAAGGATCTAACCACGTATCTCTTAGAACATGGTGTAGTTCATCAGAGCAGTTGTGCATATCCACCGCAACATAATGGAGTTGCTGAGAGGAAAAACAGACACATTGTGGAGGTGGCAAGGAGTCTTATGGTGCGCGCTTCAGTCCCTATGCAGTTCTTACAGCCGTACATGTGATTAACCGTGTTCCTTCACGGACTTTGGGGTTTAAGGTGCCATTTTGCCTCCTTTTTCCAGATGGAGAGAGATTTCATATACCTCTGAGGGTTTTTGGCTGTGTTTCTTTTGTTCACATTCTTGGCCCTCATCGCAAGAAATTTGATCCTAAGGCCAAGAAATGTGTTTTTCTTGGGTATGCTCAGAACCAAAAGGGGTATTGTTGTTATGACCCAGTGTCGATGAGCAGATTTGTAACTATGGATGTTACCTTTTTTGAATCCACATTCTTCTTCTCAAGTGGTTCTCCTCAGGGGGAGAGTTTTGGGGAGAACTCACAATCTATTCCTCTTCCTGTTTCTGTGGTGCCTCCATCGGTTCAGCCAGCACCTACACCATCGGTTCAGCCACCACTTGCACCATCAGTTCAGCCACCACCTACACCTCTAGTTTCATTACCTGAGCCACTACAAGCAACCTCACAGCAATATCAGCGCCGGCAGATGATGGTTGACTCCACACATCCTCGACCCACACCACTCTCTGTCAGTCCTTCTGAAACTCCAGATTCGGCAGATACAGTTCCAGGTATTCCTCTTGAGCCTGTTATGTTTTCTGATGATAATGTTTCTATCCCTACCACCACTATTGCAGCTGATCCCACTGACCTTGATCTTCCCATTGCACTTCGTAAGGGGAAAAGAAAGTGTACAGCCCACTGCATTTCACACCATCTTTCCTACAGTGCCTTATCACCCTCCTACCGTGCTTTTCTTTCTTCCCTGGATTCTGTGTCTATACCCAGGAATGTTACTGAGGCTCTCTCCAAACCTGAGTGGAAAACAGCCATGCAAGATGAGATGGATGCTTTGGTCAAAAATCAAACTTGGGAAATAGTTGATCTTCCCCCAGACAAGGAGAGAGTTGGATGTCGATGGGTATTCACAGTGAAGTATAAGGCCGATGGCAAGATAGAGAGGTAAAGGCAAGGTTGGTAGCAAAGGGGTATACTCAGACCTATGGTGTTGATTATCTGGAAACATTTGCACCAGTAGCTAAGATGAGTTTAGTTCGTATTCTTTTATCTCTAACAGCCACCTATTCATGGCCCTTGTTCAAGCTTGATGTCAAAAATGCTTTCCTCAATGGTGATATGAAAATGTCGGTAAAGGAAAGGTGTGCAGACTCAGAAAATCTCTGTATGGACTGAAACAGTCACCTAGGGTTTGGTTTGACAGGTTTAGAGGGGCACTCGTCCGTTTTGGATACACACAGACACAGTCTGATCACACCCTCTTTGTGAAGAGGAGAAATGCTTTGGTGTCAATTCTGATTGTGTATGTGGATGATATAGTGGTGACAGAAAATGATCTGGAGGAGATTGATGATTTCAAAAAATCATTGCAGCAAGAATTTGAGATCAAAGATCTTGGTGAGCTCAAATACTTCTTAGGGATTAGTTGAGAATCAGTCCTCTAATATTAGGTTTAAGATCAGTGATTAACAGTACAAATCAGATCTGAATGGAAGTGCAAGAGCTGTGTATGTAGAAGAGAAGAGGTAAGAGAAGAAGAAGTCGAATTAGTCTTCCTCCTCCTCTAACCCTAATTTTATTAAATTCTAAAACAAATTGATGATGACAAGTATACCCTTAAGTGGGCGGCCAGCTTGACAGTTACATAAAGGAAATAAAATAAGAACAAATAACAGGCCCATCAAGTGAGGCCCATCAACAAAAAATAAAAGATAAAGAAGGATATCACATAAGAAGCTGTTAGGGCCCATTCGGCCCAGTCTCTTTACACTCCCTCTCAAGCTGAGCATAGATGTCAATCATGCCCAGCTTGCTTATATAGTGTGTCAATTTCCCCTTGGGAACTCCCTTGGTCAAGACATCAGCCAGTTGCTCTTCTAATGTGATGAATGGTAAACAAACTTCTCCTGAAGAGACTCTTTCCCTTATGAAATGCCTATCAACCACAATGTGCTTAGTTCTGTCATGCTGAACTGGATTATGTGCAATGTTGATAGCAGCTTGGTTGTCACAATAGAGTATCATTGGTTGCTCGTAGTCCACCCCCAATTCCTCTAGAAGGGATCGTAGCCATAGTAATTCTGACACACCATGAGCCATTGCCCTGTATTCTGCTTCAGCCGAGGACCTAGCAACTACTGATTGTTTCTTACTCCTCCAAGACACAATATTCCCAGCAACCAGAGCACAATAACCAGAGGTGGACCTTCTGTCATCAATACATCCTGCCCAGTCTGCATCAGTAAAGGCTTCCAGCTTCATGTCACCATGCTTAGCAAATAGAATACCTTTCCCTGGAGTAACTTTCAAGTAGCACAGAACCCTTTCTGCAGCAACTAGATGAGTTGCTCTGGAAGAATGCATAAACTGATTGAGAACACTCACTGCATAGGAAATACCTGGCCGAGTCATACAAAGGTATAACAACTTCCCAAGCAGTCTCTGAAACACTCCCTTATCAGACAACGGTGCACCATCTGTGGCAGAAAGCTTATGATTAGGATCAATGGGAGTGGTGATGGGTTTAGCTCCAAGTTTACCAGTGTCAGCAAGAAGATCAAGGACATACTTGCGCTGAGATATGAATATACCATCCTTAGATCGAGCAACTTCAATGCCCAAGAAATACCGAAAATCTCCCAAATCTTTAATTTCAAATTCAAAGTGGAAAAATGCTTTTAGCTTACTGGCCTCTTCAATGTCATTACCCGTGACCACAATATCATCAACATAAACAATCAAGAAGGTCACCAAAGAGTCATTTCTCTTCAAGAAGAGTGTATGATCAGATTGTGTTTGAATGTAGCCAAAGGAGACAAGAGCAGCCCGAAATCTCTCAAACCAAGCCCAAGGAGATTGTTTGAGACCATAAAGGGATTTGTGTAGTTTACACACCTTGCCTTTCATCTCTTTCCCATACACTCCTGGAGGTAGAGACATATTAACCTCTTCATGCAAATCTCCATTCAAGAAAGCATTTTAAACATCAAACTGGTGAAGGGGCCAGTCATAGGTAGCTGCTAGAGAAAGCAAGACCCTAACTGAAGTCATCTTAGCCACAGGAGCAAAAGTCTCAAGATAGTCAATGCCATACATTTGGGTGTAACCCTTGGCAACCAACCTAGCCTTATACCTCTCAACCGAGCCATCAAAGTGATATTTAATGATAAACACCCATTTACACCCCACTGGTTCCTTCCCTTCCGGCAAGTCCACAACATCCCAGGTATGGTTCTTATGTAATGCTTCAAGTTCAGTCATCATAGCATCCTTCCATTCAGGTTGAGACAATGCTTCCGGTACAGACCTGGGTATCACATGGGAAGAGACAGAAGCAAGAAAGGAATAGTAGGAAGGAGAGAGAAGGCTGTAAGATAAATGTTTGGAGATGCAATGGGTTGTACACTTCCGCTTGCCCTTGTGAAGAGCAATAGGAAGGTCAAGGTCGGGGACGGTCGAAGGTGGGTCGATAGGGGGCTGACCTGTTTCCTCAGGAACCGTGGGAGTGGCCAGATGCTCTTCTGAAGGAGTGGAAACAACCTGCATATGTCTGTATCTCCGCCTTTGGTAACACCTTTGGAGCGTAGGAGCAGAAGCAAGAGGAGGATCAGGGGGGGGGGGGGGGGGGGGGTCCAGTGGAAGAGGTGGGCCACCCATGATCAGACTCACAAGGGATGGGAAGAGGAATAGCTGGAAACATAGCAAAGGGTTCATCAGATTTCTCCCCCTCAGTAGGAACACTAAAGAAAGGAGTCAACTCTGCAAAGGTGACATCTCGAGATACAAAGCGGGTGCCACGAACTAGATCAAAACAACAATAACCCTTTTGAGTAGAGGCATATCCCAGAAACACGCACTTATGAACTTTAGGTTCAAACTTATGCCTTTGGTGACTATGAATATGCACATAACAAGTACTCCCAAATACACGGAGAGGGAGAGAAAAGAGATCCTCATCCGGGAAGAGAAGACTAAAGGGGGTTTTAAAGCCAAGGACCCTGGAGGGCATACGGTTGATTAGGTAGGTAGCAATATGAACAGCATCTCCCCAAAACCTCACAGGAACATGGGATGCAAACAAAAGGGATCTAGCAACCTCAACCACATGTCCGTTCTTTCTCTCTGCCACCCCGTTTTGTTGTGGAGTGTAGGAACAAGAGCTTTGATGAATAACCCCAAAAGTTTCAAGGTAGGTGGAGAGGGTTTTCTCAAAATACTCCTTAGCATTGTCAGAGCGGAATATTTTGATACGGGTATTAAACTGGGTGAGGATGAGTTCATGAAAATTTTTCACAATGATTGGTACTTCATCCCGGGATTTCATGAGATAAACCCAAGTATAACGAGAATAATCATCAATAAAAAGGATAAAGTACCGGTAGCCCCTCATGGTTGGCATGATATGGCCCCCACACATCAAAATGAACAATATGGAAAGGAGAAAAGGATCTTTTATTATTGATTGAATAAGAATGTCTACAATGCTTTGCTAGCTCACATGACTCACAATGAAGACTAGATAAAGACACTCCTTTAAACATATCTGGGAACAAATGACTTAAAGCAGAAAAAGACAAATGACCAAACCGAAAATGACATAACAGAATTTTGTTAACAGACTCTGACACCACTGACTCTAAAGCAACTCCATGAGGTGATCCCAAGGCTTGATCTGGTATGTCCAGCAGGTATATTCTATTCGCCTCATGGCCACTCCCAATCGTCCTCTGAGACTGCAGGTCCTAAAAAACACAATAAGTTGGAAAGAAGGTTATGTTGCAGTTCATGGACTTTGTTAAGCTACTAATAGATAAAAGGTTTGTGTTAAACTTAGGAACATGGAGAACAGAAGATAAGAACAGGGTGTCAGAGGTCTTTATATCTCCTTTACCAGAGATGGGGGCAAGTGACCCATCGGCCAGGGATATTTTCTCTTTCCCAGAGAGGAGATGGTATGAACAAAAAAGGTTAGATAGGCTGGTCATATGGTCTGATGCACCGGAATCTATAATCCAAGGGAGTTTATAATTACCTGAAGTTGAAACATGATTTGCTGAGGCATATGTACCTGAGTGAGCAAAAGCCGATGAAGATGATGTACTGTTGGAAGGGTGAGTTGAAGACACCGTAGCTTCCAGGTGATTTAGGAGCCCCCCATACTTCTCAAAATCCAGTTTCATTGCAGCCAATTGCTCAATAGTTGATTTTTCTTCACTTTCCTTACTTCCCCCCTCAGGCACTGTAGCAGCATTAGCAGTCTTGGATTTTCCCACCTGATTGCCCTTCTTAGGGTTTTTATTGTTCTTAAACCTATCTGGAAGAAGTTCAGGATGAAGCTTCCAGCAGGTGTCCTTTGTATGACATGGTTTCTTGCAATATTCACACAACTGCTCTCTTTTCTCAGTAGGGCCCTTCGGTTTCATTCCCGCATGTGCAAAATGTTTTGTAGATGGACTCTGCAACTGCAACTGCACCTGCCGCCTACTCTCCTCACTACTGATCATAGCATATGCCTGTGAAAGAGTAACCTCCTCCCTGGCCAAAATGTTCTGTCTGATAATATCAAACTCAGGGTTGAGTCCAATGAGAAACGCAAACACCCTATTTCTCTCCACTAGCTTTCTATACATTTCAGCATCCTTTTTACTCTCCCATACCATTGTTTCCATAACATCAATTTCCTGCCATAGGGACTTTAGTATGGAGTAATAGATGCCACACTCTTCTCCCCCTGTCTCAGGTTCTTCACATCACTTTTCAATTTGTATGCTTTGGCTACATTCAGTTTCTGTGAATAGGTCTCAGTTGCACTGTCCCATATCTCCTTAGCCGAAGACATCCAGAGATAGTGTTGGCTTATATGAGGTTGCATAGAGTTGACTAACCATCCTATAACGGTATAGTTCTCTTGCATCCATCTTTCAAACTCAGGGTCTGCCTCTTCGGGTTTCACCTTGCTGCCTGTGAGATACCCAAGTTTTCCTCTACTACAAACATAGATTTTTATAGATTGTGCCCAAGCAAGATAGTTTGTCCCATCTAGCTTAATTGTGGTAACACCCGTCAAAACAGAATCTATTGGAGCAGGTCCAGAAGCTGGCACCTGCTTGAACTCACTTCCATATGCCTCCATTAATCAAACAGAAATCAAAAAACAGAAAATTTTGACTATGTGAACTTACTTGAAATCAAACCAAAACTTGGGTGCTTGAAAAACTAGGGTTTTGTTCCGTCCAGCAGATGGGCGGGAGAGAGAAGACACAGCCGCACCTACCAGAGTAACCCAAACTCTTCCAAACCTGAACCGCCCTCCTTTAGCAGTCACAAGACACCTTCCAAGCACAGAGCGCCACACCCAAGCTTCACTTTTCCTGATAACTCGAAAATCTCTAGTCGGCTAGGGTTTCGGGCAGCAGCAAGACAACATCACTTCTTGGCAACAACTGGCCAGATCTAAACTCTCCAAACCCTTCTACCAACCAGGCAAGTGATTCTCTATACTATAGAGAACCTATCTCTCCATACACTCCCTTGATTTTAGAGTGTACAGGAACAAAAGAAAAAGAAGAAAAAGAGGAACTGAACCCGCTCTGATACCAAGTTGAGAATCAGTCCTCTAATATTAGGTTTAAGATCAGTGATTAACAGTACAAATCAGATCTGAATGGAAGTGCAAGAGATGTGTATGTAGAAGAGAAGAGGTAAGAGAAGAAGAAGTCGAATTAGTCTTCTTCCTCCTCTAACCCTAATTTTATTAAATTCTAAAACAAATTGATGATGACAAGTATACCCTTAAGTGGGCGGCCAGCTTCGCAGTTACATAAAGGAAATAAAATAAGAACAAATAACAGGCCCATCAAGTGAGGCCCATCAACATAAAATAAAAGATAAAGAAGGATATCACATAAGAAGCTGTTAGGGCTCATTCGGCCCAGTCTCTTTATAGGATTGAAGTTGCAAGATCCAAGCATGGGATCTTCATTTCACAGAGAAAGTATGTACTTAACCTACTGCAAGAGACTGGGAAGCTGGGGACCAAACCAGCAGACACTCCTATTGATCAAATCACAGAATTAATGGTGTGGATGGTGAATTAGTAAAGGATGTGGGGAGATATCAAAAAATGGTGGGTCGACTGTTGTATCTGTGTATAACACGACCAGATATTTCTTATGCTGTCAGTGTTGTGAGTTAGTACATGCATGCACCTCGGGTTCAGCACTGGGAAGCTATTGAGAGAATACTTGCATATCTGAAAATACACCCTGGCAAAGGTATTCTTTTCTCAAATCATGAGAATCTGAAGCTAGAATCCTATACAGATGCAAACTGGGCAGGATGCTTAGATGACAGGAGGTCTACATCAGGAGTGTGCACCTTTGTAGGTGGAAACTTGATCTCCTGGAAGAGTAAGAAGCAAGCGGTTGTGGCAAGGTCAAGTGCAGAGGCTGAGTATAGATCCATGGCTCATGGTGTCTCAGAACTTCTTTGGGTTAGATCTCTTTTGAGTGAGATTGGGGTGAAAGCAGAAGAACCTATGATGTTATACTATGACAATCAGGCTGCAATCAATATTGCCCACAATCCAATTCAGCATGATAGGACAAAACACATTGAAGTTGATAGACACTTTATAAGAGAAAGGGTAACAACCGGAGAAGTTTGTTTGCCTTATGTCTCTTCAGAGTTGCAGTTGGCTGATGTTCTCACTAAAGGGGTGGCAAGGAACAAGCTTGAACATGATCTACGCAAGTTGGGAATGTGTGACATTTACTCCCAACTTGAGGGGGAGTGTTGAAGATTAATTAGTTTTATGATGTTTTTCTAAGTAGATGTTTATGTTAGTTGTTAGATAGGAGGTGAGAACCACAGTAGTTATGTGAGTCCAAATTTGAGTGTTATATATGTTGTTTTATGTTTTGCCGCCCTATAAGGGCATAGTTGTCTTTGTATTGTTCTATTATTTTAGTATAAATAATAAGTGAAGGGGGCGGCCAGATTAATTGCTCTCTTTTCTTTCAACTTCTCTTCTTGTCTTCTTCTCCTTCTCTCTTCCTTCTCTCTTCAAGAAACTACTTTCTTTCATATTTTTTAATTCAGCAGATTTCTACTCAGACGACACTATCCTCTTTTGTGAGACTGAAGACCCTCGGATAGCAAGGAATTTAAAAGGGGTGATAAAGCTGTTTGAGGTTGTGCCAAAGCTAAAAATCAATTTCCAAAAGAGTTGTGTAATGGGGCTGAATTTAGAGGAGAAATTGGGTGAGGTAGCTGAGGTGTTAGGTTGTCTGACATCTAGTTGACCTTTGAGATTCCTAGGGTTACCATTAGAAGCCAATCCTAGGGAGGGAAGCTTTTGGAATCTCATGGTGGAAAGGTGTGCTAAGAAGCTGGCAGCCTGGATGAGAAATTAAGTGACCCTAGAGGGTCGAATTACTTTAATTCAACCCACCTTAGTGAATCTCCCAATTTACATCCTTTTTGTATTTAGGATGCCGCAAAGGGAGGTAATGAAAGTAGAGAAACTGATGAAGGACTTTTTGTGGGAGCCTGGAGAGGGAAGGAAGGATCATTTGGTAAGAAGGGAATAAGTATGCAAAAAAAAGGAGCAAGGGGATCTGGGATTAGGTAACATAGGGAAGAAAAAACTCAACCCTTATGGGTAAATGGCTTTGGAGGAGGAAAGACTTTGGCAATTGGTACAAAGTTGTAGAGAGTATTCATGAGCAGAAGGCAATGGTTGGGATGTTGTCATTTCTCAGAGGGCTACATTGAACTCTCCTTGGAAGGCAATCTATGGCGTCCTTCCACAATTCTTAAACTTAATCAGATTTGATGTATGCATTGAGGATAGGGTTCTTTTTTGGGAGGACTTATGGATTGGAAATTCAACACTCAAGGACCTTTTTCCACCTTTGTATTCCCTCTCTCACTTTAAAAATGAAACAGTTCAAAGATTTGTCTCGTTCTCTTTGTCATCTGGTTTCAGTTGGTATTTGGGTTTCAGGAGAGATTTAAGAGATCCTGAGCTTGACCATACAGCATAGTTACTTTGTTTGCTTGATCCTATCTGTCTGGACCCTTCTAAATTGGATGCTCGTATTTGGTCCCCTAATCCTTCGGGCACATTCTCTTGCACCTCCTTTTTCTCTTCCTTATGCTCTGTCCCTAGCTCTCAGCCTTTCCCTTGTAAAGAGGTCTGGTCTAAACCTGTTCCCCCTAAAGTAGGATCCCTTTGTTGGGAGGCCTCACTTGAAAAACTAAACACTTTGGACAACATACAAAGAAGAAGACCTTGTCTCAGTATTTCCCCCAACTAGTGTGTCCTCTTCAAAGCAAGCAGAGAAAGTTGCTACCATTTACTAAGATCCTGTCCCTTTATTGTAGGTCTCTAGGAAAAGCTTTTCAGTCTCTTTGGATGCAGGTGGACAATGACAACACAAGTTAGCAATCTATTTGAGCCTACAACCTTCAGGTGGCCTAAGAAAAGAGGTAGTCTTGTGCAGGTGTGCTAGGGCTGCACTGGTTTGGACTGTTTGGGAAGAAAGAAATGCCAGGATTAATAGAGCCATTAATTGGGTAAGGCCTTGGAACTATTTTCTCCATTCTCCTTTGATGATTTATGGAGAAATTGGGAAGCAATTGCCAAACGTTCTAGTATGAGACCTAAACTGTCAACAGAATGGAAACCTCCTCAAGAGGGTATCATTAAGCTCAACTTTGATGGCAGCAGTTTAGGAAATCCGGGTCCTTCTGGTGTTGGGGGAGTGTTTACAAATACAGAGGGGCTAATTATTGCTTTATATTCTGGCCCTATAGGAGTAAGGGACTCAGTCAATGCAGAAATTCAAGCAGTGTTACAAGGAGCTGAATTTGCTAAGGAACTGAATTGTGAACAGTTGTTAATTGAAGGTGATTCCAAGTTGGTGATCCAGTGGTTAAAAAACCAGAAACAACAGCCTGGTCCTATAAAGAAGCTTTACAAAGATTCAAATGGCTAACTACAAGCATGTCAGTCCAATTCCAATGGGAAAGAAGATCAGAAAATGGGTTAGCAGATTCACTAGCTAACCAAGGCGTGCATAGGAATCAAATGTTTTGGGCTAAACTGTAATTCTTTGCTTTAATCTAAGGCTGCATCTTGTGCCTTAACTTGGGAACTTTCTCTGTGTATCTTTTATGCTCTTAATCTATTAATAAATTCACTCATTTCATCAAAAAAAATTTAAATAATCGGTCGAATTTGGATGGATATTTTATCGAATTGAATCAGGTCATATTTGAATTCAATTTAATTAGTTAAACAATATGAATAGGATAACTGAATTCGACCAATTATGATATTCGAATTACCCGAATTCAATTTAATTATGTCAAATCTCTAATTCGAACTCGAATTTTTGAATACCATTGACACCCCTAACCATGAACCTTTAGATTTGAGAATATGTGGTTAACTCATTTGGATTTTGTGCATAAGGTTGAGGAGTGGTGGAATGAAGCGCTAAGGGGGGTGAAGTGGCAAGGAGTTAGACTTCATAAAAATTTGAAGAGGCTTAGATCAAAAATAAAAAAGTGGAATGAAGACCCCTTGGGGAGGATAGAGGAACAAAAATCTTCCTTGTCCCAGATTAAGGAATTAGATGTTAAGGAATCTCAAAGGACTATGTCTTAGCAAGACAGAGAAAGAGATGAGAAGAGAACTCAAGGAATTGGAAGAAGTCCTTTTTAGAGAGGAAATTTCCTGGAGGCAAAAGTCAAGACATAAATGGATTAAGGAAGGGGATGGGAATACAAAATATTTCCATGCCTTGGCCAATGGGAGGAGGAGAAAAAACCAAGTTGCTAAGTTAGAACTAGATGGAGAAGAAATCACAAATCAAGATGAGATGGCCCAATTATTTGTGGACCATTTTAAGTCAATTCTCAAAAGACCCTTGAACAACAGGTTAAGGATGGAAGGAGTAGATTAACCAAGATTGACTGAGGAAAATTTAAACTAGCTTGAAAGGAATTTTGAGGAAGAAGAGATTAGATAGACAATCTTATCAATGGATAGATCTAAGGCTCTGGGTACAAATGGCTTTACCATGGATTTTTATCAGGATTGTTGGAATGTGGTAAAAGAAGATTTATTTAAGGTGTTTCTAAAATTTTAGAAACCTGGAAATTGAAGGAGACTCAAAAGTGATTATTTCTTGGATCACTTCTAGATGTAATGTGCCTTGGATCTATAGACATGCCTTAAGGGAGTTAGAAAGCCTAAAAGGGGACTTGAATGCTTCTTTTACTTGGATCAACAGGATAGCTAATGGGATGGCCAACACTTTAGCCAAGCAAGGAGTATATAGGCAACAGCTATTTTGGGCTCTATTGTAATTTTGTTATCGGGCTATTATTGTATCTTGTCTTCTTGGGTGAATGGTCACTCAAACTATTGTAACCTTTTCATCTATTAATATAATTAATCCTTTGCCGATCAAAAAAAAAAAAAAAAGATTTATATCAGGTGTTTAAGGAGTTTGCATATAAGCACACAGTCAGCCCTGGAGTCAATGCCACGCTCATAACATTAATAAGAAGGTAGATGCGGAACACCCTAAAGATTTTAGGCATATTAGTTTGGTGAGTAGTATCTGCAAAATATCAGCTAAGGTGTTGTCTTTGAGGACAAGAGAAGTCCTGCCCTCCCTTATTAGTCAGGCCCAAGGAGTCTTTGTGCAAGGGAGATAAATAACTGATCAGATTTTATTAGCCAATGAATATGTAAAGGAAATGAGAAGGTTTGGCCAACTGGGCTTTGTTTGTAAGTTGGACTAAGAAAAGGCTTATGATTTAGTGGACTAGAATTTCTTGTTAGAGATTGTTGTGAGAGTTGTTTATTTTGTTATTTTACAGTTGTTGGTAGCATGCTGTCAGCCAGTGTCTTTTATTTTCTTCTTATTTGTTTGTTAGTAGGGAGTGGTCAGGGGTATAATTGTATTTTTCTCTTAGTCTTTGTATTAAGTTAATACAAATGATAAGTTGGGCACCAGCCAGCTACAGTTTTTCCCAATCGAATCTCTCTCTCTCCCTTCTCTTCTCCTCTCCTCTCTCTTCTCTTCTCTCTCGTTTCTCTCTATCCAGGAAAAATTACATGGTATCAGAGCAAGGTTCTAAGCGATAAAGAATCTCTTTTCTTTCTCTCTTGATCTCTTGGACGTGTGGAGGACAAAGAAACCTAATTGGACTGATCAGGCCACTTGTTGCTGCTTTCTTTGGGGTCCCCCTTGGTCGTAACACCAAGGAAGCCCTAGTAGAAGAAGGGTGATGCTGTAAACACCTTTCTTCTCCTTGTTCGATGCAGTGAAAATTAGTTTCTGGGTTTGCACCTTCGAACAGGTGCTGGACAGGGATATGTATTCCTTTTTTTTTTCTCTGTGGCCAATGCAGTGAAGGCCTTGGGTTTTGGATTTACACCTTCGTACAGGTGTTAGACAGGAGTATGGTTTTTTTTATTACAGACAGGAGTATGTGATGTAGTTGAACTGTGACTGATTTCTGGGCTGTTCTAATGACCTGAACCTGAACTGAACTAATTACTGGGCTGTATTTCTAATGTTCTAATGGCCAAACCATTACTGAACTGATTACTGGTTGCTGTAGTGGAATTAGACTAATTGCTGGACTGGTTTCAGCAGTGTTTTTTTCTCATTCCAGAAGTAGAATTATTGGGGGTTTAGCATTCTGATTGTGTAGGATCAGGTCTGGTACACTTGTGATTCTGTTTTTTGTAGTATAGACCTTCTCCCTCAATGGCAAACTATGATCCAGCATCATCTGGGGTTACACCAACCCGTAGCACAGCTGGTATGGGTGGTGAAAACTTGATGTTTCCCACGCCAATTACCCCTCTAAATGGCCTAACTACCTGGAGAGGGCTAAAAGTGTGAAACTTTATGAAACAGCAAGGGGAAAAGCTGGTTACATTGTAAGAGTGAAAGAGCCCAGGTATGAAACAGCTGAACATGATAGGTGGGACCAAGAACAATATGGTGATGTCTTGGCTCCTTGCAGCCATGGAACCCGATGTGAAGAAGAACTTTATGTAGGCAGACACCACTAGTGAGATTTGGGAACAGGCCAAAACCACCTATTCTGAGCAAAGGCATTATGCCAAGATTTACCAGTTGCAAGCTGAATCCTCAACCTGTAAACAAGGGAACCATAATTTGTCCGCCTATTATTCAGCCCTTACTTCAGTGTGGAAGGAAATGGATTACTATCAGGCTATAGAATGGAAACATGATGATGATGCTAAGGCCTACAAGAAGCTAGTTTCTCAGCAGCATGTTTTTGCATTCTTGTTGGGACTCAACCCTACTTACGAACCCTTGAGAGTTCAGATCTTAGGAAGTAAAGAGTTGTCGTCGGTTCAAGAGGTGTATGCTCTTGTTCAATCTGAGGAAAGTAGGCGGAGTCTGATGGTTACAACCGAGGGGGAGCAACAGGTAGCATTGGTTGCAATGGGTAACAACAATATGGGCAAGAAAAGTGACTCCCAAGAAGGCTGATGATAAAGATAAGTTCTTTTGTACCCACTGTTGGCGCTCGAGACATGCTCGTGACACATGTTGGGAGATTCACGGGAAGCCCAAGTGGGTAGTGAAGAACCAAGAACAAGGTAAAGTGCAAGGTCAAAAGAAGCCGAATACAACACATAATGTAGCACATGTGGCAACCCAGGATACTCAGTTTGCTGGTACTACACGGGACCACTTGACTGGTTCTGACCACAAGGAAGATATCATGAATTCCTTCAGAGATCACTTGGAGTCATATGGTAGGGCTTTGCGACAGATGGATAGTTCAGTTACTGGTACTCCTACTTCATTTGCGTCTACATCAGGTAATGTGGCCTCTGCATTCCATGTCACCACTACCACTGACTCCACTTGAATCATCGACTCAGGGGCCTCCAACCACATGACTGGTAAGCCAAACTTGTTTCAGACTTATAACCTTTTGTCAGGAAGGGATAAAGTGAGGCTTGCAAATGGATCATTCTCCTCCATTGCAAGCCAAGGATCAATATCCCTTCCCCATGGTCTTAACCTGAATTGTGTACATGTCCCTCAACTTCCTATAAATTTGCTTTCAATCAGTAGTATTACAAACTCTTTAAATTGTAGTGTAACCTTTTTTCCTGGCTCATTCTCGACATTCGCGACATTCTAGTGGATGGTCTCTACATTCTCGACAACAAAGATGGTCTCTCGGTGTCGTCCTCGGAATCATATATTCAGTCAAATAAGAGTCAAATTTTTCTGTGGCATAGTCGGTTAGATTATGTTTCATTTGAAATAGTAAAGTCTTTGTTTCCGGTTTTATTTAAGTCATGTTCAGTGTCAGATTTCTAGTGTCAAACGTGTCAATTGAGCAAACAATGTAGAACAACTTTTCATTCAAATAATAAAAGATCCAATTTTCCTTTTCATATTGTGTATTCTAATGTATGGGGGCCTACTACTATAATCTCTGAGGGAGGATATAAGTACTTTATCACGTTGATCAATGACTTCTCCCGCTATACATGGGTATTTCCCATGCGTAGCAGAGATGATGTTCCAAAGATTGTGAAAGACTTCCAGAGGATGATGTTTATGCAGTTCCATGTTGAAATACAGATCTTTCAATCAGATAATGCAAAGAAATACTTTCATGGTGAGCTCAATGAGTTCTTTGCCTCCCATGGATCTATTCATAGGAGCTCTTGCGCAAGAACACCACAACAAAATGGTGTTGCAGAAAGAAAGAACAGACACCTCCTTGAGGTAGGTTGAGGGATGATGTTACACATGAATGTTCCAAAAAGGTTTTGGTTGGATGCTATACTTGCAGTTGCTTATGTCATCAACTGCATGTCCTCTAGAGTGCTGAACTACATGGCCCCTCATCAGTTGTTGTTCCCTCAATCTCCTTTATTTTCCATTCCCATGAGAGTATTTGGTTGGCGTGCCTTTGTCCATGATTTGTCTCCGTCTCATGGTAAGTTAGACCCTCGATCCATTCCTTGTATCTTTCTGAGGTATCTCTCCTCTCAAAAAGGGTACTGGTGCTTTGAACCCGTTAGTCATAACTCTTTTGTCTCTATGGATTGTCTTTTTTGAGTCTGAACCGTTCTTCCCCGCTTCTCCTCAGGAGGAGAGTAGTGTGGAAGAGGAGAAGCAAGCTCAGGTCCACCAAGTCTCTCTTCCTTCTATTCCGAACCTTGCCCCCTTTCGTGTCTTCCAACGTACACGCCGTAGAGATCAGCAATGTGACAGAGATGTGGAGCTACCAAACATTGAGCAACCGACACCGTCAGACTCACAGGAGGCAAGTCCAATCCCTGTTGCACCTATTGATACCCTTGCACCTATTGTGGATGACCTTGACATTCCTATTGCTCAAAGAAAGGGAGTCCGGCCATGCACAACCAAACACCTCATTACCCAGTATTTATCCTATAATCACATTTCCCCCTCATACCGAGCCTTCCTATCTACAGTTGATTGCATCCTTGTACCCAGAAATGTTGCAGAGGCCTAAAATACCCTGAATGGACAGATGCTATGAAGGAGAAGATTAATGCCCTCCATAAAAATCAAATTTGGGAATTGGTGAATCTTCCAAGGGGGAAAGACCCCGTGGGGTGTAAGTGGGTGCTTACAGTTAAACACAGAGCAGACGGGACAGTTGAAAGGTACAAAGCAAGATTAATAGCCAAGGAGTACACTCAAGTGTATAGGGTTGACTATGATGAGACATTTGCTCCAGTAGCTAAGATGAACTCAATTCGAGTTCTTCTATCATTAGCTGCTAATCTTGACTGGGAATTGCATCAACTGGACAGAAAGAATGCCTTTTTAAATGGTGACCAAGAGGAGGAGGTGTACATGGTTAAACCCCCTGGGTTCTGTGCCAAGGGAAGTGAAAATAGGTGTGCAAGCTGAGAAAGTTTCATATGGAAGTTCAGCAAGTAGGGTTCAAGCAATGTCAGTTTGATCACACTCTTTGTGAAGAGATGTCGAGAACAAGTTGTTGTATTTATAGTGTATGTGATGATATCATCATTACAGGAAATTGGAGTTCAGAAATACACAAGTTAAAACAATTCCTTGCATCTAAATTTGAAGTAAAAGATCTAGGTCCTCTAAAGTATTTTCTTGGAATTGAAGTTGTCCGCTCAAAAAAGGGCATCTTCATTTCTCAAGGGAAATACACCCTTGATCTGTTACAAGACACAGGCAAGTTAGGCGCAAGGCCAGCAGATACTCCTATGGATGTTGATCATAAATTGGGTGACTGTGACGGTGAACCTCTGAAAGATGTGAAGCAGTTCCAAAGGTTAGTGGGAAAGTTGATTTATTTGTCCATGACCCGTCCAGACATTGCCTTCAGTTGGAGTCCTGAGCCAATTCATGCACTCTCCTAAGAAACCACACATGGAGGCAACAGAGAGAGATACTTAGATACTTAAAAAAGTATCTGGTACAGGTCTACTATTCAGTAAACATAATTACCTAAAGGTGGAAGTCTTTGCAGATGCTGATTGGGCAGGTGTTGTGGATGATAGAAAGTCTAGTAGTCCACAAGTGAGTATTGCACATTTGTGGGAGGAAATCTAGTAACCTAGAAAAGCAAGAAGCAAAGTGTGGTAGAAAGGTCAAGTGACGAAGCGGAATATAGAGCTATGGCACATGGGGTGGCTGAAGTTCTTTGGCTAAAGAACCTTCTAGGGGAGCTTGGAGTTGTTGTTCATAATCCTATTTCTCTTTACTGTGACAACAAGGCAGCCATAAACATCGTCAGCAATCATGTCCTACATGAGAGGACCAAGCACATTGAAGTGGACAAACACTTCATAAGGGAAAAATAGGAAAAATGTGAAATTTGTATCCCTTATGTCAACTCCAAGGAACAACTTGCTGATATCCTCACAAAAGGACTTTCATACTCTCGGCACAATGAGTTATGTGACAAGCTGGGCATGATAGACATATTCAGCCCAACTTGAAGGGGAGTGTTGTGAGAGTTGTTTATTTTGTTATTTTACAGTTGTTGGTAGCATGTTGTCAGCCAGTGTCTTTTATTTTCTTCTTATTTGTTTGTTAGTAGGGAGTGGCCAGGGGCATAATTGTATTTTTCTCTTATTCTTTATATTAAGTTAATATAAATGATAAGTTGGGCACTGGCCAGCTACAGTTTTTTGATTCCCAATCGAATCTCTCTCTCCCTTCTCTTCTCCTCTCCTCTCTCTTCTCTTCTTTCTCGCTTCTCTCCATCCAAGAAAAATTACAGAGATACTGAGGAATTGTGGTTTTGGAGAAAGGTGGTGCAATTGAGTGAAGGGTTGTGTTAGTTCTTGTCAGTTTGCAATGTTGATCAATGGTGTGGTTAAGGACTTCTTTCCAATTTGTAGAGGCCCAAGGCAAGGTGACCCTCTATCACCCTCTGTTCACCCTTGTAGCTGATATTTTTAGCAGATTAATCACAAAGGCTGATAAGGAAGAGGTAATAAAGGGTTGGAGGATAGGTAGGAATAGAGTTCTGGTAACCTATCTCTAGTTTGTTGATGCCATTATAATTTTTTGTGAAGTGGGTGATTTGAGAAAGGTGAGGAACCTAAAAAGTTTGATAAAACACTTTGAGAGTATATCCAATTTGAAGATAAACCTGGACAAGAGTTGTGTGGTGGATATTAACATGGATGATAGAGCTATTGAATCTGTGGAAGAGTGCTTAGATTGTCCTAGGTTTTCCTGGCTTATGTCCTACCTAGGCCTTCCTCTAGGTGCTAATTGCTAACCCAAAGGAAAGTTGTTTTTGGACTCCAATTTTGGAAAAAGGCTGGCAACTTGGAAAAAGAATTATATCTCTCTATGGTATTAGAAATTAATATATGATAGGTGCCCATCATTTAGAAGACCATTATTGGACAGCAAATTTGAGAAATGCATGTTGCAGTTTAGTAAATTGGAGGCTACAAATATATCTCCTTCTACATCAGATGCAAGATGGAAAAAGTGTGTAAGTAGGTTTTCAGTCAAATCCTCTTATGATGGATTATCAAAAATCAGCTTATCTATTCTCAGGTTAAGGTGATTTGAGGGATCCCATCACTCCAAGGGGGGAAATATTTGCATGGTTGCTCTCTCCACAGAGAATTCTTACAATTGATCATTTGAAGCTAAGCTTTTTTTTTATTATTATTTGGATCAGCATTTGAATCTTAGATGTTCCATGATGACTATCCTTATTCATTGCAGCATAGATATTATTTGGGAATTCTTCTTCTCATTGTTCAGAAATTCATTTCTCAGTCTGGAAGAACCTCATGAGATTTTTGTGCTATGGCCATCTATCAGTAGAGTAAAAAGAAAGGCAAAGATTTGCTAGAGTGTTGTTCTGTTTTCCTTTTGCTGTGGTACTGGGAAGGAGAGAACTAGAATTTTTTTGAAGACAAGAACAATATTTTCAGATGTTTTCTCCATTATGTTTGATTGTCTGATTCTTAGAGTTTGAATAGTTTCTACATGTTTCTTGTTTTCTTTTGTTTTTGGAGCTATTATATTCAATGTTAACTCAAAACTTGATGTTTCTATCAGAATTTTCTTTTTATTTATTACCAAAACAAGAAACTACATTACTACAATTGATCAAAAAAAAACAACTATAAAGAAGAAATCCCCAAATGATTATTCACAATCATGTAAATCATAGTGCTAAGAAAATAAATTGATTAAAAGGAAAATAGCTTACCTCATTGTAAATCTCCAAATATGAGACACGAAGAAGAAATTCCCTATTTGGAGTCTAGGAAATAGATGAGTGTCAGATTAACCAGAATTTTTAATATACCAGATGGTTGTACCAACAATATAGAATTTGAATTAGTACCCAATTTATGATACCTCTTGAATGATACTAAATGCATCCTTCACAGCCAATGGTATGATTCCAGGAGACCTTTGATCACCCTGTCATTTGTGTGTTAATATTAAAAATGTGTAGGAGAAAACATATAAAAATATGTTGGTAATGAACAAATCAAAACCATATGCTTGGCTATTATAAAGTCTCAATGTAAAAAGAAACAAATTTCGTCACTAATATAAAAATGTGATAAACACAGTCTCAGATCCAGCACCGGCGCCCTTTTTTTGATGAATGACCGTAAATTTTATTAAATAGAAATAGAAAAGGTACAAACACCCTAAGAGGAGGCACAAGGTGTTGCCTCCCTCATATTGTATTCACAACAGATTGGTCCCTAAATATTGTATTGCCTCCCCTAAACAACACTTAAGGGCTGGTCCAAACATCCACCATGAAGTCTTCTTTGTTAGAATTAGCACTAAAAGGCATTATGATGCAGGGCCTAGGATAGAGAAAAGAGATGTGGAAAACATGTCCGGGGACCATTTAGTGGATCTGATTGGATAGATCATATATGTAAAGACATTGCCAGTTAGTACTTTGTTCACAACACTGACTGATCCTCACAAATATTTTGTGAATTGACTATTATTGAGGTTTGAGTCATTGACTAGAGATTTTACTTTCTGTCAACTTAGGAGATCTTTAGAAGACGATCAACTCAACTTTAACTCAACCATAACCACAACTATATGGAATTTTCTATGAACCACTTACTATTACACTGTCCAGTTTCCTCTCAGATCTGGGCAGGTGGTCTTCAGCTGAAAGGATGCTTCCTGGAGTTGATTGAACTGTTTCTTAGAAGCTGGGTGCTTGGGGAACTAAGCAGGCAAGGGAAGATTGTTTGGGGAATGTTTCCATTTGCTGTCTTTTGGCGCATTTGGAGGGAAAGAAATGCACATATTTTGAGAACAAGGCTTCAGTGGTGAAGTTGATTATTGGAGGGATTAACAGGTTGCTGTTTTTTGATAAAGATAAGCCATTCGCAGGTTGAAATACATTGTATAGGCTGTTGTTAGTCCCAATGCACAGGATCTCACTGTACATGGGTGATACTGTAAATTTCTGATACTTCTAATGAAATACTTTACTTTCTCAAAAACCAAAAGAGTCCTGTCAATCACCTAATAGGATCTATCCAATTTCACAAAAACATTTCTATTAGAGTCTAAATAAGAGGGAGGTGAAGAGGCACAAACTAGGGGTACAGGGAGAAGACAAAAGAGGAATGAAATCTGTTGTGTGATCATCTGTGGATTTTGGGGATGCTGGCTGGGAGTTGTGGTGCTGTTGCTGGCTGGGAATTGTGGTGCTGTTGCAGTCATCCCATGATTTGGCAGCACATGAACATGCATTTGTGTTTACACGTCATCAACATTTTAGCATAACCACCCATCCCTACTAGTTTGGGTTAACTATATATTGATACATCCAAGCATGCCTTTAGAGCAAGTGAAGAATTGTTTACCAAAAAAAAAAAGTGAATGAATGATTCAGAGAGAGAGGGAGGGGGACAGAATTTGTCTCACATGCATTGTATGAGTCTTGCCACTGCTGGTCACACCATATGCAAAAATTGTGCCTGTGATACAAAACAATAGTAAAGGACATTTAACATTGAAAATAAAGAGCATACTGACATAGTACAACAAAATGATTTTAACAAACAAGTGAGAGCAATATGACTTGTAAACAAAATTTATTACCAAATCTCTGCAAACAAAAAGTTTTAAGCATATTTACCATTGATGCCCTCCATGGCACCGCTAACAACATGTTGTGCCGCCACATCATAAATATGCCTAGTTGTGGTTGTAGGGCCAAATACTCTATCTAAAAGCATGAAGTCAAATAAGAAAATTAGATACCAAGTATAAATTCCAAATGATTATTAGTTTTTACAAATTCAAATTTGCAAGTATGACAGCATATTAATTCAGGAAGAAAATTTGAAAGAACTCCAATAAGCATCATTACAGATCACTAGAGACTAGAGAACAATTACCCCAACTGATACAGCCTAAGCATCACAACAGATCATCAAACGGCAAGGCCATCCAATCACACTAAAGAAATTACATAGATCATCAGAAAACAATAATCCCAACCAATCACAGCCCAACCATCACTACACATCATCATAGAATAATGCCAACCAATCACAATGAAAATTTTACACAAATTATTAGACAGAAATACTGCAAACTGAAAACAGTAAAAGTGTAACCCATCATTACAAATTATCAGAGAACAATAACAACCAATTGGTCACAGTAAAAGACCACTACAGATCAAAGAATCAAGCAAATAATCAATAGACCTACACCCATGCAAACTGAAGATGTACAACCATGCCAACCTAAGAAACATACACAATGCTGAAAGGTTAGAAGAGAATGGGATTAAGGGGAAATGAAAGGGGAAGAAGATCTGTGCTGCCATATAGCCCGATTGTTGTTCCTTGACCAGATGACCGCTACTTTAGAGTCCCCTTCAACAACAATGTCAATAGCATTCATCATATTTACCAACTTCAAGACTTTAAGAACTTCTAAGTGCTAGTACCTCTGCTCTTGTTGAATCCCTTCTTTCAATAAGGCCTCAAAATACTGCTAAACCAGGCCATTCTAATTTCTAAATACCCCTCCCAAACCTGAGGGGCCGGGATTACCAAGGTTACTTCCACTGTTGTTTTCCTAATTTAAGTGCTAATTAGAAAGTTCAGTAGAAAAGAAAAAAAAAAACAATAATCTGATTTGATAACAGTGAGAAAGGAGAGAAAGAGAGAAAGAGAGAGAAGAGAAGAAGAGAAAGAAAAGAAGAGATGGGGAGAAGCCAATAATGATCTGGGCACCCCACCCATTATCTTATATACTCATAAAAAATATTGATTACAAAGACTAAAATGCCCTTAATGGGGCGGCTAGTGTTCATAGCATAAAAACAGCTCCAAAAAAACAACATAAACTAATGGGCCTTGGGCCCAATTACACTAACTAATGATTATAAACAACAAAATCATAAGAAACTGCTGAATTTCAACAAGTTCCAATAAACAATGGATCATAAGTTAAGTGCAAATTGGGAAAATGCAAATACTAAAGTTCCTTATTGGACAGTTTAAATGGTTGGAGCACTGCTCCATAGAGGGATCTAAGTAAAGAATTGTAATTTTGGAGAGTCAACACAACAGGTAATTTGGTAAATCCACATGCTTTTGTTATGTAGAATTGTCATCAAGAATCCATGGAGTGGAAGATAATGTAACACTGATATTGATTAAACAAGAATCCATCAAGAATCCATGTAGAATTGTCATCAAGAATCTATGATGAATGTCTGAGATGGACACATCATCCATGTAGGAAAGATAATGTAACACTGATATTGATTAAACAACAATTTTAAATATTATATGAATATTGGCTTGGAGAATAAGTAAATTGTGAAAAAAAAAAACTATTATATTATAGAAAATCAGGTTTATTTCTAAGAATAATATGCTTAAGAGGGGAAGAACAACTAGTGGTGCTTCAAGGTTTATGGCTAGCAAGCAATTTGGGTTTTAGAGTCATTCGTACAAAAGGCAAGAACTCCTAGCCAGATTTTTGCACTTGATCGCTGACTGGATTCTTTTGCATCAAGAATTCAAAGATATGAGAAAGGAAGATCTTGAGGGGAATCTTTGGGTGTCTTTTTCATAGAAGACCTTTAACAGTACCTACAACAAGAAGTGATCTGTTGCAAGTTGATGGGGCTAGAAGGGGCAGAGGTAGACCAAAAAGAACATGGGTCAAAGTAGTAAGAGATTATTTTAGTGCTAATAATTTAACAATGGATAAGAAATTAAATAAAACAGAATGGCGAAATAGGATTCATGTAGCCAATCCTATATGGTTGGGATAAGGCTCGGATGTTGACTGGTTTAAATTTTGAAAGACTTTTTCTGTTGTATGCTCCTTGTTTCTGATGAAATCTTCTCACCCATCTGGTTGTAACCTTATTTGTGTTTAATATAATTCTCTTTTGTTATCAAAAAAAAAGATCGGTGGATGGTTAAAGGCAGAACATGAAGATACATGGCACCAGATTAGAGAAACAAGATACTGGGACAGGAGCAGTTTTTAATTCAATCTCTTGGAACTACTAACTCTCTAGCTCAACAAAGAGTAAGCAAACAGCATGAGAGCAGAAAGGTGGTGACTCTTTTTGTATTTTAAAGGAATATATGGCTTTTATAGCCTTGTGTACTTATTTTTCTAACATTAGTGAAACATTGCCAGTTGCCGATCAAAAAAATAAAATAAAATAAGTGGCTTGACTGATTTTCTGACAGCAACTAACCACCTAAACCCCCCTAATACCATCAGCAGATGTCCTGACTAAGCAAGTAAAACACCTAGTGATGCCTTAAATACATTATCCTATTTTTTGGTAAAAAAATATATATATATTATCTTTGGTAACAAGGTTGTTCAACATAGTACTGGTGTATTAGCTTGCCTGCAGTAATAACTCCATCCAGAAAATGGTCTTATGAATATCTAAGTCTTCCATATACGTTAGGCAACAAACAAGCACAGATGATCTTAAATTGGACAAATAAGGTAACATTGTCAAGCAGCTACACTGAAATTGGATAGTAGATCCAAAAAATGTGGCGCGTCTACTGCAAGTAGGTGCATGCCTTGGAGAGTTAAAAGGATAACAAAAGAAATTCATATTGGAAACTAATAATTGGATTAATCTTATCCTACGAAACAATTGTAGTTCTGAATTTTCCTTTTTCCTTCCAGTTAGGAGCCTCCTAGAAGTTTCTGAGGATGAATGGGCTTTTGATGTCCCATCAAGAGGCTTCAGAATTTTACTATTGCGTGGTATTGGAAAGGTTCAATCTTTATTTCTGATTGTCAATCCCTGTTTTCTTTTCTCCTTTTCTGTTTTCTTCGTATTATGTGTTCAAACTCCAAAAAAGTAAAAAAAAAAATGTAATATTGACTACTGAAACTTTAATTTTGAAGACTAAGAACGGAGCACCTATAATTCATACTCTTTTCAAAATTACCAAATTACAATTGGAGATAATGTACCATATGCATATGCGATCGAAGGATTGTGTTCATTCCGCACAATAGTTTCTCCATCAGCATACCATGCAACCTCCTCTCCTTGACGAATCTCCCTCGGGCTACAGCAAGCGTAAGTGGAGCAGAATTGAGCCGAAACTACTAAAATTTTATCAATGAACAAACGCACAGGCACAAAAGTGAAACTCACTTGAGAGGACGAAACCGGACCGTGACTGTAACATTCTCTTTGGATCTCTCAACATCCAGTGGCACACTCTCGGAGTAGAAATACTGCCGTTTACTTCGAGACGTTGAGGAAGCAGGAGAACTCTGACCTTCAAGCGAGGTCTCGAGAAACTGTCTGGAAGAAGAAGTAGTAGAAGAAGAAGGAGAATTGACAGCTTTATTTACACTCAAAGTCGATTTCTTGGATTTAGAGCCTTGCCTCGACGCCATGCAGCTCAAATTTTGCTCTGCACTAAAACCTGACGAATGCAAACTCTGTTCCACCTAATCAAAGAAGAATCATCATCACCTGCCATTGGAAAGCATGTTTTTGGTGAAATTCAGAGGTGCAGACATCATTAAAGATCAAAAAAATGCAGGAAAAAAAAGAACAGCCAATTAAACACAAAGACGTTGGCAGATTACCTCGGATAAATCAGTACGGCATTCTCCAGAAAACCGATAATTTTGACAAGAAATTGATCATTATAAAGAGAGAGAGCGAAGAACATAGTCAGTCAGTCAGTCAATCCAGCTTTTAGGGTTTTTAGTCTTTTCTTGCTTGCCTTGGAAGCGATGCCCCTCCATGAAAAGCAAACCCCATTTTCAATCCACTTCACATTCTCTGAGAGAGAGAGGAGAGAGATTAACAAGAAATCAGTCTGAAACGCTTATATTTTCTTTTTTTTTTTTCTTTTTCTCCTTTTTTTTAAATTCATTTTATAGTGAGAGCAGACGACGTAGGTAGAGTAGACTGTAGACGAGTGGAGAACACGGTCACATGAGTTGCGTGCAGCTAGAAGCAGAAGAGAAACGAGTGGCTCGGGCCTTTAGGTGGACCAGTGGGATGGAGACACGTGGATACACGTGACGCAACCATGATTCGTTTCGCTTTGAAGACAACGACTACCGGCTACCGACTGCAGAGGTTTTGTGGTTAAGTGGCGATTTTCTGTCTTCTTCTTGTTGCCTTTGTTCGATAGAATAGAAGAAGGAGCAGCTAAGCAAGCGATTCAGGTAGGGTGTCCTTAACAAACCGAAAAATACAAAAATCGAACCGAATCGAGAAAATCGAATCGTAAAATGCTATTAATCGAATTGATTGGTTCGATTTCGGATTGAAATTTTTGAAAAAGCGAAGGGTTGGTTCGATTTTTCGGTTAACCTAAAAAAAACGAGGTTAACCAAATCGACTGGTATATATATTTATATGTATATTTTATATATATTGTTAATATATATTACATGTTTTTTCTATATATTATATATAAATATATATTCGTTATATATATATATATATAAGTATATATTTATATTATATTTATAATAATCTATTTATAAATATATTATATATTTTTAAAAATATTTATAACATACTATATATCATTTATTATTTATAATATAATATTATACATATATTTATATAATATATATTATAAATATAAAAAACCAAAAAATTGAATAATCGAAGAATTGAACCGGTCAAAAACCAAAACCAACGGATTGATTAACCGGTGGTACCGATTTAGTTTTGGTTTGGAAAAATAGAAAAACCGGTACCACTAATTTGATTTGCAAAAAGTGTTCATAGTTCGATTAACTGAACCGTAAACACCCTTAGCTTCAAGCAGTCTATCTTCAATTTTTAGGTAGGCCTTTTTTTCCGGCTTTCCTCTTTTTTTCGAAAATAATAAAATGATTTGGACCCCAAACCCAGAAGGCCCAAAACTTGCCACTTGTATCATATTAAAACTTAAAGGGATCAGCTTGAAACTTATGGGTCCCACATATATTTAAATTGGGCCGGGTCAAACCGGGTTGGGTTGGGTTGGATCAATCCTAACCCAATCCAACTGGGTTGGGCCGAGGTAAATTCAGTGTTAGCATTTGTATATATAAAATTATATAATTATCAAAAAAATTGCCCTTAAACTTAAAATTATTAACAAAAGCATTAATATATGCATATTCTTATTAACAAAAACATTAATATATGCATATTTGTATTTAACTTTTATAACCAAAACCCATACATACAGTAAATACTTGCCTCTGATCTTCATAAAAATTCTTTTACTATATATAAATATATATATATTAGGTCATGGTGATCATTGCAACCAAATGGTGTGATTTTGATTTTTTAATATAAACAAAATGAGCCATGGACAAGGATTTGACCAACGAAGGGTATCCACAAAGGGTAGGCTTAGGGTTCTTTTCAAGCCCCCAGCCCACCTATCTTGTGATGTTACTTCCTTTATTTCTTTCCTCTTTCCTCCCATTCTAATGAAGTGCATTCTTTATCTTAATGACCATATTAGAAATAATCAGTTTTATGTAAACCCCTGTATCATAATTCATCAATCACCTAACTTAACTACTATATTATGAAATTTCCATTGAAAACATTGATTTTGCTTAATTAAGCATTAAATTGTTTTCAACAACCACCACGGCATTATTGTTGAGTGCTCCAATCAGTTTCTGGTCCAGAACAAGAAATATCACTTTCAGAAAACAATGTTTTCCCTGTTTAACGATCAGATTGGCAATAAATTCAGGAAAAGTGCTTTTGTCATGGGAGTTTTAAGAATGCTACGTCCACTAATTCCATTCCATTTTCAATAGTCAGATGTTGACAATGAATCTCAAATATTGGCAGATTTGAAACAGATGAGTGATGCTGATTTTTGTTGCTATCAAAAGGACAATTCCAAAATTTGTTTTTGCTTTTTCATTTTTTCAATTAATGTGCTATATATGAGTACTTGATTTGAAGAATTTACATTACATTGGATTCATTCAAAATTTAACAATTCCCTAACCCGAACCCATCAAGTCCAATTTGCACCCCTAACCACATAATATCTTTAAAAGAAAACCATTAAGGCTGTGTTTGGAAAGATGCAAATGGAGTATAAATCCCGGTTCAGGATAAATTTGCATTCTGGTTTAGCTTTGATTGTGTTTGGCAACAATGTATTTATGCATTGACAAATAACAGAAAACGTGTTTTTCAATGCATATTTACATCAATAATGAGATGTAAAAGTATATTAATAAAAAATAAGTAAATTTGTATTCAAGTGGGCTTTTGATAAAAAAAGACATATTTTATTAGAATTCGTATTTGCATCCGTTATAGCTAAAAATATGTTTGGTAATAAAATAAATTTGTCAATCTCAACTTTACAATTTTATATGAACCGTTTTACACTCTACATATTTACATTCACACTTATTTACGTTACTTTCAAACAGAGCCTAAAGGGTGACTCTACCGATGCAAAAATTTTAATTGGAACATCTTATGTTATATATGTCCTTTTTGGATGTAGCTTTCAAAGAACATCTTATCAAATCATAAAAAGATTTTTCTTGATATTTATGGCTTTCATAAGACTAGCGACAACTTGTCCAAATAGAATTGCTCGAAACCGAAAATTGAAAAAAGTTTTAATTGAAATCTCTTATGTCCTTTTGGGGGCTTAAGATTCTATTGAGTTGTGGCTTTCAAAAAAAAAGCATTTTATCAAACCACAAAAGATTTTTCTTCATTTTTATGGCTTTCATATCCGACCCCCACCCCACAAAATTCTGAAGTTGGTGATTGCATTGACAATTTTGCATAAATGGGTATGAGCACAAACACAAATTTTGCTCGCTTATGCTAAGAACTGTTTTTTTAAATAGAGTTTATTATGCTAAAAATTGACGTGGCTAATATTTTTCAACATAAGAGAAGATCATAAGCGCTAAGATGCAGACACATTCATGATAATCAACCCGACTTCCCATTCAGTTATTAAAGAGCTTACAACCTACTAAATGACTTAATTCACTAAAAGACAGAGCCCCAAATCATTAAATTTAACCACTTCAAGTGTTTGTTTCGAGCTCGATTTGAGCTAGAAATTTGAGTTCGAATTTGGCTCTAGTCAAAAGCTTATAAGTTTGAATTTGGCTTGGTTCGAGCTTGATTGTGAGCCAAACATTTGATAAAAATAAAAAATGTACATATAAAAATTTATTTTTTATTTGACATATAAAATAAGAAATAAAAATTAGTTATTATTATATATAATATTTTTATATTTTTTATTTTTTATTGTCTCAATTAAGCTCGCAAGCCTTACGCGGAGTTTTATTGGGCTCGAGCTTACCTCGATTAACAAACAAGCCTATATAATAAGCTCAAACTCAGCTTGAAGCTCGATTTAAACTGAATCGAACTGAGCTTGAATAATTCATGAAAAGCTCAGCTTGTGGCCACTGGCCACCCCTACCTCTTAATCATATTAGAATCCTTTCTATACATCTCCAAGTATTTATTTAAAAACTATGTAATATAGATTCCAAGGGCCTATCCGATTGCTAATAAGTTGATGTGGAAGTTGATTAAATTTTTCATGCCCTTTTTGCAAGAAAATGTAGGGCCAACTAAAAGTGATTTTTTCCTCCAATAAAATTTTGGTCCACTTTTCTAGGTAAGTTTTAAGTGGATAAATCACTTATCCATAGAGTAGGAAGATTGGCCAAATTATTGTGGAACTAAAATGCCCCAACTAGCATACAAAAGTTAAAGACTCTTCCAGGAAATTGTTGCATATACTAGTTAACATTAGGGGTGGATTCGAGCCGAGCCGAGCCAAATAGTACCAGGCTCGAGCTTAACTCAAGACTATTCTACAAGGCTCGAGCTCGGTTTGAGCCAGAACCTTGAGCTCGAGCTCGGCTCGAGTCAAAAGCTCATAAGCTCGAGCTCGATTTTGAGAAAAAAATATTTTATAAAAATAAAAATTATATATAAAAAATTTTTATTTTTGATATAATTCAGGTCTGCCTTAGAGTTCGGCCTGACTGAGTTCAGTTATGTAGAAGAAGAAAGAGTGATAAAGAAAGAGAGAAAGAGAGAAGAGAGAATTCTATTTCGAACTGAAAGAGTTAACTTGACTTCCCAGTCGGCCAGTAAGTATTTATACTATTTTTAAAACAGAACTGAAATGACCTATGTGCCCTTACTTAAATTAAGAGCACATGTTTCAACACAACATTACAGATCAGCAACATCAATCAAGGTATAAAGACAGAAATACCCTTACGCTAATACTCCCCTCAAGCTGGTGAGTATATATCATATACTCCTAGCTTGTTACATATGTAGTCCACTCTTCCTCGACTCAAGCCTTTGGTAAATAAGTCAGTCCACTGATTTCCTGTATTAACATGTGTAGTGTCTAGCTCTCCATTCAGCACCTTCTCCCTCACAAAGTGACAATCAACCTCAATGTGCTTGGTTCTTTCATTAAAACATTGGATTATAGGAGATATGAACTGCAGCCTGATTATCGCAATAGAGCTTCATTGGAGTGTTAATGTTGTACCCTACTTCCTGTAGAAGGTTCCTTAGCCACACTAATTCACAAGTGGTATGCGCCATAGTCCTATATTCTGCTTCTGCACTGCTTCTTGCCACAACCGTCTGCTTCTTACTTTTCCATGTCACTAGGTTACCTCCCAGAAACGTGCAATAGCCTGTAGTAGACCGCCTATCAGACATAGAACCGGCCCAATCAGCATCAGAATACCCTTCTATTTCAAGTTTTCCCCCACTCTTGTATATCAGACCGCGACCCGGGGCCCCTTTTAGATACTTCACAATTCTCAAAACTGCATTCCAATGAGGAATCAGAGGTTTTTGCATGAACTGGCTTACCACACTAACTGCAAATGAGATGTATGGTCTGGTAATGGTTAGGTAGTTCAGTTTGCCCACAAGTTGTCGGTATCTGCCAGGGTCTTCAAACACTTCACCCATATCACTGCTTAGCTTGGTATTTGTGTCCATGGGTGTTTCAGTTGGTTTGGCACCCAACAAGCATGTTTCTTCCAGCAAATCAAGCACATACTTCCTCTGACACAGGTTAATCCCATACTTGGATCTCGCTACCTCTATCCCCAAGAAGTATTTCAGTTTACCCAGATCCTTTGTCTGAAAGTGATCCTGCAGATAAGTCTTCAGCCTGTCAATACTAATGCTATCATTCCCAATAATAACAATATCATCTATATACACCACCAACAGTATTTTTCCTCCCGGAGAGTCATGACTAAATACAGAATGGTCAACTTTGCACTGTTTCATGCCAAACTTCTTTACCACCTCACTGAACCTACCAAACCATGCTCGAGGAGACTGTTTAAGCCCATATATAGCCTTCCTTAGTCTGCACACCTTACCATCCTCCCCATGAGCAACAAACCCTGGAGGTTGCTCCATGTAAACCTCCTCGAGTAAGTCACCATGCAAAAAGGCATTCTTGATATCAAGATGATATAGTGGCCACTCATACATGGCTGCAAGAGAGATCACAACACGAACTGACCCTATCTTAGCAACCGGTGAGAAGGTCTCTGTGTAGTCAATGCCATATGTTTGGGAGTACCCTTTTGCAACTAATCACGCTTTCAGGCGTTCAACACTACCATCAGGCAGATACTTAACCGTATAAACCCACTTACAACCAACAGCTTGCTTCCCAGGAGGAAGAGCAGTGAGGTTCCAAGTATGATTATGATGAAGGGCTGAGAGTTCTTCTTCCATGGCATGGCACCACCCTAGAGAGGCAAGGGCTTCCTGGACATCTTTAGGAACAATAACTGATGATAACAAGGTAACAAACTGGCGATGGGAAGCGGAAAGGTGAGTAAGAGAAACATAATTAGAAATGGGATGAAGGGTGCGTTTAGAATTGGGATGAAGGGTGCAAGTACGTTTACCTTTCCGCAAAGCAATGGGTAGATCAATCTCAGATGCTAAGTGGGGGTCTGGTGCCAGATCCGTCAATGGAGATGTAGCCGGAGGAGTAGTAGCTGGTGCACGTGGGCGATGTGTATACACATGACAGATAGGTGGGCGTTCAACAGGTGGTGGCACCGGAGGCAAGGATTTGGTCACAACTGGAACAAAGGGAGGAGGATCGACAACGGGAAGTGGAAGAGGAGGAGGTGATGAGGAGGAAGAAGCATCACCAGACCCTAAAAAGAATGGAGTAGACTCAAAGAAACTGACATCAGCACACACAAAGGACCGTCGAGAACCAGGATGGTAACACCTATACCCTTTATGGGTCCGAGAATAGCCAAGGAAGATGCACTTGAGAGAACGGGCCTCAAACTTGTCGTTCCCGAGACCCAGATTATGGACAAAACAGACACACCCAAAAACTCTCGGCGTAAGGGGAAACGGAGACAAAGTGGGAAATAAGACCTGAAACGGAGACTGACCATCAAGGATGAACGTGGGCATCCGATTAATCAGAAAACAAGAGGTAAGCACTACATCACTCCAAAAAGGTTTGCGAACATGCATGTGATGCATTAGGGATCTTGTTGTTTCAAGGAGATGGCGATTCTTTCTCTCAGCCACCCCATTTTATTGTGGGGTGTAGGTACACGAGGTCTGATGTATAATGCCGTGTTGGTCCAGGTATTCCTAAAATGATGAGGATAAATATTTGCAGCCATTATCAGAACGAAAAACTTTGATGTGGGTACCAAATTGGTTACGAATTTCAGCATAAAATTTTTGAAAAATGGTAAACAATTCACTTATTTCTTTCATTAAATAGAGCCACGTCATCCTTGAAAAATCATCCACAAAAATGACAAAATATATGTACCCATTATATGACATTACTTTATAATGACCCCAAACATCTGAATGAACTAAAGAAAAAGGACTCGACACACGGTTATCAACCCTAGAACTAAAGGGAACACGATGGTGTTTCCCAAACTGACACGACTCACAATCCAAAACAGAAATCTGACCCAAGGACGGAACTAAGGACTTCAAGACTTTGAGCGACGGATGACCAAATCGACAGTGCCACTGGAGAGGAGAAAGAGATGACTGGAGAGCTGTTGAAGTTCTACCACCACCACCGTCAAGATAATATAGTCCACCTGCTTCATGCCCTCCACCAATCTTCATCCCCATCTTGAGATCCTGAAAGACACACATAGAAGGATAAAAGGTAATGGAGCAATTAAGTGATTTGGTCAGCTTACTAACAAACATAAGGTTAAAAGGCAATTTAGGAACATACAGAACTGATGAGAGGGATACAGGATCTAGGTCAACATTACCAACACCACAAATTGAGGATGTGGAACCATTAGCAAGGATAACAGATTGTGATGTTGAGCAATTAGATAAGGAGGAAAACGCACATGGAGTTCCAGTCATGTGATCGGAGGCTCCAGAGTCAATGATCCAGGGATTGGGTGTAGATGTCAGACAAGCCATACCTGAGTGAGCAAAAGTTGCCGTGTTTTGCTATGATTGGATAAACCTCTTATATTCATCACGGAGAACACTCACCATCTCGTTCATGGGACCATCCGTGGATGTAGGAGGCAACTGGTCAGATGAATGATTCTCCTGTCTAAAGCTGGAACTTGAGTCACCGGTCACGGTATGATTGGCCCAGGTTGAGGGAGGACCATGTAAATCATAACAATAGTTGATGGTATGTCCATCCATACCACAATGAGTGCACTTCCTCGGGCCTGAGCTACGTCCTCTACCACGAGCTCCCCCTGAATCTCTGCTCCCAATACGACCACCACCATGATTATAAGTAGACCCACCATTGCCACTTCGGCCATATGCAGAACCACTACCAACACCACGGCCAGACTGAGCTCCCCGAGCTCCACCTCTACCACCACGGCCTCTTGATGCAGCAAAGGCAGATCTATCTGAGATATTAGAGTTCTTAGTAAATTCGATAGAAATCCTCCGAAGTCGAGCAAATACCTCTTCTAGGGACGGAAGAGCTGATCCCCCTAATATCTGAGCCTGTACTGGTTCATATTCAGACTTTATTCCCACCAAAAATCTAGTCACATCAAGCTGCTCTCTCTGTTGTTGCTGAATCTTGACACCAGAAGTAAGAGGATGATAGACATTCAACTCATTACGTATGTTCCTCATGTTGGCATAGTACTCCTCAAGACTCTGATTGCCCTGTTGCAGATTAAAGTACTCTTGATAAAGCTGATAAACTCTGGTTGTATTGTCTTGCCCCGAATACAATTTCTTCGCATGGTCCCACACATCTTTGGCAGTATCAAGGAACATGAAGTTCACACTAATCCTGGGTTCCATACTGTTCCACAACCATGTGATGATCTGAGCATCCTCTTGCTCCCAGTCTTCATACTCGTGAGAGTCAGAGGAGGGTTTCTCCTCTCTGATGTGTTTTACTTTCTTCTTTGCCTTCAGAAAGACTTCAACGGATTTAGCCCAAGGCACATAATTCTCTCCATTTAATTTAATGGAGGTCATTTGAACATTCAGGTAGTCTGCAGGCACCATCACACTAGGTTAATAATCATTATTGTCTCCCATTATGTTATCACCAATTTTGAACATGTGCTGAATTCTATTATCACTGAGATCTGCACACTCCACACCACTAGGTCACACTGATTGCAGCACTAATTGTTGCTGGAATGTGTGCTCTTTACACCACAAACCCTAAATCACACCTGTCACACTGATTTCAGCACTTGTTGTTGCTGAAAAGTGTGCTCACACCACAAACCCTACTCCAACAACTACCTGAAATCTCACCACTATATGATCATATCTCTTCCTTCAAAATGCACAAAGAAACCAGCATAAACCCTAGCCCTAACTGGTCGAAACCCTAGCAAATGGTCTGAAACACACCTTCTATTTAATCCATAACAGATATCATGCACTGAAGTCTCTTACCTTATCGCTGAAATAACACCCATGCGAGCAAGAGAGCAGTCCACACACAACAACCGCTTCACACACAACAGCCACACACAGTTCGACCCTCTATTCTTCCTCTACTAGGAGAGGGCGATCTCAGAAATCACAGCAACCGACCACATACGACCTGACTGGAGGCATAGAGACACCCAAGGGAAGAGGGCGATCACTCCTTTTCAGCCCTTTCCCTTATCTCCAATCGAACACAGAAAAAAAAAAAGAAAACCCTAGATAGGGTGCGCTGAGAATGAACCCTAGGCAAGCAGAAATCTAGGCAGATTTAACCTAGCTCTGATACCATGATATAATTCAGGTCCGCCTTAGAGTTTGGCCTGACTGAGTTCAGTTATGTAGAAGAAGAAAGAGTGATAAAGAAAGAGAGAAAGAGAGGAGAGAATTCTAGTTCGAACTGAAAGAATCAACTTGACTTCTCCCAGTTGGCTAGTAAGTATTTATACTATTATTAAAACATAACTAAAAAGACCTATGTGCCCTTACTAAAGTTAAGAGCACATGTTTCAACACAACATTACAGATCAGCAACATCAATCAAGGTATAAAGACAAAAATACCCCTAAGCTAACAATTTTAAATTTAAAAAATAAAGAATTATAATAATTAATAATTATAATATTTTTATTATATATATTAAATATCAAATATATATATATATATATATATATATATATATATATATATATATTCGAGCTCGGCTCGTTTAATAATCGAGCCACTGAATTGGGCTCAAGCAGCTCATAAAAAACTCGGCTCGTTGCCACCCCTGATTAACATGGCCCAACTCTCTCTCTCTCTCTATAGAGTCCATGGGCTTAACATAAAGAAAGATAACATGCAAAACTAGGGGGTAAAGCCATCTTAAGCCCCACAAATGTACCTTGCCCTATATCTTGATATAGTTGGAAATCCAAGCCCCACCTTTGTTCCTGTGAGGGATGGAGATCATCAAATTTGCCCCGTCTTGACCATTCCTAGCCATGTTTGCATTCATTCATTTTGGGTTGGCTTTCTCCTACTTATTTTGATAGGTAACTTGACCAAGTTATTTTTTATATTTATAAATTCTTTTGAAAATCTTAATATCTTTATTTCTTAAAACATTATACACACATACATACTTATAACCACCCCTAACTAGGGCAGCTTGGGGTGGAGCCCCAACAAGGGTTGGTCATATTGCCATCCCTATAAAAAAAGGCAAGCACTATAAACCAACTTCCAACAACTAGTATCATATTTGGATTACCAAAGAAAGTGACATCATATTTCTAGAACTCCATCTGATTAACAAATATGGTAGCAATCCAAATCTCTTTTTCAAATAGTAATTAAGCCCAACCTTGGAGAACCTATGGAGGATTGGAGGCACCTTAGAGATACATTAAGAAGGATTCTTCTTGTTATTCTAATTCAACATAGGTGTTAGAGCAACTATTAGGGTGGCCAATCCATTCAACGCCAAGTTGGTTAGGTATGGGTTTAACTTGTGAAAGACAAGTTATCTACATTGTGTGACAATGGGCCCTGTGTGCACATTGTCACTAACCCACCTAGTCTAGCATATAGCACCTATCCCTATGGGGGTTAAAACCACATTATCAACACAAAAAATACAAGGGAGAATGACAGTTCAGCCTAGGGTCAGAATTTTTAGGTCCAAAGTACAGTAGGGTGAGTGTCAGTTTGAAATTGATGTCAATTTATGGGTGGACATTGGTGTATAAAATAGGGATTTTTGACATTTTGAATGTTTATAGCTTTGTAGTGGAATTCAGAAATCTGCATTAGCCCTGTCCATACTTTTCCAAAAATAAAATGGTGAAGGTATTAGCAATTGCAAGGATTGAGACTGATGTTCTCATTGCAGTTCTAATAATTGAAAATTTAAGGAAATGTGTAAATAGTTATTAGATGGATGAGAACAATTAAGAGGGTCCTTAATTGCCATGACACAATTTATGAGAATGATCTTTGTCTAGCTAATAGGGTTGGGAAACTGATTCACTTGGTTTGGAAGGGTGGTTTTGAGTTTTCTGCATCCCTATCTCTTTTGTACTTTTTCTTGCCTCTTTCAATTTTGAAGTATTTTTTATACAACAAATGATACAAAGAAAGAAATAAAACAAAAGAAGGAATCAATTGAGTTAGATTCACTTCATAAAACAATACATTCATCTATTAAAAATAAAGCCAGTCAAGAATTATCAATACATCCGAAAATAAATAAATGAATAAATTTTTAGAAACCCAATATTTTAATAACCCAAGAAAAGAAGATTCCTAGATATATAATTTAAAGATTATGATTTAGTTTTTGCTGCGTTGGTGGTGGGTGATGCATACAAGAAACGGGTGCAGGTAAAACTAACTAATAAAATAAAGAGGAATAAAAAAAGTATGAGTGACACTTTATTTTCTTTTTAAAATAATAATAAAAGTAGGTTTAGTAGAGGTCCACCATGAAAAGGTTCTCTACCAACCACTGGTAGTAATGAGAGGATTCCTTGTGTCTTGGGCGACTGTTTGCCATTTTTGTTTTCTTTGCTTGGGTTGGAATCCTAAAAGGTGGAAACTTCCGAAAAGGCATTTCTCACTTTTCCTAGCTGTTTTCACGTGCCTTTTTTATTTTATTTAAAAGTATGTGGGGCCAAACAATGCTAGCCATCCGATCAGGTTTAGTTTTGGAACGTTTTGAAGTCATTATCAAGAGGAAAAAGAAGTAAATTAATCCTTGTATGGAGATGTTGGTTGGTCGTCAATGACAAAGACCCAAGTCTAAGTACTATTATAAACAGTATCCATACCACTCAAATAACATATTTATGGTTTTAACCAAAAATAATATTGATGGGGGCACAACTAATAAATGGCTTGGCTAGCTTCAGATGAGACCCATGTAACAAGAAGAAAAAGGCTGTTTAAAAAAAGATGCATCTGCGGATCAAATTCACAATGCAGCAATAGAATGCAAGGTGAATGCTAATCCATTATATGTAGAGTTGGTTTTAAGCAGTGTTTTCGAATCGTTGTTGATTCGGACGGTTGGATTGTTTGGATCAGAAATTGTTCAGATGACTGGTTTTGTTTTATCCTAAATCCGGTATTTGGTAAAAAACTGTTGAATTAGTCAACGAATCATTGGCTCAAATGATTTGACTATTGAACCGTTCGACTCGAAGAACGGTTTGCAATAAATTATCTCAGATTTGAGACCGAGAAATCTCAAATTTGCGTAGATGTCTCTCTCACGCAAGACTGTGAGAGATCTGAAATGTGTGAAACAGTGAGAGAGAGTGAGATCTGAGACTGAGAAATCTCATATCTACTTTCATCGTCAGTTTGCCACCATCGCCACTACTGTTGCAGTTGTAGTTCGCCATCGCCATTGATGTCATTGTAAGTCGTAGTGGCAACGTAAGACTTCTTCTTCTTCTTCTAAACTCTTTCATCTGACAGTTTTCTCAAATCTCTCTCATTCAAACCTTATTTTCTCTTATATGGTATGCATTTTACCCAAATATTTCAATCTAATAGATAAGATGTTCAAACTGTTCGAACCGTTTGACCCGGATGATTGAACCGCTGACCCAAAAATTGGTGGCCAGAATGGTTAGGTTTCTGGGTCAATTTTTAAAACCTTGGTTTTAAAACATTTATTGTATTCAATAATGTGAGTTTTTCACGTTGCGTGTTTAATTCACTAATCGATAAATATCATTAACAATGTTTTTAACCTGATGTTGATCTGGTTGGTTGAATCGTTTGAACCATCATTTAATCAATATTTTAGGTTTGGTTTTAGTAAAATTTGAAAATGGTCAAAATCATCGACTTAGTTAAAAACAGTTTGACCTGGGTGATTGGACCATTGACCTATTTGACCCGGTGATGGGTGATAGGTTGCTCACTAAATGTATATGCAAACTTAGGGAGGCCATAACTTTGCATTCCAAAGTTCGATTAAGGTGATCTTTTTTAGGTTACTTTTTGAGATCTATGCGCCCCAAGGCATCTTGCCCCGCTATTGTTTTTGCCCAAAAAAATCCCCTTTTTGGCCCTAAATCGTAATTTTTAATATATATATAATTATACATTACTTATTGATAAAATATATGCTTATATATACCTATAGACGCATATATATATTTGCATATTGCTGATGTGGCACGACATGACCCATTCAACCCAGATGGTTAAATAGGTAACCCACAACCTGAATGCAAAAACAGTTCAACCTCTTGATCATTTTTTAAAACGTTGGTCATCGGAGGTAATTGGGACTAGGGTTTTGGCTTATAGCTGATTTGTACTTGGTTGAAACTTGAAACCACGGGTAAGTGTCCCACAATCCACAATTATGGTGGAATCACCAAGGAGGCTCAAGAGAGCCATCCAACAGGAGTTGAACAATGGAAACTGTGTCAACCTTCCTTGAAAGCATAGACTTCTACTTCCAAAACGAGACTGGGTCTGCTCCTCACACTTGGTGCCTCACACGCACATCCTATCATGCATTGGGAATATCTCCCGTACTTATTAGTTATAATTCAATGAAGATGTTCCCAATGCACGATGGATGTGCCTGTGAGGCACCCATTTGTAAGAAGCAAATCCCATCACCTCCAAAACCTCCTTCAGATGCGATTTGAATGCTCTGCCCAAATTGAAATCTCTATTGTCTAGCTAAAGACCTTATCGACCGATCCAATTTGGGTCTTAAACAACCACAACCAATCTCAACCTGAAGGTCCCAAACACATAATGTAAAGATCCTATATAATTAGCTCGATCTGGTTTGGATATACTAGGTCTGCCCAACCCGTCTGTCGGGTCCCAGTTTTGTGCATCATTCTTGCTTTCTAATTACCCAAAAAAAGAAAAAAGGAATTCACATCTGTATTCCACAAGGGGGTGCCCCACAACGTCTCACAGTACATCTCTGCCATGTATTAAGAATATCTCCCGATGATAATACCAGAAATAATGATATCATCATTAGGAGATGTTCCCAATACACGGCGGAGATGTAATGTGACACGTTGTGAGGCTCTGATCTGAACTAAGAAAAAAAGACCAAAAAGAAAAAGGAGAGATATGACAAGGTCAAATGATTTCCAAGCCGACATTGTTGTGGTTAATGATCCTTTAAAATCAAAGTATAAAAATAATCAATAGAATCAAGGGATTGTTTGGAGAAATGATAAAAAGCAGAGTTCTTTTTATCTTCTTTTTACTTTATATGATGGCTTTGCACTTGTTTATCAAGCTTAATCATGTTGTGGGGCCCAATTCACAATAGACTTCATTAGAGGATTACTTACGTCCATTGCTTAGGAATTAGGGATTTTCAATTAGCAATTATTGCAATTTCACTGTAGACCATGGCCCATTATCATCTTTTCTCTCCATTTTAAAACCTTTTGTTAGACTGTTTTTGTCAGTTTTCTGCCTAGTGAGAATTGCTTATAAGGTGGGTAAGCCATGGACCGTCGGGGCCCATATAACAATTGGTTTGACCCACATTGTCAATCAATAAGGTTTTCCTTAAAAGGATTCCGGGGCTGGATCATATAAAAGTCTTGGGAGATTTCAGGCCCAGTTTTGGCCTTCAGATTTATTCAGTTGACAAGGAGGCGTGATTAGAATATGTACTGTATAAAATTTTGTATTTTGTATTATTTTGTATACATTTGTATTGTATAAATTTGTATTTGCATTCTTTTTAAATTGAGCCTTAAGTTATATTTGATTGAGGTATAAATGTGAATGATATAAAATTCTACCATCTATTTACATGTATTTATTTCCTGTGTAAAAGTGGACTAATGTAAAACTTCACACCTAGTTAACTTTTTCAGCTGTTTGTTTGAAATGTAAAGCTTCCACTTTTCCATCTTAAATTAATGTGAATGATACATTGATTTTGTCGATGTACATTTACATCGATTCTCACTTCAAAAATCTCCAATAGTCCAAAAAATTTTAAACTAATGGACTTTTGCACAAAGGATTTTTCAATTGATTGACTTTTATACGGTGGATTTTTCCACCCCATTCAAACACAGCCTTAAGGATTTGAGATTTAGTTGAAAAGCAATGAATCTACATCCATCGAACCAACTAAAAGCCCATAAAAAAAACCTATCCTCTGAACCATCGAGGGCAACCGCTCTGGTAATCTGGTTTTTTATTCATCTCAATGAGGCATGTGTATTACTTACAATTGCTTCTTAGGTGCTGTTTGGTGTCATAGGTGTTTCTAATAAAAATGTTGCTAATTACTTTTAGGTCCTATTCATTTTCACTTGCCTGGGTATATGAGTTTATCTGGGCAAGTGTTTCTCAAGTAAAACTTGCACCCATAAATTTTGGTTCTAATGTTTTTGTGCAATTACCCAAGTAAAGGGAGAGGCGGGAGGGAGGAAGCGTTATTTTAGCACGGGTAAGTGGTTTATCCGCCTTCTATGAAGATATCATGTAACTGATATTCCCTGGTATCTTCACTTACCGTGGGATTCAATATAACAATAAATGAATGTGAGGATTGTGATCAATTATCCAAAATACCAACAAAAGAATGGGGCCATAGAGGCTATTTGATAACAACTAAAATGGATGAAGAGAACTGAAAATATGTTTTTAAAGAGTTTGTGAGTTTCTTGATGGATTAAGGTGAAGTTGGACTGTTGGGTATATTATATTCTTTAATATTACTTATTTATTCTATCCACAGAAAAACAAAACAATAAATAATTCAGTTGAGCAACTTAGACGACCCTTTAGAACGATATATGGGTATTTTGACTTCAATGGTTGAAAAATTTGTTTAGTTGCATCCTTTTGAGAGGGTATTTGAAGAAATGTCAATTTAATGTTTCTTGCTTTGTCCTTTGAGCCAAAGTCTCAATGGCCTAGCTGATGTGACATCCATGCGGCACTGACATAGATGCAACAACACATCTCTCACCGAACAAATGATTCATGTATAAATGGATATTCATGTTTGAAGATAAAACCAAACAGAACCTTTAATGCTAAAGGGAATACTAATTATGATCTGGTGAGGGTTATTCCCTTTAAACCATCTGATCATGTATCAATTAAAAAACAGCTTAAATAGAACTCTGACAACCGTCCAGATATTTGCTTCAAAAACCACATCTTTGATGTGATTTTAAGATGATCTTCACCCAATCAATCTTCAAACTGGGGTATTGAATGGTGGGTACTGGTCATCCTAGACGGATGGCAAGGTATGGGGGCCCACAATGTTTATGGGTCCTTAAGTAGTCCGGCTTCTTGATGGTAGATGTGGTGAGGCCTGAAGAAGGGAAGATGAAAAGAAAGATTGTGGAAAAGCATATTTTAATTTTTAACAGCAAATCAAATAAAGCTTATTAAAAAGTCAAAATCTCTCATGCTTTTGAAAAGTGATTTTAACATCTCAAGCATTCTTCAACTCTCATCACCCACCAAAAGAAAAAGGAAAACAAAGATAAATCCAAGTAAGGAAACCAATGCAAGGCAGTATATATTTGTTTAGCAAACCAGGGTATTAAGTGCACTATATCTAAAGGAAACCAGTTTGCCGTGAAAAAAACGAGTTTTATTTCAATCATATTATCCTTCACAACAAAAACTGAGGCTGCAATTTGGGATTTGGAATGGGCCTGGACATGAAAACTTTGGCTTGACTTCAAGTTGAATTGGATACGTGTTGAGGTTTTGGGTAGCCCGAACCTAGACTGAGTTGGATCCAACTCAATCTAAGCCTGCATAATCTGAAGCTAGATTATTGGTAGGGAGTCGTTGAGCTAGATGCTTGTAAAATTGCAAAGCTATATGCGTACCATGCACACTTACGGTTTTACTGGTGTTATATTGATCAGAATAGGGGTCTAGACAGATTTCAACGGTTTGATTGGGCGGAATCGGAATTCCATTCCCATTCCCTCTCACTCTTAGGGAATGAAATCCCATTTCATTTGGATTATTGTCTCAATCAAACAGATTATGGGAGTAGACCATTCTGATTCGATTCCCAAAGATTTTGATTATGATTTCAATTCAAACTGTAAACCAAACAGACCCTAAGTAATCATTACAATTTAAATTAAGTCCTCACTTGTGATGAGGGCATATTTGGCCTCCAGTAAAATTGTGACACGTGGCATCTCGTGACAACTAGGCGACACCCAGGCAACAACTTACCAAGTTGGTCCCACTCGGGCACCGGCTTGGTGCGACCTGCACGCGGCCTGTGCACTGCTTGGCGCGGCCTGCGCGACCTGGCCGACCTGGATCAGCCTGGCACATGATCCGACCTGGCTGACCTAGCCGACTTGGATCAGCCCGGCACATGATCCGACCGACCCGACCTGGCAACCCATAAGACGCCCACCGATAACGGCATTCCCATGAGCTCGGTAGCTCACCAAGGAGCTCGCCAAGGAGCTCGGTAGCTCACCAAAGAGCTCGCCAAGGAGCTAGGCAGCTCTCCAAGGAGCTCGCCACCAAGGAGCCAGGCAGCTCGGCAGAGCTTGCCACAAGCAGCTCGGCATAGCCCAAGAAGCTCGACATAGCTCCCCCGGGCAGCTTGCCACTTGTAGGGTAGCTCGGTACTGAAGTGTAGTTTGGCGTATCACAGGAAGATCTCTTGCCTGACAACCTGGCCGCCTGACACAAGCGCCAGCCTGACAACCTCAAGGAGTTCACCACCGTACCCCGGTTTTGATGGGATGTGACGAGTATTACCGTTTGAAGGCTTTTCACCCACCTAACCCGCGAGGACACCACTATATAAAGACTCCGACCCCCAAAGCCAAAGAGAGGATGAAAAAGGATTGTAACCCCTGCTCTCTAGCTCTCTCATTTCTCTCCAAGCTCTCTGTAATCAGAATGCTAACTTAGGCATCGAAGAGTCCCCGTCGGGTAAACACCCCCGGGTCCTTTGATTCAGTTCTCGCAGGTCCCTCAGCTCTTGCCGCCTACAAAGGAGAGGAGATCACCTCATGCAGAGGGCAGTCGGGTTGCGCTGCACCAGGGAGCTCCACCATCCTCTGAGTTGCAGGCCGCCTAGGAGCAGGTCAAATGACGAGTCCACCAAGGTAGCTCACCATCAGGGAGCTCGGCATAGTTCTCCCCAGCTCGACATAGCTTGGGCAGCTCGGCATAGCTCTCCCCCGGGCAGTTCGCCATCAGGGAGCTCGTCACCAGGCAACTCTCCACCAGGGAGTTCGCCACCAAGTAACTCTCCACCAGGGAGCTCACCACCAGGGAGTTCGCCACCAAGTAGCTCTCCACCAGGGAGCTCGTCACCAGGGAGTTCGCCACCAAGTAGCTCTCCACCAGGGAGCTCGCCACCAGGCAGTTTTCCACCAGAGAGTTCACCACCAAGTAGCTCTCCACCAGGGAGCTCGCCACCAGGCAGTTCTCCACCAGGGAGTTCGCCACCAAGTAGCTCGTCACCAAGCAGTTTGCCACCAGGGAACTCCATCATCCTCTAAGTCACAGGCCACTTGGGAGCAGGTCACATGACAAGGTACTTAGCCAAAAAAAATTGATACATCACAAAAATTGGTACGTGACTAGAAACGGTTACATCAATTGGCGTCGTCTGTGGGAAAACGCTACAAAAAGCTAAGTTCTCATCCTACAAAAGCTTAGTTCTCATCTTACAAAAGCTAAGTCATCTTCCCCTAGAAAGCTAAGTCCTCACTTTTTAGAAATTGAAGCTCTCGCTTTATAGTTTACATTTTTTATGAACTTAAAGACTACGCAGGTAGCTAACAGACTAAGTTTGCTTTCAATTCAGTTAAAGCCTCATCAGTCCTCTTCGCAAGGTCCCCCCTACAAAGATGAGCTCTCCGTGGCTTCCGCGGGAGTTGGCGGCCAACAGACTACATGGGCACCTTTACTGGTCGAGCCTTCTAAGGCTCCCGTGTGATCTGGTGACCTAAAGTTAGTAGTGCTGCCCCTGAAGGTCGAGCTCCTAGTAGCTTCTTGTAGGAGTGGGTGACCGGCATTACGAAGCTGATGCAGCGCAATCATAGCTTTAAGGCACCCACCTTGCAGGTAGCGGCGCCTGGTCAGCCTGACACCTCACTGGAAGCTCGGCACCTGGTCAGCTCGGCACCTCGTAGGCAGCTCAGCACCTGGTCAGTTCAGCACCTCACAAGTAGCTCGGCACCTGGTCAGCTCGGTACCTCACAGGTAGCTCGGCACCTGGTCAGCCTGACACCTCACAAGCAAAGCCTACGGGCCACACTACTGCTTAAGACACAGTCGCCTCTTCGGCACAGGCAAAGTCAAAAAATAGTGGACTATGAGTTGCTCCCAAAGCCTACGGGCCACACTACTGCTTAAGACACAGTCGCCTCTTCGGCACAGGCAAAGTCAAAAAATAGTGGACTATGAGTTGCTCCCAAAGCCTACGGGCCACATTACTGCTTAAGACCCAGTCGCCTCTTCGGCCTGGGCAAAGTCAAGAAGAGTGGACTACGAGTCGCTCCCGAAGCCTACGGGCCACACTATTTCTAAATACCCAGTTGCTTCTTCAGCATGAGCAAAATCAGCAAAAGTGAACTATAAGTTGCCCCTAGAGCCTAAGGGCTACACTACTGAACTGGCGGAGACCTCCTCACCTTATAGGCAGCTCGCCACATATAGGCAGCTCCCAAAGCCTAAAGAATTGGATCAGCACTTACTAGCTCGTCGACTTACGGGCCAAAAGAAATCTACTCCCTTCGTTGAGTTACTCTAAGCTTGGGAGTGGGGGGCAAATGATGAGGGAAGATTTGGCCCTTCAATGAAATTGCGACACGTGGCACCTAGTGACAACTAGGTGACACCCAGACAACAACTTACCAAGTTGGTCCCACTCGGGCACCGGCCTGGCGTGACCTGCACGCGGCTTGCGTGTTGCCTGGCGCGCGACCTGCACGCGGCCTGCGCACTGCCTGGCATGCAGCCTGCACGTGGCCTGCGCACTGCCTGGCGCGGCCTGCGCGACCTGGTCGACCTGGATCAGCCTGGCACATGATCCGACCTGGCCGACCTAGCCGACCTTGATCAGCCCGGCACATGATCCGATCGACCCGACCTGGCTACCCATAAAACGCCCACCGATAACGGCATTCCCACGAGCTCAGTAGCTCACCAAGGAGCTCGGTAGCTCACCAAAGAGCTCGACAAGGAGCTAGGCAGCTCTCCAAGGAGCTCGCCACCAAGGAGCCAGGCAGCTCGGCAGAGCTTGCCACAAGCAACTCGGCATAGCCCAAGAAGCTCGACATAGCTCCCCTGGGCAGCTCGCCACTTGTAGGGTAGCTCGGTACGGAAGAGTAGTTTGGCGTATCGCAGGAAGATCTGCCTGCCTGACAACCTGGCTCAGACACCGACCTGACAACCTGGCCCAGGCGCCGACCTGGCCGCTTGACACAAGCGCCAACCTGACAACCTCGAGGAGTTCACCACCGTACCCCGGTTCTGACGGGATGTGACAAGTCTTACCGTTTGAAGGCTTTTCACCCACCTAACCCGCGAGGACACCACTATATAAGGACTCTGACCCCCAAAGCCAAAGAGAGGATGAAAAAGGATGGTAACCCCTGCTCTCTAGCTCTCTCATTTCTCTACAAGCTCTCTATAATCAAAATGTTAACTTAGGCATCGAAGAGTCCCCGCCGGGTAAACACCCCCGGGTCCTCTGATTCAGTTCTCGCAGGTCTCTCAGCTCCCGTCGCCTACAAAGGAGAGGAGATCACCTTATGCAGAGGGCAGTCGGGTTGCGTTGCACCTGAGAGCTCCACCATCCTCTGAGTTGCAGGCCGCCTAGGAGCAGGTCAAATGACGAGTCCACCAAGGTAGCTCACCATCAGGGAGCTCGGCATAGTTCTCCTCAGCTCGGCATAGATCTCCCCCGGGCAGTTCACCATCAGGGAGCTCGTCATTAGGCAGTTGTCCATCAAGGAGTTCGCCACCAAGTAGCTCTCCACCAGGGAGCTCGCCACTAGGCAGCTCTCCACCAGGGAGTTCACCACCAAGTAGCTCTCCACCAGGGAGTTCGCCACCAAGTAGCTCGTCACCAAGCAATTCGCCACCAGGGAGCTCCATCATCTTCTGAGTCACAGGCCACCTGGGAGCAGGTCACATGACGAGGTACTTAGCCAAAAAAAATTGATACATCACAAAAATTGGTACGTGACCAGAAACGGTTACATCAACTTGGTTAACAGTCAGATTTAGAATCAAAATCCCTCGGAATGGTCTATTCCCATAGCTTGTTTGGATCAGACAGAAATCAGTGTAGGAATTATAATCAACTGGAATGAGATTTTATTCCTAAGGGAGGGGGAGGAAATGGTCATTCCTCAAATGGGGGAATGCCATTCCACCAGAAATGGGAATTGGATTCCAATTCTACCCTACCAAACAGTTGAAATCTGAATGCCCATTCCGTTTCTGATTCCAGACCCCTATTCCTACTAACCAAAAGGGGCCCTAAGAGTGTTTCTTCAAAGAACTGGCACAAAAAGTGACTATGTTTTAGTGACTGTTCATTTGGTTTAGAGAAATAGAAAGTTGGCAGTCACTACAGGTTGCAAACAAATCTTCTTTCAGAAATTAGAACCTATCTAACTGGGCCTTAATGCAAGTTACCCAACCCAAAATGGATTTGTAGGGGGCACGCTTGGGCTTGGGATGGTTAGATACTATATTTGACAGGCCCGGCTTGGCCCTTACTTCAGTCTAGGCCACATGGCTCCGTTGGGCCCATCCTTCAGTCAGGACCCTGTGTGATAGGGTCAAATTGGTTTTGGATCGATGCGTCGGGTTGACCCAGATCGCTGACAGCCCTAGCCAAAGCCCAAATGGCCACAAAATGCTCTTCTTTTGGGATAATTTTTAGATTTAAGGCTGTATTTGGCTGCATATAAAACAAAGGCCTGGCTTGTTTACAATGCGATTTCATTTGCACCAGTGGCAAAAGTATGGGACTACAAATGGTTTGATTGCAAATTCTGATTTATTTTTATTTTGGTTTTTGCATTAATTTGTTTATTTTCATTGTAGATGAAGTACAATAACACTTCAAGCAAGGGAAAATCTAAAGCAAAAGTGAACCAGAATGTGCATTCTTCTCATTTACACAATGATTTTCCTAGAAAATGAATCATTTTCCTAATTTTGTACACGATCGAAATGGTTAAGAACTATGGGTGTCACCTGATTTGAATTGAGGGGTCCAACATGGCCAGGAAAATCGGAAGGAATGTCATTCCTATCATGTTTTTAGTTCGCTCCTACCATGACCACCTCTTGATGGTGTTTGGAAGCGTGGGTGCTTTTTGGGACCGATTTTCAAGAAAAAACGTCCATGCTCGCAGGACCCATTTTTCACAAAAAAATGCTTCTGCCACGTAGGCAGTGAGCAACACTATATTGTTTGGTAAGGTGATTTTCATCACTGTTTTTCATGTATGTGCTGACAGGTAAGCACAACATAGAATACACATCAGTCAACCGTTGGGGGAAACAGTTCACTGATGCATGTGGATCGATGAGGTCCCGATTTACAAGTCATGCCCAATTTTTCAATAAACGCCTGAACCAAACATTCATATATATGGGCGTTTTTTGAAATGACTATGTGGATCTGACGTGGCACCATTTTTTTGAAAAACGGCCATGATTCCAAACATCCCCTTGATTTTTATATCTAAATCCTAAATTTTAAATTCTAAACCCTAAACCCTAAACCTTCAAAACTTAGACTTTTAAACTCTAATATATATAAGGCCAAGTTTGAGAGTGCTTATTTGAAAAATAATTGCTTATAGAATAAGAATAAGTGCTCACGAGGATTTGGTGAAAAAGCTCTTATTTCAAATAGGGATAATATAGGTATTTCTAAAATGATGTGGTGGGCCAAGACAAGCCAGGAAGGAAATAAGCGCTTATTGAATAAGCACTTAAAAATATACCCAAAATTTGGGCTTCTCAAATAAGTGCTCAGAATAAGCACTTATTTTGTGCTTATTTTCCAATTGCCAACAAGTACATATTGATAGGGGTGCAAATGGATCGGATCATGATCCAATCCGATCTGAGATCTTATCCTATTTGGTTGAATTCGATCCACCCGAATTCAGATCTTCGGATTGGATCGCCCCCTATCCGATATGATATATATATATATATATATATATAATTATGTTATTTATTTATAAATGTATTATTTATATTGTATTTTTGCAAAATTGTTATATTATTTATTTTTTTATAAAAACATGTATATATATGATGAAAAAAATAAAAAATACTTGTATTTTTTTGTTTTTCTTTATTTAAATTGGTATATTTTAATAATTTATTAATTTTTAAAGAAAGCAATTCAGATCGGATCAAATCTGAATATCCGACTTTCCGATTAGATTTGAATTCAGATCCATGTCTACCAGATCCGATCTGATCGGATTGGTTCTTAACAATGTAAGATCCAATTCGGATATACCTTGGTTCGAATCCAATCCAATCCATTTGCATCCCTACATATTGATGTGGTCCCGACCCAAAATAAGTACTTAATTTGAGCACTCCCAAGTTTGACCTAAGTCTAAAATGCATTTATCAAATCCATCTCTTCCGATTAGGCAAGATCATATTCTCTCGTTTTTAAAAATTTTTGTTTTCCATTGTCATTTTATGTGATAAAAATTGGGGTGTAATCAAGTTGAGTCAAGTTTTGAGTGGCTCGAGCTAAAGCTTGACTTAAAAACTTAGAGATCGATCAAGTTTTGAGTTTCATACTTAGAATTTGACTTGAGTTGATACTCGTGAGCTATTCGAGCTTGACTAGGCTGTAGCCAATTATAAATAAATAGTTATTAAAAATTATAAATATTACGAAACATAATAAATAAAAATATATTAAAACTTGATTATAAATTAATTTATTTATATTATAAAAAAATAATATTTATTTATATTATAAATAAAAACTATGGAAAATAATATTTTATCAAAAGTTCGATTAGGCTTGTGAGCTACTTGAATCGAGTATTACAAAGCTTGAACTCGGCTCAACTAACTACTCAACTCAATAATCTTTGAGCTGAGTTTGAGTCTTTAGTGAGCCGAGCCCAAGTAACTCACAAATCGGCTTAGCTCACTTACACCCCTAGCTACGAACAGGGAAAAATGCCATTTTCTTGGAACGTGCAGCCAAATGAAGCCTAAGATAAGGAAAAACTTTGGCTGTTTATAAAAAAGGGCCCGGGCTGTTTTGGGTGCCTGCGACTGACATCTCATAATGAGTGTGGGTAAAATAGTATTTACACTCAATATTCTTTTAGTTGAAAAGACAAATAAGGACCTGAATTTGCTATGGTGTCATGTGTGAAGCTCCCAAAACACTCCAGCCAAAGTGACCTACTAAGATAATGAAACTTTTGGCAATTCACATACTCATAGGGGTGGCCATGAGCCGAGCTCTTCACGAGCTACTCGAGCTCAGCTCGTGAAAAGCTCGGCTTGGCTCGGTTCCTGAAAAGCTTGGCTCATGAGGCTCGTGAAAAGCTTCGAGCCGAGCTCGAGCCCAATAAAGCTCGGCTCGTGAGGCTTGCAAGTCGAGCTCGAATAGCTACATACATACATACATATAACAATAATAATAATAATAATAATAATAATAATAATAATAATAATAATAATAATAATAAATAGAAAATAATATATATTAAAAAATTATATATATAATAATAACTAATTATTATAATTCTTAATTTTTAAATATCAAATAAAAATATTTTATATATATAATTTTTTATTGTTATAAAAATTTTTTCTTAAGTCGAGCTCGAGCTCGAGCCTCGTACTACCTTGATGAGCCGAGCTCAAATAGCTAGCTATTCAGCTCGGCTCGGCTCGAATCCACCCCTACATACTCGAATGAATAATATATGGTTCATATCTGGACTGAGCGAGTAAATAGATAGTGTGCATTCCCTTGTCAAATGGACAATTCAAAATTCAAACATTCCACGGGATTTCTCCATGTTTTGTATATTTGTCAAGGGATGAAGTCCTCTAGCAAACTTTCCCTACTTGGTAGACGCAGCAATCGGGCTAGACCGGGTTCAGGTTGGGTTGAGTTTTGGGTTGGACCGGCAATGTCTAAACCCTAATCCTAAATATTCAAGATATATAGAGTTGACCAATGGGTCAAAGAGACAATGGCTCAACCACTTAGGCAATTGGTCTTTGATTAAGTCAATTGTTTTTTTTTTATAAAATTTATGAGTTTAACCATATGATTCGAACAGATCAAATAATTCAATTGTCCGAATCAACACCGGTATAAAAACATTAATGTGAAAAGATGTTAAAATCAGTGACCCAACCCAACCCAATCAGGCCAAAAAAGATTTCGAAGAAGTGCACTGCAGCCCATTGTAGAATTTTGAAATTACAGTCCCTCATAGTCTACTAGTAGCCTCCTCCCTATAAATTGCATCTTGCCCATGGATTTGCCATCAATCTACAATCAAGATTCATCCCGCCTGTACGGTTGAACTAAAAATTCTGAGGTGGGCTGAACAGTCATTCTCTAAAAAAATTTTGAATTGGGGCACGTCATGTCACCTTCTAATTCGGGTCACTAAATATGGATTTTTGCTTTTTTTTGGGTCAGGTCGGATTTGCAATTGGGTCGACTTTTTGCCAGGTCTGCATGGCCCCATACGAGGAATTAAAAATTTTAAATCTAAGGAATCTGATAAATATTTACGGAATTGATACACAACTCTTGTAGATTATGGAAGAATAATAAATCAATCAAAGACAAGAGAAAATAAAAACGCTATTTTGTGAGCCTAATTTATATGCGATGAATAGATGTAAAGCATGAACCATTAATTTATGGTTGCAAGGTGTGGGTCTTGTAAGGCTGTGTCTAAAGAATACGCTGAATTAGTGATTATTTTGGAGTGCTGTTTATCTGCTCAAAGTTTGGGTATTATTAAAAACCAGTTCGGATCAGTTAGGCACAATCTTATAAGCACGTTAAATGAGCACTTGGTTTTTTTTTAACACCTGTCCCTTAAAAATCCCTCAGCCCACCCTTTCAAAAGATTAAAACCCACTGTTGACAATTGTTAAAATACTTATCAAGTGCAAATTTAACGTGCTTACTTATATTGTGCCTACTAGATCCAGTTCCAATATTGAATGTGATTCTATTAGTATTGTAAATGCTTTAACTCAGACATCTTTTGCCTGCTCTCCTCTACTGTGGCCTTTCCTGCAGAACTTGTTTTGTTTGGTTGATTTGAATCCAAGGTTGCATTTGGTTGCAATACAATTTTATTTATATTAGTAAAATTGCAGGGGAGTGTAAATGAAAAAAATGTAAATTCTCATTTATTTCTGTTTTGGGTTTTACTTTATTCTGCTTCATGTCTTAATTTACTTCATTCATATTGCAATCAAACAAAATAAGCTAAAATTTGAAACAATAACAAATCAAATTTTACATTGAAATCATTTGCACTTCCAACTCAGTTTGAAAGGAGTATAAATGCAAATATATACAGTGTAAATATATACAAAATAATATAAAATATAAGGTTGTGCACTCTACGTATTTGCATTATACTCCTTCCAAACTGAGTCTCCATGATTTTGCATCATTGCAAATTTATTTGCATTGCAATCGAACACAACATAAGACTCAGTTTGGAAGGAATACAAATACAAATATATAGAGTGCAAAACCTTATATTTTGTATGTTTTTGCACCGTATATATTTGTATTCGTAATCCTTCCAAACTAAACTAACGTTCGTTTATTTTAATAGATCTGCAAATGGTGTGCAGCCCATGAACTGGCAGCAGAAGGAAGATCTGGTTTGTTTGAAGAGTGGAGTCCCCCTTTGTGACTGATTCCTTATCTGAAAGAGGGTGTAGAAGGCCTGGTTCTTGAGGTTTAGAAGCCTCCTTAGTTCTAGTGCTTTGCTTTTCTCTGTCTTGTGTTGTGTTTTTTTTTTCTCTTTCTGTCTCTGTTTGTTGGGTTTTTCCTAAAAAAAAGAACTGTATATTAACTTTACATTCAGTAAGTAGTTTAGTCATAAGTCAAGATCAACCAGCTGAAGTTCTTTTTGTAGGAAAAATCTTCACACGACAGCTTTTCTAATGGTGGGGTTGTTTTTTTGACTGATGAGCCAGTGAGCACTCTACGTTGTCGATCGCTCATTGGATGGAAAATAGAAAAGATTCACAATTTTTTTTATTTGAATTTTGGAGGGCTATGAGATTATCACTTTTCTTATGTTGTTGGAGTACAAGTATATTTAGGTCAAGTTAGATGGACGTATTCATTGTCTTCATCCGGAAACTATTTAATTACTACGTACTGAAACAAAATTACCAAATACTTCCAATAAAAAATAGACAAAATTTTTTTCACCCAAAGTTGGAGGACAGAAAATTGAAAATTGAGAGGCCAAAAGATATGCAATATGGTGACAAGAAGTACAGAAATGAAAAGGTATTATAACAAGTCAATATGTTGATCTCACAACATGTGGAAATTTGATTTGTTATGAACCATATTTTAATGAATAATTTCAATTTCAGCATTAGCCTTAGCATGCCATGGAAGTTATAGTGGAATTAGTCATTGTAATGGGTTTTAGAATAGACCAAGGTTTTGGAACATACAATTGGTCATTTGTAACTATTTTTTTAATTTATTAGGATATCTTGGTTGAAAGTACTGGTTTTTTTATTGTTGGGATGCATATAGAAGTATATGGAATAAGGTTTTTAAAACCGAATTGGACAATGAACCGGTCAAGGGTTCGATTCCCAGGTTGAATGGTTTGACAATTTGAATCGAACGAACGATCCGTTCTAACAAAAAAAAGCTAAAACTGTTGGATGGTTTGACCGCCCAGATCAACGGTTTTTGGTGAAATAGCGGCTCTGGAGTAAAACGGAACTGATCACCTAACTGGTTTCCATTTTTTTTGATCCAACTGTCCGGTTTTGAAGACCATGATATGGAATGAAGAATTCCACATTAGAAAAAAAAAAGAAATGTAAGAGACTCTTATACAAAGATTAATCCACAATTTAATGACTTAAAGTTTCTGAGTTAAAGGTAATGTTCAACTCTCGTGTATAAGTCTTATTTGCCGAATATTAGCTCCCTGATTTTGCCAACTCCTCTCATTGCATAACATTTATTACTACTAAATCTTTATATTTAAAAAAAAGGGGTACTTTTTCTTGTCATAGGTAGTCTCCAAGTTGTTCCCTTGAATTGTTTTCTATAGAGAACAACTTCTAATGTAGTTTGGTTTTATTTAATTGTGATTCCTTTTCCAGGTGTCAACCAAACCTTGAAATATCAACTTTGATCTGGAAAGAATCCTTTTTTTCATATATCCTTCTAAAAAGTTGAACACTGTTTTAAATTTAAAAGTAGCTCTTTCATAAAATTCAGATCCCCTCTGGAGATTTCTAATTAAGAGTACAAGATGAAGATATACCAGGTAAAAATAAGGTCTCCTAAGTGGTATAAGCACAATCTTTATTGCAAAGGAGGATAATCATGCTATGTTTGGCTTGATGGAAAATAAGATAGAAACAGAATGCCAAGTAAAATTCTTAACCTAAATTGTACAATTCCGTATGAACTTTTTGTCAACTTTCTATTTTTCTTGTTTTAATATTCCAGACCAAACAGTCTCAAAGTATTGGCTAAGGGGTGTCCCCGAATTCTCAACCCTTCATGTATCATTAATAGATTGTTGTTTGTCAGTCATTCATAGGTTAGACATCTTCCATAATGAGAATGAAACATTTGAAGACATTCAGTTGCAATTGTAGCCATTATCATTTGAAGTGCTTAGTAAATCTCTTCTATGTGTTTGTACTTTACAAGGAGAGGATTTATATTTGCAATTAATGAAGAGAATTGGGATTCTTTACTCTTTTTCTATAATAACAAAAGGTAAGAGAAGGTGGATTCAATGTACTTTTATTTTGTAGAAGAGTCCAGATGGGCAATCTATCATGAGTGAACATCATGTATAAGGTGTGGGTGCCATGTGGACATCATGTATACGAGACATTAGTTTATTCACTCATAATAGGTTGCCCATCCCGGTGTACATGATTTTGTCTTCAGCCCATGCAGTTGCCTTGTAGAAATCTAATCTTTTTCTTTGTATCTATCTATCTATCTATCTATTTATCTATCTATATATATGTGTGTATGTGTGTCTACACATTTGAATTATGATTTAGAATGCCCTCCATTGGATGGGTTCCGTAAGTACTTGTTAAGAACTTTCCTTTAGATTTTCTGTTTCTCTCTCATTTTTTAACAAACCAAATACTGCCTAATGGGCATTTTGTAGCCATACATCCAGCCTCTTGATAATTCAATGAACAAGTTGGCCCCCTTGTCATGAAATTTCAACTCTTTGTAAGGAGGTACAATCACATTACTTGTTCAGTTTTGTCATATGGAATCCTCAATGTTCCCTTGGAGGATTCAAACTGGCAAAATTGCTTTAACAATTGCCAGCTGAGTTTGGCTGCAGTACTGCTAAGACCTTATTAGGACAAAGGAACCCACCAACGACCCAAATCCCACCTTCTATCTCCATGATTCTCCACGGGAAAGTGTCTCTTCAACCTCGGGAGCTTGGATACTCAAATTTGAATGAGCCCATACAGAAACCCGGGCCCGATGTAGTGTAAATTCTCCAAATTGGATACTCAAATCCCGTTTGGGAATGCTTATTTTTAAGCATTTAAAAAGATGAATAAATGGTTATTCCAGAAAGTAAGGCCGTTTTGAAGAAGCCAAAAGCACCTTTTCAATTAGCGCTTATTTAGTTTCTGGCCCATTTTGGCCCGCCACATAATTTTTAAAATATCCATTCTACCCTGTTTTGAAAGATGCACTTTTTCGCCAAACACTCAAACGCTATAGATAAGCACTCCCAAAGGGGGGCTTAAATGCATATATAGATTATAGTAACCTGCAGGATGGACACATGAATGAACCCAAACAGATCCCAACTCGGGGATCTCTGTTACTTATCAGGGGTGCAAATGGATCGATTATGATCAATCCGATCTGGCATATATATGTATGTGTGTGTACCATGAAGTATGAACATAGAGACTGAATTGCACAACTGGTTGGGTCAAAGAAGAGAAGCTGCAGTAGCAAAGGCAGCATTGCGTAGGGTTGATCAATAATTGAAAGCTGAAACATAATTACTATCCTCGTGTAGTGACAAAAAACACCTCGTGTTTGTGTCCACCTTATACCTTACACAATCCCGATCTGTTGGTCAATGTAGTTTTGGAAGATCTGAAGTGAAGCTCGTTTGATCAGCATATTAACCCAATTATCAAACTGCAAAATTTGATCCGTTAAATGGCATTAATCACAGGTGTTGCAACTTGGTAACAGATGAGTGGCTGAAACCGAACTGAAGACTTTATAATTAAATGATAAAATATTTAAAATTATATAGTAAGAATTAAAATATCGATATAGGTATATATTAGTGTATATTGATATGGTCGATATTTTTTTTTATTATTATATGTATTAGAGGGTTCAGCCCGTACCAATACGAATATGATATATTCGATATCAATATTTCAATTCTTGAGATATAATAATTAATCAACCCAATTAAAACAATTTCAAAATAAATAAATCATTAAGTTCAACCACTTCAACTGTTATAAAACGACTCCGTAGTCAATAGATTAATAAATGAAGACACCACACAGAGATTGTCACCCACACAATTTATCAATCTATTTATTGGGGTCTACCATAACTTCTACGAGGATGAAATCAGATCAGATCCACCGGTGAATGGGTCCCATTCTCACCTTACCTGAAGATTACATATGCCAGACATCAGTACAATGGTAATGACTTTTGACCATACGTGCTATATGAGTTGTTCTAAAATTTATGGAGCTTTACCACCATTCAAGAATCAAATGCAGGCAGTAAAACCGTAATGGTATGTTTGGAAGGAGTAAAAATACAAACTTATAGAGTATAAAGCCTTATATTTTATATTATTTTGTATACATTTGCATTGTATATATTTGTATTTATACTTTTTCTAAATTGAGCCTAAAGTAAAATTAAGGTTTATCCAAGGTTTTTAAAATCCTACCAAGCAAGGAAGATCATTTCTGGGTCGAATTGTTCGACTAATCACTCCGAATGAATGGCTCATTCTGATAAAAAAAAGTAAAAGAAACAAAATACGGTAAAAAACCGCTATTCAAATCAACAGTTCAAAAATTCAACTGCCTAAATCAGCGATTTACTGACCAAATCAATGGTTTTTTATCAAAAAGAAATTTTAGGGTGAAAAAGAACCAGTAAGATGACCGATTCCTAGTTTTTCCTATCCGACCCTCCGGTCTAGTCTGATTTTGAAAATATTGAAACTTGAATTGATCACTGAGAGAAGGAAAGAAGAATAATTTTGATCAACCAATGAAGAATAAACACGTAGGAGGGGGGCATGACCATCCAGGCGAGAGCGCTCCCTTCTGATCAGAAGTCATTATCAAAATGAAAGATTCCTTAACTTAACACCTCACCTTGGGGTCTTGGGTTGATGATGAGTGAAGTGGGGTCCCTTGGCTCCGGCAATATCGGTGGTGGGAGGGTTCTGGAAGATGACATAACACATGGCTACAATTATAGCCTACCTTAATGGTGTGGACAAGGATGGTTTTACAAAAACTGTCAAACATAGAAACGCTTACATGAGAAAGTTAATATCTCTAAGATATCCAAAACTAGTTTCATTTGTGTACTTACTTGACTGAATTCACATTTCCCACCTCCAACTTTTGGGTGTTGAAATACCCTTTTTTTATTATTTTTTCTTTCTATCAGCAGGTGTCAATCAAGGGCCCTGCTATCCACACAATGTGCAAGAAAAGGTCAAGAACTGGTATAGGAAGGAATGGAGTGAAAAAGAAGATAAGAAACACAAGTTGTATAGGGAGAATGTACCACTTTGGGACCACTTGATTATAAGCCAAGGAACATTGGTTGGGAAGGCAAGTAGAGTGGCCCACCAAGCCCATGGACTTTACTCCTCTTTCTTCCATGTGTGGGGGCTACTTCTAACAAGTACTAATGAACAACAACATCAACAATAAAGTAATGTCATGTCACTCATGTTGGGTGCCGAGGAAAAAGATAAATTGAATCTAATTACTTAAGTTGGAGAAATGGCTTTATCACTTGGTAATCTTAGGTTAAAAATATCGTAATGTATCAGTGCGTATCGTATCGATTTTCAAGGTGATTGATGAATTGTTTCTTATAATTAGGTAATTTTAATGGTTTAAAATGCAAATATAGGCTGTATAAATTGTCACATCAACTATCAATGCACAAACGGATTTTTCGTATCGAGAATATCAATATTTTGAACCTTGATTGTTACTGCTTTAAAATAAAGGGTGAATTGTAGGACAGATGTTTGGTTCATGTGCCGTGTACCTCCAGCATGGGCACTAAGAAATAGTACTTCAAAGCTCAAATGATTCCTTGAGTATGGAAAATTATGAAGCTCACTTTAACAACCTAAATTCAAAGGTACAAAGTTCAGGGGTGCTCATCAACTATCAAAGATAACCTTATTCATCTTTCTCCAATTGATTGGTGCAAGAAAGTAGATTGATGGTTATGGTTTTAATTGCTTGGAGGGGAGGGGGGGGGAGATGAAGGATCCAATGTTATTGAGAACAAATATGTGGTTGGAGTCGATTATTTTTGTACTTTATTTTGTCATACTCAAGTTCACACAACCATCAATCCACCTTGTGACTCTACTGTTAGCTTTGGTTAAACTCTTCAAAATATATATAAGAAAAAAGTATGTATGTAAATGCTATGTCTCATGTCAACATCTTGAATAAAAGATGTGGACCATTTGGCAGTGATTGAAGTAATTGGGGGGGCCTTATTCATGTGAAGGTTGTTTAATCTGCACCTACAAATCAGATACTAGGGCCTAGTTGTGGCTTCAATGTCAAACTTTGGGAAACATATGAAGATGACTATTCACTTGATTCACATACTAAGAGTCCATTTCGTTGCAATGATCAAACACACTAATCAAGTACTAATTAGAGATACGGTAGTTCTGATAAACTTGCTTGTTGGGAATTATGAAAAGGACCCAATAAAATTCTCACTTCATTTTCATTGCAAAAAAAACCAGTCATGCACAATTATTTCTCATAGCTACCCACAATTGATTGGAACCATATTTGTTAGTTGAACATTCTAATATTAGCTTTTTTTCATTTATAAGAAATTGACAATTTCTCAACCAGAAGAGGTTAGGACTTTCTCTTCAAAAGGAAAATCAATCAGATATAAGGAAAGAAAGGGGAATATTAAAGCTGCATTTGGCATTCCTTATTTTAAGGACTTATTTCCTTTTTGCAGTTAAAAATGCCACTGTAAACACTGAGTTTTTACAGTGTTTAAAATAAGGAATGCCAAATGCAACGTAAGTCTAATTGCAAAGACTCATGGTGATAAGGATCCACTTTCATCCCTGAAGATATATTCTCTTATAACAATAGTAACCATTTAGGGAAAGATAAAATTTACTCCAGTATGAATATGGTTAATGAATAAGTGGTCATGATTCATGACTAGTATTTATGAGGAAACTAATTAATATTGATCAAGCTCAAAGAAAATCCAGAGAAAAAAACATATAAATCAGAAAACTATAAAAGGTAGCTTATTAGTTGGATTGCAAATCCACATGAACCATCACTGAGCTTTCCAAAATGGATTGGCCAGGTGATTGTGCTGGTAGCTGAGTTATTAATTCAAGGGGATTCAAAGCCTGACCCTATCAGTAATCAACTTATCTTAGCAAAGCATCCATCCCCTGTGGTTAGCTGTGCAGCTTTTAAAGATTGATACCCTTTATGCATCAGAAATCATACTCATTTATATGATTCTTATCAGTTTCAATTTGAAGAAACTGTAACCAGATTCATCTTTTTTTCTCATTCAATTCTATTGTGTTTCTTTTGCTGAGCTACAATACATAATTCTTTTCCCTTCTCTTTAATTCACACCTTTCTATATAAATGCCTCCTTTAATGGGAGTGCAAGTTAGGACTGGTTAGATCAGATTGAGGTATATAAACCCTAAACCAACATAAGTTGTTGAACCCCTAACAGTAATTAACCCTAATCTATACCAAAGTCATCCGGTTGGGTTAGGCTTGTGTTAGCCAAATTTCTTCACTTTCTTTTGCTTAAAAAATGTTCTTTATTACTTGAACTCATGATTTGCCGATTAAGGTTAAGACAAGGTTATTATGGTGTTTTAAAAGTACCATGCTTATGTTAACATCAAGGGATGTTTGGTTCCCAGTTGGAATTGGAATTAGAATCAGAATTGGAATTTGCTTATTTCCTTGTGTCTGTTTGGTTAGACGGGAATCAAAATCAGATGGGGGAACGCCATTTCATCAGGAATGTGAGTAGGAATTCTATTTTACCCAATCCAACCAAATAGCTTCCAATTCCAATTTCAGATCTCTGTTCTCTCGAACTAAATGAACCCTAAGACTGAGTTTGGAAGGAGTACAATGCAAATATGTAAAGTGCAAAACCTTATAATTTATATTATTTTGTATGTATTTACGCTGTACATATTTGCATTTATACTCTTTCCAAACTGAGCCTAAAAGTCCTTGCATTTAAATTTAAAACTATTGATACTTGTATATACATGCATGTCATCAGGGTTTACATGCTTGATTGTATAAATGTGGTGAAAAAGTAAATTATTAAGATTCAGTGGAGGTATTCCTTTTATTGTTAATTTAAGTCCTTTCTATTAGAATTCAGAAAGGGAAAAAAATGTAGAGAGAAATATAGAATTAATTGGACAATGTAAACTTAATTATTCATGAGCCTCGTTTCTCAAGCTGCTTTTTTTCTTAGTTTCTAGATTTTATATTATTTTTTCAATTTTCAGCTTTTCCTTAATTTACACCTAAGTAACAAATACACTAGGAAAAAAGTTTAACCATGAAGCTTAATTCACATAATCACATATATGATGGGATAATCTACCTTGACTGAGACTGATGAGCTGTCCAATTGGTTCATTCTTGGTAGAGGCAAATTCTTTATCAATAAGCTCTTCATCATATTTTGACGTTAGACTTCTCTTTGTTTAATGAGATAGTGATCTTAATCAGATTTAACAAATCTTGCAGTTACATGTATCTATCATCCCTTTCAGCAACTCAGCAAGCACATTTTGCTGACATTATGGTCAAAATTTATGATGGAATAGTTTTCAGATATTTCTTAGAAAAAGATTGTTTACACATCCTACCTTGCAATAACCAATTTAAAATTTTCTTTTTCTTTATTGTTATAAACTTGCAAGAAAACCCTTGGGAAAACTTTCAGTAATTGATTCAAACAACAATAGAGTTTTTGAAGTTTTCTCTCCCCCACCCCCACCCCCACCACACACACACCCACAAAAAAGGAAAGAAAAAAAATCAGATCAGTCACTGGGGCTAGCTTCTGATTTAGAAAAATGAACTATTTTCTATGGTACAGCTTGCATCTTGTTTTTACACCACTAAAAGACTGGTTGTTTAAGGTTTTATTCAATATCTATATATCTATCTATGAACCATGATGGAACCAATCAAATGGTTGTTTAATCTTGTCTCACTCAATACACTAATCAGATGGTTAATTAATTTTGTGGACAAATGGGGGGTGGTGCATAACCAACATGAGAGGCTCAAATATGAGACAAAGGACAAATCCCATCTCTTACTCAACACATTAATCAGAGAGGATTTCATGGATAAAATAGTGTGGGGTGCAACCGACATGAAAGGTCACAAGAGTATGACAATTAAAGGGACAAAAATCATCCACTCTAGCGTCAATTCAAATCCCCCTCTAAAATCTAAACACAAAAGAAAAGGGAGGGCCAAACTCCAAAGGCTATAATACACGACCAAAAGACTCCTCCCCTCTCAATCACATTGATAATGCAACATCTGAAAAGAGCACATCGCCTTTTTCTTTCTTTCTTTCTTCTTCTGCATTATCAAAGCCATTGTTATCTCACACTCACAGTCGAGATGCTTTAATTTCTGTGGTCCTTGCACTTAGTTCCGACAACATGAACAACCCATATGGCCCCAAGGAAAGCCCATCAATTATCAGAGCTTTAATGAGTTAAAAAAGAGCCGCCCATGTTGGCACCAAAGGTTGCATATATATATAGAGAGAGAGAGAGAACCATCACCTTCACGACTTCATGTTTTATGTCCATATATATATGTTGATGATTCTATGCATATCCCTTCCATATCGGTTTGGTGGACCCTAGCTTGATGTTGTCATCATCATTCATCATCCATGCATGGTTCTCTGAAATTTGAAATATCTCTTCTGTAGCTTTAAATTCGCCTATCTGTTAGATAGGAGCATGAGCCTAACTGTTCATGGAGAGAACAGGAGTTCCAGAGAGCTCTTTATGAATTATGATCTCCACAAAACACACATCTACATCTATCGACTGATGTTATCCACTCATTGGAACTCATGTTGCATCCACCAATGCGCATGGCCACACGACAGGAGTTCAGGAGACAGTGTCGTGTTCAGGACACCTAATTGGAGAGGGATGGGAACGATGAGAAAAAACGACCTTTCCCATTCGATGAGGAAAGATATCAAATAGCTAGATTGCAAATTTGGCATTGGCAGAAAGAGAGAGAGAGACCAAACACCGGCTTAGAGAATTAGGGTTTCCTACGATGGTGACGCTTTTGGTGTAGGTGAACAAAGACATTCAGGACTCAGGAGGAGTAGTATCTCAAAGTGGTTCAATCCAATTGAATTCAATTCAACCCCACCTGGTCCCCCCTCATCAGGCCTCACCCATCCCCACCCCTTTAATGGCAAAGAGGGGTTTGCTTGAATGAAGGGTTGCTGTTGTTAGGGTTGGGGAAGGGAGAGATTAGATAAAGGATAGAGGGTCGATGTTGTATGTGTGTGTGGGGGGGGGGGGGGGGGGGGGTCCATCTCAGTGCAACCACAAAGGTACTTGGCCTTTAATTAAAACCCAATTTACTTCAACAAATGAGCAGATGGCCAGATGGGTTCAGCCTAAGTCCTCTAATTAAGCTCATTTTAGATGAGAGCTGGGGACAGCGACTTGTCTTGGAATGGCAAGATGGGTAGAATTATGGGGATGTGCACAGTTAAGGCTGGGAATAATTGCAAAATGGGTCAAGCATGCACGAATAAAGCAGTCTGTGTGTTGCAGAGAGACTCCCATATATCATTAAATTACTATTTCAGCTTAACACTCATTTAAATCTCAAGATACCCAGAACACAACATCATCCAAATTGAACAAGAAAGGAGAGAGAGAGAGTAAAAGACCTAAAGTGAGGTAAGACTCTCTCCCTCTCTCCCTTCCACTCACACAAATACAAATATAGAACCACAATAACCACCTATCCTTACACATGAGAGATTCAAAGTATATGAACGGTTAAAAATAACACATAGAGGTTCAATCACTGAGCCAGTAGTAGTCCTTGAAAGCAGTGAAATAAGGAAAAAGAAGTTGACAGAGAAGTCCTCGTCCCTTCTGAATATGACGATTACGTCTTTTTCTTCTCCATAAATCGATTGATGTGAGCCCCCATATGGTATATATATGTACTCCCTAAAACTACACTGTTGTTGCTAGTGTTAAAATAAAGAAAAGAAAAAAAAAACAACTCAAATCAGTACACATATAGTGCAGAACACTCTTGTTCCAAATTAAGTTCAATAATTAGGTAAACCAAGATACGCATTCATGTTTTACCAAAGAAAAAAAAAGATATGCATTCATGTAGTAGACACATTAAATACAAGGAGACACAGTACTGGAGCCTAAATTAAACCCCAGCTGAATCAGTTCATAGGTACCCGATTGTGTATATTACTGGCCTAAATTCAAGCCCCCCTCCATTATCTGATGAGTTTAATCTGAGATCTTCTAATCCAGAGTCAACCAGATCATGATTGAATTAAATTAACTTTGTAAATGCTGGTAGATTCCAGATGGAGACTCTAAACCCTCTTATATATATATATAGATACAGCTTGTCCCTGTCCTCATGACACACTAGACTAGGACTTCTCTTATATAAGCCTATACTAGGGCTTTGAAGAAAGATAAAGACAAGACAAGAAGCCTACTGTTGATCATGGTACACGTTTTGAAATTGAAGAATTAGGAGTGAAGCTAAACTAATAACAATGGGAAATCAAGGGCAGAGAAGGGATAATGTGAGTGAATCATGCAAAATAAAAAGTATAGTGAGTTACATGTCAAAATGCTAGAACAAACAAAGAAGTAAGGAAAAAGAAGGAAGAGACTACGTACTTTGTTACCCAACAAGGGTTTAGAGATGATTTTTTTTTTCCATCTTCTCCAGCCCATTCGTGTAATCTGATTAACATTTCCAGGGACCACCTTGCAGAGTCCCTGCAGCAGATATAAAACAACCAACAGCTATAAAGAAACAGCACCAACTACTAGTACCTGGAGAGAGAGAGAGAGAGAGAGACTCACCAATGAAGTAGTTCGTCACTTCTCTCTCATCCTTGCAACTTACAACCTTGGTGTTGACTGATGGATACACGTACATGCAATAAGAGAGATGGAAAGAGAGAGAGAGAGGGAAATCAGGAAGTTGCACCTTCCTTATCCTACACACCCAAGAGAAAAAGAAAGATGCCAAGGGATTTTTTTTAATAGTCCCCTAGTGTTTAAATTTGATGGTTAATTTTCTTAGTAACCCCTTTGCAGTTTTCCTTAAAATTTTAAGGTTTGCTGCAGATATATATATCCCCTTGTATATGTAGAAGGTTCTAAAGCAATAGATGATTAGACATTATACGAGTTAGATGGCCCTACTTACTCTCTCTTAAATAGGGTTCCTCTTTATGGTTTTCAACGCCAAAAAAAAAAAAAACTAATTAATATGGTTGGATATAACTTGATCAACTACAAGATTGAGGAAAAATCCTTAATTTTATTTGGTGGTCATAGGCATCTAATCAAAGGTTGGGCCTGTGTCTAGTAGATCTCCTACATGTTACCCACAGTTTGTAGGGTTCACATATTGTATTCCACCAGTTGTCTCAAATGTCTCAAAGTACTCTCATACTTGGAGTAGTATTGGGGCTGCTAAATGTTTTGCTTGTTAATTCTGTCTTTTATATATATATATATATATGTGTGTGTGTGACTTTTTTAATCCTGAAAGTACTCATTAATTAATCTGTGTGGTCCACATGTGCTGGAAACTGGCAGCAGCTTCCAAGCATTAAGTTCAAATAGCTTCCAGTTAAACCTGAGAGATTTAGAAATCCCTCCATTGCAATGCAACAGGGTTTTTTGGTAAATGTAAATGGGAATAACAATCTTTTTGTTTTAGTAAATGCACCATAAATTAATCAAACATCAAAATACATTTGGTTGCAATGCAGTTAGGGTTTTCTATATATCGAGTCTAACTAGAGAGGATTTGAAATCCCTTGCCTTCAGGGAAAGCCACATATCCATGCTGGGAGAATGTTCTGATTTTTTTCATTATCTATATTATATAACTAGCAACCCTTGATTTAGTTGAAGCTAGATTTATGATTAATTAATTAAACCTTTATTTGGTTTTCCTTAAACCTATCATAGTGTTGGATGTAAATGTTAAAGGAAAATGAGATCATCAACTCAGTTGGAGACATTACTCAATATCTCATTCCTTGTGCGACAAGGGGATGATGATTAAAAGGATACCAGTTGAGCAATTAACAGATTTCTTAGAACTTCTCCTGTATTGCCATGCATCCCTTCTTAAGCAGGTTTCCCCACTGAAAGGATCACAAAATAAGAAAGGTTTAGGGGGATTCTTCTAATGAATGCAGTAATTAAGGCTTTGTTCCATTAATCATGGAGCTCACTTCAGTAGAAATTCAAATAAATCATTGTTAAAACACAGAAGTACTAGCTAGAGGATTTAATGTCCACCAGCCAGCTTCGGAATTTTGCTCTATCATAAAGTTAGAGCCAAACAGCAGAAACCAGAAACTTGTGGAATTGGGCCCTTTTGGCCCTGATTAAAAAGCCTATTTTAAAGGAAAATGCACAGTGTATGCCAACTTTTCAGGTCTCCATTCTATAAGAGCCAACTTTGCAAAAGGATTTCATCTTTTATATTAATCTAATTCCAATACAGGACAAAATGACATGCCCTCCTGATGAATTGTTTGTAACAATATAACACCAAGATTAAGAAAAGTAAAAAATTCAGGTAGGGATCTGTTTTAATTAAAGGTGAATATGCATTTAATACAGTCGTGTTTTAGAAATCAGACTGAAAAAAAATAGTGTATTTTATTTTATTTTTTGGAAGAATATGTGATGTATGTAGAATTAATCTATTAAAATGTGCATAATTATATTAAAATATTACAAAATATACTCAAAACGAATTAAAAATATTGTATTTGGGCCTTGCAATATTATTATTTTTGTAATTAATTGCTTATGCCCTTGAGGGGTACTAGATACCCTTCTTTCTCTAAGTAAGGCATCTTCTTGAATTTGTACTAAAATGGAATTAGACCTCATCAAAAGTTGTCTTGAACAGTATTTTTCACTGTTCCCACTTCCCACAACAAATAAATGATATAGGGGTTACTCAAAAATAAATGAAATTGTTGAAGGTAAACTGGAGAGAGAGAGAGAGATCGCCTTCACCAACACCAGCACTGGTGGACTTGTCAGGCCTTACTAGCAGATGGGGTCAGCAGGAATTGTCCACGGATCAGACCCCTCCATTATAGGTCCCACCACACCCCCTTACCAGCCCAAAAGGAACCCACCTCTCCTCCTCCCTCTTCCTATTTTTCCTCCACCGGGTCTACTCTCTTCCCTCTTCCCTCTTCCCTCTTACTCCATTTTCCAAGGTGGCTCAGGATCACTGCACCCTCCTTCCCCTTCCACCACCTCCTCCTGCTAATCTACTCCTGCTAGCCATCTATCTTCATAGACCTTTCAATGGAAAAAGCTGAGAGGGAAACTCATGACTTCATGAACGTAGATTCCTTCTCTCAGTTACCCTTCATTCGCCCTGCGCCCGTTAAAGAAAAGGGCATTCGACTCTTTGGTATTGAATTCGGTGGAGATGTTGCCACCGCCGACGAGTCCGAGTCAGTCGAGACCAACGTGACTGAGGATGCCAAGGACAACGACAACGGTGAGAGCGGCCGAAAATTCGAGTGCCATTACTGCTGTCGAAACTTCCCTACGTCTCAGGCTCTGGGAGGCCATCAGAATGCTCACAAACGTGAGCGTCAGCATGCCAAACGAGCACACCTCCAGACGGCCATGGCGCAGAGCGGCATCCCTGACGGGCACGTCTACGGCCTTGTTAATTACCGGCAGCTGGGTTCCACTGCAACACCAACGCTGACCTACCGTTCTTGGACCAACACCAACGTCATCCCTACTAACAACCGATTTTACGGTAGCCACCATAGCTCCTTCCCTCAGCAGCAACCACCCATCAACGGCAGCCCCTTGGCCTTGTGGAGAATCCCACCCGCTCAGAGCTCCCCGAATTTCAGCAACCTGGACCGTTCTTCACTGCTTCCGTTGTTTTCAGAAGACGATGACTCCAGACCAGCACCCATCGGTGGTGGCTCTACTGCTACTCATCAAGGGCGACATATGTACGAGGCCAAGAAATCAAACGTACAAGACCATGTGAGTTTGGATCTGCATCTGTAATCCTTTAGTTCTCATGAGGAAAGAAAAAAAAAATGAAAAACGAAAAAAAAGAAACAAGAAATTGGCATTTTCTGATCAAATGCATCGATCTGTTTCTTTGCTTCTCAACCCAACGCATGTGGTGCCTGTGCGAGGCAATCTTAAGCAAACCCATTATTGTTTCTTGAGCAAAGTATCATAATTTTAGTATGAATTAACGTATAAATGGAGTACTTTTGTTGATTTGCGTTAAATTAGTTCGAAAGATAACAAAATCATGAGGAGATGGAACCCTTTAATTAGTGCAACCCCTCCCTGTGTTAGGAGAACTATACTGGTCACACATGCGCCGTTATTAAGAATTCTGTGACGTGGGTAGTTTTGTCTTCATCATTTTTGGGATCCAGACTACATTTTATGAATTCATATATACTAGAGGTTTTAAGTGAGTGAGATTCGATGATGGAATCAGGTGGTAGCAAACAAGGGAATCTATTGCTAGCTCGTAAAATAAATTCTGATGCTCTCACTCAGAAGCGGAAAGAAACAGATGAATTCGCCATGGCAGTTGCAGTTATTAGCTGCTGCTAGCACAGTTTGCATCCTTGCACTACTTTAAATATGCCAATACCTTTTTCCATTTAATGGGTTTTAAGCTTGATCTACAATTATTTGTATGTCACTCTAATTTCTGATTTCTCTGTGTGTGTGCGTGAGAGAGAGAGAGAGATGTTTATATAAATTACATTCGATCAACATTTACTGCCAAAGTAGGCCCAAAACAGAAGTGGAGGTTTTGGTGCTTCCAGTTTCTGGGGCTGATCGAGGAGGTAGTAAAGCTTCTGTGGAGACAAAGATTTCACGTTGGCATGGGATTTGGTTAATGAGGAGTGGTCTAGCCAGTTGGAAATTGCCAAACCCAAAACAACATGATTCTGAACCAGGTGAAGAGCTGTCCATAGTCTATCACCTTGATATGGCATAAGCAGCTGGACGGGTAGCCCGAACTCTAAAAGGCCTGATTTGATCTAGTCAATGGCTCTGGGCAAGGACATAGAACCTGTTTAGAGTGTAGACTAGGATATATGGGAATAACCAATCAGAGATTGGATCGATCAAGACTCGAGAAACTTCGACCTTTGCTGGCAGTTTTGAGGCCACTATTTACAAGTAAACAGGAGGATAAAGAAACCCATATAACCCGACACATGACAACTGTCCGATATGTCATCTGACACAATTTACCAAGGTTGATGATCTCTCTATTTATATGTGGGACCCTCAGTTGACATCTGACTAAGTGAAAACAGATGGCTCTGATGTGGACTCATCGTCCAAAAGTTTTGGGTTGTGGCACTGATCGAGATTGTGATCATTCACCTTTAAAGAAGCATCATCGATCATTGGTAAAGGACTAGGGGAGAGGAAGGGATATATAGGGAGGCAATGGGTGATGACTGATGACTTCTCTCTCTTCTCTTTCTCTGTCTGTTTTTCTTCTTTTAACTAATAATAAAAACTCAATTATTCTTCACTACCAGACCAGACCAGACCGATGGACGACAGTGTGGCACCAAAGCTTCTTTCTAGGCTTGAAAATAACAAAACTGGCCACGAAAGAGATGTTTCCGGGGCACCATAGTCTTTGAAGAAACACATGAACATGGTAATTAAGACTGAAATTTCATCTTTTCTAAATTTTGAATTGTTGTAGGTCTACAGTGGAATTTAGAATTCTGAAGTGAATTTTCTATTATTGCTGCCTTTTGTACGTACCCCAGGTACATCTCTTCTCTTCTACATGTGTTCATGGCTGCATGTGCGTGTCCTTAGTCATAAAGATATTTATTTGCAACAGTACTACTGCTACTGGTCTGATCTGTCTCTCATGGACGACAAGGCCTCCAAAGCCTCTTATATATATTTGGTGTGCCCACAGACAGACAGACAGACTGAGAGTTATTAGCAGAGAAAGCTTCATCTGTTTTGAAATATTATATTGTAGCAGAGAAAGCTTCTGCTACAATATTTGAGCAACCTAAGAAAAAAAAAAAAAAAACACCCACCCAGTTTAGTTGAAACAAACACTGCTGCCTGTATATATAGCTAAACGACTGAAGTTTAGTGAATTCATCATCAGAATTCCCTTCTTTGAAATTCATCACTAACCATCTTAATTGGTTACAGACATCTACTACTTGATACGATCAGTTCCTTGCATTTATACGTCAACATATTAAAGAACCACCAATAATTAAACACTTCAGTCACTGGAGACCGACTTTGTTCAGGGCTCAAGAACAAATACTTTGCATGCAAGTGGGAGTTGCACCGTTTACCACCAATCAACACTGAGAGGATGAAACGTGGAATCTCCTCCGACCATCATTCTGAGTCGTCACGGTAGTCATTGGTCGTCTCTTCCATGAACTGCTTTTTGAATATACTTTCTGCTTGAACAGAGATATTTCATCAGTAGAACTAGGTTGACCTCAACTACTAGACTAGTACTATGCGATAACGACGCGAATGAACCCAAACGCTCCATGAAGTCAGTGTTCGACCGGCAACTCTTCAACCAATTAATTTTTCTTTTTCATGTTGGGTTGACTAATATTCCAAGCCCGGCCGGTCCAAGTTCAACCCAATGCCAGTTAGCCAGTTCAGACCGGATTGGTCGACGGTGTTTTCCACCCAGACCGGACTAGTAAGGTTGGTCCGGTACTAGCGAAGACTACTTCAATTGGGTAATTGCTATTCAACTTCCAAGGCGAAATGCCAACTGCCTAACTTAAGCCTGTGATGGGGAAATGAAGTGGGGACCCAAACCCAATTCCCTACTGGCTAGAGAAAAGGAAAATCCATAGCCAAACAAGAAAAGAAATGAAATTGCTTTAATTTCCTTTCAGAGATTGCTCATCTCACCTAATGTAGAAGCTGTTAGAATAAAGCATACCTCACCATGGCGTACAATTGACAGTCTTTAACAGGAAAGGTCATAATCATGAAGATGAAGGCTTGAGACTCATTACCCAACCTACAAATAAGAACAATACGATGTGTCCATCTCTCTTTCTTTCTTTCTTTCTTCTTTAGTTTGCTAATTAGGAATCCAAATTTTCTGTTGCACATGATCAACAAGCAATCACATTATAAGAAGGCAGTACACATTCATATATAGTTGTTGTTACAATCAATGGGAAATCAAACTGTTCACTAATTTACTATTCCACTTACAAATGACAAAACCATGAAAATGAATGCCAACTACTTTATTCTGTGTGGAAAACTATATCATTAATTCTCTTCTATTTGGTAATACGATTTAACAGTTCCTTAAAGATCAAAAGTTGTGTCATGTCTCAACCATAAGCAACTGCATACTATTCTGAAATACATTCAGTAGGTGGAATCCTGTTATCAGCCAAATTTAGAAGTTCTTTCTCCTCAGAGAGAGAGAGAGAGAGACCAACTCAAGAACCTGCCATATTTTATTCTGGATTTTGGTTTCATTAATTCCAACCAATTTAAATTTTGTTTTACCCGTTGGAGCAGGCCCGGTCTTGCTGCGAGGAACCACCGACTGAAATTATATATCCTGAATTAATAAAATAATGAATTAAAAAAAAGGATAATTTATTAAGGCACCCTATAGCTTTGGATATTGATCGAGACATACCCTTCAGTTTGCATATTACTAAAAACACCCCTGATAATTTGTAACTATTTTTACTTAATCCACCTACCATCGAAACCCTTGTACATCCATTTATATAAAAATACCCCTAACAAGAGCCATAGCTCTAGCATCAGTTGTAATGGTCCCAAACATTCTTTCAATGACAACATGTCAAATAATAGAGACCCCATTAAACTTTTGAATAGGGATGGCAACCTTTTCCATTTCCCTGATCCCCATGAAGATTATTTATCCTAAATGGGGTGGGATGGGAAGATTGGACTGGGGAGAGCATTCCCTCCCTGTGGGATCTCCACTTAGTAAAATTACTAAAATACCTTTAATATATCAAACCATTGAGACTCCATATGTATTTATTTCTTTAATTATTTCCTCATGTACTAATTGATTACCAAGGCTTTATGTTGAATATGTGTGATTTTCTTATTAATTAGTTAATTAATTTTGGCTAATATCTTTAAAGTTGAATATGTTTATATATATATATATATATATATATATATGTATGTATGTGTGTGTGGATCTAATTTATAGAATTGAAAATTGTAACTATTTTATTTTTAGCAAAAAAATTGAAATGAAGTAGAAATAAAAAATAAATTGAATTTGAGATCATAAGAAAAAGGCAGAGAGTGGGGATCCCCATGGGGACGGGAATGGAGACCCATTACAACTGATGCTTGTTAATTAAGGGTATTTTCAGAATAAAAAACATGCCCAAAATGATATACAAACAGTTCTTCGCTGTAAGTGAATTAAAGAAAGTGATTGCAAAAGTAAAGGGGTAGCACAAACTAAAGAGTACGTCTAAGTAAATACATGAAACTACATATAGGGGGTGTAAGTGATTAGGGGTGTCAATGGAGGTTTTGGATGGACTGGACGGACCAATAAGACATTGAATTGGACCTGTCCAAACTTAATAGTCCAAAGTATTTATTGAATTGGATTGGACATGGTCTATCTGTTATGAATATTTATATTGGATTGGGTTGGATTAAGCCAATACCTGACCCATTAATAGAATATAAGAATATAAACTAAAACAAATCTGAACAGATAGGACAGTCAAGACATTGAATTGGATCGGTTCAGAATGGTCCAAAATGTTCATTGGATTGGATTGGACCTGGTCCATTTGTAATGGACTCACATTGAACTGGATTGGATTGGACCAAATCTAGTCCAAATGGCACCGCTAAATGACCCTAAAAATAATTTTATTCAACTTGAATATATGATTTTCTTTGGGAAGAGTGCAAACAAATATGTGTAGTGCTATACAGTATTTCTAAACCTTCTATTTGCACTTTTCCCAAACCTTAAGCTGTGTTTGGTTGCGGTGCAAATTTATTTGCACTAATACAAATGCATAGGAGTGCAAATGAAAAAAAATGCAATTTTTCATTTAATTTTGTCAGAATTTGAAACTCAAAACATTTGCACTGCCATAGTTTTGCAGCAGTGCAAATTTATTTGTATTGCAACCAAACACAGCCTTAGGCTCAGTTTGAAAGGAGTACAAATACAAATATATAAATTACAAAAGTTTATATTTTGTATGTATTTGTACTGTACATATTTGTATTTATAATTTTGTACTCCTTGCAAAATGAGCATTAGTTAATTACTACATTCCAACCAATTCAAATTGAATCATATCAATTCGGATTAGGGTGAATTTAGGGAGTTTTTTTTTTTTTTGGTTCAAAACCCATCCTTCAAAAAGTGATCCTTTGAAGCAGAATTTTAACCAAATTTGGCCTAAGCCATAGATATCTATGAAACCATTGGGATGAAACCAAGAAAACAATTATATATTTGGGTCCTCCAACCTAGATTATATAAGAATTTGGAAGCTTATTGTGGTAGTTGGAAGCAATGCTAGAAAAGACCTATGTAATGCACGGGCTGGTGTTAAGATGTCCATGTTACATTCAATTTTTTAACTGAATTGGTTGTGGGTGAACTTGGATAGTCCTATAATTATTTTGTACGTTTAAAATTCAGAAAAAATTGGAGCATTTAGAATATAAGGAGTCTGATGTGGATAATTGCATCTAGAATATAATATAGATAGATTGGAGCATTACTAAATTATGACAAATATATAGATGGAATGGAATTTGGAGTTCGAATACTAAATATACATTTTGATGTAGGCGCACATGATAGGCTCCGGATTGTGCCACGTGGCATCAGCAGATAGACTCCTGGCCATCCATCTCTAACTGCCTCCAACCACTCCATGGCAATGTCAATTATAAAAGGGGGTGCCCAATTCAAGGTAAATCCATCTTGTTCACTCTTGTTTTTTTGCATTTTTACTTTCGAGAAATCTCGTCTAAGCTCTTAAAGACTAAACTTTGAGCCCTTGTCTCATGTCTCGTTCGACTCCTCTTTAGCACCTGACTAACTTGATCGTCGAAATCTCCACCCCTAAGATAACACTCGAGGCCTTTGATGTATAATCTTCTCCTGCTCACAAGTTGGATTCATTGGCCTCGAACATCAATTAAATTACTTTATTGTCCTCAGCTCCATTCTTAAAAGCAACAATTTCAAAAACTAACTAGCTCATAACTGCAATATGTTGTTCTTCTCCATTTTTTAACTCGTTCAATAAACCCACCAATTGATGCATTTAGGAGAAGAAACATACGAGACACTGGTGAGGATAAAAGGAAGCAGAGAGGGGTGGGAGAAGGAATTGAAGAATAAAAAATGAATAAAAAGAAAGAAGGGGCAGAAAAGAGTACAATACATTATCATTATCATTAGGACCACTTCGGAAAATTGACAGAAGAGGCCCCTTGTTTAGTGACTTGTCGAGAATTTAAGCAATTGTCGGTCCACAGCCCCATACAACTTTGTAAAACGAGGTAAGAAGATAGTTTCTACAGTGTTTTATGGATGGGATGCTTCTAACATGCGCCTCCTGTGCAATGTGACACCTAACCACTTCTGTCGTATATAAGCCCTACTGACAGTACTAGTTAGTGTATATTGTAGTAAATACGTGCCCTTCGTAGTCCGGATCTATTGTCCATGAAAATTCTGTTCACGTTAATCATCGCAGTTATACATGGAGAATACCTCATCTTCGGCATAGTATTATGCAGGGGAGATGTTTCCGATTCACGGGGATAATATAGTATGAATAGGCATGTATAGAATTCTCATAAACAGGAGATTCGGAGTCATATGATAGAGCCATTGCCCATTGGTCGGCTCCTTGGGCTCCTGTTTGGTTGCCTTCATTTTAACCTTCAAATGGCTGGAAGAAACATATGGCCCCCCTCCCTTTCAACTATTTATTGATCTAGTGGGCATTCACATTTTAGTATAAAATCCAAATTGCCAATTGAGTTTCTCTTTTCATTTCCTTTTTTTTTTTTTTTCTGCCTGGGTTGTTTTATTACTTCTCTTAAACTCATTCAATTCAATGTGGAGTTTCAATGAATTCGTTGGTTTTCATGATCTCACCATTTATCAAAGGTATAGACAAATACTGGGTCCCCTTAATTAATTCTAACTTAATCAAAGATGCAACCCATTTGATCCCCTCAATTTAATTTTGCACTAATCTGCCAAGGCATGGAAAAAAGTTAATTACGTGGGTGAATCAATTAGTAGTTCAAATTAATTTCAAAGGAAGCAAATTGAGATGGTGTATTGTAAATTAAGGGTCCGTTTGATTTGTAATCGGATTTGAAATCAGAATTGGAATCAAAATTCTTCAGAATCAGAATCTGAATTATCTATTTTAATAATCAGTTTAGTTCAGACATGAATGAGAATGAAAATTAGAATCAGCAGGAGTAGCATTTCATTCCTAAGAGAAGGATAGAGAATATGTAGTCTTTTAAATGGGAAAATGCCATTCTAACAAAAATGAGAATAAAATTCTAGTTCTCTAAAATCAAACAGTTGGAATTGAAATAACCAAATAAAAAATTCTGATTCCAGACCCCTATTGCCGCAAACCAAACTGGACCTAAGACCCCATCAAGCGCATGAGATGAGAATCTGTTTTGTCCTTCCTCACCACCTCTCAATAACCCGACCCACACCCCAACTGTTTCTCTCTCTATGTATTATGTGTAGGGATTTGTGCCACGTCTAGAGCATAGAGACTTCACAAATAGTAAGTGGAGGCACAAACATGGAGCCAACAGCATCATTTCTGATCATCAATGAAGGGGAACAGTGGGGTACTACACATGATAAACATGGATAGGCTAACCCACATACATATCCCATCCCATCAGGTACGAATCACACTTGTGGATCCAGCTCCATCATCCTTAATGAAGTGGGGTAGTGCTTTCCCAACATCGTACACTTGCTTCACTTGAGCATTAATTTACCCTGTTTAATTTTCTGGCCACTCTCGTACATTGCTTGAATCAGAGCCTCAATGCTCCAAATGAAAAATGATGAAATAATCAGACCCACCTCTCTTACCTTTTTCTTTTGATTACCAAGGATATAATCAATCAGTATTTGAACTATTTCTCTACTTTTCGGAGGCATTTGCTATAGGGATTTGGGCTATGTTTGGTTTCAAAAAGAAAGACAATATTATATGAGAAATGGGAAAAGTTTTGACTAATCACAATCCTAATGAATTTTGATGAAAATCTACCTAATTGATTTCTACTTTTATGATACCTGGCTGATTGGTTGTAAGTTTTTCTGGTGTCATAATCGAATCCATATTATATATACCTTAATTAATAATTTTCACTCAACTTTCTGTTTTTCTCTTGTCTTCTATCAAACCAAACACAGTTTTAAAGTAAAATTGTGAGTGAATAAGGGGTAGGGAGGTACTACTCTTGATAAAACTTTACCTACCCCACCCTAAGAATATGGGAAAGTGAAACATACATCAGCACAACTACTGATGATACGTACTACTACTGCAAAGGCAATGGAAATATGGAATTAACAGTTAAGCCGAACTATGTACAGTGAGTGACTGTGTCTGCCATGGAATGGAGCAAGATTTTATGTTCTTTGTTACGTTGTATCTAATCACAATCTCCAATCAAATCGGATTGCGATGACATCTACATTGCATTCACAAAAGAAGCCATCAGAGTGCAAAAGCAGCTTGGGAATCAGAGTTTTAGGCTTGCTTTGGAAGGACTATTATATTTTGTATTATTTATATTTTATATATTTGTATTTGTATTTTTTTTTAAACTAAGTTTGAAAGGAGTATAAATACAAATATATAGAAAGATTTTGTACTATTTTGTATATATTTATACTGTATATATTTGTAGGGGTGTCAATGAACCGATTTTGGGTTGGACACCATCCGAATTAGAAGTAATATGGACGGATCAGACGGTCCTAAAAAATGATATGGACGCGGACCGGTCCGAACATAAATCGTCCATTCATAGAATGGACCGAAAGTGGACAAAGCCACTAGTTCGAATGGTCCGTTCATTTTCGTAAGCGTCAAACATAGAAACTTTCAAAGAGTCGAAGCTCGAAGGTTAGGGTTCAGCGCCTCTGCACCTCCATCGTTCCATCCTCAGTATCACCGGCAGACGGCGGTATTTCGTTTGAAGCTTTGGACGAACTCCGGCCGTATTTCCCTTTCTCCGTCGATCTTCCTTTTACCCTCTCACTTTCTCCAACAACAGAGCTTCTTCTTCTCTCAGCGCCTCCTCACCTTCTCTAGTGACAGCAGTACAACACTCTCTCTTCTCTCAATGCCCTCTCACTTTCTCCAGCGGCAACAACACTCCCTCTTCACTCAGGCAATCATATTTTGGTGATTTTTTTCTCTTGCATCTTGCTCTCAAGTGATAGTCTCATCTGACCTCTACGATTTGTTCATTGAGGTATCCTTTGTCATTAGAACCTAGCACAGAGTTTGGTAGATACTCTCCTAATTTTAATTGTAGACAACAATACATGGTTCTGTATGAATATTTATTTGCTATAGTCTGAATATTTCTTGGAATATCTTAAATATTTATGTTTGAATATTCAATGGTTCTGTTTGGATATTTCTTGGAATGCCAATGGTTCTGTTTGAATATTTCTTGAATATTTGTTTGCTACAGAGTTTGGTAGAACCTAGCACAGAGTTTGCTACAGTCTGAATATTTGTTTGCTACAGCTCGAGATTTGAATTTTGAATTTCTAATTTTGTGCCATTAAATATTTTTATCATAAATATAACCTTGCAATTGATGAGATTTGAACTTAAGTCACCCAAACGCAACCCAAATAAATAATAGTATATTTATGTTTAACTAAAAATTAAAAATAATAATCTTCAAAATCAATATTTTATAAACATTAGCAGAATGGATAAATCTATCAAATGTCATATTTATGTATCTTATAAATTCTAATAGATTTGATATATTTTTAAATTAAAATTAAATATTTTTTTCCTTGGGGAAAATTCATGCTATCGGAAAGACATGATACTGGAAGGGCTTTGACCAATCAAACTCGCCCATGAATTTTGATAAATATCATCTGATTGGATACCAGTTTTATGATATTGGTTGATTGGTGATTTGGTTTTAGGTTTCTTTTTTTAGGTATCATAGTTGAACAATCCAATAAGACAGTGGATTGGACCAGTCCAATCCGGTCTAAGTTGAACAGTCCAATAAGACAATGGATTGGACCAGTCCAATCCGGTCCAAGTTGAACAGTCCGGTAAGACAGTGGATTGGACCAGTCCAATCCGGTCCAGATTGATTAGTCCAATAAGGCAATAGATTGGACCAATCCAATCCGGTCCAGTTTACTAGGTAATATCATCCTCATCGCAGCACTCGTCATCTTCATCATCAGTATCTTCATAATCTGCACCACACTAACCCACCTACTTTATATTTTAACCTTAGGTACTCATTAAACTATGAGCCCTTTAATCATCTCTTGCAAGTTCAACCTGTCACAGTGTCACTTACTTTCCCAAGATTCAGAATTGTTTGTCTATGCTTTGCTGCCAACAAACAATGACATTTCCTTGATTTACTCTTGTATTAAATATGCTATATATAGAGAGAGATATATTACAAACCCAAGAAAGAAAACAATGAGATTTATTGGATTGGTAATTAGGATGCTCAACACTCTTTATTTATTTATTTTTTTACAATTACATTTGACAGTCTAAAAGGGTAACTTAAAAATTAAGTTCAATTGAAAAAAAAATCAGACGTACAAAAACAATTTGGTGAGCCTCATTTAATAAAGCATGAGCGAAAAAGTGCTTTTGTGAGAAGTGGATATTAAACATGCATGGTTGTGAAATTGGGACCTCATTTATTGATTTAGAGGAGGCAACTGAATTGAAAGAAAAAGTATTGTAGGTAAAAAGGAAGGGGCCATGCTTGGAAGTTGAAACTCTTTCCAGTTTCCACCATGAGTGTTGACTGGTGACTGATGCAGACACTTGATGGAGTGTATGCTATGTTAGTTAATCTTTGAGAGACAACCCAAATTAATTATATATATTGTGGTCCAAAACTCTTGCTTTTTTGGCATACTTATTACTGGCAGATTATGAGGAAGGTCAATGTCCTAGGCTCAAGCTGCCAAGAGAGTGCAGACTGATCTTACTTAATTTGTGGCATACTTAGTACTTATTACTTTGAGAGACTCTCATGCTATGATTTATTTATTGTTTAAGTAGAAAACTAGAAATTACTGTATGTACTATGACTTTATATTTGCTTTATCTTACTTAATTAATGGGAAACAAATCAATACCATTTAGATTGGATTGGACTAGTCCAATTTGGTCCAGGTTGGAAAGTCCAATAGTACAGTGGATTGGATATTTGGATTGAAGTTCTCTTAATCTTTTTTTTCCCTGTGACATGCTCTCTCTGTTCTGAGTTTGAGAATCCTAGTGATATTTCCAATTTTCTCATATGAGATTTCGTTTCAGTTTGAAAATGCATCAATTTATTTAGTGGGCCAAGCATTTACTTTTTACATGAAATTTGTATTGTAGTCTTGTTATGAGTGGTGGAGCTTACAAATCTTGATTCTCTTGTTAAAATTTCTATGCATATTATCTGAAATAAGGTGACAGAACTGCATGAGCTGAAGTAATATAACGGATATGCTTCTGTGTGCCTTGTCTTAAATGTTTAAAGATTTAGTTTTCTGTATGCAAAGTATTAGTTACTTTGCTACTGTCCCAAACAACCAGCACCACTGGCATGCCTGAGAGGCTGAGAGTGGGTTTATGGGACGAATCAAAAGGTTTTTGACTCCAAACACTAGATGGTGGGGGAGTTAATGTGCTACATCTTTGTCTCCTGTATCATTAAAATGTTTTGTCTTCCATTTATCATACATGGTAGCTGTTCACAATTTAATGTCTCTCCGAGCATAGCTTGATAACATTTATATTGGATCTCATGAGAAAAATTCTGATCAATATCCACCCCTTCTTCCCCTGTGATTGGTATTCGTGCTTCTAGCCTTGTTGTGTAGCCCCAAGTCGAACAATGATTTTTTGTTCATTCTATCTTTACCCTTGCTATGGTGCAAATTCCATTTCATTGCCTTCCAAAGTTATGTGCTGAATAACCATTAGGAATTCTGCTCTCAATATTGCCTTATAGACAACTCTACAAACAGTGAATTGTTTCTACCATTTTCTAATGTGTCTAATTGAAGGAAAGATAGTGAATCAACACCTTTTTTATTTTTCTGCTTTCTGGAGCAGCTAGATGCTGCAATTTTATCATATTTAAGGGGCTGGACAATCACAGCCCATAGGTGAAAACTTCTTACCTACCTCACTACCTGGGCCAAGTAAGAGAAAGCAAAAGACCATTTATCAGAACCAGATCAGAAGTCAAGTAAAATCAATCAGAAAGCTCACTAGATCACACTCTTGTTTTAACTTTGAAAGCTACATTAATTTGTTATGTAATGCATGTTTGTAACCTAACAAATTTGCTATTCTCAGGTATTTGCTCAACCTCTATTCAGGTTTGTGGAAAACCGGTGCATCACCCACTGACTGGCAAATGGATCCATAACATCGGAACATGTCGTAAGAATTCCTTTAATGGAAAATACTACATCAACTTCTTTCGGGTGGTTTGGAGAATGGTTTATGTGGTTTCAGAATTTTTATTCTCTGGTTGCAGCTGTTCATCCATCCTCTTGATGGTACTTGATCAAATGGCTAAGTTGGTGAAGTCCACCAAGTGTTGCACCAGGAATATGGTCCTGCTAATATGAACAATTTCTTTAGGAAATGATATTTTTTTTGGTGTTTGATTGCAGATGGAGATGGAAACCATTTTGTTTATTTTCTGAGGAATTAGGGAAATAGTTAATTCCTTATTGAGTATTATTTTCGGAGGAAAACATTTTGTTTCCCTTCATCATTTTAGTTGTAACCAAAACTGGAATAGTGTAACTCATTGTTTGCTGATTCAGAAAGGAGAATTTTCTCAGTGAAGTAATTCACAATCATCTTCTACTCGTTGAAATTGATTCTGAATCAGCACATGTATCTATTTAAGTGTTTTTTAATTACCACTATTTACTATCAAATTCTAGTTTTTATTATCTTTTTGAATGATAGTGTGTAGTGTCCGCCAAAACTACATTCACATAACCATACATCAATTATTCATATGCATGTATGATACATTCTTATGATTCAGAACTTACCAAATGTATGGCCCTTGGTAAAGTAGAATAGCAAAATAGGATTCATGTGGTGGATGGCATTTATCTGGTATAATGTTTAGTTTTAATTGTTTGAACATTTTCATTATATTATGATTTACAGTTTTTCATTTAGTGTTTTCAAATTCCATTTTGCACCTGGAGTCAATAAATCGACCAGTCATTCTCTGGAGTAGATTATTGGCCCTTGCTTCATGCTTGCCATTGACAACATTTTGGATCTTTTTGTTCCTTCCTATAAGAAGCTTGCTTTCCATTAAAGGGTTCTCCTCATCATATCATTCATTAACAAATTTCATTTTACTTGTTTTTGGATCTATAATGTGGCTTTGGCCCCCATTGGGGATATTGCTAGACCTGTAACTAGCAAGTTAGTGTTTTTGGATCTATAATGTGGCTTTGGCCCCCATTGAGGATATTGCTAGACCTGTAACTAGCAGGTTAGTGTTAGTAGGAACTCAGGTGGGGATATTGCAGGGTGCACATCAGGTCCACTGGCCATACCATGGAGAGCCTGCAATTCTGCAGGGTCAATCCCATGCTTCCATTTGGGAGTGATGCCCAGTGATCACCTCAAAGGAATTGTTTTTCAATCTTTAATATGCTGGAAGACCTTTCATTCAATCTTTAATATGCCCAGTGACCACCTCAAAATGTTAGGAAAGGATAAGAAAATGAGGGCATTTGAGTGAAGTTGTAATGTCAGTTGAAGAAAATTCGTATTTCATTTAATTTATAAAGTTTCATTTAATTTGGATTGGATTGGGTCCAATCTGGTTCATTTTCATTTCAATTGGACTGGATTGGATTCGGTTTGTATGGGGTTTTGAACCGGAATAGGTCCAGTCCATTTGTAAATGGACCAATGTTGGACTGGATCGGATTGGACCAAATCCAGTCCAATTGACAGCTCTACATATTTGTATTTCTTACTAACTGAGCCTTAAGGATTTTCTGAATTGAAGTTTTTTTTTTTTTTGGTGAAACTTTTCAGTTATTCGACTCCAATTAAAAGAGTAAGCTCCATAGCTGGAATTCTGTATGTAGGAGTGTGCAACTGATGTAAAACCATTGCCATCTCCTCGGACATTCAGAGGCTCGACCACCGTGGAGTCCATTGGCTTACACATAGAATAAACCAATTCTTCATTCCATATTTTTTTGGCTCAGTTTGGAAAGAGGGGGTTTCCTTTTTCTGGATTTTGAGAGGGGGGAAAGTTGGTCAGTGGGATTTTGATTCCCATTGACCAAGAATTTCATGTTCTTTTTTCAGAATTCCATGTTATTTTTCTGGTCTCCTAGGTGGGTAAATAACTTTCCCAAGGAGATTGTCAACATTTGAATGGGACAAAAATGCCCATTGTAATAATGTATTTTTATGACTAAAATGGCCATTACCTTATTTAAATGAAAAATAAAAGAACATAGGTAAATGCACTTACCTGGATAGGTCTTTCCTAGGAAATACTTATCTGGGTAAATACATTTATCTGGATATGTAACTTACCGAAAAAAGTGAACAGGGCCAAAGAGTAAATACAAAAACATAGAGAATGCAAAGCCTTGCATTTTTGTTTTTCTAAAGCTGTATTTATACTGTACATATTTGTATTTACAGTCTTTCCAAAACTCAGTTTAGAAAGAACATAAATACAAATATGTACCATACATGATAATCCAAAATAAGATCTATTGTCAATGCTGGTTCTCTTATAACTGGGCTCTTATATGATGCAATTGATGAAAGACCTCAACGTCCCTTATGCCCCAATCCACCTAGCCAATAGGCCCAATACATGGAGATCCATATTCCAGAGTTTAGTTCTCAATAGTAATGGCAGACCTAATAATTCTATTCAGTTCTCCACTTACATGAGGAAGGCATTTCCCACGTTGCCCTTGCAGGTCTGCATGCTTTGTGGGCTTCAATTTCCAAATAAAGCCCATCACCATTGTTGGTCTCAGATTCTCAGGTCTCAGCTATGTGGGCGTCTTCTCAGTTGACTTGTGAGTTGTGACCCATTGCAGAGGATCCGGATCCACCATCACTAATTATAATTTAGAAAGAATGTACATAAAAAGAATACTCAGTCTCAACTCTCAGAACATCCATCAGTGATATATTGGTTTGGGTGCAGTTAATCTCAAATAGGCTGACCACTTAAAGCCGGGTCTTAATCCTCTATGGCCTATGCATTTCATTATGTTTGCAGCTCAAGAGGGAACCTCATAGCAACTCTAAGGGTCTCATTTGCTTTACAGTTGGAATCAGAATTGGAATCGAAATCAGATAGAAATGGTCTATTCCATTAATCCTTTTGGTTCAAATGGGAATCGAAATTAATTGGAATAGATTCCTATTCTCAAAGTAGGAGGGGATACCATTTTACTAAGAATGGGAATGAAATTTTGATTCCACCCAAAAGCAAACAGTTGGAATCAAATAGACCATTAATTCTAATTCCAATTCCAATTCCAAAACCCTGTTTTTTACAAACTAAACAGGCCCTAAATCTCTAAGAGGATGCACTCATTGTAAGGTTAGTACCTGTTCAGCTGTTCTAAACTCTCTAATTTTGAAGAGGATTGTGGGGAGGGCTGTCAATGGACAGATATTGGTCCAAACCCAATCTGGTCTTACATAGGTCCATTATAGATGGACCAGGTCCAATCCAACCCAATAAATATTTTGGACTGGATTGGCCCAATCTGATGTCTATTGGGCAGTTCAACCTATTCAAATTGGTTTTAATTTATATTGTGACCAACCCAAGCCTGGTCCATTAATACCCTCACTCTTTTCTTCTGTCAATGGGCATTGTTTCAACCCAACCCACTCTCCATTATAGATGAACTAAGTCCAATCCAATCCAATAAATACTTTGGACAATTAAGTCTGAACTGATCAAATTCAATATGTCTTATTAGATTGTCCAACTCATTGAAATTGATTTTGATTTGAATGGAGTCCAACCCAAATCTGGTCCATTTACACCCCTAAGAGGAACCAAGTGGTAGTGGGAAAATGGATATTTCAAATTTATAGCAGCACAAATCATCAACTCGAAAATTTGTAGCTAAAAAAGATCTAGTAGTCAGAATCCAATTGAGGATCTTTCACTTCATACTTAGTCTATGGTTGGTTTGATAAAAAACAAGAGAGAAACAAAAAGTTGGGAGAAAGTTCCTAAGTCTCAGTTTAAAAGTACAAATGCAATTATGTACAGTACAAATACATACAAAATACATAGTTTTGCATTCTACATATTTGTATTTGTACTCCTTCCAAACTGAGCCTAAGTTCACAAAATTTATTGAAAACTTTCCCTCGGCATTCTGTTTATCTCTTGTTTTCAATCAAATCAAATGCAACCTTAAGCTTCCTTAGAAAACAGTGTGTTTTCTTTTTCCTCGAGATTTCTTTTGGAATAAACTACAGACTCTAGTCCATTGTCCTTTCTTCATTTATATATAGTGTTTTCAGTTTTCTTCTTCATTTCCCAAACTTGATGCTGATGCATGCAATTGAACTTCAGTATATTTGTGGGGTTCTGTTGTTTGAGTGTTTGGGTTTAGACTTCAAAATTCTAAGACGAAAGAGGGAAAGGGGTAGGAGAGAGAGTATATATGTCTCCATCACTTGCACTACTCTAGCTGGGTCGTTGATCAGGCCATCCTTGCTATGGAAGAAGGGCTTGTTCCATTATATTTGAGAGCGGGATCTAGGAAAGGAGTTGAACATGAGATCGATAAGATCCCAGAAACTCATCATCGTCATCATCCATGCCTTATCCCAACTATATGGAGTCGGTTACATGAATCATGTTTCTCCAACCTATTTCATTTAAAGCCATATCCACTGTTAAATTATAAATGTTCAAATCATTTTTTACTACTTTTACCCATGTCTTTTTTTGGCCTACCCCGAGCTCTTTTTAGCTCCTTCAATGCATTACAAGTCACTTTGTCTAGACCATCTTAAGCTGCATTTGACATTCCTTATTTTAAGGACTTATCTCCTTATTGTAGTTAAAATGCTCATGAACACTGATTTTTTAATGGCAAAAAGGAGATAGGTTCTTAAAATAAGGAATGCCAATTGCAGCCTTAGTCTATTCTTTCTCATTTTATTCCCTACTGTAGTTATTTCCTACCCTCCTATGAATGACATAATTCTTAATATTATCCTTTCTAGTTTTTCCATTCATCCATCCTAGGCCATGTTTGGGAGTGCTTAAAAATAAGTGCTTATTTGGGTTGGGACCACACCATTGAGCACTTATTGGTGTTTTGGAAATAAACCCAGAATAAGTACTTAAATAATAATCACTTATTAAATGTTTTCTCTCAAAATTGTCCCTAGTCAATTTTTAGAATACCGGTTACACCCTTTAAATGTAAAACGTTGGGCTTCTTCTACTTCTCCATTGTCGCAGTTAGGGGTGGCCACGAGCCGAGCTCTTCATGAGGTACTCGAGTGAATATATATAATATATATAAACTTATAGAAAATAATATATATAATAAAAATATTATAATTTTTAATTTTTTAAATATCAAATAAAATATATTTTTATATATAATTTTTTATTTTTATAATTTTTTTTCTCAAATTGAGCTCGAGCTTACGAGTTCTTGACTCGAGTCAAGCTCGAGCTTAAGGTTCTAGCTTGAATTAAGCTTGAGCCTTGTACTACTTTGGCAAGCCAAGCTCGAGCCTCGTACTATTCGACTCGCCTTGGCTCGAATCCACCCCTACTTGCAGCTATGGATCATGGTTTCGATCAAGAATGCAGAAAAAGCTTCTGCAACCAAATTGTGGCCGCCGATGAGAATCTATCGTCCTTACTAGGGGTATAAACGGATCGAATTCGAATCGGATCAAACAATATTCGAATTCGATTAGAAAACCCGATATCCGAATTCGATTCGATATCGACGGATATTGAAAATTAATATCCGAATTCAAATCCGATTAAATATGCGAATATCCGATTCGATTCGAATTCGATTAATTAATTATTTTAGATAATTAATAAATATTTTATTGATATAAAGTATATAAATATATAAATTATTTATATAACTTAACTATTATATATATTATATATTATATATAAGAATTAAATAATCAGTCGAATTCAGATATTTATCGAATCGAATCAGGTCATATCCAAATTCGAATCCGATTAACTATCCGGTAAGAATAAAATATCTAAATTCGATCGATTAGATATTCAAATTATCCAAATTTAATTTGATTATGTCGAATATTGAATTCAAAATTAAATTTTCGAATACCATTAACACCCCTAGTCATTGGCCGCTTGTGAGATTATCAAAACTCCCTTTTATGTGTAATTGCAACAATATTTTAGGACTATTGATTGGAGTTCCAACGCATGGTTGTGGAAGCCAATAGCTTTTTCAACAATGGTCTTTTTTAGGGCTGGTGACGTCTGGTATGGTTGTAGAATCCAATAACCTCTCCAACTCCGGTGCGGACTTGTCTGAGTTTAGTGGGGGTGAGGTGTACCTGTACATTCCTTTGCAGTCTGGAGGTTGGGGTCACGGAATATTCGTTGATGATGGCCAACGGTATATCTCCAACAGGGGGTGTCAGCCTAAGGTTTTTAATTGCGAAAACTTTTGTGAAGGAAGTCAGTAGAAGATTTGGAGAGAGAGACACCCCATATGGTATAATTTCAAAATTTAAAGGAAAATGAAGGACAAAAGAGTTACAAGCACTTATTTATGTGCTTATTGAAGGAAAAATATCATCAAACGCCCAATACTAAATAAGTATTTATTTTAATTGTCAAATGTAAATAAATACTTATTCGAATAAATACTTATTTTTAAAAAATAAAAGTACTCCAAAACATCACATTCATTCTCATCCACCCATCTAATTTTTCCACTTATCCATATTAATGAAAGCTAATGTTGAAGATTTTTTGTGAGAAGGATTTTTTCGTAAAATTCCTAAGTCATCAGTAGCACCTCGGCGATAATCCCCTTAACTTTGGATTAAAATGGAGAGTGACATGTAGGGCTGTTCACGGGTTGGGTTGAGTCGGGTTACTGAGAAGACCCGACTAGATCCTTTGATTTTTTTCTTTAAACTTTTCCAAAAAATTTATTGTCCAGTTGTCTTACAATACTTGCCATTAATGTCAATCCTAACTAGAAGACTAGAAATTAAGTTAGGTTATAACTAGGATAGAGACAACTTAGTTAAGTAGGAACTAAGTAGGTTGTAACTATTAACTAGGAACTAACTACTAAGTCGGTTCGGTTCGGATCGGTTTTGATTTTTACACATGAAAACCGAAACCGACCCGAACCATCGATTTATGATTTTTTACAACCCGAAACTGACCGCTATTGAAGAAAACCTGACCGACTCGAGTTGGATCGGTCCGGGTTGATCGGTTTGGTCCGATTGGGTCTTCTTATGAACAGCTGACATGTTTTGAAGATTTGAAAAATAGTTAAAGATCAAAAAAGTCTTTTGGCCAATTAACGATAAGACCCAACGAAAGTGAATTCTAAATTTTTGTGAGAAACGTAAGGGTACTTTATGGGTTCAACTATGATAGGTAGGTTTTGATTGGTCAAAATTCCTTCATACCACGTCTTTCCCGCATCATAAATAATTTCACATGAAACAACTGCGATCCGTAGTTATCTATTCGAATTCCCGCGAGTTCACATCGGCGCCCCACATACACATCTCAGCGTCCATTGGGAGCATCTCCCCTAATTAGATGTCAGTGGATTGTGGGGCGCAGATGAGAACTCGGTTCCCGCGGCATCTATTCGAGATGGTCAGAGTCCCTATGTTTTCAAAAACTCAAAAAGAATTCCCTCTCTAGTCTCCGACTCTCTGCTTCCAAATCTGAATCGCTCTCTGTCTCACTCTGGTTCTTCTTCTTTCCACTTTCTTAGGGAGTCAGGGGAAAACCCTAGTTTTAAACTCAGCCAGGCACGACCATGACTGGGGTCCTTCCCAACTCTGCCGGAAGGGAACTATCCAACCCTCCCTCCGATGGTATTTCGAACCTTCGCTTTTCCAACCACAGCGACAATCTGCTCGTTTCTTCATGGGATAGAGTACTTGTTTCTCTTTCTCAAAGAATAAAATAAAAGTTAGATCGTTTTTTCTTACTGGCTTGTCTCATTTCGTGTTTTTAATATGGTTGTCTGTTTCAATTGGCTAGACTGTTCGATTATATGATGCGAGCGCAAATGTTTTGAGGGGAGAGTTTTTCCACGGTGGTCCAGTTCTAGATTGCTGTTTCCACGATGACTCTTCGGGTTTTAGCGCCTGTGTAGATAACACTGTCAGGAGGTAAGTGAGAATTTATCATTCTGGTTTGAGCTGAGGTTGGAGCTTCGTACCATAAAAACTGCAATTTCGCAATTGTCAATTGGTTTTACAATGCTTCCTTTTGTTTTCACGGGAAAGCGGGTCCAGTGCCAGTTTTTAGTCGGTGAATACAGGGTTTGATCCCACGTTCTTGGAATGAAATTCCACAGATTTACAACTTCACTAGTTGCAACCTACAAGTGGAAGCTACTTATTGATTGTTATTTTTTTCTCATGCATTCTGCAAAGAATCTCATCCTTTCTATGTGTCTTTTTGAGATATACTGTCATAACCGCAGCCTTAACTCATCCAGCTAAAGAACAGCAAAGTGGAGATGGAAGTTGTAAACAGAATTAGTTAGAGTTTGTTTCAAGCCATTAAAGATTAGTTGAGTTGTAACAGATTTTCCCTCTCAAATTGTGTGTAAAACCCAATTGATATAATCGATTGAAGAAGAAATAACAGTTTCAAGAATTCAGATCTCTCTCTCTCTCTCCCCCTCTCGTGGTTCTGGGTCATACCTAGAGAGCTCATATTAACTCTAGGTGTATCCCAGGAATTTCTTTGTTACAATTCCGGTTGTAACATATTACATATACCCCATTAGGTTTTGTGTGAATTAATGTTAGGATGTGTTCTGATTGGGTTTCAGAGAACTGAAATCAATATTATGCATGTACCTGCTTTCTAACTGGTATAACAAGAAATTAGTTTAGATGTTGATTGGTTCAATGTCTAATGTCAGTGCAATGCGTGTTGGTGAAAGTAAAATCAAAACTGATTTTTATTAAGGTATCCCTCTAAGAGGCTAATTATGTTGCTGGAAAGAGATTTTCTTATTTACTAGAAATTATTAGTCACAAGTATTTGTTATGAAAGAAATTTTGTTCTTGTATATATGTTTTCCGTGTCGGCCTCATATTTTTCCTTTTACTGCTTTCATTTGCAGGTAACATAACCTCAAAACAGTAGCATTTGCTTCCTACAAAAAAACAAACCCCATTTTTTAATACAGTAACCCTCTAATAGACTAATTATGTTGCTGGAAAGGGATTTTGTTATTTACTAGAGATTGTTAATCATACATAATTGTTATTGAAGGAAAATTGTTCTTAATATTTTTTTTCTGTGTATAATTCATATTTTTCTTTTGCTGCTTTCATTTGCAGATAATATAACCTCAAAACAGTACTATTTGGCTATTTGCTTCCTACAGAAAACCAATCCATCATTTTAAGAAAATTATCATCCTTTTCCTCTTCAAGACAATCATATTCAGTGAAAGTGGAAGATACATTAGATAAAGAACCTTAATTTTTCAGGGCCAATAAAATCACAAACTACTAGATAAGGGACCAAAAACAGTTCAAGTTGCTAGCAAGTGGACTAACTTAAGGGAGGGTGAGGGACAGGAAGGGTGGAATGGGTGGAAGCATAAGACAATGGTGGACTTGGTGCGAATTGGATGGTGTTGCATGGACTCTCCTAAATGGATGAAGTATCCATGTAGGGCACATGTGATTCTGAGTTCTGACATAGTTGATTTTTGATGAATTCTTTTGGACATCTTCTTTTTTCTCCTTGCCCATTTGACATAAATGAACAGCTAATGTACTGAAAATGTACATGATGTATGTTTTTGTTTTCTTTTTCTCTATGCTTAGGTGATATAAATGAATAGTTAATTTTCATGATGAATGTCATTTTATCTATAACATGTTCTGGAGGGCAACCATAAGCTTCTAGACCATTTTTGTGGTTATAAACTATAAGAATGCAAAACATATGGAATAATTACCAATGTTTTAAAACGTGGAGGCGTGATGCGAGGCGTTCCACTACCTAGAGGCATGAGGTGTAGTTTAGAACGCAAGAGGCATAAACCTCCCGAACACAAGGAGGTTAGGCCTCCTTAAGAGGAGGGGGGTTAGGAGGAGGATGAAGAGGAAGGGGGGATCTCATTTTTTCTTTATTTTTAATAAAAATCTTTTATATTAAGAAGAATAAAGATGCATAACATTAGTTGAAAGGGGGGGGGGGGTCGCCCCCCAGCCGAAGGGGTAGGGGGCAAACCACTTTCTTTCCCCTTATCTTTTCTTCCCTTCCCTTTCCTTTCCTTTCCTTCTTTTTTCTTTTTTTTTTTGTCTTTTTATATCAGATGTGCATGAGGCGCATGAGGTGTGCGCCTCTAGCACGCCTCATGAAAAAAGCGCAAGAGGCGTTCGCCTCAGAGGTGTCAGCGCCTCTAGCATACGCCTCAAGGCGTTTTGGGAGTGCCTCACCTGGAGGCGCGCCTCTAGGCGTACGCCTCCCCCACCTTTTAAAACACTGGTGTATACATTTATGTAGAGTGCCCTTCAATCCATGTTTTTTTTTCATCTTGCCATGTCAGACTCTAGATATGTGTTGGATTGTGATTCTTGTGTCTGTGTGTCTAGAACCTGCAATTAGCAAAAGAAGAAACTTCTATCCTTTTCCTTTCTTTTTTCCTTTTCAATGGCAAAGACAAAGTTTAAATGAGATATGATCTCTCTATTAATCTTCTTTATTCTTTTAAATATCAAATTTCAAGAAACATAAAGGTTTAACTGATATTAGTAAGGGACCCTCTGATGCTCAATATGATATTTCTTAAGGGATTCTGTTACACTTTAATATTCAACTACTCCGTACTAAGCAACAATATTCTCTCGTGTTATATCCACATACACATATATCTATATCTACATATGCACACAAAATCTCTAAAAAATTGTCATTTAGTAGATGCTGGAGATTTCCAATTGTCCTAGATTGTAGGAATTATTCATTCATAAAATGTTCATTATAAGGTAGGTTACTGTATTTCACGTTCTCACACATATACATATATAATATACAAATATTTATGGAAAGTAGTCCCAGTTCAATTGAATTTCAGGAATTCTATCTTGAGTATACAAAGTTTTAACATAAGATGCCATACAGCAATTCCTCTTTACCTTGAGAAGTTCTTGCTTACACAAATTATCAGCATCCACCTCACAAAATTTTTTGGCAATTCCACATCATTTTCATGTTACACCATGCTGAATCATTTTTTCAAGTGATTCTATACATTCGAAGAAGGGCTCCTATGGCCAGAAGCTCATTATTCCTTGATAATCATTATGATACAGAAAACGTGTACTTGAAATTAGGCACTTCTTATATGTTCAATAACTTAATGTCTAATTTGTTTTGCATTGTTCAGTACTTCAGTGTTCCTTTCTTGTTTATACTTAGGTTGAATTAGTGAAGATAGCTTGTAAGTTTTGGTAACAATTTGCACTTTTTGGTGGCGTTTCAATGATTTTGGTTGGCATTGGCATCTCTCAGGTGATCTAAATTGTGAATAAAAAGGCATTTATTTCTGTAGTGCATTCTTATGTTTTTGTTCTTATACTTTTATTCCTTCCCTTTTCTTTTAGTTTTCATTATTAGCACCTTCTATCCAATATTCACTATTCTTCTCCTTCAAGGTAAGTCTCTCTATATACTGCTTATAAATTATGATTCCTTTATCCTGTATCATTTTATTCAATTTACAGAAGTTGATATTTGATTATTTCATCTCTTTTATTTGTCCTAGTTCATAACGTTCCTGTCTAGTTTAGGATTACATGTCAAATTTAAATTTTAATGATGCCAAAATAATGATGATGTTACAATCATTATTTTAGGTATGTTTTTAGCTCTGGCAAGGAGGATATTTTGGGAAGGCATGATGCTCCTGTTTGTTGTGTTGAATACTCTTATGCAGCAGGTTTGTACTTGTTTCATTGTGTTTAATCTGAACAAAAGAAGTATTCTTCTGCTTAGACATCCATGTGTGTAAGAATTTCTGATTGCATTGACATCATATACTCATGGGTCTTGTGAGTGTCAGTGCTTTTATCCTCAATATTCTCCATCAAAAGTTCTTTTCTGATATGTTTTCCTAGCCAGCTATGTGCAATCACCATAGTCAGAATCATCATCGTCATCCATGCCTTATCCCAACTATATGGGGTTGGCTGGCTACATGAGTCCTGTTTCACCAAATCTATTCTATTTAAAGTCATATCCACTGTTAAATTATTAGTGCTTAAATCATTTCTTACAACTTCTACCCATGTCCTTTTTGGTCTACTCGTAGCTCTTCTGGCCCATTCCACATGTAACAAATCACTATAATCAGAATTCTGAGTAAAATATTTGATGTGTTGTTCCTTGGTAAATGGGCTATTCTCTTTGCACCTATCTTGTTACAAGTGTTTTAAAAGTACAAGGGGCAGTTTGTGCTTGAGGTGTAAGGTGCAAGGCGAGGCACGTGACTTTTCAAAGCAAGGCACAAAAATACAAGAAAATGGTAAAAAAAGTAAAAAAAAATTTAAAAATTTAAAAAATTCAAAAAAATGCAAAAATTAAAAAAATACTAATCATAATATAAATAAAAATATAAAATTTAATTTTAAAATAAATATTTTAAAAAACCTATTATCTAAAATTAAAATGCATAAGCATAACATGTAAAGTGTATTCAAACAAAAATTTAAAAAGAAAATCAAACATATAAAACATGTAAAACACACAATTTCTTTTTTTCCTCAATTGCACTATTTCAAATAGTTAATGTGATGTAAAGCATCTTGCGTTTTTGATTCTATGAGCCACCTTTGTACCAAGCCTCTCAAGGCAAGCCCAAACAAATCCATGTTAAGGTCTTAAATTCTTAATCCTTACACAAAAATAAATGATTTTATAGTGTTAATTGCCTTTTAAGAAGGTTTTTTACTAGGATGAATGAATGAACAATATTAACAAATGATGACATCATTGTTGATGGTGATGATGAATGGATAATCCTTTCATGCAATCATTTTAATCATCTCCATCATTGCTACGGTTCCCTCCACTATTGACTACTTGCTTAGTGATGACAGCAATAAGTTTTCCTACCCACAGAGTAGGAATATGATTCAAAAAATTGACTGTCAAGGCAAAGTCAAATGTGGGAAGAACTAAGGGCCTGTTTGTTTGCTTTGAAGTCTTATATCTGAAAGTGCAATAATTACATTAAGAGGTATATTGGTATTGGTGAATTTTTCCTTCCTTTGAACTTTGAATGCAGAGAATGTTGTTCTGAATTCTGAATTCTGAAAATTATCAAATATCCATTTTGACCCCATATATGAGAGTTTTTGTTTGTCTTTTTGGGGGTATCATTGGAAAACAAGAAGTTGTATGATTACACTTTAAGAGATAAGAGACGAGGAAACGAACAACCATTTTTCTCTTAAAGTTAAAAGATTCTTCTTAAGAGATAAGAGTTTAAGAGGAAACGAACAGGCCCTAAGTCTATATTAGCTACCATTCAACAAGAGGCATGCATGACCAACAAGTGGAGGTAAAGATGTTGCTGGTTGATTAATTTTTTTATATGTTCTTTGGGACTGTATCCAGTTTACTGCTCTCAAGATCCCAGATAGCTGAGGGTATATGTTTTCTTATTTGCTAAGCATCTAAGTTCAGTAAGTATTCAAGTGTTAATTTAGAAATCAAGTCAAACTCTAAAGTGCCCAGGAATTGAGTAATTTGAAAATTGACTTATGAAAATTCTAGAGTTAAGCTGGGGGATTTGCTAACTAGTCAAAGATTAGAAAGCTCAAATTCTAATAGAATTAGGATTTGTTTTCAGCCCTCAATTAGGGTGCATGCATAGCCATGAAAGATGAGATCTTGGGGGTGATTTTCATATGAAGTGAATAATATTTTTTTTATTGGAAGCGGTTATGAAGTGAATAAATTTCATCATAATATGTTTATAATTCGTGATTTTAGGACAAGTCATCACTGGTAGTTGGGATAAAACACTGAAATGTTGGGATCCAAGAGGTGCAAGTGGGCAAGAGCGGGCACTTGTTGGGGCATACCCACAGCCTGAGCGTGTTTATTCTATATCTCTTGTTGGCCACCGTTTAGTGGTAGCAACTGCAGGAAGACATGTCAATGTGTATGATCTGCGGAATATGTCTCAACCAGAGCAAAAAAGGGAGTCATCACTGAAACATCAAACTAGATGTGTACGTTGTTATCCCAATGGAACAGGTAACCCATCTGAGCATTTCAATTTTTTATAGTATTTTATAATATCTGAAATTATTTTTTTTTTCTCGTGCTTTTGGTAGTTAGAAAGAATTCCTCTTCATGTTTGGCTTCTTGTTTTTGCCATGCTATTTCTTATTTCTTGATCCAGTTCATCATGTTCTGCATTAGAAGGTTTCGTTAGAGGTAGCTCAGTGTAATGTTCATAATATTTCTTATCTCTGATTTTGTAGCTTGTCAAAATCTTATGATTTATGATGTTGAACATATTGTGCAAAAAACTATTCAATTCATACTAATAAAGAAACAATATATCCAATTCATGGGATTTAGATAAAATTGACTAGGACCTAACCTAGTTTTGCATCTCATTTCTCTTTTTGAAAGAAATTTCATTTCAAAACTCTTACTAGACTGAAGCTGTATGTAGGGTATATAAAACCTATTTAAAGATATTTCCCAAGTTTATTTTTGATCAACATCTGAGTCAAAAGAATGCTTTTAGTTGATTGACTGTAAGGTTGAGCTTGATCATATCATCCTCATGGACCTCATTTAAGCCTTATCCCTACTATATGGGGTCGGCTGCATGAATCCTGTTTCGCAATTCCATTGTGTTTCGTGTCATATCCATTGTTAAATCATGACTGCTTAAATCATTTCTTGCTACTTCAATTGATGCCCTTTTTGGTCTGCCCCTAGCCCTTATAGTCCCTTTAACTTGCAACAGATTGCTTCTTCTTACAGGTACAGTAGATGTTGTTCTATGCACGTGACTGAACCATCTTAGTCTACTTTTTCTCATTCTATCACCTATTGGAGCTATTCATAGGTTCCTCCAGGTGACTTCATTTTCTGACCCTATACTTATTTCTGCCACATTCATTTTCTGAATATATTGTTTCTTGACTGCCCAACACTATGCTCCATACAGCATTACTAGTCTTACAACTGTTCTATAGAGTTTTCCTTTTAACTGGAGTGGTATTCTCTATCATGTAAGACCATGGATGCACCCCTCCATTATGTCCTTCCTGCTCTAATTCTATGGGCAACATCCTCCTTAATCTCTTCTTCTTATGTTCCAAACCAAGATAACAGAAGAGGTCATATTTGAGTTATCTATTAGTTTCCAATCCTAAGCTTACCCTGATTTGCACTCCTATAATAATGTTGTCTCTAAAGAGTTTGTCCATAAGCTTAAATTTGTATTTAATCCTTTGTTAGTTTCATCAATTAATACAATGCCATCAGCAAACAACAAGCACCATGGGACCTTTGAATATGCTTAATAAATACATCTATGATTAGTGCACATAAACAATGACTAGTGATGAGCCTTGGTGAAGATCCATCATAACTTTAAAATATGGTGTGTAAGGAATGCAAATTGAAAATGAGGTAAATTTTCTGTCTAAATTTTAGATTTTGATATACAATGCATATATGATCCATGATTGATTCGACTGAAATTTCTCTATGATTTTGGATATGATGTTTTTCAGAACAAGTTTGTTTCATATTCCAGTTATGCACTTTGTAATTATTTCAATTAAGTGCATAAAAATTAGCTTTGCTTGAGGCACTGGGAAATGTATTTCAATACCAGCAACCCAACATAACATGACCCTAAATCCAAGGGTGTTGGTGCAGTTAAAAAAAGGCAGGTAAGGTGAAGCAGTTCTGGTTGTTTTGTGCATGTCTTCCATATCTTGTATTCGGTTGACCCCAAATAGTTAGGTTAAGGCTGAGTTGAGTTGAGTTATGTCTTGTACTCATTGCTGAAAAGCCATTTTCTTGACTTGGGGCATTGTATGCAGGTTTTGCTCTTAGTTCAGTGGAAGGACGAGTTGCGATGGAGTTCTTCGATCTGTCTGAGGCTGGTCAAGCTAAGAAGTATGCCATTATCCTTGAGGAATTGTTTGTTACAGGATTAATAATATTGATGTTGAGTTCCCTTTTCCTGTTTACATGGGGCTTTACCCGACTTGTGTCTTTTAATCTGTTTGCACCACACAATTGGAGATCCCTTGCTCTCAAATACTGTTGTTCTTTTCTTTCTTTTAATTAATACAATGTGCAAGGAGATGCCACTTGTTTTAGGCATCACAATATGTTGCCGTTGGCTTTTGAATATATCTCTTAGCTGTCTTTAAAATGATCTAAGCTTAAGCACTTGTGCCAAGCTTCTACAAGGGCACTATTCACATGAAAATTTAAGCTTAATTTTACCCTAGCTTGCATTTTTCTCAAACTATTCTTTACTGTTTAATGATGGAAGTAAGCTCCTTGCAGATATGCTTTCAAGTGCCACCGAAAATCAGAGGCTGGTAGAGACACAGTCTATCCTGTCAATGCAATTGCATTCCATCCTGTGTAAGTCTTTCCCTTTCTCAGTGGGGGAACTATAGGACTGAGTGTAACGTAAGCGACTTGTCAAGATGGATTGTTGGAGAGATACAAGATCAAGAAGGATGACATGTAAATGGAAACCTAGAAGTAGCTTCAAAAACATGGAGAACATTTGATTGAGATGGTTCTGTTATGTGAATTGGATAGCACACCTACAATGGCTCTGAAAAGAGGGACAAAAGAATGTCTGATAAGAAATGATTTGAGCAGTTACAGATATATAAGCCGTAGATTGGATTAGCATATTGATACTCATCTTGGTATCAACTTGGTTAAGGCTTAGCCAAGTTAAGTTTATCTGATATTGTGAACCCTTTTTTGTGTTGGGGTGGGGGTGGGGTGGTTGGATAGTGTCCATCCAAGAATTAATATAGTTAACTGGGTCACTCATTGATTATTTGTTTGATGCTTACTAGTCTTGTCTCTTTGTGGAGGTAAAAATTCAATCCTAAAGGTAGGCGTTGCTTTCCCATTTCATTGAGTAATTGGTTCAAGACTCATTTTTTTGTCTATGCTTCCACATGTGGCAGCTACGGTACATTTGCCACTGGAGGTTGTGATGGATATGTCAATGTGTGGGATGGCAACAACAAGAAGAGGCTATATCAGGTAGTATTGCAGTTTTGAAGGCTTCCCTTCTCTCTTCACTTGTAAACTTGTACATGGCAAGGTTTTAAATTTTACTTTTGTGCAGTATACAAAATACCCTACAAGCATTGCAGCATTATCCTTCAGCAGAGATGGTCGTTTATTAGCTGTGGCCTCCAGTTATACATTTGAAGAAGGAGACAGGCCGTATGATACTGACCTAAAAGCCTTGCCACCCCCCCCCCCCCCCCCTCCCTGATATACAATCAAACACATGAGAGTATTCATTCAATTTGTGTATTTGCAGGCATGAACCGGATGCAATCTTTGTGCGCAGTATAAATGAAGTGGAGGTTAAGCCAAAACCCAGAGTGTGCCCTGCTCCTTAAATCAGAATATCGACCGTAAAAGTATACTACTATTATAGAGTATATTGATTGTTGTGGATAGCGACTTTAAAAATTATAAAGTCATGTCTTTATTCATTGCCGGTGAAACCTGCTGAATTCAAGCAGGAAATGAATTGTCTGAGTTTAACCATTTGATTTCAGTTTTCTAACGAGGATCCTATCAAATATAATTGATAGGGCACCTGAGTTGCTATATGTCATGTCAGGCAATTTGACTAATGGAATTTCTCTAGTTTGAACAAGTATCTATTTGACATTTTCAACTAATCACTGATTATTTATTCTTTTGAATAATTCTTCAATGCAAGCAAAACTATAAGGCTGTGTTTTGTTTGCGGTGTAAAACCTCATCGATGGAGTTTCACACCGAACGGTTTAAAACCTTTGAACCGTTGAGCTTCTGAAAACGTGATTATTGATGTAATATTATATTAAAGGTTTAAAGTATTGAAAGCACCAAGCATATCGGAAATGCAAATTTAATAGATGTATTGGGATACATTTTGGATAAACATGGATACAAATAAAAAATTAAGATGTGCATGGAAACATAAGAAAACATTATAGATATTTCAATAATTCTTAAAAATATCAATGACATTAAATATAGGGCCTAAATGAGCCATATATACGTAAAATCACATCCTCTAGAGATTTTTATGAAAAAAATGTCATAATCAACGTGGAAAAACACAAGGGTATTCTCTAATAAGGTTGTAACTACAAAATATAAGCTTAATAATTATTTAATGAAAAAATTTTTGTAATTTTTTAAATAATTATTTATTTCTTGTTCAAACAATTAATTTATTTTTTATTACAAAAGTCAAGAATATAAAATGTAACAGAAAAATAATTTTATGGATGTAGTAGATCATCCAAAGATTTACAATATGATAAACATTATGGTTAGATCACACCAAAAATTTGAGAAAATAAATAATCTACAATTACAAAAAAAATTAAAAATAAAAAATTTTAGTTTTACAAAAATAAATGTTTTTATACTAAATTTGAAAAAATAAATATTTTTATTCAAAAAATTACAAAAAATAAAAAATGAATATTTTAGAAATTTCAATAGATCTATGGATATGGTAGATCACCCATAGATCTATGACACAATTATTCTTTATGGGTAAGTTATGCCAAAAATATAAAATTTTATTTTATTTTTGTTATTTTTTTTAAAAGTTAAATAGATATATTTGAAACACAAATATATATAAGCATTTCCAAGCATAAAAAGACACAAAATATTGTAATATACTATCGAATAAATTGAAAAACGTATTTATTTTTGCAATTTCTTTTGTAAAAAGTTGAAAAAACCTTTAAAATCTTAAGTTTTGGAGGTTGTTTTTGGTTTTTTTTTTAAGATTTTAATTTTTACAATCCAAGAATGTCCTCAAATCTTCTTACAATCCAAAATATCTCTGTCTAGTTTATAAATTATGAGAAATTTGGTATTTATTGTAGCAAAAACATCCACCCTCGGTTTCAAAGACTGATCAGGCAACAACTTAAAATAAAGCCTTTATTAAAAAAGAATAGTCCATCGGTAGCAGTAGACAAGTCAAGGGAGGAAGTGAGTTCGATAGCTGCACAACCGGCTCCAATTTTGTTGAGTCGGCCCTCCCCCCTAGCACCAGAAATCCTCTCAGCCCCAAGGCCAAAAGGCTTCAAGACACCTGCATTAGAGACGTATGACGAGAACACCGACCCAAATGACCACGTCAACAGTTTCCAGGCCTTGATATTACTCGCTGGAGCAGATGAGCCAAGCTTGTGTATGGTGTTCTCAACAACGTTTAGAGGTACCACCAGGACAAGGTACAAAATCTTATAGATGGGCTTAGTCAAGAGCTAAACACAGTTCGTAGACCTATTCATTGCCTACTTCATCACAAGTAAGAAGTGCTTGAAATCTGCACAGAGCCTTCTGAACGTGATCTAATGGGAGAATGAGTCAATCCGTAGCTATATCAAGAGGTTTAATGCATAATGTCTACAAATTCCCAACCTCAACCGAGCTGTGTAGCTTAGTGCAGCCCATAAGGGAGTTCAACACGTCGAGTTTCGTTGGCACCTCGAGTTGAACCCTCCAAAGACAATGGAGAACTTCCTCGATGATGCTAATAAGTTCATTCAGGCAGAGGAAGCCCTTGGGTCCCAATTAGAAATACAACAAGGCAAGAAGAGGAAGTAGGAAGACGAAGGTACCAGTAGCATCAAGCACTGGCAATGTAAGAGCAAGTCACCAAAGCGAAGTAAATTATGAGAAATCTCAACCAAATCCTGAATACTTTCCAAAATATCTCTGGCCAGTTAATAAATTATGAGAAATCTAGTATTTATTGTAGCAAAAACATCCACCCCCAGTTTGAAAGACTGATTAGACAACAACTTAAAATAAAGCCTTTATCAGAAAATATCGGACGTCTTGGACTTCCTCTTTTTTGGTCAAGCAACAAACATGCCCAATTAACTTTTATTCTAGATAATATTGGAGCCAAATTAAATAGATGGAGAGCCTCAGCCATAAGCCAAGCGGGAAAACATGTCCTTATCCAATCAATCCTTCAGGCAACCCCCATCCATGCCATGTCACTTATCAAACTACCTAAAAAAACCATAGATCATATTGAGAAAATTTTTCGACATTTCTGGTGGGGTTCCTCTAATCAAACGTCTCATCCTTATCATTGGTGTGCTTAGCACAAATTAACTCTCCCAAAGAATGCAGGAGGATTAGGTTTTAAAAACCTAACCTTATTTAACCGAAGCCTGTTAAAGAAAGTAGTCTGAAATATATTAATGAACAACATAAATTCTGGGCTCAAATTTGAAAGTCAAAATACCTCAAGAATAGAAGCATGTTTCCTTCATCCACTCCTGCAAAAGGATCCATCTATTGGAAATCCATCAATCCAGAATTCCGGGAGTTAGCCTCTGAATGTGGTGCCCTGGTTAATACCAATTCAAATTTCCCTCTCTCTCATCAACCCTGGATTCAAACTAACCAATCCTTTTCCTGAATCCCCTTCCCTTTGGCCCCAAATGTTAGACACATGAATATTTCCCACCTACTCCATCAAGGCCAATGGAACACTACCCTTATTAACTCCTTGTTTTCCTCTAGAGAAGCTCAGTGCATCCAGGCAACCCCTATTTATTCAGACTCAAACCTAGTCACTTGGATTTGGCTTCCTCACTCCTTAGGTAAATTTACAACTAAAAGAAATTATCAAAATAAATCTCTGGGCTTCAGTCCAATCTTTCTCAAGAGCTCGAGTTCTGTCTTAAACACATTTGGAAATTAGATACAGCTCCAAGATTCATGTTGTTCTTATGGAGAGAGTTATCAATGATTATGTTCCAGTCAAAGAAAAGCTTAGTATCGAGGATAACCAAAAGATCTGTATCTTCTGTGAAACTGACTTGGAATCGCTTACCCACCTATTCTTGAACTGCTCTTATACTCAAGTAGTACTTTTCGGTAATCCCAGGAATATCAATTTCACAAATAGTTTTCAAGAATCTTGGGTAATCAGCATTCATAATCTTTTTCAGCATGTACATGACAATCATTTAGCTAAAAAGATCTTGACTTGGTTGGCAATCACGTTGTACTTTATTTGGTTTGCTAGAAACGAAAAATATTTTAGAGGAAAACTAATTCAACCTTCAACTCTCTTACAGTATATAAACCAAATTTACAATTGCCCCACATCCCCCCAAGCGCCTGTTTCTGTTATTAATTCTGCATCAAATTTCAATAAACACACTCTCACGATTGCACATGATACAGAGCTTATTGTCTTTATTGATGCAGGAAAATTAGCTAACTTCTTATACAGTTTTGGATGTAGAGTTCTGTCCCCAAACTTAACCTACTTAAAAATTATAGGTGGCCGAACTAAAACTGTAGCATCTGTAATACAAGCTGAAATGCCATTATGCAGGTGCTTGAAAATTTTTCTTCTTGGAGTTGTTAGAAAGTCTATATTATATCAAATGCTAAACAAGTGGTGGATGTGCTTCAACGACATTCAGAAGTTCCTGGATCTGCCTCTGGCTTTTGAATAGGATTAGGGAGCTTTCTGTTCGAAGGACTTTTGTAAATTTTTTTTTTGTATCTCGAAACTTTAATGTTCCTGCCCACAAGGTATCCCATCTAGCAAAAACTCGTGATCTGGATTTTTTTTATTCTCCCTCCTATCCGAATGGGATGCCTAGGGCAGATGACTTTGTAAATATTTCTTTAGTTTAATGATATGCTTCTTTTCAAAAAAAAAACCCCACCCAAAATTTATGACTTGTTTTCCAGGTTCCTTCTTACAGCTTACCTCAGATTTGAGCTTTTCATTCTCCTTGACAATGGAACCATATTCAGAGGAGAAAGAGTCGTAAGAAGATTTGAGGACATCGTAATCCCCCTCGAGTTGCTTAGTCTTCTAGCGAGCTTGCCTGTTTTGAAACCAAACGACGACCTGCCTCGGCTGTAGACAGGGCTTTTTGGCGAGCTGGGTCTTTCGCTCTGGCTCCAGCTTGTTTTCCACCTCGGAAGTTCTTCTCCAACAGGTTAACCTAGACATAAGAGATAAGACCCCGCCAATTATATACGTACCCAGAATAATCAATTTCTAATTAAACAAAGTTCATCAAGATTGAAGAAAATTTTCTCTTTCAATAAGCGGAAATTTTCAACAGGATTGGAACGATTTAGTTCATTTAATTAGATAAGAGTATTCGTTCACACTCTCTAACATTTTGAAACAAAAAAGGAGGGACAGATGCTAATAACAGTGCAGTGAGATTTGATGCATTGCTAGTGAATATGCCATATCTTGAAGGATTTTGGTGTTAGATACGTTGATGATACGACTTACGAACATCAACTTGCTAGGAAGGTCACTAACCTGGCTCTGGAATGAGCCGGTGTTTCTTTTTCCAGCAATTGTTCGTCGTAAAATTCTTCATCTATCAGATCGTCTGCCAAGGTGAAAAAGGGGCGCCTCTTTGGGTTTTCCTCCATGTTCAGCATCGATCTCATCCCTATAATTTGTTCATCACAACAGAAAATTGGTAAATTTAAATAATATTCTTAAGATCAGCTGCAGATATTAAAATCAAGTAACATGGTCTTCTTAATTTATTTATGTTTAAATGCTAAAATTGTTGCAGAAGTATGCTATACAAAAACCAAATTGACATTAACTCCTCCAAGCGGTGCACAAATCAGATTGAAAACATATAGATAAGAACGTGAATGCACGATAAAGAAAAAACAAAAAAAGGAAAAAAACAAACAAATCAAATTAAAATAAAAAATTTGGAAACAACCACCGACAATCTATGCAAAGAGGCCAAACTTGAAGCCCCATTGACATTTCCACCGTCGCATGCTGCCATTGCCTCCACTGCCACCATCACAAAGACCAAGGCAGACAAAACCATAACAGAAAAGAGGAAAACCCATAAACAAAAAAATAAATAATAGAGAAGGAGAGAAGGATGAGGTGAAAGAATTCAAGAGAGAGGGAGGAAGGGGAAGAAGAGGGAGAGAGAGACTAAGAGAGTTGGAAGAAAGATAGAGAAGAAGGAAAAGAGGGGAAGTAGTTATAGAGGAGAGAGACAAATATGTATTGACAATTGTCTTCCCATGAATAGAGTTAAAAGGTATCTATACAACAAGGGGCCCTTTGTTGCAAGAGTTTGTAAAAGCTAAATTATTGTATTCAAAAAAATGAATTTGTAAAAGGTAATTTTTATAATTAATATTTTTTGGGAAAAAGAATTTACATAAAATAAGTAGAGATTTATGGAAAATAATATATTTAATTCAATAAAATAAAAGAATAAATAAATAAATAAAATTTTTATTTTTTGGGCTCAAGATCTAGGCCCGATGGTCTGGTCATGTTTAGGCTTGGGCCTGAATATGTTCCATTGATATAAAGGCAAAGCCTAGCGTGGCCTATGAATAGGTTTAATCCCAACCACAGGGCAAAGACCGGGGGAACCCACAGAGCCATGACCCCCTTATGGCCCAACAAATCCCCATTCTTCATGTATATTTTCCCATTCGCCCACTCCCCACCTCAATGGTCGTCCCCCCCGCAATAGCCATCCATATTTATTCCCCCTACCCCCCAATCCACTTAGATTCTGGCACCCCTCATAATTCCTAGCTTTGCTCCTGCCCAACCTAGATCTCTAACCTATTGATAGCCCTAAATAAACCCCCCATTCCACTTAGATTTTAGCCCCCTATAAAAAATTTCTAGATCCGCCCCTGCCTAATGCAGACCAACCCTATTGATAGCCCAAAATTATTAGGCTCGTGGAGAAAGAGAAATAATTTGTTAGTACAATAAATTATTAACTAATTAAATAATTTAGTACAATTAATTATTAACTAATCAATAGATAATAATTTGATAGTACAATTAATTATTAACTAATCAATAAATAATAATTTACTTAATTTTGTAAAATAAATAAATCAATTATGTATTGTAATAAAATAAATAAGTAACTATTCATTTATTATTGGGACATGACTGGTCCAAGTTATCTAGAACCAAACCCAACCCACTAGCAACCCTAAATATTGGGCACATTTTGAATTAAATAAATAAAAATTATAGATAACAATATACTTAATTTAATAAAATAAAATAATGATTAATTAATTAAAATTTTCACTTTTGAAGTCAATTTAATATAAATAAATCAATTTTGTTGTCAAATAAAGAATACATATATTTTTTTCTCAATTTCTAAGTTAGGCTTCGGGCCTTATATGGGATCAAGCTTAGGCTCAAGATCTAGGCCCGATGGTCCAATCATGCTCAAACTTGGACTTGAATATGTTCGATTGATGTAAAGGAAAAGGTCACGTCCCAATATGACCTGTGAATAGGTTTAATCCCAACCCGAGGGATGGAGCCAAGGGAACCCAGGGAAGCCATGACCCCCATTCCACTTACATTTTGGCCCCCCTCATAAATATTGGTCTCAAACCTACCTATTGATAGCCCTAAATATAGGACTACCAATAGCTTGGGTCTGGGTTGGAACCAATTGGGATCGGAACCGACCCAACATGAAATGTTGAGGACCCGGATCTAGACTTAGACCCGATAGGGTTTGTAATTTTTGGATCGGAACCGAATCGACTAGTTCTTGAGACAATTGGTGGTGTCCCACTAGGCGTAGCCTGGCACAGGCGCAGCCTGGCACGGGCGTGGCCTGGAACGAGTGCGGCTTGGCACAGGCGCAGGCTGGCACAAGCGCGACCTGGTGGACTGACCCTGGCGCGACCTGGCCCTGGCACGAGCTAGTAGCTTGGCCCTGGCACGAGCTGGCGGCTTGGCCCTGGCGCGACCTGGCCCTTGCACGAGCTGGCGGCCTGGCCCAGGCACCGACCTGGTGGCCTGACAACCTTGAGGAACACACCTCAATACCCCGCATTTTACAGGATTGTGACTTGTAACGACTATATTAGCTAACCCACTCCCCGAGTCAGGCGGAAATGGGCAACCTTACCAGTTGGTGGCTTTATGCCCACCTAACACGAAAGCAGGTCCCATCACAGCGGGAATCCATGAACTTCTCCACCTAACCCACGAGGACTCCAGTATATAAAGACCTCACCCCCCAGGGGCGAAGGAGGAAAAAAAAAGGAGGACGGGGTAACCTCTGCTCTCTAGCTCTCACATTCTCTAATATCATTCTCAACTCTCCACTAAGTGCTAACTTAGCCATCGGAGTGACCTCGCCAGGCAAACACCCCCGGGTTCTCTGATTTAGTTCTCGCAGGTCCCTCAACTCCCGCCGCTTGCAAAGATGAGCAGATCATCGCCAGCAGGGAGTAGCCAGTTCATTTCCCGTCGTTGTTGGTAGCCAGGTCACCTCCTGCCAGTAGCAGTCGGGTTGCACTACACTACGGAGCTCGACATCAAGGCAGTTCGCCACCAGATAGCTCACCTCCAAGCAGCTCATCAAGGTAGCTCACCACCAGGCAACTCATCAAGGTAGCTCACCTCCAGTCAGCTCGCCACCAGGGAGCTCTACTTCAGCCTCTGAGTCACAAACCACTTGGGAGCAGATGAGATGACGAGGTACTTAGCCAAAAAATTGACACATCACAAAAAAGTGATATGTGACCGGAACCGGTTACATCATTTGGCGCCGTCTGTGGGAACACGCTATAAAAAACTAAGTTCTCATCCTACAAAAGCTAAGTTCTTATCTTACAAAAAGCTAAGTCCTCTTCTCCCAAAAAGCTAAGTCCTCACCTTTTTAGAAATTGAAGCTCTCGCTTCATAGCCCTAAGGCGCCCACCTGACGGCCTAGCGGCCTGGCAGCCTATCACATGCGCTGGTCTGGCATGACCTGGCACAGGCGCTGACCTGGCGGCCTGGCCCAAGCGCGAACTGACGGACTGATAAAAGACTTCCTCACCCCCGGAAGACCAAAGGCCAAGCTGACAATTGACCTTGGGCATGGAACATTAGCAATCTAAGGCGATACTACCTCTGATTACGAACTGAAAAGGCACCAGCCTCAGAAACAAGTAAGCAAGCTCTAGCTCTCAGATTGTGATTTCTACCTCGCAGTCTACTATGAGAGTACTAACTTAGCCATCGGAGTGACCTCACCAGGTTAGCCACCCCGAGTCCTCTGACATTTAGTTCCTTGCAGGTCTCTAAAGAGCAGCGAAGTTCAGGAGTGGGCTACGGGTCCCTCCCAAAGCCTAAGGGCCACAAGAAGACCCAGTCGCCTCTACGGCATGGGCAAAGTTCAGGAGTGGACTACGAGTCGCTCCCAAAGCCTACAGACCACACTACTACTCAAGACCCAGTCGCCTCTACGGCATGGGCAAAGTTCAGGAGTGGACTACGAGTCGCTCCCAAAGCCACACTACTGCTAAGACACAGTCGCCTCTACGGCATGGGCAAAGTTCAGGAGTGGACTACGAGTCGCTCCCAAAGCCACACTACTAAAGCCACACTACTGCTTAAGACCCAGTTGCCTCTATGGCATGGGCAAAGTTCAGGAGTGGACTACGAGTCGCTCCCAAAGCCTACAGGCCACACTACTGCTTAAGACCCAGTCGCCTCTATGTCATGGGCAAAGTTCAGGAGTGGACTACGAGTCACTTCCAAAGCCTACGGGCCACACTATTGCTTAAGACCCAGTCGCCTCTACAGCATGGACAACACTGCTGCTTAAGACCCAGTCGCCTCTACGGCATGAGCAACACTGCTGCACAAGACCCAGCCACCTCGTCAGCTTGGGAAAAATCAACAAAAGTGGACTATAAGTTGCCCCCAGAGCCTAAGGGCTACAGTACCGAACTGGAAGAGACCTCAGCACCTTACGGGCAGCTCACTTCCAAGCAGCTCTTAGAGCCTAAGAAACTGAATCAGCGCTTACGAAATCGTCGAATTACGGGCCAAAAGGAGAAATCTACTCCCTTCGCCGAGTTACTTTCAGCTCGGGAGTGGGGGGCAAGTGATGAGGGCGGATTTGGCCCTCCAATGACATTGTGACACCTGACACCTCATGCCAACTAAGTGCAGCCCCTTGACAGCTAGACAGCTCGAGCTCGCCACCATGCAGCACTCACAGGCAGCTCGCCACCAAGCAGCTCGCCACCAAGCAACTTGTCACTAGGCAACTCGCCACCATGCAGCTCGCCACCATGCAACTCACCACTAGGCAGCTCGCCATCATGCAACACACGCAGACACCTCGCCACTAGGCAGCTACCATCATGTAGCCTGGCACCTCAAAACAACTAGGTGACACCCGGGACCACTTTGACAACAACTTGCCTTTGCTAAATTGGTGGTGTCCCGCTAGGCGTAACCTGGCACAGGCGTGGCCTGGCACGGGTGCGGCCCGGCACAGGCGCAACCTGGTGGACTGACCCTGGCGCGACCAGGCCCTGGCACGAGCTAGCAGCTTGGCCCTGGCACGAGCTGGTAGCTTGGCCCTGGCGTGACCTGGCCCTTGCACGAGCTGGCGGCCTGGCCCAGGCACCGACCTGGCGGCCTGACACAAGTGCCAACCTGAAAACCTCGAGGAACACACCTCCGTACCCCGCATTTTACGGGATTGTGACTTGTAACGGCTATATTAGCTCACCCACTCCTCGAGTCAGGCGAAAATGTGCAACCTTACCAGTTTGTGGCTTTATGCCCACCTAACACGAAAGCAGGTCTCATCACAGTGGGAATCCAGGAACTGCTCCACCTAACCCACGAGGACTCCAGTATATAAAGACCTCACCCCCCAGGGGCAAAGGGGGGAAAGAAAAAGGAGGATGGGTAACCTCTGCTCTCTAGCTCTCACATTCTCTAATATCATTCTCAACTCTCCACTAAGTGCTGACTTAGCCATCGGAGTGACCTCGCCGGGTAAACACCTCGGGGTTCTCTGATTTAGTTCTCGCAGGTCCCTCAACTCTCTCCGCTTGCAAAGATGAGCAGATCATCACCAACAGGGAGTAGCCAGTTTAGTTCCCGTCATTGCTGGTAGCCAGGTCACCTCCTGCCGGTAGCAGTCAGGTTGCACTACACGAGGGAGCTCGGCATCAAGGTAGTTCGCCACCAGATAGCTCACCTCCAAGCAGCTCATCAAGGTAGCTCACCACCAGGCAGCTCATCAAGGTAGCTCACCACCAGGCAGCTCATCAAGGTAGCTCACCTCCAGCCAGCTCGCCACCAGGGAACTCCACTTCAGCCTCTGAGTCACAAACCACTTGGGAGCAGACGAGATGACGAGGTACTTAGTCAAAAATTTGACACATCACAAAAAAATGATACGTGACCGGAACCAGTTACATCAAGTGCATTACTTCCACTGATAATTATTTGTTTGTGGCATGGCGGGTAAGTTTTCCAAAATTAATTTATGAATTCTAAGGTGGAGTGATTTTTCTATGTCATCTGACCAATGTTGTATGGCTTTCAATAAGCATTGAATGTGAAATCATAGCAATCAAAACACCCCTAGGTCCCAAAAAATCTATATATCCTAACATAAAATGGGTGTACAGTCTTGTGTTTTTCTTCCAAAAAACAGTACCCCATATGCTAAGACCATAGAGCGTGCATGCAAAAATAACCTCAAGTACGCGCGATTATTTGCTCATTAGCTCTCATACTTACAAGTTTTCAGCTCGCATATAACCAATTACTGACTTAAGCATCGGAGTGACCACGCCGGATTAGTCACCTCAAATTCTCTAATCTTTCCTGTCTTGCAATTTAACCCACCAGATAAGCAATCAACGTTCAAACTGCCATCCAACTAAGAGCGATCAAATTGCGCACCATCACCTACATCGATGGTGTTGTCCAAAGAGCAGAAATACTACTGAAAGGACCAAAGACTAAGACGGAAACATAAAGAGTGGAAATAGGTGGAGCAAGATAACGCTGAGTACGACCCATGTTAGACTTGTAGATATCGACTGAATAGAGGGTTCTTGTGGTCTGTGTAATATGGGGTTTTGGGTCGTCTTTTGAGTAAATGGGGTTCTGGCAAGCATCAGAAGCTTTGTAGGCGATTCCATGGGCGTTTGATTTTTATGAAATTTTATTAGAAATAAGAGAGTTTTCATGGAGTTTCCTCTGAAAACTTTGTGTCAACTATTACGAATGAGAGAGGGAGGGGGTAGTGGTGGAGATTGGAGAAAATGGTAAACCCTTGAAGGAATAAAGAAATGGAGGAACGAGCACTATATATGACATTTCCGACTAAATAGTGGACATCTATGTCCAATTCAATCATTATTTTTTGGGTTATGTCTAATTTATTCAAACACAATCCAAGTTGACTTTTACTTCTGTGATTGGTCATTTTCTTATGTTTTAGATAATTATTTTTTATCTTAATTTTATTTTTATTAATTTTTTTCTTTATTGATTTGTTATTATTTTTTAATTAATTTCTAGATAAAATTATTAAAAAAAAAACTTCTCTTATAACAATTCTATAAACCACCCAGTTTTGATCCTAACAAAAACCTTCCTTATAGTTTTGAAAAAAGTGTAAATACCTGTTTACTGTTAGCTTTCCAACAACAAAGATGCCAAAGTTACCAAAATATCTTTATGTTATTAAGAAGTTTTTATATACTATTTAAAGTTTCAACTTCACCCTCTACTAATTTATTTTACATAACAATTTTCAAAGAGTAATCCTCTCTACTTTTCTTGGACAAAATAAGGTTAAAATGACTGAACTGAAGTATAGAAGGAAGCAAATCTTTTTGTTTCAAGGTATTTTAGCAAATTTATATCTCATGAAGTTGGCTAAGGATGATATTTTAAAATGCTTAATAAATTACATCAGCATTTTCCATTTGGAATGCTGACACAAGGTAGGTGTTTGCACCTTTTATTCAAAACAATAGGGGAGGTTTTTGTTAAGGTCAAAACACAAGGGAGGTTCATAGGAATATTGGAAAACCCAAGGAGGTTCTTATAATTCTCCTGATTTTAAACGGAATTTAAATTTCTATTAAATTAATTAACCAATATTTAAAATTAATAAAATTTTATTCACTTTATATTAATCCTTACTAACTTTAATCTGTTATGTTGCCCTTTTACGTTTTAGAGAAATTTAAGTTGGTTTTAAAACAGTAGAAATTAGTTATAAACTAATAATTGTTAGATAATTTGTATTATTTTTATATTAATTTTAAGTGAACTTTAAATGGATATAAGTTTTTAATTTATTTTATTACTTTTTATTAATTGATTATTTTTTATAATATTAAAAAAATTATTAATAATAAAAGTTAATAATTACTTTTATTTTATATAAATAATTTACTAAATTATTTTTACTATGGATGATGAATTTTTATTATTTTCAAATGAAATATAAATGAATTATAATTTTTATGATGTTTTATTCAATGTTTTCAACTCGTCATTGACTTGGATGATTGAACCGTCCAAATCATGACTTGGACCTATTTATAATTATTGGTTTCCGAAAACCCACTATTTTGTAAAAAAAAAAATCTTGATTTGGTCAAAACATGTTCGATATAAGCAGTTGAACCCTTGAACTTTTGACCTACTAGGGTTGAGCATGGGTCAATTCGATTTGCTTTCACGGTAGAATCTGGAGCCTACTCTATAAGGATCGGTTCCGGATTTTTGGAACCGGAACCTACACTCTAAAAGTCAGTTCCAGGGTTGGTTCTAGCCTTGGTGCTTCTAGCGGTGAGTCCAGGATCTACCCTATGGAACTTGTTCTTTCTTTACTCTCCCCCTTCAAAAAAAATGAAACATGCTCTTTAAAAACTATTTTCAATAAATATAATATATAATTTAAAACTTGTACTATTTTTATTGATTAAAGTGACAAATTTAATATGGAAATTATTATAATATATTTATATGTGGTTCAAAACTTATCATTATAATTTAAATTTTCTAAACATTACCATTTACATTGCATATTATACACATCCAAACATTTAAAAAAAAAGATCAAATGACTTAAATAACTCAATGGTCAAGTGAGACCATGGCCTTTGTATACCATGGGTGTTTCAGTTCAAATCTTCACATCCTCAAAAGTATTTTGGGATTTATTTCAACACAACTTCGGCTCCAATATCAATTCATGAGATTAGGTGAACCCCTAGTCCTTGGACCGGTTGGATTAGGGTTGGTTCCAAGAATTTGAAACCAAACCCTACTTTACAATAGAATAGGTAGCACCAATTCAAGGCCGATTTGAGGTTGGTTCCACTCAGTTGTAGATAAAACCTACCCATTTGCTCAAAGTCGGTTTATACGTTCATTATTACTTATAGGAAGATGTTCTCAATATACAATTATAGTATTATGTGGATAGGTATGGATTTGATTCTTGTGAGTAAGAGATCTTAATTGATTGATTTGGCCCGCCTTGAATGAGATAAAATGATATATAAGACAGAGTCAAACAGTATTCGAATCTCCTGTTGTGCATCAGGAATATCTCCCAATGAATGATAGCATGCTTGATCGGATCAACTGCACGCGAAAAATGAATTCAATTGATGTGTGGGTAGGAGATCCGAATTACTCACAGCAATGCATCAAAATCTCTAATTTCATGGTTTCATCCAGCGCTACTCCAATCAAAGCAGTTGATTTGGAGTCAGGATTTGCTCCTCATGACACAGCGCACCTCATACCGACCTCACAGGCAGGAGCAGATCCCAAATCGTCGTTCTGTTCTCGTAGTACACACTACCGTCTACCGGACCACCGATTGAGTAAATACGCGCTTCCACGTGTCCCGTATCAATTCTCACGCGCTTTAAATGGTCACCGATCACCGCCAGACCCAATCAAAACCAATTGCAACGTAAGCAACTAAGCACAAATAAAAAACACATTTGCAAATAGCGACAGACCAAAATAGCCCAATCAAAGCCCACAAAATAATAAATTTCAAGGAAAAGACGTGGTCATTCCCGTAATTTTCACTATCCCGATCTTTTTAAAGATAAACTACTTCGATTCGGAGTTGAGTGAGTGAGTGAGTGAGAGAGAGAAGTCAGAAGAAGACTCAAAAGTGATTATACCTGAGAAAAGAGAGAGAGAAATGGGAATCGTGATAATAGACGGATCGACGGTTCGAGCCTTCGTGGAAAATGAGGAAGCGTTCAAGAAGAGCGTGGAGGAGCGGTTCGCGAGTCTGGACCTGAACAGCGACGGTGTGCTCTCGCGCTCCGAGCTCCGCAAGGCCTTCGAGTCGTTCCGCCTGATCGAGTCCCACTTCGGCATCGACGTCGCCACCCCGCCCGACGAGCTCACCAAGCTCTACGACTCCATCTTCGACAAGTTCGACTGCGACAACAGTGGCGCCGTCGATCTCGACGAATTTAGGGCCGAGATGAAGAAGATCATGCTGGCCATCGCCGACGGCCTCGGTGAATCGCCGATTCAGATGGCCCTCGAAGATGACGGTAACAGCTTCCTCAAGAAAGCTGCGGATCTTGAGGCCTCGAAGATCGCTGCACAGGCCACATGAAGGAGGGAGGGAAGGCCCGTTCCCCTGCGATCGGACGGTCCAGATGGTTTTGTTGTACTGTAATGTAATGTAATAGTAGTATCGTACTCTTTCCCTTCTTGATGTTGCTAGCTAGCTGTTTCAAGGACTAATGCGTTTTACCATTTTCCTTCTCTACGGAGGTCCATTTTGATTAGGGTCGAAGTGGTTAATCCGTTTGGACAAGCTTTTGCTTTTGAGCTTTCTACCCTATGAAACGAAATTGAAGATAGGGAAAGTGTTTACTCTTGGATAGTTTTTGTATGTCCTTATCTTCAATCGGTCTTAGGTATTTTTTATATTTAATGTAATTTATTTGTAAGATCTTAAAACTGGACTGGATACTGTGTTGGTTTAAATGTTTATAGCCGTTGGATAAGTTTGGATAGATTTATCCTGCCAAGGCCGATACTGGTGTGCTGTCAACTGTTGGGGTGGCTTGTCTCAATTGCTAGGGTGAGACCCAAGGCATATACAGTGTAGGATTAATTAAATCCTTGAATCGGACCAGATTTCCAGTATTGCCCTGGGCCTTAGAGATTGATGGGCAAAACTGGAAAGTTACACCTGACCCCTAAACCCGATTATGGTACTGCACTAAGTGTCGAATTGGGCTGTCTTTGATATGTAAATCAATGAGATCCTTAGCGGGGGTCAAAACCTGGGTATGTTGAGACAGTCTGAGAATTTATCTGAGTGGGTGATCATAGTGACGGGATCAGTCCCTTTGTCGAACAAAGGTAATGATCGGGGATGCACTCTCTCTGATGGAAACCAAACTGTCGGCAATTGATTTCAATCGTTGGAATTTTGTTTTGCAAAATTTGTATATATGATATATAGATAAGTATGGTTTCAAAATGTTTGTAAATGGTTTTAATTCCCATGATCCATATAATTAAAGAGTGCAGCACTGTTCCTTGCAGCCGAGGGAGAGGTCATCTCTTGTCGAGTAGTGCTTGATCATTATGGGCTGAGAGGTTAAGTGTAAGACCATTTGGGATGATACCTGATGGGCTAATCTTGCACCTGCCCACAGTCACTGGGTTTCTATAAGATGGCTTGGCCCAGGGACCACTTAATGTAAGTGTTGGGCCCATAGGGTCCATATGATGGGCTCATGGGGTTTACTGGGCTCTCCAATGAATTCGGCCAGGCCTTGTAACAAAGACTGGGCCGAACCCATGTGACTTGTGTGTAGATCAATGCTTGTGTGTGGAAATATATAATTTTTTTAACTTTCTTGTAATTTTTATCCTGTTTTATGTTTGAAATAGTAAATTTGATAGATAGCAAATAAGATAATATTAATTAAAAACATTTAACTTCATAAAAATAATTTAATATTATTTTAAGTTATTATTTAAATATAATCAGGTCTATGATTTTATCTCCATTAAACAATTCGCTCAAGACTGGTTCTACCGAGACTTGACCGAAAGCCCTAAATCAAAATGGGGCCCACTATAATTATTTATTATTGGTAGTAATATAATTAGAATTGTTTTATTTAACCAGTAACATCAATATACGGGACGGGGTATACATTAACCTTATCCTGACAACACCCCCCCTTCTCTCTCTCTCTCTCTCTCCACATACATCTGTTGCTTTTGTTTTACATGTGGACTATATAATTCATATTTGACATTGGTGAGGAATTGCAACTGCAACGAGTGGGTGCTTCTTGTGAGCTGTGGTCCCTGAAGCTTCTGTCATATCTAAATCCTCTCCGCTGGATCCACCAGGTAATTTCCAATCAAATTTGTGCAGAAGATTAGCTAGTACAAGTTCATTGGCAACCATTGCAAACTGAATTCCTAGACATCCCCTCCTGCCTGCTCCAAAGGGAATTAACCGGAAATCATTTCCTTTGAAGTCAATATTTAGGTTACTAGCAGAAGTCAGGAACCTCTTTGGTTGAAATTTCTCTGGTTCTTCCCATGATGCAGGATCTCTTCCAATTGCCCAAGCATTGATAAGCACCACTGTTTTGGCTGGAATGTTGTATCCTTCTATCTTGACATCTTGGGTCGATTCTCTTGGTACCAACAAAGGAACTGGAGGATGTAGTCTTAGGGTCTCCTTTATAACCAACTTCAAGTATTGCATTTTCTCTACTTCCTCCTCTGTAACATAGGGTTTGCCACTACTCGTATTTCTCACCTCTTCCTGCAATTCCTTCATCACTTCTGGATGTCTTAAGAGCTCCGCCATTGCCCATTCCATGGCTGTATGTGTAGTGTCAGCTCCTGCGACAAACATGTCCTACAATGGAAACGAGATAAAAGAAATTAATGAGAATCCATGAGTATAAGTTATTAAACACGATGATTTAATTTATAGTAACACTACAATGGTAGGTTGAACTCCCTACTGCTGAAACTGTTGCCCTGGGTTTAGTTTGATAGTAATAAATTCCTTAATTTTCAGTTACGTTCCTCCCTTGTTTCCTATCCAAATATAGCCTGAAGTGTTATGAGACACGGCATAGCATTTAGGTAAAAAAGTTTCTTTATGTTATCTAATTCCTGGTGTAAATTCAACAACAATACTCGCAAGTATACCATGGCTAGTGATCCATACTGTGTGGTTAAATTTAATTAAATTCTTAAATAGACTGGTTGACAAAGAGATAATTTCTACTCAACTCAGCAAGTGAACCGAGTCAAGACCCGATTCCCAAACTATGTTTACATCAGTTGATTTTCAAAGGTATAAAAGAGAATAATTTTTTCGCTGTAAAGGGCAAAAGATGATTGTTGGAGTATATATTTCATCAGTTGAAAAGAAAAAAAGTTGCAGATAGAAGCCAAAGGAAGAGTTTTTAATTATTCTGCTTACCAGCATGATAGCTTTGATGTTGTCTCTCTCAATAGGAATACCAATCGTCTTATCCTTGGCTATCGCAAGCAAAACGTCTACCAAGTCTTCTTCACCACCACCAGTCTTATTGCCTTGATGAATATGTTCTTCAATTACTTGTTCCAGAAAACAATCCATTTCTCTGAAGCACTTTTCCGCTCTTGCATTCAAACCACTAATGTAATCCACCCAAGCAAGCCATGGGATGAAGTGTCCGACGTTGAAAACTCCCAATAGATACATGAGTTCTTTCAACATCTGCTTAAACTTCTTCGAACCCTCCCCGCCTCCACTGTATTTCCTTCCGAAGGAAACCCTGCAGATTACATCGGTCGTGAGAGAAACCAGCGCATCGCTCAGGTTGACCAAAGCCGAGGAAGAAGGTGAGGAAGAACAGGAGCGTTGGATGTTCTCGATTAAAAGAGCCGTCTCTTGCTCTCTCACCGGTTGAAATGATTGAACCCTCTTCACGCTAAGAAGCTGGAGAACACAGATTCTACGGATCTGACGCCAGTACTCGCCGTAAGGTGCAAGTGCCACATCCTTGTGATTGTACAGAAGACGCCAACTGTTGCTCCTCTTGGGTCTGCTGGAGAAGATGAGATCATGTGTTTTCATGATCTCTCGAGCTGTGTCGGCCGACGACACCACTAAGGTTGGTGAGTTGCCCAGATGAAGAAGCATAAGCGCGCCATGGCGTTGTGCGAGGGAGTGAAGATCACGGTGCGAGGTCGAAACCAGTTGGTGGAGGTTCCCTATGACCGGAAGCCGGAATGGAGAAGGTGGTAGGTTGTGACTCTTGATTCGACTTCTGTAACCTAAACTGAACAGAAAGAGAAAGATGGAGGAAAGGAGGAAGATGAGAGACAAAGGGAGGGTACCAAGGAAGATGCCTTGTCGGCCGTCCGGCCACAATCGTTGTAGCCAAGGACTCATTTTTCTCTTCTCTCTGCCTCACAACTCCGGCCAAAAAGGCTATCCTTCCCACCTAATTTATAATGGTTTTAATTCCTATCACCGTAGCTTTACGTGTCCTTTCTATGGCTGAATTATCTTTTTCACGTCCACCAGGTGTTCTGTGAAGGGAAATAGAATCTGTAGCGACCATGTTTGTATATGAAAATGAGAACCCTTCATCACAGCATGCCCGGACCGCACATCGGAACATCTCGCAATCCAGGGTGGGATGTGGTGTGAGGTTGGTGTGAAGCAAGAGAAGATCCCAATTCCATTTCTTTTCTTATGCTTACTATCAAAATTTTATTTCCGTTAGAAAATGAGAACCCTTCTTTCAGCAAATTAAGGGTTTTCATCGGCGGTGACTTAATATGCCTTAACACCGCCCAAGCCAAAGCCAATACATCGGTGGTCCCAGCCACGGTGGCTCTTGGAGACCCACTTCAACCACATCTTACAATGGAAATCATTATCCTAAAGGCCACAGTTGCTTTACCTACTGATGAGGGGTGATTTCGCACGATCTAGACACGTGGACACGGCCTCCTGATTAGATTACGATTCTGCTTTTGCTGCCATCTCAGCACCACCAGCCACTACGGGTGTCTCGGGCACCTCGGCAATGACCGAGGTTCAAGTAGCTCAGGATGGCCCAACCTATCGAGGTGACACGTACCAGACTTCTAGAAGCGCTAGCCGTTTCTGAGCTCTTTAGGATGTCGTAGGTCTTATCCTCATCTCACCCGAATTGGACGAATAGGATAGGCCTTATCGGCAAACACGCTATCCACCTCCCAGGGCGGAATGGACTCCTAATAGCGCGAGCCGAGCGGAGGTGTTTCGTGAGACCCACAACAACCCATCTATATAAGGGCATCAACCCCTGAGACCCAAGTACACACGATTATTTGCTCACTAGCTCTCATACTTACAAGCTTTCAGCTCGCATACAACCAGTTAATAACTTAAGCATCGGAGTGACTATGCCGGTTAGCCACCCCGGGTTCTCTAATCCTGCCTGTCTTGCAACTCGACCTGCCAACTAGGCAATCGACGTCCGAGATGCGATCCATCTAAGAGCGACCAGATCGTGCACCATCAATTGGCGTCGTCTGTGGGAAACGTGACAAGAAAGTCAAGTTTTCTACCTTAACCACACTACCAGCATCTCATCAACGGCATCACCAAGAAACACCGGAAAGAGCGTCAAGATGACTGCTATTGCGGGGCAGAAGCAAATCCCGTACAACCTTGAATTCTCCTTGGTGACAATCAAGCAGATCACCATCCCTCTCACTATCTCAGGAGTTCTAATGACACAATGCCAAGCATTCAGCACGCAACCCCTCAACGTTCCCCTACCTCATGTGAGTGCCGCCATCTCGATCGTAGAGCCCTCTGTGGTTCCTCCCAGGGTTGGTGAGCAGTAGTTCCACGAGTTGGGGCAGAGTGTTCGGGTTATGCAGCTTCAAATGCAATAGATCCATCAGTTCCAACAGTACCAGCAATATTACTTTTATCAACAGCAGTTCCCACCACTCCAGCCGAACCAAAACCTGAATCAAAATCAAAACCAAGACCAACAGAACATGTGTCGATCTCCTCCCCGAAGTGTAGGGACATCTCGGGTCCCAGCCCCTCATCGGGGTCAGACCCCACCTCGGGATCCAGCAGCGGGTCGACACACACCACCACCTCCTCAAGTGGTAAACCAGAAGGATCGGCCCCAAAGCAGCCACCAATGCAAGACCGATCAACAACAACACTCGCGGCGTAAGAGCCGTAAGAATCAAGTCAGCAACCAGCAGCTCGAGGTGAGAGGCACGGCAACAGTCAACAGCCAACTTGCGTTTGTGAGAATGCTAGCAACAGATACTAGCCATAGCCTCATGACAACGTTTAAGAGTGGGAGCACACTAGGAACGAAGTGCTAGACAATACCAAGGTGAATAAAACCAACAACGAGGCCGCTAAGAAGCGATGCCGGCACAGGACATGTTGCACTTCAGCAAAGAGCAGTCCACAGGAAGCAGTAGACAAGTCAAGGGAGGAAGTGAGCTCGGTAGCTACAAAGTCGGCTCCAATTTTGTTGAGACGGCCCTACCCCCTAGCACCATAAATCCTCTCGGCCCCAAGGCCAAAAGGCTTCAAGACACCTGCATTGGAGACGTATGACTTGAACACTGACCCGAATGACCATGTCAACAGTTTCTAGTCCCTGATGTTACTCACTAGAGCAGATGAGCCAAGCTTATATATAGTGTTCTCCACAACATTCAGAGGTACAACTAGGACGTGGTACAAAAACTTATAGCCAGGCTCGGTCAAGAGCTAGACACTGTTCATCGCCCATTTCATCACAAGTAAGAAGTGCCCGAAGTTTGCAGAGAGCCTTCTGAACGTGATACAGTGGGAGAACGAGTTAATCCACAATTATATCAAGAGGTTTAATGCAGAATGTCTACAAATTCCCAACCTCAACTGAGCCGTGCAGCTTAGTGCGGCCCAGAAGGGAGTTTGACATGTCGAGTTTCGTTGGCGCCTCGGATTGAACCCTCCGAAGACAATGGAGAACTTCCTCGATGATGCCGACAAGTTCATTCAGGCGAAGGAAGCCCTTGGGTCCCAATTAGAAATACAACAAGGCAAAAAGAGAAAGCGGGAAGATGAAGGTACCAGTAGCAGCAAGCACCAGCAATGTAAGAGCAAGTCGCCAAAGCGAAGTAAATCACTGAGAAAGTTACCACCTCGAGGTTCTAGGTCAAGTCGACGATCTAGGACCCCTCTAATTCAAAGGTCCAGCTACACCCCCTAAATGCAAAGAGGGGTAAAATCCTTAAGGCGATCAAGGAGACTAGCTACGTCAAGTGGTCGCCAAGGATGCAAGGAGAGCCGAAATAGGTAGATCCAATTTTCATTGGTTTATATTCAAAGACGAATCAATTCATATTAGATTCAAATCGAATTCAGATTGCAATTGGATATTGAAAATTATAAAAAAAATAATAATTCAAATGATACAAATATTATAATATCATGGACAAATGAATAAAAAAAAGGCCTTAATGGAATGCAACCAAATAATAGCTTAACAGTTGACTCCTCTTATTGTCAACTCATGGGATTAATTACAATATGAATGAGGATGACTATCAAAATTGGGTAAAACTATTATTAACAAAGGTGCTCTAAAATAATTCTCTTTATATTGAATGATGTTTAGCTTATATTGCTGTCTCAAATTTGGTCCTTTCAGATATGGCATTAATAATAGTTTTAGAGCACCTTTCAACGACCAAATTTGAGACACAAACATAAATTGGGTAAATTACAATACCACTTGCCACCCTCCTCCCAAACTTTCCTTTGCAATAAAGACTTAATAATAAGTTTTAGATTCCAACACTTGCCACTTCCATTAGCTTTCATGTTCTTGTTATCTGCAAGTTTAAACATTACTTAAACCTCAAACTGCCCTTATCAAGACCATATCACAGAAAATTGATAAAATATAACAAAAATACATAAAAGTAGGAACTTGCAGAAAACATAGAAATACACCAGAAAAAGAGGATAAAACAGAATACAAAATGCCTTGAGGTGTATGCTAGAAGAGTTGACATCTATACCTTAGGTGCAAGAAGAGTACGCCTCATGCATTTTTTTTTCATGAGGGCCATGCTAGAGACGTATACTTCATAAAGACCTCATAAAAATATAGAAAAAAATAAAAATAAAAACAAAAACAAAAAGAAGAAAAAGAAAAGAGAGAAATAAAGAAAAGGGAAAGAAAGAATCTCTGAAATTCCAATTCCCCATCTTTCAATTAATACTATGCATTTTTATTCTTTTTAATATAAAAGTTTTTTATTAAAAATAAAAAAATAAAATCCTTCTTCCACCTCATCCCCTTCCTCTTAAAGAGGTTTATGCCTTATGCGCCTCTGACATTCTAAACTACGCCTCACACCTCTATATAATAAAACGCTTCACATCACACCTCCCCATTTTTATACATTGTATCCATTTAAAAGATTATTACAAATGTAACTTCATTTTACCCACAATTAAGTTAAAAGCAAACAAAAAAATTAAAATTTACTTTTTGACATGCTTTACGATAAAAACTCAATTTAATGAACTCCACTAGGTGAACCTCTTCTTACCACCAATCCCCCACCCAAAAAGAGAGAGCGACAGGTCATTAAACTTTTGCCAAACTCTCATAATCATGAAACGTTGATTTATCTCAATTTTAATGGGGTTTGCACAAAGTTTAAAATATCAACACAATATATCCCATATGGGGCATTAGCATCATATCTTTGGGCCCCAATACACCTATTTACAGGTGTTTATAAAAACCCTCGGAGGTTTGCCACAAATTAATAGACAACATTTATCAATACAAAATATAAGAAAACAAACAGTTGCAACAGGCCGACAACACAAACTTTCGCCAAACTCTCATGTTCATGGATCATGATTTAATGAATCTCAATTACACGGGTTTGCGACAAATAAAATACATAAACAACATTTATCAATACAAGAATATTAGAAAAAAATAAAGCTATTACATCATGAATTAACATCATCCTCAATTGATTCAGAAGGAACACGTTTCAGAGAATTAGGAAATTTCTGAGGAAGAACCAATAAGGGTTCCTCGTCACAAATACCACGGTAAGCCAAACCTAGAGCATAACCTAACGCTCTAGCCACAGGTACAGCCACAGCATTGCCAACTTGTATGTACCTGAAACAAATACAAGAAAATAAAATGCATTTAGAAAGAAAAGACTTGCAAACAACTCAAGGCGAGGCTGGCCAACCAACTTATCGTTTATGGAGCAAGGAAGAATGGTAAAATAAATGAAGACATTAGAGGATCATATTCATTCAACCTTTAGGAGATTCAATTAGGGTAGAATTCATGGCAGTAACTTTTAAAATGCAAAACACAATGGAAATGGGAGAAGGAACATATCATTTAAGCATTCTACTTCCTTTCCAACCAACTCTCATCTTTAATCACCCACAGTCCCTCATTCACCCCACAAAATCCATCACTAGAGCTCAAATTAGGATTCCTGCCCAGCCCAACATCAATTTGGTATCAAAGCCAAATCCCAAGATACTAGATCCATATAAAAAGGTATTGGAGCATCCATGTTAGGAGGTAACAGACCCAAATCCCAAGATGTTAGATCCATATCAAAAGGTCGCAACAAGGTTCAAAGTATCGATACGTATTGGTCAATACATATCGTGCAGGTGGTTTCTCAATACAATCGAGGTTCTGACCGGTTCAAGGGGTGGAGGAGCCTTAATCTGGGCCCCCTGAACCAGTTTTTAAAAAAAAATTAAAAAAAAGCAAAAAAACACTATCAATATCACCCGATATGCCTCGAGCATATCGATATTTTGAACCTTGGGTTGCAATACCAAATCCAAAGGCAAATCTATATCAAGAATCATCTGCGCAAATGTTGAAGATGAGTGGGAAAGATATCCTAATTTGTGTAAAAGAAGCAATGACTTGCTGTGAAATGCAAGGGGAGTTGCCCTCCCCTTGGTAAATCATCAGAAATTCATAATAATGAGTTTTGAATACAAAGTTGAAGTTCCAAAAAAAGTGGATTCATCAAAAAAGCAAGAGACAAAAAGAAACGAATCAAAAGCCAAATTTGGAAGTCCAACAAGTTCCAAAAGAAATTTCCAATAATGTTTTTTTACAAGTCTTCACCATGTGCTTAAAGAAGAAAAGATGCATCATATTGAAATGGTGATTTTTGAAGATAAGAATCCTAAAATTCCGGTGTTGCTGATCTTATCATCCCTTTGATTCCCAATACCAAACATCTAATTCGTGACTTGGAGAAAACATTAATTCTTCGCCAATTAAAAACTCGAGTTTTTTCAAACCGGCGGAAAATAATACAAACAAGGAAGCAAGGAAAGAACCAATGGAGAATAATTAAGCCAGTTTTCCAATTCCTCTGCCAATTTCAAAATCCTTGGGTTATAGGATATTGGTATTGTTTCAGCTCTTTTATTTATTTTCTACTTATTGGTGCATTACGAATCTAGTCTTGCCTTCTAGAATTGTATGGTTCCAAACCTGCTATCTAGAGTAATTCCCGAGTTCACTACTTTTAGTAATTTTTTGTCTTTAAAGTCAGTTGTAGTGGTATGAGTCAAGAGTTATTAGACTTGTTTTAGGAATACTTGGTTACACTGCCATTTATTTAATTAACCACTTTCAGACTTTCTACGACATGTTTCTTGAAGAACACAGCCTGAGAAAAACATTTCCTTGATAAACAGTTTAACCAAACAACACTTCAAGTTCCACCGAAGGGAACACCTATGTGACCCTGAGTTGGTGCTGATTTTTTATAAACGGAAATGAACCAAACACAATCATAGTAATAGTCTTTATGGGTCATCTTTTAATTTCTTAGTTCTAAAATAAATAGAAGTTCTTTTTTGTCAATTTCCAAGTTCAAATAGGAGTTTGTAAAGGGACATCCGAGCTTATAAGTTCAGTCTATAAATTGTAATTTCCAGTTGAAAAAAGTTGATCCCAGGAAATAAAGTTTCGTTTTAGTTAATTCTGATGGTTGTTTTCCCTCTCCCTCGTTTCTTCTTCCAAGTGGGCCAGTCTCTTCGTTGTTTACCCTAACAACAACACTTCACATAGTTTTGCTGGACAACAAGCACTCTACTTGTTTTCCATTCATATTCTTCATCATTAATCACCCACAACCCCCCACACAGAACCCACGAGCAGACCTTAAATCAGTAATACCCAACCTCATCATACAGCAAATGTATATCTCTGTTTGCAAGTTTTAATAAAATTTCTATTATTCATCAAAAAACCAGTTCATGTTTTCTTCAAATCAATGGTATAATGGTAAAAAAGAAACCAAAAACATAAGCATAAAATTATCCAACTTACATACCTTAACAATTAAAAAAACAAACATTTGCACTCTTTTCTTTGAAAACAAAGACCTATAAATCCTATTTTCACCATCATCGTCATCGCTGTCCATCTATTAATACCATATCCACCATTTCATTTTATTTGATACCATAAAACCTTAAACAAATTATATGGGATTGGTTACATGAATCATTGTTCACCATTTCATTCTATTTAATGCCATATCCACCATTTCTTACTACTTTTTTTTTGTTTTGATCAATAACACTTTCATTGACTCATCAAAAGAAGATTTACAATAGGAAGACAAACACACTTATCTTCCAAGAGCAACAAAAAACCTCAAGAAAAGAAAAAAAGACAGAAAACACACTATAGTGACAGCTTAGCCCAAAAAAGTGAATCCCTATCTGCCCCTTGTTTAGCTAAACCGTCAGCTAGGGAATTAGCCGATCTTTTAACCCAAAGTATCTTAACTTCCATCTCCCGCACCAGCCAATTGAATTTCCTCCTCTCATTATTGTACTTCCATAAGCCATTGTGATCTTTAATCACCACCTCTGAATCCCCTTCAATTAAGAGTTTACTGATGTTCAACTCCTTAGCTTTTATGTACTCCTTCCATAACTGCAAAGATCTCAGCTCTAAGGGAGTCACCCACTCCAATTGGGCCTGAGAACATAGCAGAAATGACCCCATTTCCATCCCTAAAAACACCCCCAATCCCTGATTGTCCCAGATTTCCCCTACTACACCCATCAAAGTTTAGTTTCACGAATCCACTAAGTAAAGGGGTCCAAGCCACACTCATTACTGACTTAGTCTGTGTTCAATTTGCAATTTCACCCAACTTCCTCAACATGTCATCCACAGTGTAATCTGTGAAAAGCTCCAAAGATTTCAGCCACTATACCGCCCTAATATGAATGATAGCCCACAAATCTGCTGCTCCTCTCTGAGCTTCTGAGAATATCCTAGAGTTTCTTTCTTTCCAAAGAGTCCAACATACTGCAGCCCTTGGTCCTCACCACAATGTCCTCCTTTTTATCTGCCACCTGAAAAGACAAGGGGAAAAAAGGCCTTGCAAGTCTGATAGGGTATTCCAACTACATCCAAATAGGGACAAAGCCCATTCCCAAATTGACCTTGCAAAATGGCAAGACACCAGTAGGTGAAAACCAGTCTCCCCATCCACTTTACAAAGAACACACCACTGAGGTGACAAACAAGTATTGGGTCTCTTCTTTTGGAGTAGATCACCAGTGTTGATTCTTTCTAGATAGGCTTCTCAACAAAAATTACCAACTCTAGGAGGTATTGCTCTGCACCAAACCTCATCAACAGGAAAATGAGGGAAGGAAAGACTGGTGGACTGACTTGAGACTTTGAAGAAAGAAGCACAGGAAAAAATGCCGTTGGGAGAAGGTGTCCAAATTCTACAATCCGCCCTAGTGGGGTCAAAGACAACGTTATCAAGAATTGCAATAAGGCTCAAAATATTGTCAAAGTTTGAGTCCCTCAAATCCCTTCTTAGACCCAAATTCCACCCAATCCCAGAAGTGGAAGAGGACGGGGTGGTAAAAGACGAAATTGGCTCATTTTTCAAATCAGAAAGAGCAAACAAAGAAGGAAATTGATCCTTTAGAGGGGCACTCCCCACCCAGGTTTGTTCCCATAAATTTATGGAGTTACCGAAATTCAAGTCATACCTGATATTAGGGGAGAAAACTGGTAGCAGGTCATGAATAGCTTTCCAAGAAGAATTGCTTGTGGTCCTAACTCTGATTCTAGCGTCCCATCCATTATTCTCCAGCCCATGAATACTTGCCACTATTCTAGCCCATAGCTTCTCCTTCTCCAAGGGGAATCTCCACAACCACTTTCCCAACAGAGTCATATTCCTTCTCCTAATATTCCCAAGCCCCAAACCACCACATGTCTTACTCCTACAAACTGTCTCCCAACTAACTCTATGATCCCTCTTTTCCTCTCTCGGTTCCCACAGGAAATCTCTCATTAACTTCTCCAATCTATTAGCAACCTTCACTGAGATGTTAAACACCGACAGGAAAAAGATAAGTAAATTAGCAAGCGTGGCCTTAATAAGAGTAATTCTCCCACCAAGAGAGAGGTAGTTCTTTTTCCATGACACCCGTCTTTTTTCAATCCTTTCCACTCTGAGACTTCACACCCCAACACTTCAGCACTCCCTGATCTCTGCCTCCTCCAAATTCACCCCCACAACACAACTTTTCCCAAGGTTAACCTTCAAGTTGGATATTTGCTCAAACAATTGTATCACCGACTTCAAATTCCTAATAAAGCTCACATTACCGCCTTCACAAAACAGAATCGTGTCGTCAGCAAACTGTAAGTAGTAAGGGGGGTTTCCACCCTCCTCCAAATTCACCCCCACAACACAGCTTTTCCCAAGGTTAACCTTCAAGTTGGATATTTGCTCAAACAGTTGTATCACCGACTTCAAATTACTGATAAAGCTCACATTACCGCCTTCACAAAACAGAATCGTGTCGTCAGCAAACTGCAAGTGAGTAAGGGGGGTTTCCACCCTCCCAACTTTCCAACCTCTAACAAGCCCCCTAGAATCTGCTCTATGAATCAATTTCCCCAAAATCTCTGCAATTAGAATGAACAAGAATGGAGAAAGGGGGGCTCCTTGTCTTATACCCCTACTGGCTGGAAAGAAATCTACCACTGTCCCATTCACTAGCACTGAGTAATGACAATTCCGAACACAACCTATAATCCACTTACACCACCTATCCCCGAAACCAAATTTAGTCAAAACTTTACCCAAAAAGTCCCAGTCCACCAAGTCATAGTCCAACTTACAGACCACTCCCTTCTTATCCCTCTTAAAGTTCTCCACACTCTCATTAGCAATTAAAATATGATCAGTAATTTGTCTTCCATTCACAAAAGCTCCTTGGTAGTGTGCAATGATATTTGGCAAAACCTTCTTCAGCCTCAAAGACAACACTTTTGCAATGATCTTATACAATTAACCAAGCTAATTTGCCTAAAATCCTTCGGGTGGGAAGCATCTTTCTTTTTTGTAATTAAGGCTATAAATGTAGAGTTCACACCCGAATTCACAATTTCTCTCCTGAAAAACTCCTCAAACACCTACAAAAGATCATCTTTCAAAATATCCTAATAGTCCTGATAAAAAGCCATTGTGAACCCATCCGGCCCTAGGGCTTTTGTTCTATCCATAGAGAATACAGCCTCCTTGATCTCTTCTAAACTAAAGCTTCTCTCCAACCTTCTCTTGTTCTCCACCCCTACATCTGGCCAATCCAATCCTTCTACCCACACCCTTTTACACACAAGCCTTCTTACAATAGATTTGAAGTGCTCCACACAAGCCCCAGCAATCTCCTCTTGATGTACTAGCTCAACTCCATCTACTACCAGTTTGGAGATCAGGTTCTTCCTTCTCCTGCCATCTGCTAGAGAGTAGAAAAACCTAGTGTTTTTGTCCCCCTCCTGCACCCATTTACACCAAGATTTTTGCCTCCAACTAATCTCTCCTGAGCTTGTTGTCTTCCTCACCAAGTTCTCCCCTTTCTTCTTTAGAGTCAAGCCTTTCAATCTTATCCAACAGATCTCCCTTTCTTTTTTCTATCATCCCAAACTCCATCAGATTCCACTCCTTGATTTTTGCTTTCAAAAAATGAAGTTTCTTATGGAATTTCATCCCCTCCCATTCCACCAATGGGTTACACTCATACCACCACTCCCTCACTTTGTTAGTAACCCTAGATGGAGTAACCACATATTTTCAAATCTAAAGGGGGTAGGACCTCCACGCCTTCTTTCCTCCAAACGCTACTATCTCTTTCAACTTGCAACAAATAACTACTTTTTGGTGTTGTTGGTCTTTTATGCATGTGAACAAATCATGTTAGTCTACTTTCTATCATTTTATCACCCATTGAAGCTACTCCTAGCCTCCTCCAAATGACTTCATTTCTGCTTCTATCCTACTAATTTTTCCGCTCATCCATCTCAGCATACACATTTTTGCCACACTCAAATTTTGAACAATTTTGTCTTGTCTACCTGACAGTCTGCTCCATACAACATAACTGACCTTACAACTATTTTATTAAAAATAATAAATTTTCTACACTATGCTCCTTTGCAAATCCAACATAGAATTTTAAATATCAAGCCACCCTAAATTCATAGACATGATAGAATTCAGTTCCAACTCCAGCTCCCAAAGGTTACAGCAATATAAATTATCAGAATACCTACTAACATTTACACCATGCTTTTCATATATAAAATAGATGTTAGAAGAAAAGAATCACAGAAGCATAAGACGCTATACATTCTACCAAAGAAAAGATAGTAAACCAAAATATACAAATAATAGTGTTCCAAAATTCAACCAACCTAAATTGGGCTTATTTAGGAGGGATTATAAATCACCAAAGCAAAAATTATAAGTTTTAATTTGATGAGCCTACCTCTCCTTAACAGGCCCACAAAGCTTGTAAAAGTCAAGAAAGCCTTGCAACCTTGCATTTTCACGGATTGTAAGAACCCTGTCTTGTTCAGGATGCAATATTATCTGTTAAAATCCAATTATGTCGATCAATACGGTGAGTAATGAATATTTATTATGAAAACAATTTTAAAATATTGCCCAACATCAGTACCTGGTTATGAGGTTCAGCCCTAGTAACAACAGTTGGAACTGTTTCATCCCACCACAGACGGCCAAATGGTCTATGTAATATTCCAGAAACAATTAGAAGGCAAAGAAAAAAAGGACACAAAAAATAAGGCATACACAATTGAAAGAGCAATGCTTACTTAGTTGAAGTGCCTCGAACAAAAGACATTGCATAGTCAGGAACCTATGGGATAAATCATATAAGTATGTTTAAATAACTGCAAAGTAACAAGAAGACAGCAAGTGAAGGGATACAAGTATTACCAAAGGCTTTCCAGAGGGCAAAAACACGCGTTCAACCGATTTGTCCCATTCTACAACATTATCAGGGCGAACCAAAACTCCAGGAAGGTCCCTAAAGTTTGCACCCTATCACAGAAAAGAAATTAAAAAATGATCTTGAGAATCTAAAATTTAAGTGGACGGTGAATAAGGTAGATGACTTTACAAGGTAAAAACACAACCTTTTTCTTCGGAATTCGACAAACTCGTTGATAGTCATCTTCATTCAACTGCAAAGGACAATGATCAAACAGCATGGCCTTCTGTGATGATTGACACCTAGAGGCAAAAACACCTAACTCTACATAATAAAAGTAAGAATTGTCAATAAAACCAATATTCAAGATGTATCAAAAGGAGTGGAACAAAACAACTCCACTAAAAACACAATAAACAAATTAGCTTAGGCCTTTACGGTGCATGTAGTAAGTTTAATCAAGAGGTTGGTAGATTTAAGATAAAGAAGATAAGAACCTCCAAAGGCCTTTCGGTTGCATCAAGAGTCATTGCCTGATACAAATATTGTCAAAATCTTACGATTTACGACATGATTCACTATTTGAATCATGAATCCCAAAGGTTTCATTTGAATCTTATGTATGAATCCTTTTTTATAATTGAAAGAAATTCATTAATCACCAATGATAAATAGTACAATGCCTCCAAGGAGAGGCACAAGATGCAACCTCTCCAAGCTAGTTAAGTACAACTTTCCAATATACTAGAACAAGTTACAATGTAGCACAAAAAAGATCCACCCTGAAACCCCCTGTTTGGCCAATGAATCAGCCATAGTATGAGCCGACCTGCTTACCCATTTTACCTCAATTCTCATATTACTGGTTAACCACTTTACTTTTTTTATGAGGTCTTTGTAGCACCAAATGGTAGCATCCGGGTTTAGAAGCCACCTTGTAACCACCTGAGAGTCCCTTTCAACTAGGAGATGTTCCACCCCAAGATGGTTAGCGATCTAAATTCCTTGTACACCAGCTAATATTTCTGCCCTTGTAGAGTCCCCCACTCCCACCGGTCCTGAGAATAAGGAGATGATGTTGCTTTCCTAATTCCTTAGGGCACCCCCCTTTACCTGAAGGCCCAGGGTTACTTTGGCTGCTCCCATCAAAATTTAACTTGATGACACCTTTTGGAGGTAGATCCCATTCTAACAAACTTCTATTATTCTTTGTAGAATTATTAGCTATCACTAACCAATACCTCCACGGGACATCAAAAGAAATATCAGCAAATATATCCAAGGTGGCTGCCCTGAGTCATTTCCACATGAACTTGCCTCTTATGTATGAATCCTTTTACGACATGATTTATACGATTCTTGCAATTCACAATAATTCAAGTGAATTTACTTAATAATTATTTTTCTACTATCATTTTTTGTTTATATTTAGTATTTTAGTTTTGTTGGGAGAAAGTTATCTTACAACCATTATTAGAAAATGATTACTTAAGTTACTTAGGACCAAAAATTGAGTATTTTTTGTCATCTATAGGTTAAAGAGGTAGTATGTAGATTATTCAATTTTCAAATCAAACTTGATATATCATCTTATGCTTCTATAGTACAAGTGGTAAATTCTATTGTTTTATGTACATATACGATAGATATGGATTAAAAATAGGGTATATTCATGTTCATATATGTATTTAGCCGTTTTGCACCAAGCATAAAAGCAAAAATTGTTCATAAAGACAATAGAAAATTACAAAATGGTGATAAGGAATCACCTCTAAAAAAATAGAACAATATACTCATCCTCCCATTCATCCTACTATACCAAAAAATTTGATCAACAAAAAGAACTTATTTTATTATATTTGGTTATAGTTGAGTTTTGTCTTGATGACAGGATTTTCATCCTTAAAAGACCAAAAGCAAATTTACATAGAAGCCTAGAACAGATGTTGCCTCATAACCCCTTGTTTAGCAAGGGAACAAATTTACATAAAAGACCAAAAGCAAATTTACATAGAAGCCTAGAACAGATGTGGCCTCATAACCCCTTGTTTAGCAAGGGAACAAACTAACCCATTTGTACTCCTTTCCCACTTAAATCCAACATTTATGTCATTTGCAATCCTTTACACTTCCCTAAAAACATGTTTAAGAGTCCATAGGTCTATTAAAATTCCCCCATGAGAATAATTACTTTTGAATCCCCTTCCACCACCTATTTTTTTATCAATAGCACCTCTACCTATTTTTATAACCTAACAACTTTGCAAACCAAAGTCCTTGCAACCAAGGTTCAAAGTATCGATACAAGGCATAGTAGCATGTATTGGTACTATTATTGTGCTTTTTATTTTTTTTTTCAAAACTAGTTCAGAAGGGTCGATTTAAGGCCGATCTACCCTCTAAACCACTTATCCACCCGAAACATAGGAGCATATCAAGAAGGCTCCAATACGATACGAATCAACCGATATGGGCCAATACGTGACACAATTTTAATCCTTGCTTGCAACAATGCCAACAATTTAGCCTTTAGGGAGTTTCCCATACCCATTGGCCTTGAAAATAAAGCCAACATCCTACTCTCATAATTCTAATTACACTCATCCCTGTCATACCCAAATTAACAAAGGAGCTCCTCTCAAAATTAAACTTTACCATGTTGCCTTTTGGGAGGATTCCACTCCACTCCTAATCTCTTTTTTCTATATAGTAATGTACTACCCCGGTCCAAGCTCCTCAGATGTTAGTGATTGAGAAAATCTAAAAGTTGTCCAAGGTCTCTACCCAAAGTCCTACTTTTCCCATTAAAGATTCTATTACCCCTCTCTTCCCAAACAACCCAACTAATTGATGCCTTAGTAGCTCTCCAAAGTACTCTTTCTTATCTTTGGTTTCCTCAAAAAATAAGGATTGAAAAGCAAACATCTTTTTCTCTTTTTAAGAAAGGGTAACTTTCATTAACAAAAAGAGGAAAGGATATACAAGATGTATAAGAGATGCATCAATCCCCTACTACCCCAAATTTAGCTAGAGCATCTATGAGTTCAAATCTCTTGGAATCTACCTAAAAACATAGGCTAACTACAATTGCATAACCCCGATTTCATTGAGCTGATGAGAAAATCTCCAAGGCCCCTCCTAGTGGTTTAGTTTAGCATCACCTAATTACCACCTTTGAGTCTCCTTCCACCACCACTGAAGAAATATTCAAGGATTTTACTCACCTCATCCCCACCATTAAAGAAAATGCCCACATCTTGAGGGGGTCCCACCCACACCCAAACAAAGAACAAAAAAAACTCCCAAATACGAAGGTCTCACCATTACCCCTACATAAGAAAAATGCTTGAATTTTAGGCGGAATAGCCTTAATCCAAATTTCATTAATCCGGAGGTCCACCCCTTGTGGACTAGACAAAGCAAGAATTTTGAAAACAGAGGAACAAATAAAGAGACCATCTAGTGAGGTTAACCATATTCTAGAATCCTGAAGGTTTAGGTCCAGGAAAACTGCCTCCAAAATGTCAAGTAGGTAAACGAAGGAAGTAAGCCACTTTCCCTTAGGCCTCTTCTGAAGCCAAGCTTTCAATTAACACCAATAGAAGATGGTTTTCCCATTCTAGACACAACTCCAGCCCTAAGGTTAGAGAGGGCATAAAGTTTAAGAATTTATCTATGAGTGGTGCTTCCCCTATCCAAAGGTCTTCCCAAATCTGGATTTTATCACCCCTCCCCACATAAAATAGGTGAAGTTAAGAAAAATGGAGCAAACCTCATGAAATACTTTCTAAAAAGCTAAAGCTGACTAGAGAGCAATTTTAGTATCCCAATCATGATTGTCTCTTTCAAATGGAAATCTCCACAAACATTTACCAAATAATGAAATGTTTCTAAGGGTAATGTTTCCAACCCCTACGCCCCCTTTCTCCTTTGGTTTACTAGCATGTTCCCATCATAGTTTCCAAGGTACCAAGATTTTGCTAGGCGACAATGGGGCGCCTTGTCACCTAATTGCCTAGGTGGGCACCTAAGTGTCACCTTGGCAATAGTATTTTTAATAAAAAAACATGTATCCTAAGGTAGCTCCCTAGGTTCCATAGCCATATTTCCTTAATAATTATTGGTTCAGGTTTTGAAGTCTTTGAGGGTTCAATACAACAATTAGGAATGTCTACGTTGATTAAACCCTAACAAAAAAGAAATTAATATATAAACACACAAAATGAATACTTTAGTTTAATAATGTCTATTTTATAACTCTAATCTCAAAAATTAATATAAAAGTATTTTATAACATCATATACAAAACTGCTTGGCGATTAGAAGAGGTGAGCCTCCAAGGGTGCCTTGTCACCTAGGCAGCACCAATCTAGGTGTCGCCTTGACATTTGTGGTTCCTAGTAGGGATGCAAAAAGTTGAGAAGAAATAAATGGGAAAATTTGCCAACGTAGTTCTGATCAAAATGATTCTTCCACCTAAAGAAATAAAATCCCTTTCCATAGAGCTAGTTTCTTAGCAAACCTCTCCACCACCAACTTCCAAAACCATCAAACCTAGGTTTTCCTCCCAAAGGCAAACCTAAGTAAATCACAAGTCAAATCCTAACCTCACATCCCAACAAATCAGCAAAACTCAAAAGCTCGCCTTCTTTCGGATTAATCCCTACAATTCCACTTTGACTCCATTTGATCTTCAACCTAAAGACACACAAAGTTGTCAATCAACATCTTCAAGTTTCTCACAATTTCTACATGAACACTCTCACAAAACAAGATTATCATCAACAAAGAGAAGATGGGAAACAGTCACTTGATTTCTACCAATCCTCTAACCCTTAATCAAGCATAGTACATATGTTTTCACTACCAATCTGCATAAGACCTCTACATTAAGGTGAAGAGTGGAACCTGTCCACCAAACCCGTAGGACCCTAGACCTGCCACCTATCCACCCAACCCATAGAACCAAACCACCATAACTAAAAACCTTGCAACCATCGAATAAAAACCAGCAATACATCTACAAAAACAATTTTCCAAATTTCTTAGCATCTATAATAGTTATAACAAGGATCTCTTTACTTCTATTGCACTTTTTGTCTTCCTTACCCTCTTATTAAGACTAATCCCAAACAAACCCCCTTCAAACTGGCAAAAAACCTTTGATAATTGAGTTCTCCAATTATTATTTTGCAATTTGAACCTTCTCGTAGCAGTAGGAATAGTCTCACAATCCTTCAAAGCCTTAGAATTAGCATTGATCATTTCTAGCTCCAACACCGCATTCTTCTCAAAAACCTAGTCTCATGCCAACTTTCCTCCCACCTTCAAAACCGACTTGTCCAACTTTAGTTGAACTACCATTATCTTGCACCACAACATTCATCAGCCTTGTCTATGATCAAAGTGTCATTCTCCATACCCTTAAAAGGCAAACCAAACTTTTCTTCCAACTACCTAAATGCTTTCCTTGCATATCACCTCCCCCCCCCACCGATAAAACACAAACACGGTTTTTACACACCTCCACCTTAAATATTCACAACCGTTTCTAAGTAAATTGAACCTCCAATTTCATGAGTTTTGTCAATAACAATTCCATCAGTCCATTGTTACTTGAGCCTAAATTGTCCTCCTAAAAATCAATCTTTTATCTTCCATCAACAGTTTCGTTCAATAATTTCTTTTCCTTCAATAGACTTTTGAGCTAGCAATCCCACAACCTTCTTTCTCTTCACTTCCCTTCCTTCTCACATCCCCTCGCATTCATTTTCCCAAACTCCTCTTAAACAAGCCACATCAGAACTAGACCCCTTCTCAAACTCTAACCAATATATTGTTTCATCTAATCTATATCAACCCATTCCTCCTTTTCTCCTATACCCACACCCTCTTCTAAGGCCATCCTTCTCAAGCTCATTGCCACCCCCCTAAATTATAAACTTTCCCAACAAGACCCTCCCTCTCACACCTTTCCTTTCATAAATCTTTATTTAGTTTTTATAATAATAGTAAAAATCTTATGATTTGTGACGCAATTCATGGCTAACAAGCTAACAGGTGTGAGAACGCATTTTGAGACCAAGGGTGAGCAAAACCAAATATGGTTTGACAAAAATCAAATTCCATGGCATTTAATGAATTACATCAATTCAAAGCCAACGAGAAAACAAGAATGAAGCTCACCATTCCGACTCAAGCGTATATACTTTTGGAAATCAGTTTTAGGTGCTTTTGAATATGGCATTTCATCACGACTTTCAAAATTTGTGACCTGTAAATGAACAATAGTAATAAACAAACAAAACAAAACATCATGTGAAATGTAATTAAAAAGGATCAAATTACCAAACAAGATGAGCAGAAGACATACCGAGGGAAGGTCAGATATTGCATCACCAAGAAGTAAAGCCTTCTCCAACTTACAAGGCTGATCCTCATCAAATGCAACAGTATTACGCTGAATTTGCAAAAGAAATTGTTAAAAAATAACATACCTGAATTAGCAAGAGCAAAGTATGAAATATCACCCATACCTCAAATTCATTTGGTATACCCCCTCTTACAACAACCTCATGAGTAGGCAATGGATATTGAGGTAATTTCTGCAAAAATAAGAAATCAATAAAATTGATAAAACAAAGAAGTACTTCTTCAATTAACAATTAATGTTTCAGAATGTGCATACTTCTGTAGGACGAGCTCCCCATAAAAATACACGCATCCGAAACTGAGGTAGACCATAACATCCAGCAGCTAACAAACCAAGCCTTGCTTGGTAGTTCATTGCAACAAGACGGCCAATAGCATAGCGTCCAAGAAAACCCTGAGCAAACTTCAAAATGTCCACCACATTCTCCATTAAAACAAACTTAGGCTTCAAGTATTCAACAATATCCATGAAAACAACCATTTGATGGTTCTTAGGATCATCTAATGGGGCTTCAACATTTCTAAAACGATTAAACCCACTAATGCCCTGACATGGAGGCCCTCCGCAAATGACATCCACATCACCCTTGAACAAAAGCAAAAGGTTAAAACAATAATTAATAACACGCAATATAAGAAAAAGATTGCCTTCACAGATGCATATTAATTTAATTATTGAAATATTGCAAAATACAAAACAACTTACGGGAAGTGGTAAAATCTTTGATCGGTAACCATCTTCCACAAACTCACACAATCTTTCTTTACAATCACTAGAGAGCAAGTACCAAAACCAAGTAAATATGCATTTATTCTAGAACACATTTAATACAACAAATAAAAAACGGATGCAAGTAAAAGGAGAAAAAGAAACCACAGCATACCCAAGTCCACCAAAAGGCTCCCAAGTATCTTCACTTGGACCATACCCCTTCCAACGAACCTAAATCAAACAAAAATATGGCAAGCCAAGTAAACCAATTAAATAGATGTATTACAAACATCATTATTCCAAACTTGAACCACAATGAACAACAAAAAGCAAATCCAGTGCTAAACTACCAATAACAAGAATACCACAAGAAAAACAGGATATCAACAATTAACAGTGTTCAATCAACCAGACTGAAATAAACAAGTAATTGGAAGAACATTTCCTTTCAAATAAAAGTGAAAACATTTAAGTATTTCAAATGAGACTAAATAATACATATCCCAAAAATATAAAAGTAACAATATTTATTTTCTATTAATTATTTTCATTTAAAATAAAAGTTATCGTATATCTCCCAATCAAACATTATCCAACTACATTCCAAACACCGAAAAAAGAGCTTTTTTATTATATAAGCCACCCAATAAACAAACTACAAAGGCAGCACAATATAACAATTTTTTTATAAATAAATGAACTTTTTATTAATTTTTTAATATTAGCACATACAAGAAGCCCTTGGAAAGGCACGAGCTGTGATCTCTCCACTAAAGAAGAAAACAAAAGTAACAAGTTAAAGTTGTGCCCAATACAGAACTTCCCTAGCTGCCCCTTGCTTGGCTAGACAGTCCATCATAACATTAGCTGATCTCCCCACCCATTGTGTTCTTAGGTCCATGTTTCTTGTCAGCACCTTAAACTTTTTAATTTCATTCCTAAAGCACCAAACTACTGACTCTGGGTCCTGCAACCAGCTTGTTACAACCTTTGAGTCACCTTCAACTATTAGCTGGTTCACCCCTAATTGAGCTGCAAACTGTACACCTTGCAAGGCAGCAAACATTTCTGCTCTAGTAGAGTCTCCCACTCCTAAAGAACCTGATAAGATAAGGTATCACATTCCCGACTTCATTCCTCAATACCCCACCTAACCCGTAAGGACATGGGTTTCCTAGACTGCTCCCCTCAAAATTCAACTTCAAGAAACCTACAAGAGGAGAAGACCAGCCCGTTCTCACTTTGGTCTTGGAAGAGGAACAGCTTGCCACTGCTGCCCAATTCCTCCAAATGTCATTAAAGGAGAATTGGTGAAACAAGTCCAAAGATTTCAGCCAATGAATCACCCTAACCAAGATGCAGTCCTTTATCTCTTGAAGGTTCCTTTCCTTCTCCAAAAAAGTTCTAGCATTCCTTTTCTGTTGTCAAACAAAAGTAGAGGGATCAAAAAGCAGTCTTAAATCTGTTGGCAAGTTCCAACCGCTCCCAAACAAAGAGAGAAAGCTCTAGCATTCCTTTCTTAAATCTGCTGGCACAATACAACACTTTGCAAAACAGAAAATCAAACGATTAAATACATAAATGCATATATGTTTTGTTAGACCACTTCTAAGCCCCTTACAAACTCACTCTTACGCAAGCCCTTTCAAGTTTCAACTATCCTACTCTTTCTGAAGTTCTACCAAATCAAGTAGAAGAAGTGGGTTGGATTCTTTTTCTCACCTACAAAAAACACTCACTATCTGTAAGCTCATCTTATTGTCTCACTGATCAATTAAGGTATGCATCATCCAGTATCTCTTTCTAATTAGAAAGAAATAAATCAAAAAACAAATAGAGCAAAAATAAATTGGAAACTTGTTAAGAAATTTGAAATTTAATACTTTGGATTTTATAAAATTAACAAAAATTTTTCCATACCCAAAACCATTTCCCTGCACTAAAGCCCAGAATGACAACCCTACAATGAATGCAAAAGGAAATCAAGTAGAATTCTATACCTTGTGCTATCATGAATGAAGGGGCAAGACAGTCACTTATTCAATATCCCTAACCATTGACTCAAAATCCAAGAGACTACAATCCATGCACAAAAAGACAAACCAAATGCACCACGTGCTTACCAATAGTTTAAGATGATTTTAAGTAGAATTTTAGATTTCCCCCCAAACAAAATAAGGAATACACTTTCTGATAGCACCAACATTGAAAGTTCAGCAACAAAACAAAAGCAAATTAATCACCCATCATGCATAAACAACTTTTTAGCTTTTGTAATTGCAATACCTCAAAAAATATAATAATCAAGCAACAAGCAAAAGAAATGTAGTTTACTATCTACCATCATGGACAAACAATTCAAAACGTTCAGAAATTACAAAACCTTGAAGTATAATCCTTTCTTTTGGCTCTCATTGGGGTCTCCAAAACAAATTCCAAGTATCTTTTCAACTTCAAATACTTCTTCAGAAAATTCATCATCTTTTTCGTCACCTTCATCATCATCATCATCATCTTCTTCTTCTTCTTCTTCCTCTTCTTTTTCCTCCAAATTTTCCACATCCTCATCAGCCTTCAACAAAGAGAACTTCCTGCAAAGCTGCTCCCATTTCTTTAGCAAAGCCAAAAAATTCTCTGCTGTTTCATTCCTCACCTGTAAACAAAGCTTATTATGAATACCTATATGGAAATACTCGATTCATGTATATAATGAAAAGTAAGAAGAAAAGAAAAGCAGCATATACCATACCACAGTCTCTGGATGGTTCAACCTGAGGCTTTCGCAGGCATACTGGTTCAGATCAACAGCCCACCTCTTCATAGACAAATATAGCAAAGTTTAGCTATTTATTCAAAGGAAAGAAGGCAAAACTAAAACCAAAGTAAACCATGAAAGATGAGCACAATGACACAAAAAAATAATAATAAAAGATTCAACAGGTTATGGCAAGGGTTTCCAAAGCCCATGGATGACACCTTGTATCATACCCTAGTTTCTCCTGCTGATTCCTAAAGAACAGAGCCTCTCTCATAAAACCAAATTCAACAATCAATGAGGGTATACAGGAAATAAGCAAAATACCCCTATATGGACAATGCAAATACTCCCGACTCGGAGAGTGCAAGACATCTTACACGAGAAAAGAAATATGATACTTGCAAAATTCGTGGGTAAGAAAAAAGAAGGTTTCAACATAACAAAAAACAGATAGCAGTTGGCTTACCGTAACAAGGTTTATGCCAGATATGGCTGCACCAAGGCATAGACCAGTGGACATTGCCCCACAGCCAGAATACAAGTCCAGCAAAGCAATCTCTGGCTTTGTAGGCAGGGAAATTGAGGAGGACTTCTCAGAGACAGGCTTGCACTCACCCTCAGCACCATCAAAACTAACTTCACTAGAAATGGTCGAAGAAGTTTCACTTCCAGCCCTCGTACTCTCTGGAATATACAAAGCCTATCAGTAATGAGAACAATAGTTCCCGAGTAATCAAAAAAATGAGAAAAAAAAGTACCACCGTGATTTTCAACATAAATAAACAAAATTAAGATCAAAATCCAAAGAGGGAAAAAATATTTGCTAATGCTTTAGAAACAAAACATCACCTATGGACAAATTTGCAAATGTTGAATAAGTGGGTGAATATGACATGTCATAATATAAGTCACATGAAGAAGGTATTGTTCTCTGCTTTGCCACCAAATCCATCTGTTGAACAAAGTGGAATTACTACCACCCTCAGTAACACATTTACTGAAAGACTTGATACTCTTATACTCTATAAGACTATTTGTTGAAAGATGCAAGACTCGTATAACCAAGCATAACAAGCCTCCGTAATTGAGAAGCAAAAGGCCATACATTTGGAGAAACTTGAGCAATTTGAATTTTCGATACAATACAGTCCAAGGGGTTGTCATCACGCATATTGGAAAGAAACACTCTTCTGCTGTCAATAAGGCTAGAATGGTCTTTCCCTATGACCTAAAATCATCAGACACACCAAAAGACTGTTACTCAAGATACCCTAGATAAAAAACAGCACAGTACGCTTAATATAATATTCAACTTACAGTGTCTTCAGCCTTGAAAAACCACTGTGCTGTAAAATATGGCTCGCCATCAGTGGTCTCAAACAGCTCAACTATTCTCCCTATGTAATTAGGCTTCCCCTCTTCCCCCTGAAAACATACTACTTGTGAGTATAAGTTCAAATAGCAATTCAGTTATGCTCTATTTGGCCACAATTTCTGCTACATAAGACCACTATTTGAACAATAAACACTGAGCTGAAAACTAGCATTCCTTAAACTGAACTTTTCAGCATTGTGAAATCATTTTGTGCATTTGTTCTGAATAGAAAAATAAAGAATAAATTTAAAAAAAAAAGCCAATTCTGCTTACTCTAGTATGCCCTAAAATTATAGTGCTAAAAAAATAACACAGGAAACATTCATTTTACACTACGTACTGTTTCATTTCCAATCCACACAATCACGACTTCAAGTATATAATTTTGAGCTCAACACGTCTAAGGAACTAACCTTTCAGCTCTTCCTAAAACCAGTTCTATCGATGAGTTTTTATTTAAATAAAAAGGTGATTGTCGAATAACAAAGCTTCAAACTGATTCCTAGGACGACGTTTATCACTAAAACCAATTCTGTGCAATCAAGCCAAAGAATTCCTTAGTTTTTTTTTCCTTTTTCGTACTAAAGCACAACATCTATAATTCGAGGTTCAAACATTCAGAGGTCAGTGTTTTCAGTAAACTTGTTAGTGTTTCGGATTCCTAACATAAAAGATTGGGCTCCAAAAGTGCATATTTTCTAAAAGACAAAATATAAGGCAAACACAAAAGCTCACTTTCACATAAGCGTCATCGTTGAGGTTGAAAATGCAGCCATCGACCTCAGCTTGCCTGTAATGACACCGTGCAAGCAATACCTCCTCATCTGTGTCTTCTCTAAACAACCACACAATATATTTAAATCGAGAAAACATTAGAAAAACAATAGCAGTAGCTGAAAGCCGACAATCTGGCGAAGAAAAAAAAAGAGTGGAAAATTAAACTTATACTTACTTTTTGTTCCCTCCAGATCCGCGAGCATTCTTGCTTTTCTTCTGCTAGAACAACAACAGCTTTCTCAACTCAGGAAAGCAAAGGGGCAAAACCAAGAACTCGCAAGATACAGATCAGACAGACACAAAGATTACCAAAATACAAGTAAAAAAAACAAAGATTCTAGCTACCAAACCTTCTTGTCGTATCTTTCCAGCCACCGTTCCCGAGCTTCTTCTGCCGGAACCGGTTCCCCGTACAACCGAGACTCCAAAGGTTCCGCAGTTTTCTTTTCCTTCTTTCTAGAAGAAGCAGTTGAAGCACTTGCCTGAGTTGCCTCCTCCTTAGTCTTCCGCTTTCCCATGGAAACGGACTTCTCTTGGTTTGACGACTCTATGGACTGGACAATGGTCTAATCCTTGGCAGGTTTCACCGCCGGATCTTCGCCAGTCACTTACGACTTGCACCGCCGGCGTCCGGACGGAAGAAACCGAAGCAGAGACGACGATAAAAGAAAGGAAGAGAGAGAGAGAAGGGAAAATATAAATAAATGCCGGGGTTGGAGTTTGAAGGGGAAATGCGTGGGCGGGAAATGGAATTTTCGGAGTTTTCTGAAGTGGATTGGAATGCGCGGAAGAGGTTCGGCCGTACACGAAGAAAGACGCGTTGGAGATCGGGTTCGGAACGGTTTTACCTCAACCCGAACCGTCACATACACAACGCAAAGCCGCAAACGCACCTGTCACCCATACAACTCAAACAAGTTGGTCGGACTCAACATGGGCCCGATTCAAACCGAACTCTGATTGTTGGCGCGGGTTTAATGCTTTGTTTCTTAACCCGATCCACCGACATTCCTATTATTTTACCGCCAAATTAGATGGAATTAACGATTCACTAGTTATAGAGGGAAACGATTCGTGAGTCGTGATGCACGAGCCAACGAGTTGGCAACGGTCAAATTGCAATGCCGATGGCCCGATGCCACTCGTACTGGCGCCCTTATCGATGTAGTGCGTTGATGGTCAATATTTCCTTCGGATTCTAATCCGAACGTTGGCAGCTCGTTCCAAGGAAATGAACATTCCTTTTTCCGTCGGAAAGTAAGAGTACTCCACTATTCCCGTCGGAAAGTGAGAGTACCCATAAATCATCATGGTCTAATGTGGGTTTAGGCCTTGGAGATGTGCTACCCGGAAAATACTTGCCTCCTAGTCTACCACGTCTACCAATGTTGGCGGATAGGGATGACCGTGGCCGGGCCGGATTTTTATAGGGTATCAAAGATCAACATTCAACAGTACTAAGGTCTGCCCAGGCCTGGCCCGGCTTGCACCCCATACCTGATATTATATGCTTGGGCCTGATTTTGAACCGGACATCCAGTTGAATCATATGAATTAAAATTTTAATTTAACTTTATATTCATAATCAAACAAAAATATATTTCAAAAGTTATTATGTATATTATATATATATATATATAATATTTCATAAGTACTAAGGTCTGCCCTCCATGCCTACGGTCCCACTCCCAGTCTTGGTGCCACGACTGACCCTTTAACAGATCCCGTGGTGCTAAATGCCCATCAAGATACACAAGTTCCCTATATCTTGACTCGGTAACGGCACCCTTCCTCTCAAGTCGGAATTCCTGGGAAGGCGTGCGTTTAATTTCCATGGTAGGTGTAGTAGCAGAAATTCCTCAATACGCGTTTTTTCTGGCACCCTTCTCTCTCCTCCTCTAATTTATCCGTATAATCTGAATTCAGATCATACTTTGCAAGGAAATCAGCCACCTTCTGCCCCCCATGCCTACGGTCCCACTTCCAGTCTTGGTGCCATGACTGACCCTTTAACAGATCCTGTGGTGCTAAATGCCCACCAAGATACACAAGTTCCCCATATCTTCCTCTCCAATCGGAATTCCTGGGAAGGCGTGCATTTAGTTTCCATGGTGGGTGTAGTAGCAAAAATTCCTCGACAGGCATTTAACTTCTAGCACCCCTCTCTCTCCAATCGAAATTCCTGCCCAGTGACATCATATATTGATTTCAAATCCATCCATCAGAGGTCAAAATAGCACACGAGATGTTCTAAGTTAGCCATCGATGCCATTAATCAAATTTCAAATGTTACTATAGGTTGATGGAAATTGCCATTACCTACCAACCTCCTGACCCATGGCTTGAGTCATCCAAATCCCTTGCCACGATTTTCACAAAATTTGAGAATGCTACTTTCTAAATCGAATCGATGGTTTTGTCCTCCCAACCGCCAAGGATGTCGGCATTGCCTCTATCCTATCACACCATCCTCCATTGTTCAGATCACAGAGGTCTCAATTGAGAAATATGAAGAGAAGACATCTCTTCCTTCCCCGACTCCTCCATCGGAACCCAGCGGCTGTCGTGGAAAACAGAGGTGACAAGAACGGGAGGTAAAAAAGGAGAGAAAATAAGAGATGTCTTTCGATGGGAACGGGAGTTGCAGCATCGTTGTTCTCTTTATCCCTTTCACCCCTCTCTCTCTCTCTCTCTCGATTCTGCAACTCTCAATGTCTATAGTATGAAAACAAATTTTAATTGAGTAATTGCCATTCGACCAAAGTTATTCAGATACCTGTTCCAAACAAATATTATAGGGAAATTTTCATTTTGATTGAGTAATTGCCATTTGATAAAAACACTCGGCCACCTGTCCTTAGTTTGATTTCGAAACCACAGGCTCTATCATCGTCTAAGAGGTCTCTACCGTAAAAGTAAAACTCCTTTATATTTCTTGTAATACGAAATCTTTTGTAAGAGAGCTCAAGAAGTAAGAATCAAGTAAACCCATAACTCTACGTGGCCTTTTCATCTTCTTCTCTTCTTCTCCTTATTCCATATTCCTCTTCTCTTCTACTGATTTTTTTGTTATTCCTTTGATTTTACCACAACACTTCTGTTGCTCTAACAAACTTTTGGTATCAGAGCAAAGATCCATTCAACCATTTAAATCTAAAACTAATACATTTCATGGCATCAAGTTCAGCAGCCTTGTTTTAGACCATTTTTCAAAATTTTCACTTCCTATTTTTTATGAAGAAAACTATGACTATTGGAGCATACAAATGAAAACATCTTTCATCTCCGAGGAGATTTGGGAGTTGGTGGAAAAACTATACGAGAACCATAAAATCGTGAATAACTTGCAACATGGACTGAAGACAATAATAAAATGTACAAAAAAAATAGGAAAGATGATGCTAGAGCCCTGTACCATATTCAGGAAACAGTAACTAAAACAATCTTTCCAATAATCATGGCTGCCAAAAGCTCAAAAAAAGCATGAGATATTCTCAATAAAGAGTTTCATGGCACCAAAAAGGTAATTTCCATAAAACTTCACTCTTTGGAGAGATTTTGATTATATTATAATGAAATAAAGTGAATCTATTCAAGAGTTCTTTTCTAGAGTTGTTATTATTGTAAATCAAATCAAGACATATGGAGATATTATCTCAAATAAAAAAATTGTAAAAAATGTTTTGAGGAATTTACCGGTTAAATTTGACTATGTGATGGCTGCCATTGAAAAAGCCAAATATTTGACTAAACTATCCATGCAGGAGTTAATGAGCTCACTTGAAACTCATGAGGATAGAATGAAAAAATTCTCATATTCTTCACTGGAGCAAGCTTTTCAGTTTTAACTCACCATTAAAAAAATAAAAAGAAACTCCAAGAGATTGGTCACATCAAGGCAAATGAAGAGGATACCAAAATAATGGAAGAGGTGGACCGTATGGAAAAAGAAGAAGTGAAAATAAAAAAAAAAAATAGTTTTTTGATTTGCAAAAAGACAACCATTTTCCCCAATACTGTTTTTTTCATATGTAAAAAAAAAAAGAATGCAAAAATCATGTTCATGCCCCAAGAGATTGTAGATTTAAGGAGAAAAAGCAAGCCCACTAAGCAAAGTAATAGTGGCTATAACCCACAAAGCAAGGTAATCATGTTTCTATTTTACTCTTGTATGAATACCTAACAAGAGCCAAACGAATTTTGGTATTTGGATAGTGGCTATAGTAACCACATGACAGGAAACAAAGAATGTTATCTCGAGCTGAATGAACATGTTAATTCTCAAGTGAAGCTTAGTGATGACAACTCCAAAGTGTTGAAGGAAAGGGTGTTGTTGCAGTCCAAACTAAGCAAGGTAATTCTAAACTCATCTCAGATGTTCTTTATGTTATTGGTTTGACTCAAAATTTGCTTAGTGCTGAACAACTTATACAAAAAGGTTATGAGGTGCATTTTGACAATGATGAATGTGTAATAACTAATAAGAAAAAATGTAAAATCATTGGTAGAGTAAAAATGGCTACAAATAAAGTGTTTCCATTAACCATGTCCTATGATGCGAACTATGGGCTGAATAGTGAGAAATTGGATGAGTGCATGTTATGGCACTTGAGATATGGACACTTCAATTTCAGAAGTCTCTCTTTGTTAAATCATAAGAGTATGGTGCTTGGATTTTCCTCAAGTTGATAGAAAACATAAAGTATGTGAAGGTTGCGTCTATAGGAAGCATCATAGGCTACCATTTTAAGAGAGATCATGGCATTCAAATGCACCATTGGAGCTGATTCATGCTGATATTTGTGGTCCCATGAATACACATTCCTTCAACAATAAGAGGTACTTTGTTCTCTTTATTGATGATTTTACTAGAATGATGTGGATATATTTCTTAGATGCAAAAACATAAGCATTGCCTACTTTTATTCAATTCAAAGATTTAGTTGAGGAGCAAAGTGATCACGAATTAAAAGCTTTAAGGACTAGTAGAGGAAAAGAGTTTACATTGAGAGAATTTGGAAAGTTTTGTGAAGAATAAGGCATCAAAAGAGAGTTGAAAGTAAGGCATACCCCACAACAAAATGGAATAGCTGAAAGAATAAATAAAACCATTATAAAAATGGCGATGCAAGGTAAAAATCTTCCCAAAACTTTTTGGGCTGAAGCAGTTAATACTGTTGTTCACATATTAAATTGATCTCCCACCAAAGTTGTGCAAAATAAAACACCTTTTGAAGCATGGCACAAAAAGAAGCCTGTTGTTAGCTTATTTAAAGTGTTTGGTTGCATTGCTTATGCTCACATTTCCTCAAAGAAGAGAGATAAGTTTATTGGCAAAGGTGATAAATGTATCTTCATTACTACAAATGAGTTGGTAATTTCAAGAAATATAATATTTGATGAAGAGGGGGCATGGAACTTTGGAGAAAATTTCCCACAAATAAAGAAATATGTTATAGAAGATGAAGAATAAGTGATGCCCAATGACCATGAACACGATACAACTACATCAAATGCAATGCCAACAAACTCAAGAAGATCAAGTTCAACAAGTTTCAGCCCAAGAATGGATACCTCAGGTTCAAGAAACCAAGATCCATTACGAATAATCCCAAGTGATGTAGATTTGGATACTCCACCAAAAAAGGTACGTTCACTTTAATTAATCTTTGATTTTTGTGGTGCTGCATTTCTTGCATTATAACCATAAAAGTTTGAGGAAGCTTAAAAATAAGAGAGTTTGGGTGAATGCTATGGATGAAGAAATTGAAATGATAGAGAAAAACATGACATGGGAATTGGTAAATAAACCCAAAGAAAAATAAGTGATTGGACTGAAATGTGTTTACAAAACAAAATTCAATGAAGATGGGTCAATCCAAAAGCGCAAAGCAAGGTTAGTGGCTAAAGGCTATGCCCAATAGCCAGGAGTAGACTTTCATGAGACTTTTGCACCAGTTGCAATAATGGAAACAATCAAAACTGTGTTTGCACTTGCTGCTCAACTAAAACTGCAAGTATTTCAATTTGATGTGAAATCAGCTTTCCTAAATAGAGATTTAGAAGAATAAGTTTATGTTGAACAACTATAAGGATATGTGATAGAAAGAAATGAGGAGAAGGTTTACAAGTTTCAAAAAGCTTTGTATGGCCTAAAGCAAGTACATCGGGCATGGAATAGCAAGATTGATAAATATTTCTGTAAGAACGGATTTAAAAAAAAAATCCAAATGAGCCATTACTCTATATCAAGAAGGAAGGCATGCATGATTTTATCAATCTTGGATAAAATGTTTCAAATGTCAACCTGTAAACCCCTAGCTTCTCCTATAGCTGCCAATGAAAAGTTGTCAAAGGAGGATGAAGCAAAATTAGTAGATGCATTAATCTACAGAAGCCTTGTTGGTTCCTTGATTTATCTCACCAACACAATGCCAGATATTGTTCTTGCTGTGAGCATTGTTTCAAGATACATGAACAAGCCTTGGGGCAGCAAAGAGAATACTCGGGTATGTGAAAATAACCAAGAACTTTGGGCTGAAATATGAAAGTGAAAATGACTACAAGCTTATTGGATTTTCAGACAGTGATTGGGCTGGTTCCATAAATGACCAAAATAGCACATCTTGATATGTTTTCTCATTGGGAAGTAAAATGATCTCTTCATCATCGAAGAAGCAAAATACTGTGGCACTATCTTCAGTTGAAGCGAAATACATTTCAGCCACTAGTGCATCTTGTGAAGCAATTTGGTCTATATGACTTTTGAAAGACCTTCAATTTGTGCAAGATGACCCAACTACAATCTACTACGACAACACTTCAGCTATTGCAATGACCAAAAATCCAGTTTTTCATGGAAGAACAAAACACATTGAGTTGAGACACCACTTCATTAGAGAGTCAACTGAGAAAAGAGTGATTGAATTGAAGTTCGTCAAGACAGAAGATCAAGTTGCTGATATCTTTACCAAGTCCCTATCTTCTGACAAATTTTTGCATTTTAGATCTTAAATGAAATTTACAAATTAAGATGGGGTGTTGAAAAGTAATAGTGGTAATTTTGTAATTTTCCTTTATGTTTTGTCTTTTGTATTAAGTGGGTTGTCTTGTTAGTTGGAAGCTGAAAGGTATCTACTGTAAAAGTAAAACTCCTATATATTTCTTGTAATCTGAAATGTTTTGTAAGAGAGCTCAAGAAGCTAAGAATGAAGTAAACCCAAAACTCTACGTAGGCTTTTCATATTCTTTTATTATTTTCCTTATTCCATATTCCTCTTCTCTTCTACTAATTTTTTGGTTCTTTCTTTGATTTTTACCACCACACTTCAGTTGCTCAAACAAAGACACCTCCAAATGCCATTTCGGAAAATATATCTCAAGTCAGCGGCTCCATCTCTTCTCGATAAAGTCAAATGGAAGAGCGAGAGAGAGGGAGGGGAGAGAGAAAGTGTGTGTGAGAGAGACACAGAGGGTAATATTAGATTAAAAAAATTATTGTCATATTTCTATAGATTTTGGCGAAATATTAATGGATGTTAATAATATGGGCAGAGTTAGTCAATTGTTAGAAACATTAGAAATAGTTTAATACAATAGTTAAACAGTATGAATAGAGTTTGTCAATTAGGCGTCTGTTTGGCATCGATGTCGTTGCTAGGGGTGTCTATGAAAAACCGAATCAAACTAAATGCGGTTAATTGAATCGATCAGTTCAATTTTGGTTTGGATTTTTTAAAAAACCGAAGGACTGATTCTGCTTTCAGTCAACTTACAAAAAAACCGCCAGCTAACCAAACTGACCGGTATATATATTTATATGTATATTATATAAAAATATATATTCATTATATATATAAATATATACTTATATTATGTTTGTAATAATCTATTTATAAATATATTATATATTTTTAAAATATTTATAATATATTGTATATCATTTATTATTTATAAGATAATATTATACATATATTTATATAATATATATTATAAATATAAAAAAACTGATAAAACAAAGAATCGAACCGGTCAAAAACCGAAATCGACAGACCGGTTAACTAGTGGTATCGGTTCCGTTTTGGTTTGGAGAAATGAAAAAAATGGTACCACCGGTTCAGTTTGCAAAATATGCCCATGGTTCGGTTAACGAACCGTGGACACCCCTAGTTGTTGTTCTAGAAAACGGCGACACATCAACACCACGTCGAAAAAAACGGTTCTCCAGGAAACACCTGTTTGTTTGGAATTGTTTTTTCATAAAAAACGGTGCTCCAAGCCACACCTTGGAAATCAGGAAGGCATGGCTTGGAGCAACATCGAATTTGGCATTTCCTGGAGCTACAACTCGTTGTTGCCAATAGGGACATGAGGTGGCAGTGATAGGGACATGACGTGGCACTGGATAATAGGTACCAGTGCTGAAAGCGTTTCCTAGAGCATTGGTACCAAACAGAAAACGTTGTTCTTGCTCTAGGAAACGTCCTATATGGCAACAATGTTTCCAAACAAAAAAAAAAAGACACCATCATAAAACATTGCTTTCAACCCACACATTAGTAAGGGTAGTGAGAAATTTGCCCTAATTAATTTACTATACATTACTACTAATCAATAGAAATATCAATATTTTTTTTTGGAAATTATCATAAAATAGTGTAATTTATTGTTATTTAAGTTATTATTAGTTAATTAGTTATAGAAAATTATTAGCATTGTAGGGAAGGCAATTTTCCCTCTAAAAATGGCGCCTTACCTCGTTCTGTACATTTAATATTAATTTTTAAAATATCTCTAAGGTTTCCTTATATTCTTATAATCCTAGGATTCCATAATTTTATTTATAAAATAACCCCAAATTATCATAATCCAATTCCTAAAATACACCAAAATTCTCATAATCCTATTTGGAAAATATCTATAAATTAGATTTTTTAAGTGGTTGTCTCTAGGTGTGAGAAAAAAACCGAAAAACCAAACCCACCGAAATCAAACCAAAAACTTGTTTAATCAAACCGACCGGTTCGGGTTTGGTTTCGGTTTGATATTCTTAAAAATCGACAATTCCGGTTCGGTTTTGGTTAACTTAAAAAAAACGGTGGTTAACTGAACTGACCGGTATATGTATACTAATAGTCTATATATTTTTAAAATTGAATAGGCTTCTCGCAGATTTCTAATATATAATAAAATATAATATATTATAATTTATATTTTATTTTTAAGTATAGTTCTCTATCGTATAATATATTATATTTTCTCTTTTAACTTTTAAGTACAGTCTTCTGTCGTTTTCTCTTTTCGGTGTTTCAGCTTTTCAATTTTCATGATTTGTATATTATATTTCCTATTGTAGACTTGCAGATCTAGAGTGATACGTGTCCACCTGCGACGCGCCATCCCTATGCAATTTGACAGTCCGATAGCTTTTCATGATTTTCTCTCTTTGAATCAAATTAACTTAAATGGCTAAACGTCTTTCCCTTTCTTTCTCACTCTTAGTTCTAAGTCTCTCATCTCCATAGTCTTCTTCTTCCCCAAATCGATTAAAGGCCTCCGAGTCTCCGATCAACGACCTTCGATTTCTCAGTCTCTCATCTCTTAGTTCTCTCTCTCATACTAAACACCTTTCCATTTCTCTCTCACTCTCAATTCTCAATCTTTCATCTCTCTAGTCTTCTTCTTCCCCAGACCGATCGATGACCTCCGGGCTCCGATCGACAGCCTCCGAGTTCTCAGTTCTCATCTCTCATCTCTCTTCTTCTTCTCCAATGGGAAAAAAATTATAGATTGACTGACGACCATCTCTCTCTCTCTCTCTCTCTCTTATTTTGAGTGCATAAAAAACTGAAAAACTAAACTGCAATTAACCGATCCATCGGTTAATCGGTCGACCGGTTAATTGGTTGCAACGGTTTGGTTTTGGTTCGAATATTCAAAAAACCGATCAGATCAATTCGGTTAAAAAAATAACCCCACGGTTCGGTTAACTGAACCATGAACACCCCTAGTTGTCTCGGGAGGGGGGAGGGGATTTGAGGATTCCCTATCCCTGATGGGGAATGGGTGCCTTGCCTTGAACCCGCCCTGCCACTTGGGCTGGGGCAAAGATGGAGTAGAATGTCTTGACTTATAGGAGCGGAGGACAAGGAGGGGTGCCTCATCCCATACATCGCGTGTGCCCTCAAGCCAATCAGACTTAAAGGCCTACTTAGGCCATGCCTGCATTGTATGGAATTCACATCTACACCCCAAAGAAGACGCCCTACAAACACCCCATAGTATATCCCAATCATGTATTGTATTGGAAATATCTCCCACTAGTAACTTGGGGAGATGTCCCATATGCACGCTGAAATGTGCATCTGGGGCGTTTGTGGGGCACAAATGTGATCTCCATTGTATGTGGACTTGATGCAAGTTCGGATTGAGCAAACCATATTGGAGGACATGTGTCATATCACACAAATTTGAAGAGGGGTTTAGGTTTTAGAATAAGAGGTTATAATTTAAAGGTTAAAGTTTAGATTTAGGGCTTCAATGCACGATTTGAAGGTTAAATTATAGAATTTTAGGGTTTAAGATTTAAGATTAAAGTTTAAGGGCATAGGATTTAAAGTTTTAGGGGGTGTTCTTTTTTTTTGGATTTTGAAAAGGGGGAAGTTGGTAAATGGGGTTTTGATTCCCATTGATCAAGAATCTCATATTTTTTTTTTTAGATTTATGTAACATCAAGAAAAGTTTATTTTCTCCCATCTCTTAGGTAAGTAAATAACTTTCTCACTTAAAGAAAATTATCAATATTTGAATAGAAAAAAATGTCTCTTTCAACAATAAATTTTTATGATTAAAATGATCATTATCTTGAAAAATAAAAAAACATGAATAATAAATGCAATTAGTGGTTTAAGTCTTTCCTCGGCAACACCTACCCAGTTACATAAATTACCGAAAAGCGAACGGGCCTAAAAAGCATGTATAACTTCAATTTTCAAATATCGTGACACTACTCCAGCAAACTCATAAACCTCTCTCCCCCTGCTGCACTATACCTCCTTCCTCGTCCATGGCTTCACTGTACTCGCCATCTTCCATCCTTCATCCGCCACTTCTCCCTTCATCACATCCTCGTCTCCAATTTCGTCGTCGGAATCAGTTATCTCTCCCCTTCTCATCTTCACAGAACTCGCTTCGTTCCTTCGGTGTCCCTCGTTCCTCCCCTGAGATTCCAACTCCTTCAACCGAAGCCCCCATCTCCATCATCACCTTCGAAGATATCGTGGAGAAGGACTGGTCGTTCCTCGAAACCGACGAGACGAACTCCGACGAACAACGTACTCGGAAGACTGACCGGATAATCTCCGCTGGACAAATCAATGGGGACTCTAGGGTTTTGGTTTCTATCGCCACAGAAGAATTTGTCGACCGCTTGGTCGAATCATCGCCGTCGTGCCGGCTTATGCTTTTCGTCCACGACTCTCTATTCGTTTTAGCCGGGATTAAAGAGAAACACGACAGTGTCAAGTGTTGGCAAGGCGAATTGATCAATGTGCCTGAGAAATGGACGCCCTTTGATGTAGTTTTCCTTTGCTACTTGCCTGCTTTGCCCTTTGAACTCGATAAGATTTTCGCTTCTCTGTCCCGACATTGTTCACCAGGTATCTTTCCTCAACTTATCTGATTGTTTTGTTCACCTTCGAGCCTTATAAAATCGTGAAATCTGGAGTGGGGATTCCTTATCAACCTCCAGAAATTGAACTATTACAGTTCGGAACAGAATACCCAAAGATTTTTTTTTTTCATTCATTCATTTTGTGTTTGAATTATGCTTGATTTGTTTTACTCCGAGTTGTAAAATCGCTTGAGTGGTTTTGGAGTAATGGGTCTTGAGATTTGTCTATCTTTTACCGTTTTAGTTAAACTTCTGACTGTGGTTTGCATAGGTGCAAGACTGGTAATCAGCTACTCTCAAGGAAGGGAAGTTGTAGAGAAGCAAAGACAACAGTATTCTGATGTGGTGATTTCTGACTTGCCTGATAGACTTACTTTGGAGAAGGTTGCAGCCAATCATTCATTTGAGATAGCTGAATTTGAAGACGAGCCTGGTTTCTACTTTGCTGTTTTGAAGTTTTGCAGAGAAGGCACCCCGGCAGAGTAAACTGTTGAGTTTGAGCTTCTGTTGTCACCAGGAGTTAAAAGAAACCATGACAACTTCATGTCCAAGAATTGGAAATGGGATCAGTAACTGCCATGGATTCATCTGAGTTTTGAAGTATATTTTGCATAGACAACCTTTTGTATTTTAGGGTGTTACCTGTTGCTAATCAATGCCTGTATTTGTAATTTTCATCTCTGATTAGATGATTTTAGGCCGGAAAATTGTTTTTCTTTTGAACTGTGTTTTTCGTTTTCAAATAAAATGCAGTCCTTTTTTTGATCAGTTTGACAACTTGGGTGTCTCAGTAATAACTCTGATTTCACTCATCTTTCCTTATTTCTTCTTAAAAAAGGAATATTTTTCCTCTCGATAACACTTCTTGCTCTTGTTTCAGACCCCTATAAAGTCTAAACCTATATTTTGATTTTGGATTTCTGAATTTTCTTTTTCTATCATTAACTTCTAAAAATTCTGAGCTTTCTGACTATGAAATCAGATTCGAGATTTAATAATCCTTTTCCTTTTCCTTTTTCTTCTTTATACTTTTACTTTATTTTTCCTTTTTTAGTTGATTGCCTAGTAGTTCTTTTTTTCTTAAGATTGCATGTTAGTTCCTATTTCAGGAAAAAAATAGTAAAACCACCTCCAATCTGTACTTGTTTTTGGTTCCTTATTGGTTCCTATTTCCTGAAGTTTTTCAATAGCCACCGTGTCATTTCTATCTCATTGATATAATGCTTGAACTGGAAAAGGATATCAATCTTTGGACTTTGTGGCACCGTGCCAATATCCCTCGCTAACCAGCAGTCGACCTCCAATACTTCGTTAGTAGTGGGTAAAAGCTGAGCCGTTGTTGATATTTACATCTTGGAACATATAAAACATGTGTGGAAGAATATCATTTGTAGGTTCGGGTTACCTCACGTGCTAGTTTCAGATAATGGAAAACAATTTGATGATATTAGATTCCATAATTGGTGTAGAGAATGGGCATCCACCAGCGGTTCATCTCGTTAAAAGAACTCCCCACTGTACTATGGGCATATTGGACTACGAACAGGATGGCCACCATGGAGACATCCTTCAACTTAACATACGGGACAGAAACTATGATTCCAACCATGATCGAAGTATCCACATTATGGACCGAAACCTATAAGGCAACCATTTGACAGCCCGTGCAGCATGATTGCCAACACGTAAGGCAACTTCGTTAATCAATGGTCCCCATGCTTGCTCCATGCATTCGTAACGTGGTGGGCAAGTTAGTTGAACATGTTATATCCAAGCATCAGGTGGCTTGATGTCCTGAGTCCTGACCAAGTTCCAGGTGCATCCAAAGCCTATATAAAAGTAAGATTAGCATTCAATTCATACTTTATGCTTCATTAAATTTTCACCTACCCCCTTTGGATAGCTTGATGACTAACTTGACCGTTAGAGTTACAAGCATGGGATATCACCCTAGGCCATCTAACCTTATCTTTCCCCTTGCAGGTGAACTCCAAACGACTCCAAGGACCTTGCCAGTTTTGATCCGCATGACAAACCATGATGCTTGTGCTTCTTTGTATCATTGTTGTATTACCTTTGTGTTTATCTATCTAATACTACTATTTTGATTTTTCCCTACACTAGCGTTCATTCTTCAAGTTCAAAAGAATCTTGGACATAAGTCTCTTAGGTTGTGTTTGTTTGAAGTGTAAAGGCAAAACTCCATCGGTGTAAAAGGAGTGGTCCAACATGTAAGCACAAAAAATGAACCGGATAAATGCAGCTTTTACACTGGTGTGCGTTTGGAAGAATAGTGCAAAATATATATACATTTGGATGAACAATGGTGTAAAACTACACCCATGTATTGATGACAAATAAGATTGCCAACACTATAATAACTAAGAGATGAAGCAACAATGCATATATATATATATAACATATTATCTATTGAGATGGGCTTTTGGCGAAGCTCGAGGCAAGGTAGACAAATACACCCCTACCCCGTCCTCAGTCACCAAAATTTTTAAGTTTTCCCAAAACCCACTCAACCTAGTCAACGGTAAATAAAACACCCTGACCAAGGCAGGGTGGGTCGGAGCCTAGGGTATGTTAAATGAGACCAGATCTGTTCCTCACAGAAGGCGCCTCACAAGCATATCCTACCATGCGTTGGGAACATCTCCCGTACTTTTAAGTTATTATTCAAAGGAGATGTTTCTAATGCACGGTGGATGTGCATGTGAAGCGCCCGAGTGTGAGGAGCAGATCCCGTCTCATGTTAGATTGCTATCTCTAACGTTGGCAAACAAAAGTATATCCATCTCACTAGGGCTCCGTTTGGGAAGAGTGCAAATGGCTGTTCAATGCATATATGCACTCTAATTCAATTTTGCTAGTGTTTGATAAGAGTCCATTTATCCCGTTCTGACAAAAAAATAAAAAATAGTCAAAACCGTTCAAATGATTAATCGCCCGGTTCAACAGTTCGCTGACCAAAATCAACGGTTTTGGGGGAAAATCCAATTTTTGGAGAAAATGGGACTGGTCACCTAACCGGTTCCCGGTTTTTCCAGTCCGACCGTCTGATATAGTCACAAAACTAAATCAATTTTGCATTTTCATGAATCAAGCATATTTGTATTTATACTGATAATTTTTGTATATGTACTTTTCCCAAACAGAGAATAGATTATTATTATTAGACTCAGCGTGTTGTACATGTGGAAATGGAAATGCCCCAACATGTAGATTCACACAAACTGCTTTTTTACTTCCGGCAATGAGCATGCAACAGGGTTGCAACTGACAAGGGAATGGTAGTGCTTTCGTGTCACTTCAATGTTAACCCTTTTTTTTTGTTTTTGCAATGGGTGAATGCCACTTAGATTAAAAAAATATATAAAACACTAAATCAGTCGTGAAGCCAGCTATATGAAATTGCGGTAAGTGAAGAAATAACATAACTAAAAAATGTGTGGCAGAAATCCGTATGCTGAGATGGATGCATAGAAAAACCATAAGGACATGATTAGAAATAAAGTTATTTGAAGGAGCCTAAAGAATAACTCGAATGGGTGATAAAAGGAGAGAAAGTAGACCCAGATTGTTTGATCACATGAATAGAAGACTATATGGAAGATCTGTAAGAAGAGGTGATTTGTTACAAGTTGAAGGTGCTAGAACTAAAAGGTAGGGGTAGACAAAAAAGAAATGGGCAGTAGTAACAAATATGATGAATGTCATTAAACAAAATGGAATGGCAAAACAGATTCATGTATCAGACCCCATATAGTTGGGATAAGACTTAGATGATGAAGAGGATGTGATGGTATAATAGATAATAAGTAATAGTAATGATAACCCAAATGGAGGCCAAAAATGAAATCAAGCAAAAATTATCTTCCCAGAGGAAGATCTATAAACACAACTGTGTGCAGAGATATAATATCAGCAAACAGAAAGGCTTTCAAAAATGTACCACTCGCAATTTTCTTTTTTCCTCTAGAAGAAATAAAAAAGAAACAAGACACATTTAGACTTTGGAATGAGAATCAACTGAGGATGAATACATGGTAAAATTGGAATTCTCAAAGACGATTATTATCTAATGAAATACTACAAGTGCTCACTCCTTCATAACCAAAGAAAGGAACAGGGACGGAATTCTAACAGCCACCTTGGTTCTTCCCATAGTATATCAGAAGAACGAAAACCTTGTCCCATTACTTGCCGCAAACAAACTGTATTCTTCAACAGTTATCTCTTTCTTGGTGCAAGTATGATCATCCAGAGCAGGATCTGCTGGTGAATTCGATGAAAAATCCCCAACTGTTCCCTCTTTTAAGGGCCCTGGATTCAAATTATGTCCATTTGCCACTGCCACAGGCCCACCAAAATGGAATAATGAGAAGTTTTTGTTGTCATTGTACAGTTTAGCAGTCCTAGTAAGACCATCTTCTCCACGTGAAGGTGTTGCTGTTGGAGTCTGACCACTTGGTGCTATTTTCTCCAGGGGACATTCAGTTGTCACTGTATCGGCTACACTAATGGCGGCATCCTGTGCCCCACCAAGTTTAGCATTCTTGCTCTGCTCCTTTGAGGTTACACCATTGACTTTGTTAACAGGCTGATAGACCGGAAGTTGGGCCACATTAAGCAATGGAGTTCTCAACTGTTGTATACCACTGTATTGCATGCAGAAGTGTGAAGGCTGGTTCGTTGATAGGCCATACCCTAAAGGGCTAGTGAAGATGTAGCCACTGGGTTGGGGAAATGGCATTAGCCCATTTGCTGCAGGAGCTGAAGGCCAAGAAGCTCGATTCTGATGGTAGTAACTCACGGTGGAAGGTGCTGGGAACACAGGCAAATGTATGCTTTGATTATGCATTGGTGGAAGCACATTGTGCTGCTGAGAACCCATATCAACTGTAATTCTACCAGTATCGGGAGGACGGGAACATTTTATTTGTAGGTCCACTGTAAAATTGCTTCTTATGACAGAGTTTGTTAATGGAGACCCAACATCTGTCCTGCTTCTGATAGATTCCCCTCCATTTGTACTCTGTTTGTCATCTACTCCAGCATCCTGGCATTTATGAAAACCATTGTCATCACATGTTGAAACATCTCTTCCTTCTGATTGTTGGCTAGCATCTTCTGAATCTGATGTTGACGATGATTCTACATTTTGTGTACTTGAAGAGGTTATACTGCTATCACCTTCACTAAGGCATGAAGAGCAGTTATCTGAACTGGAAGTGCTGCTAACTGAGGGATCAGAAGTACCATTTCTAGAAAAAGAAAGTATAGGACATGATTCAACTCCATCAGCAGCAGCATTCTTTGAACAGTAAGGGGCCTTTGTTTCCAAACTAAATGCACTCTGGCAGCCCTCCTCCACTCTTGGGCTGGAGTTTTTGGATTCCTTCCCATTAGTGTCCTTGTTACCTTGGCATTTATCTGAATCACCACCATCTCCTGAATTTCCAGAATGTTCATAAAGATACAGCTCATCTGTTGACTTGAGAATGCTATCAGGTTGTTGCAATCCAGTCTCATCTTGATTGCATTTATCATTTTCACATTCATCGACCTTGATAGTAGATAAATTCAGAGTAACATCGGGATCTGAGTTGCTGTGGGAGTACCTTTTCCGCACATCCATTGGCTCCCATACTTTCTTGGTATGAAACACATCTCTGCTAGGAATGCTTCCTGAGATGACCTTGCTTTTGGGATTTCCACAACTATCAGACATAGAAGATCCATGATTATACTTGTTATTGCGTGGCCTAGGCAAATCAGATGCAGATTCTGACTTGTTCATGGTTTTGCTCTCCCTACAAGATCTGATAACAGAAACATGAGAGGCATCTTTTGCTCTGTAATCATTATGTTGATTACAGCTGCAGAAATGGAATTCATTTCTATCACGCATCTTGAAACAGTGAAATTTCTCACCAAACCTAGGACTAGAATTTCTTGTGTTTGGTTTAACAGAATTGCTTCTTTGCCTGCCTACTCCATTCATGCACCCGGAAGAAGTTTCTGTATATGTGCCATGACATCTCCGTTCAGATTCATCAAACAGAACCCTGTTGTCATAGACAGTTGAGGATCGGCGTCTATCGCACCATTTGGAAGCTGGATCAATTTGAAAATCTTTCCTGAATCTCAGTTTCCGGCGAGAAGATTTTGATTGCTCAATTGCAAACAAGCCATTCCCATCCTTTGGAAAGATCTTCCCTTCAGCAACATTATATGTGTGCCTTACACTATCATTGTTTGGGTCTGGCACATTGGAAATAGTAGATGCATTAGGGAGTTGTTCATCTTGAATATCTGGAGGCCTGCATGTAACATCTCCAGTTTCACTGACTGAATCCACGGAATTGACAGTATTATTTGGTTTGTCATGAATACTTGGGGGTGAATCGTCCATAGAAGCATCAAGAGTAATTGGGATTTCCTTTGATTCATCACATTTCTTTTCTCTTTCCTTTTCTTTCCCTTTTAATCTCTCTTTCCTTCTGAGCTTTTTCTCTCGTTCTTTTGTCCTTCTCCTCTCCTTTCGCTCTTCTTCCTCACGCTTTTCTTTCTCTTCTTCCTCAAGAAGCTTGATCTGCAGTGTATAAGCAAATGGCATGGAAGTCACTAATATCTCTCATCTCAAAACTAGAAAGAAACTTGATAATTAATTGACAGCATTGGGTACCTGCTTTTCTAAAGTGATAATTTCTTTGCATGCAACATGAACACGTTCTTCCAGCAATTTTAGCGCAAGACAGACAAATATACTATGTGCATTTTGGCGAGCTGTTCCTTCTCTGAAAGCCTTTTCTACCTGGAAAAAGCATATAACTGGCATTAGGTTATGCACACATTTGGAAAAATACGAAGTAAGGTATATGAGATTATGCAGTGTGTGCTAATTATATTTCTTTCTTCTTGATGGAAAAGAGGACAGGCCATGGAGAGCATGCTTCATAGTACAATAACTCACATAAGAATTGTTCCCATCACAACTGTCATATTCTTCATCACAACAAAGACTTATTCTTAATATCTGTTCTAGGCTACAGAGATTTTTTTTTTTATAAATAACAAATACTTTTATTAAGAGATATTAATATAGAAAAATACAAAGGGAGGGGTAAACTCTTAACCCTCCCAAGAGAACATTTCAGATTACAATGTTGCCCAGAACAAATTATCTCTTCCCACCCCTTGTTTAGCTAATGCATCTGCCAAGGAATTGGCACACCTCTTAGTCCACTGAAATTTGACTTCCATATTTTGTACGAGAGATCTAATTTTCTTCTTTTCATTCAGAAACTTCCACAAGCTAGAATCATCTTTCATTAACCAGTTGATAGTCAATTTACAATCACCTTCCACTATCAGGTTTCTAATATTTAATTCTCGAGCTCTTTTTAACCCTTCCATAACAGCCAATATTTCAGCTCTAAGAGAGTCCCCCCAGTCAACAGGACCCGAATACAGTGCGATAATTTGACCTCCATCATCCCTGAAAGCTCCCCTATACCCGACAGACCTGGATTTCCTTCGCTGCTTCCATCAAAGTTTAATTTAGTGAACCCTAAAGCTGGAGGGGACCAAACTGGGTGAAATACATTCTTCCTTGGAACTGACCAAGCCATTTCTTTCCACTTCCTGATGATATCTCCTTCTGAATAGTTTTCAAAAATGTGCTCTTAGCCCACTGAATCACCCTTATGGACTTTTATGGAAATTAGATCAGTAATTACACCTTTATTTCTTTCTTTCCCATGAAAGGTCCGTTGGTTCCTTTCCTCCCAAACTGTCCAACATACAGCTGCTCTTACACATCTCCATAGAATTTTCCCTCTTCTTCAGCCCCCTAACAGTAGTAGAATGGAATAGGCTACAGAGAATTTATTAACCAATTCCAGTTGAATAGTACAACATATATTGTCTAAAGTTGAGTTTATATGACAAGACAACATTAGAAAATGAAGCTCACAGCTGGCTGTTATTATGGCTGAAAATGTGATCCTAAGGAATATGGGCATTAATTCATCAATGAAGGTGCAGTACCATGAACAAAAATGAGCATTTTCTCTTGTCCAGGAGATTCTTCACCACAGAAAACTTGGAATGCAAGGTATTAATTAATATAATCTACTAACGCTGTAAAAGCATTCCAAAAAGTTACCTATACTTGCAAAAGAATGCCCCGACAGACCAATAAAAAGCCAAACATTTACTAGTAGAGAATATGCTGAAAGTAGCATTAGATTTAGTTAGAAGTATACAATGCTAATTAAATGCAACTTGGAACTTTGGTGACTTCTCCTACTCTCACCTTGTTACATGGAAACCCCATCTAATAGCATGCATATGTATACATTTTTTTATCGGTAACATGCATAAGTCTATTGGCATCAAAGTTTCCCCCTTCTTTCTCGGTTTCTCTAATTTATTTATTTATTCCTTTGATGGATTCCAGTTATAATCAATTCCCCATTAGATGCATAGGCCTAACTAAAATGAAAATACATGACACACTACCGGTTTTCTAAGTTCATAATGGTATTAACTCTTTCCTGCAATCTGAAAAACATAATGAACAGGCATAACAAATTGCATCACAGCAATGCAAGACTTCACACTGGATGACAATGGGCAGTAAAGGTCTCAATTACATGGTGTGGGAGAAACTCTAGAATATTGAAAAACAAGGAATTGAGTTTGATATCATCATTGATCTAATCCTAGTAGGAGTGGCCCAATGCATGTTGAAAAGGGAGGAACTTAGAGAGATTTTCATTGATTCTATGCCTGGGGGTTGAGCTAACTGTGACAGCAGGTAGCTCAAATATTATTGCCATATGCAATGCGACAAATAAAATGAACTTTGATGGCTGTTGCCTGCCATCTTGGTAAGCCAGGCCCATCAGTCGTTGTAGGAGTGTTCAGAAATTAGGATAGTAGGGTTTTGGCTCTGCTAGTAAAGGGATCTCCATGAAGGCAGAGCCCTTTGCATTGATTCAAACATCAAAGTTGGCCTTTGTAGCAGCATGGGTTGATTTGATGATTGTCAGGTTTTAATATGGTCCTTGACCTAAGGCACTTGACTGGAGCAGCAAGAACATTAGTATCTAATATAAACTGCTTGTTCTCCTAGGTTTTCCAATAAACTCGCTGATTCCTTAGGCCGGGCAGGGCTGATTAAAAAAATAGTTGGGGGTAGGAGTGGAGGGTGGGGGCACCATGCCCCGGGTTGTAAAAAAAAATGATTTTATTTTAGAAGTATTTGTATGCCAGCCTTTGGCCATTTCCATGATGTGTTTCCTTCATTCCAAAACCAATGGAATGCTGGATTTTTCTCTTTGTACTAAAAAATATGATTGTAGTTATTGACAAAAAAAGGGCCTCAATCGCGTATTTCATCCTATTCTGTATTAAGAACACTACAATATGAAGTAACTTGAAGACTTCCCACTTTCCTTTATAGACAAGGCCTAGATTTCCATTATTTGACCAAAATGTAAGCCTTGTTTAACTCCCTTCATGATGTAGATTCTAACTTCAACATTCAACCTTCTTTTTCTTAACCAATTTACGACAAGTACTTGAAACAAAGACATTTCAACTAGATATTTCAATCTTTAACATGGACTCATAACAAGGTTGACATGAAAATCTTCTCCCATGAGTACCTCAAAAGAATCCAGAGGATGGCCAAACCTAAGATCTAATGGATGGCAAACTCACTATTGCCATCTGAGTGTCAATCTTTCCAGGTTGGAAAGTTGTCCAAACTATATGGGGTCGGCTATATGAATCCTGTTCTGCCATTCCATTCTGTTCAGTGACATATCCATCATTAATTTATGGGTACACAAATCATTTCATATTAAATCCACCCAAGTCATTGTTGGTTTGCCCCTAACTCTTCTAGCTCCATCTCGTAACATATCACTTTCTCTAATAGGTGCTGTAGATGGTCTTCTATGCATGTGAGCAACCATCATATATGTAACCCAGGATACCATAGATTACACGATTGCCCAAAATAAAGTGCGTCTATCAACTCCTTCCTTTTCTAACATATTCGCGGATCTGCCAACCCATTTGCTTCCCTTTGTATCCATCCAAAACTAGAATTATATTTTTTGCAAGTAGGTCAATTTGTCTGAAGATAAATCTGAGTTTCCAAGGTGCTGAGTCAATTTGCTTTGCCCATGTTATGACCAGTAGTGAATCCCCTTCAATTTCCAGCTCTCTTGCTCCTAACTACTCGACAACTTTCGATCCTTGAAAGAGAGCCTGAGATTTAGCCTGAATTGAGTCACCAAACCCGATTGGTTCTGAAAACAGTGCCACTTCTACTCCCTGATGATTGGGAAAAACTCCCCCTCTTCCTGTTCTCCCCAAATTACCAAAGGAGTTGCTGTCAAAGTTTAGCTTTAACTTATTTAATCCTGGTGGTTTTCATTCCATTCTTATACTTTCTCTATTGGTTTCTAAAAGTGTCACTTCTCTCCAATTCCTTAGTATGTCACCAGTAGAAACACTTCTGAAGAGCTCCATGTGACTAACCATCTCAATCTTCTTTCTCTCATTTTATCACCTATGGAGCTACTCCTAGGTTCCTTCATATGACTTCATTTCTAACCCTGTCCTTTCTACTTTTACTACTCATCCATCTAGGCATTTGCATTTCTGTCATACTCATTTTTTGGACATGTTGTTCCTTAACTGTCCAACACTCCGCTCCATACACCATATTGGCCTTACAACTGTTTTATAGAATTTTCCTTTTAAGGTGGTATTCACTTATCACATAAGACTTCAGATGCAACCCCGCATTTTGCACAACCTGCTCTAATTCTATGGGTGACATCCTCTTCAATCCCTTCATCGTTGTGAATTATTGAACCAAGGTAAAAAAAGAGGTCACGTGGAGTCATCTCTTGGTCTTCAATCCTAAGTGTACCCTGGTTTGCACTCCTGTTCTTATTAAATTTAAATTGTATATATCTATTTATTTTAAAACCTCCTGTTTCTAAATATCTAATGCAGTTGTTATAAACCAAATTTTGCATTTAATCCTTCACTAGTTTGATCAATTAATATTATGTCATCACCAAACATTGGGCAGCATAGGACCTCCTCTTGCATATTTTCAGTCAATTCATCTATGACTGGTGCATATAAATAAACTTGGTGAAGACCCATTGTAACTAGTGAATTGGATCAGATTGCAACCCTGGTTCAATTGGGTTCTTAGGACTGGATCAGTGTGAGTTATGAACTTGGAAAATAACAAGAGCACCTAGGTTTTTACTTGGACCTACCTATTTTCCCACCCCTTTCTTGCTGAAACCCTTCTACTATTGGCTGTTAAACCATGTATCCAATGGTTTGGATGACCTGGTTACATTGGAAGTCACATGTCATTCCTTTGCCATCCAATTCACCCTGCACGATCCAAGATCACTAGCTTTATTTTCTCTCTGAAGGTTGAACAACTTATCCTGGTCCATTAAAATTTGAAATTAAAAAAAAAGAAAGAAAAAAAGCCTCCCAAGGCAAGTTCATCACACCAATTTGCCCATGTTAAATGTCATGATTTAGCTTCTGGCATCTTCCCTGACCTTGATCTCAGCCTTTTGCCTCATTTCACATGTTCCACCATATGGGGGCAACTGTTCTTCCCCTTACCTGGGTAATTGTTCCCTTCTCTGGCTCCAACTACCTATGATGATTTTCTTAGAAAAAATATGCCCTCAAGGAATTGTACTATGATTTCTGATGCTATACTGTCATAAGTTTCCACCATCAGATCTGACATCTCCTCAACCCCAAACTCCAATAGAACTGAAGATACATATGATAGACACTCCAGCCAAATGTTTTTTATTCGTAAGTGTAGGCGTTTATTAATTATAATAAAGGAATGAATTATGTACCATATGCCACATGTTGATCGAATGCAGAGTGTCACTTACTGCAATGTTCACCATTAAAGGTATTAACCCTTACCATCTGATCTTTATCCTCACCCTTTTGCATGTCACAAGTTCAGGAATTCACATTTTGAGCCATGATGATACTCCCCACAGTAATAACATCAATTATAGTCTGGCTCCATAGGAAAAGGTAGACAATAGGTGGGGATTGATCTTTTCTGTCTGGATCATTTTGTTAGCACCCAATGCATGTGCTCCATCAGTCCAACAAAGTCTTTTCAATATTGGAAAAAATAGGCCCTCCAAATATACTGCCATAAGCTTCTACCATCAGATCCTTGGGCATCATCATCTCCCAAAACTCCATTGGAACTAAAGATACAGATGGCAGAAATTCCAGTGAAATGTTAATCAAATACATAGTTCAACTAAATGCAATGTTCACCATGAAAAGCACTATCCCCTTGCCATCCGATCATCATCTCACCCATTCACATCTTGCAAGTTCAGGAATTAGCATTTTGAGCCAAGATGAAACCCTCCACAATAAACCCAAGTACTTAAATAGTAATCTGGCTCTAGATGAAGGTAGAAAATAGACCCTGAGCATAGGTGGGATTGGGCTTCTTTGTCCGGATCATTTCATTAGCATCCAATGAATGTGCTACACCAGTCCAACAAAAATCAGAATATTTTCCAATATTTCTTCTTTAGGATATCCTTTGCAAATCACAGGTTGAACAGGAACAGGTGATGAATTCATTTTTCACCTTCACCCCACAGCTGCTTCACATTCCTTGATTGCCCATTGTTCCACCATTTATGAGTTGGCTTGCCTTCAAAGTGGCCAATGATACAGACTTGAAACTCCTTCCAAGCCATAACCTTGATATCCTCTATGACTATGAAAAAAGGTTTTCCTATCTTTAAAAGTACCCTCCTTTTCCATAAGCCAAACTAGAATTCTGGCTGCCTCCTTATACAAGGTCCCATTTCTAGCCATTGCCTTGTGTCCAGTTTCCTGTACCTGGCTTCTGAACTCCAGCAGGATTAAACTACTACGCTTTACCATTCAGTTAGAGTAGTTCTTGCAGTAAATCATCATCAGAAGACATTCTAAAAAACTTGCTAAATACTAGATAAGAACTGAGGAAATTGAATAAGGATTTACTTTGGAAAAAAAAAATCATTTATTAGAGTCAAGTACAAAATTGAATAATCATGCCTAGTTTAGAAATCTTACTCTTAGGTTTAGTCTAATTACCCCAAAGGTCTATATATATACAAAATTTTGGATGGAAAGGAATGACCTATAATCAGAAATCAGTAACCTAGAAACTTCACAAACTTGACTTGATATATCCCCATGGTGGTTCCTGATCCCCTCTAGAGTTTCTGCATCACAACTAATCTTTTGGAGGATCATGCTCAATGGGAGAAAGAAAAAAAAAATAGTTTCCCCAGTAATGATTCTCTCTAAAGTTGCATCCGTACAACAGAACCAGTAATAATTTTTATTTGATTGGCAATTTTAACCACTTCAATGCAATCTTAGTTTCAATTTTCAAATCCTTTTGCATTATCTCCCACAAGCCCATTCAAAAGCTTGCTTTATGATCTCCCTAGAAAACAAAAACCAGAACCCATTATCAACTGAGAATATTGTGCCATGACCTTGTAATGCAAGTTATAGAGATGTTTTCTGATTCACATTCATGTTCTGCCTGATTTTATGATAGATGGGGCCATATTTCTAAGCATTTCATATTTTCAGTGTAAAGAGTTATATAAAAATCATATAAATTCTTCTAAGACAGGAAACAGATCAATTACGCCCAAATATGACAATAACCAGCTGACTGGAACATGCCTGTTCCTTGAAAATAACAGTAGCAGCATCTAGAAGAAATTCTCGAGCAAGTTCAGGACTCTTCGCATGCTTTTGGGGACGCGAGCCTTCTCCATCCAGCTCATTTCCATCCTTGTCCATGGAATCATCATCCTGCAAGTGCATATGGCCACAAAGCACCAAAGGAAGCATCTTACATATTTTGCTGAAGGAATGCAGTACAAAGAATTGAACTGCCAGTAAAAATAATAGTAAACAGGTTTAAGTTCTTCACTACCTCTTCTTCCTCTGTTTCTTCAGCATGCTCAAAAAACCTTCTGATACTTTCCCCTTTTGTTATTGTAACAAGTCCATCTCCAACGACAAGCCTCTGATGGACACATGGCTTACCCTTCAACGCATGGGCTTTAACAGAAAGTTCAGTGCAACGACCATCTAGCTTCCAAGCCCTTAATGTTATAAAGCATGCACTCAAACCACCAAGGTCAAGGCCATTTGCTTGGACACTTCCATTCATGCCAACATCCTCAAACTCTAGAATGTCAGATTTTCCTTCTCCTGTTCCAAGAGCCCATTCAAAGTGATGGTATGTTCCAACATTTTCTGTGAAGGACAGGTGCCAATCAGCATGGACTGAATCATCAGATACCTGGAAAGAGTAGAGCATGATTTCAGGTCTTAGAACAAAAATAGAAGTCTTGACATATTCTTTCATAGAAAAATCATCATCCCGTTACTTAGCTCAAGCAGTCATGTTTTTTTGGCCACTCACGCATTCTAACTTTATGATTATATACTATAGACAATTTAGAAAAACAAATGTCACCTGATGTAGATCCAATGAATGAGGTTGTGGAAGGAATAACTACTAAGGTTATCCATTGGTTGAAATCCTGTGATCTTTTTAAGGATTTCTCAGTTGAAGACATTTATAGAAGTTGGGGTATTATGCCATCTACTACTACTTCCAAAGCTATGATACAGGAGGTTTGGTCCCCACTGGCACAACAAAGGGTGAAACTGAACTTTGATGGAAGCTCTATAGGTAATCCAGGCCCATCTGGTATAGGAGGTGTTTTCAGAGATAATGGCTTTGTTTTCAGGTCCAATAGGAGTTGGAGATTCCTTAAGAGCGGAAATCTTGGCACTACATCAAGGTGTAAAACTGGCCAAACAGTTGGGGTTACAGCAGATTGAGATAGAGGGAGACTTCAAGTTGGTAATTGGGTGGATGCAATCAGGGCAGCTGGGAATTTGGCAATATAGACAGCTGATAAGGGAAATTCTTAGCATAACAAGGGAGGTGGGTGTTTGGTTCAAGTGGGTAAGGAGATCAGCAAATGGTTTTGCTGACGCCCTAGCAAAAGAAGGGACTGCAGGGGAGAGTCTTTTTTGGGCAGTGCTGTAATGTTTGATGTTTATTGGATCAACCTTTTCTAATAAGGGTTGAATTCTGTATTTCAGGTTAATTTATCTCTAATGAAAGTTATCGTTTCTGATAAAAAAAAAACAAATGTCACCTGAATATGCCAAGCCACATCATGACAACAAACCACAAAGGGACAATGTAGATAGATGAAGTATGTCTAACAAAAATAGAGGAAAATGCACCTCATATTGGAAAGCTGTATCTGCAACACAAAACCAACTGGTGCAGCGAGGTTCCCTCCTCATGCGCTTCAGCTCCTTCAGCTCTTTGAATTCACGAATAACATTCCTTCTGCAATCTCTGCAAAACCTCTTGCTATCAAACCTGTGGCATGAACCTCTTGCTATCAAACCTCTTGCTATCATTCCTTCTTAAAACTGTTTTTTTTTTCTTTTTTGGGAAAAACAAGTTTATAAGACTGTTAAAAGTGATAACATGATATAATGCATTACATGAACATCAGTTGGTCTTGCAGTGCAATAGCTAAGGACATACATTGCAAATATTTAACTGATCACTAGAAGAACTCACAAGTTGGTTATTAGCAGCACTGTGTAGACAAAGGTTTGTTTTTAGTTATCTTCATACTGGAAAAAAGATAAGTTTCCATTAATCTTTGCTCCATTTAGACAAATTTTTAAAAACTTCACATTTACATAACTTCTCTTAGGAAGGTCCACAAAATACTCTGTAGTACGTATCACTGTCTAAGTCATGCCTAACATGTTGGCCATTAACTCAAGAGAACCTTCTAGAAGTGACTTGACAAATCATTTCTGCTTCTCCTAAAGATTCTAGAAAACAAAATTACATAGGAATGGAGAAGGTTGAGATGGATTTAAATACAGTACCATATTAAAGTGCCTTATTCTTTTTTCCTTTTAAAAAAAAGAACAGAAATATCTTTTGGATCAATAACAGCATTTTATAAGTAGAAGAAGAAAAATATAAAATCCCATAAATATGTAGTACGAATAACAGATAACTATATTGTCCATAAAATACAAACAACACAAGCTAAATTAACCAAATACCAAATGAAAAGGAAGAAACTTCATAAATTCATAATTTGCTTCTCAACTTGTACATTTTCCAACAAAGTGAACATTGCTCCATTGAGAACAAGTCCTCCACATAAACTACTAACTGTTGGCTATAACAATTTTCCTGATGCTGGGTATTCACAATTCATATGAACCACCATATATGCTCAATGTCCTCCAGGTTTGGCTTTTCCAGGCTTATTATCAAAATATTCATTCATAATAATACAGAAGAATTTTTGAATTGTCTCTAAACATTTTCCAATGCAAATACTGAAAATGGTTAGTCTTTCAAGCTATTTATTCTCACTTTCCTATTGTTGTCACCCTTGGGCCATCAGCATTAGAGCCTCAAAGGCTCAAACTACCATGTACTTTCTTGTGCCAACTACTTGTAATGGTTTTGAAAACTAGATGGTAAGCACTAGAAATTTACAGATCAAAACATACCTATACATGAGCCTCTCAATAAAATCCTCTTCTTTCATTTGTAGAAGAGATTGACGAGTCTCATCTCCAAGTGCTGACCAGAAATCTACCAGCGTGTCACAAGAAAGTCTGGCTGTATGCAAAGCACATGTTTCTCTAGTTCCATGCCCCCTGCCATAATTAGCAACTCCTTGGCTTATCCACCCCCTACCTCCCCCACCACAGGCATCAGGGTAAAGCAATTCCCGCTCCCGTTCTCTGGCACGCGCACTATCAAAAACCTGAAACAAATGATAAAATGTCAAAACTACATAAAAGAGCAAGTCTGGGGAGAAAACTGGGATCTTATCAGATTATGAGGAATCATTAGACTGACATTTTGAAGTGGCTTGAGTGATTTTGCCTCTATAAAGCAGTCCAAAAGTGTTAGCATCCCATCTCGAGTTGCAGCCAAACCTCCCCAAGGATGAACAGAAGGATCTTGGAAGTCATCATGACAGCTCAAAGGCGAAATATTCAATCCACTATCATTCTGAATTTTCAAAGTTCCTGCTCTGCTGCTGGGAAGGTGTCCATCTGCACCTTCCTGCTGCAAAGACTTCCCATACATGACAATCTGCGAAAAACTTTCCAGCAGCAAACCATTGCATCTAGAGCAGTAAAGGTTCTTACGAGCTTGTTCAAAGAGTGTCTGTTTATCAATCCTCAGGAGTTCCTGCCTAGCGTGAGGGGGCAGCTCACTCCAGAACTACACCACAAGCAGAGAACAAAGTGTTAGTGCATAGTCCACTTCAGAACTACATCATCTTTTCCACGAGCTATCCATTAAATAAAGTCACGAACAAAAGGGCAGCTTATCTAATCAACCCTGCATTAGCTCTAAAACTAATCATCGCAGATTCTCCACTTCGAATCCAAACTGTAGTAGTATATTTGAGACATCAATAAGGCAGAATCAAAACAAAGAATTAATTGATAATGGCCAAGGCATTCGAGGACAGTAATGCTGTTATCCCGCCACATCCGTTATAAATCACTACAATGCGGCCGGGAAGTGCATAAGATTATAAAAAGTACATATTACTGCAACGGATTCGGAGAATCAAATACAGAAAAAACAAATTAACTGTACTCGTCATTAGACCTAGCACTCTGAGAACACTCTCAACCTATCATTTGAAGTTTGGTATCCAATCGAAGCCCTGGTTTTTCCACCTTGTTTCGTACAGAAACCAATAGATTACTATAATTTACTGGGATTCAAGTTAAAACAACTACTGAGAATTAAAAAAAAAGGTGCAAAATCTAAGACCTTCTGAAGCTGATCGAAGGTTACGTCGTCGCGATGCTTCGACCAGATTCCGTTCTTCGATATCGATCCGGTGGAGCACGACGACGACGAATACAACGAAGACGAAGCATTGCTGAATTGAGCATTTCTCTGCGCTAGTCCGGGCATCTTCAGGCTCTGGAAGATCTAGTTCTCGATCCTCCCATGCTTCTTTCAGCTCCACCGGGTTCACCGCCCGATACAGATCGAAAACCAATCGATGAAGCAACAGGCCATGCGGATACAATGCAACAATGCGCGATTCAACGCGCGAACGCCGATAGAACGTTCGGAGATCGGAATCCAATTATTCCAGATTGAAACGAATCGATCCTGAGCTGAATCCGATTGCTTTGTGATAAAAATCCAGCGAGTTTGTCAGATCGGAGGCCCGGGCGATCAAGAAGAAATGAAATTTAGGGGAAATATTGAAGGAAAAAAGGGAGGCGACAGAGGCGTCTTTTTGTTGATGAGATTTGGTGCTTTGTGTATTTGTATCATACCGGGGGAGAGAGATGGAGAGAGAGAGACTCTTATCGTGGTTAAAAGCTAAAGAGAGATAGAGAGAGAGCAGGAGACGGTCGTTTTATTAAACTTGTGTAATTCTTATATATCACAGGGTCAAAAAAGATAATACGCACGAAGGCACAATATATACGCTTATCATTAGGTATGATTGTGAATGGAAGAAACGAGGAACAATAAACCCCCGGAATAGATTAGTATTTCTCAGGCTGTGTTACAATAAAACCACTAGCGAGTAGTGATTTTGTCAGTTTCAAAATAAGATGGAGAGACTTCAGTCTAACGTGCGCGCGCGGGCAACAAAGCCGGTGGTTACCCACTTCAGTTTCAATATCACAAGGCTGCGCCCAAAGTAAATCTTCTTCTATGTACATAGTGACGCCGTGTCGATGTGTTTTCGCGACGCGCTCGTGTACCGTCTCTCTGACACACGTATGTTGTTTTTCTGTCAAGCATAGCCATCATCAGAGCCACTAAAACAGTGGGCCCGTCATATTACATGTACATGATAGATTGGGTGATGAGTAATCTTTAATGGGCTCCATCTTGAGATAACGAGATGGATTCGACGCATATTTGATAACGTCATGATAGCACAGAGCAATGGATTAGATTCTTGTGGTACGTTGATGATACCATATAACCATAGTACCAGTAATATGGAAGCGGCCTTTTACCACTGTCTGGAGAAAACGAGAAGAAACGACCCAATAGACGAAAACGACGCGATAATTTGCGGTTTGAGAAACAGGTTTCCGAGTTGAAATCGAATCGAAGCCCGTAAATAGAAAATTGACAATAAAAATAACTAAATAAATAAATAAGAACAAAAACAGCTCGGACGGAATTGAAGAATGAAGACGGTGGACGAGAAAGTGTCTTTATTCTGAGTCATAGTGTTGTCATTTTGTCGAAAGATGAGGAGTTTTGTTACTATAAATTTGGTTCAATCACTGGCTTTCGCACGTAAGGCTGTTTCTTTACTTTCTAAATTCTAACATCTGTGTGGGGTCCCACTCAATCTTGAACTTGTACGAGGGCGATTTGGCCTTTGATGCCAATCCCACGGTTAAGGAGTAACCACAGCGCAGACCTGACTATACGCTACTCGAAGCAGCGGTGAACGGGCCGCGAGTGAAGAAACTTGAATGACAATTTTACCCTCTACGAGTAGTAAAGTGGAGCACGGCGTCAGGCGCTGCCAATGTTTCTCTCGTGAGACTGGCTTCTGGTGACCAGCGAGATGTAATCTTCAACCTTTAATTGGTCAGAAATCCAAAACCCACTTAAGGCGTGGATAATGCCAAGAGGACTACGTGGCAAAATGTCTAAGGCCTGTTTGGCTCATGGGAATAGGGTCTGGAATTGGAACTGAAACGGGCCATTCCGATTCCAACTGTCTTGGTTGGGTGGAATCGAAATTCCATTCTCATTCTTGGTACTTTAGGGAATGGTCATTTCCTCCCCTTTCCTTGAAAAGGAGAATCCAGTCCAGTTTATTCTAATTTTGATTTCAATTCCCATTTCCTCTCTAAGCTAAACAGGTGGGGGAATATATCATTCCAATTCCAATTCCAAATTCTGATTCTGATTCTGAACTGCAAATCAAACAGGCATTTAAATGTGTGTAAGAGAGAGAGTATGGTGAGTTAGGTCATCCCACTGATTGCACCAACCCTTTGTTTAGCTCTTTGTTTGGCAATTCAGGTTAATAGTGTGGATTATGTGCCTAGGCAAATCAGGTTATTTAGCTCTTTGTTTGGCAATTCATGAAAGCAAATTGGACTTCTATTTTTCGGGAGTGATATGATTGTATGCTGCAATGGTGGCAGCCTCCTAAAATCGCAACGGATGTAAATTAAACGATGGATTTTTTTTTTCAATCTTGAACCAGAAAATTAACCGCTGGAAGCAATTTTTTCAAATCATTGTTGACCGGGACGATCAAAATGGTGATCCAATGACCCGGACAAATGACTTTTTGATAGCCCAAACAAATGACTAATTGCCAGGTTTTGGATGCTTTTGATGGATTATTATTTTACCGCACAACGGGCCAGGGACCACTTGGGCAGTTTTCTGGGTCACGCCTATGCCGGCTCTTGTACCCGCTCGATCAGGGCAGCTTCTTTGACCATTGGTCGGGTTCGGGGTGGGTATTAAGAAAAGCCGAAACTATTCTGTATGAGGATAGGTCCTCATCCCCACCCTACCCCAAGTCTGCCACATACACATTTTGACTGTTCTTATATGTATATATTATTTACTAAGATGGGATATATAAAAAGTGACTTGATAATTAATAAATCAAAGTAGATACATGTCCTTAAAAATTAAAATATAAAAATAAGTTTCAATAATTTATGAACTAACGTATCAAAAAAGTTTTTAATTGTTTTTCATATATATCAAGAAAGTTTCAATTCTTTACATTTACCCAATTACCATGGCTGTCAATGGTCGGGGCAGGGCATAAGGGTGTCAATGGACTGGTTTGGATTGGGCCTCGTCCAGTCCAAAATCAATTTGGACGAATTGGATAGACCAACAAAATATATTAGATTGGATCAATTTGGTCCAAAATATTTATTAGATTGGATTGGTCCTGGTCCATCTGTAACAAATTTATATTGGATTGGATTGGATTAAGCCAATATCTGGTTTATTAATATAAGATATGAATATATGTGTCAATAGATTGGGTTTGGGTTGAAACCAATCTAAATCAAAATGAATTTAAACAGATTGGGCGGTTCAAATATTGAATTGAACCTATCCAAATTGGTTTAAAACATTCATTGAATTGGATTTCCATCTATAATGAATTAATATTGGACTAGATTGAATTGGACCAAATCCAGTCCAATCGACAACTCTAACGGGGCAGGGAAAATTCAGAAATCCCCATTCCATGTGGATACGAGGATGGGGCTGGAATTTCTGTACCTGCTAGAATAGGGGTACGGTACATGTATTCAGGGTCAAGGACGGAGTATGAAAACCCCAGCCCAACCCCACTCGTTGCCATTCCTATTAATGTCTCTATTCATCTAGTACATGCAAATAGCTAGCTCATGGAAAGGAATTCTTTAAAAACAAATGAGATGTTGCAATCTAAGACTGAAAGGTAATTGGTTAATTCCAATTGGAAGCATTTGGGCTCGCTGAAAATAAAACGAGTCCGTGTGTACTACCATGCCATTAAGGTCATTTACATGTCTTATTACATTAATAGAGGAACTCCAATGTTTAGAGAGCAAGATCGAACTAGCTAGTTGGATTGGAAAACTTGTAAACCACTCCATTGGCCGGTTCAACCATTACCCGAAAAAAATGAAAGTCAACAAATGGACAAAATTGACCAGTCGGTCAATCCAACTAGATAACCAACCTTCTTTTACTTATATGTGAACTTCTGCAATAATGTCTCAATATTTTTGCCGTAACGGCATTTTTTTTGCCTCAAGTCATAATTTTTAAAATTAAAAAATACATAAATTTGATTTAATTTGGTTGGTGTACGGATGCGCGGTGAAACCAACACGGTACATTATTGGTTTAATGCACCTATTCTATATTTGGGACATGTGTCATTTCTTTTCCTTCTAACTTCCTTCTCCCACCTTTCATCCTTTATAATTCTCCTATCAATGTATCCCTGAACCAATTATTATTTACCATCATACCATCGTATAAAACAAAATTATTGATGATATTTGACATCTTTCTCATCCCCTAAAATATCTCTCTCTCAATTCATTCTCCTTTCCCTCTTCCAATTCTCTCCCCTCTTCATTCTCTCAATTCTCATCATATCAAATCTCTACCTCTCTCTCCCTCTCTCTCCTCCATTAATATCAACTCGGAACAAGAACCACTTTGGCCATTAGTTTTTGGGGCAATGCCTTAATCATTCGATCCAAATAAATCAATTCATGATATTTAAAATATAAAAATAATTACAATACAAATTTGGCTCAAAAATTGTTGTTTGGGTTGAATGAGTAAACAGTTCTTGCCTTGATCAGCAGATTGATGACCAATTCAACAATTTTTTGAGAAAATCATTATTGTGTGTATCAAGCAGGTCAACAGTTTGACCACATGGGTTAATTGGTTGTTGACCAATTCAATAATTTGTAGGAAAATAGCAATTTAGGGGTGAAATGGAATCAATACCCTAACTAGTTGATGGGTCGAATGGTTCAACTGTCTAGGTCAGCATGGTTTGATCATCCATCTTTCTCTTTAAGTTAAATTCTTATATGAATACGATATGTTTGATGCTTCAGGTTGGGTGGTTCAACCATCTAGTCTGAAAAAATCAACATATGATTTAAAAAATAAAAAAGAGAATTAATTACAATATAAATATGGCTTGAAAATTGTTGTATGGGTAACAAGTTAACAATTCGATCACCGGGTTTAGTAGGTCGATGACCAATTCAATAGTTTTTGAGAAACCATTATTGCATGAGTCAAACAGGTCAACATTTCAACCACATAGGTCAGCAAATTGTTGACCAATTCAATAGTTTTTTGGAAAATAACAATTCAGGGATGAAATGGAATTGGTACCCTAACCGTTTTCCAAGTTGAATGATCTGATTGTCCAGGTCAATGATGGTTTGAAAACCTTGAATCCCTTTCTCTTTCAATGGGGCATGAAACTGAAAGAGGGACTAAAAATCTCCCTACAACAAACAAAAACTAAATTAAAAATAAATGAATATGGTACTTACTTGGGAATTCTTAACTCCCTCCTCTTAAGTTAAGGTTGGAGACATGAATTGAATCCTTATGTACTTGAAGTTTTCATGAACCAAACCTTGAGTCGAACCAAACCATAATCTCATATCCAAAAATTGAACTAGAAGTCCCTTGACTCTCTAGAGAGAGAGAAAGAGAATTTATCTTTTACCCTTATGGTATGTTTGGTTGCTGTGATGGAGAAGGGAAAATGAGAATATCCCCATAAGATTCTGGTTTTTCAACGTTTGTTCAAAGGGATGGGAAGGGAAACGTGTGGGATGCAGGTTCCCAAAATGGATGAAATGGGATCGCATTGATTTGGATGCAACCCCGGTGCGAAAGGAAACTTCTGAGAAAAAAGATTGGGCTCTTCCTCCTGCTCTCTTTCTAGACAACCCTCACTGCGAACCTGCATCAACAACGGTCTTCTCGTTGGCACCATTATCGTTGATCTCCAAACAAGGTACAACCACGAACATGACTACTGATGACCAATGAGTACTTTTTATACTATTTTTGTAGCACTGAGTTCCTCTTGTCGACAGGAAGAGATGGATGCTCTCCAGCCATAATCCATTCTTTCTGGCATGTAACCTTGATTTTTTCTACAGATTTACACTTCTATCTTGTAGATTTAACGTTTTTTTTTTTGTGCTTTTTAACTTTTATGGTCCAAATCTCCTTGTTCACTTGCACAAAGGTAAGATATCCTAACTATTTTCAAGTCCAAAATGATGAATGACTATTATAGATCTCCTTGCTCACATTACTGGTTATTTAGCACATCGCTTCTCGAGAAACAAACATGGGATGCAAATCTAAGAAAAAAATATTTTCTCTTCCCATCCCAATCCTTCTAGTCTCATCCTTTCTCGGCAACCAAACGTACCATTAGGGAAATTCCACATGAGAGGGAACCTTCACTTAGAAAATCTTTTAGGCTTCAAACAATTGGAATTCCTTGGGAGACTTATTTACGAAGAAGAATTGTGTGAATTGTGCTTTCATTGATTTGATGTGATGTCCAAGGCTTTAACAAGGCCTCTATCTATAGAGATGATCTTGGTTTGAACCTAGACAAGGGTTAGCAGCATATTCCACTTTCACCCCTTTTACCTCTAGTTCCAATATTTAAATTTTGGAGGGCAATGGCTCTAAGAATGAATGTAGATAGGCATTAGATTCAATCCCCGAGCCAAAACCCCATTTTCTTGGACAAAAAAGGCAACAAAATGAGTGGAAGAGCGAAGAACTTCGGGAAGGATATTAGTTACAGGCTAATAGTCACGTGGCTGGCCTCATGCACCGTCAGTTGCATGCCTACCCCCAAAATTCAGTTAAAATTTGGGGGGTTGAGTACGTATCTAATCCTTTTGAGTATTGTTCATGATTGGTGCTTTATCCAATTATTTGTCCTTGTTTTATGTGAGAAGAGCCAAATGCCCTTGTTTTACTTTTTTGTTTAAAGGAAGGGGCAAAATGGAGTCCTTTATCAAGTATAATACTTTAGCACTACAGTCTCCATCGTCATGCTTGGTTGTGCACTTCCAATAATAGCATAACCCATTAGCACTACATGGGTGGGAATTAGGACTTGTGTGAAAAACTTATTAAACACTAAGGCTTAGTTTGGAAAGAGTACAAATACAAATATGTACAAGGTCGATGCAGAGCCTGAAACTGAGGTGGAGTTTTTTTATGTGAGAAGAGCCAAATGCCCTTGTTTTACTTTTTTGTTTAAAGGAAGGGGCAAAATGGAGTCCTTTATCAAGTATAATACTTTAGCACTACAGTCTCCATCGTCATACTTGGTTGTGCACTTCCAATAATAGCATAACGCATTAGCACTACATGGGTGGGAATTAGGACTTGTGTGAAAAACTTATTAAACACTAAGGCTTAGTTTGGAAAGAGTACAAATACAAATATGTACAAGGTCGATGCGGAGCCTGAAACTGAGGTGGAGAATGACTGATAGCCAAGTTCGAATATCTGTCGTGGTGCTGAAAGTGAACTAGTCCTCCTTCGAACTGAAGTGCACTTAGGTCGTTGTGCAAAAACGTAAACTAGCCAAATTGGGTCGTAGTAGTCAAAATGTTGTTGAGCTGATTAGATGGGGGCCGACCTACATAGATCAGTCGATGCGTCTCGAGGTCAGCTTGCAATGAGGTGGACTTCGAACTTCCGAAGATGGGGGTGCACAACAAATTCAAAATTTGATTCAAGGCACGCAAGAAGCAACGCAAGACAAATTCAAAATTTGACTAAGACAGCAGATTTCAAATTCAAACCGCCCGCCATGTCTTTGCGCAGGATGGTCCCTGAGCCATTAGATCAATACCATCGTGGCCACTCAAAATTCGGGTCCCTTTCCTATAAATAGAGGGGGCTCGGGGGGCCCATTCACACTGTGTATTTGTGAAGATTGCTTAAGCATGGAAAAGCTCTACTTGTTGCGAGCGTAGTCTTTCTTTTAGTTCACTGTAAGGTTCATCATCATCCTATCCTGTGAGTCGCCTTTTTTTTCCAAAATGTCTTTTGAGAGTTCTAACAAGGAGTTGAATGTGCACGCTCTAAACAAGGTTAGCACCTCGGCTTTAGAGTGGCAGGCCTCTTAGAGGGAAGCCTCCACCTCTCAATCCGTGGAGGGGGGTTTGTCCCTTGCTCGCTAACTGGCAAGGAGGTTGTCAGGTTGATGATGCCCTTTTGTATTTCTTTATCCTATGATTGTGTCCTGCCCAGCCCTAGCCAATATCCTTGGGACCACGGCCCGAACCAAGTATGTGTTTTTGAAGAGGTGTTGGTCACCGAACTTTGTTTCCTGCTTCACCCCTTCTTTTGCGAGGTGCTCAGTCACTACGGGATCTCCCTAGGACATCTCCATCCGAACCGAACTCGATTCGATGCATCATGGGGATGACCTCTCCTTGTCACCACCTTGGTGTTGACTTGGACATTGACTACTTCGTCGGGCTTTGCAGTATTAAGAAAATGCCCAGGGTGCCCTATTGTTTTTATATCAATTATTGCCTTGGGTACAAACTCCTTCACGACTTCCCTTTGAAAGTAAGAGATTGGAATCATAGGTACTTCTTCATCTCTCGGAAAGAGGGTTGGTTAGTCGATACTACTTGGCAACCTGAACTGAGGAAGGTCGCTGATGTCGTGTTTGATAGAGAGTTGGCTGATGAAGTCAGGTTCCTTGTAGCACAACGATCTCTGGTCGAGGAGTTCCTAGCCAAGCCAATGCTTGTTGAGGTCGGCCTTAGTCCTGTTGGTAGGTCTTCGATATTTTCTTTGTTGCAAGCTACTTTTTCTTTTGTTTCCAGTTTGAGTCATTGTAATTTATTGTGCAGAGATATCAAGCACATCCAACATCCTCGCTACGACAAAGGCAGTCGGGGCAAGAAAAGGAGAAGAGGAGCGAGGGAGGTTGCCAACTCGTAGTCACTGAGGAGATTGGCTGAGCACATCACAATCGACCCAGAAGAGGGTGGGGACATGGTGCATCCTGATCCCACCCATGTTACTGAGCCGACCTCCAACGTGCCACTTGTACCAACTCTTGAGGTCTCGACAAGGGCCTCTAGCTCTCGGGCTTCCCCTTTCATTCCTAGTGTGTCTGACGTCTTTGCCATCAACCGGATTCAGGATCCCTTGGTCATCGATCGAATGGGGAGAGGTATTCTTCATCCTGTGGACGTTCGAACCTATGGGGAGTTTGATCTAGCTGACTTGGCCATTCGGATCGTCTGCAACACTATGCAGGCATGTTGTGCTTATTTTTCTTTTTTTAGCTCATTCTAATTGCTATGTTTACTTGCAGGCCAACTTCTTCAAGGAAGTTCTCTTGGAACAGACCACCCACACAAGGTGTGAGACACATGACATGAATCAGATTGCGCTTCTCGAGGCTCAACTACAAGATGATCATCTCACTATTAAGGGCGAACGCCGCCAACATGGAGAGATCCATGGGAGGGTGGCTAGCCTTACTGGCGAGGTGGAGGCATGGGACCGTCTGCTAGAAGAGTGGTGGGCTAAGCATTCCGAGGAGGTCCATTGGGCCGAGATGTTCGTGGTAGAGGCATACTGTTTAAATGCATGATATTTGTATAGCCCCCACCACATAGTATCATGTATTTCTTCTAAGATAATCACTTCACTTAATCCTAATTAGAAAGACTAAAAACTTAATAACATTATTTTATGTTCTTTTTGAAAATTTTATTCTTCATCTCCTCTATGTTGTTTTCCGCCCAAGAAAGATCTATCGTAAGCCATAACTCATAATAAACTATAGTCATTTCTAACACTTGTTTTTCTTAATTTTGTACCAAAAGAACAAAAAAAAAACATCAACAAACAAATACTAATGAAACATAGGATATATTCGAATCTATTCCAAAGATTCAATCAATCAGATCTCACAAATGGTGATTCAAATTCGAATCCACTATAGATGTTGGATATCTGATGATATGACTTGATTTAACTTCTAAAAATTTTAATAAATTATTAAAAGAAAAAAAAGCATAACAATTTATATAAAGAAAAATAAAAATATATAAGTATTTTTTTTAACCGGCAAAAATATGACCAAATTCATATCAGATCGAATTATAATTCGGTCCATTTGCACTCCTGCTAAAGTACATAGTAGGAAGGTTTTAGCACCGCACACACACCCAACCTAATAAAAGCAATCAAATATCAATTCAACATAAATTCTAAAACTAGGCAAGTAATTAATAAAGCAATTCAACATTAACTAATATTAAAACTAATTGCAAACTGAAATGTATGTTAATATAACTAGTTGAAAACTAGGAATTCAGATTTGATGATGAGAGTATTTTAGCATGGAAAATTCCTAATTGTATCTAAATGACGCAAACACTCAAAATTTGGAAAATAAAATATGTTCTAACAAATCCAAGTAATCAGTAATATGCTTAAACAAAATTTTTGGAAAAAAGGGTGATGCGAGTTGCAGTAGATATGCAACGCGAGGACTGATGAATAAACTATTGAAGCTAAATGAACTTTTAAAAAGTTTATGATGGTATGAGGTAGGGGTGAGCATTCGATTTATTCGGTTAAAAAATGAGTTCAATAAATCGAAATTTTTAAAACTGAACTAAAAAAATAAAAACCGAAACCGAAATTGAAATTTTTGGTTAAAACCGAATTTTAATAATATATACTCTATTATATATTATAATATATACTCTATTATTATATTGCATATAGTAATAAAAAGTTTGGTTATTTCGATTAACCAAAATTCTAATTCTAAAATCCAAAACCAAAAACCGAATTAACAAAAATCTGAATTAATCGAACTGACTTAATAAAAAAAAACCGAAACCGAAATTTTTGATTTGATTTTTCGGTTTTAACCGAATAGTGCTCACCCCTAGTATGAGGTGAATTTTTTGCTAGAGAACTATAACTAAATCTAAAATACTAAGAGAAATAAAATAAATGAAAACAATTATATTAAATGCTAAGTTGAAGTGAAGCTATTGTGCTAACTGCTAATTACTTATGTGATGCAAGTATGTATCCTAACTCTACATGCACTACGCAAAGAGATGGATACAGGTGCAAACAAATTAAATCGAATGATTTTTGAAAGAAAACACTAAGAGAAATAATGCAAGTTGAGAACCACATATACAACCTATTAACAAAAACCTTTAATGCAAGATGTAGTGTAAATATGATGCAAATAATGAAATCTATACCATACGAATGACCTATTACTCATTAGTCATTACTATGAATCTTATTTAATGGATTCATTTTATTGATTTGATTTGATGTGTGACCATATCACTTTGCTTAAAATTAATTTGTTGCTAATTTGCTTGTAGTCTGTTTTTGTGTGTATAGTGATAATTCTTAATTAAGGCCCCGTTTAGTGTATCTTTCTGCGTGGGCTATTGGCTGTTTAAAAGTTTAGTAGCTTATATTTTGGTCTTTTCCTGTTTGGTTGAGGATAGATCTAGCCGTTAAAAGATGTTGCCTTGAAAAGATGCCTGAAGTTCGTTTTGGGTTATTGAAAGTTTTCAATGGAGATTTTTGACATTTTTAGCACGTCTTCATGCGGAAAGACGTGCAAGAAGACACTCCTTAATTATACGATTTTCAAGCTACTAAGATCTTAATGCAAAAACTCACATCGTCTTTTGATTGTTAGGTCTGCAAGAAGATCTTTCAAAAAAAAAATTTCAAACGACACTTAAGAAATTGTTATAAAATGTAATTATCAATATGTTATAGTAAATATGGGGGAGGGAGCGAAATGGAGGTCCTTGTGATGAAAAAGAGAAGAACTGTGAGACTTGCTATTGTCCTTTGTAATATAAGGTAGGGAATAGGGGCCAACCATATTCATGTGTTTCAATGTTCTAATATTGATATTATGTTCTTTTTAAGTAGTAGATATTATGTTTCTGACTCTCCTCTTACTCGAACTTACAAGAAAGAGATTGGCTTTTCATGTGTTTCAATGTTCTACCATTACAAGTTGGAATTTTGAAGGACCAATGCGCTTCTTTTTTGGAAGAATAGAGACAAATAGATTAGTGGCCTGCTTAATTTGAAACAAGTTAGTTATAACTTTGAATAAATATTAAAAATATTACAAACAATTTTAATATGTATTTATAAATTATTTAATTTAGATAAAAAATATCACAAACATGAAACAAAATACAAATACGAAGATACACATATACACATACATATTTTATAAGCATCTTGTATTTTGTAGTTATATATACATAAAAATAAAAAATAAAAAATGTATATAGAGAGAGAGAGCTTGAGGCTTACACCTCACCTTCACCTTTGGTCTTTTAAAACCCTGTTTCAATCACTCATATGGATTTGGGAGGGATTTATGCTCGAATTTGGTTCAAGACGGGGTCCTTATGTCACTGAAAACTAGGGTGCAACTTGGGTGGGTTGGGTTGGGTTTAAGGTCAGCCCAAGGCCAACCCTAAAGGTGCAAACATTGGGCTTGGGCCTGACCTATCCCAAGTTAATTAACCCAGGCCCAACCCAAGCTTAACCCAATACAAATTGGGTTGGGCTTGGGCTAGGCCAGGCTAGGTTAGTTAGGCTTGGGAAAGGTTCGTCATGTTTGAAAGAATTTATGTATATGCTTTTACAGAGTCAATTTTTATTGGGATTTATTGCCCAATTTAAGAGTAGAACTGATTGAAAATATGTACAAATTTCATTTACAAGCATACATATATATACATATATACATGTACATACTTTATACATATACACACATATACATAATTAGAAAAAAATATATTTTTATATAAATATAATAAACATATGCTTATATTTTTTTGGGTGGGCTTGAGTTGGGTCGAGCTTAGGATTGGTTGGATTGAGCTGGGGCTATCCAAGGCCTTAGCCCAAGACAAACCCAACTTTAGATTAGGCCCAAGCCCAAGCCATGCAAAAACTCTGGTTGGAGTTGGACCTGCCCAAGTTGCACTCCTACTGAAAACTCAAATTGGGGGAGGAGTTCTCCTAAATTGGAAAATAACACATAGTTGGCCTTCTTTAGGTCACCTTTACAAATATTACTTAACTGAGAACAAATCACTAGTTTTGTGAAGGCTAGCTATGTACTAATTTGATTAAAGAGAGTGGATTTGTTGGCCTTCTTGAGGCCAACTTCACAAAATTTCCCAAAAAGAGGCCAACCTTTTTTAGATAGCTCTAGTGACTCTTGACAGAAGAGGGCTTCCCCAAGGAGTTAGACAAGTTGGGACTCATTCATAGTTAGCCTTCTTTAGGCCGGCCAAGGAGAATCCTTCAAAATCAAGAGTTTCATCCCTTTTTCTGCAAGGGAATCCCAGTTTAACCTCCAAATGTAATCTCTCCTATGCGAGAATTGGGCTTCTAGAATCTCAAACTAGAGTGGGTTCCAATGTGACATCTCCTTAGCCTTTGTAAACACAAAATTCCGGTATAGGCTCTATAACCAATTCATCATTGTAGTCCCTTGACCACGATGATCTTGTCCATTGGTCTCAACTTGGTTAGGTCTTTTCAACTATCAACGACGTTCAAAGTACCAAAAGTGGAGAGGTTTACCGATCAATGGTTCAACCATAGTCGAATCGAAGGTCAAATCGTGATGACATAAATACTATATATTATATATTTTACGAATAATATCTCACTTGAATGTGGTGGATACATGTCTAGTTCCTTAATTTTGAAATAGATGATTATAGTTTAAGCCTTTGAACTCACATTTTCTTTAAAACACATGTGTATTAAATTAATGTATACATAAATAGAAAATGTATTAATGGTAACAAGACAATACATGTAAATAAAAGGCTATAGGTTCAAGTGTTTTTATTACTTATTAGCATTTTAAAATTTTCATTCATTTAGTGAATTCTTAAGTTATAGACTTTGGCAATCTTGGAGGTTTTGATTGGAGGGTTACTAATTTGATCATACGTGATCAACAATCCTAATCAGGGCAACCTCCTAGGTACAAGTCTAAAATGAATATTCCTATGCTTTATAGGGATTCAATCTCTCAATCTTGTCTTAAATTGGTTTGGGATAGAAAGATTTTGGTTAGAGGTTTGTGATTGATTCAACTAATCAATTTTCAATCAATTTATTAATTCAGCTACAATTTAGGTGTTAGGGGTGCCAAAAGGCTCAATGTTTTAGGCCAAATACATTATAATGGTCTAATTTAATTAATTTTCAACTTTTATCTCAAAATATGATTAAAATACCCTTTCTTGAAGAAACAACAGGGACATTTTGCTAAAGAATGTTTGAAGAAAAATAAGATAGAAGTGTACAAAAATGCGGTGTCTATGCCACGTAACAGATATTTATCTATGTCTATTCTATTATTAAAAGTACAAATAAGCATGTGAAAGTTTTATTCTTTATCAATACTCTTTTTTTAATCTGGCCCCCTCCAATTGGAAGGGCCAAATATGTAATTTAAACTATATATTCCACCATGAAATTCCTAGTATTATATTCAAATTATGTATTAACTCCCATGTTCTCATTAAATTCTATTAGATGGATATATATCCAATCTATACTACTTATATGAAGTGTAACTTTTTGGAATTTTTATTAGATAAAATTTGCCACCTCTTCCTCTCATTATTGTCCATTCAACAAAACAAGAAAAAAAAAAGTATCGCTTCACCTCCACATACACCAAAATATTAAAAGTGAATTAAAACAAGGTGGGTCAAGGCTGAAACGTGTCGGGGCCAGATTTAATATCAAGTTAAGATTAGGCCCATCCTTCTGCAAGAAGTGTGCCCATGTGACTCGTGGTGGATTAGTGGTTCTAGCACTGGTGCAACCTTGGTGTGCGTTGATGAGCATTTCTTGCATTTTGAATGGACCCAGCCTGATACCCTATGCATTTGAAAATCTTCAAATTTTTAAATCAAATAATGTCTAACTTTACACTCTCTCTCTTCTTCCTGATTAATGAAAAGAAAATTAGGGTATGTTGTAGGAATAGGGGTCCGGAATTGGAATCGGAATGGTCGGGATGTTTGGTTGGGTGGAATCGGAATCCGATTCCCATTTCGAGCGGAATGGCATTCCCCCTTTTGAGGGAATGGCCATTCCTGCTATTTAATATAAGAAAAAACCAAAATGACAAAAAACCCCTCAAATCTCTATCTACTCGAACCCAACTTTCTAACCTCTCACTCATCCTTTCATCACTCCCTCCTCCGGCAGAGGTTCGAAGTACTGTTTTGAATCGAAACTCCGGCGACAGTGACAATGAGGTAAATCACCGTTAATTTTTCTCCCCTCTTTCCTATTCTTTTTCTTCCTCTTCCTCTCCTTCTCTCTCTCACTTTATTTTTTCATTCCTCTCTAGTTTTTCCACTGCAGCCCAGGCCAGACCAAACCACAACAAGGTATGCTTTCCTCGATTTTTCTTTGTATGAAATGCATGTTAAATTTAGCATATCTTCTTTCAAATATTTAAATGTGCTTTAATTTTTTTCCCAATTTCAGTTTGGAACGCATCCTTATGTGAGTATAGTTATTTGGTTGTTAGTTTTGCATGGTGTTTGAATTTTTCAATGTTTATTTTGTTGTTTGCCGATTTAGCTCTATCTTTTTAGCTAATAAGTCTGAAATATCTCTATCAAGTTGATTAGAGTACAATAACATTCTAATCTAACTTCAAATTAGATAGAAGTCTGATTAAACATGAATAGTGACAATAGAAAGCAAGAGTTTGAAATCAACAAATCAGAAACAATAGCAAGAGTTTTATAAACAAAATCTCATGTACTAGAGTCCAGTAATGAGCTTTCTTTAGAGAAAATATCAAAGAAAAAAAAAAAACAAAGAAAAAGAAATTAAGACCTTTTAGACTATGCTCATGCTGTGCATTGCCAATGGCAAGCAAGCACAGATCGGAGGGGATCATGTCAAATTGGGTGTTGGTTGAAAAAATTCTGCCAAATCATATAAGTGCTGATTTGGAGTTTGAAATCCAAGCAAAGTCAGTAGTCTTATGTTGCCAACCCTAAAGAGTTGTTAGAAGGTACTAGTCAGAATGACAAGAAAGATGACCAGCAATCATCTAAGAGAAATATAAAAAAGAACAAGAAAAAAGAAAAGAAAAAAATCCATTACCACCCACTTGCACCTCCACTCTTTAGATCAGCACACACCCACAACCAATTATAGCAACCATTTGAAAGCAAAACCCAAACTTCACTCCAAATCCCAGCGTTATAACATTCTTTCAAAATTTGTTAGTAGTTATTACATCCATCAACAAGGTTGAAATTGATACAACCAATAAAATAGTTGATTCTTACCAGAAACCAACAGCTCGAGAATTGGGTCAAATTACAGATAGTGAGTATCTGAGTGATATGTTTCTTTGCATGCATTAAAGCCCAAATAAGCCTTTAGTTCAGATCACAAAAGTTAATTGGGCCTTCAACCAACAAAGGTGATCTATTTCTTTTGTGCCTCTCCAATATTTTCTAAGGATGGTAGGATCCTTATAACTAGTGTTTATAGATTCAGGTGTTGAACGTTGAATATGCGAAGAGCATTTGTGCCATCAAAGATCTAGACATACCCATGATTTCCCATTATTGTGGTCATGCTGCTTTGATGTGATGGATCACCTTATTTTCTATAAATTTTCATTTGAGGGCCTGTGTTTTCAATCTACAGTGTGGTGGGTTGACTACTTGGATGAAAGATTTTCCATGTTTTCAGACATTTCTGCCAAGGCTTATATTACTTTCTTGGCATTGGGATTTCTCTCAACTTTATCTGAAGTGGCAAAAATAGAGGGGCAAGACAAAAGGTAGAAATTCAAATTTTGTATCAGGTAGGAAGGGATGCAAATTTTAAAGTTGTCATGACAATCATGATTAGGCATCACAAACCACAAATTTTTGGAACAATTGCTCTTGAGCCTTGGTTTTTTCTGACCAATCCTAACTAACCAACTCCAGTTCCAAGGCTTCAACCTAAATTAAAACCAAATCAAATCAACTTGTAGTGGTTATAGTGATTTTACCTGAAACTTGAGTTTACTTGGCTTAGCAGGGCTTATCTAGATTGCTTCTTCCCTCTACCAAAATTCTCATATATGCACATGTCTAAAGACAATAAATCAACATTATTTAAGATTTTTTTATAAATCAACATAGTTGATATAAGAGACACTCAAAAAACATTATATCAAAATGAGTGACTGCAGTTTTCAGGATATAGCATTTCTAATAGAAAACCAAATTAGGCTCTTCCTCTCTTGAGAGGCTCCTCAGTGCTTGGTTCAAATTCCAGTCTTTTACATTTTCTCCACTTCCACCTGTATGGTTTTGCTTTCCACCAATGGGTCCTCTAATTAAAAGAACCTCACAAATTGACAGGTGTCAGTGGAAACATACTTAAATTTTGATTCAATTTTTGTATAAATGTTTGTGCCATATTTCTTATCAGGTTTCTTCATATTATTGGTGCAACTGAATTAATAAAAAATGCTACTACAATTAAAGATGAGATGTTGTAGCTAGAGGAAGCCAGAAGGTTTCACATTTCCTTGTATTCACAGGTAAGAACTTGTACCTTGTTTGCCAATTGAAACCTAGCCTCTTTTTTATTCATTAGAAAGTAAGTGCATTTACCATTACAGGGTAATCAAGTATCACCTAGAGTGCATTTACCATTTACCAGTGTTTTCATGTAGTTCACATTATTGGCATTCAGTGAAAGTTAATATCTTTTGACTTTAAATGGACATGCTGCTAATATGTAGGTCTATATCATTTATTGGACTCTGATGTCTCTCATTTTATTATTCTCTTGTTCAAAATAGTTCTTCTGACTGATTACATATCACTCGGATCCTATAACTTTCCTACTAGTTCTGTCCTATATTGTAGCTTCCAGCGGAAAGGATTTTTCAGTTCTAGTCTCCAAGACCAAGGGCACAACAATAACAGAAACAATGGACTACACTGACCTTCCGCACTCTCAGATGAGAAAAGTAATCGCCTCAGCTTATTTATTGCATATGTTAATAGGAATACAGAGACCTAACATGGTGAAATGGAAACTCTATCATCTCTTTTACCCTGTTTTTTACAGGTCACAGATTCATGCTTGCTACTTTCAAAACAAACTATTCCTCATTACTAATTGACAGTGGACACATGTGTTGACAAACTTATGGAGTAAGTTGTTATCTTCCACTTCTTGAAATATAAAATAATTATAATCTGAATGTTTCTGATAAGAAAAAGAAATTGGTCTGAATTGCTTGTGATGGTAATCTTCACGTACAACTTATGGAGGGATCACTACAATTTTTTGGACCTATACAAGCAGAGCTGGCCTCTATAATTCAAGGCATGAAACTAAGCTTTGCTTTTTTATTGGAAAATGTACAAGTTGTGAGGATGAACTTGGTTGCATAGGGCACGCCATTAGAGAAGTAGGGTACCAGGTGTACGGAATAAACTGCTTGTTCATCTGGTTTTCAAGGTCTGCCAATGCCTTAATGCCCTTAACAGAAATATAGAAATCCTAGTTATTGAATAGGGAGCCGCCATATATCTTTGGGGGAACCATCGAGTTTGGCTGACTGTTCTCTTTGATCTATTGCTGATATCAATAGGCCTTCATCCAAATGTTGACATGGATTATGGGTAAGATTTAATGAAGGTTGACTTGGAAGAGTCAGTGTGACTTGTGTAGGAGTCAAAGGAATCGTTGGAATCAAACACATGATTGATTTAGGTACAAAAGGATCATTGGCCCACAATGACTCGGTTCCGTATGCTTTAGACTGGAATCAACTAGGGAGGGAGCTGCACATAACACAGACAAATAAGATTGGTATATTCCAACTTTTTTCTAACATACAACTTCATTTACCTGGTTATGCAGGTTCATCCAAGTGTGTGCAAGGGAGCTTATGTGTCCAGCTTATCATGAACTATGTAACAACCATATCAGCACCATATCTTGAATTATATAAGTTCAGTCCTTATTTCTTCTTTTTTTTTTGAAATTTCTGCAAAATATTTGAACCATTAATCCAATAATTATATAGTAGATTAACAGCATGAAACATCAATTTTTCCTTTTTAAGTTGAGATGGGGTTTGAAACTATCTAACTCTAAAACTTTTCTAGTCAACTAATACATGTCTTATATCTCATAGGGACCATTAAAATGGAAGCAATTAATCCCTGCAATTGGCTCCTATACCAATATGTCTCATATCCAAGCAACAGTTATTTGTTCTAGAAAAGCAGGCCTGCAACTTAGTGTCCGAAGTGGTGGCCACGACTACGAGGGACTTTCATATGCATCTAATGTTCCATTCATCATTGTTGACCTGCTAAATTTTTTATCTATTAACGTTGATATAGAAGATAACAGTGCATGGATTCAAGTTGGATCAATTCTTGGGGATGTTTATTATAGAGTTGCAGAGATTTTTGTTTGTTTATGTATTTTTCTTTTCATTTTTTATGGTGGAGAATGATTTTTTTATTGTGATTTTTGTTTGTTTATATGTTTTTTTTTCCATTTTTTTCATATTTTCACCATATATGCACTTGTTAGCAGGTTGCCAATGTGTGTATATGTTGAAAATATGTAATGAGCGGCTGTTTTTGAGGTTTTTTTAACAAGGGCAGAATTGGAAATTTTAGCTGATTCCGATTCCAGCTTATAGTTGAACCAAGCAGTAACAATCAGAATCTGATTTTGATTCCTGACTGAACCAAACAGGTTCCAGGAATAGGTTATTCCGATTCCGGTCCTGTACATGAACCAAACACACCCTTAGATATTTAGATCAAGATGGGTTGACAAGAAAAACAACTTAATTATTCTTTTATTTGATACTTTTAGGATTCATATTTGTCCCCTTTGAGATAGTGGTTACAACTAGGGGCGGAGCTAAGTTATCCCTCCCCCCCCCCAAAAAAAAAAAAAAAAGACTTTTCCCCACCCTATACTTTTAACTCAAAGCATTTTAGAGAAAATGTTATTGGGTGGGAGAGTCACTTTAATATCATGACCCAATCTGATTTCTTGAAATCCTAATTCTAACTTTAACAAAATCCATTATTTTTTTTTCCTATGTCAATCCAATTTTGACTTGAATTAGAATGACTTATTTACTTACATATTGTAGGGTCGGATTGAACAATGTCTCAATCTTAATCCAACCCAAAATTTAATAGGGTTCATATTTTTTAACTTTAACCTTAATAGAAACTTTAAGCCGAACTTTTTGGTTGGATTTTAGTTGTAGAATACATCTCATAGGTGCACTTTAGAATTTACCTAGTCTCCACTCTCCATTCTTCCTCATCTCTCATTCTCTTGCCCCCCCCCGGTTGTTGCCTTCCACCACCAAATACTACCACTCCCATTGCCTTGCACTATAGTAGTCTGTATGATTTATGGACAATCTTACTGAAATTAATTATTTTGCTCAATGCTCAATATTAGTTCCTCGAGTTACTTCAGGATTTGTGCTTTTAAGCAAAAAACCCCAATTTAGGATTTATCTTTTAGGTTTAGAAGTTTTTTTAGCCTTAAAATCTAGCGGTTTCAATTAAAAGCAATTATTGTTAAAAACTAAAAGCATAGTTCAAAGTATCCATACACCCTTGTGTATCAACAGAGGTGTATCCGTACATGGCCATATCTATTTATTTATGCTTGTGCAATTTATTATAATTTTATTTTACAACTTAATTTTTTATTAAACAAATATCACAACCTCAACGTCCTTGAGTGAACTACTACATTTATCCTCATTAAGTCTTTTATTTAGGGCATTTACTTCATTCTTTCATTGAACCTATATTAATTAATCATATTAAAGAAAAATAAGTGTAACAATGAATAATTGTTTTTATTAATGATAGAAATAAAATCCAAATTTAAAGTCAATAAAAAAATGGAATTGTTTTCTTGTTTGGTGGCAGGTCAACAATTCAATCTTTTGGGTTAATTGTGTTAACCATTGATGTCATAATTAAATAACAATGAGAGATGAAAAGATGAAAACACACAAAAGTATAAAAAATTCAAAAAAAAAAAATAGAAAACATTTTGAGCACAACTCTAATATAGTATATATTTGTCATATTAAATAAAAGTAAGTATGACAAATAGGAAAAAATGTTAAATTGGAATAAATTCTTCATAGTTGAAAAGTTCAGTTCAACATATCCCTTTGTTGTAATTTGTGTTAACTGCAGAGTTCTATTAAAGACAGATCCTCCAATGGCTCACTTCAATATGTCCCAAGACCAAGGAACCTTGTTGCACATTCCATTGCTCAATTTGCTGACTGTTGTTGAGTGTATAGAATTGTCTCTTGGTCATGGTTTTCGATGTTTCCAATATAAAGCCAATGTTTTTTAAAACCAACTAAAAAACAAATCTATTATTCCATTTAGGTGGCATGTAAGCAATTCATCCAAATGTGGCAACCCTTAATATCACAATTAAACAATAAAAATGTATACAAAACATGAAAAATATATAAATAATTGGGTATATCTATAATATTATATATTCATCATATCAAACAAGAATAAAAAAATATAGAAACTTTGGGCACACTCCATTTTTTTATATTAGAGAAAGATAAGTGTATAAGCAACAATTGTCATTATCAATGATAAGAATGAATTACAAAACTTAAACTTACCCAAAAAACAAATTATTTTCTTATTTAGTGGCAGGTCAACATTTTAACCTTAGGAATTAAATATTAAAATATTAAAAAATATAGAAAATTTTGGACACATCATCATCTAAAGTTGGCACATGCAAAGTATGTTCGCATTTGCTAGTTTAGTAAAAAGTGTGTTCATAGAGCGTGTTTTTAATGTTAATAGGTGGTTGGGTATCAAAAACTAACGGTGATCATTGTTAGCCGGTTAGCCCAACACTTGAAAAACCCAGCCTGACCCACTCGAGCCTAATACTTCAAGCTCAGCCATATCCACACCTATTTAAATATGTGTATTTTATACATATTTCTATATATATGTATGTATAAATATATTATTTTATTTTATGTTGTATATTTTATATATAAATATTATAATATGAGACCTATAATAAATATTATGCAAATTATATGCATATAACATAAATTGTTAAAATATTATGTGTGTGTATGATATTTTATATGTAGATATAGGCTTGGAATCAGGCATGGACCCATATAGGCATGTAGGAAAGCTTATGGTTCAGGCCAAGAAACCCAAGCCAAGCAAGGGCCCTAGCCCAGGCTATAGATGTTATTATTAGTGCAAAGCTCGACCTGATCCATGATCACCCCTAATCATAACATGTTCATGCGTTGACATGGAACCACACACTTACACGTGTTAATTGTTCGATAATGCATTTTAAAATGTTTATAAAAGGCCATGTGGCTGCATGCCTACATCAAATATGCCATGTGACACATACATGTGATGTCATTTTTTGTACTCTCAAAATCAAAATGTCAAATTGCATGCAATCATGCCATGTTGTAAGCACATGTGAAGCGACACCATTTTGTATTTCAAATTGATGACATGTGACTAGAGGTGTAAATTGGGTCATGTCAGGTTGTCCTTGCCTCCTCTGGGATACTTCAAAGGTCAGGCCCGACATGGCCCATGGCACAAGCCCAAGCAGGCCTAGGTCAGGTAGTCTATGGGTTGGGCCAGGTCAGGCCAGTCTTTTTTGTTGTTTTTTGACATTTCTATTATTTTTTTTTATTTTTTTGTTAAATGATACAAACTCTGGGAAAAATAAAAATTTAACAAAAAATACTTAACATAATACAAAATAGACAACAAATAAAAAAGATTTGAAAATTTATTTCATTTGAATTTGAACAATATAATGGAATAAAATATAAAAGCAATATAATAAAATTGAAAATAAAAAATTACAATGGTATTGAAAATATAACAAATAATTTAAATAAAATAAAAAAAAAAACAAAATTTACAATAAATTAAAAAGTTCTATATAATTATTAGGTATACAAAAAAAATATTGACTTCATCATTTTCTTCAAATTCCACCTCCATCTCTTTGACCCTAATCATCATTTGCTTCAAATGAAACATCAAGTGAAGTGTCATGCCCTCCTCCTTTATACTGTAGTCTATCCTCAACATCCAACCAATCTTTTAAGCACATGCACATATATGGGCTTTCATCATTCATGCAACTTCTCTTGTTGTCTAACACCCTAGTACCAGCACTAAAACAATATTCCGATGGAAATGTAAACACCGGAGGTGTTAGCAGATTACATGCCATGGTAGCAAGAACTGGATAATTTTTTCAATGTTCACTCCACCCAAGTTAAAATATCAAAATTATTTAATTCCTCCAAGTCGAAAGAATCATTTAAATTAGAAAAATTAGCTTGTAAATAAAAATTAAGTTCAGTAAATGAACTTGATGATGAAGTGGCAATAGATTTCTATCTCCTAGTTACTAAAGACTGATTTTTTTTTCTATTTCTTTACTAGAATTAGATGTTTCAGAAGTGGAAGTTGTAGTTGTTGTACCCGTACAAGTTTTCCTATACCCTAATAATTGAGATTTATATAAATTGTGCATTTCAAATAATAAATTATTAACTTTTTTTTATTTCCAATTGGAGTCTTCATATTTTCATAATTAAATTCAAGTAAAACACCTACACCATCTTTCCTAATCCTATGATCTAATATTGTAGGTATAGGGGATAAATATTTTCCCAATGTTTTTTTAAATTTAAATCCCATTATTTCAATAATACTTTTAAATTTTGAATTACTTCTATATTTTGCAAAATACTTACTAATCATAAATACATGATTAACTAAAATACAACTAGTTGGGTAATAAATACCTAAAAATTCATTAGTTGTATTATAAAAAAATTTGTAAAATATCTTTTATACAAATTGCCATTTCCATGTCATCTTCATTTATAAAGTCATGTGGCTTTTTTTCATTATAAAAATTAATAAGAATATCTTTGTATGGAATACACCTTTGCAACATAGAATAGTTGAAATTCCATCTATGTTGAACATATAATACAAATTTTTTATATTTTAAACCATATTTTTGGCATAAATATTTAAATTATTGTTTATTGTTCTAGAATTTATTATATATATATATATAATACAATTTCTAATGTTGAAAATATTACAAAAAATAATATTTAAAGTATCTTGAACACATAAATTTAAGATGTGACATGCACATCTAATATGAAATATTCCACCATTTAAACATGATTTTAATTGAGATTCTAAAATATTTTTTGTTAGATTATTATTAGTGGCATTATAAAAAATAATAGAAAAAAGTTTATTTTCAATTCAATATATATGTAAACTATTTAAAATACTTGCAACAATTGTTGGCCAATATGTGGTCATTCAAGCTTAGTAAAACTTAAAATTCTTTTTTGTGAAAGACAATTTTCATCAATAAAATGTCAAGTAACACAAATATAACGTATATTATATTTAGAAGTCCAAATATGATAAGAAATTGCAACTTTAGAAATAAGTGTTGATAAGTATAAATTAAATTTTGTCTATATAAATAGAAAAAATTTAAAGCATTGCTTTAATAGTATTTCTATACTTTTTTTTTCAAATTGGGGATTTACAAATTGTTGTAAAAATATTTCTAGCCTAATGTGTTCAACTAAAAAAAATGATTGTTCAACATGTACAATATATATTGCTAATTCTTGTCTCATTTTTCTTAAGAATATTGAAAATTACCAAAAAAAATCCCACACCCAATTTATGTTTGTGATGGTTATTTACCACCTTCTTCTTCGTTTTTCATATGAGTTACCATGTATCTGATCAAATGGCTAGTACCACCGTTGTTATTATAACTAAAGTCACTCTTGCATTTACAATAAATAAATTCCAAATTGGGCTAGTTAGCTTACATCCTTTTTCTTTCTCCTAGTACTAGTTCTAGGGGTGGCAACTCTAACAACATCAACCATATAACCACTACCATTCATATCAGTGTTGTCATACTGTGATTGAACATCGTCAAAGTTAATCATGTTGGGGAATTGATTTTGAGAGGAGCTTTCCATTTTTTTTAAATATAGTATTAAAACTTTTAAAAAATAAAAATTAATTTAATTGCAACTTACCTAGTCTACTGGTTCGGAATCTCAAATTGATTTCAAATTTTGAAACCTCCATGCCTTCCAAATTGCTAACTTGAGATACTTGAGCAAGCCTTCTTTTTTGTTAAAACTTGAATAGAGTTAAGAATTAGAGAGTAAAGAGAGCATGAGAGTGTGTATAAGAAAGTATGAGAATTGGTGTGATGAAAATGATGGAGGGTAAGGGTATTTATATGAGTTTGAATTAATTTAGTTAACCAATACACCCTATAAAATTAGCTATTTTTTAGTTGTGGGGAAGGGTATTTTGATCATTATAGAGTTATGGGCAAATTTCTTAAACTACCCCTACTGTTTAATAATTGACTAACTATACCCTTACTGTGTAACTATTGTCTTACACCACCCCGACTATTTCTAACAATTGCCTAAAACCTCCCTTACCATTAATGCTCCATCATAAACCGTTCACATGTAACATCACATGATTGCTATATTTTTCAAAAATCCCTAATTTATCCTTTTATGGTAAAAAAATACCCTATTTGGTTTGGGCAAGAGGATTGTGCCATAATATGCCCTTTAGTGATTGAACTAGTCACTAATCTTTAGTTTCAACACCCATGAGATTGTTTATGGAAGTAGACCAGTGGGACGACCAAAACCCACAACCCCCAAGAAATATTTTAGATGGTTATAGGCTTGGCGTTGGGCACCATTAGCATAAACTTAGAGCTAGTTACAAGCTTCACTTACGCACAAGGGGCGTTTCAAATCTGTTGCTGATAGCCAAAGCGATGATGTGTTTGAAATGGTTGGTGGGTACACTGGATTTGTGGGGTTTCCAATGTTAGGAGATGATGGAGAGAGATGGAAAGAGATGAGGTTTGTAATTCCTCTCCTTCAGCATTTCTTCCTTCACAGAAACCTATACAAGCTACACCCGTTAGATCGTTGATGAAGAGGTAGTGATTTCCAAGGCAACGAAAAGGTGGTTCGAGTCCATCTCTTCTATTTACACGAAGATGAAACCTATTAAACCAAATGTTAGCAAATAAGGAATATTTCATGACTTTGTTTGCTCCTTATTAATGGAATGACTGGAGTTCATTCTTTACAGTTTTTCAGTTTTCTTTGGATAACTTTGTCTTCATCTGTGTCAAAACTCTATTCAAGCCATAAAAGAAATTGTAATACAAAACATAAAAGGGATGATAACAAAGAATAGTTGAGAGAGAGAAAGAGAGAAAGCTTCTCTTCGACTTAGTTTCATTAATAACATACACAAAAGTTTTCATCTACAAATTAAACTGGAGCTTCCGGTGAAGCTTTTAGGTCGGTGGAGCTTCTGGCAAAGGTTAGAGAAATTGTAGCAGAGAGAGCGTGAGAAGCAGCAGAGGTGTTGAGAAAGGAAGGAGAAGTGGAGGCTGAAAAACTTAAAAGATAGAGACGGAGATGGAGATGGAGATGCAAATAGAAACGGAGATGGAGAAGGAGACGGAGGCGAATATAGAGACGAAAATGGAAATGGAAATGAAGGTGGCGGGGATATAAACGTAGATGGAGATGGAGATGGAAACGGAATATAGAGACAGAGGCAGAGACGAAGACGAAGACAGAAAATAGAGGCGGAGGCGGAGACGGAGACGGAAATAGAAACGAAGATGGATATGGAGACGGAGAGTAAGCAGTGATATGCTTTCTATCTTTGGGTTTTTTGAAAATTTGAGGAATAGTAGAAGGCAAATTTGACATTTCGTTTTTTCTGTTAGCACTTAACGACGATGTCAATTGTCAAAAGCATTAAGGGTACTTTAAGACAATATGCAAACAATAAGGGTAGAGTTAATCAATTAGCTAAACCATAAGGATAGTTTAAGAAAATTTCCTTAAGAGTTAATTATCACATTACCCAAATACCCCCAAACTAGTTGTTATATACTTATATAGTTATTGGGGGCATTATTGTTATTTTTTCTCCCCCACAAAGCCAAAATATATAAGTACCCCCTAATTAGTTGTTTATAGCTGTTGGGAGGTACTTATGTACCCCCTCTCCAAGAAAAAAGCAAGCTATATTAAGTGGTATGGCTGACACGACTTGCTATGGGTTGGGCTGTGTTGCAGGCCTTTACCAGCACGACCTACTTTATCATGTCCTGTTTTACCGGCCCATAGGCTTGAAAATCCAAGCCCGACATGACCTAATTTAAAGATCTACATGTGACATTCACAAGGTTGCCACATAACATCTATGTGTATGCCATGTGGCACACACGTGTAATGATATTACTATTGTACCTTAGGTTGTGTTTGGTTACACTGTAAATTCATTTGCATTGATGCAAAACTATGGTAGTGAACATGATTTAGGTGCAAGTTTTGATTTATTTTTGTTTTAAATTTTATCTTACTTTGTTTGGTTGTAGTAAAAATGAAGCAAAATAAGACCCAAAGCAGAATAAAGTAAAATCCAAAATAAAATTAAACCAGAATTTGCATATGTTTCATTTGCACTCTCATACATTTGTATTAGTGCAAATAAAATTACACTACAACCAAACACAGCCTTAAATGCTAGTGTTTCATTCACAATTTAATTTACCATGTGGCATCTTTATGTTTGCCCCATGTCATTAATAAGTTTGCCATGCAGCCATATATTTGGAGAGCAAGAGGATAATTGAAAATGCATAGAGAAATGTCACCTATATCATTTGACCAATTCTGTTTTTGTGTTTTGTCCCTTTTTTATACTTTTATTTTTTTTTTTTGGTATCATAGTTATGACTTAAGAGAACATGCCTATACAAATACCAATAATGCTTTTAAGCCGAATTTTTATTTGAAAAGCACAAAAGTGTTTTAAAAAGCTTTTCTAAATAGTGTCTAGAATTATGTTTGATCAATTGTTAAATGATGTGAGTTTCTAATCTGATTATAAATAATATAATTTCTACAACTATTGCGAAACCCATGAAGATCTACATGTATTCTTTTATTTTGAATTAAAATTTATTTACCCTTTTTATATGGAGTTGTTTGGTAATGACCAAAATAATTGAATTGAATGACTTGTTGTTTTTTGGTAAAATAAGTTATTAAGGAAGTTCTACATCCTTGAATATGTCTATCATTTAATTGTTTCACCCATAGAATCCCATCGGTTATTTAGTTCAATTGCCCCAGTTATTGCTAAACAGACCTCTAAGGCTGTCTTTGGTTTGATAGAGAATAAAAGAGAAACTAAGATTTAAGAGAAAGTTCGTAGGGAACTTTAGAAACACATCCTATTTGGGTTGCTAGTGGCATAGTTAAGAGAGAAGCCCTATTGGTTGTGTTTTACTTTGACGCATGCCAATGAGTCTAACCATCATGATGAAGGGCTAGCAGCCAAAACGTTTTTATATTCTTATAAATGTTGATTTGTCAAATCATGGTTGATTGGACCGGACGATCAGACCAAAAATTTGGAAATCAGTCACCTAACCGGTTCCATTTTATCCCAGAACTGTCATTTTGGCTAAAAAACCGTTGATTTGGTTAGTAAACTGCTGACTCAGGCAATCAAACTGTTTGAATCATCCAGCATTTTTTGGCCATTTTTTTTTATTTTTCTTATTAGAATGGGCCGTTCGTTCAGTTTGAATGATTGAACCATTTGACCTAAAACCGAACCCCTGAACGGTTTGTTGTCCAATTCGATTTTATTAACCTTGGGTCAAATACAAATATCAATACACTGTTACCTACTATATCCAGTAACGTGTATTGTTTTAAGCTTGGTTTTATGTAAAATTCATTTAAAATACAACTTGAATTCATTTTTATTTCACCTTTTTTTGTATCCTTTTACATTTTATTTGAGTGAACCAAACTATCATACCAGAATTTTGGATTAATCTTCTAACTCCAAATATCCAACAAAAATTACTTCAATATGATCGTGCAGGTCATACTATTTTGGGTGAAAGTGTCTTCTAAATAAAAAGAAAAAAAAAAGAAAAAACCACTTGAAATTACCATGCACTTTCATGCAAAAATGTACGATGCATGGGTTGGTGTTAGAGATGCTCTATATTTCAAACTAAATTGGCTATGAGTTTGAATTGTACAAACACCCTTAGAGAACCGCATCTAGTTGTACATCACAATATCTCCCTATAAATTTAACATACAAGTGCCTAAGATATTCTTGATGTGTGGTTGAATGCAATGCTCTTAGGGTGTTTGCATTGATTTTAATTACAAGAGAATTGGGCTTGTGGAAACGACCATAGATCTTTTTTTTTTAATTTTTGAAAATCCAAAAATATCATTGAATGTATGTTGCTATTAAGCATAACACACATTGCTTTTTTGCAAAATCAGATGCTATGCAAGTATGCATACGTGCAAGCATTAACAATCTTATATGGTATTTGTTAAACTTTTATGATTTACATGGATGTTGAAAACTTCAAGGATGTTGAAAAGCAAAAAACAACATAACCTTGTTTCAAAAAAAGATCTATATTTTTTTTTAAATTATCAACATTGTATTTTTTTAACATATGCACATTTTGGAGTGCAAACATCATATAATCTATGAAACAAGACTCATCATATGAAAAACTAGAAATTCAACAACTCATTCATGATTTCAGTTTTGTCTCTCTCTCATATATATGTGTATGTCTTCACATCAAAATCGGTTTACTCATAATGCAAAAAAAAAATAATAATAAAAAAATTCATATTGAAGAACACCCTCTAAATTGACAATCTGAGTCATACAGAGCCATATGCAAGTTGGAATATATGGTATATATAGGGGATGAGACATTCCCAATGACAAGTACATGAGACATTTCCAATGCATGCTGAGATGTGCATGTGGGGTGTTAATGTGATCTCGATGTTTGATTGGTTTTGTTTTTGAAAAAAAAAAATCAACAGCCACATCAACAAAAAAGCTATAATCTTGCATATGTGGAATTGCTTTGTTTTTGAAAACAAAACCAACCATGTTATAGAACACTTTTTAATCTTTGAACATATGACTAGTCAAAACCATTAATGACTGGTTTGTAGTTTGGATTGACCATAATATCTCACTAAGTCCACTTAACGGAAATAAGATGGTTCATAGCTAACTGGTCGACCCAACTAGGTAGGGCCCGTTTGAAAGGGCTGAAGTTTTGGTTGAATTGTTCTATTGATTTCATTTGGAGAAACTATTAAAAGAAGCTTTACGGAAAAGTCAAATTTTTAGCTGAATAACAACTATTTGGATTTTGGATTTACCTAATTTTTTACCAAGGTTGTGCTTGATTTGAAAGAAAAAGAAAAGGAAGAAAAATGTAGGAAATAACAAATTATATATATATATATATATATATATATATATATATATATATATAGGGGTGCTTTCCTCTTTTGCAAAACGGAAAACTTACACGTGCGAATGATTTGAGCAATCTTTCGAACCCTTTTGGGTTCTAGAAGAGGTGCTTTCCCTAATGCATGGACACGTTCTATATTTTTTCTTTGTATAACTCACACTTGTCATGCATTTTCTTTCCCCTTTCTCTAGACCATCGACAACATTCTCCAATGTCAGAAGGTCAGGGACTTTCTCATTGCTCTCGCTTACTTCTCCATCCCTCTAGAGCTCTTCTACTTTGTTAGCTGCTCCGCCACCTTCCCCTTTCGTTGTGTCCCCACTCAGTTCTGTGCTTTCATCGTTCTCTACCCCACCCTCTTCTTTCACGCGCCGGAGATTGAACTCTTCTCCTCGATGGTAACTGGTAATGGCGCTCGTTACCACCAGAGATCGAACTCTTCTCCGCCATCTTCCCCTTTCATTGGGTCCTCACTCAATTCGGTGCTTTCATAGTTCTCTGCCCCTCGCTGTTCTCATCTCCTTCATCCCCCATCTCTGCTACCTCCTCCCTCCACCTCTCCTTTTTTTTTCTTTCTTTTTTCTTCGTCCCCCGTCTTTTTTCTTCTTCTTATTTCACTCTTCGTGTCATGTGCCGGAGATCGAACTCTTCTCCTGGTGGTAACAGGTAATGGCATTTCTTCTAGAATCTTGCTAGCTGGTACTGATTCCATGTCTACTGCTACTCTTGTTTTTACAGTTCGGATGTCCTGTATTTGTCACTCTACATAAATATTGGAACTCATGAAAAGCTATTTCAAGGCAAAGTTGTATACGTCTTTTCAAGTTTCATGCCTTGTCTGTAGGATGAAAAACCAATTGTTGCATAAATCGATTGTGTACCAACATTTCGCTTTCTGATAAGGACCCGTCTACTCTGCGTTCTGTTGCTTTTATCTCTTGCATATTCCTAATTCATTTATCAGGTCGTTTCTGCACTCAAAATGATGAATGATATCAATTGTTTATTTTGCATCTTTGACCAGGTAAAGATGCAGAGTGGAGTGATAAGGATCTCGAACGGAAGTTGGTTATGGGGCTGTTAAGTGAGTTTTCTATTCCTATCCCTTCCTGTTCTTTACTCTTTGGGACTTGGTTAAATATTTCCTATGATGTGTAAGTGGCAAATTAGTTGCACCCTTGCAGGAAATTTCTACAAGAAGTCCCACTTTTGTTGCTAATTTGGAATTTTGCTCATTTATATCCCGCTAACATTAGCTCAACTTCTACTTAATATAATTTAGGGTAAATTACTTCTACCTACCTTGGGATTTCAGTGAAATACTAAGATAGTAAGACCTCCTTTCAGGTTTACCTATTATTTTATGCTCCCTTTGATCATGAAACCACAGGGTTTTCTTAATTGAAGAGATGATAAAATGCAATTTTGCCTGTTATATGTTTTGAAATTGGTAGAAGTAACTTATAAAACTAAATGCAGCATTACCATCTCAAAATTTTATTTTATTTTACTTGAAACTATTTTAACTTTCCATTCCCACTTTATGTAAGTTAAAATGGACTTTTGAAAAGCTTTAAATGTCATTTGAACAATTTCCTTCACTAAAACTGACAACAGGTTAGTGGAGGTGTGTATAAAGTTAATAGGTAAACCCTAGTGTAGGTATTAGTATTTGACTAAAACCCCGGGAAAGGTACAAGTAATTTGCCCTATTGTTTATACTTTGTTTAAGTTTTTCAGAATCTGGACATTTTTCTTTTGGGAAGGGGGCGAGTGATTCTTGTTAAAGCAATATTTTCAAACTGCGGTCATATTGGCTAGTTGGACCAGACCAATTTCTCTGTCACAATGAACCACTGAAATGCAAAAAAAAAAAAAACCATTGATGGTCAATGACCCAGCTGATTGAACTGCTGAACTGTTTGACCCAGTCCAGAGGTCATGGATTAGAGATTTATTCTCTTTTTTTGTTTTTTATTTGTAGTCATTATTTCTCATTTATCATACTTATTTTTTGTTTATATAATGAATATATAATATTAGAGGTTTCCCAATTTTTTCTACTTTTTTGTAACTTTTCATAATTTTTTGTAATTTTATCTATTTATAATATTTGTGTTCAATTTATGATGTCATGAATTGACCCATTTGAATCATACAATTGAACTACTGACCCGCCACCTGTATGGAGAAGTGGTTCCATATTCCAGTCAGATTTAAAAAACATTGCATTAAAGTTGTCCACCTCCACCATTTATCACTTCATATAGCTGAATTGGTTTAGTGGGTTTCATTGGGTTGGTTTTGTCTTGGAAGTGGCACATGGTGCACCAATAGGAGCCAAATTTTAGTGGGTATTCACTAATTGGAATAACTTAGGGAAGATCACTCAGTGCAATACAAGTGTGGATGAGGATGCCAAATAAAATTTTGTTATCTTTCCTTAAGACCAAGTGAATACATCCATCCTAAAATGCTGCACTTTTTTTAGTGCATTCTACAAAATTCTATATCCTCCACAAACAACTGCATAAAGTTGCAAGTCCACACTGTAAAGTAAAATATAAGCTTCTTTCATCATAATATCTTGCATCTTTTTTCCCCACAACTTTAGCCTTCTGATATTTTCAGAGCCAACAACTTTTTTCTCCTTTTAATCCCGATTATTTTCCACCAAATGCAAGTAGGGCTGATAATTCTTACAGTTTCAATTTTATTGTGTGAAAGCTTCTGTGTTTCCCCCTTCTTTTACTTTCAATTTTTAACCCTCTATTTGCTTACTCTTGAGAGTATAATTGAAAAAGCTCTTCATGTAGTTGTGGGCCTCAGAATAGCTCTAACCACCCAAAACGTTTTTTTGGGTAATCTATGATAGTGGTCTTATTCCTCCCATGTGTTCCAATTTCCAAAAAGTGGCAAAATAAGCTGACAAACTTGTAAAAAAACTAGCAATCTACTAGTAGAGTTGTAAGTTCTTACTACTTTTTGCTGCTGTGTATTAGTCTTCATGATTCTTTCTCTCAACCTTTCAACTCTTTCCTTTTCTTTTTATTTTTTTTAGGTTTCTCTGTTGGTAGGGAAAGGAACAAGCCCTAAATAATAATAACAAATTGGAAAAATGCTGTTATGTTGTATTATGAAGTAAAGTTTGACAAGAAATGTGAGATTTATGGTATTTTAGTATACAATTTTGGTATATCATGAAATGTCCTATGACAACATTTTGTATTTCTGTCCTTTATTCTAACTACTTCAATAAGAGCATGCTTTTGTGTTAATTTAATTCTAATATATTGGTCACTTTAGGCATTCTTATTCTTTTTCTAACATCTGTTTAATTTGCTTTTTAACAGATACGTTGACCTAAGAACAATCGGCTAACAAATTATACGTTTAATTTTGATCAAATGCTTAACGATAAGGTATGGTTGCTTCCATAGGCTTCCTGTGTACACTTTGCATAAGGATGTACTTGAAGGTTCTCATGATGCTGTATGAGATCTTCTTTTTCTTTTGAAGTAATAAAACTATCTTTATTCATAAAAAAAATTCTGATGTATTCAAATGCTTTTGGATGATACAAACCTTATCTCTTTTTATTTTTATTACTTGATCCTTTTTTAGTATTTACATTCTTCATAGATATTAGATAAAATAAGTTTCTTCAATAAGCAGACTTATTTACGGAGTTTATTTTTTAACTGGCATTGAAATTGTTCGAATCCATCTATTTATTTTGTCATTTTTCTTAGAACATTTTCTTGAAAAGTGAGCTTTACAATTTACTACATGAATTCCAAGAGTTTTAATTTAAATCTTACATTGAATCTTTTTTTTGCAAGTCTTATCATTTTTGTTTGAATCTTATAATTTGGTTTATGAATCTTACATCAGGTCTATTGTGATTTTATTACCCACCATTCAATTATTGAAATTTGCTTTATTTTCTTAAATTTCCTTACTCAAGCCATGTAACAACTTGCGCTTGCTTAGCACCGGAATGGATGATTTCTCTTTACGTGCCAGTAGATAAACGTCTTTACATGCGAGAGATTTGAGCGTGTCTCATCAAGCTCTTGATTTCTTGCTTTCCTTTGTACGTTAGTGTAGATTTATGACACGTTTCATGCGAAGGACACGTTTAGAGTGACAGAAGTCGTGCAATTTGTCTTTTACTTTGCATGCGAAGTACACGTTTCACATTTATTGTATGCGAAGGACACGTTTCCCTCAATCTCTCTCTCCTTCTTTTTCCCCATCCTCCCTCTCTCTTGAACTCTTTCCTGTGTGATTCTTCGGACCATGTTTGATCCGCCTCTGTTCTTACTACTTAGCTTTGAGACCTTTGAGCTTGAATGGCAGCCTCTGTTCTTACTACTCTCAAGGCTCTTCTTCTCACCTAAATTCATGGCATTCTGTTGCTGCTGCTGCAGTACTGCTTCTCGCTGGGAGCAGTCGAGAGAGAGAGCCCTTCCTTTCTCTCTCCATCTCTCTCTCTGGTACCTAAAGATTCCGTAAAAAAATCTTCGTTTCTACAAGTTTCTAATTAGCGGCTATTCTCTGACTCTTCACTCTTGTGGTCTTGTTGTACTCCGAAGGGGGATCACACTTCGAATGTGTTGATCAAGTACATACTTCCAATAGCTTTGCTGCTCGGCTGTCATGGCTGAAGTCGCCAAACTCGTGGAACTTCTCCACGAAGAGAAGGCGCCCAAAGATCTCTTAAAGAGGCCTAACTCTGATTTGATCAGAGCAGGTCTCGAGAAATTCTATTCGATCATCATAGGAGGAATTGAAGAAATCGGAGATGGAAAGTTAGGGCTGGAGACCTGGAACCACTTGCAGATTCAGGCGGTCGTATCGGTTGCCAAGTCAATTGTTTCTGCAACTCGATCTATTTCCGGTACTGTATTCGTCTCCTTGATTTTTCAAAGAGTCATTTTGTCTTGAACTTCTATGTTTTGATTGGATTAAAGTATTTACCATTATTTATGATACTCTTCGTATTCTTCTTTTTCTCCAGTGTGGCCTTCTTGTTTCTTTTTTGTGACATTGCGAACAGTTGAAAATGCGGAGCCAATAATCGTTGCAATATTCCAGAAGTCACTCGAGTTCTCTACTCGTTGTCTGGAGAAATTGATGGCTGGAAATGGTGATTTTAGTCTTAGGTATATAGCTGCCTTCTACCTATGTAGTTGTTTCCTTTCGTTTTTTTATCATAGCTATATACGGCTAGTAGACCTGTTCATGGGCCGGGTAGCCCGACGGCCCGGCCCGCACCCCGGCTGGGCTTGGTCATATAATTAGGCCCGCGGGCCTGACCTTGGGCTTAACACAGTAAGCCCGACTGTGTTTCGGGCCGGGCTAGGGATTTGTCAAAAAAGCCCGGCCCAAGCCCGGCTCGGCCCGACTCAGTATTATATATTTTATAAAATATATAATATGTATTTTATATATTATATAAAATATATAAATAATATAATATTTATTAAAATATATATTTATAATTTAATATATATATATATATATTATTCTTTTCTTTATAATTTTAATCTATCTCTCTCTTTATTCAGCTGCTTCAACATTAATAATAATAATAATATAGACTAAATTTCGGGCCTTAAAAAAATTTGTTAATACACAGTAAAAGCCCGACCCGACTCATGAACAGGTCTAACGGCCAGTAATCATTTATCGCATTTCACTCTATTGACTCCGTTGAAAAGCAAAAAAGGTGGGCCAGTCGGTGGCTAAACGAATTTGTAATCGGTGGCCCACCGAGCTGAGCCCACCATTTTGTTTGGTGGCACACCAAATTGAACGGTGGCACACCATTTGCGCTGAACTATGAAGAAAATTTTTAAAACCCCATTATACCCCTCAGTTCAAGTATAAATAGGGGTTCTTCCTATGTTATTTCATAACATATACTCCATTTCATTTCAATGTTGTTTTGAGAGGAGTATTGAGTTTGAGTGTATTGAGTGTCAGGTACAGGTGTGATTCCGGTAAGGCCATCTTTGTATTTTCTCCTGTCTATAATAAGAAAGAAGCTCTGAGTTGTTGCCCGTGGATGTAGGCATTTTGGCCGAACCACGTAAATCTGGTGTTCTCTCTTCTTTCTTTCTTTATTGTTATCTGCTTTTTATTTTGTTTCAATACACGTACAGATTACATTATTTCCGCTGTGCAATTCCAACAATTGGTATCAGAGCCACACGGTTTTGTTCTGGGATTCTGCCGGAATCTGTATTTGCTGTTCCGGTAATGCACGTGTTGAATATGGTGAGTTCAAGCTCTACCCAGTTCGACATACTGAAATTCAACGGATCCAACTATGCAATTTGGAAGCTGAAGATGCATGTGTGTTGGAGAAAGAAGATTGTGCAATTGCCTTGGAAAGAAAAGATAAGAAGCCTGCTGATATGAAAGGCGAAGATTTTGAGAAGAAAAACCAGATAGCCATGGTTGATATTCTTATTGCTTTAGAAGATTTAGTTTTATTCAACGTGTCTGAGGAAACCACTACCAAATGTTTATGGGACAAGTTGCGGAATCTCTACGAGGGGAAATCGATGTCCAACAAAATCTTTCTCCGACGATAACTCTACAATCTAAAGATGAAGGACGGAGCCTCTTTGCAAGTACACTTGAATGAGTTCAACACTCTCGTAGGCAAATTAGCAGCTGTAGAGGTACGTATTGATGACGAAAAAAATGTTGCTCTTTTGCTTTGTTCTATGCCAGACTCTTGGGATAGTTTGATAATGAATTTGAACAATACTAAAGATCTGTCGTTAGAATCTACTATTTCTATGTTGCTTATGGAAGAATCTCATAGAAAAGTTGGTGATAATTTTTCAGGTGACGCAATGATGGTATGAGGTAGATCGAATGAGAGAAACAGCTCTATCAAAAATCAAACGAGATCCAAGTCAAGAAGCAAAAAGAAAGGACTCAAGTGTTGGAATTGTGGTAAGAAGGGGCACCTTCGAAAAGATTGTCGGCAACCCAAAGCAGAACAAAATCGGCCCAACTCTAACAAATATTCGGCTTCAAATAATTCACAAGGAAACATCGCAGAAGGAAGTGATTCATCAGAAGATGGTGAGGTACTGTCTATTGATTCTTGTGATAATTTAAAGCATGACTGGATATTAGAATATGGTGCTTCTTTCCATATGACGCCATGTAGAGATTGGTTCTACACATTCCAATCGTGCGATGGTGGGACTATTTACATAGGCGATAATAGCACATGCAAAATAGTGGGAATTGGAGACGTTAGAATTACTATGTTTGACGGCATCACTCATACAATCTCTGGTGTACGATATGTTCCTGAACTGCGAAAGAGTCCTGTCATTGGAAAAGTTTGATGAAGACGGTTACAAGTTTTCTGGAGAAAAGGGCCAATTGAAGATCAGTAAAAGAGTTATGGTAATTGCAAAAGGCAAATTACAAGGGAAGTTATACCACTTGATCGGGGATACCATGGTCGGCGATGCCATCGTTGCAAATGCTGTGACCGATTCCGTCATGATTTAGCACAGACGTTTGGGTCATATGAGCAAGCAAGGACTTAAGGTACTTCTTGATCAAAATTTACTTCCTGGTTTAAAATCTACTAATTTGAATTTCTGTGAAGATTGTTTTTTTGGGAAACACCACAAAACTAGTTTTCCCAAGTCTAAAGTTAGGAGTAGAGAGGTATTAGATCTAATACACTCTGATACGTGGGAAGCTACTACGGAATCTTTTGGATGTTCATTATACTTTGTCTCTTTTATTAATGATTTCTCCAGGAAAGTATGGGTATATTTATTCCAACGGAAGAGTGATATTTTTTCCTATTTCAAAAAGTTCAAAGTTCTAGTTGAAAATCAGAAGGGGAAAAGAATTAAGTGTCTGAGAACCGATAATGGGAAAGAATATACCTCGAAAGAATTTGAAGATTTTTGCAATGAGCACGACATTCTGAGACAATATATAGTTCCACGAACTCCACAACAAAACTGAGTTGCTGAACGAATGAATCGTACACTTATGGATCGAGCTAGAAGCATGTTGAGTGCAGCTAAGCTGGAGCAGTACTTTTGGGCAGAAGTAGTCAATACGGCATGTTACCTAGTAAATTCTCCCACTATGGCACTTGATTGCAAAATTCCAGAAGAGGTATGGTCAGGAACCCTGTTGATTATTCTTTCCTACGTACCTTTGGTTGTGATGTTTATGCTTGGATTCCTAAGGAGCAAAGGACCAAGATAGAGGCAAGGTCCAAAAAGTGTATTTTTCTTGGCTATGCAGAAGGTACAAAGGGATACAGATTGTGGGATCCTACTGCCCACAAGATAGTTGTTAGCAAAGATGTTGTCTTCAATGAAGATTCGATGCAAAAAGAATCAAGCTCTAAGACAACAGAGAAAATTGAAGTAGAATCTTTTCAAAAGATTCAAGAGCAACAAATTGATACAACTGTTGATGTACCTGAAGAGCATGTTGACAATTTTGAAGGAGAGACTCACGGTGATCAAGGTCGATCGAGGAGAGCTACAAGACCTCCTATCTGGCTTCAGGATTATGTAATAGCTTACGCTTGCATTACAGAAGAGCACGAGCCTTATTCATACCAGTAAGCATGCAAATGTCCAAATGCTTGTCATTGGCAAATGGCAATGGAGGAAGAAATGGAAACTCTGAAAAAAAATAAACTTGGGACTTAGTCAAACTACCTAAGAATCGAAAGGCCATTGGGTATATATGGGTGTACAAACTCAAAAAGGACACTAACGGGAATATCGAAAGATACAAAGCTCGACTAGTTGTAAAAGGATATGCTCAGAAATCAGGTATCGACTTCAACGAAATATTTTCTCCTATTATTTGATTAAGTACTATTCGTATTCTATCGAGTATGGCTGCAGTACTTGACTTGGAGATGGAGCAGTTAGATGTTAAAACTGCATTCTTGCATGGTAATCTTGAAAAAGAGATTTATATGACTCAACTTGAAGGCTTTGTCGAGAACGACAAAAATGATCTGATTTGTCAGCTGACCAAATCACTTTACAGTCTAAAACAGGTGCCAAGGTGTTGGTATAAGCGATTTGATTCCTTCATTGTGAGCTTAGGCTTTAGCAAATGCGAAACAAATCATTGTGCCTACACATACTTTGGTAATGATCACTTCATCATTTTGTTGTTATATGTTGATGACATGTTAGTTGCAGGTACTGATAAAGGAAGTATCTCAACACTGAAAGCTCGTTTAGTTAGGGAGTTTGACATGAAGGATCTGGGGGCAGTTAATCAGATTCTTAGGATGACGGTATATAAGGACAGAAAGAACAGAAAAGTCTGGATAACTCAAAAGAGTTATGTTCAAAGGGTCTTGCGACACTTCAACATGCAGAATTCCAAACCAGTTAGTATCCCATTTCTTGTTGGTTGCAAGTTGTCTTCGGAACAATCACCTAGCACTGAATTTGAGAAGATAGAGATGTCCCAATACCATATTCATCAGCAGTAGGGAGCCTTATGTTTGCCATGGTGTGCACCAGAATAGACATTGCACAAGCAGTGGGAGCAGTCAGTAAGTTTATGGCAAATCCAGGAAGAGATCATTGGACTGTGGTGAAGAGAATCCTTTGGTATTTGAAGGGTACTTTTGAAATCTCCATTTGCTATAGTGGTCAAAGCTTAAAACTAGTTGGTTATGTGGATGTAGACTATACAGGAGATCGCGATAATAAACAATCAACTACTGGTTATGTGTTTTCTTTAGCTAATGGTGGAGTGAGTTGGGCATCAAAATTGCAATCTATAGTGGCCTTATTTACAACAGAAGCAGAATATATGCCAGCTACACAAACATGCAAAGAAAGTATTTGGCTAAAGAGGTTGTTTGATGAATTCCACATCAAGAAAGAAGTGGTGAATATTCATTGTAACAGTCAAAGCGCATTACACTTGGCAAGAAATCCTGTCTTTCATGCACGGACTAAACACATTGATGTACAATAATACCACTTTGTTCGTGATTATCTGTCCATCTTCAACTACCTCACCATCTTCTGATGAATCACTTCCTTCTGCGATGTTTCATTGGGAATTATTTGAAGCCGGATCTTTGTCAGAGTTGGGTCGATTTTGCTCTGCTTTGGGTTGCCAACAGTCTTTTCGAAGGTGCCCCTTCTTACCACAATTCCAACACTTGAGTCCTTTCTTGTTGCTTCTTGACTTGGATCTCGTTTGTTTTTTGATAGAGTTGTTTCTCTCATTCGATCTACCTCGTACCATCATTGCGTCACCTGAAGAATTCTCACCAACTTTTCTACGAGATTCTTCCGTAAGCAACATAGAAATAGTAGATTCTAATGACAAATCTTTAGTATTGCTCAAATTCATTGTCAAATTATCCCAAGAGTCTGGCATAGAACAAAGCAAATGAGCAACCTTTTCTTTGTCATCAATACGTACCTCTACAACTGCTAATTTTCTTACGAGAGTGTTGAACTCATTCAAGTGTACTTGCAAAGAGGCTCCATACTTCATCCTCAGATTGTAGATTTGTCGTCAGAGAAATATTTTGTTGGACATCGATTTCCCCTCGTAGAGATTCCGCAACTTGTTCCATAAACCTATGGCAGTGGTTTCCTCGGACACGTTGAATAGAACCAAATCTTCTAAAGCAATAAGAATATCAACCATGGTTATCTGGTTTTTCTTCTCAAAATCTTCGTCTTTCATATCAGCAGGCTTCCTCTCTTTTCCTTTTAAGGCAATTGCACAATCTTCTTTCTCCAACACAACATGCATCTTCAGCTTCCAAATTGCATAGTTGGATCCGTTGAATTTCGGTATGTCAAACCAAGTAGAGCTTGAACTCGCCATATTCAACACGTGCAATATCATAACAACAAATACAGATTTCGGCAGAATCCCAGAATAGAACCGTGTGGCTCTGATACCAATTGTTGGAATTGCACAGCGGAAATAATATAATCTGTACGTGCATAGAAACAAAATAAAAAGCATATAGCAATAAAGAAAGAAAGAAAAGAGAACACCAGATTTACGTGGTTCGGCCAAAATGCCTACGTTCACAGGCAGCAACTCGGAGCTTCTTTCTTACTATAAACAGGAGAAAATACAAAGATGGCTTTACCGGAATCACACCTGTACCCGACACTCAATACACCCAAACTCAATACTCCTCTCAACACACTGTATACACTATACTCTGGAATGAAATGGAGTATATGTTATGAAATAACATAGGAGGGACCCCTATTTATACTTGAGCTGAGGGGTATAATGGGGTTTTAAAAATTTTCTTCATAGTTAAGCAAACCACCGATTGTGGTTTGCAAATGGTGTGCCATTGAACAGAATGGTGGGCTCAGCTCAGTGGTCCACCGATTGCAAATTTGGTGAGCCACCGATTGATCCACCTTTTTTGCTTTTCAACACTTCTATCCACACTAACAACAACGTTGCTGATATATTGACAAAGTCGGTGATGAGAGAGAAGTTCATCTGGTGCAGAACTTCTTTGGGACTTGAAGCCACATAGCAAGAGATGATCGACAACTATTCTCGAGCGAGTTTTTTACTATGAAAATTGTCCTCAAGTGGGAAAATGTTGAGCAAAAAGGGTGGGCCAATCGGTGGCTCACCGAATTTGTAATCGGTGGCCCACCGAGCTGAGCCCACCATTCTGTTCGGTGGCACACCATTTGCAAACCACCGATTGTGGTTTGCTTAACTATGAAGAAATTTTTTTAAAACCCCATTATTCCCCTCAGCTCAAGTATAAATAGGGGTCCCTCCTATGCTATTTCATAACATATACTCCATTTCATTTCAGTGTATAGTGTATACAGTGTGTTGAGAGGAGTATTGAGTGTCGGGTACAGGTGTGATTCCGGTAAGACCATCTTTGTATTTTCTCCTGTTTATAGTAAGAAGGAAGCTCTGAGTTACTACCCGTGGACTTAGGCATTTTGGCCAAACCACGTAAATCTGGTGTTCTCTCTTCTTTCTTTTTTTATTGCTATCTGCTTTTTATTTTGTTTTTGTACACGTACAGAATACATTATTTCTGTTGTGCAATTCCAACACACTCAATCATTACGTTGCCCTTGGGTTGCATATACGCTTAAGTGATGTAAATTGTTCTTCCACTTGACGGGAAATGGGAAGTTGCTTGATTGGAAAAGATGACCCAAATGATTCCAGATTCTTTACTGATGCCCGCAACATTTCATTATTTTTTTTGGGTTGTTTTTTTCCCGGCTGATATCTAGTTTAGTTGGTTTGCATATAAAGGTCTCGTGGAGGTTATGGATGTCCAGTCTTTGTTGATATGTTGATAATTTGATATATAAATCTGGATCTTTATCTTACTTTTCAGTTATTGGTTTTCCTCCTTAACAAAAGCTCCTGGTCTACAAAGATGTGGAAGCTCATTCTTTATGTTGAACTTGAATATCTATGACTTGTCATGCAGTAAACTATTCTGAGTTATGCCACGTCATTTTAATTTCTATGAAGAATGAAAGGACTATATTGTAGTATTAAGGGACAAAGAATCATTTTTTTATTGTTTATTGTAGTAGTTTATTCATGAGCGATTTTTTTATGAGAAAAGTTTAATCAGATTTCCTTAAAATAAAAGGGAGTACATGAGAGGATGTATAAAGCAGGGGAGAACCCCAAAACAGGTTTGCATTTTAGCTGTCTAAGGAATCCATTGCTTCTTCCAAATAATGTTTTATCCTCCAAGGATCCCCTTCCTTGTCCCCTAGTCATTTGATGGCATTTGCCAGTGAAAGCAACCGACACTTCAGCCTTAGTTGAGTTAGTAAAACCGATTGGTCCTGATTGTCTGCTTAAGTTTTACCATTAGAACTTCATAATTAATCTGTACTATATATTGCCCAATTCAACACAATGTTTCCAATTATTTTTTCTTGTTCCTAAGAATTTCTTCACTGATTCATACCATATTTCTGTTATGTCTCTTGCCCCAGTATTCTCCATTGATGAGACGTGCGTTATGATACATAACTAAAATCCAATGATGGTCAATTATACATGAAATGCTGCTTAAACTTTAGGGATGAGGCTCCTTGAACTTTTGGGACGAAGAAGATGAAAGTTGCATTTATCTTTGATTCCTAAGACATGCTTATCAAGTAATTTATAATTTTGTACCAAAAATTCTTGTAGAAGGCTAAAGAGAATCTATTTGCTACAACAAAGTGAACAAACTTATTTAGTGCTTGCATCCATCTCTTTTGGTTCATGTCTTGCAAAAAGACTACCGATTTCCTTTTTACTGTTACAAAAAAGTTTCAAAAGTACTATACAATGACCCCTTTTATTTTGTCTTTTTTTTTCTATGAAGTAGCTCCTTCCTAATGTTTTGAAGTAGTTCCACTTCCTATCAATTTGTTCTTTTCTTGATGAACAACAATAAAATGTTATTAATTGTGGTAAAAAAAATTTAAGTACAACTTTTTTTGGTAGTCTAATTACTACTTGCCCCCATTTACTATTTTACACACTACATTAGTTCAATACACCCCAATACAAATGATCCCTGCAAAAACCCTGCCTGACTAGGGAATTGACTACTTTGTTTGTTGGTATGCAAGTCCAATGCCAGTCCAAAACCATTCCCTTAGCTAGCTGTTTGATTCCCCTTAATAGTATACCTATGTTGCCAAGTTCGATTGCAATTGTATTTCAACCACCTCACCACATTTTTTAAATCTCCTTCAACCAATACATTCTGCAAACATAGGTACTTGCCTATACATACCAAATATGCTATATGATTATTTTTATTATATAATGCTTTGCACCTGTTTTTTTCCTTTCTAGATATTCAATAGGGTTTTCTATTCCAGATACTTAGGGGGCTCAGGGCACACTATTCCTAGAGTTTGCCACATGGATGTAAAGCCTTAGAATCTTTTAGTATGCTCTTTTTTGAATGCATAATTTTCAAATGGGTTTTTATGGCCACTTATCTTATTATGGGTATTCACTTGTTCGTGCTTTCCTGGAGTTCGTCATATTCTGTTTGCTTACTAATACATTTTCCCTCTTCTGATGGTATTCATCAAGCATTATATTATCAGGTCAAGGGTGAAGCGAACATATTGTACATATGCTCTCATTACTACAGGGCTCCATAACTCATATTTGGTGCGACTGAATACACATCCATTGATATTTGGTCAGCTGGCTGTGTTCTTGTTGAACTGCTTCTTGGCCAGGTATGCAATTATCTAAACATCTTAGGGTCTGTTTGGTTTGCAGTCGGAATCTAAATCCTTCAGAATCGGAATGGCCTATTGCCATAGTCTGTTTGGTTCAGACAGAAATGGGAATGGGAATTGGAATCAATAGGAATGAGATTTCATTCTCAAGGGAGGGGCAGGGAATGTTCATTCCCTCAAATGGGGGAATGCCATTCCAGCAGGAACGGGAATGGGATCCGATTCTGCCCAACCAAACAGTTGGGATCAGAATAGCCCATTCTGATTCCGATTCCAGACCCCTATTCCTGCAAACCAAACGGGGCCTTGGATGAATGATCCTGCATTTTCTTAGTGTTTTGAAAGAAATTTCTAGTCTGGTTCCTGTAATAATTTATGTTGATGTTCTCTGAATTCTAAATTTTCACTGACCAGCTTGTTGAGATCATCAAGGTAAGCTTCATTTTCCCTATAAAAGTTAATGGAATATCTTGATTTTGGGGCTTGGTGACATATATTTGGGTGTCAAATGTCATATCTGGACCAAGTGGAAAGCAATTGGTGTGTGTGCCAGAAGGGAGGCTACGGAAAGGGTGGATGGACTTTGTGAAGGTGCTACAGTCTTTTCTTGTAGCCTTGGAAGTGAAGAGAGAAGAGGGGGTGAAGAGAAATGGTCAAAAATCCAAAGATCAGTGTAAAAAAGCTCAGGAGGGGGCAGTTTTGATTAGTTCCTCTAGGAGCGTAGAAGTGCAAGGCATTTCGACTGAAGTGGTGGTTGCTTGCACTTCTAGTCTTCGAAGATTATCGATAGGAGCAGGGAAGAATGAGTGAAAGAAAAGAAGGGTGTTAGTGGCCGATAGAGGAGTGATGGACTGGAGAAGGGTTCTATGTACAGTGGCAGGGGAGTTAGGATCTGGGAGTAAAGCTATGTTGTTCCCTTTTGCTGGGACGAAAGCCGTGCTTGATGTAGGCGACCAGGAGATAAGTTTTAAAGCAGTAGTGGTGGATGGAGCTCTGATACAGGTTCAGAAATGGAGTCCATTATGCAATGAAGTCGAAGTCCAAGATGGTTGTGCCCGGCTGAAGCTTGTAGGCCTTCCATTTCACCTCTGGCAGAACTCTGTTCTTGAACACATCGTGCATTGTCTGGGAGGCATCTTGATGAAAGCTTTTAAATGTTTTCTGGGTGCCGTGGAGTTACAGGTTGCTGGTGTTAGGCACGAGAACCTACTGAGGGTCATTGAAATATGCTCGGATGAAGCCTGGTACAAGGTGTGGGTGGCCTCTGAAGTTGAATGGTCGTGGTGGGGATGTGTTCCTAAGGTAGAAGATAATGAGCTGGCGGGGTGGTGGACACGTGGAGGGCTTAGGTTGGGAGTTGAAAAGGTGGAGAAGATGAAAGGTTTTTTTGGGGTTACTGAGCCGGTTGGGGAAAACTAAATGACAATAAATCTTTTTAAGGAAAATATTTCAAATAGGTTTGAATTAAACAACTTAATGGTGGGATTCTCTTCCTTTGCTGATGTGGCGAAAAGGCAAGATGGGTTGGGGAGCCAAAAGGTCTAGTTTGAGCCATTGAAGGTGGCGGGTGGGTCGGGCGGGGTGAAGGTTGAGCTGGGACAGTTTTGGAAGGGCCCACGTGACAACTTAAAAGGTCACGCGGGTGGGTCTGGTGGGCGTAACTCCGAAAGGGGGATCCATTTGAAGGACCCACGTGATAACTTAAACTGTCACGTGGGTCAGGGCAAAGGGGTTTCCCTTGGGGCGTTGATAGACAATGGTAATGGTCTATCATCGTCCCAAGTCGTGAGAAATGGGGGGGCTTGTGCGTAGCGGCGGAAGTTGGAGAAGAAACCGGTGTTGCAGTGGGTTTCCCGGCGAAGTTTGGAGGAGCATAACCAACTGCGACGCTCCTCAGAAAGGCCGAATCCAAGATTCTCTAGGGAATGAATTGAAGAGAGGGAAGAAAAGGATGAAGGTTGGGCGCAGTGCAGTGAAGGAGATGAAGAAGCGGAGGTCCGTTCGGCTGATGGTACTAGCGTGGGCAGTGTAAACGACGAAGGGAGTTGTGCTGGTGGTGACTTGGATGGGTGGAATATTGTAAGCTTATTTCAGGGGGTAGATTGCAATCGGGTCAACTCATTTCCAAGATTACAGAGTGTGCAAGGATTATCAAAAGGGGTAAACCGGGAGAACAGGAAGCTGAGAAGGAACACACCATCTAGGGGTGAACCAGGGGTAGAGGGGAAAGGTCACCAGGTTGACCAAAGGACAGAAGTACTTCCCAACCAACTAAGAGAGACAGATGTTTACCAACCTCTGGAACAAGAGAGGGAGGCCGGGAGCAGTCCTTTTCTAGTTTGTCCATCAATCCCAGGTAACCAAGTGAATTCGGTTTGTGCTACTAATGTATCCTGTGTCTTTGGTTCCAGATTCCGTTTCTGTTCTATGTCCTGTAGCCCATGATTATGCAGCCGTGTTAGAAGGCGGGCTCTCCGAGGAGGGGGAGAGGGGGATGAAGGAAAGTGGGAAGGTGAGGGAAGGAAGTTATAGGAGTGAAAAAGTGCGGGAAATCATTGGAAAAGTGTTTAAGGAAGTGGAAGGAAAGTTGATTTGGAGAAGGGAAGGGGAGGAAGGAAGAGGGGAGGGGTTAGTGGAGAGGAGGAAAAGGATTGAGGGTAGAGATGAAAGGAAAGGAACAGGGAAGGAGGGAGGTAATAGGAGAGGAAAGAACAGAGGTGAGACCAGGGGAGAGGAAGAACGGACAGATGGACAGAGTTGGAGGGGTTTCTGTAGGAAGGGTAGGGGCGGAGGACTCGGTGAGAAAAGACTTGTTAGCAGAATTTGTAGAGAAGTTGAGCTGTAGGTTGGAAGATTTGAATGTGTTGAAAGAAAGATTACAGAAGATGAAGAAGGAGATTAGAACAAAGATGAGGAGATTGAAGAGAGATGTAGGAGATAAGATTCTCGGGGTAAAAGGAGATAGGAGGAAAGGGGGAAAGTAGTGGAAGGTGGCAAGGGGTTAAAATAAGAAGTGGAATGAATATTTTTAGTTGGAATGTGAGGGGAATTGGGAGTGCAAGGAAGAGAGTGACAATAAAAGAGGTAATAAAACGGTTTGACCCAGACATTGTGCTGTTGTAAGAGTCTGAGAGAATGGAGTTTAATAACAATTGGGCACGAAGTGTTTGGAAAGCCAGGGGGATTAGTTGGGTGGCTGCCCCCTCTTGGGGTGCATCCGGGGGGATTGTAACAATGTGGAAGAGGGATGTGGTTGAAGGCCTGGAGGAGTTGATTGGAAAGTACTCGATATCCGTGAAGTTTAAGCAGCATGAGGGTGATTTTACATGGGTTCTAACAAATGTTTATGGACCGAATGACTACAAAAAGGGAAAGGAATTGTGAGAGGAATTGGCGGATGTTAGAGGGTTGTGGGATGGGCCCTGGTGCATGGGTGGGGACTTCGATGTGATTAGATTCTCGGAGGAATTCCAATAAGGTTAACTAGAGGGTGACAAAAAGCATGAGGAAGTTTAACAGCTTTGTGGATGACTTTGAGCTTAAAGAGATCCCCCTAACCCATAAGACATTTACTTGGTCTCCAATCTAGACCCATTTGCTCTAAACTGGATAGATTCATGTTCTCTCTGGATTGGGAAGATCATTGGGGAACCTTGGCTTCTAGAGCTCTTCCAAGGGTGACCTCCGATCATTGGCCCATAGTGTTATGTAAGGAGGAAAGAAGGCGTGGAGGTCCTACCCCCTTTAGATTTGAAAATATGTGGTTACTCCACCCAGGGTTTACTAACAAAGTGAGGGAGTGGTGGTATGAGTATAACCCATTGGTGGAATGGGAGGGGATGAAATTCCATAAGAAACTTCGATTTTTGAAAGCAAAAATCAAGGAGTGGAATCTGATGGAGTTTGGGAGGATAGAAAAAAGAAAGGGAGATCTGTTGGATAAGATTGAAAGCCTTGACTCTAAAGAAGAAAGGGTTGAATTTGGAGAGGAAGACAATAAGCTTAGGAAAGATTTAAGAAGACAGTTAGAGGACTACCTGCACGAGGAAATTAGCTGGAGGCAAAAATCTCAGTGTAAATGGGTGAAAAGGTTTTTCCACTCTCTAGCAGATGGCAAGAGGAGGAACCTGATCTCCAAACTGGTAGTAGATGGAGTTGAGCTACTACATCAAGAGGAGATTATTGGGGCTTGTGTGGAGCACTTCAAATCTATTCTAATAAGGCCTGTGTGTAGAAAGGTGTGGGCAGAAGGATTGGATTGGCCAGATGTAGGGGTGGAGAACAGGAGAAGGTTGGAGAGAAGCTTTAGTTTAGACGAGATCAAGGAGGCTGTATTCTCTATGGATAGAACAAAAGCCCTAGGGCCGGATGGGTTCACAATGGCTTTTTATCAGGATTGTTGGGATATTTTGAAAGATGATCTTTTGCGGGTGTTGTCAATCCGGGTGTGAACTCTACATTTATAGCCTTAATTCCAAAAAAAAAAATACTTCCCACCCGAAGGATTTTAGGCCAATTAGCTTGGTTAATAGCTTGTATAAGATCATTGTAAAAGTGTTGTTGATGATGCGCGATCTGGCCGGTCTTAGATGTTGACGATCTTGCCTCTGAACTGAGTAACAGGGACCTGAAACGGAAGGAGAAGAGAAGCTCCGGGGAGAACCCGGCGTAAGGGCTCCGAAGCTCAAGTTAGAACCCTTCAAAGGCAAGAATAACCAGATAGCGCGAAAGTTAGCATACCTCGTTCCTGGGGGGTAGAAGCCTTTTATAACCACCTCGCGCACTCACTTCCAGGCCTCCTGCCAGTTCGGGTGTCATTTCCTCTGGCCGGACAGAACCGCCACTGTTCCTTTTGTCGGAGCCGTCTCTGCGGCTAGTGACGACGGTTGCAGGAAACCGTTTGAAATGCGGCTGTCAGGCGTCAGATCCCAAATCAGTCAGGTGTGTCGCCCTTGGATACGGACGTCCTTGGTGTCGGGTACGTTTGGCTGGCCTGGTGCTTTGGAAGTGAAGTGTTGGAGTGGCGAGCGAGGTGCCTTGAGTTCGGTTTGGAGTGTTCCGAGCTGCCATGGGCCAGCTCGGATTAGCTTTGTGAGGCTTGGGGCCCAGTATAGTTCGTGCTCCTTGCAGGGAGCTCGGGTTCTCGGTAGGGAGCTCGCTCTTAATAGGGAGCTCGGACTCCCAGTAGGGAGCTTGTTCTTAATAGGGAGCTCGGACCCTTAATAGGGAGCTCGCTCTTAACAGGGAGCTCGGGCTCCTAGTAGGGAGCTCGGATTTTAGGGAGCTCGGGTTCTTACTTAGGGAGCTCGGACCCTTAACAGGGAGCTCGGGCTCCTAGTAGGGAGCTCGGATTTAGGGAGCTCGGGCTCCTAGTACCGAGCTCGGACTTAGGGAGCTCAGGTTTTAGGGAGCTCGGACCTTTGACAGGGAGCTCGCTCTTAACAAGGAGCTCGGACTAAGTACAGCGGTCTGGAGTTCGGGCTCGGTAGTGAGTTTGGACTTGCTTCCGATGTTCGCTTTGGGTGCTCTACTGTCCCGAGCTGCTTGCCTTTGCCACATGTCGGGCAATCGCGAGGTCGGGCCAAATTTCCCTTCATCAATTGCCCCCCCACTCCCTGCGACAACGGTCCCGTCTTGGCGCGGGGAGTTTGCAAGGTAGCAGGAGGGTTTTGGTCTGTGCTGAGCGCGCTTGCTCTAATTTGATTTTCAAAAAAGGGCACGTGTTTGGGAGTCGTGACGGCAGTTGTTCGGGAGTCGCCCTGCAGACGCTTTTATTGCAAGGAGACGTGCGTCGTTACCCCGTCAGTTTCGGGAAGATGAGTGCCGACACTTGTCCTCTGACAAGACGTGCGCGACGTTTCGTCAGTTTCGGAAAGACGTGCGCTGATTGGTCTTGGAAGACGTGCGGCTTAGCGCGGCTGTGGGCCGTTGGATTGGCTTCGATCTGGGCCGTCGCTTTCCGTACGCTGTGGATATAAATAGTGCGCGGGGGGGGGGGGGGGGGCGTCCTTGCTACTGTTGTACATCTTGAGCTCGCACCTTAAGTTTCAGCTCGCGTCCCAGGTTTTCTTGCTTGTTCGAGTTCTCGCGGTCTGCTTCAGTCTTCTTCCCGGGTGAGTGTTTTTGGAATCCCATTCCGTTTCACGATGTCTGGTTTGGAGGGTTCAGACTGTTCAAGCGGGTCTGATGTGGGTTCTACGAACCAGTTTGCGTCCCACGGTAGTTCAAGTGAGCCGATGTAGGTCCTGAGGAAGGGGTCGGGCCTACCACCCGAGGTGCTTCGGATAGGTCGGCATCCACCTCCTGTCGTGGCCGGGTTGTAGATCAGTTCGGCCCTTCGACTATGACGCTTGAGGAACTTCAAACCCTCGTAGACTACTACAACTTGCCCAGTGAGTACGGTTACTTTATCCCTACGGGCAGCTTTCCTTGGGAACACGGTCCTGATGAGATGGTGATTTTCCGGGAATAGCTCGCCGCGGGGCTGCGACTGCCTTCCACCCTCTTCTTGTCGAGGTCCTAAACCACTTCGGTGTGACGGTTGGCCAGCTTCACCCGAACTCTATTAGGAACTTAGCGGGAACGATCTCTTTATTTTGCGACGAGAACTTCCCTCTGGATCTGGAGATTTTTTCTTCTATCTTAATGCTGAAAAAGCAAGTGGGTCCCCTTCCTGGGCGTAGGTGGGCATACTACCTGTCCCCTCGCCCGGGCTTCAAGCTCATACACGGACTCCCCAATAAGGTCCCAGCGTGGAAGCGGGACTATTTCGGGGTGCAAAGTGCGATGGGGTGGCCATTTCAGACCGGCTGAGGGGTGGCCGCTCCTGATTCCGGCATTACACTTGATGAGGAGACGGCGAAGGGCCTCCGGCAATGGGTGCGGCTTGGGCTGGATTGCCAATGGTATCTGACGGAGGCCAAGCTTATTGTTGCGGGCCTAAGTTCGGGTAGGTTCTTTCCCTAGTGATCCTGTCTTGCTCTTCTTTTACGTGTCTTACTGATGTCGAACTCCTTTTCGCAGGTACAATGGATTCTTGAGGGACCCGAGGTGGGCACTTGTTCGAGGGTATGAAGAGGAGAAAGCGGGTGGCTAAGCGAGCTCGCGCCGAGCCATCCCGAGCTGCAGAGCCCGAGGTGCCGGATTATCCGGCAGAGGAGCCCGAGATGGTTCCTCCTATGCAGGAGCCGGCGGGGGCTCCTTATGCCGAAACCACACACACAGAGGCTCCCGCCTATTCCGAGTCCGCTCATATGCGAGCTGGGCTGTCGGGCTTGGAGGCCCCGGGGGATTTCAGGAGCGTGCTGTCGCCTGTTCATGCTCTTCAACGGAGTAAGGAGGCGATGTTTCCCGAGGAAGTTGCGGCGTGGACTAAGCTCCCTCTGCACCAAGTGGCCTGCCGTGCCGTTACTCATGCCATGGTGGTAAGTGATCCCTTCTTTAGAGCTCAGCTTTTATTCTTTTATTCGTTTCTCTGATCCCGCTTTCCTTTGATAGGTGAACTCCTCCATTCATGCCTTGGCGAACCAGGTGGAGAAATGCTCGAGGCAGGCGTGAGCTGCCGAGGAGAATGCTCGTGTTGCTGATGCTGCTGCTCGTCGTGCGCGGTCTAGGCAGGCGAGGTCTCAGAGGGATGCCGAGGCTATGGGAGTGGTGGTGCAGCGTATGGCGGAAATGAAGCTGGACCTGGAGCACCAGGTCGAGTATCTTCAGGAGGATATCAGGGAGAGGACTCAGATCTTATCTCAAGGCATCGAAGACGCGAAGAAGAAGGCTGTCAGCGATTACATTGCTTCGCCGGATTTCGATGACCTGATGGTAGACTCCTACAGGAGGGGTTTGAAGCTAAGTCGGTGGATGATCCGGAATACGTACCCCGACCTCGATACCAGCGCCATATCCACTTCGTGCATCACTCTGGAGATGGCTAATGCTGCGGATGCCGAACCGGACTCCGAGGGGGAGGCAGGTCCTTCGGGCGTTGTCGAAGAGGCTTCTGATAATGATGAAGTGGCCCCTGGCTTGTGAAATGAAATGTATATATATATATATTTTTTTGAATGTACACATCTATTTTGAAATGAAATGTCTTTTTGTTCATGTACTGGTGTCTTCGAGCTATATTTTTTGCCGAACTGACCATTTCCGTCCTTCAGTTCGTTTTATGAAATGACTTCGGCGTACTTGCCTTGGTGGCCTATAGATAGTACCTTCTCAAGTTGACAACGTTCCATGCTCGGGGTACTTGTTTCCCTTCTAGGGTTCCGAGCTCGTACGTTCCCCCACCGAGTGTTTTCATTATTCTGTAGGGTCCTTCCCAGTTTGGTCCAAGTTTCCCTACGCCGGGTTCGGGCACCATGACCTTACGGAGAACCAGGTCGCCGACGCGGAAGTTCCTCTTCTTTACTCGCGCGTTGTAGTACCGAGCTACCTTTTGTTGGTAAGCCGCAGTTCGGATGTGCGCGAGGTCTCTCACTTCGTCCAGTAGATCGAGGTTGATGCGTAACTCACCCTTGTTTGTCCGTTCGTCGTACGCTTCTAGTCACAACGTAGGCACTTCGATTTTCGCGGGGATCCTGCTTCGGTGCCGTAGGTGAGGTTAAAGGGGGTCTCACCTGTGGCGGTCTTTTCCGTGGTTCGGTGTGCCCATAAAACACTCGGTAGTTCATCTGCCCACAAACCTTTGGCTCGGTCCAATCGCGCTTTCAGTCCGCGGAGAATGGCTCTGTTCATTACTTCTGTTTCGCCATTTGCCTGCGGGTGTGCGACCGATGTGAAGTTCTAACTAATTCCCATACTTCGGCACCATTCTTGGAACTTGATATCTTCGAACTGTTTGCCGTTGTCGGAGATCTGTACCCGAGGTAGCCCGAAGCGACATACGATGTTCTTCCAAAAGATGTTTTGTATGTTTCGGGCTGTAACTGTTGCCAGGGGTTCGGCTTCTATCCACTTTGTGAAATAATCTACTGCCACCACTAGGAATTTTCTCCCGCCTGTCGCTGGTGGGAATGGCCCCAGGAGGTCGATGCCCCATTAGGCGAAGGGCCATGGACTGGTGAGGTATTTGAGGTCGGCAGCGGGCTGATGGTGGATGCTGGCATGCTTCTGACACTTGCCGCATTTTCTGACGAGCTCGATTGCCTCTGTCTTCATCGTTGGCCAGTAGTATCCTTGTTGAAGTGCCTTTTGGGCGAGGGCTCTGCCCCCCAGGTGTCCGCCGCACAAGCCTTCATGGATGTCGCGGAGTACCAGCTCGGCTTCGGCTAGGCGCAAGCATCGCAGATAGGGGAGCGTGTAGGATCGTCGGTACAACCGTTCGTCTATCATGATGTATTTGGCTGCCTGGCGCTGCACCCTCTTGGCCGTGTTGCGGTCCGCGGGGAGGGTTCCGTCTAACAGGAAGCTTGCGAGTGGGTCGATCCAGCTCGGCTCTGCCCCACCGAGAATGCTGGGCCGAGGCAAGTCCTCTACGTACACGGTTCTCCTGGCGTTGTGGCTCGTGCTTGCCAGTCGGGACAGGGCGTCGGCCTCAGCGTTCTCTGACCTTGGGATCTGCTTGATGAAGTGTGATTGGAAGTTGAGCAGAGCTTCCTTTACTTTTGCTAAGTACGCAATCATAGTGAGTTCGCGTGCTTCGTACTCGCCTGTAACTTGGTGGACCACGAGCTGGGAATCACTGCAGATAATCATGTGCTTTGCTCCGACCTTGCGTGCTAGGTTTAGCCCGGCTATCAGTGCCTCGTACTCCGCCTCGTTGTTGGATGCCGCGAACTCAAAGCATAGTGCGTATTCCAGTTTTGTTCCGCCCGGGCCGCGTAGCACTATTCTAGCCCCACTGCCTTGTTGGTTCGAGGAGCCATCTACGTGAAGGATCCAGGGCTCCTCATCCCAGTTCGCGCTTGGTCTAACCAGGAGGGAAGCCACGCTGGCTGCTACTTCACGGGGTTCGGACTCGTTTGGCTTGGGAGCTTCGAGTTCGCCCGAACTGGGGACCTTGGGCTCGACCGGCTCAGGGGTTTCGGGGCTAAACGTGTATTCTGCGATAAAATCTGCCAAGGCTTGGGCCTTGATGGCAGTTCTTGGCTTGTACTGGAGATCGTACTCGCTGAGTTCGATGGACCACTTCGTCAACTGGCCGGAAACCTCGGGTTTGAGTAAAACTTATCTCAGAGGTTTGTCGGTCAGGACGATGACGGTGTGGGCCTAGAAGTACGGGCGGAGTTTCTGTGCTGCTACCACCAGGGCATACGCTAGCTTTTCTATCTGCGGGTACCTTGTCTCTGCTCCCTGCAAGATTTTACTAACATAACATATGGGTCATTGGACCCGGTCTGCCTCCTTTACTAGTACCGAACTGACCACCTCGTCGCTAGCCGAGAGGTACAGCTCTAAGACTTCGCCTTCCTCGGGCCGAGCTAAGGTTGGCACATTGGCGAGGTAGCCTTTTAGCTCGTCAAACGCGAGCTGACAGTCTTGGGTCCATTCGAACCCTTTGCCTTTAATCGCTTTGAAGAAGGGTAGGCAGCGATCTGTCGACTTGGACATGAAGCGGCTTAGGGCGGCTATGCGGCCGTTTAGCCTATGGACTTCTTTTATTTTCCGAGGTGGTCTCATATCTAGGGTGGCTTGTATTTTGTCTGGGTTGGCCTCGATGCCACGTCGGTTGACAACGTAGCCCAGGAACTTGCCCGAGGTGACGCCAAAGACACATTTGTTGGGGTTTAATTTCATGTTATACTGACGCAGGATTTGGAAGACAGAATCTAAGTCTTGTATTAATTCTTGCGAAAACTGTGTTTTGACGACCATGTCGTCTACATAGCACTCTATCTTTGTGCCGATCAGGGGCCGAAACAGCCTATTTACAAGTCTTTGGAAGGTTGCCCCGGCGTTTTTTAACCCGAAGGGCATGACCTTGTAACAGTATAGACCGAACTCGGTTATGAAGCTGGTTTTTTCCTCGTCGGACTGGTCCATCCGGATCTGGTTGTAGCCTGAGTAGGCATCCAGGAAGCTTAGCAATTCATGTCCCGAGGTCGCGTCCACTAGGCGGCCGATCCTAGGAAGGGGGAAGCAGTCTTTCGGGCAAGCTCGGTTCAGGTCGGTGTAGTCGACGCACATGCGCCACATGCCGTTCGCCTTTTTCACCAGCACAGGGTTGGCCACCCAGCTCGGGTAATGGACTTCCCTTATGAAGTCTGCCGCGAGGAGCTTTTCGACTTCCTCGTCGACCGCTTTCCAGCGCTCCGGGGCTAAGTTCCGTTTCTTCTGTCTAACGGGTCTGACTAAAGGGTCAGTGTTAAGTTTGTGAGTTATAAGACTAGGGTCAATGGGCATATCGGCCGCGGACCATGCAAAAATATCTAAATTTTGGAGTAAAAAACTTACCAGTTCGGTCCGTAGAGGTTCCTTGACAGAAGCACCGATCTGAAGAGCGCGAGCTGGGTCCGTAGGCGAGGTCGGGATCGCGACTGTTTCTTCTGTTGGCGAGGCTCGTTCTTCGCCTTGCTCCGTAGGTCGTTCCAGATCGAGATCGCCGGCCGGCTTGGACTTGCCCTTTAGGGCGGCGACGTAGCAGTTGCGGGACTCGAGCTGGTCGCCCCGCACTACCCCCACACCGAAGTCCGTAGGGAACTTCATCGCCAAATAGTAGGTAGAGACCACCGCCCGCAAGATATGCGTGATTGGCCGTCCTACTATTGCGTTGTATGGGGAGGGGGTCGCGACCACCAGAAAATCGTGGTTGAGTCTGAACGCACAAGGCCACGTGCCGACTTCCACGGGCACCGTTATCTTTCCAAGGGGCCTGACTTCCTCCCCGCTGAAGCCCACCAGGGGGGTGCTTGTAGGTTTTAGTTCGCTCCTTGGTAGTTGTAGCCGATCAAACGCCGACTTGAATAGGATGTCCGCCGAGCTGCCTGAATCTACGAGCACGCGCCTAACCTCGAAGTCGCTGATCCTGAGTTTAATGACAAGTGCGTCGTCGTGAGGGTAGGGAACTCCCCGCGCGTCGTCTTCTGTGAAGAGGATCGGCTCCTCGGTCTTCGGCCTCTTCGGGGGGTTCCGCTCCTCGAGGACTGCTTCGCGAACTGAGGTCCGGGCTGCCGCTGACGTGCACCCCGCCACCACCGAACCTCCCACAATTACATGGATGGTTCCCTGAACTGGCCTTTCTGCCGGAGGCTGTTGCTGCATCGGTTCGGCAGGCCTGCTGCTAGTCTCCGGGGCGTCTTTTAAGTGTTCGCCCGGCCGATCTGCTTTATTGCTATTATTGTTGTGCTGTACAAAGTTTCTTAAGTATCCGCGACGGATGAGCCCCTTTATCTCGTCTCAGAGGTTATTACATTGCTCGGTACTGTGACCGTGGTCCCTATGGAAACTACAATACAAATTCTTGTTTCTTTTGTTCGGATTTCCCTTTAGGCGAGGTGGCCATTTCACGAAGGGGGCGTCCTTGATCGTCATTAGGATCTCGGTCCGCCTCGTGTTCAGTGGCGTGTAATCCGTCCGAGCTGGCAGGGGAGCTCGGAACGACTGGTTCGGTTTTGGGTCCCGGGCCGGGTTTTTTCGGTCGGCCGAGCTAGAGGGCTCACCGTCCCTCTTTCTTTTCTCGTTTCCGCCCTCGGTTCTTTGGTTGATTTCCTCCTCCGTCCTCATGAACTTGTCCGCGAGTTTGAGGAACTCGGCCACGGTCGCGGGCTGGTTAGCTACCATGTGCCATTTGAATTCCTTGTGCGTCACCCCTCTTTTTGCTGCGGCGAGCTGCACCGCGGGGTCTAACCGAGGTATCTGTAAGCATGCCTCGTTGAATCGTTTGATGTAGCCCCGTATGGGTTCTCCTTCCCTTTGGACTACTCCGAAGATGCTTTCCTCTGCTCTGGGGCACCGTTTGCTGGTGACAAAGTGTGCAGTGAAGACCTGCACGAACTGAGCCCAACACTTTATCGATCCGGGGGCCAGGTTCCTGTACCAAGTGCGGGCTACCCCCTTGAGGGTGGTGGTGAAGGCCACGCACATGCATGATTCGCTGGCTCTGGCGAGGTGCATTTGGGACTGGAAAGCGTCCACGTGGTCGTTGGGGTCGAAGGAGCCGTCATACTTGTCCAGGGGCGGGAGCTTGAAATCTCTGGGCAAGGGGACTGCCAGGAGTTCTGAGGCGAGGGGGGAAGGAACTGAGAGAATTGGGGCGACTCCTACCTCGTCCGAGCTCGTCTCGCCTTTGCCTTTGAGCTCGGATAGGATGCGGGTGGCAGTTCGTCGACTTCGACGGCGCCTTCGCTGCTGAGTGGGCCTTGTACTGGCGCTGCTGGCCTCCGTGTTGCCGAGGTCGATGGGCTCGGAGTGCTGGTAGTCCGCTGCTGCCAGTGCGCCGAATCGGTTTCCCACCAGTGGGGACTCCGGTTTGGAGACCCGAGGTGCTGACCTCGCGGGCGCCTGATCCGCCTGCGAGCCGTGAGGCGGGGATGACTTTTCTTTCTCTCCGGCCTGGGGACGAGGCCTGGCTGTTTGGGGGGTTCTGGGGCCCTGAGGCCTTTCCTTGGTGGAGGCGCCCATCCTGCGGAGAGGCCTTTACTGGCTTCGGGGCAGGGTGGCGAGGTGGAAGTAGTGGTTGGTTCGGTGTCAGTTGGGGGAACTGCTACTGATAGTGGTATTGGGAGAGGTTGTGCAACACTTGGTGCTGGTGAAGCTGGTGTTGCTGGAACTGCTACATCTGGGCTTGCATTGCCCGCATGCATTGCATTAAGTCGTCCAACCGATTTTGGCTAGCTGCTAGGGGGACGGCGGTTGGGTCAGTGAAGGTAGTCTCGATGGGAAGAGGGAAGGGGATGTTTGCGGAAGGTAGGCTTACAGGTGCCACTGCTTGTGGCATAGTCAGATTGGGGATTCCATCCACCGTGAGGGGGATGGTGAACTGTCGAACACACACCACGGGAACTTGGAGCTGTTCCCCGGTGGTGTTTGTCTCTGTGCCGCGTCCGGCGTTGCTGGATGAGGCCATGAGTAATGAGTTTTTCAGAGAAGAAGGAAAGGGTATGAAAGTTTTGGAGGGAGGCTTTTTGAAGCGTTTCCCACAGACGGCGCCAATTGATGATGCGCGATCTGGCCGGTCTTAGATGTCGATGATCTTGCCTCTGAACTGAGTAACAGGGACCTGAAACGGAAGGAGAAGAGAAGCTCCGGGGAGAACCCGGCGTAAGGGCTCCGAAGCTCAAGTTAGAACCCTTCAAAGGCAAGAATAACCAGATAGCGCGAAAGTTAGCATACCTCGTTCCTGGGGGGTAGAAGCCTTTTATAACCACCTCGCGCACTCACTTCCAGGCCTCCGTCAAGTCGGGCATGATTACTTCTGAACTCCTGCCAGTTCGGGTGTCATTTCCTCTGGCCGGACAGAACCGCCACTGTTCTTTTTGTCGGAGCCGTCTCTGCGGCTAGTGACGACGGTTGCAGGTGGCGGTGGCAGGAAGCCGTTTGAAATGCGGCTGTCAGGCGTCAGATCCCAAATCAGTCAAGTGCGTCGCCCTTTGATACGGACGTCCTTGGTGTCGGGTACGTTTGGCTGGCCTGGTGCTTTGGAAGTGAAGTGTTGGAGTGGCGAGCGAGGTGCCTTGAGTTCGGTTTGGAGTGTTCCGAGCTGCCATGGGCCAGCTCGGATCAGCTTTGTGAGGCTTGGGGCCCAGTATAGTTCGTGCTCCTTGCAGGGAGCTCGGGTTCTCGGTAGGGAGCTTGTTCTTAATAGGGAGCTCGGACTCCGAGTAGGGAGCTTGTTCTTAATAGGGAGCTCGAATTCTTAGGGAGCTCGGACCCTTAATAGGGAGCTCGCTCTTAACAGGGAGCTCGGGCTCCTAGTAGGGAGCTCGGATTTTAGGGAGCTCGGGTTCTTACTTAGGGAGCTCGGACCCTTAACAGGGAGCTCGCTCTTAACAGGGAGCTCGGGCTCCTAGTAGGGAGCTCGGATTTAGGGAGCTCGGGTTCTTAGGGAGCTCGGGCTCCTAGTACCGAGCTCGGACTTAGGGAGCTCGGGTTTTAGGGAGCTCGCTCTTAACAAGGAGCTCGGACTAAGTACAGCGGTCTGGAGTTCGGGCTCGGTAGTGAGTTTGGACTTGCTTCCGATGTTCGCTTTGGGTGCTCTACTGTCCCGAGCTGCTTGCCTTTGCCACGTGTCGGGCGATCGCGAGGTCGGGCCAAATTTCCCTTCATCAGTTGTCTTTGAGGCTGAAGAAGGTCTTGCCAGATATCATTACACACTACCAAGGAGCTTTTGTGAATGGAAGACAAATTACTGATCAGGTTTTAATTGCTAATAAGAGTGTGGAGAACTTTAATAAGGATAAGAAGGGAGTGGTCTGTAAGCTAGACTTGGAAAAGGCTTATGACTTGGTGGATTGGGACTTTTTGAGTAAAGTTTTGACTAAATTTGGGTTCGGGGATAGGTGGTGTAAGTGGATTATGGGTTGTGTCCAGAATTGTCATTACTCAGTGTTAGTGAATGAGACAGTGGTAGATTTTCTTTCCAGCTAGTAGGGGTATAAGACAAGGAGACCCCCTTTCTCCTTTATTGTTCATTTTATTTGCGGAGGTTTTGGGGAAACTGTTTCACAGAGCAGATTCTAGGGGGCTTATTAGAGGCTGGAGAGTTGGGAGGGTAGAAACCCCCCTTACTCACTTGTAGTTTGCTGACGACACGATTCTGTTTTGTGAAGGCGGTAATGTGAGTTTTATTAGGAATTTGAAGTCGGTGATACAACTGTTTGAGCAAATATCCAATTTGAAGGTTAACTTTGGGAAAAACTGTGTTGTGGGGGTGAATTTGGAGGAGGGAGAGATCAGGGAGAGTGCTGAAGTGATGGGGTGTGAAGTCTCAGGGTGGCCTTTGAACTACTTAGGGTTGCCTTTAGGTGATAATCCTATGAGAAATAACTTTTGGAACTTAGTGGTGGATAGGTTTGAAAAAAGACTGGTGTCTTGAAAAAAGAACTACCTCTCTCTTGTTGGGAGAGTTGCTCTTATTAAGGCCACGCTTGGTAATTTACCTATCTTTTTCCTGTCGGTGTTTAAAATCCCAGTGAATGTTGCTAATAGATTGGAGAAGTTAATGAGAGATTTCCTGTGGGAACCGGGAGAGGAAAAGAAGGATCATTGAGTTAGCTGGGAGATAGTTTGTAGGAGTAAGACATGTGGTGGTTTGGGGCTTGGGAATATTAGGAGAAGGAATATGACTCTGTTGGAAAAGTCATTGTGGAGATTCGCTTTGGAGAAGGAGAAACTATGGGCTAGAATAGTGGCAAGTATTCATGGGCTGGAGCATAATGGATGGGACGCTGGAATCAGAGCTAGGACTACAAGCAATTCTCCTTGGAAAGCCAGTCATGACCTGCTACCAGTTTTCTCCCCTAATATCAGGTATGATTTGAATTTCGGTAACTTCATAAAATTTTGGGAACAAACTTGGGTGGGGAGTGTCTCTCTAAAGGATCAGTTTCCTTCTTTGTTTGCTCTTTCTGATATGAAAAATGACCCAATCTCGTCTTTTACCACCCCGTCCTCTTCCACTTCTGGGATTGGGTGGAACTTAGGTTTAAGAAGGGATTTGAGGGACTCAGACTTTGACATTATTTTGAGCGTTATTGCAATTCTTGATAACGTAGTCTTAGACCCCAGTAGGGCGGATTATAGAATTTGGACACTTTTTCCCAACGACATTTTTTCTTGTGCTTCTTTCTTCAAAGTCTTAAGTCAGTCCACCAGTCCTACCTTCCCTCATTTTCCTGTTTGATGAGGTTTAGTGCAGAGCAATACCTCTTAGGGTTGGTAGTTTTTGTTGGGAAGTCTATCTGGAAAGAATTAACACTGGTGATCTACTCCAAAAGAAGAGACCCAATACTTGTTTGTCACCTCAGTGGTGTGTTCTTTGTAAAGCGGATGGGGAGACTGGTTTTCACCTACTGGTGTTTTGCCATTTTGCGAGGTCAATTTGGGAATGGGCTTTGTCCCTATTTGGATGTAGTTGGAATACCCCATCAAATTTGCAAAGCCTTTTTTCCCCTTCTCTTTTTAGGTGGCGGTAAAAAGGGGAAGGACAATGTGGAGAGGACTAAGGGCTGCAGTATGTTGGACACTTTGGAAAGAAAGAAATTCCAGGATATTCTCAGAAGCTCAGAGAGGAGCAGCAGATCTGAGGGCTATCATTCATATTAGGGCGGTATAGTGGCTGAAATCTTTAGATCTTTTCACAGATTACACTGTGGATGATATGTTGAGGAAGTGGGGTGAAATTGCCAATTGCACACAGACTAAGTCAGTAATGAGTGTGGCTTGGACCCCTCCACCTAGTGGATTCGTGAAACTAAACTTTGATGGGTGTAGCAGGGGAAATTCGGGACAATCGGGGATTGGGGGTGTTTTTAGGGACGAAAATGGGGTCATTTCTGCTATGTTCTCAGGGCCAATTGGAGTGGGTGACTCTCTTAGAGCTGAGATATTTGCAGTTATGGAAGGAGTACAGAAAGCTAAGGAGTTGAACATTAGGAAACTCTTAATTGAAGGGGATTCAGAGGTGGTGATAATGTGGCTGATTAAAGATCACAATGGCTTATGGAAGTATAATAATGAGAGGAAGAAATTCAAGTGGCTGGTACGGGAGATGGAAGTTAAGATACTTAGGGTTAAAAGATCGGCTAATTTCCTAGCTGACGGTTTAGCTAAACAAGGGACAGAAAGGGATTCACTTTTTTGGGCTAAGTTGTAATTATAGTGTGTTTTCTGTCTTTTTTTTCTTTTCTTGAGGTTTTTTGTGATAAGCGTGTTTGTCTTCCTATTGTAAATCTTCTTTTGATGAGTTAATGAAAGTGTTATTGATAAAAAAAAAATGTCATATCTGGACCTACATCTCATGTACAAACTACAACAATTATATTGATTGGGCCGAATTGAGATTTTGCGCCTTGGTGAGAGGGGGAACATTCACCTGATATTGGTCTATATAATTTTAATCTTTGAATATAATATCTTATATACCATTGCAAATAAAATAGGTAAAAGTACTCCTCATTGATCATCTAATCATATTGAATATTGATTTGTTGTGCTGGACTCTTTAAATGTATTGTAGATTGCATAACTGTACATTCTTCTTAACTCTACATACTGTAGAGGACCTGTGCATGGGTCCTTAAGCCACAAATCCTAAATTTACTAAAATGTTAATGGATGCCATACAATTACACTAGATCACTTAATGCCTTTGTGCAGGTTCTTGGTACTCCAACACGAGAAGAAATTCGCTGCATGAATGCAAACTACACCGAGCTTAGGTTTCCACAGATAAAAGCTCACCCTTGGCACAAGGTAGCATTTGAGTGTTTTTTTTTTTTTTTGTTGATTAATAGGGTTTTCAGAGTGGGTTGTGCACCCAAATTATGGTCGTTTTAGAAGCTATTGTTTTATCATTGAAAGAAGAATAGGAGAATCTGGAGAAATGTTCATTGATATTCATTGAATATCGATTGTCAAGAAAATCTTTATAAACCTTTCAACTTTTCCTCGCTTTGAAGGTTGTCATATTTCCCGGGGCTTGGTGTGTAGCAGGCATGGTACTATTATTTGGTTTATCTAACTCTAGAAGTAGACATATGTCATGGAATTGCTGGCACTCTTGTAAAAATATTGTGAAAATCAGAATCCCTGGAAAATTGTGTATTAGAAATTGAAAATTTGGCATGAATACTTATATTTCATATTGCTTTTGGAGTTGTACTTTTGGAACTCCTAATGGGAAGAAAGCCTGGAAAAGATGACCCCAACTCAATGCCAATCTATTGTCACATGGCTATGTTTTGTTCTTAATCTCCATCTAGGCTATAAAATTTATAGGAAATCAACAATTAGATCCCTACTGTACAAGTGGAATGAATTCGTGGTTTATAGGGGGTTACTAGTAGACTATGAGGGGCAGTATAGTCTATTTATCCCTTTTATAACCTTCTCTCTCTACCTTAATTTTCCAAAAAAATAAGTTACCTTAATTTTCAGAAATATAGACTTATTTTTTTATTATCTACTCTCTCTCTACCTTAATTTGAGAAATAACGTACCCAAAAAATAATTAAAAACCTGTTTCCACAACCACTATTATTAGATATAAATTTATTTTAAGTAATTTTTTCTAAGATATTTTCACCAAAAAATACTTCTCAACTTCTTTTTTTTTTTTTTTCTATAACCCTGCAAGGCTGCAACACAGGGGCCCTTCCGCTAGTCTTGTATATATTCCTCTATCTTTCTCTTTCTTTTTCCACCTTTTCTTTTAAACCAAACACAAGTCAAAAGTTTATAACTAGTAGCCCACCTCGCGGCTGCGTGAAAGACCTTCTCAGTCCGCAGTCCTTACCTTCCAAACAAACATGGGTTTGAGTTTGAACAGCTTGTTCCACCACATTGAAATGCTGAAGAGGCTGAGGCGGGCAGCCAAAAGGATGGCCAACTGACAGCCGTTTTGGGCTCTCCCAAACAATTGATTTAGTAGGTATAATCCCCTTTTGCTACGAACCCTGAAATTAACATTCCATACGGTGGGGTCACAAATAGGAAAAGGCTGTGATTTATCTTTTTAAGGGCTGTTTGGTTGTGTTTAAATTTATTTAATAAACATTTTGTATGGCATTCATTTTATTTTTCTCACATGGACGGAGCAGAATTTTATTTGATAAGCGATTTAATCAAATAGAAGAAAATGCCTATATACGTAGCACTGAATTGATATCGTTTTTTTTTTTTCCAGTTTTAAATGACATTGTAACCAAACACCATATTAGTTCAAGGCTAAAACTGAATCCACGTTGTAAAGCCAAAAGCATGTTTTTTATTGTAATATTGTCTTTTAGATATTTCTTTTTTGCAACATCCAATTACGTGGGCCATTTGCATGAAATAGAAATAGAAATAAAAATTTGGGAAAATTCTTGATTAGTACCCTAGGTTTAGTGCCACTTAGGCCCCCAAATTTTAAAACGGGATAATTCAGTATTCGAATTTTCAAAATGTGCTAATTTAATACCTATTGTTAATTTGTTGTTAACCATCCGTTAAGTGGTATTTAAAAAGACATAAATGCACTTCTAGTGTCATATAATTTTCTTTATCAACTGTTCAAGCATTGATAAAAAATAAATAATCTCAAATATTTGTTTTTTTTTTTTTATTTAAAAAAGTTGAGATCACTATAATGCTCATTAAGATATGATCCTAATTTTCTTAGATAGAAAAGACAAGGATTTGGGATTATTAAATTTTTGTTAGTGTTTGGATGATTGATAAAGAAAATTAGATGACATTTGAAGGCCATGTGTTTTTTCAAATATTACTTAATAATTGTTAATAATGGATATTAAATTAGCATGTTTTAAAGTTAGGGTATTAAATTGTCACTTTTAAAGTTAATCGACCAAAATGGCACTAATCGCGAATTGTTTTTAAAAATTAGGAAAAAAAATAAAAAAGGAAAGAGAAAGGGTGAAAAAATGGAAAATGGAAAGAAAAGGACCGACGATGCGACGACGAAAGAGGGAGCATAGTGTCGATGACTCGGTGAGACTCCGTCCCATCATCCCGAGCCATTTGGGCATTGGGGTAATCAACCGAGTCACTTTGTCTGGTTCGGAAGGGCTGCCCACGGAGCGCGCCCCACATATCATCCCTTCCGTATATTGAGAACATTTTTCGTATTTGTCACGGAGAAATGTTCCCAATGCACGAAGGGGATGAATGCTTGGGCGTTAGTGGGGCGCTGTGCGGGCGGCAGCCCATCCCGTCTGCACTCTGTCCCATACTCACACATTACCACGCGATCTACGATAAATGTTGTCCTTCTCGTCTCCTCAACAAACGAGGGACGGAAAAAAGGGGGAAAACAAATCCTTCTCAAACACGACCCCCCATCTCTCTCTCTCAGGTACGTTTCGGACATAGCGTTTGTTTTCTTTGTTTCTGCGCTGCAAAACCCTAAAAGAGAGTTCTATACTGTTGCCTGCTAAGTGTTAAGGAAAAGCTAGTTTCTGCTGAATCCATTCATCACGTTATTAGCTTCTCGGTTGATCGTTGCCTTTTGCATCTGTTGCATCAGTGGAACCTTTCGTTCTGTGTTTTTAGGGTTCACAGAGGAATTCACTGCTTCAGCAATGGTAGGGAAGTCGCAGTTTCGTTGAGAAAGATAATGGTCGGATTGGGAGAGGTGGTATTTCCCAATTGCATGGGCGAAGAATGCCTGAGCTGCGTAAAGGGGTACGTCGCCGTCGTGTTCCGACCGTAGATCAGCGAGGGAAGTCAAGAGGTCGAGCTGTGAAGGAACTTGAGCCCTTGGTCCGGAGTTGCATCAGAACCAGAGCGGCGGTTGCGAAGGAAGCAGCGGAAGCTGCTGCTGCTGCTGCGGCTGTTGCTGATAAGACTCGGACGGTGAAGCAGAGGACGAGACTGGCGGCGGGGAACCGGGCGAAGGCGGCGGTAATTGTTATTTCGGAGAAGGAGAGTGAGTCGGGTGGGGAGCGGTTTAGGGAGGTTTTGGAGGAGGGGGAAAGAGGTGATTGGATTGAGAAGCGAGTTGAGGAGGTTCGGGTGGAGAGTCGAAGAAAGGGAGCGATGGATGATGAGAGTGGTGGGTTGAGTGCCAACAAGGCTGGTGGGCAGGAAGAAGAAGGGAGCACTGCTCCTTTTCCTGAGAGGGTATCGTCATTTTTCTTCTTTTCCAACTCAAGAAGTTGATTTCTTTCTAATTATCTTATTGCAATATTGATTTTCCCTTGCTTCTTTCACATTTCTATTTACTGTCTGCATTATCCATTTTTCCCCATCTTGGTTGGTGCTGGCTATGATTTCCTTCTGACCTGCTGTTATAGTTATTCCAGTGGAAAAATTAGTTTTGGATACTGTTTTCACCATCTTGGTCATTGTAGGGTTTAGTATTGTGATAAGAACCCAACTTTTCGTGTCATTTGATTCTCAGACACTTCAAGTTACCCAAAATACCTATCTCACGTATGGTATTGTTATGTATATGATCTGGTATGTATGTTGGATCCATTAAACTAACTGACCCTATTTTTTTTCTTAATTGTCTTGAAAACGTCTCTAAAAGCGTACATAATATTTTGTCTTTATCCCCTAGTTTATTTGATATAAATGAACAACTGATATACAAGATAAATGCCATTTTTCTTACCAAATATTTACTTGGTAACAAAGACAACATTTTGGTACCTTTTTGTAGAGATATAATGTTAGAACTCAAAAATTATAATTTATTTTAATACTGTTTATTTTCTATAGATGTGTCCGTGATTCCATGTTTTGTGATATTACCCCTGAGCTTCTTAGGCACGTGTTGGGTTCTGATTCCTATGTCTATGCCCATGCAACACTGTCTAAAAGTAACCATTCTTGATCACTTTTAATACTATATACTTTTCTATAGATGTGTATGCAAATCATTATTTTCTCACCTTACTGAGTCAGACTCTTAGATGCATGTTGGATTCCAACTCCCATGTCTATGTCCATGCAACACTATCTAAAAGTGACTTTTTTGGTGCTAAATTATGATGGATTTAGTACGGATTTGATACTGTCCACTACATTAGATATGTGACCACATAAACCATAAACTCAAACGGTTTAAAAAACAAGTAAACCATTAATTGACTTTCTTTGAATAGTTGCTATTAGAAGTTGAAACTGTAATTTGTGCACTGCTGTGGGTTGTCCTTTATGCAATGGGGATTTTGAAGAAATTATTATAACATATTATATTATGAATTCTGTCTTACTGTGTTAAAATTCATTTATTGCATTTTCTTGTTGGTATTTCCTGTTTTTTACCCGATATCGCTATCGACATTGAACTACTCTAAAATATTAAATGTGACTTCCTTGCATGATTAACACTCTTTGATCTGGTTCCTAATTAAGAAAATTTCTATTGCTTAAAATTGGATTCTATATATCTTCGTGTTGGTAGAAATTCTTAGCCAAATCTCTTGATTATCCAAAAAAAAGAGGTAAGTTACAGACAGCTGCCCTGTACTTAGGGGTAGTGATACTTAGCACCCCCTGAACTTTTGTATTCCAGTATTTTGCTCTTGCCGTTAGCATTCCATCAATTGGCTTCATGGAATATTCCTTTAAACATATCTAAAACCCCAAGTTGCCCTTATGTTTTTTTCATGAGACAATTTTTTCCCTTTTAACTTGCTTTTTTTTATAAGATCTGAATTCTCACATGTTTTTCTCAACTTTCTTTCAACAAAATTCATCTTGTAAATGCCTTGAGAATTATTGGTTCATCATTGCCTTGAGAATAATTCGTGCCTCAGAATGGTTATTTTCATCATTTTGATATTTGCTGTTGTCAGTCCATAAAATCTTTAATGGGCAATATAGTGATTTTACCTTCACTGTGAACCCCATTAGCAAGCCAGGGGGCAAAGTGCTGTAATCTGCAAATTCCAGAGGGGGGAGCCTTTGTCGCAAAACAAAGTTTGGCAGGCTTAGTGTTACCACTTCCTAGGTACAAAGTGGCTATCTGTAATTTACCCAAAAAAATCTTAGTGAACTCTCCATATATCAAGGTATTAAGGTTAGACAAATTTGACTAGTGGTCGTATACCTCCATCCGGGTACATGTACTCTAACCGTATACAACAAAGATCTCAACTAGAAAGGAGACCTATCCAAACTTACTGGCAGTGGACGTATCCTGAATCTTCATTCAGATAGGATTTAGATCCTACAATCCTGGTTTGTGCATTTGTATAAAACATTTACAATTTATTGGGATCTCATTACTTTTTCTGCTCTGATCAATTGTAATGCCTGTTTGTTTTTATTTTTAGATTCCTTTAATATATTCAACTTTGTTGTTTGCATTTTTTAACCCGTTCTAGTGGATGTGTTTCTGTACTAGAAGCTAATGGAAAAAGAAGTTTTGAAACTGAATATCATCTTCATATTAGTGTTCAGTTTAAAACAAAAACCAGAAGTAGTAAACCGACATAGAAAAAAGTAGATCAGATTAAGATAGGGGCAAGATAATGAACAGCTGAAGAAAGAATTTGCAGTTAGAAGAATGGAAATGAAAATCAATACAACTGTGACGGCATGACGACTGATTGAAGTGTTATTTTATTGTATTTTGTGATAGGAAAAAGTTGCTTGATATGTAATCCATTCAAGAAGTTACATTGATACTTGGAAGGCAGAACTCTATTACTAGAAAATACTATCCTTTTGCTTGTGGGTTTTTATTATTGTACTTCTTTTGGTCCAATTATTGCCTATTGGGATTTGTTTGATTGAATGAGTCTTTGAGATGGACATGGTGCATGCAAGTGGCTAATGAGGTACATGCACACTGTATAAATGTGCCACACATGATGCATCTATGCTGCGGATAGTGTGTTGTTCACACTTCACATGCTTTGTTAAGATTCCAGCATGACATGAATAAGGCCATTGCCAATAGTTTGTGAGGCATAACACTCATAATCCCAAAGTACTTGTGAAATAAGTCAATATCTGAAGTTAAATTAGGGAGGTCATTTGATAATGTATATTATCATGGTGGTGGTGCTGGTGAAGAAGCTAGTGGTTATGCATTGTATATGTTGCTTTGTTGTTAAATCTCCTCTTTGGTTTGAGATCCAGGTTCAAGTAGGAGGATCACCGGTCTACAAGATTGAAAGGCGGTTAGGTAAAGGTGGTTTTGGTCAGGTATTTGTTGGTCGCCGTGTATCAGGAGGGAATGAAAGGGCAACAGGTTCTGGGGCTATGGAGGTAAAATTATCTTACCTTTTTTCTTATTATTAGCTTAGTTCTCTTATTATTCGTCATAAATCAACAATAATATGTGAAATTAGGTTTATATTTGTTATATCATTGGAGGTCATTAGGTGGAAGAACTGTTGTTTATGGCTTTGTACAATAAGGATGAAGCGTCCTGAACTCATATGCTAGACAGCTAGAGTTATTGTCAGGCTTTTGTGTAAACTTATTGTTGGTTTATACTTTATAGGATTCCTCAGAGCTCCTATTCTGTTGTTCCCATTGGTCCATTTTTGGGTTTCTTCTTGAGTTGGTCTAAAGTTCAGAAACTTGGTTGTTTGTCTGGGATTCAGTTGGATGGTTTGGAGGAGCTCTTTTTTAGTCAGTTTCCCCTCTTTTCTTCCACTATTATGCCTGTCAAATGACTATAAGTTGGAATTTTTATGGTATTTATGAATGTTCTCTTGGACCTTCTTCTATCCTTCTTTTACTTATGAATTCTTTTGCCCCCAAAGTTTTCATGGATTGGTTGTTGTTGTCTATTTTGTTCATAGCAGGTTGCTCTAAAGTTTGAGCATAGAAGCAGTAAAGGCTGTAACTATGGTCCTCCTTATGAGTGGCAAGTTTACAAGTATATCTGCAGGCTTTTCTCCAACCATTTATTTTATTAGATTTTCTAATATCTATTTCCTATCCACATTTATTTGTTGCAATTTCTTGTTTAACAGCGCTCTTGGTGGTAGTCATGGAGTCCCTAGAGTACACTATAAAGGGAGGCAAGGTGATTATTATGTAATGGTAAGATTTATATTTCTCCTTCCCTCCTCTCCCTTCTCTTTTCTCCTTTCATATAATAAAAGAAAAGAAGCTCATCTATTTTTCTTTCATGATTTGGCATTGCTGTTAACTACCATTTGTTGATTAGTATAATTCTTTTTTCTCTTTGATAGTTAACTGAAAGATGATTTTTTTAAAAAAAGAGTACAAGGAATACAGTACTTGAGGGGGTGATAAAGCATCACCAAAAGACAACTAATACAAGAGAAATCAAGACAACTAATACAATGCTCCTCAAAAACCGAGTAGACACCAGACCCAGAACACCTTTGACAGACTTGTTCACATTTGAAGGTTGACCAGAAGTTTCCCCTTAAAGAGTTTCTTAATTTTCCTGAACATTCTTGAAGTGTGTCAACATCCAGTCCATGATCAATAAACTACGATATGGGCACATATCTTCTCTGTACTTCTGCACTTTCTTTAAAAAATTCTACTATTTCTTTCATTCCATACCCAAATATTTTGAATTCATAGATTTTTTATTTTTCTTCCCTCTTGTATGCATGGTGTTCTGAGAAAATTCCTCTAGTGCTCTCTGTCTGCTTTGGCTGCATTCTCTACACATATAATGGACTTTGGAATCTGCTCTTCTCAAGTGGTTTGTTTAATGCTATCCATAGGAGCAAGCCATGCAAATATTACCAGCCTTTGAGGGATGAGACTGGCTCATATTCCCCCCATATCTGAACTCTCGATTTTATTTCTAATTAATGCCTTGTAATATGATGTAACAATTAACTTCCTATTACTGCATTCCTTCAACCTTATCTCATCCTTCCTCCTTGGGTCAACTTGTTAACCTTCCAATTTGCTTAGAAGTTAATACATTCCTCCAATCCCCAATCCAACAATGATCTTCTAAATTTTTGAGCATCATAGCACTTGTTCACCCAAACTTCAAAGCACTGAACTTTAGCAATATCTATGACAGTCGTATTTTCCTTTTCATTCTGCAAGTTCTTCTCAATTATGTCCAGAACTTGTTGCCATGTCACAGTACTAGAAGCTTTTGGCCCTATTGGTATTCCCCAATAATTGAATGGAAGTTTCCCAATCTGATAATTGAGTCCAACAGCCTTTAATCTTGTCTTATTACTCCAATTCCAATCAATATGCTTTTGGATACATTAGCCTTCAGACCTCCTAACAACTTGAACCCTTTTAAGATGAATCTAACGTTTAGATCTTGCTCCGCCAAAGCATCTAGGAATGTGAGAATATCATCCAGAAGTGATTGTTGATTACTCTAGCTCTTATACGGTTATACTGCTTTCTCTAGGTGCTACTGTGTTCTTTTGATTTTTAGCTATTCATCATCCACTGTTTCTAATTTGTCATGTAATTGTTCTATAATGTATATGTTGTCTGTGGGCTATGTGCTCCTTTTTTGATTTATCAAACGATTTTCTCCTTATCAAGAAATATTTGTGTGTAATTTAGTTTTGTTCTACATATCTCAGGTTATGGATATGTTGGGGCCTAGTTTATGGGATGCATGGAATTCTTCAGGGCAAGCGTGAGTATTTTCTTTCATAAATTCTATTGTGTCTTGACATTGTTGCCTTTAATTTAGTTTTTCCTTGACAACGGGGGCATGCCTATCCCCTCCTAATCTTGTTGTTATGTTAGGGAGTTCAATTCCCCCCCTGGTCAATTGTAATTTCTGTGTTTTTGTTTTCTCTTTAACTGTTCATTTTAAAGAGATGCTTAAAATACCTAAAATATATCATAATTTGTTAATGATGAAAATGTTCCTATTTTTGAATAGGTTAATTTTTAGTCAGTTTTGTGTTTGTGCCTTGTTCTTGCTGTAAATTGGTAAAAGCTGAATTCATTGGTTATTTATGGGCAGCTATTTCTCTTATTTCCTTGTGGAGTTAATTTGAACTTGAACTCATTGTTGCCCTTTCAGAAAAAAAGTTTTAAACATTTTGGGAAGTGATACCGGACAAGGTAGGGGTTCTTACAAATTCTGGATCTGGCTGTGGGCTTTGTGGGGTGAAGGCGGGCTTTGGGTAGTTAATTATGAGGAATAGGTATGGTGAAGCGAGATATTGTACAAGGGTTAGGTAGCTGAGGCCAGCTTGATTTATGTAATTGTCATTGTGCATATTTTTCAACTTAATGAATATACTTTACAGTTACCACTTACCATTCAAGAAAAAAAGAGAATAATTCATTATGTCTTGTTGTTAGAGTAACTACAAAGAGATAGGCCACTTATAAGAAGAAGAAAATGAGTGAGAGGGGAATAAAGGAAAAAAACTAGCAACAATCAAAATTCTCTAAACTAAACTTTATTTCATCAAGTCAATTTTATTTTTTCAATTACAGTCGTTTTATTTATAGACTCATCACAAGAACCCTTATGTCCCTTTATGGATTCCAATTTAGACTGGGAAACTGACCCAAAAGTACAAAACAACTTTTTTTGACCAGTGATTCAGTGATTGGACAAATTTTGACCACTTGAAAACTATGACAGACACAAAGCTAACCCATAGGGACACTCAAATAAGGATTCTATCTCCTTGAGAAACTCTAGTAACAATTTGCTTGTCCTATTAAAACACTACTGTAAATAAGCCTGAAATTAATGAAAACAGTAAATCACAATTTTATTGTGAATAGTTATTACAGCAGGAGTTGCTTCAAGTCTTTAATAAGAAGTCCATAAATTACAACAAATAGTAATTTTGGTTTACTAATAACACTAAATTTCTAGAAGACAATTTATTTCTCCATATTCATTGCTTTTGTATCTACATCATGGGGTCTTACACTTTTGCTTTGATTCTTCCTGATTGGGGTTTTGTTAGTAGAAATTCCTTGTTACGGTGTTACCTGTACTGATGTAACCTACACTTTTCCATTGTATGTTCATGATAAGGTTTTACAAACACCTCAATAAACTTGTTTCACCATGGTAACTCTATGTGGACAAGCTGTTCTTTGGAATCAATTTTGACAAGATTTTTTCACATGATGCCATTATTTCTCACAATAATTCATGAATGGGCTAAGTTCAGACACAAAAAAAAAAGAAAAAGGAAAAGAAAAGAAAATGACAAGAAAATATTAGTTTTTTATAAAGAATTTCCCCTTCTCTTTCATGATATGCAATCAAGAACTTGAGAACCTGAGTCTATATTGTCTTTACTTGGATGTAAAGAGCAATAATAGGCTATTAGGTTTTGATTAGGAAAAAATCACTAGAATTTGTGGTCTAAATCTCTATATTCTTTTAAAATTTGATTTAAGAGAGGATACCAATAAAAATGATTTAAGAGAGAATGACATCAAGGGAAACATAAAGATTCTTATAAGTAGAGCCACAAGAGATGGTCAGTGCAGATTGTGCCCAATGATTCAAACAATTTGTTAGGTTTCTGATTCTAGGCATATGATTTGAGCACAAATCAATTTATTCAAAAGCAAGTCAATAGTAGCATTCATATGATACCCCACTTCAATTTGAATGGTCTGATTTGAGTTTCGAATTGTAACATTGTAACAAGATTGGTTGCTAGATTTTTGACATATCCTTTTCGGCATTTTTCTAAAATTTGCAGGATGTCCACAGAAATGGTAGCCTGCATTGCAGTTGAGTCTATATCAATCCTAGAAAAGATGCACTCTAGAGGGTAACTGTTTGTTATCTACATTGCTTGCATTATTATCTTTTTCTTAATCTGGGATTTTCCTTTTGTCATGGTATTCTGCAAGTGCAGCTACCCTATGGTCTAGAGCATCTTTTTTCTAGTCAACACCGTTCCTCTAATACCTTGTTATTCACACAATTTCTCTTTTTGATATTAGTTATGTTCACGGTGATGTGAAGCCTGAAAACTTCTTACTTGGAAAGCCGGATACGCCACAGGAAAAAAGGTTGTTCCTTGTTGATCTTGGATTAGGTAAGGAAGTTAAGTAGTCATTAGTTTATTCATGTAGACAAACATTGTGTCCTCTTTGACCTAGCTTTCCTGAGCATTTCTTTTGTTGTTCCTTCTTGTGAACTCCTGAGCCCTCTCACATCCAACTTATGATCCTCATTCCGCCTGAAGCAAAAAACACTGAAAAGCCACCTGGTAGGCCATCTGCCTTTTGCTGTCTTTCCTGCTACTATCTGCTGTGATAAGTCAATGTCAGAACCCTAATGACCCTAAACCCCAATTTATCAATATTCAACATTGCATACCAATCCCGAAACACAAGGGTGGAAGGAGGGAGTTACAAAGCTGCTTTTTAGCCCATATGAATGCCAGAAATTTCATTTTTACCTCTAGTTAGCAGTATCGAAATTGATTACACATTTTCAAAATAAATAAAAGGAAAATAATTAATATTTAAAAAAATGTAATGTAATGTTTATCAATTTAACAATGATAGAACTATAAAAATATAAACAGTCAAAAAATTTGTAAAATATAAAAAATGTATACATAAAAGGGTACAGAATTTTGTTAGTTTTTGTGGTAAATGAATACAATAAACAACTTACTCTTTTTTATTTTATGTATTAGAAAATGCTTGCTCATGAAGCTTATGTCACATGCCTTAGGGAAGTGGACTGCCTCATGTCATGTCTCAGTGCATGAAAGCACTGGTTGCAATAAAACTGAGGCACACCTCAGTGTATGGATATTATACCTTTTTCATTCACTGTTTGTTATATGTGCAGCAACAAGATGGAGAGATGATGCTACTGGTCGACATGTTGAATATGACCAACGCCCAGATATGTTCAGGTTGGTTGATGTTTATGCTTTCATATGATGATGGTGCAATTTTTTATTATAATATTTATTTTCATTCTCAATGTCATTTTCCATGCTTGTTATTGCAGAGGAACTGTTCGTTATGCTAGTGTTCATGCTCACTTGGGAAGAACTGCGAGTAGGAGAGATGATTTAGAATCTCTTGCATATACTCTCCTCTTTCTTCACCGTGGCAGGCTACCATGGCAGGGTTATCAGGTAATGCATTCTATGATTCTATCCCTATGGTGTTAAAGTTTGTTTTAAAGTTATTCTGTATGGCTTGACACATTTTTTAATGAACTGACATACATTATTTTTTTACAGGGTGATAACAAATCCTTCCTAGTTTGCAAGAAAAAGATGGCGACATCTCCTGAAATGCTTTGTTGCTTCTGCCCTCCACCTTTTAAACAATTTTTGGAAATTGTTGTGAACATGAAATTTGATGAAGAGCCCAATTATTCCATGCTAGTATCTTTGTTTGAGGGATTGATTGGACCAAACCCAGCCATAAGGCCAATTAACACTGATGGTGCTCAGAAGGTAATAAGCACATATTTGAGCCTGATAGAGTTCTATAATGACTATTATTTCTTACTACTTGAAAATTTATGCTACCTTTGCCAGATTATCTGTCAAGTTGGTCAGAAACGGGGTAGGTTGACCATTGAAGAAGAAGATGATGGACAACCAAAGAAGAAGGTCCGTTTGGGAGTACCTGCTACTCAGTGGATATCAGTTTACAACGCTAGGATGCCAATGAAACAGAGGTACATTGTTACTGTTTTATAATAACATTGTCCTTCACAAGCAGTTTAATTAAATTTTGATTTAATTTTTGTCTGAAGACATAAATGGAAGTGCATGCCACTGAATGTAATGGAGGGCATTGCAAGATTCATGTGGCTGACGACAAATATCTACTAGAGGTGTCAATGGGTCAGGTTATGTGGTAAATCTGCATTGATCTGTTGTCCTTAATCAGGTTTCCGGATGACTCCCAAGACAGCTAGCTGTACATGTCATTATGAATAAGTTTACATCAGGAAAATCAAGAGGGAGTAAAGATAGAGTGCCAGCACTGTCCAAAATCAGAATATGTATATTGCACTCTTTTCTAAACTCCTTGGAGCATGTGAGGAGAGAAAAATAACAAAATCTTAATTTTGTTCATAATTTTTGCAATTACATTTCCCTAAAATTTACATTCTTATTCATCAAATAAAAATACTACTCTTGTTTAAATGCACAGAAGTCCAAAAGGCAGCATTCTTATTATGTTCCGGTTCAAGCATTGATGGCTATTATAGGGTTAATTTTGTTCATAATTATGTGGTCGGCCTATTGTTGTATTGGTTCTATCACATCCCAATCATTTCCACATGTAGGCATTTCTTCTCCACATTAATAAAATGACTGTTCTGTGGGGAACAATCCTTTTCGAATGAACACTCAGACTTCCAGATCAAGCTTTCTTCCAATGATCCGTACACTTATGATTGCTGTTTGATGCAATGCCAGTGAACCTCACCGAGGTGGTTTTGTAAATTCATCCCTCAGTGTGTGTGTTTATATATATATATTCTGGTAAGGTTTGTAAATCCATCCCTCAGTATACAAGGAGTTATCAACTACATGACTACATCCCCGGAAAGAGTTGTCCTACCTTAAAATTTAACTGTAATGTAAGTGAAAGTGGTTAACCATCACTTATGTATTCCCTGTTCTTGCCATTGGTTGCTGTCAGTGTAGTGGCAATTTAATTTTGATTGGTAAGAGATGAACAAATTTTATTAAAAATTTTCAAAAATATAGTTAATATGATGGATAATAAACAGCAAAAGCATTATCCTTAGCTGGATCAGTACATCCAAAAAGTTACAGTGAATGACCCATGGCCCATACAAGTCCTCTTTTTGCCACCTCTGGTGGAGGAGCCCATCATCTCATTTGCTTATTTTCAAATCTAGTGAACCCTCTGTATGCTGAACACTTGGCCTCCCTAAGAAAGTCCAGTGATTTAAAAGGTGCGCATAGCACACAGGCCAGGTGCATGGTGTGCACCTGGTGTGCCTTAGTTCAATTTTGTTTTATAATTTTAATTGTGGATCTTTCGAAAAATATCTAGTATGAAGAAGGATGAGAGAACATTAGAAAACAACTAATAGCATATTGGCATTGTTTTATGTAAATTTTGATTGGAAACAAAATAGCATATTGTACTATGTAATAAATGCTCTAATAGTTAAGATTTGCCTACTGGATGCTCATTTTTCCCTCCTGATCTATAACAAGGTACCATTATAATGTATCTGATACACGATTGCGCCAACATGTGGATAGAGGAAATGAGGATGGTCTGCTTATAAGTTGTGTGGCATCTTGCTCCAATCTTTGGGCACTCATAATGGATGCTGGAACTGGTTACACCAGTCAAGTTTATGAGCTGTCCCCATACTTCTTGCACAAGGTACAACTGTGTTACTATAACAAGTTTATATCTGGAACCCCTGTTGGCTCAGTTCTTGTTATATGTCAAATTACATTATATATTTTAAATTTTGATGCTTGAATCATCATAGGAATGGATTATGGAGCAATGGGAGAAGAACTATTACATCAGTTCCATTGCTGGTTCTACAAACGGAAGCTCTCTGGTGGTGATGTCCAAGGGTTGGTCCTCTTTCTGGCTGCCCAATTCATCTTTTATTTCAATAATAAATATATAATTGAAAGAATACTAATATGACATTTTTATGCCACAGAGTGGAACATATATTCTATTATTATTATATATCAAAACTGGCAATGAAACTTTAATACGGGCGTGCACATTCGTTTTTCACATTCATGTAGTAAGCTAGCTAATATTGAAAAGACTAGGTTCGACCATGTGCTCCAATTTGGCTTCTTGTATTACATATTACACATTTTCAGGGGACTTGGGTGGGTACAGTGCAGGGTGCACGTTAGACCCATGAGCAATATCACAGGCAGCCTGCAATTAAGTGGGATACAGTCATCCACTACAAAGTTTGTTTATTTATTTATTTTGGCATACCAACTCAGACCCCTAGGTTGGTTGTCTACTTGATAGGCCGTAGATACATCTACTGGGTTGCCTTCTCAATGCCTGGGCAACACTTAAACCATACTTCATCTTATATACGATATGCCCAGTGAAGTACAAACTCGGATAGGGGTTGATTCATGTTCGCTATTTATGTCAAGATATGCAAGTGTCTGCAATTTTCTTTTTCCTTCCATGACCCCACTTTTCTAGATGCCATTTTAGCTGTCTTTTTAGTAGCAAGAAAGTTTTGTTGTGGATTTTCTTTTTTGTTCTAATTTACTTCTCTTTTACATTATGAAGGTCTGATTGTCCTCAATTTTTGTACTGCTGACTTCTGTCTGTTTTGTTGTTTTTAATTTTACAACTTTCAGGTCCTTTCTGATTAATCTATAATATTTATTCTTTTGTGGTTATCTTTTTAACCATAGTCCAATGTTGTATTTCTTGGTAGATTGAATTTTGTTCTTATTAACATATTCACCCACTCAAGTGCAGATGTATACATCACAATTGAATCTTAATTATTAAACTGGTGAAGTTTTGGCAAAATTTCTGTAGGCACCCAATACACACAACAATCTTACAAAGTCAGTGATTCCTTTCCCTTTAAGTGGATAAACAAGAAATGGAGAGAGGGATTTCATGTGACTTCAATGGCAACTGCTGGCAGCCGATGGGGTGTTGTGATGTCTCGCAATGCTGGCTTTAATGATCAGGTCAAGTTTCACATTTGGGCTCCTACTCTCAACATTTATTAAATATTTATTTATTTATCAGTGAGGTTTATTTAATGTTATGGTGCAAAAGTGAGATATAGGGATCATTTCACATTTTCACGGATTCTCTTTACACTCATCATCATCATCCATGCCTTCTCACAAGTTCTGTTTATACTCGTATTTTTTATTTTATGATATTTGGGAGGATCTTTGGTAGGGGAACTCTGCTTTCAAAGAAATATTTTCTTAGTTATTTTTCTCTATCTAATCATCAAGGCAGAGTGGTTTCATCTATTGTTTCTTTCGTGGGTACTAATTTTCCTTGGGATCTTGGTTTCCATGGATGTAGGGATTTCCTTTGTTTTGAACCTCCCCTCCCTCTATGAAGGAGTGTTTCTGGACCCTCTCGCCCTGATTCCAGAATTTAGTTCCCCTGTGCCTATGGGAAATTCTTTTTTGCTTTCTTTAAATTTTGTTCTCATCATTCATTGGCTTCATTGCATTTCCTGTAAGGAAATTTGAAGTTGGTTGGAACCATCAGAAATAAGGGCTTTCTGTTGGAAGGTGTTCCACCAAAATATATACACTCGTGTTGTGATCTATTGCTGAAAAGAAGACCTCACTGTTGTTTGTCCCCTCATGCATGTTTTGTTTTGTTTTGCCAGAGTAGTCTTTTTATGACTTAATGATCTCCCTGTTTGTTATTTGGATTTGGGAAAGGATCTTCTCCTTGTTGGTTGCTGGTGGACCCCTCCCCATGAGATGGAGAGTTTCTTTAGGGTAACTTTCTTTTCACCATCAAGAAAGAGAGGAAGAGTCTTATAGAGATGCACTGGGGCATTGGCCCTTTTGACCACTCCTCTGTGCACGATATTACAAGAACAAAATGAGGGCCGAGTCTCCAGGCAAAAGACTATTATCTCCTTTATTTGGTGCCTACCAAACAATAGTGCCTACAAGCCTAATTTTGATCTTTGCAGTTTGGGTAACCCAGGACCTCCTGGGGACTAATTAGGGATTTCCATGACTGCACAAAGCAATCTTCTCAGGGCTTATAGGTTTTGGAAACTCAACAAGAGCAGATCTTCTAGCAATACTTCATAGAACCAAGTTGGTAAGGCAACTAAACATCACAGAATTGATAGTGGAAGGGGATTCAGAGGTTGTAGTAGCTTTGATGAAGGCTGACAGCAAGGGCACTTGACACTACAGAAGCACCCCAAGGGAGACAAAAGCTATGATGAGGGTAATGAGTATGTTATATTCATGGATCCACAGAGTGGGGTCTAAATAATTCAGCTATTCATGGGGACGTTTTTATGTATCTACATATCATAGGGTCTGGTCACAGTTGGACCATCTTGAGTGTGCTTGATAGTTGTATATACGCACTTAACTTTTCAATTAATGAAATTTTAAGTAACCAATCACAATATTTGGGATGCATAAAATAATTGCTGTTTTGTCAACGAGTCATCAGTTATGATACTCATTCCTATACATGCTTAGCATACCCTTGTTGGACACAATGTATGCCTGGTGTGATACTGGATACTGCATGGATACTTCTAGGGTACTCTGCTGCATTGTAACTTCCAAAATATATAAAATTGGAATATTTACAAACCATAATATGAAATGATGTATTATTTAGAGATTTAATTGAATTTGAGAATGATATAAGCATCAGGAAATCACACTTAAAGAACTAGATTCGAAAGCATGATATAAATATATTAAATAAGTTGACTGTATCTGAATCTTTCTCTAATCTTAGGAAGTGGAAAGTTGTAACCCAATTTCATGTCCTTGTGTCTGGGCATCACTGTTACTGAGAAAGACATTCAATTTCTTGAATGCTTTGAATGACCAATGATAGTACATCAATCAAGAGAATGTAACACCTTCATGTTCGCTTTGGTTTTTGATTTATAATAGCCAAAAATCTCTGAATTTGCTGTTATTTGTGAAGGCTGCATATTTCATTCTTCTGAATTCTCCTAGAATGAAGAACCAGAATAAGAACCGACTTCTCACTCAGCCATTACGATTGTTTTTTCTAATATGTGCTGATTTTTTTTTTTTGATAAGCTTAATATGTACTGAAATTCAATCTTGTTTGACTTCTCACTCAGCAGTATTCTTCCTTGTGATGTACTTACTTGCCTTTCACCCCATCCATAATATTTGCCATTGTACCATCATCTGATGAGTCTTTCCTGGTGATTCTCTAAATAGTTATTTCGTATATTGTATTTTGTTTTTAATTGGTGTTTCATACTTTCATTGTATATCTGGATTTTTTATTCATTTTGATATTTGTGACTGGCTTCTGCAGGTTGTTGAGCTTGATTTTCTCTATCCAAGTGAGGGCATTCATAGACGTTGGGATAATGGTTACCGAATAACATGTGCAGCTGCTACATGGGACCAAGCTGCTCTTATCTTGAGTGTGCCCAAACGCAAACCTAGTGATGAAACTCAGGAAACCTTAAGGACATCTCAGTTCCCAAGTACGCATGTCAAGGTGAGACCTGACGCGGATGGTACTGTTGTCTGTTGCAAGGATGTACAAGGGGGTTAAACAACCATTTTAAAAGACATTTCAGGGGTTATTTTTCTTGGGTACTATTTTCTTCTTTTTATGTCAGAATGTGAGGCATACGCCTCTAGCACGCCTCATGAAAAAAGCGCAAGAGGCATATGCCTCAGAGGTGTCAGCGCCTCTGGCATACGCCTCAGGGCGTTTTGGGAGCGCCTTGCCTGGAGGCACGCCTCCAGGCATACGCCTCCCATGCCTTTTAAAACACTGATTCCATCTCTATTTGGATCCGAAGTTCAGGACCAGTGGTTTCTGTTCTCTCTTCCCTCTATCATATGATGGTCTCAACTTGTCCATTTGCTTGTGATTACCCCATCTCAACTTGTCCATTTGGTTGTGATAACCCCATCTCAACTTGCCCACTTAGCTGGCCTCCATGTTTAGCTGTTTCATATATTATTGTTATTAATGTTACCTTCATCATGTTTACCCCCAAAGGTCACACCACCTCTTTATCTGTAATTCTGTATTATTGGTTCAGGAATGAGTAATTTAACAGTTGTGACCGTTGATTGTTATGGATCTTGATGGTGTAACTTTTCTAGATATAGCTAATTCTAGAGGTAGGTCGTTGATTTGACCAGCTTAGATGTTGGCAGTCCATCAGTAATTTTGATATTGGTGAAAGACTAGCAGTGATTCAGTTCACAGTATTGATATCTTTTGGCTGATTAAGATTCTGGTGGTATATGTACAGGAAAAATGGTCAAAGAATCTCTACCTCGCGTGTGTTTGCTATGGACGCACTGTATCTTGATTCTTGAAATAGGAGCTTGCCGTCAACTTGCACAGTAGATCTAAAGCTTGTACTTTTAAAGATGTATATTTGCTCAGAAGTAACTAGTAAGGTTGTCATTTTCTTTTCTACTGTTCATTGTATATCTCTTTGATTAGGGAACGAGAAGCTTTACTGCTGGTGCAGAAGATTTTTCTCCAATATATAATTTAATTTTATGAGAAAGGTTCTCATACGATTGCTTTAAATTAGGTATCAGGCATTGGCAATCTTTCCTGTTGTTTGGCGTGCTTAATGCCCGATATGGGCCGTATCTGTCCAATATGCCATAGTATCAGTGCGTATCGTATAATATCAGCCGATACACACCGATACAGGGGCATATTAAACTCGAATTTAATAGAAAAGTGCGGGTTTAACATGATTTGATCACTGATTAAGATGGTTTCACTAAAAAAAGCTATCTTCTATTTTGTGATAATAAGTGATAAATTATCTTTTATTAAAATTAATAATAAATTTAATCTAAACAAATAATATAAATTAAAAGAATAATATTTAAAATTATTATTTTATAAACCAATAAAATAAATAATTTATCAAATCCATATATATATGATTTTTAATTTCAATAAATTTATATAAATAAAACCATTATTAATAGAATAATTATTTTAATACTTAGAATTGTTTATGTAGACTTGATAAATTATAATTGTTATTTTATAAATTATTAATTAATATTTTAATTTGTATTAATTAACAATATATTTATTATTTACAAAGATGAAATATTTAAATAAGAATTAATTTTTTAGTTTAAAAGATTCATAGATTTGATATACATTTAAAATTATTTATTTTATTAATTAAAATTTATAAATTTTCATATGATATACATTCAAAATTTTAATAGATTTGACATATTTTAAGTTAAGAGTATTAATGGTAATATATATTTTTAGATATACCATTAAAATATACAATTTCTATGTAGTTATACATTATTTTTAGTTATTTTGACATTAAACTTGAAGTTATTAATATAATTATTGAATTTGTATACATTTCTTTAGTATATTCATACATTTCAATATATTTCGTCTGTGTTGTATGTTTTCCAAGCATATCCATATTCATATTCCAATTATTTGATACGTTACCTGATATCAATATTTTAATACTTGGTACTTAGTTGAAGCATTTATAAATTTGTGAAATATGAACTTGTTTGTTTGGAACTCACGCCACTAATTCTCTTTTCCTAAGTGTGTTTGGCATTGATGTTGTTGCTCCAGAAAATGATACATTTGCACCAGGTTGAAAAAAATGGTGTTCCAAGAAATGCTTGTTTATAGACCTGACAAAAAGTTGACCCAACCCGCGAATATGACCCAACCCAACAAAAAAAAACAGGGTTAGGGTCTCATATTTACCTACCCAAATGTGAGAATGACCCAACCCAAAAAAAAACTGGGTTGGGTTGGATCATGGGTCAACCCACTGACCTGATTCTAATTGGGACTGTTTATGTATTGTTAGAAGTTTCTACTAGTTAATTTTTCTTTATTTTTTTTAATTTCAGTTATTTTTTGGGATGACCCGAATTGACTCGGGTCAACTCTAACCCGAACATTTAGGGTTAGGGTCTAGCATTTGATAACACAACCTGAAATCAACCCAAAGTGTCTTGACCCAACCCGACCCAGCCAACCCAATTGCCAGGTCTACCTGTTTGTTTGGAACTGTTTTTCATAAAAAAAATGGTGCTCCAAACTACACCTTGAAAATTGAGGTGAGGCTTGCAGCAACACCAAATTTGACATTTGGTTTTTAACAAATAAAAACTTTACACCCTAAGGCTGAGTTTGAAAGGAGTATAAATGTAAATATGTAGCACGCAAAACCTTATATTTCCAAACTGAGCCTAAAGAATTTGAGACCGACTTCGGGGCAAATCTGTGCCCACACTACTCTAAAAGCTTTTTGTAAGCTTGCATTGGGAGATACTCTCAATGCAAAGCAGTAAAAGCAGCCCAAATGGGCTTTGCTCTGACTGTAGCCGAACTCAAAGAATTTAAATGGCCAACAGATACGTTGGACGTCGTCATTGATGTCTATATATTTTCTGGGAGATTTTTTGTATTTTACCCTTCTTGGATTTTTAAACTTTATCAACTTCAAAATTAACAATTATATAGGTTTTCCAAGAATTAACACTTCTATTAGGCCATGTTTTTTTCAAAGGGGCGCATATTTGTCCTTTGCCAGTTTTTGGGCAAATAAAAAAGGTTAGTATATGGATTTTTCTATTACTATACACTTTTGGGTGATCTACCATACATACTACAAGTTTCTTATTTTTCTCTTCATAATAATGAAAATCTACCCCTATTGATATGTTGAACTAAACAGGCTCATCTCCCTGGCATGAAATGGTGTGCAACGACACTCCAATCGGCTTAATTTCTAATTAGGATTTTGGCCAAATGTTGAGATTTTGTGGTGTACACCAGATCTGCTACAGAGCATTTGTTTGAGTTACCGAATTAGCACTAAAAATCAACATATTGTCTTGCCCAGTGGCTCGCTCAGGCATCATGAAACGAAAGGACGACAAATCCGTAGATTCTCTCTGTTTTTGATCCATCGGTCTTCAAGATATAAATCGCAGAGCAACGAGATCTACCAAGAATTTAAAGCTTCTTATTTAAGTTGAATAATATCCGAGCATCTGAATGCATAAGCTGCAAGGAAAGAAACACAGCACATGCCAGAATCTCCACTCGATTTCTCTATCGGCAACGTACAGCACTGAAAACGCTATAGAAAAAGCGCATCAGAGACTCTAATTTGTTGCCTTCAAGCTGTTAATCTGCATTCACGCAGACCCAGATAAACAACCATCCTAAGCCTATTTTTTTTCTTGAAAATGAGGAAAAAATGCCAGAAAGAAAGGCTCAGATAGTAATGATTTTGATGACATCAACAAGCCCTGAAGCTTTCATAGTTTGATGGTATAATCATCGTCGTCATCGCCCCTGTTTCTTCTCCAGCAAATAATTAGTTGAAAAAACAAAAGCAAAAAGAGAAAATGGGGTCTGCAGAAACACAAGGGGATGGCCTCAGAAAGCTAGAGATGAAGAACACATCAAAGAATCTGTAAGAGATCTCAGATGGTACGGACAATTTGAGGCATCACAGGCCACTATAGAGATCCTTGGTTCCTGTAGATCCAGCATCCACACTATGCATAGTGGAAAAACAGAAGAAGAAAAGCGAAACAGAGGAAACTGTGAGATAAACCCTAGACTCGTTGAAGGAATCAGAGGCAGAGAACAGAAGATGAAATGAATCCAATCTAAGACGACCATCAGTTCATCTTATATAGTAGTGGGATGACCCGAATTTTGCGTTATGGACGTTGGAAAAACTTGGAAACCCTAATCCCTGCTGGCGTTGCTAATATGATAAATTTACTATATTACCCTCACAGTTTCATTATATTATTGCTCGCAAAATATGCACAGTGCAAATACTTTAGAACAAAATATAAGGTTTTCTGCACACTACATGTTTATGTTTGTACTCCTTCCAAACTGAGCCCTAGAGAAAATGACATCCTCTTGGGTAATTTATTGGGTAAATTTCTGAATGACCGTTGCTGAATGTCCACAATAGTCATACAATTGCTTTTTTGACCAAAATATTAATTTTCTAAATTTTCTCTTCATATTAATTATCGCCCCAAACCCTTGCAATCTAATTTTTTTTCAAAATTGATTCATGTTCCACAATTTCATATCAATCACTCAAAGGTAAAGTTGGAATTTAAAACTCTTGTTTTTTTGTTATTATTCATAAAATTTGTACTTTTTTTTTTTGTAGAAATCAGTCTCAATAGTAAGAGAGGTGATAACGTTTTTGTGCCTCTTATTAGAAGATTCTAATAGAGATGTCTACTTATAATTATATGAAGAAGTTTAGGGATTTTTTGCCTGCACTCTACTTCAGTATTCTGATTTGTAGCCCCCTTTTAGTCTATTAGTAGCCCCCACCCCCTATAAAGTATAAACCACATCCTGTCCATGAATTTGACATAATCCACGGGCAGGATTCAGTCAACCCCTAAAAAATCCTAGCTCCACCTAGGGGTGGACTGAACCATAAAAACCTCAAAAGTTTAAGGGAGATGATTGCAATTATCAAACTTTAGGAGAGATTTCAACAAAGGTCTGGGGAGTTTCAGCAATTTACCCTAATTTATTTTGAAAGATGTGGTATCCCATTACCATGTTGTATAGACCTTGATTACTCTTTATAACCCCAAAAAAGAACAGATGTAGCTAAATATGCAAGCAATTGAATGGATTGAAAACGTTGTTGGGCACCAAGGGATGTTCAATTCCTGGTTGTGTTTATGTTTCATCTGGTTTAATTTAATTTACGAATTCATCCAAAAAGCATGGTTCACCGGCTTCAACCAAACTCATATCGATATGGCTTCATTCAAAAAGTTTCAATTTGATGATCGCCATATGATCACAAGTAAATGGTGGAAGTACACGTACACATGAATCATATAATCAAAACCTTGGTTTTCAAATTGTCGATCTACAGTTGGATCATTCGGCTCAAAAACTAGAATCATTTCTTTGCCAATTAGGTGATTGAACCATCAGCCCATTCAACCTGTACAGTGAATTTTATCCATTTTTATTTTTTAAATTACAACGGGCTATCTGTTTGGTTTGAACGGTCAAACCACTGACCCAGAAACTGATGGCTAAAGCAGTTTCAATTCAGGTTCAGTTTTTAAAACATTGATCAAAACTTACACTCTAGTGGTTGGTTCTGGAACCATACCACCCTTTTTTAAAACCCTAAACCAAACACCACCCTAATGGTTGCAATAGCTATACAATCATAAATTGACCTCCACTGGGTAATGGATTTATGAACTAATATAATGGTTGTGATGATTCAATTACAAGAATAAATTCACCTCTAAGGGGATATTCAGTATTTAATCAACTATGCTAACAAGGTCCTACATAGTTCCTTGAGACAAGTTCTGTTACATCTTTGGTTCATGGGAAGATATACTTCCATTTTCAAGAGACCAAAAACATTATACCCAGCGTTACTTTTTTCTCTCCAGATGTGCACAGAAACAAAGCATGACATAACAGGGATTAAAAGCCTTCGTTTGTATCTTCTCTGTAGATTGCTTTATCATAACAACAACAACCACAAAGATGGCAATTCCAAAATCAAGGGTCGCTGTCAGGCAGCCTGCTAAGAACAGTGTGCTCTGGTCTGTGATCACACTCAAAATCTAGATGGACAAATGCCCGCTCAACTTCAGGGAGTTCCTCAATCTTTATCTGCAAAGTCTCTCCAATTGCGTGGGCTTCTTTAAGTGGCAAATCTTCAGGAAGTTCAATATCAACCTATTATTTCCGATCAAAGAAAATATGTTAACTTGAAAATGAATGAGAATAAACTGTGAAAAAGATGGAATAACTCCATTGTTAAAGGAAAGAAGCCATAATTGTGCCAAGTCATAGTGTTTTTAAGTGACTCGGGATCTTCTACTGGGTCCACTACGCTGTGGAATGGGCCCTGTCCCCAATCAGATCTGGACATGTGTTATCTATTTTCTCCTTATTTTTTTTTCTACTCAGCTCTCTCTCTCTCTCTCTCCTTCTGAACCTTGACAGATCACTATCAGATCTTTGAAGTTGATTATCTTGAATTGAGACGTGTTTCTAAATCGTCCTCAATCCATGAACTTTCGAGTCCCCTCGTACTAATAACGAAATTAAGTAGTTGTTGGACTACTTCTATAATGGATTACGAGAACAGATCTCCCTTCTGCACAAAATTTAATACCTACCAGTCTAAATTTCATTCCTGATTACAGGATTCACAACTGCTATAAAAGATGAAAACTTAACCAATAGTTCCGCATCAAATTAACCACTGCTATATCCTTCTTAGGTGCTCTTTTAAGTCAAATTCTCAGTAGAAAAATTGCAGCTTTATATTGTTTCACAGGACCCCTCACCCCTAGGTTTATCTTTCAAACAGCAACACACACAAAAAACAGGGAAGAACTTTATGTATGATGTATGATGTACGATGTAACAGAGAGTCCTACGATCCCCTGGGTTGTGCTACTATAACAGTTGCTATAAAAGATGAAAACTTAACCAATAGTTCCACATCAAATTCACCACTGCTATATCCTTCTTAGGTGCTCTTTTAAGTCAAATTCTCAATAGAAAAATTGCAGCTTTATATTGTTTCATAGGACCCCTCACCCCTAGGTTTATCTTTCAAACAGCAACACACGAAAAAAAAGGGAAGAACTTTATGTATGATGTATGATGTAACAGAGCGTCCTACGACTCCCTGGGTTGTGCTGCTGTAACAGTTGGATTGTTCCATTGTGACTTGGGTGACCAGGGTTCAAATCTGGGAAAGAGTCTCTCTATATGTGCAGGGTAAGACTATGTACAACTGTCCCTCCCCAGACCCCAAATTGGTGGGAGCCTCGTGCACTGGGCTGCCCAATATATATACTAGCAGGGACCCATGCGATGCATGGGAAAATCTGAAAGATTGAATAATTTTATTTACTATTAATGAATTGATAAATTAATAATCAAAATTTGTTGTTAATTAACTAAGACCCCATTTGGTCCGTGTGAATAGGAGTTTGGAATCGGAATGGGCTATTCCAATTTCAACTGTTTGGTTGGATAGAATTGCAATTCCATTCCCATTCTTGCTGGAATGCCCATTCCCTCATTCCTTGCCCCTCCCTTGGAAATGAAATCCCATTCCTGCTGACTCCAATTTCCATTCCCATTTGTGTTTGAATCAAATAGACTATGGGAATGGACCATTCCGATTCCGATTCCAAAGGATTTTGACTCCAATTCCAATCCCTATTGCAAAGCAAACGGACCCTAAAAGTATTCAAAGTTCTTGTTAATATTTAAAATTTTAATAATTGCATTTTTCATTTAATGCTGATTTATAGAAAATAATTATTGTTAATTTAATATCAACACATGTTTTTTAATAAAATTAATTTTATTAATCATTTGTAGTAATTTTAATAACTGTTATTATTTTTAAATGAAAATTTGATTGACTTTAAATAAATAAAAATAACTATAAAAGCAAACATTTTTATTAATCACTAATAATTAACAATTATATAGGATGGCAACGAGGCGGGTTCGGGGTATGACACCCCATCCCTATCCCCGCCCTGTCCCTAGTATCAGGTGGGTTTAGGGAAAGGCACCCACTCCCCGTTAGGGACAGGGAATCCTCGAATTTCCCCGCCTCGTCCTCAATGTCGGGCAAATTCAGGACAAGGCACCCACTCTTCATCAAGGATAGAGAATCCTCGAATTTTTGCCACCTTGTCCCCAATGTCAGGCGGGTTCAAGGCAATGCACCCTCCCCATCAACCCAATAATCAATTTGATGACAAAAATTATCAAAACGATATACTAAGTATTAGTCACATGGTAAATTTCTAAAAGTACACTAAATTCTCTTTAATTTTCAAAAATGTAATTTTAGGAAAATTTATTACATTAAAATTTGTTTTTAAATTTTTATTAAATAATTTCTTTTTAAATGGTTTAATTATAGAATTACACTAATTTATCTTATATTTTCTAATATAAACTAACCAATAATTTCCTTTTTCCAATTTTATAGTAACTTATGTTAATAATTTGTGCAATTATTGGTTCAAATTACAATTTCCCCTTTCCCATACTCATCTATCTAATAATAATTTTCAACAATTTACAATGAAAATTACATAATTTTTCAATGGTTTTCCAAAATCTATCAAATGTAATAAATTTTCCTAAAATTTCCAAAACATTCCAATAATTTTCAATAATTATTTAATACTTTAAATAAACTTCCAAAAATTTTATATCTTTTAATTTCCAAAATGTTATTTTAAGAAAATGTAATGTTATGAAAATTTTATTACATTTGTGTAATTATGGAGATTTATTAAAAATTATTTTAAATTGTTATTAAATATTTATTTTTATTAAGTAGTTTACTAACAAAATTATACAAATTTATCTTTTATTTTCCAATATAAATTAATTAGTACTTTCATTTTCGAACATTATAATATTTCATTCCCCCATCTGCATTGGTTATTAACTATAATACTAGCAATAACTAAAATTTTATACATTTTGATAATTGATAAATATAATTCTCAATTTTATAGAAATTAGTTAAAGAGTTTTCAATTTCTATAAAATGTTGTTAATTAACATGAATATAACAATATTTACCCAAAATACTTTAAAAAGTCATGATGAGTTAGTTAATAACAATATTTATTAATTTATTAACAGTACTAATAAGAACATTTAATTTTTGATAATTTACTTAACTTTTGGTAATAACACTATTTAATACTCATTGAATATGAGTTGGATTAAATATTAACCGTATTTAACTATTTATTGATTAAAACGAATATTTTAAATGAGAGAGAGAGTGGATATAGATTAGGGGGAGAGATTTTAGGAATTGATTGGGGAGTGGGGTAACATGATAAGTTCCTAATGGCTTAGAGGAGATACCTTAGGAGAGAGATCGTAGGAATATTTTTAGGTAGTTGGGTTGGGAATTGAAAACTCTTTAACTAACTTCTATAAAGTTGATAATTATATTTAACAATTATCAAAAAGTACAAAATTTTAGTTATTGCTATTATCTATACTATCTATTAAAGAGAGAATGCCCCTTCTTTCTGGAATTTTCATTGGACGTTTTCTATCCCCCTTGTCTAAGCATACAACATGCATAAAGAGTTCATATATGTCCTTTACTCTCACTTTAGAAACTACCCACTTATAGCCATTCAGAAAATGTTAATGAATTATAAATAGTTGTCTTAGAAATACTACCACGTGCAAATGCACGTACATGCTTACTAATTATAGTTAAAAACCGAATGCAGATAGGGGAATTAAATATTATAATGCTGGAAAATGAAATTATTAATTAATTTATATCGAAAAATAAGAGATAAATTAGTGTAAATTTGTTAATAAACTACCTAATAAAAATAATTATTTAATAACAATTTAAAATAATTTTCAATAAATCTCCATAATTACACAAATGTAATAAAGTTTTCATCACATTACATTTTCGTAAAATAACATTTTGGAAATTAAAAGATATAAAATTTTTGAAAGTTTACTGAAAATATATTAAATAACTATAAAAATTTATTGGAATATTTTAGAAATTTTAGGAAAAACTATTACATTTGATAGATTTTAGAAAACTATTGAAAAATTATGTAATTTTCATTGTAAATTATTGAAAATTATTAAAGATAAATGAGTATGGGAAAGGGAAAACTGTAATTTGAATCAATAATTACACAAATTATTAAGATAAATTAGTATAATATTGGAAAAAGGAAATTATTGATCAGTTTATATTAGAAATATAAGATAAATTAGTGTAATTCTATAATTAAACCATTTGAAAAGGAAATAAATTATTTACTAGCAATTTAAAAATAAATTTGAATGTAATAAAATTTCCAAAATTTTCATAAAATTACATTTTTGAAAATCAAAGACAATTTAGTGTACTTTTAGAAATCTATCATGTGGGCTGATACTCAATATATCATTTTGATAATATTTGTCATCAAATTGAATATTGGGTTGATGGGGAGTGGGTGCCTTGCCTTGAACCTGCCCAACATTGAGGATGGGGTGGGGAAAATTCGAGGACTCCCCATCTTTGATGAGGAGTGGGTGCCTTGCCCTGAATTTTCCCAACATTGAGGACAAGGCAAAGAAATTTAAGGATTCCTCGTCCCTAACAGGGAGTGGGTGCCTTGCCCTGAACCCACCTGACACTAGGGATAGGGTGAGGATGGGGTAGAGTGTCTTTACTACGAGGCGGGAACAGGGATGGGGTGCCCTGCCCCGAACCCGCCCCGTTGCCATTCCTATATAATTGTTAATTATTTTTATTTATTTAAAGTCAATCAAATTTTCATTTAAAAAATAATGAAAATAATAACAATTATTAAAATTACTACAAATGATTAATATAATTAAATTTGATGGTGTGCAATCTGGATTTTCCTAGCTGGAGGGCAACTTGGACGTTGGTTGCTTAGCTGGCTGGTCAAACTACAAGGAAACAAGGCTCAGAGGACCCGGTGTGGTCACTCCGATGCTTAAGTCAGTACTCTATGTGTGCGAGCTGAAGCTTGATAGCAAGCAGACTATTGAGAAATAAATCGCGCGTACCATCAATTGGCGCCACTTATGGGAACCGCAACAAAAAAGCCAAGTTCTCACCTTCTTTACTCTTACTAAACTCAATGGCTTCTTCCAAAAACAACAATTCCACTAACGTCAACAATAGCAACATGCAAGTCACTGGGGGGCAGGAGCAACCCATTGTTCGACCAGAACTACCCTCAATAACTATCGGGAATTTTACAGTACCATTGACCCTACTTGGTGTGTATGTGGTATTGAACCCAGCTTTCCCGTTGCATCAAGTGAACGCCCCCTTTCCTACGATTGAGCCGTCAGCGGTTCCCACGGGGATTGATGCACAACAGTTCTACAAGCTGGTGCAGTACGTCCGTGGCTTGAATCTCTAGATGCGTGCTTGGGAGGAGAAGTTCGACGCATTCATGCCACCACAGAACGACCAACAACATCGGAACAATCAGTAGCAGAACAACTTGAACAATCAGCAGACCGACGACATGTACCCTGAAGTGAGGCCACCCCCATAGGTCGAGCCCTTCGTGGTTCCCGTGGGAGTTGACGGCTAACAAACTGTAGAGACGCCCTGCCGATCACAACCCATTCTATATTCGCACTCAACGATAATAACCCCGAATGAGCCTCGTCAGCTCTTTTTCGCGAGGTCACCTCTACAGGTCAAGCCCTTCGTGGCTTTCGCGGGAGTCGGCGGCCAACGGATTGTGCGGTCGCCCTTGCGGGTTGAGCCTTTTAAGGCTCCCATGCAAGTTGGCGACCTACAGTTAGTAGAGCTGCCCCCACAGGTCGAGATCCCTGTAACTTATCATAGGAGTAGCGACTAGCGTCTCCGAGAACTAATGCGGTGCAGTCGTGGCACCGACCTACCGTCCAACACCGACAGCAACACACGTATTGACAAAGCTATCACAGGGGCAGAATCTAAACCACTAGCCAGGGCTAGCTTCAGCGATCTGGCCCAAATTGTCTCCCAGCCCAAATTGCGAAGCCTCACTACTAATCGAGCCGTTCATGGCTCCCGTGAGAGTTGGCAGCTAACTGAACGAGGAACGGCTTCACAGGTCGAACCTTTTATGGTTCTCGTGAGAGTAGGTAACCCGTAAACAGCAGAGCCACCCCCTCAAGGTGAGCCCCCCATGGCTCCAATAGAAGTGGGCGGCCAACAGTTCCAGGAGTAGGTGCGGTACATGTATGGCATTGACTCGCAAGCGTAGAACTAGGAGAGTGAATCCCACGTGATAGCATAGATGTAGCCACATTTAGAGCTACTACAGAACGACCATCTAAGGAAAAGCCATACTGCTTTTTAGCTAAGGCCCCCTCAAGCCAACCACGAAACACGGCGGCAACGGGTAGACCGATATAAGCAGGTCGGCTCCCCATCTATCTAGCTCAGCAGCACTGCCACCACTATGCTTAAATCGACCTCAAAGGACGTCAACATCTCACCGTCGACCTGAAAAAAAAAAAAAAAAGAGAAAAAAGATAAAAGAAGAGAAATGGAAGAAAGGAAGACTAGTTCGCTTTCAGCATTGCATTAGACATGCAAACTTGGCCAATTTCTTCACAGTCATCCTCCACCTCGGTTTTAGGCTCCGCATCGACCTTGTCGGCTACTCCTTCGAGGACCGACATGAAGGACATTGTGTTGTAGTCTACGTAAGTGGAGTGACCTGATGAGGCAGTCATGCAGTTGGAAGCCCCTCGAGGACGACATGACAAACTTTGCTCTTGAGGTATTTGGCCAAATTGTAGAACTCCTTGACGGTTGCATCCCTAATAAGGTAGATGTCCTCGGGGTGCCTGCTCCGCCTCTCCTCGAGGAGATGAGTTCGCTCCTGTGCCTCGATAATCAAGACGGTGAAATCCTGCATAAGGCTACATTTAAGCCTTAAGACTTCCGACTTGGGGAGCGAACTGGACCAATGCCTACGAGCTCATCGAACTAGTCATTCCGGACCAAAGAACATGCAACAAGCTACTCCCTTCGCCGAGCTGACCTCATCTCGGGAGTGGGGGCAATTGATGAGGGCAGATTTGGCCCTCCACTGGCATCGTGACATGTGGCATTTCAGAGCAGTTGGACGACACCGCAACACCATGTAGGCGATGATTTGCCTTAGCTGAAATCCAACCTGGCAACCTACCTCCGCCGACTAACTGGAGTCCTAGCTGGCAACCTCATTTACAACTTGGGAACCTTGGTAAGGTGGCTAGGAACACCTTGTCCAGGGCCGACCTGTGGTACCTCGTTGTTACTGGTCCAAGTGACCTCGATGCGAGGAGCGACCTCCCTTGAGGACTTGTCGACTCGACTGAGGTCCATGTGGCGACCTGTGAGATGTGCTTGCCAACCTCCTCTGTGTGTGAATCCCGTCACTCCTGGGTCTTCCGGAAGTCAGCTCCTGCACCGAATGTTTCGGAGGCACAAAGCCTGGTCTACATTAGCCACTAACTCCAAAGACTTCGGCCTGGCCAGCCATGACCTCCCAGAGATCTCGAACGTCGTGCGTGAAGCCCATGCCAAACAACACCTATATATAGGCCTCACCTCCAATCTCACAAGGTACATGTGCAATTTAGTTCTCGTAGCTCTCTAGCTCTCTTACTTTTAGCTTTCTCAAAAATCTCCAATTCATTGATTTAAGCATTGGAGTGCCCACCCCGGGTAAAGAAACCCGGGCACTCTAATTTTGTTTCACTGTAGGTCTCCTAGAAAATTACACAGCTCTCCATTATATAGTTTGACATCCGAGCTATCTTCTAATTCGGCCTTACTCAACTCGGCATCTGAGTCACCTTCCAGTAAGGAATTCTCTAGCTCAGCTTCTGAGTCATCAACCAGCCGGGAGCCGCTAGATCGCACATCATCAAAATTTATTAAAAATATTTGTTCATATTAAATTAACAATAACTATTTTCTATAAATCAACATTAAATGAAAAATACAATTATTAAAATTTTAAATATTAACAATAACTTTGGATGCTTATAGTTAATTAACAATAAATTTTGATTATTAATTTATCAATTAATTAATAGTAAATAAAATTATTCAATCTTTCAGATTTTCTCGTGCATCGCACGAGAGAGAGAGAGAGAGAGAGAGAGAGAGAGAGAACCCATCCATGACATCATAAAAGTGGTAATGAGGTGGGTTTTCATCAAAATTCATGGGGTTTTGATTGGTCAAAGTGTTTCCGGCATCATAAATTTGTATATACACATTAGAATGCTCTACAGATATGAGATAAAATGTGTCTGGATCTGATTGGGGACACCAGCCCAGTCCACAGAATGGTGTAACACAGCAGACCCAGACTCTTTATAAGTCTTGAAATTAACCAAACAAGTAAATAAATTACACGACTAGAAGTCTTTCACTCAACTGACCTCTACAAAGTAAAGAACACCAAAGGTGTAGGCCCTGACCGTGTCAACACGCTTGATTTGAGGATGGTGCCTTAAGACCAAGTATGTCAATTTCTGCAATACTTCAGGAGGGGCTGATTGTCCCACCAGAGAAACTGCATCGAAAAGTACCATAGAAAAATAATAAGAGAAATGGATTAGGGAGACAGCTCAAGAGTGTTGTGTACCAAAAAGCAATTAGTCAAAATAGTAAATTTGTAATAGCTTTCATTTTCTGAAAATCAATCTCCAAACCATGCTGATTTCATTCTAATCACTGAGGTTTTCAACTCTAAATAAAAAATCATCACATTAATTAGTCAATTAATATCAATCACATATTTTCTCACATTAAAACTCACTGATCATAGTAAATAAACAATTTGATTAGATACATAAGAAATCATTCTTGAAAGTTTTTGAATAAGAAAAGTTGAAAATTGCTATTTCCTAACTTCAAAATGAAAAATCTATTGGAAGCTCTTTGAGAAAGATTCATTCTTGCAGAAAAGTTGAATAAGAAAAAAACGACAGTTGTTTTGTCATTTATTTTGAGTTGAAGGAAAATTACTTTTATTTCTACTTCGAAGATCAGTCTAATAAGAATTTGGGCAAATTTTCAGAACTTCTAGTCCTGTCAATGTTGTTGTGTAAACTTTTCCACAGTATATCTGTTTTTCAGTCATTGCAGGCCCTTTAAAGAATCAAAGTAATATAGGATGGTAAGGAGAAAAGTCCTAGGATTACATGGTGGGAAGCAAAGGGAAATCAGATCAAAAACAGAGAAGTACAATGACTTTAGATGTAGAATTTAGAATAGAAAGAGGACAAAAAAAAAGAGGTTACAGCTTTGTGGAAGAGAGAGAGAAAGAAAAGAGAACAAATCGATTCAAATTGTTATTCCATAATCAAATTCAGAACCAGCTAATTTACAGAAAATATATTTATTGACTCTAGGAAGAGGAATTAGTTATCCCCCTTACGCATTTCTTAGACTCCCAAAATAACTCTAAATACTCACTACTCATTCTACTATAACTATATGAATAAAAACAGTTTCATGATAGACCAAGAAAATAGAAAGACTCAAGTACCATAACAAAGTGACACCTTATCAGTAAAATATCCATAGCTCTATCAAATTACATTAAATTTACAAGATCTTGGTCTAATTGGATAGATAACTCGTATCTAATGACACCAAGATTATTTAAAACAGAGAAGTTTTGGCCCATGAAGAAATAGGCTAAAGACATGGTTGCATTATCAAAATTCTAAAACATTCTTATACGACTCTTTAAATTACTATGACCATTTAGGGCAAACGACTCTAATACTAAGACACCAACAACAAATTGGAAACTGAACTAAAAAAACTCAAAAAATACCAAAATCCAAATTATCCAGAAATTATACAACTGTCACCGATTCAAGAACATGAAGAAACTTTTTTTCTTCTTCCACAGTTTATTTCCATGATTCCACACCAATGTCACAAAGTTCTTACAGCAAGAAGGAAAATAGATAACTAAAAGCTTCGGTTGGCTGGTTTCTTGAACTTTAGAAAGGAGAAGAGAATCTAAAAGGGAAATTAAATAAACTACTGTGAAATTATTAAGAATCTCGTAGGAGGATTTAATTTTGGAGAAACATTGTATGTCTTTGTGTTTTCCCCTTAACTCCTTACACACAATAAACAAACATACACACACAGAGGAGAAGACAATCTAAAACGGAAATTAAATAAGCTACTGTGGAGTTATTAAGAATCTTGCAGTAGGATTTAATTTTGGAGAAAAATTATATCTCTGTGTTTGTATTAACTCCTCGCACACAATAAACAAACACAGAAACACATGCACAGAGAGAGAGAGTTCCAGAACAGTTCCAGAGAGAGAGAGAGAGACCTGCATTTTCCAGAACAGTTCCAGACCAATTTGTGATTGTATAAATTGCAAGAATAATAGCTCCAGCAGGATCGATCCACCAGTAGAACTTGTCACCAAGAACAGCAGCAACTAAGCCTACTACATTAGTTACCACATCGAAAAAGTGATCCTGGGGGCATAATTAGTTAACAAAAAATAAATTTTTGGTCAAGAAGTTATAAAATTTGGTGTATTTGAAAGCAGAATGAAAATAAGTAGAACCCTCAAATTGACATTTAAAGGGGAAACCTTTGCATAGGCACGAACAATCTGGTTTCCTGAGCTTCTGCAATAAATCCAAAGGGCAAGTTTTATCACTGTAGCAGACAACATGATTCCATATAACCATGCCAGTTTCTCTGAGCTCATCTTTTCAGAAGGTTCATCTTTAATCAGTTGTTCTACAGCCTGGATGAGAACCTGAAAGCCTGCAAATAATATGTATGGGGACCTCAGCATTGCTTTAAGGAGTTCTTGCCTTAAACTCAGAGTAGTGATATATGTCTATCAAGAAAAAGCCATTCATGACATGTTCAATACCACAGGAAAAAGAGCCTAAGTAAAGAAAACAAGTACTTACAATCTTAGAAATGATAAAAGCAATATAATGCTACTAGCCTACTAGTACTAGTAGAAATAACAATAACAATAACTTCAACAACAATAATAAGCATCACCAACAACAAGAACAAGATACACATTATTTGCCAAGTTTAATGAAATTCATGAGCATTTAGTTCTGTGGGAAATGAGCAGCTCTAGAATTGAAGTGTGTTTGAACAGATATTATAGTTCTCTTTGTGACTTTTTAATAAAATCTGATGAAAATAGAAGCATGATGTTGTCTCCTCATGCTTATTGCCCGCTCTTCATGATGAGTAAGTGAACCACCTTTTCATTCAATGCATCTTTACGTTTCAAACCACTTCTCTCCTTTTGGTATCAAAACCTCTGCTCCTCAGAATCTAGAAAACTTTCAGCAGAAGTCATAAGTAAGTCTCTTAGTCCTCAATTCTAGGAATAAGAGAATACAGATATAATTATTGCATACTCTATAGTAGGGCAAAATCAGTGCAATTCAGTTAATCAATATCAGAGTAATAAACCACATGCCTTGGAAAGTTTTCAGAGAGTTGGAGCAAATCTGATCATTAGAGAATGGATTACTTTGACCAAATCCTCATCTCACAGAGAAGATAGAGTCCTAATGTTTTCACTCTCTAGATAGAATTCTATTAAACTAAACTTTGATGAATGATTTCTAGGAAATCTAGACCATCTAGGGTTGGACAATTAAGAACGTAGAATTTATGGTTGTAAGATCTTGGGCTGACAAGTGTGAGAATGCAGGTTTAAGTCTGAGAGTAGCCACCTTGTGCCAAAAAAAAAAGAGTAAAATGTTAGGTCTTTATCCAGTTTACCCCTCCCAAGACCCCAAGGCCAAATAGCTAGGACCATTTTTAGGTAATTGCCAGCATCTGTTAGACTAATAGGCATAGGTGATTCTGTAAGAGTTGAGCTATTATTTGTTATTGAAGGTTTAGATTTTAGTTTCTATGGGCTATTAGGAGATCCTTATTTGGGGGAGACTTAAAATGTGATAGGTTTGATGTGGGACAGATCTGGGGATCTTGGATATCAGCTATCAAATTAGATAGAGTACCTTTGATAACAATAGTAAACCCCTTATTCTATTCATTTTTTTTTATACAATTATGAATTTTATTAATCACCAAAGGTAATAGAGTACAAGCTTCCCAAGGAGAGGCATGAAATGCAACCTCTCCATACTAGTTAAATACAGCTTTCCAATTCACTAGAACAAGTTACAAGATAGCACAAAAAAGACCTTCCTTCGAAACCCCATGTTTGGCCAAAGAATCAGCCATAGTATTTTCCAACCTGCTTACCCATTTAACATCATCAACTCTCAAATTACTAGTTAGCTACTTCACTTTTTTGAGGTCTCTATAGCCCCAAATGACAGCATCCGGGTTTAAAAGCCACCCTATTAGGCTATTACCACCTGAGAATCCCCTTCAATTAGAAGATGTTCCACCCAAAGCTGATTGGCAATCTGGATCCCTTGTATAGCAGCTAGTATTTCTGCCCTTGTAGAGTCTCCCACTCCCACCGGTCCTGAGAATAAGGAAATAATGTTGCTGTCCTAATTCCTTAGCACATCCCCTACACCCAAAGGCCCAGGGTTGCCTTGGCTGCTCCCATCAAAGTTTAATTTAATGACACCTTTTGGAGGAGGTTTCCATTCTATCACACTTCTGTTCTTCTTAGTGGAGGTATTAGCCACTGCTGACCAATTCCTCCAAAGGTCATCAAATGAGAAATCGGAAAACATAACCAAAGTCTTCAGCCAATGGATTGCTCTTGTTAAAATACAGTCCTTAACTTCAGCCAAGCTTCTTTCCTTCTCTAGGAATATTCTAGCATTCCTTTCCTCCCAAATAATCCATAAGATAGTTGCCCTGATATATCTCCACATGATTTTACCTCTTCTCATATGCCACGCGATAGTGGATGGATTAAACAGCAAACTTACATCAGATAGCGGAATCCACCTACTATCAAATAAACTAAAGCTCCAACTCCATAAAGCTGCAGCAAGGGAGCAAGATATTAGTAAATGGAAACAGTCCTCATTCTATTCATTTCTAGATTGTTCAAATTGAATATTGACAGTCAAGCAAGGGAGGAAGTAGCAAGCAGTGAGCTGTACTAGGGTATAACTCTGCCTAGCTAGGAGCTATTTTTTGTCTTTCTTGTGCAATATTTACCTGTGGCCTTGGGTAGCCTTGTATTCAATTTTTTTTTTTTTTTGCATCAAGCCTTCCAGCTTTTTACTTACACTCTATTCATACTTTATGATATTAAATTAACAACTTGCAGTGTAGGCATTCCATTCCATTTTATACTGGCTCAGTTGCTTAGAGCACAGGTATGAGAACAGCTCTGGTGTAGACCATCTGGGAAGAAAGAAATGGGTGGAATTTCATGGAGAGGTACAGGCGTACAGCTAAAGAGAATACATAATAAATAATATAAAGGTGAAGGTGGCACATAGGGTGAGAACAAGCGAAGTTTTCAAAACTTTCTTGGTGGATGACATCTTTGGATCATGGGAAGCAGTGAAAAAATCCACAATTGTGAAGGACATAGTTGTGCTAGAGTGGAAACCCCCTTCACATAACAATGTGAAACTGAACTTTGATGAAAGCTCTTTAGGTAACCCTGGACCTTTAGTAATTGGGAGAGTCTTTAGAAATGAAGAAGTTGTGGTGGTAGCAATGTACTCAGGACCGATTGGACATGGGGACTCACTAAAATCTAAGGTTCTGTCTCTCTTACAACCCCCAAAAATTCAGATCAGGTTGGGTTAAGGTGTATTTGTTGTGCCATAAGCATTTGAAGTGTATCATATAGGCATTAACCGTTTTTAATGATGATATCAGGTGTTATATCTTTTGTTCTACATCATTTTTAATTTATTATATTTCTACTAGCATTTTTGTTTTTTCTTTCTCCACTTCATGCCCTGACCTTCTCTATTTACGGGGAAAGATGGTTGATGGTTAAGTTGGGTAGGATTTAGGTTAAAGCCCAACCTGTACTAAACCAGCTCCATTGTCATCCCTAATAAGGTGATTTATGGTGAAATAAAAAATGTTTAATATATTCTACCACCATAATCTTCCCTGTATCTCTCTCTTCTCCTGTTCTGTTCTCCTTTCCTCTATTCTTTTCTTTTTGCTACAACTATTCTCTGCTGTAATCTCAATTCTTATTTAACTCCTCTTTCCCACTATTATATATTAAATCTATTTATTTTCTCATTCTCTTAAGCTTTCTTCTCCTATTAAGCACTACAAATCTGAGTTTCATACATGTACTCGATACTTTCCCCTATTTAATATCTGAAACCACTTCTTACCCACCATGTGAGATCTGTAAGACTTTTCCACTAGTCAACCAGATATATTTGGTTGCTTTTATAGATAAGCAAAAAACAAAGAACCAAGAAAACAAGGGAAGATTCATGAATATTCTTGGATGTACTAGGCAAGAAAGGTTCAAAAGAAGAGAAGTCTAACAATAAAGAATGGTTATTGGAGAAGGAAAATGAGGGGTATTTTTGACAAACAGTACCGTGGCTCTTGAACCAGAGAAAGGTCTCATCAATCTTGAGCAGGATCCAATGGGGGTATCAGGTATGGCACTAGATATTGCAATGCAGAAAGATCTTTTGGCAATTCTAGGGTTAATTTTGTCCTTTTACTAAAATAGAAGTTGTGGATTTAATGGTAGAATCCAATAGCTGGGGTCTTTTAAGAAATTAAGGGAGTTATGTTATTTTCATGATACAGCAGGGAATCATTCTAAGTAGCAGCTTATGGGCATTGGTTCTCATAAGCATCTATCATACAAGACATTGTTCAATATTATTAGGCAGAAAAATAAGTCAGAAGATTAAATAAACAATTGGAATAATTGGATTTCATTGATATTTTTACAGATAAAGGAAATTGATAATCACCAACTTATTCTATTAATAAAAAATCCATATATAAAAGAACTGCTGGTATAATTCCATACTTACATGAATTTAAAAATTGGTGCATTATTAGAAAATAATTGTTCAATATTTGCCTCTCAATTCACTACAAACCCATAACCATCTAATGTAGATAACCATACCAAGAGTAGCCATGATAGCTGCAAAAATGATAATCCCTACAGGTTGCACCCTCAACTTTCCAATAGGGTATTTGTATATATTGATATTTTTCATTGATAAGTGTGTAAACCACAGAATGCCACCAGCCATGAGATCCAGTAAAGAGTCTAATGTTGATGCAGCAATAGCTAATGATCCACTTTTTATTGTGGCATAGAGCTGCACATTGTAATAGAGAAATAATCAGTTCAAAGAGCCAAAGCTTGCAAACTGCACAATCAGTTAACTGCATCAACATATCATACAAGTTGGTGGCGAGGGGTGTTAGAAAATCTAGAAAGGTTGTATGCTAGGAATTCTAGGGAAAAACTTTCAGGGTTATAACATGGAGTTAACAAAGGAAAATATATAAATACTTTAAATGCCAGCAAAAAGATGTTAGCATAATTAGAGATCTTCATTGCTCTTTCTTGTTGGGCTTGTTCCTCACGAAGTTGATCTTCATCAATGCCATTGGTCATCCCTAAGGAATCAACTTCTTCAAATGATCGCAATGTAGAGAATTGTTTTTCATAATATTCCTTTTCTCCTAAAATGACCAGGAAGGGTTTAAATTAGGTACAAGACAAGAACAATAGAAAGATATGAAGTAGAAATTTCTTTGAATACAATCAACATCTCAGTTCATTTCTGATATTTAATTACATAGAAATTTTAACATACTCAGAAAAAGCACCATAATCTATATTTATTGGTAAATTACAGGGGTCCAATAATTATCAACATAATTGCATCCACATCAGGAAGAAAAGACAATCAGAAAGAATGAACAAATTAAATTTGAGCAAAACTACAAGCACCCAATGAACTCATGATAAGTAGGATTTACAAGCAAAAGAGTATCACTAATATGACAAGACACATCTTTAAATACAGCCTATGTGAAGCTCCTTCAACGACAGAAAGCCAACGATTTGTTAGCTGCAAGAAATTCTACAACCAAGAGTAACCTTGCTTTCTAGAAAGGTTGGTTCTGGTGGTGACTGCAAAGCTACCAGTGATGCATATAATCTAAGAGAAGAGCCAAGAAGTATTGGCAATACAGTTGTCACATGTGTCCAATTTAACCAATGTAGGATGTGTACGTGATCTCTACCATAAAAATTCATGAAATTCCACTATTCCACATAAAAAGTGCAGGAAAGTGACAACAGTAGCTCAAATTCATTAAATTTGAACTTTTTTATCGGGAGTGAAAAGATGAACTGAACAAAGGTTTTTCAGTCTGAAAAATGCATACTCAAATAATGACAACTACAAAATGTTAAAAAAAAATTGTTTAATAACAATACACATGCTATGTTTCTCTGTATAATGGATGGAAATTTCTCCAGGTTAAAATATTTTAGTTATTATTTCCTCTTTTGCAGCAAAAACATAGCTCAAATGTTTCAGCATTAATTTTTTTGTCCATTTTAAACTAAAATAAGTGGAGCTTAAAGAGTGGATCTATTAGATACAAGAGAGAATATAACCTCCTAATCCTGAACACTGCAACTTCTCAATATTTTGCTTCACAGTTCTTCCTCATTGTATATTTGACAGAATCTACAAAATGGATAAATAAATACATTGAATCCCTTGGTCCTGAATGTCATACCCAACTAAGTACCAGAGGGTTTCAATAAACAGAGACAAGCATGAGATAGAATGCCTCTCCAAAACAACTCCAGGCCTGCTGAGGTTCAATAAACACTTTGAAACACCCATGACAGATAGAATATCAGCAGAACGACTTTTTCCAAAATTCCGTGAATCCAACTGTGTTGGTGATAGACCTACCAACCATAGTCACTTGGGAACTGAAACTCCATTAAGGAATTCCTGATGACTAACCTTGGGCGTTTTCTTGCACAAAGTGGCCTCTCTCAGACTCAAACCCGCGTCCTCACACTTCTCGGCTCGAGATTTCACCATAGAACCAAACACTGAAGCCTTTTGAGAATCTATAACCTTTTGAAATAAATTATCCATTGGGGGTTAACAGAGAGAAGAAGTTCAACCAGAGCAGCAGTCACTAAAAAACTTGAACTACAGTACTGCTCAATATAAAACCAATTACCCAATAGCCAATTTTTTAATTGTAAGCAGTTAGAATAGCCTCAACTTGAGAAAGAAACATCGAATTATAAGTGCAGATATAGAACAAGTGAGACAAAGGAGCAACCTCTTGGAAGCCATGTGAATACGAAACGATTTAAGAAACAAAGCCATGTACCATTACAAAGGACCAAAGAACAGAGTAGAACAAAAGGCACGAAAGACCTCACCTTCCAACAAGGAAGTTGTTCTGGAAAAATCAGCGCGATAAGGGTTCTCGGGATCAATTGCCGACTTCACCTTATTCGGCAACCTGCACAGGAAATCGGCCCTGAGTGAATTCACCGATAACCGTCTCGATTTTCGTCGGTTAACGTTGGCGGGCTTTTGCCCCTCCCCCTCCATGGTCGATAGCAATGGTTTTTTCACCTCCCTACTCCCCTCCATTCTTCCTCTAACGATCTCCCCCACAAAACCAACAAATCTATCCAAACCAGATAGTACCGAAGTTAAGCTTAGCTTCTCATATTGGGTATTGGGCTTATGTACGAGGAGAAGTCGAACAAAAAGAAGAAGAAACTATGTCCATGGTGGAATGGAGATGCAGACATCTGTGCTCTATCGTCTATTCTAGACCTTTCATCCTCTGAGTTGAAAGATTTGAACTGAATTATTAGTTTGAATTGGTTTATTATTGATTGATTTTACTCTCTTTTCTTATTCGGGCAATCAATGACGAAGAATTAGTGGTCTTCGGTCATTGTAGGCAGATTTGTGGGTGCATAGTAAATGCTTACCGCCTTTCGCGCGCCAAATTATCTGACCGCTCTGGCGCTCTGTTCCATGTTAGAAGTTAGAACTCAGAACTCAGAACTCAGTAACTCCAAGAATGCCTTCTACGTCTCTGGATCATCTGCAAACAACACGTGTAAAACGGGCTGACGTGTGTTATTCTGATTGGCTCATGTAAGCCTGTTTTACACGTACTATTTGTAGCATATCCGGTGGCGTTTACGGAATTCTTATTTTGCGTCTTTGCTGGATTCTTGTTCCAGAAAAGACAAAAAGGAGTCGCTAGTCGGTCCCGAAGATAGCTTTCGCTGTTTTTAAATTGTACAGGTTGGAGTGTCAACAGCCAACGGGCCCTCGAGAAGTTGTAATTCATATTTTACTGTGATATGATTTTAGATGAAAAAATTTTAGAAGTTTACTTTTTAAAATAAAATTAATATATAGATTAAAAAAATATTGTAGATTTAGAATGCCACGTCACATTTATATATATTGTTATGTGATATACACATGTCATTCAATATATTCAAATATTACATAACATCTATATTAATTGTCATGTGGAATATACATGTCATTGAATATATTTTTAATGCTATTAAATACATTATATTGTTATGTAATGGATTGGCACATGTATTATCAAATACATATGACAATTCATATATTTAATCGCGTCGTGGGGGTTTAAATATCACATTGTCCTTGATACATTTAAAAAATTATAAATAATTTTAAACCCAAAAATAAGAAGTATCAAAAGCTGACTATAGTTTGGATGTTTTTAGTGCTTTTTTCAAAATACAAAAGTCACAAACTCACAATATAAAGCATACACAACAAAAGCAAAATCATGTTTTTTCTTGAAAGTTTAAAGTATTGATACACTAATAGGACATAATAAGAAAGACTGGGCTTTAAAATAATGTGCTTTTATTTTTTTAGTTTTATTTTAAACATGTTCAGGGGTAGATATAAGGCCTGACTACCTCTTGAAACAAGTCTCACCCCAAAACTTCCTGTATTTCATATCAATGGGAAACTGATACAAATTAGTTAATACGGGCTGATACACTACATAAATTCGACCATTATTTTTTCTTACTTTTTAAAAATCTATCCAAACAACACCTTACTTCATTGATACTATTACTAACGGTCAAAATTGATAGTCTGAACCGTCAAACAAATTTTCCCATAGCCTTAGGGATTAGTTAGCACTACTGTTTTCAAAATCGGACTGGACTGGAAAAGCTGGAAATCGGTCATCTGATAGATTCCATTTTCCTTCAAAACCGCTTTTTCTCTAAAAAATGTTGATTTTGATTAGCAAACCACTGAATCGGTTGGTTAACCGTTTGAATGGTTTAAACCGTTTTTCATTTTTTTGTCAGAACCAATCGGCTATTCAAAACGAATAATCAGACTGTTCGAACCGATAAATGGACCCTTGACCAATTTGGTCACCGATTCGTTTTTAAAAATCATGATTAACACCTCACATTTTCTACAATAATATCGTAACCCTACACCGAATCAATTTGATTTGTTGCCATGACTCGAATCGGATGAAATGACTTTTTGGTGGGGCCATTACAGTAAATTTGATACCATGATTTTCTGATTTAGTCGTGCGCTACAGCAAAAGTTAGAGTTGGATTCATCGTGGGTTTAGCGCGGCTGGAGAGAGCCTTATTGACAGCGTAAACTGTCGAACGAAAACAGCCAACGACAATATGTATCAGATCAGGACAGGCACTGCATGCCGTACAGTACGAATTGACCCAGCGTAAAAAATTTGACAATGGATGCTTCTAGGAGTCCGAATCTCCTGCCCACACAAGTTTTGCCCATATCTATCCACGTAACATAGCAGCCACATATGAAAAAAATCTCATCTTCTTTTCCAATTCAGGGGTAGTGTATTGTGGATAAACGAATTTTCAAGTTATAAGGATTTGTAGAACTAAAAAAATAAAATAAAATAAAATAATTTTTTTGATAAAAATATAAAATAATAGATACAATAGTTGGATTTAAGATAGTGGCAATTTTTTTTTTTTAAATTGAGACAGCCAAATACCCACCCCAAGAATCAACTTCGTCAATTCAGGACTCGAGTAATATATCATCTAACCACGTTCCATGTGATTATCATATGATTTGACAAGCGTAAAATAATTTAGAATTTTAGGGTAGGTGTTTGTTATTGATTGATTATTTAGGGTAGATAAAAAATGGATATGTGTATAAGTAATAAGAACTGATTAAACACCAATAATTTGATAGTATACAATCTTAAATAGAACGGATTGATAAAAATAGGATTTATGTAATCAATTCATATAATTGGGATTATGGCTTAAAAGTATCGATAATTTAAATTATGCATGTTTTTATGAAAACACTTTTAAATAGGTGTATCATAAATCTTGCCATACGGTATGATACATTCGATATGAGGTGTATTATATTGATACTTTAAATTTTGGTTGAAACAAGGCATGGATGATGATCTATAAATTATTTTTAAAATTTAGTATAATTGTAGAGACATCCCATGAAAAAAATAGTAATACCCCTTGAGCATAAGTTCATATCATTTACCAGTTAGCATTCCTTTATAGTCTGCAATAATTTAGGCTTTGTTTGTTTCTGTGTAAAATGAAAGTAAAATTTTTCATATTGACATATTTCAGCTATTATTTCCAATGCAATTTATGTTTTCCAGACCTTTTAAGTTGTTTTTTATGTAAAAGGCCTGGAAATAATCTTTTCATGATTAAAAAAATTGTAAATGATTCAAATATTTCGGCCTGAATAAAAAAAAATCCATCCATTTATTTTGGAGAAGAATCCCATCATTTTACATATGTGATTCTCTCTTTATTTCTTTCAAAGCAGAAAGCATCTACCAAAGAATTGTTTATGTATCCCTTTGTATTCCTCTATGACCCATGAAAAGACATATCCTAATTCCTACCTTGTCTAGTTATTTTCTTGCATCCCAGTCTCTCACCATTTTCGTCCACAAATATGCTCCCAATCAGCATTCCACAAAGAAAGAAGGTTTTTCTATTTTTTTTCTTCTATTTTCCTTTTTCTAATAGACTTTTGTGGCTACCAGTCCTTTTACAAAAATGCATCATGGGTGAAGAAAGACTTCATGGAAATAACAATTAAGTATGATTGCATACAAAGTGGACCATGTGATGTGACTGTAATTTACTAGAATAAGAATCGTATTTCAACAATCTAATAAAACCCAAACCCTTCCTATGTATTAAATTAATACCAAGCTCTAGTCTCAAGTTTTTCTAAGGGTTGAGAGTTCTTGTGCAAATGGAATGGTTGCATGGGTAACCATAGGAGTGGCTATGAGTCGAGCTATTTATGAGCTGTTTGAGCTTGGCTTAGTTCGGTTTTGATCGAGATTCGAGCCGAGTTCAAGCCCAATTTACAGGCTTGATTAACAAACGAGTCAAAGTCGAGCCTAATAGAGCTCGGCTATATAAAATAAAATTATAGAAAATAATATATATAATAAAAATATTATAATTCTTAATTTTTTTAAATATCAAATAAAAAATATTTTTATATATAACTTTTTATAAATTTTTTTTTTGAAATCGAGCTCGAGCCAAGCCGAGCTTGAGCTTATGAGTAAGCTATTGAACAAATTTTTGACTCGAGCTTATGAGTTTTTTACTCGAGCCTCGTACTATTCAGCTCGGCTTGCTCGAATCCACCCCTAGGTAACCATAACAACATTGTTCTTAAATGTTATTGTGGACTAAATTACATGTCACTTTTTAATTAGATTGGGTTGAAGTAGATGGTGAGTTATCTCCCCGTGTGATGTGACCAACAAGCCCTCATCAACTAGGGGTGTCAATTAGGCTGGATTTGGTCCAAACCGATCCAGTCCAATGTGAGTCCATTATAAATGGACCAAGTACAATCCAATCCAATGAATGTTTTGGACCAATTTGGACCAGTCTGATTCAATGTCTGGACCATCCAATCTGTTCAAATTCATTTTGATTTAGATTGGTTTCAACCCAAACCCAGTCCATTGACACATATATTCTTATCTTATATCAATGAACCAGATATTGGCTTAATCCAACCCAATCCAATATTAATTTGTTACGAACTGACCAGGTCCAATCCAATCTAACAAATAATTTGGACCAGATTGGTCCAATCCAATACGTCTTATTGGTCCATCAAATCCATCCAAATTGATTTTGGACTGGATGGGGTCCAATCCAAAACCGGTCGATTGACACCCTTACCATCAACCATGTGCCCCTCATCAATTAATAGATGGGTCATCCAAGTAAGTGTCAAAAAAAGGAAGCATTGCACATTGCTCGTATAGCTTAAGGAATTCCTTCTTTTATCAACATTGAAAATGTTTGTGCACACATAGTCACTGAAATCACCCACTTTTTTATGACTCCTGAGGATCACTGAAATCAAAATGATTTTGTAGTAACATGAGAATTCTTAGGATACACACCATAGAAATCATTCAAGTTGGCCAATTGGCTATTGGGTTCAATCCATCTTCTTTGTTTCCGTAGGGATGCAAACAGATTGGCAAATCGGGGTAGTTAAGGATATCAAATATTCAAATCTGATTACATCCGATTTAACTGCCCATAGGTTTGTAAAATTTAACAACTTATTAAAAAATATAAGCATTTTTTTAATTATTTTTATCATATATATACATGTCTTTTTTATAAGAAACACAATTAATATAAAAAACAAATTACAAAAATGTGATATTAAATAAATAAATAGATAAATAAATAAATAATACACATATAGGATTCGATTTTTAAACAAACCCTATTTTTTAACCAATTTAATTCGAAAATCTGATAGAAATGCCACACTGGCAAAGAAATGGGGACCTATTAAGCTATTTTTTTTTAATTGTAGCATATTATTTTGCAAAACATCCCTTTTCTTGAAACCAGGAAACATAGCTTTGGAAAAAAGGGTACATTATAAAAATCAATTAAATGAAAAGGCAAAGAGAGTGTTTTTTGAAGGAGTTATAACCAATATCTAGAGATTCAGATTAGGCATTGACTCGAAAAAGGGAGAGGTTCAATCAAGTTCAAAATGGAGGTCAAATTGTTATGAAATAATATATATTAATATAAATGTTAATATGCAATATGCATAGTTATATAACATATACATCACTATAATGCAGATATGCACAAAATATATAATCACGTTCTGCTATAACATATATTATTTTATTGTAGTTTTAATTTTACATATAAAAAATTAGGATTTAAGGCCAAAAAAAGTTATTTTGGCAAAAATAGCAGACAAAGGCCAGACTGTCATCACATAAAGTCGCCCAAAGTCAAAAAAAAAAAAATCATCCTACTCGAACAATTGAATGCAAAGTTATGGATGACCTTCAAAAATTTGCAGTTACATTTAAAAAATAAAAAAAAATAGTTAATTTTTTAAACTAAAACCGGTTCACCAATTATCTAATTGGACCAGTCAGGTCAATGGTTTTGGTCGATTTTTAACGCATTTCAGTTTTGGGGCATAACTTGCCAAGGCCTCAACCGATCTGATCAACCGGTTTTCTAAACATTGGTTAAATAAATAAATAAATAAAACTAGAAGGAGACCATGAATTATATTTCCAATAGCATCTCAGTAGTTAATATATTGTACACTTAATGGGTTTTAGTCAGTTTAATTTTCAAATGAGCCTCATTTTCCTCACCCAGGTATTCAAGTTTCACTGAAAATATATGAAAAACAGGCAAGCATCCACCCAATTCATTAAAAATGCAATTTCTAGTTTTCTAGCAAGAAAAACAGTAATTTTAAAGAGGGGTATACGATACGGAAAATATACGATATCTAAAAAACTTCTGAACAGTCAACTGGAATCATAGATTGGTAGCCAATCAGGTGTTATTTATCAAAATTCATGGGTGGGTTTTGATTGGTCAAAACTCTTCCCATACCATATCTTTTCCACATCATAGATTTTTCCTTTAAAAAGATATAAGATTGAAGTACATGGACACTCTAAGGGGGCGTTCTTTTTTTGAATTTTGAAAGGGGGGAAAGCTGGTTAATGGGATTGTGATTCCCATTGACCAAGAAACCCATGTTCTTTTTATCAAATTCATGTTAGGGCTAGGGAAAGTTTATTTTCCTAGGTGGGTAAATAACTTTCCCATCTAGGAGAAAAGTTGCCAACACTTGAATGGGACAAAAATATCTCATTTATTAATAGATTTTTATAGCTAAAATGGCCATTGCCTTATTTACATGGGAAATAAAAGAACATGGGTAAGTAAGTCTTTCCTGGGACCCAGATAAATGTATTTACTTGGATAAATAATTTACCGAAAAACGAACAAGGGCTGAATGACACCGTGTGTTAAGTGTTTCTAAAAATATCATCTCTTTATATCACATGTAGATGTTGTGTACATGGATCTTATGTCAAAAGAATTGGGAAATGGTAATTTCCAGGAATTTGAACAAATGGGTCTAGACGCTTAGGCTGTGTTTGGTTGCAGTTCAATTTAATTTGCATTAGTATAAATGCATTAGAATGCAAATGAAAAAAAATACAAATTCTTGTTTAATTTTGTTTTGAATTTTATTTTATTCTACTTCATGTCTTAATTTACTTTATTTGTACTGCAATCAAACAAAATAAGCTAAAATTTAAAACAAAAATAGGTTAGAATTTACACTCAAATAATTTGCATTGCCATGATTTTGCATTAGTGCAAATTTATTTGCATTGCAACTAAACACAACCAAATGAAAAATGGAACAACACAAACTGAACTACTAAGACTCATTTTAGAAGGAGTATAAATACAAATATGTACAGTATAAATATATAAAAAAATACAAAATACAAGATTTTGCACTCTACATGTAATTAGGGGTGTAAATGGATCGAATTCAAATCGGATCAGGCAATATCCGAATTTGAATCAAACTAAAAAATCCGATATCCGAATTTGATTCAATATCCGATGGATATTGAAAATTAATATCCAAATTTGAATTCGACTAAATATTTGAATATTCGATTTGATTCGAATTTGATTAATTAATTATTTTAGATAATTAATAAATATATAAAATAAATATTTTATTAATATAAAGTATATAAATATATAAATTATTTATATAACTTAATTATTATATATAAATTATATAAAATATTTATATATTATATATAAGAATTAAATAATTGGTCGAATTCGGATATTTATCTAATCGAATAAGGTCATGTCTGAATTCAAATCCGATTAACTATTCGATAAAAATAGAATATCCAAATTTGACCGATTAGATATTCAAATTATCCAAATTCAATTCAATTATATCGAATATTAAATTTAAAATCCAATTTTCAAATACCATTAACACCCCTAAATTATACTCTTTTCAAATACCATTAACACCCCTAAATCGGATTTTCAAATACCATTCAATTCAAAGAGAGCCTTAATTCCATGTGTGAAAAGTAAAGCTGGCTTTACATGTATAGGTGAAATCTGCTCACGAGAACTCTGCGAACTCTGCCCCTATCCACAAGACACTACCCCCAGTGAATTGTTCTCCATGGGTGACTGCAATAAACGTGGGTAGGGTTGTCGTGGGCAGGAGATTCGGACTCGTCACTGACACCTCTGTTTCTTCACGAGCGTTGGGTGGCATTAAATCCGACTCGGCCGTGCAAATTAGTGAATTATGGAGCCACTGATTGGTCTCTGATGATCACAAATGTCTCTGTAGAGACACTGATGCGACAGTGAAGTGCCCCATGGCCATGTGGAGACTGAAGAGGTACGGGAGACAGCACAGGACAGGACGGGACAACTCAAAGTTTGGATGATGGCCTTTTGTGGTAGATGCATTCAATTTGATTTTATCACTACTCAATTAATTGCAACTGCTCCACTTCTATCTGCCTATCTTATGGCATTCAACCATCCCTTGATTTGTAGCCCTCGAAGAATTTACTCGTGCATGGTGTTCTATTTATGATAACTAGTTACAGCTCCCAAGGTATATGAGAAAATGATACAAATTATATCACTATATGTAAATTATGCTTAATTTTGTGTAAAAAATCAATTACTTATATTATCATAATATAAAGTCCATATTTATTTATATAAATCATAAAATTAAATTTGATTATATAATGTTAATTTTATATTTATATTATTTAATTATACATTAATATAATATGTACCTTTAAATTAGTTATTAATAAATAAAACGATGTTTAATGTGTTCAATTATGGCGGAAAAATAAAATTTTTGTCTTATAAAAAAATTGACACCTCTCATGAATACCCCCAACCAACACTTGAATTGATTCAAAACAAATTTTTAAGACAGCTGTTGGAATATTCATGGAATGGTTACCAGTAAGGTTACAAGAATGTGCTTACTAGATTTCTACTCACTTGGACATAATATGATAATATTACAAGTATATCAATGGAAGAAATAGTTTTTTTATTATTGTGAAAGAGAAAACAAGTATTATGTAAAGGTATTTATGTAATATACTTGATTGGTTTGTTTTAGATAGAGTTGTTCATGGGTTGGGTTGGATCGGTTTATTGATGTTTTTTCAACTGACCCGATATTGTTAGTTTACCTAGAAATGAAACTGAAACCGATCCAATACTAAGTAAAACCGACTTAATCGGTTTGAGTTGGTTTGGGTCGGTTTTGTGAATGATTCTTTCGGTGTGAACGGTAAAGGATTCAAGTCTAAGAAGTGAAGGCTGGATGCCTGGAAATTAAAAATGATTTGATGGATTAAAGTTGAAGTTTTATATATCAGAAATTTTATATATAATATATATATTTCCGAAATAAAGATGAAATATATATATATATATATCTAAATCGGTTCGATTTCAGTTTTCATTTGTGAAAACCAAAACCAAACTGAACCATTGGTTTATGTTTTTTTGTAACCCGAAATCGACCGATGCTAAAGAAAAACCGGCCAACTTGAATTGGACCAGACCGGGTTGGTCGGTTTGGGTCATGTTATGAACAGCCCTAGTTTCAGATCTATTAGGTCTGCCCTGACCCATTGACAATCCTATAGATTAGAAAAATTCGAGATTATACTACTCTGGTACTCCCTACTGAATTGATGGACAAAATTGTCCTCGGGATGCAACTAATTGCAATATATCTAGGCTAAAAAAAAAAAGGAAGAAAGAAAGAAAATTGCCTCATGAAATACACTCCTGCCTTATAAGAGCAGCTCAAGATGCAAAATTATGACCTTTTAGCTTGCTCTACTTCTTTGGACAAATTTCAATCACAATATTGTTTTTGTTTTTTGTTTGTTTTTTGAAATTGCTAAATCAGCGAAAATCTATAATGCCCAAAAGGACATGGTACCAGAAGAGTTTTGACTAGTCAAAACCTACCCATGAATTTTTTACCCGATTGGTGGTCACAAATTTTTTTTGATACCATGTCTTTCCCATATCATTATTTTTTAAACCATCAAAATAATGACGTAGAATTTAAATAATCCCAGGAACATGATGCTAATTAACCGAGAGGAAAACATATTCTTTAACCAGAAATTCAATAACACATTGTTGGTTTTAGTTTTGGAAAAACACACAATACGGTTGGTTTTGGAACTTGCAACAAGAAAAGCCTGGAATGAGGAAACAACGAAGTAAATTTCAAACTTTTGTGCAGCAGGGTATCAGCAGCTGCCGAGCTTCCTTTGTTGGAAATGTGTTTTCTTTGTTTCTAGTAGCTCAATGCACAGAAGAGAGAGAGAGAGAGTAAACTGAAAAAAAGATTGAGATTTATGTTTTGGAGTCTGAGCTTTTCTTCTCTTTTACTCTTTCTCTCGGATGCGTCGTTATCGCAACAGGTAGTTAACGCATACAAAAGTTAAAACAAGCAGATATAGTGACACCGTGACAGAGACAGAGAGATAAGTTCTGAGATCTCACCTCGGATCAATCCTTTAATTGCAGAGAGATCAACGTGAGCAGGATCCTCAGGATCCACGCCGCATTTCACCTTGTCCGGCAATTTATCAAAGAAGTCGCATCTCAGCGCAGTCGCCACCGAGTTCAGGTGACTCACCGTCCACCTGTTCTCTGGATTTGACCCTTCCATCAATGGAGTCTCTAAATCAGCCTCATCTTCCATTCTCTTCATTCTCTCTCTGATAGACAGCCACTGGACAGTGATCTGAGTTTGGGGGGCATCCTGTGTCAAATCAACCACCAATGTACATTTTTAATGTTTGAGAATGGAATGGATTGAAGTATCGAACATTTGTTGAATTTGGAAAAGGCCCTCTACAGGCCCATACCGACAGCCCACTGCAATGGAAAATCTACAAATCGGGTACTGAAGTTGCACCCTAAACGACCGTTTTTCCTAAGCCATTAAAGCATCACCGGTGTCTCCTAATTGGATTGGGCCCCCAGTTTTTAATGGTTTGATCAGGTTAAGAGACTCATCCACCTGAACCACTTAACTCTTCACCCAACTTTTGTGCTGCTACCTGCTAGTCGAGTTTCCCCATTTTGAAGAATTTCGATTATGTTGGGCTTTGACAAAATTTCAACTCAATTGATATCGCAGTTAAAGAGTATGAAAGAGGGTGTCGATTTTTTTTTTCTGGATTAAAATATCCTTATTTTTTTAAGTTAGTCTCTTTTTAATTGTGAGGAGTGGAAATGTAATTTGTATTACTGTTTTTCGTCTCATTTAATTCCCTCTCATTAAATCTTGTGTGTAAGATATTAATTTCTATTCTTTCTCATTAAATTTTATATTTAAGTAATTCTTTCTCACTAAGAAATTTTGTTATCTTTTAAGATAAATTATTATTTAATATTTTTTTATAATATGAAACTCATGTTTTTAAAGCCGACCCAAAACTGAAATTGTTCTTTCTATCTAGGTGGCAGGTAAGCAATTCAACCATCTAGGTCAAATAAAAACTTAAAAATAGTAATAAATACAAAAAAATTGTAGAAAATTAGGCACATCTATGATATTTGATATTTATCACATTAAAAAAAAAATAAGTGTGATAGGTTTTGAAAATGAATACACAATTTAAAACTAACCAAAAAATGAAATTGTTTCATGTTTAGTGGTAGGCCACCTGTTCAACTTAGGGTCATATGTTTCAACCTTTGATGTTGTAATTAAATAATAAAATAAAAAAAAGATAAAAATACAAAAAATTGAAAAGATACATAAATTTGACAAAAAAAAACATTTGGACACATTCTATATCCATCATATTAAACAAAAAATGTGATAAATAAGAATTATTTTTATACACATAAATATAATGGATTATTAAAAAAAATTGGACACGTTATTACTATTATTATCATCATCACCTACATTTTCCGTGTGCAAAACATATGCACATTTGCTAGTTTTTATTAAAACAAAACAAAAAAAAAGGACATAATCCTAAAGAACTTGCAAAATGTGGATTGTCTGATTGAGACCACCCAATTGAATCCCCTCATCCCATGACCATGAGGCTCATGTGTCAATTGTTCACCACCACCTTTTATTAATATACTAGAAGAGACCCGTGTACATGGTGAGGTTAAGAAGATGCCCATGTTAAATCCAATTTCTTGATTGAATTGGTTGCAGGTGAGCTTAAATAGGCCCACTTTTAATTCTTATTTTTTAAATTAAAAAAAAACCACAAAATTTTACATGGATTGAGAAACAATACGAGGAATCTGATGTGGACAAATGGGTTTTAAGTATATAGATTCTTTTATAAGGAGCTATTTGTTGACGGTTTAAGTTGTTGAACTGGATTATTTATTGTTTTGTCTTTTAGTGTATAAAATAATAATTAAATAATAAAGTATTAAATGATAAGAATAATTGAAATAAATAATAAAATGTTCAACAGCAGTAATCTACTCAACTCAGCTTCAGCCATAGCCATTAATAAGCCCACAACCTCCTTAGAAACGAAGAAATAAGTTTTTTCGTTCAATCACTAGGGGTGTTTGACAACATGGTTGCTTTTGTTGTTGAAAATAAAAACAACTGCATATCAGCAAAAGCAATGTAGTTTTGCTGATGTGGCAATTGTTTCTGTTTTCAAAATCAAAACCAACCCTGTTGTCAAAGACAACTAACCAGAGACTTTACCAGCAAACTAGCTAAATGCCTTCGTTTGTAGTTGTACAGTTGTGCTTGAAACTATTGAACTATGCTGATGACCCAGTGGTTGAGATGGTCAATCAACACCCCTCCTAGAAAGGAGGCATAGGATCAAACCCATACAACTGTAGGCTCTTCGTGGTAAGGTTAATGGACCTCACATGCACTCTGCTTTGTCCCCACCCCCTGGCTCTCCCTGTAAATGAGGAATGGTTGAGAAGTCCAAATTGAAAAAAAAAAAAAAAGAACTTGGATATTATAGGTTCACAGTCAATGATATTTAGTCAATAGTGGCCCTGCAGATAATTAATGGCCCTACAGACAAATAGTGGACACTGTTTAGTTAATAGTGGTCCTGCAGAGTACAGATAAATAGTCCATAGTAGAAGGAAGCTTCTGAAATGTCATTGTAAGCCAGCATTATTTACCTACCTAGCAATATGAGGTCTCCCTATTTATGAATTAAAAGTATTCATCAACTACTACAATATTCCTCCAGATAGCTCTATTGTAAGGATGTATTCAAGTTTTTTAGGTCATTTTTTCCACACCATTTCATATTATCTCCTATCACTAGAGATGCATTCACCTTGGTTACCATTTTTATTCAAATTTTTGGAAGACTAGAACTGAAGTAATATCTTTTTGTTTCTCAAACATATGACTCCTATAACTTCTCATGTTCTGTGTAAACTATAATCATCAAAACCATGGCATGACAAAAAACCATCAGAGTAAAATTGGCTCTACCTTAATGCTCCATCGAACAAAGTGAACTTGGATGTTTCTTCCATGGCGGAAAAAGTCTGAGCATTAACTTTGATGAGAAATTGGGATGCTTTGTGTAAGAATTGAGTAAAAAAGGTCAATCCCTTAGGGAAGGCTTATATGAATATGATGATTAGATATGCCACTGCAGAAAAATGTCTGGGTTTTCTCTATAAATAATCAAAGCGGACCGCTTCCTTCCAAAATTTTAAACCGGTAGATCAGTTGGTTAGGATAGCCTGATCAGATGATGGATGTCATTGGGTAATGGCACATCTGCGAAGTTGTATTAAGTAAAAGAAGTTGAAACATAGATATTCTTTTTGTACAAATGAGGAAGTACAGCATTATATGGCCCATCATCCAGAAAAGCCATTTATAGAATCACAAGGGAGAATTAAGTTCCTAAAAGTGAATGAATAAGTCAGTGTGAAAATTTACAGATATTGAACCAGAACTGGTTTTCTATCTCAAAATTCTGTTTGATACAAGATCTCCAGACTGATTTGAAGTACAGTAATACAGGCAAAGGTGTAAGTAACAAAGAGAAATCAAAGTTACGTTTGAGAATCTGCTCCTGCTGGTTTTGAGTTTAAAAGTGGTTGAAGAGCCTTGACAACAATTGTCATATTTGGCCTGAAATCTGCTTCATACTGAACACAAAGTGCTGCAACTGCTGCCATCTGATAAACTCAAATATACATGCAAAGTGTAAATTTCTAAGCAAATTAAAGCTAAAGTCATATCTTCTCTATCAGCCACCCACTCAAACTAAAGAGAAAACAGAGAGGACTGCAATAGAACCAAGTTACATTATAATAGATTTAAAGAAAGGCGGAATTCTGTAACCACATTTTGAGTAAAGGACCTTAAAAAAACTGCTTATTGAGAAAAGGGGGCAGAAAGGACCTTAGCAACTGCTTTTGGCGGGTAGTCATTATTTAGTTTAGGATCCACACACTGCTTAACTTTGTCTTCACTCAATCTTGGAGTTGCCTATAGTGTTTTAGACTGCAGTTAGAAATTGCAAACATGAATAGAAGCAACAGTACCTAGAAACCACGGTATCTGGAAAACATACCCAAGTAACAAGGCTCTGTTGTCCTTTTGGCATGGTGTGATCCACTGGCTTTCTCCCTGTTAAAAGCTCTAGAAGAACAACCCCGAAACTGTACACATCACTTTTCAGAGTTAATTGCCCAGTCATTGCATACCTGAACCAAATAAATCATAGATGAAAAGTCACTTAAAGTCATAATTAGAGACCACATAAAAACAAGAGAAGACATCAAGGAAAATGTTGAATCAGCATGCTGACTTGAGAAACCTTAATAAATAATAGTAGCTTTCACATTTTGAGATGAAAACCACATAAAAAATCACTCCGATTGCCTAAAAGTGGAAGCATTTACTTGCTAGTTTCTCAAGCTCTAATTTGTAGGTCGTTATACACTCATCTACCGAATCAATATTTAACCTCTTTTATATCAATTTCCTAGCTTCTATAGGATTTAGGAACACTTCTAACTCATAGTTCTTACCCTATTATCAATTATTTTCTTCATGTGATATGTTATTTGTAACTTGTCTTTTATATGAAACCAAGTTGCAAAGTGTGCAGTTTCAGCTTTTACTGTTGTACACCAATATGCAAGTTGATGTGGTGATCGAGAAAATGAATTACTAAATCCATCAGAAAATTTCAAAAACCCATTCTTGTGCAAAGATAGGGGAATAGTGGATGCTACTTGCTAGGTGACAACAGTAAATTACTCGGGGGCATGATATCCAAAAGTTCCCAGGACTCGAGTTGAATGAAGGCGAGCTGCTGTGTCTGGAGACTGATTGGTCAAATTAAAATCGGCGATTTTGGACATGAAATCATCAAATAGAAGAACATTGCTGGATCTGACATCTCGATGGACTATTGGAGGCTGAACCCTTTCATGAAGATATTCAAGACCTCTAGCTGCACCATAAGCAATTTTCACCCGTTGGTTCCAGCTGAGAACTGGACCAGGTTCAGCCCCCTGAACACCTTTCCTCCCTGTGCCAAAAAATGACTAACCACAGTTCAGTTCCCAAAGCATGAACAGTATCATGTAACACATCATGGATACTATAGTAAGAGTTTCTGTGGAAAGGGAAACTCATAAAGAGTACCATGTAACACATCATGTAAAGAACCCTTAGTTGCAAACTGGTATACCAAGATTCGATTGTTTGCCTCCAAACAGTATCCTAGCAACTCCACAAAATGTTCATGCTTAAGTCGTGAAACAGCTGATAACTGCAGCAACCATAAAAAAATAATTACACCATGATAAGATCTTAAACAGTTTGTCACTCATGAAATGTTCTCTGAAAGTCACCTGAGCTGCAAAATCAGAATCTGGCTCTTGTGAAGCACTGGGATCTAACTTCTTTATTGCAGCAGCTTGACCATTACTTAAGGTTGCATGAAATACCCGACCATAAGACCCCTCTCCGATCAAAGCCTTTGTTCCAAAGTTACCAGTCAATTTGTTCAGCTCATCAAGGGATAAGGCTGGTGTTTCAATGGGTAAAACCTTCTGAGGAGCTCCGCTCCTGACAGCACTTGGTCTTGGTTCTGCACTACCACCTCCTAAAATAAATAGGACAAAATGCATCATATTGTAGTAATCTCTACACAAAATGAAGAAAAATTATTGTAGTTATAAAAAGAAAATGATTAAGAATAAAACATTGTGTTGATCTAATGCAATAAATTTTCTTCAGAAATAAAGTTCAGGTCAAAAGCATAGAATAAAGCTTTTCAAGCAATGCCATCAAGCACTGGATGACATTTGAATATGTATTTAGATGACTGTTACCAGAGAAATTATTGCACGAGGTTCTTCTCCCACTTATCCTTAAAGCTTCAAACCTAGTGATAATGAATTTAATACACAATGCTCCATGTTTATCAAGGCAACATTCTTTGTGCTCCACACATGATAAGAAAGCTAACTGTTGTCAAATAAAACCATATAAGGTAATAGTGCTGGTGAAACCCCTTATATTCCATACTAACAGCAAATTATTACATCTACCATCAGTATCCCTAGATTAAAGAAAGGAAAGAAAAACTAACCTCAAAAACATTTAACATTTTCTACTCAATGGGTTCATGTTTGATGACACTGAAAATGCATAATATGTTGTAAAAGATGTTTCCTTGGTTCCCAGAACATCTTTCTATTTTGCATCTGCCCACCAACATCATTGTAGTTGCAATAGTCAATCCAAGAAATTCCATTTATAGAAAATCTAAGTAGTTATAGACTCAAAACAGGACCATCTGATTAGATTATGCTAACAAAATAGAATAATATCCTGACAAGTCATGGAAGAACCAACAAGGTAAATGCTCAAAAGAAAGAATTAACAACATATTGGCCACTTCAATCGGCATGATGGTGATTTAGTGGGTAGAACAATGTAAGATCCATGAATTCAGAAAATAATCATTATTACCAAGAACATTCTTGTTCTTTTCTTTTCTTGTAAAATAGGTTCATATCTAATTACCAAATGAGAAAAGAGGGTACATATTAGACTGCATAATACAAGGGTTAGTCATATTTTACCATATGAATTCCCTCCCCTGGGCGGAGCAGTATACTGATTAGCAGGCGGGCCATAGTTCTCCTCTTCAGCACCTCCGCAGCACAACATGTTGCAGTCTCAGAGAAAACCAAACCCGGATAGTAAACTCAAAATCCCATCTCGAGCAAATGCTCCCAAATTATTTAATCTGAACGAATTCCCCCAATCTGAAAGGATTCAGCCTATGAAAAAATCACATTGTAAGTCAAAAGCCGTCAATGAATTAAAAATCAAATTTATCAACTCCAACCATTCATGATCATAAATGATATTAAACCGTTCAAACAAAATCTAAACCAGCCGAAAACAAAACAAAACGTTGTAACCAGAGCAGCGACTCCAGCAAATCAGGAAACATAAACTTCTTATGAAATGAAAGATGCGGACAACAACGAACTGCCCAAAATAACAGAATTGATTTATGATCCATTTACAAAGGAAGCAGAAATTTGGAAGTTTATCAGAAAAAAAATGAAAAAAAAAAGCAAAAAGGAGGAGGATGAATGGGAGGTGGTACAGTACCAGACAGATTGGGATCGGATCAGCACGACGAGAAGGGAGAAGAAGAAGAAGAAAGGAAGGAAGGAATCGGTAAGATAGAGATTAAGGAAGGCGAATTTCATGTTTGATAGGAGGAAAAACCGAAAAGAGAGGTGTGTACATTGTTCTCCATTCCTCTCGTTATTGGGAAAAAGAGAGGTCTACACTATTCGCGGGAAAGTCGTTTTGAGTTCTCAACCGCTAACTAACCTTGCCAGCTCAGCATCCCTCCAGCTCACCTGCTCTTAGTCTCTTACGTGTCTCCACGTTTCATGTCCATTGTGTTAGTTCAATTTCTTTCTCGTCCAAAACATTAATCCGTCTATGTTACCGAAAAAGGCATGATACCTACAAAACTGATAACCAACTTACCAAAATTCAATGGAGGTGTCATTGGTCAAAGCCTCAAAGCCTCAAAGGCCTTACCATATCATACCTTTCCGGCATCATAGAAACTAGCTACTGAAGTTGAATAGAAATTTGGTTATATTTGGCCTAGTAAATTTAGCTTTTGACATCAGTTTTGGGGCACAATCTATGGTGTATCAGTTGCACCATGCAGCAAAAGACATGAAACAATGACAAAAGGACATGTTACTTGATGGTGAATTATTAAATGGGAAAATATACTTTGTAAAACATAAATCAATAGACTATATAGCACCTTTAATATAATTGATTGAGATATTAATTTAATTGCAGCCAATATTAATGAATGCACCATATTCGAATTCCAGTTTTGGTTCAGAACAAACTATGTGTTGTTTGATCTTGGTTTGGTTCTTAACCTATCTAATTGACACCCTTATTTTGTAGTTTTTGTTGGAGAGGTCAAAAGGGATTTATATAAATTTATGAGGAAGGAAATGTGAGATTTAATAGAGAAGGGAGATATTACACACATATTGAGCATGCACCTATATGATGATAATGATAGTAATAGTGTATCCAAATATTTCTATAAAAATGTATTTTTGTTTTTTTATTATTAATCAGAGACAAATTGCAAAATTTAGATCTGATTATATAAACACATCATCTAAATATGTGATAATTGGATCGAGTTATGAAGTTCCAAGTATCATTGACAAACCTACCTACTTGGTTAGATTATTCTTTTTGTAATGTTTTATCTTTTTTATGTATATTTTTTTGTTCATTTATCAAAGAAATGTAAGATGTAAATAGAGAGAATTAAATGAAATAAAAAGTAGTAGGTGAATTTACAATTTAAATCTCACAATTGAATATGAACCAAATTCAAACTTGAGTATTTTAGTCAAAAGAAAGTTCTATAATCATATTCATATTTTTAATAGTAGTATAAATATAAAATTATAGATGTGCTCAATTTTTCTATAATTTTTTTTGTATTTCTGTGTATAAAAATAATTTTGATATGTCACACTTACTTCTTGCTTAATACGATAATTATATGATATTATACATGTGCCTGAATGTTCTTTTGAAAAATTTATGTATTTTTATATTTTATTAATGTTTATTGTCTATTTATGACATTAAATGTTAATACATTTGACCCAAAAGTTGAACTATTGATCTCTGTCATACAATAAAACAATTTCATTTTTGGTTAGTTCTAAATTATATATTTAATTTTCATTATCAATAAAAATAATTCTTATTTATTACACTTATTTTTTTTAATTTGGTTAATAAAAATATTATAAATGTGTTTAAATTTTCTACATTTTTGTAATTTTCTAGATTTATTTTTATTTAAAAAATTCCATTACCTAACTATGACTTCATAGGTTGATCAATTTGATTCAAATAGTTGAATTGCTTAGCCACCACTTTGATAAAGAATGGTTTTTTTTTAGCCAGTTAAAATACATGCGTTTGATATTGTTAAAAATATTGATATGAATCTAATTAGTAGCATTTATTAGTGAAAAATAACTTAAATATAGGATTTAATAAGAGAAAATGAGAATTAATACCTTAAGTTATAAGACTTAATGAGATGAGATTAAATAAGGTGGAAAGTAATAATTGAAATTATATTTTCAAACTCTTACAATTAGAGATTGACTAAATAGACAAATATAGACATTTTAATAGCCATTAAAGCTGGCATTAATACTATAATAAAATTACTTTTATACTCTTTCTCAAACAATGAAATAGAGGATAATTTTGGTCCAAAAAAACTTCCACTTGGCATCCACATATATAGTATAGATTTAGTTTAAAGATAAATAGCCACAATGTGTGAGAAATGAGAGGAAGAAGAGCTCTATGAGCATTGAGGTGAGAGGGCTTTTGGCCTCCCACTTATAGATAAAGATTGCCAAAATTTTAAGCTTACAAAAAATTTTACCAAACTACCATTTCTTTACCATATAATGCCATGGTTGCCTTTGGCATCGCTTCAATAGGAACCATCCTAAAATGTGTTATAAATAACATTTATGTCTTAAGAAGGTATGGCTGCAAATGAGTTGGATCTAAGCCAATTCGAATTTGAATTTGATCTTATATCTCTGTTGAATTTGGATATCCGTTTAGCATAATCAAATTGAATCCAGCCATTTGTGCAAAAAAAAAAGCCAAAGGTTAGGATCTTATCCAATCTACCCCTCCCAAGACCGGAATAGTTGGGACCAACATAGGGTAGTAGAATTCTAATAAAATAAATGACAAAGTCAATAGATTGAATTCAAATCTACATTTGAAAGATCCATCTGATTTCTTATTGAATCAAATCTGATATTATATCCGAATCTGAACTTGATCCGATCTATTTGCAGCCTATAAGTTTGATTAGAAAGGGACCTACCCTTAGGATATTTTCCTATATAAAGTGGCTATTTAAACTTGGAACCTGTGTTCGACTTCACGTTACACTTGTCAGTCAGATATTTTGTCACTGCACCAAGCAATGACCCTTCCTAGTGTAGAATACAAGTGCATGAGAGTGCAAATGAAAAGAATGCAAATTTTGGTCCATTCTTGTCACGGGTTTCACTTGACTTTTGCTTTAGATTTTATTTTAGGGTAAAAGTCTTAAACATACCTTCAATTTATTAACTTAAACATACTATAATGTTTTAAAATAGACTTAAATATACCTTGTAAACTGAACCCACAACTTAAACATACCCTCCATCAATAAAAAGTCACATGTGCACTCATAAAAAATTGTATAATCCTATTTCACGCTTTCAGTGACTCTGGATCACCTGCCCATAAGAACTCTGTCCACGTCTACTCACAATACACTACCCCTATGAATTTGGAACATCTCCTCCTGCATAATACCATGTAAGAGGATGAGATGTTCTCTATGTGTGGCTGTGATATTATGTAGGTAGACGTGAACAGGTCATCCGGACTCGCATTCAGCTCAGGCAACTCAGAGTTGTCAAGAGTAGTCCCCGGCCAAAGGAACAAAATGCAAGGCAAAGCAATTCCAAAAAGCAAGGTAAAGGTAATGGTGATGAGTTTTTCTTCAGCACACCTGACGAGAGCCCATATAACTTTGTTAGTTCGTTATCCATGCAAAATGAGGCCATTGAAGAAGCATCTTAGTACAAAACAGAATTTCCACAATTTGCATCACTTTGTGGCAAGACAGAAGTCACATGGTGCATTTTGGTCCGAACTTAGATTTGTTCACTAGATCTTTTTTCTTCTTGTTGTGTTTTGGTTCGAACTTAGATTTGTTCACCAAATTTTTTTCTTCTAATTTTTTATATTTGGATTGTCAGAAGAAAGAGGTGTTTGAGTTAGAGTTAATATTATTTCTTCTAGTTGCTAATTGTTGTTTCACATGTCTCATGCACCCAATTTTCTTCGGTTTATGGTGCACGAAATTAATTAATACAGTTTCAAAGGCAATGCATTTTGGTTCAACATTTAGGCTGCATTTGGAAAAGATGCAAATATGTAGAGTGTAAAACGGTTCATATAAATTGCAAAGTTATGTTAGTTTTTTACATTGACAAATTTACCTTCTTACTAAGTAAACTTTTAGCTGTAATAGATGCAAACACGAATTCCAATAAAACATATGTTTTTTATCAAAAGCCCACTTGAATGCAAATTTACTTCTTTGTTATTGATGTACTTTTACATCTTATTATCAATGTAAATATGCAATGGTCGGTCATTTGTCAATGCAAAATTATAATGTTGTCAAACATGGGTAAAAGTGAACCAGAATGCAAATTTACCCTGAACCGGGATTTACACTCCATTTACATCATTTCCAAACGTAGCCTTAGGCTCAGTTTGGAAGGAGTACAAATGCAAATATGCAGAGTGCAAAATCTTTTATTTTGTATGTACATATTTGCATTTGTATTCCTTCCAAACCGAGCCTTATGTTCAATTGCTTTGGGATGGGAAGCTTGGATCTTAGGTAGACGAAAGAAATTCTTACATAACCAAGGAGAAGCTACTGCTATTTTACTTTGATTTGCCAACTAGCAGTTGTATTTTGACAGAACCCTATATTGTCATGTTTAAATATCCTTTGTTAGATTCGGTCTTTTGGGATGAATCACTAGTTTTTACTCTTTTGGTTTAGCAAGCAAAATAAAATAGTGAACACATAATATTGTCTTTTGTTTGGTTTCTTTTGAAATCAAGAAAGGAAATGAAGGGCAAAAGAGTTGGAAGGAATGTCTAAGATCTCTTGAAAAATTCAGGATATATTTAAGTCAATTAATGAAAATTCAAAGTATATTTAAGCCTTTTACCCTTTATTTTGTTTTATCTACTAATAAAATAAGGAAAATGTTGAAACAAAAATAAATCATATTTTGCACTAAAAAAAGGTTGGGCTGTGTTTGTTTATAGTACAAAATAAATAAGAGAGCAGTTTTGCACTATTAAATTTGTCTTGTGAGAGGTGAAATTATGAAAATCCCACGTTCTCTCTCTACATTTTACACTGTTCACCTTTCTTCTACCTTTGGACTTCAGAAACAAATCAGCGGCTGCAAAGTAAGAATCCAAAAGCGAGAATACCTCCTAATGAATACACTGGGAAGTCTGGGATGACCGGATGAGGTTACTTTGCTGCTGCAGATGTAAAAAAAATAGAATCAAAACATAGGCATTTTTGTAATTTTACCCCTTATCATATCATTAGTTTCACCATTCACGTAGTTGGACTTAAGGCTGTGCTTGGAATCGGTGTAATCAAGAAGGGTGTAAAACTTTACACCATTTCGATTTTGTCTATGTTTGGAAGAAGAGTGTAATCATGATTGACATAAAACTCCACTTTGGTTCAATTTTGCATACATTTGAATGGAGTGGAGTTATATGTCGATAATCGATGTAAAACCTATCAAACGTAAAGTTTTACATTAATTATCGATCTAAATATCACATCGATTTTATCGATGTAAAACTTTACACTATTCACCCATCGCATTTTTCAAAAAGCAATGGTCACTTCTACGGTCCAGTGCACATTTTACACTGATTCCAAATGCAGCCTAAATGTATATTTATGGAAGTTTAAGTATTGAAGTGGCACACTTGAAAGTTTAGGATCTAGTGAGACTACCCCAAAAATATAGGGTACCTATTTGCAATTTACCCAAACTTTTACCAACTTTGGTGCAAAGTTTGTTTTTCACTTATGGAAGCCAAATTTGCTCTCATTTCAAATGCAAGAAGGGTGAAAAACAATTTTATTTTCATTTTCAACACAAAATGCATTCTAACCAAATACATGCAAAACCAAACCAAAGTATAACTTAAATGTATATTTTTGGAAGTTTAAGTATTAAAATGGCAGACTTGAAAGTTTAGGTATTAAAGTGGCAGACTTGAAAGTTTAGGCTCTAGTGAGACTACCCCAAAAGTATAGGGTATCTATTTGCAATTTACCCAAACTTTTACCAACTTCTGGTGCAAAGTTTGTTTTTCACTTCTAAAAGCAAACTTTTCTCTCATTTCAAATGCTAGAAGGGTGAAAAACAATTTTATTTTCATTTTCAGTACAAAATGCATTCTTACCAAATATTTTTGTTTTGTTTTCATTTTCATTTCGATTCTGCATTTGCACTTTTACCAAACGAAGCCATACACTCTCATACTTTTGTACCAAAGCAAATAAATTTGCATCGCAAAAAAACCAAACTTTAAGGTGTACAAAGAGGAATAAACCGTGGGGCATTTTTTGGAACCAAATCGGTACTACCGGTTTTTGGAAAACTGGTAATAAAAGCTGAACCGAAGCTAGTCGGTTAACCGGTTGACCGATTCGGTTAACCATCGGTTTTTCAGTTTTTTAATTTTTACAATATATATTATAAAAATATATATAAAGCATTATATTTTAAATAATAAATAGCATATCATATATTATAAATATATATTTATATATAATGCATATTTATTAATTTATAATATATAAAAAATATAATATACATAAATATATAAAATATATAGAATTATATGTATACTGATCGGTTCGGTTAACCGCTGGTTTTCTATATTGGTTAACCGAAATCCAACCGGTACCTTCGGTTTTTTAAAAACACCAAACTGACTAGTTTGGTTAACCAATTTTTCAGTTCGATTTTGATCGGTTTGGTTTTTCGATTTTTTTGCTCACCCCTAGTTGTCCCCGTTGAAATACAAACAACTCCCCCTAAATTGCAAAATATTCTTTTATTCTATTTACGTTTCAAAAATACTTTTGTATAATAGATATCACCAATTATCATATATAGGATTTGAACATCTAATTTTGGCATCTATTTATGCATAAATAAGATCAAATCTCTAAAAATCAATCTTTTCTTCATAGAAAATGGCTTTTTCCTTTACAATTTTATCTAGACAAAATTTAAATATGCAATTCGCAAAGTATTTTTAAATCAGAGTTAAGACGTTCAGATAAGTATATAGGCGATATCTATGATGCTGGGAAGGAATGATACGGGAAGAACTTTGACCAATCAGAACACTGAAAACCCTTGTGAATTTGTTTCAATCAAAGTAATGGAACCTCGCCACCTACCGTGTAAACAATCGAAAGTTTAAAAAGTTTTAAGTAATTTTAGCTGGTTAATGGAAGTGACTTAGGGGCCGTTTGACAATTGCTGAAATGGCTGAACTGAAAAGTTTATTACTTTGTCATTTAGTGAAAAATCTTTTCTGATGACCGAAGCTGAAATTGGGTAGATTACTATATCCTTTAATATTTTATTATTTAATTATTTTATCCACTAAAATACAAAGCAATAAGTTGTTCAATTCAACAACTTAGGTGTTATCAAACAGCCCCTTAGCCAACTTGACTTAGCTTGTTTCATATGATTTCATCCTAAGGTGTTAACTACTCTATAAAGAGCTGGTTTATATCACATGCTGGTTATAACACATGCTCCTTCTGTAAAAATAAATTGAATTCAGTTTTGGAGATTTACCCATGATTTTTTTTTTTCCATTGGACAATTAGTTTGCTTGCCAAGATGTGCAGATTTCCAAGTAAATTTGCAATGTAACCCTGGGCCTCAACTTCCTGGCTGAGCTCCATTACCATCTAAACAATACATGCTAATATATTGTGGTGTACCATAAAGAGTATAAGTTTGTCTTTTCCCCATCTCTGTGAGTATGAACATCATCATCTTTTCTTTAAGCCATGTTCAACGCAGAGGAAGATATTATGCATCTATGATTATGATCATGTTAGCTCATGGGAGAAAGCAGATTAGAAAGTCAAGCTTCACATCATATGCAGTCTATTCCCTTGCTCGCAGCACATTGTATGTTCAATAAAACATCTAGTTGTGCCCTTAGAAGTACAAAGATTTGTTGCCCTCTATATCCTTTTAATCTAAAGAAATAGAATCAAGTTACCATTCTGATACATGATTGAATGAACTTTAGCCAATGTGTACACCTGATACCTATCATCATCATCTTAAATATTAAATCCCAATTGATCATAAACAACGTGCTATACTGCCATATGTAGACCTCTCCCTTACTGATCAAGTTTGCCCATTGGAGTGCACTTCCTGGACTTGAAATTTGCATTTGCGGGAGGCACACAGCGGCACACTGAATTGGCCATGACCCACCATTGGTGAAGAAGAGCAAAGCATATTTAACTGTGGATTCAAGCTCCCTGATAATCAAGTTTGCCCTTAGACAGCGGCCATCGCAGCCTTGCAATCCTTTACTTGGGAGATAATCAAATATTCAAATTCATTGGACAGGTGAATTTCAATGGCAGAAATATATGGGCATATTGAAGTCAAGGGTAAAACCACAAAAGCATGGTTGACTGACATATCCAAGCCATTGGCTATTAGATCACATTGACAATATGAAGTTGCTTTTGTACAAAAAACTTGAGAATGCCATCCTTAAGATTTCATCCTTGATGAAAACTCCATATTCCATTCTCTATTCTATTTAGACTGGAAATTAACCTGTAGAATATACATGTTATATTTCTAAAACAGTGGACTTATGTAGAGGCTGCAATATTTTCCTTTTGCCTTCATATCTGTAACCATTTTTATCTTCTCCTTGTTTTCCTTTTCCTGTTCCTCCATCTCAGGAAGTCCCTCAGTGCCTAAATGTCAGATCAGGGTGGTCTGAGAGTGCTCTTAGGGGCACTTATCCAGGGACTACCAGCAATGGCAAACCTCCACAATGCACTAACATGCTCAGGTGCAGCATATTCAATACCAACACGAGGACCAATCAGTATGTTCTCTGGTTCGGGTCCATCTAAAACTTCTAAACCGCCTGGCCAAGCATAGTTGTCAGAAACTTTTAATCCTGTCCAAAGTAGCAGACAAAAAAAGCATGGGAATATTACCTGGAGTGTACAAGGGATGACTTGACCATTCTGTTGAAATTCCCAATGCTTGACCAACCTAGAAATGGAGTTGAGGTCATAAGCAAGTTAGGTTTATTGCCTTAACACAAGGAACTGAAAGGTACATATCAGATGGTAAAAATTCTTGCGCCTCTAGAGAGAATGACCAAGGTTATGTGGACCTTCATTCCAAGGAAAATATTAGAAAACCCATGCAATCAAGGTACAGTGTGTAAATAGACCATTATGATGGCGTGAAACAGGGGGGAAATCATATAAAGGAGGTTGAAGCAACAAAAGATATGAACCACTGTTTTGCAATCTAAGCCCATGAATTGGGCTGCTATTTATCTGGGAGGAACTAATAACCTCAATTGGTTGGCGCTTCTAATTGCGACTGTTGCATCATATGCTCAGTTCTAGACTGCCAACTCAGAGAAAGCAATTAAATTCACAATGCACTTATACAAAGCAGCCAGGCCATTACAAGTGACCCTTTTGCTTGTACCAAAACTAAAATATTTTCTTTTTGAAGTATAGAGAGGTAATTCTTTTTTTCTTCGACAAATAGTATAGAGAGGTAGTTGTAGGCACAAAATCTGTAACTAGCAATTTTAAACCTATAAGCAGTGTTGGTAATATTGAGCAAACAACATGCAGGGAAATGCCTTCACTATTTTGAAAAAAGCAGAAAGGCGAAAAAAGGATGCATATCTTTCTACAAATTAGAGACTGCAAAAGTGAATAAGCAGATTCCATATGTTATGAGGAGAATGACAAGCTTTGGTAACCAAATCCACTCAGAACCACATAAAAGAAATCCTAAAAAAGTCTGCATATTCTTCTTTGAAAAGGAAATATTATATCAGAGGCCAATGTGGCAAGGAATAAAACGATTAGCTTCCAAAACCAACTCCTCTCAAAGTCAAACCACATAAGTGGAATTCTATCCTAGCCATGCTAAATAAATTACCCGTAGAAAGTTTCAGCAATATTTTGCAAATGCATTTTTTTTTTATTTTTTATATGTAGCTGTTGGCATGTCCTTCATTGAAGCTTCTCTCAAAGATTTAAAGAACTAAAGTTGATTAAGGGTATCACTGCATTTTAGGAGTTTATTCTTAGTTGTTTACAACAAGGAGTTTAGCAATACTAATTAACATAACGTACAGGTATGGCATTTATTATTGTGGTTACACCAGGCTGAGAACAAGGTTTAAAATTTTGATACGATATGCCCGATACAGGGCGTATCGTATCGTATCTTTTAAAAACCGATACAGAATATGCATGGAAATCGGACGTTTCGTCTTTTTTCATGCGTATCGGACCGTATCGAGGGCATATTGGGGGTGTATCGGGGGCGTATCGGAGGTGTATCAGGGCATATTGGTAGCGCATGACGAAAAAGATACGGCCAAAAACTAAAAAAAATTACAGGGGGAAAGCAAGCATCTTTTCCCTGAAATAAGCCTTCTTTCACCCCCAAATGATTCTAAAACTCCAAACTTCATTCCTAGAGTGCTAGATTTGCAAAATTTTGCAAGAAACAAGTGTGAATAGTTAATTTTTTTTAAAGATTTTTCAAATTTTGAAAAAATACGACAAAATAGGTAAATTTTTTCAATCTTTTATAATATCTTGTGATTTCTTTTTTTTCTTGAATGTTTAAATTTATGTTGATCTACATTTCTTACATTCAAAATCACGATTTTTTGTGCCATCAATAGATTTATGAAAATTTCATGAAAATATTTGGGGAAAATATAAATTAACAAAAAATTTGAAAATGTAAGTTTTTTCTCTGCCTATAAAGACTGAATATGTTTTAGATCTATGGGTTTATCTATCATATCCATAGAGCAATTGAAATTTCTTCTTTAACATTCTTTTTTTTTATTTTTTGTATTTTTAGAATTAAAAAAACAAATAATAATTAATTATATTTTATCATTTGATCATAACAATTGAAAATGATCTATCATATCCATAGACCAATTGAAATTTCTTCTTTAATAATTATTTTTTTATTTTTTTAGAATTAAAAAATAATAATTAATTAATTATATTTTATCATTTGATCACAATGATTGAATATATTATAATTCTATGGATGATCTATCATATCCACAATTGAAATTTCTTCTTTAATAACTATTTTTTGAATATATTATATAATGTTTATTTATTTCTTATAATTTTTGGAAATAAATAATAAATAATAATTGTTTAAACAATAAATAATTATTAATTATATTTTCACATAGAAGTTGTGCCGATGCATGTTTTATGGTTGGATAGGAGAGTTTGGTTTTTCTCATCCATAAAACATTAAAACTTAAGAATTATAATTTATAAATTATAGTTAAGCATAAGATTTTTAATGAAATTATAATTAGCTATAATATATTTCTTCATAAAACCATAAAATATATTAATTTAATGTATATACACCTCATTGAGGTCTTATATTTAGTGTTGTTGATGTATTTTTATGATTTATTAAAGTATTTATAGTGTTTCCAAGCGTATCTATGCGTATCTTAGTTTTTCTCCAATACGCATGTGTATCCCGATATGTATCTTAAAATTGTCTTTCCGATATACTTGGTGTTTCCGATACTTTGAACGTTGGCTGAGAAGATCTAGAAAGAGCTGTATGAGGGAACACCATGAAACTGGATTAAAGTAGTCAGGAATAGTTGAAGACTTGCAGTTTAATGATGGAAATGGTTTTTGTCTCTTTGATGGGGTGGAATGACAAACAGGATAAGTGTAACCAACTCTATATAGTTGTATCAAGACTGTCGATTCAGATGACTAGTATAGTCCTACATTGTAAGAGTCAATTCCATAATCTAAAGGAATTTGTTTCAGTCAATTCTGTAGCTTCAGATTTCACATTGTACTATTTGGATATCTCCCCTTTCCCTAGAATGAAGATTAATCTCTTCAGAGAAATGGCACAGATCAGAACTTCATCCGTTAACTCTTGCAGCAAACTTTCTAAATTCAGCACTTAAATAGAACAAGAAATAATGGGTCAGATATCAAAACTGACCTTCCCTGGCCCAGTGAGAAGAACAGGTTTATCAGTCTTCTGTCCTCGTCTCTGCTGAATCGTATCTAACCCTGTTGTTATGCATAAAGAGATCAGAAAAGACACATTTCACATAAAAGGCTAGCATCTAACCTAAACTATTAACCAACTGCCAGGCCCCAACAGAGTGGAAACCCCAATTAACTAACAATGAAAACCAAGGAAAAAGCAGGTTCTCCTGTGAGCTATGTGGAAAAAAATAGAAATAATATAAACTTCCAGAAGATCGTACTAAAATGCACATACCATAGAGCATGCTCAGAGAATGTTCACTGAATTCATAAGGGTTAAACATAATCTCAGTCATCCTCCAGAGCGCAAAAAAGGACAAAAAATAGAGTTGTAATGCTTTGATGGAAACCAGCAACAAATAGTTGTTTATAAATCTCAGTCACCAGAGGGGAGAAAGAACCAAAAGAATACACTAACCATGTTTGGTTTATAAGTTTTCAAAAAAAAAATTACAAAAGATTAAAATACCCACCATGTGCCTTGCATGTGGAGTTTAACAAACAGTTGTTTATAAAAGGGCTCATCAGACAAGATCCTAGAATCTTTAAATTAGCAGATATTAGCTAAAACCATAACTTAATGGCTGTAGGCTGCAATTATGAATAAAAAAAGGAAGAATGCATTATTGTTCTCCATAGTCCATATGCAATAGAAGATATCCCCTAAGAATTTTTCTGTCAGAGACTGTATGGAGTTGTTAGAATATCAAGCTATGGTAGTGATTACCATGGATGATATCCCAAGTGCATGGCTAAGTTGCAAACAATAAACTTATTTTGTTGTTAAAAGGGGTCCTCTTTTTTCTTACAATAAGGCAAAGAAACGATGAGAGGATGAGATATTACCGCTTACAGGAGCGCAAGATCGTATTAACACCGCAGCGCCTACTCCTTCCTTGTCTGCTACAACATTAAGCATTGTATGGAGACCATAGCAAAGATAAACATAGGCATGCCCTCCTGGTCCAAACTAAACCCAGACGACTAAGATATAACCAAAGCTTCATGTATGTGTAGCTATAATCAAATTAATGAAATTAGCCATTAAAAAGCAGCACTACATCGTTGCAGAAAATTAGAATGCAACACTTAATAGAGAAGGAAACCAGAAACAAAAAGGAGGAAGTTAGCTTACAACTGGAGCTGTTCTTGCTGTAATACCGAATCGGCCGTGACAAGCCGTGTCATTTGGTCTATAAGCCTCCACCTGTCAACAGTCATTCGGTCTTCAAGATCTATGATCATTCAATTTTTCATCCCTGCAATCAATTCTAACTAGGGTTTCTCGATTTTGCTAGTACCTGGAAATAAAAAAATATATATTATTTCTTTTACCTCCGTAATCTGAAGAACGACGTCATCTCGCCGGAGGAACTTTCCGAGGAGACGGGGCGCGAGGTCTAGGGCGTCGATTTGGAAGAAATCAGGACTCAGGATAGAGGAGCTGCGGAAGGTGAGATGTGAGTTTGCAACTGGGAAATGAAGATTTTTGGGTAGGGGTTGGGCTCTGATCGCCGTGGTGATTTTTGAACGCGTAAGCTTCGGTGCATCGTCTTCGCTCTCCTTCGATCGAGTCGTCTTCTTCGCCCGGATGGTGCGTTTGAACAGTTGAGTTCTCTTCATTTCAACTTCGCAACAAGATTTCGCAGTTGGGGGAGAAGAGCCGGAGGAAGGGACATTGGTGGCTGTTAGACTTTGCGCCTGTGCAGAATTTGGCGGGAATCGCATCAGAGCTATCGATCCGTCTCCTTTTCTGAAGAAACATTAATCGAACCACTTTCGCTACGACATGGTTTTAGCCTTGGGCTGATCGCAGCCTTCGATGGTGCGTTTGAACAATTAAACCATACGGCTCATAAAATAATGAACTTTGAGAGCTGAATCGTCCCATTCTTGTCTCCTTCATTTTTTATTTAGAATAAATTACAAAGACCCCCTCTCGTACGGGGTCACAAAGACCACTATAATTTAACTGACTATATGAAAATTGATTAATGCTATCCTCACTATTTCTTAAAATTGATTAATACTTCTTACCATTAGTGTCCGTTAATAAAAAGACAAAAAAGATTATTTTATCCTTTATTTTTCTTCAAATTTTCAAAATAAAACAAAAAAAAGGAACAATCTTGCTACCCATCTACAACAATTCCAACAATATAGATATGATAATTTGAATCCACCACCTTTCATATATACAAAAATCTTTGGTTACTAACCAAACGAACCCAGAAGCGGTTTTCAAAGCAAGATATTTAATTAAAAAGCTAAAAATGCAAAGATGGAGTAGTGAAGCTCGTCTCCAAACAATTCCGGCGGCAAAACACACAACTTGTCTCTGCATCCTATAGCATCTTCCTTTCCCACCGATGATTGTGAATCAGGGATCGAGATGGGTCTTAAAGGTTTCATTGAAAGAGGCATCGCCTTGATTGTTGTCGGTTGTTCCACCCACCCACTTGACCTCATCAAGGTCCAGATGCATCAGCAAGGTGAAACCCACATCCCAGGTCTAGCCACTCAAACTCCACCCCATGTTTGCTTTCAACACCCCCTCCGTGGTTGTTACTGCTAATGCTGCCTAAACTGCCATCCACACCACCACCACCTCCAGCACTATGCATCGATCCCATTTTTGTTGAGATTAAATCCACCACCACTAGATTAACAGAACCTACCATCCAGAAAAACCCAGAAACGGGGTAGGGTCCATGGTAAGGAACTTATCCTCCAACACATTTTTCTTCTCTCTATATTATAGAACGAAGAGGGGAAGGGGGCAGATGAAGAAGAAGATCATCGCCACTACCGGAAGTTGCAACAACGGCGTCGATCGAGAAATAGACTGAGGAGAGGAGAAGAGGGTGGAGGCAGCGGTGGTGGCGATTTTGTCGAGTGAAAAATAGATAGAAAAGGGGGTCAGGAAGAAGAAGATCATCACCACTGCTGGAAGTTGTAGTGGCAGCGACGACTTTGGTCAATCCAAAAACGGGAGATAGAAAGAGAGAGAGAACAAGCGACTGTTGGACTCCTTTGGTTCCCTCTGTTGCTATTGTTTCTTTTCCATTCTAGAAAGAGAACAGGCGAGAGAGAAGATTGATTCCTATAAGTGATGGATATTGGTGATAGAGAAGGTCTGTTACATCGATGGAGAATAGGGAAAACAATAAAAGAACATAAATAAATAAATAAAATGGAAAATTCCATATTAGTATCATATACTTTGGGTTTAGTGTCACTTTGGTCTCAAACTTTAAAACATGCCAATCCAGACCTAAACTTCCAAAGTGGTATGTAAAATGACACAAATACCCTTTGAGTGTCATCTAATTTTCTTTATCAACCATCCAAATCAGAACCAACTGTCAATTTTTTATCTCTTTTAATTTTTCCCTCTAAAATCAAATCCTCGTCTTCGCAGTCAGTTTCTGCATCTCCTCTCAGCAGTTTCTTCACCTTTGGTCTTCATCCACTGATTTCTTTGGACAATCATCAATCCCTTCTTGGTATGCCAACAAACGGATTTTTTTTTATCCAGCAACATATAATGATTACTAGATTCCAAGAATACAAGTTGATTCACATATGCTCTAACCTTTATAGACTCTAGGTCTCGTTTACTTATTCACATATGCAAAATACGAAGCTCCTATCCCATGGCATATTTGTGTCTAGGAACGGGCAGTTGCGCTTCATACTTTGCTCTGTCAATCTTGTACATGTGGGCAATATCAGGAACCAAGGGATTGTCTAGGTTTGGATCAACTAGCAGAGAGGCGAGAGCAAATTGACAGCAACACCTTAGATATTTTAAGGGAAAGACTCCATTTCTCTTTCAGAATGTCAATACAGATACTCTCATTGTTGTTGGTGTTGGGATGGAAAACTTTGGTGTGGAAAGAAACCTTTGGCGGCATGAATGGGTAATCTAGTGGAAAATGAATTGTTACTAGAAACACACCACCAGCAAAAGGCTTGTCCGATGATTGTTGCTTGCTGGTGGAACATGTCTTCTGCCACAGGACCAGCACTACAAGAAGTGGGAGGATCTTTTTGCAGATCCTTTAGCCCCTTTTGAGTTTGTTTTGAAGCCATCGATGATTATAAAATGTCCAAAGAAAGAAACAAGGTTAACATTAAGTGGAGAGAATTTTAGCACACACTAGGGTTCTTCCCTTTTTCCTGTTTATCAGTGCTTTGTTCTCCTCATGAGGGTTTATATGGAGAGAACAAGTGCATTGCTGCTGCTAGGGTTTATATGGAGAGATCAAGTGGAGTATCCAATAGTTTTCCAGAACTTAAATTAAGAGTTGCTCCAGGAATCCACCTTGATTTCATGAGGGAGGGAGTAGAAATCTACACCAAGTTTGGACATTTGTTTGGAATCTACACCTTTTTTTTTCTTCTCTGCTTTTTCATTTGAATGTTGCAGATGCCCAAAACTTACCTTTGTTTCATCTTCTTGAGGAACAAGATGATGAATAGTGTTTTATTTTCAAGAGTAATTTTAACATTTTCCAAAGTCTAAAGTCACACATGATGTCATGCGATACACATAACTAACGGTAGGTACTAAATTGGCATTTTTTGGAAAATTAGATATTGGATTAGCACGTTTTAAAGTTTGGGGACCAAAGTGACACTAGGCCCAAAATACAATGTATTAATCTAGAACTTTCCCTAAATAAAATGAAGGAGAAGAAGGAAGATAGATATGGCTCGAAAATGAAATCACCCCTATTGCTAGGAGTTGTAGTGGTGGTAATGAGAAAATGGAGAGAATGAGAACATTGAGAGAGGGAGGATGGCTAAGAGAGGGAAGGAGAGAAGAGAAGAGAAAAGAAGGGGAGAGGAGAGGAGAGAGAGAGAGAGAGAGGATGTTACCAATGAAGTTGAAGAATTTTTTTTCCCTTTCTGGCAAGGATCACTGGCGAGAAAGTCAAATTTCTCACTAATTGAGACTTCTCACCAAAGAAAGTCAAATTTTAGTAATTTAACGCCTATTTTCAAATGACTTAATGGCCAAGGGGATATTTATCTCAACATAAAAGTTAAAGGGTGTATTTTGTCACTGACCCTATAGTACAGGAGGTCTTTGTAATTTAACTTTGATTTAATGTCACATAGACGTTTAAATGCTTTCCAACTACGTATATAACGATGTTTGTAACAACCCGTGCATTGCGCTCAGACAAAGGGGTTGGCCTTACTATCTAGTGTCCACTAGACATTGGACACCATCTTGACCACTGCTCAAATAAGTAGCTATTACCCTTAGTAGCTTGGGTTTGATGACTCGAGGGATCACATGGACAAAATTGTAGCTAATTTTGCTTTTTTTTTAAAGGTAAAAGCTAATATATTAATAAAAGGAACAAGATACATATTTCAAAATATCAGATACATCAGGAGGATAAGTATCTAGCAAAAAATGCTCCTGTATGGTAGTTTTAATGCTTGAAATGCTTGAAGTAAGCTGAGAGTTCGGTGAAGAAGATGCAATAGGGACCAATGAAGAGAGGTCTTTCCTTATAATGCTTGAATAGCTATATGAGAATCTAAGCAGACCAAAATGTTCCATTTACTGAGCCGCCGAGCTTGGATGATGCCTTGATATATAGCAAAAAGTTCCACTGCTTCAACTGAATCAAAGATTTTCGACCTCCTGAGATTTGAATACAGTCCAGATGACGATTAAGGAGGATAATACCAAAGCAAAATTCAGTAGAAGAGATCTTCCCTGCATCTGTAAAAAGGATTCCATTTATATGTGATTGCATAGAGAGAGTTAAGGTGAGAGATAAATCCAGCAAGGATCCTTGAAGATTGGGTGAAAATGGAATGCTATTAAGCACAATATTAATTTTGTTTAAAATCCAGTGATTGGAAATAGTAATATCTTTAGATGATTTTTCATTATGCACAAATCAGATATAATATAAGGCAATCGCATACCAACTAATAGTTTTTAGGAAAGCATCTTTTTCAGAAAAAAAATAGTATGAAGATGAATAATACAATTAATCCAGTTGGTGCAATGAGTAGTAGTAAACTTAATATTCCAGGGTGAAGCAAAAAGAATGGATTGAGTGAAAGAACAATCAAGAAAAAGGTGGCCCAAAGTTTCTAGATGATTCTGACAAAAAACACAACTATGGTCTTGATGAGATAAAAAAAAATTGTACTTTAACAGGAATAAAATTTTGGACAACTCTCCAAATAAATAACTGATAATGGGGCGGGCAGGGAAGATAATCCTGTATTAGGTCACTATAGACAGTAGTAGAAGAAAATTTACCCAAAGAATGTTTAGTCCAAACCCAAGAAATAGAGGTGTTGAATGGAAAGATTGGTGTTTGTAGAATAATCTCAACTTGTTTCGTATTAAAATATTCATGTAGAAGGGGGATATTCCAATTATCATGGATGATAATATCATTGAAAGTAAGCTGAGATATAGGAAAAGAGATAGGGTGAGTAATCATTTGAAACTTCTCAGATGTTTGGATCCAGGGTAGATGAGCAATATGTTATGAGGAGAATGTCCGAACTAAGAATCCTATTTCCTAGAGTAGATTCTAAAATTTAGGGGCTATCGATTTCCAGAAACAGAGCTATTTGGTTGGATAGTATAAGGAAAGAGAGAATGAATGGGGAGGTATTTTGATTTCCAGAGTTGGGCCCACAATTTATGTTGCTCATTAAGGTATCTCCAGGCCAATTTTTTGAGTAACACTAGATTGTTCAACTTGATATGTCTAAAACCTAGTCCTCTTGAAGATTTTTAGGAATGGCTAAAGAATTCCAAGAACAACAACAAAAAGGATGGGGGTTGGATTTAGATCTGGCCCACCAAAAGTCTTTAATAATTTGTTCAATAGAGGTCAGAGTTTTTTGGGGTAGTTGTACAACAATCATGGTATGAGTTGGAATAGCTTGAAGAACAGATTGAATGAGAACTCTTTTATCAGCTTGACTATTGACAACAACTTTCCAATTATTAAATTTGGCTTTAAGATTATCCAAAATGTAGGACAATTGGGAGTGTTTATTTCGAACCCAAATTAGAGGTAGGCCAAGATATTTAGAATTCACAGGAAGAATTTGTATATGGAGTTGTCGGCAAATCATTCTTTGGTGTCTAGGATGGATGTTTTTTCTAAAATAAATTCTGGATTTGTCTAAATTAATCAGTTATCCCAAGGAATCCTAGAATTGTTGGAGGATATTTTTAAGGTTGTCTAATTCATCTCGATGTCCACGAAGAAATAAAAGGATGTCAATTGCAAAGAATAAATGGGAAATTGAGAGAGCTCTAGCAAATATTTGGATGCCTTGTAGATGATGATCATGTTCAGCTTTCATAATCATTTGAGTGAGACATTCCATGGCTATAATAAACAAATTTGGGGATAAAGGATCACCCTGTCTTAGTCCTCTAGTGGACAGATTTTTTCCTTCAAAAGTACCATTGATTAGAATGGAATAGGAGACAGTGGAGATGCACTCGAGAATGATGTGACAGAAGTCTCCAGAGAAGCCAAAAGCTTTTAATGCTAAAAGAAGAAAAAACCATTCTAGTCTATCATAGGCTTTTGCCATATCTAACTTGATAGCCACATAGCCTGTACCTCGTTTGTGCTATTTTAAGAAATGGAACATTTCTTGTGCAATAATGGTGTTGTCCATCATCTGACGGCATGGGATAAAAGCAGATTGATTCAGGGAAATACACTTATCCAACACAGTACGAAGTCTAGTAGCTAAGATTTTGGAGATGATTTTATAAAGAACATTACATAAACCGATGGGGTGATAATCTTGGTCCTTAGTGCAATTAATCTTTTTTGGAACAAGACAAAGAAAAGTATGATTTAAGCATTTAAGTAACTTTTTGTTATGGAAAAATTATTGCATAAAAGCTACAATTTCGGAGCACATTAACTCCCAATATTGTTTATAGACTAAGGTTGGCATTCCATCTGGCCAAGGAGATTTGAGACTGCCAATACTGAATAAAGTTGTTCTAACTTTATAAGGGATGGCAGTTAAAAAATTATTTTCTTCCACAAAAATGGTAGGAGTAAAAAGTTTTGTCACAAAGTACAAATCAGATTGGGGTTGATGAATAAATAACTTCGAAAAATAAGAGATAAATACATCTAAGATATCTTTATGATCTGTCACCCAAGAATTATGATTATCTTTTACTCATTGGAATTCATTTTTTCTCTGTCGGCATAAAGTATTTTTATGAAAAAAATTTGTGTTATTGTCACCCAACGAGAGCCAAAGTTGTCTGGATCTTTGTTTCCAAAAACTCTCTACTTGTGATTGAATATCATCATACAGTTTATATAGAGATGAGAGTTGTGATTGATTCCAAGGAGTTAATTATTCAACATGGATAATCTGTTATTCCAAATCACTTAACTTATTTTGGGAATCTATGAATTTAAATTTTCTCCAATGAATAAGGTCAAATTTAATTTGATTCATTTTCTGAGACAAGCAATAAGTAACATATCCATTTATTTGTATCTCCCAACCATATTGAATAACTTCACTACAGGAATCATCAGGCAACCACATCTCATAAAATCTAAAGGGTTTTGGAAATTGGTTTTTAGGGGGATAGTGTTCAGGATTAATGGATGATGATCAAAACCCCATTTAGCAAATAAATTAAGAGTTGCATGATCCAGTCTAGAGTAGCTAGAGCTCTACCTAGGGTTGGAGAAATAAATCCAAAATATCTTTTATTGGACCAACTGAGTTTTCCTCCTTGAATGCTAATCTCAATAAGATTGTTGTTTAGAACCATATTACGGTATTGGCTAAACGTGAATCTAGAGGTATGAGTTGATGTTGTAGGGTCAGGAGGCAAGACAAAGTCGACTTCATTAAAATCACCTATGAGTAAGAAAGGTTATAATTGATTAAGATGGGACCATAATTTATTTCTATGTGCTTTAATCGATGGTCCATAAATAAAACCTAACAACCAGTTATCCAAAATAGGAGAAGAGATGTTCAAGAAGATATACCTTGAGTTAACAAAAAACGTAGATACCAGAAAACCTGATTTTCAAAAAGTTCTCTTTCGTTCAACTATGCTTGGAATCCATTTCCTCCCTAGCCATATGCACCCTAGTTGAATTCTAAATGATTTTAAGGCAATTGGTATGAAGAAGGAATTTATTGAAATCAAAAGGCATGCAAAGGCACTAAGAACATGGCATCCGGCCACATATCTAGAACATCTCCTATATTTGTATGTTTATGGGAAGATGCTCCTCATGTATGGCTGGAGAGTTCACATCTGTGCCCCACAAGGGGGCACCCCACAACATCCCACAGCACATTCCCACCGGGTATTGGGAACATCTCCCGATGATGACATCATCGGTTCTGGTACTACCATCGAGAGGTGTTCTCAATACACGACGGGGATGTAATGTGGGACGTCGTGGGAGTTCACATCTCCACCCCACAATGCCGCACAGCACATCCCTGTCATGTATTGGGAACATCTTCCGATGATGATATCACCGGGACTGGTACTATCATCGGGAGATGTTCCCAATACACGACGGGGATGTGTTGTGGGGCGGTTCCTTGTGGGGCAGAGATACGATCTCACGTTGTGGGGCACAGATGTGAACTCATGGCTGGATGTCATTCTCTCAAAGTGTTTGTATATTTTTTGCCTTTAATAGGCCCGGACTCACTCAAAAAACTTTGACCAATCACAAACCCAGATGAATTTTAATTTTAAAGTGATTCATATCATTAGTTGATTGATAACCAATTGAATGATAAGGATCAAGGATGGATGTCTCACATTGGAGCCCGTTTGCACCGCTTGCAACACTTATTAGTAGAGTGGAAGAAAGACAAAGAACATTTTTGACTTGCTGGTGCAACAAGCACAATCTCAAAAGTGACAATAACCCATTAAATCACAAACCCCAAGGCACAAAAAAAGGAATGCTTTTGCTTCAAACAATACCCACCAAGGAATTTTCCAATCTATAAAACCCTTTGGGAGCCACCATTCTCGTTCAAGTATTTCATTGACCATTGTTACTCGCCAGATTGAGAACAAGAGCACAATAACAGAAAACAAAACCTTTCCCATGGATAGAACAGGGACCCGTATGTATGAAGATTTCCAACCCTCCTTGGATTGGAAGAAAGAAGCTGGATCTGAAGTTGCCGTCGTCCGTCTACCTGGTTTGTCTGTTTTTCCATTTCCCTGCCATCAATTGAAATTATGTTTGGATAAGTTTCAGACTTGATGCTTTTAAAGCACAAAACCCTGATTTTATTATTTGGGTTCACCTTTTTATGTTTTTGAAAGCTTAATCCATTTTTCGGAGTGCTTATTTTTAAGCACTTGTTGGGAAAAGGGGCTTTATTTGAGGCTAGATCAACAAGTGCTTATATATATTTGGCAAATTAGTTGAATAAGTGCTTTTTCAGGGAAATAAACTTGTTTTGAATAAACTCGACCTTTTGGTTTTTTAAGTGCTTTTTGATATTGTATTTCTGATCTGTTTTGGTATATCACATCTACCCACATTTGAAATAAAGTACTTTGTCACTAAGCACTCCCAAGTCCCAAACAACATTTTTTTTGGCCCATTTTTATTTTTCACAAAAGCAAAAATTTATCCTAACAATGCCTTAATTTAGTTTAAGTGATTGTAGTTTTACCATGGACATTCTGAACCGTGTCAAGCTATATAGCCAACCCAAACTCATGATACAATAATGTAGTTTCACCATGGATCTCTTACCACAGGACACTACCGCCGTGTATTGGGTACATCTCTTGTCCTGAATAGAGTAGGAGATCTGAGCTCTATATCATGCCTCACAGATCGAAAAAATGGATTCATCTCTTGACCTCTTGCAGGCTTTAAAAAGGAACAACTGAGGGTCCAACTTGCATCCGGAGCCCTGAAGATCTCCGGAGAGCGCCCGATCAACAACAACAGATGGAGCCGTTTCCAGAAGGAGTTCAAACTTCCTCAAAATTGTGAGACCAAAGACATTCGAGCACAATTCGTTGCTGAAGTACTTACCATTGTAATGCCAAAGGCAGTTGCTCCAGCCCAGCCACAATTGCTGCATCCCACAGGTCATAAACCCGAAGCCGGAAGCCCCCCTGCACCCAAAAAGAGTCCGGAAGAAGCAGTGACCCAAAAACCCGAGAGCCCCGAAAAGCGCCCGGAAACACCGAGTCAGAAATCAGCAGTGGAGGCGAAACCCAGCATAGCTGATGATGAAGGAAAGAAGGAGAATGGAAGGCCAAGTGATGATGCTAAGAATGTAGCAGAGAAGACTTCAGAGAAGAAGGGACAGGGTGGTGGGTTTGTTGATGGTGAGAAGGTTTCTGGAGACAAAGGGAAGAATGAAGAAAAAGCAGGAGCAGCCATTAATGGTGAAGCGAGAGCTATGGATGGGTCAAGTGAAACTGCTGCAGCTGGGGATGGTAGCCAAGCTATTGGACAGGATAAACCCAGAAAATTGATTATGAGCTCAGTGGCTGTTGCTGTGGTAGTGATGGCGTTTGTGGCATATTTATTATTTAATATATACACTTGGGTCATCAGGGAAAACTAAGAATTCTCGTTTATAATTCTGTATATTTTTCAAGACAATTCTGTATAAGTTATTTGATCTAATAAAAGGACTTCATAAATCATAATTCTGAATTGTGAAATCCAAAGGGAAAATCTATGATGCAGGAAATATATGAAATGGAAAGAGTTTTGATGAATCAAAATCCACTCATAAATTTTAATAAATAACACCTTATTTATGATTCCAATTGATTGGTCAGACGTTCTTCCAATATCATATCTTTTCAATATCATAGTCGAACACAAATCCAAATGAACACCTAAGATAATAATAATAATGCGGATGACGATGATGAACTTAAGAAATTGGCTTTCTTAATGTTGTGTTAAGTTTGATAGAAAATAAAAGAGAAACATAAATATGAAGGAAAGTTCTTAGCTAATTTCAAATTTTATTAGGACTTGATTATCAAGTAAGGGTTCTAAGACTTGATTATTAAATGGTCTAGAGCCAAAATGCCTAGCCTCGGTTGCCTTGTATGTTAATATGAGGCTTTTTTTTCGGTATTTACACTAGTAAATGACCTCGTATTAAGTATGGGAAAATCTATCCTTATTAATTGTTTAATATTTTTTCTTTTATCAATGTTTTTATATTTTATTCATTTATTTATTATTTAATTAATTGTCTTTTATTATTTAACCATTTTAACAACTATTGATTCATTTTTTTAATTAATATTTTTTAATCCTTTAACCAATTTTCCTTTTATCAGTTTCTTAGTTTTTAAACATTTGTTTGATTGTTCAATCATTTTCTTTTGAATTGGTCATTTTTAATTACTTAATCAAAATTTAATTTAATTATTCAATATTTTTCTTGTTAATTGATTTTTAATTAGTAATTACTTAATAGTTTTATTATTTAATTATCCATTCTTTAGTGAATAATCAATTTTAATTGTGTAACCATATTGTAGTGCTTTTCTCAATTTATTAATTATTTAATAATGTTTTCAATTATTTAATCATTTTTATTAATAATTGAATTTTTTGTCTTACCAATTTATTAATTATGTAAATGAATTAATTAATTTAATTAAGCTATTTGAATTAAGATAATTAAGTAAATTAGTTAAGAGGCAAAAAATTGAGTGTGTAAGGTCCATTGAGTAGTATCATACATGTTATGTCATTCGAGCATGTGACTCATACAACCCAAAAATGGAACCATTCTGGCCACCGGTTTTCGGGTCGATGATTCAGCCATCCTGTTCGAATGGACGACCCGTTCTGACAACAAAAGTTAAAAAATAAAAAAGAAACAGCCAAAAACCATAGAACGGGTCAATGGGTTGACGGTTCGATCACTCTGGTCAATGGGTCGTTGACCGATTCAGTGGTTTTTGTCCAGGGACCAAGATTGGGGTAAAACGGAACTGGTTGCCTAGACAGTTTCCAATTAAAAAAAAAACAGATGACCCATTCTGACAACAAAAATTACATGCAAAAAATTGAGTGTGTGAGGTTCATTAAGCATTACCATGCGTGTTATGTCCTTCGAGCGTGTGACTTATACAACCTGAAAACGGAACCATTCTGGTCACCAGTTTTTGGGTTAACGATTCGACTGTTCAGTTCAAACAGATGGCCCGTTCTGATACTAAAAATTAAAAAAATAAAAAAAGGACCAAAAACCATTGAACGAGTCAATGGTTCAACTGCCCAAGTCAATGGGTCATTGATCAATTCAACGATTTTTTGCTACGGACCGAGATTAGGATAAAACGGAACCAGTTGCCTAAATGGCAGATTAAAAAAATAAAAAGCAGCCAAAACCATTGAATAGGTCAACGGGTCAATAATTCGATTGCTTAGATCAATGGGTCATTAACTGATTCAATGATTTTTTACCAAAGACCAGGTCAATGGATCAACAGGTCGACGGTTCCATTCCAGCCCCTATGAAGCAGGGCCCCTCCGCTAGTTTGAAATAACGTGGGTTTGAAGGCTTGGAGTATAGGATGCCACATATTTTAACTCAATTTTTTTCAATAATGGGCTTTTTTCTTGAGAGTAGGAATAACCAGTCTTTTGAGATGCTCTTTCTTGAGAAAAAATAAGATGCTATTTGTCTAAGGGAGAACTCTTTTCTAATCAAGTTATTTAAATGAGAAAATGCAGATGATATATGATTGTTTTCAAAGTTCAAGGAGATTTGATTATTTGTTTAATAGCTAATAAAGTAAAACTTTAAACACTATCCGGATCAATTAGAACCAATTTGAACAAATCTAATATTTGTTTTCAAAATATAGGTGTCAATGGACCAGGTTTAGGCTGGAACAAATCTAAATTAAAACCAATTTGAGCATTTTGGGTAGTCTAGACGTTGAGCAGACTGATCCAAAATAGTCCAAGCTGTTCATCGGATTGGATTAGACCTGGTTCATTTGTAAAGGACTCATATTGGTTCAGATCGGATTGGACCACATCTGATCCAATTGCCCTTCCCCCCTCTAGGCTGAACACAAGCAATTTATTGGGAAAATTCCTGACCTAGTACCCTCAACTTTAACGGTTGTCTCTAATCAGTCTCCAAACTTCAAAACATGCCTATGTAGTATCCCAAACTTTCAGAATGTGTCTAATACGTTCGTCAGTTACCTGTATCATGTAATGACATGCACCACTTATAATTTTAAAAATGACAAAACTATCCTTAAAAAAAGATATTGTTCATTATCTTATATCTTTTAAAGAAAACACTATTTATTGTCTTCTTCATTGAAATTAAACGAGAGCAACGATCAATGGTCTCAACTTTCAAGCACTCTCGAAAAACTTCCTCTCTCTCTCTATTTGTTACATTTTTCGAGATACTGCTGACGGAGGACATGTTGATACACAACAGTGCCTGGCCATGGTAGAAGCTTCGATATGTGGACTCAGTGTTGAAAACCTTAGATATTTAATTTGATTATTAAATTATTCATAGATGACCTCCTAAATCTGTTTAATCCCGTTGAAATCGACAACAACATCCTTGATCTGGATCTTTATCTCCCATTGAGGTGGAAAGCAGAAGTTTCCTGCTTTTTTCGAGTTTTCGGCTTGTTGTTTTATGCTTGATACGTGGATGAGAATCTGGATAAAATCAATTCCGTTTTTAAGAAAAAAATGGTGCTTTTTTGGGAGAATAGTATGGTGAGACCTAAACTGAGACTTTCTAGTTGAGATACTAGGGGTTTTTAGATGACACCTTATGGGTATTTTTAACATTTCCAAAATGAATTGACAGGCTATTAACGCAAGGGACTTATTAGACACATTCTGAAAGTTCGGGGTACTGTATGGACACGTTTTGAAGCTCGGAGACTGACTAGAGACAACCCCTAAAGTTCAGGGTACTGATCCAAAATTTTCCCTAATTTATTTGCTAGGTCTAAGGTATTGGGCCTAGGCCCATCCTTGAAATTTGCTAGCTGGGGCCCAAATTGGGTCTGAACACAAAGCATAAGCCTAAGCCCATAATTTCCATACCATGGCTGACCAAGCTGAAAATGACCACCCCTACTATATAGACAAGCAATTTAAATTTCATTTTGTTTCAATGTATAAATCAAAGTGTAGGGGTTAAAACAACCTGGATACTGGTATTAAATAATCCAGTGCTGCAAATGGATTGAATTTAGCCTCATTAGATTTCAAAATTGATTCATTAGTGTTGGATTTTGATATATGTTTTACTTATACTTGGGTTAAATGGACATGAAATTAAAGTGCGATATTTTTATTAATTTGACCAAATTCAAATATGAGTCATGTTGATGATTCAATTATATACAAACATTAATTCCCTTTTAGAATTTTAACTCATAATGATTTAGGACTGAAATAATTCACCAATGTGAGTTTGTCTTATACTGCCAATCCCAAGATTGCATCCAAAGTGTAGTGTTAAGTGGGCAAGGATTTGCCAGGATGGTCCCCGTAAGTGACCTGCCATGGCAATGCCACCCGATTGTGGTGTTAGATAATCAAGGGTTCCCGCATCCTTCTAGATGGGGCCAGATAAAAAGTAAATAAATAAATAATCCAAAAAATACAACTTCGTTTCACCACTTAGAATGTAGGAATATTAACATGAAATTAGTAGACATAATAAAAAGGAGAAGGGTTAATATTAAGTGTGCATGTGCTTGTATGTAAGGCTGTTAATGGGTAAGATTTGGTCTGGGATGGGGTGTATTAGTCCCATTCCAATTAGCAATTGGTACAAAATATGATACCCAAAATTGAACCAATTATTTATTGGGACAATTGGGTCTAATTGATTATACTTGTCATTTATAATTATCAATATAATAACTACTTATAACCTCATTCTCATAATATAACCTTAATAAAATTGAAAGTAAAATGCTAAATTATTGATAAAATGTACTTTTAATCATGGTTGTTTTATATATTCTTTATGAAATTTACCTTTTTACACATAAAATATAATAAAGACTATAAAAAATTGGAGATTTTTATATATTATTAATTATACAATCGGTTTGAGTCTTGGATTGCCTTCTGCATGTGTTTTGAAGAATGCTTGGCATTACATTATGCCATATAGATACTTAATACTTTTCATTTCAATTACAAAGCTCTACTTGTATACTATTAAAAAAGCTCTGCTTGTTCAAAATCTTCCTAAACTAGGTTTAAGCAAAAGAAGAGTTTCATCTTACTTTCACTATCCAGAAGCATGTGTCAAGTTGAAAATCTGGCTTTATGTACCATGATTTCACACCAATGTGCTTGGCATAAGAAGCTCTTCGCATCTTGAATACTATACAACTCTACTGCACAAAGGAGAATTGTCTTTAGAGAGCACTAGTGTTCTAAACTTCTTGTGAAGACTGTTCGATTAAGATCTAACTGGAGATTGGGAAGAGAACAAAATCTGTTATTGAACACTTGAACTTGTAATTTTGATTTTTGGGACTTACCCTAGTGCTAGAGTTATGAATCGTAAAAGTTATCTCCATAGTTTTTAAAACCGGATCGAACATGGAACCATTTTGGGACCAGTTCCTGGGTTGAGCGGTCTGGTCCTTGAGATTCTGGGGCTCCTTTTGCCTGTTGGTGGAAGAGTTTTATTCTTTTTGGGTAGAATAGTTTAGGCTTAAGTATCCCTCCATGGAGGGATCAGACAGGGAGATCCTCTATCTCCCTATATTTTTGTTCTTTGTGTTGAAGCGTTAGCAAAGAAGCTTGAAAAAAAAAATCTCTAGGTGAGAAAAACCAAATTGGTTGTAAGGTTGCCAAAGTCCAAAAATACCAATTTTATAGTTTGTAGATGACTGCTTGATATTCACTAAGACCTCAATTACAGGATGTTTGAAAATAAAAGACATTCTCACTAAATTTGCTGTGTCTTCTGGCCAATGCCCAAACTTTTCAAAATCTATGCTCCAATTTTTGAAAAATACACCAATTAGATTCCAAAAAATCTTAGCAAAAATTTTGAGGATCCCAATCCAAGCAAAGTCTAATATTTATTTGGGAGCCCCCACAATAAATGGTAGGGTTTCAAAGAACACACTCTTGAATCTCAAGGAAAGGGTAAATAATAAACTTGCAAGTTGGAAAAAAAAAACACTTTATCCTTGGCAGGTAGAATGACCCTTCTAAATGCTACAACAAATATGATTTCGCAATTCCTCATGAGTTCTTTCAAGCTTCCTCAAAATATCATAGATGAAATTGATAAAATCCAAAGGAACTTCTTATGGACAAATTCTAGTGAAAAAAAATCGGTTCATTTGATTAGTTGGAACAAAGTGTGTACCCCAAAATGTTGGGGTGGTTTGGGGCTAAAAAACCTTCAATGGGTTAATGAAGCTAACTTAGCAAAGTTGGGTTGGAAAATATTAGTAAAGAGTGATAACCTTTTGGTTAATTAAAGCAAAGTATCTCTAGAAGACTTTTGGAATGTTAAGGAAAAGAAAGGTATATCATGGACTTGGAGAGGTATCCTTAAGGGGAGAGATCTCCTTAAAAAAGGGTTAGGTTGGGAAATAAACAATGACAAATCTATTAAATTTTGGAAAGATATATGGGTAGGCCATGCCTCATTGGACCAAATTATTCCACCTTATAGGATTAAAAATGATAATCTCTTTGTTAGTAAGGTTATTGATCAGAATAGGGGTGTGTGGATATAAAATAGAATTTGTAGTTTGGTTCCTTTGAATACTCGGGGGGAAATAAAATCAATCTTCATCTCCTCAAACCCAAAAGAAGATAAATTAGTTTGGAGACTTAACTGTATTGGGAAATTCTTAATTAAGTCTGCATATAAATTAAAATGTAGCTTGTCTCTTCATGAAGATTTGAACTCAAAGTGGAACTCGATTGTTTGGAAGGTAAATTGTCCCCCCAAATTGAAAACTTTTCTCTATCTCCTTTTAAATAAAAGACTCCCAAAAAAAATTCTCATGCAAAATAGAGGTTTAAGTATGGATGGAAAATGTAATTTTTGTGGAGATAGAAGGATGTGGATCATATTTTTAAGAATTGTATAGTTGCTAATCAAATATGGGATGCAATCAATCCCATTTGGAGGGTCTTACTGGCATTAACTCTTCCTTAGAGGATTGGTGGCTAAAAATTGGTAAGAAAAATTCAAATGGAGGAAACAATGGAAGAGAAAAGTGTGCATTCTTAATTCTTATTATGGTATATCTAGAAAAATAGAAACCAAAAATCTTTTAATAATGTGTCAACCCCTATTCAAGTGGTGATTGATAGAGCTTTATCGTCCTTTATGGAATATTATGAAACCAATATGAAGCCTAATGGAGTTGGTTCCCATAAGTTGTGGAAGTATGTTGTGTGGCAACCTCCAAAAATTGGTACTATCAAAATAAACTTTAGCGTGTCCTAGCTAAACAATGGGATGTGCTTAGTTGCATCCATAGCTAGGAATTTCATGATTGAGGTGGTAGATTACAAGACTTACCACTATGGTTCTTCGATCATCAACATGGCAGAAGCTTGGGCTGCTTGGGAGGCCTACAACCTAGCAATGAATTTCCCAAACCATTCATTCCATCACCATTGAAGGCTTTGGTCGTGATTTCTTGTTAGAAACGGCTCATCGACCCCCTAGAATCTACAAAACATCATTGAGGAGTAGACCTGTTCATGGGTTGGGCTCGGTCCGGTCTTTTGCTCTTCATTAACATAAATTTTTTCAGGCCCAAGTCCGACCCGACCTGACCAACAAGCCTACAACTTGGGCCCAAGCCCGACCTTCATATAAAGCCTGAAGCTTGAGCCTGAGCCCGAGCCCAAAGCCTGACTTAGGAGTCTAAATGTCGGTGCTTGAGTTCGCCGATTCTTGGGAGTTTGAGAGTGAGAATGAAAACTGAGAAAGTGAGAAGATAGAAGATGAAAATGGTGCCGGCCAGAGAGAGAGAGAGAGATCACCGCCAAAGAGAAAGATGACCTAGTTCTGGTGGCGCCGACCGCCAATGCCTGAGTTCGTAGAGTGAAAATGGTGCGCCTGGGTTCGCTGATTCTGAGAGTCTGAGAGTGAGAAACTGAGAATGATAAGATAAGTGAGAAGATAGAAGGAACTTAGGGTTTAAAGTTTAAACTATATAAAAGTCAGGCTGGGCTTTTTTGAGAAATCCCAAGCCCGGCTTGAAAAAAAATTGAGTCAGGCTTTTAGGCCTGAGGTCAAGCTTGCAGGCTAAAACTCATGCTCAAGCCTGTCCGAGGGTTGGGCCGGGCCATCAGGCTACTTGGTCCATGAACAGGTCTACTGAGGAGTGTATGGATTTGAAGAATCGAGCAAATGAAGATTTGGTCTACAATCACATGTATTGGGAAACTAATCAAGCAGTAGACTGGCTCGCCAATTAAGCATTTTCTTCCAAACAGGGTATAGTAAGTCTCAATCTCAGCGATCTTCCATGGAATTTAGGCTTTGTTTGATAACATTTCTCAGAGGTCTGGTGTCTGAAAAAACTTGCTTTTCAGACACCATACTCATTTGGTGTTGTGTCTGAAAATCAATTTGAAATCTGTTTTCATATCTGAAATTTTAAGTTCGTAGCCTGGCACTTAATGCACTCAGACGTAATTGAGAGGTGCATAAAAGACATAAATTCCCTGAAAGAAATTTTAACATTACATGTTTTTGTCCTTCATGTAACTTGAATTGAACCCTCACTGCGACCTAACGAAGCTCCATCGCCACCACCGTCGTTGCACTCTCCCTGCCACACTATCTCTCTCCTGTATTCCCGCCTTTAGCGGCGGCGATTCCTTCTCTCTCTCTCTCTCTCTCTCTCTTTCTCTCTCTCTTGTCTTCCCATCACCACCACTGCAAGTTGCAGCGGCGACGGTTCCTTCTCTCTCTCTCTCTCTCTTGTTCTCTCTCTTTCTCTCCCCTTGTCTTCTCGTCGCCGTCACTTGCAACGGTAGTTCCTTCTATCTCTCTCTCCCCCTTGCCTTCCCATCACTACTGCTGCAAGTTGCAGTGGTGGTGGTTCTCTCTCTCTCTCCCCCCTTGTCTTCCCATCACTACCGCTGCAACTTTCTATCTCTCACTCTCTCACTCTCTCTCTCTCTCTCTCTCTCTCTCTCTCTCTCTCTCTCTTTCTCTCTCCCTTCCATGTCTTCCTACCACCGTCGCTGCACGTTGCAACGACGGCGGTTCCTTCTCTCTCTCTCGCTCTCGCTCTCACTCTCTCTCTCTCTCTCCCTCCTATCTTTTTGCCACCACCACTACAACTTGCAATGACGGTTCAGTGAGTAGTAATAATAATATTTTTATTAAATATTAATTATTTATTATTAAACATTACTAATTATTAATTATTTATATAAACAAGTAATTTTTAATTATTTCATTAATTTTTTAAAATTATTTTAATATTTTTATAGTCATTAATTATTTTTTTTTTATTTTAATCATTTCATTTATTAAATAGTAATTATTAATTACTTTTCAAATCTGAAATTTCAGATTTATCGAACGCCGTTATTTGTGTCTGATTTGTGGGGACATTCTACCCCCCCCCGTCTTGTCTAGCCCCTTTCGGTTTCTATCAAAACAAATTGATTTAGATAAGTTAATCTTTCCCTAAATAATAACACAATTATTTTCTGCCACGTCAGGTCATTATTCACCAGCGAATATAAAACAACATTTATTTTTTGCCACGTCAAATCGTTATTCACCCGTTCACCAGCTAATAAAAACACAACAGTTATCTTTTGCCACGTCAGATCGTTATTCACCACGAAATGGCGCAATAATTGCGCTCTTAATGTACTATGCGCCACATGGCGTAAGAGAAGCTGCATACAACGCACCCCATCTTCGAAATGGTCAACAGGTAAACGTATGTCAAGAGTGGGTTATAAATAGGGTAAATTATAAAGACCCCGTACTATGGGGGTGACAAAGACGCCTGTACTATGACCGTGAGACAAAGGCCCCCTTTCGTTGAAATGTGTCGTTGTAATATTTTTTAATTCTCATATTACCTTTTTAATAACTATTCGAAGAAAAATACTGTTCATCTTCCCTAACCTCATGACACGAACAACAGCGGGGTAGCTGTTGTAGCGGCAGCGGATTTCCGAAGTCCTCCCTCTCCCCAGATGTCTCTTCCTTTCCCCTTTCTCTCTCCCCAGATCTCTCTTCTTTCCTTTCTCCTTTCTCTCTCCAAAAGACCCTGTTTGTACAGCAAGAAGGTCTTCTTCTTCAACTCAGATATCACTCGATTCACCATGTAATGCAACTCGTGAGCTGAAACTGGCCCTCTTCTCCTCGAACCGGAGCTGTCGATTGATCGGAAGCTCGAGAATTGGGAAAAAATCGAAACAAAGGCAGACCTAAACTTTGACGAATCGATCCATCTCCGCCTCTTGCCTCTGCAATTCCCCATCGATATCGTCATCGAGGAGCGAGAAAAGAGGTGAATCACTTAAAGAAGCCATACACCTATTATCTAGGGACAACCCCAAACCTGTGGAAACCGACCGTGTTTGCAAGAAATCCACCGAAGATATCTGGGAGTTGTTCTCCAAGAAATCCTATTCTTTTAACCTTTTCTTCTTCGGCTCCGAACCATTCTTCCACCACATATCATTACCGCCACAGTCTGTTGCCGGAGTCGGAGCAGGAGCAAATCTGGCCACGTGAACTAAGAAATTAGAAAAAATGAAGTAAATAACTAAAATATTTTGCAGGAAAAATAATGGAGATGAATAAAATCTCAAGAGATATTGGCTACAGGGAGAGATATATTGGGGTTGAGATTGATTGACGAAATTTGTGGAGTTGAAGAAGCCGATCAGTGATGACAGCTGACCATCCATAGATAACAAATTTCTGGATAAAAGAAATCAGAAAAAAAATTTAAAGAAGAAATAAAATAGCAGAAATTAGAAAAAAATTAAAAATAATCTATATATGATTTCGTCGCTAGACCTTCTGAAGCGCTTCGGAGCAACAGAAAATCTTTCAGCCTCCATTTCTTGCTCCCCTTCAAAGACGACAACGATGTAGAAGAGGATTTTGAATTTGACAAAGCGGGTTTGGTGCTTTGCTGTTGCTCTTTTTCTTCCCATGCGAATGCAGAAATTCTAATGGCAACAGCGATCGGGTACCCCTATGGCCGGAATTCAAACCAGAGAACCTTTCTCTCCCTCGATCTCGTTTTGATCCTTTACGCGCTTGCTCTATTGCAACTGCGAATGAGTCGAAGTCTTTCTTGTGTCGCGGGGACAACGCTTCACGGATTGTACTTTTCCCCTTCAAGATTGGTGATCTTGGGGACCTAGGCGACGAAACAACGCTCTTCTGAGTAGCAAACTCGTCAAATCCGCTAGGAACCTATTGTAACCAAGGAGGAAGTTTTAAAGGTTTAATGACACCTTCGTCGAAGAATTTATTGGCGGTGAGCAAAGCTGTCTCAAACCGACCACTGAAATCAAAGGCGAAGTCGTCATTGTTGTTCTGGGTGTCACTTGATTTCGACTTTCCAGGCTTCTGTTCCCAGTCAAATGGGATGACCAAAGAAGAGCCACCCCTGCCGCCGATGCCACTGGTGATGGAGAAGTCTGAAGCCACGGTAGATTGTAGCAGCCCTAGTAGGACTAGTGGGAGCGCTAAAGAACTCACCAAAGCGTTTGGGGTTGGAAGGAGCGCTGATGTAGGGGGAAGAGCAGGCGCTGTCAAAGTTAAAATCCATGCCGCTGGGTGGTGCCGGTATCACCACCTCCATTATCGAGTCTGGAATTCTGTCCTTATGGCTCGCTCAATTGAGAAGTTGAATTTCGGAGTTTTTATAAGAAATAGGAAAAGAAAGAGATAGAGAGAGGGAAAGGGAAAGAGAGAGGAAAGAGGGGAGAAGGAGCAAATGGCAAATGGGCATCAGAGATGATTGACCAACAAATGAATTTAAGGAGAAGGTTGGTTGCTAGTGGTATAGAAAGAAGTCGCCTTTTTTATTTCGTTATTATGACATCCATAGCATCGTCGGCGGCAATCACTGGATCAGCTACGCTGGTGTTGGGACCGAATTTCGTGCTCAATATCTGCTATGTTTTTTTTGGGAAGAAGAAAGGTGAGAAGAGAAAGGGAAAGGGAAAGAAGAAAGATTCGGAAGATAAATAGTACGGAATAATTATTAGAAGAAAGTAGGGAGATTAAAAAATATTGCAACGGCGAATTTCATAGAAAAATGGGGTTTTGTCTCATTATCACAGGGGTCTTTGGGTGTTTGTAATTTACCCTAATAAGTAAAAACACTCGTCGCCTGAGAGATTCGAACTCTCGCGGGGAAACCCCATGTACTTAGCAGGCACACGCCTTAACCACTCGGCCAAAGCGACGGCTTCATGCAGACGACCTATTAATCATTTTTATTTGGTCACTTAGATTCCAATCCAACGACAAAAAGAGCTGTACCTCACGTGAATGAGGAAAGCGATAGCTCGACTGTGTTTCTCCGAAGAAAAGCAATCCAGTAAAAAAGATCAAGTGCACTGCCGCGCTAGACAGACAAACTTCCGGTGGAACCGTGGAGGGGTGTGACGAGAGAGAGAGAGAGTATGTCTTCGGCTAACGCAACTACCGCTACCGTCACGGCAACCGGCGCCGGTGCAACCACCACGAGCAGTAACCGGCAACAGGCGTATTGGTGTCACGAATGCGATATGAGCGTCTCTCTCTCGCCCAACTCTCCCTCGCTCCATTGCCCATTCTGTCAAGGAGACTTCCTCGAAGAAATGGAGTCCCCTCTCTTCCCCTTCTCCTCCTTCCCTTCTAACCCTAACCCTAACCTTAACCTTGATAACGACCTCTCCACCCACCCTCATTTCCCTCCTCCCCTCGACCCTTTCTCCATCCTTTCCCCTTCTCATATCCTTACACCCACTACCGACGACGATCTCGACGCCGACGATGAGTCTCTCGACATCCCCGCTGCTGTCCGCCTCGCAACCTCCTCCTCCGGCTATCTACTTGACAGTCCCTATTTCGATCGCTTGATCCAGCATCTCGCCGATCCCGACGACGATCCCGACACGCTCCTTCCCCCCGGCTCCACTCCCGCTTCCAAGGCCTCCGTCGAGTCCATCCCCACCATCAAGATCAGCGGCAACTTCTTGGCCTCTGACACAATTCTATGCGCCATCTGCAAGGATGAGTTCGAGATCGACGGTGAGGCCAAGCAGTTGCCTTGCAAGCACATCTACCATTCCGATTGTATTTTGCCTTGGCTGTCACAGCACAATTCATGCCCCGTTTGTCGGTTTTGTCTGCCGACCGACGAAGCCGACCGGAGACCCTGTCGAAGAACAAGGGTTGCGGTGAGGTTCGGAAATTTGATCGATGACGATGATTTTTTTGGAATAGGGAATACTTTGAGGCATATTGCTAGGAGGCACAGGCTTGTGTTCCCTGCGAGGTCAACGGCGGTGGATTCTACTCAGATGGCACAAGTTGAGACAAGCTCGGCAGGGCCTGCCAACAGTGGGGAGACTGTGTCTAGCCGACCAGTTGAGGGAGGGAGTCGTGTGGGTGTTGGTGGAAGTTCCAGAGTAGATGAGGATGGTGATACTGTAATGTCTGAAGTTAGGGAATTCTTGTTCGATTAGGTAGAGGTGGTTGTTCGGATTCTCTTTTTCCAAACCTCAGGTAAGCCCTGATATTGGTTACTCTCGCTATGTGGGTTATATATTTCCTTTTCTTTTCTGGATGTTCTTGACTTAGACCTTTGAAGAGATGTTTCCGGATTTTAGAACTGATATACAACTATACATAGGGTGTCTTGAATGAATACCATTTAGAATTAAATTAACATAGATGGTAAAATGATGGCCATGTTCGGGGGTGGAAATTGATAAAGCATTATGGCGACTTTCATATCTATTGTTTTGGGTTTTCCTGTTGTCCATATCAAATTCAGTTAAAAGCCTTAGATGAACTAGTTCCGTATGGTTCTGCCTACTCTTGATTGGTTTAGTAATTCTGCTCTAGCAACTTGATGAATGCCAGCTTGAATTGACCAAGTACTAGAGAAGTTGTGACAATAACTTCGCTTCCTTCTTTGGAGTCTTTTCAGGTCTTCATGGTTAAGCAGCATAATGTTTTTTTCCAGATCAGGGGAAAATGTGGAATGAGTGTTTAGTGGGTGGAACAATTGAAAAAATATGCAACTGTAAATTAGGAGTTTGAAATTAACATAATGGACCGAATCTTATTTGCTTATATGATTATCAGAAAATAATAACAGTAATAATAGTAAAATAATTTTTTTTAGTTGTAGAATAAGATAGAATAGTTTGTGCGCATGGGGTTTACATTGTCACAATTTGGGTGTTCCACTTCCATATGCTAGTGAATAGGGAGGATCTGTTACATCTTTTTTTTTTTTTATGATCAGCAACTCTGAAATGATTTCATTAAATAGAAAAATTATGGATACAACAAGAAGTTGTGAAAGAGACCAGCTTTAGTAAGCTGACCCAAACCAGAATTACAAATGAGCCCAAACTGTTGGCAGATCTCCTCACCCATCTCCCATGGATTGACATGTCCCTTGACAGCTATTTAAATCTCCTGAATTCATTCCTCAAACTGCTATGTCACCCCTTCCCCCTTCTGTAACCACTTTATCACAGTTTTTGAGTCTCCCTCAATGATCAGTCTATTAATACCCTACTCTTTAGCCTTCTCAACCCCATATGCTGCAGCTAGAAACTCTGATCTTGCCACATCAACCTGCTCCACAGGACCGGAGTACAGAGCAATGATATTTCCATCTTCATTTCTAATCCCCCCCCCCCAATGCCTGAGGGGCCCGGATTATCCACACAACTCCCATCAAAGTTCAGCTTCTTCCAGCAATCTTTTGGGGGAGACCATGCCTCAACAATTTTATCTCTTGTAGATCAAGAGGCTGCAATAACACCCCAAACCCTAAAAAAGTCTTCAACCTTAAAATATGAAAACATCTTCAAGCTTTTTGCCCAGTGTGCCACCCTCAACATTATTGTTTCGACCAAGGCTTCCTTACTTTTTTTCTTTTCCTTTGAAAATTCTTGCATTTCTTTCCTCCCAAACAGTCCAAAGTAGTGCTGCTCTAGTATCCTTCCACATGGAATATATCCAATAAAGGATGGTTGTCATTTCCAATCCTTATAATTAGTGTACATCCAGGGGATTTAAGTTTGTAACTGTAACAGATGAATCATATAATGGGAAAAAAGGTCCTCATCTTTTAATTTTCTACTTGGTGAGGTTTGTTGGTTTCCTAACCAAAAGGTTTTTGCTACAGGAGCAAATACTGCATGTCAGCAGTCCTGTGTGGACCTGCTGCACACATTAGAAAGTTCCTGAAAGAGCTGCTAAATTAGCTGTGTTATTATTATTATTTTTTTTGATCAGAAACGGTAACTTTCATTAGAGATAAAGTAACCTGAAATACAGAATTCAACCCTTATTAGCAAAGGTTGATCCAATAAACATCAAACATTACAGTACTGCCCAAAAAAGACTCTCCCTTACAGTCCCTTGTTTTGCTAGGGCGTCAGCAAAACCATTTGCTGATCTCCTTACCCAGTTGAACCAAACACCCACCTCCCTTGTTATGCTAAGAATTTCCCTTATCAGTTGTCTATATTGGAGTCTCCCTCTATCTCAATCTGCTGTAGCCTCAACTGTTTGGCCAGTTTTACACCTTGATGTAGTGCCAAGATTTCCGCTCTTAAGGAATCTCCAACTCCTATTGGACCTGAAAACAAAGCCATTATCTTGCCTTCATTATCTCTGAAAACACTTCCTATACCAGATGGGCCTGGATTACCTATAGAGCTTCCATCAAAGTTCAGTTTCACCCTTTGTTGTGCCGGTGGGGACCAAACTTCCTGTATCATAGCTTTGGAAGTAGTAGTAGATGCCACAATACCCCAACTTCTATAAATGTCTTCAACCGAGAAATCCTTAAAAAGATCATAGGATTTCAACCAATGGATAACCTTAGTAATTATTCCTTCCACAACCTCTTCATTGGATCTACATCTCTGAAAACACTTCCTATACCAGATGGGCCTGGATTACCTATAGAGCTTCCATCAAAGTTCAGTTTCACCCTTTGTTGTGCCGGTGGGGACCAAACTTCCTGTATCATAGCTTTGGAAGTAGTAGTAGATGCCACAATACCCCAACTTCTATAAATGTCTTCAACCGAGAAATCCTTAAAAAGATCATAGGATTTCAACCAATGGATAACCTTAGTAGTTATTCCTTCCACAACCTCTTCATTGGATCTACATCTGCCTTTAAAGATCCTATTGTTTCTTTCCTCCCACACTGACCACAATACCACAACTCTAGTGGCTCTCCACATAATCCTTTCACGAACCGTTGGTTGCCTGTAAAAAGTTGGATCAAAGAGGTTCACCACGCTTGAGGAGGGAGTCCACCTGCAGCCAAAGAGAGAAGAGAACCAAGACCAAATAAAGAACACAGAGGGACATGAGACTAGTAAATGTGAAATTGTCTCACCAGGACCCAAACAGAGGCAACAAACATGGGGGGAGAGGCACATATTTGGCCTCTTTTTCTGCAATAAATCCAAGGTGTTGATTTTTTGGAGTACCACTTCCCAACAAAAGGCCTGAATTTTAGGGGGTACAGGGCTACCCCACACCTCCTTTGAAGGAAAGTTCCCTACAAGGTTAGAGGTCTGAAGCAAAATGTTATAGAAAGAAGAGCAATTGAAAAAACCAAAAGGGGAAGGTTTCCAAATTCTGCTATCTCTACAGGACTGATCAAGAAAGACTTCCCCTAACTGAGTGATCAAATCATCAACCATCCCCATTTCATAATCCCTTAGACCTCTCCTCGAGCCCAAATCCTAGGAGTTATCAACAAACACTGAAGATATCACTTTTCTTTTGTTTTCAGACAAGGAGTAAATAGAAGGAAATCTATCTCTAAGGGAGTTTTCACCAACCCAAACATCTTCCCAAAACAAGCCTTTATTTCTAGCGCAGACATCATATTTGAAATAAGGAAGCATAAGAGGCAAAATACCTTGAATAACTTTCCAAGGAGAACACTGAGAAGCCCCAGGGTTGAGTCCTACATCCCAGCCGTTATCTGCCAATCCATGAATACTAACAATCACTATAGACCAAAGTCTGTCCTGTTCCATCAGTAGTCTCCAAATCCATTTCCCCAGCAAAGCCATGTTTCTTAATCTTATATTTCCATCAGTAGTCTCCAAATCCATCATCCCTACTCCTAGGAACCACCTCCCACTTCACTAAGTGATCCTTCTTAGTATCCTCTGGTTCCCACAAGAAATCCCTCATTATCTTCTCTAATTGGCTAGCTACTTTCATTGGTACTCTAAAGGTAGACAGGAAATAAACTGGCAGGTTGGCTAAGGTTGACTTGATTAAGGTTATCCTACCCCCTAAAGAGATGTAATTCCTCTTCCAATTTGCTAAGCTCTTGGAGAATCTTTCAATTACACGGTACCTAAAACTCTCAACCATTGGGTTCCCTCCCAGTGTTAGCCCCAAATATTGTAAAGGCTAGCCCCCCACTTCACATCCCAAAATCCTAGCTAGGGAATCCACCTCCTCTCCCCCTAGATTGAGCCCTGCCACACAACTTTTTCCCCAGTTCACTTTAAGATTGGACTTCCTTTCAAATTGAAGCACTAGACTCATTAAGTTCCGTAATTCCCCTTCTCGTCACAAAACAAGATGATGTCATCTGCAAATTGTAAGTGTATGACCACCACCTCCTCCCTACCAATCCTCCAACCTCTTATCAAATTGTTAGCATCGGCCCTTGAAATCATGGCACTCAACACATCAGCTACTAGGGTAAAGAGGAATGGGGACAATAGATCTCCTTGCCTAGTACCCCTCTTTGCAGGAAAGAAACCCCTAGCTACACCATTCACCAATATTGAGAAATGACATGAAGAAATGCATCCCTTTACCCAACTGCACCATCTCTCCCCAAACCCTCTCCGCTTGAGAACCTCTAGTAAAAAATCCCAGTCCACCATGTCATATGCCTTTTCAAGATCCAATTTGCAAACCAACCCGTTTTCCTTTCTCCTCCTCTTCACCTCAACACATTCATTGGCAATAAGTATTTGATCTACAATTTGTCTTCCTTCTACAAAGGCCCCTTGATACGGTGAGATTAGAGACGGGAGGATCTTTTTTAGTCTTAGCGCTAAGACCTTAGAGATGATCTTATACATGCTTCCCACCAGGCTTATAGGTCTGAAATCCTTTGGTTGGAGAGCGTCCTTCTTCTTAGGAACCAAGGCAATAAAAGTTGCATTTGCTCCCGAGTTAAATTTTCCTTTCTCATAGAACTCTTCAAAAATCTCCAACAAATTCTCTCTAATTATCTCTCAACAATCTTGATAAAAGGCCATCGAAAAACCATCAGGCCCAGGAGCTTTAGCTCGACCCATGGAGAAGATTGCATTTCTCACTTCTTGGGCTTCAAATCTTCTTTCCGAAGATTCCAATAAGACACTATCTTCCACCCTCCACTCCAAGTCCTCTAATCTCTCACTAGGTCTCCCTGGGTTGTCATACACTAATTTGAAGTGATTAACCAAAGCTTGAATTGTATCATCTTCCCTTGTTAGCAATTGCCCATCCCACTCCAATTTTGAAACGGAACGGAATTCTTCCTTCTCCTTCCATTTGCCAACGAATGAAAAAACCTTGTATTGATGTCCCCTTCCTTTAGCCATTTGCACCTGGATTTTTGCCTCCAACTTATCTCTTCCTTCCTAAGAAGATCTAGTTCCTGTTTCAAATTCCATCTTTCCACCCTACCCTCTCCCCCCAGCCTTCTTTCAGCTTCTAGTCCATCTAGCTCCTGCACTCTCTGACTGATTTCCACTTTCCTTTGCTCTAGTCTACCAAAAACCTCTTTATTCCAAATCTTGAGTCTAGCTTTCAAGAGTTGTAGTTTCTTATAAAACCTATACCCCTTTCATCCGGAATTCTACTTGGTCCACTTCCCACCATTCTTTTACCTTAGCTAGAAACTCTGGATGAAGTAACCACATGTTTTCAAACCTAAAAGGGCACGGGTCTCCATCTAGTCTTTCTTGAGACAACCTGATTGGGCAATGATCTGAAATAGGTCTCGGCAATGCTGTAACACCTAAAATCCCCCATTCAGGTAGGGTTTTCTTGGAAGTTTGACCAGGTAAAATTTGCTTGCTGAAGAGGGAGGTCCCGCAATGCAAAATTCTCCATAGAGAGGCCTCATGCTAGATGTAATCCTACGACTGGGGTTATTGGACTCGTTTAAGAATCTTATTACATTGAAATCCCCACCCAAACACCAAGGGCCATCCCACAAACCCTTAACAGCTGCTAGTTCTTCCCTTTCCCTGTAAGAGGTGGGACCATAGACATTAGTTAGCACCCAAACCCACCCATCTTCCTTTCTCTTCAATTTTATTGACACTGAGAAGTTCCCAATTAATTCTTCTTCACACTCCCAGTTTTCGTTTCTCCATAAAGTAATAATTCCCCCTGAAGTTCCCCACGATTGTGCAAAGGCCCAACTCAAATTTCTTGTTGACCAAATGCTCCTCATCCATTTCTTGTCCACCTCAGACAATTTTGATTCTTGTATTAAGACCACATCTGGCTTTTCTCTTCTCAAGAAGTCTTTGATCACTTGCCTTTTCTTTGAACTCCCCAAACCTCTTGCATTCCAGCTTATTGACTTCATGGACAAACCTTCCCTCACCCGCTAATAGCTTGGGGCAATCACATCTGAAATGTGGTCTTGCTACATGCAGAAAAATGCCCTATCACATAGAGGTAGCACTGCCCTTATTGATGCCACCATGCCCCCAAAACCTAGGTTTGCTATACATGGCTATTACAACATCACCTTGGATCAAATTCAAATATAATATCCATAAATTGATTGATAGGAGAAGAGAGTTTGGAATGTTTTGATCAAAGAGCTATGAACTTGGTTAAAATCCAAGTACCACATGTAATAGAGGCCTTTGAAGAGGGTGAACCAGTGAAATCTGAGTTACTCTACAGGTTAGGCAGTTAACCTAGCTTCTTCAAATAGTGAGTACAGGAAGAGAGTCTGTTACAAGTTTCAGCAGATATGATCTTGGGGCGCTGCTTCTGTGTCACTTTGAGTGATTTGAACAAGATAGCAACTTATAGAAGTTGGTTTAACTTATGTGGAGGAGAACAAATATTTATAATTCAGAAAACAAGATAAAAAATAGAGAATGCAATTTCTGTAAGATTTTGATTAGGGTTTACAAGTGGCCTTAAGCCACCTCAAAGTTCTTGTACAAAACATGAGGAACGTTTCCATCCTGGATCACTGGATGCTTTTATGTTTTTAGTGAGTCAACTGGTTTTTGTGTTTTTGTTCTTTTAATTTTTTAGGAGTGGGGAATGAAAAACGGACAAATGTTTAGGCTGGACAATGTTTTCACCCTAATGTCTTGCCATTTCTCAATGCCCAAATCTTTGCTTAAACTGTGATCTTTTGTACTATTTGTCATACTTGGGCCATTTCTTGTGCTTGTTTCTCTTACTAAAGTTACATATTTGTATCATTGGATGTCATTATTATATTCTCTGCATATAACCTAAATTACATAATAAAAATTCAGTAGGTTCATCTTTTAGAAAGATTTTGTATCTATTATTCTCCTTTATATGATTAAGATATCACATGAGCAGATTGCCATGATCATTAATGGATAATTTGTGATGTAAATTGTTTATACTGGTATATACATCACAACTTGAATGTGATTCATTGTTTCTTTGGCGTTTCTGTTTTATACTTCTGTGTCTTTTGTCTGTGTTACTTTTCATGTATAGATGACTAAAAGCATGGTGTTTAGCTTATTAATTCCAATTGCCCAGGATGATCCATGGCATCATTTCCAAGTCAATAGTTATCATGAATATAGTAAAATAAGTTAAATTGCAGTGTCTTTTTTCAAGCACTCCGATACATAGCGGTTTATGTGACATGCGACTTGAGCTGAACTGCAATGCAGAAGATTGAAATTGCCTACTTTCATTATTTTTTTTTTAAATGGCCTTTTTGACTGCTTGCATGATATAATTAAAAGCTAGTCAGTCATGCTTTGTTGGATGTAAAATAGGTCATCTAAAATTGGCAGCAATGTGCTTTCAGATTCTTCTTTCTATTTGTTTTGCCTTATCTTTCAGGGGTATGATAATTCAAATCCTGTAGTTCATTAAATGGAATGCATTAGTTTTGGGGCGTTGTAAAGCTACGTGCGTGTAAGATTAGTTTTCCACTATTTTGGATCTTTAGTAAGCAATCTTCATGAAATTTATCAACTGTTGTGGAGCTATGTGATGGTTACCTGTAAATTATTGTACAGTAATAAAAACATTAACACCAGAAACTATGGAAGTTGAGCTATGATTTAGTAGTAAATCTTACACGCACGTAACCTTTTGACATGTGGAGAGTGCATTTAATGGGCGGTCCACAAGCATGACCTGTTAGTTAATCCTATCATGTTCCAGTTTACTGAATCAAGTTGCTATTTCTCTTTCTTTAACTTTGGTATGCTTCTTGCAGTTCGTGTACAGTAGATGGAACGAAAGGAGATGATTAAGAGGCCTTGTTAGGATCTGTTTAAATGAAATGCAAAAATCTTCATTGGGGGACCTTAGCTCTAATGGTGTATATTTGTGCTACTTGCCTGCATTTTTCTATTTTCTTGGCTTTTCTTTTTTTCCCTCCCCGTTATTTTGGGCAGATACAAATATACAATTCATTATCTGCGATCTGATGCTGTCAGTTGTACAATTTTTGTTAGTATTTTTGAAAAAATGAAATAGAAAATGAAGCCACTTCTCTTTCATTGACGACATAAATAAATGCTGCACTTGCAGGCCCTGGGGGTTATCAAGTCTTATGGTCTCAGCCAATCACCTCATTGTCCGAAGTCAAGGTTCAAAAATATCGATACAGTGGCGTATCGGTCGAATCGATACCGCATTTTTATATATTTTTTTATTTTTTTGCAACCAGTTCAGGGGTTGGTTCAGGTCTTCTCCACCCCCTGAACCAGTCAGACCCCGATACATTTATTGTAGCCTTGTAGGGGCATATTAGAGGGGTTCCAGAATGATACATAGTGGTTTATATGGATTGATACGTGTTGATACTTTGAACCTTGGTCCAAGTATATCCAGATGAATTGGGCTAGATTGGTTTGGTCATTCTTCTTGCTCTTGGCTTATGTGCACTGTAGAGTGTGGTGGTTAGAAGAGGTAAATTACAGATAGGTACCCTGTACTTTGGGGGTAGTGACATATAGGTGCCCTGAACTTTCAAGTGCAACACTTGTTATTCTAAACTTTCAAAAACAGTCTCTTTTTTAGGTAATGTCAAAAATACCTTTCTCATGTCATCATCAGAAAATTTGAATATGTTATTTTCTGTTCATGCGAGAATGTCATATATTTGGTCAGCGTAATGTTTAACTGATGGAATGCTAATGTATGGATCTAAATGTGTATTTTTGAGAGTTCAAGATACTCAATTGTTGCAATTAAAAGGACAGGGTACCTGTGTCACTAGCCCTATCTATATTGAGCTCAATGAGTTATGCTGTGTTAAACTGTTAATGCTAGTCATCTCACCATAGACAACATTTTCATCTGGTCTGATTTGTCAATTGTGATCAATCAATCCAACTCCAGTTTACATTACAAGGCCCCAGAGATTTGATCCCCAGAAGTTGAAAATCTCATGAGTCATGACAGCCGTAGCCTGTAGTCCTGAATCATTCACCAACAGAAGATAGGGGATGGGTTCTTTCTTTTGGTGTAGAGTGATTATTTTGTTAATAAACAGACGAGAGAGGGAGAGTGATTATGCTATTATACTATTGTAAAAAAAAAAAGAAATAGAGTTCGTTTACGGATTGAGATTCAGTAGCGATTCCAAAGAGACGATAACAGATGCCTATTGACCTGGAGCTGGTGACTTCTGAGCTGTAAATGCGGGATTTTAACCCTCAACAAATTCAGAATCCCTTTGAGCCACTTTCGAGGGCTTTGTTCCAGGAAAGTTAATTAGAGTAAGGAAAGCCTATATTGAATTTTCAGATTTTTAGGCCATGTTTGGTTCAACTTTCATTTTTTCTTATTCTTGTCTAGGTATAAATGGATAGAATGTGGAAATATTGTTATGAATCAAATGTTTTTTCCTAAAAAATGAATTCTTTTCAGACTGGCAAGTGTCTTATGCATGGTTTTTAAAACTGAATTGGTGATCGAACTAGTCAGGGGTCCGGTTACCGGGTCGAACAGTCTGACCATTTGAATTGAATGCTCTGCCCGTTTTGACAAAAAAATAAAAATGGTCAAAATCGTTCGAACGGTTAACCGCCCGGTTCAGCGGTTCGTTAATCAAAATCAATGGTTTTAGGGGGAAATCCGATTTTTGGAGAAAATGGAATTGGTCACCTGACCGATTCCTGTTTTTTTTGGTCTGACCGTCCAAACTAGTTTGGTTTTGAAAACCATGGTCTTATGTTGCTCATTTTCATTCTTCAAAAAACTGTCCACAGGTATAAATTGTTAGTTTAATTCCTCGAAATTATTAGCATAGATATTTTACCAGTGGATGGCGGTAGTCAATGTCCGTCGATATAAGTTTCCACAATAATTTGCCAATAAACATTTGTGGCAACAGTTTTGCAGACCTAACCATTGTTGGCATAGAGTTTCTTTTGAGAATAAAAATGAGCAAAATGGGGTATGATTATTTTTTATGTTGCAGGCTATCTCATTTTTATGCTATGTATTGATTTTTCATTCTGAAAAGAATAAGGCTCTTGGCAAGAATTTTGTTATCAAACACTCAAATGTTATTCATTCTTGTCCATTCTTATCTAGAATGGACAAGAATTAGAAGAATGAGGCCCAAAACAATGACCCAAACATTGGGCTTATCATTTGCATGTGGGGTCAGTTTAAATCCGCATATCATCCCGAAAGCCCTTCCAAACGAATAAATTGACTGCATTTGGCATTCCTAAAGACTTATCTTTTTTTTTACTTAAAAATGCCCTTCTCATCCGGGGAGATGTTACAATATATAATTGGGATGTGGTGTGGGGCGCTGTTATGCTCACCGAGTTTTTAAATGAAGCTTTAGTTTCATGAAACTTGAAAAGTCGATTTTATAACTGAATTATAACGTACTGGCCTTCTTGGTTTTTTAACCAAACATAATTTTCTAAGTTATCCTTGTAAGTTATCCATTGGGAGTTCGACAACTCAGCCTAACGTGGCATTCGTCCTCTTGAATCTTGATGCCGCAGCCCGTAGCGGAGGAACGGATCTGCTCCTCACATAGGATGTATATTCACCTTGCATGGGGAATATTTCGCGTGAATAATAACTTATAAATAGAAGAGATATTCCTAATGTATAGTACGATGTGCGAGTGAGGCGCGGATCCGGTTTCGCAGGCGGGGTGAGTTGAGAATTGAGATGAGATGATGAGATGTTCCTCTTTCTTTTCTCTCTTCTCCCTTCACTCTTGTTGTGCTCATCTAGATTGCACCGCCGGCCGACGCAGTCATTAGAATGTGCACAACGTGTTACGTTACGTGTGGACTTGGAACGGAACGGTCAAAGCATTTCATCATATCACATAGACAAACCCACAACCATACATCATGTTTGGAGAAAACCCAAAACAAAAGAAATCGTTTCTTAATGATCTACTACATACACCAAACAAATCTCAATCCCCAATTTCTTGTATTATTATCCAATTGAGCTAAAGCTGACACTCCATGTGAAGGACACCCAAAACTTAAGGCTCTTTCTAACAAACTTCGCCAACGCCGACGTCATAGAAAAAAGCTTCTGCTTCTACGCATCTGACTGGCTTATGGCACAAGTCAAAGAGGCGGCCCCTTCAATCTTCTTCTTCTTCTTCATGACAAGAGTCGTTCTCAATTCCCCACTCTCTATATAAACAACTGGTCGATTTGGCTTTGCTCTTACGTCCATTCAATTCCATCCCGTTCACGTCTCCACATCTCCTCCGCACAGCACAACTTAACTCATCATCATCCGGTCATCCCTCTCCTTGAGATCTTAACTTTTCCGGCCGGCCATCATATACCGAATTCTCGTTCAAAATGGTGTTCGACGGTAGCCTGGAGGATATGTTGCTGAAGGTGGGCATGTTCCTGCTTGTGCAGGCTCTGGTCTACCTCATCCTCTCCAAGTCATCCAACATCTTCTCCAAGAACGTCTCCAGGTCTGTCAGTTTCAGAACTGCTCGCTCCGCCAGCATACGCCGATTTCTGGCCGCTCTCTCCGACTTACCAGCTGGTTCCGAATCACCTTCTCGGGGATTAAAGGCTTCACTGTCGTTTCAGAAAACCCAAGAGAACTCTGCACCTGATGATAACTAAACCATACTTGGGATTTTGATTGATTGATTTTTTTTCCTTTTTCTGAATTTGGAACTTATAAGAAAGGTGATTGATTGTATTGCATATGTTTAAATCCTTGAAGGGTTATTCTTTAGTTCTTTCGAAGTTGGATCATACAGTTTTATAATTTTATTTGATGGTTATGTAAATACATGTTCTGGTGTTCATCATATTTGTATCAAATTCGCTCAGGGTTAATTCGTGGTTAGCTATTCGTTTCGTTTGTAATTTGTTTATTGAAAATTCCTGAATTTTTTTGATATAAAGCAATGCCTTTTTTTTTTTTTATTGAATCCCAAGTGAGACACTTTGACTACTTTCATTAATGATTTTAGATGTTTTACAGCTGCCAATCTAATCTCAATCTAGGAATGCTACTGAGTAACTTTCAAACCAACACACAATCTTAATGTTTGAATGGTAGATCAATAAGGGGTGGAATGGAAGATAAATGTCATGGATATATAAAAATATGAGACCAAATCAGCCCCCACAACATTCCACAGCACATCCCCGCCGTGTATTGGGAACATCTGTGCTGTGGGACGTTGTGGGGGCTGATTTAGACTAAAAAATATCCATCATAATTTTCGGTGCATGGCCATCATCTCAGTAATAATCGGCAATAGCAACCCACCGAGCACACCCCACATGCATATCCAACCATGCATTTGGAAAAACACGTTTCCATGACAATGGGAGATATTTCATTGCCATGTAGACATCTATCCCAAAATGTTATTTGGTAAGACTTATTAAGTGGGTGTTTGGCATCGATGTTGTTTTTTGAGAAAATGGAATCACATTAGAGAAAGCGGTGCTTAAAATAACATCCTCTTCTTTAGTACAGTTTTTTTTTTTTTTCAGAATATATATATATATATATTGCTCTAGACCATGCCTTGAAATTTGGGAAAGTGTGGTTTGGAGTAATGCCAAATTCAATGTTTTTTAAGAAACGTTGCTATTAATTGTACAACGATGTAACATCATCTTGGACGTTGGATAATATAGATCATGTTGAAAATGTTGTTGCCAGCAATGGTACCTGATGGAGCGCAATCCGGTCGGTCCTAGCTATCAACGATCTTGCCTCTGACTGGTGCAAAAGGTGCCTGAAACGGGGAAAAAAGCGAGTAGTCTCCGGGGTGGAACCCGGTGAGAGTGCTCAGAAGCTCAAGTTAGTATTTTTTCAAAGGCAAGATAAAAAAATCAGATGGCGCAAAGTTATCACGTACCTCCATTCTTGGGGGAAGAGGGCCTTTTATAACCACTTTGCGCACTCACTCACAAGCTCTTGTCAAGTCGGGTATCATTACCTCTGCACTTCTGCCAGTTCGGGTGTCATCACATCTGCACTTCTGCCAGTTCGGGTGTCATCACCTCTGCACTTCTGCCAGTTCGGGTGTCATCACCTCTACTGGGGCAGACAACCACCACTGCTCTCTTTGTTGAAGCCGTCTCTATAACTGGAGGTGGCGGTGGCAGGTGGCCGTTGAAGTGCGGCTGTCAAGCGTCAGATCCTAAGTCAGTCAAGTGCGCCGCCTCAGGATACGGACTCCTTCGGTGTCAGGTACGGTTGTTCAATTCAGTGGCCTGGAGACAAAGTGCCAGAGTGGAGTGCGAGGTGAAGTCTTGAGTTCGGATAGAAGTGTGGCCCAAACTGCCCTGGGGTGGGCCAGTTCGGGTTGTTGCCCTTTGCGCTCCTCGTAAGGCTTGGGGTCAAAGGGAGAGTTTGGGCTCCTTTTGGGGAGCTCGGACCGCGGGTTCCTCTTCTTGGAGCTTGAGCCTTGAACGCACTGCCGTGCCGAGCTGTTGCTCCTGCTGGGTCACCCTCGGTTGCTTCCACGTGTTGGGTCGCCAAGAGGTCGAGCCAAATCTTCCTCTATCAATTGCCCCCCACTCCTCACGCTATGGGTCTTGCCCTAGCGCGGGGAGTTCGCGAGGTGACGGGCGGATTTGACCCGTACTTCAAACCGGTTGACTGATGGCGTGAAGTGTGCGTACGTCAGGAGATTTCCGGATTCCTCGAGCGCCAAAAAGCCAGAAAGTGCGCCAATTCGTCTTTAAATGCGGGGAGACGTGACGGGGGGGCGTTATTTCAAATTCAAAAAACGACGGGCGTTATTTCAAATTCAAAAAACGCGCCACTGCTGCCTTCAATGCTGGGAGACGTGCGCCGGCGCCGCTTCAGTTTCCAAAGACGTGCGGCTAATCACGTCTCGGTCTTAGGAGGCGTGCGATCAACTTGACCGTGAGCCATTGGATTTGCTTCGATCATAACCGTCGGTTTTAGGTCACTGTGGGTATAAATAGTGGGGGGACCCCCAGTCGCTTTCCATCGCCATTCTCCTACGTTTGCTTCTTGAGCTCACGTCCAACTTTTAGCTCGCGTCAACCTTCCATAGTCAATTAGCTATTTTCGGGTGAGTCAGTACTTTCTTCCTAGTTTTTCTTTCCTCCCGATGTCTAGCTCAAACAGCTTACATAGCTTCTTGAGGGGGTCAAATGCAGGTTCCACGAACCGAGCTGCATCCTCCGACAGCCTTAGTGAGCCCGAGGTAGAGCTCGAGGAAGAGTTCGAACCCGTAGGCCGAGTCGCCTCGGATAGTTTGCGTCCTCCTCCCGTCGAGGTTGGACGTTAGACAAGTTTGGGTCCTCAACCATGACGCCTGAGGGGCTTTACTCCCTCATCACCCAGTTCAACCTGCCCGGGGAGTATACTTACTTTATACCCTCGGGCGACTTCCCTTGGGAACACGGTCCTGACGAGATCGTGATATTCTGGGAGCAACTCGTCGCCGGGCTGCGCCTACCTTTCCACCCTCTTATCGTCTAGGTTATGAACCACTTCGGCGTCACCGTCGGTCAGCTCCACCCAAATTCTATCCGCAATTTGGTTGGGACTATCTCCCTTTTTTGTGAACACATTCTGCCTTTGGACCTTGACATCTTCTCTTCTATTCTCATGCTTAAGAAGCAAGTCGGTCCCCTTCCCGGGCGTAGGCGGGCGTACTACCTGTCTCCTCGCCTGGGGTTCAAGCTTTTACACGATCTTCCCAACAAGGTCCCGCCGTGGAAACGGGACTACTTCGGGGTACGAAGTGCAACGGGGTGGCCGTTCCAAACCGGGTGGGGGTTGGCTGCCCCTGACCCCGGTGTTACGCTAGATAGGGAGACGGCGAAGGGCCTCCGGGACTGGGCCGGCTCGGGCTAAAATGCCACCATTATCTGACGGAGGCCAAGCTCATCCAGGTCGGCCTGAGTTCGGGTAGGTTCCTTGCTCAAAGGCTTGCCTTTGTTTTGCTTTTCATTCTTTCGTTTTCCTAATGCCGAGCTCTTTTTGCAGGTGTGATGGACGCAGAAAAGACTCGAGGTGGGACCCTGTTTCATGCCATGAAGAGGAGGAAGCGAGTTGCCAAGCGGACTCGTGCCGAACTGCCCCGAGATGCGGAGCCCGAGGTATCGAGCTATCCGCCAATGGATCCGCCCCGGGAGCCCGAGATGGCCCCTCCAGTACAAGAAGCGGCAGGGGCCCCTTACGCCGAGGCTGCTTATACGGGGGCTCCTTACGCTGTGGCTGCTTATACGCGGGCTGGGCCTTCAGGCTCGGGAGGCCAAGGCGAGTTCAGGAGCGTGCTGTCGCCGAACCACGCTCTCCGAAAAAGTAAGGAGGCTACCCTGAGGAGGTCGCGGCATGGGCCGAGCTTCCTTTGAACCACGTAGTCGGGCGTGCTGCCTCTTATGCGATGGTGGTAAGTTAGCGACTTCTTGTTGGGCTCCTTGTCATTACCTTTCTCGCTATTACTCTTTTAACATTGTCGTTGTTTTTCTTTTTGGCAGGTGAACTCCTCCATCCATGCTTTAGCGGCCCAAGCAAAAAGGAGCTCAAGGCGGGCACGAGCTACAGAAGAGGCTTCCCGCGCCGAAGCGGCTTCTCGCGCTGCACAGGCCAGGCTGGCGAGGTCTGAGAGAGACACCGAGGCCCTGGGAGTGGTGGTGAAGCACATGGCGGACCTGAGGCTGGACTTGCAACATCAGGTCGAATACCTTCAGGAGGATATTAGGGAGAGGACTGAGATCTTTTCTTAGGGCATCAAGGATGTCACGAAGAAGGCCGTCGATGACTATATCGCCTCGCCGCGCTTTGACAACCTAATGGTGGGCTCGTACAGAAGGGGTTTTAAACTGAGCCGGTGGATGATCAGGAACACGTACCCCGAGCTCGACATCAGCGCCATAACCACTTTGCGCATCACTCGGGAGATTACCAACACGGCTGACGGTGAACCAGATTTTGAGGACGAGGCAAGACCCTCGGGTATCGTTGAAGTGCCTTCCGAGGGTGAGGACTGAGATTGTCGGACTGCTGGAATTTTTTTTTTTTTTGGAATGTAAACATAGTATTTTGTAATGAAATGTTCTTTTGGTTAAGTGTTTTCGTGTTCTCCTTCTTTGTCGAACTGATTATATTGTTCTGTCGAGAACCACTCGTACGGCCGCTTTCGGCATCAACACTTGGCCCCCGATGATGAAATACCGAGGTCCTTATCAGCTCGCTGTTTAGCGTTTTGCCTCGTCAGCTTGGTGCTAGCATTTTGTCTCGTCAGCTTGGTGCTAGCATTTTGCCTTTGCTTGCCCACGCCGAGGTCCTTGGTAGCGAGTTAGTCCACCTCGTTCGGTGATTTATAGGTAGTATCATCTCAAGTTAACGACGTTCCACGCTCGGGGTACTTGTTTGCCCTCTAGGGTTTCGAGCTCGTATGCTCCCCTGAGTGTTCTCTTTACTCGGTAGGGTCCTTCCCCATTAGGTCCAAGTTTGCCCATGCTGGGCTCGGGTGCCATGATCTTACGGAGAACCAGGTCGTCGACGCGGAAGTTCCGCTTTTTTACTCTGGCATTGTACTATCAAGCTACTCTTTGTTGGTAGGCTGCAGTCCGGATGTACGCGAGGTCTCTTACCTTGTCGAGTAGATCGAGGTTGGTGCGTAGCTCGTCTCCGTTTGCCTGATCGTCGTATGCTTCTAGTCGCAGTGTAGGTACTTTGATCTCCGTCGGGATTACTGCTTCAGTGCCGTAGGTGAGGTTAAAGGGGGTCTCTCCCGTGGCGGTTTTTTCCGTAGTTCGGTGAACCCATAGAACACTTGGTAGCTTGTCCGCCCATAACCCTTTAGCTTCATCTAGTCGCGCTTTCAGCCCGCGGATGATAGCTCTGTTCATAACTTTTGCTTGACCGTTTGCCTACGGGTGCGCGACCGATGTGAAGTTCTGCCGAATCCCCATATCTTGGCACCATTCCTGAAATTTGATGTCCTCAAACTGCTTGCCATTATCGGAGATCAGTACCCGAGGTAACCCGAAGCGGTATACTATGTTCTTCCAAAAGAAGTTCTGGACGTTTCGAGCTGTGATTGTTGCGGGAGGTTCGGCTTCTACCCACTTTGTGAAGTAATCCACCGCCACTACTAGGAACTTCCTCCCACCTGTTGCTGGCGGGAATGGTCCTAGTAGATCGATGCCCCATTGTACAAAGGGCCACGGACTAGTGAGGTACTTGAGGTCGGTGGCAAGCTGATGGTGGATATTGGCGTGCCTCTGGCACTTGTCGCATTTTTTAACGAGCTCGATGGCCTCTGCCTTCATCATTGGCCAGTAATACCCTTGTCGAAGTGCCTTCTGGGCGAGAGCCCTGCCCCCCAAGTGTCCACCGCACAGACCCTCATGGGTGTCGCATAGTACGAGCTCGGCCTCGGTAGGTCGCAAGCAACGCAGATAGGGGAGCGTGTAGGATCGTCGGTACAACCGTCCATCTATTATGACATACTTGGCTGCCTGGCGCTGCACCCTTTTGGCTGGGTTGCGATCTGCAAGGAGGGTTTCGTGTAGCAAGAAGCTCACGAGTGGGTCAACCCAGCTCGGTTCTGCTCCAAGGACGAGAGCGACCTCCTCTGCCCCCTTGAGAATACTAGGCCGAGGTAAGTCCTCTATATACACGGTTCTCATGGTGTTGTCACTGGTGCTGGCTAGCCGGGACAGGGCATCGGCCTCAGTGTTCTCTGACCTCGGGATCTGCCTGATGAAGTGTGACTGGAAGTTGAGCAGAACCTCATTTACCTTTGCTGAGTAGGCGATCATGGTTGGCTCGCGAGCTTCATACTCGCTGGTGACCTGGTTGTCAACGAGCTGGGAATCGTTGCAGAAGACTATGTGCTTCGCTCTTACTTCTTGCGCTAGGGCTAGCCCGGCTATCGGTGCTTCGTATTCCGCCTCATTGTTGGATGCCGCAAACTCAAAGCGTAGTGCGTACTCCAATTTTATGCCACTCGGGCCGCGAAGAACTACACCGGCTCCGCTGCCCTGCTGATTCGAGGAGCCATCTTCGTAAAGGATCCGGGGCTCCTCATCCCAGTTCGTGTTTGACCTAACAAGGAGAGATGCCACCCTGGCTTCTACCTCACGGGGTTCGGACTCTATTGGCCTGGGAGCTCCGGGTTCACCCGAACTGGGGATCTCGGGCTCAACCGGCCTGGGGACTTCGAAGCTGAACGTGCACTCGGCGATGAAATCTGCCAAGGCTTGGGCCTTAATAGCAGTTCATGGCTTATACTAGAGGTCGTACTCGCTGAGCTCGATGGCCCACTTCGTCAGCCGACCGGAAACCTCGGGCTTGAGTAAGACTTGCCTCGGAGGTTTGTTAGTCAAGACGACGACAGTGTGAGCCTGGAAATATGGGCGGAGTTTCCGAGCTGCAATTATCAGTGCATATGCCAACTTTTCTATTGGCGGGTATCTCGTCTCTTCTCCCTGCAAAATCTTACTAACATAATAGATGGGTCGTTGGATCCGATCTACTTTTTTTATTAGTACCGAACTGACCACCTCGTCGCTTGCCGAAAGGTACAGTTCTGACATCACCCTCATCGGGCCTGGTTAAGACCGGCACACTGGCAAGGTATTTCTTGAGCTCACCGAACGCGAGCTTGTAGTCTGGGGTCCATTCGAACCCTTTGCCTTTAATTTCCTTGAAGAAAGGCAGGCAGCGGTCTGCCAACTTGGACATAAAGCGGCCCAAGGAGGCTATGCGACCATTTAGCCTCTGAACCTCTTTTACTTTTCGAGGTGGTCTCATGTCTAGGAGGGCCTTTATTTTGTTCGGGTTGGCCTCAATACCGTGCCGGTTGATGATGTACCCTATGAACTTACCCGAGGTGACACCGAAGACACACTTGTTTGGGTTTAGTTTCATGCTAAATTGACGCAGAATTTGGAAGACAGAGTGCAAGTCTTGTATTAATTCATGCAAAAACTGTGTCTTGACGACCATGTCGTCTACATAACATTCTATCTTCGTGCCAATTAAGGGCTGAAATAGCTTATTCACGAGTCTATGGAAGGTCGCCCCAGCATTTTTCAGTCCGAAGGGCATGACCTTGTAGCAGTACAGGCCGAACTCGGTTATGAAGGTGGTCTTTTCCTCGTCGGACTGGTCCATCCTGATTTGGTTGTAGCCCGAGTAGGCATCCAAGAAGCTTAGCAACTCTTGTCTCGAGGTCGCATCCACTAGGCGGTCAATTCTGGGGAGGGGGAGGCAATCTTTCGGGCAAGCTCGGTTCAGGTCGGTGTAGTCGACGCACATGCGCCACTTGTCGTTTGCCTTTTTTACCAGAACTGGGTTGGCTACCTAGCTCGGGTAATGAACTTCCCTTATGAAGTCTGCTGCGAGGAGCTTCTCGACCTCCTCATCGACCGTCCTCCGCGGACCATGCAAAAATATCTAAATTTTGAACTAAGAAACTTACCAGTTCGAATCGTAGAGGTTCCTAGACGGAAGCACCGATCTGTAGCGTCCGAGCTGGGTCCGCAACTGAAGTTGGGATCGCGACTGTTTCTTCTGTGGTCGCAGCTCATTCTTCGCCTTGCTCCGTAGGCCGCTCTAGTTCGAGGTCGTCGGCTACCTTGGTTTTTCCCTTCAGGGCGGCAACATAGCACTTGCGGGACTCGAGCTGGTCGCCGCGCGCTACTCCCACACCGAAGTCTGTAGAAAACTTCATTGCCAAGTAGTAGGCGGAGACCACTGCCCGTAGGACATGAGTGATTGGCCGCCCTATTATGACATTGTATGGGGAGGGGGTCGCGACCACCCGGAAATCGTGGTTGAGTCTGACCGCACAAGGCCATGTGCCGACTTCCACAGGTACTGTCACTTTCCCGAGGGGCCTGACTTCCAATCCGCTGAAGCCCACCAGAGGAGTGTTTGCGGGCTTTAACTCGCTTCTCCGCAGCTGAAGCTGGTCAAACACCGACTTGAAGAGAATGTCCGCCGAGCTGCCTGAATCAACATGCACGCGCCTGACTTCGAAGTCGTTGATCCTCAGTTTTATGACAAGCGCATCATCGTGGGGGTAGTGGACCCCTCGCGCATCGTATTCCGTGAAGAAAATCGGTTCCTCCGTCTTCGGCCTCTTCAGAGGGTTCTGCTTTTCTTGGGCAGCTTCGCGAACTGACGCTCGGGCCGCTGCCGAAGTACAACTCGCTACTACCGAACCTCCCAGTATCATGTGGATGGTTCCCGAACTGGCCTCTCTTCCGGAGGCTGTCTTTGCGATTGTTCGGCCGGTCTGCTGCTGGACTCGAGAGCATCCTTATCGTGCTCCCCTTGCCGACCTGTCTTATTATTATTATTATTATGCTGTACAAAATTTCTTAAGTACCCGCGACGGATGAGTCCCTCTATCTCGTCACGGAGATTATTACAATGTTTGGTACAATGACCGTGGTCTCTATGGAAACTGCAGTACAAGTTCTTGTTCCTCTCGTTTGGGTTCCCATTTAGGCGAGGTGGCCACTTTACGTACGGGGCATCTTTGATCGTCATCAAGATCTCAACCCGCTTTGTGTTCAAGGGCGTGTAGTCTGTCCGACCTGCCATGGGAGCTCGGAACGACTGGCTTGGTTTCGACGCCCGAGCTGGATCCTTCCGGCTGTCTCCTTGATTGGGGAGTTCTTCTCTCTTCCTTTTTTCAAACCCGCCCCCAGTCCTTTGGTTGATCTCCTCCTCCGTTCGCATGAACTTGTCCGCGAGCTTAAGTAACTCAGCAATGGTCGCGGGCTGTTTGGCCACTATGTGCCACTTGAACTCCTTGTGTGTCACCCCCATCTTGGCCGCCGCGAGCTGAACTGCGGGGTCCAGGCGTGGGATCTGTAGGCATGCGTTGTTAAACCGCTTGATGTAGCTGCGGATGGGCTCCCCTTCCTTCTGGACCATGCCGAGGAGGCTCCCCTCGGTTCGGGGGTACCGCTTGCTGGTGACGAAGTGTGCCGTGAAGACCTGCACGAACTGGGCCCAACTCCTTACCCGGGGGCCAGGTTCCTGTACCAGGTGCGAGCCACTCCTCTGAAGGTGGTAGTGAAGGCTACGCACATACAAGACTCGCTGGCCCTAACCAAATGCATCTGGGACTAGAAGGCATTGACATGGTCGTTGGAGTCAAAGGACCCATCATACTTGTCGAGTGGGGGGAGTTTGAAGTCTCTGGGCATAGGAACTGCAAAGAGTTCTGATGACAGGGGGGAAGGGACTGAGAGGATAGGGGTAGCCTTTACCTCGTCCGAGCTCGCTTCTTCACCTTGGAGCTCATGCAAGACGCGGGTTGCAGTTCGGCGGCTTCGCTGGCAGGGCCTCTGCTGCTTGGAAGGCCCGGTGTTGGCACTGCTTGCCTCGGTGTTCCCGAGCTCGATGGGCCTGGACTACTGGAGGTTGTCCGCGGCTAAGGCGTTGAACCAGTTTTCGGTGTGCAGGGGCCCGTCTTGAGAGCGTCGGGGTGATGCTGACTTGATGGATCGGGCTTCTGGTCCGCCGGCGCGTGGCGAGGCGGGGGCAGCCGCTCTCTCTCTCCTACCGAGGAATGAAGTCTGACTTCTAGAGGGGCTCCGAGCCTGGGAGGCCCGAGCTTGGGAAGCCTCCTGGTGGGGGCGCCCGCCATGAGGGGAGGGCTTGGCTCGCCTAACGGCGGGGTGCCGAGGTGGGAGCTGGCTTTGAGGCAGTTGAGGGAACTACTGCTAGTAGTGGTATTGGGATACATGGTGCAGCATCTGCTGCTGGTAGATTTGATGTTGTTGAAGCTGCTGCATTTGGGCTTGGATGGCCCGCATGCCATGCACCAGGTCATCGAGCTGGTTCTGGCTAGTTGCCGGGGGAACAATGGTTGATTCAGCAAAGGTGGTTCCAACAGTCATGGGTGTTGGGGTTTCTTGGAAAAAAGGTGTTATGAAAGTTTTAGAGGGAGGCTTTTAGAAGCGTTTCCCACAGACAACGCCAATTGATGGAGCGCAATCCGGTCGGTCCTAGCTGTCAACGATCTTGCCTTTGACTGGAGCAAAAGGTGCCTAAAACGGGGAAGAAAGCGAGTAGTCTCCGGGGAGGAACCCGGTGAGAGTGCTTCGAAGCTCAAGTTAGTATTTTCTCAAAGGCAAGATAAAAAAACCAGATGGCGCAAAGTTATCACGTACCTCCATTCTTGGGGGAAGAGGGCCTTTTATAACCACTTCGCGCACTCACTCCCAAGCTCCTGTCAGGTCGGGTATCATTACCTCTGCACTTCTGCTAGTTCGGGTGTCATCACCTCTACTGGGGCAGACAACCGCCACTGCTCTCTTTGTCGGAGCCGTCTCTGTAACTGGAGGTGGCGGTGGCAGGTGGCTGTTGAAGTACAACTGTCAAGCGTCAGATCCTAAGTCAGTCAGGTGCGCCGCCTCAGGATACGGACTCCTTCGGTGTCAGATACGGTTGTTCAGTTCGGTGGCCTAGAGACGAAGTCCCGGAGTGGTGTGCGAGGTGAAGTCTTGAGTTTGGATAGAAGTGTGGCCCGAACTGCCCTGGGGTGGGTCAGTTCGGGTTGTTGCCCTTTGCGCTCCTCGTAAGGCTCGGGGTCAAAGGGAGAGTTTGGGCTCCTTTTGGGGAGCTCGGACCGCGGGTTCCTCTTCTCGGAGCTCGTGCCTTGAATGCACTGCCGTGCCGAGCTGTTGCTCCTGCCAGATTACCCTCGGTTGCTTCCACGTGTTGGGTGGCCAAGAGGTCGGGCCAAATCTTCCTCCATTAGTACCAAACAAAATCAGTGTTGTTTTCTCAGAAAACAACCTATGTGGTTGCACCAGTTCCAAATAAAAATAAGCACCGTTTTCTTAAAACTCCACATGCCCAGCACCATTTTTCTCAGAAATCGGTGCGATGTTCCCAACGCCGATGCCAAATACCTACTAAATAAACGTTTTCTTGGTTTGTGTGAGAGCCAATTGTTGGGGAAAACACCATTTTTTTTATTGTTTCCCCCAACACTCACTCTTTTAATTACTATTGAGATTATATGGTGCCTAATGATGCCTAGGTTGTGTTTGATTGCAATGCAAATAAATTTGCATTGGTACAAAACCATGGCAGTGCAAATGATTTGAATGTAAATTCTGACCTATTTTTGTTTTAAATTTTAGCTTATTTTGTTTGATTGCATTACAAATGAAGTAAATTAAAACATGAAGTAGAATAAAGTAAAATCCAAAGCAAAATTAAACAAGAATTTGCATTTTTTACATTTGCACTCCCATGCATTTGTACTAGTACAAATAAAATTGCACTGCAACCAAACATAGCCTAAATGCCAAATAATACCAAATAAATTCTTATCAACCACTTTCTATATTTTTAATAAGCTTTTTTCCCAACCAAACATTCTTACACATTACAAATTGTTTTGGAGATAAAGAGTCTTGACTTAAGGCCCCGTTTGGTGAATCTTTTCACATAGGCTGTCGGCTTTTCAGAATTCCAGCAATCTACATTTTGGTCTTTTCCCACTTGGTTGGGGAAAAGATCTAGCCGCAGCCCCAAAAAGATGCGGAAAACCCATTTCAAACTATTTTCAAGAAACTCCAAATGGAGTTTTTTACCTTTTTTCAACTCATCTTCGTGAGGAAAGATGCATGGACAGACATGCCTTAACCAATGGTCTTCAAACTCTTAAGATCTTGATGCAAAAGCTCACATCGTCTTTTGACTATCAAACTTACAAGAGATCTTTCAAAAAAATACTATCCAAATGACCCCTTAATCAAGTAACTCTCTCCATCCTAGAAAAATAGAATTAGTTGAACACTTTAAGTTGTTCAATAAGCCTTAAAACCAATAATAGTGTTCCACACCAGTTATAAAATATATAGGATCCACAATTATTCAACTTCTCGTCCCATATATTTTAACCGGTGTTAATTTAATTGGTCTAATAGAACCGACCCATTTACAACTCTTGGGATTTGGTTGGATTGTGCAAACTTTAAGAAATGGTGTTCCACCTCCACAACTAAGCTGAACTAACAGTTCTTTTGCCCGTTGGCGTTTGTTCCATGATAATCGGTTCATACTCTCCAAGTAAATAACTGCCACTAAAGCTGACAATGTTGTTGTCTCCAAAACTTATAGTTGGCCCAACTTGACGAATCAAACCATGGATTACTAGGCATAGGCCCACTATTCCACAAGTTATTCGTCGGGATTTTGAGTGAAACTGGATTTGCAATTCCATAACAATTTATATCTCACTCTTGTAGTATATACATGATAATATTTGTATTCTTAGTTTTATATGATTAGCAAGGCATTTATATAACACCAAGGGATGTAGCTCAAATAGGAGAGTGCTCGCTTAGCATGCGAGAGGTACGGGAATTGATATCCTACATCTCTATTGAATTTTTAATTTAGGTATGTATCAGTTTTGGCGGTCAAAATATAATGAGTAGGATTAACAAATATTAGTTTAATCTAAGGGGATATAGCTTAGATGGTAGAGCGCTTGCTTAGCATGTGAGAGGTATGGAGATTGATACCCCACATCTCCATAGTTTTTAATCTAGGCATGCATCAGTTTTGGCGGTAATAATATAATAAGAGGGGATATAGCTGTAGAACGCTTGATTAGCATGTGAAAGGTACGAGAATCGATACCTTGCATTTCCATTTGGTTTTTAATAGGCATGCTCTAGTTTTGGCGGTCAAAATATAATTGAGTAGGATTAGGAAGATGTAGCTCAAATGGTAGAGTGCTTGCTTAGCATGCAAAAGGTATGAGGATTGATATCCTGCATCTCCATTAAATTTTACTATAGGCATGCATCAGTTTTGGCTGTCAAAAGAATATTCAGTACTCTTTTAGGTGGCGTTAGATAAATCCGAAGTCTAAAAAGTTAAAAAAGATATTATAAGTGTCTGAAATCTAGATAGATAAAGTTGTTTGTGTTGGATCAATTTTCATTATTTCATATAAATAATTTATTAAATTCAAAATAATATTAAGAATATGAGTAAATTATAAAAAATAAAAAATAATTTATTAAAATACAAATAAAATTGAAAAATACATATAATTTTATATTAAAAACAAATTATTAAGAGTTAAAATAATAATGAAAATAGTAATAAAGTCCATGAAACAATAAAATAATTTAATAATTATCAAATTATTAAGTTAAAACTATTAAAATATTTAAAATTTTATAAAAGAATTAGAAGAATTAATAATTAATACAATAAAAAATTATAAAAAATAAAAACATTAACATTTAATAAATTTATAAATTATAAATAAATTTATAATTTAATAATTATTATAAATAAATTTATAAGTTATAATTCAGCTTCTCTCTACCACTCTCGAAACCTTCCCTACCGCTTCCTTCTCCCTCTCATGAACTCCTCAGACAACCATCGAGCTAGAGTCAAAACCCGAGCCGTTCAAATCTCCGTCAACTCCCCACCAAAAAAGAGCATAGGAGTTGTCGTTGTTGGAGCTGGGTTTCAAATCTTCATTACTGCTTACATCGAGGATTTCCTTCAAACAGACATTGTCGACGGATTTATCCTAGATCGAGGGTTTCAGATCTTCATTACTGCCTACCTCGAACAACACTACCGCCGACCGACTTAAAACAACGATAGTGGCGGCCGATAGGAAGACATGAGAGAGAGAGAGAGAGGAGGGAGGGAGAGGGAAATCGAACATGAACGTCAACTGAGAACGCCACCAGCCAACTGAGAACAGAGACAGGGGAAATCGAACGTGGCGGTCGGCGGGAAGACAGGGGAGAGAGAACGCGAGAAAGAGGGAGGGAGGGAGAGGGAAATCGAACAGAACCGCTGATTGAGAATGCCAATGCTGAGAAATCAAACAAGACCGCCACCGACCGACTAAGAACAACGGCGGTGGCGGACGACGAATATTGTGTTTCTTCAAGTTCTCCGTCGCCGTCTCTCTTCGAGCCTTGTCCCTGCGTCACTGATGATTAGGAGTCGAATGAAAAAAATTAGGTTTAAAAAGAGATGTCCATTTCAATATTATGAGGGGCATTTAAGACTTTCAAACACATCTGAAACGCAGATGGCCCATTATCTAACATTTTAGATCTGAAATTCAATTTCAGATCAATTTTAAGATGCATATCCAAATGCTTTTGAAGTACGAAAAGTAATACTTTCAAACTTCAGATCTCTTAAAAGCGTTATCAAACGTGGCCTTAGTCCCTTACATTTATTTTGGTCAAACGCAATTTCTCACATGGTTCTCACTTCTAAACCGTTAAAAGTTTCAAACTTTGATATTGGGGCAATCATGACAGACCATATCAGCTATGTTCATGTAGGGTTTAAAATGATCGAATTCAACTGGCATTTACATCCCATCCGATTATTATATCAAATATCAGATTTAATAAAATGAAACTTATATGTATAAAAATATATATGAATATTATTATATAAGACCCATATGATTTACATGGTTGAATTATTTATTTGTCATTTGAATAAAATAATTTTGTTTTTTTTTTGCTTAGTTATAAGAAAACATGGATTTTATAGTGTTAAAAGAATTGGATATACTTTTAATTAACAGAATTTATTGGTGAAAAAAAATATATGTTAAATATACGAATTAATGAGAGAATGATTAACTAATACCTTAAATATAGGACTTAATAGAAAAAAATAAATAAGGTAAAAAATAGCAATTTAAATTACACTTTCTATCCTAGAACTGAATTCAAAAAATAGAGATATTTTAGTGAACAAAAATTCTACACCCTCTTTCATGTGTGTGTATGTGATCATAAAGAAAGGTTAAGCCCTAAAGGCTCATATTCTATCAAAACTTGGGTTAGATTAGGATTGGATTGAGGCCTTGAATGGCTTAATCTTCACTAACCTTTATATATACAATATATCTATCTGTATATACATCAAATACATAAACACACTATATATAGATAGTCTATTTACAATATTCACATGGTTAACTTGATGTCCACATATATTGTATATGTGCAAACATACATGTTATAGATTCTACTTGACCCGATTATTGAAAATATGGGGAGTGCTGAAATTAGTAAAACCTCTTTTGTTTTGGGCAAATGTCAATGTATGCAAAAAAGTTTTTTTATATGATTTGAAAATAATTGAGCCCAACTTTTTTTTCGACTTACAAGGTACAATTTTGCATTCTCATGCAAATCAGGTTTGGCCATTCTCTCCCCATCATGATGTTCCATGGTCAAGGTCTCCTACCGATTGGTTGAAAGCGAACTGATGGGATTATCTCTACTACGAAAGTCGGTGCCGGTATCGTTATTAGACATCATTCTAGATATGTGGTGGTAGCAACCCCTACTATTGTTGATGTAGGCTTATGTGGAAGGGCCCATGATGGCACAACGTGGCATCGGCCGGATGCAATCCTGGCCGGTCCACTCTTAATCACCTCCAACTACTCCCAAGGCAAGGTTAAGTATAAATAGGGGTGTTCCTCTCTAGATAAAACTATCTTGCTCACACTTGCTCATCTGCTTATTAGCTCTCGAGTGACTTTATCTAAGCCCTCTTCTCAAGCCTCGTTTGACCCCTTTCATTGACTGTCGAAGTCTCCGCCCCTGGGATAACACCTGGGGCCTCTGACTTGCTATTTTATTCTTAGGTTGGACACATCGACCTCAACCACAGGAAGCAAATTTACCTTGTTGCCCTCAGCCCCATCCTTGGCAACAACATTTGGCGCCGTCTGTGGGAAACGTTGCTAAGATTTTCCCTAAGTGAACACTTAACTCAAAACAACTAAGCTTCTCACAATGGTTGATAAACAAGACAATAATTCAAACGCTTAGAACCTAGTCACCATGGACCAATTCAAAATAGTCCTTGATAGATTGGACAATATAACCCAGAGACTAGATGAGGTGGGGCGCCCGATAAGAGGCCGCCCACAATGTAGCGGCCCCGTTGGGAACTAGGGGCAGTACAGTGAGCGCTCTACTCATGCTCCACTAGTCCAGCATCCCCTTGGCCCCCGCAAAGCCGACCCCTCAACATCCAACAACAGTAGCCAATGTGCAAGCAAGCCATCAAAGACCTCTTGCCTCCCCAGCTGACAAGGAGATGATCCAGTTGGATCTCGTGACAACCGCAAGGACCATGAACGCTACCCCTGTGCGAAGAGCCATAGGGACGAACACAAACGCAAACGCTCTAGTCACTACAATCCTCCTCTGAGGGTTGGAGGCCAACCCCACCCCTCTCCCTCGCCAATATCGAGCCCCTGTGATCTCCTCAATGATCATTGAGCCTGAAGGAACTAGGATACACCAGCGTCTAAAAACTCAGGAAATCGGGCCAACCTATCCCACATTAGAGAAGACCAAGACGAAGCCCCCGGCTCCCATCGACTGATGAATTGGCGATCTACAGGTGCAAATCAGCGCCATGCAAGACAAGTTGTGATAGGTTAAGGAGGGCCAAGGTGATGCCTCCACCAATCAGAACCCTTCATCCACCAGGATGGACGCCTTCACTGACTCCATCACCTCACTTTAAGTTTTCCACACTAGAGACATATGATGGAACAACCAACCTGGACAACCACCTGGAGAGCTTTCGAGCACTCATGCTTCTCTATGGGTACTCCGATGCCCTAACGTGCCGAGATTTCCAAGCAAATGGTTTTCCACACTCCCTCCTCGGTCCATCAGCTCGTGGGAGCAGTTTTCCAACCTCTTCCTCTCCCACTTCATTAGCAACCGACGGTGCCAGAAGATTGTCGCCTCCCTCATGTTAATCAGACAGAAGTGCAAAGTGAGACTCCAGTCCTGCATTGACTACTTTAAGAATGAAGAACTCGAGGTCCAAGACCTCGACTCCTTGGTCTCCATGCACGGTACCATCAGCGGCCTCCAATCGGAACCTCTAAAGTGGTCCATCTCCAAGATACCTCCAAGAATAAGGCGGAATTCTTGAAGAAAGCGCAAAAGTACATCGCCGCCGAGGAGGCCTCGGCCGGCGAATGCCTTCAAGAGCATAAGGCCAACCTTAGCTGAGGGGCCTCGGAGAAGAAGAGAAAGGATAGAGACGGTCACAGCCATGACCACCACCACCACAACAACAACAACAACAAATACGCTGACAAGAAATCGTCGGGCTCATCCTTCAGCAAGTACACGCCACTCAACTCCACCCGAACGCATATCCTCATGCAAATAGGGAAAGAGGAATACATGAAGTGGCTGACCAAGATGAAGAGGAACCCCAAGAGGGGTAACCCGAAGAAATACTGCAAGTACCACCGTGGCACCGACCAAGACACCAAGGACTACTACGAGCTCAAAAATGAGATCGAGTCCCTCATCCGTCGTGGTTACTTGAAGGAGTATGTGGTGGGTGACGTCGACACCTTGTCCTTGCAGCAATAGCAGCAACAACAACATCACACCCTAGCCTGGGTCATCGACATCATCGCTGGGGACACGACCTTGGGTGGAGCCACATCCTCGGCCCGAATGGCCTACGCCAAGCAACTCAACATCCAAGGCCTGGCCCCCAAGAAGTCGAAGATGAATGACATCATCTCCTTTCTAGACGATGACTTGAAGGGGGTCTCGGTACCCCATGATGATGCATTGGTGGTGTTGATGACCATCACCAATAAAATGGTGAAGAGGATACTTGTGGATAGAAAATCTTTAGTGGACATTCTCTTCTATGATACCTTTGAGAATATGAAGCTAACACCAGATCGGCTGTATCCGACCGACGTGCCACTGGTCGGCTTCATTGGAGTTGTATCAAGCCAAAAAGAAGAATAACCTTACTAGTCACCATAAAGACAAAGCCTCGGTAGGTGATAGGATGATCAAGCTCTTAGTCATGAAGATAGGCTCCCTATATAGCGCCATCATCAGGAGAATGACCCTTCATGCACTCAACGCAACCATCTCTTCCTATCAACTCGCTATGAAGTTCCCCATCGAGTTCGGCGTCAAAGTCATCCGAGGGAACCAATAGACAGCTAGACAGTGCTATGTGGCGGCACTAAAAGGCAAGAATAAAGAAGCTTTGCCATTGGGATTGATCTCAAGGATGAACCAGCGAGCTAAAGCTAGCCAACCGAGGACCTCATCTCGGTTTCCCTAGATATGGCCAAGCCCGAGAAGACAGTGCGGGTCGGGTCTAGCCTTTCTACAGACACCCTTTCCGAGCCGGTAATCCTCCTCAAATCTAATGCCAACGTCTTTGCTTGGTCAACCGCTAACATGCCTGGAATTGACCCCTCGGTCATTACTCATAGGCTAAGCATGGACCCGAGTTATAGGCCGGTTTGGCAGGAAAAGATGAACTTTGCACCGGAGCATTGGAAAGCCATCAAAGAGGAGGTAGATAAGCTACTCTATATCGACTTCATCTGAGAGGTACACTACCCTAACTGGTTGTCCAATGTGGTTATGGTTAAGAAGGCTAATAAGAAATGGTGGATCTGTATTGACTTCATAGACCTTAACCAAGCTTGTTTCAAAGACAACTTTCCTTTGCCAATGATCAACCACCTCATCGACGCCACCACAGCGTACGAGCTACTAAGCTTCATGGACACCCTCTCTGGATATAATCAGATCAAGATGCTAACTGAGGATGAGGAGAAAACCTCGTTCATCACTTAGCATAACACCTACTACTACAAAGTCATGGCCTTCGGCCTGAAGAATGCTGAAGCGACCTATCAACGGTTGATGAACAAACTGTTCAAAGACCATATGGGAAGAAACATTAAGGCCTACGTCGATGACATGGTGGTGAAGAGACTGAAAATCGACCAACACACCTCGGACCTCGGCAAACCTTTGTGGTGTTGAGGAAATACAACATGAAGCTAAACCCAAGCAAGTGTGCCTTTCGGCATCACCTTGGGCAAGGACGAGGTATAAAGGCCAACACAGAGAAGTGTCATCCTTGACATGGAGCCACCTTGATCCATCAGAGAAACACAAAGGCTCACTGGCCGAGTGGCTGTTCTCATCCGATTTGTGTCAAAGTTGGTCGACTGTTGCATACCCTACTTTTGAGTCATCAAGAAGCTGAAGTACTTCTAGTGGACCAAAGAATGCCAGAAAGCCTTTGATGAGCTGAAGTCCTACCTCACTCTCCCCCTCTTCTCACATGGCCCCTTCCAAGAGAAACATTGTCCCTATACTTCTTGGCCAGGGATGAGGCCATCAGTTCTGTTCTGGTGCGAGAGGATGAAGGCGTGTAGCAGTCGATCTATTACATCAGCTAAGTCCTCTACGAATCCGAGACTAAATACCCCGAGGTGGAGAAGCTAGCCTTTGTATCAGTGGTCTTGGCTAAGGAACTCAGACCTTACTTCCAAGCTCACAGCATCACGATGCTGACCAAGCAACCCCTCAAGTCTGTACTCTCCAAGCCCAAGACCTCGGGTTGGCTGACCAAGTGGGCCATTGAGTTGTCAGAATTTGACCTACATTACCAGCCGAGACATGTCATCAAAGCACAAACCTTAGTGGATTTCTTGGTAGAGTGCACCTTCAGCAAAAACCTCGGCCAAGCTCCTATGGCCAATGAAGGACCTCGGACAACCTAGAAACTATTTGTGGATGAGTCCTTTAATGCTAAAGGAAGCAAAGAAGGCCTCGTACTGCTCACCCTAATCAACAATAAGGTAGAATATATAGTGAGATTTTGCTTCCTAGCCTCCAACAATAAAGCCGGGTACGAGGCCCTGCTCACTAGAGTACAACTTGCCAAAGACCTCAGAGCTAAGCACATTGAATCCTTTAGTGACTCTCAGTTGTCGGTGAACCAATTGAATGGAGGGTACAAATTTAGAGAACCAAACATAGCTAAGTACTTGGCCAAAGTACAAGAGCTAGCCCACCGCTTTCAACACTTTGCCCTACAGCAGGTCCCACAGGTCGAGAACATGAGAGCCGATGCCCTATCTAAGTTGGCAAGTACCTTTCATCCATCCCTCAGCCACACTATGCGCATTGAGAAACTAGCACGACCCAACATCAAAGAGATAAAGGTGCTTCCAATATAAGTTGAGTCCTATTGGATGGACCCCATCCTCAACTATTTGCAGTACAAGCAACTCCCCTCAGACAAGAATGAAGCGAAGAGAGTCCAACGGCAAGCAACCCACTATGATGTGCTCGAACGAAATCTTTAGAGCATAGTTTCTCAACGCTGTGCACATTGAAGAGATAAAGGTGTTTCTAGTACAAGCCGAGTCCTATTGGGTGGACCCCATCCTCAGCTATCTGCAACAAGAGCAACTCCCCTTGGACAAGAATGAGGCAAGGAGAGTTCAACGGCAGACAACCTACTATGTTGTGCTCTAAGGAAAGCTTTACAAAAGGTCTTTCACCTTGCTCTAAGGCATCTGTGGCAACCACCTTAAAGGTAGAGTCTTGGCACAAAAAGCACTAAGGCAAAGATCTTTTTGGCCAACCATACAGAAGGATGCAACTAAGCTGGTGCAGAAATGCGACTAATGCCAAAGACACTCCAACATCTCCCATTTGCTAGCCACAACCCTGTCGGCTCTCAGTAGTCCATGGCCCTTTGCCAAGTGGGAAATGGATCTCATCAGACCCTTCTCTTAAGCCACCAAGAACATGAATTATTTCATTGTCGCAATAGACTACTTCACCAAGTGGGAAGAAGTCGAGCCCTTGGCAACCATCACAACCAAGGTAATCCAAAACTTCTTCTAGAAACATGTCATTTGCTACTTCGACATCCCCCACATGCTCGTCACTAACTACGACAAGCAATTCAACAACGACAGGTTCAGAGATTGGTGTGTGAGGCTAAGCATTAAGCAATAGTACACCTCGATAGGCTACCCCCCAACTAACGGCCTAGCCAATGTCACCAATAAAACTATCCTAGAAGGACTGAAAACAAGATTGGATAGAGACAAAGGCCTTTGGGCCAATGAACTATACAACATCCTATGGGCCAACTGAACGACACCTCGGGCAGCCACAGGTGAGACCCCATTCAACTTGACCTATGGGACCGAGGTCATCATCCCAGAAGAGATCGACCAGCTGATGCTTTGGACTGAGGTGTACAATGAGGTCAACAAAGATGAAGAACTAAGAAACAATCTAGATCTTTTGGAAGGCATCCAAGAGCAGGCTCAACTTAGGGTTGTGATTTATTAGTAGAGGGTAGCCCGATACTACAACTCTCAAGTGAAGGAGCGCCGCTTCCTAGAAGGTGACTTTGTCCTCTGAAAGGTCATGGTGCCCAGGCCCAGCATTAGAAAGCTCGACCCCGACAGAATCAGGCAGGTGGTCGGCCTCGACACTTTTCAGCTAGAGTACTTGGATGGAAGACCAATTCCTCATACTTGGAACTCCAAGAACCTATTAATGTACTATCAGTGACAATGTAACCTCTTGTACAAGAAGCTTATCAATGAAAAGTGTGAAGTTTCTCCCACCTTGGCTCAAATTTTAGTGTAAGCGTTGCTCCCCACCCAACTACCAGGACCCCTTGGCTGCACGAATAGTCGTAGCACACAACCTTCACCAAGGTTATATGCTCGGACTGGATGACAGCCAGGGCATGCGACTCTCGGAGAGTCATATGCCCAATCGCCTTTTCACTAATGCAAAGAACCTTGGGGACCTTCTCCACGGTACTGACCTGTGACATCGACCTACTATCTAATGAACAAACACACTAAAACGGGCAAGCTACTTCGCTTAGGCAAGAATCACCCTACAACCCCGATCAGGCACCATTTGTAGAGCCTTGCGTGCACGCGAATCCACATACTAAGTCCCTAAGGAGAGTTAAGCCAAGCAGGCTAAGGCATTCACCTTCCTTTCCCTCTTGCTAAGGAAGGGGCCACGAGCCCTCAGTGGTGAAGCTCGGCCTCGAACTAACTCCCTAAACTTGAATTCCTAAGTGAATGGCTAAGTAAGGAACACTAGATTTTTGCTACTTACGACCCCTTGGAGGGGTGCATCAGCCCTAGCACAACAAAAGGAAATCACAAAAAAATGGACACAAGTCGAGCAAAAATTCTATTCATTATCCACTGATGTATCATTTTGAGCTTTACAAAAATGAGCCTCGGATGGGGAAGGCCAAGCCCCTTACAAAAAACAAGTAAACAAAAAGAGGCAATAAAGGATAGACAAAAGAAGACTTCACAGCTCTTCAAGCTTCTACTTCCACGTTCTCCTCGACCGTTCGATTTTTGTAGGCTACTCGTTTCTAACCCAACCCTCGGAGGGCTGCACTGCATCAGCAGGCATCGACCCTTCATCCACCAGATCGAGTTGAACTCCTAGTTGACTAATGTCAAAGTCAAGCAACAGGGCCAGCACTTGGGCCTTTGTATCTTCAATGCTCTCCAAGTAAGAGGTGACACCAAAGTTGGCCATCTCAGTCAGATAGGCCTTGATGGTCTTCTATTCTTCCATGGCCTAGGCCAAAAGCCTTATTGGCTCTCTTTTCGACCGCCTCGAGTCTCTCATCGGTCTCTTGTAGCTTTTGCTTAGCCTCTTTTTGTTTTTCCTCCACCTCGCTCAGGGAGGTCCAGGGAGCTTGTAGCTACTCCCTCTCGACCATGACCTCAGCCTCCACATCCTTCCAGCGGGCATGCTCCTCACGCACTACATTGGTTGTCGCCTCCCAGCCCTTCTCAGTCTTGGCTAGTTGAGGCTTCAACCTCTCTTTCTCCTCCTGCGAGATCCTCAATTGTTGTAAGAGGACCTTGACCTTATTGTAAAGGTCGACGATAGTGGAAGACGCTTGCAATGAACAAACGATTGACATCTAATGAAAAGTAAGAAAAAGAAAAAAAAATTGACAAAGTGCTTGAGGAGAGGAAACTCACCTCAGCCAATCGATCCAGAAGGGTGTCTCGTACACCCTGGATGCTCACCTAGGTCCAAAACTTTATGTCCCCTAACCAGGAGCATCCCAATCAACAGGGCTCGGCCGACCCCCAGGGTGCTAAAAGTATCACCCTCTCGAACGTTCTCGTGAGGGCAGAAGATACATCGCGTCACCAACGGCATGTCATTGTGATGATTTGAAGAATGAGGCCCTGACTGGCGAGAGCTCCCAACAGCGCCCTCGGCTGGACGCTCTTTCACCGCCAGCCTTTTTCCCCCTCGGAGTCTAGAGGGGCTCGACGGGTCTCTTCGCGGTAGGCTCCTTCCTCCTCTCAGCCTCGACGGGCTCCTTCCCCCTCTCAGCCTCGGCGGGATCTTTCCTCTCCTTGGCCTCGACGGGAGCCTTCGGCCAAGGTGGTTCCCTCACAATAGCAGCTTCCCTTGGTGTTCGCTTCCTTAGTCACCCTCTACTCGAAGTCCTCTTGTTAGACCTCTCCATCTGCATTATTTTGTCCTTAATGCTGCCCTACATCTTTACAAAACACCGCGAGATGTGTTAGTGCGCAATGCAAAAGAAGAAGTGAAGATGGTGTGTACAACTAACAATAGGAGTTTTCCTACCGAGATGGGCAGGGCAGAGACCAGCCCACACCAAGGCTTCCACAACCACCAAGGGCTTAGCGAGAATCATCCCTAACACCTGAATCCAGGTCATCACGCTAGCCTCATCATCTTTATAATAAGGTTGTATCCTCTTGGCAACTAGATCCAGCTGCCCCCAGTCAGTTCCAAAAGGCCAACCCTCCAGATAGGACACAAAGAAGTACTTCCTCTTCCAATTGTGAACGGATGACTGGTTGTCCACTACTCTACCCCATCAGCCCTAAAAGTAAAAAAAACCTTCCCCAACATGGTGCTTCCTCAGGATGAACATGCATCGAAAGATATTCACGGTCACATATACACCTCAGAGGCGGGTCATCACCAGCATGACTATGATGGTCCTAACAGCATTGGGGGCAAGCTAATTGAGGGAAACATTATAACAGTTCAAGAGATCGAAGATGAGAGGAAGAATGGGGAATTGGAGGCCAATGTGCAGGTAGTGCTCATGCACTCATACCTCCCCCTCGGGCGGCTGCCACAACTTATCACCGATGTTGGGGACTCTAAGCCTATAATTCCCGAGGATATGGTATATCTCAACAAGGGACCTCACTTGCTCCTTGCTGAGTTCACTATCCATGTCAGAGAGCGAATAACACATCAATACAATGCCTCAGCCTTCGGCCTCAGCTATGCCTTCAGGTCTCGGGTCCTCGGCTTCCTTAGACTCCACCACTTCAGGTTTCGTCAAGGCATTCCTAGCGGCATCACCCGTTGGCCGAGTAGAACTAGTACCTTCATCGGGAGACTCACCACCCTACCAGTCGCACTCGGTGCCTCCCGGAGCAATTCTCTCCCTCAGTACCTAGGCCTCAGGCCTTCAAGGAGAACCCTTAGACCCACTACTAGGACTCTTACTATTGGTCGAGGTGGAAAATGAGGTGCTAGTGTTTGAGAGGTCAGGAAGATCATAGCACTCAAGACCGGAGTCAGAATACGACATGGTTACGAGAGAAGTCCTTTACCTAGTAGTTGAGTCAAAGATGGGTTGAGTCGAAGAAGAGGAATAAAAGTTCTGCTAGAATGTGATCGAGGTCTCTAAAAACTCAAGCAAAAGCAGACAAATGGTAGCGGTTGCCTCAACCAACGACCCTATTTAAAGAAGAATTAACAACTCAAATCACTTTGATCCAACGATCACAGAGCAGCCAACTTGATGACCCAAACTGACACGTGCCATGTTGTATCGACTTCGAGAATGCAAAACAATGTCGAGTGAGTCAGCTAGTTCGCTTGTTGACCTCAAGTCAAAAGCGGCCCAACCCGGGGACCCATTGCCCATCTCGTGTACAGTCGCGACCAGTCAATAGCAACGCCCGTCCCACATACAAATCCATGATGACACCGGTGAGGAACACGACTGACGAACACGGATGCCTCATTCCCATACAAGACACGACTCCATGCCCTCAGCCCTCCGTGATTCTCCTAACAGGCAGAGTCAGCAATGGAACAGTTGTCACATAACGACCTAGTGGAGCTCTCAGCAACCAAGGTCGACATCCCACACTTCTGAACAACACTCTCTTCAACCAAGTCAAGGCCTTCGCCTAACGTGCCATCCAACGGCTTCAAGTGACACTTTCTTCAGTCGAAGATGAGGTTTCCACTTAGCCCGTCGTCGGACCTCGCCCTTTATGGCCTCGAGAGTGGGGGAAATGATGTAGGCACATGTGGCAGGGCCCAGGATTGTGCCACATGGAATTGACTAGATGCAATCCTGGTTGTCCACTGCTAACCACCTCCAACTACTCCCAAGGCAAGGTCAAGTATAAATAGGGGCGCCCCTCTCCAGGTAAAGCTATCTTGCTCACTTTTGCTCTTCTGCTCATTAGCTCTCAAGTGACCTCGTCTGAGGCCTCATCCTACCCCTCTCATACACTTGACTAACTTGACCGTCAGAGTCTCTGCCATGGGAGAACACCCAAGGCCTCTGATTTGATGTCTTATTCTCAGGTTGGACACATCAGCCATGACCAAGTAAGTGAATTTACCTTGTTTCCCTCAACCCCATCCTTGGCAGCAACAATTGTGTTCTTTAGTGGAGTGTGACGCTAAGGCATTATTAGAGGCCCTCAAGCTTGCTGTAGGTCTAAATCCGAGTTGTATTGTCATTGAGGGAGATGTGTCGCAAGTTCGTTAAGGGAGGATACTTCTCATCTTTGGTGAATTACTAACATTCTTGCCGATTGTAGAGAGCTTTCAAATTCTACCTTCTGTTGCTCAGTTACTCATGCTAGAAGAAATGGAAACATGGTTGCTCACAAGTTAGCTCGTCACTCTCTTTCTTTCTCAAGACCTCATACATGGTATTCACAACCTAATTTCATATCATTTATTTTGGCTTTTCATTGAAATACTTCTTCAACAATTTTATCTTAATGAATTGTCTTAAGGCATAAAAAAAAAACTATTTGAGACCTTACCATCCTAAAATCCTAAGTTCATTTGTTCAACCCATTATGTGATAATTAAGTCAGCGCAATCTAGTTAATCACTTAAAATTAATCTATTTGCTAAAAATAGTTAACACCACATAAGGGAAGGACTTTTTCCCTTTTTGTCATTGTGAAATGGTGTCCAACTCCCAACACCACCTATATCTTTCATTGAGGATTTAGATAATCCTATTACAACGAATTTATACAAAGTATTCTATATGTCCTAACATAGTAGTAGATCCTATCACATTGATCACCATTCAATATACCATCCTTGAATGTCCCAACATACGCAAATATTTGACCCCAGAAGGATCTCACTGATTGGTATATCAAAGATAGACAAGTCTAATACTTAATTTGATATCAATACCAAATATAGAGATTAAGAACAATACCTAGTTGTTCAACCTATCATAAAATCCAAGAACATGCTGGGTTCGGCCCAATTCAATGTTTATTGTAAATATTCACCCTCACACCTTATGTCACAACCCAAGCAGTTAAGACCCACTACTCTACAAACTTGAGCAATATGAGAGTGACAACCTTGTTAGGATAGATAGACTTTTCCAAATGTATCTGTTAGTTGTAAAGATTTAAGTCCATATTAAATTAATTATATGATCTTATACATAATACTAATATGAAGTAAGGGTAATTTAGCAGAACAACTTAAATGACACATAAAATGAATGTTTCTTTATTTATAATAAATCATGTACAATACTTCAATCGGAGTGGAAGGCATACAGTGTGTAACATTATTTTGCCATAACTGTTTTTAAGGTTGTTCACGGGTCAGGTGGGTTCGATTTCACACGTTTTTGTCATAATGGGTTGACTTATAAACAACCAAAACGGACTAAAGTTAATAAAAAATCGATAAAAACTAGATGTACGTAAGGTTAGTTTAATTGGTTTGAATCCAAATCGCCGTTCTCTTTTTTTAAACCCAAGTTAAAAAGAAAATTTTCAATTTTCACATGTGGCAAACCTTCCAAATGTAATAAATCACAACTTTTTTATGATAAAATATTGTTATTAATAGCTTTTCTAGCATCGGCAATAAATATTGTTAATCATCATTGTTTGCCTTTGCGTGCTTTCTACTTGTAACTTCACTATTTTATCAACAATATAAAAGAATGGCAAATTAGTGTCAATCTTATTACTTGTACATATTGTCAACTTTTTACTTTATTAAGACGGAAGGAGGGTCAGTACAAGAAAATAGAGTTCTAGCGGCAGTTTTCGACCCGGCTGTTTGGCGACTGCCGCTACAATTGACGCCTCTCCCGCTGAAAATATTCACGCCTCTCCCGCCCTTCTCTCTCTCTCTCTCTCTGAATCATCCCTCTCTCGCTCTGTCTCTCACTCAGTCGTCTCTCTCCTTTTCTCTCTCTCTTAGTCTGAATCATTCCTCTCGCGCTCTCTCTCGCTCTCAGTCGTCTCTCTATTTCTCTCCCTCAGTCGTCTCTCTTTCTCCCGCTCTCTCTCGCTAAGTTCTCTCTCTCTTGCACTCGTGCTCGCTCTATCTCTATCTCTCTCACACACGATTGGACATCAGCGATTCTCTCTGTCTCTCACGGTCTCTCTCTCAGATACATCCACAGCATTTGATTCACAAGTAATTCCTATATATGTTGTTTTTTTTTTCTCTATTTGTTAGGATTTCTTCATTATTTCCACCACTTATGCTCTGTATTCTTTGATAAATGCTAGTTTAGTCTAAGTACTGAGGAACTCTAAAGGACAGCTTCGATTTGCCAAGGAGGTACTAAACTTCTCTCTTGCCGTCTCAGTCGCATTCCTCTATTTTTTTTATTTTGTTCATCTATTTTGATTGAAAATTATACTAGCTGTTATTTTGTTCCTAGTCAGCCAACTACATGTGCGATGGCAATAATTTGGTAAACCTAGCTTGGTGGTAATAATTTGGTAAACCTTTGTTATTGTTATTGTTATTCAATGTATATAAAGTGGCTTGCAACTAACAGAGCACCACTGCCTTATCAACATAATTCTTGTTTCGTAGTTGCTGTTGGAACCCTGTTTTCTGAATTAATTCTTGACAAATTTTCAATTAAATTACGTATTCTGAAAGACAAAACCCTTATTACTGTAGTATTTTTTAATATTTTTGGGAATTTGTGACACTAATCGATTCAGTGAAGTTACCGGTACAAGAATAGTCTTGTACATGGGGTTGGTACCATGTCCATGGATGATTTCTGATACACAAATCTTCTAAACAAATATGTAAGCAAAATCCTTGCTGTTTTCTTTTCTGAAGAAAAGAGGGGGATGACAATATATAGAACCAGTGGAACCACCGCTATATAAATGTGCCTTCAGATCACACAACAAAGATTTTTGGAACCATCCATTGCAGCTTTGTTCATGATTAAAAAATGAGGGAAAGAAGTCTTTCTGAAGTTTCTAACAAGAACAGGTAAAGAATTACTCCAAATATTGATTGCTCTATGAAACCTGCGGTAATGATGTTCCACACAAAAGGAACGGTCCTGCATACAGAAGAAAACAATGAATTCACATGGCCACACTCACACACAAAAATGAAAATTACTAGACTTTAAAGTAGATACTATCATAGGATCGGTGGTGGCTGCTGCCATGGCGGCATCCCCTCCACACAAAAGGAACGGTCCTGCATACAGAAGAAAACAATGAATTCACATGGCCACACTCACACACAAAAATGAAAATTACTAGACTTTAAAGTAGATCCTATCATAGGATCGGTGGTGGCTGCTGCCATGGCGGCATCCCCTCTAATGCAAAATGCTGATTTTGCTCTTCGAGAAGAGGATGCTGTGAAGTCTGGAATAGAGGAAATCAAGAAGAAATTGGGGATTTTTGTCAAGAGCATTGAGGATCTGGGTGAGCATGCTGACAAGTGCAGCAGGGATATAAGAAGGGCAAGAACAGTAGTCCTGCAGAGGATTATTAAGAATCCCAGCAACTGATACAGATTTTTGGTATGCTCTATTGATTTCAAGCTAAATACATGTTAAGTTCTGGATCTTGGATCTAAACTTGGATGGTTTCCAACTTTCATCTCTTCATGTCTAAATGTATTTATTGTTTTAACATTAATATTGTTCTTTGATTCACAAAATTGTGGATGGTGAGTGTTACATTCTTTTACAACCATGTTTATTACTGTTTTTGGTTTGATTCAAGCCTAAAGAATTTATTTGACTGCCATGCAGATGTGAGGTACCTGGCTATAGATCAATAAATGATTAAATCCCTAGAATATGTTATTCCTTCTGTTTATCAACATATCGTTGAAGTTGGAGAAACTTATTGGAAGAAAGCATCCAATCCAATTTCTTAAGTAGTAATTCTCTATGACTTGTATGACAACAAAAGGATTATGAAATGCACTAAATCCATTAAGTGGGACTCTTATTATCATACAACTGCCTAGGCATCTATTCTACATAGCTGAACTCTTAAGTTTGATGAAAAATAGCAAGGAGATTGAAACAGTATGGGCAATTTATTTATGGAAGTGTCATGCCTCAATGCTTGTTCTTCTTGCATTATCATGGAATAAGGAAAAATAGTAGATAATAAAAGAAAAGTAGTGATGATAAAGACAAAACAGTTATAGTAATAATAAGACAAGATTGTCATTCAAATGGTTTCAGAAGCTATCCCTTCTACTTATCTCCAAGTGAATTGGAATGAGAAAAAGAGCTTTAAGACAAGGTTGTATTGATTGTACTATAGGATCATTTGTAGTATGTTCATGATTTGTGATTGCCTAAGTATATCCTAGACCATTGATGGTAGAAAGGTACCCAGTTCCAACTTGATGGTGGCGTTGAGTAGGAGAATAAATGGTCTCTCCAATGGTCAAATAAATGTTGAAGTTAGATACTTAAATTCAGGACTGATGTTAGTTCATTTAACATCTTAGATTCAAGGTCTTTTTCAATAAACCACATGCTACCCAGGAGGCCAATGACCTAGTAGTCGAGATGGTTGCATGGAAAGCCCTCCATTTAGAAGGCACGGAATCAAACCAGCGGATACACAGGCTCTCTGTGCTATGGCCAGTGGGCCTCAAGTGCACCCTGCTCTGCCCCACCCCCAATTCCTCTTCACCAAAATAAATACTACTAAGGAGGAAAAATTATCCCTAATAAATGCAGGTAACTTATAGTCGTGGATAATTGTTTGATTGAATTCATTTAATCCAAGACAATGCCTGATGAGATGATTTCAGTCTCCAAGCTCCTTGACATATAAGTTCACAGAATTCATAAATGAAATGTACCAAAGTCATTATTTTTTTTCCTTTATAAGTGAGGGTGACAAGTCCAATACAGTGGCTTTTACAACTATCAGAAGCATTGGAGAAAAGAAACTTATATTTTCTTATATTTATTGGACCAATAGCTGTCTGAACTTAGCAAGAAGTTCAGATACATGTGTTTATTCAACACAATGACACAAAAGTTGAACAAACGTAAATAATCACGAGAAGAATATTCAAAATCTGTATTTAGCATGTTACATGGAAAAGACTTCTAGTTTACAATACCTCCCAGTATTATAGTCATTTTACTGTTCTTTACAGTCGTATGTCACAGTTTAGTGATTTAATATGTTAAATTTTACAAGGGTCAATCTTTCTCAAAGAAGAAAGAAAATCAACGAGGATACACCAAGCAGATGGACACAGAAAAATGCAGTCAAGAAGCAATATTCCTTCCAAAGATGTGGCCAATAGAGCCACATACACCATGAATTGATAGACACCAGAGTTTGTAAGAACAAAGGCCTGAGAAAGATGGCATTGCAATACGTAACAGTGATGTCTAATAGGAATCATGAGCCATTAAACATTACCTCATCCTCCAGAAAAAAAAAATGCCAATAGACCAGGAAATTGTATGGTTGAAATCACTGTGGCCTTGGCCTTGGTACTTCTAGTGGCAGCTGTAGACCTGTAGTCAAAGAAGGTCTGATCCAGCTGTTGTTTCTGCAATTATTAATGAATGTCTATCTAAAGAGATCAGAGAAGAAACCAAGTGCCAAAAACATTGCTTGGGGGGGGGGGAGAGAGAGAGAGAGAAAGAGAGAGAAATTATAAGCAAACTCACAACTGAATTATTCATAGTTGGATCTTTGACTGGTATTGCTTTCTTTCTATGGTTTTTCTTCCTCTGATCAGTGGAATTCTGCAATACAGGCTTTGTAGCATGTACTGACTTAGGATCTTGAACAGTACTTTGTTGGAGTAGAACCTGCTTCTTTGTGATGATCAACTCAGTTTCAGGTTTTATCAACTTTGCAAAGGTTGATTTGGCCTGGTTTTGACCAGTATGTTCTAAACATTACTGAATTTGTCAAAAAAAAAAGTTTAATATTAACAACCCAGTAAACAAATGACTGATCAAATGGTTCAATGATTTGACCAGTTGGGTCACCAGGCTGTTGACTTAACATCACTGGAAGCTCTTCGCAGGCCTCACTAGTCAGTACCTGGGAGCTAATTCTGTATTTGTCACATCGTTCATAGACCTTGGTATTGAATATTAGCCACTTGCTCTGCAACCAACAAATTGCCAGCAGTCACATCATTCAAATGGTTTTACACTTTTTTTATTGATGTCTATATCATACATCTTATATTTTGTTTCTTTTTGTTTTACGACTTTTATCTTTTTGTCTTTATGAGTTGTGAAAAAGTTCTTTACATTGTGCAGCTTTGGGATGGGTTCACACTTTTTATATTGATATCATTCTTGTTCATTTGTTATTTTGTATTCTTTCTCATACTATTAATCCAATGCCTCGGATTGTTACCATTAAAAATTTTATGTTTCTTACCTAGATTTTATAAGTATTTGAGATGTTTTACTTTCATGTTATAGACATGCCAAAGGTTGATCAATCTATATGCTTGTTGTAACATGATTTGTTTATTAGTTTCAAAGAGTTCATGTAACACAGCTGAGGGGGTCTATAACCAGAGGCTTCAGAATTTGGCTCTTACTCTTGGTAAGGTGCTTACCTTTCTATTTTTACTTAAGAGGGAGGTTCTCTCTCTCTCTCTCTCTCTCTCTCTCTCTCTCTCTCTCTCTCTCTCCCCCCCCCCCCCCCATTGCTTGTCTTTCATTGTGATCTGAATTTTATTGATATGATTAAGTTATTAAATTCTGGGATCAATTTGGCCTTCTTCTGAATGTAATTCATGTTAATAGGTAAGGTATGTAATGAGAAGTGTATTTGGTGACCCAAATAAAGCTCCACCCCCACTGGAGAAGCTTAGTCCTGAAGCAGTAGTTTCAGTCCTATGGAAAGGGGAAGGATCACTTGTTGAAGAGTTAGTCCGGTGCATGGCTCCTCATATGGAAGAGGGCTTGCTAGATGACTTAAAAGAGAAGATTTGAGAGCATGACCCTTCTGGATCTGTAGATCTCCAGAGAGAACTGCAGAAATCTTTATTATGGTAAGCAGTGTGGTTTACTGTCTCTTACAGCCGATGTTTATAATGATTTATGATTGTCACTCATTACTTCCCACCCCCCTTCTTTTACAAGGTTGAAGGATGAGGTTCGTACATACAAGTGTCGGCATGATGCAGCTGCTGATTTGATCCACCTTTATGCTTATACAAAATATTATTTTAGAGTTTGGGTTAGTTGAAATTTCGTAGCAGTGTTCTCCTGTATTTGATTAATATGGAGGTGATTTTCTTTGCTTTGACTAAAAAGAGTTCTTCACATGCATGCATACAGGACTGTAACTTCTCCTCCTGTATACATTAGTCCTCTAGACTTGGGCCCCAAGTATACTGATAAGTTGGGGTCAGGTTTCCAGGAGTATTGCAAGACATATGGTGAAAATTATTGTTTGGGGCAGTTGATTTATTGGCATAACCAAGCTAATGCTGATCCAGATTGCAGCCTAGGGAGGGCGAGAAGGGGCTGTTTGTTGTTGCCTGATAGTGCCTCCTTCTATGCCAAGGTTCAGAAGCCATTGCATCGTCAACGTGTCTATGGCCCAAGAACCTCAGATTTATGCTTGCAAGAATTCCTGATGGAAATCATGCAAAAGATCCTGATGGAAAGATCCCTCATAAATTCCATATATAAGACCTTACACTTGTGGTATGTGGATATTGATAAAATAACACTTATCCATTGAGCCACAAACTTGGGTCCCTATTCTTGAGTCTTTTGTTTTTTGGGGCAAAGCTGAAAACTTTATTCACATGAAGAAGGGTCATATAGATCTACCACTGGGAATACCTATAATGTCAGGCAATATCTGTAGTACTTTGGGAGGGCTCATCCGGGAAGCCCAAAGTAAACAAAAAAGATTCATTTACATCATTGAAAAGCTTAGATAAAAGATTGTTAGCCTTATTGGATTCCCTTGATATGTATTCCATTATTCATATATAGTTCAAAACATTATTTTCTCTTCTAGATTCTGGTCTTTGAGTTTGAGCCAGCCAAATTTCTTGGAGACTCAATGCTTTTACCATTTATTCTAAAGGCTGGCAGATAAATAATTGATTCTTAATTTTTGTATAGGAACTTACATTCTTATAATTACTTCTCGTAAGGAAGTTGGCAGCTATCTTGGTTTTCCCGTTTACCGGGTGATGTCTATGAGGTTTCTATCGTGCAATGATGCTTTGCAGCTTTCAACTGCTCAAGAAGTAAGGGTTTCTTTTGCCAATTTCCCTGGAACTAGAATCTACAAGTTTTCCTTGTAAAGATTGAATTGCATTTGTTTGGGCTTCATATGCAGAGAATGTGCATATATGATTTTGAAAATCCAGAAGGCTGTTGCAAGGGGACCATTGAAAGTAACATATGAAAAATACTTGCATCCTGATCAAAGTAGTGTTGCAGCAATAGAAGCAAATGACAGGCTTCCTCCGTGACATCAAGTCCTATGGGAGCTCAGATTATGTCACAATACGGTACAATGAGGACATGAAATTCAGGAAGATGGCATTAGGCAGGCAGGAGTACACAAGACTTTCTTTCCCTCATAAGAATATATGGATCTTGAGTTTATAAGAAGAGAGAAAGTGCGAAGAAAAGTTTCACTTGCAGATCAAATCCGGGCTTCCAAAAGCAAAAGAGTGGAATGTGTAGCAGTCACAAACTCTTTGGTTCAGACCCTATTGAATTTTTGTACAAACCAAGAAATTATCAAATTGAAAATACGATGTATTTGTGATTCAAATTGTTTGAATGGAGAATGTCTTTTTAAAATTTATTGTAATTGATGCTTTTTCATCTTTTGTATTTTATTTCAGTTTAAATGAATATATAGAGAAAACAGGTAATTTGAAGAAAATTAAATATAAATAGGTCATTTGGAAAACAACCTTTAGCAATAGTCGCCGCTAAAAGTAGTTTTTAGCGACAGTCGCGAAAACTACTGCTAGAACGTCTAGCGACAGTTCTTTTAGCGATAGTTTGCCGGTTGTTGCGAAAACTGCCTCTAAAAGTCTTTTTTTTTTTGTAGTGGGCTAAGGGTTCACACATGTATATGTATGTGACTATAATTGGGTCGTTTCAGTTTTGATCGGTTTATACACGATTGTTAGCACTCGATTTTTGCTCGGTCCCTTCTTTGGCCCATCTCCCACATTTTGGATGCTCGATCGAACCACACCAGTCACTTTAAAACATGCCAAAACCCTAAGAAGCCAAATTTTAGCCCAAATGCCCATAAATCCATCGTTAAATCTACATTATTCCCTTTCGATGGTCTTGATTATGCCACATCACCAAACTTCATCCCCGATCGAACTCCATCACCTAAAACAAAATCCTCAGACAACCAATCACGCAAAGTTTCAACCCTAAATTCCTGGATCTAGCCGATCATTCAACAGAGATCCAATTTTGATGCATATAACACTATGACGCTCCTCAAACCTAAAACCCGTGATCTACACATACCCCACACGATCAAACCCTTCTAACAACCTCATAATCCCAATCCATACCTACCCACCAAATTTTATCCCAAAATTCCCTTGTTTGACCCAACACCAAGCCTGGATTCTATTTTGACGAATCTTATTAAACAAAAGCTCACCTGTCATGAATCTCCATCATCCAAGCCTTATTTGAACAATCAGACCCCGCCACCATGCTCAAGGACCCAAAGAACCCCAGTACATTAAATTTCACGACCAAACACTTCTATTTGACCATTGAAAAAACAAGATTCCATTTCAGACACTCTTAATGATTAGAAAACCATAAGCTAAGATCGTGATTTGAACTAGAAACCAGTCAATCTACACTTCCGATCAAAGATTCATCATTTCCATCAGATTCGAGATGTTCAAAACGGCCTACCCACCAAATTTCATCCCAAAATTCCCCCATTTGACCCTTCATCAAACAAAGATTCTATTTCAGTAAATCTTATTGATTTTAACGTGTCAGTCGTAAATCTCAATTATCTCGACCCTATTTGTCCGATCAGACCTGACCATTGTGTTCAAAGACCCAAAAAACCCCCAACACGCCAAATCTCATGACCAAATTCATCCATTTGATCGTTAAACTAAAGAAATACCATCTTGACGCACCAGATTGAATTACCACATCAGCTTTCCAGCTTAGAATCTTAAGAGGGTGGGGACTGACGTAAGCTCCTTACTTAACCCCATTAAAACAACTAGACCAATGGATTTGAGCCTAATAGGCTTAAAAGGCTCAAAATACCAAACAAGCCCCCACTTAAAATTAAGAAAGGACAAAACCTCATTTAAAATTTCATCAAATTTACGTTTTTTGCCACTATTAGCCCCAAATAAGGGGCTGCAATGTCTGACACGCCCCAATCCCTCATTGGATGCACAAAATCCATGAGAAACCACCCAAAATCGAGAAAATTTGTTGCACAAAGAAGGTATGGTCAACTACAGTTTCTTCTTTCTCAAAATCCTTGCCTATTTCAGTAAAAAAAAAAACTCTACTAAATCATAGACATTGTAGCTGGATGAGTTTCAAACCCACCTCCCTCCATTTTCTCTATAAATAGAGGCCCAACTTGAGCTTAAAGGAGAGGGGGTAGTTTTCCCAGCTTCTGTGATACACCCATCTTGCTTGAAATCCCGAAATCTCTAAAATGAAGCTCAAGTCTCATCCCCTGTTTTCCAACTTAACACCAGAAAGGCTCAGCCCAACTCTTGCCTTGCTCAAGTTTCCTTTCAACTCCTTTTAGTTGCTAGAAAGTTTCCTTCAATGTTGTACATGAGAGGTATGACTCTTATTCCACCATCTCTTTGCTTTTAGTTTAGTTTCATATTACTTAAAACCCTAAAATACTAGGAAACTTGCATTCCCAGATTCCTCCAGATTGAGAAAAAGAGGTAGAGTGGCGATGGTCTTAGGGAAACCAATACCTAAGACCCAATAACATCATCTCAAATCAATTTTGTATGAAGTTGGGAACATTTTCGCCATATTTCATGAGCTTTAAGCAATCCTGTTAATTAGTGTTTTGCCAGAATTTGAGCCTGAACTTCTCCCATTTTGGGCTACTACAGCAGCTTGAGAGAGGGGTGCCTAAAACCTTCCCTCTCCTAATCCTTTAAATCCAAAATCTCTCGGTTAAGTGCTTTCCTTGGTGAAGCACGGAATCACTATCAAAGACTCAATTCGAATCTTTCAATCCTGAAAATGAAGGCCCATTTCCTCTAAAAAATGGGTGGCGACTCCAACTCTTTGAGTTGACCATGAGTTTCCTAGAGCTCACAACGATCAAACTGAAACTAACCCAATCTATTGGGTTTTCTTAATTTAGATACCAAAATTGACCGACACTATTTGAAAACTGGCCAATTCAAATTGAATTGGGTCAGATTGATCGGTTTAATCATTTTCATGAACAACCCTAATTGTTTTGCATTTGATGTGGAAAGGTAGAAGAAAGATAAAATCTATATCTATACTACTTTAAAAAGCATGAATGACCTCAAAAATATTTCTCGATTTTTTTAGGACAAAATTTACCTCTCTATATTTAAATTTATTGATAAAAATGAGAGCAAATAGGGTAATTGGTTATTGATATTAAATGAGTTGAAAAAAAGGTAATTTTAAGATATTCAATGTATTTAATTCCCTCTATTTAAATCCAACATTTAAGTTATTAACTTGCATTCATGTTCATTGAATCATATATTTAAAACATTTTTGTTTCTTTTCATCATTAAGTTCTATTAATTAAATTCATACTTAATAAATTAATAATTTCAATAACATAAAAGCTTATACTTTTAAATTCTACCTAGAAAAAATAGTGTTTTCATCTAAGTGGTGGTAAGAAATTAAACCATTTTTAATATATGGGTCAATCCATGTTGCCACGATTAAATAATGAAAAAAAATATAAATAAAAAAAATTGGAATTATTTTTAACATACATATTAAACAATAATAAATATGATAAATAAGAAATGTTTTTATTAATGATGGAAATGGAATGTTGTTGCCATGATTAAATAATAAAATTAAAAAAATTGATAAAATGAAAAAAAATGGAAACATTTTTAAAATACATATTAAACAATAATAAGTATGATAAAGAAAAACGTTTTTATTAATGATGGAAATGGAATGTAAAATTTAAAACAAATTGGATAAAAATGTTTTCTTATTCTCTTTCATTAAAATCTATATTTAAAATATATTTTTCTCATCATTAAATTCTTGTAATTAAATCCATAATATTACTTTTAATAGTATAAAAATAAATATTTTGAAAAGTAATTTGCAAACAAAACCATTTCCTTCCCTCCTAGTGGTAGGCAAGCAATTCGACCATTTGGGGTCAAATGGATAAATAAATAATGTCATAATTAAATAATAAAAGATAAAATAAATGAGTATGAAATGTAAGAAGCGTTTTTATTAATGATGAAAATGAAATGCCAAATTTAAAATCTACCTAGAAATGAAATGGCGCCATTGTCAAATAATAAAATTTGTAAAAATAGAAAATACAAAGAATCACAAAAAAAAAAAAGATAGAGAAAATTTTGGGCACATATCTAATGTTATATATTTATAAAAATAAAATATTGAGTACATCTCTAATATTATGCGTTCATTATATTGAACAAAAATAAGTAGTATACATAAGAAAAAATTTTATCAATATTGGAAATGTAATACAAAATTTATTGTCAAACTAGAAATCAAACTATTTTTGTGGTGGGTTAGTGGTTTGGGTTAAATGATATCATAAACAAACAAAAATTATTTTATAAAATATAAATGAAATATATAATTTAAATGGAAAATTATAGTTAAAGTCAATTGTACATTTTAAATTAGGTTGTAGGTTGGTCCAGAAACCAACAAAACTTTGACAACCAGCTCTACATTTCAAATTATAAAAACCCCCGCCATGTCATCGAAGGCTTATGTGGCTATTTCCAACATGGGACTCTTAATCCATGTTAGACACAACAAAAAGCCTATACTGAAAATAGGTTTTCAGTTTCTCTCACACTCCCTCTGTCTTTTGATCTCCCTCCCTTCTCTCTCACTCTCATAGTCATCTCTTGATCTCTCGTTCCCTTTATCTCTCCCACTCTCAGATTCAATATGTAGCCAAATCAAAACCTCTCTCTCTCTCTCTCAGTGTATCGTTCTCTCTTAGTCTTTCTCCCACTCCCTCTTTTTCCCTTTCTTTATTTTTCTTACAAATTTATACAATATTAATAAGATCGTATATAAGAACTAGAGTGACCAACCACTTGTACAATCAAGTTATAATTTCTATCAAGTTGGTGTAAATTTCATAGCCAAGAGTTTCTTGTGAATTTTTATCAAATTGGTGTAATGATTTTTTAACCATACAAAATTGGTCCCATGCTCTTTTATACGATCTAATTAATACCATATAAGTGTGTAATTAAAATAAAAAAAAAAGAATGAGAAAGGGAGCATGAGAGAAAGAGATTGAGGGAGAACAATCAGTAGAGAGAGAATAAGAGAATTTGATAAAAAGAATGTAAATACAGAAACCAAAAGATCATTTTTATATATTTTCAAATCACATTGTCGTTGAGGACAAAGAGACGACTCTAAGAATGAGAAAGAGAGAGAGGGGGAGAGAGAGAGAGAAAGAGAGACTAAAAACCTTTTTTCTTAATTTTTCAATTGCCCAACATTAAAGGGCAATTTCAATATAAGCTTTTTGTTGTGTCAAACATGGATAAAGTCCCATATTGGCAACAACCACATAAGCCTTCAATAACATGACGGGGGTTTTTACAATTTGAAATGTAAAGTCAGTTGTTAGAGTTTTGTTGGTTTTTCAACCAACCTGTAACCTAATTTTAAATGTACAACTGGCTCTAACTATAATTATCCCTAATTTAAAACTAATTCGAAAGCAAAGCTAATTTCTTATCTAGATGGTGGGTCAACAATCCAACTTTTCAAAGAAACTCTTGATGTCATAATTAAATATTAAATATAAAAAAAAGATAGAACACAAAAAATGAAGATATACAAAATTTTGTCGAAAACATTTGAGAACATTTCTAATGTTATGTATTCATTATATTAAATAAAAATAATTGTTAAAATAAAAGTTATTTTTATTTATGATAGAAATGGAATACAAATTTAATAATAATAATAATAATAATAATAATAATAATAATAATAATAATAATAATAATAATAATAACAATTGTTACTTGCTATAAGCATTTAAGTTTATTTTGAATTATATTTTACTTTTGTTAATTTTCAATTTCTATATTAACTATGGTGTATCTAAAATTCAATTCATTAATATGAAAAAAATTTCACATGTGCAACGCATGTGCTTAATTACTAGTAGCATAAAAAGAGGCATTTTCATAAAGCAGAATTGAACTAAAATGATATTGATGTTGCTCGATCCGAGGTAGTGCACGAACCAAGGAAGGTAGTCAGATAGTCCTTGCCAATAGGGTGGTGCCGAGGTGGAAGGACAAGGTCGCGATTCAAGACCTGTGATCAAGAAAGGAAGTCAGAGGCTTGAGGAGTTGTCCCCAGGTAGGCACTCCGACGCTCAAGTCAATAGAAGGTAGTGGATGGTCAGGCCGAGCAATAAGGGTGCTGGTCTGAGCAGAGTAACAGTATGGGTCTCAGAAATTGGATCCCTTACTTTGAGCGGGGAATACCTCTTTATAGCCGAAGATCTGTGTCCTGATCGGATTAAGCTTCCAGGGTTGCCGGGATGAGGTTAATCGCCGAGGTCCTTGGGATAGAGTCCTATTCCCCAGTAGAGTTGTCATCCTCTCTCCTCTTATCCGTAGTTGTGCTTATCTGCGTGACGTGTTGCTGATGTGGTTGAGAGGATAAGATGGGGGGTCACAGTAATAGCGTAGCTTGGTCGAGGCCACAGAGCCAGTGTGTATCGTGGAGTTGGTCAAGCTATGACGATGTGGCCGGGATGACCAGGCGATGACTGGGCAGCCACGAGTCTCTTAAGACCAACTCGGCCATGACCCGAACACCACTCCCCCAGTTCTGAAGTCAAGGAATAAAGTGTTTGGCCGAGGTGTAGCACGACAGGATGCTTTGTTCCTCGGTTGAGGAACTTCCAAGTTGAAGTCTGATTGAGCATCTGGTCCCCTTGGTGTTCCTCAGTGCTTGCCAAAATTTGGGATCCGTACAATGTGGGTTGTGGTCGAGGAGTCTTTCAATTGTTGGATGCGGAACTCCAAGAATTCTAATTTCAGAATCCGAACACCATTCCCCTAGTTCTGGAGCCGAGGAGGGGGAGTGCTCGGTCGAGGTATTGCGCAGTCATTTAGCCTGGCCGAGCACTGAGGTCTTGAGTTGAGTTTTGAGGTCTGGGTCTCCCTGATGCTTGGTGGTGTTGTGTCGAGGTGTTGAGTTGAGCATTGAAGTCTGGGCCTCTCTAATGCTCGGCAATGCTGCACCGAGGAAGGTGTCGAGGTGTTGAGTTGAGCTCCGAAGTCTAGGCCTCTTTGATGATCGGTAGTGTTGTGTCAAGGAAGATGCCAAGGTGTTGAGTTGAGCTCAGAATCCTGGGCCTCTCTAATGCTCGGCAACGCTGCACCGAGGAAGGGCTCTCTGTTTTTCGGCTGAGGAACTTGTTCTTGAAATTTCAGAATCCGAACACCACTCTCCCAGTTCTGAAAGTCGAAGAGTAGAGTGCCCGATTGGGGTGCAGCGCGACCTCCTTTGGTCGGCGTTCGTTGTTGGGCGTCCTGAGGAGACCTGAGAAGTTAATCAGACCGATGGTCCTGGGCGGACCTCGGGCATCTGCATTGCTGGTTGAATCGGCGCTTTAGGGCGGACTAGGGCAATTAATGCCCTTACCGCTGTTTGTCAAGATCATCGCTTCGGTTCCCGAGGCCTCGCATGTATGGTGACATTTGCATTGATTGTTCTCGAGCTTTGTCAAAGCAGTGCTTAATCTCCGTCGATCTAGCTTCGGTTCGCGCTCCTAGGGGTTATAAGAGTGGGTGGACGGGCTTTTCTCCTTTGCCATTTGTGAGAGGAACTGCTTAGATAGCTCGACGAAGGGTTGTCACGTTGCTCAACTTTCGTTTTTTATTCTACGGCTTCAAGTTCGGTAAGATATCTTCCCCATCTTTCTATTCCTCTTCTTCCTCTTCTGGTTCCTCTTCTAGTTCTAGTGGCTCTGATTATGAGTCTGAGGTCGGGGAATTTGAGGCTACCGAGGTTGGTCCTTCTAGAGTAGAGGTAGAGCGTTCCTTGCGGACTGGTCGTCGATTTGGGACCACCCCCTACGTTTTGACCCCTGGGGACATGGCTCGGATCCGGGCTATGTACGACATCCCCGAGGAGTTCAGGATGAGGTGTCCACAACCCAACAAGATGCCAATGGATGCTCGGTTGGGCGAAGTATGCATGTACGAGAGCAGCTTTGGAGGCCAGGTTGAGGTTTCCTCTGAATGAAGGGGTCGTCGGGGTGTTTGGATGGTACCGAGTGTTTTTTTGTGCAGCTGATGCCGAATTCCTTTAGATTTTTGTTCAGACTTATGTCTTATTGTGCGGTCTGTGACATCGAGTTGACCTTGGTATGGTGAGCTTCCTCCTCCAATTGAAACATCACTAGCAGGGCTACTATTATTTCTTGACTAGGAAGAACACCAAGTTGTTGGTTGGGGCCCCCTCTTCTATGAAGCATTGGAAGGAGACCTTCTTTGTGCATTGTGGCCTCCCCTTCCCGGTTGTGCTGCAGCTGCCGAGGACGAAGGTGTCACAGCCCTAGTGGTCTATGCTCACCTAGGAGGAGAGGTTGGCCCTGAGCATGATTGGTGAGATAGACGTAGCGGTGTACACCTGCTTTGAGATGTTGATGCACAGGGTGGCCGGTCAATTTTTCATCACTTCGGTTTACTTGTCGAAACATCTTTTTCCTCTTCTCTTTTTTTTTATATCTCCTGCTTACTGTTGCAATTCCGTGGTGCAAGTGTAGAGATGGTAAGCGAGGAGGAGATTGTCCACCTGATGAAGGAAAATCGGTAGAGGCAGAACTGGGTTGGTGCACAGTCGTAGGCTCGTCCGGAGGTGGTTCCCCCGTCGAGGTCCTCTGATAGGGCGTCTCGTCGCCAGAAGTTGGATTTGACAGCGGGGCAAGGATGACGAGGACGTGGTGGTGATGGACTCAAAAGAAGTTCACCGGGATGCCATTCATCCGCAGACTAAAGTCAGGGGCAGTAGCTCAGGCATACACATGTCGCGGTGGTCAGTCCATAGCGAGGATGGCCTTGAGACGCCTGGGGTTCCCGAGCAGCTGCTCCGCAGAATGCTGACGGCGTCCATTGCTTAGGAAGGCAGGGGCACTAACAGCGGCGCCCTAGAATGCTCACTCATCCGGGCTTCGGCTGAAGTAAGTTTGTACTTGTTTCCTTTGTCTTAAGTAGTTTTTTTCTTGTGCTAACATCGTTCCTTGTCTGCAGAATGCATGCCCGGCGATTGCTTTGGTTGACCGACTCTGAGACCTATGGGGGATGTACGAGAGAGAGCACTCCGAGTATCTGAGCTTGAAGGCTCAACTGGCCGAGCTTCGGGCGGCTGGGAAGTGAACAACAGCATTGGAAGCGGAGGTGGCCGAGCTAAAGGCCCAGATAGCCGAGTAGGCGAATGTCGTGCGCAGCCTGAAGCAACAAATTACCGAGCTAAAGGCAGAGAGGGACCAGCTAAAACAAGAGGCCGTTGAAGCAGTAGTGATGCAGTACAAGGGCTCGGTAGAATATCGACAGGAGGTCAATATGCCTCGAGATCCTACAAGGCAGGGTTCAACGTCTTCCGGTGGAGAGCACTATGCCATTGTCCCGAGATGGCCGAGGTTGCGCAAATCTGGGATGCTTATGATGACAAGATGCCTCCCGCCTCAGACAACCTTGTTGATGAGGAGTGCAATGGGTACGAGGATGGTGAGGAGGGGGATGAGGGCGTTGGTCCTCCCACCAAGGATTGAGTTGTTGCAGGGTTGCTTTTGTTTCTTTGTTCTCCTTGTAACGGCCCGGTATGTCGAGCCTTGGATTATGTACCGAGCATGCTTAACTTAATGAAAATTTGCTCTTTTTGTTCTGAACTTGTGTACCACTTCTTTCTCTCCTTTATTTTCTTTATTGGGTTTCTCAGTCTTGTTGTGGCCCAGGTTTGGGGTTGGCCGAGATCTTCAGTCTCCGGTTAACGATGCCGGAGTATGCTCCGAGCTCTCATCTTTTGAGTACTCGGTTATGGTCTCGAGAGCTTTTTGGCTCTTTAAGGGCTAACCGTTGCTCGGCTAGCTCTAACTGAGTATTAGTCAGTGGGTGTGTGGAGTTTAATGACCGCCCTCAGGCCTTGATGGGCAGGGGCGTTCTTCTCCATCTTAGGCTCGGGCCATCGATAGCCAAGTTGATTTACTTGGTCGGCGATATGCTGCCGATCTATGCGTCATTGGCTTAGGCCGTTCGAAGATCAGTCGAGTCAATGAGGTGTGTCGAGTTACGCATGCACTGCGCGGTATGTGTTGTGAGATGTGTGTTGCGCGACATGTGTTGTGTAGTGTGCGTTGCACGGTTTGCATGATGTGTGTGCAGTGTCGCGCCGTATAGGGTGTGTGTGCGTGCGGTGTGTCGAGCAATCAACATATAGCTTGAATAAGGTACTCTTCTTTAACATCAAATCATTAATAGTACATTCAAAGGTTTCCTGTGTTCTAACTCTGTAGTATTGGTCGGCCATCAAGGTCTTCAAGTCTGTAGGTGCCCGGTCCAAGAACTCTGGTGACTCTGTATGGTCCTTCCTAGTTTGGTCCGAGTTTTCCTTCTCCTTGCGCGGTTACACTGACTTTGCGGAGGACGAGGTCACATGTCTTGAACTCGCGTCTTTGAACTTTGTAGTTGTAGTATTTCACCATCCTCGGCTGCTGTGCTACTATCTTGACATGTTTTCGGTCCCGAGCTTCTTCTACCAGGTTTAGCTCTGCGCGGAGGTCTTTGTCGTTTTGGTCTTCATCATAAAGCTTGGTCTAGAGAGTTAAGGAGCCTATTTTTACGGGTACCATGCCTCGGCCCCATAGGTCAGGCTAAAGGGTGTCTCTTCGATAGCCATCCGTAGAGTAGTCATGTATGCCTACAGTATGCTCGGTAGTTCCTCGACCCACCTTCCCTTGGCCAAGTCCAACTGGGTTTTCAGGACGTGAAATAAGGTTTGGTTGGTCACCTCGGCCTGCCCATTGCTCTGGGGTTGATATATGGCGGTGGTTCAGTGGTCAATCCTTAAGTTGGTGTAGAGAGCCTCAAACTTTCAGTTGGTGAACTACGTCCCATTGTCTATGATGAGGACTCGTGGAATACCAAACCGACAGACAATACCTTGCCAGAGAATGTTTCAGGCACTGTGCGCGGTAATGCGTACTAGTGCTTCGGTTTCCACCCATTTGGTGAAGTAGTCCACTGCAACTAAGAGGAAATTCTTTTGTGCAACCGCGGTGGGACAGTGACCGAGGATGTCCATGCCCCATTGTGTGAATGGCCACGGGCTAGTATTGGCTTCAAGGGGACTGCAGGCTGATAATGGAGGTTGGAATGTCGCTGACAACTGTTGTATTTCCGAACAAGTTGGGCTGCGTCTTGCTTCATCGTCAACCAGAAGTAACCTTGTCGAGTGCCTTATGTGCCAGGGTGTGCGCGCCGGGGTGGTCTCTGCAAATGCCTTCATGGATATCCTTGAGGAGAGACACTCCAGGTAGGGGAGAGTATGCAAGCAACGGTAGAGCTGACCTTGGATAAGGCAGTACTAGACTGATCTATGCTGGAGTCTCTTTGCTTCTATTCGATCTTCAAGAAGTGTGTCTTCCCGAAGATACTGCGTGATGGGGTCCATCCAAGATGGACCGTGCTATACCGAGAGGATGAGGAGGGTCGTTAGTGCGATGCTTGGCTAAGCCAGCGTGTCTATCCGCACCATTGTGTCGAGGTTATTTTTTGGGGAGCTAGCTAGCTTTGACAACGCATCGGCTCATATGTTTTTGGCTTGAGGAATCTACTGGATGTTGAAATGCTCAAGCCGGTGAATGAGCTCTTTTACCTTCTGTAGATAGTTCGCCATCATAGGCGTCCACGTCTCGAACTGGTTGAGGATCTGGTTGACTACCAGTTGGGAGTCGCTGAAGGCTTCAATTCTCTGAGCTCCCAGGTCTAGGGCGAGGCGAAGTCCAGCGATCAAGATCTCATACTCAACCTCGTTGTTGGATGCTTTAAACTCGAACCTGAGGGCATGCTCTAACACCATTCTAGGCCGAGGGGGATGAGGCCGGCTCCGTTGCCTTGCTGATTTTATGAGCTATCCACATGCATAGTCCATACTTGTGGCGGCGAGGCCGGGTCCTCAGTGGTGAATGTTCATTCGACGTTAAAGTGGGTCAGGGACTAAGCCTTGATCACGGGCCGGGTGTGTACTTGATGTTGAACTCACTCAGCTCTATGCTCCACTTGATTAGGCGGTCAGATGCTTCCGGCCTCTGGAGGACTTGCTTGAGGGGTTGGTCAGTGAGCACTCGAATACTGTGGGCCTAGAAGTATAACCTGAACTTTCTGACTGAGGTGACTAGTGCCAGGGCCATTTTTTTCCGAGTTGGAGTATCGGGTTTCCGTGCTGCTGAGGACCTTGTTGGTATGGTATATCAGCCTCTATACCTAGTCTTCCTCTTTAACCAGCACCAAGCTGACGACCTCATCCCCAGTCGAGTGGTAGAGCAGTAGCTCGTCCCCTGGGCTCGGTTTGGTGAGGAGAGGTGGCAACTTCAGGTACTGTTTTAGTTCTTGAAAGGATCGTTCGCTTTCTTCGGTCCACTAGAAGTCCTTTAGTGGCTTAAGGGCTTTGAAGAAGGGCAGGCACCGGTCTGCGGATTTGGACATGAACCTACTGAGGGCGCCTGCTCTACCAGTGATGCGTTGCACTTCTTTGTGAGTCTAGGGTGATTGCATGTTGAGGATGGCCTATATTTTCTCTAGATTGGCTTCAATCCCCCTCTATGTCACCATGAACCCCAGGAATTTACTGGAGCCAACCCCGAAGGCACATTTGGTTGGGTTCAACTTCATCTTATATTTCTTGAGGGTACCGAAGACTTCCTTTAGGTCAGCAAGTTGGTGCTTGGCCTTCTTACTTTTCACGAGCATATCGTTGACATATGCTTCCACATTTCGACCGAGTTGATCCTTGAACATTCACCAGCCGCTGATAGGTAGCGCCGACGTTCTTAAGGCCGAAGGGCATCACCTTGTAGCAGTATAGGCCACAGTCGGTGATGAAAGCCATTTTCTCCTGGTCATCAGGGTGCATTCAAATCTGGTTGTACCTCGAGAAGGCATCCATGAAACTCAAGAGTTCATGCCCTACTGTTGCATCGACGAGTTGGTCGATCCTTGGTAGAGGGAAGCTGTCTTTGGGGCAAACTTTGTTTAGGTCGGTGAAGTTGATGCATATCCTCTACTTCCCATTGGCCTTCTCCATCATCACCACATTGGCTAGCCAGTCGGGGTATTTGACTTCTTGAATGACATCAACGACGAGCAACTTTTGCACCTCATTAGTGATCACTTGCCACCACTCTGTAGCGAAGCTTCTCTTCTTATGCTTGATAGGTCAGTAGTGAGGGTCGGCATTCAAGCGGTGTGTGATGACTTCGGGGTCAATCCCCGGCATATCTATCGCCGACCAAGTGAACACGTTAGCGTGATCCCTTAACAGCTGCGCTCGTTCTTCCCGGAGGTGGTCATCTAGGAGAGAGCCAACCTGGACCATCCCCTCGAGGTCTTCCTTGTTGAGCGGCACCTGGATGAGGTCTTCGATAGGTTGGCTGCGCTGCGTTTTCACCTCATCTCCAGATCATAGGGTTCAACCATCAATGTTTTCGCAGCCGAGCGCGGTCCTTGGCAAGAGAGCAAATAGCACTGTCGTGCAGTTCTTTGGTCTCTACATGCTACACCTATGTCGTACTCGGTGGGAATGTGGAGACCGTAGCCTATAGAGCATTAAGGGCCGGCCTGCCAAGGATGGCGTTGTAAGATGAGGGCAACGGACCACAATGAAATTCACCATGGTCATCGTAGTGCTATCGCTGTCTCCAATAAGGAGGGGAAGGGTTATCCTCCTAGTGGGCAAGAGGGACTCCCTGAAGAAGCCCATCAGGGGAGTGTTGATGGGGTGAGGTGCTCTTTGTCGATGTCGAGCTTCTCGAATGCGTCCTCGAAGAGCACATTAGTGGAGCTACCTTATCAACCATAATTCGCCACATCTTGAAGTTGGCAACCTCGGCTATGATCACCAAGGCAGCATAGTGTGGGGTTCGAACCCCTCGAGGGTCGTCTTCGGTGAAAGTGATTGATTGGTTGCACTTCATCTTGTGTCCCCGGTTGTCGATCTCGCACATCCATATGTACTTTTTGCGCCCCGAGTTGCTCTCCCCTCCTGCGGTGATCCCTCCTGATATCACACGGATCACACCGACAGGAGGAACTCGAGGCAGCGACCGAGCATTCTCTGCGCACGGTTCTTCTTATGCCAGCTTCTCATTTTTGTTGATGAATCTACTGAGGTACCCACACCTGATCAGGTCCTCGATGTGGTTGTGGAGGTCAAAGCAGTTCTCCGTGTCGTGGCCGTGGTCCCTGTGGAATTCACAATACTTGTTGTGGTTCCTCTTGTTGCCTTGTGTTTTCATCTTCTCGAGCAACCGGATGTAGCTGCGGTCACGAATTTGCATCAGAACTTCAGACCGGGGTGTATTCAACGGTGTGAAGTTCTGATAGGTCGGTGGTCCCGATCTGATCTTTTTGACTTCAGCTCCTCGGTGTCTCTCCTCTTCTTGTCAGGCCTTTCTTCTTCATCCCGCAGTTGTGCTTGTGCTTCTTCTGCATTGATGTATTTTTGCGCATGGCTTATCAGTATAGTTAGGGTCTGCGGAGGGTTCTTGGAGATGGAGAAGTTGAATGGTGAGGGGCGAAGGTCGTGTTGAATAGTGGTGATAGCCACAGACTGGTTCAAGTTTCTAACCTGTAGTGCTTCTTTGTTGAATCTCGCCAGGTAGTCTCTGAGAGATTCTGTCTTCCTCTACCGTACTTGCATAAGGCTGGCCGAGATTTTCAAGTTCTTCTAGCTCGCCGTGAATTATGAGCGGAATTGGGTTTCCAGCTACTCCCACGACGCTATGAAACGTGGAGACAGAGAGGAATACCAAGTTAGGGTTGGACTTGTGAGGGTGGCCACTAGGGATTTGTATATCAGACCCTCAAAGGCTCCATGCAACATCAGCTGGGCCTTTAACGCTTTGATGTGGTCAGCGGGATCAGTATTCTCGTCATACTTGTTGAGCTGAGGTGCCTGTGGTAGGCACCTCGTCCACAATCTCTTGGGTGAATGGTGATTCCTTGGCGGCTGGTGCAACTGGCTGATCTATAGCAAGTGTCGTGCTTCTCTAGCCTTGGCTGCGCTCCAACTCTTCCAAACGTTGCCGAATGTCTCGGATTTTTGCATCCCTGTTATTCGGGACCGTGGTACGCACAACTTTCTCCTTCTTGGGCTGTGCTGAACGATCTTTCACCTAGCTGGACTCGACGAGACCACGCGAGGTGGCGTCCGCCTGCTGAGCCTCTCTTGGGCGGGGATCCACGGGGTTTGGTGCATCCTACTGCAGTTGTCGGGCTCGCGAGAGCGGGCCGTGGAGGCGGACTTCCTCGTCGTGTCTTGCTTCTCATGGTCGGACCACGCTCCCCTATTTTTCGGCCGACACGTTTTGGGGTCCTCGGGGTGAGGATCGTCCTTTGTACGCATCGGAGTGTGAGGGGGGACGGCCCGGTTGGGTGGTGTCGCGGATCCTAGCGTCTGCATCATCTCGAAGATCTTATCGACCTTCTCTTGCATTGCTCAGAACTCTGCAAGATCAACCGCAGCTGGAGGCTGCAGGATTTCTTGGTGTCGAGGGTTGCGATGCCGAGATTCCCGAGATGGGGATCAACTTGTTGATCATTCGGACTGGTTCTTGGGCATCTTGATCATTTTCTTGATTGCACGGTGAGGAAGGAAAGATTTTGGGAAATTTCCCAGAGACGGCGCCAATCTGATGCTATTCGATCCGAGGTAGTGCACAAACCAAGGAAGGCAGTCGGATAGTCCTTGCCAACAGGGCGGTGTCGAGGTGGAAGGACGAGGCCACGATTCAAGACCTGTGATCAAGAAAGGAAGTCAGAGGCTCGAGGATTTGTCCTCGGGTAGGCACTCCGACACTCAAGTCAATGGAAGGTAGTGGACGGTTGGGCCGAGCAATAAGGGTGCTAGTCCGAGAAGAGTAACAGTATGGGTCTCAGAAATTGGATCCCTTAGCTTGAGCGGGGAAATACCTCTTTATAGTCGAAGATCCGTGTCCTGGTCGGATTGGGCTTCCGAGGTTGCTAGGATGAGGTTAACTACCAAGGTCCTTGGGATAGGGTCCTATTCCCCGATGGAGTTGTCTTCCTCTCTCCTCTTATCCGCAATTGTGCTTATCCACGTGATGTGTGGTTGATGTGGCTGAAAGGATAAGATGGGGGGACACAGTAATAACGTAGCCTGGTCGAGGCCACGAAGTCAGTGTGTATCACAGAGTTTGCCGAGCTATGCCGACGTGGTCGGGATGACTGGGCGGCTATATGTCTCTTAAGACCATCTCAGCCATGAGTCGACAGATACTATCCTAAATTACATGGTACTTATCACAATTTACCTTTCTTATAAAATATAGGGTAAATTACAAAGACCTCCCTATACTATGGAGCTTGTGACAAGGACCCCCCTATACTTTGTTTGCGACAAAGACCCCCCTTGTATTATGACCGTGAGACAAAGACCCCCTTCCGTTAGCTTTCTGTTGAAATCCACCATTGCAATATTTTTTAATCCCCATACTACCCTTATAATAACAATTGGGAGAAAAACATTATTCATCTTCCCCGACCTCAAGATACACAAACAACAGCGGCAGTAATCCCTTCTACCTCATATTCCTTCACATTTCTCCCTCTCTCTCTCCCCCTGATCTCTCTTCTTCTCCTTCCCCTTTCTCTCCTCCCCTTTCTTCTTCTTGCTTTCCTCTGTTTTCTGTTCCTCTCGTCCGTAGAAGAAATTACAATTCTTCCCCTTTTCTCTTCTTTTTCTTTTTTAAATTATTTAGTTTTAATCTATCTTTGGTTTAGAGAGAGAGAGACTTGCAGAACTGAAATCCCCGAGAGCCAGGGTGAATGGAATTTTCTCCTTTAGACAGAATAAGTGGTGATCTGTGTGATCTATTCTCAGCTTGGTAGGAGTTTATCAGTTTAGACTAGGCGTTGGTGCATGGCAATCGCCATCCATCCATGTCGGGTCTAACAAGGTTGCCCTGACCTCTCTATCTACTTTTCATGCCGCCGCTGTTGTTCATGTATTACGAAGTCGGGGAAGATGAATTGGTTTTTCTCCCAATTGTCAATGGTTATTACAAGGATAGGGATTAAAAAATAAAGCCAACTTGTCTCACGTCATAGTAAGTGGGGTCTTTATCACAAAAGAAAGGGAGGTCTTTATAATTTACCTGAAATGAAAGCTCCCGGCGAGGATCGAACTCGCGACCTTTCGCTTACGAAGCGAACGCACTACCACTATGCTACGGAAGCAATTGTCTTTGTTAGGCCTTTGTGGGTTTTCATGTTGGTGGCTCAACCTGGGCAAAACAGAATTTACATGGGCTTCGGGCTTTCCACCTACATGCACATCCAATCGTGTATTTGGAACATTTTCGTCACAAATACGGAAGATATTTCCGATACACGGTTGGATGTGTATGTAGGGCGCGTTTTGTGGGGAGCCGGAACTCGGCAAAACATAACTCTTGTTACTTGTTAGATCATGGCCAAGATGGATTTCCGATTCCCACAAGTTCATATTCCCTTTCCTACCGAAAATGCCCTCGATAAGTCGATATTGCCTCGGTGGTGCAACCGTGCGACATTTTTGGTCTTTCCCTCCCGTCCTCACTTCCTTCCTTTAGCCCTCACTCTCCTCTTTGCCTATCGCTCTGCTGAACAAACAATGGCCAGGAAAACAACAGAAGAAGATAAAGAAGAAGAAGAAGAAGAAGAGGAAGAAACCATAAAAGCAGAGGCTCTGAAACTGAAAACCCTAGCAGATGAGAAGTACCAGCTCTCCAACCCCAAGTCCGCGCTAAAATACGCCAGGAGAGCCCAGCGCCTCTGTCCTCACCTCAACGGCATCGACGAAATGATCACCGCTTTACAAATTCTCCGCGTCGTCTCCTCCAAGAAAGCCTCCGACGACGACGACGACGACGACGAAGCTCCCCCTGTCGACTGGTACAGGATCCTCCAGGTAGAGCCTTTCTCTCACATTAACTCAATTAAGAAACAGTACAAGAAGCTCGCCCTAATTTTGCATCCCGACAAGAGTTCATGCATTGCCTCCGAAGAGGCCTTCAAACGTGTTGGCGAAGCCTTTCGTGTCCTCTCCGACAAAGTTAAGCGAAAGGAGTACGATCTTAAGCTTCGCATGGCGTTACAGTTGCGGGAGGCCGCAGCGACGACGGAAGCAGCGGCAACGGAGAAGACAGTTGGGACTTTCTGGACTGCTTGCTCCACTTGCAGGTTGTTTCATCAATTCGAGAGGCGGTATGTTGGGCATAGTCTTGTTTGCCCTAGCTGTAGGAAGAGCTTTTTGGCTGTTGAAGTTACTCCTGTTGGTGAAGCGGAGGAAGATGTGGAAGTCGACGCTAGTAGGGTTAGGACTAGGACTAGTGCCAGGGTTTCTTCTTCACAGAAGCAGAAGAAAGAGAAGGAGATTGAGAGGAAGGTTTCTTCTGAAAGGGTGGGACGCGGAAGTGAGAAGCGGAAAATTAGTGTTGGCGATAAAATACTAGAGTCTCCCAGTCCTAAAAAACCAAAAACCAGGGGCGAAATGACTTTGGCGGAAATGCAATTGGTGGTTAAGAGGAAAACCCAAGAGGAAAGGATGAAGTTGAAGGACAAGTCAGAGGAGAAGGATAACAACGTGAAAGGCAGGGCTGCGGGGTCAAGGAATACAGATTTGGAAATGCTAAAAACAGAGCAATCGGATTTCTCTGATATTGAACTTAGTGCTATGAAACGGAAAGCCCATATAGAAAAGTTGAAGTTGGAGGGAAAGACACAGAGGAAAGATAAGAAGGAGAAAGAGCAGACCAAGGCGAAGGAGAAAGAGACAGAGAAGGATAAGTCAGAGGAGAAGGAGAAAGAGAAGAATTGGACAAAAGGGAAGGGAAAAGATGTGGGTTCAAAGGGTAGTGATCTGGAAATTATAACACAAGTCGATTCTGATTCCTATGATATTCAAACCAGATCGAAGCGGAAAGTCCATGAGGAGAACATGAAGAAAAATGAGAAAGACAAGGAAGAGAATGCAAAGGCAAAGGTGAGAAGCATGTCTTTAAAGAGTGGTGCTTTGGAAAGTATGACACCAGAGGATTCTCATACTTGTGATATTGAAACTAGGACAAAGCGGAAAGTTCATGAAGAGAACATGAAGAAAAAAGAGAAAGACAAGAAGGAGAAAGCAAAGGCAAAGGTGAGAAGCATGTCTTTGAGTAGTGGTGCTTCAGAAAGTACAACACCAGAGGATTCTCATACTCGTGGTATTGAAACTAGAACAAAGCGAAAAGTACATGGTGAAAAGATGAAGACAAAGGGAAAGACCAAAAATAAAGATAAGGAGGACAATGCAAAAGCAAAGAGTAGATCTTTGTGCTTGAAGAGCAGCAATTTGGAAATAATGGCAGTGGATGATTCAGATTTCTATGATTTTGACAAGGACAGGACAGAGCGCAGTTTTAAAAAAGGTCAGGTATGGGCTGTTTATGATGACGATGATGGAATGCCTCGACATTATGGCCTGATTGATGAAGTTGTGTCAGTGAATCCTTTTGAGGTAAAGATGAGTTGGTTAGATCTGCAGAGTAATGGAGATGGAGCTTTGAATTGTTGGGGGAAATTGGATTTCCATACCTCATGTGGAAGATTCAAGGTTTCCAGGAAGGATTCCATTGGTTCTGTGAATATCTTTTCTCATCTTGTGGAGTGCGAAAGAGCGGCAAAGGAAATTTACAGGATATACCCTAAAAAGGGTTCAATATGGGCAGTTTATAATGATGGAGTTTTTGGTGGGAGTGAAGGGAACATGTTGCCTTTGGACAAGCGATATTACAGCATTGTTATATTTCTCACAAGTTACAGTGAGATGCATGGGCTGAGCATGGCCTACCTTGAAAAGGTTGAAGGGTTTAAGACAATCTTTAAGAGGCGAGAGATTGGGTGTCATGCCATTAGATGGCTTGAGAAAGATGATATCCATTTGTTCTCGCACCAGATTCCAGCAAGGAAGATTTCAGGTAAGGAGTCCCCAGACCTACCAAAAGACTGTTGGGAGCTTGATCCTGCTTCACTTCCTTCAGATTTGCTTAGCAGTGAGGGAGAAAATTTTTTATTGGAGAACTGTGGTTTACCTTAGTATCACTGCTTTTTTAGTCAATGGATGGAAAAAGAAACATAAACTTGTTTGGAATGCATACAATTTTGTCCATTGTGTAACAAAAACTAAAGGTGGTTTTCCTCAATTCTCATAAAATTGTCAATTTTTCCGTTTATGATTTTACTTTTTATAGTATCTGATCGTCGATTGATCTTTGATGATTAATATATACTGCTTCTTTGTAAGCTTTTGTCAATGATATTAACGTATCTTTTTTTCATGCTTTGTTCTTTATGCATTTCTTTATCTGTGTTTCTGATTCAATGGGACTATGGCAGTATGTTTTTTTTTCCTTTTATGAAATTCTTGTTTGTAATTTGCTGATTTTTTCAATTAATATATTTATTTTTTCTATGAATAAAATAGAGAAGGTAATAAACTAGTCTGGCGACCCTATGAGTAGTATTATTAGATTGCTCCAGTTGATCCTTAACTTCTTAATCAACTAAGAAACAAAACTTGGACATGTAAGATTGCTGTTCTGAATATATTTAGCAATAGACAACTATTAGCTAGGTCTGAATCATTTCACTGAACTTGGACCATTTCTGTTGAAGCTCCTATTACAATAATCTATAGTTTGCCTTAAGTTGGTATATCAGAAAAAAAAAGTTCAGTAATCTGAGAGTATGTATTGAAGTGGAAGATTCATATGACCATTATCAGGAATGTTGTGGTTGAGGTTGTGCATTGGGTCAAGACATTGGATATGCTTGCACCCTTCTCTACGGATGATATTTTGAGAAGATGACCGGGGGGCTAACACATCTACAGCAAGAAGAGGTCAAATTCAACGGTACCACCAAGAAGAAACCAAACTAAGTTGAACTTTGAAGAATGAGAAATCCTAGCACTCAGGGCCAATCGATCATGAGAATTCTGTTAGAGCTGAATTATTGGCATCATTGCAAGGATTGTGATTGGGGAGGTCATTGGGATTTAAGAGTGTAGTGGTAGAAGGGGATTCCAAGTTGGTGGTGGGGTGGGTGAAAGGAAATAGTGAAGGACTTTGGCGCATTATCGACATGTCACGAGGGAGGTAAAGCACTTAGCCAGCAGAAATGGAAGAGGCTTTTCATTGGTTCTTCGATTTGGCCAAGCAAGTGGTGATCATATCTCAACTATTGGACACAAGTGTAATGTAATTAAATCTGGGGGTAGGTTAGTCCTACATTTTATTATGATGCTTGGCATACTCTGTATATAATTTGTTCTTCGATTTCTTAATAAAATGTTGCAGTTAATCATAAGAAAAAGATTTGTATGACTATTATTGAAAGGAAAAGATTCATGTGACCATTCAGCATAGTTTTCAAGGTGCCAAGGAGAGGCTAGGCGACAGGGGGTTGCCTTGTCACCTAGTCGCCTAGGCGATGGATTTTTTTTTTTTATGTAGAAAACATAGATACTAGGGTAGTTCCCTAGGTACCATAATCATATTTCCTTAATAATTATTCATAATTTTTATAAGAAAAGTATAGAGTTCATGTTAAAGTATAGAAAATCAACATATTAATGAGAAGAAAAAAAAGAAGGAAAAGAAAATTAAAAAAAAATATAGGGGCTGAACCCTTATTTTTGTTATAGGAAAAGAAGAAAAGAAAAAGCAGTAGTAGTAGAAAATGTGTTGATTAAACAAAATTTTAAGTTCTTATTGGTTCTGGTTTTAAAGTCTTTGTGGGTTCAATACAGCATTTAACAATGTTTGTATTGATTAAAGCCTAACAAATAAGAAAATAATAAAAAGAAATTAGTATATAAACATACAAAATGAATATTTTAGTTTAATAGTGCCTATTTTGTAATTATAATGTCAAAAAATAAAGAATAAAAAAGTATTAATACATAGTACAAAACTGCTTGGTGATTAGGTGAGGCAAGCCTCAAAGGGTGCCTTGTCGCCTTGACAACTATGCCATTCAGCAAGCTCCTAAGCCTTCAACTTCTTGGGCTTGAATCATCATGATCATGTTAAACTGCCATCTATAAGGAACCATGAGGGTTTAGAATTTTGTACTCTTTATCTCTTGGTCTCAAATTTGTTCAGTTATTTGCAAATTTCTTCAAGAGAAAAGTTGTCCACAGCCCTTCAAAAGCGATGAAAATGCCATGTATAGGTTAGGGGCGAGCACTATTTGGTTAAAACCAAAAAACCAAACAAAAAATTTTGGTTTTCGGTTTTTGGTTAAATCGGTTCGGTTAATTCGGTTTTTAGAATTAGAAATTCGGTTAACCAAATTAACTGAACTTTCTATTTTTATATATAATATGTAAGATATAACATATAATAGAGTATATATTATTAAAATTCAGTTTTAACCGAAAACTTTGGTTTTTCTATAATTAGGTTTTGGTTCAGTTTTTAGGTTCTTTAGTTTGGTTTTTAAAATTTTGGTTTATTTGGTTCGGTTTTTAACCAAATAAACCGAATTCTCACCCCTGTAGGTGCAAGTTTGCAAGATGTGTGTGGTTTGGATGTTCTCTTAGTCTCAAATTGGTGGAATTCTCAAATCAGAATGTGGTTAATTGAATAAAGGGGTGGTTAGATATAGAATGGGCAAATAAACCTTCCAAGGTTGAAGAACTATCCCTTTAAAATGAAAGTTCTTGGCAAATATTACAGGCTTGTAATAATAAGATCTTCAACCAGGTTGTTTCTAACCTTTGTTATATGTAATGCTTGCAAGATTTTTCAGGAAACAGGAAAAATAATATTGTGACAAGAATTGCTAAACTATGACAAAACATCCAAGGGTAGGTAGAAGAACAGTTTTTTTGCAAGCCAATTGTGTAAAGATTTTGACCCTTTTTGGCAAGTCTTTTCGGAAGATATAGTGAGCTTTCAGAAGCCCACTAGCTCAAACAATGGCCTTTTCCCATTTGGCTCATGAAATCTCAATAGACCAGAATATGATACATAAAAAGAGACTTTAAAAGCCCAAAGTAGTCTAAATCCGAGAAGCTTCAAGTGAAGCTTATGGTCTATTCGGTCCTTCTCAGCTTCCTGATACGTGTGCAAAGAGCCACACGTTTGGTAAAACAATTCAAAAAGGGGTTGATTGAAACCCCCTTCATTCTCCACTTTTGACTGAGAGAAACTCTGCTCCCAGTGATCAAGAAGCATCGACATAGGTATTTTGTTCTCCTTTTCTTCCTTCCATTTTTCTTCATCATTCCATGTATTTCTTCTCTCTTCAAAGGTATTAATTGAGATTTTTGTCTTGTAGGAGATTAAATACTCGTTGTTCTTCACTGTGTTCAGGTACAATCAATTGCCATTGCTCATTTTTTTTTTCATATTCCATTGATGTAGGGTTTTAAATGTCTATTTCTTCCTGCCCAAATAGTTCCTTACGGTTGTTAATGTTCCAAGAGGTCTGGCTTGATAGTCAACCCTGCAACATAAAACATAAATGGAGTGCAAAGATTTAAATCACACTATGTTTCCAATTTCCATCTTGAACAGTAGAGATACATTAAACTCCCGAGGAAATACTTTTTTTTTGAAGAATCAGAATAAAAAAATTTCATTAAAAGAAAAAAGATTCATACAACCCGGGGAGTGTTAAGATGACACTGACACCCAGTCACAGCCTTACACACATATGTAGTTTACACTACAATAATTCAATCAAGATACAAGGAACTGATAAAGATTACAAGCATGTAACTCAGGCTGAGTTTGGAAGGAGTACAAATGCAAATATGCAGAGTGCAAAACCTTCCAAACTGAGCCTCAAGAAAATTCCAAAAATTCTTCCCCAACTCTGCTCTGATAATCTGATGGAAGTCTGGATGCACCAGAATCCAATCGGACACCAAATTTTCAACCATAGCTAACATCATGGTTTTTAAAACCAAACTGGAGACTGAACCGGTCCGGGGTCCGGTTACCAGGTCAAACGGTTGGCCCGTTCTGACAAAATAAATAAAAAAAAATAGAAAAAAATGAAAACCGGTCAAAACCGTTCAAACGGTTAACTGCCTGGGTCAGCGGTTTGCTGTCCAAAATCAATGTTTTTTATGGAAAATCTGGTTTTGAGGAAAACCGGAACCGGTCACCTGACCAGTTCCCGGTTTTTCCGGTCTGACCGTCCGGTCCGGTCCGGTTTTGAAAACCATGGCTAACATCCTTCTGATGTTCTTCTGTTTGTTCTCAAATAGTCTTCTATTTCTCTCATTCCATAAAATCCAGCAGACTGCAAAAGGGATGCAGCTGCACAAGATTTTTGCTTTCTTGCTCCCATTAAATCTTGGCCAAGAGGGGAATGTCATAGTCCTTTACTCCTCTATGAACTTTACGTTTTCCCAATGAGAAATTTCTATCTTTCTCACCAATTATTGAGCAACCACAAAGGGTTGATTATTCTCAAAATGAGCAACTATAGGTGAATATGAGAAGGGAAGATGATTCTCATAGGGTCCATATCTGATCTCTGAACCTACAAGCTTGGTGTTATGAATTTTTGTATAAAATTTATATCTTGCATTAGTCAGTACAACACTGAGTGACTAGACTTGGTTTCATAAGGAGATTGATAGTAAGCACCATCTTGGAACATGACAAGCTGTGCATCAGCCTGGGTAATCTCCTCAGGGAATGGTTGCAACGAATGGGTTAACACAGCCAAAATGTCCAAAGTGAATCTTTCCTTCTTACCCAATCCCTTGGGTAAAGTCACTGAGTACAGAGTCAAAGCTGGAGGCATTCCTTCAGGATGGACAATTTTAACAGAGCCTAGCAGAAGTTTTGGATCTCCCTTTTCCTTCATTAGCTGCTACTTTTAAATATGCCAAGTTTTTGGCCTTGTAATCAGGAAATGCCAATAGAACCTCTGATACAACATCATTGCTCATGTTCTCAACCTAGAAAATCAAAAGAACTTCAGAAGACACAAAGCACTTTTCATGCAAAAGAAAATTCATGAATGGTATTAGATTTTCAAGTTAATATATTCACAAGAGTGTGACAAGCAAAAGCATCATTTACAGCACTCACACCTAGGAGTTTTTCCCAGACATACAAGTCATTCAAATTTGTGAATCTTTTAATTTAAAAATGTTCACAAATAAAGGCTTATATTTAACATGTGACAAGGTTTTCATGGACTGGAACCCAAAACATAGTGATCTACAAGAGGGTGGTTGTCAGTTCTAGCTCTAGCTGGGGCTTCGGCTCCTCTGCTTCCATTTTAAGAGAATTCAGCAGGACTTTTCCATGATATTCTATGACATGATTCCATTCTCGCAGGTTGTCTTCACCATCAACTGGGATCTGTACAAATCATTTTGTACGCTTTGAGAAGTGCAAATGGAAGAAGGGCATTGCTTTTACAAAGCCAAAACTAAAAGGAAATAACTACCTAGTCTTATTTACAATATATAGAGAAAACTATGAAGTTATAAACAAGTTCAAAGTCTTAGTTGCAATAGTTGCAATCTATAAAAGCTGAGATGCTACAGGCAGGAAAATTGCAAAGGAACTATATTATTAAACCACCATTTTATTGGTCCCATTTAAGATATCTTTTAGCAGGAGCCAAATAGCTTTTCAACTCCACCCTCTGATTTCATAAGTTTGAACTTCAAAGCATAGGATATTGCTTCCAATTATCTACATGCTAATCCTGGGAGAGTGGGAGGTCTATAGTTCATACTTGAAGCATAGAAAACTTTCTCTGATTTCATAAATATTGATTCTGTCTAGTATTTACAATGGAGGAATATGTTGTTCATGGTACCTTCTACTGACAATGACAGGCTGCAAGAGATATAGATGCAACATATAGGCTACCCACTACCTAAGCATGATATTTTGTCGTGCAGGCTACATACATGTATGAACACTTCAGCAGTACCTTAAATAAGCTCATACTGAATGTATGTGTGTGTGAGAGAGATTTTTCTTACTTGGTTTCATAGTGTTTAAATAATAATCTAATATCTACCAGTTAGTAATTGCTTCAGTTATTTGCAGATGGTAGTGATATATTATTAATTACTTAAGCAGCTATTTCTATTATGACATGTATGAACACTTCAAACACACCAAAGACCTCCAAATGCAGGAGGCAAAAACCTTGAGACTTAAAGCATCAAGATCATCATGAACCATCAATTTTTTTTTAACTGTAGAGTTCAACAGAAAACTCAAACTCATATCTACCAAAGAAAAATATATAAATCTATCCAATCATCATAAAAAATAAAACTAAGACAAGGAAAATCCCTTAATTAACACATTGGCCTTTTTCTGGAGTGTAACCTCAACTAAGGCCCCCTTCGCATTTTGGTAAGCTACTTACCTAGGTAAATACACTTACCCAGGTAATTGTTTTCTAGGAAAGATTTATCCCGGTAAGTGCATTTACTCATTTTTTTATTTTCCATGTAAATAAAGGAATGGCCATTTTATCCATAAAAATTCATTATTATAAGGAGTATTTTTGTCCCTTTCAAGTGTTGGCAACTTTTTCCTAAGGTGAGAAAGTTATTTATTTGCCTTGGAATAAGTGATACCCAGGAAAATAAACTTTATCCGTCTTCACATAAATCTAAAAAAGTAATATGGAATTCTTGGTCAATGGAATCAAAATCTTATTGACCAGCTTTTCTTCTCTCAAAATCCAGAAAAAAAAACGCCCCAAGTTATAATGTTTATTTGCGTGTAGAAAGCGATTATATTTGGAATCAGTCTATCAGACTATCAGTTCATATCAAAATGTCATAAAAAGATCCGCTACTCGGTGTGTATTCTCATTTTACTTTTACTCTTTGTAGATTCATGATTGGGATATGGGACATGCTACGTAGCCATTAAATCTCATCTAAGTTTTTGTTTTTGCATTGGTCAAGTCCCATCTGACACCAGTTCACTCATTATAACAACTTTTCTTGTGAAGGATTCCTTACTAAATTGCAGCCCAAGTACAATAGCTCTTTTACGAGTTCGCATCTCCGCCCCACAAACGCTGGAACGCCCCCAAACAACGTTTTACTGTCACATGTCCAATCACACGCGGTGGGGTTCCCTGTGGGGCTAATGGGACGGCTGTTAGTGAACTCTATGATTTCCTTCTATGGCTAATCTTTCGTGTAATGAGAAAGTTTCTCTGTAACAGGTGTCACTTTCTTAATGGATGGACACCATGGCTGATAACAGTTGTCTCTCTTTCATTAAAAAGAAATCGTGGCAGATGAAAGAGCATTTTGTCGTCCCTTTGTCTTCCCATTTTCCAACTTTCTTTCTTCACCTCTGGCGTCAAGCACCCTCCGGTGTTGTCTCTTTTCTATCCCTACTTCGTCCTCACTTCATTCCTTTCATTGCCGACGCCATCATCTTCTTTGGCCATGGCCACAGGACGCAGTTCCACCCATTCTTTCCTCCTGTTGCTACCTTTCCCATTATTTTTCTCTCTATTTCCCTATTCTCTCTGCTATCTTTTGCTCATAGTCACTCCACGCCTCTTTTTTCTACTCCGTTCATCTCCACCAACCAAACTGGTCCCGTTACCATCTCGACCATTCTTACTCTCTCTCTAATGAACTACTTATTCTCCATCTCTCCGGTTGCTATTCTCTGCCTCAACCGGCACCGTCGCAATTACACCTTCTTCTCCCCTACTGTCCATCATTCGCCACCTTCAGTCACTCCCCATTTCTCTCTCCCTCTCTCCCCTATATTCTTGTAGGTTGCATAATGCTTGCTACAATTGTCTCCATTTTCCATCACCACCTATCCTTACTGTAGCCCACCATTTTCTCAATCTACAACCATGCAAACATAGAGTTGTCGTCCCTTGCAACTTCTTCATTTCCACCCTTGTCAACCCTTCTCCCACCATGCAGTGTTATCTCTCACCGCAACCACCACCGCTGCTGTTCACCAATGTAGTTATACTAGAACACCATTGAACCACTGTTAACCCACCACTCTGATCACCAAAGGCTTAGTTTGGAAAGAGTACAAATGCAAATATGTACAATATAAATACATACAAAATAATACAAAATAGAAGGTTTTGCACTCTACATATTTGCATTTGTACCAAGGTTTTTAAAACCGACTCAAGCGAACCCAGTTAGGGATTCGGTTCTCAAGTCGAATGGTTAGTTTGTTCTAACAAAAAAATAAAAACAGTCAAAACGGTTCGAATGGTTAATCGCCCGGGTCGGCAATTTGCTGACCAAAATCAACAATTTTTAGAAAAAATCCAGTTTTTTTTGGAAAAATGAAACCGGTCACCTAACTAGTTCTTGGTTTTTCTGGTTCGCCCGTCTGGTTCAGTCCGGTTTTAAAAACCATGATTTGTACTCCTTCCAAACGTAGCCGAACATTAATGATGGAGTCACCTTCCACCAATCAATCAACTACAATGGAGAAGCTGAAAGTGATGAACAGAATTGTTACCCAATTGTCATCTCTCACTGTAATCATCAATTCTTATATTAAACAATTCTTCTGTTCGTTGGTCTGTCAAGTAAGGGATTAAAAGGGGTCGATTTTTAAAACGTTGATTTGAGGTTGTGGGGGCGGAAATATAGGAAAAAAGAGGTTTGGGCTTGTTTTGGGCTAACGGGATGAGTTAACGGCCGTCCCATTAACCCCGCATGTAGAAACACCCCACCATGTGCGATTGAACATGTGGCAGTCGCACATTGTGTGGGGCGGAGATGCGGACTCATCTTTTACCATCAAGTTTTGTCATGAGAACCATATGAAATCAAGTATTGTTGGACCACTGAGGTTGAGGAATAGTGATTTTTTTTTATAATTGTTGAGGAATAGTGATTAGTTGACGTAAATTTTCATTGGTCATAATTGGAAATGTTTATGGTAATGTTCATTATTAACTATTTGTCCAAAATAGTTAATAAATCATCCATTCATTCATTCATCCAATCAAAAAATGGATTGATTGATAACTACAAGTACTAGGAAATTGATGTCTTGGCTTCTAGCTCTGTCATGAAGACATCGAGAAGTGTAGAATTTGAAACTCTAGGTATTTCCTTGAAGGTATCCACCATGAAGGTATCCATGAAAGAATCCGTGAACTTCATGGCCTTCTTTTAAACCGCAAAAAAATTAACAGCATCTGGATTCAACTTGCAGGATTTAAGGAACAACAAAATTAACAACATTAAAAACAGAGCTACTTTCTAGTTTCCACTCTACTATTTACAATATGCTTAAGGCATTCCACTACCACTTCCAATCTTGGGGCCCTTGGATCTAGCAGACTTGGGCAATTTGCTCTTTGAGTCTTCTACGCCTTTGGCATCACTTTTGCTTGCTTTGCCTTTTGGCTTTTTCATTCTTAGTCTTCTAGATTCTTTCCTTGATTTCTTAAAGAACAACCTCATGGTTTTAAAAAATGACCTGGAAGTGGAATCGTTTTGGCCACCGATTTTTGGGTTGACGGTTCGAATGAACGGCCATCTGACAACAAAATTAAAAAAATAAAAATTAATTAAAAATAAAAAATGATCAAAAACCATTGAATTGGTTGACAGTTCAATCGCCTGGGTCAATAAATCGTTGATCGATTCAATGATTTTTTTGCCAGGAATTGAGTTTGGGATAAAACGGACCAGTTGTTTGAACGGTTCCCAGGCTGAACAGTCTGATCATCCGGGTCAACGACGATTTAAAAACATTGAACAACCTCCTTTAGCAGCATCTCGAACGTTAACTTTCTCAGTTCTCTTCTGAATCACCTCCAAGCAACTGCAATTTAACATTCAGTAATGTTTTTTAGTAGTTTAATGCCTCTTCTTTATATTCACAACGCCCTTATTATGCTACTTTCCATACACGGCTATCCAGGGATCACTTCAATCGCTTGTAGAAATATCACTTACACTTTGCAAGGAGATTAAATTCAGTCCTCACAAACTTTGTCCTCGCACGTCTTTACAACACATGCCGACATGCATTTTGGAACATCTGGTACTATTATTTTTTTAATGATGGGTGATGTTCCCAATGTAGGGCTTTAAATGTTGTGAGGACCGAATCAATATTCCTTTGGAACAGCTGAAGCGGCAGAGAATTTAATATGAACTTTACTACGTACTGTTGTGAAGGCCGAACCTAGATTCCTTTGGAACCGCTGAAGCGGATATGAACTTTACCACTGTAAAGGTTCTAAATATCAATATATTCGATACGTCGGTAGAGATGTATCGAACTCAGAGGGCTGGGTTAAGATTCTTTCATCTCCTGAACCGGTTAAAATTCTGATACACATTTTGTACGGGTATATCAGGATGTTCTCGATATAATATGTATCAACCGATATATAATAATTTTTTGAACCTTGGTTGATGCTCTACTCCACCTGTCCGAACAACTCTATGAACTTTATGGCCTCGATAGATAAAATTCCTTGATTTGGCCATAAAGACCACAAATAATGGAGATTTTGTTTCCTGCAACCATCGTCCACAAACCCGAGACCCCCGGTGATTTTTAACCATGCCAGTGTTTGGACCAGTTTGATTAAAACAGTGGCGTGTTCAAAAATCAATGGGGTCTCGGGTTTGTCATGCAACGATGTGGTATCCAAAATTCCAAATAATACACCCACACCACCTTGAATTTCTCTTGGTAATTTATAAAATCTCAATCAACTCCTTTGTTTGAAAGATCCTAACAAAGTTGATTGATACCATTAGTGGTGTAAATGGGGTCGGGACCGGCCTGGCATGGCATGGCACGATCGCATGTGGGTCATGTCAGTCCCGACATGATGGTCTGGGCCATGCTAGGCCTGAGTTTTTAGGTCAATAGGCCGGCATGACATGCACAGTCCAGCCTGTGGCCTGCGGGCCCATAGCAGGCTGTGCTTGGCCCACCCGATGAATTATCCCTCCCCCCCCCCAACAGTTAGTTTCAGCTTTTTGGGTTTTATTTATTTTTTATAGAAATACCCCTCCAACAACTATAAACAGCTATATAGGGGGGTATTTATGAATTTTGGTTTTGGGGGGAGAACGAATGACACAAATGCCCCCCAATAGTCATATAACTAGTTTAGGGGGCATTTTGGGTAAAGTGATAAATAACTTTATAATGACCAAAATACCCTAACAACTAAAAACGACTAGGCTTTAGGGTATTTTGGGCAATTGAATTATTTTCAATTCCTATAAATAGCCCTATCCTCCACTATTCTCATCACACTAATTCAACAATTCTTTTAATCTCTTCTATAATTCTCATATTCTCTCAAGTCTCAATCTCTTAATTTCTCATACATTTTTTTATTCTCCAATTCTCAACTTTATTGAAGTTTCAATAGGAAGGCTTGCTCAACAGCTCAAGTATCTCAAGCTAATAACTTGGGAGGCTTGGATTCTTGGAGTTGAAAGGCTTCAACTGTTAAAATCAAGTTGGGATTCTGAACCGACAGTCCGAGTAAGTGAAATTAAATTAATTTTTATTTTTTAGAACTTAAAAAATGGTCAACTCCTCCCTAAATCAATTCCCCAACATGTTCAATATTGATGCTATTAATATTGACGAAACTTCCACCCCTAGTACTGATACTAGGGGAAAGAAAAAGAAAGCCACTAAGTTGATTAGCCCGATTTGGAAAATATTTAAAGTAGAGGGGGTTCAAGGGAAGGAAAAAGAGTTGTTTGCCAAAATGTAGGAAAAACTTTAGTAGCAAGGGTGGTACTGGCCATTTGGGCAAACTAGAGAAACAACACAAACACAAGTTGGGCGGGGGGTTTTGGTACTTTTAAATATTCTCAAGAAAAATGAGACAAGAATTAGCAAAATACATTGTACACGATGAACAACCATTTTTATTAGTTGAAAATAGTAAACTTGAAAAGTGGTTGCGTAATTTTGTAAATCCACCATTTAAAAAAGTTTATAGGAATACTATTAGATCAGTTGCTTTAAAAATTTTTTATTCATATAAACAAAATTTAATTTATATGTTATCAAATCTTAATTCTAAAGTTGCAATTACTTCTGATATTTGGACTTCTAAATTTAACATAAGTTATATTCGTGTTGCCATTCATTTTATTGATGAAAATTGGCTTTTAAATTAAAGAATTTTAAGTTTTACTAGGATTGAATGGCCACATATTGGCTCAACTATTGCCACAAGTATTTTAAATACTTTATATGCTTATGGAATTGATAATAAATTATTTTCTTTTAATTTTGATAATGCTACTAATAATGATTCAACAATAAATATTTTAAAATCTCAATTAAAACCATGTTTAAATGGTAAATTATTTCATATTAGATGTGCATGCCACATCTTAAATTTATATATTCAGGATGCTTTAAATATTATTTCTACTCGTATTTCTAAAATTAGAAATTGTATTATATATATTAAAAGTTATGGAGCAAGAAAACAAGAATTTAAATATTTATGTCAAAATTATGGTTTAAAATATAAACATTTATATTAGATGTTAAACATAGATGAAATTCTACCTATGCTATGTATTTCTCACAAACAAATTCTTTAGTGATTTTTGTAATGCAAAAATGCCTACTGATATTATATCTGAGGAAAATTGGGAAATGACAATTTGTATAAGAGAGAACTCGTGCAAATCTTTTATTCTTTTCAATATGATCACTGCCTCACTTTGAGTGGTGAAGCGACCTTCTTTGAAGCCACAATTGGAGGAACCATGGTTTTTTAACTGTCATTAACCTTGATGATCGGACCATTCAGCTCGAGACCATCTATGCAACCGGATCTATTTTACTCCAAACATGGTCCTTGGTCAAAACTTGTTGAATCAGTCAACGATCCATTGATCTGGGTGGTCGAACTGTCAATCCATTCAACGGTTTTTAGCTGTTTTTATTTTAATTTTTTGTTAAGGCAAAATATCTATCTTTTGGAAGTAGGGTTACATTGATTAAGAGCACCCTTTTCCAACCTCCTTACTTATTTTCTCTTTCTTTTCCTCATTCCAAACAAAATTGCAAATAGGTTGGAGCAACTCTAAAGGAATTTCTTATGGAGGGGTTGGGATGATGAAAAGAAGACTTACATTGTAAAGTGGGAGTCGGTGTGCCTTCCTAAGGAAGTTGGTGGGATATGAATAAGAAAGTTGAAGGAATTTAACTCTGCCCTTCTTAGTAAATGGTTATAGAGATTTGCTTTTGAGAGGAATGCATGGTGGAGAAGTCTTATTGCAACAAAGTATGGAGTGGTATGGGGTGATTAGAGATCTAAGGAGCCCCATCCAAATGGGGGTAAATCTCTGTGGGCAGGTATCTCAAAGAACATTCCTCTCTTCCTGAATGGGATCAGATTTAAGGTTGGTAAGGAGGATAGAATCAAATTTTGGAAGGATCCCTGGTTTTTAGAGGGTTCCTTGGCTGATGCTTTTCCCCTTTTGTTCCAAATTTCTGCGAATCAAGACTCTTCAGTTGCTGATAACTTTAGCATTTGTTGTGACTCCACTATTTGGACTCCTCTATGTAGGGGAAGTTTGTTTGATTGGGAGGTGGAAGAGTATGTGGTGTTTTCGGGGTTGCTTCAAAATTAGAGGATTGATTTGAGTTTAGATGATGAATGGTTTTGGAAATGGAATGCAGATGGTAGCTTCTCAGTTAAATCCCTGTTTCTTAAGTTGTGCGGATCAGGTCAAGAGAACTTTCCTGCCATACATATTTGGAATCCAACTAGTCCCTCCAAGATCAATTTCCTGGTCTGGACAATGACTCTTGATAAATGTCTAACCAAGACTAATCTGGAGAGACGTGGTATTCAAATTATGGATCTCTCCTATGGTTTGAGTGGAAAGATTGCAAAAACTATAAAGCACTTGTGTATCCATTGTTCGACTTCTTCTTCGGTCTGGGGGCATTTTCTAAAGGTTTTGGAGATTAGGTGGACTATGCCAAAATCTATGAAGGACCTATTGATGTGTTGGAGAATTGAGGGTCTCAACAAGAAAGGAAAGCTTGTTTGGAATACCATTCCGCTAGTTGTGCTTTGGTCCATTTGGACCGAAAGAAATAACAGAATCTTCTGTGGTCAATTCAAAAGTTTGGATGAAGTTGTGCAGAGAGCCGTGGGCAAGCTATGTTCTTGGGTGCCGGTGAATGATGAATTTAAAAACCAGATTGTATCTCTTTTTTTCTCTAAATCATGGATGAACTTGTAATCTGTATTGGGCCCATAGTATTAGTGGTGTGGACCTTGTTGTATCTCTCTTTTATGTTCTGAATAAATTATTTTACCTTTCTAAAAGAAAAATCCGAAAATATAATATATATAATTATAAAACATAATTTTATATATTTACCATATAAATTAATAAATATATATAATATAAAAAATAAACTCAATATTTCATATTTATATATTAATTTATTATATATAAGTTAAAAAAGTAATTAGTTTTTAAAATTTTCTTTAGTTTAAACAAAATAAAGGAGGGATTACATCCGAATCCGATCCGAGTTCTTCACATATCGAATCGAACTCGGGTTCGGATGTTGCTGCATCCGATCCGTTTACGCCCCTAACCGGGCGTCGTGACCTGGGTCCCTTCCCTAGTACCTACACGTGCCTTTTTCTGGAGCGATGACTGTTGGCTGTAGCCGGCCTCTGTCGGTGTCCACTGACCAGTGTCCACCACTCGAGTACTTGGTTGTTTCATCAATCAATAAATAAAAACAAATCAAGCTCCCTGACTCGTGAGATCAACGTAGCTGCTTACGAATCTTGACGATAAGTCAGTGTACCCACTACCCACTACCCAGTAGTCACCCATCGATGGCTGCGAACAGAAGATAAGACTATTATAAGGACTCTCTCGGTCTCTCCTTTCGCCCACTCAAAATTTCTGTTGCTGAGATCGAATAGAGATAGATACAAGAAATTGATAAATTCAAAGTGAAACTCAGTTCAAAAAGCGTTATCTGGTTTTTTGGAAAATGGGTTCATCGAAAACACTGAGGAAATTGCAGGTTGTGTCACCTGTCCCTGCAGACATCGACATTGCCAACTCGGTTGAACCTTTCCACATATCAGAGATTGCGCAGCAGCTCAATCTCAGCAGCAACCACTATGATCTCTACGGAAAATACAAGGCCAAGGTGATTTACGTGCGCCCCACGAGTTCGTTGTTTTCTCTCTTGTCTTATTTCGCTCTCTGTTTTTTTTTTTTTTTTTGGGCTTGAGTCTTGAGACTGATCTATTGCAATGATCTGGGTGCTTCTGTTTTCCTCTTGAAGGTCCTTCTGTCTGTGCTCGATGAGCTTCAAGGATCTGGAGATGGGTACTATGTTGTGGTTGGAGGCATCACTCCTACCCCTCTTGGAGAAGGCAAGTCTACTACTACAGTCGGTCTTTGTCAAGCATTGGGAGCTTTTCTTGATAAAAAGGTATTCTGTTCTGCCTTGTTTATTAAAACCCATTTTATAGCTTTTCATGTACTAGTCCAATCTACTTCGTAATATCTCTTCTCTTCTAATTACCGAAATGTAAAAACGAAGATTGATTTCGGGTGTACTAGAGTTGGGTCCTGAAAGTAGGATTTAGTCTTTGCTATATGTTTGATCAGCTATGAGATGTAGTGGCATCAATTGTCCAAACTCATATTAATTAGTTGTAATGGAAGTCTTGTTTTCAATATCCCACTCCCAGTGAAATGATTAACTATAAGGCCTCTCTTGCAGCTTGAAGCGAAGCATGATTTTCATTCATAGTATCAGATCTTGATGCTTTCGGTTCCTACTTTACGCTTCTAGACATTTCCATGAAATGAATGAAATTATTGAACTCTCTAATAAATGTAAAGGTCGTTGTCATTATTTATTTTTGTGGCGGGAAATAGGGGGAACCTCTTATCATTAAGGAACAGAAATTAAGCCCTGAAGTTCCCTGTCCTACAGAATTCCATAATGACATGAAATGTTTAATGTGGTAAAAGATGTTACTTCAAATAAATGATGTCTACTTGATACAAAGAGATAAAAAAGAAGAAAATTTAGAAGGGGGTATTTTCAAGGTAAGTCACACAAGCCATTAGGAGACTGCATGGGTGGCAACGGGAAAAATAGGAGAGGAGAAAGAGTTCCGCCATGGGTAGCAACGGAGCCAATTCATCAGCTCTGCCCCTAATTCCAGTCTTTAAAGGGGAAAATTCTCACTTTTGGAGCCTCAAAATGAAGACCATGTTCAAGTCTCAAGAGCTATGGGACTTGGTGGAGAAGGGATTTGAAGACACAAGTCCGATTGAGCCTGATCAACGGTTGCGAGAAACCCGTAAGAAGGATGCAAAGGCTCTGTTTCTCATTCAAAAGGCTCTGTTTATTTTTGTGGCGGGAAATAGGGGGAACCTCTTATCATTAAGGAACAGAAATTAAGCCCTGAAGTTCCCTGTCCTACAGAATTCCATAATGACATGAAATGTTTAATGTGGTAAAAGATGTTACTTCAAATAAATGATGTCTACTTGATACAAAGAGATAAAAAAGAAGAAAATTTAGAAGGGGGTATTTTCAAGGTAAGTCCCACAAGCCATTAGGAGACTGCATGGGTGGCAACGGGAAAAATAGGAGAGGAGAAAGAGTTCCGCCATGGGTAGCAACGGAGCCAATTCATCAGCTCTGCCCCTAATTCCAGTCTTTAAAGGGGAAAATTATCACTTTTGGAGCCTCAAAATGAAGACCATGTTCAAGTCTCAAGAGCTATGGGACTTGGTGGAGAAGGGATTTGAAGACACAAGTCCGATTGAGCCTGATCAACGGTTGCGAGAAACCCGTAAGAAGGATGCAAAGGCTCTGTTTCTCATTCAACAGGCCCTTGATGAAGAAATTTTTCCAAGAATTGCAGCAGCTAGCACCTCCACTCAAGCATGGGAGATTTTGAAGCAAGAATTCTTGGGTGACAAGAAGGTAATTACTGTTAAATTACAAACTCTTCGTCGTGATTTTGAAACATTGGCCATGAAAGAAAAAGAATCTGTGCAAGTATTTTTATCTAAGGTGTCTAGGATTGTTAATCATATGAAGTCATATGGTGAAAGTGTTAGTAATGGAACTGTTGTGAGTAAGGTTTTGAGGAGCTTAACCTCAAAATTCGATCATGTAGTTGCTGCAATTGAAGAGTCTAAGGACTTGTCTATTTATACTTTTGATGAATTAATGAGTTTTCTGTTAGGCCATGAAGCTAGACTGAGCATATCCTATGAAAAGGTTGAGGAGAAGGCTTTTCATGTTAAGGGGGAGTCTTCCTACAAGGGAAAGTAAAAAAATTCTGGAGGCCGGGGACAAAGCCGAGGTCGCGGTGGCAGCAGAGGAAGAAGCCAATTTGGTGATCAACGCCAATACAAGAACACCATCCAATGCCGATATTGCAAGAAATTGGGTCACAAAGAAGTAGATTGTTGGACCAAGCAGAAAGATGAGCAGAAACAAGCTAATTTTACAGAGAAAGTTGAAGAGGAGAGCAAGTTATTCATGGCTCATTCTCCTATTGATACTGCTTCCAATGGAGTTTGGTTTCTGGACAGTGGATGCTCCAACCATATGTCCGGAACAAAGTCTCTTTTTAAAGAACTTGACGAGTCATAGAAAAGTGAAGTTCGACTCGGAGACAACAAGCAAATGCAAGTTGAAGGGAAAGGTATAATTGCCATCAAAACCTCACAAGGTAATGTAAAACTTCTCCATGATGTGCAATATGTTCCTAATTTAGCTCATAATTTGTTAAGTGTTGGGCAATTGATGGATGGTGGATACTCTATTTTGTTTGATGATGGTTGTTGTTATGTCCAAGATAAGAAAACAAGGCACAAAATAGTTAGCATTCCTGTGGCACAAAATAAAATGTTTCCGTTAGAAGTCTCTGAAGTAAGAAATTGTGTCTTGATTGCTAGAGCTAGTGATGCAAAAATGTGGCATTTGTGTTATGGGCATTTAAATGTGAAAGGGCTGAAATTGTTGGCTCAAAAAAATATGGTTGTTGGGTTGCCGAAAATTGGTGATCTTGATTTTTGTGAAGGCTGTGTCTGTGGAAAACAAAGGAGAAATTCATTTCCTGTAGACAAGTCATGGAGGGCTTTTGATTGTCTTGAATTGGTACATGCTGATGTGTGTGGACCAATGAGTATTGAATCATTTGGTTGAAGCAAATATTTTTTGTTATTTACTGATGATTACAGCAGCATGAGTTGGGTGTATTTCTTGAAATTCAAATCAGAAACTTTTGAAACTTTCAAGAAATTCAAAGCATTAGCGGAGAAGCAAAGTGGGCGTTGTATAAAGGCACTCCGCTCCGATAGGGGTGGTGAATTTACCTCTAATGAATTTAATGTTTTCTGTGAGGAAAATGGCATTCACAGGGAGTTGGCAACACCGTACACATTGGAGCAAAATGGTGTGGTTGAACGGAAGAATCGAATGGTGGTTGAAATGGTAAGAAGCATGATGAAAGCAAGTGGTGTTCCAAATCAGTTCTGGGCAGAAGCAGTGGCAACAACAGTTTATCTTTTCAATATCTCACCTACAAAGGCTGTCATGAACCGGACCCCATATGAAACTTGGAAGGGCAGGAAACCACTTGAAAATTTTTGGTTGTATAGCCTATGCCTTGGTTACTTCTCCAACCCGCAACAAACTTGATGAAAAATAAAAAAAATGCATTTTTGTTGGCTATAGCCCTCAATCCAAAGCATATAGGTTGTATAACCCTGTGAGTGGCAAAGTAATTATTAGCAGGAATGTTAAGTTTAATGAAGAAGAAACTTGGGTCTGGAACAACGACAATGCAACACCTACAACACCACAAGTTGCAGAAGATGCTAGTATAACTCCTGTGACAGAACCTCCAGAACCAGCTAGTCCATATGCTAGTAGCAGCTCAACCATTTACTCATCTCCCCCTAGCAACAGTAGCGCATCTACTCCAACAAGTTTGCAGTCCTCATCTTCAAGTTCCTCTAGTGAAACACCTCCAAGAAAATTAAGATCATTGAGGGATATTTATGCTTCATGTAGCTTTGCTTTGTATGTTTTTGACCCCACTTGTTATGATGAAGCTGTAGAAAGTCAAGTTTGGTAGGACGCAATGAAAGGAGAGATGTCGGCTATTGAAAGAAATGAAACTTGGGAGTTGATCAACCTACTGGAAGGCAAGAATGTTATTGGGCTCAAGTGGGTGTACAGAACAAAGTATCATGCTGACGGTACTATACAGAAACACAAAGCTCGGTTGGTGGCGAAAGGGTACTCTCAGCAGCAAGGTGTTGACTTCGAAGAAACATTTTCTCCGGTTGCTCGCTTTGAAACGGTGAGAACCTTTCTAGCCTTGGCTGCACAATTAAATTGGGTTGTGTACCAGTTTGATGTTAAATCCGCCTTTTTGAATGGAGAACTAGATGAAGAGGTGTATGTTTCTCAACCTGAAGGTTATGTTAGTGGCGATGACAATCAAGTTTACTGGTTAAAGAAGGCTTTATATGGCCTAAAGCAAGCCCCGTGAGCATGGTATAGCAAGATAGACTCCTACTTTCAGGAGAATGGATTTGAAAGAAGTAAAAATGAGACAACACTTTATGTGAAGAAGCGTGGTAACTCTGATTTTTTGGTGGTGTGTCTTTATGTTGATGACATAATTTATATGGGATCTTGTGAGTCTCTTGTTGAGGAATTTAAGTCTTGCATGTTGAAAAAATTCGAGATGTCAGATTTGGGCTTGTTGCATTATTTTCTTGGTTTAGAGGTCAACCAAAGTGCAGATGGGATTTTTATTTCCCAAAGAAAATATGCTAATGATTTGTTGAAAAGGTTCAATATGTTAAACTGTAAAGCAACTCCAACTCCCATGAATGTGAATGAGACACTCATAGCTAATGATGGCACCGGAATGGCAAGTGCGAGATATTTTAGAAGTATGGTTGGTGGTTTGAACTACTTGTCTTACACAAGGCCTGATATAGCATTCCCTGTCAGCGTTGTCTCTAGATTTATGCATAGCCCAACAATGCATCACCTCGGGGCAGCAAAGAGGATCCTTCGTTATGTTGGTTGGAACTGTTGATTTTGGAATTTGGTACTCAAAAGTATCAGATTTCAAACTTTTGGGTTTTATTGACAGTGACTGGGCAGGTTGCTTGGATGATAGAAAAAGCACTTCCGGCTATGTTTTCTCCCTTGGTTCGAGTGCTATTTCATGGAGTTCAAAGAAGCAAGAAATCGTGGCCTTGTCATCATTAGAAGCAGAATATGTTGCTGCAACGGCACCAGTTTGTCAAGTAGTTTGGCTAAGGAGATTGTTAGTTGATTTTTGCCAAGTTCAAGAAGGTGCAACTCAAGTGTTTTGTGACAACAAGGCAACAATCGCTATGGCGAAAAATCCAGCTTTCCACAGCAGAATAAAGCACATCGACATCCGCTATCATTTCATCTGAAATCTGGTTGCTAAAGGAACAATAGCAATGAAGCATTGTGGGACCAATGGGCAAGTAGCTGATGTTCTTACTAAGTCACTGCCACGTGCCAAACATGAGTACTTCAGACTGCAGATGGGAGTAACAAGTTTTGAAGCAAGGGGGAGTGTTGATAGTGCTTCAACCTAAGTGGACTTAGTGGGTGATTTACAGATATTTAATTGATTGGATCAATTTATCCTTGCATGTGATGTATGGATGTGTAATGTGCTTCGAGCATAGATCATAAGAATTTGGTCCATGCAGTTTCGACAGTGGCTCTTGCGCACACCATGGCTGAATGCACATCATTGCATAGGTGTCCCTTTTGGCCATTGGATGACCTCCCTCAGTGGTGGGCCCTACACCTCCTGGAGAGGATACGTGCGGAACCCTAGCCGATTTGGGCCCACCGAAATTTTGCTTTATGAAAGTCAGTGGAATCCACTTTGGTTTGACCTAGATTAAACTAGGGCGTAATTACTGTTCCCTTCAGCTAATATAAGTGCATGTGATAGGGAGATACATATGATGAACTCTCTAAAGGCCTTCCATCATTAGCATGAGGATGGGTCCTTCAGTAATGAGGAAACGCACCAGAAAATGGGCTATCCATTTGCTGTTGGGCTTGTCTGAGTGTTTCATAAGATGATAGGGGCGTCATAGACCGATGTGGGAGGGGCTTCACTAGAAAATGGGAACTCTTTCACGGTACCTTGGCGTTCACGAATATGATGGGTAAGCACTCACTGGACAGAAAGGTTTACCTGAAAATGATTCTGAACCTTGTCTGACAAAGGCCAAAGGGAAAGCTCATATGATCCTTTACAGAAAAGTGGTGGGGTTATGCAGCTAAAACAGTTGGTTCCATGCACCCTATGTGATTTCCCACATTTCTAGAGACAACTCGTAGTCTCCGTCGCTGAGATGGGAGGGAAATCTCAGAGATGAATAAATGGGAATGGAACGTAGATTAAAAGCCATATCTATGTAATGAACATGAATCAAATTAGGTTGTGGATTGATGTTTGTTTTTTTATCAGAAAATGACAAACGGACAATTCGCAAAGCTTCTTGATGACAACAAGCTGAAAGGCCCGAACTATGCCGACTGGTATAGGAACCTTATGCTGGTCCTAACTTTCGGAAAGTTAGACAAAGTGGCTAAAAATCCTGCCCCGGAGCGTCCGGGTGATAGGGCTTCTGAGGCTCGGAGGAGAAACTATCAGGACTGGGAGGAGAAAAACTCCCTTGCCCGGTGTTACATCATTGCCTCGTCAAACAATCCGATACAGAGGCAGTTCGATCAGATCGAGCTCGCCAAGAACATATTGGATAGTTTGAGAACGATGTATGAAGAGCAGAATCGTTCTACTCGCCAAAAGGTCTTGAAACAGTTCATGACTGCTCAAATGTCCAAAGGGCAACAAGTTCATGACCATTGTCTTCGGATGATGGGCTACATCAATGAGCTTTAAGCTCTTGGATCCGGGTTGGATCTTGCGACCCAGATAGACGCCATCCTTAATTCTTTGCCTTCTTCCTTTAATCCGTTCATCATGAATTATAACATGAATAAGCTGAATGTCAGCCTACAAGAGCTCAACAACATGTTGCAACGAGTGGAAGAACTGATTAAAAAGGATGAGCCTGTAGCTATGCTTGTTGAAGCTAGCAAGATAGGCAAGAAAAAGAGGAAGGCAAAGAAGACTCAGAAGAAAGCCACTAAGGGTAAGAAGCAAAAGAAAAACAAAGCATCAGATGCTTGTCACTTCTGCAAACAGACCAACCACTGGAAAAGGTGCCTACCTAGAATCCAAGAAAGGTAATTTCGAATCTTGTGTTATAGAAACCAATTTATTGGTTGCTTCTGCGTCCTGGTGTATTGACTCCGGGGCTTCAACTCATGCGTGTAACTCACTGCAGGGGTTCAAGGTAAGCAGAAGGCTGAGTAAGGGATAAGTTACACTCTACTTGGGGACTTCTGCAAGTGTTGCAGCCGCGGCCATAGGAACCGTGGAGTTAATTTTTAGAGAAGGAACAATTGTACTCAAAGATTGTCTTTATGTACAAAATTTAAGAAGAAATTTGATTTCTGTCTCAAAACTGTGTGCGGATGGTTATTCTGTCTTCTTTGATAATGCGATTATTATTAAAAGAAACAACAGATTCATCGCATATGAGGAACTAGAGAACGGTCTCTATGTTCTACATCCTTCTCTAGAAACTAACATAACCGAAACTACGTTGGCTGAAATCCCCAAGAAAAGAGTCTGTGATACAGTTAATCCTACATGCCTGTGGCATTACCGACTTGGCCATATCGGTGTTGACCGAATCACAAGACTGGTAAAGGATGGTCCTTTGGATTTTCTAATTGTAGAAGATCTTCCCACTTGTGAGCCTTGCCTACAAGGTAAGATGACAAAACGACCATTTAAACGGTAAGCCTGAAAGATGTGCAGGCACGCTTGACCTTATACATACTGATGTATGTGGTTCCATGAGTGTTGGGACTCGTAACCAGCACGTGTATTTCATCACTTTCACCGATGAGTATTCTCGGTATGGGTACGTGTACCTAATGAGACATTAGTCTGAATCCTTTAAAAAGTTCAAAGAGTTTAGACAAGAGGTCGAGAAACAGTTAGGGAGAGAAATTAAAACCCTTCGATTAGATCGAGGTGGCGAGCATCTCTCTGACAAATTCATGGACTACTTAAAGGACAATGGGATAGTATCACAGTTGGCTCCCCCTGCTACACCACAACTTAACGGTGTTTCAGAGAGGAGGAATAAGACCTTATTAGATATGGTCCGGCCACTTCTCATACACTCAGAGTTACCCACATCCTTTTGGGGTTACGCATTAGAGACTGCGATTTACGTGCTGAATCGGGTTCCAACCAAATCGGTTCCGAACACTCCATATGAACTTTGGATCAGAAAGAAACCAAGTGTCAGACACTTGAAGATTTGGGGTTGTCCCGCACACGTTAAAAGAACGAGTGCGGACAAGTTGGAATCCAAGACCAACCGTTGCCTATTTGTAGGCTACCCGAAAGGCTCTGTGGGTTACATATTCTATGACCCAAGTGAGAAGAAAGTGTTCTGCAGCCGGAATGCACAATTCTTGGAAATTGATTACATCTTGGACACCCATCGTCAGGAAGTAGTTCTTGATGAGGAGAGCTCAGGAGCAGTGGGAGATATCCCACAAGTTCCAGATAGTGACCAACCTAGAAGATCCACTCGGGTATCCAGGCCACCAGTCCGTTATGGTTATGACCAGGATAGTTACCTGGTTGAAACCTTGACTAGTGAAGAGGATCCCGTGACTTACGCGGAAGCTATGTTGGACATAGATTCCCAGAAGTGGGTGGAGGCCATGAGAGCTGAGATGGACTCAATGGAGACCAATGGAGTCTGGACTCTAGTAGATCTGCCCTCCGGGGTAAAAGCAATTGGTTGCAAATGGATTTACAAGAGGAAGAAGGGCCCCGATGGTAGGGTTTAGACCTACAAAGCTCGTCTGGTGGCTCAAGGGTACACTCAGAAAGAGGGCATCGATTATGAGGAAACCTTTTCGCCTGTGGCCATGCTTAAATCCATTAGGATCCTGCTAGCTGTAGCAGCATACCATGACTGTGAGATTTGGCAAATGGATGTCAAAACTGCGTTCCTGAATGGAGATCTTACTGAAGATATCTATATGCAGCAGCCGCAAAGCTTCATTGCTCTTACTGAAGATATCTGGATATGTTTTCACGATAGGATCGTGTGCTGTTTGCTGAAAAAGCAGCAAACAGGGGTCCACGGCAGATTCCACTACCGAAGCCGAATACATTGCCGCAAGCGAGGCTGCCAAAGAAGCCGTATGGATGAAGAAGTTCGTTCACGAGTTGGGAGTAGTTCCATCCAACACATCACCCATCCCGTTGTTGTGTGACAACAATGGAGCAATTGCTCAGGCTAAGGAGCCACGAACCCACTCGAAGTCAAAGCACATCGAGAGGAAGTACCATGTACTGCGGGAGATTGTTGGTAGAGGGGACGTCCTGATTCAGAAGGTAGCGTCAGCGGAAAATGTAGCAAACCCATTGACGAAGCCACTATCACAGAAAGTGTTTGAGAAACACGTGGAAAGCATGGGACTCCGGCTTATACCAGATTGGACCTAAGTGCAAGTGGGAGCTGTTAGACAGTCTTTGTATGCCCTTAGCTTCAATCAGAATGATGTACTTTTGACATTTATTGTAAATGAATAAAGTGCATATTCGATTCATGTTCTTGTGATTTGTTTCTATGTTATACCCTTAAACTGGACACTTAATGAGACTCGTGTTAGTTTAGAATGTTCATAGCCGGTGGGTCGGTCTGGGGAGACCTATCCTGATAAGGCTGACACTGATGTGCCACCAAGTCGGTTGGGGTGGCGTGTCTCAGCCGCAAGGGTGAGACCCAAGGCATATGCAGTGTAGGATTAATTAAATCTTTGAATCGGACCAGATTTCCAGTATTGCCCTGGACTTTGGAGATTGATGGGAAAAACTGGAAAGTGACACCCGACCCCTAGACTCGATTATGATATTGCACTAGGTGCCGGATTGGGCTGTCTTTGATATGCCAATCAGTGAGATCCTTAGCGGGGGTCAAAACCTGGGTATGTTGGGACAGTTTGAGAATTCATCTGAGTGGGTGATCATAGTGACAGGATCAGCCCCTTTGTCGGACAAAGGTAATGATCGGGGATGCACTCTCTCTGATGGAAACCAAGACTGCCGGCAGCCGATTTCAATCGTTGAGATTTGTTTTGCAAAATATATTTTGTATGAGATATAAAAGTATATATATATTACGGTTTCTAAAATGTTTGCAGAAGGTTTTAATTCCTGGGATCCACATAAGCAGAGAGTGCAACACTGTTCCTTGCAGCCGAGGGAGAGGTCCTCTCTTGTCGGGCAGTGTTTGATCATTATGGGCTGAGAGGTTAAGTGTAAGGCCACTGAGGGTAATACCTGATGGACTAATCTTGCATCTGCCCACAGTCCCTGGGTTTTTATAAGGTGGCTTGGCCCAGGGACCACTTAATGTAAGTGTTGGGCTCAATAGAAGCCCATGTGATGGGTTTCAGGGGGTGCACTGTCCACAACAGTGTATTCGGCCAGGCCTTGTAACAAAGGCTGGGCCGAACCCATGTGGCTGATGTGTAGATCAATGCTTGGGTCCCACGCCATACAAAGAAGCCCAACTGGGCAGCAGTTTGAGCACATAGACTTATTGGGCTTAAAGCCCATTTCGAACTGGCCCGTTTTAATTAGTTAAATAGAGGGGGGCGGATCTGGGATTAAATCAACAGATAGGATAGAGTCCTACCCTATCCACTCAGAGAGACCAGATCTGAATTCAGATGTGGAAACCTCCTGATAAGATCAGGAGAAGGCTGATCTAATCTGCAGATAAGATAAGGGTCTTATCCTTATCATTAAAAGAGAGTCCAAATTCAGATAATGATCTGAATTAGGAAACTCCTGATAGGATCAGGAGCTGATCTCTCTAAGACTGTGAAACCAGGAGGGGGCGAACCATCCAGATCATCCAAGCATCCAGAGATCAAATCTCAGATAACCAAGAGAGAAGACACCTACGCCATCTTCTGCTCTTGCGTTCTCCTCCAGTTGCCGCCTCACTGCTAGTTCGATCTCCTTGGTGGGAGAAGATCAATAAGTGTTCTTGATATCAGTCTTTGGAGAAAGGCTGATAGGAAGTTGTGCTCACTGCCTCCATTGGATTCTTCCTGAAGAGTTTGGTTCGTGGGACTGACCCTACTGATTCTGCTTCTCCATCCACTGTGTCATCTTCAGTGGGAGCAGTCTTTGGTGATCTTCTTTGTGCGTGAACACCTCCATTGAGAGATACTATTTCTTTGTGTCAGGTATATCCCTCTCCTACTGTTTCGTTTCAAATCTGGTTTGGTTTATGGTTCAAGATTGATCATTGAAAAACATGATTTTTCTAAAATAGGGAATGCGATTTCCAGTTGAAGGGAGAAAAATTTTAAAATTCGCCCACCCTATTCCGCAAGTTTTGGGCGTCCATTTGATGGATCTCTCACTCCCCTTCATCTGTCACAGGAGTTATACTAGCATCTTCTGCAACTTGTGGTGTTGTAGGTGTTGCATTGTCGTTGTTCCAGGCCCAAGTTTCTTCTTCATTAAACTTAACATCCCTGCTAATAATTACTTTGCCACTCACTGGGTTATACAACCTATATGCTTTGGATTAAGGGCTATAGCCAACAAAAATGCATTTTTTTTTTCATCAAGTTTGTTGCGGGTTGGAGAAGTAACCAAGGCATAGGCTATACAACCAAAAATTTTCAAGTGGCTTACCCCTGGCTTCCTGCCCTTCCAAGTTTCATATGGGGTCCGGTTCATGACAGCCTTTGCCTTTGTAGGTGAGATATTGAGAAGATAAACTGTTGCTGCCACTGCTTTTGCCCAGAACTGATTTGGAACACCACTTGCTTTTATCATGCTTCTTGCCATTTCAACCACCGTTCGATTCTTCCGTTCAGCCACACCATTTTGCTGCGGTGTGTACGATGCTGTCAACTCCCTGTGAATGTCATTTTCCTCACAGAAACATTGAATTCATTAGAGGTAAATTCACCACCCCTATCAGCACATTTTTCCTACTTTTCTCAGATTGATCAAGTGCATATACCTCTTGGATGGAAGGAAGATCCTTGCTGTCCAAAATCTGTACCCAAATGGGTTCATAAATGGGGTTAAAGCCCAGAAGAAAAGCAAGCACTCTTTGTTGTGAGACTAGCTCTTTATAAGCTTTAGCATCTTTCTTACTTTCCCATTCAATGCTTTGATAGTAATCTAATTCCTTCCAAACTGAAGTGAGGGCAGAAAAGTAAATTGATAAGCTCCTTTCTCCTTGTTTACAAGTTGAAGATTCTTCTTGCAACTGATAGATTCTAGCATAGTGTTGTTGGTTTGAATATGTTGCCTTCGCTTGTTCCCATATTTCTTTTGCTGTCTCGGCCCACATAAAGTTTTGCTTGATAGATGGTAACATAGATTTCAAGTGCCAGGACATAATCATGAATTTCTTTCAATCCCACTTATCGTATTCAGCAGTACCAGCCCTAGGCTCCTTTATTTTCCCATTAATATATCCAGTCTTACCCCTGGATGTAATATACAACCACATCTCCTTAGACCATGCCAAATAATTCTTCCATCCAAGAGGGTAATGGTCATCGGAAAATTCAAGGAATCATGACCATTGTTCATTCCACCTTGATTAGAGGTGGTTCCTGAAGTTGCAGAGTCTTCAGAATTCATGAGTAACACTTCCAAGAAGACAACAACCCTTTTCTAGATCCAATTTCATTTTCTCCTAATAGTGTGGGAGTTGAGTCATCTCTAATAGATCATGACCAACTTTATATATATATATATATATATATATATATATATATATATACACACATTTATTGTTTTTTCTGAAATATGAAAATCTTATTTATAATAAAGTGGGGAGAGGTTACCTTGTGTGTTGTATTGCCCAACAATTCTATTCTGACTAATCTAAGGTTGGCAGCCTTACAATTTTTTTTCACCTGAAATTGTATTGAAAAGAGGTTACTCTATGTAACATTCTACTCTCTAGGTAACATTAAGAGAAACATATGATGCCATGAGATACTGTTCCCAAGATGTCTAGACAGCCCTGGGCAATGGTCTTCCCTGTTTGCCCAGGTGCCTTGGCTATCCCAGGATGTAGGTAACTAAATGGCAAATCAATTCCTACCATTGCAGCCAAAGATGATCATTTGATGCAGAGATATTTCACTTGTCAAAGCCCTCAGCCTTAGAGGGAACCTAGGTAAGAACAACCTTTCATGTTGTGTTAATCCTAGTAACAAAAAAGTTACAAAGGGACTTGCAAGCCAAGGTAAAGTTATCATATTTATTAATAACCTGCACAGACTCTGGACTTTATATGGACTTTTCCAAAAACCCCTAAATTTAGAAAACTGCAAAGGACAATAAAACTCTAAAAAAAAAGAAATTGAAGGGAAGATTTTTTTTTTATCTTATTTGAAGGTGGAAATCAGGGCTCTCAATTTGAAGAATTTCAACTACATTGAGCTTATGTTCAGGCTCAGACCCATTCAAATTTTAACAAATCTTCAACAATATGTATGCCTAATAAACCTAATAAAACTTAAATCAAAGCTCAAATAACCAAGAGAAGACCACATGCTCAAACAATGATTCAAGTTGCTAAGATCATATTCAATATCATGGAAACTTAGGCTTATAAATATACTTAAATGAAATTTCCAGTGATATCAAAGTTAGACTAAACCAGTCTTTAGAACCAGTAAATCCACATAGGCTAGTTATGATTAAATAGACAGAAATTTTACCTAGGAAAACTAGAAACTGAACATGATTTGGTTCTTACTGTTCTGTGGTTCCAAAAGCTATGACAAGATGAAATATTTCCTTCCTCTCATGTTCATCTGTTTGATAGACTTAACAATCATCTAGTTGTCTTTGCACATGTACTTGGCTACTCGCTAAGAATTTCTAACAGAGTCTATTCTGTATTGTATGCAAGGGATTCTTGGGAGTACATTGGTATAATGAAATATTGAATTGCATCATCTGTATAATAATTTTAATCTATTCATCATGATTAGAAGAGAAGTGTTTGGGAAAAAATAATATTTTCTTCTGACATAGGAAATTTTGTATGCTTTTGCCCTTTTAGATTTATGTGAAAAGTTGGTAATATTCTCCCAAATGATATTATTGTTTTTATGTGATCAGTCATTAGTTATATTTCTACTTGTGCTATTAGGTTGTTACCTGCCTTCGTCAACCATCTCAAGGACCAACCTTTGGGATCAAAGGAGGTGCTGCGGGTGGTGGTTACAGTCAAGTGATCCCAATGGATGAGTTTAATCTACACTTAACAGGAGATATCCATGCAATTACTGCAGCTAATAATCTTTTGGCAGCTGCCATTGATACTAGGATTTTCCATGAAGCAACTCAATCAGATAAGGCCCTTTTAAACAGGTTATGCCCACCTAAGAAAGAAGGAGAAAGGAGTTTTGCAGACATCATGTTTAGACGCCTCAAGAAGCTTGGTATCTCAAAGAACAACCCTAATGATCTTACTCCAGAAGAAGTCAAGAAGTTTGTGAGACTGGATATTGATCCTGAATCCATCACCTGGAGGAGAGTTATGGATGTAAATGATCGTTTCCTCAGGAAGATTACCATTGGACAAGGTCCCGAAGAAAAAGGAATGGTGAGAGAAACAGGCTTTGACATATCAGTTGCTAGTGAGATCATGGCAGTGCTGGCCCTGACAACATCCCTGTCTGATATGAGAGAGAGACTAGGAAAAATGGTGATTGGGAATAGCAAGGGTGGTGAACCAATAACAGCAGATGATCTCGGTGTTGGAGGTGCCTTGACTGTGCTGATGAAAGATGCCATCAACCCTACACTGATGCAGACTCTTGAGGGGACTCCAGTTCTTGTACATGCTGGACCTTTTGCCAATATTGCTCATGGGAATTCTTCCATTGTAGCTGATAAGATCGCACTGAAACTGGTAGGACCTGGTGGTTTTGTAGTCACAGAGGCAGGTTTTGGTGCAGATATTGGCACAGAGAAATTTATGAACATAAAATGCCGGTACAGTGGTTTAGTACCTCAGTGTGCTGTTATTGTGGCAACAATTAGGGCCCTGAAAATGCATGGTGGAGGGCCTGAGGTGGTAGCTGGGAAGCCTCTGGACCGTGCCTACTTATCTGAAAATGTAGCTCTTGTGGAAGCTGGCTGTGTGAATTTGGCCAGGCATATCATCAACACAAAGGCTTATGGAGTGAATGTTGTGGTTGCTGTGAACATGTTCTCAACTGACACTGAAGCAGAACTGAATGCAGTAAGAACTGCAGCGTTGGCTGCTGGTGCATTTGATGCCATTGTTTGCACTCATCACGCCCATGGTGGAAAGGGAGCAGTAAGTAAATTCTTCCTTATAAGACTTCAGTCTAGTTATTCATGGAGGTAATGGACAATAAACCATCTTTTCCTTGATTGATCTGGATCTACAGGGGACCATATTATGTAAGGGTATACAGGACCTTGGATAGGGCTGTTTATATGCAACAGCCCTACCCAGTCTACCCCTCCCAAAGTGGGCTGTTTAGAACCTTCCATGCACATACATTAGGTCAGGATATACAGGAACTTGATAAGGATACACAGTAGCGCATGGAAGGTTCCTCAATCATTTGCTGATTTCACTAAATGATTCAACTAGAAAACCCATGTGCTTCGAAAATTGAATCTTTTGATGGCTAATCTCATTTGAGGAGAGATCTAATTAATTGTGAGGTATAGCTTTAACATGGACCAGGGGAGTGAAATGGCTAATCAAAAGGATTCCAATCCAATGATTGGTTTGGATTCACAACATTACCTTCCCCCTTTGGGCATAGGTTGGCAACATTATCTCTCCATGTGGCAGAAATGGATTGGACCAAAATCCCTTTTGGTCCACATCAGCTAGTTATAGCCCCACATTGGATATTTCCTTCCATAAAAGGTAGTGATTCTATCAGTGTTGCATGGACACCCCATGATGTAGGAATGTTGTGATCGAAGGCTGGATGGTAACAAATTTGAGGAAAATCTAAGAACTAAAGGATGATGGCAAGGGATTAGGTCCAAGGTTTGGGGTTGAGAGGCTAGGAGTAGGCAGGCCTAGGGAAGGGGGATGAATCTTTCTAAGGCTATATAGCTGTATGAAGTGATTAGGAAGCTAGTTTGGTGCCAAAATTCCTGCAATATGCAGAAATTTCTTGAGAGAGAAAACAAAAAGAAAAATCAATATCTCAAGATTGGAAAGGAATTTCTTCATACTCTTTTATAGAAAGGGTTAGGTAAATGAACCATATCATGGGAACGAATTTGGAGATTGAGAGGAGACTTACCCGGGGGTGGAGAGGAGATGACCTACATCTGGTTTTCACCAAGATATGGTAAGGGAGTTTAGAGAGACGAGTTTCTCTCTAGAAAAGGTGCATAGATGTTAAAAACTTGAGATTCAAAGGGGGTGGAGAGGAGACTTACCCGGGGTTAAACTCAGGCCTTTAGATGATGATGAATGTTTGCATTTGATTGTATTTTCCCAGGTCTTTGATTGCCTAGGAATCACTCCTAGGGTTCCTGGAATCACTCTAGGGCTTTGGGAATCACTCACCACAAGCCACACAAGCATAAAATAAAATCCAATATTCATTCCCCACACTTTGCTAATTTACAGACACACACACACACAATTCTGCCACTCATAAAACAGCTTAAAGAAAACTAATAACTCTAAACTATTTAAACAATGACTGAAAATTTAAATATGGCTAAACTATGACTAGACAAATCAAACTAGCAGGCTAGACACCATAGACACATGTCAAAATGATCAAAATTTCCATATTCCAAAAATATGGAAATACCTAAAAATTCAGAAAATTCCAATTTTGACTCTTCAGCTCCTGCATCACCCCAGTTCTGGAGAGGACTCGTGAGTCAACACTTGTTCATGAGTTCTGGAGAGGACTCGTGAGTCAACACTTGTTCATGAGTTGACTCCTGTCTGATTCTACAAAATAGGTATCAAGACTCAACTACAGTGCAAATCAGGCAGATCTACCAAAATTTCTTCCATGTCAACTCTCCAAAATTACTTATTCTTACTTTAAACGCTTCTATATGACTATATGAAAGTGATCAACCATTTAAGCTGCCCAATAGGTCACTCTAGTATTTATATTTTTCCAATTTATACAACTAATGATACATTGTTTACTAGACCTTTTCCAATTAACATCGAAATTAGGAAAACAATGGAAGGAAAACAACTAGTGTGACAATGTGGAAAATAGGCAAAGGCTGAGTTTAATTTGTCAATTGTAAAAGTAATTTAACTATTTAAGTTGTTATGCTTATATAGTTGTATGAATTTTATAAATTTATATCAAATATCGTAATGTTTAATATATAATAAAATATTATTTATGTGATCCATGTCCACGAATCTTAGTTTTTTGGGCTCAGCGAGTTGGACTCCCGGGCACATGTCAGACTCTGAGTCCTGTGTCCTAATCCATGCAACACTGGATTCTAAAATTACTAACTTCAATCATCTGCATTTTTTGATTGCCATGCAGTTATCTAGGTAAAATTTTCAGATGTAAACAGAGACTGTTGACTATTGAGTTGTAAATGCTTGGGCAGCACATTTCCTTGGTGGAATCCATTGCTTGATTTTGACTCTTCTCAATTTATACTATATATGCATCATTTTTTGATAATGGGCTTAAATGTCTCAGTTCAAAATTTTCATTCTTATGGAATAGTTAAGGCCCAGTTTGGAAAGAGTACAAATACAAATATCTAGAGTGCAAAACCTTATATTGTGTACTATTTTGTATGTATTTGTACTGTGCATATTTGTATTTGTACTCCTTCCAAACGGAGCCTCAAGGTGCATAACTTTAAGTGCAATTAGCTAATATTGTTGAGATGTGAAAGCAAGTGCATACTGATAACAACCAAAAAATCTTGGGCATTCCAAATAGTTCCTTTTGTCCTAGGAGTTGAGTATTTGATCCATGTGAGGAGTATGATCTTTACATGGGTTTGATACTGCACCAACATCAGTATTCAAAGGATGTAATTCTCAACAAGATAGAGAAGTGGGATAATTGACGCATATGTGAATCTCAGCCTTCTAGAAATTGCATGAAGATTCTTTTGGTTGTTTGAGGATGAGTATTTATTGGACAACTAGCATTTCTGAAGAATAGAACCCCATGGAAACCAAAATTTACTTTGCTCTTAACAATGTCACTTGGGAAATCTTGTAGGGAAGTAGCAACCCAATCAGATAATCCCATCATCTACATTGCCTGCCTTAATGCATATAGTTACCAAAAGTATTTTGGTCCAACCAGTTCTGTCAATGACCTTAGATCTTTAGGCGGTAGTTTATTTTTATTTATTATTTATTGTTTATTTTTTGAGCTATGAAAATGGACTACATAATTGGGAGGCACCGAGGCATTGGTATCCCATCCCCCAAAATCCCCCAACTCCAAATAAGGCAGGATTTGGTTACAGGTCTCTGCTACAACCGGCAGGAGACTTGACCAACTGAGCCAGCTAGTAACTTCCTGTTACTGCACCACTTATTCCTGAACCAGAACATTATGCATGTTAATTATTGCTTTATTGGTTTTTAAGGTTAGAATGTATTTATATTGTAGCTTATTCATGCTAGAGATGGATTCATTGGTTAACTGTCGAACTTTTAATCTTCAGGTTGATCTAGGCATCGCTGTTCAAAGAGCATGTGAGAATGTGACACAGCCATTGAAGTTTTTATACCCATTGGACATTAGTATCAAAGAGAAAATAGAGGCAATAGCAAGGTCCTATGGTGCTAGCGGTGTTGAATACTCAAAGCAGGTAAAAGCCTGTTTGCCTTTCCAATTCCTTCTCTGACGAAATTATTTGGTTTCTCTCTGCTGTTGTTAAATATAATCCTTACTTTAATGTTTAGGCTGAGAAGCAGATTGAGATGTACAGCAGGCAGGGATTTTCTGGTCTACCCATTTGCATGGCAAAAACCCAGTACTCTTTCTCGCACATCCCATCTGAGAAGGGAGCTCCTGTTGGATTTGTATTGCCCATCAGGGATGTCAGGGCCAGCATTGGAGCTGGGTTCATCTATCCCCTTGTTGGGACCATGAGTACCATGCCTGGGCTCCCAACCCGACCTTGCTTTTTTGACATAGATGTTGACACCACCACTGGAAGGGTCCTTGGCCTTTCTTGAAGAACTAGGAGATCATTTTCTTTTCTGTACTGTTGCATTCCTAATCCATATTTGCATGAAGGCTGGTGGGTATTCTTCTCTTGTGAGTTGACTCCTTAGCGAAGCCTTTTTCTCTCACTTTGTTAGGACAAATGGTATGAGAAAGGCTGGATAGAAGTTCTCTGTCATGCTCTTCAAATGTTTGTCGTCATTGCAACCCCATGTGGTTTGTGCTCCGTATCAGATGCATAACATAAACTAAGAATAAAAATTATATATGTAATTGTTTTTGTTGCCATTCCAGGATGTGAAGTCTAATCTCAGTGTTGATTCCTTGACAACCGAAGCTCTGCATCACATTACAAAGAAACAAACAAAAGTGGAACAAAATATAAAATCTGGTGCCACCCAAAGCCAGAAAAGGTTCAATCAAACTCAAGACATGAGCTGGAAGATGGAATGGACCTTCCTTTTCAAGGTCTTATTCTCATTTCTTCTTTTAACTCGGTCTCATCTTTAGTCTCACCCTACTACCATGTGAAACCCTTCTACCGTTTTCTAGTAAGGCACTCCCATTTTAGCAAGCAGTGGCCAGGCAAGCAAGCAACCTATATTATAACGACCTGCTCCGACTCTCAGTTTTACCAAAACAGCACTCGTTTTGGTAATTAAGATAACATCATCTGACTTCCTTTTTTCTTTTCTGATTACAATCCAAACAAATGCTGAAAAGCTAGATGGAGATTTGCACCTTAACCCACTACATCCAGATCGTCCAATCATAGGTGGAACAAATACTCTGCCATGATAAGCTGCTTGAAATGATTCATTGAAGTAAAGAATATATGGACTCCCTTCCATATCCAAACCTTTCCGGTTCGCCCAAGTCTGATTTTTTGTTTAAGATAAAAAATCATAACAAAGTGAGAAACCTTGCAAGAAAGTTAATAAAAGGGAAAATTCCCCGATCAGTATCATGTACTTTGGCTCGAGTGACAACTTGGTCCCCAAACTTTAAAATGCAACAATCCAGTACTTGAACTTTCAAAATGTGACAATCCAATATCCAAATTTTCAAAATGTGACAATCTAGTATATGTCGTTAATCAGCCATTAAGTAACATTTGAAAAGTCAAAAATGCCCTTCGAATGTCACCTAATTCTCTTTATCAACCATCTAAATGTTGACAAAAAAATAAATAGTCCTAAATCCTAGCCTTTTCTGTTCAAAAAAGTTGGTGACTGTTTAGAATAATATAGAATTTGGGACTGTTTATTTTGTTGTCAATGTTTGGATAGTTGATAAAGAAAATTAGATGGCATTCCTAAGGTATTTTTAACTTTTCAAATGTCACTTACCGCTGGTTAGCGGCAAATACTGAATTGTCACATTTTGAAAGTCCAAGTTAAAAGTTTGGATACTGAATTATGGCATTATAAAGTTTGAAACCAAATTATCACTCGAGTCACAAATTATCACTCGAGTCAAAGTAGGGGTACTGAGTAATTTTCCTTTAACAAAAAATCTAGGTGGTGATTATGAGTATCACGTCACTTGATTAGGTCCACTTAACCAAAAAAAGAAGATAGAAGAATATATTGTTTCACGGATATCTTTACTTACTCTTCAGAACATAAAGCCATCTCATCGCATGACTGCAGGAGGGACGTCACCACTCATCCCCATCCATTAACATGGCCAAGGTAAATGGTGGTTTCTTTGAAACAGAACACACACACACAGAGGTGGCCAGGTGGGTGAAGTAGTGCATGGTCATGAAAATGGGATGACATGACATGATCATTCCATGGGATGATAGGACTGAGCGGTTTGGGTAAACCTTCTCTCTAAAACAGAAGACAACCCATACTCTGAGTGATATTGGTCACGCTTTCTCTCTCCTCCCTGAGAACAAGAATAAAAAAGCCATCAACTTTGAACCTTTGACCATAACAAAGAAGAAAGAACGTAGCAAACCAAACCCTTGTAGCTGGCCATGTACATAAGAATCAGATCACCCATCATACAATGTTATCTCTCAATTCTACTCTCTTTTTTGAATATTAAAGCATCGACCGGTCCGTGGCTCCCCCACTTGTTTAATATTAAATCATCGATCTATCCAGTAATCGTTTAGGGAATTGCACTCTTTGCAATGGTCGAGTCCAATTTGTAATAAGCATTCACAGGCACGTTAACCTATATATACACACTTTAGCTTCTCTCTCTCTCTCTCTCTCTCTGTGGCTGCTGAAGCACTTGATTAATTAAGCTTTTCAGTTGAGAGTCGGGGATTGATAGACCCATGCAGCATTGAAGGAATGATGTGAGGACGTTAATATTGCAATCTTTTCTAAGGGGTTTGCCTGTTTGTCCCCCACCGTCCCCCGCCCCAAGGACGCCCTCACAGGCCACTGTTTAAGCTCATCAAGGACGACGAGCGCTCTGTCCCATGTCCTCCGAGCACTTAGAAATTTTGATTATTAAGTTCAGATTTCCTGGTCATAGTTTTGGGTATGGACTATGGACATTGGGGAGTACATCCCTCGGATTCAGAATCCGTATCACATATTCTAAAAAAAAAAGAATCCGTATCACATAAAAAGTATTTTAGATGAGGAGAGAATAAATAAAAAGAGACGATCAGACGAATCCTTCAAGGCGATTTTTTTTCTCAGAAATTTACGATAAAAACTATATGTTGCTGACTGCGATCTTCTCTTTTGTTGCCTGTTGAGTCGGGTTTTCTAGAGTTGAAATCATCATTTGAGACCCAGATGACCGTGAATCTCTAATGAAGAAGATCAAGAGAAAGAACAATTAGCAACTCTTCAACAATCACTAGTGTATATAAACTCTATATGTTCTTGTTCTTGCTTGCTGCTTGGTGTAATCACCAAACAGAAATTATAGAACTGAAAAAAAGGAATGCACCAATCGAGCTAGATCAGTATATCTCAAGAAAGATTGATCTTACAATTTAGAGACGAACATCGTAATCACCCAGTTGGTTTCATGCCATGACGTTGCTACTAATACTAGGATGAGGATCGCTAGGAGTAGATGGCTGTAGAATTATCGCTGGTGCATATTGCGTTTGGCCAAGCAGACTGCTGATAGATCGAGCCTTCACCATACCAATCTTCTTTCTCTTCTTTCTGATTGTCAGTGGCTTCTCCTCTTCTTCTTCTTCTTCTTCTTCTTCTTCTTCTTCGTCTTCTACCTCCATCTCCTCTTTGAAGCTATTCAGCTGCTGCTGTTGCTGCTGCGACATCGACGACGATAACCCACGCTGTTCTTTTTCCTTCTTGGGTCTAGCTCTACCCATGGCGGAAGCCTGATTGCGAACGCTGCTCATGCTTCTCAGCCTTCCCTTACCCAAGTGGTGCTCGCATAGAGAGTAACCCACAAGCGTCTGTTGGCAACATCTCCATCCTCTCCCATTTACACGACTGCACCTCGAACCCTCCATCACCACTCCGCCGCCCCCTCTCTTCTTTCCACTCGTACCATTGATCAGTCTCACAACATCTTCTCTTTGTCTTTGCTGCTCTCCATCATCACCGATACCTTCTTCTTCCTCTTCTCGTTTATCATCACCATCACCATCATCGTCTTCCTCTTCTTCTTCATGGACCCATTTATTCGCTGCCTTTGTTTTCACTCTACTCTTCATTCTCTTCTCTTTCTCCACTATCGCGTCATCACTCACCTTCCTCTCGAAGCTCCCTCTTCTCTTCTTCAACGGAAACGCTCTCTCTCCTTCAACCCATCTCCCTGAAAATATCAACAAAATCAAAAACCAAAGCAACAGCAACCCATATCGTAACATAAAGTAATCTCTCTCTCTCTCTCTCTCTCTCCCATGTTCACCTAATGAATACCTGTAAAAGAAGATGACAACGATACTGAGATCCCAACTCCAGAAGATGTTCCTGCACCCGGGTTGCTCTCGTTTCTGGCCACAAGCAAACAAGCATACAAAATGCACAAGGCCCATTACATCTTGCTGAAGCGTATCGGTACCAAGATGCACATCTTGGCAGTTAGTTACTCCACAGATAAACAACCCACTCCAACGCCACAACGACCACCACCACCACCTCCGACTCTTGGTAATTTATTTATTTATTCCACTCGATGGGTTAAAATAATTTTAATCCCATTAAATATTAATAAAAAAACATAAATATGGGTGGGCAGATAAGAGTAGAAAGAGATGGATGGGACGGGATGGATGATGTGAGGAGGGGCACATGGTGATGGGTAAAGGAAGCAACATCATACTCGTACACCCAAAATAGCATTCTACTTAATAGTAATTTACCATTAATAATAATTATTATTATTAATATGATTTTTCACTCCGGCGAGGAAAGAAAAAAATTTTGACTGGTTTACCTCCGATTAGTCGCAGCAGCAAATCTCTTGTCGTCGGCAACTTCTTCTTCTCCGGCTTGGGAGTCCTGCAAGAGGAGCCAATGAAATGGGGTCTGAGTGCACAAAAAAATCGTTGCACCAAGACAGAAAAGAAAAAGGAAATAAAAGAACGAGAGGGGAGAATCAGCTAATGTGCGCCGGGGTGAGTACCGGTTAAAAAGGGGGCCGGTTTAGATCACCGGCAACATCGGAAAGCTGGTGCAGTTTTTGAATAAAATTTGAAGAAAAAAAGAAAAGAGAGAGAGAAGAAGAAGAAGAAGAAGAGAAGAAGAAGAAGAAGAAGACAAGGAGAAATAACGAATGAGAAAAATGGAAAAAACGGAGAAATGATTTGACTAATCTTCAGTCTTCACCTGGGTAGAAGTAGGACTGCTGTGCATGCAATCGAGCTGATGAGATGAATGGTGGGATTCATCTATCTCGGTGTTTGAGAAAATCCAGCCGTCGGTTCCTTTAGTCATGGTGAGCTGCAGATCGGAGCGTTGTCGATCCTCCAGCTTGGGTCGACGGAGGGGTGGGCTGGGTGCTGAATCGGAAGGTGGACGGAGGTGGTGGTGGTTGTCTTCTGCAAGGGGAAGATCGGAGTGGGGGTGCAATGACCGTTTTGGTTCTGAAGATGGTACAAGAGAAGGTGGCGGTGATTGGGGCGTGGAAGAGGTGAGATCTGGTGCTACTGGTGTAAGTTGAGGAGGGGACAACGACGATGACCAGAGCGGTGGAGGATGAGGAGACGGTGGTGCTGGCCATCGCTTTCTGATCCTCATCGTCGACGGAGTGGATGGAGAGAGAAAGTGAGGGAGAAGATGAGAGACGAGAGATGGGTCGGTCCTTTGTTGCAGGATTTGGGCTTTTTGGGCTTTTGGGGAAGAACACAGAAAGTGCAAAACCCCCCTAAAAAGGAATAATAGAAGAGACGAGACGACCCATCTTTCTCTCTCCTCTCTCACATCTTCTTCTCTTTCTCTCTCCAGTCCTTTTGGGCATGGGCATGGCTACCACAGTTTTGATCTTTTTCTATTTGTTGTTGCACCACACAAACGTACACATAAGATATAGGTATTAGGTACACGCAACGGAGGTCGGATCTGCTCCTCACAATTGACGCCTCACAAGTGCCTCATACGCACATTTAATAATGTATTGAAAACATTTTCCGTATTTTTTAAGTTATCTTTTTACGGAAGATATTCTTAATGCACGATGAATGTGCATGTGAGACGCTTATTTGTGAGGAGCAGATCCCGTCACCATGCGACGCGCGTGTAGAGAGAAGAGTGGTGGAGAGAGAGAGAAAGTGGGACTGGGGGGCAGCCGGGCAGAGGCAAGTAGTGAGACTGGATGACTGGATGGACCGGTGGAGGAGTACGGAAGAGCAAGTGATAGTGAGCGTCCAAGTTGGATTGTTGGAAGATTATTATTATTAGATTACAAATAATAAGCAATATGTGGGGTTGGGTGTTGTTGGTATCTTTTATGGGCTGGGGCTGGTGGGCCCTGGACCACGACATGCACGTCCCAGGTCCTAATTCCTCTTGACACCACCGCTGGTCCCATTCCAATTCACAACCACAACCAATCTCTCTCTCTCATGGTGGTGATATGGGTCTATTAAAGTATATCATTAGTTAGATGAATTGACCCTTAGCCAGGTTTTTATGGTCCATTTAGCCCCAAAATCATTTTGTTTGAAAATAAAAATGTTGGTTCACTCAATAATTTAATTGTAAAATCCAGATGTGGCGAATTGAGGGGTGGCTCAGTTGGTTCGCTCTAACATAGATTTAGATTCGATTCTTGCAATCACCGAATTGTTGGGATGCATTAGTATGATGTGTATGACTAAATATCAAAACAAAAAAATAAAAAATAAAAAAAGGAAAGGTATGGTTCCTAAAGTACCCTGTGTATTTTGATGAGTATCCTTTGATTGGTCATCCTTTTTATGATATCGGGCAATTGATTGTAAGTTTTCCGGTATCATAGTTGAACCCTAATCTAATAATCTGACCAGTTGGACCATGGAGCCATTTGACATGATCATTAAGTAATGGGTTAGATATAAATTCTCTTTTTTCTATGCATTTTTAGTTATTTTCATCATTAATGATGGATCATTTTCCATTTTAAACACATCATCATCATTGATGAAGGAAGATTTGGTCCAACCTCGCAATCATTCCATGTGGCAAAAGCAAATAGCTCGACACTTAAAATAGCGCACCCAGGGCGCAAGCACCAAAGGGAGGAAACTAGCAGTCTGAACTCCCTTTGAGGAGCCTGAACTCCCTACGAGGAGCCCGACCTCCCTATGAGGAGCCCGACCTCCCTACTAAGAGCTCGAACTCCCTACGAGGAGCCCGACCTCCCTACGAGGAGCCCGAACTCTCCCTTAGGCCCCGAGCCACACAAGGCAGTGACCCGAACTGGCCCGCCTCATGGCAGTTCGGGACACTCCCCTATCCGAACTCAAGACTTCACCTCGTTCGCCACTCCAGCACTTTTCCTCTGAGACGCCGAACTGAACAAACGTACCATACCTGACACCAAGGAGGTTCGTATACAAGGGCGGTGCATCTGACTGACTTGGGATCTGATTCTTGATAGCCGCACTTCAACGGTCACCTACCACCGCCACCTGCCACCGTCATCACCAGTCGCAGAGACGGCTCCGACAAAAGGGAGTAGTGGCAGTTTTGACCAGCAGAGGGGATGACACCCGAACTGGCAGGAGACCAGAGGTGATCGTGCCCGACCTGATAGAAGCTTAGGAGTGAGTGCACGAGGTGGCTATAAAAGGCTCCCTACCCCCAAGAACAAGGTATGCAAACTTTGCGCTATCTGGTTTTATCTTGCCTTTGAAGGATTCTGACTTGAGCTTCAGAGCCTCCACACCGGGTTCCCCCCGGAGCTTCCTCATCTTCTCCGTTTCAGGTTCCCCACAATTCCGTTCAGAGGCAAGGTCATTGATAGCTAAGACCGGCCAGATTGCGCACCATCAATTGGCGCCGTCTGTGGGAAACGATTCAAAAAACCTCCCTCCAAACTCTCATAACCTCTTTTCTTCAAAAAACCCAACACTCATGGCTTCTTCCAGCAACGCCGGACGTGGCACGGAGACAAACACCACCGGGGAACAACTTCAAGTCCCTGTGGTGTGCGTCGAACAGTTCACCATCCCCCTTTCGGTGGATGGGATCCCCAGCTTGAATGCGCCGCAAGCAGTGGCGCCCGTAAACCTTCCTGCCATGAGCATCCCCTTTCCTCCCCCTATCGAGACAACCTTTACTGAACCAACTGCCGTCCCCCTGGCAACCAGCCAAAACCGGTTGGACAACCTGATGCAGTGCATGCGGGCAATGCAAGCCCAAATGCAACATTTCCAGCAACACCAGCTCCAGCAGCACCAAGTACTGCACAACATCTCCTAGTATCACTATCAACAGCAGTTCCCCCAACTGCCGCAGAACCAACCACTACTTCCACCTCGACACCCTGCTCCGAGGCCGGTTAAGGCCTCACAGGATGGACGCCCCCACCAGGGAAAAGCCTCCCGGCCCCAGAACCCCCCTAACAGCCAGGCCTCGTCCCCAGGCCGAAGAGAGAGAAAAATCATCCCCGCCTCGCAGCTCTCAGGCAGGTCAGGAACCTCGCCCGCAAAGTCGGCACCTCGGCGCTCCAAGCCCGAGTTCCCGCTCACGGAAAACCGATTCGGCGCCCTGGCAGCAGACTACGAGCATTCCGGGCCCATCGAGCTCGGCAACACAGAGGCCAGTAGCGCCAGTACCAGGCCCACTCAACAACGAAGGCGCTGGCGAAGTCGCCGAACTGCCACCCGTGTCCTGCCAGAGCTCAGAGGCAAGGAAGAGACGAGCTCGGACGAGGTAGGAGCTGCCCCGATTCTCTCAGTTCCTTCCCCCCTCGCATCAGAACTCCTGGCGGTCCCCTTGCCCAGAGATTTCTAGCTCCCACCTTTGGACAAGTATGATGGGTCCTTCGACCCCAACGACCACGTTGATGCTTTTCAGTCCCAAATGCACCTCGCCAGGGCCAGTGAATCGTGCATGTGCGTGGCCTTCACCACCACCTTCAGGGGGGTCACTCGCACTTGGTACAAGAACCTGGCCCCCGGGTCGATAAAATGCTGGGCCCAGTTCGTGCAGGTCATCACCGCACACTTTGTCACCAGCAAGCGGTGCCCTAGAACAGAGGAAAGCATCTTCGGAGTAGTCCAGAGGGAAGGAGAATCCATCCGGGGCTACATCAAGCGGTTCAATGAAGCATGCTTACAGATACCGCGATTAGACCCCGCGGTGCAACTCGCGGCGGCCAAGAGAGGAGTAACACACAAAGAGTTCAAATGGCACATGGTAGCTAACCAACCCGCAACCGTGGCCGAATTCCTCAAGCTCGCAGATAAGTTCATGAGAATAGAGGAAGAAATCAACCAACGAACCGAAAGCAGGAACGAGAAAAGAAAGAGGGAAGGCGAGCCCTCCAACCAAGTCGACAGAAAAAACCCGGCCCGGGAGCCGAAGCCGAACCAGTCGTTCCGAGCTCCCCTAGTAGTTCGGACGGATTACACGCCGTTAAACACGAGAGAAATAAGAGTTTGTACTATAGTTTCCATAGAAACTACGGTCATAGTACCGAACAGTGTAATAATCTCCGGGACGAGATAGAGGGACTCATCCGTCGCGGATACTTAAGGAATTTTGTACAGCATGACAATAATAACAACAAAAAGGCAGGTCGGCAAGGGGAGCACGTAAAGGATGCCCCCGAATCTAGTAGCAGACCAGCCGAACCGTTGCAGCGATAGCCTCCGGAAGAGAGGCCAGTTCGGGGAACCATCCATGTGATTGTGGGAGGTTCGGTGGTAGCAGGGTGTACTTCGGCAACGGCCCGGACGTCAGTTCGCGAAGCAACCCTCGAGGAACAGAACCCCCCAAAAAGACCAAAACTGAAGAACCGATCTTCTTCATGGAAGACGATGCGCGAGGGGTCCACTACCCCCACGATGACGCGCTTGTCATTAAACTAAGGATCAGCGATTTCGAGGTCAGGCGCGTACTCGTAGATTCGGGCAGCTCAGCGGACGTCCTCTTCAAGTCAACATTTGACCAGCTACAGTTACAAAGGAGCGAGCTGAAGCCCGCAAACACTCCTCTAGTGGGTTTTAGCGGAGAGGAAGTCAGGCCCCTCGGAAAAATAACAATACTTGTGGAAGTCGGCACATGGCCTTGTGCGGTCAGACTCAACCATGATTTCCTGGTGGTCACGACCCCCTCCCCATACAATGCCATAATAGGGCGGCCAATTACGCATATCCTGCGGGTAGTGGTCTCCACATACTATTTGGCAATGAAGTTCCCTACAGACTTCGGTGTGGGGTAGCACGGGACGACCATCTTGAGTCCCACAAGTGTTATGTTGCCGCCCTGAAGGGAAAAACCAAGGTGGCCGACGACCTTGAACTAGAGCGGCCTACGGAGCAAGGCGAGGAACGAGCTTCACCTATAGAGGAAACGGTCGCAGTCCTGACTTCGGCTACAGACCCATCTCGCACACTACAGATCGGTGCTTCCGTCGAAGAACCACTACGAACCGAACTGGTGAGTTTTTTACTTCAAAATTTAGATATTTTTGCCTAATCTGCGGCCGACATGCCCGGTATTAACCCCAGCTTGATAACTCACAAACTTAATACTGACCATGTAGTCAGACCCGATAGACAGAAGAAACGCAACTTAGCCCCAAAGCGTTGGAGGGCAGTCGACGAGGAGGTCGAAAAGCTCCTCGCAGCAGATTTCATAAGGGAAGTCCATTACCCGAGCTGGGTAGCCAACCCAGTGCTGGTGAAAATGGCAAACAGCAAGTGGCGCATGTGTGTCGACTACACCGACCTGAACCGAGCTTGCCCAAAAGATTGCTTCCCCCTCCCCAGAATTGACCACTTAGTGGACGCGACCTCGGGACATGAGTTGCTAAGCTTCCTGGACGCCTACTCGGGCTACAACCAAATCTGGATGGACCAGTCCGATGAGGAAAAAACTAGCTTCATAACCGAGTTTGGCCTGTACTGCTACAAGGTCATGCCCTTCGGATTAAAAAATGCTGGGGCAACCTTCCAAAGACTTGTAAATAGGCTGTTTCGGCCCTTGATTGGCACGAAGATAGAATGTTATGTAGACGACATGGTCGTCAAGACACAGTTTTCACAGGAATTAATACAAGACTTAGATTCTGTCTTCTAAATCCTACGTCAATTTAGCATGAAACTGAACCCTAACAAATGTGTCTTCGGTGTCACCTCGGGCAAGTTCCTAGGGTACATTGTCAACCGGCGCGGTATTGAGGCCAACCGGACAAGATAATAGCCATCCTAGATATGAGACCACCCCGGAAAGTAAAAGAAGTTCAGAGGCTAAACGGCCGCATAGCCGCTCTAAGCCGCTTCATGTCCAAATCAGCAGACTGCTGCCTGCCCTTCTTCAAAGCAGTCAAAGGCAAAGGGTTCGAATGGACCCGAGGCTACCAGCTCGCGTTCGACGAGCTAAAAAGCTACCTCGCTAGTGTGCCAACCTTAGCCCGGCCCGAGGAGGGCGAGGTCTTAGAACTGTACCTCTCGGCAAGCGACGAGGTGGTCGGTTTGGTACTAATAAAAGAAGCAGACCGGGTCCAACCATCTATTATGTTAGTAAAATTTTGCAGGGAGCAGAGACAAGGTACCCGTAGATAGCTAGCATACGCACTGGTGATAGCAGCTCGGAAACTCCGCCTGTACTTCCAGGCTCACACCGTCATCGTCTTGACTGACAAACCTCTGAGGCAAGTCTTACTTAAGCCTAAGGTTTCCGGTTGACTGACAAAATGGGCCATCGAACTCAGCGAGTATGACCTCCAGTACAAGCCAAGAACTGCTATTAAGGCCCAAGCCTTGGCAGATTTTATCGCCGGGTGCACGTTTAGCCTCGAAGCCCCTGAGCTGGTCGAGCCCGAGATCCCCAGTTCAGGTGAGCTCGGAGCTCCCAAGCCAATAGAGTCTGAACCCCGTGAAGTAGCAGCCAGTGTAGCATCTCTCCTGGTTAGGCCAAACGCGAACTGGGATGAGGAGCCCTGGATCCTTCACGTAGATGGCTCCTCGAACTAGCAGGGCAGCGGGGCTGGAATAGTGCTATGCGGCTCGAGCGAAATGAAATTGGAATACGCACTACGCTTTGAGTTCGCGACATCCAACAACGAGGCGGAGTACGAGGCACTGATAGCCGGACTGAACCTAGCGCACAAGGTCGGAGCAAAGCACGTAGTTATATGTAGTGATTCCCAGCTTGTGGTCAACCAGGTTACAGGCGAGTACGAAGCACGCGAGCTCACTATGATTGCATACTTGGCAAAAGTAAAGGAGGCTCTGCTCAACTCCAGTCACACTTCATTAGGCAAATCCCGAGATCAGAGAACACTGAGGCCGACGCCCTGTCCTGGTTAGCCAGCATGAGTCACAACGCCATGAGAACCATGTACATGGAGGACTTACCTCGGCCCAGCATTCTCGATGGGGCAGAAGAGGTCGCTCCCGTTCTTGAAGCAGAGCCAAGCTGGATGGACCCACTCGCGAGCTTCCTGCTAGATGAAACCCTCCCTGCGGATCGCAATGCAGCCAAGAGGGTGCAGCGCCAGGCAGCCAAATACATCATAATAGACGAACGGTTGTACGGGCGATCCTACACGCTCCCCTACCTGCGTTGCTTGCGACCTGCCAAAGCTGAACTTGTACTCCGCGACACTCATGAAGGTCTGTGCGGCGGACACCTGGGGGCAGAGCCCTCGCTCAAAAGGCACTTCGGAAAGGATACTACTGGCCAACGATGAAGGTAGAAGTCGTCGAGCTCATCAGAAAATGCGACAAGTGTCAGAAGCATGCCAATATCCACCATCAGCCTGCTGCTGACCTCAAGTACCTCACCAGTCTATGGCCCTTTGCACAATGGGGCATCGACCTTCTGGGGCCATTCCCACCAGCAACAGGTGGGAGAAAGTTCCTAGTGGTGGCAGTAGATTACTTCACAAAGTGGATAGAAGCTGAACCTCTAGCAACAGTTGTAGCTCGAACATACAGAACTTCTTCTGGAAGAACATTGTATGTTGCTTTGGGCTACCTCGGGTACTGATCTCCGACAACGGCAAACAGTTCGAGGATATCAAGTTCCAAGAATGGTGCCAAAATATGGGAATTCGTCAGAACTTCACATCGGTCGCACACCCGCAGGCAAACGGTCAGACAGAAGTAATGAACAGAGCCATCCTCCACGGACTGAAAGCACGACTAGACCGAGCTAAAGGGTTGTGGGCGGATGAGCTACCAAGTGTCCTGTGGGCTCACCGAACCATGGAAAAAACCGTTACGGGAGAGACCCCCTTTAACCTCACCTACGGCACCGAAGCGGAAATTCCGGCAGAAATCGAAATACCTACACTGTGACTAGAAGCATACAACAACCAGACAAACGGAGATGAGTTACGCACCAACCTCGACCTACTGGATGAGGTAAGAGACCTCGCGCACATCCGAACAGCGGCCTACCAGAAAAAAGTAGCTCGGTACTATAACGTCAGAGTAAAGAAGAGGAGCTTCCGCGTCGGCGACCTGGTTCTCCGTAAGATCATGGTACCCGAACCCGGCGTGGGCAAACTTGGACCAAATTGGGAAGGACCCTACAGAGTAAAGAAAGCACTCGGGGGGGCATACGAGCTCGAAACCTTAGAGGGTAAGCAAGTACCCCAAGCATGGAACATCGTCAACCTAAGGCGATACTACCTATAGACCACCAAGCAAGTGGATAAAATCACCACCAAAACAGGCCGCGCGAGTGCGGTAACCCGGGCAGGAAACAGATCGGGCGTATGGTCAGTTCGGCAAGTACGCTCAATTCGGGAGAAAGAACAACCAACACTTAACCAAAAGAAAGTCATTCCATTTCAAAGTAAGGTAGTACATTTCAAAAAAAAAAATTACAAGCCCGGAGCTACTTCTTCATTATCAGAAGGCACTTTAACGATACCCGAAGGCCCCGCCTCGCCCTCGGAGTCTGGCTCACTATCAGCAGCATTGGCCATCTCCTGAGTTATGCGCGAAGTGGATGTGGCGCTATTATCGAGCTCAGGGTACGTATTCCGGATCATCCACCGGCTTAGTTTAAAACCCCTCCTGTATGAATCCACCATCAAATCATCAAAGCCCGGCGAAGCAATGTACTCATTGACAGCCTTCTTCTTGTTATCTTCAATACCTTGAGAAAATATTTGCGTCCTTTCCCTGATGTCCTCCTAAAGGTACTCAACCTGATGCTGCAGATCCAGCCTCAAGTCCGCCATGTGCTTCACCACCAATCCCATAGCCTCGGCATCTCTCTGAGACCTCGCCTGCCTGATCCGTGCAAAACGAGCAGCCTCCTCAGCGGCACGAGCAACAGCCTTGGCAGCACGAGCAGCCCCTTCAGCAGCTCGCGAAGTCGTCTCAGCAGCGCGAAGCCTCTTCGGCAGCTCGCGCCTGCCTCGAGCTCCTCTCCACCTGGGCCGCCAAGGCGTGAATAGAAGAGTTCACCTACCAAAAAAAACTGAGTGATCAAAAGAACCAACAAAACGAAAGCCAAAGAGCTCTAAAAAGGGAGATCACTTACCACCATGGCATGGGTAACGGCACGACAGGCCACTTGATGCAGAGGGAGATCAGTCCACGCCACGACCTCCTCGGGGAAAATGGCCTCCTTACTCTTATGAAGAGCATGGGTCGGCGACAGCACACTCCTGAAATCCCCCAGGGCCCCCGAGCCTGAGGGCCCAGCTCGCGTATGAGCAGACCCAGAGTTAGCAGGAACATCGGAGTATGTAGGAGCCCCTGTGTAAGTAGTCTCAGCATAAGGGACCTTTGTCGGCTCCTGCATTGGAGGAACCATCTCGGGCTCCCTGGGCAGATCTTCGGACGGATAGTCCGGCACCTCGGGCTCCGCATCCTATGGCAGCTCGGCGCGAGTTCTCTTGGCAACCCGCTTCCTCCTCTTCATCCCTTGGAACAAGTGCCCACCACGGGTCCCTCGAGAGTCCATCACACTTGCGAAAAGAAGTTCGCCATCAGTAAGAAGCAAGAAAGACAGCAAGACAGAATCTCTAAGTGAAGAACCTACCCGAGCTCAGGCCGGCCGCAATGAGCTTGGCCTCCGTTAGATACTGTTGACACTTCAGCCCAAGCCGCGCCCATTGCCGGAGGCCCTTCGTCGTCTCTTTGTCAAGCGTGACCCCGGAGTCAGGAGCGGCCATCCCCCACCCGGTTTGAAACGGCCACCCCAGCACACTTCGCACCCCGAAATAAGTCCCGCTTCCACGCCGGGACCTTGTTGGGGAGTTCATGTAAAAGCTTAAAGCTTGGGCGAGGAGACAGGTAATATGCTCGCCTACGGCCGGGGAGGGGACCCGCTTGCTTCTTAAGCATTAAGATTGAAGAGAAGATCTCCAAGTCCAAAGGAAAGCTCTCTTCGCAAAATAAGGAGATTGTCCCCACCAAATTTCGAATGGAGTTCGGGTGAAGCTGGCCGACCGTCACGTCGAAGTGGTTCAAGACTTCGACAAGGAGGGGATGGAAAGGCAATCGCAGCCCCATGGCGAGCTGCTCCCGGAATATCACGATCTCATCAGGACCGTGTTCCCAAGGAAAGCTACCCGAAGGTATGAAATAAGCGTACTCCCCGGGCAAGTTATAGTAGGTAATAAGGGATTGGAGCCCCTCAGGCGTCATGGTCGAAGGGTCAAACTTGTCTAACATCCGACCCCGACGAGAGGTGGACACCAAACTACCCAAAATGCCTCGGCCTACGAGTTCGAACTCTTCCTCGAGCTCTACCTCCGGCTTGCTAGAGCTATCAGGGGATGCAACTCGGTTCGTAGAACCTGCATCAGACCCACTGGAAGGACTATCTGAGCTATCCAAGCTAGACATCGGGGAGTAAGATGGATTCCAGGAAAGTACTCACCCAGAAAAAGGCTGTAGACCATGGGAGCTCGGACGAGCAAAAAACCTTGAGCGTGAACTGAAAAAACCTGGACGCGAACTGAAAAAACCTAGATGCAAGCTGAAACTCGGACGCGAGCTCGAGAGAAATACAGAAGTGACAGCGACTGGGGTCCCCCCCCCCCCGCTATTTATACTCACAGTGATCGAAAATTGATGGATTAGATCAAAGCCAATCCGACGGCCCACAGTCGCACTGCCCGCATGTCTCCTGAGACCGAGACGTGATTGGTGCACGTCTTTCTGAAATTGACAGAGCGTCGGCGCACGTCTTTACGAAACTGACAGAGCGCCGGTGCATGTCTTTTTGAAACTGACAGAGCGCCGGCGCATGTCTTTTCGAAACTAACGAAACGCCAGTGCACGTCTCCTCACAATAAAAGCGGTAGCGGCACGTTTTCAAATTTGAAAAGACGCCTGTTGTCGCGTCTCCCAAGTGGCGCGCTTTTTTGAAATTTCGAAATAAAGCGCGCCGTCGCATCTATCAGCGTTCAGGCAGGTCGGCACGTTTCCCGCCTTTTGGGCGCTCGAAGAAACCCAAGGAACCCTGACAAACGCACCTCGCGCCATTAGAACCAAGATTCAAAGTATAGGGCAAATCCACCTGACACCTTGCAAACTCCCCGCGCCAGGGCAAGACCCTTAGTGCGAGGAGTGGGGGGCAATTGATGAAGGAAGATTTGGCCCAACCTCGCAATCACTCCACGTGGCAAAAGCAAATAGCTCGACACTTAAAATAGCGCACCCAGGGCGCAAGCACCAAAGGGAAGAAACCAGCAATCCGAACTCCCTTCGAGGAGCCTGAACTCCCTACGAGGAGCCCGACCTCCCTACTAAGAGCTCGAACTCCCTATGAGGAGCCCGACCTCCCTACGAGGAGCCCGAACTCTCCCTTAGGCCCCGAGCCACACAAGGCAGTGACCCGAACTGGCCCGCCTCATGGCAGTTCGGGACACTCCCCTATCCGAACTCAAGACTTCACCTCGTTCGCCACTCCAGCACTTCGCCTCCGAGATGTCGAACTGAACAAACGTACCATACCTGACACCAAGGAGGTCCGTATACAAGGGCGCCGCATCTGACTGACTTGGGATCTGACACTTGACAGCCGCACTTCAACGGTCACCTACCACCACCACCTGCCACCGTCATCACCAGTCGCAGAGACGGCTCCGACAAAAGGGAGCAGTGGTGGTTCTGACCAGCAGAGGGGATGACACCCGAACTAGCAGGAGACCAGAGGTGATCGTGCCCGACCTGATAGAAGCTTAGGAGTGAGTGCACGAGGTGGCTATAAAAGGCTCCCTACCCCCAAGAACAAGGTATGCAAACTTTGCGCTATCTGGTTTTATCTTGCCTTTGAAGGATTCTGACTTGAGCTTCGGAGCCTCCACACCGGGTTCCCCCCGGAACTTCCTCATCTTCTCCGTTTCAGGTTCCTCGCAATTCCGTTCAGAGGTAAGGTCATTGACAGCTAAAACCGGCCGGATTGCGCACCATCAATCATCATCACCAAATAGCCTTATCCCAAGTATATGGGGTCGACTACATCAATCTTATTTCGCCACTCCATTTTGTTCAATGTCTATCCACTATTAAATTATGATCCCTTAAATAATTTCTTACTACCTCAACCCATGCCGCTTTCTCTACATCTCCTTGAGCTCTTTCAACTTGTAATAGATAACTTCTTATGGATGTTGTTGATGATTTTCTCTGCATGTTTGCATGCCATCTTAGTTTGATTTCCATCATTTTATCACCTGTTGGATTGAATGAATTCATTTCTACTCATCCATCCCAATATTTATATTTCTACTTCACTCATTTTTTTTGGATATGATTCTTTTCTATAGTCCAGCATTTTATTCCATACAATATTGTTGGCCTTGCAACCCTTTTATGAAAATTTCCTAAGACTCTAGATGCACCACTCCATTTCTAACATGTATTTTTAATTTGTTTAATATGATGAATGTATAATGCCAAAAACATGCCAACTTTTTTATAGTATTTTTTTAATTTTTGTATGTTTGCATTTTTATATTTATATTATTTGATTTATGAAATTATGGGTTGACTAATTTTACCTGAAAGGTTGAACTTGAACATTGACCCACTACTTTGAGGGAAAAGTGGTTCCATTTCCTCGGTTGTTTTTTGAAATATTGATTTTCATATCTTTTATTAACTGTTGCATATCAAATTTTGATTAAAATTTATATATGCAGTATAATACATGCAAAATAATACAAAACACAAGGTTTTACACTCTACATATTTGTATTTATACTCCTTCCAAACTTAGTATTGTATATATAAATTTTAATCAATTTATATTGTATATATCAAATTTTAATCAATTTATACTATATATATAAATTTTAATCAATTATGTATTTGCATAGTATATAATTGTATTTGTACTCTTTCCAAACTGAGCCTAAAGAGAAAAGAAGATGAAAGAGAATTAAAAGAATCCAATTTTGGCCTTATTATAATCTGAGGTTGCATGGACATTTTCTGAGTTATAACTCCCACATGCAACTCGAGTTCAGCTTCCGTCAGGGCAAAGCCCATAAGAGCAGCCTTTACAGCCTTGCATTGAGAATATCTCCATACTTGTGTGCTTTATTTCTTTGTGATCCGTTAATTACCATTTCTAAAACTTGAATCATTGAGCTGGGATACCAACAAGTGTTAACAAACAAGTCAGAATTATTTTATGGATTCAGACTTTATCAAATAAATAAAATTAGAATTTAATGGTGGATATGGCACTGCCCAGAACAGGACGGCGAAACATGATTCATGTAGCTGACCTCATATAGTTGTGACAAGTCTTAGATGGTGATGATGAAGATGGTATTCAATCCTAAGTCTCCGCTACAACCAACTTGAGGTTAGTTAATTGGCACCTTCTAGATGATATGATGATGATGATGATTCCGGCTTTGTCAAGTTATCTTTAACCCATAAGTAATTATATGCTGAAAATTGTGGAAATGCTTCTATATTTCTAAAACAAAATTATAGTTAGTTTTTTGTTCCTTTTGTTTAGAAATATTTTTCATGCATGGTAAATTTGTTAATGTCCTGCAAATTTTGCAAAGATTTCAAGAGAGAGAACATTCAGTAACCATGCACTGGGCTTCCACAAGGACAGAAGTACTGGGTTGAGACAAGTGGAAAATCTTTTCAAGCATAACTGTAAAGATAATAAGGACATCTAAACAGGCTAAGAACAAGCTTTGGATGCCTTTAGCTACCAAACCAAATTTATCATTTTCTGGACATATGATCCATGCATGTTTTTTAGTATATATTCAATAAAAAGGATTCAATTTTGTAGTTGGTTTTGAACTGGAAGCTGCCCATTTGGATTGATTTTGGGGTTAAAAATCTTCAAGGCAGAGATTGTAAGTTGAATTCTTTGGATTAGTAAATGATAAAGTATTTACTACTACAGTACAGTATTGGCAGTGAGATACAACCCTTTTCAATACAATGAGAGAACCAAATGAAAAGGAAAAGAAAGGATTGATTAATTTAGATGCTTTGATATTAATGAAAATACAAGGTGGGCCCTGCAGAATTCCTCTTAATTTGAAACCCTTTTCTTCATTTTTTTTTATCAATTCTATGGTACATATATAAGAACATTTTGCGGTATTGGTACCCAAAATGCATCTCAAGCTGTACATGTTGCACTTATGGCTTTATTGTAACCAACGTACGGTGCTCTCAGGATGCATAGTTACAAAACCGTGAAACATATTTGTCTTGTACGCATATGGAATTGTGAAGACCGGATTTCCTACACCTCCTAAATTAACCAATCACTGTGTAACATATGTCTAGAATTTGGTGTCAAATGTAGGTACTCTGACATATACAAAGTCTTTATAATTATGTAAAAGAACACTTGTCACACAATGAGTGGTCAGTGTAGGAAGTACAGGAGAGCAGACTCGGAGTTGCTCCCTATTTAGGGTATTTAGGGTTTTTTTAGGCTTAGTATAGGAAGATTAGGTACAGAAGTTTCTTAACCTGATTTTTCTGGCCTCTCTAGCCAACTTATGATCATCCCATTTCAGCCATAAATGAGAGATAGTGCGATTAATTCAAACAGTTCATAAGGGGGTGTTTGGTACATTGGTGTTGTGTTGTCATTATGTTTTGTACTTTTCAATACAAATTTATATGAAAAAATATATTTCTACCTCAAACATTTTGAGTTTATCAATATAAATTGTTATTTCTACCTAAAGCATCAAATTTGATGTTTCTTATACATGAATTTTCTAATTGAAATGAATTTATCAACAAAAAAATTCTAATTGAAATGACACTCATTTATGATGTGGCAATGCAGGCCATATTTGGTTCAATTCTCATTCTTACCCAAGATGAAATTCTAAAAGGGAAAAGAATGGGTAAAAATAGGTAGAATAAGAAAATATTGATATGAACCAAACACTTTCTTCCTAAAAATGAATTCTTTTCAAACTAACAAGTGTCTTATGTTGCTCATTTTCATTCTTCAAAAACAAAAAAAAAAAAAATTGTGCTGGTACTTACAAACTGCTAGCCTAGGTCTCTAATAGTCAATGTTTATCAATTGGCTTAGATGTTTTGTAAAAGTACTTTCGTAAAAGTGTTTTTATAAAAGTACTTTCCTAAAAGTGCTCTTGTAGTTTCGTAAAAGTGTTTTCACAAAATAACTTCCATAAAAGTACTTTCGTAAAAGTGCTTTTACAAAAATACTTCTATAAAAGTACTTCCGTAAAAATGATTTTGTAAAAGTACTTCCATAAAAGTGCTTTTATAAAAATACTTTCGCAAAAGTGATTTTATAAAAGTACTTTCATAAGTAATTCCACAAAAGTACTTTTGAAAAGTGTTTTCATAAAAGTGTAGGTGCATAGTGTTCGCCTAGTCCCTCAGAGCATAGTAAACACTAGATTGATACAACACGGACGTTTGCGACCAGCCTGCAACTCATCTTTTCTTTGCAATGAACCTACAATGCATCGCAAGTTTGCGATGAACCCACGATTCATCACATGCTTGCAATGAACCCACTCTTAGCGCAAGCCCAAAGCAAACTTAGGTCGAACTCGCAATGAGGTTTTACACGCGTCTAGCCCCGCAAACAACCCCGTACTGCCATAGAACCCCGGTTCATTAAGAACTAGGCTCGAGCATTAGCTGCACATGTAATGATGAAATGACGAGCATGACAGGGCGCCACGTAGGTCTAATAAGATGTCGCCCGCCAAAGAGGGATGTCATCAATGCCACGTCAGTTAAATAAGGTGCAAAAGGGTAGTAGCACACGTGAGCTATGAGAATCTTCAAGTGAAAGGAAAGTCAATCCTCAGAAAGATCCCCATAGGGACACGTGGCAAAACCCCAGCAATGCCCTTAATGATTGATGGCGAATCCAATATTCCCATTCCTAGTAGAAAACAAACTTTTTTAGTTCCTTCCTTTCAAGATGTCGGGATCTCCCTCGTAAATAGAGATCATTCTCATAACGAAAGTCATCCATTCAATCACTGATTACACTTATCATTGACATCCTCGCTCAGCTGTCTCATTACCCTCCTTTTGCCCTAGCCTCCCCGTTTGATTCCCGGTCATCGGTCTTCTTTTGTCCTTCAAAGAGACCACCTCTCTTGCCTAGCCACCACCCAACCTACAAAAAGTACTTCCATAGCTTCCATAAAAGTGCTTTTATAAAAGTACTTTTGTAAAAGTGTTTTTATAAAAGTACTTTCGTAAAAGTGTTTTCATAAAAGTGCACATTGCAACTGCAGGCCCATCACAAGACATTGTTGATGGGATCAATTTTGTGTAACTACAGACATTGCAACTGCACATTGCACTATATCCTACATTTGTGTTCTATCATTGTCTTATGGGTAAGTATGAATAGCGCTCTTATGGGTATTGATGCGGCGCGATCCGGGCACTCCTAGCTGGCTGCTGACTGGCTCCTTGTGGATTTGCCCGGTGGGAATACTCCGATGCTTAAGTTAGTACTGTGTATGGGAAGTAAAGAGAGAAACGAAGGCTAAGAGTGTAGGTCGCGCTTTATCACTATACTCGAGAGATTAGAGGTCTCAAGAAGCCGTTTCTCCTTTGCCCTGAGGGCTTTTATAGGAGCGCTCTTGGGAGATCAGGCATAACCGTCACAGGGTCCCTACCACAGCCGTTACTTGCCAGGGCTGCGCAGGTGGCCATTGGGACGTACTCCTTACTCGGGCGAGTGACACGTCCCCAAAGTGACAGGCACGCCTCTGCCTACTGAGAGACGTGGGCGCAGACTGTCGAAAGGACAGAGACTGCGCCTCAATTAGGGACGTGGCCCAGTCTGACAGGTACGGCTTATTAAATAGAAGCTTCCTGATGAGTGCTCGTGCGGCCCATTCGCAAGCTACTTTGCAACGAGCTTCGAATACTTCAGAAGTACCCTTAGAAGAATTGGTCCTCGGATGACTTGCCTTGTTCGGGAGCTCGGGCGAGCTGGCTTTCTTAGCTCGCAAGTTAAAGTTTGCCTCGAAATATCCCTTGAGGTAGCTCGGGGGACCCGGAACTCGCATTGTGGCGAGCCCCTCCTTTACCCCGCTACCATGTTGCGAGCTGCTTTATGGACTTATCACTTAACCGTACTGGACCACAATGCTGAGCTGTCGCTTACGCTGAGTCAACGTCCACGTGTCACCGTTTCATAGGTCGGGTCAAATAATCCTTCATCAGGTATAATTGTTCATGGGTTGGGCTTGGCTTTTACCAAAATTTGAATGAACCTAGCCTGAAGCCCAAACATGATGTAGTGTAAAGTCAAACCTAAAACTCGGCCTATGAATAGGTCTACTTGTGGGTGATAAATCCAGAATCCTCAGCTACTACTGGATCATCAACGGATATGATCGAGGAAGACAAGAACACCCTTAAAACAATGTCAATAACGAAATACATGTTGACAGCCCACAATGTAACTGCCTTGTGCTCCAAGGTGTGAAAGGAAAACCATAACGGAATCCAAACGGGGCCTAATTGAAGGATGATTCCCATTTTCCCTTGTGCATGCATTGTATAGGAGCTTATTTATGCCATAATCTCTTTGTTTTGACAACCCAAAAAAGTGATTTGGCCTATTGCTGGGTTAATTGGATTTTAGGCCGCCTAGATAATACAACTGGTCTAATGGTGGTGGCTCCCAGTCTCACCTTAATTTACACACTCATGGCTGGTCCTTCTGCCATTAGCTCTTCCTATTTCGTTTTCAAATCATGAAGGCCCCCCGTTATTGCTGTCAGTGGGCCAAATCTGGTCCAGGTCAGTGTAAAACCAGTTCTCAATAAATAAATAAATGTACAGAACCAGTTATAGACAAGAGACAAGACAAAGAACCTTCTGGGTCTGTATTAGCAGACCTAGAACCAATCAACGTTATGAGTTTTGACCCAACAAGCGACTATTACTTTTAAACATTCGGGATCCGTTTATGATGTTGGAAATACATGATATCGCAAAAACTTATAATCAATCAAACAGCATCATAAAAGTGATAATCAACCAGGTGGGGTTTTATCACAATTCATGAGGAGTTTTGATTGGTCATGATATTGTGTCAATGATACAAGTATACAATGAAAAGACATGTATCAGACCAATAGCATATCTCCAGTTTGAGTCTTAATAGGTTTAGATCAACAAAAACCAATCCTGACCCAATTATAATTAATTCGAACACATAATTTAGACCCAGAAGTTCAGTTTGATTCTATCAGGTCCACCCAATTCATTGACTGCCCTACCCTACCGTAGCATTAGAATATTTTAGATTTTCTCCTTACATCTACCTCAAGCCTATTGCTATACATTGGGAACATCTCCTATACTTAGTATATTTCCATCCATATGGAGATGTTTTTAATGCACGGCTACAAGGAGTTTGGCTTCATTCAGGGCAAACTCTGTTTGGGCAGCCTTTACTGCTTTGCATTGAGAATATCTTCATACTAATATATTTTATTTCATGATGAGATATTCATTGAGAATATCTTAAGCCAGTCTGGCTAAAGTACCATTCTGTGAGAAGGAAATCGGGATTCAAATTTGCAAGGATTATTATCATGTTACCATATGTGAGAGGGGAGATATATAACCCTACATAAATCAAAGGTGACCCAAGTTGTGAAATAGCAACCAGGAGTCAGATAATTAACGAGTCATGAAAGCAGCACGACTGAAAGTAGATTAGTGGTTAACCACTGACCACCGCCTACGCCTATGCTATTGAGAACATTTTTGGGAATGCCATGTTATCACGAGAGTGGGGTAAAATAGTAATTATCCCTATTTCGTTTTGACCAAAAAGATGAATATGAGCGTAAAAGGGTAAACGTGTCCAGCCCATAAATTCTCTCAACAGCGTAGGCTGTTGGCCCCCAACAGCCGAAGTTATATGCCAACCAGCATAACAAGTTGCCAACTTGTGCTGATGTGGCATAACTACTTAACAAACAGAAGATTCTGGAAGAATATTTGGAAAGGGATAGTAAAACTATATAAAGCGGCCTTGGAATATTATATGGAAGCCAATTAAACTTATCTTTTGGTAACCACTGTAATGACTGAACTGAATAATTTATTGCTTAATTTGTCTTTTTAATGGATATAAAATAGTGTGATTTCCCTGTAGTCCATCATTCAGCCATTAACGAGTTCATAATCTATTTATAATAATATAATAATTAAAAATCAAAGCAATAAGCCATTCATTTCAGTCACTTCAGTCGTTATCAGATAGACCCTTGAAGATAAGGCTTGTCTGCTGCACGATATCCACAAGGAAAAAAGAAAAAAAAAAGGAAGCGAAAAAGGGAAAATTAAAGAATATAGCAAATTTTGAAGACCCTTTTTCTTCTGAATTTCCTTTCTAACTTTTTGTTTTTATTTTATTTGTGATATTGTAGCTTTTGTACAACATAAAAGCACCTGATCCGGTCCCCATATCCTTTGGAATCAATTCATTAAGGCATTGTCCGACTGGTTCACCTCCTTCTCATTCTAGTCTAGCCTAGTCTGGTTTGTATGACTAGATTGGCATCTTCTATCATATAACCACGCTCATCCACAGGTGCGATCATAGGAGTGCAATTTGGGCAGGCCAAACCCGAGTTCACTCTGTCTATTTTTGTACGGGTTAGGCTTGGATTTTTTATTCTCGATTTGGATTTGGATCCAAAGCTTCGGGCATTTTTAATTTTTGGGCTAAACTTGAACTTAGTCCCCAAGTAAACCAAGCCCATCCCGAACCCAATTCAACCTTATCCTCACCTGAGTTTGGCCCAATTACACATATATGCATTATATATTTAAATACATATATGCATGCATAAATACATACATACACACATGCATGCATGTTTATATGCAAAATATACAAATTTCCTATTTAAAATCTTTAAATTAATAATACTAAATAAGTAAATAGATATATACAAATTTTATTACATTGGGCCTAACGGGCCCACTTGAGACTAATTGACAAATCCAAGCCCGGACCAGGCCCGGGCCCAACCAGAATATGTCAACTTTTAGTTCGGGCTGGACCTGGGATGCAAAGATTGGGATTGACCTCGAGTCAGGTCCGGTCTTGGGCTTTAGACCCAATATTTAGGATTGGGCTTAAGTTGACCTTAAACCCAGCCCAACCCAACCGATCTGCAATCTTGTACCCCTAGGTGATCATGGGCCTGGTCAGACCATGCTTACTGCCTATAATAAAGGACATAGCATGGGCCTAAGCCCCCCCAACCCACTCTATACCCCCGGCCTGAAATATAAGCCCATGCATGGGCTACTTTAAGCATATAATTTTACTTTTTAAATATACTGAGTGCAGCCTAGCCTGCAAATTTTTGAGCTTGAGGCAAACTGGAATTGGATCTGAACACAAAACCTAGGCCAAATCCATAAATTTGTGGGATGGGCCCAGGCAGAAATGATCACCCCTACCCATCCAGAGTGATCAGAGTCTGAATGTTCATCTATCAATAAAAAAATTTTGTTTGCGTCTAACATTTTCTCTAAGGCTCCTTTATAGAGTTGAGCTTTTCTACTCTACATTCAACTTTTGATCACAGTGATTGATCAATTACTTCTGACTATAAGATTAATGGTTCTCTAAATTAGTTGCTTCTTTATACTTCATAGTATCACAATAGCACTAATGCCTTGAATAACATAATAAAGAATGTGCCAAGGAAAAATATCACTAGTCATAGGCCGGGCTTGGGGCCTAATTTTCCACTGTATCGGGTTTGGGCTTTGGGCCGGGCCCATTCAAATTTTGACAAAAGTCAAATCTAAGCCCGGCCCATGAACAAGTCTAGTCACTAGCAAGGATGATAATTGGGTGAGTATAGTGTGGAAAGTAGCCACAGTTCAAAGTATTAATACTCTCGATATGCAAAAATTGTGTAGCATGAGTTTTCAAACAGCCAAACTATTTTGTCGTATGTTTTTTAAGTCCAACTATTTCAGAGATAAATGCTTTTAGGAGGGATTTTAATGTTTAAAGTTTAAACATATAGAAACCTTCTAAATCTTGGTAAGTAGCATTTCAATGACCCTGAAAAGCGATACGTACTATAGGATAAAGAAAGGAACAAAAGCAAAACAAGCTGAAGGCTGACATAAAATCATCAATCCTTAATGCCTTAACAATACTTGGTCCTATTTCTTCCAAGGAAAACAAACTTTGTAAAGAGATACCTCAAAACTCAAACTAGAGATCAAAGATGTGTGGATGATAAGGAATTCGGTAACAGAGAAGTAAAACAATGCTAGCTTCACAGGGCTTGTCCATCACAAATCCCTTCAATCACAAAAGAAACGAGCATAAATATGTGTTATGGAGGGTTTGGTCTTCTTGGTTTGTGAATTGTGATTCAAGGGCTGCACTTAAAAAAAACTTTCTTTTCTTAATACCATTGTGGGTTTGTCAACTAAGCTAATATACACTATTACTTTTCTATTTTCTTTTCCTTGATTTCCAGCATTGTACCTTGTAGTGTACAGTCTCTCTAGCTTCTTCCTATCAATGTCAAAGGCTCAACCATATATGGACATTCGTTGAATAAGCAAACTAGAGGTTGTTAATCTATATCCTATCCACCAAGGTATAACCACTATCCTTATAACAATTTAAGTATTTAACCCTTAGCCAATTCAATGACAATCTTAAAAAGCAGGGTATGTGACAACAAAACAGCAACACCATAAATGATATTGTTAGGTTGAATAAGATGTCACACTGCAATCTCAAACTATTTCAGATATTGTTAGGTGGATAAACTGGTCGTTGGTGTTCAAACAGCAATTATTGGGCTTAAGGTGCTCGGTAGGGGTGATTATGGCTGGACTGGGTCGGGCTTGGACTGGGCTTAACACCTATGATAAGGGCTACATCTTGGGCCTATATGGGATAGGGGATAGGGTTGAAGTATGATATGTAATATATGTATTAAATGCATACTATACTATATATAATATAAACTAACACACATACCTACATGGGTCGAAGTAGGAAGAAATGATCTAAGCAGGTACTAATCATTTAGGCTCAGTTATGAAAGAGTACAAATGCAAATATGTGCACTGCAAATATATACAAAATAATACAAAACATAAGGTTTTACATTCTACATATTTGCATTTGTGCTCTTTCTAAACTGAGCCTTAGCAATGGATATGACAATAAATAGAATGGAATGGTAAAATAGGATTCATGTAGTTAACCTTATATACTTGGGATTGGGATAAGGCTTGGATGATGATGATGCATAGCCAAGCTTGGACACAAAAACTAGGTTCAATCAAGGAAATTTAAGGGCCAAATGATCACTCTAATGTTTGGTCGTCTCTTCTTTCTCTGCCATAACTTCCACAAAACACCTGAAAAATGGAAAGGCTTTATTTTCCACAACTAGGCCAGTCTATGATATGAACAAAAGCAAATAATTGCTTGTGATTGATTGCCCAATAGACTAATTTCATTGTATGCTCTTTTGACATCTTTTTCTATTGTATCACATATATATCCAAATATGGTTGAGGCAATATGTCAACAGTAGCCACTGCTTTCCTTACTAGAAACAAGGTTTACAATAGCCGATGACCTAGTAGCCGAGATGGCCAATCAATGTCCCTCCAAATATGGAGGTGCAAGACCAAACCTGCATGAATGCAGGTCTCCATGGCAAGGTCAGTGGACTTCATGTATGCCCTGCTCTGTTCCTAGGGACGGAAATTTCTATCCTACTTGGCATAAGTGTGGAAATGAATCAAGTTTTTCACAAACTATTTGAGCTCAGCTCATGAAAATCCTGATTCGGCTCAGTCTAAGCTGAACTCGAGCTTGATGAAGCTTGGCTCATGAGGCTTGTAGCCCTATATCTATATCTATCTATCTATCTATCTATCTATATATACATACATACATATATATATATAATATTTATTATATGTATAATAATATTTTTAATTTTTATATGTATGATGATAAATATTTTTTATAATTCTTATATATTTGTCTAAAATAAAAAAATAAATTTTCTATTTATAATTTTATTTTTTATAAGAAGCTTGGATTACATTCAAGCTTGAGACAAGTCAAATTCAAGCTAAAATCTCCAGCTCAAATCAAGCTCAAGCCTCATGGATTTTTGGTGAGTTTACTCAAATATGAGTAGGGTATTGGTAGTCTGGTATCAGGCTAAACCCAACCCATATATTGTTAGAAGGAGTATGAACTTATGTACTAGGTGTTGAGTGTAATAATATTTTGAATTGTATGTGAAGGATAATTAATAGTGATGTAACCATTTCCGGTCACGTATCATTTTCTTGGGGTGTATCAATTTTTTTTTTGGCTAAGTACCTCGTCATTTGACCTGCTCCCAGGAGAGGATGGTGGAGATCCTTGGGGGTGAGCTACTTGGTGACGAGCTCCCTAGTGGTGAGCTACCTGGTGACGAGCTCCCTGGTGGTGAGCTACCTGGTGACGAGCTCCTTGGTGGTGAGCTACCTGGTGGCGAGCTCCCTGGTGGTGAGCTACTTGGTGACGAGCTCCTTGGTGGTGAGCTACCTGGTGACGAGCTCCCTGGTGGTGAGCTACTTGGTGACGAGCTCCTTGGTGGTGAGCTACCTGGTGACGACCTCCCTGGTGGTGAGCTACTTGGTGACGAGCTCCTTGGTGGTGAGCTACCTGGTGACGAGCTCCCTGGTGGTGAGCTACTTGGTGACGAGCTCCCTAGTGGTGCGCAACCCGACTGCCCTTTGCATGAGGTGATCTCCTCTCCTTTGTAGGCGGTGGGAGCTGAGGGACCTGCGAGAACTCCATCTTTTCCTCCTCTTTGTTGGCGGCAGGAGCTGAGGAACCTATGAGAATTGAATCAAAGGATCCGGGGGTATTTTCCCGGCGGGGACTCTCCGATGCCTAAGTTAGCATTCTAATTGTAGGGAGCTTGGAGAGAAATGAGAGAGCTAGAGAGCAGGGATTACCTCCATTTTTTCATTCTCTCCTCCTTGTCTTTGGGGGTCGGAGTCCTTATATAGTGGTGTCCTATCAAATCAGGCGTAACAACCTCTGTCAAGTCAGGCGTAACCGCCTCTGTCTCTCTGCCGCAGCCGTTACTGCCAAAGCTAAGGTGGCGGGTGCAGGCGGCTGCTCAGAGTACGGCTCTGCCAGTCAAGGGACAGCTCTCAGGGCTGGCAGGCATGGCGCCGCCTAGCGAGAGAAGTGGGCGCAGGTCTCCGGATCTGTCAGGTACAGTTGTCAGGCAGGAGATCTTCTTGCGATACGCCGAGCTGCCCCTAACTGGCGAGCTACCTATGCCGAGCTACTTGTAAGTGTCGAGCTGCCCCTAAGTGGCGAGCTCTTCGTAAGACGCCAGGCTGCCTGCGGAGTGATCAGTTGCCTGTGGCGAGCTGCCTATGCCGAGCTGCCCCTAGCTATACCGAGCTCCCCGAGCTGCCCAGTTGTCAAGAGGCTGCACTTGGTTTGCATGAGGTATCAGGTGTCACAATTTCACTGGAGGGCCAAATCCGCCCTCATCATTTGCCCCCCACTCTCGAGCTGAGAGTAACTCAGCGAAGGGAGTAGATTTCTTCTTTTGGCCCGTAAGTCGACGAGCTAGTAAGTGCTGATCCAATTCCTTAGGATTTGGGAGCTGCCTGTATGTGGCGAGCTGCTTGTAAGGTGAGGAGGTCTCCGCCAATTCAGTAGTGTAGCCCTTAGGCTCTGGGGGCAACTTATAGTTCACTTTTGTTGATTTTGCTCATGCTGAGGAAGCGACTGGGTATTTAGCAATAGTATGGCCCGTATGCTTTGGGAGCGACTCATAGTCCACTCTTCTTGACTTTGCCCATGCCGAAGAGGCGACTGGGTCTTAAGCAGTAATGTGGCCCGTAGGCTTTGGGAGCGACTCATAGTCCACTCTTCTTTGACTTTGCCCGTTCCGAAGAGGCGACTGGGTCTTAAGTAGTAATGTGGTTCTTAGGCTTTTGAGAGTGATTCGTAGTCCACTCTTTTTTGGCTTTGCCCGTGCCGAAGAGGCGACTGGGTCTTAAGCAGTAATGTGGCCCGTAGGCTTTGCTTGTGAGGTGCCGAGCTGACTAGGTGTCGAGCTACCAATGAGGTGTTGGGCTGACCAGGTGTTGAGCTACCTGTGAGGTGCCGAACTGACCAAGTGTTGAGCTGCCTGCGAGGTGCCAAGTTGACCAGGTACCGAGCTACCAGTGAGGTGCCGAGCTGACCAGGTGCCGAGCTACCTGCGAGGTGTCGAGCTTACCAGGTGTCGAGCTACCTGTAGGGTGCTGAGCCGACTAGGTGGGTGCCTTAGAGCTATGATTGTGCTACATCAGCTTCGTAATTCCGGTCACCCACTCCTACAAGAAGCTACTAGGAGCTCGACCTTCGGGGGCAGTACTAACTTTAGATCGCCAGCTCACTCGGAGCCTTGGAGGGCTCGACCAGTAAGGGTGCCCATGTAGTCTGTTGGCCGCCAACTCCCGCGGAAGCCACGAAGAGCTCATCTTTGTAGGGGGGACCTTGCGAAGAGGACTGATGAGGCTTTATCTGAATTGAAAGTAAACTTAGTCTGTTAGCTCCCTGCGTAGTTTTTGAGTTCATAAAAAATGTAAACTATAAAGCAAGAGCTTCAATTTCTAAAACATGAGGAATTAGCTTTCTAAGAGAAGAGGACTTAGCTTTTGTAGGATGAGAACTTAGCTTTTCGTAGCGTGTTCTCACAGACGGCGCCAATTGATGTAACCATTTCCGGTCACGTATCATTTTTTTGGGGTGTATCAATTTTTATTTTTTTTGCTAAGTACCTCGTCATTTGACCTGCTCACAGGAGAGGATGGTGGAGCTCCCTAGGGGTGAGCTACTTGGTGATGAGCTCCCTGGTGGTGAGCTACCTGGTGACGAGCTCCCTGGTGGTGAGCTACTTGGTGACGAGCTCCCTGGTGGTGTGCAACCCGACTGCCCTCTGCATGAGGTGATCTCCTCTCCTTTGTAGGCGGTGGGAGCTGAGGGACCTGCGAGAACTCCATCTTTTCCTCCTCTTTGTTGGCAGCAGGAGCTGAGGAACCTACGAGAACTGAATCAGAGGATCCGGGGGTATTTTCCCGGCGGGGACTCTCCGATGCCTAAGTTAGCATTCTGATTGTAGGGAGCTTGGAGAGAAATGAGAGAGCTAGAGAGCAGGTATTACCTCCATTTTTTCATTTTCTCCCCCTTGTCTTTGGGGGTCGGAGTCCTTATATAGTGGTGCCCTGTCAAATCAGGTGTAACAACCTCTTTCAAGTCAGGCGTAACCGCCTCTGTCTCTCTGCCGTAGCCGTTACTACTAGAGCTGAGGTGGCAGGTGCAGGCGGTTGCTACAGAGTACGGCTTTGCCAGTCAAGGGACAACTCTCAGGGTTGGCAGGCACGGCGCCGCCTAGTGAGAGACGTGGGCACAGGTCTCCGGATCTGTCAGGTACGGTTGTCAGGCAGGAGATCTTCCTGCGATACGCCGAGCTGCCCCTAACTGGCGAGCTACCTATGCCGAGCTACCTGTAAGTGCTGAGCTGCCCCTAAGTGGCGAGCTCTTCGTAAGACGCCAGAGTGCCTGCAGAGTGGCCAGTTGCCTGTGACGAGCTGCCTATGCTGAGCGGCCCCTAGCTATACCAAGCTCCCCGAACTATGCCGAGCTGCCCAGTTGTCAAGAGGCTGCACTTGGTTTGCATGAGGTGCCAGGTGTCACAATTTCACTAGAGGGCCAAATCCGCCCTCATCAAATAGTTTATGTGTTTTTTATATGTTTAATCAAATAATTGAAAATTAATGTGTTTGTCCATGATATTTTAGTTGCTTATTACTTATATATAACAGAAAATAATTGGAAATTAAATGCAGGTTCTCACCCTCAAATGCTGCCAAAAGGGTAGAATCGAGGAGGGTTTTGCATTTTCATGTGATGAGATAGGTTTGGATTTTGAAAATCTAATCCACTACTTGTTTTGGGAGCGTACGAGTTAGGAGGTGGGTAGGATATAGGATTTACAAAATCCTCCCTAAACTCACCCCATTGTCATCCCTATTTGTTACCACCTCTTACCCCCCCCCCCCGCATGTCACATGTAAGATGTAGTAGTGCATATCCACTATTAGATTTGGCTGGTAAGGTTTTAACCCACATTTGCAATCAGGTTGGATTAAATCAAGAACCTCAGCTTGAAGATGGAATTGGTTGAGTTGAAATTTTAGAAGATCAGATTAGGCTAAGGTTGATATCAATCCAAGCTAGATTTCCCAAGTTACACCCCCTACATTCTTTTTTTCAGTTTTAAAGAAGTAACTTTTAGACTTGTTTTATTCGTCAACAATATCAATTGCAAAGACATTTCCTCTATAATTATGTCCTCAATGGCAAGGGGATGATTATTGTCCCAGAGGTTATTTACGCATGAATTCACATCCAACTTCACCAGCTTGTGTTCTATGGAGTTATAAGTTATGGGTGCATATAAGAAACTGAGATCAAAGAATTACAATTAAGTAGGTGCCTACAATCCCCCCTGTATGGAAGTAGTTAGTGTAGGCATTTCTACCATCCATTATATTATTTGGTTTAAGGCGTTGTTTCAAACCCAAAGTATAGTTTTCAACTGTTGTCATGTTATTCTGGTCCAAACCCCCCCCCCCTCTCTCTCTCTCCCCTGTTCCAGCACCCACCAACGACTGTTGCACCGTTGGTACACACTCCCTCCCTCTCTCTCAACCTATTGTCCCCCATCATTGTTCGTGGTTAGACCTATTCATGGGCCGAGCGGCCCTACGGGCCGGCCCGGCCCCCGGACGGGCTTGAACAGGTACATGGGCCCGTAGGCTTAACCTCGGGCCAAAAAGTCCGGCCCGCAATAAATTCAAGCCGGGCTCGGGATTTGTCAAAGTAGCCCGGCCAGGCCCGACCTATAGTTAAACCTAAGTAAGAACCCTAGTCGAGACCTCTTTGCCTCTTCCCATTCTTTTTCCAGCCGAACCCTTCATCTCCAATCTCCACATCCTCCACACTCCACAGTTCTCATCCTCACACTCTTAGGTAGCCACAACCGGCGAGGCGGCGAACGTTCACCGACGCAAAAACTCCGGCGGCGGCGGTGAGCTCTCTCTCTCTTTCTCAGACGCGAACTGATCAAGTGATCATTGTCAAAATCGCAGGTCAGGCTCGCAGCTCAGAGACCACAGTCACCGACTCACCGCGAACTCTCCGGCGAATACAATCACCGGCGGCGGCGGTGAGTCCTCTTTATCATTTTATTCTATTACAATCTTTAGTGTTTACTGTTTTTATAACTGTTGGAGATAATATATTATAAACTTCTGCAACTTCCAGTCGATTGGGAGTCTGATTCCACCACCAGGTTTGTCTAGCCATGATCCATCCAATGTGAAACATAATCGTTATCTGAATTATGCAGAAAAAAATGGGTGTTATCATAATTGCTTAAAAAATATGAAAATGTGAAACGTAATTCCACCACCAGGTTTGCCTCTGCATTACAAATTCTGTTAGTATCAGAACTGCTATTAAAAAATATGAAAATGCTGTAGCGGCAGAAACTAATTAAGATCTGTGCCCTTTTTCTCTTCTCATTCTTCTTCTATTCTCTTCCCTTCTCTTCCTCTCTTCTTTCTTCTGTTTTTCCCTTATTTCTTTTTGGTTTCCTGTTGAAACTACATCAGAATACTGATCGACTGTGAACAGCACCCGCCATCTATTCTCAAGTAGTTGTTGGTTGATTAGGAAATGATAATGGAGGTTCATGGCAGTATAGACATGCAATGAGAAATATTAAAATGATGACTAGATATTTGAGAATTAACTATAGATGGGTACCAAGATCAGCCAATTGTGTGGCTGATTCTCCTGCAAGAAAAGGGGTGGGAAGGGAGCAAATGTATTGGTAGTTTATTTCCCAAAAAGGCAGTGTATGGGTGGGTAGCAGGTGTTGGCCCAATACGAGGGAAATGTTGGCTTTTCCTATTTGTACAGCATCTTTATCACAATACTAATAAAGTTTGATTGTCATTTTTCTTGAAAATTCTATAACCCATGGGACTTAAGCATCATACCTCAAGGGTTATGCTTCATGCATCTAAAGGCCGGTCCTAGCACCTTGTCTTTTGCCTATGCATATTTAAACATTGGTTGTACGCTATGTATGGATGGGGGGGGGGGGGGGGGGTGGCAATTGGGCAGGCTTGGTGGATTGGATTTAGAAGAAGAGGAAGAGTGAAAATCTGTTAGTGTTCACATGCACAAAGAATATCATCTTGCTTGAATGTTATTGTTTGTCTTGAAATAGAAATTTACTAGGTAATGTTGGTCTTCTCTCCTTTAGAATTTATATAAATTTTGATTTATATTATTTTGTCTTGAATTCCAAATTTATATTATTTTTTTAATGTAAATAAATTTTGATTTATATTGATTACTGAATTCAGAATTTATATTATTTTTTAATGTAAATAAATTTTGATTTATATTGATTATTGAATTTAGAATTTATACTGAATTTATATTCTTTTTTAATGTAAATAAATTCTGATTTATATTGATTATTGAATTTAGAATTTATATTGAATTTATATTCTTTTTTAATGTAAATAAATTCTGATTTATATTGATTATTGAATTCAGAATTTATATTGAACTTATATTCTTTTTTAATGTAAGTAAATTCTGATTTATATTGATTATTGAATTCATAATTTATACTGAATTTATATTCTTTTATAATGTAAATAAATTCTGATTTATATTGATTATTGAATTCAGAATTTATATTGAATTTATATTCTTTTTTAATGTAAAGAAATTATGATTTATATTGATTATTGAATTCAGAATTTATATTGGATAATCTGCAATTGGTTTTTTTTTTTTGCAGATTCAAAAATTATATTCTTTTTTAATGTAAACAAATTGTAGAAATTTCTTTTAGTTTTTTATTTAATATATGCTTGTCTTATTGATAAAATTAGAATTCATTATGCAAGTTATTTCATATTTAATAATTACTATCATGTCAATGGCAAGTGAAAATGCAGCTACTGGAGTAGATATAGTTGATGATGACTATCAAGAGTTTGACCAGATTTCCACTAAGAAAAGATTGACATCTAAGGTGTGGGAAGAAATGAAAAAGATTAATAAGGAGAAGGCACGATGTAAGCACTGCATGAAAATATTACAAGGTAAGTCAAGTAATGGAACTATTCACTTGAAGCGTCATTTAGAGCGTTGCCCTGGACGTAGAATTTAGGATATTAGATAGTACAAAGTAACTACTCAATCAAACACTGATGGGAGTACTTTTTTGAAAAACTACAAGTTTGATCAACAAGAATCTCGTAGGGCATTATCAATTTTTTTGTATGTGAAAAACACCCTTTTACTACTGTTGAAGAACCTGGTTTTAGATTCTTTATTCAATCTATAAATCCTGAATTTTAAAATGTGAGTAGGCATACTGCTAAAAGAGATATCATGTCTAGTTATGTGAAAGAGAGAGAGGATGTGAAAAGTGATTTGTCTAATACACTTGGTCGGATTTGTTTAACTTCCGATAATTGGAGATCTGAGTACACTGATGATGAATTCATGTGTATAACTGGTCATTAGATTGACAACAATTGGAAGTTACAGAAAATAATTATTCGCTTTAAAGCTTTGGCACCTCCTTTTGATGGACTGTCTTTAGCAGATGAGGTGGCCATGTGCTTAAGCGAATGGAATATTGATCAGAAAATTTTTAGCATCACATTAGATAATGCTAGTTACAATGATGTGATGGCTAACTCTTTGAAATTGAGATCTTCAATACATAAATCTTTGGTGTGTGGTGGTGATTTTTTCAAAGTTCGTTGTTGTAGCCATATTTTGAATCTTATTGTGCAAGCTGATTTGAATATTGTTGATGATGTTGTTTGTAAGATTTGGGATGGTGTGAAAAATATAAAGAAGCCCGGAAGCATAGATTTTATGAACTTGCTGAAAAAAGTTTTCACTTAAACACAATTAGAAGATTGAGGTTAGATATGTGTGTGAGATGGAATTCAACTTATTTGATGCTTGGACATGCCATTTATTATAAGCAAGTCTTACAACATTGGGGGAAAAGGGATAATATTTTTAAAATGTTTATGCTTTCGGAAGAAGAATGGGGAAAAGTTGATAAGCTTCACAAGTTCTTAAAGGTTTTTTATGATGTTACTTGCATATTTTCTGCCACTAAGTCCCTACTTCAAACAATTACTTCAAGGGAGTGTGGATGATTCATAGACATTTGATGTTAGTGAGTAAGGAACCTCAAAATTTTATGACTGACATGGTTAGAAAAATGGAGAAATTTGATAAATATTGGGCTGAATATAGTATGATTTTGTCTTGTGCTGCTGTGTTGGATCCTCATTGCAAGATTAGGTTAGTGGAGTATTGTTTTGATAAGCTTTAGGGGGATGAAGCTGAGGAGCATGTTAATGTTATAACTAAAACTGTCCATGATTTGTTTAATGAATACAAAGAAAAATTTTCCTCCACCTCCTTTGTTGGATCTTCTAGTCAATTTGACATGAGTGAGAGAAATGATTATGGTGATGGGTTTGAGGATTATGAGTAATTTTTTAATTAAAAAAAAGATTCAAAGTGAAAAAACTCAATTAGACCTTTACTTGGAGGAATAAAATCTTGATATCAAAGCAGATGTTGATGTTTTGGAGTATTGGAATAAGAGTTCACTTAGGTATCCTGAATTGGTATCAATGGCTTGAGATATTTTGGCTATTCCTATTTCCACAGTTGCATCCGAATCTGCATTTAGCATTGGAAAGAAGGTGATCAATTCTTGGAGAAGTTTACTTAAGTTCAAGACAATTCAAACTTTGGTTTGTCTTGAAGATTGACTTCGTGCACAAGGCCTTGTATTAGGTAATTTTTTTTATTTATTGTTTATTAAAATATATGATTCATTGAATTTTTTCTAATAGATTTTCCAATTGTATGCAGGGGGATCAAGCTTGTTAGGGGCTTCTTTAGGATCAAGTTTGTTAGAAGAGGATGGAGAATCAAATAGTAGTGATGATGATGATGAAAATGTTGAACTTGATGATATGTTTTAGGTATTATAATAACATATATTTCCATTATTTATTTGTCATTTGACATGATAACAAATTACATATGTGACATGGGTACTGAATTTATCTCTTATTTTCTTTTGTAGGATGGCTTGGAACTTGGAAGTTGGAATGTTCAATCTTGTTGGTGAATTCAAGAATGAATGGAGATAGCTAAAAGCCTAGAACATGTTTTATTTGATATGGTCATATGGGCAAGGAAGTCTTTTATTTTATTTTTTAGAATGGCTTGAAACTTGAGAGTTGGAATATTCCATCTTGTTGGTGAATTCAAGAATGGATGGAGAACATGTTTTATGGATTTTGTTTGTCTTATTCAGATTATTTTTTTATGACTTTGGAGGAACATGAACTTGAAGTTATATGAATTTAGTTTTAGTGTGTGATGCTATTTGTAGGAATATGAACCTATATGATTTGCTCTTATGTGTTTTGTTTCATGTTTGCCTTGGTTGTATAGAAATAACCAAACAACAGGGAATATATTAAACAACCTTAAAGAAGGTTGTTGATTCACTTGATTGTAAGAAAAAAATAATGAAATTAAAATGGGTTATGTGATGTCCATTTGAATAATTTTTTTGATTTAAGAATGTAAAATTGTGTTTATTTAAATAGGAGAAAAAATATCTGAATTAAAATAGATAATGTAGGGAAAAATTTTAATTTCTTTTATTAGGTCGGGTTTCGGGCTCGGGCTCAGGCTTCGGGCTTTTTATCAGGGCCGGGCTCGGGCCCAAGTTCTAGGCCCGTTGGTTGGGTCGGGCTTGGGCTCGAACCTATCATTTTTCCGTTAATGAAGACTAAAAGCCCGGCCCGAGCCCAGCCCATGAACAGGTCTATTCGTGGTGGACAAGAGTGGCAACTGTAGGGGCTTCTTCACTGATTGCCCTCTATTATTCTTCACTGTGGATTTCCTAAATGCAGTGGCGATTTGCATAAGCTACGTGTAGGTAATGTTTCTTCTCGGTTGTTAGTGCTAAATATGTATCTTGCTAGCACTCAAAGAGATTAGGAAGATATAAAAAGTCAAACAATCTTTTATTCAAATGGTTCCTTTTGAAAATTTTAAAAAGAATGATGGGTAAAATAGTCTTTTCCATCTTTTCGTTAACAGATGTTAACAGTAAAAGGATTTAGTCAATTGTGAAAAAACTCAAGGGTACTTTAAGTCAATTTCCAAACAGTAGGGGCATAGTTGTCAAGGTGACTAGGCAGTCTTTCTTGGTCGCCTTGCCCAAACGCCAAGAGTTTTGCATACTTGGTGCTTGCCCAAAGACTTAAGCGGGTGCCTACATACATCTAAAAAACTTTTTTTTAATTTATTGTTTTTATAATTTATTGCCTTTTCTTTACTTTATGTCATAAAGGTTTTTTTGGTTTGATTGGAGAGGGAGGACAACCGAAGACTTCAAGATCAAGCCCCAACCCAACTCCATCGCACCTCAGCTCCAATAGGTAAGTTCTTCTTCTTCTTTCTTCTTTTCTAGATTTCAGACATTTTTCCTTTTTTTTCGAAAAAACAGGGACTCCGCTAGTCTTCCCTTTCTGCACTCTTCTTCTTCTTCTTCTTCTTCTTCTTCTTCTTCTTCTTCTTCTTCTTATTATTATTATTATTATTATCAGCTCAAACATTTTTTTCATTTTTTTCAAAAAAATAGGGGCTCTACCCCTATACTCCTCAGTCCTCCCTCTCCACTCATCATCATCATCATCATCATATTCTTCTTCTTCTTCTTCTTCTTCTTCTGCCTCATAGTGGTTAGTAGTCACTCTCACTCATTAGTCATCTGCCCCATGAATCCATTTGTTTGCTTTTTTTTTTTGAAAAATAGGGGCTTCCGCCCTATACACCTTTCCTCCCATCACTGATTCAGTCATTGTTCTCACTTCTCACTTCTCAGTTTTTAACAACTAAACCTACTCTTCTTCTCTTCTTCAATTCTTCTTCTCTTCTTTAATTCTTCTTCTTCTCATTCAAATGTTTTTTTATATCATTAATATATATGATTATATGGCTGAAATTTTTTTACATGGATGAACTACATGTCTGACACTTGATTGTATGGCTTAACTGAAAATCTGAGATTTGAAATGTTTTATTTTGCTCCATTAGTGTTTTTTTTACATGTATGAACTACTCTTTTATTTTTTTATCAGTTTTTTTCAAATGTTTTTTATATCATTATATGGCTAGAATCTTTTTACATGGATAAACTACAAGTCTGAAAATTGATTATATGGCTGAACTGAAAATTTGATATTTGATTATATGGCTGATTTTTTTAATTTCTATTTGTATATTGCAATATTGCATTTGCTGATTTGCATTATTGGTTGCTTGCTTATTTAGGATTTAGGAAATATATGAATATTGCAATACTCAATAAAATTTGCTTGCTTTAAAGTTTTACTTAATTTTCATTTCTAACTGAATTATTGATTATATTATATAGATATAGAGAATGACATCCGAAGAGGAAAGTGGCAGTGTTAGGCGTAAGGCTCAATCAGAGGATCTTGCATGGCAATATGCATTTTGGCATGATTTAAAAGATAAAAATGCAATTTCATGCTCATTATGTGGCAACGTTGTTAAAGGAGGAATAAAAAGGATAAAACAATATTTGATTGGGGGATATGGGGATGTGACTAAATGTCCCAAAACTATTGCAAGTATTGCCAAGGAGATGTAAGAATATATGCAGAAGAATAAGAGGAAGAAACCATTGGATGATTTTACAATTGAAAATAATTGTGGAGCATGGGAGCAGATTGTATTTGAAAGGGGTTCTAACAATCAAAGTATTGCCAAGTGGTAGAAGCACTCCGACTTCAAATTCCTCATTTCCACCGAAAAAGAAGGAAAATGTCAGAGGACCTATGGATAGTTTTGTGAGACCAAGTCCAGAAGAAGTTGTTGAAGTGAGGCATAAAGGACAATTGGTTCAAACTAGCATTGAAAGTCGTTTGAAGATGGAAGAAAGGAAAAAAGTAAATGAATATGTAGCAAAGTGGTTTTATCAAGCTAGGATTCCTTTCAACACAGTGAAATTGAAAAGTTTTAAAGTTATGGTTGAAGCAATTGAACAATTTGGGTTTGGATACAAGCCTCCAAGTTACCATGAGTTACGAAAGCCACTCTTGAAAGAGGAGGTTGAAAAAACAAAGCAAATGCACAAGGAGTATGAGGCTTCTTGGAAGACTTATGGTTGTACCATCATGTTTGATGGATGGACTGATAAAAAGCAAAGATCTTTGATTATTTTTTTGGTGAATTCTTTTGAAGGGACTTTTTTTTCTAAAATCAGTTGATGCATCAAATGAAATCCATAATGCAACTTTTTTGTTTGACTTGATTGATAAAGTTGTTAAGGAAATAGAGGAGGAACATGTGGTGCAAGTGGTTACTGATAACCACTTTGCTTATGTTGTTGTCGGTGATTTTTTAAGATTTAAGAGGAAGAATTTACTTTGGACACCTTGTGCTGCTCGTTTTCTAGACCTTATGTTGGAAAACATTGGAAAATTGAGGTCTACAAAAAGTTGTATTGCCAGGGCAAGACAAGTAACTGCTTTTATTTATTGGCATCCTCTTCTTCTTACACACATGAAGGAAAAAACAAATGGAAGAGATCTTGTATGATGTGTAGTTACAAGGTTTGCCACTTTTTTCTAACTTTACAAAGTCCGTATACTTTCAAGGAGCCCTTGCGTGCTTTATTTGTTGGTGGTGTGAAACAAGAGTAAATGGGCTAACAAATCAGATGGAGTAAGAGAATCAAGCATTGCGCTTTCTGTTGGGTTTTGGAAAAATGTATGAGTTTCTCTTTTGGCTGTCCAACCAATTGTGGAGGTTTTATGATTGGTTGATGGTGATGAAAAACCCACAATGGGTTATTTTTACTATGCAATGGAGCGGGCAAGAGAGAAAATAAAAGAAAATTTTAGTGGGAAAGAAAGGGAGTATAATGTAACAAGGTGACAAAATTGACTCGACCCTACAGAGAAGGAGGCTGATGGAAGAGGTTCCATGAACACTCAAGAACCTTTCGGAAGCCCTATGACGCTTCAAGAGAGTTCAAGGAGATTCCAAAAGCATTCTAGAAGCCTCATGAAGGCCCTTGAACCTTGTACATACTAGCACGTACTTCTAGAGCACTCATGTATCTAGGGGAACTAAGATAGGTCTAGAAGAAGGAGAAGTCTAGAAGTAAGTCTAGAACATTCATGTTTTAGAGAAATCCCTTAAGGAGGTGGAGGTGCCTATAAAAAAGGGACCCCCTTCCTCATTTGAAGCAAGAAAAAATGAATGAAGCAAGCAATAAATCAAGCAAGAAAGCAACCAAGCAATCAAGTGTTGTACCCCTCTCTTGAGTGGATAAATCAAGCAAGATACACACTTAGCAATCAAGTGTTGTACCCGTCCACAAGTCAGCCTTCCCTACACAAGCAATCAAGTGTTGTACCCCTCTCTTTCCTTGTGTATTTTATGCCTTTGTTTCCTAAGTGTGTATCTCAGTGTGAGGGACGAGTGGATAAGCTACTTGGTCTTAAGAGCTAGGAGAGTGCTCTAAGTAGGGAAGGCTGACTTGTGGAGCGACGAACTACTGCCCAAGTGGCGCATGAGACGCTATAGGAGACTAGGTCTGTGACAAGTGGCATCACAGCCTCATAAACACTAAGCACATGCCTAGGGATGGGAAGGACATTGCCTTTGAAGTGGAGGACGCCACAAGGACTTATATGACCAAGATGGAGCCTAAAAAGAAGAGCAAGCATGGTAGCAAGAATCAGGAGGCATCCTTGGATAAGCGACTAACTAAGGTAGAGATGACTCTTGGTAAAGCCCAAGATGAAATGGAGAAGCTTAATGGTAGCCTAGACTTCTTTGAGAAGGAGCTGGCCAAATTCGAGGAGGTCATGAATAGTACTATTACTAGGACCATCAAGGCCTTGTACAAAGAGTATCAAGGCTAAATGGAGGCCCTGCAGAAGACTATTGCCGAGCATCAAGCCAAAATTGAGGAGATGCAAGCAAACCATGCCTTATGGAAGAGGATGATGGCCAATGGAGGACTATCCGCCCCAGCTCGTAAGGTGGTGAAGGTGAAGACCCCTGAACCCAAACCATTCAAGGGAACGCAAGATGCCTATGAGCTAGATAACTTCCTATGGCAGATGGAGCAGTTGGTCTTAAGGACAAGAAGTCCAAAGTACGTACTACAACAATGTACTTTTTAGACACTACCTACCATATTGTAGTGGCGTGGGCGGTGCATGGATATTGAACGTGGCACATGCACCATGAGCACTTGGGAGGATTTTAAGAGAGAAATCAAGAAGTAGTTCTACCCGAAGAATGTTGAGTATCTTGTCAGGAAGAACCTTAGGAACCTCAAACATACGGGTACTCTATGGGACTATGTGAAGGCATTCTCCGTGCTCATGCTGGAGGTACCCGACATGACAAACAAGGACTTATTGTTCCACTTCATGGAAGGCCTTCAGCCATGGGCAGAGTAAGAGTTAAGGCACCGTGGAGTTCAGGACTTGACTAGTGCCATAGCCGCTACTGAGCAATTGATGGAGTATAGGAAGGAAGCCAAAGGCCAACCCACCAAACCGGATCAGGGTAAAGGTGGGGGAAATAAGGCCTACACCAAAGAAGGATTGTCTAAGCCCCAATTCTCTTAAAGCCAAAAGGATGGAAAGAGTGGTAGTTGGAGAGACAAAGTTAAGGGCACAGAGAAGAAGCCATTTAAGTGCTTCTTGTGTGATGGAGCACATATGATCAGGGGTTGCCCCAAGAAATAGATCTTTAACTCCTTGACAGCCAAGGAAGATGAGCAAGGGGAGGAGGCATCAATGGGCTCGATGCAACTCTTCAACGTAGTGAAGAGGGTTGATACGGCCCCAAAGCCTGGTAAGGCTGGTCTCATGTACGTTGAAGTAGCTATCAATGGCAAAATTATTTATGCGATGGTGAACACGGGTGCCTTGCACAACTTTGTCTCGGTAGAGGAGGCAAAGCGACTTGGCCTAAAGGTTACCAAGGAGAATAGCTAGCTTAAGGTCATTAATTCCCAGGCCAAGGCCATAGCCGAAGTGGCTCGAGGAGTCGACCTGCAAGTGGAAACATGGAAAGGCAAGGTCGACATGTCGATAGTACCTATGGATGATTTCAAGGTTGTCTTCGGCTTGGACTTCCTTAATAAAGTGAAGGTTGTTCCCATACCACATGCCAATTTGGTGTGCATCATGGAAGAGAGTGCCCCATGTATGGTCCTTGGTACTCGTGGAATAGGCACTAGCCCAAGAATGTTGTCAGCATTACAACTGGCGAAAGGCTTGAAGAAAGGTGAGGAGACTTACCTAGCAGCCATGGTAGATGAAGAGGCCCAAGCAACAGGAGAGGAATTGCCTAAAGAAATTAAGAGCGTATTGGAAGAATTCAAAGATGTCATGCCGGTTGAGTTGCCTAAAAGCTAAGGCCCCATACCGGATGGCACCACCTGAGCTAGAATAATTGAGGAAACAACTGAAGGAGCTATTGGACGCAGGATACATCCGGCCCTCCAAAGCCCCTTATGGAGCCCATGTCATGCCAGTTGAGTTGCCTAAAAGCTAAGGCCCCATACCGGATGGCACCACCTGAGCTAGAAGAATTGAGGAAACAACTAAAGGAGCTATTGGACGCAGGATACATCCGGCCCTCCAAAGCCCCTTATGGAGCCCTTGTGCTATTCCAGAAGAAGCATGATGGTTCCCTCTGACTATGCATAGATTATCAGACACTAAACAAGGTAATAATAAAAAACAAGTACCCTATTCCCCTCATTGCTTACCTATTTGATCAACTTTGTGGAGCCAATTACTTCTCCAAGCTAGATCTTCACTCAGGATACTACCAAGTTTGCATAGCTAAAGGGGATGAGCCAAAGACCACTTGTGTGACCAGGTATGGCTCCTTCGAATTCTTGGTAATGCCATTCGGTCTGGCAAATTCTCCTGCCACATTCTACACACTAATGAACAGGATATTCCGCTCCTACTTAGATCAATTTGTGGTAGTCTATCTAGATGACATAGTTGTCTACAGTAGGACCATGGAAGAGCATGTGGGCCACGTGAGAAAGGTTTTCCAGTTGTTGAGGGAAAACCAACTATATGTGAAGAGAGAGAGAGAGAGAGAAATGCTCGTTTGCTCAAATGGAAGTAGCTTTCCTTGGCTACAAGATTAGCCAAGGGCAACTAAGTATGGATCAAGCTAAGATCAAGGCCATCCTAGATTGGGAGCCACCAACTAAGGTGACAAAGTTGAGGTCTTTCCTTGGCTTAATGAACTACTATAGGCGATTTATCCAAGGTTACTCGAGGATAGTCGCCCCTCTAACTAATTTGTTGAAGAAGAATACTAAGTGGCATTGGACAAAGCGATGCCAACTTGCTTTCAACCAATTGAAGAAGGCTGTAACGGAGGAACCAATATTACACTTGCCCGACCTTGCTAAGAGTTTTGAAGTACATACAGATGCCTTAGACTATTCCATAGGTGGAGTACTCATCTAGGATGGGCATCCCATAGCATACGAGAGCCAGAAGCTGAATGAGGCTGAGCGGCGGTACACAGTCCAGGAGAAGGAGATGATAGTCGTGGTTTCATTGCTTGAGGACATGGCAGCACTACTTGCTTGGGGCCAAGTTCATAGTGAGAACAGACAATGTTGCCACTAGCTACTTCCAAACACAAAAGAAGCTAAGTCCCAAGAAAGCCCATTGGCAGAACTTCTTGGCCGAGTTCAACATGGAGTTTGCATATAAGCCTGGGCGGACCAACTAAGTAGCTGATGCATTGAGTAGGAAGGCCGAGTTGGTCATATTGCAGATAATAGCAGCCATGAGTGGACCAAAGAGCTCTTTCCTAGACCACATATGAGAAGGGTTGGAGCAAAATGTGTTGTTTAAGGAGCTGCTCAAGGCGTCCCAAGAAGGCAAGACGAGGTGGTATTGGGTGCAAGATGGATTGTTGTACACTAAGGGGAATAGGCCCTACATGCCAAAGTGGGGTAATCTACGGAAGGAGATACTGCGAGAGTGTCACGACACTCCATGGGCTGGGCATCTAGGCCAACGCCGCACATTAGCCTTGGTCGAGCAGCCTATTATTGGCCTCACATGGCAGATGATGTGGAGGCCTATGTTCAGACATGCCTTGTGTGCCAGTAGGACAAAGTAGAGCAATAGGCACCAAGCAGGTTGTTGGAGCCTTTACCCACACCCGAGCGCCCATGGGAGAGCGTCTCCATGGACTTCATCTCAGCCTTGCCAAAGTAAGAAGGGTGTGGGTCTATCATAGTCGTGGTGGATAGGTTTTCCATGTATGCCACATTCATAACCACCCCGACCGACTGTATAGCAGAAGAGGCCGCCTACTTGTTCATGAAGAACATAGTGAAGTATTGGGGAGTACCTAAGAGCATCATTAGTGATCGGGACCCTAGGTTCATAGGCAGGTTTTGCACAGAGTTGTTCAAGCTCTTAGGCATGGAGTTGTGCTTCTCCACCAGCTTTCACCCTTAGACAGATGGTCAGACTGACCGGGTTAATGCCTTACTGGAGCTATATTTGAGGCACTATGTGAGTGCCAACCAAAAGGATTGGGCTAAGAGGCTGGATGTGGCCCAATTCTCATATAACTTACAAAAGCATGAGTCAACCAACCAAAGCCCCTTTGAGCTTGCCATAGGACAACAACCGATGACACCCCAAGCACTTGCGGTTGGCTATGTAGGGAAGAGTCCAGCAGCCTACCATGTTGCCTAGAGTTGAGAGGAACAGGTAGACTTGGCTCGGGCCTACTTAGCTAAAGCCACCAGAAAGATGAAGAAGTGGGCTGATCAAAAGAGGTGGCATGTGGAGTTCAACATTGGGGACTTGGTGCTTGTCAAGCTACTCCCTTAACAGTTAAAGTCCCTAAGGAAAGTGCATAAGAGGTTGGTCAGGAGATATGAAAGACCATTCCCCATTGTCAAGAGGGTGGGCAAAGTGTCTTACCAAGTCCAATTACCTTCTAGGCTGAAGATACATCCTGTCTTCCATGTGAGCTATCTCAAGCTATACCACAAAGACATGGTAGACCAGCCGAAGGCATCCTAACAGCCGTAGTCACATCATTTAACAAAGAAGCTGAAGGCATCCTAACAGACCAGACACAGAGAAGGTGTGGCATGTCACCCTACAAAGAGTACCTCATCAAGTGGAAGAATTTGCCAAACAGTGAAACAAGTTGGGAACGCATAGAAGATCTTTGGCAGTTTGAAGACTTGATTCATCACTACCATGAGGAAGAAGCGATAAGGACGTCACCATATTAGGTGGGGGAGAATGTCACAAGGTGACAAGATTGACTCGATCCTACAAAGAAGGGGGCTGATGGAAGAGGTTCCATGAACACTCTAGAAGCTTTCAGAAGCCCTATGACGCTTCAAGAGAGTTCAAGGAGATTCCAGAAGCATTCTAGAAGCCTCATGAACACCCTTGAACCTTGTACATACTTCTAGAGCATTCGTGTATCTAAGGGAATTAAGATATGTCTAGAACATTCATGTTCTAGAGAAATCCCTTAAGGAGGTGGAGGTGCTTATAAAAAGAGGACCCCTCCCTCATTTGAAGCAAGAAAGAAAGAAGGAAGCAAGCAAGAAAGCAACCACACAATCAAGTGTTGTATCCCTCTCTTAAGCAATACAAAGAGTTCCTTTGAGTTCTCCATCTCTCTTTCCTCGTGTGCTTTGTGCCTTTGTTGCCTAAGTGTGTATCTCAATGTGAGAGACAAGTGGGTAAGCTACTTGGTCTTAGGAACCAGGAGAGTGCTCTAAGTAGGAAAGGCTAACTTGTGGAGTGATGGACTGTTGCCCAAGTGCTGCACGAGGTGCTAGAGGAGACTAGGTCTGTGACAATAAGCCCATTTTAGACATTTCTGATAGGCGTTAGACTAATATGATGCAACATCCATTGCATCTTGCTGGTTTTTTTCTCAATCCAGGCCTTTATTATAAGGCTAAAGCACAAGATGAAGCATCAATCGGAAAGTTTGAAATGGGCTTTCTAGATTGCACTGAATGGTTAGTGATATTGAAATTCAAGACAAGATCTCTCATCAATTGGAGGAGTATAAGCATGCTTGTGGTGCTTTTTCTAAAGAATTGGTAATTAAGCAACGTGAAATGAAGCGACCAAGTAATATAAGCTCTCTTTTCTTGAAACTTATATTTATATTTTATTTCTGTTATTTTAAATTTATATTATTTTAATTCATTTTTTTTATTTTGTAACTAATTGGTGGCATAGCTATGGACATTGCACCCATTCTAAGTAATGGACCTAATGGTTGGTTTTGTGATAAAATTATTTATGAAAGTTAAAATACTTATTTTTATATATTTTCTTATTTTGTTGTGAATGTAGATTCATACAAAAAAGAGGAATAGGCTTGATCAAAAGAGGCACAATGATCTTGTATTTGTTCAATACAATTGATGCTGCGCAATCCGGTTACTCCTAGCTGGCTGCTGACTGGCTCCTATCTAGCAACGGATGGCACCTGAGAAGAAGACGATGAAGGATTCCCAGGGGCTTACCCAGTGGGAATACTCCAATGCTTAAGTTAGAACGCTGGGGAAAATAGTAAAGGGAGTAAAAAGGCTAAGAGTGTAGGTCGCACTAGATCCCTAAGTGTTCAAGATTAGCTCGAGAACAAGTAAGATGATTCAAGATTCAAAATCATATCAGATTCCCTCCCCTTCGACTAAGGGGCTCTTATATAGGCATTCTTGTCAAATTGGGTGTAACCGCCACTGGGTTTCTGTCACAGTCGTTATCTGCCAGGGCTGTGCAGGTAACCGTTGCATGGTACTACCCAATCGGGTGAGTGACACGTCCCGGGAAGACAGGCATGCCACCATCTATCGAGGGACGTGGGTGCAGTCTGTTGAATTAGTAGGGGCTGCGCCGTTAGCCAGGAGACGTGGCGTAGTTTGACGGGTACGGTCTTGTCAGATAGAAGCTTCCTGAGAGCGTCGCGAGCTACCCTGTCGCGTAGCGTGCTCCTAGGGGTACTTCGAGGTGACCCTTCTCAAGATTATCTTTGGGGCAATCTTTCTACCTAAGTGTTGGAGCGAGCTGGTTACCCTAGCTCACGAGTTGGGATAGTCTTGGAGTATTCCCTTTCAGTAGCTCGGGGGACCTTGAGCTCGCATTGTAGCGAGCTCCCCTATAGTGAGCTATAACGTAGCGAGCTGTCCTACGGGTTCATTACTTAATCGAAGTCAGGCTATGGTGCTGAGCTATTGCTCGTGCTAAGTCAAGTCCATGTGTCATCGTCTTAAGGGGTCGGGTCAAATCACCCTGCATCAACAATCAATGCCCCTGAGAAAGATTTACAACAAGGCGTACAAATCCAAAGCAATTTGGCCCTATTTGCTTTGATGGTATAGATGAAACTAGTGAGTGGTTGACTGGGAAAAATCCCTTAAATGACTTGGTCTATGAAGGGTGTGATCTTACATGAACTCAATTTAATGAAGCATTAGAGGCATCTGAAATCCTTGAAGGGTCAAATAGGCCAAGGAGAAGTGAACATGGATGTGGAAATGCAAGTGGGGGACCTGGGGTGCAAGATAAAGGCAAAAGTGTTGTTCAAGAAGAAGAAGAAGAAGACTTGATGTGGGACAAAGATATGGAAGATAATGAAGATGAAGAAGAAGATATTGATGTTGAAGATGATCATGATGATGATGATGATGACTGTGATGATGGTGAGGATGAAGATGTTGATTATGGTGCTAATGATGTTGGTGCATTCAGTGGAGGTATTGATGGTTCTTACTTCTTAGACATTCCAATTAATTAGAGAATAGAGAATTTTCTTTAAGGATTGTCTATGATACATTTATAGTTTTAAACTTCATATTTATTTTTTGTGGACTTATGGAGATGAATGATGATTTATAGTTTTATACTTCTTCATTCTATGCTATTATGCTTTTTATTTTTTAATGGTTTCATGGCGTTCATAGTTTCATCTTATTATTTCTTAATTGGTTACTTTCTTATTCCTATATAAACTACCAAGTACCAAGCATCAACTAAGGTATGTGTTTTAATCCTTAAAAGATTGATATATTGGATTCTTATGATTTTTTTTTGTAGTGCTTCTTCCATTTGTTAATGACAAAGTTGATTTCTTATTAATTGATTAATTCTTTTAAATTGTTTTCTTATTTGCAGAAAAAAGAATACTCAAGATCAGCACTTAATTATTCAAAAGGTATGGTTTTATGAAATTAAATTGTTAAATTATTAGTTTTTTTTTTTACTTTTTTAGTGTTGCCAACTTGGAACTTGCCATGTTAGTAGCTAGATTTGTTACTCGCACTTCACTTGCTTGATTGCATATTTTTTTTATCAGCCACTTGTTTGATTGCTTATTTCTTTTAATTCAAATGTTCAATTTTTATGTCTTTGCATGAAAATTACACTTATATGAACGATTTTATTGATTATGCTTAGTGTAATGTGTAGCTAATAAGAAAATATAACTTATAAAATAGTTTAGGTCATTTAAGAAGTATAGAAATCTATAGATTTTATATTTATAGATTCCATCGCCTAGGCATCGCTTGGGCGCCCAATGGTCGCCTAGTTGCCTTGACAACTATGAGTAGGGGTGAGTAAGTCAATTTCCTAAAACTTAAGGGTAGTTTAAGAACTTTTCCCTTAAATTAATAATAGTATTAATCATAAGTATCACAAAGTTTTTTCATTATATAAAAAGTAAGGAGTAATTTTAATATCTGAAATGACTCTTCTACAACCTAGGGAGTTCTTTTTCAATATTTAATGATTTAATCTAATTAATAAGCATGTGAACAATAATATCTACTTTGTGTCATTGTTTCTTTTTTTTTTTTATGAAAACACAAAGGAGCTACACAAGCCTGGGGGTAGCTCTTCCTCACAAATCAGCTATGCAAATATCCCTAAGATCACTAGGAAAATTACAAGATGATAATACATGACCATTTAACACATTATGAGCCAATCAATCCGCAGCTGATTTGCCTCCCAAAACGCATGCCTAAAGACAATGTTTAAGTTGAACATTGATGACAGACTATGGCACTCCTTGATGATGTTCTCTAATCTCCATGGGGCTTTACTTTACCTCTAAGACAGTCAATGGCAAGTTTGGAGTCTCCTTCAATGATGCTGATCTCTATAGTTAGTAGCGATGTTAATGGCCTCCCACGCCGCCCAAGCTTCAGAAAGATTGATAATTGTGGACCCAATTTTATACGCTTTAATCTCAAGAATGCCGCCTTGAAAATTTTGAACGATGCAACCAATCACACACTTGCCATCATTCTTTCCAAAAGCATTGAAATTGATCTTGATATTGTTAGGTTTAGGACCCCACCAACCAATATAATTCCAATCTTTATTTGTGTTAGTATCAACACTTAGTACTATTCTTAATCTCATACTAGTAACCCATAGCACGGTTAATTAACGTTTGAGGGTAGCAAACTTATCATTAAAGCATTTATCATTTATATTTTTCCAAACATACCTAAGTAAGCAAGCAATTTTTTTCTTTGTAGTATTGGTCATTAAAAGACCACCTATAGTCCGAGATTCTTTCCCACAAGTGCTTAATTGAAGCATCATAATCTAAAGTGCTAGGGAGGCTTGAATACATGAGTCTCTATACTTGGTTTGAAATATCACACTTAGTGAAAAGGTGATCAAGGTTTTCTTCCTTACCACAATGAACATAGGATGGGCTAATGTTTAACCCTCTAGCAATTAGTTTATTTTTTGTGGGAAGTTTGCCATTAAAAAGAAGGAAAAGGAAATTTTTTTTTTATTTTTGGAGTAATCTTAAGATTCCAAATATTTTTGGGGTGCCATTATGACGAGAGCCTCCCCCATTAGATCAACTTTCCTCATTGTAAGCTGTTTTGACTGAGAAATTGCCATTAGATGTAATTTTCCATACTCTCTTGTCCTCCACCAATCTAGAAGGAATCAAAATTGGTTTAATATGTGCCATTAGATGTAATTTTCCATACTCTCTTGTCCTCCACCATTGGTTTAATATGTTACCATATATGGGAAGGAATGATAGATTTAATGTAATCTTCATTCCAAACTTTCCTGTCATCTCGACATCAGATGTCGGTTTTGAATTGACGTCATCCTAGATCGGAGAATTACCAGCCCACGTATCTTTCCAAAATTTGACCAAATTACCATATCAAATTCTCTAACTTGAGCACCTCTTAATAAGATGCATATAGCTAAGGACACCCCTCCAAGCCCACAAATTGCCACTTTTTGGTTATGCATCCCAAAAACTACAAATATTTAAATATTTGCAATTAACCACTTTCACCCATAAATTTTCTTTACAGGTGATTATTTTCTAGCCTAGTTAAGCAAGCAAAGCCTTTTTTATTCATTTGAGGTTTCTCACACTGAAACCACCCCATATTTTGGGTGTACAAACTCTCTTCCAAGTAACAAGGTGGATGGGATTCTAACTCCTAGAGTTGGTCCAAATAAAATCCCTTTGGGCCTTCTCTAAATCATCAATAACATTCTTTAGGATTTTGAAGGGTTGTATGACAAACTGGGGCACCATGGAGGTAGCAAAGTTAACTAGAGTAAGCTTCCCTACAAGAGAAAGGGCATTTTTTTTTCATCTTGCAAGCTTCCTAGTCACTTTCTCCTAAAGAGACTTAAAGCCTTGTTCGCTTTTCGGTAAGTTATTTATTCAGGTAAACGCACTTATCCAGGTAAGTGTTTCCCAAGAAAGACTTACCCAAGTAAAGTGTATTTACCCATGTTCTTTTATTTCCCATGTAAATAAGGCAATGACCGTTTTAGCCAAAAAAATCCATTATTACAAGGGGCATTTTTATCCCATTTAAATTTTGGCAACTTTCCCCCAAGGTGGGAAAGTTATTTACCCACCTAGGAGATGGGTATCACTTACCCGGGTAAGTAATACCTAGGAAAATAAACTTTCTCTGGTCCCCACATAAATCTGAAAAAAGAACATGGGATTTTTGGTCAATGGGAATCAAAATCCCATTAACCAACTTTCCCCCCTCTCAAAATCCAGAAAAAGAACACCCCCTAAATACCTCCTTAGTCACCCTCCCCTCAATAATGGGAGCATCAAGATAAATTTTGTTTTTCATTTAAAGAGGAATTTTGAGAATTTTAGACATGATTTTTGGTGCCTATTTGGAATATTTTTAGAGAAGTTTAGTGTTGATTTTGAATAATTTGAAAACTGCCGAGAAGCCTTGGCAAATTTATCCAAGATCTCTTTAATTTTAAGACATGCAATAATGGAGGATTTTGCAAATATAATACAGTCATCAACAAATTGGAGAATGGGAATGGAGGACCCCCCCTAGAAGCTTTACAACCAATCAATTTATCTCTAGAAGCTTCCAAACACAGTCTTCTAGATAAGGCCTCTACTCAAAGCACATAGATATAAGGGGAGAGGGGATCCCCCTATCAAATACCCCTAGTGGCTCTAAAGATTCTAGAAGGGGAACCATTAATGAGCACTTGGAATTAAACCAATTTATCATGAAAGCCAAACTTCTTTAAAACTTGTTCAATAAAATCCCATTCTATCCTATCATAAGTTTTTTCCAGGTCAATCTTACAAGCCAACATTCCAATTTTGCCTTTTTTTTTTCTTTCGTATAGTGTGCATCATTTCGTGAGCAATAAGAATGTTGTTCGAAATTTGTCTATTGGGGACAAAAGCGACTGACAGGGAATGATATCATCCAAATAAGGTTTGATACTATTAACCAAAATTTTGGAAAATTACATGGACTAATGGGTCTGAAATCATTAACCCCTTCTAGATTCTCACATTTAGGGATGAAGGTTATAAAGGTTTTATTTATATTTCTATTTAAATTCCCATAATGAAAGAAATCCTTAACCATTTTATAGACAAATTCACCAATAAAATTCCAATTTTTTTTTGAAAAATAAAACACTTAGTCCATCAGGGCCTGGGGCTTTCAAATCTTTAGGTGTTATATATATCTCCTCATTAGTCACCTCCTTACTTAGGTTATTATTTATCTCCTCAGAATTATTATGGTTATGGAAGAAATGAAGCCATCAACATCGATCCTTAACACCTTCAAATTTAAATCTTTCCTCAAATTTACTATAGAATTGTTCCTTAATAGCCTCCATATCTTTAACCCAATTACCATTGTTATCCTTAATTCTCAAAATTTTATTTTTATTTCTTCGAATTGTTGCCACAATGTGAAAGAATTTATTATTTTTATCTTCTAATTTTAACCAATCAATTCTCAAATTTTAGGCCCAACAGACTTCCCCCCTAGCAGGGGTATTATTGATGAGGAGCTTTTGTAGGGGCATTCTCATGATTAGTAAGGGATATATTAATTGGGTCTTCCTCCAATTTCTTTTGAATGGTTTGAAGATTTTGGATAATTTCTTTTTTTTTTCTTTCTAATATTTCCAAAATGGTGTTTATTCCAATGCTTCAACTCTTTAACTAAATCATCTCTTTTTTTTTTTTTTGCAAAATTGGAAAGCCCTAGACCCATTAATACCAAAATCCCATGTTCTCTTATCAACATCAATTACACAGGCGTCACACGGCTTCAAACCTAAATGGTTTGTGCCTATTAGATACATGTGAGTAAGTATCAAGGATCAAAGGGGAATGGTCCGACACCATAAATGGCATATTTGAAAGTCTACTTGATGCAAATTCACATTGCCAATCAACATTGGTAAAAACCCAGTCGATTCTCTTTCTGGTTGTGCTATTCTTCCACGCGTATTTACAATAATCAATCATTTTGTTAAAATCTCTGGTGTGGTGAGGGAGAACTTTCCTCCCACCTTTTTTGTTATTGCCACTTCTAAGAGCATTGAAGTCTACCATAATACAGCAGGCCCCATTTGTATTGTTTACAATTTCTTTAATCCATTCCCACACAACCGATTATTCAGATTTACAAGGAGGGGTGTAAACAAATGTATTAAACCATGACTTCTTTGTGCTTAAATCAGTGATTACAGAGTGAATAAGACGACCGTTTGAGAAAATAATATTAATATTATAAAAAATTGAGTCCCATAAGACCCAAATACCACTAGCAAAGCCAATGGAGTTGACAATATGGCATTTATCATATTTAAAAGAAGCAGTAATTCTTTTAGCTCTAATTGGACAAACTCTAGTTTCCATTAAAACACAAATACAAGTCTTAAACGATCTACTAATCTCTTCAACTTGCCACCAAAGATGGAACCCTCCAGCTCCTCTAACATTCCAAATCAAGATCTTCATTTGACACCAATGGGTTCCATTGGGCCCTATTCGTCCTCATTAGGATTAAAATCATTATCCTCATTAATGGTCAACAGTTTGTTTGTTTCATTAACAAATTGGTCTTCCCAACGTTCATTCCCTTCCTGGCCGTTCCATTCCTCTTCCATGGCTTCCTCATCATCACCTCCCTCATCTCCTTCATTCATGTCCATACCACCCTCGCCTTCTGAAGAAGTTGGAACATTCTTACCTTTACCAACAAGGGAGGAGATAATATTCTCATTATCATTGAATGATTATCATCTCTTTCTTGCTCCTACATTGGTAGAGAGCTATTAGCTTGATGCTCCATTGAAATATTCTTACACCTTTTTAACCCACAACTAGGGCTGTTCACGGGTCGGGTTGGGTCAGTTTACTGAGATTTTTCCAACCAATCCGACCTGGTCGGGTTACCTAAAATTGAAACCAAAATCGACCCTGTGTTAAGCAAAACCGATCTGGTCGGTTTGAATCGGGTTGGGTCGGTTTGGGTCAGTTTCGGCTCTAAGTTCAACCATGCTTGAGAGTCAAATTGTATTAGAGATTGTGCTTGAGTTGAGGGGCCAAGGGGGGCAGACCAAGTTAGAATACAAGTTATCAAGAAAATAGAAAGTCAAACTGTATTAGAGAAAGAAGACTGAAATTTGTATATTTCAATAAACCTTCTAATCTAAGTAAAAAAGGACACCTAATTATAATTGTAATCGGTTGCCTATTTGGTGTAAAATACCATAGAAACTAGGATCCTTTGATTATTTTCTTTAAACTTTTCCAAAAAAATTCCTTGTCTAGTTGTCTTACAATACTTGCCATTAATGTCATTCCTAACTAGAAGACTAGAAATTAAGTTAGGTTGTAATTATGATAGAGACAACTTAGTTAAGTAGGAACTAAGTAGGTTGTAACTACTAACTATGAACTAACTACTAACTACTAAGTCGGTTCGGTTCGGGTCGGTTTCGGTTTTTGCACATGAAAATCGAAACCAACCCGAACCATCGGTTTATAATTTTTTACAACCCGAAACCGACCGATATTGAAGAAAACCCGGCCGACTCGGGTTGGGTCGGTTCGGGTTGGTCGGTTTGGTCAGGTTGGGTCTTCTTATGAACAGCCCTACCCACAACCATTTCTGTTGGGTCTCACAATTTGGGAGGATTGTAGCATGAACTGGATTAATGAACCGGATAAGGTACTATCCTTTATCCCTCTCCTATCTTTAAGTTTTAACTCGAACCCAGTTGGTAGTCTTCATGTGGCCTTGAGATGGCTGAGATCTCTCCATCTGGAATGGAGGTCGTTTTTTGTCAACTTCGGAGCCTCCAAATTTTTTCTTCTTGTTAACCACTGTTCCACCATCATCAATGTCATTTGATTTGGATTTGCATTGATAGTACTTGTGACCTCTCCACCCACACATGGTACAAAGGTCATGAACATTCTCATAGAAGATGCATAAGGTGTCTCCACCCACACATTATTTCTTATTAGGGGTCATGTCAAAAATCTTTTTATTTCATTTCATTTTAGAATGCATATGGTTGTAAAAAGATATCAGGTGGTCATATCCATATGTATTTGCATATTGATAATTTTATATCAAATGTAATGGGCCTCCCATGAAACTTGATGATAATACTATACATCATTCTATAAAATGATGCAGTTGTGTCTCATGCAATTTTTGCATCTTTTAAATCTTAAGTTTTGCAATAATATTTGACATATTTTCTTTTATGTATGTTTGTACATAAACTGATGAAATAATTGGCAATTTCAAATTAATTTCTATTCTTTTATAGTCTTTAGTTGTAATTTAAAAGCATAATACTCACAAATGCTCATTTTGACATGTTTCATTATACATACATTCTAAAGATTAGTTAATAGTAAATCCACTTTAAATCCATTTTATGCATATAAAAACAAAAGTGGATGTTGCATACTATAAAACTTAGATTTAATTCATTTATTTTCTTTATACCAACACCTCTTTTTTTTCAATAATCACATCTTAATTATACAATTTTTATAATTTTATCACCAATTTTCCTTGGGTAAATTTTTGGGACATTTTCTAGGTAACTCTTTCCCTTCTAGATGGCTAAATCAGTTTCCCATGGAGAGGGAAGTTGGCCAAATTGTTGTGGAACTAAAATGCTCCTATTAACACATAAAAATTGGGGCTCTTTTGAGGAATTGTTTCACTTACTCAATTAGTATTTCATGACAAAATAACAGTGTAAATTCATTTACCTAAATAAATACGTTCTTAGCAAAAGAACAAGGCCTTCATAAGTAGTTTGGATCTCCTGCCAATAAAATATGTTCCAACACCTTTCTAGTATGATCTACACTACACATCTCATACATGGTGTGATGATGGAACATGATCCCACTCTCATGGTGAGATGTGTGGTGTCAAATCATGTTGGAAGGGTGTCGAAGCGTATTTTCTTGATAGCAGTTGTAATGTCTCGTGGTAGTGATGTGGGAATAACTTGTAGGTAGCATATATATCCAACCCCAACAAAACACGTTTCAACACCCTACCAACATGATCATAAACTGTACATTTTGGGTGGGGATTTGCTACCAAGAAAACACTACCAACCTTGTCCCAACAAGCCACTATAGCCTCACAATGGGAGCATCTCCCTTGTTTCTATGGGGAGATGTTCCCGATGTATAACTGCAATGGCTGGTTGGGTTGTTGTTGGCACCATTTATTGGTAACATATTAGAAACCATCAAACCGTGCATTTCATACATGGTAGGTTTGGACATGATCAGACACCACACATCTCATACATGGTGCTTATCATTCATGAGGAGATGTTCCCAATATATGGTTGTAAGCCTGTAATGGCTGGTTGGGATGTTGTTGGCACAATGTGTTGGTAGCTGATCGAAAACTATACATTTTATACATGGTGGGTCTAGGGCTGCCAATTGGTCGGGTCTGACCTAATGGACTCGATGGAACTAAACCATTTCTTGATTATTATCAATTTGGAACTGGTTCTACCTATTCCTAAACCGATTCAGACTTGACTGTCCCAAAAATCGATCGACTCAGTTATGGGTCTAAGGGTTTGGTTTGGTTCTGATTCCTTATTTTTTGTTGGGTCAGTTTTGGTTGTACCTTGTCCCAACTTACACCCCACATGTTGACAGCCCTAAGTGGGTCCGAACATGATAAGTAAGACACTGAACATCTCTTCATCGGGTTCGACTATGATATTAGAAAGATATAATATCTAAAAAATTTTTGACCAATCAACTCGTATTATAAGCATGGTAGCCAATCAAGGGTTATTTATCAAAATTCATGGGTGGGTTTTGATTGATCAAAACTCTTCTCATACCATGTCTTTCTCGCATTATAGGTTTTCCCCTCTTCATCTCATATAGAGGTGTCAATTGGACTGGATTTGGTCCAACTCAATCCAGTCCAATGTGACTCCACTTACAAATGGACTGAACCCAATTTAGTCCAAATCCAATACAAACCAAATCCAATCCAATCCATTAAAATGTAAATAGACTAGATTGGATCCAATCCAAACTGAATGAAATATAAAAAAACACAACATATAAAAAATTACAAAAAATATATTAAAATGAAGAAGATAAAAAAATTACAAAAAATATATACCCTTTTGGCATTGAAAAAGCACGTTTGTAAAAGTGCTTTTATAAAAGTACTTTGATAAAAGTACTTCATAAAAGTGTTTTCATAAAGTACTTTTATAAAAATATTTTTGTAGAAGTGCTTTTATAAAAGTACTTTCACATAAGTGCTTTTGTAAAGTACTTTTATAAAAGTGCTTTTATAAGGTACTTTCATAGAAGTGCTTTTATAAGTATTTTCGTAAAAGTTTTGTAAAAATGCTTTCGTAAAAGATTTTATAAAAGTACTTTTATAAAAGTTCTTTCATAAAAGTGCTTTTATAAAAGTACTTCCATAAAAGTGTTTTCGTAAGTGTTTTTATAAAAATATTTTCATAAAAGTGCTTTAGTAAAAGTACTTTTATAAAAGTACTTTCGTAAAAGTGCTTTTATAAAAGTACTTCCGTAAAAGTGCTTTTGTAAAAGTGATTTCACAAAAGTACTTTCATGTAAAAGTGCTTTTATAAAATTGTTTCTGTAAAAGTGCTTTCATAAAAGTACTTTTGTAAAAGTGCTTTCGTAAAAGTATTTTTGTAAAAGTTCTTTTGTAAAAGTATTTTTGTAAAAGTTCTTTTGTAAAAGTATTTTTGTAAAAGTACTTTTCATAAAATTACTTTTATAAAAGTAATTCTGTAAAAGTGTTTTCGTAAAAGTGCTTTCATAAAAGTACTTCTAATAAAAGCGATTTTATGCCTGCTTCAATTTTGATTAGTTTCAAATTGGACAAGGGTTTGGCCTCATGATCGGATTATTGGAAATTTGGTTTAGGTCCAATTTAGACCAATAAGAATATGGACCAATTTATTTTGGATTGGCCCAATCCAATAATTATAATGGACTGTCCAAATCCAATTTGATAAGGTTTGGATCAAATTGGACCCAATCCAAAACCGGTTGATTGACACCCCTAATTTCATACACGATGGGTCCCAATCTAATGGGTGAGAACTAGACCTGTTCATGAGCCAGGGAGCTCGACGACCCGGCCCGGTCCCCGTATGGGCTTGGACATGTTTTTTAGCCCGCAGGCTTGACCTCGGGCCTAAAAGCCCGACTCGATTATTTTTCAGGCCGGGTTCGGGATTTGTCAAAAAAGCTTGGCTTGAGCCGGCCCAGCCCGACTTTTTCCATAATATAAAATATATAATCTTTTTTTATAATTTCTAAACCCCAACCTAACTAACCCTTTCCCTCTTTTCAGTTTTCGTTGATCTCACTTCTCACTCTCTAGCTTAACCAATGATAGCTAGCAAGTAGGAACCATCGACGCCACCAAATAACCAGCGATCTTCGGCAAGTTGGCGTTGACCGTCGAGTATAGGCTAGCAGTGGCAGGCGGCAACCGTTTTTTGACATTACCTTCTCCAGTGAACTCAAGTAATAGCAAGCTAGCAAAGCGGCGAGTTGGGGATTGGCGACGAACATTCTCCAACGAGGCGGCAATGGACTAGGCTAGCAGCAGCAACCTGCGAGCGACTAGGTCCTCTCTTTTTCTCCCTCTGTTTCTTGTTATCAAGTCAGTTCTGGGACTTGAGCCCGGGCTTCAAGCTTTTTATGAGGACTGGGCTCAGGCCCAAGTTATAGGCCTGATGGTCCTGCCGAACTCGGAGTCGGGCCTAAAAAAAATAATGAAGGATGAAAGCCCGGCCCATAAACTGGTCTAGTGAGAACAAAACTACAAGCGTATGAAAAATTAGAGAATCAACGGGACACTCCGCTCGTCGGACGTCAGTCACAAACTCAAAACTGTGAAAGAAAGTGTATGAAAAAGTGCAGGAGATCCGGACAGAGCTTGGCTACGGTTGTAAAATTCAAAAATTCGAAATGTAGAAAGTAGAATAAAAAGTGCAGGCGCATTATAGCAATTTAATCAAAGTGGAGTGGAAGTTCTTATAAAAGGAGTTGGCGTTTGAACTTTTGAAGAAGTTGAAGATTTTGGAAATCCAACGCAGAAAAACAGAAACTGAAAAAAATAAACCCCGCCATGGCCATGGGCTCTTCATCCTCCTCCACCGACCCCCACAATCACCCTCCCTACGTAAACCCATCCTCGCGAGATTCTTCTTCTTCCAGACCATTAACCACTTCACACCCTCCTTCCTCCCCATCCCCCATATACACAGCCCAACCCATTCCCGTCATCGCCGGTAAAACTTCAAACCCCAACCCTCCCGCTCAGATGGCTAAGATCCAGGATCCTTCGGTCCCTCCTCCCCAGGGAATCCTCTACCCAGTTGCCTCCTCCGGCCGAGGTTTTATTCCCAAATCCTTTCGACCCCAACCAGTCGACCAGCTGGTCACCGTCGCCAATCCCGGTGGCTTCCCTCCTCGATCCGTCGTCGCGTTCGCCAACCAGGTCCGGCCTTTTTCCTTCCCTCCCGGCGACCCCCAAGTTCAGGCGGTTCACCTGATGAGACCGCCTCACATGCAGCCGCCCCATCTTGGACCCAGACACATAGGGGCCACTGTTTCAGGCCCTCCTATCAAGAGCATTCCCCTCGTCGTCCATCCAAAGGTTCGATCCTGTCTGCTTTTTGAAGATTATTGATTTGGGTTGGATGTTTCAGTTCTCCTTTTTTTTTTAATTTTTTTATTTCATTTATTTTATGCGGTTTCTAATAACATGGGTTTATGTGCTTTTGAATTTTTTGTTCGTTTTTAGTTTTTTTATCAGGTTCTTTAATTGGAATTGTGTGTTAAAATGAGACAATTTGAAGGTTGTTAGTTCATCTGATATGAACTAGTAACAAAGAAGCATGCCGGTGAATAGGATAGAAAGAAAACACCAACTTTCTTAATCCTGAAAAGTGGGAAAGTGATGGTTTCAATCTCACAACATCTAGAAGCATGTTAAAGTGGTTAAATTCTGTCAATTTTCTCATTTTTCTGTTGGGATGAACTGTGTACTTTGCATCCGAGAAAAGTCAATTAGGCTCCACTACTCTATAGCATCAAGGAATCATGGAATTATGTATATGTAAATATGATTGGATGCTTGGCACTGAAATATGTTTAATTAGGAATTTAGGATCTAAAATCATCTACTTACAGATGATCATCAGAAGATTCAGAACCTCTAACATTAAGTTACAGGTTTGGCCCTACCATAATGGGGAATAGATCATTCCTCACTTCTTCAGGTAGTATTATGGAAACAGGCATTGCCCACAAAGAAATGAAATGTAGATCACCTTATGGGTGGTGTCAAAGATACATGAAACCCCAGGATTGGGGAAAGACGCAAGTAAAACCTTACATAAAGGCTAGACAATATGAAAACCAAAAAATGGTTAGATTTGTTGACTGGCAAAAACTACCCTGAGATGGATGGATCCCCCGTAGAACTAACTCTTCTCCACTCCGTAACCTGCAAGGCCACCTATCAGATTGATCTTGGATTCATCTGAATGAAGTGTTCCCATTTGATGCCAAAGATCTAGCCTCTCAGATATGATGACACAGAATTCATAGGCCCTCTGACTCTTGCATCCTTCCATTAACAGCCTATGAATACCCCTTTATCTCTCCTCTATCAAACCCCAAAAGAGGGAAACAATCTAAGACCCTATAGAAGGGCCAATCTCAGCTCAGAAATAGTTTCCTGAGCCTACTGGATACAAAACACTGGTAGCCCACTATATCCTCTAACTGGCTCTACCAATTCACTGTCCCAGGTTCCCAATAGAGTAACCGGCATAGTTGAACTTGACTTCTCCCATATCGTGAGGTTGTGAACTCTCAGCAACAATCCTTGTGTCTACTGAAGAACTAGCTACTTTTCTCCATTCTCTAACCACATCATCAATCTATGTATCTTTAAGTATTAACTCCCTAGTTTGTATTCTATGTACCGTCCTGATAGGAATTACTCTCTTAAAACTTTATTGTGGATTATCACTTATGACAGACAGGAGATCTTAGCTGAAAAAGGATCTCACAATTACTTATTCATGGGTCAAAAGATTGGAAAATTCTTGCTGATACATTAACTAAACAAGGGGTAAAGGGAGGTGGGGATATTTGTAAGACAGTAACTTGTATCATTAAAAGAGGAAGGGATCAGGAAGTTTATGCTAGCTTATACCATGGGGTGCTTAACACTTTGTGCATAACAATTCTTTTACTTATTGTCAATAAAATTTAACTGTTACCCATAAAAAAAGCAGATGGGAGATCTCAGGAATATGAAATTGCAAATCCTTATCACAATCTAAGGGTCCTTTGTTAAATGGTTGAAGTAAAATACCTATTGCTTTGTCTGTACTGAATAAAATAATTTAATAGTAAAATATTCAAAGGTATAGTAATCATCTGAACTTCAGTTTTAGCCATTAAGGAGCTCACAGCCTCCTTAATAACTTATTCACTAAAAGATAAAGCAATAAACTATTGATTCAGGGTTCACCCATTTAAGCTGTTATCTAATAGCCGCTAATCCTTATTTAATAATGGACGAGACAAAATCACACATCTTCTTGGATTAGTGCCTCCTCTATTTCCGACATGAAAGGAAATTTGCATTAATATCACAAAAGCATCTCCATTGGGAGTGATCATGCCTGTTGGAAAAAAATAATGATCTGAATGAATTTATCTTGTCTCCCCTTCTATTATTTTCACCACATGTCAAATAAGTGCAGTTCACTGAATTTAATTTCTCATGTAGAGCTTTTAGTGGCATTAGTACATGATTAAAGTTCATACTTATAAAAAAAAACATGATTAAAGTTCATCTTTAAATAGTTGATTAAAGTTGGTGATCTAGCAATAGCTAGATGAAATGCTGAACCTGACCGAGAAACTAGATACCCTGTTTGGACAGAGCAGCTGATTCATAGGAAGGGGCTCTTTCATGGCAAGTCAAGTCAAGTCAAGTCAAGTACTCAACTAAGCCTTGTCCCAACTATATGTTGGTGGTTACATGAATCCTGTTCCACCATTCCACTTTTTTAGTGTTATATCTATTGTCAAGTTATAGGCCTTCAAATCATATCTTGCTACTTGAACCCGTGTCCTTTTGTCCTGCCCCTAGCTCTTCTAGACCCTTCAACTTGCAACAAATTACTTTCTTCCATTGGTGCTGTAGATGGTCTTCAGTCTTCTCTCCACATGACCAAACCATTTTAGTTTACCTTCTCTTATTTAATCACCGGACTACTTCTAGGTTCCTACTTACTACAAAATGTTCTTTTTTGATCCTAGACTTCCTAGTTGTACGGTTTCTTGCTTTTAGGTAAGAAAGGAAGAAGCTCCAAATGTTGCTTGACATTGTATTTTGGAGAAAGAAATGCTTACCATTGTCTTCATTGTTCAAAAACCTACTCCATGTATTTCCCATTGGAGTACCCCACTTCGTTCATTGATCAACTGGTAGATTTCTGCCAAGAGCAACTGAATAAAGTCTTTATACTGGGAAGAACTAGATTCTGTCAGTTCTTTCTAGCATGAAATGAAACAGCCAGAGCTCCATCCAAGATATTGTAGAAAGAAATATCCAAGGAAAAAGCCTTTAGAGCTTTCTTCAACTGGACTGATGAAATCTCCCTTTCTTAATGAATCAATTGCATTCTCAGTGTCCACTAGAGTTTTTAGCAGAACAAAGCATTCATCAATGCCTTTTTCCCTACAAAGCACATCCATTGGTAGGGGGTTCTGTAACTTTCAGATTTGGTAGTGGGTTTTGTGGGATGAAGGACAATGATGCCTGGATGTGGGCACAGACATAGACAGAGATGCGTTAAATGGGGATACAACTCTCATTTCCTAATATTATGGGCACAGATACGGATGCAGGTATCCCATTTCATATGCTTATATCATGTTTTGTAGCTAGTTTTTAAGCTAAATGTCATTTCTCATGATCACCTTCAGACATTTACTTTCATTTTTAAATAATTACTTCTCAATGCTTATGTCTTGCAAAATTTAATTAAGTTTCTACATGTGCAAATATTTTTATAGTATAATTTGTTAGAAGACATCACTTCACATATTTGAAAAGCTTAATGTTATAAAGTACTTCTAGAAGTATCTTTGCAGCATTTGGTATTTTATCTGGGTATCATAGGTTAAAAAAGTATGTGATCACAAATTTATCTTTTCAAAATTCTAAAAGCTCTCTAGAAAAATACTTTAAACTTTTCTAAGATGATTTACCCTGTTAGTGAGACACAAACAAATTAGAAAACAACTTCTAGAACACTCAAATAGATCAATGACCTATAAACTATGAAATTACCACTGGTGTTGGAATTTGAAAATTCTGATTTCTTCTTTTATGGTTTCTTTCCCTTTTTTCACATCTGCATAACCAGATCATACATTCCCTACCGATTGTCACAAAACTTAACATGCTTCCTATTGCCTATGTGAACTATGGCTCTTGATAATGCCTTTCTCCTTTGGGCTATTTGTTTTCCATCACCATTATCATCTCTTTATGTCACTATTGTATCTCCAATTACTTTCTATAGTTTGCTTTTAGAGTGCATTTAATTGGTTTTTGTGTTGCCTTTTCTTTTAGGCTGCTCAATTCCCATCTTCAACATCTGATTTTAATGGCTATAAAGAGTTAAGGTAATTTTATCTAAATCTCATCTTTAACTTACCTGATTGTATGTGAGTAGTAATTTTTTCCTGTTTGCAGGGATAGAAGTAGAGATGATACAGTTGTGACAATTCATGATCGAAAAGTAAGTAAAATATTTTATTATTCTTGTATTTGTTTGACTGTGGATATGTTTTATGCATGCGATTACAATGTACATGTAATAAGCTTTGATATCTTAAAAAATGCCTTATTATTCTTAAAATGTCTATCTATTTATTGTATTATTTACAATTACTTGGGGTCAACTGCAAGTCTGAGACATTTTTAATATTGTTAAGTAGAATTTGCAAGTGATTTTATCATGGCAACTTTATTCTCATGCTTTTATCTGTAATTGTTGACATCTTGCTGCCCAGAAGATTGTGAGTGACCTCAGACAGCCTTATATTGCCACGGGGGGGGGGGGGGGGTATGCCCATTTGTGCAAAATTTGTTTATTACCAATTTTCAATATTATCAGATCATCAGCGTCATCATTCATGCCTGATCCCAACTAATATTAACAGCTGGAACATAAAATTATAAATAACTTAAAGAGTGAAGAGCTGTTTTGTAATGGCTGAAGTGGCTGAACTGAATGACTAATTGTTTCTTTTAGTGGGTAAAATAATCAAATAAATTAAATATTTGAGGGTATAGTAATCAACCCAACTTCAGCTTCAGTCATTAAGGCGAACCTACTTAATAACTTATAAATCATTCATCATTCAAGTTGACCACTTCATCTGTTTTATCAAACGCCCCTTGAGTTACACTAATGTGGTTTCATATGTCCAAGTTCTACTAAAAATTCTATGTTTTTAATGATTTTTTTCAGTATATACTATAGAGTTACTTTTTTGATAGATAACAACAGATATGTTTGTTGTAATGAGTGGTAAAGTTGTGGGCCTGTTGTGTCTTTATGTCATTAGTTATGTTGCAGTATTGGGTCTAAAGTTAATATGCCTGATTTAGTTATTTTTATTTGTGCTTATATGGCCCTCACTAATAAAAATTACACATTAGGGCTTGCTGAGTACAGTCTTTCCGCCCATGACTCTTCTTTCTTTTCTGTTTTCTCTCTTCTTTGCCCTAATCACTATTGCAGGTCAGCAAGCATGGTATCAGAGCTGTCAGCTGTGGCGACCTGATTTCTGTTCGCCCTAGTTCTTCTTCTTCTCCTTTCTTCTATCTTCTTCCTTTTCTTTTTTAGTTACTGATTAAGGAACCCTAGTTCTGATCGGTTCACACAAGAGTACCTGTATCTAGGGTTTCTCTTTGGGTGTAGGGACCAAAGGGGAGAGTTTTAGCCCAGTTGATGCCCTACTAGTTCTCTGTAACAGTCAGTAGCCATTTCACTACTAGAGAGATCTGTTTAGACCAGATCTAGAAGGAAGACTTAATGGTCCTAGATTTGACCTGATACAAGATTTCTGGTGATCACAGTGGGATACCTTATCACCTGCTAGGTTGTATGCCTTTTTTATATTAATGAAATTTTATTTTTACCATAAAAAATCAGTGGGATGTTTTTCCTCAAGTGTCTGGAAGGTACAAGTGAGTTGAGGACTGTGTTACAGCTGGAGACTTGTTGCTGGATCCTTCTTTCTTGCTTCGAACTTCAGTTACAACTGAGTACAGGTTGCTTTTTGGTGTTACGGAAACAATAGATAAGCTGGTAGAGGGAAAATAATGTCATCAGTCTTGGGTGAAGTATCCTCTAGAGATTACCAACCTGTTGGGAGGACTCCTAACTTTGACAATCCCAATCTGCGTAGCCTACAGATAATCAGTGTGTTACTGTGTTACTAGATGAGTATAATTTCAATGAATGGGCAGTTTTAGCCAAATTGTTCATTACCTTTCATGATCTTATGGGGTATATTAATGGGAAAAAAAGGAACCTAAGGAAGAAGATGCTGAGTATTCAAGTATTCAACCTGGTGTAAGCAAAATGCAACTGTCATGCCTTGGATACTTGCTTCAATGACTCCAAGGGTTGCAATGACTGTCCAACACTTTCCTACAGCCTTTGAGATTTGGGAAAAAGTCTCTAAGACTTGCGGGCAATGGAAGAACAATGCTAGAATCTACAGATTGATCCAAGATATTGCTTCCCTAAAGCAAGGAGACATGTTGGTGGCTACATGCTTTGCTACTATGGAGGGATTGTGGGAGGAATTAGATCATCATCTAATAATTGACTGGGAAAACACGAAGGACAAGGAGAAACATGACAAATAGATTGAGGAAGGTAGGGCATTTAAGTTCCTAGTTGGGATGGACCCTATATATGAAGGTATAAGGCCACAAATATTGGGGACGGATGAACTTTTAGATTTACAACATGTTTATTACCTCATAAGGAATGGAGAGGTAAGAAGAAGGAGATGCAAGTTGATACACAAGTGTAGCAGCCTGTTGAGCATTCTGCTTTAATTTCTTCTGGCCAAAAGAGGGAAAGAGTATTGATAAGAAGAACCATAAATGTACACATTGTGGAGGTGAGAGACACACCAAGGAGATATGTCGGATTCTTTATGTCCATTTGAAATCAGTTGCATTAAGGAAGGATAAGAAGCCTCAGAAGGGTCATACATCGAGTGGAAATGTGGCAATGGATAGCAGTGTAGAGATTCAAAAGAATACATCTTTAGTTGCTCCTTTTGTGATGGGACAAACAACTAATTCTTCTGCCTTAGGTTTCTTTTCTTTTTTGGATTTTACAGTTGATGAGGTAGAAATCCTTAGTCAAGCCATGGCTCGGTTGAGGAACAACCCCCTTGCATCCTCTTCCCTTTCTAAAATAGGTATTGTCTTTGCTCATAGTGTCTTAGTCTTTTACATTCTGGCTCTTGGATTATTGATTCAGGAGCCACTGACCATATGGAACATATGCCCTCTTTGTTTGCATCCTATCATTTGTTGTTTGGCCAAGATAAGGTGAGAGTAACTGATGGTTCCCTTTCCACTATTTATGGGAAGGTGGAGGTAAACCTCAGTAAGGATCTCTCCCTTAATTTTGTTCATGTTCTTAACTTTGCTTCAAATGTGGTGTCTGTCTCTAAGATTACTAAGAATTTGAATTGCAGTATAACTTTCTTTCCTACTCATTATGTTTTTTAGGACAGATTGACAAGGAGAAGATTGGGAGCGGTCATGTGTTTTTTTTTGAAAGGTAAGATAAGGCTTTATTAAAATCGTCAAACAAATAGTACAACAACTCCCTAACCACACTGAGATTGGCCAGGAAAGCTGAACAGCTTACAGACTCCAAATGGAATGGGATCTTAACAACTCGGTTACATTCAGATTTTTGAAATCAGCCTTCACAGAGACTCAAGAAATCAATTTGCAAACCACAGAGTGTATAAGGTCCTTTGAGTTCTTCACTTTGTTATAGAAGATTCTATTGTTTCTTTCAGTCCAGGTAGACCAAAGAACAGCGGCAGGGACAGATTTCCACACAAGCTTTCCTTTTCTTCTTTAGACCTTGATCATTTCAGCAGCACAACAACTCACCACATCTTGCTTAACAAACTCCTAGCATCTAGTGTAGAAGAGACTGGTCAGCCCATCAGGTCCCAGAGATTTCTCACTCTCCAACATGCAAATTGCAGCCTTAATTTCCTCCTCTGTGAAGGGTCTCTCAAGCCACTGCTTTTGGGCATCACTTAAATGTTTGAAGGGAAGATTTGATGGAAGAGGTCTTCTAGACCAGTTTTCTTTATAAAACCTCCTGTAGAAACTTGTAGTAATCTGTTTAATTTCAGTGATCGAATCTCCCAATTTTCCATCACATTCCAGCTTACTTATTGTAGAAGACCTGTACCGAGCATTTGCCATTTTATGAAAAAAATGAGTATTCCTGTCCCCTGACTGCAGCCATGTAATTTTAGTTCTCTGCCTCCATTTAATTTCATCTTTCACTACCAGTTTATCATAAATCAACTTTGCTTGACTTCTTTTCTACCTAAGGGCCTCCGTAAGTGGCCCTACTTCTTCAGCCCTGTCAATCTCTTCTATTGTATTGAGGCAATCTCTTTTTTCAGTTCTCAAGGTTAAACTGTTATCCACCTCTCAAATCTTGGCCCTTTCCTTGACTGTTGCCAATTTCCTTGCAAGAACAAAGGAGCTAGTAACATCCATATGCACATCACACCAAACAGATTTCAACATAGGGATGAAACCTTCATCTTGAAACCATGCATTTTCAAGCTTGTAGGGTCTCTTGGCTTTCTCTCTACCACCACAGACCAATTGATTGTGGTGGTCGAGCTTGAAGGGAGCGGCCATGAGTTTGGAGGCTTTTACTATTTTGATGAAGACATAATTTATCCATGCTTTCATCTCCTTTCACTGGTTGTGATAACGAGGAGTTATAGTTAGGTTACATTTGTGGCATGCTAGGTTAGGTCATATGTCTTTGTCTTTGATGAAAGAATTGTTTCCTGAGTTGTTTGTTTGTTTCAAGTCAGAGTTTTGTTTGTGAAGTCTGTCAAATGTCAAAGCAATGTAGAAACATTTATCTAATCTCAAGTAATGAAATTCATGCTCCTTTTGATTTGGTAAATTTTGATGTTTGGGGCCCCCACCCCTTGTTTCTATTGATGGCTTTTGATATTTTATCAGCTTCATAGATCACTGTTTCAGATGCACGTGGATCTACTTGTTAAAAGGCCGTAATGAAGTACCATGAATAATTGTGATATTCTACAAAATGATTGAGACACAGTTTGGGCAAAAAGATTAAGCAGTTTTTCTTAGATAATGCTATTGAGTATTTTGAAAGCTCCTTGAGTGTGTTTATGGAGGAAGAAGGTGTTTTGCACCAATCATCTTGTGCTAGCACTCCCCAATAATTATTTTTGTAAGTAGTTGAGTGCAAGAACAAACACTTAATTAGAGATGGCTTCAGCCTTACTTTTTCAGCACAAGATACCCAAGAATTATTGATCACAAGCAATTCTAACAACCTCATATTTGATAAATTGGATGCCATCTATGGTGTTAGGCATAGTTGTCAAGGCGTCGCCTAGGCACCCTTGGCTGGGCGCCTCGCCCAAATGTCTTGACTTTTAGCAACTAGGCACCCTTCTAGGCGACTAGGCGCCCGCCTAGGCGACAAAAATGACAAGGTAGGCGCCTTTTATAATGTCATTTATATTGATGTATCTTATTAATGTATGTGTTACTACATTTTATTATTTGCTATATATATCAATTATACTTTATTTTAATGTTTTACTATTGAAATTTAAAAGATCAAAGGGTTTTGAGGAGAGAAAAAGAAAAGGAAAGAAAGAAAAGAAAGAGGAAAGAAAGAATAGAATAATAAAGTTCTTTTTTTCTATTCTCTCTCTAATTAAATAAAACAGAAACTCCATCCTTGTTTTTTTTTCTATTTTACTTTCTATCTTGAATATTTATCATATAAAGTTAATAACCTTCTTTAGCTGCTAATTAATATGGATTTGCTCTATTAAATACTTATTATAGTAGTATTTTTTTTTGAAAATAATGAAATTAATACATGTAAAAGATTTTTATCTTTTAGATGTGATGATTTGCCACATTTTTAGAGGAAATTTAATGTTCTTAATAAAGAGAATTGCTATTTTTTCAATTAACATACATGCTGAATGGTATATAAAACTACGAAACTAGCCAAAAGTCAGTTTTTTATATTATAAAACTTTTCTCGCCTAGGCGACTAGGCGCCCCAATGTCACCCAGAATCGCCTAGATGCCTTGAAAACTATGGTGTTAGGCTTGAGAACTCCCTATTCTATTCTTTGTCCTACTCAGGATGAATTTCCCCTTCCTCCTAGAATTTTTGGTTGTATCTGTTTCGTTCATGTTAAGAATCTTAGGGTTATTTGTGGTGTCTTTCTAGGATATTTTCCTACATAGAAGTGCTATAAGTGTTAAGATCTTGCTACTAAGAAAAAGTTTGTCACCAAGGATGTAGTCTTCTTTGAGTCTCAATCCTTCCAATCTCTCAAGAATCCTCTTCAAGGGGAGACTAGTAGGGTGTAAGAGGTTTGTTCCTCTCATCCCTTTGTGCCGTTCTTTGCTTCTAGTCTTCCATCTTCTTCTCTTGATCCTCTTAGTTCTAGTTGTCCAAGTGAATCTGATGAGACTTTGGTTGACTTTACTACTATTCTGGATGTTGTTCCGGATGCAAGAGTTGGGGCTGATGTTGGTGATATTGATCTTGAACAACAGAAAGAGCTGAGGACCTTCTACAAGAAGAGAAAGGGGGAACCTTCAGCTTGTGACAACAACCTAGCGGATTCTGATCAACTGTAACAGTGGATCCAAGTAAACGTATTTCTGATTTGGACCTTCCCATTGCTCTTTGTAAACTTGTCCGTTCTTGCACTACTTGACACCCCATTGCTAAATATGTTTCTTATTCTTGTTTATCTCCTCATTATTACTCCTTTGTGTTTGTTCTTTCTTTTGTCCATGTTCTCACCAAGTTCTGTATCCTATCCCAAATGGGGAGAGACAATGAATGAAGAAATGAGGGCCTTGGTGAAGGGCAAGACTTGGGAATTAGTGGATCTACCAAAAGGAAAGAATATTGTGGGTGTTCATTGTGAAACATAAAGCAAATGGCTCAATAGAAAGGTATAAGGCCAGGCTAGTGGCAAAAGGGATTACACAAAAAGAGGGCATTAATACTTATCAAGAAAAAAAAAGAAAGAGGACATTAACTACAAGGAGACATTTTCACTGTTGCTAAGCTCTTAACACCATCTTGAGCAACAAATTTCTCATGGGAACTGCACCAATTAGATGTGAAGAATGCATTTTTGAATGGAGATTTACATGAGAAAGTGTTTATGAATCCCCCACCTAGCTATGATTTTCAAGGGAAGGTGTGCAGACTAAGAAAAGCCTTGTAGGGACTGAAGCAACTTCCTTGTGCTTGGTTTCAGAGGCTTTGTGGAGCCATAAAGAATGTTGGTTATATTCAGAGGGGTTGTCCATACTTTGTTCATAAGGTGGATGATATGATCACAACACTTATGGTATATGTGGATGATATGGTGATCACAAGGAATGATCTAGAAGAGATAAAAAGACTAAAGAAGTTCTTGGCATTTGAGTTTGAGATTAAGGAACTGGGCAACTTGAGGTACTTCCTTGGGATTGAAGTTACAAGGTCACATGAGGAAATATACATATGATAGAGTAGACAGGTATGGTGGGGTGTAGACCAGTAGATACACCTAGAGCAGAATCATGTGTGACAAGAGCAAGTTTCTAAATATCGATACAGGCCAATATGCTGGTAGGGCGTATTGGCCTGTATCGGTGCTTTTTTATATTTTATTTATTTTTTTTCAAAACCAGTTCAGAGGGGTTGGTTTAAGTCCCGGCTACCCTCTAAACCATGGCCTGACCTTATACAACCCCTGTAGGGGCATATCGGGAAGGCCTCGATACAATACATATCGGCCGATACGATATTTTGAACCTTGGACAGGAGTTTGTTGGTGAGGACTATACAAACAAGGAAAGGTACAAAAGTTGGTGGGAAAATTGATCTACCTGTCCCTTACCCAAGTAGACATTGCCTATGTTGTGCATGTGGTAAGTCAATTTATGCATGCTCCCAAGATTCCCCATAGGCTGTTGAGAGGATCCTTAGGTATCTGAAACTTGTACAGGGAAAGGAATCTTATTCAAGAAGAACAATAAATTTGAGATAGAAGCCTATATTGATGCTGATTGGATAAGGTCTATTGGAGATAGAAAGTCTATGTCAGGATATTGTACATTTGTTGGGGGAAACTTGGTCACTTGGAGGAGTAAAAGGAAAATGCGGTTGCTAGAGCAAGTGCAAAAGCTGAATATAGAGCCATGGCATATTGTTACGGTTCAAAGCAGGCTTAGCCTTGCCTACGCTTGGTAGGCTTACGTTAGGGACATGCCCGTCATTTTCGCCGGTAAGATTTTTGGGAGAATTGACGTTGGTGGAGCCATCCCATCGGGCAACTCCTAGCCTCTAAGCGCAGAAAGGCTTGTCCTGGCCTGCCTTGGCCAGGATGCCGCACGGGTTTCTTCCGCTGTAGAACTACCCCCGTGACAATATGGCGTTGCAAAACTATTGTGGCTCAGGACTCTTTTGTGTGAGTTAGGTGTGAAGCTTGATTCTCCTCTCAAGCTATACTATGACAACAAGGCAACAATTAATATTGCTAATAACCCGGTACAGCATGACAGTTAAGCATATTGAGATTGATAGAAACTTTGTAAGGGAGAGGATTGCCATTAGTGAGCTATGCATTCCCTTCACACCCTCAGATATGCAAATTGTTGATATCTTAACTAAAGGACTCCCTTCTATGAAGTTCCATGGTATACTTGGCAAGCTGGGCACAATGGATATCTATGCTCAGCTGGAGGGGGAGTGTTGTAATTGGTGATTAAGTTGTAGGCCTTTTGTGTCTTTATGTTATTAGTTGTGTTGTAGTGTTAGGCCTTGGGCCTGATTTACTTCTTTGCCCTAATCACCATTGCGGGTCAGCAAACAATGTTGACAAGACAAATGCTAAGAAATACTCATAGAAAGACCAAAGCTAAGAAATAAAGAGCAAGAGTGGCAGCAAAGATAGTGCAACACCTGCTAACCTCAATTCTATTAGAGCCTCTAGGTCCTCTACAAGTCAAAACTCAATTGTATGTGAAAAGCACATTCCAAAAATCAATCAATTTCAACCTGTTTACTCAAGGAAAATGACTCCCAAAGCCCGGATCTAATAACTATCAATCAGCGCTGGAGCAACTTTCCAATGGATTTAATGTTCAGATGGAAAAAATTACAGATTTAATGTAGTGTTGATCACCCAGGATCCTTGCTCCTTCACCTAGCCTTTGTAGATGAGCCTCTTGATCCCTCTTTATTTTTAACTGCATTGAGGGGACACTTCTTCCTGTTTTATGTATTTGTATCCCTGTCCATATCCATATCTTGGCATCATAGGCAGAAAGATAAAATCTTGCCCCAACCTGTTTGGAACTTCAGCTGGGTTATTCTGGCCATGAGCCAGATCAAGTTACATACTAATTCGATTTGTTGCATTTACTTCCAACATTTTCAGTTTCTTTTTTTTTTTTTTTTAAATCAGCAACTTGTATGTTTTGAGGTATTACTCTTTTTGGGAAATTGATCTAGATATTGCTTCAATGTTTTATGAAAAAAATGTACTGTTGATTTATGTTTGTCAAATTACCTCCTCAAATGTTATTTACCTTTCTATTTTACTTATCAAAAAAAAATGTTATTTACATTTCTTGTCCATTTATAGGTCAGATTATCGGATGGTGCTTCTCTTTATGCACTTTGTCGATCATGGGTGCGGAATGGTTTGCCTCAAGAAAGTCAGGTTTGCTCATTTTGATCTTCTATGAGGTGATGGGTGCCTTTTTTGTTGCCATGTGAAATTTGTTATGTAGCATGGGGGTGTGACATCATGATGTTATCTCTAGGGATGTTACTGGGTCTGGTTAAGTGTTAATTTTGCATTGAGACGACCTTATCGGGTCAGGGTCAGGTCAGCTTTAATCAGGTTTCAGCTTGGTTTCAGGTTGGGGCAAACCTGTACTGAGCCCGAGCTATTGACGTTGCAGCATTGAAACACTTGCATATATAGCTTTGGCTGAGTATAGAAGTACTATATGTGTGATGGACCAGGTTGGGTTTGGTGTCCCATCTTTGTTTAGTTGGGTCAGTTTGGGTTAGGGTTGGAGTTACTGGCCAGTTGACATCCCTAGTTATTTCTCTTTCTTACTCTTTCTCACTTTTGTTCACTCATTCTGTCTGTTGGTCTATCTCCAATATATATGCATGATGCATAAAAGGTTTCAAATTGGGTCATGTGCAGTTATTCTCTAGATTTACCTCTATTTGAACAACATTGAGCAATGGTATGGTCATTCCGGACCCTCTGTTTTCGTGTCAAGTATGGACTTTTTACTAAAAATTGAAGTATCTGATATGAAGACATGATATGTCATCCTTGTACATGTATCTAGGTATCATGGATTACTTGTATATTGATGAAAATATTAAAAGAGATCATGAAGTAGGGTTTAGGCAACCCAAGTAAAATTTTGGTCCAGTAAGGGATTCAACACAAAGATCCTTGAAACAAAAAAGAAATGACAAGGTGTAAGAGCATAGATATTTGACCCGGCATAACCTTGGCTTAATCCATCCGACTGGTCCAGTCTAATAATCAACCCAGGTAATCATGCATATGACTACAGTTAGCCATCCATGATGATTTGGCAAAATTATTAGAAGATTCCAGAATAATTTCTTAAAGGGAGAAAAGATATGTAAGTGGAGACCCATGTCTGCAAAAGGGGATCCAAGACCCAAGACCTGACTCATTTTCTATCTAACCCTCTCTCTCTCACACAGATTCTCTCCCTCCCTCTTTCTCCATTGTTAGAGGAACTATTGGTGGCCTGATCCCTCTCTGGAGGGTGTAGTGCAGCCCCTCCAAGGGTCTGGTCACTCGGTATATTTCTCCATCTTTTCCCCTTTCTCCGTTTTTCCATAGACTTTTGGGAGCCTGAACACTGTTGTTGCCTATCTGCCAGGTTTGCAGAACCTATGGGCTTCACAAGGTGCATAGTTTGTGCCGAATCAAGGCGATTTGAATCACATTTGGATAAGTTTTAAAGATTCAAGGACCAAATTGTAGTAGGATTTGGACAATAATTGATTAATTTTTAAGAAAAAAGGTTCGATGGCGAGACTTATTTTGGACTCCTTAGGATGTCCATTTTGAATTATGAATCATATCATAAATCATTAAATCATTAAAACATGGCTCACCTCCTCACTCCATATTAACTCTATACCCAATTTTGTAATTGATCTTTTTCCTCAATAATACTAGTCATTGAAGTTTCAAATATTTGAATACTTGGATACTATTTTTTGGCATAGTGCTATAGACCTTTCACCTTTGTCAATAAATATGTGAAGCCCTCTTGGGCAGCAGCAGGAGCTGCCATTATGGACAACTTCTATGTCTTCTAAGTTCCTTTGCTAGGTGAAATGTAGAAAACTCCTTGGGCTTGCCATTAGCTACCACGCCCATAACAATCTTGATAAAATTTGATAACAAATTAAGCATGGTGCAAATTTTCAAAGATAATAAAAGTGCTAAAAATGTTAAAACGTACCTTGGAATGTTACAATCTCCATGGAATTTTGAGAAATGTTTTGGTTTCACAGAATGTTGAAGCCTACCTCAGAATCAAAATTTGACATGCTCTACACTATTTGATATAGAGTATCATATATCTCTGGCTTTTATCAATTTGAGTATGCTACTTGTAAAAAGCTCTGTAGTTGCACTGTTGTTTCATGACCTTATGTCACTTTTGGAAATTGATATATACTGTTACATAGTCTGAGGCAGCTTTTATGTGCCTTCTCTGGGCTGAACATTTCATGTTGGTATGTTTTCTTTTTCTGGAATTGAACATTCCACCATGTTGCTTTCTATTTCATGTTGAAATAGTGAAGAAAACTGATACTACCACACCTTTGCAGTCATATCCTATTTGAACCTGCCTTGCCTTGTTAACAGAGCAGGCCAGGTTTTTGTCAGGGCATGAAGTAGGGGTGGGTCAAGAAAAGGATAAAAAGACTTAAATGCTTATGCTATGGTATTCTAGGAATGACATACACCATAACCTGAACCCGATCTGAACTTGCGGTGGACTATGCTACCTGGATATGGCAAGTGCATGGTTGGACATGATATCAGATTATGGAATTTACACTAAAAGTTGATCTGGCATCAAAGTTGCCAAGGTGACACCTAGGCAATAAGGTGCTCTTTGAGGGTCGCCTGGCCTAAACATTTGCATATTTATATGCAAGACACCACATATTTTTTTATATCTTTATTTATGTTATTAGCAGTAGTACAATAGATATTACTAGACTAAATTATTCATATTGTGGGTTTATGATAATGATATTATTATTCTTGTACTAGTTTCTTTTTAATATTTTTCTGTTCAATCGACACACAAGTCAATGACATAATCTTGAACCCTTTAAGACTTTAAAGCCTAAATTCACAAGTAAGAAATAACTTGAAGATTTTATCCTATTGACACACGAACAATCAATAGGACTTTTTCTTCATCATCGTCTTCTTCTGCCTAGGACCAAAACAAGGGCTTAGCCCTTTGTTTTGTATGCTTTCTTTCCTTTCTTATTTTTCTTCTCATAAATATGTTGATTTTCTATCTTTTGATATGGGGTTTATACTTATTTCATGAGGATTATGGTAATTATTAGTTAAAGATTACTGCTTCTTACTATGAAATCTAAGGAACTAATATAGGATTTATATTTTTTAATCTAAAAAACTCATTGCCTAGGTGACTAGGCGATAAGACACTCCCTTTTCACATAGCTTCGCCTTGGTGCCTTGAAAACCAATTCCTGACATGATGTGGCATCCTTCTATGGGTATCCAGTTGTCATTAGGGGGTGGGTTGATATTTCACCCAAATCCTGTTCTGATAGTTGTTGGATGAGGCATGTTATCCACTTAGCCTGTCCTATTGACAATTGACATCTTTATCAGCAGTTGATGTCTGTAAACATGCCTTCTTGGCAATGCACAGTGGAGCTTCCGAAATTCTTTTGTTTTCTTGTCAATTATACATTTTGACCATGGTCTTCTATCTTTAGATTGCATGTTATACCATAATTTCCGAATCTGTGTGCATAAAACCTCTATGCATAATTGTATACATATTATCCTAAATGCATACATACATATATCCTAGAGTTGAAGTGATTGGAACATGCTTAAACAAGAAAAAGTTTATACATAGTCCTCTGGCTCTATCCTGTCATTATTGTTGTAGCATCCTTTCCACACCCACCCTAAGCCCAAAGTAACGTGCTAAGAGTTCTTGTTTTAACATCTTTGGATTTGTTTTTGGCAGCCACAGTTTGGGGAGGGGGTAAAACTACTTCCAAGACCTTTGCCCACTTCTATATCAGAGATTCCTTTGCCAAAGAAAACTGAAGGTGATGATGAAGATGAAAAAAAAGAGGTCAGTTCTTATAATTTATGGGACAATTCTATAGCATTTTTTACTGATATTTGGCATTATCATTTGTGCGTTAAGACATATACTGATTGACCAAAAGCAAGTAGAAAAATTGTTAATGGGAATGGAATAGTTTTCTACTAAAATCTACATAAGTTTTGCTGGGGTAGGGTGTTATTTGGTGTACTAATTGAAAGAGTTTACCATATTCATGCTGATAAATATATACAATGTGCCCAGCACCCCAGTTTTGAGGTTGTCTCTAGTCTCTGTTTCTCAGGTGGTTTTGATCAATATTTTGATTTTCTGGATTGCTAACAGTATGTGCTGCATGTAAGACATCCTTGAGTAAAGAAAACCTGGACACTTTTTTCTCTTTTTATTGACAAATGCTGAGCAACATTTTTGTTAATACTTGGTGCACTTATTTATGCTTAGTATATTCTTTTTTTACTTCAATAGAGTGAAGTTTTTGAATAAAAAAAATTCAAAGTAAGCCGAACTAAGTATATAACCAGTAGTGAATCTAGGGATGCAACTTGGGCTGGCTCAGATTGATATTTTGTTAAATTTTGAAATGAAAATTTTCAAATCAGGTACCCAACTTGTACTCTTAATGATCAGCATATTTAAAAGTGCCAGGTAGAAATTAGTTAATAATGGTGGTAAGAGATTATTTTTTTCCCCTGCAAGGAGAGGGGTTGAAGATGCCCCACTTCTGGGGCTTTTATTTGTTGGGTGTGGTTGATCTTTGTGTTTGATGCTGGGGCTGCAAAGCTCATATACCTCATGTATGATTTTTTAATGAAAATTTATCTTTGTATACTATCAAGAAAAGCCACCCACTAAAGCCAGGGCTAGGTGGATAGCATATATAGGTTCTTTGAAACATTATGTGACTGCTGCATACCAGTAAAGTAGGGGTGTAACTCTGGTACATGATTTGAAGATTTTTCACTGCATCTAGCCCAGTCAGGTCCTTACAAAGTTTAACAAATGCTCAACCTGAGTCCACCCAAGTTTCACCCCTATAAAGAAGGGTTGGTTTTATTGGATGGCTATGACACTAGCTGTGCTTGAGGGTCTGAATTTTATGAAATCAAGAAACATTACATCTGTAAAATGGATTCCAGAGGATATGTGGTTGTAACATGAGTTAGAATGAACTTGGAAATAAGTGTGTCCTAGGAACTTAGGTGGTAAGATTTGGAAATGAGATAAGTGATCGTGGACTGAGATGGTTGGGCCATGTTAAATTAGGACAGTGAATGCGTTATGAAGAGGAAGTGACTGTAACCAATTAAGAGTTCTAAAGAACAATAAGACTACTAAATATAACCTTAATTCGGATAGGTAAAAAAGATTTGGCTTATTGTTAGCAAAAGGAAAACAAAAAGGCATTGAAATCTTATAATGGGAAGGGGGAAAAGGTTCAGTTATGCAAGGAGAATTAGGCAGATGGTTGTGGTGGTGGTATTTGTCTTCTTGTTCTCTTTCAATCTTTCTAAGCTTTATATTAGAATGTGGTGGTTGGATTATTTCAATATAGAAATAGAATTCAGCTTTTATTCTTGATGGTTCTCACATAACTTGTTTGGTTGTTTTGAGGTATGTACAAACTACTGAGAGGCATTTTGATGTGCATGACTTCATATTGAGTTCATATATGAGTGCTCTGATAGTGCATGTGAAAGGGGTAATGGTTAACTTTTGACTTTTATATTTTGCTTTGTTTAATTTAGCGGACTTGGACTTCATGTAGCTGACCCCATATAGTTGGGAAACTTGGGATAAGCCTTGGATGATGTTGATGATGAATTAAGAGGACTTGATGATGCTAATTGCATAGAGAAATTAAAAAGAAAATATAAAATATCCTTCTGCTACTAAGGTATAATTATGGATAAAATTCTGGAAGGCACAAGAATTTATCCAAGTTATTTGACAAGTAAAGTGAAATTTTGTTAAAACATCAAATATAAGCAGTACTAGCATCCCATAGAGAGGCACGAGATGCTACATCTCTTCATAAAATAATGGGAAATTACATGTTACCCGAGTCCAATACAGCTGATTTCTGGTCATCCCTTGCTTAGCTAAAGCATCCGCTCTCCCATTTGCCAATCTCCTCACCAATGTATCCTCAGATTCATGTTTTTGGTAAACCATTTAAATTCCTTCATCTCATCCCAAAAGGGAATTTGGATTAGCTGAATGTGGTGGCTGTTCAGCAGGCTGTGGAACCAATGATAAGGTTACATGTAATAAATTCATGGGCTCCACTATAAAAGCTGCGGGTCCCATGTATTTTATTACTGACGTGGAACTTTATCATTGTTTCCACAGCCTGCTGAACAGCCAATGCGTTCAGCTAATCCTTACTCCCCAAAAGGACCAAAATATACTCTGGTTCGTTCAGCTATCCTACCACCTGTTTTGAGTTCTCTTCAATTTCCACCAGTTAATGGATTATTATTATTTTTTTCTCACAAACTTGACTGTGTTGTTGAAATTTCACAAAATGTAGCGCTAGTGTTGTAAAATAAAGTAGTGATCCAGAAGGAAAGCATAGATACAAAGCAGGATGCTTGTATCCATATCTTTTGCTTGAATTTGAAAAAACGAGTACTAGTATGGTTAATAGACCTGTTCATGGGCTGGGTGTTGGGCTTGGTCCTTGAACATTTTCACTGCTTTGGGGCTTGGGCTTTGAGCTGGGCACATGCAAATATTGGCAAAAGCTCAACCTGAGACCGGCCCATGAAAAGGTCTAATGGTTTGGTTAATCAGTGTGATTGAATGAGGAATAAAAAAAGAGAGTTTAGGAATAAGAATAGAAGAAAACTTGAATAAGAGAGCACAACTAGATGGAGCATTCTGCCCTTTTCATGCTATTTATACGATGCTGAAAATACTGAAATACCCCTTCAACAATATAATAATACCAGGGATCAAATATTCAATTGTCTATTTCCTTAATACGTAACTGCAAGATGTAGACAATGTAGTTTGAGCTACTTTCTTTATCACGGTATCTCAATTCTTCTTCTATAATTTGAGTGGGTATAACATTAATTTTATTTCTTCTGTTCATGGTAATTGTACCTTCTGACATCAAAATAGTTCTCATAGCTTCTATTAGTACTTTTACACAGAATTGAATGTCCTTTTACGTTGATATATACTCTCCAAACATGTAAAAGAATTTGTGATTCTATTTACTTTGTTTTATTTGTTTCCAGGATGAAGGTTCTGTAGAGGAATTATCTGCCCAGGAATTGTTGCAGAGACATGTAAAACATGCTAAAAAAGTTCGGGCTAGGTAGGTTCATCTGTTGATGTGAATCATTGCACAGTATCTCCTCAATATGTTTAGTTCTTTAGAAATGCAATAATGAAATTTGAAGCAAGATGACAAATAAAATTTTTGGCATGACTGATGCCATTCTTAATATTGATACTGTGAGGAAAGGGAAGAAAACATTAATGGATATTTGTTGTATTGCATTCAATAGCTGCTAATAGCTAGAGTTTGATGTTAAGAGTTGTGAACCTATTTAGCGTATTTCTTCTTAGAACTGAGCCTTGTGAAACTAATCATGCAAAGAGACTAGGTGTATGAGATGCTACTATATATTTGCTAATCATCTTTATGGAATTGATCATCATGGATTCTGTGTCTCTTCAACTGGTCTTTAAGAGACCTTCATAGGATTGTAGCTTAGTATTCATTTTGCAGAAATTCCGTAACTTGGTATCGTTTGATATGGCTGCAGATTAAGAGAAGAACGGCTACAACGGATTGCGCGTTACAAACAAAGGCTTGCTCTTCTTCTTCCTCCACCAGTTGAGCAGTACAGAAATGATGCAGCTAGCATAAGCTGATTTGTACTAACTTGATCTGGTATCCTCCCCAGAGGTTTTGGCTCTTATAACTCATTTGTCTAGTGCTTGGGCAGAGTTTCTTCATCCAGAGTTCCAGACAGGGAGGTGAAAGGTGAGACGAAAGTTTAGCTGTTACAGCGTTACGGCTTTAAGGTCTTGATGGGTCATGGGTCCAATTTAAGTGGGACCAAAGGCAAGACTAATAGGTGGATTGTACATGAGGAGACGTTTTATCAATTTTTCTTGTTGCTTTGTCCAGGAGAATGGTTATTTCCAACCTAGTGCTTAAAATTAATAGCACCTCACCTATGACGTGGGTTAAGAGATTGTATTACCAAATTGACATGTACGTCAGGGGAGCACTGCTTTGCCAAATGGCATCTGTAAGTGTATGATTTTAGTGACAGATAAGAAATGCCATCTTTTTTTGTTCAATATCTTGTCTATTTCTCTTCCTTCTCAGTACCTTATGCCGATTCACTTAACAATTAAGATCAAGGTTCAAAGTATCTATGCTTATTGGAGTATTAATAGACAAGTATCTATACTTAATTAACTCTGATACTTAACAGCTATTAAAGGTCCATTTGGCTCACAGTTTGAATCGGAATCAAAATCTTCGAATTGGAATCGGGATGGTCTATTTTCATAGTCTGTTTAGTCGAAATAGGAATTAGAATGGGAATTGGAATTAATTGGAATAAGATTTTATTCCCAAGGGAGGAGGGAATGGCTATTCCCTTAAATGGGGGGAATGTCATTCCACCAAGGATGGAAATGGAGTTCTGATTTTGCCCAATGAAACAGTTGGAATTGGAATGGCCCATTCTGATTCCAATTCTAGATCCCTATTCCCTTGAACCAGACAGGCCCTATTTTTAATTTCAATTCCCTTTCTTGTTAATTGCTGTAATTTATATCACGACAATTATTTTCTATTGTTGGAGGTGGAACCCAGCCACCCAGGTCATTTGCATAACAAACAAGAATAGTCTCCAATTACACCAACAATGTGGTAAAGCCTTAAATTCTGAGATATAACCAATAAAAAATCTCACATGGATTTGAATGAAAATATAAATACTGCGTAATGGTTACATTTATTGTCTTTCTATTGGTTGTTTCATGTCAATCAGAATATTTAAAAAGGAGAGATTGTTTATATTGGATTCGGAAGGTTTTTCATTTATGAAAAACAATTCAGGATATACCTCTTGAATATAGTAAAAAAATTAGAATATGCATATTGATGCGCTAGAAAAACTCCAATGATACGTTAATAATAGTACATCCAAGACTTATATGATTATAAATTGAGTAGTTGGATACAGGTGGAAAAAATAAATTGAGTTTCGGTCATTCCACCTGCTCCACTAATTTGTTACACCAAAAATCAATACGTATCAGTCTGCATGTATCGATAAATCTTGTATATTTTAATTCTACCATTTTCAATGTTTTATAGGCTTGTTAATAGGGGTGATCATTTCAGTTTGGTTCGGAAGTTTTGGGCTTTGGCCTGGGTTTTGTGTTTAGGTCTGACTTGGCTTGCATATATTTAAATTTACACATTTTATGTATAATGTATACATATGCATACATGTTATTTTACATTATATTATATATTTTACATATAAATATTATAATATGACATGTATAATTTATATTATATAATATATAAAATAAGTTCATATGCATGTTATGACATTTAATATATAGATATATAACGTTTTATATATGAGTGACATTGGCTCGGAATCAGGCCCGACCCCATATAGACCTGGGCTAGGGCTTATGTTTCAAGCCTGGAATCCCGGGCCTAAACTATAGCCCTTATCATAAGTGCAAGACCTGAACCGATTATATATACCTATTATATTTTACATATTTTGTTATGTTACATGTAATATAAGTATTTTGTATATCTAACATTGTAATTTTAGGCAAGTTTAAAACCTAAAACCTATTCCATTTTCCGGTTAATTGGGTCCAATTGGGTTAGACCTGATTGTCCTGATTACTAAATGGTTCGGTACCAGTTTTGAAATAATACCGAACAGGTCTAATTCAGTTCCAGTACTATCAATTTTAACAATCGGTTCGGAACGATACTACCCTATCCTGAACCAGACCCGGACGGTTGAGAGCCCTAATACTGTAACAGACTAACAGTAGCCAGTAACAGTTTAAACATCACATAAACCATGGTTTTCTTTCTTACTTTCTTATGTGTTTATGCTTTATTTATAATCATTTTGAGTCATCAATTTTTGTGTCATCGATATATTGTTAGAGTTTATATAATCTTCTTTGGTGTATCTTAAGGCTCAGTTTGGAAGCAGTACAAATACAAATTTGTAGAGTGCAAAACCTTATATTTTGTATGTATTTGTACTGTACATATTTACATTTGTATTCCTTCCAAACAGAGTCTAAATGATCAGATTTAAAAGTACAAATATAAATATATCCAGTGCAAATAAGAGTTTTTGAAATACAAATATAGACGATATACGGATATGTACAGTACAAATACAAATATGTGTTCTGGGGTTATACCGAATGAGTGCTAAGTCTGTATTTGGTTGCAATACAAATAAGTTTGTGTTGATACAAAATCATGACAGTGTAAATTCTGACATTTCTGTTTCAAATTTTAATTTATTTTGGTTGATTGCAGTACAAATGAAGTAAATTAAGACATGTGACAGAAGAAAGTAAAATCCAAAATAAAATTAAACAAGAATTTACACTTTTTTACATTTTCATTTTTATATATTTATACTAATACAAATAAATTTGTAGTGCAACCAAACACAGCCTAAAATGACAATTGCATTCACGAGAGTGAAAGCAATATGATAATAAATGATCATAGCCTCGTAGGGAGTCTGGGTTAGGATGAGAAGCTGTAGTGTCTTGTGGTAGCAGATTCAATTATTAGGTTTCTTTGCTAAGAAAAGTAACCTAAATAAAATAAAACATTGATCTGTGCTTAGGGTTAGGGAAACCCAACACACCAGATGGAATGATTTGGGTTTACTTGTTTGACTAAGACCAAGACCCAAGTGATTTCACCGGAAAACATGTTCCAATGACAAAAGTGCCCAAGTCGTGTGATTTTGCTTTCCCTTTAATTAATCATGAAAGCTAAAAGTAGAAATATAAAATAGGTAAAAGTGATTTGACATTTCATTTTTAAAGTAAAAAAGTTGAAATTTGTTAGTGACACTGAGTAGGTATTGTATTGACTCCTGTTTCTAATCATCCATGCATCCTTCTCAACATATAATATTATATTCTCCTTCTTCTTGTAACCTGTAAGCCCCCCTCCTCACATGCCTTTTGGGCCTTGTGCTGTGCATGTGGCAAAACCGTTCTGATCAATCTCACTGGCCCAGTTGTCATTCCATCTCAGACCTCTGTTTCATGGATCAAGCCCATAAGTTTAATTAACAATCCAAGTCTGCTGTGTGGCTTCAAGATTAAATTAATCCCCACGTTGGTCCACTGATCAGAGGATGAAACAAACACTTGCTCCTTGATGGGTATTGGGTAGTAGTAGTGAGAGGCCAACAGCTGAGCTTCAGTAGACAGAGCATGTGGAGCACTGCTTTTTCTCCCTGGAAATCTCCTAGAAATTTCATAAAGGTAGCCCTTTCCCCATTTCTCTTATCACTCATGATGGCTTCTACTTTACATCTAGCTTGGCTCAATCTATGTTTCTTTTCAGCCCTTTGCCAACTCTGATTGGTGGACGTTTGTTGGTTTCTTTATTAAGGCTAACCACACATTGATGCCTACATGGCCATGTGATCTACCCTTTCTTTCTACAACAACATGACTTCTTTCTCTAAACCCTAAACCAAACTGAGAAGTTTCTATAGTTTGGTCAACAAGAGAAAGATCTAGTTATATATATCCTTTATTCTTTACTTTGGTTTCTTTTAGCCGAAAGAGTCCAGAACTCTTAAGGCTATGTTTAGTATTGTGGACGTTTATTGAAAAACGTCACCACATTAGCACCATATAGGTGTTGCCATTTATTTTAAACACTGAAAAATAGAATTGCTTTAACTTTATTGGAGAAAATTCCAAATTCTTATTTCTCCCAACGCTTAGGCATTTATTGAAACGAAATGTTTATATGGTACACTTTAAACTGAAGTGGAAAGTAACTTTATGGTGTGTTATTTGAAACGTCCATAAAATGTTCAACCAAACAATAAAAACAATAAATGTTTAAAGTAGTATTTTTTCAACTAAGCATTTATCTCACTGTTTTCAAAACCAGACCGAACCAGAAAAATTGGAAAATGGTCACTTGACCGGTTTTGTTTAACCCCAAAACCGCTGATTTAGTCAGCGAACCGCTGACCTAAGCGGTCAGACCATTGAACCTTTTGACCTGGGAACGGTTTTTGGCTGTTTTGGGTTTTTTATATTTTTTGGTTTTCTGTTTTCTGTCAGAGCAGGCTGTCCATTCAGACCGGACGGTTGGACCATTTGACCCAGGAATTGGACCCCAGAATGATTTCCTACCCGGTCCGATTTTAAAAACCTTAGTTTATTTGATAAACACCCCATCAATAAATGCCCATAGAACCAAACACATACTAAATGTAGAGTTATTAACCAAGCCCAAAGCCCATTATTTAAGTCATGCCTCTTTTGTGTTTTTTCAAATAAATCAAATTTATGATCCCATCCTACCATGCTTGTAAAATGACCTACTTTGCATCTCTCTCACACACGCACACACGAGATATGTATTTAATTTGCAAAATGAAAATATATTTATATCAAATGCATGATAATTGACTAATGGAACCATTTAATGGATGCTGTTTTCATAAATCAAACAGTTTTTTTCTTTTCTTTTTTTTTTTGAAGCTGAATGCACATCAAAATCAAACCCTAAAATTAATCACAGTACATTCACTAATATGCCTGCATGTTAAATTTAGATAGTAATCAATTACGTTAAAATCTGTTTATTTTTCATTGGTTCATGTTTAATAAGGTTTACTTAGCATGTTTTAAAGGTCTTTTTTTTAGCTTTTAAATAAGAATAAATACTAGAAGAGCCCCTTGATGCATGGGCTGGTATTAAAAGATGACCATGTTTTACAGGAGAGTGATTATAGGTTTCCGAATAAAAGGAAAACTGAATTGGTTGTGAGTAGTTCATGTTTCTTTTTTCTTTTTAAGGTTTTTAATGAAAAATCCACAAAATTCAAAGGAGAGTAAGAAAACAAGAGTAGGCTTATGTGGATAACTGTATTTTAGAGCACAAGGGCAATCACAAAATTTTACTCTCCAAGTAATGGGTGCTACTCTTTAAGTAGAGTCGAATCTGCTCCTCTAACTGATATCACATCATGTACCAACCGCATATCGGGAACATCTCCCACACTCCTATCTTATTATTCATGGGAAATGTTCCCGATACATAGTAGGATGTGGCGCTGAGGAGCAGATCCCAATTCCTCTAAATAGCCCATATTTAATATATATATATATATATATATATTTTTTTTTTTTTTAATTTTTTAAATAAAAACTACAAAATGTGGATCCATCATTAAATGCTTCAATTATTTTATGCACTAATGCCTTAACTTTGATTAAAAAATTAATTATAAAAAAACATAAAATTATATCCGAAAAATAGATAAAGTAACGATCTCTTTTTAAAGTACAAAATTATCATAAAATACATTTTTTATCTGATAATCATTACTTTTTTATATATCAAACAAACACTCGCAAATACGGATTGGGATACCGGTTTTGCATTTATTTTGCAAACAAACGGAGGCTAAGAGATTAGAAAGCAAAAGAGATCACTAGCGAGGAAAGCTAATGTGAACAGCTGGGTTTTGGAATATAGTATAGATATAATAATGATTTTGTTTTTTTTTAAAAGGTTGATGTTTTCCAACCACCAACAAAGAGCCAAATAAACAATCAAAGGCACAAATGTAGTTGGTGTTAACACATTGGAACTTCCCCGTGTATGAGGTGCATCTGATTATTTTAAAATGGTAAAATATGTGCTTAGATGGCACAGGACAGAAGTAGCTCAACTACTAATAGCCAGTTGGCAACTTGGCATTGCCAGTTCAACTTGTACCGGTCCTTACCGTACGAAATACCATATATCCATATGATTCTGTGGTCCATTTGTGCGTTGGCCGGGCCAGGGGTGGACTGGGGCCAATCACCAATGTGCTGGTGCCTGGTGGGGTTGGAAGCTTGGAAAATGTCGGAAGGACACTTGATTTCTGGTCCTTTCTTCTCTGCACCGTACATCAGTACATGACGACGTTCCGGCGTTCCGGCCTAATGGGTCCTTGGCGTTTGAAACATTGGTATTATTAGCAGCCACCAAAAAGCAGAAACCCATCTGGATTAACAGGTAATCTGGTGGAAAAAGCTTGCTTTTGTTGGACAGTGGAGGCTGAGCTTGAAACTTGAAAGAAAGAAACGCAGAAATGGGTGAACTGCTGACGCCCTGCGCTGCGTATGAATGGAGCCACGGGAAGCACATTTGGCTGCTACATGTAGCTTTGTGGGTATTGTCTTGCGCGAAAACTGAAAAGCGCGTTTAATGAATGCAATATATTTGTCAAAATGCTGAAAAGACGGGACTGTGGACTTGCAGTTGCAGATGACGAAGATTTCAAATCAGTTCTCATACAGCGGAGAATGGGAGTCTAAAGAGAAGTGGGGAATTGAATGAATTGGATGCTATTAGAGGTGTAAAATGCGCCGTGCGTGCTGGTCCGTGGGCCGTTGAAAGTCGTACCGCCTTCTGTAGTGAAAAATTTGGGGTCAGCCCGGCACAGTCCACGGCCTAGGCCCATGCAGGCCCGTGCCGTGCCGTGGGCAGGTCTGGCCTGTGGGCTGAGCCTTGGGTCAGGTCGGGCCGTGCATCGGGCCAAAGATTTAAAAAAAATTGATAAAAAACTTAAAATTTTAATATTATATGAATTTTGTATATACAATTGCTTATATATACAATAATTAAATAAATTAGTATAAAAATTAAAAAAAATATTTTTTATTAATATATTATATACTATATATTATTATATAATTATAATTTATATAATATTATATAAATATACAATAATTAAATAAATTAGCCCAGGCCGTGCTAAGCTAGGCTGTGGGCTGGGTCGTGTCGACCCACGGGCCCACTCAGTCATGCCATGCTGTGCTATGGACCATAGTCCAAGTTTGTGTCAGGCCACAGGTGGCACGGTTCGATTTACACTTCTAAATGCGATATATTCTTCTCATTCTCTATCTACTCTCATCAAATACCATTCACATTTCCCTTCCAACTTCCAACTCCCAACTGCCCCTCCCTCTGCTCATGTTCTTTTGGCTTGGCGGAGACTAATATGTGGAGGGCATGAGTGGGGAAAATTTGGTGTATTCTTCTCATTCTCTATCTACTCTCATCAAAGACCATTCACATATCTTTCCCTTCCAACTCCCAACTGCCCCTCCCTCTGCTCATCTGCTTTTGGCTTGGCGGAGACTAATATGTGGAGGGCATGAGTGGGGGAATTTTGGTGGGCCACCGATTAGGTGCGCTATCCCAACAAGAAAAAGGAGGATCCATCAAATAAAAACAATGAAATCAAAGAGGCAACAAATTAAATATTGATCTTAACGTTTATGATGCATCCATTCATGAAGGGAAAAAAAGAAAAAAAAAATACACATAAACTTGGCCAGATTGTCAAACTTTAAGTTTATTCATTCATTGATATTGATTGCACGATAAATTCAGATCTCAACCAATTACATAAAAAATATCTTATTCTTTTATGGGTTTTTATAAATGTAATTTCATGTTTAATAAGATATACTTTTGGTGTTTAATAAAATAATAAAGTAAAGGTATCACTAATCCACGTCTTTTGCTGCAAAGTATAATGGATGCACCTAGATTTTGCCTAATTAAAATGATAATCAAATTCTTTTCTTCAGATTCATTAATGGTGCCCTAGACCCCTAATAGGGTGGTCACGAGCCGAGCTATTCACGAGCTGCTCAAACTCGACTCAGCTCGGTTTCAATCGAGCTTCAAGTCGAACTCAAAATATATATATAGAAAATAATATATATTATAATTCTTAATTTTTTAAATATCAAATAAAAAATATTTTTTATATATAATTTTTTATTTTTATATAACATTTTTTCCGAAGTCGAGCTCAAGCCAAGTCGAATTCAAGTTTATGAGTTTTTGACTCGAACTCTCGAATTCAATCTTCTAACTCGAATCAAACTTGAGCTCGAACTCGAACCTTTATAACAGTGGCGAGCCAAACTCAAGCCACATATTATTCAGCTCAGCTCGGCTCGAATTTACTCCTAACTCCTAACCTTGTCCGCACCACGATGATGACAAAATCCCCTTAGAGAGGTGGATCCAGACAAGGCTGATTCAGGTAGAACCTGATCTTAGCCTTTGCTTTTCTCATAGTCAAAATCAGGTTCTACCCGAACCAGTTTAGATGAGGGTCCGAGTACCAATGTGGGTATTTTCCGAGTGTCGGTGATACAACTTTAATAAAATGATAGTAAATTAGTAAATTGGTTATATGTTAACATACAAGTGTTTTTAATCAAAATTATCTTATCTATTACTTATCAAATTTAACCTTTTAGACATATATAAAATAATAATAAAAGTTACAATAAAACCAGAAAATCCTTATATATTATTAACCCAATAATCAATTCAAAACAAGCAAGAACTAGAACTTAACTAATTATTAGTAGGAACAAAATTATATAACCAGAACTATTATAATAAGGGTCCGTTTGGTTTGCAGTCGGAATCAAAATTCTTTGGAATCGGAATTAGAATGGTCCATTCCCATAATCTGTTTGGTTCAGACAATAATGAGAATGAGAATTAAAATCAGCAGGAATGGGATTTCATTCCCAAGGGAGGAGCAGAGAATGGCCTTTCCCTCAAATGAGGGAATGCCATTCCAGTAGGAATAGGAATGGGATTCCGATTTCGCCCAACCAAATAGTTGGAATCGGAATTGCCAATTCCGATTCCGATTTCAGACCCCTATTCTTGCGAACCAAATGGGACCTAAGTTCAGTTTGGTCAAGTAGAAATGTAGAATCAATCCATTGACACAACCCTAATTGTATATTTGCATGCCAATGGGCCCTATGCGCAATGCGCACCCTGTCACTAAGGCTCAGTTTGGAAGGAGTACAAATACAAATATGTAGAGTATAAAACCTTATATTTTATATTATTTTATGTCTTTGTACTATAGTATTTGCATTTGTATTATTTCCAAATTGAGCCTTAGGCTGTGTTTGGTTGCAATGCAATTTTATCTATATTAGTACAAATACATGGGAGTGCAAATGAAGAAAATGCAAATTCCTGTTTAATTTTGTTTTGGATTTTATCTTATTCTACTTCATGTCTTAATTTACTTCATTTTTATTGCAATCAAACAAAATAAACAAAAATATATCAAAATTTACAATCAAACCATTTGCACTGTCATAGTTTTGCATCAGTAAAAATTTATTTGCATTGCAACCAAACACAGCCTTAGGCTCAATTTGAAAGGAGTACAAATACATACAAAATAATACAACATACAGGGTTTTGTACTTTACATGTTTGTATTTGTACTCCTTCCAAATGGAGCCTTAGTGATAGAGTGTACACCGAGCCCATTGGCATGCAAATATACAATTAGGGTTGTGTCAATGGATTGGTTCTACACTTCTACTTGACCAAACCAAACTTATTATAATAGTTCTGGTTATGTAATTTTGTTCCAATTTATAATTGGTTCAGTTTTAGTTCTTGCTTGTTTTGAATTGATTATTGGGTTAATAATATATACAATTTTTTTAATTTTATTGTTACTTTTATTAATATTTTATGTATGTCTAAAAGGTTAAATTTGATAGATAATACATAAGATAATTTTGGTTAAAAACACTTGTATGTTAACATATAAACAATTTACTAATTCACTGTCATTTTTATTAAGGTTATATTGTCAAAACTGAAGTTTTAAATTGTTAATAATTGGGACAGTTCTGAGTGCCTGTTAGGTTCATGGGAATAGGGGTCTAGAATTAGAACTGGAATAGGTCATTCTGATTTCAACTGTTTGGTTGGGCGGAATTAGAATCCCATTTTCATTCCTGGTGAAATGGCATTCTCCCATTTGAGGGAGTGGCCATTCTCTCCACTTCCCTTGGGAATGGAGAGTCCCATTCCAAATGATTCTAATTCCCATTTTGATTCTTATCTAAACCAAACAGACTATGGGAATACATAATTCTGATTCCAATTCCAAATGATTTCGATTCTAATTCCAATTCCAATTAAATGGACCCTAATGTTATGATTTTTCCCTAATTAATAATCAGTTCAAGATTGGTACATCATTGACAGCCCTGACCAACTTAGACACTGAGTAGATTAGCACTTCAGAAGTTCTGCCATTCCATTTTATTTTATCTCTCAAGTGATGCTTGAATTCAAGTTGCTGCACTTTTTACCGTAGAAATAGTTCTACTGTAAAGTGATGTTTATTCTTCAACCCCACAAATTGAGGAATAGACGATTTATTTCTTTTTGAATTCCATCCAGAATTCATTTCTGTGTAGGAAATAGGAGTTGAAGGTCTACAACTGTCCTCTTCAATTCCCCCTCCATTCTATTTTGGCCCTGGTTCAAATACACAGTTTGGTTGGGGTGCTCATCGAACCATATACCTTTTTTATAAACCGAACCAGCCGGTTGATCAGTTCAATTTTTTATTAGTTTGATTTTTTGATTTTTAAGTTTTTTTTTTATTTTTTTTTATTTTTATGAGCACCCCCACAGTTTAGCCTTGTCAAATTGTGTATAAATACTAGGATGGAATAACCAACTGATAGATAGTGGATCAATTGATTGGTTGTCTGCCTATTTGTAACGAAGACTTAGGTGACATTTGATAAATCTGAAAACTAAAGTTTGAAAAGTTAAAAAGATATTATCTATGTCTGAAATATGAAAAGTAGCATAGATGTTTCTCTACTTTTTAGAGGGTCTTAATAGAAAAATGTTGTTTGTGTTGCATCAATCATGTAATATCTTGGTTTTACTATTATCAATAAAAAAATTGTTAAACAATAAATAATATTAAAATCAATAAAATTAAAAATTATTAAAGATCAACAATTAAAAATACATTATTAAAAATACGAATAAATTCCATAAAGCAATGAAAAATATTTAATAATTAGAGAAATAATATATTAAAGGGTAAAAAATGTAATAATTAATACAAATAAAAATTATAAAAATTTAAGAATAATTTATTAAAGATTTAAATAATATTGAAATTCTGAATACATTCCACGAAGAAATAAAAAATATTTAATAATTAGCAAAATAATATCTTAAAGAGTATTAAAATATTAAATATTTAATGATTAGTAAATCATAAAATGTTGAATATATAATACAAATAAAAAATATAAAAAATAAAAAAATATGAAAATTACTAATAAATTCCATAAAACAATGAAAAATATTTAATAATTACCAAAATAATATCTTAAAAAGTAATGAAATAATTAATAATTATTAAAAGGTGTTTAATTACTATGAATAAAAAATTAATAAAATATCTAATGATTAATCAATAAAAAATAATTAATACAAATAAAAATTATAAAAAAATAAAAATAAATTATTAAAAACGAAAATAATATGGAAAATACTATTAAATTTCATGAAGAAATGAAAAATATTTAATAATTAATAAAAATAGGAGTAGTTAACAATTAATGTTCATAAAAATTATAAAAAATAATACTTTGCTTTCTAGCATGGGAAAGCTTTAAGGGTGAAAGTCGGGTCCATTTGTAATAGATTAAAATCAATACTTCCTTTAAGTGGTAAATCTCAAACTAATGGAAATGAACTAGAAAAAGTTGTTGGTGTAGGAGTTAAGACATTGAGAGAACCCAAAATATGGGCTCCAAATCTATATGTAACCATGGCCAACGGTGACTACATCTGTTGTTATTATTCTGATTCACCTGTTACAACAACCAGTTTGTGGCTTGCAGCAAACATATCGGCAACAAAACTGTTTGTGATGTCCAAAGGCAAACAAAAATTTCTTGAGGTTGTTGTTTAACAACAATGGTGTGTACTAGGCGTAGTCAAATATGACATCTATCCACTATCATCCTATACAGTGTATTAGGTGCTGATCCATTCCTATCAGTTATCCATTACACATGTAGAGCCACCATAAAACCAAAAAGTCGTATTGATCAGAAACTTCCTATTGCGGCCATAGCAGTGCAAAGAGGGAGAAGGATGGTTAATTCCATTTGTCATAAGGTGACCTAAATATACAACACAAATCAACAATCAATTCATCATAGCATACTTAAGAATGGATATCCATTGGCATCAGCATTGACACATGAACACTAAAGAATTGGAGATCTTAGCAGTATTGCGTCACTCCCCTTAGGGCCTGTTCGTTTCCTCTTAACTCTTATCTCTTAAGAGGAATCTTTTAACTTTAAGAGAAAAATGATTGTTCATTTCCTCTTATCTCTTATCTCTTAAGAGGAATCTTTTAACTTTTAAGAGAAAAATTGTTGTTCATTTCCTCTTATCTCTTATCACTTAAAGTGCAATCATACAACTTTTTGTTTTCCAATGATACCCTCAAAAAGACAAACAAAAACTCTTATATATGGAGTTAAAATGGATATTTGCTAATTTTCAGAATTCAGAACAACATTCTCTGCATTTAGAATTCAGAGGAAAGAAAAGTTCACCAATATCAATATACTTTTTAATGTAATTATTGCACTTTCAGATGTCAAACTTTAGAGCAAATGAATAGACCCTTTTATAAAAGAATAAATGCATGTAATGGTGTATAGAAATATATTTAATATATACAATGACTTTAGAAAAAAAATTCATCCTAAGACCATGCCCTAAACTTTATTTGGATATCATGTTGTTATACAAAAAAATCCCTTCCAATATCTAATTTATAGTAGCTTTTCCATCTTAACACTCTTGAAACACATTTTAGGATGACTTGATTCTCAAGAACTTCAGAATATCATTGAAGATGTTAGTCGATCTCCATAGGCCTTTGGCAACCCCTTTGCCCCACTTAATAGGATTTGCTAGATCTCCTTTGATATCTTTTTCACTCTAAAGCATCTCTCCATTGTTCTAGCTTTGCATTTAAGTCACAACAGATCTGCCTAGTGCTTTTATAGCAAAATGACAGCTATATAGACACTTGGAATCTTTAACCTGAAAAATAAAAAGACATGTAATGAGGTTCAATGCAGCATCAATGAATGGTTTACTAACCAAAAGAAATATTGATAAAAGAAAAAAGACTATATAAATAAGTAAATTGGGGAACAGGTTATCATTATCTGTTTTTTCTTCATCTTATGAATATTTTTATTAAGCTCCATGCAATTTCTTTATTCTCCTCACTATGTCTAGCATAATAATTAAATGTTCACATAATTTACATAAATAAACTGATAGAATATGCCTCTTTTCAGTTTCCCTTTGTGGTTTGGATGATTATGTATCCCATGGAATTGCTCGGTTGTGTGTGGCTGGAAGATTATCTCCCCTTGGATTCTTGGGCTCCCCTCCATCAATCAAAGCATCAAATTAACCATGCCATACAAGGGGTCCTTGCACAAAACCAAATCATCAAATCTCTCATTTGCTTATATTCTATAGCTTGTTACTACTATTCTTTTATGAACCACATTGTTTTTGTAAACAGTGAAAACATGATAAGCCTCATGCATGCCACAAGTTTTCTCTTGTATAAAATTCTTAGGCTCTGGTTGTAAGGACTTGTTGCAGTAGAAAAAGGTTCTAACCTCTGCTATAAAATGAAGCAGAATTACTTTGATCACCAGTGAAAACATTGAAGCCCTAGTTTCTTGCACGAGGGGCTAACCAATCCCAACAGAATTTCCATAAAGACCAATTTGGGATCAAGTTAAGGTGTTTTTGGGTTTCTATTAGAATTTCGGACCTAGCTGTACTGATCATAGCTTTTACATCAAAACATAAAGTTTTTGAACTTTTTTACATTGAAACAAAGCAGGGAGAATAACAAAAGACAAGAGCTAGCATAGCCCACCATGTGGCCCTTTTCTCAAAAATATTCCAGCTTAAGAAAATCTAGTCTATCTCCAAAGAGAGAAACTCCTAGAAATTTCCCCTTCCAGAATTTTCCCCTTCCCTCACAAGTGAGTCGATGGGGTTGGGAGCCCAATACAATCCCTCGATCAATGGGATTAGTAACCCAATACAGTTGAATCCCAATACAATCCTTGCAAGTGATTCGGCCATGGAATTATATGGGAAATTGTTTTTCAAACATTAGATTGATAGTTAAAATTCATCATGGCATAGCAACAATGGAGAAAAAGAATTTTAGGCTCAAAACCCCTATAGTACAAATGTTGTTTTTTATCAGCAACCCTAAGGATTTCAAACTTGGCATTTAAAACGGAGATACAACCAAAATGACAAACTGATGTGGTTTAGGATTACGTGGCAATTGTAAACCACTCAAGCTGCTAGGTGTAATCTGAATTAGAAAAAGATCACACGAAGTGCTAGCTTGATCTGGTTCTCTAGAATTTGAAATTGCAGAGGAGCAGAGAAAAGAGAATTTTGAAAGGAAGAAGAAGTATAATAATGTGTTTATTCATGATTCTACAGAGGTAATATAGCCAATTATATATCCAATGAAAGAAATAGAAATGGAAATGTCAATAACAACTCAAAAGGAAACAATGACCTAAAAAGTAACCAACGATTTCTTGCCAAAGTTAACATTAGCTCCAATGACAATTCACTGTAATTATGCCGGATTTGCAGAGATTCCAAGGATACTGCATCAAATCTCCCCTCCTCCAGAACCTTTGTCCTCAAAGGTGAAAGAAGGAAACTGTTGTTTGAGGTCAAAATAGAACTCCCAGGTGCACTCTTCAGTAGGGTGATTGAGCCACTTGACTAAAACTTGAGTAGCGGCAACATGACCTCTCTTAACCATGCGCTTATCAATAATGGCTTCAGGAACCTTAGGAACACTCGGATCAATCATAAAAGGAGGCAAAGGAGAAGCTGAAATTTGAGCCATGACATTTTCGGAGCTGGGATACATGAAAAATGTCATGAATCTGGGCACCGGTAGGCAAGTGCAACTTGTAGGCCACAACACCAATCTTATCAATGATCTGATAAGGACCCAAGTACCTAGGACTTAATTTCTGTTGAGGAGAAGAATTAAGAGTGCTTTGGCGATAAGGTTTGAGCTTTAGAAACACCATATCTCCAATTTGGAAGGTGTGTTCACTCCTGTGCTTATTAGCTTGCTATACCATGCGGTTCTGTGCACGATGTAAATGGAATTTCAGAGACTTAAGGATGATTTCTCTGTACTGCAAGCTTCAATCAACCTCGGCTATCTTAGACTCCCCAGGAAGATATGGCAGATGTAGAGGAGGTGGTTGGCCGTATAAAACTTCATAAGGAGTGGTTTGCAGAGAAGAGTGGAAGGTGGTATTATACCACCACTCTGCTAAGGGCAACCATTTGCTCCAAGTAGTCGGGTGTTCATGACACATGCACCTAAGGTAAGTCTCTAAGCAGCGGTTGACTACCTCAGTCATCCGTCTGTGAATGGTATGTAGAAGATCTCAACAATTCTACCCCTTGTAGACGAAAGAGATCAGTCCAGAAATTGCTAAGGAAGATAGGATCACGATCAAAAACAATGGAATCAGGGAGCCCATGTAATTTAAACACTTCATCCAGATAAGCCTAAGCCACTTGGAGAGCAGTGTAGGGATGAGACAGTGGAATAAAATGGGCAGATTTACTAAATCTGTCAACCACCACAAAAATCACATTCTTGCCAAAGGAAGGAGACAAGCCTTTAATAAAGTCCATGGAAATTGAAGACCACACTCTCTCGGGTATAGGCAAAGGTTGGATAAAACCTTGATATGCTGAATTGTCATATTTGCAGGTTTGGCACACCGAACAATTCTGAACATACTGCTGCACATCCTTGGTCATTCCCTTCCAGTAAAACAATGATTTAACTCTTTGCAAAGTAGCTGCCCTACTAGAATGTCCTCCCACCGATGAATCATGCATCCATTTGAGTATAGATTGGCGTAAAGAAGGAATGGCTCCAACGACTAACTTCCCCTTTCTCCTTAGTTGATTATTCATCCATGTGTAATGAGGATAAGTACTGGAATTGCCCTGTAGTGCATGAATAAGCTGCTGCAAATCGGGATCTATAGACCAAGATTGTTGCAGTTGGTTGTGCAGGTCAGTATCAATACCATTAATCACCATCAAAAGAACCTTTGCTCCAGTAATTCTAGATAGAGCGTCTGCTGCCTTGTTCTCTTGGCCCTTCTTATACTGAATTTCAAAATCATAGCCCATCAATTTGGCTAAGATGTCTTGTTAAGCAGGAGTAGTAATCTTCTGTTCTAAGAGGAATTTAATGCTTCTCTGATCTGTCTTGATGATGAAATGTCTATTGAGGAGGTAAGGACTTTATTTCTATACAGCAAACAGAACAACTGGAAGTTCCCTTTCATAAATAGATTTAGTTTGATTCAATGGGCTTAGAGACCTGCTGATATAAGCAATAGGGTGGTGGTCTTGCATAAGAACAGCCCCAATGCCACGACCTAATGCATCAGTTTCAACTATGAAGGTCTTATTAAAATTGGGTAGAGCTAGCACAAGTGCTGAACAAAGAGCACACTTGAGTCAATCAAAAGATTCCTGAGCTGATTCTGACCAAGCAAACTGATCATTTTTTAAAAGATCAGTAAGGGGTTTTGCTATAGACCCAAAGTGCTTCACAAATCTCCTATAATATCCAGCTAATCCCAAGAACCCTCTCAACTGTTTCAGGGTAGTTGGAACAGGTCACTGTTTAACAGCATCAACCTTAGCTGGATCCGTTGATACTCCAGCCGCTGAAATGAAATGGCTCAGGTACTCTACCTTAGGAGCAACAAAGGAACACTTGCTTCTTTTAAGAAATAGGGAATTTGTTTGTAGCAGTTGAAAAACCAATTCCAATTGATGCTCATGCATAGCTATGTCTCGGCTATATATAAGAATATCGTCAAAAAACACCAAAACAAACTTACGGAGATAAGTTTGAGTACATGATTCATGAGATGTTGGAATGAAGCAGGGGCATTTGTAAGACCGAAGGGCATAACAAGAAATTCATAGTGCCCCTCATGAGTTCTGAAAACAGTCTTGTAAACATCTTCCTTGTGCATTCTAAGCTGGTGATAGCCTGACCTCAAATCCAATTTAGAAAATACACTAGCACCTCCTAGCTCATCCAGTAAATCATCAAGAAGTGGAATTGGAAATTTGTCCTTCACTGTCTTGCGATTCAAATCTCTGTAATCAACGCACAACCTCCAAGTACCTCTTTCTTTTCCACCAAAGCTATAGGAGAAGCAAAAGGACTAACACTAGGTTGTATTATCCCTTTAGCAAGCATTTCATTCGTTAACTTTTCAATTACAGTTTTCTGCAGTGAAGGGTATCGGTAAGGCCTCTTATTCACAGGTAAAGCACCAGGGTCAAGAGGTATTCTATGATCAAAACCCTCTCTAGAAGGAGGTAAATCGATGGGTTCAGCAAATATACCAACATACTTCTCCAACAATTGTGCAATAGTAGCAGACAAATTATCATCACAAGAGATAGAAAAAAGAGATGGCATTACTACATCATGATTAACGTCTATAGGGGATAATTGCAAAAGCACAAGCTGACTCCCTTAAGGTAAGATTCTGGACATTTGCTTACTATCAGCAGATTTAAGTTTGTGAGGAGTGGCACCTCTAAGCACATGTCTCCTACCCTCGACCTTAAATTCCATCCTAAGTTGCTGGAAATCCCAGAGTAAGGGTCCCAAAGTAGATAACCATTGTATCCCTAGTACCACATCACAAAATCCCAGCGGCAAGACCATACAATCCACTGCATAGGTAGTACTATGGAGCTGCCAAGTAAACTGTCTACAAATGGCTGTCACAAACACTCTATTCTCATCAGCTACAACAACTGCCATAGGTTTCATAGCTTCCAATCTGCACCCTAGCTTCTTTACCACCTTCTCATCAATGAAATTATGAGTACTATCACTATCTATCAGGATATGCAGTGGTTTCTTTCCATGATAGTCCGTGACCCTCATCGTTTGAAAATGTGGGGTTCCATTGATGGCATTAACTGAGATATAAGGTTCAGCAATTGCCTCACCTTCATTAACATCAACTACAACAGTTTCCTCCTCCTCCTCACCTTCTAATTCCACTACATACAGTTGTGCTCTCTTATGCTTAAGTTGATGGCCAGGGGTAAATACTTCATCACAAAACATACACAACCCCTTAGCTCTCCTCTCTGCCATTTTAGCTACTGTAAATGTTTGGGGTGGTCTATCAAGAAGGGGTAAATTTTTGGGTTTAGGGAAAAATTGGTTCTGTTTTCTTTGTGGTTCAGGTAGGGGTAAACTGGTTTTGGTTGTAGATGGATTGTAGGCTAGTGGTTTAGGAAATGGATAATTGTGCTTTGTTTGTGGAGGCTTTGTGTGTTTATTGTTCTGAGAGGTCTCATAGAGATTGGCTATTTGGCTAGCTGATTGGACAAATTTGGGATTGAACATGCGGACTTGCATCTGTGTTTCCATCTCAAGACCAGTAAGGAAGCAACTAAGTTGATACTCAACAGTTAATTCGACTATGGTGAGAATTCCTTCAAATCGATCAATATATTCCTCAACTGTGCCAGTCTGTCTTAATGACATGAGTTCAGACATCGGATCCTCATAAACGGGGCCAAATCTATCTGACACTGCTTTGGCATAATCTTCCCAATCCATTGGCTCTATAGTAACTCTAGCCTTCATTAGAGCATGATGCCATTGGAGAGCTTTTCCCTCCATGTGAATTGAAGCCAGCTTAACCTTGGCCTCGGGTGAGGTATTATCAAGGGAGAAGAACTGGTCACATTTATAGAGCCACTCGTTGACAATTTCACCACTGAATTTAGGAAAATCTACCTTAGTTAACCGAGTCAAGAAGGAGGAGTTCTGAACAGCGTTACAGGTAATTGTTCCCCTTGCTCACTCCGTTGAATTGCTCTATCGGAGTTTTCACCAATTTCCTCGCGTTTCCTGCTCAATTGTTGATTGGCCAACGCTACAATCATATCCCTCAATCCAGCGATTGTGTTCTCTATCCGGGCATTGGACTCATTCATTCTTCGGGTTAAGGATTCTTCTACCTCACAAATGGAGGTCTGCTGGCGTGTTGCATCTGCCATGGTCAGGAGCAACGGATCAAAGGGCTCTGGTACCAATGATGTGGTTTAGGATTACGTGGCAATCGTAAACCACTCAAGCTGCTAGGTGTAATTTGAATTAGAGAAAGATCACACGAAGTGCCAGGTTGATCTGGTTCTCTAGAATTTGAAATTGTAGAGGAGCAAAGAAAAGAGAATTTTGAAAGGAATAAGAAGTATAGCAATGTGTTTATTCATGATTCTGCAGAGGTAATACAACCAATTATATAGCCAATGAAAGAAATAAAAATGGAAATGTCAATAACAACTCAAAAGGAAACAATGACTTAAAAAGCAACCAGCGATTTCTTGCCAAAATTAACATTAGCTCCAATGGCAATTCACTGTAATTATGCCGGATTTGTAGAGATTCCAAGGATACTGCATCACAAACACAAAGAAAGGAAAAATTCACTCTTGCCTAATGAGACAATGAACATAACCAAAAAATAAAACGGAGAAATAAAATAATGAAGAAGAAGATGAGGAGGAGGAGGAAGCCAAAAACACTCATCGTTGCTGGAGATTCACCGCTAGTTAGGCGTCTATCATCAGATGGTTAAAACCCTAAAAAATTGAGAAAAAGATAAGAAGTAAAGTAAAAGCTCAGATTTGCAACAATGAAGAAGCAAAACGAGATGAAAATTCGGAATTGAGACCTTGAACATACCTTGGCAAAGCTTTGGTAGTGTGATGACTGTTTAAAATACATGCATAATAAAAGGGGTTCAAATCTTGAACATACCTTGAACACCACCAATAACTGGTGGATGAATGGTAAGCTTCTTAATTTTTAAAACAAATGACTAGTGTTCAAGCCTTTTAACGTACATTTTCTTTAAAATACATACATAATAATGTAATATGTATAATAAATAGTCATTAATTAACATTTGTAATATGGACTAGTGGTAATTAAGTAATTTGTGAAAATAAGAGGGGTTCAAATCTTGTTAACATTTTAAAATTTCACTTATGTATGGACCTGGATGATTTCATGAAACCGAGACCAGTTCAATCAGTTGGTCAGCCGATTTTCTGTGGGTTTTGAGCAAGTCCAGTTATTGGTTCAACCGGCTGGTCAGAGCCCCAGGTCTTGGTTCAACCGGCTGGTCCTGTTTGATTTTATAAACATTGGGAAGAACACGATTCAGCTAGATTTGCTTTTAAAATATGGACATATCATGTTTTTTCAAAATTATTTGAGGGTATTTTTGATTTTAATACAAGTATGAAACATGTTTGAACACGTTAAGTATTGGGCTGCAGTCTTAATATTTCATATCTGAAAAACCATTTCAGATCATTATTTCAGACACATTCTAAACACGTCAAACATCTGAAAAGCAAGTTTTTCAGATGTCAGACGTCTGAAAAGTGTTATCAAATGCCACCTTAGGCTTAGTTTGGAAGGAGTATAAATCCAAATATGTACAATACTAATACATGCAAAATAATACAAAATACAAGGCTTTAACACGCTACATATTTGTATTTGTACTCCTTCCAAACTGAGCCTTAGGCTGTGTTTGGTTGCAATGCAATTTCATTTGCATTAGTACAAAAGTATGGAAGTGCAAATAAAAAAAATGCAAATTCTAGTTTAACTTTATTTTGGGTTTTACTTTATTCTGCCTAATGTCTTAATTTACTTCATTGTACTGCAATCAAACAAATTAGTTTAAAATTTGAAACAAAAATGTGTCAGAATTTACACTCAAATTATTTGCAGCGCAATAGTTTTACATCAATACAAATTTGTTTGCATTGCAACCAAATCATGCTGCAACAAGAGGACAGGCTACCCCGTTGTGTAATATCATAAAAAAAAAAAGCTTAGATAGAAATGTGGCAAAAGGTTTCTACATGGTCCATCTCTAAAACCTCAGAAAAGAAAAATAAAGAAAAACAAAGGAAGAATAGAGACTTTTAAGGCTATCAATTGATTGAATTATGGAGTTCCATGTCGCCCAATTTGTTGGTGCTTTTATATCTCATAATTTGATTGATGGGGCAATTTTATTTGGGGGACATGGAATCTTCACTTTTAATGGAGCTTACCCACCAAGCATGAGATGACTAAGGGGAGTGAACATATTGGGACATTAGTGTGCAATGATAATGATTTATGCATTTATTTATTTTTCTATTTTCTAAGTGAAGGGATTGGAATTGGGATTAGCTTAAAGCTTTAGCTGTTCAATGTGCTGTGGAATTAATGATGAGGTTGCACACCGGTAATAAATTCATGGACTCCACTATAAAAGATGTGGGTCCCATGCATTTAAATACTGGCATGGAACTTTATTATTGGTTCCATGAACAACTAAAGCATTCAGCTAAACCATGTTCCATGAATTAAAATCCATGTGAAAATCCACATTTTAGTTTAGAGGTTGGGAAAATCTATGATGTTGGAAAGACATGGTATTCAAAGAGTCTTGATCAATTAAAATCCACCCATGAATTTTAATAAATAACACCTGATTGGTTATCGGGTTTATGATTTCAGTTAGGGGTGCAAGTTGGGTGGTTGGGTCAAGTTTATGATCAACCCAGGCATGGCCCTAAAATTTGGATTTAAGGCCCAAGCCCGAGGTTAAGCCCGATTTTCCCAACCCGCACTCAAGGTTTAAAGTATCGAAAATGCCAAGTGTATCGGAAAGGTAATTTTAAGAGACGTATCAATATATGCCTTGGATACGCGTGCATATCGAAGAAAAACTAAGATACGCATAGATACGCTTTGAAACACTATAAATACTTTAATAAATCATAAAAATACATAACAAACTAAATATAAGACCTAAATGAGGTGTATATACATTAAATTAATATATTTTAATAGTTTTATGAAAAAATATATTGTAGTTAATTATAATTTCATTAAAAATCCTATACTTAACTATAATTTATAAATTATAATTCTTAAGTTTTAATGTTTAATGGGATGGGAAAAAACCAACTCTCTTATCTAACCATAAAATATGCATTAACACAACTTCTAAGTGAAAATATACTTAATAATAATTATTTATTATTTATTTTCAAAAAATATAAAAAAAAATAAATAAACATTAGATAGTATATTCAAAAAGTATTTATTAAAGAGGAAATTTCAATTGCCTTGTGGAATATATAATAGATGATCCATAGAATTATAATATATTCAATCATTATGAACAAATGATAAAATATAATTAGTTAATTATTTATATTTTCAAATTTTTTGTTAATTTATATTTTCCCCAAATATCTCATGAAATTTCCATAAATCTATAGATAACACAAAAAAATGTGATTTTGGATGTAAGAAATGTAGATTACCATAAATTTATACATTCAAAAAAAAATCATAAGATATTATAAAAAAATGAAAAAAAATACTTATTTTTTACTATATTTTTTCAAAAGTTGAAAAATTTTCAAAAAAAATAATTCACACTTGTTTCTTGCAAAATTTTGAAAATCTAGCACTTTAGGAATAAGGTTTGGAGTCATTTGGGGGTGAAAGAATCTTACTTTTCCCCTTTATTTTTTTTTTCGGTTTTTTGTCGTATCTTTTTCGTTGATACGCTACCGATACACCCCAATACACCTCCGATATGCCCCGATACGCCTCCGATATGCATGATAAAAGATGATACACACAATTTCCAAGCATATAACGTATCTATTTTTAAAAGATACGATACGATACGCCCCGTATCGGGCATATCGTATCGAAATTTTAAACCTTGTTGATGAACTCAGGTTGGGCCTGGTCAATAAACCAACTCTAAAATTATACATATATGTATTTATGCATATGTGTATAGATATATTTATGTATATATGTATGAAATAGGTAAATATGTACACAAATGTGTATATATATATACAAATATGTATGTATGTATATATATGTAAATATGTATGCAAAATTAACACATATATATATATATATATACATATGTGTATAGTTGGGCTGGGTTCGGGCTTGGGTTGGGCCCACCCAAGTTGCACCCCCTAATTTCAGTTGATTGGTTAGATGTTTTTTTTGAATATCATATCTTTTCATATTATAGTTGAACCCTTAGACGTTAATGTGAAATAGGGATAGGAAATCAGTTTTAAAATAATTAAAAAATGTATGTATTTTTAAGATAATTATGATGGTATGATAAGTATGCATTATTTTACCCCCCAAAAAATTTTATTTATCATTATCAAAGTGAAGAAAACAAATTATAGGGAGATGTAACTAAGAGTGTAAACAGATCGAATCTTAATCGAATCAGACAATATCCAAATTCAAATCTGATAATGGAAATTAATATTCGAATTTGATTAAATATTCAAATATTTGATTCAATTCAAATTCAACCAATTAATTATTTTAGGTAATTAATAAATATTTTATTTATATAAAGTATATATATAAATTGTTTATATAATTAAACATTTAAATATTTTATATATTACATATAAGAATTAAATAATCAATCGAATTGAATCAGGTCATATCCGAATTCAACAGATTAGACACTCAATTTATTGGAATTCAATTCGATTATGCCGAATCTCGAATTTAAAATCAGATTTTCGAATACCATTGACACCCCTAGATGTAACCTAGCTTGCCCCAGACTCGAAATACATAATGCTCACCCTAAAACACTCAACCCAACCCATTACTAACATCAAAAAACAAGAAAAAACACACTCTAGTGTGCTTTTGAACTGGATAGGCCCGGTTTTGGAACACAAAATATATTGTTGGTATTGAATACACCGAAATCACATATTCTAAAACACACTACACCTAGGGATAGTCAATAGACATTGATTTAATATATTTTGATAAAAATATTTATATTTCAAAACCCTAATATTTTTAACATATCACGCCACAATAGCAGAGAATACACTACCAAAGGTATAATGAGTATGGAAACCTACTGTTTCAAATATACCACAATGGGGCTCACCGCTCAATAGCCCATAACACCACACTTTTTGTGACCACGGTACTGAATATCACATCTAAGCATCCCAAAATGTGTTACATGGTTTTAAAAAATGATTCAGAAATGGAATTGTTCTGGCCACCAGTTTTCGGGTTGATGGTTTGATTATTCGGTTTAAATGAATGGTCTATTTTGATAAAAAATAAAAAAAAATAAAAAAATAAAAAATAAAAAACGGTCAAAACCGTTGAATGAGTTAATGGATCGACCGACGGTTCAACTGCCCAGATTAACGGGTTATTGACTTATTCAATGATTTTAGACAAAAGACCATATTTGAGATAAAATAGAACCGGTTGCCTGGATGATTCCTGAGCCAAACGGTCCGACCATCCGAATGAACAGAAGTTCGAAAACTATGATGTGTTATAATGTAAGATTGTATTTTCCAGGATTTAACCCACTTTGGCCTCAAATCTTGTTTCTTGTAAACTTTAAACTTAAGACAATTCACTAAGGTGGATTCTTTTGCATAATGCCCAAAAGGCGAAAACTAGTTTTATCTGGTAATTGGCCTTTTGTCTGAAATTGAAATAATCTCAGTATGGAAATTGTATTTATTCTGGGAAATTCACAATTTTAGATCTTCAGTTCAGTCTCAATTACAATTTCAATTCATTCGTCTCCAGTGTTTTAGAAGTCAGACCGGAGTAAAAACCAGAATACTCTCCGGGTCCATTTTTACCGATTAACCGGGTGGTTTGCCTGTCCAACCTGCGAAAACCATTAATTAATCGAAGACCCGGAAATGCCACTAGTTCCCAGTTTTCATGGTCCGACCACCTGGTCCGGACCAAATCTTAAAACACTGTTTGTCTCAAACATAAGAAACGCAGTTCCATTCAACTTACAACTCACTCAGCCAAAATTAATTAATTTCTTGTTGAATATTTCATGAAAAATGTCGTATTTGTTGCAGTTGCTTCCAAGCTATAATCTCAAGACATACCCAATATTTTCTCTCGTCTACAACAAAGTCTCAATATGTGCCTTCTTTGTGAGTTAACGTAACGCAATATACAATGATAGATGGGTCGATAAGATTTCATATTAGTTAAGGCTTCTCAAAATGAGAAAATTAAAAAAAAAAAAAAAGGAAGAAAGAAGAGGGATTGCAGCTGATGAAACTTCATCCCTTGTTTTTCATAAATAATAGACAATTAAAGGAAATGGGTTTGAATATTCAAAATTTTGAACCATGGTTTTTGAACTGTTGTTGGCCTATATGGATGGACTGTTCGGCCTGAAAGCCATTCAGGCAATCGGTCAAAAACTGTTGACTTGGTCAGTGACTTATTGACTCGGGCGGCCAACCTGTTTGATCCATTCAACCGGGTGAACAGTTTTTGACTGCTTTAATTTTGTTTCAATTATTTTTTATTTTAATTTTTTTTTAATTATGATTGAATGTCCGTTCAAATCAAATGGTCGAACCGCTAACCCAGAAACTGGTGACCAAAGCGGCTCCTATTCCAAATTAGTTTTTTAAAACATTGCTTTGAACTTGTTTTTTTTTTCAAAATTTTATATGGGGCCTTTTTTATGTGTTTTAATTATTAAAAAAAGTTCTTAAAAACCCCTTAAAATAGATACTATATGCTACGGGGCATATTGTATTGAAACTTGAAGCTTGGTAGGTTCTATAGTTTGGAAAAGCAAGCAAGTGTTGGGTTAAGACTTGGCCCTTTTATCATCTTTTGATGGCAAATTCTCCTAGATTTTTATGTGTCTGATTCTTAAAAAGATTAAAAAATTATCAAAGATAATGGTTTATTCTTATTTGTAACATTCAAAACCCAAAGCCTAAGACGTAAAGATTTATAACAATGAACAAAACCCAAAGCCTAACTTTCTATATCAATTATGCCAATTGACCTAATTAGGCTGAAGCTTAAGCTTGAACAAGTTTGTAAGAAAAGATCATGGATTAGAAGAAACCATGTGCATGCCCAAGGTTGCTCCTTACAGTAGATAAACAAATAAATAGATAGATTCTTTTTTTTTTTCGCTTTATGAGCTACACAACAGGGGTAGCCCATATAAGATATAATGCAATAAATTGGTCCCATGACTGTAGCCAGCGATCACTTCAGATTGGGACCTTGAGCTTGGTCTCACAAAGCTGATTTTTTATAGAAATATAAGGGTGCGTTTGGTTAGAGGGAATAGGACCCTGGCATCGGATCCTACGGTTTGGTTGAGTGGAATAGGAATCCCATTCCCATTCTTGCTGGGATGGGAATTCTCCCATATGGGGGAATGGCCATTCCCGACCCCACCCCAAGGAATGTGATTCCCATTCCGATTCATTTATTTAATTATTTATTTTTTGACAGAAAACACCCTATTCGATTCCAACCCTTAATCCATTCAAGTTTGAAGGCTGTGTAAGCAACTCCTTCAACCTCCATACTATCGGTTGCGGCGCCACCGCCACCACCGTCGACCCCATCTCTGATGAACCGTCAACCAAACCCATCTCTGATGAGTTAAGACCGTTGTCGACCATCCTTCGTCCTCTCCTCCTCCTCCTCCTCCTCCTCCTCCTCCTCCTCCTTCTTCTTCTTCCAAATCAGCCACCACCGTTGCCGCTGCTAATCCCATCTCTTCAATTTCTGGATTTCTGTAAATATCAGAAACCAGAGAGTAGAAGCATGATGTACGAACACTATGTGAGAATGGAGTTAAGGAAGTTGATGGAGCAAAGAAATTCATCAAGGAAGAGAAGTTTCAGGTCATCGATCTCAACGACAAATCTATGGAGTCTATCCCCAATCCGTCTCTGAATCTCGCCACTATCAGCAACCTAGATATTTCTGCTATCTACAATTTTTTTATTAGTCTCTTGGTTTCTATTTTGCTTAACTCTTGGAGTTCTTTTTATCTCCACATATCAAATCTAAATGCAGTAAATGAGTCTCAGATTGTATGGCTTCTGGTTCTTCTACTTCTTCTGAAATTATTCTTTCCTCTTGGCTTCATACACTCTACAGGTCATCCAATAATATTATTTTATTTCTTTGTTGTATTTTAATGTAAATCCAAGCATGTCTATAAACAGAAAATTTTCTAAACATGCCTCTTCTTCAGTTATCTTGCTTTATTCATAAATTTAATTTAACAGAGCATTCCAGTCATTAAACAGCAAGACTGTTGAACATTGTCGTGTCAAATGTTCACTCAAACCAGCTTAAAATCTCTCTCAAACTCGATTGGGTGTTTATTCAAGCTCCAAGATCTTGAATATCTCTGACAACCTTATCGAATCCCTCCTTAAAACTATCGAGAATTGTAGGTGGGTCCTTTCTTCTTCTTCTGGATTACTCTGTTTCTTCATCAATACCATTGAAGTTCTTTTAACAGGGTCAAAGTTAGAAATTTAAGCTGATTCCCATTCCAGATTCTGGTTGAACCAAACAGCAATGATTGAAATCTGATTCCGATTCCTGATTGAACCGAACAGGCACCAGGAATTGATGATTCCGATTCCGATTCTGATCCTGGCCACTAACCAAACGGACCCTAAGATCTTCAAGAAATTATAGCAGCATGACCTCCATGGTGATGGATGTTTAAGACCACATATTTCTCCAACCAATGAACACATCTTGTTTTCCTCCTAATTATGCCACCAAAAAGTTTGGTTGGGAGTTATCTAACTAACTAACTTAATTAAGGGTCGACTTTGGAAGGAGCCCATACCCGCAAACATGACATCACATATCATGGCTCCTTAGACGCTTTAATTTTCGTGTGTAGTGTTGTGTCTACCAGCTTGGGTACCGGGCTTCTCTGATCGAGGAGATTGTTTAGACTTTAGACATGGGGATGGGATGGAGAGTGAATTTTCTATTCTGTTCTAACTTAGATTATATATATTAAATATATACATATATAATATTATTTATATTATATATATCAAAATGTATTTCAAATATTTTAATTTTAGAAAAATTTGCATGATTTAGGTAAATTGATTTTTTTAAAAACTTTCTAATTTAAAATTTTTAAAGATTTGGGTCTCCGACAAAAAACCCATCTCTGTTAGAGATTTGGGATGGAGGGTTATTTTTATTTCTATCGAGAATTAGGATTAGAGGCAAGGATTAATTTCAAGATTAGAGTCAAGGATGAAGAATATGATCACTGCGCCAAACTCGCCCTATTGACATTCTTACTTGGGAAAGGGTTTTGCCATCCAACCACCTTGAACTTAGTTATTACTCTATTCACCATGTGCTTCAATCACTCAATTTCTTTTAAACAGCTCAAGTGGGACACCAGGGTATTAGTTAATAGGTAATAGCCATCATTGTGGCATCTTTATGTTGTCAAGTGAACTAAGAATAACAAATATGTGAGGAAATCAAACAAAAAATAAATTAAAAAAAAAAAAACAGAAAACACACATATTTATGTGGTTGGACATATTAAACCCACTGAGGATCCTTGTAAAATTCCACTACATTTCAATTAATCATGATGGCCTTAGCAAAAAGTTGGTATTTATAGTGTTGAGCTAGAGTTTACAATTGTTGTCTTCAGCCATATTATATATTAATCCTGTGGAGGGGTCCCATAACTGATCAGACTGTTCATTAGTTGGGGGTCCATTGGTTTGGCCACATGTCAATCCCACAGTTCATATCCACAGTGTAATATTGGTAGCTTTTACATCTAGTATTAACTTTTCCAATTTGTAATTTTTTTGATATAAATTCATCTATGAAAGAGGGATACTTTGTATACATGGCATGTTTTCTTTTCTTTTCTTTTTTTTTTTTTTATTTTCAATGAATAAAGGTTGTGGAGAAGAATTTGAATAAATCCTTCTATATTCTGAGCTGAAAACCAAATTTTCTTGAGTGATATTTAAGAGTTCACAACTTCACATAGAATAGATCCTGTAACCCCCAATATTTTGAAAACCAAGCGTACAGGCATCAAACCGGCAGAAAAGTTAACACAGTTCCTGGCTTTGTGGTTCAACCAGCAGTTTAACCTCAAAATTCCAATTGTTCCTGATATTCAATGACCTAGAAGGAGGGGTAGTTTCAGTTGAAACAGGGCTGGTCCATCCACTTCTCTTAACATAGTTTCTTCTTTTTTGTGTGTGTGTGTTTCTCAAAACAACACCCAATAGGTTAAAAAACCCTAATACTAAGAGAACTTCTGATATTACGTGCCAAAGATGGCAGCGAGGTAGTTCGGAAATTCTTGAGGTGATTTGGCTGAGAGTCCCACCTAGAAGCACAAAAAGAGGTAAAAGTCTGAGGAGTGGTGACTCTGATGGTTAAATTAATAAAGGTGACTGAAAAGCCTTAGTGAGAGACAAGACCCCTCAATGAATGGAGACCGAATCTGCTCCTTACTACTGGCGCCTCACACGTTGTGAGGAGCAGATCCCGTCACCAATGAATGAGGTGTTAAGCATCTCTTGCTGAGTTTACATCTCTGCCCTACAGCACATCCCCGCCGTGTATTGAGAGTATCTTCCGATGATGTCATTGGAAGACTTGCTATGTTCCCAATACATGGCGGAGATGTGCTGTGGGGCATTGTGGGGCGGAGATGTGGTCTCCTTTGAGGTAGACTTGCTATTAAGGCCAGGGTGAAATACCATAAATGCCCCCAAGACCTATAGAACCTATAAAAAAAACAAGATTGCTTGAAAATATCATGTGTCAAGTGATGTTTGGCATGATTAATTTTTTCCTATTTTTGTTAATCCCAAACTCTACTCCAGGTGGAGGGCGGCTGCCTTAAATTTTATTCACCATTATCAAATGGGAAATTAACAATAATAGTGGAGGACTTACCCCGCCTTACCTCAAACCTAGAACAAAAAGCTCTCAAAAGAGAGTTCAGATCTACAGACCACAACACAATGATGGCCACATTCATCCAGCCACACATTGAGAATATTGGTGACCACAACACAACCAATGTTCGATTTATGTGGCTGGATAAACGTGGCCAGCAATGTGTTGTGGTCAACAGATCTGGACTCCTCAACAGAACCCTCGCATAACCCTCCTAAAAAAAACAACAAAAATACATCAAAGATTAACCAACTCTTAAAATGGGGAGATTTATGTAATCTTCACGCAACAACTTCCGCAGATCATTCGGACATTGAGAAACAGTGTCAAAATTTCCATTTCTTTTTGTTTCCACTGCAAAAATTGAACACCTATTACCTTCCCTTAGGCTATGTTTGGCTTGAAGGAAAAGGTAGGGAAAAATAAGGAAACCTGATGAAGGAAGATTTGGCCCGACCTCGTAATCACTCAACACGTGGCAAAGGCAAACAGCTCGGCACAACAGCGTGCCCAAGGCGCGAGCACTGAAGGGAGGAACCAGCAGTCCGAACTCCCTACTAGGAGCCCGAACTCCCTACAAGGAGCCCGAACTCTCCCTTAGGCCCCGAGCCTCACACAAGGCAATGACCCGAACTGGCCCGCCTCATGGCAGTTCGGGACACTCCCCTATCTGAACTCAAGACTTCACCTCGCTCACTACTCCAGTACTTCGCCTCTAGGACGCTGAACTGAACAAACGTACCATACCTGACACTGAGGAGGTTCGTATCCAAGGGCGGCGCACCTGATTGACTTGGGATCTGACGCTTGACAGCCGCACTTGAACGGCCACTTGCCACCGCCACCTACCACCGTCATCGCCAGTCGCAGAGACGGCTCCGACAAAGAGAGCAGTGGCGGTTCTGTCCAGCAGAGGGGATGACACCCGAACTGGCAGGAGCCCAAAGGTAATCATTCTCGACTTGACAGAAGCTTAGAAGTGAGTGCACGAGGTGGTTATAAAAGGTCCCTACCCCCCAAGAACAAGGTATGTGAACTTTGCGCCATCCGGTTTTATCTTGCCTTTGAGAAAATTCTAACTTGAGCTTCGGAGCAATCACACCGGGTTCCCCCCGGAGCTTCCTCATCTTCTCCATTTCAAGTTCCCTGTAGCTCCGTTCGGAGGCAAGGTCGTTGACAACTAGGACCGGCCGGATTGCGCACCATCAATTGGCGCTGTCTGTGGGAACGCTTCTAAAAGCCTCCCTCTAAAACTCTCATAACCTCCTCTTCTTCCAAAAACCCCAACACTCATGGCTTCTTCCAGCAATGTCGGACGTGGCACAGAGACGAACAACACCGAGGAACAACTCCAAGTCCCCATGGTGTGCATCGAACAGTTCACCATTCCCCTTCCGATGGATGGGATCCCCAACTTGAACGTGCCACAAATAGTGGCGCCTGTAAACCTTCATGCCATGAACATCCCTCTTCCACTCCCTATCGAAACAACTTTTGCTGAACCAACTACTGTCCCCCTGGCAACCCGCCAGAACCAGTTTGATGACCTGATGCAATGCATGCGGGCAATGCAAGCCCAAATGCAACAATTCCAGCAACATCAACTCCAGCAGCACCAAGTACTACACCACCTCTCTCAACACCACTATCAGCAGCAGTTCTCCCAACTACCCCTGAACCAGTCACTGCTTCCACCTCGGCACCCTGCTCCGAAGCCGGTTAAGGCCTCCCCTCAGGGTGGACGCCCTCACCAAGGAGAAGCCTCCCAGCTCTAGAACCCCCCTAATAGCCAGGCTTCATCCCTAGGCCGAAGGGAAAGGAAAATCACCCCTGCCTCGCAGCTCACAGGCGGGTCGGGAACCTCGCCCGCAAAGTCAGCACCTCGGCGCTCCAGGCCCGAATTCCCGCTCACAGAGAACCGATTCAGCGCCCTAGCAGCAGACTACCAATATTCCGGGCCCATCAAGTTCGGCAACACAGAGGCTAGCAGTGCCAGTACTAGGCCCACTCAACAACGAAGGCACCGGCGAAGTCACCGAACTGCCACCCGTGTCCTGCCCGAGCTTAGAGGCAAGGAAGAGACGAGCTCGGACGAGGTAAAAGCTGCCCCGATTCTCTTAGTTCCTTCCCCCCTCGCATCAGAACTCCTGGCAGTCCCCATGCCCAGAGACTTCAAGCTCCCACCTTTGGACAAGTATGATGGGTCCTTTGACCCCAACGACCACGTCGATGCTTTCCAATCCCAAATGCACCTCACTAGGGCCAGTGAATCATGCATGTGCGTGGCCTTAACCACCACCTTCAAGGGGGTGGCCCGCACTTGGTACAGGAACCTAGCCCCAGGGTCAATAAGAAGCTGGACCCAGTTCGTGCAGGTCTTCACAGCACACTTCATTACCAGCAAACGGTGCCTCTGAACTGAGGAAAGCATCTTCGGAGTAGTCTAGAGAGAAGGAGAATCCATCCGGGGCTACTTCAAGCGGTTCAATGAAGTGTGCTTGCAGATACCGCGATTAAACCCCACGGTACAGCTCGCGGTGGCCAAGAGGGGAGTAACGCACAAGGAGTTTAAATGGCACATGGTAGCCAGCCAGCCCGCGGCCGTGGCCGAATTCCTCAATCTCGCGGACAAGTTCATGAGAACAGAGGAAGAGATCAACCAAAGGACCGAAGGCGGGGTCGAGAAGAGGAAAAGAGAAGGTGAGCCCTCCAACCCAGGTGACAGAAGAAACCCGGCCCTGGAGGCGAAGCCGAGCCAGCCGTCCCGAGCTCCCTTAGCAGTTTAGACGGATTACACGCCGTTAAACACGAGGCAGACTGAGATCTTGATTACGATCAAAGACGCCCCATACGTAAAGTGGCCACCTCGCCTAAAGGGGAATCCAAACGAGAGAAATAAAAATCTGTACTGTAGTTTTCATAGAGATCACGGTCATAGTACCGAATAGTGTAATAATCTCCGGGACGAGATAGAGGGACTCATCCGTCACGGATACTTGAGAAATTTTGTACAGCATAATAATAATAATAACAATAAGGCAGGTCAGCAAGGGGAGCATGGAAAGGATGCCTCCGAATCCAGCAGCAAACCAGCCGAAGCGTTGCAATGACAACCTCCGGAATAGAAGCCAGTTCGGGGAACCATCCATGTGATAGTGGGAGGTTCGGTGGTAGCAGGGTGTACTTCGGCAGCAGCCCGGACGTCAGTTCGTGAGGCAGCCCGAGAAGAATAGAACCCTCCAAAGAAACCGAAGACAGAAGAACCGATCTTCTTCATGGAAGACGATGCGCGAGGTGTCCACTACCCCCACGATGACGCGCTCGTCATAAAACTAATGATCAACGACTTCGAAGTCAGGCGCGTACTTATGGATTTAGGTAGCTCGGTGGACATCCTCTTCAAGTCGGCATTTGACCAGCTACAGTTGCAGAGAAGCGAGCTGAAGCCCACAAACACTCCTCTAGTGGGCTTCAGCGGAGAGGAAGTCAGGCCCCTCTGGAAGATAACAGTACCTATGGAAGTCGGCACATGGCCTTGTACGGTCAGACTCAACAACGATTTCCTGGTGGTCGCGACCCCCTCTCCATACAATGCCATAATAGGAAGGCCACTCACGCATATTCTACGGGCAGTGGTCTCCACCTACTATCTGGCAATGAAGTTCCCTACAGACTTTGGTGTGGGGATAGAGCGGGGCGACCAGCTTGAGTCCCGCAAGTGTTATGTTGCCGCCTTGAAGGGAAAAACCAAGGCGGCCGACGACCTCGAGCTAGAGCGGCCTATGGAGTAGGGCGAGGAACGAGCTTCGCCCACAGAGGAAACGGTTGCAATCCTGACTTTGGCTACGGATCCGGCTTGAACGCTACAGATCGGTGCTTTCGTCAAGGAGCCTCTACGAACCGAACTGGTGAGTTTCTTACTTCAAAATTTAGATATTTTTGCATGGTCCGCGGCCGATATGCCCTGCATTGACCCTGGCCTTATAACTCACAAACTTAACACTGACCCTGTAGTCAGACCCATTAGACAGAAGAAACGCAACTTAGCCCCGGAGACTGCTTCCCGGCAAGTGGCACATGTGCATCGACTACACCGACCTGAACCGAGCTTGCCCAAAAGACTGCTTACCCCTCCCCAGAATTGACTGCCTAGTGGACACGAACTTGGGAGATGAGTTGCTAAGCTTCTTGGACGCCTACTCAGGCTACAACCAAATTAGGATGGACCAGTCCGATGAGGAAAAAACCAGCTTCATAACCGAGTTCGGCCTGTACAGCTACAAGGTCATGCTCTTCAGACTGAAGAATGCTGGGGTGACCTTCTAGAGACTTGTAAATAAGATGTTTCGGCCCTTAATTGGCACAAAAATAGAATGTTATGTAGACGACATGGTCGTCAAGACGCAGTTTTCACAGGAATTAATACAAGACTTAGACTCTGTCTTCCAAATTCTTCGTCAATTTAGCATGAAGTTGAACCCCAACAAATGTGTCTTCGGTGTCACCTCGGGTAAGTTCCTAGGGTACATTGTCAACTGGCGCGGTATTGAGGCCAACCCGGACAAGATAAAGGTCATCCTAGACATGAGACCACCCCGGAAAGTAAAAGAAGTTCAGAAGCTAAACGGCCGCATAGCCGCTCTGAGCCGCTTCATGTTCAAATCGGCAGACTGCTGTCTGCCTTTCTTTAAGGCAATAAAAGGCAAAGGGTTCGAATGGACCCAAGACTGTCAGCTCGCGTTCGACGAGCTAAAAAGCTACCTCGCTACTGTGCCAACCTTAGCCAGGCCCGAGGAAGGCGAGGTCTTAGAACTGTACCTCTCGGCAAGCGACGAGGTGGTCAGTTCGGTATTAATAAAAGAAGTAGATCGAGTCCAGCGGCCCGTCTATTATGTTAGTAAAATTCTGTAGGGAGCAAAGACGAGATACCCGCAGATAGAAAAACTAGCATATGCACTAGTAATCGCAGCTCGGAAACTCCGCCCATATTTCCAGGCTCACACGGTCATGGTTTTGACCGACAAACCTCTGAGGCAAGTCTTGCTCAAGCCCGAGGTTTCCGGTCGGCTAACGAAGTGGGCCATCAAGCTCAGCGAGTATGACCTCCAGTATAAGCCACGAACTGCTATTAAGGCCCAAGCCTTAGCAGATTTTATCGTCGAGTGCACGTTTAGCCTCGAAGCCCCTCGGTCGGTCGAGCCCGAGATCCCCAGTTCGGGTGAGCCCAGAGCTCCCAAGCCAATAGAGTCTGAACCCCGTGAAGTAGCAGCCAGTGTGACATCTCTCCTGGTTAGGCCAAACGCGAACTGGGATGAGGAGCCCTGGATCCTTCACGTAGATGGCTCCTCGAACCAGTAGGGCAGCAAGGCTGGAATAGTGATACGCGGCCCGGGTGGCACGAAATTGGAATACGCACTACGCTTTGAGTTCGCGGCATCCAACAACGAGGCAGAGTACGAGGCACTGATAGCCGAGCTGAACCTAGCGCACAGGTAAGAGCAAAGCACGTAGTTATCTGCAATGATTCTCACCTCGTGGTCAACCAGGTTACGGGCGAATACGAAGCACGCGAGCTCACTATGATTGCATACTTGGCAAAAGTAAAGGAGGCTCTACTCAACTTCCAGTCACACTTCATCAGGAAAATCCCGAGGTCAGAGAACACTGAGGCCAACGCCCTGTCCCGGTTAGCCAGCACGAGTCACAACACCATGAGAACCGTGTACATAGAGGACTTACCTCGGCCTAGCATTCTCGATGGGGCAGAGGAGGTCGCTCCCGTCCTTGAAGCCGAGCCGAGCTGGATCGACCTACTCACGAGCTTCTTGCTAGATGGAACCCTCCCTGCGGACCGCAATGCAGCCAAGAGGGTGCAACGCCAGGCAGCCAAATACGTCATAATAGACGAGCAGTTGTACCGACGGTCCTACACGCTCCCCTACCTGCGTTGCTTGCGACCTGCCGAAGCCGAGCTCGTACTCCGCAACATTCATGAAGGTCTGTGCGGCGGACACCTGGGGAGCAGAGCCCTCGCCCAAAAGGCACTTCGACAAGGATACTACTGGCCAACGATGAAGGCAGAAGCCGTCGAGCTCATTAGAAAATGCGACAAGTGTCAGAAGCATGCCAATATCCACCATCAGCCTGCTGCCGACCTCAAGTACCTCACCAGTCCATGGCCCTTTATACAATGGGCATCGACATCCTAGGGCCATTCCCGCCAGCAACAGGTGGGAGAAAGTTCCTAGTGGTGGTAGTAGATTACTTCACAAAGTGGATAGAATTTGAACCTCTGTCAACAGTCACAGCCCGAAACATACAAAACTTCTTTTGGAAGAACATAGTATGTCGCTTCGGGCTACCTCAGGTACTGATCTCCGACAACGGCAAGCAGTTCGAGGATATCAAGTTCCAAGAATGGTGCCAAAATATGGGAATTCGTCAGAACTTCACATCGGTCGCACACCCGCAGGCAAACGGTCAGACAGAAGTAATGAACAGAGCCATCCTTCACGGACTGAAAGCACGACTATACCGAGCTAAAGAGTTATGGGCGGACGAGCTACCAAGTGTTCTATGGGCTCACCGAACTACGAAAAAAACTGCCACAGGAGAGACCCCCTTTAACCTCACCTACGGCACTGAAGCGGTAATCCCGGCGGAAATCGAAATACCTACACTGCGACTAGAAGCATATGACGATCAGACAAACGGAGATGAGTTACGTACCAACCTCGACCTACTGGATGAGGTAAGAGACCTCGCGCACATCCGGACAGTGGCCTACCAACAAAAAGTAGCTCAGTACTACAATGTTAGAGTAAAGAAGCGAACCTTCCGCGTCGGCGACCTAGTTCTCCGTAAGATCATGATACCCGAACCCAGCGTGGGCAAACTTGGACCGAATTGGGAAGGGCCCTACAAAGTAAAGAGAGCGCTCGGGGGGGGGGGGCATACGAGCTCAAAACCTTAGAGGCTAAACAAGTACCCCGAGCGTGGAACATCGTCAACTTAAGGCTATACTACCTATAGACCACCAAGCGAAGTGGACAAAATCGCTACTAGAAACTAAGTATTAACAGGGACATCGGCATCTCAGAGACCATATTAACACCAAAACAGGCCGTGTGAGTGCAGTAACCCAGGCAAGAAACAGATCGGGCATATGGTCAGTTTGGCAAATACGGTCAGTTCGGGAGAAAAGAACAACCAACACTTAACCAAAAGAAAAGTCATTCCATTTCAAAATAAACGAGCGTACATTTCAAAAAAAAAAAAAACTTTTTTACATTTCACAGGCCCAGAGCTATTTCTTCATTATCAGAAGGCACTTCAACGACACCCGAAGGTCCTGCCTTACCCTCGGAATCCGGTTCACCATCAGCAGCATTGGCCATCTCCTGAGTTATGCTCAAAGTGGATATGGCACTGATATCGAGCTCGGGGTACGTATTCCGGATCATCCACCGGCTTAGCTTGAAACCCCTCGGTACAAGTCCACCATTAGGTCGTCAAAGCTCGGCGAGGCGATGTACTCATCGACAACCTTCTTCTTGGCATCTTCAATACCTTGAGAAAAGATCTGCGTCCTCTCCCTAATGTCCTCCTGAAGGTATTCGACCTGATGCTGCAAATCCAGCCTCAGGTCTGTCATGTGCTTCACTACGACTCCCATGGCCTCGGCATATCTCTAAGACCTCGCCTGCCTGGCCTCTACAGTGCGAGCAACCGCCTCAGCAGTTCGGGAAGTTGCCTCTGCAGCACAGAAAGCCTCTTCGGTAGCTCGCGCCTACCTCGAGCTCCTTTCCACCAGGGCCGCCAAGACATGGATAGAAGAATTCACCTACCAAAAGGGAAGAACAAGTGATCAAAAGGACGACAGCAAGAGGGATAAAAGCAGAGAGCCCATCAAGAAATCTGACTTACCACCATGGCATGAGTAACAGCGCGACAGGCCACCTGGTTCAAAGGAAGATCTGTCCACGCCGCGACCTCATCGGGGAAAATGGCCTCCCTACTCTTCTGAAGAGCGTGGTTCGGCGACAACACGCTCCTGAATTCCCCTTGGGCTCCCGAGCCTGCGGGCCCAGCTCGCGTATAAGCAGACCCAGAGTAAGCGGGAGCCCCCGAGTAAGTGGGAGCCCCCATGTAAGTAGTCTCGGCATAAGGGGCCCCTGCCGCTTCTTGCATTGGAGAAGCCATCTCGGGCTCCCTGGGCGGATCCTCTGACGGGTAGTGTGGCACCTTGGGCTTTGCGTCTCGGGGCAGCTCGGCATGAGTTCATTTGGTGACTCGCTTCCTCCTCTTCATGCCTTGAAACAAGTGCCCACCACGAGTCCCTCCTGAATCCATCACACCTGCAAAAAGAGTTCGGCATCAGAAAAAACAAAACAACAAAGCAAAACAAAAAACCTTTTGTAAGGAACCTACCCGAGCTCAGGCCGGCCGCAATGAGTTTGGCCTCTGTCAGATACTGATGGCATTTTAGCCCAAGCCGTGCCCATTGCCGGAGGCCCTTCACCGTCTCTTTATCAAGCGTAACACTAGAGTCAGGGGCGGCCATCCCCCACCTGGTCTGAAACGGCCACCCCAATACACTTCGCACCCCGAATTAGTCCCGCTTTCACGTCGGGACCTTGTTGGGAAGTTCATGTAAAAGCTTAAAACTCAGGCGGGGAGATAGGTAATACGCCCGCCTACACCCGGGAAGGGGACCCGCTTGCTTCTTAAGCATTAAAATGGAAGAGAAGATCTCCAAATCTAAAGGAAAGCCCTGCTCCCAAAATAGGGAGATTGTCCCCACCAAGTTACGAATGGAGTTCATGTGAAGCTAGCCGACTGTAACGCCGAAGTGGTTCAAGACCTCGACAAGGAGGGGATGGAAAGGCAGTCGCAGCCCCGCAGTGAGCTGCTCCCGGAATATCACGATCTCATCAGGACCGTGTTCCCAAGGAAAGCTACCCGAAGGTATGAAATAAGCGTACTCCCCAGGCAAGTTGTAATAGGTAATAAGGGATTGGAGCCCCTCGGCTGTCATGGTCGAGGGGCCAAATTTGTCTAACGTCCGACCTCGACGAGAGATTGACGCCAAACTACCCGAGGTGACTCGGCCTACGGGTTCAAACTCTTCCTCGAGCTCTACCTCCGGCTCGCTAGAACCATCAAGGGATGCAACTCGGTTCGTAGAACCTGCATCTGACCCGCTTGAAGAACCGTCTGAGCTATCCGAGCTAGACATCGAGGAGAGAAGATGGATTCCAGGAAGGTACTCACCCGGAAAAAGGCTTGAACAGACTACGGGAACTTGAACGAGCAAAAACCTTGAATGCGAACTAAAAGCCTAGACGCGAGCTGAAACTTGGACACGAGCTCAAGAAGCAAAGCGCAGAAGTGACAAAGCGACTGGGGTCCCCCACTATTTATACCCACAGTGACCGAGAAGCAACAACGCAGATCAAAGCCGATCCGACGGCCCACAGTCACGCTGACCGCACGTCCCCTGAGACCGAGACATGATTGGCGCACGTCTTTCTGAAACTGATAGAGTGCCGGCACACGTCTTTCTGAAACTGACAGAACGCCAGCGCACGTCTCCTCACATTAAAGGCGGCAGCGGCACGTTTTCAAATTTGAAAAGACGCCTGCTGTCATGTCTCCCAATGGCACGCTTTTTGAATTTTTGAAATAAGGAGTGCGCTGTCACGTCTGTCAGCATTTGTAGGCAGGTTGGCACGTTTCCCGCACTACAGTCAACCCAAAGAACCTTGACAACGCACCTCACGCTATCAGTCAACCGAGATTCAAAGTACGGGACAAATCCACCTGCCACCTCGCGAACTCCCCGCGCCAGGGCAAGACCCTTAGCACGAGGAGTGGGGGGCAATTGATGAAGGAAGATTTGGCCCGACCTCGTAATCACTCAACACGTGGCAAAGGCAAACAACTTGGCACAACAGCGCGCCCAAGGCGCGAGCACCGAAGGGAGGAACCAGCAGTCCGAACTCCCTACTAGGAGTCCGAACTCCCTACTAGGAGCCCGAACTCCCTACAAGGAGCCCGAACTCTCCCTTAGGCCCCGAGCCTCACACAAGGCAATGACCCGAACTGGCCCACCTCATGGCAGCTCGAGACACTCCCCTATCCGAACTCAAGACTTCACCTCGCTCACCACTCTAGCACTTCGCCTCTAGGACGCCGAACTGAACAAACGTACCATACCTGACACCGAGGAGGTCCGTATCCAAGGGCGGCGCACCTGACTAACTTGGTATCTGACGCTTGACAGCCGCACTTCAACGGCCACCTACCACCGCCACCTGCTACCGTCATCGCCAGTCGCAGAGACGGCTCTGACAAAGAGAGCAGTGGCGGTTCTGTCCAGCAGAGGGGATGACACCCGAATTGGCAGGAGCCCAGAGGTAATCATACCCAACCTGACAGAAGCTTAGAAGTGAGTGCACGAGGTGGTTATAAAAGGCTCCCTACCCCCGAAGAACAAGGTATGTGAACTTTGCGCCATCCGGTTTTATCTTGCCTTTGAGAAAATTCTAACTTGAGCTTCGGAGCAATCACATCGGGTTCCCCCCGGAGCTTCCTCATCTTCTCCGTTTCAGGTTCCCTGTTGCTCCGTTCGGAGGCAAGGTCATTGACAGCTAGGACCGGTCGGATTGCACACCATCAAAACCTATACAAGGTTTGTAAAGATTTCCCTACCTTTCTCTTCCTTTTCCTACTTTTTCCTTCAAACCAAATACAGTCTTAAGGTATGAAATATGAAAAAATTCATGTAACCAATAACACGTTTAATCTTCCTAAAGATGTATGTACTAACCATGGAGGGGAGGTATCAAGAAGGGCTAAGAATTCAGATTGCACTTAGATATCATAGTCATAAAACCTGCAAGAAGCATGGCGAAAGACACCGGATGATTCCCTAGCACCACCTATGTTCATTTTAAACCGATAGTGCAGAGGAAGCTTCCAAGAGACCCACTTAACTCTCCTTTTCATATCGTTGATTGTAACATTCAACAATTGATTGCCAAGATTAATTAGACTGTATCAACTTCTATATATCTTACTAGCGGGGACACATGCTTAGTACGGGCTTTGTTAAGTGAAAACTAAACAATAGAAATACATAAGTATATAATAGTTTTATATTTTAACTTTTTAATAATCAATTCGATTGAACTTGATTCAAGTTGGTCAGTTTTTTAGTATTTTCGATCGGCTTTTGGTTCAACAATTTTTCAACCCAATCAAATTAGGTCAATTTCAGTTTGGCCATTTGTAAACTGACTAAAACTGAACCGGCTCAACCATATATATATATATATATATATATTAATATTTTATATTTTAAATATAAATTTTTAATATGGGAAAGTAGGAAAATTTCCATGTTTCTTATTCTGAAATATTTTATATCATAAATTTAAATTTTAATAATACAATTGTAATTTATTAAATTTAAATTTAATTTTTAAGTTTAAATCTTTTGAACAAACAAGCCAAACCAAAAATAGACTCAAACCAATACAACCTGAGTTGTCCGGTTTTCACTAATGGTCAGTCGATTCGGGTAACAAACTCTTGAGTTGACTAGGTCGATTTGGTTTGTGAAATAGCCTGCAACCGAACTGAACCAATCCTTGAACACTCCTAATTTCAGCTAAATTAATAGTCTAATCTCTAATAAATAACAATAGTTTGATCTCCAATAATTATTGAAAATTTATAGTAAAAATACACAATTATTGAAAATAAATTTATAATGAAAATATAATAGATATCTAATAAAATACAATAATTAAAAATATACAATAAATACCAAAAAGTATCAAATTAGTCAATAAATAGTGCAATATCAAATAATAGTTTAATCTCTAATTAATATTAATCAATAAATTAAAAAATATATAATTACCAAAAAATAAATTTCTAACAAAAATACAATAAATTAAATTTCAAAAGTTAAATAATATTTGATTAATCTCCAATAATTATTGACAATTTTCTATTAAATAACAAAACAAAAATACATTTATAAATAATTATTGAAAATATATTTATAAAAAATACAATAAATAATACTGTAAATACAATAAATATTAATTTTAGTATATATAATTATATAATGAACACACACTATTATTGTATAATTACTACAAATAAATATTAATTTTTTGAAAATTATTTTTATAATTATTAATTGATATGAGTGAAATTGGTTATTTAAATAACATTGTTATTTAATTTTTTAAAATATTAATTATTTATTGAATTTAATAATCCAAAAAATTACAATTATTACTGATGCAGCACAATCTGGGCACTCCTAGCTAGCTGAGTGTTGGCTCCTAGCTGTGACGGACGACACTTGAGAGGAAGAGGAAGGTGAAGGGTTCCCGGGGAGCTCTCCCGGGGGATTTTTCTGATGGCTAAGTTAGAACTCTAAGGAAACTTAAAGAAGACACAGAGAGTTAAGAGTGCTGAGAGTGCTGGCTTCAATACCTCTGCTTCGTGAGGGTCGGGGTCTTTTTATACCGGAGCTCGATCACATCAGGCGTAACCGCCACTGCCCTAGCCATTACTACCAGGTCAGGGGTGGCAGGTGCAGGCTGCTGCTATAGGCTGCTATTGCAGGGTACAGACTCATCAGGCGTGCCATGCCTTTCAGAGACGGCAGGCAAAACGCCGCCTGGCAAGGGATCCGAGCACTGCCACCGGATTCGGCAGGTACAAATGTCAGGTAGATCTCCCTGTAGTCTGCCGAGCTACTGTGCACCGAACCACCTGGGGCAGGTTTGCCTTGCACCGAGGTGCCTGCACTGGAGGCGAGCCTTAAGCAAGTACGAACATAAGTCTCGATGGTGCTATCCCGAGGTGTTTCTCCCTCGGACACAGCCAGAAGTTGGGGTGCTTCCTTCTTAGGAAGGGAAAGCTCGGAGTCCCTTAGGGGGAGCTCGGGTCTCAGGAGGAGCTCGGGCCCCTTTGCATGGGGGAGCTCGGGGTGCTCCACCCTCTGGCTCGGGGCGAGCTGGGCCTTGCTTCTTGACGAATTGTCACACCCGCTGAGTCGTTTGGCCGGGCCTCGGCGAGCTCGCTGCGCCGAGTAGCTGCCAGGCTGTCACGCTGAATTGTCACTTAAGCCAGGTCATGTCCACGTGTCCCTGTGCTACGAGGTCGGGCCAAATCACCCTACATCAATTACTATTATTACATAATTCGTTATTAATTTTGTAAAATATTAAATTATTATTAATATGAATATTATGAAATCTATTATAATTATTTTTCCACTTTTAAGAAAATTTTTAAATTTATTACATAATTTTTTATTTTAACTATTTAAAATTTGATCATGTTAAATGTTTCATTATTTAAATATTTAAAAATTTTCATTATTTGAATTTTATTTATTGTAAAGTTGTTACGCAATATTAAATATTTTGTTATATAATTATTTATCCATTTTTAATTTGTTGTTATTTAAGATATTTAGTTATTTCAATATTTAAATAATGTTTTATTTTTTAATGTTGAATTTTTATTACTTGAATATTATTTAAATTGAATAATTCGTAAAATTATAATTTATATTGTTACTACGTAATTTCATGATGAATTTTGTAAAAATATAAAATTATTAATAATATGAATATTATTAAATCTATTATAATTAATTTTTATGTTTTGAATAAATATTTTAAAGTTAATATATAATTCCGTTATAATATTAGAATAATTCTGAAATTTTTAATTGAAACTTTCTTTAGATAGATGTAGATAAAAAGTGGGGGAGAGGATAAATAGGAATTGATAGTTTAGGAGAGAATCTCTCTACTAAATTAGAGATAATTTAAGAGATAAATTGGAGTTAGAGATAAATAGGAATTAGAGACAATTTAGGAGAAAGTGGTGGAACTTGGCTAAACATTAGAAAAGCACATCCCTCTTTCTTTATGGTTGTTAAATAGTTTAGCCTATGTTATTTCCTTATTGGTTTAATGTATAATTATTTGGAATTAAAAAAATAAAAAATTCAAAGTTAAGCCTATGAATGTACACTATTATTATAAAACTATTACTAATAAATATTATTTTTTGAAAGTTATTTTCTATAATTATTAACTGATATAAGTGAAATTAGCTATTTACAATATTATTTAGTTATTTATAATATTTATTAATTGGTGGTGTGGACCGTCTTGCTATATATATATATATAGATAGATAGATAGATAGATAGATAGATAGATAGATAGGTTAGAGGTAATTATTAAATCATTGTTAATTAATTTTTTTAAATATCATAAAATAAAAATAAAATGAATAATGCTACAAAAATACTTAATACTTGAGGTTTTTTTTTTTTTGCAAAAGGTGGGCCCACTTGATTGTTGTTCCTACTTATATGTACAAACTTAATATATTCAAAAGAAGAGATCAGTCTTTGCAAATAGCTTCGATGGAGATGGTCAGACCATTGGTTCGGTTTATCTGCAGCTGCAAACTCTATTAAGGTTGTACTATCAGAAAAGACCAAAAGACTAGTAACGCCATGAAATTGTGCTGCTTGCAATCCTCCTAAGAGCGCTCTTGTTTCGGCATCATAGCTGTTGATGAACCAGCAAGGCTTTCCTTCTGCAATGTAGAGTTGACGTTGTGCATGTTGGATGACGAACCCTCGTCCTGCATGATCTGTATTAGGATCAAATGAACCATCGACATGTAAGGTTGGCATGATCTATGATGGTGGGAGGGTGCGGGGACTTTGCCTATGCTCAATGATGTGTGTCATGGGATACTGGGATGCCGTCTGGATGATCTGACATGGATCTGGTTGCCTATGTGGGACCCATAGGATGAGATTATGTGGGACCCATTAGATGGTGTGGTTCCTGATTTTTTTTATTGAGATTATGGGTCCATTTGGTTTAAACAGGAATGAGAATAAAAATTAAAATCGGTAGGAATGAAATTTTATTCTCAATAGAAGAACAATAATTTTATTATCATTATAGCAGGAATGAGAATGGGATTCAAATTCTATTCAACCAAACAATTAGAATTGGAATAATCCAACACCTATTCCATTAAACCAAAGGGGGCCTATAATCGTACACGCTCTGTTCATAATAAACATCAAACGAAATTTCTGCCTCAAAAAAAAAAAAACAGAAACCATGGTCCAGAGTGGAAAACAAATGAATGGAGCCAACAGGGATGCCAATTGCCTAACATAATTTGATGGGTACAGTACTACCGTACCCACATTTGTCTTTTGCATTTGGTGGTACCCCATCCCAGAATAAGCGAAGTCGTAAGGTCAATCTCTGGTCCCACATCAAATTATGAAGGGTGATCAGTTGAGTCAAATAAAATAAAGAAGGGACAAAGAAAAGCCTAAACAGCTAATTAATTTATCAATTAATTATACCAAAAGTGGAAAACCACCGACGACCCACACAGCGTGGATATTTCACAAGCAAACATTTGACCCTTGTGATGTGTAGTTTGAATCGAATCGATTCATTTGTCATGATCGGCGGTGTAAAAGAGGACAAGCACCGACGAGTATGCCGGTGCAAAATTACCATCCAAACAACGGGAAAGTTTGGTTTGAGAGGTGAAAACCTGGGTCTGGGTGCAGGGCTACACTAGCTCATTACCTGGCTTTTGTCTACAAGAAATAGAGAGAGAGTGGGGCTGAACCATACAAAATATAAGGTTTTGCACTTTATACATTCTTACAGATCAACTTGTTGAATAAAATTCAAGTATTCAATAGGACGAAGGTTCAAAAATACTTACAATTTAGCACTAAAAATTCAGATTGGGGTTAAATCGCAAGTTAGATAGATCAATGGTTCAACCATCTAGGTCAGTTGGTCTTTGATTAAGTCAGCAATCTTTATATATATATATATAGTTTAATCATTCAGGTCAATATCGGTTTGAAAAGAGAGGACCCCATAACGACCCATGGTCCAACTCAATCCGATCTGAATTCTTTTTTGGATTGGATTAGATAATTTTGCCTTATAATTTGGGATCCTATATAGGGGACCCCAACTTGCTTTTCTAAGGTTGGGTTTACTTTTGTCAGGTTTAATTTTAACTTTGAAATAATGGGTATATCCAATGGTATTTTAGACTCAGTTTGGAAGGAGTATAAATATAAATTTGATGTTATTCGATTTGAGGTTGTAGTTAGATAATTTTGCCAACTACATGAAGCTAAGGTGGAAGGACGAAGTTACACACTGAAGTCTATAATCACAGGAAGAGTTAGAGGCTCGATGAGTTATTCCTCGGATAGACACTTTAACGCTCAAATTAGTGAGTGGTAAAGAGGCAAGGTAAATGCAAGATGGGTGCTTGATTGGGTTATGAGTCCAAAAGCCCCTTACCTTGAGCATGGCGCACCTATTTATATCTGGACATCCATGTTCTGGTCGAATAGGGCTTTTGCGGTTATCAGGACAAGATTGCCCGCTGAGGTCATTAGGGGATTCCCTCTTCCCCGGTGGAATTCGCTTCCTTGTTCGTGTGGGACACTCCATCTTGGTCAAGCTCACCCTTTATGCAATTTTGGGTGATGATGCTAACATGGTCCTAAGAAGGCGGCCACAAAGTCAACTACATGGCGCCCTTGGCTAGCTTAGTAACCACCCGAACACTACTCCCTCAGTACTGAAGTTGAGGAATGTGGTGCTTGGTCACAGACGGGCGGGAGAGTTCTAAAGTTGTTGGCTGAGGAACTTCAGTTTGGAGCCAACCAGCTTAGTGGAAAGACCGGGTGGTTCAACGCTCATACCGTTTCCATCACGGTTTGGCAGACACATCATTTCGTCTTCCCGAGGTCACGTGCGTGCGAAATGCGACAGCAATCCTACACCATTGATCAGACTTGATATGCACCATTGGTAGGGGGTAGGTGAGCCATTCCACTTTGTTATTTGGAGAGAATCTACGCTTTGGAGTTCGACTAACGTCTTGTGCTAATCCCTTGCTTGGTATTTTTAGGTGTCTTGCTTCTTTTTTCTTCGGTAAGATGTCTTTCACTACTGCATCTTCCTTATCTTCCCTTTCACTAGGTTTACTTCGAGGGATAAGAGTGAGGGTAGTCCTCGGTGCAAGGGAGCCGAGGTTAGGGCACTGAAGACTAACGCCAATACAGCCAAGGTCGATGATAGGGGCGATGTCGAGGTCCGAGATGTTGGTGCACGGGAGATTGGTGTTGACGAGGCTGCTAAAGCCAATGTGGAGTCAGAAGGGTAAGCCCTCGGGAGGAGGTTAGGGGAGCAGTTTGTCTTGGCTCTATGTAGCCTTTCTCCGACCGACTTGGCTCAAATCCAGGAAGTGTATTGCATTCCCAAGTATTAACTGAGGTGTCTTTGGATCAGGGAGAGGGCTACTTCGACCCATCCCGAGGAGATTTATGTGTACGTCCACAGCCTGGTTGTTGGCCTTAGATTTCTTTTAGATCCTGGGATATTGGCCATTCTGAGGTGGTATTAGGTATTGCTTGTTTAGTCGATGCTAAACTCACTTCGGTATCTAGTTGGGTTGTTCCGCTATTGCGCTTTCAAGGAGATTGAGACTACCCTATCTATGTTTAGATATTTTCTCCACCTGAAGAAGCACAAGCAGGGGTACTACTACCTATCGGTCAGGCCAAACACCAAGGTGCTCGTTGAGGCTCCTTCTTTCATTAAACATTGGAAAGAGAGTTTCTTGTTTGTGAAGTGCCAAGGAGGTTTGTCGTTCTCCCTCACCCTGTCCATTCCGAGGACCAAGGATAAGGACCTTTCCCAAGCTAAGCTGTTGGAGGAGGAGATAGCCACTGTGAGGAGGATAATGCGAGTGCACATCGGGGAGTAAACGCCATCTTGGTTGTTGACCTTGGCTGGACTGATGTGCCCTTCGGTTGAACAATCTCAGTCTGGCCCATGGATTGCACGGTCTTTTCTTGATGAACCTGTCTTTACTTGGTTTTGACTTCGTGGTGATTTGTGAAGATTTGGACGTGGTTGGTGCTAAGGAAAGAGCTTTGCGTATGTGGGTCGGGGCCGCGAGGAAGGCACAGGCGGCGAGGACCTCAGGTGCGTAGTCTAAGGTTGCGGAGCTCCAACGCCGTTCAGCAGAGTAAACGCCTCGAAAAACGAAGAGGCTGAGGTCAACGGAGAAGTCATGGTAGTTGATTCTGAAGAGGCCATGACTTAGCTCAGGTGGTCTTCGTTGTAGAGGGGGGATACTCCAAAATATGCTTCAGCTGAGGGCTTGGTCAGTGTGTACGTGCCATAATGGTTCATTCGGCTAGAGGAAACCCTTGAGACGGAGGGGGTGGTTGAGCAACTTGCCTAGGGTGTAATGCTCCATGGTATTAGGAAGGACACCAACAGCCACACTAGCAACTTCTTGGAGAGTGCAACTCTTCGTCAAATCATGGCGGTAAGTTCGGCTCTACTTGTTCTCCCTTAGTCTTTTCTTTTTTTGTAGTAATTGTTTGGTGTCTTGTAGTTGGTTTGTTCAGTCGTCGGCTTTATCGACCGCCTTCGTGGGCTGTAGAGATTTTATGAGTTGCGAGAGATTGAGAACGCCCAGCTAAAGGCGGAGTTGGCTGAGTTAAATCACGACGTCTAAGAGAGGGACGGAACTATTCACAAGCTGAAGGGTTGCACCCATGATTTCAAGGAAGCGTGGAAACTACTGAAGAAGGGACTCGAGGAGGCTGAAGTGGAGGTAGCTTGAGCGAAGGAGGAGGGTGTAGCCGAGTATAAATCTTTGAAGGTCCATCAGAATGAGCTGGATGACTACGCCACTGACTCTTGGCAGGAGGGATTCGCTCTTTGTCAGTGGCGAGTGATTTGTCAATTCCCGGAGATAGTCGGTGTCGTTCAGGGGATTGGCCTATTTGATACCGAAGAGCCACCTCGCAAAGATACTGTCATTGCCGATGCCCAGGACCATGCCGAGGATCCCCCAATGGAGAATTGATGTGTTGTCTCTCTCCCCTTTTTTCTTTTACGAGGGCCTCTATATTCAGCTCGGCATGTCGGGTTGTAGTTAATGTAATTACTCTTTTTTTGTTAATGAAAGTCCTTTTTGTTGAGCAAATTTTTCTTTTTTGTGATCGATGTATTACTTTCCTTAGTTATCATACATCAGAGTGCTTGTGAGACCATATTGCTATAAGGCCTTAGCTCCAACTGACCCGCTTCAAGTCTTGTTTGGTCAGAGTGCTTCTGAGTCCTTGTTGCCATTGGGGGAGCTCGATGATGCTCGGTCTAGTGGAGCTCATGCTCCTTGAGGGGGATGGCAGTGGTGCTTGACTAACTCTGCTCCAACTTTTGATTGGATGAGGTCCACTTCCTTGTTCGTGTGAAACACTCCTTGGTCGCGTCCACCCTTTACGCAGTTTTGAATAATGATATTGAAGTGGTCCTAAAAAAGCAGCCACGGAGTCAACCATGTGGCACCCTTGGCCAGCTTAACAACCACTCGAACAACAAATATGTGGAATGCAAAACCTTGCATTTTGTAAATAGTTTTTATTATACATACTTATATTTATACTGCTTCCAAGTTGAGCCTTAGGATCCTTGATATGCTATTTTATAAGGAATTTAGCTATAATACTGAAAAAACTTACATCCAATCAACCGATGTCATAGGTGACCAATCAGTGGTATTCATCAGAATTCACACGAGTGCTTTGATTGGTTAAAACTTTTCCCGTATTATAACCAATACTTTTCCCGTATTATATCTTTCCCTTTGGATCTTTTATCTATTACATATTGGCAATTAGTATTATTGAGAATGTGAATATTGTATTAACGACTTTAAGACATCACGTCGATATGTCCGAGTGGTTAAGGAGACAGACTTGAAATCTGTTGGGCTTCGCCCGCGCAGGTTCGAACCCTGCTGTCGACGTCTCGAATTTTGTTTTTAAATACTCTGAATCTCTAATAGACTAGTAGGCTTATTCGGCTTTATTGATACCTTTTTAACCATTTGATTGCATTTTGAAGGAAGGGGCTTCTGCCGACACTTGGTTGAATTTTTTTGCATGGTTCTTAACAAAAGTTTGCATCGAATTAAATCAAAATCCTTTGGAATAGATGTCTCAAGAAAGCGATTGATTTTGTTACATGAGAGAGAATTCTCCAAAACTTCAATATTTGATTTGACATTTGATCTATTTATAATCAAATATTTACATTTATATTCTTTTGGTTTTTGTGTAAATAAAAAAATTAAATTCAAATACCATATATTATATATGAATTATACTTATATTAATACATGATCTTACACTAATTAAGGTAAAAAGAGCACGAGAAGAAGAAGATCATTTGGACAAAGGCCAGGAAAGCTCACTTCTATAAGATATACATTCCTATAAAACGGGTAAGCTGCCCAATGGACCTGTTCATGGGCCAAGCTGAGGTTTGATCTTTGCCAAAATTTTAATATACTCATCCCAAGTCCACACTCAAGACCATGGTTTTCAAACCACCATTGATTTGGATGGTTGGACCATTTAGTCTGGGAATCGTCTAGACAATTGGTTCCGTTTTATCCTAAATTTGATTTTTGGCAAAAAATCGTTAAATCGGTCAATAATTCATTGTTCCAGGCGATTGAACCATCGGCCTGTCAACCCGTTCAATAATTTTTGGCCGTTTTTTCGATGGCCAAAACGATTCCATTTCCGATTCATTTTTTAAAACCATGCTCAAAACAGTGTAAAATTGACCCGTGAGTAAATCTATTGCCCAATTATAACTACTTCCATGAAATAAGAGGCTGAGGTTTTCCTTTTTAGGGTAACTTCACCATCCAAAAAATGTTAACAGAACAATTTCTGTGGTCATTACCATTCCCACTATCACAATGCGATAGTGTCACTTTTAATTGTTTATAATTGGAAAATAAGAGATGATAGAACCCATCTTGTGTGACTCTTATTGTTTGGTACAAAAACAAGGGAACAATTTCTTGTGAATTATATTTTTTAGGGTAAGCTTATTTATTTTATTTCTTTAATTTATTTTGTTCTTCTGAACAGAATTCATCAAAATAGAAAAATGAGAAAAAGAATAACCTGTTTAAACTAAAGGGTTATGAACGATTATTAAAAAGATAAATTTGTGAAATTTAATAAAAATTTGAATTTGAATTTCTTTGTTCCTTTCCATATTATTTATCTTTTAAATTAATTCTTTTTTGCAATGTTTTCAGCCCAGCCAGGACTCTGGGTTTGTTTAGCCCTTGAACCATTGACTTAGAAAAATGTTTATTGGGTCGACCCACCACCAGGTCCATGACTTAGTGATTCGTATCAGTGAATTGTGGGTTAGATTTATTTTTTATTTAATATAAGATATATTTATTTTTTATATTAATAATTTTCACATTTAATTTATAATTGTTATTATTATATAATTTATGATGTCATGGATTAACCAGTTGAACATATTAAACCTAAAGGTATATTTTGTTTGAGAGAAAATGAGAGCGAAACAAAAGGGTGAGGGAAACTTATTAGCAATCTTATAACTAAAAACAATATGCCCATATCAACCGATACGTATCGTTTCAGGGGAGCCGATACGCCCATATATTGAAGTCCTAATCATATATTAAAAATATCTTCCCAGGATTTTTTTTTTCTTTTTTTCTGACATTTGACTACATCCAAATCGCCTATAGTGGTGGCCATTGAATGGCACAACACCACACTAATACTCCCTCCCTAAAGTCGGTGATAATAAGAATGGAATTCATATTTCTAATGAAACAAAACTGAGCCACCCCTAAATCTATTGAAACTATTCACAATATGGGACTGGTCGACTGGATTCCATGATCCGAGAGTTATTTTGCTTCGTCCATGGTATGGCCAGTGGGCCTTACATACACACTATTCTCTCCTCACCTTGATTCCCTTACGCATTTTTGTCTTTTTTTTTCGTAGAACGTGTATCCTGTAGCGTGTATTATCAACTATGAAAAATTTATTAAATAAAAAAATATAAACTCTTGATGAATTGGGCTTAACATATGTTATTTGATGCCCAGCCCAAAAATGGGCCCACTTAATTGGAGTTTTCTTTGGGAGGGAAGGACCATTGTACTCCACCAAACTGATGCTGTCATGTGAAAGTTCATGATTCTTTCAAACATGGCAACTTGGCCTTATCATCCACCGTCAGATTTATAGGTGGCAACTGTCAGCCCAGGCCCCACACCCCCCGTGGGCCGTGACCATTCCACGGCCTCCTTTTGAAAACTTCCATCTGAGAGCCGTTGTACTCCGACGTTTACCCAACCGCCGTGATACCCGCCGCATCAATTCCATCATCCACCCTGGATAGTCGGCCGGCCCGGCCGGCAGGCCGGACGGGTTCCGGCTTCTCCTCTCCCGTCGTCTTCCTCGTTGATCACGACGAGTTTGAGGTTCCTCGCCATGGTTTAGAGTGGGGTCCACCGGAAAATGTATAGGTTGGACACGCTAATCTCACGGCCAGAGCATGAAACGGCTCGGTAGCGGACTCAACTAAGTCGGAATCGGTATTTGGGTGTGGTTGAACCATGACCAATGGGTTTTACGTTAAGGCGGATAATACGGGATCCATTATCCACACCTATTTGTCCAAGTCTTCGTAATCCGATAGAGTCCGTATTTATCTGAATAAAAAGAAATCCAAATCCGCTAAAAATACGGTAAATATATCCGGTGCGGATTCCGGCTCAACGACCACCGTGAAATCAGTAGTATAGGTATTGCGTTACGTCAGAGACCAGGGTCAAAAGCCTCCACGCAACAAAATTGTACGGATAATCCGGTCGCCCCGACTCGAGTCCAAGTGACCCTTCTCACTCTCTAAAATAAAAAATAAATAAATAATAAAAAATCGGAAATAAAAATAAAAATCAACGGTGTGATCTTGTTATGGGTCCCACACGGAAACTGCCGAACTACACGAGGAAAAAAACCGGTAAAAAGTGAAAACGTGGTTGATTCCAAGGGTAACCGAAAATTTTTTACGAACTCAGAAAACTACGATTTTGCCATCAATTAATTGAGGAAGAAATAAATACAGCATGTGATGTCGAACCGACAATGTGTCCAGAGTTTATTGCTTGATCTTTTTACGGATCTGCCCCTAAACGGCTAAACCTTCGCGTAATTTACTGTAGCAACCCAACCCTTTCCCTTCCGTTACATCATGGTTATCCGCCACCTGTACCATTTTGAGAATCGGAGCCGTCCGTCGAATGGGCCCAACCTGGATCAATTGTCGTACACTCGTAACATCAAAGGTGGGGTCAGTGCCAGGTGGAGAACTGGAATCTTGTTCCTTTGATCTTACACGTGTCAAACTCTTAGTCCAGTAACAAGTTTAGAACCACGAGGTTTCCTTGGTGGCATTTTCGACATTAAATCAAAATACAGGGGCATGAAAATTGTTTTTGAGTGAGATGCCAACTCCTTCCGATTCTCTCTTTATCGTCGTCGTCCGCTCCAAAAGATAAGACATTCAGTTCCCAAACAGACTCTCTCTCTCTCTCTTGTTTTTCTTGGTTGTGTTGATCTGCACCTGGGGTTCTGAGGGCTGGAGTGTGTGAAATCCGCCATGGCGGAAGTGATAAAGGAATTTTCCGGTGCCGGAAACTTGATTTCCGATCTCAAGAGCCTGTTTTCCGTCCTTCGAGCCAGAAGAACAATGCTCTTCGCTTATGTGTTCATGTTCACTTTTGTTGCCTGTACTGCCTTTATTGCTTTCAGTCCTTCTGCGAGTTCTTCTCCTTGGTTCACTAACATCTTCGGCTCTTCTTCCTCTTCTTCCACTACCGATTCTTCTCCATACAGATCTCAGTTTTCTTCTATTTTCTCCTACCTTTTCCCCAACTCTTCCCAACCCGTCTACGATTCCACTCCTATGCCTCTACAAAGTAGTCTAAACACCTCCGCATCTCGTAACACTACGATCTTAACGCCTCAAGGAGTTAATGGACAAAGTTCAAGTCCGAAAAACCAGTCTCGGATTGCACCACAGACTGCACCAAGGTTACAACAGTCGCAGGTTGCACCACCGACGCCGACGCCGACGCCGACGCCTTTGATATCACAGTCCATCGATAAGAAACAAGAGAACCCAGCGAAGATCAACGCTAGTGCTGCTGCTGTACCGCTTTCTCGAACGGAGAATAGGACAGAGAGCTTGGTTTCATCTTCCAAGTCTGATGGGAAGGTGGGTCTTGTTAAAAATGGGACTGACAAAGTGGTGGCAACGCAGCCGAGAGCGACGAATCTTACGGCTTCGCTGTCGAAGGGGAATAATGGGTCTTCAGCTGAGGGTTCGACAGTGAAGCAAGTGAAGGATAACTCAATGGAGTCTCTGATGCATTGTAACATCTTTGATGGGAGATGGGTGAGGGATGATTCTTACCCGCTTTATCCACCTGGGTCTTGCCCTCACATTGATGAGTCTTTTAATTGCTTTCTCAACAGTAGGCCTGATGGAGATTATCAGAAACTCAGATGGCAACCCAACGGTTGCAATATCCCAAGGTATGCAAAGGTTTGATACTTGAATTATTGTTTATTTATTTATTTGGTAGAGAGGGAGATTGGGTTCTTCGTTCTGCTCGGGAATTGGTCGATTTGTTTTTCATTTTCTAATAGTGCTTTCTATTCTATTGAATGTGATGTTCAAGGACATGTGGTGGTGGTGATTTGTTCAAGACGATTTTTGCTAGATTTCTTTGAAACTTTGGAATAAATATTCAAACCAGAATCTTTATATGACTTGATTTTTTAATTCTGGGTTCTGGGTTCTGTTCTAGTGAGATCAATTGACTTGTTTTTTGTTTTTGGGTTCTGTTATACTGAGACTAATTGATCGATCTTTGTTACGACGCAGATTGAATGGGAGAGATATGTTAGAATTGTTGAGAGGAAAACGCCTAGTTTTTGTCGGTGATTCTCTAAATAGGAATATGTGGGAATCTCTGGTTTGCATTCTTAGACACTCGGTGAAAGATAAAAGCAGGGTCTTTGAAGCTTCTGGTAGACACGAATTTCGAACTGAGGGTGCTTACTCTTTCATATTCAGAGTAGGTTCTTCTTCTTCTTCTTCTTCTTCTTCTTCTTCTTCTTCTTCTTCTTCTTCTTCTTCTTCTTCTTCAGTTTATATCCTTCCTAGTTTCTCTGTTCTCTAGTATATGTTTAATGAAAGCTTTTCTTTTCCTTGTTTTCGTGGTTTGGATGGACCAACAGGATTATAACTGCTCCGTGGATTTCTTCCGATCTCCTTTCCTGGTTCAAGAATGGGAAATGCCAGACACTAATGGATCCAAGCATGAAACTCTTCGGCTGGATATAATTGAGAGAAAGTCTGATAGGTACAAAACAGCAGACATCATCATCTTCAACACGGGTCACTGGTGGACTCACGAGAAGACTTCTAAAGGGTACTTATTTTTCCTTGTGATTCTTTCTGTCCTTTTTTGCTTTTCTGGTTGGATCTAGAAACCAAATAATACAGCAAAGATAATAAACCCAATGATGAATGTTTTCAGGAAGGATTATTACCAAGAGGGAAGCCATGTTTATGGAGAGCTGAATGTTGTTGAGGCGTTTCGGAGAGCTTTGACAACATGGGCGAGATGGGTTGATGCCAAAATAGATCCCAAGAAAACCATGGTTTTCTTCAGGGGCTACTCTGCCTCCCATTTCAGGTAAATTTCAATTCAATGAACTTTGGACTGAGAACCCGCATACCCACCTTTTTTTAATCTATCTCCATTAAAGTTGAGAAATATATAAAATAAAAAAAAAAAAGAAAAACAGCATGACAGACAGCTATATCGTTTGTTCTGTTCTGGTTTCAGTGGTGGACAGTGGAATTCGGGTGGGCAATGCGACCATGAGACTGAACCCATAAAGAATGAGACTTATCTGACCCCTTATCCCCCAAAGATGAGAGTGCTGGAGAATGTAATGAAAGGGATGAAGACACCCGTTTTCTACTTGAATATTACAAGAATGACTGATTACAGGAAGGATGCACACCCGTCAATCTACAGAAAGCAGAGTTTGACGGAGGAAGAAAGGAAGTCTCCATTAAGGTACCAGGATTGCAGCCATTGGTGCCTCCCTGGAGTGCCTGATTCGTGGAATGAGCTCCTGTATGCTGAGCTCTTGATCAGACATAACCAGAAGTTGCAGCAACGGCAACACCAGCAACAGAAGAAATCTTAAAGGTAGAGAAGAAACACAGATTAGAAGCTCATGATTAATTAATTAGCAAATTAATGGGCATATGTATTATATTGTTTTTGGAAAGACAGAAATAACCCTTTAGAAGATCCAAGAAAGAGCCTTCTTTTATTATTATGAAATAGAAAGAGGAGGGAAATTGAGGGAGAAGTGGAGTGGGTTTTATTTGAGAGAGTGAGGTCTGAGCTGTGACAAAGAAAAAGGTCAGGTGATGATGTTGGGTCTGATGCTTGTGGTCTTGGAGCGTAGCTTCTCTTTCTCTCTCCACTCCTTATGATATATTCTTTTTTGAGCCCAAGGGCTTAGGTTGTAAATTTTCGTCTTCAGTTTGTTTAATGAAAAAATAAAATAGTATTCCGTAAGGGTGTAATGTTCAGTTTATTTCATTTTTTTACTTGAATGTGCTTTTTAATCAGTGATTGGTGATGATTAATATGGTAAGATGCAATCAATTGGATCAAGGAAGAATGTGATTGGGGACATTTGTTTCAAAAGAAAAAAAGAAAGAAAGAAAAGCAGCTTGGCTCCTTTTTAAGAGAAGAAATAACATCTCTTTTGGTGTTGCCATCCCTCACATGGGCCACAAAATTTCAAATATAATGTTTTTACTTGACTATTGGCATTTCAGAATTCTCAATTCTCCACCTGCCAGTCTGCTACAGCTTCTTTCAAGGAAATGCTTAATTGAAAAAGAAGTGCTTATTATCATGAGCCATTGGTGGAAAAGCACTTAATTTAAAATAGGAGTAATATAGGTATTTTCAAAATGAACAAGTACCTATTTCAAATTACAGCTTATTGAATAAACACTTAAAAATAAGCCTTGATTTTGGGCTTCTTGAATAAACACTTATTTTGTGCATATTTCCAAATGCCAATTAGTATTTATTGGTGTGGTTCTAGTCTAAGTACTCTCAGTTCTCAAACTTGGCCTTGGATAAATTTAGATTTTTGGCTTGGATTTACCTCGTAAATTTGGAAAGGAGTTCAACATTAGCCACGATCTCAACGAAGCCCACACCTATTCAACCAGACTCACTGACAGCCAGCCTCCGTTTACTCCACAGGAGTGGGAACAAATCCAACACTTCCATCCCTGTCAAAGCAACCATTGGCTGTATATTCTGGGCTGACATATGAAGTACCAACCAGCCTTGTAAACAGAAAGAAAATGGCAACTGTACACGTGTATATTCATGCTGCTGACATCGTTCTTAGCGAGCTACACTTGACCCTGTCATCGATCAGGAATTCCTATTAATTCCTGTCCCCGTCTCCTCTCTAGCAAAACAATCCCCATCCCCAACCCGATGGGGTTGGGGAAGTCGGGTCCCCATCGGGATAGGGGAAATTGCCATCCCTAATTGAAATTGGAATGGGCCATTCCAATTCCAACTGTTTGATTTGGACTTAGAATCCCATTCCCATTTCTGGTGGAATGGCATTCCCCCATTTGAGGGAATGGTCATTCCTTCCCTCTCTCTTAGGAATGAAATCTCATTCCAGCTAATTCTAATTCCCATTCCAATTCCTTGTATTAGTTAAAAGGTCCAGTAAAATGATTAGAGCTTGGTACAAACACGGATGGCATGACCTGGAAAAAATCATTTGGGCATTTAGGAAGTGGGGGAAAATTAGCAAAGTTGGGGAACCTTGGGACTTCTACATAAATTCTGGGGCAACGGGTGCAACTTGGGTGGGCTAGGCGAGTCCGGATTGTGTGTCCCCTTAGGGATAGAAAACTTTATGTCCCGTCCAATCCTATTCCAACACGTCCTCTTTGCCCAGCATATTTGAAACTAACAGAAAATTATTTCTAACGGCATATGGACTTCATTATTTTATCAAATACGCTTAACCACTCACTCTTCGTACCCACTCTTTCTTTTTTCGTCTCTTTTTTCTCCTCCCCTTTGCCGCTACAGCTTCCATCCCTAGCTGATTCAAGTTTCTCAGTTCTTCTCTCTTCACCGACACACTATTGTACTCCGGCCCCGATTCAAGTTTCTCTCTCACGTTTCTTCTTTCTCCCCACTGATACATTGTTGTACTCCCGCCACACAGGAACCCTCCTCACCGCTGCTGTACTCCAACATCATTGAGGACCAACTGGGCCGACTTCCTTACCACCTCGAATGGAACAACGGCACTTCCTTCTACTACACCTCGGACTCTTCCAAGGTGTGCAAGACTCAACATTTCGAAGTGGGGATCCCTAAACCCAACTGGCTAGACGGTACAAACCACCTTGACTACCAATACGTGGATGGGTTCCTCTACAATGAGAAGGTTGATTTCATTTGGTAGTATGAGGACGTTGTCACCAAGAGGGTTGTTCATTGTCTCTTCTACACAGCTGGGTGGTTCTCTGCGGATGAAAAATGGCAAGCAAGCAAAGAAATGGTGGGTGAGCAAAGAAAAAGAGAATAGGGACGAGCAAGCAAAGTCAGACGGAAGACGAATACAACAACGAAAGTTATTGAATGGATCAAGTGCAGTTAAGTCTCCCGTTGCTCTCCCCAATCGTCATGGTGCTGTCGCCAAGAAATGGGGCTATTGTGTCTGCTCCGGCTCCGGCACAGGTGGCAGTTGAGGGTCCGGCGGTGGCCCCACTATCGTTGGACATGGTTTGAGGAATGGTTTTGTGGGTGATTTTGCCGTGTCGGGGAGTTTGTTTGCGATGGTTTTGCTTTGAGCAACAAAAGCTTAAAATATATTAAAAACTTCATTTGGGTTTTCGCTTTTCACTTTTTCGGCATTCTTTTTCTTTCTTCCATATTCACATGTAGTTAGCTATCATTTATTAGAGAAACCTGGGTTTTTCATTTATTTATACAGGGTTTGAAACTTTGGTATAATAGAAGTAAAACGGAAATTCTGTGTTCTGTGTATGACCTCTCTCTATGACTGAGAAACCATTGAGATAACTAAATGCAGGGTTCAGATCTACCTTCTTATACATTAACTCATAAAGCAATCAAAATCTAGTTTTGTTTTTTTTAAAAAGTTAACCAAATCAAAATCTACTTGCAAGTCGAGAGCAATCCTTTGTCTAGCGTTCACACTTGTTCGTGGGAACTATCACCTTTCAGAATTAACAAAATACCCCACCTTGTACATACATTGCATGAGTCCTGGTGTTAGGATTATTGAATTCGGAGTTTTGTTGTAATTGAATCAGGAGTCTCCGATACCTCTTATCCTTTACATCTTCTTATCCTTTGTAAACATAGGATCTCGACTGTATATATTTCGGCATTCTGAGTAAATAAAATCATGAAAGTAGAAATCAGAGAAGCTTTGGTTTTTTATGGTATCAGAGCCAGGGCACTCTGGAGATCAACGGCGGCAACGACGATCGATCAGCGGCGACTTCGAACTAGTGATCAGCGGCGACTTTGGATCAGTGATCAGCGGCGACAACGTTCTGCGTTGTGCTTCAGTCCGACACTGTGTTTTTTGGACAAGCGGCGACACTTTGGTGATCGTCGTCTCCTTCGACTTCGAACCAGTGATCAACGGCGACTTCGGATCAGCGATTAGCGGCGACAGCGTTCTGCCCTGTGGTTTTTCAGTCCGGCACTGTGCAACGATCGATCAACGACGACTTCGAACCAGTGATCAGCGGTGACTTCGGATCAGCGGTCAGCGGCGACAAAGTTCTGCGTTGTACTTTTCAGTCCGGCACTGTGTTTTTCGGACAAGCGGCAACACTTCGGTGATCGTCATCTCCTTCGACTTAGAACCAGTGATCAACGGCGACTTCGGATCAGCGATTAGCGGCGACAGCGTTCTGCCCTGTGGTTTCAGTCCGGCGCTGTGTTTTTCGGACAAGCGGCAACACTTCGGTGATCGTCGTCTCCTTCGGTGAATAGCGGCGACACTTCTGGTTTCGGACTAGTGATCAACTGCGGTGTGTTTTTTTTTCATTCCGACGTTGTGTTTTCGGACCAGCAGCGGCACTTCGGTGATCAATGTCTCCTTCGGAGAACAGCGACAGCATTTCTTCTGGTTTCTGAAGTATCACTGTTCATCGTCTTCTTCGGTGAACAATGGCGGCACTTCGAGTTCTTCTGACGAATCAACGTTCTACGGTAGTTTCTCTTCAATGGCACCAACACTATACTTGACATGGCTAAAAACAAGGATCAGGGCGGCAGTCAATGTCCAAGTAACGTGATCTCACCCTATATTCTATCAACCAATGACAATCCAGGGAGTGTTATTACACAGATCCAGCTTAGAGGTGACAACTATGATGAATGGGCTCGAGCAATAAGAACGGCACTGCGAGCCAAGAAGAAATTTGGCTTCATCGATGGATCAATAAAACAACCTTCGGAAGATTCAGTGGAATTAGAAGATTGGTGGATGGTGAATTCCATGCTTGTGTCATGGATTATGAATACGATTGAACCAAATTTATGTTCAACCGTAACATACACAGAGATTGTGAAGACACTCTGGGATGACATAAAGGAGCGTTTTTCTGTTGGTAATGGACCACGAGTCCAACAACTCAAATCTGAACTGGCGAATTGCAAACAAAGAGGTATGACGATTCTGAATTACTATGGCAAACTCAAGATGATATGGGAGGAATTGGGAAATTATGAGTAATATCCCACTTGTCAATGTGGCCAGTGCAACTGCGACATAAGCAGGGCGTGGTGGGGCTAGATGACACGGTCTATGGAGGTGCGCGTTCGCATATACTGAGTACGGAACCCTTGCCAAATTTGAATCGAGCCTATGCCATAGTGGTTCAAGAAGAGCAAGTTCAGACTATGACGCACGCAAAGGAAGAGAAAGCTGAAGCTATGGCCTTCGCAGCCCACACAGGAAAGAGGCAAAGCGAGGGCAGAGACAAGAACACAGTATGTACTCACTGCAACAAGACAGGCCACGATGTAGAGTCTTGTTTTCAACTGATCGACTACCCTGAATGGTGGGGTGATCGGCTGAAAAATAATACCCGTGGAACAGGCCGAGGGCGTGGTGGACAGAAACAACGAACAGGGGCAGGAGGAAAAGGTCGTGACAGCCAAGCTAAGGCCAATACAGCCAAAGCCTTTACGCAAGGCAATACGTCTCAAGGAGAATCAATCGATGCAGCCAAGACCGGGTTAAATGGACTGAGCAGTGAGCAGTGGAACATGTTACTCAACCTTTTGAACACACAGAAAGAAGGGAGTCAACGACTAAGTGGTAAGCAAAAATTGTCAAAATGGATAATAGACACAGGGGCCTCTCATCATATGACAGGAAACCTCAAGTCAATGAGAGACATAAAGAATATCATTCCGTGCTCTGTCAGGCTACCAGACGGGAAAGCGACAATAACAGAAAAAGAAGGCATAATTGCACTAGACGATCACCTGAAATTGACTAGTGTTTTATATGTGCCTAGTTTGAATTGCAATTTACTTTCTGTATCAAAATTAATCGAGGAATCGAATTGCATCGTCCAGTTCACTAACAAATTCTGTGTGATACAGGACTGCACTACGAGGATGCTGATTGGAGCGGGTGAGCAGCGAAAGGGACTCTATTATTTCCGGAGCATTGCATCAACAAGAGCAATGAAGACTATAGAGAGTAGAACGTCGGATATTTGGCATCAAAGGTTGGGGCATCCTTCTTATAGAATTATTAAATTGCTACCTTTTCGTACTAAGCATACTGATAGTAGTAAGGGTTGTGATGTATGCTTCCGAGCTAAACAATGTCAGGAAGAGTTTGTTCCTAGTAATAATAAAGCATCCGATATTTTTGAGTTAGTTCATTGTGATTTGTGGGGTCCTTGAACTGCAGCTTCTTGTGGTGCACATTATTTCTTGACCATAGTGGACGATTTGTTTAGAGGCGTTTGGATTTATCTTCTGATTGATAAGAAGAAAGTGGGACGAGTCCTTCAGAATCTTTTTGCTATGGTTCAAAGGCAATTTAACAAACCTGTCAAGGTGATCTGTACTGACAATGGGACTGAGTTTGTCTGCTTGGCTGGTTATTTTGCTGAAAGTGGTATTATTCATCAAACCACTTGTGTCGGGACCTCTCAACAAAACGGGAGGGTTGAACGTAAGCACCGCCACATACTCAATGTTGCCCGCGCCTTGCGCTTTCAAGCTAGCTTGCCTATTGATCTTTGGGGGAATGTGTCTTGACCGCATGTTATCTGATCAATCGGACACTGTCCATTCTGTTAAAGGGAAAGACTCCCTATGAAATGTTATTTGGGCGACCTCCTTCTTATGATAATGTGCGAGTCTTTGGTTTCTTAGCATATGCGCACAATCCTGGTCATGGAGGGGATAAATTTGTTAGTCGAAGCAGACGGTGTGTTTTTGTCGGGTATCCTTTTGGGAAGAAAGGATGGAGCTTATATGATTTAGAGTCTGGCATGCTCTTTGCTTCCGGAGATGTTACTTTCTTTGAGCATGAATTCCCGTATGCACACAAAGAGGATGTTCGGCCAAACAAAGCACAAGATTGTGAAATAAGTGGGACAGATAAGGTGTTGGTACCATCCACTTCTTCCCCTGGACTTGCAAATGGCGAGATGGAGACTAACCAGCAAAATGAACTCGTAGAAGAAGGAGTTCGTGTAGAAGAAGAAACCCACATAGACCCGTATACCAATGCACCCATGCATCCTTCTGACGTCACCACAGAAAATGCAAGCGAAGACAGACCTGATGTCAGGGGGGTGGCAATGTTGAGCAACAACAGCACTCTGATACTCATTTGGGGCGTGGGCATCGATAGAAACAACAGTCCACAAGGTTAAGAGACTATGTGCTTCACACCACACAGCGCTTGAGTCCCTCTCCGCGTCCCTTTGCAAGCTCACTTGGCCAATCACATTCTGCAGGTAGTCCTTATCCCATAGATAACTATGTGAACTGTAACAATTTTTCTTGTTGACATCGTGCTTTCTTGGCAGCTATCACTGCAGGAGTTGAACCCACTTCTTTTGCTGAAGTCGTAAAGGATGAAAAATGGAGGGATGCTATGCAGAAAGAAATACAGGCACTTGAAAATAATCAGACATGGATTGTGGAGCCTTTGCCATCCGGAAAACGAGCCATATGATGCAAATGGGTTTATCGAATCAAGTATAATGCTGATGGGACAATGGAAAGATATAAAGCTCGTCTCGTGGTTTTTGGGAACAAGCAAGTTGAGGGAATTGACTATAATGAAACTTTTGCTCCAGTTGCAAAAATGGTTAGTGTCCGTACCTTCCTTGCAGTCGCAACAGCTAGAAATTGGGAGCTTCATCAAATGGACGTACATAACACATTCTTGCATGCTGATTTACATGAGGAACTCTACATGCGAATGCCTCTGGGTTTTTAGTCAGATAAACTAGGTATGGTGTGTCAGTTGTGAAAATCTCTGTAAGGCTTGAAACAAGCATCGAGATGTTGGTTTGCTAAATTAACCGCAACCTTGAAGACATATGGGTTTCAGCAATCATGTTCAGATTACTCCCTCTTCACCTTTCGTCAGGACAGGGTGCATGTGCTTGTTCTCGTATATGTGGGCGATATTATCGTGTCAGGTAATGATCGTATGGCAATTCAAGTCTTCAAGAAATATTTGAGTGACTGCTTCCATATGAAAGACTTGGGATCATTGAAATATTTTTTGGGCATTGAAGTTGCCTGAAACTCAACAGGAATTTTTCTGTCACAACGAAAGTATGCTTTGGATATTATCTCTGAAGTTGGTTTACTTGGTGTAAAACCTGCTCCTTTTCCTCTTGAGCAGAATCACAATCTCGCCTTGACAGACGGGGCCCTCTTGTCTAATCCTGAGCAATACAAACGCTTGGTGGGGAGGCTTATTTATCTCTCAACAATGCGTCCAGAGTTGTCTTGGTGTGTGCATGTTCTATCCCAATTCATGCAACAACTGCAAGAAAGACATTGGGAGGCTGCATTGCGAGTGGTGCGCTATTTGAAAGGAAATCCTGGTCAAGGAATTCTCTTGCATTCAGATTGTGACTTATAGTTATATGCATGGTGTGATTCAGACTGGGCGAACTGCCCTTTGTCTCGACGTTCTCTGTCTGGGTGGTTTGTTATGCTTGGGAAATCTCCAATTTCCTGGAAAACTAAGAAACAACACACTGTGGCTCGTTCTTCAGCGGAAGCAGAGTATCGGTTTGTGGCCACGGCCACATGTGAATTGAAATGGCTGAAGGGATTGTTATTGGCTCTTGGAGTTACGCATTCAAACCCAATGCGTTTATATTGTGACAGTCAGGCAGCCTTGCATATTGCCGCAAACCCAGTGTTTCATGAGCGTACGAAACATATTGAAGTTGATTGCCATTTTGTACGAGATGAGATTCAAAATGGCTGCATACGTCCTGCTTATGTGTCGACTACCGTTCAACTGGCTGACATTTTTACAAAGGCAGTGGGTCGCAAAGAATTTGAGTACTTTCTCCGCAAGTTGGGCATTCACAATCTGCATGCTCTAACTTGAGGGGGGGGGGGGGTGTTAGGATTACAATTAGTAATTGAATTCGAAGTCTCTATTGTAATTGAATCAGGAGTCTCCAATACCTCTTATCCTTGTACATCTTCTTATCCTTGTAAACATAGGATCTCGACTGTATATATTTCGACATTCTGAGTAAATAAAATCATGAAAGTAGAAACCAGAGAAGCTCTGGTTTTTCACCTGGGGTTCTGATCCAACGGTGGGTTACTGGAAAATGGGTCATTTTCCGGTGAGAGGAAAGAAATGGAGGAGGGGCGGCGAATTTCATACAGGAGAGAGGGAAGAAGAAGCGGAATTAGAGCGGGTGGAACTGGGAGAGGGAGAAATGAAAGAGGTAGACATCGAGAAACGAAAGCGGAAGTAGCAGGTTTACAAAATTTAAATTGTTTTTGAGTTTACACCGCCGTTAGCGTCCATTTTCTGTTACTTTCAAATTGAGTGGGCGAAGATGACATGTTCGAAATGTATTGGACGAGACAAAATTTTCGGGACAGACGATCCGAACTCGGGTTAAGCGGGGTTTAAGGTCAACCCAGGCTCACACTATGAAGTTGGATCAAGGCCTGAGCTCAAGCCCAAATTGTCTACTGGGTCCAGTCCCACTGAAATATGCACTCGGATTTGATTATGATTGGGATGAGGTCCTTCTTGCATTACCTAAGGCCTGGTCCATCCCAAAAAATAAAAGCCCAATTTTGGCCCCAGGCCCAGTCTGAGAATAAAAAAATCGAAACCCAGCCCATTAAATTAGAGGGCTGGGTTGTTTTGAACTTGGGTTCTATGTTAGAATTTGGACTGAATTGTTAATTGTCTATAACTGGGCTTTGGCCCATAGAGCCCATAGAACGGTCTAAAGCCCATAATTTGTCATGGTAACATTTGAAAAAACATCCATGTTGAAAAGGGTTCTAGTAGGACTGCTCTCTATGAAAAATAATTCCCTTGGTATGGAAAGGGTTGGAACTTGGAAGAGACGAGTTTTGCATTTCCTTCCCTTTCATATTGAAACTAAGGCTATGTTTGGTTTGAAGGAAAAGGTGGAGAAAGAAAAAGAAAGGTAGGGAAACCCATATTCAAGGTTTATAAAGGTTTCCCTACCTTTTTCTTTCCTTTCCCTACTTTTTCCTTCAAGCCAAACACAGCTTAAAGTTCATTACCCAATGTTAGGCTGCATTTGGCATTTCTTATTTTAACGATTTATATTCTTTTTTTGTTTTGGTATTTAGGCTCCGTTTGCTTTTCGGTAAGTTATTTATCCGGGTAAATGCAGTTACCTAGGTAAGTTTTTCTTAAGAAACACTTATCCGGCTAAGTGCATTTACCCATGTTCTTTTATTTCTCAAGTAAATAAGGCAATGGCCATTTTAGCCATAAAAGTCCATTATTAAAAAGGGTATTTTTGTCCCATTCAAGTGTTGGCAACTTTCCCCCTATGTGAGAAAGTTATTTACCCACCTAGGAGATGGGTACAAGAAAATAAACTTTCCCTGGTCCTCACATAAATTTGAAAAAAAAAAAAACATGGGATTCTTGTTCAATGAGAACCAAAATCCCATTGACCAACTTTCTCCCTCTCAAAATCCGAAAAGGCTATGTTTGATTTGAAGGAAAATGTAGGGAAACCTTTACAAACCTTGTATTGGTTACCCTGCCTTTCCCTTCTTTTCCCTACCTTTTCCTTCAAACCAAACATAGCCAAAAAGAATGCCCCCTTAGTGATATGCACCACACTAATAACTCCCTTTCTCCAAAGTAGGTGGTTGTGGTTGCAGGAATTGAATCTAAGGCTTGGCTAAAGCGAACCAGTTAACATACCAACTAAGCCACCTTCAGTTGGCAATGACCCAATAGTTGAGATGGGTCACTCACCATCTCTCCAAAATAGGAAGGGTAAAATCAAACCTGTGGAACTGTAGGCTCTGATATGGACAATGGGTTATCAAAAACTAGTGACTATAATATAGATGGTCAGTTGGCATCCCTCCTTTATAAGAACCCACTTAAAAATACATTCTTCACATTGACGCTGCATGAATCTCTTCTACATTAACCCAGTAATTATAAGTGAAAGGGATTCATTAACCAGATCAACAACTAAAAAAACACGCATACGCGCATACACACAGAGGAGATAAAACAGACCAAGAACCCAGAAGTAATGGTTCACACCAAGAGAGGCACTGAAGAAGAAGCCCAGATCGGGCTAACCAGCAACACTATTCTGATTGTTTCTTCTTGACCGTGTATGGAACTTTGGATCAATCTTTCATGGTAGCAACCTTTTTTCAATTCAGCCTTTTGTGGCTCCTTTATGGCACTCGGGATTTACTACTCACTTTTCCTACCCACTCTCTATTCACAGTGAATTGGAGCCACACATCTCTATTATGAATTGAGAGATGTGTGACTACAATTCACGGCAGGTAGAGAGTGCATAGAAAATCTGAGTTCCCTTTATAGACTCAGAGACGTTTGCCTCTTAAGAAAATGGGCGAGGGACCATACGCACCCACTATGCTCAATCCAATTGGAAAGGAGAGCAGGCCTCTCATATCGTAATAATCAGCCCATGAGTTAAAAGTTTCAGCCCAATAGAACCGTACAAAATTTTAATATTGATTATTAGACATGTGCAGCTATTTGGTTCGCAGGAATAGGAGTCTGTAATCGGAATTGGTTGGACAGAATTGAAATTCCATTCCCATTCATAATAGAATGATATTCTCTCGTTTGAGGGAATGGCCATTACCTCTCCCTCCCTTAAGAATAAGAATCCATTCTAACTGATTCCCATTCGGATTCCGATTCTAATTCCTATCTGAACCAAATTGGTGGAAGGAATAGACAAAGTTTTTGCGCTTGAACTTTAGCCCATGACTTGTTGGAAGGGGAGGAATACACAAGGCCCCTTTTTTGGGCCACAAAATATGTTGCATTTGGATTAAAGTCCATTAAACGACCCAACTAACAGACATCAAGTTGTGGAATGCTCGATAACACGGGATGGGCCCATTTAATTAATAAGTAAATCAACATATCCAGTTTATCATGGACAGTTGGATAGGCCCATTTAATAAATGGGCAATAGGGTCAAGCCCGGCATGAGACTAAAGATCCAGCCGAGTACTGGCCACTGCAGAACCAGGCTCAATTAGGCGCTTCTTCTGGTGAAAGCCTGAAAGAGTTTAAACTTTAAAGGTTATTCAAGCTTGCTGGAGAATGGAGATCGTCCTCCTAATGTTCATCACAGTTCTCTTGCATCCATATATGCTACTGCTTCATGTCATCAATTGGACATGCACATGCAACTTACAATTATGATTATATGCTGTGATCATCAATAATTTAACAATGGATATGGCATTAAACAGAATGGACTGGTGAAACAAGATTCATTCATGTAATCGGCCCTATATAATTAGAATAAGTCTTGGCTAATGATGATGATGATGATGTGCTGAGATCACCAATAAAAATCAGATTTGTAACCCTTCTTTCTGGTATTAGAATCAGACTCAAATTCAGAACATCAAATAATCAGGTTTTTATTCTATCTCTAGAATGTTGGTGTTTTATTGGGCAGTTGCAAGAAAGTGTTGTGATCAAAGTTGCAGTAGATGTGAAATGTTTGATACTATGTGGATGTTTGGTATCGTGGTGTTGTGTGCATATTATTTTAATGACACATTGGCACCACATAAGCGATTATAGCTGCATATATTTCTATTGTTGTTGATGTATCAATTTTTGGCTAAGTACTTCGTCATTTGACCTACTCCCAGGTGGCCTGTGACTCATGGAGCTCCCTGGTGGCGAACTGCCTGGTGGTGGACTACTTGGTGGTGAACTCCCTGGTGGTGAGCTACTTGGTGATGAATTCCCTGGTGGTGAGCAACCTGGTGACGCGCTCCCTAGTGGTGAGCTACTTGGTGACGAGCTCCCTGGTGGTGAGCTACTTGGTGATGAATTCCCTGGTGGTGAGCTACCTGGTGACGCGCTCCCTAGTGGTGAGCTACTTGGTGACGAGCTCCCTGGTGGTGAGCTACTTGGTGACGAGCTCTCTGGTGGTGAGTTACTTGGTGACAAGCTCCCTAGTGGTGAGCTACCTGGTGACGAGCTCCCTGGTGGTGAGTTACTTGGTGACGAGCTCCCTGGTGGTGAGCTACTTGGTGACGAGCTCCCTGGTTGTGAGCTACCTTGTGACGAGCTCCCTAGTGGTGATCTACTTAGTAACGAGCTCCCTGGTGGTGAGTTACTTGGTGACGAGCTCCTTGGTGGTGAGCTACCTGGTGACGAGCTCCCTGGTTGTGAGCTACCTTATGACGAGCTCCCTAGTGGTGATCTACTTAGTAACGAGCTCCCTGGTGGTGAGCTACCTGGTGACGAGCTCCCTGGTGGTGAGCTACCTGGAGAGGAGCTCCCTGGTGGTGAGCTACTTGGTGACGAACTCCCTGGTGGTGAGCTACCTGGAGACGAGCTCCCTGGTGGTGAGCTACCTTGATGAGCTGCTGGGTGCGCTGCCTTGGTGGTGAGCCTCCTAGTGTAGTGCAACTCGACTGCCTTTGCATGAGATGATCTGCTCCTCTTTGTAGACGGCGGGAGCCGATGAACCTGCGAGAACTGAATCAAAGGACCCGGGGGTGTTTACCCGACGGGGCCACTCCGAGGGCTAAGTTAGCACTTTGATAGTAGAGAGCTTGAAGATGATATTACAAAAATGAGAGAGCTAGAGAGCAGGGGTTACCTCTATTTTTCATCCCCCTTCCCCTCTGGGGGGTCGGAGCTCTTATATAGCGGTGTCCTGACAGATCTGACGTAACCGCCTCTAATTTTCTGTCGCAACTGTTACTTGCCAGGGCTGAGCTGGTGGGTGTAGGTAACCGTTGCATGGTATGGCCCTGTCAGACAAGGGACACCTCTCAAGGTTGGCAGGCACGATGAGAGACGTGAGTGCAGGTCTCTAGATTTGGCGGGTATGGTTGTCAGGTAGGAAATCTTCTTGCGATACGCCAAGCTGCTCTGCAATGAGCTACCTTACACCGAACTACTTTTCACCGAGCTGCCGGTAAGTGCCGAGCTGCCCCTAAGTGGTGAGCTCTTCGTAAGACGCCAGGCTTCCTGTGGTGAGCTACCTATGCCAAGCTGCCTGTAAGTGGTGAGCTGTCTGTAAGTGGCGAGTTGTCTGTAAGTGGCGAGCTGCCTGTAAGTGCCGAGCTGCCCCTAAGTGGCGAGCTACCTATGCCAAGCTGCTTGTACGTGCCGAGCTGCCCCTAAGTGGCGAGCTCTTCATAAGACGTCAGGCTGCCTGTGGAGTGGCGAGCTGCCTGTAAGTGGTGAGCTGTCTATAAGTGGCGAGCTATCTGTAAGTGGCAAGCTGCTTGTAGGTGACGAGCTGCTCGTAGCTAGCTCGAGCTGTCTAGTTGTCAAGAGGCTGCACTTAGTTGGCATGATGTGCTAGGTATCATAATTTCACTGGAGGGCCAAATCCACGCTCATCAGTTGTGATTCTGTTTTGCTTAGATGGCAGTGATGTGTAATAGAATGCAATAAACAATGTTGCATCGTACTTTGAGCCCACAACATTTTTCCCGGATTTTCTATGCATAAGCACATCCATGCCAAACATCCCCTATAATATTTAACTCAAGATTCAAGAAGTGAACCATATTTAAACATAACTATGAATTAATTGAGACTTGAGAGTAACACGGAGATGATTGTTCATTTAGGAAAATCAAAGGCTTCAATTTCAACCTAATTCTTAGGAATTATGCGCTGTTCACTTTTCGGTAAGTCACTTACCCGGGTAAGAAAGACTTACCCACATTCTTTTATTTCCTATGTAAATAAGGCAATGACCATCTTATCCATAAAAATTTCATTATTAAAAGGGGCATTTTATCCCATCCAAGTATTGGCAACTTTCCCCTAAGGGGGCATTCTTTTTTCGGATTTTGAGAGGGGGGAAAGTTGGTCAATGGGATTTTGGTTTCCATTGATCAAGAATCCCTTGTTCTTTTTTCAGATTTATGTGGGAACCAAGAAAAGTTTATTTTCCTGGGTACCACTTACCCGATTAAGTGATACACATCTCCTAGGTGAATAATTAACTTTCCCACCTAGAGAGAAAGTTGCCAACACTTGAATGGGACAAAAATGCACCTTTTAATAATGGATTTTTATGGCTAAAATGGTTATTTCCTTATTTACATGAGAAATAAAAGAACATGGGTAAATGCACTTACCTGGGTAAAAGATTACCCAAGTAATTGCATTTACCCGAGTATAACTTACTGAAAAGTGAACAGAGCATAAATGGGAGAGTTAATTTACCCACCTAGGAGATGTATCACTTACCTTGATAAGTGGTACGCAGAAAAATAAACTTTCACTGGTCCCCACATAAATCTGAAAAGTGAACATGGGTTTCTTGGTCAATGGGAATCAAAATCCCATTGACCAACTTTCCCCCCTCTCAAAATCCAAAAAAAAAAAAAACCTTAGATTAATTGATTTTGAATCTCTATTTCAACCATCTTAAAGTTGAAATCGCTCAAGTTTCTCCAATAAAATCGAGTACTCTGATACGTGCATGCATGCAGCAGCCGAAGACCCAGTCAAAGTGGATAGCAGCAGAAGACCCGGTCATGTTAGCTCTTAGTTGGGATAAGCCTTATCCATTCAGTTTTAATTCTGTTAGAATAGATAAGTCTTCAATTCTGTTCCTAGATAAGTGCATTCTGCTTCCTAGATAAGTGCATTAGATAAGTCTTCAATTCTGTTCCTAGATAAGTACATTCTGTTTCCTAGATAAGTGCATTCTGTTTTTTTTGTTGATAAGCTCCTAAGATTAAGGGGCAGTAGTTCCTATTTCTACTCCCAGTTTGTAGCACCATAAGGCTATAAATATAGCCTGAATGAATGGAGTTGGCATGGACACCTGTGGAAAGGCTAACGCAGAGTTCCGCAATGAGGTCAATGAAACCTTAGCACGACATGAGTCGAGCTTCGACCAAATGAACACTGTCTTACAAGCAGTGTTAACTGAACTCCAAGCCCTTCGAGCCTCACGAACCACTCCCAATACCACTCCCGAGACCAACCCCTTCGCCCATGAAGAATCCTCACACCCCCATACTTCCCGTTCAAGCTCCACCCATGACCACCCTCATCAACACGTCAAGCTGTCATTCCCAAAATTTAATGGGGATGATCCGAGCGGTTGGATTTACAAGGCGGAGCAGTATTTTGAATTTCAAAATATTATTCCGGACCAACAGGTGCAGCTAGCTTCCTTCCATTTGGAAGGCATCGCCTTATAGTGGCACAGGTGGTTGACCAAGCATCGCGGACCGCTTACATGGGAAGAACTCTGCAAAGCGGTGTTACAACGGTTCGGCCCCACCGACTACGAGGACCCATCAGAGGCATTAACCCGCCTAAAGCAAACCACCACTGTGATGGCTTATCAAGAAGCCTTCGAGAGGCTCTCTCGCCAAGTTGATGGCCTGCCCGAGAGCTTTCTCATTGGCTGTTTCATTGCAGGACTTCGTGATGACGTTCGTTTAGATGTGAAGATCAAGCAGCCTCGAACTTTGATAGAGGCGATTGGAGTGGCCCGGTTAATTGAGGAACGAAATCACTTACAGCAGAGAGCTAGCCAACCGATTCGATCCCCATCAGCCATGACAACCCAGAAGGCATCGCCCATCCCCATGGCCGGTGTACTTGGGCCTCCACCAAGCTCGCGCGTGAACCAGGTTTCCAGTGCTCCTTCCCCAACATTCCGGCGACTCACCAACCAAGAGGCGCGAGAACGTCGTGAGAAGGGGCTGTGTTACTACTGTGATGAGAAGTTCACCTCCGGCCACCGTTGTGCACGTCCACAACTGTTCATGATTGAGGATCCGGAACCGGCGGACGCGGAGACTGTCGAATCAGAGGAGGAAAACCAAGAAGCCATCCCTGAAATCTCCTTCCACGCTATTGCAGGAGCTGAGCACCCGCAAACCATACGTGTTCTTGGGAAATTGAAAAACAAGAACGTGACCGTATTAATTGACGGCGGCAGCACCCACAACTTCATTGACCAAGCCATCGTCTCCAAGCTCGGGTTGCCAGTGAACCGAGACAAGAAATTTCAAGTTATGGTGGCCAACCGTGAAAAGATCGAGTGCATGGGGTACTGCCGATCTCTCACCCTCGCCATTCAAGGACACCCCGTTACCGCTGACTATTATGTTCTTCCCGTCGCAGCATGCCAGTTGGTGTTGGGAGTACAGTGGCTAGAGACGCTTGGACCCGTCGAGATGGATTACAAACAACTAACCTTGACGTTCAAAAAGGAGGGACTCTCTTGCACCTTCCAAGGATTGGTACGAGCCAGCATCGAAGCCTTAACCAACAAGGAATGCAATGGGTTACAAGGTACGGGATTTTTTTTTCAAATAGTTCCTTCACATAGCAGCGGCCAACCAGGTTTTCTTCCACCCGAGATGGACCACCTTCTCACCGAATTTTCCCATGTGTTTGAGCCGCCCACAAGCCTGCCTCCTAAACGACCACATGACCACCGGATTGCACTGCTTCCCGACAAAGGACCGGTGAGTGTGAGGCCATATCGATACCCGTATTACCAGAAGACCGAAATAGAGAAGATGGTGAAGGAGCTTTTGCAGACAGGGCTGATAAGACCAAGCAATAGCCCATTCTCATCGCCGGTTTTGCTAGTGAAGAAGGCTGATGGAGCTTGGCGGTTTTGCATGGATTACAGAGCACTGAACGAAATCACTATTAAAAACAAGTATCTCATTCCCGTGATTGATGAATTATTAGATGAGCTCTACGGCACCAAATTTTATTCCAAACTAGATCTACGGTCGGGATACCATCAGATTCGAGTGCAAGAAGAAGACGTTCCTAAAACGGCTTTCCGAACACATGAAGGGCATTACGAGTTCTTAGTGATGCCGTTCGGCTTGACGAATGCACCTGCAACTTTTCAAAGCCTCATGAACGACCTCTTCTGCCCATACCTCCGAAAATTTATTTTGGTCTTCTTCGACGACATTCTGGTTTATTCTAAATCATGGGAAGACCACCTATCTCATTTGAGAGTTGTTCTAACTGTATTATCCTCTAACAAATTATTTGCAAAAATGTCAAAATGTCAATTTGGGGTTTTGCAGGTCGAGTACTTGGGTCATGTGATTTCAGAACAAGGCGTGTCCGTTGATCCAGCCAAAATACAAGCTGTTCTCGCATGGCCTACACCGACATCAGCAAAGGGGGTCCGTGGCTTCCTCGGGTTAGCAGGATATTACCGGAAGTTCATCCGCGACTTCGGAAGCATTGCAGCTCCCTTAACCCAACTGTTGACCAAAGGGGGATTTCAATGGAACGAGGCAGCAGAGCTGGCCTTTCAGCAATTGAAGAAGGCACTCACTTCACCGCCAATCCTACGTCTACCAGATTTCTCCCAACGGTTTGTGATTGAATGCGATGCGAGTGGAACCGGGATTGGCGCCATCCTCATCCAGCAAAACCGACCGGTGGCCTACTTCAGTGAAGCATTGAAAGGTTCAGCCTTGGCATTATCCACCTATGAGAAGGAGATGTTAGCTATTGTCAAATCCGTTAAGAAATGGCGCCCATATCTGCTTGGGAAACCATTCACAGTCCGCACCGACCAAAAAAGTCTTAAATATTTACTCGAGCAGAGGATAACCACATCGGCACAAATGCGGTGGCTGCCAAAGATACTGGGCTACGACTATGAGATCGAGTATAAGAAGGGGCTGAGAACCAAGGTGCGGATTCCTTGTCACGTATGGCTGAATTTCAGTTTCTTTCCATCTCTATACCACACGCAGACTGGTGGCCGACGCTACAAGAAGAGGTCAAACAAGACACCTTTTATGGGGAATTGATGAAAAGGCGACCCTCCCACAAGTTGCTTCAACGGGATGGGGTATGGTTCAAGGGGGACAAGATTTATTTGAGCCCCGCCTCCACCTTGATTTCAAAGGTGGTGGCGAACTGCCACTCATCCCCTGTAGGGGGACACTTTGGGTTTCATAAGACCCTCTCTCGCATCAAGCACAGCTTCCTTTGGCCCCACATGCATCGGACGGTGAAGGAGTTCTTGCAACAATGTGACGTATGTCAGCGCTTCAAAACAGATTGCATGAGACCAACGGGATTGCTTCAGCCATTACCAATTCCTACTCAAATGTGGACAGGCATCTCCATGGACTTCATCGAAGGATTGCCTCCCTCCAATGGGTACACGGTTATCATGGTAATTGTGGATCAGTTGACAAAATATGCCCACTTCATTCCCTTAAAACACCCATTCACTGCCACCACAGTCGCGAAGGCATTTGTTGCCAACGTTGTCCTTCTACACGGACTACCAACATCCATTGTTAGCGACCGTGACAAGGTATTCATCAGCTCATTCTGGCAGACACTTTTTCAGATGCATGGGACGAAATTGTGTATGAGCTCAAGTTACCACCCCCAAACCGATGGGCAAACCGAAGTTGTTAACCGGACGTTGGAGCAATATCTACGGTGCTTTGCAGGTGATCAGCCGCGAAAATGGTTAGAGTGGGTTCCTTGGGCAGAATATAGCTACAACACCTCCACTCACTCTTCCACCAAAATGACACCCTTCGAAGCAGTCTACGGAATCCCACCCCCTAGTCTCCTGACCTATGTACCGGGTACAGCTCGAGTAGGGGCAGTTGACGAATACTTGCGTGACCGGGACATCATCCTACGCGAGCTACAACATATCCTCCAGGTAGTCCGGAACCGGATGAAATGTCAAGCGGACCAGCACCGACGAGAAGTCTCGTTCGTAGCAGGTGACTTCGTGTATGTGAAGCTACAGCCTTACCGGCAGACCTCGGTGGCGTTTCGGCGTTCCATGAAGCTCGCCCCACGTTATTTTGGGCCGTACCCAATCATTGAGAAGATTGGTCCAGTAGCCTACCGCTTAGCCTTGCCCCCCGGCTCTCAAATCCACAATGTGTTTCATGTCAGTTTGCTGCGGAAGCACATGGGACCCATCACCCCTACTTCCACTCAGCTTCCTCCAATCTCGGATACTTCGACCATCCTACCCCAACCGGAAGCAATCCTGGATCGTCGTATTATTCACAAGGGCAAATACCGCCCAAAATCCGAAGTCTTGGTCAAATGGATTGGGGCGCCAGCTGAGGATGCAACCTGGGAGAATGAATGGCGCTTCAGAAAATCTTATCCCGACTTCCTTGCGGACAAGGGTCCTTCAGGGGGGGAGGAAAATGATACGTGCATGCATGCAGCAGCCGAAGACCCAGTCAAAGTGGATAGCAGCAGAAGACCCGGTCATGTTAGCTCTTAGTTGGGATAAGCCTTATCCATTCAGTTTTAATTCTGTTAGAATAGATAAGTCTTCAATTCTGTTCCTAGATAAGTGCATTCTGTTTCCTAGATAAGTGCATTAGATAAGTCTTCGATTCTGTTCCTAGATAAGTGCATTCTGTTTCCTAGATAAGTGCATTATGTTTTTTTTGTTGATAAGCTCCTAAGATTAAGGGGCAGTAGTTCCTATTTCTACTCCCAGTTTGTAGCACCATAAGGCTATAAATATAGCCTGAATGAATGGAGTTGGCATTGGCTTTTCTACAAACAAACTCTCTCTCTCTCTTCTCCTTATTCTAGATCCTTCTCCCTCTTGTTAGATAACTTGAGCGTATCATACTCTTGTTATTTTTCATGCACTGATGCAAGTTATATGGAGAACATAGCATATCCTACAGTTTTCCCTAGGGCAACATTTGGTTGCCAGTGAAAGAAAGAGGAAATAAACAAAAAACATGTTTTCTTTGTATACATTTGTAGGGGTGCAACACAAGCCAGGTTGGACTGGTTAGGTCAATCCAAGGGCAACCTAGGCAAGGGTATGGCCACGGCAACCCCCAGCTGACCTTCAGTTAAGGGTGATCATGGGGCCTAGTACCTATGCTAAGGGGCTCTAGCCCATGTCTGGGCCGGGTTCCAGGCCAGTGACTCTAATATACATCTTGGACTTACTGGGCCTAAATACAAAATCTTGCCCCAAGCCCAAAACTTTCTGTGCCAGGCCAGGCTAAAAATGATCACCCTCACCTTCAGCCCAAAGAATCCAGTCCAACCCAATTTATGAAACCCTGGCTCAAGCGGGGCCCAAAATCAACTTGGGTTTCAGGTTGGCCCATGCCAAGTTGTAAACCTAAACATTTGAATGGAAATTAATAAAAAAAAAAGGTTCCACTATGATACTGGAAAGACATAATATCCGAACAACTTGTCACCAATCAACCCATATCATAAATGTATTAACCAATCATATGGTATTTATGGGTGGGTTTCGCTTGGTCAATGCTCTTCCGGTACCGTATCTTTTCGGCATCATAAATTTTTCCGTTAAAAAAAAAGAAAGGTGCTTTAATTAGTTGTTAGTAAGTCCTACTCACCCATTTGCAATTATAATTGTCAGCTTGTCACTTGAAAGAAAATAAGGTAATGGGCCCTGTGCAGTTTCTTAAGCCAAACGTAGTCTCGGGGGGAGAAGGGGGGTGCTGTTCATCATGGTGGCGTTGATACGGTGGGAATGAAGGATTCCCCTCAAAAACAATTCTGGATTTTTTACCCATAAACTGTTTTCACATCCCTACCCATAGAACATCATTATCATGTAGAACATCTCTCAATGAATGATAAGGGAGATATTCCCAATGCACAATTGTAATGTCCCGTGGGTAGGGATGTGGTAGCAGATCCAAGCCCCTCAAAGGATGTTTTAGAGTTTAGACTGCTAGATTGAAGATCGTCTTCTATCTGGGCAAATCTGTGCCCATACTGTTCTAACAGAATTTTGCAACCTTGTATTGGGAATATCTCTTCATGAAATAAAGCATACAAGTATGGAGATATTCTCAATGCAAGTGTATGTTTGGTTCAATGGTCCTTTCTCAAAAGAAACGTGTAAAGTCAGCGCCATGTGGCTAGATATTTTAATTTTGCCCAAACACCTATACTTTTCTTGTTTGGTTGAACCATTTCAAGTATTTTTTCTTGCCTTCAGGTTACGTAAAATTATTTTCTGAAGAAAACATTAAAATTATTTCTTGCTATATGGTGTCTAATGGCGTCTAATAATTATCTTAAATAATAATAAAACATCTATACAGGGTTCCATGCAGAAGAATACCTACTTTTCCGATTTCCAAGGTATAAACGCCCACTTAAAAAAACGACAATACTACCAAACCTACCCCAAATGGATTTAGCGTAAGAAGGATAACGTTCCAGTCCATCTAAGGACATTCACAATGATCCCTTTTTTCTTTTATTTATATATATAAACACACACGCACACACAAGTAGTTTAAGACTTGTATGGGTAATATTCTTTTAATGGTACTGTATTTGAACATGATCAAAGGTCCATTCTTTGCAAATTGATTAATTTATAATCAACTTGTGCTGAATATAAGACTTTGGGGTCTTTATAATCAACACAATATACGTATGCAGGGGAGCATATTCTTGGACTTTCTTGCATGTTTCTTCCATCCTTGCCTCATGGCTTGTTTCTATGGCTGTCTAAGGAAATGGTGGTGTTCTTAGTCTCTCTCTCTCATTATAAGCATTATAAGCATGGATTTGGCTTGAGGAAATCACTCATTTGTTATAGGCGTGCATTTGACTTGAGGGTTCCTAACAATGCACTGTCTTCAAGAAAAACTACACCATCATTAGAGAATATACTCAACCATTGTAGAAATGTCAAATTCTGTGAGGAGTGTAATAGCATCCCACTTAGATCAAACCATCAAATCAAACTAAGAGAAGGAAACCACGTTGTGAACTCTCTTCCAAACCATTACCAAGAAGCAAGAAGAGATCAGTGGCCAACAAGGACAAATGCTTAACACTGAAAGACTTATCAATAGTTTTACAAACGATACCCTGTTTCTACTTCTGTACCTCAAACCTGATCCCACATCATTTAGTGCGATCTGAATTATTGGAAACCTTTTCAATTGGATTAAATATGAATCTACCACTGATTTAATTTGATAATATTTAATTATTTATGCTTACGTCTACATACCATTAATGTGCATTTATTAACAAAGTTGGTTTGAAATTTTGAATTGTCTATGTTGATCAATAGAGAGTCATACCTTCAAAGCTTAAATAGAAGCTCTCTGAAGTCATTTTATTCATCATATACAATATAAAATGTCAAAGTCATTTCTAGTTTCTTTCTATTAATAAGAAAAGTCATTTTTAATTCATTTAATTAATAATATATTGGGCATTCAAAAAAATTAATAATATATTTTGATAAATTTTAATTTAATTAATTAATGATATACAAATAATATATAAAATTTGGGTCATTTACCAAACACCCCCTATACTTTCATGGATTTATAAAAACCTACACTATAGTTTATATTTTACTAGAACACCCCTATATTTTTCAACTGGTTTACTTAATCGACCTTATGTTAAGAATTTATTTGGAAATTGTAAGGTGACCACCTAAATTAAGCGGAAAATGTTTAAGTGCGTGGACATCTATTGTTTTTTATTCACGAAGTACCCCTACAACTTAATATCAAGGTATTAGAAAGAAACAATGTTTGCTTTTAGTAGAATAAAGGTTCAAAGTATCGATATACCTAGATATGATGTATGGGGTGTATCAATACTTTGAATTAGGGCTGTTCATAACAAGACCCAACCCGACCAACCCGGTCCGATCCAATCCGAGTTGGTCGGCTTTTCTTTAGCACTGGTTGGTTTCAGGTTACAAAAAAACATAAATCGATGGTTCGGTTCAGTTTCGGTTTTCACACATGAAAATCAAAATTGAACCGACCCAAACCGACTTAGATATATATTATATATATAATATATTTCAGATATTATATATATATATATATATATTTCAGTTTTAATATATATTTCTGATATATAAAATATCAGTTCTAATCCATCAAATCATTTTTCATTTCCAGGCATCCAGCCTTTGCTTTCTTAGACTTGAATCTTTTACCGTTCACACCAAGAGAATCATTCACGAAACCGACCCAAACCAACCTAAACCGATTCAAACCGACCAGGTCGGTTTTACTTAGTACTGGATCGGTTTCGGTTTCATTTCTAGGTAAACCGACCAGGTCGGGTCGGTTAGAAAAATGCCAGTAAATTGACCTAACCCGACCCGTGAACAGCCCTACTTTGAACCTCATACTAACCTTTGTATTTAGATTTTTCATCAAAATTTGGGAGAAGGGAGAGAATATTAATATTTAACATTAAAAAAAAAGTGTTTCTTAAAAATTCCTTAAAAGCAGTGCATCGGTGACAGACCGATACTATACGTATCGGCCGATGATGTCTAATACTTTGCTAAATTTTGAAATGAAGAAGAAAAGAGAATAATGGCATCTTGTGTTCTTTGTCTGCAACAATGTTTCAGCAAATGAGATGCTTTTACTGGTAATTCCACAAATAAGGGTGTCAATGGACCGGTTTTGGGTTGGACCCCGTCCAATCCAAAATCAATTTGGACGGATTGGACAGACCAACAAGACATATTGGATTTGATCAATTCGGTCCAAAATATTTATTAGATTGGATTGGACCTGGCCCATCCGTAATAAATTTATATATTAGATTGGGTTGGATTAAGCCAATATCTGGTCCATTGATATAAGATAAGAATATAGGTGTCAATCGACCAGGTTTACCGATCTAAATCAAAATGAATTTGAATCGACTGAAAGGTTCAGAAATTAAATTGGACTGGTCCAAAATGGTCCAAAACATTCATTGGACTGGATTGGACCTGGTCCATTTATAATTGATAAAGGAAGATTTGGCCCGACCTCGTAATCACTCAACACGTGGCAAAGGCAAACAGCTCGGCACAGCAGCGTGCCCAGGGCACGAGCACCAAAGGGAGGAACCAGCAGTCCGAACTCCCTACAAGGAGCCCGAACTCCCTACTAGGAGCCCGAACTCCCTACAAAGAGCCCGAACTCTCCCTTAGGCCCCGAGCCTCACACAAGGCAATGACTCGAACTGGCCCGCTTCATGGCAATTCGGGACACTCCCCTATCCGAACTCAAGACTTCACCTCACTCACCACTCTAGCACTTCGCCTCCAGGACGCCGAACTGAACAAACATACCATACCTGACACCGAGGAGGTCCGTATCCAAGGGCAGCGCACCTGACTGACTTGGGATCTGACGCTTGACAGCCGCACTTCAACGGCCACCTGCCACCGTCATCGCCAGTCGCAGAGACGGCTCCGACAAAGAGAGCAGTGGCGGTTCTATCTAATAGAGGGGATGACACCCGAACTGGCAGGAGCCCAGAGGTAATCATACCCGACCTGATAAAAGCTTAGAAGTGAGTGCACGAGGTGGTTATAAAAGGCTCCCTACCCCCCAAGAACAATGTGTGCGAACTTTGTGCCATCTGGTTTTATCTTGCCTTTGAGAGAATTCTAACTTGAGCTTAGGAGCACTCATACCGGGTTCCCCCCGGAGCTTCCTCATCTTCTCCGTTTCAGGCTCCTTGTAGCTCTGTTCAGAGGCAAGATCGTTGACAGCTAGGACCAGCCGGATTGCGCACCATCAATTGGCGTCGTCTGTGGGAAAAGTTTCTAATAGCCTCCCTCTAAAACTCTCATAACCTCTTTTCTCCAAAAACCCCAACACTCATGGCTTCTTCCAGCAACGCCGGATGTGGCACGGAGACAAACACCAAACAACTTCAAGTCCCCATGGTGTGCGTCGGACAGTTCACCATCCCCCTTCTGGTGGATGGGATCCCCAGCTTGAATGCGCCACAAGCAGTGGCGCCCGTAAACCTTCCTGGCATGAGCATCCCCTTTCCTCTCCCTATCAAAACAATCTTTACTGAACCAACTGTTGTCCCCCTGGCAACCAGCCAGAACCAGTTGGACGACCTGATGCAATGCATGCGGGCAATGCAAGCCCCAAATGCAACAATTCCAGCAACATCAGCTCCAGCAGCACCAATTACTGCACAACATCTCCCAGTATCACTATTAGTAGCAGTTCCCCCAACTGCCTCTGAACCAACCACTACTTCCACCTCGGCACCCTGCTCCGAAGCCGGTTAAGGCCTCCCCTCAGGGTGGACGCCCCCACCAGGGAAAAGCCTCCCGACCCCAGAACCCCCCTAACAGCCAGGCCTCATCCCCAGGCCGAAGGGAAAGAAAAATCACCCCCGCCTCGCAGCTCGCAGGCGGGTCAGGAACCTCGCCCGCAAGGTCAGCACCTCGGCGCTCCAGGCCCGAGTTCCCGCTCACGGAGAACCGATTCAGCGCCCTGGCAGCAGACTACCAACATTCCGGGTCCATCGAGCTCGGCAACATAGAGGCCAGCAGTGCCAGTACCAGGCCCACTCAACAACGAAGGCATCGGCGAAGTCGCCGAACTGCCACCTGTATCCTGCCCGAGCTTAGAGGTAAGGAAGAGACGAGCTCGAACGAGGTAAAAGCTGCCCCGATTCTCTCAGTCCCTTCCCCCCTCGCATCAGAACTCCTGGCAGTCCCCATGCCCAGATATTTCAAGCTCTCACCTTTGGACAAGTATGATGGGTCCTTCGACCCCAACGACCATGTTGATGCTTTCCAGTCCCAAATGCACCTTGCCAGGGCCAGTGAATCGTGCATGTGCGTGGCTTTCACCACCACCTTCAAGGGGGTAGCCCACACTTGGTACAGGAACCTGGCCCCCGGGTCGATAAGATGCTGGGCCCAGTTCGTGCAGGTCTTCATCGCACACTTTGTCACCAGCAAGCGGTGCCCCAGAACAGAGGAAAGCATCTTCGGAGTAGTCCAGAGAGAAGGAGAATCCATCTGGGGCTACATCAAGCGGTTCAATGAAGCGTGCTTGCAGATATCGCGATTAGACCCCGCGGTGCAGCTCGCGACGGCCAAGAGAGGAGTAACGCACAAAGAGTTCAAATGGCACATGGTAGCTAACTAGCCCGCAACCGTAACCGAATTCCTCAAGCTCGCGGATAAGTTCATGAGAACAGAGGAAGAAATCAACCAACGGACCGAAAGCGGGAACGAGAAAAGAAAGAGGGAAGGCGAGCCCTCTAACCCAGTCGACAGAAAAAACCCGACCTAGGAGCCGAAGCCGAACCAGTCGTTCCGAGCTCCCTTAGCAGTTCAGACGGATTACACATCGTTAAACACGAGGCAGACCAAGATCTTGATGACGATCAAGGACGCCCCATACGTAAAGTGGCCACCTCGCCTAAAGGGGAATCCGAACGAGAGAAATAAAAATTTGTACTGTAGTTTCCATAGAGACCACGGTCATAGTATCAAACAGTGTAATAATCTCCGGGACGAGATAGAGGGACTCATCCGTCACGGATACTTGAGGAATTTTGTACAGCATGATAATAATAATAACAATAAAGCAGGTCGGCAAGGGGAGCACGGAAAGGATGCCCCCGAATCTAGCAGCAGACCAGCCGAACCGTTGCAACGACAGCCTCCGAAAGAGAGGCCAGTTCGGGGAACCATCCATGTAATAGTGGGAGGTTCGGTGGTAGCAGGGTGTACTTCGGCAGTGACCCGGACGTCAGTTCGCGAAGCAGCCCAAGAGGAACAGAACCCCCCAAAGAGACCGAAGACTGAAGTGCCGATCTTCTTCACGGAAAACGATGCGCGAGGGGTCCACTACCCCCACGATGATGAGATTGTCATAAAACTGAGGATCAACGACTTCGAGGTCAGGCGCGTACTCGTGGATTCGGGCAGCTCGGCGGACATCCTCTTCAAGTCAGCATTTGACCAGCTACAGTTGTAGAAGAGCGAGCTAAAGCCCGCGAACACTCCTTTAGTGGGCTTTAGCGGAGAGGAAGTCAGGCCACTTAGAAAAATAACAGTACCTGTGGAAGTTGGCACATGGCCTTGTGCGGTCATACTCAACCATGATTTTCTGGTGATCGCGACCCCTTCCCCATACAATGCCATAAAAGGGCAACCAATTATGCATATCCTGCGGGCAATGGTCTCCACATACTATTTTGCAATGAAGTTCCCTATAGACTTCGGTGTGGGGGTAGCGCGGGGCGACCAGCTTGAGTCCCGCAAGTGTTATGTTGCCGCCCTGAAGGGAAAAACCAAGGCGGCCGATGACCTTGAACTGGAGCGGCCTACGGAGCAAGGTGAGGAACAAGCTTCACCCACAGAGGAAACGGTCGCACTCCCGACTTCGGCTATAGACCCAGCTCGCACACTACAGATCGGTGCTTCCGTCGAGGAACCACTACGAACTGAACTGGTGAGTTTTTTACTTCAAAATTTAGATATTTTTGTCTGGTCCGCGGCCGACATGCCCGGTATTGACCCCAGCCTTAAAACTCACAAACTTAATACTGACCCTATAGTCAGACCCGTTAGACAGAAGAAACGCAACTTAGCCCCAGAGAGCTGGAGGGCGGTCGACGATGAGGTCGAAAAGCTCCTCGCAGCAGACTTCATAAGGGAAGTTCATTACCCGAGCTGGGTAGCCAACCCAGTGCTGGTGAAAAAGGCAAACGGCAAGTGGCGCATGTGCGTCGACTACACCGACCTGAACCGAGCTTGCCCGAAAGATTGCTTCCCCCTCCCCAGAATTGACCGCCTAGTGGACGCGACCTCGGGACATGAGTTGCTAAGCTTCCTGGACGCCTATTCGGGCTACAACCAAATCAGGATGGACCGGTCCGATGAGGAAAAAACCAGCTTCATAACCGAGTTCGGCCTGTACTGCTACAAGGTCATGCCCTTCGGATTAAAAAATGTCGGGGCAACCTTCCAAAAACTTGTAAATAGGCTGTTTCGGCCCTTAATTGGCACGAAAATAGAATGTTATGTAGACGACATGGTCGTCAAGACGTAGTTTTCACAGGAATTAATACAAGACTTAGATTCTGTCTTCCAAATTTTGCGTCAATTTAGCATGAAACTGAACCCTAACAAATGGTCTTTGGTGTCACATCGGGCAAGTTCCTAGGGTACATTGTCAACCGGCACGGTATTGAGGCCAACCCGGACAAGATAAAGGCCATCCTAGATATGAGACCACCCCGGAAAGTAAAAGAAGTTCAAAGGCTAAATGGCCGTATAGCCGCTCTGAGCTGCTTCATGTCCAAATCAGCAGACCGCTGCCTGCCTTTCTTTAAAGCAATCAAAGGCAAAGGGTTCGAGTGGACCCGAGACTGCCAGCTCGCGTTCGACGAGCTAAAAAGATAACTCGCTAGTGTGCCAACCTTAGCCCGGCCCGAGGAGGGCAAGGTCTTGGAACTGTACCTTCCGGCAAGCGACGAGGTGGTCAGTTCGGTAGTAATAAAAGACGTAGATCGGGTCCAACGACCCATCTATTATGTTAGTAAAATTTTGCAGGGAGTAGAGACAAGGTACCCGTAGATAGAAAAGCTAGCATACGCACTGGTGATAGCAGCTCGGAAACTCCGCCCATACTTCCAGGCTCACACTGTCATCGTCTTGACTGACAAACCTCTGAGGCAAGTTTTACTCAAGCCCGAGGTTTCCGGTCGACTGACGAAATGGGCCATCGAACTCAACGAGTACGACCTCCAGTACAAGCCAAGAACTGCTATTAAGGCCCAAGCCTTAGAAGATTTTATCGCCGAGTGCACGTTTAGCCTCGAAGCTCCTGGGCCGGTCAAGCCCGAGATCCCCAGTTTGGACGAGCCCGGAGCTCCCAAGCCAATAGAGTCTGAACCCCGTGAAGTAGCAGCCAGTGTGGCAACTCTCCTGGTTAGGCCAAATGCGAACTGGGATGAGGAGCCATGGATCCTTCACGTAGATGGCTCCTCGAACCAGCAGGGCAGCAGGGCTGGAATAGTGCTACGCAGCCCGAGTGGCACAAAATTGGAATACGCACTACGCTTTGAGTTTGTGGCATCCAACAACGAGGCGGAGTATGAGGCACCGATAGCCGAGCTGAACCTAGCGCACAAGGTAAGAGCAAAGCACGTAGTTATCTGTAGTGATTCCCAGCTCGTGGTCAACCAGTTTACGGGCGAATACGAAGCACGCGAGCTCACTATGATTGCATACTTGGCAAAAGTAAAGGAGGCTCTGCTCAACTTCCAGTCACACTTCATCAGGCAAATCCCGAGGTCAGAGAACACTTAGGCCGACGCCCTGTCCCGGTTAGCCAGCACGAGTCACAACACCATGAGAATCATGTACATAGAGGACTTACCTCAGCCTAGCATTCTCGGTGGGGCAGAGGAGGTCGCTCCCGTCCTTGAAGCAGAGCCGAGCTAGATCGACCCACTCGCAAGCTTCTTGCTAGATGGAACCCTCCCTGAGGACCGCAGTGCAGCCAATAGGGTGCAGCGCCAGGTAGCCAAATACGTCATAATAGACGAACGGTTGTATCGACGGTCCTACACGCTCCCCTACCTGCGTTGCTTGCGACCTGCCGAAGCCGAGCTCGTACTCCGTGACACTCATGAAGGTCTGTGCGGCGGACACCTTGGGGGAAGAGCCCTCGCCCAAAAGGCACTTCGAGAAGGATACTATTGGCCAACGATTAAGGCAGAAGCTGTCAAGCTCGTCAGAAAATGCGACAAGTGTCGGAAGCATGCCAATATCCACCATCAGCCTGCTGCCGACCTCAAGTACCTCACCAGTCCATGGCCCTTTGCACAATGGGGCATCGACCTCCTGGGGCCATTCCCGCCAGCAACATGTGGGAGAAAGTTCCTAGTGGTGGAAGTAGATTACTTCACAAAGTGGATAGAAGCTGAACCTCTGGCAACAGTCACAGCCCGAAACATACAGAACTTCTTTTGGAAGAACATAGTATGTCGCTTCGGGCTACCTCGGGTACTGATCTCCGACAACGACAAACAGTTCGAAGATATCAAGTTCCAAGAATGGTGCCAAGATATGGAAATTCGTCAGAACTTCACATCGATCGCACACCCGCAGGCAAACGGTCAGACAGAAGTAATGAATAGAGCCATCCTCCGCGGACTGAAAGCACGACTAGACCGAGCTAAAGGGTTGTGGGCGGACGAGCTACCAAGTGTTCTATGGGCTCACCGAACTACGGAAAAAACCGCCATGGGAGAGACCCCCTTTAACCTCACCTATGGCACCGAAGCGGTAATCCCAGCGGAAATTGAAATACCTACACTACGACTAGAAGCATATGACGATCAGACAAACGGAGACGTGTTACGCACCAACCTCGACCCACTGGATGAGGTAAGAGACCTCGCGCACATCTGAACAGCGGCCTACCAGCAAAAAGTAGCTCGGTACTACAACGCCAGAGTAAAGAAGCGGAGCTTCCGCGTCGGCGACCTGGTTCTCCATAAGATCATGGTACCCGAACCTGGCGTGGGCAAACTCGGACCAAATTGGGAAGGACCCTACAGAGTAAAGAAAGCACTCAGTGGGGGCAAACAAGCTCGAAACCTTAGAGGGTAAGCAAGTACCCCGAGCATGGAACATCGTCAACTTAAGGCGATACTACCTATAGACCACCAAGCGAAGTGGATAAAATCGCCACCAAAGCCTAAGGGCTAGGATGTCGAGCTAACGAAGGAACCTTGGCATAGGCAAGCAAAGAAAAGTCAGCCAAAGGCGAAACGGAGACAACGAACTAATAGGGACATCGGCATCTCAGAGACGGTTAAAACCAAAATAGGTCGCGCGAGTGCAGTAACTCGGGCATGAAACAGACCGGACGTATGATCAGTTCGGCAAATACGTTCAGTTCGGGAGAAAGAACAACCAACACTTAACCAAAAGAAAAGTCTTTCCATTTCAAAATAAGGGAGTACATTTCGGAAAAAAAAAATTTACAGGCCCGGAGCTACTTCTTCATTATCGGAAGGCACTTCAACGATACCCGAAGGCCCTGCCTCGCCCTCGGAATCTGGCTCACCATCAGCAGCATTGGCCATCTCCTGAGTTATGCGCGAAGTGGACATGGCACTGATATCGAGCTCGGGGTACGTAGTCCGGATCATCCACCGGCTTAGCTTGAAACCCCTTCGGTACGAGTCCACCATTAGGTCGTCAAAGCTCGGCGAGGCGATGTACTCATTGACAACCTTCTTCTTGGCATCTTCAATACCTTGAGAAAAGATCTACGACCTCTCCCTAATGTCCTCCTGAAGGTATTCGATCTGATGCTACAAATCCAGCCTCAGGTCCGCCACGTGCTTCACTATGACTCCCATGGCCTCGGCATCTCTTTGAGACCTCGCCTGCTTGGCCTCTGCAGCACGAGCAGCCACCTTAGCAACTCGGGAAGTCGTCTTGGCAGCACGAAGAGCCTCTTCGGCAGCTCGTGCCTGCCTCGAGCTCCTTTCCACCTGGGCCGCCAAGGCATGGATAGAAGAGTTCACCTACCAAAAAGAAAGAACAAGTGATCAAAAGAACGACAGCAAGAAGGGTAAAAGCAAAAGAGCTCGATAAAAAGTCTGACTTACCACCATGGCATGAGTAACAGCACGACAGGCCACCTGGTGCAGAGGGAGATCAGTCCACGCCGCAACCTCCTTACTCTTCTGAAGAGTGTGGGTCAGCGACAGCACACTCCTGAATTCCCCTGGGACCCCCGAGCCCGAGGGCCCAGCTCGCGTATGAGCAGACCCAGAGTAAGCAGGAGCACCAGAGTAGGTGGGAGCCCCCGTGTAAGTAGTCTCAGCATACGGGCCCCCTGCCGCTTCTTGCATTGGAGGAGCCATCTCGGGCTCCCTGGGCGGATCCTCTGATGGGTAGTCTGGTACATCGGGCTCCGCATCCCGAGGCAGCTTGGCGCGAGTTCGCTTGGCGACTCGCTTCCTCCTCTTCATGCCTTGAAACAAGTGCCCACCATGAGTCCTTCCTGAGTCCATCACACTTGCAAAAAAGAGTTTGGCATTAGAAAAAAGCAAGAGATAAAGCAAAATAGAACCTCTAAGTAAGGAACCTACCCGAACTCAGGCCGGCCGCAATGAGCTTGGCCTCCGTCAGATACTGTTGGCACTTTAGCCCAAGCCGCGCCCATTGCTGGAGGCCCTTCACCGTCACTTTGTCAAGCGTAACACCGGAGTCAGGGGCGGCCATCCCCCACCCGGTCTGAAACGGCCACCCCAGCACACTTCGCACCCCGAAGTAGTCCCGCTTCCACGCCGGGACCTTGTTAGGAAGTTCATGTAAAAGCTTAAAACCCGGGCGAGGAGATAGGTAATACGCCCGCCTACGCCCGGGGAGGAGACCCGCTTGCTTCTTAAGCATTAAGATGGAAGAGAAGATCTCCAAGTCTAAAGGAAAGCCCTGTTCGCAAAATAGGGAGATTGTCCCCACCAAATTACGAATGGAGTTCGGGTGAAGCTGGCCGACAAGGAGGGGATGGAAAGGCAATTGCAGCCCCGCAGCGAGCTGCTCCCAAAATATCACGATCTCATCAGGACCGTGTTCTCAAGGAAAGCTACCCGAAGGTATGAAATAAGCGTACTCCCCAGGCAAATTGTAATAGGTAATAAGGGATTGGAGCCCCTCAGGCGTCATGGTTGAGGAGCCAAACTTGTCTAACGTCCGACCTCGACAAGAGGTGGATGCCAAACTACCCGAGGCGACTCGACCTACGGGTTCGAACTCTTCCTCGAGCTCTACCTCTGGCTCGCTAGAACTATCAGGGGATGCAACTCGGTTCGTGGAACCTGCATCTGACCCACTTGAAGAACCGTCTGAGCTATTCGAGCTAGACATCGAGGAGAGAAGGTGGATTCCAGGAAGGTACTCACCCAAAAAAAAAAGCTTGAACAAGACTACGGGACCTTGAACGCGAACTGAAAGCTTGGACGCTTGCTGAAACTTGGACGCGAGTTCAAGAGGCAAAGCACAAAAGTGACAAAGCGACTGGAGTCCCCCACTATTTATACCCACAGTGACCGAGAAGCAACAACACAGATCAAAGCCAATCCGACGGCCCGCAGTCACGTTGACCGCACGTCCCCTGAGACCGAGACGTGATTGGCGCATGTCTTTCTGAAACTGATAGAGCGCCGACGCACGTCTTTCTGAAACTGACAGAACACCAGCGCACGTCTCCTCACATTAAAGGCAGCAACGGCACGTTTTCAAAATTTGAAAAGATGCCTATTGTCATGTCTCCCAGCGGTGCGCTTTTTGAATTTTTGAAATAAAGCACGCGCTGTCACGTCTGTCAGCATTTGTAGGCAGGTCGGCGCATTTCCCGCCTTTTGGGCGCTCGAAGAAACCCAAAGAACCCTGACAACGCACCTCGTGCTATCAGTCAACCGAGATTCGAAGTATGGGACAAATCCACCTACCACTTTGCGAACTCCCCGCGCCAAGGCAAGACCCTTAGCACGAGGAGTAGGGGGCAATTGATGAAGGAAGAGTTGGCCCGACCTTGTAATCACTCAACACGTGGCAAAGGCAAACAGCTCGGCACAACAGCACGCCCAAGGCGCGAGCCCCAAAGGGAGGAACCAGCAGTCCGAATTCCCTACCAGCAGTCCAAACTCCCTACAAGGAGCCTGAACTCCCTACTAGGAGCCCGAACTCCCTACAAGGAGCCCGAACTCTCCCTTAGGCCCCGAGCCTCACACAAGGCAATGACCCGAACTGGCCCGCCTCATGGCAGTTCGGGACACTCCCCTATCCGAACTCAAGACTTCACCTCGCTCACCACTCCAGCACTTCGCCTCCAGGATGTCGAACTGAACAAACGTACCATACCTAACACCGAGGAGGTCCGTATCCAAGGGCGGCGCACCTGACTGACTTGGGATCTGACGCTTGACAGCCGCACTTCAACGGCCACCTGCCACCGCCACCTGCCACCGTCATCGCCAGTCGTAGAGACGGCTCTGACAAAGAGAGCAGTGGCGGTTCTGTCCAGCAGAGGGGATGACACCCAAACTGGTAGGAGCCCAGAGGTAATCATACCCGACCTGACAGAAGCTTAGAAGTGAGTGCACGAGGTGGTTATAAAAGGCTCCCTACCCCCCAAGAACATGGTATGTGAACTTTGCGTCATCTGGTTTTATCTTGCCTTTGAAAGAATTCTAACTTGAGTTTCGGAGCACTCATACCGGGTTCCCCCCGGAGTTTCCTCATCTTCTCCGTTTCAGGCTCCCTGTAGCTCCATTCAGAGGCAAGATCGTTGACAGGTAGGACCAACCGGATTGCACACCATCAATAATGGACTCACATTGGACTGGATTGGATTGGACCAAATCCACTCCAATTGACACCACCACAAAGACCCCTTTCTAATAGACAATTTAGATAGGATATATCCTATCTCGGATGAAATATCATGTCTCATAATTCTAGGGGTTGAGGCGATGTGAACCTCGTTCTTCTTGCAGTAGGTTCGAGTTCTTAAACAATATTATTGACTGATAAATCTGATATTTTCAGCAAAGCTGAAATGTCAATCAAACTTGCAAGAGTAGATTCAGCATTTGTCTTCTAACTTTATTGAATCTCTCAATATTGCTATAAACAATATGTGGAAATCCCAAATTAATGCCGTTGTTGGTGCTCTTCTTAATTTCTCCACTGTTTTTCTTCCTTTTTCTTTCGTTTTTTTTTAAGAGACAAGAGAGATGAATGCTTTCTTTTCTTCTCTTTTAGTGATACGGATAATTTCCACTGGACAACTTCTTTTGAGACCCTCCTTCCAACCTTTATTCACGGGAAAATTTTCAAATCAAAATTAGAAAAAAAAAAAGAAGGATAAAGTGGTTTGGACTTTGGAGAATGAATATATACACAGAAATAGTTGAATTCTTATAGCTAACTAGCTAGCAAGTTTGCCTAGTTGACCTGATTAGGAAACCTTCTTTTCCTTAAAGAAACCATATTTTTTCTGATCACAGACAGTCATTTCCTCAAATAATACCAGCATCTCAGAATAATGGGTACTACTTTATCCTATTTCCTGTATCTGGTTCATTTGTTGTAATTTTATGTCTTGATTCAGAAGTGATCAATAGCAGTACTATAACTATAGAGGGATTGGACTGATTCCAAATAGATGGAAATGGAATGTCTAGCATCAACTCATCAACTTGTAGCTTGGGAAATGACAGACTAAATTAACCTGCCTACTTTTGTTTGCATATATATTCTTGCCCCTACCCTCTAAAGGAATTTTATAGAGAGTGGGGTAGTGATCAATCAATCTCTTTTGGAGGGTTTAGAGTTGTACATGTTTGGGGTCCTTGTGGGTGGGACCAAGGTGGAGTGCTCTTTCCCTTTCATATATTCATTTTCAGAAACATTGCTGTTTTATTTGATCTATGGCTTTATTTTTCATCTTCTGCTGCTAGCTGCATGCATGTGTCTTTGGATGTGAAGGGATAGAGAGAGAAAGAGAGAGGAGACTTGTTGCTCTTGTTATGCTGCTTCCTTACATTTGGAGTTCTTGACTGAACGTGCCAACAACTCAAGAATCAAACACCCTCAGAGCGACTTGATTATTTGTATTCAGACTCAAAACATCCCCTCTGAGGTGCCATTTGTTGATGAACATCTCATCTCATATCTACATGGAGCCCGGCCGAACCCACCACTGATTCAGTCTTTGTTGGAAAGATTGCTTAAGCCACCGAAAAGTTTATTAAAAAAACAAGCATGATTATATGACTTTTTGCCCATTTGAATATTATTTCTTTTGGGTATATAGAAATTTGGCTGATACACCAACAGGCAGTGCTGATGAGCTGATGAAAAGCACTTTTGTACATGGAAGAACAAAACCTTGACCTAATGGGATGTTTCAACTTTCAATGGAAAGTGCTCCACTTAGTCTCTCATGAGCAAAATCCCAAACGCAACATTGGTTGCTTTCTAACCAGAGAGGAACTGTACTGTTATTTGAACCAATCAAACACACAACTATATATACTGGGTGCAATAATGAGATTGAGCATAGAGACCTGGTTGGTGATGGAATTAATATGGGCCCATCATGGAATTCGAAAGACGTAATGATGATAGCTAGCTAGGGTTTGTAGTCTTGTGCGAGTTGATTTGAAAGGAGAAGAACCGCATTTTGTTGTTTAGAGATATAAGGTGGGTTACTGACTTACTGTGATGGTACAAGCAATAGCAGACAGCGACTTCTTATCGATCCAAGGAAAAATGATGAAAATTGAAAATTGTAGGTTTGAATTCCATGCGCGCCGAGGGTGTTCTTAAACCAAACAGCGGAAATACGAGTTCGCATTGGAAATGGGAATATAACATGGAGTCTAGCTTTCATGGTGGGAAGATGTCCAGAACGAGTTTTAAATGTCTGAATGAATGTTGCTAAGGAGTGATCATGATGACTGTACTTGGATTCTATTCATTTCCTACCCTACCCCAATAGCAATAGTCCTCTCTCCTTGTTACTTGTTGGGTCCTCTCTTGATTGAATGACGGATTGAATCTTGAATTTGAGTCACAGGTTTGGAGGGTAATTGTTTCTGTATCCATTGGGACTCTGGGGGAGAAGGTTTTGCAAGTGAGAATCCTCAGAAATGAAGCTATAGCAGCTACAGAAGTCATCTCTGTATCCATTGGGACCCTACACTGCCAATTACTTCAGTTGGTCAAGTGGATTTCAAGCTTTCAGAATCAGAGCCCAAAAGTCTATCCAAAAGGAAAATCAAAAGCAGTCCAGTTTGGGCATTGTCTTGACTGAAAATTTCAAAAGTTGCAAAGGGCTGATGTTTTATCAAGGAAATACTTGAATATGAAGGTGATATCATAGACTAGATTTCATGGGTCGCCGATCTATTTGACATTCTGACTTTCTGAGTTCATTTGGCCACATGAAAAAGGAGAGGAAAGAAACCATTTACAGATCCATAGAATTAAGCGGATAAAAACAAAACCATTTCCCCACTACAAATACAAACCAACAGAGATCTAAGGAAGAGATAGATAGTTCTATCACATTCAAATTGCGGCGTATGAGTTGAAGCAACTCCAACAATTGCACGTTCCTGAGACATTACTGGCTTTATAAGGAGATGCGCATGCATGTATGTGGTTACAAATTTGAAACCCAGATGCAAATACATGTGATTCACATTTTTGCTGTATTATATTCCAATTCAAATTAGTTTGGGAAAAGCCTGGAGAAACAAGAGCAATGAGCAGCCAAGAACCATCAACGCCTCCATCATCGTTGCTTGATTAAGTGAATATATATCGTTGGCTCAAGTATCAATATATAAAATCATTATATTCATATCATACCTTTCTTCAGAGCTAATCAATTCTCTGGATGAAGTTAAGGAGAAAGAACAGGAACATGTGAAGAATCTAAAATCCCTGACTCTTGATTTGGAAGCTTAATTTGTTGATACTTCAAATGAAAGCTAACAGTATGATACGACATTCGGATAATTTTCAATTACAGTGTTGTGAGGTTCACGGACTTTAATCAGCCCAAGTGTACTAATTCTATTTGACAAGTTTAATCAATTATTTCCACATCTATGTACACTGATTTGATTGATTTTAACTAACTTTTCCACCCATTGATTTGATAGATCAAGCCTAATCATTTCTTCCTGGAGAATATGGAAATGGGGTTATTACTGATCATACAAAATGTTACAAAACATATTGTCAGAATACAAAGCTGTTTAGTCTCTATCTATCTCAGTTTTCAGGAGAAACTTCAAGTCTTTAATGCATACAGAAGAACTGGATAAAGTTTGACCTACTCTAGCTTAGCTTCTCTTTTTGGTTCCACCATTAATACCTCATGCAATGCACATTATTTCCTGTATTGTGTGTAAGAATAAATTGCTCTTATTCATGCATCCATGGATGTATATATTGAAATGCAGTTTCAATGTATCTGTGGGAGTTCTTTATTGCCTGGAAGGAATCATGTTCAGGCACTCCATCCTGTCATGGGTCATGCTGTTTTGTTCTAATAAGTAATGAATATACAGTTTAGGTCATGACAATAAATAATTAGGTGGTATACATTATAAATGTGGAACTAATTTTTTGGATGGTCCTATTTGTTTAATCCAAAAGTAGTTTAATTGTTACTCTCAAAAAATTTTATTGGGTTTTTTAAATATATTATTTCAAATCTTCTTGTTTTTGTGATAGATTACAAACCAATAAAAATTTATGAGATAGAATAATTTATAAAGTCCGAGGTAAGGGCATTCAGATGTATGGGTCAATACGAAGACAATATGATTAATTAGTTGTTATATTTTCAAAAATGAATACAACCTGTTTATTATAAGGATAACACTACATTACCTGTGTTACCAAATTAACACGATGGCATGTTTAATTCTATATTAAATGACACGCATAACATGAATTAACATGAAATAGGTACAACAAACTTAATTGTTTAATTAAACAGTAAATAGATTTAAATAATAAAATAAACATCCAATCATCTATTACCTAAATAAATTCAAAAAACCATTTTACACACCATAATATTATTTCATCTAAAATTACACACCATAATATGTTTTTTTTTTTATTTATTTTTTTAATCTAGAGATATTTACATTTCAAAATTTGGGCCGGGATTTATTTGAGAATGAGAAGCATAATATTTCATAAATTGTATATATATGAAAATTTTTAAATGAAAAAAAGCACTATGTGATTTGAGTTTCAAACTACTTGATTGATAATTATAAAATATCCAAATACAAACGTGAAGTCAATTTCAAATGTCAAATTGATCTTAATTAGGGTTTGATATTCTTTTGATCTCATTCATACCCAAATTGTATGGAGAGAGAGAGAGATCAACCGAAGTATAGATTGTATAAGATTGGGTCAATTGGGTTATAGTTTATTAATTGATACGTCAATTTGGTTGTAGTTGGGCCTGATCAATAAGTTCTACTCCTCTACCCCAAAACCGAAGCGCACCTGTTTGATAAAGTCCCACAAACTTTTTATTTTTAAGAAGGAACAAATCATCTATATTTTAACTTATACCACCTTTTGTGTTGATACATTCTTGAGGACTCATTTTCATTTACCAACCCTAAAGTGTAAAGGAGTAAAATCCCGAGCGGGGTCAACCAAGTGATTTGGTTCAATGGAACTGGTCTCCGGTAAGAAATCAAAGATGGTGCCAGTCTTGTGTTGGGGCCTAGTTCAGTTGGATTTGGTCGGGTTGTCTCCAGCCCGTGCAGAACCCAGCCCCACCATGTTTTTACTCTTCATTTTTAATGACCATGATGACCTCTCTCTCTCTCTCTCCATCCCTCTTTCTCTTTCTCTCTACTATCTAAACATGGCACAAAGCATGATGAAGAAGAAATGAGTACAGAGGAGAGGGAGAGTGGATGTTAGTCAATCGAAATCAAGTAGATAAAAGCAGTGATGTCACCAGGCCAAGCCAAAAAGAAAAATAAATGAGAAGGGAGGCATGTTTCAGTGGTCCCATGAACATTTCCATCTTCCGTCAACATTATAATATACTAATCATATTCAATTACAGCCAACAACAACAGGAACAAGAACCCATCCAACCTAATTTTTGGTTTGTTTCTATTTCAACCCAAAAGAAAAACAAAAACAATAAAAAAAGAAAAGAAAAGAAGCTCAGATCATCGTCTTTTCAAAGCTTTATTCTTGATTTAACGGATGAACCAGATTTACAAAGATCTTCTCCCACTCCAAGTCAAAAGACAAATTCTTTTTTCATTTTCAAACCCTTCAAACATGTTCTCTCTCTCTCTCTCTCTGGGTTCTGGTTTCTCCCAAACTAACGTTTATCCTTCCCAATCATTCTACATTGCGTGTAGAAGATGGCAACCTCCTCCCACTTGTGGAGCCTGTCCGGATACCTCATTTATTATGTACATTTGTGCCATGCTTTTTCTCTTTCTCATGTTTCTCCTTTTTTTTTTTTTCTCATTTTTCTAGTACCATCACCTACTCTTCCTCGGTCCATATCTCCACATCCCATCACATTCTTGATTTCCACTTATCAGAAATTTCTCAGAAGGATTGGCCTCCATACAAAGCAACAACCTCTTTAATTGGACTCCCCCTTACTCGACCGCTTCATCTACTCCCATTAAGTGGTTGTACTACCTCAACTCCAGCACCATCCCCAGTATTAAAAACCATGAACAAGACAAGACCATATGAAACCTTAACTAGATCCATACCCATTTTCCAACCAAAAGACAAAAAATGAAAGGAAGGGTTGGCTGAAAAAAAGAAAAACCCAAAGTCGAGATTCAACTAGGATCAAATGCAAACAAGTGACATGGGTAGACCAGGCTGAGGTCTAATGGGCTTGAAGACCAGCCTTAACTAGACCCATTTTGTCAACTAAAAAAGAAAACTAACAGAAGGGTGAGTCAAAAAAAGAACCAACATCAAAGATTAAGCTAGGATAAAAAATGCAAAGGAAGCGTAATGTAGACCAGGTTGAGCTCTAAAAATGGGCTTAAAGACCAGCCTTAACCAGACCCATTTTGTCAAGTAATTACAAGAGAAAAAATAACACAAGGGTTGGGTGAAAAAGAACCAAAATCAAAGATTAAACACCATCTAAGCTAGGATCAAATGCGAAGGAAGTGACGTGGGTTAGGCAGGTTCAGCTCTAAAAATGGGCTTAAGCTTAACCAGACCCATTTTGCCTCCAACTAAGAGAGAAAAAGATAACAGAAGGGTTGGGTGAAAAAGAACCAAAATCAAAGATTTAAGCTTGATAGCTGCTCCACAACATTCCTACATAGAGAAGGGAATGTTTTAGGGTATTGAACCCCCCCCCCCCCCGATTATAATAAACTAAAACAAGCAATCCCATTCTTTGACATGGGTTGTGCTGAAGCAATCCTTGAAAATTTACAATTTGGGCAATTGACACCTAACAATATTTTCAAAACCCACATTCGACAAATGCAAAAACTGAAATTAGACGCAGACAGACTGCCAATAAATAATCATGTCTCTCATATCCAAAGGAAAGAATTAATACCTACCATTGAGTGAGTCTAAGATAATAATATATTTAAGCTGAAACACATGAATGATTGCAAGTTGTAACAAATCTCCAATCTCCAAAAAAAACAGTGCACCAATCAAATGGTTAAAAATTGACATGATCGTGAGCATTCATGCCGATGCTACAAGTGGGTGAGACCCCAGTGAGGGTTTCCACGTCTTACAATGCATAAGACACGTGGCAAATGTATCATGTCATCAGACCTAGACGCCCCCCTTTGACAGTATGCTAATTATTTTAGAGCATTCACACAAAAGACGGGTTGATGGCATCAGCAGCAAAAGATAAGACATATGGTAGACAAATTCTTGCAAGTGTTACCAACTCTACCCGGTACAAATCATTGGATGACCTATTTTATATTTGTTACTTGATCTTTTCCCTCTTAGCTCATGTACCCATTTTTGTCCCTTCAGGGGTTCAATTAGGCTTTTTGATGGTCGGCAATATTTTATTATTATTTTAATATGCTTGACACTGATTAAACCCAAGATTAAACAAATAATTAAAACTTAATCAATTATCATCAGCCTTCCTTCCATAATCCATTACACTGCTGCCACATACATACATGCATACAAGCATCATCACAGCATTTAATAAAAGAGAATATCATCTTCATCCAAAGTATTTCATCATCACCCATGTCTGATTGGTAATTGCCCACTTGTTCTAATTAAGCTATTAATTAACCACTTAGTATTATAATTATTATTTAATGGCATAGTTGAGATGGGGAGTTCATGTGGGGATGAGACATCACATTCATCACTCATGCTCCCTCACGTGACTGCTGTGATGGCTGGATTATGTCCATTTGTTTCCCTCGTGCTCTCTACGTAACCAGTGCACGCTCACACATTGTCTTCTCGTGTAGGGAATTAAAGGCCTGAATAAAGGAAGGGTTAATTTCTTTTTCCTTCGCCCCCTTTTATCAAAACGACCTTCTCCAGCTCCAAGAGTAAAACATTCAACGAAGACTAGTTCCATCTGAATTCTGAATTCCTGTATTTTCTTTACCAAATTTAGTACAAAATAAGAACAGATACAACTAAGTAGTATTCGCTCTGTTCTTGCGGGAAATGGCAAAAAAAGAAAAAAGGAGGGATTTTTAATCTAATTCTCTCTATCTCTCTCTAAAATTCTAACCCTATTTCTTTCCCCCTCACAAAACCCAAAAGAAGAAGGAAGCAAAAAAACCCAACTTCAGAATCTCCGCCATTAATGACACACCAAATGAAAACTGTTAAACAAATTAAAAAAAAAAAAAAAAACAACTGATAAGAGTCTTTGTATTTACAGATCAAATCTATTTAATCTAATACCCATCACCGGAAACGCCTGGTTTCCATCTCATGTAGCAGCGGACGGGTGGGGGGCATGGGCTTGAGAGAAGGGATAGAACCTGGGTCTGGTGAGAGAAAAAGCGGATGCCTTGTTTGTGGCTGGGGTGGTGGTGGCGCTGGCGTCTGTCATGGCGGAGGGAGCTGTCGATGTGGTGGCGACGCGCTCGCAGGAGGGGCACATGGTCAGGGTGGTCGCTGGGAGTTGCATGTAGAAGGGGTGGGAAGTCTTCAAGGCTCTTAACTCCTGCAACTCCTTCTGCAACCTCCTGTTCTCTTCCGTCAGTGTTTCGCAGCACCGCTTTAAATACTCGCAGTCTACCTCCGTTTGCTTCAACTTCGTCCTGTATATGTTGTTTTTCAAGAAATAAATGGAAATTTAATGCTATCCCATTTCCCAAAAACAAGTTTTTAATCGACTCCAACTTCAATCAAATATATATTATGCACAAAATAGGAAAAATATGAACAGATGAATACCTGGCTCTTCTGTTCTGAAACCAGACTTCTACTTGGCGAGGACGAAGGTTAAGTTGTTTCGCAAGCGCAAGTTTTTGTTTCTGCAGTATTTGTAAAATGAACCAATAAGTTAAAAGTAATAGAAGAAACTACTCCTTTCTCCATTTTTTCCTCTATGAATTAATAATGAAACCTCTCTCTCTCTCTCTGGTTCCTGGTTTGATACTTACTGGGTTGAGAGTATTGTGTTCCTTGAAGCTTTCTTCAAGAAAGGCCGATTGTTCTTTGGAGAGTCTGAGCTTCTTCCTAGTCATACCGTTCTCTTCCTCATCGCTGGCTCTCGAGGAAGCTCTCTCCGCTTCAACTTCATTGCCCGCAGATTCTGCATCTTTCTTGCTGCCTCCACCAGCACCTCTATAAATGGAAAAATCCATCTGGAACGAGGAAACAGCGCTGTTGGGAGAGGAGACGGCGGCCCCATCGTCAGCATCCTCCGCCGCAGGCAACCGATTAACGTCGAACCCTCTCGCCGATGCCCCCAAGTGGCCCGATGAACCCGCCTCACAATTACCTGCAACAACCCCAAAAACCAAACAATCAACACCCACATGCAAGGGAGCCTAACGAAATGAAGAAAAGAATCCAAAGCTCGAGAGAGAGAGAGAGAGAGAGAGAGAGAGAGAGTTTAATGGATGCTCGGTCGGTCCTATCGGGTATTACCGTTTTCAGTTGGCCATGGAAAACCCAGCGGCGAGGAAGAAGGCGGGTTACGAGGGACGGGACCAGGAGGGAGAAGATCGAGCTGAACAGGCGGATCTGCAGAGTCCCTCCTCTCCTCCCTCTGCTGCCCATCTCCACCACCATCTTCTCCTTCATCGACCTCTATCCTGTCTTCCTCTCCACCATTAACAACCCCAACACCTAACCCCATGCAAAACCCTAAACTGCTGCTACTGCTCCCGCTAATCCTACGAGCCTTCTCCACAAACGGAAACGCCTTGGACGCGTCTCCTAAGCTCAACCCCAACTCCATCTCTCGTACACAGCAAGAAGAAACCAAAAGCCAGACAGAAAATAAACAAGGAAGAGAGTTTCCAGTCTTTCAGAGAGGGGAGAGAGAGAGACGGAGGTTTGGATTGAAAAAGGACTCAAAAGAGTCTTTATAGAGACCCTATCTGTTCTCCTAATTTAAACACTCAATACACAAACAGTCCTTTTTCTTTTGCCTTGTGCCAACAGCTTTGACCGACAAACCCAGGTTGACAATCACACGTGAAATCCATATAAATATTTCCACTTTTTTCAAATATTTTTTAATTTAATTAATTAATTATTTTTTTTTTTGCTTTTTACACCTTGGAACTGAAAAGAAAAAAGACAATCAATTTTATTTTTTATAAGATATAAGAAATTAGAATTTGGAAATACAATATTTTAAAATTTTTTCTTTTTTTTTGGGTGAAATGGGTAGAAGAGTTAATTCCAGGCAGAACACAGGAGAGCGTGGCTCAATCAACACATTTATTATCCTAGAACTTTACAATAATTGCGTTCTTTACTAACATGCGCCACGTCATCTCTGCACTCCAAGAGATCCGGTAAACGAAGATGACTCCATGCGAGATTTTTGTTTGACTTGACATTGCTGATGGAATTATTGTATGTCTCGATCAGACGGTTGTGATCGTCCCAACCACGCTAGCTTTATGACCTACGCTCTACTCTAAGGGGGCCCCACCCCCACATCAACAACTGTTGATGGGCGAGGTCGGCTGACTCACCAACAACCAACCAACTAACACATACAAGGATTCAACCCCCTACAAACGGCTTTGGATGATTGATCAGTTGGGAAATTAATTAATGGGAAGGAGATTTTACCAGAATTACCCCTTCATCCTAACCGTGATTGATTATCAGAAATGAATATTCCTAGCAATCGGATTGGGCCGTGGCACTTTTGGGTTGATTGGGGTCTGGCTAGAAAATTCTAGACCCTGACCGTAAATGTTCATATTATGGTTGACCCATGGCCCAATTTCGGTCAACTCTAAATATAACTGAAATTTCAAAGAAGAGTAAAGACTAAATGCTAGAAATCAAGGAATAAAACTTTTTGTCATTGGGTTGACTCTTGACCCAAACGACCCAACTCAAAATCAGGTTCAGGTCATTCTCAAATTCAGGTAACTAGATATGAGACGTTCACGCTGTATTTTCAGGTTGGATCGGGTCGGATTCACGGGTTGGATCAACTTTTGGTTTTGGACAAAGTGTACAAATCAAGGGTCAAGGGTTAGAAATGGAAAAGAAAATGTGAGAAGAGAGGGGCGATGGGTGACCGGCGATAGCCGGTGGAGGTGAGGTCACAAATGTCATGCTTTCGAGATCATTGAAATAATTGAAGTCATGCCGACTTTCTTTTAATGATAGAAGAAGATTGGTTGGGAAAGGAACGGGCATGGGAGAAGCATGATCTCTGAGTCTGAGGTGTAGTGCAGGGAGAGAGAGAGAGGGATGGGCCTACCGAGTAGTAGTATGATGATGTGGGTGTAAACATGGGTCACATGCAATGGGCATGAAACATGCACCTAAAGATGGGCCCACGGGCTTTTTCCAGGGACAGGCCCACGGGGCAGTGATGTGGAATGGATGGATGATCAGACGAAGAAGAGAAGGCAACATGGGGTGTCGTGAGGCTCAAGTTATGTATCATTGGGTGCATGGTCAAAACGTGCCGTACCACATTCCACACTGGTTTCGGCCCAAGAGAAAAGAAAAAAAAAAACTAATTGGTCCTGTTCCTGTAGCAATCAATTACTCTGGTCCCACCTAGGTAGGGGTTGGAAATCAACGGTCCACCCAAGATCCATCTTCTGTGTAGCTTCTTTTTAACCCCAGCGTTCTGTTTCGGCAGTAATTGGGCAAATACGAGGTAATTATTGCGTTGCTCCTCCACGCACCATAACACCCGGCTCGCTCTGCCACGGTTCCCTTAAACCACGGGAGATCTTTGGCCGTTTGGCGCTCTCTTTCTCTTTCCGGGAGTGTTTGGTAATTATTGAAAAAGTTTGACAGAGAGAGAGAGAGAGCGAGCATTAAAACGCGAGATCTGTCCGAATCTTGGTGGGAACTAGGGAGGAGCCGAAGCACAGAAACGCAGGAATGAAATTACGAAGGAGACCCTTTATGGGGTAGAGTTGGGCATGGCGGGCAGATAATGGGGAAGAGGAGGAGAATAAGCGGCAGGTGTCCATCCACCATTAAATGGAGTGGTCCGCTTCGCCCTGGATTGGGCTCATGTCATGTGAGCCGTGGTTGGGCAAGGATCTGCTACAAACAAAACGCTCCCAATTACGAACATCTGTCCTTCATAAAAAGGATTGGGATCATTTGCCAATAAAACACATTCCAACACCCTTCCAACGTCATTGGACATAACACACCTTATCATGATACTGGAACCCACCATAAAGTGGGACTCGCCTTATATGAGATATGTGGTGTTGGTGTATATCGGCCTGTGTCAGTGCTTTTTTCATGTTTTGTCTTTTTTTTTTTTTTAAATTGGTTTAGAAGGATTGGTTTAAGTCCCGACTACAGGAGTTGTATCGAGAAGTCATTGACACAATACGTATCAATCGATATAGGTTGATACTTTGAATCTTGGTGCAATTGCCATTATCAAAGGTGTAAATTGAATAGGCTTGATCGGGTTTTAGCTCAATCCAAACTCAACCTTAAGAATTGGGTCTAAAACTTGAACCTAGCTCGAGTTGCACTAAAACTTGATGTACTCAAATTAGGTTTGGACTCAAACAAGACTTTGGGTTGGCCAATTATCTCACACTAATGTAATATACATGTGTGTATATGTATGTATGCATGTATGTATAATTTAAACTCACGTCGCAATAAGATCGGGTCAGACCTAAAATAGGTTTGGGCTATCTAAGGGCCTAAGGTTAACCTAAAAAATTTTAAAGTTCGAACTTTTGGGCCCAGGCTCTCAACCCAAAAACCAAAAATTTAAACCCAGCCCGTGCGACCGTGCCAAATTATAGACGGACTTGGTTCGGACTCAAATCTATAGCCCCAAACGACTGAATGACATGTTGGAAGATGTTAGGAGCGTGTTGTTGGTAGCAGAGATAATAAGATATAGGATATTATTGGATTTTATATTAATAATAAGAATAAGAGAGAAGGGTGGTGGGGTGGGGGCAGGGGGAATCACGTGAGGGGGGTGTGGGAGGAGGGATGACGTGGGCCAATGAGGGGAGGTGGGGGGCGCGAGGCGGAGGAGGACTATGATAGCGGTTGCGGCGGAGAGGGGACAGCTGCCCGTCCAGAGGGGACAACTCTACAGAAGCAATCATTAGTACGGCAGTCTCTCTTTCTTTTACCCGTTTTCTTGGGTGGGCCCCACGGAACACAAACACACACTCGACCCAGAACCTACGCAATTATTATGGGCTGATTGAATGGTCTCTCTTTGGCGCTCTCTGTCCTTTCCCAGTTTTCCCCTCGTCTCTCACGTCCTTTCCTTCCCTTTCTCACCTTCCCTCCTCATCATTACTTTCTTTCTCTCTCTCTCTCATCTTCTCTTCTTACATCTCCATCTAATTATCTCTCTGATCCCCTGTTCATTAACCATTAATCATGATTATTAAGTACTTAAACAGAACAGATTTATTTAGGGGTGTTTCTGTCTTTTCCGCCAACTACCCACGTGACACTAACATAGTAGCATTGTGCAACCTGGGTGACACCTGACACAGTCTGTGAGAATAAGGGGTGAAAAGAAGAGCAAAGGACTTACAGGGGTAAAAAATTATAAAAAAAAATATTCGCGAAATTAAATAAAAAAGTGGCCTATTTGGTTGGCGGAAATAGTTTGGAATCGGAATCGATTTCAATTGTTTGGTTAGGTAGAATTGAAATTTCTTTTTCATTTTTGGTAAATTGGCATTCCCCGTTTGGAGAATTGGGGTTTCTTCCCTCTCCCTTGGCAATGAAATCAAATTATTTAAACCTTACAAACTTTGAGAATAGGTCATTCTAATTCCAATTCCAATTATGAATCAAGTGGACCCTGTTTTATTTATCAAGCAATATTCAAATTCAACCCGAACCCTACTAATATATCCTAATCAACCACCCAGTCAAATATAATAACTGTTTGATAATAGTTGAAGACATGGTTTTCAAAACTGGACGGTTGGATCGGAAAAACTGGGAACCTGTCAAGTGACCGGTTCTGTTTTACCCTATAACCGTTATTTTGCCAAAAACCGTTGATTTGATCAGTAAACCACTAATTTGGACAGTCGAACCATTCAAACTATCTAACAGTTTTGACTATTTTTTAACTTTTTTTTATTTTTTTTGTCAAAACAGACCATCCATTTGGTTCGAACAATCAAACCATTCGACCTAGACCCCTGATTGATTCATTGTCTAGTTTGGTTTTAAAAACCTTGGTCGAAGATTTATTTTTTTGGAAGTAAGTTTTAAGAGTTGTGGGCTCTTTAATTGCTGAAATTGTAGTAGGGTAGATTCTTATATCCTTCAAAATTTTTAGAAAATTTTAACTTTGGACCAATCAAACCATAGTGAATTTTGATGAAAACTGATTTGATTGATTACCCCTTTTTATGATCTGTTGATTGGATGTAAGGTTCAGTGTGAAAAGAGTGCAAATACAAGGTTTAAAAATATGGTTTATAAGTTGTTCCAATATTATAATCAAAACCATTATTTTATTAATTAAAAACAAAATAATAAATTTTCAATTCAGCAACTTTAGCTATTATCAAAGGACCCTTAATAGTGGATAAGCTGGATTCAGGTTAAGGCCAACAAGCAAATGGACTGGGTAGATCCGACAGAACCGAGCTAAAAATACACAATTATATCGGTTCTTAAGTCTGCATTATGTTCTAGTCTTATTCTAGATTTTGTGTTTTGGTTGTTCTGAATTGGTCATAACCTATTTGATGGTGCGCAATCCGGCCGGTCTTAGTTATCAACGATCTTGCCTCTGATTGGAGTAATAGGGGGCCTGAAACGGAGAAGAAAGTGGGGAGTCTCCGGGGAGGAACCCGATGAAATTGCTCCGAAGCTCAAGTTAGTATTCTCTCAAAGGCAAGATAAAACCAGATGGCGCAAAGTTCACATACCTTGTCCTCGGGGGGTAGAGAGCCTTTTATAACCACTTCCCGCACTCACTCCCAAGCTTCTGTCAGGTCGGATATGATTACTTCTGTCCTTCTGCCAATTCGGGTGTCATCACCTCTGCTGGGATAGAACCACCACTGCTCTTTATCGGAGCCGTCTCTGTAACTGGAGATGGCGGTGGCAGGTGGTGGTGGCAGGTGGCCGTTGGAGTGCGGCTGTCAAGCGTCAGATCCCAAGTCAGTCAGGTGCGCTGCCCCTGGATACGGACTCCTTCGGTGTTAGGTACGGTGTGGTTTGTTCAGTTCGGTGTCCTGGAGGCAAAGTGCTGGAGTGGTGTGCGAGGTTAAGTCTTGAGTTTGGATAGAGGTGCGGCCTGAACTGCCATGGGACAGGCCAGTTCAGGTTGTTGCCCTTTGTGTTCGCAAGGCTCGGGGCCTAAGGGAGAGCTCGGGCTCTTTACGGGGAGTTCGGGCTCCTCACAGGGAGTTCGGACTGCTGGTTACTCCTCTCGGAGCTCGCGCCTTGGTGTGCTGTTGTGCCGAGTTATTGCCTTTGTCACGTGTAGAGTAGTTACGAGGTCGGGCCAAATCTTCCTTCATCACTATCGTTAATTTCATATTCTTTCATTTAACTTCTGAAAACGACATGAGTTGAAGCAGAAGAAATGATTTAAAAGTTCATAATTTAATAATGGATATAAAGAAGATGACGAAACAATATTCATGTAATTAGGGCTCTCAATGAGTTGGGTCTACCCGATGGACCTGAATTGATCGGACTGATTATAACGGTTCTGGATTTATGATTTATCTTGATTAATAATTGGGTTGGTTTCGGTTCATGTGTATTTTGAACTGATTCAAATTTAGAACCGATTATTTTATTAAATATATAAAATATTTTATTAATTTTCTTATAACTTTTTTTATCCTATTTTATGTTTAAAATGGTAAATTTGATAAATAATAAATAAGATCATGTTAGTAAAAAATGTTTAATTTATTAATAAATGAATAATTTAGTATTTTTTATTTTTGTTGAGGTTATGTTATTAAAATTAAAATTTTATATTATTACTTAAACAAACAAATATAATTTTCAATATAATTTTCAATATCAATAATTGGTTCATGACTAGTGGGTCTACCTAGCTAAACCCGACTCATTGACAACTCTACACGTAACCAAACATCATGTAGTTTGGCTGCTTGGCTGGTTCTTCCAAGCACAAATGACAAAATGTAAACAATTTAAGAAGAGATTCACACAAAATGCATAAGCCTCAAGAATCTCTTTAAGTCTTAGCCCCTGTTTGGTTGTTTCATAGCATTTATAGGATATGTACTTATCATGGTTTTCGAATCATCATTGACTTGAACAGTCGGACCATTCGATACGGGAATTATTTAGGCAACTGGTTCTATTTTACCCCAAACCTGGTCCTTGGCCAAAACCATTGAACTGGTCAATGACCTGTTGACCTGGTTGGTCGAACCGTTGACTCAAAAACCAGTGTCCAAAACGGTTCCAATTCTAGGTAGTTTTTTAAAACATTGGTGCTTATTAGTAAGCGTTAGGGGTGTCCATGAAAAACTGAAAGACCGAAAAACCAAACCGAACTGGAAAATGCGGTTAACCAAACCAATCGGTTCGGTTTCGGTTTGGTATTTTTGAAAAACCGAATGACCAGTTCGGTTTTTGGTTAACCTACAAAAAACCAGCAGTTAACCGAACTAACTGGTATATATATTTATATGTATATTTTGTATATTTTCAATATATGTCACATATTTTTTTATATATTATATATAAATATATATATTCATTATATATAAATATATACATATATTATATATCATTTATTATTTATAATATAATATTATACATATATTTATATAATATATATTATAAATATAAAAAACCGAAGAATCAAACTGGTCAAAAACCAAAATCGGAGGACCAGTTAACTGGTGGTACCGATTCGGTTTTGGTTTTGAAAAATGAAAAAACTGTTGGTACTAGTTCGATTTTGCAAAAATTACCCATGGTTAAGTTAACCGAACCGTGAACATCCCTAATAAGCGTTTACCCTAATTCAAATGGGGTAGTATAGATATTTTGAAAATTCTAAGGCGGTTCAAGACGGGCTGTAAATGCGTTTGAAAAATGCTAAAAAATTTTAGCTTACTCAAAATAAGCTTATTTTCTGAAAAAAAAAGCACTTTTTTGGACTTAGAGAGATCTAGAGAGACCTGCAATGCCTGCTTTCTACATTGGATTCTACTTCTTACAAGGTTTTCCATTCAATAAGGGACCCCTCTTGTACGAGGGACCTACTTTTCTTGCTGTCAAATTGGAATCTATATAAAGCCCATGCACCCACCTAGCTAGCACTGGCCCAAGAAGGCAAGAACAAATTAAATATAAGCCCCACAAACAAATTAAAATGGGTCCCACTGGGAGTTATCAAAGAATTAAAAAAAATGCCCTGATCATCGTTTTCGTTTAACCAAACATCTTAGAAACAGGATGAATTTGACAAGTTTTAGCTCAAAAATTGCTGTAAGGTCAAAAGGGTCCAGTATTTGATGATAGACTCATTGAGACAATTCAATAACTCTAGAGTTGTGGATGATAAGGATAGTTTGGCAAGTGAAACGTTTAATTATGAGGAAGGCCAAGAATGAGTAGATAATAGAGAAAGAAAAGAATGATTCTTGACCATTGATTTGATTTTTTTTCCCCGTTTTGAATGGTGGAAAATTACTTAGACTTGAAGAAAGTATATATTCAATTCAAGGCAAATAGTCAAAACTCATCAAGTTTGATCTTAGAAAATGATTTCAACCATAAATTATGAAGCTTTTGTCTCTATCTGATATTTCTTTTAATACAGCCAAGACCAAGAAGAGATAAGATGGGTGGTTAGTTTGAGAGAGTGGCAACTGGCAATAGCATAGAGCTCTCAATGGGTCTACAATTAAATATCGATCCGTAATTAGAATCTTTTTGGCCACTGGTTTTCAGGTCGGCTGTTTGATCATCCAGTTCAAATGGCCAATAACTGTTGTTCAGGTCGAACAGGTCAATAGTTGAATCGTCCAGGTCAATGAATTATTGACGAAACCAGTAGTGTTTTGTTCAAAAACGGATTAAAGGTGAAACAGATTTGATTGCCTGAACAGTTTCCAAGCTGAATGGTACACTGTCCGTATCATGATTTGAAAATCATGTATATAAGTTTTATAATTTTATTGTAATATTTATTAAATTTTGAAGATAGTATATATGATAAGTTTCGTTAAAACATTTATTTTTATCAATACATGATACTATTATTTTAGGATTAACATATCGATATTCCTCATATTCGAAGTTTGGGTATCAATGTATGTATTGATACCACCAATATTCATTTTTTTTTTAATTTTTTATCTTATAATCACTAAGAGCACTGGGATCTGCAATTCCAATGCTTTAAGTTTTATAAAATGCTTTCATATGACCAAGAATAAAGTTAAAAGTTATTATACCATAGGTAGGTAATTATAGATGTAAATTATAAATGGGTCAGACCCGTTTACTAGTAGATTGGGAACTGGCTTGCATTTTTCCAAATCAAGGTCTAATCCAAGGTTTTAAAAATTGGATTGGCATGGAGCTCTTTTTGGTTCTTGAGTCAAATAGTTTGATTGTCTGGTTTGAATGGATGACCTGTTATGATTTAAAGAAATAAAAATAAAAAAATAATTAATTTAAAAAACAGTCAAAAACCATTGTCTGGAATCGACAAATTGATGGCTCAACTGGCCGGGTCAATGGATCATTGACCAAGTCAATAATTTTTGGCCCAAGAGCGATATTAGGGTGAAATGGAAGCGATTGCCTAGACAATTCTTAGTTCAACCGGTCCAACCATCTGGTCTGGTCCGATCGGGGTTTCAAAACCATGGTCTAACCCATCGACAGTTATATAATAGGAGGATAATATTGTCATTTTGTAGAAACGGATTTCTTCTTCTTCTTCTTCTTATTATTATTATTATTATTATTATTATTATTTAAATTATATATTTGGGATTAGGTTAAAATGTAGGAAGAAACGGGAACAGATTAGTAATTGGGTAATAGTGAAGCAGTGATTGAGGAATTCGGTATGGCAGTGGTTATAGTAGTAGGGTCGTACGTACGAAGAATCGACGGCTACGCGAATCCGATTGTTGGGAGATCCGCCCAATGAGAGAGGGAAAGAGGATCTCCGGACGGTCCTTTCCGGATTCGGTTGCAGCAGCAGCTGCTGCTACTCGCTGCACTGCAGGCCAGGCCCCCTGGCCCTGGCCACAGCCCACAGCCCACAGCCACAGCCAAGGTCCCGTCAGCCCTACGCGTGCATGACAGTCAACCGTCATCATTACCCCTTGAACCTACGCCCACGGAGACCCAGAGACTGAGAATCTCTCTTCTCTCTCTCCACCACCGTTGATTTCCTCCACTCCCAGTGTTTGAATTCAAAACCCCACTTCTCTAAACTAATGCATTGCTTTGATTCCCTTGAATAGGACCATTCGATCGAAGATATGCGTTTAAAGACTGTCAAACGGCCGAGATTCGGTTCATAGTCAAACCGGTGGGACTCAGGGTTGGATATGAATCGAGGTTTTTTTTTTTTTGGGTTTGTTGCAGAAAAAGACAATTTTTTGCCCTGAGTATCAATAAAAAGTAATATTTTTATAAAATAACTAAAATAAGATAAAATATAAAAAAAGGGTAGGAATACTGTTCATCGTCTTCTTTGCCTCTGTATTCATGCGAAGAAATGTGTGAATGGTTCCACTCTACTTTTTCATGGACCTTATCTGCAATAAACCCTATCTAGATTATATTCTGGCATGAATGATGAATCAACCGTACCACCACCTTCCTTGGGTGGAAGCATTTCGTGTTTGTTTGGAACTGCCATCAAATTTGGAACTGGGCGAGCCATGTCGATAGGGCTCTTCAATCCGTAGAGTGTGTGCTTCATGCGCCAAGGGAAGAAGGGTGCAAGCCCACACGCCTTGGCAGGTGTATACGATCGTGCCAGTGTACTTCGGGGATGAATAAATCTTTTTGTTTCTGGGACTTGAATATCATTGATCAACCCATCATCATCATCATCATCACTTGAGAAATGGTAGGCAGAAGAAGAAGGAACCCTCTTGTGCATTTTCTTCTTTGAAGAAATTGAGTAAGAAGAAGCCAAGGCATCTACTGCCAGGAGAAAATGGCGTATTATGAAACTCGATGAGTGATTTCCTCTAGACTCCACCATCTCTAAACCTTCATTCTCCAATCCACGCACCCCAAGGTTCATGCTATCAACAATATCTATGGACTCTGCTGACAAGAAATTGTCGTCTATTACATCTGATGACAAAACCTCATCATCGTCGGCGTCGGTATCGTCATCACAGTCCGTTGAATTATCATCTTCATCATCGTTGTTGTCGTCGACAAGTTTATCATCATCATCGCAGGCCACTTTCGCCAGAGGACGCCATCGACTCGGTGGGAGCTTGAAGGTGGTGGGCTCTCAGTAGGGGTGTTCACGAGTCGGGTTGGGTCGGTTTATTGGGGTTTTCCCAACTGACCCGACCTGGTCGGGTTACCTGAGGTGAAAACCAAAACCGACCCACTGATAGGCCAAACTGATCTAGTCGATTTAAGTTAGGTTGGGTCGGTTTCAGTTTTGCTTCTGTACAAAAGGACACGTAATTGAATTCTAATTGTAATTGCCTAATGGGTTGCCTATTTGGTGTAAAAGACTATAGAAAGTTAGAAACTATGATAGATTGCCTATTCTAATTGTAATTGCCTAATGGGCCTTCTAGTTCTAGTAGAAGACTAGTTATAATTAAGTAGGAAATTACTCAAACTACGAACTACCGAATTAGTAGAAGACTAGTTCGGTCGGGTCGGGTTGGTTTATATATTTGTCCAACCCGAAACCGACTGGTACTGATGAAAACCCGGCCGACACGAATTGGGTCAGTCCGGGTTGATTGGTTTGGTCGGGTTAGGCATTCTTATGAACAACCCTAGCTCTCAGCAAGAAGGCCGCTTTTCTCAATGTCATTGGGCATTCCAGGAGAACTCTCCCATGAAAATGGGATCCTTTTACTTATATCGCAAGCAATTCCTCGGGGATCTGCATTTGCATCTACATCGATGGAACCAGCTGCGGTAAGACACCTTGTTGATAGAAGCGGTGCCTTGAAGTTCAAGCTACGGCCATGGCATCTCTCATTCGAACCCTCTTGATCCATAGCATAGAGCTCAGAACTGTGAGTCTGTGAGTCGGCAGAAACAAGTCAATGGCACCACCAACCATCCATTGAATTTGTTATCACCATTCATTTGGGAAGCTGTGGCTCGCAGCGACATATGAAGATTGACTAATTAACATATTTTCTTCCTTATGGATTTATCGAGAAACAACTAACACGATTACTCCATGAAACATAAAAGTAGAGTGAAACTATCGCACACTTTCTTCGCATGAATGAATACAGAGTCAGAGAAGATGATGAGCAGTATTCCTACCTTTTTTTTTATATTTTTCTAAAAATGCTATCTTATTTTAGTTATTTTATAAAAATATTATTTTTTATTGATATTCAAAGCAAAAAGTTGCCCTTATACTTTTTTTTTTTAATTATTCCAGTTCGGTTTGTGAAAAGTTAGATTTGGCTTGATGTAAATGGATTTTTAACTTGAATTTAAGTTTTTTCAAGTATAATAAAGCTTATATTATATATAACATTTTTAATTTAGTAATAAATATATTTTATATATACAATTTTTAAATGCATAATTTTTTATATGAAACTTAGCTCATTGTCGAACTTAAGTTGAATCTAAATATATGAATTTGAGTCGAGTCAAATTTAAGTTCATGTTTCTTGCTCGAGATAAGATCAAATCAAACTTAAAGGTGATCATAAAAAATTGAACCAAACCAGTGAGACCAAATCGATTGGTTTGGTATTTTTAAAATGATCAAAAGTACTGGTTTGATTTTGGTTAACAGAATTGACTTGGTATACATATATTTATTTATATATATAGGAAAATCTATAATGCGAGAAAGATTGGTTATTTATATATATCAGAAGATTTTTCACCAATCAAAACTCACCCATGAATTCTGGTAAATAACACCTGATTGGTTATCACGTTTCAGATATCATATACATTTTATTATATTTATATATTATAAATGAATATATGCATTGTATATTATAGTTATATATTTATAATATAGTATTTTATATTTATTACATTATAATATTATAAAAATCAAAAAACTAAAAAACCGACAATTAATCGAATCGATCAATTTCACTTCAATTTTGATTACCAATTTTCCAAAAACTAGTACTTCTGATTCATTTTAGAAAAAAAAATCCATAATTCAATTAACCAAACCGTGAACAATTTTACCAATTTTTTTTTTCTTTTTCAGCCCCTACCAAAACTTGGCTTGACTCGATGTGGGGAGAAGGATTAAATATGACAGACCGTTACCAGCCGTCGTTCCATTATGCCCTTCCTATTCTCTTTTGCATTTTAATAGAGGTTTTTTTTAAAAAAGCAGGAGAACTTTGAACATTAATTGTCCAAATTGCCCCTCATGTTTTTTTTGATATTAACATTCGCTAATCAAGCCACTCTGGTGTGAACTCTTACTTATATAGTCCAAATTGGGGGCCATGAAAATGATGGATCTCGTAGGGTCTGCTTCAATGGTACGGTTCAGTCTTTTGGATGCAGTTCGGATCGATGTAGTGGTCTAGTAGAACCCATTCCAATCCATGGGGCCCATTTTATATAGATCCTCATGAAATGTATGAACTAAGGACAAAAAGTTGTAGTTGTATATAAATGAAAAACAATTCATTTTCAAGAATTAGAAAATTAGTGTAAATTATAAAGACCCCCTTCTATAATGGCATCAGTGATAAACACCTTTAAACTATCATTTGTGACAAAAAGACCCTCTTAAAAACTTTTACTTGTGATAAATACCCATTTTCGTTAGAGTTTCGTTAGTTAACTTTGAAAAATATTCTCATTTAACTGTTACTAGTTCAATTAGTTTTCTAAATATAGCATTGGAGTCCCCGCCTTGGTTGCTCCAATAGACCTTGCAGATTTCTAGCTAGCTGGATTCAATGTTCAAATAAAACGGTAGATCGAGGAAATGAATCAAGAATTAGAAAAAAAAATATATTCTATGCCAGTGACATGATTATTGTTATTTCGTTAGGAGAAATGGATGTATTTTTGGTCAATTAGGGTTTAAGAGAAAAGATCGAGGAAAATAAAATAAGTTCAGGTGGGTATTTTGATAATTTAATACATTTCATTTTTGACTTAACGGACAGGGTGGTCTTTGTTGCAAATGAAAGTTCACGGAAATATTTGTCAATAGGTCTTTATAATTTACCCTAAAAATATGTTAAAAGTTCAATCATATAAGGGAAGTATAATAAAAAAAATGGTTAAAAACGAACCCTTTTATTTTTATTTTTTTTTAATTTTTTGAGAAAACACGCAAGGAAAACTTCATCATATTTTACATGTAAATGTATGTATTATTTATTTAAAAAATATGCATATTTATAAAAAACATATAAAAATAAAAAAAAATTGTATTTTATCCCATCTTTTGAAAATTCATATTATTGAACTGTTATATTTAATAGAACCACAATTTTCAGTATCTTTAAACAATTTGGCATCTAATTTTTATGGTAAAAGTATTTATCCTGTTTTGAAAAATTTATTAATAAGTATATTATGAGCATCATTCATATATTTACTATTTATTAATTAACTTGGTCAAGATATGACCTTTTAAACTGGTTCATAGTGGGAAGGGATTAATGCAGGATGGCATCTGTCTAGTACCATGTGAACCAAAATCCCTCACGTGAGACAATCCCAAGTGAAAATGTTTTTTTTTTTTTTTTTTTTCTTGCTCATGTGTTTACCCGAAAAGAATTATAAAAATATTAAGTTAGGCATAAAGAAAATACTATTTTTCAACAGTGATCTCCACTAACACTAATCTACAAATTTTTTTAGACAAGAGCCAGCTTTTAAAATAAATAAATAAATAGGAACATTCTAATGCAATTGGGGCCATCTAATTATTGTAATTTCTTTTGGGTTTTAGTCAACCCACCATTGGCCCACCTATTATTTAGGGCTGGGATGGATTGCACACATGATCATGATCCATTATTATATCTTCAGAATTTCTTCCTACAAACAAGATGAAGATGTATTTTTAGTGATCTTTTCTGGTTTTTGGTGGACTCTGTCCAGAAAGGAGACAAGTTTAGATAGACTTTTGTTCATAACCAATGAAAAGGAGACAAGTGTCAGCTTTGCTGACATGTGCAACCCAAAAGGTTTTCTACCATGTTGGATTGTTCATTGTTGTTTACTAAGCTTTCCACCTTTCATTTACATGATTGCCAATAAGTAATTAGATAAAGAAAAGGTGGCCCCACCCTACATGAGGGAAGGGGGGGAGGGGGGGGGGGGGCATGGAGACTTGGGCCCCCATGGGGCCCCATGGACACTTTTTAATTATTAAAAAAATTGAGGAACAAAAAGGAAAGAGGCACTCCCGCATGCAAACATGGGAACCCTAAAAGGACTGTCGACAGAATGATTAGGTATTACTTGTCATGCATCATCATCGTCGTCATCATCATAATTGCTATCTTACATCCATCCCTCATGTCCCTTCCTCTCATAGTAAACATGTCTCTATCCCATTTGAAATTACATTTAGACATGAATGATAATGATGATGATGATGATGAGATAACTAACATTTTTATTTTATTTGACATAAGTGACCTAAGAATAGTGAATCAAAGTAATCATCATAACTCATGACTCATAGCAATCTATCTATATATACCCATATTATCATTAGTGCCCTTACAGTTATCTATTATTGTTGGAAGATACTTATTCACCCACAATGAACAACCTCATCTCTCTCTCTCTCTCTCTCTTGATTGCTTAGCAATCAAAGAAGCTTATAGTAATGTTTAAATTATGAATTTTGCTGGAGGTTGACAATGATTTTCTTGTATCCTTCTTCTATTTATGTGTAAGCTAGTTTTCCTCTATGGTCCTTTTAGTAAATGTTATAAATACATGTTTTCTTTTTAGAGATCATATTATTCTCTGCAAATTCTGTTGTTGGTATGTCCATATATGCTTCTCCATTCACTATTAGGACAAAAAAACAATTTTTTTTTTCTTTTTAAAACTGTAACATTGATTTTAAGAAAACAATATATTCAATAAAAAAATAAAGAAATAAAGCAAATTTCTAGAATGAATGACCAAAACCAATACAAATAAGTAGAAGGAAAATCATCAAGTTGACCAAGGAATAAGGGTTGGTTTTGAAATTATGTGATAGTGGTTCAATTGGTGGGGCTTTGAAGTAGAAAATATTTTGTCTATCAATTTTATCAAGTCTTTCAATTATGGTTGGCAAAGTATATACGAAAGCCTGGTTGTTTGTTTTCAACTTTTTTGTTATTTACAATGTCAAATTTCAACAAAATAATTGGCATATTTTAAAGAACAAACAAATTGATTTCTTAATATAGTTATGCATAATTTAATATTTCAAGCCTCTAAGATTGATATGCATGTATGTAAATATATGAGGTATTTATGCTATATGGACATTATAAATATATAAAAATATATTCTAATAGCTGATAACATATAAATTTCCTTAGAATATTATTAATTAATATATATTAGAGAAATTAATTAAAAACCTTAGAACCAAGTTGATTCCTCAATTTACCAAAAAGTTAATTCCTCAAGATTTTATTAGATTATAGGAGTAATTCATTTATAAAATAATAATTATAATGGAGCATACTTTATATATCTAATTGATTTATAAAAAGCAACAAAGGATGATTTGTTGCATCATGATTTCTCTAAGGACAATTTTACCATCCAATTTAATAGTGTAATTATTGATTCTCATCAATATTTTTGTCCTTTAAAAGTTACTACAATTAAATACTATCTTATTTACTTATAAGTTTGTAACAATTGATTATCCTCATAAGTTTATATTACAATTTTGCCCACAAAGTAAATCTTAAATCACTTTTATTATTTGATTTTAATGTTTTATGGTGATATTATGAATTAATATGATTATATATGTCAGAAAACAGCATAAGATTAGGTAGTATAATGTTAGATGTAATTATTTAAATGAAGAAAGCCATGACATATTTGATCAAATCTATTGAGATATCTCAATTATCATCTAGAACAAATAACAACTTAATAAAATTGACATATACATCATAAAACAAGCTTCAACCAATCTTCTTATACTTCTACAAGCAAGGATTAAATTAGGATGACAACCACTGGCATGTTAACTAATAAGAGATAGTGAAATAGATTTCTTTTTCTAGTGAAAGTAAGGAGGGGGTGTTCGATGTTTTTGAAAGAAGAAAACAATTGCCACACCAGCAAAAATACTATAGTTTTGCTGATGTGGCAGTTGTTTTTGCTTTCAAGAACAAAACCAACCATGTTTTGAACACCCCCTAAATGTCAATTAATCTTATATTTATTGTTTGATTGAGGATTTATGATAACATTTTTCTTATTATGTTTATTTTTATTTGGAAACCTTAAAAATTTGTAATATATTACACTGTAAAAAATACAAGTTATTTTTCACCCAATAAATTTTAAATGAACCAAAAATGTCTTTTTTTTTTTTTATTTCGAGAAATTTATGATTTGCTCCGCCTCATAAATATTTATTGGTTTTCTAGTTTTGTTTATGAAAGGCCACACTTATGATACAATACCCCTTGTATTTTAATAGATTGCCCCCACATGTTATTATTCCCAATTGTACAAACCAATACATATTTATGAATTGAGGGAATCAATAAAAACCCTTGCTTTTAATTTCAAAACTTGTAAAACATAGTTTTAATTGGAGTTTTTCTAAGAATATTCTAGTAATCATTTATTGGCATGTGGAAGTAATCAAAATGCGTGATTGTAGCAACCAATTGCGACCCATTAATAGAAAATCAATTCTCTCTTCATCTATCACTCAAGAACTGTAGGCCCTGCTAATAAGGGAATCGATCATCAAATTGCCAATAAAATGAAACTCATACAAGTCGATTTTAGGAGTAAATTCATTTATAAAATATTAATCATAGTGGAGCCTACTTCTTATATCTAATTGCTTATACAAAACGCAACAAAAGAAATTTATTGCATCATGTTTTCTCAAAGGACAATTTTGACCATCCAATTCAATAGCGTAATTATTGATTATCTTGAACATTTTTGTCCTTTAAATAGATAGTACATTATTACATACCACCTTATTTATTTATTACATGTTACTATGAAAATTGATTATTCTCATAAGTTTCATCATCATCACCACCACCACCACCATCTTATCCCAGCTATATGTGGTCGTCGACATGAATTCTGTTTTGCTATTCTATTTAGTGCCATATCCATTATTAAATTATTGACATTGGTCACCCTCATAAGTTTGCTTTGTAGTTTTGGCCACAAAGTAAATCTTAAATCATTTTTATTGTTATTGATGAAGGAAGATTTGACCCGAGCTCGCAAATCACGGCACGTGGCAAAAAAGGCAAGTAGCTCGGCACTCAAGACAGCATACCGAGGGTACAAACACCAAAGGGAAGGGACCAGCAGGCCCGAACTCCCTAGCAAGAGGCCCGAACTCCCTACTTAGTGCCCGAGCTCCCTACTTAGTGGTCGAACTCTCTGCAAGGGCCCGAACTCCCTACTTAGTGGACGAACTCTCTGCAAGGTGCTCAAGCTCCCTACTTAGTGATCGGACTCCCTGCGAGGAGCCCGAACTCTCCCCTTTTGACCCCGAGTCACACAAGGCAGAGACCTGAACTGGCCCGTCTTATGACAGTTCGGGGCCTCCCCTCATCCGAACTCGAGACTTTGCCTCACGCACTGCTTTAGGCACTTCGCTTCCGGAGCATTGAACTGGACGAACCACGCCGTACCTGACACCGAAGGAGTCCGTATACAGGGGCGGCGTACCTGACTGACTTGGGATCTGACGCTTGACGGCCGCATTTCCAACGGCCACCTGCCACCGTCACCTGTCACCACTGCCTCCAGTTACAGAGACGGCTCCGACAAAAGGAGCAGTGACGGTTCTGCCCCAGCAGAGGCGATGACGCCCGAACTGGCAGAAGCACGGAAATACTCATTCCCGACCTGATAGGAGTCTAGGAGTGAGTGCGCGAGGTGGTTATAAAAGGCTCTCCACCCCCAAAGAGGAGGTATGCAAATTTTGCGCTATCTGGTTTATCTTGCCTTTGAAGGATTCTAACTTAAGCTTCGGAGCCTTTACACCGGGTCCTCCCCGGAGCTTCCTCATCTCCTCCATTTCAGGTTCTCTGTTACTCGATTTAGAGGCAAGATCGCTGACAGCTAAGACCGGCCGAATTGCGCATCATCAGTTATTATTTATAATATTTTATAGTGATATTATGAATTAATGTATATATCATAACACAACAAAAGATTATGTGGTCTAAAGTTGGATGTATTTATTCAAATGATAAAAGCCCTCACATATTTGATCATATCTATTGTGTACCTTCATAATCCTCAAGAACAAAAGTAACAATATTAATACAATAGGCATCTACAACATAAACAAAACTTCAACCAATCTTCTTTAGAGTGAAAAAAAAAACTTCAACTAGTCTTCTTACACTTCTAAATGCAAAAGCAAGGATCAAATTAGGATGACAATAGCTAGTAGCTTGCTAACCAATTAGAGATACTAAATTAGATTTCTTTCTTAGAGAAAATAAATCTCATTTAATATTATATTTTTTGTTCAACTTAGGATTTTTTACAACATTTTTTTCTTATTACTTTGTTTTCCTTTGGATAACTTGAAAATCTTCATTCCATTTCCTTGTGAAAAAATGTGAGTTATTTTTCCGTCAATAAACTTTTAAGGGGGGTGTTTGACAACATAGTTGGTTTTGTTTTTAAAAGCAAAAACAATATCCCTGTCAGCAAAATTATATTGTTTTCATTGATGTAGCAGTTGTTTTCATTTTCAAAAACAAAACCAACTATGTTGTCAAACACCTCTTAAATGAACAAATTCAAAATTTTAAAACATAGTTCTAACTAGAGTTTTTCCTAAGGATGTTTTAGTAATTATTTCTTGACATGTGGAAGTAATCAAAATAATATACTTGCATGGTTGTAAGCGCCAATCGCGGTGCATTAGTAACAAATTGGTTCTCTCTCTCTCTCTCCCTGCTAATAAGGGAATCAATCATCAACTTGACTAATAAAATGGCCTTGCCAACATTCTCAGTATGGATAGGTTTTTCTGATCATGTGCATGTCCTATTTGGTTTAAGCTGGACTTCCAACTACCCACATTGATATGGTATGGGAGATGTTCCCGATGCATGGTAGGATGTGCATGTGAGGTTGGTGTAAGACGCTCTGTGTGAGGAGCAGATCCAGTCTCCATTGATATGCCCTTCTCAACCTGGATCAAGTTCTGATTGGTACATTTTTCAGTGGTTGAACAAAGAGTAAAGAGTGGCAAAGGGGACCATCCCCCCCCCCCCCCCCCCACACCCACCCAATGGAAAAAAAATACTTTTCAGATTTGTCTTTAAATGTCTAATTACCTCAAACAAAAAAAAATGAAATTAAGCAATTAATTGCATCTTGATTTCTCAAGGACAATTTACCCATCTAGATCAATTATATTACCAATGATTCCCCTTAATTCCTTTTCCCCCAAGTAGAAATACATTGAATACTAAAAATGTATTCCCCTTGTACACTTGTTTTATAAATTGGATTTCAAAGTAAATGGAAGACCGGGTTTTATTTATATCTGTGCTAGTGTAAGGGCATGTATTATTTACGTGCACAAGTAAAGGGTAAAGATACAAGATGGCTTTATATAATTAAATTTAAATTTTATGACAAGCACCAAAACCAAGACAAGTATCTACTTTTTAATATAATAAAGATTACTAGTTACTTTTCCAGTATCAATTAATTTCCACGATAGGATTATTCAATAATGGGTCCTGATCATCACAATGTGGGAATTCATGGTTAAGTCATAAAACCCTAGGCCATCTTAATTATTCTATGACCCCAGGCTTAAGCTTTTGCTAATATTACATTGCATTATGTATATTATTTGTTTGTATCATTATACTTGTCCCATTCATAGGACCTACCATTTGATAAGGTCTCTACCTTGGCCGAAATAATTATAAGAAAATCAATTTGACAAAAATGCAGTACCCAATATAAGTCATTTTTTCATGACTTTTTGCTGAACATGCCACATGTATACAAGGCTGCAACTAGGGAAGCTAATTTGGAGGTTTTATACAGCATACCCTCCAAAGTTTAACAAATACTCAACCAGAGCCTCCGCAAGTTGAACCCCTAGTGTATATAATAGGTGATACAATGATCTTTCATATAACAGTTTTGGTGCTAATCTAATAAGGGTTTTTTGTGCTTAGTTGAAGACTAATATGCTACTTGGTAAAATGAACCCTTCATAGTTTTTAGTGAAACCTAATTCCCTAATTCATTTATGATTTACATTGGTTCCCCCAAGAGAAGATTTCTGGTTCCACTCCTGCGTTGTAATGGATCAATGCCATTAATATGCATGGGAAGAATAAACCAGACATTTGAGTGAGGTTGGGCTGTGGATAAAATGGGACCATTTCAGAAGAGTATACCAATTTCTATGGTTGTTCAAAGACTCAGTTTTTTTTTTCTCCTTATCTCACAGTTGGGATTCGCCATAAAAACTGAAATAGGATAATTAGGGTGGCATTTTATAAAATCTGTGATGGGTAAGGGGCAAACAGGACTTTCAACTGTTATTTCTATTGGTTAAAAGAAAAGGGGAAAAAAGGGGAATCAGAAAAGAAAGGAAAGAGATAAGAAACGATGAACTCTTCTTATCAATTGGTCCTTGACCTAGCTTGGGATAGACGTCTCTCGTGTGGTCAATCATAGCATTTGGGCTGAGCAATCATGTCTGTGAGAAAGAGAGAGAGAGAGAGGCTTTTGTCAGTCAGGCCCATAATCATGATAATCGTCATCAGATGCCTCTGACCCACCCCCACCCACCAACTTATTACAATACAGACAGAAGTACATTATTATATTACCATTACTACATTATTTACATTGAGACTCACCCATGTTCCGATGTGGCCATATTCATAGCCAGGTGGCAGGTGAAAACAGCTCATATAAAAGCTTATTCTCTAAATAGATCCTAGACAGTTAGACCACCTTCTGTGACAACCCCTTTAGCCACGTTGAAAGGCTCTCACTTTCCCTCCCTTCCTTGCTTATGGTATCATCATAGGGTGATAGCCCTAGGTTTGCAGGGCGTTATGTCCAAAGCATGTCCCCACGCCGGCATGCTCCTGAGAAAAGGATCTCAAATGGAGACAGCACCTGAACACCCTGAATCATCCCACCCTAGCTCCTCCTTCTCCTCCTCCTCTGCTCATTACAGTCTCCCACCAAAACCTTGAATCAGCTTTCTTCTTCATCCCCCCACTTGATGATCCTCATATAATCATATAGACTATAAGAAAACACCATAATCAGGCCACTCTTTAATAATCATAACCACAAATCAAACTCTTGGAATGATATCACCTTCTGAAAAGAAACCCCAGAGTACTCCACAGCATGCTTAATCCTGTCTCCTCAATCCTAAACAGGCTTTAGAGGCGTTGTGGCCACCCTTTGAGAAGTGCTCTACTGCTCTCTAGACTCTACTGTCTAAAAGTCTGCACATGTGACACATCTAGTTTGAACTTGGAAGAGAAAGAGGTGATCTGATAGAAAAAGAGTAATTAATATTATCGCTTTTAATCTGTGGTTTTCTCTTTGTTTATTTCTTGAAATTGAAAGGGTCCTGACTACTCCAGACTCCAGAGACAGAATTTTGAGCCCTTCAACAGATCAGGATAGAGGACGAACATGGAATTGGGCACAAAAAGGAAATGAAACTAGAACGGGATTAGTAGGAGAACGGTCTGGAAGAAAGATGTAGACAATCTGCAGGTGGCAGCCTACGTGGGCCTTAATGTTTTGCAGTACTTACACTGAACTAGTTTCTGCTGGCGCCCAGCTTGCTACGTGGTAAAAGTATAAATGAAGCGCTAAAAGTTTACAAACAGTGGTTTATGGTTTACTTTATCTCTCCATAATCTGAGCTGAGGCTGTCCTCCTTAATCTATAACTATTGGACTGAGACATTTTCATCAGGGATTGCCGTATTGATAGGATTTATTGAGCTCTACTATAGGGTTCGTAGTCCTCCTCCATTGATTGAGAGACTCAATTCATTTATTGCTGTTATTATTTTTATGACCTAAAAGCCCAGTACAATTCTTAGTCCCAAACGCCAAAGTATTCTATCAACCTCAGCACTTGGCACAAAGCCTCATTTATACTGACAGACCTTACACAAATTATTAGAGTACGTTGTTTTTTATGTGTGCATTATTGATGTATTCTTTGTGATTTATTTGAATTTCCTTGGCAATAAGTAAGGTTCAAAATATTGTATATAGTATCAACAAACTTTGATATGGATATGTTTCGCGATAATGGAAAGAAATGGATACACTTAGCTACATAAATCCCACAAATACATCAATACTAATAAATCTACTGTTAAAATAATTATGAATAAATTATAAGCACATGAAAAATATAATCTTCTACTAATTATGTAAAGAGACACATTACCATCAACAATACTTAGGAGTTTAAAGCATATACATATCATACAATAATTTTACTAATAATAATGCATCACTACAATTCAAATTAAATTGTTGTTGCACCAACGAGTTTGACAAATCTTTGATATATCAATCTTATAGTTATTCTTACCATGAAGATCATTTAAAATATATAAAATATATTTTTTTTTTATTTTTCAAAATTTTGTTAAAAATTACAAAAAGAATTCTTGAGATAAATTATTGCTAGATTTAATGAATTTAAAAGATCATTGATAGATCCATTTATCTTTCTTCCAATAAAATAAAACATATAAAAAATCAGTTATTCTTTTTTTATAATTTCCCATAGGTTGTTGAGACAGCCTATAGAAATTGTCAAAATATTTGATAAAATCAGCATTATTTTTTTATCTATGCTGGTGGTCTGGGAGCTAAACCTTTAGCAGTGGTCATGACCAAGGTTCAAAGAATCGATACAGGGTGATACACCAGTAGGTGTATTGGTACTCATTTTTTTTTTTTTTGAATCTGGTTCAGAGGGGTCGATTTAAGGCCGATCTACCCCCTGAACCACTTGTGACCCAAAACACATCCTGTAGGAGTGTATCGAGAAGGCTCCGATACAATACATATCGGTTGATACGGGCCAATATGTATCAATACTTTGAACCTTGGTCATGACCACTGCCAGCTTTGTGATTAATATGATACACCCCATATCAGGTGTATCATGTTGATATTTTAAACCTTACTTGGCATATCCATACCCAATGCATCTCTTAAAATTACTTTTCTGATACATTGAAACTTTTTTTTGCCCCATGAGGCTATACAACGGGGGTATCCCATCCCCCATCCATCTCCCATCCCCTAACCCACCAACCCTAGTGATAGTGGGATTTGATCCCAAAACTCTACTACAAGTCAGAGATCCTACCAACTGAACAACCACCATTGGTTGGTTGATACTTTGACACTTGATTTCAGCCAAAATGCCCTTACTAGGTTTTAAAATTATCATCAACTTATGGCTTTTAAGAAAATTGAAAGGTTTTGCTGCTATTACAATTCAACCCAAACTCATACAAAATGGGGAGTAAGGCTAGTGCTTTTGCAGCTATGAACATATGGAATATTCAAGGGGTCTCCAAAGTCCTACCCTTGCCCTTTGAACACTCACGATACACAAATTTTGCGTATCATGAGTATCAATACTTTAACTATGCTCTTGTCCCATCGTTAATATGGATTGGCAAGGGACCATCTTCCAAGTGAGTAGAAGTAGATAAGACCCTAACCTAGGTGGTCTTGTCCCATATTTGACCAAAAAAAATTATTTTGTTTTGATACGGTGTTTTGACTCTAAACTAGGACTGACTATCAAGAGTTATTTGATCTCTTTTTTTTTTCAGTTATTTGATCTCCTTAGAAAACTCAAAAGATTAATCCAGAGATTATATGCCTACGGATCACTTGAAGATGCTGATTTTTAGGTGCAAATGCTTTTACATTTGGTAAACGATACAGAATCCCGATAGTGCAGTTGCAGTCCAGTCTCCAAGCTGAAGCGACTTTGTGATTAAAATTGTATTTGGTACCATTGTTCCTACCGGAGACATTTTGGATTGAACAAAACAAATTAATGAGAGATATGTATTATCGGAGTTCACTTCACCCCCCCCCCCTCTTAGAGCAAAAACATCAATTTAAACATTTCTACAAACATCCTCACATACACGAATTCTTTAAGGTATGCCTGTTTCAACTTTCAACCATAAACAGCCTCAGATAACAGTTGAATACCAATTTGTATTGATCAAATGCAAAAGTTTCAGGTAAAAAAAGAAATAGTAACAAATATGTCTTCCTTTTAAAAAGCAGAACTAAATGCCACATCAGCATAATTATATTGTTTTTTATATGCAGGGTAAATATTTTATACAAATTATATTGACCAGCTTTATCTCAAAGGAAGGTACCGAGAGGAGATACAGACATGGAAGCATAGAAACTAAATATGGAAGAAGTCAGGTTTCTCCAAAAGTCATTTTAAAAGGGTCAAAAATACTTTACAGGGTCCTAATATTATGGCCTTAAAATTGCTAAAACTTACAATTCCTTCAACATACTTTAGGGGCTAAAACTTTCTTATTTTCCTTGAATTTGGTATCGATGAGACTATTACATAAATCTATGTGTTTTGAGAAAGGCATAACCATTGCAAGGAGGGTATCGATCCTAATCATATTTGAATTGTTTTTCTCTTTTATTTTTGATCAATGTTTTAGTTATTTATGTTCGTTTCTATATTCAAAAATGTTTCACCTTTGGATTTGACTCAGTTGAAAAGAAATTAAATAATCAAATAATTGAATCTAAATTGGAGTTTATAAAGGAGATCAGAATGGATTTGAAACTTCACAAATCCTTTATTGAGTGTCCAACCAGAAGAAAATATTTTATTCCAAAAATTTAAGTAGTGTTATAACTTATAAGCCACATATATATATATATTTGAGTTAAAATCAAAAGAGGAGCATGGGTACATTTCTACATGGTTGGAGTCAGTGTTTGAATTCTTAATTGGCTGCAGTCCAGGAGATACTAAGGATTTATTCCCTCCCTGGTTAGTTTTGCTTTCCTCTTCCGGAAAGCCTTTGGAAGGATTAATTTCCAACCAACATATTTACATCCACTGAGCAGCTCTATATCCCCCCTTTTCATTATTCACTCCATTATCTAGAAGTCTAGATCATACCCCTTTCAGACCCAAACTCCCCCTATATGCACAGCACAATTACAAAATTCACTCTGTTCTTTGTAGCTCCACATCTCCTAACCAATGTTCAAAATTTCATCCTGATATGCCAAATAAAGGGCTTTTGGGGGGGTTTACCCTATTTTCAGGGGCTAGGACTGCCTAAGACCGACCCTCCAGACAATTTTTTTCCTTTTTAAAACTAAAAAAAGAAAAAAAAAATATGTGGGTTCAAAACACCCGGTATGCATGTTCATGCGTATCCAGTGTATACATGATACTTTGAACCTTGCTCCTACCATAACCTTCATCTTCCATTGTAAAGGATTTACACTAGTAAAAAACCTAACTATAAATCTGCCTAGGAAGTTAGTCTTTTGATTTCCCACTAGCCCACAAAACTATATCAATCTCAGGCCCTTGAATCCAAACTTCTGTCCTGAAAGAAGCCTCTGTCCAAAGAACAATATATATAAAACTTTAAACTAAAACATACTAGTTAATATTCCCTGATGATATCCTGGACTTTTTGATTTTGCAAGGAGAAAACTTATTACTTTTTAGATAATCCTATCCGTATTCCTCTGATCATGACATCACTGTAAAAGCACATTTCAGTCAAGTTTACATACTAGCAGGTGCAGTCTAGCATTGTAATACTTAATTATGTATACCAATAAATAGAGATGATCTGTCTAGCATTCTCAGCCTAAAGATGTACCAACATGTATAAAAGACACTCCCAATTATGTACACCAATAAAAAGAGATAATCTGTCTAGCATTCTCAGTCTAAAGATGTACCGACATGTATAAAAGACACTCCCTTAGTCAAGTGGTAAGCAAATCAGAATTTACAGAAACCATCTCTTCCCACAGCAAATTTCCTAAATGGGCCATGCAAATGATCTCTTTTGGGAAGGCTATCAAGGGATAAAAGCATATCATATGAAAAATGTAATGTGCTGACGACTTTATTAGACAGTCCAATTGAAATATGCAGACAGCATGGTGTTTAAATAAAATAATTTTTTGGGAGACTCCATTCTTGATGTAAAGACAGAATACTATTCAACTGTAATATGTGAGTATTATGGTGTCTGTCATTTTAGCCAAGTAATATGCCATACGTAGCATCAAAACAAATCAGCTCGAGAACTTTCCAAACTCATCTTACTAATCAGCAAAGAATAAAAGAAACTTCACAAACTCGTTCTCCAGCTTTACCCCACACCTCAGAAAAAATGAAGAAAACAAAGGAACACAATAAAAATAGAAAAAAGCTGCTAATCCAAGGTGATAGACTGTTTACACATGAACAAAGGGAAGAAGTCTAAGAATGATATGCACAAGATAATGGTTTTTTAGGAACTACATGGGCAATGCAACTTTAAATTAGTTAAATGCAATATTTACACAAGGAAGGATCGAATTCAAAGTTCAAACATTTATCATGATGATGAATTCAAATATCACTATTTGTCTACAAGGTTTGTGCAAGCAGCTTCTTTTAGGGGTTGACTGAAGCCAAAATAGTTACATGTTTGGCTTCAAAAGGTGTGATAAAACTAACAACGTCAATGGGAAAACTGACCCTTCAATGAAACCCAATCACAAGAGAAAAGAAGGGAACAGGTGCATGCCTTGACCTAAATCATAGTCATCAAGACCATATGAACAGAAGGTCCATATAGTTCACAATGCAGGCCAATTTTCTCCAAGCTGATAAACACATTTATGCCAATCATCCTGTCCAATCTTTATAACAAACCTGATATGGTACAGTTATATCTAAATAAACATGACATATATGCAAGTATCAAGCAATGGCTGCCAAAAGGAAAACACACATACACACACACACACATATATATATATATATAAACAAATAAAAGTAAAAGGAAAAGAAAAATAATGCTTATGTATAAATGAAGTTTCTAATGTCGGGGTGGCGCTGGCTTGGCACCTGTTAGATCAAAGCATGGTGAAACAAATCTCAGGTTTCATGGCCAAGAAATACACTGACAGTATTGTCCCAACTCATATCAGCAGTAAAATATAAATAAACATGGCATATATGAGGTATTATGCACTGTAGTACATAGTTATATGCTCCATATAGTTCAGATAAGGCTTGGATAATGATGATACCCAAGTCCATATACTTGGGTAATTTACTGAGAAATTACAAATACAACAAAAATTAAACAGAAAACTAGATGTCTGTTTTGAGTGAAAATTCACTTTGGAACAGGGCAAATTCTAAGGCAGGAATCAGGTATTCTAGGTTGAATCTTGGAGATAGTGTTGCCACTAATCCTTGCACAATGTTTGGGAGCCTTCAACCATCTTCAAGATGCACTTCTATTTATCTTCTCAACTGGTTCTATTTAATTTTGAAAAAAAAAATCAAAATTACTGAAATTAGCTTTGGAAATTCACTTTTCCAACAAGTTATAGTGTATTTTGTAGATTTTAATAATTTGGGACCAAGTGTTAAATATAAAGTCTGATACTTCTTTTGGTACTTTTCTTTACACATCCCCTACTAATATGCTGATGGTGTAATAACCAGCCAATTTGGTTATAAAACTCTATGTAACAATATGAAAAGAAAATGCATATGATAATATGCTAACAACCAACTTTCATGTACATTTTCTATTAACATTAAGAGTAAATGTACATGCTAACAATCAATTTTATTATGGATAAATGCTTTGGAACACCAAAACTATGTAAATCATGAAAAGCAAATATACATGTAAATATGAATCTTGCAGGTGCGTACAGTATAAAGATAACTTACCCATAACCTTGAAACTTTTTGCATATAACAAAATGGACTTAAGATGGGTCAAAGTTACATCAATAAAGGATTGGATTTGTACACATGCAATGTAATGCAATTGTGTTCCTAAGTATTTAAAGTATCAGTGCTGCTATGTGATCCTTTGTTCCATAGAAGATTTTACTAAATCTTAACCATATATTATTTTCTATTCCTTTTGTTATCACAGAAGAGAGAAATACATATATGGTAGCCATGGTACATAATATTACTCAAGGCTCCATTTTGGGGAGGTTACTCAATCAAGTTGCCTAACCTCAACCGTTAAGTAAATTTAGAGGATTCCTAGATTGCTTCATGAGACATTTATCTGACAAAGATATTGTTTCTAACCTTTTTCAGCTTTAGTTTGCACCTGTACCTTATAGCAACAGAGATTTTCACCCTTTATATCCATTGTGATGTTATTTTCCTAGGAAGTAGAAATTTGCAGTTTTGATTACACTATTGTGATCAGTTGGCTGTACAAAGATGTGCCTCCTCTTTGGTGTTGCAAACTTCTTCCATGTGAACTATATTCTACTTTCCAGCCTATACATTACCCGTATATAGAATACACATCATAAAAGATTTTTTTTGATAATTACATCACAAAAGAAATTAAAATATAATAATTCTGCAAAACTATGCTTCAAATAAATTTGGAGTAAATTTTAAAAATAAAAGTATGCCACTGCCTCTCTGTATATTAGTTCTTTTCTGATCCACTCTCCTTTTAATATGCTGATGGTGTGCTTAACCAGCCAGTTTTGTTTAAATCTAAATGGAACTACAGAAAGTGAATGCTCAGTTTACAATTAAGTGCCTCAGAACACCAAAATTATGTATATCATGTAAAACAAACGTTTATGGAACTATGAATTTTGCAAATGTGTACACAGAACTTACCAATAACCTGACTTGCTTGTTTATATACAAATTGGCTTGACATACATATAACATAGGTAAGCTCTTTAAAGGAGAACCTGAACGACAGAGTCATCCATAGCAAACCAACCCCTGTGTATACAGCAAACATTTTAATACACTGTTTACATTAACTCAATAATAATTCCAAACTGAGGAGGGGAAATGAAAAAGAGAAAACAGCTTGAAGCCAAAACTCATAACAAAAACTGGCACTTACCCATGTATCAGCAATATACATGGTACCGAATTTTACAGGAAACCTAGATTCTAAAGTCCTAGAAGGCAATAACTAGACACAGATTCATATCAGTTCAACCTTTGCCGTCTAGTTGCAGGGAACATTCCAATATCCCCATCTGATGCCCTTGGAGCATCAGCTTCTCTTCTAGAACCAATAGAATCTGTTTCTGCAGCACCATCTACTGTTTGGCTTCCCAACTGTATAACAGCTCCAATACTGGAATTGGAATCTCTATCATCAACCGGTGGAAGCTGAATATGGTTTCTTCTTGTAGAATGTCCAAGAAAATATGCCTGAACCAATCTCTCAGCTGAATTTATCGCAGAAAGAAAGCGTGCATATGAAACAATTCTTTGTACTTGCAGTCTCATAATCTGCAAAGAAAGAAGACGCTGCCTACTTGCTGCTTCAAAATTGGATGAAATGTCTTGCATTAAATCAACAGTTTCTTGTTCTGGTCCAATCATATTTGCTGTCAACACTGGAGTTTGTGCCAATAATCCCTCTCTATGCATTCCCCTGGGATTAAGAATTCCCCTTGTCAATGAGCTAGGATCATCAGCCAATGTCACATGGGAACCACCAAGGTTTTGTGATGAAGGTGAACCCCCCATCTCATCAATCCTATTGTGAATGTGGCTGATCCATGCATCAATATCAAAAGGATTTGTATTTGTCACCCTATCAATGGTCTGTCTTAGGCTCTCAATACGCTGTCCATGAGGCCTAGGAGGGATCCCCTGTCCAGACTCCCCTTCTTTTACCATTTCATTTGAATTGCTTCCATGACCATAAATTGGGGTAATGCTTGTATCCATCACCTCTCCCTTACATACAGGACATTCTTTTACATCTGAATGAATGTGCAACCACTGGTATAGACATGCCCAACAGTATAGATGACCGCAACGGGTAACAACAGGATCTCTGGCCATGCCTAAGCATATATTGCATTCAAAAACACAAATGCCATTTCCACTCCACTTCTCAACATCCTTCCCATTCTGCATTGGATTGTCCAACAAATCACCAGCACTTCCATTGCAAGATATGCTGTCATCAATGTTCCTTTCTTCTGCAACCATAATGCCATCCCTGGCCTGCAGCGCCTCACTACCACGATCAACAATTGGCTCCGCTCTCACTGTAACATTATTGTTGTTCCTTTGCATTGCCTCAGGTGGGAATTGGAACTGTCTCAAGCTCCAGTGATACCTGGGACTGGGCCTACTCACAGCTGCTTCAGTTTGTTGAAGCTGTTCCTGATGGATGGTTCCAGCTCCATTTGCTAATATTTCTTCTAGTGTCTGTGCTAAATTAGGAGACAGTGGATCAGAAAGTTCAAGATTCAAATCAAGCCCCATAGTGTCACATCTTTGGTCCTCCATTACCTACACAACCATACATGTTACATGTTACATGTTAAGCCTTAAAAACAGTCAAGAGCCCTAAATCAAAACACTCAAGATTAAAGCAATATTCATGCGAACCAAACACCATCTTCTTATACAATTTTGATATTTTTATGCTTCCTTCTGAGTTTAAAATATGAAATCCAAATAATATAATGCTTAAAATAAAAAACAAGAGAAACAACTTAACCTAATAAGTATTTAAAAAAAATAGAAAAGGAAACAAATTGACCAAGAAGTATGAGGTTGAGTCAGGCTATAATTGGCAAGTAGAGGAAACAAAATTCGATGACTAGCTGCTTCTTAAAAGATAAGAGAGAGGAGAAACTCTCTTCAATCAGTATGAAAAAGAACAGGTTGCGAAAGAAGGAAATTTGGGGGAAAAAATAAAACGTCTTACACAGAATCCAAATTAATCCAAGTAACACAGTATGTAGCCCAAACTCAATTCACTCAATATTGAAGCAACGGTTCTACAAACCAGAAAATGATGTGAAATTAATTAAAATTTCTTTCCCTGATTTTCCTTTTTGGTTCACAGTACAGAACCAATTAATATAATGATTACGAATTAAAGACACCTTAACAACTTAATTCAATGCTTACCAAAAACAGACAATAATGAAGTACAACTTGAACTATTTCTTAGAAGGAAAGATCAATCTCAAGGCACATCGTTGAAGTCAGAGAAAAAGTTAAGCACTAATACAACTTAATTTAAATATATAGGGTTGAAGCCATGGCAAAGCTTATTATGAGCAGAATCAACAACAACAACAGGAAACTAACCAAACACGCAGAAATAAATGGCTGAATGCCATTAAAAAAAAAAGACAAAGATAGAGGAGAAATCCCATTCTCAGTCAATGTGACTAGCTTACAAGGAAAGTGTAGACGGAAAATGTCTTAGGTAGGCTTAAAATGAGCAGATGCAGAGGACACCGTTGTTTCCCCTTAAATTTCCCTGGGAGAATCTGGCCATGCTGATGCCGTTATCTTCCGTTTAATTTGCTTCAAATCCAAAATCTTGCATTGTTAGAGTATCCATGAATATTGAAATGCACCAAGTAAAGAGATGAGAATGAGAACATACCAGTACAACCATTTGTAATCGCTGCCGACTGGAGTCTGGAGAAGAAATCGCGACGCTGCTGCCTGCTGTATTTTAGTTCCCTCAACCCTCGGATCACGAACCTAACTCAGTAATATTCCTTCTTCTACACTTGTACAGTTGCTACTTACTAGAACTCTAAAGTCTGAACTCCATGGTGGGAGAGAGATCTGCTGCACTTTTTTTTGGGCTGCTGCGGGCTGCACATGCCGGCAGTAAACCGAAAAATCGAACCGACGAGACCGAACTGAAAATTCTGGCTAATCGAACTTTTATCGGTTAGATTCGGTATTTTTGAAAAGCGGAAGCTACCGGTTCGTTTTTGGTTAATTAGTATAAAAAATCAAAAATTAACTGAACTGGCCATGGCCATGGTTTACGAACCGCCATTGACCCGGAAGATTGGACCATTTGGCCCGAGAACTGTCCAGGCAATTGATTCCGTTTTACCCCAAATCCGGTCCCTAGCCAAAAACCATTGAATCGGTGAACGACCCATTGACCCGGATGGTCAAATTGTTGACCCAAAAACCGATGGCCAGAATGGTTCCATTTTTGGGTCATTTTTTAAAACCATGAAACCGACTAATTTTTATTATATATTTATTGTATAATATATTTTATAAAAACAAAAAAAACCAACAAATCAAACCGATAGTTAGCTAAATCGATCAACTGATTAACTAATCGGCTTCAGTGTTGAGAGTTGGTGATGCACAGCTGATGCCATCACTTGCCCTAGTGGTCGAGGTCGAACGGTGTGTTGAGTTGAGACCTCGGCTTCGGCCGAAGAGATTACTATATAGTTGTGTGGAGGCATCAGCTTCAGCTGCAGAGGACTCTTCTTGGCGATTATGTGGCGACTACTTCCCTGTTCGTTCCCTGCCTCAATGGAGGATCATGATGGACCGAGAACATGTGACTGTGGCCGGCATGGGTGTGAGATGTCCGCATTCGTTGGTCGTGCCCCTATACGAGTGGTGATGTCATCCAATGCAAGCCCGTACATGGGACGAGCTTCGGTGTTGATCGGTCAAGGTTGCGTGCGAAGGGGCATCCGGTTTAGGTCGCTCCTGACTCGGAGTTGATGGGCAAACTGGCTCATTCCTTCGGCATCATTTCATCTTCCTGAGGTCGATGCCACATGTAGCTCGTCGGTTCGGGCTATCAAATCGGCTAGTCTACGATCGTTGGATCAAAAAGATCTGAGCCGTACGCTTTCCTTTAAATAGGGACATTGGTTGAGTGAGTCTTCACCATTTACTCGAACTTTGAGCCTTCACTTGTGATCTCAAAGACCTCGAGCACCAATCAGCCAATTCCCTAAGTCTTCTTTCCTCCAACAATCACTAGGTAAAGGACTCCCATCTTTAACATGCTGGTCCTAGACTTTGGACCTGAGTGCTATGAATTTCGACATTGGAGTGATCCTAGCAGCTCCTCTTCCACCTCGACCAGTAGTGGGAGAGACAACAGTGACTCCAAGAGCTCCCCTTGGGCATCTAGCACTCATGTATTAAGGGAGAGGACTACCCCACGGGGAGCCGAGCATGACCGATGGGGGCATAGATTCTCCTAATGAAAGTATTGGATCTATGAGGACGAGGGCTGACGTCACGGGGAATTCCCTTATGCTTCCCGAAGTGGTGGAGCTGGAGGAACCTGAAGAACCTATACCCAAGGAGTGGGCCAAGGCCAAACGCCGAGGTGTGATGCTGATGTATTATCCCCACTCTGACTTTGATAGTGAGCTCGGTAAAGAGCAAGTGAGGGCTCTGTCCAAGATGTATCATATCCCGATGGACTATAGAGTTAGTCCCTTACGTATGTGATCGGCCATGGCAGCTCGCACAGGGGGATGTGTCTGTGCATGAGAACTACCTCCACTTCGGTCTTTGTTTTCCATTGCGTCCTCTAGTCCCTGAAATCCTCAACTATTACAACATTTCCCTTAGTCAGCTTGCTCCAAACGCCGTTAGGACCATAGTGGCCGTGTTGGTGATGGCTCGCCTCTGAGATGTGTCCGTGACTCTGAAAGTCTTCTAGGATTTGTTTGCATTGAGGAAGCATCCCAACGGGGAAGATCTATGGTACTTCCAAGGCTGACGGGGTAGGGTAGTGAACAACCTGTTTGTTCGTCCACAACTAGAAGAAGTTTTTTCTTTTCGTTTGCTGTCCACAAGGATGGTCCTTTCGGTCTGACTAGGGGACGTTGGACTTGTTGGTTGAGAGGATCAGGCCGTACAACAACGAACGAGGAATTGGATTTGGCTAATTGTGACGATTCACATCGGGCCCTTAGTGACGGAGGAAGTCTTGGTTTGGGATGGCCTCAATCCTGGCCCCCCGGTATGGACACTCTTACTGTTGGCTAGTTGTGTCGTTTGTTTAACTTTCATTGCCTTTCTTCTAACGTTAATTGTCTTTCTTGATCGATGGACAATGGCTTGAAAGAGAAGCTCCTATAGGTGGCAATGGCAAAGTTCAGGAAGGGCCCGGACGAGGGGAAGGAGGTTGAGTAAGAGGGAACCGCCTCGGGAAAAGGGGGTTGCCGAGGCCAAGAAGAGGAAGGCAACCACACCTAAGCGGCCGGCGGATACCCTTCAAGATACGAGGCCGAAGAAAGTGGCAATGAGGGACCACCGGTTGATTTGATTAATCGCCAGTTTTTTATATTGATTTTTTCGATTGGTTCGGTTTTTGGACTTTTTTTGCTCACCCCTATATGTAGCACCCTAATATACAATTTGTATGCTCTCTGATCTCTTTCAAGTTTCTTAATAAATTATTACCTTACACTTTTCAAAAAAAAAAAAAAAAACTCTTTTATCATTTTTATCCTTATCTTATTATTTATGTTTTTTAAGGCTCACGTATTTTCTAAATGAATGTGAGAAAGTCAACTTTTCCGTTGGGCCCCTACCATTACAATTAAGTTAGTTAACTATATGCATTATTCATTTATTCTCATGTGATTGTCATATATGAATTGATACATTTTAAAATCAGACTAGTCCTTTGTTATTTGTTTTTCTTAAACCCAACTCTTACGTGTTTCTCACTTTCTATCAACACCTTGGACAATTGGTTTAACTTCATATTAGGGTCCACCCATAGATAGTAATTAGCTCAGCGTCTTCTTTTGGCGAGGGTTTAATCCAAATCATTTGGGAGGATAATTACCTTTTTCCTAGTGGCTAGTTCATAGAAGACATGCATTGTACTTCATATTTTCAGGATTTTTATCATTAATTCTTGCTATATATAAACTCATGGAATCTTGAATGGGTAATTTGGTAATTTCATTTTTCCATTAATTAGCTAACTCCGTTTAATTGATCATATATAGGCAAGGTGCTGTTCAAGTGAAACCTATATTAGTCATAGAAATATGCTGATTTAAGAAGTTTCAACAATGCTTTAATCTTCATGGTTCTGCATATTTTATCATTTCAATGTTTACTTCAAACTTTGTTGCATTATGTGATGCGGCGATAGTTAAAACTAGATAGATAAAATATGGGCTCATTTGACATGTCTTTTTGGGAAGATCTTTTGGTAGTTTTGATATGTAAAAGATATATTGAGCTTTTGTATGAAGATCTAAGCAGTTCGAAGCATATTTGGTAGATGCACGTTTCTCCGTGTCTTTTCGCATAGGAATAAAACATGAAAGACGTGGAAAGCTTTATTTAAAACTTTCCGAAATCAGCCCAAAATGGGCTTCTCGCATCTTTTTGGCACCCCGTCTTTTGGTGGCTAAATCTTCTGTGAACCAAACGGAAAGACACACAAAAGGGGCCCATGTCTATACTTATACACCACTTTCTAATTCTTTTCCTATTAATAGTAGGATATTTAATTAGTATATGGCCTATATACAAATGAGGGGGAATTTTTGAGAATACATAATATTATTTTATAACCTAAAATTTGATACATCATATACATAGCGATAGTATTATAAAGTTGATTTAATTTTTAAATCACTTATTAAAATTTACGTGTGATAAACAATAATATATACTAGCCCCTTTATAATGAAGCATTAAAAATTAAATTTCATGCTAAACGGTAAATATAAGTAACATTCATTTGGATAATATTGAAAACTTTTTTTGTGCATGTATGTGTATGTCTGATGAATATGAAGATGAAGGAAACAAAATTAAGATAAAAAAAAGGGGAAAACTACTTTGAAATTTGAATAGCTGAAGCTAGAAGAGACTGATATATAAATAAGCCATAACAGAATTGAAGGTGGCACTAATGACATGGGTGTATTAGAAAAATACATGGTAACTAGATGTTGCAGGGAAACTAAAAACCCAGATTCAATCATTCAAATCAACTGAACCTTCTTCTAGTTGCACGGGTCATTCTGCTGTTCATATCTGAAGCCCTTGGGTCAGTAGCTCGTCTTCTGGAGGATGTAGCAGCAGCAATAGGACCCATCGTTTCTCTTCCCATAAAACCATCCACTATCAGCTGGCTTCCTGACTGTATCTCAGCCACTTCAATGCTGGTGAACAAAGAATTTCTGTCGTCATCATCTGGTGAGGGTTGATCAAGGTTTGGTGCATTAAACTGAGCAAAATCAGGAAAACCTGCAGGAGGATGATTGTGGTACTGAAGGGGTTGATGATGATGAATATGGTTTCCTCCCATAGGATGATGACCTTGAAAATATGCCGGCAGCCCTCTTCTCTCATCTGCATGATCAGTTGCAGATGAGATGTATCTAAGTGAAGAAGCACTCGACTGTGCTTGATGTCTCAAAAGCTGCATTTGAATAAGCCGAGCTTCAGAAATGGCGGAATTGTAGCTGGAAGAGGCACCCTGCGTGAAGTCCATCGCTCCCCGTTGTGGTCCAACGGCATTCTGTGCCGGAGCTGCCGGAAATGGAGACCCTCCCGCCAGCTCCTCTCTACGCTGTTCCCGGCCGATCATAATTTGAATGGGCACTGAACCACTCGGGCCGTTCACCCAAAAGCTGCCGGCAAGATTTTGCGTTGGAGGCCACCGGCAGATCATATCAAATCTAACGCCAATTCGACTAAATACCTCCTCAAACCCAAGTGCAGACGTTGCGCTCAGAAGGGTCTCCCTTGCGCTCTCCGTTCGATGTGCACGGGGCCTAGGAGGAATCCTCAGCCCAGACTCTGCTTCCGTCACCTGATCGGTGGAATCGCTCCTACGCCCATAAATGGGTGTGATGTCTGTATCTTCGACCTCTCCCTTGCAGACCGGACACTCCATGGAATCCGAGTGAACGTGCAGCCACTGATAAAGACATGACCAACAGAATAAATGGCCGCAGCAGGTGAGCACTGGATTCCTAGCCATGTCGATGCATATATTGCATTCAAAGAAGGTCTCCTCCTTCTCGCTGCTCTCCCTAACTCGTTGTTCTCTCTCGTCATCCTCCTCCTCCTCATCATCATCGACGACGAAGACGATCTGTTCGACCGGAGTTGCGATTTGGTTGTTCCTTGGCCTTGGATCAGGCCGAGCCCTACTCAACCTCGCCCGATTACGACCAGGCAAGGCAGCTTCTATTTGTTGACGTCGTTCTTCATGCATGCTTCGACGTTCTCTCTCGAACAGTTCTTCTACTTCCTGCTCGAGCTCATCATCAACAGAAGGCTCAGCATTCAAATCGAATCCCCTTATCACATGTCGTAGATCATTCATCGCCTACACAAAGCATCCAAATTGATGAAACCCTAAACACAGTCGAGAACCAATTAAAAGCACTGATCGCAGCGAAGCTCCTACTAAACCCAGCTTGAAATCTAATGCTTAAATAACAAAAAATAATGCCTAAAAACAAAATAAAGTGATTACAACCAAACATTGAAAACAGAAGAAATCATACAACTTAATCCATACTTAACTAATGCTTAAAATGTAGAAATAAAAAGAGAATAAACAAAAATCAGGAAATTAAAATTGCAACCTAATCTGATTTTTGTAAAGAGAAAACTGAAGCAACAAGTAAAAAAAGAAACATATTGTAATGCTTAAAACAACTTAATCTGAAGGAATAGGGTTGAAGTTCATGGCAAGATTTACCGCCGGCAGCACAAAAATCAAAACCTTGCTCTGGAGTAAATGCTAGAATGCTCTCAAAGAAAGAAACATAAAAAGAGACCAGAAGCTCTCTGTTATCAATGAGAGAGAGAGAGAGAGAGAAGCTTAATGGGAGCCTAGCAAAGGTTTGTATGTACAAAAGAGATGTTATAGGGCTCACGCCCTCTCTCTCTCTCTCTCTCTCTCTCTCTTAATTCTGAGCTTACGTCAAACCTTGCATCATTAAGACCCAAGAACTGGCCATGACGAGTCTGTGCGCTGGCCTACTGAAACTTACGAGAGCCCTTGCAGAGGCGAAATTGGTAGTTGCCAGAAGAAAAATTGAAATCCCCATTGATTTCCTGCACTTTGTAACTCACCAAAAATGGTCCAACAAAGTTTACCTGACCCTCTGATTGGAATTCTTCTGAACGTTTAAATCTGGTGATTAAGATTAAATCGACTGGACATTGGTATTGACGGTATGGATGCCACGTGTATCTTTTGGCTGCAGAGCTTGGAGTAACTGAACCAATGGAAAAATAGCCGTTGTTATCTCTATTTGGACAAATATATAGAACAGAGCGAGGCTACAATGAGTATGCCCTCATTGTAACTGCAATACAGCAGATCGGGACCCACCATTAAATAGGTCTTGATCATCAAAAAGAGCAGATGAGTTTAAGCCATCTGATTTTTTATTTTGAATATTATAACTATTATTACATAGAGCCAAACTATTATTTTACTATATATATATATATATATATATATATATATATATATATTATGGGAACACCCTCAATTAATGTAGATGCCTCTTCTCTGGAGGGTTATTCCAGCAATATAGAACCACTCTTGAGTGATGGGAGTATTTGAGAAACATTTGACGCTAGGGTATTGATGCATTTGAAGCTTAAACAAAAACTAAAGGTTGGCAATTAATGTTGTATGGTTTATACACATTGTTACAAAGGATTTGACTCATGCTACATGCTTGTGCATGAACTGAAATCACATTATCAAAGGCTTTAGCTCATGCAACATGATGCCTTAATCTCCTTACAAGTAATTAACAAGGAGCTAATGGTTCTACTAGATGATCTTTTACTTGAAGGTATTAGTGAATTGCATGATAACAAATCTGCTATTATTCCTTTTTACTACAAAAGTGAAAAAGATAGCAGCAGTCCTGTACTGCTACTCAGGGTTCCCCTTAATTATGTGGGTTTAAATTGCGTAATCAATCTTAATTTGAAGGAAATGTAAAGGAATTGGCAACTCTGGTATTAGATTGCTTCAAACTTCTGTCTGATGAAGTTCGATGACACTTTTAAGCTTTTCTCCTCTATTAGCCGGTGGCCTGGTGCCTTCTATAAAAGGGGAAAATATTGGCTTCTACCTGTTAGAAGACATGTGCCCAACTAAATGCATTTTTTATATTTAAATTTTAATTGTTTAAGGGTTTAGAGTTTAGGGTTTATAGAATTGCGCTGAAGTCATACTCTTCTGAACCCATTAGGGGAATTGCCTTCGGGTCCTCTAGTGTTTTGGTGGTGTTAGTTTTCTGCAATGTTCTAGGTGTCATGTAGGTGTTTTATGTGGTCTTCTCAAATCAAGATGTGATTGGATGCTTTCTTTTGAACATGATAGGAGAGCAGAGCAAACTAAAGCCCTCTCAAAGAAGTTTCATCCTTGATTTCTACAGTGATGTACTTACTTTTCTATATAATATATAAGTGATTTGTAGTAATGGTGGCCATGCTATTGTCTAATTGTCATCAGAGATATAGATACATATTCCTCCATTCTACCAACCAAAAAATGTATTTTTCCTGGGATTTGTACAGCCTTTTTTTTTTTTTTGTTGATAACTTCAAAGTTTTATATGAGCAAGTTAAAGGGATAGAAAAAGCATATAAAAATTAATAAGAGAAACAGCAGCCATAAAATGGATAATAGGGGGACAAACCCAACCACCCACTATAATCACTTCAACATGCTACATACATATTTTCTATACATGCAATGGCTGCATAATGATAGTCTTCTTTCAAGCCTATATAGCATCAATATTGACTACTCATCAAAAAGAGCAATTCAAATATAATATAATACTTAAGGTCCTGTTTGGCAATGTTTCCACTTATTCCTGTTTTTTTAGAAATTCTTGTTCCGAAACAAGAATTTTATTTCTTGTTGTTCAGGAATAATAGATACGTTTGGAAAATTATTCTTCGATAACGAATTTTTGTTCTATAGGAATAGAAATAGCGTTTGGGTAGTGAAATTATTTCTTAACATTAGTTTTGCAAATTCACCCACATTAACCTTAAAAATTAACTATAGAAAACATGTGCCATTGTCATAGCAATGTATTTATATTGTCACCACCTAATCCTTGATCACTTGAGGATTAAAACAAAACATATGAGCAATAAAACAAAAGGTGAAGAAACCCCACCCATTCGACATAACATATAACAAATGCAAATAAAATAATATAAGAAAAACGATTTCAAATCGTATCGGTTAGAGATTGTTTAAAACTCATCTTTGTGGTGGGAGCAAAAACAATTTCAGGTGAGTCTGGTCAGAGAGAATGTGAGTTTAAAACATGGTACACGATACAAAATTAGGTATGGTGACGAGACAACATATCTGTTGATGCATTCCTGGCCGGAAAATGTCATTGGTGCTTTCTACTGTTCATTCACCGTCCAGTTGGAGCCAAGAGAGTCCCTCCTTTCTTTGAGATGTGCAGCGGCAAGTTGAAGGAGTTCATTGTCGAATGAAAATGTTTGGTAGGACTTCTTTTTATCATTTAGTGTAGAATACCCAAAATACCCCATTCTCTCACGTGGGAATTGTTAACACGTGTTTGTTAATAGAGGTTAACGTCGTGGGAACCGCGCATTCCTTGGGAATGCGTTCTTTGAGAGCGTCAATTTTTCACTCCCAAAGAACACGTTCTTTAGGTGATGTTCTCACACGAGAACAATTTTTTTTTTTTTGTTTTTCTTGTTCCAAACACGTTTTTGCTTCGTGAGAACACCGGGAATGTGCAAAATGTTCTCACGTAACGTTACCAAACAGCATTTAAGTAAATTTTTGTGGGGTCTATCCTGTATGACTAATTTTTTTTTTTTTTTTTTAATTTGAAGCCTAATACTTCCTTCTGCTATATGTAAGACTTATTTACTTCCCCCAGCCTATTATATTTGTCTTAATTTGATGTAGAGCTATATGAATGTATATATAGAGTGTGGATACAATCTTTCTTTTAATATATATATTTTATTGCAGAAGAAAATTACATGAAGTCACAAGATTACTGTAAGGAAACTATCAGGAAATGTCCTAACAAACAATTAATTAATTAGGGACCGTTTGTTTTGCAGGAACTAGGGTCTGGAAACAGAATCCGAGTGGGCCAACTGTTTAGTTGGGTGGAATCGGATTTTCATTTCCATTTCTGATGGAATGGCATTTCCTCATTTGAGGACTTCCTCCCTTGAGAATGAAATACCATTTTAGCTGATTCTAATTTTCAATCGGATTTCTGTCTGAACCAGATAGACTATGAGAATAAATCATCCCGATTCAGATTCTAATGGATTTTGATTCTAATTCTGATTTCGATTCGGACTGAGAACCAAACTGACCCTTTCCCTCTCACATATGGATAGGTCAGTTCAACCTTCTTCTAGTTACGCGATTCATTCCACGGTCCTCATCTGAAGCCAATGGCCTATCTGCTCCACTAGAGTCAGAAAGTGATCGGATTGAATCTATTATTTCTGTACCAACATTGATTGTCTCGCTTCCCGACTGTGTGTCATCAGCAGCTGATGATGATTGAGTAAAGTATAGGGGAGGCTCATCATGGTCATGAGAAGGCTGAGGCTGTGATCGAGCAAGGTCTGGAGGCTGACTATAGTTTTCTCTCATGGAACGACTAATTAGATATCCCTGAACTATGCTTTCAGCTGATGAATTTATTACAGATGGGAAGTATGTACGTGAAGCTGCTCTTTGTGCCTGAGCTCTCAGAAGCTGCTGTATTTGTAGTAGACGCCGCCTGGTCTCTGCTTCAACTGAAGTAGCAGCAGCAGCAGCACTCTGCTGTAACTCCATGGACACTTGATCGACATAATTCTGTCGTGGGTATTCATATTCTCCTCCCAATAATCCCTCTCTGCGCAGTGCCACAGTGGTGAGAACTCGGAGGGGCGATGAAACAGGTGGAGAAGTAGTAATCGAAATGGAGCCTGCTGCAGAAAAATGATGTTGATGCCACTCCATATGATGAGATCCATGGCCAATTCCTCTGAACACTTGCTGGATCTCAAACGTTGATATCTCCCCATCAGACCTCTGCCTCGCCGATTCGAAACGATGCCCATGGGGCCTAGGAGGGATCCTCACTCCCGATTCCGATGCTTTTCCCGTCGTTTGGTCCTCGCTGCCGGAACTGTTCCCATGTCCATAAACCGGTATAACGTCGGCATCCTGGACCTCTCCTTTGCAGACTGGGCATTCGTTTTCGTTGGAGTAAACGTGCAGCCACAGATAGAGACATGGCCAGCAGAACAAGTGACCACAGCAGGTGACGACTGGGTCCTTCGCCATTTCCATGCATATACTGCATTCGAAAAGGCTGGTGTCGTCACCAGACTCACCACTCCCGTTGCCACCATCGTCGGCGCCATTTGTCACGTTGCATGTTTTGTCGTTGATGATGTTTCCTCCTCCTCCTCCTGCTGCTGCTGCGACCCTCTGGTCACCAGCATCGGCAGTCGGTTCCATCGTCTCCTCGGTGTTGTTGTTCGTCGGCTGCGACCTTGGTTCAGTTTGAATCTGTCTCAACCACCAGCGACGCCTTGGCCTAAACAGAGTAGTTTCAGTTCGTTCACGTTGTCCTTCATGAAGGTTTTCAGGTTCATTCTCCATCAGTTCATCATCGAGCTCATCATCAGAAGCTCCAATACTCAAATGAAGTCCCGTAATCACATCCTCCTGATCCGCCATTACCTACACTGCTACACAAAATATCCGATTCAAGCCCCAAGAACAATCAAGAACCCGAAACCATTCAAATTTGCTGCAATACTCCTACTAACCCAATCTAAAGATGGGATTGAAGTCATTGCAAGCTTTAGCAAAAGAGCAGAAAAACAGCAACATATTACCCAAAATTTGCAGAAATAAAGAAAGACAAGAGACAAGAAAAACTCTCTGAGTCAGAGAGAGAGAGAGAGAGAGCAAAGCTTACATGGAAATCTGCCTCTACCATGTCTACTAGGTTAGGTAAGCTATGTAAGAGTTTAAATAAGCAAAACCACCATCGTTCACCCTGAAAACTTCCTCCGGAGATTCAGCTCAGCGGCTCAGGTCTCTCTCTCTCTCTGAATTTCATGCTAATCTCGCAGCTTGCCTCATTAATACCCCAAAACCAACAATTGGCTTTTGCCAAGTTTATGCGCTGGCAAAGAGCATTCGTGAGCTCTCCAATCTCCATACTCGACAGACGAATTTAGCAAGGCGCGAAACCATAAAGTATTGAAACGATTTCCTGGATTCCTAACTTACCAAACACCAGTCAACGTTATTCCGTCAACCCTCCGATTGTAGCAGATGGTGGGTCCCACTCCTACCGGACCCACTCCTGATTTATGGGATTTTAGGGGCCGTTGGATAAGGTTGAATTGACTGACTTATTGTTTTGTAAATATTTGATTTGTGTGTACAGTCATAACCCATTTCCATCTTCAGACAATCAGGGAGCTCACGGCCTCTCACAATAACTTATTCACTAAATGACAAAGCAATCCGTTCAGCCATTTCAGCTGAATGTTAATGCAACAAACCACGTGATTAGACATTGAAATTAACGAAATTTGCCACGTGTATGTTATTCTCACATCTTTGGAGTAACGTAGTCCACGGGCGTGGGTTTTGGGCACAACTGGCCGTTGGGTTACTACACCTGGAGATACATGGGGGCCCCAGGACTCTTTATAATGGGTCTTGTTAGCCCAAGCCCATTAATGGTTGTTATGTTTTTTTTGGGCCTAAGCAACTCATGGTATAGTTTGTAACTTTAATTTGAAGTGAACAAATAAAAAGTCAGTAGACTTCAAGGTAAAAATACTATCAACATAATTTAATTTAGAAAATCCAAATATTGTTAACTTTAATATTTAATTTAGATTTCAAACCCCTCTTCTCTTTATGTGTGTTGGGTTGGGTGGTCAGGTCTTTGTTGTTCTTAGGGCCTTTATTTTGGTCATTTTTTTTGTGGGCTTTGTTGGTTTCATGGTGTCGAGCCACCTTATGTTTTTTTTGGTTGTCTGGTCCCCATTTTTGTATTCTTTTTTTTTTATAAAAAAGATTATTTATTATTAGACCTGGTAAAAAGTTGACTCAATCCGTGAATCTGACCAAATCCAATCTGAAAAAATAGGGTTAGGGTCTTATATTTAACTACATGAATGGGAGAATGACCCAACCCAATCCAACCCAAAAAACTGGGTTGGGTTGGGTCATGGATCAACCCATTGACCCGATTATCAGGTCTAATTGGGATTATTTATGCATTGTTAGATGTTTCCACTCTTTAATTTTTTTTTATTTAGTTTTTACTCTTTGAATTGTTAAATGTTCAAGTTTTTATTTTATATTTGGAATTTTAAGATTAATTCCTTTAATTTTGGCATTTTCATGTATTTTTTCTTTATATTTTTAAATTTCAGTTATTTTTTTGGGATGACCCAAAATGACCCATGGGTTAACCCTAACCAAAACATTTAAGAGTAGGGTCTAGCATTTGACAACCCAACCCGAAATGTCTTAACCCAACCCGAACCCGACTCACCCAACCCAATTGCCAGGTCTATTTACTATCAAAAGTTATAATAATGTTTAGTATATATGTTATATATGTATGTGTATTTAAACTATTTTCTGAATGTAGTCAATGATGAATATTGAGCCATGTTCAATACAAGAATTCTGATGCTCCTTCTCCAACAATAGCCCACAAAACCAGAAGAAACTCTAGGAACATTAGAAACTTGAAAGTCCTACAAAGCTTCCAAAAACCCATAAACCAAATAGCAGAGAGAAACTCTTTTGTTTGCCTTGACTGAGGCGTCCACATAATAGTTAATCAGCCTCCTCAATTTTTTGTTGTGAGGAAGTCCTCCAAACTTTAAAATCTCATCGGCTTTATCGAAGGAATCGTTAGATCTCAAAAACTCTTACTCATCGCTGTCAACCCTTAATTCCTTCAGCCCGTGTTTTCTTGGTCTCTTCTTTAAACCTTGGAAAAGTTTCTCTTACAAATTTTTTACGTTCGGGTGATCATGGGTCGGCCAGTTCGGGCTTTGCACTTATGATAAGGGCTATAGTTTAGGCTCGGGTTTAGGGTTTCTGATTTCGGGCCAATATCATTCATATATAAAACATTATATATCTATTATATATTAAATGACATAACATGCATATAAACTTATTTTATATATTATATAGTATAAAATATATAATATAATGTAAAATAACATGTATACATATGTATACATTATATACAAAATATACAAGTTTAAATGTATGGGGGCCGAGACGGGCCGGGCTTGAAGTATTAAGCCCAAGCCCAGCCCTTAAAATTTATGGGCCTAATGTGGGCCCAGCCCTAGTTGGGCTGAAATGATGACCCCTAAGTGCAACCCTAGAGATTTTGCCACTTGAACATCAATGAATAAAAATGGGGGCCTAATGTTTGTCTCGAGCTGCTACACTTTTGTTCTTGAATAATTGAAAAGTCCAATTTGATCGTAGACTTAAAAAAAAGCCAATAGTACGTAGATAAATACCCAGTATTAGTGATGTCATTTATAATCCCTTAAATAATGAATAAAATAATAGAAAATATTGATATGATATTATTAAACTCAAAAAATTAAAATATTTGCAAGTAAATTCCATTGAATAAAATAAAAAATCATTTATGTATAATTATAAATGTTGAAAATAATTTATAAATGGGTTCCACTTAATTTTTTTTTTAAGAAAAGAATAATAGGTGGGCTCTACTTATAATTTCTTTTCGGAAAGAAAAATAATAGATGAGCCCCACTTGAAATTATAAGTGGGTCTCTTTCTCTCTTCTTTTTCTTCTTCTTCTTCTTCGCACTTTCCTCTATCTTCGTCCATCGTTGCAACCCAAACCAGTAGTTCAAACCGAGCCTTCTAGGGGCTTATCAAAAAATAAATGTGGGTAATAGGGCCATTATATGTATCAAAGACTTATCTTTTAATTTCAATATACTTTGTGTGTGAGCAAAGACCATTAGACCAATAAAGCTTGAACACCTAAATGTTGGAAGGTTCATCGATGCCCTATAATTAGCGTGACATTTTAGATGTTGATGTTATTTTGGCAGATTAAGGGGGCGCTTGATATCACTTTTTAGACGCCTGGTGTCTGAAAAACTTGCACAGAACCCGATTTTTGACGCGTCTTAAAAATGATCTAAATCTCGTTTTCAGATTTGAAACTTAAAGCGTGTGGTTCGATTCTTAATGTGCTCAGGTGCGTTTTAGAGCTAGTAAAAAGTCGAAACTACTCCTCAACATTTTCAAAATGACGTGCTGATTCCCTTGATTATCCCCAAACCAAAACACCTAGACCATTTTGTTTCAAACATGAAAGAACTCTCCGCTCATGAAGATCGTACAAGGTATGGCCGCAAGACCTTTTCTCTCATGTTTGCTTCTTTGCTTTGTCAAATGTCAGATTTCTCACCATAAAATCTTCATTTTTTCAAGGGTCATAGTTGCACCAGGTGCCTAGCGAAGGTATCTTCTTCCTTCTTCCTCCTCCTCCTTCTTTCCTATTTACAGTTGTTTGATTTGTTTACGTTTATCTATTTAATCTGTTAACTATTTTGTACGATGCTTTATCTGTTTATTGAATCTGAAAACATCCATGCTTTGTTTATAAAATCTCAACTCCTCTTCTTTTTCCCATGTCCCCATCTAGTAGTGTGGTTATGGACCAACTACATTGCATCATTAAGTCTTCATGGGGTTACACAAGTACCCATAACACCCGCCTCATCCGAGAGATAGATCATACAGTTCTTTTCTTGTTTTTTTTTTTTCTTCCTAATTGGATCTTTATTGTCCTGCTGAAAGCAAAAACGTTGTTACCAGTTGCAGGAACCAGCTTAAGTTAGGTTGAATTTGGACAAGATTCAGGTTTTGTGCTTTTAAAGTCCAAATTTTAGGCTTTGTGTTTTGGGGCTCAAAAATGTTTTGGCTTCAAACTATAATGTTTTAAAAGTAACACCTACCAAACACCCAAAATACTTTGTTTGCTCAATTTTTCTTTCCATAACTCAAAGCTCAAAAGCAACAGCTTCTTTTTAACATTGTGGTGTTTTGACAGTGCTATTATTAGTCATTAGTTATTTTTATTAATTTTAATTGTGTTAATTATTAATTTTTTATAAAATTTTTAAAATTATTTTAATTTTTATGTTTAAATTATTAATATTAATTATTTTTTATTAGTCATTAGTTGTTTTTGTTAATCTTAATCGTGTTATTTATTAATTATTAGTTTTTTAAAATTATTTTAATTTTTATGAGTAAATTATTAATGATTAATTATTTTTATTAGTCATTAGTTATTTTTATTAATTTTAGTTGTGTTATTTTTTAATTATTAATTGTTAATTAGTAATTATTATTTTTTTAAAATTATTTTAATTTTTATGTGTAAATTATTAATTATTAATTATTAATTATTTTAATTTTTATGTGTAAATTATTAATTATTTTAATTTTTATTAAGTATTAATTATGTAAATACTTTTTTAGTCATTAAATATTTTTTTTAATTTTAATTATGTTATTTTTTATTTATTAACTTATTATTTTTTATTCATATTATTTCAATATTATTTTGAATTTTATAAACTATTTGATATGAGATAGTACAAATTGAACTCAAAATTATCAAATAGTATGTTCTAAGGGTAAAATAGTAAAATCTAATACAAACAACGTTATCTATTCAGAGCATCTAAAAAATAAAAAGACATCATAGCTCTTTTCAGATTTCAGATACTTTCAATATCTTTTTAACTTTTCAGATTTATCAAAAACCGTCTAATAGATTTCAGCTTTATCAAAAGGAAACTCTCGCATGTATCTTCTCTTTTTGAAAAATCAAACCCAGGATCCGCATTTTTTGTTATTTCATATCCAAGAAACTTTGCGAATATAAATAAAAAGTTGAACGAGTAAATTGGTAGTGTACTAGAAACTTTGAAGATTAATTGATGAGGGCAGATTTGGCCCTCCAGTGAAATTGCGACACATGGCACCTTGTGACAACTAGGCAAGCACCCAGGCAACAACTTACCAAGTTGGTGTCCCCCCCGGGCACCGGTCTGGCTGGCCTGGTGTGGCCTGGCCGGATCAGCCTGCCACAGGCTCCGACCTGGCAACCTGGCCCGGACACAGGCGCCGGCTTGGCAATCTGGCCCGGACACAGGCGCCGACCTGACAACCTGACCCGGACACAGGCGCCGACCTGGCAACCTGGCCCGGACACAGGCGCCGACCTGGCAATCTGGCCCGGACACAGGCGCCGACCTGACAACCTGACCCGGACACAGGCGCCAACCGGACAACCTGACCCGGACACAGGCGTCGGCCTGGCAACCTGGCCCGGACACCGACCCGTCGACTGACACAGGCGCCGACCTGACAACCTGGCCCGGACACAGGCACCGACCTGGCAACTTGGCCCGGACACCGACCCGCCGACAGACACAGGCGCCGGCCTGGCAACCTGACCCGGACACCGACCCGCCGACTGACATAGGCGCCGACCTAACAACTTGGCCCAGGCGCCGACCTGGCCGCCTGGCACAAGCGCCAGCCTGACAACCTCGAGGAGTTCATCACCGTACCCCGGTTCTGACGGGATATGATGTCTTACCATTTGAAGGCTTTTCACCCACCTAACCCGCGAGGGCACCACTATATAAGGACTCCGACCCCCAAAGCCAGGGGGGAGAAAAAAGTATGGTAACCCCCGCTCTCTAGCTCTCTCATTTCTCTCCAAGCCCTCTATAATCAGAATGCTAACTTAGGCATCGGAGAGTCCCCGCCGGGAAAATACCCCCGGGTCCTCTGATTCAGTTCTCGCAGGTCCCTCAGCTCCCGCCGTCTACAAAGGAGAGAAAATCACCTCACGCGGAGGGTAGTCAGGTTGCGCTGCACCAGGGAGCTCCACCATCCTCTGAGTTGCAAACCGCCTAGGAGCAAGTCAAATGACGAGTTCGCCACCAGGCAGTTCGCCATCAGGCAGTTCGCCACCAGGCAGTTCGCCCCCAGGCAGTTCGCCATCAGGCAGTTCGCCACCAGGGAGCACTACCAGGCAGTTCGCCACCAGGCAGCTCGCCACCGGGCAGTTCGCCATCAGGCAGTACCAGGGAGCACCACCATGCAGTTCGTCACCAAGTAGTTCTCCCCCAGGGAGTTCGCCACCAAGTAGCTCATCACCAAGGCACGTCACCACCGGGTCAAACAACGAGGTACTTAGCCAAAAAATTTATACATCACAAAAAATGGTACGTAACCAAAAACGATTACATCATTAATCATTCAATTAATCAAAACGTTCACAGAGTGTTGCGAGATTTAGTGTTGATTTTTTCATTCCAAGGATGATATAATTATAATAAACAAGGAAGATGAGCAAAGATAAGAAGGCGAGGTGGTACTCCCCATTCTTAAGATCTTTGTCTTCAATTTTTTACGGATACAGAAACTATGTCAATATTGCGAAGGATACTAAGGTTTATGTCCTTCTCATTGTTCTTCATTCTTGTACATGGTTTTTAAAAATGAACCGGTGACCGAATTGGTCAGGGTCCGGTTACCGGTTCAAATGGTTCGACCGTTCGATCTGAATGATAAAAATAAAAAATTTGGAAAACGGTCTAAACTGTTCGAACGGTTAACCAACCGGTTTAGCGATTTATTCATCAAAATCAATAATTTTGAGGAAAAAAACGGTTTTGGAAGAAAACGAAACCGGTCAAATGACCAATTCCCAGTTTTTCCGGTCTGACCGTCCAATCCAGTCTGGTTTTGAAAAGTGTGTTCCTGTATATACTAAGTACTGGTTCAAGTCAAGTCTGGGATTTCGTCTGAAAATTAATATCGACAGAAAGTAAAAAGCCATTGTTTTAGCTTAATCAAATTCCCTTTGTGATCTTGGACCAGATTTATACGCCTATTATGGATGAATAATTAATCCTGTTTAACTGAGCTAGGTCATTTATTGGGTTACTGGAACCACGGTTAACACTTGTTCATCATGTGGACCTGTTATTCCGAGTGCTTGTGGCTCCGGTTCCATGCCCAAGCATGATCAAAACTAGAATTGCTCTTTACGTTTCAAGGGCCACATCGTATGACCAAGGGAGGGGGAGAAGTATTTCAACGCTGAATATGAATTGGAACTGTTAGTTTTGGGTTGTAGCGGCAGACGAAGACAGATGAAAGCAAGAGAAAGAAGAAAGAGAGGGACCCACTTAGAATTTCAAGTAGGATCCACTTATTATATATTTTTCTCTTAAAAGATAAAAATTCTAAAAGGAACCCACTTATATATTATTTTTAATATTTATGATTATAGATTAAAATGGGACATTACATCATTTCAAACATGCTTTACTTGCAAAAATCTTTATTGATTACATTTACAATGAAAGTAACATCTCTTTAAATACTGTGGCATTAGGAATGGCAACAGGGTGGATTCGGGATAGGGATCATATTTCCCGTCCTTTATACTGATTCTGAAATTAACATTCATTCCCGTCCCCAATTCCTGTCGGGGATAAAATGTATTCTCCATCCCCGACTCTTAACGGGGATGGGTTCCCTATGGGAACCCAAATCCCCGAAATATTTTTAGATAACAGTAGTTTTTTTAAAAATAGATTTATTTAAAATAAATAAAAAACTTAAATTATAAATAATGTTTTGAATATATTTTGATATATAAAAATAACATAATAATATATATTGGGGTTGGGGTGGAGTAGGAACCTCAATCCCCATCCCCTGACCCCAACCCCAATCGGGAATTCCTATTAATCCTTATTTTTGTCCCCGCCCCGCCAAAACAATTCCCATTCCCGACCCCATCAAATCGGATCGAGGAAATTGAATCTCCGAAAATGGAGAAAATTGCCATCCCTATTTGACATAGCTGTAACATTTCAAACATGCATTCATATTGTAAGCTTTAATTTAATTCAATACTATGATGCTCGTGTTATGACAATTGTTCTGCCGGTCAAATTGAAATAGAATGGTCTAATCCCAGTCGGATAAGTGGTAGCCACCCAAAAGAAGGAAAAGAAGGCAGTAGTACATATTATCCTACAAGACCGTTGTCTTCTCCTTGGGAATCATGGGAAGTTTCCTTCTCTTTTGGCTTCCTATTCTTTTGAATCCTTCTAGAATCCGTGGCATCTTCAAATATGTCATAATAATGACATCACTTAAACCTCCCCTATACTTTGCTTTGTGATAAATAAAACCTCCCATATACTTTTACTCTTCAAAAACCTTCCTTCATGTTTTAAATAAATATGTAAATGCTCCCCTATTCTATAATTGAAACATTGAAATTTCAAATATACTTTTATTATTCTGAGAAAACAGTACATTGTTGTCAATGGTGCAATGATGTGACATCATCTTAGACATTGGAGACTATATTGAAAACGTTGCTGCCAGCACTAATACCAAACAAAATCAATGTTATTTTTTCAGAAAACAGTCTATATTGACAGCAGTACCGGTTCCAAAACAGTACTTACAACTACACATCCAGTATCATTTTTCTTAGAAAATTACCCAACACCGATGCCAAACTCCATTATAATTTTCAAGTTGGAAATGACATAATATGAATTTGGATTTATGTCATAAACCTTGGGGATTGAATTGGAAATAACATGTCTATATGTACAGGGATAAGGGCCATAAGGCTGCATACACCTATCCTTCCCCAAATCCCGACATTGATGGAAGCATGTGCATTAAACTGCATTTTTTATTTATATTGTGGATTGGAGGATTGAACACGTGGCCGGTGAATAGCCAACTGCCACGCATTTTCTTATGGCACAAGAAATGAGCACATTTAAAATATAACTTTCCCTAATAGAAAAGGTTATCAAATATGGTTTTCACTAGTAAAGTAGGTTATCTTTACCATCGGAGAATGTGGTCACGAGTCATTTTCCTATGCCAAGAGAAGTGGGGAAACTAGTGGGATTCATCCCATTACTTTTCTTTTAACTAATGACTTCAATGCTTACAAAAAAGAGAACTTAGGAGCATTTATTTCAGTTGTTACTTTGTCATTGATGGATGACATCCAAATGATAATAATATACATACATTAGCTAAATGATTGAGGGTAGTTTGAAAAGAAAATTATAAAAACATTGTTCGGCAGGGTTTGAAAAAGACTAGCCATTTTATGGCATCTGACATTTAGACCTCACCAGGTCATATTAAGTTAGAGGCTGAGGTTTTTTAGGGCTGTCAACGGGTTGTGTTTGGATAGAAAACCAGATTTATCAGTTAAGGAAATATTAAGAATTTGGAATCGAATCAGACCCTATAAGGTCTGTAATTTTAGATCTAAATCCAATAAATTGGTTCTTAGAACAATCAAGTTTCATTATGGATTCGATCATAATAAACCTGTTAAAAATATTATACATTTAATATATATGGTTCGGGTTGGATCACAATCAGTTTGGGACTAGGTAGAATGGATACCAAACCGATAAAAGTTGGGACAATAAAACAGGAATCAGAACCAACCCATCCGTACCAAATCTTCCAACCAGAACCGGCCCAATGGGTTTGGGTTCATCAGATTGGATGTCGACCCATTGACGACCCTTGGGAGAATCTCCCATGGCTTAAACTCTACAATATTTTCCACATGCTAGTAGATATGACTCTCTCTCATATTATATAGGTGCATCCATCAATCTCTTTGATTTAATTAAATAAAAACTTTTACGTTTTTATGTCATTTTGTGTTTTTGCCATTTCACATCGGTCAACAGCCCAATTTCATCCCTTGATGACAATTTTTCTCCTCTTCATTCGATATCCATCCTTCTTAGGGTTGACAATCTTAACCCCAACCCATTTGACCCACCTAATTCACCCACCTTGGAACCCATCCATACCTATCCAATCTGACAATCTATTGGTGGGTCAATATGGGTCGAATAACCTATTAGGGTCAATGGAAAAATATCAATGTGGGTTGGGTCGAGGGTACCCATTAGGGTCAGGATGAGTTGGGTTAAAGGTACCCATTAGGGTTAGGATGGGTTGGGGTGCATGGGTCACGCGGGTCAAGATGGGTTAGGTCAAAACCAGCTCCATCGATACTTGCCAAATCTAAAAAAAAAATCTGCAATTTTCTTCTACTATTTTCTACATTTATCTACAATTTTTGCATTTTCGATTATACGAATTGGCTTGACTTGTTTTTGTCACGTGGCTGTCTTGAAAGAGATTATTATCTCAAAAATTATTATTTCGGATATATGGGCTATGCCGACCCATTTTTGTATTTATAGGTGACCATTTAACAAGGATTGATGATGGGTCTTGGTGGATTGGTGGGTTGATATTCAACCCTTACCCAATCCAACTCAACCCACCCATTTGCCACCCCTTCCTCCTTACCGGATACTCTGCCCCCACTGATCAAAGTTCCTGGATCTGCCCACATGAACCCAGATCCGCCCCCACTGATCAAAGTTTCCTGGATCTGCCCACATGAACCCGGATTTCCTACTCACTTTCTCTACCTGCACCCTATACCCACGGCACACTGCAGCCACACATCTCACAATACAAGAAGAATGATTGCAATTCACAGCGGGTAGAGAATGGTGGGAAGGAATAAATTCGGTTTGCCACCCACATCTTCACATACAGAGGGTTGCCAACTGACCTTAGTTACTGGATTATCGTGAAAAGTTAGGCTGTATCTCTATCCGTCTTGTAAGGATTAGAGTTGAGCACCTAGACCCCTATTTTTCAATTTTCAAGTTTAAAAATTTGAACAATTCACAGAGAGAACGGAGGTCTTACACAGGATTATTACATGTTGTATGTAAATATGATTTCCCTTCTCTTATAAGTTGAACAGAATTTCTTCCAACTCCAATCCTCTGACCAAATAAACAGATACAACCAGTTCTTTCTTGGGCAATAATCCTTCCCAAGAAACTTACCTCTTATTTTTGAAATTATTATTACAACACTGAAAAGCATTTCGACTGAACAAGTTCCGATCCATTTAACTGGAGCTAACCAGAACGTAGTTTGATTCAGACGACGAGTCTCTGTTAACCTTCTTACAGTCAAGTCTGATCTCTAGATCGCTGCCTGTCGCCGGGATATTACCCATTTTTATCATGGACTGTATGAAGATCTCAAAGAAAGCGGTTTGGTTACTGCTGAACTTGTTAACCAGGTCGATTATTTCTGTGTCATTGGACGAAAACAACTCTTGATCACTTTGGAGTAGGCCTCGGTTGACTTGAAGGTTTGAGAAATAGTTTCTATCGAACACATCAGGAGTGGTTGGGTCGAGATTGGTCAGTACACTCTGGTTGCCGTTCTGAGGGCATATCTGCCGGAGAGTTTCCAAGTAAGATTGGTTCAGCGTCGGGTCTGGAATCCCCGTACCACTAAAATTGTATAGACGATCGATGAAATTTCTGCATTGAGACCGTCCGAATGTGTGGGCACCTGATGATCAGAATATCGAAACAAACACAGAAAAGGCATTCATTAGTTAAAATCTCTGTGACTTATCTATCCCAAATTAAACTCGTTGATTGATCAACTGATCAGAAATGGTTAATTACCGGATAAGGCGACCAGATCAGTGGTGCTAAGGTTGAAAGCTGAGAATTTGGACTTAAGAGTGGTTAGGTTTTCAGAGGGGCCTGGAAGATTGTTGTTGGCTCCAGTTCGGTTTGCCGTTCTACTGTCATTTCTTCCAAGTGGAACACACCATGAGGGTCCTCCTGCCTGTTATAGGTTGATGCCAGTACTGTTAGTGCGTAGTAATTAATTATATAAATTAATCGGAAGAAGGAAAGAAGGATGAACATATATATTACCAGTTTAACAGAAATTTCAGCTGCAAGGGCGAGAATATCTGCGCAGGAGACAACACCTGGACAAGCGTTTTCCAAAGAAGACTTGATGCTGTCGACGACGTCGTAGCCCCTGGCTGAGTTATTGTTGGGGAGTGCTTCTTTCTCGCTTTGTATGGTATCCGTGTTGTCCAGCAGAATGGAACCATCGCAGCCCTAAGAGAAACGGCAACAACAGAAGCAAGGAGGATTAATTAATGGAGGGAGGAGTTGGGTTTTCTTTTCTGTTTGTCTCATCTCTGAAATTCTTTCTGGCTGTTGGAAGAAGTTGTGTAAATGGGAGTAGTGGTGTCTTTAATATTGAAAACACCACCTACTGGTTGAAGAAATAGACCAAAAAGAACATGGGTTGAAGTAGAGAGAAATAATTCAAGCATTCAGAATTTAACAATGGATATTGCACTGAACACAGAATTTGGAGCAAGGTTCAATTAAGAAGATGATGACTCATGAAAACTATTAACCTAGATAGTCCTCCATTTAAGCTGAAACTCCACAAAAGAGAAGATATAACTTACATTAACAAAGCAATCGTGAAAATGAAGTCGAATGAGGCTGGCCCCGATTCGAGGATCGGTCTGCAATGCTTGGCTAATGACTTGTTGGACAATGTTAAACACATTAGGGCACGTACTATCATAAAACCTAGGATCCAACTGACTGTTGGATTTCATGAACATTGACACCAAGAAGAGAGCAGTTATTATGAAGCAAGATGAAGACATTTTCTCCAGTTTTAAGTTCACAAGAGAGAAACTGTAAAAGTTAGATCTCTGTTTTGCACAAGAGACTAACCCCTAGCTAGCTATTTATAGAGGGAAACAACATGAGAAGCAACCTAGGTGAAGCTTCATTCTTTTTCTTTTTCTTTTTCTTTCTTTTTCTTTTTCTTTTTTTAACCAGAAGATTTTGACTTTTTGAATACTTCTATGGCACCCCAGCTGCAAGCATTGAACTTAGACCAGCGAACGATGGTCCAACACTTGTACCCCACTTCTCACAGTGGGGTGCAGTCTGAAGGATGTGTGAATTATCAAGCATGGTATTGACTCAGATATCCACCAGGCTAAGTATATTGTGGGCCGACTCGAGAGCCCATGAAGTAATAAATATAGATGGAGCGAGTCTGATTGTCTGGTTGTTCAATGAACTTCCCTCTAACAATTTTCCACGTGGCAATTTGGTTACTAGTCTAAAAGGGTTAGTGTTTTGTTGACATCTATTTGTGGGGAAAAATTTAGCTCCCAAACAATTGCCATTTGTCAATAATAAACCATAATATATTTTAAAAACTATTAATTTTTAATAACAAGTATTGCTGGGAAGCTATTAATATAAGCTTATATTTAGGGCTTCTGTGGAAGAAGGATTGACCACCTTACACCTAATTAACCAATTCAGAGGGGGTTTCTATCCAAAAGTGGTTCAGATATCTGTCTATTAGACCTGTTAATGGGTCGGGCTGGGCTTTGTTTATGTATCAATAGAATATATTCAGGCCCAAGCCTGACCATCGGGCCTAACTCTTGAGCCTGAACCCCGTTATAAATTTGAAAACATATATTTTTTTTCTTTTTTATTCGATAAAAAGTGTTTTATTTATAGTAAAAGCCCCCGGAATTCAAAAATAATAAAAGATCTCACTATTACTTGAAAAAAGAGAAGAAACAAAGAGAAAAAATATTCTATATACATATTTTTATTAAATAAAATATGTTTTTTATCATATAATATATTATCAAGTTGGGCTTGGCTTGGGCCAGGCTTTTTGGAGAAATCCTGAGTCCAAACCTGTAGGCCTAAAATAATATTCAAGCGCAACTTAGATCGATCTGGACCGGGTTGGCTCGTAAGGCTACCTGGCCCATGAACAGGTCTACTGTCCATGTGACAAATATGGAAAATTTACCTACTCCATCGACAAAAAAACCTTTTTAGTTATATACATTTAAAAAATTAATAGAAAATGCAAAAGCCATGTTGCTCTAGATTGTGAATTTTGCAATTGGTTAGTTAGGATGAGTTGGTGTGTTACATGACAAGAAAATTCAGTCAATTTGAATAGATTGAGCTGAGATGGATGAACTCAGATCCTAGGAATTATCCATTGTTTTTCTCGGACTAGTGACTTCTTCTTTTAATAATAGCCCTCTGGCTCATTCCGTTCAATCCATCATATAGGGTTTAGCCAATGACTTCAATGCTTTAGAAAAAGAAAATTAAAACGTAGAAATAATTACTTTGAGCATTTAATCCACTTGTTTCTTTGTCATTGATGGTCATTTAATGTAAGGTTTGAAAAAATAGTATGATAATATGGTGGAACCTAACTTTATCTAAAGCATAAAGTTGACACTGAGAGAGAGAGAGAGTTGGATGAAAACATTAGCAGCCCATATGAGAATCGTGATAATCTCTGGTATTCACATGGGAGATAAAGAGTTCAACTCTGGCCTGGTGCATTTACTAATCTTGGCTTCTTTTTAAATTCAGATCTCAACCAATCGTGTTCAATCAAATCATGTCTTTTGTTGTATATGGTACAGATACATCATAAATTTTGTTGAAAAATAATTAAAGATACATCAGTCAATATCTTTAAACTAAACTAAAAAAAAAAGAAAAAGAAAATTGAGTATCTGCTTGCATGTCATGTTCCATGAAGTGTCCTTGATAGCATGGCTTAAAGTATCCCTAAATTTCAATTTTCAGGATCCCTAAAACTCTTGAAATGATTTAAGGGATTTCAATGTTAGAAAACCTCCTAATTAATTATATCTATCCTTGAATTATTGTAATTGAAAAAAATAAAAATAAAAAGGAGCCTAACTGGTTTTAGATGATTGTATACATTCATAGTTTGGACCATGGTTGGTAGTACTGTGCTATATAATTCATTATAGCAAACAATGTTTTGTATTTAGGCCGTGTTTGGTTTGAAAGAAATAGTAGGGATTATAAAGGGAAAAGTAGGGAATCCTGTATACCTTTCCCTGCCTTTTCTTTCAAACCAAACACAGCCCTATTTATCTGTTTTCTTCTTTTTTTGCAATGTTTTGGCATGGGTTTGGTTTTTGGTTGGTTTCTTCTAAAGGGCCTCGGCCCGGTTTGTCATGGGATTTTGGTCTGAGGACCTTCTATGGGATTTTTAGCATGGTTTTGAAAATCGGTCCAGACCGGTTGGCCGGAGAGCTGGTTATGTCACCGGGTTTCCAAAACCATCTGATGGGTTCATATCAGATGGTCCAACCATTTGACCTAAAAACCAGTGGTCAAAGCGGTTCTATTTCTACATCGATTTTGAAAACCATGATTTTTAGTTTTTGGCTTGTATGTTTTGCAGCTAAGGTAGCTCTGGGTTGCCGAGCCCAGTATACATGCTTTGTTTGTTTCCTTAAGGCTGTGTTTGGTTGCAATGCAAATAAATATGCACTAATCAAAATATGGCAGTGCAAATAATTCATGTGTAAATTCTAATCTATTTTTGTTTCAAATTTTAACTTACTTTGTTTGACTGTAGTACAAATGAAGTAAATTAAGACATGAAATAGAATAAAGTAAAACCCAAAATAAAATTAAACAATAATTTGCATTTCCATGCATTTGTATTAATGCAAATAAAATTGCATTGCAACCAAACACAGATGAATAATTAACAATAATATACAATGGCAATGGAAAATGAGGGTTTAATTAAGAGGTAGGGTTGGACCAGGTGCAGTAGGTCCACTAACTTTACCATGGTGAGCCTACAATTCAGGGTTTGATCCATAAGGTGGATACCGACCATTTAGCTACTAGGTCATTGGTAGAAAGTTAGGCTGCATCTATCCAACTTGATACATATGGGTGGCAATTTTTCACCTAACCCACCCAACCTGCCCATTTACTTGGCGGGTTGGAAATGGATTGATCACCCATTGGGTCAATTTAAATGGGTTGGATCTGGTTGGGTTGTGGATAATCATTGGATTAACCACTAAAGATATAAATATTAATTCCTTAGTCTTTTTTTATTTTCTTCATTTCAATGAAATAATTTATAATTAATGCATTGATTTTCTATTAATTAAGACCGAAGTGGAGGATTTCAGGGACTATGCTTGGCTGATGATCCAACTGACTGTTAGATTCCATGACTAATGGTTTCTTGGACTACTCGTTGTTGATTTGCACCCCTAATGTAGCTAAGGACAAGTAGATGGCAATGTTTCTCTGGATGAAGCTGTTGAAGAGTTCAACCATGGGGATTTGTCAAAAAGTAGGAAGTTGAAAAGGATAGTGCATATTTATCGTCGACTGAGCTCAGTCAATGCAGATGGGGTCTTTAAAAAGGAGTCCAAATTTAATCCTCACACTGCATGCCTCACACCGACCTCATAGCATATTCTGTTCGTACATTGAAAACATTTCCCATTTTTAAATTTATTATTCATGGGAAGATGTTCCCAATATGAGGTGGGATGTAGCTATATCGGTTTGTGGGCTGGTGTTTTAGGGGTGAGAGTGAGGTTGTGAGGAAGGTTCTGTCTTTGTTCTTCTATAATTTTTTATTTTATCTTAAAAAAAAAGCTTTAGAAAATTTATTTTAGTTGTTGCCTTGTCATTGATGGACATTTAAGGATAATAATGTATACAATGGTTAAAGATGACAATATTGAGTTGAATTCTACTAGTTTCAAAAGGAGAGAAAGAAAGAAAGAGAGAGAGAGAACCAGTGCTAAATATTACATTATCAATCTCTGGTATTAGGACATGGGAGATGAAGATACATAAAATCAACCAGTATCGAAACATAATTTTATATTGAATTCATATGTTTTTAAATTTAATTAAAATATAATAAAAATTATATGATAAACATCTTTATTATTTATGTGTATCTTTGATTTTGTTTATGCCTTATATATAGCCAGTTTAGCTTTACAATTTAGAGTATTGATCTATTTGTAAGATGAATATATGTGGGTTCGTCTCTTAAAATTGCATTTCTAAAACTCTTTAACATAATGATAATTTTGAGCTTGAATATCACCTAGTCAAAAACCGTTGAATTAGTCAACGATTCATTCGACTTGGGCAATCAAACCGTCAATCCATTTAATATTTTTTTGTCATTTTTATTTTAATTTTTTGTCAGAACAGGTTGTTTATTCGATCTTGATAATCAAACCATCAACCCGAAAACTGGTGGCCAAAACGGTTTGAATTCCAGGTCTTTTTTTAAAACATTGATATGAGCAACTAGGTCTACTATGGTCTATTAGGGCTTTTGGAACTTGTCTCTCAAGACCACAGCCATTTGGTAAGTATCCTGATCCACTTGGCCATTAAACAAAAGATTTTATGCATGGAAAGACATGTTTCCCCCCCCCCCCCCCCCCTTTTTTTTGGCTATTTTGGGCTTCACAAGAATTATGTGGCATGAGCCTTTGCAACTTCTCATCTTTCATTATCAAATGGAAAAGGACTAAATTTTAGGCTTCAAACTTTGAAAAGTCCAAAACATCTCAAGAAAAGATTTGCCCAATTTTGCTCATTCAAAAAAGGAGGGTTGCTTAGTCAAGAAAGAAAGGTTTGGACAAAGTCTAAAATCAATTACTCCAACTTCTTCTTCCTATCATTTCAAATTCTTTTATGGCTCCCAACAGGTTTGCTTAGTCAAAAAGGAAAGATTGGTCATGGATACAAGATAAGCCACAACTGAGTATATGTATCCCACAAGTTGTGTGTATTAGTATGATACACCTTCTTATCAATTGTATTGTACTGTATTGATGCCTAATTTTCTGAAACAGTATATTGACTGTTTTTGGATTGTTTGCCTTTTTTTAACTTTAATAAAAATGAAAATTATAATTACAAGAACTGAAATAAATAATTTATTTTATCTACCTTAAATGATTTATATGTTTTATTTTACATATAATTTATATGTTAAAAATGAATTCATAATTATTATTTGAAAAAATACAATATTATTTATATAAAAATACTAAATAAATCAATTTTCCCAAAAGAATTCGTAAAAGTTGAAACTTATAATTATAATAATTGAAATAGAGTGATAATTATTGTTTGATGTGTACATAAAATAATTATTGAAATAGAGTCACGGTGTTGTTGAATGTAATGTTTCACTTTATATAACATATTAAAGTGTGAGCTTCTCATTTGTTTATATCTTATTTATAGATAATTCAGCTTTAGATTTAGTATTATTAATGTATTTGCCTGATTTATATGCATTTCTTGTTTCTGAAATGCACTAGCGATCAAGGAAAATATAAAGAAAAGAGGGATAGGGGAATCTGATGTATGTCCTCTATGTAACCAATCTCTCATGCCTAGCTTGCTGCTATGTGAATACGCAAAAGCAACTTTAATTGGTTTGCTAGTAAACTGAGCATTAGGACGAAAAACTTTGATTCTTTCCCTTCCTTTGACTGCCTTGAAAATACTGTTGTATAGGGGTGTCAATTGGACTGGATTTGGTACATTCCAATCCAGTCCAATATTGTGAGTCCATTACAAATGGAGCAGGTCCAATTCAATCCAATAAATATTTTGTATCATCTTGGACCGGTCCAATTCAATGTTTGGACTGTTCAAATTTGTTTTAATTTAAATTGGTTTCAACCCAAACTTGATCCATTGATACCTGTATTCTTATCTTATATGAATGGACCGGATATTGACTTAATTCAACCTAAGTCAATATAAATTTATTATGGACGGACCACGTCCCATCCAATTTAATAAATATTTTGGACTGAATTAATCCAATTCAATGTCTTATTAGTCCATTCAATCTGTCCAAATTGATTTTGGACTGGATGGGGTCCAATCCAAAATCGTTTGATTGACACCCTTACCGTGTAAATCCAAATGCTACTTTAGTATGTGTTGATAGATAAAGGAGAGGAACCTGATTTCCCGACAAGGATGGCAGCATTCTTCTTCCCTTACAGCTGATTCTGAGAAAAAGGTACTAATTTTGGCAATCCCCTGGTCCAGGTGTTATAAAAATTAATAGAGAAGGAAAGGCCGGTTTTGGAGTCATAGCAAGGGATCATTGTGGAAAAGTGGTTGCAGCTCATTTTGAATGTTTGAAGGTTCGGTCCCCCATTAATTCAAGCTGAAGCTGTTGTAGTCTTCCAAGGGTTAAAGCTTATTGCCTTGTTGCGAGTTCCGAATTTTGCTGGAAAGTGACTGTTTAAACTTTGTTGATAAGGGTGTCAATGGACTGAAACCCATAAGAAATATTGGAGAGGATCAATCCGGTCCAAAATATTTATTAGATTGGATTGGACTTGATTCGTCTGTAATAAATTTACATTGAATTAGGTTGGACTAAGCCAATATTGGGTCCATTGATATAAGATAAGAACATAGGTGTTAATGGACTGGGTTTGAGTTGAAACCAATTTAAATTGAAACAAATTTGAACAGATTGAATGGTCCAAAAATTGAATTAGAGCAGTTCAAAATGATCCAAAATATTCATTAGATTGGATTGGATTGAATTGAACCTGGTCCATTTATAATGAAATCACACTAGACTGGATCGGATTGGACCAAATTATCCAGTCCAATTGACACCCCTACTTGTTGATGCTATAAAGAAAGGAAAGTTATCAATTGCCACGGATATGGTTTTCTTTGTTCAGGATATAATTAGTGCAATTAATTAAGGATAGAAATTTCAATATTTATTTTGTAATGGAGTGTAAATCCCGGTTGGCTGCATTTGGAAGCGATTCAAATGGAGTGTAAATCCCGGTTGAGGGTAAATTTGCACTCTGGTTCACTTTTACCTGTGTTTGACAACATTACATTTATGTATTGATAAATGACAAATGACAGAAAACACATTTCCTAATGCATATTTATATCGATAATAAGATGTAAAAGTACATTAATAAAAAAGAAGTAAATTTGCATTTGAGTGGGCTTTTAATAAAAAAAAATAGTATATGCTTTATTGGAATTCATATTTGCATCCATTTCAGCTAAACATCTATTTGGTTTAAAGGTAAATTTATCGGTCAAAATCAAGAAACTTGTAAAATAAGGGTGATGGTAAAAATTTTATTCCAGATATTGATTGCTGTAAAACCCATTTGGCATCTCAGCCTCCATATTCAGACGGACAGCAAGCCACCATCTCAGCTATTGTGTCATATTGGAAATTTTTCCTAGGGACTAAACACAACATAAATTAATTAAATTAAGGGTAGATTAAAGAGAGGTATCCTATATTTTGGGGTAGTGACAGCAAGCGACCATCTGTTAGTATTTCATCAGTTAAACATTACATAATGTCAATAATACCCTTCTCATGTAATTTTAAGATCATTCTCAGGCAATCGAACGTCTCCCCAAGATGATGCTTATATGCATAACAAATAAGATGATTTTCTTCAAGATATAGCTGGTGTTTATTATGTAGCTGTTTATGGGTTGTGATTATTGGCTAATTACATAGTTGGCTCCTCAATTGTAGTCCTAATACTCTAATTATTTTCTTCAAAGTAAGTACGTAGTTTCTCTCAAATGTCAAAATTTCTACTAACTTTAATTTACTCTCATTTTCTATTATCCCACATAGAAAGTTTACAAGTTTTCTATTGAATTTGTGCTGATCGATAATGTTTTTCCCTCAAAGTAATAATTAATAAATAAAACATTATATTAAATGTTACTATTAGTTAAATCAAATTCAAAAACTCCAACCTTTGTTGCAATATATATGTAACCATGGTTTTCAAAACAGACCAACGGTCGGATAGGAAAACCGAGAATCGGTCACTTGACCGGTTTCATTTTTCCCTAAAACCGTTGGTCTTGATCAATAAACCACTGAACCAACTGATTAATCGTTCGAACAATTTTAACCATTTTTTATTTTTTTGTCGGACCGTTTGACCCGATAACCGGGCCTCTGACCGATTTGATCACTGGGTCGATTTTAAAAACCATGTATGTAACAGCATTCATGAAATATGGGAAATACAGTGACTGCATGACAAGGGAAAGCTATTTAATGACTACTTGACCATCAGACATATATAAGCTAATCAAATATATAGCACGGCCAGTACTGCTTTTACACAAAATTAAAATTAAAGAGCTTATAATTTCTGTAATTCAGGCATGCATACATGTTAATTAACTACATTGCACCTTTTACGTATTTCTCCAGATGTCCCACTGAGAGGACTTAAAGTTCCCCATTTTGATCATTGAGTTGGCAAAATCCTTGTAGAAGAAACGAAAATTGTTGCTATAGGTCATAACAAGTTCTTTGGTTTCGGGGGAATTGAGAAGACTCTGGTCAGATGGGAGAACACCCTTTTCCTTGGACCAACTTCTTAAAGTAATGGTTGTCGAATGCATATTCTGAATCTGGAGGATCAAGAGCGACGATCTTGCTTTCAACACTACCATTCGGTGGACAGAGGTTTGAAAGATAAATCACCCAATCTTCGTCCATTAAGGGGTCTGGAGCACCTGTTCCATTGAAGTTGTACAATCTCTCACTGATTGTTGCACAGCTTGTAAACCCAATTCTGTGATCTCCTAAGCATTAACAGTAAAGAGGAATTGGAACCACTTTGGCCCTCGAACTATCAGATTTAATGTTTTAAGCACAAATCCGGAATTGGAACCACTTTGGCCATCGGTTTTTGAGAATCCTTTGCAATTTAAAAAATAAAAAATAACCAAAAACCTTCGTTGTGATGGGCTCCTGTCAGTGATTTTATGAAGCCACTCAAATGGATGAGGAATGTTGTGATTAGCTCCTGTCAGGTTTGCTACAAGGTCATCCCTTCGTCCTAAAGGAACTGTCCAATAAGGACCTCCACTCTGCAAAATAACCACAGTGATTTCTTATTCAACTTAATATTAAGGGGATGCTTGGTTATATTTGATTTTTTTGACTAATCTTATTTAGAAATCGAAAAAGTATGAACAGCCCCAAAACAGATTTTTGATTTTTACTACAACATCAGTCTATGAATTGACATCAATTCCGATCTAGCACCCACCCCAACTGTGCTTTGGGCCTAAATATTCTAACCCTGGGCTGAACCGTCATTCTATAGCCACCATTCCTCTCTCACTATTCTACGAATTAAAACTGCAGCGGGAAACTATCATGTCCTCCCTCTCAAAAGAAAGGGGGTGTTTGACAAATCTTTCTGTGAGGTCTTTGAAACTTTTCAAAGCTTAATTAGAAGAACAAAATTTAGTCACTCTGTTTAATATGGTAATGAAAGACAAGAACCCGGAACGACCTATGCCTTAAAAACCTCATGGTAGCCCAAATTAAATAGCAAAAAAATCCCAAAACTTTAAATGAAGCTTCCTGTCTCCGTAGACCATGGTATCTACTATAATATTTATCAAATGGTCTAGATCTTTAAAGACAAAAGTCCCAAAGGCTCAATATGGCCCCATTTGGCATGTTTTTCGGCTGTTTACAAGTCGGAAAGACTGAAAATTGGTCTATTCCCGTTTGGCACATGGAAGATCTCGCCGCCAAAAAATGAGGTGCCAAAAAGATGCGGAAAGCCCATTTTGGGCTTATTTCAGGAAGCTCCAAATGAAATTTCTCGTGTCTTCCGCGTTTTATTCTTGTGCGAAAAAACCTGAAATGACACACGAAAAGAAAAGATGTGCATCTTACAAAAGTGCTTTTAACAATAAATTAAGTCAGCAAAAATGCTTATGCTTTACAAACTCACGTTTACAAAACAATCATGAAAGAAAAGTCGAAGCAAAGAAGCTCCCATTGCATTTCTTTCTTCATAGCTGTGGTGACCTCATTCCGAACAATCTTGAGCAGAGGTGGGCATGATGAGCTATAGAAATCAGGGCTTAATTGGGACTTCACTGGTATACCTGAACACAGAATCAATAATAATAATAGTGGAAGAAAAGCCCGGCCACTGCAACTGTTGCAGATCCTCATGGTTGTTGCTTGAAGAGAACAATTAACCTGCAATATTAATGGAGAATATGTAGTTATAAAAAATATTGAAGAGGTAGCCCAACCAACTGCAGCAGCAGCAGCAGATGAAAGGGCTCAAGCGAAGAAAACCTACGCCAACTTGATATGTAAGAAGGATCGGTGCTGTGAGGTACGACGGACAGCCGCTGTGGATGGTATTTTGGCTTTATTTGGAAGTACAAACTTGATTCATTAGACCACATTGAGCTGGCTAGCAATATAGCTTTAGTGCAAAGCTGAGTAATTTGGATTTTAAATATTATTATGTTTATCGAATCAACAGCAGGCTGAGAAAACATTAATTAGTGGATGATACAGAAAAGCTAAGTAGCTTTTTCTTACCACTTGGCGTGCACGCGCGCTTTGACTTCATATATTGGCTCTGTATGTTTAATTTTATATATTGATGAGATGATATATCATACGCAGTTGTTCATGGATTTCATCATCAAAATGCATGTTCAGTAATCCATCCTTGACCCGTCTGGGGTTCTTGCTTATGATAGACCAGGCTCCCAGCTGTCCCAGCTCAGGTCTAGTATAATTCACTATAAATCAATCTGGGAAGTTTTAACTTGTTAATGACCACACATCACTTCTCTTATGTGTTCTGTCTATGTCTGAACACCCAGAGAAAGAGAGAGAGGTATGAGAATATAATTCAGTCGAATCAACTTACCTTAAAAGCCTAAACTTAGAAAACCAGGCCATGAATAACAAGTTCCTGGTTGATATATATGGTGGTGCATGCGGTCTTGAATGTTCTGTGGTTAGGAATCATGCAATAATGGATCAGTACTGGTCTTAGCACTAAGATATCTATATCTATAGATAGATAGATAGATATAGATATATGTATTAGTGACTAGGAATACACTTCTTCATGGAAACTAGTTAGGTAGATGGGTGTGAATAATACTTTTATTCATCACGGAGAATTTAATTGTGCAATATATATAGATAGAAGATTTTATATGGATTAAAACAAGCACCATGAGCATATATGGTGCAATAAGATAGTAGAGTTCTTAGTTCAATGTGGATTTCAATTACAATATGGTCTACATCATTCTTGTGTTTTTTGTTTTCTTTATTTAAACTAATATATTTTTCCCTTTTAATAATTTATTACTTATTTTTAAAACTTAAAATCAGATCGGATTTCATTCAGATATCCGAGATCCTGATTGGATTCAAATTCGAATCAATATTTATGAGATCTGATTGGATCTTTGGATCGGATCGGGTTTGGATATTACCCTTATTTGAATCCGATCTCATCTGTTTGCACCCCTATGTAGATGATCTTATTATCATTGGATACGATGGAAAAGAGAATCCATGGGTAAAAGAGAACCTCTCTATATGGTTCTAGAAGAAAGAGCTTGGGGAGATCAAACATTTTCTTGGATTGGAGATTGAAAATGTAGAAGGTAGAATTTTCCTTTGTCAGAAAAATACACAAAGGACCTCCTAGAGAAGTATGGTATGGTCGACAACCTATTTCTACACTGATAGATCCTAATGCAAAGTTACACGCAGAATAAGGTGAAAATCTAGAATATCTAATGCAAAGTTCTAACCATTCCATCAAATATTTTGATTTTCATTGTCCCAACACCCATAATGTCACATGTAGATCTATCACCCAAGGAGATAATGCCCCCATTTTCCTCTCTTGGAACATATCAAATTATTCCTTCCTAGAACAACCATGCAAGAACACCTAGAATCTAAAGCTTAGACATTTGGTGAAAATTTGCACATGCCTTCGGAGATTATGAAAACTCACACATTTTCATTGTCCCCACTCTTTTTCCATGTAATAGAATATCTTTTTATGTGATCAAATGCTTTGCATCTGTAACACCAAACCTTGCTCTTTTCCCTAACCTTCAGTCTAGACCTACCACTCTAAGATCCCCTATCAGATGACCTTACTTTCCAATTCATTCCCTACAAAACCATTATAGAATTTCACCCTCTCTCATACTTAGGCTTCTTCCTAACCTCGTTGAATAGAAGAGATGCAATAACATTTTTCCAATTTCACTATGTCTTTCTTGTATAGTAACATTGTTACCAAGTTTTCATATAAATTAGGAAATGAGGTAAGAAGCAAAAGGACATTGTCTTCTTCCTCCACCTTGACAATAACTTAATTCCCTCATTAATCTAAGATATTGTTGAACATATTTAGGTGTTCTAGAAGATGCCCACCCTCTTCCATCTTTGGCCCATACAATTGCCACTTTAGGTATAGCTATATGATTATGCTTTCTCCCAAATAAAGTTTCTTTATCTTCTCCCACAATTTCAATGTAGAATCTTCCTCCATACCATTAAAAATAATGTTATTAACTTGGAGTAATCAAATTATACTAATACACCTTGACGCCATGTCCAACATCCTTCATGTCTTTTGGCTTTCCATCATTTCCCCTTCAATGCTCTAATCAAGCCTTGTTGAACTAGAATGTCCCTAACCTTTCTTTGTCATAGGGTAAGTAGGTTTTTCCATAAAATCTCTCAATTTATAATTAAAAAGTTATACCTTTCATTGTCATTATCTCTTAAACAATTTCACAAACACCTTGTAAACACCAACTTAGGAGTTCCGATATCACTTTACCGGAGTCTCACAATAACGACTCATAGGATAAAACCACAAGGTATTTGAAATGAAATAATAACAAAAAGTCCAATAGAAACAAAAATTATAAAATCAAAGCAAAGACAAATAAAACAAGTACCACTAAAAACACAAAGAACATATGTGATTTGGCCTTATCGCCTACACTCATGGAAGAGACAAAAATTGTTCTTCACTATGAAAGAAATTGAGAAATAATACAAGTACCATGTGGCTTATATCCTAAACCAACCCTTAACCCTTGTACTTGTTCTCCTTTTGCTCTCTCTATATAAAGAACAAAAACAAGAGGAAAAAAACTCAATTTTACATCAAGAGCACCCTCTTTCTCTCAACCTCTCTCTTTTTCATCTCTAACAAGAAAAAGAGCAACCTTAGTTTTTTTATCTTCTTCTAAACCCTACATACAAAATGAACCTTTATATGTAAAGCCCACCTTAACCTAAGAATGGACCGCACCAACCACACCTACCATTAGATTAAAAACTAATCCAATGGTTGAAAATAAGACACAAAGAATCATAAGCTTCCTCCTACATCACTAACATTTCTTGAGAACCAATCTCCCTACCTTCTTGACTGCCATACCTCCCCCGCCACCTATAATCTCTCTACTTCTTCTCGATAACCCATCATCAATCCTAACTATAAGTACCAGACCTTTTTTTTTTCCTTTTCTTTTTATTTTTGACCCCACTGGGCCCCACTCCGTTTCCTCTTCCCCCCTTTTCCCCTCTCCCTCTTCTTCTTTCCTTTTCTCTTCTCCTCCTCCCTCGACACTTCTCTTCACCCGTATTTCTGTCCAAATCTCCCTCCCTGATTCCGCTCCACCATCTTCTCCTCTTTCTCACCAATTTCCTTCCTTCCGTTCTAGTTTTCCCATCTCTTCCTCTCTCCTCCCATGCCCCCCCCCTCTTTCCATTTTCAGCAGGAAGCCCTAATCTCTTCCTACCAAAAAGCTTTTAAACCCCAAAAGGGAGGCGCCTTGCAAAACAGAGAATGCACCATTGTCTAAGGAACACTTTATCCTCTCAGCATCCAGTTCTGTTTAAATTGTAGCAATCATTCCCTTTCTCTTTCACTTCATTGGGGCAACCACTGTCTCAACCATCCACTCGGCTTCACAACAGGGCTGCAATCAGCCCACCATTGATTCGACATATCAGAGCATAGACGCGAATCCGACATGAATGGGCTGACGAAACACACCTCTGTTCGCTCCATTTGATCTCGGAGAGAAAAGCTTCAACCGATTGCATATTCTATCATCATCGTACTTGCAAAGGGAGAAGAAACCTAATGTTATCTAAACAGGAAAGTACTAAATTCCCTATCTATTGTGATATTTTTTTCATGATCTATTCTGTCTAGTAGAATGATTTGATTAGTTTATCCTTGAAACATCTGAGAAACACATGCCTGATTTGTTCCTTCCTTCATATTAGCAGAATCAGACCCGAATCATTAAAGTCTTTGTTGTCTGAACTAGCTATTTAACTTCATCTAATAAACTGCCATTCATTACTGATTCAATATTAGCATTTAATTTTTCCTGTACAAATCATCTCAGTCTTACCTCATTCTATCACTTCTTGATAATTGTAGCAGTCGTAACTCTCGTACTACTTGGTTAAAGTCTATCTTGTGAATTCTGTTAGACACACAATTGTTATATCTTTGTTTTATTGACTAGTTTATTTAATCTTACTTGATTTCCTCCTCAAGCACTTTAGTCATTATCATCACTGCTCATATTCTTCTTGTTGTTAGCTTGTACTGCTGAATCATTGTGTTGTTGGAGCTATTCTTTATAGCACTAAACCATTATATTTTACTGCTGAATCATTGTCTTGCTGGAAGTATTCCTTATAGCACTAAACCATTATATTTTACTCATAGCTTGTCTCTAGTTTCATTCTTGTTTGTGACATATATCTCTATTGTGTTGGTATTCTGGGTATCTTCTGTACCCCATTCCATCATTCAAGATCATTCTCTTTTGACTGAAAATGAGTTGGGGAGCTCATCAATTTAGAGAAACACTTGGAAATGGAGGTATGAGGATTACTATATTCTACATCTATCCTTAGATGTCACTCCCCTGAATATTAATTTAGGAACTTGAATATCTTTGATTGCTCTGCTCCAAATGAGAAGTCCAAGAGAATCAATATGATTGCAGATAATCTCGTTGGATCCACTACAACAAGACCTCCCAAAGCATCTCCCAACTCTTTAAAAACTGTTAGACACCAAGCAAGAAGAGGAACACCGATAATTCAAACCCACCATCTACCATGATAGCATATGTACTCATGGGCTCATGCATGGCCCATGCACGAGTTCTGCTTGAATGGACTCTAGGCCAACTCCTCTCAAGAGACCAAATCGTATGGACTCTTGTAGATAACCTTTTTATCTAGGATAACCCTTCTTCACATCTAGGATAACTCTCTCCTAGTTTCTATCCTAGATAACTCTCATCTAACCTAGATAATGTAAAACTCTTACTAATCTTATCTCTTGTAAACCTAGTGTAATGGATTCTTTCTCTATAAATAGAATGGCAATTGGCTCTACCTAGGTAAGGTCAGCCAAATTATTTTTTATCAGTCTCATTTATTATTCTTTCTCAGTTATTATTTGTCGTTCTTTTTATTGTTAGTATCTTTTATTTCTTGCTGTTCTAACTTGGTATCAGAGCTATGTCAACCAAAACCGGAACACACGGCAGCAGTCCAACTCCCTCCAACAATGGTCATTTGTCAACGACTAGTTCGCTCCCTTCAATCCAAAACGTGACTCACTATTTACCTGTCAAACTGGGCAACAACAACTACCTATTATGGAATGCCCAATTCCTTCTTATTCCGTGGCATCATAATCTCATGGATTTTGTTGAAGGGAAGAAGAAGCCCTGCCTGAAGTTATTCCAAATCTAGACGGAGTAATGGCTCAAGTGGTAGGTTTGGCAACAACAGCCGAGGTATGGACTTCTCTCATTTGTAGTTATTCTACTAATTCTCGTTCCAAAATTCTGCAGTTGCAACGACAACTGCAAAGTTTCAGAAAGGTAGAATAACTACAATTGCAATGACAATTGCAACGACACACGGAAAGATGCGCATCTTACAAAAGTGCTTTTAGCAAGAAATTAAGTCAGCAAAAGTGCTAATGCTTTGCAAACTCACGTTTACAAAGCAATCATGGAAGAGAAGTCGAAGCAAAGAAGCTCCCATTCACATTTCTTTCTTCATAGTTGTGGTGACCTCATTCCGAACAATCTTGAGCAGAGGTGGGCATTTTCTTCATAGCTGTGGTGACCTCTATCTACAATTGATGAACCTGTTCTCAAATCAGAATTAGTCATCCACATTCTTCCTGGGCTAGGGAGTGAGTATGAATCTGTAGTTACTCACCAGCCGACATGACACAGCTGATCTTGGCATTGCGGATATTCCTTAATCAAGAGAGTTGGCTTGAAGAACAGTCCCACGTCTCTGATCCTTAGAATGCCAACCTTGCCGGTATTACTTCCAAATATAAAGGTAACTTTCAAAAATCTCCACAACAATTTTCTCCGACATCCAATAATAATAGAGGTAGGAAGGCTAAGACAATTTTTTATATTGAATTTTCTCTTAATTATTCAGTAAAGAATTATTCTTCCTAGTAGTTCGATTTCTGTTCTTTTCTTTGAAGCTTTTCTCAACGTGTTTCGTTTTCGTACTACGCCAGAAGAGGATTAGGGGGTGGGCAAGCTAGGGTGCATGTGAGGTCCACTAAACTTACCATGCATAAAGGGACTATAATTACATGGATTTGATCCAATGCCTCCATAGTTAGTGGAATGCCTAGCGGCCATCTTAGCTATCAATTTGGATCTCCTACCTGCAAGAACCTTACCCACACCTACCCACAGGACACTACAGTCACACATTGAGAATATCTCTCATATTTACATGTTACTATTCATGGGAAGATATTCCCAATGTACAGCTCTAGTGTCTTGTGGGTAGGATTCCTGTGCATAAGAGATCTGAATTGCTTAGTTATTTGGTCATTGGCATATGACTTTGCATTTTTGCTAATAGAGTAATTGTTATTGTTTTTAAAAAACAAAACCATACATATTGCTGAAAACCTCTTTAAAAGTTGGTCATTTCAAAACCTAGTTCTGGAATTGGGTTGCAAATTTTCCTATCCGGTAGGGCTGCAAATTGTACCCATATGTCCATATTCAAATAAGATCCGATTATTTGACCCATTGAATTGAGTATGGATCCACTCCATCCGATATCAAAGAAGTCATTTTTAAGTCATTTTGTTCATACTAAAATATTAAAATCATTTGATAATATACAATGTGATGATCATAAGAGTCCATATGAATCTAATGGACATGATTTTGTTCAAACACAAATACTAATGGATACTAGCACAAGGGCATGTGCTATGCATATGTATAAAGGGTAAAGATATAAGTTGATTATATAATCAAATTTAACTTTTATGACTTGCATCAAAACCAAGACAATTATCTATTTTATAATAGTATAAATTAAATGGATCAGATTTGCATATGGGTATATCCAATTTGTTTACAACCCTATAGTATGAATGAGCACACTCGAGTGGATAATGGGGATTTGGGTTCAGTAAAGGTCATATTACATTGCTTGCCTAACATCAAGCTGTATCCACTTAACCATCATGCTTCTTCAGTTGTATAATTGTGTGCATCTATACTGAATACCCTTCATCACCGGGGAGGTAGGGATGAGAAGAAAGATGTGTTTTTTATGGTGAAAATAGAACGGATACAAGTCTCTAGGCTTGAGTGCTGTGAATGGATCAGTTGAATTTAAGGCTCAGTTTAGAACGAGTATAAATACAAATATATACAATACAAATACATAAAAAATAATATAAAATATAAGGTTTTGCGTTCTACATATTTGTATTCGTACTCCTTCCAAATGGACCCTAAGTAGAAGTTTAACCCTTGGACCAAAAGATTTGGTTATGTTTGGTATTAGTGAGATAGGCCCAACCCATTTGACAAAACACAATGAGAAAGGCCAAATGAATATGGAGTTTCTCCTAGTTGCATGTATGATTGGTTTTTTATAAGATGACCCGATCGATCGATCTGTTACCCACAAGAAGTATTTCCAATCGGTCATTGATTTGAATGGTTGAACTGTTTAAACCCTCACGCAGTCTTGATTTCGGCACTGGTTTTCTTTAAATCCAACTTTCAACTAAGTTCTGACCTAGGTGATTGAATCATTGACCCATTTGACCTAGTCACTAGATTGCAAGTTACAAACTACAACTTCCATAGGTCATAAACTTGTGCTCATATTGTCTGATTGGGATAATCCTGATATTGATTTGGGCTGCGTAACTTTCCAATATCTATGCGTCCCAAGAACCGCAATATATACATATCTATTCAAGGTATGTTTAAGTCAATTACCGAAAACTCAAAGTATTGTTGGATTTTAATCTCATAAGAGATTAAATCCAATGGGTTTGATTGGTCGATTACATGTGAAATTGCACTTGCATATTTGTTTGAAAAATTAACTTTTTTTCTTACAAAACCTAGTTTTGAAATTGTCCCACATTGGAAAATTATAAGCTTTGTTTTCAGTATTTTAATAATAGTTGATTTACACTCCTTAGAAATAATAGAGGAGAGTATGGAGGTTTGATATAGTGTAATGCGCGTGTGTGCAGCAATGAGGCGCTTTAGAGGCGCACTTCGCGGTGACTTTGGTTTTGGTGCGATGCTGACCATTGATCATCGTTGATGAGATCAACGGTCACGATTTGATCGGGTGTGATCAAGAGGTACAATTCAAAGTTAACAGTCATTAACTATTAACTACTTTTTAAACAGTCACAATGTTTGAAATTGTGACTGTTCAAGGTGTCTTCTCTAAACCAACACTTACCTTTTCTTCATATCTCTTCATAAACTATTTAAGGAGCATGAATCAGACTTCAAAAACATACGTTTTTCGAAATCTACTTTCTCTCTCTCTCTCTCTCTCAGTCCAGTCTGCTACAGTCTCACATAAGGTTTTTTCGGAGATTCTTCAACTTTGTTGGTTGTAGATTTTCGTCCAAGGCTCTGTTGTATCATGGGAATGGATTTTGCCTATAACCCAACAGCAAATTCAGTGAAATTGAGTGGGGGCAAATAACGTTTTAAAGACGGTATCTTCAGACGTGTCTTAGAGATTCTCCTCCAAAGTTATAGTGACCCCATTTCTCAGCAGGTATGTTTAAGTCTATTTTACCCTATAATTTATATAGAAAATTATATATAAATTTCAGATATAAGAACTACAATTTATACATATACATAAGCATAACAATATATATGTAAAGATTTAGCTTGTTCATACGTAAGAACATTTATGAAATGGGAAATACACTGACTTCATTACATTTGAAAACACATAATTACTTGAGCTTGATTCAGACATAACTTAATTCTACAAGAAATGCAATACCAAAGCATTCAAAGAGAGAAGACTTCAAGGGCTCTGATGGGTGTGGCATTTAGTTAACTACACTGCAGTTATTACGTATTTGTCCATTTGTCCCAGTTAGAGGACTTATGTTCCCCATTTTGATCATTGAATTGACAAAATCCTGGAAGAAGAGCTTAGAACTGTTGCTGTAGCTCTCAACAAGTGCTTTGGTTGTGCTTCCGGCCTGAGAACTAGTATTAGAGAAAAGATTTTGGTCTGAAAAGAGAAGACCCTTTGCATTGAGCAAGTTCTTGAAGTAATGGTTGTCAAATAAATCAGTTGAATTGCGATCAAGAGCGGTGGTTTTGTTGCCATCACCACTCTGTGGGCAGAGGTTTTGCAGATCAGTCACCATATCTGTGTTCATTGTGGTGTCTGGAGCACCTGTTCCAGAGAAGTTGAACAATCTCGTACTGAAGGTAGCACACCTTGCTAAGCCGATTGTGTGACCACCTACAAATTGAACAAAGTAAGCCACACTTAATTATCAATTACATATCTCTTTAATCAATTATATTTCTAAGTTAAACTTAAATATATTCTAAACATAAAATTAATGAGGCTAACCATCCACTGTGTCATGATCATCCTTAATCTATGAACCATGCAAGGGAATTTTATTGGACTGGATCATTCATATAATTTGGATGACTTAGATGATGATGATTAGGGGTGAATTCGATTCAAGTCGAGTCGAATATTTAGTTATTCGAGCTCAGCTTGTAGAAATAGTGTTAGGTTCGAGCTTGATTCGAGTTAGAGACTTGAGCTCAAACTTGATTCGAGCTAGAGACTTGAGCTCAAGCTTGGCTAGGTTCAATAGTTCGCGAGTTCGAACTTGACTCAACTGCAAGATAAGCTTTTTCTAAAAAATAAAAATTATACATATAAAAATAATTTATTATTATACATACAAAAAACAAGAATTGTAAATATTATTTACTATTATACATAAAAAATAATATATATAATAAAATTATTTATTATATGTATATATAAAACAAAAATTATTTATTTATTATACTAGGCTTGATTAGGCTCGCGAGCCTCATGAGTCGAGCTTCATTGGGCTCAAGCTCGGCTTAATTAGAAAATGAGCCTATATATTAGGCTCAAGCTCATGAGAAGCTCGGATCGTGCCCACCCCTAATGTTGATGATGAAATTATTTCCTATTTCTTAAAATTTTCCTTAAATTTTTAATTGAACAAATTAGATAATTGAACCAGACGATTGGACTGGTTGACCCTTGACCCAGTGATAATTAAAAAATGATGAACATACTAAGTGTTTGTTTGGTTCGTAATCAGAATCGGAATCGAAATTGGAATGGTCCATTCCCATAATCTGTTTAGTTTAGATAGGAATGAGAATGGGAATTAAGGGAGGGGCATGGAATGGCCATTCCCTCAAATGGAGGAATGCCATTCCAGCAAGAATGGGAATGAGATTCTGATTCCACCCAACCAAACAATTGAAATCAGAATAGCCCATTCCAATTTTGATTTCAGACCCCTATTCCCACGAACCAAACAGGGCCTAAGATCCATATATAATATAACGGTTTGATTGGTTTACAATCGACATTAAAATTGGTCAGAACCAGAATCAGAATCGGAATGGTCTATTCCCATAGTCAATTTGGTTTCAGACAAGAATGGGAATATAATGGGAATTAGAAGCAGCTAGAATGAGATTTCATTCCTTAAGGGAGGAGGAGGGAATGGTCATTCCCTCAAATGAGAGAATACCATTCCACTAGGAATGGGAATGGAATTCTATTCCACCTAATCAAACTGTTGGAATCAAAATAATCCATTTTCAGATCCCTATTCTCGCTAAACCAAACAGGCCCTGAGATATTGATTGACAGTCTGGATTACAAAAACGGATGAACACCTTATAATCCGATCTTTAAATATGAGATGGATATTGCAGTGAATGAATTTGGGAAAATCAAAAGGAAAAAAGAAAAAGAAAACTCGTTGTACGCTGTTAAACAAAAACATATATAGGCCGGATAGTACCTGATAAGGACACAACGTCTGTGAGGTTGAGGCCTACAGCAGCAAACTTTGCAGCGATTTCATCAACCGATTCAAATGGAGAAGGAAGACCATTATTGGCCCCTGTCTGGTTTGCTACCAAGCCATCCCTTCGCCCTAGAAGAACTTTCCATGAAGGTCCTCCACTCTGCAAATTAATCAGAGTTCACAGATCTGCTGTAATTCACTCTTAACTCTTGCTTATATAGTGATATCTTCTTCAATCTGTAATTCTCTCTCTCTCTCTAGTTATATATATCTTACTATCATAGCTAGTCTCAAAGAACCATTCAACCTAAAAGCTTAAGCTGTTAGGTGAGTCCTTTGATAAATTTATATTTTCTAACACGCCCCTTCACATGAAACTATGAAAGCCCATTGGGCTTTGAAATGTGAACAAGTACAGGCCCGCCCATACCTTGTGCTGAAACCTAATTAATTATAATAGAAGTAATGAGGATCGAACACTAGAACACTTGGTCAAAGTGACTCTGATACCATCTCAAATTAAAGGATGTAATATGATGATAATATGCAACTAGATATAAAGAAAAAAGACATGAAATATATATATATATATATATATATATATATATATGAACATGTAAAAAAAAATGTAGATATACTTACTAAGAGAACGGAATCTCTTGCGGCTATAGCTAGTATATCAGCACATGATACCACTCCAGGGCATTCACTCTCTACGGCACTCTTAATTGTATCAATAACATCAAATCCTCTCGCTGAGTTTAAGTTGGGAACTGCTAATTTCTCACTATCACTTCCATCCAAGAGAACAGATGCATCGCATCCCTGTAAGTATATATACGAGTATGAATATAAGAAGAAGAAGAAGAAGAAGAAGTTGATAGGCGATACAATATTGAAGCAAATGATGGTGGCCATGACCATGACCATGAGTAGAGGAACCAAAGTACTTTTTAGCAAAGAAAACATGAAAAACAAATAAAGTCAAATTATCTACTAAAGAAGACACACTCAAAAGAATGTGTCCCTTTTAACTTTTAGACACAACCAGGGAAACCTTAGAGTTTACATGGTGTGTGACTTTGTGCAACCTTTGCAAAACCTTAAATAGCTAGTTAGCTTTCTTTCAAGGAAAAAAAAAGTGCTTTTCTTAATTAGCCTTAAAATGAAAAAGCTCTTTAATTAATTAATTAATTGAATCTCTTGTTGTAGATGAAATAATTTGGTCACATGCATAGAAGATCATTTAGCTAGGGCAGAACCCGTTAAAAAAAGTGACCTGTTACAAGTTGATGAAACCATAAGAACTAAGGATAGACGAAAAAGACTGACTTGGGTGAAAGTAATAAGATATGATTTAAGTACTCATAATTTCAACAAAAAGAATAAGTGTTAAATATGGCACTCAACAGGATTCATGTAACTGACTCCATATAGATAGAACAAGGCTTAGATGATGATAATGATGAATGTATATGCATAAATGCCTCATGCATGGGAAGAATATTGTCATATATGTATGCCCATTTTAAGTTACAAACTCACATTTACAAAGCAATCATGGAAGTGAAGTCGAAGCAAAGAAGCTGCCATTCGGATTTCATTCATGATAGCTGTATTGACCTGTTTCCGAACAATCTTAAGCAGATTTGGGCATGTTGAGTTATAGAAATCAGAGCTTAATTGGGACTTCACCGCCACACCTAAATGCATAAGCAGTACTACTACTACAAGCAAACCTCGGCCACTGATGGAACTGTTCCAACTCCTCATGCTCGTTCGTTGCTTATGGACTTTCCAACAAAGAGAGAACAAAATGGAGAGATGTAATTAAAAGCTGAAACGAAGAGACGACCCAAGTCAATAATATCGATGTGTTGCGATCAACATCCTTCGACGAGGATGTATTTATAACCAAAACTGTACTACTTGATGGAATTAATACTTTATTAAATTAATGTTATATTAAGCCGTCCCACTTCTGAGAAGATCAGTGCTGTGAGGTATGGTGGCCGCTGTGGATGGATATATGGTATTTCACTATTTTGGCTTTATTTGAAGCACAAACTTCACTAAACCACGTAGCTTTAGCGGAAAGCTAAGTGATTCGACACCCAGGATAATTGAGAGAGATTGGTGACGATATAATCGTTATCAGATCGATCTTGATAATAGCATCACCCATGCAAATTCTCAAGTGCATGAACCACACAGCACACTGAGAATGAGAAGGGCATCAGGGATCACTACTAGTGCTTACAGCTTACAGGATGGAAAAGCTAAGGTACGTAGCTTTTTCTTACCACCTTGCGTGCACGCTTTTGACATCATTGGCTTTGTGTGTTTTATTAATTAATGTGATGTATTGTTCTTGATTATTAAACCTGATTGTTAAGTAATGGACTTCGCCAAAATGTCCAACAACTCTTGACCCGTCTGTGGGAGTTTTGTGAATGAACACATGAGAGAGAGAGAGAGAATTCAGTGGATAAAACTTATCAGAAGTTAATCACCTATCTTCTATAAATAAGCCTACTGTAGTGTCAATGGATTTGAGTTGAACAGATAAGTGCTTAGCCTAGTTCAACTTTGGTTTGGGTAGAAGAAAAGCGTTTAGATCTAAGCCCTAGCCTGGCTCAAAATAGTTGGCTTGCTGGGGTTGGCCAACCCTAATGGCCTAGTCAAAATCAGGTCATGTTGCAAGTTCTTGGTTAGTTTAAATCATGTATGGTTTTAAAAATCGACCTGGAAATGAAACCACTTTGACCACCAATTCCTGGGTCAAATGGCCTGATCATCGTCGAACAGTTCTTGGGTCTAAAATTGGACTCCAGAGTCATGACCAACTCCCAAGTAATGGCCCAACCGTCTGGTCTAGTCTTATTTTCAAAAACATGGTTTGAACTTTAAATTGAGAACAAGATCATATTGATCCGGTTCGATCTTAAGAAGTGCCCAATCATGAACCCCCTCAAATAAGGGTGTCAATGGACCGGTTTTGGATTGGACCCCGTTCAGTACTCCAAAATCAATTTGTATGGATTGCACGAACCAACGAGATATATTGGATTAGACCAATCTGGTCCAAAATATTTATTAGATTGGATTGGACCTAGTCTGCCCATAACAAATTTATATTGGATTGGGTTAGATTAAGCCAATATTTGATCTATTGATATAAGATAAGAATATATGTATTAATGGACCGGGTTTAGATTGAAACCAATCTAGATCAAAATGAATTTGAACAGATTGGATGGTCTAGACATTAAATTGGATCAATCCAAATTGATCCAAAACATTCATTGGATTGAATTAGACCTGATCCATTTATAATAGACTCACATTGGACTGAAGCAGATTGAACCAAATCCAGTCTAATTGACACCCTTACCCTCAAAGTTGGAATAGTGGTCCACCAAACAATTCCAATGAAGGAAAACCAGGTGGCTTAGAGTGGATTGGCCGGTTGGAAATTGCAGTATGGACCACTTTATACAATAAATCTGACCAGTCTCACCACTAAGATATTTATGAGGAGTGAGTAGGAATGCACTTCTTCCCGTCGTTTAGTATAGCTTTTTCTTCCACCGCCTAGTTTAATTCTAGCACAAATAGTTCAGGGCTGTTATAGATATCCTCTCTTTGGGTTTTTATTTATTTATTTTGTTAGAATTGCTGGTAGCTTTTTGTTCTTGTTTTTTTTTTCCCTAGCCCTTTATCCTCGTGCGTTTATTCTTTGTTTTTTCTTTAATTAATAAATTTTTATTTTATTACAGAAAGAATGGATATCTTCCTAGGGTTTCTCACAATTTAGTGGCTCCATTGTATATAGATGACAACATAAGTGACCGTAGGCATTGAACATGTGTTTAATTATATTCAACACGACACCACCCTTTATACTGATCCTTCATCTAATGGTCATACTTAAAAATAAATGATTCTTTATAATTGGCTTATTTAGATCCAAATCTAATGGATCTAAAAGTATAGTCACAAAAAAAAATGTTTTGGGGGAAGGGTAGTAGGGGTGGATTCGAGTTGAGCCGAGCCGAATATATGGCTATTCAAGCTCAGTTCACAGGAATAGTATCAGTCTCGAGTTTAAGCTCGATTTCAATTTGAGCTTGAGACTTGAATTCAATCTCAGCTCGGTTCATAGCTTACAAGTATAAGCTTGACTATAAGTCAAGTTTTTTTTTAAAATAAAAATTATATGTATAAAATTATTATTTTTTATTTTTTAGACAAAAAATTAAGAATTATAAAAATTATTTACTATTATACATAAAAAATAAAAATACTATATTAATAAAAATATTATTATATATTATAAAATTATTTATTATATATATGTATGTATATAGCAAAAATTATTTATTTAATACTAGGCTCACGAGCCTCACAAGCTGAGCTTCACTAGGCTCAAGCTCAGCTTGATTAGAAAATATGCCTATATATTGGGCTCAAATTCAATTCGAAGCTTGGTTTAAGCCGAACCGAGCCGAGATCGAATAGCTCGTGAAAGGCTCAGCTCGTGGCCACCCCTATTTGCTAGTATGCATGTGATGCATCAAATCTTTATGCTTCCATGTAAGATGCCACCAACTAAGAAGACTAGTCATAGATTGTTTCTTATGGACCCATCACCAATGGACTTCTAACACTCATTGGTTTATATTTGTAGAAGAAACATTTTGACAGTTTCAATTGAAAAGAAAAGTCACATTTAAACTCAAAACATAGGTGACACTAATGTAGCAACATTTCAAGTAGAAACAGACACAATACCAAACAATACCATTATCATTAATCTAGAAATAAAAGTTTAGAATCATCACAAAGGTGCTAATTTTAGAGTGATCCTTGTGTATGACCTAACATTCACCTAATAAAGGGAAAAAATGGTCGGGAAACGAAGAACAAGTTAATTGCTTAAACATACCCACTTCATGCATTCAATCCTTTGATTCTTCTAAGTAGTAGGAAATTAAGGCTGGTATATTTTTTTATGTTAATGCATTGATTATGACAGATTTGAGGAGGAAGAGTGTCAGTACCCAATTTTTGCTCAGTCCGTTGCCTAAACCTCCAAATTACCCTTAATGCCTGATCAAACCTTCCATATCTCTCTAAAACACCCAAAAATCCCAACTTTTAGCCCCAAAGCCCCTAAATTCACCATTAAACCCATCCAATAACAATCCAATGGCCTCGATAGACCCTCATGTACACCTCAATCCTCAAATCAGACACCACCATTAAACTTAAGACCTCCCAAAATACCTACCCAACAAATTTCAGCTCAAAATTCATTCATTTACCCTCTCATCAAACGAAGATTCCATTTTGACCCCTCTCATTAGCCTGAAACAACTACAACCTAGATCCCCTTGATCTTAATACATCCAAACCAATCAAACCACATCATTAAAATCGAGATACATCAATACACCTGTCCATAAAGTTTTAACCCAAGATTCTCATGTTTGTCCTTTTATCCAACCAAGATTATATTTCAAAACAACCTATTGACCCAAATTCCTATTGACCCAAATTCCTACGATCTTGACCCTCCAAGACTAATTAGACATCACCATCAGATCCTGGACACCTCCAAATACCTACCTGTAAAATTTCAGCCCAAAATACCTTTGTTTACCCCTACATCGCACCTCAATTCTGTTTTGAGACTCCTGATTGACCGGATTTCAACTCCTTCCAATCTGGGCCCAGATGGCCCAATCTGATCTACCAATCAAATCAGCACATCCAAAAACCTCATCCTGCTAATCAACTTGGTACATCTAGAAACCCCATCCTACCAAATTTCAGTAAAAAATATCCATATTTACCCATTCATCAAAACAGATTCATTTTTGCCCAATCTTATTAACCCATACATTAAATCCCCTCTTTGTACCCAGACCTATCTTAACCCTTCAAATTTTGACCCAAAATCCTAGCTATCCATCCAGGAACCCCCAGTCTGATCCCCTTAGACCCGGTTCAACCAAAAATACCCTGGTTTTTGAAATTATAAAAAACCCACCAAAACCATAAATTACCAAAATTCCCCTTCCCATTATAAAATCTAATCTATAATTCTTATTTAGCCTAATTCAAAAGAAAGCACTATTCATCTTCTTCTTCGAACTAAAAAGAGGCGACGACAGTGGTGAAGAATCTGAGCTCCTTTCTTATTTTCTCTTTCTCACTATCTCTCCTCTCTTTTTTTCTCTTCCCTTTCTCTTTCTTTCTTCCTTTTCTTCCCCTTCTTCCTCCTCCCCCTTTACCTTGTTCTTGGTTGATTGAGATCACGGTCACTACTACGGCTTCCAATAATGATGGCAGATCTCCTCTCTTCTTCTTCTTCTTTTTCTTCTTCTTCTTCTTTCACCATTGGATCTACCAAAATCCTAAAGAGACATTGTTCGTCTTCTTCCTCCTAACAAGCACAACAGCAGGAGAATGATTGATTCAACACTTGGGCTTCCCTAACCCATCGTTAAGCCATTGTTTTGTTCATCGGCTAAGTAGTTGGAATGTGTACCACTCCTCCCCCACCCCCCGGGTTGGGCCTTGTCTTCAAGGTGATGTCCAGCAAACTAATTCTAGATGTTTTCCCAAATCTTCCAAGTTGCACTTGCCTCTGATGTCCCCTCCTGCTGAATAGCTTTTTTGCCTCTCTTAATCATACATCTATTTAGAAGGGCAAAGGGATGGGTTTAAGTACTCCTGTCTTTGAGAGGGGAGGTAGAGTGTGGCTGGAAATATGTTGGGGTCCCAATTTCTTCTTCAGCCAACTGACATGAAACACTAGGTGAAGCCTACATCCTTCTGGTAGATGTAGTTTGTAGGCTACTATGTCGATCCTATAAAGCACCTTAAAGGGCCCATAGTATCGAGCTGAAAACTTCTGTGATTTGTGGGCTGCAATGGTGGACTGTCTGTATGGTTGTAGTCGAAGAAATACCCAGTCACCTTCTTCAAAATTTCTTTCAGTGTGATGTTTATCAACCAGTTTCTTCATCCTATACTGGGAAATTTGGAGGTGATATTTTAAACCCACTAGGATATTTTTCTCTCTGGGTTCCATATCTATTGCCTGAACTCTAGTTGTTCCCAAGACATAGTATAAGAGGGTGGGAGGGGTGTACCATATACTAACTAATATGGCGTGCTCTTAGCTGCAGTATGGAAGGTGGTATTGTACCATCATTCTGTGAGTGAGAGCAATTTCACCCATTGATGTGGCTGACTACTAGTAAAACAGTGCAAATAGGTCTCAAGTGTGCAGTTAAGAACCTCCCTCCGTCCATCCATTTGAGGGTGGTAGGTTGTACTCATCTTGAGCTAGGTTCCCTATAGCCTAAAATGCTCCTTCTAGAAATTGCTAGTGAAAACTAGGTCTCGATCACTCACAATCAAGAGGGGCATGCCATGTAATTTAAAGATCCCGTCAAGGGAATACTTGAGCTACCTCCTAGGCTGAATATGGGTGGGCTAACGCAAAAAAAAAAAAAAGTCCATATTTGGTTAGTCGATCCACTAGTACGAAGATGACAAATTTTTTGTTTGAGAGGAGAAAGCCTTCAATGAAATCCATGGATATCTCACTCCATACTTTGTCCGGAATTAGCAAGGGTTGCAATAGTTTAGGTGTGGGGAGGTTCTCTATTTTGTTCCTCTGACACATGTCACATTCACAGATCCACTACTTCACCTCTTTCTTGTATCCCTTCCAATAGCAAATTCCCTTTAGCCATTACATAGTGTTGTAATACCCTATGTGTGCCCCCCATAGGGGAGGCATGAGCTTCCTCAAAAATTGTGTACTTGTACTGTGAGTCAAGGCTCAACACTACACATCCCTTCTATCAAATCATGCCCTGCTTAAACTCGTACTTGGGCCCTAGCCTCTTTCCTGCAACAATGGTCTCTTGGAGTTTTTTTTTTTTTTTAGTTTTGGATTAAGTGTGGTCTCCCATTTCAGGCCTCAATCCAGCTAGGAATGGGCTTAGAGATGGCTCGTAGCTCTTCTTCACCCTTCCACGATAGAGCATCTGCTAGTGCATTTTCTTTTCCTTTCCTGTACCAAATTTCAAATTCATATCCCAGGAGTTTACTAATTAGTCTTTGTTGGAAAGGGGTGTGAAGTTTTTGCTTTGTCAAAAATCTCAAACTTTGATGATCAGTTGGTACAAAGAACTTATTCCCCAAAATATAAGGCCTCCACTTTTGAATTGCTAGCACCATGGCTAGTAATTCATTGTCATAGGTAGAAAGATGCAAATTCCGGCCTTGTAGTCCCTTGTTGTAATAGGCAATAGGTCGTTCATTCTGGGTTAACACAGCCCCCACACCACACCTATTGGCATCTCACTCAATAGTAAATGGGCTATTAAAATTGGGTAAGCCCAACATCAGAGTGGTGGCCATAGCTTGGTTAAGAGTTTGAAAGGCTTGTTTTGCCTAATCGCTCCAACCCTAATCATCATTCTTCAAAAATTGTGTAAATGGTTGGGCTTTCAGCCCGTACCCTTCTATGAACTTTTGATAGCAACTGATTAGTTCCAAAATTCCCCTCAGTTCTTGAGTTTTGGGTGTAGGCCATAGTTGCATACTCTAAATCTTCTCTAAGTCCACACTAACTCCTTCCTTGGAGATGACATGACTAAGGTAGTCAATGCTCTGTATTGCAAACTTCACTTAATTTTCTTGGCAAACAACTAGTGTTAGCGTAATAATTGTAATACCACTCGTAAATGCTCCAAGTGATCTTCTATTGACTTACTGTAGATTAAAATATTGTAAAAAAAAAAAAAAACTAAGATATGAACTTTCTCAAGTGGTCCCAAAAAATGTCATTCATGAGTGCCTGGAATGAGGAGGGTGCATTGCTTAATCCGAAGGGCATCACAGGATACTCGTAATGTCCTTCATTAGTGTGAAAAGACAGTTTTGTATTCATCTCCTTCCCGAATTCGGATCTGATGATACCCAAATCTGAGGTCTATTTTGGAGAAGATAATTGCACCATAGAACTCATCTAGCAACTCATCCACCATGGGAATAGGGAACCTATCCTTGATCACTACTTTGTTCAGGGCTCGATAGTCTACACAAAGTCTCCATCCACCATCTTTTTTTTACTAGGAGAACGAGGGCCGAAAATGGGTTATTGTTGGGCCTTATTACCCCTTCCTATAGCATTCCCCTAATGATCTTTTCGACCTCTCCCTTTTGGTATTGGGAATATCTGTAAGGTTGTACATTAATGGGGTTGTTTCCTTCTATAAGGGTAATGGCATAGTCGCAATTTCTTTTTGGAGGTACCTTTGGGCTCAAACACCCAATTAACACTACTTGAAAGTACTTTTATGAAAGCACTTTTGCGAAAGTATTTTTACGAAAGCACTTTTATAAAAGTACTTTTATGGAAGCACTTTTACAAAGTATTTTTATGAAAACACTTTTAAGAAAGTATTTTTATAAAAGTGTTTTTATAAAAATGCTTTCATAAAAGTGCTTTTATAAAATGTTTTCATAAAAGTACTTTCTTAAAAGTGCTTTCAATGGGTATATTTTGAAAATTTGAAAGAAAATGAAGAACAAAATTGTCACAAATGCTTATTTAAGTGCTTATTAGAGAAAAATACTACCAAACATCCAATACAAAATAAGTGTTTATTTAAAAAAAAAAAAAGCACTTGAAAAAGTTGAACGCCAAATACAAATAAGTATTTATTTGAATTTAACTTAAACACTCCCAAACATGGCCTAAGTACACATATTAGGACAGTGTTTTTCAGTATTCTTAAATAAAGAGAGAGGTGAGAGGGAGAGAGCATTGGCTTCAACAAGTGGATTGATAAGTTGTTTACCCATCCTGAATGATATGAATACACTCTATACAGGGACAATTCAATGTAGGCATTGCAATCAATTTACTGGTTGACCGACTTACCCGCACTAAATACCAGCAAATGAACAGCGCCTACAAGGTAAATAAGGTCATTCTTTGGAATAGCCATGAGATAAGAGGTATTCATGTAGATTCCTTTTTCTTTTTTGAGGGAATCAATGCACCCTAGCTGCTAAAGTTTCAAACTACTCTTTTGGGCTTAATTGGGCCCGTTTCCTACTTTGGTTGGGCGTGGGCTTGATTAGCCCAATACATTAACTCCTGCCTAAAGAAGAAACCGGATTCAGTCAGTGGAAGGTCCACTCCAACAATCTTTATAGCTTTGTATTGGAAATATCTCCTCATGAAATAAAATACAGAAGATTCCCAATGCAAGGCTGTAAAAGATGTTAGAACGGTATTTGAACGGGTGTTGCACTGACTGAAGCCGATCTCCCAAAAGAAACAGAAAGAGATCTAGAGAGAGGTCTGGATATGCTACCAATATTGCTTCCAACATGATTTGTATTCACACATCTCAACACCAATGTAAGTATCACTCCATCAATGTCAACATACAAATACAAAACATGTTTGAGATGTGCATTGCCTTAGATCACATTGGAAGCTGTGTTGGTAGTGTCTTGTTGGTAATGGACATGGGCTGGAGTGAGAGAGCAGCATATAATCGGGTCTTATTGGGTTAGATACAATAGTTCTGATTATTGGCCCCATGGGTGTCTAGTTTGGAACTGGTTCTACACAATAACAAGGGGTTACACAACGGGAGTAGCCCATAAACACTCCCAATTCAGATGCAGACGGGATTCGATTCCAAGTCTCCACTATAATCAACAGAAGACCTTACCAACCAGCCAGTTGACACTTTACATCCTATGAAGTGCTGTCATGCAAGATCCAAATTCTTATCTTCTGAAACTCTCCAAACTAGTCATGTTTACAGTTTCCTTATCCATAACAGCTCCGTATATCATCATGCATTCTCTCAAGCTAATGCCTCTTGAATATTACTAAATCAAGCACAAATTCTTCCATTAGGCTTTGTTTGTTTGCAGTGCAAATCTAAACCAAATGCAAATTTTGCATTTATTTCTTTATAATTATAATTTGCACTCCTATCTGATCTAAAATTTGTACTATGTCTCATTTGCACTCATTGGCAGTGCAGTTGTGCACCTTCCTCAGTGGAGAATGCATCATATTGGTTTTTACCTCACTCTGAAACACATAACCCTCCTCTTACCTCCCTTCTCTGAAACACATAAATTTACTTCTCACGAATAAACAGGATAAAGTAAGGGCAAAATATAATGCAACTACTGCACCATGCAGCGAAAGACGTGAACCAATATAAAAGGATACATCACACCTAACATCTTTAACATTGTTTGTGCGGACATATGCACAAATAGAGTCCATCTTTGTGCGGACATCACACCCAAAAAGTCTATTTTGGGAAGTTTCAAATAGAGTCTTTTCGTCTTTTTCAACTCATCTTTATGCGGACATGTGCACTTTGTTAGAGCTTCTAGAAGATCTTTCAAAAAAAGTTTGCCAAACGGCTCCGTATTTTTTATTTGTTTGAATGATGCAAGGGGCCGAGTGACCCCATCTTCTCTAATTCCTCCTTTTTAACAAAAAAAAAAAAAAAAAACCGATTTGCTTGCAACCCTACAAATACAATCTGATTAACAGTTTAACACCGTCACATAGAGTGGATTATGTGATTTCGATTCAGTAAAGAGCATCTTACATGCGTAGGGTGCTTGGCTCCTTGCATAACGTCAGATTAGAATCTCCATTAGGCATCAATCCACTGTCTGAATGAAGCAAACCATAGGGGATTGAGAATACTCGAGTTCGTCTCTTTTTGTTTTTTGATGGTGAGTGTGGGCCAAAATCAAAGCTGTTTTTAATGTGTAGATACGAGACGCTGAGGCCTGTGGGCCGCAAATAGATGGGTTGGGTTCAAGTAGAAGCTTAACCCATGGACTAAAAGATCCAATTATGTCTGCCGAACCCATTTAACAAAAGATCCAATCAAATTCCAACGGCTTCAGCGGGTCAGTTTAGTCATTGCACCCTCTGCGGGTGTTTTATTGCTGTGAAACATAAATACACCCATGACCATCCATACACCATGTAAAATGACTAGAATGTCCTCTTGTTGATGCTATCATTCTTCCGTTGGCATACTCCCTCTAGCAAGGCACTCTTCCAACTTGCTAAGAGTTTTTATTAAGGGTCATTTATTAAAACACCTCTCAAGTTTTATGGATTACTAAAATATATTATAGTTTGCATTTTATTAAAACATCTTTATAGTTTTGCAGTTGATTTACTTAATCAATCTTCCATTAGATGATAGTAGGGGGTGGATTCACATTGAACAGAGTTGAATATCTAGCTATTTGAGTTCGACTTGTCAAAACAATGTTAGGCCTGAGCTCGAGCTCGAGCTCAGTTCTAGTTAGAGACTTGAACTTGAATTTGGCTTGGCTTAAAAATACGCAAGTTCGAGTTCGACTATGAGCCAAGCTTCCCATAAAAAATAAAAATTAAACATATAAAAATTATTTTTTGTCATACATATGAAAAATAAAAATATTATATATAATATTTATTATTATACATATAAAAATAAAAAATATATATAAAAATTATTTTTATTTTACATACAAAAAAATAAGACTTGTAAAAATTATTTATTATTATACATAAAAATAAGAATATTATTGTACATATAATAGGCTCAATTAGTCTCACAAGCCTAACGAGCCAAGTTTCATTGAGCTCGAGCTCGGCTTGAAGCTTGATTTACTTTTCACCCCTAGATGATAGTGGAAAATGATAGTTTGATCCTAATGTCCATTTGAATAAATTTAATCAAAAGAAAATAAAAATGAAAATATCATTTTTACCTCTAATAAGACACAATCAACCACTCTATTTTCTCTATTTAGTTCATTTTGTTTTATGTACAAATAAGTGTTAGGGGTATTTTTGGAATAAAAAATCATGGACTCATGCTCTTAAATATTTTCCACTTAATTTAAGTGATCATGTCACTGTTTTTAGATGGAAAAACAAAAACTTCTTAACGAAAGATCGATTAAGTAAATAAATTGCAACTACATGGGTGTTTTAGAAAAATAAAAACTAAAAGTAGGTTATCTATAAAAAAAACTATAAAATAAATTTAAATAAATACGTGAAACTACAGGATGTGTTTTAATAAATGATCCTTCTATTAAATTTTAGATTCATAAATCAAAATAAAATAGAAAAAAAAAAAAGAAAAACCCACTAGTTCGATGGCTCGACCATTCGGTCCAACTAAAGCTTAATCAACACACATCGTTGATCCTTGAGGCGTAAGGGCCTCATCGCCTCTTTTTGAATTTTTCTCTCTCTCTCTCTCTAGTCTCTGCCTCGGTATCTCCTTCTCTTGATGGAAAGATAAAAGAGAGAGAGAGAGCGCACCGCGCACTCCCCCTCAGACCCATCGCGGCTATCCCATCATCCCAATCCCATCCCCCTAGTCCCTACCTATCCCATCGCTTTTTGGTATTTCCGGTTATCTCCACCCTGGCACCCTCCGTACTTCTCGCTCAACGTTAAAATCCAACCTACCCCGGTAGCCGGTCATCCTAAAGCAGGGCCTCTGCTTGTGCGTGCGTGCTGTGCGTGTGGTGGTGCAACAAATAAAAGTAAGAGAGAGAAAGACAGCATTGGAGAGAGAAACTCCTGCTGCTATTGCTTTCTACTATCTACTGGGGGATTTGCACCTCTCTCTCCCTTTGCCGAAATCCCAACTGCAAAATCTTCTCCCTCCGCCGGTCTGTCCTCTTTTCTCCTCGTCCACTCCAAACCAATTCGTCCGATCGTCTGAATCGATGAGGATCAGAAAGCGATCTGTGCCGCTGCCTTTCACTTCCCTATGCCCCGTCAGTCTACCAGATCCCCAAGTCCCCATGCTACCACTACCAGCAGAGGCACAACGGGAGCAAAACGCACAGGCACGACGAGATGCTGCAGCCATGGAGGGAGAGAGAGAAACAATGGGGTTGCACCCAAATGAAGATCGCTCCCTAGAAGCAGAGAACGTCCATCTGAATCGGCCTCCAAGTTCCCCCAATCAAACCCTGTCGGAGGTGGTGGGGGTGAAGGAGGAAGAGAATCGACCCCGCTCAGAGTTGCAACTGGTAATGAAAAGGAGAAGGGGTGGTTGGATTTGCTCCGATGCCGCCGATAGACACCACCAGCAAACCAAGAAAGAATATTGCATGCGCCCCATTAATGGAACCCCGGTCAACGAGGTAAAGGGCTGTGGAACTGTTGCCTCCTCCTCCTCCTCCTCCTTTGTTTTCTTTTCCCTTCTCTAATGATTTTTCCGGAGCTGCACCATTTTGTTTCTCTTGATTTTAATCCATGCTTATTCGGCTCAAATCGGTGGCTTTCCCCTCTTTCTCTCTCTTTCTCGCCACTGGTGCAACTTCCTAGTTATGGGGTTCCTTGATTTTATGTTTCTCAAGTCTCAGCGGGTTCTGTGCAGGAAATCGATCTTCAAAGAGAAGAGAAGAAAGATGGAAGAAGTTGGAGCTCTGAGATTAACACTATCAGGTAAAAATACTTCACCTGTTTCCTCTCGTTTTTCTCAGCAAATCTCACATTTCCATGGTTAAAAAAAACAAAGGAAAGTACAGTCAGGAGAACCAGGAGTTTTAATTTACCACAACCCAGATATATTAAAGTGAAATGAATACACTGTTCACGCCTCCTCCCATTACCCAGCCGTCTCTCTCTCCCTCCCTCTCTCATCTTAGAAAGGGAAACGGGCCTTTCATTGGAATAATCTTTGCTCTTATGTGCACTCATTTGATGTTGCTTTCTGATTATCCGTCTGTTTATGGGGTTGTGGATCTTCGCTCACTTGATTAATCTTTAGAAAGGGAAGTAGTTTGGGTTCAGAAGCCGGTGATGGAATTTCGCTGCTTCCATCTTCCTCCGATCAAGGTAAGGATCTAGCTAGAGCTACTCATGAAAGAAACACCAGAATACTTCTTCAGGAGTTAGCACATTACGACTGTTGTTTTTTGTTGCACCGTAGAGGTTGGGAGATGGTGTGAGGGAGAGAAAGCGTTTCCACTGAAGAAGAGAAGAGGGAGACTCGGGCGAACAGCAGGCGGCGGAACGATAATGGAGAACGAGAATAAGATGAAGGCTACTAACCTGAAAACCAAGACGAACAAGAAATGGGTTAAGCTAGAAGACGAAGATGATGAAGAAGAAGCAGAAGATCAAGAAGAACAAGAACAAGGAACAATACCGAAGCAGCAAGGAGTCAATGGTAATAACAATACTAACGTGAAGAAGAGAGGGAGTGGTGGTGGGGTGATCATGGAGGGCTCGAGGTGCAGTCGTGTTAATGGGAGGGGATGGCGTTGCTGCCAACAAACACTCGTCGGTTACTCTTTGTGCGAGCACCACTTGGGTAAAGGAAGACTTAGAAGCATGAGCAGCGTCCGCGGCCGTGCCTCCGCCGGTGCTAAGAAAGGACGACCATCGTCATCGTCGGCAGAGAAACAATCGGATGAAACCTTGCCAGGTGATGGGGAGGTCGAAGATTATGAAAAGCCATTGATGATCACAAAGAAAAGAAAGAAGATCGGTGTGGTTAAAGCTCGATCCATAAGCAGCTTGCTTGGCCAAACACAAAACTGAACAATTCATGGTTTTGAAGCTAATGCATAAGTAAATACTTGATCTAGTATCTCTGTACTATTCTGTTTTCCTTCTCTTTCTGTCCAATGCATTTCGTTTTCTCTTTTCTTTCTGGGTGTGAAGAAGGAGAAAGAGAGATCTTTTTTTCAAATTTGTTAAGACGATTAAGGTTAGATCAGATGAGGAGATAGACAATGTTTAGTTTAATCCAGTCACCGATTAATAGATGGTTGGTTAGACTGATGGGTTTTCAAGGATTCAACCGATCAAGGGAAACTCAAATTGGATACAATTAATTGTTTGTATGGATAAGAATATTTGTTGACCTTGTGTGTGTATGGCAGTGGTGTAGGCAGAGCCCATGCTATCAACAAAGATGGTGGTGGTGGTCCTGGGGGTGGGGATTGATGTGGGCATAGTTTTTTTCATGAATTTCGACAAAAAGATGGTGTGCATAATAAAGTTGTGATCAGATGTTGCTATTGCAACCTTAATGGTGCATGTGGTTGTTGCATTACATCCCAATCAAGATGTCTGATGCCCTTCTGCATCCTGATCATTGTTTCATATGTGGTCAGAATTTTTGGTTTCAGACACAGTTAAGCAACTGACATTTGAATGTGTTGGACCACAAGGTAATTACGGGCGCTCACTGTTCATGGGCCAGCCGGTGGGAGCTCTCCGTCCAGTCTACGGTTCGGTTTGTTTGTTGAAGATAGGCCCATCGCCTATTGCTTTGTCAAGCCCAAGGAGGCCTTCATAGTTCATACTATGGCCTGGACCAATTTTAGCTCCTTTTTCTTGGGATTCTTCACCTTAGTCCCTCTGAGCTATTCTCATTTGCTTTGTTCAGCAAAATTATTTGGAATGGAATTCATATGGATTTTAGGGTCTGTTTGGTTCACAGTTGGAACGGATTCTCATTCCCATGCCATCCCACCCAACCAAACAGTGGGAATGGAATGGATATGGACCCTATCGCGCCCTTAGATATGGTTTTATTAACTTATGCAAGCAACCATGGCCAAAGAATGTATGTATCTTCAGGCCTAGAGTGCAGGGCCTACAGGCTAGGCTAGGCTAGACTGGCCCAGGCAGCTCTATGATCATCTCTACATATAATCCAATCAATAAATTAAACTAAAATTTAACCTGTGACTCTTTAGGCACTGTTTGGTTGCAGTGCGGACTGAGTGTAAATTCTGGTTTCATCTCTCTTTTGGATTTAATCTTGTTTTGTTTGTTTGCAAGAAGTAAAATGGTGCAGCTCCTATTTATATGAAAGAGAAATGAGACAAGAGGAAGGTAATTTATTTGGGAGACTACAATAAGAAGTTAATTGACTTAGTTTTGCATCAAGTAAGAGTGCAAATCATGGTCACAAACAAACAGATACAAAACTGAACTGGGTGCAAAATCTGTTTTCTGTTCAGATTCGCATTGTAGACAAATGCAGCCTTCATATATAGGTGTCATTCAAACTAATTTTACTAATAAATATAATACTTGAAGAGCCTCTCATGATGCACGGGCTGTTGTTGAAAAGATGCCCATGTTAAATTCAATTTCTTAACTGAATTAGTTGTAAGTGAGCTTAATTAAATAGTCCCATATGCAATTTTCTTTTTATTTTTAAAAAATTAAAAAAAAAACAAAATTCTAAAAGGATTTGCAAGAAATATGAGGAGTCTAACTCAGATAATTGCATTTTAGAATATAGTATATGTTTTGATCCAAAAAATGGATCTTTAGTCTTGACAACCCTTGAACTTTGTAAAAAGGCCGCTATAAAACTTAAGGCTCAGTTTGGAAGGAGTAAAAATACAAACATGTAGAGTGAAAAACCTTACAGTTTGTATTATTTTGTATGTATTTATAATGTACATATTTGTATTTGTACTCCTTACAAACTAAGCCTAAAGATTGAAAAGCGTCATTTTCACCCTCAAACTATGATGGAAAGGTCATGTTAAACCCAAAAGGGACAACATTAGAGATATTGTCAACAATTCCATTTGATAATAAATAAAATAATAAAACATGCTAATGCAGCACAACTCAAGTCAAACAAATTTAGGAAATTATAGGTCACTTTAGATGTTAAAAATTCTATTAGTTAGAAAAAAATATTAATTTTATCATGACTATAACGATTACTTATCTTATCAATTTAACAAAAAAGTCTCTTATCAAATTAGAGTCATTAAATTGACAATAATTAATTTAACATTAAATAATTAAGAATAAAATTAACAATAATGATAAATGGGTTTATGATGGCATAGCATGGTAACAATAAATAGTTAAAGTCATTAAATTAATAATAATTAAGAGTAAATTATCACTTAAACACTAAATTAGCTTAACTAATAATAATTTAACTATCACTTAATTTATTTAATTAATTTAGTTAACTTAGCAACTCAATTTTCTTAATTAAACTAATTTACTTAATTTTTTAATTATTTTATATACTTAGCTTAATTTATTTAACTAATAGTAACTTAGTTTAACTTAGTTTCCTTAATTAATTTAATTTACTTTATTAAAGTGGCCTTTTTTCAAACTTTAGGGTCTAAATGGCTTATATTTTCCCAAATTTTTTTACTTGATTGGTGTCATATAAGCATGCTTTATTATTTAATTTGTTGTCTAAAGAAATCGTCAACGACATCTCTAACATTGTCCTATTCTGGCTTAACATAACCTTTCCATCATAGTTTGAGGGTGAAAATGGCTAGTTTTCAATCTTTAGGGTCTAAAATGGCTTTTTACAAAGTTCAAGCATGCATGCATTTCAATATTCTTGGATTGGAGAGGGTAAATCCATATTCAATTTATAAATAGGTTGAATCCGGATTGGATTGAACTCAAACTTGATAAATGAATACTGATTGTAGCCCTATTTACATTTTAAAGGAAGGAAAAATGTTAATTACTGAATTCTATTGCTCTTAAAATTTACTGAATTTAGTTATCACAAGCTAAAGACATTAAAAAATCCTTAGGGCCAAATTGGGGTTACCTTAATGCTCTTAACAAGTATCAGAAAGTATCATGAACATCCAACATCTCCCCCCTCCATCTTTTCTTAAAGTTGCTAAGAACACATCCCTTGTGCATTTTGAAATGACTGGGGCTGCTGATATTGACAGGCTCCCTTGGCCTGCTGTCAGCTGTCTTTAGTAATGCTAGCATCCCTTGCCCTAGCTAACAGTCAACTTCTTGTTTGAAACAATTACCAATAAATAAAATAAATTCAAAACTAACTATTAAAAATTAAGTGATGATTTCAAGATAGGAAATTAATACCAAAAAAAACAAAAATCTTCTACCCAAAATTTCTTTCATTGATTGTTAAACACCTCAGAACTTTGAAACTACCAAACCAACTGAATTGGTTTACTAGGTTGAAAGTTGAAACCGATGTGGGTCGACAATATTGTAGTGCAACCATGATTCACAGAAGACCTAAAAGCATCTCATTGTATGAAAAATCTTGGAATCTCCAGATTTACAGAGATTTCAAATTCTAATATCTAACCCAGAAAACCCCCCCTCCGCTCTCCAGAAGAGAAGTTTATGTAACCCCAACTGCAGGTCTGCAGCTCAAGCTCAAAATAAATTATCTATTGCCCATTCAAAGCAAAACAAAGTGACTGCAACCGCCTAGGCTTTCTACAAAAAGTTCAACCAACCAGTAAAATCATAAATATGACATTCTGTCAAACAAAAGTAGGTGATAATTTATGCTAAATGGTTAAACTGACTTACTGATTGGGAGATGTGTTAATTTGGCATTCAATTCTCAAGTACATGCATGTCAGCCTTTCATATATCACACAGCATCTCTTGGGTGATATTTGTGGAAATCAGAGGTTGCACTGCTCGACTTGGGTTTCTCTCTCAAGTACATTTCAATTTCATCCTCAGCTCTTTAACCCCCTCACCACCTTTTCAGCTCAAGTCATCTAGTAATTAATCCCCACTTGAATCTCTCTCTCTCTCATTAATTTCTTCTCCAACCCTACCTAAGTTTTTCTTGGGTTGAAATGCCTGCTGACACTTGTTCAAAGTCTTACTTCTATAAGTTTTGACAGCCACTGCTTGAAATGCTTGCATTCTGTTTCCACATTGTGAAGACATGCATACAACAATAACAGTGGAGAACTTTTTCCAAAAAGTTCTAAATCAATTCACAGATTCGACAGAGACCATTCAGCTCCTTCCTTGTCTCAAGGGAATGCTCTGTATAACCATTCTTGTTTCATCATCAAATCAGTTTTTGAAGACTTTAAAGGAAGAGTATGAAAGGGGAGAAAGAATAAGAAAAAATTCTTCTAGCAAACAGATTAACCACTCCTTTTCCATTTTGGATTCAAGTGCTCCAACAGATGAGAGTTGGCCTCCAAATCAAGTAGACCCATAATTGATATATAGAGAAGATCAAGAGGCTGGTTGTTGGCTTAATTTCCAAAATAAATAGAGTTCAGGAGAGTCGGATCTGCTTAAATTAATTATCTCACACTATAAAATAATTTCAAAAGCCTGGATTTTTACAGTAGAATCAATCGTCATGCGTGTCGACATCTCAACTTTTCATTGATAAAATAAAGGCTATGAGGACGAGAAGGAGGTTCAGGCAGTCACTACCCAACAAAGGATAGGCCTGCCCTACCCACTCTCCTACCCAAAGCCAAGGTAGACCTGGCTTGGCTTCACATGCCACCCTGACCACCCATTTTTATTTTTATGTTCCTGGGAGAATGAACAAACGAATCATAATTTGTATGGATGATGAGAATCCGATATCAATCCAAATATAAAACTGTAGCTGAACACTGAAAAAGTGGAAACTTCATTTTACTGGGTACAAAGTTCAGCAAATCAGATTGTATTTGGGTTTGGATTGGGAGTGGACCCAACTTACAATGTGCCTTTAACGAATAAGGGGTGTCAATTGGACCGCATTTGGTCCAACTCGATTCGGTCTAATATGAGTTCATTATAAATGGAATGGGTCCAATCAATGTCTGAACCATTCAATCTATTCAAATTGGTTTTAATTTATATTGGTTCCAACCTAAACCTGATCCATTGACACTTGTAATATAATTTTTCTATTGATGAACCGAATATTTATTCAATACAACCCAATCCAACATATATCTATTATAGATGGACCAGGTCCAATATAATCCAATAAATACTTTGGACCATTAAGTTTGGGCTACTCCAATTCAACATGTCTAATTAATTCATCCAATCCATTCAAATTGATTTTGATTTTGATTGAGTCCAACCCAAAACCAGTCCATTAAACCTCTAATTAGGGTCCAAATCGCTCTATCCTTATAGTTATAGTCTCAACTTACAGTGGACCGAAGTAGCTCAAACGTACAAATCTTAATTTGGGGTTCCAGCTTACCAAATCCTAAGATTAGAAAGCCAAAACTTTCTCTGCTAAGGTCATTGGATGTATCACAAAGTCATTGATAGTATATTGAATTTTGGCCCCTCTTGAATCATGATCTATTAACTGTGATTTGTGAAAACTTGGGGAGTTTGCTTATCCACCAATACAGTATAAACAGTTCATGGCCGAAGCATTAATTCCTACTTTGGATGAGGTCACCCAGTTGGAACACGATGGGCCTATCTCTTACTTTCAGAGCTTAGATTGCCCATTAAGAAAAAATAGTCATGAATCATAATTGATGGAATATATTAGCTTTCCAAAATGCTCAATTCAATGTTCATTGTTGCTAAAACTAAAGAAATGAAACCCAATGTATGTTCTTCCAGTCAAAAATCAAAACATCGATGTAGATCAGCATTACTAGTTACAAAATATATCAACCTAAACCCTAAGGCTTAGTTTGGAAGGAGTACAAATGCAAATACGTAGAGTACAAAATCTTATATTTTGTATTATTTTGTATGTATTTGTATTGTATATATTTGCATTTGTACTTTTTTCAAACTAAGCCTAAATTGTTAGTACTTAGGCCTGTTCATTTTTTGGTAAGTTATTTATCTGGGTAATTGCAATTGCCTATCTGGATAAATTTTTCCTGGAAAATACTTACCTAATATATTTATCCATGTTCTTTTATTTCTCAAATAAATAAGGTAATGACTATTTTAGCCATAGAAATACATTATTAAAATGGACATTTTTGTATCATTCAAGTGTTGGCAAATTTTCCCTTATGTGGAAAAGTTATTTATCCACCTAGGAGATGGGTATCACTTACCTATAAACTTTCCCTACTCTCTACATAAAGCTAAAAAAAACATGGGATTAAAAGAACGCCCCCTTAGTAGAACTATAGAATTGTGAAGTACCATTCTATTTCACAAGCTGGAGAGAGAGAGAGAGAACACATTTCAGACACCCAGCCTACAAAGTCCAAATCAAACAATAAGACCATGTTTTCGGCTGTACATGTGTGGATTAGGCTTAACTTGGGCGGATGCAACCTGAGTCCAACCCAATGCAACCAGAGCTTTACAGCTTGAATTATAACTTATAAGGCTCTGGTTGGGCCTGTCCTGGACCTAAGTCCGAAGATTTGGGATTAACCTGAAGTCGAGTTAGGCTTGAGTTGAGTTGAGGCCTCAGGTAGCCTGGTCCATCCAAGTTCCAACCCAACCAATGCCTGATCCAATGTAGGCCCATATTTATGTATTTGCAAATCCGAGCCCAGACTTATGGATAAACATGTACAAATTTAATTAATACAAATAAAGGTAGATGTATTTTTTTCACTAAGTTGGACTCGTGTCAATTATGTTATGTAATTATATATGTATTATTTATATCTATATTATCTATAAAAGAGCGAATGCCCTTCTTTTTAGAATTTTCATGGGACGTTTTCTATCCACTTTTTCTAAGCATACAGTGGGCATAAAAAGGGCATATGTGTTATTTATTCTCACTTCAGAAGCTACCCACTTATAATGTTCAGAACTGCCCACTTATAACCATATAAGGAAAGGTCTATTAAAGAGTCTTTACGACAGTGTCATGGGGATCAAAAAGAGAAATAACACGTACAACCCCCACACTTTATCATCAATAGATAGATAAGCCTTAAATAAACACAGCAAATGCATGAAAGTATGAAACAAAACAAATCTACCTTCATCGAAGGCACTGCCACGTGCAAATGCACGTACACATTTACTATAAATTTAAAAATACAAAAATAGAGTTTTTTATGACTGTCCTAGAAGACTTTAGGACTGGGTTCGGGTTTAGTTGCCTCTGTGGGTTTCCAAACCAGGGCATGCTAGGGTTTTGGTTCTCAGTCTAGCCCGGTTGGGCCCAATTCTGGACCAGCCTCAATAAAACCCAACATTTGGGCCTGGTTGGTTGCAATTATGGATGTATAGTGTATGTATAGATATTTACCTACATATAAAGATTATATATAAAACTGGAGGGTATAATATATATTTAACTGCAGACATTAAAATGATTTTCTATATACTTATGTATTAGACATTTATATTCAAGGATAAAACCCAATCTTTTTAATGATTTTTCTTGGGCGATGAAGGTCTAATAACATGCTGAGAAGTATAAGGAGTTAGGGCCCGTTTGGTTCATGGGAATAGGGGTCTGGAATTGGAATCGGAATGGGTCATTCTGATTCCAATTGTGATTGGGTAGAATCAGAATCTCATTTCCGTTCTTGGTAAAATGGCATTCTCTCATTGAGGGAATGGTCATTTCCTCACACTCTCTTGGGAATAAAATTCCATTCTAACTAATTCTAATTCCCATTTTGATTCTTATCTGAACTAAGGGAATAGATTATTATGATTCCAATTCCAATTGCAAATCAAACGGATCCTTAATTTTTTTTTCCTTACCTTTTATTTTTCCTTGTACAACCGGATTAGAAATGTCAACGGATTGGGTCAAGTGATAAACCACACTGACCCAATATTAACCTTACGGGTTAGGGTCAGATTCGGGTTAAAATAACCCATGCTTATCTAAAAAAATACACACACATGCTTGTTTAAATATAAAGGTAATATATGAGATGGACCGGACAAGGGTGAACCGAACCCAATCCGTTGACATTCCTTGGCCAGGCCATGGTTTTAATTAATAAGGAAGGCTGTAGGCAGTGAGGATGAATATCAAGACAATAGCAAGGATGTGTGTATGTTTCATGTTACTGAACCAGTTGCAAGTATTTCTTCTTCCACTTTTGCTATGATATGGTTTTGACTATAATAACGGAAAGATATGATATCCCAAAAATTTGTGATCTATCAACTGGTACCATAAACGTGTTAACTAATAAGGTAGAATTTATTAAAATTCATATTATATCTTTTAGGTATCATACATTTTCCCTTTAGGGCTCTTAGCTCTCCATGAATTCATGACTTTCGATGTATTGGTATAGCTCCACATTAAATTAGATAAAGTGGCATAGACTATAACAGAGTCTGGATCCCCTCTCCACAAAACATGTTTGAGATGTGCGGTTATAAATCGTGTTGGGAGCATACATGTTTGCACATGTTTTGTTGGGAGTAGATTCCAATTCGCCACAGCAATACCCTGCAACCCCTTTTATTCTTCACAGGGTTTAACTTGAACGAATCAAGACTCCCCAGTTAGACCTACCGTCTTGCACTAAGAAAAAGTTGCATCCAATTAGGGCTGTCAATGGACTAGATATCAGTCCAATCCAATCCAGTTCGGTATGAATCTATTACAGATGGACCAGGTCCAATCCAATTCAATGAATACTTTCGACCATTCTGGACTGGTCCAATTTCATGTCTAGAGTCTGGACCATCCGAACTGTTCAAATTTGTTTTAATTTAGAGTGGGTCTAACGTAACCCAAATCTGATCCATTGACACTTGTACTCTTATCTTATGTTAATAGATCAGATATTAGTTCAACCCGACCTAATTCAATATAAATCCATTACAAATGAACCAGGTCTAATCTAATACAATAAACACTTTGGACCATTAGTTCTACACTTGTCCAATTTACTATATCTTATTAGTTCATCTAATCCATTCAAATTGACTTTGATTTGCATGGGTCCAATCCAAACCCAGCCCATTAACACCCCTACACCCAACACCTTGTTGCTTCTTCTACCCATTAATTATTGGAATGTATGAATACAATCAATTGAATTTCTAGCCCTTAATCATTTCTCCACCTACAGCTAGAGGGAGAAGCAGCAAACAGTTTATGATGGGTCCCTTAATGGGTACTGCAATGGGCCAAGACAACTAGTAAATTATACATATATATAAAATAGAAGTCAAATCTTCCATTTTAGTTAGTTCATAGAACCACCGAAGAAGTGAAAAACACATTACACAGCTTCCACTCTTGAGAATTTCACAGATTTGGGATCTGGATGAATTAGACAAAAAGTTACAATGCGGGCTACGTAGCAAGCAAAGCAAAGATCCGATTCTCTGAATTGGTCTGTATTTACTTGTTTGAAGATGCATTGTAACCAGAAGATCCAAATTAATGACTGTTGATAATATCATGGTTTTCAAAATCATACCAGAAAACCGGGAATCAGTCAGGTAATCAATTTTATTGCACCCTAAAATTGCTTTTTGACCAAAAATCATTGATTTGGTCAGCGACCTACTAACACGGGTGGTCGAACTGTAAACCTGAACAACAGTTTTGACCTTTTTTTATTTTTTTATTTTTTAAATTAAAACAGGCCATCTATTCAAACCAGACAATCAGACCATTTAACCCAAAAACTAGTCTACAGAATGGTTCCCTGTCTGGTCCGATTTTAAAAACCTAGATTGGACTGGGTTGGGAGCCAGAACCTTGGGTTGATTTTGGGCCTAGGACTAGCCTGAGCCGGAAGTATCAATGATCAATGGAAGCTGGGTCCTGTTCTCTTGCACTTCCGGTCAGGTGTCCCCTACGTTTACATTTGTGTAAATACTTATTCACATGAGAATACATGGAAGTGTTGGAAGAAAAGAGTGCAGGAGATGATCCAGAGTCCCAGTTTGATTCCAACCAAGGAAAACATCCTTCTACTGAATTTGTTTTGATTCCAAGCAAGCTTGAGAGTACAACGTTTTAAAATAGGGGAACAAGGTGCCTTTAATTTCCTGAGGCACATTGATCTCGAAAACTTATTTTGAAGGAACATCCAAATGGAAGTTATAGCCTCTAGATTTGTACATGTATATCAAATATGTAACTTGTGACCCATTGATTGGGTTAAACGGGTCAACGGTCAAAACTGCTCATATCAAATGGTTTTTGACCAGGTCAATTGTTTTTTTACCAAATGACGGTTTTCATGCAAATGGGACCCAGAATCTTGACCCGTAACCAAAGTTCAAAGTATCATGATATGCCTCTAAAGAGGGTGTATCGGGATTCTGACCGGTTTAAGGGGTGGAGGAGCCTTAAACCAGCCCCCTGAATCAGTTTTAAAAAAAATTAAAAAAACAAAAGTATCGGTATCACCCGATACGCCCCTATCGCATATCGGGCATATTGATATTTTGAACCTTGCCCGTAACGATTCCAACAGTTCAGCCGACCAAATCAACGGCGGGTTAAAAACAGAGTGAGGGTGTTGAATGGAATTTTAATCCAATCAAATTCATGGATTATTTGGACCCAAATCCAATTGACCACCTTGAGGTCAACCAGAATATATAAAACTTGTCAAACCTAGACGGAAATAAAATAACCAAGAAACAATGAGCACCTACCTTTCGGTCCTGGGTTTCACACAAAAAAGTGCAATCCCTTTGCATTCAACTCAGCCTTATCGATTAATCAATTAGACTATACACGCTTTCTGTTTGCTGGCTCAAGTAGTAAAGTAATACTTGACACTGACAGCCTCATCTTCCAACAAAGAATTGAATCCCCTTCAAAGCCAACCTGCAAAGTCAAACACCGCCCAAGTTATATAGCACCAAAGCTCGCTTGTCCAATGCAACCATCAGAATTCCAGAGCAGAGAGAGAGATGGAGTCTGAAGCAACTCAACATTTCAGCCACCCCCATCCCTTGAATCCCTATGATGAAGCACAAGAAAGCGATGGGATCCGGTGCTCGGGCTGTGAGCTAGTCACCTTGGGTTCTTTGTTTGGGTGCGAATCCTGCAACTACTATCTTCATGAAAAATGTCTGAATGTGGGGCGTTGGATGGAGCACCCAGCACACCCCAACCACCCACTCACCCTTCTCCCAGTGCCAACATACCCATCTGGCTCGTTCCTGTGTAATGCCTGCAGAGAGGATGGTAGCTCCTTCAGCTTAAGCTGCGCCCATTGTGAGTTCGATCTCCACGTCCAGTGCGCCTCTTTGCCTCAGACTGTTGTCCATGAAGCCCACCCACATCCTCTATCTCTCACTTTCAGTTACTCAAACCCCAAACTCTCTCACGCCGAGTCGATTGCTTTCAGCTGTGACGTTTGTGGTGAAGACGTGGACCTCCAAGGCTGGTTGTACCTCTGTGTTGGTTGCGATTTCGGAGACCACTTGAGCTGTGCAACCTCCGAGGCACGACCACCGCCACCACCACCACCGGCGAATGAACCAACGAGCGCGGTGGAAGAGATGCATAGATTGACGAAAGAGATGCAGGAATTTCAGCTTGCAGCTGCAAGGTGTCAACTTCAGATGAATCTAGCCAATGCATTAGCATCGACCATGAGAAGGTTTTAAAGTCTGGATCACTTACCTTCAGCTGGTGTACTGGTTTCCCACGTATGATATGGGATTCAATCTGTCTTTAGCCCTGATCAATCACCCGCTCATTGCCTACGAGAATAAAGATCGAGCCCATGAATTGTTCTGTTCATGGTGATGGGCTTCTTATTAAGTCATTGGATATGCAGTTAGTCGTTTGGGTACCATTACTGGTTGTAATAAGCTCTTTGTTTTTCCCATTTCCTCTTTGTTGGTTGCCTTTTGGAGACTCATCTCATAGCAATGCAAAAAGAATAAGATTAACTCTTGAGCAGCAAAGGTTGTGTTTGGGATTTGGGATTAATTAGCTGAACGCAATGGCTGTTCAGCTGGCTGTGGAACCATAACCAACGGTAGTGTATATTTATGGCCCCACTGTAAAAGGTGGGAGATTTATTGTCATGTTAGATGTTAGAATTACTTTAGCTATAATGATTAGACTTCACCCCTAAACAAGAAATGCCAATTTGATGTTTATAAACAGGCTCTCTCACAATACCCGTTTCAACGATTAATAGCCTCAAATAACAACAATTGTATTCCAATTTATATTAATCAATCTAAAACGTTTCAGGTAAAAAAGCAAGGATATCAAGATAGTTTAAGGCTATGTTTGGTTTGAAAAAAACAAAGATAAGAAAAGATAAAAATAAAATAAAAAAAAAAAAACATTTACAAGATTTGTAAAATTTTCCCTACCTTTTCTTTCTTTTTCCTACTTTTTCCTTCAAACCAAACATAGCCTAAAAGTATCTTGTTTACATCAGCCCGCTTGGCATCTGAGAACTGACTCAAGATCATATCATTGTTGGGCCTAGCCAAGCAAGGAGTAGCCTAATGTAACCCCAAACAGAAAGTCAAGTCAAACATCTTTCGAAAGTCAATTAGGCGAAAGGTCAAAATCGTGACATATAAGTATAAACTGTGCAGCTATTAATGAATAGAAGTGGAATTACACCATTTGAGAAGAACCTATAAATCAGGAGAGAGAAAGAGAGCGCTTCAAGTATAAATTAATGAATAACTAGCGGGCACCCATGCGACGCACGGGATTCGTTAAGGAAAGCTAAACAGTAAAACACGTAAGAGTATACAATTATTTTATATTTCTAACTTTTTAAATAATGATTAATTATTTATATTTTATAATACTTTTAATAATTTTTTACAATACAAAAATAACAATAATTTATTTCAGCTAAGCTTGTTCATCGAACTGATGAAACCAACCAATTCGACCCGAATTGTTCAGTTTCTAACATTTCTAGTTGAAATTGGGATCAGTTTCGTTGTGGCTAAATTGACCAAAATCGAATAACCCAATCACAAATACATATTAATATTTTTATATTTTAAATATAATTTTTAATACAGGAAAGTGGGGAAATTCCTATATTTCTTAGTCTCAAATATTTTATATTATAAATTTATTTTTTAATAATGTTAATGTAATTTTTAAAATTTAAAATTAAGTTTTCAATGTAATCTTTTAAACCAATTGAGCAAACCGAAAATCAACCCAAACCAATACAACCCGATTTAGTTGATTTTCAATAATGATCAGTAGATTTCAAGTAACCAACTCCCCAACCTCACTATGTCGATTTGGTTGGTCAAATAAGCTACAACCAAACTAAACCAGGCCATGATCAGCACTCCTAATTTCATCTAAATTAATATTTTAATCTATAATAAGTAAAAGTATTTTTACTCTCCAATAATTATTAAATATTTATAGCAAAAATGCACAATAACTGAAAATATATTTATAAAGAAAGTAAAATAAATAACTAATAAAAATAAAATAATTACAAAAGTAATAAAAAATATATTAAGTTGGTCAATAAATATTGTAATCTCAAAAATACAATAAATACAATAAGTATAATAAATTAAATTTCAAAAGTTAAATAATTGTAGTTCAGTATCCAATAATTATTAAAAAAATTCTGTTAAATAAAAAAAAATATAGGTTTATACATAATTATTGAAAATATATTTATAGAAAAAACTATAAACAATTGCTGAGAATACAATAAATATTAGTTTTAGTATATTAAATTTAAAATAAATATAGATTAATATTTTAAAACCATTATTAATGAATTTTTTTTTTGAAAGTTATTTTTCTAGAATTATTAATTGATATAAGTGAAATTGGTTATTTAACATAGTATTTAGTTATTTTAATAATATCCTTATTTAAAATTTTATAATTTTAACTATTAATCGAATTTAATAATCTATAAACTATAATTTATTCTATTATTACATAATTTCCTTATTAATTTTGTAAAAATTTTAAATTAATATTAATTTCAATATTATGTTATGATTTATTTTTTTTTATTTTTTAATTTATTGCATAATTTCGTTATTTTAACTATTTAAAATATAGTTATGTTAAATATTTCATTCTTTAAAATATTTAGTTATTTAAATATTATATAAAATATTTAAAACTACTCATTATTTGAATTTAAGATATTTAGTTATTGAATTATTTAAATAATATTTTATTGTTTTAATGTTAAATTTTTATTATTTGAATAACATTTATTTTGAATAATCTGAAAAATCATAATTTATATTGTCAGTACATAATTTCGTGATGAATTTTGTAAAAATATAAAACTATTAATAATATGAATGTTATTAAATCTATTATAATTATATTTTGTGTTTTTAATAAATATTTTACATTTATTACCTCCCTGCCTCCACCGGTACCACCTTCTACTTCGCCTGTACAACCAGTTTCGGTAGTTATTACCTCTCCTCCTTGCTGGGTAATGGTGCCATAGGAGAGGAACAGCTTATCCTCCTCCCAACAGATGTTACACTGTCTCACCAACTCCCAACTCCTCCCTCCTCAAGCCTGATCCAACTCTATCAGCTTGAAGACTTATTTTTATTTTTCTTAATTGATCTCTCATCTATCACCTCTTTCTTTACCGAGATAGAAACAAAATTCATAAATAATAATTAGATTAGACTTGTAGATCAAAAATTTGGCACAATAGAAAATACCTTGGAAGTATCAAATTGTTTCTGCAACTACTACCTTCATCAAAAATGTCTGAATGTGGAGCGTTCGATGGAGCACCCAGCACATCCCAAACACCCACTCACCCTCCTCCCAATGCCAACATACCCACCTGGCGCATTCCTGTGTAGTGCCTGCAGAGAGGATGGTAGTTCCTTCAGCTTAAGCTGTGCCCATTGTGAGTTCGATCTCCACGTCCAGTGCGCCTCTTTGCCTCAGACTGCTGTCCATGAAGCCCACCCACTGACCCACACCCTCTATCTCTCACTTTCAATCACTCAGACCCAAAGGCTGGTTGTACCTTTGTGTTGATTGCGATTTTGGAGCCCACCTGAGTTGTGCAACCTCTGAGGCACAACCACCACCACCACCACCGAATGAACCAAGAAGCACGGTGGAAGAGTTGCAGATGACGATGAAAGAGATGCTGGAATTACAGCTTGAGGCTACTATATATCAATGTCAGATCAGCAGTGCCGGAATTTTAGCAGCCAGTTCACCGAATGATCTGGGTCTCTCACCCTCAGCTGGTGTACTGGTTTCCCACATATTTATGGGATTGAATCTGTCTTCAGCCTTGATCAATTCCCACATATTTATGGCAATCCAGCTGGTGTACTTGTTCACAGTTAAACTACCATTAATTACTGGTTGAAAGTCCAAGGCTGGTTCTACTTTTTGTGTTGATTGCGATTTTGGAGCCCACTTGAGTTGTGCAACCCCTGAGGCACGACCACCACCATCACCACCGTATCAACCAACAAGCGGGGTTGAAGAGCTGCAGAACATGGCCAAAAATATGCAGGAACTTCAGCTTGCTGCATCTATTTATCAATGTCAGATCAGCAGTGTCGGATTTTCAGCAGCCAGTTCGCTCATTGGCTGAAGGACACGACCCCTTAGGTGGTATAGTCTGTGTTGTGTCCCTCACCCTCAACTGGTGTACTTGTTTCCGTTTCCCACATATGGGATTGAATCTGTCTTCAGCCTTGATCAATTACCCACGCTTGATGCTTAGCAAAATATATGTCGATCCCATGAATTGTTCATGGACTTATTAAGTCATTGTTAATAGTTAATCGTTTGGCACTTTGATTACCACTACATGTTGTAATAATCTCTTTGTTTTCCTTGTTTCTTCTTGTTGGTTGACTTTGTGGGAGGCTCCAATAATAAGATTTCAATTACTTTGAGTTTCTTCAATTATGGCAATGGAAAATGATAACACTGATGGCCAGTGGATCCTTTGCATTTTCAGCAAAATCAGGAGCCACTATTGAATTGGGTTTCATGGCCTCTACTCCAAGCATTGGTTAGAAACTGGAATCCGATCAGGGATTATCTGATCTGGATCCATTCTGCAGCCTCTACCTGGTATAATCAGCTACTAGTTAATCAGGCGCAAATCCTGTCAGAAATTCAACTTTATAAGAACTTTATAACGATCTAACTCATTCTTGTTGTACACTTCTTTATATATAGCATGTGTTTTCTTACTATAATTGCAACTCTCATTGATCTCTCTGCCCATAGTTTTGGGACATTTACGGATGCTTCTTAGCTGATCCTATTGATCATGATCGAACCAAAAACATTAAAGTTGATGCGAACTTCATTTCTTGCTGTTGCTGGGTTTTGTTCAAACTGCTGGATATGTAACAACTATCTTCACTGAAGAACAAGTTGCTAACATCAGCTATAAGTTATTCACTACTAAGTTCAGTCTTTCTCAGCAGCGACAATCTCAATTTCCAGATAGTAGACCTCTAGGAAGATTGTGTTGAAAGACTATAGGAGGTGTTGAAACAATTGAAATTTTTGTTTAAGAGATATAGGTCAGTTGGGTTCTGAAAATGCCTATTAGCCTAAATTCTAAGAGATTTATATGGCCAATTATTGACTCTCTTTTGGTAGAAAATACTAATTGTTGTCTTTATTAGCCATGGAAATAGGAAAAAAGTGCTCATCACCATTCACTTACTATATTCCTATTCTTGTCAAGCAAGGTAAGGGGAGGTGAGAATAAATTATCAAGAGAAGTGTGCTCCACTAATGAAAAAAAAGGAACATTCTCAAAGAAGGTCACAGCAAGAACAAAAGAAAGACGAAGAAAAGTGTTGTACCATTTATACCCTTTTTGGGTCCAAGAATACCCCAAAAATAAACATCGAAGAGTACGAGAGTCCAACTCATCTGTTGAGAATGCTTAGACAGGGGTATTTTAGCATTTTTCCTCTTCTCTTGTACTCTCTGTATTTGGACGCCCAAGTAGGAGCTTCCTTGTAATTTTCTCTTTTCAAAATATAAAGAACTTTTGAAGGTGTGAACAGTAACCAACACACACCTCTCGATACATCTCTCTTCTTCTTCTTCTTCTTCTTCTTCTTCTAAACCCTAGATTTGTAACTCTTGTTTAGCAACTTGGTATCAGAGCAGGTAAAGGCACTTGGGAATACCTCTCCTTCATCCTCTTCCATGAGGTGAATTGCTGATGTTAGACTGCCACCAGATGACATCAGTAGTCTGTACAGGTGTTGGTAGCAGTCAATGAATCTTACATGGTTTGATTCGCCCTGATTTTAGAGGATTTTTGGTATGACTCTTGTCCCTGTTCAAAGCTTCTATGATTTTTAGTTTTAGTGGTTTTTTCAAGGAGAAAATTGTAGAAATTCCAAATTTGATGTCAAACCTTGTATATCATGTTTAATGACCTTCTACTATAAAACCTAGATCATTTAGGTTGCTTTACACTTCGGGAATGATGGGAAGTGGCCCTGTAATTTTCTAAGCCCTATATAATTTTTGGGAGGCCTCCTTTTTGCCTCTTAACCATGTGGTGACCTTGGTTCTTGGGTTTTTAGCTTTAGTTAAGTATTGGGGATCTATTTGGTTGGCGAGAAAGTGTCTTGGTAGAATATAGAATCATCTAAGGATGTTCAGATGGTTTCTAGTGTGCTCCCGGGAAGTGCAGATATTTCCAGTGGGATGATAACTACTGTTTAACTTGATGGAGCTAATTTTTTGGAGTGGTCTCAATCTGCTAAATTTACCATTACTAGGAAAGGTAAATTGGGATTCATCACAAGAAAGGAGATGAAGCCAAATCTTTAAGACCCAAAATTTGCAAAGTGGGAACAGGATAACTCCCTTGTTATGTCATGAATGATTTGCTCAATGTAACCTCATATTGCCCGAAACTACATTTTCTTCCAACGGTCAAAGATATTTGGGATAGAGTTGTTGCCACTTATTCCCAAGTTAACAATACTACTAGAGTGTACTAGCTTCAGAGAGAAGTTTGCAATATGCACCAGGGAAGAGATCTGTTGTTATGTATTTCTCTTCTCTACAATCTATCTAGAAAAAAATAGATCACTTCAAAACTCTCATATGGAAGGACCCTGAAGATGGTGAACAATACCGGAAGTACATAGAGGAGAATAGAGCCTTTGATTTCTTGGCTGGCTTAAATCCAGAGTTTGATTTTATCAGGCAACATATTCTTAGTATCGTCATTATCACTCTTGCTTCCGCTTACTTCTCTTGTACAAGGGGAAGAAAGTCGAAGGACTGCCATGATGCAACCTCCTATGATTGATCACTCTACCTTTATGTCATCTCGACCTAGGCAAAATACTAGCAAACACCCTATTACTGAGAAGGATGAGGATGTTATTTGTGATTATTGCAAGAAGCTAAGACATACTAAGGAAAGGTGTTGGAGCTCAATGCTCATTTAAAACCGAAGAAGTACAAAACCGGGAAGAAGAGCAACGCTCACTTGGCTACGACCGGTGATGATGCTCAACCTTTTAGTATGCTTGATTCCTCTAATGTAATGGACAAACTCAAGAATATACTGTTGTAGCTAGAAAAGGGTGGCACATCCTCCTCATCCGGTTTTGGACCTAGTAATCCATCTAGTTCATATGCCAAGGAAGGTACTACACTTGCTTGTTCCACATCTTTTAGCCCATGGATTGTAGACTTTGGGGCGAATGCCCATATGACTGGTATGCCTTCACATTTTACCTTATATAAGTTAACTCTAGGGAAGTGCAAGATTACTGTTGTTGATGGATCTCAGACCCCTATTTCGGGTCAGGGTGAAGTTAAACTCACTCGTAACCTTTCTCTTGGATTTGTTCTTCATTTGCCTTAGTTACATAAAAATTTGTTGTCTGTTAGTTCTCTCACAAAATCTCATAATTGCTCAATGACTTTTTTCCTACCCATTATGTTTTTCAAAACTTGAACACGGGGGAGATGATTAGAAGTGGGCATGAAGTTGATGGAGTCTACCTCTTTAATGGACCTTCAAAGCATGGACTGTCAAGCTAGACTGAGTTTTGTTCAAATGAGAAAATGAGCCTTTTGAAATTACGGCATTGTTGCCTTGGTTATACGTCTTTCAATTCTGTAAAACTTGTTTCCAAACTTGTTTGACTCTGTGTCAAAGTTAAATCTTGAATATGAAGTTTGTCATCTATCCAAACAATGTAGAACCACATATTTTGCAAGTAGTAAAAGAAGTAATGTTGCTTTCCATTTGATTCATACTGATGTTTGGGACCCATATGCTATCCTCCGCATGGGTGGGTAGGTATAAATACTTCATCATCTTCATTGATGACTACAGTCAGTATACATAACTCTACTTGATGAAAAGTCGAGATGAAGTTCTTATGATTGTTCAAAACTTCAAGGAATACTTTGAACATCATTTGCATAGATTTCTTGAAGATCGGGACATTATTCACCAAAGTTCATCAAGTCATACTCCACAACAAAGTGGGGTGGTTGAAAGGAAGAACAGGCATGTGGTTGAAGTTGCTCGAGGTTTACTGTTTCAAACTCATGTTTCCACTCATTTCTAGGGTGATGCTATTGAGACAGCCGTGTATCTCATTAATAGACTTCCGTCAAGGGTCATTAACCTTCATTCTCCTCATCAACTTCTTTTCCCTGATTCACTGGTTAAAAACCTTGGAATTGTTTGTAGTATTCTCAGTTGATGATACCAGAAAGTGGAGGGAGATTGCAGAGTTAGGCTCAATCAAGAAGTCCTCAAATTCCTACTGGACACCTTCACCTCATGGGTTCACCAAATTGAATTTTAATGGTAGTAGCATGGATAATCCAGGGCCCTTCGGAATGGGGGGAGTGATAAGAGATGAAAAAGGGAACCTATTAGCTATGTATTCTGGCCCAATTGGGGAGGGAGATTCCTTGAGGGCTGAGATCCTAGGAGCTCTTGAAGGGATACAAAGGGCCAAGGAAATGAACTTTAAAAAGTTGATCATAGAAGGTGATTCTGAAATTGTAGTGAATTGGCTAAAAGAGGGCAATTCTATGCTCTAGAAATATAGCAATGAAAAGAAGAAGTTCAAGTGGCTCACCAAGGATATTCAAATTTGTTGTACATGAATAGTGAGAAGTGCTAATGCACTGGCAGATGGTCTAGCTGGGCAAGGGGTGAACAGAAACTCTATGTTTTGGGTTGTTTTGTAATTGCTCCATGGGTTGGGGTTTATAAGGTATTTGGGAGTTAAGATTCTTTAGCTCCTTACCTTGCAATTCTGGTTTTCCAAATCATTAATAAAATCCATTGTTATTGATCAAAAAAAAAAAAAAAAACTTCTTTTCCCTAATGAACCTCCTTTTAAACTACCCCTCAAGATCTTTGATTGTGTTTTTTTTTAAATGATACGAGTCCTTCCTAGTGTAAGTTTGATCCTAAATCGGTTAAATGTGTTTTCCTTGATTACTCTCCAGTCCAGAAAGGCTATGGATGCTTTGATGCTTTCTCTGGCAAGAGGTATGTTGTCCTTCTCTTCAAGGAGAGAATGCAAGTGAAGATCGAACTCCCTTCTGCCTTCTTGTTCTTACCTCTGTTCCACCTCCTCCCTCTCTTCCCAGTAACGGTGGTATTCCTTCCCCTCCTCCTCCTCTTCCTCCTCCTCCTCCTCCTCCTGTGTATCAGCCTCGATCCTAGCAGCAGTTTTTTATCAAGCACAGTAAGCGGGTGGCTCCTGAAACAAAATACCCATCACAATCTGATCCCCCAAACTCAAGTAATCTTGAACCTCTTGACACTCCTATTATTGATTCGGACCTTGATCTTCATATTGCCATTCGAAAAGTGAAGCGGACATGTAGCAAGTATCATATTACTAACTATGTGTCTTATGATAATCTTTCACCTTCCTATTGTGCCTATATTTTTGCCATCTCTTCTATTTCCATCCCTTACAGTGTTATAAAGGCAATGTAATCCCCTCACTAGAAGGAAGCCATGAACCAAGAAATGGAGGCCCTAATAAAGAACTAGACTTGGGAGATTATTCTTAGCCCTAAAGATAAGATTCCTATTAGGTGTAAGTGGGTTTATACTGTTAAGCACAAGGCAAATGGCTCAATTGAGAGGTACAAAGCTCAGCTTGTAGCCAAAGGATAATTCAAATTTATGGCATTGATTATCTAGAAACCTTTGCTCCAATTGCTAAAATGAACTCTATTCGTGTGATCATGTCTCTTGCTAGCCTTTACATCAAATAGATGTAAAGAATGCCTTCCTTAATGGGAACTTACAAGAGGAAGTATATATGGACTTACCACCTGGGGTAAACTTTCCTAATAGTGATGGAAAAGTCTACCGCTTGAAGAAGTCCTTATATAGGCTCAAATAGTCCCCGAGAGCCTAGTTTGACAAGTTCAAAAATACTATCCTAAATATTGGTTTTTCTCAACCTCAGGCTAACCACACCTTATTCATTAGAAGAGTTGATGGTAGAGTAACAATGTTGATAGTATATGTTGATGACATTGTTATGACAAGTGAAGTTAAAGTCCTTCCGTGCTTCCGAATTTGAGATTAAGGAACTTGGTGATCTTCGATACTTTCTTGGCATTGAAATTGCAAGATCCTAAAAGGGAATTTTCTTGTCACAAAGGAAGTATGTACTTGATTTTCTTTATGAAATTGGGAAATTATGGTGTAAGCTTGTAGAAATTCCAATTGACCCCAACCATAAGTTGAGTTCCACTAAAGGAGAAGTTCTTCCAAACAAGGGGATATATCAAATATTGGTGGACTACTTTCTATATCTCTACTTGACTAGACCTGACATATCCTATACTATTGGAGTGGTTAGCCAATATATGCATGAACCCAAGACATTTCATATGCAAGTGGTTAATAGAATTTTAGCTTATTTTAAAGGATATCTTGGCAAAGGGGTGTTGTATTCTGATCATGACCATCTAAAGATTGAGGCTTACACAGATGCTGATTAGGCAGGGTCGATTGATGATAGAAGATCTACATCTAGTTATTGTGCCTTAGAGATAATGTGATTTCATTGAGAAGTAAGGAACAATTTGTTTTTGCTCATTTAGTGCTGAGGCAGAGTACATGGCAATGGCTCATGGAATGTCTAAACTATTCTGGTTGAAGACCTTATGGACTGAGATGGGCATCCAAGTAGATGTCCCAATGAGACTATATTGTGACAACTAAGCAGCCATAAATATTGCCCACAATCCTGTCCAACATGATTGTACAAAGCATATTGAAGTGAATAAACACTTTATTAGAGAAAAAAATGCTAGCGGAGATATTTGCCTTCCTTTTGTAAGGTCAAAAGACCAACAAGCTGATTGTCTCACTAAAGGTGTTCAATATCCAAAATTTGCTAAGAACCTTACCAAGTTGGGCATGATTGACATATATGCTCAACTTGAGGGAGAGTGTTGAGAATGCTTAGATAAGGGTATTTTAGCCTTTTTCCTCTTTTCTTGTATTCTCTCTATATTTGGGTGCCTGAGTAGGAGCTTCTTTGTAATTTTCTCTTTTTAAAATATAAAGAACTTTTGAGGGTGTAAACAGTAACCAGCACACACCTCTCGACACATCTCTTCTTCTTCTTCTTATTCTTCTTCTTCTAAACTCTAGATTTGTAATTCTTGTTTAAACTTTATCTAAACCCAAACCTAGGAAGTGAACAAAACCAACACAGCCAAAGACATGCAGAGGCAAAGGGAAAGGAGACTAAGAAGGAAATACAATAGAGAAAGGGGAGGAACCATGTAACACTAATAAAGGCATACGATTAATGAGAAAACAAGAGGTAAGGTCAGCATCACTCTAATATACTTTTGGAACTAACATTGAATCAAAAGTGGTCGAGCAATATCAAGTAAATGTATATTCTTTTGCTCAACCACTCCATTTTGTTGTGGAGTAGAGGAGCAAAATGATTGACGTATAATGCCATGAGATTCAAAGAATATATGAAACGAGTGCTAAAAATATTCTTTTGCATTGTTAGGACGAAATTATTTAATGGAGATACCATATTGATTCTTGGTTTCAATATAAAAAGAGAGAAAGATATCAAAACATTTTTGTATGAGATTTCATTAAATAAATTGAAGTCATTCTTGAAAATTGTCAAGGAAACAAAATACTTAAAACCATTATAAGACTCAACTGGGCAAGACCCCAAACATCTGAATGAACAAGTTTCAAAAAGACCTAAGGCTCTAGTAAATTCCCTTGGAACAAAAGAAACATGATGATGTTTGTCAAGCTAATAGACTTCACACAGTAATTCTCGAACAGATATGACATCTGAAACAAGACTCTTGAGAGCAAGAAGAGAAGGATGACCCAACTGATAGTGCCACTGCAATGGTGTAATGGAAGAATGAAGAGCTTTCTACGATTCACCACCATCCTAGATAGTACAATCCTCCAACTTCTTACCTGCCACCAATTGTCTTCCCCGTCTTAAGATCCTGAAAAATACAATAAGATGGAAAAAATGTGATGGAGCAATTCAAAGATTTTGTCCACTTACTAATGGACATAAGACTAAAAGGAAATTTAGGAACATAGAGCACCGAAGGGGGATGAAGGGAGGGGATAAGGATGCAAATAGGTCTGAAGACCCAATCATGTAATCTAAGGCCCCATAATTCATAATCCATGGTTTAAAAGAGGAAACAAGGCATATTGTACTGGTTTTGCAACAATTGCAGTATTACCAAGGGAAGAGGAAGACAGATGATGTTTTCCATACTCTTCAAGTGTGATAAAGACCATTTCCTTCTCCTTCCCAGTGCCTAAAGAAGTAGTCATCACTTGTAACATCACTATCTCCTTCTACAGCAACATGATTTGCCTAAGTAGGTGGCAGGCCATGCAAATCATAACAAAAGTTCATGTTATGCCCTTTCTGTCCATAATAATTGCACTCTTTGACAATGACCACTAACACCAAAACCATGACCTCTAATATTCCCATCTCTACCACTACCATGACTTCCTCTCACTCCACGATTACCCCCTCTGGGATAGCTATTTCTACCACATAAGCCACCTCTACTACCTTTGGCTGCGGCTAGGACCAACTTCTCTAATACTGGAGAGCTATCTGTATGTGGGCTAATAACCCTTCTTACTCTGGAGAAAACTTTTGATAATGTGAGTATATCACTACTACCTAAAATTTGGGCACACATTGGTTCAAATTCAGACCTCAACCCATAAAGAAATCTTGCCACATCCAACTGATGTTTCTGTTGTTGTTGCACTTTGAGATCAATTGAAAGGTGCTGGTATGAATCCAACTCATTATGCAAACTCTTTAAACTAGCATAGTACTCCTCTACACTCCTATCACCTTGTTGTAGCTAAAAATATTCCTGGTATAATTGATAGATTCTAGTTACATTATCGTGTCCAAAATACAATTGTTTGATATGTTCCCAGATTTATTTCACAATATCAAAAAACATCAAGTTCACACTAATATGAGGTTCCATACTGTTCCAAAGGCATGTCATGATCTGCACATTCTCTTTGATCCAATCATTATATACCCTACAACCCCTGGTTCTGGTTTATTTTCTTTAATATACTTTAGTTTTCCCCTGGCTATCAAATTTACCTCAACAGATTTTGCCCATGGTACACAATTTGTAGCATTAAGTTTGACCAACATCATCTGGGCAACCATGAAATCAAGTTGTACAATCACACTCGTTTTGATTTCATTGCCAAAAGCTATCATCGATTACAAATAAGTTATTTCTGCAACACACTCCCAAGTTGAACACCTTCCAAAGTCAACAAGAACACTCAACCAACTCAACTATTAATCTGGAAACACCAACAACATAGCCGCAACCCCCTAAAAAAAGATAACACAAGAAACCCTTCTACAAGTCAACCGACCTCACCATTCATAAAAACAAACCCACTAAACACAGACAACGATCATCCGATCTGCACCATTTACAGTCCCTCTTTGAACTACCAAATAGAGAGAGTCTAATACACCATCAAAAAACCAACACATGATGCAACTTGAGGCACGGAAGCCTCCTAACCCTCTAGGCAATCAATCCTTTTTTTGTCCTTCCTCTTCCCTTCACCTTTTATTAGCAAAAATATCCAATTGATGTTGTCTCAGGCATCCTTCAGAGATGTAGTCAAGCAGGTCAATCAACCAAGCTCTAATACCATGTTATTAGACCGATATTTAGTAAAAAAAATAAAGGAACTTGGTATAAACCCAGTAAGCAAAGAAATGGAGAAGAAGAAGAGAAGAAGAGGAATACGAAGAGAATAGGGCTGAACAGTTTCTATCGAGTGAGACTCAACTGCCGCCCCTATATGGTTTATATTCATAATGAAATAAAAATTATAGAACTACCCCTGATAGTGTAACTTAAGAATAGAGACAAAAACAGAACCAAAAAGGAGAGGAAGAAAGACAAATAACCCTATGCAGAACACTACATTTTAACAGCATTACCATATGTATTTCATCCACTAGTTAAGACCATTTGATTATTGAACAAAGAAAGGGCATAAAATAGGAAATTTGATTGTTCAACAAAGGACAGAAGAAATTAAGGTAAACTTCCTTAACCATTTGCTTTTAGTTTCATCTTCTATGATGTCTATCCAAAATCTCTTACATCTATTGTATCATATGAGCTGATTGAGAGTACAAGAAGCTTTGAAATCAGTTAGATGAGCTGCTGCTGCTCCTTCAAAACTAGTAATTAATTCAATCTGCTTGGTATATTTTTCCTCAGGGTTTCTACTGGTACTAAACCATATTTAAAATCCAAGGCTAGAAAGGAAAACCAAAAGAAACTACAACATGATAAAATAGTAAAATACAATGAATATTAAACTGAATGAATGGATCAAGTACTTCCTTTCAAGCCAGGTTGAACCAATTTATTGGCTTGACTCGTGTACCCCCTCACTGTGGTCCCTTGTGGCACTGCATTCCAAAATCAAATGAGAAATTTTACAGTAACTAGTTCATCCTGCATGCGCTACCAAATTTGGCCCAACAACTAGAAGTACTAATTAGTAGTTTAGACATGGAAAATGGTCTAAACTATGTTTGAACCAAACCTTCAGAATCCAGACATCTTATATATAGATGTTCTATTCGCTTAATTTTCCAAACATTGCAACACATAGCACCCAAGAACCAGATTGTAATGTCTAATTATACACCAGGAAATTTTCTACAAGATCATTGATACTTCTTAACCACGAACGCATATAAGCCAATAAAATAACAACAGCAGAAAGGAAAAAATGAATTTTCTCTTCATTTAATTTGCAAGTGTGAGAAGTACAGTGAATCAACACTGGGAAATTTTCTACATGATAATTGATACTTCTTTCTTAACTACAAACACAAATAAACCAATAAAACAACAACAGCAAAAAAGAAAAATTTTGAATTTTCTCTTCATTTCATTTGCAAGCATGAGCAATACAGTGAACCAGCACTACATCATTTTTCCTGTAATCAGAAAGGGTATCAGTATACTACCCATGCAAATGACCATGAAGAATAATCCTCTGCCCCATCCATATGGTTATATCATGATGGAAGCCTTTAATTCATTATTTGTTAACATCAACTGCTGTATTGCCAGAAGTGAAGGAAGAAAGAATTCCTTGGCGGTTGTTGGCTATTGTATATTCTAATACTCTTTTTTCCCCATCTTGTACTTCTTTACGACAAATGGCAGAAGAGACAAATACCTTTTCATGACTGCATATGATGATCTAGAGTGTAGGCATGAATATCATCTGGCCTAGTACCAGGTCTGCAAGCCACCATCAGGGAAAGAATTAAGAAAATAACTCTTAAAATCCTAAATGAACCAATTATTACAGTAATAATATAATGGACACAAATGGAGAAATGCCACAAAGCTAATGGCCTTAAGAAACATTCAGATAGTGAAGTTGCAGCAGTAGTCTTCAACAGTATATTCAAACTTGGTTTTCATTTAAGATTCAGGCTATGAAAGACTTGAATGAACAAGTACCTCTTATTTATGATACCATAATGAAACTTGGGTTTTCCAGTTTTGATGTCTTCAATGTACTGTAGTCAGAGTAGATAAGAAGCATTCATTAGACAAATCTAACTTTTATATTAAGAATTAACCTACAGCTATATATAATAATATCTGGCAGATGTATGTGTCTGTAACAATGGAGAGGAAAACATCAATATATGTAGTCTGAAACACCACATACCATATTCAATGTTACAAGCATTGATGAAAATGCCAAAGAATCAAATGGTATATCATCAAGTGCAAAAAGCTGGCAATCCAGAGACTCAGGGCCTGGTGAAAAGTGGACTTTTTTCATCCTTGCTCTGAAAATTATGTAACTCTGTTCCATCGGTATCATCAATAAATACATAGACACCCAAGTCTGGAAAAGTAAAAGTAACATGAAAAATGAAAATGTTCGCCCTTACTTGGCCAATAAGAGGGATATCCAGTTGAGCAAATGGTGATACTAGTTCCACATCTGCGCCTGTTTCCTCCGAAGTTTCCCTGATTGCCCCTTCTGCTGCAGACTCCCCAATTTCCATATAGCCAGCAGGAAGAGTCCTATATTAGCAGAACATATTACATGTTTGTTAATCTAATGAATCAATTTTGTGTTGCTGATAAAAAAAAAAAAACATATTACATGTTTCAGAATCCATTTTTTATCAAAAACAGATCAAATATAATCATTTGCACAAGTACCTGCCCTTGAAGAAAAAAATAAGCTAAAGAAAATATTTTCTATCTGCAATCCATATACAATACATACCAAAGACCATAAGATGGTGGAATGTTCCGCTTGCAAAGTAGGACTTTGCCGTCATGCTCAACAAGGCAACCCACAATCTACAGGAATCAGTCCAAAGAAACAAATATCAGAATGACATTTTCCACCTCCACAAGGGAGAACTTAACTGTGCAGAATACATTTAGACACATAAACCATGAACCAACTTTAGCAAGAATATAAGCATTTTTCACATTGAAAGGCCCTAAAAGAATTTGGACTAGCATCTCTTTCTTATTGTAGAAGTTGGACATGATCAATGTTTGTTATATTTTCCTTTTTTTTAATTAGCATTTCGATATAATAGACATAATATATGCATGCACAAAAAGCTGTACTGAAATTTTAAGATGGATGCATAGTTAACAATATCAGGAAACCCCATGCATAATGAGAATTAGCCAAGACAAAGTTTTTTTCTAAAAACAAAGTTCTTTTTCTACTGTCAAATGTGACACATCAAAGTAAAAGACATAAAAACTATTCTAAAAGCTTAAAGCATATATTAGGAATTTAACTCCTAAAATTTTGTACAAACTAGGTTAAAATTCTATGACTATAAAATATCCCAGCAGAAGTTGTAAAGAAAGTCCCATTGCAATACCATCTCATTTCCCAGCATGGTCCCAAAAGCCCTGTATTTTACAGTGAAGATATTAATAATGATGCAATGAAATTCTCATTCAAGGGTGTAAGGTCTCACAAATTAAACAGCATCAATCAAGATTAACAAGATCAGAACTTTCAATAAAATAATAAAAAAAAACTCAAACATGACTTTATAGATTAACATTTACACCTAACATTGCATTAAGCCATTAACCAAATTATACAAGGTTTCATTGAAATTGACTGGAATAAGAAGCAGAAATAAAATGCTGGACCCTTATTTTGCCAGATTAACATATTTTAAGAATCAAAAAATTGATTAGATTTTAGTTCAAGTTAGGGATCAGAAACCACTATTTTTAAGTATTGATAAACTCAAGAAAATCTCTGACAACAAGATCAGTCAATGAAAAACCTAATGGCTAAGCTTCAACCCATTTGACAAAGTTAGAAGCATAATTTTACATAGATTAACATGTGTTGTTTGGTCTAGAAAAACTGGGAGAAAATCAGATCCAATTGTCAGAACCTGTGATAACGAGATACCTGTACATGTCTTGCATACCAGTGTCAGATATGATCCTTATTTGATATGATACCAGATACTGCATGGATATTTCTAGAGATACTCTACAGCATTAATACTTCTAAAATATGTAAAGTGGTTTGTTTTAACAAATTATGCTATAAAAAAATTCTGCACATGTTTGAAGTTTAATTAAACCTGGCAAGACACAAGTCCTGAAAAATGAACTTTAATTAGCTTCAAAACTAGATATAAACACATAATATTAGCATATTACATGGGATACCTGTATCAGTGTCCAGGATTTTAGGAAATGGGCAATCATGTTCCTTTTTCCCATATTCATGTCCAAGTTTATATTTGTATTTGGGAATAAGAGGTTAGACAGATTCTAGACCAAGTGTGTTGGGTCCCATTATCTCCCTTCTCAAGGTGCTTTTGTTGACAGCAGACAGATTCTAGATGGAGCCCTAGTGGGTGAATGAGTGCATAGACTCAAGGCTCAAAGCTGAAGATCTGGGAGTAATATGCAAATAAAATATTGAAAAGGTGTATGACCATGTACAGTGGGGCTTTGTTGATTACCTTCTTAGAACTTAGAAGGATGGGTTTTGGGCTGAAATGGAGAAAATGGATGGCCTGTTGTCTTGCTGCAGCTAAAATATCAATCATGATTAATGGCAGGCCAAGAGGTTTCTTTGCAGTAAAGAGGGGTCTACACCTAGGTGACCCTTTATCCCCCTTCCTACTTATTATTGTTTTGGAGGCATTGAGTAGAATGATTGATAAATCTGCATCAGATGGCTACTTAGATGGTATTAAAGTTTCATCTGACAGTGATCCAATCGCATTGCTCCGGTTCATAGATGATTCACTGATTTTCTCTAGACGCTATAGCCAAGACTTGCTGCTCTTCCAGTGCCTTCTTATGTGCTTTGAGGATACTTCAGGTTTAAAGATAAATTTGCAGAAAAGTGCTATCTTTCCAGTTGGGGAGCTCCCAAATATTGATGATCTTGCTACTGTCTGGGGATGCAGGGTAGGATCCCTTCAGAATTTGTGGGCTTGCCACTGGGTCATAATTGTAAGTCAAAGGAAATCTGGGACCTGGTGATTGATAAAATAAAGACCAAATTAGCCAGCTGGAAGAAATTACTTGTCCAAGGCCAAGTAAAATTACTCTAATACAGAGTGTTCTCTCTAACCTTCCTACCTATTTTATGTCCCTGTTTAGAGCTCCAGCCTCAATTTTGAGTACCATAGAAAAGCTGAGAAGGGATTTCTTGTGGGATGGTAAAGCAGAGGAAAAGAAGCTGCATCTAGTGGCATGGCAGAGGTATGTAAGCCAAACATCAAGGAGGAGTAGTTGGTAGCTAACCACTAAAACAGATTAACATTGCTCTCCCATCCAAGCGGCTGTGGTGGTTTGGAACTAAGAAAATGAGCTTTGGAGAAAAGTTGTAAAGTGGAAATATGGGAGGCTGAGCTGGGGTGGGAGTCAGGCCCTGTCAATGAAGCCTATGGAACTAGTTTGTGGAAGGAAATCATGAATAACAGAAATATCTTTTTCAAGTATGTTATCTATAAACCAGGAAAAGGTGAGATCATTTTCTTTTGGAAAGATTGGGGATTTCAAAATGGTCCTCTCAGGTCTCAATTGTACCTTCCCCAACATCTTTGCTCTGGCACAGGATAAAGTCGCCCATATCTGTGACTATTATAAAGGGAATGCAAATCAGATTGTTCAGTGTCCTAGGTTGAGAAGAAATGTTAATGACTGAGAGGCCCTACTAGGCTACTAGCTATGATGCAGATCATCGAAAAGGTGAAACCTAAGCATATGCATCTACATGGAGGCCCTACTGGATATGATGCAGATCATCAAACCAACCATAGATGTGTTGAGAAGAAAAAAAAAAGTGCATCATTAACTGGTGCTACCTGTGTGGACAGGCTGAAGAAAACACACAGTATCTATTAGTAACTTGCAGTGTTTCCTGTTCTGTTTAGTCTCATGCTTTGCAGCTTTTTGGTGTATATTGGGCTGTAGCTCCTGATATTGAATCATTAATCTCTTCTTGGAGATCCCAAGCTTTCAGCAAGAGGGGTAAAGCATTGTGGAATATGATTCCTCTAGTGATCAGTTAGTGTATTTGGAGGGAGAGGAAAGACAGAACCTTTGCAAATCAGTCTCTTCCCACTGAGAAATTGTGTGCCAAGACTGAGAGTTCTACTCAAATGGGTATCTATACATGTTTTATTCAGGAGCTTGAAGTTTATCCAGTTTCAGTTCTTTGGGAAGAATCTTGTGGGATGACAACTTTTCTGTGTAATGGCCTCACTAGAGTATTGAAAATATCATAGCTGTACTAGGCTGTTGAGGAAACCTATCCCTCTACATCCATTTGCCAAATTACCTTTTCTGGTAATTTTCGCCATTATAGGTTATAATCACTCAAATGATATGGAGGAAATGGTAAAATAGATGGTGGAAATATTGTTGTATATCTAGTAGAACCATCACATCCACTTGTTTAAACCACATTATGGAGCTCTATCCAATGAAACTGGAAGCTGAATGAGTTTGCAATTGTTCTTAGGATTGGATTGACCCATCCAGGGCTACGTGAATACAAAATTTATATTATTTACTTTTGTAAATGATATTTTGGTCAAACGAATTATCTCAAAAATAAAATGGAACTTAGAAGATAGAAGCAGATATGATTCCTTTAATATTAACCTTATACCTAGATCAAAGACTCAAAAGTTGAGTACCATTTTTGGGTTCTGATAGGCAACTTTCCCACAAAGCTGGCAAACATCTCTCATTCTCTCATCTCCATCAGGAATAGCTTGCTTAGTTGGGCCACCACACCACTGACAGAAATTGATATGGGCCTGTGAACACATTCAAATGATTAGAACCCATGCAAAAGTTTGGAAAAGAAAGAATAATCACGAACCACTCTTTAGATGAAATGTGGTTGTACTAAATAGTAAATATGCATTTTTTTCATATTTAAGCATATATAATTAAACACAAAGGCATATATTATAGTTAGAAAAGGATTAATGAATTTCAAAGCTGTATGCATCTTCTAATGACTCACAGTACATACAAATTCTACTTGCCACTTTCATACTTGTTGGTAATGACTTCTACAGCTCCAATTGTCACCTTCATACCTGTTATTGATGGCTTCCACAGTAATTACAAGAAATTCAAAATTCAACTATACTAGGTATATCTGAAAATGTATCAAAAGAAGAACATGAGAACATTTAATTCAACTCAACGCAGCCTTAGTACAACTATTTGGGGTCAGGTCCACACATCCCACTCTGCCATTGTGTTTTATCAACAGCCATGTTTTCTATCAAATTGTAAGTTTATAGATCATTTATTACCACTTCAACCCACATTTCTTTTGGTATTCCCCATACTTTCTTAGGACCTTCTACTTACACAAAATCACTCTCCACCAATGCAGTCATTGACTACCTATGCACATGACAAAACCATCTCAGTTGACTTTCCTTCATCTTATCACCAATTAGGGCTATTCCTAAGTCCTCTTGAATGAACTTATTTATACTTATATCCTTTTTAGTCTTGCCCAATTTCCATCTTAGTATCCTCATCTTTTTATATTTTGCTTTTATTGTTTTTGTTTTTTTTTTTTTTTGGGGGGGGGGGGGGGGGGGGGTGGGAATATAAATTCCAGAAATACAGAAATTTTCTTTCAAACAAGAATAAAAGAAGAACAATTCTGATTTCTACTGTATTCTTTCAAAGTATTACTAAGTAAAAAAGGAAAAGTTAAAGCATCCAATTCTTAATAAGCATCAAACTCCAATAGCCCTCATTAAAATAATAACATAACTAAAACTTACAAAAGGAAAGAAAAAACAGAGACAATATAACAAGAAACAACTCAAAACCAATTTGCATTTCCAACAGATTCTTGCCGATCACCGCTCAAAGAGGGAAAATAACTATTATTTTATAGGCAAAAAAACCCTATTTGCACCTTTTATCACCAACGCAAGTACACGATTCAACTTCACACATGCCTTCCAAGAAATACATTAGGAAGTAAATAAACAAAACAGAAAAACTCAAATAAACATTTGTTTTCACTCCAATTATTCGAAAACCTTAGACATTTTGAACCCGTCTCTGTAAATTAAACTGCGATCACCCAACTTAGCAAAGAAACACAATAGCATAACGAATATAAACTCAATCCCATTTTATATAAAGAGAAAAGATACCAAAAAAGCTTACTAATGACTGAAATGCAGTTGCTGGAGAAGGAGATGAACTACAGTCCGAGTTCGATTCAGAACGAGTTGCAGAGGTTCGAAATGCTCCGAAACAACCGCCTCGGACCGTAGAACCATCGGACAAGAGCAAAGAAACCGCTACTCTTCCCGACGTTAACGTCGACGCCGATTTAGTAGAGATGGACATGAGCGACAGTTTCCCACCGCGCCCATGCGGCTTCCATCTATGCAGCGTAGACGAAACGACTCCAGAAGAGTAACCAAGAAACTGGATAGCTCTCAGCATGATCTGCTCTTCAAATCCAAGATCCCACAAACTGAAAACAACAACAACAACGCAGAGGACACGAGCTTCTAAAGCTCAGAGCTAGAAAATTGATTTCTACGGAAGATTTGAAGATCGAGCCTGTTGAATTCGATCAACACCTGACTTCACTCGATTAAGTTTTGTCTCAAGTGGTTTCCAGTGTAACGGTATCTAAAGTAGATATATGTAGGAAACTCTTTGTCTCCGTGCGATCTTACTGATAATGTTGATGTGTGGTTACATTTCTCTGGCGGACTTGTCGATGAATGGTCCAGATCGATAGTTCTTCTCACAAGCTAGTATGTAGAACACTGTAAGAGGAAATCATAGGTAACCGTCGTGCAGTTGCATTCAAAAATGGGTGGGTCATCATCAGTCATCTACGGTTGGATTGCCGTGTTCCAGCCTCCAGGTTCCAGCTTATTTTCAGCTTCATGAATCTTGATGGCACCCGCACCGGTATCGTATAAGATAGGTATGCAATTAGGCTGGGCTCAATCTCAACTCCAACAGTCCACCGGGCTCAAGCCCAAATACTAGGGCGGGCTGAATTTCAGTTAGACATTTGGTTTAATTTTTTCCTTGATTAGGTCTTCTTGCATTTTTGGTTGTGACTGTGAGGTACTCAGGTACGAAGTTATCAAATCAAATTTGGGTAAATTCCATATTAATACACTATACTTTGGGGTTTGTCTCGCTTTAATATCTAAACTTCAAAATATGCCATTCCAAATTTCCAATACCTGGCTGCAATTTGGGCCGGGTTAACTCGAACCCAACCCAAAAAAGTTAGATTGGGTTGGGTCGGATTGATGCTCAGGTTAGGTTTAGGTTGAAATTTATGAGCCCGATTTTACTTCGGGTTGGATTAGGGTTGACCCCTCAGATAACTCGACCCAACCCAAACCCGACTCCATAGTTGTATATGATTGTCATACATTGATTTGTTTAGATGCATCATAGTTGTAATGCCACCACCACATATTATCATTTATTTCATTTAAGATAACCACTTCACTTAATCCCAATTGGAAATACTAAAACCTTGATAACATATTTTATGTTTTCTGAATATTTTATTCTTTGTCTCCTCTCTGTTGTTTAACTTACTGCCCATAAAAAGATCTATTATTACTCATCATAGTAAACCATAGTCATTTCAAACACTTTTTTTCTGAATTTTGTACTTAAAGAATCAATAAAAACATCAACAAACAAATACTAATAAAACATAGGATTAATATATATAATGAAAGTTGAATTAAGATGTAAGGTTAAGAAGTTTTATGAGATTTTAAGAAATGGGAAGGTCAGGTTGCACCCAACTCGAGCCCAACCCAATCTAAAGTTGACTTCGGGTTGGGTTGGGTTGAGTTAGGGTTAGGGTTGAAGGAATTTATTTAGGGTTAGGGTTGGGGTTTATAAGTTAGGGTTGGGCTAGGTTTGGCCTCAACCCAACCTAACCCGGCTCGACTTGTGACTAGGGGTGAGCACAAAAAAAAATGAAAAAACTGAACCGACTGAAAAAACTGACCGAAAACGAACCGAAAAATCAATTAACCAAATTGATCGGTTCGGTATTTAAAAAAAAAAAAACTAAAGGTACCAATTCGGTTTTGGTTAACCAATATAGAAAACCGATAACCGAACTAATAGGTATACCTATATTTTATATATATTTATGCATATTATATAATATATAAATTATATTTTTATATATTATAAATTAATAAATATGCGTTATATATAAATATATATATTTATAATATATGATATATTATTTATTATTTAAAATATAATATTTTATATATATTTATATGTTTTTTTATAATATATATTGTAATAATTAAAAAACTAAAAAACTGATGAACGAACCAATGGTTAACTGAACTGGTCAACCGGTTAACCGAACTGGTCAACCGGTTAACCGAACTGGTCAACCGGTTAACCGATTGACTTCAATTTGGTTTTGGTTACTGGCTTTCCAAAAACCGGTAGTACCAGTTCAATTACAAAAAAAGGCCCATGGTTCGGTTAACCCCTACTTGCAGTCCTAACCTGAACTCCTGAAAACTATCAGTTTAATATCCACCATTAGTAGTCCACTAGTTATCTAATGCACGTGATGTCAAATGTATTTTGTAGCATTTCAAAGTTTCAAAATTATCCTTTTTGAAGAAGACACTATTCATTGTCTTCTTCAAACCAAAGCAGCGATGAACAGAGTCCCAAATCCACCATTGTTTAAGGTCATTACATTTTAATATGTTTTTTTAGCTCTTGTCAATCTCAAATAAATAAACTTATTAAAAACATGAAAAATAGAATTTATTCATTAATCACGAGGGGCAATTATAAGGCTTGTTGTTGCTAAGTCAACTCAGACCATTTTACAACTATGAGATAGCATAAACAATTGCAAAACTGCAATCCCCATTTGTTGTACCACCATTGTTTTGCTACTATTTATGCTATATCTCTGAACTCAACCTTGATCGGTCGGTTCAAAGAGCAATGGTTCATCCTAGTAATGCAAAGAGCAATCTAGGACCCGATTAAACCAATGTAGTCTTAACCAGCAATATAAAACTCGTCTGGCACTTGATTTGAACAATTCTAAACCAACCAATGGTTCATCCTAGTAACACTGACTTTGAACCAACCAATGGTTTTGGTCTTCAAGAGTGCAAGTCTAGCACTTGATTTGAAGAATTTGCATAGCATCATCCATTCAAATTTTGACAAATTCTTAACCCGAGCTTGAGATGTTCTCGATTTGTACTTGTGATGTCATTATGTGGGTAGGTGTGAGTAGGGTTCTTGTGAATAGGAGATTTGGACTGCTTGAGCTCGCTTAAATTGGTAGCCTTAGAATTGGTCCAATAGATATATTGCTAGGGTGGTGTTTAATACCATTGTCATTTCACAAGAAAACATTTTGTATGAATTTGTGTCTTAGAAGTTTTTTCTTACTTTATGACAATTAGACACCATATGAACCAAACAATGAAAAACTCCTTGCAATTGGAGAAAATGTCTTTTCTGATATGCATTTTTTTATATAATTCAAGACAATCATTTTCTTGATAAATGATTAGACTCTATTGCTAACTTTTTTTTTTCTCATTTCAATATGACCTTTCTTTTTTTTCCACAAAAAGAGCCAGCATCAATTCATTAAGACTGCATTTGTAAATGGTGCAAATTGAGTGTAAATCCTGGTTCAAGGTAAATTTGTACTCTGGTTCACTTTTGCCTGTGCTTGGCAACATTACATTTATGCATTGACAAATGACAGGAAACACATTTTCCAATGCATATTTACATTGATAATAAGATGTAAAAGTATATCAATAAAAAAGAAGTAAATTTGCATTCAAGTGGGCTTTTCATAAAAAAAGGCATATGCTTTATTGGCATTTGCATCCATTACAGGTAAAAGTCTGTTTGGTAAGAAGGTAAATTTGTCATTGCAAAACTAACCCAATTTTGCAACTTATATGGACTGTTTTACACTCTACATATTTGCATTCACGCTTATTTGCATCATTTCCAAATGCAGCCTAAAGAGTTGAAAGAAATGTTAGGAGATACAAGAGAGTAAAAGTCTATAGATAGTTGGATTTTACATGCAAAATAACCTAGAGTATGAACTGTTAGGTTCTTGCTTCTATTACATAAACAAAAAAGACTTCTAAGAAGTTGTTCAATAGCTTGATGATTTTTTTTTTTTTTTGTAGCTGCTCTGTCCATAAAGTTGGGGTTACCTAGCTATTCATATACTTCACTAGAAGTTGAGAGATAGTATATTTAGTGAGTCTTTCCTTCCGCTTTAGTATAGTTGATTGCCCAGCAGGGCCTTCCTTGAGCCACGATTTGATGTCCATGTGTGCATTGGAGGATGAATGAGCATCTTGAATTTCCTATGAAAGGATCATAAGAGATACCTATTTGTAATAAACATCCATTAGCTGAGTTGTCTATGAAAAGTGAATTGGTAAGTCATTTAGTTTTGAGGGGTGAGTAAACAACCCATTTTGACAAATTTTCAACTGGAGATGATTTAATGTTTTCAAATATGGCTTTGTTTCTAGCTAGCCAGCTTAGGTATAATATAATGCAGCCTTAACCAACCATTTGTAGGGCATTAACGTTGTCAAAATTTGACAAGAGGCTAATAATCTAGTCTTGAAGAATCTAGTAAGGGGGCTGAATGGTAATAATGTCGGGATTTATGCCAACTTGTGCTTGGCACCAAACAACTCTTGAAAATGGGCATTTGAAAAATAGATGATGTAAAGATTCCATTTCATTATTGCAAAAAACACAACTACGTTCTAATGGTCCAATCTCTCAAAGAACCATTCAACCTAAAAGTTTAAGTTGTTCGGTGAGGTCCTTGAATAGGTTGACATTCTTTAACATGCCCCCTCACATGAAAGCCCATTGGGTTTGAAGTGTGAACAATCACAAGTTCACCCACACCTTGTGCTGAAACTTAATTAATTATGATGGGGGTAATGAGAATCGAACACTAGACCACTTGGTCAAAGTGGCTCTGTCAAAGAACCATTCAACCTAAAAGCTTAAGCCGTTCGGTAAGGTCCTTGAATAGGTTGATATTCTCTAACACAAGCCATTTTGTGCATTTGTCTATTGTGTGAAGCCCATTCCGTAGGAACTTCTAAACAATGGTGAGGGATTTTTAATCTCCATAGAAATTTCCAATTAAAAACAAAAAAGAGGAAGAAGGTTATTCTAATGAAAAATAGTGGTAAGCAGAGCTTACCAAGTAAAGGCTTGAACTAGTTGACTTCCATAGTGGTGACTCAGATGCTTGCTGTGAGTTCAAAGTGATTCCCATAATGTGAGGGATGGCTTGGTTGTTTAGAACTTGTAACTTTTCAGCATTCCATGTTCCATCATTGTTGAGAAGATTTGCCACTTTCATATCATTATGGAGTGTAATGTTCTCTTTTGGTGCAGGAATACCTCCACGTATTGTGGGAACCCAAGGGTCGTGAAAGACTAAGACATTAGTGTCATCCTTGATCAACCAAAGGGTGTTGGGTTTCAATTTCTGTAGGAGCCCATGGGCTTGGTGCCACCAAGGAGAACTTCATTTTCCTTTCTTGGCTGAAAATAGACTTACCTTTGGGGAAGTATTTCTATTGTATAAACTGGCTCCATAGAATGTTTGGGTGGGAAACAAGTCTCTAGATTTGCTTACAAAATAGGGCCTTGATCATGATGGAGCTTTGCCTAAACCTAAACCACCATAGGGCTTGGGGAGGCAAATTTGTTTCTATGGGATGGTGTACTTTGAACCATCTTTGTTATTTGTCTACTAGAAATCTCTAGAGATCTTATCTAGAGTTTGATGTGCTTTGTCTGGCAGCAACGTGGATTTGTATTTTATAGATTGGGATGGCTTGAATGACTAACTTAATTAGAGTGTTGTGTCCCACTTGTGAAAGAAATTTGGAGCTCTAAGCATTGATTTTTGAGAGAATCTTGTCTTTAAGGTCTTTCCGTGAGAGACTCCTTTTTGTTGTTGGGCTCAAGTTTGACATCTAAATATGGTGCCAACTAGTGGGTTCTTTACTTTGAGTATGTAGGAGATGAATTTCCTATGATGACGAGGCACATTGTTGCTAAACATTATAGTGGATTTGTGATGATTAATTTTTTGGCCTGAAATGAGCTCAAATTGTTTGAGAAGTTGATTGAGGTTCTTAAACTAGTTAATTTCTACTTTGCAAAAGAGGATGCAGTCATCTCCAAAGAGAAGATGAGAGATTAGAGTGTCATCATAGCTAAGTTTGACTTTTTGCATTTCACCCTTGGAGATTGTTTACAAAAGGAGCTGAGTTAGGATTTCCATGCCTATGATAAAGAGATATGGTGGCAATGGATCACCTTGATGGAAACCTCTACTATGCTAGAAGTGATCATGTGCTTTGCCCCCCCCCCCCCCCAACATAAGAGAGTAGCTCCAAGAGAAAGTGACAATCCATGTGGTCATTAGCTTTAGACATATCTAGTTTCAAGGCTACGTAACCCATACCTTTTTTTTTTTTTTTTTGCTTTTTCATCTAATGAAGAATTTCTTTTACTAGTAATGTATTGTCCATAATTTGTTTGTTTTTTAGAAACCCCGATTGGAAAGGAGAAACTAGGTCCCATAGTGGTTGCATCCTTTTGACTATCCATTTTGAAATGATCTTGTATGAGACATTGCACAGGTTTATGGGCCTAAAACTAGAGGTGTCCACTAGAGAGTTGTTCTTGGGAGTGAATACCAGATTAATGCTATTAAGTCCATTTGGGAGTTATTCTGAATGGTAAAATTGAAGGATCAACTCATAAACATCCTTGCCAATGATGTCCTAGAATTGTTGGTAAAAGTAAGCAATGAAAAGCATCTGGGCCTGGACTTTGTGTGAATTCATCTCTTGGACAATCTGGAATATTTCCTTTAGTGTAGGGAGAGACAAGAGAGAATGCTTATGTTTATTTTCCTATTGAAGTTGGGGTAGATTAAGGTGAGAGATATAGGAAGGGTTAAAATCTTCTCTTTCTCCACCAATGCTCTTCATAGATCAAATGAAAATCTCAGTTATTTGACTTTGACCTAAAGTCCATCACCATTTGGTTTCTTCATCCATGGTATGTCATTTTTTATATTTTTGTAATTAGCCATATAGTGAAAAAACTTGGTGTTTCTATCTCAATCTTTAAGCCACAACTCTTAGTTGTTCTTCTTTAAGCAACCAATAGTTGTATTGATTTTTGAGAGATTCTAGTTGCTGGAAATCTTTAACATTCATGAGGCTCATTTGGATATTGGAAATACAATTTGATAGTAAGCTAAGGTGATTATGTTTGTGGTCAAAGGTAGTTTTATTCCAATTAGAAAGGACATTCTTGCAGTTTCTAAATTTGTAGGTGATGTGGGGGTGTTGAGAATCACCTTCAAATTGTTGCCAGGAGTTAGAGATGGTTTTTTTTTTCCAATCTCGGTGCTCAACCCAAAATGGCATGAAATGAAATTGTGATTTTCTATGCTAATCTGATGGATTGGTATCAAGCTTTATTGGCCCATGGTCAAAGAGTATAATCGGGAAGTGATAAATCATTGTTTGAGGGTATAGTGTAGCCAATCTTGGGTAGCAAGAGCTCTATCTAGTCTTTCTAGAACGCATGCTGGACCTTTTTGACCACTGGTCCATGTAAAAGGTGGGTCTATGAAGCCAATATCTTCCAATTGGAAAAGCCTGAATAAAATTGATCATGCTTTTGGATAGTTTAGGAGCTGAAGATATGAAGCTTCTGTAAGCTTGTGGAAGATAAATGTTGTTCATGTCATCGATAATTAGTCATGGCAAGTTAGTGGTTGATAGATAGTTCATGAGATGCAATATTAATAAGATCAAATGCCATGGAGTATTAGTTGGGAGGTTGTCAACTCTTAAATGAATAAAATGTGATTGGACCTGAAGGATCACAATATTAATAGTACTCTTCCAGCAACATAGAAGTCCACTAGATTGGCTTGTGGCTCTTGTGGCTTCGTGACAAATGGACTATTGATAACATAGTCTTCTTGATCTGTATCTACACATCTCGCTATAAGATTGAAACCCACCAACCATGTCTGAGATGTGATGACACAGATAATACTTGTTGCTTGCTGATTGGGACAACCTTGTGTCTCACATAAGAATAGAATATTGGGGCTGTTCCTTTAATAGAAAGAAAGGATATTGGATAGAATTACCATGCTTGGTGATAGTGTATTAAGCAAGTAAATTGAAGTAACAAGCCATGGGAAAATACTTGTGAACTTCAGTGGTGGAATAGAAGATTAAAGTGGATTTTCACAGAGGAGAGTTTAAGATAGAAAGCGGACTAACCACATTGCAACAACCTATATGGTGGAGCATACATCGATTCCTAGATAATCGACTTAGGGGTGATGAGGGGTAATTTGGCCCTCCAATGACTTCGCACCATGTGGCACTTCCAACCCGTTGCATAACACCTTGGTGCCACGTAGGCAATGGTGTGTCCTTATCAAGTCAGCTAGATGCACCTTGGATTCACCTTAACAGAGTAAACCAAAGACCTCGGTGGACCTGCCGAGTACTCACTGACCTGACCGAGGTTCGAAGTGGCAACCTGTGTGGCATGGTGACCAACTTCCGCTACATGTGACTTATCGTCTCTGATTCCTCTAGGACCACATCGCCTGACCAATAGAATTGAGTTTCAATCCACCCACTTCAGAGCTAATCGGATAAGCCTTATCACTATTTGCTACAACTACCTCCGAAGATGGTGGGCTAATAAGTTACGTTCCCCCGAAGATCTAGGATGCACTACGTGACATCGAAGCCTATATAAAGGCACCTCCTTCACCTACAGAAGGTATGTGTGATTGTGCATTCAATTCACTCTTGCATTTTAAGCTCTTTGGTCTCTTTCCACACTCATCACTAACTTAAGCATTGGAGTGCCCACCCCGAGTACTCTGACACTGTCTTTCTTGCAATTCGGCCTACTAACCTCATCAACCAACGTCCAAGCTATCCTCCAACAGAGAGCTGCTAGATTGTGCACCATCAAGGGATAATACTTCTATGTGAAGAAAAAAAAAGAATAGTGCAGAAACAAGGTGGGTCAGAAACTCAAGGTCGTTCAATGTTAGAAATTTGGATAAAGAAGTTGTAGGTTGAGCAAGTTGAGTTTTTGTCAACCATTTCTTGTCAAAGGCTTTCAACTTTGAACTCTATCCTTCCTTATTCCTTAGATCTTGTTTGTGTGTGGGTGTTGAAGTGGGTTTTAAGGAGCAAAACAGAAACGTCAATCAATATGACTTTTCTCAACAAGAGGTACATTGATCTAAAGTGACAGGATCTCCTAAAGGGTAAAACATAAAAACCTCCCCTAAGGTTTTTGACAATTATAAAAACACCCCCTGATATTTCATTTTAACAAAAACTTCTCATATAGTTTTGAAAAAACCAATTAACTCCCTTCCATTGTTGTCTTGGTGACGAAAACTTGAGATTTACAAAATTGTCCTTACTTACGAGTTTACAAAGTAAAATTACTTTACTCTTTTCAATTTGACTTGTGGAACCTTTTTAGTTAAAAATTAAAACTTCTTTTAGGGGCATTATAGTAAATCTTTAATTATATGAATTGATAGATATAAGGATAAAATGGACATTTTCAAAAACCTAATGCATTAGTGCAACATTTCTCATATGAGACAATGATAGAAAGGATGTTTCTTTTTCAAAACTACAAGAAAAGTTTTGTTAAAGTGAAACCTCATTGGAGGCTTTTATGATTGTCAAAATACCTTAGGGGAAGTTTTTATATTTTACTCTCTCTTAAAACTAAAAGCAAAAATCTTGCACACATCCCAAAAACATGACATCCAAAATGCATTAGGTCTCCCCATAAATCAATATATGATTGGATGTTATACTCTCAAGTTGTATGCACGATTTTTGCTACCAAGGGATATAGACTCTCATCTATATAGATCCCCAAATGCTAGAGTTTAAAGATATTATCCAAAAGGGGTGAAACAAATCAAATGTAACACAACATTGATATAATAAGATGATATTAGCTACAAACAATGTCCTTTACAATGGACGATTTTTTTTGGGTATTTGATGATAAGCCTGAATCCCCCGAAGGGGCCGTTTGAATAATGCAACTTAACACCACTAAACTCCCCCCTGCCTCACACGCCAAAGTTAGTGGTAGCGGCAATCTAGTCCATGTTTCTATGGGAATCAACCAGCTAATGTATCAACCATCATGCACTATGCTAGGAACCATTCAAGATTGGTATCGTGTACTTTGGGCCTAGTGCCACTTTAGTCCCCAAACTTTAAATGCGGCAATTTAATACCCAAACTTTTAAAATGTGCCAATCCAGTACCTTTTAATCAGCCCTTAAGTGACATTTGAAAAGACATAAATGCCCTTCAAGTGTCATCTAATTTTCTTTATCAACCATCCAAACATTGACAAAAAATGAATAGTTTCAAATCCTTGCCTCTTCTATTCAAGAAAGTTGGGGTCACCAGAATGTCCATTGAGATATGATTCCAATTAGGCACGTACATGGATTGGATCAATTCAGTTGTCTATTTTTGTCAACCAAACCAATCACAACAGGTTGATTTAAAAACCAACCAAAACTGACTAAAGTTAATTTAAAACCGAATTGAAATTGGTTATTACCAGGCCAATTTTAGTCGGTTTGAATTCAATCAATCCGATGTTCTCCTTTGTGGGCCTAAGTACAATACTTTGATAATGTTTGTTTGGTGGATTTTATAGATGATTAGCTATGCTATGTGTCAAGTTCAGGTGCATGAATGACATGGTTTGCTGTAAAAGTGGGGCGGATTTTATACATGGTTAGGTAGCTATATCCCATTATGAAATGACTAAGAAGGGCCCACGTCCATAGGTGGTGTATACTGTTACATTTGTTTCACTATGTCCAAATACGTGGAATGTAAATCCCATCAAATCATCAATAAAATCTAGATTGTATCAAAGACCAACGGATTCTTGGATGGCCAGAATTTTATGTTGTGGTGTAGTTGTGTATATATATCAGGTCGGGTCATAAAAATATAAGCTATAACTGAACCAAATCGTTGGTTTTTACCGTCATTAAAACTGAAAATCGATCGAGATTTTATAAAACCGATCATCTCGGATTGGATTGATTCGGTTTGGTCGATTTGTGATATTTTGTGAATAATTCTAATCCCAATTTTTTTAAATAAAAGAGGTAAAGATTTGAGATTATTTATTTATTGTCAACGTTTGAATGATTGATAAAAAAATTAGATAACACTTAAAAGGCATTTGTATCTTTTCAAATGCCACTTAACGACAAGTATTGGATTGACATGTTCTAAAAATTTGGGTATTGAGTTATAGTATTTTAAAATTTTAGGGATGAAGGTATTGAATTATCACATTTTAAAGTTTTAGGGACCAAAATGACACTAAAAGCACAAGGTAGTAATGGTGAATTTTCCCTTGAAAAATCAAGTGCGGGCGCTAACGTGAGGAGCAAATCCGGATTCTCAAGAGTAATTAGTGAATACGCCGTTGATCTGCATAGTCCACACCTTATGGGTAGCTTGATGTACAGACTTTGTTTGTACTTTGTAGCCCATCCGGACTCTGGCCAAGTTGGACACAATTGGACATACGTGTTCACTATTGATTGGTTGCGTAGCCTTCTCTACACTCCTTAGTGTATAGCTCTCATCCTGTTCCAATCTTTTCATGGATGCCATATTGCCATCCATCATGTTCATGCCAGCATTATAATAGTTCTCATCCCGAATCTAAAAAGAAAGACGAAAGACTCCGTGAACACGAAACTCACGCTCCGACTAGACCTGGATAGAGCTTGAGCTTCGGACGGAGTTCAGACAAAGGCTATGTTCGCGAGTCAATGTTCAGGCCCCAACTTCTCTGTCTCCCCCTCTCGCTGTTCATTCCCGTCTTCGAGGTTTACTTCTCATACCCGTTTCTTCGCACGAATGTCATCTGCAACTGGAGCCAAAAACCCTCCAGTTTCATTGGAATCATTGGTCGTAAAGCCTCCTTCTCACCCTACTTACGATCTGAAAGCGGTCATCAAACTTGCCCTTTCCGAGGACGCCGGCGATCTTGGTCTAATTCCTCTTTCTCTCACTTTCTTTCTTCTTCTGCTTCTGGTTTTCAGAATTTTGTTTCTCAATAATGAAGGTGGCAATTATTTGTTCTTGTTTCTTTGTTTCATGAGGCGTCAATAGTCTTTCTTTTGGATGCATCCCTTTTAATTGGCAGGGGAAATGGAATTGGCGGGTCATCTCTGAGCATTTCTGAATTTCGATTTCTGGGTCTTATTTGGAAACGGGGATTAGCAGATATTAAAGCTGCCAATACTGCTTTGTCGTAGATTTCGAAAGCCCATGGCTTTCACTCATTTGTGTTCCGCTGAACCGAGCAGAAAATTCCATTTCTCTTTGGAATTTTTACCTAGACGCATCAACTAAAAGTTTAAGCTTTGTTTAGGGAAAAAGGGAATGGCATTGGATGCTCAGAATTCAAAAGTTTAGAAATGTTACTCAACAGAATTAATAATGGCAATTGCAGGGGATGTGACCTGTATGGCCACGGTTCCGCTTGACATGGAAGTGGAAGCGCGTTTCCTTGCAAAGGAGGATGGGATCATTGCTGGAATTTCTCTTGCAGAGATCATATTTGACGAGGTTGATTCCTCGCTGAAGGTATAGAGACTTGGAAACTTTCTCATCTTCTTTGAGTGTCTGCTGCTTCCTTGCCCGTATTTGATGTGATTTTTAATATCAGGTTGAGTGGTCTGTGAAGGATGGAGATTATATTCGCAAAGGAATGCAGTTTGGCAAAGTATATGGTAAGAATCTCAGTAAGAGGAATCTGTCTTTTTTCTTATTAAAAAATGTTTCGAGTTGCATTCTTAGTAATATTATTATTTACGAGGACTTTTTTCTATACCTATACACATGCAGGAAGAGCACACAGCATTGTTGTTGCTGAAAGAGTTGTTCTGAATTTTATGCAAAGGATGAGTGGTATAGCAACATTAACCAAGGTAAATCTCTTTCCATCAAGTTTAAATTTTGAACTCTACAAAATTAGGATATAAGGTGCTACTGCCAGCCAGCTATTCAGGATTGGTTGGCTAACAAGCTTTATAGGGAATCACTCATTCACTCCACAGGATATCGGCACCTATTATAAAATGTGATCTGTTACAAGTTGAAGGGGATAGAAGAGCTAGGGGCAGACTGAAAAAGACTTGGGTGGAAGTAATAAGAAATGATTTAAGTGCGCATAGTTTAACAATGGATATGGCATTAACGGAATGTGAAACAGGTTCTGTAGCTAACCTCATATGGATAAGACAGGGCTTACATGATGATGAATCACTGCACAGGATATGGACGTTGTTGGCTGAAAAAAGTAATGAAACAAAAGCTGATAAGAATTAGAAGAGGAATAAAAGAATATTAGACAAGAGAAACAATTAGCCAATATAATGTTATGGGTTATATCTAAAGTCGAAAGCTTATCAATGCACTGTTATATTTTCACAAAATAAGTTCATGTACAGGTAGTGCTGTCTTAGGAGTAGGACAATCTGATGAGTCATGTAGATGGTATACAGAACCAATTACCTAATTTAATGCTTCTATTCCAGAATGTTTAATTTTTTGGATGATTAGGACTTTGATACCAAACATACCAATGAAGATAACCTGTCTAATTGGGACAAAGTTCAGCCTAAAAGTTGTCTGGAACTCTGGATACCTATACAATTACTTAATCCAATGTATTTGAAACAACTCTTCAATGTTACAAAACTGAGGTTGATTAGATTTGTCTGACCAGAAAATTTAGGGATTGGGCAGGTTGGTTTATCTGGTTACCCAGAAATCCTTCAAAAAATGGACAAACTGGATGGTTCAACCATCTCCTTACTTTGGGATAGCTGCTCTGTCTTTACAAGTCTTTCTGTGCTTTTCTGTCATATGTATGAGGGGGATCCAGTTTAACCCACTGGTCAAACTCCTCAACCTCTGGTCTTGTCGCATATAGAAACTATATGATTGTTATCAATTTACACAGGTTGAGCTCTAAGCAAACATCCAGCTGAAACAACATATGGACTAAAAATTGCACAGATGGGGCCAATGTGTTAGGCCCAACTCTTCCTTGTACAGTACTAGAGGTTTTCTTCCAAACACTGACCCAGAAAATCTCAAAAAAACTGCATGAATTGAATGGTTTACTTTAATCATTTCCATGGTCAATCTGGCCATTTTTTTTAGATCATCCAGGTCCATATAATTAGTTATAAAGAAGATTAGAAAAAAACTGTAAGAACATAAAGAGCAGTGTTTTTAAACTAACCCAAAAAAGGAACCGCTTTTCTGTCCAGGTGATGGGTCAGTGGTTCAACCATCCAAATCAAAGTGTCAACATATGATGTCATAAATCATAATTAAATAATAAAGAGAGAAAATACAGAAAATTTATATAAAAGTTTGGATATCTGTAATATTATACGTTCATCATATTAAAAAAGAGAAGGGTGATAAATACAAAAAAGAAACATGGAAATGACTAAAAATACAAGAAAAACAGAAAAAAGAAAATTAATATCTGAGCCATGACCTGATGGCCCGGTCAAATAATTCAGTGGGTCAACTGGCCAGGTCACCATGTCATTGACTGAGTCAACTGTTTTTGCAGGCAAGCAGTTCGGTTGTGAATCAGACCTGGAATTCTGGTTGGGTGATTCTGACCAGCTGGCTTGACCATTGGTTGAAAACACTGATAAAGAGTGCACTTTGGGGGATTTTTTTTCTCTATCTGCATGTGTGGGGGTTTGAATATGTGTAAAAGAGCATATGTACTTAATTTATATTTTAACTTATTTAGATGTGTTCTTTATGTATTACATTGCTTCCACCATTGTGGGATATCTATTAATAAAATGAAGTTATGCATTATGTTGAAATTTATCACCATCATTTTTTCTCATTTGTGAATGACGTGCTAATTGTGCCCTCTCTACCTGGGAGAGAGCTTTATTTTGCTCTGTCCTGGAGGTATGTACTTTTGCTTTTTCACGGTGGACGTTAATGCCACCTCATTCAACATTCAAAAACTTTCAACAAAACAAGGAGGTGGGGCCTTGTCATCTACAGTGAAAAATGGAAGCATGTATTTCCATGGTGGAGCGAATTTTTTTTTTCCCTGGGAGAAATTGACTGTTCATAATGTTTCCTGCAGGCAATGGCAGATGCTGCAAACCCTGCTTACATTTTAGAGACAAGGAAAACTGCGCCAGGTTTACGTTTAGTGGATAAGTGGGCGGTATTAATCAAATTTCTTTCTCCTAATCAATTAGCTGCATAATTCCATCTTTCATTTGCATTTCATGTTGGCTTTCTTCTTGTATCTTTCTTTCATAGGTTTTGATTGGTGGAGGGAAGAACCACAGGATGGGCTTATTTGATATGGTGATGATAAAGGATAACCATATTTCAGTATCTGGGGGTGTCAGAAATGCCTTAAAATCTGTAGACCTTTTTCTAGAGAAAAGAAATCTTCAAATGGGAGTTGAGGTAGTGTGACCCCTCAATGTTAGTAAAATTTTTTCCATATACTCAAATGAGTCCTTTTGTCTGGAAATGAAAATTCTTAATTTAAATTTCATTATATCCACTTATTGAAAGAAAAATATTTAATTCCTTGGTTTGTGCCATAACTTGCCACTTATAATGTTCACTCATCCTCTGTAATTTTTTTCTCAGTATTGATCTACTGGCAACTTGAAGTGTATCTTCCAATGAAATTATTTTTCTTTTAGTCCAGATTGAGACCAGGACACTTGAGGAAGTGAAGGAAGTATTAGATTATGCATCCCAGACCAAAACATCCTTGACGCGGATAATGCTAGACAATATGGTTGTCCCTCTTCCTGATGGAGATGTGGATGTATCGATGCTTAAAGAGGCTGTTGAGTTGATAAATGGAAGGTTTGAGACTGAGGTAGCTCCTAATCCTTCTATTTGCTGTATATAAGATATCTCCAAGAACATAGCTTCTCTGAGAACTATCAATGTTATACACTTTCCAGTTCCACACAGTCAGGTTAATCATTGTTCCCTTCCTTTTATTTTCCCTCCCTTTTTAACCTTTGGGAGGATTTTCTCATTTCAGATTCTTCAGTTCTGACTTTTCAATTTCTTGGAAGAATTGATACTTGGTATGAAACCTCATGTCGACTATATTCTGTTTGTGGTGACTTTTTGGGTTGGTGTTGAATAGGGCATGTCTGTGGTAGTTAAAAAAGAGATTATTCAATTGAAAGTGATCAATAGACGTATAAGATTTGATCTTTTTGGTTAGATGTAAGAGATAAAGGTTTTAAATTTATTATCTTTCATACTAGCCTTTTGCATGTTGCTCATGTCAGTCTCTGAAATGTGGCTCTTCTTGACTAAAGGTTACATTGACAATGAAAGCTGATGAATTTACATGTAGTGTTGTCACTGAATGACAACTGTGGCATGTCTTTTTATCATATTATAGAAGGCTTTTTTTTGGATATTATCACTGTTAGTATGGCACTGTCTCAAAACACTTTTTGTCTGCTTGTTACTGCTACTGGGTCTTATTTCTAACAAGCTAGATGAATGATGGCAGGCATCAGGCAATGTCACTCTTGAGACAGTGCACAAGATTGGACAAACTGGAGTAACCTACATTTCCAGGTAACCAGGCACCTTGTCTTTTATGTTATTCAAAGTAGTCTACCTTACTGTTGGATAGACTGAAACAAGATCCTATACCAATTTCAAAGGGTTATTATCTATAAAATGATATAATGAGCCTTTTTTTTAATAAGGGGAATGTAAGTGTAAGGCGGTTGTGCCAGTGGTCTATACCCTGAAAATCTGGTTGGGAAGTGACTGAACCAGAAAAGGGGAGGAGAGAAAGATGCCGGTTGGATCCCTGGAGGGGCTGCCTACATACTCTTCAGCAAGGGATCGGGCCACTGTAGTTTGCCGAAGATGGAATTCTGGCAAGGAAGAGAGAAAATGGCTACTAGTTGCAGGAGTGATAGAGATGAAAGGAGAGGAGAGGAGAAGAGCGGAGAGGAGAGGAGAGGAGAGAGAGGAAATGGACCTCAATGGGAGTAAATGGGTCTGAGTCCCTGAAATGGGTATGGAAGCCTTATTTATAGAGTTTGGGTGAGTTGTATTATAAAGTTTTTTGGGTTAGAACTGTTTTCCTTTTCAATTTTACCCTTTATTCTGGAATGTTCCCTTATTTAATGCACATGTCTAATTAACCTTCTAGAATACTCATAGCTTAATATGAATGCTTTACTCTTCTAGAATATTCCATTATTTGATTAGAACACATGCTTTATTAACATTCTAGAATGTCTAGCACTTGAACCTTTAATTAATTGATCTAAAAATGGATAGGTCTGACCCAGGTTCAACCCGAGTCAACCAGGTTTACATGCTTATGCAATGCCATCCTCTTACAATAAGAAATATTACTGTTTGAATCTCTTTATTTCCTAGTTGTATAGGCTTATGGGGATCTGGCTTTTCATCTGGTCACGGTTTTCCCTATATTTCTCCTCTGCTTTTTTTCATTGGTATATTCTGCACAGATGTTACAGTTCATAGATGTTAGACTAGTAATAATGATAACAATAACAATGTGTCACTGCAAGTGCTTGGATCTCCAAACAATTTTTTTTTTCAAATTTCTTTTTAATTCTTTAGACTGACCTCTGCATTGTTCTCATATTTCTTGCTTATTAATTTTTAGCTCAAGTACACGAAATGGCTGATCTGATATATGTTATTAAGCCTGGGTGGTTTCTACAAGAAAAAAAACCCGGGTGGTTGTACCCGACTATGGCTAATACTATTCATATCTTGGCATGAATAACTATGTCATTGAATGTTGACATTTGCAGTGGTGCATTGACACATTCAGTGAAAGCACTCGATATCTCCCTCAAAATTGATACTGAGCTTGCACTTGAAGTTGGAAGGCGTACAAAGAGAGCATGATATTGTTTTTTTTTTTCTCTTTCCTTTCTTTTTTGAGCTTATACGTTACTATTGCGCTGATTTCCATGAGAATTCTGCTGACTTTGTATGGGCAACAGGGAGGAGGGAGCTTTTAGAAGCCAGCCTTCAACATCTGTAATAATGTAATAATATAGAAAAGGCCATTACACAAATTTGGTCACAGACTCAGCTATTTGGGGTCTTGGGAAGGGTGGGCTGGACACAGACCTAATCTTTGGCATTTTTTTGAATCACAGGGTATCTGCTCACAGTCACAGACTTGAAAACCGACGCTCTCACGTAGGTCAGCCAATGGGGAATTCTTGGTCATATGGTTAGTTATCTGGCCTGAAACAAGATTTTCCTATTGGATAAGAGGAGAAACTGCTAATTAGTTTGGTTTTGTTGGTAAGAGCAAGGATGCAAACCAGAGCATCTTTACTGGACAGATACTGAATTATGTGAAGCAAGGGCTCATGAGTCGTGACAATATGACATAAATGCAGATTGCCTTTGGCAAATCAGAATTTGGGTTAGTTGAACGCTTTAGTTGTTTAGCAGGCGGTGGAACCAATGATAGCGCCCCAAGCCATTGTTAAAATGCATGGACCCAAAGTGAGCGTTGAATATTTGTGGGTTCGATGTATTTTATCACTGGTATGAGGCGCTATTATTATTAGGACTAGTGGAGGGGGGCAAGGTTTATTGGGGCTGTAATGGAATTATAATATTGTTATTTGTTACATTAAAAAAGACAATGGTTTCTTAATAAGAAACTTGTAATTACAAATATTCAAGTCTTGAAACTCATATAAAGACTTAAAAAAGATCATTATGTGTTCGTTTTTTAAATATTGTTTTAGTAAAGCATTTTATATAAAAGAACGTGATCATACAGTGATAGTTCTGAGTTCTACTTCATATGTCTTTTGTTTCACATCAAAAATTCCCAGTTGACTTGGACGGTAGGACCGTTCGGCCCGGGAATCGTTCAAGCAACCAGTTCCATTTTATCCCAAACCCAATCCCTGGCCAAAAATCGTTGAATCAGTCAATGACCCGTTGACCCAAGCGGTTGAACCGTTGACCTGTTCAACGGTTTTTGGCCATTTTTATTTTTAATTTTTGTTGTCAGAATGGTCCATCTATTCAAACCGGACGGTTGAACCATCGACCTAGAAACTGATGGCCATAATGGTTTCGTTTTCGAGTCATTTTTTTCTAGATGTCGATAATTAGACGAAATAACTTTGTAGTCATAATCATGAGAATGGTGGACATTGCAAGGGATTCCAAAACCTTGAAAGATAAATTCAAAGTGACCTTAAACACTGAAAAAACTGGCGGTAAATCCACCAAATTGGAAAAACCAAGCAGAAAAAATAAGAAAATTGAGTCTAAAGTTCCGCTTTGAGACGGAGCTAAACATATATGCAATAAAAAAAAAGAGACAAAGCAGATTGTCTTGTAAGAAAATAAAAAAAACATTGCATAAGAAAACCCAAAGAAAAAACAAAAGAGAATAAATAAAATGGTGGTAAACCCTAGACCATTTTGGAGGATCTTGAAGAAGAAGACCAAACACACACAAAAAAATAAAAGCAGAAAATGAAAAAAAGGAACATACCGCACATGCTCGAATAAAGCCCACAATAGAAGAAACCTTTGAATAGTAAAAATCCAAAAGAATAAAAACCATGGTTTTCGAATAGCCATTGACCCAGACAGACGAACATTTTGGCCTGGGAACCATCCAGGCAACTCGTTTCGTTTTACCCCAATCCCGATCCCTGGCCAAAAACCGTTCAATCGATCAATAACCCATTGACTCGAGCAGTCGAACTGTTGACCCGTTCAATGGTTTTTGGCCATCTTTTTTAATTGGGAACCGTCCAGGCAACCCGTTCTATTTTATCCTAATCTCGGCCCCAACCCAAAAACCATTGAATCAATCAACGACCCTTTGACCCGGGTAGTCGAACCGTCGACCTATTGACCCGTTCAATGGTTTTTGGCCGCTTTTTTATTTTTATTTTTGTTGTCAGAATGGGCTGTTCGTTTGAACCGAATGGTCAAATCGTCGACCCGAAAACTGGTGGCTAGAATGGTTCCGTTTTTAGGTCGTATAAGTCACACACTCGAATGACATAACACGTGTGATATTGCTTAATGGACATCACACACTCAATATTTTGCATATACTTTTTGTTGTTAGAACAGGCCGTCCATTCAAATTGGACGGTCGAACCACCATTTTTTTATTTTTTAATTGGGAACCATCTAGGCAACCAATTTCGTTTTACCTCAATCCCGGTCCCTGGCCAAAAACCGTTGAATCGGTCAACAACCCTTTGACCCGAGCAATCGAACTGTCGACCCATTGACCCGTTCAATGGTTTTTGGCCGCTTTGTTTTTTTAAATTTTGTTGTTAGAACGTTCATTCGAATCGGACGGTCGAACTGTTGACCCGAAAACTGGTGGCCAAAACGGTTCTATTTTCAGGTTGTATGAGTCACACTCTCGAATGACATAACACGTATGATATTGCTTAATGGACCTCACACACTCAATTTTTTTGCTTCTAATTTTTGTTGTTAGAATGGGTCATCTATTCAAACCAGATGGTCGAACCGTCGACCCAAAAACCGATGGGTAGAATTTTTTGCTTATAATTATTGTTGTCAGAACAGGCTGTCCAGTCGAACTGAACGGTTGAACCGTCGACCCAAAAACCGGACGATCAAACCTTATGTTTCAATGAAGAATATATATATATATATATATATAAGATAAAAGATATATATAGGATTCCTATCTCGACAAATCTATGCTTAAGGATCAAAATTTTGTCACGTATTGGCCCGTATTGGCCTATACATATTGTATTGGGGCCTTCCCAATATGCCCTTACAGGGGGTGTATCGGGTCAAGTCATGGTTCAAAGGGTAAAAAAGTACCAATGCAGGCCGATATGCCCTACCGGTTTATCGGCCTATATCGATATTTAGAACCTTATTTGTGCTCCGTATAACATTGCCTTACGTTCGATTGCACCCCGACTTTGAGTTTTCAACGGGAACATTAGTTAGGATCAGAGTTCAAATGACTTGATTGGGCTTGGGATTATCCCATTTTTCACAAACCAGGTAAATCTCTTGACAAAAGACAAAAATACACTTTTGATAAAAGTTACATGAATTTTATTTAGGGTAAATGGCATATTAGTACCTTGTACTTTGGGTTTAGTTTCATTTTAGTACCTCAAACCATTGTTTTTACAACCGGACCGGACCAGACGATTGGACCAGAAAAACTGGGAACCGGTCCTGACCGGTTCCGCTTTCCTCTAAAACTGCCTTTTCCCCCAAAACCGTTGATTTTTGTCAGCAAACCGCTGAACCGGCCGGTTAATTATTCGAACGGTTTTGACTGTTTTCCATTTTTTTTTATTTTTTTTATTTTTTTTTATCAAAATGGGCCAGTCATTCAGGTCTGACCATTCGAACCAGTAACTAGACCCCTGACCGGTTCGGTCACTGGTTCGTTTTTAAAAACCATGCCTCAAACTTCAAATTGAACTATCTTGTAATTCATGCATTAGATGGCATGTAAAAAGATACAAATACCCTTCAACCCTTCAAGTTTTGAATAGGCAAAAGGAGCGTCATTTTGAACTGGTCAAAATAGTTATGTTTAAATCCCTTTTCATTGTGATTGGGCACCACTATTCATTTTATTTCCTGAACTTTTTTGCTGAAGAATTAATGTTTTCCACCGGAGAAGCTATAGAAAAACTTGAGGCAACATTGTTACTAGAAAAGAGGGATTCACTCCGTAACAAAGGGGAAGACAATCAAGGTAAAATAGTCCCAAAAATATTAAAAGGGTAGTTTTAATATAGAATTTACCCTTTTATTTATAGGGTAGAAAAGTGTATTTTCAAACATTATAGACCGTAAATGCTGCACCTTGTGTGTATGCAAGATTTCCAACCTAAGTGTACACAGGATGTCCAAGTGCAACATTTGCAGCTTATAGTTGCAGTTAGTGCACGTAAGTATGTTGTCAGCTACATCGTCTAATATTACTATGCTTTGTATAGTCTCTTATATGCACCTTATGCATATAAGATGCAGTGTCCTGTTATCCTGTAAAGGTTGGTTTGGTTTAGTTTTATGGTAGAACTTGGAATTTATTTTGTAGGGGTCAGTTCCAGGTTTTTGGAATTGGAACTTATCTTGTAAAGGTTGGTTTCAAGGTCGGTTTTAGCCTTAGTGGTTTCGGGGTCGGTTCTATGGTCTACCCGTGGAACATGTTCTTTCTTTACTCACTCTTCAAAAAAATAAAGAAAAGAATCATGTTCTTTAAAAACTCGATATTCAATAAATATAATATAATTTAGGGTAAAATATAAAAACCTCCCCTGAAGTTTCTAACAATCATAAAAACATCCCCTCTAGTTTCATTTTAACAAATACCTCCCCTGAACTTTTGAGAAACTCGACAAAAAACCTCCTTTCCATCACCTTCCGAGACGAAAAATGTTAGACTGATGTAGCAGTTTCTTCCAAATACCCATTCTACCCTTTTATAAATTATTTTACATACAAAATTACTGAGTAACCATGTTTTAATTTGATAAAAACATTAGAAGATGATCGTTAAAAGGAGATTTTTGTCAAATAAAAAATGGGGTTATTTCAGTAATTTTGTATGTAAAATAATTTATAAAAGGGTAGAATGGGTATTTAGAAGAAATTGGTGCATCGATCTAACGTTTCTGTCTAAGAAAGTGACAAAAGGGAGGTTTTTGTCAAATTTCTCAGTTTAGGGGAGGTATTTGTTAAAATTAAACTATATTATCTTTATAGGAGGTTTTTATATGTTACCCTATAATTTAAAACTTATATTATCTTTATTGGTTAAATTTAGTAACTTAATATGTAGATTATCATTATATGGTTCAAAACTTTTAATTTAAATTTAAAATTTGTAAATATTATATTTTACATTAGTTATTGTACACATTCAAATATTAAAATGAAAACAAATGAACAAATAACTTAAGTAACTAAATGTTTAAGTGAGACCATGGCCTTTGTAACCATGAGTGCTTGGGTTTAAATCTTCACATCCCTAAAAGTATTTTGAGGTTTATTTTAAGGCAAGTTTTGTTCTAAGGCATGTTCCAGCAAAGTCAGTTCCACCAAGGCCAACCAAGGTCAATTCATAGGGTCGGTTTGGGTAGGGTAAATCCCTAGACCCTGGAACTGGCCTAGGCAGTGGTCGGTTCCAAGAATTTAGAACCATACCCTACCCAATAACTTAAGTAACTAAATGTTTAAGTGAGACCATGGCCTTTGTAACCATGAGTGCTTGGGTTTAAATCTTCACATCCCTAAAAGTATTTTGAGGTTTATTTTAAGGCAAGTTTTGTTCTAAGGCATGTTCCAGCAAAGTCAGTTCCACCAAGGCCAACCAAGGTCAATTCATAGGATCGGTTTGGGTAGGGTAAATCCCTAGACCCTGGAACTGGCCTAGGCAGTGGTCGGTTCCAAGAATTTAGAACCATACCCTACCCTTTAACAAATTAGGTAGGGCGATTCAAGGCCGTTTCGAGGTCGGTTCCCTTTGATTCCAAGTAGAACTTATCCATTTGTTCGCCCAACATTAGAAAAAGAAAAAAAAACCAAAATTGAGTTTATTCGAAAATGGGATTATTTCTTGAAAAAAGCATTTATTTCGACTTCTACTAAAAGCACAAAAATGCGTTTTGTACAATAAGTAATTAAAAATAAACACTCCCAAACGGGTTTTAAGAAAATACACCAATCAATCATGTCTCATGCGAAATGGCAAAAATATCAAAAACGATATTGCGGCGAGAAAACGAATGGTTCGGCACTACGTGTCTGGCGTCGGAAACATCCACGTGGCATAATATCTCCGTTGTTGAGTCTTGAGGTCATTAACGGTTTTAACAACATTTGAAGCTTGTGGAGATCGGAAGAGCGAGCAAACCACCTCTCCGGTCTCCTCTGTCCTATTCGCTCCTTCACTCTGCTCTTCTGTGCAGTCTACTCTGGAATGGCTGTGGATGCTGCGAAGTTGGCGTTCCATCCGACCTTTTCTCCTGCATTGGCGCCATGTGCTCCGAGGAACCGCCTCCGATCAGCGAAACCCTTCAAATCTTCTCTCAGAAAGCTATTGTGTCCTCCTCTTTCGTCATCGCTGGTTGAAGAGCAACAAGTCTCTTTCACTGAACCAGAAAGTGCCCTCGTTGATGCCCTTATAGGGGTACAAGGTAGAGGTCGCTCTGCTTCCCCGGAGCAACTCAAGGTATATATCATTTCAAATCTCTTTTTCTTTCTTCGGTTTCAACTCGTTTTCTTGTTTTTCAGTAGTTTAGAGACAATTTGATGCATTAGTAGAGTATTATTCTTTGAAAGGTGTCTCTTTGTTTCAGTTGATTTTGATGCTTGAGAAATTATGCAGGAGGTGGAACGCGCTGTGCAAATTCTAGAAGGTTTGGAAGGCATACCTGATCCTGTGGGTGACCATTTAGTTGCTTCTTTTTCTTTTTTTCTTTTTTGTTTTTTATTTACTTGTCAAAGCAAGCATAGTTTTTCCCCTTTATTGGTTTGATGGATTTAGCATTTTCAAGATATCAACTAAGTGATGCCAGTAGGAATATCAGTTTTCAGTTGCACTTGGATCCTGATTTACCTAGGGGCATCAAACTAGGGCTTGCTAATGATCCCTCGCACAATAATTAACTTCTTTTATGAGGACCCTTGTGTCATACGTACCGGTGCTGATACTTGTCCCGACCTGCAAAGCTATTAAATCAACTAGTTTTTCCAGTTAGGAATGCCATTAATTCAACTCTGGCTTGAATTCCAGGTTTGTTTCAGTTGCAGCTTCAATTATACTTGATTTTCCTACAGAAAAAAGAACTGATTGGCCTTCCAAGGTTTTGGATTGGCTAATCCTAATCTCATTTAAATATATGTTGGGTTCAATCTGGACGTTTCTTGACACAAGCTATTGCTTCCCCTAGTCCTATGTGGATGAAGGGATGACTATTGACCTGTGCAATCTGTTACAATTATTAGTGAGGATTATCCACTCGCATTCCCTTGTTTATATGATAAAGACTTTGATGTCACCATATCTATGATAAACTGCAGACAAGCTCCAGTTTGATTGAAGGTCGCTGGCAACTAATGTTCACAACAAGACCAGGAACAGCATCTCCAATACAGGTTTCTTTCCTCATTATTCAGAAATTCAAAATATATTTGGAGAATTTCTGTGTTTTCCACTTTTATGATTAGTAGTTTGTTCTGAGTCTCATTAGCGAATCTTTATCATTATATTAACTGTTTAGGTCTTTGTAACTTCATTATATCTAGTGCTTAAAAATTCCTTATGTTTCATAGTTATCTCCTATCAACTATTACTTTCTTATCTTTTATGACTGTTTCCTATCAACTCATAAGGTTTTAAGAGAAACATAATTCTTCTTGATGTTGCTTCCTATTTGAGATAAAGTTAGGTATCTATTTAAAAGCAAGAATCACAACTAAAGCACAAGGGATTCCTTGGCACATGTTCGAACAAAGTAAGGTGACACTTTTGGAAAACAAAAAAAAAAAAAAGGAAAAAGAAGAAGAAGAAGAAAAAAAAAACGCTATGTATAAGAATATGAAATCTAAGTTCTGAAAGAAGTAAAATACTCCAAAAATTCTATTAGCTCAATTGATTAGAGCTTCATTTTATTAGCAGGGATAAACCTGTTTTAATCTCTAAAATCATAGTTATAACCTACTATAAAGTATTAGTTCAAACATAAAATTCAAGGTTAGTTCATTAAAACATGACAGCAAGCCAAGTGAGGCACACCTCACAAGTGAACTTTAAGAAAGTCCAATCTATATCACATCATAAGAAATAAGGAGACCTTGAATGAATTTTAAATGGTATTAGTAATGCTTTAACCCATCCTTTCATTGTCTGTGTTATCATCTATCCATAGCCATATTATTCACTATATAATGCCTCATCAGAGAATGATTTGATGGCATTATCATCAATACATTAAAAAATTCTTACATTTGATTTAAGATGTTTTATTTATGGGAAGACAATTTAGCAACCAGTTATCTATTTCAATTCCTAATACAATTTACTACTTTTGAAATCCATACCGAGTTTAAATATTTAAGCATGCTTTAGTCTGTTTCTTAAACAGTTAATAAATTTAACCCGACTTTTTCCTGTTTGATCCCCTCTTTCCCTGATCATAGTGTTAATAATACCATTTCTATGGAAACACCACATAATATAATTCATTTAAGACTGCCTTTGACGTTCAAGTAAAGAATTTAATATGACATTTACATATTGATAAGTTTGTTTTAGATTTGTTTGTTTCTCTTCCTCAAGACTGTTTTAAAGTCCACAAACTTGATTAACCAAGTGGTTATGGTTTCTTTTCTGTGTTCATGTATTCCTGTAGAGAACATTTGTAGGGGTTGACTTTTTCAGTGTCTTTCAAGAAGTATATCTCAGGACAAATGATCCAAGGGTCTCCAATATTGTAAAATTTTCTGATGCAGTAGGAGAGCTAAAAGTAGAGGTATGCTTCATTACTCTAAATTGCAACTATAACATGTTCGAATCTTCTATATGATCATGTATTCCTAACAAGATTTAAACCTTTAGAATCTCTAGCCCCTTCTGATTGTATAAAAAAAACTTTAGAATCTCTCTCTCTCTAAAAAAAAGAAAGCTGTGATCTTTTATGCATTCATGGACAGCTTGATTTCCAATCAAGTCCTCCCAAGTCCCAAGAAAATGAATATATAGAAGAATTTGCTGAAGAAGATTCTTGTGAACCAACTGATAACAGGAAAATGTGTTATATTTAAACCATAAAAGCATTAAGAGTAAATAAGTAAAAAGACAAAGTATCTAAATCTTATTCTTTATAAAGCAGAGGCATGAGTCAAGATGCTACTGCCTTTCGAAGTATGAAGCTTAAGCCTCAAGATTTGATGCTTAACTAAAATAAGGAGAAAATAGAGAAATATGCTTAATAAATATTCTTATGTGGTAAGAACATATGGATGAATTAACAATAAACAGGGAGTATAAGAATCTTTCACGCCTATTGAAAGATCTAATATAAGATAAAACTCTACTTCAAATGTATGACATTTCATGTTTTTACAATAAAATATCTTCAAAAATACAAAAAAAAAATCTTCAAGGTGTGAGAAATGTGACACTTAAGGTGTAAGCCTCAAGTCTGAACCTTACATACCTTTTAAAGCATTGATCTTACGCAGATGTATTTGCATCATGTGCATTGCTTTCTCTTTACAAACTGAAACCTACTCTTCCCAGGCAGTAGCTTCAATTAAAGACGGAAAGCGCATCCTCTTCCGATTTGATAGAGCAGCCTTCTCTTTTAAGTTTTTACCATTTAAGGTTCCGTATCCAGTTCCCTTTAGGCTTCTTGGAGAGGAAGCAAAGGGTTGGTTAGACACCACATACTTGTCCCAGTCTGGAAACATTCGTATATCTAGAGGAAATAAGGTAAGTGATCATTTTCTACTAATTTATCTTTTCATTTTTGTGATATGTAACCTTTATGGAAATAAATAGGAAGATTGAGATATCATAAATCCAAAAATTGTATAAGAGACATTGATAATGGATAATTTTGAGGCTAACTCAAAATCTACAGAAGAACCTGTTGCACAAAAAATACACCCCTTGATACCAAAATAAGTCCCTACAACTTAGGCCAATTGGTTCTCATTAATTACATTTCAATCAAAAACTGAAAATGAGCAGTCAAGATATCTCTAAGTTTTCTTAGTTTGAGATGGCCATGAAATAGGAACCCTTATTCTATATCTTTTTCAGTGGGAAATCCTCATATTACCTTCTATGTCAATGACATAAATATTGCTGCATTAACTTGCCAAAATTCTCTGATTAGTTTGACATTAGCTAGGATATCCAGAAAATTCTCTGTAGTGCAGGGAACCACCTTTGTTCTGCAAAAGAAAACTGAACCAAGGCAAAGACTACTCTCGGCCATTTCCACTGGAGAAGGAGTAGAAGAGGTTAGATGCTTATTGAAACCTTAAAAGTTTTTTTTCCAATTTATGGTATAAAAGCCTATTTATCTTTTATGTATTGCAAATGGTGTACTTTCCCCAACTCTTCTCATCTTTGTGTGGTAACATGGACAGGCTATTGATGATCTTATATCCGTGAACAAGAGTGTCTCTAAAGGAGATATGGAACTCCTAGACGGAGAATGGAAATTAATATGGAGTTCACAGGTTATTATAGCTTGACAACAACATTTGTTTTGTTTAAACTATATATATATATATATATTGTTGAAAGTGTTAAAATAATTGATTTTATGTTTGTTAGGGTCTGTTTGGATGATTAAAGCCTTTTTTATTTTAATCTATTATTGTACTATCACTTAGTAGGGGCACAAGGGTCACTTCCCTTCTTATTTTTTCGCCCTATATATTATAATGAAGCTGGCGCCGCCAGTACAGTTCCATTGCCTCAACACTTCTTCTTCCTTTACTGTCAAGATGGTATCAGAGCGTGGCCATTAAATCTGGGCAATCAAGTGTCTTCTCCAAGCTGCTGAATCTGAGCGGAACAGAGGAGTACATCTGGGTTTTCTTTTCCTTTCTTCTCTTCCCTTGGTCATGTACCAAGAGGAAAACGAATGGACCTGAACCACTGAATGTTGGCACACCCTTGTGAGGTTTTTCCTCTACTTGTTTTGGATCGTGTGATCCTGTACTTGTGAAAGGTTGTTGTAGGTCATGTATGACCTGTTTTCTCTACTTGTTGGCTTGATGCCTTGTGTGTAAGTATCTCACCTTGTGATTATTGCTTGTAGACCTGCTGAGAAAACTAGTAGGCTGGGACTGCTACTCCGTACAGGTCTGAAAATCAGATTTGTCATCTTGTTTATTCTAGAAATTGGTGTTGGTCTTGTGCTCAAATTAAGTCCAAAAACTGCAGTGTGGGTGGACTAATCACTTGTTGTGTGTGGAGTTTTTTGTTTTGATATAAGGAGGGATCCTAAGTTGAAGTTTTTTGATAAAAAAAATTCTGTATTGACCATGTCTTCTGAGAATTCTGCTACTTCAGGGATTTCTGGAAATCAAAATGGGGTAAGTGGGGGAATGGATATGAGTTTCCCCATGGCTGTCATTCCCTTTGATGGTCTGAATTACCTTGAATGGTCTAGGGGAATAAAACTCTACATCACTGATAGGGGAAAAATAGGATACATCAATGGGAAAGTAAGGAACCGAAGTGCGAAAGTGCTGAATATGATAGATGGAACCAAGAAAATAGTATGGTGATGTCTTGGCTCTTGGTTTCCATGCTGCCACAGGTGAGAAAAACTTTTATGTGGGCTGAAACTGCTTGTGAAATATGGGAACAAGCAAAGTCCACCTATTTAGAATAGAGACACTATGCTAAGATATACCAACTGCAAGCTGAATCGTCCACTTGTAAGCAGGGAGCAAGGAGTCTCTCGATGTACTATTCGGATCTGACATCGATATGGAAAGAACTTGATCACTATCAGAATGTTAACTGGAAGTGTGATGAGGATGCAAAGGCATACAAATCACATGTATCTCAGCAATGGGTATTTGCCTTCCTCTTGGGGTTGAATCCTTCATATGAGTCCATCAGGGTGCAGATCTTGGGAAGTAAAGACTTGCCATTAGTTCAGGAAGTTTATGCCTTGATTCAATCAGAAGAAAGTAGAAGAAATGTGACGAATTCTACAGAGGGGTAGCCAGTTGCTCTAGCTGTCCGGGGAAGTTCAGATATTAATGTTGGAGGTGGATCTAAGAAGGGTGACTCTCAGAAGAGAACAGATGATAAGAGTAAGCTTTGGTGCACTCACTGCCCAAAGGCAAGACACACCATAGATACCTGCTGGAATCTCCATGGAAAACCTAAATGGGCACAGGATTTGGGTAAGAAGTCAACAACTGATCAGGGCAAGAAACCAAGTCAGCAGAATCAGAAAAGGTATAACTCAGCTAATATGGCATCTCAAGAGACTGGTCCCATGGTAACTCAAGAAAGGCATCCCAGTTCTGACCCTAAGGAAGAGATCATCAACTCATTCCGTGAACATTTGGAGTTATATGGTAGGACTCTTTGCCAGATGGATACTGGTCCTACTCCTTCTACCTCTTTTGCATCTGCTTCAAGTAACACTGCCATTGCTTTCCATGTGTCATCCCGTACCTCTGATTCCCCTTGGGTAATTGACTCTAGAGCCTCAAACCACATGACCGGTAAGTCAAATTTATTTTAGGTATACAATCTTCTCTCTAGGAGAGATAAGGTGAGACTAGCTGATGGCTCTTTCTCCACCATAGCCGGCCAAGGAACCATATCTCTCCCACTCGGCCTTACCCTTTCTAACGTACTACATGTTCCTAAGCTACCTATAAATCTGCTTTCCATTAGTAGTATTACTCACTCCTTGAACTGTTCAGTTACTTTCTATCCGTCTTCATGTGTGTTTCAAGATTTGGCATCGGGGAAGATGATTGGTAGAGGAAGCATGGTGGATGGCCTCTACGTGTTGGAGAATAAAGCTGGTCTTGTGGCTACAGAGTCTTTGAGTTCGTCCAGTGAGAGTCAAGCCTATTTATGGCATAGTCGTCTTGGTCATCTTTCTTTTGAGTCGTTAAAAGTTATGCTTCCAAAGTTGTTTGAGTCTTTTTCAATGAGTCAGTTGCAGTGTCAGACATGTCAATTGAGTAAACATTGTAGAAGCTATTTTCCTTTGAGAAATAAAAGATCTGAATTTCCGTTTCATATTGTTTATTCTGATGTTTGGGGCCCTGTTACTCTACTTACTGAGGCTGGATATAAGTACTTCATTACCTTGATCGATGATTACTCTAAATACACCTGGGTTTACCCTATGCGATCTAGAGAGGAAGTGCCTAAAATTGTGAAAGACTTTCAACGCATGGTGTTCATTCAGTTCCAAATTGAAATCCATATTTTCCAGTCAGACAATGCAAAGGAATACTTCCATAGTGATCTCACAGAATTCTTTGCTTCGAGTGGATCACTTCAACGAAGCTCTTGTGCTAGGACACCTCAACAAAGCGGTGTTGCTGAAAGAAAAAACCGTCATCTTCTTGAAGTAGCTCGTGGCTTGTTAATCCATATGAATGTTCCAAAGCGCTTTTGGATGAATGTTGTTCTATGTGCTACGTACATCATCAACCGTATGCCCTCTCGGTTACTAGAGTATAAGGCCCCACATCAGCTTTTGTTTACTACAACTCCGTTGTTCCCCATTCCAATGCATGTTTTTGAGTGTCGTTGCTTTGTTCATAACTTGTCACCTACTCGGGGTAAACTTGATCCTCGTGTTATTCCTTGTGTCTTCTTTGGTTACCCTCTATCTCAAAAGGGGTACCGTTGCTATGACCCCATCTCTCGTAAGTACTGTCTCAAAAGATGTGTCCTTTGAGAATCAACCTTTCTTCTCGGTTTCTCTTCAGGGGGAGAGTAGGGTTGAGGAGAAACAGGCTCAGACTCAACTACCTCCTCTACCTGACCCTCCTCCATTCCGTGTCTTTCTTCGCCGCCACAAAAGCCAGCAGAGTTCAAGAGCCATGGAACCTGACGCTATGCAACCAACATCATCGGTTTCACCGGAGGTTGATCATTTCCATCAGCCAAGTACACTTGCTTCTATTAATATGCCTGCTCCTCTCAATGTTGATTTCCCTGTCATTAATGATCTTGATATTCCTATTGCTAAGAGAAAGGGTGTTAGATCTTGTACCACTAACCATCCTATCTCTCACTTTGTGTCCTATGATCATATTTCATCTTCATATCGTGCATTCCTCTCCTCTGTTGACAGTATCCCCGTTCCTAAGAATGCGGCAAAAGCTTTATCCAAACCTGAATGGACAGATGCAATGAAGGAAGAGATTGATGCATTACACAAAAACCAGTGGGGTAGTGAACAAAAAGTGTGCAAGTTTAAAAAATCTTTATATGGGCTGAAACAATCTCCTCGGGCCTGGTTTAGTAAGTTCCACTCAGCAGTTCAGCAGATGGGGTTCAAACAATGCTAGTCAGATCACACACTATTTGTAAAGAAAGGTGAAGTGAAAGTTGCAGCTCTAATTGTGTATGTGGATGACATAGTGATCACAGGAGATTGGGAAGCTAAAATACATAGACTAAAAAAGTTCTTAGCCACTCAATTTGAGGTGAAAGATCTAGGCCCCTTACGTTATTTCCTTGGAATTGAAGTTGCCCGCTCTCACAATGGCATCTTTATTTCCCAACGGAAATATGTACTAGATCTACTAGAAGATACAGGCAAACTGGGGGTGAGACCAATTGACTCACCAATTGAACCTAACCATCATCTGGGAGACAGTCAGGGAGAGTTCTTGAAAGATGTGAAGAAGTTTCAAAGACTTGTAGGGAGACTCTTGTATTTGTCTATGACCAGGCCTGATATTGCTTATGTAGTGGGTGTCCTTAGTCAGTTCATGCACAATCCTAAGACAACTCACTTTGAAGCTGCAGAGAGGATCCTCAGATACCTCAAGAAGTTTCCTGGAGCTGCTTTGCTGTTCCAGAAACATGGACATTTAAAGGTGGAGGTATATACCGATGCTGATTGGGCAGGGGCAGTTGATGAGTGAAAGTCTACCAGTGGATATTGTGCCTTTGTAGGGGGAAACCTAGTCACATGGAGAAGTAAGAAACAAAGTGTGGTGGCTAGGTCTAGTGCTGAAGCAGAATACAGAGCTATGTCTCATGGAGTTGTTGAAATCATGTGGATAAGAAATCTGTTAGGAGAACTGGATTTTACAGTTAGCAACCCTATGTCACTCTATTGCAACAATAAGGCTGCTACTAACATTGCAGCTAATCCCGCCCTCCATGATAGGACGAAACACATTGAAGTGGACAATCATTTTATTAGAGAGAAACTTGTAAGTGGAAAAATGTGCACCCCATATGTCAACTCAGAAGAACAACTTGCAAACATCTTCACCAAAGGCCTTCATCATGTGTGGCATAATGATTTGTGTGACAAGTTGGACATGATTGACATCTATGCTCCAACTTGAGGGGGAGTGTTGAAAGTGTTAAAATAATTGATTTTATGTTTGTTAGGGTCTATTTGGCTGATTAAAGCCTTTTTTATTTTAATCTATTATTGTACTATCACTTAGTAGGGGCACAAGGGTCATTTCCCTTCTTATTTTTTCGCCCTATATATTATAATGAAGCTGGCGCCGCCAGTACAGTTCCATTGCCTCAATACTTCTTCTTCCTTCTCTTCTCTTCTCTCCTCTTCTCTTCTCTTCTCTTCTCTTTGCTGTAACCTTCAATCAGATTTACTGTCAAGACATATATATATATATAATGAAGCTGGCGCCGCCAGTACAGTTCCATTGCCTCAACACTTCTTCTTCCTTCTCTTCTCTTCTCTCCTCTTCTCTTCTCTTCTCTTTGCTGTAACCTTCAATCAGATTTACTGTCAAGATATATATATATGTTGTTCCCTGTTAACTCCTTTCTTGCAAGTAGATCTGCTAGAGAGTTTGCTGATCTTGGCACCCATTTCACAGTTGCTTCGAGAGTCTTTACAATGCTATAATTCTCTCTTAAAGTATGCCTATAGTGCCAAGCACCTTATCAGTTCTTCATTAACTATTCCACCACAACTCGGGAATCTCCTTCCACCACCAATGCCTTGTAAGACAACCATCAACTCATCTCTTGTGCAATCCCCACAGCTATGGGTCCTGAGAATAAATCTTTCAAGCTCCATGACTCTCTCTCTCATTACACTTCCAAAGCCCAAATTGCCAGGATTGCTTAAAGAACACCCATCAAAATTGAGCTCCACTTGGTTTGCATCTGGTGGAGACCATTCTCTTAGCATTCTGGTTCTAGGTGTAGAGGAGTGTGTTGCAACCTACCATCCCCTGATGATTTCATCTATAGAAAACTGTTTAAACATCTTTAAGGTAATGTTTTCTATTATTACCTACTTAGGTCGTTATTTCTCCTTGAAGATTCTAGCATTTCTCTCCTCCCAAACAGAACCCCTGGTGCATCCCCACCTTCTACCAAAAAAAGCCATAAACCACTCTCAAATGTTAGAGGTGAAAGTGGAAGAGGTTTGCAAATGAAAGGTAGGTTCCCGTTTCCATTACAAATAAAGCATTTGTGAGAAAAAAGCACCAATTTGGCCTCCTTTTCTGAATTTTCTACTATTAATCATCAAATGGCATCCTCCCAATGTCTTGTTAAGCTATATTGCACCATCCATTTGAGACTTATTAAAGTAAACAAGGCCATGCATTGTTCCAAATTATATTAAGAATGTAGGACAAATCAAATTGGTTGGCTGATTTACTCTCAAAAAGGTATATTTGATTCACTAACCCACACTAAAAAACAGAAAAACTTTGGCTGTCAACCTGTTTGTAAAAAACAGCCTGGGCTGTTTCGGAAGCCTGCAGTTAATGACATCTCATAATGAGTGTGGGTAAAATAGTATTTAAACTCAATACCTTTTTAGTTGAAAAGACAAATGAGGACTACTAAGGTGTCATGTGTAAAGGCTCCCAAAACAGCCCAGGCTGTTTTTTCCAAACAGCCAAAGCGATCTCCTAAAAAACTAGTTGCTCTTGAAAAACAACAAATCTTGAAACCAACTTAAATTAGAAATAACATTTTTGTCTGCTAAAAATTGATATTCTCTTAGTTCTTGATTCTATTTCAACATATCCTAAGAAGTGGAAAATGATCTCCTATTGATGTAGGACCAATTCAGTTCTAGTTCTTAGAGAATTTTGGCTAGTCTTCTTTGATCAGAATTTTATGGTTGTTGATGGATGTAATGGATTCTTGAAGGAATAAGAGAGAAAATAGGGAGAGAAAGAAGAGAGAAAATTCCTGGAATCACTCACACAGTGCCCAGAATCACCCTAGGGCATGGGAATCGCTCACCATAGTTAGCATAAGCTGAAGAAAACTCAGTAAACTTCATTGCTCTTTGTGTAGAACGTCCATACATATTTATCGGCTCTAAACTCATAATAAACCTAGGAGTCAAACTGTTAGACTCATAATAGTCCTAGGAGTCAAACTGTTTCTCATTAATCCTAGTAGAACTCAAACTAAGCTGACATCCTATTTCAATTCAAAGAAGACTCAGTAACTCTAATCTTAGTTATGCAATGACTCTGAAATTTTAAACATAAACAAACTATAAATAGACAAATTAAACCCTATCATTGAACCCCACAAATTCTCAAAATGACAAAAATACCCCTACTGTCCAAAATACAGAAATACATAAAATTCCAATTCTGACTCTTCAGCTCCTGCATCACCTACTCAAAAATACAAGCAGAACTTTGCCCTCTGTTAATATTTCTAAAGTGTATTATGCCTTGTAATGCCCAGGTGTCCTTTTTCATGTGTGTTTTTCCTTCCCTTCTTAATTCATTCTTTCTTTTAGTCATTTTGCATAGAAAGTATCCATTTATTCCCTTTTCTCAAAGTTACTTACTCCTCTGTCAATCATTCCAACCTCCTGAAGAAAAACTGAATATCCATTTTTGTTTTTTCCAAACCCATGATCTTAGAAGACCATAAGTAAGTATAATCTCTTGCATGTTGCAGACGGAGACTGACAGTTGGTTAGAGAATGCAGCTAATGGTCTCATGGGCAATCAGGTAAGATGAAAAGGTGACACTTGATATCTTTGCATTTTTGTACCATGTTTTCCTTATTATTTTTTTATATAAAATATATTTTATTTGTTCTGTCTGAAACTTATTTTAGTTTCTAATTCTATTAAATATAATTTTTTAGATTGTCAGGGAAAATGGACAGATGAAGTTCTTGGTAGACATCTTACTTGGATTCAAGTTCTCAATGACTGGGAACATTATGTGAGTTATCTGATCTTGTAGTTTGGAAGATACCATGAAATTCATCAAACTCAACAATGTAGAAATTTTATAATTGAAAAATGCAAGTCTGAATCAAACCCATCAAGTCTCTGTGCAATGAGAAGTTATACAGAGAGAACCATCAAACCCATACACTCAGCCCTCAAAAACAAACAAATTATATATTCCTTACAAAAAGGAAGAATTATGTCTATCGATATTTTGAACCTTGATATATATAATATTTCAATTTTATTCTTTCCTGAACCTCATGGAAAAAAATCTAATATTTCAAAATTTTTATATATCAAGTGAAATTTTCTATTTACTATATGCAAATATTCCAAGTTTTGACAAGATGCTAGTGAAATTTTATCAATTTTTTACAACATTTATTGGAAACTACCATGAGGTATAAAAACTACTCAATCCAGATTTTGCATAAAATTAAGAAAGAAACATTTAGATTTGTTGATTCTAGATTCTTTAATGAAAAACTTTGGCTGGGCTTTAGTTGAATAATAATTTAATAGTAATGAACTCTTTATAATAATCATAGTAATGATTAATAATTGTAACTAATAATACGGCAACAAAATTCAAGATAAAGAGGATTTTAGAGAACCTTCAAAGAAAAGGAGTGAGGCTATATTTGATTTTTAAGGATATTTCACCTTTCACGATTATAAATCTACAACTTACCAACCTTCAAATAAAGGAAGTGAGGTTATATTTGATTTTTAAGGATATTTCACCTTTCATGATTACAAATCTACAATTTACCAACTTATAAAGAGGATTTTAGAGAACCTTCAAAGAAAAGGAGTGAGGCTATATTTGATTTTTAAGGATATTTCACCTTTCACGATTATAAATCTACAACTTACCAACCTTCAAATAAAGGAAGTGAGGTTATATTTGATTTTTAAGGATATTTCACCTTTCATGATTACAAATCTACAATTTACCAACTTTCCAATTGGTTAGAGATGACCAACCAAAATGAGAATTGAGAGCCTTAATTGGAACACCATCCAACTTATATCCACGTTCACAATCTACAATTTACCTATTTTAAATGAGTTCCTCTGTTCACTTGTAACTTCAGGCACACCCAAGAGATCCAAAGAACCGTTTACTGAAATATTAATATATTGTGATATAGTTTGATTAATTAACACATGGTAGCATCACTCGACTGAAACATATTTTTGTCAAAATACCATTTCTCTTGATAAGATGTTCAGATGTGTCCAAATAGTAAGTTCACATTTGTTTCTTTTGGGAAGGAAGGGGAAATGAGGAGGATGGGATTGACATTGAAGATTCTAAAAAAGAAAAAAGAAAACAAGAGCTATTTTCTTTCTTTTGTTTTGACATTTGCCCTAACTCATCAGACCCAATGACCCTAATCTTGCAATTTTGTTCTCTGCAGAAAATCTGATACCAACAAATATGATGTTACAATGGATGATGCAGCCATCCTAGCTGGCCCATTTGGACTTCCTATGGAGATGACAAGCAAGTTCAATTTGGAGTTGCTGTAAGACTTGACATTTTTTATAAGCTGTAACTAGAAGAACGATTATTTATCAAAAAAAAACTAGAAGAACGATTACTATTCTGTTACTGATTATGAAAAGAAACACAGAGAGTGGCTCTCATGCTCAAGGATTTTGATTTCCATTTTCTTTTGCAGATACACGGATGACAAGATCAGAATAACCCGGGGTTATAACAAGATAGTATTTGTCCACTTGCGCATAGGCAGATCCAAGCAGAAATGAATGCTTTGCAAACCGAACAAACCAGCAATGACTAGAAATCAAGGAAAAAGAACTTGTTGGAAGGAAAACTTTCTGGAATCATTATGTATTTTTTTTTTAAATTAAGAAAGGCATCTCAATTTAGTAAACAATCTTCCTGGCCTGAGCTTTTCCCAGAGAAAAAGAATGTGTTTTATGTCTCCAAAAGAGAAAATGGAAGGGAAATCAGATAAAACAACACTTGTTTTGTAAGTGAAGTTTTTTTTTTTTTTTTTTTTTTGTATTATATGTCAAGAAAAAAAAAAGAAGGGAACAAGTCCCAGTCAACATCATTGGCTTGGGACCTGACTCCTAACCAATCTTTACAGAAATTAGTGGAAGATCATTGAAGTCCAAGAAAATAGGCATCCAAGAAAAGATTACTGCATGTGGCACGAAATGGAGTTATGCTCTTTTCATGTACAGATGTACTCCAACGAACAGGAAAGGGTAATTTATTCCAAATTATTCTCCTCTCTTGAAGCCTTTCGGTGGCTAAACTTGAATAAGAAACTTCATATTAGTGGAATCAGACCAACTCCCTTCCAAAAGGTTTACTAAAATGGCACCATATACTAATGGAGTCCTGGAAAATGTAGAGAAGACAGACTGGTTTTTCACTCGCACGGTGAAGAGCACAATCATATAGAATGTTCCATCCCCTACCAATGAGATGGTAAATGATGAAATTAAAAAGGGAAAACATGTCCACTTGAAAAACCTTATCTTTGTGGGTTTATTCGGAAACCAAAACACCAAATCCATTTTAGTGGAGTTGACTTAATATAAAAGATTCCACTATTTGAGCTTAAAATTCTGCATCACCACTATTTGGTATTCAGAACTATCCTTGATGATAGTGTTGAAGCATTTTAATCAGAAGATCATGTTATCTTTTCTGTCGTTCATATTGTGTTTAAGTTGGCCGCTCTCAGACTCAAACCTGCGTTCTCACGCTTTTCAACCCGAGGTATGTGAGAATACAGGTTCAAATGAATCTGAATGGCCACTTCGTGCAAAAGATAAAATGTCAAAGGTTAGGACCAGTCTACCCCTTCCAAGACCCCAGATGGCTGGGACCAACATTGAGTAATGGCCCTTTCACTGTTCTGATGGATTGATGTGTCAATGACAAGCCTGTACGATTTAGACATTTAGTTTTTTAGGGGTCTGTCAACAAACCCATTAATCTTCCGGGGAAGAAAGTTTTCCCCAGCCAGTTGTAAAAGAAACGTTCTTTCTCAATTCTTCTGTTTTTTTCATTTTTGGTGACTCGCAATAACCACATCCTAAGGAGTTCTATACCTCCCTATTCCTTTGAGGTGTAACCGTGTAACTTATAAGCTTCAAGGTTCAAAGTATCGGACACGTATTGATCAATATGTATCGGACACGTATTGGTTAATATGTATCATGCTGGTGGCTTCTCGATACACCCCTACGGAGGTTGTATCGGGTCAGCCACTGATTCAGAGGATAATCGGGCCTTAAATGGGCCCCTCTGAATCACTTTTGAAAAACATAAGTGAAACATAAAAAAAAATAAAAATAAAAATAAAGCACCAACACAAACCGATATGCCGCCAGTGTCGATATTTAGAATCTTGATAAGCTTGTCTTAAGTCTTTCATAGCTTCTGGGTGGGGAAAGCACCTGATCAACATTCCAAAGCACCATAAATTGCTGAAGTTTAGCACCTCTCAAGTCTCAACCCACAAAGACCTTTTTCTTTCTCAAGTTACCTCCACTCCTCGTGCCACTTTAAAGCAAAATAAGAGATATTTCAAGTCAAGTTCTCTTGTGGGGTATCACATGAGGTGTCAGTCGTAGACAAATTGCAAATGGCAGACCAACCGGACCTCATTTAAATCATGAAAGCCTATGACACCACCATCTCTTTGAGGCTTTTTTTTTTTTTACTTTTTATGAGCAAACCTCCTCCTGAGCTCAATTACATGACCAAATGCTTTACCCATGGTATGGTATGTTCCCTTGTCTTAATAGCCTTTCACTTTCAGAAGAATCTTTGGACCTTTTACTTACAGGAACAGAAAAGTGAGCTATTGATATGCTCATCTTAATCCAATTTTATACTTTTGCTCAATAGCATTTTCCATAAAAGATATAGGCAATGAAAAACCGACCATAGGATGTAGGTGCAGGTTTTCTCTTGGATCAATTACGCACACTATACTCAGATGATCCAATCTTTTCTAGGGTCAATATTGCATTCAATGGCTTTCACCAAAAAAACGTATTGCACTCAATGGCCACCAAGACATCATTCAAGATTTGTCTTCAGAAAAGCTCCCTGTGCAATAGATTTAATTCATCACCTCTTCCAGTGTCATGATAGGGATCTCAGTGGATCAAGTTAATGGTAAACCCACATTAATCTTATCTTATCTGGTTAAGGTTGGGTCAGCCTGAACCTGGTTTCGGATTTGGGCCTAACCATACCAAATCCAACCTGTTGACATAGTAGCATTGAAATTTGAAACATTTATAAACATAACCTTGATCGCGTATGGGTGAACTAATTGTAGGACAAATCAGGTCGGGTGTTAGGATTGGCTTTGTTATGGGTAAATACTGCTGATGAGGTTTGATGGGTCAACAGATTTTGATGTCTTGCTGCCGATGACCTTCCAATCTGATCCGGAAGCCTTGCCTATACATGTTGGGTGTTGGCTTTGGGGCTTGCATCATTTCGTCTTCACCAATAAATCCCTGTATCAGCTTCAAGAATATTATAAAATTGAGTTCCATCCATGAAAAGTTATGAAACAGATACCGATGCCAAAGACGCATAGGGATTCAGCCTGCAAGACTGCATCCAACCTGAAAAGACAAACATACTACCCCAAGTCTCAACCTGGTTTTCTTGTTGAGTAAACCCAGTGATTGCAGCAATTTATGACAAGGGGAGCTTTTATGAAAGAGCAAATTTACCAAGGGATGTTTTCAACCTAATTGCAAGTAAACAATTAAACATATTGAAAACAAATGCATATAAAAGGACAGCATAAATGGCACAAAAATAAGTTTTTTTTTTATTCTAGATTATAAATACTTCTATGCATGAATTTCTATTCTTTTTAGTCCCTGCCACCACTGCTTTTGGCTTATCATATGGGACCAGCGTTATCCTTACATTCTCAAGCAACATAAATAAACAAAAGACATGGCAGTCATACATCAAGACATTTAAATTGACTCAGTCTACCGAAACTGTGATTGCACGGTACGCCTTTCCTCGGTCCAAGATTTTTTTTTTTTTTTGAAAAATCTTTTCTTGGTCCAAGATCCCCAATGAGATTGTATATGTAATTCAGGCAACATCTGATTGATGCATGTTGTTATATCTGAACATGCAAAGAATCCTGCATCAAGTTGAGGAGACTTGTCTTGGTCTCTGAATGCCAGCTACAAGGTATCTTAGCTTAACCTACAGCAAGTTTATCACATAATGATTGATATGCTGCACTACAGAGCTTGAACTTTTCTTCTGCAACAGCCTGTTGATGTACAAAATTGATAATTTGCCATCAAATCACTAGTCATCAATTGAAATAAAAAGCAAGACCAAAATAATAAGTCCAGTTTAAAGAAAATACATGCTCAACAGTATGATGGCACATGGTTGTTTACTAATAGTGGTTGTGTCTATAGAAACCTACACCAATGCACATTGGGCAGGTTCTTTGGATGATGAAAGATCTACTACAACTCACTGGTGGTGATCTTGTGATTTGGGAAAAAAACCTTGTAATTGCTAAATCTAGTGCAAAATTCAAGTTCAGAGCCATGGCTCATGGTGCATCCGTGCATCAAAATTACTTTGGCTGAAAGCTCTACTCAGTGAGTTGGGTGTAGAAGTTGAGGTCCCTATGGGGTTATTGGGGCAACATTTTGATTACAATGCAGCTATAGATATTGTAGTGATATATAGAATGTTTTCAGGAGTATTTTTTATATTTGTCCTTCTAATAAAATAGCATAAATATTAATAAGGTAGATCGGTCCTACTGTTTTTTATACGAACTGTGTGTGCAAAGCCTTATCAGACCCAGATGCAAACATCACTGTTATACATGCAATTTTTTCCCATTTAATGAAAAGCTTATTTTTGGTGCCAATTAACACATTCCTATAAGGTTTTTTCTCGTTTTTTTTTTCATTTTTAATATCCTTGAAACATGCTAAATTTCTTCGCACTTGGTATCTTGTCTGTTGATTGGAATTTGTTTGTAGAAAAGAGATGATGAAAAATGACATTTAACACTATAATAAATAAATCTAATGAAAAGAGCAAATGGTATGCAAGGAGTATACAGACCCCCAGACGACTTATGGGAAGAAAAAGGAAGACAAAAAGGAACAACCTGTAAGAACCCAGTCAAACCTACATTGGAAGAAGCTTAATAATGAGGATAGCTAGAAAGCATACCTTAGAAGAACCTTGATGACGATCTGGATGCCATTTCAAGGCACACACTCGGTATCTGAAAATGAATCACATCTTAACAGTTAAAAACATCCCAAAGAAAACCCAGATATACATGTAAATCACTAATTATAAGCACTTAAGTAACAGAAGCAACATGAAGGTGTAAAGGCTTGAATAATTAAAGCAAGAGATCATCAGATAACTTACGCATTCTTTACTTCTTCAAGTTTCAAAGAACCAGAAGCACTCAAACCAAGGGCTAGCCGTTCTGAAGTTAAATTTGACTGAGAAGTGTCATGCTCTGTAGAAGCTTCGTATTCATCTCCACTCCAATATTTCCAATTCTGGGACCCCTGGTACTTGTTAGAATAGTAAGATGAATTCCTCCAACGAGAATCCTCTTCATTAATAAAAGACCAATAAAAGTATCGCCCTCCACCAAATGCAGATTGAAATATGGTCTCAACTTCTTCTTCATCACCAAAGCAGAACTCAAAAACCCCTTTTCCTGTACAAGAATTACAAAGAAATATAAAAATATGATGCCCAAGAACAAATATAAGTTCCTGAAAGCAATAGTAAATAAAATATCTGATGAATCCATCTTGTTGACCTTAGGAACAAAACTTCCATACATGTGACTATTGGTAATGTGGACTTTCCAATGAGAGTTTTCTTTGTGGCACCTACTACATTGAATATTGACCCAAACAGGCATGGTTTAAAAGGTCAACATATTTCCTAATATTTCTATGAAATTTCCATCTCCATGGGTACCATCATGAAATATTTACTGGAATTAACATATTCCCCAGTGAGACATGATGGTTGGCAACAATATCATAGATATGTGGAGTGTTAGAATTCAGGTCTGCCTTAGAGTTCTGCCTGTCTGAGATCAGTTATGTAGAAGAAGAAAGGTGAAAGAGAGAAAGAAAAAGAGAGAAGAGAGAATTCTGGTTCGAACTGAAAGAGTCAACTTGACTTCTCCCAGTCGGCCAGGAAGTATTTATATTATTATTAAAACATAACTGAAAAGACCTATGTGCCCTTACTTAAGTTAAGAGCACTTGTTCCAATACGCCATTACAGATCAACAACATTAATCTAAATATAAAGACAGAAATACCCCTATGCTAACACTCCCCCTCAAACTATACTCCCAGCTTGTTACATATGTAGTCCACTCTTCCCCGACTCAAGCCTTTTGTAAATAAGTCAGCCCACTGATTTCCTGTATTAACATGTGTAGTGTCTAGCTCTCCATTCAGCACCTTCTCCCTCACAAAGTGACAGTCAACCTCAATGTGCTTGGTTCTTTCATGAAACACTGGATTAGAGGAGATATGAACTGCAGCCTGATTATCACAATAGAGCTTCAATGGAGGGTAAATGTTGTACCCTACTTCCTGTAGAAGGTTCCTTAGCCACACTAATTCACAAGCGGTGTGCGCCATAGCCCTATATTCTGCTTCTGCACTGCTTCTTGCCACAACCGTCTGCTTCTTACTTTTCCATGTCACCAGGTTACCTCCCAGAAACGTGCAATAGCCTGTAGTAGACCGCCTATCAAACATAGAACCGGCCCAATCAGCATCAGAATACCCTTCTATTTCAAGTTTTCCCCCACTCTTGTATATCGGACCGTGACCCGGAGCCCCTTTTAGATACTTCACAATTCTCAGAACTGCATTCCAATGAGGAATCAGGGGTTTTTGCATGAACTGGCTTACCACACTAACCGCAAATGAGATGTCTGGTCTGGTAATGATTAGGTAGTTCAGTTTGCCCACAAGTCGTCGGTATCTGCCAGGGTCTTCAAACACTTCACCCATATCACTGCTTAGCTTGGTATTTGTGTCCATGGGTGTTTCAGCTGGTTTGGCACCCAACAAGCATGTTTCTTCCAGTAAATCAAGCACATACTTCCTCTGGCACAGGTTAATACCATACTTCGATCTCGCTACCTCTATCCCCAAGAAGTATTTCAGCTTACCCAGATCCTTTGTCTGAAAGTGATCCTGCAGATAAGTCTTCAGCCTGTCAATATCAATGTTATCATTCCCAATAATAACAATATCATCTACATACACCACCAACAGTATTTTTCCTCCCGGAGAGTCATGACTAAATACAAAATGGTCAACTTTGCACTGTTTCATACCAAACTTCTTTACCACCTCACTGAACCTACCAAACCATGCTCGAGGAGACTGTTTAAGCCCATATATAGCCTTCCTTAGTCTGCACACCTTACCATCCTCCCCCTAAGCAACAAACCCTGGAGGTTGCTCCATGTAGACCTCTTCGAGTAAGTCACCATGCAAAAAGGCATTCTTGATATCAAGCTGATATAGTGGCCACTCATACATGGCTACAAGAGAGATCACAACACGAACTGACCCTATCTTAGCAACCGGTGAGAAGGTCTCTGTGTAGTCAATACCATAGGTTTGGGAGTACCCTTTTGCAACTAATCGCGCTTTCAGGCGTTCAACACTCCCATCAAGCAGATACTTAACCGTATAAACCCATTTACAACCAACAGCTTGCTTCCCAGGAGGAAGAGCAGTGAGGTCCCAAGTATGATTATGATGAAGGGCTGAGAGTTCTTCCATGGCACGGCACCACCCTGGAGAGGCAAGGGCTTCCTGGACATCTTTAGGAACAATAACTGATGATAACAGGGTAACAAATTGGCGATGGGAAGCGGAAAGGTGAGTAAGAGAAACATAATTAGAAATGGGATGAAGGGTGCAAGTACGTTTACCTTTCCGCAAAGCAATGGGTAGATCAAGCTCAGATGCTAAGTGTGGGTCTGGTGCCGGATCCGTCAACGGAGATGTAGCCAGAGGAGTAGCTGGTGCGCGTGGGAGATGTGTATACACATGACGGATAGGTGGGCGTTCAACAGGTGGTGGCACCGGAGGCAAGGATTTGGTCACGACTGGAACAAAGAAAGGAGGATCGATAACGGGAAATGGAAGAGGTGATGAGGAGGAAGAAGCATCACCGAACCCCAAAAAGAACGGAGTAGACTCAAAGAAATTGACATCAGCACACACAAAGAACCGTCGAGAACCAGGATGGTAACACCTATACCCTTTCTGGGTCCGAGAATAGCCAAGGAAAATGCACTTGAGAGAACGGGCATCGAACCTGTCATTCCCGGGACCCAGATTATGGACGAAGCAGACACACCCAAAAACTCTCGGCGTAAGAGGGAACGGAGACAAAGTGGGAAACAAGACCTGAAACGGAGAATGACCATCAAGGATGAACGTGGGCATCCGATTAATCAGAAAGCAAGAGGTAAGCACTGCATCACTCCAAAAAGGTTTGGGAACATGCATGTGATGCATGAGGGATCTTGCTGTTTCAAGGAGATGGCGATTCTTTCTCTCAGCCACCCCGTTTTGTTGTGGGGTGTAGGTACACGAGGTCTGATGTATAATGCCGTGTTGGTCCAGGTATTCCTGAAATGATGAGGATAAATATTCGCGGTCAATATCAGAACGAAAAACTTTGATGTGGGTACCAAATTGGTTACGAATCTCAGCATAAAATTTCTGAAAAATGGTAAACAATTCACTTCTTTCTTTCATTAAATAGAGCCACGTCATCCTTGAAAAATCATCCACAAAAATGACAAAATATCTGTATCCATTATATGACTTCACTTTATAAGGACCCCAAACATCTGAATGAACTAAAGAAAAAGGACTCGACACACGGTTATCAACCCTAGAACTAAAGGGAACACGATGGTGTTTCCCAAACTGACACGACTCACAATCCAAAACAGAAAGCTGACTCAAGGACGAAACCAAGGACTTCAAAACTTTTAGCAACGGATAACCAAATCGGCAGTGCCACTGGAGAGGAGAAAGAGATGACTGGAGAGCTGTTGAAGTTCTACCACCACCACCGTCAAGATAATACAGTTCACCTACTTCATGCCCTCCACCAATCTTCATCCCCGTCTTGAGATCCTGAAAAACACACAGAAGGATAAAAGGTAATGGAGCAGTTAAGTGATTTGGTCAGCTTACTAACAGACATAAGGTTAAAAGGCAATTTAGGAACATACAAAACTGATGAGAGGGATAGAGGATCTAGGTCAACATTACTAACACCACAAATTGAGGATGTGGAACCATTAGCAAGGGTGACAGATTGTGATGTTGGGCAATGAGATAAGGAGGAAAACACATCTGGAGTTCCAATCATGTGATCGGAGGCTCCAGAGTCAATGATCCAGGGATTGGGTGTAGATGCCAGACAAGCCATACCCGAGTGAGCAAAAGTCGCCGTGTTCTGCTGTGATTGGATAAACCTCTCATATTCATCACGGGGAACACTCACCATCTCCTTCATGGGACCATCTGTGGATGTAGGAGGCATCTGATCAGATGAATGATTCTCCTGTCTAAAGCTGGAACTTGAGTCACCAGTCGCGGCAAGATTGGCCCAAGTTGAGGGAGGACCATGTAGATCATAACAATAGTTGATGGTATGTCCATCCATACCACAATGAGTGCACTTCCTCGGGCCTAAGCTACGTCCTCTACCACAGGCTCCCCCTGAATCTCTGCCCCCAGTACGACAACCACCACGATTATGAGTAGACCCACCATTGCCACTTCGGCCATACGCAGAACCACTACCACCACCACGGCCAGACTGAGCTCCCCTAGCTCCACCTCTCACACCACGGCCTCTCGATTTAGCAAAGGCAGATCTACCTGAGATATTAGAGTTCTCAGTAGATCCGATAGAAATCCTCCAGAGTCGAGCAAATATCTCTTCTAGGGACGGAAGAGCTGATCCTCCTAATATCTGAGCCCGTACTGGTTCATATTCAAACTTTAGTCCCACCAAAAATCTAGTCACATCAAGTTGCTCTCTTTGTTGTTGCTGAATCTTGACATCAGAAGTGAGAGGATGATAGACATTCAACTCATTACGTATGTTCCTCATGTTGGCATAGTACTCCTCAAGACTCTGATTGCCCTGTTGCAGGTTAAAGTACTCTTGATAAAGCTGATAAACTATGGTTGTATTGCCCTGCCCCGAATACAATTTCTTCGCATGGTCCCACACATCTTTGGCAGTATCAAGAAACATGAAATTCACACTAATCCTGGGTTCCATACTGTTCCACAACCATGTGATGATCTGAGCATCCTCTTGCTCCTATTCTTCGTACTCGTGAGAGTCAGAGGAGGGTTTCTCCTCTCTGATGTGTTTTACCTTCTTCTTTGCCTTCAGAAAGACTTCAACGGATTTAGCCCAAGGCACATAATTCTCTCCATTTAATTTAATGGAGGTCATCTGAACATTCAAGTAGTCTGTAGGCACCATCACACTAGGTTTATAATCATTATTATCTCCCATTATGTTATCACCGATTCTGCACACTTGCTGAATTCTATTATCACTGAGATCTGCACACTACACACCACCAGGTCACACCTGTCACACTGATTGCAGCACTTATTGTTGTTGGAATGTGTGCTCTTTACACCACAAACCCTAGATCACACCTGTCACACTGATTTCAGCACTTGTTGTTGCTGAAAAGTGTGTTCACACCACAAACCCTACTCCTACAACTACCTGAAATCTCACCCCTATATGATCATATCTCTTCCTTCAGAATGCACAAAGAAACCAGCATAAACCCTAGCCGAAACCCTAGCATATGGTCTGAAACACACTTCCTATTTAATCCATAATAGATATCATGCACTGAAATCTCTTACCTTATCACTGAAGTAACACCCATACAAGCAGGAAATCAGTCCACGCACGACAGCCACTGCACACACCACAGCCACACACGACAGCCACTGCACACACAATTCGGCCCTCTATTCTTCCTCTACTAGGAGAGGGCGATCTCAGAAATCACAACAACCGACCACATACAACCTGACTGGAGGCATAGAAACCTCCAAGGGAAGAGGGCGATCACTCCTTTTCAGCCCTTTCCCTTATCTCCAATCAAACACAGAAAAAAAAGGAAAAACACTAGATAGGGTGCGCAGAGAACAGAAACCTAGGCAAGCACTAGGCAGATTCAAAGTGCTCTGATACCATGTTAGAATTCAGGTTTGCCTTAGAGTTCTGCCTGTTTGAGATCAGTTATGTAGAAGAAGAAAGGTGAAAGAGAGAAAGAGAAAGAGAGAAGAGAGAATTCTGGTTCGAACTAAAAGAGTCAACTTGACTTCTCCCAGTCGGCCAGGAAGTATTTATATTATTATTAAAACATAACTGAAAAAACCTATGTGCCCTTACTTAAGTTAAGAGCACTTGTTCCAACACACCATTACAGATCAGCAACATTAATCTAGATATAAAGACAGAAATACCCCTACGCTAACATGGAGTAACAATATTATTGCCCACCTAATGAACATGATGACCACCTTAAGCCACCTTGAAATTCTCATTGGGCATGACATTAGCTCTTAGATTTTGTTTGTGTAAAATATTATTTGATTGATCTATTAAAATCATTTGCTTGAACTTACTCTATTGTGTAGTTTTAACTCAAAGTCCGTAAGACAACTTTGTAAGGTATCATTTTATCTGTTGACCTTAAATTCTTGGCATTGTTTGATGGTTTGGATTACCAAAGGTGTAGCTGTGCTTTTTCATTTCATAAAATATCATTGTATATTTCTGCATATTTCACAACACCATGTCTATAATTTTTACAATGCTTCCATGTGACATTTCTGACATTTCCAACATGCTTCCTATATTTGGATTACCAATATTTCCACTGATACCAACATTTTAAACCTTGCAAACAGGTCAAAGGACCATTACCCAACGTAAATCCTGAATACCAAGCTATTGGTAGGGGTGGACCGGGTATAGATCCAACCCCCAAACTACCAGTGTTCATTTTGCTGATTTTCATTATAGGAGATAACCTACATGGAAACCGACCGCCAGCTCCACTACCCTGCATCTTGGTTAAAACAGCAATACTATGGCATACAGTCTTTAAGGTCTACAAGAGAGACACCATAGATTTCCACTAGATCAGCAGACAATCTTTAAATGATTGAAAGTAGATGCATTTAAATGGTTGAAAGAGACACCATTTACTAATATCTTGCCCTGTTGTTGCTAGTCCTTGGGAGAAGCTCTTTGGTCATTTGGGACACAGGTGGACTGAGCCAGTGCAGATCAATAGTCTTTTTGACCCTTCAACCTTCATGTGGCCAAAGAGGGTAGAGTCTTGTGGAGGTGCGCTAGAGCTGCTCTAGTGTGGACAGTTTGGGAGGAAAGGAATGCTAGAATCTTCAACGACAAGGAAAGGGATGAGACTAGTATTTGGGAAAGCACTCTAAATAGGGCTATAAATTGGGTAAAGTCTTTGGACTTCTTTTCCCCTTTCTCCTTTGATGACATCTGGAGAAATTGGGAGCAAGTTGCCAACAGTTCTGCTACAAGAAAAAAACCTTTGGTGGAGTGGAGGCCTCCTGAAGAAGGTGTTATTAAATTAAATTTTGATAGCAGTAGTATTAGTAACCCAGGGCCGTCTGGAAGCGGGGGAGTCTTCAGAAATGCTGAAGGCCAAGTTGTAGCCCTATTTTCTGGTCCTATAGGTGATACTTGAGAGACTCAGTTAATGCAGAAGTTCAAGCTGTACTTAAAGGGGCAGAGATTGCAAAAGATCTGGGTATGGGACACTTGTTAATAAAGGGCGACTCTAAACTGGTTATTGGATGGCTGAAAGAGTCAGAAACTATAGCTTGGTCCTTAGGGGGGCTATCGAAAGGTTCAAATGCTTAACCACTAATATAACAGTCAGAGTTCAATAGGAATGAAGATCAGAAAATGGGATGGCATATTTTCTAGCCAAACAACGGGTACATAGGAACCATTTCTTCTGAGCTCAATTGTAAGCTGTGTGATGCAATTTAGAGGCAGCATCTCGCACCTCATTTTGGGGAGCTTTCTCTATGTAACCTTTTACTTGTGATTTTAATCAATAAAGTTCTATTACTTATAAAAAAAAGTAGATGCATCCTTACTTCTACCCCTATATTGAGATCCCTGATGGAAGCTGCTTGTTTTTCTTCCCTTAGTCCAGTAACGCCGTCTGAACCATGAGCCTTCTTTACTTGAAGACGAGATGTTTTCATCGTCAGACTGCCAGCTCTGAAGAATCAAGAAAAAGGATAGCAGCAAAATATGGTCAGATGTTACTACCCAATAAGCAAGCACAATGCAATAATTAGCAGCATTACTAGGAGAAATGAAATCATGAGAATGAAATAAACTAGGAAAGAGAATTTAATTTAAGGGGTTCCAATATTCACCTAACAGAATAAAAAAAAAAAGTTGCATGTTTCAGAAACCAAGGCATGTAAATTTGTTGTTCTATATGCATGACTTAATTAAAAGTTGAAACCTAAAAATAGTATCATGATTTCAATTTCATAATCATCACCATCTGCCTATCAACTCCAAGAATTGTATTCCTACAACATAGTTCACAAAGGCCATGTCTTCTGTCAAAAAATCAGGTGTCAAACCTTTTCGACTTACCCAAAAACAGATATCTTTAGCCACCACTTTTCCATTTTGAAACTTCTAACTTGCACCAAGCCACTTCCAATGGGTGCATATATTGCCTCCATTTTGCATAGACAAACCATCTTTCACTTTCTCTAAGTCACCTCAAATTAAGAGATCACAGAAGAAAGAAAATCTTGAGGCGATTAGGGAAAAAAGAAGGCCTCTCAATGAATAGTTTGGCATTAAAAATATTCTGGGGTTTCATTTGGACAGTGGTTATACGTCAGACCTGCATGTGATTCAATGCAAACACAAAAGAATGGAGGCCAAAGTCAAGATGCAAGACAATGCAAACGTAAAAAAAAGCAAAAATGAAAAAGAAAAAAAAAAACAAAAAGGAAATGAAGAGTTCATTCAACTTTCCCATAAATAGTCCTAGTGTAAAAGTTGACTGATTCATCTGCATCTGTAAAAAGGCACAGATACATTCAAACACATGCATGACATCATGCAAGAATCTACAACAGTAATGCACTGTATGCAACTGAAAACCATGCAACTACATTAGGAAGATGCTGAAACATGCATTGTACACCATATAATATGTGCTTGGAAGAAATTGCAAGGCCAAGCTGCATTTAAGTAATACTCACCCTGATAAATTTGCAGCAGATATTTCTGTATCAATAATTAAGGAGAATGAAATTTGTATCTTTTTTCTATTTTATAGAAATTATTGAAACACGTGATTATTAATTGTAAACTTCCAAGGCTGGAAATCGTGGACACCCAACTTGCATGATTCCTTAAAAAGAAAAATCTAATCTTTAAAACATTTCCTATTATTTACTCAAACCAGTGGGGTCCAATTCAGGCTAGAGGGAATTACCAGTGAAAGAACACTTGAAATGGGAGTGCAGGGAAGCCTGAAGACAAGGATGGAACTGGAGGCATTGAAAGTGTGTCTTCTTGCAGCCTTGACAACAATTATGGGGGTAGAGAATCAGATAGATAAGAGAAGAGCACAAATCTGCTGGTTGTAATTGCGGTGCCTTCCAACATGATTTAAGAATAGGACAATAAATCTGACTTGGAGATGAAGACTCTGAAAAGGTATAGTCAGAGAACAGAGGAGCTTAAAGGTGTGTAGCCCTCCCCTTTCGACGGATGACCTTAAACAGTTGTTTGCCGCAGGGACTAGAGGGGTTTTTAGGAAGCTCTGAGTCATCAAATCTCTGAGATCAATAGAGGAGGTTTCAGTTTGTAATCTACTGCTTCACCTAGCTAGCAAGGAGGATGGAGATGGAGAAATTGTAGTCAATGTAAGCAAGTTTAAACCTTGACCTGTTACAAGTTGAAGGGGATAGAAGAGCTGGGGGCAGACCGAAAAAGACTTCAGTGGAAGTAATAAGAAATGATTTAAATGCCCATAATTTAGCGATGGATATGGCAGTGAACAGAAAGGAATGGCAAAACAGAATTCATGTAGCAGACCCCAATATGATGATGATGATTGTGATGAACAAGAATCTGAAGAGGATGGCAATGTTTTCTTTTGTTTTCTTTTCTTTTTTTTTCCTTTTGTTAAGGGGATGCAAGGTTTTGGATAAGATGAAACCATCAAGTTATGACACCAGAACAGGCTTGAACCAATAAAGGTATGGAACTATGGATTGGCATTAAAGACAAGTTTCTTTTTCATGGAAGGTGGCAGCCAGATGAAGTTCTTAAAAGAGGTTGGATGAAAGGGATAGGTTACAAGTAATGCTGATAAGTTGGAATCTGAAGTGGAGCTTCAAAGTGCAGCCAGTATTGTGAAAGCATTAAAAAACTAGCAACTCTAATGTTTTTTTTGTTGAAAAAAAGGTAAGGTAATTTTATTAGAAACAGAACAAGAGATTACAGAGGGGGCCCACTGTAGGAGCTACAGACAGGATCCAAGACCCCAAACTAAATTACAACTCTAACAGACTTCTAGACCTCAGCTGGGCTCCAAGCACCCTGGTCTGGAGACCTTTCACAGCTGTAGTCCAAGAAACTAACTTGCCAAAAGTGCAAGAAATTAGACAACCTACATCCTTTGACCTATTTTAGAAAATTCATCTATTTCATTCCGCCCAGGTGGTACTAATCACTGCTGCAGGAACAGACATCCACACGCTTTTTGCCAGCTTGGACAGGCCTTGGGTCTCCCAGCACCATAGCAGGTCCAACACAGCATTTGGCATGACCCAATATAAGCCCAAGGAGGAGAAGAAGTGCCCCCATACTGCTGCAGAAACAGGACAATGTATAAACAAATGGTTGTTATCCTCCTCTACTTGGCGACACAGCACACACAGCAGGTCTTGAATCTGAATCGCTCTTCTAACCAGGTTCTTTCTAGTTAGACATCTGTACAATACTACAGCCCAAAACAAGACATTTACTTTAGAGAGGGGAGGGTATCAGGTTCCAGATTTAGCAGCAGGAACATCAGCTCCAGTGTTTTAAAAGTGCAAGGTGCAAAAAAGCACAAGGGGCAATTTGCACCCGAGGCACAAGGCGCAAGGCGAGGTGCACGCCTTTTTGGAGCAAGGTGAAAAAAACAAAAAAAAAGTCAGAAAATTCATAAAATGCTAAAAATGAAAAAAAAATACTAAACATAATTTTAATAAAAATATAAAGTTAAATTTTAAAATAAACATTTTAATAAACCTATTATCTAAAATTAAAATGCATAAACATCACATGTAAAGCGTATTCAAATGAAAATTAAAAAAAAATCAAACATATAAAACATTTTCAAGTATGTAAAACCCACAATCTCTTTTTTTTTATTTGTCTTAATTGCATTACTTCAAGTTGCTAATGTGATGTAAAATATATTGCATCCTTGATTCTAAGAGCCGCCTTTGTACCAAGCCCCTCGAGGCAAGAACAAACAAGTCCATGTTAGGGTCTTAAATTCTTGATTCTCGCACAAAGATAATGATTTTATAATTTTAATTGCCTTTTAAGAAGATATTTTATTAGGATGAATGAATGAACAACATGGACTTGTTTGGGCTTGCCTCGAGAGGCATGGTCGGGGGTCCAGGGGCAGAGCCCTCGGCCCAGCCGGTAGGTTCAAAAAAGCAAAAAGGCATGAAAATTTAAAAAGGTGCATGCTTGGGCTAAGGTGCAAGGCACATCAGGCGCACGCCTAGGCACACCAGGAGTGCGCCTTTTGAAAGTGTTGCGCCTAGGACCTAGGCGAGGCACATACCCTAAAATGCGCCTCGCCTGTGTGCCTAGGTGCGCCTTTTAAATCATTGATCAGCTCTATCTCCAACTGTTAATTTTCTGGCAAAGGAATTAACTTAAAAAAGCCCATCTGCAGTCCAACTCCAGATCCAAGTGTCTTCTTCCAACAGATTCAACGATTGATTGGACAGCAACTCAAACAGCTCAACCACTTGATCAAATTCCCAGTCTTGAAAATGTCTTCTAAAAGGACTCCAGGAAATGCTATTGTCCCTCACTTCACAGCAATCAGCCACCACTGCATCCTGATTCTCTACAAGATGGTATAACTGGGGGAATAACTCTGCTAATGGCCTGCTATTACACCAATTATCCTTCCAGAAACTCAGTCTTTGACCATTTCCCAACTTTGGAGACAAGCCTCTATTTAGAAATGGAAAATTTTCCATACTTTTCTTCCATAAAGAGCACCCCAAAGAGGAAAGTTAGATATGGTTACCCAATCACCACTGTCTGTATCATATTTGGCTGCTAATAATTTCCCCCACCAGCTTTCCCTTTCTTTTCCAAGAGCTTGGATCTCCTATCCACAGGACACTACAGCTGTACAACAGCTGGGGAGATGTTCTCAATGTACACCTGTAGTTAGGGCTGTTCACAAAGAATGCCAAACCAATCAAACCAACCAAACCAATCCAACTCAACCCAATATGTTCGGTTTATTGATGCTGTCGGTTGGTTTTGGATTGATAAATGTACAACCTGACCAGTTGGGCAAGTTTCGGTTTATAAATTTATAAACCGAAAATAACCCGACCGACCGAATATATGCTAATATTTGTTTTCTCATACAAATTGTAAAATTTGACTTTTGAGGGCCATAGAGTGGAATTTAATACCTGTCACACATTACAATTTACGAGGCCAGTTCAATCGACTGTTAGCTTTTTCTTGAACTCTTCCCCCATTTGGCCTTTTTCTCTTTACAGCTTCTCTTCGGTCATTTCATTTCTCATCACTCTGCATACCTCCATTTCCAATGTAAAAGGAAAATACATTTAAAATATCCACTTCATTTTACTCACCAAACTCACGTTTTTATTTGAGGGGAAGATTTTGTCAATCTCCACCTATTATTCTAGTGACATCACTTTAACTGGGCCTTCACAGAATAGGACAATGGGTTGCATTATCTTTCTATAAAGAAAAAAAAACTAGGTTGAGAATGGAAACGCATGAAGGTGATTGTTTCCAACTGGATGACAATGGAGTTCGTTTCTTGAAGTGGGCTTTCAGAGTTGAAGAGGACGAAGCATTTCATCTCTGTAAGGAGCGGAAGAAATTCACATATGCCCTTGTAGAGTTGCAGATGCTCATTTCTGTTCAATTTTTCAAAAACATTTGTGTTGATTTTCATCGATTTACCGAGACATAGGTATTGGTAGAATCTTCTTTCTCAACCTCTGCAACTGAACTGGAGAAATCCCCTTCTCACTCTTCTTATCCCTTCCATCTCCTTGTCATAATGCTGAGGTAACTAATTTGCCTATGCACAACAAAAGCCCCCTTTCACCTCCATCCTCCAACTCAAGTTACATGAGATCAGGATGAACTACTGCAATCATTGTTACCATCAAACTATTTTTTTATCAATAACACGGTTCATTAATATCACAATGGGAATTACAAAGAGGAAGACAAACTTTCTTATCTTCCACCTTCAGCTTGATGCCCAAGAAATGAAAAAGAGAGAAAGAGAAAAGGAAAAAAGGAAAAAGGGGAAAAAGAGATTTAAATTACAACTATGCCCAGGACATTGACTCCCTGTCCACCCCTTGTTTAGCTAACCCATCAGCAAAAGAATTAGCTGATATTTTTACCCAACTGATTTTAACTTCCATTTCTCGAACCAGCCATCTGAATTTCCTTCTCATATTGCTATATCTCCATAAACCACTATCGTCTTTATTCAGCCACCCTACCACCACCTCCGAGTCCCCTTCAATTATGAGTTTTTTGAGATTCATCTCCCTAGCTTTCTGGACTCCTTCCAAAACTGCATGGATCTCAGGTCTGAGAGAGTCACCCACTCCAATTGGGCCTAAGAACATGGCAGAAACAACCCCATTTTCATCCCTAAAAACACCCCAATCCCTGATTGTCCAAGGTTCCCTTTGCTACTTCCATCAAAGTTTAGTTTTATGAAGCCCACAGGTGGGGGAGTCCAAAACACACTCATTACTGCTTTAGTCTAGGTACAGCTAGCAATCTCACCCCACTTCCTCAGCATGTCATCCACTGTATAGTCTGTGAATAGCTCTAGGGATTTCATCCACTATACAGCCCTTATATGGATCAGAGCCCTCAGATCTTCAGCACTTCTCTCTTCTTCAGAGAAAACCCTGGAGTTTCTTTCTTCCCATAAAGACCAGCAAATTGCTGCCCTCAGTCCTCTCCACATAGTCCTTCCCCTTTTCATACGCCACTTGAAGAAAGGAGCAAAAAGACTTTGCATATTTGATGGAGGATTCCAAGTACACCCAAATAGAAAGAAAGCCCACTCCCAAATAGATTTTGCAAATTGGCAAGACACCAGTAGATGGAAACCAGTCTCCCCATCAGCTTTACAAAGAACACACCAATGAGGGGACAAACAAGTATTGGGTTTCTTCTTTTGGAGCAGATCACCAGTGTTGGTTCTTTCCAGAAATGCTTCCCAGCAAAAACTACCAAACCTAGGAGGAATTGGCCTGCACCAAACCTCATTAACAAGGAAGGGAGGGGATTACAGGGTTGGTGGACTGGCTTAACACTTTAAAGAAGGAGGCACGGGAGAAGGAACCAATAGGGGTGGGGGTTCAAATTCTAGAGTCTTCCTTAGCTGGGTCTAAGAACACATTATCAAGAAGTTGGAGGAGACTCGAAACACTGTCAAGGTCTGAGTCTCTCACAGCCCTTCTCAGACCCAAATTCCAACCAAACCCAAAATTGGAAGAGAAAGGGGTGATGAAAGAGGAAACTGTCTCATTTTTAAAAACAGATAGGGCATACAAAGAAGGAAACAGGTCCTTTAGAGGGGCATTCCCCACCCAAGTTTGTTCCCAGAATTTTATGGAGTTACCTGAATTTAAATCATACCTGATAAGAGGGGAAAAAACTAGTAATAGATCATGAATGGCTTTCCAAGGCAAAGCGCTTGTGGTCCTAGCTCGGAGTTCAGCATCCCATCCATTTAGCTCCAACCCATGTATGCTCGCCATTATTTTAGTCCATAATTTCTCCTTCTCTAGTGGGAATCTCCACAATCATTTCCCCAGAAGGGCCAAATTCCTTTCTCTAATGTTCCCAAGCCCTAACCCACCATTGTTTTTACTCCTGGTCACCACTTTTCAGCTTACCCTATGGTCCCTCTTCTTCTCTCCCGGCACCCAAAGGAAATCTCTCATCATCTTTTCCAGTCTGTTAGCAATTGTAATCATTCATGGAGAGAGAGAAAGAGAAGAAGAGGAAGATATGATTGAGAGACAAAAAAACTACTTCTGGTTGCCGCCAGTTTAGTTATTTATATTAACTTAATATAAAAGGAATGGAAGATTACAAATATGCCCCTGGTGGCACTCCCTAGAAACAAACTAATAAGAAAGAAAGAAACTAACTAGCTGACAGCATCTTAAGCTGACAACCCACTAACAGCAACTATAAAATAACAATTAAATAATCCTCACAACACTCCCCCTCAAGTTGGGTTGAATATGTCTATCATGCCCAGCTTGTCACATAACTCATTGTGCCGCGAGTATGGAAGCCCTTTTGTGAGGACATCAACGAGTTGTTCCTTGGAGTTGACATAAGGGATGCAAATTTCCCTTATGAAGTGTTTGTCCACCTCAATGTGCTTGGTCCTCTCATGTAGGACAGGGTTGCTGGTGATGTTTATGGCTACTTTGTTGTCACAGTAAAGAGACATAGGATTATGAACAACAACTCCAAGCTCCCCTAGAAGATTTTTTAGCCAAAGGACTTCAGCCACCCCATGTGCCATCGCTCTATATTCAGCTTCAGCACTTGACCTTGCTACCACACTTTGTTTCTTGCTTTTCAAAGTCACTAGGTTTCCTCCCACAAATGTGCAATACCCACTCGTGGACTTTCTATCATCCACAGCACCTGCCCAATCAGCATCTGTAAAGACTTCCACCTTTAGGTGATTATGTTTACTGAATAGTAGACCTGTTCCGGGATACTTTTTTAAGTATCTAAGAACTCTCCCTACTGCCTCCATGTGTGGTTTCTTAGGAGAGTGCATGAATTGGCTTAGAACCACCTGAATAGGCAATGTCTAGACGGGTCATGGACAAATAAATCAGTTTTCCCACTAACCTTTGGAATTGTTTCACATCTTTCAGAGGTTCACCATCACAGTCACCCAACTTGTGATCAACATCCATGGGAGTATCTGCTGGCCTTGCACCTAATTTGCTTGTGTCTTGTAATAGATCAAGGGTGTATTTCCTTTGAGAAATGAAGATACCCCTTTCTGAGCGGGCGATTTCAATTCCAAGGAAATACTTCAAGGGACCTAAATCTTTCACTTCAAATTTAGATGCAAGGAATTGTTTCAATTTTTGTATTTCTGAACTCCAATTTTCTGTAATGATGATATCATCCACATACACTATCAATATAGCAACCTATTCCTGACATCTCTTCACAAAGAGTGTATGATCAGACCAACATTGTTTGAAGCCTACCTGCTGAACTGCCATGTGAAACTTACTGAACCAAGCTCTGGAGATTGTTTTAAACCATAAAGAGACTTTCTCAGCTTGCACACCTTATTTTCACTTCCCTTGGCACAGAATCCAGAGGGTTAAACCATGTATGGTTCCTCCTCTAGGTCACCATTTAAAAAAGTATTCTTTATGTCCAGTTGATGCAATTCCCAGTCAAGGTTAGCAGCTAATGACAGGAGAACCCTAATTGAGTTCATCTTAACTACTAGAGCAAAAGTCTCATCATAGTCAACCCCGTACACTTGAGTGTACCCTTTGGCTACTAATCTTGCTTTGTACCTTTCAACTGTCCCGTTTGCCTTGTGTTTAACTGTAAACACCCACTTACACCCCACGGGGTCTTTCCCCCTTAGAAGATCCACCAATTCCCAAGTTTGATTTTTATGAAGAGCATTAATCTCCTCCTTCATGGCATCTGTTTATTCGGGGCATTTTAAGGCTTCTGCAACATTTATGGGAACAGGGATGCAATCAACTGTGGATAGAATGGCTCGGTATGAGGGGGAAATGTGATCATAGGAGACATACTGGGTAATGGGGTGTTTGGTAGTGCATGACCTGACTCCCTTTCTTTGAGCAATAGGAATGTCAAGGTCATCCATAGTAGGAGTAGGGGTATCAGTAGGTGCAACAGGGATTGGACTTACCTCTTGGGAGTCTAACAGTGTCGGTTGCTCAATGTTTGGCTGCTCCACATCTCTATCACATTGTTGATCTCTACGGCGTGTACGTTGGAAGACACGAAAGGGAGCAAGGTCCGAAATAGAAGGAAGAGAGACTTGGCGGACCTGAACCTGCTTCTCCTCTTCCACACTACTACACTCCCCCTGAGGAGAAGCAGGGAAGAATGGTTCAGACTCAAAGAATGACACATCCATAGACACAAAAAACTTATGACTAACGGGATCAAAGCACCGATACCCTTTTTGAGAGGAGGGATACCCCAGAAAGATACAAGGAATGGACCGAGGGTCTAACTTACCTCGAGACGGAGACAAATCATGGACAAAGGCATGACAACCAAAAACTTTCATGGGAATGGAAAATGAAGGGGACTGAGAGAACAACAACTGATGAGGGGCCATGTAATTCAGCACTCTAGAGGGCATGCGATTGATGACATAAGCAGCCGCAAGTATAGCATCCATCCAAAACCTTTTTGGAACATTCATGTGTAACATCATCCCGCGAGCTACCTCAAGGAGGTGTCTTTTTTTTCTTTCGGCAACACCATTTTGTTGTGGTGTTCTTGCGCATGAGCTCCTATGAATAGATCCGTGGGAGGCAAAGAACTCATTGAGCTCACCATGGAAATATTCTTTTGCATTGTCGGATTGGAAGATCTGTATTTCAACATGGAATTGCGTAAATACCATCCTCTGGAAGTCTTTCACAATCTTTGGAACTTCGTCTCTACTATGCATAGGGAATACCCATGTATAGCGAGAATAGTCATCGATCAATGTGATAAAGTACTTATATCCGCCCTCAAAGATTATAGTAATAGGCCCCCCATACATCAGAATACACAACATGAAAAGGAACACTTGATCTTTTATTATTTGAGTGAAAAGTTGTTCTACATTGTTTGCTCAACTGACACGTTTGACACTGGAACTCTGACATTGAACATGACTTAAATAAAACCGGAAACAAAGACTTTACTATTTCAAAAGAAACATGACCTAACCGACTATGCCACAAAAAAATTTGACTCTTATTTGATTGACTATGTGACTCTGAGGATGACACCGAGAGACCAGCTTTGTTGTCGAGAATGTAGAGACCATCCACTAGGCTCCCTCTACCAATCGTCCTCCCAGAAGTTAGATCCTGAAAAACACATGAACCAGGAAAAAAGGTTACACTACAGTTTAAAGAGCTTGTGATACTACTAATTGAAAGCAAATTTATAGGAAGTTGAGGGACATGCAATACACAATTCAGGTTAAGGCCATGGGGAAGAGATATTGATCATTGGCCTGCAATGGAGGAGAATGATCCATCTGCAAGCCTCACTTTATCCCTTCCTGACAAAAGGCTATAAGTCTGAAACAAGTTCGGCTTACCGGTCATGTGGTTAGAGGCCCCTAAGTCAATGATCCAAGGGGAACCAGTGGTAGTAGCGACATGGAATGCAGAAGCCGCATTACCTGATGTAGATGCAAATGAAGTAGGAGTACCAGTGACTGAACTATCCATCTGTCGCAAAGCCCTATCATATGACTCCAAGTGGTCTCTAAAGGAATTCATTATATCTTCCTTGGGGTCAGAATTAGTAAGGTGGTCCCGGGTAGTACCAACAACCTGAGTATCTTGGGTTGCCACATGTGCTGCATTATGTGTTGTGTTCATCTTCTTCTGACCTTGCCCTTTACCCTGTTCTTGGTTCTTCACTGCCCACTTGGATTTCCCGTGAATGTCCCAACATGTGTCACGTGTATGCCGTAAGCGCCAACAGTGGGTACAAAACAACTTGTCTTTATCATCAGCCTTCTTGGTGTCACTTTTCTTCCCCATGTTGTTATTACTCATTGCAGCCAAAGCAACTTGTTGCTCCCCCTCGGTTGTAACCATCACACTCCGCCTACTTTCTTCCGATTGAACAAGGGCATATACCTCGTGAACCGACGGCAACTCTTCGCTTCCTAAGATCTGAACTCTCAAGGGTTCATAGGCAGGATTCAGTCCCAACAAGAAGGCAAACACACGCTGCTAAGAAACAAGCTTCCTGTAGGCCTTAGCATTGTCATCATGTTTCCACTCTATAGCCTGATAATGATCTAATTCTTTCCACACGGAAGTAAGGGCTGAATAATAGGAAGACAAACTACGATTTCCCTGTTTACAGGTTGAGGATTCAGCTTGCAATTGGTAAACCTTGGCATAATACCTTTGCTCAAAATAGGTAGTTTTGGCCTGTTCCCAAATCTCACTAGCGGTGTCTGCCCACATAAAGTTCTTATTCACATCAAGTTCCATGGCTGCAAGGAGCCAAAACATCACCATACTGTTTTCTTGGTCCCACCTATCATGTTTAGTTGTCTCACTCTTGGGTTCTTTCACCCTTCCATTTATGTAACCAGCTTTTCCCCTTGTCGTTACATAAAGTTTTACACTTTTAGCCCACTCCAGGTAATTTAGACCATTTAAAGGGGTAATGGGCATGGGAAACATCATGTTTTCACTTCCCATACCAGTTGTGTTGTGGGTCGGTGTAACCCCCGATGAAGTTGAATCATAGTTTGCCATAGAGTACTGTTGAATCAGACCAAATCCCACACAACTACACAACAGCCACAATCAGAATACCAACCCTCAAGGAATTTACTTCTGGAATGTGGAAAAAAAAAAAAAAAAACTACTGAAATCAACTCAGTGATGGTTCAGTCAATAAAACAGCCCAATAATCAGTCCAACACCAGCCGTTAGAATAGTATACTAGCAGTCCGACTACAGCCCATGCAATCTAACAATCCAGTATCCAAACGAAGGTATAAAACCAAGAAATAAGGCCTTCACACCATTGGCCATAAAAAAAAAAAAAAAAAAGAACACATACCCTGTTCAGCACCTGTACGAAGGTGCCAACCAGAAACTAACTTCACAGCATCGAATAGATAAGAAAGGGAGTCTTTTTCTACATCACCCTTCTTCTACTTGGGTCTCCTTGATATTACGACCAAGGAAGAACCCAAAGGAAGAGCTGCAAGTAGTCTACTAGGGTTTCTCTGTCTTCCACGTCCAAGAAATCAAAGAAGAAAAGAGGACGAAGCAGGTTCAAATGGGAGAAACCGAATTTTTTATAGCCCAGAACCTTGCTCTGATACCATGTAATCATTCATGGAGAGAGAGAGAAAGAGAAGAAGAGGAAGATATGATTGAGAGACAAAAAAAACCAACTACTTCTGACTGCCGCCAGTTTAGTTATTTATATTAACTTAATATAAAAGGAATGGGAGATTACAAGTATGCCCCTGGTGGCACTCCCTAGAAACAAACTAATAAGAAAGAAAGAAACTAACTGACTGACAGCATCTTAAGCTGACAACCCACTAACAGCAACTACAAAATAACAATTAAATAATCCTCACAACAACAACCTTTACTAGGATTTTGAACACTAAAAGGAAATAAATGGGTAAATTTGCTAGAGTAGCCTTAATCAGTGTCATCCTACCACCAAGCAAAAGGTAATTCTTTTTCCAAGAAACAAGTCTCTTTTCAAATTTTTCCACCACTGGATTCCAGAAACTCTCCCTCTTTGGGTTGTCACCCAATGGCAACCCCAAGTAGTTCAATGGCCATCCCGAAACCTCACACCCTAGCACTTTTGCACTCTCCCTAATTTCTCCCTCCTCCAAATTCACACCCACTACACAACTTTTCTCAAAGTTCACCTTCAATCTTGACATTAGGGGTGTTCACAGTTCGATTAACCGAACCGTGGGGTGATTTTCTAGACCAAACTAAACTGTTCAGTTTTTCAATTTAACGAAACCAAAACCGAACCAATGCAACCGATTAACCGGTTAACCACGGTTCGGTTTTTCGGGTTTTTTATGCCCTCAATATTAAAAAAAAGGGGGAAAACCTTCCCTGCCGATGGTCTGGAGAGAGTGAACACTGAACAGAACTGTGAACTGAGACCAAGACTGTGAGAGATGAGAGAGAGAGAGATTGAGAGAGATGAGTGACTGAGACTGAGAGAGAAGAGATTAAGAGAGATTAGTGAGTCTGGGTGTATAGTGAGTGTCGAGTGAGAAAGAGAGACTGAGAGATGAGAGATTGAGATTTCAGATTTGAGAGGAGACGCCAGGTGCCGGTCTGAGAGAGTGAAGGCTGAATCTGAGAGGAGACGCCAGACATCGGTCGGAGGCTCGCCCGTTGGTAGGTCTAGCCCGTTGGGGAAGAAGAAGAGTATGAGAGAGAGAACACAGAACAGAGAGTGAAGTGAGACAAACACAGTTGGTCGCCTGGTCGGAGTGTCAAACATCGGTGACTCGATCGTCGGAGGCCGTCGATCTGTTGGGGAAGAAGAGAACTAAGAGTTTGAGAGAGTGAGACTATGAGAATCTGATTCGAAGAAGCTGGTGGAAAACCACCAAGACAAAAGAGATAAAAAAGAATAAAGGCTTGAAAATTTTCGAAGAGACAAAAGAGAAGAAAGGCTTGAAAATTTTCGATTTTCGAGACTGAGAGACTGGCGGTCTCTAGTCTGGCACTCTAGAAGAGGTAGTCTGGCACTCTAGAAGAGGCAGACTGCCGAACTTTCAATTTTCAAATTGAAACTTTCAAAGAGAAAGTCTGAAAGTCTCTCAGACTGCCAAAATTGTTTATTCGATTTTCAAAAAAAATAAAAACTATAATATATATTATTGCATATATATCAGTTAGTTTGGTTAACTGCCCGTTTTTTTAAATGGTTAACCGAAACCGAACTGAAACTACCGGTTTTTTAAGAATATCAAACCGAAACTGAACCGACCAGTTCGGTTAACCGATTTTTCGGTCCAATTTCGGTCAGTTTGGTTTTTCAGTTTTTTTTGCTCACCCCTACTTGACATTTGTTCAAAAAGTAGTATCACCAATTTCATGTTCCTAATATATTCCAAGTTTCCTCCTTCACATAACAAAATTGTGTCATCTACAAACTGTAGATGGGTGAGGAGGGTTTCCTCCCTTCCGACTCTCCATCCTCTAATGAGACCCCTAGAGTCTGCTCTATTAATCAATCTCCCCAGAACATAAGCAATTAGTGTGAACAAGAAGGGAGATAAGGGGTCACCTTGTCTTATACCCCTAATAGCTGGAAAGAAATCTACCACTGCCCCATTCACCAGTATAGAGTAATGACAATTTTGAACACATCCCATAATCCATTTGCACCATTTACCCCCAAATCCAAATTTAGTCATAATTCCCCTTAAGAAATCCCAATCTACCAAATCATAAGCCTTTTCCAGATCCAACTTACATACTGTTGAAATAATTTAGTTATTTGTGTTAGGGTCTGTTTGGCTAGTTAAAGCCTTTTTTTTTATTTTCTGTTATTGTACTTCACTTACAACAGGGGCACAAGAGTCTTTTCCCTTCTTATTTCTGTCGCCCTATATAATATAATAGAAGCTGGCGCCGCCAGCACAGTTCCATTTCTCCAAACCTTTTCTTCTTCCTTTCTTTCTTCTTCTCTTCTCTCTTCTTCCCTTCTCTACTTCCTCATATTTCAATCGGATTTATTGCCAAGACATACCACTCCCTTCTTTCCATCCTTCCCGACATTTTCAACACTCATTCGCAATTAGGATCTTATCTATAACTTGTCTTCCACTCACAAAGGCTCCTTGATTTGGTGTAGTGATATCTGACAATACTTCCTTCAATCTCAGAGACAGAACCTTCGCAAGGATCTTATACAAGCTATTTACCAAACTGATTGGCCTGAAGTCCTTCGGATGGGGTGCATCTTTCTTTTTTGGAACCAAAGCTAAAAAAGTGGAACTCACACCCGGGTTAAACACTCCTCTCCTATGAAATTCCTCAAACACCATCAACAGATCACCTTTCAATGTATCCCAGCAGTCTTGGTAAAAATCCATTGTGAAACCATTTGAAGCTGGAGCTTTAGTTCTATCCATAGAGAATACAGACTCCTTAATTTCTTCCAACTCAAACCTTCTTTCCAACCTTCTATGTTCTCAAATCCTATATCTGGTCAGTCCAAACCTTCTAACCACACCCCCCACTCACAGGTATTCTTAGAATGGATTTAAAATGTCCTACAAAGGCCCCTTCAATCTCATCTTATTGTGTTAACTCAACTCCATCCACCTCCAATTTGGAAATAAAATTCCTCCTCCTCCCATTAGCCAAAGAATGAAAGAACCTTGTATTCCTATCTCCCTCTTGCAGCCATTTACATCAAGATTTTTGCCTCTAGCTTATTTCCTCCTTGTGTAGGCATTCCTCTAATTGTCTTCTCAAATCTCTTCTTTGTTCCCTGTCTGTCTCTCCAAAAGCTCCCCTTTCTTCTTTCAAATCTAAGCTCTCAAGTTGGTCCACAAATCTCTTTCTTTCTTCAAGCCATCCAAACTCCAACTAATTCCATTCCTTGATTTTTGCTTTCAAAAATTGTAATTTTTTATGGAACCTCATCCCTTCCCATCGCACCCCTAGATTACACTCATTCCACCACTCCCTAACTCTTGCAGTGAAACCAGGATGGGGTAACCACATATTTTCAAACCTAAATGGGGAAGGTCCTCCACTCCTCCTTTGTTCCTTGCAAATCACTATAGGCCAGTGGTCAAAGGTCAATCTAGGAAGAGCTCTAGAATCTAAGTTCCCCCAATGTTCTTCCCAATCCAAAGAGAACAAAAACTTATTCAACTTGGAGCAAATGGGATTCGATTGGAGATTTGACCAAGTGAATGTTTTGTGGGCTAAAGGTATCTCTTTAAGTTCAAATGCATCCACAAACCGGTTAAACTTCCTCATACTAGTTGTCACCCTTTGATTAGTATTATTGGTTTCCTCCGTGAATCTAATCACATTAAAGTCCCCACCCACACACCAAGGGCCATCCCATAGCCCTCTAATATCAGCCAATTCCTCCCACAATTCCTTTCTCTCTCTATAGTCATTTGGTCCATAAACATTTGTGAGCACCCACACAAAACCATCCTCTTGTTGCTTGAACTTCAGTGAAATTGAGTATTTTCCAATCAGTTCCTCCAAGCCTTCAACTGCATCCCTCTTCCACATTGTCACTATCCCCCCTAAAGAACCCCAAGAGGGAGAAACCACCCAGCTAATTCCCCTGGCTTTCCAAACACTCCTTGCCCATCTATTATTAAACTCCATTCTCTTGGATTCCTGCATTAAAACAATGTCTGGGTCATACCTCTTTATTACCTCTTTGATCGTAGCTCTTTCCCTCGCACTTCCTATGCCCCTCATATTCCAACTAAGTATCTTCATAGTCACTTTTTCCTTAACTCCCTACTACACCCCACCACTACTTCCCCCATTTCCTTCTGTCTCCTTTTACCCCGAAATTCTTATCACTTTCCACATCGCTTTTCAGCCTCTCCACTTCACTCAGTTTTCTTTTCTTTATTTTGATTTCCTTCTTCTTCTGTAGGCCACTCTTCAATCCATTGAAAGAGACTTGCACAGCACAGCAGACCCGTATAACCCACATCGCCGCCACCATCACCATTCACACTTCCAATGTTGGTACCTTCGTCTGAACTCTCATCCAACTTTTCATCGTTTACGTTACAGTGCACCCAACCTTCGTCCAACTCCTCCCTTTCTTCATTTCTCTCTCTTGCATACCTTGGGTTAGGTTTCCCTGAGGAGCATCGCACTGAGCTAAACTTCTCAAAATTTCCACGAGGTATCCACTGTAGAATACCCTATTTGTCTTCTCTCCTCCGCTGCAACTTCTCCTTCGCAGAACTCACTAATTTGGAAGATGATAGACCGAAAGTTTGGTCAACAGTCGATGCCTGTTTCAATCCCTTGCCCCGAACCACGTGAGTCTTTAAGTTATCACATGGGTCACAATCTATGCGTTATTGGGCTCAATAACGCATGGGTGGTCAACAGTCGATGCCTGTTTCAAGCCCTTGCCCCGACCCACGTGAGTCTTTAAGTAATCACGAGGGTCACTAATATTGCACCCTGGTTTGGTGGTCGGCCCGCCTAACCCTTTAAGCGGCTTAGACCAGGCATTTTGTCGTTTGATTTACCCCAGACGACTGATTAAATGCCAATTTAATTTCTCCCTACAGTTTCTTTTTGCACCCCACTCTCTTTCCTCCATGTGTCCACCAGCCTGCCATCTCACCTTCGTCTTCGACCTTGGGAAATCTTCCCCACCAGGCCTGTTCAACTTCTGAAGCCGCCCACACCTTATACCATGCCCCCGGCCTACTTGTAATGTCCTGTGGGTAGGATTCTTATGGGTAGGAGATCCAGATTCTTATCTCCATACCCATTTCCCCAATAGAGCCTTGTTAAAAATCTTCGATTTCCTAACCCCCAATCCTCCCTTTTTTTGGAGCACAAACTTGGTCCCAGTTGACCAAATGGATCTTCTTTTCCTCCTCCCATCCTTTCCATAAAAAGTCCCTCTATAACTTTTCTATTCTTTGAGCCACTTTTGTTGAGATTGGGAATAGAGAGATAGTAAGAGGGTAAATTAGAGAGGAAGCTCTTTAGGAGAGTGATTCTACCTCCCAAAGACAGATATTTAGCTTTCCAAGAGGCCAGCTTCCTTTCTAAACGTTCCACCACAGGGTCTCACACTAAAGAGGAAGTGTACTTATCTCCCAATGGAAGCCCTAGATACATAGCAGGTAGAAAGCCAATCTGACAAGCAAGCACCTCTGCTAGAGCTTCTAAGTTCTCTATCCTTCTTACTGGAATTAATTTGCTCTTTAACCAGTTAACTCTCAAACCTGACACAACTTCAAACCAACTCAGCACCCCTAAAAGAACTCCCAACTAATCCACATCAGCATCAATGAAGCAGAGTGTGTCATCTGCAAATTGAAGCATTTGAACTTCTCTCCCCCCTGGTGTTGTCTCAAAACCTTTCCACAATCCCTCTTCCCCTACTCAGTTAACAAAGATAGCTAGAATTTCCATCACACAAATGAAAAGAAAGGGGGATAGGGGATCCCCTTGCCGTAAGCCTCTGGAGCTCTTAAAGAAGCCTGTTGATTGTCCATTCACTAGAACTGAAATTTTTGGACAAGTAATACACACCTTGATCCAGTTCCTCCATTTTTGGCCGAAATTCATTCTTTCCAAAACAAAATCCAGGCATTTCCAGTTGGCACAGTCATAGGCCTTTTCCACGTCCAGTTTACACAACAGCCCTAGCCTACCCTCCCTTTCCCTTGAGTCTATCAGCTCATTTTCCACCAAAACACTGTCTAACATTTGCCTGCCTGGCACAAAAGAAATTGATTTTTTTGCTATCACGGTATTTAAGACCCTCTTTAGCCTCTCTGCTAGAACCTTAGCCAGGATTTTATAGAAACTATTCAGCAAATAATTGGTCTAAAGTCCTTGATGTTTGTTGCACCTTCCACCTTTGGAATTAAGGAGATGAATGTAGTATTCAGGTTTCTTTCCAAAGCAGCATTTTTATGGAAATACCGAAACACCTTCAAATAGATCCACTTTCACTACTGGAGACTTATCAATTTCCAAATTGTTTACCACTTGCCAAATTTCCTCCTCTAAGAAGGGGGCTTCCAGTTCCCTTTGCTGATCATCTGAAAGTCTCTTCGGAGGTCTTCTAGTCCAACTTTCCTTGAACAGGTCTGAAAAATATTTTGTGGCAATGCTCTTCATTTCTGCCCAATTCTCTCCCACCTGATCTTCAAATTCCAGCCTCTCAAGCTGATTTAGTCTTTTCCTAGCATTTGCCATCTTGTGGAAAAAACTGGAATTTTTATCCTCCACTTTAAGCCATTTAACCTTTGCTCTTTGCCTCCATCTCAATTCATCCATATAGGCTATCTTGTCTAGAGTCAATTGAGCTACTAATCTTCTTTTCCTCTCCTTTTTCTGCTATTGGGCCAGTTTCTTCAGCCAAATCCACTTCCTTAATTACTTCTAAGCAATTCCTTTTTTCTGATTCTGAGTTCCCTTGGAACTCCAGCCTCCAAGATTTCAGTCTCCTTGATTAAACTGATCTTTTTTGCAAAGATGAAAGAGATGCTACCTTTGATTTGGAATTCTGACCATTTTGATGCAAGGGACCAGTTCTTCCTCTACAAACCAAGCATTTTCCAACATGAATGGAGTCTTTCTAACTCCCTGATTCCCACAAATTATCTGTATGAGGGTGCGATCCAAAACAGGCTGTGGGAGGGCCACCTGCTTTATTTGATGGAAAGTATCTTCTCAGCGAGGAGAAACCAAAAACCTATCTAATGTTATCAATACAGGGTTTCCCGATTATTTGTCCAGGTGAACCGAGTCCCTAGCAAAGGAAGATCAATCAAATCAAATTGATGCACAAAATCCATGAATCTTCTCATTTTCCCTGTTCTCTGAGTTCCTCCCTTTCTTCCAGAAATCACACCACATTAAAGTCCCCTCCTATAACCCAGGGGATGGAGTACACACCTCTGGATTCAGCAAGGTCTCTCCAAAGCCTCTCTCTCTCTCTCTCTCTCTCTCTCCGAATTATCAGTTCGACCATAAACATTAGTGAACTGCCCTTGAAAACCTCCCTCTAATTCCAGAATTACCGACACAGAATACTCCCCTACGTGAGATGAGATAAGCTTGCATTTTAACCTGTCCCAAAGAATTAAAAGTTCCCCCTGCACTACCTCTGGCTAATTTACTCACCCATCTCACTTGACCTTGACCCCAAACACTTCTTATCACTCCGGCCTCCACTGTATCCAGCTTAGACTCTTGAATAAAAAACACATCCGACTTCCACCTATTCAGAAGGTCATAGACCACCATCTTCCCCCTACTCGACCCTAACCTCACATTCCACGATAGAATTTTTAAATCCATAGACTGAGAAGAGAAAGGCCCCAAAACCCCTGATTTTTAATGCTCTCCAGATATTTTACCATTTCTTCCTCCAGACCTACGATGGAAACCCCCAAGAATTTTCCCAAACCCAGTAACTTTGAATTTACCGATGCCAAAGTGGCATCCACCTCCTTCCCTCTATCTTCCCTTCCCTCCCCTTTCCCTCAGAAAGCTCCAACCCTGTGCGTCCTCCCTCTTCCCTCCCCAAAACCACTGTATCCAGCTTAGACTCTTGAATAAAAACCACATCTGACTTCCACCTATTCAGAAGGTCATAGACCACCATCTTCCTCCTACTTGACCCTAACCTCACATTCCACGATAGAATTTTTAAATCCATAGACTGAGAAGAGAAAGCCCCCAAAACCCCTGTTTTTTATACCTTCTTCCCCTTCCCGGCCTTGTCAGTCAAGCCCCACGAAAGCCTCATCACTTCCCTACTTTTCTTCACCCCATTGCCTTTTTTTTACATTTAACTTTTCTTTTTCTTCTAACCATCTTCTTTCAATGCTCTCCAGATATTTTACCGTTTCTTCCTCCAGACCTACGATGGAAAACCCCCAAGAATTTTCCCAAACCCAGTAACTTTGAATTTACCCATGCCAAAGTGGCATCCACCTCCTTCCCTCTATCTTCCCTTCCCTCCCCTTTCCCTCAGAAATCTCCAACCCTGTGCCTCCTCCCTCTTCCCTCCCCAAAACCAAAGTGCATACCTGGTCCTCGCTGACTCCAGTTAAGTGTTTCTCTCCTAGAGCTAGGACTTCCGGAACTTTTATCATTGCCAGGGATGTTACCTCCGCCAGCTCCAAATCTGGGCTAGAGAAGGCTGAAAGCGCCCTTTCAGCGCCTTCTCCAACGGCTTGCACCGCTGAAGGTGTCTTCTCCAGCTGATGGACTCTCTGCTGCCACAACTCTGATGGAAATTATTGCATAAGTGTTCTCAGGATGGTGGCTCAAAGAGAGGTCAAGGGAGAAGAAGAGCCCTTGCAGAGATAATGATTTTGATGAAGGTTCAGTAGGATGTAGGAAGGATTATTTGGGTGACACAGTAATTTCGAAATGTGGTGAGAAATTGGAAGGAAGAATTTATTAAGATGAAGAAAAAAGGTGGAAGGGTTACATGGTAATTTAAGTTCAACTCAGGGAAGAGGTAGAGGTACAAATGGAAATGGGAACAAGACAGGCCTCTGATGGACCAATGGGTGGCAGCAGTGGTAGGGAGCTAGCATGTAAGGTTTGGGTTGTGTAGTGGCAGTTGTGTTGGGGTGGGATCAGTTCTGGAGTATGGTAGGTCACAGTGGGTTTGTTGGTGGGGTTTCTTTCTGGTTTGACTGGGTCATGTTATCTTTCTGTTGTTAAGGTTTCCACGGGGCTATTATATACCAGAGGTTGTTAGACCTCTCATTGAGCATGGAGTCTGGAGGCCTTTTACTTTTCTTTGTTCCCTGCTTTTATTGCATAAAAAAAAAGGTGGGGGTGGGGGGTGGGGGGACTGAAGTGGTAAGAACTTATTTGACTAATGGTTTGACAGAAAACATGGCTTTTGATAGAACAAGATGGCCCCAAATGGTTATCTAATGAAATTCTGTTACTTTTTCTCAAAAAAAAAAGAAAAGAAAAAAGATGGCCCCAAATGGATGGGATTAATTTTGAATTGAGTTGAGATCACTGCCTTTGGTGTGTTCTTTCTGATTTACTTTATATAGTGATTCATCAAAAGGAGAAAAGGAATATTGACTATTCAGAAGTAGAGCATTTTCCATTTACAGTATTGTTGCTAATGACGTTACTGTCTAGTCATGTTCTTTTCTGTTACAGTTGACAGTTTTGTTGTGTTAGTGGTATCACATACTGTTTTCTAACAGTTTGATTTGACTTGTGTATATGGTCCATTATTACTTAGTCTAATGGCAAAATCTCAGCCTGGCAAGCATGAGAACATGGGTTGAGCATGAGAGAAGCCATTTTGTGCAAAAAAATGCCAAAGGTTAGGACCACACCATATCCAATCTACCACTCCCAAGACCCCATATTTATTTATTTATCCTTTGGTCTCTCCCCCTTTACTCTTATACTCCACGTCCTTAGCTAAAACATTGTCTGATATCAATTACCAATGTTACCTTGTTACAGGGCACAGGAGCCCACTGCCAAGTACTAATATGTCAATAGGTGTCCTGTCCAGCCTGTGGAACTGAGATAATAATATTTAGTTATATAAATAATTAAAAGTGTAGTAAAATATTTGAACATATAACTAGTTATTGAAGCTAAGTATCATTGAGTATCTCTTTCCAAAATTAAACCTTTGAACATATACAGATTTTTATAGTATGACTTGTTAAATATACCCTTTTAGAATGGACCAACATGGTATTAGCAGCTTGACTTCTCCTTTCTTTCTTCCTTTTTTAGTAAAAGGATAAGGACAAGAGAGAAAACAAAATAAAGAAATTGGAAAAGTAAAAGAAGAGGTGTTCAATGAGATTTTGGGAATGTTGTTTTCCTGGTTGGCAAATCACTCTCTATTCAGAGATAGACACACTAGTTCTTTTTTATCAAGATTTCCTTTTGGAAGAAATATATATTTGTTTTGTGTTTCGGGTTGGGTGCATTGGGTATGTTTCCTCCCTGGTACAGAATCTCATTGTACAGGGTTTCCCTTTGTAGTTGTTTTCCTTCTGAATGAATTACATTACCTTTTTCTTCAAATTGGAAAAGTAAATAGATGAAAGCAATCATAACACTCAACTAGTAAGTTCACCAAGTAGTCAGACATACCTGAAATAGATAATCTGCATAAGCACTGACATTTCGCAGTAATGTCTCTTTTGCATCCATCCTTCTGCACTTTTTGCTATAATAATTGAACCTCTGGAAAAATCACACAGTTTTAGCAACATAATTCACAATCAACAAAACACACTAATTAAGTTTAAAAAGTAAATTGCAGGCAAAAAAAAAAAAAACATCATGGAAGATAAAGACATGGCAAAGCATGCTTTCAAAGTTTCAAGTCTTTGGAGTCAAGTGTTGTCTTGTCTGAAGAAGAATGCACAAGATCAATCTGTTTTGGGTGTCAAAGTGTATAATGTATAACAGCATTTAGCTTTTCTCCTTTGTTTTGACAAATAACGAATAATAGATCAACAAGGAGAAAATGCAGAAAGAAGCTACAAAGAAAAAGGCAGATAACCTCAACAGAGGTGAAAAGGGAACACAACAAGACCACTAAAAACAATAGGATGGCCTCCCAACCCAAGGAATGTTTTTGGTTAACAAATAAGTGATAACTTTTATTTGTTTTTTTTTTAAAAAAAAAGGTAACGTAAGCATTGTTTTGATAGTATAACTAATAAACACCCCTGTGCAAAGAGACTTTATACATCCATCCGCAGGGCATCAAAGAAGACCAAAAAACTAAGGACAAAAAGTATGACTGTGCTCTCTGGTGATTATGTTTTTTGCCAAGAACCAGTCAAAGATAAATTTATGACCACTTCTTCAGAGCCCTTTTTATCAAAAACCTGAGAGTTCCTTTCAGACCATATTGCCCAGAAAATAGCTAGAGGGGTTGCAGCCCAAGCTGTCTTGCCCATCTTGTTCATATTCAAAACATGCCAGATTCTAAGAAGCTCAACCCCCTTTGTGAGAACTATTTATTGCCAGACAGGAAAAAATATTGTAATCGTCATCATCATCATCCAAACCTCATCCCAACTATATGGAGTTGGCTACTTGAATCCTGTTTTGCCACTCCATTCTTACTACTTCAACCCAAAAAAAGCTCCACAAGCTGCCCCAAGACAGCCACCCCATATCACCCCCAAAAATAGAGACTACTCAGGAAGGGCTAAGCCATAATACAGCTAACTCCATACATTCCTGGTTAACGAGTCACCCAACAGCACTTGTGGATCTCCTTATACGTGGAACAAGATGTCCTTTCTAGCTCTCAATGCTCTAGCCTCTCTAATACAATGACAATTGATCCAACACCCATCCCCTCCTTGTACCAACCATCCCATCAAACCTTGAAAAAGAGTTAAGAAAAAGCACGCCATAAAAATCATAAACAAGCATCTAGCATTTCGCATGTCAAACATATATTCTATTTATATTATTCGACTTGGGATTTAGGAGTTGGGAGCCGGGAGAAGACTTAATTCATTGTCTGCCTGTCTTTCAGCATGAGGCTGATCCTACAAAGTCAATGCTGAAAGTATCCTTCTCAATTTCCACAGATAAATCATATTGAACAACAATGGTTTATTTCATACCATAATGTAGAAAGTTTGAGAAAGTTCTTAACAAGGTTTTACCTTTGATGAGCCTCTAAAAGCTCCTCGCCCACCCTGCATAAAGTCGACAAGAAAGCGGATGGGTTAGTCTAACTTGGAAAAGGGCCTTAATAGTTCAAGCGCAATTCGGAAAACGAATTCTGGTTCTTTGATGTTAGCACATTTCGTTTTCGTTTCTTTTCCTTTTCGGGCACAAAAACGATTTTTTCTATGTTTACAATTTAGGGAGTGGAAAGGGAACTGAGAGATGTGTCCTCTAAACATTTAACAGAAGTTAATCTACAAAAAAGGAGTAACGATGGCATACATGGCTTTGGATTTTAGTGCTCTCTTTCAAATCAGATTCCTCTTTTATTGGAAATCTATTAGAAGAAATTTGAATTGTTCAAAACATTTGACAAATCTGAATAACTCAACAGAGAGAGAGAGAGAGAGAGCAGACCAGACGAGATTGCCGGTAAAAGGAAAAGAAAAACATGATAAAGAGAAAAGAACTCACAGAATCCCAATGTGATCGCCTTTTGCGATCCAAAATGGGAGTCGAATGAAAGAGGGCAGCTCTGATATAGTTAGAGTTGGCCTGGAAGCTGTTCAATGCCGTTTTCATGGCGGTATTCATATCTGCACAGCGAGAACGGATCCCTTTCCACGCAGTCTAACTCCAAGCTTTCTGAACGACCAAAGAGAAAGGACAGAGACTGATGAGAGATAGTAAGGCCATGTTTGGAGTGCTTAAAAATAAGTGTTTATTCAAAATAAGTGCTTATTTAGCCATTAAGCACTTATTGGTATTTGGGAAATAAGTCCGAAATAAGTGTTTTTTTAAGCACTTATTCAATTTTTTTTTCAAAATTATCCCTTGTTGAATTTTAAAATACCACTTATAAAATTATCCCTAATTGAATTTTATAAAAGTACTTTTATAAAGTGTTTTCATAAAAGTGCTTTTATTAAAGTACTTTTATAAAAACACTTTTATGAAAGCACTTTTATAAGTACTTTTATGAAAGCACTTCTATAAAAATACTTTTGCGAAAGCACTTTTAAGTACTTTTACAAAAGCACTTTATAATGAAAGTACTTTTACGAAAGTACTTTTATTAAAGCACTTTTATAATAGTACTTTCACAAAATCACTTTATAAAAGTACTTTTATAGAAGTACTTTTATAAAAGTGCTTTCATAAATGCACTTTCTTAAAAGTGCTTTCATATAAATACTTTTAAGTGCTTTCATAAAAGTTTTTATAAAAGTATTTTCATAAAAGTGCTTTTATAAAAGTACTTTCATAAAAATATTTTTATAAAAGTAATTTAATAAAAGTGTTTTAAAGGGTATATTTTGAAAATTTGAAAGAAAATGAAGGACAAAATAGTCACAAATGCTTATTTAAGTGTTTATTAAAGAATAAGACTACCAAACGCCCAATATAAAATAAGTGCTTATTTTATTAAGCACTTGAAAAAGTTGGGTACCAAATGCAAACAAGTGCTTATTCTATTAAGCACTTATTTAACTTAAGCACTTCCAAACATGGCCTAAAACCAGTAAACAGTGTTTGGCATCGCAACGTTTTCCACCATCGCGTTTCGCTTTAATCATCAACACAACGCCCCCTGATTGTGCAACACTTACATCAACTCCCCTATAGCGTCAGCGATAATTAGTTAATTACTTTTTTGAACTTTCATTTGCAACAAAGACCCCAACTTTTTATGACAAATGCCCCTAGTTGTTAAGTTAGATGATAGAATGCCTTAAATTATAAAAATATTCACCTGAACTTTCCTTATTTTCTTTTATTTGCTCCTTTCTCTTAAGCCCTGATTAACCTAAAATACTTCCATTTTTCTCTCAAATGAAACCAGCTAAAATAACAAGGATTATTTCATTGATATGGAAAAACAAGTTTCTTTAAATTCTTGTTTTGTTTCACTAATATAAATGTCACTATTTCGTCTTAAAATAATAAAATTATCCATCCCTTTCTCCAATAAATTAAGAAAAAAAAATAAATGAAACCTTAAATTTATATATATATCAAAAAGAAACATTTACCATTTCATTTGAATATTGAATCCAGATAGAAATTTGCAAGAATTTATTAGAGCAACCAAGAGGATTTAAATATTTATTAAGAAAATCAATCAAATATCATAAATCATTCAAATAAATAAGAAAAGAGTAGTTTGGGATTTAAAAATTTTAAACAAATGAATGAAACTCTTTTTCAAAGTTAATTTAAGAAACTCTAAAAATTGGGATATTCGTCACCAAGTGAAAAGTTTAGGAGGTCTTTGTCACAAATAAAAGTTCAAAAAGGTAATCGTCACTAACCCCATAGTAAAAGGGGTCTTTGTCGCAAATGAAATTTTAGGGTGTAATTATCAATGACCCTAAGTATGGGGTCTACAGCAACCCCATAAATAAGAGGGGTGATCATTTCTAGCCCGGCCCGCAAATTTTCAGGCTTGGGCCTAGATTTTATGTTTAGGTCTGGCCCAGGTTCATTTTATGGCCAAAAATTTGTGGGATAGGCCTAGCATGAACACTTCAGGTCATTTCAACCCCAATCAACACACAACATATTTATATATAATAAATAAATCTATGATGTTAGGAAGGTATGATATTGAAAGTGCTTTTACCAATCAAAGTCGGACCCTTTATATACAACTTTTATGATATGGGTTGAATGGTTGTAAGTTGTTTTATATACCATGCCTTTCCCTCATTTTTTTTAAGGATATCATGCTTTTTTAGAATTATAGTTGGACCCTTTATATACTATATTATATATATATATATATATATATATATGCATGTTCTATTTTATATTTATTGTATAGCATATTTATAAATATTATACATTTTATACATATATTATGTGTCATATAAAATATACATATTCTATATGACATAGATCCAAAACCTAGCTTGGCCTGGCCCATGTTCACCCCCTAACAATTTACATTGAGGGTGTGATACATATTCCCTGTATAAGAAATCATTTAAATATCCAGCTATCATATTTTGTGTTTTTGAAGTAAAAGAAAAAAAAAAAAAACAAGACTAAGTGATGTCTCATGGTGGTTAACAAAAAAAATTCACATATTTCAGGGGAATCTTCACTTACTCCCATGCAACAAATTTTAACTTAGTTGTAGAATTGGAGGGAGTTTATGCCAATAAAGGGGGGCATGGTGTCAAAGTTGGGGTGTTGAAAGTTCTGAATTGTTGTGGGTATACGATAAAGTTAAAATTTGTTAGGTGGGTTTCAGTCATATTTTCTATATATTTTATTATATTTTAATAGAAAGAAGAGATATTTATTTATATATACCTTGAGGTTTGAGGAAACTTCTTAATTTCTTATGCATCCTGTAGTACTAAACTACTTATATATACCTTGCTAACCTTTCAAAAATTATGTTAATTGTTCATTAAATTTTGAAAGCATGTCATTCATTCTGGAAACTAGGTGTATATATAAATAGTTCCCTTAAACCTCAAGGTATATATAAATAATTATCCCTAAAAAGAAAACCCAAGTACAAAAAATGGGGAAAATCCCAACCCCAAATATACATACAAGCTACGTAAATACTACTTTCATCTTTGTACTCACTATATAAGTTCATAGTTCTGTTATTAACATATGAAAACTTGGGCACATCGAGCTCATATCCATTGATTTTGTTTAGGGATACAATTTTGTAAAACCAAATCTTTGGTTTAATACTTTTGATTCGTTTGGTTCATGGGAATAGAGATCTGGAATCAAAATCCAATGGCCCATTCCGATTTTAGCTGTTTAGTTGGACGTAAGGTTGCATTTGATGGAGGTGTAAAATTGAACTGGGGTAAATTTTACACCCGGTTCGCTTTTACAAGCATGCTAACATGTAATTTTACACCGAAAATCGAAGTAAAAGTACATGCTACCATTGAATTACATCGATAATTAATGTAATAAATACATTGAAATTTTCGATGTATTTATTACATCTCTCTCTCTTCTCCTTCTCTTCTTCTTCTTCTTCTTCTTCTTCTTCTTCTTCTTCTTCTTCTTCTTCTTCTTCTTCTTCTTCTTCCCTTCTTCTTCTTCTCCGTCACCACCACTCGGCAGATCTAAACCCACCTACGTTCTCCATGGAAACCACCACCAACTCAGCAGAAACAATTCCATGGGAACAGAGGCAGAAGCTTCATCACTGTCTCCGGCAACCATCTGCCTCCTTCGCTTGGGAACAGAGGCAAAAACAGAACTGGTTCAGCTGAAGCTTCATCACTGGCTCCAGCATGGTTTCAATCTTCATCAGAAATGTATAACCCTCAACGTCGTGGTTTCAATCTTCGCCAGAACCCTCCTATTTTCGCCATGGTTTCAATCCTCGTATGACCCTCTTCTCTCTCTCTCTCTCTCATTGTGCCAAGTTCGAGGTTCAAACGCCTTCTTCTCCTTCGTGAGGACACTCAAACGATCAAGGCATCTCATCGTCCCATCGCCCATCGCCTATCTACCTCCAACAACAAATTCTAGAAAAATATGCTCAACCTCCTCCCTTCCCCTGTCTCCAGGCTCCTGAAATGGCTTCTCCAATACTTGTACGCTGATGATTTTACACCGTTTTGCCAAACGCACAAGAGTGTAAAACATGCATTCGGCCGGTTTGTTTTTTACCCTGATACATTTGATCATTTTTTATTTTCACCGATGGAGTTTTGTATTTACACCTCTACCAAACGCAGCCGAATGGAATTTCAATTCCCACTCCTAGTGAAATGGACATTCTGCATATTCCCCAATTTGAGAGAATGGCCATTCCGGCCTCCCCCCATAGGAATGGCATTCGGATCATGATTCCCATTTGGTTCGCAAGGGGGGGGGGGGGGGGGGGGAGAGACAAATTTGACTATGGATTATAAGGGATTCCGATTCTGGTTCCAACCACAAACCAAACAGACCCTATACTTTATTGCATCATCTGCATGAACGAGATTGGCCATTAAACTAAAGACCGGTTTTATGGCTCTGATTTTTGAGTTAGTTCGATATCATCTAGATGATTGAGATTGATCCATCGGCATCGGTTTCAGGAGACCATTTTAATAGCATAAATATAAAAAAGTGATGATGTCATGGGATTACTGTGTCTAATATAAGGGTGTCAATGGATCGTTTTTGGATTGGACCCCGTCCATTCCAAAATCAATTTGGACGGATTGGATGGACCAACAAGATATATTGGATTGGACCCCGTCCAGTCCAAAATCAATTTGGACGGATTGGACAGACCAACAAGATGTATTGGATTGGACCAGTCCGGTCCAAAATATTTATCATAATAAATTTATATTGGATTGGGTTGGATTAAGCCAATATCTGGTCCATTGATATAGGAAAAGAATATAGGTGTCAATGGACCAGGTTTGGGTTGAAACCAATCTAAATCAAAACAAATTTGAACAGATTGGATGGTCCAAACATTGAATTGGACTGGTCCATAATGGTCCAAAATATTCATTGGACTGGATTGAACCTGGTCCATTTATAATGGACTCACATTGGATTGGACTAAATCCGGTCCAATTGACACCCCTAGTCTAATATATATTTGGTGTTTTAGTGATACGCCCGAATCCCCCATAAGGGCTATTTGAATAGCACAACATCACTCTAATAAGTCAGTGGTTGCAAGAATCAAATTCACCTTTCTATCGGAACAAACCGATTAACTATCAATTCAGCCACCCCTAAGGGTGGCCACTATATATATACATACATACATATACATATACATATACATATAGCCCTTATCCTATGTGTCTAATAAACATGCCATGGTCCTTTTCATGGACACATCAATACCAGGCACAAGTCATGACCATGAGTTTAAGACTTATCCACAAGTAGGGAACATGGATACATCTCAAATGAAGCTAGGGCTGTTCACAGGTTGGGTTGGGTCGATTAACTATTTTTTTTTTTCAATTGACCTAACCTGGTAGGGTTACCTAAAGATTAAATCGAAACTGACCCTCTATTAAGTAAAACCGACCTGGTCGATTTAGGTTGGTTTGGGTCAGTTTTGATTTAAGTATATACATTTCAACTTTAAATATATATATATATATATATATATATATCAGAAATATGCATATTATATATAATATTTCAGTGAGAACATATTTATGGATAACTCGGTTCGGTTTACCCATCTTTCCAACCCAAAACCGACCAGTGGTGAAGAAAAACCGGCCAAATCAAGTTGGGTCGGGCCGGGTTGGTTGATTTGAATTTATTTATAAACAGCCCTAAATGAAGCTTTGAAGACATACAACAAATGAGATATTATCTTAAAGAAATAAGCTTAGAAGAGACTAAATACTTGTTTGGGAGGGCTTTCACCCAACCCTTCATGGAAATCCTAAAAACTATGTTTGGTGGAAATCCAAAAAAGTCTAAATACATTTTCATTCAACCAATAATTTGACTTTCCAGTGAAACTAGTTTTAGTATATTTTTCAAAGCAGCTCAGTGAAAACAGCTCAATCAAATGAGTTTTGTGATTATTTGAAGTATTTTGTATAAAAATCTGATATCAAAATTACTATGCCAATGACCTAACAGCTGAGATGGTCATTCAGAATCCCTCGGATGTGTGACATCAAACTTCCATAACTATAAACTCTCTATGGTAAGATCAATGGACTTCATGTGCACCCTACTCTGCCCCCAACCGTGAATTCCCATGTAACGTATAACACGTAATACTCGAGAAAAAAAAAACAACTCCAAAATTGCTATAAGAGGTGACCATTTAGGCTCAGTTTGGAAGGAGTACAAATACAAATATGTAAAGTGCAAAATCTTGTATTTTATATATTTTGTATATATTAGTACGGCTATGATTGAAAACAATGCAAATATGTAGAGTGTAGAACGATTCATATAAATTGCGAAGTTGGATTAGTTTTGCACTGACAAATTTACCTTCTTACCAAATAGACTTTTACTTGTAATGGATGCAAACATGAATTTCAATAAAGCATATGTTTTTTATCAAAAGCCCACTTGAATGCAAATTTACTTCTTTTTTATTTATGTACTTTTACATCTTATTGTCAATGTAAATATGCATTAGTCTGTCATTTGTCAATGTATAAATGTAATATTGCCTGCCAAACACATGCAAAAGTGAACCTGAGTACAAATTTATCCTGAACCGGGATTTACACTCCATTTGCATCGCTTCCAAACACACCCTAAAGTACATATTTGTATTTGTACTCCTTTCAAACTAAGCATTAGAAAAGAGTTGGATTTGCTACCAACAATCAACATTATCTATGGATTATAATCGCATATATCAAACACGAGTACTGTCTCAAAAGCATGGTTTTTAAAACCGACCCAGAGACTGAAACAATCAGGGGTCTGATTGCCGGATCGAATGGTTCGACTTCAAACAGTTGGCCCGTTCTGACAAAAAAAAATTTTTAAAAATAAAGAACGGTCAAAACTGTTCAAACGGTTTGAACAGTTAATTGCCCGAGTCAGCGATTTGCTGACTAAAATCAGCGGTTTTTAAGAAATCCCGATTTTGGGAAAAAATGAAACCGATCACCTGACCAATTCCCAGTTTTTCCAGTCTAACCATCCAGTTCGGTTCAATCCCATATTCAATCCCATATGGGCCAGGATCAGCTAGAATCGGAACCAACCCAACATGAAATATTGAGAATTCGGAACTGAATCAGGCCTGTTAGGGTCTGTAATTTTTAGACCTATAACCGAATTGATTGGTTCTCAGGGCAATCGGGTTTAACACGACAAACCCGATTATAATAAATATATATATATATATTAAATATTAAATATAATTTATTTAATATATGTATATAATTTAGGTCGGATTTGAATTGATTCGAGACTAGATGAAACTGATAAGAATTGAAACACTATATCAGAGCCCAGAACCGACTCTGACCCAATCAGTTCAGGTTCATTGGAACCGTGAGGTCGGACCCAACCTGTTGACAGCCCTATCTAGATCTCTTGATGAAACGATATGGAGTCCATTGTATGAATCCTATTTTACCATTTTCAGTGCTACATATCACATGATGAAAAGGTACGAATAGTGACATCTCCGCAACAATCTTGAGGTGTAGGCATGCATATATGGCTGATATGGAAGACAACCCCATGTCCAGTGCTTCATGTATCAATCCACCACCAGAAACAACAGAGATAACCACCACAAAAAAATGAATCAAACAAAGGCCATAAATAACTTCTATTTTATTTTTCACAAAATTCAAAATTACTTTAATGCAGCTTATAACGATTCCATGACTCTTTTTATCTGTGGAAGGTGGGGGGAAGAAAGGGAACGACTCAATAAAGTGGGTGTACATTTCTGAGCTCTATTAGTTATTCTCAGATGCATCATATCAACTCATTCAAAGGGTGATATCAAGACTGGGAAACACTTAATTGCTCTTAGATCTTAGAATTAGAAGCAAGAAAAAATGAAGTTTGGTAAGGCTATATTTGTATCCCTGTTTGAGTAAATTTTTATGCAAAGTTAGATTTTTTTAATTTTTTTGATAAAAAAAATATTCTTTTAATTTGAAAAGAAGCATATACACAGTACCTAAAATAAGGAAAAAAAGTGCTAGAGAATAAAATTTTTCATAAAGTACTTATGTATTTTTTAAAGTACAAAAATAGGAAAAACACGATACAACATTTGTATTATATATTTTATACTTTTGCTTTCATCTTTTTGTATAAAAAACCCCAAAAGCATTAAGTCAACTTTTCATACTTCATGCTTTTTGCAAAATAGGGCTTATGTTTTTGTGCGAACGGATGGTCACATGTGACTCTGGATCTCCTGCCGACAAGAACTCTGACCACGCCTACCGACAATACACTACACCCCTGTGAATTGGGAACATCTCCCCCTGTATAATACTACATAGAGGATGAGATGTTCTCCATGTGTAGCTACGATAAACGTGGGCGGGATTCTCGTGAACAGGAGATCCAGACTCGTCACATGTGACCATCCTTCAATACAACTCTCAACCCTACCTTTGCTTGGTGTTGCTAGAGTCAGACCGTTGTTGCTGGTCTCAGATAGTGAAACCATCAAAAACTTGGACACTGGAAGCACAAATTAATGCACTTTGGCCAAACAAATAATGGTATTTCTATTTTAGAAAGCTTTTCAAAATTTTTTACCCAAACAGTTTTGAAAGCAAAAATACCAAAACAAAAGTATTTTATGTACTAAATTTGTACTTTGATACAAAAATAAAAGTCTATCCAAACAGGGCCTTAAGCTTTTAGATTCAACACTTCCTATATTATAATGATATAACCTATTTGGTTGAGTGGTCTAGTGTTTGATTCTCTTTACCCCATTATAAATTTAAGCACAAAAAGTGGGTGGATTTGTATTTATCCACACTTCAAACCAAATAAACTTTGGCATGAAAAACCTCTTCCAGGGCTTCACCTACCGGCTTAAACTTTTAAGTTGAACGATTCCCCAAGTAAAAGAAAAGGAAACAATACACATCTTATTTTTGACAAAAGCAATAACCATATCTTGACCCATAAATAAAAGGAGAATTGCTGATAAAGGCAGCTTTCAAAAAAACTACAGGTCCTACCCAACCTTAACCGCAGTCAGAATGTCTAATTTTTTTCTTCCTTTTTACTAATTTACCCTCGAACTCTGCTTCAATTTTCAATGTTAGTCAACCTAGCTAGAAAATCGATTTTGAATTTTGAAGGAAGAGCATGACAAACAGGTGGGCGTTGGTTCTCAACGAACACTTAATAGTCTGATACATGAAAGTCAGGTGACGTTTCTTTCATGTACATACAACTTTTAATATCAGCATACACTTTTCTTGATAATTTTTAATAATCGTACAATATTACAAATAGGATGGTGGATTCTATAGAATGCCACCCAAAAACAATCGTCAAGGGATAAGCCCTCGTAGCTTCATCCTAACAAGGAATTGCTCTGTTAAGCTAAAAGCATTACCCTATGAAATGTTTAGAAACAAAGGTGATATTTGGCATCAATGCTGATTTTCCAAAAATCACTGCTATGTCAGAGCTACATTGGATAAAAAAGAATGAAAATGACATGACATCCAATATAGATGCAATAAAAGGATGATTCCAAGCTTGAGAATTCATACCAAACAAACTGTTTATATTGACATAAATGATTTTTCAACAAACAACAATATTTTATGATTTTTCAAAAATCACCAACAAGGAGGAATCATTGATGCCAAGCATTACCAAAGTTATATGATCTTCGATTTTAATTTTCTTGAGAGCTGGTGTTCTAACAAGGAACAGAGCAACACCTAGAGGCCAAGAAATATGCTCTTATCATCAAGGTTCAAAGTATCCATTCGCATTTTCATATTATTTTTTTCAAGTTCCAAGAATTGAACCGGGACATTTCCTATGAGAAGGATATTAACCTTCAAAGGTAACCACGTGCCATAACCTTACATTTACATGTAGACCCTGAAACTGATGTAATATATGATAATAATATACTAGATATGTACTGATATTTTGAACCTGTACACTCCCACAATACTGTCTACCTACTACCCAGATTGTATATGTAGAGATTGGCAGAATTGAACCAAAACCCAAGCTCCAAAGATTCGAATAGAACCAATCAAAATTAAGAACAAAAGCTACCCGGTTCATCACTTGAAGCTGAAGTTGATCCAAAGCTTACCTAAACACGAGAGAGGTACAGAAACAAATGGTAACTTAAACGCATTTTAATCTCCTATTCTTAAATTTAGATTTCTCAATGATATTGGAAGCAGGAACTAGTTACTTGTTTGTTTTTTATTCCTCGGTAATATATTTAGACAAGGTGTTAGTGTGTTACCAAATTCCAAATATAGAGTTACCACATATGAGAAGGAATACGATTTTATTTTATTGCCTGATCTTGTGTTCTTTATTGAATGAATCGGTGGGGCCGGTGGAAGTGGGAACAACTTTTAAAGTTTCATTCTGATTCACCGTGGCGGTAAAGCTACTAAACAGAAACTCTTTGATAGCAAACTAAAAGAAAAGAAATTTGCATTGCTTCCACCGACGGCGTCGACCACCACATCCACAGTTCAAACAAAACAGTTACATTGACAACTTTCTTCTCTATGTTCTTGTCCCACACGCAAAGCCACCCCCAGGCCCCACTTGCACTTCCCTTCAATAGCATTCTAGAGCAGTAGTTTAGGGAGAATCGGTTAACTTTTGTGTTGGGATTTAGGACAACCACAACAGCCGGCCAATCTCCATTCTCCACCACACCATCTCGTCTCGCTGTTGCACGACTTGGAAGGAGATTTCACAGCTTTCCTCCCTGGTTCCACCTTTGGAATTTGGAGAGGGAGCACAACTCTCCAGTCTTTCCAAATCTTTAGCCTCAATTCTGTTCCTTTTTCACCTGAATCCTTCCTTCATCATCCTTTGAAGGCCAAAGCTCTCTTCTAACTCTTTGACAGGCACCATGAAAGGGGACTCTGCCTCGGCTGCAACACACCTTTTCTTATTTCTGGAACTTAGATCCCTTGATGAACAGATGGGTGGGAAGCCCTGGATTGGTGCTATGACCCTCGAGAACACCCTTGAATAATCCCATCTTCCAGTCCAGAAATTTGCGATTGGACACGGATCATTTGCTCAGAATGGCTACCTTCCTCCATGGCCCATTCAGTAGATTGGCCGTACATGATACAAAAGCATTGACAGTTGAGACAGGCCACATGAGCAATTTTGAGCATAGATAGATAGCCTCTCGAGGAAAGGAACTACTGCAAATGATACTCATTTGTTGAACACAAACAGCTCTCAAGTCTCAAACAGTACAATTACAATATAAAAGCATTTTATTTGATGCCAATATAAATATTAAACAAATCCAAGTCTACCGCTACATACAAGGCAGAACCCATAACAGACATCTACTCCATTGGAATTTGGAGAAAAATCCAATACAATATGATAACAAACAAGGCATATATTTCATCTCACAAGTACTAAATTTAATCCATAAAGAAAATAAATACCAGATGTACTATGTTTTCCATGATATGTAGCAAATGAAACCAATCAACATTAAATTGGAACAAAAAATTCTGTTCTTAATTTCTCTCGTCTTACTTGAAATAAAGAAGAAAAAGCATTACCTAAACAGTCTAAAAGAAGAGAGATGATAAAAACCTAATCCCATGACTGACAGAACCTAACCATTTTCCCTCCCTCCCCCCCTGGACCTATAATGAGAAGAATTTTAGAACTTAGAACTCCTTTTCCTTGATCAAATCTCTTAACCAGTGCCAGGTATAGGACTACACAACGGGGGGTAGCCCATCCCCCTTCCCCTTAAATCCCCCAACCCTGGTGGCAGTGGGACTTGATCCCAGGTCTCTACTGATATATCCTACCAACTGAGCCACCATCAGTTGGTGCGAAGGAAGGTATGTCTGGAATGATGCAGACTTCGTTTCAGTCAATTTTTTTGGCTTAGGTTTTGATGCCCAAGTTCCTAACTTGAAAAGCCCAATGTCAAATTATCAGACAATTAACGAGGAGGAGCAAAAAAAAAAGGGAACAACTACTAGTCTTCTACCATCCTATAAGCCAATATATACAGAGATATTTGCACAGATAACAACATCAAGAGACTAGAATCCCAAGAAGGATCTGTACAGAGAAGAGACTTACATCAACGAGGGAGGGACAATGTAATCAGTCACCGTCGCCGACGCTCTTCTCTGAGCAGACATCCCCTGTCCCTTCCCCTTCATTCTCTGATACATTATCCCCTCCTCCGACTTCATTCTCCGATGCATTCTCCGACGCCTCATTGTTCTCCTCCTTCACCCGGCTCTCCGTCTCCAAGCACTGCAATCTCCTTCTCAAGTCCACCAACTCCCTCTCCATCAAAAAAAGCCGCTCCTTCAATGTCAGGTTTTCTTCCTCCAGCTGTGCAATGTGTGTGTCCTGATCGTCCACTCGGTTCTCCAACAAGTTGGCATTCTCGTCAGTTCCATTCGGGTAAATCATCTCAAATCGGCTCAAATCGTGATCCAATCTCCTTTCCACCTCAACATGCTCTTCAACATCACTCTCGCTCGACCCTCCTTCCTCTTCTTCATCATCATCGCGAACCTCGTGCCCCGGCGACCGAAGCCTGATCAAACCCTTCATGGATCCATAACCATCCAACCCCCACTCTTCCTTCGCCATGTCAACAAGAACCTCCCTCGACGGGGAGAAAATCGGAGTTGGAAGAATCGCCGGCGTCACAGGGCAAGGGGATACAAGTGAGGCAATTCCTCCCGATTTCTTTGCTCGAATTATAAAAGAAGTCGTGTTCCTCGGGGCAAATGGTGCAAACCGATTGAACTTCTTCTTTGGGTAGAACCTCCGAGCCTTCAAACGATTCTGAGATTGCAGTTCATGGAGAGTCGGGGGTTTATACCCTCCCCCTCCGCCTAGACCTCCAACTCCAGCGCCGCCACTACCAACTACTGCCTTCTCCTTTCGTCGATTCTCTTTCCTCTTATCAGCAATCTTCTTTCCCTTCCAATTGTTCCTCCCGGGCTTTGCTGCCACAAAAGCCGGCCTCGAAGGGTTCTGAAACTTAAGAGAATCCTCCGGCGGAGGCGGAGGTGGTGGCGGTGGCCAGATTCCATAGCTTCGATTCAACATCTGAGACTGATTCATCATCTGGGACTGATCGTTCATCGGATCCCCAAATCCCAACCAAGCAAACCAAACCAAACCTCCACCTAAGAGATCGAATCCCAACAAACCCTAACAAAAAACCCTTTTAAACAAACGATCTCCTGAATCAATCTTCCCGCGAGACTACCACACCAACTAAAAACCAAGGCGTTCAGATCAAGACAATCTATAAAAGCTTAACCCACAGAAAGGGAAGATTCACAGCCGAAGAAACCCCAAGAACCCTAAAAAAAAAAGATTCTCTTCGGACAAGATTGTAAAAATATATTAAGTTCCCAATAATACAGATCAAATCCAACAGAGCCTGATGAGACCAACGTTAGAAGATGATGTAATCCTCTCTCCTTCTCTCTCCCTCTCTCTCTCGAACGCTCGCTCCTTTCCAATCCTCGAACGCAGACGAAATCGTGAACGGTCTCTGAGGAAATCACATCGCCCATAGATACCCTTTTATAGGCAGAGAGGACGGGACGGACGGTCAGATTTTCTTTTGAGTTTTGGGTGGCTGAGATTGGAAATTCCTGCCGTTCGTGGGTCGAGTACGTTATTGAGATCCGAGTTCGGTTCCAACCTGAACTTGTTTGTTAGCGAAGGCGGGATTTACCCCTTATCTGGCATGGATTTACGTCAAGATGCTATTTTATTAGCAGAAAATCCTGACCGACTCGCGAAATGACTAGAACACCCTTAAAGCATCTTGTAATTTGCTCACTCGCACAAAGACGTTGTGTAGTGTGCACGCGTGAGGCCTGATGGTTGGATTCGATTCCTTTCGTCACTCGGAAAATCGGAATTCTGGATACGTGTAGGTGCGCGTGCATGGGGGTTCATGCAGACGACGTGATAATGGACCGGGCCGGTCCAGGCATCCGGGTTTGGTCGCAGAAATTAATAAAGTTTTATTTTAAAAGAATTTAAAATTCGAACCTAAGATTATATTTAAATTTATAAAATCATTGTCATCATTCATGCCTTATCTTATCTCAATTATATGCATCCCCAATTCTTTCTATTTTAAATCATATCCACTATTAAATTATATAGAAAATAACTATATACTAGTGGGATCCGCAAAAGCTAAATAATAGAAACTGTCATTTACTAAAATATCTCTTATAATTTTATGGATTTACTAAAATCTAGTCTATAGTTAAAATTTTACTAAAACATCACTTATAATTTACAATGGATTTAATCAATCTTCATTAGATGATAGTGGAAAATGACAATATTGACCCTAATGTTTATTTAAATAAATTTAATCAAAAGAAAATAAAAATAAAAATACTATTTTTGCGCTTTATAAGACACAAACAACCACTCTATTGGCTATATTTGGTTAATTTTGTTTTCTATACAAAAAAAGTGATAAGGGTATTTTTGGATTAAAAAATCATGGGCCTAATGGCAAAACAAACACTCCTTAATGAAAGGTTAATTAAGTAAATAAGTTTTAAAATATATGGAATGTTTTAATAAAATGAAAATTATAAGGTAGGTTTAAGTAAATATGTAAAACTATAAGATGTGTTCTAGTAAACATGGTTTTCAAAACTAGACCGAACTGGAAAAACTGGGAACTGGTCAGGTGACCGGTTCCGTTTTTCGCTAAAATCGAATTTTCTCCAAAAAACGTTGATTTTGGTCAGCAAACTACTAACCCGGGTGATTAACCATTCGAATGGTTTTGAATGTTTTTATTTTTTTACTTTTTTGTTAGAACGGGCCGATTGTTCAGTTCGAACGGTCAAACTATTTGACCCGATAACTGGACCCCTGACCAGTTCGGTCTCCGGGTCGGTTTTAAAAACCATGCTAGTAAATGACCCTAATAGAATCACATAAGAGTATACAATTGTTTTATATTTTTCAACTTTTAAAATAATTAATAATTATTTATATTTTATATAATAATTTTAATAATTTTTTTATAATACAAAAATAACAATAATTAACTTCAGTTAGGTTTATTCATCAAACTAATAAAACGAACCAACCCGATGAACTCGACTCGAGTTGGTCGGTTTTCTAGTATTTTAGGTCCGCTTTGGTTAAAAAAATTTCCAAATTGACCAAGTTGGATCAATTTCACTTTGGCCATTTGTAAACCAACCAAAATCGAACGACTTAACCATAGATATATATTAATATTTTATATTTTAAATATAATTTTTAATATGGAAAAGTGGAAGTTTCCCATGTTTTATATCATAAATCTAATTTTTAAATTTATTTTTTAATAATTGCACTATAATTTTTATAATTAAATTTGATTTTTAAGTTTAAATCTTTTGAACCAACTGACCAAATCAAAAAATTGACCCAAACCGTTACGACTTGAGTGGATCGGTTTTCACAAAAGGTCAGTCGATTTTCAATAATATTTTTGGGTTGTGGATCAATGGTACGACCACCTGAATCAGCGGGTCACTGACAAAATCAATGAATTTTAGCTAAAAAATGGATTAAAAGTGAAACATAACCAGTTGACTAAATGATTTCTGAGCCAAGCGGTCCAACCATCCGGTAAACAACAATTAGAAAACCATGTATTAATCCATCGAATCAAATGAGTGTGATCAATATTGGGGCAAAAGTCGTCAAAACCATGGGCGATGGGTGCACATTATTCACATGTATTAAGATTTAAGACTCGAGCTTATGGAATAGGTCAATAGTCTTTTTTAATCAACCATTTTGAGCTGCCAAAGGTTCACCGGATAAAATTTTTATATCAGTCAACCCCATATCTGAATCCCCTGCCTGAGAACAAAATGGACAAAATAGTGTCTTAAGGTGAGGGGTGTAAATGGATAGGATGATGATCCGATTCGATCTATGATTCGATATATTGGATCACCCTATTCGGGTCTTTGGAATGGATTGGATACTTGGATTCAGATCATCCTTATCCGATCTGATATATATTATATATTTATAAATATAAATATATATATATATGTTATTTATTTATTTATAAATATATTATTATAAATTTGTTATTTTTTTATTTTTTTATAAAAAACATGTATATATATGATAAAAATAATTAAAAAAATTGCTTATATTTTTTGTTTTTATTATATTTTATTTTTATTTTAATAATTTATTAATTTTTAAAGAAAATAAATCGAATCAGATCAGATCCGAAGATCTGACTTGCCGATAGGATTTAAATTCAAATTGAGTCTTATCTGATCTGATCGAATTGGATCCAACTTGACAGTGTCGGATCATATTCGAATATACCCTGATTCGAATCAGATCCTATCTGTTTGTATCCCTACTTAAGGGCTAGGAGTTGTAGGATGGAAAAACCCCAAAATAAGGTAAATGAGTCAATGATTTCAAAACCCATATAAAAGAAAATGAATTAAAAACAAGGAAATGGTGGATATAAACGAAAAAAAACTTGAGGGGGTGAATGGTGCAGTGATGTTTTGTTGTTGTGTTTTGGGCAATCCATACAAATTTGTGTGAGAAACATCCTTCTATGTGAAACGTTTTGAAAACACTTTTAGTTGATCGATAGAAATTGTTATTTCTATTTAAAACGTCAAATCTGATGTTTTTCAAACATGCATTTTACCAATCAGCCAAAGTTACACAAGGTGTAAACAATATCCAAAAGTGTGATTTCGTATTTGAGATTCTATATAATTAAATCGATTATGATTATTCAAATATGGTAATTGGTGGAATTCGGGTATGAAACTTATACCATTAAGTCATTTACTTTATCATCTCAAATTTAAATATGGCCTGATTTGAAATCCAAGGAAAGTTTCAAAGCAAATGTGGATGGTGGGTTTCAAAATCCAAGGAAAGTTTCAGTGGGTTTTGTTTTTAGAGATTTTGCAGGCGTATGTCTTTTTGCAAAGGCTTGTCAGATTCAAACTTCTTTTTTTATTGCAGAAGCCAAAGCCTTATTTGAAGCAGTGAAAACTACAATTAGTTTAAATTTGGAAGTAGTGATTTTTGAATCACTAATAGACAGTCATTTTGATTTTGATCTGAACTGTCACCATGATATGTTGTTTTTATGCATGGATTTAAGAAAGCTTATTCAAGGAAGATCTTTTGATTTTTGTTTGATGCCTCGCTCTGCTAATAGAGTGGCACATAAGCTAGCTATCCATGGTTTGTCTTCTCAGAGCTGTTTCGCTGAAGCTATGCCTAGATGGTTGGTGGACTATGTGGTGTTTGATCAAGTTAGTAAAGAACCTTAGTTTCGGCGGTAGTTGTTGTGTGTAACTCTTCTCTTCCTTGTTTGTTGTTTCTTTTGTCACAAGTTTAAGTCTATGAATGTCTTGCTTTTGCCTTTTGTTGTATCCATTTCTGTTGTTCTCTTGTTTCTAAATGAATCACAAAATAGATTGAATCTAATAAATATCCAAGCCGACTACGACATTAATGTGCATATACAAAATTACCTATATTCTCTTTATTTCTCTCTAACAAAATTATATTACGAGCTATTTTCTTTATTTTATAAAGGGTATGATGGTAAAGCCATCGCTTAGATCCGATTTAGGTTCGGACTCATGAATTTCCTAATCAAATTTTGAATTCAGGTATTACCTCACACCATTGGATTCCCTATCCACAAACCAACCATAATAAATCGCTTAGAACAATGAAAATTACTAAGCCAATTTGTTGGGCCTTTGTCTTGTTTCATTGTTGATGAAGAATTAGTTAAATATTGTTCGAGTCCTAAGTAGGGGTGTAAACGGATCGAATTCGAATTAGATCAAGCAATATCTGAATCCAAATCCGATTAGAAAATTTGATATTCAAATTCGATTCGATATTCAATGGATTTTGAAAATTAATATCTGAATTTGAATTTGATTAAATACTCAAATATTTGATTCGATTCAAATATTTATCGAATCGAATCAAGTCATATCCGAATTCAAATTCAATTAACTATTTGGTATCAATAGGAAATCTGAATTCGACTAATTATATATTCGAATTATCCGAATCCAATTCAATTAGGTTGAATCTCAAATTCAAAATTAGATTTTCAAATACTGTTGACACCCCTAATCCTAGGATTAGGGAATATTTGGCTTTTCGGCTCAACCCAGCTTGGTAGAAAAACTCGAGAGCTTATATTTAAGATTGGCTGGGCTTGGGCTCAATATTGAGTCAATCTTCATATAAAAAAATACAAAATTATAGATATAAAACTATACATAATAAAAAATAATATATATAAATTAATTAATACATATATTATTTCTTGTTATAAATATAAAAAAATTATTTATTATTATATAATATGAAAATTAAAAAATACTATATATAATATAAACTTGATTGGACTCACAATCCGAATTTCATTAAGATTGAGTTCAACTTGAAGCTCGATTTAAATTTGAACGAATCTTGATTTAAACCAAATCAAATCAAACTTTTCACAAGCGGATCTCAGGTAATTCATCAAAAACTCACCTAGAAGAGAACGTCAGTGAAGACCTTCAGAACACTGCTGCTGAATCGTTGATTTCATTTGAATTCCAACTTGAATTTTCATTCAACCAAAGGGGGCACCATCAAGGTTTTCAGCCATTTAATCTCATTTAGAAATTCAGGGCATCTTCTTTTGTATATTTTAATTGATTTATAAATATTTTATACCATATAATATTTTTATTTGTATTTTTTATGTTTCATTATTTAAATATTATATATCTGAAATTTCAGGTGAGATAAATGGCTGCAATCCCAAACTATTGTCAGAATGATCACACCCAATATTTATCACGTTTGGCTTTGGTAGTTAGTATGTAAAACCAAAGGTTCACCAACATTTCAAACCATGAGCACGATCGGACCGGAAAATGGAAACCGATCTGTTTTACCCCATAACCATTATTTTACTAAACATTTGATTTGGTCAGCAAACCACTGACTCAGGCAGTCAAATCATCCAACGGTTTTAACCATTTTTTTATTTTTTTAATTTTTTAAACTTTTTTGTTAGAACGGGTCATCCATTCAGTTTGAATGGTCAAACCATTCAATCCAAGAATCAGACCCCTGACCGGTTCATTGTCCGTTCCGATTATAAAAACCTTGGTCATACCACACGGCAAACTACTGTTAAAATGTTTCTCAGATTGTGCTTAGAGGTGTAAATCAGCCTAGCACGGCCCATGGTAGGAGCCTGTGCAGGCCTGAGCCATGTTGGGTTGGTTATGAGTCTGCCTTGGGCTTAGGTAAACTCGGGCTAGTTTTTTCTTTTTTACTTTTTAATTTTTATTTTATTTTTTGCTAAGTAAAGAGTCAAAGTGACAACTTTAGGAAAAATAAAAATTTAACGAAAAATAATTAACAAAATACCAAATAGACAACAAATTTGAAAAAATTAGAAATTTTATTTCATTTGAATTTGAACAATACAATAAGTGACATGTTGGAAATGGAATAGAATATAAAAATAATATATAAATTGAAAATAAAAAATTACATTGTTGAAAAAATAACAAATAATTTAAATAAAATTTATAGTAATTTTAAAAATGCTATACAATTATTGAGTATATACAAAAAAATATTGACTTGATCATTTTTCTTCAAGTTCCACCTACATCTCCTTGACTTTGACATCAAAGCCATGCCCTCCTTTACCTTGCAATCTATCCTCAACATTCAGTCAATATTTCAAGTATATGCACATCTACAGACTTTCATCATTCATGTAGTTTCTCTTATCGTCCAACACCCTATTACCTACACTAAAACAACTCTAATGTAATTGTAGACACTGGAGGGGTTAGTAAATCACATGCCATGGTGGGAAAAATTGGATAATTTTTTTCTGTCCACTCCACCAAATTAAAATATCAAAATTATTTAGCTCCTCTAAGTTGAAGAAATCACCTAAATTAGAGGTTGTTTGACAAGTTTTTCGGAAAGATCTTTTGAAAGCTTTGACAATCAAAAGACGTAGTGAGCTTTTGCATTAAGATCTTGACAGCTTGAAGACCATTTCATTAAGGTGTAACTTTTTGCGGAAGGACGAGTTGAAAAAAAAAATCGAAAAGCTCCATTTGAAACTTCCCAAAAAGCACCCAAAACGGGCTTCACACGTCTTTTCAACACATCTTTTGGCGGCTAGATCTTTTTTCCCAACCAAACGGGAAAAAACGAAAATGCGGGCTGCCAAGCTTCTAAAAAATCGATAACCCGCACAAAAAGGCATGTCAAACGGGGCCTTAGAAAAATTTGCTTGTAAATAAAAATTAAGTTCAATAAATGAACTTATTAATTAAGTCATAGTAGATTTCTGCCTTTTACTTATTAGAGACCAAAATTTTTATTTTCCACTATTGGACTAGATGTTTTAGAAGTAGAAGTTGCATATGTACAAGTTGCAATTTTCCTATGCCCTACCATTTGAAATTCATATAAATTATACATTTCAAATAATAAATTATTAATTTCTTCTTTTCTATTTCCAATTTTAACATATGTATTTTCACAATATGGATCTAAACCCTGATTAGACCCCCCCCCGGGCGCCCCTAACATCTATATCATTAGTCAAAAGGGGGGATGTACATGAGAGGATGCACAACAGGCCTTGAAAAACAAAAAGAAACAAAGCCTACTTATGAAGGCATTGTGCTCGCATTGTACCATAAATTCCTTCGAAACCCTGATTTCACTAGGCCATCTAGCAGCTGATTTAAGCTTCTAGGAATCCATCTAAAGCTGCAGTTCATGTTAGAGATTATCTCTTAGAATTCCAGAAAGAAATGAGTGAGCTTCCGAGGGCCTGGATCATGAGAGGAAACTGAATTGATGACATTTCTTGAGTCACCTTCTACAACCAGAGAAGTGAACAGATGGGCTGCAATTCTAAGCCCTTCCAAGAGGGCAAACCTCAGCGCTGTTGCATCGGAAGTAGAGGTTGGGCTACTGTAAAGCCAAACCAGATATCCATTTTATCTTCTCAAAAGGCCCCCAATTCCTGTAGTCGCAGGGGCTTCTAGGGGTTTTCTAAAACTTCCATCAAAGTTCAGAATAAAATCTGTCTCGCCTTGGGGGCAGCAAGTTAATAGGTCTGAGATTGGGAGGAGAGGTCAATAGCAGATCAAGCCAGCTTCTCTGCACATCTCTATTGGGACCTTCGAAAACCATGCTGTACATCACCCACTGAATAAGAAAAGAATGGCACCGAGCTCTAATTGACTCACGGGAAGAGATCCCGTCTTATTCTATCCTCGAGGATTCTCCTATTACGTTCTTCCCAAAAGCTTCTGCCTCTTCCACCTAGCTTGAACTTCAGGCCAGGCCATTGAGCTAAGAAGTCCTTGACATTGTTTGGGGGACCAGCTGTATTTCCCTCTTAAGATAAGGTCAAGCTAATATTGCCACAAATTCCTAGCCACCCGGAAATTTATAAGGTGTCCTATGGATTCCCCATTTCTGTTTTTAAAAATATAATATTATAAATCAAACCAATCACCTCCACAAAAAACAAACTCTTAAATTGTCTATCCCACATTCCTAAATTTGGCAAAAGATCTCTAGCCTTCAAATCCTTTTGGTCTCTTTTTTTTTTCGGGACAACACCCATAGGCTAACCCATTCAACTTAAATCTCAGATATATCATGATTCAACAGAGGAATCAAAAAGTCTTGCAACCCTATGAGCAACAATATTGCATGACCCAGGATATAGGTAACTGAGAAAAGAGGAAGACGAGTTAGTAAGCTCCTGCAATTGAAAATGAGTGTGTAAATACTCCATTGAGGCTGATAAGATTCCTACCGAACTCTTGGCATCGCCATCAACAATGGCAGATGAAAAACCAATAGTAGAAGCAAGTTTTACGCTTTCAAATAAGGCTTCTGCTTCATGGAAAGGGGTGGTGATGCAGATAGTGGAATGGCTCGAGCATAAAAGAAACATCCATGTGAATCATGTATGATAATGCCAATGCCAGATTTATGTGGGGAAGTGGCACCATCAAACATTGAGAACCCCACCAGGTGGCTTCAACCAATGGGATAGAATTGTGGGATGAAAAGAAAGTCATCCCTGGAATCAGGTGTTGGTTTCTATTAGGAGGAACTATGAGAACAATAAACTTATCTAAATCCTTAATATAAGGCAAGGCCCAGATATTAAGACTAGAAGTTTTAGAAATAATACAAGACGGGTCTTCTTTTAACAAATGGAGAATTTAGTCAATTTACAATTACCTTCCAAACACTGGAAGAATATGAATTAGTTAGAAACCTCCAAAATAGCTTACAATTCAAAGCTAATTTAATAGTTTCAACATTTCTGAAACCCAATCCCCCCAATCTTTAGGAGCACACAAGTTATCCTAAGACGGCCATCTAAGATTAGACATAGGACTTTGACCCCAAGATACCCAACAAAATTTTCTCTGTACTTCCACCATTTAATCCAAAAACTTTTTAGGAAACTTAACAGGGTTTGACTATGATACCAGAAAAACTTGTAATCAATCAACCCGTATCACAAAAGTGGTAACCAATCAGGTGGTATTTATGGGGGTTTTGATTAATCAAAGTTCTGTTGTCATGTCTTTCCAGCAGCATAGATTTTTCCAACTTAATAACATTCATACAATGTTGAGGTAGAGACTGAAGCACAGAATCAGAACTTGACACACTACCTGAGATAAATAATTGGCCTTCTAATTACTCGGCTTATTATAAAATTTATCCAGCACAAACTTTAAATCCCGACAATTATTCCTTTTCCAAGCCAAAGGGACTCTGAGATACTAAAAGTAATATCAAACCTTGGCATCTTTAACTGGCTCCTCAAATCTTTGCACATTTATTGGCACATTCCTACTGGTATAAACACCTGATTTATTTATATTAATTATTTGACAAAGACCATTCCTGAAAAGTTTTCAGAACATCCAATTTGACCAATTTCTTTAGAAGCTCTACCGAATAAGAGAATGTCCTCAGCAAACAATAAATGAATTATACTAGAAGCTTCTCTACAAATAGAAAGACCAGAAATCATGTTCATCCTTTTAAGGAGATAAAAGGATCTCCTTGTCTCAAACATCTAGAATGAGCAAAAAATCCTCCTAGACTACCATTTATAAGTATGGAAAAACCCGTTGATAAAATACTCTAATAAATCATATTGCACTAATCTGAACAAAAATCCAAGGCTCTTAAAACTGTAATCAGATAATCCCAGTTCAATCTATCATAAGCTTTTGAAAGATCCAATTTAATAGCTACATAACCACTATGTTTTAGTTTTTTTTTTTTAAAGGCAGCCCAGTGCACAAGGCTCCCACCAATGCAGGGCCTGGGGAGGGATAGGTGTATGCAGCCTTACCCTTGCTGCATATACAGAGAAGCTGTTTCCAAGATTTGAACCCTGGTCACCCAGGTTGTAATGGGGCAACCCAACCGTTGCACCAAGGCCAACTCTCATAAAATGAATTAATTCCAGAGCCACAACAACATTATCCATTAACTGTCTTCCATTAACTGTTTCCAAGATTTGAACCCTGGTCACCCAGGTTGTAATGGGGCAACCCAACCGTTGCACCAAGGCCAACTCTCATAAAATGAATTAATTCCAGAGCCACAACAACATTATCCATTAACTGTCTTCCAAGAATAAAAACAGTTTGAACTGGGAAAATGCAATTTATCTAAAACCATCTTCAACCATTAGCTAGTAATTTAACTAAAATTTTATAGACTACAGTACAGAAGCTAAGAGGTCTAAAGTAATTAACCAAAGATACTTGGAACTTTTTGGGACCAAGACAATAAAATTGGATTCGATCTCTTTAATGATTTCTTATTCAAAAAAATAACAAACAAAATCACGAATATCCTGCCCCATTAAATCCCAAAGTTTTTTATATGCAGGAACCCCATCTGGTCCTAGAGCTTTCAAACTCCTCAAGGACTTAACCACATCCTTTACATACTCAAAAGAAGGGATTTCATAGCTTCTCAATATCATGTTCTTATTTTTTTTTATGAATGAAAGAGAATAAGAAGAGTACAAACAGCCCTGGAGGAGGCATGAGATGCTACCTCCCCTTTAGGATGAGTACAGACCCAAATCTTATCAATAAGCAGAACACAACTATAGGTTAGCCCAATACAAAGAAGCCTGAGAAACCCCTTGTTTAGCCAAAGAGTCTGCCGAGGTATTTGCTTATCTGCTAATCCACTGGAAGTTAACTGACATATTCCTTGTGAGCCACTTTACTTTTTTTCAGGAGATCTTTGTAGCGCCAAACAGCACTGTTCGGATTCTGCAGCCAGCCCACTACCACCTTGGAGTCTCTACACCCTCTCAATATCATGTTCACTAATAACCCGAAAAAAAAAGATCATCTTCAAACTTTCATTGCAAGACAAGAAAGGAAGAAGGGGAATGATTAACAAAAATATTAGCAATCCCTTCCAGATTATTAACAAAAATATTAGCCAAACATTTTGAAAATGATTAACAAAAGTATTAGCAAACCCTTCCGTACTATTAATCCGTTCTCCTTCATCATTTTTAATCCAATCTATTCTATTTCTCCTTCTGCTTGACCTATGAAAGTAATGAGAATTCTGATCTCGACATGATAACCACAAGTATCTAGATTGCTGCTACCAAAATTGTTATTGTTGTTTCAAAATTTACTCTTTAATAGCCAAACACTCATCTAGTTTCTATTTAGCATAATCAGTCTCTAAATTTTCCAAAAACCAAATCCAGGTTTACAGCTAGCATTTTCAGAGCTTCCATCAAGAAAATTCATAGAATATGTCAAGGGATTTAAAAAACCTTCTTGTGGATGTAATAGTTTGTGCAAATTGAAAGCCCTACCCTTCAGAAACAAAGAATTTTCAATTACTTTCAAACAGGAACAAGCATTGGTCTTTGTACTGAAGAAACCGGGATCTTCAATACATAGGAACTAAATCTGATAAATAAAGGGCTTCAGTCCCCGTTCGTGCTTCCCAAACCAATAAACTAAAAGTTACAGTGGAGAATGGAGAGTTTATATTACACAAACACTAGTGAGAAGAACATATCTTTTGCACATGAGCAAATAGAATGAATGTTGTGACCAAGGTTTAAATTTTAAAATATTAGTATGATGCCCAATGGCATATTATATCAATTTTTGGTCCATGCATGTTGTGCATGGAGCGATAGGTGAGTACATGGCATGGTAGGGCTTTAGAGGGCTATTTTATATTGAAGTGGCATTGTGATGAAGCTACTATATAAAGCATGAAGAGTTAAGCCATACAAGGAAGTATGCTAATTTAGGTTTTTTATTTCTCATGCCATTTCTTAGATGAGAGCAGATCTGCTGTGCAGAAAACAGTGGGTGCACACTATGCACAGAACAGTACAGCTGCACACTGGGAATATCTCCCCATGAATGACACATACAAGTATGGAAGATATTCCCATGTGCAACTGTAGTGTCCTGCGAATAGTGAGTGCACATCAGATCCAGACTCCTGTCAGATAGCATGCTGTAAGAGGTAAATTGTCCACCTGGATCTACTTGTTTCAATGTAAAATGGATTGAAATTTTTCCAGGATGAAATAATAGCCATATTTTCCCCTTTTACAATAACAATTGTTTCTTGGCAATTTCCATAAAAACAAAAAAGAGACAGGAAAAAATCATTAACCGGGATGGAATAGTAGTTAAATATTTCAGTCTGGAAATTTTTATGTCCATTTTAAGAGAAATAAACATCCATAAGAGTAAATTTTAATAGTGAGAATACACTAGTAATGGATAAGTGAATGATTTCTCGGAACAATATGAAAAACTAGAAGCAAAGAACAGATGCAATGAAACAATGAATTTGTGTGCATACACAATAGACTTGTAAAATGGGGATCAATGCCGGCTATCAATTCAAGCTATGCACAGCACTAACACTATACTGGAACTGAGGGAATCAACCTACAATAAGGCACATTTCCACAGACATAAGCAAATTTAACAATTCCAGTTTGATTCTAGGTAGAGATTGGGCCATTACCTAATATTGGTTCCAATATCCAGGATCTTGCAAATGATGGACCAGGTACAGGCCTAACCTTCAGCATTTTCCTGCATGAAATGACTGCTCTCTCACCCAAACCTACATTCTCAGGCTTGTCATCCAACATTTTCGGTTTTAGCATTGCACCAACCACCAAGCAATGGTGCCTTAGACCCTATCAAAAGATAAACTCAAAAATTAAATGCAAATCATACAAGTAAGAGGAAAAAAAGGAAAAGTACTAAATCCACACCAATCACATTAGCATCCTAAACATGCCCAAAAAGGAAATGGTAGCAGGTTAAAAGCAATAGATATTTCTCCATTTCAGGATAATGGAAGCAAAGCACCCCAGTCATACAGGGGAGAAAGGATCAAACATTACATTTTTCTTTTTTAGTTCATATTGCACAAATGTTTGTTACCTGCAATATGTGACCTCCAATCTTCTGAGCAATACATTTGCCTTCTATTCAGGCCTGCACGGACATAAATGAGTCACTATTTGATGCTATAGGAGAAAAGCCAAATTGTAATTTAAGAACAGTAGCAGGGAGATTTGATCTGGTCATCAAACATGTGAAAACTAGTCATCTATTGTAGCATTTTGGGGAAACCTAAGAAAAAACCTTAATAGCATCATTCTTCATGGCTTTATTAGGGTTTCCACAAAGCTGAATCCTATACATGACAGGCTCAGTCTCTAAACCAGGTTGCCCCCCATAACAATTGTTATTGGATAATTGTTAATAACAGAACCATCAAAAATTAAGTAACGATAATAACTCTTCTCTTACCACTATACATGATTTGGCTAATTTAGTCGGCTTGGATTTGCTTATCTGCTTACAAATCTCCAGTTATCAGTCATCACTGTGAAAACTACACCTTCCTGGCCTTCAAAATCCTATCTAATACAGGGATCATGTAGGTATCTAATGATATTCCCTTGGACGACATTTCATCCATAAGATCCTTAGCCCTCTTCATGTCTCCCTTCCTACAATAGCTGGATATAAGGACCATATATGTTATAGTATCAGGTGATAGTCCACCTTCAATCATTTCATTGAAAAGATCATGAGCACCCTGAAGGTTGTCCATTTTGCAGTACCCATCAATCAAAACAGTGTAGAAAATAACATCAGGTCTGATTTCCATCTCTCTCATATCACTCCACCAAGATGAAGCATCAGCTATGCAATCTTTTATTTCCCCTGAGTGCAAATGGGAATGAATCTTTGTAAAATCTGCCTTTAAATGACCATCAAGCAACACTGTGTATGTGACTACATCAGGTTGAACCCCGTTAGCTTTCATCCTCTCAAATAGATCACAGGCTTCCTGCAAACAATTTATCATGCAGTATCCATTTATCATTATAGTATATGTAATGGCATCCGGTGTTAACCCTCTCTCAATCAAATCATTAAACACATCCCTGGCCTCTGTCACTTTCCTCACCCTACAAAGAGCAGCCATAAGTTCACTATGGGCAATTTGATCTGGGACCATACCAAAATTCAACATTGTCTTAAACACTACAAGTGCTCTATCCACATCATCTCCCTTACAGAGGCTACTGAGAAGTTTCAGGCCAGCACTCCTTTTAACACAGGCCCCTTGCTTAGACAACCTGGAAAACATATCATAGGCTTCTTTTATATGATCTGCTTCACAATACCCATTAACAATGGCAGTCCAGACATCTGGACACTTTTCTTCTAAACCATTAAAAAATTCTTCTGCTTCCTTCACTTTGCCACCAAGACAGAGTCCTTCAATGATTATGGCATATGTAACACTGTTGGGTTTTAAACCTTGTTCATCCATATGATTTAAAAGCCTGAATGCCTCTTCTGCATGACCATTCCTAGAAAACCCACTGGCAAGTACATTGTAAGTTACAATATCAGCCTTAACACCCATTTCCTGCATCTCCTCAAAAACTTCACATGCATCTACCAGTTCGCCCCGCAGGCAATGCCCATTAATCAAGCTTGTGAAGTGTATGGTATCAGGAATCATCTGCTTTCCCTTCATCTCATTGAACAACCTCTTAGCTTCTTCCACTTTGCCCAGCTTGCACAAGGCATCCATTGCAATATTGTATGAGACCTCATCGAGGAAAATCCCTGAATCCCTGTAATATTTGAATTGATCCACCACTTCAGAGGTCATACCCATTTCACAAAAGCATTGGAGGATTGAGCTGATGATCGTACAATTTGTCCTAATACCCTTTGATATCATCTCATTATGGATTGACAGGGCCCTTAGTACATTCCCAGTTCTGCAGTACCCATGAATCAAGCAACTGTAACTATATTCATCAGGTACCACCCCTTGCCTTCCCATGTCAAGAAGCACTTCCTCGGCTGTCTGTAGTTTCATCTCATTGCAAAGACCACGAATCACAACATTGTATGCAAAGGCATTCATTGGTTTTCCAGTCCTCTGCCATATTTGGAGAACTTCATAGCCAAATTCAGACTTTCCATGCAAGCACAATCCATCAAGGAAGGTCGTGTAAGTGAAAGTATCAGGATTTATCCCGGCTTCTTCCATTTCCCCAAGCATATCAAGGGCTTCTTCCAATTTACCCTGTCTGCACAAAGCCTTGATCATGATAGTATAGGTGTAAATATTGGGATTCAATCCCAGCCTCTCCAGCTGCCAGTAAATGGACATCGCCATATCCAGTTTGCCATGCTCAACTAAAGAATTCATCAGGAAATTGAAGGACCAGGCATGGGGGACTAACCCACGCCTCCCAGTCTGGAACAAGGCATCGATAGCCTCATCGAACATGCCAAGACCGACATAGGCCTTGACCAATCCATCAAAAGCCCGAAGCAGTGGACTTGAACGCTTACCCACTCCCTTGTCCTCACATCTCCGGGAGAGTGCTTCGAAAAGATTTGAAATTTCCAAACCAGGGCGGTCGTTCTCCGACGAGAGAAGCTCCGAGAAGAGAGAATCCAGCTTCCTCCCCAGACCCGAGTCACACAGAATCCGAATAATTGTCGCATATGTCTCAACATCATGGCGGAAGCCACGGTCCTTCAACTGGCGAAAGAATGAGAAGGCGAGATTGGGTTCCTTTCTCAAGCTTTTCAGGATTTCAACAACTTCAAAACTATCTAATTCAAAGAAATCACCACTTAAACGACCCCTTCCCTGTACTTTAACCGGTTTGCCATCAGCAGCCGGAACTGAGAAGTGATGATGTAACTCAGCAGCTGCGGCCACCGAATAAAAACGAGAGAATTTGCGAGGAATTATCGATCTTCCACGAGAAAACAATCTAATTTCTGAAACCCACATGGGAATCTATGAGGGTAAAACTTGACAACATATTGCAGATTCAGATCAGAAGAGATGCGTCCATTTCTTCATCTTGTAAAAGTAAAAACCCTACCTTTCTCAGCGGTGAGGAGACGGAAGTGGAAGAACTTACCCGATTTTGAAGGGGAACGATATAGTGTGTGTGAGAGAATGAGAGATTTGTTCAGAAGGAAAACAGTCGTGAAGCTTTCTTGTGGAGATTTTGCAGCTTCCTCTTATGGCTCAAGTGCTAAAACCCTTCTCAGCTCTGTCAAATGGTCGTAAAACCCTACTATTTTCATCCCAGGAGTAGGGCTGCGAACGAAACCCGTTTGTCCGGTTCGAATTCGTATCTAACCCGATTCCGATCTGATATTATGGGTAGGGCTGTTCACGGGTCGGGTTGGGTCGGTTTACTGAGATTTTTTCAACCGACCCGACCTGGTCGGTTTGAATCGGGTTGGGTCGTTTGGGTCGGTTTCGGCTCTAAGTTGTAATAAATTGGTAGATGATTGGAGAAAGAATACTGAAATTTGATGTAAAAAAATGACATAATTCTATTAGAGAAAAAAGACTGAAATTGGTAGGGGCGGACCAAGTTAGAATAGAAGTTATCAAGAAAATAAAAAGCCAAACTGTATTAGAGAAAGAAGACTCTGAAATTTGTATATTTCAAGAAACCTCCTAATCTAAGTAAAAATGACACCTAATTCTAATTGTAATTAGTTGCCTATTTGGTGTAAAAAACCATAAAAACTAGGATCCTTTGATTCTTTTCTTTAAACTTTTCCAAAAAAATTCCTTGTCTAGTTGTCTTACAATACTTGTCATTAATGTCATTCCTAACTAGAAGACTAGAAATTAAGTTATGTTGTAACTAGGATAGGGACAACTTAGCTAAGTAGGAACTAAGTAGGTTGTAAATACTAATTAGGAACTAACTAACTACTAAGTCGGTTCGGTTCGGGTCGGTTTATGATTTTTTACAACCCCAAACTAACCGGTGCTGAAGAAAACCCGACCGATTTGGGTTGGGTCGGTCCTGGTTGGTCGGTTTGGTTGGGTTGGGTCTTCTTATGAACAACCCTAATTATGGGTTAGTGGTGGCCACGAACTACTCGAGCAGCTCGACTCGACTCGATTTCAACTTTCGAGCTGAGCTCGAGCCTAATAAAACTCAGCTCGTGAGACTCGCAAGCCGAACTCGAATAATTTTGCATACATATATAATAATAATAATAATAATAATAATAATAATAATAATAATAATAAGGGTAAATCTCTTAAACTATCATTAATGTTCATGAAATTGGCATGCGTTATTCTTACTGTTTAGTTATTGTCTTGCAGTACTCTTAAGTTTTCTGACACTTGTCATTGCTGTTAAGTGCTAACGGAAGGAAACAAAATGTCAAATTTGCCCTCCACTGTCCTCAAATTTCATCCCCTCTTCTTATTCTCTTTCTCCTTATTCCTCTACTTATCCTCCACCCATCTTTATCTCTATTCATCATCTTCTCGATGATGAACAGAGAACTACCATTGGCATCATCGTAGCCGAAAGTGACGGCGGCCATTACTATTTTGCCCAGAGACTGTGGTGTTTCAGGAGAACTGGTTCAATGGAGGCCTTAGAACTGGTTATGAGAGGATGAACTCTAATTGCAACTAGTTGAGAGGAACTTGAGATCCAGAGGGTTTTCTACCTGAGTAACATGGATCATCGTTGTTTGAATCGTCACCATCCTTCAAATCGCTGCCATCATCGAAATAAGATTTGTCCCTTTGCCTTCTCGATGGTGGAGGACACAAGTGTCTCTTCCTTCTTGGTCCACCGGTTCTTCCATGACTTTCTTCTTCTCCTCCTCGTATCATTTTGTCTCTACTCTAGTTATTTATTTCAAGGTTTGGGGCTCTATTCCGCTGGTAACCGAAGCTTGTCCATCTTAGAGAGATGCTGGTGGTCGGAGGAGTGGGGTTTTCAGACCAGCTAGCATGGAATATTGGCTGAAAATCCAACTTCCATAGTTGTTGGTATTTGCAGACAAGTAGCCAATGCTCTTGGCTTCGTGGTTTTCCGATGCAGTTTCTGGGCGGGATGAAGACGAAGAAAACATGCTTTCTCATCTCTTCATCGAAGGTTTTGGGGGAAACTTCTGTGTCGAAGGGTTGAAGAAGATGAACAGTTACTCAATAGGGATTGTTTCTACAATCGTCTACAATTGTCGTCGACAAAGGGCTCGTCGCGTTTGGTCCATAATTTCCACCTCCACCGCCACCTCTACCTCCATAATTTCCACTACCCCCACCGCCACTCTCATAACCTCCACCACCACTTCCTCCATAATCTCCACCACCGCCACCGCTACCTCCAGAGCCCTCGCTAGCAGCACTTGCATAGCCACTACCACTGTCGGTCCCATAGTTTCTGCCACTGCCAGATCCATAGCCTCTACCAGCACCGCCATCGCCATAGCCTCCACCACCACCTCTGAGAATGGAGGTTTGAGAAATGAAGCTGTATGGGCACAACTCTCGTTCTCTCTCTCTCCCTCTCCCTCTCCCCCTGTTCCTTCGTACTTGTTTCGAAGCTTTCAGCCTCTGAAAATTGTAGTGCATAGTTGCAGGCAACTACCAATCCTCCACCTCCTTTGGAAAGGACTTGGTGCCAGAAAAAACCTAGTGATGTCGGCAAAAGTGGTCGGATACAGACAGCGATAGTGGTGGAGATGGCAACGGAGAGACAGGGAGTGGAACAATTGCAGAGTGGTTTGCTGTAGTTGTCGCCAGGGAGAAGGATGGTGAAGAAGAAGGGAAAGGGACGAAGGGAAAAATTGGGTTTTGAAGAAATTTATGCATCACGTGATGTCACGTGTATGAATTTCAACAAAACATTAACAGATATTAATGGCAGGGGTAGATCTAGTCACTTGTCAAAAAACTTAAGGATACGACAAGACAATAGCTAAACATTGAGGCTACCGTGTGTCAATTTTGTGAATAGTAGGGGTCATGGTTTTCAAAACCGGACTGGACCGGACGGTTGGATTGGAAAAACTAGGCGTTTTTCCCTAAAATCGTTGATTTTGGTCAACAAACCACTGAACTGACGGTTAACCATTCGAACCGTTCAAATGGTTTTGACCATTTTTCAATTTTTTAAAAATTTTTAATCTTTTTTGTCAGAACGAGCCGACCGTTCGAACTGGTAACTAGACCCCTGACCGGTTCAGTTACCGGGTCAGTTTTAAAAACCATGGTAGGGGTAGTTTAAGAGATTTACCCTCATAATAATAATAATAATAATAATAATAATCATCATCATCATCATGATAATAATAATAATAAAGCAATATATATAATAAAAATATTGTAGATGTAATATCTTTAATTTTATATATAATAATAACTAATTATTATAATTTTTAATTTTTTTAAATATCAAATAAAAAATATTATATATATATATTCATTTTTATAAAACATTTTTCTCAATACGAGCTTTTGACTCGAGCCAAGCTTGAGCTCAAGGTTCTAGTTCGAGCCTTGTACCACATTGGCGAGCCAAGCTCAAATTGCTAGCTATTCGGCTCGACTTGGCTTGAATCTACCCGTTTATGGGTTGATCCTGATTTAAATGATTTCCGACTCAATCATCACATAATGGAATAGGAATATCTCTCCATAAATAACAATATATATATATATATATATATATATATATATATATATGAGATCACATTAGCACCTCATATGCACATGAATTGGGAGAGGTGGGATTTGCTCCTCATATAGGGCACCTCACAACGACCTTACAGACACATCCCACCATGTATTGAAAACATCTCCCATAAATAATAATACATAAGTAGGGGAGACGGGCAAGAAGAGGGGATATATTACCTTGGAGATTATATGATGCCTTAGATCCAAAAAATTGGCAATTGGGAAAATCTACATATTACATCACATTATTAATATGCTTTAATAATTGCACTAATGGTGATGCTTAAACTCTTTAGCATGTTTTAGTTATATTCATAATTATGTTATTCAACTTGCATTTTTTATAACGTCATGTTCTGGGAGGCAACCAAGCCTATAAATTCTACATCCTTTGGACTATTTTTATGTTTAAATCGTCAAAAATAAAGGTGTGAGAAGGTAATTAAGTATAATTGCAAAACTGAGGGTATGTTTAAATAAATTTATGAAAACTCAAGGTCTATTTTAGTATCAATGATTGATGCAAGTTTAGCCCCATAAGGATCAGATGCTACATGCGAGACCTAATTAATGGTTTAGTAAGGTGACGTTTGATAATCTAAAATCTAAAATCTAAACAGTTTAAATGATATTAAAAATATCCAAAATCTTAAAAGAGGTATGGATGTTTTTTTTTTTACTTTTACAACATCTGAAAATCCATAAATTACTATTTTACTCTTAAGACAGACTATGTGATAATTTTGAGTTCAATTTTCATTATTTTATATAAATAATTTATTAAATTCAAAATAATATTAAGAATATGAATAAATTATAAAAAAAATAAAAATAATTAATTAAAATACAAATAAAACTGACAAATACATATAAATTTATATTAAAAACAAATTATTAAGAGTTAAAATAATAATGAAAATAGTAATAAAATCGATGAAACAATGAAAAAATATTTAATAATTATCAAATTATTAAATTAAAACTATTAAAATATTTAAAATTTTATAAAAAATTAAAATAATTAATAATTAATATAAATAAAAACATTAATATTTAAAAAATTTATAAATTAAAAATAAATTTATAATTTGATAATTATTATAAATAAAATTTTAAGTTATAATTCAGCTTCTCTCTACCACTCTCGAAACCTTCCCTATTTGCTTCCTTCTCCCTCTCACGAACTCCACAGACACAAACCATCGAGCTAGACTCAGAACTCGAGTCGTTCAAACCTCCGTCAATTCCCCGTGTTATCTGACTCGCTGTCGGAAAAGAGCATAGGAGTTGTCGTTGTTGGAGCTGGGTTTCAGATCTTCGTTACTGCCTGGATCGAGGGTTTCCTTCAAACAGACGTTGTCGACCGATTTATCCTAGATCGAGAGTTTCAGATCTTCATTACTGCCTACCTTGAACAACACCATCGCCGGCCGACTCAGAACAACGATAGTGGCAGTCGACAGGAAGACAGGGGAGAGAGAGAGGGAGGGAGAGGAAAATCGAACAGGACTTCACTCCGCTGCTGAGAAATCGAACAGGACCGCCGCCGGCCGACTGAGAACAAAGAGGCGGTCGGCGGGAAGACAGGGGAGAGAGAACGCAAGAAAGAGGGAGGAAGGGAGAGGGAAATCGAACTGGACCGCTGACTGAGAACGCCACTGCTGAAAAATCGAACAGAACCACCGCCGGTCGATTAAGAACAACGGCAGTGGCGGACGATGAATATAGTGTTTCTTCGAGTTCTCCGTCGCCGTCTCCCTTCGAGCCTTGTCCCTGCGTCACTGATGGTTAGGAGTCGAATGAAAAAATTTGGTTTAAAAAGGGATGCCTTGGGCCTTGCACATGGGCCTACTATAAAGATAATGTGGAGAGGTTGTCTTTTCACACTTTGAACTTGCCACCTCAACACAATGGATGCCTTGCAACCAACTCTACATCAAGTGGATTGGCTTGGAGTTACTTTCTATGTATATAATTTTAGGGTCAATTACTTAAGGGGGTGTGTGACAGTATAATTGGTTTTGTTTTTTGAAAACAAAAACAATTGCTGCATTTGTAAATGATATTGTTTTTGCTGATATGGAAGTTGTTTTTATTTCCAAAAATAAAACCACCATATTGTGTAACCTTTAGGTTGCACAAATCGGCCCCGTTAATGAAACCTTTAGGTTGTTAACTATGATATACATTTTATTACAATTATAATTTTACCCTTCCATGGTAAATTTGCAATGAACAAAGACTCTAACACAAGGAATTCTTATGGGAAAAAATAATTAAAGGGAAGTATGGCTTGCAAACTAGGGATGCAAATAGGTCGGATTGGATTTGAATTAGGGTATATCTAAATTTGATCCGATACTATAATTTGTAGATCTGATCCACTATGAAGGCCCAATTGGATTTTATAAGCATTGATTCATTCTGAATCCGTTAAGGATGTTGAACATCCGATTTTGATTTGATTCAATTTAATTTTAAAAAATAATAAATTATTAAAGTGAAAAAGAAAATATAACAGTTTATATAAAGAAAAACAAAAAATACAAGTATTTTTCAACTAGTTTCATCACATATATACATATTTAATATAAAAATTTACAAAAATGCAATATAAATATATTTATAAATAAATAAATAACACACACAATCAGATAGAGAGGTGATCCATATTCAATATGATTTTTAACTAAATCCTATTATATGATCCGATCCAAAAATTCAAAAAAGGGATATCCAAATCTGACAAAATAGGACCGAATTTCGGATGTTGCAATCCATTTTGCACAAGCATGGCTTGAAAGTATACTTGAATCAAGTGAAACGATGACAATACTTATGGTTTTCATGTCCACAACACCGGATTTTTGTTTAGAAAGTCATCAATAACAATTTTGGAGTCTAACTTCAATCAATAAGTGCCTACGAACTAACTAGACCATGGGTAGAGCCAAGGGACCCAAGGGAGCCATAGCTCCCTTATGGTCCAGAAATTCCCATTTGTAATATACTCTTCCACGCAAATTTTCCCCCTCCCCCGCTCCCCATCCCAATGGTCTCCCCTCATGGCCCATCAATATGAACAAGATTTCCTACTCACTTTCTCTACCTACCTGTACCCTATCCATATTAAACTTACCCACACATCTCACAATTCAAGATGGCGATGTATGGCTGCAATTCAAGGTAGGTAGAGTGTGGGTAGGAAATCTAGTTTGCATCAATATTTGTTCTCCCCCCTCCCCCCAACAATCAACTTTAGGTTTTGACCCCCTCATAAAAATTCCTAGCTTTGCGTCCCTATTGGCAGAGATGACTTGGAGCTTGATTTTCCAACTAAGTAGCTGATTTGCAAGAAAGACGACGTCAGAGAGCCCAAGTGAATGTCTTGAGCAAGGGTCTCTGGCGCTCAAGTCAATATACCCCAAGCTCTTTGAGATGACAAACAAGTCTACAAGTAGGAATCAAAGTGAATAAGTGGGTATGTGTGCATATATGTGAGTGTACCTTCTGAGGGTGAAGGCTCATCTGTATATAGACCTCGAGGATCGGTTGAGACGTGCTCGACATGTTCGGGCTGCTAATGCCTATCTATTTGTTGCTTCTAGGATATGCCCACACGGCACCACGTGCGGGTGTCCTTATCCACTGCCCCACAAGGCGGGGGTGAGTGGATTTATTACTGCCAGGTAGGCATTGTGTCCATATATGTCTCAAGCCAACTATCTAGTGCAAATGGGGAAGAGAGGGAGTGTGCCATGTAGGTTAGAGGTGTGCTAAGGTCGAAGAGGTCCCTTAGGCCATAGGCTGCCCAGGTCAAGTGAGTAGGTTGGAAAGCACTGTATAGTCAAGTCGAACGTGTGCTCCAGGCTAATAGGACGATTTGCTGAGGTGTCCTTATGTGAGGTTAGATTTCAGTCGGGCTTCATAAGCTGAACTATAGAGATGCATTCAAGCGGGGTCTTACCACATGTGTCACCGAGGTGCTATAAGTGTTTCTGTCGACACATGGTGGAATATAATTGGAGGGAAAAACCAATCATCATTAAGGCCCATTTTCACCAAAACAATCTTTCTTCTAGGGTTCCTGATTATACATGATTGGTTGTAAGCATTTCCAATATCATGTATTCTCACCATCATAAATAGGCTTGTAAACGTTATTCGAAAATCCGAATTCGAATCCGAGATTCGGTTTAATCGAATCGAATAAATATTTGAACCGATTATATATATTATATTATATTATTATATATTATATTATATAAAAGTTAAAAAAATGAAAATGAAAAATAACATAGTTCAAACTCTTTCATTTTACCTCTCAAAACCCTAGAAAACCATAACCCTTCGTCTGTCACTCCCTTCGCCGTCGCCGGTTGCCGCCCGAGCAACCACCATCGGTCCATCACCGGTCACCCCCTCATCGTCTGACCAACCACCAGCCTTTCGTCAGAGTTTGAATGCCATCGTCACTCATCTTGTGTCTCGTCTTTCCTCTTAGGTTTAGAGCAACGCTCGTCGTTGATCTTTCCCCTCATCGTCTGACCAACCACCATCACTGACGACATCGCCAGTGATAGCGGTCGAGCACCGGTCACCAACCACAACTCAAGCTCAAAGCTCAAGATCAACACCGTCTCTTTCGCCTAATAGCCCGTTCGCCATTGTTCAAGCTCAAGCAACCCTCAGGCCTCAACCATCCAACATAGTGGGCTTTGTGTTGCAACCCACGATTGCTGGTGGGAATCCATCGCATTTGCACCGCTGGGAACCCACACTTTCCTCCGTCCCCTCCCTCTTTTCTCAAGGTGATTATAGTCTTATAGGTGGGAACCCAACGGCCATTGCATTCGGTCGAATTCGAATCGAATCAAATATTCGATTCAATAATTGAAATCAAATTCAAATTGATGTATTTGATATCCATCGGATATCGAATCAAATTAAAATATCAGTAGCTATAATCGGTTTCGAATTCTAGTGTAACCTGATTCAATTCGAATTCGATCTGTTTACAAGCCTAATCATAAACTTTTTTTTCTCCTTACAACTAGTCATACTTTTCTAACTTCGTTTTCTATCATTCTAATCCACCCATCCCTAAATTTCTCTTTCCTGCACTAGGATTGGGATATGGGCTTCTAGTTCTACAGCCATCCACGCCCGTCTTGCTATTTGACAATTCATTACTATGTGTAGGGGTGCCAACGGTATTCGAAAATCTGATTTCAAATTCGATATTCGACATAATCGAATCACATTTGTATAATTCGAATATCTAATTAGTCGAATTCGGATATCCTATTCTTACCGATAGTTAATTGGATTCGAATTCGGATATGACCTGATTCGATTCGATAAATATCCAAATTCGACCGATTATTTAATTCTTATATATAATATATAAAATATTTTATATAATATATATAATAATTAAGTTATATAAATAATTTATATATTTATATACTTTGTATCAATAAAATATTTATTTTATATATTTATTAATTATCTAAAATAATTAATTAATCGAATTCAAATCAAATCGAATATTTGAATATTTAATCAAATTCGAATTTAGATGTTAATTTTCAATATCATCAAATATCGAATCGAATTCAGATATCAAATTTTCTAATCGGATTCGAATTCCATCCGTTTACACCCCTAACTATGTGGCTCACAATATTTTAATTGTCAATAGAAGGGCCACTCATGGTATCAATTCATTCATCTATCAAACAATCTTTTCCTTATTGCTAGTTTTCCATAAGAGTATCCATATATAGAAAGGCAGAAAGAACTTTGACTTTTGGGGGACACTCAATAGTTGTTACTTTTCCTTAGATTTTAAGATATTTAAATCATTGATTGTCTCTCCATTTATGCTTAGAAAATAAATTTAACTAAAAACTTTCCTGAAGAATCCTTGCCACATGCCAAATTATCCATAGTGTCATTGGGATGTGAATGGCCTCAATCCCTTTAACAATGTGATCTGGTACTACGTCTTAACTGCGTTTTACTTTTTCGCTCTTGGTTTATCACTTTAGCCACTTCGGTTCCATGTTTTTAGTATTCTAATTTTTATTTTTAATTCTTTTGATAACTAGGGTATCAATGACCCACTTTTCCTTTAGGGCCTCTCCACTTCCAACATAATTCCTTGATTTAGGGCCTCTCCACGCCCATGAGGGTTATTTGGGGATTTTTGCTTTCACTAGATGTTTTTTTCACTTTAATTTGGCTATATTAGCCCCATTTATTAATTCCATTCTCCATATTCCTAACTGACCATTTGATTTGGGCATTTCTATCTTTTTCCATATAGTGTCATAGCTAGTTTATTTTGCCTCATTTAATCCACCTAAAAGAAATTCATTTGCATTTGTCAATTGAAGAGAAGGTGTCTTCTGTAAATAAGTAGTTTCCCCCTCATTGAAAGGGTTTTACTCTTTCAATCCTCGAATTTTTTTTTTTTGAATTTGATCCACGCATTCACTGAATGTGTTTTTATAAACCCTGCCTTGTATATTAATGAGGCACCGAAATATTTTATCATTTTGTTTTTCTTTATTTTTTGATGTTTAATATGGATGTTCTTAAAAAATAATATGATTGGTTTTTGGAAATTATGCGTCTGTCCCTAAGCTTTAACATATTTTCTTTTATTTTATTATGGGTAAGTATCATGATTTTCAAGAAAATCGTGCAATCATTCACAAATTGTCAAATTGGGACAATTAAGCAAATTTTTGGTGATTTTATACCCAAATTATTTTTACTCCATTTTCCATTTCAATTAAAATACGGTTGGTAAGCCTTTAAATAGCAAATAGGAGGGGGGATAGAGGGTCCTTTGTCTGAGGTTCAGAATTCCTTGTAGGGATCCATTTACAAATTTGATATTTTATTGTAGAAATGCATTCCATAACCTAGTCTATCTATTTGCTGCATAACCCGAAATTTTCAAAGCTCTTTCTTATATGGCTCCATTCAATTTTGTCATAAAATTTTTCCATATCGATTTTATATAAGCCGTGAGTCTAACGTTGTCTTTTTCTTTCTCATTGTGTTTATTGGGTCCGAATGTAATAGGCATGTTAGGTAAGCACACTGAGTGAACACATAATAGCTGTGTGACACATATCCCAGTTAATGTGCCTTTCATCCAAACGTTTTTTGCTCTGTTAGATAGAAATTATCTATTATTTTATTATTTTTGTCAAAATAATTAAAAATAAAAACAATGAAAAAGGAAAACCTATACATGTTGGGAGTTGGGACTCATTTACGTTCTCTTTTTTCATTGTTTTTTATTTTTAATTATTTTGACAAATATAATAAATTAATGAATAATTTCTGTCTAACAGAGCAAAAACGTTTGAATGATAAGCATATTAACTGTGACATGTGTCATACAGCTATTATGTGTTCACTCATTGTGTTTACCTAACATGCTTACTACATACAAACCCATGTTTATAATCTCATATGATATCAAAATGTTGTCATGTAGCCCAAAACCACCTTTTTTAGAGACATTGCATCTCTATGACTTTGTTTGTTTACAGTGTGAATTTGAACTAGATACAGTCATGCAGAGTTCAATTTTGCATCCATTTTTTTGTAACTATAATTTGTACTCCTACCTGATGCAAAATTTGTGCTTTTTGTTTCATTTAAACTAGCACTCATATACAATTTTTGTATTCAGAAAACCAATGCAAAATGTGCTCCACCTTTCCTCCTACTTTGATTTTTTTTCTTTTGAAGTAAAATTCAAAGCATCTATTAAGATGGGTGGTCTTTTACAAGAGGATCATGAACACAAAATCTGGTTCAGCAGACATAGTGTAGATACTATGAATTGTTCAATCAAACCATGCTAAGCCATGTGCTACTTCATCTGAAACTTTATTAATTAGTATGATGGAAGGAGCACTGATCGAGGAACGAGATTAAACTCTTGCAATCCTCCACTAACGAGGAGAGATTTCATGGAGGAGTAGAATCCGCTCATATATAGAAGCTTTACTAAGGAAAGACAATCACTCTCAATCTGAATGAGATTTGAAGTTCCCTTGCCAAATGGAGAGCGTGGAGAAGAGCGTAAGTTTCTGCCTCTTCAGGTGATAATGCCGGTAAACGAGGCACCGTCGGTGTTAATCTTTAGGAACCCCGTCAGCAGGGGGTAACCATCGAGACACTCTGGCTTTGGTATGAGCGGAGGAAGTGGTGTGTCCATCCACTGAAGGTAGAGTACTCGAGTTCAACCGAGGAAGAACAAGGTTGAGGTCCCATTGGGTTTATTATTGAGGAGCCGATCAGCCTTAGTCCTCCGGTCAAAGAGTTTTAGATCTCTTACCAAAGAGAGTTTTATTAGTCTTCTTAATAAAGAGAGTTATAGATCTCTTATCAAAAAGAGCTCTAGTCTTCCTACTAAAGATGGACCAGCTACTATACAAAGAGTACTTACTATAGAGACGTCAACAATCAGAATAAAATGAAAACCCTCCTCTTAAGACATTTTCCTACTAGAGTGCTTTCCTTAATTTATTGTTTCTATATTTGTAATTATTTTCCAGTTTATTCATTATTTTGTATATAATCACTCTTCTACAAACACTTAACAATCAATGAAATTCGACCCATTCCTGTAATACTACTGTTTTCATCTTTTCTAACAGGGTCTAGGCGCCTTAAAGGGATCAGTAGAAAATAACGCTCCCTTAAAACTGGGTTTTGATTTTCAGTAATAATTGAAGGTATCAAGTTTGATGGCATACCGGAAAAGTCAGGTGTGGAGGAGGTGGTAAAGCTGAGAGTAAAAGGAGTTAATCTCCGTATGGATCTCATCTTGGTTAATTAGTGGCTGTGAGGTGAAAAAATTTTGAATTTCGATCACCAGCGCTCAACCACTCCTTGGATTGAGTGCCACTAATGGCGTCTTAAAGAAATCAAGATCTGACCTGTGACCACAGTGCTCATATACATGGCTATAGAAATAACAATAATGAGCCAGACGTTCATACTGAAAAGTGAAAACCAACAATAATATAACTTTCTTACTCAACAGGGTATATTCTGTCGATTTAACCAGAGGTCGATTGGTCGAGAAAGAAACTTTAATGAAAATAAACCTGCTCCACCATGCAACTTCATCAGCTATAGCTTCATAAGGATCCCCAACCAGTGCAACGAGTTTCATTGCAACATTCCTTATTGTTGGGCCTTTGTTTGTTTCTTCTTTTCCCTCTTCTTTCTTTTTATTTTTTAATAAATTCTTTTTATTTACCTATAGAAAAAAGTTACTTAAAGCATGATAACATCAATTATACCTTCTACCTTATTCATCACAAACAAACAAAACAAGGTCAAATCTAAACAAAATAAAACCAAAATTTATATTCAACCCATATACACTCCCATGCATTTATATCAATGCAAATTAAATTCAAAGTTTCACATTACAAACAAACAAAGCCAACATGGAAAACAAATTTTAAGTTCATATTGACACTTAAATGACATTTGTGAGTATATATAGCTCACCTTCATGAAATTTATAATTGAAGTCATAGAGCAAAATGATGGACAATGCCCAAAATACCGGAATGACCAACAAACCTCTGTAGTAGCATGACAACACTCCACAAAAGTAACACAAGGCTTATGATCTTGCGATGAGTGTAAAACACCATCCAAGATCTGCGATAAGCACAAAATGCTATTTGGGACCCACGACGAGCACAGAGTACCATCCCAAACCTATGATGAGCATAAAATGACATCACAAACCTACAATGGACCTAATACACAACTAATACCCTGCTATGAGCATTAAATAGAAGTTCACACTGTGATAAACGACGAATAAAGCCAAAGCCGACAATATATATTCACAGGCGACTTATGCTTCATACCTTAATGCAATTCGCTTGATAGCTGACATGAGGATAAAGATCCCCTTTCCTAAAAAAGAACGGTCTTTTGTCCCAACCACTGATGTTTTTCAATGATCTCTCTCTCTCTCTCCTTGCGGCGAATCGCAAGGTTATCTCCCCACTTAAGGAATGACGACTCATAAACAAAGGCCCGATCTTCGCCCCAATATTTGCTACTGCATCAAGAGCGCGAAACCGATCCTTGTGACTGAAGTGCTCCATTCGCCAACTTTGCTCCTTTCATGCTCTATTGATCTCAACATGCTCCAAAGACAACAAAGAACGGCTCATCCCCAAAAGGTAACGAAAACCAACAACAACCCAAAGATGGATTACAAGATGGAGTTCTTGCCGGAAACCCTCCTAAGAATGACGCATTGGGGAAGAGAAAGGCAGGAGTGCTCCCTCTCGAGGTTGGCATGCGAGTCATGTGTCGTTGAAGAGACAGAAAATTCCACCCTATCAAGGTCATTGAATGATGCAAGATGCCTTGCAATGGCCTTTGGTTTGCACTTCGATCACAAGGAGGAATGGTGCATGGTGTCTCATCAATGGTTTTATCGGAGTAGCGACTTTTAAGCAAGCGATGGTTCTTGAACCAATGTATGCAATGCTAGAAAACCAAACATAAAGGGGAGTTACAAAAGGAAAAAGGAAGCAGTGCAGCAGTCAAGAGTCTTGAACGCAAAACCCGATCAATAAACATCACTTTTTCCTTTGAATATTATTCCATTTTGGTTTTGGTTGATATCACAACAAGGAGTTATCAATTAATGATGTCAATTGTTTTTGGTGTAGGACCTCAACATGTGTCAGCACCCGATTTTTGCTCGGTCTTTTGTCTAGACCCCAGCTTACACTTAAACACCGATCAAACCATTCCGACCTTGTCGAAACCCAGAAAATTCAAAGAACCCAAATCACTAAAATCCATCGTTGAACCCACCTAATACCCTTAGAGCCCAAAAATACCCTTTCTCTTCGAATTTCCCAGATGCCTTTGACCGAATTACCAAAATACCCTTCATGTCAAATACCTAAGACTACCCTCTTTTAAGTCATCGAAAAATGCCCCTCAATCCTTAAATTACCCGAAATATCCCTTTCTCTAAATTACCAAAATACCCTAACCAAATTATAAAAATACCCCTGACCAAATTCCCAAAATACCCTTGATTAGATTACCAAAATTACCCTACATTCCAAACTACCAAAAATACCCTCACCAAATTTACCAATAATGCCCCTCATACCCTAGATTTCCAAAAATACCTCTCATTCCCTAAATACCCTTAACCAAATTAACAAAATTACCCTCCTTGTAAATAACCAAAATACCCCCTTTGACCAATTACCTTGACCAAATAACCCTAAATACCCCTTTGACCAAATTACCCAAAATACCCCCTTGACCAAATTACCAAAATACCCCTTATTTCAAATTAGTAAAATACCTTTTTTTAGATCCCTAAAATACCCCACATACCAAATCATTGAAATGCCCTTCATTCAAAAATTACCTAAATGCCTCTTTAAGCCTACCCTTTCATACCACAAATTACCATTTTGCCCTCTGAACCAAAATTACCCAAATCACCCGAATTACATAAATTCCCCTCTACACTTGTATTATCCTCCTCCAAGCCCTAACTTACCAAATCGCCCCCTCTCTTTGATAAAAGTTTATTTGCCTCCCTTTATTCCCCTTATAAGAAGAGGCTTAGGTCAAATGAGAAGGGGGGACTCTCCCTTTATTCCCCTTACAAAGGCAATTTGTAGCCAACTTCATCACATATAGGCTAGTAGTAGAAACTTTCATTTTCATTACCTTTACCTAAATCTTAAGTAGTTTCACACTTAGAACCCAATCATTATATATACCTGCCAATTAACATGGCAACAATGTTAAAGTCGTATTGATCTAAACTGTGGGTTTGATACGGGTACCTAAAATCACCCTTCTTAACGATTGCTTTTGTGAGATCCATGGTTGAATTTGAGTATGATTTCTTTTGTTTATCTCCATGTATCTCTTATTTGGTAATTAGAATACTTGGTATTGTGTTTTCTTTGGGCAGGATAGTCGTAGAGATTAAGATATTTCTCTTAGGGCTTCTTTATAGGAATTATGATGGTTCCCTTGCTTAGGTCCTAGAGCGGCTCAATTTGGATGATTGATTTTCTTTTCATCCTCTTTAACTCCCATTGCTTTCTTTAGATGCTTACTAGTTTGATTTTCTCAATAGCGATGAGCTTATCTAAACAAGCTAATTCAAACGAGTCCCTCATCCTTCGCCTTGTTTTGCCCCTTCATTAATTTACCTTACTTTATAGAGCTACTCAGACATGCGTCTTTGTGAGTAGTTCAAGACAACTACATGTTTGGAGATCAACTTACAACCTTGCCTTGATTGAGATAATTTTCATTCCTATTGAACTCAAACCCTTATTTTCTATTTGAGTACTTAAACCACATATGCCACATTTGATTTTGGCTAAAATGTATATCGTATAATTGATTAAACCAATTTTCATTCCCGTTGTCAGCTTCAATCTGCACAACCCCTGGTCTTGGAAATGTTGCAACTTAAAGGTTTAGTCAAAACAATATGGATTACCCATGACCTCTCTAGTAATTTCATTAGGTAATAGAAAATCAACCTTCATGTTCTGAGAAGTCATGTATTTGTCAAGAGGGTGGAGCTTGGTAGCTTGCATTAAACGATGATATAGGAGTTGAATGGAAAAGGAGGTATTCTTATCTTATTTCCTTATTTCGATGCCAATTGGCTTGTATATCTACTTGGTGCTGCATTGTTTTGATTGACAATTGTCTACTTCATTAATATATGTTAAAGGAAAACATTGACAATTGTCTACTTCATTAATATATGTTAAAGGAAAACTATGTATACAAAAGTACACGTCTACAACCCTGTGCCTTAACCATTATAAACCACACTCAACTGTTACAATCCCATTCTCACCATTCACAATCCGATGTGCAAGTAGCACAAACTGTTAAAGACCCATACTCAACCTTTATATACCATCCACAACTATCATAAGCTGATACTCAAACTTGTGCAGGCCTACATATATTCAAGCATTACAAATACATGAAATTTGAGTCGACATGCTGCAGGCATCCAAATGAAAGAGAGATTCTCCTACTATCAGATTACTTGAAAATGATGAGTGCCTATGTTGGTAGTTCACACTTTACATAAACCATTAAAACATGTGTTTTTAGGTGTGAATGCATGTACTTCTAGATTAAGCTCTATTGATGTAATCTTGATGTTTTGGTCATAAGAATCTTTGAACACCATACCACCACTCCTTTGACAACTCTTTTATTTCTTTGTTTCTTTTAAAACTATAAATTTCTTTGAAAACTCAACTGAGACATTTTAAACGAGAGAGAGAGAGTTTTGAAGTCATAAATATGCTCCACACAACACTGCATAGGGAGCTATTATCCAATTGTTATAAAAGGATTTCACTGAAAAGCTGACTAGAATTCTCCCATGTCCACACTCTTCCATCTTTGAAAGGTTCACTCACAACCCTAAGATTTATTTTTGAACACGGAAGGGTGGGTTTGAATCATATTCTACAATTTAGTGTTCAAAGGAGAAAAATCTAAACCCAGGATTCAAGGTATATAAAAAACCGAAATTCATTGTAAATAAAAATTTCAAGTCTGAGTAAGTAAACAAAATAGAGAGAGAACTTGAAATTCACTTTTGAAACTAGATTTTGAAGTCCAAAATCACACTTTAAATTGAAGTTTCACTTTGATTGGATTTCTCTTTCCTTCTTGGTGGACTTGACTTACAAAGTTCATTTTGCGACTTTTCCTTATAAGTCTTGTAAGTGTAGGACACATGATTTTTTATGACAGAAATTGCTAGAGAAAATTATAGGAGGCAATTAGGCTTATATTGGTTATGTGGTTTGTCAAATTAAAACTTTACATATAAGGATGTTGCATCACTCATTTCATATGCTACTAAACTCTTCTATCAGTCAACTGTCTAGGTCAACCACACTACTTAAAAGGATAGGTTTTGAGAGGGGTAACTATTCTAGGAATATAAAAAACAAAATAAGCCCTATGAATAGTAACACATATTCTCCATAAGATATAGTTTAAAGAGCCTAATAATGCTTGGCCTGTAAATTTTATCCTTTACCCCAACAAGTTTACAATTTTAGAAATCTCCTAGTTGAAATTTGATGCACATTTGAAATAGAATAATATTTTATTGAATATCATTCTTCCTTTTTTTTCTTCTTCCAGCTTTAACTTTAAGATCACTTGACCTTGTCTTATCTTAATTAGAAATCATACCGCATTGGGGTATGAGTAACTTAGCTATAAGACTTCTTCCCCCATAGCTAAAGCCTTTTTTAGTCTTGGATTAACGTGTTTAAGTCCTAGACTAATGTGTGTTCAATCACCGAAGCGAATCAGTTTACAAGTAGGACTTAACCAGTCCTGTTTTTCATTAGGGAACTGATATTCATATATGAATCCACTTGGTGGCAGTAAACAATAGTTAGAAAACCTTCTCATTTAGTTCATCTTGGATGATAGGTATTAGGTGTTAGTCTTTTGAACCTTAGTGGGCTACCCACCTCCACCCCTTCTTTTACAATATCCTATAGATCAAGTGACCAACTTACATGTCTATAAAAGCTGGTGAAACGATGATAATAGAAAAGGTGCCCCACTAGTAGAATTCAGATGCTTGTAGTTGTCAAACAAAATAAATCGGATCAAAAAATGTTTTGAGCATGATAAAGGGAACTCAGGGGATATTATGTTGAGGTTATCAGTTAGCAAAATCTATGAGGTACCGTGTGAGAGCTATCATAACATAAATAATAACAATAATAAATAAAATTCTGGTACTCATATTCCAGATTATGTTACTTCTATACTAACTAACCCCACTTTTTGGTGCGTTTCAACTTATAGTCATTCGAATCCGAAGCTCTAGATGTGCAAGTTCGGTTCTTTGCAAGGAGGATTGTTTTTGCAAAATCAAAAATAATTTGGAAACAAGATTAGGCATTTTAGAAAACAATTATTTTTTTTTCCAAAATCATTTTCAAAACACACCATTATGGCATGATATTTCTTGCCAAACTGTTATTTTCAAAACATACTTTTAGCACTGCCTCATAATACATATCATCTCTTGATTGTAGAATCATGTTTCATCATCGTTTCTCAAAAACATGTTTTCAAAACAATAGAGTCCTCATTACTTTATGAAGAACGAATTATTCCAAATTAATGAATTTTAGAGTGGATTTTAAGAAAAAATTTACCCATTCATAACATATCCTACACCTTGCTAACATGTTTCTTGCAACATTGATCACATAGAAGTCTTAAGCTGTAGCACTAATCTACAACGCAACTTATTGATTATAGTCCTATCTACCAGACATGGGCATCACCTCCGGAATGACACCTTGGTTGTAATAAGCCATGGCAACCCCAGGAACTTGTTGCAATTTCCTGTTAACCCTAGGAAGGCCCTAACAACCCCATGAGTTTGTTGCAATTCCTTGGCAATCCCAGGAAGGCCCTAGCAACCCCAGGCGCACATATCAGTTCCCTGGAAACCCCAGGAGCGGTCTTACATACCCTGGCAACCCTAAGAAGGCCTTGACAACCCCATGAGTGATCTTACATACCTTGGCAACCCCAAGAAGGCCTTAACAACCCTAGGAGCGATCTTACATACCCTAAAAACCCTAGGAAGGCTCGAGCAACCCCAGGAGTGATCTTACATACCTTGGCAACCCCAGGAGCGATCTCACATACCCTAGAAACCCTAGAGCGATCTCACATACCCTAGCAACCCTAGGAGAGATTACATACCCTAGGAATCCTAGGAGTAGTCTTACATACCCTAGCAATCCCAAGAGGGCCTTGGAAACCCCCGGGAGCGATCTTACATACCTTGGCCACCCCAGAAGTGATCTCACATACCCTAGCAACCCCAAGAAGGCTTGGAAACCCTAGGAGTGATATCACATACCTTGGCAACCCCAGGATGGCCCTGGCAACCTCAAGTGCGATCTCTTAATTCCCTAGAAACTCTACGCACACATCTTAATTCCCTAGAAACTCCAGGTGCACATCTTAATTCCTTGGCAACCCCAGGCACACATCTTTGTTCCTTGGTAACCCTAGGAAGGCTCTAGCAACCTCAAGCGTGCATCATCATTCCCTGGTAGCCCCATGCATTGCACATTACTTATGAAGCTTTGGCACTAGCAATCTACCTTATTGCAAATAGACACAAATATAGCAGACTGCAAAACTTACTATAATCAAACAGTTACACAAGAACTCAACATTAGTGAGCTCTAATATCGTCCATCTCATGCCAAAACTAGTAGATAAAGTGTTCTTTCAGTTGATCGTTAATCTTTCAGCACATTGACCAAACTACATATCCCACGCTCAGTACAAATAAAACTACATACATGTATCATGGTTTGCAATATTATCGTTACAAGAATATCAATATGCTATAAGAAATATATCACAACAAATTTCTCAAATCACATCACAAGAGTAATATTATATTGCAAAATTTTGCACTCTAAATGGGGTGCTTCCTTATCACCTTTATGCCATATTAATTTCCCCCCACCTGATACTTCACTCACCAAAATGCAAGAGTCCTAACACTTTAAACTATCTTTGGACCTTTTCTATTTTCAAAAACCCACCAGCGACTCTGCCAACAACACATCAATTAGCTGCGCAATATATACTTATTCGACAACGATGTTCAATCATCTAGGTGCTTAAATTACTTCAGGCACATATCTATACCACTCAACAAAACATTCTCAACACAACCCAGAAGAATTTAATTGGGGGGCTGCAAACCTGACCCGACCTCTCTCCTTTCTCAAATGTTTCTAAACAGAATGCCTTCCATCAAGAAATAGGTGGTTGAAATTTCAACCTCACCTCTTACCTGCCTCGAATGTTTCTCAATAGAATGCCTTCCATTAAGAAATAGAGGGGGCTGAAATTTCGATCTAATCTCTCTCATGCTTCTTGACAAAATGTCTTATATCAAGAAGCAAGGGACAAAAAACTGAGTAGAAATTTGAAGATCACTAGATCCATTCACTAAGCACCAAGAGCAAGAATTTATAGAAAATCCATTGATTAAGCACTAAAAGTAGAAAATTACAAAATCACCAGATCCATCCATCGTAGCTCAGAGGATACATAGAAAAAAAGATAACTATTGCTTATTGACAAGAATACTCTTATTAATAAGTAGGGGGGTTAAATGTAAGTACATACAACTCACCTTCAGGGAATTTACGATTGAAGCCACGGAGCAAGATGACAGACAATGCCTAGAATACTGGAATGGCCAACAAACCTTTGTAGTAGCACGATAACACTCCACAAAAGTAACACAAGGCTTACGAACTTGAGGTGAGCATAAAACACCATCCAAGATCTGCGATAAGCACAAAATGCTATCTGGGAACTGTGATGAGCACAAAGTACTATTCCAAACCTATGATGAACATAAAATGACATTGCAAACCTACCACAGACCTAATACGCTACTAGTACCCTGTGATGAGCATAAAATAGTAGTTCATGTTGTGATAAACGACAAATAAATCCAAAGCCGACAATATATATTCACAGGTGACTCGTACTCCGTATGGCTATGGCTTGCTGCAACAAAGCATCCCAAAGATGACTTACGGAGACATTTAGACACATTAGTCGATTGAAAGTCCCAACATGTGGCCACAAGAGAACCCATGAAGGGGTGCAGCCAACATGTGTTATGCGAGAATCCTTAGGGAAACAAAACTCTACTCCTAGAAAGTCTCGCCAGGCATGCAGTGAAACCTTAATGGAATTCGCTTGGTAGCTGACATGAGGATAAAAATCCCCTTTCCTAATAAAAAATGGTATCTTTTAGGATCTTCTCCTAACAGCCTCAGGATCCCATTTATAAAAGGAGAGACAGCCCTAGAACTCTAATGCTATGGTTTCTTAGAGCATCTTTCTCTCTCCTTCTCCTCTCATGACCACTGTTGTCTTTAAAGATTCTTCTCCATCTTCTCTTCACTGCCATTCTCTCTAGACCGTTGGAGGCCAGACCAACCGACTAAAGTCCATGATAATTACAACATTCATCATATACATCAACTATTCTTTTGTGTAAATTAAGTATGGTGAAGAAGAAAATTGTTACATCATTTGCACCATCTAGTCCAAAAGACCACACACATCTCTATGGGTTGCACATCAGGGTATCCGATTTAAAGAATTTGCATTGCATTGGGTGACCCATCTCACCCAAATTGTATTCCTACTCATTGTTAGGGGTGCAAGTTGGGCTGGCTTGGCTAGGTTTAAGCTTAACCAAGGCCCAACCCAAGGAATAATTGGGCCCAAGGCCTAAGCTTAAGTCAAGTCCAAACTAAAATTTTATGCACTCGGATTGGATTCAAGCCCAGGCGAGGCTCTGGTTGGTCAATCAACCCACAATAAAATTTAATTTAAATGTATGTATGGTTTATCAGAAAAATAATACATACATAGGTGGCTTGGTCTCAAGTTAGGATAGGGTAGGCTCGAGCTATCTAAGAACTAGGCCCAATTTCAACCCAAAAAGTAAAAAAAGCCTAAACTTTTGAATCCAAACCCAATTTGAGACCTAAAATCCAAGCCCAACCCGTGAAAAATTGCAAACTGGATCGATGCGGGCTTTGGTTGTTTGCACCTCTACTCATTGTAGACCCTCCGGGCCTCGGTTGTAAAACAAATAAAGGTCGACACCTCTTTTGATACGATAAAAGTTGTAGGCCTCAATGCCCAATGCCAGCCACGAGGCTCTGCATCCGCTTTCATGATCCAACCACCCAAAATACGAGTACAAATCTTTCATTACTGAATCTCAACCACTGCACTCAAGTAGTTTTGCTTGAGCTTTTAGCCAAGAGATTGAGAAGAATTAAAATATCATAGGATATTCCTGACATGGGGGGCTGTCAAGGGGTCGGGTCTGAGTTGTGAGTCTTGTGACAGGTGGTCCCAGTTCTGAACAGGAAATCCAATTATATTGAAAATTATATTTATTTATTTAAATTTTAAATTTTGATAATATAGCCTTAATAAAATGATAGAAAATACTAATTTATTTACATATTAATAAATTAAACATTTTTAAATAATATTATCCATCAAAATTACCATTTCAAATATAAAATATGATAAAAATTATCAGAAAACTAAGAAAATACTTATATTTAATAAAATAATTTGTTTCAAGCCTGAATCGATTTCAGAAAGGCAACAAGAACTAAAATAGAAATAGAGATCTAATTATTAATTGAGACAAAATTATAGAAATAAAATCGTTATAATATATTCGGTCAGTTCGGTTCCGTCAGATAGCTAAACCTATTGACAACCCTAATTTTATCAATGTCCATAAGTCACAGAGACCACATAATGGAAAGGTTTTGAGGGTTTTGAATATTTGGGATTAGAGGTGCAACTTGGATGGAATAGGATTGCGGTTCTGTTAAAATTTTAAATGGAGCTGACCCGAAATCCCAAACAGTCTAAAATGTTAACTCAGGGCCAACCCATGAAAACTGACCACAGAGGAGCTAGGATCCAGGTTTTATATAGGCGGGCCCACTTAGCTAGCCATAAATTGATGTCTATTAAAGCCTAAATAATCATAACGGATTAAAGTGGCTGAATTAAATGGATTATTGTTTTTTGTCTTTTTGTGAATTGGGTTAATTAATTAATCCTTAAATATTTTATTATATAACTATTTTTTGTTCCTTAAAAATAGAATCTTACAAATCAACGGTTAAATATTCAATAATCTTTGCTTCTATGATATCTATTAGTGGGCTTAGGCTTAGGGCAATTTGCAGTGATAATGATGGTGTTGTTAGTGCTATAAACTGGTCCAATGGCTTATAACTTATAAACGATATAAAGTTGAGTGCAGGGATGGCAATGGGTCGGGTATGATACAGGTTTGCCTCAACCCAATCCGATCCAATTAAATAAAAAGGGGTTAGTGTCGTCAATGAATCAGGTCTATCTATAAGAGCTAATTATTTCAGTCTTGGTTTGTGGTTTTGTCCCGATTAATAATTGGCTCAATATTGGTTATTGCTAAGTAGACTAATTCATGGTCGAGTTGGACTTTGCCTTTTTATCAATAGGGAATATGCAGGCCCGAACTTGAGCCTGAGTCTGAGCCAAGCCTGACCATTGGACCTAGATCTTGAGCCCAAGCCCGACCCTTATATAAAGCCCAAAATTTAAGATCGAGCTCGAAATCCAACTTTTACACAAAATGTCTTATTTTCACTATACGTTTATAAACTAATATTATATTAATAGTATCGGGCTCAGGCCTGGGTTGGGCTTATTTGGGAAAGCCCGAGCCTGGTCCAAAAATTGATTGGGCCAAGTCTTTAAAGCATGAGCCCGAGCCCGCGGGTCTGAAGTTTTGTCCAAGCTTGAAAAATAATGGGTCAGGCCGTTAGGCAATCTGGCCCATGAATAGGTCTATTGCTAAGTGTGTCATCGTGATGAATCGAATTGAGTTTTGGGTGGTTTGAGCTCAAGTTTGACTTAGAAATTCAAAGCTTGAAACTCGAGCGAGTTTTGAGTTTCATATTTGAACTCGATTTGAGTCAATATCTGTAAGCTACTTGAGCTCGATTAGGCTAAGGCCAATAATAAATAATTTTTTTATTAAAATTTATAAATAAATTAATATTTAATATATTATAAAATTAAATATATTAAAAAACACAATTATATATTAAAAATATAAATACAAATATATTATGAAACTTGATTATAAATTTATTTGTTTATATTATAAATTAAAAATAATAATTTATTAGAAGCTTGATTAGGCTCATGAGCTATTTGAGCCATGTATTACGAAGCTCAAACTGACTAACTACTCGACTTGAGTCTAGTTTGACTTGACTCAATAATCTTCGAGCCAAGTATAAGCATTTAGCGAGCTCAGCCCGAGTAGCTCGCGAGTTGGCTCAGGTCACTTACACCCCTAGTTCTTGCTATTTTGAACCAATTAAGACCCAAACCGATTATATAATTAATAACACATAAAAAAGGGTTTGCTTTTTTTTATATAATTTTTATTATATCTTATATCTAAATGGGTAAATTTCATAGAAAGTAATAAGCTAATTTTGGTTATTAAAATTGCGCAATATATCAGTCCTATTGGCTGATCGTATTGCATCAATAAATCATTGATGCGTTAAATATGAGTTTATTGGGGTTTTTGACCCATTTAAGGGGTTAGGCACTAGGCAGGCCACCATTTTCAGTTGTCGATTGAGTCATTGGAATCATCATTTCGGTCAGGATCTTAAGGTTATAACTTTATGGTTGGATGTCTGATTGAGATGATTTTTTTTTGAGTAATTTTTTGAAATATATGCATTTCAAGGAGTAGAAAGACGCCTTGCCATGCACACACATGTGTTTATATGGCACAACCTGACCCATTCAACCCAGAGGATTGAACCAGTGACTTGCACCCCTAAGGCAAAAATGGTTCAACATCTATCTTGTTTTTAAAACATTGAGGCTAGGGATGGCACTGTCCACCTTACCTGGAAGGTACTCGCCCCAACGGGGTGGGTTGCTTGAAGGATAGGTTTTGGGTAGGGGTGTAAATTGGACTATATTTGGTCCAATCCGATCCAGTCTAATGTGAGTCTATTATAAATGGACCAAGTCCAATTCAATGAATATTTTGGACCAGTCCAATTCAATGCTTGGAGTGTCCAATTTGTTCAAATTCATTTTGATTTAGATTGATTTCAACCCAAACCCGGTCCATTGACACCTATATTCTTATCTTATATCAATTGACCAAATATTGGCTTAACCCAACCCAATCCAATATAAAATTATTACAGACGAACCAGGTCCAATCCAATTTAATAAATATTTTGGATTGGATTGATCCAATCCAATATGTCTTGTTAGTCCATCCAATCCATCCAAATTGATTTTGGACTGGATGGGGTCCAATCCAAAATTGGTCCATCGACACCCTTAGTTTTGGGATTGTACAACATGTATGAGTACTGTATTAGGCTAAACCCAACCCTCCACCACCCACATTGTTGGAAAGCATGCAAACTTTATGTATTAGGTGTTGAATTTAATAATATTTTGAATTTTATGTGAAGGATAGTTGATAGTTTATGTGTTTTTTACATGTTCTAATAGGAAATTAGATATATGGGTTCTAAATCCAACCCGTCCTACCTATTGAGGAGGAGGAGGATTCTCAAAATCCAACCTGCTAGGGGTTTTGGGGTAAGGGTGTCGATTGGACTAGATTTGGTCCAATCCGATCCAGTCCAATGTGAATCCATTACAAATGGACTAGGTCCAACCTATTCCAATGAATAATTTGGACCATTTTGGACCGATCCAATTTAATGTCCGGACCATCCAATTTGTTCAAATTCATTTTAATTTAGATTGGTTTCAACCCAAACCCGGTCCATTGACACCTATATTCTTATCTTATATCAATGGATCGGATATTGACTTAATCCAACCAAATCTAGTATAAATTTATTATGGACGGACTGAGTCTAGTCCCATCTAATAAATATTTTGGATCGGATTGGTCCAGTCCACTATATCTTTTTGGTCCGTCCAATCCATCCAAATTGATTTTGAATTGGATGGGGTCCAGTTGGTCCATTGACACTCTTATTTTGGGGTGGGTATGGATTGGGAGGTTTATGTAGGTGGATAGGATATAGAATTTACAAAACCCTCCCTAAACCTGCCATGTTGTCATCCCTAATGGACCTTATACTGCGATTGAAATATCCTAACCCGATACACCCATACAATGATTGAATAGGGTCGGCAGGAGGATTCACTAAAACCCGACCCGACTGAAAACCCTTGTCCCCAATCGAGTGAGGTGTGTGACCGATTCCTTGGGTGGATGGCTGGACAATCATGGGCGCACGTGTCAGCGGCATGATCTCCAGGCTGTTGGAAACGGATTGCTGAGTTGGCAGCCTGCCTGCTTTTGACGAGGGAGAGGGAGAGGGGCGACCCGAAATAATGAGCTCAACCCACGAAAAAGCGAAAAAGAGGCTTCCTCTATTTAGAAAAATAGCCTGTCTCATCTCTCCAACCAGCTGTTTCCACCGCTATGCTCCCGCCTCATCCTGACCGTCCATCTCTTTTCTAACTGGCCCTCTTTCCATTTTAAATACGAGGGCGTGTAGCTGAGATCAGAGACGTCGTTGTGACTTGCGCCTGCGCGAGAGACATATAGAGAGAGAGAGAGAAAAAGAGAAGAAGAAGCAGAAGGCTTCATTAGAGTCTCTCACCAACAGGAAATCCAGTCTTTCACAAAGGTAATTAATTTAATCTGGAGGGGTTTTACCGTTTTTTTAGTATTCGATCGGGATCGATCGTTAGCCGGGCTTCCTGATCGATTGCCATTGTTGATCTCTGGACTGTGTGTTGTCCTTGTCGTCATCGGAGTGGAGTCATCCATGTGGGGAGGTTAAAATGGTTTTAAAATTCATCATCTGCTCAGATGTGCCTGAATTTGTATCTTATTTTTTTTCTTTCAATGGGATATGAATGCAGGAATGTAGGGCTTTTAGTATGCTTTATCGATGATCGGCTCCTGTTTTTGATCTTCTGTTTTTAGCTGCATTGGCTCACACAATGTAACAATCAAGAAGGTTTACATTGGTTGTCGTTTTGGGTCTGCATTGGCTGATCTGTTTGTGCGTTTTCATTTCCAGTCGGCTTGTTTTCTGAAAGTGGTTTCAAGATTTTCCATTCTTCTAATTACTTATTAAATCCCAGCTAAAATTAGTTATTTTACCCCCTTTCTCGTTTACTTTTATTACCCCCGGTTTTTTTTTTTCTTTTTGAAATGACTGAACTTCGATTACTTTTATTCCCCCCTTGATCTTCTATAAGATTTTAGAAAGGCCTGGTAATTCAATCAAATATGTTGTATGGCCGTGACAGCCAAAACCCGTTGTCTTTGTCTTTAATTATTTTGGTTTGAATTTGACTGTCTTTCACTGACCGATCAGCAGGTAATAGAAGATGGCAGACAACGAGGATATTCAGCCCCTTGTTTGCGACAATGGAACAGGAATGGTCAAGGTACTGAATCAAGATTTCTTGTAAATTCAAGTATCCAGATTTAAAATTTCCACTTTGGTTTTTATTTTTTCTTTTCTGGATTTTGGAGCCAAAACCTTGGTTGTTCTAATTGATTCTGTTGATCTTCAGGCTGGGTTTGCTGGAGATGATGCCCCAAGGGCCGTGTTCCCTAGCATTGTAGGACGCCCTCGCCACACTGGTGTGATGGTTGGTATGGGCCAGAAGGATGCCTATGTTGGGGATGAGGCTCAGTCCAAGCGTGGTATTTTAACTTTGAAATACCCGATTGAGCACGGCATTGTGAACAATTGGGATGACATGGAGAAGATCTGGCATCACACCTTCTACAATGAGCTCCGTGTGGCCCCTGAAGAGCACCCAGTTCTCCTCACTGAAGCACCCCTCAACCCCAAGGCTAACCGTGAGAAGATGACCCAAATCATGTTTGAGACCTTCAACACTCCTGCAATGTATGTTGCTATTCAGGCCGTTCTTTCCCTTTATGCCAGTGGTCGTACAACTGGTAAGCAGCTCCATTGGGTTTCATTTTCTGGGCTACTGGAATTGAATTTTGGTGATCAATGAATCAATGATGTTACAGAGAATAGGATGTGGATTCTCAGAGTGACTATAACTCTGTAACAATTTGAAATCTAAACCTTTTGTTTGGTTTTTCCATCCTATCATTTTCTCCTGTGATATCTGATATGGTGACAAACATGTGAATGGTTGTTCACTTTTGTAGGTATTGTCCTGGACTCTGGGGATGGTGTCAGTCACACTGTTCCCATATACGAAGGGTATGCTCTCCCACATGCCATCCTGCGTCTTGACCTTGCAGGGCGTGATCTCACAGATGCCCTGATGAAGATCCTGACCGAGCGTGGCTACTCTTTCACCACCACTGCTGAGCGGGAAATTGTGAGGGACATGAAGGAGAAGCTTGCTTACATTGCTCTTGATTATGAGCAGGAACTAGAGACAGCCAAGACCAGCTCATCTGTGGAGAAGAGCTATGAACTGCCTGATGGGCAAGTGATCACCATCGGCGCTGAACGATTCCGATGCCCAGAAGTTCTGTTCCAGCCATCCATGATAGGAATGGAAGCTGCTGGCATTCACGAGACTACATACAACTCCATCATGAAGTGCGATGTGGACATCAGGAAGGATTTGTATGGCAACATCGTCCTCAGTGGTGGCTCAACCATGTTCCCAGGCATTGCTGACAGGATGAGCAAGGAAATAACAGCACTAGCACCCAGCAGCATGAAGATCAAGGTGGTGGCTCCTCCTGAGAGGAAGTACAGTGTGTGGATTGGGGGATCCATCTTGGCTTCTCTTAGCACTTTCCAACAGGTATTTGGCTTCTCTTAGCTGGGGCACTTTAGCAGTCAGATTGGGTAGTTAACTGATGATTTGATTATGTGTTTGTTGCTTGCTGCAGATGTGGATTGCAAAGGCGGAGTATGACGAGTCTGGGCCATCGATTGTGCACAGGAAATGCTTCTGATCATGCACGAGCGAGGGGGAGATGCTTCCCAACGTGCATGCCTGGAAATGCCTTCTTTGTTTTTCTCTTCTTTTTATTCCATTTCTTGTTTCTTTCTCTCGATTCAATGTTGGGACAGTGATCTTGAAGGGGTTTGAAATCCAATTTTTTTCCTTCTTCCATTATTATTCTTATTAGAAGTTGTGCATTAATATTGCCTTGATCTGGTTGAAGCGGAGGTCGGCTTTACTTTTTAGGTGTTTTGATTAATTAAGACCAATAAATACAATATATCTTCCATTTGTGATCAAGGATTTTTGTCCCATTTTTTCTTTAGATTCTCTTTGTTCTTGCTACCATGTGAATGTGAAATGAAATTATTTTATTTCCCATTTCTGAGTGTTCTAAATTCTACTTTTTCTTGTCAAAGAAAGAATGGGAATGCCGACATTCATTTCTTTGAATTCTGATTTCATTCCGATCTTGGAATCCTGTCCCAGTCAGTGCCTTTGCTAGGATGACACAGGTCATGAATTTAAGGGGCAGCTGCCTGAGCCTGAGAATATCAGTTAAGAAGGCATCCTGGACAGCTGAAGTGGCTGAACTGAATGGTACGTCCTTGAATCGTTAAAAAGGGCATAGATAATATGATAAATTGATAATCAACTCAACAAGTCTTCTTAATGGCTTATTCTCACCACAAGTCATTCAGTTCATCAATTCAGTCGTTATTAAATGGCCCCCTGATTAAATGCATCACTGGTACCAATGGTTTGAGATTTGGGACCTACCATGGTTTGGTTCTATTAGTAAAGCCAAAAATGTCAGCATGAACAACATAATTAGTATGGCCAATTCTTGTGGGATATTAGGTAGGTCCTGAGCCTTGAAACATGGGGCAAGTAGTAATAGCGAGTTATGGCTTATGGAGCCCTAAACCAGTTAAGGCGTCCTACAGTCCTATTCCCCCATATTGCCATGGCACACTGATACGGCTGATACAACTGGCCTACTAGGCTGACTAAGGATGGAGAATGATCTTAAGCCGACCTGTCAATTGTGAAGGAACCGAGTCAGGATCTCCTGCCAATAAAATACATTCCAACACCCTACTAACATGATCTGACACTTCACATCTTCGCAGGCATCACTTTTTTGGTGGAGTTCATTCTCATGGTGAGATGTAGTGTCAGATGATGTTGGTAGGGTGTTGAAGCGTGTTTTGTGGGCAGGAGATCCCTTGTGGTCTAGATAAGTACTGCCCACATGATAACTTTAGAAGCATTTTAGGCCAATGTTCAAAGTATCGGAAATGCTATACATATTGGAAAGGCAAATTTAAGAGACGTCTTGGATATGCATGGATACGGACGAAAAATTAAGATACACATGGAAACACATGAAAATGTTATAAATACTCTAATAAATCATAAATGAACATCAATATCACTAAATATAAGACATAAACGAGTTATTTATGCATAAAAATAACACATTTTAGTGGGTTTTATGAAAAAACATATTATAATCAATAAATAGGAAGTTGGGAATAGAAACATACTATCTAATTATGGACATAATAGATCAAGTAATTATTTTGCATGTTTTATTCTAATTTTCTAAAAACAAAATAATTATTTATTTTTATTCAAATAATTATTTTGCATGTTTTATTTTAAAAATTAAATTAAAATTAAGAAAAGTAAATATGTAACAAAAAATTGAATGGGTTTATGGACATAATAGATGAAATAATTATTTTACATATTTTATTCTAACAAAAAATATCAATGTTTTAAAACACATAGGCATTCCACTACCTAGAGGCATAAAGCATAGTTCAAAATGCAAGAGGCACAAGCTTACTTAAGAGGAGGAAGGAGGAAGGGGGGATTTCATTTTCTAACATTTTCTAACAGTCGAAGCGGTAGGGGGCAAACCACATTCTTTCCCCTTATCTTTTCTAACATTGGCTAAAAATGTAAAAGAAATTTGAAAAAACATATTTAGTTTCACTCCTTTTTTCACAACCTTTAAAAACTTATTGAATCTTGCAAATTTATAGATGTTTTGACAAATTTTTACAAGATTTGAGTCTTTAAAAATGTTAAAAAGCTTTTTGAAGGTTTTGGGAAAGAAAGAGGGCTTCTGAAATGGGTTTAGAAGCTCTCTTTCAAAGGGAGTTTTATTTGCTATTTTTGCCATAGTAAAATCGTACTGTATCGGTCGATAAGCTACCGTATCGATAGCGTATTGGCCGATATAGTGTTGAAACGCACCGATACTCAACGATACGGCCTCGATACAACAAATAGATACGCCACATTCAATTTGGTACCATGTACTGTGCCGAAAATTTGCTGGAATGATTATCGGTCGATACGTAACGAAATTTTGAACCTTGTTTCAGGGGAAGGAGTACAAATACAAATATGTAGAGTACAAAAAACCTTGTATTTTGTATTATTTTGCATTAGACATATTTATATTATTTTGTATGTATTTGCACAAAACATATTTGTATCTGTACAATTTTCCAAACTGAGCCTCAGGCTGGGGTGACTATATTAGGTCTGATTTATAACTGATGTTTCTAGGGATGCCAATGGGTCGATGCAATTCCAACCTGAATCCGACCCGACCAAGAAGAGAAAGAATATTGAACCCATCCCACATACATCACATTAGTTCTAAATCCAAACCCAAACCGGACCCAAAACTCAGGTAAGCTCAACCCGACCCTAACATGATAGGGTCAGGTCAGCGTGGATCTACTATTTAACCCGGCCCACTGAACCCAAGGTGTTTCATCTGGAAGAATAGGATCCACAAAATGTGTCATATTGAGAGCCTTTACGTTTGATTTTATTTCATTCAAGATACCAAAGTTCAGTTTGGATAAGCTTCAAGTTGTATGCTTTTAAAGCCCAAAAGCAAAAGGGCCCAATTTTTAGCTTTGTATTTTGGGCTTAAGATTATTTTAGCTTTAAATTATTATATTTTTAAAGACAATTCTTACCAAACACTCACAACAGTTTTTGGCTCATTTTTGTTTCATACAAACTCAAACCCTCAAAAGCAAAATCTAATCCAAACAAAACTTAAATTAATTTTTTTTTTGTGATTAGGAAAAACATACAATTTTATAACTACAGTGGAATTCCCACTACTGTACATACATTGATATATTTTGTTTTGAATTAAAATTTATTTACGCCCTTTTAATATTAGTTTGTAAGGCATAATCAACCTTCCATGGTGTATTGCAACTCTAACTATTAACACATAGAATATAGCAAGAAAGAAACTAATGTAGTCAGGTCTTGTACAACACAAGAATGAAATAAGGAGGTGGAGACCTGGTTTAGAAGGTAATTTTAAGTCATTTTCTCAGTTTGGAAGGAGTACAAATATAAGTATACGTAGAGTGCAAAACCTTTTATTTTGTAAGTATTTACACGATGCATATTTGTAGTTGTACTCTTTCCAAACTGAACCATAATATCAAAGTTTCTTTATTAATAGTATAAAGTATTCTGCATTTCTGATCATTTTTTAGTTTAATTTATTAATGGAATAATATGGCAATCAATATCAGAATCTGATCCAAGTCTGACCTTAATTTAATGGACACGAATATTAATATATTGGATTTGGGTCTAGAAATGTTTTGTTCAAATTCGATTCGTAATTCCCTTTACACCACCATGACCGGTTAGGGCTAACAGCTCATTTTATACCAAGGTTTTAAAAATTGATCCGGAACCAAAATCAATTTGGCCATTGGTTTTCAGGTCAGTGATTTGATTGTCTGATTGGAATGGACAGCTCATTTTAACTTAAGAATAGAAAATAATTAAAATTAAAAAAACTCAAAACTATTATCCGAGTTGAATTGATCCTGGTCAATGGGTCACTGACAAAGTAAATGGTTTTGGGCCAAAGACTGAGTTAAGGGTGAAATGGAACCAATTGCCTGGATGGTTCCTGGGCTACATGGTCCGACTGTTTGGGTCAATAACAGTTTGAAAACACTATTTTATACAATATAGGAATATGGCACGAGGTGCATAGAATTTCTTAGACTCATCAGCCATTTTATATCCATGTGATTATATTTAAAAAGCTATTTTCCATAGTGTTAAAAAAATAGGAATTTTACTGATTCTCTAGAACCAACAAAATGAGAATGTCCTTCAAAACGAGATTATGTTTCCTGCGACCATCGTAAGACAAACCCGAGACCCCTGTGATTTTTTAACATGCAAGTGTTGGTTAAAAAAGACAAAATATTACATCAGACTGGCGTAAATTTGATTAAAACACTGGACTGTTCAAAAATTACTTTTTTTTTAGGGGGGTGGGGTGTTGTTCACCGGTTTGTCGCAAGACATGTGAATCTCCTTTCAGAACACTGGCTGTGTTTGTAAGCCAGATGGAGCAGAGCACAAAATGTAACCAACCCTGAACTGAACACCCCCTTCACGGGATTCTAGAGCAGACGTGTTTCCTGCACATCCCACAGTGGTTCCCTTTAGTCTTGCCGTTCACACATGCACTCATGTCGTGCTAGTAAATAATTGCAGATGCTAGCATCTCTTCTCAGTGGTTGAGTTGAGACATCTTGTGCTTCTTGCCTCCTCGCCTCGCTCTGCAATTATTTGCTCCAAGTGAAGGCAAAGGAATATCAGCTCCAGCTCCAGGGCCAGGGGTTCAACTGGTCCAGAACGTCTCCAACTTGTGGTGATCACTTGAAGGGCGTACTACTAGATATTCCCACACATGCTGGTAGAGCACGAAATTAATGAAAACCAAGCTAATGCCACGCACAACGTTCTAGGCATTAAAAATTTAGCACGCTAGAACCTACAATTCTATTCTGTTCACACTTGCTATTTATGAATTGAATTTGTAACCCAGAAACTGGAACTTTGTCCACCAAAACCACACCCGGCCGCATTGGGCCATTTCCACGAGAGAATGAGAGGATTCAATTCACGCATGATCTGCAATTCTGAGAATTTTAACTTTATAGAATTCACTCTTTTGGTCTGTCTTACTATATGTAATAACTAGACCTGTTCATGGGCCGGCCCGGTCCCCAAACGGGCTTGAACACGCAATAAATTTGAGCCGAGCTCGAGATTTGCCAAAATAACCTGGCCCAACCTATAGATTAAAGTTAAAAAACCTTAGTCAAACCCCTCTTTCTTTCACCTCTTTCACCTCTTTCCAGCCGAACCTCTCTTCTCTTCAATCTTCACATCCTCCTCAGTCCTCAGTCCTCACACTCTCAGGCAGCCACAACCGGCAAGGCAGTGAACGTTCACCAGCGCAACAACTCCGATGATGAGTCCTCTCCTTCTCTCTCTCTCTCTCAGTCACCGCAAACTCAGCTCCAGCAAACAGTCACCGGGGGTGAATAGGGAAAAATTCCAATTATTTTTATTAGGTCAGGCTCAGGCCCAAGATGTAGGCCCGTTGGTTGGGCCGGGCTCGGGCTCGGGCCTAACAAATTTCTATTCATGGAGTAAAAGCCCGGCCTGGCCCAACCCATGAACAGGTCTAGTAATAACCATGGATCAGATATTAACCACTGGAGTATAATAGAAATTAGTCAAATATGATAGCTAACAACTATGATTTTGTTTTGTAAGCCAACAACTAGTAGGCTTTGGCGCTTTGCCAGCCATCCAACCAAAAGATGCTTAGCAAGAAATGGATTATTGAAATGAAGGATAGAAATATGAAATTCGCAGTTCAATTTACATACCAACAAGTAAACAAAAGATGGCCCACGAAAAAAAAAAAAGAAAAAAAAAACTGAACCTATTCTTGGAAGAATTGCAGTACAGCACCATGGATGAGTACAAGGATAGTCACAGGAGTGGGTACAACTTACAACAAAGGAATCCAATAAAGATCACAAGAATAACCACCAAATGTTTTGCAAAAGGTTTGTGTGCAAACTGAAAGGAGACTAGCTAAACCTGATGTGTGAAGGCATATTGGACCAGTCAAGCGACCCACCAATGTTACGTCAGATAACCGAGGTCGTATTCATGTCATCTCTTCCAAAGCAGAGAAATCGGATGGTCCAACTGCATCAATGAAGCCTCGTACAGACAGGTCTGGTATGGCTGCCCTCTTTCCTAGCAACTCATGGTCTAAGAATAAGACAACAACTGTAATATCATCATGGAAGAATCGCCTGATCCCTTTCTCAACCTTCTTAAGGTCATTGTATCTCATTTCTCTCTTCCTAGCAGCTTCACTTAAAGCTGTCTTGACAAGCCTCTTGGCTATTCCCTGCCATTTTTGGAAGAATGGATGAATGAGTATCCCTGGATAATAAAGGACAAAATAGAATAGAAGCATGGACGAAAGCTACATACTGCTCTCGGGTAATTATGTACGATTTCAGCAGCTTCCTGATTTGTCATGTGTTCCCACAGCCCATCAGATGCAAATATCACAAATTTATCTTGGGGTCTTATGGCTCTTGAATATATAGATGGTTCAGCAGTAAGAACAGGGCGATGAAGGGGTTCTGAAAGCCGAAAACGCGAGATAGATGGATCTATAGTAAACTCTGGCTTCTTCAAGTATGCATCCCCAATAGATCTAGATACCTGTATGTGGAGAGCAAACGATCAGGGATAAGAAAAAAAATGAAACAGAAGAACAGGTTTTATGGTGTTATTAACAAATAAATTCTAACAGTGGTTGAGTTGGGAAATTATACACCTACAATCACAAAAGAAAAGGTAATCATTGGAAAAAAGCACAAAGATTTAATATGATTGCATAAGAGAGTATGCATATAAAAATAAAGTGCATGAGAATCATTGCTAAGGTAACATATATGCTTTCAGGATAAAAAATGCATATAGAAATTTAACTTCAGACCCATCAACAGAGCCAGGCAATTCTAAAATCCATCTTTTTAAAATTCTTGTAAAACCACGTAGTTGAACAATGCACACATCAATTAACCCAGAAACAGGTCAACACATTTGCACAGTATGGAGGTAGTAGGTTGTTTAACCATCAGAGTTGCTTTGCTTATCAAAATAATAGAAAAAAAAAATCAGAGTTGCTTAACCACGAAAAAACAATTTTGTGTGATATCAACTTTTCAAAATTTCCACCCAAAAATGAAAACTTCTCAAAATACATATAATTCTTTAGATTCGTTAAACATGATAATCTTAAAAAGAATAAATAATACATATAGAAGTTGTTTATTTGGTGAAAATGTACAATAAATTATACAACCAGTGGAGAGCATAGAGAACTCTCTCCCCACTTTATAATCAAATTACAAAACCGCCCAGAATAATTGATTCCTAAGTCTCCCTTGATTTTCTGATGTACCATGTTGTTGGATGATATCTGAACCCATTGAACCTGCACTTGCATATCCCAGGTTATACACTGGAACCTTTTTTTTTTTTTTTGTAAATGAGCCTTTTCATTTCGGTAGGTCTATTATGTTTCCTTTCTATTCTGTAAGCATCTCACCACCATTTTTTAATTGCCCTCCAAAATCAACTTATTGATATTTAACACTTTTGCCTTTTGGACTCCAAACAATGCAGCCATGGATTCTGCTCTTAGAAAATCCCCTTTTCTGGTTGGCTCTGAAAACAATGCTCTCATAACACCTCCTTCATCCCTAAATACTTCCCCCACTCCTGAAAGCCCTAGATTGCCCATGCTACTACTCCCATCAAAATTTAATCTTACACAACCTTCTCCAGACCACCAATATTTTGGTATTGTTTCTCTCTTGAAGATCCCGTCACTTCCCTCCATTTCCTAAAAATCCCATCAGTGGAAAAGGTCCATTATTTAGATCCAGTGTCCTACCCTAACTGTAAACCAACTCAATTACTGCTCTTATTCTCAACTTCTTTCTTCTCTTTCTCTATCATCTCTTCCAAGAGATTACAGCATACATAGCCATTAAAGTCCAGGAGAAAAACTATACAAACAGCGTTAATTGAAGGTAGAAATTAAGTCCATACAACCAATCCTACCAAGCACAGCTCCTTAACTCAGTCTATCATATACTGCACCTTCAAACCTTGGGGAAGACAGGTTTTATCCAACAGACTGCCAGTAGATTTTAGGTATGAAATTGATCAAGAAATCCTGAAGCCAAATACCTTCCAAATCCAGAAAAAAAAATCTGTTTTTAGTTACTCGTGAGTCTGGTAGTGCCATCACACATGGCACACTGCATAAGAATAAGAATAATCAGAAACGGTAATGCAGCAAAAGGGAAGACAATTTGTCCATAACTTGAAACTGGTATAGGTACAAGACATCGGACTTATGAAGCTCAGAGAAATAGGATTATTGAACTTGGCAGGAAAATTTTGATTTTTACTTTTTATCTGTTATTTTATCTTTTTCTTTTATCAGTAACAGTGAAATTTTATTAATGATAAAAACAATATTACAACGGGATGGAGCTAAAAGGTCTTAACTCCAGTTACCCAACAACTTTCTGATCTTGTAGTGATTACAAAACAGCCCAGAATAATGTTTCTCTATTTACCCCTTGCCTAGCTAGACCATCAGCCAATGCATTTGCACTTCTCTTTATCCAATTACATTGAATTTCCATGTTAACCATTTATATTTCCTCTTTTCATTGCTGTATTTCCACATCATAGCACTGTCCTCTGTTAGCCATTTCACCACCGTTGCAGAATCACCTTCTATAACCACCTTTTTAATCTTCATTTCCTTGACCCTTTGAATTCCTTCAATAGCTCCAAGAATCTCCCACCCCAATCGGCCTAGAGTACATGGCTAACACGTTCCCTGTTCCATCCCTTATCACACCTCCAATTCCAGAAGGCCCTGGGTTGCCTATGCTGCTACCATCAAAATTCAGTTTGGTGAATCCAATAGGTGGAGGACTACTCCAGCAAGCTTTTAATAACTTTCTACATAGGCCTGAATCTGCAATCTCCTTCCAATTCCTTAACAACTCATCAACTGAAAACACTTTGAACAGCTCCAGTGTTCTCACCATTGTGTTATTCTAATGTGAATGCTCTCTATAATTTCTTCCATACCTCTCTCTTTACTTGAGAAGATCCTTGAGTTCCTCTCCTCCCACACTGTCCAACATACTGCAGCTCTACCACACCTCCACCTGATTTTAGCCCTTTTAGTTGGCCAATTAGGCATGGAAGAAAACAAGCTTTGAACATTCAAAGGAGGGGGGGGGGGGTCCACCTGCATCCAAACGAAAAAGTAAACCATACCCAAATAACTTTAACAAACTGACAAGAAATTAGCAAGTGATATCCGGACTCACTGTCAGACTTACAGAGAACACACCAATGAGACAAACAGCTGTTGGGTCTTTTCCTTTGGAGTAGATCCCCTGTATTAATTCTTCCCAAGAAGGCTTCCCAACAAAAACTCCCAACCTTAGGAGGTATAGGTTGACACCACACTTCTTTAACAGGAAAAGAAAAGCCAACGAGATGAGAGGGTACTAGTGCTTTGAAAAAGGAGGCACAAGTATAAGAGCTCGAGGGAGTGAGTGTCCAGATTCTGCAATCTGCTTTAGATGGATCAATAAAGACCCCTTCAAGGATAGAAAGTAAGGCTTTGGTACAGGCAATCTCTGTGTCCCTAACACCTTTTCTCAAGCTTAGGTTCCAACCAAACCTAGAGGGTGGATTAGAAGGAGCAATAAAAGAAGAAATTGGTTCATTCTTGAGGGAGGACAAAGCAAAAAGGCCTGGAAATTGATCTTTCAGAGGCAAGTCCCCAACCTAGACTTGTTCCCAGAATTTGATAAGGGTACCGGAATGCAAGTCATACCTGATCCATGGAGAGAATAAAGGCAAGATGGCATGAATGGCTCTCCAAGGAGAAGCTCTTGTGGCCCTTGCTAGGATTCCTGAATCCCAACCATTATCTGCCAGTCCATGTATACTTCCCACCACCTTAACCCACAACCTATTTTTCTCCAATGAGAATCTCCATAACCATTTTCCTAGTAGTGCCAGGTTCCTAGTCCTAATATTACCAATACCCAACCCTCCCTCATCTTTAGCTCTACGAACCACCTCCCATTTGACCCTATGGTCCCTCTTCTCTTCCCCCGACTCCCACAGGAAATCTCTCGTTAGCTTTTCCAACCTATTAGCCACCTTCACCGGTATCCTAAAAACGGACAGAAAATATACAGGAAGGTTAGCCAACGTAGACCTAATTAGGGTAATTCTCCCTCCGAGGGACAAATAATTTCTTTTCCAGTTGGCCAGCCTCTTTTCAAATCTCTCCACAACAGGGGCCCAGAAATCATCTCTCTGAAGATTTGTCTCCCAAAGGTAAACCCAGGTAGTTTAACGGCCAATTAGACACTGCACATCTCAAAATATCTGCAAACTCCCCCATCTCCCCTTCCCCCATATTGACTCCAACCATACAACTTTTTTTCAAAATTCACCTTTCAAAGAGCTATATAGAGAATTTCAAATTTTTAATCCAATTGACATCCCCACCTTCGCAAAACAGAATCATATCATTTGCAAGTTCTATTTTTCAATAAACTATTATCTATTTTACATGCTGATAAAAAATATATATTCACTATTTTACATAAGGAGTGGAACATATTTGTTGGAAAATGGATAGCATTAAACCTAGAAGCATAAATTAATACAGACAACAATAAACAATTAAAACAACACCATAATGAACTGTTAATGATAATACCACATTTGAATATACAAAGTTGGAGATTGGATACATGGAAAGACAAGAGTTGTAGCTCAAAGGGTGCAAACCTGGATAATGCCTTTGATACGCCATACTCCATGCTTCATAACTACAATATGTGAATCATCTGGATGCAAGGATTTAAGTTCCTGTCTGACCTCTTCCATGCATGCATTATGATCCGTAGTCAATTGCTCTGCAATGATGTTACTTGACCTACCTAAACAACCTACTACAGCTCTAGAATCACCCAAGTTAGCAACATATAATGTTCCTCTCCAGATAACTCCAACCAAACAACAAGATCCAATTGCAGCAATTAATGGTTTAATTTCCCATGTTCTTCGCACAAGAGTAAGAAATCCTTCCTCTGTAGCAGAAAATGCATTTCTTAGAACATCTTCAGATATAGTTCCATTTTCTCGAGCAAGCCCTGAAAAAATAGGAAAAGGATGTGTAGTATAGAACCTTTAGTACCGGCAAACACAAATTGAAAATATAATGCACAAGTGAGAATTCAATGGCAAGCAGCTTATCATAAATGGAAATCATGCAACATTGTCAATCGGGGGGAAGTTACAAAAGAAACCCAAAGTAATAGTGATGTCTGAGGAATGTCTAGATAAATGTTTTAAAACACCTCCAAGCAAGGCATTAGGAAAACACTTGGAGGCACACAATGGGAGCACAAAAATGCTTGAGGCGTATGAGCACACACCTAAATGCTCTTATAGTGTAAGCTAGTTTTTTTTTTTTTAAATAAAGATGTTATAAATAAAAATAGGGAACCATTTTATCATATTCCCCATTATATATTATACCAAGGATGAAAGCCTCCAAATTTGTTTATTGTAACATCATTAATAAAATGTTGTAAAGAGAAGTAGGGGCACCATAGCTTTGACTTCTTTTAATATGAGATAACACATTTGTTTATGTTAATGTTGTGCAATTTATGGGAATTGTTAATTCTGAAATTTTGATTTGCAACTCTGCAAGTGATATATTGATGGCGGCTGGTACTCCTATAATTATGGATGATGATAGTTAATACGGTGCTACTTCAATTCTATATTGGAATATGATGGTTATATTATTAGAAATTGCAAATAGGAAGTTTTCTAATTTCTCATAAAATTTCCAATTTTTATAGGATATTTACTATATTTTTATTTATTTCATCTTATTTTAATTATTTATTAATTAAAAAAATCCATGTTTGAGAGGCTTACACCTCTATTGCATTCTGGTTTAAGCCTCACTCCTTGGGATGGTAGAACACCTTGCATCACACGTCCACATTTTAAAGCATTGGTCTATATGCATTAAGTAGCATTAAATGTAGAACGGCTACATACTCGTATTACATTTGTTGTTTTTCCTTTCACTTTACATCATTAGTATATAGAGCATCATCTCCATCATAGTCATTATTCAACAGTTCCTGCTCTTGCTGGCTTGCTGCTGGTTTTACCCATTGAGCTACTGATGCTATTAGTAATCACCAATAAAGCACAAAAAAGGTTGAAATTACAAAGAACAAAGAAATCACAAGAAGCCACCTTCCTTGTAGGATTTCAAGTAAGAATAATTCCATAGTTACGTATAGAGAAAAATAGGAATTAACAGGTCATTTTGCAATGGAGATTAGGTGGTTTCATGGTTCAAAGTATCAATACTCCCAATACACAAAATGTGTATCAAGAGTTTCATTCAGTTGAAATTCGACCCTCTTTTTATTTATTTGTCAGTACATAATGTCTTATCATGTAATAATACATAAAGCCAACAAAATCAATTAACACTTAAGATTGAGCATATCGGTGGCCCTTAGACACGATATGAGGCACCCGTATCGGATGTATTGTATCAAATATCAATACTTTGAATCTTGGATGGTTTAGCTGTAATATTTCTCCTTATGAGACTATCAAATCCCAAAGCTCAAAACAAATGACATTGTTTAACGATATTGGGATCAGATCTATGACACAAACTACACCAATCAGGTTCAGTGAATCCCAAGTTCCCAACAGCTGGAGGGGAAATGTGAAACATGACACTCATATGCAATCCCAACAGGAGGGGGGAAATGAATTAATACACAAAAACGAAACTTCTAAGAAGTGACCCAGAAGAGTGAAAGAGAGCATGGGAAAAAAAATGTATCATAACTGACGAAAAGAAACCCTTCATACTTTATTGAAGAAAATAAAAAAGCACACACAAATTCCTAGCCTGAAGACAGGAGGAAAAAACAAAGTCAGGTCCAAAATCGCTACTATTTAATACTCTTATATCCTTCACTTCTATCACATAGGTGGACTTTGCCAAATGAGAGCCAACGTAGTAAAGAACATTTTTGCATCTTTATAAGAGAGAAGACACTCTGGTACCAAGAAGATGAACATGCTACCAAGAACCAGCTCTCTTTGTCTTGTATAAAAGCCATTTGAAAATTTGTCTCATGTGCAATATCCAATGGACAATTCCTGCAATCCCCTTAAATCCACAACATAATTGGAAAAGTACAAATGTAATCCTTTACCATATTATATTATAAAAAACTCCCAACCGTTATGATCCTACCATCTGTTCAATAAAATGGTAAAAAGAAGTTGAAACGCATCTTAGTCTTTTGTTATAATTAATAAAATTTCTCTATTATCAATCAAAAAAGGGAAAAAAAAGATGTGATCACATCTTAGATCCTGTACAACTTCCTCAAGATTCTAGAAATTCTCCATTAAGTACAAGTCAAATGGAGCATCACTATAATCAGTCTAACTGCGTCTCATTTTTTAGTATGTAATGGCAATGATGAATGACCATTTCGTGTCACAGGAAGTTGGCTTCAAGTGTCTGACCATGATTCAGATTCATGAATACAGGAGACTAATCGATCGATCAAATATGAACTAATTAAACACAACCAAAAGCCCAATTAGCAATACATACAGCTTTATGCATCAGCCATTATTATCGGATAAAAGTAAAATCGAAGCAAATCTTGATTGAGGTAATTACCGCCAAAAAAGGAAGAAGAAAGTAACTTACTCATTAGATGACGGAATAGGTGTTCGCGAACAAAACGGGAAGCTTCAGGACCACCGTGACCATCATAAACGCCGACAAATGTGGCATGCGGACCCGTCTCAACCTGGCTGTGATCCTCAATGATCTCGTTAGCTTGGACAACAGCGATCGAGAACTCGCCTAAAGAATGCCGGTCGAGGTCTCTGCACCAAAGAAGCGCATCGTCGGTCCCGTCCTCATCATCCTTGCTCATACGGGCGTACCGCCGGACCGGGCGCCAGCATGCCGACGCTAATCTTGCCAACCACGAAAACATCCCTCATTTCCTCAAAAGAAGAAACCCTAAAGTGCTTCAGAGGTCGCAAAGACCAGTGGCAGATCACACCAGGGAGAATTCAATATACTATGAACCAAGAAGGCAAAAAGGAAGAGAACCAATGACTAAGAGGTCGTTCAGTGAACAAAGGAGAATGGCGAAGGAGAGATCTCTCTGGTGAGATTCGGAGTGAATCGCAATCGGAAGAATGGCGGATTAGGGTTTCGATGATGTAGAGAAGAAGAAAAGAAGAGATTGGAATTCTGGAGTGAAAAAAGGGTAAAAAATATTAAAAAAAAAAAAAAAGGACGAAAAGAGAGAAGGTGTTGAAGCGGTTTTTATTTTGCTGCAGTGCAACTGCTGAAAATGGGAAAGTTGACGAGGCGTGTGAGCAAGTTTTCTGTGCTTCGCTTTATAGGATCCTGTTTTACAGAAATGCCAGTTTTATGGCTTATATTTACAAGATTGCCATCTCACTGTAACATTTCACATTTGTGTCAGCGACTGAGTGAGTGACGACTGCGAACTGCCGAACTCGATCGAGGTCGAAACATGCGGGAGACGCAGCACCACGTAAGCACGCAACGCAACTCAACTCAGCGTAATGTAACGTAACGTTTCGGAATCAACAATTTGGCGAGAAAAATGAAAAATATCGGCCACGAGGACGGAGGGAGCAACGGAGGCGTCTTCCGAGATTTCGCCCTAGATTCCGATCCCTCGACTGACACTCGCCCACAAAACGACCGAAAGCCATTTACAGTGTAGAGCTTTCTGACGTGAAGAGAATGATAAGCCACGTGGTAAAAGATGATACCTACACGTGTCAGTGTATTAACAGTTGGCAATACATGGTGCTCCAGTGCTATTACCGTTGTATTAGGGCTCCTATGCAAATTTCAGCAGCAGGGGACGGGACCCACCATGTGGCATGGTTGATAGTTGATGCACAGACTTGTGGTAGAGATGGCCATGTTCCACATGAGAGTGATCAGATTCAGTTTGTGGATTGTTTGATAAATATAAGGAAATTGAATTGATTGTGAGTGAGAGAGTTCAAATGGTCCCGCCTTTATTTCTTTTATTTTTTATAGATAGATTAAAAAAAAAAAAAAAAAAAAACAGGACTAGGACTAGCTAAGCAGCGTGGTGGAAGAATTCATCTATATGACTATAGGAACCCGTGCGATGTACGGAATTTATTTAACAATAGGGTAGAGTCATTTTTAGTCCAATTAAAGCCTTAATAAGGGCATTATAGTTATAAGTTAATTAAATTGATTTAGTGTGCAATATACAGAAATTTTTTTATTATATTATGTGAATAATATTCTTTTTTCGTTATTTATTATTATTTAACAAGTAGCGGGGGCTGCTTTGAAGGTGGGCTGATGAAGGGAGTTAGTTGAAGATGCCAGATAGTTTGGGATGGGAAGAATTTAAAGGAATGGATAAAATTTTCAGAATTATCCATAACAAATAAGAAAAGAACAAAATTATACCTTTTAATTAAATAAAACACATAAAGTTAAAGGTTCAAAAATAGGCATATAGAAATTTCAATTGGTGTAGAGCGTTTTTTGGTAAAAAAAGAAATTTATTGATAATTAAGGAGGATACATCATTTGGTAATCATTTCTCAGAATTTCGATTGACCAACCAACTTGGAATGGGATTCCCATGTGATTAAGGGTGTTAATGATATTCGAAAATCTGATTTTAAATTCGAGATTCAACATAATTGGATTGAATTCGGATAATTCGAATATTTAATTGGTCAAATTTGGATATCCTATTCATACCGAATAGTCAATTGGATTCGTATTTCGATATGACCTGATTCGATTCGATAAATATCTGAATTCAATCAATTATTTAATTCTTATATATAATATATAAAATATTTAAATGTCTTATACAATTTATATATATATATATAATAATTAAATTATATAAATAATTTATATATTTATATACTTTATATAAATAAAATATTTATTTTATATATTTATTAATTACCTAAAATAATTAATTAGTCGAATTTGAATCAAATCTAATATTCAAATATTTAATCGGATTTGAATTTGAATATTAATTTTTAATATTTGTCGGATATCAAATCAAATTCAGATATTGAATTTTCTAGTATTGATCTGATTTGAATTCGATCCCTTTACACCCCTACCTGTGATACAAATACAACCGATGTTAAAACATGTTGAATTAAAGAGTGGGCTACCTGGTTTTGAGTTCTCCGAAAATGCGAGACTGACAAGGACACAAAGCTTTCCTTGAGATGATATATATATAGAGAGAGAGGTGGGTTTAATCCAAACGTGGAGAGAGAGAAAGGGAGAGAACAGGCAGAAAAATGAAAACCAAACAATTGGGTTTAATCCAAACCTGCAAAACCAAAGATATAGAGAAATGAAACATTTCTCCCATAAGACAATATTTTTGAACTTAAAACAATAAATACAGATAAAAAAGCTAAAAACAACGAGAAGAGAGAGGTGGGTTAGAAAAAGAACTGTCATATTTTGAATGAATACACCTGAGTTGAGCGAAGGAAAATTGGTATACCAACCTCTTAGGGACTTTAAAAGCTAACATGCAAGACCGGATCACCTGTTTACGAGAACTCTGTTCACGCCTAACTACAATACACTACCCCGTGAATTGGGAACATCTCCCCCTGCATAATACTATGCAGAGGATGAGATGTTCTCCATGTGTTATTCCGATAAACGTGGAAAGAATTCTCGTGGGCAGGAGATTTGGACTCCTAATATGCACCCATTACTAACAAGAAAGAGAGACTAACTAAAATTGAAAAACCGACTTATTAAGAGATTTTTAAAAACTACCATTAAACCGTTACTAATACTAAGCAAAGCCTAACTAAGTAGAGTGTACCAAATGGGAAAAGAGGGGTAAAAGGAGATGCAGTGGAGAGAGCTGTGGTGAGAGGCCTATGTGTGAATGGAGATGCCTATGTGTGAGAGCTGTGGTGAGAGGATTGCACACATGCAAATGTTGAGAATGGAGATGCCTATGTGTGAGAGTTGTGGTGAGAGGCCTTGGCCCTCTACACATTCCTCTTTATATTATTGATATAGATAGATAGATGTGTTTTACAATTTACATTCCTCTGAATTCCTTCTTACTTGCAGTTACCTGGTCTCTCTCTAAGCTGTTTTTGAGTGTATGTTGAGGTTTTTGATTTTCATCAATTAATCAAGGCTCAAAAGTTTATCACGTATTAACTCGAATTTTAACATGTTTTAAAGGATACATCAAATATAAATGTTCTGGTATTTTGACCTATTTCAAGGGATAAAAGAAGCCTTAGATCGACTAAATAGGTGTGAAAACAAACTGAAAAAAAAAGCAAGAGCATGGGGTTGAAACATCCAATATGCCCCATTTGGCGTAATGGTATGTATCTATATTTTGAACCTTGCTTCACTACTTGTAATGTAAAGTTTGATGCCAATGGGCTTGGTATCGGTTTGCCCCAACTCAACAACACATACCCAAAGGGGGTGGGGTGCAGGAGGGATATCGAACCAAGGTTCAAAATTTCATCATGTATTGAAGCGTATTGGACATATCATGTTATATTGGTTTGGTCCTTGATGATGTGCGATCTGTACTCTCCTAGCTGGAAGGTAGTTTGGACGTCAGACTAACACATGGCCGGTTGAACTGCAAGAAGAACAATATTAGAGGTCCTGGGGTGCTTTACTTGGTGTGGGCACTCCAATACTTAAGTTAGCAAAGAGTGTTGTAGCGAGCTGGTTTGCTTGTAAATATGAGAGTATGAGAGTTAAATCGCACGTACCTTCTGAGGCTGGAGGTATTGCCCTTATATAGGCGAGCTGTCATAGGCCTCACGAAACATATCCGAGATCTCTAGCCCATGTAACCAGGAGTCCGTTTTGCACCTGAGATATAGACTTCATGTGAGATGATAAGGCTTAGCGAGTCCCTCTAATTGGGGCGGGATAAGGATAAGGCTCGTTGATGTGCGGTGTGATCCCGAAGAGATTGGAGACCTGTCTAGCATCTAGGTGAGGGCTATGTAGCACCTCGATAGGTCGGGACACCACAAGCTACTCGAACCTCAGCCTTAGCCGAGGTGTCCAAGCTGACCTGGCCTACTGAGGTTTTCTAATGTACAATACTTGATTTTCTTATTAACTTTTTTAAGACGAGGTTCCAAGGTTAGGTAAGATAGGAGTAGGGGTGGCCATAAGCCGAGCCTTTCATGTGCTATTCGAGCTCGGCTCAGTTTAAACCGAACTTTGAACCGAATTTGAGCCCAATATATATAGGCTTGTTTGCTAATCGAGCCAAGATCGATCCCAATGAAGCTTGGCTCATGAGGCTTATGAGCCTAGTATTAAATAAATCATTTTTATTATATATAGATACATATATACATACATACATACATACACACATACATATATATATATATATATTATAATAGTAAATAATTTTTATAATTCTTAACTTTTTTGTCTAAAAAAAATAATGTTATACATATAATTTTTAATTTACAAAAAAAACTTGGCTTATAGTTGAGCTCAAGTCTCTAGCTCGAATTGAGCTCAAGCTCGAGCCCTAATACTATCTATGCAAACTAAGCTCGAATAGCCAAATATTCGACTTGGATCAAATCCACCCCTAAATGGGAGTTCTAATGATTATATATAGAAACCCCTCTAAATTCCTTTAAATGGTGTTGGGTTCAAAGTCAATATATATATATATGATACATTGGATATGTATGAAATTCTCTTTTTCTTTTTATAAACAATTAGTTGAAATAAATTGATGATTTACGCACTTTTTATCTTTATTTTCCTTTACTAATAAGGATGCATTTGTATAAGTTAAAATATTAAAATGGGTGGATTAGGTTGGGTTGTTAGCCTTCAACCCTCATTCAACCCATCCATTTGCCTTATGCATATAGTAATTATTGTATCGCACACACCACACCCAATACAGTCTTCTTTTTTATTAGGTAAAGGATGGCCACAACACAAACACGAAATCCAAACTCCTTGAGGACCGGAATGTGGTAAGCGGTAACAATATCTAAATCAATAACAGCCAATGATAATAGCATTATGGCCAGTTATGCCTTACTTTCTTATGCCGACCAAGTGCTGATGCTATTCATGCATTGGCTCAGTTTGGAAGGAGCATAAATACAAATATGTAGAGTATAAAACCTGGTATTTTGTATCTATTTGCAATATATATTTGTATTTATACTCTATCCAAATTGAGCCTAATACAGATACAATACAAAAATTAACAATTAACATAGTGGAAAGCCCTTCAAAGTATTGTAGTTCATCTCACATACCATGCTTTACTCTTCAAAAGACACCCCATTTTGTTGTCAAATTGATCAATTAGGGTATGCTAATACAATAATATGAAGAACTTTAAGGCACAAAGGGAACCAAGGCTCCTTAGAATCCACTCCTCCCTCCACCTCTGTTAAGACCTTTGAAAATAACTTTTCACAAATCGTAAACCCCTTCCTCTACCCATTTAATTAGTTTCTTAAATGTAAAATATAATGTCACATTCAAGGTTATAATAATAAGAAACATCACCTCTGATTTGGTTTTTTTTTTTCTTTTATAAAAAAAAAAAGTTATGGTCAATTGAGCTGTTAGAACGAAGTTTCAATATATATGACACATTTATTGTCTTTGCTTATTTCCATATGACACCGCAACCATGGATAAAATGAACATGTGTTGTATGGAAAACTAAAAGAAAAATCTATGGGCAGCAACCAGGTTGAGATACCATCCATATTTGGTTCATATTTTCAATTTTAATAGGTTTGGGCATTGCCAATAAGAAGACTATAGATTTTTTTTTCGGCCACATAACTTTTGTAAATGGTTACACTCAATTTGAAAGGGATGATTTTTTGCTATTTAACAATAAAACAATGCCACGGATGTGTTTACACCACACCACGCCTTAGACTCAGTTCAGCAAGCATGTTGTGTGAAAAGGAACCTGGACCAACTAATTTGCATACTTCTCTTCTATATTAAATAGAGCCCGGATCTTCTGCCCATAATAACTTTGTTCACGTCTACCCACATAATATAACAGTCACACATGAGTAACATCTCATCCTCCTACATAGTATGTATTATGTAGTATTATGTACGGGGAGATATTCCCAATTCATGGAGGCAGTGTGTTGTGGGTAGACGTGGATAGAGTTTTTGTGGGTAGAGAGAGATTCAGAGTCCATTAAATATTGAGCATAATTTATTGAAGAAAAAAATATTTTTGAGCCATGAAATATGTATATAAAAGTTCTTTCTTCTAAGGCTAGGGAAACTATAAAGACTATTGGTCTATTATATCTATACTATGTATAGAAGTGTGAATGCTATGTGAAACATTTTTTTTGGACTAAAATTTTTCTCTATTTTTTTGTTTGAGAAAGGGTATAAAAGTTATTTATTATAGTTTTAATGCCAACTTTAATGGCTTCTATAACGGCCATACTTGTGTATTTAATTCATCTCTAGTTGTAAGGGTTGAAAATATAACTTCAATTATTACCTTCCACCTCATTTAATCTCCTCTCATTAAGTCTTATACTTAAGGTATTAAATCTCATTTTCTCTTATTAAATCTTATATTTTTTAAGTTTTTTCTCACTAATAAGTTCACTTATTAGATTTATGTCAATACTTTTAACAATATAAACTCATATATTTTAAAGCAAACTCAAAAACAAAACCATTCTTTATCCAAGTGGTGGCTAAACAATTCAACCATCCAAATCAAATTGATCAACCTATGAAGTCATATTTAGGAAATAAAACTTTTAAGTTAGAAATAAATATAGAAATTTACAAAAATGTAAAAAAATTAGACACATTTATGATACTTTTATTAATCAAATTAGAAAAAATAGGTGTAATAAACAAGAATTATTTTTATTTATAATGAAAATGAAATACATAATTTAGAGCTTGCCAAAAATTAATAATAAAAAGTTCAACTTTTGGGTCAAATGTATTAACCTTTTAATGTCATAAATAAACAATAAAAATTAATAAAATATAAAAATACATAAATTTTGCAAAAAAAAAAGCATTTAGGCACATGTATAATATCATGTATTTATCATATTAAACAAAAAGTAAGTGTGGCATATCATAATTATTTTTACACACAAAAATACAAAAAAGTATAGAAAAAATAGAACACATCTATAATTTCATATTTACACTACTATTAAAAATATGAATAAGATTGTGGAAATTTCTTTTGACTAAAATCAAGGTTTCAAAAACTGACTCAGAAACATAATCGCTTTGGCTACTGATTTTCGGGTCAGGGGTTGAACTGTTCAATTTGAGAGGGTCAAATCAATAAGATGTAAAATATAATGTAGCTTATTATTTTGACCGTTAGATTAAGATAAGGTTAAAGTCCACTGTATATATAAACTATTATGAGAGGGGAGCATAAAACTCTAAGAAGGAGGAGGCTGCTTAAAGATGAGAAGTTAAAGAAGAAGAAGAAGAAGTCGACGGCTATCAGTGTTCATCATCACTGCTACTACAACACCATTTGCCCTCTTCTTACATCTCTCTCATCTCTATCATTTGCTTCAGTGGTGATTTGGTGTATCTTAGATTTTAATATAAGACCGGTATTTAATCTCTCATCTCTTGCATCGAATTTTTGATTTTTTCATTGGAGTTGTATTTTTTTGCTATTACAACTTAAAAAGAATTATAAAAATGAGAAAACTCAAAATCAAAATAAAAAAACTTAAAGCCCTAACTACATGTATAAAAGAGCATAGGCTTGCAAATTGCCATATTACTAGTTGACCTGACTTAAACCCAGACTGAGTTGGTCCACTCCAACTTAATTGAGACAACAAGCCAAGCCACTTGGTCAAAACCTTTTGCACCAACCCAGCACTAAGAAAATTATAGAACATTAATGAAAGGATAAATAATATAAATAGGGATGCCATACTCAATTGGGAGATCCAAAACCTAAATCCTACCCCCTCTCTCTCTCTCTTAGAATTTCTCATAGAATTTCCTATGCTCTCTCTCCATCACCTGCTTATTGGGAACCATGGGAGGCCTGATCCCTTGCCGGAGAGGGAACATAGTGCAGCCCCTCTCAAGGTTTGGCCATTTCTTAATTTCCCCAGTCCTCTTCCCTCAGATTTTCAGAATGAACTATTGAACAATAAAAGAATGCCACACACATGACACATGTACACCACATGACATCACAACTCACCTCGAGTTGGCTTGGCACGAGCATGTGTGAAAAGCAACCTGGACCCAACCCCTTTACTTATATACTCACTTCGATTTGGTCTTCTGTCCAATGTAAGACAAATGCTTTTCATTACAAATAAAAGAACTTTCAAAGTTTTGGAAGGATATAAAAACATATAAAGCAAGCATTCAATAGAAGAATTGGTTCAAAAGTCAAAATATTGAATCCCAAAATACTATCATGTGTTCTTTCTTTTTACATTTGTTTCCATTTCAATCAAATATTCATATTCATTTTACTCCAAGGGTTTAACGTCATTGCCAATTAAAAGGGTCATCTATACGAAACCATGCAACAAGAAAGTTGTAGACCAATAAGATTCAATGCAAGTAGATGGCAGAAATGTTTTTTTTTTTTTTTTTTTTGTATGGAACTTGGTGGAATGTGTATTCATATTATTTATCAAAAGAAAAAGGAGTGTGAAACCTATGGTGTAAGCTATGTTTCAAGGACAGAATGAACTTTGCAGCCAACAAAGCTTAGTAGCTGGTATTTTGGCTCTGATTGCAGTTTTTTTTTTTTTTTTTTGAACTCATGATTATGCATAAAAAATAACAAAAAGAGAAGCTAGAAAATAAGAAATTGTAAAGAGGGAACCTATTTCGGGACTAGTACAAAGTATATATTAAGAGCCATTTGATAAAATAATCAATAAAATACTTGAGGGTATAATAATCGAGTCCGGATCTCCTGTTCACATCTACCCACATAACATTGCAGCCACACATGGGGAATATCTCATCCTCGACAGTTTTATGCACGGGGAGATGTTCCCAATGCACGAAGGTAGTGTTATGTTAGTAGACGTGGGCAGGAGATTCAGAGTCATAATAATCTACCAAACTTCAGTTTCAACCATTTAAACCTCCAAATCTCTTTAAAAACTAGGTTAGTTTGCTTGGAGTGCAATTTTCATTTGCATTAACAAAATTGTATGGGAGTGCAAATAGGTTTGTTCAAGTTCTAATTTATTTTTGTGCACTTCAAATTTGCCTTTGTCTTATTTGTTTGTGAGAAATAAAAATAAGAAGTAAGATGAATTGTCCTCACCTTATATGCAAGAGAATAAAGATAAGGGTGTTATTTGTTTAGGAGGTAGGTGCCGGGCTCCCGGCTTCATATGACAGAGAATTGAGGTAGGTGGAAGGTGGTGCAAATGTTAGTGCACTGTGAATGAATGTAAATGACGATTATAAATAAATAGAAGCAAAATTGAATCAGGTGAGAAATTTGTATTTGAATCATATTTGCATTGCAAACAAATAGAGCCTTATTTATTAAAGGACAAAGCAATAAGTTTATTAATTCAACCCACTTCAACTGTTATCAAACGGCCCCTAATTAGTAAGAAAAAAATAGAGGCCATTGCCCCTTAGTCATGCACATGCTTGAACGGTTCAGATGTTAATCGAGTAAAAATATGGTTTTTGAGGTCAATTAGCATTTTAACAACAAGAAGCTGAATAAATATTTCGAAAAAGTATGGATAGGCCCGATGCAAATTTCTGATTTCCATTGCAGAAATATAAACATTTAAAATGTCAACAATCCACACTCTATGCACCAACGTCTGCCTGTGAATTGGCATCAATTCTGAGCTGGCACCTGCCCCAACAGTACTTTAGGCCTACAAATTCTGACCCTGGGCTGAACCGTCATTCCCCCTAAATATTTCCATATATAACACATTATAAAATCTATGATCATGCTGGAAAGACATAATACTAGAAAAGCTTTGGTCAACTAAAACATCCTGAATTTCAATGAAAACCCATTTGATTGGTTATCACTTTTATGGTACTAGTTGATTTATTATAAGATTTTTCGGGTATCATGTATTTCCAGCATCATAGTAGAACCGTTCACAACCATCCACGAAACAACTCCCTGCATTTCTTTGATTCCTCCAAGTTTTACATGTTTTTTTACTTTTTGAAGTTAAAAACATTAAACATGTGGCCATTTAAAATGATCTACAACTGCCTCTTTATTAGAAAACTTTAGTCTAATTATAACCTACCTATCACGTTATAGAAAGAATGAAATGTGAGACTATACTTTCTTCGTCTTTTGTTTCATTGCTTTTCAAATCCTTTTTATTCCGTTTGTTTAAGTTTAACTATTGGTTGAATTTTAAGTTTTTATTAGAACTGTCCTTTATTCCATTCAATATCAGAAAACCAATAAAATTTTATGGAATAGGGCGAAGTAAAGATTTGTTTAGAAAAAAATGATGTGTTACAAGTTGAAGAATTAAAACTTAAGGGTGAATCGAAAAGGATTTAAGGGAAAGTAATAAGAAATTATTTAAGTACCCGTACTTTAATATTGAAAAGAACGAATAGAATGACAAAACAGGATTATGCTGCTGACCAGGCCCAATCCCATAAGATGATGATTATGTGTGTGTTTTGTTCTGTGGGCGTTTGGTGATAAACATTTATCAAAACACCGTTATATATGTTATTGTCAAATTAGCATTTAGCCCATCATGATGATTCATACACATAGATACTCACAAAAGTTAACATTGATTTATGTCCTCATCTATTATTGGGGGAAGTTTTATTTTAATGCTTCTCACAATGGTTAAGTGTTTATTCATTGTTCTGCTAATATAGTGCCTAGTGGCACCTACTTGTCATAAACGATTGACATTATTACTTATTCAGTTTTGAAAATAAATCAAATACAGACATTTAGTTAATAAATGGAAGCTCTACCAAACACATATTATATTGAGAGAGAGATTAATATGGTGGTGCATAGTGTGTACTTCTATGGGAAGTGAGTTCATGAATAAATAATCAAAATGATAGTTTTTTGTACCCAGTTAAGTAATTCAACCAAAATAAAGGAAAATTATCAAATTGAAGAGAGACAAGATTGTCAAATTAAAGTGTGGCAGTTGGCTATCTTTAGCCAATATCAATCCAATCAAGATTAGCCATGCCATCCACGTTTTTAGCTAAATTTTCATAGATGATGTGTCTATCATTGATTGGCCAATGTAGCTAGGCTGCAACTAAAGTTAACACTAATAGTAGTAGACCACAAAACCTGAATTCACTGTTGAATGACAAGGGGCCGTTTCATAACAGCTGAAGATCTGAATTGGAAAACTTATTGCTTATAGACTTATGGTGAATAAGTCTTTAAGGAGGTTATTGGCTCCTTAATGGCTAAAACAGAAGTTGGGTGGATCACTGTACCTTTGAAAATTTTATTATTTTATTATTTAAAAATAAAACAATAAAATTTTCAGTTTAACAACTTCAACCATTAACAGTGTTATTGGTAGAATTGCTAGAAGTATTGGCTTATTGAAGCGCTAAATACAGGGAATATATTGGAACATCAATCTGACAACTTTTAAAGGTTAATGCCCCTCCTAAAGATGTCCTGATTCAATTCTTGAGCCCTAATTAATTTTTTATTCATGTATATTGTTTATTTGAAATGCCTGATACACAATTTTTGTGTACTCTTTGAGCCATGGCAGCTAGGGCATTGTCCCAATAAATTCTATCAGTGATATGAATCAATGTTTTAAAATTTGACCTAAAACTAGAATTGCTTTGGCCATTGATTTCTGAGTTAGCAGTCCGACCATTTGTTCTAAATAAATCACCTCGTGACAATTTAAAAAATAAATAAAATAAAAACAGCCAAAAACTGTTATCCAAATCGAACAGATTGATAATTCAACTGTCCAAATCAACGGATCACTCATCAAATCGACTTTTTTTTTTCTTTTTTAATAAAAAAAATAGTTTGAGGGTGAAACAGAACTACTATCATTGGTTTTAAAATCGAACGGTCTGATCATCCGAATCAACAACAGTTCAAAAACCATGATAGAAACATCGTAATCAAATAGAAGTGACAACCGTGATCTTGGCCGCAGTTGAAGCTGTTTTTGACTTTGGAGGTCAAAAAAATTGGCTTATCGAAACACTAAATATACAGGGAATATTGAGACATCTGACCACTTCTAGATTAGAGATTAATATCCCTCCCATTGGAATGCTGATTCAATTCTTGAGCCCTAATTAATTTTTGGTCCAAGTACATTGTTCATTGAAAATGTCCCACATGCAATTTTTGACACCTTGAAGGCTTGAACCATGGCAGCTAGCGCAATAAGTGTGATCTTGGCCCCAACTGAAGCTGTTTTTTACTTTGGAGGACAAGAAAGTTGAGTGCAAGGATATATAGGTTTCTAATAATAAAAATTATATTATCAAAAGTAGGGAATGAATTAAACATGTTTCTCATGGCACTCACATAATCACATTAATGTGGAAAATGTGGAATTGAGTTAGCATTCAAGAATAAGGTTACATGTTATTTTTTTTCCTATTAATTTGTTATTGACCATAAAAGTAGGTGTCAACAATATTTGAAAATTCAATTTGGAATTCGAAATTCAACATAATCGAATCAAATTCAGATAATTTAAATATCTAATCGGTCAGATTCTGATATTTTATTCATACCAAATAGTTAATCGGATTTTAATTCGAATATGACCTGAATCGATTTGATAAATATCCAAATTTGATCTATTATTTAATTCTTATGTATAATATATAAAATTTTTAAATATTTTATATAATTTATGTATATAATAATTAAATTATATAAATAATTTATATATTTATTATACTTTATATAAATAAAATATTTATTTTATATATTTATTAATTACCTAAAATAGTTAATTAGTCGAATTCGAATTTGAATCGAATATTCGAATATTTAATCAGATTCGAATTCGGATATTGCCTAACCCGATTCAAATTCGATCTATTTACACCCCTACATAAAAGGAGACGTTGTAGACATTAGGTTGTGTTTGGTTTATGAAAAGACAATCTCTATGATGCCACAAGGGGTATAAATACTAGAAATAAGGTGCTAACTAGCTAGTTGATAAGGTCTCTTGCTAGTTGTAGTGGAGGCTTGTGATCGACTGCCATGCATAAGTAGTGTCGGGGGTTATGGGTTATCCCTGTTTTGTAGTCCTATGGAGCAAAACAAAAATGTATAAATACTAGAAGAACTTTGACTACTCAGAACCACCATCTATAAATTTTGATGAACCAATTGATTGGTTGTAGTGCACTAGTACAAATGCATGGGATTGCAAATGTAAAAAATGGAAATTCTTATTTAATTTTGTTTTGGAATTTACTTTATTCTGTTTCATGTCTTAATTTACTTCATTTGTACTGTAATCAAACAAAATAAGGTAAAGTTTGAAACATAAATAGGTCAAAATTTACACTCAAATCATTTGCGTTGCCATGGTTTGCATCAGTGTAAATTTGTTTGCATTGCAACCAAATACAGCTTAAATCTCTTATCCACTTTTTGTTTCTTTTTTTCTTGTTTTCCAATTAACCAAACAAAGCCCAAGGATTCTCCATATAAAAGATAAAAGATTTTTTTTTTCTTACACAGCCATTGTAAAAAGAGTTCAACTTTCATGCATTCACTAATTTTGGCTGCATGTTAAATCCAAATCTCCACCAATCATGTTAAAATCTGCTTACTCTTTATTGGTTCATGTTATAAAAAGTGTGATTTCATGTTTAACAAGGTGTAATTACCATTATGTTCAACCAATCTCATCTTTTACTGCACAAATGTGCCATAGATTTTTCCTTATTTTAATCAATGTTTTAAAAGGCTAAAGGCACAGTTGAGACATAATGTCCTCAAAAGGGGAGGCATGAGCCTCAAAGCATAAGAAAAAAATAATAATAACCAATTTAAAAGAAGGAAATATATGAAGAGTCATCCATATAATTGATATTAGATTTATAATCATCTAATAGTTTAGGAGAAAGGGAACAAATTAGTTGATTTGATTTATGCAACAACATCAATAAAAATAAATAAAAAAAAAACAAAAAACATTAAGAAAAGAAATGAAAAATTAATAAGTTTGAGATATTATATATATTTAGAATAATAAGAAAAAAACTCACTTTATTTATCCAAGAGATGTTAATAACTTGATTGGTTCACTTTACATTAAATCACTAATGATTTCATTTATGACAAAATATGTATTGAGGACTTGCACCTCGTGCCTCAAAGCTTAAGCCTTTTAAAATAATGATTTTAATTTTTAAAAACAAATTCATGCAAATTGACAAACAAGTTCACATTTGATGTTGACTTTTGACCCCTCAATAACACATGGACACACTAGTAAGTGTTTTAGAATTCAAAACATGGAGTGATATGTTTTTTTATTCGAATGGTGACGTGTCTAATTTCTTTTATTGGAGGTTACAAGAAAGTGATGTGACTATTGTTGCAAAAAGATGTGATTTCTAACCGATACTTATCCTACGCGTATCCATACACACCGATACGATAGAGTATTATTGATCCGATATTAGAGCTTACAAGAAACTGGATACTTATCCTGTCAGTCATGTGTATTGGTCCGATATAATTCGATACGCACCAATACAACAGAGTATCGTGCATCTGCATCCATTAGTCCAATGAGTCTATGCCTTCATCTGACAACTATAAACCGCGTCTCACTTAAAAAAATTGAGGCTAGTGATTCATAAAGACCAAGAGCATATGTCTCTTCAACCACCAAGCCACTTACCACTTTTTTATAATAAAAGAAATACATTAACCTTTATTACATTAAAGTCTAGTAGTCTACATACAACCCAAATAAATAATATGTATTAATATTCAATAACTCCAACTATAAATTAAAAAGAATAATTTTTTATATTAGTATTTTATGAACAATGGAATAAATAATTTATCAAATCTACATATATACCAAAAATTGATTTTTAATTTCAAGAAGTTTATACAAATAAAACTATTAGTAATAGAATAATTATTTTAATACTTAAAATTTATAAATTTGCACATTATATGTATATTCAAATTTTTATTAATTAATATTTTAATTTGCATTAAATAATAATATCTTTACTATTTAAAAAGTAAAAATATTATTTACAAAATATTTGAGAATATAACATAAATTGAATTGGTCAATTCCACTAATCTACATTTATATAAAAATAAAATAATTATGTATTTTAAAAATTTTATAAAATAAAATATTAATAATGGAATAATTATTTTAGTAATTAAAATTTATGAATTTTCATATGATATATATCTTTAAAATTTTAATAGATTTGATTTATTTTAAGTTGAGATTATATATTTTTATAAATTATTAATTAATACTTTATTTTACATTTTATAATAACATATTTTATTCTTTTAAAATGAAAATAACATATTTATTTGAGAATTGATTTTTTGTTAATGTTAAAAAATAAAAATAGTAAAATAGAATGATTCATATAGTAATTCAAATAGAATAGTTGCATATGTTTTATGCATTGGACTTTAATAGAAAATAAAATAATAATGGCCTTGTGCATGTATTAATTTCTAAGAATCTATATAATATGTCTTAGATTCTTGATTGATGCACTATCAATAAAATTGCATAATATCGACGCATCTCGTTATATTAGTTGTAATATATTTCTTCATATATACCATTAAAATATAAAAACTCCTATGTATTTATATATTATTTATAGTTATTTTGACATTAAACTTAATATTATTAATATATTTATGGAATTTCTGTGCATTTTCCTAGAGTATCCAAATGTTTCTATATTTTTCATCTGTATCCATGCATTTTTTAAGCGTATCCGTATCCATATTCATATTCAAATTGTTCGATACGATACCTGATACCAATACTTTAATCCTTGCCTCTAACAACAATATAAGTGCTTTTCTTTTTTCTTGTTCATGTTACGAATGTGAGTCAGGATCTGCTCCTTACACTGACCTCACAGTATGTTTCAGTCGCACATCAGGAACATCTTGCAAATTTGTATGTATTATTTAAGCCTTGTTTGATTATAATATTGAAAAGATTTGATATCTGAAAATTTCTTGACCAATCAACTAGTATCATAAACATGGTAACCAATGAGGTGTTATTTATCAAAATTCATGGATGTGAATTTTGATTGGCCAAAACTCTTATGATACCATGTCTTTCCCGCATCATAGATTTTCCCTATTATTTATGAAGATGTTCTTAATACACTATGCAATGTAGCTTTGAGGAGCATATCCCAATTCTACAGATGCATCATAGAACACATATCTGGAACACTGTGACCTCACAAGTACCATGTTCCAGATTTATGGTGTATGATGCAGCATTTGTATCCGTGCAATTTGGAACCACCTGCATTGACACGGCGAGCATGCAACAATTCCGATACTCGGGTTCCGGTATCGGACGAAATGCGTTTCAATTTCTTTTTTGTCGGGAATGAATTTAAATTACAAGAATACCCTTAAGCCATCGAGTAATTAAAAACCGCTGGGTTTTTGGTTTTTTTCGGTGCTGACGCACGCTGCCTCGAAGTCAATAACGAATACTTCCTATTGCTTGTGAAACAAGTGGGATGTGGGGCCCACCTGACACCTGCCAAAGTTTTCAAAAGTTGTTGGAATCTGCTGTTCCACTTGGGTCGGACAGGACAGTTTAGGCAGGCAGGGCAGGGACCTATTCTGACTTCTGAGTGTAAGTGAGTGAGCGAGCATCCAACGCTAGGCCAGAGGTATTACAGTAATTTTAACTTGCGATGCTCCTGAGTCGGTGAGTCCTGACGCTTCCTTCGCTAATCGCTCGGTCAATGTCGGTGGGTCGGGTTAAGGGATAATTCCGCACTGACCCAATTCCTAATCGAATTTGACCCTGGCGAATCCCGTATTAAACCCGACCCGTTGTTGGCATCCCTAGTCGAGAGTCCATGTCTCCGGCCAAAAAAACAGAAAAAAGTTCTAAATTTCCAATGATATGACAGTAAGTGCTCACGGTTCAGTTAACGATCCGTAGGCTTATTTTTCAAATCGAATTGGTATCACCTATTTTTTTAAAATATGAATTGAAATTGAATCAAAGCCAATTAGTTTGATTTATCGACTTTTTGATTTTTTATATTTAAAATATATAAATATATTATTAATGTAAAATATATATTATATTAGGCTCGGCTTGATCCCATGGCAGGCCTGCAAGGCTGCAAGGCTGCAAGCCTGCAACTACAAATTTTTAAGGTCGGGCGACGGGCCTGGGCCTAATACTTTAAGCCAAGCCCGACCCAACCCGACCCACATATTTTAAATTTATATATATGATTATATGTTATTTTATATGTGATTTAATATATATATATATAACCTAAAAGCAAATATTTACCAAAAGGATTTTTTTTTATATAATCTAAATGAAATCTTATAATCTTTCCCCTTGCTTTTGACCATTATTATTATAAATTTAATTAAGTACAATGATGCCAATGGATAAAACAAAAAAAAATCATAGTTTGTCATTTCTCTTTTTTCTCTTTCATATTTGATACTAAACATGTAATTATTTACAATGGTGTCACTACTAACTATTTACAATGATATTACTAAATTTCTACCTTTTTTTCATATTTGTTAAAAATTATCTTTATCTCTCATTTTATTTACAATCGGGTCGTGTCATACGGATCGTGCTTCCCTCCCCTGGGATATTTTAGGGGGTCGACTCAACACAATCCTCGGCCCGAGCCCACACGGCCGCATGGGCCTGTGTCATGTTGTGAGACAAGCTAGTCCACGGGCCAAGTCTTAGGCCAGGCCAGGCCACAAACCAAGCTAATCCATGTTTTTAAAAATTTTGGGAAAATAATGAAAAAGTTTACATAAACTAAAATAAATTAATTATTTAAAAAAAATCTTAAAATTTTATTTTGTGTATTTTGATGTATACAATTGTCTATATATGCAATAATAAAATGAAATAACATAGTCAAATTGAAAATAAAATTATATATTATATAATTATTGTATATAATATACAACTTGAACCCATGCAGGCCCGTGCCATGTCACAGGCCAAGTCTTAGGTTAGGCCGGACCATGAATCGGGCTAAGCCATGTTTTTCAAAAATTTTGAAAAAAATAATGAAACATTTAACATAAATTAAAACAAATAGATAAAAATTAAAAAAGATCTTAAAATTTTATTTTATATGAATTTTGATGTGTACAATTGTTTATATATGCAATAATAAAATGAAATGATATAATAAAATTGAAAAAAAATTATATAATTAATATATTATATAATTATTGTAAATAATATACGACCCGAACTTGCGCGGGCCCATGCCATGCCACAGGCTAGGCTGGTCCGCAGGCCAAGTCTTAGGCCAGGCCAGGCCACGAACATGGCTCGAGCCATGTTTTTAAAAATTTTTGAAAAAAAAAATAATGAAAATTTAACATAAATTAAAAAATAAACAATAAAATAAAAAAAGATCTTAAAATTTTATTTTGGCTTGAGCGCACATGGGCCTGTGTTGTGCCATGAGTCGGGTTGGTCCGCATGCCAAGTCTTAGACCAAGTTGGGCCATGAACCAAGCTAAGCCATGTTTTTTAAAAATTTTGAAGAAAAAATAAGGAAAATTTTAACATAAATTAAAAAATATACAACAAAGATAAAAAATATCTTAAAAGTTTATTTTAGCCCAAGCCCACATGGGCCTATGCCGTGCCGCTGGCCGGACTGGTTTGCAAGCCAAGTCTTAGGCCATGTTGGGCCAAGAACTAGGCTAAGCTTGTTCATGGGCTCGGTAGCCTGATAATTCAGCCCGACCCATTAACAATGCTAAATTAATTAATTAATTAATTTGAGATAGCCTTTACCAATCTTGTTTTGATAATACATAAAGCTTTATTTATATATTTATTTTACTAAATTATTTAATTAGTTAATAATTTAATAATCTAACAAATTATTATTGCTAGGAAAGTAAGACATAGAATCGCATATATATTTATAAATTTACTCTCTCACTTGATTGTCTATTTATCTCATTTATTTTACTAAATTTATTTATTTATTAAAGTAAATTAATTATTATTCAACTATTTACAATTATTCCACTATATAAAACAAAAATACAATGACAAAAGTCATCTCTCCCTCTTTCATTCTATTGCTCGATGGTCATGATTATTTATTTATTATTTTATTTTATTAAATTAAATATACTATTATCCATAAATTTTATTTATTTAAAATAGATCTTTTTTCCAATAAAATTTTAATTAAAAAATTACCTTTCACAAAATTTTTTTCCTATATAATAATTTACCTTTGATAAGTCACTTACCATCATGTTTTGCCCCTCCACTAGTTATTATTATTATTATTATTATTATTATTATTATTATCATCGAGGTTATTCTCAGGCAGAGCTTCAGCATTTGTGGGATGATGAGGGGACCCCTTTGAAATCTTAAAAATTGACTCTATACACTATGCTGTTGCTATCATGCCCATGATTCCTCCTGCACCGATTTCTCCACAATCCGAAACTGAAAGGCTTTCGTCACACACACCCACAGACTACTGGCTGCAGGCTGCAGGCTGCAGGCTGCTGCAGCAGCAGTAGTGACGACTGACGACATGGACTGGGGGAAGGAAGAACTAACAAGAGTGGAAGCTACGCAACCATGACGCCTTGCCTAGTTGCCTTCCTTAACAAAGACGACACAACCATCTCTGTCAGCAAAAAGAGCTAGGCCGGCCCGTGACCAGAATCTGTTTGCAGCAGCTGAGCCCTGAAAAGTTCAGCATCATTTGCAACACTCCAATTTCTCTCCTCCATCTCCATGTGGCAGAGAGTCCCACTATCGAAGGCAAATCCATGGAGCAAAATTGCATCTCTAAGACAGTCAATGCCAAAAGTGGAGACTATGTACTGGGATTGGACACCCAGATCTAATTTGGTTCAGTATTGAACCCAGTTGAAATGAACTTTGACAAAATCAGTGGATTGGTGGGTTTGTTGGCACATTACTTCCACGCATCCCCAACTGGAAGGAGAATTTCATTTCATTTGTCCCTTTGGGGAGCTTTTCTAAATGGTCTAACAAGTAACAATCTTTTGCTTCACTACTTGGGTAGTGTGTCTCACAATTTTTCGTCCTCACACAGTTCTCACAACCCTTCAAACATCTTCCCATGAATAAAAATATACATAGTAAATGTCGTGAGGACTGTGTTAGAACTAATTTTGTGAGGATAGAATCCGATCTCCGCTATTTTAGGGGTGTTAGTAGATTTCAACATTTTTATAAATTAAAATGTAATGATGCAAGACCCCAAAAAAGCAAGCCACCAAACTACTGGGATCCAATGGTTGAAACTTCTCCATATCTTTATAAAATTTCGGGCTTAGGTTGGCCCCACCTATATTATACCCCTAATATTTGACATAAACCGTGGGGTTGAACATATGGCAAATCCAATCAGATATCCCATTTTGAAAAATGGTCTGAATTGGCAACAACTTTCCTTGACATAGAATAGAAAACAAATGGCTAATTGGTTTGAAGTTGAAAGTGAAAGTGATCTCATATCTTGTCTCTATCCTCTATTAGTGGTCCAAATTTGAATATATAGAAAAGCATTCCGTGTTGTCAAAGTAAAACCTACAAAGTTTGGACACGTGTTACATATAAAATATTGAAACTTTCAATTCCATTGTTACTTGTAGAAAGCACTATCAAAAGGTGGAACACTCAACACTGGGTTGGTTACTAATTTTTGCTTGGTGGGTGGTCAGAGTTAACCATGTCATCCATTCACTTGGTAAAAATATGAGGTAGTCCATGTACCACAAGCTCTAAGTGTCTGTTTGGGAGGAATTCAGATCAGCAACATTGGTAGTGTTGTGGTTGTATTGTGGTGACTGATATTCTCAATGTATGGATGGATGAACATGGCTAGCAATGTGTTGTGATCGAAAAATTATATGTTTAATAAAACTCAGAAAATCGAAAATGGACCGCAAAATCTAATTTTTAGACAAATAACTTTTCCAAAGCGGTTCAGTCAACACATGATCAGGAACCCTCCAAAACAGACTCTAAACAACCTTTATCCCTATCAGGTCGATTCATATGCTTTTATAGATGAACTACTAGTTTTTAATCATCATTAGGATTAGGGCTAAAGAGTTCTGGAATTCCTCTGCCTAACCTTTATTCATGGAAATGGTCATGGCATGAACTTCTTTAACAGAAGCTTAAATAAAGCCTTTTCCTCTCTGATAGATGATATTTGTTTAGTTGGAGTTCTTACATTGAATTATACTTAGAAGATATAAAACTTCAAAATAAATAGGTAAATACAATTAAAGATGGTATGAACTGTGAACACTCTTAATTGTCTGTTCTGTCAAGTAATCTCTCTCTCTCTCTTTCTACACTTTTTTCCCTTCATGAATCATTTTCCATGTGCATTCACGTGCCCACCGCAGGTGTGCGTGTACAAGGTGTGGATCTAGTAGTTGGTTGTCCAGAGAAGAAGGTTGAATGACTAAAAAATCTTTAATGTGGAAAATTGGTTCGGCAGAGTGGCCCCACGTCCCGCTTAATTTAAGTCCTCGAACCCTTTTCAAGGCAAGAATCTTCATGTGGTCAGAAAGAATAAATCTCACTTTTCTGGGGCCCCACAGGTTACTCTGCCAAGAGGCCGATCCAGAGCTTGAGTTGTCAATGGGTCGGGTCTGGATCAGGGTAGGACCCTTACGCCTAGACCTGACCCAACAAATAAATTTGCAGAGCCAGTTCCAATGCAGACCTATTCTGTCATGACCCATTTGACAGCCCTATCCAAGGGTCCCCTACCTAGTGGAGGGACAATTTGGATTAGCTCATCATTCCTCCGCAAGGAAGAAAAAGGGTAGGTAGCTTTCCCATAGTTCCTAGTTTCTACCATGGGATCCCATGGTGAATCTGAACTGTCAAGCCAAATGTATAACCCATATCAACATTTTGTAGTTTTAGCCAATTGTTCATATTTCTAGCTAAGGTTTAAAGTATAATATCACAGTTTGTATTGCCCCAGCATCAGAACCGTTTTGTCTATCGGTTTTTGGGTTGATGGTTCGATTATCTGATTTGAACCGATAATCTGTTTTAACAAAAAATTAAAAATAAAAAGCAATCAAAACCATTAAACGGATCGGACAGTTCAACCACCCAAGTCAATAAATCATTTACCAAATCAACGTTTTTTGGCCAGAGACCAAATTTGAAGTAAAACAGAACCATGGACGGTACCCTTCTGATCCAGGATTTCTTATATGAACAATGTGACAGAGAGTTCCCAAGTGGAAGTTTCCTAGACTATGCAAAGAAGCACACTGAATGATCCAACCAGAAGATGCAATATAATATGTTTTAAGCCAATCTGGAGAATAGAAAAGAGGAAAGAAAGAAAGAAACAAGTCTGCATTAATATTTCTGTCATAGGTTCCCCAGAACTACAACCATGTCTCTACCTTGTAAAGACTCATCACATGCTCTAGTCCCAATCCAAAACTTTTATTTTATCGTTGAGAAAACAACTTCCAGTTCAATGTGTTAATGACTTATGAGGAGGCCTTCATGAACTTCCTGAGTACATGCGGTGACCTTTATCTAAAAGGAAAAGGATCAAGTGATAGCAGCTCTGCATTCACGAGTAACAGCAATCCAATGAGACCAGACGCATCAAAAGAGCTACTTTGGAGGCTTTTTCCATCTTTTCATTAAAGGCATTGAAGAGATGAGAACTTGAAAAGGACTATTCAATAGACTAAAGCTGGGATCCAGGGACTGTCCACCCTTCTCATGTTTTGACTTTTGAAGATCATAACTCTCTGGTTATTCAGTGTAGAGAAGCTTCTTTTCAAGTTAAAACAGAGAGGAATTTGCAAAAGATGCTCCACTTCGGTAAAAGCTTATCTGATTAAACTGATCCCTCTGAGTAGCCATTGTTATTTTACTTGTGGCCCAAATCTAGTCAGTGTTTGGTTTGGTCCCCATTCTAGAAAAATGAAAGAGGTGGACACGTTCTCTTCAAGCCCTCTACAGGATCAGATGGATCCGACAAACTCTCTAACAAAAACTTATATATTTTGGTCAACTCAGATGCATCTTTCAATCCAGACTCAAACGAAGTTGATAGGAAAATGGGGACCCAAGTGAAAAGAACTACTGAATAACAAGAACTTGAGTCAACGGAATTATTTGGGGACCCCGTTTCTTCATTAGGCCATTATTTTGAGCCGATCCCAGAAACCAAACCATCTTAAGATGTCAGTCAAATCAGACCCGTAGTTTGGGGGACGCCATTGATCTGCGAGCGGGGGAGGGTCTCACTTCTCAGCCACAATTTACTTACAACCGAGGAGCCATGAAAATGATGTAAGCCACAGGGCTGTTAATGGGACAAGAAAGTTGGCTCAGTTTGGAAGGAGTAAAAATACAAATATCTAGAGTGCAAAATCTTGCATTTTCCATTATTTTGTATGTTTTTGTACTGTATGTATCTGTACTCGTATTCCTTCCAAACTGAGCCACAAAAACAGAAAGGGTTCAACCTGCAAAGAACAAATGAACAATTATATAAAAGACGCATACCCATGGAAGGAGAAAAAGGAAACATGATCCTCTGAAAACAATTAAACAAGCAAATTATAAATTAGGAAATATTGCAGAGCACATATATGTCAAGGAATAGCTTGGAATGTTAGGGTGCAAACGGCTTGTGGGAATACCAATTCGATCCTATTAATGATTTATAATCCATCCATTTATAATTCAATCAAATTTGGATCCACCGTCATCCAATCCCAATAAAATCAAATTAGATTTTTTTAACACAAAAAATATTCGATTTAAAATATAACATTAAAGTCATTTAGTAAATCACTGATTGTAGATTTAATCAAATTTCTTGTGAAAGGAAAGAGGAGGAAGATAAAAATTTCAGTAGTAGAGAAGAAAAGAGAAGGAGAAAAGAGTAGGAAGTCAATAAGGATTCTTTAATTTACCCTAGCCGTCAACCCCTCATTATATTTATACTTAACTAAAAGGATAAGATATTACAAGCATGCCCTTAGTAGGGCGATTACTAATGTAACTGAACAGTCATAACTTAAAAGTATAAACTAATGGGCCTAAAGCCCAACAACTTCCGAACTAAATAACTTAAAATAAGAATATAAAACAACTAGGCCCAACTCAACACTCCCCCTCAAGTTGGGAGTAAATGTCACACATTCCCAATTTGCATAGATCATGCTCCAGCTTGTTCTTTGCAACACCTTTTGTGAGAACATCAGCGAGCTGCAGATCAGAAGCAATGTATGGAAGACAAACATCTCAAGAAGTTATCCTTTCTCTGATAAAACATCTATCCACTTCAATGTGCTTAGTCCGGTCATACTAGATGCTCCAACTTGTTCTTTGCAACACCTTTTGTGAGAACATCAGCAAGCTGCAGATCAGAAGCAATGTATGGAAGACAAACATCTCAAGAAGTTATCCTTTCTCTGATAAAACATCTATCCACTTCAATGTGCTTAGTCCGGCCATACTGGACTAGGTTATGGGCAATGTTAATTGCTGCCTGCTTATCACAGTATAACATCATAGGTTCTTCTGCCTCTACACCAATTTCTTCTAATAGGGAACGGATCCAAAGACGTTCTAAAACTCCATGTGCCATGGCCCTGTATTCAGTTTCAGCACTTGATCTTGCCACCACTGTTTGTTTCTTATTCTTCCACGAGACAAGGTTACCCCCAACAAGAGTGCACACTCCTAAAGTTGATCTCCTGTCATCAAGTTATCCTGCCCAATCTGCATCTATATAAGCCTCTAATTTCAACTGTCCATGATCAGTAAACAATATGCCTCTGTCCGGGTGTCTCTTCAGATAAGCAAAAATCCTGTCAACTGTCTCTCAATGCTGGACTCGTGGAGCATGCATGTATTGACTTACCACACTTACTGCATAGGAAATGTTTGGTCTTATCATACACAAGTATAGCAGCCGACCCACAAGTCTCTGATATCTCCCAATGTCCTTTACTGATTCACCTTCTGATGCATTGATTCTATGGTTCTGATCAATAGGGGTATTGATTGCCTTCGTTCCAAACTTCCCTGTCTCTTGAAGAATATCCAAGACATACTTCCATTGAGAGATAAAAATTCCATGTTTTGATCTTGCAACTTCAATGCCTAAGAAACATCTAAGTTCTCCAAGATCCTTAATTTCAAATTCTTTATGTAGATTCCTTTTCAGACAATCAATCTCACTTAGGTCATTCTGCGTGACAATAATATCATCCACGTAAACAATTAGGACTGACACCAAATATCCCATTCGCTTCACAAACAAGGTATGATCGGATTGAGTCTGAGTGTAGCAAAAAACAATCAAAGCTTTTCTAAATCTGTCAAACCATGATCTGGGAGATTGTTTCAAGCCATAAAGTGACTTCTTAAGCCCGCATACCTTTCCCTTTTCAGTATCACTGTAAAAGCTAGCAGGAAGATTCATACACATTTCCTCTTGTAGATCCCCATTTAGGAAAGCATTCTTCACATCAAGTTGAAACAATGACAAAGAGTATGAGGCAACAAGAAAAAGAAGTATTCGAACAGAGGTCATCTTTGCAACTAGTGCAAAGGTCTCTAAATAATCAATACCATAACTATGTAAGCACCATTTTGCAACAAGTCTTGCCTTGTACCTTTCTATACTTTCATTTGCCTTATATTTTACTGTGTAAACCCATTTGCATCCAACTGTCTCCTTCCCTTCTGGTAGATCCACAATGTCCCATTTTTTATTCTTAATCAAAACTGTCATCTCTTCCTGCATAGTTGTCTTCCACTCAGGTTTGGAGAGAGCCTCACTAACACTCTTGGATATAGACACTAAGTCAAGAGGGGAAAGAAAAACACGGTAAGAAAGAGAAAGTTCACTGTAGGATAAGTACTGTGAAATATAATGAGCAGTACACTTTCTCCTTCCTTTTCTGAGAGCAATAGGAAGATCAAGGTTATATGTAATAGGGTTAGTAGAATCAATGGGAACTAAAACAGTAGTGGAACCAAAAGGAAGTGATATGAGTTCATCTGCAGTGGAATCAACCTCCTTGGGAAGTCTCTGTCGTAAGTAATGCTAAGAAGCAGGACGCAAAGGAGGTGGTAAGGTAGGTGACACAGGATGGTCAAGCACAAGAGTGGACATAGGGACTGGAAATGAGAGAGGAATAGGCTGCTGACTCACTTCCCCAAAACACTCCCCCTGAGAAGGATTCTTTGAGACGAAGTATGTGGATTCAAAAAAGGTGACACCCATGGTCGCCTGACTGAACCGTACCACCTCGCACACCACTTCGGCACCAAGTCGCCTGACTGAACCGTACATGACGCCCAAAAATCCCGTACACGGAGGCAGGGCACCTGACTGATTAGGGGTCCGACACATGACAGCCGCCCCCCAATGGGCACCTGCCACCGCCATCTCAGACGTGGCAGGGATGGCCCTGACAAGGAATAGTGGAGGTTATGACACCCGAACTGGCAACTGGCAACTGGCAGTGGAGGTTATGACACCCGAACTGGCAACTGGCAATTGGCAGTGGAGGTTATGACACCCGAAATGATCCCCTGATCTGGCAGAAGAAGTGACCCGATCTGGCAGAGGTAATGACACCCGAACTGACAGGGGTTCAGATGTAAGTATACAAGGTGACTATAAAGGTCCCCATCTCATGGGGAAGAAGGTATGTGATTCTTGCGCTTCCTGGTCTTTGAATTTCTCACTTCCCTTGCCTTCTGAAGAGCACTAACTTGAGCTTCGGAGTGTTCCAACCGGGTTCCTCCCCGGAGATCTCCGTTTTCTTCCTTGTTTTAGGCACCTTCAATCTCGTCAGAAGCGAGGTAACCGGCAGCTAGGACCGACCGGATTGTGCACCATCATTTGGCGTCGTCTGTGGAAAGACTTCAAAAAGCCACCCCTAACCTTTAACTCTCTCTCTCTCTCTCTCTCAAAGAAACCTTAGCTTCCATGGCTTCTCCCAGCAGCAGCAGGCACAACGCCGACTTGAATGCTGTAGGGGAACACCCCCAACCCGCCACTGTGTGCATAGGACAGTTCACCGTCCCCCTATCGACGGACGGAATCCCTAGCCTCAACGCACCAAGCATGGTGGCACCTATGAATGTTCCCCTTCCTCTCCCTGTCGAGACAACCTTTGCCGAACCAACTGCTGTCCCCTGGCGACTAGACAAAACCAGTTCGACGACTTGATGCAGTGCATGCGGGCAATGCAAGCCCAAATGCAGCAGTTCCAGCAACATCAGCTCCATCAGTAGCAAGTTCTACACCACATCTCTCAGTATCACTAACAACAGCAGTTCCCCCAACTGCCCCTGAACCAACCACAGCTTCCACCTCGGCACCCCGCTTCGAAGCCGGTTAAGCCCTTCCCTCAGGGCGGACGCCTTCACCGAGGAGAAGCCTCCCAACTTCAGAACCCCTCCAAGAGCCAGGCCTCATCCCCGGACAGGAGGGAAAGACTAATCACCCCCGCCTTGCAGCTCGCCGGAGGATCGGGAACCTCCTTGCCAGCCAAGTCAGCACCTCGGCACTCCAATTTTGAGCTTCCGCTCACAGAGAACCGATTCGGCGTCCTAGCGGCGGACTACCAACAGTCTGGGCCCATCGAGCTCGGCAACACCGAGGCCAGCAGCACCAATACCAGACCCTCTAAGCAGCAACGAAGACGTCGGCGAAGTCGCCGAACTACCACCCGCATCCTGCCCGAGCTCCGAGGTAAGGAAGAGACAAGCTCGGACGAGGTAAAAGCTGTCCCTATTCTCTCAGTCCTTTCCCCTCCCCCTAATCAGAACTCCTTGCAGTCCCCATGCCCAGAGATTTCAAACTCCCCTCTCTAGACAAATATGATGGGTCCTTCGACCCCAACGACCACGTCAATGCCTTCCAGTCCCAAATGCACCTGGCAAGGGCCAGTGAATCTTGCATGTGCGTGGCCTTCACTACCACCTTCAGAGGGGTGGCCTGCACCTGGTACAGGAACCTGGCCCCTGGGTCAATAAGAAGTTGGACCCAATTCGTGCAGGTCTTCACCGCGCACTTTGTTACCAATAAACGGTGCCCCCGAATCGAGGAGAGCATATTCGGAGTAGTCCAGAGAGGAGAGTCCGTCCGGGGCTACATCAAGCGGTTCAATGACGCATGCTTGCAGATACCGCGCCTGGACCCCGTGGTGCAGCTCGCGGCATCCAAGAGAGGAGTGACACACAAGGATTTCAAGTGGCACATGGTAGTTAACCAGCCCGTGACCATAGCTGAATTCCTCAAGCTCGCGGACAAATTCATGAGAATAGAGGAGGAGATCAACCAAAGGACTGAAAGCGGGATCGAGAAAAGGAAGAGGGAAGGTGAGCCCTCCAACCCAGATGATAGAAGAAGGAAAGACCCAGCTCGGGAGACGAAGCCAAGCCAGCCGTTTCGAGCTCCCTTAGCAGCTCGGACGGACTACACACCCTTAAATGCGAAGCGGGCCAAGATCTTAATAACGATTAAAGACGTCCCGTATGTGAAGTGGCCACCTCGTCTGAAGGGAAACCCGAACGAGAGGAATAAAAACTTGTACTGTAGTTTCCATAGGGATCACGGTCATAGCATCGAACATCGTAATAATTTCCGCGACGAGATAGAAGAACTTATCCGTCACAGATATCTACAAAATTTTGTACAACACAATAATAATAATAATAGTAATAAGTCAGGTCAGCAGGGAGAGCACAACAAAGATGCTCCCGAGTCCAGCAGCCGGCCAGCAGAACCACAGAAGCAGCCCCCGGAGGAAAGACTAGTTCGGGGAACAATCCACGTGATCATTGGAGGATCGATCGTGGCAGGGTGCACCTCGGCAACAGCTCACGCGTCAACCCGGGAGGCCGCCAGAGAAGAACGAAATCCCCCGAAGCGGCCTAGGACGACACACTTGTCATAAAGATAAAGATCAACGACTTCGAAGCCTGACGGGTACTCATTGACTCCGGCAGTTCGGCAGACATCCTATTTAAAGCGGCCTTCGACAAGCTCCAGTTCCGAGAGAGTGACTTGAAGCCCGCGAGCACCCCACTGGTCGGCTTCAGCGGAGAAGAGGTCAGACCCCTGGGAAAGGTCACAGTACCTGTGGAAGTCGGCACGTGGCCTAGAACGGTAAGACTCAGTCACGATTTCTTGTTGGTCGCGACCCCCTCCCCCTACAATGCCATAGTAGGTCGGCCGATCACCCACGCTTTAAGAGCTGTGGTGTCCACTTACTATTTGGCCATGAAGTTCCCAATGGACTTCGGCATCGGGGTAGTGCGGGGCGACCAGCTCGAGTCCCGCAAGTGCTACGTTGCCGCCCTCAAGGGAAAGGCCAAGGTAACCAACGACCTCGAACTGGAGCGACCTACGAAACAGAACGAGGAGCGTGCTGCACCAACAGAGGAAACTGTTCCCGTCTCTGTCTCGGCAGAAGACCCCGCCAGATTACTTCAAGTCGGAGCATCCCTGGAAGAACCCCTGCGGTCCGAACTGGTATGCTTCTTACTCAGTAACTTAGATGTTTTCGCTTGGTCCGCAGCAGAAATGCCCAACATAGACCCTATGCTCATAACACACAAGCTCAATACTGACCTTGTAGTCAAACCCATTAGACAGAAGAAACGCAACTTAGCCCCAGAACGCTGGAGGGCGGTCGATGAGGAGGTCGAGAAGCTCATCGTAGCAGACTTCATAAGGGATGTTCATTACCCGAGCTGGGTAGCCAACCCAGTTCTGGTAAAAAAAGCAAACGGAAAGTGGCGCATGTGCGTCGACTACACCAACCTGAACCAAGCTTGCCCGAAAGATTGCTTCCCCCTCCCCAGGATCGACCGCCTAGTGGATGTGACCTTGGGACACGAGTTACTAAGCTTCCTGGATGCCTACTCGGGCTACAACCAAATCAGGATGGACCCGTCCGACGAGGAAAAAACCACCTTCATAACCGAGTTCGGCCTGTACTACTACAAGGTTATGCCCTTCGGACTGAAAAATGTTGGGGCAACCTTCCAAAGACTCGTGAATAAGCTGTTTCAGCCCTTAATTGGCACATAAAATGTTATGTAGACGACATGGTCGTCAAGACACAATTTTTGCATGAATTAATACAAGACTTGCATTCCGTCTTTCAAATTCTGCGTCAATTTAGCATGAAACTAAACCCAAACAAGTGTGTCTTCGGTGTCACCTCGGGCAAGTTCTTAGGGTACATCGTCAACCGGCGCGGTATTGAGGCCAACCCGGACAAAATAAGTCCATCCTAAATATGAGACCACCCCGAAAAGTAAAAGAGGTTCAGAGGCTAAACGACAGGATAGCCACTCTGAGTCGTTTCATGTCTAAATCGGCATACCGTTGCCTACCTTTCTTCAAGGCAATAAAAGGCAAAGGGTTCGAGTGGAACCCGAACTGCCAGCTTGCATTTGACGAGCTCAAGAAATACCTCGCCAGCATCCCGGTGTTGGCCAGGCCGAAGAGGGCGATGTTTTAGAACTTTACCTCTCGGCAAGCGATGAAGTGATCAGTTCAGTACTGATAAAGAAAGCAGATCGGGTCCAACGACCCATCTACTATGTTAGTAAGATATTGCAGGGAGCAGAAACTAGGTATCCAGAGATGGAAAAACTAGCCTATGTGCTGGTCATTGCGGCCCGCAAACTCCGCTCGTATTTCCAAGCTCATACCGTCAGGATCCTCACCGACAAACCCTTGAGGCAAGTATTACTCAGGCCCGAGGTCTCTAGACGATTGACGAAGTGGGCCATCGAACTCAGTGAGTACGATCTCCAGTACAAGCCCCGAACCACTATAAAAGCTCAAGCCTTGGCGGATTTTGTTGCAGAATGCACGTTCAGCTCCGAGGTCCTCAGCCCGGTTGGGCACGAGGCTGCCAGTTCAGGTGAGCTCGGTGCTCCCGAGTCGGTTGAGTCTGAGCCCCGTGAGATCGCACCCAGTTCGGTATCTCTCCTGGTTAGGCCGAGCACGAACTGGATTGAAAAGCCCTGGATCCTTCACATAGATGGCTCCTCAAATCAGCAGGGCAGCGAAGCCGGTGTAGTTCTTTGCGGACCGAGTGGCACGGAACTGGAGTAGGCGCTACGCTTCGAGTTCGTGGCATCCAATAATGAGGCGGAATACGAGGCGTTGATAGCAGGGCTAGCTCTGGCACAGGAGGTAAAGGCAAAACACATAGTTATCTGCAGCGATTCCCAGCTCGTGTTCAACCAAGTTACAGGGGAATACGAAGCCCGCAAGCCAGCTATGATCGCCTACTTGGAAAAGGTAAAAGAGACACTACTTAGCTTACAGTCACACTTCATCAAGCAAATCCCGAGGTCAGAGAACACCGAGGCCGAGGCCCTATCCCGACAGAACCGAGCTGGATTGACCCACTCACAAGCTTCCTGCTACATGGAACCCTCCCCACAGAACGCAACGCCGCCAGGAGGGTAGAGCGTCAGGCAGCCAAGTATGTCATGATAGACGGACGGCTGTACCGAAGATCCTACATGCTCCCCTACCTGCGCTGCTTGCGACCTCCCGAAGCCGAGCTCGTACTCCGCGACATTCATGAAGGCCTATGTGGCGGACACTTGGGGGGCAGGGCCGTCGCTCAAAAGGCACTACGACAGGGGGACTATTGGCCAACAATGAAAACAGACGTTGTTGGGATAATCAGGAAGTGCGAGAAGTGCCAAAAGCATGCCAATATTCACCATCAGCCCGCCGCCGACCTCAAGTACCTCACCAGCCCATGGCCCTTCGCACAATGGGGTATCGACCTACTCGGGCCATTCCCGCCAACAACAGGAGGAAGAAAGTTCCTAGTAGTGGCAGTAGACTACTTCACCAAGTGGGTTGAAGTTGAAACTCTCGTAACCATCACAGCTCGAAATGTCCAGAACTTCTTCTAGAAGAACATAGTGTGCCACTTCGGGCTACCTCGAGTGCTGATATCCGATAACGGCAAACAGTTCGAAAACATCAAATTCCAAGAGTGGTGCCAAGGTATGGGGATCCGATAAAACTTCACATCGGTCGCGCACCCACAAGAAAACGGTCAGGATGAAGTCACGAACAAAGTTATCCTCCGCGAACTAAAAGCCATGCTAGATCAAGCTAAAGGGTTATGGGCAGACGAGCTGCCCAACGTCCTATGGGCATACCGAACTACAGAGAAGACCGCCACTGGAGAAACTCCCTTCAACCTCACCTACGGCATGGAGGCAGTCATCCCAGCCGAAATCGAAGTCCCCTCACTTTGGTTGGAAGCATACATCGACAATGCTAATAACGACGAGCTACGTACCAACCTCGACCTGCTTGACGAGGTGAGGAACCTCGCATACATCAGAACCGCAGCATACCAGCAAAGGGTAGCTAGGTCCTACAACACCAGATTTAAGAAACGAAACTTTCACGTCGGTGACCTGGTTCTCCGCAAAGTCATGGTACCTGAACCCGGCGTTGGAAAACTCGGACCGAACTGGGAAGGACCCTACCGAGTGAAGAGAGTACTCGAGGGAGCATACGAGCTCGAGACCCTGGAAGGTAAACAGATACCCCAGGCATGGAACATCGTCAACTTAAGACAATTTTACCTATAAACTATCAAACTAAGGGCCAGAATCCCGAGCTAGCAAAGACCTCGGCACCCTAAGGCCTGGAATGCCTAGCTAACAAGGACCTCGGCACCGAAAGGGGCAGAATACCGAGCTAAAGATGACCTCGACACCTCATCAACGAAAGCAATCTGCACAAGTATGGAGCCCGAGGTGCATAGCCCAAGGCCCAATTCAGCCTATGTTAACTAACCCGGGCGGAGAATAGATCGGGCACATAGCCTTACTATATTAACTCGCCTCGGGGCTTAAGTCTAGCAGCTCGGGTATATAGTCACTTCGGCAAAAAGGAGAATATTTGCACAACACTTTTGAAGAGAAAAAGTACTTCATTGCTAAATGTTTGCTTTACAACGTTTAAAAAGAAAAAGAAAAAACAAACAAAAAACACAAACAAGCTCACAAGGCCAGAGGTCAATCTTCCCTGAAGGACCCGCTTCGTCTTCGGAATCTACATCGTCATCGGCTGCGGCAGCCATCTCCTGAGTGATGAGCAAAGTGGTTATGGCACTAACATCGAGCTCGGGGTATGTGTTCCTTATCATCCATCGGCTCAACTTGAAACCCCTTCTGTATGAAACCACCATCATGTCGTCAAAGCGCGGCGAAGCAATGTAATCCGCAATGACTTTCACCTTCGCCTCCTCGACGGCCTGAGAAAAGATCTGAGTCTTCTCCCTAATATCTTCCTGAAGGTACTCGACCTGATGCTCCAGGTCCAACTTCAGGTCGGCCATATATCTCACCACCATTCCTAAGGCCTCTTTGTCCCTCTGAGACCTCGATAGCGCGGTCCGCGTAGCACGGGAAGCCGCTTCGGCAGCTTCTGTTCACTTCAAGCCCCTCTCCGCCTGAATGGCCAAGGCATGAATAGAGGAGTTCACCTGCCAGAACGAGGACAAATCAGCTCGGTAAAAAAAAAAAACACTACCCCGACTTACCACCATGGCGTGAGTTGCGACACGAGCGCCTTTGAGATTTGTAGGAAGATCGGCCCACTATGCGACCTCCTCAGGGCAAATGGCCTTCTTTCTTTTTCGGAGAGCGTAGCTCGGCGTCAGCACGCTCCCAACCTCCTCGTGACTTCCCGAGCCCAAAGGCACAGCCCAGGTATAGGCAGTGTCGGCATAGGGAGCCCCGGCATAGGGAGCCTCTGCCGCTTCCCGAATTGAAGGGGGCACCTCGGGCTCCCCAGGAGGCTCCATTCTCGGTGCCTCGGGCTCCGCAACCCGGGAGGGATCAGCGCAGACCCGCTTAGCAACTCGCTTCCTTCTCTTCATGCCAGCGAACAAGTTCGCACCTCGAGTCTTCTCTACCTCCATAACACCTGCAAAAAGGAGCTCGACGTCAGAAGACGGGAATAAAAGCAAAAGCAAGTATCTTCGTCTGAGCAAGAAACCTACCCGAACTCAGACCGGCCTGAATAAGCTTGTCCTCCGTCAGGTAGACTTCGCATTTGAGCCCTTGCCGGGCCCAGTCCTGGAGGCCCTTCACCGTGTCTTTGTCTAATGCTGCACCGGGGTCAGGAGCGGCCAAACCCCACTCAGTAGGAAACGACCACCCCGTAGCACTTCGAACCACGAAGTAGTCCCACTTCCATGCCGGGACCTTGTTTGGAAGGTTGTGTAAGAGCTTAAAGCTCGGGCGAGGTGACAAGTAGTACGCTCTCCTACGCCCGGGCAGGGGACCCGCCTGTTTTTTGAGCATGAGGATAGCTGAAAAGACTTCCAAGTCTAAAGGAAGGCAATGTTCGCAGCACAGAGAGATAGTCCCAACAAGGTTACGAACAGAGTTCGGGTGAAACTGACTTATAGTAACGCCGAAGTGGTTCATGACTTCGACGATAAGAGGATGAAAGGGAAGGCGCAGCCCGTCAACAAGCTGCTTCCAGAATATCACGATCTCATCCAGACCGTGCTCCCAAGGAAAGTCGCCCGAAGGTACGAAGTAAGTATACTCCCCGGGCAGGTTGTACTGGACAATAAGGAACCAAAACCTTTCGAGCGTCATAGTGGAAGGTCCGAACTTATCTGGAAACCGACCTCGGCGGGAGGTGGATGCCAAACTACTCGAGGTGACTCGGTATACGGGCTCGAACTCGAGCTCTTCCTCGAGCTCTACATCGAGCCCCGCCTCAGACTCACTAAGGCTGTCAGGGGCAGCAGCTCAGTTCGTAGAACCAGCATCGGAACCCCCCAGGAGACTACATAAACTACCCGAGCTAGACATCGAAACAAAGAGGGCTGAGGACTCACCAGGAAAAGCTACCGGACTGCGAACGAGTGACACGAGCTCAAGGAACAAACGCTGAAGGATAACAGAGGAAAATGACTAAGGGTCCCCCCACTATTTAAAGCCACTGGACCCGCGCATCAACGACCAAGATCGAAACCATCCAATGGCTCCCTGCAAAGTCAGCTACGCACTCCCCAAAGAAAAGACACTCTGGCGCGCACGTTCGAAAAATTTGAAATTGTTTGGTGCGCACGTTCAAAAGTTTGAAAATTTGAAATCATTTGCGCGCGTGAGCTACACACAGACCAGGACTGACCCCTGGTCAAACCAAGCCAACCCCGGTTGGGCTAGGAACACAAGCGGGTCAGACCAGAGAAGTCCCAGACTGAGGCCAGAGTGTCCCAAGGCAAATCCACCTGTCATCCTGTGAACTCCCCATGCCGGGTCAAGACCCCGAGCATGGGGAGTGGGGGGCAATTGATGGAGGAAGATTTGACCCGACCCCTTAGCCATACGACACGTGGAAGCAATCGAGAGTGACCTGGCAAAAACGCCAGCTCGGCACGACAGCGGGCCCCACAACTCGAGCTCCGAGCAAAAAGTCAGCTCCCCCAAAGGGGAACCTACAACCCGAGCTCGAGCTGAAGAGCCCCGAGCTCCCCAAGGAGGAACCCGAGCTCTCCCTTCAAGGTCTTGAACCTTACAAAAAGCACAAAAGGCAAAGACCCGAACTGCCCACCCAAGGGCAGTTCAGGCCATACTTCTGTCCGTACTCAAGACCACCTCGCACACCACTTCGGCACCAAGTCGCCTAACTGAACCGTACCTGACGCCCAGAAAGCCCGTACACGGAGGCGGCGCACCTGACTGATTAGGGGTCCGACACATGACAGCCGCCCCCAACGGCCACCTGCCACCGCCATCTCAAACGTGGCAGGGACGGCCCTGACAAGGAACAATGGAGGTTATGACACCCGAACAGGCAACTGGCAGTGGAGGTTATGACACCCGATTTGGCAACTGGCAACTGGCAGTAGAGGTTATGACACCCGAAATGACCCCCGATCTAGTAGAAGAAGTGACCCGATCTGGCAGAGGTAATGACACCCGAACTGACAAGGGTTCAGAAGTAAGTATACAAGGTGACTATAAAGGCCCCCATCTCATGGGGAAGAAGGTATGCGATTCTTGCGCTTCCTGATCTTAGAATTTCTCACTTTCCTTGCCTTCTAAAGAGCACTAACTTGAGCTTCGGAGTGTTCCAACCGGGTTCCTCCCCGGAGGTCTCCATTTTCTTCCTTGTTTCAGGCACCTCCGATCTTGTCAGAAATGAGGTAACCGGCAGCTATGACCGACCGGATTGCGCACCATCATTAACCGATAAGCCCTAGTAACATTCTCCCTCTGTGAATTGGTTTCTACAACCTCATCCAATATTTCCTTACCTGTATTTGCCCATAAAAAAATTTTACTTATATGGGGCAACATGGAATTACACAACCAAGTCATCACCATATAATCCTCTAGTACCCATCGGGAGCTGCTAGTTTCGGGTTTCACTTCTTCACCAATGATATACCCTAATTTCCCACGGGCACCAATGGCCATCTTTGAAAATTGTGACCATTCTAATTAATTTGCACCATTCAACCTAACTATAGTAATGGTCCCAGTCCCGAAAAGGTCTCCAACACCTCCTTCCACTCGTCCCATTTCACTCCCAGGCTTATTTTCAACTCTGTGACCCTCCATGCTTCTCAAAAAATGTAAAAAAAAAATAACTGAAATATGCAACAAGATCAAACGAAACACTTCTGGAACCAACAACACCTTTCGGGTGCTCTAGACTATCTTCCCATAAAAGATTCATTTTCTATGGGACGAAAGAAGAGAGAGAAGAGACAACCGCTCTCTCTAGAAGCCTCCAAATCATGCAAGACTTGAACCACCCCTTACAGAAAACTCCAAGGAACCCTAAAAAATTAAGGCGCCACTTCCTAGGTCAAAATTGAAGAGTCCAACAGAAACAGAACTCTTCCTCTTTCTCTAATTTTTCCTGATTTTGATGAGAAACCCTAGACCAGCTACAGGGCACACAGATCCACCAAAAAATCCAAAAACTAGGTTTACCTAAGAACTTCGATCAGCCTCTTAAATCACCATGCAGGCAACCGATCTAGCACTGCATGAGGAAACAACTCAAGGAACCTTCGGCCTGCTCTAATACCAAGTAGAAATCACTGGTTGTAGATTTAGTCGAATTTCTTGTGAACGGAAAGAAGAGGAAGATAAAGATTTCAATAGTAGAGAAGAAAAGATAAGGAGAAAAGAATAGGAGGTCAACCAGGATTCTTTAATTTACCCTAACCGCCAACCCCTCGTTATATTTATACTTAACTTAAATGATGAAATATTACAAGGATGCCCTTAGTAGGGCGGCTACTATTGTAACTGAACAGTCACAACTTAAAAACATAAACTAATGGGCCTAAAGCCCAACAACTTCCTAACTAAATAAATTAAAATAAAAATAAAAAACAACTAGGCGCAACTCAACACATTTTTAGTCTTTTATCACAAAAAATGTCCTTTTGTCTAATTTATTTCAACAATTTAATATGGATTGCCATCCAAGACTTACCACTGAAGATCAGAGGTTTTCCTTTAATACCAAAAAGGGTCCTGTACACATTTGTATTTGCACTCTTTTTTCCCAAACTGAGCTTAATCAAAATTTGGATGTTTGATTCCCTCATATCTGACTCAACCCATTGCAGCACTACTGGAATGCACAGGCCTAAACCCTTGGCATCTCTGGAAATTGCTAGAAGAGCGAGCTATCCAAATTTTGACCATCCAAAAGCGACGTTCAAAATATCGATACTGCTTTTTGTTGTGTTCTGTTTTCCTCATCTGGGGGGCCAGTTTAGGACGACTCCACTCCCTGAACTGGTCAGACCCCGAATACACCCACTGTAGAGGAGTATTGGAAGGGTCCCAGTATGGACGATATAGGCCGATACGTGTCGATACTTTCAACCTTGTCCCAAAGTGAGACAAATACATAGAAAACATTAAGACAACACTCAATGACATGCACCAGGCATATAAATTTTGGATTTTGCCTAGAGATGCTGTTTGGAATAAATTTTAATCACATTTAATTTTCCCAAATGTAGGTCCAATACACAAGTGGAGATGCAAAATCAATACAAAGTCTACTAACCCTTGCAGATTTGAGTTTTAAATTACAATCAAAGGAAAACCAGATATTGTTAGCATCACTAGATCTGGTTTGCGTGGTTGGGGAAGCCATTCTAATTTCCGATAAACATAATACTATCCCATTTCTAATCATAATTTGTAACAAGATAAATTTACAACTTTAGATGTACAAAATCTAAATATGACTGTTAAGATCTGCTGGCTGATTTTTTTGGCAGTTGTAGGACTAACGAGAAGCCTTTCCACTCGCATGAAGAGACAATTCAGAGCATGCTTACTCTTTATTTCGTGATGAACGATCCTTCCTCTGTCCACCAAGAATACGGGATATCTGGAGACCTCTGCTGAACGCTTGGTTGAACAGCATTCGTGTTTGAAATTCTGAAACAAATGGGAACCAAGCCAGAAATGCAACAGGAATGAAAAGAAGCAAACCCATAACAATTTCATAAGCACGAGCAAGTGTTCGAACTGATCCCCAGAAACCAGCATTTTGGACAAGTGGTTTAAGAGCTTGGGCAATCTGTAAAACAATGAAGGAAAATATGTTTAACCAAAAAAGGCAAAGGACGATGAAGGACCACAAGCTTTGGTTACAAGGCAATTCCAACACACAAGCACAAAAAATAAACAGGATGCCGAAATGATTTACGTACCAGAAGCAATCCCCAACCACTTGGCATGAATGCAAGAAAGCAGACTATAATGTCCTTCACGGTCATGTGGGGAAGTGCTATCAATGTGATCAGAACAGAAACAAATGTCAAGAAAATGAGTCCCTTGATTAGCCGAAATACGAGCTGAAAATTTGCACTGAATTTACGCCTTCCAACTGAAACAGTCTGCAAAAAAGACATATCCTTCAAGACCTTGATAAGCATCCATTACATATTAGTGGATAACCATAAAATACAAGAAAAAGTTTCCGGTGCAAAACCAAGGTCATCCAACTAACAGCAACCAAGGTGCAAAGTAATGGAAATGCATAGATGCATATAGATGCATTGAGATGACTCAAGTTTCAAAAGCTTCACCAATAACACTGGACTAGGTCTAAGATCACTATAAAAGAGGTACGTAAATATTAAAAAAAATTAAAAAACACGTACTTTAACAGTTTATGTGGACTACGACCGGCAATTAGAATAACTAAGATGTATATGTGTATCTGAGTTCTGAGAAAAGCAATGTACTTATTGTTTTTGTAGAGTTGTAGAGCAATAATATATTATTTATGTTGCTGTTAGCATATTATTAGTGTCATTAAGTAGGTTATTTCAGTTAGTTTTCAGCTGCTGTTTATTTACGTTAACAGTAGGGGCAATATGTTTTTGACCCACACTCTTTTCTGAATTCTCGTCTCTCTCTCTCTCTCCTATTCCCTGAATTTTTTTCTTACTGAGTTCACATCTAGAGTAGGACTGATTACAGTCTCGACAAATTGGTATCAGAGCCAACCTAGGGTTTCTCATGTGAGTCTAATCAGGCTGATTGCATGAGAACTTCCTAGGGTACGAAATTTTAGGAAGATTGGTCCATCAGCTGATTCTTGGATATTACTGGTAGAGTGCAGCAGTTTTCAAGGAATTGTAGGGCCTTGGAAGGTGTCCGGTGATCAGGAAGAATCTGGGGGAAGGAACGAATTCAAGATTAGTAGGATTCAAACTGAGGATTGGAAGTGATCTGGAAGGAGCAGCTGGGTTTTTTTTCTGATTACTCTGGATTTTTTTAGGGTTTTCCCAAACCCACGATCAGTTCTCTAATTTAAACCCTAGTATTCTGACTGTTATTAGTCTCTGGGTAACAGTTAGATCTGTTTTAGCATTTTAGGTTGATTGATAATAATCTTTGGGAGATTATTAGGTCTGTTTCAACATTTCTGGATGTTTCCTAGACCTTTTTCAGCTTTCCAAGTGGGCTGTTTGCAATTTCTGGGTGATAATTTCTTCAGTTTCAACATAAAGGCTCAAGGGAAAGGTGTTTCGGGGGATGGAAACATGACGGAAAATACTTTTCAAATTACCACTGTCAAATTTGATAGATCAAATTACTTGGAATGGGCTGAGTCAGATATGATGGCTATTGGGGGTAGAGGGAAATTGGGCTATGTGATGGGGGATGTAAAGAAACCCCAAGGAAGACACGTTATATGCCAAATGGGTTCAGGATAAATTTTTTGTCATGACTTGGTTGTGCAATTAGATGCAGCCTCATGCCAGCCGAAATTACTTGCGGGCCAAAACCGATAAGGAAATTTGAGATATCATAAGAGAAATATACTCCCAGCCACTTAATGTTGCTAGGACCTATGAGTTGAAATCTGAAGTCAATAATCTTAAGCAAAGAGAAACCAATCTCAGATTACTTCTGTACTTTGAAATCTTTGTGGCATGAAATTGATCACTTAGAGACAATTGAGTGAGAAAGTCAGAATGATGCACAAGCATACAGAAAACAGGTTAAAACCAATAGGGTTTTTGGATTCCTAGTTGGTCTGAAATCAGAATATGATATTGTGAGGCAACAACCAATCACCAGAGAGAATGTGACCTTGTCTCGGGCCTATTCCTTGGTGCACAATGAAAAAAGCAGGAGAAAGGTTATGTTACAATATCAGCCTATGGAATCAACCCTAACAACAGTGAAACCAAAGTTTGGAGGTGATAAGCAAAGGGATATGAAGAAAGAAGATAGATCTACGGCAAATGGTGTGGGTAGGGTGTGTTGATTACAAGAGAACCACCTCTGGATATTGGGCTTTTGTAGGAGGAAATCTTGTCTCTTATATAAGTAAGAAACAAAATGTTGTTGCTCGTTCCAGTGCTGAAACTGAATATAGATCTATGGCAAATGGTGTGGCCGAAGTATTATGGTTGAAATTCCTATTCGAGGATCTAGGCATTGCTTATGAAAAACCCCCAATACTGTATTGTGATAATCAAGTTGTTATTAACATTGCCCATAATCCACTTCAACATGACAGAACTAAGCATATTGAAGTGTATTTACACTTTATCAGAGAGAGGATTGCACCTCAAGAAGTGTCTTCTATATATTGGGAATGATTGATATGCACATAGTGAATCCACTTCAATAACAGCTTGATTATCACTAAGACAGTCTGGATTGATATGTAAGCCCAAAGACCAAGTTGGAGACAAATTTACGCAAGTTGGGCTGGCTGATCTCTTCACTTAGGCAACACAGAAGCGTGCTGATCTCTTCACTAAGGCAGTCCTAAAGACAAAGTTGGAGACAAATTTACACAAGTTGGGAATGACTGATATGTACACCCAACATTGGATGGTGGCCAAAGCTTGTAAGTTGGGATGAATGATATGCACATAGTGAATTGTCCAATTCCATATAAGATTTTGACAACATTGGATGGTGGCCAAAGCTGTTCTGGATTCTGGTTGCAGATCGATTTTTAAAACATTAGAATATAGTGAGTCAATGGCATACAAGAGAAAAAGAAAGTTAATTAGAGGCAAATTTGAATGTGAATCAATGACTAAAATACAAGAGTTAATGGGAGAGGGCAGTCCAATGCACAAGGCTCCTACCAATGTGGGGTCTGGGGAGGGACAGATGTACACAGTCTTACTGCTGCACATAAAGAGATACTGTTTCCAATATATGAGCAATATTTTAGAACGCAAGAGGCATAAGCCTCCCGAACACAAGGAGGCATAAGCATCCTTAAGAGGAGGGGGGTTAGGAGCAGGATGAAGAGGAAGGGGAGATCTCATTTTATATTTACTTTTAGAAAAGAATAAAGATGCATAACATTAGTTCAAAGGGCGAAGCCCCCCAGCCGAAGGGGCAAGGGGCAAACCACTTTCTTTCCCCTTATCTTTTTCCTTCCCTTCCCTTTACTTTCCTTTTCTCTTTTTTACTTCTCTCTGTTTCTTTCCCATCCCTTTCCTTTTTTTTTGTCTTTTTATATCAGATGTGCATGAGGCGTATGCCTCTAGCACACCTCATGAAAAAAGAGCAAGAGGCGTATGCCTCAGAGGTGTCAGCGCCTCTGGCAATACGCCTCGGGGCGTTTTGGGAGCACCTCACCTGGAGGCGCCTCCAGGCACATGCCTTTTAAAATACTGTACATGAGCGAGAAACAAATTTGAATATGGCGGCCAATATACTAGTAGTATTGGCCCATATTGGCTTATATGGACTGATACAGTGACCAATTGGGTCAATGTTATAGATACGGGTAAATTGAAATGAAGCTTCATCCATTCCACCAGTCTCAAGTGCATGAAGCTCCCAGAATTGATACATATCGGTTGATATGTATAAAACCTAGACTGCAACTATATTGTTGAGTTGTAACCTCAATAGAAATGGTATTCAAAAAGCTCTCAATAGACTGTAAGCTAATTAGGAGTTCACCAAGTCATATGGAATTACATTTACAGACCAAAGAATAATAGAAGTTTGAATTTGGTTTTTAGAAGAGGCTTTGAATAAATCATGCTGCAAAAATGGTTCTGGACATTTCAAGATGAAAGAGAGCCTCTTTGGAGTGTGATAAGCCATAAGTATGGGATTGTTGATAAGATTGGAACAGCAGCAGTGTTTTAGGATTTAGCAATAAGGTGGTGAGTGCACTAGAGCCTAGAGTTCATTTTTGGGAAGGTAAACACCACAAAATTTGAAGATTTTGAGGTGCATCCAAAGCCCTTACGGGCTGAATATCAAAAATGTTAAAATCAAATAATGTCTAAAAATCAAGAACAGGAGTTGATTTTGAACATTATTTGATTTGGTGCCCAAGTATAAGACACAAGATGGTGGAAGGAATGCAATTATTTGCGTTCACATGGAGCACTCTGTTCTCGGAAATATTTGAGGTAGCCAAACTCCACTTAGTATGGAAACTTTTGCTTGGCTAGTTTCTCTTGATATTTGATCGGTGTATATTAATGTACAACAGAATTGATGAAATATGTTAAAACATTTTTTAGGAAATTCTGGAAGTTGAAATCCTTTGTGGTGAAATCTCTAAGTAAGAAAAGAAGGTAAGATTTTCTGGAAGTCTGATCCTTTTTACAGTTAGTTTGGACTTCAGAAAAGAAAGGAATTGAAGAATTTTAAATGGTAAATTTAAAGGCTGTGAAGATTATGTTCAGATAAAGGACTTGGACAAGATTCTAGTGCATCAAGAGCATTCAAGTCTCTGAAGAGCTTCTAGATCATACTTTCAGTCTACTCAATCGATATTGGTAGAATCTTAAATGTTAGATTATATCTGTGTTTTATTGCTTTACCTTTTGGCAGAATCTTGTTTCATGATTTGATTTTGCCATGTCTTCTCTTTTAGAATGCTTTTCCCCTATTCTTTTTTATCAATGTTTCCTCATATTCCGTAACACTCCCCTCTACCTCCACACTAGACCTGGCAATTGGGTTGGGTGGGTCGGGTTCGGGTTGGGTCAAGGTACTTCAGGTTGCATTTCGGGTTGGGTTGTCAAATGCTAGACCCTAACCCTAAATGTTCGGGTTAGGGTCGACCCATGGGTCAATTTGGGTCATCCAAAAAAATAATTGAAATTTAAAAAATAAAGAAAAATTACATGAAAAATGCCAAAATTAAAAGAATTAACCTTAAAATTCCAAATATAAAATAAAAAACTTGAACATTTAACAATTTAAAGAGTAAACAATAAAAAGTAAAGACTAAATAGAAAAAATTAAAGAGTGGAAACTTCTAACAATGCATAAATAATCCCAATTAGACTTGACAGTCGGGTCAGCGGGTTGACCCATGACCCAACCCAGTTTTTTCAGGTTGGGTCGGATTGGGTCATTTTTACATTCGGGTAGCTAAATATGAGACCCTAACCCTGTTTTTTCAGGTTGGGTTGGTCTGGTTTGGAGGTTCGGTCAACTTTTTGCCAGGTCTACTCCACACATTTAGTTAGGACCCTACGGAATAAATAGATTAACGGCACTGCTATGATGAGAAGAAATTAGAAGGAAGTGGCTAGTTCAGCCCCTGCCGAAACCAAGATTAGTCTCATTTGGTCTGCTCCTTGAGCTGAGATCTTGGCAAGATCTCTAATATTGGAGGAACTTTCAGACATGAGGACGGGAAAGTCATTGCTCTATTGTCTGGTACTACTGGTTTAGGTGATTCACCTTGAGCTGAGATCTTGGCAGTGATTGAAGGAATGAAGAAGGCTAAGGAGCTGAACTGTCACAAGCTTATTGTTGAAGGGGACTCAAAACTGGTTATGGGATGGCTGCAAAAAGAAGAGAACGATCTATCGAAGCTTGCTAGTAAGAAAAGAATGTTTAACCAGCTAGCACAAGGTTTAGAAATTGAGCTACAGTGGATAAAAAGAAGCACTAATTCCATTGCGGATACTCTTGCTAAACATGGGATGGGAAGAGAATAATTGTTTTCGGCTATTTTGTAATTTGAGTTATTTTTCTTTTCTAGGGGAGGGGTTAAGAGAGTTTACCCCTCCTCTAGTCTCCTTAGTACTTTATTTATTAATGAATTTTCCTGTTATTGATAAAACAAGGCACTCACCTTCATAACAATCAATATTCCAATGATCACGAGCCATGAAGCGCCATAGACCTGTAAAATTAGAAAGTAAATGAAATTATAACTATATCCCTTCAAAAATAAGAGAACAACTTTTCATTAATTCATATGATGTAACTGTTAAGGTAGCAGAAATCTGACAGAAAAAAACTTACTAATACACTTTTTGTCTTTTTTGTAATATTTAAGTGATATACAAGACCATATTGATAGATGAAAAACCGCAGTGCTAACACAATCTCAGCAATGATGCCACGCTTCCCAGAATGACGAAGATGCTCTTGCTCCTTCTCCCACCATGATTCCCAACTTTTTTCTGGAGGTACACCAATTCCTCCTCGGTTGCTTATCCATTTGTTCCAATCAGTCCAGTCATCAACAATCTTTTGCCACTCAAATCCAGATGGATTGAAGAGAAATGGAGCAAAAAGCCATGTTCCCACCATGAACCACATAGAGATAGTGATCAAGACATATGCAACAGAACTTCTATACGTATGCCCAAAGATTTGGTAAACAACAAGTAGAATTAGCAGTTCAATTCCCTTCACAAAATGGCTTCGGGAGTACAACCTATAATTGTCTGCGAATTTTGCATGAAACACCACAAACCCACGACCTGTGCCTCTATATTCTGCACCACCGTGAAGCAATGTTCTTCCATAGTAGTGGGTTTTTGTTCCAAGTGAAAATGTGAAAAATACAGGGGCCAACTGTAACTGCATTAACACAAAATCACTCAATGCTGTTCTGAATCCTCTTTCTAGTCCAATTTCCATCATCATTGGCAAGGCCATCAAAAACCCAAGTTGCACAAAAGACTGAGATGCAAGAGCCACTTGAAGAGGCTTATTATCCCGAATAGCAGGTTGTGTGCTAAGTCCTTCCTCGAGTCCACTAAGAACGAGATAGAGGCGGCCATACAGAAACACATAAACTGTGAGCACTGTTATCTGTAAGAAGAAAGTCATGAACCAGTCAGAAGGTCACATGACACCATTCTGTCAAGAAGGGAAAAGGTGGTATGTGTACATACCAGGGTGCTGAAATAGAAACCAACAGTGGTGAAATAGCATGACAACATCCGGAAAAAATCAAAGCGGTGTCCAAGCCTATATATGTCACGACTTAGTGTCTGCTCACCATTACCATTAGCAATCTTTGCCTCAAATAGTGAGATCTGGTTAAGACCCACATCTCTCCCCTTGCCAACTTGAATGTACTCATGATGAGTAACATTACCTTCACGAAGGGTAGAATTGAAACCTGCATCTCATAGCCACATGGAATAGTAAATCAATTATAAGCCCCTCTAAAGCCCTGAAAACATTAAAATTCAAACTGGGGAGGCCAGGTATTGGGCATGCCTGCAAATATGTCTTCACTTAAATTGATGATCTTTGATGCCTTACTTACACCCCCCCGCGTAAGGTGAAACAATCTATCAAAAACATCTGGATGCCCATAGTGAAACCGAACCCTTGCTCAACGAAAAGATAAAAAAAAAAATGAAATTCAGTAAAGTGAATATCAAGTAATCACTGGCATCAAAAACAACACAATACAGAGCTTGCTAATTGCCATTTTGTCCTCGAAGAAAAATGCACAATTATTACGAGATTTATGTTAACAAAGAGGTAACCACCAAGCACCCCCTCTGTTTGATGACTTGCAGTTGAGGAAGCAAGGCTACATCCATCATAATCCCATCTTGGGTATTCTTCTTTTTATTTTAACTTGGAACTGGAACATATTCAAAAAAACAAAGAGAACTTTTGGCAATGTGGACTGATAAAGATGAAATTCATCCTGCTGATGGACCGTCAGAATTAGCTATCTGTGGCATCGGTACTGTTACCTAAGCAGCTTAAGGACCTCAATCTGATAATCTTGTCATGAGAACATTCACACCACAGCACAAGGAATAACACACATAGAAGGGAAAACATGACTGGTAGACTTGGATGTATTGTCATTTACACAGTTGCACTAATAAATAAATTATCCAACCTATAGCTTTATCTTCTGAAGCACTTGAGGTGTAAAAGATGTCAATAACTGTTTTGTGGCTAGAACGGGTATTTGCAATGTTTGAGGTATGGCCATCCTATAGGTCTTTGCCATGTTTTGACTCCTATCTGCTGGACATCTGTGATTGATCCAAGCAAAGAGAAGGCGAGTTTTGGTGATTCACGTCAATTGTAGGTCATCTTACTGTTGTAGAGAATCCCAACCTCTTAGAAGAGATGGTCGTTTAACTTGTATAAAGCGAGGCACCCACTAGTTTCCTAACACACTACAAAGATATGGTTGGTGGAAGGCTTCTTATGTGAAAGCCTCCACATCAGTGTTCACAATTTTGACATGATATGTGCCATATCAGGTGTATCATACTGTCAATATGCCTTTTAAGGGTTTTATCAAATCTATCAGTTTTAAATGTTAAACATCATTTAAACTGACCCTTAATCAAAATATGGAAGAAAATAATAAGAAAAAATGGTCTTTTATGGTACCAAAACACCCAATATGCATGTCCATGTGTATTGGGTGTATTGATACTTAGAACCATGCTACGTCATGAAGCTTTCCTTGAAACAAAGGGGCAGACTGGTCTATAAGCTTTGTCAGACAGTGAGCTTGGTAACAAAACACCCAATAACTGATGTTTTCACCATTCACCCTTTCAGTAATAGCACTCCACTTTCTTTTTGAAATTCTTCCTAATTAGCAGTAAGGAAAAATGTAACCCTTTATGGAACAAGGCAACTCTAGAAAGAGAAATGCCACATGAAAATGATGTGGAGAAACAGGAGATCAACGATGGCCAGATTAGCTCCAATGCCTGACCTTCATGTCCTGAATAGCTCCATGTACATGATAAACAACTGGCCCGAGATCAGACCAGCCATAATGGCAGGGCCAATCGTCTTCAGTTCAGCCATTCCGGTCAACACCCAACTAATCAAAAGATGCCTCAGAGGGAAAATATCAAACAAATGAGGTGATGACAAGGAATACAGAATGTGCTAGACAATCAGCTCTGTTTTAATGTACCAAATGCTTTTTGAATTCCTGACACATAAGGATGGTTGGGTACAAAGAAGAAACAACATTAACCTCCATCATGACAAAGACTAGATCAGGACAGTCTACACCAAAAGGGTTTCAACCAACTTAAGATGAAACATTTCAATTTGAAAAAAAAAGCAATTAAAATTATGATGACAGAAAGATCAATTCTATGGTTCAAAAGCACTTGTAAAGCGATCAAACCAAAAAGCAGAGTGAGCCAACCAGGCAATTATTATCTGTAAACCCAGACTACCCGGTGTTTTGAAAGCACAAGGTGCAAGAAAAACACAAGGGATTTTTTTTCTGCCCAAAGAGCAAGGTGCAAAAGAACTGCGAGTCCTTTAGAAGAAAGACATAAATTTGAATAAAAAAATAAACGTAAAAAAACCGTATGGATGAAAAAATGAACTTATATTATATAAGAAATAAAATGTTCTAAAAATCCTATTGGTCAAATTAAGAATTCAAACAGAGAAGGATCATATCTAAGCACTTAAGAATTCAAGACTGAAACTTTCAATATCTCTGTTTTATTGCATTTGCATGACTACTAGTGGTTAATGTGACATTAAACATTTTCCATTCTTAATTCTTTAAGCTGTCTCTATACCAAGCTCCTTGAGGCAATCCCAAACAAAGTCCATAAACCACCTCTAATACCAAGCTCCTTGAGGCCAGCCGAAACAAGCTCCTTGTGTTGTGCCAAATTCAGAAAGCTGATCCTAGGAGTTTTGATCTCCATAGTGGCAACGTATTGGAGAAACACCACACAGGTGAGCAAGGAGGAAAGATCAAGGAACGAAGGGTTTTGAGGAGAGGAGAAGAAAGAAGTAATATAAGGGACGGAGTTTTGATCTCCACCCTTATTCTTATTTCTATATAGCTTTCCATCTTGACTTATGAAATTTAATGTTATTAATATATTTAAAAGAAATCAATATATTTATAAGATTTTTGTGCTTTAGATTGATGATTTGCCACATTTTGAGAGGAAATTTAATGTTATTAATAAAAAGAAATACAATTTTTCACTTAATATGCATGCTAAATGGTATATAAAACTAGGGAACTAGCAAAAAGTTAGTTCTTTACTTTATAAAATACTTGCCACCAAAAAGTCACCTAGGCGCCCAAGTGTCACCCAAAATCACTTGGGCACCTTGACAACTATGCTCTAATCATTTACCCTATTGTTTTGTTGTCAATACAACAGGAACAACACAAACACTTTCCAGTAGGCAAAACTCCTATCTCACTTTCTGTGAAATGTGAATTAAAGATGCCAGTTGCTCTTTACATTAACATAAAATTACATATTCAACTATACTCCAGTCATGTAAACACAAAATCCATATCATCCATAATTATGTAAAGTAACTATACACATTATGTATATGGTTTGCAGAGAAAATGAATAAGAAAAAGTGAAGAACTATAACAAAGGGAGAGGAAGAGCAACATGAGAGAGGAGAAAAAGAACCTGGCGATTGAGAGAAAATCATAATCCTCACAATCGGCCAGGTCATTATATATAACTTATATCATAACTGAAAGCAAAGTTAGAACCATGACCCTGTTTATGAAATTATTGAATTGCCTAAACTAACCCATTTAAGTAATAAAAAGAAACAACATATGTGTCATAATCTAAACAAGAATAATTAAAAAACAACTGAATAATGTTCTTTCAAAAGTAACCAATCAATGAAATAAAAATAGAATTATGGCATAGGATAAAGTTTTTCATGGTGTATTAAATCGTAAACATATCAACAACGACAAGAATGCTATTTCCAATCTCTGAAAACAAGAAATCTTACTTCAAAGGGTTTGCTAATAATCTTTGTCCAATTGTGACAAAACTCGTCTCTTGATTTGACATAAACCATGCTAGAGAAGAAACACTGCATTGAAAAGCAATAAAGAACAATGACACACTATTTAATAATTTAAACAAACAAAAGAATCCTTAAAAAATAAGTACTGCAGCCTAGTTTTTTTTATACATCTATTTTAGTGTAAATCCTATACCAGGTATATAACATTTATGGATGATTTTACCTGCCAGTAAATATATGCTCCCGGAGTCCAAGAATAGTTGGACATCTCACACCGTCGTGTTTCTTAAGAAATTCTTGTAGCAGATTGCGCATTTTCAAGGCTTCTTCCATGTAGTTGTCCTATATAAATAAACACTGTAAGAAGATAGCAGCAAAAAGGCATAATTCTCATGAAGATGAAGAAAATTTTAGTTATGTACCTGGTTCATATCAATGGTTTGCAAACCTTCCCCACGGGTAAAAATAATGGCATGGTTTTGATTTTCAGGCTTTCCTTCCCCCAATATAGCAGGTCCAGGAAGCTTTATCCGGTAAATAACCTATGAACAAAAATTGAAGCAATTATATATAAATCAGCAAATCCTTTGTACCAAGATAAAGTGAAGCTCTAAAATTCTAGAATCACCAAGCAATACAGAAGCAAAGTCATAAACATATGAAGAGTCAAAACAGATCTCCTAATTGCCATCATAGTTGTCGAGACGCCTGTGTCTAGGAGCTTCTTGGGGCTCACCTCACCCAAATGCCCAAATGCAATGACATTTTGATAAGGTATTATTAATAAAAAGAAATAAAAAGTATACAAGTGAATCATTCTTTTCACTTATTGATTTTTTCATAAAATAATACTTTTTTTTAGTTTCTTATTTCCTTAGGGTTCTCTGGTAGCTATTCAATGTTCAAAGACTGAAGAAACGCATGTAGTTTGACGCCTTTGGAGCAAAAACAGGGGCTCCGCCCCTTCTTTTTCTTTTTCCTTTTTTTTTTTGGAATAAAAACAGGAGCTCCTCCCCCATCTTTTTATTATTATTTTTCGAACAAAAACAAGGGTTTTTCACCTTCATTTTCCCTTTTTTTTTAAACAGGGGCTCCACGCCGCCTTCTTTTCCCCTTGAGCAAAAACAGAGGCTCGGCTCCACCCCTACCCCTTCCTTTTCTTCTTCTTCTTCTTCTAGAACAAAAACAGGGCTAAGCCCCTTCTTTTACTAATATTTCGACAACAAAAACAGGGGTTCAGCCCCTTATTTTTCTGTACATTTTTGAACATTAAGCAACGCCTAGGTGACTAGACGACTAAGCACTCTCTGGTAGCCTAGGTTCGCCTTGGCGCCTTAAAAACTACGATTGCCATCATATTCACTCTAACTTCTTGGTTACCTGTTTGAGTAAAACCACCACGATCTCATTAAAAAATGACTACAGCAAATAGCATCAGTAATCCAACCAACTTCCTAAAATATAACAAACAGATACCTGGTCCAAATTTTGAACTGGCTCTGTCGAGTTGATAGACTTTGGTAAGGCAGCCTTCACAAGAGCAGAGTAATAGACTTTTTGACCTGGCTTTTTGGATTTGCTAGTTTCTTCAACCTCATCAATGTAAGCTACACGAAGGGACGGGCATCTATAACAAAATGAAAGCACTGCCTATCACTTACTAGTCGAAACAAGAGATATATGAACAACAAATCAATTCGCGGATATACGTTGTCATAAGCCGTAGAATATCCTGTGCACGAGCATCTCCAGACCGCTTGTGAATGCCATATTGCTGGCAGGACACCACATATGTAAATTTCATATCAGCTACTGCTTGGCATTGTGCAAACAAAGACCTTTCATCCTTTGAGTGCTCATCAGTATTTAATTCAGCAGCCTTATAGCCCTGCAATAGATCTGAACAAAATATACAACAATGATTGCATGCAGAAAATAAATATACTTTTATAGGTGGAATGCCAGTTCTAAACTAAAGTCAAGTGCTTTGAGATTTGAAAGAGAAACTACCATCATCTTTGGCCATATCAAGGAACGCCTGAAGTTCCAAAGCTTTGCGGTAGTACATCATTCCTCTCACTGACATTTGAAAAAATGTCAGTCAATTGCAAACAGACAATATGGAAGGCCTGGAGTATGTTAATTTTCTATGACAAAAAGGACTGAAAGTTCAAATCAAACAGGAATTTCATTATTTAATCTATTGGAAGAAGAAGCACCAGATTTTTACCAGTTCTAGTTAAAGTTTGGCCTCTATATGATGCCCAAAGACGAAGTTCCTCCTCCAGCTCGTCATTTCTTCTAAGTTCTTCTTCACTTTCAACACCCACCCGCTCAAGAAAGTTTGTCCATTCATCTGCATATTATTTATCATTTAATACAAGAAAAAGAAGATAAGTTTTCAAAAGACACATTACTGGCGTGCTTTTATAAATGTAAGAGACCAATAACAGACCTGGAAAGATTTTCTGCAAGTAAAAAAGAATGGATACACCATCTTCGTTCTGCTTTTCCAGGCCATTTATTGAAAAGAGGACATCCTCAGAATAATATGGGGTTAACACACTACAAGGAAAAACAAAAAGTAATAGTTACCCCATACAACACTATATAAACTAAAACCAAGAAAAGGCATGTCAAATTGCAATATAGCATAAAGCCAATTATGATAAAGCCATGATTACACAATGTTGATCCCATCTATCGGGGCATGAAATAAAATTGGTACATCTCCTAAATCATATGTGTGAGCATGCACAATATAAGAACCTGAAGTAGAAAGATCTAAGCATTTAAAGAAAGATTGCCCATCATAACAATTTCACAACTCAACCACTTCAATTACTTCATCATCCAAGCAAAGAGAAACCAAGAATAAGAACCTGAAGTAGAGATATCTAAGCTTTGACAGAAGAATAAGAACAAATTGGACCAAATAACCACTAAAATCCATTCAGTGCACCATCGAAGAAGTAAAAATGCAGAGACATGATTATGTGAACAATGACCAAGATGGACAGGAGATTGGGACACGGTGAATTAAAAGGCATGGCTAGAAAGACAGACAAGGCACAATTTAGAATATGCACCTCACCTAGGTCCCAGGCGCAGCACTTTCAAAAGGCACAGACCCGATGTATCTATGTGTACGCATAGTGCACCTTGCGCTTACGCCCAGCCCAAGCCCCTCAAGGTAAGCCCAAACAAGTCTATATCAATGTCTTAAATTCTTAATCCCTATAAAAAAGGTCTTATAACTTCAAGTGTCTTTTAAAAATATCTTTTATTAGGATAAATGAATAGCAACTTTAGCAAATATGGGGTTTTCGAAGCTTTGGTGAGAAAGCAAAGTGAGCAAACTTTTTTCTTATAATGATTAAGTATTTAAGACCCTGATATGGACTGGTTTGGACTTGCCTTGAGGGGCTTGCTACCAAGGCAGCTCTTAGAATCAGGAATGCATAATGTTTAACATCACATAGGCTATTTGAAGTAATGCAATTGGAACAAAATAAATAGATTAGGAACTTACATGCCAGAATATGTTTTATATGTTATGATTCACTTTTTTTTAACTTTTCATTTTAATTATGTTTTACATGTTTATGTACTTTAATTTGAGATAATAGGTTTTTAAAGCATTTATTTTTAAATTTAAGTATATATTTTAAATTAACATTTTTTTGATAAATTATATTTTAAATTAACAATTTCTTTTGACTTTTATTGCTTTTTTTATTTTTTTGGTCTTTTTTTTACTTTTTTTTGCATTTTGCACGTTGCTTCAAAAAGGTGTGGGCCCCCATCTTGCGCTGTTAAAACACTGGACAAGATCATTCATATAAAGGGGCACAGGCATGGACAAAGTTGCACATCTATCTCCAAGAAGGCAACATCTCTCCCTTTGATTATTCAAACACTATCTCTCACCCTCATATCTCTTTTGATCTTTAGCTTGCCAACATTATCACTAATATCTAGTTATCACTTAGTTGTTTATGTATTATTTTATATCCTAGAGTAATATGATAGCACTGGACAAGATCATTCATATAAAGGGGCACAGGCATGGACAAAGTTGCACATCTATCTCCAAGAAGGCAACATCTCTCCCTTTGATTATTCAAACACTATCTCTCACCCTCATATCTCCTTTGATCTTTAGCTTGCCAACATTATCACTAATATCTAGTTATCACTTAGTTGTTTATGTATTATTTTATACCCTAGAGTAATATGATAGCACTGGACGTGCCATGTTACTTGCTTCTTTATTTTGCAATTATATAACATCTACAGGGCAGTACTGTAATTGTATATAACTATTGCTCTCTGAAATGTCACAATCACCATGACAATGTACGAGTTAGTTATTGGTGAGAATTATCTAGATTTTAAAGATGTTTAATCATAATGTGGGCAGTACTGGATCTATTTCAACTTCCAAGCGGTCACAGGGCTAACATTCACATCACCATGCCAAGGTTTTTATTGGCAACTTCCTAGAATGTCACAATCCAAAAAAGTTTTTCCCTAGAAGATGTGAAAAACTAGGATACCTTGCATGCAAGGAACAGAAACCTAAAGCTGGAACGCTTTACATAGAAATAGGGCAACAGAACTCAATAGTAATATGATTGCTAATAATCCAGTGGTAAGATGATAGTTAACATGTTTGTTTAATACTATACGTGGAAGACTTGCTGATTGTTGCTAGGTGAAGGTCAAGGAACCTTGAAGTCCTTGCTAAGTAAAACAGGAATGTCGGGAAATCGTGGGTCTCATAGAGCAAATATATATAGAAAGTGTTGGAGAGGTTCAACGAGGGTAATCAGTTGATACCCGAATTGTTGCACACTACAAATTGTCTTAAACAACAAAGTCATACTACAGAAGACAAAGAAAAGGAATATGTATTCATGATGTTGTATCCTAACACAATTGGCTACCTTATGTATGTAACAGCATATACTAGACCAAACATGCTCATGGAATATGTATGGGAAGTAAATATAAAGCAAATACAAGGAAAGAGAATTGGAACACACTTGCAGTTGTCAGGTACATAGATTCTGACTATGCAAGGGTTAAGGATAACATAAGATGAACTACAAGATTTCTTAAACTTCTAGCAGGAGGGCTCCTATGCTATAGATAAATGTTATAGTAATAATCTATAGTGGCATTACATCTAACTGAGTTATATAAAAATTTAAGGAGGGACCAAAATGAGCAATTTGAAGAAATGGTTCACTCCAATAATAAAGATTTTCTTATGCTTCTATGTTGCCACAATCAAGTTTGGAGCCCTTCATAGAGGGATTTTTTTTTAATTTCCATCTCTTCTTCCCAATGGAATTTAAACTCATTCCATACAAAAAATTACTAATAAGATAAATAATTCAACTCAATAACATGTGAACAGAACCATAAGCTAATTACAGAACTTAATTATATTAAGAATTCAATGAAATTGAAGCACAAATAGAACTTACGAAAAAGAAAGCATATTGCGAACTTTCGGGGCAGGTGGCATGTCCATAAACAATGAATTTGAGAAAAAAGAAATTCGCCTTCTAGCTTCTAAGTTGGTGGGTACATCCATTGCAGACTCCTTCACAGTAAGCAACAGATGAAGCCTCTTGATCTGCAGACATAAATAACAAAATATGTAACCACAGAATGAACATTTTTCAATGATACACCAAATTATTTTGATCCTGCTACTTTGTTTGTGTAATGTCGGGATTGATGCAGCATGCTTGTACTTTTATATAGTGTCACCATATATGGTGATACTTGAATATGCTTGTTAGTGCAAAACCTTTACTATAATTTTTCACGTAACACATTCACCCAATTAAACTAATAACTAGCCTTTTTGATATTTGGGTAATTTAGGAAATCAACTAGATGTTCCTTTAATTACATCTCTGTTAGAGGGAGAGAAAACCTCTTGATTTTGGCTTAGAAGTACAAGTAATAGACCAAACTAAGTAGAATTTTCCGGCAGAATTTTTCTTTGAAATTTGTGGTATATATTCCCTCTTTGTTTGAGAGAAAACCAACAAAAATAAATAAACAAACTTTTTTATGCATAACAAGCAAATAGGGATCATAAATAGCTAAATTTCATGAATTAGGCTGTAGATAACTTTTAAATAATGGTTTTGTGCATTATCATGGTGTAAGGAACCATAATCCCCTCAACAAAGTAATGATTTTTTAGGTTAATATGGTGTGAGGAACTTCTCACATAAATAACTGTAGGACTTAACAATGCTTTCAATAGTTGAACGAATATAACACCTTACCCCTTCACTCAAAAAAATGATGTACCAACTTTACTAATGAAACTCACCTTCTCCTTCCAGGCTTCTGTCTCTTCAACTGGAAACTTGATTGCTCCTTCTGATGCAAATAACTGATGTTCTAGGGGGGTTGACTCGTCACTTCTTCCATAAGATGCACCATGGCTCGAATCTGGCAAACTACTCAAGAAATATACTGACTTCATAAGAAGTTACCAAAGGCATTGACTCACCTAAAACAAGAATTGCACAACACCACCTTACCCAATCTGACCATCCGCAATGTCTCTGGTAGCAACCTCTAGCATGTCCTGGAAAAGAATTACAACCTTATCCCTGTCTTCTTGTTTGTTGTCCAACTGTCACAATTAAATTTATTCAGTCAGAGGAACTTTGTTAACAACCAGATAAGAAATGTAGAGGGAAAACTTTTGGACTCTTGAGCTGTAGGGCCAATAAATGGGTATGGAGCACCATAACTTGACACTTGACCTAGCACAGATCATTGGAATCCACCACTAAATGTGTTTCATTATGAAGATTATCTGGACAGATAATCAGCTTTAAACTATGTAGGAACTAGTTATTTGCAGCTTTAAACTATTTGCAATTTATAAAAGTTTTCGTTCAGGCAGTATTTAAAGCAAACTTAATGAAACAAAGATCTTGATTCTCTTGAAATGCAAGAGGTCACAAGTTATGTGAGCCCCAGAAAGCAAATACAGCTCCTACATCCAGACCAAAGCCATCCCCAATAAACTATATATCAAAAGTTTAGTGTTTACCAAACATTTGATCAGCTCAACAAATTTATCATAAAGGCTAGGAAGAGCACTCATTTTAAATTCAGTGATAAGCGTCTCCTCACTTATATGCTTGTCAACTTCCTCAAATATATTATTTATAATCCTGGAAATAACAGACAGTAAATAAGCAACACAAGGACATCATAAAGCACAGCAAAAAATAATACTTTCCAGATAAAGCACTACAAAAAAAGAGAAGTATCACTTACTCTTTCTCAGTGTTCCCCTGGACTAAGTAACAAATAATATTTTTAAAAGAAGCATAGCACTCACGAACAGCACAAGACATATAATCATCTGATCTTATTCTCTTCTTCAGTTCACGATCTTTACCATTGGAATCTTTAGCCATATCCAGTGCTATTGGAATCTGCTCAGCAAAAAAAATGACTAAATTAGAATGTTGTTTTCTGTGGTGTCTACGTCAGATAAAAGAAACCAACCTTGCTAGCAAGTAAGAATGGAGGCCACTGGATAAGCTGCAACTCACGATCAGCCCAATAAGGAACAAGCAACAAGTCCTTTTCCCTGATATTTAAACATATTGTTCACAATAAAAATATGTTAGAGAAAGGGGGAAACAGAAATTTTGAAAGCATTTAGCAAGATTACATGAATAAACAATTCAAACGCTGCAACAGCAAGACACTGAATAAACATTTTCCCATTACAATAAAGTTAAATACCTGTTGCTTATTAGATCCTCCTCTCTGAAACTTTCTATTATTTGATTCCATAGCTGAGCAAATTTTGCTCTTTCCTTTTTTCTATCAGGAGGTAACTGAAGAAAAAAAAAAAAAAACATGTCAATGTAAATTTATGGTAAATACTCAATCCATAATGAGGGCAAAAACAAGGGTTCCGAGCTACAAAACTTTTAAATAATCAGACAATCATAACCTTCTATTTGTCCCATAGAAAGAACATTGAAACCCACATTAAAAAGTGTCTCTAAGGTCAAATCATATTAATGGAACATCAAAATCATAAAGCTTGATAGAATTCTCTTGAATCACAGAAAAAAGCACAAGCAAATCTAAAATATCATGCTAAGGCAATTGAAATCATCTTTTTTGCATATTGCTATATCTTAGGTAGGACTCATTTGGGGGTAGCCAGGAGTCTTTGACATGTAGGACATCATTGCCAAAAACATGCAAGAGGTCCTTTGCCAGAGAAACTACTTTCATTAAGAAAAATTCCCAGAGAAAAAGAAAAAAATAAAAAGCAACAAAGAAACTATAACACAAATGGACAAACAAACGAAACTGAACCTGAGAGAACTTTCGAGACAAAGAGGCCTTCAGACCCCTCTTTTTCGTTTCCTCACTTTTCTCCACTGGAATCAAGCAATGATTAAAAGCACCGGGCAATGACTGAAATCTGGACCTTAGCATTCCTAGTGTCCGAATCTGGAAGAAGCAGGACAAGTGGATCAGAAAATCAAAAAGCAAAAGTAACACCGTCTCCCCTAATGATCTATTGTATCGCTAAGCACTGATACCATATATGGAATTACACAATGTAATGCAAAGGGTCAAATGCACATTTGCTTAGGAGCAATTTGGCCACTTTAAAGTGGCCAACCCAGGTGCAGGTGGGATTCGATTCCAAGTCTCTGCTACAACCAGCAGGAGACTTTACCAACCAGCCGATTGGCACCTTGTTATCTTCTCCAATCCTTCTCCAACATTTCTCTTCTATCTTTCTTATTCAGTCATTCATCAACAACTTGAAGCATCTCACTAAGTGTTGACATCAACATACATACAGTCAGCACAGGATCCTCGGATTTAAAAAAACCTGGATTTCCACAGCTTTCATTTTAAATGCTTTCTGATTTCAACAGTTCTCCCATTTGAGCATCATTAGCATTTTTTTTGAATTTCAAATAAAATACCAGAAAAAGACAATTTTCAATTTTTTATAGCAAGTTTACATTTTCTGGACTGTATAGCTGAATGAATTAAGTTTAGCATGATTGGTTTGAAGTGTTTGATTTGTATCAAGTTTCTTGACATACAGGAAGTTGTCCCATGTTTTTGATGGGATAGAAAATTTATAATTTTTTGTTCTACAAAATATTACCACCAGCCTAGATGTTCCTCCTTGGGGGATTTTGTTTAGAAGAGGAAAACTGTGATTCTTTTTTGTAAGACAGTCACTACTCACTAGCAAAGGCTTTACAGGTCATCCAGAGTGTATGTGTGGACAACTGTGTTACTGATTCTTACACTGGCTATATAAGAAACCCTTTGGAAGGCAGTGGCCACCTCTTGGGATTTGTAGGAGCAATATTTGATTCAAATAATGAAGCCAAGGCTTCGGATTTTGAGTCTGAGAAGAAGAGATCCCCATGAGGTGCACCATGAAAAAACAAAACATTCATATTACAAAATAAGGTTGAATGGAGAGGGCTTTCTTTAGTTGTCTCAATGAGCAAAGATGCAACTTATCCAAAGTGGGAGTGGGAGAATCTTATGGTAATATCTAGGTTAGTTCCATAGAACCCTGCATCAGTTATCAGCAGCTCAAGAAATTTGAGTCACAAAAACCTACCCCCAAGGGGTATCAAGGGGAGACCTGTTTTGTGCTATACCTTATAATTGTAATTCAGGCTAGTGTGTATTTATTTGCATAACACTCGGCTCCACAGGGAGGTAACACCTCATGCCTCCTCTTAGTCTGAATATACACCCTTCCATTGATTAATAAAATAGCACTTATTTATCAAAAAAACTACCCAGAATATAGAATACCAGAAGTATTAGTTGAGAAGAACTTTCAGAAACAAGAAAATTTTGCTTCAGCATATTTTTCATCTCTATAAGCTTTTTGGGAGAAAATAGACTATTATAAAGTTCTGGAATGAAAAGACATGGATGACACCATGCAGTATTGTAATCTTATTAACAAGAATTAGGATTTTGACAGCAGATTTCGAGTTGAGATGAAACGTATCTATCTAAAACCTATGCTCTGGAGCAGAGGGTAGAGAGTAAAAGTGACACATTTCACATCTCTTATAGGGAAAAGTTGTAGTGGATGAAAGAGGAAAGATGTCACTATTATCAAAAGCCAACCAAAATTTCTGCATTTTTTCTGTAACTTATTATATTTTACTCTATTTTAAAATAATATTTAATTATGATATCGAAGGTTGAGCATTTGACCTGGACAATTGAATCACAGGACCACCATACAGGCGGAAAAGCACTATAACGGTTTTACAAATACTGCTTGGGAAGGGTGGACTGGATGCAGACATAATATATCAGAGCATAGGTTCACTAATCACTACAAATATGTAGATCTACAGCTTAATTTAATAAGCACAACAGGGCTAACAACATTGTTGATAGTTTGGAATACAAGTGTAGCCACCAGAGGAAAAATGAAAATTCCACTAACCTCCCCAAGACGTCGAAATGCCCCATAGATGCCACCAAATAATGTAGAGAAAATAGCATACCAGATCTGAGCATCCATGAAATATACCTGGACAGAATTGATATATTTATATTAAATGGCTGAGACTTCAATGTAAAGAAGATTAGCAATTCAAGCAATAAAGACAAGAATGGTACATACAAGAATAATAGGAGCCCAGAGTGCAATGACAACACCAATATTGTTCTTGGCTGCAGGTAATATTGACACAGAATACATGAATCTGCAACTTCCTGAGGGATAAAAAGCTAGCTCACAAAGTTTCATGTTACCTCGAGGGAAAAACTCATGCCATTGAAAAGTTCTTATCTGGACATTCATGATGGCTTTTGTTGGACCAACAAGAGGCTTTATCTGCAACCACACCAAGGGGTAAAGAAAGAAAGTTAGACCTCAATGACCAAAGACGAAGAAAGTTGGACAGAACTCACAAAAGGGGTAGCAAAGGCTATAAGATGTACTTATCCTTTTCTTTTAATAAATGAAGTTTCTGCGGTAGATCAATAAGAAAAACTCTACATTGGCTTTAAAACAATACATTTAGCACTACAACAAAAAATCTATCACCTCAAAACTGACAAATCACCCAAAAAAAAGACAACCGGAACAAAGTCATACAAATCTACACCATCGCCAAATCATGGAGACATATCATGTATTTAATGCAGTGAGAGAGTGGTTATCTAGCTGTATACTACAAGGAGAGAATTTTATGCACAGTTATTTATATCCCCTATTAGGTTGAAAACTTTAAATTAGGATGGAGAAAATAAAATTATATTTTTTCAGAATCTAGCAAAGGAAGCACTGTTGCATTTTTCCAATTGACAATAAAATGAAATTTCACTGGGTATATATCCAAGGACGAAACAAACATTGCTTAATTATGCTAAATATCATATTTTCTATTTTTGCTTAATTTGCTTAGTAGATTCCAAACTTTTTGTTTAACATGAGTCTACAAATTCTTAAGTTCACGACACCTTTACCCAACTGGGTCCAAGACATTCCTAAAATCTAGGGATGTCTGATTTATATACAAATAGCTTTTAATATAGATTACACAGGGTGTCTGTTCCTTGCTTCCCTCTACTTTAGACTAGAAGATGAAACTTGTATTCTTTGGGTTTCCTACATGCCATCTCTTGCTATTTTCACCCCTGGCTGGGTTGAATGTGGACGATAAATGCTACACCCTAAATATATATGTCTAAACATAAGCATTTAGGAAGAAATCTAGAAATAATACCTCTATATAATAACTGAAAGCCAACTTCGTAATTATAAGAAGAACCCAGAACATAGTATACCTGAGTGGCAAAGGAATAACAAGCTTGCATGTTAATATATATAGAAGTGATGAAGAGAAAGAGAGATAGTTAAGAAAGAACAGCCAATCTGGTCATTCACTAAACCCCAAAGACAATGTACTGACTTGAAAAGAGAGAACGAACTCTCATGCATTCCCCTTCCAACATAGAGCCGAGGCTGTGAGAAATAGTGGAGATTAAACAGAAAGATGAAGAAAAGCGAAGTAATTACATAACCAAATATAGAAGAACCATAATCACCACTAACAAAGTGGCAAGGACATGTATTTACAAACCTGTGACCACCACATCATAAGCATCACAACTGAATTGTTGGACCTTTCTAGAAACCGCCGAATAAAAGGGAAGAGAAAGAACAATGTGGCAAGCATATTTGGAGACAAATATATAACAACAGCCAAAATATACAAAGAGGGAGAATTTCCACCATTGCCAAACCAACTCTTGATAGTTTTTGCAAACCCAGGAGGATGCTCCCATGTATAAGCATATGTCACAGGTAAAACAATCACCCATGCAGCAGCTGAAACAACCTTTAGGATATATCTTAGCTTAACATGTAATGACATGCTCCGCCTTGCTTTCCAACTCATGATTACATCAAGGATTGCTGCAAAAATGAAGATGTACAATTAACTTATAATAACTTTCATGAACAATGAGATAAAGTCTTAAATATAAGTATATAACTTTCAGAACTTACAAAAGCATTTGAGATTAAATGTAACATCATGTTCATCCATTGCCATAGACAAGGTAAAGTGAAAGCTCAAGTAAAAAATGACAAAAGCTAACAATAAAAAGGACATAACATGATTAAAAGATATGTTTTACAGCAACTAAAATTTGTTAAATGTCAAAAAGTACAAATCATAGGAAAATACAAGGATACAAGGTAATACAACAAAATTGGAAAGCCTAAGGCCACTTCATTTTGAAGGATACTTACTATAATGTATAGTAAGTATCATTGATATTTTCAATGAGTTCTCAGGTCTTTCATTTCAATGGATTTATCATTATTCCTATTTCCAGCATTGAGCAATAAAGCTTTGACTTCTCTATTATTCTCTCTATAGTCATCCAGTACATGGTAGTTTATTTATCTGCTCTGTAAATTCCTCTATTCTTCATTTATATCTTGTATATTGTTCTATAGCTTGCTTGTTAATTCCTCTTATTCTACTTGTTCAGTCTTTGGAAAAATCTTGTAGCATATATTCTCCCCACACACAAATAAAAATTGGATGAAGCAAATATTGAGGATATTTTACATCAAACTCCATCTTGCAAGGCAGTGATTGAAAATGTATTTTAAGTCTAGCGCAAGGCACAAAAAAGGTACAAGGGCCAATTTGCGCCTGAGGCGAGAGGCACAAGGCGAGGCGTGCACCTTTTTGAAGCAAGGTAAAAAATACAAAAAATGTCAGAAAAATCAAAAAATGCAAAAAAAAATTAAAAAAGTATTACACGTAATATTAATAAGAAATATAAACTTAAATTTTAAAATCAGTGGTTTAAAAAACCCATCATCTAAAATTAAAATACATAAACATAACATGTAAAGCATATTCAAATGAAAATTTAAAAATAAAATCAAACATATAAAGCATTTTCAAGCACGTAAAGCCCACAATCTCTTTTTTCACCAATTGCATTACTTCAAGTAGCTAATGTGATGTAAAACATATTACACTCCTGGGCCAAGGTGCAAGGCGCATCAGGCGTGCACCTCTTGAAAGTGCTGCACCTAGGACCTGGACGAGGCGCCTACCCTTTTAAATTACTGAACATGAATAGTAAACAAACATACAAAACTGAAACTCGGGTATATATAAAATAACAATAATAAAGAGAGTACCAACACTGTGATCAGGCATTTCAACTTACCTTGACCAAGCTTCAAGATTGCAGCAGTTATGAAGATACTTAGCACTTTTTTAAAAACATCATTCTCGAATATGCCACTTGGTTGCCCCGATCCATTCCAAGCAACAATAATCATTGCCTAAAGAATTTACATAACGTCAAACATGTAATAATAAAACCAGAGAGAACAACAATATGAAAAGAAAAGCAATTACCTGTAAACACAATATAAAAAAGCTCCACATTCTATCAAAACTTCTAAATACATGCCAGAAAGAACGAATCTCAACAAAATTAATCTTCCCCACCCACCGATCACGGCTGACTACCCTGCTTTCCTATACAACAAAAAAGAAAATGACAACAAGAAAATCCATCAGAAATGACCAATTTTTTTCTCAATCACATTCTTAAGAAACTATCTTGCATATTTCCTTCCAGGCAGAGAACCTATATACACAAAAAAAAAACAGTACCACCAATAGCTAGAAAAGCATCTAGAGCACCTATTAGGAAAAGTAATCTGTATCAATGTCAACAAGAAGGTGCTAGAAGGCTTAGATGATGTTGGATACTTGGATGCAAGATGTAATACTAGGATCAATGAGACATGGATAGACAGATAGTTGGCTTATCTATAGCAGTTAAATGTATCTCAAAAACAATATAGGAGCCAACAGAGGAGTGCTTTTATATCTATCAAAAAAAAAAAAACAGGGGAGTGTTTTTATAAAGTTAAGCACCCACGGAGGTCAACTACTTTTTTATAGCATATCAAAGCCTTCCTCAATTTCAAGAACTTGGCCATCAAATGTTGTTCTTTCATCATTAAATTCTGTTGAAATTATAACATGAAATGGGTGCTTAGATCAGTAAACACTTTCACTGATTTATCCGTAAAACAATGACTATATTTATGGGGTTGTAAATGAAAATGAGAAAGGTGACAGAATGCCAGCCTAAACCAGTGTTTTAATAAAAAAATAAACTTAAGTTTTCAAAACCTATTATCTAAAATTAAAATACACAAATATAATATGTAAAGCATATTCAAATGATAATTTAAAAATGAAATCAAACATATAAAACATTTTCAAGCATATAAAACCCACAATCTCTTTTTTTCTCAAATGCATCAAGTAGCTAATGTGACATATTACATTCCTAATTCTACGAGACGCCTTTGTGCCACGTCCCTCGAGGCAAGCCCAAACAAGTCCATGTTAGGGTCTTAAATTCTTAGTTTTCACATAAAAAATAATAATTTTATAGTTTTAATTGCTTTTAAGAAGATATTTTATTGGGATGAATGAATGGACAACATTACCAAATAGAGGATTCTCAAAGCAATTAAAACTGTAAATTTATTATTATTTGTGTCAGTGATTTAAAAGGCGCATGCTTGGTGCGCCTAGGCGTGTGCCTGGTGCGCCTTGCGCCTTAGCCCAGGTGAGCGCCTTTTGAAAATTTGCCGCTTTTTCCCTTTTTTTGAGTCTGGCCGCTGCCGGAGCTTCAAGAACCCCCTATTTGCTAATGTTGTCCATTCATTCATCTTAATAAAATATCTTCTTAAAAGCAATTTAAACTATAAAATCGTTATTTTTTGTGTGAAATCTAAGAATTTAAGACCCTAACATGGACTTGTTTGGGCTTGCCTCAAGGGGCGTGGCACAAAGGCAGCTCGTAGAATTAGGAATGTAATATATCACATTAGCTACTTGATGCAATTGAGAAAAAAAAAAAAAGAGATTGTGGGTTTTATATGCTTGAAATGGTTTATATGCTTGATTTCATTTTTAAATTCTCATTAGAATATGCTTTACATATTATATTTATGGATTTTAATTTTAGATAATAGGTTTTTTGAAACATTTATTTTAAAACTTAAGTTAATATCTTTATTAATATTATGTTTTATAATTTTTTGCATTTTTTTCAAATTTTTTGCATTTTCTTTAAATTGTGCGCCTTGACTCAAAAAGGTGTTTGCCTCGCCTAACACTAATTTGTGTGCAAACTAAGAATTTAAGACCCTAACATGGACTTGTTTGGGCTTACCTTGAGGGGCGTAGCACGGGGTTTGGGGCGGCGGAGCCCCCGGCCTAGCAGCCAGACTCAAAAAAAGGAAAAAAGCGGCAAAATTTCAAAAGGCGCATGCCTGGGCTAAGGCACAAGGCGCACCAGGCATGCGCCTTTTGAATGGGTTGTGCCTAGGACCTGGGTGAGGCACCTGCCCTAAAATGTGCCTTGCCTATGCGCCTAGGTGTGCCTTTTAAATCACTAGCCTAAACAAGAGTTGTATACTCTTTCTCTTTGCATGTACTCTTAACCTCTTATTACCTCAACAAAGTAATTGTTATCAATCAAAAAATAAATAATTAAATCTTTATTATTGTAAAAGGAACAGGATCAGGAAAGGTACTGCATAGTTGAGATAAGGCTTAATTAAAATGGGTCAAAAAAGCACCTCAAGTATGACAAAAGAAATATCTACATATCCAACAATGTGTTAGTATTGAAACTAGAAGTATGCAATTGATCCATAAAAAATAAGATTATAAAAAATGTGTTGTACAAGGCCACACACATAAAAGATGTGATCATCGACACTCCATGCATTTTTTTAAAGATAAATAAAGAAGAAAATTTATTCATAAAGAAAAAAAGATACAACATCAAGGTGACAAGGAATCACCCAACAACATAACAACCTAATACACCAAAATTCAGCAGCAAAATTTTCTTAACTAAGGCCTTCAAATTCTGGAAGAAGTAAAAACCAGGAGACAATCCTTGAAATTAACACAGCCCCTAACTCTTCAATGCTTTTCATTTTAACTTCGGATTCTCTAATTTTTTCATTCCACACCTCCCAGCACACAGCTAAGGGAATACAACACCAGATAATTTTCCTCTCGCTTTCTGCACTTTTTACCAGCAACCAAATATCTCATCATAATAATAAGGGACCCACCCAACCATGTTAAACAGCTTGAAGTGTAGGCCCATATACTCCTTCCACTCATTGCCGATGTTCATGCAGCTGCATGAAAGCCCTCCAATTCCTCCAACATCAGATCTTTCTTCCTAACCACATGAGGCCCATAAACATTTGGTACAAGAGGCCAACTTTGTTCAGCACCCCTGAATCCCAAATAGAGATCAACACCGCTGACATACTTTCAGAACCCAATGCCACGCAAACCCTATTCCTTGAGAGCCATATTTCACTTAAAATTCTGAAATCAGTCTCCAACCTTGTTTCTTGTAATACTAACATGTCAATTTTATAATTGTAGAAAGATTTGAAAAGAAATTGGCCTCCTGGAAAGCAAAGTTTCTTATGGAGGCAAGTTTACCCTGGTGAAAAGTCTATTATCCTCTCTCCCGATGTATCTGTCATCTTTGTACCCAATTCCGGCAGGAATGGCTGCTATCATCAAAAAAAAGATGACGGACTTCCTCTGGAAAGGCTGGAAAGAGGAGAAGTACCACTTGGTAAACTGGAACAAGGTCTGTCAGCCCAAATCTTTAGAGGGCCCTTGGGGCTTAGAAGGGTGAAAAGCATCAATTCTGCAATGCTAGGGAAGTGATTTTCGAGATTTGGGGAGAGTCAAGCTGGGCTGTGGAAAAGGGTGGTGCAGGCCAAGTATGGTGATAGAAATTTTGGATGGCATCCAAAAGTTTCAAATCGATTGATGGGTGCTCAGCTTGGAAAGGTATTGAAAAGGCCTATCACTTGTTTGCAAAAGGTGTGAAATTCATGGTAGGAAATGGACAGACAGTCAAATTTTGGAAGGATAATTTGGTGTGGGGAAAGGCCTTTGTACAAAATGTTCCCTGCTTTGTTTAAAGTTGCAGTAAACAAAGAAGCCAAGGTTGCTGAAAGCTTGCAAATCCAAGATGGTAGCTTGGTACGGATCCCACAACTGAGGAGGAATCTAAATGATTGGGATGTGGATGAGCGGATGGAACTACTGGAACTCCTTTATAGTACACAGGTGGAGTCAGTGAGGTCTGACAGTAGAACTGGAAGTGGGAGAAGTCTGGAAATTCCACAGTCAAATCTTTTTACAAGGCCTTGGACAGTGCAGAAGGGCAATCAGTCCCAACCCACATCAACAAGTGTAAAAATGTGCCTTCAAAAGTATCTTTTTTGTCTGGGCAGCCTACCACAACAGAATACTTACAAGGGACAACCTCTCTCGGAAAGGTACTGTACTGGATTCAAATAGATGTGTTCTCTGTGAAGGACAACTGGAAACAGTCAATCACCTTTTACCGCACTGCAATTACTCCTCAGAGATTTGGAACAGAATTTCACACTTGTTTGAAGTTCTAAGTTGTTGCCCAGGATCAGTAGAGAGGTTGAACTTAGTAAAGGGTTGGAGGGTGCAAGGTCTCAGTAAAAGAGGAAAATTAATTTGGTATTTAACCCAAGCAGTGTATTTTAGTGTCTATGGCAACAAAGAAACGCTTGGGCCATCAAGAGCAATATAAGTTCTGCTGACTCCACTTTTCCAAAAAATGTGGGGAAGATGTTTTCTTGGTTGTCTGGTGACAATCTGTTTAGTGGTGTAGGTTTTGAATCCTTTTTTTGTATGTGATAAGCTTCTTGTAAAGAAGGATGGGGATCAAGGTTAGAGGAAACAGTTTTTTCTTGTTTCCTTAGTGCATCATCTTGTTGTAAATTTGTTGTTCATATTTAATACAATGATGCTTTACCTTCCCTCAAAAAAAATTATAGTCCCTGACAAAATACAATTGCACCTCCCTTCTCTTTAAAGACTCGTTAATCCTCTTACATTCCAGGTACAAATTATTTGACACCTACTCAACCTCCATTACTGCCTCAATCCTTTCCTGGGCCTTTGATCTCAGTTCCTCCTTTTCCTTTTTTTTCAACCTCCCTGAATGTACTTCAACCAATAGCATGTGATTTTGTAGAGATATTAAAACAAAGAGAAAACAAACACATCCATTATAAGAAAAAATAGCATAAGAACTAATAGGAAAATGGTTTACCTCATGATTTGCACCACTTCTAACTCTACGAACTGGAGGATCACAAAAGAAATCTGCATCAGCACGCATGGGCCATCCCAGCCGGAAACAATCAACAGACCTATAGTTTGTGAAGGGAAAATTGTTGATAAAGAACTACAAGAGAATTCAAAAAATCAATCCAAATGTTAGGAAAAAATACCAAAAGTATTCATTTAAATCATCATAATTCCTCCACTGTGAATGCTTTGACTTCCCCTTTTTGCTTTGTTCGGCTTCCTAGTGCAGAACAGATCGATCAGATACATCAGAAAAACATTATTTTTGGAATTTATTACATCAGAAATGAATTAATACAAAGTTAAGACTCCTAAAGAGCAAAGCATAGGGTGCACCTTTGCAATCACTTCATAAATTGGAGTTACAACTTTTCTCAAGAAAGCCTCTTCTTCACCTCCATAGGCCGGCTTCACATTCTCACCAGTCATAGGACTCACATTCCCAGCTAGCATGCCATAAAGTTCAAAAGCCATCTAAAGACAAAACATAAGCCATAATGACAGAAGAAATCAGAAGAGGAAATACGACAGATACAAGCAATATCCAAAAAGAACGATTTCACAAAAAAAAAATGCATACTAAAAAAGATAGAGAAGAACACAAAGCAATCGCCAAAGCAACATCATTACGAATTTCAGGGGAATAACACAGCACCTAAGGGCCCCAGGATCCATTTATTTAACACCACAAGAGCATGGGGATAGGAGCAGGGATCATTTAATCTTCATTTCATTATAGACTTGTACCGGGTGCCATAAATAGTCTGTTTGATCAGTGATTTAAAAGACACCTAGGCAAACAAGGGAGGTGAATTTTAGGTTATGTGCCTCACCTAGGTCCCAGGGGCAGCACTTTCAAATGTGTTTGTGCCTGGTGCGCCTAGGTGTGTGCCTGTTGTGCTCTATGCTTCAGCCCAAGCGCGCACCTTTTGAAAACCTATGCATTTTACTCTGTTTGTTTGTGTTTGGCAGCTGGACCCCCAACATATGCTAATGGTGTTCATTCGTTCATCCTAAATTAAAGATATTTTTAAAAAACCCTGATATGCACTTCTTTGGGCCTGCCTCAAGGGGCTTCTTGGTACAAGACGGCTCGTAGAATCAAGAATGCATAATTTTTAACATCCCACTAGCCATTTGAAGTAACGCAAATGGGAAAAAAATAAAGAGATTAAGAGATTACATGCTTGAATATGTTTGAAGTATTTGCTTGATATTATATTTAAATTTTTATTTTAAATGTGTTTTACATGTTATGTTTATGTATCTTAATTTGATATAATAGGTTTTTTCAAAGCATTTATTTTAAAATTTAAGTTTATATTTTCAATTAATAATATGTTTAATGTGATTAAGATTTTACATTTTTTTATTTTTTGGCATTTTTTAGATTTTTCTTTGCAATTTCGCGCCTTGCTTCAAAAAGGTGTGTGCCTCGCCTAGCGCCTTGGGCGCAAAATGGCTCCTATGCTTTTAAAATAGTGTTCCATAACAGAAGATGTGGCTACATTGAATGACTTATTGCTTGGATTTTAAGTTGGGAGTGCTCTAAAGAGGGTTGTGTCGGCCCACGAGCAGCACATGGGCTGTCGAACACATGATAAAGTGGGCCATATCAAGCTGACATATACCAATACAGAGAAAGAACAACTCATATTGAAAACAAGTCCACATTACAAGGTTGGAGATCTAGCACACTCCATAAACTCTCTAACAAATCAGATCTGCTGACTTGGAAAATTGAAAACAAGGTTGTAGCTCCTGCCTTGCTTTCTGAAAACTAATGGATCCCAAACAATTGTTGCTCCTCCTGAGAGCCCTACCGCTTTAAGCACCCACCCACTCCCCAAATTTCATTCTTCATTCTTAAATCAACGCTCTCCAACCTTGTTTCTTGCAAGAGAACATCCTCTGATTTGTGGCTTCTAATCAAATTACTTACCAGATCCCTTCTTCTTCCCTCCCTCAGGCCCCTAACATTCCAACTGAGAACCTCCATTCCCATCACTCCACCGTCCTATACCCTCCCAACTTCAAACCCTCCTCACTCATTCTCTTCCAAACCACCCTCCTCTTCCCCCTTCTTCATCCCACCCTTTATTTTTTTTCTAAACTCTCCTTTTTTTCTCTTCTCCCTTCCTTTGTTAAAACTTCTCAAAGATTATCTCTGCAAATCCTTCCCCTACCCAAAATAACAGACCGAGAGAATTTCCTATCCCAACTTCCCTCTCAACCAACTTATTAATTTCCACTTCCTTATTTCGAAATAAATCTATATCCCTATGACCTACCTTTCTTTTTTCTTCAAAATTCTTCTCGTCCTTTATCATTTCCCCTGCTTCTTCCGTTTATTGCTCTCCCCTTCCCTTACCCACTTAGAAATAATTTCTCATCCCCTCCCTCCCACTCAACCCAACCAATGGGATGGTCTCCAAAGAAATAAATGAACTTACCTCTTTGATTCCAAGAACAGATTTTTGGGTGTTATTGTTCACACATTCTTCTAAGCCATCTTTTTTTTCCTCAAGCATAGTTGGCTCTACCTCTACTCATCTGAGACCTGAATGTCTTGAAATTGGTTCAATGCAAGATCTAACTATGGAACACCGAGAGCTAACCGTTGCACCCTCAATCAGATACCCTTCCACCTCAAGCACTTTGTCATTGTCACCTAAGATAGCATCATCCTCCAATCATTTTGTCTTCACTGCACTATCAATCCCCACTTGATTTTCAACCTTTAGGGCTCTCAAAGGAGAAGAAGCAGAACCTTCAAGATGAACCTTGGATCAGTTTCAATCTCGAACCAAAGTCTCATTTGCCACCACCAATTCAAAGATTGGCTCCTTTCCTTCCACAATAAATACTTATTGAAGCACCTTGTGCTTCCTTACTTCAAAAACACCAATCTTCCTTCTGCTCTAGTACTTGGTTATCACCCAAATCCAATCATCTTCCTCATTTTTATCACTTTGTGTCGTCCGCCTAGAAGACATTGAGCCAAAGCCCTCCTTGTTCTTCTCAACATGGGAGTTGTATGGATCCTAATCCTAGATTTGAGGAGTCTATTGTGGGAAGTGGAAGTGGAAGCCAGAGTGAAGTGGGACTCCAGTCACTCCACAATCATTTTCACCACAACCAGTAGGCCCAATGGATCAATTTGTTTCATCTAAGACACGGCAACAGACTTTAAATTCAAAATGGAAAAAAGATCAAAAAAACAAGTTGTTGATAGGGCTATTGGAAGATGCTTTATGCCAATGCATTGTCTTTTAATTTGGAAAATAATCCTTATTTCAAGAGTATGTGTGAGGCAATTGCAAATTTTGGTCCAGGTTATAAGCCCATCCATGCATGATCTTCGCACTAGGATCTTGAAAGAAGAAGTGGAGAGTATAGATAAATTGATGGAGGAGTACAGAAAATCATGGAAGGACAATGGTTGCACAATTATGTCTGATGGATGGACTGATGGAAAAAATAGGTCCATTATCAATTTTCTGGTTAATAGTCCAAGTGGGACAATGTTTTTGAAATCTATTGATGCATCTGATTCAACTAAAGATGGTGAGCTTCTTTTTAAATGTCATGATGATGTTGTTGAGGAAGTGGGAGAGGATAATGCGGTTCAAGTAATCACAGATAATCATTCAAGTTATGTGCTTGTTGGAAAAAAGTTGATGGAAAGGAGGACAAAATTGTATTGGACTCCTTGTGTTGCACATTGTATAGATTTAATGTTAGAGTCCATTGGGAAAATGAAAGTTTTTAATGAAACAATTGAGAAGGCAAAGCAGGTCACAAAATTTATTTACCACCATGGATAGGTTTTAAACTTGATGAGGAGTTTTACAAAAAACGAGAGCTTTTACGTCCAGCAATTACTCGCTTTGCCACTACTTACTTGACATTGCAAAGCATTTATAAACAGAAGCAACCTCTTCAATCGATGTTTGCTTCTGAAAAGTGGAATGAGAGACATTGGAGTAAGCATCCTAAGGCTGTCAAGGCAAAACAAACTATAATGTTTGATAGCAGATTTTGGCCTCATGTGGCATTTTGTGTAAAGACCACTTTGTCAATAGTTGCAATGTTGAGAGAAGTCTATTCTAAAGTAAGACCCTCAATGCCTTATTTATATGAAATGATGGATTCGGCAAAGGAGCAAATTGCATTTGCTTGTGGTGGAATAGAGAAAATACATGCCTATTTAGAATAAGATTGATGAAAGATGGACCCCTCAACTTCATGTCCCTCTTCATGCAGCAAGCTATTATTTAAACCCACAACTACGCTATGAGCCAAATTTTTCGAATGATCGTGAAGTAAGAGAGGGATTATTTGAATTCATGAAAAGGATGATTCCTGATAGGCATGAGTGTGCCCTAGCAAATTGCTAGTTGGATATGTATGATAAAGCACTAGGAGATTTTGGTTGGCATGCCAAACGATACGAGGAAGAGGCAATCTCCTGGTAAGTGATTTATTTGTTTGATAATTAGTATGCAACTATGCATAATTCTTTTTTTTTCTTTGGATATTTTAAAGCTTTACTACTAATGTCTTGTTAAATGATATTTTTGTAGTTGATTGGTGGGCACAGTTTGGAACCCAAACACTAGAGTTAACAAAATTTGCTATTCGAGTTTTGAGTCTTACATGGAGTGTTTCTGGTTGTTAAAGAAACTGGAGCACCTTCGAGCAGGTAATTATTTATTTTCTTATTTACTTTTAAGGTTTTTATGAAATAGTCGTGTTTTTCTTGTTAACGTTTTTAATAATATATATTTTGTCTTTCTACTAGATACACACAAAAAAGATAAACAAATTGGAGCAACAAAGGTTAAATGCTTTAGTTTTTGTGATGTATAATGTGAAGCTGAGGGAAAGAAACATGAAGAGGAGGGCAAGTGCAAGTACTGATCCCAATTTGACACAACATGTGGAGGAGGATGATGAATGGATTACTAAAATTGAGGATCCAGTTCTTCCAACTAATCCTTCTTGGGTGGATAATGATTCTTTGGGCCTTGAAATTGCCGCAGTTGAGGTGGTTCAAGATGCGGATACAAATTTAGTAGAGCCAACAGCCCCTACCAACAAAGAAGGATTAAGTGGAAGAAAGAGGGGCTCAAGTGATGGTGGCAACAATACATTTGACCATAGAAATCAAAAGGCTCAAGCTACTAAATCTCAAAGTAAGTAATAATTAGTGTATATTGATTCTATTCATCTAGTGTCCAATTAATTTTTTAGTTGATGATTATTGAGTGAGGTGATAATTGCAATTGGATTTTGTTTGTAGGGACAAGGAAAGGGAAGAGTGTTGAATTAAATTTGATTGATGAGGATGAAGATGATGAAATAGGGAAAAATGAACCATGTGATGTGGATGCAACTCTTGAAGCAGATGATGATGCCTTTGTTATTCTAGATGAAGATGATTTAGAGTCTTTTGATTGAGTTACAGTCCTTAGAGTTTTGTTTTTTTGTGATCTATGTTTCAACTTTCAAGAATTGTATTTCACATTTTCACTATGCTATATTGCTAGTTGGAGTTGAAACCTTGAGATTTAGAACTGAAATATTGATTGAAATTAAGTCATTTTAGCATTATATATGTTTTTATGCTTAAAATATCTATTTTTTATTAGTATACCCACTGTAATTATAAAAAAGAAAACATACTTGAGGCTTACGCCTTCCTGTGCTTGGGAGGCTTACGCCTCCCGCGTTCTGAACTACGCCTCACGCCTCTAGGTAGTGGAATGCCTCGCGTCACGCCTTCGCATTTTAAAACAATGGTTCAAAGAAAGTAAGGTTCTCCCATATTACACCTCACGCCCTTAGCCTTTTTCCTCTTTTCTGTTTTTTTTCAAATTTATCAATTACCAGTTAAAACGGTGGTCTCCATCCCTTTTATTTTGTAATTCCAAACCAGCTAATGCATGTTCCCCTCCTCTTTTACTCTTCCCCCCAATTGACTCTCGATCTCCCCTAAGTCCAAAATTCTTTCCCTTCACTTGTCTCTTCTCAATTTGAATCTTCAAATCCCCCGTGTTCACATTTGCCTTACTACTCGCAAGGATCCAACTCAGTATTTTCTTCCTCCACTCGTCCTTCCAACTTCCTCTTCTCTTTCGTCTCCTCTCATGCTCTAAATCCCGACCTACCCTCATCTCTCGAATTCCCTGGTTCTTCATCCTTCCTCTGCTCCACTCCAGAAATTTTACCGTCCACCGAAGATGACTCCTCCCACCGAAAAGAGTCATCAGCTCCTATTATTATTCTCAACTAATATCTCCTCCCCGTGTTCACATTTGCCTTACTACTCGCAAAAGGATCCAACTCAGCATTTTCTTCCTCCACTCGTCCTTCCAACTTCCTCTTCTCTTTCGTCTCCTCTCATGCTCTAAATCCCGACCTACCCTCATCTCTCGAATTCCCTGGTTCTTCATCCTTCCTCTGCTCCACTCCAGAAATTTTACCATCCACCGAAGATGACTCCTCCCACCGAAAAGAGTCATCAGCTCCTATTATTATTCTCAACTAATATCTCCTGCAAATTCTAAATTTATCTTTTTTAGAACATCAGCTGGTCTTTAACTTCAACGAGAATCCTTTCCATGTCAAACTTCTCCTAGGATCTGTTTTTGTTGTCCAACCTCAGAAGCCTGCCACATGAAGAAGCAACCTCAAATGTGAGGATACTCCAAGCATGCAGAGGAATCCCCACAACTAAGTGTTTTAAAAGCAAAAGGCGTAAAAAAATGCAAGGGCCATTTTGTTCCCAAGGCGCAAGGCAAGGCACACACCTTTTCGAAAGGAAAGGCGTAAAGCATAACATATAAAGCATATTCAAGCATATAAACTCTTAATCTCTTTATTTTTTTCCCAATTGCATTATTAATGTTAAACATTTTGCATCCCCTCAATGCAAGCCCAAACAAGTCCTTATTAGGCCATTAAGGTCTTAAATTCTTAATCCCTTTACAAAAGAAAGCTTTTATAACTTTAGGTGTCTCTCAAAGAACCATTCAACCTAAAAGCTTAAGCTGTTAAGTGAGGTCCTTGAATAGGTTTTATTCACTAGCATGCCCCCTCACACAAAAGCCCATTGGGCTTGAAGCGTGGATAGCACAAGCCCACACATACCCTGTGCTGAAACTTAATTAATTATAATGGGGTGACGAGAATCAAACACTAGACAACTTGGTCAAAGTGGCTCTGATACCATCTCAAAGAGAACCCTTCAACCTAAAAGCGTAAGCTGTTAAGTGAGGTCCTTGAATTGGTTTTATTCACTAACAGTGTCCTTTAAAGATAACTTTTACTAGGATGAATGAATAAGCAACATTAGCGAATTCGGAGCTTTGGTGAGCAAGCGAATACATAGACTTCCAAAAAAACAGAAAAATGCACAGATTTTCGAAAGGCACACACCTGGGCTGAAGCTCAAGGGCACTAGGTGTGCACCTTTTGAAGATACTCTACTTGGGACCTAAAATGTGCCTCGCCAATGCACCTAGGCTCACCTTTTAAATCACTACCACAACCCCAATCCACATTGTGTATTTCACTCTCCCCGCCTTTTGCTCTCCAGCCACTAGAAACATCAACCCCCACGACTCCAATCTCATGTCAAAATTCCCTCTACTTTGTTTGCTCCACTTCCAATGCCTATTCTGCAAACTCTTTGCTTTGAAACATGAATAGCAACAGCTCCGCATTCAGCTTCCTCACTCCCATCACCTTTTCTCTTCCCCATTCTACCATCGCCCAAGTTTCGAACTCTTTTGTCTCCACCTCTCTATCTACTACTCTTCCCACTAAGCTTGTGTGAAGGGCTTTCATCCTCTCTTCCATCTTACTTGCCTTCCTCACATCCACCACAATTTTCTTCACTTTCATCTTACCTACCTTCTATGTATATATACTCAATAATATTTTATTTTGATCAATTAATAAGATTTTATTAAAGAGAGATCAAGATGACAAGTCAATGCAGGCTACCCGTGGAGAGGCGCGAGTTGCTACCTCCTAAACAACAAAACAGTATTACATCAGACAAAAAAGCAAAAATTGCAAAGCTGCCTAAAATAATTGTTCCCTTAAGGCCCCTTCTTGCTTAGCTAATCCATCCGCTATGGTATTAGTTGTTCTACTCACCCAATGTGAGGTACCAGGCATATTCCTTGGAAACCAATTAACTTTCTTCAAAAGGTCCATGTATCACCAAATAACTGAACTTGGATTTGTCAGCCATACCACAACAACTTAGGAATCTCTACAATCTGAATACCTTGTACAGCCACTAAAAGCTCAGCTCTATCAATGGGGCCTGAGAACAAGGCTAAAATGTTGTTGTCTTTATCCCTCAGCACCCCTTTAGAAGGAGGCACCCACACTGCTAGTGCCCTATTCTTCCCGGTACGGTTGTTAACCACAACTATCCAGTTCCTCCGAATATCATTAAAAGGAGTCCAGAGATCTTAACCAATGGATCGCCCTAGTCAAAATGCATTCCTATACGCATATAGAAATGTATGTATATAAATATATACACACACACATATATATAGATACTTCCATATATAGACTGCATTTACATTCAAACACACATATATGTATATATAGATACTTCCATTACCATATATAGACTGCACTTGCCAAGTCAATAATTTAACCATGCAAGATAAGGAGTTATATAAGCTGTATAAAGAGAATAGGTGAATTAGTGCTACACAATTTTATAAGGTGTAACACACTCCTTACTCCAAAGAATTGAAAGGAACTGTCTAAATAAGGGCAGCCCAGGGCATGAGGCCCCTGCCAATGCAGGGTCTGGGACTGACTGTCTACTTATACAAAATACAACTTCCCATTCAAAGATATTCCTCCACACAAGGGTACATGAAAGGGAGTTCTCACCACTTTCAAGAGACAAAACCGTTATCACATAAGTTCAGCAAAAAGGTACCTTAACCAAACATCTAACAACAACTCAACATCAAGGAAAGTGCTATTGAAGACATACATGATGGTAGATGTAGCAAAGACACTCTGGCATGAATCTCAAGTTTGCAGCTTCTCCCCATATAAGAAGGTAAAGACCCATATATAATAGTTTACGCTGCTGTACTTCCTGTTGTATAGTCGGCAACCTGAAAGGGTACAGGAATTACAAAATGAATAAGAGGAAGCAAAGGAAGAGTAATCAAATCAGGATAAGCAAGTCAACAAGAGAAACAAAAAAGGTACAGCAAAAATTATTCGTAAATGAACACAATAAGCTATAGAACATATGAAGACTCACCAAAGACTACTCTTCCTATTCAAATACTTGCACCACTTCTTATAGTTCTTAAAAAGCTTTTTCATGACATCCGTCAGTGCACGCTCATCCAACTAAGATGAAAAATAAAATCATAACTTGGCAAATGCGAATAAACAGTATTAAAGTAAAAAAAAAGAAAGGACCGTGAGAATATTAATTAGAAAAATAAAAACCTTGGGTTGTTGATCAGGTTTTGGGAACTGCCGTATGTGCACATTCGCAAGCAACAAAATTAGGTGCTCCCTTTGATTAGCCACATTATCCTTCTGCAATAATGAATTGAAGCAAATGAAACAAGCCAAAAGACAAGACATTTAAGTGGCTATTATCAGCCACTCACTACAGAACGGATTTCAAATCCCACAAGCTAACAGGAATCAAATGTTTTGAGGAAGGGTGAGATGACTTCAATACTTGGTAAACTCACCTGGAATCCAAACATTGACTGAAGCCAATCAAGAATGTCCTCATCTACTTTTTTCTTGTAATCCCTAGGCCAAGGCAGGCCCCTGGTGTTACGGAGTGCAAAAACAGCAGCTCGAATCTTCAATTGAAGCAAGGAAACATATTACTTCAACCATACGGGGAAGAAAAGGTGAGATCTAAAGTAACGCATAACAATAACCAGAAAATACAAAAAATGGAAAATAAACAAAACAGGACAGCTGAAAACAAACCTCAGGATATTTCATAATAGCCTGATTTGCACTATCAGGATCAAGAGGAAGAATGTTATAGGGGACATATATCTCAGTTTTTTCAGCAACCTTATTATGAGCTTCCAAAATCTACATAAAAGGTCAACTAATAATTAGCAATCATATATTTGTGATAACAACAACCAACACAGTAGTCTTCACTAAAAGTATATTGTACATACAAGTTAAACCAAGAAGAAAATCAAGCTGAACAAGGTTTGTTTGGCAGGCAAAAGGGCTAGACAATAGGGGGAGGGGGTAGCTCTCCCCCAATTCCTCATGAACGTGGTATTCAATCCCAAGTCTCCACTACAACCAGTTAGAGGCCCTACCAAAAGGACCTTCAAGTCTTCACAAGTCAATAATTATAATCCCACTTTACCTCGTGATCAACTTCAACAGATTGTGTAAGATTAACAGCTTTCAGAACTTCGAAAAGGACAGCAGCAGTTTGGTATGCCTTGGTAAGTTGTGCACTGAGAAAATTAAAAATTAAATATCAACTACAATATCAAAAAGTGCCACACTTTCAAGAGAATCACTAGAGCAGAATCAAAATATGTGAACTCACCGATCAGCTTTATCAGCAGCATTTTGCAATGCCTGGATGTATTTTTTGTAGTAGTGCTGATAAAAGCTCTGCATTTCACGTGCATCACTTTTCTTTACCCTTCCCATTAGAGTTGGATCATTCTCCTGATATTATTAAAGGAACCAATCAAGGAAAGGAAAAAAAAGGTTAACAAAGCAAACAATTACATGATGGAAGGATCTACTTTCAATAAACATCAAGGATCCATTTTAAAGATTGTGGAACTCAACAAAAAAAAAAAAAAAAAATCTATTGGATCTATCAAAAGCGCATGGTGTGATTCAAAGCGTTGGTTGCCACATGCATGGTGGAGAAAAAAGGTAAATTATTTTTAGAATAAGGGGATTGTACAGGTGATAACTACTTGGACAACTGTCAACATCAACAGCCCATGGATACTGCTGTCTGCCAGATGATAAGAGAAAGAAAACAAAAGAAGAGAAGAGAAAAATAATAATATAAGCCAATAATGAGTATGCAGGCACCCCACACTCTTCCTATATCAGTGTTCTAAAAGAGGGATGAAAAGAAAGAAATACCACTGCACCCTGCAACTCAAATTTACAACACTCCTAAAGTGGGCTCAAAAATGCCATACAAGCATTCCAACTAGACAATACTCATTGTAGCATTGTCCTTTCTCTTCCTTATCAAGAATGAAACATAATTAAAAGATAATGATTCCCCCATCCACAGAATTTTTGTGAAGATAAATAAAATATATATATATTAAAAGAAAGAAGAAATATATAGAAAGGTGATAAGCAATCTCCTGGAGAGAATACATCCCAACTACAAAACCCAATACAAACAAACTCCCAATAGTACCCCCTTCATAAACACAAAAAACTGGCCCTTCATCCAAATTACCCTCACAAAAGCAGCCAAACTAGAACAACAAAAACTCAAATGAGAAGGAAAAAAGAAGAAATATCTCCAAAACAGGAAACCAAACAGTTGTCAGTTGTGACAAAAATTGTAATATAGATCAGATTGATTGATGGCACTATTTTTAACTATTTTTCATCAATACATCAAAAATATAAGGGATGAAATTAGCTTGAAAACAAACATACAGACAACCAACCAAAGGACAGATGAGGAACCATAAAGACAAAAGTATATCTAATCAGCAAGCTATCATGTCAAGAAAATTTAAGACTTACCCTTTCTAGACGTTGAAGAAGAGCAGTTTTAAATTGACGAACACCACGCCCACTAGATGTTGGATCCAACCTGTGGGCCTTCTCAAAGGCATAAAACCGACCTATCACAAGTTGCACGATAGACATACTTTAGATTCCACATAACCAGAAAGAATGTTGAAGGATGTAGAAGGTACTACAACATAAGAATCACAGCAAATTAAATAACTAATAAAGCAATAAATAGAACAAAAAACAATAATGCAACTTAACAAGCAAAGGGAACAAATAGAAAAAACACTTCTCTAAGGATTATAGATAAAATCCTATGATACGTAGAGAGAGTCAAAATAATCAAAATCAATCCATCCATCTAGCTTCACGTTCAACTAATTATACACCTCCCCCAATTAATTTTCTTTTTATTCATTTTTTCCTTTTACCCTACTCACCCTTCTGTGTAAGTCAAAAATCCCCTTCTATTCAAAACAACCACCCTCCCATCTTGCGACTCTACCACAAATACTCAAACCACTGCACAGGCATCTGCATATCCAGGAACTTCAAGACCCTCACCACCTACCACCCCTTCAGAATTTTCAGCCACCCCTAAGCTTTGTAACACAAAAAGTGTTTCTTGCAAATTTTCCTTCTAAAAAACACATGCCCAGGAACTTATTAACAAACACTTCTCTTTTCACTTTTTTTGGAAAAAATAATATAATATAGGTCTCATTTAAGTATCTAACAAGTTTTTCTCATTTCCATCTTCTTAGCAAATTCCTCTTTTCCAGAAATCAAATCTTCCAAGTCATCTCCAGGAATAGAGGATACCAACAATGATCTGGTCCTATGTTTTCCTCCTCTTATAAACTTATATATTTTCTGACCAAAATATTTTCAGCCACCATTGAATCCAAACACTGAATTCCTGCCTCCCAATGAACATCAATATGTAAAGGTTTAGACAGAGCCTGTCTAGAACTCGATGATTCATTAAATCATCTCAAGGCTGATCAACCAACCATCAATTCTCAACTAAGAAACCATTTATAACAGGTAAAGTGACTGACCTGAATGACTTATTGATTTGTCTTGTAGGAAGATTAAAGGAGGTTGTCAGCTCCTTAATGGCTCAAGCTGAATTTGGATTAATTACCATGGCCTCTAATATTTTATTATTTAAACATATTATCCATTAAAAAACAAAATAACAAGTCATTCACTTCAGCCATTATCAAACAGCCACTAACATGTCGTCTTCTGACAGATGACAGGGCTTCCTCAACAACTTTCCTACCATATCTTTCAAAATTCAAACCAAGAAATGCCATCCTGCATAAACCCCATGTGAATAAAAACCTTATTTGCAATAACATCTTGATCGTAACTTGCTCAGTCACTACTTAGACACCTGTAACAGTAGCCACCTTATCAACAACAACCAACCCTTGATAGAAATGAGCCTCACAAACCTCATCACAATGAGAAAAACACCCCCTCCATCACCTCACCCAATCTTGTATCTTCCTCAACCAAAATAACATACTTCTCTTCATCAGGCTCACCTTGGAATGGAACCTTTGTTTCTAACATCAATGCATGCACTTCTTAACTGTACAGCTTCGCAAACAAAAAGTTCTCCTTTTAAAAGGATTCTCTTTTTCTACAAAAATTAGATCATTTGATTCTTTAGATGATTGGTGCGATACACTTTGCTCACATCTGTGGTAGAAGACTCCCATCCACCAAATCAATCATCCTCCTAAAAGCTGGCACCTTATCACTATGTAGATGAAGTGTTTGCTGTTAAACTGAGAGAACATAATTGAGACAAAAAAGAAAACAAAACTAAATAATAGCTAGTCAACCTGCAGTAAGTAAGAACACCACCTGGCCATTCAGGATAAAAAACAATAGAATTCCACCCATTACAAATATTGTGAAATTGAAACCACCTATCAAATTCCCCAAAGGTGGATATCCTGTCAATAATGTTTTAAATATGTCAATCAAAACCTTATTCACACACTATGTGCTCTCAAAGATCATGCCATTCTGTTATTTTCAAATGTTCAAGCAAGTGGTGTAGAGAGTTAAAGCCCATAAGATCCCCCCACCCCCATCTTAAAAAAGCCTTTAGAGGGCTAGTGCTCCACCAGATTCCAGATCAAGAGGAATGACTCATTGGTAACCAAAAACCCAGAAGAAATGCCACCAAAATTGACAGAGAGGGGAAAGAGAGAGAGAGAGAGAGAGAGAGAGAGAGAGAGAGAGAGAGAGAGACTGAATAATCAGGTGATAGATAGATTCAAAAAAAATATTAAAAATAACCATGGCCCCTATCACCAGGATATAAAGGGTGTGTACCAAAACCATAGGAAATAGGATAGTCACCCATTAAAGCATCATAAAAGGGGATATCCTCAAAAACAGGCCCCTGGGATGAAAAAAATACAAACTCTATTTTTTATAAATCTGCTATAACTTGCTTATCAGCATTTTTTTTTTTTTGAGTAAAGCTATGAACACATCATATTTCCACTCATCCAGGTTCCTCTGAAACAAAAAAAAAAAAAAAAAAAAAACCAAACAGCCTTACCAGCCACCATACATGGCCAAAAATTTACTGATAAATATAATGTAGCCAAAAGTAGTTGCCCTCTTGTCACTAGCTAGCAAAAAATAGTTGCCCCCCCTCCCAGGAAAAAAAAAAAACAAAAAACAAAACAAAACTTGTGTGGAGTTACTGGATTATGATTCTGTTAACTATAGTTTCTTCTCTTGTGCTTCTTTTTTCAGGTCCTTGCTTCGTTCTATACCACTTCTCCTCCTTTCCCTTTTTTAGTTTGGTGTTAGTTTGTTGCCACAAAAATTGAGGCTTTTTGCTTAGTTTCTCTCTCAGGGATAAGGAAGGTCATATCTTAGCACTGTTTTCAGGCCCTATAGGTTTTGAGGAATCAACAAGGGCCAAACTCCTTGGTGTTCTACACTGAGCACAGAAAGCAAAAGAAATGAACTTGGAGAAGGTAATCATTGAAGGTGATTCTCAGGTGGCAGTGGGTTGGTTAGAAGACAAGAAGAAAGCAGTTTGGACTTTGGACACATAGAGAAGTTACAAAAAATATTAAATTGTTAACAAGAAAAAATTTGGCAAGAGCACAATGGGTACCAAGAGCTGCAAATGGGTTAGCTGATACTTGGAGTAACCAAGGGATTAATAGGGATCAGTTGTATTGCACTCAATTGTTATTAGTTGTATTGGGGAGAGTCCATGGGAAGCTGAAATTGTACATATATTTTTGTTCATATTAATAAAATGTTGTTACTGGTCAAAAAAATAAAAAGAAAAACGTCTGGTGGAAAATATCAACTAATAGTGATAATATTAGTTTCTAATTTGTTAATAGTTCTAAGTAGTTGTTCTATGATGATGGAATGGTCGCTTCTGCATCCTGAAATTGAAAACATGCATTATGCAACTTTTGGTGCTGATTTTTACATATCAGTGTGTTGCTGGATCTTGTATAGTTATGTTTGAAAATAATTAGTGCTCTTGTTATTTCTATTAATTAAACTTTCATCTATTATTATCACATAAAATCGTGCAACCATCATCACTTGTAGAATTTCGATACCATCTTGGAAAAATATAATTTTTTATTAATGAATTCTGGATTGAACAAAATAGGCCTTACCATATGTACCACACTAGGAAAACGTTATATTTAAATGCATGTTAACAGCCTTACTACAAGCACTTTTAAAAATGAGTAACCACAAAGAAGAAATCAGAAAGTCGGGCCTCCTCTTGATTACAACAGGTATTCAGTAACACCAAGACTATTACACAGAACTATGACATTTTAAGATTAAATAACTTGGAACCAAAAAGGGAACTTCGAAGATTAAAGAAACCTGCACAAACAGATGCTAATGTGCACTACAGAAGAAGATTATTCTGCCCAAAAGCATCAATGTAGAATATAAAAATATAAGTTTTGAGAAAAAAATGGCAAACAAAAAGGGTGAGAAGAAAACGAATAACAGCACCAACGAAAAACAACACCTTGACAAAAGAATAACAAAAGTGAAAGTCCACAAATGCAAATGGGACTTACAGAGATAAGCAACCCTGGGATTAGTGGATTCAACCTCGTTGGCAACCCGAAGGATCGGCGCAATCTCAACAAGAGATGATGGTACAATTTCACTATCAAAGGCCGTCTCACCTAGATTTCCAGCGGTCTGAGTCCGCATAATCCGCCTTTGCGGCTGCTGCTCAGACCCCCTTCTAGAAGACATTTTGGAACCCTAAACAACACACCAAAGCGCTCTGTTTTCCCTGTAAGCAGTCCAAGCAAAACAAATAAGAACCTCTTTGAAACCCTAAGCACAACACAGCTATAAAAAAAGAAAAAAAATATAGAACAGAAGAAAGTGAAGCCAAAGCAACACGAAAACACTTCCGCTTCATTTCTCAGAGGAAACAAAATAAAGCAGAGCTGAAGTAGATTTTAAGCTGGAAAACGAGGATAAAGAAGAGATGAAGTAGATTACCAGTAGATGGACTAACTTATCAAGTAAAGCTTTCGAACCCGCATCTTGAACATGCAAGAAGAAAACAATGGTTCGATGATAAATCAGCACAAAATAAGTTCAAATCTCCATTAACGAGATGTTCACAGATCGCTGGCTAAAAAAATAAAGAGGAAAGGGCAACATACCAGTGAAAACAAACTCCCCAACTAAGCACAAGGAGTCAAGGAGAAAGAGAGAGATTGGCTGAAACTTTAAGCTACCTCTGACTACAGAGCAAAGCAATGTACATGCGTAAACCACACCAAATATACCTTGCATACCAGTGTTACCGAAACTCGAGTAGCATCAGACGACATTAGAACTAGGGTTAAAAGTTAAAACTTCAAACACAAACCTCAATCATCCATCAGGCCTTCTCTTTGTTATTGATCGGATTGGACCCCGCCTACTATACAGTGTTGATACTCGAGTTTCTTTATCATTCCTCTGTTATTCATCCGATACGTCGGTAAAGTTACGTGGATCTTGGCGTTCAAAAAGAGACAGTTGTGCTCCAAAATTACGAATGCACCACTGACCCAAAAACGAATGTCGTGTGTTAAACAATTACTAGAATACCCTTCCCGACGTACAAATGTACAATTTCCCTCTAGCCACGGTTACAAATTTACAATTCAGCCTCAGCCGTGCCCGTGACCGACTGAATCCGGTTCTCCTGTCAACAAAATACGTCTCAACCAGTAAAGATCTGCTCCCAACGAACACTCCTAATACTATCCCAAAAGCTGTTGTGGTCGCACATTGGAAACTAGTGAGATGGGGAAGAGAAAGAAAGAATATTCTTTTTACATTTTTCTTTTTCCGCATTTGATCTAGGAGAAATAGTGAGACCTGATGAGAAATTGATTCACAAAAATAGGGATATGGGGTTTCACCAAATAAATGTGACCTTATTGAGAAACGAAAACAGTGAGAACCAAGTGGGAAAACTTTATCGAAGGCGGGCAGTTACTCACCTTCTCAATCAAGCTTCAAACACCCCAACGGTCACAATTCCATCGTCTTCGTCATCATTTCCAACAAATGTAGGTCATTAACACTTTTTTTCTTCTCCTTTCTCTTCTCTTTATGCTTTCTTTTTGTATTTTTTCTTGTCTTGTAATCATTTTTGTTCTTCCCCATTCAAGCTTCACACCTTCAATGGTCATAGCTCTGGCCATCACCTTTTTCGTCACTATAGAAGGTTATACCATTTTACGCCGCCATTTTTTCCATCGGATGAATTTAGTGATGTAGATCTAACATGTTTGTGTTTTTCATATCTGACTCTCAGATCTCATCATCGTAGAGACAGATAAGAGAAAAATAGAAGGCATGGCCACCGGAGGCGACGCTCATTGTCTGTTATTCCTCTTCTTTCTTATTTTCCTCTCCTTCGCCATTATCGCCCAATCGTCTGATGATTGTGTGTACATGGTGTACGTCAGAACAAGATCAATCGTGTTTTTCAGATCTACAACCCCTTGTGCCAGATCTACTAAATTGCAGTGATGTTTTTCATTTTTTAGACTCTTCAAAGCATTATCAGGTATTCCTTCCATCTTGCTTCTTATTTTTTTAGATTTGATAGACCCTTATGTAGATCCATTTGTTGAATTAGTTTTCAACAAATCTATATTTTTTGTATTTTTTGTAAATTGTAATTAAATAGAAGAGTGCACTTTTTGTAATTTTTAATCTGTAATTTCTATAAATGTTCTCATCAACCAAACACTAGGTAGCATATTTGGTAGGATGACCAATCAAAACAACCAAACATAGGGTGACGTGAATGAAAAAATAAATTTTATCTTCTCATCCCATCCTTTCTCATTGCATCCCTTATCATCACATCTTTTCTCAGCAACCAAATGGACTATTAAAGTGTGGTTGTAGTGGCAAGTTGGGAGAGTTTTGTTGAGAGCAGATCCTATGCAACCTCTCTTGTTCTTTTATGGCAAATTGATTCCGATGTATAGCTGCAATGATTGTTGGGACCATGTTGTTGAGACCATATCAGACTACATTTCAACACCCTTGCAACATGATCCAACATCGTTAAATCTCGTACATGGTGGTAAGGTTTTAAAAACTAGATATGACACAAAACCATTTTGAGGACCGTTTATGAGGTTGAACAGTTTGATTAGCTAGTTCGAATGGATGCCCCACCCATTCTAATTAAAAATAATTAAAAACACAAAACAGCCAAAAACCATTGTCCATAGATCAACAGTTCAATTGCCTGGTTAGTGGGTCACTAACTAAATCAATAGTTTTTGGCCCAATAGCGATATTAGGGTGAAACATAATCGATTGCCTAACCAATTCCCAAGTCAACTGGTCCTACTGTCCAATCCAACTCGGCTTTTTCAAAACCATGCATGGTGGTACTCAATTTTATGGTGGATCCCAACCAAGGTTCGAAGTGTTGATACACCTGATATGTTGGTAGGAGTATCAAAGTGTATCGATTTTTTTTTAAATATGGTTTAAAAAGGTCGGTTTAAGGTTCGTTCACCCCCCTTAACTGACTTAGACCCCGAAACACTCCCCATAGGGACATATAAAAAGCCCTTGATACAATATGTATCAACCGATAGGTATTGATACTTTGAACCTTAGTCCCAGGTGCTAATAACATATTTTGTTGGAGCTCAAATTACTTGCAAACAATATATGTTCCCCCCCCCCCCTAAAAAAATGCCATTTTGGTTCACGGGAATAGGGATCTGGAATCAAAATCATAATGGGCTATTCCGATTCCAATTGTTTGATTGGGTGGAATCAGGATTCCATTTCCATTCCTACTAAAATGGCATTCCCCCATTTGAGGAAATGGCCATTCCTTGCCCTTCCCTTAGGAATGAAATCCTATTTCCACTGATTCCAATTTCCATTCCCATTCCTGTCTGAACCAAACATGCTATGGGAATGGACCATTATAATTCTAATTCCAGAGGATTCGAATTTTGATTCCAAATCTGACTACGAACCAAACAGACCCATAGTTTTAAACCGCACATGTCATATTTATACACTGAGGGTACCAATCGAGATGTACATGCATTGACATCAACAAACCGCGCCTAACACTGTCCCAACAAACTATGGCGGCATTTTATTGAGATATTAATAGATGTTCTCAATGTGTGGCTTCAGTGAAACATATAGAGAACGTATTGTTGATAGCATATGTTGATAGTAGATCTGATCTCATGGGTAACGGATCATGGAACTTGCTTTGTTGGCAATAGGGGTGTAAACGGATCGAATTCGAATTGGATAAGGTAATATCCGAATTCGAATCCAATTAAATATTCGAATATTCGATTTGGTTCAAATTTGATTAATTAATTATTTTCGATAATTAATAAATATATAAAATAAATATTTTATTGATATAAAGTATATAAATTAATTATTATATAAAATATTTTATATATTATATAAGAATTAAATAATCGGTCAAATTTGAATATTTATCGAATCGAATTAGGTCATATCCGAATTCGATTAACTATTTGGCAAGAACAAGATATCCGAATTCAACCGATTAGATATTCGAATATCCGAATTCGATTCGATTACGTTAAATATCGAATTTAAAATCAGATTTTCGAATACCATTGACACCCCTAATTAGCAGAGATTCCAACTATGATAAAACAACATCAGTGGTTATCTACATAACTTCATATAGAAATTGACTCGGTGTGATCATTCACGCCATCATAAAGTATGTAAATTTTTGTATCATTACATCAGGATCGTTGATTTGTTTTTTGTATGGAAGCATGAGATTCCAACTTTTTGTCGGATCACAGGAGGGGTACAATACGTGAGATTTGAAAAAAAAAAAATCTATTGTACTTCGCCTTTAGTGAAAATTTAGTCTCCGAATTTTAAAAGATAACAATTTAATACTTGAATTTTCAAAAGGGATAATCCGGTGCCTGCCGTTAACAGACTGTCAACCAGAATAGAAAAAGACATAATTACCCCAAGTATTTTTGAAAATTGAATGATATAATATTTTAAAATGATAAAAATAACCTCAACCATAATAGTTTTTCTTTGCAAGTGAGAACCACTATTTACCACTCTGTGAAACTGTGCCCTAACAGTCCGAAGAGACCAATTCTTCCTTTCGGTGTTGATAAGTAGAATACAACGTTGGAAAAGCTGAAATACCGAAAATTATATCGAAGAGTGTCGTACGAAGTCTTCTCCACTTATTTGGGAAAATATCGTCGGAATATAACGCAGTTGCTACTGTTAGAAGTGTTTTTAATCATATCGTTGCTAGAGAAGACGACCGCTTGTTGCCGGCGCGGGAGAAGACAATCAAGGTTGTCAATGTTTGTAGCGCATTTGCCACTGATCGAATGAAAACTACAATACGGGAGACCGAACCATAATTGAAAAAAAAAACACCCAGGGAAGGAGGCATTTAGTACTCACTCAAGTGTTGTCGATATGTAATTGTAAAAAAAAAAAAACCCAGATTCAAGATTGTGGGTAGTGTCTAGGCCAAGGGTTTTAGGTCGATGGGTTGGGTCGGCACGGCATAAAGTACAACCCATATATATTATTTACATATTATATAAATTATGATTATATAATAATATATAGTATATAATATATTAATAAAATAAATAATTATTTTTAATTTTATTATATTAATTAATTTAATTATTGTATATATAAGCAATTGTATATATCAAAATTCATATAAATAAAATTTTAAGTTTTTTTTTCATTTTTTTTGAATATATAACTTTGGCCTAGCCCAAAATTTGACTCACAGATTAGCCAACATGGCATGGTATGGGCCCGCACCCCAAATTATCTCAAGGAAAGTTGACATGGCTCAATTTACACCTCTAATTATTGCCACCCAACTTCTTCAGAGGGTATATTTTTATTTAAACATTTTATGATCTTTTATTTGTTTAAAAAAGAAGATAAATTGGTCAAAAATATATAAAAGGCAATATTAATATTTTTAATTATTTAATTCGTATATGATATCACATAATGAGGCTGACTGATGATTTGTTTATGGCGTTTTAAAATTTTGGATACTGAATTATCACATTTTTTAAGTTTTAAGCAAAAAATGCAAAGTACCGGTCAATTAAAGACAAAATCCAGTACTCTATGATTGACGGTGTTTAATACCCACTGTTTTTCTGGCTCTTGATGCAATTATTAATACACCACGTCAGCCTGTTAGGTGGGTCCCAAGTGCGTACAGATGACGCGAGTGACGAGTAGGAATGGAGAGCAGGAGAGGATTTAAAGCTTTACCAACCCATTGGCTGACACCTTTTAGCACACCACACCGTGTGCATGGTTATGCTACAAAGGAACAGAATCTGCTCTTCACACGGGGGCGCCTCACAAGCACATCCATTTTAGAATATCTCTGATGAATAATAATTTATAAGTATGAAAGATATTTTCAATGCATGATAGGATGTGACTGCTACAAATCACCTATATGGCAAAAGTAATTTATCTTTTCATGGGTCCCACTTGCCCATATAAAAAGGGTCCAACCCAAGGGTCCCACCTAATTATGGGCCAATTAAGCTAAATGGTCGTGCAGTATAACATAAAAAGCCTGATTCCTTCCGTTACAGGCTGGATTTCGCTTTCTTTTACTCCGTTTCGAATGAAAATCGAATTAGTACATTCATTCTTGCCCTGGTAAAAATGAATTCTAAATACGCTTTGGCCAGGCTAAGGGTATCAAGGTCATTTGGCTAGGATAAAGTAATCGAGGTACTCAATGTAAAAACCATGGCAAATAGATGGGCATTGTTGTTAAATGGTTCAAATTTCAAAAATGCGGAATGTACGGATACATGCGCCCTGCGCCCATATTTATCGGTAACCGGAGACATGTAACCGTTCCCGCCTGTGGAAAATTATGCTAGTGAATAGACAATTTTACCCACCTATGAAAATAATGGGCGTTTGTCTGAAGAAACCATGGGATGCTATTGTCATTTCATCATTCACAAAGTTCCCTCAAGGATCCCCCACTGATGGCAGTTTAGGTAATTTAATCGAATAAACGATGGTAACAGTTCTCACCCCCTGATGTGCAATACTACAGTTGTCGTTTTTGTTTTGTCCAAACCTACTTTTTATCTTTTCTTTTTGCCTTTCCACCCGTGGGGCCCACGCTGCAGTCGACACCAGTCCACAGGATCAAGATCAACGAGCTTTTGACGAGAAAATATGTAAGAAACAGTAGAGAGCTAAGAGCTTTCCCTTTCTGGTCTATCATACTTTTGTTGGGTGGGCGTATTAAATCCGAACCGTCCAAATGTTTTGATTTATCGTTTTACATGCCATAAATCAGGATCCGTTTGGCTTGCAGTGGAATCGGAATCAAAATCTCTTACTTTCACGGAGTTTAAATCATCATTTATAGGACCTGGTCTCTTCAGTTTGGAAGGTGTCGTAAATATAGATATATAGTTATGCACATTGTAAATACAAGGCTTTGCATATTTGTAGTCTGAGTCTTAGCTGCATTTGTCTGTATTTGATTTTAATGTAAATATATAATATAGATCGGTGTAAAACTTCACTTTTAATCTATTTTTCACACATTTGATGTAAACCTCCCTATAAGTTGAGTTTTATACCGATTATTACATTTTAAAAAAGTTCCAACCCTTCACTAATTTTAAATCTATCGGCATTGAATTCTATCAATGTACATTTAAACTAATAAAATTTACATAAAAAACAAACACAATTATAAAAATAGAAATAGAAATAGAATTAGAATTGAAATAAGCTAAACAAGGGTTTCATTCCCATTGAAGGGGATGGAATGAACAGTTACCATTCTAATTCTTATTCTAGACCCTTATTCCCGTGAACCAAATAAGTTTTCAATAACCATTTGACAAAAATTCATGATGCTAGTATTTGACGAGTTCAAATCAACCCCCCACAATGTGTGTAAAGTTCATTTGTAACATTAATGTGAGTTCATTTTTGCTAAAATGTCGCAGCGGAGGGTTAAAATCCAAAATCATGGCCTTCCATGTGGAGCCACTATGATACATAAAAGGTTTTGATTTATTTTTATTTTATATTTTCTTTTGTTGTTGTTTAAACACATCGCTGCAACACTATCCTAGCAAATTGTGCTTTGTACTGATGTGCTCACGTAGGACTAGATTGAAAGGGAATATCTGGATTATTAGTTTAACATCTCCAAACTCATTAAAATGATTAAGTGTCTGTTTGGAATGACTGAAACTTTGATTCAGCTACTTTCATTTAGCCCCTTTTAAGAAACTAATAAATCAAACTTTACAAGCAAGCCAAAAAATTTGATTGAATGACAATGGAACCCACTACGTCGAGCTTATATTTTAAATCCAAAATACACAGCATGAAAGTTCTACTAAATAAGGGATTGTTTGGTAAATATTTTTTTAAAAGATCTTATGCAAGTTCTAACAGTTAAAAGACGATTTGAGCTTTTACATTAATATCTTAATAGCTTGAAGATCGTTTGATTAAGATGTGTTTGTCCGTACGTTTTTTTGTGCGAATATGAGTTGAAAAAATGCGAAAAGCTTCATTTGAAATTTTTCGAAAATAGTCTAAAATTGGCTTCCCATATATTTTCAGAACTACTTTCAATGTCTAAATCTTTTCTCAATCAAATAGAAAAAAGCTAAAACGCGAACAGCCGAATTTCTAAAATACCAACAACCCACACGAAAAAACACACTAAACAAGGACTAAGTCTAATAAGTTTGTATCATACATGCAACTCCACTTACCAAAAAAACTCCGGGGTTAGTGAGATAACTATTATTTTGTGATGAGGGTTACTATAATATGCAAAAATCTAGAACATATGGTTTTTTATATGTTTTTAGTGATCAAATTTTAATGGCTATAGGTGGTTATCTTTCTATATTGGATGGTTGTGAAGGAGCCAAATTTTTGTCAATTTTGCAGTGTTCTCTGCATTTCCCAAAACTTCAATGATAGAAGGTTGGGGCTTTATGCTCGGACTCCTTGAAATTTGGCCTTTAATGGACGAGGGATTAGCATCCTTTGGACTAATTATGTTACTTTGGGTATGATTAGTCGAATTTTGCAAGATTTTAGATGAAAATGTTTTGTAATACCTAAATCCAAAACTATGATTTTCAAAATTGGACTGGATCAGACAATCGGAGTAGAAAAACCTAAAAATTGAACACCTGATTTTGTTTTACCCAAAACTATTTTTTAGGCAAAAAAACGTTGATTTAATTAGCGAACTATTGACCTAGGTGATTAAATCATCGAATTGTTAATCCAAATAACAGTTTTTTGGCCTTATTTATTTATTTTTATTTATGTTCAAGTCAAAATGACCATTTATTCAAATCAATCAATTGGATTGTTAAATCCAAAAAACAGTCTCATAATAATTCCCTATCCGGTCAAGTTTTAAAAACATTGCCCCAAACAATATACAATCAAACGTGAAGTCTGGCTCATAGATATGACCATCAAAGGCACCAGGATTTGATCACAGGTCTCCAACCGACCTAATTGTTTGTTTTCCTAATTTTTAAAAGAAAAGCCCCACTAAACATGCAGGGGAAAGAGAAAAGCAAATTGATGACGGGGATTTACCCCAAAGAAATAAGAAGGGTTTTTTACCTTAGACACGTGGCAAGGTGATGGTTTGAAACTTGCTCAATGGGGATAAACAAAAGTATTATTAGCTGGAATCCATTCAATGGTTGGTACTGTTTCTTAAAAAATGGGACAAGTAACATCGTGGGACATCAGATCATGGTACACATGTCCAATACACTCCAAAACATTTAATATATAAAACTAGCCCCACGTCTTTCAACAAGTATCATTTACCATTAGCTACTGTCCTTGTGTTTTTAGGTTGCAAATGGTATACAACCCCTACATTTTTTAGGCAGTACTTGCTATTGTGGCTTTTACCTTTCGAGAAACATATTTTGTTAAATGAATTTGATTTAGAATAAAGATTTGATTAACTGAATCTAATTGCTATTTTTCTTGGCGGGAACCAATCATATTACTCCATACTAGTCATAACTCGTAACTGCATCAAACCCACAAGTTGATCGGTCCATGGCAGTAGGCATGGTTTTCAAAATCAGGACGGATAGTCGGACTGGAAAAATCGGGAATTGGACTGTTTTTTCTTAAAATTGGATTTTTGCAAAAAAATATTGATTTGATCAATAAATTATTAATTTGAACAGTTGAACCATTCTAATCGTTTAAAGGTTTTGATTATTTTTACAAAACGAGCTGATTGACCGAAAAATCAAACCACTGCTCGATTCATTATCCGGGTCAATTTTAAAAACCTTGACAGTGGAACAGCTATCCTATTCAGCTAATACTTCAATGGAGTGTTGAAGTAATTGTGATGACTAAGATAGTGAGGTGTAACATGCACTTTATCGCCTGTCGGTAAAAAAGTTATCAAATTCAGCTAATCCAATCCCAATTTATGGATTGGGATGTTTAACTAATTGTGAGCATGTTAGGTACTGTGGTGTTTTAACTTACAACTGTAGATTTAAATTATAATATTAAGAATCAAGAAACTGAGATGTTTTGGCACAAAATATATTATAAAATAGTTTATTGTATTCTAAAACATGTAAATTGTCTTTGAATTGGGGAAAAATCAAGACAAAACTATACATATTAGGAAAAAAACTCTTCAATTCACCGTACCAACTTAGAAATAAGTGTTTATTTGAATAAACACTATTTGCATTTGGGACATGAAACAGATAATTCTGTCAATTTAGGTGAATTGAGGTAGAAGTACAAAGTTGGTGTATTGGACAAAACATGAAACCAAAGTGAGAAGGCATATGGGTGATGAGATTGTCAGGCTGAGCTGTTGAGGATGAATTGGTTTGAGTCCAGGAAAGGGGTATGAAAGCAAAAAGGCTAGAGAGCCAGAGAGGGTGGAGAGAGCCAAATAGAACAAACCTTGGGGGAGATGATTTTAAATAGAACTAGGACACATCCCTTGTATGACTTAAGGGAGGAGACCGCCCACCGAGGCCTTCAGATGGCTCCGCTTTCCCTGGTGGGGACATTTATCTATGAGATAAATTACACTTCCTACGAGGTTCTCGTTTGTAGGATTGTCTGTTGACCATGGTGTGTGGTATGCTGATCCGATGATATAGCCCAAATAGGTCAATTGGGCCAGGGACATGGTAGCGTCATGACCCTAACATTTCCTTTCTAACATTTGATAACACCTTTATTATCCCTGTTTGAAATAAGTGCTTTTTTACCAAATGCTCATGAGTGCTTATTAGAATGAACACTTATTTTATCAAATAAGCACTCCCAAACTCCATAGTAATAAATATTTGCATTACTTTTTATTTCTAAAATAATGCCCATGAACATGAAGTTTGGAAGTAAAATAGTGTGGCCCTACCCTATATTCAAGAGACAAATGGAAGTAGGAAGAGGGTTATTTGTTTGGGATGGGGTAGGAAGTATGATGATGTAGTACTGATCCCACTTTATATAAGTAGGAGGAAGGTGGTGTAAATTTTGCATTAGTGAGGTGCAAAATTTATATTGCCAATGAGTACAAATGAAACAAAAAAAAAAAAAATCAAATTTATACTCCATAAAAATGCAAATAACCAATACAAACAAATAAATGAAAAATAGAACCAGGTGCAAAATTTATATCTGGCTCAAATTTGCACCGCAACCAAACGCAGTATAAGGAGTTTCACCAGACCAAACATAAACTAATTATGATTAAAAATTTAGAAGTAGGTGTACCTATACCATTAAACTTTCCTTATTTTCTTTTGAAAATTCGTTATATATACATATATATATATATATATATATATATACATGACAGGTTTGAATTAAAGATGAAGACATATTACTGATTTTAGCTTATCATTTGATTTTTTGATTCGATTTTGATGCCAAAAATACATGATATCGGGAAAACTTACAACCAAACCAACATCATGAAAGTAATAACCAATTAGGTGAATTTTCATCAAAATTCACTTGGGATTGTGATTGGTCAAAACCTTTATGGTATCATGCCTTTCCGGCATTATAGATTTTTTCCTCACTCAAATCCAGACGAAAATATTCTTTCTTTTATTTCAGAAAGAGATTGCCATTGAATCCATATGTGCATGTGATAGATGATTTCTTACTCATGCATGCTCCAACCAGAACCTCGTCCTGATCTATCTAATAAATGCTTGATGAAGAGTGGAAAAGAACAGAAGACCATGCATTAGCCTTATTTCCTTCCATCGCCATTGTATATCATTCATTCATTGGTATATATTATCCGTTTATTATGACTGTTTTCTCAAACCAATAATTGGACTGAAATGTTATTTCATGATCATAAATCCGAAGCAAAATAAGTGGCAGGGATCAAATGAGTTGGAAGTTGTCATTATTCTATATTCCTTTACTTTTCCACAACTAAGGAGGAGAAAACTGATTTTTCATTGGAAGGTGCAAAAAAATAATGTAATTCTTGAATTATAAATGAAACATCTATAGGTCACTTTGTTGGTGGTATCTATAATGCCAGAGTTCAGAAAGTTATGATACCATAAAAACTATGACCTTTCAGATTTCAGACCTCCCTATTTTGATGAATACCTACTGATTGTTTATCACATTTATGAGTGTTTGTTTGGTTATGAGTTTTTATTTTTATCAGAAAAATCCATAATGCCCAAAAGACATGATACTGAAAAGGATTTTGATCAATCAAAACCACCATTTTGATTAAAACCCACATGATTGATTATGAATTTTAGGTACTATGCCTTTTTGGTATTCTTTTCCTTTTTCTTTCTTTCTGGACAAACAATGAGGACCCCACCCCCTCGTTCAGCATATACCCACATGAAGATGTGGCTGTAGGTGCAGGTTCTCTGTTCCAATCCCTGTATCCATACTGACTTCTTATCCACTAATAGGGGTGTGAATGAACCGATTATGGATTGGATCTCTTCTAAACTAAAATCAATTTGGATGGATTGAACGGACTAAGATATATTGAATTGGACCAGTTCAGACTTAATAATCCAAAATATTGATTGGATTGGATTGGAGCTAGTCCATCTATAATGAAATTATATTGGATTAGATTGGATTGAACCAATATCCGATTCATTGATAGATGATACAAATATAGGTATCAATGGAACAGATTTGGGTTAGAAATTAAAAACAAATTTGAACAGATTAAATGGTCCGAACATTTAATTAGACTAACCCAAAATGGTCCATTTGTAATAACTCCTAAGGACCACTAATCCCACTATTCAGATAAAAAAGTTAATAGAAACTGCAATCATACCGAAGATTACCATGACACAAGTCTTTTAATATTCTATAAACTAAATACGCATACAAGTCAAAGAAGAAAGGTTGAAAGGTGAGAAAACGAGAGAGAGAAAGAGAAAAGAAAAAGAAAAGCACCAAATGAATCGGTCACAACTCACAACCATGCATGACCGAAAGTTGTATGAAGAACCGTGTTGCTAACACGCATTTATGGAAGATTCCAATTACGTAGGCTTTAGACAAACGACACATCTCCTACTTTTTGGATGCTTACCTCTTACACAACCTGCCTAGGATCCCATTTTACCCATGAAGATTAAGCCTCACCAACTTTATGGATTAAAAGTTTGGTGGATTCAATTATGAAAAGTACTTTTGAAAAAAAATTATATGTTGTCAACTATGAAAACTACTTTGATAAAGGTTTTTTTTTTTAAGTATTTTTTGCTACAATTATATTATAATTGTACATTAGGAATATAATATTTTAACACTGAAGATATTCCCAATATACAGCTGTAATGTCCTGTGGTAGGTGTGGATAAGAATATCCAAGTTCTAAGTATCACTACACTCTAGGGGTCTGTTTGGTATGTGGATAGAATTGTAATCAGAATTACCTATTCCTCTTACATGGTTCAAATTGGAATCAGAATGAGAATTGAGAAGTGGTTGGAATGTATTCTAATTCCCAGGAGAAGGGGAGGGAATGGTCATTCTTTCATATAGGAAAATGCCATTCTATCAGGAATAAGAATGTAATTCTGATTTCATCTGACCAAACAATTGGAAACGAACTCTGATGAAGGTAGATTTGGCCCTCCATTGACATCATGACACGTGGCATCTTAAAACAATTGGACAACATCCCAACACCACAAGGGTGATGACTTGCCTTAGCCAAAATGATGGAAACCCTTGTCTTGGGCCGACCTGTGGTACTTCATCGTAACCGGTCCAAGGGACTCGACATGAGGAGTGGCCTCCCTCGAGGACTTGTTGACTCGACTAAGGTCCAGGTGGTGTGACCTGCAAGACATGCTTGTCGACCTCTTCTGTGTGTGCATCCCGTCACTCCTGGGTCTTCCGGAAGTCAGCTCCTACATTGAATGTTTCAAAGGAAACCAAATAAGACACAAAGTCTGGTCTACGTGCACCACTACCTCTAAGGACTTCAGACCAGCCAGCCATGTCTTCCCAGAGATCTTGGACGCGTTACATGAATCCTACACCAAGCAATGCCTATATAAATGTCTCATCTCTTCCTTGAGAGAAAAACTCGACCCAGGGGCGGAGCTTGGGGGACCTAGGGGAGCTATGGCGGATCCCCCTATGGTTTAGAAAATCTCCACTTCCTATGTAAATTTTCCCCTCCCCCCACTATCTACATCAATGGTTGGCCCCCCATATGGGTCCATCCATACTTCATTTAGGTTTTAGCCCCCCTTATAAAAAATTTCTGGCTCCGCCCTTGGCTTGAGCTATCCTCTAGCAGGGATCACCAAATCGCACATCATCAAACTATATTACGACAAACCAAATAGACCAGTTTATAATTTATTTAAAATAGAAACATATAATGGTGGCAGCCATATGCTAAAAATGGAATGGTCCAATTAAAATGTGCCACATGGTAGTGGATCACCGTCTTACCTTTATACAATATTTATTTTTCTTTTATTAGGATCTTTAAAATAGGATAGGTTGTTTTTCTAAGGTGGTAGTACCTTTATACAATATTTTTTTTTCTTTTATTAGGATCTTTAAAATAAGATAGATTGTTTTTTAAGTGACAAGCCCCATAGCTTGTCACTTGTCTATTTTCTTTTCAATAATTAATACTAATCATCAAATGGGCTAAATCAATTTGATCATAGGGCCTTTGTATTAAAGTCAACAAAAAAATAAAGACACACCATCCAAAATTTTAACCAACTTTTCCAATACGATTAGTGAGTAATATTGTAACATGTTATTGGAATTTCAATTGTCATTTATTTACACAAAAATCGTAAAATCAAGACTTAGAACCTGGCTTTAACTTTTTCCCTTTTTTTTTGTTTCTTTCTGTGATGCAGTCATTGTGTGCACTTCATTCAGTTGTTATGAGTAATATTGTAACATGTTGTTGGAATTTCAATTGTCATTTATTTACACAAAAATCGTAAAATCAAGACTTAGAACCTGGCTTTAACTTTTTCCTTTTTTTTTTTGTTTCTTTCTGTGATGCAGTCATTGTGTGCACTTCATTCAGTTGTTATGAGGAGGGGTGTTTATAGTTCGGTTCAGTTCAATTTGGACAATATTTAAAATCAAACTAAGAAATTACGGTCCGAGCAATTCATAGAATAAATCAAACTGTTTTAATATAGAAATCAATACAATTTAGTCCACCACTATCACTGACTTAACCCAATTAGAAAATTCAAATAACAGTATAAATAAACAAATATAATTTAAATATCAAATTGAAATATTAATAAGTGCCATATATTAATGTCATACAAATTACATTCACATTTTGAGTACATAAAATTTTGATTTAGGGTTTGGTTTGGTTTCTAAAATTAAAAAGCTGAACCAAAACCATAAATCAAAATTTGATATTATCCCAAACCAAAATGAACCATTTCTAAATCCAAACTAATACAAATCACCAATTTCAGTTTGATTCGATTGGATTTGGTGGTCTGGACCTAACTCATAAATGAACACCCCAACCATGGGTGCACCATTAGACGTGTATAAAAAAACTCACTCATATCAGATCACACATGATTTTTCCCCCTTTTTTTTGGTAATCGATCACACATGAATGAAATGAAAAGAAAGCTCGCTCGTGGACTTGGAGTGCAGGACTATAAATACTAACATAGCAATGACTAATAAGTTGGAAGGTTAACATAAAGGGCATAAGTTCGGTTGCCCGATTTGAGAAACTTCAACCATATCCAGCCCATGTTCGGATTTGAGCCCATTGAAAACTTAACAAATTTTCATCCCAACCCAAGTTGCACAGGTTTCGGCGCCCACAGCCCATCCGAAGCCATGTTTCGAATGCATGCTGAGAGGTGCATGTGGGGCGTGTTCTGTGGGGTGTCAATCTGAATTCGAGATCTCTCCATGGAATATCCGTTTCAACAATTTTTACAGCCTTGCATTGGGAATATCTCTGTACTTGTGTGCTTTATTTCATGGGGAGATATTTCTAATACAAGGCTGTTCAAAGGTTGTGAGCATGAACTTGCATTGAGTGAAGCCAAACTCGCTCAGTGTACCTTAATATAAAGTTAGGTCCTTCCACCAATGTCTCAACCCTATTCATCATATGCAAGGTTTTAAAGCCAGACTAGACACGAAACCATTTTGGTCACTGGTTTCCGCCAGGTTGAATGGTCTGATCATCTGGTTTGAATGGATGGCCTGTTTTGATTTTAAAAAATAAAAATAAAATAAAAAAGGCTAAAAACCGCTATCTGAGTTGAAGGGTGGACGGTTCGACTGCTCGGGTTGGCAAATTGCTAACCAAATCAACAGTTTTTGTCCAAAAACACTTTAGGGTGAAACGAAACTGATTATCTGACTGATTCCTAGGTCAACTGGTCCAATCGTCCGATCTGATCCAGGTTTTTCAAAACCATGATCAGATGTTATCTTTGCAATCCCAATCCCAACCTTCTCACTAGACCTGGCCAATCGGGTTGGGTGGGTTGGGTTCGGGTTGGGGGGTCAAGGTATTTTGGGTCGGGTTGGATTGTCAAATGCTATACCCTAACCCTAAATGTTCGGGTTAGGGTTGACCCATGGGTCAATTCGAATCATCCCAAAAAAATAATTGAAATTAAAAAAAATAAAGAAAAATGTCAAAATTAAAAGAGTTAACCTTAAAATTCCAAATATAAAATAAAAACTTGAACATTTAACAATTCAAAGAGTAAACAATAAAAAGTAAAGACTAAATAGAAAAAATTAAAGAGTAGAAACTTCTAACAATGCATAAATAATCCCAATTAGACTTAACAATCGGGTCAACGGGTTGACCCGTAACCCAACCACCCAACCCAACCCAGTTTTTTTGGATTGGATGGGGTTGGGTCATTTTCACATTCGGGTTGCTAAATATGAGACCCTAACCTTATTTTTTTGGGTTGGGTTGGGTAGGATTCGCGGATTGAGTCAACTTTTTGCCAGGTCTACTTCTCACAATCCCCGTCCCCAAAATCCTCAAAGCAACGGTTGCCAAATAGCATCATTTCCGTTCTAAGGGGTATAGAGAACTCTCCTATGCAACCCAGAAGAATTCCCCTTATCGACTATTATTGCAGTAGGGTACCCAATATAATTAATATCTGATTCAAAACACCAAAAATTGCATCTCTAAATTGACCCACTTCACAGTTTATTTTCGTTTCCTTCAAAGAATACATCATAGGAAAAAAATATAGACGAATGAAAAGAATAACAAATTGACATATCAAAATCAAGCAGAATTAAGGATCCGTTTGGTTTACAGGAATATGGGTGTAGAATCTGAATCAAAATATTGATTGGGCGGAATTGGAATCCCATTCTCATCTTAAATGGAATGGTATTCCTCGTTTGAGGGAATGGCCATTTCTTTCCTCTTCTATTGGAAATAAGAGTCAATTCCAATTCATTCCAATTCTTATATAAATCAAACTGGCCAATGAAATAGACCATTCCAATTCCAATTCCCGTAGATTTTGATTTTAACCGCGAACCAAACAGACCCTACGTAAGAATAGTTCACAAACCAGCGAAGCTGAGCTAAACCATATCGTTTATGAGACGCTTGTGCCGGTTGTAATGCTTCTCTATGAACACCTTCGAAGCACCTTCTATTGTTTTGCGCCATGTCTGCAAATTACATATACAGCTTCCATCCGGTCAGACCCATAACCCGTTTTGCGTCTAATTGATAGTAATCAGTGTAAGAAACAAACAGTCCAAGTTTAGTTACCTTCTCGACTGCTCTCAACAAGGCTTTGTTTCTGATTTCCCTCGCTCTGAGATGCATTCTCCCGATCCCGAGCTGCCGAAGCAGCGCCGGCCTCCGGGTTGCAGCTCGGGGAAGAAGAGATTTGCGTTCCACCAAGCTTGAACTGCTCTTCGATGGGCTGTCACAGCTTGCTCTGTCGCCACTCGCCGGACATGTCTTGCGGCGTTTCGGCACTCGCAATCGCAACTCTTTCTTTCGCGAAGCCTCGTCGTCCAAGTCCGCAAACTTCCTGAGCAATTCGTCCGAAGATGCTTTCTTTACGTGCTGGACTGTCACAGCTTCCATGAGAGCTCGCTTTGCCGCTGCGTGGTTAACCCAGATTAGTGAGAGAAATAAACGCGAACAGATTTGGGACAGTTGGCTGGGTGGTCGATTGGAAGGGATGGACCGCAGAAGAAAGAGACTGTTGATTGATTACGGGGATGTAATGGGGATTGATGCATGAGTTGCCTTATTGAGTGGGAGATGACCGTTGGGAGGTGTGGTCAGTGGTGGGGATTATTTGAATAATTGAGAGTTGAAGGGAAGAAATATAGCCGTTAAGAGGGTGGAAGCGGGCGATAAGTCGGTTTGAGGTCTGAAGACTCTGAAGAGATCCTTGTGATGTGCGTACCTTACGAAATTAAATCGAGATTATTCTGAACTTCTATTTTATTTTTTCTAATTGGCGGGGTGGTCAGAACAGAAAATGCGCTCCCTCACGTTCTTCTCTGGCAAAAGCCGCGAAACGCAGAGTGAGAGTGCTCTGACATCTGGTAGCAGTGCTTGTGCTTTTGCTCCGAATACGTGGGTCCGGTTCCCAACATTTGACCGAGCGTAATTTTCCAACAGGAGAGACCCGTTGGTGTTAAAAAAGAGAGTTGACATCTTCTGCCAACAATACACGTTCCAAGTACCAACCCTCTACCAACTTATATAGCATCGCACGTCTCTCTCGCTATGACCTATGAGAGTGGAATCCATCGTAACCGCTATGTATGAGATTGAGATGTGCAGTGTGAGATTATGTTGGTGGAGGGTTGGAACGTGTTTGGTTGTCATGTAATCTAGACTCTATGACATTATCATCTTATATTATTTTAACTTTGTCTCATATTTAATTTTTGATTTTTTAAAAATTTAAAAAATTATAAAATTTTAAAGGATTCCAATAGAACCTATTAATAATTAGTTCGAGACCGATTTGCATTGTTTGGTTAAAAGCGGAAAATCAAATAAAAAAATTGGTTTCATTTTTGGTTTTCTGAATTAGAAATTCAATTAACTGAAATAAAATTAAATTTAATTATATAGTATAATATAATATAATATAATATAATATATTAATGTATAATATATAATATATGGTATAGTATGTAATATTATAAATTTATACATATATGTATATATATTAATGAAATTTGGTTTTAACCAAAAAATAAAGTGAACATTTCAGTTTTCCTATAATGTGGTTTCAGTTTGTTTTTTTCATCTTTAGTTTCAGATTTTAAAATTTTGGTTTATTTGGTTGGATTTTTAACCAAATAAACCAAATGCTCACCCCTAATTGTAGTTGATAATATATAAAGGTCTCTTGATTTTATTGTAATTTTTGTTATATTTTATATCTAAAAGGATATATTTCATAAACAATGTATAAGACAATTTTGATTAAGAACACTTGTTTTGTAATCATATAAATATTTTATTATTTATTGTTATTTTTATTAAGTTTATACTATCAAAAAATGAAGTTAGGGATGGGGATTGATTTGGCGGAGTGGGGACGAAGATGGGGAATGAAGTCCCCGCCCTGCCCTGACCCCAATTATATATATATTGAATATTATTCATATTAACTATACTATTATATATGATATTATTTATATATCAAAATATATTTAAAATATTATTTATATTTTAAAAGTTTCCTTTATTTAAAGTAAATATATTTTTTCAAACAATATTGTCAATTAAAAAATTTTGGGGATTTGAGTCCTTGCAAGGAACCCATCTTCGTCAAGGATCGGGGATGGAGGATAACTTTTATCCCCGATAGGGATTAAGGTCGAGGATGAGGATTTATTTCAAAATCGGGATTGGAGATGGGGAATATGACCCCCGCCCCGAACCCACCTTGTTGTCATTCCTAGTTCCCAAGTTGTTATTATAGATTAAGTCAAATCAGACCCAATTATCATGAATTCATGATTGACAATTGTCTTTATTAGGTGTGAGTTACTCAAACTCTCAAAGCAACCCTTTTACAAAGGGGACCTCAATGCAATTCTACGCCTAGTTGAAAAGGGAAAAGGCAACCAATTGCTTTCCAGAAGCACCAAAGACTTTCTTGCTCTCATTGAAGATTGCTTGCTAGTTGATCTAGGAGCTCATGGTGTTTACTTCACTTGGTCTAACAGTCGGAGAATGATTCTAATTAGTGAGAGATTGGATTTTCCTTGCTTTTATCAATTGGCATGAGAAATATCCAATGGCTTTGTGTTGAATGAAATCATCTTTGGTTTAGATCACAACCCAATTGTCTTGTCCACAACCCTTGATCCTATCAACAACTACTAATCGGATCAAGCATAGTTGTGCTTTTGAGAGTGTAGAGATGGTGGGCTGATTGGGCATTAGTAGGTAGTGGGCCTATTTTTTTTATTGTCTTTTATTGTTGTCTTTAGTGATGGACGCCCTATGAAGGGCGATAATATAATTGTCCTTATTTTTTATAACAAAAGAATTAAAAGATTATTGGGGACTGAAGAAAGGTTTGAACTCTCTCTCTTCCATCTTCTTCCTCATTTACTTTACTCATTCCCATCTTCTTCTTTTCTTCTATTTTTTCTTTTCTTTATTTTAGATTATTGCAGGTGGGATCTACAACTTAGTATCAAAGTGGCAATCCAACCTTCTCTTCTCTTCTTCTTAATCCCATACATAGGTTGTATGGAGAGTCGATTGGTTAATTGATTAACAAGTATTCAACCTAGTCAGTTGTATATTATGTTATGTCATTAACGTTTGGGTTATATTTCTTTTTCTTCCTTAAGTCTTTTGTTTCGAGATTTGTTTAAGGAAACTAAGGTGTCAAGTTTACATTATGAGTCATTTGAGTTGTCAAAGCAATGTAGAAGTTTTTATTATACAAGTAATAAAAGATCTATAATTCATTTTCATATTATACACTCTAATGTGTGTGTGTGTGTGGGGGGGGGGGGGGGGGGGGGGGCATAACATTTACCTTGCATGGGTGATTATAAAGACTTTGTTCTGTTTATTAATGTGCTTTTCTGTTACACATAGCTTTCCCTTATGCGATTTCATGTTGAAGTGCCCAAACTTGTGAAGTAGTTTCATGAATTTGTGCTTACCCAATTTGATACTCACATCAAGATATTACAATCAAATAATGCTAATGAATATTTTGAGAATGATCTTGTTCATACTTTGAGAGGTTAGGGGTTATACATCAAAGTTCTTGTCTACCTATTCCAAAGCATAATGGGGTTGTAGAGAGAAAGAATTGACATGTTGTTGAAGTAGTCAAGATCATCCCTTTTGTCTCCCATGTTTTGGTGAGATTTTTCTCGAGTCTTAGGGTTTAGACTCCCTTTGTTGTTCTATTCCCTGAGAGTGAAATGTTCCTTATTGCCATGCATGTCTTTGGTTGCACATGTTATGTTCATGTTCCTAGGTCTTAAAGGTATAAGTTTAAACCCAAAGACCCAGGATTGCATTTTCTTAAGGTATGCATCCACACAAAAGTGTTATTTCTGTTTTGATCCTACTAATGGAACTTGTTTTGTCTCCATGGGTGTTATCTTCACGGAGTCACTTCCTTTTTATGGTCATTCTCCTCAAGGGGAGCAATTCATTGAGTTGTTTGCTTTACCACCACTTCCTTTGCTTTCTCTTGTTGATCTTGGGGTTGAGTCATCTATGGTCCTTCTATTTCAGTGGCAGAGCCTTTGTCCCTTAGATCTTTCATTCCCGTTCCTCTTCCTCCTACTAGTCCTCTAGTTTTTACTACTTGTCCTATTCTTCAGATGTGGTACTGGAGACAAAAACTACATCATGAATATGTTGTTCCCTCATCTATAACTAATCCTCAAACACTCTCAACGCCTGAAGAGGGGACAAGTCCCTCATCACTTGCTCCAGATCCTATCTTCCCAGACTTGGACCTACATATTGTTATAAGAAAATGTAAGAGGAATTGCACAACACATTGTATTTCCAAACACTTATCTTACAACTTGTTGTCCTCATCTTATTATTATTTCTTAGCCTTCATTTCTTCTCAGCCTATACCCAAGTTAATTCTAGAGGCTTTGTCTAATCCAAAATGGGGGAGGCTATGAAAACTGGAAAATAAGCACTTTACAAAAATAATACTTGGGATAATATGGATTTGCCTCATAAGAAGGAAACGATGGAATGTAAGTGGGTATTCACTATTAAGTACCACACAAGGTTTTAAAAGGCTAAAGGCGGAGGCAAGGTGGTTGGGTGTGGTAGGGGTGGGCCTAATCCTCAAAGGCGTTTTGAGGCCTAAGCCTCGAACAAAAAAAAGATTAAATTTTATGGATATAATCTATAGGCAATAAGGACATGAGAAAACATAAAATTAAGATTTTATATAATATTGTGTGACTTATTTGATATATTATACATGGATTTGAATCCTACCTGAGTATTTTTGTTTTTTAAAATCTAAACACTATAAGAATTAAGAAAAATACTATATAAATCATGCTTATATATCATTTATAAAGCAAAGAAATATTCTCTTATAGAAATCAAAAGAATGATCTAGATAATGTACCTTAACATTTGGATGTTGTAGAAGGAATTCTATTTTAGTTGAAGGGAACTCCAAGATATGGTATCCTCTTCTTTAGGCAAGGACACATGAAGTTAGAGGCTTATGTAGATGCTGATTGGCTTGATGATAGGAGACCTACATCGGGTTACCATGCCTTGGTTGTAGGGGAACATTGTCTCCTGGAGGAGTAAGAAACAGTCAGTTTTAGTCAGGTCTTTGACTAAGGTAGAGTGCAGGGCAACGACACATGAGATTTCATAGTTGTTATAGCTCAGGTCACTTCTAGAGGAGATGGGCATTATACATGATAAGCCTTTAATGTTTTACTGTGATAATCTGGCTACGATCAACATAGCTCACAACACAATTCAACATGATAGGTCAAAACATATTGAAGATGACTGATATTTTATAAAAGAAAGGGTAATTTCTAGAGAAATGTGCCTTCCTTTTATTGCCTCAAAGCAACAATTATCAAATGACAAAGCAATTAACCATTCAGTTCGGCCATTTAAGCTCTTATCAATTTCGGCAACTTAAAAATTATGAAAAAATAAATAATTGAAATTTCGGCAACTTAAGCTCTTATCAATTTGATAAATTATTCAATGACAAAGCAATAAAACATTCAGTTCGGCCACTTAAGCATTAATCTCTTATCAATTTTGGGAATTGACAAATTAATTCAACACTAAGCTCTTATCAATATGTTTTTAACAAATTATGTATGTTTTTAATTCAGGATTTAGGAATCAGGAATACATTTTAGACTTTCAATTTAAGAATGCCAAATGCATTTCTATTTTCTTGTGTGTACGTACACATGTACACATGTATATACGTACATACGAGAGAGAGAGAGAGAGTGAGAGGGAGTGAGGGAGGGAAGAGCCAACCGCTTCACCAAATGGTTATGATTTATGAATTATGAAAGCAATTAGCAATTCAACACCTCCACAAATCTGCCGCTCCACCCAGCTGAGAGCCTAAGTAAAAAATAAGACAAAAGTGAACAACTAAAACAAAAAAAAATGAGAAGTGACCTGTAGGTCCTATACATACGATTTCGTGAGAACTGAGAAATAAGATAAAAGTGAAGACTGAAGAGGCTAACCTCTATGTGCAGATTTCATAAGAATTGAGAACTGAAAAAGTGAAAAATTCCTTGAGCTACCGATGTGAATTGAGATATGAGAAAAGTTAGAACTTAGAACTGAGATTGAGAGCTTCTTGAGTTCAGTTGATGGAAAGAGATTTGGTTGATGACTCAATGAAACCCTATATTTTGGGGCTTTTACTTTTTTTTTTCCAAAATTATCCATGTTGAAACCACTTTTTTCCCACCCAAAACCCTGTTTACTTAAGGATACTGCATCACAAAATTTGAGGTGCAAGGATAAAGACCTACACCTCTCTAAACCCGAGGCTTGCGCCCCTTGACCTAAAACAAGGGCTACCGAGGCCAGGCAAAATTTGGCCGCATCACCTTGAGGTGTACGCCTCTAGCCTCGCCTTAGACGTCTTTTAAAACTATAGGCATGATTGATATCTATACTCAACTTGAAGGAGAGTGCAGAGATGATGGGCCAAGTGAACCTAGTCGGCATGATTGATATTTTGTGTAAACAAGTTAGGCATGATTGACATTATGTATGCAAGCTGGGCATGATTGATATCTTAGATTATAAGACTTTCCATGCATTGAAAACAATAACCAAGGGGAAGCATTATTACATGAAAGTCAAAATTGATTTGAGTAAGGTGTATGATTGCCTTGAATAATAGCAGTCTTGATCCAACTGGGGTTGAAGTAACACTAATTAGATCTTCTTTAATGTAAGGCCTTAATGGAACTTACCTTCAGAGAGGCCACATAAAAACTGTAGGGTATTTATCAAGGGATCCCCTAGCCCCTTACATCTTCATTTTGGCTGCCCAAGCACTTTCTTGTGCAATCAATAAGGTTATTGATCGAAGTGATATCCAACCTCTTAAAATTCGAAGGTTAATTATGCATATCTCATAACTTTTATTTATATGTGATTGTTTAATTTTTTGAGGTTGATATTCAAAATGCTCTTAATCTTAGAAGAATTCTTGCAGATTACAGTGAAGCCTTAGGTCAACCGATTAATATGGCAAAATCATACTTGATTTTAGTAGCAATACTCTCTCTCACTTCTACTAAGTTATATTCTAAAGTCTTGGTATTAAAGAATCATTTGGAATCTCTAAGTACCTCATGCTCCCTACTCAAATTGGTTGGTGTAAAAAGCAAGACTTTTCTGCCTTGGTGGATTGCACGTATTCGAGTCTAAATGAGTTATGATAGTTGCTGTTGTAATACAATAAATTAAAAATTAAAAATAATAAATAAAAATGAAAGAAAATAAAAATTCCTGAAAAGTTCTAAACACCCTAAAATATTTTGGTGAGTTGTGAGGATTAAAATAATTTGGAAATGCGGTGTATCGATCCCCGTACCCCTTGAATGCAAAGTAAGTGCTCTACCGTACGAGCTACATCCCCATTTGTTAATAATGATAGTAATTGTTGTAATAAATTAAAATTAAAAATTAAAAATAATAAATAAATATTAAAGAAAAAAATAATTTCCAGAAAAAATCAAAACACCTTAACATATACTGGTGAATTGTGAAGATAAAAATAATTTGGAGATGCGGGGTATCGGTCGCTGTACCTCTCGCATGCATAGCGAGCATTCTACCGTTTGAGCTACATCCCCATTTGTTAATAATGAGAGTAATTGTTGTAATAAGTTAAAAATAGTAAATACGTATGAAAGAAAATAAGAAAATCTTGAAAAGATCAAAACACCCTGAAATATATTGATGAGTTGTGAGGATAAAAATAATTCGGAAATGCGGGGTATCGAACTCCGTACCATTAACATGCAAAGCGGGCACTCTACCGTTTGTGCTACATACCCATTTGTTAGCTATGATAGTAATTGTTACAATACAATAAAATTAAAATTAAAAATAATAAATAAATATGAAAGAAAATAAGAAATTCTTGAAAATTATTAAAACACCCTAAATTATATTGCTGAGTTGTGAGGTAAAAATAATTTAGAGATGCGGGGTATTGAACCTCGTACATCTCGCATGCTAAGTGAGCGCTCTACCATTTGAGCTACATCCCCATTTGTTAATTAAGATAGTAATTGTTGTAATAAATTAAAATTTGATAAATTCAAAATAATAAATAAAAATGAAAGAAAATAAGAAATTTCTGAAAATATCAAATCACCCTAAAATATATTGTTCATTTGTGAGGATAAAAATAATTTGGAGATGTGGTGTATTGAAACCCATACCTCTCGCATGCAAAACAAGCGCTCTACCATTTAAGCTATTTCCCCATTTGTAAATTATGATAGTAATTGTTATAATAAATTAAAACTAAAAATAATAAAAATAATAAAGAAAAATAAAAGAAAATAAAAAATTCTTAAAAAGATCAAAACACTGTAAAATATATTGGTGAGTTGGGAGGATAAAAATAACTTTGAGATGCGGGGTATCGAAGATTGAAACTCTCGCATGCAAAGCGAGCGGTCTACTATATGAGCTACGTCCCCAATCGTTAATTATGATAGTGATATTTGTAATAAATTAAAATAAAAAATTAAAAATAATAAAAAAAATGAAAGAAAATAAGAAATTCTTGAAAAGATCAAAACACCCTAAAATATATTGGTGAGTTGAGAGTATAAAAATAATTTTCAGATGTGGGGTAACGAACCTCAAACCTCTTGCATGCAAAGCTAGAGCTCTACTATTTTAGCTACATCCCCAATCGTTAATTATGATTGTAATTTTTGTAATAAATTAAAATTAGAAATTAAAAATAATAAATGAATAAGTAAGAAAATAAGAAATTCCAAAAAAGATCAAAACACCATAAAATATATTGGCGAGTTGTGAGGACAAAAATGATTTGGAAATGCATGTATCGAACCACGTACCTCTAACATGCAAAGCGAGAACTCTACCATTTGAGCTACATCCCCATTTCTTAACTATGATAGTAATCGTTATAATAAACTAAACCTAAAAAAATTAAAAATCAAAAATAAAAATGAAAGAAAATAAGAAATTCCTGAAAAGACCAAAACCCCCTAAAATATATTGGTGACTTGTGAGGATAAAAATAATTTGGAAATACGGTGTATGGATCCCCGTACCTCTTGCAAGCAAAGCAAGCACTCTACCGTTTCATCTATGTCCCCATTTGTTAATTATGATGGTAATTGTTGTAACAAATTAAACCAAAAAAAATTTAAAATAATAAATGTATATGAAAGAAAATAAGAAATTCCTGAAAAGATCAAAACACCTTAAAACAAACTGGTTAGTTGTGAAGATAAAAATAATTTGGAGATATGGGGTATCGATCCACGTACCTCTTGCATGCAGAGCGAGCATTCTACCGTTTGAGCAAAATGCCCATTTGTTAATTGTGATAGAAATTGTTGTAATAAATTAAAAATAATAAATAAATATGAAAGAAAATAAAAAATTCCTGAAAAGATCAAAATACCCTAAAATATATTGATGGCTTATGAGGATAAAAGTAATTTGGAGATGCGGGGTATCGAACCCCGTACCTCTCGCATGCAAAGGGAGCGCTCTACCATTTGAGCTACATCCCCATTTGATTATTATAATAGTAAATGTTGTAAGACATTAAAAATAATAAATAAAAATGAAAGAAAATAAAAAATTCCAGAAAATATCAAAACACCCTAAAATATATTAGTGAGTTGTGAGGATAAAAATAAGTTGGAGATGCGGGGTATTGAACCCCGTACCTCTCGCATGCTAAGCGAGCACTCTACCGTTTGAGCTGCATCCCCATTTGTTAATTAAGATAGTAATTATTGTAATAAATTAAACTTAAAAATTAAAAGTAATAAATAAATATGAAAGAAAATTAGAAATTCCTAAAAAGATCTAACCACTCTAAAATATATTGGTGAGTTGTGAGGATAAAAATAATTTGGAAATGCGGTGTATCAATCCCCGTACCTCTTGCATGCAAAGCAAGTGCTCTACCGTTTGAGCAACATCCCCAATTGTTAATTATGAAAGTAATCGTTAATAATAAATCAAACATAAAACATTAAAATAATAAATAAAAATGAAAGAAAATTAGGATTTCCTGAAATGATCAAAACACCCTAAAATATATTGGTCATTTGTGAAGATAAAAATAATTTGGAGATGCGGTTTATCCATCCCCGTACCTCTTGCATGCAAAGCAAGCGCTATACCGTTTGAGCTACGTCCCCGTTTGTTAATTATGAAAGTAATTGTTTTATTAAATTAAAATTAAAAATTAAAAATAATAAATGAATATGAAAGAAAATAAGAAATTCCTGAAAAGATAAAAACACCTTAAAATATATTGGTGAGTTGTGAGGATAAGATTAATTTGGATCTGAGGTTTATCGAACCCTGTACCTCTAACATGCAAAGCGGGCCCACTTTTGTTTTGCTACATCCCCATTTGTTAGTTATGATAGTTGCTGTTGTAATACAATAAATTAAAAATTAAAAATAATAAATAAAAACGAAAGAAAATAAGAAATTCCTGAAAAGTTCAAAAACGCCCAAAAATATATTGGTGAGTTGTGAGGATAAAAATAATTTGGAAATGCGGTGTATCGATCCCCGTACCCCTTGAATGCAAAATATGCGCTCTACCGTTCGAGCTACATCCCCATTTGTTAATTATGATAGTAATTGTTGTAATAAATTAAAAATAATAAATAAATATTAAAGAAAATAAGAAATTCCAGAAAAGATCAAAAGACTTAACATATATTGGTGAATTGTGAAGATAAAAATAATTTGGAGATGCGGGGTATCGGTCGCTTTACCTCTCGCATGCATAGCGAGCATTCTATCGTTTGAGCTACATCCCCATTTGTTAATAATGAGAGTAATTGTTGTAATAAGTTAAAAATAGTAAATACGTATGAAAGAAAATAAGAAGTTCCTGAAAAGATCAAAACACCCTGAAATATATTGATGAGTTGTGAGGATAAAATTAATTTGGAAAGGCGGGGTATCGAACCCCGTACCATTAACATGCAAAGCGGGCACTCTACCGTTTGTGCTACATACCCATTTGTTAGCTATGATAGTAATTGTTGCAATACAATAAAATTAAAAATTAAAAATAATAAATAAATATGAAAGAAAATAAGAAATTCTTGAAAATTATTAAAACACCCTAAATTATATTGCTGAGTTGTGAGGTAAAAATAATTTAGAGATGCAGGGTATTGAACCTCGTACACCTCGCATGCTAAGCGAGTGCTCTACCATTTGCGCTACATCCCCATTTGTTAATTAAGATAGTAATTGTTGTAATAAATTAAAATTTGATAAATTCAAAATAATAAATAAAAATGAAAGAAAACAAGAAATACCTAAAAATATCAAATCACCCTAAAATATATTATGACATATATTGGTGAATTGTGAAGATAAAAATAATTTGGAGATGCGGGGTATCGGTCGTTGTACCTCTCTCATGCATAGCGAGCATTCTACCGTTTGAGCTACATCCCCATTTGTTAATAATGAGAGTAATTGTTGTAATAAGTTAAAAATAGTAAATACGTATGAAAGAAAATAAGAAATTCCTGAAAAGATCAAAACACCCTGAAATATATTGATGAGTTGTGAGGATAAAATTAATTTGGAAATGCGGGGTATCGAACCTCGTACCATTAACATGCAAAGTGGGCACTCTACCGTTTGTACTACATACCCATTTGTTAGCTATGATAGTAATTGTTGCAATACAATAAAATTAAAAATTAAAAATAATAAATAAATATGAATGAAAATAATAAATTCTTGAAAATTATTAAAACACCCTAAATTATATTGCTGAGTTGTGAGGTAAAAATAATTTAGAGATGCAAGGTATTGAACCTTGTACATCTCGCATGCTAAGCGAGTGCTCTACCATTTGTGCTACATCCCCATTTGTTAATTAAGATAGTAATTGTTGTAATAAATTAAAATTTGATAAATTCAAAATAATAAATAAAAATGAAAGAAAATAAGAAATTCCTGAAAATATCAAATCACCCTAAAATATATTGTTCATTTGAGAGGATAAAAATAATTTGGAGATGCGGTGTACTGAAACCCATACCTCTCGCATGCAAAACAAGCGCTCTACCATTTAATCTACTTCCCCATTTGTTAATTATGATAGTAATTGTTATAATAAATTAAAACTAAAAAAAAAATAAAAAAAAATCAAAGAAAATAAGAAATTCTTAAAAAGATCAAAATACTCTAAAATATATTGGTGAGTTGGGAGGATAAAAATAACTTTGAGATGCGGGGTGTCAAAGATCGAAACTCTCGCATGCAAAGCGAACGGTCTACTATATGAGCTACGCCCCCATTCGTTAATTATGATAGTGATATTTGTAATACATAAAAATTAAAAATAATAAATAAAAATGAAAGAAAATAAGAGATTCCTCAAAAGATCAAAACACCCTAAAATATATTGGTGAGTTGAGAGTATAAAAATAATTTTCAGATGTGGGGTAACGAACCTCGAACCTCTTGCATGCAAAGCTAGAGATCTACTATTTTAGCTACGTCCCCAATCGTTAATTATGATAGTAATTTTTGTAATAAATTAAAATTAAAAATTAAAAATAATAAATGAATAAGTAAGAAAATAAGAAATTCCTGAAAATATCAAAACACCAAAAAATATATTGGCGAGTTGTGAGGACAAAAATGATTTGGAAATGCATGTATCGAACCACATACTTCTTACATGCAAAGCGAGAAGTCTACCATTTGAGCTACATCCCCATTTCTTAACTATGATAATAATCATTATAATAAATTAAACCTAAAAAATATAAAAATAAAAAATAAAAAAGAAAGAAAATAAGAAATTCTTGAAAAGACCAAAACACCCTAAAATTGGTGAGTTGTGAGGATAAAAATAATTTGGAAATGCGGTGTATGGATCCCCGTACCTCTTGCAAGAAAAGCAAGCACTGTACCATTTCAGCAACATCTCGTCATTAGTAATGGCCTTCCGGCTCCTCCGGTGAGCCACGAGATAATCATTTACTCCTTCCCAGTTTTCCACTGGGAACCGGGGGTAAGGACGGGGCTAATGGGGATTGCAGGGAGCCTCCCCCGGCTGAGGGAGCTCGTCTCCCCTAGGGTTAATCCCACTAGCCCCCTCAGGAGGGGGTATCGGAACCTCGGGCGGAGGAGAGGGTAGGACCGGCTCGGCAGTCCCAAACTCAGTGCTTCCCGAAGGAGGGGTCCGGTCGGGGCGTGTCCTCTTCGCATGGCGCCTCTGATTGCTCGAGAGAGGGCGACGTGAATTAGCGCTGGACATGATGGCTGGCAAAAGACCACAAGATATTCGTCCGACAAGAAACAAAATAGATGTGTACACAATATTGTCACAAGGCACCACGCGACCTAAAAGGCCGACCTACCCGGGCTAAAGCCTGCCTGCACGAGCTTCTCCTCGGTCAAGTAGTCCGAGCAAAGGAAGCCCACCGACGCCCAAGACAACATCGTTTTCCGAATTTCAGGGTCCAGCTCGGCCCCGGGGTCTTGGATGGCGCCCCTCCAAGCAGTGGGGAAGGGCCACCCCTCGGGGTTACGGACCATAAAGTAATCCCGCTTCCAGGCGGGAATCTTTTTCGGCAGCTCGTACAAGAGCTTATAGCCGCGGCGGGGAGAGAGGTAATAAAAGCGCCTCTCCGAAGGAACCCCAGGAGCAGCGTTCTTTATACAAAGAATAGAGACAAAAATATCAAGGTCCAAAGGAAGGCAGTACTCGTGACACAGGGATATAGTCCCAACCATGTTTCGAATGGCGTTGGGATGAAGCTGATCGATAGTGACGTTGAAGTGATTTAACACCTCCACTATCAAGGGGTGTAGGGGGAGACGCAAACCAGCATCGAGTTGTTCCTGAAAGATTACTATGTCATTGGGACCATGCTCCCAAGGGAAGTTGCCAGTAGGGAGACTGTAAACCAGGTCCCCAGGGAGGCGAAAGTAGCGGATCAGAGACCTAAGTCTCTCCGCTGTCATTAAGGAAGGGCCAAAGGTATCGGGCTCCCTCCCCCTAGAAGTAGACGCCACGTCGCCAGAGGCCTCCCGAGCCTCCAGGATCTGCTCCCAGGCTCCCCCCGAGCTCGAGGGAGCATCATCATCCTGGCTATTGCCCCTGTGATAGGTATGGTATGGGTAACCAGACATGGCTGACAACGATTGGGACTCACCAGAGTAAACGGAATGGAGCAGACTGAGGAACTCGGGTAGACTAGGTGAAGTGCGTGACTTCAGAATCCAAAGACAACAAGATGGCGTGGAAGAAAATAGGGCCCGAGGGGGCCTCCTATTTATAGTCTCCACCCTCTCAAATTGATGGCCTGGATCAAAACAAAATCCAACGGTCCGCGGGCCCCCTGACCGCACGACTTCTGAAAACCGAAGGCGATTGGCGGGCACATCTTCCATAATTAAGGTAGTCGCCGCCGCACGACGTTCGGAGTTAAAAGCCACCTCGGCACATTTTCGAAATCCGAAAAGTTAGGAAAGTCAGAAAATCTCTTGATTCCCGCAAATGCCTTTAATGAGGGCAGTCAATCAAGTTTGAATTTCGGTCAAATCAGTCCATTGCACTTCATAAACTCCTCGCGCTAAGGCGGTACTCTTAACTCGAGGAGTGGGGGGAAATTGATGAAGGATGATTTGACCCGACCTATGAAACGGCGACACGTGGACACTGGCTCAGCGTGAATGACATCTCTGCATTGTGGCCCAGTACAACCAAGTAACGGGCCCATAAAGTAGCTCGCTACATCGTAGCATGCAAAGGGAGGATCTCGCCACAACGCGAGATCCGAATTCCCCGAGCTACCTCTAAGGAGATATTCCGAGACAACTTTAGCTTGTGAGCAAAGAAGACCAGCTCGCCCGAGCTCCCTAGCAGACGAGTCATTCCGAGGACCAATTCTACTAAGGGTACTCCTGAAGTATTCCGAGCTCGTTGCAAAGTAGCTCTCGAATGGGCCACACGAGCCATTCCTCAGGAAGCTTCTATCTGACTGGCCGTACCGATCAGACTACGCCACGTCCCTTACTAACGGCGCAGTGCCTGTCCTTTCGACAGTCTGCACCCACGTCCCTCAGTAGGTGGAGGCGTGCCTGTCACTTTGGAGACGTGTCGCTCACCCGGGCGAGGAGTACGCCACAACGGCCACCTGAGCAGCCCTGGCAGGTGACGGCTGTGGCAGGGGCCCAGTGGCGGTTATGCCTGATCTCACAAGAACGCCTCTATAAAAGCCCTCAGGGCAGAAGAGATTCTTCTTTTTGAGACTTCTAATCTCTCGAGTTTGGTGATAAAGCGTGACCTACAGTCTTAGCCTTCGTTTTCCCTTTGCTTTCTGTACGCAATACTAACTTAGGCATCGGAGTATTCCCATCGGGTAAAATCCCTGGGAGTCCTTCTTTTCATATTCTCAGGTGCCGTCTGTTGCCGACAAGGAGCCAGTCAGCAGCCAGCTAGGAGTGACCGGATTGCGTTACATCACGGGGTATCGCACCCCGTACCTCTCGCATGCAAAGCGAGCGCTCTACCATTTGAGCTACATCCCCATTTGATTATTATAATAGTAAATGTTGTAATACATTAAAAATAATAAATAAAAATGAAAGAAAATAACAAATTTCAGAAAAGATCAAAACACCCTAAAATATATTAGTGAGTTGTGAGGATAAAAATAAGTTGGAGATGCGGGGAATCGAACCTCGTACCAGTTGCATGCTAAGCGAGCACTTTACCGTTTGAGCTACATCCCCATTTGTTAATTAACATAGTAATTGTTGTAATAAATTAAACTTAAAAATTAAAAATAATAAATAAATATGAAAGAAAATTAGCTATTCCAAAAAAGATCGAAACACTAAAATATATTGGTGAGTTGTGAGGATAAGAATAATTTGGAAATGCGGTGTATCGATCCCCGCACCTCTTGCATGCAAAGCAAGTGCTCTACCATTTGAGCAATATCCCCATTTGTTAATTATGATAGTAATCGTTATAATAAATTAAACCGATAAAAATTTAAAATAATAAATAAAAATGAATGAAAATTAGAATTTCCGGAAAAGATCAAAACACCCTAAAATATATTGGTCAGTTGTGAAGATAAAAATAATTTGGAGATGCGGTTTATCCATCCCCATACCTCTTGCATGCAAAGCAAGCGCTCTACCGTTTGAGCTACGTCCCCGTATGATAATTATGAAAGTAATTGTTTTAATAAATTAAAATTAAAAATTAAAAATAATAAATGAATATGAAAGAAAATAATAAATTCCTGAAAAGATAAAAACAACTTAAAATATATTGGTGAGTTCTGAGGATAAAAATAGTTTGGAAATAGGTTTATCGAACCCCGTACCTCTAACATGCATAGCGAGCCCTCTTCTGTTTTGCTAAATCCCCATTTGTTAGTTATGATAGTTGTTGTTGTAATGCAATAAATTAAAAACTAAAAATAATAAATAAAAATGAAAGAAAATAAGAAATTCCTTAAAAGTTCAAAAACATCCTAAAATATATTGGTGAGTTGTGAGGATAAAAATAATTTGGAAATGCGGTGTATTGATCCCCGTACCCGTTGAATGCAAAGTAAGCGCTCTACCATTCGAGCTACATCCCCATTTGTTAATTATGATAGTAATTGTTGTAATAAATTAAAATTAAAAATTAAAAATATTAAAGAAAATAAGAAAATCTAGAAAATATCAAAACACCTTAACATATATTGTTGAATTGTAAAGATAAAAACAATTTGGAGATGCACGGTATCGGTCGCTGTACCTCTCGCATGCATAGCGAGCATTCTACCGTTTGAGCTACATCCCCATTTGTTAATAATGAGAGTAATTGTTGTAATAAGTTGAAAATAGTAAATACATATGAAAGAAAATAAGAAAATCTTGAAAAGATCAAAACACCCTGAAATATATTGATGAGTTGTGGGGATAAAAATAATTTGGAAATGCGGGGTATCAAACCCCGTACCATTAACATGCAAAGCGGGCACTCTACCGTTTGTGCTACATACCCATTTGTTAGCTATGATAGTAATTGTTGCAATACAATAGAATTAAAAATTAAAAATAATAAATAAATATGAAAGAAAATAAGAAATTCTTGAAAATTATTAAAACACCCTAAATTATATTGCTGAGTTGTGAGGTAAAAATAATTTAGAGATGCAGGGTATTGAACCTCGTACATCTCGCATGCTAAGCGAGCGTTCTACCATTTGAGCTACATCCCCATTTGTTAATTAAGATAGTAATTGTTGTAATAAATTAAAATTTGACAAATTCAAAATCATAAATAAAAATGAAAGAAAATAAGAAATTCCGAAAAATATCAAATCACCCTAAAATATATTGTTCATATGTGAGGATAAAAATAATTTAGAGATGCGGTGTACTGAAACCCATACCTCGTGCATGCAAAACAGGCGCTCTAGCATTTAAGCTACTTCCCCATTTGTTAGTTATGATAGTAATTGTTATAATAAATTAAAACAAAAAAAATAAAAATAATAAAGAAAAATCAAAGAAAATAAAAAATTCTTAAAAAGATCAAAACACTCTAAAATATATTGGTGAGTTGGGAGCATAAAAATAACTTGGAGATGCGGTGTATCGAACCCCGAAGCTCTCACATGCAAAGCGAGTGCTCTATCATTTGAGCTACATCCCCATATGTTAATTAAGATAGCAATTGTTGTAATAAACTAAAATTCAAAATACTAAATAAATATGAGCGAAAATAAGAAATTCTTGAAAAGATCAAAATACCCTAAAATATATAGGTGAGTTCTCAGGATAAAAATAATTTGGTTATGCGGGTACCGATCCCCGTACTTCTCACATGCAAAGCGAGCACTCTACCGTTTGAGCTACATCCCCATTTGTTAATTATGATATTAATTGTTATAATAAATTAAAATAAAAAATTAAAAATAATATATAAAATGAAAGAAAGTAAGAAATTCCTCAAAAGATTAAATCACCCTAAAATATATTGGTGAGTTGTGAGGATAAAAATAATTTTGAGATGCGGGGTATCGAACCCCATACCTCTTGCATGCAAAGCGAGCGTTTTATCATTTGAGCTACATCCCCATTTGTTAATTATTATAGTAATTGTTGTAATAAATTAAAACCAAAAAAATTATATATAATAAATAAAAATGAAAGAAAATAAGAAATTCTTGAAAAGATCAATATACCCTAAAATATCTTGGTGAGCTGAGAGGATACAAATAATTTTGACATGCGGGGCATCGAACCTCGAACCTCTTGCATGCAAAGCAAGCGTTCTACTATTTCAACTACGTCCCCTTTCGTTAATTATGATAGTAATAGTTGTAATAAATTAAAATTAAAAATTAAAAAAATAAATAAAAGGAAAGAAAATAAGAAATTCCTAAAATGATCAAAACACCCTAAAATAAATTAGTGAGTTGTGAGGATAAAAATAAATTGGAGATATGGGGTATCGAAGCTCGTGCCTCTCGCTTGCAAAGTGAGCGCTCTACCATTTGAGATACATCCCTATTTGTTAATTATAATACTAATTGTTGTAATAAATGAATATTAAAAATTAAAAATAATAAATAATAAATAAATAAGAAACTCCTGAAAATATCAAAACACCCTAAAATATGTTGGTGAGTTGTGAGGATAAAAAAAAAATTGGAAATGCATGTATCGAACCTCGTTCCTCTATCATGCAAATCGAGCACTCTACCGTTTGATCTACATCACTATTTGTTAGATTTGATATTAATTTTTGTAATAAATTAAACTTAAAAATTAAAAATAATTAATAAATATGAAAGAAAATAAGAAATTTTTGAAAAGTTTAAAACACCCTAAAATATATTGGTGAGTTGTGAGGATAAAAATAATTTGGTGGGGTATGGAACCCCATACCTCTTGCATACAATGCAAGCACTCTACCATTTGAACTACATCCCCATTTGTTAATTATGATTGTAATCGTTATAACAAATTAAACCTCAAAAAATTAAAAATAATAAATAAAAATGAAAGAAAATAAGAATTTCCTGAAAAGATCAAAACACCCTAAAATATATTGGTGAGTTGTGAGGATAAAAATAATTTGGAAATCCGGTGTATCGATCCCCATACCTCTTGCATTCAATGCAATCACTATACTGTTTGAGATACGTCCCCATTTGTTAATTATGATAGTAATTGTTGTAATAAATTAAAAATTACAAATAAATATGAAAAAATAAGAAATTCCTAAAAAGATCAAAACCCCATAAAATATATTGGTGAGTTGTGAGGATAAAAATAATTTGGATATGCGGTGTATTGTTCCCCGTACCTCTCGCATGCAAAGCGAGCACTCTACTATTTGAGCTACATCTCCATTCATTAATTATGATAGTAATTGTTGCAATAAATTAAAAATAATAAATAAAAATAAAAGAAAATATGAAATTCCTAAGAAGATCAATACACCCTAAAATATATTGGTGAGTTGTGAGGATAAAAATAAATTAGAGATGTGGGGTATCGAACCCTATACCTCTCGCATGCAAAGCGAGCACTCTACCATTTGAGATACATCCCCATTTGTTAATTATAATAGTAATTGTTGTAATAAATTAAAATAAAAAATAAAAAATAATAAATGCATATGAATGAAAATAGGAAATTCCTGAAAAGTTCAAAACACCCTAAAATATATTGGTGAGTTGTGAGGATAAAAATAATTTGGAAATGCATGTATCAAACCCTGTACCTCTAACATGCAAAGCGAGCACAGTATCGTTTGAATTACATCCCCAATTGGTTATTATGATAGTAATTGTTGTAATAAATTAAAAATAATAAATAATACAAAAGAAAATAAGAAATTCCTGACAAGAGCAAAACACCCTAAAATATATTGGTGAGTTGTGAGGATAAAAATAATTTGCAGATGCAGGGTATCGAACCTCGTACATCTTGTTTGCATAGCGAGCGCTCTACCATTTGAGCTACATCCCCATTTCTTAATTATGATAGTAATTGTTGTAATATATTAAAAATAGTAAATAAATATTAAAGAAAATAAGAAATTCCTGAAAAGATCAAAACACCGTAATATATATAGGTGAGTTGGGAGGATAAAAATAATTTGGAGATGCGGGATATGAACCCCGTACGTCTCGCATGCAAAGCAAGCGCTCTACCATTTGAGCTACATCCCCATTTGTTAATTATGATAGTAATTGTTGTAATAAATTCAAATTAATAAATAAATATGATGAAAAATAAGAAATGCTTGAAAAGATCAAAACACCCTAAAATATATTTGTGATTTGTGAGTATAAAAATAATTTGGAGATGTAGGGTATCAAATCTCATACGTCTCGCATACAAAGCGAACTCTCTACCATTTGAGCTACGTCCCCATTTGCTAATTATGATAGTAATTGTTGTAATAAATTAAAAATAATATATATATATATATATATTTATATATGAAAGAAAATAAGAAGTTCTTGAAAAGATCAAAATACCATAAAATATATTGGTGAGTTTTGAGGATAAAAATAATTTGGAGATGCAGGGTATCGAACCCCGTACATCTTGCTTGCAAAGTGAGCGCTCTACCGTTTGAGCTATAGCCCCATTTGTTAATTATGATAGTAATTGTTGTAATAAATTAAAATTAAAAATTAAAAATAAGAAACAAAAATGAAAAAAAATAAGAAATTTCTAAAAAGATCAAAACACCCTAAAATATATTGGTGTGTTGTGAGGATAAAAATAATTTGGAGATGCGGGGTATCAAACCCCGTACCTCTCGCATGCAAAGCGAGCGTTCTACCATTTGAGCTATGTCCCCATTTGTTAATTATGATAGTAATTGTTGTAATAAATGAAAAATAATATATAAATATTAAGGAAAATAAGAAATTCCTAAAAAGATGAAAACACCTAAAAATATATTGGTGAGTTATGACGATAAAAATAAATTGGAAAAGCCGGGTATCAAACCCCATAGCTCTAACTTACAAAGCGAGCACTCTACCGTTTGTGCTACATCCCATTTGTTAGTGATGATAATAACTGTTGGAATACAATAGAATTAAAAATTAAAAATAATAAATAAATATGAAAGAAAATAAGAAATTCCTGAAAATATCAAAACACCCTAAAATATATTGGTGAGTTGTGAGGATAAAAATAATTTGGAGATGCTGGGTATCGAACCCCGTACCTCTCGCATGCTAAGCGAGCGCTCTACCGTTTGAACTACATCTCCATTTCTTCATTATAATAGTAATTATCGTAATAAATTAAAAATAATAAATAATAAAAAAATATGAAGGCAAATTAGAAATTCCTGAAAACATCAAAATACCCTAAAATATATTGGTGAGTTTTGGGGGTAAAATAATTTGGAGATGCGGGGTATCAAACCCCGTACCTCTCGCATGCAAAGTGAACGCTCTACCATTTGATCTTCATCCTCATTTGTTAATTATGATAGTAATTGTTATAATAAATGTAATTAAAAATTTTAAAATAATAAATAAAAATGAAAGAAAATAAGAAATTCCTAGAAAGATCAAAACACCTTAAAATATATTGATGAGTTGTGAGGATAAAAATAATTTAGAGATGCGGGGTATCGGTCCCCATACCTGTCACATGCAAAACAAGCGCTCTACCGTTTGAGCTACATCCCCATTTCTTAATTATGATAGTAATTGTTATAATAAATTAAAACAAAAAATTAAAAATAATAAATAAAAATGAAAGAAAATAAGAAATTCTTGAAACGATCAAAACACCCTAAAATATATTGGTGAGTTGTGAGGATAAAAATAATTTGGCGATGCGGGGTATCGAACCCCGTACCTCTCGCATGCAAAGCAAGCACTTTACCGTTTGATCTACATCCCCATTTGTTAATTATGATAGTAATTGTTATAATAAATTTAAATTAAAAAAATTAAAAGATAATATATAAATATGGAAGAAAATAAGAAATACCTGAAAAGATCAAAACACCCTAAAATATATTGGTGAGTTGTGAGGATAAAAATAATTTGGAGATGCAGGGTATCGAACCCCGTACCTCTTGCTTGCAAAGCGATCGCTCTACCGTGTGAGCTAAATCCCCATTTGTTTATTATGATAGTATTTGTTGTAGTAAATTAAAATTAAAAATAATAAATAAATATGACAAAAATAAGAAATTCCTAAAAAGATCAAAACACCCTAAAATATATTGGTGATTTGGGAAAATAAAAATAATTTTGAGATCTAGGGTATCGAAGCCCGTACCTCTCACACGCAAAGCGAGCGCTCTTCCGTTTGAGCTACATCCCCATTTGTTAATTATGATAGTAATTATTATAATAAAATAAAATTAAAAAAATTAAAAATAACATATAAATATGAAAGAAAATAAGAAATTCCTGAAAAGATCAAAACACCCTAAAATATATTGGTTAGTTGTGAGGATAAAAATAATTTGGAGATGTGGGGTATCAAACCCCATACCTCTCGCATGCAAAGCAAGCATTCTATTGTTTGAGCTACATCCCCATTTATTAGTTATGATAGTAATTGTTATAATAAATTAAAACAGAAAAATTAAAAATTAAAAAAAATGAAAAATGAAAAAAAAAAGAAATTCCTGAAAAGATCAAAACACCCTAAAGTATATTGGTGAGTTGTGAGGATAAAGATAATTTGGAGATGCGGGGTATCGAACCCCGTACCTCTTGCAATCAAAGCGAGCGCTCTACTATTTTAGCTACATCCCCATTTGTTAATTATGATATTAATTGTTATAATAAATTAAAATAAAAAATTAAAAATAATATATAAATATGAAAGAAAATAAGAAATTCCTGAAAAGATCAAAACACTCTATAATATGTTGGTGAGTTGTGAGGATAAAAATAATTTGGAGATGCGGGGTATTGAACCCCATACCTTTTGCATGCAAAGCAAGCGTTCTACCGTTTGAGCTACATCCCCATTTGTTAGTTATGATAGTAATTGTTATAATAAATTAAAACAAAAAAAATAAAAATAATAAATAAAAAATGAAAGAAAATAAGAAATTTCAGAAAAGATCAAAACACCCTAAAATATATTGGTTAGTTGTGAGGATAAAAATAATTTGGAGATGCAGGGTATCAAACCCCGTACAGCTTGCTTGCAAAGTGAGTGCTCTACCATTTGAGCTACGCCCCCATTTGTTAATTATGATAGTAATTGTTGTAATAAATTAAAATTAAAAATTAAAATTAGTAAATAAATATGAAAGAAATTAAGAAATTCCTGAAAAGAGATCAAAACACCCTAAAATATATTGGTGAGTTGTGATTATAAAAATAATTTGAAGATGTGGGGTATCGAACCCTGTAGCTCTCACATGCAAAGCGAGCGCTCTATCGTTTGAGCTACATCCCCATTTGTTATGATAGTAATTGTTGTAATAAATTAAAATTAAAAATTAAAAATTAAAAATAATAAATAAAAATTAAAGAAAATAAGAAATTCCTAAAAAGATCAAAACACCCTAAAATATGTTGGTGAGTTGTGAGGATAAAAATAATTTGGAGATGCCGTGTATCGAACCCCGTACTTCTCGCATGCAAAGCAAAAGCTCTACCGTTTGAGCTACATCCCCATTTGTTAATTATGATAGTAATTGTTATGATAAATTAAAATTAAAAAATTAAAAATAATATATAAAATGAAAGAAAGTAAGAAATTCCTAAAAAGGTCAAATCACCCTAAAATATATTGGTGAGTTGTGAGGATAAAAATAATTTGGAGATGCGGGGTGTCAAACCCCATACCTCTCGCATGCAAAGCGAGCGCTTTATCATTTGAACTACATCCCCATTTGTTAATTATGATAGTAATTGTTGTAACAAATTAAAATTAAAAATAGTAAATAATAAATAAATATGAATGAAAATAAGAAATTCCTAAAAAGGTCAAATACCCTATAATATATTGGTGAATTGTGAGGATAAAAATAATTTGGAGATGCGAGATATCGAACCCCGTACCTCTCACATGCAAAGCCAGCGCTCTACCATTTGATCTACATCCCCTTTTGTTAATTATGATAGTAGCTAGTATAATAAATTAAAATTAAAAATTAAAAATAATAAATAAATGTGAAAGAAAATAAGAAATTCCTGAAAATATCAAAACACCCTAAAATATATTGGTGAGTTGTGAGGATAGAAATAATTTGGAGTTGCAAGGTATCAAAGCCCATATGTCTTGTTTGCAAAGTCAGCGCTCTAACGTTTAAGCTACATCATCATTCGTTAATTATGATATAATTGTTGTTATAAATTTAATTTAAAAATTAAAAGTAATAAGTAAATATGAAAGAAAATAAGAAATTCCTGAAAAGATCAATACACCCTAAAATATATTGGTGAGTTGTGAGGATAAAAATAATTTAGAGATGCAGGGTATTGAACTCCATACCTCTCGCATGAAAAGCGAGTACTCTACCGTTTAAGGTACATCCCCATTTGTTAATTATGATAGTAATTGTTGTAATAAATTAAAAATAATAAATAAATATGAAAGAAAATTTGAAATTACTGAAATGATCAAAACACCCTAAAATATATAGGTGAATTTTGAGGATAAAAATAATTTGGAGATGTGGGTATCGAACCCCATACCTTTCACATGCAAAGCGAGTGCTCTATCGTTTGAGGTACATCCCCATTTGTTAATTATGATATTAATTATTATAATAGATTAAAATAATAAAAAATAGAAATTCCTAAAAAAATCAAACACGCTGAATTGTAAGGATAAAAATAATTTGAAGATGCGGAATATCAAACCCCATACCTCTCAAATGCAAAGCCACCACTATATCATTTGAGTTACATCCCCATTTGTTAATTATAATAGTAATTGCTATATTAATAAAATAATATCTTTTTCTGCCACAGTAACTGGCGCAGAAATTCGAGACGGTAAGAATTTCGTGTATCGGAGCATTTGCTGTTAATTGTTATTATATGATTTCTTTCTGAAAAAAGTCAAAAACACTTCACATAGTGAGAAATTCAAGATTCAGAAAATGTATGGAGAGGCCAACAATACAGTCAGTCACATTTACTTCATTCTTCTCCAAGACATGAGTAAAATCTTCTTGGTTCCCTCGTCGAGAAATGGAAACCCCGTGACTCTGTACCCAAATCATGTCAATTCTTACTCCATGAGAAAACTGTAGAGATACAATATATACTACAGTAGATCAGTATTAATTTTGTTATTTGAGTGTGGTCCCATGTGGTTCTTATTTGTGTTTATTGCTGTTTTTGTTATTTTCTTTTTTTTTCCTACTGCACAAACTAGTGGCCTGGCACCCTTTCCCTTTTCTCTCTTCTCTCACAGCCTTGTACAACTTCACCAAAGCAACCACCACTTGAAGCCATTTGCACTGTTGTCCGAGTGCAATTACCATAACCATTTTTCTTCCATGATGAGAGATGTTCACTGTTGTTTGGTTGTTTTTATAATGCTTAATTTCTAAATTCTTTGCTAAAATCAATAAATCATTGTTTCCTTGTTCTCTATACTATGCTATTGCTATTACTAAATACAAATGGAGAATTGGTGGCATGCCAGATTAGGATGCCTTCAGGGGACTGAGGCATTATTTTCTTGGCGACTGATCTATCCCACTTTTATAAAGACAAATGGCAACAAATTCTGAATACTGTGTAATTTACATGAAGTCTTAATTATAATATACATCACTTGGGAAATACCAATACATGCAATTTTTTATAATAAATAAAAAAGAAAATTTATAAGATGAAGAAGAAGAAGAAGAATACAGGTAAAAAAAAAAAACATTTCTTTCTTATTAGGTGGTAAGATCTTCCCCAGAAAGAATTTTGTGGAGTTGTTTTGCTGTCCATGTTACCTCTACAAGGCTTCGTAGGGGAATCACAATCTCATCAGCAATCTTCATTAGCAGAACCCTGCATTCTACAACAGAAAAAGGGGAATGAGAGTTTTAGTTGTCAATCTATAGATGCCGATGCCTTTCAAGTAGGCACTTGGAGGAGATTGAAATTGGATATGCAGACTTGCATCCAACCTTAAACAAGCAGGTACATTCATTGAATGGATATACATATATCCATATATCATCATGCACACAAATGCCCTTTTTAGATGTGTCTACATAAATACAAGCTCTGGTGTGCTGTGCACGTTCTTATGCACACCAGTCAGCAATGGACTGCTGTCCATCCCATGTGTTATGCACCTGGGCTTGTGTAAAAGTCAAGTGAGAGCTGTAAGGCCTCTCTATACGAGTCTAGAGCCATAAAATGCAGGAAGGAAGTTGTTCGTCACTGTATGCATATTGATGTGCACAGCACCTTTTGTACGGAAGATCCAAACTCCATAAATTCATAGATAAATATATTCACAGCCTATATGCACGAGTGTGCTTTCCAATCTACCTATTTATTATCCTTCAGTTCTCAGGGTTCCAGCTATAGTTGCAGATGAGATTGAGAGGATTCAGAAAGAGTTTTTATGGAATTTCAATTCAGAAGTTGAAAAGTTCCATCTTGTTAAATGGTCGGGTCTGCAGGGAAAAGAAGGATGGGGGGATGGGCATTAGGAATGTGAGGGTGATGAACAAGGCATTACTGGGAAAGTGGGAGTGGAGGTTTGGGACTGAGAGAGAAGCGGTTTTAGAGATGGGTGATGGAGAGTAAATTTGGGGTTATTAACTTTGGGTGGGATTTGAGGGAGGTGGCTTCATCTTATAGTGTGGGGGCTTGGAAGGGTATTATGAAATTTCATTATTTGATGGCCAATTTGACAGGACGGAGGGTAAGTTTGGGTAACACCATTAGGTATTGGGAGGATGATTGTTTGGAAATTGGGAAAGCTCAGTGAGATATGTCCAAGACTTTATGATCTAAGTGAAAAGAATATTGTTAGACAACACTCAAAGGTGGATTCGGATGCTAAGGCTAACTTGGATTTGGTCGAGCCTCTTATTACTACCCCAAAGTTGGTTAACAAGGGAGGTTTGGCCTCTGACCCGCTCCCCCCTTCTAGTCCTCCAGCATTACTGGTTGTTCCTCGAACAAACTCAGGTATGTCTGTCTTTTTGGTTTATGGTACTGATGTGGGTGTTGTGTCTGGTGCAGGTACTCTAGCACCTCAATCGGAAGGAGTGGCCTTGGAAAGGAAGGTTTTGGAGGAGGATAGTGAGGGTAAAAGATAGGAGGAGGATATGAGGAAAAGAAAGAATCAAGAGGAGTTGTTGAATATTTGGGATCAAATATGCGCGTATCTTGAGGAGTATAAGCAAAAAGAAGAACTGTTGGAGGGAAATATAGAGACTTACAATCTACTGCAAGGGGTAGCAGAGAAGGTGACTGAAGGCTGCAAAAATGCAAGAGGAGATCTGGCTTTTGGGAAAATGAGGAGGAATTAGAGAGAATTTGGGGACAAATTTGTGCTCTCCTTGAGGAGTATCAAAATGTCGAAGAATCTTTAGAAGAAAGCCCAAGAAATGTGGAGATCTCAAAATTCTCAAGAGTGAACTCAATTAATTCTGGTTTAATACAAAGCCGAAGGAAGAAGAAAAGATCAGAGGTGGAGAGATTGATTTTTGACATAGAGGGAGACTTAGAATTTAGTGGAAGGGGGGAGAGAAGAAAGATTCTTAAATAGGGGCTTGTAACTTGAGGCAGGTGTAGAGAAGATGGGCCGAATGGCCCATAGGCTGTTTATCCTTTTTTTATCTTTTATGTTCTTTGCTGTAATGGGCCTTAATCTGGGCTTATTCTTTCTTATGTTATGTCTTTTTAATTTTCTGCCCAACTAGGGGCTTCTCTGTAAATTACCAAAGTTTAACTTAATAAAAATAGAATTAAGGGTGTAAGAAAAGAGATTATGTTTGAAAATCTCTCTCTCTGAACCCAAGTTGCCGCCACCTTCTTCTTCATCTTCTCTCCTCTTGAACTCTGACTTCTGCTACTTCCTTTTGATTTTTTGCATCTTTCTAAACAGTCATTTCTTCTCAAAATGTTGTTTTTCTACTTGATATTAGAACATGCTCGTTTTTCCTCTCTTTTTTTTTTTTTACCTTTTTTTCCCATACACAGTGTGTATGGAGAACTGAATCGTATGAATAGTTAAAGACACCTATTTCAGCCTAGTTGTTAGTGGTTTCTGGAGAGAAGAGGATTGGCTTTGTCGCCCCCTTGACAGATTAAAGTGTGTTGCCCGAAACCCTAATTTTCTGGAGAAATCTGATTGCGGGCCCCACAAGGAGTTTGACCTGGGCGCTCAGTGACTGAAGGCTTTCTCATTCTCCTTCTTGAAGATCGAATTAAGTGGATTGATGTTCTGTGAAGTCTACAAGGAGCGGCTGAATTTTCTCCGTTTCTCCCAGCTTCCGGGTGTGACGCAGATTACTGGTATGGCTGCATAGAGGTTGGCTCACAACACAGTTTTGTTCTGTCTTCATCTGGTGTTTTTCGAAGTTGTTTGAAGTCATTTTTGAAGTGTTTAAGAAGATGAACTCCTCAGACTTTGAAAACAAGCATGTTGCTGAATCCTGATAGGTTCCGGAAGCCTTTGTAGACTCTCTATTGGCTGTGACCACAGTTAAGCTGGATGGAACTAATTATCTGGCTTGGTCACAATCAGTAAAGATTAATATTTGTAGTAGAGGCAAGTGGGGTTTTATCTCCGGGAGCAAAAAGGCTCCTCCGGAAGATGATCCATCATATGAAAAATGGATGCAAGAAAATTATATTGTTATTGGGTGGCTTGTGAACTCAATGCAACCACAGATTAGTCAGCACTATTTGTGGATGAATTCAGCAAAGGAAATTTGGGATAGTGTTGCTGAAACCTATTCCCAAAAATTAAATGTGGCCAGAGCTTATAAGTTGAGAAGTGATCTGAAGAATTTGAGACAGGGGGAGAAACCATTAGCTGTATACTTCTCAACACTAAAGTCTTTATGGCAAGAAATAGACTTGATAGAAGCTGTAACCTGGGAAACCACTAACGATGTTGAGACCTACAGAAAACTGGTTGAGAGAAACAGGGTGTTTGAGTTCTTGACAGGACTAAATCCAGAGTATGATATTACAAAGCAAAATATTTTATCCAAGGTTAGTGTCTCATTGTCTCAGGCATATGCCTTGGTAAGTAGTGAAGAAAGCAGAAGACTTGTCCATGTTCAAGGGGCTGGTCTAAATGATCACTTTGCTAATATGGGAGTGAAACCCAAGGGGGTTGCAGGGACCCCTTTTATTTATGGTCGCTCTATACATAATAACATAAGTTGGCGCCGCCAGACAAATTAAAACTCTCCAAACCTTTCTCTTCTCTCTCTCCTCTTCTTCTTCCTTATTTCTTCTCTTTTCTTCTGCTAATATGGTAGCAGAGTGGTTCTACTGTGTCTGAGAGCAGATCAAACTAGTTCTTTCTTCTTTACCTTGTTGTCTTCTTTACAAGTTTTCTTTACCTTTTTTTCCTTTCCCTTGATTGTGTACAAAGAAAAATCCTATGAAACAAGACTGCTCAATGCAGTCAGAGGAATTGTGAGGTTCAGACCTCTTTTCTATGGATTGTGTGATCCTGTACCTGAGAATGGGTTACTTGTAGGTCACGAATGACCTGTTTTTGCCAAGTTTTGGTGTGACTTAACTGCTTTGTGATCTCTCCTAGCAGTTGGTGTGTTTAGGTGATTTGGAAAATTGGTGGATTGGGACTGTTAAACTTGTGCAGTGCTGAAATCAACCTGAAATATTTTTTAAGAGAATTGGAGCTGGTCTGTGTTCAGATTGTATCCAGATCAGAGTGTGTGCATGTGGACTGCATCTCTAGTGTGTTTTTTGGACCTTTTTGGGTATTAGGACTTTAGGAGAGATCTTAAGGTGTGTGTTGAAACTGAAAAGTGTTCTCTTGAATCATGTCCTCTGAGAATTCTGCAACTTCTGGGATTTCAGGAGGTCAAAACGAAATGAGTGTGGGGGATGGATATGAGTTTCCCCATGGCTGTAATTCCCTTTCATGGACTAAACTACCATGAATGGTCTAGGGGAATTAAACTTTACATTACTGCTAGGGGGAAAATAGGGTATATCAATGGTAAAGTAAAGGAACCAAAGTCTGGAAGTGTTGAACATGACAGGTGGGACCAAGAAAATAGTATGGTGATGTCATAGCTCTTGGTTTCTATGCTGCCACAAGTAAGGAAGACATTTATGTGGGCTGAAACAGCTTGTGAAATATGGGAACAAGCAAAATCTACCTATTCAGAGCATAGGCACTATGCAAGGATATACCAATTACAAGTTGAATCCTCCACCTGCAAGTAGGGAGAGAGGAGTCTCTCGGTGTACTACTCAGATCTGACATCAATCTGGAAGGAACTGGATCATTATCAAAATGTGAATTGGAAGTGTGGTGAAGATGCAAAGGCCTACAAGTCACTTGTCTACCAACAACGAGTATTTGCTTTTCTTTTGGGGCTGAATCCTATATATGAGTTCATGAGGGTACAAATCTTAGGAAGTAAGAACTTACCTTCAGTTTAGGAAGTTTATGCCTTAGTTCAGTCTAAAGAGAGTAGAAGAAGTGTGATGAATTGTACAGAGGGGGAGCCGGTTGCACTAGCAGTCTGAGGAGGTACAAATTAAAATGTCAAAGGCCCTTTTAAGAAGGGTGATTCACAGAAGAGAGTGGATGACAAAGACAAGCTTTGGTGCACCCACTATTAGAAGTCCAGGCACACTAGAGATACATGTTGGGAACTCCATCGCAAGCCAAAATGGGCTCAAGAATTGGGTAAGAAATCAACATCTAATCAGAGTAAGAAGCTAACCCAGTAGAGCCAGAAGAAATATAACTTAACAAATGTGGCATCTCCGAGACTAGCCCCATGGTACCCCAGGAACGACACTCTGGTTCTGACCCCAAGGAAGAAATTATCAACTCCTTTCGTGACCACTTGGAATTATATGGTAGGACTCTTCGTTAGATGGATTCTGGCCCTACTCCTACCTCCTTTGCGTCTACATCAAGTAATACTACCACTGCTTTTCATGTGTCATCTCATACATTTGATTCCCCTTGGATAATGGACTCTGGAGACTCAAACCACATGACTAGTAAGTCAACTTTATTTCAGGCATATAACCTCCTCTCTAGGAGAGATAAGGTGAGACTAGCTGATGGATCATTCTCCACCATAGCCGGTCAAGGAACCATCTCCCTTCCTTTCGGTCATACCCTCTCTAATGTGTTGCATGTTCCTAAGTTACCTATCAATTTACTTTCCATTAGCAGTATTACTCACTCCTTGAATTGTTCAGTGACATTTCTTTCTTTCTTCGTGTGTGTTTCAGGATTTGGCCTCGGGGAAGATGATTGGTAGAGGAAGCATGGTGGATGGTCTTCACGTGTTAGAGAATAAAGCCGATCTTGTGGCTACAGAGTCCTTAAGTTCATCTACTGAGAGTCATGCCTACTTATGGCATAGTCGTCTTGGTCATCTTTCGTTTGAGTCTTTAAAACTTATGTTTCCTAAGTTATTTAAGTCTTTGTTAGTTAGTGAGTTACAATGTCAGACATGTCAAGTGAGCAAACATTGTAGAAATTTGTCTCCTTTAAGAAATAAAATATCTGAATTTTCGTTTCGTATTGTCTATTCTGATGTTTAGGGCCCTGTTACTCTACCTTCTAAGGTTGTATATAAGTACTTCATTACTTTGATTGATGACTACTCTATAATACATGGGTTTATCCTATGCAATCTAAAGATGAAGTGCCAAAGATTGTGAAAGATTTTCAACGCATGATTTTTACTCAATTCCAAACCGAGATTCATATTTTCCAGTCAGACAACAGAAAGGAGTACTTCCATAGTGATCTCACAAAGTTCTTTTCTTTGTGTGGATCTCTTCATCAAAGCTTTTGTGCTAGGACACCCCAACAAAATGGTGTCACTGAAAGAAAAAATCGTCATCTTCTCGAAGTATCTCATGGTTTATTTTTCCACATGAATGTCCCAAAACGCTTTTAGATGGATGTTGTTATGTGTGTTGCATATCTCATCAATCGTATGCCATCTCGTTTACTAGAGTATAAGGCCCCACATCAACTTTTGTTTCCTACAACTCCTCTGTCCCCTATTCCAATGTGTGTCTTTGGATGTCATTGCTTTGTTCATTACTTGTCCTCTTCTCATGGTAAACTCGATCTTCGTGCCATTCCTTGTGTTTTTCTTGGTTACCCTTTATCTCAAAAGGGTTATCGTTGCTATGACCCTGCCTCACACAAGTACTATGTCTTCATGGATGTATCATTCTTTGAGAGTCAACCTTTTTTCTCGGTTTCTCCTCAGGGAGAGAGTAGGGTTGAGGAGGAGAAACACACCCAGACTCAGACTCAATTACCTCATCTTCCTAATCCTCCTCCATTTCGTGTCTTCCTTCACCGCCATAAGATCTAGCATATTTCAAGAGCCATGGAACCTAAAACTATGCAACCAATATCATCAGACTCTCCAGAGGCAGATCCTCCTCATCAGCCAAGTACACTTGTTCCCATTGATATGCCTGAACCTCTTGATATTGATTCCCATGTTATTAATGATCTTGATGTTCCTATTGCTAAGAGAAAGGGTGTTCGATCTTGTATTACTAATCATCCTATCTCTCACTTTGTGTCCTATGATCATATTTCACCTTCATATCGTGTGTTCTTTTCTTTTATTGACAGTGTTTCTATTCCTAAGAATGTGGCAGAAGCTTTATCCAAACCTAAATGGATAGATGCAATGAAGAAAGAAATTAATGCCTTACACAAAAGTAGCACCTGGGAGTTGGTGGATCTTCTTGAAGGAAAGGAACCAGTGGGATGCAAGTGGGTGTTCATAGTGAAGCATAGGGTTGATGGTACAATAGAAAGGTACAAAGCCAGATTGGTGGCCAAAGGGTTTACACAAGTATATGGAGTAGACTATGCAGAGACCTTTGCTCTAGTAGCCAAGATGAGTTTTATCAGAATCCTCCTTTCATTGGCAACCAATCTTGACTGGGAACTTCACTAGTTGGATATTAAAAATACATTCTTGAATGGTGACCTAGAGAAGAAGGTGTACATGACTCAACCTCTAGGTTTTTGTGCCAAAGGTAGTGAGTAGAAGGTGTGCAAGTTAAAAAATCATTATATGGGTTGAAACAATCACCTCAGGCCTGGTTTAGTAAGTTTCACTTAGATGTACACTAGATGGGGTTCAAACAATGCCAGTCAGATCATACTCTATTTGTGAAGAAAGGTGAAGGGAAAATTGCAGCTTTAATTGTGTATGTTGATGACATAGTGGTTACAGGAGACTGGAAGACTGAAATACAGAAGATGAAGAAATTCTTAGCCACTCGGTTCAAGGTTAAAGATCTAGGCCCCTTATGTTATTTCCTTGGGGTTGAAGTCACCCGCTCTCAAAAGGGCATCCTTATTTCCCAAAGGAAATATGTACTAGATCTATTAGAGGATGCAAGCAAGTTGGGGGTGAAGCCAATTGATTCACCCATTGAGCCTAACTATCAGTTGGGAGACAGTCAGGGGAGTTTTTGAAAGATGTGAAGAAGTTCCAAAGACTTGTAGGGAGACTCTTATACTTGTCTATGACCAAGCCTGGTATTGCCTATGTAGTGGGTGTCCTTGGCCAGTTCATGCATAATCCTAGAACAACTCATTTTGAAGCTGTAGAAAGGATCCTTAGATACCTCAAGAAGTTCCCAGGAGCTAGTTTGCTATTCCAAAAACATGGGCTTTTGAAGGTTGAAGTGTATACAAATGTTGATTGGGCAGGGGCAATTGATGACAGAAAATCTACTAGTGGGTATTGTACTTTTGTGGGAGGAAACTTAGTCACCTGGAGGAGTAAGAAGCAAAGTGTGATGGGGTCCAATGCTGAAACAGATTACAGAGTTGTCTCATGGAGTTGTTGAAATCATGTGGATAAAAAACCTGTTAGGTGAACTGGGTTTTGTAGTTAACAAACCTATGTCACTCTATTGTGACAATAAAGCTGCTATCATCATTGCTACTAACCTAGTCCTCCATTTTTTTTTTGATCAATAACAAAAACTTTTATTAAGAGGAAAAGAAGATAGAAATATACAACAGGGAGGGGTAAAAACTCTTAACCCTCCCTAAAAGTAGAGATCAAATTACAACAATGCCCAAAAGAAATTTGCTCTTCCCACCCCTTGTTTGGCCAAAGTGTCTTCTAGAGAATTAGCACTCCTCTTCAATCATTGAACTTGAATTTGCATGTTTCGAGTTAGCTGGTTAATTTTCTTTTTTTTTCATTTGAGAACTTCCACAGACTGAAATCTTCCTTCTACAACCAGCTAACAACCAACCTAGAGTCACCTTCCACCAGCTAGGGTTGTTCATAACAAGACCCAAACCGACCAACCCGGTCTGATCCAACCCGAGTTGGCCGGTTTTCTTCAGCACCAGTCGGTTTTGGGTTACAGAAAAACATAAACCGATGGTTCGGTTCGGTTTCGGTTTTCGTGTGTGAAAACCGAAACCGAACCGACCTTAGATATATTATATATACCTGATATATTTCAGTTTTAATATATATCTGATATATATATTTCAGATATATATTTGTGGAAATATATATATATATATATTTATTTCAGCTTTATTTTGGAAATATACATATTATATATAGAATTTCTGATATATAAAATTTCAGCTTTAATCCATCAAATCATTTTTAATTTCCAGGCATCCAGCCTTCGCTTCTTAGACTTGAATCCTTCACCGTTCACACCAGGAGAATCATTCACAAAACCGATCCAAACCGACTCAAACCGACCAAGTCGGTTTTACTTAGTATTGGGTCAGTTTCGGTTTCATTTCTAGGTAAACCGACCAGGTTGGGTCGGTTGGAAAAACGCCAATAAACCGACCCAACCCGACCCGTGAACAGCCCTACCACCAGCAATTTTCTAATATTCAGCTACTAGACTCTTAATCCCTTCCAGGACAGCCAAAATTTCAGCTCTCAGAGAATCCCCCTAACCTATAGGGCCTGAAAACATGGCAATAATTTGACCTTCTTCATCCCTAAACACTCCACCTATACCTGAAGGGCTTGGGTTTCCGTCGCTGCTGCCATCAAAGTTCAATTTAGTGAACCCCAAAGTTGGAGGAGTCCAAGCTAGAATAGGGGACGTAATCAAGGGAGCAGACCAAGCCACTTCTTTCCAATTTCTAATGATATCTCCTGCTGAATAACCTTCAAAGAGCTTCATAGTCTTGACCCAATGAACCACCCTAACATAGATTAATTCAATAATTGCTTGTTTTTTTTTTTCTTTTTCATGGAAAGTTCTTTGATTTCTTTCCTCCCACACTGTCCAGCATACAACTGATCTAACAAATCTCCACAAAATTTTACCTCTCTTTTTTAAACCACTCACTGATGTAGAGTTAAACAAGCTCTGCACACTTGAAGGGGAGGGCCACCTGCAACCAAAAAGAGAGAAAAACCAACACCAGATTTCTAAAACAAAGGGACAGCAAACTAATAAGTGATAGCAGCTCTCACCATTCTTCTTACATAAGATGCACCAGTGTGAGGATAAACACTAATAAGGCTTTTTCTTTTGAAGTCACAAGTGTTACACTTTTCTAGGATAACTTCCCAGCAGAAAACACCTACTCTAAGAGGAATCGGTCCAACCTAGTCCTCCATGATAGAACAAAACACATTGAAGTGGACAAGCATTTTATTAGAGAAAAACTTGTGAGTGGAGAAGTGTGCACTCCATATGTCAGTTCAAAAGAACAACTTGTAGACATCTTCACCAAGGGCCTTCATCATGTGCGACATAGTAAATTGTGTGACAAGTTGGGCATAATTGACATCTATATCCCAACTTGAGGGGGAGTGTTGGAATGTTTTTCTTTATATTTATGATTGTATTCTGCTTAGTTAGGGCCTGTTTGGTCTGGTTAAAATAGTCTTTTTTTCCTTTGTTTATGTACTTTGACTATAGTAGGGGCATAAGGGTCTTTTCCCTTTTATTTATGGTTACCCTATATATAATAACATAAGCCGGCACCAGTAGACAGATTAGAGCTCTCCAAACCTTTCTCTCTTCTCTCTCTCTTCTCTTCTTCTTCCTTATTTCTTCTCTTTTCTTCTGCTAATAACCTTTAGGTGTGGATCCCGACCATTCAGATTTGAAAACATGTGGTTAACACACCCCAGATTTTTTGAAGAATATTGAAGATTGGTGGAGGGTAGAAATAAGTGGGGTGAAGTTTCACAAAAAATTAGAAAGCTTGAGATCAAAATTAAAAGAATGGAATAGGGATCATTTTGGGAATAGAAGTGAAATCTTCTTTGATGGTTCAGATAGAGGAATTGGATCTGAAAGAGTCCCAAAGAACAATGAACCTACAAGAAAGGGAGTTGAGATGGAAGTTAAAGAGAGATTTAGAAGAGGTCCTTTTGCGAGAGAAAATTTCATGGAGGCAAAAATCCAAATGTAAATGGATCAAGGAAGGTGACGGAAACACCAAATTTTTTCATGAATTAACTAATGGAAGGAGGAGGAAAAATCTTGTGTCTAAACTTGAAGTAGATGGTTCAGTTTTTGAGTCCCAAGAAGAGATAGCCAATTGTTTTGTGACTCACTTTAAATCTATCTTGAGGAGGCCATTAGGCATTAGAGAGGAGTTAGGAGAAGTGAGTTGGCCGAGACTTTAAGAAGAGGAAAAAGTTTGGCTGGGAAATTTTGAGGAGGAGGAGGTTAGGCAAGCAATTTTCTCAATGGATAGATCCAAGGCACCAGGGCTGGATGGTTTCACCATGGGTTTTTATCAAGATTGTTGGAACATAATTAAAGAGGACTTGTTTGAGGTTATTAGAGAGTTTGAGGATAAGGGTGTTATTAGTTGCGGAGTTAATGCTACTTTCCTAGCCCTGATTCCAAAGAAAAAAGAGGCTAAACATCCAAAGATTTTAGACCTATTAGTTTGGTGAATAGCATTTACAAGATCTTGGCTAAGGTCCTTTCATTGAGGATCAAAAAGGTGTTCTCCTCTATCATCAGCCAAGCCCAAGGTGCCTTTGTATAGGGAAGACAAATAATAGAACAAATCTTAATAGCAAATGAGTGTGTAGAGGAGATGAGAAGATCGGATAATAAAGACTTTGTTTGCAAATTGGATCTTGAAAAGGCCTATGATCTAGTGGATTGGAGCTTCTTGTTAGAGGTGCTAAGAAAGTGTGAATTTGGGGTTAGATGGTGTAATTGGATCAATGATTGTCTTACCTCATGCCATTACTCGGTTCTAGTTAATGGGGTTGTCAATGATTTCTTCCCAGCTTGTAGGGACCTAAGACAAGGTTATCCACTATCCCCTTTTCTTTTTACACTAGTTGTAGATACTCTAAGCAGACTGATATCAGAAGCGGACATGGTTGGGTCAATATAAGAGGTTGGAGAATAGGTAGAGATAGAATTCCGGTAACACACCTTCGATTTGCATATGACATCATAATTTTTTGTGAGGGTTTTGACTTGATGAAGGTAAGAAATTTGAAAGATGTGATAATTCATTTTGAAAGTGCCTCTAACTTGAAAATCAATTTTGAAAAAAGTTGTATGGTAGGGTTAAACCTAACTGGGGAGGTGATGGAATCTATAGTTGCCTGTTTAGAGTGTACCTGGTCTGAGTGGCTTTTGACTTATTTAGGACTTCCCCTAGGTGCTAACCCAAAGGAAAGCCATTTTTGGAACCCTGTGGTGGAAAATTTTGAAAAGAGGTTGGCAACCTGGAAAAAGAATTACATTTCTTTGGGGGGTAGAGAAACTTTAATTGGAGCAACACTTGTCAACCTACCAGTCTATTTTTTGTCAGTCTTGAGGATACCAAAAAGGGAAGCAAAAAGGATAGAAAAATTGATGAGGGATTTTTATGGGAGCCAGGGGAAGAGAAAAATGACCATTTAGTTAGGTGGGATATAGTGACCAAAGCAAGAAAGAAGGGGGTTTATGATTAGGGAATGTAGTTAGCAAGAATGAAGCTCTACTAGGCAAATGGCTTTGGAGGTGGCCTTTGGAGAGAGAGAGAGATTATGGCATGCGGTGGTGGCTAGTATCCATGGATGCTCCAAAACTGGTTGGGTTGTTGGGGTATCTCAACAGGCTTTGCTCACAACTCCATGGAAGGCAATTTTTGGCACACTCCCTAGTTTCCTCAAGTTTGTAAGGTATGATGTCTGCTCTAGAAATTCTGTCTCTTTTGGGAGGATGTTTGGGTGGGTAATCAACCTCTAAAAGACCGCTTTCCCTCTCTCTATTCCATTTCCCTTTTTAAAAAGAAGCCTATTTCAAGGTTCCTTTCCCCTCCAATTCTTCCTTTGACTTTAAATTGGCATTTTCGGTTTCGTAGAGGTATAAGGGATGAAGAATCAACCTGTGTCTCTGAGCTTCTACTTCTTTTAGACTGTGTGTTTAGATCCTCTCAAACCTGATAGAAGGAATCTGGACTTTGACCTCGAGTGGTTCCTTCACTTGTGCTTCTTTTTTCAAATCCCTTTGCTCTTCTTCCTCATCTGGGGTTTTCCCTATCAAAGAGTTTTGGTCAAGGCCTATACCTTCTAAAGTTGCTATCGTCTATTGGGAAGCTTATTATGGTAAGATCAATACCTTGGATAACCTACAAAATAAGAGACCTTATTTGTGTTTATCCCCAAATTGGTGTATTTTGTGTAAAGTAAAGAGTGAGGACTGTCACCACTTGGGAGCTATTTTGTGGAAGTGCATAAGGGCAGCTATTTTGTGGACCATTTGGGAGGAGAGGAATGCCAGAATTTTCCAAGAAAAGGAAAGAAGTTTAGTTGAAGTAAAGGAGTGTATCTTGAAAAGAACAATTTTTTGGTTGAAAACTTCAGATCTTTTTATGAATTATTCCTTTGATGATCTTTGGAAAAGCTGGGCAGAGGTCGCCTCCACAACCTCTAAAAAGAAGTGTAAAAGCTGAATGGAAACCTCCTCTGGAAGGAATGGTAATCCAGGGCCTTCAGGCATAGGAGGGGTTTTGAGAGATAATGATAGCAACATCTTATCCCTATACTCTAGATCAGTGGGTGTTGGTGACTCTACAAGGGCTGAGATGTTGGCTGCAGTACAAGGAATACAGGTTGCAAACCAACTTGGAGTGGAACACTTGATAGTTGAGGGGGACTCTAAGGTGGTAGTAGGTTGGCTGTCAGATCCAGACACGGTTTTCTGGGGTTATAAGGATCTTCTCAAGAAATTTAAGTGGCTGACAAGAAACATGACTGTAAACTTTCAGTGGGTTAGCAGATCAGCAAATGTTATGGCTGATTCCTTGGCTAAACAAGCGGCTTTGAGGGGTGATTTGTTCTGGGCGACTTTATAAGTGTATTTCTGTTAAGAGTGTGTTTATATTCTCTTTCCTAAGGGGAGGTAACATGTCGTGCCTCCTCCTAGGATGTCAATACACCTTTTTTTATCTAATTAATAAAATTATCTTTCATTTATCAAAAAAAATGTTATGAAGTTAGGCAGGGTTTGGTGGTTTGGTTTCCAAAGTTTAGGAGGCCTTTGCTGAATTGGGAGGTGGAAGAATGCATACAGTTTCTGTTCAGATTACAAGAAGCAGAGATCAATGTCGAAAGGCCTGATGAGAGATGGTGGAAAGAGTGCAGAAATGGAAGATTTACAGTGAAATCTTTCTACAAAGCTCTTGTGAGAGAAGTCAGGTTGGAAGGTCAGAGATTAAAGGCGTTTAGGGAAATCCAGTCCCTCCAAGAGTAGAGACTTTTGCATGGCTGATGTCTTTAGAAAGCATCCTGACGCAAAATAACATATCAAACGGAGAGGTATTCATCTAGCAAGCAGGTGTGCTCTCTGATTGAAAGAAGAGGCAGTGTTTCACCTTTTCTATAGCTGCAAGTTCTCTTTCTTTGTTCGGGGCTTCTTCTTCCGTCTCTTTAACAAAGAAATTTGGTCACTGGGTTTACCAAGTTTGCACACTGGCCTAACATACAAGGAAGTAAAAAAGCTAAAATTTTGTGGAGCCGTATTCCTTTTGCAGTCTTCTGGGAAATATGGAAAGAGAGAAATAAAAGGATTTTTGAAGGAAAAGCGTGTAACAGGATGAAGACATGCATGCGGATTGGCTCAAGACTAATGTTTGGGTTCTAATTTTACCAGAATTCAGAGAAGATTCAAGAAGTTCCTTTGAGGCAAACTTTTGGGAAACAATTGGATGGGGAAGGGTTTCGGGGTAGCTTGCTCTTTTTGATAAAATGAAGTAATCTGTCTCTACTATATGGGTGATTTCTCATTACCTTTTTTTATTTTTTATTTTTCTCTTTCTTATATTGTAATCTGTTGTACTCTCTAGCTTTCCTCCCTTCAATGAAATTTTATTTTTTATTTACTACCAAAAAAACAACACGGGAGTGATCAATGTGGCTTGAACAACATTCATAACATGATACCAGTTCTTTCCCTACTCTAGATAATGGAATCCATAAAAACTGACCTCATTCAAAACGTCAAATAATTAAATCAGGTGTTATTCAAGGCTAACTTTTTAGTTAAACTAGGTTCACGTGAATCAACTTAATACCTGAAATCTTGCTGAAATTGAGCAGAGACATGGAGGAAAGAACCCTGTTCTCAATCCGCTCACCTTTCTCCAAGTTTTCCTTCAGCCGAGGGACAATAGTTGAGAATACAGAAAGCTGGAATTCTGTGTTTGAGAATGAAGCCAGTGCATGGCTCAACCACGCCACTGTGATCAGGCAAACACCCACCAAATTCGAGTTTTCAGAGCCTAGACATTTAGAAATGGTTTCCATAAAAGGTTTCTTTCTGTTACCAAGCAGTGCTGCTGCCAAGTGCCTCAACCAAATTTCCTTTGCTTCTTCTTCTTCTTCCTGAAATTGGTAATTGCAACCTTAGAAATGAGTAGATTGGTGCTCAATGTAAACTGCAAAATACTAGTAGAGTCAGGCTAGTTGCAAGGGGTGATTGCATGGTGCAATGGTAATATTCCAAGTTGACAAGCATAAAAACACAAGTTCTGTCTGAGAGCAGACACTACAAAAAAATAAAAAAAAACCCAAATCTGTACCTAGTCCACCCATCTTAATATCCCAGATAGCTCAAACTTACATTGGGTAATGACCTCTTTTGGCCTTTACAGTCAGGTTAGTTGCTATTGAAACAATTGCATAATTTAAGTACTTCAGATGCTTGAAAAAAAATTGTTGATCTATAGAAAAATAATATTTTATGAGTCAATTAAAATTTTAGATTCTACTCAGAAAAACTAAAGTTTTAGATTCAAGTCTCAATCTCTAAAAACCATTACAGGGCACAATGAAATCATCTGATGGAGAAAGAAAAAGACAACAGAAAAAGGAAAGAGCTAATCCAGTAATTCACCTATGTGCTTAGAGTTCAGATTACTCTTTGTAACAAATTGTAGTAGTAGTAGTAATAAGAGTACACTGTTTAAGTCAGCTAAAAAGATTGTCTAGGTGAATGAAGCAGTATCCATGCATACACTTGGAATATAGTGCTGAATTAGAAAGATGGAAGTCGGATGTTTCATTTTACACAATTGAGGAATATTCTTATATCTAGATGAGAAGTCAAAGCACCAACTCCATTATGAGTCCTTAGGCTTTTGTTAATTTTTAGATAAATGGTTTTCACAATATGCAAAGCAAAGACTTCTGAATAGAAAGCACATCAGAATGTTACAAATTTAAACTTTAAGAAAGAACTCTGGTGGATTACTCAAAATACTTAATGATCTCAAATAAGAAAATGTGGAAAAACATTAGTTGCATTTTCTAACACGTCACAAAGAAAGAAAAAATAAAGGGGATACGGTATTTCAAAATATAAAACCCACCCATGGAATATCTTCATCAATTTGCACACTCTCTACATCCTTGTCAAGGGAGCCAGCTTCACACCAATCACAAAATCCTGATTGTCTTAGGAGCCAATTCTCTATTGATACCTCTCCTGAGAAAGAAAAACGCCCTCCCAAGATGAGAAGAGCTTTGCAGCACTCTTCCTGGCCCTTTCTATCAGTTAAACAGTGGTCCAAAGCCATTGTAATTGTATCAATAGCCTCTTCTCTATATATACTACATTTCCGGGGCTCTACCTGCAACAGGATGGTCTCAGAAGTCAGATCCATTGTTGACACATTTTTCAAGAATTAAACTAATATTCTGACTCCATGTAGTCCAAGCAAGAAAATATTTAGTCATGCCTTCTTTTAGGAATCTAAAATCCACCAAAAGCAGACAAGTTTTGAAAAATATTAGGATGCCAATCATTCACTTTGTCCTTGTAGGAAAATAATGGAGCCAGTCCAGCCATGATACCTTCATCTGAAAATATTTTAGCCTTTCATTTCAATGTGTTAAACATTAGAAATAACAAAGAGACTTCATTCATTATCATCATCATCATCCATGCCATATCCCAACTATATGGGGTCAGCTACATGAACCCTGTTTCGCTAATCCATTCTATTTAATATCATATCCACTGTTAAATTGCTAGTGTTTAAATCATTTCTTACTACTTCTACCCATGTCCATATAAAAATAAAATAAAATAGCTGTTAACTGCACCAATTAGAAGTGATCTGGTGCAAGTAGAGAACTCTAAAAGAGTAAGGGGGAAGCCAAAGAAATGAATATAAGTAACAATAAACAGTCCAAGGATTCATGTTGTTTATCCATAATAGTTGGGATTAAGTCCTTGTTGAGATGAGTATACCATCTCTACTTCAATCAGATTTTATGGTTTCTTTGTTAGTGTCAGTACCACCAAAAACACCAAAGTTTAATCAAGTTGCAGCAAAGAAAATAATTTTCTATGATGTAATTTGGTAAATATACTTTTTTTTATAGGTAACGAGTAAATGACAACATATAATGCTGCTCTTGGCTATCCAAGGTCTTGGGAGGAGTGTACTGGTTACAAACCCAGCCTCCAATATTTTATCACAAATTGACTACTCTCAGACTTAAACCTGCATTTTCACACTTTGTCATCCCATGTTGTTAACATGATACCAAGAAATTTCCTTTACTTCATTAATACTATAGAAATTTAACTGCAAGAGCTTTTAAAAGAGCCAAAGAGAAGGATCCTACCTGCCATTCCTAGGATAAAAAATATGAGGATATATACATCAAGTATCAAATAACCCAAATCCCATATTTCCATCAAAACAAAAGGAATATCAGTTTGTCACAATCTCATCCCATTGGTTCTTGATGTTAATTTAGTGTCCAAAATAAGAAAGCTGATGTCCCTACAAATTCTTGGTAGTGATTTTTACTTGTTTTCAGAGGTAAATCTACCTCATCTTCAATAAAAATAATGGTTGTGGTGTTACTAGATGGTGATTCTAAGTCAATTTGCTTCATCAAGCCACAAACCAGAAACAGTTAGGAGATCCAATTCAGTCATGGTTGAGAAACATTAGAATTGAAATTTGTTAAACAAGTTAGAAAATATAACTAATATATAATCAAGTTATCTTCCTAGGCATTTCTAATGTGCAGTGGTTTAAAGCATTGCAGTGGGAAGCATGGCACTGAAAAGCTAATGATACAAGGGCCTAATAATGTGATGAATGTTGGAAGGATTGCCCAAAGATAACCAAAATATGAATAATGCCAAAATATTAAAATACGGAATACTTATTAAAGTAGCACACCAGAAGATCAAAGTGTAATAGAAGAACCGCAACCAGAGGTTTCTGCTCAGAAGGAGAGCTTTGGAGATACACTAGCAAAACATGCATTGTGTACATTATGCCCTCTTTCAGCAAGTCATTTAAGAATGCTGTAATTTCTGTCCTCCTGTGCAACAACCAAAGAAGATAAAATCATAAAATCAAACTCATGCAGGAAACAACTATTGAATATCATTCTAGATACATAAATTTCTGCATTTTCAGATCATGGAAAAATGGTATACTCTAGAAGCCTATTTTCATGCCACATGAAATGAAATGATTTCATTGTGGTGTTGTTTGCATTTTAAAGCAACAATATAGTCTGAAATAGATCCTTCCTAATTAATAAATTGGAAGGTCTTTTCAAGTTTCTCTGAAAATGAATTCATTTGCAGCATTTCTCCAAAACCTGAAATAAATACATTTCACCTCCAATAGTGGTCTCAAATACCATGTCAAACTAGAATGGCATGATTTTCATGTGGCATCCAAGCAGGCAATTGCTTTTTAAGAAGAAGCATATTACAGTGACCTCCCCATGCGCAGATAAAAGATTATAAACTAGTTATAATAAGTCTAATGTCAAAGGAAAAAAAGGAGGGAAGAACATGACAATTAGAAATAGATTTCTCTGGAACATTGCCAGTACTTCCCAACCATGAATCATGATGTCTACCTTCACAAGTATTGTAGAAGACAACTGGAATTCACAAGCATTACCAATGATAAAAAGAAAATTTTCAGATGCACTCTTCTTTTTTTTTTTTTTTTTTGATAAATCAGATGCACTCTTCTTTTCCACAAAAGAATACTGTTGCAAACTTTAATTTCTGTCATTATATTAGAAATCAAGAATTTTTATAATTTCATCTCTGATGATCCCCGAGACACTTTCAGTGACAGGTTTGTCATTTTATCAATGAAAATCTTCTGTGATCATTCCTTTTTCTAGTCTCAGTCCAATTTGTTCATATTAACTTGGTTCCAACAGAATCTTCTGACAATGGCAATAATATACATAAGCAACATGCAGTATTGCATGGATAGAGACGGGTTTGATTCTGACGCATGACAAGGAGAGACTTGGTTAGGTGAAAACAATGGATTCAGGAACTTTAGTGAAAAAAAAAATGTATTTTTGCAATGGTATTTTGCGTCGTTCACGTATCTAGGCAAAAGGGCATAGTTACGTCAATATTTATCTTCAATGAACTAAAGGGTATCTCAGATGTTCATTTATGTAGAATGAGGGAAGTTCTTAAAGAATGCTGTGGAATTCCTTATGAACTTTCCCTAAACTTTCTGTTACTTTCTTATTTTCTGTTAAACCAAAGACAGCCTAAAGGTGTCATTCAAGAAGTTATTTGGAGTATGGATGGTGAATGCATGTCAAATAGACAAATACAGAACCTATATCCCACTTAGAAGAGCAGATGCAACACTATCGGCACAAGCTTCTGGATGCATTATGAGAATTTTAGTTACAAGAAAAAAGAGATCTCACACTCAATGCCACAAAAACTATGTAGTTTAAATATCACAAACCTTCCTAGGCAAATTAGTTCAGTCAGCAACAGCACTGCATTTGTTTGTGATTTAACTTGTTTGCTATGAAGGAGCTCAAGGAGAGATGACTTTTTAATATTTCTAGCTATGTAATTTCTCGAGCTCCCATCTGCCTTAATACAACAGCGTAGAAGTGCAACAACACGTGTCTTTTCTTCCAGGTTTCCTGATTCTAACCTGCGAATAAGAAACTGCAAGCCCCCAAGAGAGATAAGGTGTGTAGTATTTGTCATTTTTTCCTCCTTGTTTAAACAATTGAGAAGGTTCTCCAATATGAAAATAGCTGCTTCACCCTTGGATTTAAACCCATGTTCTACTGATCCTGCTGCTATTTGGGAAGCCAAAGCCAAGAGAATTTTACAATTTTCTGATTTCCAGCTATCAACAACACGTTTCAAAACAAAGTTGGCACTAGGAACAAGCAGGCAGTCCAATTTTCTTCCAGTCACTGGACATACTCTTTTTCCCTGTTTGAACCATTCCTTAATGGCCTCTCGCTCAAAGGTTTGACCAGTCTCTAGTGTCACTGGATCTTCAAACAAGCACCCAGTCAAAGGGCATAGAAATTCCTTGCGGATACTTGAGAAAAAGGAGGTTTCATTAAAATATTCGTAAAATCCATCTGACCCTGCACTGAGGAAATCTATGTGAACAACTTGCTATAACTTCACAGAGACTAGATATATGCACACACACACACACACAGACCATGGTTTTCACCTTCAGAATGGGATCTCATGTTGCTTATCTGCAACCAAAAAGAATATAGTAAATATTAGAATGGTCAGAAAACAACGATGAATATGGAGAAAAAAAACAAAAGAAGAAAAAGATTTCTTGTGCATTTGAAATGGAATTTTTACTAGTATGACCTTTGAATGCGATATATGAGTTGTAGCAGTGAAATCAATGGAATTATGCTGCAGTGGGAAAACAGACATTGCTAGCTTCTCGAGAATAAGCTCATTCGCTTTTGTATGTGGAAGCATAAGCAGCTCATGGGTGCTCCTCGGGGTTGTATGCCACAAAGAAATGTCTGTGATGTCATATTCTCCTACTTCTAGAAGAGTAACCATATCTAATCTCCTTGTTTCGCCATCTCTCATTAACAATCCATTTGGCTGCAGGGTGTTGAAATTTTAAGAGTAACAAAAGTTTATAACACCATCTTATTTGGTAAAACTAGAGGACAATTTTATGTTGACTGATCTACTTATAAACATTTAATTGTGACAAGAAAGAGAAGGGGAAAGATGGGCTTCAACTTCACTATGTTGCACAGAACTAATGAAGTCACAGTCCACAGTATAAGGAATCGTAAGTAAATCTTAAACCATGTGTGATATGAGATATGTTGGCACCTATTAATAGCTAAAACCTAAAAAGACTGTTGCATAGATAGAAAGAACACTAGTAAGATGTCACAATCATACATTTACATTAATGATGAGCTCCCAAATCTGTTTGATACCCTATGATACCTAGGTAATACAAACTAGCAAGTAGTAACCATGGTATGGAATAACATGAGGAAAAAGAAAAAGAACTACTTACAGCATGAGATGCATCAACTTGTAAAGTCTTGGGAGAATTTTCTTTAATATGCTGCCCTATGCATGTTCCTGGCTCAGGAGAGAAAATTACTCTTTGTCTGTCTTTTTCCACGGTAAAATCAAAGTTTCTCGCACAGATATCAAACTCTGCTTCTCCCTCTCCATCTTCAACTTCATCCAAGCCATCTAATTTATTTGACTGGCCAAAAACAGCAGTGTGCAACTTTTTGCTTATCATCATCTTAGGTAAAGCAGGGTCAACTTGGCCAGGTCCTAGCTCTGGAGAATTTCCATCTGAATCTCCATCCACTACAAGTTTAACTGACACTGAAGGGAATTGAATAGAAGGAAGTGCAGGACCTTCAACTCCCTCTGTGAGCCAGTCCTTGTAATAAACTGCAAACTGGTGAGTACCAGTATTTAGTACTTCATTATATGCTTTTTCAAGAAGCTTGAGTTTCTTCTGTCTACTTGATGTATCTGGTATAGAATCAGCTTCTTGATTGTACCACACCCTCAAATGTGTAAGATGAGGAAGGAAAAGGTAGTCCCACAGTTCTGGTAGCAAACTTGTCCGTGCTAGAAAGGGTGAATCACAGAAGACCTGCAAAAGATGTTTTGCAGATACTCTATCTTTCTTCTGGAGCTTATAGATCACACCAAGGTAGAGGTGTGCACAGGCTGATAAATGAGAATTGGGAACTCCAGATGTAAACCCATCCTTCAATTCTTTTGAATTCAAACCTGCAATCGCATTCAGCTGCAAAGAAGCTTTCTTCAGCTTCTTTGCATTTGCAGACTTCTCAGCAACTCGTTCTACCATATCCATTGCCTGTTCAAGATGGGCTATGACCTTGCTTTCAGCATGATGGCCTTCTTCCAGTTCATTAAAACTTAGGCAACAGGAACAGTTGCGGCGAAGTGATATTCGGAAGTACTCATCTTTGAGATAGTGTCTTATATGACCACTTAGAATAGAAATCAGGGCCTTTATTGCAACTTCATCAAGTGCAGGTACAAAAACTCTTTCCTCAGTATCAAGATGCCTTGTACTCTGAATATCTTCAAAATTTTTGCTGTTATGTGAAATATTATTTGATTTTCCATAAGATATATCTGGTCTCTGCAAACTTTGTCTCGAAATATCGGAGAAATGCAGTTGCCCAAGCAGATGGTTGTCAGCATTATTTTTGGTCCTCTTATCTTCTAGTATATCCTTATTATTCCTTTCTTCATATCTCCCCTTGTCCTTATCCCCCAAACCTTTAGAATATCTATTCCTCCCTATTTCAATTTCCCTCACTTCCTTCACTGACCTGTCTGCGAATCTCTCACTTCCCAGTGCATCCTTGAATCTTTGGTCAACTCTCTTACTTTGTATGGCATCTTCACGATACCTATTAGCGGAACTCCCAATCTCTTGCAAGTAATCACTAGAATTTCTTCCTTCTAATCTCTCAATTTCCTTGAAGTTCCTACTCGATCCTTCTAAAGTCCTATCATTCCCAATTAAACTGCCTCTCCATCTCCTACACCTAACTCTGTCTCTCGGCGGCAGTTCACTTTTCAACCCGTATTGAGAGCAGTCAGATCTGCCCCTCTCTCTCCCAATTCCAAAAGCACTGGATGAAGAACCTAAATGATGTTTCTCCTCAGATAGATAAGGTGGCACACTCACAGCTATGGATCCAAGAGCAGCTCTAGACCATGCTTTACTCTTTCCTTTGAACCCTTCCTCTGCAAAAAGTTTCTCCAAAGATGATGCCATTTCTGCTCCTTATGATTAATTTCCTTAGCTTCAAACTAGATAATTTGATCTAGCTTCTGTCCTTGGGGAAAGAAGTATATGCAAAATCAAGGATAACTACCTCTATATTTGAATCTACTGCATGAACACCATTGCCCTTGAATGAATATCTGGCAGTCCATGAAGAGGCAACAATGATTTCATTCTCCACTCGAGCTAGCTCAGGTTCAGGCATTTCATTAAAATATTCTGGGGTTCCTGATTGAGTAAAGCAATCTGGGGTGATTTGCTATGCCAAAAGATGCTTCCAGAGGGAAAGCATCTTGGACTAAATGATGCTTCCAGAGGAGGAAAAGACGACCATGCTGACATTAATTGACCAAGCACCATTTACTGCTAACTGCTAAGCAACAAAAGGAAAAACAGAAGAAGAAAGAGAGCGAGAGAGGAAGGCAACAACAGGCAGAAGGCAAAGGGAAGACGATGAGACAACCAATAGCAGACAAATGGAGAGGTTGGCTAGCAAAATCAATCTTTTTATGGGCAAAGCTTGATATTGCTGGCGGTCCCGCGTTTCACATTTCAACCGTTTCAACTGCCACCCTCTTCTCACTCTCAGTCCTCTCTAGGACTACATTATTTATTGGCCCAAAGCTTTAATTGGGGGCCCACATAATTTGCCCAAGATGAATTTAGAAGATAAAGGCCCACGACCACGAATGCTGTCCCCTTCTCCCGTCTGCAACCTTGCTTTGACCTTATAAAATACCTAAATTTGGAGTTGGCCACTAGATCTTTCTTACCATATTCATGTGGTGTTGCATTTCTTAACGTGTAGTGGTTGGCCGCCTTTCAATCAATAAAAATAAATAAATAAAAGATGCTTAGTGGACGACCAAGATTAAAGGGGGGCATGTAGAGACTTTAAGTAAGGTTTGATAGATCGAATGGCTAAAACTGAACATGTTCGATGCCTATGCCCCTACTATCTTTTCTGTTGGAGGTCCCATGAATGAAACTCTGTACTTTGGCTGTAACTGAGGACAGGGGCACAGAGAGCCTAGTCCAAAACACGCCCATACAACATACAAAACTTAACCAGGGGCCCATGGGGATGGGGCCCCAACGTCCAAACTATTTGACATTCGAAAAATGCCCAAGGATACAAATATTCTTATACCCCCTTGCACATGCATCTTGGACCAAACATCTAGAATATCATGATGTGGAGCCGTTGGACAGATGGGCGACCAACCTGAGAAGACACAATTGTTCTAGATGCATGGTATTCCCTGCACGGCAAGAGATGGGTGGAAACGGTAAGAAATAATGATGAAACAGGATTTCATGAAACAGATCATCAAGGGAACAGAGAGATCATCCCATCCCTTTAAAGTTCATCTGCATAATTATTCCTCTCATCAGTTGAGAACAATACTGTTGCGACAAATGAACATGGAAGATATATACAAAAGTTGCTGGAAAATATAATACTTTAATTCTTGATTAAAACAAAGCATCCTTTTTTTCCTTTCTTGACTCTTGAGAGTTGAAATAAATTACATTGGGGAGAAAATAAATAGTTTTATTTAGAGAATACACAAGGAGTGCATAAAAATCACTCAGGAATCAGGATTTTTCTCCTCCTTTCCATTATTACCATCTCCAGTGGGTGCTGTAAAATTTCGCCTTTCATCAGAAGAAGCTGTAATGACTGGCATCCATACATCAGCAGTGCTACTCAAAAGAGACTGCACCTGTGGGTCTGAAGCCATGGTTGAGGATATCTTCTCGTCTAGATCATCTAACTTTTCCGACAATTTGTCCAGCTCCTTTGCTATTTGCATCTAAAATAATGAATTCAACAAGAAGAAACCTGCTATGTGAAGATACTCATCTTTCAGATTGGAAGGAATAAGATAAACACTTCAGTAGATTAAATGGCTCTAGATGAACCTTAGAAGTACCTCGTCAAGATGCACCGATGGCTTTGGTGGCACTTTGGTAACCTCTAACCCAAGTGCTTCAATTTTAGCACGTAATTCCACTTCTTCTTGATTAGTTAATGTTTCTACCTACACAAACAAATATCCATTAGAGACAGTCATATTGAGCATCAGAGCATGCCCATCATCAAAACAAGAAAAGGGGCAATGCTGGTCTACTACAGCATAGCAATCACAACATTTACATGATTTTTTATTGGTAAAAATTTACATGATTGGATGAGGAATATGCTACCCCATGAGAATGGCAAATACATGCACCATACTCAAGTATATGAGCTGGAACTATCTGCATGATCCACAGAGAAGCTTCCAAATATGAAGAGTCCAAAAAAAGTGTAGGAATTATTCATAAGGACTTGTATTATGAAAAAAGCATCCTCCAAGGAAAAAACGTGGTTATCTATGTTCTCCTATCAGACTCCCCAACTCATCAAAAAGCAGATCAAAAATGAAATCTTATATCAATATTTGGTGGGGAATGAAAAATAAATTGCATTTTCTAGGTTGTCAAGCCTAATATTCATTCATTTGTTATTTTCATAAGTAATCCATATTACCACATGGGCAGTCTGTATGTTTCCATCAACAGAAACACTAATAAATGCATTATCGGTAAAATAATTTTTGTTGGACCATCTCAGGCTTCAAATTTTGTGACATCAGAAGGATTAGGACAAATCCCCTTTACACCAACCATAAGCACCTTTGGTATATTGCAAGTAAAATTTTCACTCATGTAAACTCAACTCAATTAATACTTGAACCAGTTACCTCCCTTGGACAGACAAACCTTGCCCACACATTCTGATCTGTCTACAGCCAAATCATTTGTAAAATCTATAGAGGTCTTCAAGTTTTTACACTAGATTAGCCCATACCTGTTTTGCAACAACTCATCTTCTAGGAACCTACAAGCAGCAGTAAGTTGGTGCTTTGTTTGGTCTTTGATAAATAGACTTCATCAAATGTCTGATGGTATCACCTACTACAACTAATTTATTTTCTATAAATAGACTTTCTTTAGTTTTGCATTTTCTAGCCTTTCCATTTGTCCATATGTCCTCGTATCAACTATGTTCACTGTACAAGCATGTAGCTTTTGAATTCCATCAGTTTATCTCATGGAGCATGGCTTGTCCTATAGTTGTCTGCTGGCACCTTTGATTTTCCCTTTATCTGATGGTATACCGTATACATATATCATCTACCATATAATACAGTAGAAATCACTAATTGCTGATTCAGTCAAGTTTCTTGTGAAAGGAAAGAGGGGGAAAATGAAGATTTCAGCAGTAGAGAATGAAGGAGAAGAAGAAAAGAGTAGGAGGTCAACCAGGATTGTGAAATTAACCCTAGCCGCCTACCTCTCATTATATTTATATTTAACTTAAAGATGAGATATTACAAGGATGCCCTTAGTAGGGCGGCTACTAAAAGCTAAACAGTCACAACTTAAAAAAAAACATAAACTAATGGACCTAAAGCCCAACAACTTCCTAACTAAATAAAAAACAAACCGGACCACTCAACACTCCCCCTCAAGTTGGGAGTAAATGTCACACATTCCCAACTTGCGTAGATCATGCTCTAGCTTGTTCTTTGCAACACCTTTTGTGAGAACACCAGCGAGCTGCAGATCAGAAGCAATGTATGGAAGACAAACTTTTCCAGAAGTTACCCTTTCTCTGATAAAATGTCTATCCACTTCAATGTGCTTAGTTTGGTCATGCTGGACTGGGTTATGGGCAATGTTAATTGCTGTCTGGTTATCATAGTATAGCATCATGGGTTCTTCTGCCTGTACACCAATTTCTTCTAACAGAGAACGGATCCAGAGAAGTTCTGAAACTCCATGTGCCATAGCTCTGTATTCGGCTTCAGCACTTGATCTTGCCACCACTGTTTGTTTCTTACTCTTCCATGAGACTAGGTTACCCCCAACTAGGGTGCACACTCCTGAAGTTGATCTCCTGTCATCAAGGCACCTTGCCCAATCTGCATCTGTATAAGCCTCTAGTTTCAACTGTTCATGATCAGTAAACAATATGCCTCTGGCCGGGTGTCCCTTCAGATAAGCAAGAATCCTGTCAACTGCCTCCCAATGCTGGACTCGTGGAACATGCATGTATTGACTTACTACACTCACTGCATAGGAGATGTCTGGTCTTGTCATACACAAGTATAGCAGCCGACCCACAAGTCTCTGATATCTCCCAATGTCCTTTACTGGTTCACCTTCTGATGCATTGATTTTGTGGTTCTGATCAATAGGGGTGCTGATTGCCTTTGTTCCAAGCTTCCCTGTCTCTTGAAGAAGGTCCAAGACACTTCATTTGAGAGATAAAAATTCCATGTTTCGATCTTGCAACTTCAATGCCTAAGAAGTATCTCAGTTCTCCAAGATCCTTAATTTCAAATTCTTTATGTAGGTTCCTTTTCAGACTATCAATCTCACTCAGATCATTCCCGGTGACAACAATATCATCCACATAAACAATTAGGACTGACACCAAAGATCCCATGCGCTTTACAAACAAAGTGTGATCGGATTGAGTCTGAGTGTAGACAAAAGCAATCAAGACCTTTCTGAATCTGTCAAACTATGCTCTGGGAGATTGTTTCAAGCCATAGAGTAACTTCTTAAGCCTGCATACCTTTCCCTTTTCAGTATCATTGTAAAAACAAGAAGGAAGATCCATATACACTTCTTCTTGTAGATCCCCATTTAGGAAAGCATTCTTCACATCAAGTTGAAACAAGGGCCAAGAGTATGAGGTAGCAAGAGAAAGAAGTATCCGAACGGAGGTCATCTTTGCAATTGGCGCAAAGGTCTCTAAGTAATCAATGCCATAGGTCTGTGTGTACCCTTTTGCAACAAGTCTTGCCTTGTACCTTTCTATACTTCCATCTACTTTATATTTTACTGTGTAAACCCATCTACATCCAACTGTTTCTTTGTCTTCTGATAGGTCCACAAAGTCCCATGTCTGATTCTTAATCAAAGCTTCCATCTCTTCCTGCATAACTGTCTTTCACTCAGGTTTGGAAAGAGCCACACTAACACCCTTGGGTATAGACACTGAATCAAGAGAGGAGAAAAAAACACGGTAGGAAGGAGAAAGTCCACTATAGGATAAGTACTGTGAAATACAATGAGCAATACACTTTCTCTTCCCTTTTCTGAGAGCAATAGGGAGATCAAGAGGAATACCTGAATCCATGTCAGCCGAATCTGGAGTCTCCAAGGAATCGACAGGAAGTGGTGTGAGTTCTGCTGTAGTGGAATCAACTGCCTTGTGAAGTCTCTGTCGTGAGTAATGCTGAGAAACAAAACGCAAAGGAGGTGGCAAGGTAGGTGTCATAGGGTGGTAGTCAAGCACAGGAGTAGACACAGGGACTAGAACTGGGTGAGGAATAGATTGCTGACTCACTTCCCCAAAACACTCCCCCTGAGAAGGATTCTTTGAGAAGAAGTACGTGGATTCAAAAAAGGTGACATCCATGGTAACATATCAGCTCCTAGAGACTGGATCATAGCAGCAGTACCCTTTCTGATTCTCTGCATATCCAAGGAAGACACACTTCTTTGCCTTGGGATCAAGCTTCGAGCAATGAGGACCAAGGATATGTGCAAAGCAGACACACCCAAACACCATGAGAGGAATATGAAACATCTCCCCCTGAGGAAAAAGAAGACTGCATGGGGTGCTGAATCCAAGTATACGAGAGGGCACGCTGTTAATCAGATATACTGCTATGAGAACTGCATCACCCCAAAACCGAACCAGAATTGTAGATGTGATCGTCATGCTTCTTGCAGTCTCAACAATGTGTCTGTTCTTCCTTTTTGCAATACCATTTTGCTGTGGACTGTAGGGGCAACTGCTCTGATGGACAACACCATATTCTAACAGATATGAGGCAAGGTGTCTTTCAAAATATTCCCTGGCATTGTCAGATCTGAACACCTTTATTCTTGTTCCAAACTGTGTTAGTACCATCTGATGAAATTGCCTCACCAAGGATGGTACCTCATCGTGGGATTTCATCAGGTAAATCCAAGAGTATCGTGAGAAATCATCCACAAATAAGAGAAAATAGTGATAGCCTCCCATAGAAGGAACATGGTAAGGGCCCCACACATCCGAATGAATAACATCAAAAGAAGAAGAACATCTTTTATTACTAGGTTTAAATGAATGTCTACAATGCTTTCCAAGTTGACAACTTTCACACTCCAGACTTGATAGACTAATAGACTCAAAAAGTTTTGGAAACAAAAAACTCAAAAAGAAAAAGGTAAATGACCCAAACGATTATGCCAAAGCATAATTTGACTCACAAATTATCCCTACTGACATGATGACTCTGATGAGGAGGAAATACATCCAGGAGGTAGATTCCATTCACTTCACGACCACTCCCAATCGTCCTCTTTGAATCCAAATCCTGCAAAATACAACGACCAGGAGAAAAAATTACTGAGCAGTTCAGGTTCTTAGTCAAACTACTAATAGATAACAAATTAGTGTTCAATCTGGGAACATGAAAGACAGAGGGTAGACAAATAGAATCACTAATCTTGACAGATCCCTTCCCAGCAATAGGAACATGGGATCCATCAGCTGTGGAGACCCTATCTCTGCCAGAACAGAACTGGTAAGAAGAAAAAATAGTGGAGCTATGGGTCATGTGCTCTGAGGCTCCACAATCTATAATCCAAGGAGGTCTCTCCTTACCTGAAGTGGAAACATAATTTGCAGTGACGTGTGAACTACCTGTGTGAGCAAAGGAGGTAAAGTGGACTCCACCAGTGCCACCTGTACCTTGCTGTCCGCTTGCGGCTGAACTGGAACTGGCTGTATCTCGCTGGTTCAGAAGTAGCCCATACCTCTCAAGTTCGGCCCTTACTGCAGCAGCTGCAACAGACTCCAGAGCAGTTGTAGTAGGAGGGGCCGGAGTGTCACCAGTAACTGCCATGTGCGCATTTCCCTTTTATCTTCCTTCTTGATTTCACTGCCACTTTGTTTAGGTTTCACAGCACTTACCATGGCAGACTGATCAGAAATAAGGTTTTTCATCATCACATCCCTCCTGCACTCCTCCCCTGACACAAAGGCATATGCTTGGGAGAGAGTGACACTGTCCCTGGAAAGAATAGGTTTCTGCAACCCCATTCCATATCTCCTTAGTTGTATTTGCCCATAAAAAGATTGTACTTATATGTGGCAACTTGGAATTACACAACCAAGTCATCACCATATAATTCTCCTGTACCCACCGGGAGTTGCTAGTTTCGGGTTTCACCTCTTCACCAGTGATATACCCTAATTTCCCACGAGCACCAATGGCCATCTTTGCAGATTGTGACCATTCCAAGTAATTTGCACCATCCAACCTAACTGTAGTAATGGTCCCAACCCCAAAGGGGTCTCCAGCACCTCCTCCCACTGGTCCCATTTCACTCCTGGGCTTATTTTCAACTCCGTGGCCCTCCATGCTTCTCAAAAATGGTAAAGAAAATAACTAAAATTTGCAGCAAGATCAAACAAAACACCTTTTGGAACCAACAACACCTTCCTGGTGTCCTGGACTTTCTTCCCACAAAAGATTCCTTTTCTGTGGGATGGGAGAAGAGAGAGAAGAGGCAGCCGTCCTCTCTAGAAGCCTCCAAACCAGGCAGGACTTGAATCACCCCTTACAAAAAACTCCAAGGAATCCTAAAAGATTAGGGCGCCACTTCATAGGTCAAAAATGAAGAGTCCAACAAAAACGAGACTCTTCCCCTTTCTCCAATTTTTACTGATTTTGATGAGAAACCCTAGATCAGCTACATGGCACACAGATCCATCAAAAAATCCAAAAACTGGGCTTACCTGAGAGCTTCGATCAGCCTCTTAAATCACCATGCAGTCAGCCGATCTAGGGCTGCATGAGATAACAACTTCAAGAACCTTCGGCCTGCTCTGATACCAAGTAGAAATCACTAATTGCTGATTTAGTCAAGTTTCTTGTGAAAGGAAAGAGGGGGAAAATGAAGATTTCAGCAATAGAGAAGGAAGGAGAAGAAGAAAAGAGTAGGAGGTCAACCAGGATTGTGAAATTAACCCTAGCCGCCTACCTCTCATTATATTTATATTTAACTTAAAGATGAGATATTACAAGGATGCCCTTAGTAGGGCGGCTACTAAAAGCTGAACAATCACAACTTAAAAAAACATAAACTAATGGGCCTAAGGCCCAACAACTTCCTAATTAAATAAAAAACAAACCGGACCACTCAACAAATACCTTTGGAAGCACATCTTCACTTCACCACCCTACTCAAATTCTATTGGCAAATACCACTTGGAACAACTTCCAGACATTTCACCTTTCCATCTCAACCTCTATAGGTTGAAACCAAATACAGAAAAGGGTTACCTTAAACAACATCCAAACAGTTCACTCTTCTATTGGCAAATACCACTTGGAACAACTTCCAGACATTTCACTTTTCCATCTCAACCTCTATAGGTTGAAACTAAATACAGAAAAGGTTACCTTAAACAACATCCAAACAGTTCACTCTTCTATCTCAACACCTATAATTCGAATCTTAAGTACAAAAATGGTCATTTTGGTATCTCAACCTCCTGTCATGCTCATGTTTTCACTTTTCACTACAATCACATTTTACATTAGTGTCCTAGACTCACTTATCTTGAGATCTTTTGAATCTAGAGCATCTCCTGTTATTAAGGCTATGTCATTAACAAACCATGTACATGGCCTGACTTCCTTTTCTAAAGGCCCATACGTTAGGGCTCCATATCAATGGCCAGTGCAAACCTACAACAACTAGAAATTCTCTTCTATCTCCCTCAGTTGGAAAAATAAAAAGGAAAAAAAAGGACCCCATGCTCAATTACGACAAATGAGTAGGGGTGGAAACGAATCGAGCTTTTCATGAGCTATTCGAGCTTGGCTTGTGAAAAGCTCAATTCAGCTTGGTTTAAATCGAGCTTCGAGCCAAGCTCGAGCCCGATATATAGGCCCGTTTGCTAATCAAGTTGAGCTTGAGCCTAGTGAAGCTCGGATCATGAGGCTCGCGATATATATATATATATATATATATATATATATGTGTGTGTGTGTGTGTGTGTGTATACATATATATACACACATATATATACATACATATATATATATATATATATATAGATAGATAGATAGATAGATAGATAGATAGATAGATACACACACATATATAATTTTTATTGTAATATATAATAATATTTTATAAATATAATATTTTTATTTTTATGTAAAATAATAACTATTATATATAATATTTTTATATTTTATATGTATGATAAAATAATTTTTATAATTCTTAATTTTTTGTGTATAAAATAAAAATATTATTTTTTATATGTATAATTTTTATTTTTATAGGAAGCTTGGCTTGCAATCAAGCTCGAGCTGAGATGAGCTCGAACTTGCTAGCTTTTGAGCCAAGCCAAATTCGAGCTCAAGTCTCTAGCTCGAATCGAGCTCGAGCCTAGCATTGTTTTGACAAGCCACACTCAAATTGCCAAGTATTCGGCTCGACCCGGTTCAAATCCACCCCTACAGAAGAGTATAATCCCTGGAACTTAGGGGTGCAAATGGATCAGATCATGATCCAATCTGATCCTATTTGGTTGAGTTCGGATCACCCCTCTTTGGATCTTCAAATCGGATCAGGTCGAATAAGAGGATCTGATCAGAAATCGGATCGGATTCGGATCACCCACCCACCCACCCCCTATCCAATCCAATATATATTATATATTTATATATATAATACATATATATGTTATTTATTTATAAATATATATTTTTATTAATTTGTTATATCATTTATTTTTTATAAAAAACATGTATATATATGATGAAAATAATTAAAAATTATTTACTTTATTTAAATTAGTATGTTTTATTTTTCTTTTAATAATTTATTAATTTTTAAAGAAAACAAGTTGGATCGGATAAGATCCGAAGATCCAACTTACCAATAGGATTCAAATTCAAATTGAGTCCTACCAAATCCGATTGGGTCTTCAGATCCGATCGGATCCAACATGAACAGTGTCGGATTGGATTCGAATACAACCTGATTCGAATCCGATCCGATCCATTTGCATCCCTACTGGAACTGGCCCCTCTTCCAAGTACCTTCTCTAGCAAGTTCCATCAGCTATAAAATTGGCCATGTTATGTGTCCATGTGAACAAGGTATCAGAAGAAAAACAAAAGCTCTAGCCTCTAATGAAGTTCATCAACTTCCATGGCCCACCAAAGTGATGTCTCATCCACTCATTGAATACATAAATGTCTCCTTCCACCACCAGCCTCTTGATCCTAGGTAACTAGCTTATGCATTCTCCAAGTCAATAAATCATGTGAAGTGTTTTCTCTTCTCTCTTAACTTTTCCATCAATCACCTAATAAACACAATATCTCAACAATCACCTTGCCAGCATAAAGCCAAACCAATATTTGATAGACCAGTTTCAAGAACTAGTTTGTTCAATGAAACCCTACCAAAATTTCATAATTGAACCCATAGAATTGACATTGTGAGTATTGATGTAGCCCATATGTCTAATCCAATGTCTTTTTTTTAATAAGTGATCCAATACCATATTATCTGGCACTAATTCCTTTCCTGATGCCCATCGTTCTTCTTCTCCATAACAAAATTATTTAAAAGAATTAGAAGAGTGAAGAAAGATAAATTGTTAAAGAAGAGAAAGAACGATAATTTTAAGGACTAAACTACCATAGAGCTAGAAGGAATGAACCCAAATACCAACTACCACTTCTAACCCCCCACTCCCCAAGAACACCTAGGAGTGAAGTTGCTGACTTTGGGATTCAATTGAAAAAATGTTGAGTTTGGGGCCTTTCATGTCCTTGTCATTCTTGGACATTCTTAAATTTCAAGAAATTAAAAAAAAAAAAAGAAAGATTTAAGATTTAGCAATCTTTTGTTTCTCAAACAACCAACCTTTAGTCTTTTGATAACAAACATGGCACTACGAACCTCAAACCTTCATAGCCATTTCCTTCTAGTGATTTTTTTTTTTTGGGTGGGGGGGGAGGAAGATTGGTCAGCTTAGTTGTTTATTTTCTTTTTTTTTTCTTTATAAGTAAAAATACCTGTTTTTTTCTTTACAAAGTTTCACCCCCACCCCGCCCAAAAATACCATCCCAATTCCTACCACAATCTACCCTAAACCCCTCAACTTTTGTTAGAATAAGCAAAGATCCAAGATCCAGAAAGCCCTTTCCATCAATCTACCCTCACCTTCAAGAACCTTTCTATTTTAATCTATCCAAAGACCCCATTAAATAACAAACTCATTCCCCAATGCAACTGAACTGCATAGCCCAAATGAAAAGAAGGCAAAGACAACATCAACCCAAAACAGTTCAGTGGGCACACCAAATCCATCAGAAAGGTGAATAGAATCAGTTAAATATCAACTACTAATATTGCTAAGAGAAAATAGGTGAGAACAACATTTTTCCTTGGTTTTGCACACCTCAGACAAGTTAGCCATCTTCATATCTCTCATCTTCATCCAGTCCACCATAAGCAAGTAGGGAGTTGTTTTTTTCCTAATAATGAAAGAAAGCACTCTAATCACAGGTCTTGCTCAAAATATTTTATCTTTTGATCTAATACATTTAGTATCAGTAAGTAATTTAAGTTTTTGGACTTTCGGCAATTGCTTTGGGCCTTATTTATTTAAAATATCTATTCCCAACTAAATGCTAATACATAAACAATCAGTTCTTTTTTGTTGCTTCTTAACAGATTCTAAGGCTGCTTTAGGCTATATGGCCTCGATAGGTTTCTTGAGCTAAATGTATTGAACTTCACTCAAAAGTATCTGTTGTTTTGATTTTCTTGACAATTTTTTTTCAATAAATATTTTTTTATCAATAACAATTTCATTAATTCACCAAAAAAGTTATAAAAAGAAGACAAACACACTTATCTTCCAAGTACAACAAAGGCCTTCAAGAAAAACAAGGAATAGGAAGAGACAATAAAGTTACAACTTAACCCAAAACATTGAATCCCTTTCTGCCCCTTGTTTAGCTAAACCATCAGCTAGAGAATTGGCTGCTCTTTTAACCCAGCACATCTTAACTTCCATCTCCCGCACCAACCACTTAAATTTCCTCCTCTGATTGTTGTACTTTCATAAACCATTGTTGTCTGCATTCAACCACCCTATCACCACCTCCTTCCATAACTGCAAAGATCTTAGCTCTAAGGGAGTCACCCACCCCAATTGGACCTGAGAACATGGCAAAAATGACCCCATTCTCATCCCTAAAGACACCCCTAATCCCTGATTATCTAGGGTTCCCCTACTACTCCCATCGAAGTTTAATTTCATGAATCCAGCAGGTGGAGGGGTCCAAGACACGCTCATTACTGACTTGGTCTGTGTGCATTTTGCTATTTCACCCCACTTCCTCAACATGTCATCCACCGTGTAATCTGTGAATAGTTCCAAAGATTTCAGCCACTGTACAACCCTAATATGAATTATAGCCTTTAGTTCTTCCACCCCTCTAAATATTTTTTTTTTCAATAAATATTTTCTTGACAATTCTTGTGGACCCAAAGTTATTAAACTTGTTAGAAGTTTATTTTAGTAGGTTTGGAGGTATTTAAGAATTTTCTTATATGCTAATAAGGGTATTAGAGTCCATTCCAATTAGACCTGTTCATGGGCCGGGCTTCGGGCTTGGCTTAATGCTATTTTGGCTCGGGCTTTGGGCCAGGCCCATTCAAATTTTGGCAAAAGGCAAGCCCGAGCCCAGCCCATGAACAGGTCTAAATCTAATATATTTTTAGTAGAAATTTGCTAAATTAAAAATTTTGAAAGAAAAGTAGTTTCTTGAAGAGAGAATGAGAAGAAGAGAAGAAGAGAAGTTGAAAAGAAAGAGAGCAATAATCTGGTCACCCCCTTCACTTATTATTTCTACTAAAAATAATAGAACAGTACAAAGACAACTATGCCCTTATAGGGCGGCGGCAAAACATAAAATAGCATATATAACACTGAAAAACATAATAAAATTTGGACTCACATAACTATTGTGGTCTCCACCTCATATCTAACAACTAACATAAAAAATCTACTCAGAAAAACATCATAAAACTGATTAATCTTCAACACTCCCCCTCAAGTTGGGAGTAAATGTCACACATTCTCTACTTGAGTAGATCATGTTCAAGCTTGTTCTTTGCCATTCCTTTAGTGAGAACATCAACCAGCTGCAACTCTGAAGAGACATAAGGCAAACAAACTTCTCCGGTTGTTACCCTTTCTCTTATAAAGTGTCTATAAACTTCAATGTGTTTTGTCCTATCATGCTGAATTGGATTGTGGGCAATATTGATTGTAGCCTGATTGCCACAGTATAACATCATAGGTTCCTCTGCTTTCACCCCAATCTCACTCAAAAGAGATCCAACTCAAAGAAGTTCTGAGACGCCATGAGCCATGGATCTATACTCAGCCTCTACACTTGACCTTGCCACAACCGCTTGCTTCTTACTCTTCTAGGAGATCAAGTTTCCACCTACAAAGGTACACACTCTTGATGTATACCTCCTGTCATCTAAGCATCCTGTCCAGTTTGCATTTGTATAGGATTCTAGCTTCAGATTCTCATGATTTGAGAAAAGAATGCCTCTGCCAGGGTGCTTTTTTAGATATGCAAGTATTCTCTCAATAGCTTCCCAGTGTTGAACCCGAGGTGCATGCATGTACAAACTCACAACACTGACAGCATGAGAAATATCTAGTCGTGTCATACACAAATACAGCAGTCGGCCCACCATTCTTTGATATCTCCCCACATCCTTTACCAACTCACCATCCACACCATTAATTCTGTGATTTGGATCAATAGGAGTGTCTGCTAGTTTGGTCCCCAACTTCCCAGTCTCCCGTAGTAGGTCAAGTACATACTTTTTCTGTGAAATGAAGATCCCATGCTTGGATCTTGCAACTTCAATCCCCAAGAAGTATTTGAGCTCACCAAGATCTTTGATCTCAAATTCTTGTTGCAATGATTTTTTGAGATCATCAATCTCCTCCAGATCATTTCTTGTCACCACTATATCATACACATACACAATCAGAATTGACACCAGAGCATCTCTCATTTTCGCAAAGAAAGTGTGATCAGATTGTGTCTGTGTATATCCAAAACAGATGAGTGCCCCTCTGAACCTGTCAAACCAAGCCCTAGGTGATTGTTTCAATCCATACAGAGATTTTTTGAGTCTGCACACCTTTCCTTTACCAACATTTTCATAAAAGCCTGCTAGAATGTCCATATATACCTCCTCCTGTAAATTACCATTGAGGAAGGCATTTTTGACATCAAACTGGAACAAGGGCCATGAATAGGTGGCTGCTAAAGATAAAAGGATACGAACTGAACTCATCTTAGCTACTGGTGCAAAGGTTTCCAGATAATCAACACCATAGGTCTGAGTATACCCTTTTGCTACCAACTTTGCCTTGCACCTCTCTATCTTGCCGTCAGCCTTATACTTCACTGTGAATACCCATCTACATCCGACTGTCTCCTTGTCTGGGGGGAGATCAACTATTTCCCAAGTTTGGTTTTTGACCAAAGCATCCATCTCATCTTGCATGGTTGTTTTCCACTCAGGTTTGGAGAGAGCCTCAGTAACATTCCTGGGTATAGACACAGAATCCAAGGAAGAAAGAAAAGCACGGTAAGAGGGTGATAAGGCACTATAGGAAAGATGGTGTGAAATGCAATGGGCTATACACTTTCTCTTCCCCTTACGAAGTGCAATCAAGGTCAGTGGAATCAGTTGCAACAATGGTGTTAGGGACAATCTGGAACTGTATCTGCCGAATCTGGAGTTTCAGAAGGACTGACAGAGAGTGGTGTGGGTTGAGGATGTGTGGAGCCAACCATCATCTGCCGGCACTGATATTTCTGTGAGGCTGCCCATAGTGGCTCAGGTAATGAAACTGGAAGTGCAGGTGTTGGCTGAACTGATGGAGGTTCTAGCTGAACTGATGGAGGCACCAAAGAAATAGGAAGAGGAACAGATTGTGAGTTCTCCTCCCCAAAACTCTCCCCCTGAGGAGAACCACTTGAGAAGAAAAAGGTGGATTCAAAAAAGGTAACATCCATAGTGACAAATCTGCTCCTCGACACTGGGTCATAACAGCAATACCCCTTTTGGTTCTGAGCATACCCAAGAAAAACACATTTCTTGGCCTTAGGATCCAATTTCTTACGATGAGGGACAAGAATGTTAACAAAGGAAGCACAACCAAAAACCCTCAGAGGTATATGAAATATCTCCCCATCTGGAAAAAGAAGACTAAACGGCACCTTAAACCCCAAAGTCCGTGAAGAAACACGGTTAATCAAATGCACGGTTGTAAGAACTGCATCTCCCCAGAACTACACAGGAACTGAAACACACACCATAAGACTCCTTGCCACCTTCACAATGTGTCTGTTTTTTCCTCTCAGCAACTCCATTCTGTTGTGGTGTATATGCACAACTGCTCTGATGAACTACACCATGTTCTAAGAGATACGTAGTCAGGTCCTTCTCAAAGTAATCTCTGGCATTATCTGATCTAAAAGCCTTAGTTCTCACTCTAAATTGTGTAAGAACCATCTGGTGGAACTGTCATACCAAGTTAGGAACCTCATCACGTGATCTCATCAAATATATCCAAGAATATTGTGTATAATCATCCACAAACAAGAGAAAGTAACAGAATCCTCCCATGGAAGGGATATGATATGGCCCCCATACATCAGTGTGAACAATATTAAAAGCAGAAGTATTTCTTTTATTACTTGGTATAAAAGATTGTCTACAATGCTTTCCTAACTGACAACTCTCACACCCCAAAGTAGATAACTAAACAGACTCAAACAACTTTGGGAAAAGGCATTTCAAAGAACTAAAAGAAAGATGTCCCAAGCGATTGTGCCAAAGTATAATCTGGTTCACTGACTCTGACCCACAACTACTGCTGTTGCTAACATGAGGGCCTTGATGTCTCAGAATCTCATCCAGAAAGTAGACTCCATTCACCTCACGACCACTCTAAATCATCTTCCTTGACTCCAGATCCTGCAAAACACAATTACTAGGAAGAAAGGTCACGGAACAATTCAAATTTTTTGTTAAAGAACTAATAGACAATAGGTTGGTATGAAGTCTAAGGACATGTAAAACAAAAGATAGAGTTATATCATTGATCACTCTAACTGTCCCCTTCCCAGCAATGGGCATATGTAAACCATCTGTTGTAGAGGTCTCTACCAGAGCACAACTGCTAAGAACTGAAAATGGTAGGGGCATTAGTCATGTGCTCAGATGCTCCTGAGTCTATAATCCAAGGAGGTCCCTCCTTACCTGAAGTGGATGCAAAATTTGTAGTTGCATATGAACTACCTGTATGTGCAAAGGAAGTGGAGTAGTTGGCTCCTGCATTCTGCTGTCCATCTGGAAAGCTAGAGCTAGGTGAACCTTTCTTACTCATAAGCTGTCCAAACCTCTCCAATTCTGTTATCACTGTTGCTGCAATGGATTCCCAATCAGTTTGGGAAAAAGGGACTGAAGAGTCTCTTATAGTGGCTACATTTACATTTCCCTTCTTGTTTCTTATCCGAGCAAGCATAAGATTTGGATGAAGCTTTCAACAAGTGTCCCTGGTATGCTTAGGCTTCTTGCAATAATCACACACCAAGTCCTTCTTATCTTCCCTTCTAGTTTCACTACCCATCTCCATTCGACTTAGGTTTTGTTGTACCAACCATAGCCAACTGGTCAATCCTAGGCTGTCTCAGCATTACATTCCTCCTATTCTCCTCTCCAGAGACAAAGGCATAGGCCTAAGAAAGTGTCACACCCACCCTAGAAAGAATATGTTGCCTAGCAATGTCAAATTAAGGGTTCAACCCTGCCAAAAACTCAAAAACCCTATTCCTCTCTACCAGTCTGTGATAAGTTGCTGCATCATTTACACTTTTCCATACCACAGTTTCTAAGTGATCTATTTCCTGCCATAGGGTTTTCAGCATGGAGAAATACACAACAAGAGGTTTTTCTCCCTGTTTCATACTTATCACCTGATTTCTTAAATAATAGACTCTGATTTCATTTTGCTTCTGAGAGTAGGTTTCAGTCACTCCATCCCAAATCTCCTTAGCAGTATTAGCCCATACGAAATTTTTTGCAATATAAGGTAACATAGAATTACACAACCAGGACATTACCATGTAATTCTCCTGCACCCATCGGGAAGAGTTTGTATCAGGTTTCTTCTCCTCCCCAGTGAAATACCCTAATTTTCCATGGGCACCAATAGCCATCTTAGTTGATTGTGCCCACTCCAAATAATTTGTACCATCAAGTTTTACTGTAGTAATGATCTCAAATCCAAAAATATCACTACTACCTCCAACACCCAGCCCCACAGTATCGGTAGATTTCATCTCGATATTCCAACTCTCCATCTTACTTCAAACAGTTCAACAGTAAGAAAAAATAGATTGGAGACCTTCAAAAAATAATTTAATATCACACACAGAAACCAACCCTTCCGAAAGAAAAAAACCCTAGCTGGAGGGAAATCTCTCTCCTCCTCATGCCTCCCAACAGAGAGAAGAGTGAACTAATCACTCCGGGAGGCTCAGAAAATTCCAAAAACCAAACCACCCTCTTCAGAAAATCAAAAGAAAACTAACAATACCTGGGTGCCCAAGATCAGATCAAAAACAAAGAGTCCAACTTTTCTGAGACTCTTCCCCGTACTCCAGTTCTTCTTGATTTTGATGTTGAACAGTAGATCACCTTCCTGATGACTAGATCCCACCAAAAAATCCAAGAACTGGGCAATCTATAGCAGATCGATCAGCCCTTTACTACTTCATGCAGTCGGCTGATCTAGAGTTGCATGAGAATGCTTCAAGAAACCCTGGCCGATGCTCTGATACCAAGTAGAAATCTGCTGAATTAAAAAATATGAAAGAAAAGTAGTTTCTTGAAGATAGAATGAAGAGAGAAGGAGAAGAAGAGAAGTTGAAAAGAAAAGAGAGCAATAATCTAACCGCCCCTTCACTTATTATTTGTACTAAAAATAATAGAACAGTACAAAGACAACTATGCCCTTATAGAGCGGCAAAACATAAAACAACATATATAACACTCAAAAACATAATAAAATTTGGACTTACATAACTATTGTGGTCCTCACCTCCTATGTAACAACTAACATAAAACATCTAATTCATTCTAATATATTACTTAAGTAGGTGCAGTTTGGTAATTGTTGCATATTTAACATTGGATATAGCACTGAAAAGAACAAAATGGCAGAACATGATTTACATAGCCAACCCCATATAGCCAGGAGTCTTGGAACAAGGCTTAGATGATGATATCAACGAACCCACAGGATGGGACAACTTTTCTCCCCCATTGATTGCTCTTTTCTGTTCTTCCTTTTCTCCCTTTGTTCCTTCTCTATTCGCTCCTAAATTATTCTGGTTACAAACTGATTCTGATACATGATAAAACTCAAAATTTCCCAAATCCCAACACCTTTTGCCTTGTGATGTTTGCCAAAAATTATTTGGCACAATAGTTTTGCTATCCAAATGAACCAGCCATAGAGCTTGGAAAAAAACAATTTTCAGTTGGAGATCCATGAAGCAAAGATGGTATTCTTAAAATACCAGACTAGTAGGAAGCTTTCCTGTTAATGTCTAAACCAAAGTCTTCTTTTTTTTATCAATTAAGCCATAGTCTTTTTACTTCAGCATTATGCAATCTCTTTCAATTCCAATTGTATTGAAATCGATGTCGGCATTTGTATTACCTTTATCACATTAAACAGACTCTAAGAGATTATTTTGAATTAAGATTCACCTTCATGTTACTCAATTTTTACTTTCACATCTACCCTTCCATCTTTTTATTGGGGTAAGATGCAAATAGGTACCTTGTACTTTGGGGGTAGTGACACAGAAGGGCCTGAACTTTTAAGTGGGACATTTTAGCACACTGAACTTTTAGAAATATATACTTAAGTCCAACTCTGTTAAAACTAACATTACAATGAGAGCAAAAATACAAATATGACCATGTTTAGATTCTCTTTTTCTCACTGAACTTTTATTTTACTCTTTTTTCCATTTGTATCTCTATACTTCTTTTCAATAAAGAATAAAAGCATTTGAATGGAACAATGAAGAGCATTTAAAAAAAAAAAAAAAGAAAATCCAAATATGAGTATTTTTATAATTTTATCCTCACTGTAATGTTAATTTTAACAGAGTTGGACTTAAGTGTATATTTTTAAAAGTTCAGGATACTAAAATGTCGCACTTGAAAGTTCAGGCCCTTAAGTGTCACTACCCCCAAAGTACAGGGTACCTATATGTAATTTACCATTTTTTCCAATCAGAAACAGATCAATGCATAATCTTATCAAATTAGATAAAAGATAAGTACAAGAAGAATCAGTTACCAGGATAAGAGCAAGCAATAACCCCCAATAAAGAATGAACCAATATGTAGAAGATCATCTACACCCTACACCCTTGGACAGGAACCTGATACAACTCATCCCTATTCACCAATACCACTTCTGGGGAAAAAATCATTGCACAATGCTGGTCACAATTATCCAGGATCTTGAGAGGGGTGAACTCAATATGGACCTGACCTTGGGCATCTATTGCACAAAGTCGCCGCTCTCAGACCCAAACATGCATTTTCACATTTGTCAACCCAAGATTTTACAATTGCACCAAGCAATGGCTCGCACAAATAATTAATAATATCAATTTTACATGAGATATCAGCTATGTGCTTGTGGTGAAATTGAATCTCTCATCCATCTACTGGCCAGACTCGATTCAATCTTTTTGGATCAAAATGTAGAGGAGACTAGGGTTTAGTCAATTTCTCTAGTTGGCTTTTTTACCTGTTCTTCATTCTTTAATTCCTTAATATAGCCTACTAACTTGGGGGTGAAATTCCTAGTGAAAGATTAACACCTGTGATGTGCTGCATAAAAGAAGGCCAAATAAGTGCCTTTCCCCTCACATGTGCATCCTCTGTAAAGACAATGGTGAAACTATTTACCATATCTTTTTATCTTGTCATTTTTTGCTTTGTATTTGGGGGCATCTTTGTTCTCTCTTTGGGTGCATGGGGACTCCACCTTAGGATGTGGTGGGTCTCTTTGACCCAAACTTCTTGAGACAGCCAAAGAAAAGGAGAAGGTTATTGTGGAAAACAATGAAGGTGGCTATGATATGGATTGTATGGAAAGAAAGAAATGGGAGAATTTTCAACAAAAAGAGTAGGCCAAAGGTGGAAATCATAGACAGTAAAAATTAAAGTCACACACTGGATGAAGACTCTAGAAGCCTTCCAAGTTTTCTCACTGAATGGCATTCTGAGAACTTGGAAAGAAGTCGAACTTTCGACCCAAGAAAAGGAAAGAACCAATCATGGACTGGAGAACCCCAGCAACCAACTTTATAAAACTTAACTTTGATGGAAGTTTTATTGATAATCAAGCTGTGGCTGGGTTAGGAGGTCTATTTCGAGATTCAGAAGGAAAGGTTCCGCTTTGTATTCAGAACCATTAGAGCACGGAAATGCATTCACAGAACTATTTGGATTACTACATGTATTAAAATTTGCTAAGCAATTTGGATTCCACAACTTGGATGTGAAAGGGGATTCTCAGGTGGTCATTTCTTGGACAATATGCAGTACCCAAACCCCATGGATCTATAGGCACACAGTTCGGGAAATTGAAAGTATTATAAGGGAGTTGACTGTTCCTTTTAAATGGATGAGAAGACCAGAAAATGGGATGGCGGATATTCTACATAAACAAGGAGATGTTAGACATCAAATGTTTTGGACAAAGCTGTGAATTTGTTGTTTGGGGTGGAGAATAATCCACCTCATTGTACTCTTCAAGTTTGGCTTTAATTAGATCTTCTTTTATTTATTGATCAGAAAAAAAAAAAGAGTGGTTAGTTCAGGACTGTAGAAGAGAATAAATCTTTATATTTGTAAAATTGAGATTGACATGATTACTTTTCACAATATATTCTAGTTAGTTTAATTTTTCACTTATGGTTTTTAAACTTACAATAATCTAGAAAAGGTTACTTAGGTGGAGTTTGGCATGCTTCCATAGAATCAATGCCAGTGAACTTTTGGATTTCTAAGAAACAGTTTTTAAGCTTGGAGGTGTTGGTATTCAGCCTTTAAAAATATGGGGAGGCAGGCTAGGAGAAAGCTAAATTGCAAAAAAATATGGGGAGGCAGGCTTGGGCTGGGAAACTAATCCCGTTGACAGCTCTTATGGTTTGGGCCTGTGGTCAGGAATTATGAAAAATAGAGAGCTAATTGTTTATTTGGTCTCCTTCAAATTAGGACATGGAGAGCGCATTTACTTTTGGAAGGACAAGTGGTATGGTGAAGCACCTCTGGAATTAGTTTTTCCTCATATCTTTGCTATTGCTCAGGACAAGTTGCAACTGTTAAGGATTGCTATGAGGTGATTGGTGGTCAAATAGTTTGGAGCCCACAGTTGAAAAGAAATGTGGACAACTTGTTGTTTGACCCTGTAGCTTTGTTATTGGGTAATTTAAATCAGATTCAACTTCAGCTGTCTAATCAGGATCCTTTGTGGTGGAAAGGTACCAATTCTGGAACTTTCACTGTCAAATCTTTAGCTCTTAATCTGAGTCCAGATGATGGAGTGAGAGTTCACTGGTTTTGGATTTGGGGGCAAAAAGTTCCATCTAAGGCTATCTTCTTCTTATGGACCACCCTCAAAGGAAGAATTTCGACCATTGACAGCTTAAAATCCAAAGGGATGTAAGTTATATACAGATGCTGCTTGTGTCAAGAAGTTAAGGAGTCTATAAATCACCTTTTGATCCATTGCAGTTTCACCTATAAGGCGTGAGGGCACATGTTGTCTCTGTTTGGTGTTCAGTGGGCCACTCCCCCAGGCATTGTGAACCTAGTGGCCTCTTGGCAAGCAATCCCTTTCAGTGCTAGGGGGAACTGGGGAAGTTCCTTTAGCATATGGTTCCTATAGCCTTATGTTGGTGTGTATAGAGGGAGAAGAATGACAGTCCTTTCAGCGGAATGTTCAGTGCAAAACCTTGCATATGGTATTTCTAAATCTTGTATTTTCACTGTGCATACTTCTATTTGCATTCTTCCCAAACTGAGCCTTCTCAGTTTGGAAGGAGTACAAATACAAATATGTAAAGTGTAAAGCCTTGTATTTTGTATTTATTTGCACTGTACATATTTGTATCTGTACTCTTTCTCAGTTTGGAAGGAGTACAAATACAAATATGTAGAGTGCAAAGCCTTGTATTTTGTATGTATTTGCACTGTACATATTTGCATCTGGTACTCTTTCCAAACTAAGCCTTCAGGAAAAATCAGCTTCAATTGAGGAGGTTTTTGGAAAGATGGAGAGGCTTCTGGTGCATTGGGCAACTGTATCGTAGAAATTTAAAGGTCTTATATTTGCTGATTTTTGTAGACAATGGGGGGGGAGATTGTATGAGGCAATAATTTTGCCATGTAATGCTCTGACTATCTCTTCAGGGATTTAGTTCCCCTTTTATCTCCTCATTACCCTGGGTAGGAACCTCTCCCCCTTGCTCTTCCCTTATTAATAAAATTATCATTTACCTTTCAAAAAAAAAAAAAAAGAGTTTGGATATGTGAAATTCCAATATCTAATTCCTTTTATCAGTTCAAAGTCATTTTCAGAAGTGATTTAGAAAACCTAGTGCTTTATTGATAAAAAGGGATCATTTTCAACTCAAAAAGATCCTTTGAATAGCGATTCTGCTGAGCAGCATTCTATCCAAATGCAGCCTTAGTTTTCTCATTTATTTTTAACTGTGTATTCTTTATGGAGCAATACAGCCTTCACTTGAACTAAGAGATTCTAACATCAATTCTCATCCCCATATCATAATAAATTGGTCCATGATGCTAATGTATGACCAAATGAACACCATCTAAGACAATGCCACTACAACAAGAATGATAAGGATATTCAAAAAGCATGTTATTCATTTCATCCACCCCAAGACTCTCGACGTCTCAAACCAGCAGAGAATTAATCATGATCCTACTCAATCCCTACAGAACTCCCTAATTGTCCATTGGAATGAATAGAGTTAAAAAGAAACCGCATCCCATTGATTGCCAGTAGTCCATTCCATGCCCCCAATTACGTGTCTGGCTATGCGTGGTTTGGTTCTGCAGTAGTTATGTCACCGCATTTAAGTTTTAACCCCGATTATGAAAGCAATATAGTCTTAACAGATCTAATTTAATATAGAGAAGCACGCATAGATTTCAGACTTTATCTCTTGGAGCAACAATCTAAAAGACTAATCAAGGACAAAATGAAGTCCGAACGAGCAATTCAACAATCAAGGAAAATATAACGTTCTCCTGAATTTACCAAAAAAAAAAACAAATATAACGTTGAATGTAGTCGAACCATTCAATTCCCTCTGAAAAACCTCTGGCTGCATCTTGTTTGGGATACCCAGAACAGAACTTTTGCCAAAAATAACAAAAGTAGATCTCCCCGCTCTGACGCAAAACTCATCACTTCAATTTCTATTTAAACACACAAACCACATACCCAAAACGAGAGAGAGAGAGAGAGAGAGAGAGAGAGATCCGGAATGGTCATCTCAGAAATGAAAAATGTCAGTGTTATTTTTGGGGGAAAATTCAGGGTCTAAAGGACTAATCGCTAATTGCAACTAGAAGAGGCAAAGAAAAACAGGAAAAATAAATAGAAGGATATGCATAATGATCCAGGTACCTGTTGAAGGAGATTGGAGAGAAGCCCAAAGAGCTGAGCGTCTGCTCTTCCTTCTTCGGCCATGGTTGCTTGCTGAGATATTCCTTGTGTTACGGAACAACAGCGGTTTTCTTGTTTTTAAGCAGCGGATATTTTCCTTCACGTCAGGTAACGTTGGCTGTTTGGAAAACACAGCCTCTCCTGTTTTAAAGGAGCTTAGGCTGTTGTAAATCTTCCTGCACATGACACGTTATCCCATTAACGCTATGTTCATCTTTTAATTGAAAAGATATTGATTGCAATTACAATTTTACCCCATACCATGCCAACTGTCATGTACAGCCCAGCCTGTTTTCTCGAAGCAGGCAAACTTCTTGCTTGTTTTGAATTCGATTAAATATTCAAAGATTCTTGCTCAATTCGATTTTACCATATTAATTATTTTAGGTAATTAATATATATCTTATAAATATTTTATTTATATAAAGTATATAAGTTTGAATGTTATATATAAATTACTGAAAATGCTTAAATATTTTATATATTGTCTATGTGAATTATATAATCAATCAGATTTGAATATTTAACCAATTGAATTAGGTCACATCCGAATTCAATTTTAATAGTTAAGCATCATTAATAAAATTTGACCAATTATAATTTTTGAATTATCTTAATTCAATTTGATTATGTCAAATCTCAATTTTAAAATTGGATTTTGGACACCATTCAGAACCCTATACAAAAATAGTTGTTTTTGACACATCTAATATATATTAAGAGACCGTTTGTTTTACGGTCAGAATCGAAATCAAAATCCTTTGGAATTGAAATCGAAATGTTTGTTTGGTTCAGACAGAAATGGGAATGAGAAATGGAATCAATAACAAAGGGATTTCATTCCCAAGGGAGGGGCAAGGAATGGCAATTCCCTCAAATGGGGGAATGTCAGTCTAGTAGGAATGGGAATAAGATTCCGATTCTGCCCAACCAAACAATTGGAATGGGAATAGCCCATTCTGATTCCGATTCCAGACCTCTATTGTGAACCAAACGGGGCCTAAAGGGTTATGATCAAACTAGAGCCCTTCTACTCAAACACGTGGCTTCCTATTAATTCAAGAAATAAAATCTTAGAAGTGGTTGTTCCCATTCTTAGAAAAAAGTGTAAATACAAAACTCCACTTTCCAAAAAAATTGCACATTTTTACACATCTATTAGTCTAGCAGGAATGGGAATAAGATTCCGATTCTGCCCAACCAAACAATTGGAATGGGAATAGCCCATTCTGATTCCGATTCCAGACCTCTATTATGAATCAAACAGGGCCTAAAGGGTTATGATCAAACTAGAGCCCTTCTACTCAAACATGTGGCTTCCTATTAATTCAAGAAATAAAATCTTAGAAGTGGTTGTTCCCATTCTTAGAAAAAAGTGTAAATACAAAACTCCACTTCCAAAGAAATTGCACATTTTTACACATACCCATCAAATAAATATTTGTTACTTTTAAAAACGTGGCTATCTATGAAAAAACATGGAACCCATAACTAACTTCGCTAATCCAACTTCCTAACTGAAATAAAATACTCAATTTAAATGTTATGCATTCCATTTATACATATGACCGGTACAAAACCCTCTCTTAAAGCTCCATTTGGAAGGAGAGTACAAATACAAATATGTAGAGCGAAAAACTTTATATTTTGGATTATTTTGTATAAATTTGTACTGTACATTTTTGTATTTATACTCCTTCCAAATTAAGTCTAATGGTGACCCCATGTGCTATATTTAGTATGGTAATTTAAAACCGGGACAAATTGTCAAATCCTTGCAAATTGTTTGCAATAAATATGTTTACATATAAATAGTATTTTTAAGGAAAATTTACATATGAATAGGGATTTTTATAAACAGAATTGTCAAATATATTTGCTTTCAAATAAGATTGAATGTGAAAAACAAACTTCATATTCCCCAAATTATTTCAAAAGAAGTTGGATCATAAAGTAAGGTATTATTTAGAAATAAAACTTTATTTAATATCTTAAATTAAATAACAAATATATACATAAAAACTAAATAATATGCATGTTAACCTAAATTTAGAACATTTTCTTTAATATTTATTTAATATTTTTAATTTTTAATCTTAATTTATTACAAATATCACTATCTTAATTAACGAATGGGGACGTAGCTCATATAGTAGACCGCTCGCTTTGCATGCGAGAGTTTCGATCTTCGATACCCCGCATCTCAAAGTTATTTTTATCCTCCCAATTCACCAATATATTTTAGAGTGTTTTGATCTTTTTAAAAATTTCTTATTTTCTTTGATTTTTCTTTATTATTTTTAATTTTTTTAGTTTTAATTTATTATAACAATTACTATCATAATTAACAAATAGGGAAGTAGCTTAAATGGTAGAGCGCTTGTTTTGCATGCGAGAGGTATGGGTTTCAGTACACCGCATCTCGAAATTATTTTTATCCTCACAAATTAACAATATATTTTAGGGTGATTTGATATTTTCAGGAATTTCTTATTTTCTTTCATTTTTATTTATTATTTTGAATTTATCAAATTTTAATTTATTACAACAATTACTATCTTAATTAGAAAATGGGGATGTAGCTCAAATGGAACAACGCTCGCTTGGCATGCGAGATGTACGAGGTTCAATAGCCAACATCTCTAAATTACTTTTACCTCACAACTCAACAATATAATTTAGGGTGTTTTAATAATTTTCAAGAATTTCTTATTTTCTTTCATATTTGTTTATTATTAATAACTTTTAATTTTATTGTATTGCAACAATTACTATCATAACTAACAAATGGGTATGTAACACAAACGGTAGAGTGCCCGCTTTGCATGTTAAAGGTACGGGGTTCGATACCCCGCATTTCCAAATTATTTTTATCCTCACAACTCATCAATATATTTCAGGGTGTTTTGATCTTTTCAGGAATTTCTTATTTTCTTTCATATGTATTTACTATTTTTAACTTATTACAACAATTACTCTCATTATTAACAAATGGGGATATAGCTCAAATGGTAGAATGCTCGCTATGCATGCGAGAGGTACAACGACCGATACCGCAAATCTCGAAATTATTTTTATCCTCACAAATGAACAATATATTTTAGGGTGATTTGATATTTTCAGGAATTTCTTATTTTCTTTCATTTTTATTTATTATTTTGTATTTATCAAATTTGAATTTATTACAACAATTACTATCTTAATTAACAAATGGGGATGTAGCTCAAATGGTACAGCGCTTGCTTAGCTTGCGAGAAGTACGAGGTTCAATACCCCGCGTCTCTAAATTATTCTTACCTCACAACTCAGCAATATAATGTAGGGTGTTTTAATAATTTTTCATAAATTTCTTATTTTCTTTCATATTTATTTATTATTTTTAATTTTTTAATTTTATTGTATTGCAACAAATACTATCATGACTAACAAATGGGTATGTAGCACAAACGGTAGAGTGCCCTCTTTGCATGTTAATGGTACGGGGTTCGATACCCCGCATTTCCAAATTATTTTTATCCTCACAACTCATCAATATATTTGAGGGTGTTTTGATCTTTTCAGCAATTTCTTATTTTCTTTCATACGTATTTACTATTTATAACTTATTATAATAATTACTCTCATTATTAACAAATGGGGATGTAGCTCAAACGGTATAATGCTCGCTATGCATGCGAGAGGTACAGCAACCGATACCCCGCATAACCAAATTATTTTTATCTTCACAATTCACCATATGTTAAGGTGTTCTGAACTTTTCTAGAATTTCTTATTTTCTTTAATATTTATTTATTATTTTTAATTTTTAATTTTAATTTATTACAACAATTACTATCATACTTAACAAACGGGGACGTAGCTCAAACAGTAGAGCGCTTGCTTTGCATGTTAGGAATTTCTAATTTTCTTTCATATTTATTTATTATTTTTAATTTTTAAGATTAATTTATTACAACAATTGCTATCTTAATAAACAAATGGGGATGTAGCTCAAACGGTAGAGTGCTCGCTTAGCATGCGAGAGGTACAGGGTTCGATACCCTGCATCTCCAACTTAATTTTATCCTCACCACTCACTAATATATTTTAGGGTGTTTTGATATTTTCTGGAATTTTTTATTTTCTTTCATTTTTATTTATTATTTTAAATGTCTACAACATTTATTATTATAATAATCAAATGGGGATGTAGGTCAAATGGTAGAGCGCTCGCTTTGCATGCTAGAGGTACGGGGTTTGATACCCCGCATCTCCAAATTACTTTTATCCTCATAATCCATCAATATATTTTAGGGTATTTTGATCTTTTTTCCGGAATTTCTTATTTTCTTCCATATTTATTTATTATTTTTAATTTACTACAACAATTTCCATCACAATTAACATATGGGCATTTTCCTCAAATGGTAGAATGCCCACTCTGCATGCAAGAGGTACGAGGATTTATACCCCGTATCTGCAAATTATTTTTATCTTCACGACTCACCAATATTTTTTAAGGTGTTTTGATCTTTTCAGGAATTTCTTGTTTTCTATCATATACATTTATTATTTTAAATTTTTGTCGGTTAAATTTATTACAACAATTACCATCATAATTTACAAATGGGGACGTAACTGAAAAGGTAGAGTGCTTGCTTTGCTTGCAAGAGGTACGAGGATCGATACACCGCATTTCCAAATTATTTTTATTCTCACAACTCACCAATATATTTTAGGGTGTTTTGGCCTTTTCAGGAATTTCCGACTTTGTTTCATTTTTATTTTTTATTTTTAATTGTTTTAGGTTTAATTTATTATAACGATTACTATCATAGTTAAGAAATGGGGATGTATATCAAATAGTAGAGTTCCCGCTTTGCATGTTAGAGGTACGTGGTTCGATACATGCATTTCCAAATCATTTTTGTCCTCACAACTCGCCAATATATTTTATGGTGTTTTGCTCTTTTCAGGAATTTCTTATTTTCTTACTTATTCATTTATTATTTTTAATTTTTAATTTTAATTTATTACAAAAATTACGATCATAATTAACGATTGGGGATGTAACTCTAATAGTAGAGCTCTAGCTTTGCATGCAAGAGGTTCGAGGTTCGCTACCCCGCATTTGAAAATTATTCTTATACTCTCAACTGACCAATATATTTTAGGGTGTTTTGATCTTTTGTGGAATTTCTTATTTGCTTTCATTTTTATTTATTAATTTTAATTTTAATTTTAATTTATTACAAATATCTCTATCACAATTAACGAATGGGGACGTAGCTCATATAGTAGACCGCCCGCTTTGCATGCGAGAGTTTCGATCTTCGATACCCCGCATCTCAAAGTTTTTTTTATCCTCCCAACTCACCAATATATTTAAGAGTGTTTTGATCTTTTTAAGAATTTCTTTTTTTCTTTGATTTTTCTTTATTATTTTTATATTTTTTAGTTTTAATTTATTATAACAATTACTATCATAATTAACAAATGGGGAAGTAGATTAAATGGTAGAGCGCTTGTTTTGCATGGGAGAGGTCTGGGTTTCAGTACACCGCATCTCCAAATTTTTTTTATCCTCACAAATGAACAATATATTCTAGGGTGATTTGATATTTTATGGAATTTCTTATTTTCTTTCATTTTTATTTATTATTTTGTATTTATCAAATTTGAATTTCTTACAACAATTACTATCTTAATTAACAAATGGGGATGTAGCTCAAATGGTAGAGCGCTTGCTTAGCTTGCGAGAAGTACGAGGTTCAATACCCTGCATCTCTAAATTATTCTTACCTCACAACTCAGCAATATAATGTAGGGTGTTTTAATAATTTTTCATAAATTTCTTATTTTCTTTCATGTTTATTTATTATTTTTAATTTTTTAATTTTATTGTATTGCAACAATTACTATCTTGACTAACAAATGGGTATGTAGCACAAACGGTAGAGTGCCCTCTTTGCGTGTTAATGGTACGAGGTTCGATACTCCACATTTCCAAATTATTTTTATCCTCACAACTCATCAATATATTTGAGGGTGTTTTGATCTTTTCAGTAATTTTTATTTTCTTTCATACGTATTTACTATTTTTAACTTATTATAACAATTACTCTCATTATTAACAAATGGGGATGTAGCTGAAACGGTAGAATGCTCGCTATGCATGCGAGAGGTACAGCAACCGATACCCCGCATCTCCAAATTATTTTTATCTTCACAATTCACCAATATATGTTAAGGTGTTTTTGATATTTTCTAGAATTTCTTATTTTCTTTATTATTTATTTATTATTTTTAATTTTTAATTTTAATTTATTACAACAATTACTATCATAATTAACAAACGGAGACGTAGTTCCCACGGTAAAGCGCTTGCTTTGCATGCAAGAGGTACGGGGATGGATAAACCGCATCTCCAAATTTTTTTTATCATCACAACTGACCAATATATTTAAGGGTGTTTTGATCAATTCAGAAAATTCTAATTTTCTTTATTTTTATTTATTAATTTAAATTCTTTTCGATTTAATTTTTTATAACGATTACTATCATAATTAACAAATGAGGATGTTGCTCAAATGGTAGAGCACTTGCTTTGCATGCAACAGGTATGGGGATCATTACACCGCATTTCCAAATTACTTTTATCCTCACAACTCACCAATATATTTTAGAGTGTTTAGATGTTTTTAGGAATTTCTAATTTTCTTTCATATTTATTTATTATTTTTAATTTTTAATATTAATTTATTACAACAATTGTTATCTTAATTAACAAATGGGGATGTAGCAAAAATGGTAGAGTGCTCGCTTAGCATGCGAGAGGTACGGGGTTCGATACCCCGCATCTCCAACTTATTTTTATTCTCACAACTCACTAATATATTTTAGGGTGTTTTGATATTTTCTGGAATTTTTTATTTTCTATCATTTTTATTTATTATTTTTAATGTCTTACAACATTTACTGTTATAATAATCAAATGGGGATGGAGCTCAAATGGTACCCCGCATCTCCAAATAACTCTTATTCTCATAAGCCATCATTATATTTTAGGGTATTTTGATCTTTTTTCAGGAATTTCTTATTTTCTTCCATATTTATTTATTATTTTTAATTTACTAAAACAATTTCCATCACAATTAACAAATGGGCATTTTGCTCAAATGGTAGAATGCCCGCTCTGCATGCAAGAGGTACGGGGATCGATACCCCGTATCTCCAAATTATTTTTATCTTCACAACTCACCAATATTTTTTAAGGTGTTTTGATCTTTTCAGGAATTTCTTATTTTCTTTAATATACATTTATTATTTTAGATTTTTGTCGGCTTAATTTTATTACAACAACTACCATCATAATTAACAAATGGGGACGTAACTGAAATGGTAGAGTGCTTGTTGTGCTTGCAGGAGGTACGGGTATCGATACACCGCATTTCCAAATTATTTTTATCCTCACAACGCACGAATATATTTTAGGGTGCTTCGGTCTTTGCATGTTAGAGGTAGGTGGTTCGATACATGCATTTCCAAATTATTTTTGTCCTCACAACTCGCCAATATATTTTATGGTGTTTTGCTCTTTTCAGGAATTTCTTATTTTCTTACTTATTCATTTATTATTTTTAATTTATAATTTTAATTTATTACAAAAATTACGATCATATTTAACGATTGGGGACGTAACTCAAATAGTAGAGCTCTAGCTTTGCATGCAAGAGGTTCGAGGTTTGTTACCCCGCATCTGAAAATTATTTTATACTCTCAACTAACCAATATATTTTAGGGTGTTTTGATCTTTTGAGGAATTTCATATTTGCTTTCATTTTTATTTAATTATTTTAATTTTAATTTTAATTTTATTACAAATATCACTATCATAATTAACGAATGGGGACGTTGCTCATATAGTAGACCGCTCGCTTTGCATGCGAGAGTTTCGATCTTCGATACCCCGCATCTCAAAGTTTTTTTTATCCTCCCAACTCACCAATATATTTAAGAGTGTTTTGATCTTTTTAAGAATTTCTTATTTTCTTTGATTTTTCTTTATTATTTTTAAATTTTTTAGTTTTAATTTATTATTATCATAATTAACAAATGGGGAAGTAGATTAAATGGTAGAGCGCTTGTTTTGCATGCGAGAGGTCTGGTTTAAGTACACCGCATCTCCAAATTATTTTTATCCTCACAAATGAACAATATATTTCAGGGTGATTTGATATTTTCAGGAATTTCTTATTTTCTTTCATTTTTATTTATTATTTTGTATTTATCAAATTTGAATTTATTACAACAATTACTATCCTAATTAACAACTGGGGATGTAGCTCAAATGGTAGAGCGCTTGCTTAGCTTTCGAGAAGTACGAGGTTCAATACCCCGCATCTTTAAATTATTCTTACCTCACAACTCAGCAATATAATGTAGGTTGTTTTTATAATTTTTCATAAATTTCTTATTTTCTTTCATATTTTTTTATTATTTTTAATTTTTTAATTTTATTGTATTGCAACAATTACTATCATGACTAACAAATGGGTATGTAGCACAAACGGTAGAGTGCCCTCTTTGCGTGTTAATGGTACGGGGTTCGATAGCCCGCATTTCCAAATTATTTTTATCCTCATAACTCATCAATATATTTGAGGGTGTTTTGATCTTTTCAGTAATTTCTTATTTTCTTTCATACGTATTTACTATTTTTAACTTATTATAACAATTGCTCTCATTATTAACAAATGGGGATGTAGTTCAAACGGTAGAATGCTCGCTATGCATGCGAGTGGTACAGCAACCGATACCCCGCATCTCCAAATTATTTTTATCTTCACAATTCACCAATATATGTTAAGGTGTTTTGATATTTTCTAGAATTTCTTATTTTCTTTAATATTTATTTATTATTTTTAATTTTTAATTTTAATTTATTACAACAATTACTATCATAATTAACAAACGGAGACGTAGCTCCAACGGTAGAGCTTGCCTTGCATGCAAGAGGTACGGGGATGGATAAACCGCATCTCCAAATTTTTTTTATCATCACAACTGACCAATATATTTAAGGGTGTTTTGATCATTTCAGGAAATTCTAATTTTCTTTCATTTTTATTTATTAATTTAAATTCTTTTCGGTTTAATTTATTATAACGATTACTATCATAATTAACAAATGGGGATGTTGCTCAAACGGTAGAGCACTTGCTTTGCATGCAACAGGTACGGGGATCGTTACACCGCATTTCCAAATTATTTTTATCCTCACAACTCACCAATATATTTTAGAGTGTTTAGATCGTTTTTGGAATTTCTAATTTTCTTTCATATTTATTCATTATTTTTAATTTGTAAGATTAATTTATTACAACAATTGCTATCTTAATTAACAAATGGGGATGTAGCTCAAACGGTAGAGTGCTCGCTTAGCATGCGAGAGGTACGGGGTTCGATACCCCGCATCTACAACTTATTTTTATCCTCACAACTCACTAATATATTTTAGGGAGTTTTGATATTTTCTGGAATTTTTTATTTTCTTTCATTTTAATTTATTATTTTTAATGTCTTACAACATTTACTGTTATAATAATCAAATGGTGATGTAGCTCAAATGGTAGAGCGCTCGCTTTGCATGTGAGAGGTACGGGGTTCGATACCCCGCATCTCCAAATTACTTTTATCCTCATAAGCCATCAATATATTTTAGGGTATTTTGATATTTTTTGAGGAATTTCTTATTTTCTTCCATATTTATTTATTATTTTTAATTTACTACAACAATTTCCATCACAATTAACAAATGGGCATTTTGCTCAAATGGTAGAATGCCCGCTCTGCATGCAAGAGGTACGGGGTTCGATACCCCATATCTCCAAATTATTTTTATCTTCATAACTCACCAATATTTTTTAAGGTGTTTTGATCTTTTTTGGAATTTCTTATTTTCTTTCATACATATTTATTATTTTAAATTTTTGTCGGTTTAATATATTACAACAATTACCATCATAATTAGCAAATGGGAACGAAACTGAATTGGTAGAGTGCTTGCTTTGCTTGCAAGAGGTACAGGGATCGATACACCGCATTTCCAAATTATTTTTATCCTCACAACTCACCAATATATTATAGGGTGTTTTGGTCTTTTCAGGAATTTCCTATTTTGTTTCATTTTTATTTTTTATTTTTAATTTTTAATTTTTTTAAGTTTAATTTATTAAAACGATTACTATCATAGTTAAGAAATGGTGATGTATCTCAAATGGTAGAGTTCCCGCTTTGCATGTTAGAGGTACGTGGTTCGATAATTGTATTTCCAAATCATTTTTGTCCTCACAACTCGCCAATATATTTTATGGTGTTTTGCTCATTTCAGGAATTTCTTATTTTCTTACTTATTCATTTATTATTTTTAATTTCTAATTTTAATTTATTACAAAAATTACGATCATAATTAACGATTGGGGACGTAGCTCAAATAGTAGAGCTCTAGCTTTGCATGCAAGAGGTTCGAGGCTCGTTACCCCGCATCTGAAAATTATTTTTATACGCTCAACTGACCAATATATTTTAGGGTGTTTTGATCTTTTGAGGAATTTCCTATTTGCTTTCATTTTTATTTATTAATTTTAATTTATTACGAATATCTCTATCATAATTAACGAATGGGGACGTAGCTCATATAGTAGACCGCTCGCTTTGCATGCGAGAGTTTCGATCTTCGATACCCCGCATCTCAAAGTTTTTTTTATCCTCCCAACTCACAAATATATTTAAGAGTATTTTGATCTTTTTAAGAATTTCTTTTTTTCTTTGATTTTTTTTTATTATTTTTATATTTTTTAGTTTTAATTTATTATAACAATTACTATCATAATTAACAAATGGGGAAGTAGATTAAATGGTATAGGGCTTGTTTTGCATGCGAGAGGTCTAGGTTTCAGTACACCGCATCTCCAAATTATTTTTATCCTCACAAATGAACAATATATTTTAGGGTGATTTGATATTTTCAGGAATTTCTTATTTTCTTTCATTTTTATTTATTATTTTGTATTTATCAAATTTGAATTTATTACAACAATTACTATCTTAATTAACAAATGGGGATGTAGCACAAATGGTACAGCGCTTGCTTAGCTTGCGAGAAGTACGAGGTTCAATACCCCGCATCTCTAAATTATTCTTACCTCACAACTCAGCAATATAATGTAGGTTGTTTTAATAATTTTTCATAAATTTCTTATTTTCTTTCATATTTTTTTATTATTTTTAATTTTTTAATTTTATTGTATTGCAACAATTACTATCATGACTAACAAATGGGTATGTAGCACAAACAGTAGAGTGCCCTCTTTGCGTGTTAATGGTACGGGGTTCGATACCCCGCATTTCCAAATTATTTTTATCTTCACAACTCATCAATATATTTGAGGGTGTTTTGATCTTTTCAGTAATTTCTTATTTTCTTGCATACGTATTTACTATTTTTAACTTATTGTAACAATTGCTCTCATTATTAACAATTGGGGATGTAGCTCAAACGTTAGAATGCTCGCTATGCATGCGAGTGGTACAGCAACCGATACCCCGCATCTCAAAATTATTTTTATCTTCACAATTCACCAATATATGCTAAGGTGTTTCGATATTTTCTATAATTTCTTATTTTCTTTAATATTTATTTATTATTTTTAATTTTTAATTTTAATTTATTACAACAATTACTATCATAATTAACAAACGGAGACGTAGCTCCAACGGTAGAGCGCTTGCTTTGCATGCAAGAGGTACGGGGATGGATACACCGCATCTCCAAATTTTTTTTATCATCACAACTGACCAATATATTTAAGGGTGTTTTGAGCATTTCAGGAAATTCTAATTTTCTTTCATTTTTAATTATTAATTTAAATTCCTTTCGGTTTAATTTATTCTAACGATTACTGTCAAAATTAACAAATGGGGATGTTGCTCAAACGGTAGAGCACTTGCTTTGCATGCAAGAGGTACGGGGATCGTTACACCGCATTTCCAAATTATTTTTATCCTCACAACTCACCAATATATTTTAGAGTGTTTAGATCTTTTTCGGAATTTCTAATTTTCTTTCATATTTATTTATTATTTTTAATTTTTAAGATTAATTTATTACAACAATTGCTATCTTAATTAACAAATGGGGATGTAGCAAAAACGGTAGAGTGCTCGCTTAGCATGCGAGAGGTACGGGGTTCGATACCCCGCATCTCCAACTTATTTTTATCCTCACAACTCACTAATATATTTTAGGGTGTTTTGATATTTTCTGGAATTTTTTATTTTCTTTCATTTTTATTTATCATTGTTAATGTCTTACAACATTTACTATTTTAATAATCAAATGGGGATGTAGCTCAAATGGTAAAGCACTCGCTTTGCATGTGAGAGGTACGGGGTTCGATACCCCGCATCTCCAAATTACTTTTATCCTCAAATGCCATCAATATATTTTAGGGTATTTTGATATTTTTTCAAGAATTTCTTATTTTCTTCCATATTTATTTATTATTCTTAATTTACTACAACAATTTCCATCACAATTAACAAATGGGCTTTTTGCTCAAATGGTAGAGTGCCCGCTCTGCATGCAAGAGGTACGGGGATCGATACCCCGTATCTCCAAATTATTTTTATCTTCACAACTCACCAATATTTTTTAAGCAGTTTTGATCTTTTTAAGGAATTTCTTATTTTCTTTCATACACATTTATTATTTTAAATTTTTGTCGGTTTATTATATTATAACAATTACCATCATAATTAACAAAAGGGGACGTAATTGAATTGGTAGAGTGCTTGGTTTGCTTGCAAGATGTACGTGGATCGATACACCGTATTTCCAAATTATTTTTTTCCTCACAACTCACCAATATATTTTAGGGTGTTTTGGTCTTTTCAGGAATATCCTATTTTGTTTCATTTTTATTTTTTATTTTTAATTTTTTTAGGTTTAATTTATTATAACGATTATTATCATAGTTAAGAAATGGGGATCTATCTCAAATGGTAGAGTTCCCGCATTGCATGTTAGACGTACGTGGTTCGATACATGCATTTCCAAATCATTTTTGTCCTCACAACTCGCCAATATATTTTATGGTGTTTTGATCTTTTCAGGAATTTCTTATTTTCTTACTTATTCATTTATTATTTTTTATTTTTAATTTTAATTTATTACAAAAATTACGATCATAATTAACGATTGGGGACGTAGCTCAAATAGTAGAGCTCTAGCTTTGCATGCAAGAGGTTCGAGGTTTGTTACCCCGCATCTGAAAATTATTTTTATACTCTCAACTGACCAATATATTTTAGGGTGTTTTGATCTTTTGAGGAATTTCCTATTTGCTTTCATTTTTATTGATTAATTTTAATTTATTACGAATATCTCTATCATAATTAACGAATGGGGACGTAGCTCATATAGTAGACCGCTCGCTTTGCATGTGAGAGTTTCGATTTTCGATACCCCGCATCTCAAAGTTTTTTTTATCCTCCCAACTCACCAATATATTTAAAAGTGTTTTGATCTTTTTAAGAATTTCTTATTTTCTTTGATTTTTCTTTCTTATTTTTATATTTTTTAGTTTTAATTTATTATAACAATTACTATCATAATTAACAAATGGGGATGTAGATTAAATGGTAGAGCGCTTGTTTTGCATGCGAGAGGTCTGGGTTTCAGTACACCGCATCTCCAAATTATTTTTATCCTCACAAATGAACAATATATTTTAGGGTGATTTGATATTTTCAGGAATTTCTTATTTTCTTTCATTTTTATTTATTATTTTATATTTATCAAATTTGAATTTATTACAACAAATACTATCTTAATTAACAAATGGGGATGTAGCTCAAACGGTAGAGCGCTTGCTTAGCTTGCGAGAAGTACGAGGTTCAATACCCCGCATCTTTAAATTATTCTTACCTCACAACTCAGCAATATAATGTAGGTTGTTTTAATAATTTTTCATAAATTTCTTATTTTCTTTCATATTTTTTTGTTATTTTTAATTTTTTAATTTTATTGTATTGCAACAATTACTATCATGACTAACAAATGGGTATGTAGCACAAACGGTAGAGTGCCCTCTTTGTGTGTTAATGGTACGGGGTTCGATACCCCGCATTTCCAAATTATTTTTATCCTCACAACTCATCAATATATTTGAGGGTGTTTTGATCTTTCCAGTAATTTCTTATTTTCTTTCTTACGTATTTACTATTTTTAACTTATTATAACAATTGCTCTCATTATTAACAAATGGGGAGGTAACTCAAACGGTAGAATGCTCGCTATGCATGCGAGTGGTACAGCAACCGATACCCCACATCTCCAAATTATTTTTATCTTCACAATTCACCAATATATGTTAAGGTGTTTTGATATTTTCTAGAATTTCTTATTTTCTTTAATTTTATTTATTATTTTTGATTTTTAATTTTAATTTATTACAACAATTACAATCATAATTAACAAACGGAGACGTAGCTCCAATGGAAGAGCGCTTGCTTTGTTTGCATGAGGTACAGGGATGGATAAACCGCATCTCCAAATTTTTTTTATCATCACAACTAACCAATATATTTAAGGGTGTTTTGATCATTTCAGGAAATTCTAATTTTCTTTCATTTTTATTTATTAATTTAAATTCTTTTCGGTTTAATTTATTATAACGATTACTATCATAATTAACAAATGGGGATGTTGCTCAAACGGTAGAGCACTTGCTTTGCATGCAAGAGGTACGGGGATCGTTACACCGCATTTCCAAATTATTTTTATCCTCACAACTCACCGATATATTTTAAAGTGTTTAGATATTTTTTGGAATTTCTAATTTTCTTTCATATTTATTTATTATTTTTAATTTTTAAGATTAATTTATTACAACAATTGCTATCTTAATTAACAAATGGGGATGTAGCAAAAACGGTAGAGTGCTCGCTTAGCATGCGAGAGGTACGGGGTTCCATACCCCGCATCTCCAACTTATTTTTATCCTCACAACTCACTAATATATTTTAGGGTGTTTTGATATTTTCTGGAATTTTTTATTTTCTTTCATTTTTATTTATTATTTTTAATCTTACAACATTTACTATTATAATAATCAAATGGGGATGTAGCTCAAATGGTAGAGCGCTAGCTTTGCATGCGAGAGGTATGGGGTTCGATACCCCGCATCTCCAAATTACTTTTATCCTCATAAGCCATCAATATATTTTAGGGTATTTTGATCTTTTTTCAAGAATTTCTTATTTTCTTCCATATTTATTTATTATTTTTAATTTACTACAACAATTTCCATCACAATTAACAAATGGGCATTTTGCTCAAATGGTAGAATGCCCGCTCTGCATGCAAGAGGTCCGGGGATCGATACCCCACATCTCCAAATTATTTTTATCTTCACAACTCACCAATATTTTTTAAGGTGTTTTGATTTTTTCAGGAATTTCTTATTTTCTTTAATATACATTTATTATTTTAGATTTTTGTCGGCTTAATTTTATTACAACAATTACCATCATAATTAACAAATGGGGACGTAACTGAAATGGTAGAGTGCTTGTTTTACTTTGAAGAGGTACGGGGATCGATACACTGCATTTCCAAATTATTTTTATCCTCACAACTCACGAATATATTTTAGGGTGCTTTGGTCTTTTCAGGAATTTCCTATTTTGTTTTATTTTCATTTTTTATTTTTAATTTTTTTAGGTTTAATTTATTATAACGATTACTATCATAGTTAAGAAATGGGGATGTATCTCAAATGGTAGAGTTCTCGCTTTGCATGTTAGAGTCACGTGGTTCGATACATGCATTTCCAAATCATTTTTCTCCTCACAACTCGCCAATATATTTTATGGTGCTTTGCTCTTTTCAGGAATTTCTTATTTTCTTACTTATTCATTTATTATTTTTAATTTCTAATTTTAATTTATTACAAAAATTACAATCGTAATTAACGATTGGGGACATAGCTCAAATAGTAGAGCTCTAGCTTTGCATGCAAGAGGTTCGAGGTTCGTTACCCCGCATCTGAAAATTATTTTTATACTCTCAACTGACCAATATATTTTAGGGTGTTTTGATCTTTTGAGGAATTTCCTATTTGCTTTCATTTTTATTTATTAATTTTAATTTATTACAAATATCTCTATCATAATTAACGAATGGGGACGTAGCTCATATAGTAGACCGCTCGCTTTGCATGTGAGAGTTTCGATTTTCGATACCCCGCATCTCAAAGTTTTTTTTATCCTCCCAACTCACCAATATATTTAAGAGTGTTTTGATCTTTTTAAGAATTTCTTATTTTCTTTGATTTTTCTTTATTATTTTTATATTTTTTAGTTTTAATTTATTATAGCAATTAGTATCATAATTAACAAATGGGGATGTAGATTAAATGGTAGAGCGCTTGTTTTGCATGCGAGAGGTCTGGGTTTCTATACACCGCATCTCCAAATTTTTTTTATCCTCACAAATGAACAATATATTTTAGGGTGATTTGATATTTTCAGGAATTTCTTATTTTCTTTCATTTTTATTTATTATTTTGTATTTATCAAATTTGAATTTATTACAACAATTACTATCTTAATTAACAAATGGGGATGTAGCTCAAATGGTAGAGCGTTTGCTTATCTTGCGAGAAGTACGAGGTTCAATACCCCGCATCTCTAAATTATTCTTACCCCACAACTCAGCAATATAATGTAGGTTGTTTTAATAATTTTTCATAAATTTCTTATTTTCTTTCATATTTTTTTATTATTTTTTATTTTTTAATTTTATTGTATTGCAACAATTAGTATCATGACTAACAAATGGGTATGTAGCACAAACGGTAGAGTGCCCTCTTTGCGTGTTAATGGTACGGGGTTCGATACCCCGCATTTCCAAATTATTTTTATCCTCACAACTCATCAATATATTTGAGGGTGTTTTGATCTTCTCAGCAATTTCTTATTTTCTTTCATACGTATTTACTATTTTTAACTTATTATAACAATTACTCTCATTATTAACAAATGGGGATGTAACTCAAACGGTAGAATGCTCGCTATGCATGCGAGTGGTACAGCAACCGATACCCCACATCTCCAAATTATTTTTATCTTCACAATTCACCAATATATGTTATGGTGTTTCGATATTTTCTAGAATTTCTTATTTTCTTTAATATTTATTTATTATTTTTAATTTTTAATTTTAATTTATTACAACAATTACAATCATAATTAACAAACAGAGACGTAGCTCCAACGGTAGAGCGCTTGCTTTGCATGCAAGAGGTACGGGGATGGATAAACCGCATCTCGAAATTTTTTTTATCATCACAACTGACCAATATATTTAAGGGTGTTTTGATCATTTCAGGAAATTTAATTTTCTTTCATTTTTATTTATTAATTTAAATTCTTTTCGGTTTAATTTATTATAATGATTACTATCATAATTAACAAATGGGGATGTTGCTCAAACGGTAGAGCACTTGCGTTGCATGCAAGAGGTATGGGGATTGTCACACCGCATTTCCAAATTATTTTTATCCTCACAACTCACCAATATATTTTAGAGTGTTTAGATCTTTTTTGGAATTTCTAATTTTCTTTCATATTTATTTATTATTTTTAATTTTTAAGATTAATTTATTACAACAATTGCTATCTTAATTAACAAATGGGGATGTAGCAAAAACGGTAGAGTGCCCGCTTAGCATGCAAGAGGTACGGGGTTCGATACCCCGCATCTCCAACTTATTTTTCTTCTCACAACTCACTAATATATTTTAGGGTGTTTTGATATTTTCTGGAATTTTTTATTTTCTTTCATTTTTATTTATTATTTTTAATCTTACAACATTTACTATTATAGTAATCAAATGGGGATGTAGCTCAAATGGTTGAGCGCTCGCTTTGCATGCGAGAGGTACGGGGTTCGATACCCTGCATCTCCAAATTACTTTTATCCTCACAAGCCATCAATATATTTTAGGGTATTTTGATATTTTTTCAAGAATTTCTTATTTTCTTCCATATTTATTTATTATTTTTAATTTACTACAACAATTTCCATCACAATTAACAAATGGGCATTTTGCTCAAATGGTAGAATGCCCGCTCTGCATGCAAGAGGTACGGGGATCGATACCCCGTATCTCCAAATTATTTTTATCTTCAGAACTCACCAATATATTTTAAGGTGTTTTGATTTTTTCAGGAATTTCTTATTTTCTTTCATACACATTTATTATTTTAAATTTTTGTCGGTTTAATATATTACAACAATTACCATCATAATTAACAAATGGGGACGTAACTAAATTGGTAGAGTGCTTGCTTTGCTTGCAAGAGGTACGTGGATCGATACACCGCATTTCCAAATTATTTTTATCCTCACAACTCACCAATATATTTTAGGGTGTTTTGGTCTTTTCAAGAATTTCCTATTTTGTTTCATTTTTATTTTTTATTTTTATTTTTTTTAGGTTTAATTTATTATAACGATTACTTTCATAGTTTAGAAATGGGGATCTATCTCAAATGGTAGAGTTCCCGCATTGCATGTTAGAGGTACGTGGTTCGATACATGCATTTCCAAATCATTTTTGTCCTCACAACTCGCCAATATATTTTATGGTGTTTTGATCTTTTCAGGAATTTCTTATTTTCTTACTTATTCATTTATTATTTTTAATTTTTAATTTTAATTTATGTCAAAAATTACGATCATAATTAACGATTGGGGACGTAGCTCAAATAGTAGAGCTCTAGCTTTGCATGCAAGAGGTTCGAGGTTTGTTACCCCGCATCTGAAAATTATTTTTATACTCTCAACAGACTATTATATTTTAGGGTGTTTTGATCTTTTGTGGAATTTCTTATTTGCTTTCATTTTTATTTATTAATTTTAATTTTAATTTTAATTTATTACAAATATCTCTATCACAATTAACGAATGGGGACGTAGCACATATAGTAGACCGCTCGCTTTGCATGCGAGAGTTTCGTTCTTCGATACCCCGCATCTCAAAGTTTTTTTTATCCTCCCAACTCACCAATATATTTAAGAGTGTTTTGATCTTTTTAAGAATTTCTTATTTTCTTTCATTTTTATTTATTATTTTGTATTTATCAAATTTGAATTTATTACAACAATTACTATCTTAATTAACAAATGGGGATGTAGCTCAAATGGTAGAGCGCTTGCTTAGCTTGCGAGAAGTACGAGGTTCAATACCCCGCATCTCTAAATTATTCTTACCTCACAACTCAGCAATATAATTTAGGTTGTTTTAATAATTTTTCATAAATTTCTTATTTTCTTTCATATTTTTTTATTATTTTTAATTTTTTAATTTTATTGTATTACAACAATTACTATCATAATTAACAAACGGAGACGTAGCTCCAACGGTAGAGCGCTTGCTTTGCATGCAAGAGGTACGGGGATGGATAAACCGCATCTCCAAATTTTTTTTATCATCCCAACTGACCAATATATTTAAGGGTGTTTTGATCATTTCAGGAAATTCTAATTTTCTTTCATTTTTAATTATTAATTTAAATTCTTTTCGGTTTAATTTATTATAACGATTACTATCATAATTAACAAATGGGGATGTTGCTCAAACGGTAGAGCACTTGCTTTGCATGCAAGAGGTACGGGGATCGTTACACCGCATTTCCAAATTATTTTTATCCTCACAACTCACCAATATATTTTAGAGTGTTTAGATCTTTTTCAGAATTTCTAATTTTCTTTCATATTTATTTATTATTTTTAATTTTTAAGATTAATTTATTACAACAATTGCTATCTTAATTAACAAATGGGGATGTAGCAAAAACGGTAGAGTGCTCGCTTAGCATGCGAGAGGTACGGGGTTCAATACCCCGCATCTCCGACTTATTTTTATCCTCACAACTCACTAATATATTTTAGGGTGTTTTGATATTTTCTGGAATTTTTTATTTTCTTTCATTTTTATTTATCATTGTTAATGTCTTACAACATTTACTATTATAATAATCAAATGGGGATGTAGCTCAAATGGTAAAGCACTCGCTTTGCATGCGAGAGGTACGGGGTTCGATACCCCGCATCTCCAAATTACTTTTATCCTCATATGCCATCAATATATTTTAGGGTATTTTGATATTTTTTCAAGAATTTCTTTTTTTCTTCCATATTTATTTATTATTCTTAATTTACTACAACAATTTCCATCACAATTAACAAATGGGCATTTTGCTCAAATGGTAGAATGCCCGCTCTGCATGCAAGAGGTCCGGGGATCGATACCCCACATCTCCAAATTATTTTTATCTTCACAACTCACCAATATTTTTTAAGGTGTTTTGATCTTTTCAGGAATTTCTTATTTTCTTTAATATACATTTATTATTTTAGATTTTTGTCGGCTTAATTTTATTACAACAATTACCATCATAATTAACAAATGGGGACGTAACTGAAATGGTAGAGTGCTTGTTTTGCTTTGAAGAGGTACGGGGATCGATACACCGCATTTCCAAATTATTTTTATCCTCACAACTCACGAATATATTTTAGTGTGCTTTGGTCTTTTCAGGAATTTCCTATTTTGTTTCATTTTCATTTTTTATTTTCAATTTTTTTAGGTTTAATTTATTATAATGATTACTATCATAGTTAAGAAATGGGGATGTATCTCAAATGGTAGAGTTCTCGCTTTGCATGTTAGAGGTACGTGGTTCGATACATGCATTTCCAAATCATTTTTCTCCTCACAACTCGCCAATATATTTTATGGTGTTTTGCTCTTTTCAGGAATTTCTTATTTTCTTACTTATTCATTTATTATTTTTAATTTCTAATTTTAATTTATTACAAAAATTACGATCGTAATTAACGATTGGGGACGTAGCTCAAATAGTAGAGCTCTAGCTTTGCATGCAAGAGGTTCGAGGTTCGTTACCCCGCATCTGAAAATTATTTTTACACTCTCAACTGACCAATATATTTTAGGGTGTTTTGATCTTTTGAGGAATTTCCTATTTGCTTTCATTTTTATTTATTAATTTTAATTTATTACAAATATCTCTATCATAATTAACGAATGGGGACTTTGCTCATATAGTAGACCGCTCGCTTTGCATGTGAGAGTTTCGATCTTCGACACCCCGCATCTCAAAGTTTTTTTTATCCTCCCAACTCACCAATATATTTAAGAGTGTTTTGATCTTTTTAAGAATTTCTTATTTTCTTTATTATTTTTATATTTTTTAGTTTTAATTTATTATAGCAATTAGTATCATAATTAACAAATGGGGAAGTAGATTTAATGGTAGAGCGCTTGTTTTGCATGCGAGAGGTCTGGGTTTCAGTACACCGCATCTCCAAATTTTTTTTTATCCTCACAAATGAACAATATATTTTAGGGTGATTTGATATTTTCAGGAATTTCTTATTTTCTTTCATTTTTATTTATTATTTTGTATTTATCAAATTTGAATTTATTAGAACAACTACTATTTTAATTAACAAATGGGCATGTAACTCAATGGTACAGCGTTTGCTTAGCTTGCGAGAAGTACGAGGTTCAATACCCCGCATCTCTAAATTATTCTTACCTCACAACTCAGCAATATAATGTAGGTTGTTTTAATAATTTTTCATAAATTTCTTATTTTCTTTCATATTTTTTTATTATTTTTAATTTTTTAATTTTATTGTATTGCAACAATTACTATCATGACTAACAAATGGGTATGTAGCACAAACGGTAGAGTGCCCTCTCTGTGTGTTAATGGTACGGGGTTCGATACCCCGCATTTCCAAATTATTTTTATCCTCACAACTCATCAATATATTTGAGGGTGTTTTGATCTTTCCAGTAATTTCTTATTTTCTTTCTTACGTATTTACTATTTTTAACTTATTATAACAATTGCTCTCATTATTAACAAATGGGGAGGTAACTCAAACGGTAGAATGCTCGCTATGCATGCGAGTGGTACAGCAACCGATACCCCACATCTCCAAATTATTTTTATCTTCACAATTCACCAATATATGTTAAGGTGTTTTGATATTTTCTAGAATTTCTTATTTTCTTTAATTTTATTTATTATTTTTGATTTTTAATTTTAATTTATTACAACAATTACAATCATAATTAACAAACGGAGACGTAGCTCCAATGGAAGAGCGCTTGCTTTGTTTGCATGAGGTACAGGGATGGATAAACCGCATCTCCAAATTTTTTTTATCATCACAACTAACCAATATATTTAAGGGTGTTTTGATCATTTCAGGAAATTCTAATTTTCTTTCATTTTTATTTATTAATTTAAATTCTTTTCGGTTTAATTTATTATAACGATTACTATCATAATTAACAAATGGGGATGTTGCTCAAACGGTAGAGCACTTGCTTTGCATGCAAGAGGTACGGGGATCGTTACACCGCATTTCCAAATTATTTTTATCCTCACAACTCACCGATATATTTTAAAGTGTTTAGATATTTTTTGGAATTTCTAATTTTCTTTCATATTTATTTATTATTTTTAATTTTTAAGATTAATTTATTACAACAATTGCTATCTTAATTAACAAATGGGGATGTAGCAAAAACGGTAGAGTGCTCGCTTAGCATGCGAGAGGTACGGGGTTCCATACCCCGCATCTCCAACTTATTTTTATCCTCACAACTCACTAATATATTTTAGGGTGTTTTGATATTTTCTGGAATTTTTTATTTTCTTTCATTTTTATTTATTATTTTTAATCTTACAACATTTACTATTATAATAATCAAATGGGGATGTAGCTCAAATGGTAGAGCGCTAGCTTTGCATGCGAGAGGTATGGGGTTCGATACCCCGCATCTCCAAATTACTTTTATCCTCATAAGCCATCAATATATTTTAGGGTATTTTGATCTTTTTTCAAGAATTTCTTATTTTCTTCCATATTTATTTATTATTTTTAATTTACTACAACAATTTCCATCACAATTAACAAATGGGCATTTTGCTCAAATGGTAGAATGCTCGCTCTGCATGCAAGAGGTCCGGGGATCGATGCCCCGTATCTCCAAATTATTTTTATCTTCACAACTCACCAATATTTTTTAAGGTGTTTTGATCTTTTTAGGAATTTCTTATTTTCTTTCAAACACATTTATTATTTTAAATTTTTGTCGGTTTAATATATTACAACAATTACCATCATAATTAACAAATGGGGACGTAACTGAATTGGTAGAGTGCTTGCTTTGCTTGCAAGAGGTACGGGGATCGATACACTGCATTTCCAAATTATTTTTATCCTCACAACTCACCAATATATTTTAGGGTGTTTTGGTCTTTTCAGGAATTTCCTATTTTGTTTCATTTTTATTTTTATTTTTAATTTTTTTAGGTTTAATTTATTATAACGATTACTATCATAGTTAAGAAATGGGGATGTATCTCAAATGGTAGAGTTCCCGCTTTGCATGTTAGAGGTACGTGGTTCGATACATGCATTTCCAAATCATTTTTGTCCTCACAACTCGCCAATATATTTTATGGTGTTTTGCTCTTTTCAGGAATTTCTTATTTTCTTACTTATTCATTTATTGTTTTTAATTTCTAATTTTAATTTATTACAAAAATTACAATCATAATTAACGATTGGGGACGTAGCTAAAATAGTAGAGCTCTAGCTTTGCATGCAAGAGGTTCGAGGTTCGTTACCCCGCATCTGAAAATTATTTTTATACTCTCAACTGACCAATATATTTTAAGGTGTTTTGATCTTTTGAGGAATTTCTTATTTGCTTTCATTTTTATTTATTATTTTTAATTTATTAAAAATATCTCAATCATAATTATTGAATGGGGACGTTGATCATATAGTAGACCGCCTTCTTTGCATGCGAGAGTTTCGATCTTCGATACCCCGCATCTCAAAGTTTTTTTTATCCTCCCAACTCACCAATATATTTAAGAGTGTTTTGATCTTTTTAAGAATTTCTTTTTTTCTTTGATTTTTCTTTACTATTTTTATATTTTTTAGTTTTAATTTATTATAACAATTACTAACATAATTAACAAACGGGGAAGTAGATTAAATGGTAGAGCGCTTGTTTTGCACGGGAGAGGTCTGGGTTTCAGTACACCCCATCTCCAAATAATTTTTATCCTCACAAATGAACAATATATTTTAGGGTGATTTGATATTTTCAGGAATTTCTTATTTTCTTTCATTTTTTTTTATTATTTTGTATTTTTCAAATTTGAATTTATTACAACAATTACTATCTTAATTAACAAATGGGGATGTAGCTCAAATGGTAGAGCGCTTGCTTAGCTTGCGAGAAGTACGAGGTTCAATACCCCACCTCTCTAAATTATTCTTACCTCACAACTCAGCAATATAATGTAGGGTGTTTTATTAATTTTTCATAAATTTCTTATTTTCTTTCATGTTTATTTATTATTTTTAATTTTTTAATTTTATTGTAAGGCAACAATTACTATCTTGACTAACAAATGGGTATGTAGCACAAACGGTAGAGTGCCCTCTTTGCATGTTAACGGTACGAGGTTCAATACCCCGCATTTCCAAATTATTTTTATCCTCACTACTCATCAATATATTTGAGGGTGTTTTGATCTTTTCAGTAATTTTTATTTTCTTTCATACGTATTTACTATTTTTAACTTATTATAACAATTACTCTCATTATTTACAAATGGGGATGTAGCTCAAACGGTAGAATGCTCGCTATCCATGCGAGAGGTACAGCAACCGACACCCCCCATCTCCAAATTATTTTTATCTTCACAATTCACCAATATATGTTAAGGTGTTTTGATATTTTCTAGAATTTCTTATTTTCTTTAATATTTATTTATTATTTTTAATTTTTAATTTTAATTTATTACAACAATTACTATCATAATTAACAAAGGGAGACGTATGTCCAACGGTAGAGCGCTTGCTTTGCATGCAAGAGGTACGGGGATGGATAAACCGCATCTCCAAATTTTTTTTATCATCACAACTGACCAATATATTTAAGGGTGTTTTGATCATTTCAGAAAATTCTAATTTTCCTTCATTTTTTTTATTAATTTAAATTCTTTTCGGTTTAATTTATTATAACGATTACTATCATAATTAACAAATGGGGATGTTGCTCAAACGGTAGAGCACTTGCTTTGCATGCAAGTGGTATGGGGATCGTTACACCGCATTTCCAAATTATTTTTATCCTCACAACTCACCAATATATTTTAGAGTGTTTAGATGTTTTTAAGAATTTCTAATTTTCTTTCATATTTATTTATTATTTTTAATTTGTAAGATTATTTTATTTCAACAATTGCTATCTTAATTAACAAATGGGTATGTAGCTCAAACGGTAGAGTGCTCGCTCAGCATGCGAGAGGTACGGGGTTCGATACCCCGCATCTCCAACTTATTTTTATCCTCACAACTCACTTATATATTTTAGGGTGTTTTGATATTTTCTGGAATTTTTTATTTTCTTTCATTTGTATTTATTATTTTTAATGTCTTACAACATTTACTATTATAATAATCAAATGGGGATGTAGTTCAAATGGTAGAGCGCTCGCTTTGCAGGCGAGAGGTACGGGGTTCGATACCCCGCATCTCCAAATTACTTTTATCCACATAAGCCATCAATATATTTTAGGGTATTTTGATATTTTTTCAAGAATTTCTTGTTTTCTTCCATATTTATTTATTATTTTTAATTTACTACAACAATTTCCATCACAATTAACAAATGGGCATTTTGCTCAAATGCTAGAATGCCCGCTCTGCATGCAAGAGGTACGGTGATCGATACCCCGTATCTCCAAATTATTTTTATCTTCACAACTTACCAATATTTTTGAAGGTGTTTTGATCTTTTCAGGATATTCTTATTTTCTTTCATATACATTTATTATTTTAAATTTTTGTCGGCTTAATTTTATTACAACAATTACCCTCATAATTAACAAATGGGGACGTAAGTGAAATGGTAGAGTGCTTGCTTTGCTTGCAAGAGGTACGGGGATCGATACACCGCATTTCCAAATTCTTTCTATCCTCACAACTCACCCATATATTTTTGGGTGTTTTGGTCTTTTTAGGAATTTCCTATTTTCTTTCATTTTTATTTTTTATTTTTTATTTTTTTAGGTTTAATTTATTACAACGATTACTATCATAGTTTAGAAATAGGGATGTATCTCAAATGGTAGAGTTCTCGCTTTGCATGTTAGAGGTACGTGGTTCGATACATGTATTTCCAAATCATTTTTGTCCTCACAACTCGCCAATATATTTTATGGTGTTTTGCTCTTTTCAGGAATTTCTCATTTTCTTACTTATTCATTTATTATTTTTAATTTCTAATTTTAATTTATCACAAAAATTATGATCATAATTAACGATTGGGGACGTAGCTCAAAAAGTAGAGCTCTAGCTTTGCATGCAAGAGGTTCGAGGTTCGTTACCCCGCATCAGAAAATTATTTTTATACTCTCAACTGACCAATATATTTTAGGGTGTTTTGATCTTTTGAGGAATTACCTATTTGCTTTCATTTTTATTTATTAATTTTAATTTATTACAAATATCTCTATCATAATTAACGAATGGGGACGTAGCTCATATAGTAGACTGCTCGCTTTGCATGCGAGAGTTTCGATCTTCGATACCCCGCATCTCAAAGTTTTTTTTATCCTCCCAACTCTCCAATATATTTAAGTGTGTTTTGATCTTTTTAAGAAATTCTTATTTTCTTTGATTTTTCTTTATTATTTTTATATCTTTTAGTTTTAATTTATTATAACAATTACTAACATAATTAACAAATGGGGAAGTAGATTAAATGGTAGAGCGCTTGTTTTGCACGGGAGAGGTCTGGGTTTCAGTACACCCCATCTCCAAATAATTTTTATCCTCACAAATGAACAATATATTTTAGGGTGATTTGATATTTTCAGGAATTTCTTATTTTCTTTCATTTTTTTTTATTATTTTGTATTTATCAAATTTGAATTTATTACAACAATTACTATCTTAATTAACAAATGGGGATGTAGCTCAAATGGTAGAGCGCTTGCTTAGCTTGCGAGAAGTACGAGGTTCAATATCCCGCATCTCTAAATTATTCTTACCTCACAACTCAGCAATATAATGTAGGGTGTTTTAATAATTTTTCATAAATTTCTTATTTTCTTTCATATTTATTTATTATTTTTAATTTTTTAATTTTATTGTATTGCAACAATTACTATCATGACTAACAAATGGGTATGTAGCACAAACGGTAGAGTGCCCTCTTTGCGTGTTAATGGTACGAGGTTCGATACCCTGCATTTCCAAATTATTTTTATCCTCACAACTCATCAATATATTTGAGGGTGTTTTGATCTTTTCGTAATTTCTTATTTTCTTTCATACGTATTTACTATTTTTAACTTATTATAAGAATTACTCTCATTATTAACAAATGGGGATGTAGCTCAAACGGTAGAATGCTCGCTATGCATGCGAGAGGTACAGTGACCGATACCCCGCATCTCCAAATTATTTTTATCTTCACAATTCACCAATATATGTTATGGTGTTTTGATTTTTTCTGGAATTTCTTATTTTCTTTAATATTTATTTATTATTTTTATTTTTTAATTTTAATTTATAACAACAATTACTATCATAATTAACAAACGGGGGCGTAGCTCGAACGGTAGAGCGCTTGTTTTGCATGCAAGAGGTACGGGGATGGATAAACCGCATCTCCAAATTTTTTTTATCATCACAACTGACCAATATATTTATGGGTGTTTTGATCATTTCAGGAAATTCTAATTTTCTTTCATTTTTATTTATTAATTTAAATTCTTTTCGGTTTAATTTATTATAATAATTATTATCATAATTAACAAATGGGGATGTTGCTCAAACGGTAGAGCACTTGCTTTGCATGCAACAGGTACAGGGATCGTTACACCGCATTTCCAAATTATTTTTATCCTCACAACTCACCATTATATTTTAGAGTGTTTAGATCTTTTTTGGAATTTCTAATTTTCTTTCATTTTTATTTATTATTTTTAATATTTAAGATTAATTTATTACAACAATTGCTATCTTAATTAACAAATGGGGATGTAGCTCAAACGGTAGAGTGCTCGTTTAGCATGCGAGAGGTACGGGGTTCGATACCCCGCATCTCCAACTTATTTTTATCCTCACAACTCACTAATATATTTTAGGGAGTTTTGATATTTTCTGGAATTTTTTATTTTCTTTCATTTTTATTTGTTATTTTTAATGTCTTACAACATTTACTATTATAATAATCAAATGGGGATGTAGCTCAAATGGTAGAGCGCTTCCTTTTGCATGCGAGATGTACGGGGTTCGATACCCCGCATCTCCAAATTACTTTTATCCTCACAAGCCATCAATATATTTTAGGGTATTTTGATGTTTTTTCAAGAATTTCTTATTTTCTTCCATATTTATTTATTATTTTTAATTTTCTACAACAATTTCCATCACAATTAACAAATGGGCATTTTAATCATATGGTAGAATGCCCGCTCTGCATGCAAGAGGTACGGGGATCGATACCTCGTATCTCCAAATTATTTTTATCTTCACAATTCACCAATATTTTTTAAGGTGTTTTGATCTTTTCAGGAATTTCTTATTTTCTTTCAAACACATTTATTATTTTAAATTTTTGTCGGTTTAATATATTACAACAATTACCATCATAATTAACAAATGGGGACGTAACTGAATTGGTAGAGTGCTTGCTTTGCTTGCAAGAGGTACGGGGATCGATACACCGCATTTCCAAATTATTTTAATCCTCACAACTCACCAATATATTTTAGGGTGTTTTGGTCTTTTCAGGAATTTCCTATTTTGTTTCATTTTTATTTTTATTTTTATTTTTTTTAGGTTTAATTTATTATAACGATTACTATCATAGTTAAGAAATGGGGATGTATCTCAAATTGTAGAGTTCCCGCTTTGCATGTTAGAGGTACGTGGTTCGATACATGCATTTCCAAATCATTTTTGTCCTCACAACTCGCCAATATATTTTATGGTGTTTTGCTCTTTTCAGGAATTTCTTATTTTCTTACTTATTCATTTATTATTTTTAATTTCTAATTTTAATTTTTTACAAAAATTACGATCATAATTAACGATTGGGGACGTAGCTAAAATAGTAGAGCTCTAGCTTTGCATGCAAGAGGTTCGAGGTTCGTTACCCCGCATCTGAAAATTATTTTTATACTCTCAACTGACCAATATATTTTAAGGTGTTTTGATCTTTTGAGGAATTTCTTATTTGCTTTCATTTTTATTTATTATTTTTAATTTATTAAAAATATCTCAATCATAATTATTGAATGGGGACGTTGATCATATAGTAGACCGCCTTCTTTGCATGCGAGAGTTTCGATCTTCGATACCCCGCATCTCAAAGTTTTTTTTATCCTCCCAACTCACCAATATATTTAAGAGTGTTTTGATCTTTTTAAGAATTTCTTTTTTTCTTTGATTTTTCTTTACTATTTTTATATTTTTTAGTTTTAATTTATTATAACAATTACTAACATAATTTACAAATGGGGAAGTAGATTAAATGGTAGAGCGCTTGTTTTGCACGGGAGAGGTCTGGGTTTCAGTACACCGCGTCTCCAAATAATTTTTATCCTCACAAATGAACAATATATTTTAGGGTGATTTGATATTTTCAGGAATTTCTTATTTTCTTTCATTTTTATTTATTATTTTGTATTTATCAAATTTGAATTTATTACAACAATTACTATCTTAATTAACAAATGAGGATGTAGCTCAAATGGTAGAGCGCTTACTTAGCTTGCGAGAAGTACGAGGTTCAATACCCCACCTCTCTAAATTATTCTTACCTCACAACTCAGCAATATAATGTAGGGTGTTTTATTAATTTTTCATAAATTTCTTATTTTCTTTCATGTTTATTTATTATTTTTAATTTTTTAATTTTATTGTAAGGCAACAATTACTATCTTGACTAACAAATGGGTATGTAGCACAAACGGTAGAGTGCCCTCTTTGCATGTTAACGGTACGAGGTTCAATACCCCGCATTTCCAAATTATTTTTATCCTCACTACTCATCAATATATTTGAGGGTGATTTGATCTTTTCAGTAATTTTTATTTTCTTTCATACGTATTTACTATTTTTAACTTATTATAACAATTACTCTCATTATTTACAAATGGGGATGTAGCTCAAACGGTAGAATGCTCGCTATCCATGCGAGAGGTACAGCAACCAACACCCCCCATCTCCAAATTATTTTTATCTTCACAATTCACCAATATATGTTAAGATGTTTTGATATTTTCTAAAATTTCTGATTTTCTTTAATATTTATTTATTATTTTTAATTTTTAATTTTAATTTATTACAACAATTACTATCATAATTAACAAAGGGAGACGTATCTCCAACGGTAGAGCGCTTGCTTTGCATGCAAGAGGTACGGGGATGGATAAACCGCATCTCCAAATTTTTTTTATCATCACAACTGACCAATATATTTAAGGGTGTTTTGATCATTTCAGAAAATTCTAATTTTCCTTCATTTTTTTTATTAATTTAAATTCTTTTCGGTTTAATTTATTATAACGATTACTATCATAATTAACAAATGGGGATGTTGCTCAAACGGTAGAGCACTTGCTTTGCATGCAAGAGGTACGGGGATCGTTACACCGCATTTCCAAATTATTTTTATCCTCACAACACACCAATATATTTTAGAGTGTTTAGATGTTTTTAGGAATTTCTAATTTTCTTTCATATTTATTTATTATTTTTAATTTGTAAGATTATTTTATTTCAACAATTGCTATCTTAATTAACAAATGGGTATGTAGCTCAAACGGTAGAGTGCTCGCTCAGCATGTGAGAGGTACGGGGTTCGATACCCCGCATCTCCAACTTATTTTTATCCTCACAACTCACTTATATATTTTAGGGTGTTTTGATATTTTCTGGAATTTTTTATTTTCTTTCATTTGTTTTTATTATTTTTAATGTCTTACATCATTTACTATTATAATAATCAAATGGGGATGTAGCTCAAATGGTAGAGCGCTCGCTTTGCACGCGAGAGGTACGGGGTTCGATACCCCACATCTCCAAATTACTTTTCTCCACATAAGCCATCAATATATTTTAGGGTATTTTGATATTTTTTCAAGAATTTCTTATTTTCTTCCATATTTATTTATTATTTTTAATTTACTGCAACAATTTCCATCACAATTAACAAATGGGCATTTTGCTCAAATGCTAGAATGCCCGCTCTGCATGCAAGAGGTACGGCGATCGATACCCCGTATCTCCAAATTATTTTTATCTTCACAACTTACCAATATTTTTTAAGGTGTTTTGATCTTTTCAGGATATTCTTATTTTCTTTCATATACATTTATTATTTTAAATTTTTGTCGGCTTAATTTTGTTACAACAATTACCCTCATAATTAACAAATGGGGACGTAAGTGAAATGGTAGAGTGCTTGCTTTGCTTGCAAGAGGTACGGGGATCGATACACCGCATTTCCAAATTCTTTTTATCCTCACAACTCACCAATATATTTTTGGGTGTTTTGGTCTTTTCAGGAATTTCCTATTTTCTTTCATTTTTATTTTTATTTTTTTTATTTTTTTAGGTTTAATTTATTACAACGATTACTATCATAGTTTAGAAGTAGGGATGTATCTCAAATGGTAGAGTTCTCGCTTTGCATGTTAGAGGTACGTGGTTCGATACATCTATTTCCAAATCATTTTTGTCCTCACAACTCGCCAATATATTTTATGGTGTTTTGCTCTTTTCAGGAATTTCTTATTTTCTTACTTATTCATTTATTATTTTTAATTTCTAACTTTAATTTATTACAAAAAGTATGATCATAATTAACGATTGGGGACGTAGCTCAAATAGTAGAGCTCTAGCTTTGCATGCAAGAGGTTCGAGGTTCGTTACCTCGCATCTGAAATTTATTTTTATACTCTCAACTGACCAATATATTTTAGGGTGTTTTGATCTTTTGAGGAATTTCCTATTTGCTTTCATTTTTATTTATTAATTTTAATTTTAATTTTAATTTATTACAAATATCACTATCATAATTAACGAATGGGGACGTAGCTCATATAGTAGACCGCTCGCTTTGCATGCGAGAGTTTCGATCTTCGATACCCCGCATCTCAAAGTTTTTTTTATCCTCCCAACTCACCAATAAATTTAAGAGTGTTTTGATCTTTTTAAGAATTTCTTATTTTCTTTGATTTTTCTTTATTATTTTTATATTTTTTAGTTTTAATTTATTATAACAATTACTATCATAATTAACAAATGGGGAAGTAGATTAAATGGTAGAGCGCTTGTTTTGCATGCGAGAGGTCTGGGTTTCAGTACACCGCATCTCCAAATTATTTTTATCCTCACAAATGAACAATATATTTTAGGGTGATTTGATCTTTTCAGGAATTTTTTATTTTCTTTCATTTTTATTTATTATTTTGTATTTATCAAATTTGAATTTATTACAACAAATACTATCTTAATTAACAAATGGGGATGTAGCTCAAATGGTAGAGCGCTTGCTTAGCTTGCGAGAAGTACGAGGTTCAATACCCCGCATCTCTAAATTATTCTTAACTCACAACTCAGCAATATAATGTAGGGTGTTTTAATAATTTTTCATAAATTTCTTATTTTCTTTCATGTTTATTTATTATTTTTAATTTTTTAATTTTATTGTATTGCAACAATTACTATCATGACTAACAAATGGGTATGTAGCACAAACGGTAGAGTGCCCTCTTTGCATGTTAACGGTACGAGGTTCAATACCCCGCATTTCCAAATTATTTTTATCCTCACTACTCATCAATATATTTGAGGGTGATTTGATCTTTTCAGTAATTTTTATTTTCTTTCATACGTATTTACTATTTTTAACTTATTATAACAATTACTCTCATTATTTACAAATGGGGATGTAGCTCAAACGGTAGAATGCTCGCTATCCATGCGAGAGGTACAGCAACCAACACCCCCCATCTCCAAATTATTTTTATCTTCACAATTCACCAATATATGTTAAGATGTTTTGATATTTTCTAAAATTTCTGATTTTCTTTAATATTTATTTATTATTTTTAATTTTTAATTTTAATTTATTACAACAATTACTATCATAATTAACAAAGGGAGACGTATCTCCAACGGTAGAGCGCTTGCTTTGCATGCAAGAGGTACGGGGATGGATAAACCGCATCTCCAAATTTTTTTTATCATCACAACTGACCAATATATTTAAGGGTGTTTTGATCATTTCAGGAAATTCTAATTTTCTTTCATTTTTATTTATTATTTTAATTTTTTCTGGTTTAATTTATTATAACGGTTACTATCATAATTAACAAATGGGGATGTTGCTCAAACGGTAGAGCACTTGCTTTGCATGCAACAGGTACGGGGATCGTTACACCGCATTTCCAAATTATTTTTATCCTCACAACTCACCAATATATTTTAGAGTGTTTAGATCTTTTTTAGGAATTTCTAATTATCTTTCATATTTATTTATTATTTTTAAATTTTAAGATTAATTTATTACAACAATTGCTATCTTAATTAACAAATGGGGATGTTGCTCAAATGGTAGAGTGCTCACTTAGCATGCGAGAGGTACGGGGTTCGAGACCCCGCATCTCCAACTTATTTTTATCCTCACAACTCACTAATATATTTTAGGGTGTTTTGATATTTTCTGGAATTTTTTATTTTCTTTCATTTTTATTTATTATTTTTAATGTCTTACAACATTTACTATTATAATAATCAAATGGGGATGTAGCTCAAATGGTAGAGCGCTCGCTTTGCATGCGAGAGGTACGGGGTTCGATACCCCGCATCTCCAAATTACTTTTACCCTGATAAGCCATCAATATATTTTAGGGTATTTTGATATTTTTTCAAGAATTTCTTATTTTCTTCCATATTTATTTATTATTTTTAATTTACTACAACAATTTCCATCACAATAAAGAAATGGGCATTTTGCTCAAATGGTAGAATGCCCGCTCTGCATGCAAGGGGTACGGGGATCGATACCCCGTATCTCCAAATTATTTTTATCTTCACAACTCACCAATATTTTTTAAGGTGTTTTGATCTTTTCAGGAATTTCTTATTTTCTTACATAAACATTTATTATTTTCTTACATACACATTTATTATTTTAAATTTTTGTCGGTTTAATATATTACAACAATTACCATCATAATTAACAAATGGGGACATAACTGAATTGGTAGAGTGCTTGCTTTGCTTGCAAGAGGTACAGGGATCGATACACCGCATTTCGAAATTATTTTTATCCTCACAACTCACCAATATATTATAGGGTGTTTTGGTCTTTTCAGGAATTTCCAATTTTGTTTCATTTTTATTTTTTATTTTTAATTTTTTTAGGTTTAATTTATTATAACGATTACTATCATAGTTAAGAAATGGGGATGTATCTCAAATGGTAGAGTTCCTACTTTGCATGTTAGAGGTACGTGGTTCGATACATGCATTTCCAAATCTTTTTTGTCCTCACAACTCGCCAATATAGTTTATGGTGTTTTGCTCTTTTCAGGAATTTCATATTTTCTTACTTATTGATTTATTATTTTTAATTTCTAATTTTAATTTATTACAAAAATTACGATCATAATTAACGATTGGGGACGTAGCTCAAATAGTAGAGCTCTAGCTTTGCATGCAAGAGGTTCGAGGTTCGTTACCCCGGATCTGAAAATTATTTTTATACTCTCAACTGACCAATATATTTTAGGGTGTTTTGATCTTTTGAGGAATTTCTTATTTGCTTTCATTTTTATTTATTAATTTTAATTTTAATTTTAATTTATTACAAATATCTCTATCATAATTAACGAATGGGGACGTAGCTCATATAGTAGACCGCCCGCTTTGCATGCGAGAGTTTCGATCTTCGATACCCCGCATCTCAAAGTTTTTAATATCCTCCCAACTCACCAATATATTTAAGAGTGTTTTGATCTTTTTAAGAATTTCTTTTTTTCTTTGATTTTTCTTTATTAATTTTATATTTTTTAGTTTTAATTTATTATAACAATTACTATCATAATTAACTAATGGGGATGTAGATTAAATGGTAGAGCACTTGTTTTGCATGGGAGAGGTCTGGTTTTGTGTACCCCATCTCCAAATTATTTTTATCCTCACAAATGAACAATATTTTTTAGGGTGATTTGATATTTTCAGGAATTTCTTATTTTCTTTCATTTTTATTTATTATTTTGTATTTATCAAATTTTAATTTCTTACAACAATTACTATCTTAATTAAAAAATGGGGATGTAGTTCAAATGGTAGAGTGCTTGCTTATTTTGCGAGAAGTACGAGGTTCAATACCCCGCATCTCTAAATTATTCTTACCTCACAACTCAGCAATATAATGTAGGGTGTTTTAATAATTTTTCATAAATTTCTTATTATCTTTCATGTTTATTTATTATTTTTAATTTTTTAATTTTATTGTGTTGCAACAATTACTATCTTGACTAACAAATGGGTATGTAGCACAAACGGTAGAGTGCCCTCTTTGCGTGTTAACGGTACGAGGTTCGATACCCCGCATTTCCAAATTATTTTTATCCTCATAACTCTTCAATATATTTGAGGGTGTTTTGATCTTTTCAGTAATTTTAATTTTCTTTCATACGTATTTACTATTTTTAACTTATTATAACAATTACTCTCATTATTAACAAATGGGGATGTAGCTGAAACGGTAGAATGCTCGCTATGCATGCGAGAGGTACAGCAACCGACACCCCGCATCTCCAAATTATTTTAATCTTCACAATTCACCAATATATGTTAAGGTGTTTTGATATTTTCTAGAATTTCTAATTTTCTTTAATATTTATTTATTATTTTTAATTTTTAATTTTAATTTATTACAACAATTAACAAATGGGCATTTTGCTCAAATGCTAGAATGCCCGCTCTGCATGCAAGAGGTACGGCGATCGATACCCCGTATCTCCAAATTATTTTTATCTTCACAACTTACCAATATTTTTTAAGGTGTTTTGATCTTTTCAGGATATTCTTATTTTCTTTCATATACATTTATTATTTTAAATTTTTGTCGGCTTAATTTTGTTACAACAATTACCCTCATAATTAACAAATGGGGACGTAAGTGAAATGGTAGAGTGCTTGCTTTGCTTGCAAGAGGTACGGGGATCGATACACCGCATTTCCAAATTCTTTTTATCCTCACAACTCACCAATATATTTTTGGGTGTTATGGTCTTTTCAGGAATTTCCTATTTTCTTTCATTTTTATTTTTATTTTTTTATTTTTTTAGGTTTAATTTATTACAACGATTACTATCATAGTTTAGAAATAGGGATGTATCTCAAATGGTAGAGTTCTCGCTTTGCATGTTAGAGGTACGTGGTTCGATACATCTATTTCCAAATCATTTTTGTCCTCACAACTCGCCAATATATTTTATGGTGTTTTGCTCTTTTCAGGAATTTCTTATTTTCTTACTTATTCATTTATTATTTTTAATTTCTAACTTTAATTTATTACAAAAAGTATGATCATAATTAACGATTGGGGACGTAGCTCAAATAGTAGAGCTCTAGCTTTGCATGCAAGAGGTTCGAGGTTCGTTACCCCGCATCTGAAAATTATTTTTATACTCTCAACTGACCAATATATTTTAGGGTGTTTTGATCTTTTGAGGAATTTCCTATTTGCTTTCATTTTTATTTATTAATTTTAATTTTAATTTTTATTTATTACAAATATCTCTATCATAATTAACGAATGGGGACGTAGCTCATATAGTAGACCGCTCGCTTTGCATGCGAGAGTTTCGATCTTCGATACCCCGCATCTCAAAGTTTTTTTTATCCTCCCAACTCACCAATAAATTTTAGAGTGTTTTGATCTTTTTAAGAATTTCTTATTTTCTTTGATTTTTCTTTATTATTTTTATATTTTTTAGTTTTAATTTATTATAACAATTACTATCATAATTAACAAATGGGGAAGTAGATTAAATGGTAGAGCGCTTGTTTTGCATGCGAGAGGTCTGGGTTTCAGTACACCGCATCTCCAAATTATTTTTATCCTCACAAATGAACAATATATTTTAGGGTGATTTGATCTTTTCAGGAATTTCTTATTTTCTTTCATTTTTATTTATTATTTTGTATTTATCAAATTTGAATTTATTACAACAAATACTATCTTAATTAACAAATGGGGATGTAGCTCAAATGGTAGAGCGCTTGCTTAGCTTGCGAGAAGTACGAGGTTCAATACCTCGCATCTCTAAATTATTCTTAACTCACAACTCAGCAATATAATGTAGGGTGTTTTAATAATTTTTCATAAATTTCTTATTTTCTTTCATGTTTATTTATTATTTTTAATTTTTCAATTTTATTGTATTGCAACAATTACTATCATGACTAACAAATGGGTATGTAGCACAAATGGTAGACTGTCCTCTTTGCGAGTTAATGGTACGAGGTTCGATACCCCGCATTTCCAAATTATTTTTATCTTCACAACTCATCAATATATTTGAGGGTGTTTTGATTTTTTCAGTAATTTCTTATTTTCTTTCATACGTATTTACTATTTTTAACTTATTATAACAATTACTCTCATTATTAACAAATGGGGATGTAGCTCAAACGGTAGAATGCTCACTGTGCATGCGAGAGGTATAGTGACCGATACCCCGCATCTCCAAATTATTTTTATCTTCACAATTCACCAATATATGTTAAGGTGTTTTGATTTTTTCTGTAATTTCTTATTTTCATTAATATTTATTTATTATTTTTAATTTTTAATTTTAATTTATTACAACAATTACTATCATAATTAACAAACGGGGACGTAGCTCGAACGGTAGAGCGCTTGCTTTGCATGCAAGAGGTACGGGGATGGATAAACCGCATCTCCAAATTTTTTTTATCATCACAACTGACCAATATATTTAAGGGTGTTTTGATCATTTCAGGAAATTCTAATTTTCTTTCATTTTTATTTATTATTTTAATTTTTTTTGGTTTAATTTTTTATAACGGTTACTATCATAATTAACAAATGGGGATGTTGCTCAAACGGTAGAGCACTTGCTTTGCATGCAACAGGTACGGGGATCGTTACACCGCATTTCCAAATTATTTTTATCCTCACAACTCACCAATATATTTTAGAGTGCTTAGATCTTTTTTAGGAATTTCTAATTATCTTTCATATTTATTTATTATTTTTAATTTTTAAGATTAATTTATTACAACAATTGCTATCTTAATTAACAAATGGGGATGTAGCTCAAACGGTAGAGTGCTCACTTAGCATGCGAGAGGTACGGGGTTCGAGACCCCGCATCTCCAACTTATTTTTATCCTCACAACTCACTAATATATTTTAGGGTGTTTTGATATTTTCTGGAATTTTTTATTTTCTTTCATTTTTATTTATTATTTTTAATGTCTTACAACATTTACTATTATAATAATCAAATGGGGATGTAGCTCAAATGGTAGAGCGCTCGCTTTGCATGCGAGAGGTACGGGGTTCGATACCCCGCATCTCCAAATTACTTTTACCCTTATAAGCCATCAATATATTTTAGGGTATTTTGATATTTTTTCAAGAATTTCTTATTTTCTTCCATATTTATTTATTATTTTTAATTTACTACAACAATTTCCATCACAATTAACAAATGGGCATTTTGCTCATATGGTAGAATGCCCGCTTTGCATGCAAGAGGTACGGGGATCGATACCCCGTGTCTCCAAATTATTTTTATCTTCACAACTCACCAATATTTTTTAAGGTGTTTTGATCTTTTCCGGAATTTCTTACTTTCTTTGAAACACATTTATTATTTTAAATTTTTGTCGGTTTAATATATTACAACAATTACCATCATAATTAACTAATGGGGATGTAACTGAATTGGTAGAGTGCTTGCTTTGCTTGCAAGAGGTACGGGGATCGATACACCGCATTTCCAAATTATTTTTATCCTCACAACTCACCAATATATTTTAGGGTGTTTTGGTCTTTTCAGGAATTTTCTATTTAATTTATTTTTATTTTCATTTTTAATTTTTTTAGGTTTAATTTATTATAATGATTACTATCATCGTTAAGAAATGGGGATGTATCTCAAATGGTAGAGTTCCCGCTTTGCATGTAAGAGGTACGTGGTTCGATACATGCATTTCCAAATCATTTTTGTCCTCACAACTCGCCAATATATTTTATGGTGTTTTGCTCTTTTCAGGAATTTCTTATTTTCTTACTTATTCTTTTATTATTTTTAATTTCTAATTTTAATTTATTACAAAAATTACGATCATAATTAACGATTGGGGACGTAGCTCAAATAGTAGAGCTCTAGCTTTGCATGCAAGAGGTTCGAGGTTCGTTACCCCGCATCTGAAAATTATTTTTATACTCTCAACTGACCAATATATTTTAGGGTGTTTTGATCTTTTGAGGAATTTCTTATTTGCTTTCATTTTTATTTATTAATTTTAATTTTAAGTTTAATTTATTACAAATATCGCTATCATAATTAACGTATGGGGACGTAGCTCATATAGTAGACCGCTCGCTTTGCATGCGAGAGTTTCGATCTTCGATACCCCGCATCTCAAAGTTTTTTTTATCCTCCCAACTCACCAATATATTTAAGAGTGTTTTGATCTTTTTAAGAATTTCTTATTTTCTTTGATTTTTCTTTATTAATTTTATATTTTTTAGTTTTAATTTATTATAACAATTACTATCATAATTGACAAATGGGGAAGTAGATTAAATGGTACAGCGCTTGTTTTGCATGCGAGAGGTCTGGGTTTCAGTACACCGCATCTCCAAATTATTTTTATCCTCACAAATGAGCAATATATTTTAGGGTGATTTGATATTTTCAGGAATTTCTTATTTTCTTTCATTTTTATTTATTATTTTGTATTTATCAAATTTGAATTTATTACAACAACTACTATCTTAATTAACAAATGGGGATGTAGCTCAAATGGTAGAGCGCTTGCTTAGCTTGCGATAAGTACGAGGTTCAATACCCCGCATCTCTAAATTATTCTTACCTCACAACCCAACAATATAACGTAGGTTGTTTTAATAATTTTTCATAAATTTCTTATTTTCTTTCATATTTTTTTATTATTTTTAATTTTTTAATTTTATTGTATTGCAACAATTACTATCATGACTAACAAATGGGTATGTAGCACAAACAGTAGAGTGCCCCCTTTGCGTGTTAATGGTACGGGGTTCGATACCCCGCATTTCCAAATTATTTTTATCCTCACAACTCATCAATATATTTGAGGGTGTTTTGATCTTTTCAGTAATTTCTTATTTTCTTTCATACGTATTTACTATTTTTAACTTATTATAACAATTACTCTCATTATTAACAAATGGGGATGTAGCTCAAACGGTAGAATGCTCGCTATGCATGCGAGTGGTACAGCAACCGATACCCCACATCTCCAAATTATTTTTATCTTCACAATTCACCAATATATGTTAAGGTGTTTTGATATTTTCTAGAATTTCTTATTTTCTTTAATATTTATTTATTATTTTTAATTTTAAATTTTAATTTATTACAACAATTACTATCATAATTAACAAACGGAGACGTAGCTCCAACGGTAGAGCGCTTGCTTTGCATGCAAGAGTTACGGGGATGGATAAACCGCATCTCGAAATTTTTTTATCATCACAACTGACCAATATATTTAAGGGTGTTTTGATCATTTCTGGAAATTCTAATTTTCTTTCATTTTTATTTATTAGTTTAAATTCTTTTCGGTTTAATTTATTATAACGATTACTATCATAATTAACAAATGGGGATGTTGCTCAAACGGTAGAGCACTTGCTTTGCATGCAAGAGGTACGGGGATCGTTACACCGCATTTCCAAATTATTTTTATCCTCACAACTCACCAATATATTTTAGAGTGTTTAGATCTTTTTTGGAATTTCTAATTTTCTTTCATATTTATTTATTATTTTTAATTTTTAAGATTAATTTATTACAACAATTGCTATCTTAATTAACAAATGGGGATGTAGCAAAAACGGTAGAGTGCTCGCTTATCATGCGAGAGGTACGGGGTTCGAAACCCCGCATCTCCAACTTATTTTTATCCTCACAACTCACTAATATATTTTAGGGTGTTTTGATATTTTCTGGAATCTTTTATTTTCTTTCATTTTTATTTAATATTTTAATGTCGTACAACATTTACTATTATAATAATCAAATGGGGATGTAGCTCAAATGGTAGAGCGCTCGCTTTGCATGCGAGAGGAATGGGGTTCGATACCCCGCATCTCCAAATTACTTTTATCCTCATAAGCCATCAATATATTTTAGGGTATTTTGATAGTTTTTCAAGTATTTCTTATTTTCTTCCATATTTATTTATTATTTTTAATTTACTACAACAATTTCCATCACAATTAAGAAATGGGCATTTTGCTCAAATGGTAGAATGCCCGCTCTGCATGCAAGGGGTACGGGGATCGATACCCCGTATCTCCAAATTATTTTTATCTTCACAACTCACCAATATTTTTTAAGGTGTTTTGATCTTTTCAGGAATTTCTTATTTTCTTACATAAACATTTATTATTTTCTTACATACACATTTATTATTTTAAATTTTTGTCGGTTTAATATATTACAACAATTACCATCATAATTAACAAATGGGGACGTAACTGAATTGGTAGAGTGCTTGCTTTGCTTGCAAGAGGTACAGGGATCGATACACCGCATTTCGAAATTATTTTTCTCCTCACAACTCACCAATATATTTTAGGGTGTTTTGGTCTTTTCAGGAATTTCCAATTTTGTTTCATTTTTATTTTTTATTTTTAATTTTTTTAGGTTTAATTTATTATAACGATTACTATCATAGTTAAGAAATGGGGATGTATCTCAAATGGTAGAGTTCCTACTTTGCATGTTAGAGGTACGTGGTTCGATACATGCATTTCCAAATCTTTTTTGTCCTCACAACTCGCCAATATAGTTTATGGTGTTTTGCTCTTTTCAGGAATTTCATATTTTCTTACTTATTGATTTATTATTTTTAATTTCTAATTTTAATTTATTACAAAAATTACGATCATAATTAACGATTGGGGACGTAGCTCAAATAGTAGAGCTCTAGTTTTGCATGCAAGAGATTCGAGGTTCGTTACCCCGCATCTGAAAATTATTTTTATACTCTCAACTGACCAATATATTTTAGGGTGTTTTGATATTTTGAGAAATTTCTTATTTGCTTTCATTTTTATTTTAATTTTAATTTATTTCAAATATCTCTATCATAATTAACTAATGGGGACGTAGCTCATATAGTAGACCGCTCGCTTTGCATGCGAGAGTTTCGATCTTCGATACCCCGCATCTCAAAGTTTTTTTTATCCTCCCAACTCACCAATATATTTAAGAGTGTTTTGATCTTTTTAAGAATTTCTTTTTTTCTTTGATTTTTCTTTACTATTTTTATATTTTTTAGTTTTAATTTATTATAACAATTACTAACATAATTAACAAATGGGGAAGTAGATTAAATGGTAGAGCGCTTGTTTTGCACGGGAGAGGTCTGGGTTTCAGTACACCGCGTCTCCAAATAATTTTTATCCTCACAAATGAACAATATATTTTAGGGTGATTTGATATTTTCAGGAATTTCTTATTTTCTTTCATTTTTATTTATTATTTTGTATTTATCAAATTTGAATTTATTACAACAATTACTATCTTAATTAACAAATGGGGATGTAGCTCAAATGGTAGAGCGCTTACTTAGCTTGCGAGAAGTACGAGGTTCAATACCCCACCTCTCTAAATTATTCTTACCTCACAACTCAGCAATATAATGTAGGGTGTTTTATTAATTTTTCATAAATTTCTTATTTTCTTTCATATTTAATTATTATTTTTAATTTTTTAATTTTATTGTATTGCAACAATTACTATCATGACTAACAAATGGGTATGTAGCACAAACGGTAGAGTGCCCTCTTTGCGTGTTACTGGTACGAGGTACGATACCCCGCATCTCCAAATTACTTTTATCCTCATAAGCCATCAATATATTTTAGGGTATTTTGATCTTTTTTCAAGAATTTCTTATTTTCTTCGATATTTATTTATTATTTTTAATTTACTACAACAATTTCCATCACAATTAACAAATGGAGATTTTGCTCAAATGGTAAAATGCCCGCTCTGCATGCAAGAGGTACGGGGATCGATACCCCGTATCTCCAAATTATTTTTATCTTCACAACTCACCAATAATTTTTAAGGTGTTTTGATCTTTTCAGGAATTTCTTATTTTCTTTCATACACATTTATTATTTTAAATTTTTGTCGGTTTAATTTATTACAACAATTACCATCATAATTATCAAATGGGGACGTAACTGAAATGGTAGGGTGCTTGCTTTGCTTGCAAGAGGTACGGGGATCTTGCAAGAGGTACGGGGATCGATACACCGCATTTCCTATTTTCTTTCATTTTTATTTTTTATTTTTAATTTTTTTAGGTTTAATTTCTTATAACGATTACTATCATAGTTAAGAAATGGGGATGTATCTCAAATGCTAGAGTTCTCGCTTTGCATGTTAGAGGTACATTGTTCGATACATGCATTTCCAAATCATTTTTGTCCTCACAACTCGCCAATATATTTTATGGTGTTTTGCTCCTTTCAAGAATTTCATTTTTTCTTACTTATTCATTTATTATTTTTAATTTCTAATTTTAATTTATTACAAAAATTACGATCATAATTAACGATTGGGGACGTAGCTCAAATTGTAGTGCTCTAGCTTTGCATGCAAGAGGTTCGAGGTTCGTTACCCCGCATCTGAAAATTATTTTTATACTCTCAACGGACCAATATATTTTAGGGTGTTTTGATCTTTTGAGGAATTTCATATTTGCTTTCATTTTTGTTTATTAATTTTAATTATAATTTTAATTTATTACAGATATCACTACCATAATTAACGAATGGGGATGTAGCTCAAATAGTAGACCGCTCGCTTTGCATGCAAGTGTTTCGATTTCGATACCCCGCATCTCAAAAGTTTTTTTTATCCTCCCAACTCACCAATATATTTAAGAGTGTTTTGATCTTTTTAAGAATTTCTTATTTTCTTTGATTTTTCTTTATTATTTTTATATTTTTTAGTTTTAATTTATTATAACAATTATTATCATAATTAAGAAATGGGGAAGTAGATTAAATGGTAGAGCGATTGTTTTGCATGCGAGAGGTCTGGGTTTCAGTACACCGCATCTCCAAATTATTTTTATCCTCACAAATGAACAATATATTTTAGGGTGATTTGATATTTTCAGGAATTTCTTATTTTCTTTCATTTTTATTTATTATTTTGTATTTATCAAATTTGAATTTCCTACCACAATTACTATCTTAATTAACAAATGGGGATGTAGCTCAAATGGGAGAGCGTTTGCTTATCTTGCGAGAAGTACGAGGTTCAATACCCCGCATCTCTAAATTATTCTTACCTCACAACGCAGCAATATAATGTAGGGTGTTTTAATAATTTTTCATAAATTTCTTATTTTCTTTCATATTTTTTTATTATTTTTAATTTTTTAATTTTATAGTATTGCAACAATTACTATCATGACTAACAAATGGGTATGTAGCACAAGCGGTAGAGTGCCCTCTTTGCGTGTTAATGGTACGGGGTTCGATACCCCGCTTTTCCAAATTATTTTTTTCCTCACAACTCATCAATATATTTGAGGGTGTTTTGATCTTTTCAGTAATTTCTTTTTTTCTTTCATACGTATTTACTATTTTTAACTTAGTATAACAATTACTCTCATTATTAACAAATGGGGATGTAGCTCAAACGGTAGAATGCTCGCTATGCATGCGAGAGGTACAGCAACCGATACCCCGCATCTCCAAATTATTTTTATCCTCACAATTCACCAATATATGTAAAGGTGTTTTGATATTTTCTAGAATTTATTATTTTCTTTAATATTTATTTATTATTTTTAATTTTTAATTTTAATTTATTACAACAATTACTCTCATAATTAACAAACGGAGACGTAGCTCCAACGGTAGAGCGCTTACTTTGCATGCAAGAGGTACGGGGATTGATAAACCGCATCTCCAAATTTTTTTTATCATTGCAACTGACCAATATATTTAAGGGTGTTTTGAGCATTTCAGGAAATTCTAATTTTCTTTCATTTTTATTTATTCATTTAAATTCTTTTCGGTTTAATTTATTATAACGATTACTATCATAGTTAACAAATGGGGATGTTGCTCAATCGGTAGAGCACTTGCTTTGCATGCAAGAGGTACGGGGATCGTTACACCGCATTTCCAAATTATTTTTATCCTCACAACTCACTGATATATTTTAGAGTATTGAGATCTTTTTAGGAATTACTAATTTTCTTTCATATTTTTTTATTATTTTTAATTTTAAGATTAATTTATTACAACAATTGCTATCTTAATTTACAAATGGGGATGTAGCTCAAACGGTAGAGTGCTCGCTTAGCATGCGAGAGGTACGGGGTTCGATACCCCGCATCTCCAACTTATTTTTATCCTCACAACTCACTAATATATTTTAGGGTGTTTTGATATTTTCTGGAATTTTTTATTTTCTTTCATTTTTATTTATTATTTTTAATGTCTTACAACATTTACTATTATAATAATCAAGTGGGGATGTAGCTCAAATGGTAGAGCGTTCGCTTTGCATGCGAGAGGTACGGGGTTCGATACCCCGCATCTCCAAATTACTTTTATCCTCATAAGCCATCAATATATTTTAGGGTATTTTGATCTTTTTTCAGGAATTTCTTATTTTCTTCCATTTTTATTTATTATTTTTAATTTACTACAACAATTTCCATCACAATTAACAAATTGGCATTTTCCTCAAATGGTAGAATGCCCGCTCTGCATGCAAGAGGTACGGAGATCGATACCCCGTATCTCCAAATTAATTTTATCTTCACAACTCACCAATATTTTTTAAGGTGTTTTGATCTTTTCAGGAATTTCTTATTTTCTTTCATATACATTTATTATTTTAAATTTTTGTCGATTTAATTTTATTACAACAATTACCATCATAATTAACAAATGGGGACGTAACTGAAATGGTAGAGTGCTTGGTTTGCTTGCAAGAGGTACGTGGATCGATACACCGCATTTCCAAATTATTTTTATCCTCACAACTCACCAATATATTTTAGGGTGTTTTGGTCTTTTCAGGAATTTCCTATTTTCTTTCATTTTTATTTTTTATTTTTTTAGGTTTAATTTGTTATAACGATTACTATCATAGTTAAGAAATGGGGATGTATCTCAAATGGTAGAGTTCTCGCTTTGCATGTTAGAGGTACGTGGTTCGATACATGTATTTCCAAATCATTTTTGTCCTCACAACTCGCCAATATATTTTATGGTGTTTTGCTCCTTTCAGGAATTTCATTTTTTCTTACTTATTCATTTATTATTTTTAATTTCTAATTTTAATTTATTACAAAAATTACGATCATAATTAACGATTGGGGACGTAGCTCAAATAGTAGAGCTCTAGCTTTGCATGCAAGAGGTTCGAGGTTCGTTACCCCGCATCTGAAAATTATTTTTATACTCTCAACGGACCAATATATTTTAGGGTGTTTTGATCTTTTGAGGAATTTCATATTTGCTTTCATTTTTGTTTATTAATTTTAATTATAATTTTAATTTATTACAGATATCACTATCATAATTAACGAATGGGGACGTAGCTCAAATAGTAGACCGCTCGCTTTGCATGCAAGTGTTTCGATTTCGATACCCCGCATCTCAAAAGTTTTTTTTATCCTCCCAACTCACCAATATATTTAAGAGTGTTTTGATCTTTTTAAGAATTTCTTATTTTCTTTGATTTTTCTTTATTATTTTTATATTTTTTAGTTTTAATTTATTATAACAATTATTATCATAATTAAGAAATGGGGAAGTAGATTAAATGGTAGAGCGATTGTTTTGCATGCGAGAGGTCTGGGTTTCAGTACACCGCATCTCCAAATTATTTTTATCCTCACAAATGAACAATATATTTTAGGGTGATTTGATATTTTCAGGAATTTCTTATTTTCTTTCATTTTTATTTATTATTTTGTATTTATCAAATTTGAATTTCTTACCACAATTACTATCTTAATTAACAAATGGGGATGTAGCTCAAATGGTAGAGCGTTTGCTTATCTTGCGAGAAGTACGAGGTTCAATACCCCGCATCTCTAAATTATTCTTACCTCACAACTCAGCAATATAATGTAGGGTGTTTTAATAATTTTTCATAAATTTCTTACTTTCTTTCATATTTTTTTATTATTTTTAATTTTTTAATTTTATTGTATTGCAACAATTACTATCATGACTAACAAATGGGTATGTAGCACAAGCGGTAGAGTGCCCTCTTTGCGTGTTAATGGTACGGGGTTCGATACCCCGCTTTTCCAAATTATTTTTTTCCTCACAACTCATCAATATATTTGAGGGTGTTTTGATCTTTTCAGTAATTTCTTTTTTTCTTTCATACGTATTTACTATTTTTAACTTAGTATAACAATTACTCTCATTATTAACAAATGGGGATGTAGCTCAAACGGTAGAATGCTCGCTATGCATGCGAGAGGTACAGCAACCGATACCCCGCATCTCCAAATTATTTTTATCCTCACAATTCACCAATATATGTAAAGGTGTTTTGATATTTTCTAGAATTTATTATTTTCTTTAATATTTATTTATTATTTTTAATTTTTAATTTTAATTTATTACAACAATTACTCTCATAATTAACAAACGGAGACGTAGCTCCAACGGTAGAGCGCTTACTTTGCATGCAAGAGGTACGGGGATTGATAAACCGCATCTCCAAATTTTTTTTATCATTGCAACTGACCAATATATTTAAGGGTGTTTTGAGCATTTCAGGAAATTCTAATTTTCTTTCATTTTTATTTATTCATTTAAATTCTTTTCGGTTTAATTTATTATAACGATTACTATCATAGTTAACAAATGGGGATGTTGCTCAATCGGTAGAGCACTTGCTTTGCATGCAAGAGGTACGGGGATCGTTACACCGCATTTCCAAATTATTTTTATCCTCACAACTCACTGATATATTTTAGAGTATTGAGATCTTTTTAGGAATTACTAATTTTCTTTCATATTTTTTTATTATTTTTAATTTTAAGATTAATTTATTACAACAATTGCTATCTTAATTTACAAATGGGGATGTAGCTCAAACGGTAGAGTGCTCGCTTAGCATGCGAGAGGTACGGGGTTCGATACCCCGCATCTCCAACTTATTTTTATCCTCACAACTCACTAATATATTTTAGGGTGTTTTGATATTTTCTGGAATTTTTTATTTTCTTTCATTTTTATTTATTATTTTTAATGTCTTACAACATTTACTATTATAATAATCAAGTGGGGATGTAGCTCAAATGGTAGAGCGTTCGCTTTGCATGCGAGAGGTACGGGGTTCGATACCCCGCATCTCCAAATTACTTTTATCCTCATAAGCCATCAATATATTTTAGGGTATTTTGATCTTTTTTCAGGAATTTCTTATTTTCTTCCATTTTTATTTATTATTTTTAATTTACTACAACAATTTCCATCACAATTAACAAATTGGCATTTTCCTCAAATGGTAGAATGCCCGCTCTGCATGCAAGAGGTACGGAGATCGATACCCCGTATCTCCAAATTAATTTTATCTTCACAACTCACCAATATTTTTTAAGGTGTTTTGATCTTTTCAGGAATTTCTTATTTTCTTTCATATACATTTATTATTTTAAATTTTTGTCGATTTAATTTTATTACAACAATTACCATCATAATTAACAAATGGGGACGTAACTGAAATGGTAGAGTGCTTGGTTTGCTTGCAAGAGGTACGTGGATCGATACACCGCATTTCCAAATTATTTTTATCCTCACAACTCACCAATATATTTTAGGGTGTTTTGGTCTTTTCAGGAATTTCCTATTTTCTTTCATTTTTATTTTTTATTTTTTTAGGTTTAATTTGTTATAACGATTACTATCATAGTTAAGAAATGGGGATGTATCTCAAATGGTAGAGTTCTCGCTTTGCATGTTAGAGGTACGTGGTTCGATACATGTATTTCCAAATCATTTTTGTCCTCACAACTCGCCAATATATTTTATGGTGTTTTGCTCCTTTCAGGAATTTCATTTTTTCTTACTTATTCATTTATTATTTTTAATTTCTAATTTTAATTTATTACAAAAATTACGATCATAATTAACGATTGGGGACGTAGCTCAAATAGTAGAGCTCTAGCTTTGCATGCAAGAGGTTCGAGGTTCGTTACCCCGCATCTGAAAATTATTTTTATACTCTCAACGGACCAATATATTTTAGGGTGTTTTGATCTTTTGAGGAATTTCATATTTGCTTTCATTTTTGTTTATTAATTTTAATTATAATTTTAATTTATTACAGATATCACTATCATAATTAACGAATGGGGACGTAGCTCAAATAGTAGACCGCTCGCTTTGCATGCAAGTGTTTCGATTTCGATACCCCGCATCTCAAAAGTTTTTTTTATCCTCCCAACTCACCAATATATTTAAGAGTGTTTTGATCTTTTTAACAATTTCTTATTTTCTTTGATTTTTCTTTATTATTTTTATATTTTTTAGTTTTAATTTATTATAACAATTATTATCATAATTAAGAAATGGGGAAGTAGATTAAATGGTAGAGCGATTGTTTTGCATGCGAGAGGTCTGGGTTTCAGTACACCGCATCTCCAAATTATTTTTATCCTCACAAATGAACAATATATTTTAGGGTGATTTGATATTTTCAGGAATTTCTTATTTTCTTTCATTTTTATTTATTATTTTGTATTTATCAAATTTGAATTTCTTACCACAATTACTATCTTAATTAACAAATGGGGATGTAGCTCAAATGGTAGAGCGTTTGCTTATCTTGCGAGAAGTACGAGGTTCAATACCCCGCATCTCTAAATTATTCTTACCTCACAACTCAGCAATATAATGTAGGGTGTTTTAATAATTTTTCATAAATTTCTTACTTTCTTTCATATTTTTTTATTATTTTTAATTTTTTAATTTTATTGTATTGCAACAATTACTATCATGACTAACAAATGGGTATGTAGCACAAGCGGTAGAGTGCCCTCTTTGCGTGTTAATGGTACGGGGTTCGATACCCCGCTTTTCCAAATTATTTTTTTCCTCACAACTCATCAATATATTTGAGGGTGTTTTGATCTTTTCAGTAATTTCTTTTTTTCTTTCATACGTATTTACTATTTTTAACTTAGTATAACAATTACTCTCATTATTAACAAATGGGGATGTAGCTCAAACGGTAGAATGCTCGCTATGCATGCGAGAGGTACAGCAACCGATACCCCGCATCTCCAAATTATTTTTATCCTCACAATTCACCAATATATGTAAAGGTGTTTTGATATTTTCTAGAATTTATTATTTTCTTTAATATTTATTTATTATTTTTAATTTTTAATTTTAATTTATTACAACAATTACTCTCATAATTAACAAACGGAGACGTAGCTCCAACGGTAGAGCGCTTACTTTGCATGCAAGAGGTACGGGGATTGATAAACCGCATCTCCAAATTTTTTTTATCATTGCAACTGACCAATATATTTAAGGGTGTTTTGAGCATTTCAGGAAATTCTAATTTTCTTTCATTTTTATTTATTCATTTAAATTCTTTTCGGTTTAATTTATTATAACGATTACTATCATAGTTAACAAATGGGGATGTTGCTCAATCGGTAGAGCACTTGCTTTGCATGCAAGAGGTACGGGGATCGTTACACCGCATTTCCAAATTATTTTTATCCTCACAACTCACTGATATATTTTAGAGTATTGAGATCTTTTTAGGAATTACTAATTTTCTTTCATATTTTTTTATTATTTTTAATTTTAAGATTAATTTATTACAACAATTGCTATCTTAATTTACAAATGGGGATGTAGCTCAAACGGTAGAGTGCTCGCTTAGCATGCGAGAGGTACGGGGTTCGATACCCCGCATCTCCAACTTATTTTTATCCTCACAACTCACTAATATATTTTAGGGTGTTTTGATATTTTCTGGAATTTTTTATTTTCTTTCATTTTTATTTATTATTTTTAATGTCTTACAACATTTACTATTATAATAATCAAGTGGGGATGTAGCTCAAATGGTAGAGCGTTCGCTTTGCATGCGAGAGGTACGGGGTTCGATACCCCGCATCTCCAAATTACTTTTATCCTCATAAGCCATCAATATATTTTAGGGTATTTTGATCTTTTTTCAGGAATTTCTTATTTTCTTCCATTTTTATTTATTATTTTTAATTTACTACAACAATTTCCATCACAATTAACAAATTGGCATTTTCCTCAAATGGTAGAATGCCCGCTCTGCATGCAAGAGGTACGGAGATCGATACCCCGTATCTCCAAATTAATTTTATCTTCACAACTCACCAATATTTTTTAAGGTGTTTTGATCTTTTCAGGAATTTCTTATTTTCTTTCATATACATTTATTATTTTAAATTTTTGTCGATTTAATTTTATTACAACAATTACCATCATAATTAACAAATGGGGACGTAACTGAAATGGTAGAGTGCTTGGTTTGCTTGCAAGAGGTACGTGGATCGATACACCGCATTTCCAAATTATTTTTATCCTCACAACTCACCAATATATTTTAGGGTGTTTTGGTCTTTTCAGGAATTTCCTATTTTCTTTCATTTTTATTTTTTATTTTTTTAGGTTTAATTTGTTATAACGATTACTATCATAGTTAAGAAATGGGGATGTATCTCAAATGGTAGAGTTCTCGCTTTGCATGTTAGAGGTACGTGGTTCGATACATGTATTTCCAAATCATTTTTGTCCTCACAACTCGCCAATATATTTTATGGTGTTTTGCTCCTTTCAGGAATTTCATTTTTTCTTACTTATTCATTTATTATTTTTAATTTCTAATTTTAATTTATTACAAAAATTACGATCATAATTAACGATTGGGGACGTAGCTCAAATAGTAGAGCTCTAGCTTTGCATGCAAGAGGTTCGAGGTTCGTTACCCCGCATCTGAAAATTATTTTTATACTCTCAACGGACCAATATATTTTAGGGTGTTTTGATCTTTTGAGGAATTTCATATTTGCTTTCATTTTTGTTTATTAATTTTAATTATAATTTTAATTTATTACAGATATCACTATCATAATTAACGAATGGGGACGTAGCTCAAATAGTAGACCGCTCGCTTTGCATGCAAGTGTTTCGATTTCGATACCCCGCATCTCAAAAGTTTTTTTTATCCTCCCAACTCACCAATATATTTAAGAGTGTTTTGATCTTTTTAACAATTTCTTATTTTCTTTGATTTTTCTTTATTATTTTTATATTTTTTAGTTTTAATTTATTATAACAATTATTATCATAATTAAGAAATGGGGAAGTAGATTAAATGGTAGAGCGATTGTTTTGCATGCGAGAGGTCTGGGTTTCAGTACACCGCATCTCCAAATTATTTTTATCCTCACAAATGAACAATATATTTTAGGGTGATTTGATATTTTCAGGAATTTCTTATTTTCTTTCATTTTTATTTATTATTTTGTATTTATCAAATTTGAATTTCTTACCACAATTACTATCTTAATTAACAAATGGGGATGTAGCTCAAATGGTAGAGCGTTTGCTTATCTTGCGAGAAGTACGAGGTTCAATACCCCGCATCTCTAAATTATTCTTACCTCACAACTCAGCAATATAATGTAGGGTGTTTTAATAATTTTTCATAAATTTCTTACTTTCTTTCATATTTTTTTATTATTTTTAATTTTTTAATTTTATTGTATTGCAACAATTACTATCATGACTAACAAATGGGTATGTAGCACAAGCGGTAGAGTGCCCTCTTTGCGTGTTAATGGTACGGGGTTCGATACCCCGCTTTTCCAAATTATTTTTATCCTCACAACTCATCAATATATTTGAGGGTGTTTTGATCTTTTCAGTAATTTTTTTTTTCTTTCATACGTATTTACTATTTTTAACTTAGTATAACAATTACTCTCATTATTAACAAATGGGGATGTAGCTCAAACGGTAGAATGCTCGCTATGCATGCGAGAGGTACAGCAACCGATACCCCGCATCTCCAAATTATTTTTATCCTCACAATTCACCAATATATGTAAAGGTGTTTTGATATTTTCTAGAATTTATTATTTTCTTTAATATTTATTTATTATTTTTAATTTTTAATTTTAATTTATTACAACAATTACTCTCATAATTAACAAACGGAGACGTAGCTCCAACGGTAGAGCGCTTACTTTGCATGCAAGAGGTACGGGGATTGATAAACCGCATCTCCAAATTTTTTTTATCATTGCAACTGACCAATATATTTATGGGTGTTTTGAGCATTTCAGGAAATTCTAATTTTCTTTCATTTTTATTTATTCATTTAAATTCTTTTCGGTTTAATTTATTATAACGATTACTATCATAGTTAACAAATGGGGATGTTGCTCAATCGGTAGAGCACTTGCTTTGCATGCAAGAGGTACGGGGATCGTTACACCGCATTTCCAAATTATTTTTATCCTCACAACTCACTGATATATTTTAGAGTATTGAGATCTTTTTAGGAATTACTAATTTTCTTTCATATTTTTTTATTATTTTTAATTTTAAGATTAATTTATTACAACAATTGCTATCTTAATTTACAAATGGGGATGTAGCTCAAACGGTAGAGTGCTCGCTTAGCATGCGAGAGGTACGGGGTTCGATACCCCGCATCTCCAACTTATTTTTATCCTCACAACTCACTAATATATTTTAGGGTGTTTTGATATTTTCTGGAATTTTTTATTTTCTTTCATTTTTATTTATTATTTTTAATGTCTTACAACATTTACTATTATAATAATCAAGTGGGGATGTAGCTCAAATGGTAGAGCGTTCGCTTTGCATGCGAGAGGTACGGGGTTCGATACCCCGCATCTCCAAATTACTTTTATCCTCATAAGCCATCAATATATTTTAGGGTATTTTGATCTTTTTTTAGGAATTTCTTATTTTCTTCCATTTTTATTTATTATTTTTAATTTACTACAACAATTTCCATCACAATTAACAAATTGGCATTTTCCTCAAATGGTAGAATGCCCGCTCTGCATGCAAGAGGTACGGAGATCGATACCCCGTATCTCCAAATTAATTTTATCTTCACAACTCACCAATATTTTTTAAGGTGTTTTGATCTTTTCAGGAATTTCTTATTTTCTTTCATATACATTTATTATTTTAAATTTTTGTCGATTTAATTTTATTACAACAATTACCATCATAATTAACAAATGGGGACGTAACTGAAATGGTAGAGTGCTTGGTTTGCTTGCAAGAGGTACGTGGATCGATACACCGCATTTCCAAATTATTTTTATCCTCACAACTCACCAATATATTTTAGGGTGTTTTGGTCTTTTCAGGAATTTCCTATTTTCTTTCATTTTTATTTTTTATTTTTTTAGGTTTAATTTGTTATAACGATTACTATCATAGTTAAGAAATGGGGATGTATCTCAAATGGTAGAGTTCTCGCTTTGCATGTTAGAGGTACGTGGTTCGATACATGTATTTCCAAATCATTTTTGTCCTCACAACTCGCCAATATATTTTATGGTGTTTTGCTCCTTTCAGGAATTTCATTTTTTCTTACTTATTCATTTATTATTTTTAATTTCTAATTTTAATTTATTACAAAAATTACGATCATAATTAACGATTGGGGACGTAGCTCAAATAGTAGAGCTCTAGCTTTGCATGCAAGAGGTTCGAGGTTCGTTACCCCGCATCTGAAAATTATTTTTATACTCTCAACGGACCAATATATTTTAGGGTGTTTTGATCTTTTGAGGAATTTCATATTTGCTTTCATTTTTGTTTATTAATTTTAATTATAATTTTAATTTATTACAGATATCACTATCATAATTAACGAATGGGGACGTAGCTCAAATAGTAGACCGCTCGCTTTGCATGCAAGTGTTTCGATTTCGATACCCCGCATCTCAAAAGTTTTTTTTATCCTCCCAACTCACCAATATATTTAAGAGTGTTTTGATCTTTTTAACAATTTCTTATTTTCTTTGATTTTTCTTTATTATTTTTATATTTTTTAGTTTTAATTTATTATAACAATTATTATCATAATTAAGAAATGGGGAAGTAGATTAAATGGTAGAGCGATTGTTTTGCATGCGAGAGGTCTGGGTTTCAGTACACCGCATCTCCAAATTATTTTTATCCTCACAAATGAACAATATATTTTAGGGTGATTTGATATTTTCAGGAATTTCTTATTTTCTTTCATTTTTATTTATTATTTTGTATTTATCAAATTTGAATTTCTTACCACAATTACTATCTTAATTAACAAATGGGGATGTAGCTCAAATGGTAGAGCGTTTGCTTATCTTGCGAGAAGTACGAGGTTCAATACCCCGCATCTCTAAATTATTCTTACCTCACAACTCAGCAATATAATGTAGGGTGTTTTAATAATTTTTCATAAATTTCTTACTTTCTTTCATATTTTTTTATTATTTTTAATTTTTTAATTTTATTGTATTGCAACAATTACTATCATGACTAACAAATGGGTATGTAGCACGAGCGGTAGAGTGCCCTCTTTGCGTGTTAATGGTACGGGGTTCGATACCCCGCTTTTCCAAATTATTTTTATCCTCACAACTCATCAATATATTTGAGGGTGTTTTGATCTTTTCAGTAATTTTTTTTTTCTTTCATACGTATTTACTATTTTTAACTTAGTATAACAATTACTCTCATTATTAACAAATGGGGATGTAGCTCAAACGGTAGAATGCTCGCTATGCATGCGAGAGGTACAGCAACCGATACCCCGCATCTCCAAATTATTTTTATCCTCACAATTCACCAATATATGTAAAGGTGTTTTGATATTTTCTAGAATTTATTATTTTCTTTAATATTTATTTATTATTTTTAATTTTTAATTTTAATTTATTACAACAATTACTCTCATAATTAACAAACGGAGACGTAGCTCCAACGGTAGAGCGCTTACTTTGCATGCAAGAGGTACGGGGATTGATAAACCGCATCTCCAAATTTTTTTTATCATTGCAACTGACCAATATATTTATGGGTGTTTTGAGCATTTCAGGAAATTCTAATTTTCTTTCATTTTTATTTATTCATTTAAATTCTTTTCGGTTTAATTTATTATAACGATTACTATCATAGTTAACAAATGGGGATGTTGCTCAATCGGTAGAGCACTTGCTTTGCATGCAAGAGGTACGGGGATCGTTACACCGCATTTCCAAATTATTTTTATCCTCACAACTCACCGATATATTTTAGAGTATTGAGATCTTTTTTGGAATTTCTAATTTTCTTTCATATTTTTTTATTATTTTTAATTTTAAGATTAATTTATTACAACAATTGCTATCTTAATTTACAAATGGGGATGTAGCTCAAACGGTAGAGTGCTCGCTTAGCATGCGAGAGGTACGGGGTTCGATACCCCGCATCTCCAACTTATTTTTATCCTCACAACTCACTAATATATTTTAGGGTGTTTTGATATTTTCTGGAATTTTTTATTTTCTTTCATTTTTATTTATTATTTTTAATGTCTTACAACATTTACTATTATAATAATCAAGTGGGGATGTAGCTCAAATGGTAGAGCGTTCGCTTTGCATGCGAGAGGTACGGGGTTCGATACCCCGCATCTCCAAATTACTTTTATCCTCATAAGCCATCAATATATTTTAGGGTATTTTGATCTTTTTTCAGGAATTTCTTATTTTCTTCCATTTTTATTTATTATTTTTAATTTACTACAACAATTTCCATCACAATTAACAAATTGGCATTTTCCTCAAATGGTAGAATGCCCGCTCTGCATGCAAGAGGTACGGAGATCGATACCCCGTATCTCCAAATTATTTTTATCTTCACAAGTCACCAATATTTTTTAAGGTGTTTTGATCTTTTCAGGAATTTCTTATTTTCTTTCATATACATTTATTATTTTAAATTTTTGTCGATTTAATTTTATTACAACAATTACCATCATAATTATCAAATGGGGACGTAACTGAAATGGTAGAGTGCTTGGTTTGCTTGCAAGAGGTACGTGGATCGATACACCGCATTTCCAAATTATTTTTATCCTCACAACTCACCAATATATTTTAGGGTGTTTTGGTCTTTTCAGGAATTTCCTATTTTCTTTCATTTTTATTTTTTATTTTTTTAGGTTTAATTTGTTATAACGATTACTATCATAGTTAAGAAATGGGGATGTATCTCAAATGGTAGAGTTCTCGCTTTGCATGTTAGAGGTACGTGGTTCGATACATGTATTTCCAAATCATTTTTGTCCTCACAACTCGCCAATATATTTTATGGTGTTTTGCTCCTTTCAGGAATTTCATTTTTTCTTACTTATTCATTTATTATTTTTAATTTCTAATTTTAATTTATTACAAAAATTACGATCATAATTAACGATTGGGGACGTAGCTCAAATAGTAGAGCTCTAGCTTTGCATGCAAGAGGTTCGAGGTTCGTTACCCCGCATCTGAAAATTATTTTTATACTCTCAACGGACCAATATATTTTAGGGTGTTTTGATCTTTTGAGGAATTTCATATTTGCTTTCATTTTTGTTTATTAATTTTAATTATAATTTTAATTTATTACAGATATCACTATCATAATTAACGAATGGGGACGTAGCTCAAATAGTAGACCGCTCGCTTTGCATGCAAGTGTTTCGATTTCGATACCCCGCATCTCAAAAGTTTTTTTTATCCTCCCAACTCACCAATATATTTAAGAGTGTTTTGATCTTTTTAACAATTTCTTATTTTCTTTGATTTTTCTTTATTATTTTTATATTTTTTAGTTTTAATTTATTATAACAATTATTATCATAATTAAGAAATGGGGAAGTAGATTAAATGGTAGAGCGATTGTTTTGCATGCGAGAGGTCTGGGTTTCAGTACACCGCATCTCCAAATTATTTTTATCCTCACAAATGAACAATATATTTTAGGGTGATTTGATATTTTCAGGAATTTCTTATTTTCTTTCATTTTTATTTATTATTTTGTATTTATCAAATTTGAATTTCTTACCACAATTACTATCTTAATTAACAAATGGGGATGTAGCTCAAATGGTAGAGCGTTTGCTTATCTTGCGAGAAGTACGAGGTTCAATACCCCGCATCTCTAAATTATTCTTACCTCACAACTCAGCAATATAATGTAGGGTGTTTTAATAATTTTTCATAAATTTCTTACTTTCTTTCATATTTTTTTATTATTTTTAATTTTTTAATTTTATTGTATTGCAACAATTACTATCATGACTAACAAATGGGTATGTAGCACAAGCGGTAGAGTGCCCTCTTTGCGTGTTAATGGTACGGGGTTCGATACCCCGCTTTTCCAAATTATTTTTATCCTCACAACTCATCAATATATTTGAGGGTGTTTTGATCTTTTCAGTAATTTTTTTTTTCTTTCATACGTATTTACTATTTTTAACTTAGTATAACAATTACTCTCATTATTAACAAATGGGGATGTAGCTCAAACGGTAGAATGCTCGCTATGCATGCGAGAGGTACAGCAACCGATACCCCGCATCTCCAAATTATTTTTATCCTCACAATTCACCAATATATGTAAAGGTGTTTTGATATTTTCTAGAATTTATTATTTTCTTTAATATTTATTTATTATTTTTAATTTTTAATTTTAATTTATTACAACAATTACTCTCATAATTAACAAACGGAGACGTAGCTCCAACGGTAGAGCGCTTACTTTGCATGCAAGAGGTACGGGGATTGATAAACCGCATCTCCAAATTTTTTTTATCATTGCAACTGACCAATATATTTATGGGTGTTTTGAGCATTTCAGGAAATTCTAATTTTCTTTCATTTTTATTTATTCATTTAAATTCTTTTCGGTTTAATTTATTATAACGATTACTATCATAGTTAACAAATGGGGATGTTGCTCAATCGGTAGAGCACTTGCTTTGCATGCAAGAGGTACGGGGATCGTTACACCGCATTTCCAAATTATTTTTATCCTCACAACTCACCGATATATTTTAGAGTATTGAGATCTTTTTTGGAATTTCTAATTTTCTTTCATATTTTTTTATTATTTTTAATTTTAAGATTAATTTATTACAACAATTGCTATCTTAATTTACAAATGGGGATGTAGCTCAAACGGTAGAGTGCTCGCTTAGCATGCGAGAGGTACGGGGTTCGATACCCCGCATCTCCAACTTATTTTTATCCTCACAACTCACTAATATATTTTAGGGTGTTTTGATATTTTCTGGAATTTTTTATTTTCTTTCATTTTTATTTATTATTTTTAATGTCTTACAACATTTACTATTATAATAATCAAGTGGGGATGTAGCTCAAATGGTAGAGCGTTCGCTTTGCATGCGAGAGGTACGGGGTTCGATACCCCGCATCTCCAAATTACTTTTATCCTCATAAGCCATCAATATATTTTAGGGTATTTTGATCTTTTTTCAGGAATTTCTTATTTTCTTCCATTTTTATTTATTATTTTTAATTTACTACAACAATTTCCATCACAATTAACAAATTGGCATTTTCCTCAAATGGTAGAATGCCCGCTCTGCATGCAAGAGGTACGGAGATCGATACCCCGTATCTCCAAATTATTTTTATCTTCACAAGTCACCAATATTTTTTAAGGTGTTTTGATCTTTTCAGGAATTTCTTATTTTCTTTCATATACATTTATTATTTTAAATTTTTGTCGATTTAATTTTATTACAACAATTACCATCATAATTATCAAATGGGGACGTAACTGAAATGGTAGAGTGCTTGGTTTGCTTGCAAGAGGTACGTGGATCGATACACCGCATTTCCAAATTATTTTTATCCTCACAACTCACCAATATATTTTAGGGTGTTTTGGTCTTTTCAGGAATTTCCTATTTTCTTTCATTTTTATTTTTTATTTTTTTAGGTTTAATTTGTTATAACGATTACTATCATAGTTAAGAAATGGGGATGTATCTCAAATGGTAGAGTTCTCGCTTTGCATGTTAGAGGTACGTGGTTCGATACATGTATTTCCAAATCATTTTTGTCCTCACAACTCGCCAATATATTTTATGGTGTTTTGCTCCTTTCAGGAATTTCATTTTTTCTTACTTATTCATTTATTATTTTTAATTTCTAATTTTAATTTATTACAAAAATTACGATCATAATTAACGATTGGGGACGTAGCTCAAATAGTAGAGCTCTAGCTTTGCATGCAAGAGGTTCGAGGTTCGTTACCCCGCATCTGAAAATTATTTTTATACTCTCAACGGACCAATATATTTTAGGGTGTTTTGATCTTTTGAGGAATTTCATATTTGCTTTCATTTTTGTTTATTAATTTTAATTATAATTTTAATTTATTACAGATATCACTATCATAATTAACGAATGGGGACGTAGCTCAAATAGTAGACCGCTCGCTTTGCATGCAAGTGTTTCGATTTCGATACCCCGCATCTCAAAAGTTTTTTTTATCCTCCCAACTCACCAATATATTTAAGAGTGTTTTGATCTTTTTAACAATTTCTTATTTTCTTTGATTTTTCTTTATTATTTTTATATTTTTTAGTTTTAATTTATTATAACAATTATTATCATAATTAAGAAATGGGGAAGTAGATTAAATGGTAGAGCGATTGTTTTGCATGCGAGAGGTCTGGGTTTCAGTACACCGCATCTCCAAATTATTTTTATCCTCACAAATGAACAATATATTTTAGGGTGATTTGATATTTTCAGGAATTTCTTATTTTCTTTCATTTTTATTTATTATTTTGTATTTATCAAATTTGAATTTCTTACCACAATTACTATCTTAATTAACAAATGGGGATGTAGCTCAAATGGTAGAGCGTTTGCTTATCTTGCGAGAAGTACGAGGTTCAATACCCCGCATCTCTAAATTATTCTTACCTCACAACTCAGCAATATAATGTAGGGTGTTTTAATAATTTTTCATAAATTTCTTACTTTCTTTCATATTTTTTTATTATTTTTAATTTTTTAATTTTATTGTATTGCAACAATTACTATCATGACTAACAAATGGGTATGTAGCACAAGCGGTAGAGTGCCCTCTTTGCGTGTTAATGGTACGGGGTTCGATACCCCGCTTTTCCAAATTATTTTTATCCTCACAACTCATCAATATATTTGAGGGTGTTTTGATCTTTTCAGTAATTTTTTTTTTCTTTCATACGTATTTACTATTTTTAACTTAGTATAACAATTACTCTCATTATTAACAAATGGGGATGTAGCTCAAACGGTAGAATGCTCGCTATGCATGCGAGAGGTACAGCAACCGATACCCCGCATCTCCAAATTATTTTTATCCTCACAATTCACCAATATATGTAAAGGTGTTTTGATATTTTCTAGAATTTATTATTTTCTTTAATATTTATTTATTATTTTTAATTTTTAATTTTAATTTATTACAACAATTACTCTCATAATTAACAAACGGAGACGTAGCTCCAACGGTAGAGCGCTTACTTTGCATGCAAGAGGTACGGGGATTGATAAACCGCATCTCCAAATTTTTTTTATCATTGCAACTGACCAATATATTTATGGGTGTTTTGAGCATTTCAGGAAATTCTAATTTTCTTTCATTTTTATTTATTCATTTAAATTCTTTTCGGTTTAATTTATTATAACGATTACTATCATAGTTAACAAATGGGGATGTTGCTCAATCGGTAGAGCACTTGCTTTGCATGCAAGAGGTACGGGGATCGTTACACCGCATTTCCAAATTATTTTTATCCTCACAACTCACTGATATATTTTAGAGTATTGAGATCTTTTTAGGAATTACTAATTTTCTTTCATATTTTTTTATTATTTTTAATTTTAAGATTAATTTATTACAACAATTGCTATCTTAATTTACAAATGGGGATGTAGCTCAAACGGTAGAGTGCTCGCTTAGCATGCGAGAGGTACGGGGTTCGATACCCCGCATCTCCAACTTATTTTTATCCTCACAACTCACTAATATATTTTAGGGTGTTTTGATATTTTCTGGAATTTTTTATTTTCTTTCATTTTTATTTATTATTTTTAATGTCTTACAACATTTACTATTATAATAATCAAGTGGGGATGTAGCTCAAATGGTAGAGCGCTCGCTTTGCATGCGAGAGGTACGGGGTTCGATACCCCGCATCTCCAAATTACTTTTATCCTCATAAGCCATCAATATATTTTAGGGTATTTTGATCTTTTTTCAGGAATTTCTTATTTTCTTCCATTTTTATTTATTATTTTTAATTTACTACAACAATTTCCATCACAATTAACAAATTGGCATTTTCCTCAAATGGTAGAATGCCCGCTCTGCATGCAAGAGGTACGGAGATCGATACCCCGTATCTCCAAATTAATTTTATCTTCACAACTCACCAATATTTTTTAAGGTGTTTTGATCTTTTCAGGAATTTCTTATTTTCTTTCATATACATTTATTATTTTAAATTTTTGTCGATTTAATTTTATTACAACAATTACCATCATAATTAACAAATGGGGACGTAACTGAAATGGTAGAGTGCTTGGTTTGCTTGCAAGAGGTACGTGGATCGATACACCGCATTTCCAAATTATTTTTATCCTCACAACTCACCAATATATTTTAGGGTGTTTTGGTCTTTTCAGGAATTTCCTATTTTCTTTCATTTTTATTTTTTATTTTTTTAGGTTTAATTTGTTATAACGATTCCTATCATAGTTAAGAAATGGGGATGTATCTCAAATGGTAGAGTTCTCGCTTTGCATGTTAGAGGTACGTGGTTCGATACATGTATTTCCAAATCATTTTTGTCCTCACAACTCGCCAATATATTTTATGGTGTTTTGCTCCTTTCAGGAATTTCATTTTTTCTTACTTATTCATTTATTATTTTTAATTTCTAATTTTAATTTATTACAAAAATTACGATCATAATTAACGATTGGGGACGTAGCACAAATAGTAGAGCTCTAGCTTTGCATGCAAGAGGTTCGAGGTTCGTTACCCCGCATCTGAAAATTATTTTTATACTCTCAACGGACCAATATATTTTAGGGTGTTTTGATCTTTTGAGGAATTTCATATTTGCTTTCATTTTTGTTTATTAATTTTAATTATAATTTTAATTTATTACAGATATCACTATCATAATTAACGAATGGGGACGTAGCTCAAATAGTAGACCGCTCGCTTTGCATGCAAGTGTTTCGATTTCGATACCCCGCATCTCAAAAGTTTTTTTTATCCTCCCAACTCACCAATATATTTAAGAGTGTTTTGATCTTTTTAAGAATTTCTAATTTTCTTTGATTTTTCTTTATTATTTTTATATTTTTTAGTTTTAATTTATTATAACAATTATTATCATAATTAAGAAATGGGGAAGTAGATTAAATGGTAGAGCGATTGTTTTGCATGCGAGAGGTCTGGGTTTCAGTACACCGCATCTCCAAATTATTTTTATCCTCACAAATGAACAATATATTTTAGGGTGATTTGATATTTTCAGGAATTTCTTATTTTCTTTAATTTTTATTTATTATTTTGTATTTATCAAATTTGAATTTCTTACCACAATTACTATCTTAATTAACAAATGGGGATGTAGCTCAAATGGTAGAGCGTTTGCTTATCTTGCGAGAAGTACGAGGTTCAATACCCCGCATCTCTAAATTATTCTTACCTCACAACTCAGCAATATACTGTAGGGTGTTTTAATAATTTTTCATAAATTTCTTACTTTCTTTCATATTTTTTTATTATTTTTAATTTTTTAATTTTATTGTATTGCAACAATTACTATCATGACTAACAAATGGGTATGTAGCACATGCGGTAGAGTGCCCTCTTTGCGTGTTAATGGTACGGGGTTCGATACCCCGCTTTTCCAAATTATTTTTATCCTCACAACTCATCAATATATTTGAGGGTGTTTTGATCTTTTCAGTAATTTCTTTTTTTCTTTCATACGTATTTACTATTTTTAACTTAGTATAACAATTACTCTCATTATTAACAAATGGGGATGTAGCTCAAACGGTAGAATGCTCGCTATGCATGCGAGAGGTACAGCAACCGATACCCCGCATCTCCAAATTATTTTTATCCTCACAAGTCACCAATATATGTTAAGGTGTTTTGATATTTTCTAGAATTTATTATTTTCTTTAATATTTATTTATTATTTTTAATTTTTAATTTTAATTTATTACAACAATTACTCTCATAATTAACAAACGGAGACGTAGCTCCAACGGTAGAGCGCTTACTTTGCATGCAAGAGGTACGGGGATTGATAAACCGCATCTCCAAATTTTTTTTATCATTGCAACTGACCAATATATTTAAGGGTGTTTTGAGCATTTCAGGAAATTCTAACTTTCTTTCATTTTTATTTATTCATTTAAATTCTTTTCGGTTTAATTTATTATAACGATTACTATCACAGTTAACAAATGGCGATGTTGCTCAATCGGTAGAGCACTTGCTTTGCATGCAAGAGGTACGGGGATCGTTACACCGCATTTCCAAATTATTTTTATCCTCACTACTCACCGATATATTTTAGGGTATTGAGATCTTTTTAGGAATTTCTAATTTTCTTTCATATTTTTTTATTATTTTTAATTTTAAGATTAATTTATTACAACAATTGCTATCTTAATTTACAAATGGGGATGTAGTTCAAACGGTAGAGTGCTCGCTTAGCATGCGAGAGGTACGGGGTTCGATACCCCGCATCTCCAACTTATTTTTATCCTCACAACTCACTAATATATTTTAGGGTGTTTTGATATTTTCTGGAATTTTTTATTTTCTTTCATTTTTATTTATTATTTTTAATGTCTTACAACATTTACTATTATAATAATCAAGTGGGGATGTAGCTCAAATGGTAGAGCGTTCGCTTTGCATGCGAGAGGTACGGGGTTCGATACCCCGCATCTCCAAATTACTTTTATCCTCATAAGCCATCAATATATTTTAGGGTATTTTGATCTTTTTTCAGGAATTTCTTATTTTCTTCCATTTTTATTTATTATTTTTAATTTACTACAACAATTTCCATCACAATTAACAAATTGGCATTTTCCTCAAATGGTAGAATGCCCGCTCTGCATGCAAGAGGTACGGAGATCGATACCCCGTATCTCCAAATTAATTTTATCTTCACAACTCACCAATATTTTTTAAGGTGTTTTGATCTTTTCAGGAATTTCTTATTTTCTTTCATATACATTTATTATTTTAAATTTTTGTCGATTTAATTTTATTAGAACAATTACCATCATAATTAACAAATGGGGACGTAACTGAAATGGTAGAGTGCTTGGTTTGCTTGCAAGAGGTACGTGGATCGATACACCGCATTTCCAAATTATTTTTATCCTCACAACTCACCAATATATTTTAGGGTGTTTTGGTCTTTTCAGGAATTTCCTATTTTCTTTCATTTTTATTTTTTATTTTTTTAGGTTTAATTTGTTATAACGATTACTATCATAGTTAAGAAATGGGGATGTATCTCAAATGGTAGAGTTCTCGCTTTGCATGTTAGAGGTACGTGGTTCGATACATGTATTTCCAAATCATTTTTGTCCTCACAACTCGCCAATATATTTTATGGTGTTTTGCTCCTTTCAGGAATTTCATTTTTTCTTACTTATTCATTTATTATTTTTAATTTCTAATTTTAATTTATTACAAAAATTACGATCATAATTAACGATTGGGGACGTAGCTCAAATAGTAGAGCTCTAGCTTTGCATGCAAGAGGTTCGAGGTTCGTTACCCCGCATCTGAAAATTATTTTTATACTCTCAACGGACCAATATATTTTAGGGTGTTTTGATCTTTTGAGGAATTTCATATTTGCTTTCATTTTTGTTTATTAATTTTAATTATAATTTTAATTTATTACAGATATCACTATCATAATTAACGAATGGGGACGTAGCTCAAATAGTAGACCGCTCGCTTTGCATGCAAGTGTTTCGATTTCGATACCCCGCATCTCAAAAGTTTTTTTTATCCTCCCAACTCACCAATATATTTAAGAGTGTTTTGATCTTTTTAACAATTTCTTATTTTCTTTGATTTTTCTTTATTATTTTTATATTTTTTAGTTTTAATTTATTATAACAATTATTATCATAATTAAGAAATGGGGAAGTAGATTAAATGGTAGAGCGATTGTTTTGCATGCGAGAGGTCTGGGTTTCAGTACACCGCATCTCCAAATTATTTTTATCCTCACAAATGAACAATATATTTTAGGGTGATTTGATATTTTCAGGAATTTCTTATTTTCTTTCATTTTTATTTATTATTTTGTATTTATCAAATTTGAATTTCTTACCACAATTACTATCTTAATTAACAAATGGGGATGTAGCTCAAATGGTAGAGCGTTTGCTTATCTTGCGAGAAGTACGAGGTTCAATACCCCGCATCTCTAAATTATTCTTACCTCACAACTCAGCAATATAATGTAGGGTGTTTTAATAATTTTTCATAAATTTCTTACTTTCTTTCATATTTTTTTATTATTTTTAATTTTTTAATTTTATTGTATTGCAACAATTACTATCATGACTAACAAATGGGTATGTAGCACAAGCGGTAGAGTGCCCTCTTTGCGTGTTAATGGTACGGGGTTCGATACCCCGCTTTTCCAAATTATTTTTATCCTCACAACTCATCAATATATTTGAGGGTGTTTTGATCTTTTCAGTAATTTTTTTTTTCTTTCATACGTATTTACTATTTTTAACTTAGTATAACAATTACTCTCATTATTAACAAATGGGGATGTAGCTCAAACGGTAGAATGCTCGCTATGCATGCGAGAGGTACAGCAACCGATACCCCGCATCTCCAAATTATTTTTATCCTCACAATTCACCAATATATGTAAAGGTGTTTTGATATTTTCTAGAATTTATTATTTTCTTTAATATTTATTTATTATTTTTAATTTTTAATTTTAATTTATTACAACAATTACTCTCATAATTAACAAACGGAGACGTAGCTCCAACGGTAGAGCGCTTACTTTGCATGCAAGAGGTACGGGGATTGATAAACCGCATCTCCAAATTTTTTTTATCATTGCAACTGACCAATATATTTATGGGTGTTTTGAGCATTTCAGGAAATTCTAATTTTCTTTCATTTTTATTTATTCATTTAAATTCTTTTCGGTTTAATTTATTATAACGATTACTATCATAGTTAACAAATGGGGATGTTGCTCAATCGGTAGAGCACTTGCTTTGCATGCAAGAGGTACGGGGATCGTTACACCGCATTTCCAAATTATTTTTATCCTCACAACTCACCGATATATTTTAGAGTATTGAGATCTTTTTTGGAATTTCTAATTTTCTTTCATATTTTTTTATTATTTTTAATTTTAAGATTAATTTATTACAACAATTGCTATCTTAATTTACAAATGGGGATGTAGCTCAAACGGTAGAGTGCTCGCTTAGCATGCGAGAGGTACGGGGTTCGATACCCCGCATCTCCAACTTATTTTTATCCTCACAACTCACTAATATATTTTAGGGTGTTTTGATATTTTCTGGAATTTTTTATTTTCTTTCATTTTTATTTATTATTTTTAATGTCTTACAACATTTACTATTATAATAATCAAGTGGGGATGTAGCTCAAATGGTAGAGCGCTCGCTTTGCATGCGAGAGGTACGGGGTTCGATACCCCGCATCTCCAAATTACTTTTATCCTCATAAGCCATCAATATATTTTAGGGTATTTTGATCTTTTTTCAGGAATTTCTTATTTTCTTCCATTTTTATTTATTATTTTTAATTTACTACAACAATTTCCATCACAATTAACAAATTGGCATTTTCCTCAAATGGTAGAATGCTCGCTCTGCATGCAAGAGGTACGGAGATCGATACCCCGTATCTCCAAATTATTTTTATCTTCACAAGTCACCAATATTTTTTAAGGTGTTTTGATCTTTTCAGGAATTTCTTATTTTCTTTCATATACATTTATTATTTTAAATTTTTGTCGATTTAATTTTATTACAACAATTACCATCATAATTATCAAATGGGGACGTAACTGAAATGGTAGAGTGCTTGGTTTGCTTGCAAGAGGTACGTGGATCGATACACCGCATTTCCAAATTATTTTTATCCTCACAACTCACCAATATATTTTAGGGTGTTTTGGTCTTTTCAGGAATTTCCTATTTTCTTTCATTTTTATTTTTTATTTTTTTAGGTTTAATTTGTTATAACGATTACTATCATAGTTAAGAAATGGGGATGTATCTCAAATGGTAGAGTTCTCGCTTTGCATGTTAGAGGTACGTGGTTCGATACATGTATTTCCAAATCATTTTTGTCCTCACAACTCGCCAATATATTTTATGGTGTTTTGCTCCTTTCAGGAATTTCATTTTTTCTTACTTATTCATTTATTATTTTTAATTTCTAATTTTAATTTATTACAAAAATTACGATCATAATTAACGATTGGGGACGTAGCTCAAATAGTAGAGCTCTAGCTTTGCATGCAAGAGGTTCGAGGTTCGTTACCCCGCATCTGAAAATTATTTTTATACTCTCAACGGACCAATATATTTTAGGGTGTTTTGATCTTTTGAGGAATTTCATATTTGCTTTCATTTTTGTTTATTAATTTTAATTATAATTTTAATTTATTACAGATATCACTATCATAATTAACGAATGGGGACGTAGCTCAAATAGTAGACCGCTCGCTTTGCATGCAAGTGTTTCGATTTCGATACCCCGCATCTCAAAAGTATTTTTTATCCTCCCAACTCACCAATATATTTAAGAGTGTTTTGATCTTTTTAACAATTTCTTATTTTCTTTGATTTTACTTTATTATTTTTATATTTTTTAGTTTTAATTTATTATAACAATTATTATCATAATTAAGAAATGGGGAAGTAGATTAAATGGTAGAGCGATTGTTTTGCATGCGAGAGGTCTGGGTTTCAGTACACCGCATCTCCAAATTATTTTTATCCTCACAAATGAACAATATATTTTAGGGTGATTTGATATTTTCAGGAATTTATTATTTTCTTTCATTTTTATTTATTATTTTGTATTTATCAAATTTGAATTTCTTACCACAATTACTATCTTAATTAACAAATGGGGATGTAGCTCAAATGGTAGAGCGTTTGCTTATCTTGCGAGAAGTACGAGGTTCAATACCCTGCATCTCTAAATTATTCTTACCTCACAACTCAGCAATATACTGTAGGGTGTTTTAATAATTTTTCATAAATTTCTTACTTTCTTTCATATTTTTTTATTATTTTTAATTTTTTAATTTTATTGTATTGCAACAATTACTATCATGACTAACAAATGGGTATGTAGCACAAGCGGTAGAGTGCCCTCTTTGCGTGTTAATGGTACGGGGTTCGATACCCCGCTTTTCCAAATTATTTTTATCCTCACAACTCATCAATATATTTGAGGGTGTTTTGATCTTTTCAGTAATTTTTTTTTTCTTTCATACGTATTTACTATTTTTAACTTAGTATAACAATTACTCTCATTATTAACAAATGGGGATGTAGCTCAAACGGTAGAATGCTCGCTATGCATGCGAGAGGTACAGCAACCGATACCCCGCATCTCCAAATTATTTTTATCCTCACAATTCACCAATATATGTAAAGGTGTTTTGATATTTTCTAGAATTTATTATTTTCTTTAATATTTATTTATTATTTTTAATTTTTAATTTTAATTTATTACAACAATTACTCTCATAATTAACAAACGGAGACGTAGCTCCAACGGTAGAGCGCTTACTTTGCATGCAAGAGGTACGGGGATTGATAAACCGCATCTCCAAATTTTTTTTATCATTGCAACTGACCAATATATTTATGGGTGTTTTGAGCATTTCAGGAAATTCTAATTTTCTTTCATTTTTATTTATTCATTTAAATTCTTTTCGGTTTAATTTATTATAACGATTACTATCATAGTTAACAAATGGGGATGTTGCTCAATCGGTAGAGCACTTGCTTTGCATGCAAGAGGTACGGGGATCGTTACACCGCATTTCCAAATTATTTTTATCCTCACAACTCACCGATATATTTTAGAGTATTGAGATCTTTTTTGGAATTTCTAATTTTCTTTCATATTTTTTTATTATTTTTAATTTTAAGATTAATTTATTACAACAATTGCTATCTTAATTTACAAATGGGGATGTAGCTCAAACGGTAGAGTGCTCGCTTAGCATGCGAGAGGTACGGGGTTCGATACCCCGCATCTCCAACTTATTTTTATCCTCACAACTCACTAATATATTTTAGGGTGTTTTGATATTTTCTGGAATTTTTTATTTTCTTTCATTTTTATTTATTATTTTTAATGTCTTACAACATTTACTATTATAATAATCAAGTGGGGATGTAGCTCAAATGGTAGAGCGCTCGCTTTGCATGCGAGAGGTACGGGGTTCGATACCCCGCATCTCCAAATTACTTTTATCCTCATAAGCCATCAATATATTTTAGGGTATTTTGATCTTTTTTCAGGAATTTCTTATTTTCTTCCATTTTTATTTATTATTTTTAATTTACTACAACAATTTCCATCACAATTAACAAATTGGCATTTTCCTCAAATGGTAGAATGCCCGCTCTGCATGCAAGAGGTACGGAGATCGATACCCCGTATCTCCAAATTACTTTTATCTTCACAAGTCACCAATATTTTTTAAGGTGTTTTGATCTTTTCAGGAATTTCTTATTTTCTTTCATATACATTTATTATTTTAAATTTTTGTCGATTTAATTTTATTACAACAATTACCATCATAATTATCAAATGGGGACGTAACTGAAATGGTAGAGTGCTTGGTTTGCTTGCAAGAGGTACGTGGATCGATACACCGCATTTCCAAATTATTTTTATCCTCACAACTCACCAATATATTTTAGGGTGTTTTGGTCTTTTCAGGAATTTCCTATTTTCTTTCATTTTTATTTTTTATTTTTTTAGGTTTAATTTGTTATAACGATTACTATCATAGTTAAGAAATGGGGATGTATCTCAAATGGTAGAGTTCTCGCTTTGCATGTTAGAGGTACGTGGTTCGATACATGTATTTCCAAATCATTTTTGTCCTCACAACTCGCCAATATATTTTATGGTGTTTTGCTCCTTTCAGGAATTTCATTTTTTCTTACTTATTCATTTATTATTTTTAATTTCTAATTTTAATTTATTACAAAAATTACGATCATAATTAACGATTGGGGACGTAGCTCAAATAGTAGAGCTCTAGCTTTGCATGCAAGAGGTTCGAGGTTCGTTACCCCGCATCTGAAAATTATTTTTATACTCTCAACGGACCAATATATTTTAGGGTGTTTTGATCTTTTGAGGAATTTCATATTTGCTTTCATTTTTGTTTATTAATTTTAATTATAATTTTAATTTATTACAGATATCACTATCATAATTAACGAATGGGGACGTAGCTCAAATAGTAGACCGCTCGCTTTGCATGCAAGTGTTTCGATTTCGATACCCCGCATCTCAAAAGTATTTTTTATCCTCCCAACTCACCAATATATTTAAGAGTGTTTTGATCTTTTTAACAATTTCTTATTTTCTTTGATTTTACTTTATTATTTTTATATTTTTTAGTTTTAATTTATTATAACAATTATTATCATAATTAAGAAATGGGGAAGTAGATTAAATGGTAGAGCGATTGTTTTGCATGCGAGAGGTCTGGGTTTCAGTACACCGCATCTCCAAATTATTTTTATCCTCACAAATGAACAATATATTTTAGGGTGATTTGATATTTTCAGGAATTTATTATTTTCTTTCATTTTTATTTATTATTTTGTATTTATCAAATTTGAATTTCTTACCACAATTACTATCTTAATTAACAAATGGGGATGTAGCTCAAATGGTAGAGCGTTTGCTTATCTTGCGAGAAGTACGAGGTTCAATACCCCGCATCTCTAAATTATTCTTACCTCACAACTCAGCAATATACTGTAGGGTGTTTTAATAATTTTTCATAAATTTCTTACTTTCCTTCATATTTTTTTATTATTTTTAATTTTTTAATTTTATTGTATTGCAACAATTACTATCATGACTAACAAATGGGTATGTAGCACAAGCGGTAGAGTGCCCTCTTTGCGTGTTAATGGTACGGGGTTCGATACCCCGCTTTTCCAAATTATTTTTATCCTCACAACTCATCAATATATTTGAGGGTGTTTTGATCTTTTCAGTAATTTCTTTTTTTCTTTCATACGTATTTACTATTTTTAACTTAGTATAACAATTACTCTCATTATTAACAAATGGGGATGTAGCTCAAACGGTAGAATGCTCGCTATGCATGCGAGAGGTACAGCAACCGATACCCCGCATCTCCAAATTATTTTTATCCTCACAATTCACCAATATATGTAAAGGTGTTTTGATATTTTCTAGAATTTATTATTTTCTTTAATATTTATTTATTATTTTTAATTTTTAATTTTAATTTATTACAACAATTACTCTCATAATTAACAAACGGAGACGTAGCTCCAACGGTAGAGCGCTTACTTTGCATGCAAGAGGTACGGGGATTGATAAACCGCATCTCCAAATTTTTTTTATCATTGCAACTGACCAATATATTTATGGGTGTTTTGAGCATTTCAGGAAATTCTAATTTTCTTTCATTTTTATTTATTCATTTAAATTCTTTTCGGTTTAATTTATTATAACGATTACTATCATAGTTAACAAATGGGGATGTTGCTCAATCGGTAGAGCACTTGCTTTGCATGCAAGAGGTACGGGGATCGTTACACCGCATTTCCAAATTATTTTTATCCTCACAACTCACCGATATATTTTAGAGTATTGAGATCTTTTTTGGAATTTCTAATTTTCTTTCATATTTTTTTATTATTTTTAATTTTAAGATTAATTTATTACAACAATTGCTATCTTAATTTACAAATGGGGATGTATCTCAAACGGTAGAGTGCTCGCTTAGCATGCGAGAGGTACGGGGTTCGATACCCCGCATCTCCAACTTATTTTTATCCTCACAACTCACTAATATATTTTAGGGTGTTTTGATATTTTCTGGAATTTTTTATTTTCTTTCATTTTTATTTATTATTTTTAATGTCTTACAACATTTACTATTATAATAATCAAGTGGGGATGTAGCTCAAATGGTAGAGCGCTCGCTTTGCATGCGAGAGGTACGGGGTTCGATACCCCGCATCTCCAAATTACTTTTATCCTCATAAGCCATCAATATATTTTAGGGTATTTTGATCTTTTTTCAGGAATTTCTTATTTTCTTCCATTTTTATTTATTATTTTTAATTTACTACAACAATTTCCATCACAATTAACAAATTGGCATTTTCCTCAAATGGTAGAATGCCCGCTCTGCATGCAAGAGGTACGGAGATCGATACCCCGTATCTCCAAATTAATTTTATCTTCACAACTCACCAATATTTTTTAAGGTGTTTTGATCTTTTCAGGAATTTCTTATTTTCTTTCATATACATTTATTATTTTAAATTTTTGTCGATTTAATTTTATTACAACAATTACCATCATAATTAACAAATGGGGACGTAACTGAAATGGTAGAGTGCTTGGTTTGCTTGCAAGAGGTACGTGGATCGATACACCGCATTTCCAAATTATTTTTATCCTCACAACTCACCAATATATTTTAGGGTGTTTTGGTCTTTTCAGGAATTTCCTATTTTCTTTCATTTTTATTTTTTATTTTTTTAGGTTTAATTTGTTATAACGATTCCTATCATAGTTAAGAAATGGGGATGTATCTCAAATGGTAGAGTTCTCGCTTTGCATGTTAGAGGTACGTGGTTCGATACATGTATTTCCAAATCATTTTTGTCCTCACAACTCGCCAATATATTTTATGGTGTTTTGCTCCTTTCAGGAATTTCATTTTTTCTTACTTATTCATTTATTATTTTTAATTTCTAATTTTAATTTATTACAAAAATTACGATCATAATTAACGATTGGGGACGTAGCACAAATAGTAGAGCTCTAGCTTTGCATGCAAGAGGTTCGAGGTTCGTTACCCCGCATCTGAAAATTATTTTTATACTCTCAACGGACCAATATATTTTAGGGTGTTTTGATCTTTTGAGGAATTTCATATTTGCTTTCATTTTTGTTTATTAATTTTAATTATAATTTTAATTTATTACAGATATCACTATCATAATTAACGAATGGGGACGTAGCTCAAATAGTAGACCGCTCGCTTTGCATGCAAGTGTTTCGATTTCGATACCCCGCATCTCAAAAGTTTTTTTTATCCTCCCAACTCACCAATATATTTAAGAGTGTTTTGATCTTTTTAAGAATTTCTTATTTTCTTTGATTTTTCTTTATTATTTTTATATTTTTTAGTTTTAATTTATTATAACAATTATTATCATAATTAAGAAATGGGGAAGTAGATTAAATGGTAGAGCGATTGTTTTGCATGCGAGAGGTCTGGGTTTCAGTACACCGCATCTCCAAATTATTTTTATCCTCACAAATGAACAATATATTTTAGGGTGATTTGATATTTTCAGGAATTTCTTATTTTCTTTCATTTTTATTTATTATTTTGTATTTATCAAATTTGAATTTCTTACCACAATTACTATCTTAATTAACAAATGGGGATGTAGCTCAAATGGTAGAGCGTTTGCTTATCTTGCGAGAAGTACGAGGTTCAATACCCCGCATCTCTAAATTATTCTTACCTCACAACTCAGCAATATAATGTAGGGTGTTTTAATAATTTTTCATAAATTTCTTACTTTCCTTCATATTTTTTTATTATTTTTAATTTTTTAATTTTATTGTATTGCAACAATTACTATCATGACTAACAAATGGGTATGTAGCACAAGCGGTAGAGTGCCCTCTTTGCGTGTTAATGGTACGGGGTTCGATACCCCGCTTTTCCAAATTATTTTTATCCTCACAACTCATCAATATATTTGAGGGTGTTTTGATCTTTTCAGTAATTTTTTTTTTCTTTCATACGTATTTACTATTTTTAACTTAGTATAACAATTACTCTCATTATTAACAAATGGGGATGTAGCTCAAACGGTAGAATGCTCGCTATGCATGCGAGAGGTACAGCAACCGATACCCCGCATCTCCAAATTATTTTTATCCTCACAATTCACCAATATATGTAAAGGTGTTTTGATATTTTCTAGAATTTATTATTTTCTTTAATATTTATTTATTATTTTTAATTTTTAATTTTAATTTATTACAACAATTACTCTCATAATTAACAAACGGAGACGTAGCTCCAACGGTAGAGCGCTTACTTTGCATGCAAGAGGTACGGGGATTGATAAACCGCATCTCCAAATTTTTTTTATCATTGCAACTGACCAATATATTTATGGGTGTTTTGAGCATTTCAGGAAATTCTAATTTTCTTTCATTTTTATTTATTCATTTAAATTCTTTTCGGTTTAATTTATTATAACGATTACTATCATAGTTAACAAATGGGGATGTTGCTCAATCGGTAGAGCACTTGCTTTGCATGCAAGAGGTACGGGGATCGTTACACCGCATTTCCAAATTATTTTTATCCTCACAACTCACCGATATATTTTAGAGTATTGAGATCTTTTTTGGAATTTCTAATTTTCTTTCATATTTTTTTATTATTTTTAATTTTAAGATTAATTTATTACAACAATTGCTATCTTAATTTACAAATGGGGATGTAGCTCAAACGGTAGAGTGCTCGCTTAGCATGCGAGAGGTACGGGGTTCGATACCCCGCATCTCCAACTTATTTTTATCCTCACAACTCACTAATATATTTTAGGGTGTTTTGATATTTTCTGGAATTTTTTATTTTCTTTCATTTTTATTTATTATTTTTAATGTCTTACAACATTTACTATTATAATAATCAAGTGGGGATGTAGCTCAAATGGTAGAGCGTTCGCTTTGCATGCGAGAGGTACGGGGTTCGATACCCCGCATCTCCAAATTACTTTTATCCTCATAAGCCATCAATATATTTTAGGGTATTTTGATCTTTTTTCAGGAATTTTTTATTTTCTTCCATTTTTATTTATTATTTTTAATTTACTACAACAATTTCCATCACAATTAACAAATTGGCATTTTCCTCAAATGGTAGAATGCCCGCTCTGCATGCAAGAGGTACGGAGATCGATACCCCGTATCTCCAAATTATTTTTATCTTCACAAGTCACCAATATTTTTTAAGGTGTTTTGATCTTTTCAGGAATTTCTTATTTTCTTTCATATACATTTATTATTTTAAATTTTTGTCGATTTAATTTTATTACAACAATTACCATCATAATTATCAAATGGGGACGTAACTGAAATGGTAGAGTGCTTGGTTTGCTTGCAAGAGGTACGTGGATCGATACACCGCATTTCCAAATTATTTTTATCCTCACAACTCACCAATATATTTTAGGGTGTTTTGGTCTTTTCAGGAATTTCCTATTTTCTTTCATTTTTATTTTTTATTTTTTTAGGTTTAATTTGTTATAACGATTACTATCATAGTTAAGAAATGGGGATGTATCTCAAATGGTAGAGTTCTCGCTTTGCATGTTAGAGGTACGTGGTTCGATACATGTATTTCCAAATCATTTTTGTCCTCACAACTCGCCAATATATTTTATGGTGTTTTGCTCCTTTCAGGAATTTCATTTTTTCTTACTTATTCATTTATTATTTTTAATTTCTAATTTTAATTTATTACAAAAATTACGATCATAATTAACGATTGGGGACGTAGCTCAAATAGTAGAGCTCTAGCTTTGCATGCAAGAGGTTCGAGGTTCGTTACCCCGCATCTGAAAATTATTTTTATACTCTCAACGGACCAATATATTTTAGGGTGTTTTGATCTTTTGAGGAATTTCATATTTGCTTTCATTTTTGTTTATTAATTTTAATTATAATTTTAATTTATTACAGATATCACTATCATAATTAACGAATGGGGACGTAGCTCAAATAGTAGACCGCTCGCTTTGCATGCAAGTGTTTCGATTTCGATACCCCGCATCTCAAAAGTATTTTTTATCCTCCCAACTCACCAATATATTTAAGAGTGTTTTGATCTTTTTAAGAATTTCTTATTTTCTTTGATTTTACTTTATTATTTTTATATTTTTTAGTTTTAATTTATTATAACAATTATTATCATAATTAAGAAATGGGGAAGTAGATTAAATGGTAGAGCGATTGTTTTGCATGCGAGAGGTCTGGGTTTCAGTACACCGCATCTCCAAATTATTTTTATCCTCACAAATGAACAATATATTTTAGGGTGATTTGATATTTTCAGGAATTTATTATTTTCTTTCATTTTTATTTATTATTTTGTATTTATCAAATTTGAATTTCTTACCACAATTACTATCTTAATTAACAAATGGGGATGTAGCTCAAATGGTAGAGCGTTTGCTTATCTTGCGAGAAGTACGAGGTTCAATACCCCGCATCTCTAAATTATTCTTACCTCACAACTCAGCAATATACTGTAGGGTGTTTTAATAATTTTTCATAAATTTCTTACTTTCTTTCATATTTTTTTATTATTTTTAATTTTTTAATTTTATTGTATTGCAACAATTACTATCATGACTAACAAATGGGTATGTAGCACAAGCGGTAGAGTGCCCTCTTTGCGTGTTAATGGTACGGGGTTCGATACCCCGCTTTTCCAAATTATTTTTATCCTCACAACTCATCAATATATTTGAGGGTGTTTTGATCTTTTCAGTAATTTCTTTTTTTCTTTCATACGTATTTACTATTTTTAACTTAGTATAACAATTACTCTCATTATTAACAAATGGGGATGTAGCTCAAACGGTAGAATGCTCGCTATGCATGCGAGAGGTACAGCAACCGATACCCCGCATCTCCAAATTATTTTTATCCTCACAATTCACCAATATATGTAAAGGTGTTTTGATATTTTCTAGAATTTATTATTTTCTTTAATATTTATTTATTATTTTTAATTTTTAATTTTAATTTATTACAACAATTACTCTCATAATTAACAAACGGAGACGTAGCTCCAACGGTAGAGCGCTTACTTTGCATGCAAGAGGTACGGGGATTGATAAACCGCATCTCCAAATTTTTTTTATCATTGCAACTGACCAATATATTTATGGGTGTTTTGAGCATTTCAGGAAATTCTAATTTTCTTTCATTTTTATTTATTCATTTAAATTCTTTTCGGTTTAATTTATTATAACGATTACTATCATAGTTAACAAATGGGGATGTTGCTCAATCGGTAGAGCACTTGCTTTGCATGCAAGAGGTACGGGGATCGTTACACCGCATTTCCAAATTATTTTTATCCTCACAACTCACCGATATATTTTAGAGTATTGAGATCTTTTTTGGAATTTCTAATTTTCTTTCATATTTTTTTATTATTTTTAATTTTAAGATTAATTTATTACAACAATTGCTATCTTAATTTACAAATGGGGATGTATCTCAAACGGTAGAGTGCTCGCTTAGCATGCGAGAGGTACGGGGTTCGATACCCCGCATCTCCAACTTATTTTTATCCTCACAACTCACTAATATATTTTAGGGTGTTTTGATATTTTCTGGAATTTTTTATTTTCTTTCATTTTTATTTATTATTTTTAATGTCTTACAACATTTACTATTATAATAATCAAGTGGGGATGTAGCTCAAATGGTAGAGCGCTCGCTTTGCATGCGAGAGGTACGGGGTTCGATACCCCGCATCTCCAAATTACTTTTATCCTCATAAGCCATCAATATATTTTAGGGTATTTTGATCTTTTTTCAAGAATTTCTTATTTTCTTCCATTTTTATTTATTATTTTTAATTTACTACAACAATTTCCATCACAATTAACAAATTGGCATTTTCCTCAAATGGTAGAATGCCCGCTCTGCATGCAAGAGGTACGGAGATCGATACCCCGTATCTCCAAATTAATTTTATCTTCACAACTCACCAATATTTTTTAAGGTGTTTTGATCTTTTCAGGAATTTCTTATTTTCTTTCATATACATTTATTATTTTAAATTTTTGTCGATTTAATTTTATTACAACAATTACCATCATAATTAACAAATGGGGACGTAACTGAAATGGTAGAGTGCTTGGTTTGCTTGCAAGAGGTACGTGGATCGATACACCGCATTTCCAAATTATTTTTATCCTCACAACTCACCAATATATTTTAGGGTGTTTTGGTCTTTTCAGGAATTTCCTATTTTCTTTCATTTTTATTTTTTATTTTTTTAGGTTTAATTTGTTATAACGATTCCTATCATAGTTAAGAAATGGGGATGTATCTCAAATGGTAGAGTTCTCGCTTTGCATGTTAGAGGTACGTGGTTCGATACATGTATTTCCAAATCATTTTTGTCCTCACAACTCGCCAATATATTTTATGGTGTTTTGCTCCTTTCAGGAATTTCATTTTTTCTTACTTATTCATTTATTATTTTTAATTTCTAATTTTAATTTATTACAAAAATTACGATCATAATTAACGATTGGGGACGTAGCACAAATAGTAGAGCTCTAGCTTTGCATGCAAGAGGTTCGAGGTTCGTTACCCCGCATCTGAAAATTATTTTTATACTCTCAACGGACCAATATATTTTAGGGTGTTTTGATCTTTTGAGGAATTTCATATTTGCTTTCATTTTTGTTTATTAATTTTAATTATAATTTTAATTTATTACAGATATCACTATCATAATTAACGAATGGGGACGTAGCTCAAATAGTAGACCGCTCGCTTTGCATGCAAGTGTTTCGATTTCGATACCCCGCATCTCAAAAGTATTTTTTATCCTCCCAACTCACCAATATATTTAAGAGTGTTTTGATCTTTTTAAGAATTTCTTATTTTCTTTGATTTTACTTTATTATTTTTATATTTTTTAGTTTTAATTTATTATAACAATTATTATCATAATTAAGAAATGGGGAAGTAGATTAAATGGTAGAGCGATTGTTTTGCATGCGAGAGGTCTGGGTTTCAGTACACCGCATCTCCAAATTATTTTTATCCTCACAAATGAACAATATATTTTAGGGTGATTTGATATTTTCAGGAATTTATTATTTTCTTTCATTTTTATTTATTATTTTGTATTTATCAAATTTGAATTTCTTACCACAATTACTATCTTAATTAACAAATGGGGATGTAGCTCAAATGGTAGAGCGTTTGCTTATCTTGCGAGAAGTACGAGGTTCAATACCCCGCATCTCTAAATTATTCTTACCTCACAACTCAGCAATATACTGTAGGGTGTTTTAATAATTTTTCATAAATTTCTTACTTTCTTTCATATTTTTTTATTATTTTTAATTTTTTAATTTTATTGTATTGCAACAATTACTATCATGACTAACAAATGGGTATGTAGCACATGCGGTAGAGTGCCCTCTTTGCGTGTTAATGGTACGGGGTTCGATACCCCGCTTTTCCAAATTATTTTTATCCTCACAACTCATCAATATATTTGAGGGTGTTTTGATCTTTTCAGTAATTTCTTTTTTTCTTTCATACGTATTTACTATTTTTAACTTAGTATAACAATTACTCTCATTATTAACAAATGGGGATGTAGCTCAAACGGTAGAATGCTCGCTATGCATGCGAGAGGTACAGCAACCGATACCCCGCATCTCCAAATTATTTTTATCCTCACAAGTCACCAATATATGTAAAGGTGTTTTGATATTTTCTAGAATTTATTATTTTCTTTAATATTTATTTATTATTTTTAATTTTAATTTTAATTTATTACAACAATTACTCTCATAATTAACAAACGGAGACGTAGCTCCAACGGTAGAGCGCTTACTTTGCATGCAAGAGGTACGGGGATTGATAAACCGCATCTCCAAATTTTTTTTATCATTGCAACTGACCAATATATTTAAGGGTGTTTTGAGCATTTCAGGAAATTCTAACTTTCTTTCATTTTTATTTATTCATTTAAATTCTTTTCGGTTTAATTTATTATAACGATTACTATCACAGTTAACAAATGGCGATGTTGCTCAATCGGTAGAGCACTTGCTTTGCATGCAAGAGGTACGGGGATCGTTACACCGCATTTCCAAATTATTTTTATCCTCACTACTCACCGATATATTTTAGGGTATTGAGATCTTTTTAGGAATTTCTAATTTTCTTTCATATTTTTTTATTATTTTTAATTTTAAGATTAATTTATTACAACAATTGCTATCTTAATTTACAAATGGGGATGTAGTTCAAACGGTAGAGTGCTCGCTTAGCATGCGAGAGGTACGGGGTTCGATACCCCGCATCTCCAACTTATTTTTATCCTCACAACTCACTAATATATTTTAGGGTGTTTTGATATTTTCTGGAATTTTTTATTTTCTTTCATTTTTATTTATTATTTTTAATGTCTTACAACATTTACTATTATAATAATCAAGTGGGGATGTAGCTCAAATGGTAGAGCGTTCGCTTTGCATGCGAGAGGTACGGGGTTCGATACCCCGCATCTCCAAATTACTTTTATCCTCATAAGCCATCAATATATTTTAGGGTATTTTGATCTTTTTTCAGGAATTTCTTATTTTCTTCCATTTTTATTTATTATTTTTAATTTACTACAACAATTTCCATCACAATTAACAAATTGGCATTTTCCTCAAATGGTAGAATGCCCGCTCTGCATGCAAGAGGTACGGAGATCGATACCCCGTATCTCCAAATTAATTTTATCTTCACAACTCACCAATATTTTTTAAGGTGTTTTGATCTTTTCAGGAATTTCTTATTTTCTTTCATATACATTTATTATTTTAAATTTTTGTCGATTTAATTTTATTACAACAATTACCATCATAATTAACAAATGGGGACGTAACTGAAATGGTAGAGTGCTTGGTTTGCTTGCAAGAGGTACGTGGATCGATACACCGCATTTCCAAATTATTTTTATCCTCACAACTCACCAATATATTTTAGGGTGTTTTGGTCTTTTCAGGAATTTCCTATTTTCTTTCATTTTTATTTTTTATTTTTTTAGGTTTAATTTGTTATAACGATTCCTATCATAGTTAAGAAATGGGGATGTATCTCAAATGGTAGAGTTCTCGCTTTGCATGTTAGAGGTACGTGGTTCGATACATGTATTTCCAAATCATTTTTGTCCTCACAACTCGCCAATATATTTTATGGTGTTTTGCTCCTTTCAGGAATTTCATTTTTTCTTACTTATTCATTTATTATTTTTAATTTCTAATTTTAATTTATTACAAAAATTACGATCATAATTAACGATTGGGGACGTAGCACAAATAGTAGAGCTCTAGCTTTGCATGCAAGAGGTTCGAGGTTCGTTACCCCGCATCTGAAAATTATTTTTATACTCTCAACGGACCAATATATTTTAGGGTGTTTTGATCTTTTGAGGAATTTCATATTTGCTTTCATTTTTGTTTATTAATTTTAATTATAATTTTAATTTATTACAGATATCACTATCATAATTAACGAATGGGGACGTAGCTCAAATAGTAGACCGCTCGCTTTGCATGCAAGTGTTTCGATTTCGATACCCCGCATCTCAAAAGTTTTTTTTATCCTCCCAACTCACCAATATATTTAAGAGTGTTTTGATCTTTTTAAGAATTTCTAATTTTCTTTGATTTTTCTTTATTATTTTTATATTTTTTAGTTTTAATTTATTATAACAATTATTATCATAATTAAGAAATGGGGAAGTAGATTAAATGGTAGAGCGATTGTTTTGCATGCGAGAGGTCTGGGTTTCAGTACACCGCATCTCCAAATTATTTTTATCCTCACAAATGAACAATATATTTTAGGGTGATTTGATATTTTCAGGAATTTCTTATTTTCTTTCATTTTTATTTATTATTTTGTATTTATCAAATTTGAATTTCTTACCACAATTACTATCTTAATTAACAAATGGGGATGTAGCTCAAATGGTAGAGCGTTTGCTTATCTTGCGAGAAGTACGAGGTTCAATACCCCGCATCTCTAAATTATTCTTACCTCACAACTCAGCAATATACTGTAGGGTGTTTTAATAATTTTTCATAAATTTCTTACTTTCTTTCATATTTTTTTATTATTTTTAATTTTTTAATTTTATTGTATTGCAACAATTACTATCATGACTAACAAATGGGTATGTAGCACATGCGGTAGAGTGCCCTCTTTGCGTGTTAATGGTACGGGGTTCGATACCCCGCTTTTCCAAATTATTTTTATCCTCACAACTCATCAATATATTTGAGGGTGTTTTGATCTTTTCAGTAATTTCTTTTTTTCTTTCATACGTATTTACTATTTTTAACTTAGTATAACAATTACTCTCATTATTAACAAATGGGGATGTAGCTCAAACGGTAGAATGCTCGCTATGCATGCGAGAGGTACAGCAACCGATACCCCGCATCTCCAAATTATTTTTATCCTCACAAGTCACCAATATATGTTAAGGTGTTTTGATATTTTCTAGAATTTATTATTTTCTTTAATATTTATTTATTATTTTTAATTTTTAATTTTAATTTATTACAACAATTACTCTCATAATTAACAAACGGAGACGTAGCTCCAACGGTAGAGCGCTTACTTTGCATGCAAGAGGTACGGGGATTGATAAACCGCATCTCCAAATTTTTTTTATCATTGCAACTGACCAATATATTTAAGGGTGTTTTGAGCATTTCAGGAAATTCTAACTTTCTTTCATTTTTATTTATTCATTTAAATTCTTTTCGGTTTAATTTATTATAACGATTACTATCACAGTTAACAAATGGCGATGTTGCTCAATCGGTAGAGCACTTGCTTTGCATGCAAGAGGTACGGGGATCGTTACACCGCATTTCCAAATTATTTTTATCCTCACTACTCACCGATATATTTTAGGGTATTGAGATCTTTTTAGGAATTTCTAATTTTCTTTCATATTTTTTTATTATTTTTAATTTTAAGATTAATTTATTACAACAATTGCTATCTTAATTTACAAATGGGGATGTAGTTCAAACGGTAGAGTGCTCGCTTAGCATGCGAGAGGTACGGGGTTCGATACCCCGCATCTCCAACTTATTTTTATCCTCACAACTCACTAATATATTTTAGGGTGTTTTGATATTTTCTGGAATTTTTTATTTTCTTTCATTTTTATTTATTATTTTTAATGTCTTACAACATTTACTATTATAATAATCAAGTGGGGATGTAGCTCAAATGGTAGAGCGTTCGCTTTGCATGCGAGAGGTACGGGGTTCGATACCCCGCATCTCCAAATTACTTTTATCCTCATAAGCCATCAATATATTTTAGGGTATTTTGATCTTTTTTCAGGAATTTCTTATTTTCTTCCATTTTTATTTATTATTTTTAATTTACTACAACAATTTCCATCACAATTAACAAATTGGCATTTTCCTCAAATGGTAGAATGCCCGCTCTGCATGCAAGAGGTACGGAGATCGATACCCCGTATCTCCAAATTAATTTTATCTTCACAACTCACCAATATTTTTTAAGGTGTTTTGATCTTTTCAGGAATTTCTTATTTTCTTTCATATACATTTATTATTTTAAATTTTTGTCGATTTAATTTTATTACAACAATTACCATCATAATTAACAAATGGGGACGTAACTGAAATGGTAGAGTGCTTGGTTTGCTTGCAAGAGGTACGTGGATCGATACACCGCATTTCCAAATTATTTTTATCCTCACAACTCACCAATATATTTTAGGGTGTTTTGGTCTTTTCAGGAATTTCCTATTTTCTTTCATTTTTATTTTTTATTTTTTTAGGTTTAATTTGTTATAACGATTACTATCATAGTTAAGAAATGGGGATGTATCTCAAATGGTAGAGTTCTCGCTTTGCATGTTAGAGGTACGTGGTTCGATACATGTATTTCCAAATCATTTTTGTCCTCACAACTCGCCAATATATTTTATGGTGTTTTGCTCCTTTCAGGAATTTCATTTTTTCTTACTTATTCATTTATTATTTTTAATTTCTAATTTTAATTTATTACAAAAATTACGATCATAATTAACGATTGGGGACGTAGCTCAAATAGTAGAGCTCTAGCTTTGCATGCAAGAGGTTCGAGGTTCGTTACCCCGCATCTGAAAATTATTTTTATACTCTCAACGGACCAATATATTTTAGGGTGTTTTGATCTTTTGAGGAATTTCATATTTGCTTTCATTTTTGTTTATTAATTTTAATTATAATTTTAATTTATTACAGATATCACTATCATAATTAACGAATGGGGACGTAGCTCAAATAGTAGACCGCTCGCTTTGCATGCAAGTGTTTCGATTTCGATACCCCGCATCTCAAAAGTTTTTTTTATCCTCCCAACTCACCAATATATTTAAGAGTGTTTTGATCTTTTTAACAATTTCTTATTTTCTTTGATTTTTCTTTATTATTTTTATATTTTTTAGTTTTAATTTATTATAACAATTATTATCATAATTAAGAAATGGGGAAGTAGATTAAATGGTAGAGCGATTGTTTTGCATGCGAGAGGTCTGGGTTTCAGTACACCGCATCTCCAAATTATTTTTATCCTCACAAATGAACAATATATTTTAGGGTGATTTGATATTTTCAGGAATTTCTTATTTTCTTTCATTTTTATTTATTATTTTGTATTTATCAAATTTGAATTTCTTACCACAATTACTATCTTAATTAACAAATGGGGATGTAGCTCAAATGGTAGAGCGTTTGCTTATCTTGCGAGAAGTACGAGGTTCAATACCCCGCATCTCTAAATTATTCTTACCTCACAACTCAGCAATATAATGTAGGGTGTTTTAATAATTTTTCATAAATTTCTTACTTTCTTTCATATTTTTTTATTATTTTTAATTTTTTAATTTTATTGTATTGCAACAATTACTATCATGACTAACAAATGGGTATGTAGCACATGCGGTAGAGTGCCCTCTTTGCGTGTTAATGGTACGGGGTTCGATACCCCGCTTTTCCAAATTATTTTTATCCTCACAACTCATCAATATATTTGAGGGTGTTTTGATCTTTTCAGTAATTTCTTTTTTTCTTTCATACGTATTTACTATTTTTAACTTAGTATAACAATTACTCTCATTATTAACAAATGGGGATGTAGCTCAAACGGTAGAATGCTCGCTATGCATGCGAGAGGTACAGCAACCGATACCCCGCATCTCCAAATTATTTTTATCCTCACAATTCACCAATATATGTAAAGGTGTTTTGATATTTTCTAGAATTTATTATTTTCTTTAATATTTATTTATTATTTTTAATTTTTAATTTTAATTTATTACAACAATTACTCTCATAATTAACAAACGGAGACGTAGCTCCAACGGTAGAGCGCTTACTTTGCATGCAAGAGGTACGGGGATTGATAAACCGCATCTCCAAATTTTTTTTATCATTGCAACTGACCAATATATTTAAGGGTGTTTTGAGCATTTCAGGAAATTCTAACTTTCTTTCATTTTTATTTATTCATTTAAATTCTTTTCGGTTTAATTTATTATAACGATTACTATCACAGTTAACAAATGGCGATGTTGCTCAATCGGTAGAGCACTTGCTTTGCATGCAAGAGGTACGGGGATCGTTACACCGCATTTCCAAATTATTTTTATCCTCACTACTCACCGATATATTTTAGGGTATTGAGATCTTTTTAGGAATTTCTAATTTTCTTTCATATTTTTTTATTATTTTTAATTTTAAGATTAATTTATTACAACAATTGCTATCTTAATTTACAAATGGGGATGTAGTTCAAACGGTAGAGTGCTCGCTTAGCATGCGAGAGGTACGGGGTTCGATACCCCGCATCTCCAACTTATTTTTATCCTCACAACTCACTAATATATTTTAGGGTGTTTTGATATTTTCTGGAATTTTTTATTTTCTTTCATTTTTATTTATTATTTTTAATGTCTTACAACATTTACTATTATAATAATCAAGTGGGGATGTAGCTCAAATGGTAGAGCGTTCGCTTTGCATGCGAGAGGTACGGGGTTCGATACCCCGCATCTCCAAATTACTTTTATCCTCATAAGCCATCAATATATTTTAGGGTATTTTGATCTTTTTTCAGGAATTTCTTATTTTCTTCCATTTTTATTTATTATTTTTAATTTACTACAACAATTTCCATCACAATTAACAAATTGGCATTTTCCTCAAATGGTAGAATGCCCGCTCTGCATGCAAGAGGTACGGAGATCGATACCCCGTATCTCCAAATTAATTTTATCTTCACAACTCACCAATATTTTTTAAGGTGTTTTGATCTTTTCAGGAATTTCTTATTTTCTTTCATATACATTTATTATTTTAAATTTTTGTCGATTTAATTTTATTACAACAATTACCATCATAATTAACAAATGGGGACGTAACTGAAATGGTAGAGTGCTTGGTTTGCTTGCAAGAGGTACGTGGATCGATACACCGCATTTCCAAATTATTTTTATCCTCACAACTCACCAATATATTTTAGGGTGTTTTGGTCTTTTCAGGAATTTCCTATTTTCTTTCATTTTTATTTTTTATTTTTTTAGGTTTAATTTGTTATAACGATTACTATCATAGTTAAGAAATGGGGATGTATCTCAAATGGTAGAGTTCTCGCTTTGCATGTTAGAGGTACGTGGTTCGATACATGTATTTCCAAATCATTTTTGTCCTCACAACTCGCCAATATATTTTATGGTGTTTTGCTCCTTTCAGGAATTTCATTTTTTCTTACTTATTCATTTATTATTTTTAATTTCTAATTTTAATTTATTACAAAAATTACGATCATAATTAACGATTGGGGACGTAGCTCAAATAGTAGAGCTCTAGCTTTGCATGCAAGAGGTTCGAGGTTCGTTACCCCGCATCTGAAAATTATTTTTATACTCTCAACGGACCAATATATTTTAGGGTGTTTTGATCTTTTGAGGAATTTCATATTTGCTTTCATTTTTGTTTATTAATTTTAATTATAATTTTAATTTATTACAGATATCACTATCATAATTAACGAATGGGGACGTAGCTCAAATAGTAGATCGCTCGCTTTGCATGCAAGTGTTTCGATTTCGATACCCCGCATCTCAAAAGTTTTTTTTATCCTCCCAACTCACCAATATATTTAAGAGTGTTTTGATCTTTTTAACAATTTCTTATTTTCTTTGATTTTTCTTTATTATTTTTATATTTTTTAGTTTTAATTTATTATAACAATTATTATCATAATTAAGAAATGGGGAAGTAGATTAAATGGTAGAGCGATTGTTTTGCATGCGAGAGGTCTGGGTTTCAGTACACCGCATCTCCAAATTATTTTTATCCTCACAAATGAACAATATATTTTAGGGTGATTTGATATTTTCAGGAATTTCTTATTTTCTTTCATTTTTATTTATTATTTTGTATTTATCAAATTTGAATTTCTTACCACAATTACTATCTTAATTAACAAATGGGGATGTAGCTCAAATGGTAGAGCGTTTGCTTATCTTGCGAGAAGTACGAGGTTCAATACCCCGCATCTCTAAATTATTCTTACCTCACAACTCAGCAATATAATGTAGGGTGTTTTAATAATTTTTCATAAATTTCTTACTTTCTTTCATATTTTTTTATTATTTTTAATTTTTTAATTTTATTGTATTGCAACAATTACTATCATGACTAACAAATGGGTATGTAGCACAAGCGGTAGAGTGCCCTCTTTGCGTGGTAATGGTACGGGGTTCGATACCCCGCTTTTCCAAATTATTTTTATCCTCACAACTCATCAATATATTTGAGGGTGTTTTGATCTTTTCAGTAATTTTTTTTTTCTTTCATACGTATTTACTATTTTTAACTTAGTATAACAATTACTCTCATTATTAACAAATGGGGATGTAGCTCAAACGGTAGAATGCTCGCTATGCATGCGAGAGGTACAGCAACCGATACCCCGCATCTCCAAATTATTTTTATCCTCACAATTCACCAATATATGTTAAGGTGTTTTGATATTTTCTAGAATTTATTATTTTCTTTAATATTTATTTATTATTTTTAATTTTTAATTTTAATTTATTACAAATAGTAGAGCTCTAGCTTTGCATGCAAGAGGTTCGAGGTTCGTTACCCCGCATCTGAAAATTATTTTTATACTCTCAACGGACCAATATATTTTAGGGTGTTTTGATCTTTTGAGGAATTTCATATTTGCTTTCATTTTTGTTTATTAATTTTAATTATAATTTTAATTTATTACAGATATCACTATCATAATTAACGAATGGGGACGTAGCTCAAATAGTAGACCGCTCGCTTTGCATGCAAGTGTTTCGATTCCGATACCCCGCATCTCAAAAGTTTTTTTTATCCTCCCAACTCACCAATATATTTAAGAGTGTTTTGATCTTTTTAAGAATTTCTAATTTTCTTTGATTTTTCTTTATTATTTTTATATTTTTTAGTTTTAATTTATTATAACAATTATTATCATAATTAAGAAATGGGGAAGTAGATTAAATGGTAGAGCGATTGTTTTGCATGCGAGAGGTCTGGGTTTCAGTACACCGCATCTCCAAATTATTTTTATCCTCACAAATGAACAATATATTTTAGGGTGATTTGATATTTTCAGGAATTTCTTATTTTCTTTCATTTTTATTTATTATTTTGTATTTATCAAATTTGAATTTCTTACCACAATTACTATCTTAATTAACAAATGGGGATGTAGCTCAAATGGTAGAGCGTTTGCTTATCTTGCGAGAAGTACGAGGTTCAATACCCCGCATCTCTAAATTATTCTTACCTCACAACTCAGCAATATACTGTAGGGTGTTTTAATAATTTTTCATAAATTTCTTACTTTCTTTCATATTTTTTTATTATTTTTAATTTTTTAATTTTATTGTATTGCAACAATTACTATCATGACTAACAAATGGGTATGTAGCACATGCGGTAGAGTGCCCTCTTTGCGTGTTAATGGTACGGGGTTCGATACCCCGCTTTTCCAAATTATTTTTATCCTCACAACTCATCAATATATTTGAGGGTGTTTTGATCTTTTCAGTAATTTCTTTTTTTCTTTCATACGTATTTACTATTTTTAACTTAGTATAACAATTACTCTCATTATTAACAAATGGGGATGTAGCTCAAACGGTAGAATGCTCGCTATGCATGCGAGAGGTACAGCAACCGATACCCCGCATCTCCAAATTATTTTTATCCTCACAAGTCACCAATATATGTTAAGGTGTTTTGATATTTTCTAGAATTTATTATTTTCTTTAATATTTATTTATTATTTTTAATTTTTAATTTTAATTTATTACAACAATTACTCTCATAATTAACAAACGGAGACGTAGCTCCAACGGTAGAGCGCTTACTTTGCATGCAAGAGGTACGGGGATTGATAAACCGCATCTCCAAATTTTTTTTATCATTGCAACTGACCAATATATTTAAGGGTGTTTTGAGCATTTCAGGAAATTCTAACTTTCTTTCATTTTTATTTATTCATTTAAATTCTTTTCGGTTTAATTTATTATAACGATTACTATCACAGTTAACAAATGGCGATGTTGCTCAATCGGTAGAGCACTTGCTTTGCATGCAAGAGGTACGGGGATCGTTACACCGCATTTCCAAATTATTTTTATCCTCACTACTCACCGATATATTTTAGGGTATTGAGATCTTTTTAGGAATTTCTAATTTTCTTTCATATTTTTTTATTATTTTTAATTTTAAGATTAATTTATTACAACAATTGCTATCTTAATTTACAAATGGGGATGTAGCTCAAACGGTAGAGTGCTCGCTTAGCATGCGAGAGGTACGGGGTTCGATACCCCGCATCTCCAACTTATTTTTATCCTCACAACTCACTAATATATTTTAGGGTGTTTTGATATTTTCTGGAATTTTTTATTTTCTTTCATTTTTATTTATTATTTTTAATGTCTTACAACATTTACTATTATAATAATCAAGTGGGGATGTAGCTCAAATGGTAGAGCGTTCGCTTTGCATGCGAGAGGTACGGGGTTCGATACCCCGCATCTCCAAATTACTTTTATCCTCATAAGCCATCAATATATTTTAGGGTATTTTGATCTTTTTTCAGGAATTTCTTATTTTCTTCCATTTTTATTTATTATTTTTAATTTACTACAACAATTTCCATCACAATTAACAAATTGGCATTTTCCTCAAATGGTAGAATGCCCGCTCTGCATGCAAGAGGTACGGAGATCGATACCCCGTATCTCCAAATTAATTTTATCTTCACAACTCACCAATATTTTTTAAGGTGTTTTGATCTTTTCAGGAATTTCTTATTTTCTTTCATATACATTTATTATTTTAAATTTTTGTCGATTTAATTTTATTACAACAATTACCATCATAATTAACAAATGGGGACGTAACTGAAATGGTAGAGTGCTTGGTTTGCTTGCAAGAGGTACGTGGATCGATACACCGCATTTCCAAATTATTTTTATCCTCACAACTCACCAATATATTTTAGGGTGTTTTGGTCTTTTCAGGAATTTCCTATTTTCTTTCATTTTTATTTTTTATTTTTTTAGGTTTAATTTGTTATAACGATTACTATCATAGTTAAGAAATGGGGATGTATCTCAAATGGTAGAGTTCTCGCTTTGCATGTTAGAGGTACGTGGTTCGATACATGTATTTCCAAATCATTTTTGTCCTCACAACTCGCCAATATATTTTATGGTGTTTTGCTCCTTTCAGGAATTTCATTTTTTCTTACTTATTCATTTATTATTTTTAATTTCTAATTTTAATTTATTACAAAAATTACGATCATAATTAACGATTGGGGACGTAGCTCAAATAGTAGAGCTCTAGCTTTGCATGCAAGAGGTTCGAGGTTCGTTACCCCGCATCTGAAAATTATTTTTATACTCTCAACGGACCAATATATTTTAGGGTGTTTTGATCTTTTGAGGAATTTCATATTTGCTTTCATTTTTGTTTATTAATTTTAATTATAATTTTAATTTATTACAGATATCACTATCATAATTAACGAATGGGAACGTAGCTCAAATAGTAGACCGCTCGCTTTGCATGCAAGTGTTTCGATTTCGATACCCCGCATCTCAAAAGTTTTTTTTATCCTCCCAACTCACCAATATATTTAAGAGTGTTTTGATCTTTTTAACAATTTCTTATTTTCTTTGATTTTTCTTTATTATTTTTATATTTTTTAGTTTTAATTTATTATAACAATTATTATCATAATTAAGAAATGGGGAAGTAGATTAAATGGTAGAGCGATTGTTTTGCATGCGAGAGGTCTGGGTTTCAGTACACCGCATCTCCAAATTATTTTTATCCTCACAAATGAACAATATATTTTAGGGTGATTTGATATTTTCAGGAATTTCTTATTTTCTTTCATTTTTATTTATTATTTTGTATTTATCAAATTTGAATTTCTTACCACAATTACTATCTTAATTAACAAATGGGGATGTAGCTCAAATGGTAGAGCGTTTGCTTATCTTGCGAGAAGTACGAGGTTCAATACCCCGCATCTCTAAATTATTCTTACCTCACAACTCAGCAATATAATGTAGGGTGTTTTAATAATTTTTCATAAATTTCTTACTTTCTTTCATATTTTTTTATTATTTTTAATTTTTTAATTTTATTGTATTGCAACAATTACTATCATGACTAACAAATGGGTATGTAGCACAAGCGGTAGAGTGCCCTCTTTGCGTGTTAATGGTACGGGGTTCGATACCCCGCTTTTCCAAATTATTTTTATCCTCACAACTCATCAATATATTTGAGGGTGTTTTGATCTTTTCAGTAATTTTTTTTTTCTTTCATACGTATTTACTATTTTTAACTTAGTATAACAATTACTCTCATTATTAACAAATGGGGATGTAGCTCAAACGGTAGAATGCTCGCTATGCATGCGAGAGGTACAGCAACCGATACCCCGCATCTCCAAATTATTTTTATCCTCACAATTCACCAATATATGTAAAGGTGTTTTGATATTTTCTAGAATTTATTATTTTCTTTAATATTTATTTATTATTTTTAATTTTTAATTTTAATTTATTACAACAATTACTCTCATAATTAACAAACGGAGACGTAGCTCCAACGGTAGAGCGCTTACTTTGCATGCAAGAGGTACGGGGATTGATAAACCGCATCTCCAAATTTTTTTTATCATTGCAACTGACCAATATATTTATGGGTGTTTTGAGCATTTCAGGAAATTCTAATTTTCTTTCATTTTTATTTATTCATTTAAATTCTTTTCGGTTTAATTTATTATAACGATTACTATCATAGTTAACAAATGGGGATGTTGCTCAATCGGTAGAGCACTTGCTTTGCATGCAAGAGGTACGGGGATCGTTACACCGCATTTCCAAATTATTTTTATCCTCACAACTCTCTGATATATTTTAGAGTATTGAGATCTTTTTAGGAATTACTAATTTTCTTTCATATTTTTTTATTATTTTTAATTTTAAGATTAATTTATTACAACAATTGCTATCTTAATTTACAAATGGGGATGTAGCTCAAACGGTAGAGTGCTCGCTTAGCATGCGAGAGGTACGGGGTTCGATACCCCGCATCTCCAACTTATTTTTATCCTCACAACTCACTAATATATTTTAGGGTGTTTTGATATTTTCTGGAATTTTTTATTTTCTTTCATTTTTATTTATTATTTTTAATGTCTTACAACATTTACTATTATAATAATCAAGTGGGGATGTAGCTCAAATGGTAGAGCGTTCGCTTTGCATGCGAGAGGTACGGGGTTCGATACCCCGCATCTCCAAATTACTTTTATCCTCATAAGCCATCAATATATTTTAGGGTATTTTGATCTTTTTTCAGGAATTTCTTATTTTCTTCCATTTTTATTTATTATTTTTAATTTACTACAACAATTTCCATCACAATTAACAAATTGGCATTTTCCTCAAATGGTAGAATGCCCGCTCTGCATGCAAGAGGTACGGAGATCGATACCCCGTATCTCCAAATTAATTTTATCTTCACAACTCACCAATATTTTTTAAGGTGTTTTGATCTTTTCAGGAATTTCTTATTTTCTTTCATATACATTTATTATTTTAAATTTTTGTCGATTTAATTTTATTACAACAATTACCATCATAATTAACAAATGGGGACGTAACTGAAATGGTAGAGTGCTTGGTTTGCTTGCAAGAGGTACGTGGATCGATACACCGCATTTCCAAATTATTTTTATCCTCACAACTCACCAATATATTTTAGGGTGTTTTGGTCTTTTCAGGAATTTCCTATTTTCTTTCATTTTTATTTTTTATTTTTTTAGGTTTAATTTGTTATAACGATTACTATCATAGTTAAGAAATGGGGATGTATCTCAAATGGTAGAGTTCTCGCTTTGCATGTTAGAGGTACGTGGTTCGATACATGTATTTCCAAATCATTTTTGTCCTCACAACTCGCCAATATATTTTATGGTGTTTTGCTCCTTTCAGGAATTTCATTTTTTCTTACTTATTCATTTATTATTTTTAATTTCTAATTTTAATTTATTACAAAAATTACGATCATAATTAACGATTGGGGACGTAGCTCAAATAGTAGAGCTCTAGCTTTGCATGCAAGAGGTTCGAGGTTCGTTACCCCGCATCTGAAAATTATTTTTATACTCTCAACGGACCAATATATTTTAGGGTGTTTTGATCTTTTGAGGAATTTCATATTTGCTTTCATTTTTGTTTATTAATTTTAATTATAATTTTAATTTATTACAGATATCACTATCATAATTAACGAATGGGGACGTAGCTCAAATAGTAGACCGCTCGCTTTGCATGCAAGTGTTTCGATTTCGATACCCCGCATCTCAAAAGTTTTTTTTATCCTCCCAACTCACCAATATATTTAAGAGTGTTTTGATCTTTTTAACAATTTCTTATTTTCTTTGATTTTTCTTTATTATTTTTATATTTTTTAGTTTTAATTTATTATAACAATTATTATCATAATTAAGAAATGGGGAAGTAGATTAAATGGTAGAGCGATTGTTTTGCATGCGAGAGGTCTGGGTTTCAGTACACCGCATCTCCAAATTATTTTTATCCTCACAAATGAACAATATATTTTAGGGTGATTTGATATTTTCAGGAATTTCTTATTTTCTTTCATTTTTATTTATTATTTTGTATTTATCAAATTTGAATTTCTTACCACAATTACTATCTTAATTAACAAATGGGGATGTAGCTCAAATGGTAGAGCGTTTGCTTATCCTGCGAGAAGTACGAGGTTCAATACCCCGCATCTCTAAATTATTCTTACCTCACAACTCAGCAATATAATGTAGGGTGTTTTAATAATTTTTCATAAATTTCTTACTTTCTTTCATATTTTTTTATTATTTTTAATTTTTTAATTTTATTGTATTGCAACAATTACTATCATGACTAACAAATGGGTATGTAGCACAAGCGGTAGAGTGCCCTCTTTGCGTGTTAATGGTACGGGGTTCGATACCCCGCTTTTCCAAATTATTTTTATCCTCACAACTCATCAATATATTTGAGGGTGTTTTGATCTTTTCAGTAATTTCTTTTTTTCTTTCATACGTATTTACTATTTTTAACTTAGTATAACAATTACTCTCATTATTAACAAATGGGGATGTAGCTCAAACGGTAGAATGCTCGCTATGCATGCGAGAGGTACAGCAACCGATACCCCGCATCTCCAAATTATTTTTATCCTCACAATTCACCAATATATGTTAAGGTGTTTTGATATTTTCTAGAATTTATTATTTTCTTAATATTTATTTATTATTTTTAATTTTTAATTTTAATTTATTACAACAATTACTCTCATTATTAACAAACGGAGACGTAGCTCCAACGGTAGAGCGCTTGCTTTGCATGCAAGAGGTACGGGGATTGATAAACCGCATCTCCAAATTTTTTTTATCATTGCAACTGACCAATATATTTAAGGGTGTTTTGATCATTTCAGGAAATTCTAATTTTCTTTCATTTTTATTTATTCATTTAAATTCTTTTCGGTTTAATTTATTATAACGATTACTATCATAGTTAACAAATGGGGATGTTGCTCAATCGGTAGAGCACTTGCTTTGCATGCAAGAGGTACGGGGATCGTTACACCGCATTTCCAAATTATTTTTATCCTCACAACTCACCGATATATTTTAGAGTATTGAGATCTTTTTAGGAATTTCTAACTTTCTTTCATATTTTTTTATTATTTTTAATTTTAAGATTAATTTATTACAACAATTGCTATCTTAATTTACAAATGGGGATGTAGCTCAAACGGTAGAGTGCTCGCTTAGCATGCGAGAGGTACGGGGTTTGATACCTTGCATCTCCAACTTATTTTTATCCTCACAACTCACTAATATTTTTTAGGGTGTTTTGATATTTTCTGGAATTTTTTATTTTCTTTCATTTTTATTTATTATTTTTAATGTCTTACAACATTTACTATTATAATAATCAAATGGGGATGTAGCTATAATGGTAGAGCGCTCGCTTTGCATGCAAGAGGTACGGGGTTCGATACCCCGCATCTCCAAATTACTTTTATCCTCATAAGCCATCAATATATTTTAGGGTATTTTGATATTTTTTCAAGAATTTCTTATTTTCTTCCATATTTATTTATTATTTTTAATTTACTACAACAATTTCCATCACAATTAACAAATGGACATTTTGCTCAAATGGTAGAATGCCCGCTCTGCATGCAAGAGGTACGGGGATCGATACCCCGTATCTCCAAATTATTTTTATCTTCACAACTCACCAATATTTTTTAAGGTGTTTTGATCTTTTCAGGAATTTCTTATTTTCTTTCATACACATTTATTATTTTAAATTTTTGTCGGTTTAATTTATTACAACAATTACCATCATAATTGTCAAATGGGGACGTAACTGAAATGGTAGGGTGCTTGCTTTTCCTGCAAGAGGTACGGGGATCGATACACCGCATTTCCAAATTATTTTTATCCTCACAACTCACCAATATATTTTAGGGTGTTTTGGTCTTTTCAGGAATTTCCTATTTTCTTTCATTTTTATTTTTTATTTTTAATTTTTTTAGGTTTAATTTCTTATAACGATTACTATCATAGTTAAGAAATGGGGATGTATCTCAAATGGTAGAGTTCTCACTTTGCATGTTAGAGGTACATGGTTCGATACATGCATTTCCAAATCATTTTTGTCCTCACAACTCGCCAATATATTTTATGATGTTTTGATCTTTTCAGGAATTTCTTATTTTCTTACTTATTCATTTATTATTTTTAATTTCTAATTTTAATTTATTACAAAAATTACTATCATAATTAACGATTGGGGACGTAGCTCAAATACTAGAGCTCTAGCTTTGCATGCAAGAGGTTCGAGGTTCGTTACCCCGCATCTGAAAATTATTTTTATACTCTCAACTGACCAATATATTTTAGGGTGTTTTAGAGGAATTTTCTTATTTGCTTTCATTTTTACTTATTATTTTTAATTTTAATTTTAATTTATAACTAATATCACTATCATAATTAACGAATGGGGACGTAGCTCATATAGTAGACCGCTCGCTTTGCATGCGAGAGTTTCAATCTGCGATACCCCGCATCTCAAAGTTTTTTTTATCCTCCCAACTCACCAATATATTTAAGAGTGTTTTGATCTTTTTAAGAATTTCTTATTTTCTTTGATTTTTCTTTATTAATGTTATTTTTTTTTTAGTTTTAATTTATTATAACAATTACTATCATAATTAACAAATGGGGAAGTAGATTAAATGGTAGAGCGCTTGTTTTGCATGCGAGAGGTGTGGGTTTCAGTACACCGCATCTCCAAATTATTTTTATCCTCATAAATGAACAATATATTTTAGGGTGATTTGATATTTTCAGGAATTTCTTATTTTCTTTCATTTTTATTTATTATTTTGTATTTATCAAATTTGAATTTATTACAACAATTACTATCTTAATTAACAAATGGGGGTGTAGCTCAAATGGTAGAACGCTTGCTTAGCTTGCGAGAAGTATGTGGTTCAATACCCCACATCTCTATATTATTCTTACCTCTCAACTCACCAATATAATGTAGGGTGTTTTAATAATTTTTCATAAATTCCTTATTATCTTTCATATTTAGTTATTATTTTTAATTTTTTAATTTTATTGTATTGCAACAATTACTATCATGACTAACAAATGGGTATGTAGCACAAACGGTAGAGTGCCCTCTTTGCGTGTTAATGATACGAGGTTCGATACTCCGCATTTCCAAATTATTTTTATCCTCACAACTCATCAATATATTTGAGGGTGTTTTGATCTTTTCAGTAATTTCTTATTTTCTTTCATACGTATTTACTATTTTTAATTTATTATAACAATTACTCTCATTATTAACAAATGGGGATGTAGCTCAAACGGTAGATTGCTCGCTATGCATGCGAGAGGTACAGTGACCGATACCCCGCATCTCCAAATTATTTTTATCTTCACAATTCACCAATATATGTTAAGGTGTTTTGATTTTTTCTGGAATTTCTTATTTTCTTTAATATTTATTTATTATTTTTAATTTTTAATTTTAATTTATTACAACAATTACTATCATAATTAACAAACGGGGACGTAGCTCAAACAGTAGAGCGCTTGCTTTGCATGCAATAGGTACGGGGATGGATAAACTGCATCTCCAAATTTTTTTTATCATCACAACTGACCAATATATTTAAGGGTGTTTTGATCATTTCAGGAAATTCTAATTTTCTTTCATTTTTATTAATTATTTTAATTTTTTTTGGTTTAATTTATTATAACGATTACTCTCATTATTAACAAATGGGGATGTTGCTCAAACGGTAGAGCACTTGCTTTGCATGCAAGAGGTACGGGGATTGTTACACCGCATTTCCAAATTATTTTTGTCCTCACAACTCACCAATATATTTTAGAGTGTTTTGATCTTTTCAGGAATTTCAATTTTTTTTCATATTTATTTATTATTTTTAATTTTTAAGATTAATTTATTACAACAATTGCTATCTTAATTAACAAATGGGGATGTAGCTCAAACAATAGAGTGCTCGCTTAGCATGCGAGAGGTAAGGGGTTCGATACCCCGCATCTCCAAATTACTTTTATCCTCATAAGCCATCAATATATTTTAGGGTATTTTGATCTTTTTTCAAGAATTTCTTATTTTCTTCCATATTTATTTATTATTTTTAATTTACTACAACAATTTCCATCACAATTAACAAATGGGCATTTTGCTCAAATGGTAGAATGCCCGCTCTACATGCAAGAGGTACGGGGCGTATCTCCAAATTATTTTTATCTTCACAACTCACCAATATTTTTTAAAGTGTTTTGATCTTTTCAGGAATTTCTTATTTTCTTTAATACACATTTATTATTTTAAATTTTTGTCGGTTTAATTTATTGCAACAATTACCATCATAATTATCAAATGGGGACGTAACTCAAATGGTAGGGTGCTTGCTTTGCTTGCAAGAGGTTCATTTTTATTTTTTATTTTTAATTTTTTAAGGTTTAATTTGTTATAACGATTACTATCATAGTTAAGAAATGGGTTTGTATCTCAAATGGTAGAGTTCTTACTTTGCATGTTATAGGTATGTGGTTCGATACATGCATTTCCAAATCATTTTTGTCCTCACAACTCCCCAATATATTTTATGGCGTTTTCCTCTTTTCAGGAATTTCTTATTTTCTTACTTATTCAATTATTATTTTTAATTTCTAATTTTAATTTATTACAAAAATTATGATCATAATTAACGATTGGGGACGTAGCTCAAATAGTAGAGCTCTAGCTTTGCTTGCAAGAGGTTCGAGGTTCGTTACCCCACATCTGAAAATTATTTTTATACTCTCAACTGACCAATATATTTAACGGTGTTTTAATCTTTTGATGAATTTCTTATTTGCTTTAATTTTTATTTATTAATTTTAATTTATTACAAATATCTCTATCATAATTAACGAATGGGGACGTAGCTCATATAGTAGACCACTCGCTTTGCATGCGAGAGTTTCGATCTTCGATACCCCGCATCTCAAAGTTTTTTTTTATCCTCCCAACTCACCAATATATTTAAGAGTGTTTTGATCTTTTTACGAATTTCTTATTTTCTTTGATTTTTCTTTATTATTTATATATTTTTTAGTTTTAATTTATTATAACAATTACTGTCATAATTAACAAATGGGGAAGTTGATTAAATGGTAGAGATCTTGTTTTGCATGCGAGAGGTCTGGGTTTCAGTACACTGCATCTCCAAATTATTCTTATCCTCACAAATGAACAATATATTTTAGGGTGATTTGATATTTTCAGGAATTTCTTATTTTCTTTCATTTTTATTTATTATTTTTTATTTATCAAATTTGAATTTATTACAACAATTACTATCTTAATTAACAAATGGGGATGTAGCTCAAATGGTAGAGCGCTTGCTTAGCTTGCAAGAAGTACGAGTTTCAATACCCCGCATCTCTAAATAATTCTTACCTCACAACTCAGCAATATAATGTAGGGTGTTTTAATAATTTTTCATAAATTTCTTATTTTATTTCATATTTTTTTATTATTTTTAATTTTTTTATTTTATTGTATTGCAACAATTACTATCATGACTAACAAATGGGTATGTAGCACAAACGGTAGAGTGCCCTCTTTGCGTGTTAATGGTACGGGGTTCGATACCCCACATTTCCAAATTATTTTTATACTCACAACTCATCAATATATTTGAGGGTGTTTTGATCTTTTCAGTAATTTCTTATTTTCTTTCATACGTATTTACTATTTTTAAATTATTATAACAATTACTGTCATTATTAACAAATGGGGATGTAGCTCAAACGGAAGAATGCTCGCTATGCATGCGAGAGGTACAACAACCGATACCCCGCATCTGCAAATTATTTTTATCTTCACAATTCACCAATATATGTTAAGGTGTTTTGATATTTTCTAGAATTTCTTATTTTCTTTAATATTTATTTATTATTTTTAATTTTTAATTTTAATTTATTACAACAGTTACTATCATAATTAACAAACGGAGACGTAGCACCAACGGTAGAGCGCTTGCTTTGCATGCAAGAGGTATGGGGATGGATAAACCGCATCTCCAAATTTTTTTATCATCACAACTGACCAATATATTTAAGGGTTATTTGATCATTTCAGGAAATTCTAATTTTCTTTCATTTTTATTTATTAATTTAAATTCTTTTCGGTTTAATTTATTATAACGATTAGTATCATAATAACAAATGGGGATGTTGCTCAAATGGTAGACCACTTGCTTTACATGCAAGAGGTACGGGGATCGTTACACCGCATTTCCAAATTATTTTTGTCCTCACAACTCACCAATATATTTTAGAGTGTTTAGATCTTTTTAGGAATTTCTAATTTTCTTTCATATTTATTTATTATTTTTAATTTTTAAGATTAATTTATTACAACAATTGCTATCTTAATTAACAAATGGGGATGTAGCTCAAACGGTAGAGTGCTCGCTTAGCATGCGAGAGGTACGGGGTTCGATACCCCGCATCTCCAACTTATTTTTATCCTCACAACCCACTAATATATTTTAGGGTGTTTTGATATTTTCTGGAATTTTTTATTTTCTTTCATTTTTATTTATTATTTTTAATGTCTTACAACATTTACTATTATAATAATCAATTGGGGATGTAGCTCAAATGGTAGAGCGCTCGCTTTGCATGCGAGAGGTACGGGGTTCGATACCCCGCATCTCCAAATTACTTTTATCCTCATAAGCCATCAATATATTTTAGGGTATTTTGGTCTTTTTTCAAGAATTTCTTATTTTCTTCCATATTTTTTTATTATTTTTAATTTACTACAACAATTTCCATCACAATTAACAAATGGACATTTTGCTCAAATGGTAGAATGCCCGCTCTGCATGCAAGAGGTACGGGGATCGATACCCCGTATCTCCAAATTATTTTTATTTTCACAACTCACCAAGATTTTTTAAGGTGTTTTGATCTTTTCAGGAATTTCTTATTTTCTTTCATACACATTTATTATTTTAAATTTTTGTCGGTTTAATTTATTACAACAATTACCATCATGTTCGTCAAATGGGGACGTAACTGAAATGGTAGGGTGCTTGCTTTGCTTGCAAGAGGTACGGGGATCGATACACCGCATTTCCAAATTATTTTTATCCTCACAACTCACCAATATATTTTAGGGTGTTTTGGTCTTTTCAGGAATTTCCTATTTTCTTTCATTTTTATTTTTTATTTTTAACTTTTTTAGGTTTAATTTCTTATAACGATTACTATCATAGTTAAGAAATGGGGATGTATCTCAAATGGTAGAGTTCTCGCTTTGCATGTTAGAGGTACATGGTTCGATACATGCATTTCCAAATCATTTTTGTCCTCACAACTCGCCAATATATTTTATTGTGTTTTGATCTTTTCAGGAATTTCTTATTTTCTTACTTATTCATTTATTATATTTAATTTCTAATTTTAATTTATTACAAAAATTACTATCATAATTAACGATTGGGGACGTAGCTCAAATACTAGAGCTCTAGCTTTGCATGCAAGAGGTTCGAGGTTCGTTACCCCGCATCTGAAAATTATTTTTATACTCTCAACTGACCAATATATTTTAGGGTGTTTTGGAGGAATTTCTTATTTGCTTTCATTTTTACTTATTAATTTTAATTTTAATTTTAATTTATAACTAATATAACTATCATAATTAACGAATGGGGACGTAGCTCGTATAGTAGACCGCTCGCTTTGCATGCGAGAGTTTCAATCTTCGATACCCCGCATCTCAAAGTTTTTTTTATCCTCCCAACTCACCAATATATTTAAGAGTGTTTTGATCTTTTTAAGAATTTCTTATTTTCTTTGATTTTTCTTTATTATTGTTATTTTTTTTAGTTTTAATTTATTATAACAATTACTATCATAATTAACAAATGGGGAAGTAGATTAAATGGTAGAGCGCTTGTTTTGCATGCGAGAGGTATGGGTTTCAGTACACCGCATCTCCAAATTATTTTTATCCTCACAAATGAACAATATATTTTAGGGTGATTTGATATTTTCAGGAATTTCTTATTTTCTTTCATTTTTTTTTATAATTTTGAATTTATCAAATTTGAATTTTTACAACAATTACTATCTTAATTAACAAATGGGGATGTAACTCAAATGGTAGAGTGCTTGCTTGGCTTGCGAGAAGTACGAGGTTCAATACCCCGCATCTCTAAATTATTCTTACCTCACAACTCAGCAATATAATGTAGGGTGTTTTAATAATTTTTCATAAATTCCTTATTTTCTTTCATATTTATTTATTATTTTTAAATTTTTATTTTTATTGTATTGCAACAATTATTATCATGACTAACAAATGGGTATGTAGCACAAACGGTAGAGTGCCCTCTTCGCGTGTTAATGGTACGGGGTTCGATACCCCGCATTTCCAAATTATTTTTGTCCTCACAACTCATCAATATATTTGAGGGTGTTTTGATCTTTTCAGTAATTTCTTATTTTCTTTCATACGTATTTACTACTTTAAACTTATTATAACAATTACTCTCATTATTAACAAATGGGGATGTAGCTCAAACGGTAGAATGCTCGCTATGCATGCGAGAGGTACAGTGACCGATACTCCGCATCTCCAAATTATTTTTATCTTCACAATTCACCAATATATGTTAAGGTGTTTTGATATTTTCTAGAATTTCTTATTTTCTTTAATATTTATTTATTATTTTTAATTTTTAATTTTAATTTATTACAACAATTACTATAATAATTTACAAACGGGGACGTAGCTCCAACGGTAGAGCGCTTGGTTTGCATGCAAGAGGTACGGGAATGGATAAACCGCATATCCAATTTTTTTTTATCATTACAACTGACCAATATATTTAAGGGTGTTTTGATCATTTCAGGAAATTCTAATTTTCTTTCATTTTTATTAATTATTTTAATTTTTTTTGGTTTAATTTATTATAACGATTACTCTCATAATTAACAAATGGGGATGTTGCTCAAACGGTAGAGCACTTGCTTTGCATGCAAGAAGTACGGGGATCGTTACACCGCATTTCCAAATTATTTTTGTCCTCACAACTCACCAATATATTTTAGAGTGTTTAGATCTTTTTAGGAATTTCAATTTTTTTTCATATTTATTTATTATTTTTAATTTTTAAGATTAATTTATTACAACAATTGCTATCTTAATTAACAAATGCGGATGTAGCTCAAACGATAGAGTTCTCGATTAGCATGCGAGAGGTACGGGGTTCGATACCCCGCATCTCCAACTTATTTTTATCCTCACAACTCACTAATATATTTTAGGGTGTTTTGATATTTTCTGGAATTTTTTTTTCTTTCTTTTTTATTTATTATTTTTAATGTCTTACAACATTTACTATTATAATAATCAAATGGGGATGTAGCTCAAAAGGTAGAGCGCTCGCTTTGCATGCGAGAGGTACGGGGTTCGATACCCCGCATCTCCAAATTACTTTTATCCTCATAAGCCATCAATATATTTTACGGTATTTTGATCTTTTTTCAAGAATTTCTTATTTTCTTCCATATTTATTTATTATTTTTAATTTACTACAACAATTTCCATCAGAATTAACAAATGGGCATTTTGCTCAAATGGTAGAATGCCCGCTCTGCATGCAAGAGGTACGGGGATCGATACCCCGTATCTCCAAATTACTTTTATCTTCACAACTCACCAATATTTTTTAAGGTGTTTTGATCTTTTCAGGAATTTCTTATTTTCTTTCATACACATTTATTATATTCAATTTTTGTCGGTTTAATTTATTACAACAATTACCATCATAATTATCAAATGGGGACGTAACTGAAATGGTAGGGTGCTTGCTTTGCTTGCAAGAGGTACGGGGATCGATACACCGCATTTCCAAATTATTTTTATCCTCACAACTCACCATTATATTTTAGGGTGTTTCGGTCTTTTCAGGAATTTCCTATTTTCTTTCATTTTTATTTTTTATTTTTAATTTTTTTAGGTTTAATTTGTTATAACGATTACTATCATAGTTAAGAACTAGGGATGTATCTCAAATGGTAGAGTTCTCGCTTTGCATGTTAGAGGTACGTGGTTCGATACATGTATTTCCAAATCATTTTTGTCCTCACAACTCGCCAATATATTTTATGGTGTTTTGCTCCTTTCAGGAATTTCATTTTTTCTTACTTATTCATTTATTTTTTTTAATTTCTAATTTTAATTTATTACAAAAATTACGATCATAATTAACGATTGGGGACGTAGCTCAAATAGTAGAGCTCTAGCTTCGCATGCAAGAGGTTCGAGGTTCGTTACCCCGCATTGAAAATTATTTTTATACTCTCAACTGACCAATATATTTTAGGGTGTTTTGATATTTTGAGGAATTTCTTATTTGCTTTCATTTTTATTTTAATTTTAATTTATTTCAAATATCTCTATCATAATTAACGAATGGGGGCGTAGCTCATATAGTAGACCGCTCGGTTTGCATGCGAGAGTTTCAATCTTTGATTCCCCGCATCTCAAAGTTTTTTTTATCCTCCCAACTCACCAATATATTTAAGAGTGTTTTAATCTTTTTAAGAATTTCTTATTTTCTTTGATTTTTCTTTATTATTTTTATATTTTTTAGTTTTAAATTATTATAACAATTACTATCATAATTAACAAATGGGGAAGTAGGTTAAATGGTAGAGCGCTTGTTTTGCATGCGAGAGGTCTGGGTTTCAGTACACCACATCTCCAAATTATTTTTATCGTCACAAATGAACAATATATTTTAGGGTGATTTGATATTTTCAGGAATTTCTTACTTTCTTTCATTTTTATTTATTATTTTGTATTTATCAAATTTGAATTTATTACAACAATTACTATCATAATTAACAAATGGGGATGTAGCTCAAATGGTAGAGCGCTTGCTTAGTTTGCGAGAAGTACAAGGTTCAATACCCCACATCTCTAAATTATTCTTACCTCACAACACAGCAATATAATGTAGGGTGTTTTAATAATTTTTCATAAATTTCTTATTTTCTTTCATATTTAATTTTAATTTTAATTTTTTAATTATATTGTATTGCAACAATTACTATCATGACTAACAAATGGGTATGTAGCACAAACGGTAGAGTGCCCTCTTTGCGTGTTACTGGTACGAGGTTCGATACCCTGCATTTCCAAATTATTTTTATCCTCACAACTCATCAATATATTTGAGGGTGTTTTGATCTTTTCAGTAATTTCTTATTTTCTTCACACGTATTTACTATTTCTAACTTATTATAAGAATTACTCTCATTATTAACAAATGGGGATGAAGCTCAAACGGTAGAATGCTCGCTATGCATGCGAGAGAAACAATGACCGATACCCCGCATCTCCAAATTATTTTTATCTTCACAATTCGCCAATATATGTTAAGGTGTTTTGATCTTTTTTGGAATTTCTTATTTTCTCTAATATTTATTTATTATATTTAATTTTTAATTTTAATTTATTACAACAATTACTACCATAATTAACAAACGGGGACGTAGCTCAAACGGTAGAGCGCTTGCTTTGCATGCAAGAGGTACGGGGATGGATAAACCGCATCTCCAATTTTTTTTTATCATCACAACTGACCAATATATTTAAGGGTGTTTTGATCATTTCAGGAAATTCTAATTTTCTTTCATAATTAACAAATGGGGATGTTGCTCAAACGGTAGAGCACTTGCTTTGCATGCAAGAGGTACGGGGATCGTTACACCGCATTTCCAAATTACTTTTATCCTCACAACTCACCAATATATTTTAGAGTGTTTAGATCTTTTTAGGAATTTCTAATTTTCTTTCATTTTTATTTATTATTTTTAATTTTTAAGATTAATTTATTACAACAATTGCTATCTTAATTAACAAATGGGGATGTAGCTCAAACGGTAGAGTGCTCGCTTAGCATGCGAGAGGTACGGGGTTCGATACCCCACATCTCCAACTTATTTTTATCCTCACAACTCACTAATATATTTTAGGGTGTTTTGATATTTTCTGGAATTTTTTATTTTCATTCATTTTTATTTATTATTTTTAATGTCTTACAACATTTACTATTATAATAATCAAATGGGGATGTAGCTCAAATGGTAGAGCGCTCGCTTTGCATGCGCGAGGTATGGGGTTTGATACCCCGCATCTCCAAATTACTTTTATCCTCATAAGCCATCAATATATTTTAGGGTATTTTGATCTTTTTTCAAGAATTTCTTATTTTCTTCCACATTTATTTATTATTTATAATTTACTACAACAATTTCCGTCACAATTAACAAATGGGCATTTTGCTCAAATGGTAGAATGCCCGCTCTACATGCAAGAGGTACGGGGATCGATACCCCGTATCTCCAATTTATTTTTATCTTCACAACTCACCAATATTTTTTAAGGTGTTTTGATCTTTTCAGGAATTTCTTATTTTCTTTCATACACATTTATTATTTTAAATTTTTGTCCGTTAAATTTATTACAACAATTACCATCATAATTGTCAAATGGGGACGTAACTGAAATGGTAGGGTGCTTGCTTTTCCTGCAAGAGGTACGGGGATCGATACACCACATTTCCAAATTATTTTTATCCTCACAACTCACCAATATATTTTTGGGTGTTTTGGTCTTTTCAGGAATTTCCTATTTTCTTTCATTTTTATTTTTTATTTTTTATTTTTTTAGGTTTAGTTTGTTATAACGATTACTATCATAGTTAAGAAATGGGGATGTTTATCAAATGGTAGAGTTCTCGCTTTGCAAGTTACAGGTTCATGGTTCGATACATGCATTTCCTAATCATTTTTGTCCTCACAACTCGCCAATATATTTTATGGTGTTTCGATCTTTTCAGGAATTTCTTATTTTCTTACTTATTCATTTATTATTTTTATTTCTAATTTTAATTTATTACAAAAATTACTATCATAATTAACGATTGGGGACATAACTCAAATAGTAGAGCTCTAGCTTTGCATGCAAGAGGTTCGAGGTTCGTTACCCCGCATCTGAAAATTATTTTTATACTCTCAACGGACCAATATATTTTAGGGTGTTTTGATCTTTTGAGGAATTTCATATTTGCTTTCATTTTTATTTATTAATTTTAATTATAATTTTAATTTATTACAAATATCACTATCATAATTAACGAATGGGGACGTAGCTCAAATAGTAGACCGCTCGCTTTGCATGCAAGAGTTTCGATTTCGATACCCCGCATCTCAAAGTTTTTTTTATCCTCCCAACTCACTAATATATTTAAGAGTGTTTTGATCTTTTTAAGAATTTCTTATTTTCTTTGATTTTTCTTTATTATTTTTATATTTTTTAGTTTTAATTTATTATAACAATTATTATCATAATTAACAAATGGTGAAGTAGATTAAATGGTAGAGCGATTGTTTTGCATGCGAGAGGTCTGGGTTTCAGTACACCGCATCTCCAAATTATTTTTATCCTCACAAATGAACAATATATTTTAGGGTGATTTGATATTTTCAGGAATTTCTTATTTTCTTTCATTTTTATTTATTATTTTGTATTTATCAAATTTGAATTTCTTACCACAATTACTATCTTAATTAACAAATGGGGATGTAGCTCAAATGGTAGAGCGCTTGCTTAGCTTGCGAGGAGTACGAGGTTCAATACCCCGCATCTCTAAATTATTCTTACCTCACAACTCAGCAATATAATGTAGGGTGTTTTAATAATTTTTCATAAATTTCTTATTTTCTTTCATATTTTTTTATTATTTTTAATTTTTTAATTTTATTGTATTGCAACAATTACTATCATGACTAACAAATGGGTATGTAGCACAAACGGTAGAGTGCCCTCTTTGCGTGTTAATGGTACGGGGTTCGATACCCCACATTTCCAAATTATTTTTATCCTCACAACTCATCAATATATTTGAGGGTGTTTTGATCTTTTCAGTAATTTCTTTTTTTCTTTCATACGTATTTACTATTTTTAACTTATTATAACAATTACTCTCGTTATTAACAAATGGGGATGTAGCTGAAACGGTAGAATGCTCGTTATGCATGCGAGAGGTACAGCAACCGATACCCCGCATCTCCAAATTTTTTTTATCCTCACAATTCACCAATATATGTTAAGGTGTTTTGATATTTTCTAGAATTTATTATTTTCTTTAATATTTACAACAATTACTCTCATAATTAACAAACAGAGACGTAGCTCCAACGGTAGAGCGCTTGCTTTGCATGCAAGAGGTATGGGGATTGATAAACCGCATCTCCAAAGTTTTTTTATCATCACAACTGACCCATATATTTAAGGGTGTTTTGATCATTTCAGGAAATTCTAATTTTCTTTCATTTTTATTTATTCATTTAAATTCTTTTCGGTTTAATTTATTATAACGATTACTATCATAGTTAACAAATGGGGATGTTGCTCAAACGGTAGAGCACTTGCTTTGCATGCAAGAGGTACGGGGATCGTTACACCGCATTTCCAAATTATTTTTATCCTCACAACTCTCCGATATATTTTAGAGTATTGAGATCTTTTTAGGAATTTCTAATTTTCTTTCATATTTTTTTATTATTTTTAATTTTAAGATTAATTTATTACAACAATTGCTATCTTAATTAACAAATGGGGATGTAGCTCAAACGGTAGAGTGCTCGCTTAGCATGCGAGAGGTACGGGGTTCGATACCCCGCATCTCCAACTTATTTTTATCCTCACAACTCACTAATATATTTTAGGGTGTTTTGATATTTTCTGGAATTTTTTATTTTCATTCATTTTTATTTATTATTTTTAATGTCTTACAACATTTACTATTATAATAATCAAATGGGGATGTAGCTCAAATGGTAGAGCGCTCGCTTTGCATGCGAGAGGTACGGGGTTCGATACCCCGCATCTCCAAATTACTTTTATCCTCATAAGCCATCAATATATTTTAGTGTATTTTGATCTTTTTTCAGGAATTTCTTATTTTCTTCCATTTTTATTTATTATTTTTAATTTACTACAACAATTTCCATCACAATTAACAAATGGGCATTTTCCTCAAATGGTAGAATGCCTGCTCTACATGCAAGAGGTACGGAGATCGATACCCCGTATCTCCAAATTAATTTTATCTTCACAACTCACCAATATTTTTTAAGGTGTTTTGATCTTTTCAGGAATTTCTTATTTTCTTTCATATACATTTATTATTTTAATTTTTTGTCGATTTAATTTTATTACAACAATTACCATCATAATTAACCAATGGGGACGTAACTGAAATGGTAGAGTGCTTGGTTTGCGTGCAAGAGGTACGTGGATCGATACACCGCATTTCCAAATTATTTTTATCCTCACAACTCACCATTATATTTTAGGGTGTTTTGGTCTTTTTAGGAATTTCCTATTTTCTTTATTTTTATTTTTTATTTTTAATTTTTTTAAGTTTAATTTGTTATAACGATTACAATCATAGTTAAGAACTGGGGATGTATCTCAAATGGTAGAGTTCTCGCTTTGCATGTTAGAGGTACGTGGTTCGATACATGTATTTCCAAATCATTTTTGTCCTCACAACTCGCCAATATATTTTATGGTGTTTTGCTCCTTTCAGGAATTTCATTTTTTAGGTTTAATTTATTATAACGATTACTATCATAGTTAAGAAATGGGGATGTATCTCAAATGGTAGAGTTCTCGCTTTGCATGTTAGAGGTACGTGGTTCGATACATGCATTTCCAAATCATTTTTGTCCTCACAACTCGCCAATATATTTTATGGTTTTGCTCTTTTAAGGAATTTCTTATTTTCTTACTTATTCATTTATTATTTTTAATTTTTAATTTTAATTTATTACAAAAATTACGATCATAATTAACGATTGGGGACGTAGCTCAAATAGTAGAGCTCTAGCTTTGCATGCAAGAGGTTCGAGGTTCGTTACCCCGCATCTGAAAATTATTTTTATACTCTCAATTGACCAATATATTTTAAGATGTTTTGATCTTTTGAGGAATTTCTTATTTGCTTTCATTTTTATTTATTAATTTTAATTTTAATTTTAATTTGTTACAAATATCACTATCATAATTAACAAATGGGGAAGTAGATTAAATGGTAGAGCGCTTGTTTTGCATGCGAGAGGTATGGGTTTCAGTATACCGCATCTCCAAATTATTTTTATCCTCACAAATGAACAATATATTTTAGGGTGATTTGATATTTTCAGGAAATTCTTATTTTCTTTGATTTTTCTTTATTATTTTTATATTTTTTAGTTTTAATTTATTATAACAATTACTATCATAATTAACAAGTGGGGAAGTAGATTAAATGGTAGTGCGATTGTTTTGCATGCGAGAGGCCTGGGTTTCATTACACCGCATCTCCAAATTATTTTTATCCCCACAAATGAACACTATTTTTGGGTGATTTGATATTTTCAGGATTTTCGTATTTTCTTTCGTTTTTATTTATTATTTTGTATTTATCAAATTTGAATTTCTTACCACAATTATTATCTTAATTAACAAATGGGGATGTAGCTCAAATGGTAGAGCGCTTGCTTAGCTTGCGAGAAGTACGAGGTTCAATACCCCGCATCTCTAAATTATTCTTACCTCACAACTCAGCAATATATTGTAGGGTGTTTTAATAATTTTTCATAAATTTCTTATTTTCTTTCATATTTTTTTATTATTTTTAGTTTTTTAATTTTATTGTATTGCAACAATTACTATCATGACTAACAAATGGGTATGTAGCACAAACGGTAGAGTGCCCTCTTTGCGTGTTAATGGTACGGGGTTCGATCCCCCGCATTTCCAAATTATTTTTATCCTCACAACTCATCAATATATTTGAGGGTGTTTTGATCTTTTCAGTAATTTCTTATTTTCTTTCATACATATTTACTATTTTTAACTTATTATAACAATTACTCTCATTATTAACAAATGGGGATGTAGCTGAAACGGTAGAATGCTCGCTATGCATGCAAGAGGTACAGCAACCGATACCCCGCATCACCAAATTATTTTTATCCTCACAATTCACCAATATTTGTTAAGGTGTTTTGATATTTTCTAGAATTTCTTATTTTCTTTAATATTTATTTATTATTTTTAATTTTTAATTTTAATTTATTACAACAATTTCTATCATAATTAACAAACGGAGACGTAGCTCCAACGGTAGAGCGCTTGCTTTGCATGCAAGAGGTACGGGGATGGATAAACTGCATCTCCAAATTTTTTTTATCATCACAACTGACCAATATATTTAAGGGTGTTTTGATCATTTCAGGAAATTCTAATTTTCTTTCATTTTTATTTATTAATTTAAATTCTTTTCGGTTTAATTTATTATGACGATTAGTATCATAATAACAAATGGGGATGTTGCTCAAATGGTAGACCACTTGCTTTACATGCAAGAGGTACGGGGATCGTTACACCGCATTTCCAAATTATTTTTATCCTCACAACTCACCAATATATTTTAGAGTGTTTAGATCATTTTAGGAATTTCTAATTTTCTTTCATATTTATTTATTATTTTTAATTTTTAAGATTAATTTATTACAACAATTGCTATCTTAATTAACAAATGGGGATGTAGCTCAAACGGTAGAGTGCTCGCTTAGCATGCGAGAGGTATGGGGTTCGATACCCCGCATCTCCAACTTATTTTTATCCTCACAACTCACTAATATATTTTAGGGTGTTTTGATATTTTCTGAAATTTTTTATTTTCTTTCATTTTTATTTATTATTTTTAATGTCTTACAACATTTACTATTATAATAATCAAATGGAGATGTAGCTCAAATGGTAGAGCGCTCGCTTTGCATGCGAGAGGTACGGGGTTCGATACCCCGCATCTCCAAATTACTTTTATCCTCATAATTCATCAATATATTTTAGGGTATTTTGATATTTTTTCAGGAATTTCTTATTTTCTTCCATATTTATTTATTATTTTTAATTTACTACAACAATTTCCATCACAATTAACAAATGGGCATTTTACTCAAATGGTAGAATGCCCGCTCTGCATGCAAGAGGTACGGAGATCGATACCCCGTATCTCCAAATTATTTTTATCTTCACAACTCACCTATATTTTTTAAGGTGTTTTGATCTTTTCAGGAATTTCTTATTTTCTTTCATATACATTTATTATTTTAAAATTTTGTCGATTTAATTTTATTACAACAATTACCATCATAATTATCAAATGGGGACGTAACTGAAATGGTAGAGTGCTTGCTTTGCTTGCAAGAGGTACGGGGATCGATACACCGCATTTCCAAATTATTTTTATCCTCACAACTCACTGATATATTTTAGAGTGTTTAGATCTTTTTAGGAATTTCTAATTTTCTTTCATATTTATTTATTATTTTAAATTTTTAAGATTAATTTATTACAACAATTTATATCTTAATTAACAAATGGGGATGTAGTGCAACCGGTAGAGTGCTCGCTTAGCATGCGAGAGGTACGGGGTTCGATACCCCGCATCTCCAACTTATTTTTATCCTCACAACTCACTAATATATTTTAGGGTGTTTTGATATTTTCTGGAATTTTTTATTTTCTTTCATTTTTATTTATTATTTTTAATGTTTTACAACATTTACTATTATAATAATCAAATGGGGATGTAGCTCAAATGGTAGAGCGCTCGCTTTGCATGCGAGAGTTTCGATCTTCGATACCCCGCATCTCAAAGTTTCTTTCTTCCTCCCAACTCACCCATATATTTAAGAGTGTTTTGATCTTTTTAGGAATTTCTTATTTTCTTTGATTTTTCTTTATTATTTTTATTTTTTTTAGTTTTAATTTATTATAACAATTACTATCATAATTAACAAATGGGGAAGTAGATTAAATGGTGGAGCGCTTATCTTGCATGCGAGAGGTATGGGTTTCAGTACACCACATCTCCAAATTATTTTTATCCTCACAAATGAAATATATTTAAGGGTGATTTGATATTTTCAGGAATTTCTTTTTTTCTTTCATTTTTATTTATTATTTTGAAATTATCAAATTTGAATTTCTTACAACAATTACTATCTTAATTAACAAATGGGGATGTAGCTCAAATGGTAGAGCGCTTGCTTAGCTTGCGAGAGGTACGAGGTTCAATACCCCGCATCTCTAAATTATTCTTACCTCACAACTCAGCAATATAATGTAGGGTGTTTTAATAATTTTTCATAAACTTTTTATTTTCTTTCATATTTATTTATTATTTTTAACTTTTTAATTTTAGTGCTCTACCGTTTGAGCAACATCCCCATTTGTTAATTATGATAGTAATCGTTATAATAAATTAAACCGAAAAAATTTTAAAATAATAAATAAAAATGAAAGAAATTTAGAATTTACTGAAACAATAAAAATACCCTTAAATATATTGGTCAGTTGTGATGATAAAAATAATTTGGAGATGCTGTTTATCCATCCCCGTACCTCTTGCATGCAAAGCAAGCGCTCTACCGTTTGTGCTACGTCCCCGTTTGGTAATTATGATAGTAATTGTTGTAATAAATTATAATTAAAAATTAAAAATAATAATTAAATATTAAAGAAAATAAGAAATTCCAGAAAAGATCGAAACACCTTAACATATATTGGTGAATTGTGAAGATAAAAATATATCGGTCGCTGTACCTCTCGCATGCATAGCGAGCATTCTACCGTTTGAGCTACATCCCCATTTGTTAATAATGAGAGTAATTGTTATAATAATTTAAAAATAGTAAATATGTATGAAAGAAAATAAGAAATTACAGAAAAGATCAAAACACCCTCAAATATAGATGAGTTGTGAGGATAAAAATAATTATTTATTTTTTTAGTGTCTTACAATATTTACTATTATAATAATCAAATGGGGATGTAGCTCAAATGGTAGAGCGCTCGCTTTGCATGCGAGAGGTACGGGGTTCGATACCCCGCATCTCCAAATTACTTTTATCGACATAAGCCATCAATATATTTTAGGGTATTTTGATCTTCTTTCTGGAATTTCTTATTTTCTTCCATAATTATTTAGTATTTTTAATTTACTACAACAATTTCTATCACAATTAACAAATGGGCATTTTGCTCAAATGGTAGAATGCTTGCTCTGCATGCAAGAGGTACGGGGATCGATACCCCGTATCTCCAAATTATTTTTATCTTCACAACACACCAATATGTTTTAAGGTGTTTTGATCTTTTCAGGAATTTCTTATTTTCTTTCATATACATTTATTATTTTCAAATTTTGTCGGTTTAATTTATTACTACAATTACCATTGTAATTAACAAATGGGGACGTAGCTGAAATGGTAGAGTGCTTGCTTTGCTTGCAAGAGGTAGGGGATCGATACACCGCATTTCCAAATTATTTTTATCCTCACAACTCACCAATATATTTTAGGGTGTTTTGGTCTTTTCAGGAATTTCCTATTTTCTTTGATTTTTATTTTTTATTTTTTATTTTTTTAAGTTTAATTTCATATAACGATTACTATCATAGTTAAGAAATGGGGATGTATCTCAAATGGTAAAGTTCTCGCTTTGCATGTTATAGGTACGTGGTTCGATACATGCATTTCCAAATCATTTTTGTCCTCACAACTCGCCAATATATTTTATGGTGTTTTGATCTTTTCAGGAACTTCTTATTTTCTTACTTATTCATTTAGTATTTTTAATTTCTAATATTAATATATTGCAAAAATTACTATCATAATAAACGATTAGGGACGCAGCTCAAATAGTAGAGCGCTAGCTTTACATGCAAGAGGTTCGGGGATCGTTACCCCGCATCTGAAAATTATTTTTATACTCTCAACTCACCAATATATTTTAGGGTGTTTTTATCTTTTGAGGAATTTCATATTTTCTTTCATTTTTATTTATTAATTTTAATTTTAATTTTAATTTATTACAAATATCACTATCATAATTAACGAATGGGGACGTAGCTCATATAGTAGACCGCTCGTATTGCATGCGAGAGTTTCGATCTTCGATACCCCCCATGTCAAAGTTATTTTTATCCTCCCAACTCACCAATATATTTAAGAGTGCTTTGATCTTTTAAGAATTTCTTATTTTCTTTGTTTTTTCTTTAATAATTTTTATTTTTTTTAGTTTTAATTTATTATAAGAATTACTATCATAACAAACAAATGGGGAAGTAAATTAAATGGTAGAGTGCTTGTTTTGCATGCGTGAGGTAAGGGTTTCAGTACACCGCATCTCGAAATTATTTTTATCCTCACAAATGAACAATATATTTTAGGGTGATTTGATATTTTCTAGAATTTCTTCTTTTCTTTCATTTTTATTTATTATTTTGACTTTATCAAATTTTAATTTATTAAACAATTACTATCTTAATTAACAAATGGGGATGTAGCTCAAATGGAAGAGCGCTTGCTTAGCTTGCGAGAAGTATGAGGTTCAATACCCCGCATCTCTAAATTATTCTTACCTCACAACTCAGCAATATAATGTAGGTTGTTTTAATAATTTTCATAAATTTCTTATTTTCATTCATATTTATTTATTATTTATTTTTTTTTAAATTTATTGTATTGCAACAATTACTATCATGACTAACAAATTGGTATGAAGCACAAATGGTAGAGTGCCCTCTTTGCATGTTAATGGTACGGGGTTCGATACCCCGCATTTCCAAATTATTTTTATCCTCACAACTCATCAATATATTTGAGGGTGTTTCGATCTTTTCAGTAATTTCTGATTTTCTTTCATACGTATGTACTATTTTTAACTTATTACAACAATTACTCTCATTATCAACAAATGGGGATGTAGCTCAAACGGTAGAATGCTCGCTATGCATGCGAGAGGTACAGCGACCGAATACCCCGCATCTCCAAATTTTTTTTATCTTCACAATTCACCAATATATGTTAAGGTGTTTTGATCTTTTCTGGAATTTCTTATTTTCTTTAATATTTATTTATTATTTATTATTTTTAATTTTAATTTATTACAACAATTACTATCATAATTAACAAATGGGGATGTAGCTCGAATGGTAGAGCGCATACTTTGCATTCAAGGGGTACGGGGATCGTTACACCGCATTTCCAAATTATTTTTATCCTCACAACTCACCAATATATTTTTGGGTGTTTTTGAACTTTTCAGGAATTTCTTATTTTCTTTCGTTTTAATTTATTATTTTTAATTTTTTATTTATTGTATTACAACAGCAACCATCATAACTAACAAATGGGAATGTAGAAAAACAGAAGAGGGCACGCTTTGCATGTTAGAGGTACGGGGTTCGATAAACCACATCTCCAAATTATTTTTATCCTCACAACTCACCAATATATTTTAAGGTGTTTTGATCTTTTCCGGAATTTCTTATTTTCTTTCATATTCATATATAATTTATTAGTTTTAATTTTAATTTATTAAAACAATTATTTTCATAATTAGCAAACGGGGACGTAGCTCAAATGGTAGAGCGCTTGCTTTGCTTGCAAGAGGTACGGGGATGGATAAACTGCATCTCCAAATTATTTTTACCATCACAACTGACCAATATATTTTAGGGAGTTTTGATCATTTCAGGAAAATCTAATTTTCTTTCATTTTTATTTATTATTTTAAATTTTTTTCGGTTTAATTTATTATAACGATTACTATCATAATTAACAAATGGGGATGTTGCTCAAACGGTAGAGCACTTGCTTTGCATGGAAGAGGTACAGGGTTCGATACACCGCATTGCCAAATTATTTTTATCCTCACAACTCACCAATATATTTTAGAGTGTTTAGATCTTTTTAGGAAATTCTTGTTTTATATCATATTTATTTATTATTTTTAATTTTTAAGTTTAATTTATTACAACAATTACTATCTTAATTAACAAATGGGGATGTAGCTCAAACGGTAGAGTGCTCGCTTAGCATGCGAGAGGTACGGGGTTCGGTACCCCGCATCTCCAACTTATTTTTATCCTCACAACTCACTAATATATTTTAAGGTGTTTTGATCTTTTCAGGAATTTCTTATTTTCTTTCATATTCATTTATTATTTATTAGTTTTAATTTTAATATATTAAAACAATTACTTTCATAATTAACAAACGGGGACGTAGCTCAAACGTTAGAGCGCTTGCTTTGCATGCAAGAGGTACGGGGATGGATAAACCGCATCTCCAAATTATTTTTATCATCACAACTGACCAATATATTTTAGGGTGTTTTGATCATTTCAGGAAATTTTAATTTTCTTTCATTTTTATTTATTATTTTAATTTTTTTTTGGTTTACTTTATTATAACAATTTCTATCATAATTAACAAATGGGCATGTTGCTCAAACGGTAGAGCACTTGCTTTGCTTGCAAGAGGTACGGGGATCGATACACCACATTTCCAAAATATTTTTATCCTCACAACTCACCAATATATTTTAGAGTGTTTAGATCTTTTTAGGAATTTCTTATTTTCTTTCATATGTATTTATTATTTTTAATTTTTAAGTTTAATTTATTACAACAATTACTATCTTAATTAACAAATGGGGATGTAGCTCAAATGGTAGAGTGCTCGCTTAGCATGCGAGAGGTACGGGGTTCGATACCTCGCATCTCCAACTTATTTTTCTCCTCACAACTCACTAATATATTTTAGGGTGTTTTGATCTTTTCTGGAATTTTTTAGTTTCTTTCATTTTTATTTATTATTTTTATTGTCTTACAACATTTACTATTATAATAATCAAATGAGGATGTAGCTCAAATGGTAGAGCGCTCGCTTTGCATGCGAGAGGTACGGGGTTCGATACCCCGCATCTCCAAATTACTTTTATCCTCATAAGCCATCAATATATTTTAGGGTATTTTGATCTTTTCTGGAATTTCTTATTTTCTTTCATATTTATTTATTATTTTTAATTTGTTCCAACAATTTCTATCAAAATTAACAAATGGACATTTTGCTCAAATGGTAGAATGCCCGCTCTGCATGCAAGAGGTACGGGGATCGATACCCCGTATCTCCAAATTATTTTTATCTTCACAACTCACCAATATCTTTTAGGGTGTTTTGGTCTTTTCTAGAATTTCCTATTTTCTTTCATTTTTATTTTTTTTTTAATTTTTTTAGGTTTAATTTATTATAATGATTACTATCATAGTTAAGAAATGGGGATGTATCTCATATGGTAGAGTCTCGCTTTGCATGTTAGAGGTACGTGGTTCGATACATGCATTTCCAAATCATTTTTGTCCTCACAACTCGCCAATATATTATATGGTGTATTGATCTTTTCAGGAATTTCTTATTTTCTTACTTATTCATTTATTATTTTTAATTTCTAATATTAATATATTGCAAAAATTACTATCATAATTAACGATTGGGGATGCAGCTCAAATAGTAGAGCTCTAGCTTTGCGTGCAAGAGGTTCGAGGTTCGTTACCCCGCATCTGAAAATTATTTTTATACTCTCAACTCACCAATATATTTTAGGGTGTTTTGATCTTTTTAGGAATTTCTTATTTTCTTTCATTTTTATTTATTATTTTTAATATTAATTTTAATTTATTACAAATATCACTATCATAATTAACGAATGGGGACGTAGCTCATATAATAGACCTCTCGCTTTGCATGCCTGAGTTTCGATCTTCGATACCCCGCATGTCAAAGTTATTTTTATCCTCCCAACTCACCAATATATTTAAGAGGGTTTTGATATTTTTGAGAATTTCTTATTTTCTTTGATTTTTCTTTATTTTTTTTTATTTTTTTACTTTTAATTTATTATAACAATTATTATCATAATTAACAAATGGGGAAGTAGATTATATGGTAGAGCGTTTGTTTTGCATGCGAGAGGTATGGATTTCAGTACACCACATCTCGAAATTAGTTTTATCCTCACAAATGAACAATATATTTTAGGGTGATTTGATATTTTCTGGAATTTCTTATTTTCTTTCATTTTTATTTATTATTTTGAATTTATCAAATTTTAATTTATTATACAATTACTATCTTAATTAACAAATGGGGATGTAGCTCAAATGGAAGAGCGCTTGCTTAGCTTGCGAGAAGTACGAGGTTCAATACCCCGCATCTCTAAATTATTCTTACCTCACAACTCAGCAATATAATGTAGGTTGTTTTAATAATTTTCCTAAATTTCTTATTTTCTTTCGTATTTATTTATTATTTATTATTTTTAATTTTATTGTATTGCAACAATTACTATCATGACTAACAAATGGGTATGTAGCACAAATGGTAGAGTGCCCTCTTTGCATGTTAATGGTACGGGGTTCGATACCCCGCATTTCCAAATTATTTTTATCCTCACAACTCATCAATATATTTGAGGGTGTTTTGATCTTTTCAGTAATTTCTTATTTTCTTTCATATGTATCTACTATTTTTAACTTATTACAACAATTACTCTCATTATTAACAAATGGGGATGTAGCTCAAACGGTAGAATTCTCGCTATGCATGCGAGAGGTACAGCGACCGTTACCCCGCATCTCCAAATTATTTTTATCTTCACAATTCACCAATATATGTAAGGTGTTTTGATCTTTTCTGGAATTTCTTATTTTCTTTAATATTTATTTATTATTTATTATTTTTAATTTTAATTTATTACAACAATTACTATCATAATTAACAAATGGGGATGTAGCTCGAATGGTAGAGCGCATACTTTGCATTCAAGGGGTACGGGGATCGTTACACCGCATTTCCGAATTATTTTTATCTTCACAACTCACTAATATATTTTTGGGTGTTTTTGAACTTTTCAGGAATTTCTTATTTTCTTTCATTTTTATTTATTGATTTTAATTTTTAATTTATTGTATTACAACAGCAACTATCATAACTAACAAATGGGGATGTAGCTAAACAGAAGAGGGCTCGCTTTGCATGTTAGTGGTACGGGGTTCGATAAACCACATTTCCAAATTATTTTTATCCTCACAACTCACCAATATATTTTAAGGTGTTTTGATCTTTTCTGGAATTTCTTATTTTCTTTCATATTCATATATAATTTATTAGTTTTAATTTTAATTTATTAAAACAATTATTTTCATAATTAGCAAACGGGGACGTAGCTCAAATGGTAGAGCGCTTGCTTTGCTTGCAAGAGGTACGGGGATGGATAAACTGCATCTCCAAATTATTTTTACCATCACAACTGACCAATATATTTTAGGGAGTTTTGATCATTTCAGGAAAATCTAATTTTCTTTCATTTTTATTTATTATTTTAAATTTTTTTCGGTTTAATTTATTATAACGATTACTATCATAATTAACAAATGGGGATGTTGCTCAAACGGTAGAGCACTTGCTTTGCATGCAAGAGGAACGGGGTTTGATACACCGCATTGCCAAATTATTTTTATCCTCACAACTCACCAATATTTTTTAGAGTGTTTAGATCTTTTTAGGAAATTCTTGTTTTATATCATATTTATTTATTATTTTTAATTTTTAAGTTTAATTTATTACAACAATTACTATCTTAATTAACAAATGGGGATGTAGCTCAAACGGTAGAGTGCTCGCTTAGCATGCGAGAGGTACGGGGTTCGATACCCGCATCTCCAACTTATTTTTATCCTCACAACTCACTAATATATTTTACGGTGTTTTGATCTTTTCTGTAATTTTTTATTTTCTTTCATTTTTATTTGTTACTTTTAATGTCTTACAACATTTACTATTCTAATAATCAAATGGGGATGTAGCTCAAAAGGTTGAGCGCTCGCTTTGCATACGAGAGGTACGGGGTCCGATACCCCGCATCTCCAAATTACTTTTATCCTCATAAGCCATCAATATATTTTAGCGTATTTTGATCTTTTCTGGAATTTCTTATTTTCTTTCATATTTATTTATTATTTTTAATTTGTGACAACAATTTCTATCACAATTAACAAATGGGCATTTTGCTCAAATGGTAGAATGCTTGCTCTGCATGCAAGAGGTACGGGGATCGATACCCCATATCTCCAAATTATTTTTATCTTCACAACTCACCAATATTTTTTAAGGTATTTTGATCTTTTCAGGAATTTCTTATTTTCTTTCATATACATTTATTATTCTAAATTTTTGTCGGTTTAATTTATTACAACAATTACCATCGTAATTAACCAATGGGGACGTAACTGAAATAGTAGAGTGCTTGCTTTGCTTGCAAGAGGTACAGGGATCGATACACCGCATTTCCAAATTATTTTTATCCTCACAACCCACCAATATATTTTAGGGTGTTTTGGTCTTTTCAGGAATTTCCTATTTTCTTTCATTTTTATTTTTTATTTTTAATTTTATTAGGTTTAATTTCTTATAGCGATTACTATCATAGTTAAGAAATGGGGATGTATCTCAAATGGTAGAGTCCTTGCTTTGCATGTTAGAGGTACGTGGTTCGATACATGCATTTCCAAATCATTTTTGTCCTCACAACTCGCCAATATATTTTATGGTGTTTTGATCTTTTCAGGAATTTCTTATTTTCTTACTTATTCATTTATTATTTTTTATTTCTAATATTAATATATTGCAAAAATTACTATCATAATTAACGATTGGGGACGCAGCTCAAACAGTAGAGCTCTAGCTTTGCATGCAAGAGGTTTGAGGTTCGTTACCCCGCATCTGAAAATTATTTTTATACGCTCAACTCACCAATATATTTTAGGGTGTTTTGATCTTTCGAGGAATTTCTTATTTTCTTTCATTTTTATTTATTATTTTTAATTTTAATTTTAATTTATTACAAATATCACTATCATAATTAACGAATGGGGACATAGCTCATATATTAGACCGCTCGCTTTGCATGCGAGAGTTTCGATCTTCAATACCCCGCATGTCAAAGTTATTTTTATCCTCCCAACTCACCAATATATTGAAGAGTGTTTTGATCTTTCTAAGAATTTTTTATTTTCTTTGATTTTTCTTTATTATTTTTATTTTTTTTTGTTTTAATTTATTATAACAAATACTATCATAATTAACAAATGGGGAAGTAGATTAAATGGTAGAGCGCTTGTTTTGCATGCGAGAGGTATGGGTTTCAGTACATCGCATCTCGAAATTATTTTTATCCTCACAAATGAACAATATATTTTATGGTGATTTGATATTTTCTTTCATTTTTATTTAATATTTTGAATTTATCAAATTTTAATTTATTAAACAATTACTATCTTAATTAACAAATGAGGATGTAGCTCAAATGGAAGGGTGCTTGCTTAGCTTGCGTGAAGTACGAGGTTCAATACCCCGCATTTCTAAATTATTCTTACCTCACAACTCAGCAATATAATGTAGGTTGTTTTAATAATCTTCCTTAATTTCTTATTTTCTTTCGTATTTATTTATTATTTTTATTTTTTTTATATTGCAACAATTACTATCATGACTAACAAATGGGTATGTAACTCAATTGGTAGAGTGCCCTCTTTGCATGTTAATGGTACGGGGTTCGATACCCCGCATTCCCAAATTATTTTTGTCCTCACAACTCATCAATATATTTGAGGGTGTTTTGATCTTTTCAGTAATTTCTTATTTTCTTTCATACGTATTTACTATTTTTAACTTATTACAACTATTACTGTCATTATTAACAAATGGGGATGTAGCTCAAACGGTAGCATGCTCGCGATGCATGCGAGAGGTACAATGACCGATACCCCGCATATCCAAATTATTTTTATCTTCATAATTGACCAATATATGTTAAGGTGTTTTGATCTTTTCTGGAATTTCTTATTTTCTTTAATATTTATTTATTATTTATTATTTTTAATTTTAATTTATTACAACAATTACTGTCATAATTAACAAAGGGGGATGTAGCTCGAACGGTAGAGCGCATACTTTGCATTCAAGGGGTACGGGGATCGTTACACCGCATTTCCAAATTATTTTTATCCTCACAACTCACCAATATACTTTTGGGTGTTTTTGAACTTTTCAGTAATTTCTTATTTTCTTTCATTTTTATTTATTATTTTTAATTTTTAATTTATTGTATTACAACAGCAACTATCATAACTAACAAATGGGGATGTAGCAAAACAGAAGAGGGCTCGCTTTGCATGTTAGAGGTACGGGGTTCGATAAACCACATTTCCAAATTATTTTTATCCTCACAACTCACCAATATATTTTAAGGTGTTTTGATCTTTTCAGGAATTTCTTATTTTCTTTCATATTCATTTATTACTTATTACTTTTAATTTTAATTTATTAAAACAATTACTTTCATAATTAACAAACGGGGACGTAGCTCAAATGGTAGAGCGCTTGCTCTGCATGCAAGAGGTACGGGGATGGATAAACCGCATCTCCAAATTATTTTTATCATCAGAACTGACCAATATATTTTAGGGTGTTTTGATCATTTCAGGAAATTCTAATTTTCTTTCATTTTTATTTATTATTTTAATTTTTTTTCGGTTTAATTTATTATAATGATTAATATCATAATTAACAAATGGTGATGTTGCTCAAACGGTAGAGCACTTGCTTTGCATGCAAGAGGTATGGGGATCGATACACCGCATTTCCAAATTATTTTTATCCTCACAACTCACCAATATATTTTAGAGTGTTTTGATCTTTTTAGGAATTTCTAATTTTCTTTCATATTTGTTTATTATTTTTAAATTTTAAGTTTAATTTAGTACATCAATTACTATCTTAACTAACAAATGGGGATGTAGCTCAAACGGTAGAGTGTTTGCTTAGCATGCGAGAGGTACGGGGTTCGATACCCCGCATCTCCAACTTATTTTTATCCTCACAACTCACTAATATATTTCAGGGTGTTTTGATCTTTTCTGGAATTTTTTGTTTTCTTTCATTTTTATTTATTATTTTTAATGTCTTACAACATTTACTATTATAATAATCAAATGGGGATGTAGCTCAAATGGTAGAGCGCTCGCTTTGCATGCGAGAGGTACAGGGTTCGATACCCCGCATCTCCAAATTACTTTTATCATCATAAGCCATCAATATATTTTAGGGTATTTTGAAAATTTTCAGGATTTTCTTATTTTCTTACATATTTATTTATTATTTTTAATTTGTTACAACAATTTCTATCACAATTAACAAATGGGTATTTTGCTAAAATGGTAGAATGCCCGCTCTGCATGCAAGAGGTATGGGGATCGATACCCCGTATCTTCAAATTATTTTTATCTTCACAACTCACCAATATGTTTTTAGGTGTTTTGATCTTTTCAGGAATTTCTTATTTTCTTTCATATACATTTATTATTTTAATTTTTTGTCGGTTTAATTTATTACAACAATTACCATCATAATTAACAAATGGGGATGTAACTGGAATGGTAGAGTGCTTGCTTTGCTTGCAAGAGGTACGGGGATCGACACACCGCATTTCCAAATTATTTTTATCCTCACAACTCACCAATATATTTTATGGTGTTTTGGTCTTTTCAGGAATTTCCTATTTTCTTTCATTTTTATTTTTTATTTTTTATTTTTTTAGGTTTAATTTATTATAACGATTACTATCATAGTTAAGAAATGGGGATGTATCTCAAATGGTAGAGTTCTCGCTTTGCATGTTAGAGGTACGTGGTTCGATACATGCATTTCCAAATCATTTTTGTCCTCACAACTCGCCAATATATTTTATGGTGATTCGATCTTTTTAGGAATTTCTTATTTTCTTACTTATTCATTTATTATTTTTAATTTCTAATATTAATTTATTACCAAAATTACTATCATAATTAACGATTGGGGACGCAGCTCAAATAGTAGAGCTCTAGCTTTGCATGCAAGATGTTCGAGGTTCGTTACCCCGCATCTGAAAATTATTTTTATACTCTCAACTCACCAATATATTTTAGGGTGTTTTGATCTTTCGAGGAATTTCTTATTTTCTTTCATTTTTATTTATTATTTTTAATTTTGATTTTAATTTATTTCAAATATCACTATCATATTTAACGAATGGGGATGTAGCTCATATAGTAGACCGCTCGCTTTGCATGCGAGAGTTTCGATCTTCGATACCCCGCATCTCAAAGTTATTTTTATCCTCCCAACTTACCAATATATTTAAGAGTGTTTTGATATTTTTAAGAATTTCTTATTTTCTTCGATTTTTCTTTATTATTTTTATTTTTTTTAGTTTTAATTTATTATAACAATTACTATCATAATTAACAAATGGGGAAGTAGATTAAATGGTAGAGTGCTTGTTTTGCATGCGAGAGGTATGGGTTTTAGTACACCACATCTCGAAATTATTTTTATCCTCACAAATGAACAATATATTTTAGGGTGATTTGATATTTTCAGGAATTTCTTATTTTCTTTCATTTTTATTTATTATTTTGAATTTATCAAATTTTAATTTATTAAACAATTACTATCTTAATTAACAAATGGGGATGTAGCTCAAATGGAAGAGCGCTTGCTTAGCTTGTGAGAAGTACGAGGTTCAATACCCCACATCTCTAAATTATTCTTACCTCACAACTCAGCTATATAATGTAGGGTGTTTTAATAATTTTCATAAATTTCTTATTTTCTTTCATATTTATTTATTATTTATTATTTTTAATTTTATTGTTTTGCAACAATTACTATCACGACTAACAAATGGGTATGTAGCACAAACGGTAGAGTGCCCTCTTTGCATGTTAGTGGTCCGGGGTTCGATACCCCGCATTTCCAAATTATTTTTATCCTCACAACTCATCAATATATTTGAGGGTGTTTTGATCCTTTCAGTAATTTCTAATTTTCTTTCATACATATTTACTATTTTTAAATTTTTACAACAATTACTCTCATTATAAACAAATGGGGATGTAGCTCAAATGGTAGCATGCTCGCTATGCATGCTAGAGGTACAGCGACCAATACCCCACATATCCAAACTATTTTTATCTTCACAATTCACCAATATATGTTAAGCTGTTTTGATCTTTTCGGGAATTTCTTATTTTCTTTTATATTTATTTATTATTTATTATTTTGAATTTTAATTTATTACAACAATTACTATCATAATTAACAAATGGGGATGTAGCTCGAATGGTAGAGTGCATACTTTGCATTCAAGGGGTACGGGGATCGTTACACCGCATTTCCAAATTATTTTTATCCTCACAACTCACCAATATATTTTTGTGTGTTTTTGAACTTTTCAGGAATTTCTTATTTTCTTTCTTTTTTATTTATTCTTTTTAATTTTTAATTTATTATATTACAACAGCAACTATCACAACTAACAAATGGGGATGTAGCAAAACAGAAGAGGGCTCGCTTTGCATGTCAAAGGTACGGGGTTCGATAAACCACATTTCCAAATTATTTTTATCCTCACAACTCACCAATATATTTTAAGGTGTTTTGATCTTTTCAGGAATTTCTTATTTTCTTTCATATTCATTTATTATTTATTATTTTTAATTTTAATTTATTAAAACAATTACTTTCATAATTAACAAACGGGGATGTAGCACAAACGGTAGAGAGCTTGCATTGCACGCAAGAGGTACGGGGATGGATAAACCGCATCTCCAAATTATTTTTCTCATCACAACTGACCAATATATTTTAGGGTGTTTTGATCTTTTGAGGAATTTCTTATTTTCTTTCATTTTTATTTTAATTTATTACAAATATCACTATCATAATTAACGAATGGGGACGTAGCTCATATAGTAGACCGCTCGCTTTGCATGCGAGAGTTTCGATCTTCAATACCCCACATGTCAAAGTTATTTTTATTCTCCCAACTCAACAATATTTTTAAGAGTGTTTTGATCTTTTTAAGAATTTCTTATTCTTTGATTTTTCTTTATTATTTTTATTTTTTTTAGTTTTAATTTATTATAACAATTACTGTCATAATTAACAAATGGGGAAGTAGATTAAATGGTAGAGCGCTTGTTTTGCATGCGAGAGGTATGGGTTTTAGTACACCGCATCTCGAAATTATTTTTATCCTCACAAATGAACAATATATTTTAGGGTGATTTGATATTTTCTGGAATTTCTTATTTTCTTTCATTTTTATTTATTATTTTGAATTTATCAAATTTTAACTTATTAAACAATTACTCTCTTAATTAACAAAGGGGGATGTAGCTCAAATGGAAGAGCAATTGCTTAGCTTGCGAGAAGTACGAGGTTCAATACCCCGCATCTCTAAATTATTCTTACCTCACAACTCAGCAATATAATGTAGGTTATTTTAATAATCTTCCTAAATTTCTTATTTTCTTTCTTATTTATTTATTATTTATTATTTTTAATTTTATTGTATTGCAACAATTACTATCATGACTAACAAATGGGAATGTAGCACAAATGGTAGAGTGCCCTCTTTGCATGTCAATGGTACGGGGTTCGATACCCCGCATTTCCAAATTATTTTTATCCTCACAACTCATCAATATATTTGAGGGTGTTTTGATCTTTTCAGTAACTTCTTATTTTCTTTCATACGTATTTACTATTTTTAAATTTGTACAACAATTACTCTCATTATAAACAAATGGGGATGTAGCTCAAATGGTAGCATGCTCGCTATGCATGCTAGAGGTACAGCGACCAATACCCCACATATCCAAACTATTTTTATCTTCACAATTCACCAATATATGTTAAGGTGTTTTGATCTTTTCTGGAATTTCTTATTTTCTTTAATATTTATTTATTATTTATTATTTATTATTTTAATTTATTACAACAATTACTATCATAATTAACAAATGGGGATGTAGCCCGAATGGTAGAGTGCATACTTTGCATTCAAGGGGTACGGGGATCGTTACACCGCATTTCCAAATTATTTTTATCCTCACAACTCACCAATATATTTTTGTGTGTTTTTGAACTTTTCAGGAATTTCTTATTTTCTTTCTTTTTTATTTATTATTTATTATTTTTAATTTATTGTATTACAACAGCAACTATCATAACTAACAAATGGGGATGTAGCAAAACAGAAGAGGGCTCGCTTTGCATGTTAAAGGTACAGGGTTCGATAAACCACATTTCCAAATTATTTTTATCCTCACAACTCACCAATATATTTTAAGGTGTTTTGATCTTTTCAGGAATTTCTTATTTTCTTTCATATTCATTTTCTATTTATTATTTTTATTTTTAATTTATTAAAACAATTAGTTTCATAAATAACAAACGGGGATGTAGCTCAAACGGTAGAGAGCTTGCTTTGCACGCAAGAGGTACAGGGATGGATAAACCGCATCTCCAAATTATTTTTATCATCACAACTGACCAATATATTTTAGGGTGTTTTGATCATTTCAGGAAATTCTAATTTTCTTTCATTTTTATTTATTATTTTAATTTTTTTTCGGTTTAATTTATTATAACGATTACTATCATAATTAACAAATGAGGATGTTGCTCAAACGGTGGAGCACTTGCTTTGCATGCAAGAGGTACGGGGATCGAAACACTGCATTTCCAAATTATTTTTTTCCTCACAACTCACCAATATATTTTAGAGTGTTTAGATCTTTTTAGGAATTTCTAATTTTCTTTCATATTTATTTATTATTTTTAAATTTTAAGTTTAATTTATTACAACAATTACTATCTTAATTAACAAATGGGGATGTAGCTCAAACGGTAGAGTGCTTGCTTAGCATGCGAGAGGTACGGGGTTCGATACCCTGCATCTCCAACTTATTTTTATCCTCACAACTCACTAATGTATTTTAGGGTGTTTTGATCTTTTCTGGAATTTTTTATTTTCTTCCATTTTTATTTATTATTTTTAATTTCATACAACATTCACTATTATAATAATCAAATGGGGATGTAGCTCAAATGGTAGAGCGCTCGCTTTGCATGCGAGAGGTACGGGGTTCGATACCCCGCATCTCCAAATTACTTTTATCCTCATAAGCCATCAATATATTTTAGGGTATTTTGATCTTTTCAGGAAATTCTTATTTTCTTTCTTATTTATTTATTATTTTTAATTTATTACAACAATTTCTATCACAATTAACAAATGGGCATTTTGCTGAAATGGTAGAATGCCCGCTCTACATGCAAGAGGTACGGGGATCGATACCCTGTATCTCCAAATTATTTTTATCTTCACAACTCACCAATATGTTTTAAGGTGTTTTGATCTTTTCAGGAATTTGTTATTTTCTTTCATATACATTTTTTATTTTAAATTTTTGTCGGTTTAATTTTATTACAACAATTACCATCATAATTAACAAATGGGGACGAAGCTTAAAAGGTAGAGTGCTTGCTTTGCTTGCAAGAGGTACGGGGCTCGATACACCGCATTTCCAAATTATTTTTATCCTCACAACTCGCCAATATATTTTATGGTGTTTTGATCTTTTCAGGAATTTCTTATTTTCTTACTTATTCATTTATTATTTTTAATTTATTACAAAAATTACTATCATAATTAACGATTGGGGACGTAGCTCAAATAGTAGAGCTCTACCTTTGCATGCAAGAGGTTCGAGGTTCGTTACCCCGCATCTGAAAATTATTTTTATACTCTCACCAATATATCATAGGGTGTTTTGATCTTTTGAGGAATTTCTTATTTTCTTTCATTTTTATTTATTAATCTTAATTTTAATTTTAATTTATTACAATTATCCCTATCAAAATTAACGAATGGGGACGTAGCTCATATAGTTGACCGCTCGCTTTGCATGCGAGAGTTTCGATCTTCAATACCCCGCATCTCAAAGTTATTTTTATCCTCCCAACTCACCAATATATTTAAGAGTGTTTTGATCTTTTTAAGAATTTCTTATTTTCTTAGATTTTTCTTTATTATTTTTATTTTCTTAGTTTTAATTTATTATAACAATTACTATAATAATTAACAAATGGGGAAGTAGATTAAATGGTAGAGCGCTTGTTTTGCATGCGAGAGGTATGGGTTTCAGTACACCGCATCTCCAAATTATTTTTATCCTCACAAATGAACAATATATTTTAGGGTGATTTAATATTTTCAGGAATTTCTTATTTTCTTTCATTTTTATTTATTATTTTAAATTTATCAAATTTGAATTTATTACAACAATTACTATCTTAATTAACAAATGGGGATGTAGCTCAAATGGTAGAGCGCTTGCTTAGCTTGCGAGAAGTACGAGGTTCAATACCCCGCATCTCTAAATTATTCTTACCTCACAACTCAGCAATATAATGTAGGGTGTTTTAATAATTTTTCATTAATTTCTTATTTTTTTCATATTTATTTATTATTTTTAATTTTTAATTTTATTGTTTTGCAACAATTACTATCATGACTAACAAATGGGTATGTAGCACAAACGGTAGAGTGCCCTCCTTGCATGTTGATGGTACGGGGTTTGATACCCCGGATTTCCAAATTATTTTTATCCTCACAACTCGTCAATATATTTGAGGGTGTTTTAATCTTTTCGGTAATTTCTTATTTTCTTTCATACGTATTTACTATTTTTAACTTATTACAACAATTACTCTCATTATTAACAAATGGGGATGTAGCTCAAACGGTAGAATGCTCGCTATGCATGCGAGAGGTACAGTGACCGATACCCCACATCTCCAAATTATTTTTATCTTTACAATTCACCAATATATGTTAAGGTGTTTTGATCTTTTCTGGAATTTCTTTTTTTCATTAATATTTAATTATTATTTATTTATTTTTAATTTTAATTTATTACAACAATTACTATCATAATTAACAAATGGGGATGTAGCTCGACCGGTAGAGCGCATACTTTGCATTCAAGGGGTACGGGGATCGTTACACCGCTTTTCCAATTATTTTTATCCTCACAACTCACCAATATATTTTTGGGTGTTTTTGAACTTTTCAGGAATTTCTTATTTTCTTTTGTTTTTATTTATTATTTTTAATTTTTAATTTATTGTATTACAACAGCAACTATCATAACTAACAAATGGGGATGTAGCAAAATTGAAGAGGGCTCGCTTTGCATGTTAGAGGTACGGGGTTCGATAAACCGCATTTCCAAATTAATTTTATCCTCACAACTCACCAATATATTTTCAAGGGTTTTGATCTTTCAGGAATTTCTTATTTTAATTCATATTCATTATTATTTATTATTTTTAATTTTATTTTATTAAAACAATTACTTTCGTAATTAACAAACGGGGATGTAGCTTAAATGGTAGAGCGCTTGCTTTGCATGCAAGAGGTACGGGGATGGATAAACCGCATCTCCAAATTATTTTTATCATCACAACTGACCAATATATTTTAGTGTGTTTTGATCATTTCAGGAAATTCTAATTTTCTTTCATTTTTATTTATTATTTTAAATTTTTTTTTGGTTTAATTTATTATAACGATTACTATCATAATTAGCAAATGGGGATGTTGCTTAAACGATAGAGCACTTGCTTTGCTTGCAAGAGGTATGGGGATCGATACACCGCATTTCCAAATTATTTTTGTCCTTCCAACTCACCAATATATTTTAGAGTGTTTAGATCTTTTCAGGAATTTCTAATTTTCTTTAATATTTATATATTATTTTTAATTTTTAAGTTTAATTTATTACAACAATTACTATCTTAATTAACAAATGGGGATGTAGCTCAAACGGTAGAGTGCTCGCTTAGCATGCGAGAAGTATGGGGTTCAATTCCCCTCATCTCCAACTTATTTTTATCCTCACTACTCACTAATATATTTTAGGGTGTTTTGATCTTTTCTGGAATTTTTTATTTTCTTTCACTTTTATTTATTATTTTTAATGTCTTACAATATTTACTATTATAATAATCAAATGGGGATGTAGCTCAAATGGTAGAGCGCTCGCTTTGCATGTGAGAGGTACGGGGTTCGATACCCCGCATATCCAAATTACTTTTATCCTCATTAGCCATCAATATATTTTAGGGTATTTTGATATTTTCAGGAAATTCTTATTTTCTTTCATATTTATTTATTATTTTTAATTTATTACAACAATTTCTATCACAATTAACAAATGGGCATTTTGCTGAAATGGTAGAATGCCCGCTCTGCATGCAAGAGGTACGGGGATCGATACCCCGTATCTCCAAATTAATTTTATCTTCACAACTCACCAATATGTTTTAAGGTGTTTTGATCTTTTGAGGAATTTCTTATTTTCTTTCATATATATTTATCATTTTAAATTTTTGTCGGTTTCATTTATTACAACAATTACCATCATAATTAACAAATGGGGACGAAGCTTAAAAGGTAGAGTGCTTGCTTTGCTTGCAAGTGGTACGGGGATCGATACACCGCATTTCCAAATTATTTTTATCCTCACAACTCACCATTATATTTTAGGGTGTTTTGGTCTTTTCAGGATACCCCGTATCTCCAAATTATTTTTATCTTCACAACTCACCAAAATATTTTAAGGTGTTTTGATCTTTTCAGGAATTTCTTATTTTCTTTCATATACATTTATTATTTTTTATTTTTTATTTTAATTTATTACAACAATTACCATCATACTTAACAAATGGGGACGTAGCTGAAACGGTAGAGCGCTTGCTTTGCATGCAAGAGGTACGGGGATCCATACACCGCATTTCCAAATTATTTTTATCTTCACAACTCACCTATATGTTTTAAGGTATTTTGATCTTTTCAGGAATTTCTTATTTTCTTTCATATACATTTTTTTTAACTTTTAATTTTAATTTCTTACCACAACTACCATCGTAATAAACAAATGGGGACGTAGCTGAAAAGGTTGAGAGCTTGCTTTGCATGTAAGAGGTATGGGGATCGATACACCACATTTCAAAATTATTTTTATCCTCACAAGTCACCAATATATTTTAAGGTCTTTTGATCTTTTCAGGAATTTCTTATTTTCGTTCATTTTTATTTTTTTATTTTTTATTTTTTTAAGTTTAATTTATGACAATGATTACTATCATTATTAAGAAATGGGGATGTAGCTCAAATGGTAGACTGCGCGCTTTGCCTGTTAGAGGTACGGGTTTCGATACATACATTTTCAAATTATTTTTGTCCTCACAACTCACCAATATATTTTAGGGTGTTTTGATCTTTTCAGGAATTTCTTATTTTCTTACTTTTTCATTTATTATTTTTAATTTTTAATTTTACTTTATTACAAAAATCACTATCATAATTAACGAATAGGGACGTAGCTCAAAAAGTAGAGCTCTAGCTTTGCATGCAAGAGTTCGAGGTTCGTTACCCCGCATCTGAAAATTATTTTTATACTCGCATCTCACCAATATATTTTAGGGTGTCTGGATCTTTTGAGGAATTTTTTATTTTCTTTCATTTTAATTTATTATTTTTATTTTTATTTTTCATTTATTACAACAATCACTATCATAGTTAACGAATGGGGACGTAGCTCATATAATAGACCCATCGCTTTAAATGTGAGAGTTTCGATCTTCAATACCCCGCATGTCAAAGTTATTTTTATCCTCCCAACTCACCAATATATTTTAGACTGTTTTGATCTTTTTAAGAATTTCTTATTTCTTTGATTTTTTTTATTATTTTTAATTTATTTAGTTTTAATTTATTATAACAATTATTATCATAATTAACAAATGGGGAAGTATCTTAAATGGTAGAGTGCTTGTTTTGCATGCGAGAGGAATGGGGTTCAGTACACTTCATCTCCAAATTATTTTTATCCTCACAAATGAGCAATATATTTTAGGGTGATTTGATATTTTCAGAAATCTCTTATTTTTTTTTCATTTTTATTTATTATTTTGAATTTATCAAATTATAATTCATTACAACAATTACTATCTTAATTAACAAATGGGGATGTAGCTCAAATGGTAGAGTGCTCGCTTAGCATGCGAGACGTACGCGGTTCGATACCCCGCATCTCCAACTTATTTTTATCCTCACAACTCACTAATATATTTTATGGTGTTTTGATCTTTTCAGGAATTTCTTATATTCTTTCATATTTATTTATTATTTTTAATGTATTACAACATTTACAATTATAATAATCAATTGGGGAAGTAACTCAAGTGGTAGAGCGCTCGCTTTGCAAGCAAGAGGTACTGGGTTCGATACCCCGCATCTCCAAATTTCTATTATCCTCATAACTCATCAATACATTTTAGGGTATTTTGATCTTTTCAGGAATTTCTTATTTTCTTTCATATTTATTTATTATTTTTATTTTATTACAACAATTTCTATGACAATTAACAAATGGGGATTTTGCTCAAACGGTACAATGCTCGCTCTGCATGCAAGAGGTACGAGGATAGATACACCGCATTTCAAAATTATTTTTATCTTCACAACTCACCAATATGTTTTAAGGTGTTTTGATCTTTTCAGGAATTGCTTATTTTCTTTCATATACATTTGTTATTTTTAACTTTTAATTTTAATTTGTTACAACAATTACCATCATAATTAACAAATGGGGAGTTAGCTGAAATGGTAGAGAGCTTGCTTTGCATGTAAGAGGTACGGGGATCGATACACCGCATTTCCTAATCATTTTTATCCTCACAAGTGACCAATATATTTTAGGGTGTTTAATTTCTTCAGGAATTTCTTATTATCTTTCATTTTAATTGTTTATTTTTTATTTTTAATTTTTTTAAGTTTAATTTATGATAATGATTACTATTATAATTAAGAAATGGAGATGAAGCTGAAATGGTAGAGTGCTCGCTTTGCCTATTAGAGGTACAGGGTTCGATACATTCATTTCCAAATTATTTTTGTCCTCACAACTCCCCAAGATATTTTAGGGTGTTTTGATCTTTTAAGGAATTTCTTATTTTCTTACTTATTATTTATTATTTATTATTTATTATTTTTATTTGTTACAAAAATTACTATCATAATTAACCAATGGGGACGTAGCTCAATCGTTACCCCGCATATGAAAATTATTTTTATACTCGCAACTCACCAATATATTTTAGGGTGTCTTGATCTTTTGAGGAATTTCTTATTATCTTTCATCTTTATTTATTATTTTTAATTTGTAATTTTCATTTATTACAACAATCGCTATCATAATTAATGAATGGGGATGTAGCTCATATAGTAGACACCTCGCTTTGCATGTGAGCGTATCGAGCATCGATACCCAGCATGTCAAAGTTATTTTTATCCTCCCAACTCACCAATATATTTTTTAGGGTTTTAATCTTTTATAGAATTTCTAACTTCTTTGATTTTTTATTGTTATTTTTAATTTATTATAACAGTAACTATCATAATTAACAAATGGGAAAGTAGCTTAAATGGTAGAGTGCTTGTTTTGCATGCGAGAGGAATGGGGTTCAGAACACCGCATCTCCAAATTATTTTTATCCCCACAAATGAGCAATATATTTTAGGGTGATTTAATATTTTCAGAAATTTATTATTTTTTCATTTTTAATTATTAATTTGAAATTATCAAATTTTAATTTATTACAACAATTACTATCTTAATTAACAAATGGGGATGTAGCTAAAACGCTAAAGTGCTCGCTTATCTTGCTAGAGGAGCGGGGTTCGATACCCCGCATCTCCAACTTAATTTTATCCTCACAACTCACTAATTTATTTTAGGGTGTTTTGATCTTTTCCGGAATTTCTTATATTCTTTCATTTTTATTTATTATTTTTAATGTCCTAAAACATTTACTATTATAATAATCAACTGGGGATGTAGCACAAATTGTAGAGCGCTCGCTTCGCATGCGAAAGGTATGGGGTTCGATACCCCGCATCTCCAAATTACTTTTATCCTCATGAGTCATCAATATATTTTAGGGTATTTGATCTTTTCAGGAATTTCTTACTTTCTTTCATATTTATTTATTATTTTTAATTTATTACAACAATTTCTATGACAATTAACAAATGGAGATTTTGGTCAAACGGTAGAATGCTCGCTCTGCATGCAAGAGGTATGGGGATCGATACCCCGTATCTCCAAATTATTTTTATCTTCACAACTCACCAAAATATTTTAAGGTGTTTTGATCTGTTCAGGAATTTCTTATTTTCTTTCATATATATTTATTATTTTTAATTTTTAATTTTAATTTATTACCACAACTACCATCGTAATAAACAAATGGGGACGCAGCTGAAATGGTAGAGAGCTTGCTTTGCATGTAAGAGGTACGGGGATTGATACACCGCATTTCCAAATTATTTTTATCCTCACAAGTCACCAATATATTTTAAGGTCTTTTGATCTCTTCAGGAATTTCTTATTTTCTTTCATTTTCATTTTTTTATTTTTTATTTTTTTACGTTTAATTTATGATAACGATTACTATCATAGTTAAGAAATGGGGGTGTATCTCAAATGGTATAGTGCGCGCATTGCCTGTTAGAGGTACGGGGTTCGATACATACATTTCCAAATCCTCACAACTCACCAATATATTTTAGGGTGTTTTGATCTTTTCAAGAATTTCTTATTTTCTTACTTATTCATTTATTATTTTTAATTTCTAATTTTAATTTATTACAAAAATCACTATCATAATTAACGAATGGGGACGTAGCTCAAATAGTAGAGCTTTAGCTTCGCATGCAAGAGTTCGAGGTTCGTTACCCCGCATCTGAAAATTATTTTTATACTCTCAACTCACCAATATATTTTAGGGTGTTTTGATCTTTTGAGAAATTTCTTATTTTCTTTCATTTTTATTTATTATTTTAATTTAGTACAACAATCACTATCATAATTAACCAATGGGGACGTTGCTCATATAGTAGACCCCTCGCTTTGCATGTGAGTGTTTCGAGTTTCGATACCCCGCATCTCAAAGTAAGTTTTATCCTCCCAACTCACCAATATATTTTAGAGTGTTTTGATCGTTTTAAGAATTTCTTATTTTCTTTGATTTTTCTTTATTATTTTTAATTTATTTAGCTTTAATTTATTATAACAATTACTATCATAATTAACAAATGGGGAAGTATTTCAAACGGTAGAGTGCTTGTTTTGCGTGCGAGAGGAATGGGGTTCAGTACACCGCATCTCCAAATTACTTTTATCCTTACAAATGAGCATTATATTTTAGGGTGATTTGATATTTTCAGAAATTTCTTATTTTTATTCATGTTTATTTATTATTTTGAATTTATCAAATTTAAATTTATTAGAACAATTATTATCTTAATTAACAAATGGGGATGTAGCTCAAACGGTAGAGTGCTCGCTTAGCATGCGAGAGGTACGAGGTTCGATACCCCTTATCTCCAACTTATTTTTATCCTCACAACTCACTAATATATTTTTGGGTGTTTTGATCTTTTCAGGAATTTCTTATATTATTTCATTTTTATTTATTATTTTTAATGTCTTTCAACTTTTACTATTATAAAAATCAAATGGGGATGTAGCACAAATGGTAGAGCGCTCGCCTCGCATGCGAGAGGTACGGGGTTCAATACCCCGCATCTCCAAATTACTTTTCTCCTCATGTGTCATCAATATATTTTAGGGTATTTTGATGTTTTCAGGAATTTCTTATTTTTTCCATATTTATTTTTTATTTTTAATTTATTACAACAATTTCTATCACAATTAACAAATGGCGATTTTGCTCAAATGGTGGAATGCTCGCTTTGCATGCAAGAGGTATGGGGATCGATACCTCGTATCTCCAAATTATTTTTATCTTCACAACTCACAAATATGTTTTAAGTTGTTTTGATCTTTTCAGGAATTTTTTATTTTCTTTCATATACATTTATTATTTTTAATTTATTACAACAATTTCTATCACAATTAACAAATGGGGATTTTGCTCAAACGGTAGAATGCTCGCTCTGCATGCAAGAGGTACGGGGATCGATACCCCGTATCTCCAAATATTTTTATCTTCACAAATCACCAATATGTTTTAAGGTGTTTTGATCTTTTCAGGAATTTCTTATTTTCATTTATATACATTTATTATTTTTAATTTTTAATTTTAATTTATTACAACAATTACCATTATAATTAACAAATGGGGACTTAGCTGAAATGGTTGAGAGCTTGCTTTGCATGTAAGAGGTACGGGGATGGATACACCGCATTTCCAAATTATTTTTATCCTCACAAGTCGCCAATATATTTTAGGGTGTTTAGATCTTTTCAGGAATTTCATATTATCTTTTATTTTTATTTATTATTTTTTATTTCTAATTATTTTAAGTTTAAATTATGATAATGATTACTATTATAATTAAGAAATGGAGACGTAGCTCAAATGGTAGAGTCCTCGCTTTGCCTGTTAGAGGTATAGGGTTCGATACATGCATTTCCAAATTATTTTTGTCCTTACAACTCACCAATATATTTTAAGGTGTTTTGATCTTTTCAGGAATTTCTTATTTTCCTATTCATTTATAAAATTTTAATTTTAATTTTAATTTATTACAAAAATTACTATCATAATTAACAAATGGGGACGTAGCTCAAATAGTAGAGCTCTAGCTTCGCATGCAAGTGGTTCGAGGTTCATTACCACGCATCGGAAAATTATTTTCATACTCTCAACTCACCAATATATTTTAGGGTGTCTTGATCTTCTGAGGAATTTCTTATTTTCTTTAATTTTAATTTATTATTTTTAATTTTTAATTTTCATTTATTACAACAATCACTATCATAATTAATGGATGGGGACGTAGCTCATTTAGTAGACCCCTCGCTTTACATGTGAGAGTTTTGACCTTCGATACTCCGCATGTCCAAATTATTTTTGTCCTCACAAATGAGCAATATATTTTAGGGTGATTTGATATTTTCAAAAATTTCTTATTTTTTTCATTTTCATTTATTATTTTGAATTTATATAATTTTAATTTATTACAACAATTACTATCTTAATTAACAAATGGGGATGTATGTCAAACGATAGAGTGCTCGCTTAGCATCTAAGAGGTACGAGGTTCGATACCCCGCATCAAAAACTTATTTTTATCCTCACAAGTCACTAATATATTTTAGGGTGTTTTGATCTTTTCAGGAATTTCTTAAATTCTTTCATTTTCATTTATTATTTTTAATGTCTTACAACTTTTACAATTATAATAATCAACTGGGGATGTAACTCAAGTGGTAGAGCGCTCCCTTTGCATGCGAGAGGTACGGGGTTCAGTACCCCGCATCTCCAAATTACTTTTATCTTCATAAGTCATCAATATATTTTAGGGTATTTTGATCTTTTCAGGAATTTCTTATTTTCTTTCATATTTATTTAGTATTTTTAATTTATTACAACAATTTCTATGACAATTAACAAAAGGGTATTTTGCTCAAACGGTAGAATGCTCGCTCTGCATGCAAGAGGTACGGGGATTGATACCACGTATGTCCAAATATTTTTATCTTCACAACACACCAATATGTTTTAAGGTGTTATGATCTTTTCAGGAATTTCTTATTTTCATTCATATACATTTATTATTTTTAATTTTTAATTTTAATTTATTACAACAATTACCATCATAATTAACAAATGGCGACGTAGCTGAAACGATACAGCGCTTTGTTTTGCATGCAAGAGGTACGGGGATCGATACACCGCATTTCCAAATTTTTTTTATCTTCACAACTCACCAATATGTTTTAAGGTGTTTTGATCTTTTCCGGAATTTCTTATTTTCTTCCATATACATTTATTATTTTTAGCTTTTTTTAATTTATTACAACAATTACCATCATAATTAACAAATGGGGACCAAGCTGAAATGGTAGAGAGTTTGCTTTGCATGTAAGAGGTACGGGGATCGATACACCGCATTTCCAAATTATTTTTATCTTCACAAGTCACCAATATATTTTAGGGTGTTTTGATCTTTTCAAGAATTTCTTATTATCTTTCATTTTTATTTTTTATTTTTTATTTTTTTTAAGTTTAATTTATGATAAGGATTACTATTATAATTAAGAAATGGAGATGTAGCTCAAATGGTAGAGTGCTCGCTTTGCCTGTTAGAGGTACGAGGTTCGACACATGCATTTCCAAATTATTTTTGTCCTCACAACTCACCAAGATATTTTAGGGTGTTTTGATCTTTTCAGGAATTTCATATTTTCTTACTTATTTGTTTTTTATTTTTTATTTTTAATTTTAATTTATTACAAAAATTACTATCATAATTAAAGAATAGGGACGTAGCTCAAATAGTAGAGCTCTAGCTTTGCATGCAAGAGGTTCGAGGTTCGTTACCCCGCAATTGAAAATTATTTTTATACTCTCAACTCACCAATATATTTTAGGGTGTCTTGATCTTTTGAGGAATTTCTTGTTTTCTTTCATTTTTATTTATTATTTTTAATTTTTAATTTTCATTTATTACAACAATCACTATCATAATTAACGAATGGGGATGTAGCTCATATAGTAGACCCCTCGCTTTGCATGTGAGAGTTTCGAGCATCGATACCCCGCATGTCAAAGTTATTTTTATCCTCCCAACTCACCAATATATTTTAGAGTGTTTTGATCTTTTGTAGAATTTCTTATTTCTTTGATTTTTCTTTATTATTTTTAATTTATTTAGTTTTAATTTATTATAACAATTACTATGATAATTAACAAATGGGGAAGTAGTTTAAATGGTAGAGTGCTTGTTTTGCATGCGAGAGGAATGGGGTTTAGTACACCGCATTTCCAAATTATTTTTATCCTCACAAATGAGCAATATACTTTAGGGTGATTTGATATTTTCAGAAATCTCTTATTTTATTCTTTTATATTTATTATTTTGAATTTATCAAATTTTAATTTATTACAACAATTACTATCTTAATTAACAAATGGGGATGTAGCTCAAACGGTAGAGTGCTCGCTTAGCATGCGAGAGGTACGAGGTTCGATACCCCGCATCTCCAACTTTATTTTATCCTCACAACTCACAAATATATTTTAGGGTGTTTTGATCTTTTCAGGAATTTCTTTTATTCTTTCATTTTTATTTATTATTTTTAATTTCTTACAACATTTACAATTATAATAATCAACTGAGGATGTAACTCAAGTGGTAGAATGCTCGCTTTGCATGCATGAGGTACTGGGTTCGATACCCCGCATCTCCAAATTACTTTTATCCTCATAAGTCATCAATATATTTTAGGGTATTTTGATCTTTTCAGGAATTTCTTATTTTCTTTCATATTTATTTAGTATTTTTAATTTATTACAACAATTTCTATCACAATTAACAAATGGGGATTTTTCTCAAACGGTAGAATGCTCGCCCTGCATGCAAGAGGTATGGGGATCGATACCCCGTATCTCCAAATTATTTTTATCTTCACAACTCACCAATATGTTTTAAGGTGTTTTGATCTTTTCAGGAATTTCTTATTTTCTTTCATATACATTTATTATTTTTAACTTTTAATTTTAATTTATTACAACAATTACCATCATAATTAACAAATGGGGACGAAGCTGAAATGGTAGAGAGTTTGCTTTGCATGTAAGAGGTACGGGGATCGATACATCGCATTTCCAAATTATTTTTATCTTCACATGTCACTAATATATTTTAGGGTGTTTTGATCTTTACAGGAATTTCTTATTAACTTTCATTTTTTTTATTTTTTATTTTTAGATTTTTTAAGTTTAATCTATGATAACGATTACTATTATAATTAAGAAATGGAGATGTTGCACAAATGGTAGAGTGCTCGCTTTGCCTGTTAGAGGTATGGGGTTTGATACATGCATTTCCAAATTATTTTTATCCTCACAACTCACCAAGATATTTTAGGGTGTTTTGATCTTTTCAGGAATTTCTTATTTTCTTAATTTTTCATTTATTATTTATTATTTTTAATTTTAATTTAATACAAAAATTACTATCATAATTAATGAATGGGGACGTAGCTCAAATAGTAGAGCTCTAGCTTCGCATACAAGGGGTTCGAGGTTCGTTACCCCGCATCTGAAAATTATTTTTATACTCTCAACTCACCAATATATTTTAGGGTGTCTTGATCTATTGAGGAATTTCTTGTTTTCTTTCATTTTTATTTATTATTTTTAATTTTTAATTTTCATTTATTACAACAATCACTATCATAATTAACGAATGGGGGTGTAGCTCATATAGTAGACCCCTCGCTTTGCATGTGAGAGTTTTGAGCATCGATACCCCGCATGTCAAAGTTATTTTTATCCTCCCAACTCACCAATATATTTTAGAGTGTTTTGATCTTTTATAGAATTTCTTATTTCTTTGATTTTGCTTTATTATTTTTAATTTATTTAGCTTTAATTTATTATAACAATTACTATCATAATTAACAAATGGGGAAGTAGCTTAAAAGGTAGAGTGCTTGTTTGCATGCGAGAGGAATGGGGTTCAGTACACCGCATCTCCAAATTACTTTTATCCTCACAAATGAGCAATATATTTTAGGGTGATTTGATATTTTCAGAAATTTCTTATTTTTTTCATTTTCATTTATTACTTTGAATTTATCAAATTTTAATTTATTACAACAATTATTATCTTAATTAACAAATGGGGATGTAGTTCAAACGGTAGAGTGCTTGCTTAGCATGCAAGAGGTACAGGGTTCGATACCCCGCATCTCCAACCTTTTTTTATCCTCACAACTCACAAATATATTTTAGGGTGTTTTGATCTTTTGAGGAATTTCTTTTATTCTTTCATTTTTATTTATTATTTTTAATGTCTTACAACATTTACAATTATAATAATCAACTGGGGATGTAACTCAAGTGGTAGAGCGCTTGCTTTGCATGCGAGAGGTACTGGGTTCGATACCCCGCATCTCCAAATTACTTTTATCCTCATAAGTCATCAATATATTTTAGGGTAATTTGATCTTTTCAGGAATTTCTTATTTTCTTTCATATTTATTTAGTATTTTTAATTTATTACAACAATTTCTATCAGAATTAACAAATGGGGATTTTTCTCAAACGGTAGAATGCTTGCTCTGCATGCAAGAGGTACGGGTAACGATACCCCGTATCTCTAAATTATTTTTATCTTCACAACTCACCAATATATTTGAAGGTGTTTTGATCTTTTCAGAAATTTCTTATTTTCTTTCATATACATTTATTATTTTTATTTTTAATTTTAATTTATTACAACAATTACCATCATAATTAACAAATGGCGACGTAGCTGAAACGATAGAGTGCTTGCTTTGCATGCAAGAGGTATGGGGATCCATACACCGCATTTCCAAATTATTTTTATCTTCACAACTCACCAATATATTTTAAGGTGTTTTGATCTTTTTAGGAATTTCCTATTTTCTTACTTATTCATTTATCATTTTTAATTTTTAATTTTAATTTATTACAAAAATTATTATCATAATTAACGAATGGGGACGTAGCTCAAATAGTAGAGCTCTAGCTTCACATGCAAGGCGTTCGAGGTTCGTTAACCCACCGGAAAATTATTTTTATACTCTCAACTCACCAATATATTTTAGGGTGTCTTGATCTTTTGAGGAATTTCTAATATTCTTTCATTTTAATTTATTATTTTTAATTTTTAATTTTCATTTATTACAACAATCACTATTATAATTAACGAATGGGGACGTAGCTCATATAGTAGACCCCTCACTTTGCATGTGAGAGTTTCGACCTTCGATACCCTGCATGTCAAAGTTATTTTTATCCTCCCAACTCACCAATATATTTTAGAGTGTTTTGATGATTTTAAGAATTTCTTATTTCTTTGATTTTTCTTTATTATTTTTAATTTATTATAAAAACTATTATCATAATTAACAAATAGGGAAGTAGCTTAGATGGTAGAGTGCTTGTTTTGCATGCAAGAGGAATGGGGTTCAGTACACTGCATCCCCAAATTATTTTTATCCTCACAAATGAGCAATATATTTTAGGCTCATTTGATATTTTCAGAAATCTCTTATTTTTGTCAATTTTATTTATTATTTTGAATTTATCAAATTTTAATTTATTGCAACATTTACTATCTTAATTAACAAATGGGGATGTAGCTCAAACGGTAGAGTACTCGCTTAGCATGCGAGAGGTACGGGGTTCGATACCTCGCATCTTGAACTTATTTTTATCCTCACAACTCACTAATATATTTTTGGGTGTTTTGATCTTTTCAGGAATTTCTTATATTCTTTCATTTTTATTATTATTTTTAATGTCTTGCAACATTTACAATTATAATAATCAACTGGGGAAGTAACTCAAGTGGTAAAGCGCTCGCTTTGCATGCAAGAGGTACTGGGTTCGATACCCCGCATCTCCAAATTACTTTTATCCTCATAAGTCAACAATATATTTTAGAGTATTTTGATCTTTTCAGGAATTTCTTATTTTCTTTCATATTTCTTTAGTATTTTTAATTTATTACAACAATTTCTGTCACAATTAACAAATGGGGATTTTGCTCAAACGGTAGAATGCTCGCTCTGCATGCAAGAGGTACGGGGATAGATACACCGCATTTCCAAATTATTTTTATCTTCACAACTCACCAATATGTTTTAAGGTGTTTTGATCTTTTCCGGAATTTCTTATTTTCTTTCATATACATTTGTTAATTTTAACTTTTAATTTTAATTTATTACAACAATTACCATCATAATTAACAAATGGGGACTTAGCTGAAATGGTAGAGAGCTTGCTTTGCATGTAAGAGGTACAGGGATCGATACACCGCATTTCCAAATTATTTTTATCCTCACAAATGAGCAATATATTTTAGGGTGATTTGATTTTTTTAGAAATTTCTTATTTTTTCATTTTTATTTATTATTTTGAATTTATCAAATTTTAATTTATTACAACAATTAGTATCTTAATTAACAAATGGGGATGTAGCTTAAATGGTAGAGTGCTCACTTAGCATGTGAGGGGTATGGGGTTCGATACCCCGCATCTCCTACTTATTTTAATCCTCACAACTCACTAATATATTTTAGGGTGTTTTGATCTTTTCAAGAATTTCTTATATTCTTTCATTTTTATTTATTATTTTTAATGTCTTACAACATTTACAATTATAATAATCAATTGGGGATGTAACTCAAGTGGTAGAGCACTCGCTTTGCATGCGAGAGGTACGGGGTTCGATATCTCGCATCTCCAAATTACTTTTATCCTCATAAGTCAACTATATATTTTAGGGTATTTTGATCGTTTCAGGAATTTCTTATTTTCTTTCATATTTATTTAGTATTTTTAATTTATTACAACAATTTCTATCACAATTAACAAACGGGTATTTTGCTCAAACGGTAGAATGCTCGCTCTGCATGCAAGAGGTACGGGGATCGATACCCCTTATCTCCAAATTTTATCTTCACAACACACCAATATGTTTTAAGGAGTCTTGATCTTTTCAGGAATTTCTTATTTTCTTTCATATACATTTATTATTTTTAATTTTTAATTTTAATTTATTACAACAATTACCATCATAATTAACAAATGAGGACGTAGCTGAAACGGTATAGCACTTGCTTTGCATGCAAGAGGTACGGGGATTGATACACCGCATTTCCAAATTATTTTTATCTTCACAATTCACCAATATGTTTTAAGGTGTTTTGATCTTTTCCGGAATTTCTTATTTTCTTTCATATACATTTATTATTTTTAACTTTTAATTTTAATTTATTACAACAATTACCATCATAATTAAAAAATGGGGACTTAGCTGAAATGGTAGAGAGGTTGCATTTGAATGTAAGAGGTACGGGGATCGATACACCGCATTTCCAAATTATTTTTATCCTCACAAGTCACCAATATATTTTAGGGTCTTTTGATCTTTTCAAGAATTTCTTATTTTCTTTCATTTTTATTTTTATTTTTTTTTTTAAGTTTAATTTATGATAACGATTACTATCATAATTAAGAAATGGGGATGTAGCTCAAATGGTAGAGTGCTTGCTTTGCCTGTTAGAGGTACGGGGTTCGATACATGCATTTCCCAATTATTTTTGTCCTCACAACTCACCAATATATTTTAGGGTGTTTTGATCTTTTCAGGAATTTCTTATTTTCATACTTATTCATTTATTATTTTTAATTTCTAATTTTAATTTATTACAAATATTACTATCATAATTAACGAATGGGGACGTAGCTCAAATAGTAGAGCTCTAGCTTTGCATGGAAGAGGTTCGAGGTTCATTTCCCCGCATCTGAAAAATATTTTTATACACTCAACTCACCAATATATTTTAGGGTGTTTTGATCTTTTGAGGAATTTCTTATTTTCTTTCATTTTTCTTTATTATTTTTAATTTTTAATTTTAATTTATTACAACAATCACTATCATAATTAACGAATGGGGACGTAGCTCATATAGTAGAACCCTCGCTTTGCATGTGAGAGTTTCGAGCTTCGATACCCCGCATCTCAAAGTTGTTTTTATCCTTCCAACTCACCAATATATTTTAGAGTGTTTTGATCTTTTTAAGAATTTCTTATTTTATTTGATTTTATTTTATTATTTTTAATTTATATACTTTTAATTTATTATAACAATTACTATCATAATTAACAAATGGGGAAGTAGCTTAAATGGTACAGTGCTTGTTTTGCATGCGAGAGGAATGGGGTTCAATACACCGCATCTCCAAATTATTTTTATCCTCACAAATGAGAAATATATTTTAGGGTGATTTGATATTTTCAGAGATTTCTTATTTTTTTCATTTTTATTTATTATTTTGAATTTATCAAATTTTAATTTATTACAACAATTACTATCTTAATTAACAAATGGGGATGTAGCTCAAACGGCAGAGTGCTTGCTTAGCATGTGAGAGGTACGGGGTTCGATACCCCGCATCTCCAACTTATTTTTATCCTCACAACTCACTAATATATTTTTGGGTGCTTTGATCTTTTCAGGAATATGTTATATTCTTCCATTTTTAATGTCTTACAACATTTACTATTATAATAATCAATTGGGGATGTAGCTCAAATGGTAGAGCGCTCGCTTCGCATGCGAGAGGTATGGGGTTCGATACCCCACATCTCCAAATTACTTTTATCCTCATAAGCCATCAATATATTTTAGGGTATTTTGATATTTTCAGGAATTTCTTATTTTCTTTCATATTTTTTTATTATTTTAACTTATTACAACAATTTCTATCACAATTAACAAATGGGGATTTTGCTCAAACGGTAGAATGTTCGCTCTACATGCAAGAGGTACGGGGATCGATACCCCGTTTCTCCAAATTATTTTTATCTTCACAACTCACCAGTATGTTTTATGGTGTTTTGATCTTTTCAGGAATTTCTTATTTTAATTATGATTTTTAATTTTTGTAGTTTTAGATTATTATAACAATTACTGTTATAATTAACAAATGGGGAAGTAGCTCAAATGGTAGAGTGCTTTCTTTGCATGCAAGAGGTATGGGGTTCGATACCCTGTATCTTCAATTTATTTTTATCCTCAGAACTCACCAATATATTTTAGGGTGTTTTGATTTTTCAGGAATTTCTTATTTTCTTTCATAATTATTTATTATTTTTAATTTTTAAGTTTCGTTTCTTACAACAATTACTTTCATTATTTTCTAATGGGGATGTATCTCAAATGGTAGAGTGCTTGCTTTGCATGTTAGAGGTATGGGGTGAGATACATGCATTTCCAAATTATTTTTATCCTCACAACTCACCAATATATTTTAGGGTGTTTTAATTTTTTCAGTAATTTCTTATATTCTTTCATTTTTATTTATTATTTTTAATTTTTAATTTTTATTTATTGCAACAATTACTATCATAATTTACAAATGGGTATGTATCTCAAACGGTTGACCGCTCGCTTTGCATGTGAGAGGTACGAGGTTCGATACCCCACATCTCCAATTTATTTTTTTCTTCACCACTCACCAATATATTTTAGGGTGTTTTAAAATTTTCAAGAATTTCTTATTTTCTTTCATTTTTATTTATTATTTTTAATTTTTTTATGTTTAATTTATTATAACAATTACTGTCATAATTAAAAAATGGGGATGTAGCTCAAATAGTAGAGTGCTTGCTTTGCATGCGAAAGGTATGGGGTTTGATACCCTGCATCTCCTAATTATTTTTGTCCTCACAACTCACCAATATATTGTTGGGAGTATTGATCTTTTCAGGAATTTCTTATTTTCTTTCCTTTTTATTTATTATTTATATTTTTTATTGTCAATTGTTTACTACAATTACTATCATAATTAACAAACGGTGGAGCGCTTGCTTTGCATGCGAGAGGTATGGGGTTCGATACCCCACATCTCCAAATTATTTTTGTCCTCAAAACCCAACAATTACTATCAAAATTTACAAATGGGGAGGTAGCACAAATGGTAGAGTTCCCGCTTTGCATATCAGAGGTACGGGATTCGATACCCAGCATTTCCAAATTTTTTTTATCCTCACAACTCACCAATATATTTTAGGGTGTTTTGATCTTTTCGGGAATTTCTTATTTTCTTTCATTTTTATTTATTATTTTTAATTTTTGATTTTAATTTATTATAACAATTACTAGCATAACTAACAAACGGGGATGTAGCACAAATGGTAGGGTGCTCGCTTTGCATGCGAGAGGTATGGGGTTCGATAAACCGCATCTCCAAAATATTTTTGTCCTCATAACTCATCAATATATTTTAGGGTGTTTTAATACTTTTAGTAATTTCTTATTTTTTTATTCTTTATTTACTATTATTAATTTATTACAACAATTATAATCATAATTAACAAATGGGGATGTAGCTCAAATGGTAGAATGTCCTGTCTACATGCAAGAGGTGCAGTGATCGATACCCCGAATCTCCAAATTATTTTTATCCTCACACCAATATATTTTAAGGTGTTTAGATGTTTTCTGGAATTTCTTATTTTCTTTCATATTTATTTATTAATTTTAATTTTTAATTTTAATTTATAACAATAATTTCTATGATAATTAACAAATGGGGATATTGCTTAAACGGTAGAGAGTTCGCTTTGCATGTAAGAGGTATGGGGTTCGATATCCCACATTTCCCAATTATTTTTATCCTCACAACTCACCAATATATTTTAGAGTCTTTTGATATTTTCAGGGATTTCTTATTTTCATTCATTTTTATTTTCCGTTTTTAATGTTTTAGGTTTAATATATTGTAACAATTACTACCATAATTAACAAATGGGGATGTAGCTCAAATGGTAAAGTGCTTGCTTTGCATGTTGGAGGTAAGGGGTTCGATACATGCATTTTCAAATTATTTTTATCCTCACAACTCACTAATATATTTTAGGGTGTTTTGATCTTTTCAAGAATTTCTTATTTTCTTTAATTTTTATTTATTATTTCTAATTTTTAATTTTAATTTATTACAACAATTGCTATGATAACTAACAAATGGGGGATGTATCTCATACAGTAGAGCGCTCGCTTTGCGTGCGAGAGGTACGAGGTTCGATACCCCACATCTCCAATTTATTTTTATACTCACAACTCTCAAATATATTTTAGGGTTCTTTGATCTTTTTTTAGAATTTCTTATTTTCTTTCATTTTTTTTATTAATTTTTAATTTATTACAACAATTACTATCATAATTATCCAATGGGGACGAAGTTCAAGTAGTAGAGCACTTGCTTTGCGTGTGAGTGGTTTGTGGTTCGATACCCCGCATCTCAAAATTATTTTTATCCTCACAACTCCCCAATATATTTTAGGGTGTTTTATCTTTTTAAGAATTTCTTATTTTCTTTCATTTTTATTTATTATTTTTAATTTTTTAGTTTTAATTTATTATAACAATTACTATCATAATTAACAAATAGGGATGTAGCTCAAAAGGATGAGTGCTTTCTTTGCATGCGAGAGGTATGTGGTTCGATACTCCGTATCTCCTAAGTATTTTTATCCTCAAAACTCACCAATATATTTTAGGGGGTTTTGATCTTTTCAGAAATTTCTTCTTCTCTTTCATACTTATTTATTATTTTTAATTTTTTAGTCTAATTTATTACAACAATTACTTTCATAATTTTCAAAAGGGGATGTAGCTCAAATGGTAAAGCACTTGCTTTTCATTTAAGAGCTACTGGGATCGATACACCGCATTTCCAAATTATGGTAAAGCACTTGCTTTTCATTCAAAAGGGGATGTAGCTCAAATGGTAAAGCACTTGCTTTTCATTTAAGAGCTACTGGGATCGATACACCGCATTTCCAAATTATGTGAGAGGTATGAGGTTTGATACCCCGCATCTCCAAATTATTTTTCTCCTCACAACTCACCAATATATTGTAGTGAGTTTTGACCTTTTCAGGAATTTCAAATTTTCTTTCCTTTTTACTTATTATTTTATATTTTTTAATGTCATTTCTTTACAACAATAACTATCATAATTAACAAACGATGGAGCGCTTGCTTTGCATGCGAGAGGTATGGGGTTTGATACCTCACATCTCCAAATTATTTTTATCATCAAAACCCAACAATATATTTTAGGGTGTTTTTATATTTTCTGGAATTTCTTATTTTCTTTCATATTTACTTATTATTTGTAATTTTTAATTTTATTTTATTACAAAAATTACTATTATAACTAACAAATGGGCATGTAACACAAAAGGTAGAGTGCCCGCTTTGCATGTTAGAGGTACGGGATTTGATACCCTGCATTTCAAAATTATTTTTATCCTCACAACTCACCAATATATTTTAGGGTGTTTTGATCTTTTCAAGAATTTCTTATTTTCTTTCATTTTATTTTATTTTATTACAACAATTACTAGCATAATTAACAAATGAGGATGTAGCTTAAACGGTAGAGCGCTCGCTTTGCTTGCGAGAGGTACATGTTTCGATACCCCGCATCTCCAAATTATTTTTATCCTCACAACTCACTAATATATTCTTGGGTGTTTTGATCTTTTCAGGAATTTCTTGTTTTCTTTCATATTTATTTATTATTTTTAATGTATTGCAACATTTACTATCATAATAAACAATAGGGGATGTAGCACAAATGGTAGAGCAGTCGCTTTGCATGCGAGAGGTAAGGGGTTGGATACCCTCCATCTCCAAATTATTTCTATCCTCATAACTCATCAATATATTTTAGGGTGTTTTGATATTTTCAGGAATTTCTTATTTTCTTTAATATTTATTTATTATTTTTAATTTATTACAACAAATACTATCATAATTGACAAATGGGGATGTAGCTCAAATGGTTGAATGTTTTCTCTGCATGAGAGAGGTACGGTGATGAATACCCCTTATCTCCAAATTATTTTTATCCTCACAACTAACCAATATATTTTAAGGTATTTTGATGTTTTCAGGAATTTCTTATATTCTTTCATATTTATTTATTATTTATTATTTTTAATTTTAATTTATAACAACAATTTCTATGATAATTAACAAATGGGGATATAGCTCAAACGGTAGTTCATTCGCTTTGCATGTAAGAGGTACGGGGTTCGATATCCCACATTTCCAAATTATTTTTTTTCGTCACAACTCACCAATATATTTTAGGGTGTTTTCATCTTTTTAGGAATTTCTTATTTTCATTCATTTTTATTTAATATTTTTAATTTTTTAGGATTAATTTATTAACAAATGGGGATGTAGCTCGAACGGTAAAGTGCATGCTTTGCATGTTGGAGGTACGGGGTTCGATACATGCATTTGCAAATTATTTTTATTCTCACAACTCACCAATATATTTTAGGGTGTTTTGATCTTTTCAAGAATTTCTTATTTTCTTTCATTTTAATTTATTATTTTTAATTTTTAATTTTGATTTATTACAACAATGGCCAGGATAATTAACAAATGGGGATGTATCTCAAACGGTAGAGCGCTCGCAACTCACCAATATATTTTAGGGTGCTTTCATCTTTTTAAGAATTTCTTTTTTCTTTCATTTTCGTTATTAATTTTAAATTTTTAATTGTAATTTATTACAAAATTTACTATCATAATTTCTTTTTGCTTTGCGTGCGAGAGGTTTGTTGTTCGACGCCCTACAGCTCAAAATTATTTTTATCCTCACAACTCACCAATATATTTTAGGGTCTTTTATCTTTTTAAAAATTTCTTATTTTCTTTCATTTTTATTTATTATTTTTAATTTTTTTAGTTTTAATTTATTATAACAATTACTATCATATTTAACAATTGGAGATGTAGCTGAAATGGTCGAGCGCTCACTTTGCATGCGAGAGGTACGAAGTATGATACCCCGCATCTCCAAATTATTTTTATCCTCACCACTCTGCAATATAATTTAGGTGTTTTGATATTTTCAGGAATTTCTATTTTCTTTCATATTTATTTATTATTTTTAATTTTTAGTTTTTTTTTTTGTATTAGAACAACTACTATCATAACTAACAAATGGGTATGTAGCACAAACGGTAGAGTCCCCGCTTTGCATGTTCAAGGTAAGGTGTTCGATACCCCGCATTTCCAAATTATTTTTATCCTCACAATTCATCAATATATTTCAGGGTGTTTTGATCTTTTTTGGAATTTCTTATTTTCTTTAATATTTATTTACTATTTTTAATTTGTTACAACAATTAATATCATAATTAATAAATGGGGATGTAGCTCAAACGGTAAAAGGCTCGCTATGCATGTGAGACGTGCGGGGATCGATACCCCGCAACTCCAAAATATTTTTATCTTAACAACTCACCAATATATTTTACCGTGTTTTGATCTTTTCAGGATTTTCTTATTTTCTTTCATATTTATTTATGATTTATTATTTTTAATTTTAAATTATTACAACAATTACTATCATAATTAACAAATGGGGAAGTAGCTCAAACGGTAGAGCACTTGCCTTTCAATCATGAGATACGGGGAATCACACACCGCATTTCCAAATTATGTTTATCCTCACAACTCACCAATATATTTTAGGTGTTTTAAAATTTTCAGGAATTTCTTATTTTCTTTAATTTTTATTTATTATTTTTAATTAATTAAGTTTTACTTTATTATAACAATTACTGTCATAATTAACAAATGGGGATGTAGCTTAAACGGTAGAGTGCTTGCTTTGCATGCGAGAGGTATGGGGTTCAATACCCTGCATCTCCAAATTATTTTTTTCCTCACAACTCACCAATATATTGTAGGGAGTTTTGATCTTATCAGGAAATTCATATTTTCTTTACTTTTTATTTATTATTTTATATTTTTTAATGCCAATTCTTTACAACAATTACTATCATAGTTAACAAACGTTGGAGCGCTTGCTTTGCATGCGAGAGGTATGGGGTTCGATACCCCACATCTCCAAATTTTTTTTATCCTCAAAACCCAGCAATATATTTAGGGTGTTTTTATAGTTTCTGGAATTTGTTATTTTCTTTCATATTTACTTATTATTTGTAATTTGTAATTTTATTTTATTACAACAATTACTATCATAACTAACAAATGGGGAGGTAGCACAAATGGTAGAGTGCCCTCTTTGTGTGTCAGAGGTACGGGATTCGATACTCCGCATTTCCAAATTATTTTTATCCTCCCAACTCACCAATATATTTTAGGGTCTTTTGATCTTTTCAGGAATTTGTAATTTTCTTTCATTTTTATTTATTATTTTTAATATTTAATTTTAATTAATTACAACAATTACTAGCATAACTAATGAATGGGGATGTAGCACAAATGGTAGGGCACTCGGTTTGCATGCGAGAGGTATGGGTTCGATACCCTGAATCTCCAAATTACTTCTATCCTCATAACTCCTCAATATATTTTAGGGTGTTTTGATATTTTCAAGAATTTCTTATTCTCTTTATTATTTATTTACTATTTTTAATTTATTACAACAATTATTATCATTATTAACAAATGGGGATGTAGCTCAAACGGTAGAATGTTCGCTCTGCATGCGAGAGGTACGGCGTTCGATACCCTCCATCTCCAAATTATTCCTATCCTCATAATTCATCAATAAATTTTAGGGTGTTTTGTTATTTACAGGAATTTCTTATTTTCTTTAATATTTATTTATTATTTTTAATTTATTACAACAATTACTATCATAATTAACAAATGGGGATGTAGCTCAAATGGTAGAAGGTTTGCTCTACGTGTGAGAGGTACGGTGATCAATACCCCGCATCTCCAAATTATTTTTATCCTTACAACTATCCAATATATTTTAATGTATTTTGATGTTTTCAGGAATTTATTATTTTCTTTCATATTTATTTATTATTTTTAATTTTTAATTTTATTTTATAACAACAATTTCTATGATAATTAACAAATTGGGATATAGCTCAAACGGTAAAGCGTTCGCTTTCCATGTAAGAGGTACGTGGTTCGATATCCCGCATTTCCAAATTATTTTTTTCGTCACAACTCACCAATATATTTTAGGATGTTTTGATCTTTTCAAGAATTTCTTATTTTTATTTACTATTTTTAATTTTTTTAGCTTTAATTTATTATAACAATAACTATCATAATTAACAAATGGGGATGTAGCTCGAATGGTAAAGTGCTTGCTTTGCATGTTGGAGGTACGAGGTTTTGATACATGCATTTCCAAATTATTTTTACTCTCACAACTCACCAATATATTTTAGGGTGTTTTGATCTTTTCAGGAATTTCTTATTTTCTTTCATTTTAATTTATTATTTTTAATTTTTAATTTTACTTTATTACAACAATTGCTATGATAATTCACAAATGGGGATGTTTCTCAAACGGTAGAGCACTCGCAACTCACCAATATATTTTAGGGTGCTTTCATCTTTTTAAGAATTTCTTTAATCTTTCATTTTTATTTATTAATTTTTAATTTTTAATTGTAATTTATTACATCATTTACTATCATAATTAACCAATGGGGACGTAGCTCAAATAGTAGGGCACTCACTTTGCGTGCGAGAGGTTTGTGGTTCGACGCCCCGCATCTCAAAATTTATTCTATCCTCACAACTCACCAATATATTTTAGGGTCTTTTATCTTTTTACAAACTTCTTATTTTCTTTCATTTTTATTTATTATTTTTAATTTTTTTAGTTTTAATTTATTATAACAATTACTATCATAATTAACAAATGGGGATGTAGCTGAAATGGTAGAGCGCTCACTTTGCATGCGAGAGGTACGAAGTTTGATACCCAGCATCTCCAAATTATTTTTATCCTCACCACTATGTAATATAATTTAGGGTGTTTTTATATTTTCCGGAATTTCTATTTTCTTTCATATTTATTTATTATTTTTAATTTTTAGTTTTTTTGTATTAGAACAATTACTATCATAACTAACCAATGGGTATGTAGCAAAAACGATAGAGTCCCTGCTTTGCATGTTAAAGGTACGGTGTTCGATGATCTTTTTAGGCATTTCTTATTTTTCTTATATTTATTTATAAATTTTAATTTATTACAACACTTGCTATCATAATTAACAAATGGCGATGTAGCTCAAATGGTAGAGCACTCACTGTGCATGCGAGAGGTACGGAGTTTAATACCCTGCATCTCCAAATTATTTCTATCCCCACAACTCACCAATATATTATAAGGTGTTTTAATTGTAATTTATTACAACAATTACTATCAAAATTAACAAACGGGGATGTAGCTCAAATGGTAGAGTGTTCAGTTTGCATGCATGAGGTATGGGGTTCGTTACCCTGCATCTGCAATCTATTTTTATGCTAACAACTCACCAATATATATTAGGGTGTTTTGATATTTTAATTTATTACGACAATTTCTATCATAAATAAAAAATGGGGATTTAGCTCAAACGGAAGACGTTCGCTTTGCATGCGAGAGGTACGGGGTTTGATTCCCCGCATCTCCAAATTATTTTTATCCTCACAACTGCCCAATATATTTTAGGTTGTTTTGATCTTTTCGGAAAATTCATATTTACTTTCACATTTATTTATCATTTTTAATTTCTAATTTTAATATATTATACCAGTTACTATCATAATTAACGAAATGGGATATAGCTACAATGGTAAAGCGTTAGATTTGCATGTGAGAGGTAAGGGGTTCGGTACCTCGCATCTCCAAATTATTTTTATCCTCACAACTCACCAATATATTTTAGGGTGTTTTGATTTTTCAGGAACTTCTTATTTTAATTCATATTTACTTATTATTTATAATTTTAATTTTAACTTATTACAACAATTACTATCATAAGTATCAAACGGGGATGTAGCTCAAATTGTAAAGTGCCCGCTTTGCATGTGAGAGGTACGGTGTTCAATACCCCGCATCTCCAAATTATTTTTATCCTCACAAGTCACCAATATATTTTAGGGTGTTTTAATCTTTTCAGGAATTTCTTATTTTCTTTCATATTTTTTTATTTGTTAATTTTAATTTAGTACAACAATTACTGTCATAATTAATATATGGGGATGTTGCTCAAATGGTAGATCGCTCGCTTTGCTTGCAAAAGGTACAGGATTTGATAACCCGCATCTCTAAATTTTTTTTATCCTCATAACTCACCAATATATTTTAAGGTGCTTTGATCTTTTTAGGAATTTCTTAATTTCTCTCATTTTTAATTATTATTTTTAATTTTAATTTATTATACCAATTGCTATCATAATTAAGAGATGGGGATGTAGCTCAAACGGTACAGCGCTCACTTTGCATGTGAGAGGCACGTGATTCGATACCCCACATCTCCGAATAACTTTTACCCTCAAAACTCACCAATATATTTTAAGGTGTTTTGATCTTTTCAGGAACTTCTTATTTTCTTTCATATTTATTTATTATTTATTATTTTTATTTTTACTTTATTACAATAATATTATCATAATTAATAAATGAGGATGTAGTTCAAACAGTAAAGCGCTCGCTTTGCATGCGAGAGGTACAGGGTTCAGCACCCCGCATCACCAAATTATTTTTTTCTCACAACCCACCAATATATTGCAGGGTGTTTTGATCTTTTCAGGAATTTCTTATTTTCTTTCATATTTATATATAATCTTTTATTTTTTAATTTTAATTTATTATGACAATTACTATCATAATTAACAAATGGGGATGTAGCTCAAACGGTAGAGCACTCGCTTTGCATGTGAGACGTACGGGGTTTGATACCCCACATCTCCAAATTATTTTTATCCTCACAACTCACCAATATATGTTAAGATGTTTTGACCTTTTTAGGAATTTCTTAATTTCATTCATTCTTATTTATTATTTTTAATTTTAATTTTAATTTATTACAACAATTACTATCATAATTAACAAATGGGGATGTAGCCCAAATGGTAGAATGCTCGCTTTGTATGCGAGAGGTACAGGGTTCGATACTCCTCTTCCCCAAATTAGTTTTATCCTCATAGCTCACCAATATATGTTAAGGTGTTTTGACCTTTTCAGGAATTTCTTATTTTCATTCATTCTTATTTATTATTTTAATTTTTAATTTTAATTTATTACAACAACTACTATCCTAGTAAACAAATGGGGATGTAGATCAAATGGTAGAGCACTTGCTTTGCATGCAAGAGGTACGGGATTTGATTCACCGCATCTACAAATTATTTTTATCCTCACAACTCACCAATATATTTTAGAGTGTTTTGATCTTTTCAAGAATTTCTTATTGACTTTCATATTTATATATTATTTTTTATTTTAAATTTAAATTTATTATAACAATTACTATCATAATTAACAAATTGGGATGTACCTCAAACGGTACAGTGCTCGCTTTGCATGCGAGAGGTATGGGGTTCAATACCCCGCATCTCCAAATTATTTTTATCCTCACGACCCACCATTATATTATAGGGTGTTTTGATCTTTTCAAGAATTTCTTATTTTCTTTCATTTTTATTTATTAATTTTAATTTTTTTAGTTTTAATTTATTATAACAATTACTATCATAATTAACAAATGGGGATGTAGCACAAACGGTAGAGCACTGGCTTTGCATGCGAGAGGTATGGGTTTGATACCTCGCATCTCCAAATTATTTTTATCCCCACAACTCACCAATTTATTTTAGGGTGTTTTGATCTTTTCAGGAATTTCTTATTTTCTTTCATTTTTATTTATTATTTTTAATTTTATAATTTTAATTTATTATAACAATTACTATCATAATTAACAAATGGGGATGAAGCTCAAACGGTAAAGCGCTCGCTTTGCATGTGAGAGGTATGGGGTTCGATGCCCTGCATCTCGAAATTATATTTATCCTTACAACTCACCAATATATTTTACGGTGTTTTGATCTTTTCAAGACTTTCTTATTTTCTTTCATTTTTATATATTATATTTAATTTTTTAGTTTTACTTTATTATAACAATTACTATCTTAATTAACAAATGCAGATGTAGCTTAAACTATAGAGCGCTCGCTTTGCATGCGAGAGGTATGGTGTTCGACACCCTACATCTCCAAATTATTTTTATCCTCACAATTCACCAATTTGTTCAAGGGTGTTTGATTTTTTCAGGAATTTCTTATTTTCTTTCATATTTTTTTTTATTATTTTTAATTTATTACAACAATTACAACCATAATTACAAATGGGGATGTAGCTCAAACGCTAGAGTGTTCACTTTGCATGCATGAGGTACGGGGTTCGTTACCCTGCATCTGCAATCTATTTTTATGCTAACAACTCACCAATATATTTTATGGTGTTTTGATCTTTTCAGTAATTTCTTATTTTCTTTCAAATTTATTTATTACTTTTAATTTATTATAATGATTACTATCATAGTTAACAAGTGGGGATGTAGCTCAAACGGTAGAGTGTTTGTTTTGCGTGCGACAAGTACGGGGTTCGATTCACCTAATCTCAAAATTAATTTTATCCTCACAGCTCACCAATATATTTTACGGTATTTTGATCTTTTCAGGAATTTCTTATTTTCTTTAATTTTTATTTATTATTTTAATTTTTAATTTTTTTGTATTATAACAATTCCTACCATAACTAATTAATGGGGATGTAGCACAAATAGTAGTGTGCTCTCTTTGCATGTTAGAGGTATGAGGTTCGATACCCCGCATTTCCAAATTATTTTTATCCTCACAACACATCAATATATTTTAGGGTGTTTTGATCTTTTTCAGGCATTTCTTATTTTTGTTCATTCTTATTTATTAATTTTAATTTATTACAACAATTATTATCATAATTATCAAATGGGGATGTAGCTTAAATGGTAGAGCGCTCGCATTGCAAGCGAGAGGTACGGTGTTCAATACCCTGCATCTCTAAATTATTTTTATCCTCACAGCTCACCAATATATATTAGGGTGTTTTAATCTTTTCAGGAATTTCTTATTTTTTTTCATATTAATTTATTATTTTTAATTTTTCTTTAAATTTATTACAACAATTACTATCATAATTAACAAATGGGGCTGTAGCTCCAACGGTAGAGCGCTCGCTTTGCATGTGAGAGGTTTGGGGTTCAATACCCCATATCTCCAAATTATTCTTATCCCCACAACTCACCAATATATTTTAGGGTGTTTTGATCTTTTCAGGAATTTCTTACTTTCTTTCATATTTATTTATTGTTTTGAATTTTGAATTTAAATTTATTACAGCAATTACTATCATAATTAACAAATGGTGATGTAGATCAAACAGTAGAGCCCTCACTTTGCAAGCAAGATGTACGGGATTTGATACCCTGCATCTCCAAATTATTTCTATCTTCACAACTCACCAATATATTTTTGGGTATTTTGATCTTTTTAGGAATTTCTTCTTTTCTTTATTTTTTACTTATTATTTTTAATTTTTAATTTTATTGTATTATAACAATTCCTATCATAACTAACTAAGGGGGATGTAGCAAAAACTGTAGTGTGCTCTCTTTGCCTGTTAGAGGTACGGGGCTCGATACCCCACATTTCCAAATAATTTTTATCCTCACAACACACCAATATATTTTAGGGTGTTTTGATCTTTTTCAGGCTTTTCTTATTTTTCTTCACATTTTTTTATTAATTTTAATTTATTACAACAATTACAATCGTAATTAACAAATGGGGATGTAGCTCAAATGGTAGAGTGCTCGCTTTGCATGTGAGAGGTACGGGGTTCAATACCCTGCATCTCCAAATTATTTTTATCGTCACAACTCTCCAATATATTTTAGGGTGTTTTGATCTTTTCAGTAATTTCTTTTTTTTTCTCTCATTTTTATTTTTTATTTTTAATTTTAATTTATTATACCAATTGCTTTCAAAATTAACAGATGGGGATGTAGCTCAAACGATAGAGCGCTCGCTTTGCATGTGGGAGGTACGAGATTCGATACCCTGCATCTCCAAATTATTTTTACCCTTACAACTCACCAATATATTTTAGGGTGTTTTTATCTTTTTAGGAATTTCTTATTTTATTTCATATTTATATATAATTTTAAATTTTTTAATTTTAATTTATTATAAAAATTACTATCATAATTAACATATAGGGATGCTGCTCATAACTCACCAATATATTTTAGGGTGCTTTGATATTTTGAGGAATTTCTTATTTTCTCTCATTTTTATTTATTGTTTTAATTTTTAATTTATTTTACCAATTGTTGTCATAATTAACAAATGGGGATGTAGCTCAAACCGTAGAGTGCTAGCTTTGCATGTGAGAGGCACAGGATTTGATACCACGCATCTCCAAATTATTTTTACCCTCACAACTCACCAACATATTTTAGGGTGCTTTGAACTTTTCAGGAGTTTCTTATTTTCTTTCATATATATTTATTATTTTTAATGTACTACAACAATTACTATCATAATTAACAATTGGGGATGTAGCTCAAATGGTAGAACGCTTGCTTTGCATGCGAGAAGTATGGGGTTCGATACCCCGCATCTCCAAATTATTTTTTCCTCACAACCCACCATTATATTTTTGGGTGTATTGATCTTTTCAAAAGTTTCTTATTTTCTTTCATCTTTTTAATTTTTTTAGTTTTATTTTATTATAACAATTAGTATCATAATTAACAAATGGGGATGTAGCTCAAACAGTAGAGCGATGGCTTTGCATACGAGTGGTATGGTTTCGATACCCCACATCTGCAAATTATTTTTATCCCCACATCTCACCAAAATATTCTAAGGTGTTTTGATCTTTTTAGGAATTTCTTATTTTCTTTCATTTTTATTTAATACTTTAATTCAATAATTTTAATTTATTATAACAATCACTATCATAATTAACAAATTGGGATGTAGCTCAAACGGTAGAGCGATCGCTTTCAATGCAAGAGGTACGAGGTTTGATACCCCGCATCTCCAAATTATTTTTACCCTCAGAACTCACCAATATATTTTAGGGTATTTTTAATTTTAACTTATTACAACAATTACTATCATAATTAACAAATGGGGATGTAGCTCAAATGGTAGAGCGCTCGCTAAGCATGCGAGAGGTAAGAGGTTCAACACCCCGCATCTCCAAATTATTTTTATCCTCAGAACTCACCAATATATTTTAGGGTGATTTGATCTTTTCAGGAATTTCTTATTTTCTTTCATTTTTATTTATTTTTTTTTAATTTTCAATTTTATTGTATTACAAAAATTACTATCATAACTAACAAATGGGGATGTTGGACAAACGGTAGACTGCTTGCTTTGCATGTTAGAGGTACGGGGTTCGATACCCCGCTTTTCAAAATTATTTTTATCCTCACAACTCACCTATGTATTTTAGGGTGCTTTGATAGTTTTAGGAATTTCTTATTTTCTTTCATATTTATTTATTAATTTTAATTTACTACAACAATTACTATCATAATCAACAAATGGGGATGTGACTCAAATGGTAGAGCGCTCGCCTTCCTTGAAAGGGGAACGAGGTTTTATACCCCGCATCTCCAAATTATTTTTATCCTCACAACTCACCAATATATTTTAGGGTGTATTGATCTTTTTAGGAATTTATTTTTATTTCATATTTATTTATTATTTTTATTTTTAATTTATTATACCAATTTCTATCATAATTAACAAATGGGGATGTAGCTCAAACGGTAGAGCGCTCGCTTTGCATGTTAGAGGTACGGGATTCGATACCCCTCATCTCCAATTTATTTTTACCCTCACAACTCACTAATATATTTTAGGGTGTTTTAAGATTTTTAGGAATTTTTTATTTTCTTTCATATTTATTTATTATTTATTATTTTTAATTTTAATTTATTACAACAATTACTATCATAATTAAGAAAAGGAGATGTAGCTCAAATGGTAGAGTGCTTGCTTTGCATACGAGAGTTATGGGGTTCGATACCCCGCATGTCCAAATTTTTTTTATCCTCGCAACTCACCAATATATTTTAGGGTGTTTTGATCTTTTCAAGAATTTCTTATTTTCTTTCATATTTATTTATTATTTTTAATGAATTACAACATTTTCTCTCATAATAAACAAATGGGGATGTTGCTCAAATGGTAGATCGTTTGCTTTGCATGCAAGAGGTACGGCGTTCGATACCTTGCATCTTCAAATTATTTTTATCCTCCTAACCCATCTATATATTGAAGGGTGTTTTGTTCTTTTCAGGAATTTCTTATTTTCTTTCATATTTATTTATTATTCTTAATTTGTTACAACAATTACTATCATAATTAACAAATGAGGATGTATATCAAATGATAGAATGGTTGCTTTGCATGCGGGAGGTACGAGGATCAATACCCTGCATTTCCAAATTATTTTTATCCTCACAACTCACCAATATATTTTAGGTTGTTTTGATCTTTTCAGGAATTTCTTATTTTCATTCATTTTGATTTATTATTTTTAATTTTTAATTTTAATTTATTACAACAATTACTATCATAATTAACAAATGGGGATCTAGCTCAAGCGGTAGAGCGTTCGCTTTGCATGCAAGAGGTACGGGGATTGATACCCCGCATCTCCAAATTATTTTTATCCTCACAGCTTACCAATATTTTTTAGGGTGTGTTGATATTTTCAAGAATTTCTTATTTTCTTTCATTTTTATTTATTATTTTATATTTTTTAATTTTTTACAACAATTACTATCATAATTAACAAATGGGGATGTAACTCAAATGGTGGAGCGCTCGCTTTGCATGCGAGAGGTATGGGGTTCGATACCCTGCATCTCCAAATTATTTTTATCCTCAAAACTAACCAAAATATTTTAGGGTGTTTTGATCTTTTCAGGAATTTCTTATTTTGTTTCATATTTATTTATTATTTTTAATTTTTAATTTTAATTTATTACAAGAATTACTATCATAATTAACAAATGGGGATATTACTCAAACGGTAGAGTGCTCGCTTTGCATGTTAGAGGTATGGGTTTCGATACACGCATTTCCAAATTATTTTTGTCCTCACAACTCATCATTATATTTTAGGGTGGTTTGATCTTTTCAGGAATTTCTTATTTTCTTTCATATTTATTTATTATTTATTATCTTTAATTTTAATTCATTACAACAATTACTTTCATAATTAACAAATGGGGATGTAGCTCAAATGGTAGAGCGCTTGCTTTGCATGTGAGAGGTGCACGGTTTGACACCCTGCATCTCCAAATTATTTTTATCCTCAGAACTCACCAAAATATTTTAGGGTATTTTGATCTTTTCTAGGATTTGTTATTTTCTTTCTTATTTATTTATTATTTTTAATTTTTAATTTTAAATTATTACAACAATTACTATTATAATTAACGAATGGGGACGTAGCTCAAATAACTGAGTGCTTGCTTTGCATGCGAGAGGACGAGGTTCGATACCCCGCATCTCAAAATTATTTTTATCCTCACAACTTACCAATATATTGTAGGGTGTTTTGATCTTTTCAATAATTTGTTATTTTCTTTCTTTTTTAATTATTTTAATTTTAGTTTATTATAAAAATTACTATCATAATTTCCAAATGTTGATGTAGCTGAAATGGTTGAGTGCTTGTTTTGCATGCTAGAGGTATGGGGTTCAATACCCCGCATCTCCGAATTATTTTTATCCTCACAACTAACTAATATATTTTAGGGTGTTTTGATATTTTCTGAAATTTCTTATGTTAACAATTACTTTCATAATTAACAAATGGGGATGTAGCTCAAACGGTAGAGCGCTCACTTTGCATGCGTGACGTGCGGGGTTTGATACCCCGCATCTCCAAATTATTTTTATCCTTAGAGCTCACCAATATATTTTAGGGTGTTTTGATCTTTTCAGGAATTTCTTATTTTCATTCAATTTTATTTATTATTTTTAATTTTTAATTTTATTATATTACAACAATTACTATCATAACTAACAAATGGGGATGTAGTAGAAACGGTAGAGTGCCACTTTGCATGTTAGAGGTACGAGGTTCGATACCCCGCATTTCCAAATTATTTTTATCCTCACAACTCACCAATATATTTTACGGTGTTTTGATCTTTTCAGGAATTTCTTATTTTCTTTCATTTTCATTTATAATTTTTAGTTTTTTTAGTTTTAATTTATTATAACAATTACTATCATAATAAACAAATGGGGATGTAGCTCGAATAGTAGAGTGCTTGCTTTGCATGCGAGAGGTATGGGGTTCGATACCTTGCATCTCCAAATTATTTTTATCCTCACAACTACCAGTATATTTTAGGGTGTTTTGATCTTTTCAAGAATTTCTTATTTTCTTTCATTTTTATTTATTATTTTAAATTTTTTAATTTTAATTTATTATAACAATTACTTTCATAATTAACAAATGGGGATGTAGCTCAAACAGTAGAGCGCTTGCTTTGCATGTGAGAGGTGCGGGGTTCGACACCCCGCATCTCCAAATTATTTTTATCCTCAGAACTCACTAATATATTTTAGGGTATTTTGATCTTTTCTAGGATTTCTTATTTTCTTTCTTATTTATTTATTATTTTTAATCTTTAATTTTAATTTATTACAACAATTACTATCATAATTAACAAATGGGGATGTAACTTAAATGGTATAGCGATCGCTTTGCATGCAAGAGGTACGGGGTTCGATACCTCGCATCTTCAAATTATTTTTATCCTCACAACTCACCAATATATTTTTGGGTGTTTTGATCTTTTCATGAATTTCTTATTTTCTTTCATATTTATTTATTATTTTTAATTTTTAGTTTTAATTTATTACAATAATTACTATCGTTATTAACAAATGGGGATGTAGCTCAAACGGTAGAGCACTCGCTTTGCATGCGAGAGGTATGGGATTTTATACCCGGCATCTCCAAATTATTTTTACCCTCAGAACTCACTAGTATATTTTAGGGTGTTTTGATCTTTTCAGGAATTTCTTATTTTCTTTCATTTTTATTTGTTATTTTTAATTTTTTTAATTTTAATTTATTATAACAATTACTATCATAATTAACAAATGGGGATGTAGATCAAATGGTGGAGCGCTCTCTTTGCATGTGAGAGGTATGGGGTTCGATAGCCCGCATCTCCAAATTATTTTTATCCTCACAACTCACAAATATATTTTAGGGTGTTTTGATCTTTTTAGGAATTTCTTATTTTCTTTCATTTTTATTTATTATTTTTAATTTTTATTTATTATAACAATTACTATCATAATTAACAAATGGGGATGTAGATGAAGTGGTAGAGCACTCACTTTGCATGCGAGAGGTAAGAGGTTTGATACCCTGCATCTCCAAATTATTTTTATCCTCACAACTCACCAATATATTTTAGGGTGTTTTGATCTTTTCAGTAATTTCTTATTTTCTTTTATTTTTTTATTATTTTTTTAATTTTAATCCTTCCATCTCTAGCACTCGAGATATTCTACTCGCATCAGTGTGTCATGGGCTACATAACGAATCACATGTGAACATTCCAGTGTTGGGTAGACATGGGGTTCACATGCCGGTTTATGGAGTGCTAGTATGTTCACTGGTGATTTATTACTTGAGATCGATTTCAATCAAGGCAAGCCCGTTCTTACACTGTCCCATCAGCCTCTTGCAACCTTGCATTGGGAATATCTCCTCACGAAATAAAGCACATGAGTGTGGAGATCTTCCTAATGCAAGATTATATGGGCTGCTAGAACGTGTGTTGCCCTGATGGAAACTGAACTCTGATTACATAGCCCATGATAGACAACTGATGACAGTAGATGATTTTGTTTGAATTGAGTAAAACCTGCACAAGAGTCAATCTTTTGAGTTTGGATATGCTACCCAAAAGCACAACAGCCACACATCGGGAACATTTCACTTGTCATTCATGGGAAGATGTTAAAAACGTGTCGTTATATCATGTTTTGTAGTCTTGTGGGTAGTAGATCTAATCTCATCCAATCTTAATAAAATTACTTTTCCTTTCTTTTTTCTTTGGCTTGACAAATGGGCTAATACAACAATGGTAATCCTCCCCTTTGGCCTATCGGACAATTGAGCTTGTTTATGCTTAGGGCTGACAATCTTGACCCTAACCCATTTGACCCATCTAATTTGGAATCCACCTAATTTATTGGTGGGTCAATATGGGTCGAGTAACCCATTAGGGTCAATGGAAAAGGTTCAGGGTGGGTTGGGTCATGGGTACGGGTCAGGATGGGTTGGGTCGCGTGGGTCAAGATGGGCTGGGTCAAAGTCATCTCTATTTATACTCGCCAAATATCAAAAATTAGAAGTTGCAAACTTGCAGTAATTCGAACTCATGCCTCCTAGCGTGGCCACTTCTCATTGGACTTCCAAACCACTATGCCACATTTCATTTTGAGATTAAAAGTGAAATAAAATAGATTTTATTAACTTTCATGTTCACATGCAATTTTATACAAAAGCACTTTCACAAAAGCAAATTTATGAAAGGACTTTTACGAAAGCACTTTTACAAAAGTACTTTTACACAAAATTACTTTTATAAAAGTACTTTTACAAAAGCAATTTTACACAAAAGCACATTATGAAAGTACTTTTCCAAAAACACTTTTGTGAAAGCATACAAATACTTTTATAAAAGTACTTTTACACAAAAGCATGTTTATTAATGTACTTTTACGAAAACACTTATATGAAAGCATAGAATCACTTTTATAAAAAGTACTTTTATAAAAGCACTTTTACAAAAGTACTTTTATGAAAGCACTTTATGAAAGCATAAAATTAAGTACTTTTATGAAAGCACTTTTATAGAAATACTTTCATAAAAGTACTTTTGTGAAAGAACTATTACAAAAGCTTTGCATTTTTTTGCATTTTTGTTATTTTTTTATATTTTTTGGTATTTTCTGCAATTTTTAGGTACTTTTCTACATTTTCTAAAATTTTCTGGTATTTTTTTCTGCATTTTCTACTATTTTTTGTGCTTTTCTGCATAATTTTTGCATTTTTTTTGGTGTTTTCATACATTTCCTACAATTTTCTGGTATTTTTTGCATATTTTTTTATTTTTTCTGCAAAAGTTATGAATTTTCTGTAACTTTTTAGTTTTGTTTTGTATTTTTCGTTTTTTTTGGTATTTTTTATAATTTTTTGGTTTTTTTTTTGCATTTTCTGCATTTGTCTACATTTTTTGCATTTTCGGGTATACGGGTTGACTTGACTCATTTTTGTCATATGGCAATCTTAAGAGATTATTTTCTCGAAATTTATTATTTTGGGTATATGGGTCATCATATGGGTCATCCCGACCCATTGGGTAGGTGGGTTAGTATGGGTGAGGGTGGTTAAGGGTCAATATGAATGGGTCAAGTGGGTTAGGGTGGGTTATGACCCTTTAACAAGGATTGATGATAGGTCATGGTGGGTTGGTGGGTCAATATGGGTGGATTGGTATTCAACCCTTACCCAACCCAACCCAACCCACCCATTTGCCACCCCTAATGCTCTAACCATGGTCTCATCCGACCCAAGAAGAAAAATGAACATAGCGGCATTTGAAAGAAAAAAATGAAACATCAAGGCCTTTTTTTAAATATTGGTGTTTAAAAAAATATGATGCAACAATGGTATTTGAAGTTTTAAAATTCTTTATAATACCAAATTTAGAGAAAATAAATAATAAAATGGTCATGGAAAAATCTACAATGTAGAAATTGCATTATGAAAGAAAAAATGACCCAATGATAAAGTAAAACACTTTAGCATTGTTAAAGTATATACATACATACATACATACATACATATATATATATATATATAGATAGATAGATAGATAGATAGATAGATAGATAGACAAGGAATTCTCCACATTTTCCAACTTTACACTTAACTCCCTAGTCCACGCTAGCCCTATATATCGCACTAATTAATATATATTGGACTTTTCCCAACTAATGACTAGTATCTTCTTGCTTCTTAATCAATAGGTTTGTTGGGGAATTTGGGCAGACCCTTGGCTCTCACTAAGTGTTGTTGCACCTAAATTATTGGAGGACCCTTGGCCCTCCAACCCAACCCTAATTAACATTATCTCTTGAATTCATTTAGGCTCAGTTTGGAAGGAGTACAAATACAAATTTGTAGAGTATAAAACTTTGAATTTTGTATTATTTTGTATGTATTTGCACTATACATGTTTGTATTTGTACTCTTTCCAAACTGAGCCTTAAGAAAAAGTCCATAAATGGGTTTTTTGCTATGTGCATAAATATATTAGTGTCAAGATTTATCCAATGAAATAAAGGTTAGAGAGAGAGACCCAAGAATATATATGGTGGTTTTAGGCCACAAAAGAAGCTCTTAGGGGTACCTAGGTTGACCACACTATACCATATCAAATAATATATAAAATGGATACTTAACTTAGTTCCATTCAGGTCATAAAAGTTTAATCTAAATAATATATATCATATATGGTTAATATTTATTTGCAACTGCATAGCACATGCTCTCACATGCACAAGTGTGTAAAAGATTTTGAGCCTAATGATCTTACCACATGTTCAAAATGAAGCCTCCTTTATATGGGCAACTTATAAATTAAAAAAAAAAAAAAAAAAAAAAAAAAAAAAAAAAAAAAAACTTAATAAAATATATGGATGCATGGCTATCATTGATCTATTGCCTGAAACTATAATACGGGATTTGATATAGGGCTTATATATATGGATTGTAGGAATAACATGTGGCTAATCCATTGGGTTCCCTACCAGTTGATGGATAGTCTACATGACAAACCATAGGATCTCTCCTTGAGACAGAAGAAATAGGCTCCGGATTTCCTACCCACCTCGGCCTCCCCACATCTCTCCCCACGATCCACAAAGAGGACACTTGTCCTATGACATGGGCCTAAAGTTCCCATGTGTGAGCATAAGCCCCACTTACATGTGTGTCCAAGCTGCTGTCCTTAATTGTCCCGTTATTAAGCAAAAGTTTTTGGTTCTCTTCTATTTCCCATTCCCAATCGAACAATAGCCTGAACCCTAACATATCGTCTTCTCCCTCTACTCTGTTTCTCGCATAGCTCACGACATTCTGGCTCTATCATGTTCCTCCCGTTAGACGTAAATAAACCCAAAATTTTTTGGCTTCCTTTTCCCTAACCTATCCTCTTCTCCCTCCACCCTGTTCCTCCTATGGCTTACGGTGGTGAGCTCCTCTTCTTAGTCGAACGCTACATGGAATTTCACTGAGTTTGAAAGAAGTAGTGAGCTTCAGTTGGTTTTTCAAACTGTTCTCTGGTGGCCCTATTTGAAATGCAGGTATTGTTTGATTCAAGAGAACAATGAACTAGAGAGAGGAAGCTATTGTTCTATTACAAAAGAAATCCACCGTTCTATTCATGCCCTGTTCGTTTTTCGGTAAGTCACTTACCCAGGTAAATGCACTTACTTGGGTAAGTGCATTTACCCATGTTCTTTTATTTCCCATGTAAATAAGGCAATGACCATCTTAACCATAAAAATTCCATTATCAAAAGGGGCATTTTTGTCCCATCCAATACAACTTTTCTCTGAATGGGAAAGTTAATTTACCCACCTAGGAGATGGGTATCACTTACCAGGTAAATGATACCCAAGAAAATAAATTTTCACTGGTCCCCACATAAATCTGAGAAATGAACATGGGTTTCTTTGTCAATGGGAATCAAAATCCCATTGACCAACTTTTCCCCTCTCAAGATCCAAGAAAGGAACGCCCCTCAATGGAAAAGACCATTTTGGTTCAAGAGAAATGGCAAACTGAAGAGGATGTTGCCATTCTACTACAAGAGAAACCCTCTTTTCTTTTCAATGGAAAAGAATATTAGATGCAGGTTCAAAACAACAGCGAACTGGAGAGAGGATGCAGTCGTTCTGATACAAGAAGTCCACCGTTCTATTCAATGAGAGAGAAGAGACTCAAAGTTCAGAAACGTACATTCAATTGTTTAATGGGATTTTCTTATTTTTTAATACTATTGAATCATTTAATAGAATGGATTTGACATCCCTTCTCTTATGCTCGCACTTGAGAACTTTGGACCCATGTCATAGGATAATATGGATTAACTTGAGTACATGCACAAGATGGATTAATTGTAGTGATGATGTGAACTAGTAGAGTAGATATCTATTTGCCTAATTTAGAAGATCCCTCATCCAATGGATGCTTTGGATCACCAACACATATAAATGGTGCATATAGTAGAAATAGGTTGTTCATTCAGCAAAATTCCCCATACTTGTAGTTCATGGCAAAACACCCTGGAGCAAAAAAATGAACTAATGGCACATTATAATTGACATTTTTAACCTTGTTAAAGTCTTGATGGTAGATATGTACTATGAAACCGGAATCAATGAAAAGTAAGTAAACCATTGTAACGCCTTTAATGTAATTGGTTGAAATCTTAATTTACTATGTAGCAAATAATTGTAAATATTGGTAGTTATATTTACCTTCAAACAATTACAAAACTACTAGAGATCAGTCTACAAAAACCACAACTACAAAATACAATCTAAAAGGTGTCCGATAAAAACCCATGAAGCAAAATTATAAGTCTTAAAAGCTCAAATGCATGAAACAATCTCCATCTCCAACCAACCGGGGAAAATAGGAAATAGGAAACCTATAAAAGAACTCAAAGACAAACTTAGCAGGAATGTCTTTCTTAGTTTCTTAATAAATTCCTCATGGAGAGAAACTTCTAGGCTAGCTTAGTTAGTCATTTCAATTATTTCCATTATTCCATGGGTTGGTTGCTTTTCCTTCATTTCTGCACTAGGGTTAGGGTTTACCTTTCTGGAGCCCGAATCGCATTATGGGGTTGTTGATGATCAATAACTGCTATAGCTTCTTGCCGAGTAGAAATCCCGAAGTCCGCTTTTTCTTCATCCATTTCAATTATTTCTTTCCCACGGATTGCTGCTTAATTTGCTTTCAGTAATTCTGCATTAGGGTTTACCTTCTCCGCAACCATATCTGCATTATGGGGTTCTTCATCTATAACTACGTCTTGTAAAGGAGTACTGGAACTCCCAGCATCTGCTTCGTCTTCATCCATTTCATCATTTATTTCCACCCTAAGGATTGGCTTCTTTGCTTTCCTTTCAGCATTAGGGCTTGCCTTCTCTACAGCCATATCTGCATTATTACGAGGTTCTTCATCTGTAACTGCATCTTGTGAAAGACTAGAAGTACTCCCAACGTCTGCTGCTTTGTCTTCGTCCATCTCCTCATTTATTTCTGTTTCTATCCCACTGGTTGGCTGCTTTGCTTTCATTTCTGAATTAGGGTTTATCTTCTCTTTAGCCATATCTGCACTACGGGATTCTTGATCTGTAGCCACGTCATATGAAGGACTAGAATTCCCAATGTACGCTTTGTCTTCATCCATTTCATCAATTGGCTGCTTTCCCTTCATTTCTTCATTAGGGTTGACCTCCGCAGACGTATCTGCATTATGAGATTCTTGATCAGTAACTGCGTCTTCTGAAGGAACTTCATCGTCTTCATCATCTATCTCAATTATTTCCACCCTATGGGTTGGCCGCTCTGCCCTCATTTCTGCATTAGGGTTTGCCTCCTCCGCATCATGGGACACGTGATCAGTAACTGCGTTATCTGAAGGAGTACTATAGCTACTAGAACTCCCACCTGCTGGAGCTTGCAGAAAGCTCTCTTCTTCGATCAGCCTGCTTGGACCACCAAACCAGAAGTCACTCGTGGAAACCATAGGTTCTGATGAACTGTTGCTAGACAAAAGACGCAAAAGGTGACTGTTGAATCCGGTTGGTCGCCTTATTACTCTTCCTAGTTCCTTCTTACCACCAACGTAATGGCGCCTCGAGTGACCTGCAACGCTCTGAGAAGTCGGAAAAACCTCACGACAGATGCTGCAGGTGTAGGGACCATGTGGCGTCCTACCGTCGTTAACGTTACTTCCTCCTGGTGCAGTAGTCGTGTGGGGTTCGTGACGTCGTTCGTCCAGTTCGAGACCCAACTGGTTTTCCAAGGGAGTTAGGTTCAGATCAGGAAAACGGGAACGGCGTGGAATGGCGTCAAGGACTTCATCAGTAGTGATTCTCGGCGGGTTCAGAAGGGAATAACTTCTCCGTCGTCGTCGTCGGATTGGCGAGGGGATATGGTCATTCGGGCTACGTAAAGGTATACCCTTTGTTTTTGAAGCGGCATGGAGCTGGTTCATGCTGGGTAGCTTTTCTGGGTCAGGAAACCGTACACCGATTGGGTTAGGGGAAAGTACAGGATTGCTTCTTAACTCCGCTTGGGCAACAGGTTGAGCCTTGTGACTGTGAGGACCTAAGTGGCCTTGCCAATGGATGTTGAAACGAATTGGGGTGCCATGAATCACTACTTGATTGATTCTTGAATCAGTGGGTCTGTACTCTCCTACTTGATTCATTCTTGATTCAGTGGAACCTATTTGCCTTTGTAAATTTGGACTACCTATACCGATTTGACTGGGAGTAGAATCAGGATTATTCCATAACAACCCAGATGGGCGGAGTTGGCCTGGAAGTGATGAACTCGGTTGGTTTAGTGAAGGGATGTGATTTCTAAGGTGTACATGGATTGGGAGAGAAGCAGGAAAGTGGTTGTTTCTTAAGTCTGTTCTCATCAACTCCACTCCCTGGAGTTGGTTCAGATTCAAATCTATTGGGTCTTGCAGTAGGATGTGGTCAGTTGGGCCGAGATGATGGAGACTGGTAGGGAGAGGGAGAGTAGGGAAGGATGCTGGATTGGTTCTGAATTCAGTTGCATTATTAAGTTGGTCTGGGCTGCTGGGAAGTAATTGGGTCTGTGGGGAGAAATGGTCATTGGGGTTGGAAATACGTATCCTGATTGGGATGGTAACATAGATAACTCTTTCCATCTGGCTAGAAACAAAAAAAGGAGAGAGAGAGAGAGATGGGCAGAAAGGCAGATATATTGAGTTGAAGGAGATGATGAGTTTGAGAGGAAATGGGTTTAATGGGGTCTCTTAATATAGGGCTCGGAAGTCCTAACTCCTAAACACGTTGACTCTCCAGTACTGTGAACGTGAAGTTATTGCAAAGCAAATGCTTTTAGCTATTTTAGGGGGGATGTCATTTGTCATTAGATTCATATCTTGGCTAGATAAGCGAAAACATCTACAATCCAGGGAAGAAAGTAACTTTCCTATTTAATTTACGAGCTGTAAATTTAATTCCATGGTATGTTATAGTTTGTGTGTGAGAGAAGATAACAAGGTGTTATATTAATTGATAACCAAAAATCAGGGCCGTGTATACTGGGAAATATTTCATGATGGGTTATAGATGAAATACCGAAGGCAGAATATATACTGGCATATGATTATTAATAACAAGTTCAGAAACAGGAAAATCCTGGCTTCCAATGGGTTGGTTAGGGAGCTTGTATTTTATTCTTTTGTTTGTATATCCTTTGATGTATTATTACCTACATGCTGTGCTTGTGGTTGCACGCCTGAATGCTCCTGTATACAGTAAATGTGCATTTAATGATAAAATCAGTAGTCTTTTCCTTTAAATACCTTATGATGTAATCGTTTTTGGTCACGTACCATTTTTTGGGATGTGTAAAATTTTTTTGGCTAAGTACCTCGTGTTTGACCTGGTGGTGACGTGCCTTGGTGATGAGCTACTTGGTGGCGAACTTCCCGGGGGAGAACTGCCTGGTGGCGAACTGCCTGGTGATGCTCCTTGGTGGCGAACTGCCTAGTGGCGAACTGCTTGGTGGCGAACTGCCTGGTGGCGAACTGCCTGGTGGCGAACTGCCTGATGGCGAACTGCCTGGTGGCGAACTGCCTGATGGCGAACTGCCTGGTGGCGCTGCCTGATGGCGAACTGCCTGGTGACGAACTGCCTGATGGCGAACTACCTGGTGGCGAACTGCCCGGCAGTGCTCCCTGGTGGCGAACTGCCCGGCAGTGCTCCCTGGTGGCGAACTAACTGATGGCGAACTGCCTGGTGGCAAACTACCTGGTAGTGCTCCCTGATGGCGAACTCGTCACTTGACTTGCTCCTAGGCGGTCTGCAACTCAGAGGATGGTGGAGCTCCCTGGTGCAGCGCTACCCGACTACCCCCCGCGTGAGGTGATTTTCCCTCCTTTGTAGACGGCGGGAGCTGGGGGACCTGCGGGAACTGAATCAGAGGACCCGGGGGTATTTTCCCGGCGGGGACTCTCCGATGCCTAAGTTAGCATTCTGATTACAGAGGGCTTGGAGAGAAATGAGAGAGCTAGAGAACGGGGGTTACCATACTCTTTTTTCTCCTCTCCTTGGTTTTGGGGGTCGGAGTCCTTATATAGTGGTGCCCTCGCGGGTTAGGTGGGTGAAAAGCCTTCAAATGGTAAGACGTCATATCCCGTCAGAACCGGGGTACGGTGATTAACTCCTCGAGGTTGTCAGGCTGGCGCTTGTGCCAAGCGTCCAGGTCGGCACCTGGGCCAGGTCGTCAGGTCGGCGCCTGTAAGTCGACGGGTCGATGTCCGGGCCAGGTTGCCAGGCCGGCGCCTGTCTGTCGGCGGGTCGGTGTCCGGGCCAAGTTGCCAGGTCGGCGCCTGTGTCAGTCGGCGGGTCGGTGTCCGGGCCAGGTTGCCAGGTCGGCGCCTGTCAGTCGGCGGGTCGGTGTCCGGCCAGGTTGCGAGGTCGGCGCCTGTGTCCGGGTCAGGTCATCAGGTCGGCGCCTGTGTCCGGGTCATGTTGTCAGGTCGGCGCCTGTGTCCGGGTCATGTTGTCAGGTCGGCGCCTGTGTCCGGGCCAGATTGCCAGGTCGGCGCCTGTGTCCGGGCCATGTTGCCAGGTCGGTGCCTGTGTCCGGGCCATGTTGCCAGGTCGGTGCCTGTGTCCGGGCCAGGTTGCCAGGTCGCCGCATGTGGCAGGCTGATCCGGCCAGGTCGCGCAGGTCGCGCGACAGTTCGCGCGCAAGCCGCACGCAGTTCGCGCGCAGGCCGCGCCAGGTCGCGCGCAGGTCGCGCTAGGTCGCACCAGGTCGCGCGCAGGTCGCGCTAGGTCGCGAGGTGCCACGTGTCGCAATTTCACTGGAGGGCCAAATCTGCCCTCATCAATTGCCCCCCACTCCCGAGCTGAGAGTAACTCAGCGAAGGGAGTAGATTTCTTTTGGCCCGTAAGTCGACGAGCTAGTAAGTTTTGATCCAATTCCTTAGGCTTTGGGAGCTGCCTGTATGTGGCGAGCTGCCAGTAAGACAAGGGGGTCTCCGCCGGTTTCAGTAGTGTAGCCCTTAGGCTCTGGGGCAACTTATAGTTCACTTTTGCTAATTTTGTTCCTGCTGAGAAAGCGATTGGATATTTAGCAATAGTGTGGCCCGCAGGCTTTGGGAGTGACTCATAGTCTACTCTTTTTGATTTTCGCCCGTGCCGGAGAGGCGACTGGGTCTTAAGCAGTAATGTGGCCCGTAGGCTTTTGGGAGTGACTCGTAGTCTACTCTTTTTTGACTTTTGCCCGTGCCGGAGGGGCGACCGGGTCTTAAGCAGTAATGTGGCCCGTAGGCTTTTGGGAGTGACTCGTGGTCTACTCTTTTTTGACTTTGCCCGTGCCGGAGAGGCGACCGGGTCTTAAGTAGTAATGTGGCCCGTAGGCTTTTGGGAGTGACCCGTGGTCTACTCTTTTTTGACTTTGCCCGTGCCGGAGAGGGCGACCGGGTCTTAAGCAGTAATGTGGCCCGTAGGCTTTGCCTGTGAGGTGTCGAGCTATGATTGTGCTGCATCAGCTTCGTAATGCCGGTCACCCACTCCTACAAGAAGCTACTAGGGGCTCGACCTTCGGGGGCCTTGGAAGGCTCGACCGGTAAGGGCGCCTATGTTGTCTGTTGGCCGTCAACTCCCGCGGAAGCCACGAAGAGCTCATCTTTGTAGGGGGACCTTGCGGAGAGGACTGATGAGGCATCATCTGAATCGAAAGTAAGGTTGGTAGAGCTACTTAGTCTGTTAGCCCCCTGCATAGTTTTTGAGTTCATAAAAAATGTAAACTATAAAGTGATATCTTCAAAAAAGTGAGGACTTAGCTTTGGTAGGATGAGAACTTAGCTTTTGTAGGATGAGAACTTAGCTTTTGTAGGATGAGAACTTAGCTTTTCGTAGCGTATTCCCACAGACGGCGCCAATTGATGTAACCGTTTTTGGTCACGTACCATTTTTTGGGATGTGTAAAATTTTTTTGGCTAAGTACCTCGTGTTTGACCTAGTGGTGACGTGCCTTGGTGATGAGCTACTTGGTGGCGAACTTCCCAGGGGAGAACTGCCTGGTGGCGAACTGCCTGGTGATGCTCCCTGGTGGCGAACTGCCTAGTGATGCTCCCTGGTGGCGAACTGCCTAGTGGCGAACTGCCTGGTGGCGAACTGCCCGGTGGCGAACTGCCTGGTGGCGAACTGCCCGGTGGCGAACTGCCCGGTGGCGAACTGCCCGGTGGCGAACTGCCTGATGGCGAACTGCCTGGTGGCGCTGCTTGATGGCGAACTGCCTGGTGACGAACTGCCTGATGGCGAACTACCTGGTGGCGAACTGCCCGGCAGTGCTCCCTAGTGGCGAACTGCCTGATGGCGAACTGCCTGGTGACGAACTGTCTGATGGCGAACTGCCTGGTGGCGAACTGCCCGGCAGTGCTCCCTGGTGGCGAACTACCTGATGGCGAACTGCCTGGTGGCGAACTACCTGGTAGTGCTCCCTGATGGCGAACTCGTCACTTGACTTGCTCCTAGGCGGTCTGCAACTCAGAGGATGGTGGAGCTCCCTGGTGCAGCGCTACCCGACTACCCCCCGCGTGAGGTGATTTTCCCTCCTTTGTAGACGGCGGGAGCTGAGGGGCCTGCGGGAACTGAATCAGAGGACCCGGGGGTATTTTCCCGGCGAGGACTCTCCGATGCCTAAGTTAGCATTCTGATTACAGAGGGCTTGGAGAGAAATGAGAGAGCTAGAGAGCGGGGGTTACCATACTCTTTTTTCTCCTCTCCTTGGTTTTGGGGGTCGGAGTCCTTATATAGTGGTGCCCTCGCGGGTTAGGTGGGTGAAAAGCCTTCAAATGGTAAGACGTCATATCCCGTCAGAACCGGGGTACGGTGATGAACTCCTCGAGGTTGTCAGGCTGGCGCTTGTGCCAGGCGTCCAGGTCGGCGCCTGGGCCAGGTCGTCAGGTCGGCGCCTGTCAGTCGACGGGTCGGTGTCCGGGCCAGGTTGCCAGGCCGGCACCTATCTGTCGGCGGGTCGGTGTCCGGGCCAGGTTGCAAGGTCGGCGCCTGTGTCAGTCGGCGGGTCGGTGTCCGGGCCAGGTTGCCAGGTCGGCGCCTATCAGTCGGCGGGTCGGTGTCCAACCAGGTTGCCAGGTCGACGCCTGTGTCCGGGTCAGGTCATCAGGTCAGCGCCTGTGTCCGGGTCATGTTGTCAGGTCGGCGCCTGTGTCCAGGTCATGTTGTCAGGTCGGCGCCTGTGTCCGGGCCAGATTGCCAGGTCGGCACCTGTGTCCCGGCCATGTTGCCAGGTCGGTGCCTGTGTCCGAGCCATGTTGCCAGGTTGGTGCCTGTGTCTGTGCCAGGTTGCCAGGTCGCGCAGGTCGCGCGCCAGTTCGCGTGCAGGCCGCGCTCAGGTCGCGCCAGGTCGTGCGCAGGTTGCGCGCAGGCCACGCCAGGTCGCGCCCAGGTCGCGCGCAGGTCACGCCAGGTCGCGAGGTGCCACGTGTCACAATTTCACTGGAGGGCCAAATCTGCCCTCATCACCTTACTTTTGACTAAGGGAAGCTCTTCAGTCTTCAAATCAACCATGGAGTTTTTTTTTTCTTTTTTTTTTTCCTTTTGATCTCAGAATAAGAAACAGCGCATACTTTATACTTTATATAGTTATACATATATTTATTAACAATGGACATGACTTTAAATAGAACAGACTGACGAAACTGGATTCATGTAGCTGATCACCCCATATAGTTGGGATAGGACTTGGTTGATGATATACTTTTTAAATTTAAATTATATTAATTTAGGCAAATTAATAGATATAACCATATTTTCTCTCCATCCACAAATCCCAAATTCATGATTAATGGTGTTAAATATCAAGCAGGAAATTGCTTCTTCATCTTGACAAAAAATTAAATATATATATGTATGTAGTATATACATGGCTTAGCTAGTCTTACTTGTCCGTGAAGAGTTCAAGCATCTATGTTTTTCAAAGAGTGCTAGTTGAGTTGAGACACTCAATTCAATTAAGCTTAAAAAACAATAAGTTGAGACACCACTACCTAGTTTAACCAACCCCAAATAGTTAGGTGAAGGCTTAATATTGGAAATAAGTTATTTTATTGTTTCTCCACTGAGAGAAAGGTCCAATGAGAAAATAAGAATATGAAAATAATTAAAAGATTTAGGATAGGTAAGTCTTGTAATTAAGCTGTTACAATTCGATAAGGAGCATTATAAACATATTCAAAAATATTTCTTAACTACTAATGTTTAAGCATGTTGGTTTTTCTCTCTTCGGTTGTGTTTGGTACCATTACCACTTGCAACCTTTTAAGTAGGTCAATACAAATTTTTATGAGAATATATTATTTTTCAATCACAAATGTTTTAAATTATCAATACAACATTTGGTACCATTGTTGTTTTCTCAGAATCAAATTTGATGTTTCTACTATAAATGCCAACACCCAATCCAATGCCTATATAATTTTAGTGGAAGTGATTATCTGATATATATATATATATATATATATATATATATATATATATGTGTGTGTGTGTGTGTGTGTGTGTGTGACAAGACAATTTTTCAAAAATTTGTATTGACCAACCTGAAATGTTGCAAATAGAAGTGGCAATGGGACCAAACACAACCTTAATCATTTATGAGGTTGAACAAAGTAAGACCAGGCACTAATACGAAACTGAACAAGGGGAATATAAACAATGCATATATACTATCCAAACAATTAGTGAGTGTTCATAAGCAAATAAAATAGACAATGCATAGAACACAATAGAATAATCTATGATTTACCTATATTACGAGCATGGTATTGAAGGTTGTTTCATAGAAATGAACTCTGAAAGTGTGAGCTTGTTTTACATTATAGGAGGAGGGTTGCATGAGCTTGTTTTACATTATAGGAGGAGGGTTGCATGAGGTTGCATGAGCTTGTTCAATTTATCTTTCTGTGCTTAAGTTAGGGTGTACGTAATACATCCAGAAATGACTCATTCTACGTTGACTGTAGTATTAAGTGGGCCAGGGTTTGCTGGAATGAACCCCCAAGTCATTCACCATATCAACAGCCAAATATGGTGTTAAATAGGCAAAGGTTCCAACATTATTTTCTCGTTACTGATTTTATTTGTTGAATTATTTTCTATGTCTAGCTCTTTCTTTGTTTACTGTAGTGGACTTGTATGAAGAAAAATATTATGATGCAAACATGACTATTATCATAATCGGCCAAGCTGTTGCAATTATTGAGATGTCAGACCCAGCTAAATATGAAGCAGAATTTATGTGACAATTATCCTAAAAACCTTTTAAAAGCGTCATAAGATAAATTTCATGTTTTTATTTATGGAAATCAGTTACACAAAAAAACATTTTCCTTTCTCTATTCCACCACGTAGCCCATGAAAATTATCTGAGAATGCTCTTGGTGGGGGTGGGGGGACCTCTCTCTCCTCCTCCTTTTCCTCTCAATTATAATTAATCTCCGAAGTTGAAGAGGTGAAATGGGAAACCTTTTTAGTTCTAAAAAGCCTCTATACCCATGTTCTTCCAACAGTTTCCTCCATCAAATTCTTCTCCCATGGAGGACCAACATGACCATGTTTCGACTCCACTTAGTGAAGATTGGTTTGACATGATCATCCCATTTATATCAGAACTTGAACTTCCGAATGTCTCAAACCCAATGAACCCATCACCTTGGCTTAACGATGATGCCTCATTTATCCCAAAACTTGATACTGTTCTGAGTCCAGTTCATGCATCTGCATATGTTATGCAAGGATCATTTGGTGTGGATCCCCAAATTCACACTTCATCTACCTCTGCAAATGATTCTTCTACTTCCAATGACCCTCCCATGACTGACCAGCAAACCCTTGTTCCTGGCTCTACTGAGACACCTTCATTTGTCTCCGATGACAGCACACCTTGGCTTGGCTCAAATGGTCCATTTCCCATGAGAAGTCATATGGAAGATCCTGCATGTACTAACACTTCTTGTTTCAATTCAGCTAGCACTCTTCCAGCAAGAGAACAACAGGTTGGTGTTCTTAACCCTACCAATAAGTCATCTTTCTTGTGCTCAAACAATTCCACCCTTCAGAGAAACCAACAAAACCATGCTTTACCTTCCTCTGGCTCAAATTACCCTTCCAATGCACCTAGATATGACTTCAACAACCCCTTGAACAACCAACAATCTAATGTTAATCCAATCTTGCCTCATACATCTTTGTCTGGCTCAGACGGCTCCTTTTCCATGAGAAACCAACAAAATCATGTTCTTGAGCCATCCAATTTCTTTGGGTCTGATGATTCTCTCCCTATGAGACACCAATTAACTCATATTACCAGCTCTGAAAATGCATATTGGTATGACTCAAGTGGATCCCACTCCATACAAGGCAATTTATCAAGTCATGTTCCTTGTTCCACCTTTACATCTTCTCTTGACTCAAACAGCTCCATCCCACTATGCAAACACCACGGGCTTGCTCCAACCCTAAACGATTCATCTCATCTAAGTCATGGTGGTTCACTATTGATGGGCTATTCATCTCAGTCATCAAGTTCCATAGAAAACCAACATCCACCAAGCCAAATCCCAGCCACTGAATCTTGGCCTGATTACAGTAGAATCCATGTATGTCCTATATGTGACAAAATATTCCCTAGTAGCAATGCTTTAGGGGGGCATATGAGTGCCCACGCCAGAGCAAGGAAAAGGGAAGCAATGTTGGCCGGTTGGCCGTACAAGTCCAACAATAAGATCACCTTTGTACATTCTTCTATTGGATCCATGGTTACATCTGGGTCTGCACATGGTTTAGATTATTCCCCCATGAATCTGTCCACTACAACAAATTACTTCTTGCAGCTTCCACAGGAGAATCTCAAAGTACCTCTTATAGAGACAAGAAATAGTTCGTACAAGGCTCCTCCATCTGAGATTGGCAAGGAAGAATCTTCCTCATCATATAAGGTGGCTAAGAAAATGAAAGGATTCTCACTACATGGTGAAATCAATGAGAATGAATTCACCCAGGTGAAAAATGTTTCTCAGAAAGAAGGATCTCTGGATATCACCGCTCAGCTAGAACACCAACCATAAAGACATAAATGATATTGAGAAAGACTACTGTCGGGTTGAAGCTAACATAAGGTGAAGATGCCATTTAAAAAGGTTGTCTACTCTTGATGGAGCTAAATGCAGAGTTGGAAGAAAGGGAGTAGAAAATCAGTGGAACAGCTAGTAATGAATGGAATAATAAAGGAATGAGAAACCTTGCTAAAACTGGCCGGTTAGTAACGTAAAGATCTGTTTTCTTTCCTTATATTGTCAGTTTTTTTTTTTTTTTTTTCTTTCTTTCTTGAAGAGTTCTAGCATAGACAGTATATACGATGCGCAATAAGGGTACTTCAAAAAATTTGCCCTATTTTTTATTTTGGCAAGCTTTTGTCAAATTTCATAAAGTTTTGGCTAACTTAGTCATAATCTGTTTTTGATTACCATGTAAACCCTACATATGGGTTTCTCCATTGTGATCAGGGTTGACCAAGCTTTAAATATTGAAAACAAGCTTTATATATAGGGGTAAGGCAGCATACATCTATCCCTCCCCAAACTCCACATTGGTGGAAGCCTTGTGCACTGGGCTGCCCTTTTATGTAAACCCTACATTTGGCTAGAAACTTTTAGCAACTCATCAAAATGTAGTTTTCTTGCTACTTGTGCACGTCATACTATACCCGACTCACTAATTAGGGATTTTGAAACTCTATTTATTGCCTACAAAATGAAAGTTTTGACATTTTAATTTTTGAGCAAAAGCTAAAGGTGCAAGATGTATTTTTCATAATTCAGATTTTGGCTTGTAACCGTTCATAACATATCAAGAAAAGGTTGAGTTGATGCCTTCATTTCAACCTCTACTAATTGCACAAAAGTTTAGTTGGTCTATGGTGGTTGGCCCTGGTGGGTGCAAGTATATAGAAGGCAGGTATTAAATATTATTGGATGTTGACAATTACAAGGAAGAAATCTGTTAGCTACAAGAAAGGCAAGCATTTACTTTATTATAAGCCATGGTTCAAAGTATTGATATTCTTGATACATGACTAATTGTGTGATAGAGTTTTGAACAATCAAACTCTAACTGAATTTTACTTTTTTTGTTTTGACCGTTTGACATTGAATTAGGTACGGAATGAAATAATGACTAACATTTAAAAAGCCTCAACTCATAACAATTCATGTATCAGTAATGACCTGAAAGTTAATATCTACCAACATGTTGCAATATTTTGAACCTTGTTATAAGTCAAAAATTGTTTCTATCAATCATAGAAACCAGGGAGAATGATCAATCAGCCCAGATCAAAATTTTATAGCCCTAAAGTACAGGGGAATGCATCCTGACCGTGAATTGATACCAAATTCACGGGTAGGATGTGGTTTATAGGGGGGAAGGGCTAGTAGTAGGGGGGGCTGGAATTCAGAATTCTGCATCGTGTGTATCCGTACTTCTCCGTAGAAACAATCCTAAAGAGCTAGAGAGAGATAGAAGAGGGGGGAGAGGCAGAAGAGGAAGAGGTGGAGCCAAACTTGGCTCTAGATCTTAGTTTTTTTTCCTGAGAGAGTTTAGGGTGAGGCTTGTTTTTGGTTTGCAGGAGGTTTGACTTCTTTTGGAGCCATGATAGAGGTTTAGATTAGTTTTGGAGTTTTGTTGTATAGGTTTCCTTTGAGTTTTGTTGTATAGGCTTGTTTTTGGTTTTTTCCTCTTCTTTTTCTTTATTTTTAATTTTATTTATCAAAAAAATGTTCTGATAAGAACTCGTATAACAAAAACAAATGATTGAAGCATGGTGCATTAGTGAATTTGTTGCCACTAAACATAAAGATCTAGCTTTAAATCTTCTATATATATCAATGTTTTCAACTTGCAGTTGAGCCATATGATGAGGCTGGTTAACATGTCACTCAAACAAATTTACCTATTTGACCAGGTCAATTTCCAATGGGTAATACAATAATTCTAATTTTTCAATCATACTTTTGTTTAATATGAAGAATATAAAATATTAAAGACATGAAAAAATTTTCTATCAATTTATAAAATTTACTATATTTTTATTTTTATTACTTAATTTATCACATTAAAGAGTTTATTTGTTTGACCGGCATTTAGGGAGGAAATGCAATTCTAATCGATTTTTAGAACATTAGTTTTTATCTTGTCATCAAATCAACTAGTCAAATTAGATGATCCATTACTTGACTAGAATTCATTCATTTACCACCAAACCACTTATTTGCAAGAAACCATTGACTTTGACTAACTACACGGTGACTTAGCTAATTAAACAATTCAACCATTTGATTTTGTTAGTGGAGTCATGGTTAAACAATAACTATCTTTTTTCTAATTTTTACATTCCATTTTATAATTAAATCACACTAATTATTTTTAATATGATGAATATAAAATTTATAATATCGGAGATGTGCCTAAATCTTTCTATAATTTTTTATATTTTCCATAACTTTATGCATTTTTATTATTTAATTATGACATACTGGGTTCACCCATTTGACCCAGAAGATTGGACCATTGGCCTACCACCTAGATACAAAAACGGTTCTGTTTTCATATCAATTTTAAATTTTGTATTTCATTAACATCACTAATAAAAATAATTCTCATTTATCAAATTTTTATATGATTAATATATAATATTAGATATGTGACTAAAACCAACTATATTCAATATTAAGATGTAACACCAATAGAAAACCTTACTGATAAGCCTTTGCTTCAATTACTTCTAAAATATCCTTTAGCAAGGGCTACCCCTTCCTACAAAGAACTACTATATTTCTCCTTATTCAATTCCCTCTAATTAAGTCATATATTTAGGGTATTAACTCTCATTTTTCATTGAATCCTATATTAATTAATCATATTAAAGAAACATAAGTGTGACAAAAAATAATTGTCTTTATTGAAGATAGAAATAAAATACAAATTTAAAACCAACACAAAATGGGGTTATTTTCCTATTTGGTGGTGGGTCAACAATTCAACCTTTATGGATCAAATGTATTGTTGATGTCATTATTAGATATTAATTAATAATAAAAATGGAACATGAAAGATAAAAACACACAAAAGTATAAAAAAATACAAAAAAAAATAATTATAGAAACATTTGGCTACATCTCTAATATCATATATTCATCATATTAGACAAAAATAAGTGTGACAAATAAGAATAATTTTAAACATAGAAATGTAAAAAATTGTAGAAAATTTTGGAAACATATAATTTACTATCATCATAAAAAATTGACACATGCAAAGCACATGCACACTTAATAGTATTAAAAAGGTCATTACCTAATATTGGTTCTAGCCATCCAATGTATTATTAGGGTGGACTAGATACAAACCTAACTGATGCGACACAATCTGGCTGCTCCTAGCTGGAGATGACTTGGCTTCTAGTAGACGATGGAGTTGGCTAATCTGCACAGAGAGAATCAGAGAACCCGGGGGTGCTTACCCAGCGAGGTTGCTCCGATGCTTAAGTCAGTAATTCACGAGCTGAAGGTAGTTTAGAAAGCAAGAGAGCTAGTGAGCAGTGATTATGCGTACCTTTGCCCCCAAAGGGCTGGAGCCTTTATATACTGGAGTCCTCGCGGGTTTTTCAAAGTGGTTCCAGGATTCTTGCCATGATGAGGCCCGTTACCATGTTAATAGGAGATAACGTCGCCAGCCGATAAGGGCATATCGCTGCCGTCTGAATCGGTCGGAGGAGATAAGGTTGGCTGTTACGAGGCGTGATCCCGTAAAATGTGGAATCAAGTGGCGAGATCTTCGGGGTTATTATGTGGAAGTCGGTCAATATTACCCGAACTAGTGCCCCTTGGATCCATCCTGGTACAAATGCCAAGGTGCCTTTGAACAGAGGTGGTCCTGATGGAACCGTGTTCCGAAGTGAACTTGTCCCGAGGTGGACTTGCCCTGAGGTGGTTCGGTTATCCGAGCTCAGTCTGTCGCAGACTTGGGTACGTCGGGATGAGCTGTCGGCCTAGTCAGCTCGGCACCTAGTCCACTCCCAGCTCGGCCTGGTAAGCTCGGCAACCAGGTACTCACCCAGCAAAATTCTCCACTTCGGCCTCTTAGTCATCGGCCACTTGGAAGCAGACCGAATGACGAGGTACTTAGCACAAAAAATTGATTCATCACTAACCTTATTATTAGGGTGGCCTTTGGCAAAATTTTCTACATAATTATTTTTTTACTTTCAATAATAATAATAGGGTCTATTTGATTTATTTAATTAAATAGAAGGTATCAAGGTAATATTGCTTATATGTGATTTTTTTTGTTAATACTTGAAAAAAAATGAAACCGTATAGGGTCTGTTTGGTCTACAGTTGAGATAAGAATTGGAATTGGAATGGTATATTCTAAACTATGTTTGGTTCAAACAGGAATTGGAATCACAATATTATAATTGGAACAAGCTGGAATGGGATTTCATTCCCAAGGAAGGGGGAGGGAATGGCCATTCCCTCAAATGGGGGAATGTCATTCTAGAAGGAATGGGAATGGGATTTCAATTCCGCCTAGCTAGTCAAATAGATGGAATCAAAATGGATCATTTTGATTCCGATTCCAGACCCCTATTCCCGCAAACCAAACATGCTTATTGTACTGACTTGGAAATGAGGTCCTTGATCTAAAATCCAAAAGAATTAGGAAAAATTCTCGATTAGTACCATGTACTTTGGGTCTAGTGCCACTTTGGTCCCCGAACTTTAAAATGTGACAATTCAGTACCCAAACTTTCAAAACATAACAATTCATTACCTGACGTTACTAGCTGTTAACCAGCTGCCAAATTCTTACTTCTTCCATTCAAGAAAGTTGGAGTTACGTTTGAGTGGACATTCTGGTGACCCCAACGGCTGATTAACGATAGGTACTGGATTGTTTTATATTTAATATTATATAAATTGAATCAATTCAATTCGGATATTGAATGTGTAAATGAGTTGAATATGCATGGGCATTACTTTGGTTCCTACCATGGTCAAACGAAAGCATCCAATCACCTGTTGATTTTCACATTTAAACCATAAGCCCTAAATCTAAATTTTAAACACCTAACCCCTAACCTTAAAACCTAAAATTAACATATAAAATATTTTTGATGGAACACGTGTCCTCCAACTAGGTAGAAGTCAAATATTTCTCAATATAAATATGTATTTTACATATCCATAGATCGAGTCTCAATATAAATATGCATTTTACATATCCATTGGATATAGATCGAATTTCGATCTGTTTGATTCTTATTAGATATAACCCAATTCAAATTCAACCCGGTTCATTTGTATCCCCATTTGACATTTGCTGAATGTTTGCTTTCCTTCAGAAATTTTTATTGGTTTTTTTTTAATATATTGTTTCAAGCCTCCACCTATCCTATAATATTTATCCTTATATTGTGATATATTCTTCCTAAGGTTCAAAGTATCAACACGATACGTAAGGCATATTGTATTGTATTTTTGGGCCCCGATACACCTATTTACAAGTTTTTTTACAAATTTATTTTTTATTAAATTATATATAAGAAATATTGGTTAAAGTATTAATACACCTCTACTGATACAAAAAAGAAATTGATACTTTGAATCATGATTCCAACCCGTCACTGTTTCCAACTATATATTCCTATTTTATTGAATAGTCAGAACAAAGCACTAGAACTGTGGTCACAATAGATGTAAACTCAAATATTTTTAACATTAGGTGATTCAATTTATCCCAAAAGCTTTGAAGGAAAAGAATTGGGTAAAATATGCCTTTCATGTGTTAATTACCTAAAAGATAATGCTCTATAAAGATCTTAGCTCCGGTAGAGGTGTAAAATGGGCCATGCCGTACCTTGCCGCCCTCCCCAAGGATAATTTGGGGGGCCGGCCCAGCATGGCCCATGGCCCAAGCCTATGCAGGCACATGCCGTGCCGTGGGCCTAGGCCGGGCGAGCTGTAGGCCGTGTCGGGCTGGGCCACAAGCTAGGGCCTTGGGCATAAGCTGAATCGGGCCAAACTGGGTTTTTTTTACATTTTTTTTATTTCTTTGCTAAGTAAAACTAAAATATTTCTTTCCTTTGGGAACTATTTGAAAAAATAAGAAATCTAACAAAGAAATGAAAAAAATACTTAACCAAATAAGAAGTAAAGAGACAAAGACGTGAAGTGAATAATAAATTGGAAGAAAAATAGGAATTTTATTTCATTTAAATTTGAATAATACAAAGCATACAATGGTTAGATGAATGAAATATGAAAATTGGAAAATGGAATAAATTAATAAAATATAAAAAATACAATATAGTTACAAATTGAAAATAAAAATTTATGTTATTAAAAAATATCAAATAAATTAAATAAAATTAAAAAAAAATTACAATAATTTGAAAAAATGCTATACAACTATTGAGTAAACAAAAAATATTGACTTCATCATTTTCTCCTATTGTTCTTGACTTTGATCATCTACTTCACGTGAAATATCAGGTGTAGTGTCATGCTCTCCTTTGTCTTGTAATCTATCTTCAACATCTAGCCAATCTTCAAAGCAGATGCACATCTCTAGACTTTCATCATTCATATTTTTTTTTTTTTTGTCGTCCAGCACCCTAGTACTTGCACTAAAACAAGACTCCAATGAAACTGTAGACATCGGAGGGGTTAGTAGATCACGTGCCATGGCGGCGAGAACTGGATAAGTTTTTGCATGTCCACTCCACCAAGCTAAAATATCAAAATTATTTGTTCCTTCTAAGGTGAAGGAAGAATCACCTAAAGTAGAAAAAATACTTGTAAATAAAAATTAAGTTCAGTAAATGAGCGTGTTGTCGAAGCAGTAGATTTTTGCCTCTTACTTATTAAATAAAAAAGTTTTTCTCTTCCACTACTGGACTCAAGTTCAGAAGTGAAAGATGTAATTGTACACGTTATAGAATTTTTATTATTCCCTGTTACTTCAAATTCATATAAACTATACATTTCAAATAATGAACTATTAATTTCTTCTTTTTTTTATTTCCAATTTCAATATTCATATTTTCACAATATGTTTCAAGTAAAATATCTAAACCATCTTTCCTAATCCTAGGATCTAATATTGTAACTAAGCAATAAATAGGAGAAATGTTCTCACAATATTTTTTAAATTTATTTTCCATTATTTCAACAATACGTTTAAATTGTGGATTCTCTCTATATTTTGTAAAACAATCACTAATAATCATTAATTGATAAGCTAAATTACAACTATTTGGATAATAAATACCCGATAATTCATTAGTTGCATCATAAAAATGTTTTCAAAAATCTCTTATACAAATTGTCATTTCCTAGTCTTCCTCAAGTATAATATCAATAGGAATTTTTGAATTATAAAATTCACTAAGAATTTGTTTGTGAGAAATACAACTTTCTAACATAACATAGCTAGAATTCCATTTATGTTTAACATCTAATATAAAATGTTTATATTTTAAACCACAATTTTGACATAAATATTTAAATTCCTGTTTACTTGCTCCAGAACTTTTAATATATATAATACAATTTCTAATTTTAGAAATATGAGTAGAAATGATATTTAAATCATCTTAAATACATAAATTTAAGATGTGACATGCACATCTGATATGAAATAATTTACCATTTAAACATGGTTTTAATTGAAATTTTAAAATATTTATTGTTGAATTATTATTACTAGCATTATCAAAACTAATAAAAAATAATTTATTATCAATTTCATAAGCATGTGAAGTATTTAAAATACTTGCAGCAATAGCTAGGCCAGTATGTTGCCATTCAAGCTTAGTAAAACTTAAAATTCTTTTATTTAAAAGCCAATTTTCATCAATAAAATCATCGGTAACACAAATATAACTTATGTTAAATTTAGAAGTCCAAATATCAAAAGTAATTGCAACTTTAGAATTAAGATTTGATAACATATAAATTAAAATTTGTTTATATGAATAAAATTTTTTTAAAGCATCTGATCTAATAGTATTCCTAGAAACTTTTTTAAATTGTGGATTTATAGAATTACGTAACCATTTTTCAAGTTTAGTAGTTTCAACTAACAAAAATGGTTGTTCAGCATGTACAATGTATTTTGCTAATTCTTGCCACATTTTTTCTTGAGAATATTTAAAAGAACCAAACCCCCCGGCCAATTTGTGTTTGTGTTGTTTCTCTCCCTTCTTCTTCTTCTTTCTCATGGGTGAGCAAATGTCTACCCAAATGGCCAATATCACCCTTGCTACAATAGCTAAAGTATTTCCTACATTTTTTACAAACAACTCTTTTTCCCTTCTCCTTAACCTCCTCTACTTTAAATATTTTCCAAACCGGGCTAATCAACTTAATGGCCTTCTTTTTCTTTTCCTTAGTATCAGTATTAGGGGTGGAAGTTCTATCAATATCAATAGCATCCATATCAGTGATAACACTACCATGCTACGATTAAATATCGTCGACATTGAACATGTTGGGGAATTGGTTTTGGGAGGAGCCAGCCTTTTTTTAAATTCTAAAAAAATAAAAAATAATTTAATTGCACTTACTCGGATTGCCAGTTTAGAATCCCAACTTGATTTCAACGGTTGAAGCCTTTCAACTCCAAGAGTCCAAGCCTTCCAAATTGCTAACTTGAGATACTTGAGCTGTTGAGCAAGCCTTCTTCTTGTTGAAACTTCAATAAAGTTGAAAATTGGAAAACTAGAGAATGTACGAGAGGTTGAGAAATTGAGACTTGAGAGAGTATGAGAACTAAAGAAGAGATTAAGAAATTGTTGAATTGATGTGATGAGAATGGTGGAGGATAGGGCTATTTATAGGAATTGAAAATAATTCAATTATCCAAAATACCCTAAAAACTAGTCATTTTTTTAGTTATTAGGAGGGATATTTTGGTCATTGTAAAGTTATTTATCACTTTACCCAAAATTCCCCCCAAACTAGTTGTTATATAGTTGTTGAGGGGGCACTTATGTCATTCTTTCTCCCCCCAAAACCAAAATACATAAATACCCCCTATATAGTTGTTTGGGGGGGGGGGGTATTTCTATAAAAAAACACCCAAAAAGATGAAACTAGCCATGTCGTGCCACGGGCTGTGCTGTGTTGGCCCATGGACTTGGAATGGACCCAATACGGCCCTGGCAATCATGTCGGGCCTAGCACAACCCATGTTCCATCATGTCTTACCGTGCTGGACCAATCCAAATTTGGGCCAAGCCGTGCCAGGCCACGAGTGGTACAACCCGATTTACACCTCTAAGCTCTAGTAAACATATAGGAAGAAAGAATCCAAAATTAAAAAAAAAAAAAGAGTAAATTATAGATTACTACCCTATACTTTTGGGGTAGTGACACTTAGCATCCCAAACTCCCAAACTTTCCTTTGAGAGAAAGATGGAAAGACCCTCTGAATTTTCAAATTCCAACACTCTGCCTCCTTCATTATCTTTCTGTCACTTACCTTTGAAAAAGATTTTAATTTAATTGTCATGTGGTTGTTAAATATTTCCAAATTCCCAAACTATCCTTTTCCTAATTTGCGGGACCATTTTTCCCTTTCTCGTACCTAAATCCTCTATACTTATGTTTCCTTCTTCTTTCTTCCCGTGAGTGTTTCATTCAATTAGGCTACGTTTGGTTTGTGGGATGGGGATGAGAAAAAGAGAATATTTCAAAAATATTCCCTTTTCTCTTATTTGGTTTGAGGGAAATAGAGGGATGGGATGAGAAAAATGTGGAATGTCAGATCCTAGAATTGTGGATTTGGGGTCGCATCAAAACCATGCGGCCCCGGTAGAAAAAGTTAAGAAAGCATTGTTACCATCGAACTAAAGAGAGAAAGAACTGAGAAAGAGAGGGAGAAAATCTGAGAGAGAGAGAGAGAGAGAGAGAGAGAGAGAGAGAGAGATTGAGATAGAAAGGGAGAAAGTCCAAAGAGAGAGAGCATAAGAGGGGGAGGGCTCCGGTGGTTTCCTTTTGAAAGGTTGTGCTGGGAGTAGAGAGAGACTCTCAGGTAGGGACTAGGGTCTCTCAGTTCAGGCGAGAGAAGAGACGATTAGAGAGAGAAAGAGGGATTGTGCTAAAGGGAGGTTTTCATTGTCTTCAACCTGGCAGCAACCGCAGAGTCCGACGGAGGGTGGTGAGATCGGATTTCCTAGACCGCACTTCAAGCCTCTCTCTCGTTGCTGCAGCTAGTTGTAATGGCAAAGACAATCAACAGAGGATTAACGAACTGTTGCAGCTAGTTCAAGCCTCTCTCTCATTGTTTCACCAAAGGCTCTGGGACTCTGGTGTATTTCTTCCCTCGCTGCTGACAGAGACATTCGATAGAGGACTAACGAACGGAGAAGAAGATGGAGGGAGATGATGAACAGTGCTACCTGTTAGTCCTACTGTCTCCAGCGGCACTGTCCGAAGGTAGGAGACGATGAACAGAGTTTTTCCCATTATTTTCCCATATATAAAATCAAACAATGGAAATGTAAATTTTTACACTTTCCCATCCCATCTCATCCCACCCAAATTTTCCCACAAACCAAGTGGAGCGTTAAAATTTAAAAGCAAAGTGGGTGCCACCCCAAAGTAAATGGTGGCTATTTATAATTTACGCAAAAAAATCCAAAATTTATTATATTCTAGTACTAAAATATAATAGGTCAAATATCAGATCAAATTTATTGAGGATGCCAAGGTAGTAATAAATGTAAGTATCTTGTAATACATGAAAACCTTCAAAAAGGTAAACCCAACTATCTAGTGAATCATTAATGAGGAAGTTTTTGGTGAAAGCTTAGCATAGAAATCTCCATCTTCACATGGCACACGTGAAGGGAGCGAACGCCATAGAGCTGTTGCATTAAGTTAGACTACAGGACTGTGCTGCTGTATTATGTATAGCTCTATACTGTTCCTAGCAAATGTGAGCTCATGCATACTAGCCTGTCAGGTTATTAGGTGTGAGCTGATGAATCTTTTTTTTTCCTTTATTTTATTGTTTATTTGAACTCCTCTAATTAAGCTTGCACCAAGTGGAGAGGATCCACCTTAAGGGCCTGTTTGAGAAGGAGTGGAAGATTCTGCTAAACTGGTTCAACTACTTTGAAGTGCTTCAAAAAAAGACTGAAATGGGAATTCCTTCAAATTGACTCACTGACATCCAAAGTGTAAGGCCCACCTTGGAAAGATAGAAGTCACTGAGTTTCAGCCCTCCAGGGCACTAAGGGTCTGTTTGGTTCGTGGGACTAGAGGTTTGGAATAGAATTCCAATGTTTGATTGGGTGGAATCAGAATCCCATTTCATTCCTAGTGGAATGGCATTTCCCTCATTTGAGGGAATGACCATTCTCTCTCCATCCCTTGAGAATAAACTCATTTCAGTTGATTTCAATTTCGATTCTGATTTCTATTTGAACCAAACAGACTATTAAAATAGACCATTCGGATTTTGATTCCCATTCCAATTCCCATTATAAACCGAACAGACTCTAAAATTTTATCGAAATAATCTCAAAAACTTATTACATCTAAGTGGGGATGCATGGAGATAGAATAGCCAAAGCCCCACTAACCCAAATGATAAGAAGATACAAAACCTCTCTCTAGGGTTAGAGATGTCCTATCATCGTCATGTTGCCTCTGGCTGCCCTTGCTAGTTCCATTTCGGGGAAATATATTTTTTCTGATGCTGCATATCCGGACAAGGTTGCTAGAGCCTGTGATCTTGTTTCTTTCTCCACCTCATGCATAATTCAGATGCTTATTGGGGGCCCTCACCTACTTCAAGATGTTTGGAGAGTTGCATAAAAACAAGCTTCTAAATATCGATAGTCCGATACACTGGTTGGGGCATATCGGACTGTGGGTCACTGTGTATTGGTGACCCACCGATACGATACATATGGACCTGTCTAATTCCCAAAAGAGGTCAAAATCTGATTATTTCGTGTAATGGTGACCCACCGACACAATACATATGGACCGGTGGTTCTTCCCACCCGTGTTATCATGATTTGCTTTCACACCTCCCATGTTTCAAAACCTTACTCCATGATAACACCGGTGATGTTGTTCTGACATCCAATGAGTAAAGAAACATCTGACTCTATAGCCTTTCATGATAACTGATAGCACCTCCCATGTTTCAAAACCTTAATCACTTGTTGGAGGATAACTTTACCCCTCCATGGAGTATTTATACTCTTCTTATGTAGAAGTAAGGGAATCCTTGCCCACCTTTCTGACTACTCAGTGAGTCGAGATCTTCTATCAACAAAACACCTTCTAACCCCCTACCAACTTGATCTAACACCGTACATTTCACTATAAGATTGGGACCCATCATAAAAGTGTGACCCACCATGTATGAGATGTACGGTGTGAGATCATATTGGTAGAGGGTTGGAACGTGTTTTGTTGGCAGGTGATCCGGATTCCCTCAATGTTTCTGTCAATAAAGTAAAATAAAATAAAAAGTAGCACAATAGGTTTGTCATATTAAAATATACCTGGTCAATGGAAGTTGTTCCCCTTGAGGGACGATAGGGTCAACCTCAACCTGGCCGGCCCAGACCCAACCCAATGTTGAAACGCTTATCTCTAGATAATCCAGGCTTTTTCACTGTGCTTATTCAGGAGTAAGGACAGGAACGATGAGAAATACTATAGGTATAAATGTATAATCTAAAGTCTTAACCAGTAAGGACAGGAACCATGAGGAGAAATACTACAGGTATAATCTAAAATCTAAACCAGTTGGATGGAGGGATTCTCAGACAGTGACCAACTGCTTGAGAGAGTGGGAGTTACCCTTAGAGGAAAAAATCGTACTCCGCTGAATCAAAATTCAAGAATTTACAAGTGAATCAGTGATCCCTGACGCTTACAGAAGTGGGTCTGTGGACTGCTTTATCTTGTGGCTTTGCTCTGCCAACAGCCAAGCCATAATTATTTTCTGTAAAGTCGGAATTACAAGGAAGTGGTGTTATCAACCCTATTTATCTAGGGATGTTTGGAAGTGTGACTTTTTTCTTTAAAATGGTACCACGTTGGATCCACGTAGGCAATTCAACAAACACCCACATGCATGATTATTTAGTTCAAGCGTTTTTTGAAAAAATGCTGAAAAACAGGTATGCCTCATAAATCAGGACGCAACCGTTGCCCCCAACGGTTGACTGATATGGCAAATACGTGGCAGAAAAACGGTGATGAAAATCACCTTACCAAACAGAATAATGTTGCTCACTGCCTACGTGGCAGTGAAAAAACGGGTCTAACAAGCATTGACCTTTTTTTGTTTTTTTTTTTTTTTTTGAAAATCAATCCCAAAAAGTGGCCACGCTTCCAAACACCATACTAATTAATAAAACTCCTTGGTTGTTGGTGATACAAGGGCTACAGGGCCACAGCACATGATTCTCATACCAGATCAAACCAAAAAGTCTGTTTCTCTGTTTATACTGCTTCTGTTTCCTGGGTTCTGTTCAATGTTGCTACTGCTTTCCGAGTCAGTCATTTCATTTTGTAATTTCACTCCAAGCCCCAAGGCTACAAACCTTAGGCTGTGTTTGTTTGCAATGCAAATTTGAATTAAATACAAATTTTGCACTAGGTTCAGTTTTGCATTCGAGTTGTGGACTTGTGGCTATGATTTGTACTCTTACTTGATGTGAATGTTTGCAATGCAACATTTACACTTCATCCTACCTTAATTATCTCTTCTCATGTTGAGTGAGGACTACATCAATTTGCCTCCTACCTTACTACCCCCATACTAATAACCTTTCGCCTCATTCCTCTTTCATATAAATTGGGGACCACATCATTTTACTTGACAAACTGAACAAGGCCTGAACTCTGAAGCAAAAGTTAACCAGGATTTACACTCGGTCCATTTGCACTCCTATGCATTTACACCAGTGCAAATGAAATTTGCAGTGCAACCAAATGAAGCCTTATGCACGAGTAAAGGAAAATGACTACCCTGATCTGATAAAGTGTGCAAATTAGAGAAATCAATCAAGGAAGCAAAGACGGTATAGTGATTCCTATTATATCAAACCACAATTACGCACAACAAAAGCATATGAGACCTCAAAAGCCAATTTCTACTCATTCAGTTTTGATTTAACAATATGAGAGCAGATGAGTATATTGCCTTTAAAATTTGGAGAAGGCAACTCCAAAAGCTCGAAGTTTGGAGTAACCACAAGATAAAGCTCAAATTCCTGAATTACACTCCCAGCCCTACCCCAAAAACCATACAGGAAAAAAGATGAAAAGATGTAAAGGAAAGAAAGAGAATGAAAAGATGGCCATTCCCTTTCATCAATTATTACTGAGAAAAAAAAAATTCAAATACCGCTACACAACATGGAGTTATGCTGCCTTCTTGCAGTGCTTCTCAAGCCATTCCATCGTAACACTTTTTGGCCTTTCAAGCGGCAAGCCAAGGGCCCGATCCCATATAATCTGAAGCAGAAAACAACAACTCAGACAAACTCGACTAAGGAATAATAGATAATCAGGAGCGAAAGGGGAGAAGAATAACCTGAGAGCAGATTCCAATGCTTCTTGAGACACCGAAAAGAACAGTATAATACCTGCGCAAAATGTGCAAGATATCATAAACATTGATATTAAGATAGTACTCAAATAGCTTTGGGATCAGCTAGTGGTGAAAAATTAGAATTAATGCCCTCTATATATAAATAAGATACAATATACTATAAACATAACATGGGAGTAGCTTTACTAGTCAAATCATTTTTACAGCGTATGATCATGTTTCAAATAAACGCTGCTTCTTTTTCTGTTTTAGGAAGAAACAATATGATAACATGGGAGTTGCTCCATTGCAACCTGGGTGACCAGGGTTCAAATCTTGGAAACAGCCTCTCTATATGTGCAGGGTAATGCTGCGTACATCTGTCCCTCCCCAGACCTTGCATTGGAGGGAGCCTATGCAGTATGCACTGGGATGCCCCTTTAGTAGGAAACAATAGTTCAACTTCCCTAACAACATAAGAATCTTCCATGCAGCAATTTCCTTTAGGCTGCATTTGGAAACAATGCAAATGGAGTGTAAATCCCGGTTCGGAGTAAATTTGCACTCTGGTTCACTTTTGCCTGTGTTTGGCAACATGACATTTATGCATTGACAAATGACAGACCAATGCATATTTACCTTGATAATAAGATGTAAAAGTACATCAATAAAAAAGAAGTAAATTTGCATTCAAGTGGGCTTTTGATAAAAAAAAAAAGCATATGCTTTATTGGAATTCATGTTTGCATCCATTACAGCTAAAAGTCTGTTTGGTAAGAAGGTAAATCTGTCAGTGCAAAACTAACCCAACTTTGCAATTTATATGAACCGTTTTACACTCTACATATTTGCATTCACACTTATTTGCATCATTTCCAAATGCAGCCTTGAGGGCCACAAGGAGTCAACTTATTCGTTTCATCATCCTTTATTCCTAGGATAAGTTTCAGATGAAAAACCTTGCCAAGTATTCAAAAGCATATGCATCTTTTAAATTTAAAACAAAATTGAACTTCAAATGGCTAGTTTAGTCCCAAAAAAATAACAAAACAAAACTTCAATTTAAGGTAAAGGGCTCATGCAGACCACAGGATTGAATACATGGACAATCTGAAGGAGCCCTCCCTCTGATGGTGATATGGATTGACCACAGGATTACTCCATGTGGGAAAAAGATTCCCTAATTGACCCAATTAGGGAATCCTTTCCATACAATAGTGGTAATATAGTAGTATAATACAAGGGAAAAATCTAAGGTCTAAGCAACCCAGTAACCTTTCACATAGTAACTTGTCTTCTATAGTAGTATAGTACAATGCTTTAAAGAAGTCCCACAAAAACTTTTATTGGTGATATTCTTTTGCAATTGAGAAGGATGCTGAGAGAAAAATACCGATGGGTCAAGGTCTGACACTGAAGAGGTTGTGTGGCAATGCAAGAAATGATGATGTTGTTGGGGAGGTGATGAGGATCATTTTGCATGAGGTTCACCAGATTAAGAAGTCATAACTGGTAGGGTAAGTAGTAGATAGGAGAGTGTGGGTGACCAAATCATTAGGTCTGTTCTTCCCAATCAAGAATCATTTGCTAGAGAGGAATTTAGGAGGTTAGAAAAGGACGATGCAAAGTAATTGACATAGAGATCTCCTTGGAGCTCTGATTAGGAAGAACAGCATGATCTATAATGAGGTTGATAAACTCTTGGTTTGGGATGATGCAGAGCCAAGCACCAGGAGCAAAGGGTCCAAACTCCAAAGCAGGGGTAGTAAGAAACTTGAAGGGGTTATGGTGATAAGCATGAGAGGTAGAGGAATATATGGGGAAGCCAAGAAGTGCCAAGGAAGTTAGCTTAGAATTTTTTTGGTTGGCATATAGTGGTTACTTCAGTGTTGTGGTGTGTGAATTATTAGCGGTTTCTATAGCTGACACTTTTTTGTTGTTAGTTTGATATTGTCAGAGTGCTATTTCTCTCCTGAGTTTCCTGTCATTTTACAGTTGGTTTTTGTGTTGAGAGGACTTCTATTGTATAGTTGGGGCAGGGCTGGTCCATGTTGAGCTATAGCTTCTGCCTGCTGTCCTTTTTCCTTTGTTAGGGACTCTGGTGGCCTATGTATTTCTTGTACACACTTCCTTTGTTTAATGCATTTTAATTTATTATCTAAAAATTATGTGAAGATTAGGATTTAATTTATTGAATAATGCAAATGTAAAATATAATGCTGAGGTTGAAGGAATGGTGTATGGTTAAGCTATTAAACAGAAAGAAATTTTCCTCCATAGATAACTATCTATATTGAACTCTTGTTTTTGCAGATACCTGTGTGCTTGTCTTTTCTTTATCAGTAACGATATCAGAATATTATATTTGTACAAAAACAATATCACAATATTATTTTTTATTTTTGATAATTAACAATATCAGAATATTATTGTTATTAGAAACAATAACACTGTACATGGCAGAGGTGCTCTGCAACAAGAACAAATGAAGAGTAGCACCTTAGTCAACAGATAAGCCCTCTATCACTCCATATCCCCATTACAGCCCCATTGCAACAGATATATTGAATCCTTATAGACTTTGAACTGCATTAGCAGAATTAAGAACACATAGAAAGGCGCAATTGAATCTCAAAACAAAGTGTCTAGCCTCTCAAGTAGGATGTCTCAGGACCCAAGGTCCATTTCCTCTACTCATGATCACCTTACATTTACAATAACCTGCATTCCAACAGCATGGACAATCTCAGTCCTGCATGCAAGGGTTGGAGCTTAGCTCCCACTAAATTTCCCAATCCTATGTCCCCAAATATGTCAGAACAATATTTCTCTAATGGTTTTTTAATGAACCACCTCTTCCATGTTTGGTCATCTTTTCTTAGCTTCCTACTTGTATTTGTTTCTTATTGCATCAAATGTCCCAATAAAGAGATGCCAATCCTAGTTCTGGTCGATATTATTTTATGATGAATACTTCAGATTGCAACACTATTGAAGATCCTAAATAGTCAATTCCCTCGCCTTGTTGTCTAAATAACACCTAGCAATTTACTTTGAACTTTTTTATTTCTTGATGCTGAACTCTAGATGGAAGTCTTATTTGATTACCATAAAAATCATTTCCACTGAATTCATGGTTTTAGAGATTGAAGTCTTCTCTAATAGTCTTAAATCCTTTTATTTCATTTTTCTTTTTACATTTTTCCCTAAATATTCTTAGACCCGAATCTTTAGGGTAACAAAAATAGTTTGGTTTGTAGTGGATGTCTCTAGTTCCTCATTTCCAAATTGCTGGAGTTTCTTTTTGTTCTCTCTTTAGTACTTTTTTTGCATTTGTATTTATCTTTGCTTTGTTATTGCACATCCAAAATTCATATATAAATATAGAGGGGGATGGGGCAGGGGGGGTGGGGAGGGGAGAGAGAGAGAGAGAGAGAGAGAGAGAGAGAGAGAGAGAGAGAGAGGAGAGACCTACATCTTAGTCTAAGGATCTCTAAATCTCAAAAAGAAAAAAGTAAAAAAGTGGGGTTCTTCTATAATATGAAACTTTCATACACATGCTAGTTGAGTCATTCCCTTCAATTTTTGGTGTGAATTAAAGTGGGTGTCTTTTCCATAGGGATGGAAGTGGGGGTCAACAATCTGATGAAAAAAAAAATTAAAGCTAAGTACCATTTTGCAACATGTAAAAGCTAAGAAAGGATACAACTCTATACCTTGCTTCAGTTAACCCAAAATGGTTCAACAGCACACCACTGTGAGCATCAACATTGGGCCAGGGATTCTTAACCTAAAACAATTTGCAATATTCAGGACAAAATTCATGTCAGATCTATATTTGGATAGCTCACGAAATAGAGTTACAATAGAAAAATAATCTAGATGAAAACAATTACACTAAAGCAGTAAAAAGAAAAAGCTCAATGTGATACCAGAAACCAAGATACAAAAGACTAGCCCAGAAAGCTCTGCTCTAACATATAAGCTATATCAGCATTCAGCACTATGTTTGTCCAACATGGGATAGTCATCCAACATTCACTATTGTCCTTTCTCACTTTTTCTATGTTTTAGTAACAAAACAGGGGATTTAAGCTTGTATCTTTTAATTTATGAACAAAATCATATAGACCTAAATACATTCCAAGTCATGCTCTTGCCTCCTTGGTAGTAGGAATTGACAAGGCTTTAACATTCAGGAGAAAAAATTCCAAACATATGGAAAAGCACATGCTTCCCTTTGAACTGTTTTCAAAGTAAACAAATTACCTTGCCTAGCTGAGTGAGTATGGGAGGCACAACTTCATAAAGCTTGGAAACCTAAAAATATGAAAAACTCAACTTAGTTCACCAATAAATAAGATAAAACACATAGAATGGGTGCGCCTTAAAAGTTACACCCTTGTCTGGTAACGAGGAGCCAAGTAATAACCAGCTGGAACAGTGGATCATCAGGCAAGTGCTTCAATGCAAACTCCCTCTGGCATGTGTATCTTGGATCTGTTTTACGCAGAACTCCATGCCCATACCCAGGAACAACCTGCATATTAGATGCAAAGAATAAGAAAATAAAGATGAAAATGTAATAATAGGACTCAGAGAGGTCACTCCAACTTATGCCATATGTCACATGTTTTTATTGAAAAGAATAGTTTAGCTTCTTTTTAGAAAATTGTTCAAAATTCAAAGTAGGAGATAGCTCTAGAGTTCATTTTCAGGAACGTTGTAGCCAGTATTTTGAAAACCGGACTGGACCGGATGGTTGGACCGGAAAACCGGGAACTGATCACCTGATCGGTTCCGTTTCACCCCAAAACCGCTTTTTTGGCCAAAAACCGTTGATTTGGTCAGCAAACCGCTGACCCAGGTGGTCAAACCGTCAAATCGGACAATGGTTTTTGCCCTTTTTTTATTTTTTTATTTTTTTGTCAGAGCAGGCCGTCGGTTCAGTCCGAACAGTCAGACCGTTCAACCTGAGAACTGGACCCCAGAATGGTTCCTTGTCCGGTCCGGTTTTAAAAACCTTGGTTGAAACTTGCAACATGTGCATGCTTTGTGACATATGGCCTAACCTATATCTCCAAAAGACAGTACTATGAATCAATATTACAAAATCAGGAATGAGCAGGTTGTATGGTGCCCTATTTTCAGAAGAACATTTCGACAGAGATCAAAAAATGTGCTTTGGTGTTCAATGAATCGAAATCACCAAACATATTGCCTTCATCTACAAACAAAGATGGTGGAACAGATATTCTAATGGATGTTTCTTGGTGAAGCCACTTTATGATGCAACTACCATAAATCAGGTGGAAACTTCTCAGAATCAAGGTGTTTGAGGTAATCCAGTTCCACTGTGTGTTGAAGTTTTTGCATGGTTATGTCCTTGGACAGCATTCTGACCGTTGATTTGTAAATAGATGACTCAGAATTACTAGCCTTGTTTTATGTGAAACAAACATGAAAATGTTAGATAATTATTCAGCCACTGCAGGACTGCAAGTTTTTGCATGGTTATGTCCTTGGACAGCATTCTGACCATTGATTTGTAAATAGATGACTCAGAATTACTAGCCTTGTTTTATGTGAAACAAACATGAAAATGTTAGATAATTATTCAGCCACTGCAGGACTGCAGCTTTTTATTTGGGCTACCCCCCCCCCCCCCAAAGCACTTCATAGTCCACTAGGACGGGAAGAGATCCTACCAACTTAGGATCTGGTGGTGGGTTTTGTGGGGGTAAATGAGGGCTCTGGGTGATTGGAGATGAAGGATATGAATGGAGAAACAATCCGAATGCTGTTACCAAAGAATGTCATCAAATCACTCTCTTTGAACTCCAATTACAATGACTCATTTATAAGACTCAACTTACTAACTCAGCTGTCCCATTTCAGACTCCAGTTTGGACTAGGAAATTGACCCAAAAACAAATACTACTAATTGCTTTAGAACCAAGAGTAAGCCATTGCGACACGTAAATAAAGACTCCAACTCCTAAACAAATCTAATAACAATTTCCTAATCCAATTAAAACTACTTTAATTTAAAGACATCAGAAATTTCTAAAAATAGTAAACAGCGACTTCACTAAAAATAGTAATTATAAGTTTACAACAATTACTATAAATAGTAATTCCGAGAGTTACCAAAAATAGTAATTCCGAAATAGCAATAAAAATATAAAAAACAGAACCCTATTGTGTTCTTTTTTGTGTTCCTAGGTCATGCAACTTAGCAGATGGTTCAGCTAAGGCAGGACAGGAGTAATGCTAGAGCTGTAACAATTACTATTATTGGCCCTTATAAACATAAAAATGTCTTGATTCTTGAAAAATATGTTATTTTATGAAATTTGTGCGAAGGATATACACAGTTAATACATTTCTATATATTAGTTTGTATTTGAAAAAATATTATTTTATGGATTGACCATATAGATGACAAAATTCAAAGACCACTCAGAGTCCTGGTTCATATATTGCACACAGGACCTATCTTGTATGTTTCCATCTAATAAGAAATAAAAAGGAAGATAGTACATATAAAATTAATTTCTTCAAATAAAAACCCTACATGGGAAAATTATTATCAGCATCATTATCTTCCGTTGTCTATGGTAAACTAGGTTCACAGGGTCTTGGGCTGGTTGTCAGTTGCGGGGCTAGAGACACTTCAAGGTCTCCAAGCCAAGTGTGTCTCTGGATGTTAGATCCATACGCCAATAAGACACAATAATGAAATACCTATTGCAATTTGAATTGAGCACAATTATGGCCCATCCAGAACACAGTTCCAAGCACATATCGGGCTGGGCAACAGCAATATTATCACATTCACATCCCCCCAAGGGCTTGGCCAGTTAGAGCTGCCGACCAATGCTGTAGTCTGCTAACAAGATCCTTGAGAAAACCCAAATGGCTTATTTTATTACAAAACCAGCTTCTTTCTGGACTTGTCTTGAGATTAATAATTAAAGATGGAGGAACAGGATTTATCATTAATGATGACAATCATGATAATCAGTGCTGTTAGTTAAATTAATTTAACATATCCAAAGTCACATATTAAGTTGTACTTTAATTGAAGTTCATATACAACATAATTTCATCTAGAAAGAAAAAATGAATACTTGAGTGATGAATCTATTGGTGCATTATTGAGTACAAGTAACCCTCATTAGATCTGTGAGGGCTAAGTTTATAGGGTTAGTCTTTTATTTCTAATAATGAATAAATATGGATGAAAATATCTCATGATTTCAAAGATAAAAAACCATGGTCGGTTCAGTAATAGTACTCAGAAAAGGATACATTGCACATGTCCCCAAAAGAAAGAACATCAATTCATGTGTTGACTTTTTCAGAGGTGCACACTGAGGTTAGTAGCATTAATGTGCTTAGCTAAGTTTACCTTGGTAATGGATCAAATACATCTGTAGAACAGAAGTGTCATATTTCATACCTTGCCGCTATTTAATGTTTTCCAGACGTAATCCTTTAACTGGTCAGTGGTTATGTTTTCCCCACATTCATCTACAACAGATTTGATCCATAGTAAAACTTCCTGCAACCAAATTATAGTGAAGGTTTGAAACTGCTGGCTATGAAAGTCAAAATCAGAAAGGCCTGTAGAACCCAATAGCTTGGTGAAAATTATATCAGAGGGGAATGTAACATGAAACACCACATCAAACAATATAATGCCTCAGGTAGGAAGAGTCCTACTTGATTAATACTAAGGCCAAAAAGTACAGTATTTCATCACCAAACAACTACCCACAAAAAACTCATGAAGTAGCAAGCCTTCCACACTGAATCTAGCAACCAGGGGAGGAAGGATAAAGGTGTACAACTAACTTGCCAATCCAAAATTAAAACCTAGCTGTCATTTTCATACCACTAGTATAGTCCATCAATCATCAAAACATGTCCAAATTCATGTTCCTGGGCTTGTTAAATAGCTACTTAAAATGAATTCCAATGATATCAAATTATAAAAATGTTTATGTTTTGGCATAGAAAATTTAGTAACACAAGGACAAATTCAAGGTTGTCTTCAATTTTGGATGGCATTGAGGTGCACCTAACAATTTGACTATAGACTGCTTTCAGGATTACCATTCAGCATATATAATCCAGAAGCCACAAACTAGTATTACAACAGTGAAACTTTTTTGTTTACAAGAAAAAAAAAAACAGAGAATCTTATTTTGCGAACTACACAATAAACAACTATCAAACATGTTCATCAGTTTTAAAGAAAGTCACAATTAGAACACATAATAAAGGATTACAGCCTTGGGATTCTTTAAGGGAAACTAATATTGATTTTTTTGAAAGGTAACGTAATTTTATTGAAACAGAAAAAAAGATACAACAGGGCCCTCACCAAAGGAGGGCTAGTCCAGAAATAAAACAGAACACAGACTCCACACAGAGACCAACTCAAATTACAGACTCCAAAGGGACTGAGAACTAAGCAGCTGAAGCACATTCAGGTGCTTAATTTCAGGATTAGCAGCCACCCAAGAGATCAGCTTACTCACAGCCCTTGCACTAACTCATTTGTGCTTTTAAACTTGTTACAGAAGACTCTGTTGTTTCTTTCCAGAGAATAGCAGATGGAATAGTTTTCCACACCAACATTCCTTTCTCCTTAAGACCCCCCATCTTCCAACAGCACAACAAATCTTTAACCGTACTCGGCATAACCCAGCTGATTCCCACAGCTTTCAGAAAGTGCTCCCACACCTGAGAGGAGATTGGACAGTGAAGACAAAGATGATCTGTAGATTCCCGCTGAGACCCACAAAGCCCAAAAGACACTTATCTAGAGCCATTGTCCAAACCAGAAAATTAGATTTTGAAGGACTGACCAGATTCCAGATTTCAATAGATGTAGTCTTGGCAATCCAGAAGCCTCTGGCATTGGGACGCTATTAGAGATGATAATAGCAAGTTAGCAACATTCTTCTCAGTTTCTCAGGGCCAGTGTGTTTTGGCAACTCAGAGAGAGAGCAGAAATCTAGTCTTTCAAAAGGCATACAGCTAGCTTCTACACCCAGATGGAGAGAATTAATTGAAGGGGACAATCAGGTGGTCATCAGCTGGCTGGGGTCAGAGAAAGAAGTACATTGGATTTTCAAATTCTTGCTTAGAGAAACAACAATTAAGGCTGAGGAGCTGCATTAGTCAGAACAGAAGTTAAGAGGGATACTATTGTATGGGAAATGCCGGGAGGCCCGGAACTTCAGTCTGTTCATAATAGAGTAGATTTTGTTCTTCTTTCAGCATTAGTCAGCATATCACTGCTGTATTTTACACTACCAATCGGTTTTTTGTTAAGTAAATCACTTTTTCTGCAATAATATTGATATACTTTTGCTTATCAAAAAATAATAATAACACTTAACCATTTATGGAAAATTGTAAAATTTCTTCTCTAAATAGCATAAGGTTTAATCAATCCCAATAAGAAAAAAGAAGAATAAATATGGCTTAAGAAACCAAGAAAAAGAAGAGAAGTACTCCAGAATATAATACCTGATTGGCCAAGCCATGGAGAGGCCCAGCTAAACCATTTAATGCAGCTGCAAATGAAAGGTAAGGATCTGAAAGGGCACTACCAACCTACAAATTCAACAAAGCACACAAGTAAATAGAGTGATAATGTATGCAAAGGTGCTAAGAGGACTAAAATTCAAAAGATTGTCATAATGTATTCAGAATATGCAAATGGATGGACATAAACAAAGACTAGCTTCTGACTACTAATTTTCTAGCTCTTGTGGCCTAATAACATTCACAAGTGTCTACACTATGACATATTAGAAACAGAAGGATTAATTAATGGGAAGACAAAAATCAAATCAGGGACCACTTACAAGATGAGCAGTATGTGCACTAACGTTTCCACCTTCATGGTCACTGCAGCACATAGCAATTGTCTAGCATTAAATAATAAAAAATTGAAATGGTAAAACCTTTACATAGCAATTGAGAAAAAGGAAAAAAACTGTAAAAGAGGACCTTTATGTGGATATTACAGAAACCAACCTATGGATGGTGACATATAGTCTCATCAGCTCTTGCATTTTGGGATCATCAAACCCAAGCATGTGAGAAAAGTTCCCACCATAATCCAAAGAATGATCCACGGGTATAACTTTCCCATCCTTGTAAGCTCTACAAAATCACAAGAAAAAAAAATCAAAATATAGTTATGACATATTCATTTAGTATTTTTTTTTATCAATAACAATAAGCTTTATTAAAGATGTGAAGCTTTAATTACAAGAGAAGGGGAGGTAAAATGTCTTAACTCCCCACCAGCATATTACAAAGAAAGAGGAATTAGAAATTAGCCTATAACAAAGAATCCCTATTCACCCCTTGCTTGGTTAACCCATCAGCAATTGAGTTAGCAGTTCTTTTCACCAAACTGTATTTCTCCCCAATGTCCCTAGTAAGCCATTTGAATTTTTTCCTTTCATTGCTGTAGCTCCACATGCCATTGTTGTCTTCCTTTAGCCATCTAACCACCACCTCCGAGTCACCTTCAAGGACCAATCTTCTGATGTTCAACTCTCTTGCTCTTTGCATTCCTTCCAAAGCTGCAAAGCTCAGCCCTAAGAGAGTCACCTCCAATTGGGCCTGAAAACATGGCAAGAATAATCCCCTTCCTCATTCTTGAACACTCCCCCAATCCCAGAAGGCTCTGGATTCCTTATGCTACTACCATCAAAATCCAGTTTTATGAATCTGAAGGGTGGAGAGGTCCAAGAGGGCTAGGAGTCCACTTAATTTGGGCAGAGTTGGCTATCTCTATCCAATTTCTCAGCAAGTCAAACATGGAAAAATCTGTGAATAGATCCAAAGATGTCAGTCAGTGGGCCACCCTTAAATGTATCAGTTCTAATAATTTTTCAATGGTTCTTTCCTTGTCTGAAAAAATTCGTGAGTTTCATTCTTCCCATAAAGACCAACACACTGCTGCCCTAATGCTTCCCCACATAACCCTCCCTCTTTTCTTAGGCTAGATGAAATAAGGAGAACAAGATTTGCATATTCAAAGGGAGATTCCAATTACACCCAAAAAGGGAGAAAACCCACTCCCAAATAGTTTTAGCAAACAGGCAAGTAACCATAAGGTGGTAACCAGTTTCCCCATCAATTTTGTAGAGAGTACCCCTATCCCGGGATAAACAAGAATTGGGTCTCTTTCCTTGAAGCAGGTCATTTGTGTTTATTCTTTCCAGGAAAGTTTCCTAGCAAAAACTACCAACCCGAGGAGGAATGGGCTTGCCCCAAATCTCTTTAACAAGGAAGGACAACCCAGGAGAGACAGGAGGTTAAATTAGGGTTTCAAAGAACGATGCACAAGTGCCTAAGGAGAAAGGGGTCCAAATTTTGATGTCTTCCTTAATGAGGGTTCAAGATAACATTTCCAATGATGGCTAATGGAGTCAAAATGCAACCCAAATCTGTATCCTTAATGGCCCTTTTCAAGCCCAGGTTCCACCCAAAACCAAAAGTAGAGTATGAAGGAACTAGGAAAGAAGAGATGGGTTCATTTTTCAAATCTAACAGAGCATACAAAGAGGGAAACTGGTCCATCAAAGGGGAATCACCAACCCAAGTTTGCTCCCAAAACTATTTTAGGTTATCTGAGTTCAATCCATACCTGATCCAAGGAGAGAATATTGGAAGTAGATCATGGATGGCTCTCCATGGAGAAGCAACAATAGCCCTTGCCAGAATGCTAGCCACTATCTTCATCTACAATTTGTCCTTTTTCAAAGGAAACCTCCACAACCACATCCCGAGCAAATCCATGTTTCTTTTCCTAATATTCCCAATCTCAAGACCTCCTAGCTTCTTACATCTAGTTTCCACCTCTCAACTCACCCTATGGTCCCTCTTCTCTTATCCTGGCTCCCACAAGAAATCCCTTAGTAACATTTCCAAATTGCTAGAGACCTTTGTGGGGATCTAAAACACCGATAGTCTAACAGGAAGTAAACAGGTAAGTAAGCTAGGGCAGACCTTTGTGGGGATCTAACTCACCCTATGGTCCCTCCCCCTAAGGAAAGATAATTTTTCCTCCAAGAAGCATGTCTTTTCTCAAATCTTTCCACCACCGGGTTCCAAAAGCTTTCTTTCTTGGATTATCTCTGTAGAGAACACTGATGTGGGCCCCACAGCTGTGGTCCCACTCTGTCCGTAGGGTAGAATGTATCTAGTCATAGCTGATGGTCAATCTGTTATTCTGTTATTCTAGTTGTTATTTACTTTTCAGTTTTATATTATGTGTTATGATGTAAACACCAAGGGCAGATGTGTCCTTTCATGTAACTAGCATAACATATAAATATTAAATTGAAGTGGCGGCAGCAGAATATTGAGATTCTGTCCTTCCTTTCAAAGCCTGTGTTCTACTGCTCTCTCACTACTCTTTCTCCTCTTTCTTCTTCACTTTATCTTCTTTTCAACCTGAAGTTTCTTAGTGATCAAGACTGATAGCAGTCTTGAACACCTACAATCTCCTAAAGGGAGGCCTAAGTAATTCGAAGGCCAATCCAAGATTGCACAGCCTAATACACCTGCATATTCTCTTCATTCCCTCACCTCCAAGTTCACTCCCACTATACAACTCTTTTTTTTTTATCAGTAAATTGTAAGATATATTAATAGCCAAAGATGGTACATTTTAGGGAGAGGCACGAGATGCTACCTCCCCTTTAACAAAGGACAAAGAAAATTACAAAGAAGCCCAATACAAGGAGACCCGAGTAGCCGCTTGTTTAGCAAGATAATCAGGCAAGGCATTAGCCGATCTACCCAACCACTGAAATCTGACTGTCATGTCCCTCAATAGCCATTTGACCTTTTTTAAGATATCCTTAAATTCCTAAGTGCCAGTACCCGGGTCAGCCAGCCATCCTACTACCACCTTGGAATCTCCAATTATTAAGTTCTGCACTCCAAGTTGATAAGCAATCTGTATCCCTTGTGCTGCAGCTAGGAGTTCAGCCCTCACAAAGTCTCCTATTCCCACCGGTCCCGAAAAAAGGGCAATGATATTGCTGTTCTCATTTCTAAGTACACCACCAATCCCAGACGTCCCTGGGTTACCCTGGCTACTTCTGTCAAAGTTCAGCTTAACAAAACCCTCCATCAGTGGAGTCCAAGATACTTGAACTCTAGGCTTCCTAGAGGAGGTATGGGCAACTACAGATCAATTCCTCATTAAATCATCAAAGGAGTAATTATCAAAGAGCTTTAAGGACTTCTTTTTATCTCCTTAATGAAATGAAATTATGCACTTATCGATCAAAAAAATTAAGTCTTTTAGGCAGAACGTTCTCATACCTAGCCTTACATATTGATGCAATATCATCACTTTTGGAAGAAAGACGGAGGGAAAAATGAATAAAATAAAATATGAAAGGAAATTCCTGGTATCATAATAAAGGATCATATCCCATGCAGGTAGATGCTTGTTGACCAGTAAGATCATTAGAAAAGAGATAATCATTTTGTGTATCCCTTGAACCAAAGGAAGTTCATTTTGGTACATTTTTTTATTGCTAACACCCAAATTCTTTTATTGATGATAGCATTATTGCTACTCCTACACATTAGACACACTGAATGGCATGGAAAAACGTGATATTTAAGAATAGCTACTCCCAGACACAAATCACTTAGATATTAGTCCTCCCAAATGATCGTCCAATGGCATATTACTTATCTGAGGAGAATGTTCAATGAGGTAACAATAAGATTTACTGACCTTCGATAAACATAAGCAGCTATAAGTGGAACTTTAGCAATCAAATTGAGAGAGTCCTCGTAAGTAGGCTCCCAGAATCTAAAAAAAAAAAAATAACATGTAAGAATAGATGCATTACTCAAAGGAGAAGATAGAGAAAAAAAAGACCATTAGCAAAATCTTACTTTGACTTTGAAACCCCTTTCTCATATGCCTTCTGAAATTCACTGTGAACCTGAAAGCAGATATTGTTAAAGTGACTTAAACAGCAATAAAAAAGACATTTTTATTACCAAGAAATCAGAGAATTTATTTAATGGTGAGACAATGAGTACAAGCAGAATATAAAATTAAAGCCATTCAATTTTTTTATCAGAAGAAAATATATTTATTTTATTAGATTTAATTAAAGTAGTTAGTACAACTTGATGACAGGAATGTCATCCTCAACTTTCAAACCCAAGTTACATAGAAGCCCAAAATAGTCGCTGCCTCATAACCCCTTGTTTGGCAAGGGAATCAGCCAAGCCATTTGCATTACTTCTAACCCACTTAAATTCAGCCTTTATATCCTTAACAATCTTTTCCACTTCCCTTATCACATGTTTAAGAGTCTAAGGAGTATTAACATTCTACCTAGCGCTGCTTATCTGCTGAGACCCTTACAGGCTAATGAGTCAGCAAGCGTATTAGCAGACCTAGGTACCCATGAGAAAGATGCATCCAACCCAATTTGGTTTCTCAGATTCCATGGCCCAGCCATGTCACCCATCAGCCATGATGCAATAGGCTCTGAATCCCCAACTACCAATACTTCACAAAATCCACGAGTAGCAACAGCCTAACTGTAATTACAACTTCGAAAACATGCATAGAGTAAGATAATGAACAAAGCATCTCAGATAACAATACAAAAGCAGTCTTGGAAGTTTATATTTCAACCTGAAGTCCCATAACACCTGTAGCGAATTGAGTCATAGGATGAGCAGTCACAGGAAGAGCGTCAATGACCTTATATACATGATCTGCAACATGAATTGACAAATCCTCAATAACACAAAAATTTTACAATTAAACTTCTAACTAGACATCCTAATGGAAGAATAAACACATAAATTTTATAACCAAGTACTAATTGATTACAATAATGCTGCTTTTAAACCATAAGCTTAACTTCCACTTGAAAAAAATAAATAGTTAACAGCAAGGGAAGCAAATTTTCAATTAGAGCTAAACGCTAGCAATGTGTGACTATCACCTCATTTCTACCTACCCTCCAGCCTCTAAGTACCCTCTCCAGGTCAGCCTTAATAATCATCATGCTTAAAACATCTGCTACTAAAGTGATGAGGAAAGGGAATAAGAGATCTCCCTATCTCAATCCCCGTTTGGCTGGAAAGAAATCTCTAGCCACTAAATTTATTAGAATTGAATAATGCATTGAATTTAAGCAGCCTCTGATCAATTCTCTCCACCTTTCACCTACCCCAATCTTCTCTAATATTTCAAGGATGAAAGACCAATCTACAAGATCGTATGCCTTCTCTAAATCCAGTTTGCAAATTAAGCCTTTTTCTTTCATTCTCCTTCTCTACTATACACTCATTTGCCACCAAGATTTGATGAATGATCCGTCTCCCTTCAACAAAAGCTCCTTGGAATTGTGAAATTACCAAAGGCAACACTTTTTACTAGGCTTATTAGTCTAAAATCCATAGGCATGTTGACTACCCTCTTTTTGGGGATCAAAGCAATAAAGGTTGAATTTGCTCCTCAAGAGATTTCCCCTTCATGATAGAACTCATTAAACACTTCCACTATGTCAAATTTAAACTTCTCAACAATCTTGATAAAAAGCCATGGAGAAACCATTCTGGTCCCAGGGCTTTAGATCTTTCCATCGAAAATACTCTCTTTGATTTCCTTCATTTTAAACAAATTTTCCAGGTTTGTAGAGAGATCCTCTAGCACCTTTTCCCAAGACAAGTTAGGAAGGTTTAAGTTTCATACACTTGAGGTAGCAGAAAAGGCCTTAAAACGTGCACAAGAACTATGATTATCTCCTCCTCCCTTGTTATCTCTTGACCATCCACTTCTAGTTATTAGGTTCTTCTTCCACTAGCTAGAGAGTGCAAAATTTTTGTGTTGCCCTTTCCTTCTATCAACCATTTACAGCTAGATTTTTGCCTCCAAGAAATTTCCTCTTTTCTTAACAATTCTTCCAGATCAAGTAATTTCCTTGTTGTCCAACTCCACAATCCTTAAAGAAATATTCTTCTTTGTTTCCTCTACTCTCCCAAACAGATTTTTGTTCTGAGTCCAAATTTTCTCTTTCAACTTTTTTAAGCATCTAGAGAATCTTAACCCCTTCTTTGTACCATCACCCTTTTTTTATCAATAACAACAGATTTCATTAAATAGTAATAGGGTTACAAAAAAGGGGAGCTAAAGTATCTTAACTCCCCATGGAAAGGATAAGTCCCAAGCTGAAAAAGAACAAAACAATTACAACTGAGCCCAGAACCCAGAAATCCTATTCACTCCTTGCCTAGCCAGGCCATCAGCAAACAAGTTTGCACTTCTCTTAACCCAATTACACTGAACTACCATATTCCTAGACAACCATTTGAATTTTTTCTTCTCATTAATGTAACTCCAGAGCTTAGAATTGTCTTCTTTCAACCAGTTCACTACCACCACAGAATCTCCCTCTACAATCAGCTTCTTGACCTTTAGGTCTTTAGCCCTTTGTACCCCTTCCAAGGCTGCTAACACCTCGGCCCTCAACGAATCCCCCACTCCAATTGAGCTAGAGAATATAGCTGTTATATTACCATTCTCATCTCGTAAAACCCCCCAATACCCAAGGACCCTGGATTCCCCATGCTACTACCATCAAAATTTAATTTGATAAATCCAGGAGGTGGAGGATTCCATGTAGTATTCAGGGTCTTCTTAGCCGAGACTGAACTTGCAATTTCTTTCCATTTTCTTAACATATCATCTGTTGAAAAATCTGTGAACTCATCCATTGTCTTAGTAGACGTTCAGGACTGTTATCAGTCTTGAACCCTAATGGATTTCAGGTTCGAAAATAAGGAAAAAAGGGTATAGAGAAGAGAGGAGAAAGAGGGAGGAAGAGCAGTAGAACACAAGAGTTGAAAGGAGGAACAGAAGCTTAATGTTCTGCCGCCGCCACTTTATTTAATATTTATAGGTTATGCTCATTACATGGAAAGGACAGATATGTCCCTAGTCTTTACATAACAAATAGAGCAAAATAAGACTGAAACAAATAACAACTGAAACAACTAAATGACCAACAGCTGACCCTAGGAAGACTAGAACACCTTCTACCCTACGAACACAGTGGGACCGTAGATGTGGGGCCCACATCAGTGTCCTCTACACTCCCCCTCAAGTTGGGAATAAATGTTTATCATTCCCAACTTGGATAGATCTGCCTCTAGCTTCTTCCGTGATACAATTTTGGTGAAGATATCTGCCAGCTGCATGTTGGAGGTGATGTACGGGAGACACACTTCTTATGATGAGACCCTCTCTCGTACAAAATGTCGATCAACTTCAATATGTTTAGTTCTGTCGTGCTGTACCGGGTTGTGTGCTATATTAATAGCCGCTTGATTATCACAATACAGCATCAGGGGCTTCTCATACTCAACACCCAACTCCTCAAGTAGTGATCTCAGCCAAAGAATTTCAGCCACTCCGTTAGCCATTGACCTGTATTCAGCCTCAGCACTAGATCGGGAGACAACACTCTGTTTCTTACTCCTCCAAGAGACCAAGTTACCTCCCACAAGAGCACAATATCCAGAGGTAGACCTTCTGTCATCAACACTCCCAGCCCAATCGGCATCCGTATAGACCTCCACCTTCATGTGGCCATTGTTCTTGAACAGTATACCTCTACCCAGGCATCTCTTCAAGTATGCTAATATTCTTTCTGCAACTAGAAGGTGCGTGGTTCTAGGAGAATGCATGTACTGACTGACAACACTAACTGCATAACTGATATCTGGCCGAGTGAGGCATAGATATAGGAGCTTTCCCACTAATCGCTGAAACATAACCTTGTCTTCAAGAGGCTCCCCACTCTCTGCACTAATCCTGTGGTTCTGTTCAATGGGTGTATCCGCAGGTTTGACACCTAGCTTTCCAGTTTCTGCCAACAGATCTAGAACATATTTCCTCTGAGAGACAAAGATCCCCTGTTTAGATCTAGCAACCTCAATACCCAAAAAATACCGTAGTGCACCCAGATCTTTCACCTCAAACTCTTGATGAAGGAGTTGTTTGAGGGACTCAATCTCATGGTTGTCATTTCCTGTCACCACAATATCATCAACATATACTGCAAGTAATGTCAGAGAGGATTCCACCCTCTTGATGAACAGTGTATGATTTGACTGGGCCTGTACATAACCGAACTTCCCAAGGGCTAGTCTGAATCTGTCGAACCAAGCTCTAGGTGACTGCTTCAAACCATACAATGCCTTATTGAGCCGGCAGACCTTCTTACCTGCCTCTGTATCATAGAATCCAGGAGGCAACTGCATGTAAACCTCTTCCTGCAAGTCCCCATTCAGAAAAGCATTTTTAACGTCCATTTGGTACAAAGGCCAAGTGTGGCTTGCTGCAAGAGATAATAGAACTCGAATGGTGGTCATCTTGGCTACCAGGGAAAATGTCTCCAAGTAATCTATACCATAAGTCTGAGTGAACCCTTTTGCAACTAGCCGAGCTTTGTACCTCTCAATGGAACCATCCGCATTGTGCTTCACAGTAAATACCCATCTGCATCCAACTAGTTTCTTTCCTTTGGGCAAATCAACTAGCTCCCAGGTATTATTTTTCAACAGGGCATCCATTTCAACTTGCATTGCACCTCTCCACTCTGGGACTGATAGGGCTTCTTGCACTGTTCTTGGAATAGGGACATTAGCAACGGAAGTGAGATAGGACCTGTAGGAGGGAGATAGGCGATCATAGGATAAGAACTGGGAGATGCAGTGGGTTGTAGATGTGGTGCAATGCCATTTTCCTTTACGGATGGCAATGGGAAGGTCAAGGTCGTCTGCAGGGGGTGAGGTGGCAATAATGGAAGGACTCTCTGTGGGCCTTGGGACTGTAATATCTGGACTTGGAGCCGCAGAAGAGGTTGGAATTGGCCGGGACTGCTGATGACCGGGATCAACCTGCCTGCATCGCCTATGATAGACTCTCAACTCCTAATCCCCCTGCCCACCCTCGCTACTGTCGCCCTCATCACCCAATGGAATAGGTAAAGGAACAGCCCCAAAAGTATTAACCCTGCCCTCACTGCACTCCCGCTGAAAAAAAGGACCCAAATCCCCACGCTCACTACTCTCCCCCTGAGGAGAGACCCGAGAATAGTAGGGTGTCTCCTCAAAGAAAGTGACATCCATGGATACAAACTTCTTCCCTGAGATAGGATCATAGCAACAATAACCCTTTTGAGTTTGTGCATAACCAAGAAAGATGCATTTGGAGGCCTTGGGTTCGAACTTGGAGTGATGGGGACCAAGAAGCTAAACAAAACAGGTACAACCAAATGTTTTCAGGGGAATAGTAAACAACTCCTCATTGGGGTATAGAAGAGAAAAAGGGAGGTTTCATATCAAGAACCCGGGAAGGAACCCGATTAATAAGATATACCGCCGTGAGGATAGCATCACCCCAGAAGTGAATAGGGACATTGGAGGTAAACATAATACTTCTAGCCACCTCCAAGATGTGCCTATTCTTCCTTTCTGCAACCCCATTCTGCTGAGGTGTATGAGGGCAAGTGCACTGGTGTATAACCCCATGATTAAGAAGGTACGATGCCAATGGCTTAGCAAAGTATTCCTTTGCATTATCAAATCTAAGAACTTTGATCCTGGCATCAAACTGGGTTAGGATCATTTGGTGGAAGTTTTGGGTCAGGGCGGGAACCTCATCTCGTGAACGCATAAGATAAACCCAAGAAAACCGAGTATGGTCATCAACAAATAACAAAAAATATTTGTACCCACCCATAGAAGGAATGTGATATGGCCCCCAAACATCAATATGCACAATATCAAAAGAACTATTACTCCTTTTATTACTCAATGAGTAAGAGTTTCTACAATGTTTAGCAAACTCACAACTTTCACATTTCAACTGAAACGACTCAATAGACTTAAACAAAGTAGGGAACAGACTCTTTAAGGACCGAAAGACAAATGACCCAATCGGTTATGCCAAAGCATAACCGGACTCACAACCTGAGAAACAAGTAACTTCTTATCCACTGACTCTTCCCGACGAGAACTCTCCCCGAGCAGATAGATCCCATTCGTCTCTCAGCCAGTCTCAATCACCTTCTTTGTCTCCAGGTCCTAAAAAACACATCGGTCAGGGAAGAAAGTTACTAAGCAGTTCATATGTTTGGTAATACTAATAACTGAAAGAAGGTTAGTATCAAGTTGAGGAACATGCAGGACAGAAGACAAGGAGATAGTATCTGACAGTTTGATGTCACCCTTGCCAGAAATAGGGACAAGAGAGCCATCAGCAATAGATAATTTATCCCTACCAGAAGATAAGTGATAAGTAGTAAACAATGAGGGCAAGCTAGTCATATGGTCGGAGGCACCTGAATCTATTACCTAACAGGGTTCAGTAGTACCTGGAGCTGAGGCATGGTAGGCTGAGGCTCGAGTACCTGAATGTGCAAAGGTCGACGTGGCAGGGGCTGATGGTGACTGCGGTGACTGAGCTGAGTTGCCAACTTCCTTTTCCAACTGTATTAGAGCAGCCCAAACTGCAGCTAAGGTCTCTAAGGGTGTGCCTCTTGTGCTAGACAAGGATGTTGAATTAGTAGTCACGGCCACATGAGCATTACCCTTCTTGTTTCTCAACTTTGCCGGGACCAAATGTGGATGCAGCTTCCAACATGTTTTTTTTGTGTGTTTAGGTTTCTTACAATGCTCACATACCACATCCCTTTTATCTTCCTTCTTTTTGTCCCTCTCTGAATCACCCCCTGTTTTGGGTTTGACAGCTACCAAGGCAGGTGTAAGCGGCTGAGGTTGCATCATGACTTTCCCCCTGGTCTCTTCACTGTGCACTAAGGAGTATGCCTGAGAGAGGGTCACACTATCTCTGGTCAAAATCTGCTGCCTCACAATATCATATTCTGAATTCAGTCCAACTAGAAACTCAAACACCCTGTTTGTCTCGATGTGCTTTCTATGGGTCTGAGCATCTTTGGGACTCTCCCACTCAAGAGTCTCTAAGTGATCAATCTCATGCCACAGGGACTTCAAGGTAGAGAAGTAGACCGAAACCGGTTTCTCTCCTTGTTTAAGGGTATTCACCTCACATTTCAATTCATTTGCCCTGGCAACATTAAGGGGTTGGGAGTAAGTTTCTTTCATCACATCCCATATCTCCTTGGTTGTCTTTGCCCATAAGTAATTTCGGCTAATATGAGGCTGCATAGAATTACATAGCCATGTCATAACCAAGTAGTTTTCTTGGACCCATTTGGTATACATAGGGTCTCCCTTGGAAGGCTCTGTCACATCTCCCAAGAGATACCCTACTTTGCCCCTTCCCCCAATAGCCATCATGGCTGATTGGGCCCATTCCAAATAGTTTGATCCATCAAATCTTACGGTTGTAATCTGAAAACCTGTCTCAGAACCACCACCATAACTGTTATTCCCAAAACTGCCTTCTGCCTGATTCTTAAACTCCATTTCGGTCAAGAACCAGTAGTCTCAAAATTAGGGTTACTACAGTCAAAACAGCACTTGGACTATCAACCACAATCACAAAATCAGTATAGAACCAATCTGTACTCACAGTAGATGTGCATGAAACAGGTATAAAACTGATCTGAAACCAATTACCACACACAACAGCAACAGTCCATACAGTTTTCACTCCCTTAGAAGAGTTTGAAACCCCAAAAGAAAACTGAAAAACAGCTTGGAGAATAGTCTGATATGCTGAAGCAGAATTAGAGTTTTAATCAGTCCTAAAAGCAAATTCTCAGCCATACACTCCAGACAGTACCGTACGGATAAGGCTTGTAGTAGGGTTAATATGAAACCCTAAAACTGATCAATGTTGAGGAGAGAACTATTAGGGTTTGCCGCAGTGTTAGATCACAAGGTTCAGCCCAGTATTAGGGTTTGCCGCAGGGTTAAGACAAAACCCTAGAGAATAGAAAGATAAAACCCTAGAGTGGTTCGGCCGCCCTTTCTAGATAGGTCCAACCTATCTTCTCAGATAGTACTTCTCTCAGAAAATAAAAAACTTACAAGAGGATGTTGTTCGCTGCCTTCCAAGGTTACCCGAACCCTAGCCTTCCCTGATTCTTCCTTATCACCAACACGCTGCAACTGTGGCAATTCTTCAAACAGTTGCTAAACCCTCTGGAGATCTCCAAGAATCAGTCAACGAACTCTACTTTCTCAGCTTCCAGCCTTAGATGGTTCTCATGTGGTCGGCTGGACTAGACTCACATGAGAAACCCTCGCTCTGATACCAAGTAGACGTTCAGGACTGTTATCAGTCTTGAACCCTAATGGATTTCAGGTTCGAAAATAAGGAAAAAAGGGTATAGAGAAGAGAGGAGAAAGAGGGAGGAAGAGCAGTAGAACACAAGAGTTGAAAGGAGGAACAGAAGCTTAATGTTCTGCCGCCGCCACTTTATTTAATATTTATATGTTATGCTCATTACATGGAAAGGACAGATCTGCCCTTAGTCTTTTACATAACAAATAGAGCAAAATAAGACTGAAACAAATAACAACTAAAACAACTAAATGGCCAACAGCTGACCCTAGGAAGACTAGAGCACCTTCTACCCTATGAACACAGTGGGACCGTAGCTGTGGGGCCCACATCAGTGTTCTCTACAGTCTTCAACCAGTGTATTACCCTTATATGGATCACTTCCAACATATTTTCCAACCCTCCTTTTTTGAGAAAATCCTTGAATTCCTTTCTTCCCATATTGTCAAGCAAACAGCAGCTCTCACACACCTCCACATGATCATTGATCTTTTTGTTGGGCAGTTGATAGAGGAAGAGGTAAACAAGCTTTGCACATTCGTTGGGGGAGTCCACCTGCACCCAAACAAAGAAGCAAACCATTTCCAAATATTTTTTACCAAAACACATGATATTAGTAAGTGGTAACCGGACTCACCAACAGCTCTACAGAGAATACACCAGTGTGGAGATAAACAACTATTGGGTCTTTTTCTTTGAAGTAAGTCACCTATGTCAATTCTATCCAAAAGAGCTTCCCAACAGAAACTCCCAACCCTCGGAGGTATAGGTTGACACCACACATCCTTGACAAGGAATGACAAGCCAATAGGACTTTCCGGTTGCAATAAGGCTTTAAAGAAGGAGGCACAAGTAAAGGATCCAGAAGGAGACAAGGTCCAGATCCTACTATCTGTTTTTGTCGGCTCCAAGAAAACCCAATCAAGAATGGACAGGAGATTTGAGGTACAATCCAGTTCTGTGTCCCTGAGGGCTCTTCTCAATCCCAAGTTCCACCCAAACCCAGAATTTGAATTTGAAGGAACAAGGAAAGTGGCAATTGGTTCATTTTTAAAGGTGGAGTTTGCAAAAAGGGCCAGAAATTGGTCTTTCAATGGATGATCCCCAATCCACACATGTTCCCAAAACTTAATTAAGTTACCCGAGTGCAAATCATACCTGATCCAAGGACAGAATAGAGGTAGAATAGCATGGATTGATTTCCAAGGTGACGCTCTTGTTGCCATAGCCATAATCCCAGAGTCCCATCCATTCTCTGCAAGCCCGTGAATACTACCAATTATCTTAGCCCACAACTTTTCCTTTTCAAATGAGAATCTCCACAGCCATGTCCCAAGTAAAGCCAAGTTCCTCTTCCTAATATTCCCAATCCCTAGACCTCCATCCTGCTTACTTCTACACACCACCTCCCACCTAACCCTATGATCCTTTTTCTCCTCCCCAGGCTCCCACAAGAAATCTCTCATCAGCTTTTCCAACTTGCCAGCCACCCCTGCAGACACCTTAAAAACTGAAAGGTAATAAACGGGCAGGTTAGCTAAGGTACACCTAATTAGGGTGATTCTTCCTCCTAGAGATAAATAATTCTTCTTCCAAGATGCAAGTCTCTTTTCAAATGTCTCCACAACCGGAGTCCAAAAACTTCCTTTCTGAGGATTATCTCCAAAAGGAAGACCGAGGTAAGTTAGAGGCCAATTCGACACTTCACATTCCAAAATGTTTGCACATGCAAAGATCTCACTTTCCCCCATATTCACACCTACCACACAACTTTTATCAAAGTTAACTTTCATATTTGACATTTGCTCAAAAAGTTGTATAGTGTGTTTCAGATTCCTAATCCAAGTCATGTCCCCTCCCTCAGAAAAGAATCGTATCATCTGCAAATTGTAAGTGTGTAAGTGGTATGTTCTTGCTGCCTACCCTCCACCCTTTGATTAAGCTCCTAGAGTCTGCCCTAGAGATCAATCTCCCTAAGACTTCAGCAACCAAGGTGAACAAGAAAGGAGAAAGGGGGTCTCCTTGTCTTATTCGCCTCAATGCTAGGAAGAAGTCCACCACCGTTCCATTCACCAAAATAGAGTAATGGCAAGTCCTAATACACCCTAGCACCCACCTGCACCATCTATCCCCAAACCCAAAATTGTTCATCACCTCCAGCAAAAAGGACCAATCTACCAAGTCATAAGCTTTTTCCAAATCTAACTTACAAACCATACCCTTTTTCCTTGATTTCTTGAAGTCCTCCACACTCTCATTTGCTATAAGTATTTGATCAGTTATCTGCCTACCTCTCACAAAAGCTCCTTGATTATTTGGCACAATGGTAGTGAGTACCTGTCTAATTCTAAGAGACAAGACCTCCGCAATGATCTTATACAAACTATTTACTAAACTGATTGGCCTATAGTCCCTTGGGTGTGTTGCTTCTCTCTTCTTGGGAACCAAAGCAATGAAAGTAGAATTCAACCCCAGATTGATCTCTCCTCTTCTGTGAAACTCATCAAAGACCATCATTAACTCCTCTTTCAAAATCTCCCAACACTCTTGATAAAATGCCATCGTAAAACCATCGGGGTCTGATGCTTTTGATCTATCCAAAGAGAATATTGCCTTCCACTTAGATTTGGCCACTCCATCCCCTCGATCCACACCCTATTACTTAAAGGCTTTCCATAGATAGATTTAAAATGGTTTGCAAAGGCCCTAACAATCTCACCATGATTAGACATGATTGTCCCCTCCACTTCCAAGCTAGAGATGAGATTTTTTCTTCTTCTCCCACTTGCCATAGCATAAAAAAATTTGGTATTCCTATCCCCCTCCTTCAGCCATTTACACCTTGACTTTTGTTTCCAACTAATTTCCTCCTTGAGCAATTCATCCTCCAATTGTTTTCGCAATTTCCACCTTTGTTCTTTGTCCTCCTGTGTAATACAACCCCTCCCTTCCTTCACATCCAAATCTTCCAGTTGTGCAATCACAGCTTGCTTCCTTTCTTCTAGCCTCCCAAATTCTAGCTTATTCCATTCCTTAATTTTGCCCTCCAAAAATTCTAACTTCCTATGGAACCTCATCCCATACCATTCTACTGAAGGGTCACTTTCTAACCACCATTCCTTGATTTAATTAACAAAGCACGGGTGGTGTAACCACATATTTTCAAATCTGAACGGGGCACACCCTGTATTTCCCAATTCTTCCTCTCAAATCATAATAGGCCAATGATCTAAGGTTACCCTAGGAAGTGTCCTCGAGGTCAAACTACCCCAATGTTCCTCCTAATCTACTGAGAAGAGAAATCTATCCAGCCTAGAACAAATGGGATTAACTTGTAGATTGGACCATGTGAAGTTACTATGCACCATAGGAATCTCTTTAAGTTCAAAAACATCCACAAACTGATTAAACTTCCTCATACTTGTAGTCACCCTCTGCCTAGGATTATTTGTTTCTTCTGAAAACCTAACTACATTAAAATCACCTCCTATACACCAAGGTCCTTCCCACAAACCCCTTATATCCCCCAATTCTTCCTACAGAACCCTCCTCTCTCTATAATCATTAGGCCCGTAAACATTTGTTAAAACCCACTTAAATCCATCCTCCACCTGCCTAAACTTCAAAGATACTAAAAATTAGCCCATCAACTATTCCAATCCTATGCAGACCACATTCTTCCATAGTATAATTATACCCCCTGCAGACCCCCAAGAAGGTGCAGTAACCCAACTGATCCCCCTAGCTCTCCAAATGCTCCTGGCCCATCTAGCATCAAATTCTGCTCTCTTAGACTCCTATAACATAACTATATCTGGGTTTATCTTTTTAATCACCTCTTTAATTACTGCTCTTTTCTTAGCACTTCCCAACCCTCTTAACATTCCAACTGACAATTTTGATTCTGCTCTCTTGTTTTCCTCCCCCAAACCCAATAGGTCATCACTTAACCCCCTTCTTTCCCCTTTGACACCCAAAAGCTTGTCCCCCCCAGCATCCCTTATCAGTCTTTCGGCCTCACTCAGTTTCCTCTTCCTCACCTTACCTTCCTCCTTCTTTTACAAGAAAATCTTCAGATCATTTGGATCTTTCAAGCTACACCCAAGGTTCCCCACAAAAGTTGCCACGGAATCCTCACTATTCACGTCCCTCACACTTAACTTATTGGGACTTCCTTTCCTACTTACTCTCTCACCACTTCCTACACCCTTGTTCTCGTTTTCTACACCTAGCCCATCTGCCATCTCCTTCTGTAGGTTATTTTCCTCAAATTCATCCACTAGCCTCTTTAACATTTCCCAGATTCTTACATTTCTCACTATTGCCTCCTCCTCCCTTTCACCTTTTTCAATGTCATCTCCACTTCTACCACTCTCTTTTCTTCTTTCTTCTCCAACACGGGCTCCGTCCTCTGGAATGGGAAGGGAATCTGGCACAACAGACAGAGAGCAATCATTAGTAATAGAAATCGAATTGACACAGATACATGAGTTTTGCTGATTCTGGGGGGACTGCAGTGACTGGTAACAATGTCTGTTATTCCCTGTTTTGGAGTGTGAATGTTATCTATTTCCTCGGCTTGGTTCTGAATGGACAGCTTTCCTTTCTCTTGTATAACACAAGTATTATTTCCCACACCTTGTTGTTTACCCCTTACTAGCATACTTCTATTTTGTTGTTGGGAATCATCAGAAACTTCCTTACATATAGCCTGCCTTGGAATCTGGTTTGGCAATGGAACTTTTGGTTGAGAGCAAAGGTTTCCACCCCGAAGGATTTGTCTATGATCAATTGCGTCAGCCTCCTCTTCTCTATCAGGTCATGTCTCTACACCATCAATAATGTTGTTTTCTACTTCTGTAAAAAATCGTTCCAGATTTAGATTGGCTACAATCTCTTCCACCTGCAACTCCCTTTCCGCTACACTACCAAGACTGGAGGAAACTTCAGAGTCATCTTCCCCTTCAACCTCCTCCAAAATGCATGCTACCCAACCTTCATCCACGGAATCCCTCTCCGCCACACTTCCTTGTGCATACCTAGGGTTTGGACGGTCTTAATAAGAGTGAACATCAGAGTCCGAAGCCACGTCTGTGCGAGGTACCCATTGTAGGAAGCCCCTTGAACCTTGTTCAGTCCTTCGTGACTGTCCAACCAGAACTATCTTCGTTGGAGAAGATAGACGGAGGATGTTGTCTATAGTCACAAGCTACTTCCCCTGACCCACGTGATCACTTAAAACACGTGGGTCAGTCTTCACACCACTGGTTAAACCGCATCTACCCCCGGTTGGTTCAGAGCAGGCGGTTCTCATATTATATTTACTCGACCCACACCCCCTCTTAGCCACATCAGCATAGGAAACCCGACCCTCTTTTGCTCCTTATAATTCAAAATTTTTTGAATTTTTTCCTTTAATTAGCTTACTTGAACCTTGGTTTTCCTTGGTCGACTTTACAGCTTCCCCAAATAAATCTCCTTTCTCGCCAGTAACTCTCACCACTGGTTGCATGCCACATGTATACCAGCCTACCACCTCAATGTCTTCAACCATTGTTCTTCTTCCCCAAAGAGTCGCTTCCACTTCCGAAATCAGCCAAACACGATACCAGTATCCATCAGCTAACACATCAACTGATCTGGGTAGAAACTTTAGTTTCACCCTGCAATTTTAACCTCATCAGCGCGTAAATCCTGAAAGTTAAACTCCTCCATGGCTCCTCCCAACAACTTCACTATTTTCTCCAGGTTTGACACGTTCCATAGATGAAATGGAAGACCTAACAACTTGAGTATGAAACTTCCAGGGTTGAGTTCCATTTCATTATAGAGTGGCTTCCAATTCTGGAGATGGAGCAGACCCTCTTTAGAATCAAACATAGTGAAATCCCATTGCTCATCACCTACACCAAGGATTGCCTTCCTATCAGAAAAGGGCTTCAACGCAACATTGGATTGAGTCCCTACATTGCACACTACTGTATCCAACACTTTTCTCCAATCCTTCACTTCCTTATTAGTTGTTACTGTTAGACAGTATATGCCCTTAGCTCCAATCAGTTTGATGTACATTATGACATTTATTGTAAATGAATAAAGTACATATTTGATTCATGTTATATTGGTGTGTTTCTGTGTAATACCCTTAAACTGGACACTTATGAGACTCGTGTTAGTTTAGAATCTTCATAGCCGTTGGATATAGATCTGGGGAGATTTATCCTGCCAAGGCTGACACTGATGTGCCGCCAAGTTGGTTGGGGTGGCTTGTCTCAACTACCAGGGTAAGACCTGAGGTACATGCAGTGTGGGTTTTCTTGAAACCCTAAACCGAGTCAAATTCCAGCATTAATCTGGACCTTGGAGATAGATGGGCAAAACTGGAATGTTACACCTAACCCCTAGACTCGATTATGGTACTACACTAGGTGTTGGATTGGGTTGTCTTTGATATGCCAATCAATGAGATCCTTAGAGGGGGTCAAAACCTAGGTATGTTGGGGCAGTCCGAGAATTCACCTGAGTGGGTGATCATAGTGACAGAATCAGCCCCTTTGTTGGACAAAGTGAATGATCGAGGAATGCACTCTCTCTGGTGGAAACCTAAATTGTCGGAATTTGATTTCAAACTTGTTGAAATTTGTTTTGCAAAATATATTTATAAAGAGATATACATATATATTACGGTTTCACAAAATGTTTGCAAAAGGTTTCAATTCCCGAGATCCATGTGAGTAGAGCACACTGTACCTTGCAGCCGAGGGAGAGGTCCTATCTTGTCGGGTAGTGTTTGGTCATTATGTGCTGAGAGCTTAAGTGTAAGACCATTTAGGGATAATAAACCTGATGGGCTAATCTCACATATGCCCACAGTCCTTGGGCCTTCATAAGATGGCTGGACCCAAGGACCATTTAGTGTAAATGTTGGGTTAATTAAGAGCTCATACTGATGGACTCAGGGGTTCACTGTATTCAACAGTGAATTCGACCAGGCCTTGTAACAGAGGCTAGGCTGAACCCATGTGGCTTATGTGGAGATCAATGATAGGGTCCCATGCCATACAAAGAGAGCCAAGCTAGCCAACATTAAAAGGAAGTGAGCCTGAAAGCTTAATGGGCCTAAAGCCCATTTTGAACTAGGTTAATTGGATTAATTAAATAGGGGGCGAATATGGGTATGGATCAGCAGATAAGGATAAGAGGATAACTCATATCCACTTAAAGAGTCCAGATCCAAATAGAGATTTTGATCAAGAAACTTCTAATTTGATTAGGAGTAGTTGATCTTGATCTGCATATAAGATAAGGGATTATCCTTATCACTTAAAAGAGTTCAGATCCAAATAAAGATTTGGATCAAGAAACTCCTAATCAGATTAAGAGATTGACTCTTTAAGGGTTATATAAAGAAAAGGGCAAACTGGAAAAGAGATACACAGTTCTACTGCTTTCTGCTTCCAGTTCTCTCCTTCTCTCCTCTTGTCGCCCTACCCTGTTCGATCTCCACCTCTTGGAGTGATCAAGATTCAATCTTGATATTGTTTCTTGGTGGAACAAACAATTTTGAAGTTGTGCTCACTACCCTGTTCGATTCTTGCTGAAGAACCACTTGCTGATCCTGCCTCACCCTAAGTTGTGTCATCTTCAGTGGAGGAAGGATTTAGTACTCTCTTTGGGCGTGAACACCTACGTTGGGAAGAGCTTTTTGCGTGGATTCCATATCAGGTATTCCTCTCCCTAATCTTGGTTTCAGATTTGGTCCGGCTTGTTTCAAGAACGAACATTGAAAATGCAATTTTCTAAATTAGGGAATAGGATTCCCGGATGGGAGAATGAAATTTTTTAAATTTCGCCCAGCCACCTTGCATGGTTCGGCCATCCGTATGATGGATCTCCCATCCCTTCAGTTACCACCATTCTCCTCACCCAGGTATTCTTCTCCGCCTCCATCAAAAGCCTTTTCACCCCTATCGAACTAGCAAAAGTTTCTCCGCAAGTGGAAGAACTCTGCTTTGTGTTTCCTTGCTCCCCATCATCTCTGTCACCTTCTTGGATCTAAAGTTTGTGCTCTCTAGGCTCCTTTGTATTCACGTCTTGTATCTCGTTTAGATAATCTTGTAATTTATCTACAACAGCCATCCACCCTTGTGCCTCCTTCCCTTCCGAAATATAAACCATTTGTCTCCTATTGTCAAAAAAAATTGTGACAGCAATGAACCATCCTCTCTCATTTCTTCTTAGCTCAACTACAAATCTTTTCCTGTGCACTCCTATGGAGTTCCTCCAGCCTTCTTTTCTAATAGAGTAAGTCACTCCATCAATAAAGCCTTTCAACCACAACACCACTTCGTCTGTTAGGAGAACACCACTTTGTACCATCACCCTTGATTTATCTCCACCAAATCTTAACATTCTTCACAAAGGTGGGATCCTTCAGGCACACGTTTTCAAATCTAAAAGGTGAGGGGCCTCCAATAGGAAATATCCTAAGATAGGCTAATAGGACAGTGATCTGAGGTTACTCTAGGCAAAGCTCTAGAGGCTAAATTCTCCGACATCTCTTCCCAATCTAAAGAAAATAGTAATCTATCTAGTTTAGAGCAGGTCAGGGACTCCTAAAAGTTTGACCAAGTGTACTTTGCCTATAATAGTGAGAGCTCCTTCAATTCAAAGGTATCCACAAACACATTTAAATTTCTCATGCTAGGTTTGTTGGTTTGTTGGTTTATAAGGTAAATCTAATGACATTAAAATCACATCCCAAACTCCAAGGCCGCTTCCACAAACCTCTAACTACTCCCACCCCTTCCCAAAACAGATCCATGTCTCTATAGGAATTGGGACAGTTGGACCATAAACATTTGTTAGAGCCCACTCCCTTCCACCATTGGACCTTCTGATTTTTATTGAAACTAAAAATTGTCCCACCAATTCTTCCAAATATTCCAACTCCTCATTTTTCCATATAGTCAAAATTCCTTCTGAAGCTCCCAGGAGGGTGCATATGACTAGCTCAAACCCCAAATTCCCCAAATACTTCTATAATCCATCTCCTATCAGGCTATCAATCTCTGGAAGTTTTGTTTCTTGAATCAAGACCAAGTCTGGTTTCTCCTATCTAAGAACATCTCTTATTAATCTCCTCTTTGTGGCACTCCCTAATCCCCTCACATTCCAGCTAACAAACTTCATTCTTGAATAAGATTTTACCCATGTAACAAAGTGGGTTTTCAGTTAATACTAAAAAAGTAAAGTCATTATTCTCCGCAAGAAGAAGAAGAAGAAGAAGAAGAAGAAGAAGAGGGAAGGTCCTTTGAAGCTGTGCAAGGGCAGCTGCTTTATAGTCTATTTGGAAAGAGAGGAACTACAGAATTTTCAATGAGAAAAAGAGAACAAAAGAGGAGGTTACTAAGATCATCCTATTTAGGTTACTGAGGTCATCCTATTTAGGGTTTGTGAGCTGGGTGAAGGCATCGGACATGTTTAACACTTTCTTCATTTTGGACATTATAAAGGGATGGCAGGTTGTAGTGAACTCAAGTATGCACTGTCAAAGTTTTGCAAGAGAATGGAGACCTCAGATTCTAGAGCTTTTAAAATCAAATTTGTTTGGCTGAAATTTGGGCAATCCTGGAACATCATAGGTGGTAGAGGGTTATAAGAGATATGTTAGGTGTTTTCATTGCAATATACTCTGGATCACTAGGAGTGGGAGACTCAATAAATGCATAACTTCATACAGTACTTTGTGGTCTAAAATTTGCATGCATGATTTAGAAGTTAAAGGGGATTCTAAGGTAGTGACCAGCTGGTTGAGGAATAGATCAAAAGGAACTTGGCATGAGAGACACACCTTAAGGCTTTACATCTTGCAAGAGAACTGAGAAGAGTCTGGTTGACCAGTCTGGCTGACCAGTTTGCTAGACGGGGAGTAAATAGGGAAAGCTCGCACCGGGGGCTCCCTTGCAATTAAGTTGTAAATCCCCAATTCAGAATAGTTAGGTAGCATATGCTAGCCGGTAATTTTGTATTTTTACCGTACCAATTCTGGATGCATCAACTGTGTAAGACCTGAACTTAAGAGTGATCCTCAGGCTTTTGAAATGTTGGAAGGACAAAAAATCAATCTGAATAAGAGTGTGATGATTGGGCATTGGGGTGGGTGATATCCCAGAATCTCTTTTGGAGGATTGTACAACAACTTTGGGTTGTTTGGTGGGGGATTTCCCTTTTACTTATTTGGGTCTCCCCATTGGGGAAAAAGCTTCGGTCTCTTCAACTTGGCAACTGGTTCTTGACAGGATAAATCAAAGACTGGCAAGACAAAGCGAAGGTATCTATCTCTTGGTAGAAGGATTACTCTTATAAAGGGTGTGCTATCCAATCTCCTGGTATATATTACCTTTCACTTTTAAAGGATCCAGTTTCTATGACAAGTTCAATTGAAAAATTGCAAAAAGAGTTCCTATGGAGAGTTAAAGGGATTGAAAAGAAATTTCACTTAGTTAAAAAGAAAGATGGGGGGTTGGGGATAAGAAGCTTGAAGATTTTCAATAAAGCTCTTTTAGGAAAATGGTTGTGGAGATTTGGGTAGGAGAGGGAGGCGCTTTGGAGAAGGGTGGTCGCTTGCAAATATGGGGTTATTGGGTTTGGGTGGGATTCCAGAGAAGTGAAGACATCTTATGGATTAAGTGTGTGGAAAGGGATTGTGAGTTTCTAGTCAGCTTTTCTCAATCTTGTGTCCTTCGGGGTTGGTGATGGTTCAACAATCAAATTTTGGAAGATAATTGGCTAGGTAGAAAGTTGTGTGATCTTTGCCCTCGTTTGTATAAGTTGGGTATGAAAAAAAATTGAAACAGGTAATGTGACAATTTCATTAAGACAAAAAAACATGTACAAGGAGTTGTACACAGGGGTTTACAAAAACTACACCAGAAGAGCTAGACCCCCAAACCCTGATTTACAAATAGATTCCCAACCGCAAAAATGGCATTAAAATTTCTGTCCTTGAAACCTTGGCAAAGGTATTATCTTTGAGGATTGTTGAAATAATTTAGTTATTTGTGTTAGGGTCTGGCTAGTTAAAGTTTTTTTATTTCTGTTATTTCTGTTATTGTACTCACTTACAGCAGGGGCACAAGGGTCTTTTCCCTTCTTATTTCTGCCACCCTATATAATATAATAAAAGCTGGCTATTGCTCCAAACTTTTTCTTCTTCCTTTCTTCCTACTCCTTTCTCTCTTCTTTCCTTCTCTTCTCTACTTCCTCATATTCCAATCGGATTTATTGTCAAGATGGTATCAGAGCAAGGTTGTTGAATCTGGGCAACTAAGTTTTTTCTCTTCGAGTTGCTGAATCTGGGCGGAACAGAGGACTGAATCTGGGCTGATCAAATCAGATCTGCAACTGGTACAACCCTAAAGTTTTCTTTCTTCTTTTATTTCTTTCCTTGGTCGTGTACCAAGTGGAGAGAAAATAAATCCAAACCACTGAATGTCGGCAGACTTTTGTGAGGGTTATATCTTTTATTTGTTGGGTTGTGTGATCCTGTAAATGTCGGCAGACTTTTGTGAGGGTTATATCTTTTATTTGTTGGATCATGTGATCCTGTACCTATGAAAAGGTGACTGTAGGTCGTAGATGACCTGTTTTCTCTGCTCCTTAGTCTGATTTCATGTGTGTTAGGATCTCTCTTATTGATTAATGCTGTGGTGGAACTTACACATTATTGATTAATGCTATGGTGAAAATCAGTCTCATCATAGTTCTTCTTTGGAAGTTGGTGCTATTTGTTTTTGTGCTCAGATTAAGTCCAGAGCTGAATTGTTGTGTGTGGAGATTTTGTCGATATAAGGAGGGATCCTAAGTTGAGAGTTTAGATAAAAAAACTTGTGCTTACCATGTTGTCTGAGAATTCTGCTACTTCAGAGATTCCAGGGAGCCACAATGGAGTGAGTGGGGGAATGGATATGAATTTCCCCATGGCTGTTATTCCCTTTGATGGTCTGAACTACCTTGAGTGGTCTAGGGGAATAAAACTCTACATCACTGCTAAAGGGAAAATAGGATACATCAATGGGAGAGTGAAAGAACCGAAATACGGAAGTGCTGAATATGATAGGTGGAACCAAGAGAATAGTACGGTGATGTTATGGCTCTTGGTTTCCATGCTACCACAGGTAAGGAAGACTTTTATGTGGGCTGAAACTGCTTGTGAGATATGGGAACAAGCAAAGTCCACCTATTCAAAGCAGAGACACTATGCCAAAATATATTAACTGCAAGCTGAATCCTCTACTTGCAAGCAGGGGGAGAGGAGTCTCTCGATGTACTATTCTGATTTGACATCGATATGGAAAGAACTCGATCACTACCAGAATGTGAATTGGAAGTGTGATGAAGATGCAAAGGCGTATAAGTCACTTGTATCTCAGCAACGGGTCTTTGCCTTCCTCCTAGGGCTGAATCCTTCATATAAGTCCATCAGGGTGCAGATCTTGGGTAGTAAAGACTTGCCATCAATTCAGGAGGTGTATGCCTTAGTGCAGTCAGAAGAGAGTAGAAGAAGTGTGATGAATTGTGTAGAGGGGGAGTCAGTTGCCCTAGTTGTCCGAGGAAATTCAGATACAAATGTCAAAGGTGCTTTTAAGAAAGGTGACTCTCAGAAAAGAACATATGATAAGAGTAAACTTTGGTGCACTCACTACCAGAAGACAGGAGAGATACATGTTGGGATCTCCATGGAAAACCTAAATGAGCACAGGATTTGGGTAAGAAGTCAACACTTGATCAGGGCAAGAAACCAAGCCAGCAGAATCAGAAAAAGTATAACTCAGCTAATATGGCGTCGACAGAGACTAGTCCATTGGTAACTCAGGAGAGGCATCCCAGTTCTGACCCTAAGGAAGAAATTATCAACTCCTTTCGTGACCATTTGGAATTGTATGGTAGGACTCTCCGCCAGATGGATTCTGGTCCTACTCCCTCTACCTCTTTCACGTCTACATCAGGTAACGCTGCCACTGCCTTCCATGTGTCATGTCATACCACTGATTCTCCTTGGGTTATTGACTCCGGAGCCTCAAACCACATGACCGGTAAGTCAAATTTATTTCAGACATATAACCTTCTCTCTGGGAGAGATAAGGTGAGACTAGCTTATGGTTCTTTCTCTACCATAGCTGGCCAAGGTACCATACCTCTCCCACTCGGCCTTACCCTTTCTAATGTATTGCATGTTCTGAAACCACATGACCGGTAAGTCAAATTTATTTCAGACATATAACCTTCTCTCTGGGAGAGATAAGGTGAGACTAGCCGATGGTTCTTTCTCTACCATAGCTGGTCAAGGTACCATACCTCTCCCACTCGGCCTTACCCTTTCTAATGTATTGCATGTTCCGAAATTACCTATAAATTTGCTGTCCATTAGTAGTATAACTCACTCCTTGAACGGTTTAGTCACTTTTTTTCCGTCTTCATGTGTGTTTCAGGATTTGGCCTCAGGGAAGACGATTAGTAGAGGAAGCATGGTGGATGGTCTCTACGTGTTGGAAAATAAAGTTGGTCTTGTGGCTACAAAGTCCATGAGTTTGTCAAGTGAGAGTCAAGCCTATTTATGGCATAGTCGTCTAGGTCATCTTTCTTTTGAGTCATTAAAAGTTATGTTCCCAAAGTTGTTTGAGTCCTTGTCAGTGAGTCAGTTACAATGTCAAACATGTCAATTGAGTAAACATTGTAGAAGTTCTTTACCTTTGAGAAATAAAAGATCTGAATTTCCATTTTATATTGTTTATTCTAATGTTTGGGGCCCTGTTACTCTACCCACTGAGGCTGGATATAAGTACTTCATTACCTTGATTGATGATTACTCTAGATACACTTGGGTTTACCCTATGCGATCTCGAGACGAAGTGCCAAAAGTTGTGAAAGACTTTCAACGCATGGTGTTCACTCTGTTCCAAACTGAAATCCATATCTTCCAGTCGGACAATGCGAAGGAATACTTCCATAGTGATCTCACGGAGTTTTGCTTCGAGTGGGTCACTTTAGCGAAGCTCTTGTGCCAGGACACCCCAACAAAATGGTGTTGCTGAACGAAAGAACCGTCACCTTCTCGAAGTAGCTCGTGGCTTATTAATTCATATGAATGTGCCAAAACGTTTTTGGATGGATGTAGTTTTGTGTGCTACATACATCATCAACCGTATGTCATCTCGGTTACTAGAGTAGAAGACCCCACATCAGCTTTTGTTTCCTACAACTCCGTTGCCCACCATTCCGATGCGTGTTTTTGGGTGTCATTGCTTTGTCCATAACTTGTCCCCTACTCGAGGTAAGCTTGATCCTCGGGCTATTCCTTGTGTTTTCCTTGGTTACCCTTTATCTCAAAAGGGGTATCGCTGCTATGATCCCATTGCTCGCAAGTACTATGTTTCCATTGATGTCTCATTCTTTGAGAATCAACCTTTTTTCTCGGTTTCTCCTCAGGGGGAGAGTAGGATTGAGGAGAAACAGGCGACGACTCAAATTCAACTACCTCCTTTACCTGATCCTCCTCCATTTCGGGTTTTTCATCGTCGCCATAAGAGCCAGCAGAGTTCAAGAACCGTGGAGCCTGACACTATGCAACCAACATCATTGGATTCACCCGAGGCAGATCCGTCTCATCAGCCAGGTACACTTGCTCCCATTGATATATCTGCTCCTTTAAATGTTGATTCACCTGTCACCAATGATCTTAATATTCCTATTGCTAAGAGGAAGGGTGTTAGGTCTTGTACCACTAATCATCCTATTTCTAATTTTGTGTCCTATGAGCATGTTTTGCCTTCATACCGTGCCTTTCTCTCTTCTGTGGATAGTGTCCCCGTTCCTAAGATTGTGGCAGAAGCTTTGTCAAAACCTGAATGGACAGATGCAATGCAGGAAGAAATTGATGCTTTACACAAAAATGGCACTTGGGAGTTGGTAGACCTTCCTGAAGAGAAGGAACCAGTGGAGTGCAAGTGGGTGTTCACAGTGAAACACAAGGCTGATGGAACTGTTGAAAGGTACAAGGCTAGACTAGTAGCAAGAGGTTTTACATAGGTATATGGAGTGGACTATGCAGAGACTTTTGCTCCAGTAGCCAAAATGAACTCTATCAGGATCCTTCTTTCACTGGCAGCAAATCTTGACTGAGAACTTCACCAATTGGACATCAAAAATGCTTTCTTGAATGGTGACTTGGAAGAGGAAGTGTACATGACCCAACCTCCAGGTTTCTGTGCCAAAGGCAGTGAACAAAAGGTGTGTAGGTTAAAAAAATCTTTCAATGGGTTGAAATAGTCACCTCGGGCTTGGTTTAGTAAGTTCCATTTAGCAGTTCAACAGATGGGGTTCAAACAATGCCAGTCAAATCACACTCTATTTGTGAAAAGAGGTGAAGGGAAAATTGCAGTTCTTATTGTGTATGTGGATGACATAGTGGTCACAGGAGATTGGGAGGCTGAAATATGGAGACTAAAAAAATTCTTAGCCACTCAATTTGAGGTGAAAGATCTAGGCCCCTTACGTTATTTCCTTGGAATTGAAGTTGCCTGCTCTCACAAGGGCATCTTTATTTCCCAACGGAAATATGTACTAGATCTACTAGAAGATACAGGCAAGTTGGGGGTAAAACCAATTGAATCTAATCATTAGCTAGGAGACAGTCAGGGAGAGTTTTTGAAAGATGTGAAGTTCTAGAGACTCGTAGGGAGACTCTTGTATTTGTCTATGACCAGGCCTGATATTGCTTATGTAGTGGGTGTCCTTAGTCAGTTCATGCACAATCCTAGTACAACTCACTTTGAAGCAGTAGAGAGGATCCTTAGATACCTCAAGAAGTTTCCCGGAACAGGTTTGTTGTTCCAGAAACATGGTCACTTAAAGGTGGAAGTATATACTGATGTCGATTGGGCAGGAGCAATCGATGACCGAAAGTCTACCAATGGGTATTGTGCCTTTTTAAGAGGAAACCTGGTCACATGAAGAAGTAAAAAACAAAGTGTGGTGGCTAGATCTAGTGCTGAAGCAGAATATAGAGCGATGTCTCATGGGGTTGCTGAAATCATGTGGATAAGAAATCTGTTAGGTGAACTGGGTTTTGTAGTGAGCAATCCTATGTCACTCTACTGTGACAATAAAGCTGCCATCAATATTGCTGCTAATCCAATCCTGCATGATAGGACGAAACACATTGAAGTGGACAAGCATTTTATTAGAGAGAAACTTGTAAATGGAGAAGTGTGTACTCCATATGTCAGCTCAGAAGAACAACTTACAGATATCTTCACCAAAGGTCTTCATCATGTGTGGCACAATGATTTGTGTGACAAATTGGGCATGATTGACATCTATGCTTCAACTTGAGGGGGAGTATTGAAATAATTTAGTTATTTGTGTTAGGGTCTATTTGGCTACTTGAAGTTTTTTTATTTCAATTATTTTTGTTATTGTACTCACTTACAGCAAGGGCACAAGGGTCTTTTCCCTTCTTATTTCTGTCGCCAGCACTGTTCTATTGCTCCAAACTTTTTCTTCTTCCTTCTCCTTTCTCTCTTCTTTCCTTCTCTTCTCTACTTCCTCATATTCCAATCGGATTTATTGTCAAGAAGGATTAAAGAAATCCTTCCCTCCATTATTAGTCAGGCCCAAGGGGCTTTCATTCAAGGACGACAGATAATTGATCAGATCCTAGTTGCCAACGAATGTGTGGAGGAGATGAAGAGGTCTAAGCAAAGAGGCTTTGTATGTAAGCTCAATCTTGAGAAAGCCTATGATTTGGTGGACTGGCAGTTCCTAGTAGAGATTTTGAGGAAGTGTGGGTTCGAAGAAAGATGGTGTGGTTGGATGTTTGGTTGTGTCAGCTCTTGTCACTACTCCATCCTAGTAAATGGGGTGGTAAGGGATTTTTTTCTAGCTAGTAGGGGTATTAGACAAGGGGGTCCACTTTCACCTTTTATCTTTACCTTGGTAGCTTATGTTTTCAATCAAATTATCACAACGGCTGATAGAGAAGATGTGATAAAGGGATGGAGAATAGGCACAAACCAAATTCCAGTAACTCATTTGCAGTTTGCGGATGACATGATGATCTTCTGTGGTGGTGGTGGTGGTGGTTTTAGTGAGAAGGTGGAAAACTTGAAAGATTTGATTAAAGCCTTTGAAGGAGTGTCCAATTTGAAAATCTATTTAAAAAGATTTGATGTGTTCAGTCAAATTATCACAAGGGCTGATAGGGAAGATGTGATAAAGGGATGGAGAATAGGCACAAACCAAATTCTAGTAACTCATTTGCAGTTTGCAGATGACTTGATGATCTTTTGTGGTGGTGGTTTTAGTGAGGTGGGAAACTTGAAAGATTTGATTAAAGCCTTTGAAGGAGTGTCCAATTTGAAAATCGATTTAAAAAAGAGTTGTATTGCTGGAGTCAATCTGGACTTTGAGGATGTTGAGGCTATTGCAGATTGTCTTCAATGCTCCATTTCTACTTGGCCTTTGTCCTATTTAGGGCTGCCGTTAGGGGCAAACCCTAGGGAGAGTAGGTTTTGGACCCCAGTTATAGAGAAGTTTGAAAAGCTGTGTGGAAAAAAAATTACATCTCTTTGGGTGGGAGGATCACCTTGATAAGAGCTACCCTTGTAAACCTACCTACTTACTACCTCTCTATCTTTAGGATACCATCTAGGGAAGCGAAGAAACTGGAAAAATTAATGAGATTTTCTTTGGGAACCGGGAGAAGGTAAAAAAGACCACTTAATCAATTGGGAGGTTGTAGGTAGAAGAAAAGAGGAAAGAGGATTATGGCTTGGGAATGTGCTTAAGAAGAATTCAGCTTTGTTGGGGAAGTGGTTGTGAAGGTGGCCTATGGAGAGAGATAGGTTGTGGCATGAAGTGGTGAAGAGTATTCATGGATGCTCAGAGAGTGGATGGGATGTTGGTGTTTCAAGGAGGGCTAACCTAGCAACACCTTGGAAAGCAATTCATAAAATTCTTCTGTAGTTCCTCAGTTGTATAAGGCATGATGCTTGTTCTGGTAACTCTATTTGGTTTTGGGAGGACATTTGGGCTGGAGATCTTCCCCTAAAAGACCTTTTTTCGTCCTTGTACTCTATTTCTTTGTACAAAAAAGAGGTTATTTCAAAATTCCTTCCTCCAATTTTAAATTTGTTGTCTTTATCTTGGGACTTTGGTTTCCGTAGAGGGTTAAGGAAGGATGAAGTTGATTGTTTGCCTGCTCTTCTTGGTTTCCTCTATAAGGTTTGGTTGGATCCTCTGAAGCCTGATAAGAGGATTTGGGCCATTCACTCTAATGGGTCTTTTTCTTGTGGTTCCTTCTCTAATTTCCTATGCCAAACCTCCTCTCAACAAAGTTTCCCTTCCAAAGAAGTTTGGTGTAGATCGGTTCCCCCCCAAGGTTATGGCTTTGTGTTGGGAAGTGTGGCATGGTAAAGTAAGCACAATGCACTCTTTGCATATCTCATGGTGAGGATTTTTATCACTTTTTTTTATCTTGTAGTACCACTGCAGAGCTTTGGGTTTGGCTTCTATCATTGATTGGGAGAAATACATAGGAAGACCCTTCCTATGTATTTCTCCGAACTGGTGCACTCTTTGCAGATCTCATGGTGAGGATTGTTATCACTTATTTTATCTTGTAGTACCACTGCAGAGCTCTGGGTTTGGCTTCTATCATTGTTTGGGTGTAGATGGGATATGCCAACAGAAGTAAGTACAATCTTCAACCCTTCTATGTTCTATTGGCCCCATAAAAGAGGAAGGGAAATGTGGAGGTGTGCATGAGCAGCCTTGTTATGGACAGTTTGGAAGGAAAGGAATGTCAGAATCTTACAGGAAAAGAGGAGAAGCAGTCATGCCTTGAAGGACTGCATTTTGTATAGGGAAATACATTGGTTAAAGACTCTAGATTTGTTTGATCATTTCTCCTTTACTGGCTGTTGGAGGGATTGGTTATCAGTAGCAAGTTGTTCCTCCTCAAAGATAAAGGTAATGACAAGCTGGGTCCCCCCTCCTCACAGTTTTTTGAAGCTGAATTTTGATGGAAGTAGCTAGGGCAACCCGGGTCCCTCTGGTTTGGGAGATGTACTGAAGAATGAGGCTGGACCGCTGGAGAGGCTGTCTTACTATACTCTGGCACTTTAGGTGTTGGTAACTCTATTCGGGCAGAGTTGTTAGCTGCAATACAAGGAATAATTCTTGCAAAAGAAATGGGTGTGGAGCAGCTTCTGGTTGAAGGGGACTCTAAGACAGTGGTGAACTGGTTAAATAATCCAGAGAATGTCACGTGAGACTACAAGAATGAGATAAAGAAATTCAAATGGCTGACAAGGAATATGTCTTTTACAGTACAGTGGGTTGGGAGATCAGCTAATGCATTTGCTGATGTCTTGGCAAAACAAGGGACAAACAGGGAAACATTGTTCTGGGCGCAACTGTAATTTGTGTCTTTTTTAACAGTCATGCACTTTTTGATGTAGTTTTTGTGTTTTCTGTATGGAGAGGCAGCACCTCACGCCTCTTTATGGGGATTTTCATGTAACCGATCTTTGAATTAATGGAATATGACTCTTTATTCATCAAAAAAAAAAAATCTGTTCTTGAAAGCATTGTTTACTGTTAACCAGGAAAACATTTTTCCCATAACTTTCTGAAATACTGTATCTGAGGAGCTTCGTTGGTTCTTGAAAAACCTTGCATTCCTCTCCAACTCTTCACAAAATCTGCTACTGATTCAGGGCAGCAACTGTTCACCTCATATAACTTTTTGACTTTATTCCAGACCTCACAGGAGAAAACACAGTGGAGTAGCAGATGGTTTACTGACTCAGTATGGTTCTGACAAAGCACACAGACAGTTGTGTCTAACAGCAGACCCTTCTTTTCCAGATTATCCCTAGTTAAAATCCTGTTCAAGTAGGCTGTCCATACAAAAATTGCCACCTTTGTGGGCACACCCTTACACCATATAGAATTAACTGGGATTGGCTCATCCTCTGATCTGGAAAAATAGTTGTGAAAGGGCCTAACTGAGAATTCCCCCGACTTCTCCCACTTCCAAACTCTTCTATCCTCTCTCCCTAATTCCACTGGGGTGCTATACAGCAAATGCAGCAATTCCACTTCCTAATCATTCAGATTTTGCCTGAAGAAAGGTGTCCAAACAATACTTCCACTCTGCACCTGCAAATAGTCTGAAACCAGAGCATCTTTGTCCGCTGCTACTTCAAAGAGGGTAGGGTAAGAGACCCTCAAGGGTCTATTATCACACCATAAGTCTTTCCAGAAAAGAACTCGCCTCCCATTCCCAACCCTAAATATAAATCCATTTGAGAATGGACCATAAGTTTTCCCAATCCCTTTCCAGACAGAGCATCCATAGGATTGGTTTAGCTCACCCAGGACCCAACCAAAAATACCATACTTGGCTGCTAGCACCCTTCTCCACAAACCACCTTGATTCTCCCCAATTCTCCAAAACCACTTCCCCAGTAAAGCAGAATTGAGATCCTTTATTCTTCTCACACCCAGGCCCCCCTGAGATTTGGATTTGCAGCTTGGACTAGCCAACCAGCATGATTTTTTTCTTCTCATCCCGCCTTCCTTTCCACAGAAACTCCCACATCTTCCTCTCTAAAGACTTAGCCATCCCACTAGGAATTGGATATAAAGAGAGCAAATACAAGGGGAGGGAAGATAGAACACTTTTCAGCAGAGTTAATTTACCTCCATAAGATAAGTACTTGGACTTCCAAGAAGCCAAACGCTTGTCTAATCTCTCCACAATGGGCTCCCATATTGATTTGGAATTGCACCTAGCGCCTAGAGGCATCCCCAGATATTTCAAAGGAAGTTTACCTCTTTTACATCCCCACTCCTCCGCCCACCTCTCTATTTCTGGCACATCTCCCACTGCAACCAGTTCAGTTTTATGAGTGTCATCTGCAAACTGCAACAAAGAAACCTCCACCCTTTCAGCTCCCACCTGAAAACCTTCTATGAAACCCCCTGCCGTGGCCCTTTTTCTACTAGCACTCCATCTACCATGAGTCTACCCTCCTCAAAAGCACCTTGAGTTTCTGAGATTAGGGTCCCCATCACTAGTTTGAGCCTCTTGGAAAGAACCTTGGAAATTAATTTGTATATACTACCAACCAGACTAATTGGTCTGAAGTCTCCCACTTCCTCTGCCCCTTTTTTCTTTGGGATTAGAGTTATAAAAAGTAGAAATTAAACTCCTTTCCAGAGCTGCTGAGTCATGGAACTCCTTCAACACCCTTAAAACATCATTCTTTAGAAAACCCCAACAGTGTTTGTAGAAAGCCATGGTTAACCCATCCAGACCCAGAGCCTTATTGTGTCCATTGCAGAGAATTTTGAGAACGATCAAGGTAGAATAGTATGGTGTCCAAAATTTAGGAGATCTCTCTTTGATTGGAAAATTCAAGAGTGTGGATTTTCTGGCAAAACTCCAATCAACCGAAACTCAAGTGGAAAGGAAAGATTCAAGATGGTGGAAGGAATTTAGAAATAACCTATTATCAGTCAAATCTTTCTACAAGAACTCGTCAAGGTCAAATGGAGAAAGTCCAAAATCGAAAGGCATCTGGGGAAACGTTATCCCCCCAAGGGTGGAAGCTTTTGCTTGGCAAGTGGCATTGGATAGCAATTTAACATTAAACCATCTTCAAAACAAAGGTTTTCACCTAGCTAGCAGATGCTATCTTTGTGAGAATGCAGAGGAGAATGTCTATCATTTGCTTGTTGAGTGCCTTTCCTCCAGGTTCATTTGGGGCTTCTTCTTTGGGCTCTTCAAGTCTGGCGGGTGGTCTTCAATTCTGTGGAGGAGATTTTCTCCAAGTAGCCAAAGGTAAAGGGAAATGTCAAAGCAAAGATCACCTGGAGTTGCATTCCTTTTGCTGTTTGCTGGGAACTTTAGAAAGAAAGAAATAGAAGAATATTTGAAGAGAAGGCTCGAACAAAGGACCATATCACATTACTATGCAGCAAAAGAATTATGGGCTGGGTTCTCATTCTCCCAGAGTTTGAAGGAATCTCAAAAGAAGACCTTGGTTCTAGTTTTTGGAACATTCTGGAATTGGCTTAAAGTTTACCTTTTGTTTGGTTTATGTATTTCTCCTTTTTTTCTTTTCAATGTCTCCCTTATGTTTGTTCCACTCTCCTTTATAGCTTTGTTTTCTAGTGATATCTCATCACTATCAGATGTACTTCTTTCTATTATTAATAAATTTTCTTTTTATTTATTACCAAAAAAAGAAATTAGATGAGGCCCATTATGGGGTATCATATAGATAATTCCCTTAATTACATTCTTAAAATCAAGAAAGAGAAAACTCTTCAATTCTAAATTAAAAGAAATAAAACAAAAAATAAATTAAAATCATTTCGTAAGAATCTTGATCTAATACTAAATTAAAAGAAATATCTCTCAAAATTTTGAAAGACAAAAGGGAAACAGAAATCCTAGTAAACAAATACAATGCACTTGATTCTTAAATACGATAATCAGTTCTATTACTTAGGCCACGTTCGCATCTCAGTAAATGCACTTATCCGGGCAAGTGTTTCTTGGGAAACACTTATCCGGATAAGAGAAATTACCAGTGTTCTTTTATTCCCCAAGTGAAGGTGTACAATGACCAATTTATCCAAAAATGTGATGCTATTGAAGGGACAATATTGTCCCATCACATATTAGCAATTTTCAGTGCGCATGGATAAGTAATTTACTGAAGTCTAAGGAGAGTATTACTTCCCCAGGTAAATGAGCCGCATGGGAATCATTCTTTTCCATGGGACCCACTAATACTAGAAAACAAATGCAGGTTTTTTTCGTGGGACCTACCAACTTACCCGCCCCCACTTCCCAGAAAACAAACTAGGCCTTAATGGAGCTCTAGGCCTATCTGAAACTTTTTTCTTGGCAAGCTCTATGTGAAACTTTGATACATGGGAGAGGAAGAATCCAATTTTTGCAATCAGACCTGTTCAATTAGCTGATTGTAGGCAATCTCTTCCTTGAAACTTCTGTAATTAACATTGTCAAATTTGAACTAAGAATATAAGTGATCTTAACTTCCTGTTTTAGAAATAAAGGGGGCTGCTATCAGCCCTCATGAACTACATTTTAAACTTGAGTTTTTGAATACTGTAATCAGCCAGGTTGATTACAAGGCTGTATGCAGCTTTTTCTCTCTTTAATTATGTTATTTCTCAACTATGTAGAGGAATAGAAAGAAACTTTCTTAAGCACATTCTCAATCACATAACCCTAAACCTTAGAACCAACCTAAGAAAAAAATGGTTATGCTTCAGTTTCCTAACACTGGATCATACCAGTCTTGCATTACATAAAGTCAATAATGCAACAAATACAACCTTGCTATGATGAAACTACAATAACAATATGCAGAAACATGCATTTCTTAAAACATGTTCCTATCCATGACAATATGCATGTCATTGAGAACATATATCAAATCCTTCCAAAGAAATCGATTCAGGAATAGTTTAGTACGGGACAATAAGATACAAAACCTGGAACAGTAGCACGAGCTCGCAGTTCCTTGGATAGTGCAGCTACTTGATCTTTGCTTGGTACCTAGATACAAAAGGTACATGCTTAATCCTAATTAACAGTGAGAAATGAAAATGCAGCAACCATCCAAAATTAACAAAAAGAAAATCCAAAAGTACAATGTTAACTTTCATCTGCCCCTCCAATACTACAATGTCAACTTTTACAAAAATTAGCAACTTCACTAAGATTACTTAAACTAATAGTAACCTGACTCAAGCCAATATTGGTCCCAGCTACACAGGTCATCTTTTTATCAGCAATGTCAAATTTTTATTATAAAAGAATAAAAGAATGATGTACAAACAGTTTTTACCTGGCATCCCTGAAGCTGGCCTAGCCCCTGCTAGCCACCTCATTCATTTATTTCTATTACAGCTAATCATGGGGGATCTTCCCCCAGTACAGTGTGTTTTCATTTGCCCCTTATCTTGCTAATCTATCTTCCGTTCCATACCTTGGGATCCATCTATAACATTTTTTCTGATTTCTGCAGCAAATCAGCTAAAGATAACAGAAACTGTGTGTTGCAATTCCACTTTATCAAGAGTCATATGCATTATTAAATTGTGAGCCATTGAGCCCTCGAATAATTTGCATTACCTATTGTGCTGCCCCTTACCCTTCCGGATCCTTCAATTTGCCTAAGATCACTTCTTACTGCTGCAGTGGGTGCTATGCACATGTCTAAAACACTTTATTGTAGTTTGTATCATGTTATCACTTATTGGGGCTATACCTAAATTCCAATGAATAGGCTCATTTCTAATCCCATTCTTTCCGGTTTTGCCACTCATCCATTTCATTATTGTATCCCTGCCACACTCATTTTCCAACATCCCAAAACTTTGTCTCATATAACATAGCAAGCCTTATAGACAAATTATAAAATTTTCTTTTTACAAGATTGATACCAATCAACTACACAACACTCTCAATGCACCCCTCCATTTCATCCACCCCACTAAAATTTGATGGGCAACATCTTCCTCAACCACACTCTTGCTATCAATTATCAAACTAATGTAATGGAAGTCATCATTTTGAAATAACTCTTGGTCTCCAATCCTAATTGTACCCTAATGACCACTCATGTCAGTGCTAAATTTACATTGCATATACTCTGTCTTTGTCCAACACTCCCTTTTTTTTTTTTGATAATTGAAATGATTTTATAAATCAGCAATAAAATAGTACAAAGTCCTCATGGAAAGGTACGAGTTGCAACCTCTCCAGGCTAGTTAAGTACAAATTTCCGAATTAATAATAACTTACATAGAAGCACAAAAAAGATCTTCCCTATATACCCCCTATTTGGCTAGAGCATCAGCTAAAGAATTAGCAGACCTACTAACCCATTTTACCTCCACTCTCATATTGCTGGTTAACAACTTTACTTTTTTTATGAGATCTTTGTAGCCCCAAATGGTGGTATCCAAGTTTAGGAGCCACCTGGTTACCACCTGAGAGTCCCCTTCAACTAGGAGATGCTCCACCCCAAGCTGGTTGGCGATCTGAATTCCTTGTACTGCAGCAAGTATTTCTGCCCTTGTGGAATCCCCCACTCCCACTGGTCCTGAGAATAGGGAAATTATGTTGCTGTCCTTATTTCTCAGGATACCCCCTATACCTGAAGGCCCGGGATTGCCTTGGCTGCTTCCATCAAAGTTCAGCTTAATGACACTTTCCAAAGGCGGAACCCATTCTGACAGAATTCTATCCTTCTTTGTTGAAGTGTTGGCTATTACTATCCAATTTCTCCACAAATCATCAAAGGAGAAGTCATCAAAGATATCCACAGTTTTCAGCCAATGGATTGCTCTTGTTAGGATACAATCCTTCATTTCATCTAACCCTCTTTCCTTCTCTAAAAAAATTATTGCATTCCTTTCCTCCCAAAGAGTCCACAGAGTGGCTGCCCTAACACATCTCCACATGACCTTACCTCTTCTAATGTGCCAAACAAAGACAGATGGGTTGAATAACAAGCTTAAATCAGAAGGCAGAGACCACCTACCTCCAAATAGACAAAGACTCCACCTCCAAATAGTTGTAGCAAAGGAACAGGAGATCAACAAATGGACATGGTCCTCATTCTCGGCCTTACACAAGGAGCACCAATTTCGGGAAAGACAAAGTGAGGGTCACTTTTTCTGTAAGTTTTCCAAAGTATTGATCTTCCCATAGAAGACTTCCTAGCAGAATACAGCAATTTTTGGGGGAATAGGTCGCGCCCAGACTTCTTTGACAGGGAATCCTTAGGAAGAGGGGTTAGAACTGAGGGATTTTAGAAAGGAAGAGCAAGTAAAAGTACCTTTTGGAAGAGGAGCCCAAATCCGTTGATCAGAAGAAGTGGGGTCCAAGCAAACGGATTCTAGTAAATGAATTAGCACAATAACACAATTCGACTCACCATCCCTTAACCCTCTTCGAAATCCAAAGTCCCAATTTAAAGATAAGGGGTTTAACGAGCTCGGGAAAAAAGATGCAATTGGTTCATGTTTGTAAAGGGAAATGCAATAGAGCGAAGGGAAACAATCTTTGAGGGGTTGAGTACCCACCCAAATATCCTCCCAGAAAAGAATAGCATTACCAGAACAAGCATCAAACCTGATGAATCTGAGGAAGCGAGGGAGAATACCATGTATAGCCTTCCAAGGTGTAGTAAGGGTAGCTCGACGAGATATCCCGGAATCCCAACCATTTCCTGCACAACCATGAATGCTTGCCACCACCTCATGCCATAATCTCTCTCTCTCTCTCGGGGCCATCTCCATAGCCACTTCCCTAGAAGGGCTACATTCTTCAACACTATGTTCCCTATCCCTAAACCCCCTTCTTCCTTTGGTTTAGTAACTATCTCCCATTTGATCAAGTGATCCTTTTTCACCTCTCCTGGTTCCCATAGAAAGTCCCTCATTCTCTTCTCCAGTTTCTTAGCCTCCCTTAGAGGAATCCTGAACACAGAAAGGAAGTAGGTTGAAGGTTGGCAAGTGTAGCATTAATTAAGGTCAGCCTACCCCCTATTGAAATGTAATTCTTTTTCCAAGCCGCCAAGCACTTATCAAATTTCTCCACAATAGGGGCCTAGAAATTACTTTCTTTAGGGTTGGCTCCTAAGGGTAGTCCTAAGTATGTCAAAGGCCAGGAAGAAATATTACAACCTAAGCATTCTGCAATGGATTCAATCTCCCTATTCTCCAAGTTTACTCCAACCACACAACTTTTATCAAGATTTACCTTCAAGTTGGAGACCCTCTCAAAGGTACTTATTAAGATCTTAAGGTTCTCCACTTTGCTTAACTCATTCCCTTCACAGAAAACAACAATATCATCAGCAAACTGAAGGTGAGTTACTAGAATGCCCCTGCTCCCTATTCTCCATCCCTTTATTTGGCCCTCCTCATCTGCTTTGGAAATCATCCTACTAAAAACATCAACAACAAGTGTAAAGAGGAAAGGGGAGAGTGGATCCCCTTGTCTTAAGCCTCTATTGCCTGGAAAAAGGTCCTTAACCATCCCATTCACCAGCACTGAATAACGACAAGAGTGTAAGCAACCTCTTATCCACTTACACCATTTATCCCCAAAACCACGTCTTCTCAACATCTCCAGCAGGAAATTCCAATCCACTAAGTCATAGGCTTTCTCCAAGTCCAGTTTGCAAAGTCTTATAATATATATTGTGGATTTGGTCTATAATCTGTCTCCCTTCAATATAATATATATTGAAAGTAAGGAAGGAGGAAATGAGAGGGGATGGGTTTGTGGCTGCAGGACGGTGGAGGAGAATACTGAAGTTCGAAGCCAAGGAGTTTCTGCTTGAAGAGATGAAAAACAAAGGTGGGGCAAGCTTGAAGATTAGGGAAGAAAAGAAGGCCATAGTGTTGTTGCAAGGTATGGAAGTGATTAACTGGTTCAAGGAGTATGTGAATGAAGCATGCCTCAAAGGTAAACAAAGAAACTGGAAGGAATTGAGAACTCAAGAAGGGAAGAGGTATGTTGTAGAATGCAGAAGAAACTGTAAAGGGGGTTACTTAGCTCTCTCTGAATTCTATGGGAAAGGAAGGAGGCAACTAGTCTGCTTTCCTGAAGGTAGACAGGGTCTTGGATGGAAGAAAATCAATGGAATACTGGAAGAGTTTCATCACTACATGCGATTGGATATACTGAAGGAGAATGGTAAAACCATCAAACTCTCAAATGAAGATGAAGACCAGGTCCAAGAGCTACTAGCCTTTGGACAAAACAGGCTGGTTGGCTATTCCAGGAGAGAAGAGTGGGAAGATAAATATGTGGTTCAAGTTAAAAATCCGGTTAGCAACTGGAGGAGAGTTGCAGATCTGCTCGTATTACAGTTGAAGTTAAAAGGGAAGTTTATTTTAACACCTTTTGAGAACAGTAAAGTCGTGCTTGATTTGACTGAAGATAAGTTAGAGCTCTCAGCTATCAGTTTTCAATCTGATTATGGTGTGATTACAATATCTAAGTGGAACTTTTCATCTAACTCTAAAGAGTTCTTCACTGAGGATGGGGTGGTGATACGAGTTCTTGGTCTGCCCTTTCATTTGTGGAAACAAGAAGTGGCCGCATCCATTGCACTGTTATGTGGTGGTAAGCTTGCCAGAGCTTTTTGGGGGGACCTTCGATCAGCAGCTCTCCTTTTGAACGGAGTGAAACCATAAGATATTCCCAGAAAAGTGGAGATAAACGTGGAAGGTTGCTTCTACTCAATTTGGCTGGCCTCCTCCATAGAAGCTACACTATGGAGGGAGGCTCACAAGGAAGGGGATGAGAAGGTAGAAGTAGAGGCCCTACGTGGAACAAGGAGAGTGGTAATCTCAAAGGTTGATCAGTCTTTCACCGATTTGGGTAAGCAAAAACTGGAGACTTTAAAAGAGAGGGGGCAGATGGGTGGTCAAAGACGTGGAGTGCAAGCTATCAGTAAGGAGTGCAGTATTTCTTATGCACAGATAGTTAAAGGCAGTAAGACGGAGATTTTAAATTTAAGTTATGAAGGAAGATTAAAAGTTTCAGACCAGGCCGAACCAAAAAAGGGTGAACTTGAGCCTCACGTGCCAGTTAGCACACGTGGGCCTCAAAAATGTGTTGGGCCTGTTAAAAAAACCAAGAGTGGGCCGTGTCCTCTTAAGTCGGCCCAGATCAAGCCTCACTTAAAGAGGGCACGTGACTCACTTAAGTCACACGCGCTTGGGAAGGGGGAGCCTCCAATAGATGGTGAAAACCATCTATTTTCTTCTCCTTTTAGCCCCTCCTCTCATTTCCGCGCACCAGCTGCAGGTTCGGCCACTTCGTCGCTACATTGGCTTCCGACCGAGAAGGAAAACCATTTACCCTTGGATAGGCAGAATAACAGAAGCAGAAAACGGCGGGATTTAGACCTTGTTGAAGACAGTGCTTACTTAGGTGAAGAAGATAGTTCAGCGAAGGTCTCCAGCTCGTTACAGTGGAGACCCTCGAAGAAGTTGCCGATTAAGGAACAGGATCGCCGTAATCCCAGGAGTGTGAAGAGTAGTGAGGTCTTCGACTCTGATTCGGAAAGATTGACAGACGATGAAGATTTTGCTGTTTCCGGTTCAGATTTTGAAGAAACTGTTAGCTTGGGAAGTATCGATCTCCAAAAGCCAAGAGATATATTGGAAGAGGGTAGTTTAAACACCGAACTGTTATTCCTCGAGGAGGAGACAGATCTGCAAGATTCAGATTTTGAAGAAATTGTTAGCTTGGGAAGGACCATGTGGAGAAGCCTTCACACTGCATTGATTTGGATGATTTGGAAGCTTGTACTGGTTATATATATTTTGTCTTCTCTATATCTTTGACTATTAATAAAATTCTATTCACTTATCAGGAAAAAAAAACACGTAGCAGAAATTTGGAGCTTTTATCTAACCCACAAAATCTCTCATGGCAAAATTTGACCTAAGTTCCCAATCCTTGTCATTCTATTTATCATGCTTGTTTGCAAACTGGATCACAAGGAGTAATATAGTAACTGAAACAAGTAAGCTTGTAGATTGGAACGTTATAATCATTCAACCAATAGATCTCTTTGCCAAGAAAATCTCCATGATAAAACTGAACAGAGTATTATTGGAATAAATATTTGCAAACTGGATCACAAGAAGTAATATAGTAACTGAAACAAGTAAGCTTGTAGATTGGAACTTTATAATCATCCAACCAATAGATCTCTTTGCCAAGAAAATCTTCATGATAAAACTGAACAGAGTATTATTGGAATAAATATCCTTTTAAAGATGACAGAAGAGACAGGAAATCATACAAAGATTACCTTTCCAGTTAGAAGAAGCCACAGGAGGCCCTCAGGCAAAGGCTCTCCCCCAGGATTTGCAGCTGGTAATAATTTCTGGCATTCAGGAATAGATAGACCCCTAAAGCGAATTCCCTAAAACCCAAGAAAGAAAATTCAATTTTCCAACCTAAAGTACAAAAGTAAAACCAAATACAGCAAAATAATATATCAAAAAATCCCATTTCCAGTAGTAACCCAAAAACAACTTTATGAATAGCTAAATAAAAAGTATACCTCATCTGGGTCAAGTAAAGAGGTTTCCCAAAGCATTCCTGTCATTCCTCTCATTCCACCAATTACCTACCAAATTACAAGAGGCAGATAATTTAAGTTGAAGACACATAAACAAATATATGGTTCTCTAAGATTTACAACACAAACTTATTTAAAAAAAATGTGAAAACGAAGAAGCTGCACTTGTAACATTTTTCTTCCCAATAGCCACTACTGAGAAGATACAATAAAACCAACATAAGTATTTTTACCATGTCAACTGTAATGTTCCCAAGCTGAACCTTCCCACATTCTGCTTTCAGCTTTTTCAGTCGCTCCTGAAATGGAATAAAAATAGAGCTAATGAAACTCTAGAAAAATAAATTAAATTTCGGATCTTGAAAGCACTTAACTAATCAGCACAAATATTATGAGAATCCCTTAAATGTTGCAATATACATATTACCATTTAATACCCTAAAAGACTCCATGTTTAACTAGGAAAAGTCTTAAAACATTTTAAGGGAGAATGAGAACGGTTCTAGGAGAACAAATAACAAAACATAATAGTTATCATGTTGGACAATTGCATTTTAATATAATTTCAATTATCTTCCAGAAGAAAAAAAAATGAACGTGGTGCACTATATTTATATTTAATAATTGTAAAACTGCATCATGTTATATGGAAAAACAATATAGGTTATGTATGATACCAAAATCATCCAAGTTCATGATTCAAAACAAGAACTTCAAGACACACCTCTTGAAAACAAAACTTTTTTTTTAATTTTTTTGTCATGAAAAGTACAATACATAGAAGTATATAAGATGAGTTAGATACATAGAAGAACTAACAAACCTGCTGTTCTGGAATCAATTCCTTCAATTGAGAATGAAGATCCTACATGATAAAGAACAAATTTTATGATCAAATTCAGTTAAAAAAAAAAAAGAAATAAGAAAACTAAAATAGGAATACAGAAGACAAACGAACAACTAGAAATACTGGTCTTTAGCAACTTTTCCGGGTAAGCTTCAACATTAATAGAAGAAACATGGGGTGGGGGCTCATTGATCACCTATAGAGAACGCAAATGAATAACTAGAAATACTAGTATATTGCAACTTTCCAAGATAAGCTTCAAAGTTAATAGAAGAAATGGGGGTGGGGGGAAGGGGGAAGGGGGAGTCGTTGATAACCTATACGTGCTGAAAATTTACATCCTTGTAGTTATTGACCAGCTGAAAGTATCAACCTTTAAACTATAAATGCATGGCTTCTTTCTGTGAATTATCGTGGTTACCATGTAAATAATAGCAAAACAATGAGAGTACACTGAATCCTACACCCATGCAAACTAAAGAAATTTATTTCACATTCAATGTTTCTATCAATTACTCAATTTATAATTATGCCATCTCCTGAAGTATTTCCTAAGTAGCATTTCACATTTTCAAAGAGGAATCAATTTAAGAAATGGTTCAAGGAATCACCAAGACAGTGAAGCTTTTTTTGTTGCATGTTAAGGGCTGAAATTGATGGAACCATGATTTCACAAATGTCCTTCATTTCATTTTCCTTCTCTTTTTTCCTTATTTTCTTTGAGCAGGAACGGGGAATAGTGGTTAGTAAGATAGCAACCATTTCAACTAGGAGACACTTTTTGTTCTTTTTTACTTTTGTTTTTTACAGGTAAGAGACGCTTCACTATAATGACAATTTTAACACCTAATGGTCCTGCTATTGCTTGATACAAACTAAGTAAGAAAAGTAAAATAAATTGACAAAGTCCATGGATGCAAGGACATATCATCCAATTTGAGGCAGTTGAATCCCAATTTAACCACCAGAATATGAAATGACAGCAATCATTTCTCCAAAAGTCAACTTGTGCTTATAAGAAATCCATAACGAATGGTCCAAAATTTCCATTCTTTGATATATATAAAAAAAAAAAGGAGAACAACGTTGATAAATCAACTTAAATCAATGAAGCTTGTGCTTTCTTCGTTTTTTGAACCAAAAATGCACGCATTTACATCAAGGTCTATAGAGATAGATCGAATCTTACGGTCTCTGAAGAACTTTGCAGCCATCTAACAGAACCATTGAGACCAGATTGTTGAACCTGTAACAGTAACTTCAATAAGTAAATAAACAAGCATGGCAAATTCGGAAAATAGAAGAAAGGCCAGCATCGCAGTATTTAATGATCAACTCTTGATATGCACTGCCCTAACTACATAAGCGGCTCAAGATTAAAAAGGCTAATAAGAAACGCCGTAACGAATCAAAGAAAACAGCATTTCGACATCCACGTGACAGTACTTACGAGACGAGATCGGAGCCTTGAAAGAGCAGAAACGCTTCGGAGGAAAACCATTGCTCAGAAAAATTCCCTACACAAACGGAGCAAGATCCTCTTTTAGAACATTAAAGATCTCCAAAATATAAAAACGGAGAAGAAACTTCAAAAGAGTAGAGTAGCAACGGAGAACGAGACAGGGTTCTATTCAATGATAAAGAAAATCAGACTATGCAGAGTAGCTGAAAATTAAAGTTAGGGTTTCATAGAAAGCAACCTTGATTCTAGCATAAGAAGAGTGCAGAAAATAACGAAAATGAATCCAGTTTCCATAATCAATGCAGTTAAACATGACCAAAATGCCAGAAAAAGAAATCTTCTTCAATAAATGAAATTTTAGAATATAACGAAACGTACAATAAACCAACGAAGGAGAGCCCGCGAACGAATTGCAGAGAGAAAAAGCAAAAGCAGCGAACAACCTCCCCGAGAATGGCAGATACAGAAACCAAACGAATTGCAGAGGAAAATAAAAACAGGCAGAGTCAAGCGGAAAAATGTCCGTGATTAAAATGTCACTTTTACCCCTCATTCATATTTGTAATATCGAAAGTAACCTCGTATAAGGCCGGTCCCAATTAGGGTACTAGGGTTACTTACTTAAGTCTCATGTCATTCGGATACATTTAGTTTGAGGGAAATGTGAAAATTAAAACAAATAAATGGGCAAATTGGGTAGCTAATTCTGATAAGTTTCCAAATATAAACCAGCATTCCACGTGTCTTGGAAATGCAAATAAATGTAGACCGGCGACGGCTTCGCGGAATCGCCGCCGTACTTGACTTTGCCGGATCCTCAAAGCATGGTGGGAACACACATTCCCGTCTGCATTCGTGCGACTAACCTCCGCCTATCATTTTACCTTTTCTATTTATTTTCCCTTTGGCTTCGGAAGAAAGAAATACTTTTGTCGGATGGGAGTCATATAACCTCCGTCGGTAACAATCGCTGTCGGAAACTCGGAGCAGACTAAGTTGACATGATTGGTTTGGGCCGTGAAAATTCCGTTGGGCCTAGTGGGCCGTTACTGAGAAGCTCAAGCCCAATTTGGAGTCTAGACAGCCCAGACGGCCCATGAGCTTTCATCTAGTCATCTCCACCTTCTCTTCAGACTCCGGATCTCCTACCCATAATATCTTGTCCACATCTACCCACAACACACTCTCCATGTGTGACTGCGATGTCATGTGGATAGACATGGGCAAAGTTTGTATGAGCAGGAGATCAGGACTCTTCTCTTCATCCTTCACTAACCATTTCATTTTATCACCTTGTGGTCATCAGGGTACGTAACTTGGCTTCAGCCAGTATAAGGTCCGTTCGAACAGCCTTTAAGGCCTTTCATTGGAAATATCTCCCGGAAGATATGTGGGTTAGCATATTTTGCCAAGCAGCGGAAAACATTTTAGGCTTAATTTGGAAAGATTACAAACAGTGCAAATACATATAAAATATAAGGTTTTACACTCTAATATTTGCATTTGTATTCCTGCCAAACTGAGCATTAATTCATAGTGTTGCCTTTGTCCTTCTGTTATTTTTCCCATTGCTCGGTTTGGAAATAGCACAGACTCAGTTTGGAAGGAGTACAAACATAAATATATAGAGTACAAAACCTGGTATTATGTATATATTTGTACTGTACATATTTGTATTTATACTCTTTAGACTCTGTTTGAAAGGAGTACAAATGCAAATATATAGAATGCAATACATTATATTTTATAGTACTTTATATGCATTTACACTGGACATATTTATATTTGTACTCTTTCCAAATTGAGACATAAGTACAAACATCTACAGTATAAATGCATACGAATATAAAGTTTTGCCCTCTATTTGTATTTTATACTCCTAAACTAAGCCCGTGGAATCTCAAAATGGATAATTTAATGATTTTTCTTTCAACAATAATTCTGATAACTAGTCGGGGCAAGGTGGGGTCTTTGTTGCATATCAAAGTTAAGGGGGTTAACTGTTACAACCCCAAAGTACTGGTGACTATTTGCAATTTACCCTAATATTTATGTTCACGAATTTGAATCTGTCTTAAAAAAATAAATAAAAAAAAAACAATATGAACCTAAGCTCGATTAGATTGGATTGGGTTGATCGAGCCTCACCACCAAATCTGAAGTTATGTCAGGTTCATACTTTTTAATCATATCCCTGATTAATTCAAATTTCAACCCCAATCCGACATTTTTCAAGTTGGATTTGGGCTAACCCGGTCAAAGTTGTAGGCTTAACTGAGAATGCCCAACATTCCATCCCAATACTGGGCTACTGGCCCAGGCCATTCCAGATTGGACTCCAAGACCCACAATCTTATATATGGTATATATTTGACATTACAATCATAACTAATTAAACCTTATTCCAACTGGAATCAGGCTTTAATTAAATAGTTCAGGCTCAAATTTGATTAAGTTCAATACTAATTAAATTTGGATCTTAGGATAAGGTCATTTAATTTTTCAAGCTCACAAGCCTAACTTGATATATATGAAAAAAAAAATGTGAAATATAAGAATATGTTACGATGAGTTTAAGTTGGCTTGAACAATGGATTGTACTTTGAAGTTGGGTTTTGTGTTTATATATTTTGTTCAAGTTATGAAGTATTTTTAGCTTAATTTAATGAAATTTATGTTGATTGTAGGTGATTTAAATTATGACGAGTTATTGACTTAATATGCACATGAAGGCATGACTATATTATACAAGTTTTGTGTTAATAGTTATTGTTATTTTATTTTCATTTTTAATGAAAATTACCAGGGAATTTTTTAGTTCAATTTATATAGGATTTTGTATTAGAATAATTGATATTTATTGTTTATTTCCAATGTGAAAAAGCAAGGTTAATATGTCCATTTTAGGCTCACGTGCAATATCTCGGTTTCAAACTTACAAGTTTGATTGATTGTTTGAACTTTCAAGCTAAACTCAAATTTATCAAAGGGAGTGCCACACACTGTCCGAGCCTGGTGAGGGTATGATGTCACACTCTAAGGTGTGGCAACTTGACCATTATGCCCTTTTATCTCAATGCCACGTGTTAGCCTTTGATTGACGGTCAACTCTAGGAATTGGGATCTGCTCCTCAGTCCTCACAGAGTGTCTTGGAACATCTCTCCATGAATAATAAGTACAAACATGGGAGATGTTTTGAAAGTGCTAAAAAGACATTCTATGAGGTTGATGTGAAGCACACTCTGTGAGGAGAAGATCCCGACTCCAATTCTAGTTGCATCAATTCATATACCCCCACTTACGGGGTCATGAGTTCAAATCAGCCCCCTACAAGATAGTTTTCAACAACATTCTACAGCATATTCCCACTGTCTATTGAGAACATCTCCCGATGATAGTACCAAAAATGGTGAGGCATCATCGGGAGATGTTCCCACTACACGGCGGGGATGTGCTGTGGAACGTTGTGCAAAACTATCTTGTGGGGGGCTGATTTCAACTCCAAAGTCATAGTGTTTGATAATTTTTGGTTTATCATTATTAGTTCAGCTTTGCCAAAGGAAATAGTAGTGTAGGGTCATCTTTTGCATTGGCAGGCCTTTAGTGTGAACTGTGAAGTTCATTTGGTCTGATGTCTTCTAAAAGGTTCTAAGCGGCTTATGAAAGACACATCAGTTTGGCAGACAAATTTGCATAAGCATTGATCCATTGTAGCCATGCGCACGCATGTGTGATTGGACTTCGCACACTTCTCTAATGAGCAAACATGCAATGATAATGATGTGTCACCATTAATATTTAACATTTCAACTTTTAAGCCAAAAAGTACATTGAAAAAGATATTTAATTGACTTTATATGATATACAATTGAATATTAAAAAAAATATGATGTACATTTTAGTTTAAATGGTGCATTTTATATCATACTCTTAAGGCCCCGTTTGCTTTTCGAAGTTATTTATCCAGATAAGTGCATTTACCTGGGTAAGTGTTTTTCAGGTAAGTGCATTTACCCAAAAAAGACTTACCCAGATAAGTGCATTTACCCATGTAAATAAGGCAAAGACCATTTTAACCATAAAAATTCATTATTAAAAAGGCATTTTTGTCCCGTTCAAGTGTTGTGAACTTTCAACTCAGGTGGAAAAGTTATTTACCCACCTAGGAGGTAGGTATCAGTTACCTAGGCAAGTGATACCTAGCATAATAAACTTTCCCTCGTCCCCACATAAATCTGAAAAAAAGAACATGGATTTCTTGGTCCCCTCCCCTCTCAAAATCCAAAACAAAAATGCCCCCTAAAGGGTACATATGGCCAAGTGCATTTGCATAGGGCTTTTCAAAAAAAAAACTAATCTATATAAAAGACACACATCTATAAAAAATTATACATATAAAATTATTTTATTTTATATACAAAAAATAAGAATCAAAACAATTATTATTATTATTCTCTCTCTCTCTCTCTCCCTCTTTGTATATATATATATACAAATGTGATTGCACATGCTTGTTGTATCTTAAATAACCACGTGATGGGTGTGAATCCATATGACTTCATTATGAGGCAATACGATCAAGAAGCAGGAAATAGAGTATCAGAGTAAGGTAATGAAGATGGTGTTAAACCCGAGGAAGAAGATGATGAGAGACAACTAAGAAGACATTCACATCGTTTAAGTAGGAATGAGGCAATGAGACAAAGAACTCGCTTAAGAAAAGAAATAATAACAAAAATGTGGGAACATTACCAATTACAACACTCTCGAAGAAGGTGTTAATTTGAATTTTGTGATTTTTTTTATTTGAAAATGATATTATGTAAACAATGACTATTGTCACATTATCTTTGTTTGCATTTGTTAGAAAATCATTGCTTTGTGTTGATTTTTTTTTTTGACATAATTTCTATTATATTAGGTTTATTACATGTTTATTATGTGCTTGCTATATCTTAGATATGGAAGGACTGGAATCAAGTAGTCATAAGCCTAACATGACTTGGACCCTAGAAATGGACAATTGTCTAATTGAGGCACTTGTCCAACAAGTGCATCTTGGGAACAAAGTTGATAAAAGTTTCAAGGGCCCTACTTATAAAGATGCAAATAGAGCAATTGGTTCTAAATTTGGGGTTGATTGTAATGTTGATCATATTAAGAATCGCTTGAAGACTATAAAAAAAAAATTGCCACATTAAAATCTATTCTTAATCAAAGTGGCTTTAGTTGGAATGATCAAACATAGACAATAGATGTTGAACCTGAGGTTTGGAATTCTTATGTTGAGGTATGTGATTTTATATAATGCTTAGATTATGTTTCTTTTGTTATCATTGTCTAATTTGATGAATTGCCTTCTTTTTTCATAGTCTCATCCGGAGGCGAGACAATATCGTAGGAAAAAAATTGATAACTACGATGATTTGGTATTTGTTTGTGGAAATGATCAAGTTACAAGGAGTGGAGCTTTTACTGCAAAGGAATTGAACAGACGTGAAGCAACTTCAGCCTCTGTGACTCATGGTACTGATGGTCAAGTTCCCACACCCTCAGATGGCATTAATGATGAAATTGGAGATTCCTTACTACGAGAAGGAGCAATAGATCCACCATCATCATCAAAAGGAAAAGGAAACTGAAAATTGAAGAAAAACTTTGAGAGATTGTAGAAAACTTGGGAAAACTCGCAAAGGCTGTTGAACATGGATATGGCTTGTTCTATAGAGATATTCTCTTTTGAGATGCTATAAGCTTAGAGGGAATATCTACATCATTTTTGTTGAAGGAATTGGATTTTTATCGGAGGATCAGTTTTATGCCTCGATATTTTATGCGATTATACCAGAATTGAGGAAGGATTGGTTGGTCATGAAGCTAGGAGTCCCGTTTTGATGTTAGCAATCCATAATTGATATGGGCCTATGAGCTTAACAACTTTTACCTTATAGTTTGACATGATAATTTTGGTAAAAAAATTTTAAATGGTTTGAACTATGTTTTATGGGCATTTTGTTTGATTGACTAGGCATGACAATTTTGATATACTTCTATAAATATTGATATGCATTTTCTTATCCTTTTGGAATTGATATTGGTTAAAGAAATAGCTAATTATGAGCATATATTTCATTTATAATAGTTGTGGAACTCATGATTATTAATTTTCCATATGTTTTCCTTGCCTCACCAAACAAGGGAAAATTAATTTTTCCTACCTTTCCCATTGGTTAACCAAACAATGGATGGGAAAATTTTTTTCTCTTTCCTTCCTTACCTTTTCCTTCCCTTCCTTTCCTTCAAACCAAACATAGCTTAAATGGACACATTGATACGGGCCCAATCCATTACATAGGCATAGCAGCAACCAAAAAAATATTACAATAAATTAATAAATTATGAAAAAAATGTCTCATCAAAGAGAAAAGAAAAAAAGAAACTAAACAATGCATTTTTTTTTGGGTAGACAATACACCATGAAGGCAAGAGATGCAAAGGTCCATCTCTAAACTACATGAACACCATAGAAACAATACACAATACAGGGATGGGTATATGTGTTAATAAGACTGAAAATAAATCTATTGACCATGGAGATATATGGAATAAATTCTTCATAGCAACATGGTTGTGAAGAAAAGGATGTGGCATCCTATCGTTCACTACAAGAGCCACATGTAGAAGGGAAGGATTTCAGGTGGCATCTTGTCTTTCACTTCGAGAAGGTCCATGTGGTATCTTGTCTTGGATTTTTCTTTCCTGTTATTGTTGTTTTTTTTTGCTAGTGAAAGTTATACCACAATTAGTAACAACACATTTTCACTCATTCACTTTCCTGCAACTAATTTGATGTTCTGGGTCTGGCATATCTCTTGTTAAGCCCCCCTCAACACCGTCTTCATTCATGCCACTAGTGAATGCAACAGTTGCTACAAGTAGCACAGATTCAGCTTGTGTAGCTTTGAATTGTAGATCAGCTATGATCCCAACAAGATCTTCATCAAATGTTCATAATATTTGCAAGATAAGTGATTAATTGGCTCTAAAATAACATACTGTAACTGAGAGATTCTCTCTTTATTTTATTATTATTTTCTATTCATTCAATCCATAAATGTATTCAAAGGTAATGAAATCGTTTGAGCTCTTTTCCACCATTGGATCATTGCTTTCTCATTCACTTTATCTCTAACTATGAATTGAAACTTAGGCTTAGACTCAACAAATCCAATCACTTATAATCTCTCTTATGGATAACTGTTTGACAAATGAGTAAAATTAAATGTATATGACAAAGCGGTTTTTTTCTCTTATCAATTCTATATAAAAGTTGGATTAGAACTATTACATAAGGTGACCCTATCAAAACCCAAATACCAAATACTACTACTTGTAATTGTAGACCGATATGCTTTTCTATTTTTTGGGTAGTTGTTTGTTGTTGATAAAGGGAAAAGATAATTGTTGATGTAGTTGTTGCTACCAACATTGATGATGAACTAATTAGATGTAGATGTTGTGACGTGAAATCTTTATTGTGTTTAATTATGCATAAGTGTAAAAATGTCTAGTAGTTATCTAACTATGTAACTTTAATAGAATAAATTACAGAGCAAGTTATGTCTCACCAAAGCAAGAGGCGGATTGTAAAACGAAAATAGTAGGGCATATTTGCAAAATGAATTAGAGCAAGGGTGGATCCGAATAAGAAAGGGGCGGATCTGAAAAACAAACCACCATATTAGGAGGAGGAGTAAGAAGAAGGCCGATTGATTTGGAAGAAGAAGAAGAAGATGAGGAGGAGGAGGAGGAGGAAGAGGAGGAGCAGGAGGAGGAAGAAGAAGGATGGTCGACAATGGTCTTACCTCGCCGGAGATGAGATTGGTGGCAATGACGGCAATAGTTAGTATGAAGGTTGAAGGATATAAAGAGTTCTTCATTCAACAATTTTGGTCAATTAGGGTTGAAACGAAGGGGGTGTTTTTTGTTAAAATAAATAAATAAAGCTCAAAAATCAAAATGGGAATCACATTCCATGGGGGAGAGTCAGGAATTGCCATTCCCCCATATGGGGGAATCACATTCTGCATAGAATGGGAATGGGATTCTAGGCTCGTATTCCCTCGAACCAAACAAATCCTCAATTTGTTCACTCAATGAAAGCAATATTTGGGCTTTTGGGGGTTTTCATCAAACATGGCTTCTGAGCTTTCCCGTACGGGGCCCACCTTGCAAAGGTAGAAGCCATTGTGTGAAAACCCTTTGAAATGGGCATTAAATGTAAACTAAAGCCAACTAATATATTGACATCATCATAAATAATGACATATTATAAAATTAGGGTTAATTTAGTTGCAACAAGAAACAAAAATATGTTGTAAAGAACTAACAAATTAGGTTGTGTTTGGTACCATTGTTGTTTCTACCTGAAATGTTTTAGATTAATCAAAATAAATTGGCCTACAATTGTTATTTGAGGCTATTTGTGGTTGAAATATGCATACCTTAAAAATGCATGTGTCGTTTCCAAAAACATCAAATTGGTGTTTATTGGGGGTGAAGTCTAATAATTTTAATTGAATGAACTATCACGTAACATGTAACAACAAATATCTCTCACCAATCTATATTGATCAACTCAAAACATTTCAGGTAGAAACAATAATGGTACCAAACACAACCTTATTCATCCAAATCACCCCGAGCAATAATGAAAATGCAACCATATAGATTTGTCTAGGAAGGTAAGACAACTTCCTTCAATGCAACATATACCAATTTAAGATTTTGAAAACTACAAATGTCATCCTTGAGGATCCCAACAATAATGCATCCCATTCCATGTTTCTAAGATTGCAATTACTCCTCAAGTTAGAAGTCAAAAGACAAAAAGTACATGAATATCCATCCATAAATGCCATCAGATCCCAACTTATGTATTACCAATATTGCCCATAATCTTTCATGTTCAATATATGATAAAAAAAGATCATATTCAATATGTCCTATTTCAATGTTTTTTCACTTGAACCAAATGGCATACAAGCAAGTAAATTAAAGATATGGCTATTGAACCAAAGACATGAAAGGCTAAAAATGTCATGTGATAGCATGCTATTTGACAATGCGAAGATATGTGTAATCATCAAATAACTTTAGGTAATAGTGGAGTACTTATAAATCAGTATTTGTTATCAAACCCAAATTGTCATTTTACCCATTAAGATTTCGTCCTTACTCAGCTGCATTTTGTTGCAGTGCAATTTTATCTGCACTAGTACAAATGCATAGAAGTTGTAAATGAAAAGAATGCAAGATTTTGGTTTAATTTTGTGTTAGGTATTGATTTATTATGCTTCATGTCTTATTTTACTTCATTTGTATTGCAATAAAACAAAATAAGGTAAATTTTGACACATTAAAAAAAAATCAGAATTTACACCCAAATCATTTGCATTACCATAATTTTGCATCATCGGTTCAAAAGATTTACATTACAACCAAACACATATTCCCTCACAAAGTCACAATATAATGAGGGAAAATTAATAATGTGGTATTTTATTCATAAAAGACAAAGAAACATCAAATACACATTTACACATTCTAAAGGAGTATAAATATAAACAATATGCCCTGTTTCATTAATTTTCAAATTATAGAAGTTTTGTTGGCTATTTTGTTTTATATTCAATTTTTACTGTGGTTGAGAGTCTAGAAATGTAAACCTTACATTGTACTTAGTTCAACCATTTTTTTACTAGCAAATGTGCGCGTGCTTTTGCACATGGCAACTTTTAAATATGATGATGATGATACTAATAATATGTGTCTTAACTTTCCACGATTTTTTTTGTATTTATGTGTATAAAAATAATTCTTATTTATCACACTTTATTGTTTAATATGATGGATATATAATATTAGATATGTGTCCAAATATGTTATTTCTTTTACATTTTTATCTTATTTTTTTATTATTTAATTACGACATAAATGATTGATACATTTGACCCCAAAGGGTTAAACTATTAACTTATTGACACTAAACAAAAAAATAATTTCATTTATAGGTCGGTTTTAAACTTTGTGTTTCATTTGTATCATCAATAAAAAACAATTTAAAATTTTTGATATTTAACTATGGCATCATGGGTTAACCCATTTGACCTATATGGTTGATTTTTTAATCCACCACTTGGATAGGATAATAGTTTTGTTATCGGGATTATTTTAAATATAAAAATATATTTATGTTATTAATTAAAATTTTTTGGATTTAGATCCAATCAGTATAATTTATTATATACAAAAATACCTTAGATATAGGATTTAAAGAGAGAGTGAGAGTTAATACTTTAAATATAAGACTTTATGAAATTAAATTAAATGAGGTGAAAACCAGTTCAAATGCCCTTAAAATAAAGGTAAGGCCAAATTCAAAGATAAGGTCATTTTAGTAAAAAATGTACATCATTCATACTTTTAATTGTATATGTATGTACGTATGCATGTGTATATATCTATACTATATATAAAAGGGTGAATGCAATGTGAAACTTTTTTTGGACAAAAATTGCCCTATATTTCTTTGTTTGAAAAGGGTATAAACGTCATTTTATTATAACTTTAATGGCTACTGTATAAAATGCGTATATTTGTGTATTTAATCCATCTTTAATGGTAAGGGTTGAAAATGTCACTTCAATTATTACTTTCCACCTCATTTAATCCCCTCTCATTAAGTCTTATATTTAAGGTATTAAATCCCCTTTTTTCTTATTAAATCATATATCTTAAGTTATTTTTCACTAATAAATGCTACTAATTAGATGTATTTCAATATTTTAACAATATAAACCTACATATTTTAAAATTGACTGAAAAACCAAACTGATGATGTGCGACCTAGAAGCTCCTAGCTGGAGGATGATCTGGACCTTAGTCGTGTAGCGAGCTGGACCAAGCTGCAAGATAGAGGATTAGAGCACTTGGGGTGGTTAACTCGACGAGGTCGCTCCGATGCTTAAGTCAGTACTGTGTCGTAATTGCAAACTAGAATCTGAGTGCTAGAGAGCTTGGATGCAAGTAATCACGCGTACCTGGACCATGGAGGGGTTGATGCCTTTATATAGCTGAGTTATTGCGGGTTTCCCATAACAGTTATGAGATCTGCGGCCTGAATGGACGAGATCCGTTTCCGCTTTAGTCGGGGAGTAACGTATCAGCCAATGAACTTCATTATCGCCGCCCGATTCGGACGGGGAGAAGATAAGGCTTGTCGTTATGCGGTATGATCCCGCAATATCCGAACTCTGTTGGGAAGCTACTGGGATTTATTACATGTCACTTAGTTCCTGGGCCCCGAACTCGATTAGCCGCCAAGGCGGTATTACGCCGAGGTGACCTGTTGCCAAAGTGACTTTATGCCGAAGTGACTTTACGCTGAGCTCCGCATACCGCTGACTAGGCTCCCCTTACTGAGTTGTCATCCTACATGCAGAGCGTGTCCATGTGACTTTTATTTACTAGGTCATTCCAAATTACTCCTCATCAATTGCCCCCCACTCCTTGTGGTAGGGGTTCCAACCCGGCGCGAGGAGTTCATGACGAGCTTAGGTGGATTTGGCACGAAATCTAGGTGATGAGGAGAGGGAGTCACTGGTCGGACCTGTTCGACCGTTCGGTTCAACCAAGAAGTAACCCAGATTGTGTACCTAGTATGCGCGGACGTCAAGCCATTTATAAACTCCGTGGACGTCAAAACACGCGCTAATCCACCACAAGTCGGATGTCAAGCCATTTCGTAGGAGTCATCGGATCGTATTGATCTTGGCCGTTGATTCCCAGATATATTGGCTATAAATAGGGGCCAAAGGGCCCATTTTCTTCACCACAAGTCCGCAAATCCACAATCTTTGAGGTCGCGCTCAAGTTTTCGAGTTCGGTATCAGTCTTTTCTAGGCCTGAGGTCGTCTCCTTTTCTTCGGTCTTCCTTTTAGTGAGTCCACCTTCCTTCGCTTTTTTCCTTTAGATTCCGTTGTCATTTCCTTTAATATGTCTAGCCTTAGCTTAGATAGTCTTCTAGATGGGAGCGGCGAGTCTGTTGGGGCCGAGGTGGGTACCTCGTCTCAGACCGTGGATCCTCGTCCTACCGAAGTGGTCACTTCAGGACAGGACGCGGTCCTCAGTCTGCCTGAGGTGGACTCACCTCGGCGAGAGCGAGAAGCTTCTGGTAAATCAGCTTCCACCTCACATCAAGGTCGGCTACCAGACAACTTCGACACGTCGATAATGACGGCGGATAGACTCCTAGCCTTAGTAGCCCGATACAGACTCCCTGACGACCTTGTATATAGCTTCCCCTTTGACAACTTTCCTTGGGATCATGGTCACAACGAGATTGTGGTATTCGAGGAGCAGCTTGTAGCCGGTCTGCGTCTTCCACTTCACCCTCTTATAATTGAGATCGTTAAATTCTTTAGCATTACGAAAGACCAACTACACCCAAACTCTATCCGGAATATCGTAGGGACCATTTCTCTTTTCCGTGATTACAACCGCCCCCTTGACCTCAACATCTTCTCTTCGATCCTTTCCATTAAGAAAATTTTGTCCTGCGTTCTGCTCGAGCACAGGCAAAATTACTACTTGTCTCCTCTTCCTGTGTACAAACTGTTGCACGAGCTCCCTAATAAGGCCCTGGCCTTGAAGAGGCGTTACTTCATGGTCCGCAACACCAAGGGGTGGCCCTTCCCGACTCACTGGAGGGCAGCTCGATGTTAGACTGGACCTAAAGACAAAGGAGGAGGTCATATCTTGGGCAGAGCTCGGCCTGAAGTTCAAAAACTTCATGACAGAGAAGAAGCTCGTGCAGGCCAGCCTAAGTCCTCCTGCTAGGTCGCTATTTGCTATACTTCTTCTATTCATTTTACTTCGGTACTATATTTGACTTAGCTCTTTATCGCAGCTGCCATGGATGACATCCCTGCCGATGAGCTCTTCGGGAGCATGAAGAAGGGGAAGAAGAGGAAGAGAGCCTCCAAAAAGGCTTACATCGAGACTGAAGCAGCCACAACTGAGGCTGTCGTTCCTGAGCCCGAGCAGCCTCCCGTAGTCGATCTGGTCGAGGAGGACTCGAGCAAGGCCACCCCACCCCACATGCCCGAGGAGACTACGTCTTCAGAGCCCATCCCAGCAACCGCCACTTCTTCGGACAACGATGCTCCAGTTCGGAGCATTTTGACTCCGAAGTTCGGCCTTTTCAAGAGCAAGGATGCGGTATTCATTGAGGATATCACTCATTGGGCCGACTTGCCAGTTGCTCAGCTCGGGGCCCGAGCAGCCACACACTGTATGGTGGTATGCTCTTGAACTTGTCTTTCAAATTGTCTTGTACTTAGATTTTTTGTATACTGATACTTGTTTTCTTCTCTTGGCAGGTGAACTCCTCCATCCATGCCTTTGCTTATCCGTTCGAGGTGAACCTAAAGCGAGCTCTCGAAGCCGAGGAGTCTTCCCTAAATGCCCACGCCATACTGAACTTAGCTCGCAACGAAATCAACCAACTGAAGAATGATGCACGAGCTAAAAAGGAGATGCTAACTGTTGATGTCAGAGAAGAAGGATCTTGAAGAGCGTGAAACAGCATTGAAGGGGGAGGTCGAGGACCTCGAGGCCCACGTGAAGGAATGAACCGAACTACTACTTCAGGCGATGGAGGAGGCCAAGGTTAAGGTAGTTGAGGAGTACAAGTCCTTAGTGGAGCTTCGGGAAAGGTTGGCCGAGGTAGGGACAACGGGTTACCGGAAGGGGTTCAAGCTCAACAGGTGGTTGACTCAGCGTGAATTTCCCCTCCTTGACCTCAGTGCCATAACCATGTCGAAGATCACCAAGGAGATGACCATCGAAGCCGCCAAGGATCCGGACTCCGAAGTAGAGAGTGATGACGAGCAGTTTGATGATGAGGAAGAGGAAACCAGTGCTGCCGAGAATCGTATGGAGATAGATCCTCCTGTCAAAATCTCCAATAAGGATGAAGAGCCCCGAACAGAATGAAGCCTCTTTTCTTGGACCCCCCCCCCTTTGTAATGCTCAATGTTCCGAGCCTCCGAGCTCGGTTAAGTGTAATCTTTCTCTTCTTCTTTTTTTTTTTTATTTTTTGTACTTGTTCTTTATCAATGAAATACAAGTGTTTTGCAATCTTTGGGTGCAATTTTTTCTAAGTGTAGATTACTCCCGAGTTGGCGAGCTAAACTATATAGGAGTGAACTTTTTTCTAAGTATAGATTTCTCTTAATCTGGCGAACTCGACAATAGTAGGAATAATCTAATCGCATTGTATGCTAGAGTGAACAGACACTGCAGGGTACATACCTGACCTACCTATGCCTGGGTCACTTTGCTTTGCCCATGCCAAAGCGACTGGGTTTTATGCTGCCTATACCGCAGAGGTGACTAAGCTTTTATCGTGTTGAGGTCTATTATCAGCTCGACACTATAGCCCTTAGGCTTCTGGGAGTGACTTATGGTCCTCTCTCCAGCTCATCGTCTATTTGACCAGTTTGGTGATTTCATGAGTGACTTATATTTGGAGTTGTGGATTCATATATAGTACATTCTTAAGTTGTTGATGTTCCATTCTCGAGGTACTACCTTCCCTTCCAAAGTCTCGAGCTCATACGTGCCTTCCCCGTACACCCGTCTTATACGGTATGGACCTTCCTATTTCAGTCTAAGCTTACCCCACGCCGGGCTCAGGTACCATAACTTTCCATAGGACTAGATCGCCCATACAAAACTGCCGCTTCTTGACCTGGGCGTTATAGTACCGAGCTAATTTCTGCTGGTATGGCGCAATCCGAATGTAGGTCAGGCCTCGAACCTCCTCTACAAGGTCCAAGTTGGTACGGAGCTCATCATTATTTGTTTGCTCATCATAAGCCTTAAGTCGCAACATGGGCACTTCAATTTTTGCCGAGATCACCGTTTCTGTACCATATGTGAGGTTAAAGGGGGTCTCACCCATCGCTGTCTTGATTTGTAGTCCGGTAGGCCCAAAGAACGCTAGGTAGCTCGTCCACCCACAACCCTTCAGCTCGTGTAAGACGAGCTTTCAACCTGCGAAGGATGGTTCTATTCGTTACTTCGGTCTGCCTGTTTGCTTGTGGATGTGCTACCGAAGTGAAGTTCTGCTGAATCCTTATCTCAGCGTACTAGTTTTAGAATTTAATATCTTCAAATTGATTCCTTTATTTGAAATCAAGATTTTGGGGATTCCAAAATGACATACGATGTTTTTCCAAAAGAAATTTTGCACGTTCCAGGCTGTAATTCTAACTAATGGTTCGGCTTCGACCCACTTCGTGAAGTAGTCTACTGCCATGACTAAAAACTTTCTCGTTTGGTTGCCAGCAGAAATGGACCGAGGATGTTGATGGAGGATGTTGGCATGCCATTAACACCTGTCGCATTTCCTTACGAGTTCGAGTGTGTCTGCTTTCATTGTGGGCCAATAGTAGCCCTGCCTTAATGCCTTTTGGGCAAGGACTCTACCCTCCAGGTGTCCTCCACATAGACCTTCATGGACATCGCGAAATACAAGCTCAACTTCTGTGGGTCGCAGACAACGTAGGTAGGGGAGCGTGAATGATCTCCTGTATAGCCATCCATCTATGAGGACATACTTGGTTGATTGTCGCTATACCCTCCAAGATGCACTGCGTTCTTAAGGTAGGGTCCCGTGGAGCAGATAATCAATGAGTGGGTCAATCCAGCTCGGTTCTGCTTGCAACACGGGAGCGACCTCTTTTGCCCCTCTGAGATTGTTGGGCCGAGGTAGGTCCTCTATGTACACAATCCACATAATGTTGTCACTCGTACTTGCTAGTCGTGACAGGGCGTCGGCCTCAGCATTCTCGGACCTTTGGATTTGTCTGATGAAGCTGGAACGATAGCTTGGTAGGATCTCTCTGACTCTGGTTAAGTAGGCTTCCATGGTCAAGTCACAAGCTTCGTAGTCACCATTGACTTGGTTAACTACTAGCTGAGAGTCACTGCAGACGATGAGGTGCTTCGTTCTCATCTCCTTTGCTATGTTGAGCCCGATAATTACCGCCTCATACTCCGCTTCGTTGTTCGATGCCCCAAATCCGAACCAGAGAGCATACTCCAGCTTCACCTCACTCGGGCCGTACAGTATCAGTCCCGCTCCGCTTCCTCGTTGGTTAGACGATCCATCAACATGGAGGATCCAGGGCTCCTCGTCCCAAGTCGGTATTGCTATGACCGGGACCGGTGCCGCACTAGTTGATGCCTCTGAAGTGCGAGCGGGCTCAGTCAGTTCAGGGGCCGGTGCGCTGAACGTGCATTCTGCTACGAAGTCTGCCAAGACTTGGGCTTTTATCGCTGGTCGTGGCTCGAACCAGAGGTTGTATTCGTTGAGCTCGATGGACCACTTCGTCAACCTCCCGGGCACCTCGGGTTTAAGTTGGATGTGCTTCAGAGGTCTGTCCATAAGGTCAACAATGGTATGGGCTTGGAAATAGGGGCGTAATTTTCGAGCTACTACCACTAGCGTGTACGCCAACTTCTTGATGTCGGGTAGACCTGTTCATGGGCCGGGTAGCCCGATGGTCCGGCCCAGCTCGGCCCGCACCCCGGTCGGGCGTGGTCATGTAATTAGGCATGCGGGCCTAACACAGTAAGCCCGACTGTGTTTCAGGCCGGGCTCGGGATTTGTCAAAAAAGCCCGGCCCGCTCGGAATTTGTCAAAAAAACCCGGTCCGACCCGACTCAGCATTATATCTTTTATAAAATATATAATATGTATTTTATATATTATATAAAATATATAAATAATATAATATTTATTAAAATATATATTTATAATTTAATATATACATTTTTATTCTTTTCTTTATAATCTCTTTCTCTCTGTATATATATATTTAGCCGCTAACAGTATGGGCTAAATTTCGGGCTCGGGCTCGGGCCCAGGCCCGGGCTTCGGGCCCAAGTTGTAGGCCCGATGGTCGGGCCACGCTCGGGCTCGGGCCTTAGAAAATTCTGTTAACACAGAGTGAAAGCCCGACCTGAGCCCGGCCCATGAACAGGTCTAATGTCGGTGTATCTGGTCTATGCGTCTTGCAGTACGTTACTTACATAGTAGATGGGCTGTTGAAACCGGTCTACCTCACTAATTAGTACTGAGCTTACTACCTCATCACTCGCGGAGAGGTACAGCTTGAAAACCTGACCTTCCTCAGGTCGGGTTAAAACTGGGGCGGTACTTAGATACCTTTTGAGCTCGTCAAACGCGAGCTGACATTCTTGAATCCATTCGAAAGTCTCATTCTTTTTAATGGCTTTAAAGAAGGGGAGACATCGACTTGTCGACTTGGACATGAATCGGCTTAGGGCTGCTACCCGGCCAGTCAACCTCTGGACTTTCTTTTCTTTTCCGAGGTGGACTCATGTCCATAAATGCCTTTATCTTTTTCTGGGTTGGCTTCGATACCACGCTGGTTGACTATGTAGCTTAAAAAATTTCCCAAAGTGATTCCAAAGACACACTTATTCGGATTTAATTTCATATTATATTTTCTTAAAATTTGGAAAACAACATCTAAATCACTAATTAAAGATTCAAAGAACTGGGTCTTTACAACCATGTCGTCAACATAACACTCCACTTTATTTCCAATCAAAGGCTAAAAAATTTTACTTACAAGTTGCTGGAAGGTTGCTCCAATGTTTATCAAACCAAAGGGCATAACTTTATAGCAGTATAGCCCTAGTTCGGTTACAAAGGCAGTTTTGTCTTGGTCAACCGTGTCCAATCTAATTTGGTTATAGCTAGAGTAGGCGTCCATGAAACTCAGCAACTCGTGCCCTGAGGTCGCATCTACTAGGCCGTCAATTCTGGGTAGGGGGAAGCAATCCTTTGGGAAGGTTCTGTTTAGGTAGGTGTAGTCGACGCACATGCGCCACTTGCCATTGTCTTTCTTCATGAGGATCGGAATTGTGACCCAGCTCGGGTAATGGACCTCCCTGATGAAGTCTGTAGCGAGGAGCTTCTCGACCTCCACATCGACTACCCTCCACTGTTCTGGGGCGAGGTTGCATTTTCTTTGTCGGACTAACCTAACTAAAGGGTCCACATTCAGTTTGTGAGTTATGACACGAGGGTCAATTCTGGGCATTTCTGCCGCAGACTAGTAGAAAACTTACTAGTTTATTTCGTAGCGGTTCACTTATGAGTGCTCCAATCTGGAGGGTCTTAGTCAGTTCGGTCTCAGACACTGGTATATGGACCGTCTCTACATTGGGGCAGCTCGCTCCTCGCTGCAGTCTGCCGGTCGTTCCAGTTCGATGTCCTCTACTATCTTTGCTTTTCTTTTAATAGCAACCACATAACACCTCCGAGACTCAAGCTGGTCACCTCGTACTACTCCCACTTCGCAATCTGTTGGGAACTTCATCGCGAGGTAGTAGTCGACACTACTGCGCGTAAAACATGCATAATAGGCCGTCCTATGATTGCGTTGTACGGGGATGGAGTAGTGACCACCAGGAATGTGTGCTCGAACCGGACAATATTCGACCACGTGCCCGCCTCCACTAGTATTGTGACACGACCTATAGGCCTAACTTCTTCTCCGTTGAACCCTACTAGTGGGGCGTATGCCGATGTTAGGTTGCTCTGTTGTAATTGTAGCTTGTCAAAGGTTTCCTTGAAGAGAATATCTGCTGAACTACCTGAGTCCACCAAGATCCGCCTTACTTCAAAGTCATTGATGACCATCTTCACGACCAGGGCGTCGTCATGAGGGTACTAGATCCCGCGGGCATCGTCCTCGGTAAAGTAGATCGGCTCTACAATCCGAGGTCGTTTGAGTGGGTTCTCTGCTTAATGCTTTAGCTCTCGGAATGATGTTCTCCCAGCCGCCACTATGCACCCCGCTACAACAGATCCCCCGGTGATCATATAAATCACTCCGTGGATTGGTCTCTCTTCTAGTAGCGAGCGAGGTGGCTATTTGTTCTGTCTACTACTCTTTGGGGCATTTTTTTTCCGATCTCCCTGTCGGTTCCCTTGCTCATTTTCTTCGTGTAGAATGTACTTTTTCAAGTACCCACAACGGATCAGCTCTTCAATTTCATCGCGAATGTTTCTAAAGTTTTATTTGCTGTTACCATGGTCCCGATGAAAGTGACAATAGACGTTTGGGTTCCTAGTCGTTGGATCTCCGTGGAGTTTGGGTGGCCATCTGACGATAAGGGAATCCTTTATTGCCATTAAGATCTCTCCTCGCTTCGTGTTCAAGGGGGTGTAGTTCGTCCTCTCGACTGGAGGGGTCCTAGAACGCCGACCCAACCTGTAGCTTCGTGAGGGGGATTTGCTTCTCGTGGTCGGGGGTTTGCTTCTTCGCTTGGGGGACTTACTTTTCTTTCTTTTCTTGTTGCTCGTCCCCTCTTCCTCCCTTTTCCTTTTCTCTCCTGTCTAGTTGTCAGTTTTATGGTTTTTTTCCTCTTCAGTGTTGATAAACTGGTCTGCCAACTGGAGGAATTCGGTGATGTTTTTTGGTTTGTTGGCTACAACGTGCCACTTGAACTCTTTATGGGTGATGCCTTTGTGTGTTGCACTGAGACGTACTGCTGGGTCAAGGTTCGATATCTGTAGGCATGTCTCGTTTAAACGTTTGATATAGTTGCGAATTGACTCTCCCTCCCTCTGCACCATGTTCAGAAGGCTCTCCTGTGAATTCAGGCACTTCTTACTAGTGATGAAGTGGGCCATGAACATGTTTGTGAATTGCGCCCAACTTCCGATGGAACCCCGCGCCTGGTTTCTGTACCAGGTTCGAGCTACTCCTTTGAACGTGGTGGAGAAAGCCATGCACATACAAGCCTCATCGGCCCCGGCGAGGTGCATTTGGGATTGGAATGTGTCCACATGATCATTGAGATCAAAGGACCCATCGTACTTGTCTAGTGGTGGGACCTTGAAATCTTTCACATCGAGGCTGCTAGGAGCTCGGGTTTCAGGGGAGAAGGCCGGCTCAAAAGAGCAGGCATTGTTCTTCTGGCTATCAAGCTCACCTCCTCTCTTTCTTAACCTTGGTCAGCCGGATGGTTGGGCTTTGCTGCTAGATCATTTCTTGCTGATGAATGATGAGTCTTGCAACGTCGCCGCTACTGCATTTTCGGTGGAGCGACATTTGTACTGCCGGTCTCTGTGTTGTTAGGCACTTTGATCTTACTTCAAATAGTAGGGCGAGATGGTTCAGAGATTCTTCTCGCCGCCTCATCTTCATCATGTGTTCGATGCTGGCTTCTACGAGGAACCAAGGGGTCTCTCTTGGAGCCCGCACCTCGGACCTCGGATAAGTGCTTCGCATGGGAAATTTCTGGCTGGGTTCGGGTCTATTCCTCGGGCTTTCTCTTCGAGAGGTAGGGGGAGTACGTCGGTCACCTACAAAACCCCAGGGCGGGGTTCTCCCCGAATTGGGGGCCAGTACTTGCAAAGTTCTCTCCCTGCGAGGCGGAGACTGGCACTGGTTGTTCGCCGGCTGGTTTGGTTGCAATGGTGGGAAATACTGTTGATAAAAGTATTATTGCTAGAACTGATGAATCTGAATCTGCATCGTTCGGACACTTTGGACGAGGTCGCTAAACTCGGAGTGTCCAATCCCAGGGGGAATCACGGAACACTACGAGAATGTGGTGCTCACTTGGGGGAGCGGGACACTCACCTGTTGGGCAGCATGGGGTGTGGACAGTGATGGGACTCCAGATATGGTCAGAGGAATGGTGAACTGGCCGATTGTCACCGAGGGTCCTTGTGGAGCGACTATCTACTTCTCTTGCCCCCTAGTGATGTTCATGTTACCCATACCGTTGTGGCTGGAGGATGCCATTGAGGTTTAGTCTGAGTTTGAAACTATAAAGAAATTGGGGTGACCTTTCGATCATGTTCCCACAGACGGCGCCAATTGATGATGCGCGATCTGGAATCTCGTAGCTGAAGGATGATCTGGACCTTAGTCATGTAGTGAGCTGGACCAAGCTGCAAGACAAAGGATTAGAGCATCCGAGGCGGTTAACCCGACGAGGTCGCTCTGATGCTTAAGTCAGTACTGTGTCATGATTGCGAGCTAGAATCAGAGTGCTAAAGATCTTGGATGCAAGTAATCGCACGTACCTGGACCATGAAGGAGTCGATGCCTTTATATAGCTGAGTTATTGCGGGTTTTTTAGAACAGTTCTAAGATCTGCGGTCTGAATGGACGAGATTCGTTTCTGCCTTAATCGGGGAGTAACGTATCAGTCAATGAATTTCATTATCGCCGCCCGATTTGGACGAGGAGAAGATAAGGCTTGTTGTTATGCGGTATGATCCCGCAATATCTGAAGTCTGCTGGGAAGCTACTGGGATTTATTACATGTCACTTCGGTTCTTGGGCCCCAAACTTGATTAGCCGCCGATGTGGTATTACGTTGAGGTGACCTGTTGTCGAAGTGACTTTACGCCAAGCTCCGCATACCGCTTGACTAGGCTCCCCTTGCTGAGTTGTCATCCAACGTGCAGATCGTGTCCACGTGACTTTTATTTACTAGGTCGTGCCAAATTACTCCTCATCAAAAACCATTTTTTATCCAAGTAGTGGCTAAGCAATTCAACCAACTTGATCAAATTGATCAACCTATGAAGCCAAAGTTAGGTAATAAAATTTTTAAAATAGAAATAAATATAGGAAATTACGAAAAATGTGGAAAAAATAGTCACATATAATATATTTTGATTAATAAAATTTAAAAATATGTGTAGTAAACAATAACTATTTTTATTGATATTGAAAATAAAATACATAATTTGGAACTAACCAAATATGAAATATAAAAATTAATAATAAACAGTTCAACTTTTGGCTTAAATGTGCCAACTTTTAATGTCATAAATAAATAATAAAAAATAATAAAATAGAAAAATATAAAATACATAAATCTTGCAAAAAAAGCATGCAAGCACATGTATAATATCATATATCTATTTATTTGTTTGAGAAAGGGTATAAAATAATGTTATTATAACTTTAATACCAATTTTAATGGCTACTAAAATGCCTATATTTGTGTATTTAATCAATCTCTAATTCTAGGGGTTGAAAATGTAAATTTAATTATTATTTTTCATCTTATTTAATTCCCTCTCATTAAGTCTTATATTTAAGGTATTAAATTTTATCTCTCTTATTAAATCCTATATTTTTAAGTTATTTTCACTAATAAATGCTACTAATTAGATCTATGTCAATATTTTTAACATTATAAACCAATATATTTGAAAACTGACTCAAAAACAAAATCATTCTTTATCCAAATGGTGGCTAAACAATTCAACCATTTGAATCAAATTGATTAACCTATGAAGTCATAGTTAGGTAATAAAATTTTTAAAATAGAAATAAATATAAAAATTACAAAAAATAAAAAAACTAGACATCTTTATGATAATTTTATTAACCGAATTTGAATAATGAGTGTAATAAACAAGAATTATTGTTATTGATAATGAAAATAATATACATCGTTTATAACTGACCAAAAAATGAAATATAAAAAAAATAATAATAAATGGTTTAAATTTTTTTTTGGGTTAAATGTGTTAACCTTTAATGTCATAAATAAATAATAAAAAATTAAAAATACATAAATTATGAAAAAAAAACATTTAGGCACATGTATAATATCATATATTCATCATATTAAACAAAAAGTAAGTGTGGCATACCAAAATTATTTTTACACACAAAAATACAAAAATTTCAAAGAAAAAATTGAATGCATCTATAATTATATATTTACATTACAATTAAAAATATGAATAAAATTGTGGAATGCTTTAGCTTTCGGTTTTCATATGAACAATTCAATCGTCTAATTTGAATGAGTCAAACTGGTCATATGTAAAATACAATGTGACTTTTTATTTTGACTGTTAGATCCAATTACAAATAGAAAGAAAAGAACACAAACAAATAGAAAAACAAGATCCAACTACAAGACAAAAAGACTAAAAAGTTTTGTAATATGTCTACCTTCTAGTCTAGTCTAAAATATAAAAAGGCCAATATAGGGTGGCAGGCTGGCATCTAGATTGTGAGCAACCCAGTTGCCTTCTCAACGGATCCGAGGAGAGTTGAATCTGCTTCCTTTTAGTTGTGGGGTAATTGACTAACCCAGTCCAAAGTGCATCAAAATTTAGTATGGCACGGTTTTGGGCTTTGAGCCCAATTCCTATGGTTTGGGCTTGTGTTGAATTAAAACCTATCCCAGCTCACCAGACATTTCACAAGGCCAGACACAGGGCCTATTTGGTTCACAATCGGAATTGGATGGAATTGAAATCATAATGGTTTATTCCCATAATTTGTTTGGTATATACATGAACAGGCCCATGGTTCAAATTTGATAAAACCATGACACATTCTTTTAATAGTCTTGGCATCTCCATGTTGAAGAGCCAATGCAATCATATGCATCTCTCTTTAAAGTGGCCATGGGTTTTGTGTATATATCATAAAAGTTAAATTCAAATATCGTTTATACTTGTTTTACATGTGGTTTTAGACTAACTGCACAAAAAAGCGATTTAAAACAACAAGATCCTTCATGGTTTTCAAAAGGACAACCTTACCTATTCAATTTATTTATAATTATTGATTTTTTCAACAAATTTGCCGTTGAAGCAAAATATGAATTAAACAACACATTATTATTTATTGGTATAATGGTTTATTTTCTTTATAAGTATGTGCAATTTTACCCTAAGGCTCAGTTTGGAAGGAGTACAAATGCAAATATATAGAGTGCAAAACATTATGTTTTGTATTATTTTGTATGTATTTGCATTTATACTCTGGCTCAGTTTGGAAGGAGTACAAATGCAAATATGTAAAGTACAAATATATACATAATAATACAAAATATAAGGTTTTGCACTCTACAGATTTGTATTTATACTCCTTTCAAATTAAGCCTAATCCTATGTTTGGTTTGAAAAAAAAAGGTAGGGAAAGGTAGCGAAACTTGTACAAGATTTGTAAAAGTTTCCCTACCTTTCCCTACTTTTTCCTTCAAACCAAACACAGCCTAAAGGAAAATAGAACAATTAATATCTTATATATATATATATATATATATATTAAAAGGATATAGGTGCTCTCTTCACTCAGGAAATGGAATTGACTCGTGCGAGCACCCATTTCCAGTAATTAATTACTAATTAATTACTAACTAATAATAATTATTAATTAATTATAGTAATTAATAGTATAATAACACGCACCCATTTCTAGTAATTAATTACTAATTAATAACAATAATTACTAATTAATTACTGATTATTATAGTAATTTAATAAATATATAATTAGTGATTATAATTAATAATTACTGTTATTATAAATATTGTTAATAAATAGGTATTTACTTAAATTTTACTTTAATTATTAATTATTGTAATAATAATTACTGATTATTACAGTAATTTAATAAACATATAATTAGTGATTATAATTAATAATTACTGTTATTATAAATATTATTAATAAATAGATATTTACTTAAATCTTACTTTAAATTAAACTTATAAATATTATTAATAAATATAGTAATTATTGTTATATTCAAAACAATTAAACATTTTATTAAAAGTATTGTTATTGATTATTTAATAAAATATTATAATTACTGACTATTACTAATAAATATTGTTAATTTAATTTAATTTTAGTAATTATTAATTTAATGAATATTGTTAATAAATCCTATTCATAAATTTAATAATTACGGTTATATTAAAAATAACTAAATAATATTATTAAAACTATCATTAATGATTATTTAATTAAATAGTATAATTACTTACTATTATTGATAAATGTTGTTAATAACGTTCTGACAACCGATGGTTCGACCGTTCGGTTCGAACGGACTGCCCGTTCTGGCAACAAAAATTATAAGTAAAAAATTACGGAACCATTATGGCCACCGGTTTTCAGGTCGATGGTTCAATCATCCGGTTCGAACGAACAATCCGTTCTGACAACAAAAATTATAGGCAAAAAATTGAGTTTCTGAGGTCCATTAAATAGTATCATACGTGTTTTTGGATTGACAATTCGGTCATTTGGTTCGAACAGACGGCCTGTTCTGACAACAAAAAATTATAAGCAAAAATTTATGAAACCGTTTTGGCCACCGATTTTTAGGTCAGTGGTTTGATCGTCCATTTCGAACAGATAGTCCGTTCTGACAACAAATATTACAGGCAAAAAATTGAGTGTGTGAGGTCCATTGAGCAGTATCATACATGTTATGTCATTAGAGTGTGTGACTCATACGACCAAAAAATGGAATCGTTCTGGGCACCAATTTTTTAGGTCGACGATTTAACCGTCCGGTTCGAACGGACAACCCATTCTAACAACAAAAATAAAAAAAATAAATACAAAACAACCAAAAACCATTGAACGAGTCAATGGGTTGACGGTTCGACCATTCAGGTCAATGGGTCGTTGACCGATTCAATGGTTTTTGGCCAAGGACTAGGATTGGGGTAAAACGGAACTGGTTGTCTGGATAGTTTCCAATTAAGAAAAAAAAAAAAACGGACGACCCATTTTGATAACAAAAATTATATGCAAAATATTGAGTGTGTAAGGTCCATTAAGCATTACCATACGTGTTATGTCATTGGGGCGTGTGACTTATACAACCTGAAAACATAATCGTTCTGGCCACCGATTTTCGGGTCAATGGTTTGACTGTTCAGTTTGAACGGATGGCCCATTCTGATAATAAAAATTAAAAAAATAAAAAAACAACCGAAAACCATTGAATGGGTCAACGATTCGATCGCCCGAATCAATGGGTCATTGACGGATTCAATGATTTTTGGCAAAGAACCAAGATTAGGATAAACGAAATCGATTGCCTGGATGGCCGATTAAAAAAATAAAAACAGCCAAAAACTATTGAACAGGTCAACGGATCAGTGATTTGACTACTTAGGTCAATAGATCATTTACCGATTCAATAATTTTTGGCTAAGAACCGGATCGATAGATCGACGGTTCCATTCCAGCCCCTGCGAAGCAAGGCCCGTCCGCTAGTTATTAAAATTAAAATAATACAAATATTAAATCATGTAAAATACAGGGTAAATTTGTCTATTTAAAACAAATATGTTAGAGAGTGGGTTGTTTTTTTTTTTGACGGTTGACATATCCAAGAACAAAAATATGAAATAACTAATCTTTATTTAGACCTTTGTGACACAAGCTCTTACGTATTCTCCCACCTTACTCATTTTTTATCTTTGTGGCCGAATCCTATCTGCAGGTCACATGGGTGGATTGTTTGACTATGGGGTGGTGATTGGACGAAGCAACTCATATGATGCTCTCTGTAAAAACTAAAGACCGTCAGATTGCGAATAAGTAGTTTATCCGAGTATATTATAAAAAAAAAAAGTTTCTCCGAGTCAAATTAGTGAGCACACCACATCATGGCTCACACACGAAAGAGGTTGTAACCGGTCGGATTTGTATCGGATCAACTTATATCCTAATCCGATATCTGATTACCGAAAACGTTTGATTCCGATCAAAAATCCGAGACTGATATATCGGGTTCGGACCAGACTTGGATTTAGCTCGTATCCGGTATTTATGTGTCTAACCGAAAATGAATTAAATTTATTTATTTCTAACTTATATTTATACAATAGATTCATATAAATAAAATATTCAATTTATTAATTGGATCCGATTGGATTTTACTAACAATAGATGTTTAGCACTCTCGGACCAATGATAACGCCCCACACCCGTATTTCAATACATGCGGCCTATAATCATTTAACATCTTACTATGGACTCAATGTATTCCATGGTTTTCAAAAATCGGATTGAATTGGACGATGGGACTAAAAAACGGGAATTGGTTAGGTGGTTGGTTTCATTTTACCTTAGAATCGTTATTTTATCAAAAATTGTTGATTTGGTCAGTAAACTGTTGATCCGAACGATCGAATTGTTCGAATCATTTGAACTACTCAACAGTTTTGACCATTTTTTTATTTATTTTTGTCAGAACAAACCATCCATTCGATTCGAACGATCAAACATTTGACTCGAGAACTGGACCCATGACCGGTTTATCTTGTTTAGTTTTAAAAAGCTTGATGTATTCTATATTATTTTGGCTTTCCAATTGGTTTGGTTTCTCATATTATATTTTGTTGGATTAATATGGGATTTTCTCCTGTACCAAATTGATCGTGAACATCCCAAATCGGTTCTGATTATATTTTTGACAATGAATCAAATATGATTATTAATAAGATTTAAGTTTTAACACATAGGCTAGTGTTTGGAACCGATGCCATTTTCTTGAAAAACAATACCACATGTCTGAATCTATTTTCTTTCAAGATCATGCTTGATTGTTGTTTAGTTTTATGCAATTTCGTAAAACGTTATCTCAAACCACACTTTTCGGGAAAAATGTGATTTGAGAAAATGTCTTTTTTAATATTTTCTCACGTTTTTATTATTACTAACAATAATATGCTGAGATGTGGTATTGAAAAAAGCTGATGTAATAGCAAGAAATAATAATCTCAAAAGAAAAAAAAGAGAAAAAATGTTTTTTTGAGAAAACAACATAATACAATACTGTTTCTCAAAAAACACCCATCAAGAAACTGCATTGATTCTAAACATGGCATAAATCGAGGATGTGAAATCGGGTATTAGAGTTCGAACCTTTGAATCCGTTGAAAGGTGTTTTGTCATTTTGGTCCAGCAGACCAGCACTAACAAAAAATGGGATGTGCCCAAATCAATTTTCATGTTTTATCTTTTATATTCTTTCCCCGTAGATATCATTTTTATTCTTCCTATCCATGTTTGGTTTGGTATTTTCTACGGATAACACACCAAACCGCCAGCGGCAAGTCTTCACTGTTTTTAACTTGACGTTAGGTGAAGGCTCTTGAATACTCTCGCTATCTGGCTGGTGCAAAGTGCAAACGGAAGGACGAGAGGAGAGAAAAGGCTAAGTCTGTGTCCTCATGTGAGCATAAAGCTTAAAAGCTCCTTTTCTTTTTACAGGAATGGAATATTTCATGATCGTAGCACTCACCAGATTCTTTCTGTTCTTTTGATCTTTTAGTTTCCATTTTAATATTTTGTGAATCGAATATTGCTGGTGCCACTAAAACATACGGAAGTCTGAATTTTGTTTGCTTGATGGGAAGAACTGATTTATTGCTATATTATTAGCTTGTTGTTCTTATCCGTTTTCGTTTGATCGTTGTATTGGTGTTTCAGCCACAACGATGCGAAGGTACGCGTCGAGAATTTTCGGGTGGGGTTCGAGTTTCGGAAGATTGGATTTTCATTGGGTAAACTCTCTGTGTTCTGATGAAACCATCTGGTTTGTTTTCTACTCGTGATTTATATATTATAAAATTTGAAGTTGTCAATTTTTTTTTTTAGTGAAAAGGTTAAATACTAGTTACAGGTGGTTATGGTATTTCTGGTATATCAACTAATTCGTCAGATTAAATTTTCATATTCATTCCACATGGTTAATTTCTATTAGAATTTCAGTGATGCCGAAACTCAAGTTTTTTGTTCGCCAAGTAAATTGAATTTTAGTTCCGTTCACATTTAATGACTCAAAGTGGACCGTGGACATAATTATGAACTGCTTGATTCATGGTATATTTGCAATGTCAAATGGTGATGAATGCATGATTAACTTGTCATATTAGTCCTTTTCTTATTATTTTGGTTTAGCTCGAATGCTTTCCTGCTTAAAGGGAATTTTTCCCAAAAATGGTTTTCTTTTGTTAATTTAACTAAAATGAGCTTGTTCCATCATGTACATGGATAAAAAGATGGTGACTTTTGATAGCTGCATTTTGGGTTCTTCCCTTTCGGATGTATTATCATTACTTCTCAAAAAAAAAAAAAAAAAAGAAAAACAGAACGAATGAAATAAAATCATTTCATGGCCCATCTGTAGCTCAATATCCACTTTGTTATATGATTTTACATCTGGGTCTTAATTTCAGTGGGTTATGTCAGAAGATTGTCTGACCTGACACCCAGCTACTCACCTTGGTAATGAGGTATCAAAGCCTAGTTAGAACTGAGCTGCATTGTTCAGTCAAGTTTGCTTTTTAATTTTTACCCAAGCATTTTATGTATTCCATTGATGCTTTGAATATCGAAAGATAAAAAAACCGAGAACCAACTTTCTGATTGTTAGAGTCCCCTTGATCACTCATTAGGGGTGTAAACGGGTCGAATTTGAATCGAATAAGGCAATATCTGAATTCGAATCCGATTAGAAAATCTGGTACCCGAATTCAATTCGATATCTGATGGATATCGAAAATTAATATTCGAATTCAAATCCGATTAAATATTTGAATATTTGATTAATTAATTATTTTAGGTAATTGATAAATATATAAAATAAATAATTTATTTATATAAAGTATGTAAGTATATAGATTATTTATATAATTTAATTATTATATAAATTATATAAAACATTTAATTATTTTATATATTATATAAGAAATAAATAATCAGTCGAATTCGGATATTTATCGAATCAAATAAGGTCATATCCAAATTCGAATCCGATTAACTATTCGATATGAATAGGATATCCGAATTCGACCGATTAGATATTTGAATTATCTGAATTCGATTCGATTATGTCGAATATCAAATTCGAAATCAGATTTTTGAATACCGTTGACACCCCTAACACTCATACGACTTCATGAATTCTGCAAAAATTTTTCTCCATACTATATCACAAGTACTGTTTTTTCTTTCTTGTCATTGTCTAACAACATTTAATTGCATCATCAGGTCAATTTGCATTGGATGAAACATAATTGCAAGAATTCATCTTTTTTGTCCAAAAGCAGTAATACTCAAGCTATAATTAAGGATTATTCCAACAGTTTCCAGTCAAAGACATATGCGTCTTCTTGTGCTAAGATGTTAGAGGATCCATCAAAAGATAATCCAGTTTCTGATATGCTAGTTGATTCATTTGGAAGGATGCATACTTACTTGAGGATTTCCTTGACGGAGCGCTGTAACCTCCGGTGCCAATATTGTATGCCAGCAGATGGTGTGGAGCTCACGCCAAATCCTCAGATTCTTTCAGCAGATGAGATCATTCGCTTGGCAAATCTATTTGTAAGCTCAGGCGTCAATAAGATTCGGTTGACTGGTGGGGAACCAACAATTAGGAAAGACATTGAAGAGATATGCTTACAATTATCTAATTTGGAAGGGTTGAAAACACTGACTATGACAACGAATGGAATTACTCTTGCGAGAAAGCTTTCAAAATTGAAAGAATGTGGTCTGAATTCGGTAAATATCAGCTTGGACACCTTAGTCCGGGCCAAGTTTGAGTTCATGACAAGGCGTAAAGGACATGAAAGGGTTATGGAGTCGATCAATACTGCTATAGACCTTGGATGCAATCCAGTTAAAGTATGCTCCTCTTTCTGAATTAGTTTCTCATTGGATCACTGTTCAATGAGTGATGCATTTTAATATTTCAAAACTTTGGACATTCTTCAATTTGTTATGAGACAAATGTCTCTTTTGTTATTTGTTTGGGATGTGGGTCAAAGTTTTCTTAAGAATTCATACTGGACTAATGGACTTGTCCTTACTTTATTGTTGTATGCTAGGTGAATTGCGTTGTGATACGTGGCTTCAATGATGATGAAATTTGTAATTTCGTAGAGTTAACACGTGAGAAGCCAATCAATGTTCGATTCATTGAATTCATGCCTTTTGATGGGAACGTCTGGAATGTCAAAAAACTTGTACCCTATTCGGAAATGGTGGATAGAGTGGTAAGGTAGAACCCTGACAGATGGTACATTGTTTTGGTGTCCGAGATATTACTGCAAAGATATATTATACTATGGTTGAAAGTTTTTATGGTACTTGATCAGGCACAACAGTTTAAGGGGATACAGAGGCTTCAGGATCATCCCACAGATACAGCCAAGAATTTTAGGCTAGATGGGCATCAAGGTACTGTTTCTTTCATCACATCAATGACAGAGAATTTTTGTGCTGGTTGCAATAGATTGCGGCTTTTAGCTGATGGGAACTTTAAAGTATGCCTCTTCGGTCCTTCTGAGGTAGAAAAACTACTTAACCTTGCAACTTTACATTGTGGTTCCCTTTTCATGAGTGTCACTGTATCACTTATCATTCTTGGGCTGACGTCACCTTATTTGTTATACATGTTATTGAAGAATAAAAAGTAATCATTTTTATAGTTTTTTCAAGAGCTTTCTGTTTAATTGTAAAACCATCCTCAGCTGCTTTATATTTAATTGTTAAACTATCCCTACCTTCCCCCACTGAAGCATGAGTAAACCATTGTTAGTGTAATATTCCTGAGTTATGGGCTAGGGTTTGACATTCAAGTTTTTGATTGTCTTGATGATGTAGATGTAAACCTGTCAACCAACTTGAGGCTATAGAAGCAAAAATGCTTGAAGAGCCTCATTTTTTTGGTATGACAACATATTCTTTCTAAAGCTGCCAGTAGAACTGTGATACACAGCATGATTTTATGTTAAAAAGTGAGCTATATAGCAATTAAAAGAAAAAAGAGTTATCAGTTTTATCTTCTTCACTGGATATGTGAGCAAATAATGGTTTTTGATAGATAAATGAATTTCTTTTGCAAGGTCATAATGCATATTACTAGAAAAAATTTCATGTGCTTAATCCTTACACAGGCATTGAAAGAAAGATCTTTCAGTGATAGAATTAAATGTTTTTAGAAGGTAAAATATGAAGCAAGGTTTTTAAGAGACTTAGATAGAAACATATCAACATTTTACTACATTATAAATTCAATTATTCTAGAATCAAGGATGGCAGAAACTGAATACAGATGAAGTTTTTCTTAGTGGCATTAGTTTGGGATCTATTTCATCAGATGTGCATTAGTGTTGCAGGGACATGGACATGAGAATCCAAATATGATGCAGTCTGAGAGTCTGACTCGGAAATATGAAAAAACAAGGGCCCATAGAAATATTCATAAACAATTATAAACTATTAAAATACTCCATATTTTGTTGAATTTTAATATTATAAACCTATAGAAAACCTATTTAAAAGATTTGTAACTCAATTTGTAGGAAAAATGACATTCAGTGTGTACATTAACTGTTCTTTTAGCAACGGGAAAGAAAAATGTCACATAGAGGTGTCCCTCAAGAAACCATGGAGTTCTAGAGTCTGACATGTGCCCGGCATGGACACTTCATCCATTTAGGAGAGTTCATGTATCACTGATGGGCACCCCTTGGAGTTGTCCAAATTCCTTGAATACCTAGACTGGAGACTCAGATCAGTTAATGCATTGGATGTTAACATGTTGATCAGTTTTGAACTCATTATAATAAAGATATGCACGTTGGTCATACTTGTCAAATATCTTTTATTTCTTTGTGGTTTACTAAAGCTTCTAACTGAAACATGCATATGTATTGTTATAGGTTAGCTTGAGGGATCCCCTTCGTAATGGTATTAATGATGAAGGGCTGAAGGAGATAATTGGGGCTGCGGTATGTGTGATATTTATCTTCTCATTTCTTAATTTTTCAAAACTGTCTTTTTTTTTTTTTTTTTAATTTCAAGCATCTAATGTTGTAAGATATTAGTATGTTATTTATGGCTAAACTTAAATTTCTATTTGGACAAGAAAAATGATGATTGCATATAGATTGTATTTCAACAATGATGATGCATACAGAAATAGTGTTTTGATAAAAACCAAATCTTTGGTTATTACCATATTCATAGGCTTTGCTATCAGTTTTGCTACATTAGTTTGCATGACTTAGTAATGCACTATAATCACATGATCAGGACAACTATTTTTTGTGTGTTCTTACCCATTTTTTTGTTTTTCCTATATGATCTATCAGATAATGTAAGAATATTTAGTACCTGTCTGTTTTAGGTCAAGAGGAAGAAAGCTGCTCACGCTGGAATGTTTGATATTGCGAAAACTGCAAATAGACCCATGATTCATATTGGTGGCTAGGGCTTGGTATGCCGCTTATTTGGTTTCCTTTTGGTTACTTCAATCAAGATATTCAGATCAAATATTTAAGCTCATTCTTATTTTTGCTGCATAGAGAAGATGCTTTTGCCATTTTTGTTCATTGAGCTTTGAAGCCAATTTTTTGGAATTCTATTACTATATGGTTTTGATTTCTGACTTATGTCTCATGTTGGCCTGAAATTGGTGAACATGTTTCTTTCTGCCAATCTTTTTCTTGTTGTGAGTTCGGCCCAATGGTAATGTGCATTATGGCAAAAAGAATCATTATTGAAGACTGGTATATTCAAACAACTCAAGAAAATTTAGGATATTCAAAGCTATCTTTTGGTTGTTTAGTTTTCCCACAGGGACACTCTAAATGTGACTATCCAGAGGATCCCCTATAAGATGGGCAGAGGACGGTTATAGATCTTTGCCCATTAGATGGACAATTATAGATATTCCTTTTCAATCATTCATGGTGTAGAAAACCCCCTTTAGCTGGTAGTTGTGAATCCTGATAGCATAACAACAACATACACTTCACCATATGATCTACTCAACTGAAAAAACCCTTACCCAACTGATAAAAAAACCCTTATCCAAGTTATATGGGGTATCCTAAATACATTTTGTTATGTACTTTTGGAAAATCACATTTTTCATGTTTTATGGTGTTAGAGATTAAATTGTGTTTTGCTTAATACCTTTTCCTTTGTCTATCTACTTAAAGATTTTAAATCCTTCTACAAGATTAGCCAATAAAGGTGAACTTGCTTAAGGTTCATGGTTAGGTCTATGTTACAACATGCACAAATATTAGTGAATAGTTTCTCTTGAAGAAATAAAAACAATTAGTGACTTACCATTATTGGAAATAGTCTGCAACTTAAGTGCTTATGCATGACTTAATGTTATATGGTTGTTTTGGATACTCATCTATTCTATCAACTTGTGAAGACTCTAGGTGGATGGTTTAGTTGAACCCAAGGAAAAAAGGAAGTACATTTTTAAGCTTCAGGCTGCAATGACTTCATTACTTATTTGCATAAAAACGGAGGAAGAGAGAATACCAATGAAAGAGAAAAAAATATTCCTAACAATTCCTAACTTCTTATGCCAAGGGATGATAGGGTCTCTCCACCTTAAGAAGAATTGCTTCTCAGAAAGAGTCCTCCCCCCCAATTCACCACAGAGAAAAAGAAAATCATTTCTCAATTTCTCACTTTGAGAAAGAATATTGCGGTTCAATATATAGAGTGGCAAAAGCAACTCTATATTTTCCTTTAGGAAGCCTCAAGAAGGATGCTTCAGAAGATAAACGAAAATAAAATATAGAGGATACTCACTACAGAATCTATTGGGCCCTATGTTGGAAGACCTTTAGAAACCTAAGAAAACCCAACCAGTCCTTGAAGAAACCTCAAAATAGAGGCTTTGCAATGTCAATTGACAATAAAAAATAGAAAACAAACAAACGTTCTACAAAATCTAGTGATCCCTCTTCTAGCTATTTCTTACTTTCTTTTCTCCAAAATGGGCTCATGGGCTCAAATTGGGAGGTCATAGGCAAAAGTCTTTGAAAATGACCTTAATATAGAGGGCTAGTCTTATAATTGTGGTTGGACTCCTACGTTAGTTCATCTTCAAAGAACATAACACCATTTGTTTGTGGTTTGGGATATAACTCTAATATGTTTTGCTTCTTTTTTGGTTGGCAACGCCTTACCATTTGTAAGCTTGATATGTTTGTTATTAAGCATCAATATTCATTGGAGATAGTACAGTATGATCTGTTTCTTTTCCTTAATGTCCAGTTTATTGTCTCAAGTTATCCTTTTGGGAAAAACGAATTGCTGCATTTAATCTCCTTCAGTAAGGCTGCAAGGATAGCGATGGTTATGAGATTTTATTAGCAGTCATGCTATGTCAGTGACCTCTAGTTCTTATTCTTCAAGAATTTCTGTTAGTCTCCTTTCGTTGACTAGGAGGCTTACCTAGACGTTTGACTTGAAAAATTCTAAGCACCATTCTACCTAATTTTGGAATTGAGTATTTATCTTGTCCCTATCCTTGGGGAGGGAAATCAGTGTCTTATTACATGTAAGATTGTGTTGTTCCATGAGTTTCAGGTTCTATTATTTTCTAACAGTTGGGATATTCTTATTCATGTTCTCTTCCATATGGAAAGCTACTTAATGCACCAAATTTACCATTTAGTGTCCACATGGATAGCAGCAATGTTGCTTTGCATGGGATTAGCTCAAGAACTCCATAGGCATAAGTCTGTAGATATATGCCTGATTAAAGATAGCTGATTTTGTGTCAATGAACTTGTGATGTTCTAATGGGTTTTAGGCTATCCTATTTCTATGAACCTGGTGGATTTATTAGCATTGGACATTGGTGTGCTATTCATGCATGATACTTGATCTCATGAGAGAGAATTGGTTTTTAAAGAATCAAATGAGTGTCTCCTTTTCACTTGCTTGTTTGGATTTCTACAGACATGCCATTGTACAGAAAAGGACACATTACAATCCTTATGTTGATGGCTTTCTTGGGATCAAGTCAGACTCTCTTAGCCACATTGGTGGTCTTGGTGTTCCTGAGTGGTTGTTGCCTACATGGAACAAAATCCCATTCTTGACAAGCCCTAGGCCCTATCTGATGTGTCACTTGAGGTTGGCATTGACAGTTGTTAATCTAACTTTTGCATAATAGAGCTTCTCAAAAGAAAGATGGTTCAACAATAAGATACCCTATTTCTCCCATTTGTTATAATGACAAAACTTATATTTGAGGAATGGCAATTTACTGCATTATAGAAGGATGAATGTTGTTGCTTGTTGATGTGACTTTGACATCATCACTATGGTTCCTATAGGTGACACAAGAGACAAAAAATGCTCATATGTTCTATGGAGGCCTATATTTTGATAACAGTTTTCTTGGAGAATTTGCCTATAAGGAATATCATTCTAGCTGTGGCATATTATCAACTGTTAGAGGATATCGACCAATGCTCTTGGTGTTCTAAGGGAGAATAAGATATGTAAGTAGAAAGACATGCTTGGAGAAAAAATAATGTTGTCATGAGGAGCAGTATGTTTCATGAGTGGCAGTTTGTCCTTTGGCATTTGTGTCTTTGTCAGGTTGCTGATGGACTTGTGGGTGTGGTTCTCCTTGTCATCTGAAAGATTAGGTGGGTCTTGATGTGATGTAGGGAGTGGGTCTTCTCCAAGATGCCATTGTCATTGATCATGTTGAATTTAGGGCTAGGCTCTTCACCTATTACCTTGTCAGAGTTCTTTTACTGTTTTGTGGAGCATATATTTTACATCCTTCAGTTCATGCCTATTAAAGTTTGTAAACAAAGTAGGAAAAGAGGAGGAAAAAGGAAGAAAAAGGTTAGGAAACATGTTATCATCCACCCTTGAATCCAAGAATACTGACCCTAACTAATTTAGCAATTACCACAAACTCACATTTTCTATCCCTTAAACCCCTTCTAAAGCCGAATTCACAGTTTAAACCTGGAGTGGAAAGGCTTTAGAAGCAAGTGATGGTTTTCTTTTGAAGACTAGAAAGTGAATAGGGCAAAGGGAATTGGGATTTTGAAGGGGTATCACCTAACCAGACATCTTCCCAAAAAAGGACTTTACTACCATTTCCCACATCAAATTGTGTGAAATTTAAGAAGATAGGCAGTACCTCATGAATGGATTTCCAAGGTGAAGAAACTTGTAAAGAGACTGGGCCGAATGGGTCCCAGTATCTTCTCTTGTAATATCTTTTCTTTTATTGTTGGCTAATGGGCCTGTTTATTTCTTTTTGTTTAATCTCTTTATGTTATTGCCTAGCTGGTCGCCCACTTAAGGGCATACTTGTCATTACTCTAACTTTAATTCTTAATAAAAAAAGGAAGGAGAAAGGGAAGATAATTCGATTCTTCTTCTTCTTCCTTCTCTTTTCGCCATCTTCTTCTCTTGTGTTGCTGCTCTTACTTCTCTTCTTCCTTTTCTTCTAATCTTCAAATTTACACCTAATATTTGAGGACTGATTTACATCTTGGTATCAGAGCAGGTCTATTTCTTCATTTTTTTCTTTCTTCTTCTTTTCCTATACACCCTTAGATTAAGAGAGTGTGTGGAGAGATAGATTCTATATAGTTCAGAGGATCTCTGGCCTAGTTGGTAGAGGGTTTGGAGAGTTTAAATCTGGCTGGATATTGCCAAGAAGCGGTGCTGTTCTGTTGCTGCCCAAAACCCTAGCCGATTAGAGATTTTCGAAGGTACAGGTAAAGGTGAAGCTTTGGGTGTGGCACTTTGTGCTTGGGAGGTGTCTTGTGACTCCTAAAGGAGGGCGGTTCAGGTTTGGAAGAGATTGGGAAGTTTTGGTAGGAGCGACTGCATCTTCTCTCTTCCTCCCCAATAGCTGGACGGAGTAAAACCCTAGTTTTCAAGCATCTGGGTTCTGGTTTGACTTCAAGTAAGTTTATACAAACAAAATTTCTGGTTCTTTGATTATTCGTTTGATTAATGGAGCCATACAGAAGTGAGTTCAAGCAAGTGCTGGTTTCAGGCTTTGGCTCGGTAGATTCTGTTTTGACTGGTGTAACCACAATCAAGCTAGATGGGACAAATTATCTTGCTTGGGCACAGTCTATAAGAATTTATGTTTGTAGTAGAGGAAAACTCGGGTATCTCACAGGTAGTAAAGTGAAACCCGAAGAGACAGACCCTGAATTTGAGAAATGGATGCAAGAGAACTATACTGTCATAGGATGGTTGGTCAATTCTATGCAACCTCATATAAGTCTGGATATCTTCGGCTAAGGAGATATGGGACAGTGTTACTGAGACCTATTCACAGAAGTTGAATGTAGCCAGAGTCTATAAATTGAAAAGTGATGTGAAGAACCTAAGACAGGGGGAGAAGAGTGTAGCAATCTACTACTCTATACTGAAACCCCTATGGCAAGAAATTGATGTTATGGAGACAGTTGTATGGGAGAGTAAGAATGATGCTGAAATGTATAGGAAGTTGGTGGAGAGAAATAGGGTGTTTGAATTTCTCACTAGATTCAACCCTGAGTTTGACATCATTAGGCAAAATATCCTAGCCAGAGATGAGGTTACTCTTTCCCAGGCTTATGCTATGATAAGCAGTGAGGAGAGTAGGCAGCAGGTTTAGTTGCAGGGTCCACCTACAAAACACTTTGCACATGCTGGAATAAAGCCAAAGGGTCCTACTGAGAAAAAGGAGCAGATATGTGAATATTGCAAGAAACCGAGGCATACAAAGGACACTTGCTGGAAGCTTCATCTTGAGCTTCTTCCTGATAGGTTTAAGAATAACAATAGCTTTAAGAAGGGCAGTCAGGTAGGAAAGCCTAAGGCAGCTAATGTTGCTATAGTACTTGAAGGAGGAAATAAGGAGAGTGAAGAGAAATCAACCATTGAGCAGTTGGCAGCAATGAAGGCGGATTTTGAAAAGTATGGGAGGCTACTAAATCACTTGGAAGCTATTGTTTCTTCATCTCACTCTTCCAACAACAATACATCATCTTCATCAGCATTTGCTCACTTAGGTATTTGTGCTTCTGCAAATCATGCTTCAGTTTCAGGTAATCATAAAATCCCTTGGATTATTGATTCCGGTGCATCAGACCATATGACCGGCCTGTCTAATCCCTTCTGCTCATACCACCTTCTCTCTGGCAAAGAGAAAATATCCCTTGTTGATGGGTCTCTTGCTCCCATCTCTGGTAAAGGAGATATAAAGACCTCTGACACCCTTTATTTATCCTCTGTCCTTCATGCCCCTAAACTTAACACAAACCTTTTATCTGTTAGCAGCTTAACTAAATCCATGAATTGCAGCATAACCTTTTTTCCCACTCATTGTGTTTTTCAGGACCTGCAATCTCAGAGGATGATTGGGAGTGGCCATGAGGCGAATGGAATATACTTGCTGGACACATTGGATCGAGCTTTGGGACCACCTCATGGAGTTGCCTTAGAGTCTGTTAACAAAGTCTTGTTGTCACTTTCGGTTTGGTCATTTGTCATTTTCTACTTTGAGTCATTTGTTTCCAGATATGTTTAAGGGAGTGTCTTTATCGAGTCTTCATTGTGAGTCGTGTGAACTGGCAAAGCATTGTAGACATTCTTATTCAGTAAGCAATAAAAGATCTCTTTCTCCTTTTCATATTGTTCACTCTGACGTGTGGGGGCCATATCATTTGCCAACTATGGGGGGTTACAGGTACTTTATCCTTTTTATTGATGACTACTCTCGTTACACTTGGATTTATCTCATGTAATCCAGGGATGAAGTACCGGCTATTGTACAAAAATTTCATGAACTCATCCTCACCCAGTTTAACACTCGTATCAAAATATTCCGTTCTGATAGTGCTAAGGAGTATTTTGAGAGAACCCTCTCCACCTATCTTGAAACTTTTGGGGTTATTCATCAAAGTTCTTGTTCCTACACTCCACAACAAAACGGGGTGGCGGAAAGGAAGAACAAACATGTGGTTGAAGTTGCCAGATCCCTTTTGTTTGCATCCCATGTTCCTATAAAATTTTGGGGAGATGCTATTCTTACTGCTACTTTTTTGATCAACCGTATGCCCTCCCAGGTCCTTGACTTCAAAACCCCCTTTAGCCTTCTCTTCCCGGATGATGATATTTTCTCTTCCTCTCCGTGTTTTTGGGTGCACTTGCTATGTGCATATTCACAGTCATCAAAGGCACAAGTTTGAACCTAAGGCTCATAAATGTGTTTTTCTGGGATATGCTTCCACATAGAAGGGATATTGCTGTTTTGATCCAGTTCGTGGCACCTGCTTTGTATCTCGGGATGTCACCTTTGTTGAGTTGACTCCTTTCTTTAGCATTTCTCCTGAGGGGGAGAAATCTGAAGAGCCCTTTGCTATGTCTCCAGCTATTCCTCTTCCCATTCCTCTTGAGTCCTATCATGAGGTGTCTACTTCTCCCACTGGACCTACCTCCGATATTCCTATTCCTCCTCCTCCTCCACCTCATTCTCCTATAATTCCTCTTCCTCCTGTTCTCCAAAGGTGGTACCAAAGGCAGAGATTCAGACATGGGCATGTTATTTCCACTCCTACAGAAGAACCTCTTGCTCCTCCCATCATTACTGAGGTAACAGGTCAGCCTTCTTCTGACCCATCTACAGCTTTCCTAGACCTTGACCTTCCTATTGCTCTCCGCAAGGGCAAGCGGAAGTGTACAACCCATTGTATCTCCAAACACCTGTCTTACAGCCTTCTCTCTCATTCCTACTACTCTTTTCTTGCATCTGTTTCTTCCCATGTGATACCCAGGTCCGTACCGGAAGCCTTATCTCAGCCTGAATGGAGGGATGCTATGATGGCTGAACTGGATGCTTTGCATAAGAACCATACCTGGGATATTGTTGACTTGCCTGAAGGGAAGGAACCGGTGGGTTGTAAATGGGTGTTTACCATTAAATATCACTCTGATGGCTCTATTGAGAGGTTTAAGGCTAGGCTGGTTGCTAAGGGCTACACTCAAATGTATGGCATTGACTATCTTGAGACATTTGCTCCTGTTGCTAAGATGACCTCAATCAGGGTTTTGTTATCTCTAGCCGCTATTTTTGACTGGCCCCTACACCAGTTTGATGTTAAAAATGCCTTCTTGAATGGAGACTTGCATGAAGGGGTCTATATGTCTTTGCCTCCAGGGGTGTATGGGAAGGAAATGCAAGGCAATGTGTGTAAATTGCAGAAATCTATTTATGATCTCAAACAGTCTCCTCGGGCTTGGTTTGAGAGGTTTAGGGCTGCTCTTGTCTCCTTTGGCTACACACAAACTCAATCTGATCATACCCTGTTCTTGAAGAGAAATGGCTCTCTGGTGACCTTCTTGATAGTTTATATTGATGATATTATGGTCACGGTAAATGACACTCAAGAGGTCAGTAAATTAAAAAGGTTTCTCAACTCTGAATTTGAGATCAAGGATTTGAGAGATCTTCGGTATTTTTTGGGCATTGAAGTTGCTAGATCTAAGGATGGTATTTTCATTTCTCAGCGTAAATATGTCATTGACCTCCTTGCTGAGACTGGTAAACTTGGCGCTAAACCAATCTCCACTCCTATTGATCCTAATCATAAGCTTTCTGCTACAGATGGTGAGCTTTTATCTGATAAGGGGGTGTTTCAGAAACTGCTTGGGAAGTTGTTATATCTTTGCATGACTCGGCTAGATATTTCCTATGCAGTAAGTGTTATTAGTCAATTTATGCATTCTCCCAGAGATACTCATTTAGCTATTGCAGAAAGGGTTCTGTGTTACTTGAAAGGTACTCCAGGGAAAGGTATTTTGTTTGTTAAACATGGACACATGAAGCTAGAAGCTTTCACTAATGTTGATTGGGCAAGATGTATTGATGATAGGAGATCCACCCTCAGGTTATTGTGCTCTGGTCGTTGGGAACATTGTGTCATGGAGGAGTAAGAAACAGTCTGTAGTTGCTAGATCCTCAGCTGAAGCAGAATACAGGGCAATGGCACATGGTGTGTCAGAATTACTGTGGCTACGATCTCTTCTAGAAGAATTGGGGGTTGACTACGAGAAGCCAATGATGCTCTACTGTGACACCAAGCAGCTATCAACATTGCACATAATCCTGTTCAACATGACAGAACCAAGCACATTGAGGTTGATAGACATTTTTAAGGGAAAGAGTTTCCTCAGGAGAAGTTTGTTTGCCATTCATCACACCAGACGAGCAATTGACTGATATCTGACCAAGGAGTTCCAAGAGGGAAAATGACACACTATATAAGCAAGCTGGGCATGATTGACATCTATGCTCAACTTGAGGGGGAGTGTAAAGAGACTGGGCCGAATGGGTCCTAGTATCTTCTCTTGCAATATCTTTTCTTTTATTGTTGGCTAATGGGCCTGTTATTTCTTTTTGTTTAATCTCTTTATGTTACTGCCTAGATGGCCGCCCACTTAAGGGCATACTTGTCATTACTCTAACTTTAATTCTTAATAAAAAAAGGATTAGAGGAGAAAGGGAAAATAATTCGATTCTTCTTCTTCTTCCTTTTTTCGCCATCTTCTTCTCTTGTGTTGTTGCTCTTACTTCTCTTCTTCCTTTTCTTCTAATATTCAAAATTACACCTAATATTTGAGGACTGATTTACATCTAAACTGAAGCGTGAGGTGAGACCTTTGCATCCCATCCATTGCCCGAAGCACCATGGATGGTTACTACGACTTTGTGGCACAAACTCTCTTCCTGAGGCAATCACCACAACCATTTCCCAAGTAAAGTAGTGTTCGTAAGTAGTAAGTTTCCTAATCCTAATCCCCCTTGGATCTTTGGTCTATACACCATCTCCCACTTTACCAAGTGGGTCTTTCCTTTCCTCCCCCGGTTCCCAAAGGAAATCTCTCATGATTTTCTCTAACTTCCTTGCTACTTCGGTTGGGATACAAAAGATAGAGAGAAAATAGGTTGGAAGATTTTCTAGTGTTGATTTTAATCAAAGTAATCCTTCCCCCTAATGAAATATAATTTCTCTTCCAAATTGCAACCTTTTTTGCAAATTCCTCCAGGACAGGATTCTAGAAAAAATCATATTTTGGGTTTCCACTTAAGGGTAATCCTAAGTAAAATAAAGGCCAAGAGTCTAGTTAAGAACCCAAGCATTCAGCTGGTGCTTCTAACTCTTCCTCTTGTAAGTTTACCCAATCCAATAAACTCTTCCTTAGGTTTATTCTTGTAGAAAACACTGATGTGGACTCCACTGCTGTGGTCCCCACTGTGTTCGTATGGCAGCATAGCACTTGTTTTTGTTAGTTGTGTCAGTGTTAGTTGGTAGTTATTTCAGTTTGTTGTTACAGCTTGTTATTTCAGCTTTTTTATTAGTTTATTTGCCATGTAAGCAATAAGGGCAATTCAGCCCTTTTACAATTAGTCAACATATATAAATATTAAGAGTGGGTCGGCAGATCATTATGATTGACCCTCTCTCTCTTTTTTAAAAACCCTTCGTGTGCTTCTTCTTTTCTCCCTCTCTTCTTCTTCTTTTCTTCTGAAATCTTTCTTTTTGCTTTCGAATTCAAGACTGATTGTAGTCTTGATTGACTACTTGGTATCAGAGCCAGGTTAGGGTTTCTCATGTGAGTTTGATCCAGCCAACCACATGAGAGTTGCCTAGGGCTGAAAGATTAAGAGGATCCCTTTTTCGGCTGATTCTTGGAGGTTATTAGAGACTATAGCAGCTGTCCAAAGAGTGGATTGTGTTCTTGATAATCAGGAAGAATCAGAGGAAGATAAAGAGTCCAAGATCAGTTTCTTTATCAAGACTGAAGGTGGCGATCAGAATTTCTGTTCAAAACTTAAAACTGGTTGCAGAGAAGGAGGTCTTATGTTAGTCTAATTAGGTTGACTACATGAGAATTTCCTAGGTTTAGAAGTTTTTCAACAAAGAAGGAGGATCGGCTGATTCTTGGAGGCTACTGGTAGTGTGCGGCTACTACTAAGAAGATTGTAGAAGGCTGGGAGAGTTCCAGTAGTCAGGAAGAATAAGGCTTCAGATCCCCAAGATTAGGGTTCTGCATCAAACAGAAGGTGGCGGCCAGAGATTTTCTTTCATAAAGTAAGTTTTTTTTGCTTGAGAATAACCTTGAAAGAATCATCTTGGTCTATTCTGAGAGGTGCGGCTGGAAAACCTTTTTTCTTTCTAGGGTTTTGAGAGAAAACCCAAAAGTTCAGAACTGTCATTGGTTTCAGATCAGATTTGAATTGGTTTCATACAGAATTCTGTTTTTCCTTGTTTTTGGAAGACCTAGGCTGGCTGTTATCAGTTGTTTAGGTGCTGTTTTTCTATTACAGTAGCTTCAAAAGTTTTTTTATTGCTAATTCTTGACCAAGAATGGAGTTCAAGAATTAGGGGGAAGGTTTTTTTGGGACTAGCAATTCTGGTAACATGTCTGAGAATGACTTTCAGATTACAACTGTGAAGTTTGATGGATCCAACTACTTAGAATGGGCCCAATCGGCCATGATGGCATTGGGGGTAGAGGAAAACTTAGCTACCTGTTGGGAGATGTGAAAGAACCATCTAAGGAGGACCAAATGTATACCAAATGGGTTCAGGAAAACTATTTGGTTAAGACATGGCTGTGCAACTCTATGCAGCCACATATCAGCTGGAACTATTTGTGGGCAAAAACAGCCAAGGAAATCTGGGATGTCATGAAAGAGACTTACTCCCAACCCCTTAATGTTGCTAGGGCCTATGAATTGAAGTGTGAGGTTAATAACCATAAGCAAGAGAGAAACTAGTCTCCGTTTATTTCTCTACTTTGAAATCTTTGTGGCATGAAATTGACCACCTAGAAACACTTAGAGTGGGAAAGTCAGAAGGATGCAGACTCAGAGAAAGCAAGTTGAAACTAATAGGGTTTTTGAATTCCTAGCTGGTCTGAATCCTGACTATGATATTGTGAGACAGCAAATACTAACAAGGGACAGTGTTACCTTATCTCAAGCCTACTCCTTGGTGCATAGTGAAGAGAGTAACTCCAGTCACTAGACTTTCGTCTCTTTCTCCTTCCTCCTGTTGTACCTCTCAGGTTGGGTTTCTCTAGAGTTGTAGCCATCATCTTTTGCCTTGGCTTCTACTCCAGGTTAGAAGCTTTCTGAGACGAAGTGGCTGAAGTTGTATCTTTTTGATCTTTTTTCTCCCAAGTGATGCTGCTTCACCGTTTCTCCCATCGCTGCATGATTTCCTGTTCCAGGGAAAGAAGATGATGATGAACCAGAACTAAGGTCTGCTGGTCGAGTAATCAAACCACCTAAATGGTTCAAGCAAAGGTTGGTTCACTTTGGGTTCTCCATGTCAGGCCTCCAGTCACGCAAGAATTTAAAACGCCACATCATGTCAGCCTTTGCCAATAGTCACTTGATTCGGTCGAGCCCCCATGCCATTTGTCCCTTCTGACACTACTCTAGCATAAGATTTGCTCCCAACAGTTGGATTCTTCTCCAAGTTTCCTTTAATAGGCTGAAACTGTTGCTCTCTCCCTTCCAAAGTTGAGTGGCTGCTTGCTTTCCTCTTTACAGCCTTTAGTTTGAATTAATTCCTTTCTTTGTAACATCTTGCCTTCCTTTCTTCTCGATGGCTCTTCCATTTCCTTCGCATTAATTTTTACTCCACATCACCTTTGCCCTCCACTTCTTCCTTGCCACATGGTACCTGCTAAGCCAGGTCAGCTTCATCTTCTACCTTCTTCCCACAGTTTCAGATTACTACTTCCGCTTCAGTTGCTACCCACATTTTGTGCCACACTCCATCAATGAAGAGATCAATTGAATGGGGAATGTCTTCTGGCTTTGCACCTGCGATTCTTATTCTTGCTGCATGAAGGTCTACTATATGTTCATAGCTTCTTCCAAGACCCCTCACACAGGCTATCAAAATCTTCTCCCATATGGGTTCTAGCCGCAGATTGAAAAGGATGCCTAAAATCTTTAGAATGAAGCTTCCCTCCTTTGCGCTCTTTTCATTGCAAGCAGGGCACCAGTTTTCAATCATAGCTATGCCCTCACTAATCTCCACTCTGCAGATGTTAAGATTTATGCTTCCTGTTTCTAGGATGGCTTTATTTGACTCAAAAGGCTTAAGTAGTAACAAGTCTTTTATGCCTAGTGTCTTTGCAATAGCATTCAGGATCTCCGTCCAGTCTTTCACTTTGTTCTTCAACGAAACTACCATTTTTTTCTCCCAACCTTCATTCCCACCACTTACAGCAATCCTTGGAACTATCGTAAGGCAGACCAAAGGTATCCTCTGATCTGGCCTATCTTCCTTTGTTTCTTCTGTTTTTTGCCTAGTTACCTCAGTGCTTTCCTTTGGGCTTTCTCCTTCTGCCTTGAGTTCAGATTCTTTAGTTGCAAACAGCCTGCTTGTGTACTCCTGTAGCAGTCCTTCTAGGACTTTCCAGCCTGAGCTATCCCTCCCTTCTGGTATACAAATTACCTGTCTTTGTCCTCGACCATTTGTTCCATTAGCATCAGAAACCAGCCCTTTAAGTTTCTTCTTTGTTCCACCTGATAGACTTTCTTCTATCTTCAGAGTGCTTTTCCATCCTGGACATTTCACTAACTGGATTGCTCCATCTACAAAGCCTTGGAACCAGCTTAATGCATTAGTCTCCAGGAACACAGTTGCTCTTCTTCCTTTTCTAATCTTGCGGGAGTCTTTCCCTCTACTTCTAGTTTCTTCGAGCAAAAACTTTTTGGCCTCAATCCTTGCCTCCTTCCTCCATTTTGGCGCACACTTGAACTCCATCTCAGGAATCAGTTTTACATCAACTTGATTGAATGATCAAAATTTCAGAGGTTATTTCTTTTCAATGTCCCTGCTCGTTATCTGCATGTGAAGTCTCTGATTAGCCATATCAATGTTAAAGTCTCTAATCAGCTCCATGGCATGGCATTCTTCAACCACAACAGATTTTCCAATTCCCCTGATTCAGATCAAATTACCGAAAACCAAATTCTCCACCAAGAATCTCCCAAAATGGGCAAAAGGTACAACTGACATCATCCAATGGAACCCAAAAAAAAATAAAAAAAATCTTGTTTTTTTTGATAAATCAAAAACAGTAAACAGAAACAGAGCATCCAAGAACGCAGAGAAGTATCCAGCAGACGCATAGAGATGCAGGTGGGGGGGAAATTAGGGCACAGGAGAAGTAATGAAAGAAACGATCTTTCTTTTCCCTCCTTTGACTCATCCCCAGGGTATAGTATATAGCAAATCTGATATTAGAAAACAAGGTTGTAGTGATCACCATTTCAGTTGTCAAATCAGGTTTTAAGAAATGGTAACAAATATTAGTCAGAATTTTGTGTAAATGTTTGGATAAGATCCCAATAGTGGGATCTTGGAAGCACACAACACAGGGAGGCACCGATGCGCTATTGTGTAAATGTTTCCACAATTGCCTTTCTTCAGATGCACTAATGAGTTGATAATCAACTCACCGTGATTGCGTTATTTTTGTTTGAAGAGACACTTTATCTTAATTGTATAGTTCCTATAATTCCTTACTGTATAGGTGTTCAGAAGATATTTGTGTAAATTAGTTGCTACATCTTTTTAAGGAATACAAATACTACATTACTTTTTCTCAAAAAAAAAAAAGGTCCATCAAAATATGTCAGACCTCATGGGGAGATGTTAAAACTCTGGAACACGGCAAAAACTCTGCACACATGGCATCCGGCCACACATCAGGAATATCTCCCGTACATGTATGTTAAATTCACGGGGAGATATTCCCAATGTGCGGCTGGATCGCTGTTCTTTCAGAATGTGCACAGAGTTTTTGCTTTCAGGGGATCCCGTCTGCAATTTTACCATTCTGCTTCAGATTACCATTGCTATGTAACATTTTCCAAGATAACGAACAAATGTGACTTTTCACATGCATTTCTTTTTTCAGGTTCTATCGGGATCAGTCTTACCAGAAGAGAGCGGATATGGAGATGTTTGTTCCTCTCATTTGGTTGATGTCAGGAGAATAGAAAGCAAAAACACCACTGAATCTATTGCTTCGTTCACATCACAAACATCGCGTGCATCATGTAAGCTTGGAGATAGAATTAGAGATTCAGCATTGTAATTATTGGATCCATTAATTTTCGTTTTTTCAGGAAAATTAGCTTCATGTTGTATCATAAGGAAGAAATCAGTTTTTAATCCTTTTTTCCCCTTTTACTTGACAATTTCTCTACCACTGGATAATAACATGGGGGGGAGGGGGGGTGTAATGCTGATTTATCATGTGTATTATTTTGGTGGCAATTCTTTGACCGGAATCACCATCACACCATTCCTTTTCTAATATAACCAGGATTTGCCTGGATTTGCTTAAAAGAACCATAGTTACCCATGTCTACCTGGACTCCCTTTTTAATCTTCTCCAACTTGAACTGACAATTCAATTGCTTTAACTAGGGCATTTTCCAACCTTACCTGGCATGTATTCCCGTTGTAGGTCTCCAACGTCGGGGCCTTTAAATTTGGTGGGAGGGGCTCGAAGAGGATGGCATTTATGAATGCCTTTATTTAGTTGGATGAGGCAGGGCAACTGGTGGAGGCGTCACCTTGAACCTCCTTCACTTGCCGAAGCTGATCTTGAAGGGTGTTAATCTGTGGTTATCTTCGAGGCACTGGTTGATGTATGGCATCGTCGCTTTGGCCTGATCCTGGTTCTCTCTCACGTGGGACGGGCTGGCCCCATTCCTGGAGTGCTCGGATGTTGGCACGTCTTGAGCCTTGAAGGCACAACAATCATTGAAGAGGTCGTGAATGTCAGAAACTGGTGGGGGAGAGGCGTGGCACCGACCTCCTGCCCTTGGAGGGGGACTGTAGTGGCCCTAACACCCATCGTCGTCTCGATTGGTCTCCGTGTGATGGTGTTGACTGTCGAGGTTCTTGTGCTTGGCATGGGACCCCACGGGGTCGGCCCCTTAGTTGGGGAGCCGAGGGATCTTGGAACGGGGTTTGCCAGCTTGTCGATTGCTGTTGTCAGGCTCTGAGGGGTCGACTCTCTCCGAGTCGCCCAAGTGCTAGCTTAGTGGGGTACAGGTGGTTAGCACACTGTGTTGTCTATGGCTTCTGACGGGGTGGCCACCCTATGGGTGGCTTGGTGGCTTTCTACCGGATGCCCTATGTTGTCCAATCGTTGGGCTAGGTTGTCTAGCGTGTTCAGGACTAGCTCAAACTGATCAATTGGGACTAAGTTTCGGACGTTAGGGACGGGGTCTTGCTTGTCGGCCATTTCAGGGAGAGTAGTTGATTAAATTAGGTTTGCTTTTTTTTTTTTTTTTCATAAGGGAAAGTTTTGAAGACGTTTCTACAAACGACATCAATTGTTGCTGCCAAATATGAAATCGAGGGCAACAACGTAATTTCTAGCATTTGAGGCCGACGGGTCTAACTTGTTGAGAGAAAGAAGATGTTAGAGGCATCGGGAGTTATCCTAGGGGTGAAGGCTTTAACGGTCAAGTTAGTAGAGGGCTCTAAGGGGTCGAACCAAGCAAGAGAGGAGACTTAGAGCTTGAGTTCCGATGTGTGTTTACCTTAATGTGGGAGCCCCTTTTTATAATCAGAGTTGCTTGAGAGGAGTAGTTGGGAGCAAGTGGCGGTGGTTGGTAGTGGTTAGTGATGGGTGGTTAGGATGCGTTTGGTCGACACCATGTGTTAGGGTCCATAGGATGGTTGGGATGCATCCAACCGATGCCACATGCCAAGATTCAGCCAGACCCCTATATCAAAAACATATTTTTGTGACCAAATAGACAATGAGAGAATAACATGCTACATAAATATGCTGCTAGTGTGACATTAAGATGATATTAAGAGCTTGCTCAATGTAACATGGGTAAGTGTTTCCCATGAAAGACTTGCCCAGCTAAGTACATTTACACATGTTCTTTTGTTTCTCATGTAAATAAGGCAATGACCAATTTAGCCATAAAGGTCTATTATTAAAAGGGACATTTTCGTCCCATTCAAGTGTTGGCAACTTTTCCCCTAAGTTGGAAAGTTATTTATCCACCTGGGAGTAAACTTTCCCGGGTTCCCACATAAATCTGATAAAATAACATGGGTTTCTTGGTTTTATCAATTTTCCCCCATCTCAAAATCTAAAAAAAGAACACCCCCGATAGAATGGGAAAAAATAACAAGGATGCCCTTTTATGGGGTTTTGGACGTTTGAATTTGATACCAAACAAGTTTTCTTTGCATCTCAAAAGAGTTTATGTACAAGATTATGTACGAATCGGCACTCCCATGTGAATTTTGATGAATACAAGAAATCTATAAATGTATTTTTACTTTTATGTTTATTTTATTTAATTAAGCATTTAGTTATTTGGGTTTGGACAACATGATTGTAAAAGGCTTAATTTTCATATATATATATATATATATACATTCATTTATTTTAGATTTTAATATTTCACATATACTATTTTTGTTACTTAATAAAAAATAAAGTTAATGCAGAAAGTTTCTTGCACCATCCTTTGGTTTCATTAGAAGTTAGAATAAAAAAGAAATGTATTTCATTATAAAATTTTAACTTGATTTATATTTTTTATATATTTTTTTGGTATTTGATGATACAAACCACACTAATAACCAACCTCCGATTCGAATCCGCATCTATATTGGAACAAACCAACTAACATATCAATACAAATTTTTTTTTATTGAATCATTGCCTTTGCCTCCATAGGGGCTGTATTTCATTTTCTTTTCTTGGCATTGTACAATACTTTTTTTAGCAATAATCTAACAAATCTTCTCAAAGGTATGGTGGTGGGGCTCGAAACCGCATCACTTTTGGGACTATCCTATGCATCAACTGAGCCACTACTCATTTTTTTTTTTTTTCAAATATCTTTTCTTATACTAGTTCTAGTTCTTTTTTATCCCAACTTTACTAGTTCCAGTTCTAGTTCAAGAATTAAACATACCAAACCAGTGTAGATGGTGCAACATGGACTTATGCATGGCTAAAAACAGATTGTATCAGATTGAATATTGAATATAAGTAGATCCAAATTTGATTAGGATCGGATCTTATCCATTTGATTTGTGTAAGGTTGGAACGAATGCATATTAAAATTGGACATTGAATATTATTAATAAATTAAAATAAAAATCATCAAAGTATATCATTAATAAATAAATAAATTAAAATTGACTTTTATATTGTTTTTTCATCAACAAATGTATTGAAAGAGGACTTCTATGCAACTTGAACATATGACAATTTAGTAAAAACACGATACTAAAACTATCTCGGTACAATATAAATTTTAAATATATGAATATTATATATTTAAATCAAATTGAATTGAATTTTATTGAAAGAGTAGATCTATATTCTATACTTTGATTTAATTATAAATGAATCGAATTTGGATCACAAAAAACATGATACCGGAAAAATTTATAACCAATAAACCCGCATCTTTTAGTGGCAACCAATCACTGGGGATTTTATCAAAATTCCACCAATCAATGGGGTTTTTATCAAAATTCATATGGGGGTTTTGATTGGTCAAAAATCTTTTCCGGTATTAGGTCTTTCGGGCATCATAGAGCTTTCCTTTGAAGCCAGATTTGCAGGAGATAATGTTTTTCCGGTATCATAGCCGGGAGCACTTTCATGGTTTCAACTAATTGGAAAAGTAGACTGGTAGAGTGCCTTTGAGAAATGGCGCGACTCGCCTCCGGCCCTCATCTCCGATAACATGGTTCATATCGGGAGTTTTTGATAAAAACGAAGGATAAATCTGTCTTATTAACTGTTTATTTAATTATTTATTGGACAGAAAATGTTTATTTATTTTTCCCGCTATGAATTGAAAACTTTTGTCCTCACACGTTATTCGTCAGTACAGTTTATTTGGCGAAAATGCCCCTCATGAAGACAATCTGCTGTGTCCTCTTCTCCAGTACTCACCAGTCACAAACTACTGCCACATAGAACTCCAAGCAGAGCTTCATCCACACCAGAAAATTAGGGTTTATTAGAAATTAATTATTTTCTTATTATTTTTCCCGTAAGTTTGCAATGAACTGTCCTGAAAACCGTCAATCATGTCAGAATTTGTGTAAAGTTTCTCTGTCGATCTGTTTGTAATCCGTTTCTGTGGAAATTCTTTAACTTATTCATGGCTTGGGGTTTGGACTTGAGTCCTTTTGTTGGTTTTCGTTCGGGACTTCCATTTCCTCGTTCTTCCTTGTCTTCTTCTACTTCCATTTCTGTATTTCGATGGCCAGACAGTGGCTCCCGTCGTCGGAGCGAGGGCCGGAAGTCTAATTCCGGCAGTTGCAAAGCGATGGTTGAACAGACATTACAGGGAGCTTCTGCCATGTATGCGAAAGAGATGGAAAGGCTCTCTGCTAAGGAATCGCTACTTCTTGCTGTAAGCTCTCTCTCTCTCTCTCTCTCTCTCTTCTCATTTCGGTTTGGGAATTTACGTTGGAGTTTATAAATGCTTATGACGTGTTGTGGATTGCTCTTCTGTGCACGGTGTAATTATTATAAAGAACTGATTGATTTTCTGCTAACGTATTGCTTCAGTAAATAGGATTTTTACCTACCATATTGAAAGAGTTGTAGCAGTAGGACACTTACCAAAAATGAAAGAATTGTAGCAGTAGGACCATGAGAATTGCAGAAAGATCTAGCTTAATCATGTACATTGTTAGCCTTTTAGATGATTTGTGCTAGGTTTGTTTTGGTGTTGGTTTAAATATGCCAATTCTTTTTATTTTACTTATGTAATTAGATATTTATCTTTAGTTAATTAAGCACGTTTGTTAGATTATATGAACATGATTTAGTATAACGCTCACTGATCCCCCAGCTCAAATATCTTCGTTCTTCTTTTAACCTTGTAATTAGTTGTCCTTGAATCACACTTTCAGTTTAAAGACTCTGGGGGCCTTGAATCCCTGGTCTCCGGAAAGGTGACAGATATGCAGCGGATTGATGTGAATGAGAGGATCACTGGTCTTGAGCGTCTTAATCCAACACCCCGACCTACAACGTATGCTTTTTCCACTTGTTAATGAATTATATAGATGTTGATCGTGTCCTCTTTTTATTATTTAGTTTTCCATAAGATGTTGAGTTTCATCTAGGTCCCCCTTTCTGGAAGGAAGATGGAACTTTGAATGGCTTGGGGCTGGTAGCCCAGGAATATTTGCTGCAAAATTTATTTTTGAGTGAGTACTTCTTTGGATGGTCCAATTTGTCAAATATGAAATTATTTAATGCTTTGGATTTAATGATAACTGGTTCAGGATTTCACATGAGTTCTGTTGAGCTAGTGAAACTAACGGTGTCAGTGCAACCTTGGTTTCTTTCAGGAGATTTCCCTCAACTATAGCAGATTTATTAGGTATGGATGTGTTTATCAAAGATGGCTATTCAAAGACTACAGCAAACATGAAGCTCTTGAACTCGGTACTTTGGTCTTAGCATATATTTTTATCTCTTTAAGGCCAATCACTTTGTTGCATGCTTGTATACTTTATTTTTATATTCTAGAGTATCCTGATTATAACCCATTTACACCTCTGATTCTATTGTTGTCATGCAGATAGACAGCAAATTCATTCTGACGACCAAGTTATCTGTAGAAGGACCACTTCGAATGAAAGAAGAATATATTGATGGAGTTCTTGAAACACCCAAGGTTAGTGAAGAGGCGGTGCCAGAACAGCTAAAAGGTGCATTTAGCCAAGTAGTCAGCACAATGCAGCAACTTCCTGTTCCTATAAAGGATTTAGTGGCTAATGGGCTGAAAGTTCCACTGAGTAAGTGTTTCAATGCCTTTTCAACCATTATTTCTTATTATACAGACCAAGCCTCTTGGTGCTCTAAACATGGGCTATCTTTCCAGATATAGGATGCAATATAATTTCTTGTGGTTGGGATGCTGGAAAGAAAAGTGTAAAGTAAAGTAACATGTCTATGTTGTTGTTCTCTTTGTTTCTGTCTGTATGTGTGTATACTCCTGCTGCGAGAAAATTTTCAAGAATCTTACTATGTTTGAAAATCTGTGGGTTAATCTTGTGAAAACTACTACCCATTTATTTCTGTAGTGCCATTTTCAGAATCTGTGTATGATTTTTTTTGATAAGTAAAAGGAAAATTTCATTGAAAGGAAAGAGAAAATTACAAACTGAGTAGGTGTTAAGGCAATGCCTAGAATCAACTCAAACAAAAACAAAAATAAGAACAAAACTAATCATCACTAATTGTCCAAATTACAATTTTGTAATCCCAACAGCTCCCATAGACTATCCCCAAGGTCTTCTTTCTTGATTTGTGCAAATTCAGGCGCCACCAAAACCTGTTGTTAGGACTGCTGTTAGACTGTTATTAGAGTGTTATTATTATTATTATTATTATTATTATTATTATTATTATTATCTTTCCTTTGTTAATTTGTAATCAGGGGTACTATTTTAATTTTCTCTATTCTTAAACACCCTAAAAGTCAGTGAGTGTGCCGCCACTGACACTTTTTGGAAAATACTCTCTCTTTTCTCTGCTATTTCATCTTCTCTCTTCTCTTTACATCTAGATGGTATCAGAGCAGGATTGATAGAAGTTGAAGCTCGGATCTACCTTTCTTCCTTTTCTCTCACTCGGATTCTCTCTAGAATCAACTGGAGATTTCCTAATATGAAAGAGATGTGATTGAGTAAGTGTTTTCTGCTATTTTTTCCCTTTTGGTCATAGAACCAAAAGGGTTATTGTTTTGGGTCGTTATTCTCTTTGTATGATGAGCTTTTAAGTTCGTGGAGGAGTTTCCTCAGTGTTTTACTGGAGATCTGTGTTGTGGTGTGTTTGGTGCTTGAGAAGTGTTCTTTCCCTTTGAACACCAGTTGTTTGGCAGTATACAAACTGTGAGGGTTGGCTGGAGGTGTTATCTCTTTCCTTTTTTGGACTGGTGGTGATTGAAGGTGTTTCTACTGCTGCTTCTGTGTCTTCCATCCAGTAATAGGTGCTGTTATCAGATAGAACCGGTCTGGGCTTGTTATTGCTTGTGCTGTTTACTCTTTCTGGTGCAAGTTACAAGTGCAATCACTAATTATTTTGTGTAAGTGTCTAAGGGACAATGTCTATTGAAGATTCAGCCATTTCAGAAGTTACCGGAAGGCAAAATATGGCCAGTTCAGGTGCTGAAAGTTGGGGTTTCCCTGTTGCTATCATTGTTCTTGATGGATTGAATTATTAGGAGTGGTCAAAAAGTGTAAAATTATATGTGGGCTCAAGAGGTAAGCTTGGGTATTTGTTTGGTGATGTTCTTCAACCTAAGGGAGCTGGTACAACTCGTTATAAGTGGGACCAGGACAATTACATGATTATGTCTTGGGTAGTGACCTCTATTCACCCTAGTATGAGGAAGAACTTCATGTGGGCTGATACAGCAAAGGAGATTTGGGATCAAGCCAAGGCTACTTTTTCCAAGCAAAGGAACTTTGTTTGTATTTATTAACTTCAAGTAGAGTCATCCACTTATAAATTGGGGGAGAAAAATCTGTCATCATATTATTCTTCCCTCACCTCGACGTGGAAGGAGCTTGATTATTATCAAACTGTTGACTGGAAAAATGAATCAGATGCAAAGGAGTATAGAAAACTTGTAAATCAGCAACAGCTGTTTGCTTTCTTGGCTCATCTTAATCCTAGCTATGAGCCCATTTGTGCTCAGATATTAGGTAATAAGGAGCCCCCATCAATTCAGGAAGTATACTCTCTGGTTCAGTCTGAAGAGGGTAGGAGGGTAGCCATGAATCCTCCAGAGGGAGAGCAGCAGGTTGCTCTCTTGGCCAAAGGGAATGGTGGAAATAAGAAGGATAGTGATGTTATGAAGAAGACTGAGGCTGTTGATAAAGATAGCTTGAGATGTTCTCATTGTGGTAGATCCCAACATACCAAAGAAACATGTTGGGATCTTGTGGGCAAGCCGAAGAACTTCCAGTCCTTCCAGAAGATGTAACCACAACAGTATAGGAAGAAATTTAGTTCAGCCAATGTAATTTCTGGTGGCTCATCTCAGGAGAGTATCTCCACAGGTTCTAACTCTAAGGAGTGAATGCTACATACCTTACGTGGTTAGTTAGAAGAGTATGGTAGAACTCTCTGGGAACTTGAAGAGTCCTTTGTCGCTCCTTCTACCTCACATGTGTCCATTTTAGGTAACCAGGTCTTTGCATCCCATGTGTCTACTTCATCTTCCAACCCTTGGATCATTGATTATAGGGTAACCAACCACATGACTGGTAAGCCAAGTTTATTTTCAGCATATCGTTTACTTTCTGGTAAGGTAAACACCTTCAAACAAAAAACATACAAGAAATAACATCAAAAGAAACTATCAATATTACAATATTGAAACTCTGGCACTTCCTAAAGCCTCTCCCCTAAATCTTCTTTCTTGTGCAAATTCTAGAATCACCAACACCCACTTTGGGGCAGATTTGCCAATGTCTGCCACCAATTTCCAAAGTCCAAGTCTTATCTTTGAATAATCTTCTATTCCTTTCCTTCCAGATGCACCAATATAGAACAAAACGGGATGCAGCTCCAAAGCAACCTTGCCTTCTTACTGTTTTTTATTTTTGGCCAAGAAAAATATCTGAAGGAGAACTTGGGTGAAAAATTCCCACACTGAATAAAACTGAAAACAATTTCCAAATGAAACAAGTCACCTTGCAGAAAATAAACAAATGGCTAATATATTCCTCTTGTTCTTTGCATAAGTAATAAATACTAGCCAAAAATAAAAAAAAAGTAATAAATACTAGCCATGAAAAAACCTCTGATCTTCAGGGTGATAATTATTATTGGTAAGATAAGGAACTATTCACATCAATGAGCAATAAATTATATTTTTGACTAAAAGAGGATAATACTCATAGTGGTCATGTGAACTAGGGATGATCATTTTTAGTCTGGCCTGGAAATTCCTGACTCGGGCCTAGGTTTTATGTTTAGGCCTGGCCTGAGCCCAGCCTATATCAGGCTGGAAACTTTCTAGGTTGGGCTTGGGCCTAATACTCCAAACCTGCTATAGAGTCAAGGACTTTAGACTAATCAGCTTGATCTCAAGTCCCTACAAAATCATTGCTAAAGTGCTCTCTAGAAGATTAAGGTCGATCTTGCATGATGTTGTGGGCCCACCCCATGGTTTTTGTCAAAGGCAGGCAAAAATTCTTGATGGGGTGATGATTGCAAGTGAATGTGTTGAGTCTGTTGACTCAAGGGTGAAAAGTGGACAACAAGATTTAGTTTGCAAGCTTGATATTGAGAAAGCTTATGATCATGTGGATTGGAGTTTTCTGGAGGATATCTTGGCAAATATGGGATTTGGGGAAAGGTGGAGACCTGTAGCCACCTTTGTTGTTTGTCTTGATGGCAGAAGTCCTAAGCCATTTACTATGTAAAGGAGCAGAAGCTTGGATGTTTGAAGGGTTTAAAGCAAGAGGAAATGGAATTTCCATTACTCATCTTCAGTTTGCAGATGATACATTGATATTCCTGCATGCATCAATTGTGCTAGTGCTGAATTTAAGAGTGATCCTTAGATTTTATGAGATGTTGGCATGACAAAAGGTCAATCTGATGAAGAGTGTGATGATTGCGGTGGGTGATATACCGGATTCTCTTTTGTAGGATTGTGCAACAACTTGGGTTGCTTGGTGGGGGATTTCTCTTTTACGTATTTGGGCCTCCCTATTGGGGCAAAAGCTTCTGTCTCCTCAACTTGGCAACTGGTTCTTGACAGGATTGATAAAAAACTAGCAAGTTGGAAGGGAAGGTATTATCTCTTGGTGGAAGGATTACTCTTATTAAGAGTGTGCTGTTCAATCTCTCAGTTTATTACCTTTCACTTTTAAAGGCTCCTGCTACTGTGATAAATTCAATTGAAAAATTGCAAAAGGAGTTCTTATGGGGAGTTAAAGGGATTGAGAAGAAATTCCACTTAGTTAAGTGGGATAAGGTCTGCAAGGAAAAGAAAGATGGGGGATTAGGGATAAGAAGATTGAAGATCTTCAATAAAACTCTTTTAGGAAAATGGTTGTGGAGATTTGGGTTGGAGAGGGAGGTGCTTTAGAGAAGGGTGGTGGCTTGCAAATATGGGGTTATTGGATTTAGGTGAGATTCCAGAGAAGTGAAGACATCCTATGAAGTGTGTGGAAAGGGATTATGTGTTTCCAGTCAGCTTCAGGAGATCAATCAAGGTAGAGTAGTATGGTGTCCAAAATTTAGGAGATCTCTCTTTGATTGGGAAATTGAAGAGTGTGTGGATCTTCTGGCAAAACTATAGTCAACTGAACATCAGGTGGAAAGGAAAGATTCAAGATGGTAGAAAGAATCTAGAAATGGCCTATTCTCAGTCAAATCCTCCCACAAGTCTTGGTCAAGGTCAAATGGAGAAAATTCAGAATTGAAAGGCATCTGGGGAAACCTTTCCCCCCAAGGGTGGAAGCTTTTGCTTGACTAGTGGTGTTGGATAGCATTTTGACCCTAAACCATCTTCGAAATAGAGGTTTTCACTTAGCAAGCAGATGCTATCTTTGTGAGAATGCAGAGGAGAATGTCTTTCATTTGCTTGTTGAGTGCCTTTTCTCCAAGTTCATTTGGAGTTTCTTCTTTAGGCAGGTGGTCTCCTAATTCTGTGGAGAAGATTTCTCCAAATGACCAAAGATAAAAGGAAATTTCAAGGCAAAGATCGCCTGGAACTGCATTCCTTTTGCAGTTTGCTGGAAACTATGGAAAGAAAGAAATAGAAGAATATTTGAAGAGAAGGCTCAAACAAGGGAGCATATCACACTTCTATAAAAGAATTATGGACTGGGTTCCCATTCTCCTAGAGTTTGAAGGAATCACAGAGGAAGACCTTGGTTCTGGTTTTTGGAACATTCTGGAGTTGGATTAGTAGTTTCCCTTTTGTTTGATTTATGTTTTTTCTCCTTTTTTTCCTTAGTGTATCCTTTTTGTTTGCTCTGCTCTCCTTTGTAGCTTTGCTTTCTAGTGATATCTCATCACTATCAGATGTACTTCTTTCTTCTATTAATAAATATTCTTTTTTATTTACAACCAAAAACATAATATTTTATATTATATAGTGTATAAAATAAATTTATATATATTATATGAGATATAATATAAAATATTATATATTTATTATTTATGCACAAAAGTCAGGCCAGGAATCAGGTCCAGCTTGACACATTTCACCCCTACTATGGACCATCAGATTGAGAGACATGAATCTATCAAGCTTAGAGGTAGTTGATGTGGATTCTGCTAAGAGGTCTGGAAAAAAGTATAAGGCAGAATTGGAAGAAGAAGATGCTGAAGAGACTGAGCCCTCATATAGGAGGGTTTCACAGACACATGGCTAGCCTCCCACTCAGAAAAAAAGTATATAGGAGGGTTTCACCGACTGAGCCCTCATATAAGAGTGGGGTGGGACCTCATACTATTTCTCAAATTGTATTATTTCCTAATTCAAGTTATAAAGCTACTTCATATCCTTTAATAACAAATTAAATCTAATAGGTAAAATAAAAACCAGCATAAAGGCTTCCGAAATGTTACATTGCTGTGGGTCCCCTTCTTTTAGATAAGTGGATTATTTAATTTTAAATCAAACCTAATTTAATGTACTAAATCAAATAAAAAAAAACTTAGTCTAAATGCTTTGAGATTTGCCACTTGGATGGTGGGTCTCAAATGAAACATATTCCTATAGGTTTTCCTGTACTGAGTACAGGGTCATTCACTAGTATTTGAGTAAATGAAGCAGCTTAGTGTAAGGGAGCTACTTGGATTTCTAAGTAGGTATGGCAAGCATGAAACTTTAGAAGGTGGTGTGGTTATTGGAAGGGCTGAAGAAACTTTGGCTGTTTACATGAGAAGTTTTTTGGACATTCTCCTGTAGGAATAAAGCAGGTTTTTATTTTTTTATTTTTTTTGATGAGCAACAAAAATGTTATTAATTACAAACAGGATGTACAAAGGACAGGTATCCCCTGAGATTGAGATAGCCTTGTCATAATATATTACATCAGAGGGGACTCCCCTCTCCCCAAAACAGGTTCCCTCTATCTGCCAACCCATTTGCTGATCAATAGACCCAGTTCACACCAACTACTCTGTTTTTTTAGGTTCTTTTATCTCCTTCATAATGATCCTATACTGCCATGGGCTCCTTTCTTCATTCTGAATCCAACCTGCTGTCACTTTGGAATCTTCCTCAATTTGGATATTTGTATAATTAATTCTTTTTGCCAACCTTAGCCCCTGCGATGCTACTAATACTCTGATTCTGTTGAATTTCCATGTCCTATTGGTCCAGAGTAAATCATTAATATATTGTAGAGGGGTTTGTTGTTTGTTAGCTTGGGTTGTGGTCTGGGGTGATACTTGTGGTAAGTAGTGTTATTGATCCTTTTCAATGGGATTGGATGTCTCAGAGAGTGCTGGTTTGTGTGTCTATGTGTTATTTTTCTCATGCACTCATGTTTCTTTTGAATAAAGCTACCTTTTTCTAAAAAAAGAGAGTATTTTTTCTATCAGCAAGGAAATTTAAAATTGAATTAATATGTGAAACAAAAATTACAGCCGAGTGGTTATCCAACTACCCATAGACACAGTGGACAATAATTCAAAGCCCTGGATGGAGAGAACTACAATAATGCCCAAAACACCTGCTGCCTAAAGAACCATTGTTCTGCTAATGTGTCAGTATGTATGTATCCTTGGAACAATATGGAGAGGCATCAGAGTTTCCCACTGCTTTGTGGGTCGGAGGATGGTCATATTGTTGTTGAGGTTGTAGTGTTCATATACTACTTGTATACTTCTTTTTTTTTTCATTTTTAATAATTTTTATTATAAAAAATGCACCAGAGTTTCTACTTACAATGGGACCTTTCAAGGCTCAGCATTTGACCCTTGTTTGTTTGTGCTAGTCATGGATGAATTGACTTAACATATTTAGGATGAGGTCCCATGTTGTATGTTGTTTGCTGATGACATAATATTAGTTAATGAAATTAGATAGGGATTAGATGAAAAATTAGATTTATGGACAAATGTTCTAGAAATTCGTCCATGACTAAACATAAAATATCATCATCTAAGCCTTGTCCCAACTACATGGGGTTGGTTGCATGAATCATCTTTTGTCATTCCATTGGGTTAGTCAGGAAATGTAAGGGAGAGATTGAGGATGCCACCCATAGAATTATATCAGGATGGGCAAATGGAGAGATGCATCCGAAGTCCTATGTGATAGGAGAATACCACTTAAGCTAAAAGGAAAGTTTTATAAAACGGTTACAAGGCCAGCAATGTTGTATAGAGAAAAAATGTGAATGCTGAGATGAATGAGTGAGAAAACTGCAAAGGATAGGATCAGATATGAACGAACTTGATGTGATTTATCATTTATTACTAGTGAAGGGTCTTGAAAAGATAGGGGCAAACCAAAAAGGACACGGGTTGAAGTAGTGAGACATGATTTGAAGCCCCATGATTTAACAATGGATATGGTACTGAATAGAGTTTTTTTTTTTTTAAATTTTATTTTATCAGTACTGAATAGAGTGGTTGGCAGAACAGAATTCATGAAGCTAACCCCATATAGTTGGGTTAAGGCTTAGTTGTGTTGCATTCACAATTTTTTATTAGTACCTATGAGCCAATAATCAGTGAATTAAGAAAGTAAATATATTGGTTGGGTGTGGGTTTACTAGATTTTTTTGCAGACACCTGTCTCTAGTATATATCCTTATTTGAAATTGCCCTTCTAGTCAGTTAATTACCATGATAAAGCTTTGCTAAGAGGTAAGGTACAATGTGAATAGAGAAAAAGAAAGAGAAATTTGTTCTCTAGGCTCTTCAAACTTTCTGCAGAAGAACAGAATTACAAAGAATATCTCAAATCTATATTTTTGCTAACAATGTCTACCTGATTATTAGACATAGAGGGGGACTTAAGAGTTTAGTGGAAGAGGGGAGAGGAGGAAGGCTCCAAAGTGAAGGAAAGAGGGTGGTGTGAAGGGTCTCATTCTACAACCGAGTTGATGAAGATCATTAGCTGGAATGTGAGGGGTCTAGGAAGTTTGAGGAAAAGGAGGGTGATAAAGGATCTGTTAAAAAAGGAAAAGCTTGACATTGTATTGATATAGGAAACCAAACTAGCAGTTCTAGATAGAAGATGGGTTAGAAGTGTGTGGAAAGCAAGAGGAGTGAATTGGTGCTCAACTCCCTCTTGGGGAGCTTCTGGGATAATTACTCTCTGGAGGGAGGATGTGGTAGAACCTTTAGAGGAGCTGATAGGTAACTTTTCTGTATCCTTAAAGTTCAGGATGGTGGGGGATGGTTTCACGTGGGTGTCAACCAATGTGTATGGGCCGAATAATTACAGAGAACAAAATGAACTATGGGAAGAGTTCTATGGAATTCAAGGATTATGGGAAGGCCATTGGTGCTTGGGTGGAGACTTCAATGTAATAAGGTTTCTAAATGAGTCAAGCAATCCCCAACAATCTATTTTAACTAGCATGAGGAAGTTCAATGAATTTATCAATAGTTGTAATCTGAAGGAGATTCCTATTCTACAGACCAACTTCACTTGGTCCAATTTTCAGGTGAATCCATCTTGTTCAAAACTAGATAGATTCCTTTTCAATGAAAGCTGGGAAGCACACTGGAGGGGTTTGGTGGCTAAAGCTTTGACTAGAGTTACCTTAGATCACTGTCCTATAGAGCTAGGCCAAGAGACTTTTGGGCTTGGACCTAAACCCTTTAGGTTTGAGAACATGTGGTTGACACACCTAAACTTTGTGCAAAAAGTTGAGGAGTGGTGGAGAGAAGAGATTAGGGGAGTGAGCACTCATCAAAAAAAAAAAAAGAGATTAGGGGAGTGAGGTGGAAAGGGGCTAGATTCCATAAGAAATTGAAAAGTTTGAGATCCAAAATAAAAGATTGGAATAAGGAGGAATTTGGTAGATAGGAAGAGCTAAAAGCTAGATTGTCAGCCCAAATTGAGGATTTAGATTCAAAGGAGCATCAAAGGACCATGAGTGCACAAGAAAGAGAATTGAGATGGAAGCTGAAGAAAGATTTGGAAGAGGTCCTGTTGAGGGAGGAGATATCTTGGAGGCAAAAATCTAGGCATAAATGGATCAAGGAAGGTGATGGGAATACCAAGTTCTTTTATGCTATGGCTAATGGGAGAAGGAGAAAAAAATTTGTGGCCATGCTTGAGGTCAAAGGAGTGGAAATCGAGTCCCAAGAGGATATAGCCAACTGCTTTGCAACTCACTTCAAATCCATTTTGAGTAGGCCCTTGGAGAGACGGGTGAGAGTGGAAGATCTGGATTGGCCAAGTCTATCAGTTGTTGAGGTGGGTTGGCTAGAAAGGAACTTTGAAGAGGAGGAGATAAGATAAGCTGTTTTCTCTATGGACAGGTTAAAGGCTCCTGGACCAGATGGTTTTACTCTGGCTTTCTATCAAGAGTGTTGGGACACTATCAAAGAAGATTTGCTTGAGGTTTTTAAGGAGTTTGAAAACAACCATGTGATTAGTCGTGGAGTTAATGTTCTTAGCTCTCATCCTGAAGAGATTAGATGCCAAACACCTTAAAGATTTCAGGCTGATTAGCTTGGTGACTAGCATCTATAAGATTGTGGCAAAAGTGCTTTCTTTAAGGATTAAAAAGGTCCTTCCCTCTCTCACTACTCAAGCCCAAGGAGCCTTTGTTTAAGATGGGTAGATTATAGACCAGATCCTTACAGCAAATGAATGTGTGGAGGAAATGAGGAGATCAGGCAATCAAGGCTTCATCTGTAAGTTGGACATTGAGAAGGTCAATGACTCGGTGGATTGGAATTTTCTATTAGAAGTGTTAAGAAAATGTGGGTTTGGGAATAGATGGTGCAAGTGGGTGAGTGGATGCATAACCTCTTGTCATTTTTCAGTTCTAGTTAATGGAGGGGTCAAGGATTTTTTCCCAGCATGTAGAGGGCTCAGGCAAGGAGACCCCCTTTCACCTTTATTGTTCACACTTGTGGTAGATGTGTTTAGTAGCATGATTTCTAAAGCAGGCAAGGAAGGGTTGGTAAGTGGATGGAGAATAGGCAGGAATAATGTCCCAGTGACTCATCTTCAGTTCGCTGACGATATTATCATTTTTTGCGAAGGGGGAGACTTAGGGAGAGTGAGAAACCTAACAAATCTTATTAAATCATTTGAGTCTGCTTTAAACCTGACAATTAACTTTGACAAAAGTTGTGTGGTTGGAATCAATTTGGAAGCTTGGGAGATAGAGGTTGTAGCAGGTTGTCTAGAGTGTTCTATGTTTGATTGGCCTTTAACCTACTTGGGTCTTCTGTTAGGAGCTAACCCAAAAGAAAGTTGGTTTTGGTATCCAATTGTGGAAAAGTTCGAAAAGAGGTTGCTTCTTGGAAGAAAAGTTACATTTCCTTAGGGGGTAGAGTGACCTTGATTAGGGCGACTCTTGCTAGTCTTCCAGTTTATTTTCTCTTGGTGTTTAGGGTACCTTCAAGGGAAGCTAAGAAACTAGAAAAGGTGATGAGGGACTTCTTGTGGGAAGCAGGGGAAGAGAAGAAGGATCATCTGATTAGGTGGGAGATAGTCAGCAGGAGTAAGGAAGAAGGGGGATTAGGATTAGGTAACCTAGTTCTTAAGAATGAAGCTCTTCTAGGGAAGTGGCTTTGGAGATGGTCGTTGGAGAGAGAGGTTGTGGCACAAGGTGGTGAAGAGTATTTGTGGCTGTTCACAAAACGATTGGGATCCTGGGGTATCTCAACAGGCGACTCTTGCAACACCTTGGAAGGCTATACACGGAATCCTTCCCCATTTTCTCAATCTGGTAAAGTATGATGTTAATTCTGGAAACAATGTTCTTTTTTGGGAAGACATTTTGGTAGGCAACCAACCTCTTAAAGACCATTTTCCCTCTATTTACTCTCTTTCCCTTTATAAGAAAGAGCCGGTTTCTAGTTTTATTTCCTCCCCAACTTCTTCTTCTTTGGCCTTAAACTGGGATTTTGGTTTCCGAAGAGGGTTACGTGATGATGAAAGTGCTTGTGTTTCAGAACTGTTGTCTTCACTTGAGTCTATTTGCTTAGATCCCCTCAAACCTGACACAAGAATTTGGACCCCCTAACCCGAAAGGCTTTTTCACTTCTTTTTTCAAGCCCCCTTGCTCCACTTCTGCACCCCAGAACTTCCCAGTTAAAGAATTCTGGATTAGACCCATCCCCCCAAAGATTGCTGTTTTCTGTTGGGAAGTTTTTTATGGTAAGATTAGTACCTTGGAAAACCTGCAAAAGAGGAGACCAAAATGGTGCTTATCCCCTAGTCGGTGTGTTTTATGTAAAACTCAGAATGAGGACTGTCACCACTTACTGATCTCTTGCTCCTTTACTGCAGCTTTATGTAATTGGATTTTTGTGTTGTTTGAGTGTAGGTGGAACCTTCCATCTGATACTAGCTTGCTGTTTAGTCCATCTACCTTTGTATGGCATACAAAGAGAGGGAGAATTATGTGGAAGTGCATAAGAGCAGCTTTGTTGTGGACTGTTTGGGAAGAAAGGAACACCAGTGTGCTCTTAATCAAGAAGCTTCTGTGGCTGAGTACTGTTGTGTGACAGGTGGGTCTTCAACTTGGACTTCCATTTCTAGGAGGGATTTATTTGACTGGGAATTAGAAGAGATTGGGGGCCTGATGGCTCTTCTTCAAAATCAGAGGATTAATCAGCAGTTGGAAGATAGCTGGAGATGGAAATGGAATTCGAATGGTGAATTCTCTGTTAAGTTCCTTGCCTCGAAATTGGGTAGTGTGGATGCTACTGATTTTCCTGCTTCTCAGATCTGGAATACAAGTCCTTCAAAAGTCAACTTTTTGGTTTGGATGATGGCCCTGGATAAATGTCTTTCCAGAGTTAATTTGGTGAGAAGGGGCATTCAGGTTATGGATCCTTTATGTAGTCTGTGTGGGCAACATGCTGAATCTACAGATCATCTATGCATTCATTGCCCTTTTTCTTCTCAGATCTGGGTACATTTTCTCAGAGCCTTGGTATTTAGTTGGGTAATGCCTAGATCGGTTAAGGATCTCCTCGATTGTTGGAAGGTGGGAGGCCTTAGTAAGAAAGGGAACCTGGTGTGGAGGACTATTCCAGTCGCTGTTTTATGGTCCATTTGGGCTGAGAGGAACAAAAGAATCTTCAATAAGAGAGGCAAAAGTCCTGAAGACACCATTCAAAGAGCTGTGGGCAAACTGATTTCTTGGATATCTGTATCTGAAGAATTTAAAAGTATGAACTTGTCTTCTTTTTATTGTTCTGAATTCTGGAGGAAAGTGTAACTGCTGTGGTTTTCAGACTGCCCTTCTGGGTCTGATCCCAGCTTATATGTTTTTGAGTTGAATAAAATTACTTTACCTTTTCCAGAAAAAGAATTTTTTGTGAGAAGGAAAGGAGATTTGCAGAAGTTAAAGAATGTATTTTGACAAGGACAATTCAGTGGCTAAAAACTCTAAATCTCTTTGATGCATACTCTTTCGATGACCTATGAGAAACCTGTGATTTAAAAGGCATGCCTCAGGCGTGCCTAGGCACACAGGCGAGGCACATTTCAGGGTATGCGCCTCGCCTAGGTCCTAGGCACAGCCCTTTCAAAAGGCGCACGCCTGGTGTGCCTAGGCGTATGCCTTTTGAAAATTTGGCGTTTTTTTTTTGCTTTTTTTTAACATAACGGCTGACCTCGAGGGGCGTGGCACAAAGGCGGCTCGTAGAATCCGGAATGTAATATTTTTTACATTACATTAGCTATGTGAAGTACTGCAATTGAGTGAAAAAAGAGATTAGAGGTTTTACATGCTTGAAAATGTTTTATATGTTTGATTTTATTTTTAAATTCTCATTTGAATATGCTTTACATCTTATGTTTATGTATTTTAATTTTAGGTAATAGGTTTTTTAAAATATTACTTTAAAATTTAACTTTATATTTTTTAGTAATATTATGTTTAATATTTTTTGAATTTTCGGACATTTTTTTAAATTTTTTAGCATTTTTTTTTGTATTTTTGCGCCTCGCACCTTGCGCCTCAGGCACAAATTGACCCCTGCGCCTTTTTTGCGCCTTGCACTTTTAAAACACTGTGAGAAACTGGTTAGCAGTGGCTAATATTTCTACCAGGAAGGACAGATATGTAGTTGAATGGATGCCACCTGGGGAAGAGTTTATTAAGCTGATCTTTGATGGGAGTAGCCGAGGTAACCCTGGACCTTCAGGTATAGGAGGAGTGCTGAGAAATAAAGACAGTAACATTATATCTTTGTATTCAGGTCCTGTGGGTGTGGGAGACTCTATAAGGGCCGAATCACTTGCTGCTGTGCAAGGAATCCAGATTGCAAACCAGATAGGAATAGAGCATCTGATTATTGAAGGGGACTCCCAAGTGATAGTGGGTTGGTTAGAGGATCTGAACTCTGTGATCTGGGGATTTAGAGATGTTCTCAAGAAGGTTAAATGGCTAACAAGGAATATGACAATCAGAGTTCAGTGGGTAGGCAGATAGAAAACTCAATGGCTGATTCACTTGCAAAACAGGGGGTTTCTCAGGCTACTTATTTTGGGCTTCTGTGTAATTTCTTTTAAACTTATAATTCTGTAACTAGTTTTAAAGGAAAGGTTGCACCTCGTGCCTTTCCTTGGGTGCCTTAACTCTTTTTTGCTGGTTTAATAAAATCTTACTCATTTATCAAAAAAAAAAAAAATCTCATGGATAGGAGAAAATGGGGATCCTTTCTTGATGATAGTCTCTCTCTCTCTCATGGATATGTATGTAAGTATGGGTGCTTCTAGAAAATTGCCCTATGTAATTTCAAGCTTCATGCAGGGCAAATTTACCAATACTGCCTCTTCTGGAGTTTCACATTGCCTGGTGGTGGTTGGGTGGCTGAACAAAGAAGATAGTGGTTTATGGAGTTATAGTAATTTGAATAGGAAATTCAGATAGCTGGTTCGGGAAATGGAAGTTAAAATCAGTTGGGTAAAAAGATCAGCTAATTCTTTTGCTGATGGGTTAGCTAAACAAGGGGTGGGCAGGGATGTCATGTTCTGGGCACAGATGTAATTTAATTTTCTTCTTTTTCTGTTTTCTCTTTCTCTCTTGTTTCCTCTCTTGGGGCTCATGATGTAGTTGGAAGATAAGAAAGTTTGTCTTCCTCTCTGTAATTTATTGTGATAATTAATGAATTATGTTATTGATAAAAAAAAACAGCCTCAGGAATACTTATACAGTTCTCAGAAATCATTAGCCCCTTTTGACCCAGGCCATCAAAGTTTAGTTTGATAAATTCTCAAATAACCTTTTCTGAGTCCCTTTAACTTCGATAGCAACTTATCTGTTGATTCAGTTGAGGTGATTTTCCAAGATTAGAAAATATCCATATGGATAATGAAGCTACTGGTCAGGTTTAAAGGACTTGGCTTTTGTTCTTCAGAATTTTTTTCATGTATGGCTCTAAAATGTACTCTTTTATGCCTTCCAGGTGGGACTTTCCAGAGACTCTTTATGATTTCTTATCTTGATGAGGAAATACTTGTAAGTTCTCTCTGAGCACAACTCCATGGATATCAATTTGCTACAATCTTTTATAAGTTTTTACTTTGTGCTAGGGTTGGGATGGGCTAATGACCTAATGTTCTGCTGCCATGGCTTGTCTAGTCTCAGCAAGTATGTAAGCACAGATAGAATGGGTAGAATGGGCTGGGCAACATCTCAAGGCCCTTTTGGACATCCCTGGCTGTATCTATATGTTATGTAATTATATTATTTTGTCTTTTAAGTATTTATTTTATTCATGTCATTCTCTGGTTTTACATTAAGGTCCAAGCTAGCTTAGCTGGAAAAGCCAGCAAGTTAATGTAATTCTAACTGACATGGAAACAAATCCTGCCTTAACCTCCTCCGCAAGTTTGCTTGGCAAAAAAGGAAATAAAAATTCTCTGGTTTTACATCACTTTGGTTCTCTTTTGAGCAAGTATGAGAAAAGATACTATTATACTACAATGGTACAATCATAATTGATAAAAGTTGGTGGCTCATTCCAGAAGGTGTCCAGCCAACCACCCTTTAGGGCCAAGCTAGGCCTAGGTCAGGCAATGTTGGTATACCCCATGTTATGACAATCCTGGCTCAACAAACACTACCTCTAATTGTGTACCTTAACTTGTCATCTGGATGGCATTACCATACTAATATGAAATTCTGTGCTGGGATTTTTTTATTTTTTATTTATTTCTTAAGAAATCCAAAGTTAATATAGTTTGGACCATCTAAAAGGACCTATATGACCTTTGGGATCTGGAAATGACCATTGCTTGCCTTTAACACGAGGAAAATCTACCATAATTTGTGGCTGATCTACATCCTGTACAAATGGCACATCTCATGACTCTTAGGCGGAGGATAACCCTATAAATGCACCCAACTTTATAGTTCTGTTATCAAATAATTTTTTTAAGACTGTTAGCTATTAAAGCATTTTTATCAGGTTTTCGTCATTAAATTATGTTACGTACAGATATGATGCGGCATGATATGGAAGTATGGAGCTTAGTGTAGAATTTAAATGTGTGTGCTCAAGAGATTGTGAACCCATTTTGAAGTACTTGAGTAAAGTAGCCCCAATATTTTATTTTGTTCATTGTGCAAAGTTTAAAATTTTAGATATGGCAAGATAGATGCTTTTGCAATGACCTATCCAGATCGTGACCTGACAATTGAATAAGCATAGTGTTTGAGTTCATGGACAGGATGTCTTACTCATCAGTTAAGAGTCCAGTCTGGTTTTTCTCCCATTATGGATTCCCATTGAAATTATGTGCGATCATCAATCTCTCTCTCTCTCTCAATTAAAGTGTAGTCTGTCTGTAGGAGTAGCAAAAATATTTTTGATGATTCTGCAAGGATATTTAATACTACTGAATGCTATTGTTGTTATTGGTTTATTACTGCTATATTGCAGATGTTCCCTAGTAACATTCTTTTATTGGATTACTACTGCTGTCATTGTTGCAGATAATTAGAGATACAACCGGAGCACCAGATGTTCTAACAAGGTTGGAGGGGCCTCCAGCTCCCATTACAGACTCCATCTCAGAGTACGAGAGCTGATTGCAGTAAATAAAATAATCAAGATTCCTCTTATTTGTATTACAACGGAATCTTCTCTTTACTTGAGTTTCAACTTTCAAGGTGTCCTTGTATCTCTTATCTATAAAATGTCGCTTGAGCCATTAATTCATGAGATGGTTTTGTTTATTGATTTCTTTTTCTATCTGAGTTTGCCGATCGGGAAGAACTCTTCATCGCCCAACAAGTCGGTGAGTTCATTCGTTAAACCCTGAAGTCAGAATCACCATTGATAAGTGTTAGTACATCTTTTCAGGCCAGTATTCGAGCTACTCTCTAACACCAGAGGGTCATGCTGACCTTTTGGTTTTTCATTTGTTTGTCAAGACGGAACTCATCAAGCATGAAAAATGCTGTAAGGCAGCGCAGACCCTCTTAATCTATATTTTATTTTTGTTGAGTGGGGCAAGATGTGCAGGATTTAGACTTTTGAGATGTGGAAAACAGCCAAATGGTACATTAAGGGTCGCATATCATGATATCAATTCATAGGGGTGAAAATGGACTGGTCATGATCCGATCAGAATCTCCGATCCTCTTTTTGTTGGATTCCGATATTCTGTGGGAATTTCAGATTGGATTAGATAATAGGATCCGATTAAAAATTGAATCAAATTTGGATCACCCCTATCTTTTTTTTTTTTTTTTGAAAAAGGATCACCCCTATCTAATCCAAAAGAAACTGATCCGATATATGTTATTTATTTATAAATATGCTTATATTGTATTTTGTAATTTTTATATTATTTATTTATTTTTATAAAAAAGACATGTGCATATATGATGAAAATACTTGAAAACTTGCATATTTTTTGTTTTCCTTTATATAAGTTGTAATGCTTTTTTTTTTCTTTTAATAATTCATAAAATTTTCAAAAATTAAATTGGGTCAGGTCAGATTTGGATATCCAATATCCTTGGCTCAGTTTGGAAGGAGTGCAAATGCAAATACATACAAAATAATACAAAATATAAGGTTTTGCACTTTGCATATTTGCATTTGTACTTTGTCCAAACGGAGCCTAATGGATTAGAATTGATGTTTATGAGATCCAAGATTTGTGTTATTGAATTGAATTCACATATACCCTGATAACACCCATTTGCATCCCTATCAATTTAGATCTATCCCTTGATAACACCCAAAGAGCCCATCTCGTTGAAGCCATGACATGCTGAGGGCTTCCAATTGCAGTCTTTTGGTTGGAGCTTTTTAAACTAAAAAGTCGATTTGTGGTTCCTTCCCCCTCAACAACTCAACTTGTTGGAGCCTTCTATGTTTTAACGCATCAAAAGTCCACTATCCCCCTCAAAAAAAAAAAAAAAAAAAAGCATCGAAAGTCAATTTCTGATTTCGTCCTCTCAACTTGTTGGCCCCCTCTTCACCTAAGAAAGTTGGCTAAATAATCCTCGTGAGAAGAAAATGAAAGAAAATAATCTCAAGTCCACCGTCCAAACTGAACCCTGACATCATATATTCTATTTTATGCAATACTTTGCTTTCAAGTCTGCGGCAATTCTATCTTACTAGGTGGTATAGAAATGCAAAGTCTGAGAGGCTAAAGTTTGGGATGCTTAAAAATAAATATTTATTTGAATAAGTACTTATTTTGGGTTAGGGCTACACCAATAAGAACTTATTTGTATTTGAAAAATAAGCGTGAAATAAGTGCTTATTATTCTGAGAATAATACTAATTTGAGAAGCCCAAATTTTAGTTTATTTTTATGTGATTATTCAACAAGTGATTATTTCCTTTCTGACCTATCTTGACTCACAATGTTATTTTGAAAATACCTATTCTATTCCTGTTTAAAATAAGTGCTTTTTCATCAAATGCTCATAATCATTTATTAGAATAAATACTTATTTTTGAATATTTATTTTTCAAATAAGCACTCCCAAACTTGGCCTGAGCACATTAACCTTTAATGTATTGCTCAGTTTTTTCATAAGAATGAGATATATCTGTCAAATTTGAATGGTATCAGCAGGTGTGAAATGGTGGACAGATGGTTATTGACTAAAAATATTTGGACTCAGTATCTATACTTTTAGTTGCTCAATACTGATTTTTTTCAGCATCAAGACTATCCATACTTTTAATAATTTCTCCTTTATTTTTTCATCAAACCAAACATGAGCTAATGGTAGAAGTATAGAATAGAACTTGGGTGGTGTAAAACAACATTATTTGATGGTGTGCCTCATCCTAAGTTGTGGTGTCATGGCTTGAGCACTTGGGGCCTGGTTCCCTATAACACAGATTAGTCTGGGGTCTAGAACTGGCCACTGAAACCAAAATTACCGGAATCCTCGATAGTTGAACTACTGGTTGGAATTAAATAATTCAAACTATTGAGGTCAACTGAAGCCAATGATTGGGCCTGAGAATAGCACGTTGATCAAAGTCAAACCGATCTGGATCCAGATGGGTATCCGGCCTGAGCTTTACAACCTTGAATTCAATTTCAAAATCTGAATCAATTAATCGGTTGGTCACTCTCAGCTATGAGCCTATGGGTAAGGACTAGACTCCATTCAATGGCTTTAAGGCCAAGTTTGAGAGTGCTTATTTCAAACAGAGGTAATAATAATATAGATATTTTCAAAATAACACGGTGAGTTAAGATAAGTCAGAAAGAAAATAAGCAATTATTGAATAAATACTTAAAAGTAAGTCCAAATTTTAGTTTTATTTCCCAAATGCCAATAAGTAATTATTGATGTGGCCCTGATTTAAAATAAATACTTATTCTCTCAAAAATTGTATAGAAAGCAGACACCATTGCATCCAACGTAACCCTTTTAAGTTTTCTGTGAATTAATGGCTGTGGGGCTCCCTTCAACTTGGTAGGTCGGTCAGATCCGCACGCAGTTTTGATTAGATAAAACTTGTAAATTGTGAATGCAGTTGACCTCATTTGTTTCTGTACCAAAGTCAATTTATTAAATATCAATCTTTCTTTACTTTTCCCCTTGTTTCTTGGGAAAAGATATGGGCACACCCATTTAATAAAGGGTCACACCCCTAATTATTGCCCAACATGTACATGTTTAAAAGACAAAACACAGTTCACAGTTGTATATCCAGATAGGATTAAAGCTATTCCTGTGATTACTAGAGAAAATCAACTGAAGATGAGGGTGAATGGGTTTGGGGTGCTGAAAACAAAGGAATATGCTATAATCAAATCAGCCTACAATATCTAATAAGAGGAAAATGGGGTGACAACCAAGGTTTTTAGATCTCATAGCAAATTATATTGGAAAGATTGGTGTCAACCTTGAATCAAAATGTTCTTATTGGCTTCTAGCTCAGAATAATTAAATTTCCCACCAGGGATAATTAAAAAAGGAATGCAAGTTCCTCAATCATTGTGAACTTCGTGGGACTAACGTTGAAAATGCAACACATTTGTTCACGGTGTCCATTCATATGTCAAGCTTGGTCGGTCTAGATCTGCCTTAAATTTGACAGCAAGAGATCCAATGGCTCAATTTGGGAAGAGCACAAACACAATTACTGGGTTTCTAAGCATTGCATTTACACATTTATACTCTTCCCAAACTGAGCCAAATTTGGAAGGAGTACAAATATAAATAAGTATAGTGCAAAACCCTGTATTTGGATTGTGTTGTGGCCTAGGATGGGTTGAGGGTAATAAGATAAATTCGTTTGTTTACTTTGAGAGGATTGTCCTCTATTTATATTTGAGGTTGCTTGGAGGTAGGTGGGTGCGGATGGTCAGGATGTGATCCTACCTTGAGGAGCATGGCCATTGGCCCTGCGTCGCGTGCCGGCTCCAGCTCTACGCGTGCCCGCATTGGGTCCTCCCTACACGCCACTATCTGCCATACACGTGCGTGCTATTGGTCCGGGCCAACATCATATTGTTTTATATGTATTGTACTCTTTCCAAACTGAGCCAAAAGGAACAAACATTGTTCTCTAAGCTGGAGAACTGTTCAGAGAGATCAGTATGGACAATGGAAAGGAGGAGGGTTCACCATCAGAATCGGAAGAGCTTGGCAAAAAGGATACCAGAAGATCATTGTCGAAACAGACTCCCTCCCCAAAACATCTTCAGGCGGATCCTGAAGATGTTATTCATATACAGAACTGTTATAGGGAAGCCAACTCTTGTGCCGACCTTCTAGTATTCAGGCATTGTACCAGGGGGAAGAAGTTGTAGTTGTAATGGCCGATAGTCTTGGTTGCTGTTATAGTAGGTGTTGTAGTTTATAGCTCTAATTTGTTTCTATTTGAAAAAGAAGGGTAGTGCCAAAATTAAGGGAATGTTCTTGTACTGTGGATATTCTATGAATTGCTTGGTTTTGATACACATGATACTTATCAGTTTTTTTTTTTTTTTTTGGTTCAGAGTATCGATATGTATATATCGAATCAGGTCGCTAAAATGCTAAATACAAGTATGTAAGGGGTTTTATTAGGATCTCTCTTAACACATAATCTGTCGTAGATGTTGAGCATGTTGATACTTTGAACCATGGCATTCTTTTAGAAGTATGACATACTTTGAAACACAAAATATTGCAATTTCTCTTCTACCCCAAAATCTCATAGATCAATCCACGCCATTGTAAATTGAATTATATATATATATATATATATATATATATATATTTTAGATAACATAACATAATGTAATGAATGAATGAAATATTTTAGTTAAAATTTGGGAGTGTGGTGGAGTTCAAACAATGTGATTTCAACCACACGACAATGAAGCCCAATAAATTCAAAAAAACCACACCTTACAGAGACTACACTACACTGACAACATTCCCTAAATCAGTCCTTAATTTTTCTACTTTTTCGCTTTTTTTTTTTGTTTTTGTTTTTATCTAAAAAGGAGTTATATTAAGAACTAATTAACACGAGGACTTTTTCTGTTTTTGTTTTGTTGTGTGGATGATTGAGACTATTCATGAAGGAACACCATTTTGGAATCAACCCTCCTTTTAGGGTGGGCACAAGCGCCAAATAAAGGGTCAGATAAGGCAACTGATTAATAAGGTCTTTCTCTTTCTGATTTCCACAAGGCGATGATTTGGACATGTGGAGACCCGTGGAACCCCTTATAAAGCTTATACCTAGGCCACCTTGTTAGAAGAAGTGATTTACTACACATTGAAGGTATTCCAGATGAATTGGAGACAAAATTATACACACCCGACTGAACACCTATCACAGTTGAATACACTAATGCTCATTGCGGGCCCCATCTGGGACCCAGCTATACTGAACACTGGTATGTTCAACCGTGATAGGTAGTTCAGCCGGGTGTATATGTTTTTGTCTCCAGCTAATCCACTCCCATTGGAGGGGTTGGAAGAGCTTGGGGTAAATAAAAAATTATGTGGGTAGTAGTATGAAATGATTTAAGTACTGCTGAGGGGAAATTTGGCTTTCCAGTGACATCACATCATTTGGCACTTCTGAATCGTTGCACAACACATTAGCACCACGTAAGCAATGACATGTCTTTGCCAAGTTGGTCGAGTTCACCTCAAAGCCATCTTGGATGCATCTCGCACACCTTGAGAGAGCTCCCAACACCACCTCGGCTAGGGTTGAGCCATACGTGCCTCGACAGAAGTAGACTGACAATCTCGTTAGGATCGGGCTAGGGACCTTGGCATGAGGGGCGACCTCCTGCTGAGGTCCCATCGACCTGACTGAGGTTCAGGTGGCAACTAGCCTCCGCTATGTGTGACTTATCATCTCCAAGTCCTCTGGGATCACATTGCCAGACCGATAGAGTTGGCTTCCGCATTGCCTGCTCCGGAAATAACTGGACAAGTTTTATTGCTTTATGTGGAAACCACCTTCGAGCTTGGTGAGCCGATAATCCATGTTCTCCCGGAGATCTCAGATGCGCTTCATGAGGCTCATGACTACCTGTGCCTATATAAAGGCACCCCCTACAACTAGAGGAGGTACACACGATTTTGCTCTTAGGCTCTAGCTCCCTCGCTTTTTAGCATTCGCAAGCACTCTTCGCTGACTTAAGCATCGGAGTGCCCACCTTAGATAAAGCACCCCAGGTATTTTGACTGTTCTCTTGTAGCTCGACCAACTGATCTCATTAACCTGACGTTCGAATTATCCTCCACTCCATTAGGGAACTACTAGATCGCACGCCATCAAGTATTGATAATTTAATAGTGGATATGACTTTAAATAAAAAGGATTGGTGAAATAGGATTCATGTAGTCGACCCCATATAGTTGGGATAAGGCATGGATGATGACGACCTAGGTCTAGTTCACTTTGCTAGAAATAACCACAACTTTTGATGCCACATACTAGCTGACATGGCAAATCAATTGTTCTCGTATATCTTACTCTGCTCTAGAATTTGCCACCTGAGAAAAGAGGATCATGATTAAACATGCGGACCCATTCTTGGCAGCCACATCAGATATGCTGCATACAACTATATGTGTATCATCATGATTCTAAATTTCTAAGCTACACTACTGTTTTATTTAACACCGTATCTGACCCTTTTTTTATGTATAAACTAACACATACACTTACTTAAAATAGTTAGTCAGCTCATTCATTGGTACAATTTCACCCATCTCTCTCAATGTGCAATATAGCTAATACATATAATATATTATGAATTAAGATAAGTTTTGATATATATTATATGTATGCATGCGTGTATGTGGTTTTTGTGGAGAGAAGGTAGGGGACATGTATTAATTAAAACATAAAGAGAGAGAGAGGCCTCTCTGAAATTTGAGTCCGAGATATGTTTGCATCAAGTTGAAATGTGGGAATCGACTTGTCCTATTGAAAAAAAAAATATTATTGGATAATAAAACGAGGCTTACAGGAAAGGTAAGCATATATATACTGGGAAAATATCTGTGTTCTTATTTTCTTTGCTACACAATAGTCATCTTGAAGAAAAATGGGGTTTCTTCATTAATGCTTGTTTTTTCAGATGTACAGTAAATGTGAGAGGGAGAGGGGTAGAGAAGGAGAAAGAGGCCCACATAAGGGAGAAAAAGATAAGAGCTACATCTAAAACTAAAACAACACTCATCTAGAAACAAACCAAACTTCAATCACAAAACAAACAAAAGGAAAAACTAAAATACAGGAGAAAGAAACAAAAGAGGATTTTTTTTTTCTTTTCTGGGAGAGGAGAGGGTTCAACATGTAACCCAAATTTGATGTAACAAAATGCAGAAGAATGTGGGTTCTATTGCTAAACAAAGAAACCAAATACAAAGTATATGCCTCTGAGCTTCTCCCATTAATATTTACAAGGTGGAGAGAGAATAAGGAGAAATGAGAGAGAATTCAGTCTAAACATCTAATGGAGAAGGAAAGAAAGAAAGAGCTAGAACATTAAAATCCCCAGATTATAATCCCCAACTAAACCCAATTCATTGAGATGAGAGAGAGAGAGAAACAATCTTTGTCTAAGAGAGAGGTGTTTCTCCAAACACATCCACGTTAGAGGAACTCAAAGGAAGGAAAGGAAATTCACCAACATCAAATCCCTTAAAAAAGCCATCGAAATCCAGTCCACCCAAGAAGTCAGCTGTGGGAATCTGGCATCTCCACATTTCTTCTTCCTGATCCTCCTCCTCCTTGATAGAACTCCCCCCATAACTGTAGCTCGAGTTCTGGCTCTCCTCCCGCAACTCCGTGGCCGCCTGCACCGGCTGATCTTGTTTTGCTTCCATGATCCTCGACTTGTTGTCCTTCCTGCTTTTCCGGTCGGTGGGTTTCCCGGTGAGTCTTTGCACGAGCTCCCGGAAGTTTGCAGCGTCGGTCTTTATGACCTCTGGTGCAAAGATGTGAATTATTCGAATCTTGGGCTTGAATTTTGATATTACGTGCGAGTCCCTGTGCATGGCTAGTGCCGGCGTCACAGCGTTGGGCTTACATGCTTGACGCTTCATCTTCTCTTCCATGTCTCCAATTCAAATTTCAGGCTCAGAGGGAGAGAGAGAGAGATGGGGTTGGAGGGGGAGTGTTTGGTGAGAATAAAAGGAGTCGGAAAGGTTTATATAGAAAGTGAATTAATATTAAAATAATCTCATTAGAAGACAAGAGTGAAACTTATACATGTATTATACATGCATACATGACATGGAGAGAGAGAGAGATGTGCCCTAATTAATATATCTGCTATTTTCTACCAAAAAAATATAAATATCTGATATTTGACTAATGACAATAATGCCCTTCATTTGGAAAGGGCCCCACTAACTACATTAGTTTTCACTTTTCAAAATCTCAGATGCTACCATCCATTGATCCAAATATACAAAAGTCTTCTTATATGAGACTGATGAAGGAATATTCTTGGGAGGGTAGAGGAGGAAAGAGACTTGTGATCAGGTTATAGTAGAAATCAGTTGCATCGAGATTTGAACTATTCAAGTTTCCCCTCTAGATTTGGTAATTAAATCAAAGTGTCAGGGTCATAAGCGTCACTATATTTCGTACTTACCTCAATCCTCGTAATTGGAAATTTAATAAACAAATATATCATAAGTTTGTAAAACGACAGCCCAGACATACATTTCCGCGTTTCCAGAGTAGAAAATATTATACAATTACAGCAAGGGGTTTAATCTCTCATGCATATATTTGATATTTTTCTAGTCGGGTCTCCTAGAGATGGATCATTGAAAGGGTGGGAGAAATCTATTTGCTTAGATGGAAATACCTCGGAACTCAAATGAGAAAGAGCTCCATTGTTTGCCACGTCACCGTTGTGTTCACAATTAACTCATTATTTTGCTTGGCAATACAACTGAGAATGTGTTTGGTGGGAAGAAAGCAATTTCTCAATTCTGCTTTCTCATCTTGTTGCATCGATCATAGCTGTTTGGCAAATCACTCTTGGAAACAAAATCACATTTGATAAATCGGTTCCTTGAAAGTCAAGAAGAATTCAGTCACTTGGGATTTTCTTGGTTGATAATTCTAATTCTTACATGGAAGTGATTCCCTAAAAATCAATTTTGCACGTTTTTATGGAGAAAATGGTAGGTTAGCATTAATACATTAATTCTCTAAATGCTTCAAAATCAGTGATTGATCCCTAGGGCCGCGTTTGTTTGAGGTGTAAAATTGAACCGGGGTACATTTTATATCTCGGTTCGATTTTGCAAGCATTTGGATAGAGTGAATATTTACACCGTAAAACGGTGTAAAACTCCATCTTAAAATATTTTTACACCGATAATTGATGTAGAGAATACATCGAAATTATCGATGTAAAACTTACCTGTTTCTACCATCGAAGTAAAATTCCTCCCAATCTAATGTTTCTCTTTTCCATTTCTCCAACTGCTCCATCTCAACCTCCACCATTCTCGTGGTTTCTCTCTTGTTGGCACTACTCTTAGATTTCTCTCACTTGGTGGTGGCAAGGTCGGCCTTCCCGAGGGCAGCCTTGGCCACATTGATAGCAGAAGCTTTATGCTTCTTTTTAGCATACAAGGTGAAGTGACGACAATCACTAAAATAAATCCCCTGACAACTATGGTTGTCGGAGAGGGTCCGAATGTAGTAGGCATGTTAGGTAAGCACAATGAGTGAGCACATAATAGCCGTGTGACACATGTCCCGGTTAATGCGTCTTTCATTCAAATGTTTTTGCTCCGTTAGACAGAAATTGTCTATTATTTTATTATCTTTATCAAAATAATTAAAAATAAAAACAATAAAAAAGGAAAACCTAAACATGTTGGGATTTGGGACTCATTTACGTTTTTCTTTTTCATTGTTTTTTATTTTTAATTATTTTGTGAAAGACAATAAAATAATGAATAATTTTTGATAAAAGACACATTAACTAGGACATGTGTCACACAACTATTACGTGCTCACTAATTATGCTTATCTAACATACCCACTACATCCGGACGGGTCGGAGAAAAGGGTAAAAGTGCACCGTGAGCCATACCTCCTGCTTGCTGCTCGAACAACCTCCTAAACGCCCCTGCCCTGGCAGCCTTCACATCCTCCCCGTCTTATCTTGTACGCCTCTGCCATTTTCTCCTATCTTCGTTCCACTACTCTCTCTCTCTCGTTCGGTGCTTTGTAGTAGAGCGAATTGTGAAGGGAAGCATCAAGAAAAGAGCCAGAGTCTATAGGCTACAGATTAGCAGACACATCAAGTGGTGAGCAATGATGCATCTACTACAAGCTACAGGTTGTAACAGGCTAAAGCTACAAACTACAGGTTAACCTATTCGAACCATATTTGGACAAATTCATTAGCCAGTAGCTCAAGAAGCTCAAGGCTGTAGTCCAAATTCAAATAACTTGGGAACCGTTGGATCAGGATTGTTGCATCATATAAGATTGTTGTGAAGTGCATATTGGTGTGTGGTTGGAAATTTACATGACGCTATTTCAAATTTGACAAAAAAATTCATCAAAATTTACATTGGTGTAAATATTTAAAAACAACAAGTTCCAATTTTCCTCTATTACTAAACCGGTTCATATTTTCTATTGGTATAAAATTGAATTTATAGGATTTTGAGAAATCAATTGTTTCTAACAAACAATTTCAAAGAATTTAGAGAAATCAAAACCTACTAATACTAAAAGGGAAGGAGTCATAATAAATACTTGGTGATGACATGGACCGGGCCGGTGAACACATGGTCAACCCGATAATAAAACGACCCGTTCAGAAAACCTTTTAAAAATCCAATTAGGGTATTTACCAAAAAACAAAGGGAGCCAATCAAGGTGATTTATCTTACTTCACCTGATAATAGCTAGAATTCATTTAAATTAAGAGCCACCTGCTGCAACCTTTCTATTTGTCTGCTTCATTTATCTTTTTCTCCACTCTTTAGTGTCGGTTGCAGTAGAATTTCCACTGGAGCTTTCCATCATACTCTCCAAAAAAATGGGCAAAACCCTAATTAATTAAGACAGTTAATTCAGTAATCAAAGGCTTCTCTTTTGGGCTAATTTTCCATGAAAAATGCTTCCAAATAAAAGCATTTTCATGTCTGAAAGTACTTCTCTTAACCCACTTAAAAGTAAACAAACTCTCTTTGTTTTTGTAGGGTGCGTAGAGATACCCTAATTAATTTAAACATTATTAATTCAGTAATCAAAGGCTTCTCTTTTGGGCTAAGGTGGCGTTTGGCAGATGTTTTCAATGCATTTTTGGTCTGTGGAGAGTTCAAAACCCAAGAAAAGATTTTGTTTTTTTTTTTTCATTTGGTATTGCATAGACTGAAAAACCGAAAGATAAGTACAAAGAAAGACCGAAAAATCCAAAAATCAATATGCTTCAGATGAAGTTTTTGGTCTTCTCGTGCTGGAAATAGTTTTTTTGACTATTTTTAACAGCCAGGTTGACCACAATGTGAACCAAACAATCTTGATCTTTAAAGACAATACCCCGAAAACTCGATGTATCTTTTTGTCTAATGGGCTGTTGAAAGATTTATTAAAAAAGATTTGTCAAACAGCCCCTAATTTTCCATAAAAATTGATTCCAAATAAAATCACTTCCACTTCTAAAAGTACTTTCCCTTTCCCACTTAAAAAAAAAAAAGTAAAACGAATTCTCTTCAGTTTTATCCCTAAATATACTTTTCAGGGTTAAGCTGGCTAAGATGTTGTACGGTGCGTAGAGATACGTGTACATCCGTGCGGCGTAACCGTCTGATGTGCACGTGGTGGGGACGTGCATATCAGATCGCGTTGCAGGAGAGATGTAAAAGTGGAGATTTGGATTACATAAGCGAACCGAAATCAGGTAAAGGGAAGCGCACGAGACTTGTGCCGGCCAGCGGCCACCTCTGACTGACAGAGAGATTCCACCTGACACGCGATGAGAGACGTGGCGAGCCGACCACCATTCGTTCACTTTCGAGGGAACCCACTATTTCTCCAGTTTCTTTATTTTCTCTCTCCCCGTTGACGCGTTGCCATTTGCTGAAGAAGTGAAGAGAGAGATCAGAGGTTGGTTGTTGGGCCTGGGCCGCACGAGACCCACACTGCTGCAAATCTCACGTCGTCTTAATCCTCACCGTACGGCCTACCCACTCACCCACCCACATGCTCATTGATTAAATTTAGACCTGGCAATTGGGTTGGGTGGGTCGGGTTCGGATTGGGTCAAGGTACTTTCGTTTGATTTCGGGTTGGGTTATCAAAACCCATGGGTCAATTCAGGTCATCCCAAAAAATAATTGAAATTAAAAAAAATAAAGAAAAATTATAAGAAAAATGTTAAAATTAAAAGAATTAACCTTAAAATTTCAAATATAAAATAAAAAGCTTGAACATTTAACAATTTAATGAGTAAACAATAAATAGAAAAATTAAAGAGTGGAAACTTCTAACAATGCATAAATAATCCCAATTATACTTGACAATCGGATCAGTGGGTTGACCCATGACCCAACCCAACCCAATTTTTTCAGGTTGGGTCGGGTCGAGTCATTTTCACATTCAGGTAGATAAATATGAGACTCTAACCCTGTTTTTTTTTTTTTTTTTTTGTTGGGTTGGGTCAACTTTTTGCTAGGTCTAATTAAATTAAATCAAGCTTTTTAATTCTTACTAGCGGGACCCGTGCGATGCATGGAATTTGTTAAGCGAAAACTAAATGACAGAAATGATCATTTACTAAAACACCCCTTATATTTTTATGGATTTACTAAAATTTACCCTATACTTTGTATTTTACTAAAACACCACTTATAATTTACTATGGATTTAATCAATCTTCCATTAGATGACAGTGGAAAATGATAGTGTTGACCCTGATGTTTATTTAAATAAATTTTATTAAAATAAAATAAAAATAAAAATACCATTTTTGCCCCTAAAAAGACATGGGCAACCACTCTATTGACTATATTTGGTCAATTTTGTTTTCTATACAAAAAGTGAAATGGGTATTTTTGGAATAAAAAATCATGGCCCTAATGGCAAAACAAACACTCCTTAATGAAGGTTGATTAAGTAAATAAGTTATAAAATATATGAGATATTTTATTAAAATAAAAACTATAAGGTAGGTTTAAGTAAATATGTAAAACTCTAAGGTGTATTCCACTAAATGACCCTAATAGAAAATAACAATAATTAATTTTGGTTAGGTTTATTCATTAAATTGATGAAACCGACCAACCCGATCAACTTGACTTGACCATATTGAATCAGTTTTGCTTTGGCCATTTGTAAATTGACCAAAATCGGATGACTTGACCATAGATATATTAATATTTTATATTTTAAATATAATTTTAATATGAAAAGTGGAAAATTTCCCATATTTCTTAGTTTAAAATGTTTTATATCATAAATTTTATTTTTAAATTTATTTTTTAACAACTGCACTATAATTTTTAAAATTAAAATTTAATTTTCAAGTTTAAATCTTTTGAACCAACTAATCAAACCAAAAAATTGACCCAAACTAATACAACTTGAGTGGGCTGGTTTTCACAAATGGTTAGTCAGTTTCAACTGACCAGGTCAATTCGGTTGGCAAAACAGCCTACAACCGAAACGAACCAACTCAAGAACACTCATAATTTCAGATAAATTAATAATCTCATCTTTGATAAATAACAATATTTTAATCTCCAATAATTGTTGAAAATTTATAACGAAGACACACAATTATTGAAAAATATATTGAATATAAAAAAATACAATAATTGCAAAAATACAATAAGTACTAAAAATATATTAAATTAGTCAATAAATAGTATTAATCTCAAATAATAGTATAATATCTAATAAATATTAATTAATAAGTTATATAAAAAATACAATAAATATAATTACAATAAACAAAATTTAAAAATTTCAATAATATTAGTCTAATCTCCAATAATTATTGAAAGTTTTTTGATAAACAACAAAAAAAAAATAAATTTATACTTAATTATATTGAAAATACATTTATCACAAAAAGCAATAAATAATTATTGAAATACTAAATATTATTATTAGAATATATAATTATTTAATAAATATCATTTAAGAGTTTAAAACTATTATTAGTAAATATTAATTTGTATGAAAGTTACTTTCTCTAATTATTAATTGATATAAGTGAAATTAGTTACTTTAAATATTATGTAAAAATATTAAATTATTATTAAAGTTATTTAATTATTAATTTTGTAAAATATTAAATTATTATTAATTTCAATATTATATTATAATTATTTTTCTACTTTTCATATATTTTTTTTAATTTATTACATAACTTCTTTATTTTAACTAATTTAAAATCTAGTTATGTTAAATATTTTGTTATTTAAAATATTTAGTTACTTAACAACTTAAATAATATGTAAAATATTAATTAATTATTGAATTTAATAATCCATAAAATTATAATTTATACTATTATTACATAATTTTATTATTAATTTTGTAAGATATTGAATTATTATTAATTTCAATATTATGCTATAATTACTTTTCTACTTTTAAGAAATTTTTTAAATTTATTACATAATTTTGTTATTTTAACTATTTAAAATATAGCTATGTTAAATATTTTGTTATTTAAATATTTAAATAATATGTAAAATATTTAATTTTTTTTTTGTTATTCACTGAATTTAATGATCCATTAAATTATAATTTATCTATTAGTACATAATTTCATTGTTAATTTTGTAAGATATTAAATTATTATTAATTTCAAATGTATTGTATAATTATTTTTCTATTTTTTTGTTTTTTTTTAAAATTTATTACATATTTTCGTTATTTTAACTATTTAAAATCTAGTTGTGTTAAATATTTATTTAAATATTAAAATAATATGTCAAAGTTTTAATTTTTTTTGTTATTTGAATTTTATTTATTTAAAGCTATTACATATTACTAAATATTTTGTTATATAGTTAATTATATGTTTATAATATTTGTTATTTACGATATTTATTTATTGAAATATTTAAATAAGATTTTATTTTTTAATGTTAAGTTTTTATTATTTGAATAACATTTAAATTGATAATTTGTAAAAAGAAAATTTAAATTGTTACTACATACTTTCATGATATATTTTGTAAAAATATAAAATTATTTTTTTTGTATTTTTATTAAATATTTTAAAGTTATTATATAATTTTGTTAGAATATTTAAATAATTCTTAATTTTTTTAATCCAAACTTTCTTTGGATAGATATAGATAAAAAGTCGGGGAGAGGATAAACAGGAATTAGAGATAATTTAGGAGAAAAACTCTCTAATAAATTAGAGATAATTTTGAGATAAACAAGATTTAGAGATAATTTAGAAGATAAATAGGAATTAGAGATAATTTTGGAGAAAGTGAGCGATAGTGGGGGAGGTATTTAGGTTATTGGGAAAGTGCATCTCATTGGTTGTTTAAAAAATAACATGGAATAAAAAAATAAAAAATTCAAAAAAAAGAGAATTTCTTGACAGCTTTGTTTTAATATATGTATATATATAGATTTTGTGTTTTTTTTTTTTTTTTTTATATAACTGTCTTTTGGGTTTAATTACTCTATACATCTCCAACGATGGCCCACTTAAGGAACCATGGTGGGCATGGGCATGGCAACATGTCGGGTTGGGTTCAGGTTCGGGTTCAACATGGGTTGTGACCCTTTTGAACCCTCAATGCACCACGGTTTTGGAAACTTGTGTCATTGGTTTGCGGTCAGAATCTAAATTAAAATTTGTCAGAATTAGAATCAGAATGGTCTATTCCCATAATTTGGTTGGTTCGGACAGAAATCAGAATAGGAATTAAAATCAGTTGGAATGGAATTTCATTCCCAATGGAGGGGAGGGAATGGTCATTCCCTCGAATGGGAGATGCCATTTCACTAGGAATGAGAATGAGATTCCAATTGCGTCCAACTAAACAGTTGGATTTAAAATTGCCCATTCCAATTCTGATTTCAAACTACTATTCCTGCAGATCAAATAGGCCCTAAATACTTGTTTCCACCTAGTTTTCATTTCTATTGTGTTTGGATGTGAAGAAAAAAAGGAGAAAAAAAATAAAGAATTTTCTTTTGGAAGAAAATAGGGTAGGTTTTGCTTCATTTTGGCCTCTCAATGCTTTCTCAAAATTTCTCTTTCAAAAGGAAGATGGAAAAGAAAACTTATCTTTCCATTTAATTTCAACTTTCCTTTCTATTATGATATTCTCCTTTGCCAACCAACTAAAGAAAAGTCATTTTCTTTTATTAGATTTGCTTTGCAACCAAATATATACAAACAAGCAAACGGATAGGCCAGTTTTGGGCCCACAAAAATTTGGATCTTAGTATAATCAGGTTGAAATTAGATTCATAGGTTTAACTTTTAAGACCAATTGCGGGGGTCCCACCCCAAAAAGTTATTAGTGAAAAACATGATAAACCTTAAAGTAATTTATTATTGAATTTATAGGAGCTAAGAAAACAAATCTACCTTTTTCTTGGTCTGGTTTCATATTCAAATCCATCAAATTATTGGAATTAAACAGGTATGTGGAAATTGAGGATATCCCATTGAACTGAATTATACTTGAAGGTTTATCATGTGGTACTGGTGCATCCGGGTCTAGATATATGGACACCCAAACCCGATTTGCTTGATACTTGGCACCTCTATAGTAAAGTACAAACACATATAATTGTTTGTAATGAAAATTTATAAATATCCGAGTGCCCAACTTATCTGGCTTTTATGTCTACCTTTAGGGGTTATCTACTTATCTTAGTGGGGTTCGGTTGAATGAAGAAATGACAAAAAGGATAGAAGAAACAAAGGATGCTTTATGGTTTAATGGGCCCCGTGCCGGTGGAAGGTATGGATACATAATCTGTCAGGGCTGATGTATATTGAGATGTACATGTGGGGCGCGCTTCACACCCTGTGGGGCGCTGATGCATGTGGGATGAGACTAAAACGGTCTCACCCCCATAATCGTGTTCTGTTTGTTGTGGATGGTCCCTATCCACTAGTGGACAAAGAAGATCTTGTGATATTGTGATTTTATACATCGCATTACATCTAGAGGTTATGTTTCTTTTCCTCCCTTTGTGATTAAGAAAGGAATGATACATTGCTGATTAATGGAACTTATAATTTGGTGATATATCTTTTAATTTTTTAACATAAGTTTTACTATTTTTATTGGAGTTTTAAATAATTCAGTAATTATTTATTGAATTATTTAAATTTTTAATATAAAATATTTATGTTATTTCTTAATTATTTTCTCACTTATTTTTTTGTTAAAATAATTTTTTATTGGTTAATATGAATTTATCAATACTATTTTCTAAATTAATTTGGATTATTGGTCAAAATTACTTATTTATAATTGATTGTTTAGCTATTTCACAAATTATATATGAGATGTATAGAATAAAAAAGTATGGTGTGAACTAACCCACACCACATCTCACTTACTGAACACAATTGTGGGTGTGGGCTAATTTAATCCACACAGTCTATCCACAGTTTAGAGCAGTTATGGACTGTGGTGTGGTGTGGTGTGGACCAGTCCATACCCACCAATTTCTCATCCACATTATAGAACACCCTTGTCTCCCCAATCCGGATCTCCTGCTTACAAAACAGTCTCAACACCCTTTCATTATCATTTAACACCACACATCTCATACATGATGACGAGTTCACATAAGTGCCTCACATAATGTGCCCCACAAATGCCCAAGTGCACATCTCGTCGTGCATTGGGAACATCTTTCATACTTGTCATTGGCAAATGTTCATAGTACACGGTTGGGATGTGTTGTGGGGTGAATTCCATGATGATGGATTCTAGCTTTATGATGAGTCTCAATCTCATGATGAGATGTGCAGTTAGATCATGTTGGTAGGGTGTTGAAAGTGTTTCATTGATAAGGCTCAGTTTTAAAAGAGTATAAATTTGCACTATACATGTATGAATTTGTACTCCTTCCAAACTGAGCCTAAGAGATCCTAACTCAACGAACCCATTTCAAGGTGACAATTCTTCACTCTATATATCAACCAGCTTAGAACCTACTGAGTTGTTTGGTAATAGGAAGTGGCCGAATTGAATAACTTATTACTTTGCCTTTTAGGCTCAGTTTGGAAGGAGTACAAATTCAAATATGTAGGGTGCAAAACCTTGTATTTTGCATGTATTTGTATTGTACATATTTGCATTTGTACTCCTTCCAAACTAAGGAGTACAAATGCAAAAATGTACAGTGCAAATACATACAAAATAATACAAAATACAAGATTTTACACTCTACATATTTGCATTTGTACTCCTTCCAAATTGAGCCTTAGTGAATGAATAGAAGAGCCATGGGCTGGTTTTGAAGGATAACCATGTTTTATAGGGGATTGATTACAGATTTCCTAATAAAAATGAAATTGAATCTGTTCCATGAGTAGCGCAGTAGCCCATGTTTTATTTTGTAAATGAAAAACCACAGAATTCCAAAGTGGGTATGGAAGAAAGAAAGTGTAGGCTGATTTGGACAACTTCATTTTAGAATATAACTAGAAGGGACCCATGCAATGCATGAATTGGTGTTAAAAATATGCCCATGTTACATTCAATTTCTTCAAGTGAATTGGCTATGGATGAGCTTAAAGATCCATGTATTTAATTTTTTTTTAGATTTAAAAAACCCATAATTCTAAAGCGGTTGGGAAGTAATGGAGGAGTCTGATGTGATAACTGCATTTTAGAATATAGTATAGACTAGAAGAGACCCTGTACATGGAATAGTGTTAAAAGATGCCCATGTTAAACAGGAGTGATTACATTCAGTCTCCTAATAAAAAGGAAATTGAATTATATATAGCCCCTGTTTGTTTGTTTTTTTTTTTTAATAAAAAACTACAAAATTCTGATGGGGTTGGAAAGAAAAAGCGAGCAAAATGATGTGAATAACTGCATTTTTTTTATAATAAACACAAGGAATTACACAAGACGGGAGGTAGCACGTCCCCACAAAACACTATAACAAATAAATGCAAAAGGCCAAGACAACTTACAAAGATTCAGAGCAACACAACTATCACTCGGCAACTGGGCTTCATGAGCATGGTGAGCCAGTCAATTCGTAGACTGATTTGCTTCTCGAAAAACATGCTTGTGGATGATCCCCTTCCCACACCTCTCCTTGAGCTCCCTGCAGCTTTGAATAACTGCATTTTAGAATATAGTCACAGACTTAGAAGAGATGCGTGCAATGCACAGGCTGGTGTTAAAAAGATACTCATGTTACATTCAATTTTTGGACTGAATTGGTTGTGGGTGAACTTAAATAGCTAGCTCATATTTAATTTTATATTTTTAAGAATTCAAGAGAAAAAATACAAAATTGTAAAAGGGTTTAAAAGAGTCTGACGTGGACAACTGCATTTTAGAATAGTATAAATAATAGATTATCACTTGAGTTTAATCGCTTCAGCCATTTTAGAATAGTATAAATAATAAATAAAAGAGTCTGACTAAGCAATAAGTCATTCAGTTTAATCGCTTCAGCCATTGTCTTAGACTTTTTACAGGGCTGAATCGAGTAAGAACTGCCCTTGGAGGCCATTTTTTTACGAGGTCCAACTCTGAAAGAGAGGATCCGACCCATTAATATTGCTCTACCAGACTTGTATGGGTTTTCAATTTTTAATCCCTAGCTCTGGACTCTGGTTGACAAACTCATCTGGGCCCATTTCAGCTGGGCCCAACAGATCATGCTGGGCAACTCAACCTGAAAAGGGAAAGAAGGAGAAAGGGGTAACCCTAATGAGGCTGAAGTAACGAAGAAATGAGATGAGACCATAATGATACATTATTAATTTCAGGCCTATTAAGACCCAACAGCTTATACTCACGGTATTCTACCAAGAAAAAGCTTGTATCTGGGGGTTGAATCTGCTCACAACAAAATATTTTTCAAACAAATTATAATATTATTTGTATTTATACATCTTATTATGAGAGTGAGACCTATGATGATAAAATATGCAGAAACAAATGATATTGGAACTTGTTAGAAAAGTATTTTGTTGTGAACAGATCCCATATCTAAAAAACAAACTAACATATTTATTTCTGACACCTGTCATCTTTGCTAGCTGACAAATGTCATTTTCATGGATTCAAAGAAATAAATGTGAGAATTAATTACCTCCAAAGAAAAACTGAAAAGAAATAAGAAATAAATGTGAACGTCAAATTGGCGTGTAGGGATGACATAAGAAATTTTCCGTGTCATGTCATTCACAATTTTTTTTTTTTTTAATAAGTCAGTTGGTTAGTAATTGTTAGCATAAGCAAGATAATATTATATTTTATATGAGTTCAAATCAGCTCTACACAACGTCCCACAATGCATCCCGCTATGTATTAAGAACATCTTCTAATGATAATATCATTGGGAGATGTTCCTAATATACGTGGGAATGTATTGTAGGACATTGTGAAAAACAATCTTGTGGGGGGCTGATTTGATCTCACTTTATTAAAGATACGATTCATACAAATAATAATTTTTTGAATTAAATTACAGAATTCCAATTATTTTTGATGGTGTGAAAACCACCAAACTTGATTATATTAAGGGAAGAGGATGGATTGGGTACAAAATTGGAATTCTGTAATTTAGTTCACATTCTCATGCTCTGAGATTTTACCATTATAGCAAGTAATGGCCCCTATATATCTATATTCTAAATCAAATTTTGTATTTAATAAACCCATAATGTCATACAGATGAATCTTTTCTTAATATTCTATTATTTCTTTGAAACTTTATTTACAAAATCCAACCACTTTAGAGAAATAGATTCATTTTTATTTTCAATCTAAGAATAGATTACCACAAAAAAAAAATCCAAGAATAAAAATGTGTTGCATATATGACTTCTATGAACATGATAAAGAGTGGAAGTAGCAACTAGCAAAACAAGGGTAAATTTGTCTATTTGAAAAAATGAGATGGAGGTTGTTTGTCTATCTAGTTCCACCCTTTAAAGAAAATATTTTAATAGATTAAACCCTTAAGAAGAAAATATTAAAAGGGCCACCCTGACCTTTTAGGTAATTTTTCCAATAAAATATGGCAAATATTACTACTATTTAATGATAATTAACAACAATTGCTTTGGCAATATATGGTCCCTTTCATGCCATCCCACAACCTCAAATTTTATTACACAAAAAATGAAAAAAAAAAGAAGATAAGCCGCTTATTTTTTCTATTATTCATGATTAAAATGTAGATTAGTTATAACTTATTTATTTATTTTGTCCAAGAGTGTTGAACATTCTATTTTGGGAGTGGTTGGGAAAAGTGGTGATATTTTCTTTCCTAACCATTCATTAGTTCTTTCTTTTATTTTCTCTTTCCACCCAATAATCCAAACCATGCAGCCAATGAAATTCTTATTCTTTTACTCTTATTCAAGCAACACTAATTTGCACCTTCTCATTGGCTCATGCCTTCTTATTAGCATATTTAACTTGTAAGAAACAGCTTAGTTTTTCAACCAGCTACATCTAGAGCCCATTGAATCCAAAATATCTTATTATTATATTTACAATTAGCTTTCTTGGTATGTAAAATTAATTAATCCCTTGATTTATGTTAGTTTTACAAAAGTGGTTTGATTGAGTGAGGTATTGCAAGTTAGATTTCCCAACCCAAATGGCAAATGAAACATAAAATATTAGAAACAAAACATTGTTAATGGTAATTAACATAAATATATAAAGGAAATATGGTTTAGTTTGTCATGGATTAGATTTAATTAATTAAGCTTCTTTGGACCTATTTACAGTTTGATGTATGTATATAACAGTAGTTAGATACCCTTTTTAGAAATAAATATGGATTTTTTTCTATAAATAAATAGAATATAAGGGATCAAACTGGCCAACTAGCTTGATAAAACGAGAAGCACATGACATCTAACTTAAATAATAAAGTCTACTTTATCCAAGAAGTACAATTAATTAAATTTACAATATTAGTTTTATTATTTTCCAAAATTCAGCCAAAAAAGTAATATTTTTCTATTTTTTTTATTGAGAGATGGAGATAGATATGAGCTCCATTAAATTTTATGTGGTCCTTTAAGGTCTTGAGAAGTCATTCTCTTAACATTTAACAGGAAGCAACTTGCAATGAACATGTTTTAGATTGACTAATTGGTGTAAACTATGCTATCTGTCCACGTTTACCCGCTTCAACAATTCTTCTCTTTAATACATGTAAAGTGACATATGCATGAATTTCTTATATATTTTGGCAAGTGGTAAGTCATAATTGAAGGAGAGAGAGAGAACTTGCATAGTAGAGTTGAGAATTGGAAGACCTTGACTTACAAGTCGTCGGTGTTACAACTACCCTTTATTTTAAAATTGAAGAAAAACAGACTTGTATGCTTCAATTCCCGTTGTAAATTCGGCTAGCAATTGGATGGACCGGGTCGAGATTACCAATGAAGCCTACCCATATTGATCCTTGCATAAAAGTATAAACCCAATGCAGAAGTAAGGTGGGTTGAGTTTGGTTAGCCAACAACAGAGAGCTATAAGGCTGTGTTTAGGTACATTGGAAAAGGGTTTGCAAGATCTGCAGACCTCATCAGCCATTACATCCCATTTGGAAAAAAAAATAAAAAAATAATTTATATTATATATAAAAGTGTGAATGCAATGTGAAATTTCTTTTGGATTAAAATTACTTTCGATTTCTTTGTTTGAGAAAGGGTATAAAATTCATTTTATTATAATTTTAATATCGGTTTTAATGGATATTAAAATGTCTATATTTGTGTATTTAATCCATTTATAATTATAAGGGTTAAAAATGTCACTTCAATTATTACTTTCCACATCATTTAATCCCCTCTCATTAAGTCTTATACTTAAGATACTAAATCCCATTTTCTCTTATTAACTTCTATAATGTTAAGTTATTTTTCACTATTAAATGCTACTAATCAGATCTATGCCAATATTTTTAACAATATAAACCCATATATTTTAAGGCAAATTTCTTAAACTACCCTTATGGTTTAACAAATTGACAAACTATACCCCTACTGTTTTTGATAATTACCTAAAACTCCCCTTACCGTTAACTTTCTGTCACAAACCGTTCACATGTGATATCACATGATTGTTATATTTTTCAAAACCCCTAATATACCCTTTTATGATCGAAAATTCCCTTTTCAGTTTAGGTAGATGATGTAACTCTATTCTTGGGATAGACTGATTCTACTATTGAATCAACCATCGACATCAACACAACAAGGATCGGCATGTTGTTGGTAATCTCCAGCACCGGCACCGAGATAAGAAGGGGAAAAAATAAAAGGCACACCTCGCTAACCCGTCCCACAAATGACATCATGTTAGTGTTCATCTCTTGCTCCACTACCGTCACCACTCACGGCTTCTGATTCCAAACGTAACAATGCCTCCCCTTTGAGGCTAACTGAGAGGAATGAAAGAAGTATGGAAGGTAGTTTAAGGACTTTTCCTCTTCCTCTTCATTGGGAATCTTTGGGTCTATTTTTTCGTCTGCTTTGACAACCGTGGACAAAGATATTTCTCACTCTATCGTAGGAAGGGATATTTCTCACTCTAAGCTAATCTGGTCTACAACACTAAGGGTACCCCTTATAAGTTGTTGATAGATTGACAAAATCTAGCATTGCCCTAATGGGTGAGTGATGAATGGGAGAAGATGAACGGGGCTTCAAATGGCCACTCTGAGTGGAAACCCCCATTGCCATTACCTCTGCAGCCTTCCTAAATAGAGAAACTAACCTCAAAAGGCACAGAGAATATTCTTTCGACTTACTTTGATTGGGTTTCAATTCAATAGAATTGAAGACGACAAACAAACCCCCATTTCCGGTTTTTAGGGCATGAATACGTGGGTAAAACAAGGAATCTCGACAAGATTGAAAATATAGAACTAAAGGCGAGGAATAGAGAGAAATAAGGTTTCTGAGATGGTGAATGTACATTGCATGTGTAGTGATTTCAATGTGTCTACTCTAAGTGCTTAACAATATCGATTATAACATTCTTTTCACTTGTTTTTTTTCTTTCTATCTTTGTACAGATTTAGGTTTGGTATTTTGTATGATCAAACCAATTGAGGTGGAAGATAACGGATAATGGCGCAAAATCGCTACTACAATAAATTCATTATTAGAACTTAGGAGCTTGGTTTCACCATTTCAGGAGAAATCCAAACCTTTCATCGAACACCCTCTCGATACCATCTATGCCCATCTTTGTCTCTATTCTTGTCCTGCAGCTCCAACTCCACTATGAGTGTAAGTAGAAGTAGCAGCAAATCACTTATCTAATTGTGGTCATCCTCTATTTATTTGCTTTTGCATGGCAGCTTTTGTAGATGAATATGAAAATGGGTTCAGTCCTATGGAAAGAGAAAAAGCCACCGTTCGCCTTCGTCAGTGGTGGTTACTCGTTCCAAACCATTGTAAGCGTCATCACCGTCGTCAGTGGTGGCTCCTCATTCCAAACCATTAGTTAATCCTTGTGTCTATGTGAAAATTGTTCTAATTTTTCTAGATGAAATCCCTTTCTCCCAAATCCACCGGTTGTAAATGAAATCCCTTTCCCCTAAATCCAAGTTCATCTAATGTTTACCTACAACGAGTAATGAAGAGGGGAAGGGGGTGGGGAAAGAAGATACTATTGTTGCAATAGATTGGACCTAGGTGATGAAGACCAGACCAAGGAAGATGAGCTTCCAATTTGACTTAAAGGGCAAAATGGACATTTTAGCCTTTCATCAATATTTTAACGACAATGGTAATTTTCTAAAATAGTAGGATTAGCATTAGACAACAGTCAAACAGTAGGGATATACTTAGTCAATTCGCTAAAACATAAGGGTAGTTTAAGAAATTTACCCAATATTTTAAGATTGTCTCAAAAACAAAACCATTTTTTATCCAAGTGGTGGCTAAGCAATTCAACCATCTAAAGCAAATTGATCAACTTATGAAGTCATAGTTAGGTAATACAATTTTTAAAATAGAAATAAATATAGAAAATTACAAAAAAAAACTATAGAAAAAAATAGGCACATTTAAGATATTTTTAGTAATCAAATTAAAAAAATAAGTATAGTAGACAAGAATCGTTTTTATTGATAATGAAAATAAAATACATAATTTAGAATTAATCAAACATGAAATATAAAAATTAATAACAAATAGTTCAACTTTTGGGTTAAATGTGTTAACCTTTAATGTCGTAAATAAATAATAAAATTAATAAAATATAAAAATATAAAAATAAAAAATACATAAATTTTGCAAGAAAGCATGAGAGGACATGTATAATATCATATGCTTATCATATTAAATAAAAAGTAAGTGTGATATATTAGAATTTTTTTTACACAAAAAATGTAGAAAAAATTGAACACATATATAATTCTACATTTACACTACTATTAAAAATACAAACAAGATTATGGAAATTTCTTTTAACTAAAATACTCGTTTTTGAATTTAGCCTCTTAATTGCAATGTTCAAATTGTAAATTGAACTACTACTTTTCGCCTTATTCAATTCCCTCTATCTAAATCTTACATTTTTTTTTGATAAATGAATACAAGAAAAAAGATAAAACGCTACAAAAAGAATAGTATATCTAATCAGGTACGCTTGTCAATAATACTTAAAACTTCACAATTCAATCCGATTATCACATATGTGGATGATGCGTTTATGCAATCAGATTTGGATTTTTGCAATCTACATCTGATTACTAATAAAACAAAAAACAAAAAATACATAAAATTTATAAAAAAATTGGATATATTATTAGTATCATTATCACCATCTAGAATTGCCACGTACGAAGCACGTGCACGTTTACTAGTTAACTAAAAAGTGGAGAATAATGGATTATTAGTGACATTTTCTAGGGACATTGGTTGGTGCAATGGTAAAATCTTGGGCTAATAAGCATGAATCATGCTGAAAAAACGCCAAAGCTTATGGCTATATCCAGTTTGCCTCTTCCAACATTAGACATAGCCATTGGATAATGGTCTTTATTTTTCATTAGTTTGACTAATAATAGAATGATTAAGGGGTTAGTAATTCCAGTAATTGCTAATGACCCAATAGTTGATTACGGGGTCAGTGGTTCAACCGTTTGATTTGAACGAATGACCCATTTCAATTTTAAAAAATAAATAAAATCAAAATGGTCAAAACCATTGTCTAGGTCAAACAGGTCAAATGGTCTGACCCTCCAAATCAACGATAGTTTGAAAACACTAATCTAATATATTAATAAATACCCAAATAAAAGGGAAAAAGTAACTCCCATGGTCTGGAGTCCATCTTGGGGGGAAGTGGGTCGGGCACCAGATAACCCGACATAAATACCCGAATTTTATAGGGGAGTGGGGAAGATAAGTACATATAGAAAATTCTTTTTAATTACTGACTTGTTGGAGGAGGAATAGTGAAGGGTGATAGTAAATTAGTCAACCCTCGTGCAAGAGAAAGCATATGGTATTAATACTCTATTGATTATTGATTTAGAGATAAGAGTGAAAGAAAAGATAATAAACGTAATGGGGGAAAAGGGAGGGAGGCGATGAAATTTTTATTTTAACATTTGGATACAGACAATACAACAACTTCTTTATCTTTTCTCAGAGAAACAATACAACAACCTTTATAAATGCCAAATGGTCCCCTTGGCATCGTATGGTCGCTCTAGTTACAGCCAATGAGGACCGACCATGAGTCTTTTGGCAAAGCTGACGTTTAAATACGTTGTCTAAGCTGGCGTCATATATACGAGATTACCCAACCCAAACAGCAGGGATTATGTAAGCAAGCAAGGAGAGAGAGAGAGAGAGAGAAGGGGGTGTTTGGTAGGACCTTATACTCTAATTAGGTCCAGTCATTGATGGCAGGTCCCAGTAGTAGGACCAGTCCCAGTTCCTTTCATGTCTGGTCGTAGAGAAGGCAAGTCCATTGAAATCGAAGTCCTTCGAACTTTGCGGTTTAAGACCAATAAATGAAGGGGGGTGTTTAGTACAGTGGCATTTTGTTTGCTGTTGTATTTTGAGTTGTTTGTGAGAAAGATGTGTTACCACATTGAGAGGTTGACACTTATATGTTTTTTGTTCTCTAAATTATTGGCACATCTTTCTCTCTCTCTCTTCTCTTCTTTATTCTCTCTTTTTTTCCACCTCTTTTTGTCTAGAAAATTACAAGAATGCCACATATAAGATAAATTTTCCTATATAATTGCCTCTATAATATTCAAAAATTACAGTAATGCCACATATAAGATAAATCTCCTTATATAATTGATTCAATGGCATTTGAAAATTATAGTAGTGCCACATACAATTATTTACAATTATTACATCTTATAAATAAAATGCCATTCCTCTTCTTTCTCATCTCTCTCTCTCTTATTCTCTATCTCAATTTTCATTTATTCGTTTATTTGTTTTATTATTATTATTATTGAAACATTTATTTAATAAATTATTTATTTTAATAAAATAAGCTGGTAGAATAAAAAAGATGTGACATTAAGAGATAGATTTCAATAAATATTTATTTGTTTAGAAATAATTTACTAAGAAATTATTCTCTCCCCTTGAGCCCAATATTTAGTGTTGTCAACGGGTCGGATCTGGTTTGAGATAACCTATACTAGTCCCATCCCAATAGACTTTTATTTTTTTATTTAATTTATTTAAGAAAAACTAGGGCTGAACCAATGGGTTGGGTCTATCCTGATGGAGTTAAATTGATTAAACATAATTATAGCGGTTTTGGTTCCATAATTTTGTCTTGATTAATTATTGGATTGGTTCTCATTCTTACTTGTCGAATTGATTCAGGTCTGGAACCAAACATTTTATGAAGTATATAATTTTTTGTCCTTCTTGTATTTTTATCATGTTTCATGTTTGAAATAGTAAATTTGATAAATAATAAATAAGATAATATTGGTTAAAAATGTTTAACTTATTAACATAAAAATAAAATAGTATTATTTTGGCTATTGTTTTCAATATAATGAGGTTTATGATTTGATCCCAATTAAATAATTGGTTCAAGACTGGTTCTACATGATTGTTTATTATTCATAATAATATAGTTATAATTATTTTATTTTAAAAATATAACCTAATTTATTATTGTAGCTCCAAATAAGCGTAAAAAATTTATATCTCCAAATGACATTTTTAAAATTTTCCCTGTGAAGCAGGGGCTTTCCCACTAGTTTGTCTGCAACTTAATAGAATAAAATGCCCAGTTATTCAACTTTTTTCTTCCTTGATTCTGTGTTTGGTTTCTTAAAATGTTACAGAGAAATGGAAAGTTGAAGGAAAATACTTATGAAAATTTTTGAAATACTTTGAGAATTTTCCTACACATTTCTCTTCCTCAATATATATATATATATATATATATATTGATAAAACCAAACACAGCAAAAATGTGTTTTCCTAAATATAAAAATACAAAACATATGACCCGGATGGATTGGTAATGGATACAAAATAAACCAGTTGACTTTGGACTTGAAGCAATATCAAACAGTTTGCCACTCTCAATCAAGCTTGTTTTTCCAGCGCAAAAATGAAGGGAAGGACCAGTAGTTGATTACAACCATTTGGTTGAACTAAACACATATCCCCTCTTTAAAAATATAAGGTCAACAGTGAGAATTCTTGCTCATCTTATGATCAATGTCAACCCTCTCTCTCTCACCAATAATGCATTGTTTGATAGTTACAAAGTGAGACTTTTTTTGAGAGATAAAAAATGGGAAAATAAGTACTTGTTGATTTTATTTCAGCCCAGACTTATGAGAATCCAATGTCTGGTCTCATCAAGGACGACTTCCTAACTTAAAAACATGCACAATTTTTAAATTGGCCTAGGTTTTACATTAAAGTTTTGAACCTTACCGAGGTTTTAAACTGAACCTGGGCATATTCCTAGTGAAAACATAGGGGTGTTTTTGTTAATCTTATTAGGGTTGTGCCCCCTTTATAAAAAACGGGATGTTCTTAAACAATTCAACTTAATTAATTAATTTTTTATTGATAATTATATAATATTTTTTATATTAATATGTGCGGATATATATATATATATATATATACGTATTATGCATATGTACAAATAAGTATTAACCGTATACGATATATGATATTTGGATTTAACTTTTACAAATTCAACTTGAGTGGTTTAGATTGGGTTTAGGGCCAATGTAACTCAACCCTAATACTTAGATCTTGGTTTCATTTATTTCTTATTTTTTAATCCTATACTTGGAGGAGGGTCACCTTGATATTTTATTAACTAATACCAAAAGAGAGAAAAATAATTACAATGGACATAGCCTACTTTGCCCCATTCCAAATACAACCAAAAGACAGCAATAAAAAAAAAAAAAAACAAAAACAACATATGATTGTAAGGGATTCAGAGATCTTTAATCTATCTGGAGCAGAAGTATGACAATGTAGTCTTCACGCATGAATCTCTTTATGCCATCAAGAAGATTAGAACCAAGAAAGCAATCTCTCTTCTTCATCAATACCCTATTAGCCAACCGATCAGCAATTACCCTCCCTTAGAGTATGGATGAAAATAATGTTTATATTTGTAAGGATTCTTTCGATTTCCTTCAAAGTATGATAAACCAATCAAGGGTACCTAGATCTCAGGCTTGGGCCTCGCCCAACCTGATGTCAAATACCAAGTTGCCAATCTAAGCCCAATACGAGTTAAACCAGACACAACTCAGGCTGAGTTCAGGCTTGGGTAGGCTTGGTTGGGTGGGTTGGGTTTGAGGGGCTTCATTCTTATATTTTGCAAACCTACCTTCAATTTGAGCTTTAGGCTCTATTTGGGATTTTGTATCTTCTCAAAATTTGTAGTTGGAAAGAGTACAAATACAAGTTTGGGAAGAGTGCAAAAACAAGTCGGGTAAGAATACAAATACAAATATGCACCGTACAAAATCTTGTATATTATATTTCTAAATTTTGTATTTACACTGCACTAGGCTCACTTTGGAAGGAGTAAAAATATAAATATATAGAATGCAAAACCTTATACTTTGTATTATTTTGCATTTATTTGTATTGTACATATTATTGGTATTTCTATTCTTTCCAAACTGAGCCTTATGATTTATCTACTTTTCATTAATCCATCTCCAATATAGAGCAGGAGAACAACAGCCCAATTTATGCAAAATCTTGGGTTGGGCAGGTAAAAGTTGCAGCCCTAACCATATACAATTTTATGCAATAGTTCCATTACTCCCATTATACATTGAAAGGCTGGAAACTTGATATTTTTGGCCTGGCTTTACATGCTGCGGTAGCATAGTTTGGTCCCTTCTCCTTTGAAAAACTACTTTGAGGGCTTAAAGTTAGGAAAACGCAGTATACCAAATTACAAAAAGTAGCCACCTGGCTAGCCCTTTCTTAATACAAGAGTATTTTATTTTAGAGATAAAAACTAACCACGCGTCTAATTGTGGGTGCTTACTAAATCCTGGCCAGAGTTAGGAGCTTAGCTTGGCTTGCCTAATTTTATTATCAGGAAATTAAATGGGCTTGCAAGTGCACTAAGCCTTCTATATAGTGTATTTTTGTTTCCTTTCTTTCCCTTAGGTTCTGTTTGCATTTTGGGAAGTTATTTATCTGGGCAAATGCATTTACTCGAATAAGTGCTTCCTAGGAAATACTTACCCGGATAAGTGCATTTGCCTATGTTCTTTTATTTCCCAGGTAAATAAGAAAATAATCATTTTAGTCATAAAAAGTGATTATTAAAAGAGACAATTTTGTCCTATCCAAATGTTGGCAATTTTTCTCTTAAGTGAAAAAGTTGCTTATCCACTTGGATAAGTGATACCTAGAAAAAATAAATTTTTCATTAACCACACATAAATCTAAAAAAAAAAATATAGATATATTGATCAATAAGAACCAAAATCTCATTAACCAACTTCCCCCTCTTAAAATTAAAAAAAAAAAACCTTAAAATTATACCCCGACCCAAAAGAGATAAGGGGACTAAACTACCCATTGAGCACAGCCTCTCTGTACAGCAACTTCTAAGTATGATATCACCGACCCAAGTATAAACAGAAGAGATTGAAAAGAGCATATCGAGCAATGAGGTGAGCCAACTTATTCATCATATCTTGGAACATAATTCAGGCCACATACAGAAAATAAGTAAATAACATAATATGGACACAATCGACCAGAAGTTCTCATTTTAGCATATGAGTGCCTAATGAGAGCAAAAGTGGTGTAACTTCGGCCAGAAGGACATAATGCGGAGTACCGGATTAATCAATCCCAAAAATTTAGGGCCCAGATGTTTTCGGGTTTCTATAATTGAACTCCAATGGATCGGCTCGGCCATAATGACAAAAGCTGGCTCTTTTCCAAAAGTGTGGTAAGGCCCATAAATTGAATGCGATAGCTGTTTTCTGTAATAAATTCATAGGCCCTACTGAAAAAAAGTGTGGGTTCCATAAATTTTAAACCTTGTAATTGATTCCACAGTCATTCAGCTAAACTTTGCTGTCATAAACCTCGGGGTGAGTGAAGTTTGAGCCCAAAAGTTAACAGTCACTTTCGGTTGAATGGTGCTGGCCTGAAGAAAGTACTCTGTTGTTGTGATTTCTTCAGGCCCATCCTGACCATTCGATCTGACTCTACCAGGCGCATCATGCTCTGGGCCTTTCACTTGCGAATTCAGATTCAGCCCTTACAAGACCATGTTCATATTGTATTCTCAGCCACTTGCATTTATGCATTGGCTTTTCATGAATTAAAATATATAAGTACCGAGATATTTTCAATACATGATTGCAAGTGATAGTGAGTACCTTGTGAGCATGGTTTTGTGACGGGTTTGGGACCCTTGATTTGCACTCCTGAGCGAAAGTAGGAGTATAGGGATGGCAATTTCATGGGAATTTTTGGGTATTTGACCCGCCCCGACCCTAATAGGACCTGTTTATGAAAACCCTATAAGATTTGGGATTTTAGATTAAAACCCTATAAGGTTTGGGACAAGTTTGGGTTTTGACTTTAGGGTATCCGATACCCGATACCCGGGATGCATAAATATGAACATATCATATTATATATCATGCACAAATTTAAAGTAAGATTATTATTCTATTATTAATATTTTATTTGTGTAAATTTCTTGGGATTAAAATCATCATTTGATGTAAATTTGGATTTAATAGATTGTTTATTTCATTCAGTTATAAAATGTTAATTTTAAATATTATTTCTTTTAATTTTTAGTTGGAATTGTTAACCATATACCTGTATTGATTGTTTTGATGAACACAAAAGCTAATAAAATCTATTTTATTTCATTAAATAATACAAAAGGCGAGATGACTTAGTGGCTTAAAGTAGTGTTAAGAGATTTGGTGCTATCATTAATTGATTCGGGTCCAAGTCACACTATAAGCATTAAGAAACTTTTTTTTTAATAGAAAACGTTTGGTTAAGGGGTTTAATGGGTGGGATGGGTCGGGACGGGTTTAGGAAATTGAGAGGAAAAGTTAGACGAATTTGAAACGGGTTTGAAATCAAGGATACATAAACGGGTTTGGGAATGAGTAAGACAATTTGCACGGATACCCTACCCATTGCCATTCCTAAGTAGGACGAGTGAAGAGAGAACTTAAATAAGCGCCATTGGTAGGAACCCATTGAAAAAAGTTTCTCAGGAAACAACTTCTTCCTGTAAAAATCTGGTTTTTGAAACATTTCGAGCTGCTTTTCCTTGTTTTGTTCTTGACATCCATGAGACCATGCTGAGAAGTTCTCATTCACTTCTCTACCCCAGAGTGAAAAAAAAAAATGCGACACTAGGCTTCTGGTATAAGTGCAAAGATGAGAGAATATCTGAAACCAGTTTATTTCCACTCTTTTATCAGTTCTAGCTTCATTTCAGGTTTGGTTCAAGGCAACATAGGATTTATGACATGGTGAAGCACAAGAATTAAAACAAGTTCTTAAGAATGCTTTCTAAATGGGAGTGACTTTTCTTCACTCTTGTCACTGAAGAGTCTAGTTTAAGCTCTGAGTTTTTCTTCTGTTAGTGAAGATTATTCAGGCTAATTTATCTCTTTTGATTTCTCTAGCATGTTTTATAGAGGGTGATTTTTACAAGTCTGAACATTTGCAGTTAAAGAAGGGATAAATTAACATTCCAGGAAGAGAAATCAAAATTCGTTTTGAGAAATCTAATTAAGGGAGTGATTATTTTAAAAACAAGTGCTTATTCTAACAAGTTCTGATGATGAAAAATACTTATTTCAAATAAGGGTAATATAAGTATTTTGAAAATAATATGGTGAGTCAAGCCAGGACAGAAGGGAGATAACCCTAAGTTTTGGACTTTTAGGATAAACACTTATTCTCAGAAATAAGAATTTATTCAAACTTATTTTCCAAATACAAATAAGTGATTATTGATGTGTCCCAACTCCCAACCCAAAATAAATGCTTAACTAAACAAGTGCTTATTTTTAAAACTATTTATTCATATTATTTTGTATCCCACCTTCACAAGGGGCTCTTGCCTTGAGAACAATAAATGATGTCTATAGCTGTAGCTTGGGATTCATTTGTCCCGTATCTGACACATGAAATAGACAAATGTCCACAACAAAGGTGGTGACCACGTCAAACTTGCACCAATGACTCGTCACCTTTGCAACCCATACAACAGTGTTACTGAATATGCCAATTCCATTAACAAGTGGCTAACGATAATTCAAGGATGTTATCTGTAGAAAAATATGAGTGACTTTCATTTTTTTTTTACTATTATATGTTGTACATATTGCTAAAAGTTGACAAGACACTGCTCCACAAAACCACTCTTTAGTCTTTATATAAAGGTCCCGACTTTATATTGTCCACAGTATTTTTTATTTATTTTTGAGGAGAGATTGTTGTGCAGTTGAGGGTTAGAGTGTTAAAGACTGGTGCCTGAAATCCCCCGTACCATATAATTTTACTTAGGGCTCTCCCTGCCGGACAATTAAAAAAAAAAAAAAAAACGCCATTATTCAATGGTGGTCCCAAGCTAGGGTTTGTGGGGATCCATTACGGGCTATATGAGGTTTGGAGAGGTATGAATTGTATACCATAAGGCCTAACCTTTGGATTTTATTTTTTTTTCCCAAAATGGTCACTCTAAGACTTCAACCTGCATTTTCATACTTGTTAGTTTGAAAATCTCCCGTGCCCTTGAAAGTGCTCTGTATTCCACTTTCTTCCGGCAAATGGCAACCCTTCTATGATGGTTAAAGGGCATTCTTTAAAGTTTTGGTCTGTTTGGATGCTATGTGAAATATAGTAGGATTGTTTTATTTTAGGTCTGTTTGGTCTGGTTAGAGGGCATTTGAACCTTTACTGGATTTTTTTTTTGGCATCTCCTACTGTTCGGGAAAACATTTACTTGAAACCTTGAACTGACCCCATCTTAGTGGGGCATTAATTTCATTTAAAATGAGGGCTGTGGAACCAATGATCATCCCCATGCCGGTCATGAAATACATTTGGCCCCAATTACGGGTGTGTTGCATTTAGAGATGGTAATTTTTCCTATAAAACTGGGACTCAGCTCTAAAAGAGGCATATTTTCCCTGACCCTAAACAGGAACGGGGTGGAATGGGTTTTGTATATAATTCTTCGAATTTGCCCCGAATCCGAAGGTAAATTAATAAAATATTTTTAGGTTTAAAATTAATATTTAAAATATCTCTAAATTTTTTCTAAATTTTTAAAATCCTAAGATCCCATAATTTTATTTTTTTAATTACCCTTAAAGTATTATAATTCAATTCCTAAAATACCCCCAAATTCTTATATTTATGTATAAATTGTCTATAAAATAGATAATTTTTAAATAATTGCCTTAGAGAGAGAAAAATTCAAGAATTTCCCATCCCTGATGGAGAATATATACCCCACCCCAAACCTCTTCCACCACTGGGGACAAAACAGATACGAGGCAAAGTATCTTGACTTCAGGGCAAGGACGAGGAGTGGATGCCTGTCCCAATCCCACCATGTTGCCATTCCTAGTTGCATTTTGGGTTGATAAATACAAATTTGTAAAATGTTGATTAGTATCATTTCAATTAAAAAAATGTATGCATGAGAAACATTAAATTTCACTTTCAAAAGTCAAAAATTTTAAAAAGAAACAAAGTCTCACACATTTGTATTAATCAACGGCAACTCAACGCAACTGTACCAAACACTTCAATCCCTCACTATTAGCATTTATGACTACCATAGAACCTTAAAATGACTTCATTTCCCCATTTAATAACGTTCATGTTAGCAATCTGCCGTGGATGATAATTTTATGCTTTCAAGTTTCAATATGGTAAACAATACTAATCTAAACGAAACAGCTTTGCAAGCGGCTTCAAGGTGCCAGTAGATTTATTTCTACCAATCTATCGTAGCAAACAGAACTCCTACATTGGGAAGTATAGAAACGCAAGATTAGACCGACTAGCTACTAATACCATAGTCTCAATTCTCAACACAAACAGAACTCCATTCGCTTCAGTGATGGGGAAGTAAAAAGAGCTTCCTAGCTACGTTTCATTCATCACGATCTTCATTGCCTTGGCTTGCTTGTGATTTCGTTCGAACTTTGAACTTGGAAGTATCAAATGACTCAAAACATGTTCTTGTACCAGTACACCCCTTTATCCTTGGAATTCTCATCCGGCTCCACGTAAATACATTCCTTTGCTTCTCTCCACATTGCCATGTAAAATGGGGTTCCGTCAAACTGGTAGTAATCGCCAAGAATAGGCCTGATGGCTTTGGTTGCCTCCATTGCATGATAATGTGGCATCGTCGAGAACAAATGGTGGGCAACATGTGTATCTGTGATGTTATGAAAGACCTTGTTCAACACCCCGTAGTCCCTATCCATGGTTGCCAATGCTCCCCTCAGCCAGTCCCACTCGGTGGAATCGTAATGCGGCAGAGACGGGTGGGTGTGCTGCAAGTAGGTGATCATGACAAGGAATCCATTCACGATCAACAATGGGACTCCATAGACACATACAACCCAAGCGAGCCCTTTTGCAGCCACAAGCCGAAACAGACCGTATGTGACCGCAAGGACACCGGCATCGGAGATGTAGATCTGCATTCGTTCACGGTTGGAGTAAATTGGGCCGTAAGGGTCATAATGGCAGGCAAAGCGGTCGTAGTGACGGCCGGAGACGTTGAATAACAAGTAGAGTGGCCACCCAAGAGTGAGTGTGATTGTGAGTGTGAGGACACGGCCGGGTGGGTTGTTGAGGTACCTAGAGAACCATGGGATCTTGGATTTGGGTTTTGGGACGAAGACCTCATCACGCTCAAGGGACCCAGTGTTTGAGTGGTGGCGTCGATGGCTGTACTTCCAGGAGAAGTAGGGGACGAGAAGGGCAGAGTGAAGGATAAGTCCGACCGTGTCGTCTAGCCATTGGTAGTCACTGAATGCATGGTGGCCACATTCGTGGGCTATGACCCAAACACCTGTGAGGACACAGCCCTGTATGACCCAATAGATTGGCCAGGCGAGGTAGGAGAGTGAGTGAGGTAAGAGGTGGAAATAAGTGATGGCAATGTAGTAGAAGGCAAAGACCATGGCAAGGTCATAGACAACGTAGGAGAAGGATCGGAGCACGGACCGCTGGAAACAGTGAGGCGGTATGGCTTTCTTAATCTGGCTCAGGGTGAATGGAGGAGCTGAGTGTGGGGCTCGGCGGAGGGCATCGTGTTCTTGCTTCTTGGTGGTAGGGACGACCATTCGGCCACCGGCTCCCATTGTAACTTCTGCCTGTGAGACAGAAAAATGAGATTCTTTTGTCAACTTTTCAGCTAAAAATTCAGCACTAATGAATCAACAGAAAGTCAGAAACATTAATATTGTTCTATGGGTCTGGGACTCGGGGATTGGGTTCATCAACCATTGAGAGAAATTGGTGACCCAGCGCCCCAGACGACTTGCATTGCATGTGGGGATGTGGATAAAGATAAATCGGTTACCAGGATCCACACACATATATATATATATATATATATATATATATATATATTGTAGGGATCATAAATTATTCGGTACAGATAAAGATATTTGAATGGCGGTCAAGTCTTCGGAATAAAAATTGACGACGAATTTGATCTCTTTGTCGGCCTTGTTAATTTTTATTTTTTTTCATTTATTTGGTCAAATTCTTTACTCTTAAGTTAAAAAAAAAAAAGATAGGCATGGACTATTTTCTTTAAAAAAAAGGATCAAACAAAACCACCTGGGGGAAAGAAAATATCTTGAGACAGCATAATATGCCACAACCGGTGTGGACAATTTGGATTTACCAGTTCATGGGCTTGAGTCCGGATCATCTGCCAATAAAATATATTCCAACAACCTACAATATTACACCACACATCTCATATATGTGGGTTTCAATCTCATGATGAGATGTGAGGTGTTAGATCAAATTGATAAGGATTGAAACGTGTTTTGTTGGCAGAAATTCTCCAATTCGATGGAGATGCTCACGGAAAATGAATGAATTAGTTGGAAGAAATTATTATTGTATGGGGGAGAAAGTTCATCCGGTGGTTCCTTCGATGGGGCCCATAAGGTGGCTTAGCCAGAAAGGACACACAGGACTGATGCGTCGCAACTCGCAAGCATCGAGTTATGGGTCTCACGCCCACCACAAACGTGTAAATGGAGACTTGAATTATAGCAATAACAAGAACACCAAACATATACGCTATTTAACCTTGGGAAAATAACTGATCAGTGCAAGTCGGTTTTTTTAATCTTACCGTACAAGAGAGGAATCTGACCGTGAATTGATGCCAAATTCGAAGTATTTATACGGTAAGATTAAAAATACCGACTTGCACTGATCAGTTATTCTCCCAAGGTTAAATAGGGTATATGTTTGTCGCATTCTATCAGCATCTATGGGTATCTGGGTACTTTAACCCTTTAATCTTTGACACCATAATACAAGGCTTTTACTCTGCTTGAAATATCTCTTCTCTGCTTGTTCGCAGCCTTTTGTTTTCTCATTTGAAAAAGTTATTTGAGGATGGACTCTAATATCAAATATTAGTAATACTTAAATAGATATTCAAACCTTTCAAACCATTTAATCCTTACTAAAGAAAACCTTTACGACCATAACAGCACCACTGTTTATGACTTGATATAACACAACACCTAACAAAGACGGAATGTTATTAACAAGTTTCACGCAACCCTTGATTATAGACAAAGTTAGGTTGATTTTGTCTTGGTTTGAAAAAGTTTCGTTTAACTTAATATTAAGAATTTTTTTCTGTATCTGTTAGGAGGAATAAGCCTCCGGACTTGTGCAGTAGAACTTTAATTAAGAGTTTCTCTTTAGAAAAAATTCTATTTGATCATAAAAAATGCAATTCTTGATTTTTTTCCTCTGGTCAGAAGAGACTCGTGAAAGCATATATGAAAAACATATCCAACCTTATCTTGAAACGTGCCATTTCATGGTCTGTTGGAAAAGACTATAAGAAAATAAAAAATTCATCCAGATAGTGTGGAAGACAGGGAAAATATCCTCTGCTCTAGGCCGCCCCTGAATAGTTGGGGGTAGGACTTCATGACTAGTTTGATTCGTTTACATGGGGAAAACACACAGGTCCATGACTAGATAGAAAACAGTAAACTTAGGCCAGAAATACAAGGACAGAGACATTTTATAAGAATATAGAAAACTTAAAAAGAAAGCCTTATTCCTCATCGTTTATAGAACAGATAAAACTAATAGAACAAGGTAAACATGTTCAAATATAGGATCCCAACCTAACGACAGAAAATTTATTCGGTTAACCGAACCATAACACTTTTTTGTAAATTGAACTAGTGGTAGTGGTTTTTCTAATTCTCCAAACCAAAACTCGGTCCGTCAGTTTCAGTTTTTGACCGGTTCAATTCTTCAATTTTTTGATTTTTTTATATTTATAATATATATTATACAAATATATGTATAATATTTAAAAATATATATATTTATAAATAGATCATTATAAATATAATATAAGTATACATATATATATAATGAATATATTTATATATAATACATAGAAAATATGTAAGATATATTAAAAATATATATACTGGTTGGTTCGATTAACCATCAGTTTTTTTGTAGATTAACAAAAAATAGAACCAATTCTTCATTTTTTCAAAAATCTTAAACCGAAACCAAATCAATGATTCGATTAACTGCATTTTGCGATTCGATTTTTCGGTTTAATATGGATACCCCTAATTCCCACCTCCCACATTGGACCAAAGGTCAAATAACCAATGCAAAAATAGAAAACAGAGGTATCTAAGTGCCTACACAAAGCTAAGTAATGACTAATGGGGCTTCCCCATTCCATTCAAGGCTACTTAGTACTTAGTTACTACACATAGGTACAAGTACCGAAACAAGCTTCAGTACTGACCGTGCTCACAAACTTTTACAATCTTGCAAATATCTTCCTATGAAAAAAGAACACAAGAACAGAGATATTTTCAACGCAAGACTGTAAAAACTGTACAACGGTGTGAGCACCGTCATGTGAACACTGAAGCCGATCTCACAGGTAACCATCTGCCGTTGACCAAGTTAAATTGAAGCCAGAAGCCTGCACACTCTTTGGTAGACACATCAAGCACAGTCCTCGTACTGCTTGAGTGGTCACTGGCCACCAATAATAATTATCAATCTTGGTCATGTTCATGTTCCCAATAATCAATCCACTAATTTATTGTGTTCCAAACGGGAAAACACTATTCCCTGTTTGGCGTAACTGAGATTTCCCATTTAGTTGAGAGTTGAGAGTTGAGACCCAGCAAACCAACCCACCCACAAGCCCCACAGAGAGAGTCCAGCCAGGCTGCTCCATGTGCAGGTGCAGCTTCAGGCATTAAGACAAGGAGTACTGATGGGCCAGGAGTTGTACAGCCAGACTGAATACTGAACCCCGGCCCTATATAGTATGTACATCCAGACTCAACCCTGGCCCCATGTACAGCCAGAAGCGCAGAATCGCCCTTGGACTGACTTGGAAATCTTAAAAGCAAGATCCTAAGACACGATCAGACGCTGAACCGGCAGTTAATTATAAGGGTTTCTTGGGGTTCACATGGACCAAGTGGTAGGTAGGGGATCACATGGTAACAATGAGGCCGAGGAGCAAGAGAGAGGGAGAGGGGTGTCACTTAATCGCTTACAGACGGAAGATCAAAAGTTCAAAACTTAATTCTTTTAGGTGGACATGGAAATAGGGTGTGATGGTTTTTATTTTGATATATTTTCTTGTTAAAGGAAGCTTATGCTTTCTAACAAACTCCAGCCCACATTTCTTTTCTTGTTTAAGCAAGAAGAGCGTGGAATGCGGTCGTTGACGGATTCAAAGTTCAAAGTTCAAACTGAGTTGAAATAAATTCAGGCGGCTGCTTTTCAGTGGTCAGCGTTGGATGGATGGATAAGAAACCCGATCATAACAGATCCAACTGCTTAGATCAATAACTACCACTGCCTTAGTTTACGGAGTTCTGCCGTTTTGGTTTCACTAACCAAAACTGTGCGAAAGTGAAAAGATTTTTTTTGAAGCCTTGAAGCCTCCGAAAGTGAAAAGATTGAATGAACCACCTTTATAGTGATGGAAATGTTCCAAGAAATAAAGAAATTAAATGAAAAGCAACAGCGAGAAGTTGGAATAAATCCAAGACAATAAAACAATTTATGAGGCAAAATGCAGACAAGAGGACAAATCAGCTCAAGAGTTAAATATCACAAAACATCTGGAAAAAAAAAGGAAAACGAAATTCAAATAGAGGGTTTTGAGATCCGGATACCTCAAGACTGAAGCTCGGAATCGAACTCCCAGATTCGACTTTTGAGTGGTATAAACACGAAAAAGTTCATTTCCAGCAATAAATCCATCAACAAAACAATTTATGCAAGAAAATAATTTCCAGAAAAGGCCTCTAGTTTTCATTAGATGATTAAGCATCTGTATGTGTTACATTTGAGCTAAATCAGTGGAAAAAAAGATCGAGGAACAGAAGATGAACAGACGCATAGATCTTAGTAAAACAACCAACCTATAGCTCATACTCTACTTTATATGGCTTGTAAGTATAAAAGAGATCAATGCGTGGATATACCTCTTCAAGGTCTGGATGTATAAACTATTTTCAGCATTGATAATGATCTCGAGATTTTTTGTTTAGTTAAATGAAAGAAACAAACGAAATAGGTTAGATTTATCCTGAAAAAACAAAAACTTGCACATTCCTTTTTACAGCTTGGAATCTACAAACTTCATCGTGAAGGAGCTAGGGTTTCAGTTCCAGATTTTTAATGGATCTTCAAATGCGAAAACACCGAAAAGAGAATCAAACAAAATCAACTCCTTTTACTGTAGAACAAGAATGGAGATAAAAAATACCTGAAGAGAAGAAGAAGAACTGAAGACGCCTTTGCCGCCTCCCCCTCCGAGAGACTCTCGGTCTCTCTCACCCTCGCGCTTCTCTGTCTCACTCTCTCTCTCTCTCTCTCTCTCTCTCTCTCTCTCTCTCTCTGCTTCTCTTTCTCCGGCTATTTCTCGTCCGCTCCCCAGAGCACCTATTTAAGCTTTTTCATTCCCTCCTCGGGTTGGAGGGGGCCCACTTCAATATAAACTCGTATACCTGGCTCGCTCATTCTTGGCTATGCACACGTGTCTTTTTATTATTGGCTTTCTTGACATCTATAGACAGAGGATAATCTTATAGGTAAACACTATCTGCCAAAGAAAATCTAGGGCAGAAAACGCATCCGATGACGACTACACTATCCAGTTGGCAATGTCTCGAGCCGGTTGTAACGGAGAATTGGATCGAATCCTTGCACTAGGGTTGGAGAATTATGGATTTTCGAGAATTCAACAGGTATTGCAATGGTTCGGATGCTAAAATGAAACTAGCGCTAATTAGGGGTGAGCACTATTTGTTCCAATTAGGGGTGAGTACTATTAGGTTAAAATAATAGAAAAATCGAATCGGTTTTAGTTTTTTTCAGTTCGGTTTTTTTTGTTTTGGATTAAATCGGTTTGATTATTTTGGTTTTTGATTAATTCGGTTTTTGGTTTCGGTTTTAAGAATTAGGATTTTAGTTAATTGAATTAATCAAATTTTTTATTATTATATGTAATATATAATATATAATATAACATATAATATATTATATATTTATATATTAATATATAATATACTGAAGTTTGATTTCATAATATAATATATTATATGTTATATGTTATAATATACATAATAGAGTATATATTATTAAAATTTGGTTTTAATTGAAATAACCTAAAACTGAACTGAATATTTCGGTTTCGGTTAATTTGGTTTTTATTTTTTTAATTTGATTTTTAAAATTTTGGTTTATTCAATTCAGTTTTTAATCGAATAAACCGAATGCTCACCCCTAGTGCCAACCAAATGATATGTAAGGTCTCTTGTTGGTTTTAGCGGAGATTTAGGATCGAATCCTGCCTGCACCTCGAGGTTATGGGTTAGGGGATTCAAAAGATATAAAAAAACAGACCTACATCTGACTACTTTGATATTCTATAGTATTACTATTAGGGTAGTGTTTGGTTCCGCTTATGTTTATTGAGTAAACGGTGCCACATAGGCACCCCATTAGCAAAGGCTTCATTAATTGCATTTGTACATAAAGATGTTTGCAAAAGCAAACATCGATTTCTTTGCACCTCTTCCATTTCAGGAAGCTTCATTTTGGAGCTTCCTCCAACTAGTAGGTGTTTATTGACACTTTTGCTGATGTGGTGCATGATGGCACCTATGTGTCATAAATGCCCTTGTTAGTTGTTTTTCTCGATTTTGCAACCACACAAATACAAAATATTTATTCAGTAAACGTAAATGAAACCAAACACATACTAGATTATTGTGTAACCTAGTTGTTCAGGCATTGTTCTTGTTTTCTATTTATTTATTTATTTATTTATTTTTATTTATCATAGGGTTGTGTTTGGAAACGATGTAAATGCAAAACAAAAATGTTAATATACATTTATCAACCAAACATATAAACCGGTTGGCTTTTGCATGTATGATTTGTTCTCCTCATTTGGTATGAACATAAATAATGACTTAATGAGTTTACTTTTGCCCACATAGGGAAACTAATGATGTAAATAAACGATGAGTGCACTCTCCATTAAACTCAAAATAGTGCCCCAAATGGTTAGATGGAAAACAATCTAATTGAGCGAATTAAATTAAGTTAAATTACACAAGGCTACTAGGTAAGTTGGAATTTAAAATAAATAACCTGTATTTGTAAATCACATTTTTCTTTTTTCTTGGGGAGGATGTCAAAATGGAATTGGAATTATGGCATCCATTTTATGTGCAATCCACTATACATGCATCCATTGTTAATGAAGCCTATAAGTAGGGGTGGCAAATGGGTGGATTGGGTTGGGTTGGGTTAGGGTTGAATATCAATCCACTCATATTGACTCACCAACCCACCATGACCCATCATTAATCCTAATTAAAGGGTCATAACCCACCCTAATCCTAATCCACCCTGACTCACCTATATTAACTCACTTGACCCATCCATATTGATCATTAACCACCTTCACCCATACTAACCCACCTACCCTCACTTATAAATACAAAAACGGCCCGTATACGCAAAATAATAAAATTTGAGAGACTAATCTCTCTCAAGACTATCACGTGACAAAAGCAAGTCAAGTCAATCCGTATACTCGAAAATGCAAAAAATTGAAGAAAAATCACAAAAAAATACAAAAAAAAACCAAAAAATTGTAGAAAATACAAAAAATACCAAAAATTACAAAAAATACTAAAATTCTTTAAAAACTTCAGAACTTTTGCAGAAAAAATCAGAAAATATGCAAAAAAAACCCAAAAGTTTGTAGGAAATGCATGAAAAACACCAAAAATGCAAAAAAAAAAAACACAAAACATTGTAGAAAATGCAGAAAATACCAGAAAATTTTAGAAAATGTAGAAAAATACCAAAAAATTGCAAAAAAGCAGAAAAATACCAAAAATTTACAAAAGATGCAGAAAATAAAAGAAAAATTGTAGAAAATGCAAAAAAATGCACAACTTTTATAAAAGTGCTTTCGTAAAAGTACTTTTATGAAAGTACTTCTACAAAAGTACTTCTATAAAAATTCTTTCATAAAGTACTTTCATAAAAGCACTTTTATAAAAGTACTTTCATATAAGTGTTTCCGAAAAGTACTTTCATAAAGTGCTTTCATGTAAAAGTACTTTCATAAAGTGCTTTTGTAAAATTACTTTCGTGTAAAAGTGCTTTCATAAAAGTCCTTTTCATAAAATTACTTTATAAAATTGCTTTTGTAAAAGTGTTTTTATATAAAATTGCATGTGAACACGAAAGTTAATAAAATCTATTTTATTTAATTTTTATTCTCAAAATAAAATGTGGCATAATGGTTTGGAAGTGTAATGAGATGTTGGCATGATAGAAGGAGTTCAAATCATTACAATTTCCATTTTTGAGATTTGGCAAGTATAGATAGAGTAGACTTTGACCCAACCCATCCTGACCCTAATGGGTACCCTCAACCCAACTCACCCTAATCCTTTTCCATTGACCCTAATGGGTTGCTTGACCCATATTGACCTACCGATAGATTGGGTGGGTGGGTCAAATGGGTTGGCGTCAAAATTGCTAGCCCTACCTACAAGTAACATAGACTAAAGCCATTGATATTAACCATTTCTCACCATTATCATTCAAAGGGATCACTGATCATGGATAATTTGATTTTTTTATTCACCAACTCATTTGCTCATCTATAAATATACCTTCCACCCCAAACCCATCCCCTTTACTATCATTAATTCAATTGAGTTTTGTTTGACTTCCCATCTCAATCCAAATGAACACAACCCAAGGGAAGAGTAGGCACCTGAACAACTGATTTAGCCCCTTCACCATCATTATTCATTGATATAGTCCATTGCCAATATGATATAACCCATAAGAAAATGGGACACAATCTACCCAAAAGAGCTAAATAGCATGGTTTTCAAAACTGGACCAGACTAGATGGTTGGACCAGAAAAATTGGGAACCGATTAGGTGACTGGTTCCGTTTTTCTCCAAAACTAGATTTTTGCCAAAAAAACGTTTATTTGGTCAACAAGCTGCTAACCCAAGCAGTTGAACTGTTCAAACTGTTCAACGGTTTTGGCCGTTTTTTAATTTTTTTTGTCAAAACAGGCTGACCGTTCGATCCAGGAACCAGACCCCTGACCGGTTCGTTGTCTGGGTTGATTTTAAAAGTCTTGCTAAATAGAGTTAAGGATATGTAGTGTTTATAAAGCATTTACCTTGTTTTTGGTGAAGGTGAGACTGATCTAACAACTGGTACAACAAGATGTGAGATCTAAAAGAAACATGTTTGAGAAACATGATATGATATGAAATTACACAATTGGTACAACAAGGAGATGAATTTCTTACCCAAGACATAACAAATTTTGGAACCTCATATTTAAGAGAGAAAAAAATACAAAAAAGGAACCTGATGAAGGAAGATTTGGCCCGACCTCGTAACCACTCAACACGTGGCAAAGGCAACAGCTCGCCAAGGTGCGAGCTCCGAAAGGAGAAACCAGCGGTCCGAACTCTCTGCAAGGAGCCCGAACTCCCAGTACGGAGCCCGAGCTCTCCCTTAGGCCCCGAGCCTTATGAACACAAAGGGCAACAACCCGAATTGGCCTACCCCATGGTAGTTCGGGCCACACCTCTGTCCGAACTCAAGACTTCGCCTCGCACACCACTCCAGCACTTCGCCCCCAGGACACCGAACTGAAGAAACCGTACCTGACACCGAAGGAGTCCGTACCAAGGGGCGGCGCACCTGACTGACTTAGGATCTGATGCTTGATAGCCACATTCCAACGGCCACCTGCCACTGCCACCTGCCCCCGCCATCTCCAGTTACAGAGACAGCTCCGACAAGGAGCAGTGGCGATTCTGTCCCAGCAGAGGTGATGACACCCGAACTGGCAGAAGCACAGAAGTAATCATACCCGACCTGACAGAAGCCTCGGAGTGAGTGCGCGAAGTGGTTATAAAAGGCTCCCTACCCCCCAAGAACAAGGTATGTGAACTTTGCGCCATCTGGTTTTATCTTGCCTTTGAGAGAATACTAACTTAAGCTTCAGAGCAATCTCATCGGGTTCCCCCCGGAGTTTCCTCATTTTCTCCGTTTCAGGTTCCCTGTAGCTCCATTCAGAGGCAAGGTCGTTGACAGGTAGGATCGGCCGGATTGTGCACCATCAATTGGCGCCATCTGTGGGAAATGCTTCTAAAAGCCCCCCTATAAAACTCTCATAACCTCTTCTTTTTCCAAAAACCCCAACACTCATGGCTTCTTCCAGCAATGCCGGACGTGGCTCAGAGATGAACGCCACCGGGGAACAACTCCAAGTCCCCGTGGTGTGCATCGGACAGTTCACCATCCCCCTTCCGGTGGATGGGATCCCCAGCTTGAATGTGCCACAAGCAGTGGCGCCCGTAAACCTTCCTACCATGAGCATCCCCCTTCCACTCCCTATCGAAACAACTTTTGCTGAACCAATTGTTGTCCCCCTGGCGACCCGCCAGAACCAGTTTGACGACCTGATGCAATGCATGCGGGCAATGCAAGCCCAAATGCAACAATTCCAGCAGCATCAACTCCAGCAACACCAAGTACTGCACCACCTCTCTCAACATCACTATCAGCAACAGTTCCCCCAACTGCCCCTGAATCAGTCACTGCTCCAAAGCCGGTTAAGGCTTCCCCTCAGGGTGGACGCCCTCACCGAGGAGAAGCCTCCCAACTCCAGAACCCCCCTAACAGCTAGGCCTCATCCTCAGGCCAAAGGGAAAGAAAAATCACCCCCGCCTCGCAGCTCGCAGGTGGGTCGGGAAGCTCGCCCGCAAAGTCAGCACCTCGACGCTCCAAGCCTGAGTTCCCGCTCACAGAGAACCGATTCAGCGCCCTAGAAGCAGACTACCAACATTCTGGGCCCATCGAGCTCGGCAACACAGAGGTCAGCAGCGCCAGTACCAGGCCCACTCAGCAACGAAGGCACCGGTGAAGTTGTCGAACTGCCACCCGTGTCCTGCTTGAGCTCAGAGGTAAGAAAGAGACGAGCTTGGATGAGGTAAAAGCTGCCCCAATTCTCTCAGTTCCTTCCTCCCTCGCATCAGAACTCCTGGCAGTCCCCATGCCCAGAGACTTCAAGCTTCCACCTTTGGACAAGTATGATGGGTCCTTTGACCCCAACGACCATGTTGATGCTTTCCAGTCCCAAATGCACCTCGCTAGGGCCAGGGAATCATGCATGTGCGTGGCCTTCACCACCACCTTCAGGGGGTTGCCCGCACCTGGTACAGGAACCTGGCCCCCGGGTCGATAAAATGCTGGGCCCAGTTCGTGCAGGTCTTCACCGCACACTTTTTCACCAGCAAGCGGTGCCCCAGAACCGAGGAAAGCATCTTCGGAGTAGTCCAGAGAGAAGGAGAATCCATCCGGGGCTACATCAAGCGGTTCAATGAAGCGTGCTTGTAGATACCACGATTAGACCCCACGGTGCAGCTCGCAGCGGCCAAGAGAGGAGTAACGCACAAGGAGTTCAAATGGCACATGGTAGCCAGCCAGCCCGCGACCGTGGCCGAATTCCTCAAGCTTGCGGACAAGTTCATGAGAATAGCAGACCAGCCGAAGCGTCGCAACGACAACCTCCGGAAGAGAGGCCAGTTCGGGGAACCATCCATGTGATAGTGGGAGATTCGGTGGTAGCAGGGCGTACTTCGGCAGTGGCCCGGACGTCAGTTCGCGAAGCAGCCTGAGAAGAACAAAACCCTCTAAAGAGGCCAAAGACTGAAGAACCGATCTTCTTTACGGAAGACGATGCACGAGGAGTCCACTACCCCCACGATGACGCACTCGTCATAAAACTAAGGATCAACGACTTCAAGGTTAGGCGCGTACTCGTGGATTCAGGCAGCTCGACAGACATCCTCTTCAAGTCAGCCTTTGACCAGCTACAGTTGTAGAGAAGCGAGCTGAAGCCCGCGAACACTCCTCTGGTGGGCTTCAGCGGAGAGGAAGTTAGGCCCCTCGGGAAAATAATAGTACCTGTGGAAGTCGGCACATGGCCTTTTGCGGTCAGACTCAACCACGATTTCCTGGTGGTCGCGACCCCCTCCCCATACAATGCCATAATAGAGCGGCCAACTACGCATATCCTGTGGGCAGTGGTCTCCACCTACTATTTGGCAATGAAGTTCCCTACAGACTTCGGTGTGGGGGTAGCGCGGGGCGACCAACTTGAGTCTCGCAAGTGTTATGTTGCCGCCCTGAAGGGAAAAACCAAGGCGGGCCGATGACCTTGAACTGGAGCGGCCTACGGAGCAAGGCGAGGAATGAGCTTCGCCCACAGAGGAAACGGTCGCGATCCCGACCTCGACTACGGACTCAGCTCGCACACTACAGATCGGTGCCTCCGTCAAGGAACCTCTACGAACCGAACTGGTGAGTTTTTTACTTCAAAATTTAGATATTTTTGCCTGGTCTGCGGCCGATATGCCCGGTATTGACCCCAGTCTTATAACTCACAAACTTAATACTGACGCTGTAGTCAGACCCATTAGACAGAAGAAACGCAACTTAGCCCCAGAACGCTGGAGGGCGGTCGACGAGGAGATCGAAAAGCTCATCGCAACAGACTTCATAAGGGAAGTTCATTACCCGAGCTGGGTAGCCAACCCAGTGCTGGTGAAAAAGGCAAACGGCAAGTGGCGCATGTGCGTCGACTACACCGACCTGAACCGAGCTTGCCTGAAAGATTGCTTCCCCCTCCCTAGAATTGACCTTCTAGTGGATGCGACCTCGGGACATGAGTTGCTAAGCTTCTTGGACGCCTACTCGGGCTACGACCAAATCAGGATGGACTAGTCCAATGAAGAAAAAACCAGCTTCATAACCGAGTTTGGCCTGTACTGCTACAAGGTCATGCCCTTCGGATTAAAAAATGTTGGGGCGACCTTCCAAAGACTTGTAAATAGGCTGTTTTGGCCCTTAATAGGCACGAAAATAGAATGTTATGTAGACGACATGGTCGTCAAGACGCAATTTTCACAGGAATTAATATAAGACTTAGATTCAGTCTTCAAAATTCTGCGTCAATTTAGCATGAAATTGAACCCAAACAAGTGTGTCTTTAGTGTCACCTCGGGTAAGTTCCTAGGGTACATTGTCAACCGGCGTAGTATTGAAGCCAACCCGGACAAAATAAAGGCCATCCTAGATATGAGACCACCCAGAAAAGTAAAAGAGGTTCAGAGGATAAACGGCCGCATAGCCGCTCTGAGCCGCTTCATGTCCAAATCGGCAGACCGCTGCCTGCCTTTCTTTAAAGCAATCAAAGGCAAAGGGTTCGAGTGGACCCAAGACTGCCAGCTCGCGTTCGACGAGTTAAAAAATTACCTCGCTACTTTGCCGATCTTAGCCCGACCCGAGGAGGGCGAAGTCTTGGAACTGTACCTCTCGGCAAGCGATGAAGTGGTCAGTTCGGTAGCATACACAGATAGAATAGCTAGCATACGCACTGGTAGTAGCAGCTTGGAAACTTCGCCCGTATTTTCAGGCTCACACTATCATCGTCATGACTGACAAACCTCTGAGAAAAGTCTTACTCAAGCCCAAGGTTTCTGGTCGGCTGACGAAATGGGCCATCGAACTCAGCGAGTACGACCTCCAGTACAAGCCATGAACTACTATTAAGGCCCAAGCCTTAGTAGATTTTATCATCGAATGCACGTTCAGCCTCGAAGTCCCCAGGCTGGTCGAGCCCGAGATCCCCAGTTCAGGTGAGCACGGAGTTCCCAAGCCAATAGAGTCTGATCCCCGTGAAGTAGTAGCCAGTGTGGCATCTCTCCTGGTTAGGACAAACGCGAACTGGGATGAGGAGCCCTGGATCCTTCACGTAGATGACTCCTTGAACCAACAGGGCAGTAGGGCCGGAATAGTACTACGCGGCCCAGGTGGCACGAAATTGGAATACGCACTACGCTTTGATTTCACAGCATCCAACAACGAGGCGGAGTACGAGGCACTAGTAGTCGGACTGAACCTAGCGCAAAGCATAAGGGCAAAGCACATAGTTATCTGCAGCGATTACTAGCTTGTAGTCAACCAAGTTACGAGCAAATACGAAGCGCACAAGCTGACTATGATCGTATACTTGGCAAAAGTAAAGAGACTCTGCTCAACTTCTAGTCACACTTCATCATGCAAATACCGAGGTCAGAGAACACTGAGGCCGACGCCCTGTCTCGGTTAGCCAGCACGAGTCACAACACCATGAGAACCGTGTACATAGAGGACTTACCTCGGCCTAGCATTCTCGGTGGGGCAGAGGAGGTCGCTTCCGTCCTTGAAGCAGAGCTGAGTTGGATCGACCCACTCGTGAGCTTCTTGCTAGATGGAACCCTCCCTACGGACCGCAATGCAGCCAAGAGGGTGCAGTGCCAAGCAGCCAAATACGTCATAATAGACGAACGGTTGTACCGACGGTCCTACACGCTGCCCTACCTGCACTGCTTGTGACCTACCGAAGCCGAGCTCGTGCTCTACGACACTCATGAAGGTCTGTGCGGCGGACACTTGGGAGGCAGAGCCCTCGCTCAAAAGGCACTTCGACAAGGGTACTACAGGCCAACGATGAAGGTAGAAGCCGTAGAGCTCGTCAGAAAATGTGACAAGTGTCAGAAGCATGCCAATATCCACCATCAGCCTACTGCCGACCTCAAGTACCTCACCAGTCCATGGCCCTTTGCGTAATGGGGCATCGATCTCCTGGGGCCATTCCCGCCAGCAACAGGTGGGAGAAAGTTCCGAGTGGTGGCAGTAGATTACTTCACAAAATGGATAGATGTTGAACCTCTAGCAACAGTTATAGCCCAAAACATACATAACTTCTTTTGGAAGAACATAGTGTGTCGCTTCGAACTACCTCGGGTACTGATCTCCAACAACGGCAAGCAGTTCGAGGATATCAAGTTCCAAGAATGGTGCCAAGATATGGGAACTCGTCAGAACTTCACATCGGTCACACACCCGCAAGCAAACGGTTAGATAGAAGTAATGAACAGAGCCATCCTCCACGGATTGAAAGCACGACTAGACCGAGCTAAAGGGTTATGGGCGGACGAGCTACCAAGTGTTCTATGGGCTCACCGAACTATGGAAAAAACCGCCACGGTAGAGACCCCTTTTAACCTCACTTACGGCACTGAAGCGGTAAATCCTGATGGAAATCAAAATACCTACACTGCGACTAGAAGCATATGACGATCAGACAAACGGAGACGAGTTATGTACCAACCTCGACCTACTGGATGAGGTAAGAGACCTCGCGCACATCCGGACAGCGGCCTACCAGCAAAAAGTAGCTCGGTACTACAATGCTAGAGTAAAGAAGCGGAGCTTCCGCGTCGGCGACCTGGTTCTCCGTAAGATCAAGGTGCCCGAACCCAGCGTAGGCAAACTTGGACCAAATTGGGAAGGGCCCTACAGAGTAAAGAGAGCGCTCGAGGGGCATACGAGCTTGAAACCTTAGAGGGCAAACAAGTACCTCGAGCGTGAAACATCGTCAACTTAAGGCGATACTACCTATAGACCACCAAGCGAAGTGGACAAAATCGCTACCAGCGCCTAAGGGCTAGGATGCCGAGCTAACAAAGGAACCTCGGCATAGGCAAGCAAAGAAAAGTGTCAGCAAAGGCTCAGGTGAAGCGGAGACAACGAACTGATAGGGACATCGGCATCTCAGAGACTAAGTATTAAACATCAAAACAGGCCGTGTGAGTGCAGTAACCCGGGCAAGAAACAGATCAGGCATATGGTCAGTTCGGTAAATACGGTCCGTTTGGGAGAAAGAACAACCAACACTTAACCATAAGAAAGTCATTCCATTTCAAAATAAAAGTGTACATTTCACAATATATATATATATATATATATATATATATCGAGCTCACAGGCCCGGAGGTACTTATTCTTCATCAGAAGGCACTTCAACAACACCCGAAAGTCCTACCTTGCCCTCGGAGTCCAGCTCACCATCAGCAACGTCGGCCATCTCCTGAGTAATGCGCGAAGTGGATATCGCACTAATATCAAGCTCGGGGTATGTATTCTGAATCATCCATCGACTTAGTTTAAAGCCCTTTTTGTACGAGTTCACCATCAGGTCATCAAAGCGCGGTGAGGCGATGTATTCATCGACGACCTTCTTCTTAGCATCCTCAATCCCTTGGGAAAAGATCTGTGTCCTCTCCCTAATGTCCTCTTGAAGGTATTCAACCTGATGCTGCAAATCCAGCCTCAGGTCCACCATATGCTTCACAACAACTCCCATGGCCTTGGCATCTCTCTGAGACTTCGCCTGCCTGGTCAGTGTAGCACGAGCAGCCGCCTCAGCAGCTCGGGAAGTCGCCTCGGCAGCATAGAAAGCCTCTTCGACAGCTCGCGCCTGCTTCGATCTCCTCTCCACTTGGGCCGCCAAGGCATGGATAGAAGAGTTCACCTAGCAAAAGAAAAGAACAAGTGATTAAAAGAACGACAACGAGAGGGATAAAAGCAAAGAAGTCCGACAAGAAATCTGACTTACCACCATGGCATGAGTGGCAGCACGACAGGCCACCTGGTTCAAAGGAAGATCGGTCCACGCCGCTACCTCCTCAGGGTAAGTGGCCTCCCTACTCTTCTGAAGAGCGTGGTTCGGCGACAACACGCTCCTAAATTCCCCTTGGGCTCCCGAGCCTGAGGGCCTAGCTCGCGTATAAGCAGACCTAGAGTAAGCGGGAGCACCAGAGTAAGCGGGAGCCCCCGTGTAAGTAGTCTCGGCATAAGGGGCCCCTGCCGTTTCTTGAATTGGAGGAGCCATCTCGGGCTCCTTGGGCGGATCCTCTGACGGGTAGTCAGGTACCTCGGGCTCCGCATTTTGGGGCAGCTCGGCACGAGTTCGTTTGGCGACTCGCTTCCTCCTCTTCATGCCTTGAAACAGGTGCCCACCACAAGTCCTTTCTGAGTCCATCACACCTGCAAAAAGAGTTTGGCATTAGAAAAAACAAAAGAACAGAGCAAAACAAAAAACCTCTGAGTAAGGAACCTACCCGAACTCAGGCTGGCCGTAATGAGCTTGGCCTCCATCAGATACTGATGGCATTTTAGCCCAAGCCATGCCCATTGTCGGAGGCCCTTCACCGTCTCTTTATCAAGCGTAACACCGAAGTCAGGGGTGGCCATCCCCCACCCGGTCGGAAATAGCCACCCCGATACACTTCGCACCCCGAAGAAGTCCCGCTTCCACATCGGGACTTTGTTGGGAAGTTCATGTAAGAGCTTAAAACCTGGGCAAGGAGACAGGTAATACGCCCGCCTACGCCCGGGAAGGGGACCCGCTTGCTTCTTAAGCATTAAAATAGAAGAGAAGATCTCCAAGTCTAAAGGAAAGCACTGTTCGCAAATATAGGGAAATTGTCCCCACCAAGTTACGAATGGAGTTCGGGTGAAGTTGGCCGACAGTAACGCCGAAGAGGTTCATGACCTCGACAAGGAGGGGGTGGAAAGGCAGTCGCAGCCCCGTAGTGAGTTGCTCCCAGAATATCACGATCTCTTCAGGACCATGTTCCCAAGGAAAGCTACCCGAAGGTATGAAGTAGGCGTACTCCCCAGGCAAGTTGTAATAGGTAATAAGGGATTGGAGCCCCTCAGGCGTCATGGTCGAGGGACCAAACTTGTCTAATGTCCGACCTCGACGAGAGGTGGACGCCAAACTACCCGAGGCGACTCGGCCTATGGGTTCGAACTCTTCCTCGAGCTCTACCTCCGGTTCGCTAGGACCATCAGGGGATGCAACTCGGTTCGTAGAACTTGCATCTGACCCACTTGAAGAACCGTCTAAGCTATCCGAGCTAGACATCGAGGAGAGAAGATGGATTCCAGGAAAGTACTCACCCAGATAAAGGCTTGAACGGACTACGGGAACTTGAACACGAGCAAAAAACCTTAAATGCGAACTAAAAGCTTGGACGCGAGCTGAAACTTGGACGCGAGCTCAAGAAGCAAAGCGCAGAAGTGACAAAAGCATATGGGGTTCCCCATTATTTATACCCGCCGTAACCAAGAATCAACGACTCAGATCAAAGCCAATCCGATGGCCCATAGCCGCGCTTACGTCTCCTGAGACCAAGACGTGACTGGCCACACATCTCTCGAAACTGACCGCACGTCTCCTCATATTAAAGGCGACAGTGGCACATTTTCAAATTTGAAAAGACGCTCACTGTCGCATTTCCCAGCGGCGCGCTTTTTGAATTTTGAAATAAGGCGCGCGTTGTCACGTCTCCCAGTGGTGCGCTTTTTGAATTTTGAAATAAGGCGCACGTTGTCACGTCAGTCAGCATTTGTAGGAAGATCGACGCATCTCCCGTCTTTTGGGCGCTCGAGAAAACCAAAAGAATCCTGGCGACGCACCTCGCACTAGCAGTCAACCGATTCGAAGTACGGGATAAATCCACCCGCCACCTCGCGAACTCCCCGTGCCAGGGCAAGACCCTTAGCATGACGAGTGGGGGGCAATTGATGAAGGAAGATTTGGCCCGGCCTCGTAACCACTCAACACGTGGCAACGGCAACAGCTTGACACAACAGCTCGCCAAGGCGCGAGCTCCGGAAGGAGGAACTAGCGGTCCGAACTCTCTGCAAGGAGCCCGAACTCCAAGTACGGAGCCCGAGCTCTGCCTTAGGCCCCGAGCCTTATGAACACAAAGGGCAACAACCCGAACTGGCCTGCCCCATGGCAGTTCGGGCCACACCTCTGTCCGAACTCAAGACTTCGCCTCGCACACCACTCCAACACTTCGCCCCCAGGACACCGAACTGAAGAAACCGTACCTAACACCGAAGGAGTCCGTACCAAGGGGCGGCGCACCTGACTGACTTGAGATTTGATGCTTGACATCCGCATTCCAATGGCCACCTGCCCCCGCCATCTCCAGTTACAGAGACGGCTCCGACAAGGAGCAGTGGCGGTTCTGTCCCAGTAGAGGTGATGACATCCGAACTGGCAGAAGCACAGAAGTAATCGTACCCGACCTGACAGAAGCCTCGGAGTGAGTGCGCGAAGTGGTTATAAAAGGCTCCCTACCCCCCAAGAACAAGGTATGTGAACTTTGCGCCATCTGGTTTTATCTTGACTTTGAGAGAATACTAACTTGAGCTTCAGAGCAATCTCACCGGGTTCCCCCCGGAGTTTCCTCATCTTCTCCGTTTCAGGTTCCCTGTAGCTCCGTTCAGAGGCAAGGTCATTGACAGTTAGGACCGACCGGATTGTGCACCATCAGAACCTCATATGCCTTAGATTTGATATAAGAAAAGATAAATCCAAACATGAAGAGGCATTTTTTACCCTCTCAGAGGAAAAACACAATAATGGACCATTATTTCCTTAGTCACTGCCTTCACCGTTTGATCATTTGCAGCAAATCTGGTCTTGCTTTGAACGAGACATGAGATCTGAAATAAAAAAAAAAGAAAACCTAAACTGAGGGAAAACAAATAGATCTAATCAGATTTGAGATTGCAATTGGTGGGAAAATATTAAATCTCACAAGATCTGAAATGGATTGTAAAGAAAATTTTTCGTTGAGTGAAGGCACCTTCAGATGTTGTTTCCAAGGCTTTTAAAACCGACCTGGGCAACAAATTGTTCAAGGGTTCGATTCTTGGGTCAAACAGTTTGATCATTCAAACCGAATGGATGACCCATTCTGTCAAAAAAATAAAAAAATTACAAAAAAATAAAAAACGGTCAAAACCACTGAATAGTTCGAATGGTTAGACCGGTTCAACTGCCTGAGTCAGCAATTTGCTGACCAAATCAACATTTTTTTGGCAAAAATCCGGTTTTGGGGAAAACAAAATCAGTCACCTGACTGGTTCCCAATTTTTCCGGTCCGGTTTTGAAAACCATGGTTGTTTCCAGAAATCATTGGTGGCATGTTCAGTAGATCAAGTAGTCAATGGCCAGTGAAGTAACACGAAGAAGTAGAGGGGGAAATGGGTTACTTGTTTCCTTCAATGGAAGAGGGGAAATGTAAACATTATGCTGTAAATCGAGGTAATCTTTGAGAGTGTGTAGTTTTACCTCTTTAATCGAAGCATTCTCATGCTCTAACCAAATGGTGCAAAAACCAAATTGAGGTGCATAATAGCATCGATTTGGCATTTGCATTGTTTCCAAACACAACTTAAGGAAATTCCTATTTCAGAATAATTCTCTTATTTATTATTCGTAAGAAACAAGTATCTATTTGGAAAAATGATCATGAGGAAAATACTTCTATTCTATAGATGCTTTTTATCATGCTTCTGCAAGAAGAAGAAGAAGAAGAGGAATGACAGCATTTTCATAAACTCATTAAACCAGTGATTTTGGTAAAGATAAATCGTTCCATTTCTCCCATGAAGAAGAAAGGAATTTACAATGAAAAATCTCTTATTTTGGCCAAGATTAATGTTTTAAGTCTTAATTTTTTTTATATGTAAAATAAAAATAATATTTTATATTTATATATATTTTTTAATTTTATAGGAAGCTTAGCTTACAATTAAGCTCAAGCTTGTAAGCTTTTGAGTCAAACCGAACTTGAGCTCAACTCTCTAGCTCTAACTGAGTTCAAGCATCATGGCTTTTTGATGAGCCAAGCTCAAATAGCCAAACATTTGGCTTGGCTTGGCTTGAATCCACTCCTTCTTATGCCCTAATCTTTTTTTTAGTTGTAATGTTTTTTTTTCTTGAAATAAACAATGTAAATTGCCTCTAACATGGATTCTCCTTATATGTGTTCGTAAAACTTAAGAGACGAGACAATGTGAAACACACATGTTCATAAATTCTGATTTCTTAGAAATGAGGTTTTTGTTATTTCTTAACTCATCGTAAGAAGCTTATTTTAGAATGAGAATAATAAAATGTTTCTTGTAATTTTAACCTCCAAACCTGTTTTTCTTTTGGAAAATGCAAGGAGCAAGAAATATGTTACTTTGGAATGATGCTAAATGGGGCCTAAGTTGTGGACTTTATAAGATTGATCTTATTTAAGGGAATGTAACAAGATTTAATAAATCAAATCTTTATAATTAAATGGAATTATGGTATGTTGACATCTTTTACCCATTTTTTAATTAGAGACATATCTTGATTTCTCCAAATCGATTTAAGGCAAAATTATAGTGCATTTTATAAAAATTGTTACACCATAAATCAAATATAAATAATAGGGGTGCTAATTTGTGTTCTTGTGTTATGTGGAGGTAGAAATATTTGAATATATGGGTCCACATGAACATGGCACGATTAATTAATCGTGTCAATTTTTTTAACATACATGATCTATTTATTATATATTTAATATAATACGATCCATATAACATAAAATAAAAATGATTAATCTTTAATAATAAATAAATTTAAATAATAAAATAAATATTTAATAATTCATTACCTAAATAAATTTATAAAGACTATCCAATGTCATACTTACATTCTATTATACTATTATGGTATAACACACACACACACCCATCCACACATTATCTAATAAAAACTTTGGGGCATAAATAAGTAATTTTTAAGTTAGGTGAATCGATTTGAAATTGATGCATTTATTAATTATATTATACAAGTTGATATAAAAACTCACTAACTTTGTTTTGTATTTTAGTTATATTCATGTATTGTGTCAAACAATTAAGATGAATCCAAACCCACTAACTTTATTTTATATTTTAGTTATATTCATGTATTGTATCAAACAATTAAGATGAATCCAAACCCACTAACTAATTTTGTTTTGTATTTGAGTCATGTTCATATGTTATGCCAAATATTGCTAGTATTAGTAAATATGCGAATAATAAAATAATACATTATAATTAACTTAATATTGTTTAAACCTATAATGATAAGTACATTTTGTGAAATATAAAAGTAACCTTTGTGAAATACTAACCAATGAAAAGTAAGTGGACCATGTGATATCTTTAATGTGAATTAATGAACAATAGGTACTTATATGATGCTTTTAACAGGATTATTTAATTGATTAAAATATTGATATAATTTAGTTTTAAAATTTTAATTTTTTTTTGTAGTTAAATACTTTATAAGATACTATAATTCAAATACAATAAGCGAATTATAAAGCAATACGTCATAATGACATCTTTAATATTGTTAAAGTCTTTAATGATAAACATATCTTATAAAACATGAAAGTAACATTATAAAATGTGTGTAAGAGTATTAAGTGGGGTAAAACAATCATATTTTTAAAGATGATGTAGTATATGTAGTACCAATTTGTTCTGAGTTTAAGATGGTTTTGGTTGAGTGATTGTATGAAAGATTGATCTTTCTATTGTGTACTAATGTGTGGGAATTAAACTGAAATAATATCAAGGGTTAATTAATGACATATTTTAAATCAATCTTATTTATTAAAAATTGGTGTCACTTAAGAGATTTGGTGTTATGAAACAATATTTGTTTGGTTGAGCATTTTTTTAGAAAAAAAAAACATTTTCGTAAATAACATAATAAAAATTAAGAAAACCATGGTTTGAGAAAACATATTTTTTGGTGTTTTCTCATTTTTATATCAATGTTAGTAATGCTTTGCTAACATGTTATTGAAAAACACCTAACAGTTTTAAGTAAAAAAATGGTATGTTTTTTAGAAAATATTTTCTTTATTTTAGTAAGATATTTACATTTTATAGTCTAATATTTATAACGTTATTATTTGTTTATTTACTTTTTTTATTGTTTGCTTAAAACATCTTATAACTTTGTTATTAAAGCATTATTTATCTCAGTAGAAACACTTGCCTAAATAAGTATCAGTATTCTTTTATCCATTGGGTAAGTTGTACAATGATCATTTTATCTAAAAAATAACTATTAAAATGAAATTATTGTCTCATTATGCATTAGCAAATTCATGTGTGGATGAATAAATGAACTAGGTTAGTTTTAGGAGGGTATTATTTGTCCAAGTAAATGAGCTATTTGAAAATCATTTTTTCTGTAGGATACACTAATATCAAAATACGATGCATATTTGTATCTATTTATGTGAAAAAGTATATTATTTTCTTGAAATAAATCTTATTAAGTGATAACATTACTTAATATGCTTGGAATTGCGATTCCATAATATATCCTTGGCCACGTGTTTATTTATTATTATAATATAATTGAAGGTAATGTGTAAAATTTTTTTTTAGTTGTAATTTATACTGGCGAGGGGCACCCATGCTAAGAATGAATAATTGGGAGAGTAAAAAATGAAGAAAATTGATAGTGATAGTCCCAATTCTTAATTATTCGTAACAGAAATACAAAGAGGTGTCAGTTACAAATTTTTGAAGGATAAAGATAGATTATTCATTATAAAAAGAAATAATTGCAACCTAACTAATATAGCGGAGGGAGCCCGTGCTAAGCATGGGCGAGAAGAGTGTCAGTTACAAGTTATTTACATTTACCTAATCAAATTATGTTATGTACTTTAAAAAGATAAAAAATGTATAATTATTAGAAAAAATCTATTTATATTTTCTTTCATTTAAAATAAAGAATGATTTCATAGATGATCAAATTCAAATGTGAAATTGAAAAAAAAAATATTGGACTATCTAAAGAATAATTCATCCAAGTACAAACAGTTATCTAGTACAAGGGGTCTATTGTCAAAGGCATGAATATAGGTAAGGGACAAACCATCAATGTGAAATCGATTTGTAATTTATGTGAATAATACAAGTTTTTCTTGCAAAATTTTATTATGAAGGTGCATAAGCTAGGAGGTGTCCAAGTTGTCCAAATTGATTTTTGATTTGGTCAAGGTCCAACCCAACACCGGTCTATTGAAACCCTAGTTGTACATGGATATGGACAAGTCTTTTTACACGATTTGAGTAGTAATAGAACAATTTAAAGAAATAAGGGAAATTTTAATAGTCAAATGGTAGGTAATAAAATCGCAATATGCCAATAAACCCCTTTCAAGTATTCAATTTTAAATAGCAAGTAATACAATAGCAATTAAAATTACAATGTTTCAATAGCGCTTAGTTATTTTTATTAAAATTAGGGACCAATTAGTTGTATAACACACAATAACAATGTGATTTAATTGGTCATTCTTAAATTTTGAAATATCCAAAAGGACGTTATATTTAGGTCTTCATAGTAATAAGTTTATTGTATAATATTGCATGCACTTATTCTTACAATCAGTCCACTATATCCACACAACGGAAGATGTGAATAAAATTTATAAACAACAACAATGTAATTTACTTGCTCGTTCTTAAGTATTATGAAACAACTTTTTGAGTTAGGTTTTTTAAGTATCATTTTATGTAAACCTTCTTGTTAATTCGATCGTCACTCATCTTGTGATAGACAAAGAATTTTTTAACTTGTACAATTGTTTAACATGGTTATAGTCTGAATTACATTTGATGACATCAAGTTAGAGACATGTTCTTCCAGATGCTTCTTGGCATCTTCTCTACCAACATTTGCAACCAATAGATATCTTCTCTGGTTGCAGCTCATCTTCCTCCTAAACCACCTTATTGTATTTGATTGCCAAATTTGACATATCCTACTCATCACACAACGAAGTGAATCATAAGAGGGGTGTCAAAGTAGATCTTCCAAAAATCTATGGAAAAAAATTTTGATTCTATAAGATGTAATAGATAGGAGCCTCTGACATGTGCATCTTATTATCTAATAAATTCATTTCTTCCCATAGTACCCTGCTAAACAGATGTCAAGAGTTAACAATTAGTACAAAAACTATGCATGGTACATATGATAGCAGTGGAGCAAAAGAGAACGAAGCCAGGAGAGGAAACCTCCCCTTACTTGAACAATTTACTCATTAGTTTTGGTAAAGTTGGGATCTCTGCCAATTGCTATAGTGTCAGTCTACCAATCCACTTCTATAAGTTAAATAACATTTTGTCATCAATTTCATTCTTCCTATGGGTATTGAGTAGTAATGCCTATTCAATCCATGGATCAAAGCCTGAAAATAATAGTTGACATGATTACTCCAACTCACACTTCAATTTTCAGAGTAAAAGTTGCTCATCTCTATCTTCTCAAAAGACATATAACTTCTCAAAAACAATTTTGAAAATATAATGCCAAAAGTCATATAAATTCATATTCATTGTTTAGATATTATATGTAAAGACTTGTATGAGATATCATTTTCTTTTGAAGTAGCCACAAATTGATACATAATGAAGTTGTTACAAATTGATATAGAGATACATAAAGATCACGTTTTGATGGTGGTATACTACAACCTCAAGCCTTTTGAAATAAAATAGAAAGGGAATGAAAAGTTGTATATCCATATAGAGACACATCAACATCAATATTTGATAATGGTTCACTCAGATTTCCACTTCAAATACAAAATAAGAATGAACTAGTGTTAGAAAGGTGCCAATATGGCTGAAGAAAATAATTTAAAAACAATAATTGATCTATTCATATAATCACTATAGCAACCCAAAACCAAATCCCTATAAAATCAAAACCATAACCATAATAAAGTGAACTAAAACTTTATTTTCTTTCTACATATAATCACAAACTAAAAAGGCATAGTAAGAAAATAATTCTAGAAAGTGATGAATACAAAGTATAAGCGATGTACCAATTTTTCTACAGTGAGACCTTAGACTCAGGATGTGACAACCAGGTCCATATACTAAGATTTTTTATAAAACAGTTGTTCGATTATTCATTTATTTCATCTGATATCATATACGTCAAGGAGGTCCCAAGTTATGTGGTTACTTTAGCCTCACTAAGAAGAGCATTTTCTAGTAATGCTCAGTGAATAACAAATTGACAAAAAAAATTATGATAATTGTCGCACACTTTTTGAAACTCAAAGATAAATAATCATGAATGCATTCATGACATTTGATTTTTTAACGATTATCACCAATGGAAAAATGTCCACTGCACTATAGCCAAAGCAATGAACTCGAAGCCCAAGTGGAAAAGGGAAAAACAAAGAACAAAACCATACTAATTCCTACTCCACCTCAAACAAAAACATAGGTTGGGAGCTTTGTCCCAAAATGAAGGAAGAAGAAGAACTCTACCAAGGCAACCCCCATATCAAGAATTTATTATGGCTTGTTGTTGTTGCTCTCCGATGGCATGGATTTGGGTTTGTTGCTCTCCAAAAAAAGGATGAACCCTCCATCGTTAAACCCCAACAAAGAAAAAAATATCCACAAAACCCTTGGAAATCAGTTTTAGGGTAGCTCAAAATCACTTTCAGTGACAAAGAAGACATTGATTGAGAAGAAATCCTTTATAGTGATAGGACAATGACAATGGAGATACGAAGGAGAGAGGAAATCACTCCTTCAACCTAGAGAGAAAATCACTTCTCTCGAACAGAGAGAGAAAGAGATGAGGCAAGAAAATCACCCAAGAAGAACTCAGAAAGAAACCCCTTGAACAAACTGCTCTTGCAACCCAGACCTAGATTGAACCAGTAGAGAAAAACCCTAACATTGAAACTATGAACCTGTGGCTAATCAAAGAGAAGAAGCCTTGTCTTCATCCCTATCTTTTCACAGAGCTTGAACTGCTGGAGAGAAACCTTGAACCTTCGAACCTATGAAAACCAAAGGGGGGACTCATCTTACTTGATGAACAAAGAATAAAAGAGCAAAAAGCATACCATAATCTCTCTAAGAGATCTCAAGAAGGTGATGCACAACCTCGAAATCGAAACTTCCACAGACCTTGCACTGCAAACATCACCGAAAAACAATGAGAGATTAGAGAACCCTAATAGAAAGAGAACAACGAAGAAGAAGGAGAGGAACGATACTCCATTGTTGCTGAATAGAAAAACTCTAAAGCAGATTTGTAGAAAACATAATAAACATAACCATAAAGCTTATTCCAAATGACCGACATCCTTGAAGTGGATACTCAAAACAACCTCAAAGAAGAAGAAGGCGACACAGGAAAATATCTGACTACAAAGGCCAAGATTAGCTACCGTCGAACAACAATGCCTTAATAGACGAAGAAATCCCTCACCTCTGTAAATGAAGATATCCCTCGCAACCTTGGAAAGCTTCAAGCTTCTCTCAACAAAAGAACAAACCCATGGCTTCCTCGGCAAAGGGAACCATTTAATATGAGCAATGGGTTCGAGATCACAATGGAACACATGCCACAAGGGTCATAGTTCACGCTGGGTCACTTAGCGTCGGGTCTTATCACATCTACAGGTGAATACTTGATTACAGAGGCCAAGATTAGCTACTATCGAACAACAATGCCTCAACAGACGAAAAAATCCCTCGCCTCAATAAATGAAGATATCCCTTGTGACCTTGGAAAGCTTTAAGCTTCTCTCAACAGATGAGCAAACTCATGGCTTCCTCAGCATGGCAACCGTTTAACGTGAGCAATGGGTTCAAGATCATAGTGGAACACGTGCCACAAGGGTCGTAGTTCACGTTGGGTTACTCAGCGTCGGGTCTTATCACATCTACAGGTGGGTCAATCTCAGTGTTGGGATACCCCATCGTCGGTGAAGAGGCAGGTAAACCTGAGACCTCTCGGGTCTGTGAAGAGAGAGGGAAAGACAGTCAAGGGAGACAAGCTTCTCCTCGGGTGAAGTCTAGAGAGAGACAAAGGAGGTCTGTGAAAATATGGAGGAGAGAGAGAGCCGATGAGGGGAAGGGTGAGCCAAGAGAGATATGGAGGAGGGATACATGTTGTCATTTGAATGCAGCACATGTTGAAAGAGAAGCCATTCAAACCAACACAGACCCTAAAATTAGAAACCAGAAAATAAATAAATAAATAAAGGGAATGCGAAGTACCTGGAAGAGAGTTCATCAACGTTCCTCTCTTCTGCCTCTTCAGTCGTAGCCGTCAAGTTTGGACTTTTCGACACGTTATCAGGCTCGCTTTACGTCTGTTGTAAGAAAAAGGCTTGTGGAGGAAGCCATGCTTGATGGAGGTTTTAGAGAGGGGTAAGGAAGGACACGTGTTGGATGCAAAGGGGGTTATTGTACACCCCGAAATGCTTTAAGTATATAAGTTAGACTAGTGAATGACCCCTTACTAATCGAAGAGAAATTTTGAAACTATTTGATAATGCCAATTATATAAATTCGTGGATAAGAAATAATAACTTTATATACAATGTTAAACATTTTATATATGAAATAGTCTAATGAAAGCTATATTAAAAATAATAAAATCACAGTGGATAAGAAAGAAGAATAATTGTCATATAATGAAAGAAAATAAAATCATTTGTAGTATCTTATTTTTACTAACAAATATGATTGTGCTTTAATGAAATTATTTTCTTTTAGCTGCTTTAACAATGATAATAATTTTCAAATCCATTTGCAATCTCTACACTTTCAAAGTTTTGATTATTTCAATATCTTGGTTATAATAGGTGTGTAATGTATTAATATTCCTTTAACATGTAAAAGTTGATTCTATGTAATATCATTAAAATATAAGATCTTACCTTAGAATCTAATCCTGCACAATTTTTTTTTTCTCAGAGGATTTTCAATTGTAGTAGTTGATCAAATAGTCAAATGTTCACTTGTATTTTGTTTAATTTTAATACTATTGTGAACTGCAAAAACTTTGGAAATTGTCAGGTTTGCATTTTGATATTGCAAATAATGATGAAATTTTAATTTGAAATACAACAGTCAATCCAATTATTCCATAAAAAAATGTAGTCAATAATTCATCCCCATTTTCTTGTAATGAATTGAAATTATAATAAATATCATATGATATGATAATATTGAATCTAAAAATTATGAAAAAAATACTACCTTAAGTGAAACGTACATCAAATGTGATATTGGACATTTGATTAAAAAGTTAGCTTTTTTATTAAATAGAACAAATGTAGTAACACTTGTGTCATCTTTCGCCTTCACCTTGATCCTCAATCTAATAAATTAAAACAAATGATTAACATTTGGAAAATATATTATTATAGTTAAAAAATTAAATATTTATCTTACTTTAGGATTAGGAACATTAACATTACACTTGTTGCAATGCGATGTAGAGTATTGTAATTTTTTTTTTGCCCATTTAATACATGCAATATAATACCATCCACATTCACGTAAAACCTTATTTATGGGTACTTTGCAAGTATAAATAGCGCCCTATAACAATAAATATAATATGTTAATAAATAATTATAAGTTCTAATTCATTAATGTAAATAAACATTTTTGCAAACCTTAAATGTGCTATCTATCTTTAATTCAAACAATTATGAAGTGGTCCTCCTATTTTTTAAAATTCTCTCCTCTAATGGTAAAGAATAATTCTCAGTTATATGTATTTTTCTAATTGTTGACAATGAACTTGATTCAACACTATCAAATAGTTCAAAAAATTTATAAAAAATTAATTTAATTTGAACAATGAATATAATAAATTTATTTTACAATATATACAAATCATACTCACTAAGAAATTAGTGACACATTCATTTTGCAAATTTATGTGTAACTTTGTTGCACTTGTTGATGAGAGATCTGAACATCTATAAAAATATTTAACATTCAACATTATAATAAAAATTATAATGATAAGGAAAATAATTTAAGAGACTATGATTAAATTTACATTGAAATTTCTTTAATCTTTCTCAATTAAAATCTTTGTTTCACCCCATAAAGATATATTGATATATTTTCCCTTGTAATAATTTAATTCAATATTAGTGATTTTAATAACAATAGATAAGGACTTGAATATTACCTGTTATTTTTCAAAACAATACTCTTCTGTTTCACTGTTTGTCTGTTTTGTTTATGAATAGATTATTCATCAGATATGGTATGTAATTTACTAATTTCATCTACAACATCAACAAATATAAAGTAAATATATATATATATATATATATATATATAAGGGCCCCTACCATCATTGATCTTTTTATCAAATTTTCCTTCCGTAGAAGTAAAGGCAAATAAAGAGTTATAATATCTAATGTTCTCTCTAAAGTTGTTTGATCTGTTTTGTCCTTCACAATCTAATAACTCTTTAAAAAATTCGAGAGTTTCTTGTAGATATGGCAGCTTAACTCTTCCAACTTAGCAATAAATTGAAAACTTGGGAGTCAAAGTTCTACTGGCATTCTTATTCATTTCTTCATACCAGACAATTGCTCCATAGTAAGTACATACTTCAGTAGGAGGTCCAAAATCCCATATTTTTCTTATATTTCTTATAAAGTAAAATTCAAATATTTTAAATGGACATCAATACTATTAAAATGGGCTATATATCTAATTTTTGTAAAATACTTACTGTTTTGAGTGCCCTCAATGACATTTTCCTCTTCATCATCAAACATATCGTTTAAAGCTAAATGACCATATCCTCTTTCTTCTACATTATCTATCGTCTCATCTAAAGACAAATGGTCATTTCTCCTATTATCATCTCCTATATATCTTAATCAATCAGTAATTAATTTATTAAAAGTAGTTATATTAAATACATTGTAAATAATATTTGTGTTCCATGTGCATCATCCTCCAAAACTTGGTTTGCTTCCTTTCTACGTTCAACAAATATAAAGTTCCTGTGATTTTGAGAATTCCTAGCTTGTTCCTGTAAAATTATTGAAAAATATTTTATTAGTTCAATTCTATAAATAAAAAAGTGTACTAATTTTTAATGTGAACAGTCAAAATATATACCAATAATGTTATGATTAGGAGCAAATAGTCTACAACTAGAAGTAGCAGAGGCATCAATCTGTTTTCTTCTATTTCTATGTTGGATCAAAATAATTCTTTTTAATTTTTAGCCTCCTTGGCCCGTTGTCTTTCATTTAAATCCATTTCATCTGTGCATGAAAATAACATATCAATAATATAGATATACCTATTACATCTAAATAATATAAAATAACTGCTAGGTCAAACAATTAACAATCAATAAAAGCAAAATCATGTTCTTACAGAGATTAAATAAATTGGTAAGGTTGGTATACCTGAAATTGAATTTTATATAATTTGAAAGTAGCATAAAAATAATAAGTACTTGTTTCATTAATGTATATGTAATTTGTTTTAATAACACATAAATAAGTTGAATCAATAAAATATTGTTGATAAATATGTAGGGTATGTCTAAATAGGAAATTATAATAAATTATATATTCAAACATATTTCATTTTGAATATAAAGATTACTTTTTGTAATTTGAATACATTAAAAATGTATTCATAGTGAAATAATAGAAGTATTAGTAAAACTAGCATAATTAATTGTTACTTTGTTAATAATATACAATTATAATTAATATAAGTAACTATGGCTAGTAAAAATGAATTAATTTATATAACTAATTTTATAAAGAAATTTAGTAGTATAAATAGTATAAATAATTATTTAATTATATTAATTAATATAAGTAATCACAAAAATAATAGAAATATCAGTAATCCTACTAATATGATATATTAAAATTTTTTTGTTAGAAAAAATATTAATTTATGTATTTTTTAGTTTTCTTATTATTAAATAGTGTTGCTTATATACTATTGATATCCATTAAGTAATAACTTTTCTAATTAAAAAATAGTTATTCTTTAAATAGTAAATTATAATTAATTATATTTTCCACAAAGTATTCATTATGAGAATATTAAGATTATTTAATTTATATTTTATAAATTTAAAAATGTATTCATAGTGAGATATTATAAGTATTAGTAAACTTACTATAATTAATTGTTACTATGTTCATAATATTTATTTATAATTAATATAAGTAATATGGTTATCAAAAAAGAATTCATTTTTATAATGTTATTTTAAAATTTATATTAATTAATAAAGTTAACAAATTATGTATTTTAATTTATTAATTCATATAACTAATAATAAAAATTATAATAGTAATAGCAATAATGCTACTTGATGAAGGAGAATTTGGCCCGACCTCATGATAGGGAGACACGTAGAAGTGACTCAGCGTGAGCGACAACTCAACGTAATCAGATCGGCACGTGGACGTGACTCAACACGGGTGACAACTTAACATAAACCAACTCGCCACAAAGCGAGCTGGGGTACGCCAAGTACCCCAAACTAAAGTCACTACGGGACTAAGATTGTCCCGGTACCAGATCGCGACCAGGCGAACGGAACCATGTTCATTACAAATCTAGCCTGGACAGATGGATCACCCTGGTCCAAGGGCACTTTGGTATTCTTGTCCGGGGCGGACCTGAGCACGAGATCGAGAAGCTCGCTACCAATTAGCTCGCTATCAAGCAGCCCGACATCCTACAGGCAGCTCGCCTAGCATTCGGACCTCTGCATGGCAACCTCGAGGAACACACCTCCATACATTGTATCCCGTAGGACCATACTTATAACGGTAACATTAGTTCACCAACTCCCCGTTCTGACAGGAAGTGACAGTATTACCGTTTGATAGTGTTTCATCCACCTAACACGCAACAAGTCCCATCGCAGCAGGGATCCAGTGACCGTTCCACCAACCCACCTGGGCCACAGTATAAAAAGACTCCGCCCCCCCAGGGGCGAAGGTACGTTCTATTATTATTGTTGTGTGTGTAATCTTCACTCTCTAAGCTCTCTCATTATTATCATCTTCAAGCTCTCTACTATCACTATGCTCTAACTTAGCCATCGGAGTATCCTTGCTTGGTAAGCCACCCCGGGATCTCTGAGTCATCTCTTTCAGGAACCCAGTTCTCATCGTTGCTGGTAGCCAGGTCATATCCAGCAGGGAGTAGCCAGATTACGCCACTTCAATTGGCGCCGTCTGTGGGAACCTTTTTACTAAAAGCCTTCTTATCTCCATTCCAAAAACCTAAAAACTCAAAACCAAACCCATGGCTTCTTCCAGCAACGCCGAGCAACACAGAGAAGCAAACATCTTCGAGGGGCAACCTCAGTTCCCAATTGTCTGTGTAGGCCAGTTCACCATCCTGCTCCCCGCGGGTTGGATCCTAGCACCTGCTGTACCTCAACCAATTGAGCCTCTGAATGCCCCACTCCCCCCTGTAGTGGGTGCAACCTCCGTTGAACCATCCATAGTTCCCCCTGGAGTAGGACAAAACCAACTAAGCGACCTGGTATACTGCGTACGAGCTATTCAAGCCCAAATGTAGCAGGTCCAGCAATTCCAACAAGTTCTGCACCACATGTACCAGCGGCAGTTCCCACCGCTGCAGTAGAACCAGCAACCTACCCCACCTCAGTGTCCAATCACCTCGAGCAAGCCTCGCCGCCAAAGCAGCTGTCCTGGCCGGGGAGAGACCTCCTAGGTCTCATCTCACGGTAGGAGAGAAAGACAAGTCCCTCCCATTTCTCAACAAGTAAGCAGGTCGAGAGATACTCGACTCACTAGAATCAATCCACCTCAACCTTCACGGCCTGAAGGCACTCTCGCAGGAAACCGGTTCGAGGTCTTAGCTGAGGACTCCAGGGAAGACATTTCAGTCCATAGTAGCTAAAAGTCCGAATCACTTCCGACCAAAGCACCATCTGACAGTGCGGAGGTCAGCAGCACCGCTGCGGAACCAATCGAGCAGCGTGAAAGGAGGCATGCTGGAACACCCCGGGCAATAAACCACGGATAGCTCGTGCGATCTAGCCGACTTGGGCAGCCTAAAGGTAAAATGGAGGTAAGCTCAGGAGTCACAAAAACCGCTCCCCTCCTCTTTGTACCCTCTCCACTATCCCCCGAGCTCCTGGCCTCCCTGATGCCAACGAACTTCAGGGTCCCCCCCCAGACAAATATGACGGGTCTTTCGACCCAAATGACCACGTAGATTCCTTTCAGTCCCAGATGCATCTCGCTGGGGCTGATGAAGGCTGCATGTGCATTGCCTTCTCCACGACCTTCAAAGGGGTGGCCTGCACTTGGTATAGAAACATTACACCCGGGACAGTTAAAAGTTGGGTGCAGCTCGTACAGTTGTTCACCTCGCACTTCTTCACCAGTAAGAAGTGCCCGAGGTCATAAGAAATCCTTCTTAGTATAGTCCAGAGGGAAGGTGAGTCAATCCGAAGCTACATCAAACGCTTCAATGACACTTGCCTACTAATCCCAGACTTAGACCTGGCCATGAGACTCGTGACAGCAAAAAAGGGGATCTTTCACAGTGAATTCAAGTGGCATGTGGTGGCGAACAAACCCAAAGACATCACAGAATTCCTGAAGCTCGCCGATCAGTTCATCGGGACTGAGGAAGAGATGAACCAACGAACTGAAGCCCCAACAGAAAAAAAGAAAGAGGGAGGACAACAACTCGAACAACGGTGGTGGCAAGAGAAAGAAAAGCAAGTCCCCCACTAGGGTAGGGAACAAGTCAGATTTTCATCCCCAAGCTCCCCCAGTTGAAAGAATGAGCTTCACACCCCTCAACGCGAAGCGAGGGGAAATTCTCATGGCAATCAAGGACTCTTCCTTTGTGAAGTGGCCACCCCGATTAAGAAGCGACCCGACTCGTAGAAATAAAAATGTGTAGTCATTTTCACAGAGACCACGATCATAGCACCAAAATCTGTAAAAACCTCCACGACGAGATTGAAGAGCTCATCCGTCGCGGGTACTTGAGAAACTTTGTACAGAAAAATAATAAAGGCCAGACAGATCAGCGAGGGGAGCAAAAGGAAGACGCTCCCGAGTCCAGCAACAGACCGAGTGAACAGAGACAACTGCCTGAGGAAAGACCAGTTCCCGGGATAATCTATACGATCTCCGGCAGGTCGGTTGTCGCGGGTTATTCCACAGCAGCAAGAAAGATTTCAGTCCGCAAGCTAGAACACAAAGAGCAGAACCCTCCAAAGCGGCCACGACCTGAGGACCCTATAATATTCACCGAGGACGATGCGTGCGGGATTCAGTACCCCCACGACGACGCGCTGGTCATAAGAATGAAGATCAACAACTTTGAAGTCAGACGCATCCTGGTAGATTCAGGGAGTTTAGTTGATATCCTGTTCAAAGGCACCTTTGACAAGGTACAACTCCAGAAAAGTGACCTCCAGCTCGCAAGTACTCCTTTAGTGGGCTTCAACGGAAGAAGTAGGCCTCTCAGACGAATCTCTTTATCCGTGGAGGTCGATACGTGGCCCAACATTGCAAGGTTCGAACTTGCCTTCCTAGTAGTCGCAACGCCTTCCCCGTACAATGCCATTGTGGGACGGCCCATCACTCACGCACTTCGCATGGTGGTATCTACTTACTACTTGGCCATGAAGTTCCCCATGGACTTTGGGGTAGGGGTAGCTCGGGGCGACCAACTCAAGTCCCAGAAGTGTTATGTTGCTGCTCTCAAAGGGAAAGCCAAGCTGGCAAATTGCCTTGAATTAGAGCGACCTGTGGAGTACTTCGAGGAGCGAGCTACGCTAACCGAAGGGATGATCCACATCCCAACCTCGGTGGAAGATCCAAGCAGAATTCTCCAGATCGGAGCCGCAATCGAAGAGCTTCTCTGCTCTCGACTGGTAAGTTTCTTACTTAAGAATTTAGATGTGTTTGCCTGGTCCGCAGCAGAAATGTCCGGTATAGATGCTAAGGTTATAACTCACAGATTGAACACTGATCCTTTAGTCTGGGCAGCTAAATAGAAAAAACACAACCTAGCCCCGGAGTGCTGGAGGATAGTTAATGAGGAGGTCGGGAAACTCCTCGCGGTCGATTTCATCAGGGAGGTTCACTATCCGAGCTGGGTGGCTAACCCCGTACTGGTAAAAAAGGCCAATGGTAAATGGTGCATGTGCGTCGATTACACCGACTTGAATCGAGCTTGCCCGAAGGATTGTTTCCCTTTCCCTAAGATCGACTGTCTAGTGGACACGACCTCAGGGCACGAGTTGCTGAGTTTTCTGGACGCATACTCGGGCTATAACCATATCAAGATGGACCCAGTCGACGAAGAAAAAACAGCATTCATAACCGAGCTAGGACTGTACTGTTACAAGGTTATGCCCTTTAGACTAAAAAATGCCGGGGCAACCTTTCAAAGACTTGTCAACAAACTTTTTGAGCCGTTGATCGATGATAAGGTTGAAAGCTATGTAGACGACATGGTCGTCAAAACCTAATTTTTAGACTATTTAATAAGTGACTTGCAGTGTGTTTTTGAAATTCTGCACAAGTATAGTATGAAGCTGAACCCTAGTAAGTGTGTCTTTGGTGTCACCTCGGGTAAATTCCTGGGTTACATAGTTAACCGGCGTGGAATCGAGGCAAACCCCGAAAAAATCAAGGCTATCCTAGAAATGAAGCCACCTCACAAGTTGAAAGAGGTTCAAAGTCTGAATGGCCACATGGCTGCCTTAAGCCACTTCATGTCCAAGTCGGCAGATCGCTGCCTGCCCTTTTTTAAGGCAATCAAGAAAAGTAAAGACTTTGAATGGACTTAAGAGTGCCAGCTCTCCTTCGATGGGCTAAAGAAGTACCTAGTTAGTATCCCGGTTTTGATCCGACCCGAGGAGGGCGATGTTTTAAAGTTGTACCTCTTTGTGAGTGATGAGGTGGTCAGCTCGGTACTGATAAAAGAAGTAGATCGGGTCCAACGACCTATCTACTATGTGAGTAAAGTTTTGCAGGATGCAGAAACCAGGTACTCAGAGATCGAGAAGCTAGCGTACGCACTGGTCACGGCGGCTCAGAAGCTTCGCCCGTATTTCCAAACCCACACTGTCATAGTCTTCACAAATAAACCTCTGAGGCAAGTTTTACTCAAGCCTGAGGTATCTAGCAAACTGACGAAGTGGGCCATCGACTCAACGAATACGACCTCCAGTACGAACCTTAGACGACGATTAAGGCCCAAGCCTTAGCCGATTTTGTAGTAGAATGTACCTTCACCACCACATCACCCGAGCTGACGAAGTTCGGACACAAAGAGGCAACTTCAACCAGTACAGCACCGGTCCCGGTCAAAGCAAAGCCAATTGGGACGAGGAGCCTTGGATCCTCCATGTAGACGGCTTGTCCAATCAACAAGGAAGCGGAGCCGACGATGTTCTACACGGACCAAGCGGGGTGAAACTGAAGTATGCACATCGGTTCGAGTTCGTGGCATCCAATAACGAAGCAAAGTATGAAGCACTACTAGCCGGGCTCACATTGACCAAAGAGGTACAAGCAAAGAACATCATCATCTGTAGTGATTCTCAGTTCGTGGTCAACCAGGTCACCGGGGATTACGAAGCTCGTGACCCCACCATGGCCGCTTATTCAGCCAAGGTCAAGGAAGTCCTACAAAGCTTCCAGTCATACTTCATCAGGCAGATTCCAAGGTCCGAGAACGCTGAGGCCGATGCCCTATCCTGGTTAGCCAGCACAAGCAGCAACGCCATGAGGACCGTGCACATAGAGAACCTGCCTCGGCCTAGCATTCTCGGGGGAATAGAAGAGGTCGCTCTCTTTGCACAAATAGAACCGAGCTGGATTGACCAACTCGCGAGCTATCTACTTCACGGAACCCAACCTACAGATCGCAACACAGCCTGAAGGGTAGAACGACAGACAACCAAGTACGTCATGATAAATGGACGATTGTACCGAATATCCTACACGCTCCCCTACTTGCGTTGTTTGTGACCTTCAGAGGCTGAGCTCGTCCTCCACGACACCCATGAAGGCTTATGCGGCGGACACTTGGGGGTAGGACTCTCGCCTAGAAAGCGCTACGACAGGGATACTACTGGCCCACGATGAAGGTGGACGCACTCGAGCTCGTCAAGAAATGCAACAAATGTCAGAGGTACGCCAACTTCCATCACCAACCTGCTGCCGACCTAAAGTACCTCACTAGCCCGTGGCACTTCGCACAGTGGGGGATCGACATCCTTGGATCATTCCTGCCAGCGACATGACAGAGGAAATTCTTAGTAGTGCAATGGATTACTTTACAAAGTGGGTAGAAGCGGAACCCCTAGCAACAATCACAGCTCGAACCATGCAGGACTTCATTTGGAAGAACATAGTATGTCGCTTCGGATTGCCTCGAGTGCTCATTTCTGATAATGGTAAGCTGTTCAAAGATATCAAGTTCCAGAACTGGTGTGCTGAGATGGGGATATAACAGAACCTCACTCCGGTAGCACACTCCCAGGCGAACGGGCAGACAGAAGTCACGAACAGAGCCATACTCCGCGGATTGAAAGCTCGCTTATCCCAAGCTAAGGGGCTATGGATAGAGGAGTTGCCCAGCGTACTATGGGCTTATCGAACTACCGTCAAGACCACCACAAGAGAAACCCCTTCAACTTCACCTATGGCACGGAAGCAGTAATCCCAGCCGAGATCGAGGTACCTACACTACGCCTGGAAGCCTACGACGACGAAGGAAATGATGACGAGCTCCGCACCAACCTCAACCTGGTAGAAGAAGTACGGGATCTCATGTACATCCAGACGACAGCCTACCAGCAAAGAGTAGCCTGGTATTATAATGCCCGAGTCAAGAAGTGACACTTCCATGTAGGGGACCTAGTCCTCCAGAAAGTTATGGTACCTGAGCCCAGCGTAGGTAAGCTCGGACCAAACTGGGAAGGTCCCTACCGAGTGAAGCGGATACTCGAGGAAGGTACATACGAGCTCAAAATCTAGAAGAAAAGCGAGTACCTCGGGCATGGAACATCAGCAACCTAAGGCAATACTACCTCTGATTACGAATTGAAAAGGCACCAACCTCAAAAACAAGTAAGCAAGCTCTAACTCCCAGATTGTGATTTCTAGCTCACAGGCTACTATGGGAGTACTAACTTAGCCATCAGAGTGACCTCACTGGGTTAGCACCCCTGGTCCTCTGACATTTAGTTCCTTACAGGTCTCCAAGGAGCAACTAAGTTCAGGAGTGGACTACGGGTCCCTCCCAAATCCTAAGGGCCAATATTGCTAAAAGACCCAGTCGCCTCTACGGCATGGGCAACATTACTGCTGAAAGACCTAGTCGCCTCTACGGCATGGGCAACACTACTACTGAAAGACCCAGTTGCCACTTCAGCATGGGCGAAGTTCAGGAGTGGACTACGGGTCCCTCCAAAAGCCTAAGGGCCACAAGAAGACCTAGTTGCCACTTCGGTATGGGCAAAGTTCAGGAGCAGACTACGGGTCCCTCCCAAGGCCTAAGGGCCACAAGAAGACCCAGTTGCCACTTCGGCATGGGTGAAGATCAGGAGCGGACTACAGTTCCCTCCCAAAGCCTAAGGGCCACAAGAAGACCCAGTTGCCACTTCGGCGTGGGCGAAGTTCAGGAGCGAACTACAGGTCCCTCCCAAAGCCTAAGGGCCTAAAATACCGAATTGACAAGGACCTAGGCACTGCATAAGACCTGGTTACCTCGCTGGCATAAGCAAGCTACTTCTAACACCTAAGGTAAAGACAACTCGAGTATAGACCCTACGATGTCTATTCCACCCCGGTTACCCTTACTCGTCACTGAGCTCCGTAACTCAATAGTTCGGGGTAACCTGTGCAGTCCGGAGTAACACAATTTATACTTTTGGTTATCCTTACTCGTTGCCAGCTTGGTAGCTCAATAGTTTAGGTAACCTATACATTAAATTGCCCAGCTCGGAGCTCACTCACACTTAGAATTATTTTTCACTCAAGAGTACTCAGAAACTATATATTTCATTAGTAGAAAAAGTTTAAGTACAGAAATTTTACTAAAAGCCCGAGCTCAATGGCCCGGGAGAGTACATCCATAGTTCAAAAGAAAAAAGAGAAACAAGAAGCCATCACACAAAGGGGTCCGCCACTTTGACCTCGGTGTCACTCTCTTCCCCTGAGGAGTCGGGCTCCTCATTCGCTGGCTTGGCCACCCCGGAGTCTAGGCCTGTCATTGTAATCCCGCCAAGGTCGAGATCGAGGAACTTCTACCGAATCAGGTATCGTCACAGCTTGAACCCAGAACGATAGGAGCTCGACCCGTATTCGACCTGTAGGGCCTCGAACTCTGAAGACTCTTTGAAGCTCTCGACGACCTTCTTCCTTTCATCTACAATGGCGGTCTCGAAGATCTCAATGCTCTCCCTGACCGTGGCCTCGAGGTTCGCGATCTCTCACTGAAGCCGCTCCTTCTCCTTTGTCAGTGCGAAGATCTGCCCTTCCTGGGACAAGATTAGCTGCTTCTGGGCCTCAACCCCCTTCTTGGCTCTAAGTATCTCGCCCTGAGTCAAGTTCAGCTCGCGGTGGAGCTTCTGCACTTCTGCCCTAGCTTCATGAGCTTCCCTCATGCGGATCGCCGTTTGACAAGCCAGCGTGTGACCAATAGCGTTAGCTTACCAAAAGAAAACTGAGGTCAGTAAAATAAAGAAAAAAAGAGGGATGAAGAGAAGTACTTACCACCATACAGTGGCTGCCAACTAGTCCCAAGAGACGACCCGGAGACATCTTTGCCCACTTCGTGATCTCGTCAGCAAAGATGGCACCCTGACTCTTGCGCATGGCTTGAACGTTGTTCGTGATGCTCTCTTTCACACTCAGGAAATAACCCTCTGGTGCATCCTCCCCCACAGGTGCAGACGAACTCTCGGGCTCCTGGGGCGAGCTCCCTCGTGATGGACCTCGTCCGCCTCGGGAGCAACAGGTCGGGCCTCTTTCTGGGGAGGCACAGTGGAGACCGGCTCCATGATCAAGACTTCAAGAGAGGAACTGGTCTCTTGGCGCGGCCTCTTTGTGGCCTTCTTCTTCCCCTTTTGGGAGCTCCTCAAAAGATTTTTGGCATTGACCGACATTGTAGCTGCAAAAATGAAAAATAAGATTAGCCACGAACTAATCAGAATTTTAAGAAAGTAAAAAACCCAAGGTGACCTACCAGGACTCAAACCGGACTACGCAAGCTTGTCTTCTACAAGGTAGTCCGCGCAGAGGAAGCCGACCTCCGCCCAAGACTTGACCGTCTCCCTTGTCTTTAGGTCCAGTCTAACACCAGAATCCAGAATCACCGACCTCTAGTGGGTTGGGAAGGACCACCCCTCGGGGTTACGAACTACGAAATAATCCCATTTCCAGGCTGGGATCTTGCTGGGGAGTCCGTGCAATAGCTTATAGCCCGGGTGAGGGGACAAGTAATAAGTTCTCCTATGCTTGGGAAGAGCACAAGAGTTTTTCTTAATGGACAGAATAGAAGAAAAAATCTTGAGATCGAGGGGAAGGCAGTACTCGTGAAAAAGTGAGATGGTCTCTACTACGTTGCGGATAGAATTTGGGTGTAACTGGTCTATGGCGATATCGAAGGACTTCAGAACCTCTAGAATTAAAGGGTGTAAGGGAAGACGAAGACCAGCCATGAGCTGCTCTTCGAAAATCACGATCTCATTGTGATCGTGTTCCCAAGGGAAATTACCTGAGGGGAGACTGTAGGAGAACTCCCCTGGGAGGTTGTACCGGCAAACTAAGGCCTGAAGCTGGTCCAAAGTCATTGTTGAAGGGCCAAAGCTGTCCGGTACCCGACCTTGGTGAGAAGTGGATGCCAGACTACCCAAGGCCTCTCGTGCCTCCCGAGGTGCCTGTACCTTGGGAAGGCCACAGACTACCTCTAAGCCCAGAGTAGCATCGTCTTGGCTACCGACCTGGGCCGAAGTACCCTCATCGGCCCCATCGAGAAGACTATCAAAACTAGAAGAAGACATGGAACTGAGCAGAACTGAAAAGAAAAGTGAAGGAAGACTCACCAAAGAGAGACGACTGGATTAGAGGGAAGTGGCAAACTAGAACATCCGAGCTAAAGAAGCTAAGCGCGACCTCAGATCAAAGACTAGTAAGCTTGTGGCAAAGGAAATGAGTCTCGGGTCTCCCTATTTATAGCCACTGTATCGAAGAAACAATGGTTGAGATTAAAGCAATCCGACGGCTCCTAAGAAAACCGGTTGCATGACCCTTGAGATTGGTTTAGCGCATTTTTTGGCATCCGCGGAGCCTATAGATCGCTTAATGTCTGCACGTGACCCATCTGACATAATAGCCAAACTTCGAGCCAAATCCACTTGGCGTATCGTGAACTCCTCGAACCAGGTCAAGACCCCTAGCTCGAGGAGTGGGGGCAATTGATGAAGGAGAATTTAGCCCGACCTCGTGACAGTGAGACACGTGGAAGTGACTCAGCGTGAGCGACAACTCGACATAATCCGTTCGACATTTGGATGTGACTCAACACGGGTGACAGCTCAGCATAAACCAGCTCACTACAAAGCGAGCTGGGGTACGCCAAGTACCCCGAACTAAAGTCACTTCGATACTAAGATTGTCCTGGTACCAAATTGCGACCAGGCTAACAGAACCAAGTTTGTTACAAATCTAGCCCGGACAGATGAATCACCCCGGTCCAAGGGCACTTCGGCATCCATGTTAGGGGCGGACCTGAGGACGAGCTCGAGAAGCTTGCTATCAAGTATCCCGGTATCCTACAGGCAGCTCACCTAACATTCGGACCTCCGCATGGCAACCTCGAGGAACACACCTCCATACTCTGTATCCCGCAGGACCGTACTTATAACGGTAGCATTAGTTCACCAACTCCCCGTTCTGACGGGAAGTGACAGTATTACCATTTGATGACGTTTCATCCACCTAACACACAATAAGTCTCATCGCAGCAGGGATCCAATGACTGTTCCACCAACCCACCTGGGCCATAGTATAAAATGACTCCGCCCCCCTCCCCCCCTCCCCTAGGGGCGAAGGTACGTTCTATTATTATTGTTGTGTGTGTAATCTTCACTCTGTAAGCTCTCTCACTATTATCATCTTCAAGCTCTCTACTATCACTGTGCTCTAACTTAGCCATCGGAGTATCCTTGCCGGGTAAACCATCCCGGGATCTCTGACTCATCTCTTTCAGGAACCCAGTTCTCATCGTTGCTGGTAGCCATGTCATATTCAGCCGGGAGTAGCCGGATTACGCCACATCACTAGTCATAAATGTTAATGATTTATTAGAACTTATTATTTGCTAAAAACTTACTAATAATATCAAAATTAATGTCAACGTTAGAAAATAAATTTGATTTTACTGAAATAAATTTTCCAATGAAAAGTTATGAATAATTTTTAATTGTTAAATTTATATTTATTAACATTTTAATTAATTATTAATTTTCTAGTAATAATTGACCAAAATAACTAAAAATATTTATATATAATTATTGCTAAACAATTACTGCTCATATCAAAATTAATGTAAAAGTGAAGAAAATAAGTTTATATTTATTGAAATAATTACTTATATTTAACATTTTATATTATTACTGGAATAATTACTTATATTACTGAAATTATAACATAGGTATTAATATTAATGATTTGAAAATCAATTATGTTAATAATATATTAATTGCTAAAAATAATATTAGTAATTATAATTACTGATATTAAATATTATTCATTATATATCTACAATTTTAGTAATATCAATAATTAACATTATTAATGAATCAGAATATTAAAAGTAGAAATAATTATAATATTAAAATTACTGATTTTAATATCAGTTATGTTATTAATCTTATTGAAAACAATAAATTACTAGAAGTGGTTTTTTATTAATAAATTGACCAAAATTACTGTAAATAGAAATAACTACTTATTGCTAAAAAATTACTGATAATATCAAAAATAATTTCAGTGTTAAAAAAACTAAATTTAATTTTACGGAAATAAATTTTCCAATGAAAATTTATCAATAAATTTTGATTTTTCAGTGATAATTGACCAAAAATTGCTAAAAATTACTGATAATATCAAAATTACTGTAAATGTAAAGACAATAAATTTATATTTTTTGAATAACTTTTCCAGTGAATATTTATCAATAAGTTTTAATTATGGAATTTATATTTATTAATATTTTAATTAATTATTATTTTTTCAGTTATCATTTATTTAAATAATTAATTTAGGCACACAATCTGAAATTAAATAACTGAAATCAGTAATTTTTAGCAAGTAATTTCTATTAAATAAATACAACTATTTATAAAGTTATATAATTAGTGATTATAAAATTATTAATGTTAATAATATACTAAATAATTAATATTTTTATTATTTATTAATTTGTCATAATCATTTTTTAACTAAGTAATTTACACACACTTCTTGATATTAAAGTAACAAAGTCAGTAATTTTCAGTAAATAACTTCTATAAATTAAATTTTCCTACTTAGAAAGTTATATAATTAATGAGTATAAAATCACTAGTGTTAATAATATTTTAGTTAATGATCGGTATAACATATAAATCGGGGTTTGTTCGATTAATAAATATTATTAATTAATTAATAAAATTATTAATTATAATTACTGATATTAAATAATTTTCATTATTTGTCAATTAGTTTCGTAATTATAAATCAGTAATTGACACTATTAATGAATCTGATTATTAATAATTGAAATAATTATAATATTAAAATTACTGATTGTAATATCAAGAATGGTAATAATAATATTTGAAAACAATAAATTAGTTAAAGTGTTTTTATAATAAATTGACCAAAATTACTGAAAATATCAAAATTAATGTCAATGTTAGAAAATAAATTTAATTTTACAGAAATAAATTTTCCAATGTTAGAAAATAAATTTAATTATGAAATTTATATTTATTAATATTTTAATGAATTATTAATTTTTCACTAATCGTTGACGAAAATGACTGAAAATATTAGTATATACTTATTGCTATAAAATTACTTCTAATATCAAAATTAATGTAAATTTAAAGAAAATAATTTGATATTTATTGAAATAAATTTTCTAGTGAATATTTATTTTAATTAGTTTCTAATTTGCATTTAAGATTTATTTAAATAATTAATTTAGCACATTTTCTGAAATTAATTAACCGAAGTCAATAATTTTCAGAAACTATTTTCAATTAATTAAATATAAATATTTATAAAGTTATATAATTTGTGAATATAACTTTAAAATTGGGTTTGTTGGAAACTGAATTGAAATATGAATATTAAATAATTATTATTAACAATGTTATTGATTATCATTAAAGACTTAAACCGGGTTTAGTTCAATCCCTAACTGTGTTAGTTAATGTTAATTTTTATTAATTAATGTAAATCATATATTACACTGGTTGTTGGTTTAAATGCATTAAACCTGGTTCTCTTGGAAACTATGTCAGCTTATATACATATAACCAGTTAAACCAAACCTATTAGATAATAAATAAAACCCGGATTCGTATTATGTTTAGACCTGTCCCACCTGATCCATATTGCATCAGATTCTTAACCCAGCTATTAACTCAACAGAGTGATAGAAACAAACGTGCAGAGGCCATCGAGAGGTAAAAGAAGGGTGGCTTATCACCCCGTTCAACAAAAATATGTGTTAAATATTCAAAGTAATAGAAGAGAATGTGAATGGAAGAAGGAACAATAAACAAAAGGTAGTTTAGTTGTGATCTCAACCGGTAGTGAATACAATTGATCGGTGTTTAATGGAATCCATTATACTTAGTGATGCAAGCAATTAACTTCCTATTCAACAGAATATGAAACGCGAACCAACTAAAAAAATTATAGCATGTAAATACACTAATTAGATTAAATTACTGCTTCTCTGAAGTTGCAGTTTGAGGAACCCAAATGGATGTTTGTTTTCTCTAAAATTCTAGTTTTTAGGAAGATTAAACTCAATACAGAAGTGCACAGTGACAATTCGAATGATAGGATTGAAACCTGACCCAGTAACCCATTAACCTCAATTCCAACTCCATAAATAACTTGGCAACAAAAAGTATTGTTCAATAATTTCGATATGGTATTATGTAAACTTATATGAAAATAAAAACATGGTACTAATCAAAAGGATCAAGAAACATGGTTCTATTCAATAAGAGTAACATTTACAATTGCCCCCCCCCCCCAAAAAAAAAAAGAATATCAACAATCAATATTTAAAAAGTCTCCTATAGAATAAGAAGGATATTTATTCATATCATTTTGCCTTATTATCGGGCATGTTTTTACTTAATCTCCTATAGGGATGATACATTAACTCATTACACACATCAAGTGCCCATTCATCATCTAGTATTCTAGCTCCTATTTTGCATAACCATTTGTCTCTACCATCTCTTCCATTGCCAAAATATCCAACATGTCTTCTACTATGTAGATTTGAGAATAGAGAAAGTGTGAGAGTCCTCCTAATACCTTGCAAAATGTGTTGTTCTTCAACCAGTTCAATTTTGCAAGCAACTTAAAAGAATGTTCGTATTTTTTTCTTATATTTGTCCCATATAGATTGTGTGCTACCGGCTTCCATTCTTCTATAAAGGTTTCAAAAGTATTTAGATCCTCCTTTCATTGGGAAAGATGTATATTATTACAACTTAATTGTCGGCACATGTCACGAACAGTTCTTATATGTTGCATCATGTTGTGTTCTGGCTTCATCTTATAGTTTTCAACCTCATAAAGGGTAGTCAGGTCTACTACAAATATAAAAATTAATAATCAATGAGTGTAAATATTATAGTCTAGATTAAAAATTAATGAAGGCATCATAATAATATATAAAATAAAAAAAGTAAATACACATTTACCTAAGTGGTTATTAAGGAGAGTTGAATAGAAGTGTAGCAATCTAACTTCAACAAGGAAAGTGTAATTATCAGTTATAAAGTAATAAAAATTTTCAATTAATTACTATAAAAATATTATTATGCTAATAATTTATAAAATCAGAAATGAATATAACATTACAATCATAATAGTAATAGTAAATGCATGTATTAATCCGGGTCAAAGAAACCCGATCTAATTAATAAAAGCATATAATCTTCTTAACCTTAACAAAGCAAGTTGTCGCTCGATAAAGCAAAAAATTTAAAACTTCTGTAGGCATCACCTTGCAATATATGGGTGGTTCTTCACCAACCAAAATAAAGAAACTTAAACATACTAAGAACGAAAAAATTAAGAAATAAAGAAGAAAAGGTAAAACAAAATTGAAGAAGAAAATACGTCATCAACTGGTCACAACCTTATCTATAAACTGCCGAATGAACATGAACTCTATCCTATCAATAGATTGGAACAATCACTGGTCATAAACGATTGTCATTGGTTGGTGGTCATATAACATATATTGAAATAAACGTCGAATGGACACAACGGTTTATGTAACCTGATGGCAAAGCATAAACCAAATCTATCTTATTAACACCAGGCCACTACAACTGGGTAAAAATGATTACCGATAGTCGGGGATCATTAAAACATGGATTGAAATAATAGAGAACTATAACAAAGAACTATTATAAAGTTATTGAAACAACTATAATTAGAGATTGAAATAAATAAAAAACAGAGAATTTACTAACTTGAGAGTTCTCCGAGTAGTAGACTTATTGTAGAATTTTTTTGATTAGCAGACTCCTGAAGTTGGAGAGTTGTTTGACTTCTTTCAAGTGGGAGACTACAACTAGAGAGTTTGGCAGACACTTTGAAAGTTCTTTGAGTTCCTTCTCTGAAGTTCCTGGTTCACAAAGCAAATTCCTGAAAAGTTTGGCAAACATGGTTGAATGTGCAAAAAGTTCGGTTATTAATTTCGATTTTAAATAATATAAGTATTATTAATAAGTATTTGTAAGAAAAACTATTTTTATACTTACAAGTTTTAATAATACTCATTATTATTAAATTAATATTAATTTTATTCAAATTATAACATCAAAAATATTTATAAGATTACAATAATAATAGTAATAGTAATAAAAAAGTATAATATTATTACTAAATTTAATAAGTAATTAATTTGTTGTAAATAAAGATTTTATTTAATTAAACAAATTTATAAATAAACAATGTAATTAGCAATAATTAATGTTGCATCATACAACAATTAACAGTAATTATTTTTTATTTAAAGACCTTACTATTTGTAAAATAATATATTTTTAAAATTGTAACTAAATGATTTTTAACATTAATTATAATTTAAGCCATAAATAGCATAAAATTAAATTAAATTACAAAAAAATACATTTAATTACATTTAACAGTAATTAATTAACAATGATATATAAGTATAATATATATACATATTTAATGAAGTAATAATTTTTGTAATTAATTTAGTAAAAAAATAATGAATAATTGAAAGCATATATATTAGATGTTTTTATATTTGCTGTTTTTGTTACATATTTATATTATTTTTACAATTTTCTATTTTCTACCTTCTTTAAAATTTCCTGTATTTTTTTTTATTTATTTGCAATTTTCTGTGTTTTTCTATAATTTTGGTGTAAGTAGCAGTAATTATTACTAAAAATAAATTTTAAATAAATAATAATATTATATTATTGAAAATAATAATATTTTCACTAATATTATAAATTCAGACTTATTGTAACAAATATCCAGCATTACAATATTATAATATTAATTATTCTTTACAATAATTAATATTATTATTACTGAAAATAAGTATAAAATGTAAATGTTCAATAATCATTACTTATTTTAAATGTTTATAAATATTGAATTGGTTAATGAAATTATTGTTGATAATTATTTTAAATGTTTAAATAATTAACAATATTGATTAAAAAACAGAATTATTTAATAGTAATTAATAATAAATAACTACTGTATTGAACAGTAAGAAACGAATTCAGATTAATTAGGAGTCTAACCCAAAAACCCGTTATCAGTAATTAAAAGCATTATCAGTAATTATATTTAAATTGCTTTTAAATTTAACAGTAATGGAATATTAAAATAGTATTATTTAACAACATTTAACAGTAAATCAATTGGAAAGAAATTATTTTTGAATTGTAAGTACCAGTAATTATAACAATAGTATTTTAAAATGTAATTAACAGTATAATGAAAAATACATCTAATATTTATGATAATTACAGTATTTAAATAAAATAATGTAAATACATTACAAATAAAGTGTTTATTAATTCACAGTAATATAACTAACAACAATTAATTATAAACTGTAATGAATTACATTTAACCGCATTTATTAACAGAAATGTATTTATTATTTAACATTAATTTTCATAATTATAGTATTTTAAATAGTTAACATTATTTATTAAAAAACAATATTATGTAACAGTGCATCATAGAGTATAAAATATTTATTAATTAAATAACAAAAAAATGGCAGTGCATCATACAACAATTAACAGTAATTGTTTATTAATAAACAGAAATTTGCATTTAATTATAAATAATTAAAAGTAATTAAATTGTAACAAAATATTAGGTAAAGAATAAAATTGATATGGGTTTTGATAAATAATTATTAATGGTATGCTAAAATGTTGATATCAGTATTTTGGTAATTATTAATGGTTATAATTGTACTTGACTGAATACCATTTTATTAATTATTAATGGTAATTTAAATTGTAATTAATAATATTTTATGAAATACACTTAATATGTATGATAATGAACTGTGAATTAAAAAAGTACTATAAATACAATAAAATTAATGTATTTATTATTTACCAGTGCATACAAAAATTTACAGTAAGTATTTTATAAATAGCAGAAAATTTCATTTAATTAAAAATAATTAACATTGCATCATACAACAATTAACAGTAAATATTTTTTATTTAAAGACATTACTATTTGTAAACATAATATATTTTTAAATTTGTAACTTAGTGATTTTTAATAGTAATTATAATTCAAGCTACAAATAGCATAAAATTAAATTTAATGACATTTAACAGTAATTAAATAACAATAATATATAGTTATTTAATGAGGTAATATTTTTTAATTAATTTAGTAAAAAATAAGGAATAATTATAATTTTTAATAATTATCATCATTAAAATATTTATTAACAATAATAAGTTACAGAAAATTTTTAGTAAATAAGAGTGCGTATATATAAATATAGATATGAAATGAATTTATCCAAAATATAATTATAAATATAAAATATAACTTATTAATTAAATAATTAATTAAAATACTTATTAATTAATTATTTATAAAATAATGATAATTAATTAAATATCAGTAATTAGTAAATTTATAAATAAATTGAATTGATTAACAGTAATGTATTTTTTAATTAACTGTATGTATAATTATTCCAGTTTTGTTTAATAAATAACAATTTTTTTAAATAATTAGTATTATTTAATAGTGCATCCTATAACAATTAACAATAATTAATTTTTAATAAGCACACTTTTCAATTAATTAAAAATAAGGTACAAATTTTTTTCAGTAAAAAAGAAATGAATATTATTTCAAATATATCCAAAATATATCCGAAATTTTATTTAAAATATAAATATTAATTAGTAATTAATTAATTAAAATCCTTATTAATTAATTGTTTACTAAATAATGATATTAATTAATTATCATTAATTCATAAAATGGGTTTGACTACTAATATATTGAACTAGACCATCTCATAGTGTGAATCAGGTCTAGAACATTTTGAATCGTGATCCGACCTGGATAACCCATAACGTCATCTTCTTTACCCGCTTCCCATTTCGTTCACTCGTTAGAGCGGTGAAAACATTAGACTTCGCCATTTCAAAGATGGGTGCTTTACTACCCATTTCAACAAAATATAATAAAAAAATATAAAATAAGTAGAGATGAATTAAACGGAAAACTTAAAAATGAAAAAAAAAAACTAATATAAATACAACTGAAAATTTTTCTGTCGCTCGTTTTGTTTTCTGTTCAATTTTTTAACTCCTTTTCTGAATTATTGTATTTGTAATCATCATAGCTCTCTGAAATAGGAAACCTAAAATGATGCTAAATGGAAGAAACTTGATCCTTCTACAAATAACTACAAAACTACAAAACTGAAATAAATAAAAGTCTAAGTATTAGCAGACATTAAACAGAGCATAGACTGAATAGTAAATGCACATTCCTATTTTTTAAAAGTCACAAACTCAAAATTTGAACAGAAATTAAACTGACCCGATTCAAATTGTAGGGTTGAATGAATCTGATTTCCAGTTTTCTCTGAGTTGAAGAGTTGCACAATTCCCTTAGATTTGTGAGTTTCCAACGTTCTTTGAGTTCCCAAAGTTGCCAAAGTTTCTAAAATTCTCTGAGTTGCGAAGTGAGTTTTAGATTTCCAAACATTTAATTCTCTGTAAATTGATTGAGAGTTTTAGATTTCCAAACATTTACAAGTTAGTGGTCATAGTATGAATTTGCAAGTTATTGTAAAGACAGATTTAGTATATATATATATATATATATATATATATATATATATCCGAACCACCGGATACAGTGCTCAACAAGGTGAAAGAAAGCCAAAACAATTCGCCCATTGGTATTGGACCAGAGGCATTGAGTTGCAAGGCAAGTGAAAACCCAGTTAAAGTTATTAATTCAGACAATGGTGGAGAGTATCATTCCAAAGAGCTTAGTAGTCCCCTGGTTCCAAACCTTGGGAGCTTTGGTTCAATGAGGAAAGAGAAGGAATGGAGTAGGACATTAGCGTGTAAGCTTTATGAGGAAAGATAGAATGTTGATGGAGAAGAAGGGATGGATTTACTATGGGAGAGGCTTATGAAGCTGATTCAGGAAAGGCACAGGTGAAAAATAGGGACAAGAAGGAAAAGAAGGAAAAGAGGGAAAAGAAATGTGGAGTGGAGTATGATGAGGATGAAGAAGATGAAGAAGACATGGAAGAACAACTGTGTTGTCTGCAAGCTTTGAGGTTCTCAACAGGGAAGATGAAATTGGGAATGGGAAGGACCAATTTTGTGAGGATTTCCAAGGCGTTGAAAGGGATTGGATGGCTTCACCATGCGAGTAGACATGGTAAGAAGGGTTAATACACTATAACTAGACAATTTTCTTCTTTTTTTTTTTTTCAGTTGCTTGAGTGGTGTTATTAATTGAGCATGACAAATATGTGTATTTTTTAAAGGAATTACAAGTAAATACTTTGTTTCATATTCATCACATGTCTTATATTTCTCTCCTAATCTTCTTTTGGATTTAGTTAATTACAATTTCTTATCTAACTCATTTTTTTTTTTAATTTCATTCTGCATTCTTAATTCTAATATGGAACAGGTATCAGAATTTTGTTGTGAAAAAAAAAAAAAACTAGGGTTTGAGTGGTGCTTGCTGGTTGGAACCCTTAAGGTGAAGCAAAACATCCAATAGGGCTAATGGGAAATGGGATTGGACTGACTTATGACCATAGTCATCTTGGTACAAAATTATGAAACACAAACGTGGGTTTCTCCTGTTTTAATGGCCTGACCTCCAGTGATCGTTGCTTTTATGTCCCCTTTGCTTATCTTTTGGAAAGTTCTACCATGATTATTATTATAATTTTATCCCTTTACATTATACACAGAAACAAAACCTGTAAAATAACAGCTTTTATTAAAAAGAAGCATAAATTGTTCAGTTGACAGTCTGATCCTTGTGAATCATTCCTATTTTCCCAAATGTGGATCCGAGGTCAAAATTGCCTAATAGGCTGGCAGTTTGATTTAACAGTCCTAGTTTCCTGTTTGTTGATAGTTCAGAAACGATTCAATATGGTATGTAGTTTATCCAATTTGATTGATTTTTGTTGTCAAACATTTTACACTACTACAGGTAATATTGAAGTCCCAAATCCCAATAGTCCAAGGAGTTAGAGCTGTTAATTGGCTGGGTTTGGTTTGGGTCAGTGTAGACCCACTGCCAAACTCATAAAATAACACCCAGACCCGGATCCGGTAGGGTCTGTACCCAGAACTGCACGTCATTAATCGGGTTTATTGGGTCAGACATGACAACCCATTTATAGCTGGAACTCGGATTATTTGTCCCCACACCCCAATGCACGGCTGTAGTGTTGTGTGGGTAGGTTTGGGAAGTGGATCTGCCATTTTTCTTGCTCTCTCTTATCAAAGAGAATTTTACCATGTATAAATTTTTGATACAATATGAGAAATTAAGACATCTTATATTAAACTATTGCAGGTAAACCACATTGAGAGATATACTTGTTATGTGCTAATTCATATAATGGTGATCGGTTTGGGTCTGTCTAGATCAAGACGGAAAAAGTTAGTCAGTCCCAGCCCTATAGGGGATTCATAATGCAGACTCAGAGACCTTTTGGTTCGGGTCTGTCAGACCCATTGACAGCCGTACAAGGACCATCTAATGCTCTCCTCTAACGATAACAACCAACTCTGATGAACAAAGTTGGTACTATGATCCATGACCACTGCATTTCTGCATGGCTGCATGGACAAAAAGACAGAAAGCTAATAAAGGTCTAACACCCCTAAACCCTATTTTAGTGGAACAAACCTGTTCAGCATCCATTTCCTTTGTTTTAACAGAATCTGTCCGTTGGATATTGGGTCTTTGCTTCAAGGGGAAGAAAACAAATTGGAACTGTAATGGTGAAGAATGCATCTTCAAACATTTTTATTCCTGAGAAAAATTAATGTTTTTGATAAAGGGATTGCCTCTGCAATGTATACTAACCTGCATAGGAGTGAAGTGTTTTTGATAAACAAAATAGTATTAAGTGAAGAGAATCAAGCACATCTTATAAAGAAAAATATTTATTTCTCGGGTTGCTACCTTTTTGTTTTTTGATTTTGAGAGGGGGAAAGTTGATCAATAGGATTTTGATTTTCATTCATCAAGATACCCATGTTCTTCTTTTAGATTTTATTATATGGGATCCATAAAAAATTTATACCCATCTGGACATTTCCCATATGGATAAGTAACTTTCTGATCGAGGGGAAAATTGTCAACATTCATGCATATATGCATTTATCCAGGTAAGTATTTCCCTGGGTAAGTAACTTTCCGAAAAATGAATGGGCTTCAAGGTGCCATCAAAAAATGATTAACTCTGGTTTAATGATAATCACATGGTACAGGGACTAGAATTTGGCTTGAACTTTTTAACACAGTCCCAGCAACTGAAAGGGCAGATGGTTCTAAATTTGAGCTTAAAACAGAAAGGACTCTAACGTCCACCACCAATAACTTATGCAAGGGCAGGTTTCAAGCTTATGCATTAACAACCATGCTGAGGGCTGTTGTTTTCCACAGCAGAAAATGATAAATGGACCAAACTAAGTGTAAAAGCAAAAAACTAGCAGTAATAATATACTCCAATCTGGTTGCTCCTTTACCTTGAAAGCTCGTAAAGGAACCAATTAAAGATGGAAGATCTCCTATGAATCAAAGATGCAGACCTCTATTCAGGCAACCATAAACCAGAATACTAACAGCTGTTGAAATTAAGAAAATTTCATGAATCTCAAGTTTTAGTACCAGAAAAATTTATTTCCCTCATGTTCCAAACTAAGAAAGTATGGTGCTCATTTAGGTATTAGCTTTCAAGTTTTGTTGAGAAGGATGAAGCCCCTTCAACTATATCAGTGGATCTGAAATAGAGATGATAGAATTACTCTTCTGCCACAATGCTGATCTCCCCTTTCTCTAGCATGTCATAAAATGTCCTCGCTTTCCTTTGTTCATTCCAGTGATGCATCTTCCACATGCCCCCAGCAATTGTGCCTAATGTGATCCCAATGAAAATCTCTTTCACCACACTAGGTGTATTTAGAGTTGCTTGAACAGCTTTGGGGGTAATCATCTTGTGTACAGCCATTTTCTCCTCAAAATTTCAGCAATAAATCCCTGAAAATAACAGAAGGAACATTACATACACATGGGCAATAGCATTTCAGTCTCTCAAATCAGACATTTTCAATATTTAATTGTACTTGGTAAAAGACCACAAAAGATCTATCTTATACTGTGACTATTTTGTTTCAACTAGCATGGCTCCATTACTTTATACTGCAATATCATTACACTATTGGAAGAGCAATATATGGTGATAAAAAGTTTCCCATGATTAGAGAAATAAACTGATAACACAATATATATATTTTTTTCCTTTGAGATCAGAAGAAAAATATTTTTATTGAAAGAATACTAGAGAAGGTACAACTTGAAGGTAGTCATTAAATCAATTTTTTAAAAAGTAGGAGGCATCACACAAAGCATTCCACTAATCTAGGGTGTTAGAAATAAACCAGAATGCAAGAGGTGCAAACCTAAACATATTTACAATTTCTACTAACAAAACCATTAGGGATGCAATTTGGGTAGGCTTAGGCTTTTTTTTTTTCTTCTTTTTTTTTGAGGGTGGGAGGGGGGTATTTTGCAGAGGTTCAGGACTCAATGCTGTAAATTCTTCAAACTGGGTATCCAACTTGCACTCCTAAAAGCCTATCATACTCAATTTCTCAAGTATGTTAGAACATAGAAATAAATGAAACAAAGCACCCTATCAAATGGCGAGTAATAATCATTATACAAGTTTTATTGCTAGAATTAGAGATGTAGAACCAACCAATTTGTCACCCATTAGTCACAAATTATCAACTAAGCAACAATGTCATTTAGGAAACCAAAAATAATACAAAAAGGCAGATCAATAATTTATATAAGCTACATCAAATAAAATACATTAAAAGCACTAAAATAAATTTTTGAGCAATTAATAAAAATTAGAAATCACATTTTTACTTCCTCTAAGATGCCCCAAAGAATTGGCAATGTAGTGCTGCTTCACAAAATCCTAACATTTTTGAGGCCCTGCACCCATTACAACAATCCACTGTGATGCTACTCCATGAAATACACTAATCATGGGACCTTGCATCCAATGCTGAAAACACAAATCACTATTTTATACCAATGATTTGAATGGGGTTGGGGTGGTAGACTAACTTTGGGGCATAAGTTAAATTATCTAGAATTGGAAACTGAGATAATCACAAAAACTAGGTTCGATTTCTTAGGAAGGGCCATCATTTCATTGAACTCTATATTCCCAAGCAAGGTTTTAAAAATTGACCCAGAACCAGAACCAAAACCATTTCTAGCCATTGGTTTCCTGGTAGACAATTCATCCATTTGGTTTGAATGGAAGGTCCGCTCCAACTTAAAAAACAAAAAAAAAAAATTAAAATAAAAGGCCAAAAAACGTTGAACGGGTTGAACGGATCAATGGTTTGATTGCTTGGGTCAGTGGGCCGTTGACCAAATCAACAATTTTCGGCCAAGGACCAGGTTAAGTGTGAAACAGAACCGACTGCCTAAATGGTCCCCGGGCTGAATGGTTTGGCCTTCTGGGTCAATAGCGGTTCGAAAACACTATTACCAAGTCCCAACAAATCTCACAAAGGTAACTATAAAAAAAAATCATAGTATAAATAACGAAAAAAAGAACAAATTAAAATTTGTCAAATGCTTGCAAGAACTATAGATATGAGGGAGTCTAACGCAAATGATGAATTGATGATATCCCAAAACTACAGGGAATATGATGTTAAGTTCTAAGAGAGTTTCCTTTTCTATGTGAACTTCTATTCTGCTCACTTGCCTTCAGCCCAAATATTGTTGAATCTTGATGTGCTTGATTGACTTAACCTATAAATGTTGTGTTGCACACTTGATACTAATGGAAATATAAGCCTCATTTTTTTTGACAAGATGGTGGAATATTCATTTCAGTGAAATTACTTTTATCTATTCAAATATTAATTTCTTTTCATGTTTTTTCTATAAAGAAATTACTTTTTCTTAAACTCATTAATATATGGGTTTCAATAAAATAGAAATTCCACATCACTTATGGAAAATTTAATAAAAGCGCAAACTCTTCCACAATCAAATGAATCTCCAAAACAGATATTTCTATAATACATTATTAAGCACAATATAAAACCAACCTACCTAACTAGTAGACAAAAAAGAAGCACCAACCGAACATATTAGAGCTATCTCTATTATTATATTCATATAATCAAAATCTCTTTGATCTATTGCTGATACAAAAATATAGAATCCCAAAACAATGTAGAGATAATAAATTGTACAATAAAAAAAAGAAAATAAAAGATTCTAACGAAAAACAATAAAGTAAAACATCAAATATCATGTATGAATAGAATTTGCAAGTGATTCAAGAATATAAGTTTGGATTAAAAAAGATTCAAGAATATAAGTAAACAATATATGATTTCCTGGTAGAAATATTGTTGGTTCTCGATGATCAAACATTGTTAAAAAAAAAGGTGACCTAGAGTTAAAGAACAATGGGTTAGCAAAAGGAGAAATGGTAGATAGGACGTACCACAGTGAAAGACCTCGTAAGAGCTTATGAATGATGGACGATGAGATATATATACTTTGTTGAGGAGACTAAACAAAAGGAGATGTGATCCACATTGACTATAGAATCGTTCAAAGGAGTTTAGTGTTCTGTTTCTTTTATTTTTATTTTGAAAGAATGCAACTTTCATGAAAATGTGTTATATCCACTATTTGTTATGGGACCCACATTGACTATAGAATCGTTCAAAGGAGTTTAGTGTTCTGTTTCTTTTATTTTTATTTTGAAAGAATGCAACTTTTATGGAAATGTATTATATCCATTGTTTGTTATGGGACCCACATTGACTATAGAATCGTTTAAAGAAGTTTAGTGTTTTATTTCTTTTATTTTTATTTTGAAAGAATGCAACTTTCATGGAAATGTGTTATATCCACTGTTTGTTATGGAACCCACATTGACTATAGAATCGTTCAAAGGAGTTTAGTGTTCTGTTTCTTTTATTTTTATTTTTAAAAAATACAACTTTTATGGAAATGTGTTATATCCACTGTTTGTTATTATATTGGGCAAATTTCTTTACCTAAAATCCCCCTTACTATTAATATTCCGTCATAAACCGTTATATATGACGTCACATGACTGTTATATTTATAAAAAAATTTTAATTTACCCTTTTATAATCCAAAATATCCTTTTTATTTTGTGCCCTCTCTGAAATTGCAACAGCAAAGTAGGAGCCGTAAGCTTTTAACCACACCTTATCAGTTTCCAATGTCAAATTTAAGGTAGAGGACTATGGTTAAGCTAGATGGATGGATGAAAAAGGTGGTTGCGAAGAATTGAGTGGTCAAAAATCGGTGAGAGGAACACAATCGAAGGAGCAATAGGCAGCCTTGAGGAACCTAGATGATGAGGGGGTATTGGAAATGCGACATGGTAGACCACATTTGGGTTTGGAAAATTATTCGGTTTACATGGTATATATATGTCTATGCTCTTATAAAATGAATCAATGAAAAATAAGCAAATTATGTGACATCTTTAGCGTGATTGCTTGAAATTTTGATATAATGTGTTTTTCTTTTTTTTCAAAACTTAAAAATGCATCATAGTACGACTCCTTAAAGCATAAATTTTAAACATAGATAAATTAATGAGAAAAAAATATTACAATAAAATTTTTAATGATAAGTACGTATAAAACATGAAAATAAATCCTATGAAACATGTGTAAGAGTATTTCATGTGATAATGTAGTTTAACATATAAAGATGATATTTTAGAAACGGGGTTATACAATATGAACCAATGACATCTAAAGATGGTAGTTTAACATCTAAATATGGTAATTTGACATTTAAAGATGTATAGCGTACTTTATATTCATACAATGTGAACCAATAATAAGTAATTAGACCATGTAATGTATTTAACGTGAAACAATAAAAAATAGGTAGAACTTGTGACATTTTGTAATGTAATTAGTTAAATGGGCTGAATTTGTTTATAGGAAAATGTTGATTTAATATATATTTGCATTTTGGTTTAGTCTTGAAACTATTTGGTAAAAATACATTTTGCTTAAAATAACAAGTATAACAACTTTCAAAACATATTTACACTCAAAATGAGAACAAAGTTTGTATCTACTCAAAGACATCAATGTAAAAAAAATGAATTCCAATATTGAGATTCATTTTTTGTATTCATTATAATTAAAATTATTTGACAATATTACAAAATTTATCAATATAAAACTGAACCAACTTTTATAGTGTTTAATTCTATTGCCATTTGTTAGAAAAATGACTCCAATTTTGTGTCAAGTAGACATTTTACATACTTTACAAAATTTATTAATATAAAATTGGTTAATAATTTATTGATAAAATACTTTTTTTGGGTTATGTAAAAAATCTTAATTGAAAGAAACATTATTTTTTATGTTTTGTCCATCACTCAACCGTTTATTTATTGTTTAAAGAATGTGACGTCTAATAACATTGAACTATCATTTGTTATGATTTGTAAAAAAACATTTTTTTTTTAATTTTCAAGAAAAATTTATATATAATAATTTTCAAATAAATGATAATAGAATTAAACAAATATTTTATGTTTGAATGAATCAACACATTTGTATTTATATTGAACATATTTATGTTATCATTGTAAACAAAAATAACCTTAATGACAAGTATATATCTTCTAAATTTGAACTGATAAAAAAGTAAGTAAACAATTTGATATATTTAACATAAATTAATAAAAAGTAGGTAGACTATTACAGTGTTTAGTACGACTTCCATTTATTTGATAAGCGATGTCATGTCATTGGCAAATCACATTTTTTTAATGCTATTTCATATGCATATTTATTGATAAATCATTTATTTGGTTTACGTGCAAGTTAATTGTTGGGGACGTTTAATTTTAACGTTTACCATAATGCAAAAACATTTATTTACTGCTCTATTGACGTGACACCTAGTGACATTTATTTGTTAAGAAATCATAGAAAAACATTTATCAATCACTTTTTCTTAATTTTTACGATAAATCAAGTACACACGTTTATTTAATAAAACATAAGTTATACTAAATACATAATATATGATGCCTATAACGTGATTAATTGAGATTTTGATATAATATGCATTTGAAGTTCCAAAATACTTTGTACTTAGTTTTTAAAATTAAATAATCCTTTTAGACTAATCTCCCTGTACTTAAACATATTCTCTATAAATTATATGTTTATAAATATAAAATGTGATGATATTTGATTGGTTTTTGTACTTTTTAAGTTATAAAAGTATAAAAAAATATCACATTTGTTTTGAGTGTTTTATAATTTTGTTTCCATAGTCTTATAAAGTATTAAAAAACATTAAAATTATAAAATAGACATTTAATTTTTTGTTTTTATTTAGATGTACTTTTGGTCTTGTGTGTGTTGATTGTCATATGTAATTGTTATTTAAATATCATATCTCACTATTGTACATATAATTGTTACGTTACAATCATGTGTATTCTTTTTTTATGTGAATAATATTGGTATATGATTATTATGTAACAACTAATATAAATGTGCCACTATTATGTAATTGTCACACGTTATTGTTTTACATGTGAATCCCATGTGGCATTGGTATATAAATACCTTTTTTATATGACTATTATGTGTCAGTATTATATGTGTTATTAATGCACCATTATTTTTTAATTATCACATGTCACATAATAATAAAAGCTGACATGTGTTATTATTTTGTAATTGTCATATATAACTTTTGGACATGTGTTATTATTTTATGCTTGTCATATGTTAAACAATAATACAAATTGACATGTATCACTGTTACATGATTACCACATATTACTATTGTACATGTAATTATATTTTTAAAACAAAATGTGCACTTACTGATGTATCCCCTTTATCTTTTATTTTATTTTTCATAATCTTCTCTCTCTCTCTTTTTCTTTCCTTTTATCCTTTGTTTTTTTGTCTCTTCTCATTGCTCATCCATCATGAGGAGATGAAAATTAAACAATTTTAATCTCAATCTTATTATTCATATTTAATATTTGCTTTATCTCAACTATTGATATGTATTAATGTTACTTTAGCACTTTTCTTTTATTTCTACCATCTCTTTTCTTTTCCTTTTCATTCTTTCTCGTGATTCACCTTTTTTTCCCCTCTTTATTTTAACAATTTATTCTGTTTTTTAAATAGAGCCAAAAGATTTCACCGCCATAACTGGTTTCAAAATGAAAATCCGAATAATCACTCTAATGACGACTAAGATGATCAAAGGGGATAAACTTCACTCCCTGAAAGTCACTATCAAAATCATTGATATGTAACTCTTCATTTGAGGTCAAAGAAACATTATTTTATCAGTAGTATATGAATTGAAAATCTAAAATCATCACAGGTTTTGGCTTGATGAGAGCAAGATTGAGCATGATAAAAAAAAAGGAGTAAAAGATCTAAAACCATCATTGATTGTATATATGTGGTTTGAATGAAATAGAAAAAAAATCGAATTGTAACCTTTTTTTCCAAGTAATTTGTTTTTAATCCAAAAGGGAACCAACACTATCATTTCGATTTTTCTTTGATTTAAAAACAAAAATACATGGGCAAAAAATTAAATAAAGACGAGATTAAACACTTAGACAAGATAAATATAGAAAAAAAATTATAAAGGTGGAGGAGAAGAAAAAGAAGCCCTAAACCTAGATGTGGAGAGAAGACCTACTCTAATGACATTGTGAAGTTGTTGTATTAAAGGTTTAATACTTGATTCTTGTCTATAAAATTGAAAATTCAAATAGTAAAATATAGTTTAAATGCCGTAGTTGGTAGAGAATTAGAAAAACTTTGACATTTAAATTTGATGATTCAATGGGTACTCTCAATCCAACCCACCCGTATCCTTTTCTCTTGATCCTAATGGGTCAATCAACCCATATCGACCCATTACTCAAATAGGTGGGTATGGGTGAGTTTCAAGTAGGGTCAATTGGATAGGTCAGAATTGCCATTCCAAATTACACATGAGGTTATGAGAAGAACTACTATCTTCACCATGAGCTTACAATTCCAATTGGGACCTTCTAATTTCCTTCACATATCAAATTATTCTATTTTTCATTTGAAATACTAAATTGTTTGCACCTTGATAGTTGAAATATTAAAACATTGGTTAAAATAATATTTAAAAATTCTAATATATGTTAGTTGAAGTTATTTTTTTATCATCACGATTGTGCTTACTTTTTCATTTGAAATAATAAAATGTTAATTAAAATTATTTTTATAAAATCTAATATAGATATCCATGTCAACTACTACCCTAAGTAGCACAACTACGGTTGAAATAATTTAAAAATGGGAAAATCTATGATACCAGAAAGACATGGTACCAAAAGAGATTTGTCTAATCAAACTATCAAAGCACCCCTATGAATTTAATGAATACCATATGATTGGTCACCACTTTTATGATACTAGTTGATTGGCTATAAGTTTATCCGATATTATGTATTTCCGGTATCATAGTCAAATCCTTTAAAAATACATATACGATTATATGGCAATTAAAGCCTTTGCACATTTTCATTCTTCACTAGGGCATAATTCATATATCAATTTAGAAGTCAGCTAAGACGAGAGTATGAATATCTTTTTGAACAATAAAAGGTACACTAGAAGCAAAGGACGCGATGCGATTGATTAATTGTAGGAAAATGTAATACTCATTTTTTTCCATATTATAGTGTCCAATAGACTTGAATTACCATGGAATCTTATATGTATTTCATGTATTTTTAGAAATGAGTGAAACTCAAGGAATATTTTTTTCTTTAAAAATGTTTCTATAAATTCACATTTTTATATTTTTTATAATAATAAAAATTAAATAAGAATTGAGTCTTTGGTGGGGCTTGAAAGCGGGCTTGTTTGTTCTTCATTGGCTTTTAGTTTTTTCTTTAAATTTTTATTTGGTTTAATTTGTAAGAGAAAGAGAGAGGGGGGTCTAAAATTGGCCTTTCAACCTGAAGTTGGCTTCTATCGACCTGCCTTCTTTTGTTTTGTTTTTTTTTTTCATAAGGGTTTGTTATTAATTAATCATAAAAAAAGGAATAAACATGCCACTGTTAACTATGGAAATTCTTGGGATTTCATGGGCCTAAAAATGGGCTTTTGTTTATTTGGGAATATTTAAAAAAGGAACGCACACTTGTATTATTCTTTTTGTGCATCATTATTAAGAAAAATGAACCTAAATGGGCTAGTTTGGAGGAAAACAACGTGAGATGGTTGGAAAGAGATTTTGAGCAAGGAGAAATAAAACAACCAGTCTTTTCCATGGATAGATCAAAAGCTCCAGGACTAGATGGTTTTACCTTGGCATTCTATTAGGATTGTTGGGAAATAATTAATGAGGATTTGTTTGCAGTTTTCAAGGAGTTTGGAGAAAGACATATTATCAGCTCTAGAGTTAATGCCACTTTCCTAGCCCTTATTCCTAAAAAGATTGATGCCAAGCAACCTAAAGACTACAAGCCCATCAATTTGGTGACTAGTATTTACAAAATTTTGGAAAAAGTGTTTTCTTTGAAGATCAAAAGGGTCTTACCATCCCTTATTAACCACACTCAAGGAGATTTTGTACAAGGTAGGCAAATTACCAATCAAATCCTAATAGCAAATGAGTGTGTAGAGGACATGAGGAGATCTGGGAGACGAGGTTTTGCCTATAAATTGGACCTTGGAAAGGCATATGACTTGGTGGACTAGAGCTTCTTCTTAGAGATACTAAGGCTTTATGGTTTTAGGGAAAGATGGTGTTATTGGATCTCTGGATGTCTAACTTTGGCTCATTATTCTATGCTAGTCAGTGGAGTAGTAAGAGACTTTTTTCCAGCCTGTAAGGGTTTAAGAGAAGGATCACTCTCCCCTTTCCTTTTCATGTTGGTGGCAGATATGCTTAATAGACGGATTTCCATTGTAGATAGGGAGGAGGTAATAAGCGATTGGAAGATTGGTAGAAACAGTGTGTCAATAACCCACCTTCAATTTGCAAATGATGTTATAATTTTTTGTGAATGAAGTGTTTTGAGGTGTGTAAGTAACCTTAAGGACCTAATAACTGGTTTTGAAAGTGTTTCCAACCTTAAAGTCAATTTTGAAAAGAGTTGTGTGGTAGGTGTCCTTTTTTAGGATATTGAGGTCGAGTCATTGTTACTTACTTGGGATGTTCCATGGCATCCTGGCCATTGAATTATTTGGGTTTACCTTTGGGTGGGAATCTTAAGAAAAGTAGCTTCTGGAATCTAGTTGTAAGAGATTTGAAAAAAGATTAGCAACTTGGAAAAAGAACTGCATTTCCTTGGGGGGGAAGGGTAACTTTGACCAGGGCCATACTTACTAATCTCTTGGTGTACTTCCTCTTCATTTTTAGGATCCCCTCTAGGGAGGCTAGAAAATTGGAAAAGTTGATGAAGGATTTCCTATGGAACCAGGGGTTGAAAGAAAGGATCATCTAATTAGTTGGGAGATAGTGAGTCAGAGTAAAGAGAGAGGGGGCTAGGTTTAGGGAATTTGATTCTTAAAAATGAGGCCTTGTTGGGAAAGTGGTTGTGGAGATGGCCGATGGAAAGAGAAAGCTTGTGACATGGGGTGGTGGGTAGCATTCATGGATGTTCCGATTTAGGTTGGGATGCCAGAGTATCTCATCCGTCTACTCTATCAACTCCTTGGAAGGCAATACATGGCATTCTTCCCAAATTTTCTTCAATGTGTAAGGTATGATGCTTGTTCAGGCAATGTAGTTCTATTTTGGAAAGATACTTGGGTGGGTAACTTGTCTCTCAAAGACCTTTTCCTCTTTCTTTACTCTCTTCCCTTTATAAAAAGAGCCTATTTCCTCTTTCCTCTCCCCTCTAGTCCTCCCTATTTCTTTGAATTGGGATTTTGGTTTTCGTAGAGGTTTAGGGAGGCTGAACTTCCTTGTGTCACCAAGTTGCTTTCTACTCTTGGCAATGTTTGTTTAAGCCCTTCTTTCCCTAATAAGAGAGTGTGGGCCCCTACTCCTCAAGGATATTTTTTGTGTTCTTCTTTTTTTAAATCCCTTTGTTCTAGTGATGTGCTTGGGTCTTTCCCTATACGAGAAATTTGGACCAAACTTATTCCCCCTAAGATAGCTGTCTTTTGTTGGGAGGTGTGCCATGGTAATTTTAATACCTTGGAAAACTTGCAAAAGAGAAAGGCCTTTTTGTGTCTTTCTCCAAGCTGGTGTATTTTGTGCAAAGCCCATAGTGAGAATTTCTACCACTTATTAATCTCTTGCCCCTTTGCTGCAGCTTTGTGGGATTGGATTTTTGATTTGTTTGGTTGCAGGTGGATTCTGCCATCAGAAGTCAATTTGTTGTTTACCTCGTCTACCTTCGTTTGGGCAACAAAAAAGGGAAATGCATGTGGAGATGCATAAGAGAAGCCATACTATGGACTATTAGGGAAGAAAGGAATTCTAGAATCTTTCTTGACAAGGAGAGAGCCCTTCCGACAGTAAAGGAGTGTATCTTTACTAGAGCTATACACTCGCTGAAAACCTTAGAATCCTTTTCTCCATTTTCCTTTGTGGATTTTTGGAGAAGTTGGACTGCAATGGCTAATTTGTCCTTTCAAGAAAATAAGTCTACAACAATTTGGATACCTCCCTCAGAAGGTTTTATCAAATTGAAATTTGATGTGAGTAGTCGAGGCAATCCGGGATTGTCAGGGATTAAAGGAGTCTTGAGAACTAAGGATAGCAAGATTCTATCATTGTTTTTAGGCCCGGTGGGAGTAGGTGATTCTACAGGGGCTGAGCTGTTGGTTGCTATACAAGGAATTCAGATCGCCGACCAACTTGGGATCAAGGATGAAAGTATCGGTATTGAGTATCATATCGAACAACTTGGATGCAGATACGAATACGCTTTGAAAACACATGGATATGGATGAAAAAAATGGAAACACTTAGATATCTTGGAGAAACACATACAAATTCCATAAATATATTAATAACACTAAATTTAAAAACAAATAGTCACAAATAATGTATAAATACAAAGGAAATGTATATTTTAACGGTATATAAGATAAAATATATTACAATTAATATAGAAAAATGATAAATATCACACAATTTTATTGATAATGCATCAATCAAGAGCCCACGACACATAAGATATGCCTATATTTTATTTTAATTATTTTCTATTTTACTATTTTTAGTTTTTTACATTAACAAAAAACTCAACTAAATATTAAATTCTCAAAGTAAACTAGAATATCAATTAATAATTTATAAAAAAATATAAGTTGAATTTAAAATATATCAAATCTGTTAAAATTTCTAAGATATAATATGCAAAATTTTAACTACTAATATAATTATTACATTATTGATAGATTTGTTTCTATAGTTTTTTTTCTAAAATTAAAAATCATTTTTTGGTATAAATGTTGATTAATAGAGTTGATAGATTCTATTTAATATTATACTCTCAAATATTTTCTAAACATTTTTTTAATATGTTGTTATTTAATGTAATGTAAATAAAATATTAATTAATTTATAATTTATTATATATATATTAATTTTAAGTATTAAAATAATTATTTTATTATTAATATTTTATTTGCATAAATTTCTAGAGATTAAAATCATCTTTTGGTTTTTATGTAAATTTGATAGATTATTTCCATAGGTTTATAAAATATCAATTTTGAAAATTGTTCTTTACAATTTTAAGTTAAAATTGTTAAACATAAATATGCTATTTATTTGAATTACATGTACTATTTTACATGCTATATGTAATAAATGTTATTTTATTTTAAATAGTTACATAAGTGTGGAGTTGCCTAAATGGTTTATGAGTTGCCTTAAATGTGCTTCCCATCTTGGGGTACTCAGGTTCAAGTCACCCGAGTGCCTTTAATTTTAATAAACAAGCATGCATGTACTCACTCGTGTTGGTCTGTATCGCATGGTATCGGACCGATACGTATTGGTACAAGGTGATACACACCCGTATCGATCCGATACACATGACTGGTATGATACACCTCTAGTCGTAGTGTATCGTGTGTTGGGTAAGGCCAATACAACCTCGATTTAGCTACTTGGAGCTATAGGGATATTATGAAAAAAATTAAATGGTTGACATGTATCAAGTTGGCAAATACTTTTATTGACTGTCTTGCTAAATAAGGGGATTCTAGGGAAGAGCTTTTTTGGGCAAGTTTATAATTTATTATTGTTTTTTCTTGTTTCACTGTAATATCTAGGAGAGCCTACACTTCACGATTCTCCAAGATGCATGTAACAAATTATTCTCTTTGCTTAATGAATTCACATTTCAATTATCAAAAAAAAAAAAAAAATGGTAGGTTATCCATTACTAAGCATAAAAGGAGCAGAAATGTATTCAAGGCCCAAAACCATCTATATTATTTTGATGCTGTTTATGAATAAGAGAGGATAATCATTGGTTTCCTGTTACTGTTTCCTAGTTGATGCGAGAATGTCGAATTTTTGTTAAGAAAATTATTGTTATTAAACTCAACTATATTTTAATATGTAATTCACTATAAACCCTATTGTTCACACAAGTACACTAAAATATATGATGCATATTAGTTAACACATTTTTGCCAATGAATTTAGATAACTAATCACTTACAAACATTTTCAACAAATGGAGCTATAATATTTCCCAAATGAATTGAATGAAATTATAAAAATTATAATAGATAATTTGAATGCTTTTACATATAGCCTTGCATTTTTAATGTTTTTATGGTCTGTGCTTAGCACAAGCCCCCTCCGGCAGTGTGTAATTATACATATTGTTGTTTTTTTATTACCATGTGCTACATAACAGAAGAAGTTGACACATGTTATTAGTATTATACGACTATCACATATCACAATTATATGTGTCATTGACATGTAATAGCCACATGTCACTTACAAATGTTTAATATTATGCTTTTTCCAAATGATAAATGGTACTTTTATTTTGAAAAGAATATTTTACACAAATTTTTATCCACATTTCACTTACACATGTTTAATATTATGCTTTTTCCAAATGATAAATGGTACTTTTATTTTGAAAAATATATTTTACACAATTTAATTTTATCTAAACTAATTTCAAGGTAAAAGTTTTATATGTACTTTGTACTTTGACACTTTTACCAAAGTAAAAGTTTATCCAGTCAAAGCCTTAAATTTTTAAAAATCATGTTTTGCCCTTTTATGCCCTATTAATTGTTGCTAACACATGTGTAAATCCGTTTCAATTGAAAAATGCAACTAATTCTAATTTGTTTGACAAAATGTTTGAATAGGGGTTGGTTCAAAAATCCTTTCCCCATCCATACACATACACCGTTATATGTTAGATTGCACAAGTTGGCCTAGCACCTCCTCCTTGGTGTAAAGTGTGTGCAAAAGGTCCCTTCCTTGCAACATCATTCTTTGAAATTAAAAATATTTAACTTCAAAAAGTCACTCTTAACTCATAATTCATTCTTTAAATAGAGATTAATTTGAGTACAATATGTCAAATTTCTAAAGTACGAAATGAATCAAAAGGGAACATAATTTATACATACACCATATATAAAAATTAGATTAGTATCACAAAATATAATTAATCTCAAACCCTATATAGATTAAGAGATGAAGTCATGAAGAAGTATACATATTATCACTTTTCCTCACATACCAATTCTTTTCATTATTGATTCTCGAACACTTTAGTGCATAATGTAAGAAATTTATTTCATTTTTTGCATAAGGATGATCATGTTCTTGGTATGCACAAAAGAATTTGAATTCTTATCATATATTGAATTGGACCATATTCATTATCGTGCATACCAAAAAAATAAAAGGATATTATGCATGAAAAGGATATTCTTTTGGCATGTACAGAAGATTTCAAATTCAATTTGAATAGGTGTAATGTTTTTGATTAATCTATAAATTGTGCTATTGTGTTTTTTGAAATTTTACTAATTTTCTAAAACCATGTTGTTAGAAAAAAATATTAAATGATTAATTAAATAGATATAAAAATGAAAATGAAATATACTTCATTTCATTGGTGATTAATCATTATTATCAATGATTAATTAAATATTAAATAATGCATAAAAATCAAAATTGAAAGAAAAATAAATAAATAAACACTTAATTTTGTTGAAACTCTCCTTGACAATAAGGACAATCAATAAAAAATATGTTATTGGATGCTTAAAAGGAGTATAGCTATCAACAATTACCCACAAGACACTACAACTATACACGAAATATTTCTTGTACTTTATATTTTGTATCATTCATGTAGAGATATTCTTTTTTTTTGTATTATTTATTACACGTTATAGACGAATCAAGGTTGGGGAAGAGGAGGGAGAAAATGAGGCCCACTACCCATACCACAAAGAGCTTGGGGTTCTACATGGATCTGATACCAATAAAAAGCTTCCAATACTGTCCCAATGTGCCACTACAGCCCGTATATAAGGAATACCTCCTTTATCATTCATGGGGAGACCTTCCCTATGTATACTTGTAACGACTGGTTGGGATGTTGTTGGGAGTGTGTATTGACACCTGATGCAAATTCATCCTACACTTTGATGGTAACAACACATGAACCATGCATATATTGCAAGTTCTCTAATCTTCTATAGGGATAATGGGTTTAGATCTGCTTCCAATAAAAAAACGTTCCAATATTATCTGTCCTATCTCATATATGGTGGGTCCTATAAACAAAAAGTATAGGGTAAATTGTGGGAACCTCCCCTGAAGATTCTGATGGTTGCTGAAAACTCCCATGAAGTTTAGTAATTACAATTACCTCTCATAAACTTTCTGACATAGTTGCAAGTAGACCCCCATTTATTAGAATCCTCTAACAAAATGTACAAAAATTGTCCAATATACCCATGCAGTTATTGTTGAGGTTGAATTTTACAAAAAAATATACACTTTATTAACAACAAAAAAGAGAGTTTAAAGTTACTGATTTACCCTTGAGTGATATAAAGGGCACATTTAGAAAATAAATCAATTTTCTAAAAGAGATTGGAAGGGTTTGGGGTAGCGATTGATATGGAGAGAAAAATTGGAAAATAAATAATTTGGTCAAAAGTAAATTGCAAGGATATTTTGGACATTTTCATGTATGCCTCTTGTTAGAAAATTCTAATGGAGCGGACCTACTTGCAACTATGTTAAAAAGTTTAAGAAAAGTGATTGCAATTACCAAACTTCAGGAGATGTTTTAGTGATGATCCAAAACTTCAGGGGAGGATTTTAACAATTTACCCAAAAATATATATGGTGGGTCATATGGAAAAAAATGATGGGTCCCAGTCTTATGATGCAGACATGGATCCCAGTCTTATGATAGCAGCATCCAACCGTCTTAGAATCATTGATTGAGTCATTGTTTCTTGGGAGAATGACTGTTCGTCCCACCTCAGAATTCTTAGCCCCACTGTACAGGTGGAATGAATCATGACTGTGGATTTTGCGGTGTACTTCTCTATTGTCTTTTTGGTAATATGACAGCTTAGAGGCTGATTGGAAACGGTGTGATAGGATCACTAGTACATTGAACCAGGCCAAGAACAGGTTAAAAAACACTGTTCATGACACTTGACAACTCTTTGGGAAGCAAAGAACAACTCAGCTCACCTGGTTGGAATCTGAAATCCAACGGTTCAGAATTCACATCTGTGCCCCAACGCACAGAGAGCGCCCCACTAGTGCCCCACAGCACATCCCAGCCGCAAGTACAGGAGATGTTCCCAATACATAGTTGGGATGTACAGTGGGGCACCCTCGGTGGGGCACAATGTGAATTTGACTGTTCATCAACTGATTTAATTTTGGTCTTTGGTTTGGTATTTCTGATCCTCCAACCAATGAAAGTATCAGTCCTGAGAAGGAAACACCAACCCTGATCAGTCTACCCATTGTTAGGAGAAAACTTTATCCACTAAATTGTGTTTTTGGCATTTATTAGCGCAAGGTATAGGTAGTTGAGAAGTAATTATAATGATTGTGTCACTCACAGTCAGCAAACCGGATTTGCTCCTCACACCATCTGGATAGATATTTTTAAAGCATGGGTGAAACATGTTGAGGTTGCTGGTGTGATGAACACTCTACGAGGAACATATTTGAATTCTACAATCACTACAGGCTACCCACATCCATCTCAAATCTACCTCAATTTCACTTGATCATTTTCCCTTGAAGAGTATAAATACAAATATGTAGAATACAAAGTTTTGTGCTACATATTTGTATTTGTACTCCTACCAAACTGAATGAGATGAGGAGAATCCAGTTTAGGGGCAATTATTTATAAGCGGGTCCGCATTGTTATAATCGATGATGCAATAATTTGGATGGTCCCTCTAAAATACGAGGCATGAGCTCAACCTCGCATATATCCATAGGACTTCACATGCACCCTGCTCTATTTCTCTATCCCCACAAGGCCCACATCATAAATATGATACATATAATGGGTTTAATTATGATACCGAAAAATGTGAGTATCATAAAAGTACACTATATATGATATATTATATATCATTAACGTATATGTGTAAGTAAAGGTAAAGATATAAATTAATATTATATTTATCAATTTTAACTTTTATGATCTGCACCAAAACTAAAATAAGAATGTACTTTATATATTACTAGTGTAATAGCACATATTATGCATATGCATAAGTATTAATCATATATGATATTGGATTTAACTTTTATAATTTGCATGAAAACCAAGGCAAATATTCACTTTTCATGGAAACAATGCAAATATCACTAGTGTAAGTATTTTGGGTAAATTATAGACTGCCACCCTATACATAGGGGGTGGTGAAACACTTAGCCTCCAAAATTATGTTTCGTGACAAAGACTCCCATAAATTATTCGTTTCAGCACTTTGCCCATATTCCATTAATAAGGTTGATGGTGAAGGTAAAATTATAAAATTACCCATTTGAGATTCAATGGACTAGAAGAAAAAAAATAGCTATTAAAATGACAAAATTGAGCATTCTAAATCACAAATATCTCTTTTGGGCTAAGTTATTGTGCTTCCACCCCCTAGGTACAGAGTTGGAGTTTGTAATTTACCCTAAATTTTATACATCTATTCTATATGCTTAAAATGCAGTTTGTAATTTATCCTAAATTTCATATGTCAGCTTATTCTCTGTCGTCCTCATATTGCTTCCCAACCCCTTAGAATTAACTATCTATTTATTTTTTAATTTTTTAAAAAGAAAAAAGAATTAAACATGAAACTATTTAAACTCAATCACAATTAAATGGGTTTCATTTTTATTAGGAAATTAAATGTAATCACTCTTGTATAGAATATGTGTACTTTTTAACACCAGCTCATGCATTACATGGATCTCTTCTAATATATATTTAAAATCATATACCCGTATGGGTCTAGGCCCAAGCGGTGGTAAGCCTAGCCCAATCCACCCCACTATCACCCTTAGAATTGGACGATTTACATTTAGTAATGCTTAGAGGCAACTTTTAAGCGCTAATGCAACATTGAGTTTTCATTCGAACCAATACAATGGCAGCATAGCAACTAGTTTGGAGGGATTGGCTTTTTTTGGGGTAAATTATAGATGCCACCCTATACTTTGATGGTAATGATACTTAACCCCTTGAATTTTATTTGCAATAAAGACCCTTGAACTTTTGGATTCCAATACTTTGATACTCCCCATTAAATTTTTGGGAGAATAATGATTCAGCCCAGGGTCAGAATTTATAGGCTCAAAGTACATTTGGTGTAGGTGCCAGTTCGGAATTGATGCTAATTCACGGGTGGGTATAGATGCATAGAGTGGGTTTTTGACCTTTTGAATGTTTATAACTATACAGTGGAAATCAGAAATCTACATTAGGCCTGTCCGTACTTCTCCATAAATTTTATTGGTAGAGGAAGCTAATTTACTAACATGCCTTTTTGAGATTCATATAGGTGAGAGGGTGACATTTCAAAATAACGAATACAGGTTGGGCGAAATACATTATTTCTTTCTCACCAACTTTGCTTATCGAACAAAACCCTCATTACAAGAAAGAAACATAAAGGGTTTATACAAACTAGACTAAGGGGCACATGCTATACACGTGCACAAGTAAGGATGAAAGGGCAAAGTTATAAGTTAATGATATGATACACTGATTTAACTTTTATGATTTGTATCAAATTCAAAACAAGTATCTATTTTATATGGCATAGATATGTAAGATGAGCAAATTGGTCCAAGAAATTAAGGAAACAGAAGTTAATTTGGGTTAATTAGTGACAGTTTTATTTACTGGTTGGGCAGGTTGAATATTGACATGTAACACTGAATATGATTTGTAATGGTTGAGTATGAATTTGTGACCATTAATTTGTATCAATTTAATGTGAGTTTGAACGGTTGAGTATGATTTATAAGGAATGTACTGATATCAATATTTTAAACTTTGAGTGAGACATATCATATATTAAAAAGGGAGAATGATGATTCAACCCAGGTCAGAATTTGTAGGTTCAAAGTAGTAAATATGGGTGTATAGGGAGTGGGTTTTTGACCTTTTAAATGTATATAGCTCTGCATTAGAAATCAGAATCAGAAGATCTTATTGAGATACGAAAAAAGTAGGATAGCTACTCATTAAACATTAATATAGTCCAAACTCCAAACAATTAGTACTGCTTTGATATAAATGCAGTCAAATCCCTTATAAGTGAGATTTGAGAACTGAGAGATCCACCCACCAACCAAAGTTGTATACGTGTATTAAGATAAAGATAAAAGAAACAGAGTAGTTATATGGAACGGGTCCACCAAGAGATGTACAACTACAGTGGATCCTTGTCCTATTTAATGCAGCTGCACTTGGACCAAATGTGGAATCTAAACGCACCTAACACCAAGATATCAAGACAAGGAGACATTGGGATTGGCAGTAAATCGATTTATTAGGATTTATCGGGTCGAATGGTTTTACTGTTCAAATCGAATGGTTGGTCCGTTCTGACAAAAAAAATTAATAAAATAAAAATCAGTCAAAACTGTTCAAACGGTTAATTGCTCGGTTCAGCGGTTTGTTGATCAAAATTAACGGTTTTTATGAAAAATCCAGTTTTAAGGAAAACCGGAACCGATCACCTGACCGATTCCCGGTCTTTCCAGTCCGACCATCTGGTCTGGCCCGATTTTAAAAACCATGGTCAACAGGATGAATTCGGCTAAAACTTGTCTCAACTCCAATCCACTCGAAGCAATTCAACCCAAACTCAACTTGACCCAGTTAAATAGAGACTTAGAGAGGAGATCCTGAACCCTGCCCTCCACCAAGCTCACTTTTACAAAAATTCCAATGCGGCAATATCAACAATAGGTTGGATTTAGAATGGGTTTACTTCAACCTAGACCCGACCCTAAAGCCCATAGGTTTGGATCAGTAGATTCAGTACAGGTTTACCACATAAACCCAACTCACTGATATCCTTAACCGTGCCTCGTAGGGAGAGTCTTATGCATGACATAGGCTATCAAACCTGAAAAATAATCCTAAGTTGTTATATCAGGCTGCTCATCTGTTGTCGCAGGAAGCTAAGAACTAATCTGATGATTCTGTAAGGTGGAACTTATCACAAACTTGTATAGACTTTCTTTTTTAATGCTATTTTAGTTTATCTATCAAAAAAAAAAAAGCTGAACAATAAAAACCCCAAATTTTTTCCTTATATGGACCAACTGGTGGGAGATCAGAGGTTTATTTTCACATTAATAGAAGGTTAAAGGGGTGTTCTATAACATGAATGTTTCTATTTTCATTTATTTTTAAAATTTCTATATCAACAAAAATAAATAAATAAATAAATAAATGAATGAATGAATAAAACAATGTTCTTCATTTCATCATCTACCAAGGCGCTGTTTAAATGAATACACTCGTTGAATTCATTTGATGGTTCGGATAACTAATTTACTGTTTTCTTTTCATCTAATCAAGACAATGCCATTTTTTATGGAAAAGTATGGACAGACCCATTGCAGATTTCTGAATCCCTCTGCAGACCTATAAAAATTCAAAATGTCAAATACTATCACTCTATATATCAATGCCCGTCTGTGAATTGACATCAATTTCGACCGGGCACAATCCCCAACTATACTTTGGGCCTAAGACTTCTGATGCTGGGTTGAACCGTCATTCTCCCTTTTTTATTGGTGATGCAGCTTTAACCCTACATATGGGCCAGGTGCTATATGCTAGACCTGGTCAGTGGGTTGGTGACAAATTACACAGAACCCACTTGCACATAATGTCAAGATCTACTTTCCGTAATTTGAACCCATACCTCTAATAAGGATACTTTATGACCAACTAGAAATCACGTAGATTTGACAAGACAATAACGATTAAGGAATGGGATATGCTCCTCACACAGGGGTGCCTCACATGCACATCCGCTGTGTATTGGGGACATCTCCCCTGAATAATAACTTATAAGTACGGGAGATCTTCCCAATGCATGGTAAGAAGTGCATGTGAGGTGTGTGAGGAGCAGATCTGGTCTCAACAATTAAATGGTGATATCATCACCCAAAAATTCTCATCTCCATGAGGGACCAATAATCACACCCTTTGTTTGCTAATAAATAGATTATTTTGTTGATAGGAGAAATGGGGATGGATGGATGTCCCCCATGAATGGTAGTTCTTCAATAAAATAAGATAAGTATTACCTCATCTTAAAGATAGAAAACGATTGGAGATATGGAGGTTATAATTTAGTTAACAAAAGTATAACAATATATTCGGAATAATCCAAAATACAACCCAAATAGTGTATGTATTAGCAAGTAAAACACAGACATCACAAGTTCATAGTAACAATCCAACAACAAAAACAATGATAGTGAATGTACGTGCAAGTAAAAGAGAAAGAACTAACTGAGATTTATATTTAGATCGAGCCTCGAGTCTCGTTGGCTCAATGCAGTCTTTGAATCTAATTTTGCTCCCTTTTAGATGATATTCTTAATGCCTGGGATTTCAGTGTCAAACTTCAAGGAGAGAAGTTTAGTTGCCTTTCAACTAAAGCTCATGGAACCGCAGTCACTTATCACCCCTCCAGGCGGTAGGGGGATCAAAATCACGGAACCACAGGCTTTGGGTGGTATATCCAGTGGCCTCATGGCGCTACAGACCGAGCCCAGGCTTATACTTTAGGTCCAAGGTCTAGGCTGAGCCAAGCCTGATCCTGAGCTATAACCCTTATCATTGGTGTTAAGCCTGGCCCATGATCACCCCTAATGTGCGCCGTGCTCTCTGCCCAACCCCATCCCGATTTCACTGTATGTCTAGTAAGTAATGCTCGGAAAGAATAAATAAATAAAAGACAAGGAAAGGAAGATCAAGATGTTATCTTTTGCAAATAGTGGTTGTTAGTTGTTACAGATATGGCAGGTCCAACATTACCCTACTCAAATTCTCCCATTCCTTCAAAAGTTGTGTACGCTAACAAGAAAGAGGCTCTGCCATTGCCTATTGTGTAGTAACTTGAAGATCCAAGCTACAGTGTTCAAACTTCAAAGCGATAGTCCTTATACAAGAACAATTGGTGTACGATCTTGTCTGATGCAAGGAAAGGCAAAAACGTGTTAGAGAGGCCTCAGAATTAGGGAAAACCTACTATTCTGATTTCCTCAATGACTACTAATTAATGGTTTCCCATGTCGTTTACTTATCAAAAAACAAAGAGAGTCGTTTAATTACTGAAATATCACCGTCTTTTATTGAATTAGTTGACATGTTCCAATAAGCTACTTTGCTGATTTAATAACAATTGTGAAATCAATAGGAAGCCTCAAAATTCTCTAAGATAATTTTCTTCTCTTTTGGGGGGAGCATCAGATTACAGAAAAGCCTTATGGTATTTCCTTGTAAAACTCGTCCAAAGGGCTATCATAGATGGAGACAGAAAAAGAAGATGGCTCCTGCCGTTAGCAAGAGAAAGCATACAAAGAATGAATTGAAACGTCCATGTTATAAACATTCCAAAAGAATGAAAAAATGAATATGAACATTAATAGCAAAAAAAAGAGAAAAAAAAAGAAGCAGCTGCTCTTTAGATATGCAACTTCAAGCAGTTATGTGAAAATGGTCACAACATTTCTTCCATAACCCCTAACAATTAACAGTCTTGGCACGTTCTCCACTAATAAATCCATGTACTCCATGTAGAAGCATGCTGGGTGACTGGCTGGTGGAGGTGGAAGGCTTACAAGCACCACTGCCGCCATCCTTGAATATCTGAGTATTGTAGAATTCAATTTCAGGGTTGTGTAAAGGAATTTCTCCACCTGCTGCTCATTCACAACCACAGGTTTTCCATCAGCCATTAGTGGGGTACCCTCCTTACGAGCTATTTGTTTAATCTCTGCTATATAGGCAGCTATGCGTCTCTGAGCTGCAGTGAAGGCCTCCATTGACTCATCCTGCTGTCCACAACCCTCCACGTGGGCCTCCCATGATTTCATTGTTATGACTATCACCTCTGCCTGCATCCGGAGATCATAGAGGTACTTCTTCACATCTTCCTTGAGCACATCTGCCTCTGCATCCTCCTCAGCAATGCAAAAGACCTGGATTTTACAGCACTCAAAGCTCTCCTTAGTGAGCAGCAGCTGAGAGAGGAGAAGCATGAGACCTCCATCTCTGACAATCCAGTACAAGTCAATGGTACCATACTGTCTCTGGTACTCATTGGGCCACTCATCGAGACCCTTGACAATAACAACAGCCTTGTTGGCAACAATGCAGTCACTGATGATACTAACAAAGGTGGCTGGAATATAGGTCAGGTTCTCCCGGCGCCAAATCTCAGGGTATCGCATCACCACAATGTTAGGCTTGAGATTGCCAAGGCCCATAGTTTGGACAATCCCACGGAAACCATCACACATGTTGCGGGCCACCACAATCTCAGCTACACCTTCACAGCGCCTGTAGTCTATGTAGGTAGCAAGCTGCTTGCAGGCAGTTTTAGCATCCTTGGCACACTCATGGTAGTCCCCATCAATGATGGAGAAAAAGATGGACATTCCTCGACCCTTCTTCTTCATGCAATTGGCAAAGTCAGCAAGTTTTGGATGACAAGGAACATTCTCTGGTAGCTTTCCCCATGGTCGACAAAATACAAGAGGGATTGGGTACCAATTCTTTGGATGAACTTGGTTTGCTGCAAGTGATTATAATAGATAGGTTAGTCTCCACAATCTAATAAGTAAAACAGCAGCAGCAGCAGCAGCAGCAACAACAACAACAACATAAAATTGTCTTAACCTACATGATTCATGTGCGTGTCCATTGAATCAAATCATTTCATAAATGAGCCACCACTTAGATTTGACATGGTCCATAAATACAAATCATAATGATGCTAGAGCAAAGTGGTCAATTATGGAATTGTTTGAATGTATTCTTTGTATTTTTTGATAGTAAGATGTGGTTATTGATACTGGAGTGATTTTTCAGTATATTATGCTTATAGTTGGTGCTTCTCATAAAGGCAAGTGGTTCTAGGTGCCAAATGAGCGGTTTTGGATTTTCCCTCTATCTTCTCTATAGTTCTGAAAACAGAATTTATAGCCATCAAAAGCTCACAAGTTCTGCACTGAAGGGGTTCATTCAACTTCCTTGAAAGTCTAAAACTAATATAGGTATGTTTTTCTTCAGTTTACTTAATAAAAAAAAATTCCTGTTTCTGGTAGTTTTTTAATCTTCTTTTTGTGCCACCAATTGTGGTAAGAGTGCTGAACAAGATAAAAGCCTATTTAAGGCAGTTGGGTCCATCAAGGTGTATACCAGAGGTCCATGTAAGAAAGTTCAATATCTGTTGGCCGTAGACAGTTGTAACAAGATTAACAGAATGCAAAGGTAGTGTATAAAAAAGGAAAAGAGAAGAATAAGAGTTTAGAGTTTTCCTCCTAAGCCTCTCTCTTTTCCTTCTGGAGGCAGAATCTCCCTTGAAGTAAGACTCCTGGGGTGAGCAGGAACTCACCAATTCTGCTATCAGAGCAAAAGCAAGATTCGTCAAACCCTCTGGTGAACAACAAAGAAGTTGAAAGCAGAAGACTTCAGCCAGGGTAGCACAAGGAACGGCAGAAGCTACTCCCAAGTGGTAAAGATGGATTTCCAATATTCAGTGGCCAAGATCCTCTGTCTTGGATTTATTGTGCGGAGAAATACTTTGACCTCCAAGAAATCACCGGTCACCAGAGAGTATCAGTGGCTTCAATTTACCTTTAAGGAGAAGCAATTCACTAGTTTCAGTGGTACAAACGATCACACTCTCAACCAACTTGGAATGACTTCATGGAGTCTCTCTGCATCAAATTTGGGCCTTCCTCTTTTGAAGATTTTGATGAAGCACTGGGCAAGATTCATCAAGTTGGGATGGTGTGAGAGTATCAGGTGGAATTCGATCAATTGGCGACAAGAGTACAAGGTTGGCCGAAAAAAGTCCTCATCGGTTGTTTTGTTGGGGGTCTCAGAGACGATCTTTGTATTGAGGTCAAAGCTATGCAGCCTAATATGGTAGCCATAGCTATAGGATTAGACACTCCATGAAGACAAGATCAATGGACTGAGAAAGAATTGTCAAGTAGGAGACCCATCCTTGAGACATCATCGGTTAGGACAGAACTACAAGGACACTATCCACCCACGCTACAGAAAACCCATGCAATTCCATTAAAACGGCTGTCATGTTTGGAGATGAAAGATTGCCGGGAGAGAAGCCTCTGCTTTAACTGTGACAAAAAATTCTCCCCCAGTCATCACTATAAGAAACAACAAGCATTTTTGTTATAGACCGACTCTGAAGAATGTAGGGGAGGAACCTATTGAGAACTCAGGTGAACCAGAATGAGGAACTGAATTCAATTAACCAGCCATTTGCCTACAAGCTCTTATAGGTCCGCACTCAACCAGGACAATGAGGGTGATGGGTGGGCCGATGTGTCTCGGTGCTCATTGATAGTGGGAGCACTCTAACTTTGTAACAGTGAAGCTCACCAAACAATTGGGGTTACCTGTGTAACCTACTACTCCCTTCTTTGTACATGTGGTGAATGGGGGAGGTATCCGATGTGAGGGGGTCTGTGCCAAGGTGGCATTGCTCATTAAAGGTTGTGAATTTAGGATGGACCTTCATCCCTTCGACTTCTATGGGTCGAACGTTGTGTTAGGAATCCATTGGTTAAGCAAATTGGGCCTGGTAACACATGACTGGGCCAAGCTTACCATGGCTTTCCTCCAAATCAGGAAGCCACACCACATCAAAGGAATCGGGCTGAACACAGTCCACCAAAGTCGTCTGCAAACCATACTCAAAAACTGTCAACCAACAATGAACACCACTCTTATGAGTCGTCCTAGCTACTCAGGCCCAACACTCTTGATGGGAGGATTGCGGATGCTTTAGAATAGAAGCCTAAGAGAAAGAATTCCAATTACTATTGCAGGAATACTCAGACATCTTTCAAGAACCAACAGAGCTGCCACCATCTAGAGAACAAGATCACTGGATTTCGATACAACTGGGAGCCGTAATAGCAAACATACGGCCTTATAAGTATCCACATTTCCACAAAACAGATTCATTATCTTGGACATGTCGTCTCACCCGGTACAGTTACAACAGACTCGGGAAAGGTTCAATGCATGCTAGTTTGGCCATGACCCACTTCTGTAAAGAACCTTCAGGGGTTTCTGGGTCTTACAGGATATTACCACCAATTTATACAGAATTATGGTACTCCGGCTTCTCCTCTAACACACTTACTAAAGAAGAACAACTTCAAATGGTCTGAAACAGCTAATTCAGCTTTTACTACACTGAAGCATGCTCTAATTACCCCTCCAGTGTTAACATTACCAGACTTTTCTAAAGAATTTGTAGTAGAATCATATGCGTTAGGCACGGATCTAGGAGCTGTTTTACTACAGGAAGGGAAACTAGTGGCTTATTTCAGCAAAACCATCTCAGAACAAGCCCAAGGGAAATCAACATATGAGAAAGAACTGATGGTTGTGACCCTTGCAATTCAAAAGTGGAAAGGGTATTTACTGGGTCGCCACCACTACTATCCACACAGATCACAGAAGTCTAAAACATTCGGTGGAACAACCAAGCCTCTCAGAAGTTCAACAAAAGTGGTGGTATAAATTGTTAGGTTTTGATTTCACCATTTAATATAAATCTGGCCTCACTAATATGATTGCCCATGCATTCTCACGGCAACATGAATTGGGCCAACAACTATCTGTGTCTCAGCCCATTTACCCCTTGGTGGGTCAGCTGAAAGAAAAGGTCTCTCAAGACCTTACTAAAATTCGGAATCAGCTTATGCAAGGCAAGGGCCACCTACCTGGATATTCAGTTTTCAACGTCTGGCCCTCCTAGAACTATTTCATGCCTCTCTGGGGGGTGGTCATTCTGGAGTCTTATGCACTCACAAAAGGTTGGCTTCACATTTCCATTCAGTAGGCATGAAGAAGCACATCCATGATTTTGTAGCCCAGTGCACCATATGCCAAAGACACAAGTATGATACTCAAACACCAGCTGGTCTACTGCAGCCCATCCCATTTCCTGATCAAGTTTGGAGGAAATCACGATGGACTTCATCATAGGCCTTCCGGTTTCATTGGGTAAGACAGTCATTGTAATCTTTGTAGCGGACTCTCTAAATATGCCCACTTTGCACCATTGACAGCAGCACAAGTGGCCAATCTTTTCATTCAGAAGGTCACTTGTCTCCATGGGACACCAAGAACTATCATTTCAGATTGTGATGCAGCCTTCATGAGCAAATTCTGGTCTGAATATTTCAAGGCCCAAGGGACCAAGCTACACCACTGAACCAGCTACCGTCCACAAACGGATGGCCAATCCAAGGTGGTTAATCGCACATTAGAAACTTATCTATGATGTTTTGCAAGTGATTACCCTCGGACGTGGCTCAACTGGTTATCGTGGGCTGAGTATTGGTAAAATACCTCGTCCAATGGATCACTACAAGCAATCCCATTCAAAGCTCTATATGGACATGACCCACCATCCTTATTACCCTATGAAAAATGCTCAACTGCATTTGCGGAAGTAGATGATTATTTGGCCCAGCGAGACACTGTCCTTAAGGACCTTAAAACCCACTTACTACAGGCTCAACAATAGATGAAAATTCACTATGACAAGAAGCACTGGGATGTCTCCTATGAGTTAGGGGACTGGGTTTACCAAAAACTTATCCTGTCAAAGAGAATCTCCCAGAAGCTTGCCCCTCGATTCTATGGGCCATTTCAGATCCTTGAGAAGGTGGGTAGGGTTGCCTAAGCTAGACCTGCCAGCCTCATCCAAGTTACATGCCACCTTCCATGTTCCCTGCTGAAGAAACACCTAGGGCCCACAGCTCCTGTTTCACCAACATTACCAGAGTTCTTAGGTGAGGGGAACTTGCTACCGGAACCAGTTGAAATTGTGGATTACAAAAGGATTAAGAAGGGTAGTGCCACAGTTCAATAAGCCCTAATCGTTTGGAAACATCTCCCATTTGAAGATGTTACATGGGAAGACTACCATACTATCTTGCACCAGTTCAGTCATCTCAACCATGGGGACAAGGTTGCTTTAATGGGGGATGGAATTGGTAAGAATGCTGAGCAAGATAAAAGCCCATTTAAGCCAGTCGGGCCGATCAAGAAGGTGTATACCAGAGGTTCATGTAAGCAAGTCCGAAATCTGTTGGTTGTAGACAGTTGTAACAAGATTAACAGAATGTAAAGGCAGTGTATAAAAAGGAGAAGAGAAGAATAAGAGTTCAGAGTTTCCCTCCTAAGTCTCTCTCTCTCTCTCCCCTTCTGGAGGTAGAGTCTCCCTCAAAGTAAGACTCCTGGAGTGAGCAGTAACTCACCAAATTTATCTAAAATTTGAGTGCTCTCATAGATCTTCATTTTCATCATACTAAGTTTCATCTCAAAACTCTACCTAAGATTATGTTTTCGCCACAAAACAGAAATTGTCTTAGACATACTTTGAACTTTACCAAACTTGTTTCGTCACAAAACAGAAGTTGAAAAATTCTATCTTCGACCTATTTTCCTTACTCTGGAATTTCTTCACAAATTTGGAACAAAATATGCAATTATTATAGTTAAGGATTGAAACCATTCCTAACCTAAATGCTAAAAGTTTTAATGGGAAGGATTGGGATTGATGTCATGTCTATTGCAGACAAGTGAGTTAGGAAAAGGAATCTAGGGATCTTATTGTTGTGTCAAATCTAACAACCCACATATAATTTGCACTATATGGCCTGGGAAAATGAGAAAATATATGCCTCTTCTTTCTTCCATAACATTCTTGTGACTTAACTAAATCTGAAGCAGTATGACTTGTTAAAAGCTTACCCACAAGTTTATTTACTGCTTAAGATGAAATTGCAGATGTCTAATTATGCTTGAGCATAGCTAGACATCTCATTCATGCTTTTCCTGGAGGTTTAAAACATCAATAAGTTCAGCTTAAGAAGCCCAATAGGCATATACATGGGTCTTATGCGATGTGTTGATGTTTTAGACACATTGTGTAATCTATAGTGGTAGTCTTTGATTATTTATTATTTAGATAGGAAGTGGGGACCATGGCACTCTTGTTGGGTCCTTTTTGAACAGTTATTTTAAGTGTTTTACGCTGTTTTATGTGTTAGCCACCCTATAAGGGCATATTGGTCTTTGTACTCTTTATTATTTTAGACTATAAATAATACTGAAGAGGGAGGCCAGCATTATTGCTCTCTTATATCTCTCAAATCTCTTCTCTTCTCTTTCTCATCTCTTCTCTTCTTCAAGAAATATTCTTTTCTTTTATAGATTTTTTTTTATTATTATTATTTCAACACTTTTTTACTTGGTATCAGAGCTCGGCTAGGGTTTCTTGGAGTTTTTCCATGCAGTCCTTGATCAGATGATTGCATGAGGAGATAAGGGGCTAATCGATCTACTTCAAATTGCCCAATTCTTGGATATTTTGGTGTGATCTAGTCATCAAGAGGGTGATCTATGTTTTGGCATCAAAATTAGGAAGAACTGGAGTGCGAGGAAGAGTCTTAATCAAGTTGGACTCTTCAAATTTTATCTGATCTTGGGCACTCAGGTATTGTTGGACTTCTCTAGGTATTCTGTAGGGGGCGGTTAGGTTTCTAGAATTTTTTGGGCCTTCTGGAGTGGCCGATTCACTTTTCTCTCTGGTGGGAGATAGTGGGAAGAGAGAGATTTCTCTCCAGATAGACTTTTCTTCTTTTGGAAAGGTCTGTTACCTTTGTGTGTGAGATCGATTTGATCTTGGAGGCTCTCTACCTAATTGTTTTCTACTATTGAACTGTTTGAAGTAAAATGGAGAGTTGGAGTATCGAGCAGAAGTCCATCGGTAACATGGGTCTGGGTGTTGGAGGTAGTAGTGATATTTTTTGGTCTGGAATTATTACTATAGTGAAATTTGATAGTACAAATTACCTAGAATGGGCACAATCAGCCAAGATGGCCACTGGTGCTTGTAGGAAACTGGGGTACATCACTGGGGAGGAGAAGAAACCTGATACAGATCCCTACCAGTGGGTACAGGAGAATTACATGGTGATGACTTGGTTGTGTAACTTTATGTTACCTCACATTGGAAAAATTTTTTTTGTGGACTAATACTGCAAAGGAGATTTGGGATGGAGTGACTGAAACCTATTCCTAGAAACAAAATGTAGCTAGAGCCTATCAGTTAAGGAATTAGGTGATTAGTAGAAAACAGGGAGATAGACCTCTTGCCACCTATTTCTCCATGCTGAAAACTCTTTGGCAGGAGATTGACCACTTAGAATTGTGGTCTGCGAGAGTATGAAGGATGCAACAACCTATCAGGGGTTGGTAGAAAAGAACAGGATTTTTAAGTTCTTGGCTGGGCTGAACCTTGATTTTGACATTGCTAGGCAACATCTCCTTTCTAGAGAAAGTGTGAATCTTTCTCAAGCTTATGCCTTTGTCTCTGGAGAGGAGAGCAAGAGGAGGAATGTCATGTTGAGACAGCCTGGGATTGATCAGTCAGCTATGGTTAGTACAGTTAAATCTAAGCTAAATGGAGACAGGGGGAGTAGTGAGGCCAGGAAGGAGGACAAGGACTTGGTGTGTGACTATTGCAAGAATACTAAGAATACTAGAGACACTTGTTGGAAGCTTTACCCTCATCTTGTACCGACTCGGATCAATTACAGGAGACCCTTCAGGACCCCTCTCCCAAGTTGATTTGGAGTCCATTGTAGCAGTAGCAGTGAAGACCATAGTTGTCAAGGCATCACCTAGGAGCCCTTGGCTGGGCGCCTCGCCTAGGCGACTAAGTGCCCACCTAGGCGACAAAAATGACAAGGCGGGCGCCTTTTATAATGTCATTTATATTGATGTATCTTATTAATGTTGTGTTAATAAATTTTATTATATGCTATATATATATCAATTATACTTTGTTTTAATGTTTTACTATTGAAATTTAAAAGATCAAAGGGTTTTGATGAGAGAAAAAGAAAGAAAGAAAGAAAGAATAGAATAATAAAGTTCTTTTTTTCTATTCTCTCTCTCTCTAATTAAATAAAACAGAAACTCCATCCTTGTTTTTTTTTTCTAGTTTACTTTCTATCTTGAATGCTTATCATATAAAGTTAATAACCTTCTTTAGCTGCTAATTAATATGAATTTTCTCTATTAAATACTAATTATAGTAGTATTATTTTTGAAAATAATGAAATTAATACATGTAAAAAGATTTTTATCTTTTAGATGTGATGATTTGCCACATTTTTAGAGGAAATTTAATGTTCTTAATAAAGAGAATTACTATTTTTTCAATTAACATACATGCTGAATGGTATATAAAACTAGGAAACTAGCCAAAAGTCAGTTTTTTATATTATAAACTTTTATCGCCTAGGCGACTAGGCACCCCAATGTCGCCCAGAATCACCTAGACGCCTTGAAAACTATGGTGAGGACTGAATTGGAAAAGAATGGACAACTTATGAATAAGAAGGATTCAACCATTTCTAGTTCTTCAGATGGGCATGACAGTGCAGGAGTCAACCATACTACTTCCTTTGCTCATGCAGGTAGATCATATGCAGTTGCAAATCATGTATCCACCTTAGGTAAGGAGGGACCTCCCTGGATTATAGATTCAGGAGCACAGGCAAAAGACCAATATATTTACCCTTTTTAGTTCTTACCAGTTGTGCTCTGGTAGAGATAACGTCTCTATAGCAGATAGTTCCCATATTCCCATTGGTGGGAAAGGGATAGTTAGGGTGACAACCGGAGAAGTCTGCTTGCCTATGTCTCCTCTGAACTACAGTTGGGTGATGTCTTCACCAAAGGGGCTGCAAAGAACAAGCTTGAATACAATCTATGCAAGTTGGGAATGTGTGACATTTACTCCCAACTTGAGGGGGAATGTTGGGGTTTTAAACAAATTGTGTAGTCTATAGTGGTAGTCTTTGATTATTTATTGTTTAGATAGGAAGTGGGGACCATTGCACTCTTGTTGGGTCCTTTCTGAGTAGTTGTTTTAAGTGTTTTATGCTGTTTTATGTGTTAGCTGCCCTATTAGGGCGGCCAACATTATTGGTCTCTTTTCTCTCTCAAATCTCTTCTCTTCTCTTTCTTCCTCTCTTCTTCTTCAAGAAATATTCTTTTCTTTTACAGATTTTTTTATTTTTTTTATTTATTTTTTATTTTTTTATTTCAGCACTTTTCTACTGGAACTAAAGTATTCTTAAGAAAGCAGGATAACATGAAACTGCTGTGCATTGAGAATTAAATAACTAGATTTTCCTGCATTGCACTTTTTTGTTTTGTTTTTCACTTGTCAGAATGAAAGGAAAAGCAAAGGAACTTAGAAACATTGGAAGCACATTTCCAACATATTTAGGCTAAATGTTTCTATGCTACATTTGCCTTGTGTTGAGGATATTGTCCAGATTTGTTAGTTGTTTTTATTTATTATTTGTTTAGATAGGAAGTGGGGACCACAACACACTTGTTGGGACCACAACACATTTATTATTTGTTTATGTGTTAGCTGCCCTATAAGGGCATATTAATCATTGTACTCTTTCTATTAATTGAAGTATAAATACTAATGGAGAGGGCGACGGGATCTGATTTGCTCTCTCTTTCTTTCTCAACTTCTCTTCTCTTTCTCTTCTTCCACAAGAAACACTTCTTTTCTTTACAGATTTTTGATTTAGTATATTTCTACTCCTTGTACCCTCTACCCAAGGATTAAAGTATCGATACAATACACCCGATACGAGGCATGTGCGTATCATATCTGTATCCATGCTCACCAGCCAGTCATGCGTATCGGCACGATACATCACTATATTAGTGCATATTGCACTGTATTGGTGGATACAGCCCAATACTCACCGATAAGGGAGGCGTATTGGACCCTAATTTGATGACATTCAAACCTTGATTTAAGACTTAATTTTCCCCAAAAATTTAATAACTGAAAATTATAAAATTAATTTATTTTATTTATCTTAAATGATTTATATATTTTATTTTCCATATAAATTATATGTTAAAAATAAAAAAAAAACTTATTATTTGAAAAAATAGAGTTATTATTTATACAAAATACTAAATAAATAAATTTCCCAAAAAAAATAATAAAAACTTAACTAAATAATGTAAGAGTTAAGTTTCCCCAAGATTTTAATAAAAACTGAAAATTATAAAATAATTTCTTTTATCTACCTTAAATGATTTATATGTTTTATTTTAAAATTATATGTAAAATAAACAATTGTATGTTAAAAATAAAAGTATATTTATTATTTTAAAGATAGTGATTATTTATATAAAATACTAGAAAAGTTTACCAAACATTAATAAAAATTGAAAATTATAATCATAAAAACTGAAATAGAGAGATAATTATTGTATGATATGTACATCTTCCAAAATCCCGATAATGTTGATTGTAATGTTTCTCTTCATATAACCTATTAAGTGTGCACATCTCATGTATTTATACCATTTCATAGTTAATTCAGCTTTAGATTTAGTGTTATTAACATATTTGTGTGATTTGTATGCATTTCCCTAGTGTATCCAAGCATTTTTCATATCTTTCGTCTGTATCCATGCATTTCCAAAACGTATCCGTATCTGAGCTGTCCGCTACAATACTTTAATCCTTGCCTCTACCAATTTTTCTGGACTCTGAATCAATAAGAATATAAACCAAGCTGGTCTCCAAGCACAAGGGTTAGGATCATGTCCAACTTTGATATGATGAAGTGGACATTTTCTTCAGGACATGTTATTGACTCATCAATAAAACTGAATGATTAAGTTTTATAACAAATCCATAAGATTCCATGCTAAATGGAGCTGAATGTTGAAATTAAGACACCACACATCCATATAATGATTAATGAGTATACTAGAGATGCACATTCAAGGTGGGTGGCTAGTAAGATCAGAAAGGAAGAATACTGAAACAAGCCAATTCATGGAGATAATTGAAAGGATCAGTTCAGTCAACAATAAGACAAGATCCATACATTGTTTCCACATGGGTGCAGTAATTGAATAGGCATAGGTTCACTAAATCATAAAGAGTATGTGTATTTGCAGCTTTATAGTATTGATAGCATTTGTTTATCATAGTATTTAACAACTGGGATGAAGCCCAGCAGTTGGCTGCACTTTCATTACTCAAATGCTCCACACAATACCTAATCAGTGAGACGCAGTCCAGCCTGCCAAGAGCAGCAAATTATGGTTGGACCAAAAGTTTGTACCAAGTGGCTGACATGGTCCAACATTACTCTAAATCATGCAATGTGTCAATCTAAAAAACCATAAAATAAATATAACATTCAGAGCCAAGCACAGGAATCATTCTGATTTCAAAACCTATTCCCTGAAATCTTCTAGCAGTTGGCCATGCTAGTGAAAGAGGAAGAGAAATTGTTCAGAATAGCAACAATCATTTTCAACATTTTCAGAATGTATAAATGTACCTCCTAGTGATCGAAGGCTGCGAAGAGCAAGTTGGAAATATGCACTTTTGAAGCCATCACCCCAGTCCCCGGCTTTCCCCTTTAGGATCACATAATAGTATATTAGGCTAGCAAGGGCTAGAGACACCACAGTGAATAACCAAGAAATCAGGAACATGATCACTGCACCAATAACAAAAGCAGCATGTAAAATACGGTACTTAAAAGGAACATTTACACACACAAGTTTACAAGGATAACAATAATAAGCATGGAGAATTCTAAAATATCTGGGTCTAAACACACTGGACATTAATATTCTAACCATCCATAAGCAATTCAAGAAATCACAATAGATACAGGTATTATCTCAATAAACAAACAAACTAGGGAAATAGTGACAAAGCAATGCCAAGGTACATGTGCAATAGGTAGGATTCAAGAATCTATTGTTCAACACTAGGAGATCTCCTAAAAATGGAAAACATCCTGAGTTCATTTTTCCTGGATCAACCCCTACATCCTTATTTGTCATCCAAAAGAAGGTAACTTGGACTGAACTTTTAAACATAAGCAATGAAATATGACAAGTTGACATTTCAGACCTTGAGTGCGAGAAAAGCAATTATTATTCTCAGCCTGAGCCTCATGATACATCTCATATGTTACTCCATATGCAAATTCATAAGAAAACAAGAAGAAAGTTCCTGATGTAGTGCTAAAAGATGTGACAGTTCAAACCCAAGGATGCTCATCTTAATCATGGTTCACAATATTGGTGAGATTTAGTGAAATTTACCCAGATTCTCCTCATTTTGGTAGGTGGAAGTACAGAATTTTTTAAGAATCTTTTTCCTAATATCTCTAATATTTTGCCAATATGTTGATGATATTTTAGATTTCACTGATAGGCTATATGTTCGAGGTTTAAAACCTTAGAATATTATTAAGATCTTTCTAATATTTCATTAAAATAGTTGTGAAGCACACCTGCTAATAATTCAGAAAATATAGAAAAAGAGAAGAAAGGAGAAGTTTCAGCAGAAGTTTGTTAAAGAAGAATTAAGAAGAGAAGAGAAAAGAGTTCGATAGGTAGGCTTCATGGGTGTAGCAGTGAGGAACAGATTGTGATCTGTTGCAGAATCTAATTCCCTATTCGTGAGGTGTATTGTGATGCTTTATGGTGCTGAAAGTGGAAGACAGAAATAGTGTTGTTGCTAAAACCTATGATAGTAAGTACCCTAGTAATAATCAGTTGTTGGTGTGTAGTTGGTGACTAATTAGTGAAGTGGAGTGCCAGACTAGTAGTATAATTTCTTTCATTTTCCTTGTGCAGTCATGGGAGACAGCAGTGAATAAAAGTCTAGTGTGATGGTCCCTTCTGATTATCTGAATGTGCAGACGACATCTATCAAACTGAATGGGGGAGAATTATGTGCCTTGGGCTAAATCTGTTGAAGTTTTTCTGAAAGCTAAGAAGAAAGTGAAGCATGTGAGGGAAGATAAACCCCCAACTGGTTCTCAAGGATATGATGAGTTGGAATAAGATGATGAGCAAATTATGACATGGCTAAGGAATAGTATGAAACCCAAAATCAGTGTGAACTTCATGTTTTTAGATACAGCCAAAAAGGTTTGGGATCATGCAAAGAAGTTTTATTCTAGACAAGACAACAATGCTAGGGTTTACCAACTGTACCAAGAGTATTTCAATCTGCAATAGGGGAATCAAAGTCTTGAAGAATATTATGCTAGTATGAGAAATCTGTGGAATGAGTTGAATGTGTATCATCCTCTTACATCTAATATCAAAATTCAGCAACAATAGAAAGAGCAATCGGATGTCACCAGATGTTTTGTAGAGTTGAAGTCTGAATATGAACCGGTAAGAGCACAGATACTAGGTGTGTATGCTCTTCCCTCTCTCGAGGAGGTGTTTGCTTGTCTTCGGAGGATCTTAGTTGGACCCACGGAGAACTCCACTATATCAGATAGGTCTGCGTTTGCAGTAACGAGAGGGGGAGGACGTGGAGTTAGAGGAGGAGCTCGGGAAGGTTAGCCTGGTCGTGGTGGTGGTAGTGGACCCATGTATGGTCGTGGTGGTGGTTGTGTTGGAGGTCGAGACTTAAGGGTTGCCCGTGGCAGAGGACGTAGTAATGATCGAAGGAGGTGTACACATTGTGGTATGGAGGGACAGACTATCAACTTCTGTTATGAATTATGATTTACATGGCCCACCTTCGACCCGAGCAAATCACGCAGCGGTAACTAGTGGTGGTTCGAGACAAGAATCTCAGCAAACTGATCAGATACCTTCTACATCTACAGATGCCTCCAGAAAGGAGATGATGAGTGTTTCACAGGATGAGTATGAGCGGTTCATTCAGGCTACGTCTAAGTAGAACACGATACCCTTGCACTCCCAGGTATGGCTTATCTGGCATCCAAACCTTTCCATTGGATTATCAATTCTAGATCCAATGTCGATTCTAGAGGTTCCGAATCTGTTACTCTTGCTAATGATTCCAGGTGTGTTTTCCTCCCTTTCTCTGTCCACATCACAATTTGTTACTCTTGCTAATGGTTCTACATCCTCCACTAGAACCTTCGTTTCCAAACCTTGACCTACCCATTGCTTCGAGAAAAGGTAAATGTATAGCTCATTGTATTTCCAAACACCTTTCTTACAGATTGTTGTCCCCATCCTACTATGCCTTTCTAGACTCCATTTCCTCTCAACCCATCCCAAAGTCTGTTTCAGAAGCCTTAGCCACACCAAAATGGAGGGGTGCTATGAGGACTGAAATTGAAGCCCTTCATTAAAACAATACTTGGGAAGGAAAGTGTTTCAAAAGGAAACTACTGGGTGAAAGTGGGTTTTCAGTATCAGTATCGTGTAAATGGGTCAATTGAGAGGTATAAGGCTTATCTTGTTGCTAAGGGATGTACTCATGTATATGGGATAGATTACACTAGGGCTTTTTCTCCAGTTGCTAAAATCAAGGTTTAAAATGTTGATGTTGATGGAAATGTCGCTTACCAAAATATAGGACATATGTCAGAAATGTCGTGAGGAAATATTGTAAAAATTAGAAACATTGTGGAAATATTATGAAATATGTGGAAATATGCAATGGTATTCTGTAAAATGATAAAAGAAGCATTAATGAATATTTCTAGACTATTATCTTATTCCCAACCATTATATAAAGCTAAGAAACTAAGATCAATAACAAATTAGTAAATGACAATTTACTGATTTATTATTCAATTTGATGTTTTTACAAGGTTATCTGATATATTCTTTTCTTATTTTTAATTCTGATTTATTATCAATTCTAATATATTTATTTCAAACTAGTAAATAGAAATACATTTATTCTGACTTTTTAAATATTAAAGATTTAATACATTATGTTTTATTATAAATTTAATAAACTGATTCTCCTTTTTGTAGTATTAAGATTATGATATATTCTGATTTCTTATAAAACTTAATGAATTTATTATGATTTTTAATACTAAATTTATAATAAATTATGATTTAGTATGAAATTTAATAAATTTATTCTGATTTTTTATATTAAATGTAAAATATGATTTATTATAAAATTTAATAAACATTTTCTGATTTTAATAAATATTTTAAAAATACTAACTAGTTAATATTTTATTACTTGAAAAATATTTTATGTTTTATATTATAAAGTAATTAATTTATTCTTTTGTTTTTATATTTTGTTAATTCTTTTTCATAAATATTTTATTTGAAATATTAAATAGAAATTATTAATGGAATAATTTATATTAATATACTATATCATATTAATATAATATACTAATATATTATATTATTAATGTACATTAGTCAACATCCTGTCGACATAATAGGAAACACTATCTTTTTGGTTACTTGGACCGATTTGGTCGACATTTCCGAAATATAGGAAATGTCGACTGAAATAATGTAATTTTTATATTACCATCCATTTTCATGTTGGTGAACCTCGACATCGGCATATGTTGGGCGACATTAGCGACATTTCGCGACATTTGAAACCATGATTTTATCAGCTTTATTGATGATTATTCAAGATACACTTGGATATATCCTAAGCATTCTAGAGAAGAAGTACCCAAGATTGTGAAAGATTTCGACCGCATGGTTTTTACTCAATTTCATGTTGAAGTTCAAATTTTCCAATCGGATAATGCAAAGGAATACTTTCATCATGACTTAGCTGAGTTTTTCTCCTCTCATGGATCTCTTCAAAGAAGCTCGTGTGTCAAAACACCACAACAAAATGGTGTTGCTCAAAGGAAGAACCAACATCTTCTTGAAGTTTCCCGTAGTATGATGCTTCACATGAATGTTCCAAAACGATTTTGGATTGATGTTGTGATGGTCATAGCTTATGTTATCAATTGTATGCTATCATGCCCTCTTGCAAATACAAGGCCCCACATCAACTTCTTTTCCCTCAATCCCCCTTATTATCTATCTCCAAACCGGGGTAAATTGGACCCCAAGTCGGTTCCATGTGTTCTTTTGGGTTATCCATCTTCCCAGAAAGGCTACAAATGCTTTAATCCTATCACACATAAGTACTTTGTATCGATGGATGTGTCTTTTTTTGAATCTAAATCCTTCTTCCAACTCCTCAGGTGGAGAGAAGTGTGAAGGAGGAGAGGCAAGCTCCTCAAGTTTCTCTTTTCTCTATTCCTGACTCCTCTCCATTCCGTGTGTTCTTGAGGCACCGTAAGGGACAGCTGAATTCAAAGGCTGTTGAGCTACTTGAGACTATACATCCAACACTATCTAACTCATTGAAGGAAAATCCAAGTACTCTTGTTCCCCTTGACATTACTGAACCTATTGCTATTGATGATTCTAACAATGATCTTGATGTCCCAATTGCTCATAGGAAAGGAGTTAGATCATGTACTACTAAGCATCCTATTGCTCAGTTCTTGTCCTATGAAAACATCGCACCCTCATTTCATGCTTTTCTGACTGCCATTGATTGTGTTTCCATTCCCAAAGGTATTGCATAAGCCTTATCTATACCTAAATGGATAGATGCAATGAAGGAAGTTGGTGAATCTTCCTGAAGGCAAGGAACCAATGGGGTGCAAGTGGGTATTCACAATAAAGCACAGAGTAGATGGGTCGGTTGAGAGGTATAAGGCCAGGTTAGTTGCAAAAGGGTATACACAGGTGTATGGGGTCGATTATGCAGAAACATTTGCCCCAGTTGCTAAAATGAACACTATTCAGATTATACTATCCTTGGTTGTTAACTTTGATTGGGAACTCCAGCACTTGGACATCAAAAATGCGCTCTTGAATGGGGATCTGGAAGAAGAAGTCTACATGATTCAGCCTCTTGGGTTTGTAGCACAAGGGTGTGAGGGGAAAGTGTGCAAACTGAAAAAAATCTTTATTGGTTTGAAACAACCCCCAAGGGCCTGGTTGAGTAGATTTCACTTGGCTCTTCAACAAATTGGGTTCAAGCAGTGCCAATCTAACCATACTTTGTTTGTCAAAAGAAACCAGAAGAATGTTGTGTTATTGATTGTCTACGTTGATGACGTTGTGATTACAGGGAATTGGGACTTTGAGATTCAGAAAGTTAAAGAATCCCTTGCTATGCAGTTTGAGGTGAAAGATTTGGGACAACAAAGTTATTTCCTTGGTATTGAGGTTGCCCGCTCAAAAAGGGCATATTCATTTCTCAAAGGAAGTATGTCCTAGATCTCTTGCAAGACACGAGAAAGTTGGGAGCAAAGCCTATAGATTCCCCTATTGATTGAAACCATTGGCTTGGTGATTGTACTGGAGAATAGTAATAGATGTCAAGAAACTTCAAAGGTTGGTAGGAAGACTTCTCTACCTATCAATGACTCGGCCAGATATAGCTTATGCTGTTGGTGTCCTTAGTTTATGCATGCACCAACATCCTCCCATTTAGAGGCAACTGAGAGAGTACTCAAATATCTAAAGAAATATCCAAGAAATGGGTTACTATTCAAGAAACATGGTCATATGAAAGTGGAAGTCTACACAAATGCAGATTGGGCCGGAGCAGTTGATGATAGGAAATCAATTATTGGTGGAAATTTGGTCACTTGGTGGAAATCAAGTGTAGTGGCCAGATCTAGTGCTGAGGCCGAGTATAGGGCCATGGCACATGGAGTTTCGGAAGTGCTATGGGTAAAAAATTTGATTGGAGAGTTGGGCTTCTCTGTTGATGGTCCAATGTCTCTCTATTGTGACAACAAGGCAGCCATTAATATTGCAGCCAATCCAGTTCTTCATGATATGACCAAGCATATTGAAGTTGAGAAGGGGGAAGTTTGTACTCCTTACATCAATTCCAAGGAACAATTAGCTGATGTCCTTACAAAGGGTTTTCACTATTTGCGACATAATGAATTGCGTGACAAGTTGGGCATGATTGACATATACACTCCAACTTGAGGGATTGTGTTGTAACATGTATCTTACTAGTAGGGTAATTTTGGTTTTTTCTCTGTTATTTGTTATAAGCTGTCACCCTAAGTATAAATATAAACTTAGGCGCCGCCAGCCATAGATAGAGAATAGAACTCCTTTTCTCTTCTTCTCTCTTCCTTCTTCTATTCTCTTTTATCACTGCTGAACTACAACCTCTTATGTTCTGAATTACGCCTCGCACCTCTAGTTAGTGGAAGGTCTCACGTCACAACTCAGCATTTTGAAACATTGGTTTGAAGTACCCCCTATCAAAGTGAAATATGCACATACTTCCAGGTAGGTAGGAGCAATTGTCCAATATGCATCTTCCCATTTTTAAACAATATCTAAATACAACAAAGTGAAACTATTTACTATAACCAAATGGCTAAAAAATGGGTTATATTTTTCTAAATCATGCAAATGAATATTTTTATTTTTTATAGATTCTTTGGAAGAAGCCTCTGTATGTGCAGGGGGTAAGGCTGTGTACATCTGTCCCTTTGCAGGCCTTGCTTGGGCAGGAGCCTTGTGCACTGACTGCCTTTTTACTTTTTATAGATTCTCTTATTCCTTTGTCTTGATTCTAGAAAAAAAAATCAAAGATTCCATTTCTTTTTCCTTTTTTTGGGGGGAGGGGGGATGTTCAACAGAACAAGCAAAATCATGCTTAAGATGCTAACAACATAAGGCTGCATACCAATACAAATAAATGCTCCAAGAAGAGAGAGGCACCAATGATGAAGCTTCCACCGTGGACGCCAACTGGGAGCATCTAGAAGATCCAGAAGAAAGCAAGACAAGTTGACACCCGCATAACAGAGAAGGAAAAACATGGTTATGGTTGGAGTGATAAGATCCAGATTCCCAATAATGACACACATTATACATATTAATGCTGTAAATAGGGTAGCAAGGCTCGGTTCACCCCCATCTGCAACCTTGAAGTAATTAAGAATTGGGAGGATTTCATCATTGGCTATTGCTGCAAGCAAGCGTGGGGCCCCCGTCAAACTTTGAAGAGCAGCACCTAAAGTGGAGAGGATAATCCCAGCATAAATTACTGCTGAAGAAGGCCAAGCCACTGTAGCTGTAAGTAGCCTGCATAAGAAGTTCAACTTTGCACATTTATGGCAGAATCACTCTCTTTTATGCATAATCGTTTTCTCTTTCAATTCAGAAACATGAACAAACTCAAATATAAATCAAAATTTCAAATGGGTGTTGAAAATCCCATATATTTATATTTTATACAAATAAAAAACACATAATAGAAATCTTAGAGGTCGAAATGGGAAACCAATGGGTTGTTCTCCATTAAATCTTTTGAAAGAAGTCTAAGAAACCCAAGGGACACCCAATTCCCATGTAAGCTGATTTGGAAGCCACAAATTCCTTCAAAGGTGGGCTTTCTTGTGTTCTCTGCTGCAATTGGTAGATATTTCACAAGGCCTGGTAAGAAGGGGAGTGCATATTCAAGATAGTTTGTGTGGGCTCTGTGGGGTGGAGATGGAAAGTGCTGATCATCTGTTTGTCCACTACTGGGTGGCTCAAGGCCTCTTTCTATGAGCTTCCGGTCTGAGTTGGGTGATGCGTAGAGCTTTCGGTAAGGTGCTGTTTACTTGTCTCCTTCAAGGTCTGAGTAGGAAGGGCAAGTTGTTTTGCGAGCTGGCTCCATCTGTTAGTGTTTGGACCTTGTAGTCTGAAAGGAATAGAAGGGTATTCTGTAATTTGAGCAGGGCTGAGGATGAGCTGGTCTGTCAGTCTGTGGGAAGAGTGGGGTCTTGGGGTGGTCATTGCATGATGTAATTCTTTGGAATGTTTTATGAGTGTTGTCCTGCTGGGGTCTCTCTGCTTACAACCCTGCAGGCCTGTTGTATTATTATTATCTTTGATTAATAAAATTACCTTATCTAAACAACATCATAGAATCAATGCTGTCAGATGAAGATTGGACCAAATAGCCAAACAATTTGAAGCATGTCTTAGTAAAATTTCTGGGTTTTAGAAAGCCTTTTTTTTTTTTCTGATAAAACAGTGAAATCACAATGAGTGGATGAGAATCTTAAGTTGTAAATTGTGTATGTACAGACATGGTTAAAATGTCCATATATTTCCTTATATTTCCTCAACATATTTCCATTTCCATTGGTACTAACACAAAATATTTTAGGAATTAACATATTTGTCAGTGAAAACTACTTGTACTATGTGGAGTAGATAAGTTGATGACAATATTTTAGTTATGTGGTATAGGGGATATTCAGAAATGAAAAGAATGAAGTGGTTGGAATATATTCAGGTCCATGTCGGCAGGGGAATTCAATTATAGCTGAATTGACAGCAGCAGTATTTGGGCTACAGAAGGCAATGGATAAGGGGGTGAGAAAATTGATAATTGAAAGAGACTAAAGTAGTTATCAGCTGGCTGAGCCAAAAAGAAACAGCTCCATGGAGGAGTTAGCAGTCTGTCCCAGGGGAGAAAATGCAACTGTAGATGTGTTCTTCGAGCTATCACCACTGTGACTAGTAACAAGGTTCCCACTTGCTATTTGATTCTTCTGGGGCTTCTTGTCTTTCCTTGACGCAGCTGGTTTTAGATGAGGATAAAGAACCCCACAAGTCTCTTTTACATGTCTTTCACCTCCACAATGAGTGCACTTAAGATGCCTCTTGTCTGAATGCTTGCTGCCCTTTTGGTTTGAAGAAATCAGGGCTGAATGTTCAACAGGCTGTTCAACTGGCTGTATTTGAGTGTCAACTTGCATCTCTTTCCTCCTAACCTCTTCATTCCTTACTAGATAATAGACATGGTGTAAATCTAGCATTTCATCCCTTCCAAAAAATTGAGACCTTATGCTCTCATACATTGGGTCTAAACCAGCCAAGAACTTAAAGGCTCTACCCTCTTCAATTTGTTTATCATGCCTCTCCTTGTCTTTTGCATTCTCCCAATCGAGAATAAGATGATGATCAAGTTCTTCCCATAGTCCTTCTAGGGTTGCAAAATACGCTGCAACTGTCATATCTCCTTGTCTCAATGCAGCAATGTCTTGGTTTAGCCTATAAATTCTAGCATTGTTCTTTCTCTGTCCATAAGTTTTAGACACTTTCTCCCAAATCTTAGCAGCAGTGGGAAAGTGTTGAACTGTCCTGGCCACTCTCGGAGTAATCGAAGCAAGCAACTAGGACATAACAGTAGCATTTTCCTTACGCCATACTGCGTACTCCACACTACCCACTTCAGGTTCCTTCTTCTATCCATCTAAATAACCCGTAAGTTCCCGGGAAGTAATGAAGAGCATGGCTGAAACAGACCATTCTCTGAAGTTATATTCATCCAACAATACACTGGTGATCTGCAAGCTGTGCAGATTTGGATTTTCCAGATTAGGAGACCTCTCATCAGTTCTATTATCCCTAGAAGACACTTCTCCCTATATTAAAGACATCTCCTTCCTCTTACAGTGATCACAATTGAAAACTCAGTACAAAGAACACTATTTCAGACAGACCGAGGCTGTTACAAGTCTAAGAACCCCTCGTAACAGGTCTGAAACCAAGAACAATCCACCTCTGTACTGTACTGAACTCTTCTGGACTAGGCTGGGCTTTGACTTCTGCTGTAGTAGACTGTGATCACCCTTATGATCTGTACTAGGACTGTCGAAGTCAGTCCTTCCACCTAGATCTGTTCCACACAGATCTCTCTTAGCAGCCGAATGGCTACTACCTGCTGCAAGGTGTCTAGTAGGGCATCGACTTCTGGAACAAACTCCCCTTGGGCCCTACAACCAAGGGAAACCCTAGATACAGACCTTGCTGTGTTCTACGGTCAGCCCTAGGGTTTCTTCACAGCGGCCAAGATAGGAGAGAGAGAGAAAAAAAAAAGGAATAGAGAAGAACAGAAAAGTGGTGGCTGTAACCAGACAAACGGATTAGTGCTCTGATACCATGTTTGCTGAAACACAACAGCCGAAGAAGAAGAAGAAGAAGAAGAAGAAGAAGAGAAGATTTGAGAATGGCGGCTTCCTTACTTCAGCCGGCCCTACAATCTTATATAGATGTTTACAAAATAATGTTACATGAATGGACTGGAATGCCCCTGATTAGTGATGGGACACCTAGACAAATAAAACATTAAAACAAGTTTAGGCCCAATAACTAAGGACTTAAGACACAAATATGACTAACATAAACACTAAACCAGCCGAACCAACAGTTACAAACCAATCTAATGCTTCAATTGGTATACTCTGTTTGACTCTAGGAGAGAGTACTTTTGAGTTTTGATGGGGAATTTTAAACTTATCTGAAGCAACAAGGGATTCAATGTCAAAGATCTTGTTCAGGTACACCAAACAAAATGGAGCAGCAGTGTAAGAATAGACATATATTGAGTGTGGTGAGAACCCTACTACAAACATGGTTTAAAATGTCCCAAAATTCCCTAATATTTCCATGGACTACAAGAGATAGTTTTTATGACATTTTCATTTCCATTTCCAATGGTAGTGATATAAAATTTTGCCAGAAACAACATACTCCAATAAACACTACCAGCACTATAGTACAAGAGATAGCACTATAACATAAATTGGAAACAATATTGTAGATACGTGGAGCAATAGTGTTATTGCCTGCTCAACTTACATGATTACCACTTTGAGCTAGTTCAATATTCATTGCAAATATTGTTGAGAGTGTAAGGGCATTTTTGTCCTTATATGCTTTTGTATTAGGGCACCTAGTTAGGGGCATATTTATAATTTCTTCATTATGTTCAAATATTTTGATTTTAGGTGTGAACAGTAACACACTCATTCTCTCGACAAACTCTTCTTTTCCCTTTTCTTCCTCTTTTTCTCCCTTCTTCCTTTCTCTACCACTCAATCATTTGAAGTGTTTTAAAAGGCGTGGGAGGCATACGACAAGACCCCCCTTTCAACTAATGTTATGCAACTTTATTCTTCTTAATATAAAAGATTTTTATTAAAAATAAAGAAAAAAATGAGATCCCCCCTCCTCTTCATCCTCCTCCTAACCCCCCTCCTCTTAAGGAGGCTTACACCTCCTTGTGTTTGGGAGGCTTACGCCTCTAGCATTCTGAACTATGCCTCACGCCTCTAGGTAGTGGAACGCCTCCTGGTTGGGACTCAGACAGACCTGTTGACATCAGCAATCCATACAATCGGCAGAAACCATGTGTTTTTGATGCATGTTGATGCGCCTAAGTTTTAGAAGAATTTTGGTATAGGTTCATGGTAAGTTGAAGGTGTTTGAGTTTTTTTTTTTTTTTTTTTTTTTTTTTTTTTTTTTTGCATTTTTGGATGAAAATTGGTGAAAACTCCAGATCTGAAGTTTAGGGATTATGTGTTCATATGGTGGGTTGGGTTTGTACAAGTGTTCGTATCATGGGAATTTCTTAGCATGTAGGAGGTAATCCCCGATTTTTTAGAGCCCTAAAATATTTTTGAGGATTTTTTTCCTCCTCTGTTTTGTCGTAAGCACTTGTTTTCTCTTTTTTGTGGTTGTAACCCTTGTTCAACCTTATGAGAAAGGGTTTTGGGTTTTCAGCTGGTTTTCGGATACTATGGTGTTGGTGAAAATTTTTTTGGAAGGTTTGTGATCGATGGACTCACACAAGGATGTTCATGTGCCTACCTATGTCTTCTTGGGAGGTAATGATAATGTCGGTGGACAAAGTAAGTTTAGAAATACACCTGTAGTAATTTAAAAAAATATAGGAAAAAGAAGAAAGAAAGGAAGAGAAAGGAAAAGAAAGAGGTTTTAGTAGTACGTTGTGGAGAAAAAAGAAAAGGGAAGAGAGAAAAGAAGAGTTCGAACCTCTCTCTCTAGTCCCCTTGATCTCTTTTATTAACTTAATTCTAAAATTAAGTACAATTACCTAGACGCCCTTAAAGGGGTGGCCAACATTAAAGAAATAACTATAGAAAACAAAAAAGCCCATAACTAAGGCCCATAACCAACAAACATAACATTAAACACTACTTAAAAGATATAAAAAAAAAACTAAGGCCCACTTAGCCCATTCTCACTACACTCCCCCTCAAGCTGAGCATAGATGTCAATTATGCCCAACTTGCTTACATAATGTTGAAGCTTTGCCTTTGGAACACCCTTAGAAAATCTGCCAACTGCTCTTCTAATGCAATGAAAGGAAGGCACAACTCTCTTGAAGCCACTCTCTCCCGTATAAAGTGTTTGTCTACCTCAATGTGCTTAGGTCTACCATGTTGAACCGGGTTGTGAGCAATGTTAATAGCAGCCTGGTTATCACAATACAACATCAGTGGATCGTCCCATGAAATGCCCATCTCATCAAGGAGAGATCTAAGCCATAACTCAGAAACCCCATGGGCCATAGCCCTATATTCTGCCTCAGCTGAAGATCCAGCAACCATTGACTGCTTTTTACTTCTAGGAAACAATATTTCCGGATACCATAGCACAATAACATGTTGTGGATCTCATGTCGTCCACATTTCCTGCCCAATCAGCATCTACATATGCTTCTACCTTCATGTAGCCATGTTTAGCAAACAATATACCCTTCCTAGCACCCTTTCTGCAGCAGCCATATGTGTGTCTATAGGAGCATGCATCAACTAGCCGATGACACTCACAACATATGAAATGTCTAGGTGAATCATACATAGATAAAAAGTTTCCCTAGTAATCTTTGAAACACTCCCTTGTCAACTAAAAATTTTCCATCACTAGCTGAGAGTTTATGATTCACATCAATAGGGGTAGAGGAAGGTTTAGCACCAAGTTTTCCAGTCTCAATAAGAAGATCTAGCACATACTTTCGCTGAGAAATAAAGATACCTTCCTTGGACCTAGCAACCACAATGCCAAGAAAATACCACAACTCACCTAAGTCTTTGATCTCAAATTCAGAACTGAGAAACTTTTTGAGAGCATTAACTTCTTCTATATCACTACATAAACAATAAGGAATGTCACCAGGGTGCTTATTCTCTTAACAAAGAGGGTATGATCTGGTTGAGTCTGAGTGTAGCTGAACTGAACAAGAGCAGTCCTAAACTTGTCAAACCAAGCACATGGAGATATTTTAGGCAATAAAGTGATTTCTTCAATATGCGCACCTTACCTTACATCTCCTTTCCATATATACTAGGTAGAAGGGACATATATACCTCTTTAGTGAGATCACCATTCATGATGCATTCTTAACATCAAACTGTTACAGAGGCCAATCATAAATCACTGCTAAGGATAAAAGAACTCTCATCGAAATCATTTTAGCCATGGTTTCAAATGCCGCGAAATGTCGCTAATGTCGCCCGACATATGTCGATGTTGAGGCTCACCGACATGAAAATGGATGGTAATATAAAATTACATTATTTTGGTCAACATTTCCTATATTTCGGAAATGTCAACCAAATCGGTCCAAATAACGAAAAAGTTAGACAGTTTTTCTTATTATGTCGACAGGATGTCAACTAATGTACATTAATAATATAATATATTAATATAATACAGTATTATATTATATTAGTATAATATAGTATATTAATATAAATTATTCCATTAATAATTTCTATTTAATATTTCAAATAAAATATTTATAAAAAAGAATTAACAAAATATAAAAACAAAAGAATAAATTAATTACTTTATAATATAAAACATAAAATATTTTTCAAGTAATAAAATTTTAACTAGTTAGTATTTTTTAAAATTTTATTAAAATCAGAAAATGCTTAGTAAATTTTATAATAAATCATATTCTACATTTAATATAAAAAATCAGAATAAATTTATTAAATTTTATACTAAATCATAATTTATTATAAATTTAGTATTAAAAATCATAATAAATTCATTAAGTTTTATAAGAAATCAGAATTTATCATAATCTTAATACTACAAAAAGGAGAATCAGTTTATTAAATTTATATTAAAACATAATGTATTATAACTTTGATATTTAAAAAATCAGAATAAATGTATTTCTATTTACTAGTGTGAAATAAATATATTAGAATTTATAATAAATCAGAATTAAAAATAGGAAAAGAAAATATCAGATAACCTTGTAAAAATATCAAAATGCATAATAAATCAGTAAATCATCATTTACTAATTTGCTATTGAACTTAGTTTCTTAGCATTATATAATGGTTGGGAATAAGATAATAGTCGAGAAATATGTATTAATGCTTCCTTTATCATTTTACAAAATATCATTGCATATTTCCACGAATTTCATAATATTTCCACAATGTCTCTAATTTTTACAATATTTCCCATCGACATTTCCGACATTTTCGACATATGTCCTATATTTTACTAAGCGACACTTCCATTGACATCGACATTCTAAATCTTAATTTTAGCAACTAGGGAAAAAGTCTTAGTGTAATCTATCCCATATACATAAGTATATCCCTTAGAAACAAGATAAGCCTTATACCTCTCAATTGACCCATTCGCATGATATTGATACTGAAAACCCACTTTCACCCAACCGTTTCCTTTCCAGCTGGCAAGTCAACAATATACCAAGTACTGTTTTAATGAAGGGCTTCTATTTCAGTCCTCATAGCACCCCTCCATTCTGGTGTGGCTAAGGCTTCTGAAACAAACTTTGGGATGGGTTGAGAGGAAATGGAGTCTAGGAAAGCATAGTAGGATGGGGACAACAATCTGTAAGAAAGGTGCTTGGAAATACAATGAGTTGTACATTTACTTTTTCTCAAAGCAATGGATAGGTAAAGGTTTGGAAACGAGGGTGCTAGTGGAGGAGGTGATGGACATGTCATCTCTTTAGTAATTGGAAGCACCTGAAACTCAATTGGAGGTGTGGGACCAACCTGTATTTGCCTTAGCCTTTTCTGTTGGTACCACCTCTGGAGAATAGGATGAGTGGTAAAAACTGGAGGACTAACAGGAGGAGGGGGAGCAGGAATGGGATACCTCAAAGGAGAGGGTCCCTCCACGGGAATGGGGGTAATTGTGAAGGGCTCGACATAAGACTTAACTAGAGTTGGCAAAGGAAGGGATGAGAAAACAACTCAAGAGATCTCTCCCCCTCAAAAAGACGATTATAGAAAGGAATTGACTCTGCAAAAGTGACATCCATGGAAACAAACCGGGTGCCACTAATGGGATCAAAACCACAATACCCTTTGTGTGGAGGCATAACCAAGGAAGATACACTTCTGAGCCTTGGAGTCAAACTTATATCTCTTAGAACTGGGAATGTGGACATAACAAGTGCAACCTAAAACCTGTAGAAGAATGGAGAAAATCTCAACACCAGGAAAGAGGACTCCAAAAGGAGATTTTAACCCCAAGACTCGAAAAGGCATGTGGTTAATAAGGTAGGTAGTTGTTAAAACTATATCACCTCAAAACTTCACAAGGACATGGGTAGCAAAAAGGATGCTCCTTGCAACTTCCATAATATGTTTGTTTTTCCTCTCTGCTACTCCATTTTGTTGTGGAGTGCAGGCACAAGAACTCTAATGAACTTCAAACTTCTCAAGATAGGAGGTAAGGCACTTCTTAATATATTCCTTAGCATTGTCCGATCACAATATTTTGATGCGGGTGTTAAACTGAGAATGTGCCCATGGAACTGTTGCACAAGTTTAGGCACTTCAGCACGAGAGTGCATAAGGTAAATCCAAGTATATTAGGAAAAATCATCAATAAACAGGATGAAATATCTATAGCCACCCATACATGATAAATGGTAAAGCCGCACACATCAAAGTGAACAATATTAAAAGTAATAGTCGATCTTTTATTACTTGAATGATAAGTGTTCTTACAATGCTTTGAGAACTCACATGACTCACAATGTAGACTTGATAGATTGATTCCTTTAAATAACTTTGGAAACAACTAACTCATGAAGAAAAAGTAAAATGACCTAAACGACTATGGCATAACATAATACGACTAGTGGACTCTAAAACAAATGCAATTCTCTTAGGTTGTATTTGGCTTTGTTTAGGCATGTCTAATAGATAGATCCCATCGCCTCATGGCCATTCCCAATCACCTTTTGAGAGTTTATGTCTTGAAAAACACAATATGAAGGGAAAAAAGTCACACTACAATTCAAGGATTTGGTCAAATTATTAATTGGAAGCAAATTGGTATTTAAGTACACACGAAGAATAGATGATAAGGTTAGGGCATTAGAGGTCTTAATTTCTCCCTTTCTCGTGATAAGGGCAAGAGAGCCATCAACAAAGGATATCTTATCGTAGACAGAAAGGAGTTGGTAAGAGGTGAATTAACTATGAAACACTGGTCATATGGTCAAAAGCACCAAAATAAATTATCTAAGGGGTTTTATGAGTACCTAAGATAGAAGCATGATGGTCAGAAGCAACAATGGACTCCAAATGACTGATTATTCAGCCGTACTTCTCATACTCAGCCCTGGCGGCTGCAAGTGTTCTCCCACTGACTTCTCTCCACCCTGTCCATGTTCCACTTATGAGGATATGGCTACATTTGCATTCCCACCTTTTCTAGTTTAAAACCTTTTTCCACCATTTTTTTTCTTGAGTCTGGCAAGAATAAGCTTTGGATGCAACTTCCAACAGGCGTCATTAGTGTGTTTAGGCTTCTTGTAGTATTCACAGAAGTAGAAATTGCTAATAACAGTTTTAGAAGATGCCTTGTGAAGAAAAGTATGTTGGAAAACGTGGGGTTACTGGTGTAGATGCATATTTGGTAGTTAGCATCTATATTTTGTAGTTGTGTAAAAATAGAATTGTGTGAATATGTATTCCTAGGATTGTGGAAAAGTATAATCCCTTAAATATAGGGATTAAAATAGTTAGTCCCTTAATTATAGGAATTGATTTAGGAAGATGTTTTCTATTTATTGCAGCAGCTTACTTCATAAAAATGCCGATTGGCAATGGAATGAAACAAGATCAGTTTTTTACCATTACAAAACATGGTATCAGAGCTCTAGGTTTGCCAACCTTGAGATTTTTTTTCCGGCCTTCATTGCCAGTTTTTTTTTCGTGTTTTCCTGGCCTTCAGTGCTGGTCTGTAACCAGCAGTGTTTCTTTTCCTCCTTTATCCTCCCTTCCCGCTAGCCTTATTCTTCCTCCATTGACAATGACCGACGTGACTGCAACAAGTGCTCCCATCCAAACCGATGAAGGAGCAACGAATTTTCATCCTCACACCGGTGATTTGCAGAATATTCAGGCAACATATAGACTGAATGGCCAGAACTATTTGAAGTGGTCACAACTAGTGCGTACCTATTTGAAGGGAAAAGGAAAAATTAGTCACCTTCTTGGAACAGGGCCAAAATTGGGCGAGCCAAATTTTGATGCTTGGGACGAAGAGGACTCCATGATTATGTCATGGTTGTGGAGTTCAATGACACCCGAGATTAACGATACTTGTATGTTTCTTCCCTCCGCAAGGGCTATTTGGGACGCTGTCCGACAAACCTATTCCAAAGCCCATGACGCTGCTCGTGTCTATGAGGACAAAGTGAAGACAGTGGCGGTCAAACAAGGGAGCAGAAGTGTTACAGAGTATGCAAATTGTAGAGAAACTGCTGTGGGGCCACTCTGTCCGTAGGGTAGAATATACCTAGTCTATCTGTTATGTTATTCTGTTATTCTAGTTCTGTTATTTACGTTTCAGTTTTTTATATTGTTAAGTGTTATGATGTAAACACCAAGGGCAGATATGTCCTTTCATGTAACTAGCATAACATATAAATATTAAATTGAAGTGGCGGCGACAGATCATTCAGAATCTGTCCTTCCTTTCAAACCTGTGTTCTACTGCTCTCTCACCAATCCTTCTCCTCTTTCTTCTTCACTTTCTCTTCTGTTCGAACATGAAATTCCTTAGTGCCCAAGACTGATAGCAGTCTTGATCATCTTCATGGTCAGAAGAGAAAGTGAAGAAGAAAGAGGAGAAAGATTGGTGAGAGAGCAATAGAACACAGGTTTGAAAGGAAGGACAGATTCTGAATGATCTGCCACCGCCACTTCAATTTAATATTTATATGTTATGCTAGTTACATGAAAGGACATATCTACCCTTGGTGTTTACATAACACTTAACAATATAAAAAACTGAAACATAAATAACAGAACTAGAATAACAAAATAACATAACAGATAGACTAGGTATATTCTACCCTACGGACAAAGTGGCAGTTTCTCTACACAAATCTGCTGCAAAATTTGTGGCATGAGCTTGATCATTATCGGGTTCTTGAGACGAAGTGCCCCGATGACGCTGTGATCTTGAATTTTATTAAAAGAGATAGGGTGTATGATTTTTTGGTATGACTGAATGCTGAATTTGATCAGGTCCGAATACAAATTCTCGGCAAAGAAGAAGTGCCTCAATTGAATGAAGTTATAGCCCTTGTCAGAGCTGAGGAAAGCCGTCATGGAATCATGCTTGAGCCTGAAGATCCCGAAGGTTCTGCTATGGTGGCAAGGGAAGGAAATTACAGTGGTTCAAAGGGTGAGAACAATCACAACTTGGCTCGTGACACAACCACCCGTGACTCTAACGATAACCCCTGGTGCACCTATTGCAAGAAGCCCAGACACACAAAAGATCGCTGCTGGAAACTTCGTGGGAAACCTCCCACATCCAGCAAGGAATGGGGCAATCGAGGGGTTTCGAAAGCAGTTCAACAGTCCCATAATGTCTCCACAATCCCGCAACAATAACACTCAAGTCAGGGGGCATTTAATGATGAAGAAATTGAAAGGCTAAGGAGTTTCCTGAGATCCTTGAAACCAGGAAGTGGTTCTACCTCTCTTGCTCTCTCGGGTGAGTCTTTATCTCTAGAATAAAATGTCTCGGCTAGTGTTTTTCCATGGATTCTTGATTCTGGAGCTACTGACCACATGACACCCTCTTCACTACATTTTCTCACCTATACACCCTATCCTATTAGTAGAAAAATTTCTGTTGCTGATGGTTCTTTCACCACAGTGGTAGGAATTGGGAATATTCAGATTACTCCATCCCTATTACTTAAAAATGTGCTTCACGTTCCTAAGTTATCCACTAGCCTTATCTCTATACATAAACTCACCCAGGATGTGAACTGCAATGTTGTGTTCTTTCCTTCTTACTGTGTATTTCAGGACCAGGTTTCAGGGAAGAAGATTGGACTTGCTAAAGAAAGGGATGGACTCTACTACCTTGAAGCAACCAGCAAACCATCTCACATTGTTATGCATGTCACACATGAGTCATTCTTATCTACCTCCAATAAAGATTTAATTTGGCGTCATCACTTTCGTTTCGATCATCCTTCATTTCCTATTTTAAAAGCAATGCTTCCTTCCTTGTTTAAAGGGATTGATGTCGAAACCTTTCGATGTGATGTTTGTGAATTTGCTAAACACAAAAGGGTTTTTTTCCCAATCAGCAATAAAAGATCTTCAATTCCTTTTTATTTGATTCATTTGGATATATGGGGCCCTTCTCGAATTCCCAACATTACTGGTTCTAGATGGTTCGTCACTTTTATTGACGATTGCACTAGGGTCACATGGATTTTTCTTCTTAAGTCTAAATCTGTTGTGGGAACCATTCTTCCCAACTTCCATAACATGGTCCAAACTCAGTTTGGTGTGAAAATTAAAAGGTTTCGATCTGATAATGCTACAAATTATTTTAATCAGAATTTGTCCCAATTTTTTCAAAAAGAAGGCATTGTGCATGAATCCTCCTGTGTTAACACTCCCCAACAGAATGGGGTAGCTGAGAGGAAAAATAGCCATCTTTTGCAAACCACCCAAGCCTTTCTCTTTCAAAATCGGGTTCCAAAACAATATTGGGGGGAAACTGTCCTTACTGTTGCATGCACCATAAATAGACTACCATCTAAAGTTCTTGACAACCAAAGTCCAATACAAGTCCTCTCTCAATTCTACCCTGATATTTGAACCTCAAATAATCTCACGCCAAGAATTGTTGGTTGCAGTGCCTTTGTTCATGTCCATAATAAGGGAAAATTAGATCCACAAGCAATCATGTGTGTCTTCTCGGGATATTCCCCAACTTAGAAAGGTTATAAATGTTATCATCCAGCGACCAGAAAACTCTACACCTCCATCGATGTCACATTTGAGGAGGGACAATCCTTTTTCACTCAAACTTATCTTCAGGATGAGCCCTCACTAATGGAAGATAAGGCCTCGGATCTACTCTCCCTAGATGTATTACCCTCCTCATAGTCATCCAACCGTCAATAATCACATCCTTCTGAGTCACATTCCTCTGAGCCCCACATTTTCGAGCCTCAACAAGAGTCAAACAACCTGACCATTGAACCAAATCCAGACACTGTTAACCCCACCAATGATGTGCCTGATGATGTGAGATATATGCAGGTTTACTCTAGGAGAAGAAATCTAGATCCTCAACTTGTTCAGGTCCAAGATTCAATTCCTAATCCTAGAACTGAGGGATGTTCAGAACCTGAACCTGTACCTTCACAGTCTGAGTATGAGTATGATCTACCTATTGCCCTGAGAAAATGAACCAAAGAATGTACCAAACGCCCATTGTACCCTTTAGCCAAATATGTATCATTCCAAAGATTCTCTAAATCCCATAAAAGTTTTCTAGCCAGCCTTAACACCATTCCAATTCCTAATACTCTAGCCGAGGCACTTTCTAATAAGGAGAGGAGAAAAGCCATGAGAGTGGAAATGGAGGCACTAGAAAAGAACAACACGTGGGAAGTTGTGGATCTACCGAGAAACAAGAAGGCTGTAGGTTGTAAATGGGTGTTCGCAATTAAGTACAAATCTGATGGGTCATTAGAAAGGTACAAAGCACGACTGGTAGCTAAGGGATATACATAGACTTATGGGGTAGATTATCAGGAGACTTTTGCCCCGATAGCTAAATTGAATACAGTAAGGGTGTGCTGTCTTTGGCTGCTAACTATAATTGGGATTTGCAACAGTTTGATGTAAAGAATGCGTTTCTCCATGGTGATCTAGAAGAGGAGATATACATGGACATTCCACCGGGTTTTGGAGAAGGCATTAAGGGGAACAAAGTTTGTAGATTGAAGAAAGCACTATACGGTCTCAAACAGTCTCCGAGAGCATGGTTTGGAAGGTTTACAAAGGTGATGCTTAGTACAGGTTACAAGCAAAGTCAAGGTGACCACACATTGTTTATCAAACACACAGCCTCAGGGGGAGTTACTGCTCTATTAGTCTATGTGGACGATATAATCATTACTGGGAATGATAAAAAGGAGAAGGAAGCATTGAAAAACTGCCTTGCCAGAGAATTTGAGATAAAAGACTTGGAGAGACTGAAGTATTTTCTCGGAATTGAAGTTGCACATTCTAAACAAGGCATCTTTATCTCTCAACAAAAGTATGTTGTTGATCTTTTGAGAGAAATAGGAAATATGGGATGTAAACCAACTTCCACTCCTATAGATCCCAATCATAAACTTGGAGAAGTCGGCGAGAATGCAAGTGTAGACAAGGAGATGTTCCAAAGACTGGTTGGAAAACTCATTTATCTTGCACATACACGGCCGGATATTGCATATGCTGTAAGTGTAATAAGTCATTTTATGCATAATCCTAAAGAAGTTCATCTGCAGGCTGCTCATCGAATTCTCCTCTATTTGAAAGCCAATCCAGGGAAAGGAATTTTATTCAGAAGGAATGGGGGATTGACTCTTGAAGCATATACAAATGTCGATTATGCAGGATCTCCAGTAGATAGATGGTCCACTTCTGGTTACTGTACCTTCTTGGGAGGAAACTTAGTCACTTGGAGTAAGAAGAAAAATGTAATGGCTCGGTCAAGCGCAGAGGCAGAGTTCAAGCTATGGCACAAGGTGTGTGAATTACTCTAGTTGAAGATAATTTTAGAAGACTTGAAGATTCCACGAGAAGAGCCTATGAAACTATATTGTAACAAGTCAACCATCAATATTGCTCACAATCCTGTTCAACATGACAGGACGAAGCACATCGAAATTGATCGACACTTTATAAAAGAGAAACTGGACAACAAGTTGATTTGCACTCCCTATGTATCTACAAAAAGACAACTGGCCGGTGTACTTACTAAAGGGCTCAATAGTACAGACTTTCGTAGAATTGTAGCCAAGCTGGGAATGGATGATCTCTATTCACCAGCTTGAGGGGGAGTGTTGGAAAACGTGGGGTTACTGGTGTAGATGCACATTTGGTAGTTAGCATCTAAATTTGGTAGTTGTGTAAAAATAGAATTGTGTGAATATGTATTCCTAGGATTGTGGAAAAGTATAATCCCTTAAATATGGGGATTAAAATAGTTAGTCCCTTAATTATAGGAATTGATTTAGGAAGATGTTTTCTATTTATTGCAGCAGCTGACTGTATAAATATGTCGTTTGGCAATGGAATGAAACAAGAACAGTTTTTTACCATTACAAAACAAAGTAGAAGTTGAAAGGTTTCAACAGTAGAGAAGAAGAAAAGAGAGTGGGATGTCGCCAGAATTGAATAGATCTGGCTGCCAACCCCTCTTAATTTATATACTTAAAATAAAAGAATGGAAGATTACAAGAATACCCTTAATAGGGCGGCTACTTTAAGTAGTTGAACAGTCACAACTTAAAATAACATAAACTAATGGGCCTAAGGCCCAATAACTTCCTAACTTAATGACTTAAATATAAAAAAATAAAAGGCTGGGCCCAATAACTTAAAATCAGCCCAACTCAACACTCCCCCTCAAGTTGGGAGTAAATGTCACACATACCCAAGCTGCAAATCAGCAAGCTACAAATCAGAAGCAATGTATGGGAGACAAACTTCCCTTGAAGTCACCCTTTCTCTTATGAAATGTCTGTCCACTTCAATGTGCTTTGTCCTATATGCCGAACTGGGTTGTTGGCAATGTTAATTACTGCCTGCTTATCACAGTACAACATCATAGGTTCTTCTGCCTCAACACCAATCTCTCCAAACAAGGAGCGGATCCAGAGAAGCTCTGAAACTCCATGTGCCATGTCTCTGTATTCAACTTCTACACTTGACCTTGCCACAACTATTTGTTTCTTACTTTTCCATGAGACTAGATTACCCCCAACAAGAGTGCAAACTCCTGATGTAGATCTCCAGTCATCAAGGCATTCTGCCCAATCAGCATCTATATAAGCCTCTAGCTTCAATTGTCCATGGTCAACAAATAGTACGCCTCTGCTGGGGTGTCCCTTCAGATAAGCAAGAATCCTATCAACAGCCTCCCAATGCTGGACTCGTGGGGCATGCATGTATTGACTCACCACACTCACTGCATAGGAGATGTCTTGTCTTGTCATACATAAATATAGCAGCCACCCCACAAGTCTTTGATATCTCCCAATGTCCTTTACCAGCTCAACTTCTGATGCATTAATTATGTGATTCTGAACAATAGGAATATTGGCTGCCTTTGTTCCAAGTTTCCCTGTTTCTTGTAAATGGTCTAGAACATACTTCCTCTAGGAAATAAAAATTTCATGCTTTGATCTTGTAACCTCGATGCCCAAGAAATACCTCGGCTCCCCAAGATCCTTAATTTCAAATTCTCTGTGTAGATTCTACTTCAAACTGTCAATCTCACTCAGGTCATTTCCTGTAACTACAATATCATCCACATAAACAATTAGAACTGAAACCAGGGACCCCCTCTGCTTCACAAACAAAAGCAATCAAGGCCTTCCAGAACCTGTCAAACCATGCTTTGGGAGGATTGTTTTAAACCATAAAGTGACTTCTTCAATCTACATTACTTCCCCTTTTTAGCATCACTGTAGAAACCAGTAGAAAGATCCATATACACTTCTTGCAAATCTCCATTCAGAAAAGCATTTTTTACATCAAGTTGGAAAATGGGCCAAGAGTATATAGCAACAAGAGAGAGAAGGATCCAAAGAAGTCATCTTTGCAACTGGTGCAAAGGTCTCTAAGTAATCAATGCCATAGGTTTGAGTGTACCCTTTTGCAACCAGTCTGGCCATATACTTTTCTATACTTCCATTTGCCTTGTATTTAACTGTATAAACCCATCTGCATCCAACAGTCTCCTTGCCCTCTGGTACATCCACAATTTCCCATGTTTGATTCTTAATTAAGGCTTCCATCTCTTCCTACATAGTTCTCTTCCACTCAGGTTTGGAGAGAGCCTCACTGACACCCTTGGGTACAGACACAGAGTCAAGGGAAGAAAGGAAAGCTCGATAAGGAGAAAGTCCACTGTAAGATAGGTATTGTGAGATACAATTAGTAGTACAATTTCTCTTCCCTTTTTTGAGTGCAATAGGAAGGTCCAAGTCACCTGTAATGGGATTAGTAGAACCAATAGGAACTGAAACATTGGAAGGATCAAGAGAAATACCTAAGTCCATGTTAGCCGAATCTGGAGTCTCCAAGGAACCGATAGGAAGTGATATGGGCTCTTCTGTAGTGGAATCAACCTCCCTATGAAGTCGCTGTCGTGAGTAACACTGAGAAGCAGAATACAAGGGAGGTGGTAAGATCGGTGACATAAGAGGATCAGACATAGGAGTGGACATAGGGACTGGAACTGGAAGAGGAATAGACTGCTCACCTCACCTCCCCAAAACACTCCCCCTAAGAAGAACCCTTCGAGAAAAAGGATGTGGACTCAAAAAAGGTGACATTCATAGTAACATACCGACTCAAAGAGACTGGGTCATAGCAACAGTACCCTTTCTAATTTTCTGCATACCCAAGAAAACCACACTTCTTTGCCTTTGGATTGAGCTTGGAGTGGTGAGGACCAAGAACACGTGCAAAGCAAACACACCCAAAAACCCTGAGAGGGATGTGGAACATCTCCCCTTCAGGAAAAAAGAGGCTGAATGGGATGCTGAATCCAAGTACACGAGAGGGCACCCTATTAATCAAGAAGATTGCTGTGAGAACTGCATCACCCCAAAACCAAACTAGAAAAATAGATGTGATCATCATGCTCCTTGCAATCTCAACAATGTGCCTATTCTTCCTCTCTGCTACACCATTCTGCTGTGGACCGTAAAAACAACTCTGATGCATAACTCCATACTCTAGAAGATACAAAGCAAGGCTCTTCTCAAAATATTCCTTGGCATTATCTAATCTAAACACCTTCACTCGTACCCCAAACTATGTTAGCACCATCTGATGAAACTGTCGAACCAAGGACGGTACCTCATCACAGGATCTCATTAAGAAAATCCAAGAATACCGAGAAAAATCATCCACAAATAAAAGAAAATATTGGTAGCCACCCACAAAAGGAACATGGTATGGTCCCCACACATCAGTATGAATAACACCAAAAGAAGATGAACACCTTTTCTTACTAACTTTAAATGAATGTCTACAATGTTTTCCAAGCTGACAACTTTCACACACTAAGCTAGACAAATTAACAGACTCAAATCACTTCGGAAATAAGAAACACAGAAGAAAAAGACAAATGTCCCAAACGACTATGCCAAAGCATAATCTAACCCACAGACTCCGACTCAAAATCCCTACTAACATGATGACCTTGATGATGAGGAAGCACATCCAGGAGGTAGATTCCATTCACCTCACAACCACTCCCAATTGTCCTGTTTCAAACCAGATCCTACAAAACACAATGACCAAGAGAAAAAATCACTGAGCAATTCAAGTTCTTAGTCAAACTACTAACAGATAACAAGTAAGTACTCAATCTGGAAACATGAAGGACAGAAGGTAGGGAAATAGAATTAGTAATCTTAACAGACCCCTTCCCAGCAGTGGGAACATGAGATTCATCGGCTATAGAAACTGTCTCTGTCAAAACAGAGTTGGTAAGAAGAAAAAATATTGGAACTATGGGTCATGTGCTCTAAGGCTCTAGAATCTATAATCCTGTTTTGGAATGGTAGAATACTGATATGTTTCATTCTATTGCCAATGGGCATATTTATACAGTAAGTTGCTGCAATAAATAGAAAGAAAGAAAAATAGAAAGAAAAGAAAATAGAAAGAAGAGAAAATAGAAAGAAAGAAATAGAAAGAAAAACTTTCTAAATCAATCCTTCCACAATCCTAGGAATATATACAATTCTTTTTTTACACAACTACCAAATATAGATCTGCACTAGTAACCCCACGTTTTCCAACACTCCCCCTCAAGCTGGTGAATAGAGATCCTCCATTCCCAGCTTGGCTATAATTCTCCGAAAGTCTGTACTATTGAGCCCTTTAGTAAGTACATCAACCAGTTGTCCTTTTGTAGACACATAGGGAGTGCAAATCAACTTGATGTCCAGTTTCTCTTTTATAAAGTGTCGGTCAATTTCGATGTGCTTCGTTCTGTCATGTTGAACAGGATTGTGAGCAATATTGATGGCCGACTTGTTGTCACAATATAGTTTCATAGGCTCTTCTCGTGGAATCTTCAAATCTTCTAAAATTACCTTCAACTAGAGTAATTCACACACTCCTTGTGCCATAGCCCTGAATTCTGCCTTTGCACTTGACCGAGCCACTACATTTTGCTTCTTACTCCTCCAAGTGACTAAATTTCCTCCTAAGAATGTACAGCAACCAGAAGTGGACCGTCTATCTACTGGAGATCCTGCATAATCGGCATCTGTATATGCTTCAAGAGTCAGTCCTCCATTTCTTCTGAATAAAATTCCTTTTATTGGATTGGCTTTCAAATAGTGCAGAATTTGATGAGCAGCCTGCAGATGAACTTCTTTAGGATTATGCATAAACTGGCTTATTACACTTACAGCATATGCAATATCCGGTCATGTATATGAAAGATAAATGAGTTTTCCGACTAGTCTTTGGAACATCTCCTTGTCTACACTTGCATTCTCGTTGGCTTCTCCAAGTTTATGATTGGGATCTATAGGCGTGGAAGCTGGTTTACATCCCATATTTCCTGTTTCTCTCAAAAGATCAACAACATACTTTTGTTGAGAGATAAAGATGCCTTGTTTAGAATGTGCAACTTCAATTCCGAGAAAATACTTCAGTCTCCCCAAGTCTTTTATCTCAAATTCTCTGGCAAGGCAGTTTTTCAATGCTACCTTCTCCTTTTTATCATTCCCAGTAACGATTATATCAACCACATAGACTAATAGTGCAGTAACTCCCCCTGAGGCTGTGTGTTTGATAAACAATGTGTGGTCACCTTGACTTTGCTTGTAACCTGTACTCAGCATTACCTTCGTAAACCTTCCAAACCATGCTCTCGGAGATTGAGACCGTATAGTTCTTTCTTCAACCGACAAACTTTGTTCCCTTTAATGCCTTCTCCAAAACCCGGTGGAATGTCCATGTATATCTCCTCTTCTAGATCACCATGGAGAAACGCATTTTTTACATCAAACTGTTGCAAATCCCAATTATAGTTAGCAGCCAACGACAGTAACACCCTTACTGTATTCATTTTAGCTACTGGGCAAAAGTCTCCTGATAATCTACACCATAAGTCTATGTATATCCCTTGGCTACCAGGCGTGCTTTGTACCTTTCTAATGATCCATCAGATTTGTACTTAATTGTCAACACCCATTTACAACCTACCGTCTTCTTGTTTCTTGGTAGATCCACAACTTCCCATGTGTTGTTTTTTTCTAATGCCTCCATTTCCACTCTCATGGCTTTTCTCCACTCCTTATTAGAAAGTGCCTCGGTTAGAGTATTAGGAATTGGAATGGTGTTAAGGCTGGCTAGAAAACTTTTATGGGATTTAGAGAATCTTTGGAATGATACATATTTGGCTAAAGGGTACAATAGGTGTTTGGTACATTCTCTGGTTCCTTTTCTCAGTGCAATAGGTAGGTCATACTCATACTTAGACTGTGAAGGTGTAGGTTCAGGATCTAAGCATCCTTAGGTTCTAGGATTAGGAGTTGAATCTTGGACTTGCACAGGTTGAGGATCTGGATTTTTCCTCCTAGAGTAAACCTGCATATATCTCACATTATCATGCACATCATTTGTGGGGTTAACAGTGTCCGACTTTGGTTCAATGGTCAGGTTGTTTGACTCTTGTTGAGACTCGGGAATGTGGGGCTCAGAGGAATGTGACTCAGAGGGATGTGATTCTTGACGATTGAGTGTCTGTGAGGAGGGTAATACATCTAGGGAGAGTAGATCCGAGGCCTTATCTTTCATTAATGAGGGCTCCCCCTGAAGATAAGGTTGAGTGAAAAAAGATTTTCCTTCCTCAAATGTGACATCGATGGAGGTGTAGAACTTTCTGGTGGCTGGATGATAATATTTATAACCTTTCTGAGTTGGGGAATATCCCAAGAAGACACACCTGATTGCTCGTGAGTCTAATTTTCCCTTATTATGGACATGAACAAAGGCAGTGCAGCCAAAAGTTCTTGGTGTGAGATTATTTGATGCTCGAATATCAGGGTAAAATTGAGAAAGGACTTGTATTGGGCTTCGGTTGTCAAAAACTTTAGATGGTAGTCTATTTATGGTGTAGGCAACAGTAAGGACAACTTCCCCCCAATATTGTTTTGGCACCTGATTTTGAAAGAGAAAGGCTTGGGTGGTTTGCAAAAGATGGCCATTTTTTCTCTCAGCTACCCCATTCTGTTGGGGAGTGTTAACATAGGAGGATTCATGCACAATGCCTTCTTTCTGAAAAAATGGGGACAAATTCTGACTAAAATAATCTGTAGCATTATCAGATCGAAACCTTTTAATTCTTACACCAAACTGAGTTTGAACCATGCTATGAAAGTTGGGAAGAATTGTACCCACATCAGATTTAGACTAAAGAAGAAAAATCCATGTGACCCTAGTGCAATCATCAATAAAGGTGACGAATCATCTGGAACCAGTAATGTTGGGAATTTGAGAAGGGCCCCATATATCCGAATGAATCAAATAAAAAGGAGTTGAAGATCTTTTATTGCTGATTGGGAAAGAAACCCTTTTGTGCTTAGCAAGTTCACAAACATCACAATGAAAGGTTTCAAGGTTTCAACATCAATTCATTTAAACAAGGAAGGAAGCATTGTTTTTAAAATAGGAAATGAAGGATGACCAAAACGGAAATGATGACGCCAAATTAAATCTTTATTGGAGGTAGATAAGAATGACTCGTGTGTGACATGCATAACAGTGTGAGAAGATTTGCTGGTTGCTTCAAGGTAGTAGAGTCCATCTCTTTCCTTAGCAAGTCCAATCTTCTTCCCCGAAACCTAGTCCTGAAATACTACATTGCAGTTCACATCCTGGGTGAGTTTATGTATAGAGATACGGCTAGTGGATAACTTAGGAACATGAAGCACATTTTTAAGTAATAGGGATGGAGTAATTTGAATATTCCCAATCCCTTCCATTGTGGGGAAAGAACCATCAGCAACAGAAATTTTTCTATTACTAGGATAGGGTGTATAGGTGAGAAAATGTAGCGAAGAGGGTGTCATGTGGTCAGTATCTCCAGAATCAAGAATCCATGGAAAAACACTAGTCGAGGCATGTAATTCTAGAGATAAAGACTCACCTAAGAGAGCAAGAGAGGTAGAACCACTTCCTGGTTTCAAGGATTTCAGAGCACCTTAGCCTTTCAATTTCTTCATCATTAAATGGTCCCTGACTTGAGTGTTCTTGCTGCGGGGTTGTGGAGACCTTATGGGCCTGTTGAACTCCTTTTGAAACTCCTCGATTTCCTCATTCCTTGCTGGATGTGGGAGGTTTCCCATGAAGTTTCCAACATCGATCTTTCATGTGTCTAGGCTTCTTGCAATAGGTGCACCAGAGGGTATCGTTAGAGTCACGGGTGGTTGTGTCATGAGCCAAGTTGTGATTGTTCTTACCCTTTGAACCACTATAACTTCCTCCCCTTGCCACCATGGCTGAGCCTTCGGGATCTTTAGGCTCAAGCATGATTCCACAGCGGCTTTCCACAGCTCTGACAAGGGCTATGACTTCATTCAATGGAGGCACTTCTTCTTTGCCAAGAATTTGTATTCAAACCTGATCAAATTCAGCATTCAGTCCAACCAAAAAATCATACACCCTATCTCTTTCAATAAAATTCTTCAAGATCACAACATCATCTATGCACTGTCTCAAGAACCCGATAATGATCAAGCTCATGCCATAAATTTTGCAGTAGATTTGCATAATTTGTAACACTCCTGCTCCCTTGTTTGGCCGCCACAGTCTTCACTTTGACCTCATAGACACGAGCAGCGTCATGGGCTTCGGAATAGGTTTGTCGGACAGCATCCCAAATAGCCTTTGCAGAGGGAAGAAACATACAAGTATCACTGATCTCGGGTGTCATTGAACTCCACAACCATGACATAATCATGGAGTCCTCTTCGTCCCAAGCATCAAAATTTGGCTCGCCCAACCTTGGTCCTGTTCCAAGGAGGTGACTAATTTTTCCTTTTCCCTTCAAATAGGTACGCACTAGTTGTGACCACTTCAAGTAATTCTGGCCATTCAGTCTATATGTTGCCTGAATATTCTGTAAATCACCAGTGTGAGGATGAGAATTTGTTGCTCCTTCATCGGTTTAGACGGGAGCACTTGTTGCAGTCATGTCGGACATTGTTAATGGAGGAAAAATAAGGCCAGCAGGAAAGGAGAATAAAGGAACACTTCTGGTTACAGATCAACACTGAAGGCCAGAAGAGAAAAAACACAAAAAATTGGCAATGAAGGCCGAAAAAAATCTCAAGGTTGACAAACCTAGAGCTCTGATACCATGTTTTGGAATGGTAGAATACTGATATGTTTCATTCTATTGCCAATGGGCATATTTATACAGTAAGTTGCTGCAATAAATAGAAAGAAAGAAAAATATAAAGAAAAGAAAATAGAAAGAAGAAAAAATAGAAAGAAGAGAAAATAGAAAGTACAAAAATAGAAAGAAAGAAATAGAAAGAAAAAACTTTCTAAATCAATCCTTCCACAATCCTAGGAATATATACAATTCTATTTTCATATCTGAACCAGTAACCCCACGTTTTCCAACAAATCCAAGGAGGTCCCTCCTTACCTATAGTAGAAACATAGTTTGCAGTGGCATGTGAACTACTTGTATGAGCAAAGGATGTAGAATGTCCACCACCAGAACCACCTGTACCTAGCTATCCACCTTTATTGGATTAGGGCTGACTGTATCTCGCTGGTTTAGTAATTGCCCATATCTCTCAAGTTCAGCCCTCATTGCAGCACCTGCAACAGACTCCAAAGTAGTTGTAGGTGAGGGTGAAGCTTCTAGTGACTGCCATGTTAACATTTCCCTTCTTGTTTTTGAGTCTATTCAGCACAAGGTGAGGATGAAGCTTCCAGCAAGTATCTCTCGTGTGTTTAGGTTTCTTATAGTAGTCACAAACCAGATCCTTCTTATCTTCCTTCCTGCTTTCACTGCCACCCTAGGTTTCACAGTACTGACCATGGCTGACTGTTCAAGACCCGAATTCCTAATCATCACATTCCTCCTACCCTCTTCCCCTGATACAAAGGCATATGCCTGAGAGAGAATAACACTATCTCGGGGATATGTTGCCTTGCAATGTGATACTCAGGATTGAGACCAGCAAGAAATTCAAAAACCCTATACTTCTCTAAGAGTTTCCGTTAGGCAACAACATCCTTAGTGGTTTCCCAAACCACTGTCTCCAGATGGTCAATCTCCTGCCACAGAATTTTAAAGACCGAAAAATAAACAACAATAGGTTTATCTCCCTGTCTGGTAGCAATAACCTAGTTCCTCAACTGATAAGCCCTAGAAACATTTACACTCTGTGAGTAGTTTCTGCAACCCCATCCCAAATTTCCTTAGCTGTATTTGCCTACAAAATATTTTTACTTATTTGAGGCAGCATAGAATTGCACAGCCAAGTCATTACCATATAATTTTCTTGTACCCACTGGGAACTATTAGTCTCAGGTTTCACTTCCTCACCAGTGATATACCCCAACTTCCCACGAGCACCAATGGCCATCTTTGCAGATTGTGACCATTCTAAAAAATTTGTACCATCCAACTTAACTGTAGTGATGGTTCCAGCCTTGAAAAGGTCTCCAGCACCTCCTCCCACTGGTCTTATTTCACTCACCGGTTTGTTCTCAACTTCGTAACCCTCCATAATTCCCAGAAGAGAGGTAAAAGATCACTTTAAGATGAAAGAATATGAAATAAAACCCTTTAGGCACCACAAACACCCATCTGGTACCCTAGATAATCCTCCCACAAAAGATTCCCTTTCTGTGAGATGGGAGAAGATTAGGAGCTCTCTTTAAGAGATAAGGATAAGCCCTTATCTTATCTGCAGATTAGATCAGCTCTCTCCTAATCTCATTAGGAGGTTTCCAGATCTGAATTCAGATTTGTTCAGATCTGGACTCTCTAAGTGGATAGGGTTAGGGTAAGACCCTATCCTATCTGCTGATTTAATCCCAGATCCGCCCCCTTTATTTAACTTATCAAATTAGGCCAGCTCGAAATGGGCTTTAGGCCCAATAAGTCTTAGTGCTCAAACTGCTTCCAAACTGCTGCCCAGTTGGGCTTCTTTGTATGGCATGGGACCCAAACAATGATCTACACATCAGACACATGGGTTCAGCCCAGCCTCTGTTACAAGGCCTGGCCGAATTCACTGAAAAGACAGTGAACCCCTTGAAGCCCATCACATTGACTCCTAATGGGCCCAACACTTACACTAAGTGGTCCCTGGGCCAAGCTACCTTACAAAAACCCAGGGACTGTGGGTAGATGCAAGATTAGCCCATCAGGCATTACCCTCAATGGTCTTACACTTAACCTCTCAGCCCATAATGATCATACACTGCCCAACAAGAGAGGACCTCTCCCTCGGCTGCAAGGAACAATGCTGCACTCTCTACTCACATGGATCTTGGGAATTAAAACATTATACAAACATTTTGAAACCATAATATATATATATATATATATATATATATCTTTATACAAATATATTTTGCAAAAACAAATTTCAACGATTGAAATCGGCTGCCGGCAGTCTTGGTTTCCATTAGAGAGAGTGCATCCCCGATCATTACCTTTATTCGACAAAGGGGTTGATCCTGTCGTTATGATCACCCACTTAGATGAATTCTCGGACTGTCCCAACATGCCCAGGTTCTGACCCCCGCTAAGGATCTCACTGATTGAAATATCAAAGACAGCCCAATCCGACACCTTGTGTAGTATCATAATCGAGTCTAGGGGTCAGGAGTAACATTCCAATTTTGCCCACTTATCACCAAGGTCTAGGGCAACACTAGAATTCTGGTTCGGTTCAAAGTTTCAAGTTAAACCTACACTGCATGTACCTCGGTTCTCACCCTGGCGGCTGAGACAAGCCACCCCAACCAACTTGGCGGCACATCGGTGTCAGCCTTAGCAGGATAAATCTCCCCAGACTTATCCAACGGTTGTGAACATTCTAAACTAACACGAGTCTCATAAGTGTCCAGTTTAAGGGTATTACACAGAAACACACCACTATAACATGAATAAAAAATGTACTTTATTCATTTACACTAAATGTCATAAGTACATCAATCTGATTGGAGCTAAGGGCATACACTGTCTAACAGCTCCCACTTGCACTTAGGTCCAATCTGGTATAAGCCGGAGTCCCAGTCTTTCCATGTGTTTCTCAAACACTTTCTGTGTGAGTGGCTTAGTCAATGGGTATGCTACATTCTCCGCTGATGCTACCTTTTAACATAAATCTCCCGTAGATCCAGTGTTGTCACACAACAGTGGAATGGGTGATGTGCGGAATTCCAAATTCCAGAATGAACACCTTCATTCATAAGGCAGCGTCACTTGCGGCAATGTATTCGGCTTGGGTTGTTGACTGTTATTCTTACTACTCAGGACCCCTGTTTGCTGACATTTAGCAAATAGCACACGATCCTATCGTGAAAACATACCCAGATGTAGACTTTCTATCATCTGGATCCGACTGGAAAACGGCATCAGTATACCCCTGGATCTGTAGTGAGCTAGCATCGAATACCAGACAAAACTCTTTTGTCCTTCAAAGGTACTTAAGTATATTTTTCACAGCAGTCCAGTGCTCCTGCCCTGAGTTGGCCTGGAATTTGCTTACCACACTCATTGTCTGAGCAATGTCAACGAGTGCACAACATGGCATACATGATGCTCCCTACGGCTGATGCATAGGGAACGTCCTTCATGCCCTCAATCTCCTCAGGAGTCTTGGGAGACATCTTCTTGGAGAGAGTGACTCTATGCCTGAAAGGAACATTTCCCTTCTTGGAGTTCTCCATGCTGTATCTCTTGACTATTTTGTCAATGTAAGCAGATTGGGATAATCTTATTATCCGCTTCGATCTATCTCTATAGAGTCGAAGACCTAGTATATAGGAGGCTTCTCCAAGATCTTTCATGGAGAATTGCTATGAAAGCCATACTTTCACCGTAGTCAACATTCCTACATCATTCCCAATGAGTAGAATGTCGTCTACATACAGAACAAGAAACGTAACCTTGTCCCCACTGGACTTCCTGTAAACACAGAGCTTATCCGGATTCTGCTCAAAGTCAAACTTTTTTACGGTAGAGTCAAACCGGATGTTCCAACTTCTAGAAGCTTGCTTAAGTCCATATATGGATCTATTTAACTTACATACCATGTGTTGCTGACCCACAGCTATGAAACCTTGCGGTTGCTGCATATAGATATCTTCAGTAAGATCTCCATTCAGGAACGCAGTTTTGACATCCATTTGCCAAATCACGTAGTCATGGTATGCTGCTACATCTAGCAGGATCCTAATGGCTTTAAGCATGGCCATGGGCAAAAAGGTTTCCTCATAATCGATGCCCTCTTTCTGAGTATACCCTTTCGCCACCAGACGAGCTGGTCTCAACCTTACCATCGGGGCCCTTCTTCCTCTTATAGATCCATTTGCAACCAATTGCTTTTACCCCGGGGGGCGGATCTACTAGAGTCCCAACTCCATTGGTCTCCAATGAGTCCATCTCAGCTCTCATGGCATCTACCCACTTCAAGGAATCTATGTCCAACATAGCTTCCGCATAAGTCACGGGATCCTCCTCACTAGTCAAGGCTTCCACCAGGTAACTATCCTGGTCATAGCCAAAATAGACTAGTGGCCTGGATACCCGGGTAGATCTTCTAGGTTGGTCAATACCTAGAACCTATGGGACACCTCCAACTGCTCCCGAGCTCTCCTCATCAAGAACTACTTCCTGACGATGGTTGTTCAGGATATAATCATTTTCCAAGAACTGTGCATTTCGACTACAAAACACCTTCTGCTCTCTTGGGTCATAGAATAGGTAACCCACAGAGCCCTTGGGATAGCCTACAAATAGGCAATGACTAGTCTTGAATTCCAATTTGTCTGCACTTGTTCTTTTAACGTGCATTGGACAACCCCAAATCTTCAAGTGTCTGACACTTGGATTCTTTCCACTCCAAATTTCATATGGAGTGTAACCCGATTCAGCACGTATATCGCAGTTTCTAATGCGTAACCCCAAAAAGATGTGGGTAACTCTGAGTGTACGAGAAGTGACCGGACCATATCCAATAAAGTCCTATTCCTCCTCTTTGAAACACCATTAAGTTGTGGTGTAGCAGGAGGAGCTAACTGTGATACTATCCCGTTGACCTTCAAGTAGTCCCTGAATTCGTCAGAGAGATACTCGCCACCTGGATCTGATCGAAGGGTCTTAATTTCTCTCCCTAACGATTTCTCGACCTCTTGTCTGAACTGCTTGAACTTCTCAAAGGATTCGGACTTGTATCTCATTAGGTACACGTAACCATACCGAGAATAATCATCGGTGAATGTAATGAAGTACACGTGCTAGTTACGAGTCCTAACACTCAGGGGACCACATACATCAGTATGTATAAGGTCAAGCGTGCCTGTACATCTTTCAGGCTTACTGTTAAATGGTCGTTTCGTCATCTTACCCTGAAGCCAAGGCTCACAAGTGGGAAGATCTTCTACAGTTAGAAAATCCAAAGGACCATCCTTTACCAACCTTGTGATACGATCAATGCTGATATGGCCAAGTAGGTAATGCCATAGGCATGTGGGATTAACTGTATCACGGGTTCTTTTCTTGGGGATATCAGCCGACGTAGTTTCGGCTATGTTAGTTTCTAAAGAAGGATGTAGAACATAGAGACCGTTCTCTAGTTCCCCATATGTGATGGATTTGTTGTTTCTTTTGATAGTAATTGTATTACTAAAGAAGACAGAATATCCATCCACACACAGTTTTGAGACAAAAATCAAATTTCCTCTGAAATTCTGTACAAAAAGACAATCTTTAAGTACAATAGATTATTCTCTAAAAATTAATTCTACGGTTCCTATGGCCGCAGTTGCAACACTTGCAGAAGTCCCCAAGTAAAGCGTTACTTCTCCTTCACTCAGCCTTCTGCTTACCTTGAACCCCTGCAGTGAGTTACACGCATGAGTTGAAGCCCCGGAGTCAATACACCAGAACGCAGAAGTAACCAACAAATTGGTTTCTATGACACAGGATTCAAAATTACCTTTTTGGGATTCCAGGTATTGAGGACAGTTCCTCTTCCAGTGGCCGGCCTGATGGCATAAATGACATGCATCCGATGCCTCGTCTTTCCTCTGTTTCTTAGGTTTGGTGGCCTTCTAGGGCTTTCTCTTTGCCCTCCTCTTCTTGCCCTTCTTGCCAGTTTCAACAAGCAGCTAGGGGCTCATCCTTCTTAATTAGTTCTTCGGCCCTCTGCAACATATTGTTGAGTTCCTGAACGCTGACATTCAGCTTATTCATATTATAGTTTATTATGAATGGATTGAAGGACGGAGGCAAAGAGTTGAGAATGGCATCTATCTGGATCGTATGATCCAGCCCGGATCCAAGAGCCTCAAGCTCATTTATCTGGCCCATCATCCGAAGACAATGGTCATGAACTTGTTGCCCCTTGGACATCTGTGCGGTCATGAACTGCTTCAAAACCTTCTGTCGAGTAGAACGATTATGCTCTTCATACATTGTCTTTAAACTATCCAATATGTCCTTAGCAAGTTCGATCTGATCAAACTGCCTCTGTATCGGATTGTCCAGTGAGGCAATGATGTAACACCAGGTGAGGGAGTTTTTCTCCTCCCATTCCTGATAGTCCCTTCTTCGTGCCTTAGAAGCCCTATTTCCCGGACATTCTGGGGTAGGATTCTTGGCCACCTTATCCAGTTTTTCAGAGGTCAAGACCAGCATTAGGTTACGGTACCAATCAGCATAGTTTGGGCCCTTAAGCTTGTTGTCGTCAAGAAGCTTTGCAAATTGTCCGTTTGCCATTTTCTGATAAAGAGCAAACATCAGTCCACAACCTAATTTGATTCATGTTATCTACATAGATACGACTTTTAATCTATGTCCCATTCTCATTTATTCATATCTGAGATTTCCCTCCCATCTCAGTGACAGAGACTGCGAATCGTCTCTGGAAATGTGGGAAACCACATAGGGTGCATGGAACCAACTGTTTCAGTTGCATAACCCCACCACCTTTCTGTGAAGGATCATATCCACTCATCATATGAGCTTTCCCTTTGGCCTCTATCAGACAAGGTTAAGAGCCATTTTAGGTTAAACCTTTCTGTCCAGTGAGTGCTCACCCATCATATTCGTGAACGCCAAGGTACCGTGAGAGAGTTCCCATTTTCTGGTGAAGCCCCTCCCACATCGGTCTATGACACCCCTATCATCTTATGAAACACTCCAACAGATACAGCAACAAATGGATAGCCCATTTTCTGGTGTGTTTCTTCATTACTGAAGGACCCATCTTCATGCTAATGATGGAAGGCCTTTAGAGAGTTCATCATATGAATCTCCCTATCACATGCACTCATATTGCTATAGGGAACAAAGTTACGCCCATGTTTAATTTAGGTCAAACCAAAGTGGCTCCCACTGACTTTCATAAAGCCAGATTTCTGGTGGGCCCTAAACGGCTAGGGTTCCGCACGTATCCTTTTCAGGGGTGTAGGGCCCACCATTGAGGGAGATCATTCAATGATCTTTAGGGACACTATGGCAATGATGTGCATTCATCCATGGTGTGCGTAAGAGCCACTATCGCATCTACATGGGCCAAGTACTTATGGCCCATGTACGTAGCACATCACACATCCATACATCACATGCAAGGATAGAATTGATCCAATCAATTAATATCTTTAAAGCCCATTAATAAAGCCTATTTTAAACCATAGTATTACCAATTAATATTATCTACGTATATGGGCCAAATCGGGTTAGGCAGTTCGGCCCATACAACTTTCCTGCAAATTGTGGGCTTTAGCAGTTTTAACACCTTAAAACTAGGTCTTACAGGTGTGGGCCGAATTAAATCCTTCAATTAACCATCAATCCCCTAACCCAAAAGTTGAAAAATTAGGGCTGACATCAGCCTCCATCAAACCACAGATTTGGTCCAAACTTGGACCAATCTGGTTCGAATGGGTCTAGGGTTTGATTTTTAATTAAAGATTTAATTCAAGAAAACGATCTGAAATTAATTACTGATTAAAGAACAAGCAAGAATCAGTCATAGGGCTATTCGCACACCTCCATCCTGCAAAACAAAAGTCATAACACAATTTGCAGTTTTAGAAACTGCAAATCGTAGATAGCGATTTTGTTATCTACGAAATCTCCTTCTGCGCCACCATCTTCGATCAAGAAAATAAAATAAATAGAAAACCTAATTTCTATTAATATTACATCTGATCGAATCCAATACATTCAGTTTAGAAAATAAAAAAAAAAATTATTTACAGACCAAAATGTAAAAAGAAAAACTACAAATCGCAGGTTCACTACGCCAATCAAGATTTCGATCTCCAGTTGTACGAACAGCCCATAAATAAAGAAAATAATAAAGAACAGTTCTAAATAAATTCCAGATTTATAAAAATTAATTTCAGATCATTTGCCCTTTAACTGGGAACCAAATTCCCAGAAAAAAACACTAATCTGCGCAAATCGAGTAGAACGCCTTCTACCCATTTGCGCAGGTTCAGATCTGTTTTAATTTGGTTCAAGATTTGAACCATGGCTCTGATACCACTGAAAGAATGAGAGATCCATCATATGGATGGCCGAACCCTACTGGAAGGTAGGGCGAAATTTCAAAAATTTCTCTCTCCCATGTGGGAATCGCATTCCTTGTTTTAGAAAAACTGCATTTTTCAATGATCAATCTTGAACCAAGAACCGAACCAAATCTGAACCAAAACAGGAGAGGGATATACCTGATACGAAGATGCAATATCTCCCAATGAAGGTGTTCACACCCAAAGAAAGACTCCAAAAACAGCTCCTACTGAAGATGACACAATGAATGGTGGAGTAGAATCAGCAGGGTCCGTCCAACGAACCGAATTCTTCAGCAAGAATTCAATGGAGGCAGTGAGCACGACTTCTGATCAGCCTTTCTGCAAAGACTGATATCAAGACACCTCTTGATCGCTCCTACAATGGAGATCGAACTCGCAGTGTGGCGGCAACTGGAGGAGAACGTAGGGAGAAGAAGGCGCAATCACACTGGTGTTGTCTTCTCTCTGTGCAAACTAAGATTTGATCTCTGGAATTTAAGGGTATTACACAGATACACACCACTATAACATGAATCAAATATGTACTTTATTCATTTACAATAAATGTCATAAGTACATCAATCTGATTGGAGCTAAGGGCATACACTGTCTAACAACAGTTTCAAATGAATGCCTTGTGAAGAAAAGTAGAAGAAGTTGAAAAGTTTTAGCAGTAGAGAATAAGAGAGGAGAAGAAAAGATAGTGGGATGTCGCCATAATTGAATAGATCTGGCCGCCAACCCCTCTTGGGCGGCTACTTTAAGTAGTTGAATAGTCACAACTTAAAATAGCATAAACAAATGGGCCTAAGGCCCAATAACTTCCTAACTTAAAATCGGCCCAACTCAACAACAAATAACATTTTTTTTCCAGCGTTAACCTTCGGCTTCATATCGGCAATGGCATAGTGATCAACCTGTGGCTTGATATATTGAACCCATCTTCTGCTCTCCTCACTGCTCACCATAGAATACGCTTGAGACAAAGCCACCTCATCCTTTGCGAAAATATTTTGCCACACAATATCATACTCTGAGTTGAGTCCGATGAGGAATTCAAACACCCAATTTCTCTGCACCTATATGTTTCTGCGTGCAACCCCAAACAACAATCTCCAACATATCAATCTCTTGCCAAAGAGATTTCAGCATAGAGAAGTAGATGGCTAAGGGCTTCTCCCCCTGTCCTAGATTATTCACATCATGCTTCAATTTGTAGGCGCAATCAACATTAAGCTTTTGGGAATAGGTCTCTGTGACACTATTCTGCACTTCTTTTGCAATTTCTATCCACAGGTAAAGCTAACTAATGTGTGGTTGCATAGAATTCATTAACCAACCCACTATTGTGTAGTTTTCTTTCATCCACCTTTCATAGGTAGGATCATCCTCATTCAGTTTCTTTTGGCTCCCGGTAATGTAACCCCACTTTCCTCTACTACACACGTACCTTAATAGATTGAGATCGGGATAAATAATTGGTCCTATCTGACTCCACAGTAGTCATAGCCCCAAAAAGATTCTCCATTGACCCCCTATGTCCAAACCCAAAATCTGTGGAATATTTGGTCTCTCCTTCAAATTTCTCCATTGAATGAACGGGTGCAAACAAAAACCAAATTGGGGTTTTACTAGACTAGATTTAATGTTCTAAGCAAAGAACAACCCTTAAAACTCCCAAAAATAGGGTTTCACAGGACCTGACAGGACAAGGAGAAAGAGAGAAACTTCAACTACTCCTACTAGAGGTTCCAAAACTCAGTCCAAACAAAACCGTCCTCAATAGAAATCAAAAGGCTTACCTCTGATCCACAAGCGCTTGGTACAAACTATCTCTATGACATGTAACAAGATTTCTTCGGTTATCTAGGGTTTTCGAGAAAAAAAAAATCTCCAAGAACCTGCCTTGGGCTTCAACTAAGATGGAAACCTTCACAAGAACTCTCCGAAAACCCTCCTAACTGGGCTGCAAAAGTTGTTGATTGATCAACTGATCAGTTCTCCATACACACTATGTATGGGCAAAGAAATGAGAAAGAAGTTGAAAGTGAGAACCCGCTCTAATACCAAGTTGAGAAATACACCTGCAGTAATTCAGAAAATATAGAAAAGGGAAGAAAGAAAGGAAGAGAAAGGAGAGGAAAGAGGTTTCAGCATTAGGTTGTGGAAGAAGAAAAGAGAAGGGAAGAGAAAAAAGAAGAGTCTAAACCTGTCTCTCTAGCTCCCTTGATCTCTTTTATTGACTTAATTCTAAAATCATGTACAATTACCTGGATGCCCTTAATGGGAAGGCCAACACTAAAGAAATAATTAAAGAAACCAAAAATGCCCATAACCAACAAACATAACCTTAAACACTACTTAAAAGAAATAAAAAACACTAAGGCCTATTCAGCCCATTCTCACTACAGATTACTACCGTCAAACTTGATGGAACATATTTCCTTGAATGGTCCCAATCAGCTAAGGTTCAATTGGTGGGAGAGTTAAGCTTGGGTTTATTACTGGTAAGGAAGCTAATCAAAAACCTGAAGATTCAAACCATTCCAAACTGGAACAGGATAATTTGTTGGTCATGTCATGGCTTGTATGCTCTATGCAACCACACATTGCCCGCAACTATATGTTCCTTTGAAAAACCAAGGATATTTGGGACTGGTTAACTACCACTTATTCTCAAGCTACAAACCAAGGATAACTATATGTTCCTTTCAAAAACCAAGGATATTTGGGACTGGTTAACTATATGTTCCTTTCAAAAACCAATGATAGATCCCTGTTATCATCCCTTTACTATCATGTGTCATGTAAGTGATCACATGCCTTTCCTTTCCCTGATATAGAAGTAAGACTTTGGACCACCAGTTGAAATTTGGGCAAAACTAGTTCACCAGAAAGAAAAAAGCCTGGTTCAAAAACCCCTTTATCTAATCCTGCCTCTTGGGCTTCCTTTTATTGGATGCAAGGGGGGGGGGGGGGGGGGCTGACAGGACCTCTATGTATGATTTAAAAAAGACCATTGGACGAGGATCCAATAGATGTAGACTAGGTAGGATGCTTAGATGACATGAGGTTTACATCAGGATTCTGCACCTTTGTTGGGGGTAACATGGTTTCATGGAAAAGTATAAAGCAATTCATAGTGGCTAGGTCAAGTGTAGAAGAAGAATACAAATCTATGATACATGGTGTCTGAGGACTGCTTTGGATTCTGTCCTTGTTGGGTGAGATGGGTGTTGTTGAAGAGGAACCTATGATGTTGTATTGTGAGATGTTGTCTGCCCTATATTTCATCTGACTTGGAAGGTGTTTATCAAGGGAGTTATAAAAAGCAAGCTTGAGCATGACCTACACAAGTTGGGCATGTTGACAATCTGTTGTATTTTATTTCTTGTTAATTATTTGATGTTATTGGGCCCAACTACCCAAGCCCATTAGTAGTTCCTTTTTAAGTTGCTGTTTTATGTCTTTTTAGAGTATTGACAGTAGCTACCCTATTAATGGTATAGTTGACTTTGTACACACTTTGTTTCTTAAGAATAAAAGTTAATCAGAGAGACAACCAGCAGTCTATTGGCTTCTCTTCCCTTTCTTTCAATAATACAAGTGAACTGTGTAATCCTGCCTGCTGTTTTAAAATCATGGCTTAGAGGTTTATACACTATTCTAAAAACATTTTCCTCTTCTAAAATGGAAACAGGATAAATAATTCTCTTTAAGAACTATCAACATCAGGATTAAGACAAAATGAACTTCTAATGGACTAAAGCACTAATTGATTAAGACATTTAAATATTTACAAATAAGTGACTTAGGAGAAACAACGGTGACTTGGCAAGACACATTTTAATGAAAACTAGAAAAAAGTTGGTTTAACTGGTTGACTTTCCAGGTTTAGTGTAATTGTCTTATGTTGCCAGCCTGAGAAATGATCCAATTTGATAACTCAAACTAAATTTCATTTCAAACATGAAAAGGTCCTCCTGACATGTCTCCAAAAAATAGTTACCCTCGTTATGTACGTCACATACTTGTAGCAGTCACTAAGTTGGAAGAAACAAGTAATGCCATAATGGTACCTATAGCAAGATAAGAGAACTAGAAACTAAAGCATAATATGTAGACCAATAATAACAGAAGAGAAATAAGTAGAAATGCAAATATGTAAAGAAAAGTAATATGACAATTAAATCGATTCATATCTGAAACAAATATGAGTTAAACTAGATAAGAATACCTGTTTGTCAAAAGCTCCTCTCGAGTTGCCAGAGATCCAAAAAAGAACACAGAAATCACATATAGAGTAGAGGTTAAAAGAGTTGCAGCTAGTGTTCCAATGGGTATTGAACGTTGAGTGTCTTTTAATGATGCAGAGCGATTTGAACCTGCCATAATTCCCGTTACGGCTGGGAAAAAAAGGCCAACCAATGCACTGAGACCAAGGAACCATCTGATTGTTAGGAAAAACTCAAGAAAACAAATCCACCTGAAACTCATCTATAAAATGGTAGTTTTACATATTTCAGAAATTCAATAGATCACATTGATCAGAGAATTTATCCAGGTAGTCATTAACTCAGACTGAAATAATTAACCAACAATGGACATGAGAAAAAAGAAAGAGAAACATCAAGAAGAAAAAGGCTTTAAGAATGTTCCAAGAGGACTTCATGTTAACCTTGCAAAATTTCAAAGTAAAATAGGAACAGGAAAAAAACTGTACTCCCTTCCCAAAAAATTCTGAGGGTTTGTTAATACATACAAAATGAGAGAGAGAGAGAGAGAATGTATCCATAGGGTAAGGCTGTGTACATCTGTCCCTCCCCAGACCCCGCATTGGTGGGAACCTCATGCACTGGGCTGCCCACTATTTTCTATAAGATTAACTGGGGTGTAGTGACACATAGTTGTTCAGTTACTTGATATTGTGATGTTTGAACACCTCTCATTTTGTGTTGAGTAGGGACATTGTTCTTGTTGGAGTCGACAGTGCAAGGGTATTTTGGTCATTTGACTATCTAGTTGAGAGTGAATAGTTTGTTTTATTTAAGTTTAAGTTATATGTCCCATACTTAAAAAGGGACAATATTGTCTTTTGTAATTCAGCTTATACAATATAAATACAAAGTGGGTCGGCTAGGGGAGGTGACTTTCTCTCCTAGACCGAACCCTTCTCTTTCTCTTCTTCTTCTTCTTCTTACATACTTTGAACCTAGAACTGAATAGGATTAATCAACTTATTTACATGGTACCAGAGCAATAAGAAATCGGTTCGATTTCTTTTCTCTTATCTCATCGCTCTTTGTCTTCCTGGGGTCACTGCCATATCAGACTTTTTTTTGAAAAACTTACATTGGATGTTCGGTAAGGGGCCAAAAAGGAGTGGTTGTCTTTTGTTCTTGGAGGTAAATATGCTTCCAGTTGCTGTGGTGGTTGATCATTATGGTGGTGTACTGAATACCCTCTACTCGATGGTACGAAGAGGGCTGACTGTGAACAGGTGTGAACAGAAATTCCAATTCGGCTAATAGTGGACTGCGGATGCTCCTTTTTGGTCTGAATTTTATCTCTGTGGCAGTGTGGATTGGTAGGTATGCATATGAATCTCCTTTTCTTCTGTTTATACCTGGTTATATGAGTTGAAAGTAGGGTTTTCGAATGCTGAATTCATGACAGCAGCAGTGTGGTCATAATTACATTATGCTGTGTAGTGTGTGGTGTGGTGCTGAATAGTAGAGGGTGATTACTTCGTTTATAATAGTGATTTCTTTGTGAAGTGAGGTGAATCAAATAGGATGGCTTCAACTGGAGATGGTAGTGAGAACTATTAAGTTAAATGGTGAGAACTATGTGCCATGGACCAAATCTGTGGAGGCATTTTTAAGAGCCAAGAAAAAGGTGAAACATGTGAGAGAGGAGAAACCCCCCTCTGATTCTCTAGGATTTAGTGATTGGGAGCAAGAGGAAGCACAGATTATGACCTGGTTGTGGAATTGCATGGAACCTAAAATTAGTGTGAATTTTATGTTCCAAGATACGGCTAAGGAAATCCGGGACCATGCTAAGAAACTTATTCTGGCCAAGATAATACCACTAGAGTATATCAACTTTACCAAGAGTACTTAATCTGAAGTAGGGTAACCAAAGCTTGGAAGAATACTATGCAAGCATGAGAAATATCCGTAATGAGCTTAATGTATATCACCCTCTGACTCTAGATGTTCAAGTTCAACAACAACAACGAGAGCAACTTGATATGACAAGGTTTCTAGTGGGTCTAAAGGCTGAATACGAACCTACTCGAGCACAAATACTGGGGGGTCTGCTCTCCCCTCTCTTGAAGAAGTGTTTGCTTGTCTTCGGAGAAGTTCTATTGACTCTACAGAGTCTTCCTCTCTCTCGGACAGATTAGGTTTTGTGGTCACTAGAGGGGGAGGTCATGGAAATAGAGGTGGTGGAAGTGGTGGTCGTGGGTTTCTAGGAAACCGAGGTGGTCCTATGTTTAATCGTTCTAGTGTCCGTAGTGGAGGCCGAGTGTCAGGAAGAGGTCATCTTAGAGGAAGAAGTAATGGACCTAGAAAATGCACATACTTTGGATTAGAAGGGCATACTGTTAATTTCTGTTATGATTTACGTGGTCCGCCCAACACTTGGTCTAACCATGCTGTGACTAGTGGCAGTGGTACCACATGATCTGAGAAGTTCCTTCAGACATCCTCTTAGCAGCATACAACTACCCTTGCCCATTCAGGTATGGTTTGCTTGGCTTCCAAACCCTCACATTGGATCATTGACTCTGGAGCCTCAAATCATATGTCTGGGACTCCAAACATATTTTCTTCGTTTTCCCCATCTTCTTCATCCCAAACGGTTACTCTTGCTAATGGGTCTACTTCTCCCCTCTGTGGTGTTGGTGATGTTGATCTAACATCCTTATCCTTACCATTTGTTTTATATGTACCTAAGCTCCCATTTAATCTGATGTCTGTTAGTAGACCAACCAAGTAACTTAATTGTTCAATAACCTTTTATCCCTGTTCTTGTGTGTTTCAGGATCTTAAGATGGGGATGAAGATTAGTGGAGGGCATGAAGTAGTTGGATTATATTACCTTGATGAATGTGGCTCGCCAGTAGCTTTTTAGTCATCTCTTACTCCTCTCCAATGGCACTGCAGACTTGGTCATCCGTCTCTCAAGGCTCTAAATAAAGTGAGTCGTGTCAACTTGGGAAACACCACAAAGTCTCTTTTAGTCCAAGAGTTTATAGTCGTGTTTTGAGTCATTTTTCTTTAGTTCATTCAGATGTTTGGGGTCCAAATAAAGTGGTGTCGTACAATGGTTATAAGTTTTTTGTAATTTTTGTTGATTTTTCAAGGATGACATGGTTCTATCTTATGAAAGATCGAAGTGAATTATTCTCTATTTCCCAAAAAAATTATATTGAAATACGTACCAATTTGGAGTTCATATTAAAATTCTTCACTCCGATAATGCAAAAGAATACACCTTAACTCCATTTTGGGAATACTTGGAGCATCATGGGATAATTCATCAAACTTCTCGCTCGTAAACCCCACAACAGAATAGAGTGGCTGAACGGAAAAATCGACACTTACTTGAAACCGCTTGGTCCATTATGCTTGATATGAATGTCACAAAGCGTTTCTGGAGTGATGCTGTCTTGACATCATGTTTCCTCATCAATCAGATGCCCATGTCCATCCTTGGAAGTCAATCACCTTTTTCAGTCTTGCTTCCTACTCTTTCTCCGTTCCCTCTTACTCCTAGTCTTTGGTTGTGTTCCCTCTTACCCTTTTCTTTTTTCAAAAAGGGTATAAGTGTTATAACCGTAGCTCTCATCGGTCCTTTGTGTGCTCGGATGTCACTTTCTTTGAGTCATTTCCTTTTTTCTCTAGTACTAAGGTTACTTCTCCTACTCCTATGGTTCCACTTCCTGTTCCAATTGAGGACCCCCTTCCCGTGGTTTCTATTCCATCTTTACCTTCTCCAGTGCAGGCTAATACTGAGAGGCCACCAATAACACAAGTGTATACTCACAAAAGAGTATGGGCCCCTCCCCCAGTTCAGACCTCGTTGACAAATCCTGTGCTTGCACCTCCTCCTTCTGACCTTGATCTTCCTATTGCATTGTGGAACGGTAAACGTAGTTGCATATCCCATCCTATTTCTCATTATGTTTCTATTGCTCACTTTTTTGCTTCCCATCGCCACTTTATATCTTTACTATCCTCTGTTTCCACTCCTAAGACTGTACAAGAAGCCCTTACCTCTCCAGGGTGGTGACAAGCAATGGAAGAGGAATTGTCTGCTTTACAACACAATCACATGTGGGAACTTACTACTCTCCCTCCCGGTAAGCATGTTGTTGGGTGTAAGTGGGTCTACATGGTGAAGTATCTTCCAGATGGCAATGTGGAACGATTAAAGGCCAAGTTAGTGGCCAAGGGCTAATCCCAGTTATATGGTGTTGACTATATGGAGAAATTCTCTCCTATGGCTAATATTGGTTCAATTTGGGTAATAATTTCATTAGCCGCAATGTATGATTGGCCTCTCTTGCAACTAGACATCAAGAATGCCTTTTTGCATGGTGATCTGATTGATGAAGTATATATGAAGCAACCACCAGTTTGTTGCTCAGGGGGAGGATGGTAAAGTTCGTAGACTTAAGAAGGCAATCTATGGGCTGAAACAATCTCCACGTGCATGGTTTGGTAGATACAATGAAGTAGTGAAGAACTTTGGCATGAAACAGTGTCAAGTAGATCATTCTGTGTTCAGTTGTGACTCAAAAGATGGGAAAATCTTGCTAGTGGTGTATGTGGATGATATTGTTATAATTGGCAGTGACAACAATGGGATTGACAGATTGAAAAACTTCCTACAAGATCACTTTGACACGAAGGATCTTGGTAAGCTGAAATACTTCATGGGAATAGAAGTTGCAAGGTCAAGGCATGGAATTAACTTGTGTCAAAGGAAATATGTCCTTGACTTGCTTGAAGAGTATTGATGCAGGTGAAGTGTTTGTGATCCTGGAAGGTATAAGAGGTTGGTGGGAAAATTGAACAATCTGACTATCACACGGCTAGATATATCATTTGCTGTAAGTATGGTGAGTCAATTTATGCAACATCCTCGAGTTGCAAGGTCAAGGCATGGAATTATCTTAATGTTGCTGATCTATAATGTTGTGTTGGAACTAGTGCTCCTAACTTAAATAAGGGCACATATACCTTTTCAATCATTTTTAAAAATATAAGTTCTGTCTGGCCGACTGGGAGAAGGTTATGTTGAGACTTCCAGTTCGAACCAGCTTTTCCCCTTCTCTCTTTCTCTCTTTCTTCCACCTTTCTACCTCTTTCTACCTAACCGATCTCAGACAGATAGAATTCTAAGGCAGGCCGAATCATAACATGGTATCAGAGCTGATTGAATCTGCCTAGATTTCTGTCTACCTAGGTTTCTATTCTCTGCGCACCCTATCTAGGGTTTCTCCTTTTATTTCTGCATTCGGCTGGAGATAAGGGAAAGGGATGAAAAGGAGTGATTGCCCTCTTCCCTTGGAGGTTTCTATGCCTCTAGTCAGGTCGTGTGTGGTCGGTTGTTGTGGTTTCTAAGATCGTCCTCCCCAAATCGATGAAAAATAGAGGGCCAATTTGTGTTGTGCAATGGCTGTCGTGTATGGACTGATTTCCTGATCGTGTGATTGTTACTTCAGTGATAAGGTAAGACGTCTCAGTGCATGATATCTGTTATGGATCAAATAGGAAGTGTGTTTCAGACCATATGTTAAGGTTTCAGACAGTAATGTGCTAGGGTTTATGCTGGTTTTTGTGTATTTCGAAGGAAGAGTTATGATCATATAGTGGTGAGATTTCAGGTAGTCGTAGGAGTAGGGTTTGTGGTGTAAAGAGCACACTTTTCAGCAACAACAAGTGTTGAAACCAGTGTGACAGGTGTGATCTAGTTGTGTGCAGTGTGCAGAATTCAGTGGTAATAGAATTCAGCAAGTGTGCAGAATCAGTGATAACATAATGGGAGATAACAATGATTGTAAACCTAGTGTGATGGTGCCTACAGACTACCTGAATGTTTAGATGACCTCCATTAAACTAAATGGAGAGAATTATGTGCCTTGGGCTAAATCTGTCGAAGTCTTTTTGAAGGCAAAGAAGAAGGTAAAACACATAAGAGAGGAGAAACCCTCCACCGACTCTCAGGAGTATGAAAACTGGGAGCAAGAGGATGCTCAAATCATCACATGGTTGTGGAATAGTATGGAACCCAGGGTTAGTGTAAACTTCATGTTTCTTGACACTGCCAAAGATGTGTGGGGCCATGCGAAGAAATTGTATTCGGGTCAGGACAATACAACCAGAGTGTATCAGCTATATCAAGAGTACTTTAACCTGCAACAGGGCAATCAGAGTCTTGAGGAGTACTATGCCAACATGAGAAACATACGTAATGAGTTGAATGTCTATCACCCTCTCACTTCTGATGTCAAGATTCAGCAACAACAGAGAGAACAGCTTGATGTGACTAGATTTTTGGTGGGACTGAAGTCTGAATATGAACCAGTACGGGCTCAGATATTAGGAGGATCAGCTCTTCCCTCCTTAGAAGAGGTATTTGCTCGACTTCGGAGGATTTCTATCGGATCTACTGAGAACTCTAATATCTCAGTCTGGCCGTGGTGGTGGTAGTGGTTCTGTGTATGGCCGAAGTGGCAATGGTGGGCCTACTTACAATCGTGGGGGTGGTCATACTGGGGGCAGATATTCAGAGGGAGCCCGTGGTAGAGGACGTGGCTCAGGCCCGAAGAAGTGCACTCATTGTGGTATGGATGGACATACCATTAACTATTGTTATGATCTACATGGTCCACCCTCAACATGGGCCAATAATACCGCGACCGGTGACTCAAGCTCTAGCTTTAGACACGAGAATCATTCATCTGATCAGATACCTCCTACACCCACAGATGGTCTCGTGAAGGAGATGGTGAGTGTTTCCCGTGATGAATATGAGAGGTTTATCCAATCACAGCAGAACACGGCGACTTTCGCTCACTCAGGTATGGCTTGTCTGGCATCCACACCCAATCCCTGGATCATTGACTCTGGAGCCTCCGATCACATGACTGGAACTCCAGGTGTGTTTTCTTTCTTATCACATTGCTCAACATCACAATTTGTCACCCTTGCTAATGGTTCCATATCCTCAATTTGTGGTGTTGGTAATGTTGACCTAGATCCTATATCCCTCTCCTCAGTTTTGTATGTTCCTAAATTGCCTTTTAATCTTATGTCTGTTAGTAAGCTGACCAAATCACTTAACTGCTCCATTACCTTTTATCCTTCAATGTGTGTGTTTCAGGATCTCAAGACAGGGATGAAGATTGGTGGAGGGCATGAAGCAGGTGGACTGTATTATCTTGACGGTGGTGGCGATAGAACTTCAACAGCTCTCCACTCATCCCTTTCTCCTCTCCAGTGGCACTGCCGATTTGGTCATCCATCGCTAAAAGTCTTGAAGTCTTTGGTTCCGTCTTGAGTCAGCTTTCTGTTTTGGATTGTGAGTCGTGTCAGTTTGGGAAACACCATCGTGTTCCCTTTATTTCTAGGGTTGATAACCGTGTGTCGAGTCATTTTTCTTTAATTCATTCAGATGTTTGGGGTCCTTATAAAGTGATGTCATATAATGGATACAGATATTTTGTCATTTTTGTAGATGATTTTTCAAGGATGACGTGGCTCTATAAAATGAAAGAAAGAAGTGAATTGTTTACCATTTTTTAGAAATTTTATGTTGAGATTCGTAACCAATTTGGTACCCACATCAAAGTTTTCCGTTCTGATAATAGCCATGAATATTTATCCTCATCATTTCAGGAATACCAGGACCAACACGGCATTATACATCAGACCTCATGTACCTACACCCCACAACAAAACGGGGTGGCTGAGAGAAAGAATCGCAATCTCCTGGAAACAGCAAGATCCCTCATGCATCACATGCATGTTCCCAAACCCTTTTGGAGTGATGCAGTGCTTACCTCGTGCTTTTTGATTAATCGGATGCCCACGTTCATCCTTGATGGTCATTCTCCGTTTCAGGTCTTGTTTCCCGTTTTGTCTCCGTTTCCTCTTACGCCGAGAGTATTTGGGTGTGTCTGCTTCGTCCATAATCTAGGTCCCGGGAATTACAAGTTCGATGCCCGTTCTCTTAACTGCATCTTCCTTGGCTATTCTCAGACCCAGAAAGGGTATAGGTGTTACCATCCTAGTTCTCGATGGTCCTTTCTGTGTGCTAATGTCACCTTCTTTGATTCTACTCCGTTCTTTTTGGGGTCCGATGATGCTTCTTCCTCCTCATCACCTCCTCCTCTTCCACTTCCCGTTGTCGACCCTCTTCCCTTGGTTCCAACCGTGACCAAATCCTTGCCTCCGGTGCCACCACCTGTTGAACGCCCACCTATCCGTCATGTGTATACACATCGCCCACGTATACCAGCTACTACTCCTCCTGCTACATCTCCGTCAACGGATCTGGCACCAGACCCGGACTCAGCATCTGAGCTTGACCTTCCCATTGCTTTGTGGAAAGGTAAACGCACTTGCACCGTTCATCCTATTTCTAATTATGTTTCACTTACTCACCTTTCCGCTTCCCATCGCCAGTTTGTCACCTTGTTATCATCAGTTGTTGTCCCTAAGGATGTCCAGGAAGCCCTTGCCTCTCCAGTGTGGTGCCGAGCCATGGAAGAACTCTCTGCCCTTCATCATAATCATACTCGGGACCTCACCGTTCTTCCTCCTGGGAAGCAAGCGGTTGGTTGTAAATGGGTTTATACGGTTAAGTATCTGCCTGATGGTAGTGTTGAATGCCTAAAAGCGCGATTGGTTGCAAAAGGGTACTCCCAAACCTCTGGTATTGACTACACAAAGACCTTCTCAACGGTTGCTAAGATAGGGTCAGTTCGTGTTGTGATCTCTCTTGTAGCCATGTATGAGTGGCCACTATATCAGCTTGATATCAAGAATGCCTTTTTGCATGATGACTTACTCGAGGAGGTCTACATGGAGCAACCTCCAGGGTTTGTTGCTCAGGGGGAGGATGGTAAGGTGTGCAGACTAAGGAAGGCTATATATGGGCTTAAACAGTCTCCTCGAGCATGGTTTGGCAGGTTCAGTGAGGCGGCAAATAAGTTTTGTACGAAACAATGCAAAGTTGACCATTTTGTATTTCGTCATGACTCTCCGGGAGGAAAAATATTGTTGGTTGTGTATGTAGATGATATTGTTATTACTGGAAATGATAACATGGGTACTGACAGGCTGAAGACTTATCTGCAGGATCATTTTCATACAAAGGATCTTGGTAAGCTGAAATACTTCTTGGGGATAGAGGTAGCAAGATCCAAGTATGGTATTAATCTGTGCCAGAGAAAATATGTGCTTGATTTGCTGGAAGAAACGGGCTTGTTGGGTGCCAAACCAGCTGAAACATCCATGGACACAAATACCAAGCTAAGCGGTGATATGGGTGAAGTGTTTGAAGACCCTGGCAGATACCAACGACTTGTGGGTAAACTGAACTACCTAACCATTACTAGACCAAACATCTCATTTGCGGTTAGTGTGGTAAGCCAGCTCATGCGAAAACCTCTGATTCCTCATTGGAATGCAGTTCTGAGAATTGTGAGGTATCTAAAAGAGGCTTTGGGTCGCGGTCTGATATACAAGAGTGGCGGAAAACTTGAAATAGAAGGGCATTCTGATGCTGACTGGGCCGGTTCTATGTCTGATAGGCGGTCTACGAGAAGCAGACGGTTGTAGCAAGAAGCAGTGTAGAAGCAGAATATAGGGCTATGGCGCACACCGCTTGTGAATTAGTGTGGCTAAGGAACCTTCTACAGGAAGTAGGGTACAACATCAACACTCCAATGAAGCTTTATTGTGATAATCAGGTTGCAGTTCATATTTCCTCTAATCCGGTGTTTCATGAAAGAACCAAGCACATTGAAGTTGACTGCCACTTTGTGAGGGAGAAGGTGCTAAATGGAGAACTAGACACTACACATTATAATACAGGAAATCAGTGGGCTGACTTATTTACAAAAGGTTTGAGTCGAGGAAGAGTGGACTACATAAGTAACAAGCTGGGAGTATATGATATATACTCACCAGCTTGAGGGGGAGTGTTAGCGTAGGGGTATTTCTGTCTTTATACCTAGATTAATGTTGCTGATCTGTAATGTTGTGTTGGAACTAGTGCTCCTAACTTAAATAAGGGCACATATGTCTTTTCAATCATTTTTATAAATATAAGTTTTGTCTGGCCGACTGGGAGAAGGTTATGTTGAGACTTCCAGTTCGAACCGGCTTTTCCCCTTCTCTCTTTCTCTCTTTCTTCCACCTTTCTACCTCTTTCTACCTAACCGATTTCAGACAGATAGAATTCTAAGGCAAGCCGAATCATAACAAGAAGCAGTTCTAAAAATAGTCAGGTATCTGAAGGGTGCTCAGGAGGAACTCTTGAGATAGAAGGCTATACAGATGCTGATTAGGCCGGATCTATGTAAGACCCATGAGGTTATACTGTGATAAACAAGTTGTTGTACACATTTCTTCTAATCCAGTCTTCAATGAGAGAACAAAACATATTGAAGTCGACTACCACTTTGTAAGAGAAAAAGTGATTGAAGGAGTGATAACTATAGCTCATGTAAGTTCAGCAAACCAATGGGTGGATTTGTTTACAAAGGGGCTGCCTCGAGGTAGAGTAGATTATATATGTGACAAGATGGGACTACATGACATATATTCTCCAGGTTGAGGGGGAGTGTTAGAGTCGACAGTACAAGGGTATTTTGGTCATTTGATTATCTAGTTGAGAGTGAATAGTCTGTTTTATTTAATTTATATGCCCCATACTTAATGAGGGACAATATTGTCATTTGTAATTCAGCTTATACAATATAAATACAAAGTGGGTCAACTAGGGGTGAGGTGACTTTTTCTCTCCTAGAGGCTAGACCGAACTTCTTCTTACATATTCGAACCTAGAACTGAATAGGATTACTCGACTTATTTACAATTCTTTTCTGGGTTGATGTTGCACATTGATGTTTGTGTATGTTAGTTCATTGTCCTTTTGTATGAAATCAGACCCTGAGAATGACATGGTGATTCTTTGGGATTTCCAAGGGATGACATGTGGATCAGGTGAGTAGGTATTTGGTTAGTTGTTGCGTTGTTGGAGATGCCTAGTATGAATACTAGTACTGTTGGAGGTTAGAAGGGAATTTTGCAATGTTGATAAATTTTGGGGACTTAATAGTCTTGAGTGAAATTCTCATATAATTGGGTCTTTTGATTAAATAAGCCATTGGTTGTGTGGGATTAGGGTTGGGTGAGAGTGGATATTTTGTTGTGGATCTATAGAGAGGTCAATCATGTATCTCTTGTTCTCATAGTGGATATTTTTCCCTCTCTTCCCATGGATGTAAGCTACTGAGTGTTTGAGCCGAACCATGTTAAATCTTGGCATTTTTTTCTAATTCTTCTTCCTGTTTTCTTATTGATTTACCATTCTCTTTCCTGTTAGGTGACATGTATTATAGCAGGATTAGTCTAGGAATTAGTTTGGTGAACCAAAGACTAGCAATCTTGTTGCTGTTCATAGTTACTATTCACGTTATTGTTCATAGTTAGTGTTCATGCCATGTCTAAGGTGCTTGAATCTATGAAGCAATTGTTAGGGACTTACCAATAAATGAGGAACATTTTATGAATATTACATCATTTTTTCTGGAATTTTACTAAAACCCCTAATGGGGTGATATTGTTTCTTTCAGAAACCAGGAAAAAGTAACATTAATTTTGGATTTTCTTTTGATTTTCTCACACCTGGTGGAATCTAGACTTGATCTTTTAGAGTTCAGGTCATTTTTATATGAGAAACAAGACCAAAGGGTCATTTGGGCAAGGAAATCTGATCTGATTGGTAAAGTATGGCATCTTCTAGTCCCTCCCATAACACTATTAAGGTTTTTCTTATTTTTTTGGATTTCCTCTTTTGTTGGCTCTCTGGAAGGATTTATATTCTCCCCCCTTGTCTTGTTATGCTCCCTAGCATCTGAATTAGTTCATGCCTTCAAGCAGATTCAGGTTTCTATGTGCATAGCAGCTGTATGATAAATTATCTTAATGGTTGGTTGCTGATCATATAGTCAAGTTTGGAATTTTCTTTGGGAGTTCTAACTTTTCGATATAGAAGCTCTTCACCCCCACCCATATTGATCCACTAACCTATTTGCCACACATGTTAGTGGGTCCTAATCCACCTCCACCCATTTAACCCTCTAATTCAAATTAGACATTTTTTTCCTCTTACTTTTTCCTTTTTCTCTATTCTAATTGCATAAAAACATAGAGCTATATATTTCAACTAAAAAAACATATAAAGTTCAATTTTTTCAAATAAAAGATAAAAAAGCATAAAAACACAAAAAATTGAAGAAAAATATAAAAAAAGCAAAAAAAAAGAACAAAAGTAAGAAATTTCAAATAAATAACAAAAAATACAAGTGTAAAAATTGCAGAGAAAAATCAAAAAGTAGAAAATGTGAGAAAATTACAGAAATTAACAGAGATTTTCATAAAAAAAAAATGTAGAAAACATCAAGAAAACTCAAAAAAGGTCTAATGTTTATAAGGTTTTTGATCTAAGAAAATTAGAAAAGAACACAATAAAACGTTCCAAATAAATTACTCTCCAAAAAATTTAAATACGATCGTCAATTTGAAAAGTTTCAAGAGAATATGGCTAGTAGCCACAAGTTGTTCTCAAATCATATAAAGAGAAGAAAATTATTTGTGAACCCAGAGTTTCCAAAAAAATCAAGCGAACTTTAGAAGAAACCTTGAAAATTCTACAAATAGCAAGAGAGTTCTATTGATTTCAACTTAAAAAGTCCAGAATTCAAACTTCGAACTTCCTCTATCACAAATTTCAGATCCATATTGTCAGAAAAAAAACCAAAACAAACACTCAAAATATATTGAGGATTTCTCTCTCATGACTCAATTTTACCTTTTCCACCCTCTCTTTCTTCACCAACCGATAGGGGAAATCAAAACGACCACAGGTGACTTTGTTTTGCAAACCCAGATCTGGTGTGAATAGAAATTTGCAATTCCAGTGAGGAATAAATCGGCCCTCAATTGTCAGCCATAGAAAGCCCTTTGGCCTTGTTCTGTAATGGAGGAAGAAACAAAGAGACCAAAGACCTACTCTCTCCTTCCATCAATGGAGAAGAAGAAAGAACTATGGCCATCAACCATCAGTCATGCTATTCAAACCTTAGTCTTGTAGTCCGTTAGTCCTACTTTCCCCCTCAGAGAATCTGCCAGTCGTTGGCTGTCACCCATAATGACCCTAACCCTTTTCCCTAAGCCTAATGGGTCGCTTGACCCATAATGACCCGCCACTAGAATGGGTGGGTGTGGGTGAGTTAGATGGGTCATGGATTGGAATCAAAATTGCCAGCCCTATTCCCATGGATGAGGGCTATTGAGATAAACCACATTAAATCTTGGTGTTTTCTCTATTTGTTCTTCCTATTTTCTTCTTGATTTACTATTCTCTTTCTTGCTAGGTGACAAGTACATCTGTTATTGGGTTGAGTGTGAACAACATGAGTATACATGGAGATTATCCAAAGGTTAAACTCATGAATAACATTATGAAATTTCAAGAGAGAGCAATTTGAGCAAAGGTTATGACATGAAACAAGTAAATCAGAAAACCTTTTTTTTTTATGCTAGGGAGATCAACTATGGAATCCATCTTTCTACTGAGAAAGAGTTAAGAAAGAAGAAGAGAGATCTACATACGGTATTCATAGATCTAGGGAAAGCATATGATAGAGACCCTAGAGAGAAAATGTGATAGGTTTTGGAAAAGAAATAAGTGCCAAATAGGACTTAATTAAAATATAAATAACGTCCAACAACAAATGTTAGAACACCTTTGGAAGTGACATCAGATTTTTACAGTTATGACCGGCTCAGCACTTAGTCCCTAATTATTTACACTAGTAATGGATGAACTGACTAAACGCATTCAGGAGATCTCATGGTGCTTGTTGTTTGCTGATGGCATAATATTAAATGATGAAATTAGTGAAGGATTAAATGCAAAATGAAGTTTATGAACAAATATCCTAGAATCAAGAGGTTTTAAAGATTAAAACAAAATATATGCAATTTAATTTTAATAACAATCAAGCGCAAATTAGGGTTCAATTAGGATTGGAGACCAAGAGACAACTCAATGTGACCTCTTTTGTTCCCTTTGTTCAATAATCCACAACAAGGGAGAGATTGAGGAGGATGTTGCCCATAGAATATGAAAAATGTGGGCAAAATGGAGTGCATCCAGAATCTTATGTGTTCAGGGAATGCCACCTAGAGTAAAAAAAAATTATACAAAATAGTTGTAAGGTTAGCAATGTTTATGGAGCAGACTGTTAAGCAGCTATGTCCAAAAAATGGGTGTGGCAAAAATGCAAATGTTGAGATGGATGGATGGAAAAACCAAAATGGATAAGGTTAAAAATGGGCCCATACAAACAAACTTAGGATTAGCTCTGATAGGTGATAAATGAGGGAAAATAGACTAAGATGGTTTGGTCATGTGCAGAGAAGACCATCTATAGCATCCATAATAAGAAGAGATCCGTTAGAAGTTGAAAGGACTAGAATAGTTAGTGGTAAACCAAAACAAAAAGGCGAAACAAGATTCATGTAGTCAACCCCATAGAGTCAGGACAAGGCATAGATGATGAAAATCATGACTTAATTTAGATAAAACATTCTTGAATGACTACAATCACTGAGAGTCACAACGCCTAAATGCTTGGGCTAGCCAGGTCCGGTTGGTCCCAGTGTTTTAAAAGTGCAAGGCGCAAGGATCAATTTGTGCCCAACGTGCAAGGTGTAAGGTGCGGCATGCGCCTTTCTGAAGCAAGGCACAAAAATACCAAAAAAAAGACAGAAAATTCAAAAAAAAAATCATAATCTATTAAACATAATATTAATAAAAAATATAAACATAAATTTTAAAATAAATGTTTTAAAAAAACTATTATCTAAAATTAAAATACATAAACATAACACGTAAAGCAAATTCAAATGAAAATTTAAAAATAAAACCAAACATACAAAACATTTTCAAGCATGTAAAACCCACAATCTCTTTTTTTCCTCAATTGTAAAACATATTACAAGCCCAAACAAGTCCATGTTAGGGTCTTAAATTCTTAATGTTCACACAAAAAAATGATTTTATAATTTTAATTGCCTTTAAGAAGATATTTTATTAAGATGAATGAATGAACAACATTAGCAAATAGGGGGATTCTCAGAGCCCAGCCGCTAGGTTCAAAAAAGGCAAAAAAGTGTAAAATTTTTAAAAGGTGCACACTTGGGCTAAGGTGCAAGGTGCATGGCTAGGCACACCCTCTGAAGCAAGCATTCTATAAAATTAGTTACTTAAAGATTACTACTGATTAGTATAAGACCTAGGGAACTAGCCTAGGATTTATGTTTTTTTTACTACAAAAAACTAATCACCTATTGCCTAGTTTCACCTTGGCACCTTAAACAATATCCTCTACCCCATTAAGGGCCCAAGGGCTAAAGGCTTCTTGTGTTGCTACACCACCACGCAACCAACTATTCCACACACCTTCTAGGTATATACAATCTGCTAATCCATGTGACCCCTCTCTAGGTCCACCCAACCTGCTCATCTGGCCGTCTCTACTTGCATTGTGAACTTAACACAAAACCCCACCATCTCAAAGTTCAGCCTAGTCAATGAGCACTCCACAATAGGTCAGGTCCATTGTTTTAAAAGGCATGGGAGGCGTACACCTAGAGATGCGCCTCCAGACGAGGCACTCCCAAAAACTAAGGTGTATGCCAAAGGCGCTGACACCTTTGAGGCATACGCCTCATGTGCTTTTTTCATGAGGCATGCTAGAGGCGTACACCTCATGCGCCTCACGCACATCTTATATAAAAATACAAAAAAAAATAAAAAAGAAAGGAAAGGAAAAGAAAGGGAAGGGAAAGAAAAAGAAAGAAAAGAAAAAAAAGAGAAAAGGAAAGAAAAGAAAAGAAAAGAAAAGGGAAGGGAAGAAAAGATAAGGGGAAAGAAAGTGGTTTGCCCCCTCTACCCCCTTCGCTTGGGTGACTTCGCACCCTAGACCCCCACACTCCGGTGAGCTTGCTTCGCTTGCTCGCCTCCACTTCGACAAAACCCCCCTTTCTACTAATGTTATGCATCTTTATTCTTCTTAATATAAAATATTTTTATTAAAAATAAAAAAAAAATGAGATCCCCCCTTCCTCTTCATCCTCCTCGTAACCCCCCTCCTCTTAAGGAGGCTTACGCCTCCTTGTGTTCGGGAGGCTTACGCCTCTTGCGTTGTTAACTACGCCTCACGCCTCTAGGTAGTGGAACGCCTTAAGTCACGCCTCCACATTTTAAAACATTGGTCAGGTTAGTGGCTCCATGCAGTTACAATGTTTTTCTAACTCAAAACCACAACATGTGACCTTGGTCATGCAACGCAAGACCTCATTTGAACTCTATAGGTCAACCACTATGTCAGTACCACCAAAGGAAAAAACTAGGGTATTCCAGGTGATCAGTAAAATAGAAGAGAAGATCCCATCACCAAGCACTTGATATTACTCCAAAAACATGAAGTTTGTTGCTTTGGTCCCCGTAAAACAAATCAATATTGAGGAATAAGACAAGGATACCCATTTTCCCATTTTCTATTCATATGTCTGACAGAAGCTCTTAGTAGAATGGTTCGAAATAGTGTTTGGTTTTCATGCAAATTTGCATAAAAGTGAATCGGTGGCAATAGGGGAGTTCCATGAGTTGGCACAATGGGAAGAGATGTGGGGCTGTAAAGTGGGCAAGTTACCTTTAAAATACTTGAACATGCCTTTGGGTGTAAAGTGCAATTCCAAATCAATAAGGGAACCAATAGTGGAAAGTATTGATAAAAGATTGGCTTCTTGGAAAACCAAATACCTCCCCTATGGAGGCAAGGTCATCCTAGTGAAAAGTCCATTATCCTCTCACCCTATGTATGTACTCCCAATGTACCCAATCACAGCACGAATGGCAGCTCTTATTGAAAAGAAAATGAGGGGTTTTTTACGGAGAGGGTGGAAAAATGGAAAAACAATAGCATTTAGCCAATTAGAACAAGGTTTGCAAAATCAAAGTCCCAAGGAGGTTTGGGTTTGAGGAGAATAAAGAATGCGAAAATTGCTCTTTTGGAGAAATGGTTTTGGAGATTTGGGGAAAATCATGGCTGGTTATGGTGGGAGGGTGGCACAAGCCAAATACGAGATGGAAACTTGGGTTGGGTCCCAAGAGCCTCAAATCAGTATGGATGCTCAGTTTGGAAGGAAATTGAAAAGCATACCAATCATTTTCAAAAGGTCTCAGATTTAAAAAAAGGGTATGGGGGTGGAACTCGTTTGACGTTTCAGGGGGTATCAATAATGAAATGATCTTAGATCCAACAATGAAATGATCTTGGATTAAATGCTAGTCCACCTCGATGGCACTTGTATTGTTAGCATAGAGAGGGATAGAAGTGGAAAGCCAGGTACCAAGGTCAATAAAGAAAGATTTTAACCAAACAATTTAACTGCAAACTGAAGATATTGCCCTATACTTAGACTTGGTGGAAGACTTGGAGACTATCTATTGCTTCTTACACATCTAGGAGATAAGAAAGTCACCTAGAAAAATATACCATCCAGAAGTAGATCAGCGAGTATTGAAGCAACCAGCCCAATCAACATTAGCATATGCTCTCAACTAAATGGGAGAAGAGGAGAAAAATAGTCCCTGAGAAATTGTGCCTTCGACATAATGGATGATGTGATTAACAACTGTCATATGAGGCTGATGAGAACTCACTAACAACTTGAGCTGCATATGAAATATTAGGCCGAAGTCATAGTTAGATAGATGAGGGACCTCACAAACTAGTGATACAAGGTAGCATATCTGGAAGTAATGGACCATTAAATTTAGATAAGTAAATGTAGAGAGACTGGGCCAAATGGGCCCTAGTATCTATTCTTTTATTTTTTTGTAATGTGTTATTTATTTGTTTGTTAATGGACCTGTCTTTGTGGGCCTTTTACTTCTTTTTATATGCTTACTTTAAGTTCTTGCTTAGCTAGCCGCCCACTTAAGGGCATACTTGTAATTAACTTAATGAATGAAGATTAACAAAAGGGTTAGAGAAGGGAGAGAGGAGATTATCAAACTCTTCTTCTTCTTCCTCTTCTTTTCTCCATCTTTCTTTGTACTGCTGTTTTCTACTTTTCTTCCACTTTTCTCTCTAATTTTAATCATGTTTATATCAGTTTTAGAGAACTGATTTACTTCTCTTAACATTCAGCTCCAAGGGTGTATCAACATATTTCTCATCAGTCATGTCAGCGAGGGTAATGAGATCAAAAGCATACTTTTGCTGACAAACAAAATTCCAATCACTACAATGAACTTCTGAGCCCAAGAAATAGGTGAGAGTTCATAGGTCCTTAATGTGGAAGGAATTATGAAGTAACAACTTCATCTCATCAATACCTTCATCATCATTTCCAGTCAATAGCATATCATCAACATACAACAAAAGAATGGTAATACCCTAAGGCCATCACCTAACAAACCTCAGGGTATTACCATTCTTCTGTTGTATGTTGATGATATATTATTGACTGGAAATAATGATGAAGGTATTTATCAAAAAAACAAGGTTTATCAAAAAAAATCACCTAACAAACAAGAGCTGATCAGAACAGCTCTGGCCATATCCAATCGCAACAACATCCCAAAACTGCTCATACCAAGCTCAGGGAGCCTGTTTCAAACCATACAGTGATTTATTTAGATGGCACACCAAAGAAGGATCATTGTAGTAACCAGGAGGAGGCTTCATGTAAATGGTCTCCTTCAACTAACCACGAAAGAAGGAATTCTTAACATCTAGCTGGTAAATGGTCCAAGATTGGATAATTGACAATGCAAAGAGAACACAAACTGCAGTGCTCTTGGCAACTAGGGAAAAGGTTTCTTCATAATCAATGTCATACTCCTAACTATAGCCCTAGGCAACTAATCGAGCCTTATATCGATCAAGGGATCTGTCAGATTGTAGCTTGAAAGTGTAAACCCAACAGCTCCCAACAATGGAAGCATCTGAAGGAGTAGGCACAAGATCCTAAGTGTCATTCTCATGAAGAGCCTGAATCTCAACATCCATGGGTTCTCTCTAATGAGGATTCCTAATGGCTTACTGATAAGAACGTGAGATATCTATGGAGGATGATAAAATCCCAAACTATTTCTTTGACTCAAAAAAGAACTAGACATAGAGGAACTAAGATAACTTAAGGATGCTTTTGATTTAGACTTCAAAAACTCTAATGCAAATAGATGGCCCACCCTACGCTCCTTCCCTTTTACCCTCCCAGTTTGTTGGTTCTAGATCAAACAACCATTATGAGAAAAGGTGAGAATATTTCCTTCATCAACAAGTTGTCCAACAAAAATTCAGTTGGTAGTAAGATTAAGAACAAAGAAGCTTTTTAAAAAGGGAAGGGTATAGTGGGGGAACGTTTCAAAGACAAATTATTACTACCAATGATGCGTAGCTTTTCAGCATTAGCAATAACTATGGCCCCATTTGGCGCGTCTTTCCGCGTGGTGTTTTGGCTGTTTACAAGCCGGGCAGACCACACCGCGGTCTTTTTCCATTTGGTTCGTAACATATCTAGCTACCAAAAGCCAGTGCGCCAAAAGACATGAGAAGCCCATTTTGGGCTGATTTCAGGAAGCTCCAAATGGAGCTTTTCACGTCTTTCTAGCTTTTTTCTCACGTGGAAAGACACGGAAAGATGTGTGGTAGCGAAACAAGCTTTGGGCTGCTCAGATCTTCATGCAAAAGCTCAATGCGTCTTTTAACTATCAGAGCTACCATAAGATCTTCCCAAAAAGACTTGCCAAATGGCCCCTATGTGTTTATCATGGGTTTCAGTAAGGTGACTTCGATGAGTGGAATAGGCTCTAGTCATATGGTTGGTGGCACCATAATCAATAATTCAAACATGTGAGGGTGAAGAACAATAGGTGGAGAACTTATCGGATTAAGGACCAAGAAGGCTTTTAAAGAGGTGACATAGTAGGTGAACGTTTCAGAGACAGGTTATTACTACCAACGATGCTTAGCTATTCAGCATTAGCAATAACTATGTGTTTATCATGGGTTTCACTAAGGTGACTTGGATGAGTGGAATAGGCTCTAGTCATATGGTTGGTGGCACCATAATCAATAATTCAAACATGTGAGGGTGAAGAACAATAGGCAGAGAACTTACCAGACAAGCCAATAGAAGAAAAGTAGAGGAGATAGTAGAGGATACTAGTTGTTGGATCTTTTCTTCATCCATAAATATAGATGGTTCCCCTTTAACAAAGGAATTATTCTTGGTAGTAATCATGTCAAAAGTCTAGCCCTTAGTAACTTGATATGCACACAACTGACTCTTATTTTTAACACCCATACCTGGTCGAACAAGACAATCAGGAATAATGCGACCAGGCTGTTTACAGAAAATGCAAATATTTTTATTCTTACAGTGGGAAGCAATGTGACCAAACCCTTTGCACTCATAGCATTGAACTTTTGAGAAATCCATAGTGATTGGCTTCTTATTCCCATGTGCAATAAAAGAAGTATCAGCCACAGAATCCATTGATTTCCCTTCAATTCCCACAGCAGTCAAAAGTCTTGTCTCTCTCAAGAGTACCCCTATCACTAAATCCATGTCTAGAAGGGCTCCCCAGCTTAGAATGTTAGCCCTGATTATCTCATATTCAGGCATAAGTCTCATGAGAAAGTGATTCACCATCCATTTCTCAAAGTGTTTCTAAAGATACTTAACACATTTAGGAAGGTCTAAAGGGTCAATTTGTACTAGCTCATATTCAGCTCACTAACCTAGAAATCTGGCATAATTTTCATGTATTTTCCTGTCTCCTTGACAATATGCAAATATTTCAGATTCAATTTGGTACTGTCTAGACATGTTGATGTAGGAAGAGTGGGAGAAGAGATAGATTTAGAGAGTGAAGATGATCAGAACAAAGAAAAGGATGAAAGGGCTGTAACAAGACTTTCAATTTGATAACATTGATTGAAAATAAGACAAAAGTCCCTTTACAGATCTGCCTTTTTTTCTTTATATAGACTAATAACTAGAAGCTTGCCTTGCAAACCACATTAAAGAAACTTATATCCCAAGCCACAAACTAACAACAAAACATTTAAGCTATCAAAATTACAAAATGGCCCTCATAGAAAACCAAAATAACAAAAGACACCCTGGCTAAAATCTAATACAGTAACCCGTGAACAGTGATACTACAGTACTACGGGCTGTATTGCTCTTCATGCTCCTACACCAATCTTCCAGGGTGAGAAGAACTTGGCCCTGATGAGTATACTTGCTATAACTCAGCATACATTGCTGGATAAAGTCGTTTCAGTTCCTCTTCTGCAACCCATGTGCTCTCTCCTGGTGGCTTTCGTAGTCATTTCACCAAGACCCTCAGAAGCTTCTTTATAGAGCACATTGCTGTTCTTTAAGGATTCACACACCTGTTTGTGAATTTTCTTTATATGCGCTCTGCAAAAGCCTCACCATCTTCACTCACCCAAGCCTCCTGCAGTAATGGAACAAGATCCAAAACATGTGGTTTATATCCATAGGCATCCTCAAACGGTGTCATCTTAATGGTGTGATTAACTGAATTATTATAAGCAAACTCAACTTGGTGGAGGACCTGATCCCATATCTTTACATGTTCTCCCATAATACTCCTTAGCGTATTACCCAAACTTCTGCTAACAACCTCTGTTTGCCCATCAGTTTGGGGATGGCATGTGCTGGAATATTTCAGTTTGGCCCCCCAAACACCTCCAAAATGATCTCCAAATGTGACCAACAAACTTCATATCATGGTCGGAAGTTATAGATGTTGGCACCCAATGCAATCACACAACTTATATGAAGAACAAATCTGCTACATGAGTAGCTCATCTGTCTTAGAACATGAGATAAAGTGTGCCATCCACTCCACGTATGGATTTGGTGGTAACCAGATCTTAAGTCCAACTTGGAGAAAATCCTGCACCTCAACATCTTATCAAATATATCATCTAATCTGGAAATGGGAAACCAGCATTTTATGGTGATGTTGATTGAGCGACTGTCCACAAACATCCTCCATGACCTGTCTTTCTTTGGTGTAAGCAGTGCTGGGACTGCAAATGGGTTTTTGCTTTCACAAAACAACCCCTTTGCAATCAGGTCTTCCACTTGCCTTTCACTTCAGCCCTACGAGTAGGTGGCATATGGTAGGCAGGAAGATTTGGCAAGGCTGAACCTGGTACCAAATCTATAGCATGTTGCACATTGCGAAATGGAGGCAGACCACTTGGTAACTCCCCATTAACAAGCTCATCAAATTGTTCTAGTAATGCCTACACTTACGGATTTGTATCAACTTTTCCAGATCTATAGCAAGTTGCATGTTGCACACCATACTTCTTGCACTTCTCCTCAAATTTACAGGCTGAAAGGTAACCTCAAACCTTGCTGTCCTTAGAAGGATTTGTAGCTTGCTCCTTCATAGGATTCAAAGTGATCTTCTTCCCATCCTTCCAGTAGGTCTAAGTATTGGCATCCATAAGATGCATTATTTTGTGATCACATAACCAAGGTGTTCCCAAGAGTATATGACAACATCCATAGGAGCCACATCACACCATGCTTCATCATCATATTTATCATAAAAAGAAAATCTTACAAGGCAACATGAAGTAATGGGAAACTCCATACCTTTTTGGAATCAAGCAACCTTTTTCTTATCAGTAAAAATATTTCATTATTAATTCATAAAATTAGTAGTCATTAAATCATTTCCCCATCTCAAATTACACCATATTACAATTTTGCCCAAAATAGAAGAGGCCCGTCAACTCCTTGTTTTGCAAGCACATTTGTCATCCCATTGGCAGTCCTCCATACCCAGAAGAAAGTAGCATTGAATATTTTTGCTAGGGCATCAATGTTCCCAAAAACTTGTTTATATGTCCAAGGGGCTGAATTGATTTCCTTTGTCCAAGCAGTGAGTAGTTGTGAGTCTCCTTCAATTTCTAGTTCCCTGGTTTCAAGTTGTACAGCAAACCTCATTTCTTGTAGCAGGACCCATATTTCAGTCTGAACTGAATCTCCAAAGCCAATTGAACCCGAATACAAGGCCACTACCATGGACCTTCCCTTTCTCTGAACAAAACACATACTAATAAGAATATTGTCATAAGGTTACCTCCATTGGATTTTTGTCACTTAGGTTGATGCTTAGTCATCTAGACATACATACCTTCTAGCTAAAAGTCAAGGTGTTTCCAGGGTAGGCACCCCACCAAGGATGCCTTGTCACCTAGGCAGCACCTTGACAACTATGAAAACTAACGCTTACTGACTTGCACTATCTAGAGGGGTGTGTGTGTGTGTGTGTGTGAGAGAGAGAGAGAGAGGAAGGAGAAGAGGAAGAGAGTATAAGATTAGAGGAAGAAGCGATCATCTGAGCCAAAAGAATAGGCCCATCAGTTAGATGACAAAAAGGTTTTTTACTAATAAAAAAAAAAACGAAAAAGAAAGAAAAGAATAGGTCCATCAGGTCCACCAATTGCTCTCTCTATAAGGAAATTACAAAGAATGCCCCTTATCTTAAAATACTTATTCAACATATGATGGTGAGGTGTTTTGGTTCTTTCATCATCTAAAAGATGAATAACTTTATTTGTTCTGGTAATTCTACTGGAAGTCTAAAACCTTGTACTAACTGCACTGATAATATTGTATCCTGTTGTATTGTATCCTGTTGTATTTTCTTCAATGACGTCACAATGAGTAATTTTCACTATATGCATCAACACCACAATGGGCAGTGAGGCATTTGCATCCCTCAATTGTCATTTCTATGATATATAACATATTTCATCAAGTTACCTAGATCATTTTCTGTTGCAGCTCCTCTTATAGGTGAAGGCAGATTTAGGGGCGAAATTAGTCCCTGTTGTATCGTATCCTGTTCTTTTATTCTTAGTTGGGAATGCAATCTTAGTAGGGACTATTCTTACAGACCTGTGAAATGCAAGGGACTATTATTATAGTCCCTGTTGTATTGTATCCTGTTCTTTTATTCTTTTTCCTATGCAGCCCTATAAGGGCTTTCTTGTAATTGTACATAATATATAATATAAAGGTATCTTTGGGGGTGGGAGTCGAACTATTCTAGACACCCCTTAACTCTTTTTTATTCTCTGTTTCTCTAGTATGACTAAGAAGACTATCACGGGTATCAAAGCAGGCCTTATTCTCGAGCTTGTGACTGAAGATTTTACTCCAGTTTGAAAGGCTGTTTGTGGATTTTCAGAGCTGTGCTCAAGTTCTCCTAGAGGGGCTTTTGTAGGCTGCTTCAATCAGCACTAACAAAACCCTATTTTTTGGAAAATCACAAATCAAGTAGAATTTTTCCTTGTTCATCTCTAATCATCTGTTCCAATCAGTTTAGACCTCTAGATTTTACATTGCCCTAGAGAAATCTCATGAAGACCTACTTTCCTTAGTAGTGTTCAGATATTCATGCTACTGTTCTGATTAAAATCGCTTTGGAAATTGTTTGTTTATTTCATTTCTGGGCTTAAGATTCACTATTATCCTTTTCTTGGACCGTCAACTTTTGAATACCTTATTGTTTGGACTTGTTTCTTAGAGAATCTTTATTGTTTAGTCATGTAGGTACTATTTCTCAGTGTAGAGCAAGAATCCAAATTCCTTTTCACTTGGAAAAGTGAGTTTTTGTCCATTTATGGGCTCAGTTTCAGCATTGTTACAATGTTGACTTGTGAACTGTTTGTTAAAATGGCTAAAAAGATGGAAGTTATTGTTATAAAGTTCAATAAAACTAACTACAACATGTAGAAGTTCAACTTTGAGCTTTTTGTTGAAGTTAAGGGTTTAGAAGAATATCTAAATGGTAAAAATATTACACCTGAAGAAACTGATGCAAAGGGCTTTCAGCAAAGGAAGCTTGACAATGGGAAGTTGGTCCCTTGGATCATAAGTTCTATAAAGACCCATATTGTTGTTCCCATGAGAAGAACAAGAACTGCATATGACATCTACGCATATCAGTGCAATATGTCCAAACAATACCAAATTGAATTTGAAATTCTTGCTTATTACCAAGGGGACAAGGGAATACAAGAGTACTATGCTGGATTTTTGGATTTGTGGGCTGAATATGAATTAGTCCATATTGACCCTTCAGAATTCGCTGAGTGTGTTAAAAACATTCACAAACATTTTGAGAAACAAAACGTAAATCAATTTCTGATGAGAGAGGAGACTGGACTTCTGACTATTGTGGGATCCTTCCAAGCTTATACTTGGTGATGGGAGAACTCCTTAGAGAGGAAACTGGACTTCTGACTATTGTGGGATTTGATGGAAAGTCAACTGATACTGGAACTGACACTGCTTTCATTCCACATGGAAGTAAGAAACCAACCACTAAGAATGTTTCAAAGCTTCAATGCTATGAGTGTAATGGATTTAGCCAATTGCTTCACATTCCAAGAAGAAAAATGTGTGTACTTACTGTAAAGAACAGGGTCACATTATTCTGGACTGCCTTGTTCAACCAGCTAAGGGTGTTCAAAAGAACCAACATTGTGCAAATCAGTTGACTTAGGGCAAGCTTCTGACATTATTTCTACCATGTCCAATTCTTTTGTTAAGGGTGAATCATCTGCACCTATGGGTGAAGAGAAAATTTGGCAATTGCTATCCTCATTTATCACTTCTACTTCTCGGCTATTGGCTTATCTGGTGAGTTTGTTGGTTATTGTTCTTCTTCTCCTACTTGGATTATTGACTCTAGAGCTACTAACCATATGACAGAAGCCTACCCTGAATCCTCAAATCATCATACTAAAACTCATCATAAACCTATTGTTACTGCCAATGGTGAAAGATCGAGCATCATTGGTAGTAATGATTTTTCCCCCAAGATTTACCCTCCTTTTCCCTTACCAAGACCTTCTTTGTCCCCAATTTCACCACAAACCTTATTTCAATGGGTTAGCTTGTTGATGGTCACATTCTTACTAAATCTTTTGATAGTTACTTGATCCAGGACCGATGCACTAGGAGGTGAAAGAGAAGGGACACAGGCTAGGCCGCCTATTTGCTTTGGAGTTCAAGAAGTCTCTCACAACCCAGTCATTAGCTTACTTTAATTCATAATCATCTAGTTTTTTTGGACCAAAGAAACAACCTTTGGGACTCATGGCACAAACATTTGGGTCATCCACATTCTGACAAATTAAATCTTTTGTTTGACTCTGGTTTTATAAGAAATAAAGTTCCTTCTTTGCAAACTTTTGATATTTCATGTGTTTCTTGTTGCTTGAGTAAAGTCATACTCTACCTTTATCTCAATAGTCTGGGCATGCTACTTCTCTATTTGAAATTATACACTCTGATGCTTGGACTTCATCTGTTACTTATCATTTAGGATACAAGTATTTTGTACTATTCACTGATGAATGCACTTGGTATACATGGATTTATTTTCTTTGGCATAAATCAGAATTTATTTTCTTTGGCACTAGGTATACAATGTCCAGATAATCCTCAGAAGAATGGTGTAGCCAAGCACAAGAATGGACATGCTCTTAGTATTGTGAGGAGTGTGGACCTTATTACAGGAGTCACATGCACCATATTCCTTTTGGGTGGAGACAACTAGTATGGTTGTGTACTTGATCAACTAACAATATTTCTTCTTTTGTTCTTGCTAATGTATCCCCTTTCCAGAGATTGTTTGGTCATCCACCAGACTTACTACTCTTCATGTGCTTGGTTGTTTAAGTTTTGTGCATCTCCCTTCTCATGAACGCTCTAAATTGTTTGCCCAATCTGTTATGTGTGCCTTAGTGGATTACAACCCTGACCATATGGGCTTTTTATGTTATGATCCATCTATCTGTTGTATTTATATCTCTCGTAATGTTATTTTATAAAGCACATTTCTTTGTTAGGGTTGTTAGATTACCAACTCCATTAGTTTCTATCTTGTATGACTTTGATTCACAGGATACCCCCTCTTCAATGGCTATGAAAGATATTCCTATCTTCTCTTGCAAGTGGTTGAATGCTCCAGTTACTATGCCTACAACCCTCCTATTTTTGTGCCCATAAGTGATGCCTTTCTTGTTTCAGAGACCCTCCTATTTCTATTCCTTTTTGTCATTCTACTCAAATTTCTAGACCCCTTGACTACAATGGCTACCCTTTAGACCATAGCTCCTTGTCTTCTATCTTATCCTCTATAGCTATTCCTCATAACTACTAGAAAGCTACTAGCAGCCCTCACTAGAAAGAAGCTATGGATGCAAAGGTTCATACTTTGCATGAGAATGACACTTAGGATTTTGTGTTGGCACCCTCTAATGCCTCTATTGTTAGGAGTAGATAGGTCTACACCATCAAATTAAAACCCGATGGCTCATTGGACCGATATAAAGGTCATCTAGTTGCCCAATGGTATACACAGGAATATGGTATTGATTATGAAGACATGTCTGCCCTAATTGCCAAGATTACTATAGTTTGTGTTCTTTTGGCTTTGTCAGTTGTACATTCTTGGTCTATTTATCAATTGGACGTGAAGAATGCTTTCCTTCGAGGTCAGCTAAAGGAGACAGTGTATACGAAACCTACTCCCTAGGTACTATAGTAATCCCTCTCTTGTCTACAAACTGAAAAAGCCTCTACATGGTCTAAAACAGGCTCCCCAAGCTGGGTTTGAGAAATTTCGGGATGTTGCTATTTCTGCCGGCTATAGCCAAAGTTCTTATGATTATTCCTTTTTCGTTCGTAAAAGACTGCAAGGTATCACAATCCTCCTATATGTTGATGATATGTTGTTGACTAGGAATGATGAGGGAATTATTAAATTTAAATCCCTTCTTCAAAGTTCATTTCATGAAGGATTTAGGTACACACACCTACTTTCTAGGACTTGAGGTCCAAAGAAGTGATCAAGGATATTTCATCTATCAACAAAAGTATGCTTCCAATCTTATCAAGTTAGCTGATCTTACTGATGAAAAGAAAGAAGGCAATCCTTTATAACTTAACACTGAGTTATCAAAGAAAAAGGGATCACCTCTTCCCAATGCCACACTCTATTGATAACTTATGGGACCTTTCATTTATCTTACTATGACTCATTTTGACATATCCCATGTTGTTCAAGTTGTTAGTTAGTTTGCCTCTACCCCCCGACAATCTCATTTGATAGTTGTTCATTGGATTATTCAATATGTTCATGAAACATTATCACAAGGACTATTCTTTCCCTTCTCTCCTATTCTATTGAGGGCATATGTTGATGACAATTGAGCAGGCTTCCCTGACACCAAACGTTCTACCACGGGCAGGTGTGTCTTCATGGGTGATTCCCTCATTTCCTCCTATAAAGATGCAATAACCAGTGGTGGACCGTCTATCATCAACAGAACCAGCCCAATTAGCATCAGTATAACCTTCCACCTTGGTTTGACCTTGTTTAGGGAAGAGAAGACCCCTACCAGGGTGTCTTTTTAAGTAGGATAGAACTCCATCGACAGCCTTAAAGTGGGAAGGTCTAGGTGAGTGCATAAACTAACTCAAAACACTCACAGCAAATGTAACATCAGGTCTAGTCTAGAAGGATATAGAAGTCTTCCAATAAGACTCTGATATTTTCTAAGTTTATTGCTTGGATCCATAGGGGTTTCATCTAGTTTACATCCCAACTTCATAGTGTCCTTCGACAGGTCAAGGATATACTTCCTTTGGGAAATAAAAATGCCTTTGTTAGACCGAGCAACTTCAATACCAAGGAAGTATTTTAGAGGATCAAGATCCTTTACTTCAAACTATAAGGCAAGAAATCTCTACAATTCTTGAATATCTTCCTTCCAATTTCCTGTTATCACAATATCATCCACATACACAATCAAAATAGCAACGAATTCATCTTTTCTCTTTATAAACAAAGTATGGTCAGCCTAACACTACATAAAACCAACTTGTTGAATAACACTTTTAAACCTCTCAAAACCATGCCCTAAGAGATAGTTTCAAACCATATAAAGACTTCCTTAGGCAACAAGCCTTATCCTCACTACCCTATAGTTGAAATCCAAGAGATTGAGGCATATACACTTCCTCAGCAAGGTCACCATTCAAAAAGGCATTCTTCACATCGAGCTAATGAAAAGGTTGTGAGAAGATTACTTCTAGAGATAACAAAACATGGATAAAAATGTCTTTATGCCATCCACACCAAGTATCTAAGAGAGCCCCTTTGCCACCAGTCTTGCCTTATGCCTTTCAATAGACACATCAGCTCGATGCTTTATTGTAAATACCACATACAACCCACTAGTTTCATTCCCTTTGAAAGATCAACAAGGTCCCATATGTGATTTTTATAAAGGGCAAAAATTTCCTCACACAATTGTTTTCCATTTAGGTAGATCCAATGCCTTTGCAACACTGTTTGGAATAGAAACACTATAAATAGCAAAGATATAAGCACTATAACTAAGAGACAAAGAAGAAATGGAAGTGAAGTGGGCAATAGGATGTTCAGTGCACATCTTCACACCCTTACAAAGAGCAATAGAAAGATCAATATCATAAGAAGTAGGTTCAAGGGTACTTGAATGATGATTGATGTAAGGAACCAGATTGTTGTAGAAGATGAGAAAAGAATATAGTTGATCAAGTACACACAGCCCTACTAGCTACATCCACCCAAAAAGTTGAAGGCACATGCAACTCTTGTAACAAGGTCCTCACAACACTGAGAACATGTCCATTCTTGCACTCGACCACACCATTATATTAAGGAGAATCTAGACAACTTCATTGAACTTGTACCCCATTTATCTTCAAAATAGAAAATCTCCATCTATGTACCCTCCCCCTAAATCTAAGCGAATGATACAAACACAAAATTGTGTTGCGAAAGTTTAGGCAAGGGTGTTTCTAGTCTTTACCTCTTCCCTTTGTACTCTTTTTGTATTTAGGCACCCAAGTAGGGACCTCTTTGTAATTTCTTGTTTCAAAATATAAAGTGCCTTTCGAGGGTGTGAACAGAAACAAGAACACACCACTCGACACATTCCTCTCTTCTTCTCCTTTCTCTCTTTCTTTCTTTCTCTCATACAAACCCTAGATTTACAATACTAGTTTCCAACTTGGTATCAGAGCAGGTAAAGGCACTTGGGAATACCTTTCTTGCTAACTCTCTTGCACAAGATGAACTGCTAACATCGGACCACCATCGGATGACGTCAGCAGTCCATACAGCTGTCGGCGGCAATACATGAATCATATGGTTTGGTTCACCCTGATTTTAGAATAGTTTTGGTATGTCTCTTGTCTTTTTTCGAAGCTTCTATGATTTTTAATAGATTTTTCAAGCAGAAAATCACAAAAAAAAACAGCAAGATCTGATGTCGAGCCTTGTACACTTTGTTTAATCAGTTTTTCTGCTACAAAACCTAGACCATTCAAGTCGTTTTTTACCTTGGGAGCAACGGGAAGTGGTCCCGTATTTTTCTAAGCCCTAGACAATTTTTGGGAGATTTTCTTCCCCCTCTATTTTGGCACCAAATTAGTTTTTTGAGCTTTTTTTGCCTCTTAACCATGTGGTGGCCTAGTTTCTTGGATCTTTAGTTGTGGTTAAGTATTTGGGGCCCCTTTTTGTTGACGCGGAAGTGTTTTGATAGGTTTTGGAATCATCTAAGGATGATGGTTTCTAGTGTGTTCCCGGGAAGTGCAGACATTTCCAATGGTATGATAACTACTGTTAAACTTGATGGGACCAACTTTTTAGAGTGGTCCCAATTTGCTAAACTTACCATCACTAGGAGAGGTAAACTAGGATTCATCACAGAAAAGGAGGTGAAACCAAATCTGAAAGATCCAAAATATCCAAAGTGGGAATAGGATAACTCCCTTGTAAGGTCATGGTTGATTTTCTCAATGCAACCTCATATTGCCCGAAACTACATGTTTCTTCCAACGGCCAAAGATATTTGGGATAGAGTTATTGCCACTTATTCCCAAGTTAACAATACTACTAGAGTGTACCAGCTTTGGAGGGAAGCTTGTAGTATGCGTCCAGGGGAGAGATCTATGGCTATGTATTTCTCTTCTCCATAGTCTATTTGGGAAGAAATGGATCACCTGAAGACTCTTGTATGAAAGGACCCTGAAGATGGTGAGCAATATTGAAAGTATATAGAGGAGAATAGAGTCTTTGATTTCTTGGTTCGCTTGAATCCAAAGTTTGATTTTACTAGGCAACATATTCTTAGTGTCGACATTGTCACTCTTGTTTCCGCGTACTCCCTTGTACAAGGGGAAGAGAGTAGGACAGCCATGATGCAACCTCCTATGATTGATCACTCTGCCTTTATGTCTACTTCAATCAAGCAAAATACTAGTAAGCACCATATTATTGAGAAGGCTGAGGATGTGGTTTGTGATTATTGAAAGAAGCCAATACATACTAAGGAAAAGTGTTGGAAGCTCAATCCTCACTTAAAACCAGAAAAATACAAAACCAGGGGGAAGGGAAATGCTCACTTGGCTACAATTAGTAATGATGCTCAACCTTCTAATGTTCATGACTCCTCTGATGTAATGGACAAACTTAGAAATATACTACTACAGTTGGAAAAGGGTGGTACATCCTCCTCATCTGATTCTGGACATAGTAATCCATCTAGTTCATATGCCAAGACAAGTACTGGACTTGCTTGTTCCACATCTTTTAGTCCTTGGATTGTAGACTCCAAGGCCAGTGCCCATATGACTAGCATGCCTTCACATTTTACCTCATATAAGTTAACCCCAGGGAAGGGCAAGATTATTGTTGTTGATGGATCTCAGCCCTTATTTTGGGTCAAGGTGAAGTCAAACTCACTCATAACCTTTCTCTTGAATCGGTTCTTCATGTGCCCTAATTACATAAAAGTTTATTGTCTATTAGTTCCCTTACAAAATCCCATAATTGCTCAGTGACCTTTTTTCCTACCCATTGTGTTTTTTAGGACCTGAGCACGGGGAAGATGATTGGAAGTGGGCATGAAGCTGATGGAGTCTACCTCTTTGATGGACCTTCAAAGCATGGATTATCGAGCCGGACTGTGTCTTGTTTAAATGAGAAAATGAGTCTTTTGAAATTATGGCATTGTCGTCTTGGTCACATGTCTTTCAATTATGTAAAACTTTTCTTTCCAAACTTATTTGACTCAGTGTCAAAGTTGTAACTTTGAATGTGAAGTTTGTCATCTATCAAAACAATGTAGAACCACATATTTTGCAAGTAGTAAAAGAAGTAAATTGTTTCTCATTTGATTCGTACTGATGTTTAGGGCCCATATGCTATCCCTTGCATGGGTGGGTATAAATACTCCATCCTTTTCATTGATGACTACAATCGGTATACATGGCTCTACTAGATGAAAAGTCGAGATGAAGTTCCTATGGTGGTTGAAGTTGCTCGAGGCTTACTGTTTCAGACTCATGTTCCCACCTATTTCTGGGGTGATGTTGTTGAGACATCTATGTATCTTATCAACAGACTTACTTCAACGACCCTTAATTTTCAATCTCCTCATCAACTTCTCTTTCCTGATGAACCTCTTTTCAATCTCCCCCTTAAAATCTTTGGTTGTGTTTGTTTTGTTCATGATATGAGTCCTTCCAGGCGTAAGTTTGATCCTATGTCAGTTAAATGTGTCTTCCATGGTTAGTCTCCTGTCTAGAAGCCTATAGATGCTTTGATGCTCTCTCTAGCAAGAGATATGTCTCTAAGGATGTTACCTTTTTGGAGTCCTCTTTTTTCCAGTCATCCCGTCCTTCTCTTCAGGGGGAGAATGCAAGTGAAGATCAGAATCCCTTCTGCCTTCCTGTCCCTGTCTCTTTTGTTCCTCCTCCTCCCTCTCTTTTTTATAATGATGGTATTCCTTCTCTTCCTCTTCCTCTTCCTCTTCCTCTTCCTGTGTATTGGCCTTACTCTTGGCAGCAATTTTTCATCAGACACAATAAGAGGGTGGCTCCTGAAGTAGAATGCCCATCACAATCTAATCTCCCAGACTCAGGTAATCTTGAACCTCCTAATAATTCTATTACTGATCCTGACCTTGATCTTCCTATTGCCATTCGAAAAGGGAAGAGGGCATGCAACAAGTATCCTATTACTAACTGTGTCTTATGATGCTCTCTCACCTTCCTATTATGCCTACATTTCTACCATCTCTTCTGTTTCCATCCCTCGCAGTGTTAAAGAGGCAATGCAGTCCCCTCACCATAAGGAAGCTATGAACCAAGAGATGGAGGCCCTAATAAAGAACCGGACTTTGGGAGGTTGTTCCTTGTCCTAAGGATAAGACTCCTGTTGGGTGTAAGTGGGTCTACACTGTTAAGCACAAGGCAGATGGCTCAATTGAGAGGTACAAAGCTCGGCTTGTAGCCAAAGGATACACACACTTATGGCATTGATTATCTGGAAACCTTTGCTCCAATTGCTAAAATGAACTCTATTCGTGTGATCATGTCTCTTGCTGCCCATTACTGTTGGTCTTTATATCAAATGGATGTGAAGAATGCCTTCCTCAATGGATACTTACAAGAGGAAGTGTATATGGACTTACCACCTGGGATGAGCTTTCCTAACTATGAAGGAAAAGTTTGTCGCTTAAAGAAGTCTAATTTTGGAAGGGTCTCTCTACTTAAGATAATAGACCTTATTATTTCTTATTCAAGTCTAAGTCTTTTCAGAAATTGATTTACCTTCTGTTTCTAAAAATGTTTCTGAAAGTATTTTACACAATCCGTAGAATCTTAAGGGTTAATATGGAGTTATGGACTAGTTCATATTCAGTCCACAAATCGAGAAATCCAACATAGTACTCTTGTATTCTCTTGTACCCTAACAATAAGCAAAAGTTTCCAATTCAATTTGGTATTTTTTGGACATGTCGGACTAATAGTAAACTTTCTTCAGATATGCATACATGTCATATGCAGTTCTCATTCCTCTCAAGGGAACAACAATAAGGATCTCTATAGAACTCAAGATCCAAGAAACCAACTTCCCATCGTCAAGCTTCCATTGTTGAAAGGCCTTTACATCAATTTCCTGAGGTTTATTAATTTTACCATTTAGATATCCTTCTAAACCCTTTCCTTCAACAAAAAAGTCAAAAGTGGAAGTTCCCCATGTTGTAGTTAGTTCCATTGAACTTCACAGGAATAACATCCATCTTTTTAGCCATTTCAACAAACAATTCACAGGTAAACAATGTAACAGTAATGAAGTCAAGCCCACAACTAAACAAAAAACTCAGTTTTCCAAGAAAAAGAAGGACCTGCAATCTTTCTCTATGCTGGTAAGCAATACCCCACAACTAAAGAAGGATACACTAAGAAACAAAACCCAAATAGCAAGGTATTCAAGAGTTCATAGTCTAAAAGAAAAGGTTGGCAGTGAATCTAAAGCCCAAAAATGAAACAAACAAGCTGCTCCAAAGCAATTTTAATCAGAACTGTAGCAGAAAATCTCAGCACTACCAAAGAAAGTAGGTCTTCAAGAGATTTCTCTAGAGTCAAGCCAAACACAACAAATTCTGATAGTGATAGCCCAGGAAAAAAAAAAAACTGCCTTTGAAACTATGTAAAGGGATCAAAAACCCTTCAAAATTGAATGGGATATCAACCTAATTGAGTAAAATGGTGTTGAACCCTAGGGTGATGCAAAATCTAGAAGCACAAACTGATTGGAACCACCGATTAGATAAGAACAAGGAAAAGCCCAATCTAGCTTGCGATTTCCAAAAAATAGGGTTTAGTTTATGCCAATTGAAGCAGCCTCCAAAAGCCCCTCAAGGACGAACTCGAGCACAGGACTGAAAGTCCACAAATAGCCCCTCAAACTGGAGTAAAGTCCTCAATCACAAGCTGGAGAAAAAGGCTTGCTCTGATACCATGACAGTCTTCTCAGTTGTACTAGAGAAAGAGAGAATATAATAAGGTTAAATGGTGCAGAGAGACTAGGCCAATTGGGCCCTGGCCCATTATGGTCTTATTATTAGTTCTTCCTAGTTGTTTTTGTTTGTTAATGGGCCTTTGCTTTATGGGCTTGTTAATGCTTTTTTATGTTTTTTACGTATGATGATGAGTTGGCCGCCCACTTAAGGGCAGACTTGTAATTTGTTCAGATTTAGTAAGACTAATAAAGGATAAGAGAGGTAGAAGAGGAGACCATCGAACTCTCTTCTCCTTTCCCATCTTCTCCATCTTCTTCTTTCTTGTCTTCTTCTTCCTTTTCTTTCTTTGCTATAATCTGAAATTATTTTACAGTTTTTTATTGGACTGAATAACATCTAATAGTATGCAGAATAATTCAACCCCCACCCCCAAATAGCCCTTTATATTATATATTATGTACAATTGCAAGAAAGCCCTCATAGGGCTGAAGGATTACAAGAAAACCTTTATGGGGCTGTAAAGGAAAAAGAACAAGAATAAAATACAATACAACAGGGACTATAGTATACATTACTGTTCTCCACAACAAAAACATAGATGGATGTGGAAACAACTACTAGATCCGTCAACGAAGAAGAAACTAAAGGAGTTGGTACATTTGATGAGTATACACTTACCTGATTCGTGGCTATTTAGCATTAACATGCACTTGAAGCGAGGGCTTGGTCACAATTGGAACAAGAGGAATAGGGTCATCAACTGGAACCAGAAGTGGAAGCATAGGAGGTAAGAAGGAAACATCATAGCCGATAAAGAAAGAGACATACACAAAGAAAGTGACATCCCAAATAAATGAATGACGGGAAGTGGGATTATAGCACTTATAACCTTTTTCTACAACTCCATTTTGTTGTGGAGTACAAATACAAGATAATTGATGAAGAATTCCTTCATATTTGAGGAAGATATTCAAGGAATACTCAATGTATTCAGATGCATTGTCTGATCGAAACTACTTGACTTTCTTCCTAAACTGTGTCTCAACTCAATCATTTTGTAAAAGACTAGTAATTCTAGGAACTTCACTTCTCAAATATATCCACATACATCAAGAGAAATGATCAATAAAATTAAGAAAATAGTGATATCCATCCACAAAAACAAAGTGAGGACCTCCACACATCAGAATGGACTAAATCGCAAGGATTGGAAATTTCATTTATAGATCTTGGATAGGTCCATTTACAATGCTTTGACATCTGACAGACTTCACACAAAATATTTTATGATGGCAATTTTTCAAATAGCTCAGGAAACAAAACTTTCAATGAAGGAAAAGACAAATGACCAACTCCAACATGACCACCAAGTCTTCACGATTGATGTCCCCACCACTTGACGCCTGCATAGAAGCACCAATATCTACATTTAGGTAATAGAGACCTCTAGCGTCATGACAACTCCCAATTTTTCATCTTATCAACCAGTCCTGAAACACACAATGAGTGGGAAATAAAGTCACACAACAGCCAAGGTCTTTGATAATTTTAGAACAGACAACAAATTAGTGATAAATCTAGGAACATGTAACACAAAATTTGGAGATAGATCATTCCCAAGCATGATGCCTCCCTTCCCCTAAATACTAGAAAGAAAGCCATGAGCAATTTTGACTTTGTCTTGGCGAAAAGAAGGGCGATATGAGTTGAACAAGGAGGATACGCTAGTCACATGTCCCGAGCCTCCTGAACCAATCACCTAGGAGCAAGAGGGAGATGGTTGAATAACATTTTAGGCAAAAACTATACCTGTCTTAGCAAATGAAGACCATTTTAGCCAAGCCATAGCCCAGTTAAGAAGATTCACCTCCACAGCAGTAAAGTCAGGCAGACCAGAAGTAGGGTGCAGTAGTCTGTCCAAAATGATTAGAAACACCTAGGTAGTATTCCTTTTCCCACAATTAGCCACATTTGAACTTGCAACATGACCAGCACCATTAGGACCCTTATATGGATTCTTATCCTTCCTCAGAGCTACTGGTTTGAGGTGGGGATACAAAATCCAACATGCATCTTTTGTATGTTTCTCTCCTCTTGGTGAGAACACTTCAATGTTTCTTATTTCCACCCTTACTTTCAGTTGGATGAAACTGAGCCCCACTTCTCAGTTTCATCCCCAAACTCTAAACAACTTAAGAAGAGAAATACAAACAAGAGGTGAGAGAAGTACAAAATTAAAACTAACTGGGATTCTTTCAAAGTAGACCAAACGAGCAAAAAAAAAAAAACTCCAGAAGCCTTTGAATTACCACAATAGCTCTGAAGCAGCCCAAATACATCCCCACAAAGCTTTGAACTAAAACGACCAAAGTGCTGATGAATCACAAACTCCTGCACAGATACACATCAGCAACACCTTCCTCAGGAGCAAAAACCAAGAAAACTTCCCACCCTAAACAAATCAAGGCCTTTCAGCACTCATTGAGTATTGTAGCTCTAGCTCACGGAATACTTTTCCGGTGTACTCTTCCCCTCCTAAAGCTAATCCAATATCAAGTGATGATCATGTTCTTCCCAAAGACCTTCAAGAGATGCAAAAGATGTACCACAGTAAACTCTCCTTGACACATGTCTTCGATGTCTTAATTCAGTCTTTAGATCCTTGCATAATTTTTCTTCTACCCATAGGTCCTTAGGAGTTTGTCCCATACTCCCATATCTTATATGCAGTAATGTAGTGTTGCACAGTCCTAGTAATCTTAGGTGTCATTAGAATAGAAGAGCCAAGACATCACAATGGCATTCCCTACACCGGGTCTTTTATTCAGGCTGTTCTTTCTTTAGCTCTACAGTCTGTCCATAAATATATCCTTCCCTTCCTCTGCTGATTATGGCAAGCTTAGCTGAAATGGCCCACTCAACATAGTTGTACTCATCCAACTTGATGTTGGTAATCTGAAAGGCACGGTTTTCAAGATTGGGAAGACCCTCCCCTGACCTGGTTTCCTTAGAAGAGACCTTACTAGCAGTAGACATTCTTAAAATAGAAACACAACTTCAACCCAAAAAACACTAGTAGCTCAAAATAGCACCCAAAAACTGACTGTCCTCCATAAGGAAGCAAGAAACAGAGACACTAATCAGCCCAAGAGTTCAGAACAATTGTTCACAGCCCAAAAAACCCAACTAACACCTGTGAACAGCCTAGGAATCAGTTCATACAAATTCTGGGTGCAAAAATAACAAAAAACATAGAGCTTCCTCACTCTCTAGTGGGTCTCCGGAGAATTTCACTATTCAGTTTTCACCAATGCCTCTCCTGCTGTACAGCAACTAGACATGAAACTCAGGTCTCTCTAGCACTCTGTACACTGCTCTTCTTCTTCTTACCCTAATGGGGCATGATCGAAGCTGCTTAAGGTTCCATTTGATCCCTTCTCCAAAGAAGAAGCCCTGAGAATTAGATGAAAAGACTCCTTAGTGGCTCACGAACAAGTTCGGGTTTCAGTAGATGAAAGTCCCAGAAGAACAAGGAAAGGAGAGGAAAGATTTGGATCTTAGGAGAACTTCAAGTGCTCTGATACCATGAAGCATTTTGAGCAAGAGAAGAAGAGAAGAAGAGAAATGAGAGAAGACAAGAGGATATGTGAATGAGAAACTGGGGCAACAGTAACCTTATCTGTCCTGGCCTAGATAGCATTCAAATGGAACTTAAAAGACATGAAGTACAAGATTGCCCCTCAATAGGCAAACTGTATATAAACAGACTTTAAGAGTAAAACAACTAAGACCCAACGGCCTAATAAGAAATAAACTGAAGTAAATAATAGCCCAGCCCATACAACATTAGGACTTACAACAGGAAGCAGAAAAATTAAAAGGATAAAATAGAACAAAACCATTCAAGATTCTTGTCATTATCAAAGCCCACAAAAAATATTCCATTTTACATGGTAATATCAATGTATAATGGAAAGAGTACTAGCAATTTAATTACTCTTTCCATTAGATCAAAATCTTGGTAGGCAGCAAGCATCCATGTAGAGCAAAAAGAGTGGACTAGATTCAAGTTTAGTTGGTCAACTACTATAAATAAATAAATAAAAATCCTTTGTAACACAAGCCTGTGCATCAAACAAGTTACTGCTAGTTTAAACATATAAAAGGAAAAGTTAATAAGAAGCATCTATATGTGAGAAAGATGAAGCAGCTGGCAATGCTAGAAATCCTATTTACATCGAGTAGAAGGGACCACTAGATGATAATAAAGAACAGAAAATCAAATAAAGAAACTTATGAAACATACTTGAGTAGTAAAACAAAATCAAATTTATAGAATATGGCATTAAAGTCCAACATACAATATAGCTTACTTGAAATTCCAGTAAACCTTCCCATTAGGATCAGGTATTCCAGCGTCATTAGTGCGTTGATAATCTGAACTCCAGTTGTCTTTAAATGTTTCCATACTCAATCCTGTGATTCCAGCTGTGAAGAGTTGCCAAAAAAAAAGTCATCCTTACAGCTTAGAAGATTTAATAAAATGTAGTATGGCACTAATCATTAGAAAACCTAGAAGGCAATTATTTTCTTTCTAAACCATCAGAAAAGACAAGGAGTGCAATTCCATGAAGTAGGTGCAGTTTTTGAAGCTTTCTTCTTCAGACACATGTCTATCCACTCTCAGAAAAAGTGAGGGTAGGTAACTCCGCTTTCAGGAAAAAAAAGTTCTAACTTCTTCAAACATGTGGCTACTTGCTACTTATCAAGGAAAAAAAACACCCACTTCAAAAAATTAGGACTCAATTAGGAGCTAATAAAAGGTTTTGAAAGTATCTCTAATTTGAGAATAAATCTGGAAAAGAGCTGCATAGCGGGTATAAATTTGGAGGTAGGGGAGGTCGAGGCTATTGCGGAGTGTCTTGAGTGTTCCACTTCTGCTTGACCTATGTCATATTTAGGGCTTCCTTTAGGGGCAAATCCTAGGGAGAGTAGATTTTGGACACCAGTGATAGAAAAGTTTGAGAAGAGATTAGCCTCATGGAAGAGGAATTATATCTCTTTAGGAGGGAGAATTACCCTAATATAAGCTACCTTGGCTAACTTACCTACCTATTATTTTTTTGTTTTTAGGATACCAGTTAGGGAAGCTAGGAAACTGGAGAAGTTGATGAGAGATTTCTTATGGGAGCTGGGACAAGAAAAAAAGGATCACTTGGTTAATTGGGAAATTGTGTAAAGAAGTAAAGAAGAGGGGGGTTTGGGACTTGGGAGGGTAACTAGAAAAAATCAAACTCTGTTAGGGAAATGGTTATGGCGATGGCCTTTGGAAAGAGAGAGATTGTGGCATGAGGTGGTGGGAAGCATTCATGGGAGGTCAGAGAATGGATGGGATGCTGGTGTATCGAGGCAAGCTAACCTAGCAGCACCTTGGAAGGCTATTCACAACACACTTCCTCAATTCCTCAATTTTATCAGGTATGAAGTTTGTTCTGGCAACTCTGTCCATTTTTTGGAGGATATTTGGGTAGGAGACACACCGTTAAAGGATTTGTTCCCTTCGCTATTTTCTATTTCTTTGTACAAAAAAGAGGTGGTCTCAAAATTTGTCTCACCTTTGGGCACACCCTTAGATCCTACTTGGGATTTTGGGTTTCGTAGAGGTCTTAGGGATGATGAAATTGATTCTCTTTCTGCTTTGCTTGGTTGTCTTAATCAAGTTTGTTTGGATCCCTCCAAGCCAGATAAGAGGGTTTGGACTCCTAGACCCAATGAAACCTTCACTTGTGCTTCTTTCTTCAAGTCCATCTCTCAACTTTCTGCTCACCAACCCTTTCCGTCAAAAGAAATTTGGTGTAGGCCAGTTCCCCCAAATATTATGGCATTTTGTTGGGAAGTATTCCATGGGAAAGTAAACACTTTAGATAACCTACAAAAGAAAAGACCTTTCCTCTGTATTTCTCCTAATTGGTGTATCCTCTGTAGAGCTCACGGTGAGGATCGTTACCATCTATTAATATCTTGTCCCTTTTCTGCAGACCTTTGGGCTTGGCTACTTTCGTTGTTTGGGGGTAGGTGGAGTCTACCAGCAAAAGTTCACATGCTCTTCAACCATTCTACCTTTTATTGGCCTACAAAAATAGGGAGAATTATGTGGAGATGTGCTCGTGCTGCTTTGATTTGGACTCTTTGGGAAGAAAGAAATCTTAGAACCTTTCAAGAAAAGGAAAGGAGCAGCCAGGATTTGAAAGACTGTGTGTTAAATAGGGCAATACATTGGCTGAAGACCTTGGAAATCTTTCATCAATTCTCCTTTAATGACCTTTGGAGAAATTGGTCAGCAGTAGCGAGGTGTTCATCTCTAAAGGACAAATCAATTACAAGCTGGTCTCCTCCATCCGAAGGCTCACTAAAGTTGAACTTTGATGGAAGTAGCATGGGTAATCCAGGTTTATCCGGAATGAGGGGTGCTCTGAGAAATGCGAAGGGAGAGATTTTGTTGCTTTACTCAGGTCCCTTGGGATTTGGGAACTCCATTAGGGCAGAACTTTTAGCTACTGTACAAGGGGTGCAATTTGCAAACCAGCTGGGGGTACAACAACTAATAATCGAGGGGGACTCCAAAGTGGTGGTGGGTTGGTTGAAAAATTCTGAAGAGGCTATGTGGTGATACAAGAATGAAATGAAGAAATTTATTTGGTTGACAAGGAATATGTTGGTCACTGTACAATGGGTGGGGAGATCAGCAAATACTTTGTCAGATATGTTAGCTAAGCAAGGGGTAAATAGGGAAGAATTATTTTGGGCTCAGTTGTGATTCTTGTTTTTTTTCCTAGTTTACTTGTAAGATTCAAGGAGGGGCTGCAACTCACGCCTCTCGCTAGGATGATGCATGAACTCACTCTAAATTTGCTTCCGAATCAATAAATTTATTATTATTCATCAAAAAAAATAGGACTCAATTATATTGTTTGATCCAATTTCAAAATTCAAATAAAAGATTCACTATGAAACTTTCAATGGTATGGGTCCCGGTTCCCAATTACAAATAAAACTTGATTTAAATTTTTAAAATAAGAAACTCAAATTAAATTTATCATATAAATAGTAAATCTCAAATACAAAATAATATATAGGTGTAGTTGCTCTATACTTAGTACAGGGGCTACTCTATAGTCCAATAACATAGTGAATGGCACTACACAATGCTGGTCCAAGCTGTCCAAGGTCTTCGGAATGGTACACTTGATACAGACCTAACCTATGGATTTTTTAGCAAGTATTGCATGGACTCTCCTAAATGGATAATGTATCCACATCAGACACACATTGGAGTCTGACACTCCACAGATTCTAGGAGATATTTCTACTTTACATTTCCTTCTTATCTCCTAGCTTATTTGACATAAACGAAAGGCTAGTTTACAAGATGAACTTGTCTTATTAAACATTATTTAGTAATGAAGTCAACACTATTAGGCAAGTATATAATGTTAGGATTCAATATATATATATATATATATATATATATAAACTACTTTAATAGTATATACATTCACTAGTCGCTGTTTTCTTATCTTGCCAGGTCAGACTCCTGGACACATATTCCAGCTCCCATGTCTGCGTCCATGCAAAACTGGCACAAAGTGGCCATTCTCAGAGTTGAACCCATGTTCCCATGCTTGTCAGCTCTAGATTTTATGAAACGATGACCTAATTTGATTGTAATTAGAGAGATGTAGTCCAAGTGAACTTTTTCTAGATAGCCATCAAAATGAACAAATATTTCAAATACTGTTACTAAATCTACAGTCTTCCATTTGAATCTAAATACCCACTTCAATCCTAACTAGACAGACCTCAACCCAATATCTGATGCACTTTTTAAAGGTAGAAAAAACAATTTTCAGCATCAGACTCGGATCCATCAAAAGAAAATGATTCTGGTTGAAACAAATAACACTGGCTATTTTTAACCTTAACAAAAAGTGAGTCAATAGGTGCCATTTAGAAGCACTGAACCTATGAAACTGAAATATAATGTTAAATTAGTTATGCTTTCTGAATGAAAAATAGACTCCAATGCATTGTGCCACGCAATAACTACTAATGTTTTTAAATGAACAATACGTATATTAAACAATTAAAAAGAATATGGTTCCATATGTGATGCAGGAGCTGAAGAATCAAAATTGGAATTTTATGAAATTTTATGTATTTCTGTATTTTTGGACAGTAGGTGTGTTTTTGTCATTTTGCATTTTCCTGTGGGGTCCAATGATGGGCTTTAATTTGTTTAATTATAGTTTGATTGTTTAAAATTTCAGAGTCATTGCATTAGTAGGATTAGAGTTATTGAGTATTCTTTTGAATTGAAATAGGATATGACAACTTAGTTTAAGTCCTACTAGGATTATTGAGTCTAACAGTTTGACTCCTATGACTATTATGAAATAGTTTGACTCCTAGGATTATTATGAGTTTAGAGTCTACAAATATGCATGAACATTTTAAACAAAGAGAAATGAAGTTTATTGTGTTTTCTTTAGCTTATGCTAATTATGGTGAGTGACTACCATGCCCTAGAGTGATTCTAGGTAGGGGTGTAAACGGATCGAATTCAAATCGGATCAGGCAATATCTGAATTCGAATCCAATTAGAAAATTTGATATCCGAATTCGATTCGATATCCAACGGATATTGAAAACTCATATCCAAATACGATTTGATATCCGACGGATATTGAAAATTCATATCCGAATTCGAATATTATTTGAATATTCGATTTGATTCGAATTCAACTAATTAATTATTTTATGTAATTAATAAATATTTTATTTATATAAAAATATATAAATTATTTATATAATTTAATTATTATATAAAGCAATTAAATATTTTATATATTATATAAGAATTAAATAATTGATCGAATTCAGATATTTATATACTCGAATCAGGTCATATCCAAATTTGATTCAATTATGTCGAACCTCGAATTCGAAATCGGATTTTCGAATACCATTGACACCCCTAATTCTAGGCACCCTGTGAGTGATTCCAGGTATTTTTCTCTCTTCTTTCTCTCCCTATTTTCTCTCTTATTCCTTCAAGAAGCCATTACAGCCATCAACAGCCATAAAAGTCTGATCAAAGAAGACCATTCAACAATTTCTAAGGACTAGAACTAAGCTGGTCCTACATCAATATGCATGTCCAAATAAAAAATACATAATAGGAAAAGACAACATTATGAGAAATAGAAAATAAAGGCAAAACAGGAGGTATCCCTAAAAAATAAAGAAACTGAGAAGGAATTTCATTAAGGCCGACAGCCAACTGTGAATAATATTTACTGGCAACAATATCTACAAAACCAGAACCACAGATTTGTTGTAATAGTTTCTTTTGAGAGACCATGAAGAATTTGACTGCACTTCCCAATTAACAGACTATTTTCTGTACACCCATCCTTCAAAATGTTCTTTTCCTAACCTCGCTGCAAACCTCTCTGCAATAACATTGTCTAAATGGAGAGAGAGAGAGAGAGAGAGAAGTGCAACAAAATCCATGTACACAATGTGAATGTTATTTTGTGCCAGATTATCTTTATGGTTTAAAATAAGATAGTGATTTAGGTTATCTCACAAGAACTGGCTTCAAATTCAGATACATGAAAATGTATGCACTAATGGCGAATAAACCATATAAACAATGCACAACTCACGTGAAGGGTCATCCTTTTTTGCAGAAAAAATCCCAGTAAATATGCAGAACACCGAAAATAAAACAGGCAAAAGGAAAGCAGGCGCCACCCGATTGATCATTTGCACACCACCAAATACAATAAAACACAGTATGATGGTCACAACGATTCCATAAACTTGCAGGTCATGCAAGCTCGGACTTTCATTTCCATTCACCACGTTCCCTACATTGACAAAATCAGGGAAAACAAATATTTTAGTAGCTGATGATTACTTATCCTTAAAACAACACATTTCAAACATACCACCAATAAGTTTCATAGCAGAAACACTAAGATAAATAGATTGGAAGTTGACATAAGTGGAAATTTCCAAACCGAATACAAGCACATAAAAAGCATTGTAAACAATCCTTCTTCTAAGCATGGTTTAAAATGTTTCCTAATTTCCCTAATATTTCCATTTCCATGGTAGCGACACGAAATTTTACTGGAATCAACATTTCCCCAATGAACACTACCAGTACTATATGGAGTACAAGAGATAGTATCTAGGACATATTTCCATTTTCACTTCCATGGGTAGCAACATGAAATTTTACTAGAATTGACATATTCCCTAATGAACACTACCAGTACTATGTGGAGTACAAGAGATATTATTATAACATATGTTGGAGACAATATTGTAGATATGTGAGTGAAGTAACAAGTTATTGTCCACCTAACTTACATGATTACAACTTTGAGCTAGCTCAATATTCATTTCAAACATGAAGTTAAATAATAGTTTTTGTTTTTGTAGTAGATTATTTGGTAGATCTATTACAACCATTTACATTTTCTTTGAGTTTAAATTTTGCTTTAACTAATTCTATCAAGAAGTTCTAAAGCTTAAGGTTTACAGGGCAACTTCAGAACATATTCTTTTGTCTATAACCTTAGTTTCTTAGTTTTGTTTAATAATTTGGAACAAGATAATAATTTAAAAAGGTGTGCCTATGCTTCTTTTGTCATTTCATAAAATATCATTCCATAGTTTGCATATTTTACAATGTTTCCACCATGTCTATAATTTTTACAATATTTCCATACGATATTTCCAACATTTCCGACATATTTCTTATATTTGGATGACCGACATTTCCACCGACATCGACATTTTAAACCTTGCTTCTAAGGGGTACAAAAGCATGCTACAGCACTGAACAGCAAAATTGTGTCAGCTGTGGGGAGCGGGGGTTATCCTGTCAGCAGATTCCAATACAATGTTGTGGTGTAAGATGCTTTCGTATCTCTTATAAGAAAATAAATGCATCACTATCATTGATCAGCACATAAAACATGTTCGTGGTTGAAGTGGACTGTTCCGAACTATCCCATAAATCAAGTCAGAAATATCAGATGATTAACAACTTTAAGTTAGAAGAAAAAGGATTTTTGCAGATAAGAAATTTTTATACTCTTACTAACAAATTATTATACTGGTACAAGTTAAAATAGCAATTTTCAATTATACCTCCAACACTATAAATAACAATTATCAATGCTACAATAAAAACATCCTCAGTCCAGCTTACTACAAGTAATCATGTCTAAATAGAACTAAAGCTCAAAGTCCCTAACACGAACAAGCAAATAAAGAAGGGAATAGAAGAATAAACAAGAAAAATTTTTACTATAGCTCTTGATTATGGTAGAAACAGTAAATAACTCTTTAATAATTCCGTAGCAGGAGAAAAAAACAGTACAATTAGAATGCTCTTTACAAGACTGGTTAACACTCTTGTAAACAACTTCCAACTTGTATTCAGAATTCTAAAAATTACAAACTTTGTCAAACTAACACCTTTATAAAATCTACAAAATCTACTAAAACTAACTTGATGTATGAAACCAGGATTATATGAATTATTATAAACAGTAGGTCCAGAAAATACTATAAGTAATAAATTTCTAGAAGATTGATACTTCAATCTCTAAAGACCAAACCAACAGGGACCAAAAGTTGAAACAAAGGCTATACTACAGTACTACTGTGAATGACGGCCAGTGGGATCCACAGGTCAACCCATGGACTTGACCTTGACCACAATTTGCAAAAACACAAAAAAACCAGTCATCTTAAAGCCTTCAGTTGGGACAGTTCCTCGTGTCTGATTCAGCCCAAAACTTATGGTTGGCGCACTTCTATATGTACTTTATTTCCACCAATTTTCAGCCAAATTGACTAAGGTTTGACTGGTCAAAAAGTCATTTCTTTTTCTGGTTAACAGTACATTCTGCAAGTCTGCCATCTGACCTCTTTTCTTACATTTATTTGTTTGATATGTGCTAACAATCCTTTTTTTATTGGCAACTTAAGTTTTATTAATTCATGAAAAGAATTGTGTTATATACAGTACAAGCTAGTTCACATCCCATAATTTGAGCTAGCAATGATACAAGAGTACTCAGCCCACAATCTGCTTGAATCAGGAATTACAAATCATTCACCCCTCCCCAAATACATATCAGATCTGCTAGTCCCCTGTTTAGCTAGTCCATCTGCCAAATTATTACTTGATTTTTGAATCCAACTGAATGTTGCTCCCATTTTTTTTTTTTTTTTTGAAAATGTTGCTCCCAATTGTCCAGCAAGATGTACTCACCAAGGATCTTCTTTTTTAGTTGCTTTCCTTGCTTCCATTTTTGCATCAAGTACATAAGCACAAATGATTGCGAAGGACAAAACCAATATGAAAAAACCTAGACTATTTGTCAACCTCTAGTGGCTGGTAAAATACAATTTATGCCAATATGAGCCTAAAACAATGTTATCCCGAATAACATTGTCACATCGTCAGTGGTGAAGATTTTGACCAAGTCAATTATATGGAAAACCATCATCTTGAAACTCAATTTTGGTGCCAGGTAATGGAAAATCCCATAAGAGATTATTAGCACATGAAATACTTGCAAGTCTGCATATCCATAAGATCATGTGTACAAATAAGAACTAAGTAATTACTTACCTAGTTGAGGAATGGACAAAGTACCTTTCACAATATGTAATAATATCATTTAACATTGTATCTAGATGAACTTAATGTGTCCTTCTTCACACTTAAATATATGAATTTAATGGGTATAAATGCATGTGTGCTTGTATTCAATGCATAAGCTTGAATACAGTGCTCTTTAAACCCCATTAAGAAAGATTGCTGGCACATACCAGAGTGCACCTGCAAGAATGCTGCATATCAAGCTAATGTGATAAATTATGTTAGTCATTTTGAATCCATTCCAAATATATTATCACCATCATCTAAGCCTTTTCCCAACTATACGAGGAGTCAATTCCAGATATGTCTTGACCACAAATTGGTTCTGTATGCTCATACATTATGGACTGTGCTGTGCTTTGGTGTTGAATGGTTTTAAGGGCACAGCCAGATCAAGAGTGATTGGGATAGGACAATACCATTTTGATTATGTAGCTCTTTTCTTTTTTTTGTATAGTCATCTGACTGTGTAATTTAGAATGACCACCATCAATCATCATATACATATACAACTTTGCACTCACAGGATTCTTCTCGAGTCTGGGGACACATGACCCATATGTGGTATTGGGATGCAATACACTACAATCAAGCATATGCCTAGCCAAAGGAATGAACACAAAGTACATTCTGCCCATCAGAGGAGACTATCATTAGTCATCATTATACACACAAATTTTCACTCACAGGATTCTTCCTGGGTCTGGGGACACATGACTCATATGTGGGATTGGACCGTAATAAAATACAAATGAGCTATGCCTATCCATTGAAGGAATAAACAAAAGTACATTCTGCCCATTAAAATTCACACACACACAGAGGGTTGTAATCAGGTTGCATTCAGATCGAATCCGACTCTGATCCAATTATTGAAACTTCAAATCTGAATCCAACCAGAAATATTGGATTCAGATTTAATCTAAATCTGCTTTGTTGTCTTTAAAACAAAGAAGATTAAAAAGTTTTAAGAAAATTAATTGATTTTTTAACTTATACATATGTAATAAATGTATATAAGTATAATTATCGAATTTATTAATTTGGTAGACAAAAAACCAACCAAATTCTCATCGCTAATGAGTGTGTGGAGGAATTGACGAGATCTGATTCTGAAGGGTTGGATTACAAGTTTGACTTAGAAAAAGACTTATGATCTAGTAGATTGGATTTTCCTGAGAGAGATCCTCAAGAATAATGGTTTTGGAGAGGTGGTGTAAGTTGATGGATGGTTGCTTGCACACATGTCATTACTCAGTGTTGGCTAATGGTTTGGTCAAGCATTTATTTTCAGCGATTAGAGATTTAAGACAAGGTAACCCCCTTTTCCCATTTTTTAACGTTGATGGCAGAAGTGTTTAGCCAAATAATCTCTAGGACTGAGGAGAGAAGGAATAACATAACAATCACTCACCTTCAGTCTGCAGACAACATTAATATTTTTGCGATGGTGAAGGCTCAAGGTGAAAAGGTGGACCTTTTACTAATGCAGGATAAAAACATATGCACAAAAGTAAAAGCCTTCCATAAAAAATGGTTCATCAAGAAGTTACCTCTAAATATCCCAGCACCTGGCACAGCATCTAGGAAGGTTTCTACAGCTCCCAAAACATACCTAAAGCCACAAGTGAGTCAGAAACAACAGAAGAAAGAAAACATTAGTGCAATTTTTCCTGCAACATCCAATTCTGCAATATTGAAAGAACATAATGGACATGGGATCTACTGTCCTTACTGAACTTACCAAAAGTCACATTAATATCATAACAAAGGAAAAGAAATAGAAGACCCACACTTACATAGCTCCAGCAACTGCATTCCCTAGGAAGAAGCACAACCCAATGCTAATTCCAACCTCTGGACCAAGGGCTCGACCAATGAGATAATATGGTCCTCCACCCTGCAAGTGACAATTGAATCAGTTGACCTGGGAACCAGGACCCTAGTCCAGTTGGTTTGCCTTTTTACTTCAATATATATTAAACCAGAAACAAATCAACCCATGGCTATTCAACACTGAAATGTGTGACACAGGCACGTCAAACCATCTAAGTCACTGTAATATAGGATTGTTGTCAAAAGAAATGGAATTAGAAGCAAGAAAGAGAAAGCAGAAAGTTCCCCAGTTTTCAGACACATCTCAATCCTTCTTTGACAACTAGATGATAATCAACATTTGACTTACCCCACCCGAGTAGGGACAGCGGCATAAATCTAATTACTCCATTCCGTTCAATACAAGGCCATATCTTCTTTTAAAGAACAAGCTAATAAACTTTATCACACTACCACACCCCACACCCAGGTTCTTTTTGTCTATACCTTTTTCTTATAAAGCCTTCAATTTGCACCAACCTCCCAAGACCCCAGATAGCTGGGACCAACATTGGATAATGGCCCTTCTTAGGGAGGCATAAGTTATATTAGAATAACATAGAAGGATTCTGAAATCACACTTAGGGGGATAAAGGATAGCCTAGCCTCACATTAAGGTTTCTAGGAACACCCAAAACTAAGAAAGCATAACCTTCTAAGAAAGATAAGAGATTTCTCAAACTCATTCAAAGCAAAAGACACCAAAAGGTCTTATTACCTTTAAAAGATTATAGAGCAATAGAACATGAGCATATACACAGAAGTTTCTTAATGAGCAAATAATTTCTTTTGCCTGCTTGTCATCTCCTTCAATGATGAGCTTCTCACCTAGTTGTCAATTCTTTATCTTACATCATAAATACATCATGCCTTACTTGCAAGATAGACCACTCACGGAAACTACCCACAGTGCAATGACAGACCACTCATGGAAAGCATAATGAGACAACAATTCAGCAAAAATATGAGACCAGGGAAGTTGGACTCCAAGATTCAAAAGAAACTTGCACGATTAGGACTCAGATGGCATGACTGGTTTGGTATAGAAAATCCAGAACAACCTATCTATTCTCATAGCTGCTGATAAGAGGATGTGGATGTGAAACAAGGCAGACATGTTCAATGTAAACTCTTATTGTATTGTAGGCAGTTATGTGCAGTTGTGAATGGCAATTTCACCAACAAGGAATTATGGGAACCCCCAGTACCTACAAAAGTCTGTCTTGACACAGATTGCAATGCTAGGAAAATGTCTTACAAGAAATAAGCTAATTGGAGGAATGGTATCACCAGCAGCTGGATTTGTTTTCTTCCCATGTGAAGTGGAAACAGCAAACCACCTTTTATCCATCACCTGTTGAGAATATGTTTCCTATGTAAGGGAATTTTTGTCCATATCCTCTTCGTATTTGGGTGCCTATCTAAGGGCATGTATGTAATTTCATACTAAATATAAAGAGACAACTTTGTGAGAGTGAACAGTAACCCCACTCATTCAAATGTATCTCTTCCTTCTCTCCTTCCTCTCTTCCTTCTCCTCTCTTCTTCCTTTCTCATACACCTTTATAGAGTTTCACAAGTTGGCATCACAATGTATAGTTGATCATCTCTCTCATGGAGACCTGCTAACACCATACCACCACCAGATGATGTCAGCAGTCCATACAGTTGGTGGTAGCCATGCTTAGTCGTTGATATGGTTTGGTGTACCTTTCTTTTAGAAGATTTTTGGTATATACATTGTGAGCATTTGAAGGTGTTTGGATACTTTTTTGTATTTTATTTAACTAAAATAGCACAAAAATACAGATACGAGTTTTCTAACTTGTTCGGCTAATTGCAGCCCTTTCAATCCTTGAAACCTTGGTCACTTGAGTCATTTTATATTTCTTTAATGAAAGGGAGTGGTTTCACAATTTTTTGAGCCCTAGAAAGTTTTTGGTGATTTTTTCTTCCCTTCTATTCTGCCGTCAACTCTTGTTTAAGGCCTTATTTGGCTATTTGCTGCTAAACCATGAATATACCCCACTATTTTGAGTTTGTGTTTGTCCAGTTGTTTTTGGGCTGCTCTCGGAGTCACAAGAAAGTGTTCTTGACAGAGTGTTTATTTTTCTCAGAAGTTGTGAACTATGGAAATTTCCAACGATACTAAGATTCCTTCCAATGTTCTTCCCAGAAGTGTTGATGTCTCTAGTGGAATGATAACTACTATAAAACTTGATGGGACTAACTTCCAAGAGTGGTCTCTATCTGCTAAGCTTATAAGTGGGGGAAGAGGTAAGCCGGGATTCCTCAATGGCAAGGAGAGTAAACCAAAGCTTGAAGACCCACAGTTTGCCAAGCAGGAGCAAGACAATTTAATGGTGATATCATGGTTGGTATGCTTAATGTAACCGCACATAGCAAGGAACTACATGTTTCTTTCCACTACCCAATATTTTAAAAGCGCAAGGCACAAAAAAAAGAGGCATTTTGCACCCAAGGCACAAGGTGCAAGGTGCAAGGCGAGGCACCCACCCTTTCAAAGCAAAAGAAAAAATGCAAAAACATTTCAAATTTTAAAATATTAAACATAATATTAAAATAAAAACTTAAATGAAAATACATAAATGTTTTAAAGAAAACCTCTTATCTCAAATTAAAATACATAAACATAACATGTATAACATATTAAAAATGAAAGTTTAAAAATAAAATCAAATATAACATATAAACCATATTCATGCATGTAAAACTCTCAATCTCTTTATTTTTTTTCCCAATCATTACTTAAAGTAGTTAGTGTCATGCTAAACATTTTGCATTCTTGATTCTATGAGCTGCCTTTGTACCAAGCCTCTTGAGGCAAGCCCAAACAAGTCCACATTAGGGTCTTATAAAATCTTTTTTTTTTTTTTGCATTTTTTTGCACTCCAAGTTGCACGGCGCACCAGGCGTCAACCTTCTCAAAGTGTTGTGCCTCGCCTGTTCGTCTAGGCACGCATTTTAAATCACTACCACTACCAAAGGCATTTAGGATAGAGTCACAGATACCTATTCCTAGGCCAAAATTACTGCTAGAGTTTATCAACTAAAGTAGGATTTCACCAGACAAACGTCCCTAGTGCTGATATTGTTTCCCTTGTTGCTGTATATTTGTTGGTGCAACCGTGCAAGGTGAGGAGAGCCAAGAGCCAGAGGGTTGCACACAGAACACTATTGTTGAAACACTCTGCATTTATGTTATCTAAACCTAGGCAGATTACAGGCAGGCATGTTTTAAATATGAAAAATCTGATGAGGTGGTACAAAACTTCACTTCTGGTTTTAGTCCTAAAATCAACCCTAAACCTTCCTAGCCTCACAATAGGTCATAGTCATCCTGCATTAACCATCTACCACGTAAATTACCAATCATTAATAACTATATAATTCAGCAGTCATCGAAAATGAAGACAAGAAAAGAAATGCAGCAACTAAAGAAAAGTACATGTCTCCAATACCTTCATTGCACCATTAGTTGCAATTGCACTTAATGATATTGAAGTAAGAAAAGTGCATAAGCCACAAAAAGAGACCAGCAACAGTGACTGGGCTATGCCTGCCATACCAACAATCCTGCAAAAGGAAACTTCAACCATTTATTTAACAGTCTCAAGCTTTTAAAAACAGCACCTGGAATGATTATGTCAACAATTTAACTGGTTGTGTTACCTAATTTGCAAGGTGGTTTTCTAATAAACTATTTTATCAGTAACATAATTTTTATTAATGATTGTTATAATTCAGGTCTGCCTTAGAGTTCGGCCTGACTGAGTTCAGTTATGTAGAAGAAGAAAAAGTGATAAAGAAAGAGAGAAAGAGAGAAAGAGAGAAGAGAGAATTCTGGTTCGAACTAAAAGAGTCAACTTGACTTCTCCCAGTCAACCAGTAAGTATTTATATTATTATTAAACATGACTGAAAAGACCTATGTGCCCTTATTTAAGTTAAGAGCACATGTTTCAACACAACATTACAGATCAGCAACATCAATCAAGGTATAAAGACAGAAATACCCCTACACTAACACTCCCCCTCAAGCTGGTGAGTATATGATATATACTCACCAGCTTGTTACATATGTAGTCCTCTTCCCCGACTCAAGCCTTTTGTAAATAAGTCAGCCCACTGATTTCCTGTATTAACATGTGTAGTGTCTAGCTCTCCATTCAGCACCTTCTCCCTCACAAAGTGACAGTCAACCTCAATGTGCTTGGTTCTTTCATGAAACACTGGATTAGAGGAGATATTGAACTGCAGCCTGATTATCACAATAGAGCTTCATTGGAGTGTTCATGTTGTACCCTACTTCCTGTAGAAGGTTCCCTTAGCCACACTAATTCACAAGCGGTATGCGCCATAGCCCTATATTCTGCTTCTGCACTGCTTCTTGCCACAACCGTCTGCTTCTTACTTTTCCATGTCACCAGGTTACCTCCCAGAAACGTGCAATAGCCTGTAGTAGACCGCCTATCAGACATAGAACCGGCCCAATCAACATCAGAATACCCTTCTATTTCAAGTTTTCCCCCACTCTTGTATATCAGACCACGACCCGGGGCCCCTTTTAGATACTTCACAATTCTCAGAACCGCATTTCAATGAGGAATCAGAGGTTTTTGCATGAACTAGCTTACCACACTAACTGCAAATGAGATGTCTGGTTTGGTAATGGTTAGGTAGTTCAGTTTGCCCACAAGTCGTCGGTATCTGCCAGGGTCTTCAAATACTTCACCCATATCACTGCTTAGCTTGATATTTGTGTCCATGGGTGTTTCAGCTGGTTTGGCACCCAACAAGCCTGTTTCTTCCAGCAAATCAAGCACATACTTCCTCTGGCACAGGTTAATCCCATACTTGGATCTCGCTACCTCTATCCCCAAGAAGTATTTCAGTTTACCCAGATCCTTTGTCTGAAAGTGATCTTGTAGATAAGTCTTCAGCCTATCAATACCAATGTTATCATTCCCAGTAATAACAATATCATCTACATACACCACCAACAGTATTTTTCCTCCCGGAGAGTCATGACTAAATACAGAATGGTCAACTTTGCATTGTTTCATGCCATCTTTACCACCTCACTAAACCTACCAAACCATGCTCGAGGAGACTGTTTAAGCCCATATATAGCCTTCCTTAGTCTGCACACCTTACCATCCTCCCCCTGAGCAACAAACCCTGGAGGTTGCTCCATGTAGACCTCCTCGAGTAAGTCACCATGCAAAAAGGCATTCTTGATATCAAGCTGATATAGTGGCCACTCATACATGACTGCAAGAGAGATCACAACACAAACTGACCCTATCTTAGCAACCGGTGAGAAGGTCTCTGTGTAGTCAATGCCATAGGTTTAAGAGTACCCTTTTGCAACTAATCGCGCTTTCAAGCGTTCAACACTACCATCAGGCAGATACTTAACCGTATAAACCCACTTACAACCAACAGCTTGCTTCCCAGGAGGAAGAGCAGTGAGGTCCCAAGTATGATTATGATGAAGGGCTGAGAGTTCTTCTTCCATGGCACGACATCACCCTGGAGAGGCAAGGGCTTCCTGGACATCTTTAGGAACAATAACTGATGATAACAAGGTAACAAACTGGCGATGGGAAGCGGAAAGGTGAGTAAGAGAAACATAATTAGAAATGGGATGAAGGGTACAAGTACGTTTACCTTTCCGCAAAGCAATGGGTAGATCAATCTCAGATGTTAAGTGGGGGTCTGGTGCCAGATCCGTCGACGGAGATGTAGCCGGAGGAGTAGTAACTGGTGCACGTGGGCGATGTGTATACACATGACGGATAGGTGGGCGTTCAACAGGTGGTGGCACCGGAGGCGAGGATTTGGTCACGACTGGAACAAAGGGAGGAGGATCAACAATGGGAAGTGGAAGAGGAGGAGGTGATGAGGAGGAAGAAACATCACCAGACCCCAAAAAGAATGGAGTAGACTCAAAGAAACTGACATCAGCACACACAAAGGACCGTCGAGAACCAGGATGGTAACCCATATACCCTTTCTGGGTCCGAGAATAGCCAAGGAAGATACACTTGAGAGAACGGGCATCAAACTTGTCGTTCCTAGGACCCAGATTATGGACAAAACAGACACACCCAAAAACTCTCGGCGTAAGAGGGAACGGAGACAAAGTGGGAAACAAGACCTGAAACGGAGACTGACCATCAAGGATGAACGTGGGCATCCGATTAATCAGAAAACAAGAGGTAAGCACTGCTTCACTCCAAAAAGGTTTGGGAACATGCATGTGATGCATTAGGGATCTTGCTGTTTCAAGGAGATGGCGATTCTTTCTCTCAGCCACCCCGTTTTGTTGTGGGGTGTAGGTACACGAGGTCTGATGTATAATGCCGTGGTGGTCCTGGTATTCCTGAAATGATGAGGATAAATATTCGCGGGCATTATCAAAATGAAAAACTTTGATGTGGGTACCAAATTGGTTACGAATTTCAGCATAAAATTTTTGAAAAATGGTAAACAATTCACTTCTTTCTTTCATTAAATAGAGCCACATCATCCTTGAAAAATCATCCACAAAAATGACAAAATATCTGTATCCATTATATGACATTACTTTATAAGGACCCCAAACATCTGAATGAACTAAAGAAAAAGGACTCGACACACGGTTATCAACCCTAGAACTAAAGGGAACACGACGGTATTTCCCAAACTGACACGACTCACAATCCAAAACAGAAAGTTGACTCAAGGACGGAACCAAGGACTTCAAGACTTTGAGCAACGGATGACCAAATCGGCAGTGCCACTGGAGAGGAGAAAGAGATGACTGGAGAGCTGTTGAAGTTCTACCACCACCACCGTCAAGATAATATAGTCCACCTGCTTCATGCCCTCCACCAATCTTCATCCCCGTCTTGAGATCCTGAAAGACACACATAGAAGGATAAAAGGTAATGGAGCAGTTAAGTGATTTGGTCAGCTTACAAATAGACATAAGGTTAAAAGGCAATTTAGGAACATACAGAACTGATGAGAGGGATACAGGATCTAAGTCAACATTACCAACACCACAAATTGAGGATGTGGAACCATTAGCAAGGGTGATAGATTGTGATGTTGAGCAATGAGATAAGGAGGAAAACACACCTGGAGTTCCAGTCATGTGATCGGAGGCTCCAGAGTCAATGATCCAGGGATTGGGTGTAGATGCCAGACAAGCCATACCTGAGTGAGCAAAAGTAGTCGTGTTCTACTGTGATTGGATAAACCTCTCATATTCATCACGGGGAACACTCACCATCTCCTTCATGGGACCATTTGTGGATGTAGGAGGCAACTGGTCAGATGAATGATTCTCCTGTCTAAAGCTGAAACTTGAGTCACCGGTCGCAGAATGATTGGCCAGGTTGAGGGAGGACCATGTAAATCATAACAATAGTTGATGGTATGTCCATCCATACCACAATGAGTGCACTTCCTCGGGCTTGAGCTACGTCCTCTACCACGGGCTCCCCCTAAATCTCTGCTCCCAGTACGACCACCACCGCGATTATAAGTAGACCCACCATTGCCACTTCGGCCATATGCAGAACCACTACCACCACCACGGCCAGACTGAGCTCCCCGAGCTCCACCTCTACCACCACGGCCTCTCAATGCAGCAAAGGCAGATCTATCTGAGATATTAGAGTTCTCAGTAGATCCAATAGAAATCCCCCAAAGTCGAGCAAATACCTCTTCTAGGGACGGAAGAGCTGATCCCCCTAATATCTGAGCCCGTACTGGTTCATATTCAGACTTTAGTCCCACCAAAAATCTAGTCACATCAAGCTGCTCTCTCTGTTGTTGCTGAATCTTGACATCAGAAGTGAGAGGATGATAGACATTCAACTCATTACGTATGTTCCTCATGTTGGCATAGTACTCCTCAAGACTCTGATTGCCCTGTTGCAGATTAAAGTACTCTTTGATAAAGCTGATAAACTCTGGTTGTATTGTCCTGCCCCGAATACAATTTCTTCGCATGGTCCCACACATCTTTGGCAGTATCAAGGAACATGAAGTTCACACTAATCCTGGGTTCCATACTGTTCCACAACCATGTGATGATCTGAGCGTCCTCTTGCTCCCAGTCTTCATACTCGTGAGAGTCAGAGGAGGGTTTCTCCTCTCTGATGTGTTTTACCCTCTTCTTTGCCTTCAGAAAGACTTCAACGGATTTAGCCCAAGGCACATAATTCTCTCCATTTAACTTAATGGAGGTCATCTGAACATTCAGGTAGTCTGTAGGCACCATCACACTAGGTTTATAATCATTATTGTCTCCCATTATGTTATCACCAATTCTGCACACTTGTTGAATTCTATTATCACTGAGATCTGCACACTACACACCACTAGGTCACACCTGTCACACTGATTGCAGCACTAATTGTTGCTGGAATATGTGTTCTTTACACCACAAACCCTAGATCACACCTGTCACACTGATTTCAGCACTTGTTGTTGCTGAAAAGTGTGCTCACACCACAAACCCTACTCTTACAACTACCTGAAATATCACCACTATATGATCATATCTCTTCCTTCAAAATGCACAAAGAAACCAGCATAAACCCTAGCACTTATTGGCTGAAACCCTAGCAAATGATCTGAAACACACCTCCTATTTAATCCATAACAGATATCATGCACTGAAATCTCTTACCTTATCGCTGAAGTAACACCCATGTGAGCAGGAGAGCAGTCCACACACAACAGCCGCTTCACACACAACAGCCACTACCCACACAGTTCGGCCCTCTATTCTTCCTCTACTAGGAGAGGGCGATCTCAGAAATCACAACAACCGACCACATACGACCTGACTGGAGGCATAGAGACCCCCAAGGGAAGAGGGCGATCACTCCTTTTCAGCCCTTTCCCTTATCTCCAATCGAACGCAGAAAAAAAGAGGAAAACCCTAGATAGGGTGCGCAGAGAATGAACCCTAGGCAAGCAGAAATCTAGGCAGATTTAACCTAGCTCTGATACCATGTTATAATTCAGGTCTGCCTTAGAGTTCGGCCTGACTGAGTTCAGTTATGTAGAAGAAGAAAAAGTGATAAAGAAAGAGAGAATTCCGGTTCGAACTGAAAGAGTCAACTTGACTTCTCCCAGTGGCCAGTAAGTATTTATATTATTATTAAAGCATGACTGAAAAGACCTATGTGCCCTTACTTAAGTTAAGAGCACATGTTTCAACACAACATTACAAATCAGCAACATCAATCAAGGTATAAAGACAGAAATACCCCTACGCTAACAATGATCAAAAAGGAAGGGGGCGAGAAGATTATATATTTACATTACAGAGAAATAGAAAATAGAAAAAAAAAAGCTTGTGATGAAGGAACTAGTCACACTCAAAGGCAAGTAATTGTATGGTATCACAAAACACAAAAATGGTAATTAATAAAAAGAGTAATGGTGTAGGACCAACTACCCTGATACCAACCTGATGTAGAAAAAAATGAAAAATAATACAAGGATGAGTCGAGGAGGGTGAAGATTAGTTAGAATGGATAGAATGGAAAAGTGAGAGTTCAGTGGGAGAGGAGATCAGCTAATGGGCTGGAAGATTCTGTAGCTAAGCAAGGGGTGTTTAGGGACAACTTATTTTGGGCTAAATTGTAATTTTGTTTTCTTTTGGATGCTGCAGCTCGCGCTTCTTGGAATTTCCATGCAGTATCCACTTATAGTTTCTTCTTACTCCTAATGATATTCCACTTATCACTTATAAAAAAAGAATGGATAGAATAAGGTTTAGGAAAGATTAATATACAAAAGGTAGGGATCTGTTACGTTAGAAAGGTCTTGGGGCTTAACTACAAAAGTTCCATCTTTGTTCCAAAACTATCAAATTTAATTCAAGGAAAAACAGGTCTTGATTAAGTTTTTCCAATCGAATTGTAAGAAACCACCAGGTTTGCTAGGGCCGGGAGTACAACTTACCAAAAAGAATAAAAAAAAAAACAGTATTGTGAAGAAAATACAAGAAACCAGGAAACTAGGGTTCTAGGTCAAAACAGAGGTCTACTCCATATTTACTGTTCTTTTCTTCCATGAATATAGAGGCCCACCTCATGCCCTTTTCTTCCATAATCATGAGAAAAAAAGCTCTACCCCATGTCTTCATCTTTGTCATGAAATTTATGTAAAATATGCATGATCTGTAAAATATGAACTGCCATGTTTAAATTTTAAAACAATTAAAAAGTGTACATGATCTCTCGGTTTAGATTTTAATATATTTTAATTGTATATAACTGGCATTTGTACTGTAGTAATGTGCATTTTGAATTACTCAGTTCTTGTATGCATGTTGTCTTGATTGTCTACAACTCTATAATCTATATAGGTTTCAATAGTTCAGCAATTACCATTCTTAAAATAAATAAAATTGAACTTAACCATACTATATATTGAATATTAGCTATGGCACACAAGTGGTGTGATTGCCAGTTTGCCAATAAAATTTGCTCATATAATGTCTATAGGATGAAAGTTGGTGCAAGGTCACTTTCTTATTTTTGAAAGTGACCCAATATCTTTATGGAGTGTGACCACCATCATCTATTAATCAAGTCAAATTAAACTTTGACAGGTGCAGCATGAGCAATCCAGGAAATTCTAGTATAGGATGAGTATTTTATGACAGCAAAATGGAGTAAATTTTGCAATCTTCTCAAGACTTCCTGTGAGCTCTTAACCACACAGTGCCTCCCTCTTCTATATTCTACTTGTAGTGAAGTTTTCTCAATTTATTTAATTTAGCTTATCATCTAAACTAGACATAATCTGAAAAACTAAAAAGAAAATATGCAGTAAACTTCTGTCCATAACTGAAGATAAGCATACCACATGTTCTACACTCAAGCTAATCCCTAACATTTTAATCTATAGGAGTTCTTGTAATCAGATATAATTGCCTAAAACCATGGTATTGTTTATTGTCAGATCCACCCAAAGGCAAAACATAATATACCACTGAAAAAAGAAATTATAAGATGGGCAAAAGAAAAATAGCATTAAGGTAATGTGTTACCAAGAAAATCGAATATAGTAAATAATTCCCAATATGTTCTGCAGGCATGGGACAAAAACACCCATCATTGTCCCCAGTTTAACACCAGCTGGCTGCAGGATGAATCAAAATTCCATTGAATCAGAGCATGGTAAGGCATCTAAAATGCAACAGAAACTCAACATGTATGATGACATTTATCATCAACTCATCATTGTTATTGTTCTTAAGTGTCAAATGTCCAAGCCAAGTAATATTAAAAAAAACAATAAGCATATGAGTGGGTCAAACCTGTCATTGAACATTGTGCCTTAAATACTGTGGATCTGGTGCATCATGTGGGTCCAGCATTTACAATGACTTAAGTTACAACTATATTAAGTCCCAAACGATACACCAAATCCACAGTGTTTGAGGCACCATATGCTTAGCACTGCTTAATCAGAAACAAACAAGTTCAAGGACTGTTCAACAAAAATATAAGGATTTCAAAAGAAAACTAAGAAGTAACCAACAAAGGGAGCAGAGACAGACCAAAAGAATCTCCAAGGGATATAAAGAGTCGTTGATTGATTAAAAAGAAGAGTTGCAATATTGAAGAGAACAAGAGAAATTCTGGGGAAGAAAGCGGAATGATTCGAATAACACTATTCCCTTTTATTACTTTATTTATTTTTTTATTTGTAAGTTGTAACAGTAAAATTACAAATCACCCACATGATACTTTATTGCAATGCAGTATTATACAATATCCCATACTCCCACTATGCCTAACTACATTCCCCATAAGCTGGTGTGTAAACATCACACATGTCCAACTTGCTTAGAACAGTAGATAACTTGAACTTGCTAACAAGTTTAGTATAGTATCTTTAAATGATCTTGAACCTTAACAAATAACAAACATATTTCTTTTGTAATCTCTGTTTCTTGAATAAAATGTCTGTCTACCTATATTTGTTTGGTCTTGTCATGTTGAACTGGATTATGGGCAATATAATTATAGTTTGTTAATAGTGAAAAATAAAGATATTTCATTAATTCAAAACTGATTCCCCCTATTCACCAGTGGATGGATAGAAACAAGAACCGCATGCAACGGACAACTCCTATACATAGATATAATCCAAATGAGTTCTTTACATTGTCCAACCCAGTCTTGGGTTATCTTACCCCATGCCAAATTGCCCCCCATGACTCTTGCTTTAGTCAAAATGTCCATGAAGCTGTTTGCCAATCTTGGAAACCACCTCAACAAGCACTTCAGGTTAGTAGCCAATTCCCTTGTTTCTCTGACCAGAAACATTAGGATCAATGTTTTAAAACGTGGAGGCATGATGCGAGGCATTCCATTACCTGGAGGCATGAGGCATAGTTTAGAATGCAAGAGGCGTAAGTCTCTCAAGCACAAGGAGGCATAAGCCTCTTTCTTTCCTTTTCATTCCCTTCCCTTTCTTTCCCTTTGTTTTTTTTTTTTCTTTCTTAATATCTTTTTGTATGAGGTGTGCATTAGGCACAGGAAGCGTACACCTCTAGAACACCTAGGCATCAATGCCTCTGGCACACGCCTCAGGGTGTTTTGGGGGCACTTAGCTTAGGCGCACCTCCAATGCCTTTTAAAACACTGATTAGGACCCAGGATACCTCTTGATCAGTTGTCAACCACTTAATCACTACTTGACAATCCCCTTCCACTTGTACATCATTATAGCCAGCTGATAAGTTTTACTAAAAGGCTATTACCCAATGTTGATCCCAACCATCAGGGTGGGGGCATTCTATTCTATACACCCTCCAAAGCTTTGTTGCATACATGAAACCCTAGAAGAGTAACATGGTATTAGAGACAATGGAGTAAGGTTTTTTTTGGACAATTCAAGTTGAAGAATTAGAAGCCAAATCTGAGGTTGAAAGAGTCTAGGTCAAACTGCACAGTTCAGGACGTTCGGGAGGACTAGGGTTTAGTTGGAAGCATTTAAACTCTAGTCTAGAGTTAAGGTTCGATAAGAGATATTTTGAGAAGCTTTTTTAACTTTTTTTTTTTTTTTGGGGGGGGGGGGGATTTTGTGTAGTTTTATGGTGTGAAATATTCCTTTTTCAGATTGTTAGAGTTGGCTAGACAGGGTTACTTTAGTCTTTAATCTCTTAATTACTAAGTTGTGTTGTGTCTCTCTTGTCTTACTTTCATGTCCCCACACACAAGTAGGGGCAGAATAGCCTTTGTAATCTATAGAAAAACGTAGAGATGAAGAGCAATAATACACAAGGTAACAAACATGGTAATCTCTTGATGATGGAAAGTTGATTTACCCGATTCCCAGTTGGCAAGGTAAAGATGCAAGGGTGTTATGGGGCGATGGAACAGTGACGAGGAAACAGAGGTTTTGAGCCTGCAACAAGGTGGAGGAAACAGATGGTCATCGAAGCTAAGAGATATCTGCTAGAAGAAAATAAAAATAGGGGAGCAGCAAGCTTAAAGATCAGGGAGAGCCGGAGATCAATCAAGTAACCGTGATATTGTTCTTAGGAGCCATAAGTTGGTTAAAAGGTTTCATGGAAGGAGAAGTTCACTCAGTCAGTAAACAGGGATGGAAAAACACAATAAGGAAAAAACATGTTCCTATGAGGTGGAGCTGAGGAGGAATGCAAAGGGATGGTTTATTGCTTTAACGGAGTTCTTTGGAGGCAATAGAAAACAATTGATTTGTATTCCTGAAGGGTGAAGAAGGGGATGGAAGGAGTTCAACAACAATTTGCAGGAATATTCAATGAGGTTTGAGATGGAGGTACAGATTTCTAATGAAAAACAAAAGGAAATGGAAACCAAGAAGGAGAAAAGCTTGGAAGAAGGTCTGATGACAACAGAACAGGAGAGATTAGAGAAGGAAGAAGAGCTCGAGGCGATACTTAATTTCTCCTTGAATTGTGCAGCTTTGAACTACAGAGTCATATTGAATAACGGGAAGTCTGATTGGGAACAACGATTGGTAGAACAGTAAAGGGAGGTGGTGACCAACTCTCTTGAACTACAGGGGAGTAGGGAGAGGATATAGCTATAGAACTGCAATTTCTAATTAAATTAGCTGAGGAGAAGTCCTTGAAAAGTTGCTGCATTTTCAGCCAATGCAGAATCTTGATGGTAATGCCCTCAACAAGTGCTTCCTTGGATTTTTCTGGCCCTTGGAAAATCCTATTGTTTCTCTCTTCCCAAATCGATCAAAGGACAGCTGCTCTTGTTATTCTCCACATTAGCCTGCCTCTTTTCTTTGGTTGTCGGAAGAAGCTAAAGTCAAAAAGGTTCAGCACACACGAGGGGGGATTCCACCAGCAACCAAAATGAGAAGAGAACCATCCCACAAGTAAGAAACAAAAGGAGAAGAAATCAAAAGATGAGTCACCGTCTCACCATTTCTTAAGCAAAGGAAATAGACATGTGGGGAAAGGCACCAATCTGGCGTTTTTCTTTGAAGTACATACATAGTATTTGATCTTTTGGAAAACCACTTTCAAGCAAAAAGCCCCAACCTTGGGTGGAACAGGAGAACACCACACTTCTTTAGCAGGAAAGGAGACAGACACAACAGAAGGTTGAATTAGGGCATTCAAAAAAGAGGAGCAAGAAAAGATCCTTGAAGAGGACTATCCAAATTCTACTGTCTGGGCAAGAAAGATCTAAAAACTGAACTCAACATAGTGAACTGTTCATCTGCGCAAGCCAATTCTGAACCCCTCAACCCTCTCTCAAACCCAAGTCCCAGGTCCCCTTAGACACATGGAGTGAGGAAATGGCTTTGAATTTATTTAGGGAAAGAGAATAAATTACCAGGAATCTGTCCTTAAGGGGGGTGTTCCCAAACCAAAGATCCTCCCAAAACAGAATTTTATTACCTTAACACACATCAAGTCTGATGAAAGGCCGAAAGGAAGGCAAGACTCCAGCAATGGCTTTCCAAGGGGAGAAATGAGAAGCCCTAGGGTTGATACCAGCATTCCATCCATTAGTTCCCATCCGGCGAATACTTTCCACCACCAAGTGCCACAAATTGTCCTCCTATAGGGGAAACCTCCACAACCACCTTCCTAACAATGCTACCTTTCTTAATCTAACATTGCCAATGCATAGACCCCCAAATTCCTTTTTACTAGGAACTAGTGAACTACTTCTCACTTCACTAGATGGTCCATTTTTGAGTCTCCCGGTTTCCATAGAAAATTTCTCATGAATTTCTCTATCTTATTCACAACCTTGACCGGTAACTTAAAGTTAGACAAAAAATACACCGAAATGTTGGCCAAAGTGGACTTGATTAAAGTGATTCTACCCCCTAATGTGATATAATTTCTCTTCCACCCTGCTAGCTTCTTGGTGAATCTTTCCAAAACTGGGTACCAAAAGCTTTCTATTCTAGGATTTCCCCCCAGTGGTAGACTTAAATACACCAAAGGCCAACCACTTACCTTGCAACCTAAAGACCTTGAGTGAAAATAAGAAAGAGGAAAGGAGTAAATTAGTAACTTTGGAAGAAAAGAGTGAAAAGCTATTACGTGGGGTAGACCAAACACTTACCTTGCAACCTAAAGACCTTGAGTGAAAGTAAGAAAGAGGCAGGGGTAAATTAGCAACTTTGGAAGAAAAGAGTGAAAAGATTTTAAGTGGAAAGGAACATGTGGCGGGCGTTTTCAGGAAGGAGATTCATGAAAGAAATGAAGAGACAAGGGTGAATTCAGATGGGAGACTTTTATGAGGTGGGCCCCACTGTGAATGGAGTTTGAATAGGCCTTTGGGTCAATAATGCCCTAAAGACGGGGGCTTAGGGGAGGCAACTCTATTCTAACTCACACTCTTTTTGTTTATATAAGCAGTAAGGGTAGTAGTGGAACTTTTCTATGTTTTTAAATTGCTAATGTAAATAGCTGAGTGGGGCGGCAACTCTATTCTAACTCACACTCTTTTTCTAATCTCTCCCCTTTGTTTTTCTCTTCTCTCCATTATCTTCTCTTCTCCTTCTATTCTCTGTTCTTTTTCTTACTAAATCTACACCAGAAATTGGACTGGTTACAGTCTTTATTAGACAACTTGGTATCAGAGCCAACCTAGGGTTTCTCATATTTGTTTGATCCAGCCAATTGCATGAGAACTTCCTAGGGCTGGAAGTTTAGCAAGATTGGTCCATCAGCTGATTCTTGGCATGGTTTCAAATGTCGCCAAATGTCGCTAATGTCGCCCGACATATGTCAATGTCAAGGCTCACCGACATGAAAATGGATGGTAGTATAAAAATTACATTATTTCAGTTAACATTTCCTATTATGTCAGAAATGTCGACCAAATCGGTCCAAATAACCAAAAAAAAGACAGTTTTTCCTATTATGTCGATAGGATGTCAACTAGTGTCGATAGGATGTTTACTATGTACATTAATAATATAATATATTAGTATATTATATTAATAATACAGTATATTAATATAAATTATTTCATTAATAATTTCTATTTAATATTTCAAATAAAATATTTATAAAAAAGAATTAACAAAATATAAAAGAAAAAGAATAAATTAATTACTTTATAATACAAAACATAAAATATTTTTCAAGTAATAAAATATTAACTAGTTAATATTTTTTAAAATATTTATTAAAAGCAGAAAATGTTTATTAAATTTTATAATAAAGCATATTCTACATTTAATACAAAAAATCAGAATAAATTTATTAAATTTTATAATAAATCATAATTTATTATAAATTTAGTATTAAAAATCATAATAAATTCATTAAGTTTTATAAGAAATCAGAATTTATCATAATCTTTTTTTTATAAATAGAATTTATCATAATATTAATACTACAAAAAGGAGAATCAGTTTATTAAATTTATAATAAAACATAATGTATTATAACTTTAATATTTAAAAAATCAGAATAAATGTATTTCTATTTACTAGTGTGAAATAAATATATTAGAATTTATAATAAATCAGAATTAAAAATAAGAAAAGAAAATATCAGATAACCTTGTAAAAACATCAAAATGCATAAATCAGTAAATCATCATTTACTAATTTGCTATTGAACTTAGTTTCTTAGCTTTATGTAAAAACATCAAAATCCACAAGTCTGAGTAAACCCTTTTGCAATCAACCGGGCTTTGTACCTTTCAATGGAGCCATCAGCATTATGTTTCACAGTAAATATCCATCTACATCCAACTGGTTTCTTTCCTCTGGGTAGGTCAACTAGCTCCCAAGTATTATTTTTCAAAAGGGCATCCATCTCAACTTTCATTGCATCTTTCCACTCTGGAACTGATAAGGCTTCTTGCACTATTCTGGGGATAGGGATATCGGCAATGGAAGTGAGATAGGACCTGTAAGAGGGAGACAGGCGATCATAGGATAGAAACTAGGAAATGCAGTGAGTTGTGGATGCGGTGTAACGCCGTTTCCCTTTGCGGACCGCAATAGGGAGGTCAAGGTCATCTGAAGAAGGGGGGGAAGTAGCAACAGTGGAAGGTATCTCAGTGGGCCCTGGGACTGTAGTACCTGGATCTGGATCCGCAGAAGGAACTGGAGTTGGCCTGGACTGCCGATGACCGAGATCAACCTACCTGCATCGCCTATGATAGACTTTCAACTCTTGACCCCTCTGACAACCCTCACCATTACAGCCTTCATCACTCAATGGAATGGGTAAAGGAACAACCTCAGATGAGTTAACCCCACTCTCACTGCGCTCCCCCCTGAGGAAAAAGACCCAAATTCTCACTACTCTCCCCCTGAGGAGAACCCTAGGATAATAGGGTGCCTCTCAAAGAAGGTGACATCCATCGAGACAAATCTCCTCCCTAAAACAGGATCATAGCAGCAATAACCCTTTTGAGTTTGAGCATAACCGAGAAAAATGCATTTGGAGGCCTTAGGGTCAAATTTGGAATGATGAGGTCCAAGAAGCTAAACAAAACAGGTACAACCAAAGGTTTTAAGAGGAACAGTAAATAACTCGTCTGAGTATAGAAGGGTAAACGGAGGCTTCATATCAAGAACCCGGAAAGAAACCCGATTAATGAGATACACTGCCGTGAGGATAGCATCACCCCAGAAACGGATAGGCACATTGGAGGTAAACATGATGCTTCTAGCCACCTCCAAAATGTGCCTATTCTTCCTCTCGGCAACCTCATTCTACTGTGGTGTATGAGGACAAGTGCTCTGGTGAATAACCCCATGATCAAGTAGATAAGAGGCCAGTGGCTTAGCAAAGTATTCTTTTGCATTATCAAATCTGACGACTTTGATTTTGACCCCAAACTGGGTTAAAATCATCTTATGAAAGTTTTGGGTCAGAGCGGGAACCTCATCTCGAGAACGCATAAGGTAGACCTAAAAAAAACGGGTATGGTCATCAACAAACAACAGAAAATATCTGTACCCACCCATAGAAGGGATGTGATATGGCCCCCAAACATCGGTATGCACAATATCAAAAGAATTATTACTTCTTTTATTACTCAAGGAATAAGAGGTTCTACAATGTTTGGCAAGCTCACAACTCTCACATCTCAAATTTAACATCTCAACAAACTCAAATAAAGTAGGAAACAAACTCTTCAAAGACCGAAAAGATAAATGACCTAATCGATTATGCCAAAGCATAACCGGACTCACAAACTGAGAAACAAAAGACTTCTTATCCACTGGCTCTTTCCAATGAGAACTCTCTCCAAGCAGATAGATCTCATTCGTCTCACGGCCAGTCCCAATCACCTTCCTCGTCTCCGAGTCCTAAAAAACACATCGGTCAGGGAAAAAGGTTACTGAACAATTCTGATATTTGGTAATACTACTGACTGAAAGCAAATTAGTATCAAGTTTAGGAGCATGCAAGATTGAGGATAAAAAGATAGTATCAGATAACTTGATGTCACCCTTGCCAGAAATGGGAACAAGAGAGCCATCAGCAATGGATACTTTATCTCGACCAGAAGATAAGTGATAAGTAGTGAACAATGATGGCAAGTTAGTCATATGGTTAGATGCACCTGAGTCTATTACCCAACAGTGTTCAGTGTTACCTGGAGCGAAGCATGGTAGGCTGAGGCCCGAGTACCTGAATGATCAAATGCAGATGTGGCAGGGGCTGATGCTAATGGTGACTGAGATGACTGAGTTGAATTCCCAACCTCCTTTTCCAACTATATTAGGGCAGCCCGAACAGTAGCTAAGGTATCTAGGGGCGTGCCTTTTGTGCCTGACGAGGATGCAGAATCAGTATTCACAGCCATATGAGCATTACCCCTTTTATTCCTCAGTTTTGCTGGGACTAAATGAGGGTGGAGCTTCCAACATGTATCTTTCGTATGCTTGGGTTTCTTGCAATGTTCACATACCAGATCTCGTTTATCTTCCTTCTTCATGTCCCTTTCTGTATCACCCCCAGGCTTAGGTTTAACTGTTGCCAGGGCTGGGGAAAAGGGCTGATGTTGCATCATAACCTTCCTCCTGGTCTCTTCACTGTGCACCAGGGAGTATGCTTGAGAGAGGGTCACACTGTCTCTTGTCAGTATCTGTTGTCTCACAATGTCATAATCTGAATTCAGGCCAGCCAGAAATTCAAACACCCTATTGGTCTCGACTTGCTTTGTATGGGTCTGTGCATCTTTTGGACTTTCCCACTCAAGAGTCTCCAGATGGTCAATTTCATGCCACAAGGATTTCAAGGTAGAGAAATAAACAGATACTGGTTTCTCTCCTTGTTTAAGAGTATTCACCTCACACTTCAGTTCATAGGCTCTAGCAACATTAAGGGATTGGGAGTAGGTCTCTTTCATGACATCCCATATCTCCTTGGCTGTCTTTGCCCACAAGTAATTTCGGCTGATATGTGGCTGCATAGAGTTGCACAGCCATGTCATAACCAAGTAGTTCTCCTGAACCTACTTGGTATACATTGAGTCCTCCTTGGAAGGTTCTTTCACATCTCCCAATAGGTAGCTAAGTTTTCCTCTTCCCCCAATAGCCATCAAGGCTAATTGGGCTCATTCCAAGTAATTTGATCCGTCAAATCTCACAATCGTAATCTGAAATGCAGTCTTAGACATACTACCAGAACTGTTGTTCCCAAAAACACCTTCTCCCTGATTTTTGAACTCCATTCTTGGTCAAGAATCAATAGTTAAGAACTATCAGGGTTACTACAATAGAAAACAGCACTTAAACAATCAATCACAATCAGAAATCTGTATGAAATCAGTTCAGATCTGATCTGAAACCAATCGGCAATCAGAATATATGCAGTCCGATAACAGTTCTCACCCCCAAAACAGGCTCGGAAGCCAAAAACAGGTCTAAAACCCTCTTAGAAAGCAATCTGTAATGCTGAAGCAGAATTAGGGTTTTAATCGTAGGGTTAGGAAGACCTTTGTGAGAACATAAACAGTGCTCAGCCGCACTTTCCAAAAGAATTCACAGTCAAGTCTAGCCGTAGGGTTAATGACAAACCCTAAAAAAAACTGATTGCCTCTGAGAGAAACTAGGAGAGTTCGGCCGCTCCTCCTAGATAGGTCCAGCCCATCTTGCCTGACAGCAATCTCAAGGGAACTATAAAGACTTACCCAGAGAACTCTGATCGCTACCTTCAATCGTGGCCTGAACCCTAACCTTCTCTGGTTCTTCCTGATTACCAAAACACTCTGCAAGCCTCGACAAGTCTTCGAACAGCTGCTAAACTTTTCCGGTAACCTCCAAGAATCAGCCAACGAACATTCCTTTGTAAGCATCCAGCCCTAGACAGTTCTCATGTGGTCGGCTGGACTAGACTCACATGAGAAACCCTAGATAGGCTCTAATACCAAGTAGTCGATCAAGACTACAGTCAGTCTTGAATTCCAACAGATTTCGGATTGAGAAAAGTAGAGAAAAGTAGAAGAAAGAGGGAGAAGAAAGGAGAAGAAGCAGAAATATACAAGGGTTTTGAAAGGAGGGACAGATCGAATGAATCTGCCGCCGCCACTCTCTCAATATTTATAGCTTATGTTCACTAAATGTAGGAAAGGACAGAACTGCCCTTAATGCTTACATGGCAAATAAAACAAATAAATAACTGAGATAACAAGCTGTCTAAGATAACTACCAACTAACACCGGCAAACTAATCAAAGATTACATGAGCTGTCATATGAACACAGTGGGGACCACAGCCGTGGGGCCCACATCAGTGTTCTCTACATCTAGAAAGAAGACAACAACAAATTTTGCCTTACATAATGAAGCAATGGACTCAAACACTTCTTTCTTCCATAGATGGAAAGGTAAACCAGCAATCCTAACTGTGAATCCATCCACCACTGCCAAGTCCTTTGAGTTTGAAACAGGGGACCAATTCATAACTGTAACATTTCCTTCAGCTATTTGCACGTGATTTCAACTTCATCTTCCAATAAGTTGAGCAAGGCTTTGTACTCTTCAAACGGAGTGATCAAGACAAGACCCTTCAGTTTTAGATTTTTAATTAAGTCGACAGCTAATTTCCCCCAATCCCCTGGTTCCTTTTCCAGTACTGCTATTAGTTTCTTTCCCCAATCTGCCTTATCCTCTCTATAGGCCAATTTCCCAACACCCAATGCATTCACCAGCATACATTTTGCTTCCTGTTCTTTCTCAGAAACAGTAACCTCCATTTCTACTATGGATTGTTCCAATACTCTCTCTTCCTTTTTCAAGATCAAGAACTCCTGCAGCAGACTGTTAATCTCTCCACCCAGATTAATCCCTTTCTTCCTTCACGAATGCAAATCAACTGTCTTTCCTTTTCTCCAAAGAACTCCACCACAACCAAGAACCTAACTTTGTTATTACTCTTCTCTCTGCTAAATACTTCCTCTTGTCTCCTTCCTTCGACCTTTTCCAGTCTACCTCTCTGATGGTAAGAAGAGCTCCCTCCACAAAACATTGGAGTCATTCAACCACATCAGTCCCTACCAGTATAATCACGGCCTTCTTCAACTCTCTTATCTTCAGCGTGATCTTTCCTTTCAGTGTAGTCTTTTCAAAAATCAGATTCTTCGCTTCAGCCTTCAAAAACCTCCTCCATGTCAACTGCTGATCAAACTCCATTTTTATTAAGCAGTTTCTTGCAGATTTACCACTGAAGGAGACTGGATAAGGACCTAGCTAATGTTTCCTCGTGAACTAATTTCTTTAAAGCCAATGGTGAATCATGCTACCACTTGTTAATCTCCTGCCCCTTTGCTTCTACAATTTGAGAATAGTTTGTCTCTTTGTTTGGGTGCAAGTGTAAGCCCCCATCTTCTGTTTAGCAAGTTTTAGACCTTGTAACAGCGCTAGCAGCTCAGCCTTTACTGAATCTCCTCCCCCTAGAGGACCCGAGTGCATTGTCAATATTTTCCATGAACAATCTCTAAATACACCCCCTATGCCTGCCGGTCCCAGGTTTCCTAAAGAGCTCCCATCAAAGTTCAGCTTTATTTTATTGCCATCAGGGGACTTGGAATATTTTCAGAGAAAGAAAGAAGCAAAACTGATATTATTGATAACATCATGATCAAGGTGGCTCATTGGGTGAAGACCATGGATCTCTTTTCCTTATTCTTAGTAGATGACATCATGCTCAATTGGAAGGAGGTGGCTGATTCAGCTCCTGTTAAAACACTCACTTCAGCTAGCTGGACCCCTCCAGAGAGAGGTTTTATCAAATTAAATTTTGACAGGAGCTGTTTGGGCAACTCAGGTGTTTCTAGAATAGGAATTTTCAGGGATGAAATTGAGAAAGTGGTAGCTTTATACTCAGGACCAATTGGGGAAGGAGAATTGCTCTTGCAAAGTACACTCATCATCCATACCTGAATGAGAAAGAGTGGCAATGAACAAGACACATCCCAATAGTTTGGCTTTTCTAATTAAATTCCTGTTGTCTATCAAAAAAAAATGAACAAGGCATAAAGTAGCAATAGTGTTAACCTTTTTTCCCCTTGTCTAGGTTGAGACAATTTAGTCATTAGGATTACCTAATCAAGGTACAGTTTTAAAGCTGGTATTTAGAAAACTGGTGCTTTATCAGTTTCTAATTTAATTATATAACCCAATTCCTTTATTTGTTCGGCTTCAGTGTGGTGCCTTAATCAAACATTTACAAGACCATACAGTAGCAACAATCAGCAGTTAACCAATTAGTGAAGAAAATGTCAGAAAGCATGCTTATTTGATGGCTTAAGAAAGATCTATTGAATATAACAACAAACAGCCCATTTGGATGATAAAAAGTAATATAAAAGGATGGGAAGTGATATAAATGTCAATGGTTTCTTGCAATCATTTTCTACCAGGTAGTTAGCACATTAAGAGACAAATCTATGGTGAGTCATATTAACAGGCCAAAGAGGACAGATGTACCTTTGGTTGTCCAAGAGTTATAGAAACATCCTCCCCATTTCCCCCATCTATAGGACTAGAGGGTGCTGCAATTTGTTCTCCTGCCATACTGATTAACATATCCAATTAAGACAGTAAGCATGAATTGAAACATACCTCCTGTGAGTAACATATCAAAAAATCAAACCTAGGTGCTAATTTCGACAGCCAATTCGAATATGTACCTAGAAGTATAAATGTATGACTGGTTCATTAGCAAAGACAGGTGCTGCAGGAGATCACATGGAATGGGTTTGCCGGGACTGGGCATCAGTTTGTAACAATGTTCATAGAACCATACCACCAGATGGTCCAACAAGTAAAACCATGAACTGGTTCACTGGCCGGTTCAGTCAGGCTCTAAAAACCGGTGAAAACCAGCCAACCAGCTGTTCCAACAGGGGACCCAGTGAACTGGTCCTGGTTTCATAAAACTGGTCGGTTTTCGTTCATCTTTTTTTAATTTTTGAAGGCCACAACTTTGCGCTCGGTTGTCCAATTAGATTTTTTATTTTGGGTAACTTTTCATGATCTTTGTGTTGGCCCATTATTTTTGCCAAAAAACGCCTTTTTGGCCATAAATCTTAATTTTTAGTATATGTTATATGAAAAATATAATTATATACTTTGAATATATGTGTATAATTAACGTTATTATGTATATATCATATAATTATGCTGATTACATTTTACATATTATATATATGATGATGTGTCACAGGTTGACTATTCGACCCAAGCAATTTAACCAATGAACCGCAACCCAGAGGGAAAATGGTTCAGCCTCCGGATCAGTTCTTTAAACATTGGTTTGTAATATTGGTTTATCTTTTATAAGCTGGCATTGTATATACTCAGGCCTACTGCCTTAATTATGGGACAGCTAGGAGATTTTCATTAATGAAATTAATCTGTTACTTGTCAAAAAAAAAACATATCCAAAAATCTGCTCAATGGCAAACAAACATTTTGAGTCACATAATTGTGGAATATAAACAAGAAATGAAAATGAATCACTACCTCTTAAGACCAAGAATATTGACAAGAGAATCAAAACCAAACAATTCCAATTTGGATTCGCTGTGGGAATCATGCAGTTCTGCATGAGTGGAAAATGACCCCTCTCCTGTATCAGATTCCATGTTTGACTGGGAGCCTACTTCAATGTTCCTGCCATCAAGAAGAATCAATATCAAGTACTTTAAGCAGCATGGGTAGATAGAACCTAAAAAAAATAAAAAAAGGAAAAACAAGAGGCAGCATCTGGCTTCTACTCTCAACAGATTATAATGCTGCAAAGGGGATCATGATTATTTCGTCTATTAACCATAGTTTCTCAGATTTGTCCAATGGTTTAGAACAAGATAATAATCTAAAAGGATGAGCCTACTCTTAGAGATTTTAAACCATAGAGGATTTGGTGAAAGATGGTGCAGATGGATAAAAGGTTGTATTTCCTCCTGCCATTATTCTATATTGGTGAATGATGTAGCCCGAGGCTTCTTTCCGGCTAAGAGAGGCCTTAGGTAGGGAGACCCTCTTTCTCCTTTCCTTTCCACCCTAGTAGGTGACCTATTGGGAGAGATGGTCTCTAAAGCTGAAGTGGAAGACAAGATTAATCCTGTTTTGTCAAGGGGAAAGGGAGGAACTAGTAAACTTGAAGAGACTAGTGACACAGTTTGAGAGAATTTTGAACCTCAGAGTCAATTGGGGCAAGAGTTGAGGAAGTAGAAAACTTTCTAGTCTGTTAGGTTGTGAGGTAGGGGCTACAATATTTAGACTAACCTCTGGGAGGGAACCCAAACTCTAAGAGCTTCTAGTACACTTGCCAACTTGTCGGTGTATTACCTCTCAACCTTCAAAATTCCTGTTAAAGTGGCCAACCAACTAGAAAAGATTAGAGGGACTTTCTTTGGGAATTGGGAAATACAAAAAAAGATCACCTGGCAAGGTGGGAGGTAGTGTCCAGGAGTAAGGATTATGGGGAACTAGGTATTGGAAACTTTTTTTTGAAAGAGATATTGGCAACATTAGAGTTAGGAATTTAGTATTGTTGGGGAAATGGTTGTGGAGGCTGCCTTCGGAGCATGATAGACTATAGCACAGAGTAATTGTAAGTATCCATGGATTGGCAAGTAATGGGTGGGATGCTGGTCTTGACCCTAGGGCAACTTGGTCCTCACCTTGGAAAGCTATCTACAGCATTTTACCTTCTCTCCTTCCGCACCTCAAATATGAGGCCTGTATAGGTAATAAAGTCCAGTTTTGGGAAGATTTGTGGGTTGGCGAATCCTCTCTCAAGGATAGATTCCCTTCACTTTACTCCCTTTCTGTCAATAAAGAAAAAGTGATTTCTTCTATCTTTAACCTTGATAGTTCTTGGGACTTGGGGTTGAGAAGAGGTTTAAGGGAATCTGAAACGGAAATGGTAGATGAACTCATCTCTCTTCTAAGCTCAGTATTCCTGGAGCACTCTGGTTCAGATAGTAGAATCTAGTCACCTTCCCCTTCTGGTGTATTCACTTGCTCCTCCTTTCACAATACTCTTCTTCAATCCTCTAACTTGACAGGAATGTTTCCAACAAAGGAGGTTTGGTGTAGCCCTATGCCTCCAAAAGTTAGGGCTTTTTGTTGGGAGGTGATACTCTAAAAAATCAACACCTTGGATGTACTCCAAAGAAGAAGACCAAATTGGTGCATCTTTCCTCATGTTTGTAGCCTTTGCTTGGGATGTGGTGAGACACTCACCCACTTACTGATATCTTGTCCCTTTGTATCTTATATTTGGAATTGGTTCTCTTCTCTTTTTGGCTGCAGGTGGGACCCTCCCCTGGATGTGGTGGACCTTATTGATCCAAGTTTCTTTAGGCAATCGAAGAAGAGGGGTAAAATAATGTGGAGAGATACAAGGGCATCTGTCCTTTGGTCAATATGGGAAGAAAGGAACAATAGGATATTCAAAGACATTGAAAAATCCCAGGAAGAAGTTATCGAGGGAATAACTATAAAAATTATTCATCGGTTGAAACTTTTAGAACTGCCAGACTATAACTAGAAGTTGAAAGATGAATGTATACAATGTCCAAATAGGAATTAATGCCACCTTAACCTAATATGACTTGTTACTTTGCCATTGAATTACAGCCCTCAAGAATCAAATCAGATGAGTTCCAAACATCATCTAACACTGAACAGTACTGATAAAAATCAGATAGCTCTCACCATTGCAGTCTTATGACAAATATATGTTCTATGGCTGAGAAACCATATAGTTGGATGTGATGATCATGATCAGATAGCTCTTTTCAGTTTTACCATCACAAATATAGCTTTTTTCAGTTTTACCATCACAGGTCTCAAAAATAAGGATAAAAGACTATGTATCATGTGATGATCATGATGGAACTAGGATTATTTTGAAGGTTTTTAATAGGATAAATGATTCTAAAATCAAGAGGCCCAATACTTTTTAGTAAGAAAAGGACTTATAAAAAGCAAATAAGTATACAAGAAGTACAGAGACTTTAGGGAGCATTAAGCAGCAATGGTGATATTTAGCACTTTCTCGAATTTTATGGGGTGTCAACCTTACATATTTAGCACTTTCTCGAATCTTATGCAACAATGGTGATATTTCTCTCAACCCATCTTGCACAATAAGATTCTAGATGTGAGCAGCACACCTCACATGAAATAGGTCACCATTCAATGGGAGCAAACCCTTAACACAAAGCCAATTCCTGAGCTCCCTAACCATAACATCATTGTCTGTTATATAACATATTTTTTTATCAATGTTCCAGGTCAACAACCTCTCCATAACAACTTCATACAAAGTATTTCCATCATGGGGGCACTCAATTGCCACAAATGCAATAATTTTGTTACACAACAATACCTCAAATTTTGTTCCAAAGTCCACATATTGGTGGTTAAGCTAATCCGATAATCCAAACCATCAAAGTATTTGTATAACTTCTCATTTTCATCCAGGTACATATTCATGACATCATTCTTTATTGTATTTCTAGAAACAAATCTAAATGATGGTTGAAGATTATTGAAAAATATCTGAAAAAAAAACTCTTGTTCAATTATACTAAAATGATGTCTATGCTTCATTATCATCTTTGCTAAGTCCATTCGGCTCCTATCTTGGTCAAATTTAAAGTTTTCCATAACTTCTTGTTCACTAGTGCCCTTTTCTTTTAATTTAGGACATTTTGGTACATGCCCTAATAGGTGGCTCGTTCCTTTAAAACTTCCTCCTATATATTGTTTTCCGCAATGTTTACAAATAGCTCTCTACTCACCAAAATCCAATTTTCTTAAAATGCTCTCATGCTTTAGACCTAACCCTCTTTCTAGTAGAGCTAGATGCCATAGATGACTCACAAGGGTTTTCAAGATCATCTGCATTTCCAGCACTAGGTTCATCCATCCTTAATGCATTAAGAAAGAAAATAAATCAATTTTCACACTAACATGAAACACAATAAAATCTAATGAAATTGTTTACAAACAGGGCTGTCAATGGCTTGGATATTGGTCCAATTTGATCCAGTTCAATATGAGTCCATTACAAATGGACCAAGTCAATTAGGCTTGGACTAGTCCAATTCAACATTGTCTTGTTGGACTGTCCAACCTGTCCAAACTAGTTTTGATTCAGATAGGGTCCAAACAAACCCGGTCCATTGACACCTCCATTTACAAAGATACAGTTATAAATCCCTTCACTATTTTCAGCCTGTGCGTTGAATATGTCTCTTCTAGTACAAAACTAAAAAGAAAATGCAAGTGAATACTAAATTTAAGAACAAGAAAAAAGGGTTCAACTATGATACCAGAAAAACCTGAAACCAAATCACCAATCAACCAGTATCATAAAACTGGTATCCAATTAGATGATAATCATCAAAATTCACGGGAAGGTTTGATTGGTCAAAACCCTTTCGGTATCAGGTCTTTCCGATAGCATAGATTAAAAAGCACTTGAGTCATGATGGCTCAAATCATTTTGAAATTGCATAAGAGATTGAATCAGAATTTTTCAGACTATTAACATTTAGTTATTTAATAATTGGTTTTCAATGATATCTGATATATGAAATAAAATCCATTAAGCGATCTTCTAATATTATTAAATATCATATCATTTTTAGCATTCCAAATATAATAGAAAACCAATTATCAAAAAATATAATAGAAAGCAACTGCAATATCCAAGTATCAACCCACGAAAATTATTTACATCTAGCTTATTATTTAAACAATCTTATTATTTAAAAACTATCAAAGTATTCACCGTTTTTCATTTCTAATGGCAGAGTATAGATGCAATACCTGAATGAACAAATCGCAGAGGTCAGAGGAGCCTATCGCTTGAAAGAAAGAGATGCAAGAGAAAGAATGACCAAAATATGATTGCCTGATTGAAGGGGGAGTGTTGTCGCTGGAGAGAGTGAGAGAGCGAGAGAAAATAAACAGTGATAGATCGCCGGAGAGAGGGAAATACCATCGAGACTACCACCGGTGTTAGGAGAATATCGCCGGAGAAAAACGGACTACCGCCGGTCCATTGACACCCCTACCAGCGACTTGTGAACGGCGACAAAAAACGAGGAAGGAAGACTGGAGAAGGCGATTGCAAGTCCCTGCATCAGAAAAAGGGCAAGAGAGGAAGGGGTGAGAGGGAGAACAAAGAATAAGGGAAAAACGTGTGTTTCCCCTTATCCAAACAAAGTTTTTATTGTTTAATTAATAAAAAATGGCAAATGGTGACCGGCGATCAGCAAACGGCCACCGGCGACCGGTGATCGGTGAACGACGAACGGCGATGGCAGGTTACGTGAGGAAGAGGAAAAGAGAGGAAGGGGGTGAGCAGGAGAAAAGGTAAAACTGTAAAAGAGAAAATCCAAAAAAGACAAAACGTGGATTTTCCTTTTTCCAGAAAAAAAAAAAAAAAAAAAAACTGTATTTTAATTGAAAAAAAAAAAAAGAAAAGAAAGAAAACCCCTTACGTCCCCTTTATTCCCTACTTCACGTTAATTGTGGCACAAGGCTGTGCTCCTGCTGGTTGATTGGTTACGCAACGGAAACCAATTCTCGACGCGGAGTAAGACGGTGTGGACTCGCTGGGAATTATTCGCGAGTTTAAACGCATGGTATCCAAATCGAGAGAAAATCCTTTTTGAAAACTTGTCAACCGTTACCTTTCCCGCGTTTTTCTGTCAATGCACGGTACCGAAAAGAGACACATATATACATTGTGATATTTTGGTGAATAAAATGGTCCAATGTATGGTTCGTGCTACTTTCTCAAAATCACCAAATGTATGCCCTACTTGTTACAGTGCTTTCATCTTGATGGCTTAAGTAACTAGGAAATGTAATTTTCATTCCCCTACCACTGAAGTATACCCATTATATTTTGCCACAAAAAAAAACGTACTTGCCTCTAGGTCGTAACACATAATGGAAACATAGAATTATTTGTTAGATTAATTTGAAAAAAAAATGGAAATAGCAAATAGTTTCATATTATTTTTTTCAAAGCTATTTTAGACTATATTTGGGAGTGCTTAAAAATAAGTGTTTATTTGGGGTGGGATCTCACCATTAAGCACTTATTGGTGTTTGGAAAATAAGTCCAAAATAAGTGCTTATTTTAAAAATAAGCTCTTATTTTTTAAGCCCAAATTTTCAGCTTTTTTTAAGTACTTATACAGTAAGGACTTATTCAATTTTTTTTCTTCCAAAATTATTCCTCGTTGAATTTTAAAATACCATTTATAAAACTATCCCTAGTTGAATTTTAAAATACCATTTATAAAACTATCCCTATTTGAATTTTATAAAAATGCTTTCGTAAAAGTATTTTAATGAAAATATTATAATTAAAGTACTTTCATAAAAATGATTTTATTAAAGTGTTTTCATAAAAGTACTTTGTAAAGTGTTTTCGTAAAATTTAAAGAAAATGAAGAACAAATAGTCACAAATGCTTATTGGAGAAAAAGACTACTAAACGTCTAATATGAAATAAGTGGTTGTTTTCTCGAAAAAGTTGGTTGCCAAATGCAAGCGCTTATTTGAATAAACACTTATTTTTAACAAAAGCACTCCCAAACATGGCCTACTAAGAGAGTAGAAAGGGTTATAATGTTCTCCAACCATTAAGTCAATAAGTAGGAAGTAGATCATTAGACCAAGTAATGGAGGCTAATCAGTAAGAAAAGCATCAGAAAAAGCATGAGGTAAAAAGGTTATAATGTGCTTGTGTACCTTTCCTGAAGATACCGTACCTATATATTGGAAAGATGTCGTGTTCGCGAATCAGTCCTTATCTATTTGTGCTTTGTGTGTGGGCAAGTTAGGCTAATTAGTTCGATGATCGGGTTGATTTAAGTCACTTGGGAGCTTCCAAGACATGATCAAGGGTGTTCTACAATGTGACTTGTGTTGTTTTTTAAAATGAAGCAATTCCCATATCAGCAAAAAAAATACATTTTTGTTGATGCAATAATTGGTGGACTAGATGGATTGGAGGCAAAATCATGAACACCAAGTTGGGCAACCTATCACAAGTAAACATACTATTGTTTTGTATGCATGGGGCCCATGTGGGATCCACACCATATTTGTAGGGGAACATTGGCGTGTTTACTCATGATAAGTTGCCTAGCCCATTATGTATAATTTTGTCTGCAACCAATCTGGACGTAGCAATTGGTTTTTGTTTTAGAAAAACAAAATCGCTTATATTCTCAACACCCCCTAAAATAGCTTGAAACAATGAATAGTGTTGATTAGGTTGCCTAACCCACTATGCATGATTTTGTCTCTAACCAATCTAGACATAGCAATTGGTTATTGTTTTAGAAAAAAAAAAAAAAAAAACCAGTTAATAGTGTTGGTTACAATAGTACCAATACATGTATTTAAGGTAAATTTGACAAAGTCAAAAATTCTAAGTAGACAATCTAAAGTATGTTTTTAGCCTAATAAGGCAAAATTCATTTCATACTGAAATGTTTAGCATAAGCTACAAAAAAAGTCAATACAAAGTGATAAGAAAACCCGTAGCCAAGCGGTAGAAAAAAAAAAAAAGTTAAAGGAAACCATTGAGCACTAAGAGAGTAAATTCATGAACCCTATGCACATAGCGTCAAAGACTTAAGAACACAAAAAAAAATGAGGGACATGCATACAATAAAAAGTCTCCCACAAGAACAGAAATCAATCAACTGGATATAGGGGTGTCAAAGGACCAGTTTTGGGTTGGACCTCCTTCAAATCAAAATCAATTTGAACAGATTGGACAAACTAATGAAACATATTGAATTGGACCAGTCCAGACTTATTGGTCAAAAGCATTTATTGGATTGGATTGTATTTAACCCATCCATAATGGATTTATATATTGGATTAATCTGATTGAGCCAATATCTAGTCCATTAATAGAAGATAAGAATATGGGTGTCAATAGACCAGGTTTGAGTTGGAACCAATCTAAATTAAAACCAATTAGAACAGATTGGATGGTCCAAACATTGAATCAGGCTGATCAAAAATGGCCAAGAGTATTCATCAGATTGGACTGGACCTGGTCCATCTATAATGGACTCATATTGGACAAAATTAGATTAGGCCAAATCTGATCCAATTGATACCCTTAAGAATCTCCTTCACCATCACATCGTCCCAACCATAATCCACCACTTCATCTGCTACTATGCCATCTGCATCAATGTTGCAAATTAAAAAACTTCTAATGAGTCATTGAGATTTAACTCAATACTTCTCACCTTAGAAGGAAAAAAATAAAATATTGCCAAGGGACTCCCCATGCAATTCCAAGCAAATTCTTCATGCCTACTTTTTTTTTGAAGCCCATAGGCTTAGCATTAATCAACTCAAGTAACAATCACTCCCCAAGAGATCAAAGAAGAAGGAAGGGGGAAAGACCAAGAAATTCTCCGAGTAAAGGAAAGAGCAAATTTGGCCAAACGATGAGCCACTTTGTTACAATTCCTTGGTTTGTAACTAATGACACAATTTTGTAGTTGATGAATAAGCCTCTTGCTCTCTACAATCACCAATCTGAGTCACCATGGTGGTTCAGAATTTTCCACCAACAAGAGGTTGATAATGAACTCACTCTCAATAACTGTATCAGAAAAATTCCAAGATAAGGCCAATCTTAACCCTTCAAGGATAGTTTGGGCCTCCGCTTTTGGGGCTGGAAAAAGAGATAGGGGGCAGCTCTAGTACAAATGTAATGACCATGGTCATCTCTGACAATAATTCCTACTCCAAACCAATTTTGGGTCACAATACCATCGACGCTGAATTTTGAGAAAACCCAAAGGGGGTTTTTGCCATCTGGGCATTTCACTTACTTCTGGAGGTGAAGTTTGTGGTGCCATATTGTTTTTTTGTTCTTCACTGCCATTTCCAGATCTCGGTGGGCATTAGTAATGATAGAGGTAGGGTCAAATGGCTTGTTTTCAAAAACAACCTGATTTCTAGCCCTCCAAATATGCCATATGACTAGCAAGGGTAGAGCAAAGGTGTGGTGGGTTTGCTTCTCAATTTCATCATCCCCCCTCCACCAAAGAAGAAACCAATTCTTTATTGTGAACTGTGCCTGGGCCTCCACTCTGAGTGATAGAGAACAGTCAAACCAGACTGTAAAAGTGACTAGACACTCAAAAAATAAATGGTCCCCCATTTCCCTCACTCTGTGACACATGCAGTTCACATCAATATTTGGCACATGCTTTTGAAGGGAAGCTTGAACTGGTAATAGATTGTGAACACATCTCCAAGCAAAGAGTAACACTCTTTACGAGATAGTGGTGAAAGACCAAAACTGCTGTCATGTGAAGTTTCCCGCAATGACTCCATCTTGTGAGGATGATGGGTCCAAATTGCTTATAAGCATGTAAGTTGATGAAGTGGAAAACTTGCCTAAAAGTATCACATGCCACACAACCTTATCATTTAACACGTTTCCAGGTGGAGGGAGTGGTATAAACAAAATGGCTTCACATGATGTATCATCAAAAAGACGTTCAACTCTCTCGACTCTCCAAGTCATTGAGTTCTAGTCAATTAATCAGCAACTTTGAAAGGGCATGCACTTGTTTCTTGCTTAAGTCTTGGTACTAAGCCATTAGGTAACCAAGGGTCTGTAGTTACTTGCATGTCCCACCCATTACCGATTGACCATCTGCACACTAGTCTTAAGAACTATCTGTACTTTAAGATACCACTCCAGATTGATGAAGCATTGTTGGACGCCTTCACTTCCCAAAAAGAACTATTTTGTAAGTATTTCTATCGTAGAATAGTAACCCATAATGAATCTGCCATAGTAAAAAAACGCCATCCCAGTTTCATTATTACAGCGAAGTTTCTATAGTAGGTACTTTTAAAGCCCAAACCCCCTTTATTCTTGGATCTATGCATGAATTTCCAGTTGCAAAGGTGAATCTTCCTATGGTTCTCCACGTCTCCCCACCAAAAGTTTTGGCTTAGGGTATTCAGCTTATCCGTTATTGTCTTTGGAAAAAGGTGAGTTTGCATTGTATAAGTTGGGTTGCTTTTAAGTGTGGACTTGATGAGCACCAATCTACCAGCTTGAGATAGGAGCCTACCCTTCCAAGCGACAAGTTTGTCTTTCACCTTTTTGATAATTTGGTTCCAATCTCCAACAAATCTTCGAGCCACAAACAAAGGGTTACCTAGATACTTATCCTTTAGTTTCATTTGGGTCACTCCAAAAATGCTAGAAATCTGGAGTCTAACTCTTCTATGCACATTGGTGCTGAAGAAAATGGCTGATTTTTGTTTGTTTGGGAGTTGGACAGACCACCTACAAAAAATGTCAAGGATATCCTTCAATTTTATGGCTTCTTATAGTGAACTTTTTCCAAATAGGACTAAGTCATCTACAAATAATGAGTGATTTATTCTTATTGTTGATTTCCCAAACCTGAAACCTATAAGTTGCTTTGTATCTAGGTTTGTGAATGAGAGTGTGGAAAAGAGCTTCCATGCATATGATGAATAGATAAGGGCTTAAAGGACAACCTTGTCTTAGTCCTCTCATGGGGTTGAAGGCATGACTCATTGCACCATTAACTTTCACTTCCAGTTCAGTGGGTGCAAGACAGTTGTGAATGAGATTACAGAACTCCCTAGAGAAATTCAAAAGATTCAACATTTTCAACAGAAAGTTCCAATCGATCTGATCATAAGCTTTTGATAAGTCCATTTTGAGCATGAAGAATCCATTCCTGCCCTTGACCCTCCTCATCATATGAATCACTTCTTGTGCAACAATAGTGTTGTTTGCTATCAATCTTCTTGGGGTGAAGGCACCTTGCATGGGAGATATAAATTTCTTAAGAAGAGGACGAAACTGGTTTGTTATAATTTTAATAACAATCTTATAGCTTACATTGCTCAATCCAATTGTACAGAAATCATTGGCATCCTCAACATTTTGGTTCTTGGGGATTAAACAAAGAATTACTTTGTTAATCTCCTTAATAGCTGGGGGGTTCATAAAGATGTTTTGAATTAGAGAAGTCACCTCCGGCTCCATGACATCCCAGCATCTTTGGTACAAGGCTGCACTTATCCCATCAGGACCTGGGGCTTTATCAGCCCCTATATTGAACACTGATGTTCTGATTTCTTCCTTCGTAGGCACCATGCACAAGTTATTGTTATCTTCAAGAGAGGGTGTAACCGGTATCTGAAGGTAGAATAAAATCTTCGATGTCACTATTAGAAGATTGGAATAGCTTCTGGAAGGAGGACAATGTGGCACCAATTTCCTTTATATCTGATGTCCAAATTCCATTGTTATTTTTAAACCAGAGCACCGAGTTCTTCTTATTCCTGTTTGATGCCACTGCATGAAAAAAGCATGTATTTCTATCTTCATGATTCAACCATTGTATATGTGACCGTTGATGCCAGTAAACATCTTCCTTGTATAACCACTCGTTAATTTGAGCTTTAATTCGATTCTCCTTAGTAATTGTAACTTGGGACAGGGGAAGCTGTTGGATTTGACTAAGCTGGGATTAAAGCTTCCGAATATGGGGTTGGAAGTTGCTGCAGCATTTGTTTCCCCAACTTTGGAGATCCCTCAATACCTTTGGCATTTTAACATGAAAAGAGCCCTCATGAGCTGCCCAAGAAGTTTGGAAAAACTGATTGAAACCTTCTTCATTGAACCAATTGGCTTCAAATCAAAGTTGGTTCTCCTGAGTAATCTTCTTTCGTAGCTCAAATAACAAAGGGAAGTGATCACTATTAGTCACAGAGATATGTGAAACCCAGGCTATAGGAAAAAGTTGTAACCAATCAACAGACACTAGAACTCGATCTAGTCTTTGACGAACATGGTATTGGGCTTCTCGATGGTTCAACCAAGTAAAACTAGGACCTTTAAAGCCTAGGTCAATGAGAGCGCAATCATGTATTATAAATTGCAAAATAGAACACTTGGACTGAGACACTACCACACCCCCTCCTTTTCATTTGCATTTAGGATCATATTAAGGTCACCTAACACCGCCCACAACCTTGTTGAAGAAGCACTAAAATTTATAACTTGAGACTAGAGTTCCCATCAGCTTTCATTATTAGGGCAAACATAGTAGCATAATAAGGTCCATTGCAAGTCAGGTGGGCCCATTAAGAAATCACAAGCAATAATGTAAGGAGAATATTGATAAACATTTAATTTAAGAGGCTTCAACCAGCCAAGCCAAAGTCCGTTAGATCGTCCTTCAGAGGGAATTATGTGAAAATAAAATGCAAAAAAGCTTCTACAGATTTTTAAGGACTTTTCTTGAGAGCACTTGGTCTCCAAAATGAAGATAATATCTAGAGCATGTTTTTTTAGGAGTTGATGTAGTTGATGAACTTTCGGACGGCTCCCTCCCCCTTGACAGTTCCAACGAAGGATTTTCATGGCTGACTATGAGGCAGTATTGGGCCCGCCACCCTAACCCTCAATTCTTCATCTAGATTCGGAGAACTGATTGTAGGATGGAGATCATCTACTTGTGCATGTGCCAATCGTTTAATTGATTGTCTATTGGAATGTCCATGATCCTTTCCCAGGTTCTGGTTCTTTGATGTCAAGGGGTTGAGAGGCCGACCAATGCGTTTTTTCCCCATTGTAATTTCAAATTTAGCAATCACATGTATTTTATCTGTTTGCATGGGTGAGCTTTCATTCACATTGTTCCCCTTAATGTCATGTTGTTCCCTTAGTATTGAGAATAGATCCATGGTTCTCCAATATTGCTGATTTAGTAGGAGCACCTCATAAAGTAGAGGTGGTCCCGCTGTCCATAGTGGGAGATTCAATAGCATGATCCTCCATGCTCCTTGCTACTAGCTAGCTGGTAATAAGGTAATGAATACGAACAATCATTCCATTTAGGTGTGTTTTTGTGATTGGTGCATCTAACTCAGGATTAGGAGAGAAATTGAAGGCGTGCATATCCGTTTCAATGTTGGAAATGTCAGAAATTAAATAGGAAGGTGGGAGGGGCTTGCCTGATTTGGCGGGCTCTCTAACACCGAAATGGTCAGAGGTTGTGAGTTCGCCAGTGTACAATCCAGTTGTAACTCCCCGGGGGCATCATCGTGGTCTATATTCCTTTGAAGATCTCCTTTTGCAGTTTTAGGCATTTGACGAACATTTGTCCTAGCAACTGGAGTGACTTTAATGTCTTCTGTCAGTCTATCTACATTAAGGGACTATAACTTTTCCTTTTGACCCGGGTTATTGCAATCTTCAATGGCCAGTTTCAGTCGATGAAGAGTTCTGCATGAAGCCTTCTCGTAGCCTAATCTCCTACAGAACAAGCAAAACAGTGGAAAGCCTTTCATACTTAACTTTAATCGCAATTGTCTTCCCTGAGAGTAGAGTGTATGGGACTGAATCAACTAATGGTTCATTGATATTCAAAGCAACCTTAATGCGAGCAAACTTGCTCCATAATGCCACCTCTTTTGGTGAAGGTTCAAACGGTTTACCAATAGAAGTTGCCACTTTTTTTTCACTGCATTAACTGATAGATATCCTATAGGGAATCTACTTAGGTTAATCCAAAAATTTGTCGTTGGTAGCTCATAATCTTCAGGGCTTAGATCTAGTTCTCCTCTACATAGCAGAATGATATTGTTTTCAAAAAGCCATGGGCCTTCATCGAAGACCAAGTCCCTCTCAAAGCTGCTAGGGAACTTAATGATGTAAGTGTCTTTCGCAAAATCCAAGATAGTTGAAACATGTGTCTTCCAAGCCTTGCTCACCATCTCCTTTAGACCCCCTGGTTTGATGATTCTATCCATTAAGACTTTGAATATAAGGCTTCTTCTCCATTCTTCATCAGGGAGGGCATCCTCCGAAGAGGCTTTGGCTCCCCTGGTAGCACGAGGGATGAGCATTCTAGAGAAAGTAGTATAAAGATCTTCTTCTTCCATGGTATCATATGTAAAGTGGCTTCTAAAGGGGGAGGGGGAGGAGATGGTGGTAGAAGGAGAGATGTGGAAGGGGAAGAGAGGGAGGGAAGCCTAAACTACGACAAGAGGGATGCTTGCTCTCGAGAGCAAGAGAATAACATCACCAAATCAGTTTTTCTTTGAAATTTACCACGCTTTTAAAAGAGAGAATATGACATATATCAAAAATGTCGTACATGACCAGTAATATGAACAAAATATGCACATATAATTCATTTGATTTATAAAATATAATACTTTGACCATTATTATTTTGATTTACTAATGGTATATGTATTATCCTAACCATTACTTAAAACATACTCAAATCACATCTTCAACATTCTCAGTCCTAACCATTAACCACCAATTAATTGACTATCAAAACAGAAAACAAAAAGGAAAATATACCTTTTAAAAGATTACAACAAATGCTTAAAATATTTATGCATAAAAACCAACAAGTCTAACACCTCCATGTTTCCTTTTTCTCTTCCTTCCATCTTATTCTTGCAATTTGTATTGGTGACAAATAAATGCCGAAGGGCTTGTTTACTAATAATCATGTTAACAGAGTTTGCACATAAAATCCTACATAACTTCCTAGACTCCCAATTGCAGGGTGCCATGTTAGCACTACATCATATGTAGATTTGCCATGTGCGAGTAGAATTAACCATGTTTCATTTAATTTAGTTTTAATTTATGAAAGTTTTTTTTTATAATAGATGAAATAAACAAATATAGAAAATCTTGGGGTTTCTAAAAAGAAGGTTTTTTTCCTTATTTCGCTCAAAGCTTTTTACCACTTAATTGAGTATGCCTGAGCACCAGCTGACCATCATGGAAGACATTTGAGATGTACAATAAAGTTATTCTGTTTGGCCTTTTCTCTTGATTTTGTTAAGAAAATAAGCAATGAGAATCTTAGAATATAAAGTTGCCTTCCATCTTGAATTTATCATATAGAAGGTGAGGCATGTATTGTCTTGTCAAATCAAGTTGCAAAGAGTTGAATAAAAAATGCCCAACATGATTTTTCAAAATGTTCATAGACTTTGGGTGCTGTAGAAATCTGCATTGTTTGAATCTGTATAAACTAAATGTCTGACGTGATTTTTCAAAATGTTTATTGGGTTCTATAGAAATCTGCATTGTTTGAATTTGTATATTTTGTACATTAAATGTAGAAATTTGTAACCAGTCATAGATCCCCTATATTTTGAGATTTTTATTTCTAATCTAATTAATGAAATTCAGAGAAAGGTCAAAGTGAGTTCCTGTATTGATTGTCTCATGTGTGCAATTCTCCGTCCATGGTCGACCGGTGCTCAAGCTTGTAGTTCTCCACCCATAATCCATCAGTACTCAGGCATGTTGTTAAGTGGAGAAAAGCCTTGAGCAATAAGAAATAGTGTCTGAGAAACCCTTTGGTTTTTGGGATAAGTACACACTCTACCTCAGAATTTTGAATTTGACTGCAGACCTACAATAATTCAAAATTATAAACACCTCCACCTATAACACCCATGTCCACCGTGAATTAGCATCAATTCCGGGCTGGCACCTACCTCAACTGTACAGTAGAGCTAAGATTTCTAAGGGTGGACGGAATAGTAAAAACCCCTTTGTTTTTTGGTAGGCATAGCATAAAAAACCCTCACTGATTTCTATTTTTTATTTCATTTAAAATTTAATATAATTTTTCTTATCTTAAAAGTAAGATACACGAAAGTTTCAAATGTCTATTTGCACAAGAAAAATCCTCATGTGATGCCAATGTGACATGTCACCTAGCAATTGAAGGTGTAGGAAATTATGCAAGATGCCATGTGCAGGAGATTCGGGCTCACGTTAACAACCTAATGTACTTGAAAAGTAGTGCAAGTGAAGGTGTTAGCGTATTCCATCAGATTTAGGATTGTATCTTTATCTCCTTAAATCTAGGAGATATAGTTCCACTCCAACTAGCTGTACATATTTTTCTTTCCTTGTTGGCTTCCAATTTAGGTTGCTGACCTGTTCTCTAGTTGTATCTTTAGCTCTATTATAAATAGGTTGTAACCTGTTGAATGGAGATTATCAAGAAATATTATTCTCCCATATATCTTCTTTGTTCTTTCGTATCATGGTATCAGAGTTGTGATCCGCGTCTTCTTGCTTCCTCTACGGTTCTCGTTTCTCTTCTGCAATTTTTTTTTTATTTGGTCTGAGTTCGGTGGTCTCTTCCGCGTCTTCATGCTCAACGGTTCTGCAATTTCTTCTTCCCCGTTCGAACGAAGACAACTAGTGGCGGCAATATCTCTTGCTCCCAACCATTCACTTTTCATCTCTCTCATTCTCTCTCCAATGAAATAAATCATATGAGCATTGTTCATCGTCTTCCACCTCTCGATAGACGCGGTGATCAGCTATGATTCCCTCCCCTCCGGCCTTGATCTCCCCTGCTCATCAGATGAGCACTGTTCTTGATCTCCCCTGCTCTCACTCTTCTTCGCATGATGCAACCCACCCGCCCAATTCAAGGCAATCCACCCGCGTGATGCTCTCCCCTGCTCTCACTCTGCATCCTCGTGGTTCAACTTAACAGCGGCACTGGTACGAGGAAGTCAACGTAATCGTCGACAGAAGGCAAACAAGTCGTCGAAAACGGGGCAGATTATCTTCTATCCTCCCCAAAAATTTAATCGTGTGCTTCCTATCGGAATTCATAAGAATGATCTTTCTCTGGTTGATGCTTCGCAAAAGAGCTCATAATTGAGGATCTGGTTTGATCGCTTCATAAGGCAACCTTCCGTGCACGAAACCGTGGTAGTTGTCGGCGTCGATGTCATAGTCTAGAAATCTCAAGCCGGCAAGAGAGCTCCCATATGTTTTGAAAAGCTCCATTCGTAGATTGGATGCTTTAACCTCTGCAAATCCGCATTTCTTCACAAGAAATTCTTCGCCGATGTTGAAGCGCTTGAGGTGGCAGGCGTGTGTGTGGTCGAGGAGAGTCTCGAGTTTTACGGATACGAGGAAGTCGACAGGACCAGCAAGATAAGGGCAGTTGACCTCCATACGATGGTGAAGAGAGTAGTGTAGGAGTCCCTGATTGAAGGCTCGTAGAAATAGCACCCTCTCCGCTTCTTCTGCGTCTGGCCCTCCTAGGAGAGAAGCGCTCCCTGCTGGTTGAATGAAGCATGCAGCCCATGTGAGCAAAACCGAAACTTGTGTTTAAGGTCAGCATTAAGAATTTCTCATGACTTAAAATTCAGCGTTTCTCCTCATGGATTCATCTGAAGCTGCTCAACATATTTCTCATCTCATCACTGTTATCTTTGATGGCTCAAATTATGATTTATGGTCCCAAGAGATGCGTAGTTTTCTCAAGGGACGCCTTCTATGGCAGTATGTGACTGGTGAGATACCCAAACCCAATAAAATTGCTAATGAAATAGAGGATAAATTTGTTGAACGAATAGAAAAATGGGACAGAAAAAATCATCAAATATTGACTTAGTTTCGCAATACTTGTATTGCAAGCATCAAGTTGGAATTTCGCAAATATGAATCTCCTAAAGAGGTATGGGATTTCTTACAAGCTCGTTATTCTATTTCTGATGATGCGCATCAGTTTCAACTCTATAGGCGTCTTCACCGTATGAAGCAGCAACCTGAACAGACCATTCACAATTATGTCTCTGAATTACAAGTTCTTTGGGATCAATTGGCACAGTGTGAACCTGAATGGGATAGTACCTCTGCGGCCATTACTTATTCCAAGCTTCGCGATCACCAACGTGTTTGGCATCTTCTGATGACTCTCAGGAATGAGTATGAACCTATTAGTGGTACTTTACTTCATCATTGCCCATTGCCCTCCCTTGAAGTTGTGATCAAAGATTTGCTCTCTGAAGAAACTCGACTAAAAACACTTCGAGATGAGCGATCCTTACTATCTACTGATGTTGTTCTTGCTACTCCGGGTACATCTACTACTTCTTCAACTTCCTCTAAATCCTCAAAATGGAGTTTCTGCAATTACTGCAAGAAGACTAGTCACACTATTTCTGAGTGTCGCCGCCTGCAAGCCAAAAAGGCATCTGGACAGAAGTCCTCATCAATGGGTTCTCAGGCTTCGAGTTCTACTGCCATTGCTGCCACAGAGGATTCTTCTGATAACACCTCTCCAAAATTTTCTCTTCGAGATCTCCAAGCCCTTCTTCACCAGCTCCAACCTGCTTCTGGTATGCCTTCTAATTCAGTATTGTCCATCACTCTAGGTACTACCTCATCATGGTATTTTGATTCTGCCTGTTGCAATCATATGACATCCAATTCATCATTGTTTACTTCCAAGTCCCTACCTTCTGTTGCACCAATTGTTCATACTGACGATAGTTCAACCCTAACTGTCAAAAGTATAGGAACTATTTCAACACCTCATTTGTCACTACCTAATACTTTTTTGGTACCTCAATTATCTCTAAATCTTATATCTGTTGGACAATTATGTGAACTTGATTTTGACATACATTTCTCAAGTCGTGGTTGTACTGTGCAGGATCCACGGACATGGAAGATCATTGGGACAGGCCGTAAGGTTGGGAGACCGTTTGAGCTATCATCTCTTCAATTACCATCTCTTGCTGCTGCTGTCACTTTTGCCATCTGGCATTCTCGTCTTGGACACATTTCCACCTCTAGGTTAGGATCTTTAATTTCTAATGGATGTTTGGGTCCTATTAAAACAACACCCCTTGATTGTGTTTCTTGTCATTTTTCAAAACATCATGCTTTGCCTTTTAATATAAGTGATTCTGTTTGCTCTACACCTTTTGATCTTATTTATTATGATATTTGGGAACCTTTGCCTCATAATACCATGGGTGGTTCGCGTTATTTTGTAATTTTCGTTGATGATTTCTCACGGTATACATGGATTTATCTCATGTGTAATAAATCTGAATTATCTGCAATTTATATTCAATTTGCCACCATGATCAAAACTCAATTTTCCTCTATCATCAAGATCTTTTGCACTGATAATGCCATGGAACATCGAGATTCTATCTTTACTCAATTTCTTTCACAAAATGGAACCATCATTTATAGATCTTGTCCCGACACCTCTCAACAAAATGGGCGTGCAGAACGAAAACATATGCATATTCTCGATATTGTCCGCGCTTTTTTAATCTCTTCCTCTTGTCCTGAGCGTTTTTGGGGGGAGGCAGCCCTCACTGTTGTTTATACCATCAATCGCATTCCTTCTCCTGTTATTGGTAACATTTCTCCTTATGAACGGTTGTATGGCCATTGCCCCGATTACCAGTCTCTTCGTGTATTTGGTTGTACTTGTTTTGTTCTATTACAACCTCATGAATATACCAAATTGGAACCAAAAGCACGTTTATGTTGTTTTCTCAGGTATGGTATTGAACATAAAGGATATTGGTGTTGGGATCCTCTTTCCCAACGACTTCGCATATCTCGTCATGTTACCTTTTGGGAACACAAAATGTTCTCAAGTCTCTCCCCATTTCGAGTTACCACGGCATCTTCATATTTTTTTACTGATCCTACTATTTCGCTTTTTCCGGAAGATTTGCCTGCAGGTCTGATTACTTCTTCCTCTGATAGCTCTAACAGTACTGCACAACTTGCAACCTCTCCTGATGCATCTACCTTGGCTATGGATTCTCCAGCTCTGTCTTCTTCTGAACTCTTGATTCCTCCTGCTGAATTAGACCCTGATTGTTCTGATGCTCCACTCCGTCGTTCTGGTAGGGTCACTAAACCTTCCATTCTTCTTCGTGATTTTCATTATTACTCTACCATTGTTTCTTTATACGAGCCTCGTACCTATCACGAGGCTAGCACTGACCCTCTATGGCAAAAAGCAATGGCAAAAGAAACCCAAGCTCTTACAAGCACTCATACTTGGGATTTAGTTGATCTGCCTTCAGATAAATCCGTGATTGGTTGTAAATGGGTCTACAAAATCAAGACTCGGGCAGATGGTTCAATTGAAAGGTATAAAACTAGATTGGTAGCAAAAGGATTCGCACAGGAGTATGGCATTGATTATGAGGAGACTTTTGCCCCAGTAGCCCGTCTCACTTTTGTTCGTAGTCTTATTGCGATTGCTGCAGCTAAGCACTAGCAGCTATTTCAGATGGATGTTAAGAATGCTTTTCTCAAGGGAGATCTTTTTGAAGAGATTTATATGCAACCCCCTCCTGGTTATGATCATCTCCCTAATCAAGTTTGTCGTCTCCGTAAGGATCTATATGGACTTAAGCAAGCGCCTCGAGCATGGTTCTCCAAATTCAGCTCTACTGTTTGTCAGTTTGGTTTTCAATCTAGCACTCATGATCATCCCTTGTTCATTTGTAAGACCTCTCAGGGTTGTGTACTTCTTCTCCTTTATGTGGATGACATGATCATTACTGGCGATGATTTTGCAGGGCATTTATGCTCTTAAGACTTTTCTCAGCAAACAGTTTGAAATGAAAGATCTTGGTCGACTAAATTATTTCTTAGGCATTGAGGTCTCCTCCGACCAATCAGGATATTATCTGTATCAGGCCAAGTATGCCACTGATCTTGTTTCTCGTGCCGGCCTTACTGATACTAAGACTGTTAACACTCTGATTGAGCCTAATGCCCATTTTTCAGCCACTGATGGTACTCCTCTCAGTGACTGCACCTTATATCGGCAACTAGTTGGCAGTCTTGTATACCTTACGGTTACTCGTCTTGATATTGCGTATGCTGTCCATATTGTGAGTCAGTTCATGTTTGCCCCTCGCACTACTCATTATGCTGTCGTGCTTCGCATCATCCGTTATGTCAAGGGCACCTTGTTTCATGGACTTCACTACTCCAATTCTTTATCTCTTCCGTTGATCGCATATTCTGATGCTGATTAGGCCGGTGATCCTACTGATAGACGCTCCACTACTGGTTATTACTTCTTTCTTGGCGATTCTCTTATATCTTGGCATAGTAAGAAGCAAACGGTTGTCTCTCGTTGCAGTACTGAGGCTGAATATCGAGCTCTTGCTGACACTACCTCCGAGCTGTTATGGTTACGATGGTTACTCCATGACATGGGAATCACTCAGTCATCTGCAACCTCTCTTTACTGTGACAATCGTAACGTCATACAGATTGCCCACAATGATGTATTTCATGAGCGCACTAAGCATATTGAGACTGATTGCCACTTTATTCGTCATCATGTGCTCGAGGGTACTGTTCTTCTTATTCTTGTCCCTTCCCAGGATCAGTCGGCGGATATATTTACCAAAGTTCACTCTCCTCTTCGCTTTCGTACTCTAGTTGGCAAACTCTAGATGACTGATACATTACCATCTTGAGTTTGAGGGGGGATGTTAGCATGTTCCATCAGATTTAGGATTGTATCTTTATCTCCTTAATTCTAGGAGATATAGTTCCACTCCAACTAGTTGTACATATTTTTCTTTCCTTGTTGGCTTCCAATTTAGGTTGCCGACCTGTTCTCTAATTGTATCTTTAGCTCTATTATAAATAGGTTGTAACCTGTTGAATGGATATTATCAAGAAATATTATTCTCCCATATATCTTCTTTGCTCTTTCGTATTAGAAGGAGATGGGTTTCAACTTTGAACTCCATTATTCCTGGCTAAAACTTGTTCTACAGGATGATGCAGAGAGACCTACGTTCTTAGAAGTTGGAAGATCATGATTCCTGGCTAATATAGAGGCACATTTCAGGTAGACCTTAAGCAAATAAGCAGCTCCCTCTTAAGAGCATTGTAGAGTTCAATTTCAAGCCAACATACGATTCAGTAAATTCCCTTCCGATTTATGATCTCTATTTGCATTTGTTAATCTTGGTTTGTTATTTTATTTTATGTCATTTATTTTCTTTTTTTTCTTCTTAATGATATGGACTGACGTGTACTGAGATGATGTTGATCGGAACTGGTGGTGAAGTCTCTACTGAACCGGTTCCGTCAATGCTCTTAAAACCTATCCAATCTCGTTGTTACCTCTTCTTGAATCTCTGATCATTACTTGATCTTGTTTACTCGGAAGATATTTGTTAGAATAGACCTGTGTTGTTCATCACATTCTTTATTTTGATTTTTTTCTTTCTTTCAACCTTTGTCTAATTTACTCAAATGGAAGGTTGTAAGTTTCTTATCTTAGTAGGATGTTCCTTCTCTCTAAGTTGTCAATCGTTTTATTGAATGGATGCTCGCTCTACTTGGCATGTTAATGACTGAGACGATTAGTGGGGACTTTATTTGTTTGGTCAATTCTCTACTGTAAGATTGCACCCATTTGAATTGAATAATTGCCTTCCAGGGTGAGAGGAGTGATAACCTAGCAAATTGGAAGAGTTATACAAAAAACAATAAATGTAAAATAAGAGAGGTTGGTTACAGAGAACAATAGGTCGGTTATAAGAGCAGTGTGGTTCTGAAATAAAAAATAAATATAATGATAATAAAAATATGTGATAATTGGACTGATTTATGGCTAATAAAGAAATGTCAATGATCAGTTAATAAATAAATATGTCAATAAGGTTCCATAAGAAAATTGTAAAATTAAATAGAAGAAAAAAATTAAAAAAGTTTTTAAAAATAAAAAAAATAATTAATCAATGAAAATAATAATTAAAAATTAAACAAGAAATAATAATAAAAAGAGAGTAAAAATAAAATAAAAAATATGTGAGTAAAAATAAGGAGGAATTTCTGATTTATTCTTTGCTTTATATTAGTTAGTTTTTTTGGATTAAATATTTGGTTTTTGTGATGATGTTTGCTTAAGGTATCTTGTGGGCCCTATTTATTGGACCTAGGAGAGGGGTGTCTAACCCTTTCCCTCTCCCATCTGAGTCTTACATGGACTGGTTAGTTGGTGCCTTGAGCTCTGGAGTTACTATTTGATAAAAATGATTTTGATGTTATTCTTGGAGGTCCCATCACCTCTAATTCCTAATTTGATGGGTGGCGACTCCAAATCCAGCCCAAGTAAATCATTTTCCGATGCTCACAACAACCGAACACTCTTATTGGGTTGAAGAATGACCAATTTTAATGAGCTATCATCAGTTCCATGAAACATAGCAAGAAGCGGCTTTCTACTGGGTGATGGCGAGGAAACAAAGATATCCGGACCCCCTAAAAGAGAAGGCTCTACTTTGAATTGTCCACCACATCTATGATCGAGACCTCAATTGTCCTTCAACCTCAAGGTCTCAAGCTTCATCCTAGTTTCACCATTTTCCATTTCCACACCAAAGTAAGGGACCTTCCCTAAATGCAATCTGACCTATAGTATAATAAATTGAAGGTCAAAACTTTAAGAGGAATCCAAAAATAACATCTTTATCAGTCTATTTATATCTCAAGATGAATGTAAAAAGGGATAATTCAACGAATTGAGGTGCTTCAAGAGTCAACCTAACCATAAACGTGATGAAAATCTGAGAGGGACTATCAATAGTTCAAAACCTAAGATGTTATCATTCCTAATGACATATCTAAACAGAATAACGACAATAGAGAATCAGAGATTGAGAAGTCATCCCTCAGCCATTGAAGAAAATGACGGGTTTGAAGGAGAATGAACTGTTACTTATACAACTCTCATGCAAATTGTCTCTTTCAGTTTATTTCTGATTTCTTTTATTCGTTTGAGGGCAAATGGAATAAGCAGATGCCATTGTTGTGATTTGATAAAAGCTTGGGAAAGGTGGAGAAGGAAAAGGACTACAGCATCCCTTTTCATTCGTGAACAAATATGACTGTCTATTGACAGTTACAAGAAGTCTGGGTGTTGTTATTGCTTATTTTCTTCTACTCAGAGATATGGCGAATAGGTTCGACAAAAATCAGATGCATTTGAACAAAATCACCCACAAGGTGTTGTTATTGCTTAGATCAGACACCACCATTAGACTCGAGACCTTCCCAAATACCTATGCATCAAATCTCAACTCAAAATTCCTTTATTTACCCTCTCATTAAGCGAAGATTCCATTTTGACTCCTTTCATTAGCCTGAAACACTTACAACCTAGATCCCCTTGATCCAAATACATCTGAGCCAATTAGACCATATGATTGAACCCTAGACACACCAAAACATTTGCCCATAAAATTTCAACCCAAGATTCCATTCCGAACCCTCTCATTAACCCAAATTCAAACAATCTTAACCTACCTGAACCAATCAGACATTACCACTAGATCCCATATACTTTGAAACACCCACTTGTAAAATTTCAGTCCAAAATACCTTTGTTTTCTTCTTCATCGCACCAAGATTCTATTCCGAATCTCTAGATCAACCGAATCCACTACCCTACTAGATATGCCCAATCCAGGCCCAGTTGGGCCCATTCAACCCTACCAATCAACCCATAATGTTTAGAAACCTTACACTATGAATTTTCAACAAAAAATACCCTTGTTTGCCTCTCCATCGCTCAAAGATTCCGTTTCAAGGTTCTAAATCAATCAAATCAAGCCATTTTCCAAATCTGCCCGATTAGGGCCCAATTGGCCCAATTTGACCCTGTCATTTAACCCATAATGCTCAAAACCCCATCCTGCCAAATTTCAACAAAAAATACCCCAATTTACCCACTCATCTAAACAAATTTTGTTTCCATCAATTGGCACACACAAAACATATCTATGCGGTCAAACCATCTCAACCCTCTGATCTTTGCCCAAACTCTCAGACATCCATCGGTTTGACCCAAATATTTCAAAATTAAAAAATGCCCTTCGAATCCCGGTTTGAACTAATGTTCCTAATTCGAGAAAATTGACTATTCGGAACTGCCCATCGTCTCTTGCGTTCAAACTGAACGAGAGTGGTGGAACACACTCCAGTCTCCACCACCATACTATCTTTTTCTCTCCCTCATTCTTCTTCTTCTTCTTCTTCTAAATTCACTGTTCATCGTCTTCCCTTCTTAGAAAGAACAGAGTGGCGGCAATCGGAAGAAACTCTCCCTTCTCCCAGTTTTCTTGTTTTTTTCTTTTTGTTTTCTCTCTTATTCCCTGTCTTCATCCTAGTTTTCCTTGTCAGTTTCTTTTCTCCGATCGTCGCTGCAACTCTTGGCAGCGGCGCCAGCACCTTTCTTCCTTCCAATCTCCATCACTTTCCCTCATTCCATATTTCTCTTCTCTCCACCACCTTCGTTTCTATCACCTCTCTATTCTTCTCACTCTTCTTCCTCCTCCCCAGCTATTCAACCTCCCCTGTTTCCATTTGAAACCTCACTGTTGCTGCTACAACTTATAGCAGCCATGGTCATCTCTCTCACTACATAACTTTCCACCTTCACCAATCGGCTGAGGTTACTGTGATTTCTTCTCCATTTGGCGACTAGGTTCACCAATTGGTGGTGATTTCTTCTTCATTCAGAATAGAGGTGGCGATTTCTAGTGACTTCTCACAGTTTTTTTAGATCCTGTTCACTCGGGTATTGGAACCAGTTTCAATCAACATTTCTACTCCCTAATCGATCACCGGTCCCCTATTCTATTTTCCTCATTAGTTGAATAGATATATAGTCGCAGTGGCAGCTCAGACGTTCCCTCTCAGTTCTGAACATGATCTCCCATTTAATATAGCATCGCTTCCCATCGATCTCCCAACTACAAACTCCCATAGCCATTGTCATTTAAAGAGGACAATCCTATACCAAATCAGTTTCGGTATTTCTGCATCATCGTCTGGTTTCATGCCAAAATCCCGAATCAAGTAAGCTCCCACCTTAGTTTCTTTCTCTATTAGTTTTGTTAGACTATTTTTTTTTACATTCCTAGAAAGCTCGGGATCTGAGGAAAGGGAAAGCTAACAGAGCCGGTGATGAAGTTCCACTGAACTGGCTCCTATAAGCTTTGGACTCTCACCTAGTTCCGTCAAGGTTTTTCTCCCGGTATTGTGATTATCATGTGGGTTTGTTGCAAATCAACTAGCTATTAGAAATTGAAATTTTGTTCCTTGACCTCTGCAAGCTAGTTTTCTTATTTGATAGATAAATTCTGATTGGTTTAAAAATTTTGATGAAATTCAGATCCTAACGCCATGTTTCTTCCTCCAGGTCTATCTGTTATTTGCTTTGTTTATTGGCTCAATTATTGAGTCTCATATTTGTTTCGCCCCTAATACCTAAGTTAGAAGAGACTATCAATTTTAAACTTCCGGTTATAAAAGCCTAGTTCATTATAAAAAAAAAAAATAATATAAATATAAAGACGAGAAGTGGGTGGTAAGAAAATAATAATAAAATGATGGTAGATAAAATAAATAAAATATAGTTAGGATGGATTATTTTATCCTGATTTGCTCTTAGCTTGTTTTGCTCTCTCTCCCTTGTTAATATGTTCTTAGTTAAAGAATTAGGTATTTGTGTTTATGATTGTTTGTTAATTCCATATGGACCCCACCTATTGGACCTACGAGAGGGGTGTCTAATCCCTTTTCTCTCCCATCCGAGTCTTACTTAGACTGCTTAGCCAGTGCCTTGGGCTTTGGAGTCACTGTGAATGAAAATTGTTTTTTGATGCAATTCTCGGAAGTCCCATCACCTCCATTTCTCTAAATCATCCCAAGTGAACCGTTTTCCGACGATCACAAACACCTAACAATTCTTGAGATTACCCTCCCTCTTGCAACAGCTAAACAAATTGAAGAGAAAGAGAAAGAGAAAGAGAAAGAAGAGTTCACCTGTTTGACATGCTTGATCTCCAGAATAACCACCACTAGCCAAACAATGAGCAGCTTGATTTGCCTCTTAATACACATGCTTGTATTGAACATTCAACCTCAATTCTTCACATATGTTGTAACACTCTTCAATAATAGTTTTGACATTCCATGGAATAGACACCCTACCTTTTAAGACAGTCAATTCTAGTCCACCATTGATTTTTGGTTTACAAATTGTCTTCCATCCCACTAAACGAATTGGTTGTTTAATGCTGTTTTCCCATATGAATTTTCTTTGAGCCTTATCAATCCCTTCTAGATTCTCTTTAGGAAGGTTGAAGGCATTCATTGCAAATAATGGCATCAAATTGGTAGTTGCTTTGACGAAGGTGACTTTTCCTGCCGTTGAGAGCATCTTCTTTTTCCATCTGAAGAGCTTGCTTTTGATTTTCTCTTCTATTTTTTTTAATGTTATTTTGGTTACCCTCCCCTCAATCATGGGTGCCCTAAAGTAGCATTGGTGTTTTTTTTCCTCGAGGTATTTTTAGAATTCTCACTATTATTCGTTGGTATCTTTCAGGACTATTCTTTGAGAACAAGAGGCTCGATTTTAAGTTCGGAAGTTGGCCCAATGCCTTAGCATATATTTGGAGCACTTTCTTTATTTTCAGAGCATTATTGATAGTGGTCTTAACAAACATTATACAGTCGTCGGCAAATTGAAGAATGGGGATACTTGGTTCACCCCTTGATGTTGTCAATCCTAGCTTGGTTTCTCTTTCAATCGAGCAAGACATCCTTGTTAGCACCTCTCCACACAGTACAAATAAGTATGGGATAGTGGGCCTCCTTGGTGGATTCCCTTTGATGGTTAACTCTTGTGTTAGAGATCCATTCATGAGAATTTGGAAGGAGACATTTGTTACACATTGCATAACCCAGTGGATCCATTTTTTATGGAACCCATATCTTTGAAGGATAGCCTTCAAATATTGCCATTCCAATCTATCATATGCTTTCTCCATGTCTTACATGGTAGGGCTCCTTTCTTCCTTTTTTTTTGCTTTTTCATTGTATTAAGCATCTCATGAACTATTGAAATATTGTCAGTAATTTTTCTTTTTGGAATAAAAGCACTTCAGAACAGGGAAATTATTTGATCCAAATATGATTTCGCCCTATTAACCAATATTTTTGCAATCTATATATACTAGAAGGCTTCTTCCTACCATTTATCTTTTTTCTGTTTTTTTTTTATTTTATAATTTTAAAATTGAATAAAATAATTCAAGTGACCAATTCACCTTTAAGGCTTTTAACACTCCTCATTAATACATCATTAACTCTCTCTCCTCTTTTTCATTAACTCTTAATAATCTCTCCTCATTAATTATGCTATTAACCCTCTCTCTCTCTCTCTCTCTCTCTTTCCTCTTTTCCATTAACTCTTTTAACACTCCTCATCAATAAAGCAAGTCATTAACCAAGTCAAAGGTGATTGGTCACTTGAATTATTTTGTCTCTCTCTCTCCCCTTATAATATATATATAAAGCAAGTCATACATGTATGTATGCATATATGTATATACTAGCCATTATTTTATAATTAATAGTAATTACCTTTTAAACTGTAACATTAATCAACAGTAATCTAATTAAAGTAATTAACAGAAATTATTTTTATAAAATAATGGTTATTTTATAATTAACAATAATTACTTTTTAACATTAATTTTAATTTAAGCTATAAATATCAGAAAATTACATTTAATTACCAAAAAATACAATGGTTAACAGTAATTAATAGTAATCTAAATGAAAATAATGTAATTAATAGTAATTATTTTTGTAAAATTATGGTTATTTTATAATTAACAGTAATTACTTTTTAACATTATTATTTTAAACTATAAATATAAAAAAAATTCATTTATTTACCAAAAGTTATCATAAATTAGTTTTATCCAAGAAAATAACAAAAATTAAAGTACCAGTATTACCAAAAATTGTCATAATTATTTTAATAGTTACAGTATTTTAACAAATACCATATATTTTTAATAAATACAATATTATTAACATTATTTTAATAATATGGCATTTATTAATTAGCAGTACTAATTAAAAATATTTATTAATTAGCAGTACTAATTAAAAATATTTATTAATTAGTAGTATTAATTAATAGTATTTTTAATATTGCTAATGTATTTATTGATTTACAATATTTTTAATAATTACATAATTTTGATAATTAAGAGTATTTCAATAAATACAATATTTATTAAATAACAGTATTTAATGATTTTTTTAATAATTAACAGTATTTTTAATAATGTATTTATTAGTTAATGGTTTCTATTAAAAACGTTGTTAATAACTATAATATTTGAATAATTACTATATTTATTAATTAGCGGTATTTTCAATAACATTATTAATTAACAGTATTATTAAAAATAAATTATTTATTAATTAACATCATTTTTAATAATTATAGTATTTTAACAAATACTATTAATTGTTATTATATTTTAGTTCCATAAACTATGGGATTGACTTTATTTTGGACATTCTTATTATAATTTATTTTAATATTTTTATCAATTTAATCGGACCATTGTTTTGATTCTTTTAATTTATTTATAAGTCATAATTATTTCATTATTGATTAACAAAACCTATGCAATGCATGGTGATTTTATTTATGACATTTGCCTAAAGTATAAACTGATAGGCATAAAGTTTTCTACTTAATTTTTTTTTGAAAGGTGAATACTATATATTAACACAGAAAGGATAATAAAGTCCTCAACCTTCCGTATCCCTTCTAGATAATCTGAACTTACAAAAGAAAAAGAGTGAGATTTAGCTACTTGGGATACTGCATGGGCTGATTACTGTCTATTTAGATAACAAAAGTTAACTTTTTTTTGGGGGTTCCTTAGTAACATCCTGCTTTTCAACAAATGCCACTGGCATGACCAGGGAGTATCCATATGCTGTGTAAACGTTCTTATCATCAGAACATAAACATACTTCTTCAAAATTCTAGTTTTATAGTTTTAGTAAAATCTGCAAAATAGCAAATAGTTCAGTTTAAATAACAAAATTATATTATTATTTTTCGGGATTAGTGCAATGTACGTCCGATTTAATTCCCAGTACTTCTTGAAAAAATAGCACATTTAGCCCATTATATCCCAGCACTTCTTTGTGGGCTTATTTAATTGCGAGCAAAGTAGTAAGTAATAAATTAACAGTGTTGATTCTTTCTGGTAAACGTGCACAAGCCAGATTCATTGCCGAATCTCCGATTATATAAGTGGAGTTGCCTCACTTCTCCACATATCCTTGGGAAGTTGGGCCTCACCTGCAGTCGGCGGACCTTATCTACCACTCTACGTGTTGTAAAGGAAGTCGAAGACTTGAACAACACCACCACGTCGTAACTCACGCGTCAGCTATCGCATCATTTGTTTCATTTATAAAAGCAGCGACTCACTGCGCTTGCTCTAACACACACAGGCTCTTGTTTTCTGGAATCAGATACCGATCGATCGATTTCGAGATTTTCTTTCATCGTCTCCACCCAAACCAAACGAAAATGCAGGCCATGAGGGATTCCGCTTCAAACGTTTCCGACTCAGCCAGGTCCGGGATGGACAAGACCAGAGATCAGGTTCTTATCTTTTCCTTTTTGCTGTACGTCTGATAGGAATTTCGAGTTTTTTTCTTTACTTTTGAATCTCTTTGGGTTTATACGGTGGGAGTGTAACATTAAATCATGAAACTCTTGCAGGCGGGCAGGATTACCGATACCGGTGATAATCAGCAGCAGCAGCAGCAACAGGGTGATCGTAACAGCGGAGGCGGAGATAGAAATGCAAGCAACGCCGGTGGTGGTAATTACAGTACTGGTCTGGCGTCTGGAGACGGTGGCCTAGGTGGGCAGACCTACGGGTGGAATCAAGGTGCTGGCTGGTCGAACACAGGGGGAGCCAACACGGGGTTGAATTACGCTGGGGTGGGTGGCGGAGTCGCCGGGGCTGGAACTGGGTACGGGTATCCGGCTGGATACGGCTACATGACCACCGGAACCGACGCAGGGTTGGATAACAGTGGAGCTGGAATGGGTGGCGGAGACACCGGAGATGGAGCTGGATACGTCTATGTGGCCAGAACCACCGTGGTGTATGACACTGCTGGAGCTGGAATGGATGGCAATACCGGCGGAGACACTGGAGCTGGAGGGGGTGGCGGAAACGAAGGAAACACCGGGACCGGATATGGAGCCAGAGGAAATTTCCGTTGAAGCGGTTGTATCGTAACACGATTATCGTTACGGTTTTCATATTAATGTAGGTCGAGTCTTCTACATATATCATATATGTATACGTAATATCCTTAGTTTGTTGGGTTGATGAGCCTCGTTGAAATGAAACCACGTACGTGCATGGCATGGAATGAATGCTCACTACGATAAAATTAAGCCGTGCTGTTTAAGTGTTTATATATTAAAATAGTTTTCCATGAACGAGTTAAAATTCAGAACTGTTTATTTTCTTCTTGTTATTATATCAGATTATCACTTGATATTGGGGCCGTCTGATTTGTTTCCCCTCCACCTCCTGGTTTCTAGCTCTTAATTAATGGTTTCCTGCATTGATTTATTTACGGTGGTGTTTGGGAACCACATGTTCTGAAATGATTTTAGTTCCCCTATTTTTATCTCGACAAATTAATAGAACTTCTTTGGGGTTGAAGATAGATTGTGTGATTCAGATGCTACACTGGATTGGTTCATTGATATAAGAATATATGTGTTAATAGACCGGGTTTGAGTTGAAACTAATCCAAATCAAAATGAATTTAAACAGACTAGACGGTCTGTTAATGGACCGGGTTTGAAATTAATCTAAATCAAAATGTTTTGAATTTAAACAGATCAGACGGTCAAGACATTGAATTGGATCAACAAAAAACGGATTGGACCAAATTCAGACACCCTAACTACATGTACATGTTGGGTGATATGAGGTCGTTGATGGGATTAGACCAAATTCAGTCAAATTGTCGTGTGGTTCGTAAAATGGAGTTATTCCATCCCAAATTCATGCGATTATCAAATTGTGTAGGTCTGTGTTCAAATATTTATATAATTTTTGTTATATTTTAATAGAATATAAAATAATTTGAAATTATTTATCACGCTTGCTTTTGACCCTAAATTATATTTTTTTATTATTTAATTATAGCATAATTTGGGACTCAGCTGGTTGGCCTTTTGCCAAACATGAAAATTTTTATAAAATAACTTAAATAACATAATTTTTTTAAAAAAATATAAAAAATGGGCAGAGAATACTGTTCATCGTCTTTATTCATGCGAAGAAATGTGTGCGATGGTTCCACTCTATTGCTATGCTGGTGGCGCATGGTTCGGTGAAGTGGTGGAAGATATTTACGCCGGAGGAATGCTCCGGCATCAATCGGTTCGTTGTCGTGTTTGCTGTTCCGGTGTTATCATTCCACTTCATATCTCAAAACAACCCGTGGACACCAAGTTCATACTGGCCGATACTGTTTCTAAGATCTTGGTGCTTGTTTTGCTCTCCCTCTAGTTCATGGAGGATTAGATTGCTTAATCACTCTCTACTTACCAAGTTAGAAGTTCGGCCACATTCAGTAAACACTCCAGCCCCACCTCGCGCGTTCAACCACAGCAACAATGAGCTTTCTGCAATGCCGATTTGGCAATTCGGCTACCGGTCGGCAGCCAGCCCTCGGCTATCCGGGTATGCCGCATCATCCGACGCCTACTCCCTCTAGCCAACGCCACGCACATCGAATTTCAATGTATTGGATACAACGACGGTGACGACATCAAATACACCGACGTGGATCAGATCTCCCGCAGGTGGGAGGGTTTTCCGGCAGACGTCTTGAACTCGGAGGAACGCGGTAGAGTTGGCAGCTCTGCTCTGTCGTATGAATAGAGAGGCAGCTCAGCTCCAATCAACACCATCAACTTGGCGGCGCTACAAGCCTACAACTACTATGACGCCACCCTGTCGGCCGGACCCACCTTCTGGCGGCCTAACTCGTTCATCGGCATCTTCTGCATCAGATGTTGTTGGGCGGTCCAGCAATGAATGCCGGCAAGTAGGGCACGACGGGTGTGACACCAGCCATGTGTCTGCACTTGACGTGGAACACATGGCTGCATTTAGGCAAGACGCGTATCTTATCACCGTCCACAAACTTTCCCAGACAAATTGGGCACTCGGTGGCCTGAATACTCTTCCCCGATCCCGATCCATACACTGCTACCGGAATCTGGCGCAATGCTTTCTTCATAAGCCCAATTGCAGCTAAACGTGCAACTGGGCAAAAGAATTGGGGTTTGGGGATAGTTTCCTTTATTACGAACCGATTGATGCCGGAGCAATGCTCTGGCGTAAATATCTTTCATCACTTTACCAAGCCATACGCCACCTGGCAATAGGGGTGTTCACGGGTCGGGTTGGGTTGGTTTATTGGGGTTTTTCCAACCGACCCGACCTGGTCGGGTTACCTGAGGTGGAAACCAAAATCGACCCACTGATAGGCCAAACCGACTTGGTCGATTTGAGTCGGGTTGGGTCAGTTTCGGTTTTGCTCCTATACAAAATGATACCTAATTGAATTCTAATTGTATTTGCCTAATGGGTTGCCTATTTGGTGTAAAAGATTATAGAAAGTTGGAAACTATGATAGATTGCCTATTCTAATTGTAATTGACTAATGGGCCTTTTAGTTCTAGTAGAAAACTAGTTAAGGTTAAGTAGGAAACTACTCAAACTAGGAACTACCGAAAACTAGTTCGGTTCAGGTCGGATTGGTTTATATATTTGCCCAACTCGAAACCAACCGATACTGATGAAAACTCGGCCAACTCGGATTGGGTAGGCCTGAGTTGGTCGGTTTGGGCATTCTTATGAACAACCCTACCTGGCAAAGTAAAGTGGAACCATCGTACACATTTTTTCGCATGAATACAGGGGCAGAGAAGACGATGAATAATATTCCTATCCTTTTTTGATATTTTTGTAAAAAGTTATTTTATAAAAATATTATTTTTTATTGATATTCAGGGCAAAAGGTTGCCTTTATCTGCAAGAAACCCTTTTATCTTTTGATTGACTTTAAATTTTGTATTTATTTTTATTATTAATAAAAATTTAAAAACAATTTTATTTTACTACACTTATTTTTTTAATATGATTAATATTAAATATTAAAGATTGTGTTCTATTCTTTTAACTTTTGTATTTTATTTTTATTATCAATAAAAAGATAAAAACAATTTTAGTTTATTATACTTATTTTTTAACATGATTAATATTAAATATTGTGTTCTATTTTTTATAAATATTTTGTATTTTCTAAATTTTTATTGGTGAATCTTAAAAGAAAATAAGAGAGAATTAAATTAGTGAAAAATAATAATTCAAATTATATCTTAAAAACAGGTTGCAACTAAATTGGCTGTAACAGTAAGGACGAAGACAATAAAAAGGAAAAACAAGAAGAAAAAATTGGATGAAGGAAAATAAGAGAGAAGGGGAAAAGAAAAGGAGAGAAAACATGTGCAATTGGCAATGACGTTTCACTAGTTGGGTTGCAAAAATAAGCAAAGAAAAAGAGAAGGAGGTAGAGGAAATAGGAGGGGCAGTTCAGTAATAACAATGTCTATATTATTGTAAAACTAATAGGAGAGGTATTAATTTGCACCTCCTTTTTTTTCGAAGATGTAAGGGGAGGATTTTGTTGGGATCAAAAGTCAGCGGAGGTTTATAGGATTATCATAAAACACATGGGAGCTGTTTTATAATTTTTCCTATCAATTAATGCTATTATATTAATTAAGGATCGAGGTGACGACTGACGAGTAGAAGTGTAAAGTGGGCCGGCGTGCTGGCCCGTGGGTCGTGCCGCTCTTGTTGGTAAAAATTTTGGAGGTCGGGTTTGAGCCTTGTGCTGCGAGTCAGGTTGGTTTATGGGCTAGGCCTTGGCCTAAGTCGGGTTATAGACCGACCATTGTGTTAGGCCTGGCATAGTCCATAAACTGTCATGCCGTGCCATGCTAGGCCGGTCTAAAATCATACCAAGCTGTATCGGACCACGGGCGGTATGGCCCAATTTAGGTGTTCAATTATGTGAATGGTTTTCTTTAGTTTAAAACGAAACTACTGTCATGTCAGTAAAAAAGATTGCTGACGTAAAAGTTGCTTTTTTCTTTTAGAAAATAAAACGATTAATTTGTAATGACAAACACTCCCTATAAAATGGAAAAAGATTGGTTTTTTGGAAAAAAAAAAGACTAGACAGGTTATTTGCATAGGTGTGGGGCAAATGAGAATAAATATGCTTTTAATTAAAAATAAAAGACAAATGAAGAATTAGGTGGGGTAATGTGTCATATACATGAAGATTCAAAACAACAAATAGTATTGTTTTGATAAATTTAACATTTCTAAGAATTGTGCAGCTTAGCTATAAATTGTTTTAATTGAAGATTTCAAGCTTTATATATTTACAAAAGAAAAAAGATGTAAACATAGAGAAGAATACACAAGATATACATGTTTCACTTATGTCTATAAAAAAGATACTAGAGAGTTTACAATTCGTGGTCTCAGTTCAACTATGTACAATCCTGCGGAACAAGCTGAATATGAACAAATTAAAGAAATGCATATATAATTTATATATTAATAAAATGAGTTCAACTATATATGATGCTAGAAAGACATGATACCTTAAAATTAAACTTATAAGCTATAACCAATCAACTAACATGATAAAAGTAGTAACCAATCAAATAGGTGGGTCTTCATCAAAATTTATGGGGTTTTGATTGGTTAAATCTTTGGGATTATAGTTGATAAGGATAATTTTTTAGACCTAATATTAATAAAAGTAATACTTTTAATAAAATTTTAAAAATAAGTTAACGTTTTAAAAATAATATTAAATAAAGAGAAATATTGTTCATCTTTTTTCTCTTGTAAATCAGTCACCAGCATTACCGCTGGTCGCCGCTTCCGACAACTTTCGGCAACACCTTTGCCGCCTCCGTTTACCTCCACCTCCGCCTCTGCCCAACGTTGCCACCTCCGCCCACCTCTAGCAAGATCAAAACCCACTCCATTCATCGGACAACACCGGAATGTGGGAATGCCCAGATTTCTTCCCAATCTCTTTCAACGGCAAAATGGGTCTCAATACTTCAGTCATGCTTCCCAGACCCAGTTTATTTCTCATAGTTCGCTTTCCAGTGATCCTTTCCGATTCAGAAAGTGGCTTAGTTTTTCACTTGGGTCAACGGTTTCAATTTCCTCTGTTGATGCCCTTTAACTGAAGTTGGGCAATTTAATCAGAAGGAAGGAGAAGATCAATAAAATCTTACGAGATCCATTTTGCAGGCAATCCCCAAGGCATCTCTACCTCGATTCAAGTGGGAAACAACTGGTGCAATGGCCAATCGTTGAAATTGAACAACTACGAGGAGACCAAGTTAATTTGGCCAATAGAGAGATTAAGGGAGGGTCGGTACTCGAAGCTTCAAGAATAACAGCTTCCCAAGTAAGTTTATCTCTGACCAACGCCGCCATCGCCACCTCTGCCTCCGCCCACCTTCGGCAACGTTGCCAGAGGCGGAGGTGGCAGCCTTAGGCAAAGGTGAAGGCGGAGGTGGGCAGAGACGTTGCTGGAGGCGGTTGCGGGCGGCGGCGTTGATGAATGATTTGCAAGAGGAGTAAGATAAACAATATTTTTTATCTTATTTGATATTATTTTTAAAAGTTAACCTATTTTTAAAATTTTATTAAAAGTATTACTTTTATTGATATTAGGGCCTAAAAGTTGCCCTTATCAACTATAATCCCTAAATCTTTTCCAATACCATATCTTTTCAGCATCATGGATTTTCCTTTAGGCTAGGTTTGGAAGAAATACAAATACAAATATGTACAGTTCAAATACATATAAAATAATACAAAATACAAGGTTTTGCACTCTACAAATTTGTATTTATACTCCTTCCAAATTGAGCCAGTTTGGAAGGAATACAAATACAAATATTTACAAAATAATACAAAATGCAAAGTTTTGCGCTAGCTCTATATATTTGTATTTGAACTCCTTCCAAATGGAGCCCAAATGGGTGCAAATATAAATATGTATGTTACATTTCAAATGTGTAGCGGTTTACGTAATGCAATTATGCAAATGGAAATCGGATTACAAGACCGATTGCATTTCAATTTGTTCATGAACATGTTAGTTGAACGTTGTAATTAAATTTAAATGTAAAGCACGTGTCTAGGAGTTTGTCTACATATATTAATATTAATTAATACTTTATATAAATTGGTCCCAGCCCATGTCCTCCCATGAACCCATAACTCAGCAAGGTAATGCCATGAACTCAAAACACCATACATATATTAAACCCAGCCCATGTTCTCCAATAAACACAAAACGCCATACTCATACCTGTTTCGTACCAGTTTCAAACCCAAAACACCATACCTATGCATCCCAATCCCAAAAACAAACATGTTCATGAACCTATCTCTATCCAAAACCCATAGCACCTGAGTTGCACCTGTCATGAACCCAGACCTATTCACCTTAGCAACCTGATTAGCAATAAACAGAAATGAAAATTAGGCAACCTGATTAGCTGGAAAAAAATAAAGAAAATCAACCTGATCATTAGCAACCAATCCATTCAACAACATTGCATTCTGAATCTTTGCCTTATAGTCTTGAATCAGATGCAAATCTCTGACACATTTACTTAATAACAGAAAAAAATGAATGGGAATCTGCAAAATTAATAGATGTTAGTGTTGGTAAGCTCTAGCCACATTAAGAGCCTGAGAGTATGTCTCAAAGGCATTATCCCGAATCTCTTTTGAAGTCTTCATCCACAGAAAATTCTGGCTGATTTCAGGTTGCACAGAATTAATTAGACCCACTTAGCATGTTTAGGGTCCCAGAAATTTGACTCCTTTTCAAATGTGAATCTTTACAGCCTAGAGGTAATCACTTCCTTACAACTTAGCAAGGGTTACTTGAGAAGCAAATAGGTCACCAGCTACTGGGCTCACATATGTGTCACCACCTAGCTTAAAATTCGCTCCAAACATCTCCATTAACTTACCAACACAGAGACCTAACTTCAGCAAATAATCACTATGCTATGCTAAGGACAATTATAGATGCAGCCAATTGGTGTATAGTCTTCCCAAAAACCTTCCCATGATGAAAAGAACAAGCAAATAGAGAACAAATTATTGATCTCTCACTCCTTCCTCCAAGGTAAAAGTTAATGCAATTAACCCCTTCTAGGATCAACAACATAACATAAATCTCCAATATTTCAATCCAAATGTTGGAGACTTATACAATGCTAAGAACAATTACAGATGCAGCCAATTGGTGTATAGTCTTCCTGAAAACCTTCCCATGATGAAAAGAACAAGCAAATAGAGAACAAACTGTTGATTTCTCACTCATTCCTCTAAGGTAAAACTTAAATGCAGTCAACCCCTTCTAGGATCAACAACAGAACATAAATCTCCAACATTTCAATCCTAAGCAAGGATTTAATCCAATACTGAATTCTCCTCATTTCTCTGGTTCTTTGACTTTGGGATCTTCCCCAAGTCAACAGTGAACCACATGGGCAGCATTAACAAAATTCTCCAAAAACCACTGAACGAACCAGGTCACAAGAAGCAATATTATACAACCCTCCAACTATCTCATGCAGTCGGTTGGACTAAGACTACATGAGAAAAAGAATTATGCACAAAACTTGGCTCTGATAGCAAGTTGTCAATCCAAGAAACAATTCTGGTTAAAAGGATTTTGTGTAGATTGTGCAAGAAAAAGAGGTTTTAGCAATGAGAAAGAAAGAGATAGAGAAGAGAAATGAGACGAAGAGAAGATGGAAGAACAGTTCATAGGGCTCAATAGGAGTGGATAAATGTAAACAATAAAGAAAAGAAAAAAAAATGACAGCAATCCAGCCCATGTTCACTCTTTTCTACAAGATACATGAATTTGTCAAGGCATAGGGATTCTACACGGTAGTAAAGAACCTAGTCTCCTAGGTTATGGAAAATGGCAAAGAACAAAAAAAAACAAAAAAGCAAACAATTATTTTGTAGTACATATTCTTATCAGTAATTTTTTTTTTTTGTTTAAGTTTCAACAAAACAAAAAAGAAAGGTTGCCAATTGAATTATCTTATTATTGTTCTTTATGCTCTTAGAAAAACTGGTTCTTAGTTCAATTCTTACCATTCCTAAAAATAAAATAAGCAATAAAAATATTAAAAGCATAACAAATATGAAAATTCTTTGAAATTTGGATAACAATGTATAGGCTTTTCTCTTTTCCTCTTCAATTTTCAAGCAGCTTTAGTAATGTAAAAAATATAAACATTAAGTTAGTAACTGATTAAATTACATGATAATGACAGAATAGAAAACAAGCTTTGAACAAGAAACTAAAATTGTCAATAAATTCCAAGTTTTTTGAGAGAAACAAAGGTTAAGGTAATTCTGAAATTGGAATATTGAGATTAGAACTTGTTCTGAAACTTTATGTTATCAATAAAATGTCCAAGATATTATCTTATATATCAAGCTATTTATCTTTATTATACCTTCTTTTCTTTGTTATCTATCATCATCTGATATACTACTATCAACATGAATGGCTTGGTAGTTCAATAAAAGTTCTTGTTCTCCATAATGAGATGGCACAAAGGATGAATTCTCTATTCAGGCATTTGGTCCAACAATTCCCACAGGGGAGGATGATGGGAGAATGGAATATACAACCACCTCCACAGGGAAACTCTAGATTGACAGAGGAAGAGCAAAAGATGGTTGTAGAGAAATTGAAAAAGAAAGTCAATAATCCACCCAGGAAAGTTAAAGCAAAGATTTACTACAGACCCAATATCAACAATATTATAACTTGGAAGGAAGATAATCAAGGCGAAGGGTGTGTGATCTGCTTAAAATACTTTAGTTAACTAGTTTGTTTGATCGTTTTAATGGTTTACAGTCTACCAGATTTGTTTTATGGAAATAGAATGGAGTCAAAAAGCTGCAAGCAAATTATTACCCCCTCAATTCAACTACCCTTTCAAGCTGTCCATAACCACGAGTGAAAACTTAAACATGGGAAAAATAGATATCTTTCTACACATTTAAAGCCATTGTGTATAGGGAGCAAAATACTTATCATATATATTAGATTAGTTTTTCAGCAAAAGTTTCATTTAGGTTGTCAAGTTGTGTTTTTAGTGTGTACTTCATGTTAAATCTAGATGGTCCCATTCAGTTTTTATTCAAATGTTAACACAATTCAAGAAGGTTTTGTGATTGCGAGTGGTAGCACCATGTCCACTGATTAATTAATTAACAACAAAGACACCAAAGACTTTGCAGTGGTAATTATGCATATACCTCTTGGCCTGAATCTTCCAATTCCATAACTAAGAACGGTTGTCTTGTTCTTATAATGCCGTGGTGGATTTCTTTTTTCTTTTTCCTCCCCACTTTGAAAATAGCATTATGATTTAAATGGCTTCATCCATTTTAGGAGACTCCCTACAACATTGTTTGAATGTATAGATTAGCTAAAGTGACCATCATAATCATAATTCTTGTTACCAAAAGAGAGACCAATTCCTAAGATTATCTTTACCATCTTTTTTTCCTTAAGGCTGTGTTTGTTTCCGGTGTAAATACAAAAATACATCGATGTAAATGAAAAACGGCCAGATGTATCATCACAAAAGTTGAACTGGACAATGTTTAATTTTATACTGTTGTGCGTTTGGAAGAAGAGTGTAAATCATGAGAGTATTTTTATGTGTGTTTGGAATTAACATGGTTGTAAAACTACACCCAGAATTAAAAATGCTTGTTAATGCCAAATTCAACCGCTTTGGAATAAAAGCCCACGTGAGAACTACTGCATGGAACCATGTGCTGATTCCCGAGGAAAAAAAAGAAACTTCACACCACCCACCTCTGTACAACAAAAACTACTCCCCACTCCCCTCCTCTCCCCTCTCACATACTTTCTCTCTCCCTCTCTGGCCGGCTCTCGCATGATTGCATCAATGGAGAAACACAGAATTGAACGAGAAGCTCAAACACCTGCAACCCACAAAATTCTCTCACCCAACAGCAATGGAAGGAGGAGTAGTGCTTCCAACTCGCCTGAGTTCAAGTTCTAGATGGTCAAAAACCCATCCTTTCCACAACCCAACCTCCACTCTACTGACGAATTATTCATTGACGGTGTCTTGCTCCCGCTCCACCTCCCTTCGCACCACTCTAACCCACCTGACTTAGAACCCAAACCCAATGCAGAGGAGATGCACGCTCCAGAACCCGAATCAGAGCCTAGGCCAAGACCAAAGTCAGCAGATTTGTTATCCGAGTCACCGCCTGTATTTTCGACATTCAAGCGATGGGGAGACATTTTCAAGAAGGGTGAAAGGAAAGCGGCAGCTGTGGATCCTCTACAACCACCAACAATCATGAAGACAGAGATAAAGACAAGAAGAAAGAAAGGAAAAGTAGCAGTGGTGCGAACGCAGCAGACCTCAACATCAATATATGGCCATTCTCGAGACGTTCAGCTGGGAATAACGGCTACCAACCAAAGATGGCCGCTGGAGGGGCAGCTTCTCGGAAGGTTAGTAGCGCCCCTTGTTCACGCAATAACTCAGCTGGGGAGTACAAGTTCCGGAAATGGCCAAGTAGTCCTGGTCGAGGTGGAATCCATGTGGGGAGGAGTAGCCCAGTTTGGCAAGTACGGCGTGGAGGCTCCGACGTAAGAAGCTCCGAGCCTCTGGCTTGGAATGCCGATAAGGGGGTAAAGAAGGAAGGATAAGAGAGTCAATGGAGCAAGAATGTTGGTGGTGGGGGAGCCAGAGCTAGGGTTTTGAATTTGAATGTCCCGATGTGTATAGGGTACCATTCCCATTTGAGTTGCAGGAACGATGTGAGTAGTGCCATTGGTAATGGTTGTAGTCATGAACAGGGTCACGGTGTAGCCAGCTCTAGATCCGGTACCTTCTATCGTTGCGAGATGAGGATGATGACAACCTAAGAGCGTCCTTTGTGCTATGAGATTAGGGCATTCGAATCCGTGAAAGATGGTGAGGAAAGAAGAGAAAGAGCGAGAGAGAGGGAGGGAGTGGAAGAGGAGTGACCAACAGAACGATAGTGAGGGTGCTAGCGAAGTGCTTGATGATGAGAGAGAGGATTAGAGGAGACGAAGAGTCGTTGGCTGATACAGAGTTTTTACACCTTGTTTACTTCGATGGAGTTTTACATCGAAAATATCATTTATACATCGATAATCGAAGTAAAAAAAATCAGAAATCATTTTTACACCTATTTTCAGTGTATTTTTACACGCCATCCAAACGGTCGCAAAATAGGACCGGAATATAAAAATACACCTAACCGAGTTTTACACCCCATCCAAACGCAACCTAATAGAATAAAAACAAAAACTGAACACATTATGTTCTCAAAAAAATCATTATTTTTTTTGAACAAGCCTTATTCCAAATATTTCTTTCTTCACCTCATCAAACCTATGCCTTCTGAAGTCTCTTATTTCAAATAAACTCTTTATTTTCCTTTTGTTTGTTTTTTTCCTGTGGATGCTTATAGAAGAACAGATGAGAGAACTAATGGTAAATATATCAAGACTCTATGGGCTTGAATTGCCATTTTCCATCTTTTTTTAGTAGCCAGTTGATATAATTCCTTGTTGATAACATTTACAGAGATTTTGCAAGCTCAGGATCAGTGTACAAGACACTGGACTCTGGTGAAGAATGTGTTCCTTATGAGACATATTTTCCCATGCCCACTGTTGGAAAGGACAAGCCATGGTACTCAATAGAACAAGGGAGTGTTCATTTTATTGTAATTTCAATTGAGCATGAGTGGTATGTTAATTTTGAGCAGGTAAAATGAGTTTACACCTTGGTTATGTTCTGAAAATTTGAATCGTCTCTCCGTAACATCTAACATGATAATCACCATACAACAGTACAAATGGATGCAAAAAGACGGGTTCCTTTTCAACCCTGAGAAAACTCTCTATATGCTTAATGATCTTCTAGAAGAGAAAGAGAGAAATCGAGACAATTGGAGAGTTAGAGTGTACTTGGGAGTATTGGGTGACAATGCTTGGGATCGGATGATTTCTAATGTGAGGAGGATCTCTATCTATGGAGGAGGTTTTGAGATCCTAAAAGGTAGGAGATTAAGATATTCGCTCCATATCGAGGAAGGGAATATTTGATTCGCTGTCAATTATTGGATGCGCTACTGGGTATCGCCATGTGTCTCATGAGGATCTTCTCAAGGACTGACTTTCCTTATCCTTGAGATCCCTCATTACTCACGTGTGCTACTACCTTTTTGTGCGTCATGACTAATCCTATGTGGCAACGGTGACATCTCCGTTCGGCGGTCGGTACTTCATCAATTCCACGTGGCGGTTCACGAAGTCCTTTGCTGTTGTGGGTCCACGTGTGTTTGGGTACATGCGGGCCTCGCCATGGGCTCGACCTACTGTCCTTTCTAATGCGTCATCCAGAGCGGGCTCGCAGGTTGTGAGTTCATCGCATGTCATAGCGGGTGTGGCTTCATCGCACACTTAGGTGTGCTTGGGTCTTCTTGGATGAGTCTTTCTGAGGTTTGTTTAGGTTTGGGTATTGACTGGACTTGGTGGGTCGCGGGTTTATCGCGGTTTTGCTTAATGTGTTGCCGATTCATCGCAAAGGTGGTGATGTACTGCAAGTTCATTGCATCATGGGGGTTGATTGCAAGCTGCTCGTAAATGCTTCGTGGTGTTACTCTTGGTGTCTGAGTGTTCTTTGAGGGTTTGAGTGAGTTAAACATACCTACAGTATGTGCAACAGAGATAGGTATAAACCTATGGTCTAACATATATACATATGAAGAAGACATTTAAAACATAATATGAACAAGCACCTTCTCACCAACACATACAGATACCAATCCAAATATGCAGTCAGAAAATGAAGGTAGATTGGATTACCTCTCTAAAAACGAAGACAAATAATGGATTTGGAGAAAGTCTTTCTAATAGAGAGGTAGGCGACCTGAAAACGGGAAAAAAAAAGAAAATGAGAGACCAAATATCAAGATGGTAACAGATTTACCTAGCTTAGATTTTAGAGATCATGGAGATCACCAGAGTTACCTTTCTCGCTCGCAGTCGTTCTCCTCTGTCTCTCGCAGTTCGTTGTTCTCCTCTCTCTCTCTCTCTCTCTCTCAATGTTCGTCGTTCTCCTCTCTCTCTCTCAGTGTTCACCGTTCTCCTCTGTTCCTCTTTCTGTTCAAGGGTTTTGGAGAAAAACACTAAAAATTGATGCAACAACAATACCTATTTACTTTGACCAACGATAGGAGAAAATTTTTCTTTCATTTTGAGGAAGCAATATTTTCAACTCTTTTCGATACAAACCCAAGCCTATATGCAAATTTGCATAAAAAATACATGCTTTTTTTAAGTCTAACCAAATAGATGCAAATCTGAATTGGATTACAAATTTGTAACGGTTCAACATTTGCACTCCAACCAAACACAGCCTTAATAAAGTACTTTGATCAATTTTAATGAACTATAATCAAAATATTATGGATAATATTTATTTTGAAACAAATTCCAATGATATGGCTTAAATCAAGTAGATGCGATCCAAATTCGAATTCAAATCCAAAAAGGACAATTTCAATGAAAAAGCTATTAGATTTCAACTTGCATTGTCATTGGTCTACAGATTTTCCGTAAAACACAACTAAGAAATTAATAACAAGCGATCTACCAAGATCAATAGGATCTTGTGATCTATAGGAAAGTCCAGGAGCTCCAATTAAATCTAAGGTGGGATTTAGCAGAAATATGGAGATAAGGTTTCTTATTGAAAGCAAAAATCTTGCAAACACTTTGAGTATCCTGTGGGTAGGGATCTTGGAAGAATTTATGTATAAGATCGAATGACAAATTTGTCTCTTTTCATTATTGTGTTGGGTGCTTGTTGATGAAATTAGATGTTTGGCATATAGTTTTGTTAATACAAGTTGTAGTGGGGCAGCTCATACTAACGAGTTTGGTTGTTCTAAGGTTCTGTTCCCATCTCCCTTATTGGAAACTTTGGCCTTAATATTTTCGATTCTACTTCAGGTTTTAACATATTTTAGTTATAAAAAGGGTAAATTATAGACTGCCACCTTGTATTTTGGGTAGTGATACCACCTAATTCCTTTCAACTTTCATTTGCAACAAAACAAAAACCCATCTTGAAATTTTAGATTCCAATACTTTGTTCCTAATTATTAACTTCTAAAGAGATTCTCACGCAATTGTCATGTGAGTGTTTAAACATTTCTAAAATGTCAAACTACCTTTATATTATTTAATGAGACCATTTGTAAAAAATTGAACAAATACAATAAAAACAAAAATAAAAGAAAAATACAAACTTGAAAAAAGGAAATATTACAAAAAATGAAGAAAAAGAGAAAATTACAACAAAATACAGAAAATCAAAAAAATTCTAAATACAACAAGATAATGGAGAAAATACAAAAAACACTAAAAGAAAAAAGAAACTAACTATATAACAAGAGATTCCGTGCTTTAACATTCTTATTTTTGTTATTTTGATATTTTCTTCTTTTAGCCACTTGAGCATAGAATGAGCACTTTGGTAATTTTACCCTTACCATAAGCCTATTAATGAGAGAGGAGCAAAGTGCTAAAGTATAAGAAGTTTAGGGTGAGTTGTTTGTGCTGCAAATGAAAGTTTAAGGGTAAGTGTCACTAACCCGTCTACCCCCAACCCAGAGTACATAATGGCAATTCGTAGTTTACCCAAAAAAGGTGATACACATAAGTGAAAGGGTAAATTACAAAGACCCCCTTGTATGGAATCTATGACAAAGATCCCTGAACTTTTACCCTACGACAAATACCCCCTAGCCGTTAAGTCAGGTGACAGAATGCACTAAACTACTAAAATATCCACCTAATGAGAGAATATATTCAATTAGTTTTAAATTTTACATTCAATTTCCATCATTAATAAAAGAACATTCCTTATTTATCATACTTATTATTGTTTAATATGTTGAATATATGATGCTAAAATGTTCCCAATTATTTTTTTTTATATTTTGAATTTTATTATTTAATTGTAGCAAAATGGATTAATCGATTTGACCTAAAAATGATTTAATTTCTTACCCCCACCTAGATGAAAACACTATTTTTTTCTAAGTAGATTTTAAAAGTATAAGTTTTTATGTTATTGGAATTATTAATTTATTATATATGGATTTAATTAATATAACTTAATGATAAGAAGAAACAAAAATATTTTAGATATGTGATTTAATGAAGGTAAATGTAAGTTAATTCCTTAAATGTTTGGGTTTAACAAAAGATAATTAAATGTATTAAATATTTTAAAATTATATCTTTTCAACTCATTTAATATCAAAAACTGATTATCTTATTTGCCCTCATTTTTATCAATAAATTTAAATATAGAGGATTAATTTTTATCCTTAAAATATTCGATAAATATTCTTAAAGCCATTTGTAATTTTTTAAGTAGTATATTTTTGTAAAAGCTCTATTAAGCTGATTAACCTCACGAATCCAACTTTATTAAATTCCAATTCCTATCGGGGCATATACTCGAAGCTTCATTTAAAACGAACCAAATCGAGATATTCATGAATCGAAATCGAATAATTCGTACAGAATTCGACTTGTGAACTTCCCTACTTTGCGGATTTACTTGCGAGGAAGTACCAGGTAATCTTATATTTTAGTAGGGAAAAAAAAAAGTAAAAGGTAATAAACGTTGTTCTAGTAAACGTGAACAAACCGGATGCCTCGTCGAATTTCCGACAATAAGTGGAGTCGCCTCAATTCTCCACCTTGCTTCTCCTGGAGGAGGCGGACCTCATCTTCGTGTTAGAATCAATTCGAAGAACATCACCACGTAGTATCTCTTCTTTACACCTGTCAACCAATGGATCATTTGATTCATTCATATAAAGCGGGGACACATCGCGTTGGTCCGACACACACGACGAGCTCTTTCTTTCTGAAATCAGATACAGATTTCCTAATTAATCTTCGATCGTCTGTGAAAGCAAACGAAAATGCAGGCCATGAGGGATACCGTCTCAAACATTGCCGACTCGGCCAGGGCCGGGGTGGACAAGACCAAAGAACAGGTTCGTTTCGTTCCTTTTTCTATCTACGCCGTCTGATCGATAGGAATCTCAACGCTTCTTTTGCTTTCTACCTTTGAATCGTTTCGGCTTTATATAAACTCTTGACAGGTGAGCAGGATGACCGGTACCGGCGATAATCAGCAGCAGCTGGATGATAGCAACACCGGTCTGGCGTGTGGAGACGACGGCCTAGGTGCAGGGTTTGCAGGGAATGAGGCCAACGCGGGCTGGTCAAACACGGGGGGAGACAACAAGGGGTCGAATTACGCCGGGGCAGTTGGCGGAGACGCCGGTGCTGGAACTGGATACGATTACACCGCCGGAACCAACGCAGGGGCTGGGCTGGATGACACGGGAGCTGGACTTGGGGGCGGAAACACCAGGACTGGAACTGGGTACGGGAACCCGACCGGAACCAACATGGGACTGGATGACAGTGGAGCATCTAGAGTTGGTGGCGGAGCCGGAGATACCGGGACTGGAACTGGGTACGGGTACCCGACCGGAACCAACATGGGACTGGATGACAGTGGAGCTGGAGTTGGTGGCGGAGCCGGAGACACCGGGACTGGTACAGGGTACGGGTACCCGACCGGAACCAACATGGGACTGGATGACGGTGGAGCTGGGGTGGGTGGCGGTAGCGGCGGAAACAATGCGACCGGATACGGGGCCAGCGGGACTTTCCGTTAAACGTACGGTTGAGTCATCTGCATGTATGTTTACGTGGTAATATCTTTTAGTTTGTTGGGTGTTTCGTGATCATCCACCTCACCCCTTTTAAATAATGTGTTTTGAGTTTATTCTCAATTCTCAATTCTCACTATAATAATGTAATGTGTTGGGACGACTCTAGAGGATATCGAAAATACGAATAAAGTGAAAAGTTTGTTCAATTTGGTCTCTTTAATTCTGAGTGTATTGAAATTAGTGCTGTACGCCTCTTTCTATGGTATGAATTTAATTTCATTTTTTTGAAAAAAATAATTATTTCTTATTATATATTACAAAAACCTCCCCTGAAATTCTGACAATCATAAAAATAAAACCTCCCTTTTATTTTTAAAAAAATTGTTAAAAACCTTCCTTCCGTCGATAAGCAAGACGAAAAATGAGTACGAGATCTTGGCATCACTTGGGAGATTGCCGGTGCCGGTGAGTTTTGATCTGAGGCATAATAACCTCAGCGGAGAAATCCCTCAAACCGCCAGAAATTAAAAGCTAACCGGATTTGGGCGGCCTAGCAATTGGACCGGCCGAAGATTGAAACCCCACCGTCACGGCATCGAATACGCATTGGAAAAATGGTACCTCTGCCTTTTGCATCCGAACACACCTCGCAGACGACCGTGTTCGCCGTAGACATCATGAACTTCTCTCTCATCCCCTGTAGCTTCCGTATCTGATTCTCATAATCCACGCGCCCCAATCTCAGTCCCTCCGGCGTTGGCAATCTTTCTCTAGAAAAATCATTTCCCGGTGATGATCTTGATGGTTTCCGACGGATGCTAAGGAGGGATTTTGATTTTCCGACTCAGAAAGGACCGAAAATTCTTGAACTCCAGAGACAAATGCAGACCTTGTCGAGGTCGGTTTCGCGCTCCCCATTAAACTAAAAACTACATGAAGAAAGTGATGCCGGAGAGAGGCTCATCCCAGTTGTCTACTTTTCAGTTTGAGGGATTTTTCCGGTGAGGTTGTTATGCTTCAGATCGAAGCTCAGGCATTTTTCCGGTGAAGTTATGCCTCAGAAAAAGAATTATCATAGATTTAACATTTTTCGACTTGATCGTTGATTTTTTTGAAAATTCAAAGGAGGTTTTTGAGAAATTTAAATTAAAGGAGAGGTTTTTATAATTATCAGAAACTTGTAGGAAGGTTTTCGTATTTTACCCTTATATTTAATAAATCTTTTCTCATATTCTACTATAATATAAAATTCATGCATGGTTTTTTTAAACTGATCAAGTGAATACAAAATTACTAAAAAAGTTCTATTGGACATATCTCAATTGTTTCGTATTGGTTATTTTAATTTATTAAAGAAAAGTATCTTTGATAAATACCATGATTGTTTTTACTAATGATATAAATGAAAATAAAATTTAAAATCAACCCAAAAAATATATAAAATTCATGTTTTCTTAAAACTGACCACTGAATACAAAAATTACAAAAAAAAAATCTATTGGATTCGTATTAATTATTTTAAAAGTAAGTTTGATAAATACCGTGATTGTTTTTACTAATGATATGAAAAAAATTAAAATCAACTCAAAAAACGAAATTGTTTTTGTATATAATAAAATTTAATAAATTAATATATCTTTATTAATTTATTAAAAAGTGTTTGGTGCATATCAATTAAAAAAATAAGTGTAATAAATAAGAAGTGGAAATGGAAATGGAAATGGAAATGAAATACAAATTAAATTTAAAATTAATTCAAAAATGAAATTATTTTTTTTATTTAGTGGTAAGTCAATAGTTCAACTTAAGCCGCTTAAAAAAGATAAAAATATAAATAAGTTAAAAGAAGATAGAAATTTGTAAAAAACAAATTATGATATTATATATTCATTATATTAGACAAAAGTAAGTATTTAGTTGATAAATAAGAAATATTTTTGTACAAAAATATAACAAAAGAATGCAAAAAATTTTAATTATCATTTAGCATCATTAGATCAAATGTAAACTCCCCCAATATGGGAAATTTTAGTTGTCTGAAAGTATTATCCTGTGCATAACATGTAGGTATTAGTAAGTGTGTATTTGCATTGCACATGGCAATTTATGGCAATTTTAGAGGAGGGTGGTGATGATAGTAATAAAATGATTCCACATTTTCAACATTTTATTTTTGTATATAATCACATTATATGGTATTAGGGATGTGCTCAAATGATTTTTACAAAATTTATTTATTTTTGTAAACTTTTTTGTATTATTGTATTTTTTTAATTTTTATTTTTTAATTATGTCATCAACGTTTAATATATTTGACTTAAAATCTTATAATTATTGTCCTATCACAAAAATGAGATTAAAACTTACTTCATTTTCACTTTTGGGTTAGTTTTAAATTTTGTATTTCATTACCATCATCAATAAAATAAAGTTCTATGTGAAATGTGATTAAATATTTTTAACACAATTTTTGCATTCTCTATAATTTTTTTGTATCTTTTATTATAATTATGATATTAAAGTTTGGCATATTTAACCCAAAAGTTGAACTGTTGATCCTGGAAAATAAATTTATTTTTGGGATAATGTTAAATTGGGTAAATTGTTTTTAGAGATTTGACTAAATGTATCCTTACTATTTGAAAATTGTCTGACGCTACCTCTTGATTTGGTGATTAGGTTTTACTAGTATTGTTTGGAATGGTTAAAATGTTCATTTTACCCTTTAACTCAAACTTAAGACGGAAAGTTAAATGTACCTTTTTATCCCTCATTTTAACGTATATGTGGGTTCACTCAGTTAAACATAATGCCCGGAGGCTGGAGCACCATTGCTATCGCTTATAACGGCGGTCGCTACAACTTACGAATGGCAGAGCTTTGCGGGAGCACTAAGGACACACAATCGGACGGCAATCTTTCCTTTCCCTCACCATTACTGGTTTTAATGGTCTATCCAGTTTTCCCTCGTTGATATAACGTTTTTTGTTCTTGCAGAGGAGAAATGAAGCTATATTTCTTCGAGAGGGGTTTTTGAATTTTTAGAAGCTCTCTTCTTCTCGAACAAGAGAAGAACAGAGTTACAGTGCTTGAAGCTCTGGTTTCTTGTTTGGGTCGGGTTTAGCTCTGCCATTGTCTTCTGCATCGACCCCCTCTGGCACCGACACCTTCATGGCAAGATCGACGATAGGTTGAAGATCTCAGAACTTTCAAACAAGTGCCCAGATCTGTTGAGTATCTCTCAGATCTGCAAAGAATCCATCTGGTTCATTGATCTCGGCGGAAAGCTCCGGTCGAAGGGGGATACGAGGTCTCGAGCACAACCAATGAGTGGGTAGTAGTGAAAAAGGGGTCGGAACTATACCTAAAAGCAAGCGAGCCGGTGAAATTCCAATTTGGAGTAGAGGATGTCGGTAATTATCCCCAATCCAGAGATTCCATCGAAGCAGAGGATTCCGATGCTTCTCCCTAGGTGTCGATTGTAGTTCGGTAGTGAGAGAGAGTGAGAAAGGGGTCGGAACTGTACCTTGTAGATCATAGTGCCACTGGTCCGAGAGAAAGCAAGTGAGCCGACGAGATTCTAATTCAGAGTAGAGGATGCTAGTGTTTATCCCCAATACAGAGATTCCATCAAAGCAGAGGATGCAAGTGCTTCTCCCTAGGTGATGTTGATGCTTCTCCCCAATCTATAGATTCCATCGGAGCAAAGGATGCTGTTGTTTCTATCGTTGCTATTGTGATTATGTTCTTTATAGAGAGAAATGAGAAGATTTGGACAAGATTATTTGATGATTTGGGCAGGGATTCTTGGGTGGTATCCACTGGTGCAGACTTGGTAGCCGAGTAACAATGGTTGTGCTGACTAAGACACTGTTCTAGAGGTTATTTTTTTCCCTTCCTACATCAGTGTTGGTGTTGGAGATTATCAACAATAGGTCGGTCCCTATCATGTTGAGGTTAATGACTGGTTCAACAGTAGAACCAATCTATACTCGATAATAGAGTTAGCATCATCTGCCCAAATCGAAAAGGGCATTTTTGAAAAAATATATATATTAGGGATTTTTTAAAATATAACAATTACATTATGTGAATAATTTACCACGGAATGTCAATAGTAGGGAAAGTTTTAGGTAGTTTGTTAGAAATAATAAGGGTAGCGTTGGTCAATTTTCAAACTATAAGGGTACATTTAGTCAATTAACTAAAATGAAATTTAAGTTTTTAAATTTTGTATTTTATTTTCAACATCAATAAAAAGCAATTATTATTTATTATACATATACTTATTTAATATGATTAATATAAAAGATTAAAAATGTGTTTAATGTTTTTATAATTTTTAAACTTTTTTTGTAATTTTTGTATTTATTTATATTTTAAATGTTTTATTATTTAACTATGAGACCCATTTGATTTGGATAGTCAAATTACTTACCATCACAATGGAAGACCGGTGTCATTTTTGGGTTGGTTTTAAATATGAATTTTATATTATTAAAAGTATTGAATATAGATTTAATTAACAGAATTTATTTACTATAAAATAATAATAAAATTTATTAATGAAAAAAATTAATATATGATTTAATAAGAGAGAAAGGGAATAAATACCTTAAATAATAGTTAAAATTACTTTTATGTACTTAATAGTAAAGAAAGATATAGATTTGATTGGTGAAAGACTTTCCTCGGATCATGTCTGTTCCCATAGAATTAGATTGTTCTTACCTTACCCGTATCATAATGGAAAATTGAGTTTGATTTTAAAAGTAAAAATGTCCGACCTGCCGGATTCGAACCAGCGACCTAAGGATTTCTGTGCTACAACTACAGTCCTCCGCTCTACCAACTGAGCTAAGGTCGGATTTTGAACAAATATTATTATTTTACTATATTAACTAATAGTTAATCTAAGGTTCCTGCTAGGCTCGCGATTCTCAGATGAGAATGCTCTGATCGATTATTTTAATGCTCTGATAACATCGGTTGTGTGTTTACCAATTTTAGAATTCGATGACATGCATATGCCTCTCGGGATCGGATTGGTTTGGATCCGAACCCACTTAACGTTTGTACCGAACCCACTTAAAATTAGTCTGTTTATGTCATCATACTTTTCCTTGCTTCGAGACCGGATCTGCTCCTAATATGGGGCGTCTCATACGCACATCCTATCATGCATTGGGAACATCTCCCGTATTTGTAAGTTATTTTTAACGGGAGATGTTTCCAATGCACGGTGGATGTGCATGTGACGCGCCCAAGTGTGAGGAGCAAATCTCGTTCCCTTCAAACCCTCTTCTTAATTTTCTGTTTTTTTTTATTTTTTTTTTTAAATTCCACATAATGACCCATTAAACCGATAAAGAAATCACATATGCTTAATTATTTCTAATAACCATAAAGAAAGAGGGATTTGCTTTTTAAATGTTTAGCCAAGTGCATTACTTTCCCCCACTTTCTCCTAAATTTTCTTTAATTCCTATTTATCTCTTAAATTATCTCTAATTTAATAGAGAGTTTCTCTCATAAACTATCTCTAATTCCTATTTATCCTCTCCCACACTTTTTATTTATATCTATCTAAATAAAATTTTAATTAGAAAAATTAGAACTATTTAAACGTTATAACAAAATTATATTCTAAATTTAAAACTTTTCCAAACCACAAAAAAATTAATAGATTTATTAGTATTATATTATTAATAATTCAATATTTTTACAAAATTCATGATGAAACTATGTAGTAACAATATAAATTATAATTTTATGAATTATTCAATTTAAATGTTATTCAAATAATAAAAAACTAACATTAAAAATTAAAACATTATTTAAATATTTCAATAACTAAAAATCTTAAATAAAAACATTAAAAATAGCTAAATAATATAACAAAATATTTAATATTACGTAATAACATTAAAATAAATAAAATTCAAATAATGAAATTTTTTAAATATTTTACATATTATTTAAATATTTATATTTATTAGTAATAATTTTACAATAATAGTTTATATTCATTATATATTTATATATATTGTATTTAATATTTATTTTTTTTATAAATATGCTTTTAATAATTATTTATAAATCTATTTTTTCTTTTGTTATTTAATAGAAAACTATCAATAATTATTAGGGATTAAACAACTATTATTTACCTTTTGAAATTTATTTTATCGTATTTATTGCAATTTTGTTATAAATTTATTTTTAATAATTATATGTTTTTTTTATAATTTATAGGTTAATAATTATTAGAGATTAAACTATTATTTAAGATTACACTATTTATTGACTAATTTAGTATATTTTTAGTATTTATTATATTTTTGTAATTATTTTGTTTTTATTATATTTTCATTATAAACTTATTTTCAATGACTGTATACGTTTGCTATAAATTTTCGATAATTATTAGAGATTAAACTATTGTTATTTATTAGAGATTAGACTATAAATTTAGTTGAAATTAGGAGTGTTCAATGACTGGTTCAGTTCAGTTGCAGGTTGTTTCACCAACCAAATCGATTTGGTGAAGTTCGTAGTTTGTCACTCGAAATCGATTGACCACTAGTGGAAAACCACCAACTCAGATTGTATCTATTTGGGTCTATTTTCGGTTTTGTTTGTTTGTTCAAGAGATTAAAACTTAAAAATTAACCTTAAATTTCATAAATTATAGTGATATTATTAAAAAATAAATTACAAAAATTAAGATATAAAATATTTTAGACTAAGAAATATGGGAACTTTCCTACTTTTCCGTATTAAAAATTAAAAATTAAATGTAAAATATAAAATATTAATATATATTTATTAAACCAAAGCCGATTTGAAATGCTAGAAAATCGGCCAACTCGGGTTGAATTTGATCGGATTGTTTATTAAAAAGTTAAAATATAAAACAATTATATACTCTTATGTATTTCTAGTGTTTAACTTTCACTTAACATGCCTCTCTTTGCTCATTTATCTCCACCCTGCATTTTCTTTGACTTTCTCTCATCTCCCCTTACCACCACTCCCATTAAGCCATATCACCCAATTACCTAAAAATATTCCTATAAGGCTATAATCTTTCTCCTAAAATATCTCATTTAAACCAATAGGAAAGTATCATATTGCCCCACTCCCAAATCAATTCCTAAAATGCATTAGTCCAATCTATATCCACTCTCCCTCATTTAAAATATTCATATTAATTATTAAATAGTTAAATATGGTTAATATTTAATCCCACCCATATTTAATGAGTATTAAATAGCGTTATTACCAAAAGTTAATAAATACGGTTAGTAAATTATAAAAAATTAAATATTCTTATTAGTATGGTTAGTAAATTACCAAAAATTAATAAATATTGTTATTAATTAACTCGTTAACAACATTTTGTAGAAATTGAAAATTCTTTAACTAATTTCTATAAAATTGAGAATTATATTTAACAATCATCAAAAAGTATAAAATTTTAGTTATTGTTATTATTATAATTAATAACCAAATACAAATGGGGGGAACAAAATATTATAATGTTAGAAAATGAAATTATTAATTAATTTATATTAAAAAAATAAAAGATAAATTAGTGTAATTTTGTTAGTAAACTACCAAATAAAAATATATATTTAATAACAATTAAAGAAAATTCCTTAAATCCCCACAGTTACACAAATGTAATATATTTTTCAAAAATTTCCATAAAACTACATTTTCGTAAAATAACATTTTTGAAATTAAAATATATAAAGTATTTGAAAGTTTATTTAAAATGCATTAAATAACTATTGAAAATTATTAGAATATTTTGAAAATTTATGACATTTGATAGATTTTGGAAAACCATTGAAAAATAATGTAAATTTGATTGCAAATTATTAAAGATAAATGACCATGGGAAATGGAAAACTATAATTTGAACAAATAATTACACAAATTATTAAGATAAATTAGTATAATATTGGAAAAAAGAACTTATTGGTTAGCTTATATTAGAAATGATAAGATAAATTAGTATAGTTCTGTAAGTAAACCATTTAAAAAGAAAATAAATTGTTTAATAAAAATTTAAATAAATTTTCAAAATTACACAAATAAAATAAAATTTTCAATTTTTTCATAAAATTACATTTTTGAACATTAAAGCCAATTTAGTGTATTAGAAATTTACCATATGGTTGATACTCAATATATCATTTCTATCATCAAATTGAATATTGGATTGACGGGGATAGTGTTTTCAAAATTGGATCAAACCAGATGGTTAGACCGAAAAAATTGGGAACTGGATACCGTTTCACCTCAAAATCGCTTTTTGTCCAAAAACCATTTATTTGGTTAGCGAACCATTGACATATGCGGTTAAACCATCAACCCAACAACAGTTCTTGGCCGTTTTTGTTTTTCTAATTTTTTATTTTTTTTGTTAGAGCGGGTCATCCGTGGACCAAATAGTCGGACCATTCGACCCTAGAACAGTTCCGTTCGGACCAAATGGCCTCTCTATGTCTGTCGCTTCTCTCACGGTCTCTCTCCCGACCATGATCTCTATCCCTCTCATACTCCCTGCCCGCATCTCCGCCACTTCTATGCCTGTCTCTATCGCACCTTTCCGAACGAGATGACCTCTCCCGCTCATCCCATTCCCTTCTTTCGCCATTAAGTTCATCCGCTTTCGACCATTTAGTCCTAGCATTATCAATTTGATCTTCGTCGTCGTCGTCTTCCCTCCGTCGAGAACTTCTCCGAGCCTTCTCAATTGAATCCTTCTTCCCCGGATCGTTTCGACTTCCTGGATCTTCCACCACTTTTTCTAGATAATTGTACTCGTCAAAATCCATTTACCTGCTCAGCTCAGTTCAAACTCTCGAACTTGATTCAAATTCGATATTATATCCAAATCCTAGAGTTGCAGACGAGAAAGATGCTGTAGTGAGCTGGTGTTGGCCGTCGAGATAACTGCCAAAAACTCCAATATCTTCCTACCAATCTCTCTGTAATGGAATCGGAGGTGAGAACATATGAGTTCGAAACTTCGAATTTGGGAACGAAACTCGAAAGTCGGAAAGACTCGAACAAAATTTTATCAGGATACATACAATCATAATATGGATGGAGGGAGAGAGAGAGATGGTCGATGGGAGAGAGGAAGAGAGAGGGAAAGAGGGAGAAAGTTGGTCAGAGGGAACTGAAGAGAGAGGGAAAGAGGGAGAGAGTTGGCCGGAGGGGGAGAGGGAACCGGAAGAGAGAGATATTCACACGCTCAAAAGTACTCGCACGTGAAGGCATTCATCTACTTGTACGAGTAGATTTCATTTTGCGCACACAGAAAGCAGGCATATATAAAATTTAACTTTCCATCTTAAATTTTTTTGGACTAAGTTAAGAAATTTATTCAATTTAGAACTAGCTCAAAAATGAATTTATTTTTCTATTTGGTGGTGGTTCAACCTTTTGACTTAAATGTGTCAACTTGGATATAATAATTATAATAAAAAATATAAAACACAAAAATTTACAAAAAATGCATAAATTGTGCAGAAAATATTTAAACACATCTCATGCTATATAGCTTAACTAGCCCAAAAAGTGAAGTTAAGTCTCATTTTTCATGATAAGCCAATAGTTACAAGCTTTTAAATAACATAATTAAAAAATAAAAATTAGAAAAAATAATAATATAAAAAACTTACAAAAATTTATAAAATGAATAGATTTTATAAAAATTGAAAACATCTCTAATACCATATATTTATTATATTAAACAAAAATAAATATGATTATATACAGAAATAAAGTGTTGAAAATTTAATCAATTTATTACTATATCACCATCCTGTGGTATTCACTTTTCAGGAAAAATACACATGCTTTACATTTGATCTAATGATTTAAATTATAATTAAATTTTTTTACATTCTTCTGTTATATTTCTGTATAAAAATAATTCTTATTTATCAACTATCATACTTACTTTTGTCTAATATATTATTATAAATATACCCAAATGTTTTCTACAAATTCAAGAATTATTGACTTGCCACTAAATAAAAAATAATAATTTAATTTATTGGATTAATTTTAAATTTAATTTGTATTTGATTTCCACTTTTTATTTACTACACTTATTTTTTAATTGATATGTACCAATCACTTTTTAATAAATTAATATAAATATATTAATTTATTAAATTTTGTTGTGTAAAAAAGCATTTTCATTTTTTGAGTTGATTTTAAATTTTGTTTTCATTTATATCATTAGTAAAATCAATCATGGTATTTATCAAACTTACTTTTAAAATAATTAATATGAAACATTAGAGATATATGTCGAATAGATTTTTTTTTGTATTCACTTATCAGTTTTAAGAAAACATGAATTTTATATTATAGTAGAATATATTTTTTTGGGTTGATTTTAAATTTTATTTTCAATTATATCATTAGTAAAAACAATCATGGTGTTTATCAGTTTAAAGAAAAAATGAATTTTATATTATAGTAGAATATGAGAAAAATATCCTTAAATATAAAATATAATAAGAAATAATTAATTTTTTTCAGAAAAAATGAAATTAAATTCATACCATAGAATGAGGCAAACAGCACTAATTTCAATACCCTCAGAATTAAAGAGACCAAAGTGAACAAACTTTTCACTTTATTCATTTTTTCAGTATGAGTTTGGATCTCCTGCTCACAAGAACCCTGCCCACATTTATTATAACCACACATGAAGAACATCTCATCCTTTGCATAGTATTATACAGGGGGAGATGTTCCCAAATAAGGGAGATAGTGTATTGTGGGTAGACGTGAACAGGAGATCCGAACTCAATATGTGTCGTCCCAACACATTATATTATTATAGGGAGAATAGAGAAAAAAACTCAAAACACATTATTTAAAAAGGGTGAGGACGTGAGGTGGATGATCATGAAACACCCGACAAACTAAAGATATAGATATTACCACGTAAACATACATGTAGATGACTCGACCGTACGTTTAACGGAAAGTCCCGCTGGCCCCGTATCCGGTCGCATTGTTTCCGCCACTACCGCCACCCACTCCAGCTCCACTGCTACCGGTCCCATGTTGGTTCCACTGGGAGGTGCCAAAGTGTCTTCTAGGACTCCTCTCCATCAAAAAGTACCTCCAGAAGAGCTTGATTAATCACTCAGCTTCCGGGGGAGGCACTAAAATAAGCAGTTTTGACTGTGAACTGGCTTGACTCATTCCCTATCCAAATGGGTTTATCATCCCATGAGACTATGGGTGGTCTGATTTGAAGGATTTTTCTCTGCAACCTCATCATAGAACAGGTGCTGAACATTCAAAGCCAACTTAAACATGCCTTGTTTACATTGGAAGAAAAAAAGATGCCGGTTGATTAATATTGATGTAAAAGATGCATATACAGTATTCCATTCTATGACATTGAGAGAGAAAAAAAAATGCAAAATACCATTAGTGTCGAAAAAGTTCAGAACTAAGGCCATGTTTCGTTTGTGGGAGTAGGGGTCTGGAATCAGAATCCAACTGTTTGGTTGGATAGAATCGGAATCCCATTTCCATTATTGTTATAATGGCATTCTCCCATTTAAGTGAATAGTCATTCCTTGCCTCTCCCATGGAAATGAAATCCCATCCCTTATGATTTTAATTCCCATTTCTATTCCTGTCTGAACCAAACAGATTATGGAAATGGACCATTCCAATTCTGATTCCTAAGAATTTTAATTCCGATTCCGACTACAAATCAAAGGAACCCTAATATGTCCGGCCAAGCTTCATTTCATTTTGCGAATAAATAAATGTATATGTTTTTCAAGAAACAGAGAGTACTCTGTTATTAGTTTTTTCGTTTCTTCAGGGACCATACGCTGATACATATACACAGTTGTTGGATGCCACCTGTTGGAAGAACATTTGGGCATTTCGTGAGTACTCTGGATGGCCTTCTACATGGGAGAAACCTCTCATTACTGGGTTTTGAGCTTTTGTTCTGTTTTTTTTTTTTTGTCATAGAATTCGGGGCAATATTGGTATTATGAAAGTATTTGGAATGGGAAAAACCTCTAGTTCGTTTTTTTTTTCGCTTTTCACTGTTAAAGCGTCATAAATCATAATCAGAATCCAAAAATTGAAGAGATTAGTTTGACAGTAATATGAATTAGGTAGATGATACTAATCAAACATCTTAATACAGTAATATGAATTAGGGAGCGATACTGTTATGCTAAATTGGATTCAGTCCTTACACCGTGTTAACAGTCACTTGCAGCTGTGCATTGAGAATATCTCTATAAATAAAAATATATAAAGATGGAGATGCTTTCAACTCACAGCTGCAAAAGGCTGTGAAGATGGTGTAAGAATGCTATTGGTAAGACTGAATCCGGCCTCTTGTCATGCAGTTCAGTTAAAAGCCCAACTGTTTTCAATTCACAATTCTCTCTCTCTTGCTTTTTTTTTTTTCAGATTACAAGAATGCCACTTTCTCTTCTACCAACTCTCTCTCTCTCTCTTTTACTTACAAATTACAAGAATGTCATATTTCTCTCTCTTGCCATCTCTCTCCTTATAAATTACAAAAATGCCACACTCTCTCTCTCCAACTGAGGGAGACCTCAGCTCGGCATTTCAGCTGCTAGGAAACCTGCAATCAAAGGTAGTCGAGTTCGAGTTGAGTCGAGCTCAAACTTCTGAGCTCAAGCTCAAGTTTTTAATTCGAATTGAGCTTGAGCTAGACAACACCTTGACCATTGAGGGAGACCTCGGCTCAACACCTTGGTCACTGAGGGAGATCTCGGCTTAGCACCTCGACAATTGAGGGAGACCTTAGCTCGACACTTTGTCAACTAAGGGAGACCTTAGCTCAACACCTTGCCTGCTAGGGAAACCTCAGCTCGACACTTAAGCAGCTAAGGGAGATCTCGATTAGGAACCTTGGCAATTGAGGGAGACTTCGGCTCGGCACCTCGGCTGCTTGAGAGACCTGCAATCAAAGGTAGTCGAGCTCGAACTTCTGAGCTTTTGACTCGAGCTCAAGTTTCTAATTCGAATTGAGCTCGAGCCTGATAGTTTATGAGCGAGTCCCTACAACGTAGGGCCCCCTTCGCTAGTATATGCTTATAGTAATATTTAAGGGTCCACAGATTGCATAGACAGAGAACAAATAAAAGAGAGAGAGTATCATTTTTGTATAAGGAGAGAGAGATGGCAAGAGAGAGAGAGATGACATTCTTGTAATTTGTAAGTAAAAGAAAGAGAGAGAGAGTTGGTAGGAGAGAGAAGAGTGACATTCTTATAATTTCTAAGAAAAAAAGACAAAAAATACTTTTAAATTTCATTTCCCTCATCCTCAAGCCTTCTTACTTTGAGCTTAATATATTTATATAGATTTCCGTCATCCATTCATATAAGATTTTTGGGCTACTTAAATAAGTGGTAATAACTAATAATTAGTATAGACATCTCATTTGAAATTGCACAGTGATTGCACAAAACAACAACAACAAAAATAAATAAATAAATAAAAAGAAAAAGAGATAGATGTACCTTATACTGCTATACAAGGTCTAACTTGGGTTGAAAACGTAGATTGATTATTCCCACATTGGTAACGGGATTAAGAAGTAGAAACTTCCCCAAGGCTTCGAAGCTATCGGCTTTTCCAAAAATTGAATTGTGATAAGGTCTGTTGTAATTTTTTATTGCTTTTAATATGTTTTGGATAATATTTTAGGAATGTATGCACAGAAATTATCATGTATTATGAAACTCCTTTTTTAGTATGATTTCAGAACGGTGTAGCATTACATATGTGTGGTTTGTCTGTTCCATTGAATGCCTTTTAATTCTTTTTTTTTTTTCCTATGTACCGACAATAACACAATTTTTCTTTAATGAAAAGGGAAAATATGGAAAACTATGAAAGCAAAGAAAGATTTGGGATGGCACATGATGAAAGAGAAATCACATGGTATATAGAAAGGATACCTCTCCATTTAGTATTGTCTGCAGGCTCAAGCAACCATGATGTTGATCTGAGTGGAGAAGTTCAATCAACAGAGAATTGGACACAAAGGTGCAGGTCAGGAACTCAGGATAGTCCACTCATTCCTGATATAAAACATTCACATTCTTGAAACGTGTTGTCTGAGATTTCTCTAGGTGAACTGAAAACTTTGATCTTCTCAATAACCTATTTCATAAAATGAAGCCTATTATTTATAACTTCTCATTTTTTTCTTCCAACCTCCAAAATCATCAAGAGGCAAACATTGCAAGGAATGGTGAGACTCTAAAGTTGGAAGAAGCTGGTAGTTGCTCAGTGGAACACCTAAGAAACACAAAGAAGGTGCAGGCAATGGATAGCAAATCAGGGAAGTTGCTTTGCAATGGACAAAGGGACGGTTGGGCTCATCATCAGCTTTACATATTACAAAAGTTGAAATATGGCTTTGTGTTCCTTCTCTGAATCAGATTGGATGTATTGAACATTTTGATCACAACCATTGAGACTAAGGCCTTGATTAAAGGTAGTAGAGCTCCAAGTATTCCTTTGTTGCAAAGTGAAGGATCTTATGTCTGAAGGCTTTGAAGAAAAAATCTGACAGGAAATGGAAGGCAGTAAGACTTGAAGATAAAATTCTACTTGGACTCAAATGTAATAACAATGATTACCAGTAAGAGTTTACAGTGTCTTCTTCCCTTTTTTTAGACTGTTTGCCTTAAATTCAACTAGATATTGGTGGATCTTTTGAGTAAATCCACCAAATCTGTAGGGGTTTAATGTGATGCCCATGGAGCATTACTTATCTATGGGGGTGAGAAAATCCTTGGAACTTGGTTCCTTCTGCATGTTTGTTCTTCTAATATTTTCTGTTGTGCAAAATGAGAAGTGAACATGCAAGCTGTAGTCCTTTCTTACTAGAAGAATCTGCTCAGGGTGCTATCCACATTTTAGATACTTATTCTCATCTGTCCCATGCTTTTAACCTTCATTGCTTCTCACCACTAATCCACTATGCGTTACTGTTGTTACTTTGATAACTATTTTTATTATAGGAAGACTATGCTCAGGATGCCATCTGCATTTTAGATCTTGTTCCCCATCCGACCCATACTTTAAATTTCATTGATTCTCAATTTCTCACAACTACATGTTACAATTTTTACTTCGATAACTACTACTTGACATAATCGATGTTATTAACTGGTTGAGGATACAACCCCAAAATAGAGTGAAGTATATATAACCAACCCAAATGGTTAGCTGAAGCACTGCTGGTTGATTGTTTCTACTCTATTTACTTATCAATCTTGTTAAAGTCAGACTACTGGAAATATGAATGTTTACCTTCTTTTACCAAAACAAAAAGAAGAATATGCACCTGTTATGTTTTAATAGTTGAACATTAACTGCTGCAATCAGTACTAAATCATTTTTTTTTTTATCTGTAGGAGTGTAGGGTCCATCATGGTATTCAGGAGACTTACATTCCTCATATTTCATAGACTATATATCAATTGGGAAATTCATGAAAATTGTTGGAGAAATATTGAAACTTTCATTAATGTTCCTGTAGGAGTTATACACTTGGGACTCCTCATTGTCCCTTTGTTTGAGCACTGATTTACATTGCTTTCTTTATTTCCTCCTGATGGGATTCCTTTTTGGGATTATCCTGTGTTTGCCTCTTTGGCCCCAAGGTCTTGGGTGCTTTCACTTGATGACCTTAAGGAGTTTCTTAGATTTCTTTTCTGTTGAAGGAAAAATTAGGAAAGCTCTATTTTTAATTGGGGCTGTAGTTGTCGTTTTTTTTTTTTTTTGGGTAGAAAGGCTAATAGTTGGCTGGCATGTATTTACATGCATTACCTATTGATTGGTATCCTTATTCCCAATCTTTTAAGTAACTGAACTGACTGAACCCTTTGATCAGAGTGGTTCTGAGATCCTCCAATTCTATTTCTGACAGTTAATGGGAGTGAGAGTGATGATGGATGATCTTTTTGTAACCTAACATTCCAATCTAGATGTATAACGAGCCTCTTGTTATGGTTTGGCTGCCATCGCCATCGTCACTTCTTTGATTACCCAGCGGCTCCTGCAATAAGGCCTTTCCTATATTATTATCTTTATTATACCTGTTCTCAATTTAGCGGTCTTAAACAAAAGGTTTCTGTCAATTTTATGAGTTTCTTTTCTCGCCTTTCTCTTTCTGCTTATTCAGTTAAGTGTCTTAATTCATGCAGGAGATTTAAAGAGAAGAAAGAAGTGGTGGAGCCTGAAGCTGATCCAGAAAGGGATCAGAGGACTGTTTTTGCTTACCAGGTGGGTGGCACATGTACTGTTTCTTTGTTATTCCCTCTGCAACCATCTTGACGTGAGGTTCTCATCACTATTATTAGACATAAATTTTAATTTTTTTTAAATAATTTTTTCTCTAAGCTTATCAACTTCTTTTTTATCTATACAATAATTTAACTTCTCAAGGCCCCTCCGCTGGTTTTCCATTATTATACGGGAAAGGTAAGAAAAACCTATGGGAAAAGACATGATCTGAGGAAAGTCTTTCACCAATCAAATCTATATCTTTCTTTACTATTATGCACATAAAAGTATTTTTAACTATTATTTTACAACAAATAAATTATGTCAATTAAATTTATATTCAATACTTTTATAGTAATATAAAACCAATCCAAAAATGACATTAGTCTTCCATCCATTGTGGTAATTGGGCCATCCAAGTCAAATGGATCAACCTACGATGTCATATTTAAATAATAAAACTTTTAAAATATAAATAGGCACATCTCTAATATTTTATATAAATCATATTAAATAAATATATGTATAGTAAATAATAATTGTTTTTATTGATATTAGAAATGAAATACAAAATTTAAAAGCTTAAATTTCTTAAACTATCCTTATATTTTAGCTAATTGACTAAACTTAACTTTATTGTTTGAAAATTAACTATCGCTACAAACTACATAAAACTTCCCCTACTGTTAACATTCCATTGTAAACTGTTCACAGGACATATCACGTAATTATTAAATTTTCGAAAATCCTTAATATACCTTTTTTATGGTCGAAAATGCCTTTTTTGGTTTAGGCAGATGGTGCTAACTCTATTCTGGAGAGTAGACCAGGTAGACTGGTTCTACTGTTGAACCAATCACCGACATTAACACGACAGGGACCAACCTATTGTTGGTTATCTTCGACAACAGCGAAGACGAACCTTGAAGGAGAAGTAGCAGCGTCCTATGCTCCGATGGAATCTCCGGATTGGGGAGAAGCACCAACATCCTCTGCTGTAGATTGGAATCTCGTCAACTCACTTGCTTTTTCTCGGACCAACGGCACTACGATCTACAAGTACAATTCCGATCCCTCTCTCACTCTCTCACTGATAAGCATTGACATCCTCTGCTTCCGATTGGAATTTCGCCGACTCGCTTGCTTTCTCTCAAACCAATAGCATTATGATCTGCAAGGTCCAGTTCCGGTCCCCTCTCACAATTGCCCACTCATTGGTTGTGCTCGAGACCTCGTATCCCCCTCCAACCGGAGCTTTAGCCGAGATCAATGGACCAGATGGGTTCTTTGTAGATCTGAGAGATACTCAGAAGATCCGGGCACTTGATCGAAAGTTCTGAGATCTCCAACCTATCGCTAATCTTGCCACGAAGGTGCAGTGCCGGAGGGGGTCGATGAAGAAGACGGTGGCGGAGATAAACCGAACCCCAATGACAAAAACCAGAGCTTCAAGCACTGTAGCTCTGTTCTCTTGTTTGAGAAGAAGAGAGATTTTAAAAATTCAAAAACCTTTACTTCTCGAAGAAACAAAGCTTGGTTTTTCCTATGCAAGACATAAAAACGTTGTATATTAATGAGGGTAGAAATGGAGAGACTACTGAAACCAATAATGGTGAGGGAAAGAAAAGATTGTCGCCCGATTTTGTGTCCTTAGTGCTCTCACCAAAGCTCTGTCGTTTGTAACTTGCAGCAACTACCGTTATAGGCGATTGCAATGGTGCTCCGGACATTCTACTTAATTGAGTGAACCCGCACATACGCAGTAAAATGAAGTAAATCTAACTGATCAAATAGTTAGATAGGTTGAGCTTGATTAAAAGTAAAAGTATCCGACCTGCCGGATTCGAACCAGCGACCTAAGGATTTCTGTTTACCAACTACAGTCCTCCGCTCTACCAACTGAGCTAAGGTCGGATTTTGTTTAAATATATTAACTCTAATATTTAATCTAAGATTGCTACAATCCGAATGTGATTCTCGAATGAGAATGCTCTGATCGATTTTTTTAAATGCTCTGATAACATTTATAGTTGTGTGTTCACCAAGTTTAAAATTTGATGGCATCAAAATGTCAAATAATCTTTTAATTGACATTGCGCAGATTTGTCAATTTTTGTATAGATAAATATGCCTCTCGGGATTTAGGTGCGGGTGGGGGATTAGTTTGGATCCAAACCCACTTAACGTTTATATCGAATGAGTGATCCTTGAAACAACAATGTTCGGGTTGTGGATGAGCTGGCTTTGGACGCCATGTGGCCGCCTTGTCACCTTGGCCATGTTAGTGCTATAATACTCCGTGACCTATTTTATCATCTCAGCCACGTCACCACTGTGTTATATGGATAAGCGCGGCCGAGACAAGAGATAGGATGGGGACAACCCCACTGGGGATTAGGTCTTATCCTGAAGACCTCGATGGTTAACCTCATCCCAACAACCCCGAAAACCTCATCCAACTAGGACATAGATCTTTGACTATAAAAAGATACCCCCCGGTCAAGGTAAGGGATCAAACTCTTAACTCTCACATCATTACTCTGCTCGGACCAGCATTGATCTCCAACTGCTCGGCCCAACTCCCTTTGCTTTCTACTGACTTGAGCGCCGAAGTATCTACCCAGGGATAACTCCTTAGGCCTCTGATCTCCTTCTTGACTACAGACCTTGGAGCGCGGCTTCATCCTTTCACCTTGACTCCGCCCAGCTGGCAAGGATAATCTGAGTGCGACCTCGGTTCTTGCACCACCTAGGATCGGTCCTTGTCTGCCAATTCAGTATTCCACGGGTCCTCATCGCAGATAATGGAGCACAGTTCACTGACCGGAAGTTCGAAGCCCTCTATACCGACTTGAAGATCGACCACCGGACTACCGTCGTGCACCGACCTTAAAGCAATGGGCATACTGAAGTGACCAACCGAACCCTATTGCACAACCTAAAGACTAGACTTGATCAAGGCAAGGGAAGGTGGGTCAAGGAGTTGTTGAGCATTCTCTGGGCATACAAAAGTACTCCGTAGATGACTACTAGAGAAACAACCTTCAGTCGAACCTACAGGGCTGAAGCCATGATACCCGTGGAGATAGGCCCGCTAACCCTCCATACTGAGTTTTACGATGATGAGCAGAACGACGAGGACCTCCGCACAGAATTAGACCTGGTGGAGGAAGCACGGGACTGAGCACACATCAGGATGGTAGCACAGCAATAGAAGATGGCCAAATACTATGACTCCAAAGTTTGAAGAAGGGAGTTCAAAACTGGTGATCTCGTCCTCCGCAAAGTCATAGAGCCCGCCCCAAGAGAAGGTGAGCTCGGACCCAACTGGGAAGGACCATACAGAGTCACTAGATTTCTCGGACTCGGTACCTACAGACTAAGAGACCTCGACGACAAACCCATATAAAGGAGTTAAAATACTGGGAATCTTTGAATGTATTATCAATAACTCAATATCAATCAAGAGATTCTTTTCCCTACAAGATGGTTGTTTGACACAGATTGCATGGCATGTACCGCACACACACACACACACACACACTGCACACACTACACACACACGCTGCACACCGCACATACCCGACACATACCACACAACACATCTCAATGGCTAGAACACCTACACACTAACCTGGCTGATCACTAAATGGCCAGGGCCTCCAACACATAGTTCGATAGCATTTAGCCAACCAAGCAAACTGAGTCGGTTGTCAACGGCTAGAGCCTAAAGCGGAGAAGAACGCTCTCGCCTCCAAAGGCCAAAGAGTAGTCATCGAACTCTGCACACCCTATTGATAGATTGTCAAAGAAGAGCTAGCTGAGGAACGATAACCCACAAAGAGCCAAAAGCCCCCGAGACCGGTAACTGAGCATCCCTCCAAAAGATGAGAGCTCGAACAATACTTCGGCCAAAAGCCAGAGACCAAAGATCTCGGCCACAACTGACCTTGGTCATGATAAGACCGAAGCCCACAACTACAAAGAAAAAAAAAGAGCCAAAGAAAGGAGGCAACTCACAAGATTGGAACCAAAAGACGTATTCTATTAATTAATCGAAGTTCTATAGGTAGCTTGGAGCTCGACATACCGAGCTATTCACATCATAGCCAAAAAAATCAAGGAACAACAACATCAGCAGAGTAGAGCAAAAAACCAAACAAGCGACATCAGCGGCAAACAAGCACTTCAATCCTCGATAGGACGGTCCTCGGCCTCCTCATTCTCCTCAGGCACGTTCACAGGGGTGTTATCCTCAGGAGTGGTGGCATCATAAGGACCCCAGCCTTGCGTGACCTCAGCAAAGTCTGGGAAGTGGTGCAACGCCCTATTCTGAAAAAGGTTGAACCCCATCTCAAAGGAACACGCGGTGACGTCGTCCATTTCGTGTTGATATTCCACTGAGCCCCGAAATTAAGCAACCACTTGAGCCTCCCGGTTAGCAGCCTCCTTCTTCATATGCTCCCGCTCATCCTTTAGCTCGCTAATGCGCTTCTTCAGATTGTGAATGATGTTCGACCACTCATCAATCATGTGCTTCAACTCGGCCACCTCCCTCTCCAGCGGACCATTTGTTCACCAGCTGCCTCGATCTCGGCCAACTGAGCTATTAGACCCACAAGCTCGGTGTGCTTAGAGTCGTAGAGGCACCGCAATGCCTAGAGGTGGTCAACCACTGCAACCGCCGAACAAGCACTCTACAAAAGGAACCGTGTTAGTATGATCAACTTCAACCAAACAAGAAAGTAAGAATAAGCATGGACTTACTGAAGCAACTTGGTGAAGGAGCAAGCACTCCAGGGCACCACTTGTTGTTTCCGCGGCCTCTCACCGAATGGCCAGCGTCATGATTCCGTGGAGAAGCTGTTCAGGTACAACCTCCGTCATGTGCCCATCCCCAAAGCGAATAGTCAACTACAGCATGTGAAGAGCTGAGCTGCTGCCCTTAGGCACGTTTAATTGCGTCTATAGCTGCTTGTTGTGTGATTTATGCACAGTTAATTCAGGCAAGTGTACCTTAGTCAAATGTGCATATAATGATGAGAAAAGTGTCGATCCCATAGAGACTAGATCACAGTACCAAATCAATTTTAAACTAACCTAAGTTGAACTCGTGAATCAATTGAATGAATAAAAACTAAAAGAGTTAATGCAAATCCAAGAACTTAATAAAAAATGAATTGATGGATGAATGCAGCTAGGGTTTAGATTTCATTAAATCAAGGTTATATAATTATCTATTTAATCCAACTCAAGACCGAAATTACCCTAAGATATATTAAAGTTACTTGCATATGATGGTGGATTTCCCTAAATTAATTAATAAGCTTTCTCAAGTCATATTAATCCTTTATTAATCCAATTCTACCATCAAATTTCTAAGTGGTTGTCAAAAGTAAAAATAAGCATTAATTTCTTTGGAAACCTCTAATCGTAGAAGGGGATTTGACTCACTAAGCTTCCTTGATTCCCACAAATGAGTTAATCATCTTTCGATATCATAGTCTATCATGCGACTTTTATTACCTAGGGTTCTAATTCATAACAATCATTTGGTCAGTCATGCATGAATCATCAAATCATTAAAAGATTGGCCAATTCTTTTAAAGCATTGAGCATAGCAATAAAAAATTTCTCATGCAAATAATAAAGGTCTTGAATTTAATTAAACAAATAACTATATAATCTTAAGATCAAAATCCATCTAAACCCTAGCTAAGAGAATTTAGCTAAACATCATTAAATTCAACATACTCAAAAAAATTAAAGGGGAAACATAGCAAGAACACATCAAAGAATGGATAGAATAACAAGAACACTTTAGCCTTTGAAGGTAGAATACAAGTGTAGCAACTAAGCCTTTCTCCCTCTTGAATTTGGATTCTTCCTCTCCTCTCGCGTGCTGAAATTGCTTCCTCTTCTCTTTTGATGTGCTGAGACTACTTCATCTTCTCTTCTCTGTTGAATTTTCTCTAAGGATGTGCCCCTTTGCCTTGAGTCTATGGTCCTTTTTATAGTGCAGTTTCCCCTCAATTGCTTCTCAATGCAGACTCCTAATTCAACACAAATTAGGTCTCTTAGTCTTTATCTCAATTGAATTCCTATCTCTTCTGCACTGCCAACTACCAGACCCGAAACTTGTAGTTCGAATTGCACTTGGTTAGCGGTGGAATTAGATTGAGTGATAAACACCAGAGTTGTAGTCCTATCTCTTATCTTTAATTAGCCGTTTGAATCACCTCAATCCGAGTTATAGAAAGAAAGTTATACCCAAACTACGGGAACTATATCAAAATAGAAAATTTCACGATTTTTATGCATACATATCAAATCCAATTTCAATGGATTCTCTCCATCATGTCTACATCATGGAGCATCATTGCTGCATTGTCCCTCCTCTCTGATTATCTTGATCAATTAAATCGAACTCCTCCTTAAAATTGCACAATTAAGCTCCAAATCATCTTGCAAGACAATTTCATCATAATTTGTGCAATACCATGCTAATTCCAAAAGCATTATTACCCAAAATCATCAAGTTAGAGGTATGAAAATATGTACAAATGTAGGCTTATCACCGCTCTCTCCTCCTCGGTAAGTCGGGCCAGCATAGGCTGCGGCACTTTAGTCCTTAGATCCCGTAGCACGGCAGGAAGAGGCGTACATCTAGGGTAACGCACAAAGGAGAATCCTCCTTCTAGTGCTTCATCGAGGACGGGCCCCTGACAAGCACTTTAATGTGCCTCCTCGCCGGGAAGTAGTAGTATTCTTGCTGGTGGTGCTTCAGTTGGAGGAAGTAGGAAACCATCCCTAGGGTAAGCTTGAGATTGTGGATAAAACAGTAGGACATCAACCCGATTAGGAACCTAAAGGAGTTCGGCATCAACTGCATTGGCAGCACTCAATACCAGTCAAACACTTCGGCCATCCCCTCGTGCAATGGGATCCTCGATCCAAACTCTAGGCTCTTATCATACACACAAAGCTCGCTTGACCAAGCATCTGTGGGCCTCTCACCAGCCCTCAAACACCTAAGTTCGTACTCCTTAGGAATGTAGTATAAAGCCCGTATTCGAGCCATATCCCCAAGGTTCAAGCAACAAGGAGTGGTCCCAAATCTGTGGCCAGCCCGCGGAGGAAGCTCGACCTCCATAGACGATGCCATATGGATAAGCGTGACCGAGACATGAGATAGGATGGGGACAACCCTACTAGGGATTAGGTCTTATCTCGAAGACCTCGATGGTTAACCTCATCCCGACAACCACGGAAACCTCATCCTACCAGGACATGGATTTTTGGCTATAAAAAGGTACCTTCCGCTCAATGTAAGGGATCTAACTCTTAACTCCCACACCGTTACTCTGCTCGGCCCGGCTCCCTTTGCTTTCTATTGACTGACTGCAGATCTTGGAGCGCAACTTCGTCTTTCCACCTCGGCTCCACCCAGCTGGCAAGGATCATCTGACTACGACCTCAGTTCTTGCACCACCTAGGATCGAGCAACATCAAACAATATTAAATAAATTAGGGTTAGAATGCTCAATAGTAGCAGAATTTGAGATCACATCAGCACATCTTGCTATGCATTGGGAACATCTCTCGTATGTCATCGAGATATGTTCTCTATACACAACTGGGATGTGCTTATGTGAACTCGTAGAATTTAGTTGGGCTTTTAACTGAGTTGCATGACAAGAGGCCGGATTCAGCATTCATAATAGCATCTTTACACCGTTTTCATAGCCTTTTGCAGTTGTGTATTGAAAATATCTCCATCTTTACATATTTTTATTTATAGAGAAATATTCTCAATGCACAACTGTAAGTGACTGTTAACACGGTGTGAGGTGCAATTTGGCATAGTATCATCTCCCTAATTCATATTACTGTGTTAAGATGTTTGATTAGTATCGTCTACCTAATTCATATTACTGTCAAATTGATTTGTTCAATTTTTGGATTTTGATTATGAAGCTATAACAGTGAAAAGAAAAAAAAATCATTGGTCCCTCTCTATAATACATAAATAGTTGTCATTTATTCAATAGTGTTTGTTAATATGGAGGGTGTTTGGAACCGTGGGCATTTATTCAATAAATACTGCCACATAGGTGTCACTTCAGCAGATCCCCTCTCGTGCTCTTTTGTATGCATCAAGGATAATAAAAAGTGACTTCAGTTTCTGTGTATACTTGTTGTTTGGGGAAGTTATTTTTTAAAGTTTTCCCCAACGGTTTGGCGTTTTTTCACTGTTATGCTGATGTAGTGCCTAGTGGCACTTAGTTGTCATAAATGGTTGTAATTATTACATTTCTCGGTTTTGCAAGCAAATAAAGTACAAACATTAAATGAAAAAGCGTAAACAGAACCAAACACATACATGATGCCTAAGCTTGAATTGTAGACTACTACTGTTTCGTTTCAACTAGGGGTGTCAATTGGACTGGACTTGGTCCAATCCGATTCAATCCAATGTAAGTCCATTATAAATGGACCAGGTCCAATCCAATCCAATGAATGTTTTGGACCAATTTGGACCTGTCCAATTCAATGTCTGGACTATTCAATTTGTTCAATGAATTTTGATTTAGATTGGTTTCAATTCAAACCCGGTCCATTGACACATACACTCTTACCGTATCTCAATAGACTAGGTATTGGCTTAACCCAACCTAATTTAATATAAATTTGTTACAGATGGACCAGATCCAATCCAATCTAATAAATATTTTGGACCAGATTGGTCCAATCTAATATATCTTATTGGTCCATCCAATTCGTCCAAATTGATTTTAGACTGAACGGGTCCAATCCAAAACCGGTTCATAGATAATTGATAAGAGAAACATTTTGACAAAAGAAAGAGTAATATTTTATTATTATTTCAAGGGTCAATTGTTTATACATTCGCGAAACTATTTATATATACTTGAAACTTCCAAAAACAAATTATAGATGTCTTGTTGGCCAGCCCCGCATAATATAAATAGGACACCATTAGTGCACCATTTCGAGCCCTTAATACCTTACTCCAAAAACTTTCATAATACCAATATTGCCTTAAATTCTATGACAGAAAAAAAAAAGAAGTCGAGCTCAAAAGGTTTCTCCCACGTAGGAGGCCACCACAGTACTCACGAAATGCCCAAATGTTCTTCCAACAGTCGTCGGCATCCCACAACTGTATATGGGTATGTACCTGAAAAAACGAAAAAACTATTAACGGAATACTCTCTGTTTCTTGAAAAACATATACATTTATTTATTCGCAAAATGAAATGAAGCTTGGCCGGAGACTTTAGGGTCCGTTTGATTTGCAGTCGGAATCAGAACCGGAATTGGAATTAAAATCGAAATGATCCATTCCTATAATCTGTTTGATTCAAACAGGAATGAGAATGGAAAATAAAATTAGCAGAAATGGGAATAGGATTCTAATTCTATCCAACCAAACAGTTGGATTCCCATTCCAGACCCCTATTCCCACAAACCAAACAGGGCCTTAGTTCTGAACTTTTTCGACATTAATGGTATTTTGCATTTTTTTTTTCTCAATGTCATAGAATGGAATGTACTGTATATGCATATTTTACATCAATATTAATCAACTGGCATTTTTTTCTTGCAATGTCAACAAGGCATGTTGAAGTTGGTTTTGAATGTTCAGTACCTATTCTATGATGAGGTTGCAGAAAAAAAAAATCCTTCAAATCAGACTACCCATAGTCTCATGGGATGATAAACCCATTTGGATAGGGAATGAGTCAGGCCAGTTCACAGTCAAAACTGCTTATTCTATTGCCTCCCCCGGGAGCATAGTGATTAATCAAGCTCTTCTGGAGGTACTTTTGATGGAGAGGAGTCCTAGAAGACACTTTGGCACCTCCCAGTGGAACAAAAAATTAAAGGGGTTTTTAATGTTCAGTCCACTCCTAGAATTTTTAGCTCCACCGTACAGGTGGGGTAGGTGTCAGCTTGGAATTGATGCCAATTCACGAGTGGATATGCATGTTATAGGTAGATCTGTTTATAAATTGGAATTGTTGTAGGTCTGCACTTCAAATCAGAATTCTGGGGGAGTATAGTCTAAAAATACCAAAATTTAAATATTTTCTTTGGAGATGCTACAGTAACAAACTTGTTGTGAATGAAAACCTTTAAAAGAGGGGAAGATCTGCAATCTCCCTTGTGTCTCAAATGTGAAAGTGAATCAGTAATTAGGCCTGTAAATGGTATTTGAAAATCTGAATTCGAGTCCGAGATTTGGCATAATCAAATCAAATTTGGATAGTTCAAATCGGATATTCGGTCGAATTCGAATATCATTTTTTTAGCGATTAAATTATCGGATCGAATTTGGATATGCATTGATCCGATCCGATAAATATCCGAACCGATTATATATATACTAATATATTATATAATATATATTATATTATTATATAATATAAAGATTAAAAAAAATAACTAATGACTTTATGAATAATGAGTTCAAAAATCTCAAAATCGAACTCTTTCATTCAAACAAACTTGAACCTCCTTACCATCTCTCTCTCATCTTCTCAAAACCCTAAAGTAAAAGTGTAAAACCCTAACCCTTCGACCTCCGTCACTCCATTCACCATTGTCAGACACCACCCAAGCAACCACCATCGGTCCGCCACCAGTCATCGCCATCGTCGCTCATCTCGTCACCTCTATCTCTCTTTTCTCAGTCTCAGTCTCAGTGACATTGAGACAGTGAATCGCCGCCGAGAACCCATCACTATTCACCTTCTTTTCTCAATCTCAGTGATAGTAAGACAGTGAATCATCGCCAGCATCACCTTCTTGTGTTGCAACCCATGACTGCCGTCGGGAACCCACGCCTACCACCGTCCCCTACCTCTTTTCCCAAGGTAATTTTTAGATCACAAATTTCTAATAGTGATTTAGATAATGATTTACTGGTTTTTTGGTGTTTGGTTATGATATAGATTCACACTTTCTTTGCAAAATGTATACAATGTCTATTTGAATCGAATCGGATTCAAATTCACATTTGAAAAGTCAATCAGTCGAATTCGAATCGAATCAGATATTCAATTTGATAATCAAAATTGAATTCAAACTCAAAGATTTGATATCCGTTGGATATCGAATCGAATTTGAATAACAGTGTTCATAATCGATTTCGAATTCGAATCTAGCCTTTCGAATTCGATCCGTTTACAGGCCTATCAGTAATGCATGCCCTTTTGCACTATGAGACGAGTAAGTGTATTTGGTTTCGTTCAAGCTTGGGTCTTAGAGTAAGTCAAATAGATATCTCTATGGGTGGATTCGAGCCGAGCCGAGCCGAATAGTACGAGGCTCGAGCTTGGTTTGAGCTAGAACATTGAGCTCGAGCTTGGCTTGAGTAAAAACTCATAAGCTTGAGCTCGGCTTGACTCGAGCTCGATTCGAGAAAAAATATTTTATAAAATAAAAAATTATATATAAAAAATATTTTTATTTGATATTTAAAAAATTAAAAATTATAATATTTTTATTATATATAATTTTCAATAATTATTTATATTTTAATTTATATATATATATATATATATATATATATATATATATATATATATATATATATATATTTGAGCTCAGACTCTTTTGCTGAGGCTGCGTTTGGAAATGATGCAAATACGTGTGAATGCAAATATGTAAAGTGTAAAACATTCCATATAAATTGCAAGGTTGAGTTAGTTTTGTGTTGACAAATTTACCTTCTTACCAAGCAGACTTTTAGCTGTAATGGATGCAAACATGAATTCCAATAAAACATATGCTTTTTTTTTTATCAAAATCCCACTTGAATGCAAATTTACTTCTTTTTTATTGATGTATTCTTACATCTTATTATCAATGTAAATATGTATTAATCTGTCATTTTTCAATGCATAAATGTAACGTTGCCAAACACAAGCAAAATTAAACTAGAGTGCAAATTTACCATGAACCGGAATTTACACTCCATTTGCATCATTTCCAAACGCAGCCTGAGTGGTTTGCCAAGGTTCTCAAGTCTTTCTTTCGCATTCGTTTGGATTCAATTGCACCAGCTTATGGGAGATTTGGAAATATAGGAATAGTTTTTATTTTGAAAATTCTTCCACTAATCCTTTGTTAGTAAAGCTCGAGCTCAAGCTTATGAGTTTTTACTCTTTAGCTAAGGGTCATCCTGACCCTTCTTTTTGTTGGTGGCCTCCTTGCGATGGTTTTGTGAAGCTGAATGTTGATAGAGGTTTTGAGGCTCCAAATAAGGCTTCCTTTGGCTTTTGTTGCGAGAGATTCAGTTGGTTTTGGCTGCTAGGCGGCATGTGGTCCTATCTCAGAAGCTTTGGCTCTCGTGGAAGCAGTAGCTTGGGAGGTTTTTGAATTGTACTGACAGCTCCTAGTTACATATCTAAATAGTCCCTCTCCTTACTGTTCCAAGGAGTTAGTCTTCCTCACAGAAGATCTGGTTTCTCTTTGTGAAGATCTGGAGGTCAGGTTTCTGTGGTGCCTTTGAAGTGCAAATTCCGCTGCCAACGAATTAGCTAAGATTGCCTTTCACTTTGTGCTCTGGTTGGAAGGAGCTATTCCAACCTGGTTATCTTTGCTTTTATGATATGTTTTGTGGTTTTCTGTAGTAGGTTTGTTGGGTTTGTTTCATGTTGCTTTTATGATATGTTGGGTTTGTCCTTCTGTTTTTTGTTTTATTGTTGGTTGTCATATATATATATATATATATATATATATTAGATACATGATATTCTATTAATTCAAGAAATATGATTCAAAAAGTGGGTACTTTTCCTTTTAAACATTCTCAATAGACAATTATTTATTAGTTTAACATATGTTTATCCATAAAATTTAATTAAATATGTGTTCATCCACTCCTAAAAAATTATCAAAGTGGTTACTTTCAGTCACAAACAAATTTTAATTAAGAGCTCTACGGTTCAAAAACTGATTGTGCAGTAAAATTATGTAAATTACCAGAATTTAGTGTACTTAGAAAATTTATATTAACAATAATACTCAGTAATTAAATACTGATTATTAATAAGAATATAAGAAAATAATCATCACCATTACTAATTAAAAATAATATTATCTTTAATTAAATAATTAAGTAAGTATTACATTTTAATTAATCTTTAAATTTTTACGGTAAAGATTTTAATTATAATAATTATTATAATAATAAGATCATTAATTAAATACTTAATAATAACAATAATAATTAATTAACTAAATATTACCATACAAATAATCTTTAAAAATTAAATCTAAGTTTGAATTTGATCATTACTTTGAATATCGAGCTCAAATAATTTGATGTTTTAATTGGTTGAATTCAATACCACATTCATACTGTTTAGTTTATTGATTGAACTCAAAAAAAATATCATGTAGGGAAAACACACTATAATGATGTATATAAATGCCACTATTTCTCTACATTCATAAATAAATTGTCATGCTTTATTTTCATCACTGTAAATAGCATAGTTACGGTGGTGCTTGTGTATACTGTTATAAATATTTAAATGTTAGTTTTCTAAATTTGTAACTGCATATGGATGCACTACTATTGACTAAATAAATGGCACTATTGATATATCTATAATAGCATTTTGTTATATGTCCTTATAGCCTATATCGACATAATTTTCAGTGGCATAAATTTATACGCCATTAATACATTGCTAGACCATTTTTATTGTAGTGTCTATCATGGGCAAGTTTCAAAGTATGATACATATCGATCGATTAATACGTATCATATTGGAGTCTTCCCAATATGCCCCTATAGGGGGTGTTTCAGGGGGTAGACCGATCCCTTTGAACCAGATTTGAAAAAAAAAATATGAAAAACAAAAAACATAAAAAGAATACCAATATAGGTTTATATGCCTTGCCTTTACCGATGTAGTGCCCTGTATCGATACTTTGAACCTTGATCATGGGCATGGGCATTGTTTGTCATTGTCATCTAAGCCTTTTCCCACCCATAGTCAACTATAATATATAATGTATAAATTATATAAATAATTTATATATTTATATATTTTATATAAATAAAAGAAAAATCTATGATGTCGAAAATACATGATACTGGAAAGGTTTTGACCAATCAAAACCCTATAAATTTTGATGAGAACCCAACTGATTGGTTGCCACATTTTTTTATGATGCTTGTTGATTGGTTATAAGCTTTTCCATTATCATGTATTCCATCATCATATTCAAGACAATAAATAAAATATATATTAATTAATTGATCAAATTTGTATCAAATCAAATATTTGATTACTTAACTGAATTCAAATTTAATTTTTATTTGAATTAAAATCCCCTTCCCTCACTTTATCTTATATTTTTGGGCTCTCAAAATTGAGGGTTCGTTTGGTTCGCAGTCGAAATAGAAATCGAAATACTCTAGAATCGGAATGGTACATTCCCATAATCTGTTTGGTTCATGATGAGGGGTAATTTGGTCCTCCCAATCAAATAGCAACATGTGGCCTCCGGTTGACATTTCAACCCTGTGTTAACGAACTAGCTCGGCAAAATTAGCTCGAAGCACCTCACCCAGGATGTCCTCCACCTCGGCAAGACTGAACTAGTAGACACCGCGAGATTACGACACGTTGCCCTAAGAGTTGGGCGAGCTATAGAGATTCAGAATGACTTGCGAAGGAGAGCTCACCAACCACCCCCTACAAACAACGTGCTGCTAAGAGTGCCAACGCCTCGATCGTTAGAACAACCCGCCATGTTGCATGCCTTGACTTTACTTAGGGAGACCGTAACCTCCACGGAGATCTCATAACTGACACATTAACGCACCAAGTAAAACAGAAACGACCCCATAAGGAACTCAGAACCATTACCTAGAAGACCCTGGGCCCTGGGATTTATAAAATGCACCCAATCCCACTCAAAAAGAACTTTCAAACGCCTATTGACTTAAGCATCAGAGTGCCCTACTCAAGTAAAAGACACTTGGGCACTCTCACTTTCTACCCCTTGCAGCATACATCATCTCGGACATTCAAACATCAGTTTGGCCCAACCAGATAGACATCAAGTTAAGTCACTACACACGAGGGAGCATCCAGATTGCGCAGCATTAGTTCAGACAAGAATGAGAATGAGAATGAGAATGAGAATTAAAATCAACAGGAATGGGATTTCATTCCCAAGGGAGGGGTAGGGAATGTCCATTCCCTCAAATGGGGGAATGCCATTCCAACAAAAATGGAAATGAGATTCTAATTTCGCCCAACCAAACACCCATTCCAATTCCGATTCTAGACCCGTATTCCCGCGAACCAAACGGGGCCTAAATGCAGGCTTGACGAGTTGGGATTTTTTCATCGCTGAAAAAATGATTTATCACAAAGTTGGATATAGGCTTGCAGGTAATTGCCATCATCAAATATGAGGGGAGGTTTCAGCAACGGTCAAAAATTCCGGGTTGGTTTCAACAATTTACCTGAAAAATAAAGAGCGCGTGATCGTTAGTATTGCGAACATTAACCATTGTCTAGTGTCCAGATTGCACACAGGGACAGAGGGAGGCTGCATGTATCTCACAGCGAACTCGTCAGATTTTAACTGCAAAACATAGACAGAAATCTGAAATCATGATTTTCGTTGGTGGGTCTCCGTTGTTTAGTTCGTCCTCTTCCTCTCAGGTACCGCTTACCGTTGCCCTTCAGTTTTCTTCTCCCAAACGGTTGTTTCATTAGAAACTCTTTGGATCTTGAATTGACTTAAATTGCTTTTTTCTTTTTATTTTTTGGATTGAACCCAACTCTTGTACGATTGAAATCAAGCCACATTTAAAAGCTGAGTTCAACACTTCAACTTCATTGATTCAATCGTTCACTTTTGGGTTCACTTGCTGCTAATACCTGCAATCACCTGTTAATGACTACAATAGTTCCCTTCATTGTAGAATTCTATTGTCCACAATCAGCTGGTGAAAGTACTCAAAAGTTTTACTTACGACACTGTCTCTCTTATACTGCAAGAGTTTGATCTGATTAGGTTCTTAACTATTGGGCTTATAATGACTATCATTATGATGTTGTTGTAATGGTTTCGAGTAATCTGTGTAATATTACTTTTGACTCTTGCGTTCTCAATGATGTATCATTGACTTGTATGTGCTGGGACTATTTTGGCTGCGGCCTGGAAGGACCTCTCCACCTCTCCCGACCCCTAGGAAATTTCTCAAAACTTGATATATTTTAGGAAAGAAATGACATGGTAATAATTAGGTTTGTAGCCTCTAGTTGTGATAAAGGCTTTGTTGCTGGAATCTGATACTCCTCCCTGGCGGATTAGAGCAATTCTGGCCGATTGCAGAGCTTACATGTTTCAATTCTCCCGATTTTTAGTGGTATATACACCAAGGGATGCAAATAAGGTGGCCCATATTGTAGTTAAATTTTCTCTTTCTATCTCTCGTACCCAGACTTGGTCGAGAGTCCCTGATTTTCTTTTTACAGCTGTTGAAAATGATGTGTCCTGAGCATTTGTTGATTGAAATTTGCCTAATCAGGCTTCAAAGAAAAGGCTTTATAGCTTTCATCCATTATCTATCTCCTAAAATCTCTCCCATCCAATATGGAAATGGAATCTCTCCCCTCCTAAAATCTCTCTGGCCCATTTGAAAAACTTTCTTTCCTTTCAATCTTGTTCTAGGTCCTATGATTTTGCTTGTTTACTTGTTATGAAACATGATACTTAGGTAATGTTGGATCATAAAACTTGGTTACTTTCTAAGAAATATGAGATATAACTGGTTATGTAGCTTGATACTGTCAAGAATGCACAAGTGACAGATATTTACAATGACATATTCATGAAACTTCTATAATAGGTACTATGGTGAAATTGGGGAGTTTGTAAATATAGCTTCTGGAAGATTATTTTGGTTTCAGCAAAGACAAACCCAAGAATTTATGGTATCAAAACAAAACCTGAATTTGTCATAAATTTGTGGAATCTAAACTGAACTAGTTCAATCCACATTTTTCCCACTTGGCACCTCATGCAGCTCCCTAATACATGTGACTTTTGAATAATGATTTTATCAACAATTAAGTTTCTATTTTAGACCCACTTTTTTTTTTTTTTTTTAATTTTTGAGCAAAGGTAACTTTTTATTGATGATAAAACGGGAAGAAGTACATGAGTGGATGTACTGAAACTAAAGCAGCTAAAGCAGAATTACAGAGGCAAACAGATTTCACTAAACAAGCTTCCTCTGAAAACCCCTGATTTTGCAAGGCTGTCAGCGACAGTGTTTGTTCCCTAGGAATCCAGACCAGATTCACATTCATAGACTCTAAGATATCCCAAGCTTCGGCTAGCAGATGTGCAAGTCTCTAAGGCCCTCCTTCCTTCTCCCTTAGCCAGGCTAAAGTATTTGCAGAGTCTCCTTTGATGGTTAAAGAGAATAACCCTAGCTGTTTGGCGAACCGAATTCCTGTAAGTGCAGACAAGACCTCTGCCTTTGTAGCACCAGCCCTCCCAATCGGACCACTATATACCCAACAAATCCCCCTCTCCCCATGGATTACACCTCCAATTCCTGCTTGACCAGTAGAGCCTTGGGCACTGCCGTCAAAGTTTAGGGTCATCACACCATCTTCTCTAACAAGGTTTCTCATGATCGACTCAGATCTTGGAGAGGACTGCAGGATAGCTGGAAGGTTGCTCTTAAGGGCATTTAAGGACAGGCCTTTGAAAACTTCAGAGTTAACCACCCAAAGGATGCAGAGGAAAGTAATGTAAGAAGTTAGGTATTCAACATTTCTGGTTTTGTTTTCAAAAGTTCTGTTGTTCCTTTCTTCCCATATACCCCATAGGATTGCATGGGTCACCATACTCCAGTATAATCTTCCTCTTTTTCCTAGACCTTTGCCTTTCCATTGCCACAGGAGGTCCACCACCTTCTCTAGGAATACCCAGCTGTAGCCAACTAAATTTAGGAAGAAACCAAACCTTCCTTGTGATAGGGCAGTGGAGAAGGATGTGATTAGCTGTCTCTCCTTCGCCAAGGCAAAGAGGACATACATGGGGGGAGATACATAATCTGCCTCTAAGCTTTTTCTGGATCAGGTTGCAAGTGTTTATTTTCGCTAAGAAGGCTTCCCAAACAAAGAAGGAAACTCTAAGTGGGATATGTGAGCTCCAGACATTCTTAATCGGAAAGGGAGAGCTCTGATCTTCCGAGACTAGAACCTTGAAAAAAGAATTAGTTGAGAACTTGCCGGCAGGATTAAGTTTCCAACTGGTTCCTGAAGGAGAGGGGCTAAGGCTAAAGGCTACTGTGGCTTCTTTGGAGCAGGACAGGTTAAAAATTCTAGGGTAAGAGTTAGCGAGGGTATCCTCTCCCCACCACAAATCAGTGCAAAATTTGATTCTGCTCCCGTTTACCACCTTGTATCTAACAGAATCAATTCCAAGGGTTAGAAGCTTTGACTCCGTTTAAGTGGACCTTGCTATTCCAACCATTGGAGTGTCTTCCGTACTTGCTCTTGATGATTTTTGTCCACAAGGCTTCTGTCTCCAAGGGGTACCTCCACAACCAATTTCCAAGAAGGGCTATGTTCCTTTACATAACATGTCCTAGCCCCAATCCACTAGCTTCCTTAGGCTTGCAAAATTGATTCCAACAAGCTAAATGGCACTTCTTTTCTCCACCTCCTTCCCATAGGAAATCCCGTTGGATCTTCTCAATCTTACTTTTTACTTTGCCCGGGACTCGGAAAACCAACAGATGATAGGTAGGCAAGTTGGCAAGGGAAGCCTTGATAAGTGCGAGTCTTCCCCCTTTTGATAGGTAGCTTTTCTTCCACGTGGCCAATCTTCTCTCACATTTTTCTACCATTGGATTCCAAAATTTTTGACTCCTTAGATTCCCACCAAGAGCCATTCTCAAATAGGCAATGGGAAGCCTTTTCAGTTTACAGCCTAACAGCTCCTTGAACCTATCCAACAGAGTGTCACTTTCATTTAAGCCACAATACTACTTTTGGAGAAATTAATTCTAAGACCGATCACCAGATCAAAAATGTTTAACACCATTTTTAGGTTGGATATGTTGTCCCAATCCACCTCCAAGAACAAGATTATGTCACTTGCGAACATCAAGTGAGATACCTGAATTTCTTCCCTACCTACCTCAAACCCTTTCAGCAGGTTTTGCTCCCTCGCTTTTTGAAGCAAATAACTGAGGATATCAGCCATCAAAGTGAAGAGTAGGGGGGAGAGAGGGCAGCCTTGTCTCAGACCCCTGTTTGCATTAAAATAGCCAGTAGGTTCACCGTTTATTAGGATTGGAAACCAAACAGAACTTATGCGCCCTCTAATCCATCTCACCCACGTACTTCCAAAACCTCCCAGGTTTAGAATCTCTACCAAGCAATCCCAATCCACTTTGTTGTAGGCCTTTTCCAGATCCAGCTTGATTACCACCCCTGCCTTGCTACTTTGCCTTCTTTCTTCTACACATTCATTAGCCACTAGTTTGCTGTCAATAATCTGTCTCCCTTCCACAAAGGCAAACTGGTTGCTTGAAATTAAATCTTTCTGCACCTCCTTTAGTCTAGTCACCAGTACTTTAGCTACTATTTTGTATAAACTTCCCACCAAACTGAGGGGTCTGAAGTCCTTAACTTCCAAGGCCCCCTCTTTCTTTGGAACTAGGGTGATAAAGGTCGAGTTGTTACCTTTGTTCATGATGGCCAAAAGGTAGAAATCTGAAAACGCCTCCATCAGATCAGACTTGATTGTGTCCCAACACAATTGATAGAATAGGATAGGGAACCCATGCGGTCCAGGAGCTCTATCACCATCCATCTTAAACACTGCTTTCTTAACCTCTTGCTCTTCAAAGTTCCTTTCTAGCCATGGTTTTCAAAACCAGACCGGACCGGACAGTCGGACTGGAAAAATCGGAAACCGGTTCCGTTTTTCCCCAAAACCGCTTTTTTCCCCAAAACCATTGATTTTGGTCAGCAAACCACTGAACCGGCCGGTTAACCATTCAAATGCTTTTGACTGTTTTTCAAATTTTTTTATTTTTTTTGTCAGAGCGGACTGGCTGTTCGGTTCGAACGGTCGGACCGTTCGAACCGGTAACTGGACCCCTGACTGGTTCGGTTTTAAAAACCATGCTTCCACAGCTTTTTGTCATTGGGCAGCTTAGGTCCCTCCTGGCTGTTCAAAGGAATTCTACTAGAACCATACTTTGAGTAAATCCCTTTGAAAAACTGCTCAATGTCTTCTGAAATTTCTCACTTGTCCTCTATCTCTCTCTACCCCACCCTCAGTTTTGAGATATAATTTTGCTTTCTTCTCCTTGATGCATACCTATGAAAGAACTTTGAATTTATGTTTCCCTCCTTCAGCCATCTCAATTGAGACCTTTGCCTCCAAAAGATTTATTCCATTCTTATAATCTTATCCCAATCCTTTTTAAGAATTTATCTTCTACTTCTACCCTCTTCATCCAAATTCCCCAGTTGCTCTCTATGATCCAAATCATCTAGCTCTTGAGTTAGTTTGTTCTTATCTTCACAAAATTTTTAAACTCCTCTTTACCCCAGACTTTAAGCTTCCCCTTTAAGTATTTTAATTTTTGCCGAAACTGAAATCCTGCCCAACCATCCACTTTACATTCCTCTCATCAAGCAGCTACTTTTTGTTGAAAGTCCTTGTGGGTAGTCCAAATCTTCTCCAACCTAAAAGGTGCCTTTCCTTTTCTGTAGACTTCATTCTGTAGAACCACTGGCCAATGATCAAAGGTCCAATGAGGCTTAATAAACTGCACATAGTTGGGTAAGAGTTCCTCCCAGTCATTGGTTAGGAGAAACCTATCTAGTCTGCTGCTTACTGCACATTCCCTCATATTAGACCAGGTAAAGGAGCCATTGCTAAGAGGGAGTTCTCTAAGATTGTGCCTAGCAATAAAATCCGGGAAATCCTTCATGCTTCTTGTTACTCTCCTACAGTTTGGACTCTCACTGCACAATCTTGTGACATTAAAGCCACCACCAACACACCAGGGCAGGTCCTCAAATTCATGTAGAGAGTCCAATTCCTCCCATAATCTTCCTCTCTGTGATGGAGAATTAGGCCCATCCTGTCAGAATCCAGTTGATCCCATCAGAAATGTTTGTGAAAAGGATTGAAATAGAAAACTCTCCTTTGTCTACTTCGAAACCAGTAACCACCTCTTCTTTCCAAACAATGAGGATCCCTCCCGCTGTTCCCTTTTCTGGGACGTCTGCCCATTTTCTTCCTCTGATTCCCCAAATTGCTTTAATTAGATTTTTGTTAATGACTTCTTTCTTTGTTCTTGTAAAATTACTATGTCAGGGTTCTCTCTCCTTAGGTTGTCCTTAATCAGACTTCTCTTCAAATTCCCTCCCCGCTCCCTTACATTCCAACTCAAGATCTTCGTGATTTGTCTACAACAGCCTTTCCCTTGCTTAACCTTCTATCATTACTGATTTCAGGTCCTACTCCCTGGTCGACAAATTCCCATTGAAGTCTTTTGAGCTCTCTGTTTCCCTTTTCTTCACCCCCAACTTCCAACTTCTTTCCCTCACTGCTTCCCTTTACCCCACTCTGTTGCTTATTGACTGCCCCACTATTCTCTGTGTCGTTGAAATTCTGGCATGTCTTCAACAATTGACCTTGATCGCAGAGACTTGCCATAAGTTGGGATAGAAGGCCACCTTCACCTGAAACATGGGAAAAGAGGAGTAGAGTGAAGCTCAGAGGTAGAAAAGACGGGAGAAGAAGCAACAAAAGAATGACAAGCTAAAGGGTTATTTGGAGAGCCTGGAAGGGGGTTTGCCACAAGTTCGAGCTTTCCTCCTCTCTCTAGGTGTCTAGAATCAGATTGACTGTAGTCTGAGTTTACAAGCTGCATCAGATCTAGGATATCCACACTTCCCCAGTTTCCTCTGTTCTCGAACAGTGATTGAGCTCTTTCTAGAGCTACCTCCTGACCATCAACATCTGCATCAGATTCATACGAGCTCAACTCTGAGTCAGACTCCTTTTCCAAATCTCCCCTCTCCAAACTCAAGCTTCCTGTAATTAATGTCGTGGGAGGGCGATTAACATCTCTTCTCCTCTACTAGAGAGAGGTGCATCTGGAAAATCCTCTCCTAAGAGCAGAGAGGTAGCAGGGGGACTGTCGTGCTTGTCAGCTTGGTCAAAATGGGCTTTTGTCTCTAATCCATATTTTAGACCCACTTTTGGGAGCTATTTTTCCCACTTGCATTCTTTTCTTTTGTTGTTTTTGTTGACCTTATTGCCATTGATGTGGTTTGACTAAGAGACAAGGGGAAAGGCTACATGTATTAATGTAGCTATCCAAAAAAAGTTAAAATGAAATAAAAGTGGAAGAGACATTAATAGCCTTCAAAATGTGTTGCTATGATCAGGGCAGTGAGAACCTGCAAGCATTACTGGAACATCCTGTACTGATTTCTGCTACGGATTCATTTAAAGCTATTCCAGAGAGGAAGATTTCAGTCCCTGAAGGATCTGGTTTGGAGGGATCTACACAAATTAAGCATGTTTATATTTTTCAAAGAGAATATGCAACTGTTGATCCTGCACTTGTAGAGGTATGTTGATTTCCAGGAATATTTCTTCAAGCAGATAGATGTAGTTGTAATTTGGTTAATGATGATTTATGTTTTGTTTTCTCTTCTATGCTGCCTTTTCTCTTGCCTTGCAAGAACTGGGATTGGGGTGTGATCTCATCACCATATCCATTTTATGTACTTCTCTCTGTTTTTTCTTTAATAAAAATGTTCTCTTTTTCAGTTATTATAAAAAAATCTTAATTAGCCTTTCAAATCCAGATGTGGATATGGAATTTTTTAGTGGGTACTCTTAGTTCCTGAGAAAAGGATCCATTGCTTGGTTCAATGGTAAAAGGTTTGGTCAGTCATCATTCTTTACTAAAACATCTAAAAACAGTAAATTATCTTTAAAGAATAAATAAATACTTGAACTATTTTGTTGAAGATTCAGGACTTCAAAACTGTTACCTGATAGCTTTAATGAGATATGTCAACTGTTTCATGTTTTTGCTGTAATGTAGATTTTCATTATTTTTTATTTCTATTGGATGATGTCAATTCACTACTTGTTATTCATGCTGCTTAGTGGCTTTTCTTTATATGCCCTTACACCAACAATTTTCATAATTTTCAATTTTCTTCCACATTTAAAGTTAGTTGGCACAGATGAAGCAACTACCTGTGTAGGTCTTGTCATCCGTAACCAGAAGACTGGAATGTAAGAATCAGTTAGTCTAGACACTGAACTTGTTAGAATTGTAACAATCTGTTATAAACCTACGTTCTGAATAACATATTTCCTGTCCTCTATATGCTTCGATTACAGGACGTCTGTTGCCCATATGGATTCTCCAGAAATTGTAGATTTTGGCCTTGCCCAGATGTTGTCATTAGTTGCTGATCCCAGATTAGATGCTGAGTTGGATGTTTGTTCTTTTCTACTTTCTTAAATATTTGTTTTCTGAATACCAGATCTTGTTTTCTTAAATATTTGTTCTTTTCTATTCTTAAATATTCTTGCAGTTAATCCTCTATGAGAATATAAATTGCAGGTGCATCTAATTGGTGGCTATGAAGATACCTCATGTGAAGTCTGTCCTGTGATTCTGAATCTTTTTTTTTTTCCATTTATAAATATTTAATTGCTACTTAACACTATAAATAAGAAGTGGATAACTTACTTTAAATGAACTAATATACTTCTTGTGCAGCACTGCAGTGGCATTAGTGTCTCGGATAGACATATAGAACCAGAAGGTTATTCTTTTCCTCTATGTTCAAAAATAGTTGAAGTTTTACACAAGAGACAGGAAATTTTTCACATTCAAACTCTCTGCATTCTTGGGCATAATACTAGAAGAGATTCTGATGGAAATACATACCCCATCTTCAATGGGTTTGTGGTTAGTTAATTCTTTATCTTTGAATTTTGGTTTCTATTGACAGTATGCATTGTGTGTACGCCTGTGTGTGTTTGATTGATATATATGCATTGTCTTCTTTTACTACTTCTTGAGATTCTAAAAATGTCCTATAGAAAAAGAGTTGAGCACTGTTTAGAATGAACAATAACCTTACTACGAACAATAGTTGGGATCTTTATCCAACTTGTGATGTCTTGTTCTAACAGGGAAATTATTTTGTATGTAAGATCTTTTTTATATAATTAACAGATCCAGAAACTTATTTACATTTTTTTTTGACAAATGAAAATAATTTATTAAATCAGAATATAAGGCAATACAGGAAACCCATGAAGAGGCACGAGCTGTTACCTCTTCTAATAAAGTATTACATCAATTAAGAACCGAATAAGCAGAAATAAACAGAAATAAAATTACATGGCAGCCCAAAACAAATGATCCCTTGAAACCCCTTGCTTAGCTAGTCCAGCTAAGGAATTTGCTGATCTTTCTACCCAAAGAGAGGTAACTGTCATATTTCTTGTGAGCCAATTGACTTTCCTCAATAAATCTCTATATCGCCACATAGCTGAAGCTGGCTTTGTCAGCCATCCCACAACAGTTTTAGAGTCTCCTTCAACTATCAAGTGTTGAACTCCTAACTGTTCAGCAATTCGGATGCCTTGTACAGCCGCTAAGATCTCTGCTCTATTTGAGTCTCCTATTCCCACAGGGCCTGAAAACAAAGCTAGGATGTTGCTCTCTCTATCTCTCAGCACCCCTCCTATCCCCGAAGGGCCTGGGTTTCCTTGGCTACTGTCATCAAAATTCAGCTTTGCCCAACCTTCAGGCGGAGGCTTCCACACTGCAGCTGCCTTGTCCCTCCTCGTATGACTAGTGGCTACTGCCTTCCAGTTACTCCAAAGTTCTTAGCCAATGAATGTCTCTAGTCAATAAACAATCCTCAACAGTTTGTAAGCTTCTTTCCTTTTCTTTGAACACCCTAGCATTCCTTTCTTCCCAAATTGTCCACAAGGCTGCTGCTCTAATACATCTCCACATCGTTTTTCCTTTTTTTGTAGGCCACACAAAACAAGAAGGATCGAACAGCTGACTTAATTCTGAGGACAAATTCCTCCTGGATCCAAACAAAGAAAAGATCCAACTCCAAATAGCACTAGAAAAGGAACAAGATACAAATAAGTGGGAGCAATCCTCACCACTAGCCCTGCAAAGTACACACCAGTTAGGGGACAAGCACATGAAAGGCCTTTTCTTTTGCAAGCAATCCAGAGTATTGATCTTTCTATAAAACACCTCCCAACAGAATATTATAATTTTAGGAGGAACAGGTCTGAACCAAATCTCCTTAGCAGGGAAACCCAACTGTCCCATGGAAGGGCAAAGGGACTTAAAAAAGGAAGCACAAGTGAAAAAACCTTTTGGATGAGGGGACCAAAGTCTCACATCCGAGCGAAGAGGGTCCAGAAAGACACTGCCAAGAAGAGACAACAATTCTGAAGCACTACTAAGTTCAACATCCCTCAAACCTCTCCTAAAACCAAAGTCCCAGCTTAAGGAAGAGGGTGAAGTAATAGAAGGAAGAAAATGAGAAACAGTTTTTTCCTTGCAAAGGGTAAGAGAATAGAGAGTCGGGAATTTGTCCTTAAGGGCAACGGTACCCACCCAAGTATCTTCCCAAAATAAAACAGAGTCACCAGAGTTGACATCATACCTGACCAAGTTGAGAAGCTGAGGGAGGACACTCTGAATTGCTTTCCAAGGAGATGCCAACGTAGCTTGACGTGATACACCCGCATCCCAACCATTTTCCCGTCTACCATGTATACTAGCTATCACTTCATACCACAATCTCTCCCTTTCTCTAGGCCACCTCCACAACCACTTCCCTAAGAGGGCTTTATTCCTTTGAGCTAACCTTCCTACTCCCAGTCCACCCTCCTCTTTACTCCTACAAACTATTTCCCAATTGATTAGATGATCTTTCTTTTCCTCCCCAGGCTCCCACAGAAAAGATCTCGTTATCCTCTCCAACTTCTTAGCTTCCCTAATAGGAATCCTAAAGATAGAGAGAAAATAAACCGGTAAATTTGCTAGGGTAGCTCTCAATAAAGTCACTCGACCCCTTATGGAAATGTAGTTCTTTTTCCAAGAAGCTAATCTTCTCTCAAACTTTTCCAGAATTGGGGTCCAAAATCTCCTTTGGGTTAGCCCCTAGAGGGAGACCTAGATACTGCAAAGGCCAAGAAGAAATGGGACAACCTAAACAATCCGCCACAGACTGCAAAGTCCTCTCATTTAGATTAACCCCTACCACACAACTCTTATCCAGGTTTATCTTCAAATTGGAGACATTCTCAAAGTGTTGTAACAATGCTTTGAGATTTCTCACTTCCCGCCTCCCACCCCCTTCACAAAAAATTATGATATAATCGGCAAACTGCAGGTGGGTTACCCGGACATTGTTCCTTCCAATCCTGCAGCCTCTAACTTCCTCTTCCCTATCTGCTTTAGAGATTAATCTACTGAAGACATCTGCAACTAGAGTAAAAAGAAAAGGGGAGAGGGGGTCACCTTGTCTAAGGCCTCTACAAGCTAGGGAAAAAGTCTTTCACCACCCCATTAACCAAAACGGAGTAATGGCAGGAAATAATACAGCCCTTTACCCAATTGGACCATCTATCTCCAAACCCATAGCACCCTAGGACCTCTAGTAAAAAGCTCCAATCCACAAGATCATAAGCCTTCTCCAAATCTAGTTTACAAACGAAACCTTGGGTTCCTGACTTTCTCATGTCCTCCACACACTCATTTGCTATTAGGATCTGATCCATTATTTGCCTTCCCTACACGAAAGCACCTTGTTCTTGACTGATGATGGAGGGTAGTATTACTCGGATTCTCAATGACAACACTTTAGCCATAAACATATTTACATTAAGAAAAAAGAAAATATACACTACAGTAAAAGGGTGTATACCCCATCATGAGTACAAAAGTACCACCTAGCCCAACCATCCCAAAGATATGACTCATACAATACCCACTACCTACCTAAAAGAATTGGCCCCCAATACAGATCCACATCCACCCAATTACCCCTTCTCTACCAAACTTATCTGATAAAGTTTTGTCTGAAATTTTATTTCATCTGAACAATGTGTCTATCTTTCCTAATTGAGTAGCAGTCACCACCCCTTCCAAGCATTCACCCCATCACCACCCATGAATCGCCTATTCACCTTAAACCTTCATTTATCAAAAAAAAAAAAAAAAGAAGAAAAAAGTAAAGGGAAAAAGTGGGGCTCAAAGAGGAGAACAAGTGCAACCCTTGGAGAATATATAGAAGTTCATCTGGAAAAAAGGATAGATGGAAGGGTGTTTAGATTAGTGTAGGTTATGGGGATGGAGTTCTTTTATGTGATTGCAAGGTTAGACACTTTAGTCAGAAGAGGAGATTTTTGCCTGTGGTGCTTGGGCTGCAAAGCTTTTACACTTCTTGTATACTTTCTTCTATCTTTACTTCCTTTGTTATGAATTTTTATTTACTATCTAAAACTAGGTAAAAGTCCATTTTGATTGAAGTTCCCATTTCCTATAGGTTCTCATTATGCCAATAAGATCTCTCCATAATACTCATAAAAAAGATTTCTCCTTTGTAATTCTTTTCTTCTCCTTGCATACATGACCTTTATGCATTTCCAATATAGCAGCCATCAAAATTTAAATTAAGGTAGTTGGAATCTGATGCGTGTCGGTGCGACTGACTTGGCAAGATGAGAAAACATGGACTTGTGGACATGTCTAGACATGACTATGGAAAATTATATACTATTAAAATGGTTAGTAATGTTTGATATTAAAAATGGCAGTCATTTTGTACATTAATCATTCATTTATGCCAAATAAGCTAGGAGATAAAAAGGAACTGTTACATAAAAGTGTCCTCAAGAATCCATGGAGTGTCAGATTTTGATGTGTGTCTGATCCCTTATACATACCCTGACATAGACATGTTGTCATTTTAGGAGAGTCTATGCAACACCGGGGGGCTCAATAGATGCTCTGCCACATATGGCTGCTCTCACTTGGTATGATAACTGAGAAAATAAATACTTTAAAACACTAGATAAAGTTTTGGGAGATTAACAACCGAAAAGTAACTTCTAACTAGCCTTGCAAAGAAAGCACCTATGGTGAGCAAGAGCCCAAAGTAGTCTCTTCTTACGTCAGATGTGAGAGGTGCTTATTTTTAGGCCATATTCCCCAAGCATCGTGAGCATCTGACAAGTGGCAAGCAAGGTTTATTTCATATCCATCTGGACCAAAAAATACATCATCCGAATTGGTGAGAATAGCAACTACATCATGATCTTCCCTGTCCCTTGGTACTCAAAATACCATTTACTCTTTCAGAAAACCTAGAATCCCATCTCTGTTGATCTAGACCTAACACCTGCTGCTCCAGTAGATGCTTAATGCTATGGTGGTCTGTCCTAACGGTAAACCTTTGACCCATGAGGTACGCCCTCCACTTCTGGACGACTAGGGTGATGGCCATTAACTCCTCATAAGTGGACTTTGCCTGAGCCCTTGGTGACAAGGCCTTACTTTAATAGGCCAGGAGTTGTCCTTGCTTCATAAAGATTGTCCTAATACCCTTACCCGATGCATCAATCTCCACTACAAAATCCCGGTTGAAGTCTGGTAATGCGAATGTGGGTGGGCTAGTGGTGTGTCCGGAAGCGTGTTGTTAACCACTTTGGAACACCGGTTTCAATATTCATAAATTTTCCGATTCTCAAAATAACTACAAAACGCAGTTAGTGGTGAGAAAGGGGTTGTATCCACAAGGAAGCGAGGGAAAAATTGTTACGTACTTCAATCCGGACAAAATAACAAGATTTGATATTGCAGAAACACAAAATTTAATTAACTGAACTGGAATCCATTAAAATAAAATTCTAACAATGTTGAAAGTAAAAATTGCAGAAAAATAAATAAATAACAGAAATAAAAAAATCTAGAACTCGGTCAGAGGTAGCAGTCTCCGGATCTATCCTTTGACCCTCGAACTCCTTGAGCTGGACCTTCTGTCTTACCTGGCCGAATTTCAGATTTGCAGAAAGGAAGACAAATATTAAATTTGATAAAAATAAATTGCAGAAATAAAATAAAAATTGGGAATTAAAGAATGGAAAATAAAAACACACGTAAAAAGTAAATCTAAAACTATGGGAAACTGGTTGGGATCCGGATCCAGAGGTGGCAGTAGTGGCTAGGTGAACTGCAAGTAGGAACTCCTCCTCTTGCCTGGGTGTTCTCCTTTTCCTCTACCCTTGAACTTCTCAAGAATAGCCTTCCGTCTTACCTGTGACCGAAATTAAATCTAAAAGATTGCCAGAATAAAAATAACATAAAAGAAAATAAAGAAAACGAAAGGGATGGTTGATCAAATCCAGTGGCGGTAGTTGCAGATTGGCTGGACTACTTGCAGGAACCCCTCCTGACAAGATCTGGGCGTCCTTCCTTTCTACAACCCTTGAACTCCTCAAGAAACTCTAGCCTTGTGAACTGGGTGAATTGACCAACCCCTTCTCAAGGGCCCCTTGGGTCTTTTTTATAGAGAAGGGTGGACATAACTGGGATTAGAGAGGAAGAGATGGGCAGCTCTTGGGTTTATGCAAAAATATGGGCACCCTAGGGTTTGAGAATGGAGGGTTAGGATTGTTCTAAGGAGATCCTAAGGCTGAAAAGAGAAGGAGAGGGCACCCAATATTATGTAGGACTGAGATTTAGGGGCCTAGAATGGAGGGAGTAGATTTGGGCGCCTAGAGCTGGAGAAATGTGATTGGTTGGTGTGATGTGGCGCCCTAAGGTGATTGGTTGAGGTTTAAGGAGTGAGGTGTAAGGCGAGGATGCTGTCTAGGGAGAGATCTAAGGGTATGAGGGGCTGCTAAGGCTTGGATGGTTGAGATTAGAGAGAGGTTGTAGTGAAAGGTAAAGATTTAGCAGTTAGGGGCGGTTAGGGTTTGTTATAGGTTTGTTATAGGTTGAAAGAATGAGTGGAGAGGTGCCCTGGGGTTTGCTAAGGAGAGGGGAGTGTGCTAATACAGTAGGAGGGGCGCCTTTCTAGGTTTAGCAGATAGGAGGCGCGCCTTTCTAGGTTTAGCAGATAGGAGGCGCCCTCTTGTGCTTAGTTTTTCACAAAAACACCCCTCTCTTAATTGGAATTCTCACTAGCTTCCCAAAATCTACAGAAAACTCTGTAAATTTCCCAGTTCTTACCCAGAATTTGCATAGGGACCCTCAGAGGTCACAATATTGAATTTAACCAGAAAAAGGGTACAAATTAGCTAGTCTAAGGTCTAAAATACCCTTGAAATGATGCCCTTAAGGCATCAAAATACAGAGTTATCACACCCCCAACTTGATCATTGCTAGTCCCTTAGCAATGCAGCCTTAAAATCCTACTGAGTATAAAAAAAAGTCAATTCCATAGCAAGATCATCTTTGACAAAATTAGCCAAGTATTCTGATTCCAGAATTCTCAAACTTTGTATAGATCAGTATTGGGTTTAAGGGGTAAAACTGTATTGCTTTGAATATTTCAGAAACTTAGCTTAAAAATCTTGTATACTCTTCCATTTTTAGTTTGTCAAGAAAATCTGAGATTGATTTCAAAATTGGATAGGTATTCTTCTTACCATTTCTGACAATGGATTTCTACCCTTGAACTTTCAGATGCATACTTATTTTTATTGCTACCTTCCATTGATTGACGCAAATCTCGACACTTGCCTTAGGTGAAGAGACCCGGTTACTAAGTGTTAGGTGATTGTCTTTGGCATTCCCTTTTCTGTCGCGAATCTCGACACTTGACTTAGGTGAAGAGACCCAGTTACTAAGTCCAGGGTGTCCATTGACCTTTTATTCTTTTTTTTTAGGAAACACTGTTCAGGGTAGTCCATTGTCTCTAATGACTTGAAGAATTTTTGTCTAATTTCTCAATCTTTCTCTTCTTATCCTACCAAGGGAAAACTTGGGAGTATTTTCCAATTTCTAAACGGTTTCGACAATATTCAAATAAGACCAATTTTGACTCCTATCACTTGCTACCAATTTCTACAAAATTCAATATTCTTCTATCAGTTTCTTCAATTTTTTCTGTTTGGGAATCTCTTTTAATAGAAAAACTTAAATTTCTTAGTAAAATTTTTAGTTCTGCATTTCTAAAGTCTTAGCTCTTATTATTATTATTATTTTTTTCCAATTTTTCTCTCTCTTTCCTCACCCCCTAACTTAAGTGCCATTGTCCCTAATGGCATGACTAGAATGTTGCAAAGGGACTTGGGCCAAAGGGAACAATCAAGAGGGTTTTCCCAAGGGTTCAAGGTCTATCAACTGGTCTCGAATCAAGAAAAGAAACAAAACTCTAATCCTAAAAGCAAAAACAACTGAAAACTACGTTGGGTTGCCTCCCAACCAGCGCTAAGTTTAATGTCTTCAGCCAGACACCATTCTCTCTGGATCACTTAAGCCTATCTTCTCAATCTTTCCGCTCTCAGAGACTCCTTCCACATATGGTTTAAGTCTTTGACCATTGACTTTGAACGTGCTTTCATTCTTTGGATCAACACTTTTAACTGCACCATACGGAAATACTTTTTCCACAATAAACGGCCCGTCCCACCTAGACCTTAATTTACCAGGGAACAAACGCAACCTAGAACTAAAAAGCCAGACCTTTTGATTTGGTTCAAAAGTTTTTCTTGAAATGTTTTTATCATGGAAGGCTTTTGTTTTGGCTTTATAAATGCGCGACCTTTCGTAGGCCTCATTGCGCAAATCCTCTAGTTCACTTAATTGCAGGGCTCGGTGGGATCTAGCTTGGCCTAAATCTAGATTGAACTTTCTGATGGCTCAATAAGCCCGATGTTCTAATTCAACGGGAAGGCGGCATGCTTTACCAAAAACCAGCCTATAAGGAGACATTCCAATGGGAGTTTTGTAGGCAGTCTGATAAACCCAAAGTGCGTTGCCCAGTCTATTGGACCAATCTTTTCGGTCGGGCTTAATGGACTTTTGCAGAATACTTTTAATTTCCCTATTGGACACTTCCACTTGACCATTTGTTTGGGGGATGGTAGGGGGTTGCTATCTTTTGGGTGGTTCCGTATTTACGGAGCAAAGCACTGAATTGCGCATTAATAAAGTGCGATCCCCCATCACTGATGATTGCCTACGGACACCCAAACCTAGAGAAAATATTCTTTTGAACAAATTTCATGACGACTTTGTGATCATTGGTTCGAGTTGCCACAGCCTCAATCCATTTTGATACATAATCAACGGCCACCAAGATGTATTCGTGACCAGATGATGGCGGGAATGATCCCATGAAATCAATACCCCAACCATCAAAGATTTCTACAACTAGAATAGGGTTAAGTGGCATCATGTCTTTATAGGACATATTCCCGACAGATTGGCATCTTAGGCAATTTTGGCTAAAGACATGGGCATCCTTAAATAAACTCGGCCAGTAAAAACCACTCTACAGAACCTTGGTCGCAGTTTCCCGAAAAGTGCCCCCCACAAGCGAGAGTGTGACAAAAGTTGAGGATGCTTTGGTGTTCAGACTCGGGGACACAACGCCGGATCACTTGATCCGAACAGATGCGAAATAGCTCGAGATCTTCCCAGAAGTAGTATTTGAGTTGAGAAAAGAATCTGTCATTCTCATTCTTAGACCACCCCTCGGGAATTTTCCTACTGCTAAGTAATTGACAATATGAGCATACCACGGGGAAGCATTATGAGAAACAACTAAGAGGTGCTCATCTGGGAAGGAATAGCCATGGATGGGCTCGCTCTTCTCAATTTGAATTCGGGACAGATGGTCAACTACCACATTTTCATACCCCTTTTTGTCCCGAATCTCAAGGTCAAATTCTTGCAATAGAAGGATCCATCTGATGAGCCTGGGTTTGGCCTCTTTCTTTGACAGCAAATGTCTTAGGGCCAAGTGATTAGAGTATACAACAACCTTACTGCCTAAAAGGTAAGGGCGGAATTTTTCCAAAGCAAATACAACAACTAATAGTTCTTTCTCTGTGGTGGGAAAATTCAATTGGGCTTTTGAGAGGGTACGGCTTGCATAATAGATTACCACAAGACGTTTATTCACCCTTTGTCCTAGAATAGCTCCGATGGCATAGTCGGAGGCATCACACATGATTTCAAAGGGCAAAGACCAGTCAGGAGGTTGCAGAATTGGAGCCTTGGTCAATGCCTCTTTCAGGTACTCGAAAGCCCTAAGACATGTTTCATCAAAACTGAATGGGACATCTTTTGCTAGAAGGTTGCACAATGGCCCGGAGATCTGAGAAGTCCTTAATAAATCGTCGGTAGAAGCCGGCATGTCTAAGAAAAGAATGGATGTGCTTGACAGAAGCGGGAGGTGGAAGTTTAGAGGTTAGGTCAAGTTTTGCTTTATCCACCTCAATAGCTCGTTCGAAAACTATGTGACCTAAAACAATGCATTCTTTGACCAAAAATGGCTCTTCTCCCAATTGAGGATCAAGTTTGTCTCGATACATCGTTGAAGAACTTTTCGTAAGTGTTCGAGACATGTTTCGAAGGAATCCCCAAAGACAAAGAAATCATCCATAAATATTTCCAGGAAATCACTCACCATTTCTGAAAAAATTGCCATCATACACCTTTGAAAGGTTGCTGGTGCATTACATAATCTAATCGGCATTCGTCAGAAGGCGAATGTTCCATAAGGGTAGGTAAAAGTAGTTTTCTCTTGGTCTTCGAGGTAAATGGCTATTTGGTTATACCCAGAATACCCATCTAAGAAGAAATATTTTTGCCCGGCAAGTTTTTCCAGAATTTGGTCAATGAAGGGCAAAACGAAGTGGTCTTTTTTCGTGACTGCATTGAGTTTCCTAAAGTCGATGCACACTCGCCATCCCGTGGTAAGTCGGGTAGGGATTACTTCACCTTGATCATTAGTGACCACGGTGAGTCCAGCTTTCTTAAGCACCAGCGTAGGACTTACCCAACTGCTATCTGAAATCGGGTAGATAATACCCGCATCTAACCACTTAACTACTTCTTGCTTGACCACCTCTCATATTTGGGTTCAACCTTCTTTGCATCTCCCTACTTGGTTTGGCACCCTCCTCTGTGTAAAATGGTGCATACAAATGGACGGACTAATTCCCTTCAGATCAGCTACTGACCAACCAATGGCACCCCTATACTTCTTTAATACCTCGATCAGTTTCTCTTCTTGTCTAGGGGTTAAGTCCGCGGCTATGATCACCGACAGTGTTTGGTCGGGTCCTAAAAACACATACTTAAGGGAGTTCGGTAAGGGCTTTAGTTCCAGTTGTGGGGGAGATTCAAGAAAAGGCACAGGTAGTTCACTCTTTAGTTCTGGTAGAGGCTCAACAATAGGCCAAGATTGAAATGGGTGAGGATACTTTATTAAGGCATTAGCTTCTTCCGTCGGGTCATCTATTGTGACTAGATTGGTTTCTTCGGGGTTTCTCTTTACATCTATCATACAACAATTCCTATTCTATTCTGGGTATGCAAATGGACTCCGGGACTCACACAAGTCTTCAAACTTTCCTTCCCTTTGAAGAGCTGAGATTTCTTCAGCATTTTCTAAGTATGGGATATTAGAGGTTGTAAGATCTTGGTATTTGGGAAGACCTAGGGATTCGTTTCTAGGGTCGACAACCGATTGACTAAGCATTGAATCGTTCTCCCACTGCGGGTTAGCTTCCATGAGCTGAATTACTTGACTCTCTAATCTTAGGATTGACTGTTGTTGAGTTAAGATTAGTTGTTGGAGCTACAGAAACATATCATCAAGAGAATCGGTTTGATAAGGCTGAGGGGAGGTTTGACATGGCTGAGCTGGTTGAGTTCCAGGGTAATCATTATACTCATAGTGAGTCTGGGCTTCTGGCCATTGAGAGTGCTCATCTAGCAGTGTGGTTTCTTGGGCTTGGGCCCAATAAGCGAAATTGGGCTGGTTTTTCCACCCAGGGTTATATGGACTAAAGGATGGGTTAGCATTGGGTTGGAAAAATCCGTTAACTGCATGTACTTGTTCTGGAATGACTGGTTGGACCCACCGCAGGGCACTAGCTAACATGATGGGTCGGGCTTGCACAAATGGAACATGTTGGGCAGAATGACAAGGTTGGGAATGGGCTAAATTGTTGACGAAATGCAAGGACTTGGTCAAGTCTTTGGGCCATCCCATTAATCTTATCCAGTTGTTCAGACACATGGTTCCAATCTATTCGTGGCTTAGGTTGAAAGTAGTTTTTCATTCCCCAAACTCCGACCATTGAATTCATTTTATTTTATTTTGTTTTAACCTTTTTTTTCTAATGCAAGCAATTCAAGACACGACCTACGGGCTGAACTAAGGTTTCCTAAACTAGTGGTTCAACCAATGTGAATCCTTTTAGGTTCACTTGGAATTACGCCACTTCCTTTGGTTAACCAGGTAAAAGGTGGGGATGTGGGAGGCTCCCCTTGTTCTCGCAAGGACCTAATTAAGTAACCACAAAACCCGCTGGCTTAGCCGGTTAACTTCTTTCCTTAGACACCAACCGCCGGTTATGGAAAGTAATCGTAAGCTTCCCTAAATTCAGCACACTTTTGAACCAAATGTGTGGGCCCCCCTAAAGGATCTTGCTATCCAAATTTTAAATTAAGGTTTAGGGTGAACCGCACGTGAAAGGTGGTGGTTTTTGGACCAAGGAAGGGTGATGAATCCCCACCTTATTTTATTTAAATTAGATTGCCCTTAAATGGATTAATGGAAAAACACAATAAACAAAATAAATGCAACGAATTACAATGCATGAACAGTATCTCTAATATGCAATTCAACAATAAAATAATAAAACAAATTAATTCACCAAAGAGAGCAATTAAAAAAAAATGAAAAACCCTAACACATTAAATGTTGGAATGCGAATGCAAAAAAAAGTTTTAAAGTATTAATTTTTTTAATTTTTCTTTAATTCGAAATTTGAAATTTAAATTTTGAAATTTAAATTCAAATTCAAATTCAGATTCAAATTCAAAATTTGAAATTTAAACTCAAATTCGAAATTTTGAATAATTTCCTAATTAACAATTAATTACTCAATTAAATAACTAATTAGATCTAATGACGAAACAAAAGAAAAAAATAATCCTAAAAAAAATTGGATCTATCAAGAAATAAAAATAATTAACTAAGAATTCGAAAACACTACTTTACCAAAAAGAATTCAAAAATAAAAACAAAAAAAAAGGATTAAATTGGGGCAACTACACCTGAATCACAATCCCAATTTCTCTTCTTTTCTCTTTTCTTCAGTAGTCCGGCAACGCTTCGGTACCCCACCTTTTGCTATTACGTCTTGCAAAATCAAAGAGAAACAAGAATTAAAATGAGATTACAGATCAAGTAATCAAACAAAAATAATAAAAAAAAATAATGAAACAAATCCGAACAAAGCAAATAAAAATTTTTTCTCCGTTGCTTCCCCGACAACAGTGCCAAAAACTTGGTGTCTGAAAGCGTGTCGTTAACCACTTCGGAACACCAATTTCAATATTTATAAATTTTTCCGATTCTCAAAATAACTACAAAACGCAGTTAGTGGTGAGAAAGGGGTCGTATCTACAGGGAAGCGAGGGAAAAATTGTTACGTACTTCAATCCGGACAAAATAACAAGATTTGATATTGCAAAAACACAAAATTTAATTAATTGAACTGGAATCCATTAAAATAAAATTCTAACAATGCTGAAAGTAAAAATTGTAGAAAAATAAATAAAATAACAGAAATAAAAAAAAACTAAATAAAAAAGTCTACAACTCGGTTAGAGGTAGCAGTCTCTGGATCTATCCTTTGACCCTCGAATTCCTCGAGCTGGGCCTTCCGTCTTACCTGGCCGAATTTCAGATCTGCAGAAAGGAAGACAAAAATTAAATTTGATTAAAATAAATTGCAGAAATAAAATAAAAACTGGAAATTAAAGAACGAAAGATAAAAACACGCGTAAAATGTAAATCTAAAACTATGGGAAGCTGGTTGGGATCCGGATCCAGAGGTGGCAATAGTGGCTAGGCGAACTGCAAGCAGGAACCCCTCCTCTTGCTTGGGCGTTCTCTTCCTCTACCCTTGAACTTCTCAAGAACAACCTTCCGTCTTACCTGGGACCGAAATTAAATCTAAAAGATTGCCAGAATAAAAATAACATAAAAGAAAATAAAGAAAACGAAAGGGATGGTTGATTAAATCCAGTGGCGGTAGTTGCAGATTGGCTGGACTGCTTGTAGGAACCCCTCCTGACAAGATCTGGGCATCCTTCCTTTCTACAACCCTTGAACTCCTCAAGAAACCTTAGCCTTGTGAATTGGGTGAATTGACCAACCCCTTCTCAAGGGCCCCTTGGGTTCTTTTTATGGAGAAGGGTGGACATAATTGGGATTAGAGTGGAAGAGATGGGCAGCTCTTGGGTTTATGCAAAAATATGGGCGCCCTAGGGTTTGAGAATGGAGGGTTAGGATTGTTCTAAGGAGATCCTAAGGCTAAAAAGAGAAGGAGAGGGCGCCCAATATTATGTAGGGCTGAGATTTGGGCGCCCGGAATGGAGGGAGCAGATTTGGGCACCTAGAGCTGGAGAAATGTGATTGGTTGGTGTGATGTGGCGCCCTAAGGTGATTGGTTGAAGTTTAAGGAGTGAGGAGTAAGGCTAGGATGCTGTCTAGGGAGAGATCTAAGGGTATGAAGGGCTGTTAAGGCTTGGATGGTTGAGATTAGAGAGAGGTTGTAGTGAAAGGTGAAGATTTAGCAGTTAGGGTTTGTTAGAGGTGAAAAGAATGGGCGGGGAGGCACCCTAGGGTTTGCTAAAGAGAGGGGAGTATGCTAATATAGTAGGAGGGGCGCCTTTTTGGGTTTAGCAGATAGGAGGCGCCCTCCTTGCTTAGTTTTTCACAGAAATACCCCTTCTCTCAGCTAGAATTCTCACTAGCTTCCCAAAATCTGCAGAAAACTCGGTAAATTTCCAAATTCTTACCCAGAATTTGCACAAGGACTGTCAGAGGTCACAATATTGAATTTAACCGGAAAAAGGGTACAAATTAGCTAGTCTAAGGTCTAAAATACCCTTGAAATGATGCCCTTAAGGCATCAAAATACAGAGTTATCAGCTAGTGACGACCTTCTTAAGTAGTTGGAAGGCCTCTTCGGCCGGTTCATCCCAGTGGAAGGCTTGCTTCTTTTAGAGGCGTGTGAGGGGTGTTGCTATATGTCCATACCTGGGAATAAATCAACAATAATAGCCCATGAGCCCAAGGAACCCTTTGAGGCCCTTTGGTGAAGTGGGCTAGGCCGTGAGCCCAAGGAACCTAGTTCCGTAGATGATTTTAGTATAGAATTCATAAGCATATTTGATTAAGACTTGGAAACATGATATTTATCTTAAGTACAAAAAAAGTATCTTCAATATTACTATTTGTAAATAGAAGTGTAAGTTACTATTTTTTCCCTCTTTTGGTGGGTAAAGAAAGGGAAATTGTCAAAAACTCACCATGAGTTTTCAACATTTCTCTTAAACTCACCACAAGTTTTCAAAATGTCTAAAACTCACCCTAAGTTTTTATTTTCCAAAACTCACCTTCCGTTAGTGCACCATTAATGCTTCTTAACAGAGGTGTCCATGTCAGCATAAATAACAGTTTTCATGACCAAATTACCCTTGAATGGTGAGTTAGAGGAAAAATGGTCTTTTCAGTTTTCAATTTTCTTGTTTTTTTTGCATTTTTAGTGTTTTGTTATAATTTCCAATGTTTTTTATAACTTCTATAATTTTTGTTTTTTTTTCTACAATTTTTATTTTCTGATTTTGTTCTTCAATTTCTATAGTTTCTATAATTTGAAAATAATTTTTTATTTTGTTGGCAATTTCTATATTTTTTTTATATTTTTTGTAATTTCTATGTTTTTATGTATTTTATATTTGAAAATATTTTTTTGAACTTTTTCCTTTTTTCATGTCTAAATAATAAATTAACTGTTAATTTATTTTGTATATATTTTAAATTTTTCTATAAAGGTTAAAATGGTAATATATTAACACACGTTAACGTCGAGTTAGTGATATGGTGTAGGCATTTTGAAATGTTGTGGTAAGTTTAAGAGAAATGTTGAAAACTCAAGGTGAGTTTTAGACAATTTCCCGTAAAGAAAATATGACGACTAATAAAAGATTCTCCTGTGAAGACTTTCTTGTTGGCACTACGATAATGCATGTATGCCAGATGTTTATATCTTGTTGATGATTCTGTTTACAGTGTTGGGTTAATTTGGTTTCTCAGAGAGTCAGAGCATATATTTTTTCTTTCCTTCTTTCCTTCTATAAGTGCTCTTAAAATTTAATGTTTTTAAACTTTAGAGAGGACTATTTAAAGCTTTCCAACAATGGAGAATTGACCAATGCTAAGATTGTCTTTTGGATTTTAGGTTCAGTTGAGGTTGACATTGCCATTCCCATGCATGGGAATACGATTACATATGATATGTATCAATACCATGAGAAAGTTTATCAACTACCTAATATCTCAAGGAAATATCAGATTGAAATTGATATATTTCCACACTAAGAAGATTCAAGAGTATTGTGCTGAGTTTATTAACCTATGGACTGAGTATGATTTGGTACATTTGGGAGAGGATCCTTCAGCCCGTTGTGTGACATTTATGAAGAAACACTTTGATAGAATATTATGTACTTCCTAGTGCATCTGAGACCTGACTATGAAGTGGTGAGGTCTAACATCCTTTAGCTTTTGAGAGAAGAAACTAGGTTGGCAACTCAGATTACACTTGATGGGAAGAGAGATCTCAATGTTGATGCTGTCTTTGCAACCAAACCTAAGGGCAAGAAAGATTTTTCTCACATACAAAATGCTATGAATTCAAGGAATTTGGTCATGTGGTTTCACATTGTAAGAGGAAAAAACACTTGTACTTGTTGTAAGCAATAAAGACAGAATTATCCATCTCCTCTACACTATTCAGGTCCAATTGGATTTGGAGACTCAATAAGTGTAGGGTTGTTGGCAGTCCTACACGACTGAGGTTGGACAAGACTCCCAAATATAGAAATATAATAGTGGAGGAAGATTTCAAAGTAGTAGTGGGATGGCTGAAAAACACTCAAGGAACATGGATATACAGATAGGGGTTAAGGGAACATGATTTTTTTTATCAATAACTGATAAATTCATTAAAAAATTATAAATCAGATACAATAAAGTACAAGGGGAGAGATAAACACTCTTAACTCTCCCCAGGACAGATATCAATTACAGCAAAGCCCAAAATATACTTTCCCTTCCCACCCCTTGTTTTGCAAGTGTATCTGCAAAAGAATTAGCAGTCCTCTTTTCCACAGTATTCTTATTTTCATGTCCCTGATTGCTAACATGATGGTTACATTCCAATGTGTGCATAGGAATGCAAACAGCACGGCTGATGCCTTAGCTAGGAAGGGAGTAAGTAGGGGTCAAATGTTCTTGGAGGAGACATCTCAGGTGTAGATAGCTTTGCTAGTCTACATAGCATCTTTATTGCTGTACTTGTACATATTATTCATGATTTTCAATACATTTTTGGTTGTTACTAATAAAAAAGTCTACATCTGATAGTCACATGTGAAGCCTTCTGAAGTAGTATTTGAGAAATTAGATGAATGGATTATGGGCACTGTTGAGCAGAAGAAGAAGAAGAAAGGAAGGAAGAAGAAGAAGAAGAAGAGAGAAGAGGCTGCAGACTTAAGGCCCCAAAAGAACTGCTTCATGTGAGTGAAGCATTTGTATTTATACTATATTGGCCGTACAACACAAGAGGACTACAAAAAATTACAAAAATACCCCTGCAGGCACTAAACCTTCGTACAATACATATAATACACTTGTCAACACTCCCCCTCAAGTTGGAGCATAGATATCAATCATGCCCAACTTGTCACAGAGACCTTGGTGTCTGGAATGGTTTAGCCCCTTTGTAAAGATGTCTGCTAATTGGTCTTCAGAGCTGATGTATGGAGTGCATACTTTGCCTGTGATGATTTTCTCTCTGATAAAGTGCTTGTCAACTTCAATGTGCTTTGTTCTATCATGTAGTACCGGGTTGGTAGCGATACTTATAGCTGCCTTGTTGTCAGAGTAGAGTCATGGGTTTGTCTACTGGAAAACCCAACTCTCCCAATAGATTCTTTATCCACATACCTTCGGCTACTTCGTGTGCCATTGCACAGTACTCGGATTCAGCACTAGATCTAGCTACCACGGTTTGCTTCTTACTCCTCCAAGTAACAAGGTTCCCTCCAAGTAACCACTAGTAGATCTTCTGTCACTTTGAGATCCAGCCCAGTCCGCATCTGTGTAAATTTCAACTCTCAAATGTCCATGTTTCTGGAATAATAAGCCAACACCCGGGAACTTCTTAAGATACCGCAGTATTCTTTCCGCTGCTTCAAGATGAGTGGACCTAGGTGCATGCATGAACTGGCTAAGGACACCAACAGCATATGCTATGTCTGGACGAGTCATAGAGAGGTACAACAATTTCCCTACAAGCCTCTGAAATTGCTTCACATCCTTAAGAGGTTCACCTTGGCTGTCACTTAACTTATGGTTGGGGTCAATGGGAGAGTCAGCTGGTTTAACCCCAATCTTTCCAGTGTCCTTAAGCAAGTCTAGGACATATTTCCTTTGGGAGATGAAGATACCCTTTTTTGATCGGGCAACCTCAATTCCAAGGAAGTATTTAGTGGGTCCTAGATCTTTCACTTCGAATTGAGTAGCAAGGAAGCCCTTCAAACTTTGAATCTCATCCTTCCAGTCACCAGTAACAATTATGTCATCTACATATACTATTAGGGCAGCCATTTTACCTTCTACCCTTTTTACAAACAGTGTGTGATTTGACTGACATTGCTTGTATCCTCTCTGCTGAACTGCAGTATGAAATCTGCTAAACCAAGCTCTTGGTGATTGCTTTAGCCCATATAAAGACTTCTTTAACTTGTACACTTTCTATTCACTTCCTTGAGCCAAAAAACCCGGGGGTTGAACCATATAAACTTCCTCTTCAAGGTCCCCATTCAAGAAGGCATTCTTGATGTCGAACTTAGATCCCAATTCAGACTGGCATCAAGAGAGAAAAATACTCTAATAGAGTTCATTTTGGCAACAGGGGCAAAGGTTTCTACATAATCAACTCCATATACTTGAGTAAAACCCTTTGCCACTAAACAAGCTTTATACCTCTCCACAGTTCCATCAGCCCCATGCTTAACAGTGAACACCCATTTACATCCAACTGGATCCTTCCCCTTAAGGAGATCAACAAGATCCCACGTGCCATTCTTATGAAGAGCATCGATTTCTTCCTTCATGGCATTTGTCCATTCTGGTACTGAGAGAGCTTCTGCCACATTCTTGGGAATAGGAATACTGTCAATGGAGGTAAGGAAGGCACGAAATGAAGGTGAGATGTTCTCATAGGAAACAAAGTTGGAAATAGGGTGTTTAGTAGTGCACAACCTAACACCTTTCCTGTGGGCAATAGGAAGGTCAAGATCATTAGCAACAGGGAGGTCAGGACCATCATTGGGAGTCAAGTTACCCAAGAGAGTATGATCTTCCCCCGAGGAGTTTGATGGCACTTGAGGGATAGCTTCTGGATTCCCCACAGCTCTTGAACTTGGTTGGCCTTTATGATGACGAGAAAAAACACGGAAAGGTGGAGGATCAGGAAGAGAAGGGGGAGAAGGAGAAGAATTAGGAAGAGGAGGAAGCTGAACCGGTTTCTCTTCATGCCTACACTCCCCCTAAGGAGAAACAGGAAAGAAGGGCTCATCTTCAAAGAAGGTAACATCCATGGAGACATAGAATCTCCGAGAAACAGGATTAAAGCAACGATACCCTTTCTGAGAGAATGAGTAGCCAAGAAATATGCACGGGATAGCACGAGAGTCCAATTTCCCCCGGGTGGGAGATAGGTTTTGGACAAAGCACCGACAACCAAAAACACGAGGAGGGATAGAAAGAAGAGGGGCCTTAGGAAAGAGAAGCTGATGTGGGGCTTTGTACTCTAACCAACGAGAGGGCATTCGGTTAATGAGGTATGTAGAACAAAGGACAACCTAAAGCCAAAAACGTTTGGGAACATTCATGTGGAGTAGTAAACCCCGTGCCACTTCAAGTAGATGTCGGTTCTTCCGTTCAGCCACACCATTTTGTTGTGGCGTACGGGCACAAGAGCTTCGATGAAGAGAGCCATGTGAAGCAAAGAAGTTCGTGAGGTCACTATGAAAAAACCCTTTTGCATTATCTGACTGAAATATTTGAATCTCGGTCTGAAATTGGGTGAAGACCATCCGCTGAAAATCTTGGATAATTTTTGGTACTTCCTCATGGGTTCGCATTGGATATACCCAAGTGTATCTAGAATAATCGTCAATGAAGGTAATGAAGTACTTGTAGCCACTCTCAAAAGGTAAAGTGCCAGGGCCCCACACATCAGAATGCACAATGTGAAAAGGAAACTCAGATTTACTATTTCTTTGAGGAAATTGAGTTCTACGATGCTTGCTTAACTGACACGTTTGACAAGAAAGATTAGAAACGGACATTGACTTACACAGTTTTGGGAAAACAAATTTCAAGGTCTCAAAAGACAAATGACCCAGACGACAGTGCCACAAATACATTTTACTTTTTTTGAACTGACTCATAGACTCTGTAACATGAAGACCAGCCGTATTCTCCAACATGTAGTGTCCATCAACCATACGTCCCCTACCAATCGTCCTCCCCGAGGCAAGATCCTGAATCACACAATAGGTAGGGAAAAAAGTCACAGAACAGTTTAAGGAATTTGTAACACTACTGACTGAGAACAAATTCATAGGGAATTTTGGAACATGAAGAACATCAGAAAGAGTAAGGCCGAGGGGAAGAGAGACAGTTCCTTGACCAGCTATGGAAGTGTATGATCCATCAGCTAGTCTCACTTTATCTCTTTTGGAAAGAGGGTGATAGGTTTGAAAGTAAGAGGACATACCGGTCATGTGTTTTGACGCTCCAGAATCGATGATCCATGGAGAGTCAAGGTTGTGAGAAGCAGCATGGAAAGCTGTGGCAAGATTACCTGATGTGGATGCAAAAGAGGTGGTGGAAGGAGCATCCACCTGGCGAATTGCTCTACCATAAAGCTCCAAATGGTCACGGAGGGAGTTTACAATATCTTCCCTTGGGTCAGATCCAGAGTAGCTATGTTGGCCATGTGGTGTTTGAGTCACAATAGAAGTAGAGGGCTGATTCTCCCGAGTAACCATATTGATCATGTGGTGTTTCTTGGTACCTTGTTGCCCGGGTCTTTTAATTACATCTGAACCTTGCTTCTTAGGTAAATCCTGAGCCCACTTTGGTTTCCCATGGAGATTCCAACAAGTATCTTTGGTGTGCCGGAGCTTCTGACAATTAGTGCACCACAATCTTCCCTTATTCATGGTTCTAGGTTTAGAAGAACTCAAAAACAAAGGTACACTGCCTTACAAAGCTGCTACAGTCCACAACAAGGCACTTGCTGATTTCCGGTTTCACAGAGAACCAAACACAAACACTGCAGCTGCAGTACTAGTTTGTATGACCTACGCTTTGTAGGAGTCCACAGAACAATATACGAACACTGCACTTGCAGTGTAACCAGGTCTAGATGACCTACAATCTTACAACTTTCATGCAGCTTCACGGTGGGAACAGCAATACGAGTGCTGATATCCACACCTAATCAGTAGGAACAGCAATACAGCAATACAAGTGGTGGTTCAACACACCTAATCGGCTGATATCCACTTTCCAGGGCAGCCGAACAGTCACTTAGGGTTTAGGGTTCAACAACAGTCCCTTAGAGAGCTGAATAGAGCAACACACAATCAGAGGAGGGAAAAACAAAATAGCCGAACAGTTCCTACTCAGATTTCTGGACATTAACAGTCCATCGGAAGAGTGCAAGAAGAGAACCATAAACAGAGAAACTTCAGTTCAGTACCCAGGTCACCCGAATTGTGAATAGGCAGTACACTCATGGACCCAATCTTCTCTGCAGGCCAGAACCCTTCTTCGAACATCTGGGATGGTTTTCTACAGTCTTCTTAGTTGAGCAACCCCAGAAAACATGAAGCAGAACCCTGTTCTGCGCTAGGAAGTTGAACAGTCAACTTTCTTGTAGCAGAACCCTACTCGGCAGTGAAGACTAATCGCAGCATTAGGGAATGCTTCCTCTTCCTTGTCTTCGAGCATCAGGACTATAGCTTCTACACAGCAGTGAAGAGAGACCTCAGTTGGTTGTTTTCCAGGCCTAGTCGGTCCTGCTCTGATACCATGTTGAGCAGAAGAAGAAGAAAGGAAGGAAGAAGAAGAAGAAGAGAGAAGAGGCTGCAGACTTAAGGCCTCAAAAGAACTGCTTCATGCGAGTGAAGCATTTGTATTTATACTATACTGGCCGTACAACACAAGAGGACTACAAAAAATTACAAAAATACCCCTGCAGGCACTAAACCTGTGTACAATACATATAATACACCTGTCAACAGGCACTAACCAGAGTGTAAGGGCAGAACAGTATTTTTAAGAAGAGGAAAAAGAAAAAGAACAGGGAATAAAGAAAGAAAAAAGGAACATAAGGCAGAAATGATTGATAGATAAAATTATTGTGGCAGGAATGCAGAAGTTATTGTCCTTGAAAAGTTGTGCTTGAAAATGTAATTTTTATCTATGTGAATTGAAGCTCTAAATGAACAACGAGTAAACTTTAATTAGTTAGTCTCCATAAGTTATTCTTCATTACAAGAAATTTACCCAAGCTGTGAAAACAATGGAATGGAATTTTTCCTTAATCAAGTTGGAATAGGGAGAAATCTGGAAATGATTACTCAATAGGTATGTGCCATTTCAAAAGTTAGAGCCTCAGCTCTTCACTTAGATATGCAGATTGAGATCTTCTGCTTCCAAGATGCAGATAAGACAACAATCAAATGGCTTTTCCTACCTCCACTCTAGTAACATCCCTGTTTTTTGCAAAGATATCATCTTCCTATTGGTAATTATTGTTTGGCACACAAACTGAGAAGGTTTAACATGTATAATTTAAAATGAGGACAACTATTTTTTTCTGATCTGTTAGAACGAAACAATTGTTGAAAGAACATGCATCTTAATGCAATCATTTGAGCATTTATGTTTTTCGGGGTTTACATTCTGCAGATCTATCCTTATAAATATAAGTGCTAGTTTTAAATCATAACATTATCCTGTTTTGAAGAAACATTAATGAGAATGTTAATGTGTATCTTAGTTCCTTTTCACTTCTCAGGTAGAAACTTCCACTGGATCAGTTAAGCCAGCTACTTTTGATAGAAGCTCAAGATGTCCAGATGAAATTGTCCGGAGAATACGAGTGACTGTGTCCTGTGGCGATCCTAGTTGGAATGGGAAATTACTAGAGACTTATGATACTCATATTGACCGATTTCAAATTGCTCCTTGCTCTTGGTAAAATTGTTGTTTTAGACCTTTAATTCTACAATGTAAATCATCCAAAGAAACTTCTGAGGTTTAACAATATACTCCATCGTCATTACTCAATCTTGCATTATGTTTCTTCATCCTTCTTTTATGTTTGGTGAATTCTTCATGTTCTCATTTTTGATCCTTTGTTCTCTTACTTTCACTTGTATAGGGTACCTTACTGGAGAAGACATGCCTTTATACTACAGAAACTCTCTGATCCCGAAATTCTCCTCAAATGTTCCACCTCACCTTATGCTGAGGGCCCAGATTTTGTTGATAATGAAAGAAGGTATGAACCTTCAAAGAAACATGTTCCATCTTCCAATATTTTGTGGTTAGGTCCTTTAGGAACCTGGAAGGTTTGAGCTGTGTGATAGCAGCAAGTAGAAAGCATCTCTCAGGACAGGATCAGAAATGAACTTAAGTGAAGGAACTTAGGAGTAGTTCCAATAGTGATAAAATGAGGGAAAGTAGACTAAGTTGATTGGCATGCAGGGAAGACTAAAGACCATCTATAGCACCAGAAAGAAGTGATATATTACAAATTGAAGGGCCTAGAAGAGATACAGGCAGACCAAAAAGGACATGGCTTGAAGTAGGGGGGAATGATTTAAGGGCCCATATTTAACAATGGATATGGCACTCATAGTTGTCAAGGCGATGCCTAGGCGACAAGGCGCCCTTGGAGGCTCGCCTCGCCCAGTCGCCTAGCAGTTTTGTATACTGTCTTATAAAATACTTTTATATTGTTACTTTTTTGAGATTATAATTATAAAATAGACATTATTAAACAAAAATATTCATTTTTGTGTTTATAAACTATTTTTTTATTATTTTCTTATTTGTTAGGGTTTAATCAACACAAACATTGCTAACTGCTGTATTGAACCCTCAAAGACTTTAGAATTTGAACCAATAAGTAAGGTAAAAACTTAAAGTTTCGTCTAATCAACACATTTCTTCCTCCACATCTTTTCTTCTTTTCCTATAACAAAAATAGGGGTTTAGTCCCCGTTTTTTTTTTTTTTGAATTTTCTTTTCTTTCTTCTTTTTCTTCTCATAAATATGTTGATTTTCTAGACATAAACATGAAGTTTATAATTTTCTTATGAAAATTATGGATAGTTATTAAGGAAAGATGGTTATGGAACCTAGGGAACTACCTAGGATATGTATTTTTCACTTAAAAAAATCCACTGCCTAGACGACACCTAGGCGACTAGGCGACAAGGCGCCCCCTGTCGCCTAGCCTCACCTTGCTGCCTTGAAAACTACGATGGCACTGAATAGGATGGCGGAATAGGATTCATGTTGCTGATCCCTAGTAATTGGGACACGGCTTGGATGATGAAAATATATCCGTATGTAGGTTGGGTGGGAAGAAATGTAAAGGCAATATTTTGAACCTGGAAACGTCCTCAACATAGGTAAAATTTGACCGCTAAGTAACCACTAATGACTGTATAGGAAGAAAAAATGAGGTTAGAAAACATTACAACAATCATGCTTATATTAGGCATGTCTTGACAGTGTGGCCGGCCAGATATAAGAGGAAGAGAAGAGAACGGAGTTGTAGGAAACAAAAGCTGATGTGGGGCCTTATACTCTAGTAACCGAGAGGGCATGCAATTGATGATGTATGTAGCACACAAGACTGCATTCATCCAAAAACGTTTTGGCACATTCATATGAATTAATAAGCCACGAGCTACTTCGAGAAGATGATGGTTCTTTCGTTCAGCTACACCATTTTGTTGGGGTGTCCTGGCATAAGAGCTTCGCTGAAGTGACCCACTCAAAGCAAAAAACTCCGTGAGATCACTATGGAAGTATTCCTTCGCATTGTCCGACTGGAAGATATGGATTTCCGTTTGGAACTGAGTGAACACTATGCGTTGAAAGTCTTTCACAATTTTTGGCACTTCATCTCGAGATTGCATAGGGTAAACCCAGGTGTATATAGAATAATCATCAATCAAGGTAATGAAGTACTTATATCCAGCCTCAGTGGGTAGAGTAACAGGGCCCCAAACATCAAAATAAATAATATGAAATGGAAATTCAGATCTTTTATTTCGCAAAGGTAAAGAACTTCTACAATGTTTACTCAATTGACATGTCTGACACTGTAACTGACTCACTGACAAGGACTCAAACAACTTTGGAAACATAACTTTTAATGACTCAAAAGAAAGATGGCCTAAACGACTATGCCATAAATAGGCTTGACTCTCACTTGACAAACTCATGGACTCTGTAGCCACAAGGCCAGCTTTATTCTCCAACACGTAGAGACCATCCACCATGCTTCCTCTACCAATTGTCTTCCCCGAGGCCAAATCCTGAAATACACATGAAGACGGAAAAAAAAGTGACTAAACAGTTCAAGGAGTAAGTTATACTACTAATGGACAACAAATTAATAGGTAATTTCGGAACATGCAGTACATTAGGAAGGGTAAGGCCAAGTGGGAGAGGTATGGTACCTCGGCCAGCTATGGTAGAAAAAGAACCATCAGCTAGTCTCACCTTATCTCTCCCAGAGAGAAGGTTATATGTCTGAAATAAATTTGACTTACCGGTCATGTGGTTTGAGGCTCCGGAGTCAATAACCCAAGGAGAATCAGTGGTATGAAATGACACATGGAAGGCAGTGGCAGCATTACCTGATGTAGACGCAAAAGAGGTAGAGGGAGTAGGACCAGAATCTATCTGGCGAAGAGTCCTACCATACAATTCCAAATGTTCACGAAAGGAGTTGATAATTTCTTCCTTAGGGTCAAAACTGGGATGCCTCTCTTGAGTTACCAAAGGACTAGTCTCTGTCAATGCCATATTGGTTGAGTTATACTTCTTTTGATTCTGCTGGCTTGGTTTCTTGCCCTGATTAGGTGTTGACTTCTTACCCAAGTCCTGTGCCCATTTAGGTTTTCCATGGAAATCCCATCATGTATCTCTCGTGTGTCGTGTCTTCTGGCAATGAGTGCACCAAAGTTTACTCTTATCATCTGTTTTTTTCGGAGTCACCTTTTTTAAAAAGACCTCCGACATTTGTATCTGAATTTCCCCGGACAGTTAGGGCAACTGACTCCCCTTCTACACAATTCATCACACTTCTTCTACTCTCTTCTGACTGCACTAAGGCATACACCTCCTGAACTGATGGCAAGTCTTTACTACCCAAGATCTGCACCCTGATGGACTCATATGAAGGATTTAGCCCTAGGAGAAAGGCAAAGACCCGTTGCTGAGATACAAGTGACTTGTATGCCTTTGCATCTTCATCACACTTCCAATTCACATTCTAATAGTGATCAAGTTCTTTCCATATCGATGTCAAATTAGAATAGTACATCGAGAGACTCCTCTCCCCCTGCTTGCAAGTAGAAGATTCAGCTTGCAGTTGATATATCTTGGCATAGTGTCTCTGCTCTAAATAGGTGGAATTCGCTTGTTCCCATATCTCACAAGCAGTTTCAGCCCACATAAAAGTCTTCCTTACCCGTGGCAGCATGGAAACCAAGAGCCAAGACATCACCATACTATTCTCTTGGTTCCACCTATCATATTCAACACTTCTGTACTTCAGTTCTTTCACTCTCCCATTGATGTATCCTATTTTCCCCCTAACTGTGATATAGAGTTTTATTCCCCTAGACCACTCAAGGTAGTTCAGACCATCAAAGGGAACAACAGCCATGGGGAAACTCATATCCATTCCCCCACTCACTCTGTTGAGTGGGCTGATTTATGTTGGGCCGATTTATGTTTAGTTTGTTTTCTTTTAAATTAAGAAGTTGTTGGGCCTTGGGCCCATTAGTCTTTTATTTTTAAAATAATTGTAAGTACTTAGTTGAGTTGCCGCCCTACTAGGGGCATCTTTGTAATATCCCATATTTAAGTTAATTATAAATAGAATGAGGGGCTGGCGGCTAGGGTTATGTATCACTATCCTAGTCGACCTTCTTCTCCTTTTCTTCCCTTTCCTCTGTCTATTGCTGAAACCCCCAACTTTCTCCTCTTCCTTTCACAAGAAGCTTGGCCGAATCAGCACATAAGGCTATCTACTTGGTATCAGAGCAGGTTGAAGGTTCTTGAAGAGATTCACTCTTGCAGCCCTAGATCGGCCGACTACATGGAGATTTAAGAGGCTGATCGAAGCTCTCAGGTAAGCCCAGTTTTTGGATTTTCTTGATGGATCCGTATGCCCTGTAGCTGGTCTAGGGTTTCTCATCAGAATCAGGAAAAACTAGAGAAAGGGGAAGAGTCCTGATTTTGTTGGACTCTTCAATTTTGACCTAGGTAGTGGCGCCCTAATTTTTTAGGGTTCCTTTGGGTTTTTTGTAAGGGGCGATTCAAGTTCCATGTGGTTTGGAGACTTCTAGAGAGGGCGGTTGCTTTTTCTCTCTTTTCCCATCCCATTGAAAAGGAATCTTTCGTGGGAAGAAAGTCCAGGACACCAAAGGAGTGTCGTTGGTTCTAGAAGGTATTCTGTTTGTTCTTGCTGCATTTTTTGGTTGTTTTCTGTACCTCTTTTGAGACACATGGAGGGACACAGAGTTGAATATAAGCCCGGGAATGAAATGAGACCGGTGGGAGGAGGTGCTGGAGACCCCTTCGGTGCTGGAACCATTACTACAGTTAGGTTGGATGGTACAAACTACTTGGAATGGTCCTAATCTGCAAAGATGGCAATTAGGGCTCATGGAAAATTGGGGTATATTACTGGTGAAGAGGTGAAACCCGAAACTAGCAACTCCCGGTGGGTGCAGGAAAATTATATGGTAATGACATGGTTGTGTAATTCTATGTTGCCACATATAAGTAAAATTTTTTTATGGGCAAACACTGCTAAGGAGATATGGGATGGGGTTGCAGAAACCTATTCACAAAGGGAGAATGTTGCTAGGGCTTATCAACTGAGAAATCAAATTATTGCCACAAGGCAGGGAGATAGATCTGTTGCAACCTATTTTTTAGTTCTTAAGACCCTGTGGCAGGAGATCGACCATCTAGAGACCTTTGCTTGGGAAACCACCAAGGATGCAACTACCTATCAAAGACATTTAGAGAAGTATAGGGTGTTTGAATTCCTTGTTGGCCTTAACCCTGAGTATGACATTGCACGACAGCATCTTCTTTCTAGGGACAGTGTCACTCTCTTCCAAGCATATGCCTTTGTGTCAGGAGAGGAGTGCAGGAGGGATGTAATGATGAAAAATCTCAGTTCTGATCAGTCTACTATGGTAAGTGTTGTGAAATCTAAACAGAATGGCAATGAAAACAAAAGGGAAGACAAAAGGGACTTGGTCTGTGACTACTGTAAGAAGCCTAAGCATACAAGAGACACTTGTTGGAAGCTTCACCCACATCTTGTGCCGACCAGATTGAAGAATAAGAAAGGAAATGCGCACATGGCAGTTACCGGTGATACTCCGCCCCCCCCTACTACAACTGCTTTGGAGTCCGTTGCAACTGCTGCAGTAAGGGCCGAGCTTGAGAGGTTTGGGTTACTTCTGAATTAGAGGGATACAACTAGTTCCAGTTCAGCCGTAAGCGGACAACAAGGTACAGGTAGCACAGGTGGAACTCACTCTACTTCCTTTGCCCACACAGGTAGTTCATGTCACTGCAAACTATGTTTCTACTTCAGGTAAGGAGAGATCTCCTTGGATTATAGACTCTGGAGCCTCAGAGCATATGACCCATTGCTCCACTATTTTCTCTTCTTATTAGCTCTGTTCTGGCAGAGATAGGGTCTCCACAGCTGATGGATCCCATGTTCCTATTGCTGGGAAGGGATCTGTTAAGATCAATGTTCCTAGATTGAGCACTAATTTGTTATCTGTTAGTAGTTTGACTAAGAATCTGAACTGCTCAGTAATTTTTTCTCCTGGACGCTGTATTTTGCAGGATTTGGATTCAAAGAGGACGATTGGGAGTGGTCGTGAAGTGAATGGAATCTACCTCCTGGATGCTCTCCCTCTTCACCAAAGCCATCATGTTTGCAGAGATAGTGAGTCAAAATCTGTGGGTCAGATTATGCTTTGGCACAACCGTCTGGGTCATTTATCCTTTTCTTCTTTGAGTTGTTTGTTTCCAAAACTGTTTGAGTCTATGAGTCTGTCAAGTTTGAAGTGTGAGGGTTGTGAACTTGGAAAGCATTGTAGACACTCTTTTAAACCTAGTAATAAAAGATGTTCTTCTCCCTTTGATGTTATTCATTCGGATGTGTGGGGCCCTTATCATGTTCCCTCTATGGGCAGCTATCGCTATTTTCTCCTGTTTGTGGATGATTTCTCTCGACATTCCTGGATTTACCTGATGAAATCACGCGATGAAGTACCATCCTTGGTGAAGCAATTCCACCAGATGGTACTAACACAGTTTGGGACAAGAATAAAGATGTTTAGATCTAACAATGCTAGGAAATATTTTGAGAGACATCTTGCCTCATATCTGGTGGAGTATGGTGTTGTCCATCAGAGCAGTTGCTCCTATAGTCCACAGCAGAATGGTGTTGCAGAGAGGAAGAACAGACACATCGTTGAGATGGCAAGAAGCATGATGATCACAGCCACAGTTCCGGTTCGTTTTTTGGGTGATGCAGCTCTCACGGCAGTATATTTGATTAACAGAGTGCCCTCTCGTGTAATTGGATTCAGGACCCCATTCAGCCTTCTTTTTCCTCAGGGGGAGATGTTTCATATTCCTCTAAGGGTGTTTGGATGTGTCTGCTTTGCACATATTCTTGTCCCTTACCGTTCGAAGCTTGACCCCAAGGCAAATAAATGTGTTTTCCTTGGATATGCAGAGAATCAGAAAGGGTACCGCTGCTATGATCCAGTCTCTGGGAACCGGTATGTTACTATGGATGTTACCTTTTTTTAATCTACGTACTTCTTCTCAAAGGATCCTTCTCAGGGGGAGTGTTTTGGGGAAGTAAGTCAGCAGTCTATCCCTCTCCCAGTTCCAGTTCCAGTTCCTGTGTCTACTCCTATGCTTGACCACCACCCGATGTCACCCACCTTGCCGCCTCCTTTGCGTTCCATTTCACAGCATTACTCACGGCAGAGACTCCATAAGGCGGTTGATTCCACTACAGCAGAACTCACACCACCTCCTGTCAATCCCTTGGAGACTCCAGATTCGACTGATACGAATTCAGGTATTCCTCTTGATCCCACTATTTCAGTTCCCATTGATCCTACTGATACTGTTACAGATAACCTTGATCTCCCTATTGCTCTTAGAAAAGGGAAGAGAAAGTGCATTGCTCATTGTATCTCACAGTACTTATCCTACAGTGGACTTTCTCTTTCCTACCGTGCTTTTCTCTCTTCTCTTGATTCAGTGTCTATACCCAAGGGTGTTAGTGAGGCTCTCTCCAAACCTGAGTGGAAGACAGCTATGCAGGAAGAGATGGAGGCTTTGATTAAGAATCAGACATGGGAGATTGTGGACCTACCAGAAGGCAAGGAGACAGTTGGATGCAGATGGGTTTACACAGTAAAGTATAAGGCAGATGGAAGTATAGAGAGGTACAAGGCAAGACTTGTTGCAAAAGGGTACACACAGACCTATGGCATTGATTATCTAGAGACATTTGCGCCAGTTGCAAAGATGACCTCTGTTCGGATACTCCTTTCTCTTGCTGCCTCATACTCTTGGCCCTTGTTTCAATTGGATGTAAAGAATGCTTTCCTAAATGGGGATCTGCAAGAAGAGGTGTATATGGATCTTCCAGCTGGTTTTTATGATAATGCTGAAAAGGGAAAGGTATGCAAGTTGAAGAAGTCACTATATGGCTTGAAGCAATCTCCCAGAGCATGGTTTGACAGATTCAGAAAGGCCTTGATTGTTTTTGGCTACACTACTCAATTTGATCACACCTTGTTTGTGAAGCGCAGGGGATCTTTGGTGTCAATCCTAATTGTTTATGTGGATGACATTGTTGTCACTAGGAATGATCTGAGTGAGATTGATAGTCTGAAGAGGAACCTGCATAAGGAATTTGAGATTAAGGATCTTGGAGAACTAAGATACTTCTTAGGCATCAAAGTTGCAAGATCGAAACATGGAATTGTTATCTCTCAAAGGAAGTATGTCTTGGACCTTCTCCAAGAGACAGGGAAGCTTGGAACAAAGGCAGCTAGCACCCCCATTTATCAGAACCATAGAATCAGTGCATCAGAAGGTGAACCAGTGAAGGACCTTGGGAGATACCAAAGACTTGTTGGTCGGCTACTATACTTGTGTATGACAAGACCGGACATCTCCTATGCAGTAAGTGTAGTGAGTCAATACATGCATGCTCCACGAGATCAGCACTAGAAGGCAGTTGACAGGATCCTTGCATATTTGAAGGGACATCCAAGCAGAGGCATGTTGTTTACTGATCATGGACAACTGAAGCTAGAGACCTATACAGATGCGGATTGGGCAGGATGCCTTGATGACAGAAGATCAACCTCAGGAGTGTGCACCCTAGTTGGGGGTAACCTAATCTCATGGAAGAGTAAAAAACATACAGTTGTGGCAAGATCAAGTGCAGAAGCGGAATATAGGGCCATGGCACATGGAGTTTTAGAACTTCTCTGGATTCGTTCTCTGTTGGAAGAAATCGGTGTACAGGCAGAAGAACCTATGATGCTATACTGCGATAATCAGACAACAATCAATATTGCCCATAATCCAGTCCAGCATGACCGAACTAAGCACATTGAAGTAGATAGACATTTTATTAGAGAAAGGGTAACTTCTGGAGAAGTTTGTCTTCCATACATTTCTTCTGATCTGTAGCTTGCTGATGTTCTCACAAAAGGTGTTGCGAAGAATAAGCTGGAACATGATCTACACAAGTTGGGAATGTGTGACATCTATTCCCAACTTGAGGGGGAGTGTTGAGTGGGCTGATTTATGTTGGGCCGATTTATGTTTAGTTTGTTTTCTTTTAAATTAAGAAGTGGTTGGGCCTTGGGCCCATTAGTCTTTTATTTTTAAAAGAATTGTAACTACTTAGTTGAGTTGCCGCCCTACTAGGGGCATCTTTGTAATATCCCATATTAAGTTAATTATAAATAGAATGAGGGGCTGGCGGCTAGGGTTATGTATCACTATCCTAGTCGACCTTCTTCTCCTTTTCTTCCCTTTCCTCTGTCTATTGCTGAAACCCCCAACTTTCTCCTCTTCCTTTCACAAGAAGCTTGGCCGAATCAGCACATAAGGCTTTCTACTCAATCCATTGTGATTCCCTGAAATCTCTGAAGTAGCAGAATTCTCAGACGACATGGTCAAAACAGACAATCAGTCCCAAACACCGGACTTAGGACCCCTCCTTACTCCACAAAAAAATGCTCCACTCAGTCCACACCCACACACTTGGGTTTGAAAACAGTCTGAGTACAAACAATACCAATTTCAGGACAAACAAAGGCAATATTCGGCAGATTTCAGACCTGTACGGTTTAACAGTCCCAACCTACTAGCCTTCCAGAATGTCTAAGAACATTAATCAGCAGGAGAGATCCTTAACACTTATAATCAAGCCAAATAATTGAGATAACAGGTCATCCTTGACCTACAGTCGCCTTAACACAGGAACAGGATCGCACGATCCCAAAAAAACTGAGGTATAAAGATCTGATAGCATTCAGCAGCCCAGATTCATTTGGTTTTTTCACTTGGTACACGACCAAGGAGGGTAAAGAAGAGAAAAAGGAAGGACTGTACCAGTTGTAGATCTGTTTTTCTCAGTCCAGATTCAGATCTCTGTTCCACCCAGATTCAGCAAGTTGGAAGAGTGAAGTCTGTTCGATCTGTTTGATCAGTGAAGTTTGTTCGATCTGTTCTCTCAGTCAGTATTCCTGCTCTGATACCATCTTGACAGTGTGGCCCGCCAGAAATAAGAGGAAGAGAAGAGAAGAGAAGAGAAGGGATTGGCAATGTAACAGTACTGGCGGCGCCAGCTTTTATTATAATATATATAGGGCGGCAGAAATAAAAAGAGAAAAGACCCTTGTGCCCCTGCTATAAGTGAGTACAATAACAGACATAACAGAAGTAAAAAAAATAGAAATAAAAAACGCTTTAACTAGCCAAACAGACCCTAACACCAACAACTAAATTATTTCAACAGCATGAAAAACACTTAAAAATACAAATCTATATCTCATGTACGCAGCACAGAAAACTCAAGCCTGGCACATGAAAATTCAGCTGGTTGGTCCAACTGGACTATTAGGATCCAGTGGTTTAATCCTGGAGATAGTATCATTGGGTTGGGAGATGATCTGACAAAGTTCTGGGTTCCACTGAACTGCAAGGTTAATGATCCGACTGCCAGGTTTTAAAATATTGGCTTGGTGTTTGGTGGATCTTGGCTCAACAGGATTTAGATGAACGCAAACAGTATAATTTCAACAGGACTGCTATGAACGCAAACAGTATAATTTCAAACAGTATATTTCAATATGGCAGACCTCATCTATCCAGGACTGCTATGAGATTGGTGGATGTGCATCCTTTATGCACCTCTTACTCCAGCATATATGAGATTGCTGAGAATAAACACAACTATCCGGGACTACTATTAGATTATTAGGGGCTAGATTACTTGGATGCGTCGTTTCAGAAGGAATATCTTTGATTGGGAGGCTGAGGAGCCATTTACACTACTAGAAATGCTAAGCCTGCAGGTTCTCAACCCAGAAAGGAAGGACAGAATGTGGTAGCTTGGTAGTAGCGATGGTATTTTTACAGTGAACATTTTAGAGATCTCTGATGGATTCAGTGGATCCTGACTCCTGAGGTGCATCAGAAGTGGATTTGAAGGGCTGGGGTTCCATTTAAGGTGGTCTTTTTTTTGCTTTGACTGCTATCAAAGATAAGATCATCACCATAAATCACCTGCTGTTGAGAGGAATAGCTTTGGAGAATCCCTGTCAGCTGTGAGGGAGTGCAAGTGAAAGTGTAGAGCATTTGCTAATATACCGCCCATTCTCTTATAACATTTGGGCTCACTTTGTGAAGTTGTTTGGTACCCAATGGGTAACACCAAGGGATGTGGCTGGTTTGTTTTGTGGATGGCCTTTGAAATGTTTCAGCAAAAGAAGCATTCTTTGGTCTTTGGTGTCCTTTTCCTTGTATTTGTCTGTAAGAATCCATAGGATCTTTGAGAATAAGGTTTCTCCTATTGAACTAGTGGTGGGGAATGTGGAGAGGACCATAATCCGATGGGCAAGCTTGAAGAGTGATTTTGTGGGGATGAAGCTTCTTCATTTGTCCAGTGCATAGAATCTGATTATTAACTCAAATGATGCTGGGATGGCTCTTTGTAAGTTTGTACGTATGACTCATTCTCACTGTAGGCGCTCCTCTATGGCTCTACTTGAGCTCTATACAGCTCTTTTTCATGCTGAACTCATCTTTTCTTTTTTTGGTTGCCAATGATATAATGTAAATGCATAGGCACAGGCACACACAATCTTTATAATTTTCATTAGCATTTGTGAAAGAAGGAACTTATGCTTTAACAAGTAATACTATCTTATTCCAACCATTTGGCGTTGGGTATGTGACTATGGTTCTGTAATTCTATTCATTAATATAAAAATAAAAAAGATTTTTTTTTTGCACTTTGAATAATAGAATACTCTATCCATGCTATGATTTTTTGTCCTATATTCCTTTATTATCAATAATTAATAGCTTCTTTGTGAACATGCAAAATCCACAAGAATTGAAAAATTACTAATTACTTGCTTCATTTCTTATTTTTTGCATGTCTCACTTTATCTTGGGTTTTGCAAGTGTAAACATTGATTTGTTTATAAATTCTCTTTGTATACTGGTGGATTTAGGAAACTTATCTGCCAATGTGTGGATTTGTAGAACATTTTCCATTTAGGGCAAGGTTCAAAGTATTGACACGTATCGGCCGATACGTATCGTTCTGGGACCCCTCCGATACGCCCCTACAGTGGCTGTATCGGAGGTCAGACTGGTTCAGGGGGTAGAGGAGACCTAAACTGGCCCCCTGAACCGGTTGTGAAAAAAATAAAAAAAAAGCCTGAAAAACTGTATCGATTTGCCCGATACGCCCACACCGGTGTATTGGGCGTATCGATATTTTGAACCTTGATTTAGGGAAAATTTTCATGGGCTGCCTGCTTTCAAAGCTTCTTCCCGCATATTGCCTCAAAGTTTGAAGATGGCTTTGAACATCTTTCTTTTCGAAACGTTCAGTAGATTGCAGGTTTCCTTGACTTATGAATATGTATAGGATGTCTGGTTAGTGCAACTTGGTATAGTGTGCAATGGCATTACTCCCCATAATGCCATTGACTTGGCTTGTCAACTTGGTATAGTGTTTGGTTATACAGTTTTATAGTCAATCACAATAATGTCATAATTATCAGACTTGTAATGGCTATATTTTATTTTTACAAGTGCCAACTCCCTGACTCAAACCCATGTTCTCATGCTTGTCTCTGTAAGTGTTCATTGATCAAGTAAGATTCTACTGATTTTCTAATATAGATTTCTGGTGATCCAAGGTCTTCAATCCTAGGGATCTGGTTCTGTTTAGCAAGCCTTTCAATTTGCAAGGAGTTTCTACGTTTTAACCATATTTTATTCTTAATTGTCGGCCCCAGCTGCAAAATGATGATGTAGTTCTGGAACATGGTATGGTAGGGGGTGTGCAATGGCATTACTCCCCAGCCCCATTTTTAAATGATAGAGTATGGAGTTGAATTGAAGGTGGTTAGGAATTTTTTATATAGGTGAAGCCATGAAGGTGGTTAGGTTCAGTTGAAATTGAAAAAGAAAGATGCTGAAAGCCATTTTCAAACTTTAGGGCAGCATGTGGGGAAAACCTTGAAATTAGACATTTTCTGGTAATTTCCCTTCCATTTGATAGGCAACTTGATTGGATCTCCCAATTCTTTTTATTCAGGGTGTTTGACTATTTGATTCAACATCCAAACTGGAAAGACACCTTTCCTATGAGAAAGCCGCGCATCTTTCATAGGTCTGCTGATGGAGGCTGGATAAAGTGCTGATATAAGAAGGATCTTCATGTAAGCTACATGCTGAAGTTCATATATATTACCTCTACCTTTAAATTCCCATATTATTATTTAAGTTCCCTTCTACTTGTATGTTGTTATCGAGACAAAAGTTCTCAATAAAATTGTATAGGTATTCTTTAATAGCACAATACAGTTGCTTTGTTGTACACAACATGCACTGTAATAGATTTGCCGCAAAAAGGTTTATAATATGTTGATTCAGAAGGGTTGAGATTTACTCTTGTATTTGCTAGAGGAGATCAGAAATGTGATTCTCATAAGCCTTGTATGTTGTCTATGAAGGGTATTAGGTCAAAATTTGGGACTGGTTTGGACCTTATTAAAACAGGATGACTTAATCTAGAATTCTAGATCATATACTTTTTTAGTGCCACAACAATAGCTATAACTTTTCTGTAATATAATTTTGGCACACCATGCATGGACCAATTATCTCAGTCAAGTCCACCATGATCATTTGCTTCAGTTCGGCCTCTGAAACTCTGACCTTATTCAAAGAGGAATTTGCCTTCTTTTTTTTTATATTAAATATTGAATGTATTCTTTAGCAGATATCTTATTGGCCATCCAACAAGCAAACCTTTGTGAAGTATAACAATGCTGATAACAGATGAGAAGGGGAATATATCAAAGGGCATGAATTTCTTTTACCTTTAGGCTGTGTTTGGTTTCTACAGGTTTCCTTTCTCTACTTTTTTCCTTCAAACCAAATACATCCTTATGACCTTATGGTACGCTTAACGTTATGTGAAATAAAATTATTTATTTCATTGTGGTCTTCCTTGATACCAGTATTGAGTGTATTGTCAGACTCAGAGCGGATTGGATGAACCGGCTATCTGAATGAGCCATCTGGCCGGTTAACTCTAGTCTGGGTCTGACAACATTGGTTGATACTTTTAAGCCAAAAATTTACCGTCTAAATCTAAAATGGAAGTATCCATGGTTGTAATTTAGATATTAGAATGCGGTAGTCTTAAATGGGTTAAGCCTGTATAGAGTTGAATTAGGTAATCTTTATTTGATTTATGAATCCGTTTGAGGTGAACAGTTAGTGGATTGAATTTTAGGTTCAAATGAACTGATCCGTTGGTCACATGAAACTAAAATAATTTCATTTTAGCCACTTTCAAACAGTCTATTCAAGGTTCTTTTTTGTTGATAAAGCCCGAGGGCCAATTCATTCAATGAAAACTATCAGTTACATCTGAAATGCAAGTATCTTTCAAAAACCCTGGAACCGAAGACCAAGTTTTGGGTAAAGAGCAAGACTTGCCAGTTTGTGGGCTGCCTTATTACCTGATCTGGGAGTGAATGTAACTGAACAGTTAGGAAGGTGGTTAAGCAGATTCACATGATATACTCAACGTATTGTATCATATCAACGGGTCTCCTATACCCCAAAAAAAGAAATGTTTCAGATTTTGGGATGTTTCAGGGTAAAAATGCAAAAAATCGAACCCTGAAGCAATTTTGAAAAAAATAAAAAAATGGTTATTAAGCATTGAAACACCTGATATGCTTATTTGTTCATATCAGGTTTATCAATACTTTTTTTTTTTTGTATTAATCACTGCCTGACACCCCGTAGGGGTCTTACTTTTTTAAGTGAACAGTATAAATTACATCAACATCTCTTTTCTTAGGAGATGATATTAAAAAGATTTGAAACCACACCACTGCTGGGACAATTCATCCAATGCACCAACTGGACTATCCCTCAGTAGACTCATGGTTTAAAGTGTATCAATGATTTAAACCATGAGTCTATTGTTAATTCCTATTTTGCCATGTATTATTTGCTGGAGTTTGAATTCATGGATCTAAGCATATATTGTCTGTCGCTTTCTCTTGTTTGGATTGTTAGTGTTGTTGCTTCTGTTGTCTTTGTTTGAATGGTTTTTTTTTTCAAAAAAAAAAAAACAAAAAAGCATAGCCTTTTGTTTATTTATTTATGGTTTGAAGGGTCTTGGACCAACTTATTTAGAGGTGGCATTTTCTGGCACAAACAGTTCATTCCACCAACTTCCAAATGAGACAAAAAGTATAAATTTTGTATTAAGTAGGAATGAAAATCATTATTACACACAGAAGAAAAACTGAATCAGGTGCAAAAGTTATACATGGTTTAAATTTGCACTGCAACCAAATGCAGCCCTAATGATTTTTCACATGTTGTTCTGATTCTGCATCATTCTCGCAGTGTTTTATATTTTTTGGTATTACAAATTATTAATAGGTGGGGACAAAGCACCGTGCACCTGAGGTCCATTGACCTTACCAGCTTTCTGTTTTTCTACCAAGGCAATCCAATTCTAATCCATTCAGAATTGGAATGAAATTGGATTCGCAGCAATTAAGGCTATGTTTGGTTTAACTCTCATTCTTGCCCAATATGAAATTTTAAAATAAACAAGAATGGGTAAAAATGGGTAGAATGAGAAAATTTTGCTACAAACCAAACACTTTTTTTTCCTAAAAAATGTTTTTTTTCAGACTGACAAGTGCTCTTTTTGCTCACTTTCATTCTTCAAAAAAAACTCTGTGCTGGTGATCATATACTGCAGGCTTAGCATAGTTTTCAAGGCGCCAAGGCAAGGCTAGTCGCCTAGGTGATGGATTTTTTTATGTTGAAAACATAGATCCTAGGGTAGTCCTTAGGTACCATAACCATATTTCCTTAATAACTATTCATAATTTTCATAAGAAAAGTATAAAGTTCATATTAAAATATAGAAAATCAACATATTCATGCGAAGAAAAAGAAGGAAAATAAAATTCAAAAAATACAGGGGATGAACCCTTATTTTTGTTATAGGAAAGAAGAAAAGAAAAAGTAATGGTAGTAGTAGATTAAGCCCTAGAAAACAATAAAAATAAATTAGTATATAAACACACAAAATGATTATTTTAGTTTAATAATGTCTATTTTATAATTATAATATAAAAAAATGAACAAAAAAGTATTTTATAGAAGGAAGTAAAAAACTGCTTGGCAATTAGGCGAGGCAAGCCTCAAAGGGCACTTCATCGCCTAGGCGTCACCTTGACAACTATGCAGCTTAGGTCTCCAAAACCGTTGGCATAGATGTTTACTAGCAATTGGCCAATGGTTACTGTTCGTTGGCATAAATTTCATGGCAGTCCACCAGTAAACATCTATGGTGAAAATTTTGTAGACCTAACCAATGGCTTACGCTTGCTAGTAGGGATGGCAATTTTGCGGGAATTTTTGGGTATCCGACATGTCCCGACCTTAATAGGACCCGTTTATCAAAACCCTATAGGGTTTGGGTTTTGACTTTAGGGTATCCGATACCCGATACCCGGGATGCATAAATATGAACCCGTTATATTATATATCATGCACAAATTTATAAATTTTATGTACTAAGATAATTATTCTATTATTAATATTTTATTTGTATAAATTTCTTGGATTAAAATGATCATTTTATGTAAATTTGGATTTGATAGATTGTTTATTTCATTTAGTTATAAAATGCTAATTTTAAATATTATTTCTTTTAATTTTTAGTTGGAATTGTTAACCATATATATATATATAGTATGTATGCATTGATTGTTTTGATGGACACAAAATTTAATAAAATCTATTTTATTTCATTAAAAAATACCAAAGGTGAAATGGCTTAGTGGCTTAAAGTAGAGCTAAGAGATTTGGTGTTATCATTAATTGATTTGGGTTCAAGTCACATTATAAGCATTAAGAAATTTTTTTTAGTAGAAAATGTTTGGTCAAGGGGTTTAACGGGTGGAACAAGTCGGGATGGGTGACCCAGGTTTAACAGGTTTGGGAAATTGAAAGGAAAAGTTAGATAGGTTTGGAATCAGGGATACATAGGTAGGTCGGGAATGGATAGGGCAATTTGCACGGGTACCCTACCCATTTCCATTCCTACCTGCATAGAGTTTCTTTAAAGAATGAAAATGAGCAACATGGTGCATGATTAATTTTCATGCTACAGGTTACCACAATTTTTGTGCTATAAGCTGATTTTTCATTCTAAAAAAAAATGAGGCCCATGGTAAGAATTTTGTAACCAAAAACTCTAATGTTATTTATTCTTGCCCATTCTTGCTCAAGATGAACAAGAATTAAAAGAATGAGGCCTAGAGCAGCAAACCAAACATTGCCTAAGTTCCAATCCAAAATCCAATAATATTGCACTACATATTCATATATCAGTATAAAAGTAACATATATTTATTAGTTATGTTGGTTTTTGTTGTATTTTTGCTAGAGGGTCATAGGTTGAATTTTCATAAAAGAAGATTTTAAGTCATTGTTTACATGATATAATAATAATATTCAAATCTAATCCAGGTATCATCTGAATCTAATGCAAGTAACCAACCTGTATTCTCTCAAACCTGTTTTATCTCACATTTAGTCCAACACATTACCATTGCACCAAGCAATAAGCCCTCTTTTCTCCTTACCTTATGTTCCTTTCCATGAAAAATGTATTTTCGTAATATTTTATACCATATTATTTTGTATATATTTGTATTTGTACTCTTTCCAAACTGAGCCCAAGACACTACACCACACATTAGAAACATCTTTTGTGAATGACAACATACAAGTATGGGAGATGTTTCCAATGTGTGGCTATAGTGTTTTGTGGGTAGCAATTCAAGCACATTCGTGCTCATTAGGAGAAAGATCCCAATCCAATAAGTTAGTCAAAAAATTTTCATTTTCATTTGAAGTTATTTATTATTCTTAACTAGTCAGGACCCAAGTGATGTATAGGCTTTGTTAAGAGAAATTGAAACAAAATGATCCCTATGACATCCTCAATCAAGGATGATTAAAATGGAATTTAAATGAACTTTAAATTAGTAAACATTAACTTTAAGATTATACATTTTATTTTTATTAACAATGTAGTTTAAATTTTATTAATATAACATTTCAATTAATAATTTTTAATCATAGAGTTAATTTTATTGATTGTTACTAATTTTTATTAATTTTAGTTATTTTAAATAAGATTTAAATACACTTTAAATTAATAAAAATAATTCAAAAACTAATATTTTATTAATTTATTTGTATTAATTTGTATAATTTTAAATATAGTTTAAATGGACTGAAGTTATGATTTTTATAAGTAATATGGATAATTATTAGAAGATTCTGTAATTATTTTTTATTATAATAATATTTTATAATTAATTACTGAGTATTATTATTTACTTTAATATTATTGTTTTTATTAGAATATTATTATTTACTTTATTTATTTATCTTGTTTTATCATCTATTCTTTTCTCTTGTTAGTACTATAGATATTTTTTATTTATCTTATTTAAATATTTAAGTTTTAACTCAAACATTAATATTGAGAGAGAAGAAAACATCACATAGTGTTATTGGGAATGTAAGATAGTTTAGGAGGAAATTTTATGTAACTAGAATTATGAAATAGTTTAGGAGAAATTTTAGAAGGGGAAATGTTTCATGTGATTAGGAAGGTGAGATGGTAGAGATTATGTTAAGAAAATGCAAACATTCAGAAAGATAGAAAAATAAAAGGGAGGGTAAAAGACTTAAACATACCCTTAGTTTTCATTATTTGACTTATACCCTGAGTTTTTCAAAAGGATTTAAAGATACCTTGTAGATTGACCCATTAGACTTAATGAAACGTTGTATGCAAATTCATTTAAATCCTATTTTGCCCTTTAACAAATGAACCTAGTTGTCTGTTCACCTATTCTATTATTTGAATTATAATAAAGATGGCCTTCACTATTTTATTTGAAAAATTACTGGTCAACAACAGTTCATGAAGTCTCTCTGCATAAACGGTTCCATTTTTCTCACATCAGTGCAGCTGCTCTTTAAACATTGTTGCTTATATAAGACCAAAACCTTTTGAATTATTAAATCTAATTCTTTTAAAGATGCATCTACTTCTCATTCCTCTGTACTATATGGATTTGTCATTTCAAATCCTTTTTTTAACTTTGTATTTGTATAGCCAATACATAGAGCTGTTAAAACATCTAACATTAGAATTTATATAGACAAATTTCAACTTGAACTAGGTGGGGCTCATTAAGCAATCTCTAGATCCGTATTAAAACCTCACCACTCTTGCTAATAGTTGGAGGGGGAAAATGTGATATTCTCTGTTATCTTCATTATTTGGATTTATAATCCTTTAGGTTATTTTTGAAAATTTGAGAGAAAATGAAGGGTAAAAGAGTTACAAGGTATATTTAAGTCAATTAATGAAAAATCGGGATATGTTTAAGTCTTGAAGGCAAAAGAGGACTGCTGACGTGGATAACTGCATTTCAAGTATATTAAGACGATTAAGTTACATCATATTAATTTGCTACATACCGTTATCTATATCATCATGATGATAAGAGTTCGACAAAAAGTTTTATGTGGCCACCAACCTGACACAACCCGCCTTTATCCAGGCTTGAGACCGGCGGTGTAAGACGAGATCACAATTCACACCGGAGGCCGCGGATGTTTTTATACTAAATTAATAAGAGATAATATCAGCTTCATCAATTTATGACTGTTTGATGGAAAAAGAATGGTGAAGAACATCATCAAGATGGGAGGTGCAACATAACCAGTTTAATGATTAACTTCCTAAAGAGTTCTTCTATAATGTAGTTCATTTCTAAAATAAATGTCAAATAATAAAAACAATAATTAATAATTTTAATTTATATATAAAAAAAAAAATTACTGTTTTAATGGATATTTTTGGTAATTCACCACCTCTTACCAGTTTGTGCAATTGCCCGTGAAACCCCACAAGGCACAAGCTAGTTAAAGTAGATCGCGAGTAACTAGAGGAAGCCATTAAAGATTCAGTAGTTTTCTTTTCTTTTCACTTTTTTTTTTTCAACATGGTTGGTGACACCATGTAATCAACAGCTTAATTAATGCATTAGATGAGAGGGAAGGATACATTTATTCCATTGTCCCGATACAATGGTGAAAATTAAGGACCTCAGATATATATATTCAATAAACACATTTGACAAATTACCAAAAGGATCTCCTTCACTTATGAACGAGAAAATGCATTTCAATGTGACTATAATACCCTTCCACCACCCAAAGAGGTGGTGAATCTGGTGATTGGCTGGTTTGTTGTTGAAAACTAGTAGGGGTGTTGATGGAAATGAGGTGGTGGCATCATAGAGATGATGAAATTGGAAGTGATTAGGGAAATGTTTGGAACCCATGTCATTCTTTTGATGAGATTTTTTCAAATATCACTGATTTTTCACAAATTAGAGAAATTGCTTGTTTGGTTCATTGTTGCTCTGTTAGTCAATTTTTCATAATATATCAGTTATGAGTTAGTTTGGTAGTGATTATTATCGTTGGAATCCTCTCCCCTATCTAAATAAGATGCCATATCATTCAAAAATAATTAGAGTCGACATGAATAGAGCAATCCGATTATAATAATCCATTCTTTATGGGTGAATAATGGACGATTTTGAAATCATTGTTGTGGCTCTGATATGGTGATTTTTGAAAAATTAGTATCGATCCCAAACACCACCTATAAGGCATCGATCCCAAACAGAACCTAGAGTTTAGAACCCACACGGTGGCACAAGGAAGTTGGTGGGTTGTTAGACAATTAAGAAAAAGAGCAAGGGTAATAGAAGAATAAAAAATATTATTAAAACCAGAGTATCAGAGGATTACAGAGGATTAATTAATGGGGTGTGGGAATGGTGCAGAGCACAAGGAGGAGATTTGGAGAACAGAAACGGCTGATGAATGATGAAGTTGATGGTGCAGGTGGTGGCGATGATCCTGAAGCGCCAATCCAATCCAATCCGATGGCGTAAACACCGATGCTGGTCAGTCCAAAGCATGAAATCGAATGGTTGAAAAGTGGTTAATGCTTTGTCCACTCGCGAGTGAAGATTTGTGTGACTGACTGACTGACGGTGCTCTTTGCTGGGACCCACTCGGGCGGACGGAAAGGCTCCCGCCGGCTACGTGTCTCGTCGACATTGTAACGCTGCGAGTGGACAAATTATGCAGAGAGAAAGAGAGAGCAGAGAAGAGAGAGAGAGAGAGAGAGAGAGAATTCTGTGAGATGGAGAAGAAAGGAAATTGATTTTTCAAAAAAAAAAGAAAAGGTTGAGAAGATCGAGGAGGAGGTGGGAACTCGGATCTGGTGGGACCGATACCTGTGGCCTACAGGCCTGTGGGGCCTTTCGGGTTGCTCGCCGGGGATCTGACACGTGGCAGGTGATGAATGGTGTGATTTTTAATAGTCTCGAACCGGCTTCCATCAACGTTGTTTTCTTCAACAGGGATTCAGCCGCCGAGCTTGCTTTTAGTTTATTTCATTTTTTCTTCTTTTTTTTTTTTTTGAATTTTTCGATTTGCATGCTCGAATCTATCCTATACCCCATTTTGTCTCGTCTATAAGACCCGACCCATCGATCATCCTAAAGACATACAGCAAATAATCTCGGATTCCTATTAGGGTTCTCTCTCTCTCTCTCTCTCTCTCCATATCGCCTATTTAAAGGTGTGAACTCTCTCTCTCTAGCACACAAGCTCCTCTCATCGCATCCCTTACTGTTCCTCTCCCACTCTCACTCTCCAAAAAACTAAGATGGGTTTCAGTCTGGTTTCAAACCTGACCATCTGATGATACTATAGTAAGTCTCTCTATCTCTGTAGGTTCATGTATATGTGTGGTTTCTGTTCTGTAACTTTTTATTAGAGAATAAATTCATGAATCGATGAACTGCTCGTTTTCTATCAATGTATTTAGCGTAGTGTTGTGCTATATATCCTTTGCATGGAATACCCAGATGAGCAGATAACCAGAGAAGTTTATTTTGACTTCCATTTCTGATGTTTTATTACGCCGAAGCCTTCCTTTGCGGGGTCTCTGTGTTTTATTTTTCAGATATGCAGATCGATGTTTGAGTAAAAATTTAACCTGAGGCCGGTTCTTCGATCAACAGAGGGAGAGAGCAGAGAAACGATTCGATATCGTCTCTGTTCTTGGTTCTTCTTATTTTTACTTGATTCTTGAATTCTTTCTCTCTGCCCATCAGTTCATATCTCTTTTCTCCTAGTCATTAGTATACTCATGTTACTGTGTCCATGTGGACTTTTGTGTCAGATTTTCCTGCTACTTCCACTGAGCTTGCAATCGATTAATGCCGTTACAGACATACATCTGTCCACATTATTCTACTCATCGGCTCTCTCACTCCCACTCTCTCTCTCAGAGACTCAGAGTTGAATGAAATAGAATTTCAATCTACCAGTGATACTGAAGGCTCCTTTGTTGGTTTCACCTCTGCTTCCTTTTCGTCATTTGCATGGTCAAAGATTTTCAAGTACCATTCTGTCTTTCTCTAATAAAGCAAACAGCGATTCTGACTGTACTGAACGTACTTCTTTCATGGGCTTGGTACAGATCGACACAACCGCCGTCGAAACTCCGGAATCACATTGTCGGATCGGTTAAACCCCTCCACAGCCATGAAGGAGCAGGACCTTCTCCGTCGACTCGAGAAATTCCCCGGCGAGAACCCAGACATCGGCGTCGACTGCGAGCTCAGACTCGGTCTCTCCTACTCTCGTCCCAACCCACCGCAATCTCAGACGAACTATCGAAAGATCATCTACGACTCTCCTCCTCCTCCTCCTTCTCCCCCTGCACAGGTATCAATTTCTTTCTCTCTCAACAAACCGATCAGCTCTCACTCTCTCAGCATCAACGGATCCATGCAAACTGATATCAGCGATCTGGGAAAGTTCTTGGGTTTTGATCCCAGAAGCTTTGATTAACGTAACGATCTACGTAAAGATCAATGATCGATCTTTACTTCTCTTCATGCAAAGCTTACCTTTTCGTCTTCTTTCTTTTTGATTTTTTTTTTTAAATTGGCCGAAAAATTCCACGATCCCAAGCCAGAGATGCCGCCCTATGAGCATACAACCTGAACCAGGGTGGGGGATGCGATAGGAAGATCCGGGCCACAGATCTCAGACCTTGATCTGCTGGTGGGTCCCTCGATCCTGGGGCTCTTGAGATGGCTCATGTACAACGCATAAAAAGATTATTCGGTACAGACAGATAAACCGGTCTTCCGTCAGTTCCGTGTCTTGTTCCCAGGTTTCGATATCTTATCCCATTCTGGGTATTGGAGAGCTGCGGCGGCAATCCACCGCCGGCGGTGGGGATGCCCGGGGAGAACCCAATCAGGTGGTGTAGATGAAGAGAAGAAGTCTCGATCGGACGGTGGAGATGAGTATCGTCCGTCACCGGTACGGCAGGTTATCGGTACCTTGATTTAAGAGAGAACCTTGTTCCTTATTGGGGGTTGTATGTATTTGCCTCGTGAACATGTACGATGGAGTAATCATGCTCCGCCTAGTATCATAAAAGCTGGTGCTTGATACAGCGCATGCTCATCGAGTGACGGTTATGTTAGGTGACGTGTCATGGAATCTGGCTGTCCACGTGGACTGGTGAACCTGCCATACATGGAAAGTGTTGACTCGATATGACTCACGGTTAGGTCCTTTTGACCTGACCTTGGCGTTTCCTATCTTGGTATGAGCTTCTCAAGCTGAGATAGATTCACTTTCGTCATCATATCCAAGGATGGGTGATCCCCGCGGGTCCCACCGTGCTGGATCCCCTGCGCCCCTGGCCCACCGTCTAGGCTCGATTGGGCGATCCAAACCATCGGATCGTGTACTTTTGGTTCCACTTGGTTGGTCGCATTCAAGACCGACCAGATGAATACGGCTGACGGATTGGCTCAATCATGTGTCTTATTATGTGTGTATGAGTGTGTCGAAGTGACGTTGGACGTATTGATGCCTGCTCGGAAAATAAAGGGGCCAAAGCCCAATGATAGGTACTTTTGGCCATTTCCTTCGACTGGCTGGTCTGGTCTGGTTCATCATAGGTTCGTCCTTGTCCTTGTGGCTTTCTACATTGGGCCGGGTGAAATTTAGTGGACTAGTCTCATCCCTCTCATCAGTAATCACTAATCATCTTTGGTTTTGTGGAGTTCAGATCTGCTACCAACAAACACTCACAAGACTAATGACAGTCATGTACTGGGAACATCTTATCATGAATGATAAGAGATATTCATAATGTGTAGCTGCATTGACTGTTGGGAGCGCTTTGTTGGTAGCATATCCCTACCGGGTTTGGTGGTAGTACATGGTTCAAAAGATTGAAAAATGGATGATATGATGATTTTTATGGTCTTTTATGGGCTGATGGGTGAATTGCCCGATTAATCGGAAAAACTGTGACCCATGGAGCATTCCGGTTTTTAGTCCGGCTTGAGTCTTGCAACCGGTTTGGTCTGTTGGTTGTGGATAAGATAATCAATATTAACCATGGTTTTGCTTGGCCTGAACTGAACAGGTGATGGGGAACTACGGAATGGTGAACGGGAACTATGGAGTGATGATGAATCCAAGGGGAGCTTCAATGAACAACGGCTGGGGAGTCAATGGGTCGAACCAACTGACCTGGTTGCCGGCCATGGTGAACCATCCGAGCAACAACGGCAATAGGAGGGATGGGTTCAGTTACTATGTGGGTTCGTCTTCTGCTTCAGGTAGCAATAATCCAACTGTGATGAATGATTTCCGGCGATATGCCGGTGCCGGTGCCGGTGCCGGGGGTCTGCTGCCGATACAGATGCAGCGGAATAACGTCACGGTGATGAACAACATAATTCAGATGATACCACAGCCGGAGCGTCCGGTTGCCGTTGGTCCAGTCAAGCGTTGCGCTGCTTGCGAGACCTCCACCACCCCATTATGGCGCAACGGCCCCAAGGGCTCCAAGGTAAATTTTCCTATTTTAAATATTAAGGGTCCGTTTGGGAGGGGTAAAGTTTAATCTAACTGTTTTAAATTGCTATTAAGGCTAATATTCTTGCAGAATGAGAGGGTATTTGGACTTTCGTGGTTTTTCAATAAGCATAGCTTATATTCCTCTCAAATGAGCACTAAAATAGCTAGCTGTCCAGGTGAATCCCAAACGGGCACCCTAGCAGTTGCTTGGGGTTTTCTAAGATGGACCCCACACGGACAGCCTATAACCTATATAACCTATGTTTGCTGAAAAACACGGAGAGCCCAAATTATGGCTGTCTATCGTGATATGAAGGACTGCCTGCATATAAGCTTTATGCTTGAGCACTTCAAGGTAGTTGAATCTTCAGCTCAACTTACCTTCCCAAACGGACCTTAAATCCCAGAACCCAGCTGGGAATGAAAAACGAATCCATTGCTTCTGGGTGCAAACGCTGAGTTTGCCAAAGAAGAATGAAACGAGCCCACTTCACGTGGCAATTAATCGACTACAGTCTATACACATACACACGAACAACCATTGATATGTTTGTAAGTTGGTAACGTTGGCGTTGGATTTCAGTCACTGTGCAATGCTTGCGGCATCCGGTATAAGAAAGAAGAGAAGAAGGCTTCGGGAAGCACAGACAGCCCTCAGAAATCTAAGGTTGGTGGGTCTGCCAAGGGAAGAGACTCCACCAAGAAGCCCAAGTTCTAAGACACATGTTGCTCTTTCCGCCATCTGACTCTTTTTTCCATCTGTTCTTTGGAATTAAGGTTTCTTGTTAGGATTGTAAATTAAATGGGCCATGGTTCAGACTGGAATGCTGAATGCTTCGATGATTGGTGGTAATTTGAATAAAAGTTTTCGGTTTCAAAATAAGGCTTTTCTCTTCTGGGTCTTTCTTCTGCAGGCTCGTGAGTTTTATATTGTATTTATTTTGTTTGCTTGTAGGTTCCTGAGAGAGAGAGAGAGAGTTTATTCCATCTGATATTATGTATTTGATGAGTTGAAAGAGGGGTGATTATTTCAACTTTTAACTTGCCCATAAGAAATGCCTTTTACTGTGTAAGATATTAACACTAGCAAAATTCTTCTTCTTGTTCTTCAACCAAGTTGGAGTTAGAGATAAGATGGAGTCACAAATAGAAATTAACAAAATTTCAATTGGCACTACCATGTTATTTTCTTTTTCTCATCCTATTGTTGGGGGTTGGAGATCTGTTCTGCTTTGGCAATTTTACCGATGCACCTACCACTCACATGAATTGGAAATTTTAGAGTATATTTTGAAAGAAAATAAAGGACAAAAGAATCAAAAGGTATGTTTAAGTTTTTCATCATTTTTATTATTATATTATATAATGTTAATACTTGCCTATTTTGCAAATCATGACTGCCAGATGGAATTAAGAATAAAGCGAAAAGTTTTTAAAATCTGAATATTATCTTATTTATACTTACATGCAAGTGCCCTTGAGAAAATATAGTTTGATGATGATACTATAGAAGAGCATTGGCAAATCATAACCTAATGGTGAATTTGAACAAATTCCACCTGAATGGTTACTATGATTTTCTGGTGTCATAGTCAAACCACTTTCTTTTTGGTTCATGAGGCTACAACCCGCAAAAGGTGGGAATCTATCGCAAGTCTACAATCAGCAAAAGACCCAACCAACTGAACCAATTGGCACCTTCAAGATTTGTTCCCACTGTTTTCTTTATAGAAGCAAAAGGGGCTACATAAGACGGGAGATAGCATTTCAGCTAAGCTAAGATTAACGGACTCCGATAGAAAAGATAGGGCTTTGTGCTTGCCTCCCAATATAAATGCCTTTATGTCAGACCTCAGACCTCTTCGAAACTCATCCTTTAACTCGATGCAGTTCTTAATGATGTGTCTTATCTTTCAAGGAACTGGGATCTTCTGCTTGAGACAAGTAATGACAAGATTGGAATCATTTTCATAATGAAAGTATAGTCTCTAAAATCCAAAGCCAAGCTATGGACTTCCCACGCTGCCTAAGTTTCCGCAATGTTAATTGAAGCAATACCAAGCTTATATGCCTTGATGTCTAAGACTTTCCCGAAATGATCTCTAGCAATGCTCGCAACTGAGCAAAAACCCTCCCCATTCCTACATGCATCAAAGTTGATCTTGATATGGTCGATATTAGGAGATTTCCAAATAATTGTCTTCCATCTTTTATCCAATTTGTCAATATTGGTCTCCAAATGCTTTTCATTGTATTCCCTAAACAGATTGAGGGCCTTGTCAATAACTAATTGGAGTGGGGCAGATCTGGACCGTTCTGAAAAACAGTGGATCGGAGAACTTGGGGTAGCTAACCCGGCAAGCTCGTTCCCATGCTCAAGTCTGTACTTATGCTATGAATGTGAGCTGAACGTTTGAGAACTTGAGTGCTAGTGAGTAGAATAATCACGCGTACCTTTGCCTTGAGGTTTCATGTCTTTATATAATGGAGTAGTCGTGGGCCTTACGAAAGAGCCCTGGGATCTCCGGGCTGTGGAGATAAGGTTTGTTTCATTTTTGAAAGAGAGTAATATGTTGATAAGGTTTATCATTTACCTCCGATTCAGGCGGAGCCAGGACGAGTTCTCATCATGATCTCGAGAAATTTGGGATCTGTTGGGGAGGCCTTTGGAGTCAGTTATGTAGCGTTTTGGCTCATTAGCTCCGAGCTAGAACTTTGATTCTTTATTCCCAAACTGTGTTGGGTGTTGAGGTGCCTCTACACCGAGGTGGTTTCTTGGGCCGAGGTGGCTGAATACCCAAGCTCCGAATGTTGCGAACTGGGTTCGCTTGGCTGAGTTGTCACTCCTAGATTAGATCGCACCTACGTGTCCCCTTCTTGCTAGGTCGTGCCAAATCACCCTTCATCAATTGCCCCCCACTCCTCATGCCAGGGGTCCCAACCCGGTGCGGGGAGTTCATGACAAGTCTAGGTGGATTTGGCACGACGTCTAGACGACTTGAAAGGCGAACCGTTGGTCGGGCCTATTCAACCACTTGGCTCAACCATGAAATGACCTAGGTCGCGTCTCGGCCACGTGCGGACGTCACACTATTTATAAACTCCACGGACGTCAAAACACGTGCTAAATCGATTTCAACCTTGGGGGGCATGCAACAGGTTTCCTTAGGAGCCATCGGATCGTGTTGATCTTGACTGTTGATTCCCGGATATACTGGCTATAAATAGGGGCCAAAGGGCCCATTTTCCTCTTCACAAGTCCGCAAATCCGTAATTTTTGAGGTCGCGTTCAAGTCTTTCAGTACGGAATTATCCTTTTCTGGGTCCGAGGTCGCCTTCTTTTCTTTGGTCTTCCTTTTGGTGAGTCCACCTTCCTTTGCTTTTTCCTTTTGATTCCGTTGTCCTTTCCTTTAATATGCCTAGCCTTAGATTAGATAGCCTTTTAGACGGGAGCGACGAGTCCATTGGGGCCGATGTGGGTACCTTGGCTCAGACCGTGGATCCTTGTCCTACCGAGGCAGTCACTTCGAAACAGGACGGGGTCCTCAGTCCGCTCGGGGTGAACTCACCTCGACGAGAGCGTGAGGCCTCTGGTAACTCGGCTTCCACCTTACACCGAGGTCGGTTTCCAGACAACTTCGATCTGTCGATAATGACGGAGGACAGGCTCCTAGCCTTAGTAGCCCGGTACAGACTCCCTAACGACCTTGTATATAGTATCCCCTTAGGCAACTTTCCTTGGGATCATGATCACAACGAGATCGTGATCTTCGAGGAGCAGCTCGTAGCCGGTCTGCGTCTTCCACTTCACCCTCTTATAATCAAGATTGTTAAATTCTTTAACATTACCATAGATCAACTACACCCGAACTCTATCTGTAATATCGTAGGGACCATTTCTGTTTTCCATAATTACAACTGTCCCCTTGACCTCGACATCTTTTCTTCAATCCTTTCCATTAAGAAAAATTCGTCCTGTGTTCTGCCCGAGCACAGACGAAGTTACTACTTGTCACCTCGTCCTGGATACAAACTGTTGCACGAGCTCCCTAATAAGGTCCCAGCTTGGAAGAGGCGTTACTTCATGGTCCACAACACCGAGGGGTGGCCCTTCCTGACTCATTGGAGGGCAGCCATTCAAGACCCCAACATTAGACTGGAACTAAAGACAAGGGAGGAGGTCCGATTTTGGGCGGAGCTCAGCCTGAATTTCGAAAACTTCATGATCGAGGAGAAGCTCGTGCAAGCTGGGCTAAGTCCTCCTAGTAGGTCGCTATTTGCTGTACTTTTTCTATTCGTTTTACTTTGGTATTGTATCTGACTTAGCTCGTTTTCACCGCACCTTCCATGGACGACATCCCTGTCGATGAGCTCTTCGGGAGCATGAAGAAGGGGAAGAAAAAGAAGAGAGCCTCCAAAAAGGCTCGCATCGAGAGTGAACCATCCACAAATGAGGCTGTCGTTCCTGAGCTCGAGCACCCACCAATTGCCGAGCAGCCTCCCGTGATCGATCTAGTCAAGGAGGACTCGGGCAAGCCCACCCCACCCTGCATGCCCAAGGGGGCTATGTCTTCAGAGCCCCTCCCAGTGAACGCCACTTCTTCGGGTAGCGATGCTCTAGTTCGGAGCATTTTGACTCCAAAGTTCGGCCTTCTCAAGAGCAAGGATGCGATGTTCACTGAGGAGGTCACTCGTTGGGCCGACTTGCTAGTCACTCAACTTGGGGCTCATGCGGCTATACACTGTATGGCGGTACGTTCTTGAACTTGTCTTTCAAATTGTCTCGTACTTAGATTTTTTGTATACTGATACTCGTTTTCTTCTCTTGGCAGGTGAACTCCTCTATCCATGCCTTGGCTTATCAGTCCAAGGTGAACCTAAAGCGGGCTCTCGAAGCCGGGGAGCCTTCCCGAAATGCCCATGTCGAACTAAACTTAGCTCGCAACGAAATCAACCAACTAAAGAACGATGCGCAAACTAAGAAGGAGCTACTAACTCTGCTGATGTCAAAGAAGAAGGAGCTCAAGGAGCGTGAAACGACATTGAAGAGGGAGGTCAAGAACCTCGAGGCCCATGCGAAGGAACGAACCGAAATACTGCTTCAGGCGATGGAGGAGGCCAAAGTTAAGGCTGTTGAGGAGTACAAATCCTCAGTGGAGCTTCGGGAAAGGCTACTCGAGGCAGGGACAGCGGGTTACAGCAAGGAGTTCAAACTCAGCAGGTGGTTGACCCGGCGTGAATTTCCCCACCTCGACCTTAGTGCCATAACCACATCGAAGATCACCAAGGAAATGGCCATCGAAGCTGCCAAAGATCCAGACTCCGAAGTAGAGAGTGATGACGACCAGCTTGATGAGGAAGAGGAGACCAGTGCTGGTGAGGACCGTATGGAGACAGATCCTCCTGCCAAAGTCTCCAATAAGGATGAAGAGCCCTGAAGTGATTGAAGCCTCTTTTCTTGGACCCCCTATTTTTGTAATGCTCAATATTCCAAGCCTCCAAGCTTGGTCAATTGTAATCTTTCTCTCTTTTTTTTTGTTGTACTTGAAGTCCTATATCAATGAAATACAAGTGTTTTTGCAATCTTTGTGTGCAAATTTTTTCTAAGCGTAGATTACTCCCGAGCTGGCGAACTAAACCAAATAGGAGTGAACTTTTTTCTAAGTATAGGTTGCTCCCGAGCTGGTGAGCTTGACACTAGTAGGAATGATCTAATTGCCATTGTATGCCAGGATGAACAGACACTGTAAGGTACATACCCGATCTATCTATGCCCGGGTCACTCATTTGCCTAAGTGTCGGTTATCTCTAAGTGTCGAGCTAACGAGCTTGACTCCAGGTGGGATTAACCTTACGTTGTTGTACGCCGAGGTGAATTAGACACTGTAGGATTTGCACTCGAGCTGTCTATGCCTCATAGGCGTCTAAGACTTGTTTGCCTATGCCGAAGAGGCGACTAGGATTTGTCTGCCTACGCCGAAGAGGCGACTAGGACTTGTCTATTTATGCCGAAGAGGCGACTAGGACTTGTCTATTTATGCCGAAGAGGCGACTAGGACTTGTCTGCCTATGCCGAAGAGGTGACTAGGACTTGCATACCTATGCCAAAGAGGCGACTAGGACTTATCGTAGTGTCGAGGTCTTCCATCAGCTCGGCGCTATAGCCCTTAGGCTTCTAGGAGTGACATGCAGTCCTCTCTCCAGTCAGTTTTCTTTTTTGACCAGTTCGGCGGTCACATAGACTTGAAGAAATATTGCCTTGGAGTTACAAGTTCATAAGTAGTACCTTCTTAGGTTATCGATATTCCATGCTCGAGGTACATGCTTCCCTTCCAAAGTCTCGAGCTCGTATGTGCCTTCCCCGAATACCCACTTTACTTGGTATGGACCTTCCCAATTCGGTTCGATCTTACCAACACCGGGCTCAAGTATCATAACCTTCTAAAGAACCAGGACGCCGACACGGAAGTGTCATTTTCTAACCTGGGCGTTATAGTACCCAGCTACTCTTTGTTGGTAAGTTGTGGTTCGAATGTAAGCCAGGTCTCATACCTCCTCTACCGGGTCTAGGTTGGTATGGAGGTCATCATCGTTTGTTTCCTCATCATAAGCCTCAAATCGTAATGTGGGCACCTCTATTTCCGCCGGGATCACCGCTTCTGTACCATACGTGAGGTTGAAAGGGGTCTCACCCTTCGCGGTCTTAATAGTAGTTCAGAAGGCCCAAAAGACACTAGGTAGTTCGTCCACCCACAATCCCTTGGCTCGAGCTAAGCGAGCTTTCAATCCGCAAAGTATCACTATGTTAATTACTTCTACTTGCCCGTTCGCCTAGGGGTGTGCCACCGAGGTTAAATTTTGTTGAATCCCCATTTCGACACACCAGTTTTGAAACTTAACATCTTCGAACTGCTTTCCATTGTCGGATATCAACACTCGAGGTAGTCCGAAGCGACATACTATGCTTTGCAGAAGAAATTTTGTATGTTGCGGGTTGTGATCGTTACCAAGGGTTCAGCTTCCACCCATTTCATAAAATAATCTACTGCTACAACCAAGAACCTCTTCCCTATTGTTGGCGGGAAAGGACCAAGGATGTCGATTCCCCACTGCGCAAAGGGCCACGGGCTGGTGAGGTATTTCAAATCAGCAGTAGGTTGATAGTGAATGTTCGCATGCCTCTGACACTTGTCACACTTTTTGACGAGCTTGATTGCATCTGCCTTCATTGTGGGCCAATAATAGCCTTGTCACAACACTTTCTGTGCGAGGGCTCTGCCCCCCAAGTGTTCGCCGCACAAGCCTTCATGGTGTTGCTGACTGGCGCTCTACCCTTTGGGCCGCATTGCGTTCTATAGGTAGGGTCCCATGGAGTAAATAACTCATGAGTGGGTCGATCCACCTCAATTCCGCTTGTGATACGGGAGTGACCTATTATGCCCCCCCCCCAGAGAATGTTGAGCCGAGGTAAGTGTTCTATGTACACAGTTCGCATGGTGTTGTTGCTCGTGCTAGTTGGTTACGACAAGGCATCAGCCTTAGTGTTCTTAGACCTTAGAATTTGTCTGATAAAGCAGGAGACGAAACTGCGCAGGATCTCTTTGACTTTGACCAAGTAAGCTGCCATAGTAGGGTCACGGGATTCATACTCACTAGTGACTTGGTCAACCACTAGTTGTGAGTTGTTGCCACGACGAGGTGCTTTTCTTTCATTTCCCTTGCTAACGTTAACCCAACGACCAGCGCTTCATATTCTGCTTCGTTGTTCGATGCATCGAATCCAAACCGGAGAGCATATTCCAGCTTCACTTCACTTGGGCCGTACAGTATCAGTCTTGCACCGCTTCCCTACTAGTTGGACGAGTCATCGACGTGGAGGATCCAAGGCTTCTCATTCCAGTTCGGTTCCACTCTGACGGGGACTAGCGCCACACTAGTTGAAGCTTTCATCGCGTGAGCGAGCTCGGTCAACTCGGGGGTCGCTGTTTTAAACGTGCATTCTGCTACAAAATCGGCCAAGACTTAAGCTTTGATTGCTGGCCGAGGCTCATACTGGATATCGTATTCGCTCAGCTCGATGGACCACTTCGTTAATCTCACAGACACCTCGAGCTTGAGCAGAATCTACCTCAGGGGTTTGTTGGTGAGAACAACGATAGTGTGGGCCTGGAAGTACGGGCAAAGTTTTTGGGCTGCTATGATTAGTAAGTATGCTAATTTCTTGATCTCCGAATATCTATTTTCTGCATCCTACAAAATTTTGCTAACATAGTAGATGGGTTGTTGGACCTTATCTACTTCTTTGATCAGTACCGAACTAACCACTTCATCACTCGCAGAGAGGTATAGGTTTAACATGTCCCTTCTTCGAATCGAGTTAAAATTGGAGTGGTACATAAGTATCTTTTTAGTTCATCAAAAGTGAGATGGCATTCTTCAATCCATTTGAAGTCCTTACTCTTTTTTATAGCTTTAAAAAAGGGTAAGCATCGATCTGCCGATTTGGACATAAAGCGGCTCAGAGCGGCTATCTAGTCCGTCAGCCCCTGGACCTCTTTTATTTTTCGGGGTGGTTTCATGTCTAAAATCGCTTTTATTTTTTCCGAGTTGGCCTCGATGCCACGCCGGTTGACTATATAGCCTAGAAATTTACCCATAGTGACTTCAAAGACACATTTATTCGAGTTCAACTTCATGTTATATTTTCGTAAAATTTGAAAACATTTTTTAAACCATTCAACAAAGAATTTGAAAACTAGGTCTTCACGACCATGTCATCAACATAACATTCTACTTTATTGCCGATTAACGGCTCAAAAATCTTATTTACAAGGCGCTAGAATGTTGCCCTAGCATTTTTTAATCCAAAGGGCATGACCTTGTAACAATATAACCCGAGCTCAGTTATGAAAGTGGTCTTCTCTTCATTAGCAAGATCCATCCTAATCCGGTTGTAACATGAATAGGCATCCAGGAAGCTCAGCAACTCGTGCCTTGAGGTTGCGTCCACTAGGCGGTCGATCTTGGGTAGCGGGAAGCAATCTTTCGAGCAGGCTCTGTTCAGGTCGGTGTAGTCGATGCACATGCGCCATTTGCCATTGGCTTTTTTCACCAGAACCAGGTTAGCCACCCAGCTCGGGTAATGGACTTCTCTAATGAAGTCTGCCACGAGGAGCTTCCCAACCTCTTCATTGACTACCCTCCAACGTTCTGGGGCGAGGTTGCGTTTCTTCTACCTTACTGGCCTGACTAGGGGGTCGGTATTAAGTTTGTGAGTTATAATTTTTGGATCAATTTCGGGCATTTCTACTGCGGACCAAGCCAAAATATCTAAATTTTCAAGTAAGAAACTTACTAGCTGAGTTCGGAGTGGTTCGTTGATCGAGGCACCGATCTGAAGGGTCTTGACCGGTTCGACAGCGGAGACTGGTATGTGGACTGTCTCTTCTTTCGGGGCAGCTCGTTCATCGGGATACTCTATTGGTCGCTTGAGCTCGACATCCTCTGCTATCTTTGCTTTCCCTTTCAAGGCAGCCACGTAGAATTTGCGAGATTCGAGCTGGTCACCTCGCACTACTCCCACTCCGTATTCAGTTGGGAATTTCATCGCTAAATAGTAAGTGGATACTATCGCACATAAAACATGCGTGATAGGCCGACCTACTATGGCGTTGTAGGGGGATGGAGTAGCGACTACTAGGAACGTGTGCTCGAATCGCACGTTGTTTGGCCACATGCCGGCTTTCACAGGTACTATGATTCGACCAAGAGGTCTAACCTCCTCGCCGTTGAACCCTATCAGAGGCGTATCCGCCGGTTTTAGGTCACTCTACTGTAACTATAGTTTATCGAAGGTCTCCTTGAAGAGTATATCTGCTGAGATGCCTGAGTCCACCAAGTTGCGCTTTACCTCGAAGTCATTAATTCTTAGCTTCACTACTAGGGCATCATCATGAGGGTACTGGATCCCGTGAGCATCGTCCTCAATGAAGTATATCGGTTTTTCGAGCCGAGGTCGCTTTGGCGGGTTTTCCTCTTTGTTCTCCAATTCACGAACCGAGGTCCTCGTCGAAGTGCATCTAGCGATGATGGACCCGCCGGTGATCATGTTAATTACCCCACAAACTAATCTTTCCTCGGCAACTGTCGTGGTTGTTGTTCATTCTGCCTGCTAACCTCGGGGCCATTCCTCCTTTGGTCCCCCTGTCGATCTGCTTGTCCCCTCTCTTCTCGCAATATGAAGTTCTTCAGGTATCCGCAGCGGATAAGTTCCTCGATCTCGTCGTGGAGATTCCTGCAATTCTTCGTGTTGTGTCCATGATCTCGGTGGAAATGGCAGTAAACATTTGGGTTTCTTGTTGTCGGGTCTCCCCTTAGCCTGGGAGGCTATTTGACGAAGGAGGAGTCCTTAATAGCCATTAAGATCTCTCCCCGCTTAGCGTTCAAAGGCGTGTAACACGTTCTCTCCACAGGTGGGGTCCTGGAGCGCCGACCTGACTTGTAAGTTCGCGAGGGGGACCGGCTTCTTAACTTGCTTCTTCCTCTGCTTGGGGACTTGCTTTTCTTCCTTTCTGCCCACCACTGCTCGTTCCTTTATTCTCTCTCTTCCTCTTTTCCGGCGGTGGGTTATCGATCTTTTGGTTGATCTCCTCCTCGGTACCGATGAACTGATCTGCTAACTTGAGAAATTTGGTGATGTCCTTTGGTTTGTTAGCTACCACATGCCACTTAAACTCTTTATGGGCGGTTCATTTCTTTGCAGCAATGAGTGGTACAGCCGGGTCGAGGTCCGGTATCTACAAGTATCATTGAAGCGCTTTATATAGCTTCTGATTGATTCTCCTTCCCTCTGAACCACGTTCAGAAGGCTTTCCTATGATTTCGGACACTTCTTGCTGGTAATGAAGTGCGTAGTAAACAGGTCGGAAAACTGGGACCAGCTTTTGATGGAGCTCGACGCGAGGTTCCGATACCAAGTTCGGACTACCCCCTTAAACGTAGTGGAGAAGGCCACACACATGCAAGACTCATCAGCCCCAGCTAGGTGCATCTGAGACTGGAACAAGTCCACATGGTCGTTGGGGTCAAACGACCCGTCATACTTGTATAATGGGGGCATCTTAAAATCTTTTGGCATTGGAGTTGCTAAGAGCTCGGGAGACAGAGGGGATGACCGACAAATTAGTGGAGGCACAGTCTTCGTAGCCACCGAGCCCACTTCTTTCTTTCCTTTGGCTTGCTCTTCTTGCTGGCTTGGCTTCGCCGGCAGGCTGTTCCTGGCCGAAGGGTGGCGTGTTTTGTGACGTCACCGCTGCTGCTTCTTCACCGACTCGACGTTGGTGCTGCTGACTTCAGTCTGGTCTGGTACTTCGGCCTTATCGCGAGGTAGATCGTGGTTCCTTCTCATTGGATTCTCTTGGTTATGGGGTTGAACTGGCTATCACGAGGGACGGAGAGGCCTTGTCTTGAGTTCGCACCTCGAACTCTGAACCGGTTATTATCTACTCGTAAGCTGTCATTTTCTTTTTGGGAGTACCGAGGTGGATTGGTCCTGTTGGGCTGACTATCCCCGACTCTGTTTCTGAGATTTTCTTGCAATACTGGAGGAGTGTGCTGACCATCTCTCCTCCCATGGGGCGAAACCTGACTCCTGAGAGGAATCGGTACTTACGAGGTCTCTTCACCCCGATGGGGAGATCGGGTGATGTTCTGGTTGATTCCAGGCCGATTCGGGTTCTGGCCCTGACGGGGCCCTGGGTGCCGGGGTGGAACCGGCTGCTGGTTCGGTTGCAATGGAGGGAACTGGTGCTGATACTACTGGTACAGATAGTATTGTTGGTACTGCTGCATGTGGATCTGAATTGCCCGGACGCACTGAACGAGGTCATGGAACTGGGAATGCTCAATTCCGGGGGGAACCACAGATGTCTCAGAGAAAGTCGCGCCTACCACTGGGGGAAGTGGGATGCTCACTTGTGTGGTGCTCTATGGTGCGGACAATGACGGGACTCCAGACACCGTGAGCGGTATGGTAAACTAGCCGATGCATACTGTAGGACCTTGGGGAAAGGTTGATTACTGGGCTTGCCCCCCGATGACGTTCATCTCTATACGTTTTTCGGTGTGACTAGAAGATGCCATTGAGGTTGCGATTGAGTTTGAAACTGTAAAGATATAGGGATGACCTTTCAATCGTTTCCCATAGACGGTGCCAATTGATGGTGCGCAATCTGGCTACCCCTAGCTGGAAGGCGATCCAAACTTCAATTGGGCGGCGAGCTGGACCATTTTGCAAAACATTGGATCAGAGAACCCAAGGTAGCTAACCCGGCAAGGTTGCTCCGTTGCTTAAGTCAGTACTTATGTTGTGAATGCAAGCTGAATGCTTGAGAACATGAGTGCTAGTGAGTAGAATAATCACGCGTACCTTTGCCTTGAGGTTTCATGTCTTTATACACTGGAGTAGTCTTGGGCCTTACGGAAGAGCTTCGGGATCTCCAAGCTATGGAGATAAGGTTTGTTCCATTTTTGGAGAGTAATATATTGATAAGGTTAATCGTTTACCTCCGATTCAGGCGGAGCCAGGACGAGTTCTCATTGTGATCTAGAGAAATTCGGGATCTATTGGGGAGGCCTTTAGAGTCGGTTATGTAGCGTTTTGGCTCATTAGCTCCAAGCTGGAACTTCGGTTCTTTATTCCTGAACTGTATTGGGTGTCGAGGTGCCTCTACACCGAGGTGGTTTCTTGGGCCAAGGTGGCTGAATACTCGAGCTCCGAATGTTGCGAACTGGGTTCGCTTGGCTAAGTTGTCACTCCTCGATTAGATCGCGCCTACATATCCCCTTCTTGCTAGGTCATGCCAAATCACCCTTCATCAGTAGATATTAGGAGATTTCCAAATAATTGTGTTCCATCTTTTATCCAATTTGTCAATATTGGTCTCCAAATGCTTTTTCATTGTATTCCCTAAACAAATTGAGGGCCTTGTCAATAACTAATTGGAGTGGGGCAGTTACTTTCTTGAACACTTTCTGATTTATATTTTTCCATATTTCCCATAGAATACAAATGATTTTTTTCTTTCTCTTGTACATATATTCCTTCTTTTCCTTTGCTTATTTTAATCCACCAATCCATTATATTGAGATCGCACACCTCCGAGACCTTAGGAGACAGATCTATCACTTTCCATATTTGCTTAGTAAAGGAACACTCTGTTTGGACGATCTCGATCTCTCTCTCCTCTCCCAATTAGCTACCCTTCAGGTGGGCATGCTTCAAAAGTAACATAGAAACTGCTTGTCTGCTTCCATCTCCAAGAAAAATCCATAGACAAAATGGCCAGCATCCACCACTGTCAAACTTTAGTTTGAACTTCAGTTGATTATGAAGGTTCTTTCAAGGCAACTAACAGACCAAAGAATCGATCATAGAAAAGAACAAGAAGGTGGGGTCAAGAAAGGTTCCACTTACCATTTAGTACTATTCCATGTTGGTGTCAGCTTTGTCATGAAGAATAATAATACATCAACAAAAGCATCTAATTTGTCATACAAATGGATCGAAGTCATGGGGCCGGCTTGCCATCAAGGATCAATGACTCAAACCGGGCCGGCCGACCAAGTAAACTGGTCAACTGACACCATCAAAGCATGATAAGTATTTTTGAGACATTTGTCCACACAGAAGCTTATATGCTGGTAGTGCCAAGTATATATAGACATTGTTTTGTACTTAAAAAGCATAAGCCACTTCGTTTGTAGCACAAAATGACTGATAAAACCAGCCCTTTGCCTCATAAAACACTTCATCAAAATGTGGGCTGCCCTGGAGGCCCACAAGCTGCTTGCTACCGAAGTTCAATGCACTTCTATTATCATGGAAAGTGATTCTCTTCTACACATCAGAATTCTTCACAAAAGTGTAAAGATTTTGTGGAGATGCCAAACCATATCTAGGGAAACTGAACCGAACCAAAAAAAAAGACTGAAACAGAATCGAAAATTTGGTTAATAAAATTGGTCGGTTCGGTATTTAAAAAGATGAAGGTATCAGTTTAATTTCAGTTAATTAATATAGAAAATCGGCAGTTAATCGAACCAATTGGTATACATATGTTTCTATATATTATATATATTTATGTATATTATATATTTTTTATATATTATAAATTAATAATTATGCATTGTATATATAAATATATATTTATAATATATAATGAGTTATTTAATATTTAAAATATAATATTATATATATTTCTAATTTTTTATTATATATTTATATATTTTTATTATACATATAAAAAACCAAAAAACCGACAATTAATTAAACCGATCAACCGCTTAATCGATCAGCTTCGATTCAGTTTTAATTACTGCTTTTCCAGAAATTAATATAATATTGATTTGATTTCAAAAATAAACCCACGGTTCGAATAACCCCTAACGACAACAGATAACCGTAACGCTTAAGTCGAATCATGAACAAAAATCTTTTACAGACACAGCGAAGAGAAGGAAATGCAGCAGCAGATTGATTAAGGAATTGAGGCCAAGAAACCAAAGGGTCTTGGTTTTATGGAAGTTGAGGTCAGGTGAAATCATAAAGTATAGTCACAGTACACTTTCATGTAGAGTGAATAATGTTTTCACATGCTCCCATTTGCCTCTAACATACATGAAAAACCGTGGGTACTAGTATCAATAATAAGAATCTTTTCTTTGACAGACTTGTTAATTGATAGACAGGCCGTAACTTGACTGGGAAAAACTAGAACTGTCAACCATCATCATCGTCGTCACCACCACCTAGAGCTGTAAATCGGGCCATGCCGCCCGTGGCCCAGTACAGCCCGGTTCGATTTTGGATCAGTCCGGTATGATGGTATGTGGGTTGTGTCAGATTCGGCATGATCATGTGGGTTATGCTGGGCCTGGGATTTTTGTTTCGCGGGCCAGGCTGGCATAGCACAACCAAGTGGGTCGTGTCACACGCGACCTGCATATTGGCACAGCCCATATATATTATTTATATATAACACATTTATATATTTATGTATATTATATATAACATTTAATATATAATATATTAATAAAACAAACAATTGTTTTCAATTTTATTATATTAATTTATTTAATTATTGTATATAAACAATTGTATATATCAAAATTCATATAAATTTAAAATTTTAAGTTTTTTTTAATTTTTTAAATAAATAGCTTTGGCCCAATCCATGGCTCGACCTGGCCCACGGACCAGCCCTGCCTGAGGCACAGCATGGGCCCACACGGTCTTGGGTCGTGGGCTGTTCCAGGCCGACCCCCCAAGTTATCCCAGGGGATGGCCCGATTTACACCTCTACCACCACCACCTAAGCCTTATCACAATATGGGTTTGGCTTCATGAGTCTAGGGCTCATCATGGGTTCGGTCAAGGCATCCTGCTGGCTAGGGATGGGTCTTACATTGATGATGATAAGGGCTTTAACTTAGGTCTAGACCTGTCTTGCACCTCGACCCTAAATTGTAAGTCCAAGCCTGGCCCTACATAGGCCTGGGCTGGTCTTATAGGCTTTCTAAGGGCCTAATGACTTGGGACCCAATAAATGTAATAAAAGTTAGATTACTTAAAAATTTTTAAATTAATTAATATATAATACATGAAAAATATTGCACTCAGCTATACTTTGGACTGTAAATCTCGGTTTGTTCTTCTTTTACACTCTGGTCCAGTTTTGCAGTCATTTGGATGGGTGTAAAGAAATAACGAAGACTGGTGTAAAACTATATTTTGAAAGATTTTTACATGAATAATTGATGTATTTTATACGTTGATTTTTTTATGTAAAAATCTATCAAACTGTCCATCGGTGTAAAAAGCAACAGCACTCTTCCTCCTGCTCTATCATCATCGAGTTTCTTCGCCGACACCCTCCACCATCGAGTTTCCTGTTTCTGTGTCATTTCCGATTCTGTGCGACGACTCTCTTCTCTCTGTTGATCCAAGTGCATGTAGAATCGAACGGCTGAGATCTCTGTCTGCCTTACCTGCATGCAAAGAGAATAATAACAGCTTCACAGTATAGGATCCGAGACACCAACCTCTCAAACAATGTGTAACAGAGAATAGCTTAATCTGATTAGAGCAAAGGCTGAGAGGATCATTTTCCTTTCTCAGTAAAGAGCCTATCTCATTCTGTTGTTGAAGCACTTAGGAGAGATCCCTTATATGGTTGCTTCTCCAACGTTAAGTTCCTTGACATTAGGAACAAACTGTTAGTAGTATAACCAATTGAGATAAGTGTTCCTTAACATTAGAACCCATGCTCCATCAGATTTGAGACAAGTGTCTCATATTGACCAAGGATATAATCACTTGGTTATCCAGTCTACACTGGGTCAAATAGATATCCATTGACCCAATAAGAGCTGGAATATGGATCCAAATAATCCAACAATATTGGTATCTCTATGCATAAAACATTTTCAAGTAAACAATCAAATAAATTTCTTTTTATAGAAAATAAATAAATAGATAATAATTTGAGAAAAACAAGTGAATGATTGTGTGTGAAAGTGTTGCATAGAGATAACCATAAAATAATCATCTTCCATCAACATGTGGCTTGTCACATGGCCATTGGATGTTCAAACATGTTGAGGATCAAAACGAGGGCCTATGGCCACTCTACCAACATCTCCCACTTGGCCAGTTAGGCCCGAGATGAATAAGTGCCAACCAACCCCTTTGCTTTGACATGCCTTACATAATTTGCAATTGCAATGGGTTTAGTCAATGGATCGGCAATCATTTATTTTGTAGGCACGTATTCTACCAGGATCTATTCCGTTGGTAAACATTATTTAAGTACCGGTACCGGACATCAATATGTTTCACTTCAAGGCATGCCATGGTGGCATAACCGAGTATCTTCGTAGTTCTCATTAGTACATCAAGATTTTTCACTCCTTTTGAACCCACAAATCTGCAAGTAATGAACTCAGTATGCATGACAAATTTAAATACATAGCTTTGCTTTCTTGTTCATCGATGAGACAATTGATCCTCCTAAGAGGAATCAGCACCTAATGGTGAATTTGCTATTTGGGTCACCTGCAAAAAAATAGCATGACACTAATCCAACACTTCCAAGTAATATGAGTTTGAAGTGTTTTACCTACTTTAAAAATCCAAGCACTCTTTTAATAGCTTTCCAATGGGCTCCTTAAGTATCTACTTACAAGACCAACAACACATTATATATTGGGTCTTATATAATATATTGCATAAATCAAGCAACTTATAGATTTAAGCACAAGATTTGCTTTTCATCTTCAGTATTTCTTCATTTATGGAAGCCATATCTTAATATTATCTAGCAGATTTGAGTGCCATTCCCATTGCAGTCTTTGATATAAACTATCTTAGAATCTTTTCTAAATAATGCTCTTAAAAGATCTAAAGTTCCGACCCCCCTTATCTCTTTGAGAAGCATCTTTCATTTTTCAAATTGGATTTCAAACAAATATTATATTGATAATGGACACATCATTAATAATAATTGGGATGTGCTCTACACATAAGGGAAGAACAATAAACATACTCCCACTATTCAAAGAGCAAGCCCAAGAAAGGAATTAAGAATAAACCTCCTCATAATCAATGCTTCTATTTGAGTATATCTTCTTGATATACAAAACTTGCTTTATAATTTTTTATGGATCCCTCAATATTTATTTACACACTAGGTTTTTGTTTTGATAAGAACAATCAATTCCCAAATTTGATTTTATTTGTGGTTTCACACCATATCATGTGTTTTCCATAACATCTACAAAGACAGTAGGATCATATAAAAAAACAATAAAATCAACATATGGGATTGCTTATTTAAATGTAATAGTCCATTAATCTCAATGAAGGGAACCCTTTTCTTTGAAGAGGTAAAGTAATTAGGCTCAAAAGTGTAAGGTTAAGTATTTTCTGTTGTGGTTTAAAAAACGACGTGGAAGTGGAATCAGAATCACTTTGGCCACTGGTTTACAAATCAGTGGTTTGACCGTTCAATGACTGGCCACTGCATTGCCTACACGCCCCCGAAACGATACGTACGAAATTTCGAACCTTTGTGTAACCCACTTTGGTGCATCAAGACTGACCGTTAAAGAAAACATTCGACTCCACTGCAGATACAATCTTCGGCGTTTGTGGCTACTATTCACTGAGTTGACATTGCACGGTGGCTTTTGAACATGGCAGGCTTTTAAGACCAAGAGCCCACCTTAATAGTGTAATTTTTAAGGGTGAAACCGTGAAACAACTTGGTATCGGTACGGAACGAAGATGAAAAGAATAATTTGCTGAACAGGCAATGTTTTTTAACTACCACACAGTTTCATCTAACAAGTAATCCTCAAACCATTCTCCCATAACTAGTACAACTATAGCCTAAGAGCTCGTCCCCGGATTGGGGGGAAAAAGGAACAGGGAAACAGTGTTCAGATTGCAGGTTTGCGAAGCTCAGTTGCACCATGAGCAAAGTGACATCGGTCCCCAAATGTGCAGGAGCCCTTTGAAAAGTTCTCGCACAGCTTCGTCTTATAGTTGCTTGGTGGCACAGCAGGTGCCGCTGGTGCGGCTTGGGCCTTCACTTGGGCGGCGGCTGCTACCATTGAACCAACGTTCACAATCAGCTCACGGACCATTGCGCTGGCTTGCTTGATCTGATCAAAGGTACCCTCGAGCTCGATGTTTCTCAGGTTAGGATCTGATTCGTGCTCCCTTATGGAGAGCTTGGCGCCTGTCAGGCGACATATCTGCTTTGAGTTCACACCTCCTTTTCCGATGATTGCACCAGCAAGGGAAGCATCAACACTAATCTTAGCAGTTGCAGAGGCACCGAAGCTCGCTGCAGCGGTGATGCCCGGGGGTGGGGGCTCAAGTCGGCCAGCTAACCTGCCTGACATCAGTCCCATGATGCGGGGATCTTCTTGGGATGGGGCATTGGCATTGGGCTTGCCAAGCTCCCGCTCGCTATGGGCAAAATGGCATTTATCCCCAAATTTGCATCCTTCAGCTGTGTTGAATTTGTTACACATGCGAGTCTTCACAGTTGAGGGAGAAACACCATCAGGAACATGTGGTGGGGGCACTGGATTTCTTGAGGACGGAATAGCTGGGTTGCCCAAGTTCGTCATTTGAGCCACCGTGTTTATTCCACCAGGAACATAATGTAGGAAGTGGCAACCCTCGCCAAATGGGCATCCCGCAGTGCTGCAGGAGACATTAGAAGTGAAACAACGAATTAGAGCGCAAAAATTGTTGAAGAGAGAGAGTGAGTGCAACAGTTCCAAGAATGCTATAAAAGTTTATAGACAACTTAATTTCTAAAATAGAGACATGTTATCTGGACTCTTTTTTTATTAGTAAGAGATCAGGAGGATTATGCAATTAAAGTCATATAAGCCTTCTTACGAACTGAGACACAAACACCTAACAAGTAATTTAATATTCAATTCTACAGTGCAACAGCCAATTGGTAAGGCCAAACCGGCATGTCTAATGCTAAATGCACATAAATAATAACCACAACAAATAAACAAATAAAAAACAAAAAGTACACAAGCAGAAAAAAGGCGATCAGACACACAGCACAAAAATAGTACATACACAAGATACACGATAGCGTGTACTAACAGATGCATGCAGTCGAGCAAAAAATTCGTAAACACCATCACTATGTGCCAAATGCACAATCAGGATCCCTTTTCTCTACAAACTACATGAGCATTGTTCCAGCAGAGAAAACATCCCAAAATATGCACTTGGTTGAAACAACTTAATACGTACAGACAAGTTTATGTCAGCAGGGCAACCATATGAAGATCTTAAACAAAGAGGGGCTGGTGATGCTCTGAAACAGCGTTCTAAGACAGGCCAGACCGGATGGTTGACTGATTACCCAGTGACTTTTTCAGGTCCCAGTTAAATAACATCTTTTACAGTTTGAACAGGCTAACTGTCATGCTCCAAATCTGATTGAGTCTTACAACATTGCTCTTAAAATACATGTCAAAGGGCAACTATTTGTTCTCATGATTAAATATAAATAACTCCACGTGGCCAACTATCTCAATATTGTCCAACTAGTGAGACAGTCAATGTCACAATTCTTTATGGAGAAAGGAGTTACAATTGACACCAAACCATTTATACCTGGCTAAATACTATTCACCATTAATAAAAATACAGGTGTGATTATTAAAACATCACATTTCTTTATTTAACTTCAATCAAGTTTACTCCATTTCTTTGGAGATAAGAGAAATAAGAATAGGTCGCAAAGCAACTGGAACCTGGTTCCACTTCATACATTCAGCCAAATTACCCCAAGACCAAGACATTGGCCAATTCTCTTATATTACTTTTGCATTTTCATTTTGATGCTTTTATGTTCGTGTATTTTTTTTAAATTACGGTTTCCATTTTTAATTAATATACTAATTTTAATATTTTATTGATTTATTTTGAATTTTTACCTTCTTTTGCATCTTTGAATTTTTTTCAGATTTTTTTTGAAAATTTTGTGTCTCGCTTCAAAAAGGCATGCACCTCACCTTGTGCCTAGGGCACAAAATGCCCTTGTGCTTTTAAAAGACTGACATAGCTATTATCTGTAATACCTGGATAGTGGATACATGTTCAGTGGTGCCAACACATGTCCAGCTGTGTCCTTGTCATATCTAGATTATATGGCACATTACTATTTTAAGTATTTATGTCTAAAATAAATGACTTCTATCTACCATTATCTGCAAACTATGCAAGTCCATATTCTGTTTAACCACTGAGAAAATGCAACTGTATAGAGATTCAAAAGAATCAAACTTGAAGTTCCAACCTGAGTACTATACCTGATACACATTTTTTTCCTACACTAAACAGACAGTACACAACTGGCATTACATTATACATGTGTAACAAACCATACACATTAGAGTAACCGTGTATTACAGAAGTCCTGGACAACTAACACACAAATTGCCTTAGTGAAGTGCACAGAATGGTGTAACAGATCCAGGGTCATCAAACCTAGGTAACAAAGATACTACCACCTTACAGGGAATATAACATAAGCAACAGCTATGAGATTGTGTAGATTACATGGATTAAATTAGTGGTGCAAGTCAGATCAGTACAGGTTAGGTTGAGGTCAACCCTAACCAAACCTTAGCAGTTGAACCCCCAACCCTAAACTTAACCCATCCTGAAGCTGGGATCAGATTGACCCGACTTCAAATGATCTTGTTTCCTAAAGACTCGAGGATTGAGGGCAATTCAGTTTTAGCATTATTATATGTAAAAGGGCAAAGTTATTAGGCTTTTGAAAAAATTTCCCATTAAACTTAAAATTGTTGATGCACAAAATATACAAATACCTTTACGAATACATGTTTGTGTAACATTTATACTAAGTCAGGTTTGGGTTGAGATGGGTTGGCCAAAGCCTCAACCCTTACCCACCCCAAAGTTTAGTTGGGTTCATACCTTTCAACCCTAACCCTAAATCGAACTTCAACCCTACCCAACCCAATATGCATACCTATTCTCAAATGCATATTACAATGCAAAACTGGAAAGGCAAACTTTTTTTTGACAAGTATTTTGGGAAAGGTAAGTTTTGAACAAGTTGCAAAACTGGAAAAACACTGCAATATATCAAAGCTATGACAATGAGACATCTCCCCTTAGTTAAGCTAAAGGATCACCGGTTCAACTTGCTGTTTCAGTTAATAAATGCAGGCCAAATCAAATCTCAGAAAAGCATGGGGCTGGGGTTTAAAATAACTTCCATAGTCATGACATGCACAGAACAAGCATAAACATACTGATTTCAACAGTGCTGAGAGAAGTTTCACAGTATAGTTAAACTATGAGATGATGATTCTTCTACAGAAAGAAGGTGAGAAGGCACACAAAATTGCTCCCAGTAGATCCTTCTAATTAAAGATTAGTTCTAATTGAAAATAAACTCCCACATTAGTAATTTGTAAGCAAAAGAAGGATAAAGTCAAGAAATTTCTTTGCTGTCAAGATAAAGTCAAAGGCCCTATCTTGACTATTGGGGAGTGTGCCGGAGAAGTAGCTTCACCTCAGTCTAGTCTCAAGGCTGAAACAATGAAGCAGTTTGAGGTGCGACCGTGTTCCAAAGATGGCTCCTCTAATCCAACCTTGTTTTAGGAGTAATGAGTGGATCAGGCCCTTGATTTTGGTAAGTTTTTAGGCATGTCTTTTGCAGAGAAGCAAGAGGTCCAAGTTCGTGATTGGTTCAAATCCAACATTATGGCCCATCCACCAGGTTCATTTTGCAGCTCGGGATCAGACTCAAAATTCGGGTAGCACTTCATCTGATCACTCCTTCACTAATATAGATTTTCTGCCAGGTTGTCGATGGTCCAAAAAGCTTTTGGATTTCTTTGATGATGTGATGGTTCAGAAACCTAGACGTAGAGGTCTTCACAGTACTAGAGGCAGTAATAGAAGAGGTAAAGGATAGATTGCTCGATAGGCCTTTTGTAGCAATATTTTGAATGAAGGTGTGCTTTGTACTTTCAACTAGTCTAGTAGTGTGCTCTGATGTGTCTGTATGCAGATTGTGGCTGCTTCAGTGGTCTCCTATTTTAAGGTCCTTGTGTTGTTTTGTTTGGTAACTGGGCCTAGTCACAGTGCTATGTGGGATTGGGTTTAGGCCTTTTTTAGAGGTTTTTTCTTTTTCTGTTGAGGCTGTTTCTTTTTTTGCCTCCCTCTGTATATGCTGTGTATACTCTTCCTGCAATCAATACTTTTACCTTTTCAAAAAACAGAAAGAGCATATTACTTACCATCTGTTCAGCCATTTTCAACTCCCAAACCAACACACAATGAACAACTCACACAGTAAAATACATGTCAAAAAGAATGGAGGACACAATTTTCATGGTGTACATGCATAAACTCACTGAAGAAAGTAAAATATTAAGCTTTCCAAGTCTTCATATATCAATAGTTGATTAATATATCATTTAATAAAAAAGTGCATTTATATTACCACCACTGTGCAGATATCGTGTAAACGGCAGTAATTCAACATTTAGTAAATTATAATATTATGTTTATATTACACAGCCCCTATCATGTTGACACATTTTAGATAGTCATTAAATATAGCATTTTTGTAAAATGCATCGTAAACTATTGGAAAGTAAAAACTCACGGCACTATTATCTTCAACTACAGAAAAGAATATGGGTATTGAAAAGTGATACGAGAATGACTTGGTAAAGTAATAAATAGAAATATCAGGTGTGGTCATGTAGGACAACATAAGCAAAAAAAAATACAGTTTTAGCGTTTGAAATTAAAGTAATAGCACACAAATTTTGCAATAGGTTTTAGCCGGTTGACTCTTTTATGTTCTGAGCGTGTCCAATATCTTATCTTCATGAGCAGTATTTTAATTGGTAGCCAAACTAATCGAAGACTTTAACTGAGTTCACAAGATCTGATAAACAACTAAATGCGGCATTATTAGAATAATATGCACTTTTATTGAGGAAATCTTTCATAACCCGATACAACTGCCTGTGAGCTAGACAACCTCGCAAGTGATTTTTTCCAACTGTAATCTCATATATCAACCATTATCTCTGTTCAAATAATCTTTGTTAACTTGATTAGAGCAATAAGTGGTGTGGACCTGTAATCACAACTTTACATGACCAATTCATTAGCCTTTTGATAACATTGTACTTAATTACAAAAAATGATATAAAGAAATTATTATTAATAGTTGTAAACATTTGGAATAGAAACAAATTAAATTAGAGAATTTATCTTAGATAAGTTAAGATTAGAACCTGAAAAACTTGGTGCATGGCTTCGATTTGCTTCCTATACCAGGTGTAAAGGACTCCATTTCTGTTGCAGAACATTAATTACTTTTCCTCAGTTAAAATTCCAGTGAGTTATTAATCCGGGAACTCCATGAATATCCAATGATTGCATTAACATTATTTAGTAGTTAACATAATTAGAAAAAGTTACCCTTTTATAAAGATTAATAATATTTGATATTAAATTGAATCAAGACAGAATAACTATTATTCTCAAGCAGTAAATTAAAATTATTTCAGCTTTGCCTCGTACCATACAAACATATACAGATCTGAGAAGGTGAGAGACAAAGAAGAATGGTGCAATTTCTGATTCTTCATATTCTTCTTAGGTTAATTTTTAACAAATTTATATCCAAAAACTTCTTTTCTGAAGCTTGGAACCACGTATACACTTATGAAGAAGTTGGATTGGATCCTTGCTCACATATACTCGACGAACGAGAATCATTATTAATCTACGTTAAGGCTATGGTCCTAAGGTATCAAATAATTTAGCTAAAATAGGGGTACCATAAATATTCAAAATCTATATCTTCACCTACAATTGAACGTATGGAATTGCATTTCCCCTGGTTTAGGGTTCGTGCAATCAAACAAATAAAAAGGGGGAACCAACAGAATGCAAAAGTAAATATACATATGCACATATGATAATAACGATGATAGCAGTAAACACGTTGCAGTACTTTCTTAATGCATGAAAATACAGACACAATCAATTAGAAATGAACAAGTACTCCAAGTCACACCAACCCCACGTACAAGTTTCCCACAATACGAAACTCCAATGCTCTCATGCTTCATCCAATAGATAATAGAACTCTTTAAGACACAAGAATCTAACTTATCACCCAAAAAAAGAGATACAAGAATGAAGGATCTAAATGAAACCCTAAAGACACTAGAACATAAACTAATCAGAACAGAGTTTCAATGAGAACTTAACTCCCTCAAAAGAGAAGAAAAGGGATAAAAGGGCAAAGACTGAAAAAATAGCGTTAGACCACTTCATCAAACCCAAAAATTAAAAAAACATGAAAAGAAAAGAAAACCCAAAGATCAAAGAGTAACAAACATTACAAAGGGACTAAAAACCCTAGAAAAAACTGGGTAAATAGAGTGAATAATGAGAAACCACAGATACGAACCTTGCTTAGGACGCTTAATTCCTCCATTGCCATTAAAAGCCAGGTCACCCCTCCCTCTCTTGCGCGCAGCTCCAAAGTCCATGGCAATAAGTGCAGATCGAGATCGGAAAGAAACCGCTAGAACAAGGAAGCAAAAGAGAGTGATGGGAAGAAAAAAGAGAGATCGCCAAAAATCCTAAAAAAGCAAAAAAAAAAATCCTACGGAAAAGTGGATAGCTAGAGAAAGCAAAACCCTAGGGTTTGCAGCAGGGACAGAGCAAACGAAGGGCCGGGGTTTCTAGAAGAAACGATAGGGAAGGGAAGGATACGAAAACACGCAACAAGTTGGGAAGAGAGAGAAAGAAATAAATGCAGGGTGGGATTTCAAATTTAGGGTTTAAATGATTAATTGGATTTATTGGGTAATTGGATCCAATCATCCCAAACAGCCCGTGGTTGCTCAAGTCGTGGGTCATGGGCTTTTTATGTCACCGCCTCACTTGAGTATTCTCGAATCTTTGTACTGGGTCGAGGATAGCGGCCCATGGACCTGCATTTTGGGCCCTGATCACGTCAGAAGACTCAGAACTAAGCGATTCAAAAATCGCTTTTAACTGTTTGGTTGCCAATTTATGAAAAAATAGGTCGGGACCCTTGCGGTGCAATTCCTAAGTATTGTTCATGCCTCATGTTGCATATCTCAGTTGGGATGCTGGTTGATGTCCTTGCCCTTATTTATTTAGGTGATATCTTTGACCCTTATATAAGGTATTAGAAACCCCTCATTATTGGAGTACCCAACATCACACAAGTAATAATAATAACCTAAACAAATATGACAATACATATTAGTTTATCAAATATTAATATTAGCCCTTTGATCTTGTTATCCTAATTCTCAGGGTTTATTATCTACCTTGTAGTACTTTTAAGTCATTTCTCCTTGAAATGGCAACACAAAGGACTACAAGGTATATATGTAAATGAATTCCATATATGGGGAGCAAACACCTAATGCATTTGTTGCAATTTCGTTCTTTCTTGTTAAATATCTATGCTTATCCTTTTCAGACACTCGGGCCCTAATATATGTTCTATCAAGAGCCCTTAGACAATTCTATAAAACAAAACAAGAGAGATAAAATTTAAAATTTCAACCTTAAAGGTTTGTTATTTGTAATGAGTAGGAAAGAATAAATAAAAAATGGTCACACCTTGGACCACTTCCATTTCTCATCGTTTGAGTTTGCAAGCACAAATTCATGTTTTTTAAGTAGGATTTCATGTAGGCGTAACATTGCATTCAACACCATGTTGAGGTACTTGCTTATGGTGGACCCAAACCTCCTAAAGTTCTATTATTGCTCCCTATTCTTGACATCATGTGATAAAATATTTAGGAAGCATGCAACCATTTCTTCCACCCCTACATGTTTACTACATCTTTCTTACATTACTTAATAATTCACATAACCTCAAATAACTAGTCTTATCCATTCATATATGATTTATACATGACTAATTCGATTCCATGACTATAGTCTTAAGGTTTGAAAGCCTATTCATAAGCCTTTCCTCTCATGACTCTTTCTCAATCCCCTCTTCGTCATAACTACGCAATACCCTGGAGACCATCATCCTTTTCCTCCTCATTGCAATCGTAATAGCAACCAAATTACATAAGTGTGTTGCATCATCATTTCATAATAAATGGAAGGGTAAATTTCTTAAACTACCCCAAAGGTTTAGGAAATTAACTAACTCTACCCCTACTGTTTCAATATTATCTTAAAGTACCCCTACTGCTTCTGACAATTATCACAATCATTAAATCATAATGGAGACGCATGAAAAGTCATTTTTACCTTTACATTAAGAAAGGGCGCCAAATAGTAAATTACTATAATTAACATAACAGGCGTCTTTTGGATCTTCCAATCAAGAACGACAACCGACCTCTGCCATCTGTCATTTGTCGTCACTGGAGAGATCGCCGGTGAGTGTTATATTCCAATGAGATTGGGATAAAACAAGAGAGGGTAAGAGAAACCCAGTAGGCTGAGCAAGGCGAGATCGTCGGTGATCATAAATGACAACGATAAGCTGAGCAAGGAGGAGATGACAAAATGCTTAAGGATGCAAAAAGATGCAAGGCAGAGCAAGGAGGAGATTACATTCCGTTCAATTTTTTTCTAAGCACACCATTAACGACAACCAAAAATACCCAAAAACCTATAAATCAAATCAACCCTCTATCTCTCTCTCTATGTTCTTCTGTGTTTCAGGTTGACATAGAAGATCTTCTATGCCGATTGGTCAAATCGACAAAGACAAGAACAAGTTATATACTAAGAATATAAATCAATAAAAAGTCCTCCCACAAAGATGAAAGATGAAACGCCAAACAAGTTCTAAACATAAAAGATCCATACTTCATGGATCGACGTGATGATACAGGACGGAACACACCTACTATACATAAATCTAATCAAACACATCGCTTGCTATTATAATCGATGACCAGAACTCTTTCATAGGCAATGAGGAGAACTCACGGAACACACCTACTATACATAAATCGATGACCACTCAAATTAGACATGCAATAAGCTACTAGAATAAAAACTGCTTAAGATGGAAAGAAATGCAGAATTGTTGAATGGTTCACTCTATGAAATTTGCTCTCAAATTTCCTACTTCACTTGTGTTCTTATTGGTAACCAATCATGGATAAATCAAATGGCCACTACCCACCTAGAAATGCCATATAACACACAACATAAAAGTGGAATAGAAGGGCATAAAATGCTAGTTCAGCCCATTGGTGCCCCATTGATCCAAAGCAAAAACAAATTATAAGGTCTAGACTCTAGCAAGTTTGTTTTCTAAATTGAACAAAACCAATTCATCATTTGAATTCTTGTTAACAAAAATTAATAAGTAATAAACAAAAAAAAAAATCGCTTTGTGTTTCATTAATTTTATTATCCGGAGGAATTAATGGTAACACCAAACCAAGCTCTACTGTAGTGATTTGTTTCCTGGACCTTGACATCTCAAGTTTGGAGATGTTCACCGCATGAAACCAAATTTTCCTTGATGGGTTGTAAGCAACACTTCAAGCAAAGCGTGCATAAATAAATAAAAAGAATAAATACATATTGATAAATAAATAATATACAGAGATTTATTATTCTTTAATTTTATTATACAGAGATTTATAATATACAAATCAATTATTTTTTTTGAAGTCATAAACAGACCTAGCCATCTTTATTACATATACAATATAAACTTCTTTCCCACATAAACCATACTGATTTTTATAGGTTTCAAAATGGTAGACATATTGTTGGGAAAATTCCTATAAAAGCATATCTAAGGTCAAGAAGGTTTGATATTGACCCTCGTTGGAAATTTTGCAGACGAAAATGAAGTTGCATGGCATCTTTTTGTAAAATGTAAACTACAAATTGGGAACATAAATTTGGCTATTGGTAATGCATGAAATATGGAAATAATAACGATGATCAATAGTAAAAATAACGGTTCCCTCTAAAAAGTAGTAAAAAATGGAAAAAAGTAAGAAAATATTAAAATAAAAAGAATGTTCTACAAAAACAAAGTTCTCATTTAATTTTGGGCAAATTTGTTAAACTACTTTTTTGGTTTAGTTAATTGACCAACTCTATTCTTACTATTTATATTCTGTCTTAAAATATCCCAAGTTTTCTGACAATTGACTAATTACTTCCCTGCCGTTAGGGTTCCGTCACAATCCGCTCACATGCTACACCAAGTGATTGTTATATTTTGAGAAAATAACAATAATGCCCTTTTCATTACTGGTATTGATTTATCGTTGAAAACTTTTCCAGTGCTGAGGTGTTTTCAATAGCTCTCTCTCTCTCTCTCTCTCTCTCTCCTCTCCCATTTCGGTGAAGTTTTGGAATCCAATAGGAGCTTGTCACTATGTAACGTACATTTCTGGAAATAAAAAAAGAAGACAATACCTTTTTTCTTACTACGTTTTTCTTTAAGGCCCTGTTCGCTTTTCGGTAAGTTACTTACTCGGGTAAATGTAATTACTTGGGTAAGTGGGGTAAGTTTTTCCTAAGAAACACTTACCCGAGAAAGTGCATTTACCCATGTTCTTTTATTTCTCAAATAAATAAAGTAATGACCATTTTAGTCATAAAAATACATTATTAAAAGGGACATTTTTGTCCTATTCAAGTGTTGTCAACTTTCCTCTTAGGTGGGAAAGTTATTTACCCACCTAGGAGATGGGTACCACTTACACTTTTCCTGATCCCCACATTAATATGAAAAATGAATATGAAATTCTTGGTCAATGAAAATCAAAATCCCATGGATCAACTTTCTTCCATCTCAAAATCCAAAAAGAGAACAACCCCTAATATTCTTTTTCCTCTGTACAGAAGGATCTCGAGACGCAGAGTCCGACAAAGGGAGGATGACAACACCAAAGAAGAGAGTACAGACTATGGAGAGAAAAGAGCAAAATAAATAGAAAGGGCGACGTCTGAACTCTGAACTAGAGTTTTCACAGATTTTCGAGTGCGTGTGAGATGGAAAGTTCCATTAAAGGTCCACTACTTAGAAGTCAGAAGATAAAACACAAGAAATTTCTTCGTCCTATAAGAGATTACTGACAACTCTCCCCCAAAGTATTTTGCTCCAACCTAATTTAGCAGAATTTTAGCTAAGAAGAAATCAAGGAAAATTTTTCTTTGATCTCTAGCTGAGAGTCTTCAAAGGTGGATGATGCTTCGACTTAAGGAAATAAGAGGTAATTGCATGGTTTTTAAAAACGAACCAGTGATCGAATCGGTCAGGGGTTCGGTTATCAGTTTGAACGGTCTGACCATTCAATCCGAACGGTCGGCCCATTCTGGCAAAAAATAAAAAATTTAAAAATTTGAAAAACAGTCAAAACCGTTCAAACGGTTAATCGGTAAGTTCAGCGGTTTACTGACCAAAATCAATGGTTTTGGGGGAAAAAACGGTTTTAAAGGAAAACAAAACCGATCAAGTGATTGATTCTCAGTTTTCCAGTCCGACCGTCCAGTCCGATCCCGTTTTGAAAACAGTGGGTAATTTCAATTACTATAACGCCTGTTCATTTCTCTCAATGATTTCTTCTTTGGTGTAAACAGTTGTAATGGCGCTTACTGTAAATCAATTGACAGGAAATACAAGACAAGTATGGCAAGATTTGGTGGATGACGACCATATCACACCCATTGCAGGGGATGATCTTATCCTAAGTCTCTATTATTCCCTTTTGTATTCCTTCGATCTCAATTTAGATGTTACTAATTCTAAATTACACTACTTAATTGCGTTTCTTGTTTTATTATTCCCTTTTAATGCTTACTGAAAATTAGAGCATTAAAAGAAAATTAGAGCATATAAAAAATGGAGACAACAGGGACACAGACGAAGACAGAGGCGGGGGCAAATATGGAAAATGGAAAATGGAAAATGAAAAATGGAGATGGAGGAGACGGGTACAAAAATAGAGACGGATACGGAGGCCGAGGCAGAGCAACGATCTGCTTCCTGTCTTTCTGAAAATTTTCATTGATTGGGTTTTATTTTGAAAATTTGAAAAACAGTAAAGGAAAAATTCAACATTTTATTTTTTCCATTAGCATTTAACAACAGAGTAGGGGTACTTTAAAATAATATGTAAATAGTAAGGGTGGAGTTAGTCAATGGAAAGCAAGATTTTAAAAACCAACCTGGAAACGAAACCACTTTGACCACTAGTTTTTGGTCAGTGGTTCGATCATCTAGGTCAAACGGTTCAAAAGTTTTAACAAGATAAAATCATCTCATCTTACCCATTGAATTGGAATATTAGGGTAAAATGGATATAAATATCATGAGAACAGGGCTTGGAATGAGAGTGAGAAAAGGCATTGTCGTTTAAGAGAACTTAGAAAAGAAAGAAAGTAGAGCTTTGGATCGTCGGGTCAGGTTTATCCCATTTTAATTGATTTTCCTATATTTTCTCAGTCAATTTATTAATTCATTAGTAACTAAACTTCATTAATTAAACAATATATAATTTCTTAGTAATGAAACCATAATTGCTTAGATATTTTCATTAAACAATAAATTAATCAACTTTTGAAAATTAATTTCAAATTTAGTAATTTAAGAAAATTAATTTCAATTTCAGTAATTTTGATATTTTTAGTAATAATTAGTTTTTGATATATTTAGAAATTTTATAAAACCAAGTTAAATTTCATTAAGTTTGAAAAAAAAAATCATTTCAATTAATATCGCACTTAAGCATTAATTTTCAAAAGTTTTTAAATAAATTTATTGATATCTGTAATTATTGAAAATATCAATAATTAATGAAAAAGATTAATAATTACTGATATTTACTGAAAATTTTCAATAATTACTAAAAAACAATTAGATGTGATTTACTAGAAAAAAATTACTAATAAATAATTACTAAAAATTAATTATTAAAAATGTAATTTCATTAGGATGTTCAAAACATTCTATTAAAAACTAGAAAGTGATCCGGCACAGCCCACATTTTGGTGCTGCTTGCATTGTAGTAGGTTGGGGTGCCGCCTGCATTGTGATTGTAACAACCATTTGGAAAAAAAAAATCATCTTAAAATTTTATTCCATATGAACAATCAATAACTACAATAAAAATATAAAATGATTAAATGAAATTAAAAATTTATTATAATAAAATGATTAAATAATGTATTGGGATTTGGGCCATGTCGCAAACCATGCTGGCACGGCCGCAAGGGTAGAAAAAACCATCGGTCTAGCCTAGCCCCAAGGGTTGTACCATACCTGGCACGACCCTTCACTATAGTTGGTGGGTTGTGCTAGGCATGGCCTGTGGGCGGCCCAATCTGTTTTTACACCTCTAATGGTTGTATTTTTGGGAAAAGTACGGATAGGCCTGATTCAGATTTCTAAATCCCAATCCAGTCCTAACAGATTTCAAAAGTCCAAATTACTTGAAACATTTGATGGATAGATTCCCACACTATGTATGGCAATTTGTCTATATTGATGACTTGGAAGAGAATATGGTTTTCCATGTCATTTTTTCTTATTTTTTTGTAAAATTCAAAAATACTCTTCAATTGTAAAAGACCTAAATAGCCTCCCTTAACATTTTCTAGCTTAGGGCTCCTTTGAATTTGTCGAGGGTCTTGAATTTCATCAAGACTGCAACGGAAGGAATGAAAGCCAAAGTTCCTCTCTCTCTCTCTGGATCACCATTAGACCTGATCCGAGTTATATACATAATATATAATCTATAATATTTAATACTTAATAAATATTAAACATATATATTTATTATAATCAGGTCCATTGGGTCAGATCCGATTGTATTGAGAATCGATCGGTTCGGTTCTGGGACCCTATTGGGTCTGGGGTAGCTTCCAGGTCCTTAGTATTTCATGTCAAGTCAGTTCTGGTTCTAACTGGTTCCAACCCGTTGACAACCCTAAATTATACATCAAATTATTGATATAATACATGTTTATACACATATATGTATATATAATATGCTGATGTGTCACAATCTTACCTGTTCAATCCAAATGACTGAATTGGTGATCCACGACATAGAGACAAAAACCATTAAACCTTTGGGTTGGTTTTTAACATTGGGTAATATTTTTATATATAATATCATAAAAAGGCACATATAACATATATATAATATTTATATTTATATAAATTATAACATATTTTATGTCATATAATATAAAATAAGATAAATTTATGATGATAGAAAAGTATGATATTGGAAGAGCTTTAACCAATCAAAACCATGTGAATTTTGATGAATACTACTTATTTATTACTACTTTTATGATATCAGTTGATTGGTAACCAATCAGGTTGTATTCATGAAAATTCAAAAGGAGGAGGGGGTTAATGATCAAAGGTCTTTTGGTATTAATTAAAGGAAAAACAATATATTAATTAAAGGAAAATCAATACTATAAAGACATGGTACCAGAAGAGTTTTGCAATCAAAGCACCCCGTGAATTTGGATGAATAATTGTTCATGAGCTTTTCCAATGTTTTGTCTGTATGGTATCATAGTCAAACTTATTAATTAATAATATGATGTATATATTGCTACATAGGCCATGAGCCAGGTCTGGCCCAGCCCATAATCACCCCCTAATTTGAACAGTCTCATATTTGCACCACCTATACCTTTAATTGCTCAAACCCAATTGGGGCTTGGATTGCAACCCCCATCAACCAGATTTTGAAACCCCCTAGTTGAACAGACATTGCCCCTAATTTGTAGATCTTATAATTCTGGAGCCTCTTTCGCCCATATAACAGACATGGCACAAGCCTTCCCTGATCTCCTAAACTACGTAGTTTTAGCCTATGTTTGGTTTGAAGGAAAAGGTAAGAAAACTTATACAAGGTTTGTGAACTACCTTTCCCTACTTTTTCCTTCAAACCAAACACAGCTTTAAAGACTTTATATAGATGGATAAAAGTTGCAAAAGAACAGATATAAATAATCTGGGCTTCTCATGTTTAATATCAACTAAAATTTTGGGAATACAACCCATCTTAATTAAATCTTAAAAGTCAGAAAAGCAAGAAAAGGAAAACTTAGATCAATTCACCTAGCAAACCCCATCTCAAACCCTAAAAAGTATCAAAAGAAAGCCTACTAACTAGAACCCATCTCTCAGTTTTGAATCAACCTTTCTCACTGTATGAAATCCTGCATTAAAATGGAAGCAACCATCCCTTGCAGCTTTCTCCTTAGGGTCATGCTTCTCTATCCCTTTGATACTGATCAGAAATGAAATGACTGTCCATCTACACTACATAATTCATCATCTGAACTACTAATTTGGATTGTTAATTCCTGATGAAAGAACTCCACGCTCTAATACCATGCTTATAGACAGTCATTTCCCTAGATTTTCAGTCTTAACTAGACTTGTCTAACTGCATTATCTGATGCTTGGCCTTCCGCCATCTCAGTGCCTTGCGCATGGCACTCAAGATTAATGCACTTGTACCACTTAGCACAGAACAAGTAGACACCGAAATCAATGGCCGTCAGCCCGGCAAGGAGGAAGTAGAACCTGTCCATATGACCGGAGTTGAGGTCTCCGGGGATCCATCCCGGCTTGTTATTCTTGGCTGTAATCCCCATCACCATGTGAACCAGCAAGCTACTGACATAGTTTCCTAATGAGATTGAAGCCATGCAAAGCGAGCTCCCGAAGCTCTTGATTCCGTCCGGTGCTTGCCCGTTGAAGAATTCCAACTGCCCCACGTACATGAACACCTCCGACGCTCCCACCAGAGTGTACTGTGGAATCTGCCAGAATATGCTCAGTGAGCTAATCTCATTTCCGGGAGTAACCTTTTCGAGTCTTTGTAGCTCTGTGATTCCGGCAGCCACCATAGCTAGCATTCCGATTACCAGCCCTACACCCATTCGTTGAAGCTCCGAGAGACCCTTTGGGTTCCCGGTTAGTCTACCGACGACCGGCACGAGGATTTGACGGTAAATGCCGGTGAAGACTAGAACGCTGCAGATGTCAAAAGCAGACATGCTTGCAGCGGGAAGGTGGAAGTTGCCAGCGTCGGAGTTCATGACGGCTCCTTGCTCAACGAAGAGTGAAGCCATCTGGGTGAAGACGACAGAGTAGATGATGGTGCAGAGCCATATGGGCAGCATCTTCAGGACACATTTGGCCTCTTCTACCTGCGTCACCGTGCAGAGCCTCCAGGGGTCCATTGGTCCATGTAGGTCACTCTCAGTCATGGTGGCTGCCTTGTCCAAGAACCTGAACATATTCAAAGAACACAAATGAAGGTGGTTGCAGTAATGAAATGGAGGAAATGGGCCACATCCAATTAGGTAAACATGTGATAACAATGCTTCAACTATACGTACTAAGTACTAACCTACCCAGATAAAACTGATCAACAAGCCAAAAGAGAGTGCAAATGATGAGTTGAGAGCAAAAATAAACCAGAATTTACTGCAAAAAAAAGGAGTCGACATACAGAATATTTGTGTCAATTGCTATCTTACCCAAATTCATCACTGTGCAGAATTTTTCTGCTCCCTTTAATTGCAGATTCTGGACCTTCCAACTCATACAATTTCTCGGCATCTTTAGGAGCAGTTACCTTCCATTTCCTGAAAGCTGCATTAAATACCTGAGCAACACGGGGCAATGGGTTGCCACATGGCTTGAAGTGCCTATATCTCGGCGTTCCCACCAAGAAGAGGATGAGAGCTATAACTGCAGAAGCTGTGGAGGTCAAGAACCCCAGAGTCCATTTGCCGGAATCTTCAAAGTAGACCAGAATGGTGTTGGAGAAGAGAGAGCCAACATTCAATGCGAAGTAAAAATAGCAGAAAAAAGCTGGCTTCGAAGGCTCATCAACCTGGTCGGATCCCAATGTGGCTATGGTTGGTTGGTGCCCGCCGTATCCAAAGGCAACGAGGTAAATTGACAGGTAAAAGATGGCGATGCCAACTGAAGATGCTGGCCTACAGTCAATTACTCCATTTCCACAGCCCTCCGGCTTGATCAGAAACAGCCAAGATGACAGTGATAGCAATACCAGACCCTATTCAACAAGGAAAAAAAAATCCATCATTTCTGATTTCTGGGTTTGGGTAAATGATTCTGATAAATGAAATAGAAATACCCAGGAAGATTTCATTAATATTTCAGTAATCAGAAGAGAAAAAGAAATTTGGGTACCAGCACAAAGACTAACTGAAAGATTGCACAGGTTAAGTATCGGCCCCAGTATGAATCGCTGAGGAATGCACCGATCAGTGAACACATGTAAACCGTCCCAGTCCACTTGCTAACGTTGTTTGCAGCATCAGCATTCTCTTGCTCAAGAACCCTAGTCAAGAACAGGACCAAGTTCACACCCGCACCAAAGAAAGCAAGCGTGGCTAGACCCTGATTTGCTGCAGCATTCACCCATTTGAACAAATTAAAAGATTACAATCTGAAAAGTAGAACTACTGTAATATACATAGAAACTAATCTGGTAATTACCCAGCAAGAGAAATGCAGGCTTCCACCCTCCTGAGTTCCCTCTGATTACACTGTTCTGTCTCCCGTTAATGGAGCTCTCTCTTGTAGAAGAAACCTCTACATGTTCATTCTCAGTTGAGTCTCTGTTCAATTCTTCTCCATGTCCACTTTCTACCACCTGCTTTATTTAATATAGGAATAATAATAAATGATTGAAACTGAAACAGAAAACTAAGAAGAATTCTGAAGCAACAGACTTGAACAAAATGGTTGAAGGGCACTCCATTTTGTTGCTATGTTGGCAATCTAGCTGGGCCATAGACCAGGTCCTTGCTTGCCACGTAGACCCATGCTTACGTGGCATCCCCTGAAAGCTGAGGTGGAACCATCTCATACAGCTCAGCTGGATCACAATCCACAAATTAATCCAAGAACTCACCGAAGTTCCAACGTTCAGCACAACATCTTTGTTGCCGAGTTCCGAAGCCTCCATGGTTTACTTCTTTGGAAAACACAGACAGGAGAATATCTGTTAAAATTTATTGAAAAAAATGTGAAGAAAATAATTTAAAGGACTGCATATTCATTCTTGAAAGGCTTCACTGTAAACATGGAATGATGCTCTTCCTCTGTTCAAGCTTAACGTACTGATTCATTCTGGGACGTTTAGGTGGCAAATGAAAAGGACTAGAAGACTAAAGCTCAGAAACAAATTTCAGATGCAACCCAACAAAATTGGAGCACTATTACTGAGAAACCAAACTGTTCGTTGACAGAACTCTACTTAAAACAAACAAACAAACAAACCAGAACGATAACATAAACAGAACGAGAATTAAAGGACTAAACAAGTATCCTGAAAATACCTGAGCAAGTGAAGAGACGTTACAGACAGAGAGAGAAGTGAATAGAGAAGTGAGGAGAGAAGAGTGTGAGAAAGGTAAATATATAGGGAAGCAAAGAGACGAAAAGGGTCGTTTTCAGGATTTTAATTTTTGTTTAGACAAAAGTGGTGGATGGCAGAGAAGGAGAGACTGTGGTTTGGAACAGTATCTACCACGAACTGGTTGCTTCTTCTATTGATTCTCTCGGGTTAGTGGCGGGTATGCGATTGAACGCTCTTGTGGAAAGCGATATGTTTTCCTGCTTGAATCATTTTTGGATTTATATATTTCTGTAAACTTTATTTTCCTCTGTTATCCCCTGTTTTCTTTGTAATTCTAGTAATCATGTCTTTTTGCACAAAAAGAACAGAGTAAAAGTTATTCCAGAAAATCCAAAACTTGCTTTTACCTACTCTCTTCATGTAAAGTAACAGAGAGAGAGAGATCCACTTCTAATGTCACCATCTACCAAATAAAAGATACTAGAATATGCTACTCCATGGCTGATGATTTATGGGTAAGAATCCAAACTATTCTCAAGATGACAAGAATCAACCGACGAGTTTATAGCATTCTCCTTGTCCTTTCTTCTGAAAATATATTAACAGAACTACAGAAGTTATCCAGATTTCACACACACACACAAAAAGGAAAGTTTCACCAAGAAGACATTGCATGTTTGAATCTAAATCTAATTTTGGGAATGCTAATTGGAATAAACACTTAGGCCCCGTTTGGTTCGCGGGAATAGGGGTTTGGAATTGGTTGGTTAGGCGGAATCGGAATCTCATTCCCATTTCTGCTAGAATATTTGAGGGAATGGCCATTCTCTGCTCCTTTCTTGGGAATAAAATCCCATTCCTACTGATTTTAATTCCCATTCACATTCCTGCCTGAACCAAATAGATTATGGAAATGGACCATTCCGATTCTGATTACGAAGATTTTGATTCTGATGCAAACCAAATGAACCCTTAATTTGGGCCATGACCATATCAATAAGTGCTTATTTGCGGATTTGCCTTTAGAAAATAAGTCCAAAAAATAAACAATTAAAAATAAATCCAATTCTTTTGTTCTAATTTTTAATTTCTTATTTCCTTTTTGACTTGCCACATCATTTTAAAAAAATGCCTATACCACCGTGTTTGAAATAAGTGTTTTTTTCACCAAACACCCATACCAGTATCAGAATCTTTGATTTGTTGTCATGAGCCCCACCTTGAATCAGATGAAATGACTTATTGTTAGGTACACTGCATTAGATCCAAGGCCATGATTTTTTTTAGTCGTACTTATTTTTAAACACTTTTTTTAATAAACAGTTATTTTTCAAATAAGCACTTCCAAACATGGGCTAACCATTTCTATGAGCTTTTCCCCTGGGCAGTAAATACGATGAGAGTTTTACAGGTTAAAGGGTAGATTACCAGAATTGTTAATTAACTAAGCAATCAAGATGATTAGTGGATTGGATAAAACATGTGGATGAGATAGTGAACCGTTTATAGGAAAAGGGATTCATCGGAGGGGTTGCCATCACCAACCCCACCTCATTTATTGACTTCTCGCCACTGCCCAAAACTTCTCAAAAGTTCTGGGGACATCTCAGTCCCTCAAACCAGGAAGAAAGCATCAGAACAAGATCCTATAACAAGTTAGAAAAAGCGAGAAGTAAACAGTCAAAGATAGAGAAGCGGCGGCCTACCCTTCTTACGATACTTGGTAACTGACAAGGTGGTGTGTTCCCAGTTTCTGCCGGACTCCGGCGAGGGTGATGAACGGATGTCGAGGAACAGACGTGGCCACGCCGGAGAGCCAAATGAACCGGTGAAACCTTTTGACATTTATGAGTGAATGTGGGTCAAATTTCACCGGCAAAAGACCACACTCTACTCTTTCAAAGATCAGCGATTTGCTTCTCTTTAATCTCTTGTTTCTCTTCTTTTCTCTCTAATGAAGGTTAACTGGGGAGGAGAGAGGGAGAGAGAGACTGTTTGATCGATCAGTTCCAGGTGATTTTCTTTTGACGATTTGTGTGACGAACTCTCCTGTTCGAACTTAAAAACTGGGTCTCCCATTCAACTAACTGTGAACTGTGAATCAGAACGAATCGGTTAATCTATATTTTATAGGCGAAATACCGGGTGGAAGTTTAGACCGAGTTTGGCTGTTCGTTTCGAGGGGTTCCGTTTGGAATGCTCCCTCATTTCCATTGCGTCGCGTGACACGGAGTCACGGACCAAACTTTACCACAACGTGGCAAACAGATCCCACGGCCAGAAACTAACGTTTGGATGGACGTGCCTATCTAGGCTATCTAGTTACAACTAGACCTGTTCATGGGCCGGGTAGCCCGACGGCCCGGCCCGCACCCTGGCCGGGCTTGGTCATATAATTAGGCCCGCGGGTCTGACCTCGGGCTTAACACAGTAAGCCCGACTGTATTTCGGGCCGGGCTCGGGATTTGTCAAAAAAGCCCGGCCCGAGCCCGGCCCGGCCCAACTCAGTATTATATATTTTATAAAATATATAATATGTATTTTATATATTATATAAAATATATAAATAATATAATATTTATTAAAATATATATTTATAATTTAATATATATATATATATATATATATTTTATTCTTTTCTTTATAATTTCAATCTATCTCTCTTTATTCAGCTGCTTCAACATTAATAATAATAATAATATAGGCTAAATTTCGGACCCGGGCCCAGGCTCGGGCTTCGGGCTTTTTATGAGGGCCGGGCTCGGGCCCAATGGTCGGGCCGGGCTCAGACTCAAGCCTTAAAAAAATTTGTTAATACACAGTAAAAGCCCAGCCCGAGCCCGGCCCGGCCCGGCCCATGAACAGGTCTAGTTACAACAGAATAAAATAACAGATCGGGTCGAACAATATTGGATGTATTTGGTCCAAATTTGATATCTCATTCGGATCAAACTGAAAATGATCAAAATATTGCGTAATTATAAGCAAAATGCTTTTATTTTTTTGGAAACTATAAACAAAATGAACTTTGGTTTCGTCTCTCATGCATAATATGACTTTGAAAATAAATTCTAACAAAACATCGAACTATTATTTTACTGAAAATATAACATTCAATATATCAAACCTTGTTAACTACATGTGATCAGTTACATGAATCTCATTCACTTCACCATTTTCTTTTAGGGTTTTGATTGGTCAAAACTTTTTCCATACCATATCTTTCCTGCATCATAGATTTTCCCTTTCTTCTATTAAGTAATGCTTTAAGACTTGGATCAGAGTAAAACTGAAATGCTCTCTAGGTCCCGGTTTTACTTCTTAATTGAGCAGTTTGCCCATTAAACCTTCTAAAACCATCATTTAATTGGGACCCAAAAAAAGCCACTGGTCTCGGTTTTCACAATCCTACAATATGGTCCAGGCCAAGTCTTAAAACATTACAATTTTAAGGATTAAAATATCGATAAGATACACATATATCCATATTGATGTATCAAAGACTTTTTATTAGTAAGATTTGACTTTTCAAAGATGTGGATCCCAATCTTTTGTTCATTATAAATAAAAAATAAAAATTTAAAAAAATGTCAGTATTTAGTGAGGTACGTTTTGGTATTGAGTATATTTATATTTTAATCAATATTGGTGCATATCAACATGATTAAATCGGTTACCCAAAGCTGGGTATTGGTGCATATGGACATGATTAATACTCTCTTCTTTTTTTTTTTACTTTTTTTTTATTTTATAATTGTTAGGGGGTTAGGAAAGAGACCTCCAAACTTTTAAGTACTTTAAAACACTTTTGTATAAGTGTATCCACGTGTATTAGGACACACCGATACAAATATGATACACTAAGGGGTATTATCATATCGATATTTTAATCTTTGATTCAATTTATTATCTATAAAATAAATAAAAAGCAAAAAAAAATATTTAATTATGGATGTAGATTCTAAAATCTAAATATATAAATTAAATAAATAATAAATAATTGAATTAGATAAACAGTTAGACACCACCGGTAGACCTAAATGAACATATAGAAAACATACTATTTACAACTCCAATGGTCCTAGTTCCTTTGCCTAGACTCCATGATTATGCGGTTTCGAGTCCCACTATTGCCACCTACCTTTGAAAATTAATAGTGTGTTGTGTCAAATGAAAAAAAAAAAAAAACTTAAGACTTGCATAAATCACTTTTCTGGCTACATGAAAATTTGTTAATATATGATGTGACAATATTGCCCCTTCATTTATGACACTTTTACAAATAAACCAATCATTGTACAATATTATATAAGAAACAAAAAAGCATTGTTAAAGCATTTATCCGGGCAAGTATTTCCTATAAAACATTTGCTCAAATAAATGTAGCCAAATAAATGCTTTACCATTTAACAAACAAGTCCTAATTCCTAACGGCCAAATAAATGCTTTACTGTTATAATGGTTGAATATTGTATTTGATGCTATCAAAACTCAGTTCAAGCACTTTTAAACATTAATTTAAAAGCCCATTAGGCTACTGTTATAGCCCTATCACTGCATCTAACATTCCTAGGCATTTAGGTCTTATTAGTTGCTTTGATTTTTGGGGATATGTTATTTCCGTCTTGTGTAGCCTCTCTTCATTTGTTTTATAAAAAAATTGCTCTCCCTTTATCAAATTAAGACATGGTACATTGGTTTGATGAAATTTTAATGCATCTGACCTCTTTCCCACTTGAACCATTGACTAAATATACGAGGCACTTTTTGTAAAAGTAAATTTCTAATCAACAACTCCTTTTTTTTCATGGTGATAATCTTATTATGCTTTCTATTAGTATAATTATTTTGATCATGAATCAGGATTTGCTTCTCACAGAGTGCATCTCACATCAACTTCACATCCCAATCCCATCATGTACTGGGAACATCTCCTTATGAATAACACAAAGTACGGGAGATGTTCCTGATGTATGGCTCGGAGGCATTGTAAAGTTGGTGTGAGAAGCGATTTATGAGGAGCAACTTGGGTCTCGGTGATGAGTACAATTATGTTGGTGACCTAATGGTTGAGATGTCACTTGATGTCCCTCTGAAGGCACATGATCAAATCATCAAATTCACATAACTGCAAGCTCTCTATGTTAAGCTAAATGGACCTCACATGTCTCAACCCCCTAATCCTATGTAGAGAGTAGTATCTAATAAATGAACCAACCAATAAATGGGTCCCAATTAACACATTTTCCTTTTATAAGGGTCTAAATGGATATGTTTTCTTTGGTATTGAGGCCATTTGAGAGGGCTTCTATGTTGGAGGAAAGGTGTGGTGATTTAGCCATGGCGACTGAGCACCTGTATTCCAAAGAAGGTACCTGGAGTAGCTTCCCATTTCGGCCATACCATCCGAAACACAATGATTGACTTTTTGGATTTTCACCAAATACAATGGCATTCCCAATGTGGGGCCCAAATTAGAATGCCAGAAGCCACATTATGAAAACTAGAGGTGTAAATCGGGTCATGTCGCCTGCAATCTAGCATGATTTTGAGCCAGCTCAGCACAATGGTTCACGGGCCGTGCTAGGCTTGGGGTTTCAGGTCCGTGGGTCGGGCTGGCATGGCGGGTCGTGCCACACACGACCTATATATATATTATTAATATATATATATAATATTTATATATTTATATATATTATATAATAATATATAGTATATAATATATTAATATAATATACAATTGTTTTCAATCTTATTATACTATTTTATTTAATTTTTGTATATATAAACAATTGTATACATCAAAATTCATATAAAATAATAGTTTTAAGATTTTTTTTTCAATTTTTTTTAAATAAATAGTTTTGGCCAAGTCCATGGCCTGACTTGGCCTAAGGCTCGACCCACGGACCATCCCGGCCAATGGCATGGCATAGCATAGCACGAGCGTGCGGGTCGTGCCATGCTGGCCCAGTACGACCTGTTTTATAGCTCTACTGAAAACCCTCCCAAATGGGCATCAAGTCCTAACAAAAATAATAGTTATCATCATAATAGAAAAGAAGATATTACAATGAGTATAGTTCGAAAGGGACTTAAAACTCGTGATAAAAAGTCCATTAGACCACAATATTCCATCGGAAATCAAATTAATTAAAGAAACATGTAAAAAGACCAATTCCATTACTCATCACCAACTCTTACAAAATGGCACCAACTTAGTGCATCGCCGGTAATGGTACTGTCAGCACCACTGCTAACATATATCTTTTCATCCTTCTACTCTACTCTTATTAAATGCAAGATCTTTATTTTAAGTTTAATTTTGTTTGGTTCTAATCAGTTCCTCTTTTAGTTAGGCTCTTAGTTTCTTGCTGAGTATACTTAAGGAAAGTTTGGCTAGGGAGGGTTTGTAACCAGCTCTTGTGCTAGTTGGTGGTTTAGTTTAGAGGTCTTGTCATCAAGTCGTTTTGTTGTCTAGGTGGAGAGAGGCGATGGAGTTCTCATTTGCGGTTGAGGTTCTCTTGCCACCTGGTACTTGTGTTCTCGCTTCTCCTTACTCTAGGTTTTGCTTTTCCATCTTCTTCATTTCTAGTTTACTTCCTTCCCCACTTGTCATTTTTTCTCCCCTTGCTTTCTTTGTCTTCATTAGCATTGACCTTAACACTTTGAATGAGACCTTCCAAAACATTCTACATGGCAAATAGCCAACGGGAATAGAGGTAGTGAATATTCAAAACCATATTCCTCTAAACCTACATGAACATTGATAATTCTCCTTCATTTGTTACAACATCTGATGGACCAATTCTCTGACCTAAAATAAGGCTTGTATTATCTTTGGAATCTTAGTCCCAACATGTTACTTATAGCCCCATTCCCGAGAGGCCACTTTCATCTTAGGTTCCATTACGAAGAGGATTTCATTTGTATAAGAGACAATGGTCCTTGGCAATTGAATGGCCAATGGATTATCCTTAGACCCTACAAACCAAGAAGACCCTGGTATGAGTGGAACCTCCATGAAATTGAAATATGAGTTCAATTGCACAATTTGCCTTTTGAAATCCTATATGTAGATATAGGAAGGTCAATATTTGAAAGGATTGGTCTAGCTCATTCGCTTTTGATGGTTCAAAACTTTGTTAGAGAAAAAGTTATGATTTTGTTAAGGAACCTCTAAAAACTTATTGTTTTTTCAATGCCCAAAACTAGGTCACTTTCAAATAAGAAGACCTTCCTTGGGTTTATTACATCTGTGGTAAAGTTGGCCATCTCTTTCGGCTCTATTCCCAACCTCTTCCACGTAGTAATGGCCATTCCCTTTATTAATTTTTTAATTAGCATTCAATGAACCTTCCTAGACATTTGCTGAGAGTTGAGTTGAATATGTGATGAAACAGGCACCAACCTTATATCCATGAATTTTTCACCTTCCACCCCAGCCAGAAGCATGACCTGAGGTACAATCCATCCATATTGCTCAACACTCAATCCCTCAACCCATTAAACAAAACCAAAACTTATCTGATGACACTCTAGCACTTACCTTATCCCCTCAGTCAAAAAGAGTTGAGGCCTCCATGCATCCATCAATTTCTCTAGTCGGGGTTTCTTCTGAAACTTTTCATCTTGCTTCCAATATGCAAGCTATGCTTAATCACATCCTCTTGGATGATACCCTAAGTATATCATCCATTTTACAAGGAAAATGACCACATGTTGACTTTATTTCAAGTCTTGAAATTGAGGATGAAAGACCTGATCTCCCACTATTTGATCAACCTGATCTCCATAGACAATACTACAATTGAAACTCCTGAAGTCTTGAGGGTAGTGATGGTTGTTGGGTGGACTTCCTTACAGTATGTATCGACTCATCTTGCATTTTTTATCAATGAGGGTAGTGATGACTAGCCCAAAACAGCCCCACTACCACCAATGTTAATCCTAAGCTAGAACTATTGAGGGATAGCTCATCCCAAGGCAATTCAGGGCCTTCAGGATTAGGTACATTGCCACAATCTTGATTTTATATTTTTTATGTGAAACCAAAATCCCTAGAGAAAAAATGGATCATCTAAGCCTCTCAGTTGAAATATGCTAACTCTTATTTAATTCCTCTTAAAGGGTGAGCCGTAAATTTAGTGGTCTTCAAGAAGTTTGGTTTGGTTGTTTCTATTTTTTTGTGGTAAACGAAAGGTATATTTTTTCTGAAAATCTCATCTCCTCCTCTTCTGGACCATTGGCTTATTGGCATTGTGTCATTCAAAGTCCATTGAAACTGGTTTTGGGCAATTTTGAAAAGTTGGTTATAAATTGTTGATCTTCCTTTTCTTTCTTATTAGTGACTTCAATGAAACAGCTTTTGTAGAAGTTCATGACCCTTGCTCTTCCCATGCTCCTAACTATCTAACACCTCGTAAGTATCGAAGTCTTATTTTTGACCAAAATATTTTAGAGTTAAGTGTTAGAGAGGGAGGCTTAAATTGGTCAAATAAATATAGGAAAGGTCATTGCCTGGTCCATACCCTGGATAGGGCCCTTTCCTCTCTTAGATGGGGTTCTGATATGAGGTCCAAAGTGGGGTTCTGATCACCGTCCCATTATCTTAAAGACCAACCCTAGAACTCAACAACTCTTAAAACCTTTTAGATTATATGAAATGTGGTTGTCAAAGCAATCTAGTAAAAAGGTTATTGAGGATGGTTGGAATTTTCACATAAATGGCCACACAACTTATAAAATTGCCTTGATGATGGACCACATTAAATGTTACCTGATACAATGGAATAAATCCGCATTTAAAAACCCCCAAGAACAACTTAAGTGTTTGGAGAATCAAATTATGGTGGTTGAACAATCCTCACTTTAGGATAATGAGAAAATTGAAGACATGTATAGACAATATGAGGATCTCTCTAACTAGGTAGAAAGTTTTTGGAGACAAAAGTCTAAACAATTGTGGTTACAATCAGGTGATAAGCCCCAATTATTTTTATAAAACTACCATTTTTAAGCAAAAAATGAATTCCATTGAGGGAATAAATAATGACAGTGGTACTTGGGTGCTAGAGCATAAGGATATAGCTCAAGTTTTTATCTCCTACTTTTCGGAGCTCTTTACGGCTCTAACTTCTGGGGATTTGCAACCTTTATCTTCTCTGTTTAATCCAACCATTTCAAAGGAGAAAAACCAGCGATTAATGGTCAGTCCTTTAATAGAAGAGATTAAATAAGCTCTTTTTAGTATAGGAAGCCTTAAGTCCCCTAACCCTGATGGCATGTCGGCTTTGATGTATAAAGAATGTTGAGATCTGATGAGAAATGACTTGGTTCGATTTTCCTAGGAATATTTCCAAAACAAGAAAATGCTTAGATAGCTAAACCATAATTTTCTTTGTATTATTCCCAAGAAAGTAGATTATTCCAAAGTCAAGGACTTTAAACCCATCGGTTTATTAATTTTCTATACAAAATCCTAGCAAAGATTATTGTTAATCATCTCTACTCTCTCCTAGATAAATGCATAGCTCGTAGCCAAACTGCTTTTGTTCTAGGCCGACAAATATTTGACAAAAGAATAATTACCCATTAAATGTTCCATTTTATAAAGCATCACAATAGGGGTACAAGCTTTGTAGCAATTAAATTAGACATGGCAAAAGCCTATGATAAATTGCATTGGCCCTACCTACTAAAAGTCATGAGCCTATTAAGGTTTTCTTCTGACTTCTGTCAATTGATTAAGGAGTGTATATCTATTGTGTCTTTTTCTATCCTCATGAATGGAACCTCATAAGGTCATCTTTACCCCTCTAGAGGTCTCAAACAAGGGGACCCTTTATCCCATTATCTCTTTATTCTGACTATGGAGGGTTTTTCTAGAATGTTGCTTCAAGTAGAATCTGAGAACAAATTTCAAGGAATAAAATTTCACCACCCTCTCCTTCAATCACACATCTCTTCTTTGTTGATGATGTCACGCATGTTGTTTATTCAAGCCCATAGAGAAGATCGTGACAACCTTAAATCTCTTATACATTAGTTCCAAGATCTATGTAGGCAGTTAGTTAATCTTGATAAATCAGGGATCCTTTTAAAAAAATATACATCTCAAATTAAAGTCCTTGACCCTCATGCTAGATACCTAGGGATTTTTATATGTTGGTCTAGGAATAAAAATAGCAGTCTTTCATTTGTGCCAGATAATATAACAACAAAATTGAACCAATGGAAAGCTTCTGCCTTTAATCAAGCTGGAAAGTGTACCTTAATCTAAGTTGTTCTTCAATCTATTCATGTCTATCCTATGAGCATTGTTCAATTCCCTCAAAAAACCATATCGAAAATTGATAAGCAAATTAAAAATTTTTTGTGGGCTACGTCTAAGTCAAATCCTCATCCCCATAGATGGTGTGCATGGAATAATTTAGCCTAGCTGAAAGGGTTTAGCGGTCTTAGTTTTAGGGTTTCCAAAATAGTGAATTTGGTTTTTCTAAAAAAGTTGGATTGGCACTTCATTAAAGAACAACATAAACTTTGGGCTTAGTTTTGGAAATCCAAATACCTTAGAGATAATCTATTCTTTCCTTATTCCATCAAAAATTCCAGATCGTTATTTTGGAAATCCATGGTTCCCAAACTTTGAGAGATGGCTCAATAAGTGGGATATTTGGTGAGTTCAAACTCTTCAATCGCAGTAGATAAGGTTCCTTGGGTGAAAAGTAACAACAACTTTCATTTACTTCCTCAACCTATTTCCTCAGTTTTGGTGAATATCCCAATTTTGCCTTTTATTGTGGATGGCTCTTGGGATCAACAGGCTCTCTAGCACCACTTTAGTGAGGAGGTTATCAGAGACATTCTTAATACTCCTATCTTTCTTGAGGATAATTCAATTAATTGGATTTAGACCCCTCATTCCTCAGGCAAATTTACTATGAAACATGGCTATCTCTAAGCCTAACAATATCATTTTAATTTAGTCTCTTTCACTCAAAGAAAATGTTTTAAATTCATTTGGAAGCCGTTAGTTTCTTCTCGATACCCTCAAAACCAACTATTCCTTTGGAGAGCAATCAATAGCTATGTCCTAATGAAAGAGTCTTTGTTTGTAGCTCCTCAAGATCATTGATGTGTTTTATGTAATCAAAACTCTGAAACAATTAATCACTTATAGCTCTTGGAACATTAATCTATAGACTATTTTTAAAAGGTGTTGGTTGAATTGTGTGAATGGTTTACTTTTGTCTTTACTTAATTAGAACTTATGCAATCTAGTCATAGGTTGGTATGCAATTACTTTGTATTTTATCTGGTTTGCAAGGTGTGAAAGGTGCTTCAAAGATAAAAAAACTAGTTCCTCATAGAATCATTGAAAAAATTAGTACCACCTTTCAATCTCTCAAATAGCTAAAACTTTAGACCATGACTATTTTTATTTTTCAAAGTACCCCTAGGGGATTCCCAATGTGCAAAATTATGTAGATATTTTGGAATTATAATATAGTTAGTTTATCTAACAAAATAAAATTAAAGAAACAAGTGAAACATTACAAAAGGTAATGGAATAAAAATATCAATATCTTACATCCATAGATAAAGAAACCAATGATAGATCTATTAGTGGAAAAGACTAAAGAAATCAGCTCCAATGAAAGAACAAAAAGAAAAGATAGGACAATTCTAAAGAGAATAACACTTGAAGACTATTGGAGTTATTAAAAAAAATTATTTGGCATTCCACAAAATGCATAAAATTGATGAGCCTATGTTGGTAAATTGGACCAATTAGGGGGCATTCTACAAAATGCATAAAATTTATCAACTTGTGTTTTTTGTTTCTTAAAACAAAAAACATGTTATTGGTTGTGTGTGCGTTTTTTTGCTGATGTGGTGATCCAAAAACAAATGAAAACAAAAACATTCATGTTGTAGAACGCCCCCTTAGTGATTGTTTGGTTGGAGGAATTGATTTAGCAAAACCATTTTCAATAATCACTGATTTTAGAGGTTTGGGGAATCACTATTTTTTCTAAAATACATATTTTATAGAAATAACGCTAATAAGGTTATAATAATAATAATAATAATAATAATAATAATAATAGGCAAATGCCACAACATTGTTGGTATGTATGGGTCACCTCCCCCCCCCCCCCTTGGGATGGAAATTTCCCCATTCCTATAAAGTATGTATGGGGAGTATATATGGTCCCTACCCCAATCCCACCCTATTGCCATTCCTTATCCCCAAAATTCTCCAAAGCGTTAGCATCACCCCAAGTCATGGATATTAGACTAACATATTTCTCTTTTTATTTTTAAGGAATTAATCTTATCAAACAAGGTTTTGTACATAACATGGGGAATAAGCCAATGCAGCAAATTTAAGGCTACAATTGGAAGTGCTTCTCCAATGGATTTTTTGTGCTATTTTATGTTACAAAAGCTAAAATCCAATTAAAAAATATTGGAAAAAAAATTCAAAATAGACTTTAGCATAAAAATTTATTTTAAAAATTAAAAAAAACTATATTTAGCTTTTTTATATTTGCAAGAAGTCATTTTAAACCAAAAGGCTAGTGAACAACCAAATATTAGAAAAGTGCTTTTCAAAATTTGGCATTTTCAGAAGCATGTTTAGACCAAAAAGCATAAACAGTATTGACAAATTAGTTCCTCCAACCAAACAACCACTTAATTGGCCACTCTTGAAATGTGGAACATCATGGGTAAGTTATTGGTGCCCCAAACTTATGTATGCTTCTGATTCTTATCCCTTCAAACCTTTATTTATGGTAGTTAAGTAGTTCTAAACCTGAAATAGCATGGATTTGTTAGTGGAGTCATTCTAGATGATGATAATGATAATAATAATGTATCCAAAATTTTCTATAAATATTTAGTTTTTTTTATTTTTTTGTTTTTATATTTTATATTTTTATTATTAATCAGATGCAGATTGCAAAATTCAAATTACATAAATACCTCATCGAAATATGTGATAATTGGATCAAGTTGTGAAGTTTCAAATATCATTGATAAGCCTACCTGTTTGGTTAGATTCTTCTTTTTGTAATGTTTTTATCTTTTTTATGCATTTTTTTTTCATTTATCAAAGAAATATAAGATTTAAATAGAGAGAATTAAATGAGATGAAAAGTAGTAGTTCAATTTACATTTTAAACCTCACAATTAAATAGGAACTAAATTAAAAAATGAGTATTTAAGTCAAAAAAAGTTTCACAATCTTATTCATATTTTCATAGTAGTGTAAATATAGAATTATAGATGTGTTCAATTTTTCTACAACTTTTTTGAGTTTCTGTGAGTAAAAAATAATTTTGATATGTCACACTTACTTTTTGTTTAATACGATAATTATATAATATTATACATGTCCCTGATTTTTTTAGAAAAATTTATGTGTTTTCTCATTTTTTGTATTTTTTGTATTTTATTAATTTTTATTATTTATTTATGGCATTAAATGTTTATACATTTTCCCTAAAAGTTGAAATATTGATCTTTGCCAAAGAGTAAAATAATTTTATTTTTTGTCAATTCTAAATTATGTATTTCATTTTCATTATTAATAAAAATAATTCTCATTCATTACACTTATTTTTTAATTTGATTAATAAAAATATCATAAATGTGTCTATTTTTTCTATATTTTGGTAATTTTCTATATTTATTTGTATTTTAAAAGTTTTATTTCCTAACTATGACTTTAGACATGTTCATGGGTCGGGCTTAGGCTTAGCTTTTGCTAAAATTTGAATGGGGCCCTGTCCGAAGCCCATGCCCAACACAATGAAAGTCGGGCCTGAAGCTCGACATGTGAACAGGTCTATGTGACTTCATAGGTTAATCAATTTGATTCAAGTAGTTGAATTGCTTAACCACCACTTGGATAATGAGTGGTTTTGCTTTTGAGTCAATTTTAAAATATATGGGTTTATATTGTAAAAAATATTGACATAAATATAATTAGTAGCATTTATTAGTGAAAAATAAATTAAATATATGATTTAATTAGAGAAAATTGGAGTTAATACCTTTTAAGTATAAGACTTAATGAGAAGGGATTAAATGAGGTGAAAAGCAATAATTGAAGTTACATTTTCAACCCTTACAATTATAGATGGAATAAATACATAAATATGGGCATTTTAGTAGTATTAAAGCTATAATAAAATAACTTTTATACCCTTTCTCAAACAAAGAAATAAATGGTTATTTTAGTCCAAAAAAAGTTTCACACTACATCCACACTTTTATATAGTACTAGTAAATGTGCACATGCTTTGCACGTGGTAATTCTAGATGATGATAATGATAGTAATAACGTATCCAAAATTTTCTATAAACTATGTATTTTGTATTTTTTTGTTTTTTTTGTTATTAATCAGATGCGGATTGAAAATCAAAATTTAATTACATAAACACCTCATACAAATATGTGATCATTAGATTGAATTTTGAAGTTTAAAGTATCATTGATGGGCCTACTTGCTTGGCTACATTCTTCTTTTTTGTAATATTTAATCTTTTTGGTGTATCACTTTTTTTGTTCTTTTTTTTTTTGATAGAGGGAATTGAATGAGGTGAAAAGTATTAGTTCAATTTACAATTTAAATCTCATAATTAAATAGGGACTAAATTCAAAAATGAATATTTTAGTCAAAAACAAATTCAGCAATCTTATTCATATTTTAAATAGTAGTATAAATATAGAATTATAAATGGTTTAAATTTTTTTCTGTAACTTTTTTGTATTTTTTGTGTGTAAAAATAATTCTAATATATCACACTTACTTTTTGTTTAATATGATATTATACATGTGTCTAAATGTTTTTTTTTTGCAAAATTTATGTATTTTTATATTTTATTATTTATTTATGACATTAAAGGTTAATATGTTTGACCCAAAATTTGAACTATTGATATTTTCCAAACAATAAATAATTTCATTTTTGGTTAGTTCTAAATTATGCATTTAATTTTCATTACCAATAAAAATAATTATTGTTTATTATGCTTATTTTTTTAATTTGATTAATAAAAATATCATAAATGTGTAATTTTTTCTACATTTTTTGTAAGTTTCTATATTTATTTATATTTTAAAATTTTCATTACCTAACTATGACTTCATAAGTTGATCAATTTGATCTGGATGGTTAAATTGCTTAGCCACCACTTGGATTGAAAATGATTTTGTTTTGAGTCAATTTTAAAATATATGGGTTTATATTGTTAAAAATATTGACACAGATCTAATTTAATAAGATAAAATGGGATTTGATACCTTAAGTATAATGCTTAATGAAAGGGGATTAAATGAGCTAGAAAGTAATAATTGAATTTATATTTTCAACCCTTACAATTAGAGATGGATTAAATATACAAATATGGCCATTGTAGTAGCCATTAAAGTTGATATTAAAACTATAATAAAATGGCTTTTATATCCTTTCTCAAGCAAAGAAATAGAAGGTAATTTTAGTCCAGAAAAAGTTTCACATTACATTCACACTTTTATATATAGTATAGATATAGATAGATTTTGGATGGGCTGTACATTATGATAACCCTTCTAAACCCTAGAACCCCCAACCTGGAGGAAGGTGGGAATCGAGCGACAGAGTCATTCTAAACCATCCAATGATCTTCAACACGATGCAACAAATTGGGTTCTTTTTTTTTGGATGGGCTATACATTAGGATAACCCTTTCAAACCCTAGAACCCCCAACCCAAACGAAAGCGGGAATCGAGTGGCAGGTTTCTGCTACAACCAACTAAGACTTTACTGGTCTTGGCACCTTTTGTGGATTGGACCTCTGTTCCCCGGGATAAACTTGAATTCGTAGCTCTCACCAGTATTAGAACACACACTTTATAGACTTAATGAGGGCCCATCGCATAAAATGGCCTTATTGATCGAATTAGAAAAAACTTTTTCAAACAAAAAACTAGGGTTGTAAATCTTGACCCCAACCCATTTGACCCACCCAATCTATTGGCAAGTCAATATGGGTCAAATAACCCATTTGGGTCAGTGGAAAAGGGTCAAGATGGGTTGGGTCAAGGGCACCCATTAGGGTGCAAGATGAGTTGGTTCGCACGGGTTAGGATGGGTTGGGTCAAAGTCATCTCTATCTATACTTGCCAAATCTCAAAAAAAAAAAAGCAGTTGAAATGACTCGAACTCAAACCTCTTAACACGTCTTTATCTCATTAGAATTCCAAACCACCATGCTACATTTCATTTTGAAATTAAAAGTGAAATAAAAAGATTTTATTAACTTTCGTGTTCACATGCAATTTTACACAAAAGCACTTTTACAAAAACAATTTTATAAAGTAATTTTATGAAAAGGACTTCTACAAAACACTTTTACAAAAGTACTTTTACACGAAAACACTTTTATAAAAATACTTTTACATAAAAGCACTTTTGTGAAAGCACTTTTACGAAAGCACTTTTACACAAAACCACTTTATGAAAGTACTTTTATGAAAACACTTTTATGAAAGCATAAAAGCACTTTTATAAAAATACTTTTATGAAAGTACTTTTACAAAAGTAGTTTTACACAAAAGCACTTTTATGAAAGTACTTTTACGAAAACACTTTTATTAAAGCATAAAAGCACTTTTTACAAAATTATTTTTACACAAAAGCACTTTTATAAAAGTACTTTTATGAAAGCATAAAAGCACTTTTACAGAAGTACTTTTGTAAAAGCACTTTTATAAAGTTATGCATTTTTTTTCATTTTCTGCTATTTTCTGTATTTTCTATAATTTTTGGTATTTTTTCTGCATTTTTTGCAATTTTTTGGTATTTTTCTACATTTTCTACAATTTTTTGGTGCTTTAATGCATAATTTTTGCATTTTTCTGGTGCTTTCATGCATTGTCTGCAATTTTTCTGGTATTTTTTGCATGTGTTATGATTTTTCTACAAAAGTTCTGATTTTTCTGCATTTTTTAGTACTTTTTTGCATTTTCGTAATTTTCTGGTATTTTTTGTACTTTTTGGACATTTCTTCTATTTTTTAGTATTTTTTGCATTTTCTACAATTCTCTACTAATTTCTGCATTTATCTACAATTTTTGCATTTTTGGGTATACGGATTGATCTAACTTGTTTTTGTCACGTGGCAATCTTAAGAGAGATTATTCTCTCAAAAGTTATTATTTCGGGTATACGGGCCGTCCTAACCCATTTTTGTATTTATAGGTGAAAATAAGTGGGTTAGTATGGGTGAGGGTGGTTAACAGTCAATATGAATGGGTCAAGTGGATCAATTGAGTGGGTCAGGATTAGGGTGTGTTATGACCCTTTAACAAGAATTGATGATGCATGGATCATGATGGGTTGGTGGATTAATATGAGTGGGTTGGTGTTCAACCCAACCCACCCCACCCATTTACCACCCCTACAAAAAACAAATTTATACGGGCGATATTACTTCAATTAGGCAATTTTAAATGGGGTTCCATCATGGAGAATAGGTTGGGCCAGAACTCGGATTTTATAGGGTTTGCACATGGGTGTACCCTCAATATGTGAACTAGTGAACTAGGAGACAAGGGGTTGACAGAAAAATCCTGATTCAATCTGTAATTCTGTATTCGCTTTATTGGGCCCCAAGAGAGCCGTGCACCTAAAACTGGTCGGTGGACGAATGGTTCGACCATTCAGTTATGCAAGATTAAATGTCAAAAAAAATTATTAAAAAAAAATGGTTTTAGATTATCTTGTAGACTAGACCATTTGACATCAAAATAATAAGCCAATATTTCTAAAAATCATTGTCCAAAAAGGAAAATTCTGAAAACTGGGCAACCCAAGACCCATTTGAATTTTGTTTGGGTCATTCTCGATCTGAAGGATGCAACCGTTGGGTCGATCCAGGACTAACAACACTGAGACGTGATTTGGCATTATAATTTTCCTATAATGATCCTTTGTCTCATATACAGTGTCCCCATCAGAACTACTTCCAAATAAGATATGAAGGGTGGTTGGCCAACAAGGAGTGTGATAATATGGAGGAACGTACATATTACGCTGAAGTACAGCTTATCAACCTTGAGCCACGTCTTTATCACCTGTCCTTACTCCTTAAGTAGATAAGCAGTCTCCCATCACATGGCTCTCCACCTTCTTGTAATTATATTAATCTCCATTGAATCTTGGGCTCTTGCCTTATTCTTGTTCGTGGCCCATTCCATGATCTGATCTGACATTTTTCATATGGATGGCAGTGCTGGGTACCTAGCCTTCGTGGCCCTATAGAGTTGGGGATGGAGACTGTTTTGATGGGGATGGGGAAGGAGATGGGGATGGGGTATTTGTCTTTATCCGAGATTTAAGATGGAGGTTAATTTTTTTTCCGACAAGGATTAAGATCAGGAATGGGAATTTATTTAAGGTCAAAGTCAGGGATGGAGAGTAAGGTCTCTGCCCCATTAGGTCATTACTGTGGAGAAGAACCAAATTGGCATTTTTTGTCAAGGTCTGTGGTGAATGCAAGGGATTGGGGTCCAACCCACTTTGTATATGGGTCCTATTTTCAATATAGAGAATGCTTCAAACGTGCATGGAGAGAGTATGGTCTCCCATAGAGGCATAGGCAATAGGCCAAAGTTTAACCATGTTACATTCTTCTATGCTACTAAGGGTCCATTTGGTTTGTGGGAATAGGAGTTTAGAATCGAAAATTCCATTTTCAACTGTTTGATTGAATGGAATCGAAATCCCATTTCCATTCATAATGAAAAAGGCATTGAACCAAACAGATAGTAAAAATCCATTCCTGCCAATTCTGATTCAGATTCTGATTCCTATCTAAATCAAACAGGTACGAGGAATAAACCAGTATGATTCTGATCCAATATATTTTTATTTATCAATCAATTTAGATCATTTAGATCTTGGGTTTATCAATATAATCTCTCTCTCTCTCTCTCTCTCTAACTGTATGGGTGTTAGGTAGACATTTGGGGACCTAGAAGGATAGAACAATTGGCATCGATCCATTGATCCCGAATCCAACTTCAAACGACCAATATGGAGTGGGTACAACCTACTTGGATTGACAAGTTGAGTGGTCATTTATATGGCAGAAACTGGCTGGCCCTGCCCTAATAACAATAAAAGAGAAAAGATTAGTAACAAATTGGTTCAGTGGTCTAATCAATCCAACTCTGTTTAGATATAGGTGCCACTAGGTAAGTTGGTATGAGCCCCCAAAAGGGTCGGAGTCTTGAGTCCAAATGCACTGTCCCAACCAGATGAATTCAACATCTCAACTAGATCCAATCTGATTATTAATCATAATCAAATCAGCTTTTAATATCTAAATCTGAGATAATCCGAGAGTCAAATGGAATATAGAGCTTCCCAAATCCGTTGAAAGCCCTAAAATTTGAGTTCGAGCAGGCTTTAGCTCTATGATAAGTCGATAACTAATATCCATCATCAGAAGAGAGGAAAATAAAAGAAATTGAATGTATAGTGCAGCAGCAAACTAGCCCAGCTTAAAGCCAAACCAATGGAGCTACGATTTCATTTAGGCTGCATTCGGCATTTCTTACTTTAAGGATTTATCGCTTTTTGCAGTTAAAATATGCCTTTATAAATATTGAGTTTTTAATTGTAAAAACACGCCAAACGCAGCCTTAGCCAAATGAGCTTTAATATTGGACTTCCAGGCTATGTTCCAGCCAACCAAGTTCATATGGACGAGGCAATCTAGTTAGCTCGGCTCATTTACAGCCCAACCTACCTGCGGTTGAGAACTGGTGCCATTTATGATTTTATGTACTTAGAAAGATCTGTAACTTGCCCTAATATGATCTAAAAAAGTTGTTAGTTTTTAATTTTGTTTTGCATTTTTAGGGCAAATTGTATATCAGTACCCTATACTTTAAGGGTAGAGGCCATTATCACCTAAACTTTCTTTTGCAACAAAGACCCTTTAAATTTTTAGATTCCAACAAAGACTTTTTTACCCTCCGTTAGGTTGAGTGACGGAAGAAGTTAACTTACCAAAATATCCATTCAAGAAACTTTTATAAAATGGAAAATACAATAAGAAAACCAAAAAATTTATATGAAAATTTGGAACTGCAACTAACATAACATGCGATTAATATCAATTAAACTAGTAGCAAATGGAAATTAAAAAATTGCTAAAAAATCCTGAAAAAAGGATAGTTTGGAGATTCAAAATAAGTTAAATAATCACATAAGAATATTTTTTTCAGAGTTAACCAGGGAATGCTAATGGAGGGGGTCAGAATCTGAATATTTAAGAGTCTTTGTGACTTTGTCAAAAATGAAAATTTAGGGGAATAATTTCCTCTACCCCCAAAGTACAAGAGTAGTAATTTGTAATTCACCCATTTTTAATTAAAAGGCTGGGGTTAGTTCATTGTGAATCTCACCAATCTAGAAACTTTGAGTGCCAACCCAAATTGGTCGCTCAGAGGAAGCTAGGAAGCTAGATGGCAATTTAACCAGTTCCCATGGGGCTCCGCCCAACCCTGCTCCAATTGGTGTAAGTTTCAAGGAAACCCAAAACTCTAGGAATCAGGGATGGTATTTGTCCACCCCACCCTAACTTTGGCCTTGAGCCCATCCCAACTATATATTAATATATATCATATTATAATATATTATATTATAAAATATAATATCGTTTTAGTTTCAAAAAAATAAAAATAAATAAATTTGCAAGTATGAAAGTATGAATGATTGGGGTAGGGCGGGGAAAATTCGAGAATCTCCATTCCCCACTAACGATGAGGATAAGGATGTGGGGAAGGGCATTTGAGTTCAGGGGCGGGGACAGATCCTGCAAAACCCAGCCTTGCCCTCACCCCATTGTCCTTCGTAATGAAAATGGTGTTGTTTGTCTATGCTTTTGTTGCCTGCTTCAAGTGGAAAGTCTAAATCATAAATTAAATGCCATATATAGATAGTTTTTTTTTTCTTGGCTTAAAGATGGCACTAGACTGTATTAATCAAAAAAACATAAGGTTATTAGTTATTTTTTATACGCCTTAGATAGACATGTCAACATGTCCGGTCCAATGCAGGTTAAACCTGGCCCAAAGCTATTCCAACTTGAATCTGAAATAAAATGGGATACGGAACCCTACCTACCCCGTCTTTCAATGATAACCCTATACTCTAATTATGATTCTACCCTTAAGATATGTTTGGTTTGATGGAAAATAAGAGAAATTAATTGGTTTGAGTTTATGAACAATATTTGACACGGCATACGAATACAATTTGAATACAACACAAGGTTAATGGGTTTGAGTTTATTTTAGTATTGTTCATATTAAAATTGTATCAGTCTGTTTAACATGTCAATTTTGGATTGACCCAATTAACTCAAAAAGAATTATGGTAGATAAATATGACATTGAATGATTTTTATGAATTTGTTTAGATACTGAATAATTAAATGTTTATTTTATTATTTAAATTAATTTATTATTTGATTTAAACAAGTTAATTGTGTTAATTCAGGTTATATGTGTCATTTAGGCTCTGCTTAGAAAGAGTACAAATACTGTAAAGTGCACATGCATACAAAATAATACCCTACATATTTGTATTTATAATCAAGTTAATCGTATTAATTCGGATTATACGGGTCGTATCTTGTTATACAAATAATAAATATGTTGTGTTCATGTTTGAAAAGTTGGCATAATTAAACAATCGTACATGTCATATTTATATCGGCCCATATATCCAAATACTCAAGCTTAAGGTCGATTGGATAGGGCAATACTCAACACAACACAAATGTGAAAAAAAAAAACAAACAAACAAATTACCACCCTTAAGTTTAAAGGTTGGGTCAAGGCAATTTTACCATTTAACTTTGGTTTCTAGTGATGAGAGATTATTTGGCCATCAAATGATGTGACGACACCTAGAGTGATAGAACGATGAGGTGATACCTCAGTGATTCTAATCATTTCGCACACCTCGGATCACTCAACTAGACTGAGATGCCACATAACCTCGATTCAAAAGTAAGTTAGTTGTCTCCGATCTTCTTGGGATCACGATACCATGTCAACGGAGTTCATCTTCTCCCTGCCCGATTGGGACGGACTTGGATAAGTCTTATCAGCTTATGTTGAGTCTGTTTTCAAGTGCGAAACCAACTCCGGACCAGACGGGCCGAGGATCTCAGACACGCATCATGAGGCCCACAGCAGCTCGCCTCTAGCCTTACAAGGTACACGCGATTCAGCTCTCTCAATACTCTAGTAGTATTACTTTCAGCTCTCTTAAAAACCTTCAATTCACTAACTTAAGCATCAGAGTATCCACACCAGATAAATCACCCCAGACACTCTGAACCTTAAAGTTAGTGTATATAATGACATTGGTCATGCACATATCCTCCAACCAAGAAGGAGCCAAGTATTTTTCGACTGGGTGTAGACTTAATCTTTGGCAAGCTTATGAGTTAAGATTTTCGTAGTGATCAATTATAGGAAGAGGTTTTATGATCCTATAGATATGATTGGGTGAAATATCCTACTTCCTCTTTTATGAATGAATTCCTACTATCTTTCCCCGAAAGAAAATCTCGTTTGTTGAGCTTTGTTCTTAAGGTTGCGTTTGGTTGCAATGCAAACGCAAATATGTACACTACATATTTATCCATTTTTCGGTTCATGAATGCAAATACAGTTCATATTTTAAACCATTTTTGCATTTACCTTGTTTGTTTGAAATCGGTGCAAAAGTATGGGCCCATCATTAAATGCTCCAACTATCTTATGCTCAAATGCCTTAACTTTGGTCAAAAAATTAATTATCAAAAGAACATAAAATTGTATCCAAAAAATAGGTACAATAATTCTCTCTTCTCAAAGTATAAAAGTATCAGAAAATACATTTTTACTCTGATAATCATTACTTTTTTACGTATCAAACAAACGCTCGCAAATACAAACCGGAATATATAAATACCCCAATTCGACATTTGTATTACAAACAAACGGAGCCTAAAATGCAAGTGTGCAACTACCAAGTGAGTTGGGACTTGTGACGGTTTAGACCAAATCTAGTTGAGGTTGGGATCTTGTTAAGTATCCCCACCATACCTAACACATGTCACCATGCACAAGTAATACATATACGTCAATATCAATAATAGCAATACCATTAAATTATGTAAACAGCCTTTTCTTTTCATTTTCTGATATAAACCCTAATATAATGAACAACAAAATCAACCCAATCTACCCTTTTTCTTCAGGTTGAGTAGTCAAGTTTGGGCTGTATTCGGCCCAAGTTAAATCCTAATTCAGTTTCAAAATAATATAAATACAAATATGTATAATATAAATACATACAAAATAATCGTGGGGTGCTACTTGGGTAAAGTTAAGTTGAGAGTATTAAATTTTCAATCGACTCGAAGCCTCAAACCCTAATTCAAGTCCGATAAATTTAAAATAAAACAATGCAGTTTGTGTCTTACCTAAAGAAATAAGGCAGTTTGTGGTGAAATTTTCTCAAAGGTTTTAACCCTTGAGTGACCACATCTCATTAATTAGAAGCTTTTGGTAACAAATAATGGCACTATAGTAGGGAATGGAGTGTATCACTATCTATGGGTAGTGTGTACAATCATGTCTTGGAAGATTTTAGAATTTGAGCAATGAAAAACACAACCTCCATTAAAATTATGGTTAGGACTTTGGACCACAAGTGGGATAGGCTTAAGGGTGTGCTGTACTTTTTGGCATTTGTGTGTTGTCTTTAAGGACTCTCCCACCATTAGCCACCCCTTGAAAGGACAACTGCCCATCCTCATATGGGCACCTATCGAATTGTTTGCCTTTCTAGTAGTAGTATGTGACGTTACTCCTTAGGGTGAAAGCAACATTCAAAGATTGACTACTGGGATTTGGAGGTTGAGATGATTGAGAAAGAAAATCTTTTTTGAAAACCCAAAAGATGTGGTGGGTTTTAGATAAAGATCTTGTTAATTTATATATCGTTTGATTGGAGGCATATCTTTCCGTGCATCTTTCTACGTGAAAATAAAATAAAAAAATGGTAAATTTCTTAAACTACCCTTATGGTTTAGCTAATTGACTAAGTGTACCCTTACTGTTTTAAAATTGACTAACGTTGCCCTTGCTGTTTTTGACAATTGACTAATTCTACTCATATCGTTAATATCCGTTAATATTCCGTCAGAACCCGTATTAATAATGTTTAAAATTCTTTTAAAACCCAATATTACCCCTCCATCATCCCCTTCCTCTGATCGACAACGCCTTCCTATGACCAGAGTTGTGTCTATTGTTGTCGCATGCTCTACTTGGGATGAATCCAGGTTTCAACTCTGACACCGGTTGTAATTCTCCCACACTCAAACTACTACTGCAAGGCTCCGATAGAGCATGGGAAACCCCATTTCCAGCATCACCGGAATCATCATTCCCCTTGAGGCTATGACTTAATCTGCTTTCCTCCACTCTAGACGAATAAACGGCATCAATTTCATCTTTCTTCATCCTCGCCGATACTACTAAATCAAAGAAATCATCGCCACAGGGCCCATAATCGTTTAGTTTCCTCTTGGAAGGAATCCCATCGAGGTGTTGATTGATGCAACCGATTAGAGTTTCTCTGGAATACATAGCAGTGGGAACCAAAAGTGGTTGTAGTTTTAAACTATTAAAAGGGAGATATCCATGTAGTTGTACTCTTAACCCTGCAGTTTGTAGATGTGATGTATCCAGCCGACTATCCGGAATTCGGAGAATGGAAGAACTCATCACAGGGTGAATCACCGGTAGTCATTAATGGATTGGTCAACTAGGATGGGTCATCCAACTGGGATTCCATTGGCACGAAGTGGCTGAAGAAACACCACCTCCGAGATTGTAATAGAACACCCCACCATCTCCCGTCCTCAATTCCTCAGCCTTGGCCACTTCCAAGTGCTGCAATGATGATGACAAAGATAACAAAATCCCTTGGCTCTCCACACCCCACCAATTTTGTTTGTGATATTGAGATGAGTACCCGTGTTTTCACCTCGGCCACCACCTTGGACCCAAGTGAATTGTGCTGGATGAATTGAGCTACTACCAAAGCCCACTCTGGCTGTAGCCGCAACTCTGTCCAACTGAAATCTCTGTAGATAAGTAGTAGTGGATGGATTGGGAAGCAACATATGAATGGGGTAGATGACGACGAAGGTGGTTGAGGAGGTGGAGAAGGTGACCTTGTTTGTGGGTTCATAAGCAGCTGTCGAGTCCACATATGAATTGATAGGACTGGGCTCCCACAATGATCGCCGCCGTAACTAAAAATTATGTCTTTCTATATTCAACTTCGGTCAACATTAATACTCCAACCTCAAAAGTACGCCTCAACTCTATTTGGTGTCGCCGACAACACCCACTTCCTAGAACTAAACATCAATTAGGGTTGTTCACGGGTCGGGTTGGGTCGGTTTACTGATGTTTTTCCAACCGACCCGACCTGGTTGGGTTACCTGAAATTGAAACCGAAACTGACCCTATGTTAAGCAAAACTGACCTGATCGGTTTTAGTCGATTTGGGTCGGTTTCGGCTCTACTTAGTGGTGACTTAGTTGCTGTACAACCTAACTTTAAGTTAGGTAGGAACTAAGTAGGTTGTAACTACTAACTAGGAACTAACTACTAAGTCGGTTTGGTTCAAGTCGGTTTATGATTTTTTATAACCCGAAACCGACTAGTGCTGAAGAAAACCCAGTCGACTCAGGTTGGGTCGGTCCAGGTTGGTCGCTTTGGTCAGGTTGGGTCTTCTTATGAACAATCCTAACATCAATCCTAGTTCCCCCAGAATCAAATCGAATATCAGTCCTTTACAAAAAAGAGGCAAGTAAGCAAAACAAAGCACCACAATAAAACGATGAAGAACTGAGTTACGAAGATAACGCAGGTTGATTCCCTGCTCGGATCAAATACCATTAACCAGAAAGAATTTGTAGGAGATGAGCAGTCACAAAAAATATCTGAATGGCCATCGGCATCTCTCAGAACTGGGCATCGACATCCCAACCCAGAACTGAAGAGAATGTCAATGACCATATGAGATTTCCGCTGCAACTCCTCCACCTATACTCTCTCTCTCTCTCTCTCCTTCTTACTCTTCTTCCTCTCTCTTCCGCTGCAACTCCTCCACTTAAGAGGAACGCTTCCTCCTATCTTTCATATTTGAGAGTCTTCCAGTGTCGAGATTCGGCGATGTAGAAGGGTCCTTGATCTCTGCTCTCAGGTCTCAGGCTCCTCCAAATCTGATGCTATTGATATGCTTCCTTGGGCAAGTCAAGTGTTGTTAAAAAGACTTTATTCTAAAGCGGAAAAGGAAACCATGTCATCTTGTAAAGGTATTCTTGCTCTAGTTCCTGCCCTCGCTCCTCACTAGCTATGCCTGACCTTCAAACACTATGGATAAGGGTCTTTTCGAGTGGCGGGCAAGAAGATCTTTTCTAGTCTAGGTCTCAAATCACCGGAGTTTTGCGAACGTTGGGACTGAGAACCACTACCACCACTTGCCACTGCTATTGTGCTTTCCCCTGTGACACCATAGAAAGAGAACGAGAGGGAAAGAGTGAAGAAATGGGTTTCAAATCAACTGAGTTTTGTGAAGGTTGGGACTGAGCGCCACCACCACAACTTGTCACTACTGTTGGTGCTTTCCCCTATGAGAGCACCCCTCACATGCAATTTAAAGACCCAAGCAAGATTCGCAGCCCAGTTCAGCGTCACAACACTGGTCTCGACTTCATCTTCATCCGATGATGATAACAATGATGGACATTCCATTTTGCCATTTGAGAATTTGAGATCCATTGGTGAAGATTTTCGAGTGGCGGGTTCTAGTAACTACAACGAAAACTGAGGGCAAGGTTTTAAACTGAGGCACCGACATGACGCAGTAGCTGCGAAGATTGGTTCTCCTGATCTGACTTCACCAACAGCCAAAGCGTTGTCCAACTTCTCTTAGTCCGACTTCACCACCACCGCATCTCTGTACAGGATTTGAAGAAGCAAACCATATGCTCAATTTTTGGGGGAATGGTTAGTTCCCGTCAAGGTCAATGGCGTCTCTAGCAATGGTTCTGTCGCCGCCAACCAAGATGTCATAGTCATTCAGTTACTCGCAATGGGTCAACAATGGGCACAATCCCATCAGTGGAAGGGGTTTGAGTTTAAGGGTAAGACAATCATTTTACATTTTTCGGTCTATCTTTAACGACCCTGGTAATGTTTAGACAATTGTCTGAAATAGTAGGGGTAGTATCAGTCAATTTTTAAACAGTAAGGGTACACTTAGTCAATTAGATAAACCACAAGGGTAGTTTAAGAAACTTAAATGCAAAAAGTTTTATTTCTAGCTTTCCAAAATAAGTTATAATCACCTTCAAAAAAAGTTATAATCAAGTCTTTCATGTCTTTTTTAGATAATATTTCAGCGGCTAGATCTTCCCCGATCAAATGGAAAAAGATGAAAGCATAGGCTACTGGACTTCTAAACAGCCTACAACTCACACGAAAAGATGTGCTAAATAGGGCATAAGACTTGGCATCGGGCTTGGATCCAACTTGGGCCCAACTAGTGATGGTTGCCTAAGGCAGCTCTTCATGGGTTAAGTCTACCACTCATCGGCCTCCTAATATCTAAAAAATTCTCTTCCTTTTGGGTGGTTTGGCTCATCAAAATTTTCCAATTCAACCTAGTGAACTATAATATATAGGGTTCATTTCGTTTGTACCCGAAATTGGTACCAAATTCCTTTGGAATCAGAACCAGAATAGTCTATTTCAATAGCCTATTTGGTTCAAATGGGAATTGGATTCAAAATTAAAATCAACTACAATGGAATCTCATTCCTAAAGGAATGAGAGGGAATGGCCATTCTCTAAAATGGGAAAATGCCATTTCACTAGGAATGAGAATTGCATTCTAATTCCACCCAACCAAATAGTTAGAATCAAATGAACTATTTCGATTTTAATTCCAAACCCCTATTCCCATGAACCAAATAGGCTTATAATGTTGTCAGTAAGTCAGATTTGATCTATGTCAGGGTAGACCAAGTCTTGGCCAGATAAATAAATATGCAAAACCTATCCAAACTAGACCCTATATTACCTAAAACCAATTATTAATGGAGACCATTGGGTCAAATTGGATAAGAACCGAGTATAATTGATAACCATGTGTTTAATCTATAATTTGACAAAAAAAAACCTATTTACTTTTTGACAAATTTGGATATCATAATAAGTTAATATTATATCGCGAGAAAATAGGTTTTAGATAAATATACATATACATAATTATATATAAGCGGTTGAAGTCCTAATCAGTCCAATAACCAAACCTGATTTAGGCCCAATTCGGGCACATAATCCAGACCTAAAACCTATATAATTGGGTAGGTTTGACACTGTCAACTATCGAGTCTACCTGATCCATTGTTGGAAGGTTAGGATCCACTATATGAATGGCCAAACTATGATAGATGGCCGGGTGAAATTTCAAAAATTTCCTAATCCTTTTGGGAATCGAATTCCCTATGTTTTGAAAAACTAGATTTTTCAGGATCGGTCTTGCATTGAACCGGACCAGATTTAAGGACAAATAAAGAGGGAGACAAGGTTTAAAGTATCGATACGATACACCCCATATCGGGCATATCGTATTGTATCTTTTGGTCTCGATACACCTATTTACAAGTGATTCGGGACCCTAGTTTATTTCAGTAAAAAATCATAAAAAAACATCTTTAAAAATCATATTTTGAAAAAAAAAACTAAAAAAAACATTGAGCGTGTGTTTTTAAGTACCGATACGCCCCTACCGATACACAGGGGCATATTGATACTTTAACCATGGATGGAGATTTATACCTGATACAGATACCACAAACACAGATCCCAGGGTGGAAGTTCATGCCCAAATTAGTCCTAAAACCAGTCTCCACTGAAGATGGCGCAGTGTATAGGTGAAGTTGTTTTAGCAAAACTACAACCCAACTGCTTTGATCGAATTAGGGAAGGTGAGCCTGAAATTCCTCTAAATTTTTCTTACAAAAATTGAAAAAAAAAACTTATATCTATCAGTCCTTGAAAGCCTAGGTCGTGATAGGGTTTCTTGGAAGACAAAAGAGAACAAGAGAGTGGTGTTTTAGTCTGGTTCACCCTCTTTTTCTTTTATCTCCTTATGGAGCACTCTCCCAATCAAATTAGGAGATTATCCAAATTTAATTTGGATCTGAACTCTATCAAGAGATAAGCCTTATCTTCTTAAGAAGATGGGTTCTTCATACCCATTTCCAAACCTAGATTTGACCAAGAGCACATGACCCAAATCATGTGACACCTTACATAATCTTATTAATTATGGGCCTTAGGCCCATTTTCTTCAAAGTTTCATGACCCAAGATGTTGCATTGCCAACTTAGGCCTGATTTGTATAGCATGGGACCCTACAATGACCTCACATAAGTCCACGTGGGTTCAGTTCAGCCTTTGTAAAAAGGCTTGGCCGAATTCACTAATAAACGTAATGAACCCCTGAGCACATCACTAAAAGTTCAATATAGGTTCAATATTTACACTTAAATGATCCTTGAATTCAGTCATCCTATGAAGACCCAAGGATAATGGACTTAAGTAAGATAAAACTCATCAAATAATCAACCCTTAATAGTCTATTACACTTAACATCTCGGTCCATAATGATTACAGCACTGCCCGACAAGGAATGACATCTCCCCTAACTGCAAGGACACTTAACTCTACTTGGATGAATCCCAGGAATTAAAACCTTTTACAAACATTTTTCATAAAACATATATATATATATATATATATATATATATTATAAATATATTTTTCAAAACCAAATCTCAAACAAAGTTGAAATCCACTATCGACAATTTAGGTTTCCATCAGAGAAAGTGTAAGCCCTATCATTCACTTTGTTCGACAAAGGGGCTGATTCTATCACTATGATCACCCACTCAATTGAATTCTTAGACTGCCCCAACATACCTAAGTTTTGATCCTTATTGGATCTCGTTAATTGGCATATCAAAGACAACTCAATCCAACACCAAATGCAGTACCATAATCAAGTTTAGGGATTATGTGTAACTTTTTAGTTTTGCTCATCAATTTCCAAGGTCTAGGGCATAACTAGAAAATGGTACAGGCTCAGTGCTTCATCCAAACACACACTGTATGTACTTTAGGTCTAACCCTAGCAACTGAGACAAGCTACCCCAACTTCTTTGGCAGCACATCAGTGTCAACCTTAGTAAGATAAACTCCTCAAACCTATCCAACAACTGAGAACATTCTAAATTAGCATGAGTCTCATAAGTGTCCAGTTTAAGGGGTAATTTCACATAAACATACCAATATCAACATGAAACAATAATGTATTTTTATTCATTTACAATAAATGTATCTGTACATCAATCTAATTGGAGCTAAGGGCATACACTGTCTAACACCCATTGCAGCCCCAATAAAACAGGTGTGTGCTTGTCCCAAATAGCCCAACTATAACATATTGTTAAGGCCTATCCTCTAAATCTTGGTTGGACTAAGGAAACTATTATAGCATTTTGGGATCACTTATTTTTTAAGTACTTATTATAGGACAAAACCATCCCGATAAATTTTTCAAATTTACACTAAATGCCCCTGTTATAGAAAAGCTCCATTTGCGTGTGAAGACCTTTTTAATTTTTACAACAACGATGATAAGGAACCCAAGCAGAACTCACATTACAGGTATGGGAATTTCCCACACTTTTCTATATTTCCTCTTCATTTTGGGCAAGCTTCCCTGGTGGTTTTATCTAATCCTTTAGTTTTGTGCCATTATTCCCTAGATCTGCAATTTATGAAGGAGATAAACCACCTAGCCAACAACAGTCTCTAGTTTGGTGAATTCTAAACTTTTTTTTTTATTTTTCCTAGCTATTTACAAATATATGATCATTTTTTCCCTAGCTATCATTGTGAATGAGAATGCTAATACCTGAATTATTTATATAGAAAATGTGGTTAACAGTTTATATTTGCTTATGATATTGATTGCAATTGTTTTGTGACTAATCAAGAAAAACATTATTTATTGTTATTGAAATATTAATCCGAATTTGTTTTGGTGCTTGAAATATTTGTCTTCTGATATTGTAGTTTTTTTGTGATTAATTAGAAAAAATTGGTAGTAGACTTTTTTTTATTTATAATTGAAGTGATAATTTGAATTTGTTGTGATTTTTTTTTGTGATAATTTGAATTTGTTGTTGTTGTTATTGCTTCAAGAAGTATTTTATTCAATTGTTTACTATGTTTTTTATATAAAATAAATTATTTAATAGAGTCATGTATGTGACATGTGGGCCCATGAGTTCTAACCACAGCTTCTTACCTCATTTTGTAACACCAAGAGGGCAGTCTTTTTTTGGATTTTGAGAGGGGGGGAGTTGGTACCAAGAATCCCATATTCATTTTTCAGATTTATGTGGAGATGAGAAAAAGTTTATTTTCCTGGGAATCACTTACACGGGTGAGTGATACACGGGTGAGTGATACCCATCTCGTAGGTGGGTAAATAACTTTCCCACTTAAGGGGAAAGTTACTAACACTTGAATGGGACAAAAATGCCCCTTTTAATAATGGATTTTTATGGCTAAAATGGTCATTACCTTATTTACCTGGGAAATTAAAGAACATGGGAAACTGCACTTACCTGAGTAAGTATTTCCCAAGAAAAACTTACCCAGGTAGTTGCATTTATCCAGGTAAGTAACTTACCAAAAAGCGAACGGGGCCTAAATCTATTGTTTCGGGATAATGGAAAATATTCTACATGGAATAACAATAAAGAATGTATTATTTACATCCTTTTTTAAAAACTATGATTGTTTAAATCCTTTCTTACTAGTTCAATTCACATCTGTTTTGGTTTGCTCATAGTCCTTCTAGCCCCTTCAACTTGTAGCATGTCCTTTCTTCTTACAGGTGTTGTAGATGGTCTTCTATACATGTGACTAAATCATCTTAACCTACTTTATATCATTTTATAATATATTATAGTTACACCTAGGCTTCCTTCAATTGAAATCATTTTTGGTCTAGTGTTTCTAATTTTTTCTATTCATCCATTCCAACATTTGCATTTCTACCACATTCATTCTTTGGACTTTCTTTCCTCTTTATCAACTTTCAGTCAAACAAAACTTCTCTCTTTCCTTTGCATAGGTTTTTATTTAGTTCTAGCATGAAACATCATAACCTGACCTTGTTTTTCTCATTCCCAAAGTGTTGCATGTCCTATATTCTAAACAAGCGTAAAGAAGCAATGATCCACCATGAAATGAGTTCTACATATACTTAAATGTAGGGGTGGATTCGAGCAGAGTTAAGCCGAATATCTAACTATTTAAACTCGACTTCCCAATAAACTATAAGGCTCAAGGAGACTTGAGCTTAAATTTGGCTTGAGTCAAAAGCTCGTAATTTCAAGCTTGGATCAACTTGAGCTCAACTACAAGCCAAACATTTTATAAAAATAAAAAATTATACATATAAAAAATATTTTTATTTAACATATACAAATTAAGAATTATAAAAACTAATTATTATTTATATATAATAAAATATTATATATATAATATTTTTATTTTATATATATTTATATATATTATTTTTTATATGTACAACATGCATGCATGCATGTATGTATGTATGTATGTATGTATGTATGTATGTATGTATGTATGTATGTATGTATGTATGTATGTATGTATGTATGTATGTATGTATGTGTGTGTGTGTGTTTGTGTGTGTGCATATATACATGTATATATGTAAAAGTTCAATTAGACTCATAAGCCAAGCTTTATTGAGATCAAGCTCAGAACGATTAGCAAATGAACATATATATTGGACTCAAGTTCAATTCAAAACTCAATTTAAATCAAACTGAATTGAGTTTTTCATGAACCAAGCTCGAATAACTCGTGAAAAGCTCAGCTAGTGTCCACTCATGATTAATCACCCCAAAACCAATGACCACCCAATGACGATTTCTGTTCCTTGCTCAACAATGTCATGGCCGCCATGACCACCAACAAGCTAAGGCGTGTGCTTCTCAGATGTTGAGGGCTCATTTGCTTCTCCATTCGATGTGATGCAGCAGGAATTGTTCATGACTTCATGTCATAGGGCGGGCTTGACCCCAGTTAGAAGAACCTTTAAAAGTGGCTTTTCGCTTATGCCAATAAATAGAATTCGGATTAGCTGAACGTGATGGCTGTTGAGTTGGCTGTGTAACCATCATAATTGTTTAATGTATATAAACATTAAACAGCCAACTGTTGAGTTGGTTCCACAGCCCGCTGAACTGCCATGAGTTCGATTAATCCTTGCTCCAATAAATAGCCAATCGGTTTCAGCTCCGCCATTTTTGACAAATGTGCCTTTTTCTAGCCGGTGCAGGGACTGCTATGCTAGTCCAGACTTGACAATCTTACAATTGAAAGCTTACTTGCTTTAATAATTTGATAGGTGGGTGTAATTACTGGGGAAAGAGACTAATGTAGGTTGGGTTTGAGGGTTGATATGGGCCACTGCAAACGAATGAGTTGGTTCATCCAAATGGGTCTCATCTATCTATCTATCTAAATCCAATGGAGTGAGTGTCTGAACTAGACACATCAGCCCACCTTGTGGCTAAAAAGAACGGTTGGAGATATGCAACCAAAGGTGCTTGGTCGAGCTGATGGCAACACCCTCACCCTCACTAAGTGCACGGTCCCGTGCAAGCGACAGGCTTAGCTCAGACCTCACATTGGCATCTGAGCTTCAACAGGTCAAGAATCTTACACGTAACAACTCACTTGGTGGTCTAAGAGACACGTTCTTCTCACATTGTCCTCTTACTGCTTTGGGCACCATTGCAAATGCAGAATGGTGAATTTGCACTCTGATTTGGTTTTGCATGTGTTTGGTAAGAATGTGTTTTTTTTTACTGAAAATAAAAATAAATCTGTTTGCTCCAACGTTTTTGCTTCGAAATGGAAACAAAATTAATACCAAAAAATTAAGCAAACTTTGCACTCAAAGTTGATCAATGTAAAACAAGTGGGTTCCAACCTTGAGATTATTGATGTTTGCACCTATCACAACTAAACAATACACGTAAATTTACCAGTGCAAAAGCAAATAAAGTTTGTGCTCATACTGGACCAAATTTGCATTCACATCGGTATATTAACAAAGACAGTTATTGATCTGTAACAGGGAGAAAGAATTTAACAGGCCTTACATTTGGCAGCATTTGGACCTCCATCTGAATTATGGACTATGGTTAGGCAGACCTTGGAAGCCAAGGGTAAAGCCCAAAAGTTGGTCCAAGCCCAATAAATCAGTTTTCAAGGTAGCGATCAACCTCATGCCTCATGGATCATATTTGTTACAAAAGAGGGCCAATCTATTTTGCTCTCAATTAGGAGTTGCTAATTATTCGAGTTCGGCTTGTGAAAAATTCGATTCAGCTCGGTTTAAATCGAGCTTCGTGCTGAGTTCGAGTCCAGTGAAACTCGGTTCATAAGGCTCGTAAGTCTAATCAAGCCTAGTATAATAAATAAATATTTTTTTATTATATGCATATATACATACATACCTATACTTATAAATATATAAATATAAAATAAATAGTTTTTATTTATATATATATATATATATATATATAATATTTTTATTTTTTATGTATAATAGTAAATAATTTTTACAATTCTTATTTTCTTGTATGTAAAATAAAAACATTTTTATATGTATATTTTTTATTTTTTATATGTATAATAATAAATAATTTTTATAATTCTTAATTTTTTGTATGTAAAATAAAAAAATTATATGTATAATTTTTATTTTTTAGAAAAAACTTGGCTTGCAATCGAGCTCAAGCCGAACCGAGCTCGAACTTGCAAGCTTTGAACTGAACCAAGCCCAATCTCGAGCTCAAGCCTAACAAAATTTTAGCGAGTCGAGCTTGAATAACCAAGTATTCAGCTTGGCTCACTCAAATCCACCCCTAATCTTAACACTCTATTCATTTAAACTACCATTCAAATGAGAGCATGTATGCGGATGTTTATGGGCTGGGCAGATGCAGATATGTTGGGCTCTAGTACAAAAGAAGACTAGAATGTCTTGCCAAACAAGCCCACTTGTACCAAGCAAATTTGCCTATGCCAAATGATCTGTCTATTTACCCAAAAAAAAACAGAAAAGACCCATAAACATAGATGGATCTCAAGGTTTGAACTCGACAGCACTGGTCCAAAAAGCCCACTAGGCCAACCCAGCCCATTAACACAATTAAGCATTTGATCAAACAGTTGAGCTCCACCAGCAACAACAAGGTAGGCTTCACAAGCTGGAGACGGAAAGAGTCAGGTCAGAGTAGTGAAAAGTTGGTCCGAGGTGAATACTGCACAAATCAAAATGTACCAATTGGATAAATGCATGTTGGTCGAGAATCGAGATTGTTAAAACTTAAGAACAAATCGGTTTCAGATTGTATCAACAATTGGACACCCTAGCGCCGTGGTTTGTCCAAATACACAAACCAATAGAAAAATCGGGGATATCTCACTGAAATCCATCTCACAAATTTTTATTTTATGGTATAGTCATAATAATTTAAGTATATGTTTGGCATCGATGCTATAGATACAGTACCATTTTTTTAGAAAATGGAGTTGCTGATGTGCGGGTTGAAAGCACCTTTTTTCTGAAAAAACGGTGTCATTTTTGTTTGTTTGGAATCGTTACTACCTGGTAGGATGTTTCATGGAGCAACAATAACTTTTTCTGTTTGGTACCAATGCTCCAAGAAATGTTTGCTGCACTGGTATCCATTATCCAGTGCCACCTCACATCCTTTCTGGTAACAACCAGCTGTTGCTCCAGGAAATGTCAAATTTGACATTGCTCCAAGCCCTGCCTTCCCAATTTTCAATATATGACTTGGAGTACCATTTTTTATGAAAAACAGTTCCAAACAAATACCCATTTCCTGGAGCACCATTTTTCCCGATATAGTGCTAATGTGATGCAGAGCACAGCAATGATGCCAAACAGACACTAAAACTCTCAACACCCCAACTTATCATACCCCTTAGTGTCAGGTTCAATTTGAGGTCCGTCACACCCTGTTTGGAAGGGCTTAACTTTGATTAGATGATGGAAGAGGCTTCACCAGAGAGCTGTCTCAACGGCTTTACAATGACCACAGTGGCTCTCCAGATTTATAGTTAAAATACTACGCTGTCTTGGTGGGCTCCAATTCATAAATCTAAAAGCCACTACATTCAGTAAACTAGGTTAAGATACATTTGATATTTGAGGTTGCCTCAGGCCTTCAGTGAGTAAACTTTATGATACATGGGTATTTGAGGATGAGTATGAGGCTAGGCTTTGTCACAGAGGTTCAAATAGACATCAAATATTTAAACCTAGCTGGGCCTAAACTCAGCACAGATTCTGAGCCTGAGCCAAGCCTGAATTTAGGCTTCAACCCTTCATGGCTTCAGTTCGGATGAAGTTAGGGGTGCAACTTGAATGAGCTTGAGTTGAGTTTTTGTCAAAATTTGAATGGACCTGACCCAAAGGCCCAAAACCAAAACCAAAACAGTGTAAATCTCATTGGAAAAAGTTTAGATGGCAATTTTCTGTATGATGATGAGTGTGATCATCACAGAACAACTTGAGCAGTTTTATTCTAGTTGCCTAGTTTGAGGCTTGAACTAAGATTCTAGGTAGGAATGACAATTTTCCCCATTCCCCTGATCACTGTGGGGATCCACCCCAAATGGGGCGGGGATGGGAAATTTTCATCCCCATTAGTAGGGACAGGGCACGGACAGGGAGAGCACTGCCCGCCCCATGGGATCCCCACTAATATATGTATATATGTATGCATACGTTATATATGTACATATGTATACATACATCTATATATTAATATTTTTAAAAAATTGGTTGAATAAGTTTGAATCGTTTCTAATAGGATTGTAAATTTTAATTATTTTATTTTTATTTTTTAAATAAAATAAAAATAAAAACAAATTTGTTAACATAACAAAAAATCATGGGGAATGGGCTTGAGTTGAGTTTTTGTCAAAATTTGAATGAACCTGACCCAAAGGCCCAAAACCAAAACCAAAACAGTGTAAATCTCATTGGAAAAAGTTTGGATGGCAATTTTCTGTATGATGATGAGTGTGATCATCATACAGAACAACTTGAGTAGTTTTATTCTAGTTGCCTAGTTTGAGGCTTGAACTAAGATTCTAGGTAGGAATGGCAATTTTCCCCATTCCCCTTATCACTGTGGGGATCCACCCCAAATGGGGCGGGGATGGGAAATTTTCATCCCCGTTAGTAGGGACGGGGCATGGACAGGGAGAGCACTGCCCGCCCCATGGGATCCCCACTAATATATGTTTATATGTATGTATACGTTATATATGTACATATGTACACATACATCTATATATTAATATTTTTAAAAAATAGGTTGAATAAGTTTGAATCGTTTCTAATAGGATTGTAAATTTTAATTATTTTATTTTTATTTTTTAAATAAAATAAAAATAAAAACAAATTTGTTAACATAACAAAAAATCATGGGGAATGGGGATGGGGATAACCTTGTCCCCATTAGCAAGGATGGGGATTTTTGCAGGGACGGGGATGGGGAGAGGCCATTTCTAATTCTCCCTATCCCCGCCCCGCCCCGTTGCCATTCCTAATTATAGGGCTAAAATTTAGAAATGTTGGGCTGGACTTGGGCTGATCTTTGCAACTCCAAAATCCAAATGGCTGCATATTTGTAGTTTTACCCAAGGTTTTTAAAACCAACCTGGAGAACGAACCGGTCAGGGGTCTGGTTCCCGGGTCAAACAGTCGGCCTGTTCTAACAAAAAAAAATAAAATAAATGGTAAAAAATGTTCGAATGGATCAAATGGTTAACCGCCCAGGTCAGCAGTTTGCTGACCAAAATCAACGATTTTTGGGAAAATTTTGGTTTTGGGGAAAAATGGAACCGGTCACCTGACCGATTCCTAGTTTTTCCAATCCGACCATCCGGTCCAAACCAGTTTTGAAAACCATGATTCTACCAATCTATATATACAAAGGAGTTCTCTCACCACAATGCTCACACAACCCTCCTCCCCTCATTTCTGACATATGTGGTTAGTTATTTTTAAATTAAATCATAAAAAATATAAAAAATCAAAATAAAAAAAAACCCAACCTTAATTATCTATTATAAAATCCACCCACTACTCAAATAAAAACCCTCCCAAGTCTTAATTGATTCTAATAAAACCCATTATTGTCCCCCCCCCCCCACAAATCTATATTAAATTGCCCATGCATAGCTCTTTTTAGTTCTAAGTTCTAAGTTCGAGTTAAAGAGCACAAACAATCTTGCATATTGATCATAATAAGCAAGATATTTACAATCCCACCCCTTACTCTAATATACACTATTAGTGTAAATTTTAATAAAAAGGGCTTTTAATGTTTGGTAAGGTAGATAAAATGGATGGTTGACTATAAATTGAATGGTTAATTTACAGCACAACATACAAGATAATATAATAATTATTAATTATGATAAAAAATAGTAATTATTAAAATTAATAACTTATATTTTATTTTGCCCATTATGTTATGAATCCATGCGAAACATTATAAAAATGATTTGCACACACCACATCTGGGGAATTTAGTTTAATACGAGCATACAATAGGTGATTTAATTTGATATTGGGCACACTACAACTGATATGACCACACCACATTTTGCATCCATGGGTATTGATTTTAACATGAAGAGGACTTTGTTATTTAGGGTGGGGCTCCAAATGGATGATAAGTAAACCCAAATTTGATTTGTTGATATTTGAAGTAGAAAGCATTTCTTTTTAAACATCTATTTACCAACTCAAAAAAAAAAAAGTATGAGCTTCAAATGGTAATTACCTATATCCTCTAAAATGTTAGTGGTATCTCCACGAAAAAACTCATTTCAAATGATGTAGAATCAATGACATAAGTTAATGTTTACAAATAAATTTGATTTAATCTCTTAAATTAAATAACAATTCTACATATCTAATAAAAAATTGGCCTATACTTACAATATAAATAATGAGTTTCTAACAAAATTGATCAGAATACCTGCCCCATACTTAGAGTATAGTGTTGTCTTTTTTAATATATATTAAAACTATGTTTGGTTTGAAGGAAAAAGTAGGGAAAGAAAGGGAAAAGTAGAAAAACCCATACAATGTTTGTAAAGGTTTCCCTATCTTTTCCTTCTTTTCCCTACTCTTTCCTCCGAACCAAACACAGCCTAAAGGAAAGCCCTTGAAAAGAGAGCCACTCCCTCAAATACATGGCATTCTATTTGTTCAATAAACAATATCCAATAAGTGGGTACTTTCCACTCTCAAATAGAAACTATATTCCTCATACATGTATTTATCCACTTTCACAAAAAGTGAAAGTTAACTAAACTCTCGGAAAAAGAAAAGTGATAACTTTAAACATGTGGTTATTCATAGAAAAAAAAAGTATCCACTCCAATTCAATTTTAGACACACGGCTACTTATAAAAAATTATTTATACCAAAGGATATGGAGCCCATATTAATATTTGTAATTCAATTTTCTAATTTAAATAAAAGGAGTGATTATAAATGCTTTTAAATTATAAATTATACTTGATTTCATTATTTAAAATAAATAAAAATAAAATTTAATATAATTACCAAATAAATAGTGAACCTCAAATAAAATAATATTATTACAAAAAACATATAAGTGTAATTGCCCCCGTACTTAATATGGGGTCATTCTCTAGTAAGGCATAAAACTACATAACTACAAAAATGAAGATGTGAGTTTCAATAGGTCCAAAGCCACAAATATGAGGGCCCATTTTGGGAGGGTAAAGCTGAAGATTCAGCTAAATTGGTTTAACTGCTTTGAAGCACTCCCAATAAACTATTCAAATACATTGAAGCAGGCAACCCTTCAAATGGTCAATTGACAAACAATTTTGGGCTGTGATTTTTAGCTAAGCATAGCTTATAGGACGTCCATGTAGGGCCTACCTTAGAAATCTAGAAGTTGCTTCACTTCAACCCCCTATCAAATAGGCATTGAGAATCTCAACTCCAACTACTAATGACCCATCAAGGAAGGTTGAGTTGAAGATTCAACTAAGCTGGTTCATCCAAAGGTTAACAAATATGAGATACACCACGAGTGGATTATATATATCTCTTGAGTCATGTGCCTTCGTGTTGGATCGATAAATGGTTTTGTTTTTGTATATTGACCCCTTTTGGACTAAAAAATTGAAAATTATAATTCTAAAAATTTAAATAGTTTTAATTTTAAAAATTAAAACAAAAAATTTAAGATTTATTTTTTAAATAATATAAAAATAATTTATTTTATTTATTTTAAATGATTTATATGTTTATGTTACATATAATTTATAGGTTAAAAATGAAAACATGTCTATTATTTGAAAAAATAGTTATTATTTATATAAAACATTAAATAAATAAATTTTCCTAAAAAATAATAATTTTAATTATAAAAACTGAAAAATTAAGATGCAAGCTTTTCCCAAAAATATAATAAAAATGGAAAATTATAAAAATCATTTATTTTATCTATATTAAATGTTTTGTATGTTTTATTTTACACTTATATATAAAATAAAACACTTATATGTTAAAAATGAATACATGTTTATTAATTGGAAAATTAGAGTTATTATTTATATAAAAATACTAAATAAACAAATTTTGCAACAAAAATAATAATAATAATTGAAAAGTATAATTATAAAAGACTGAAATAGAATGATAATTATTATATGATGTGTACATGTTAGAGTCTAGATATTGTTGATTGTAATATTTCTCTTCATATAACCTATTAGTATGGATTTCTCGTGTTTATACCTTATTCATAGATTATTTGGCTTTGGATTTAGTGCTATTGATGCATTTCTCTAACATATCCAAGCGTTTCCATATCTTCTATCAATATGCATGCTTTTTCCAAAGCGTATCTATATCTATGTCCAAATTGTCTAACATAATACCTAATACAAATACTTTGATCCTTAGGTTCAACTACATTGAAACACTTGCCAGGGCTTTTGAAACATGACTTCCAACATTCTGGACTAGACCCCACACAGAAACTTCTAAAACTGTGTTTGATCAAAATCCTGAAAAACCAACATGAACGTTCTAAGTGTCAGAATCATGATTTTTACATCAAGCTACTATAAATAACTTATCCAAAACATGGATGATCAACCAAAGTGGCTCAGACACTGAAAACGTCCCAAATGGAGCCTTATAAAGATTAAAGCGGACAGCCCTTCAAATAGCTAGCCAATGACTGATTTGGGCCCTCCGGATTTTTCACCAAACATATTTCAAAAGTGTCCCTATAGGGCCCATCTCAAAAAACCAAAAACCACTGCTTCGATAGGCTTGCAAATAAATCTCATCAGATTCGGTAAAGGGTATATTTGATTCGATCCAATATCCGATTTGATTAGAATTGTAATAAAAAATATATAATAGATAATATATAATTATATGAATAATATGTAGAATATGCATATATAATATATAATATATAGTATTTCATAACTAACAGGTTAGATCGAGTCATAACCGATCAGATTGGAGTATATCCGAAATTTGATCTATTAACTAAACGGATCAACTTTCCCAATCGGACCGACTTGTTAGGATTGAGGAAGGTATCCGAATCATGCTCTTATCGGGTCGGATTCGGTTTCAAACCGATCCGTGTTATTTGCATATACACTTCGCCGTTCAGCTCTCCTAAATGGGTATTAAAAACCCGAATGTACTTGTAAGTCCATGGACGTTGCTAAAAGCAAGGCCCAGGCGCCGGATCATTCATTTCACGCCTTCAAAGCCTACCTCTACTTGTCATCTAATCGGTGCCTGGTTGATTAATTAACCAATTTTGGAGTTCGGATCTGTACACTACACACATTGGCACATTGCTGGCCACTTCCATCTAGCCGTACATCGGGAACATCTCACTACTATATAGCCAATGATCCTGCTGTGCGGCTGGATGAATGTGGCCACTGGCCAGCAATGAATTGTTGTGATGAGCAGATCCGAACTCCCATTTTAGCCAAAATGGTATTAGACTCGCAGGAAGATACCTGCGAACCTAAACCGTAGAGGATTATTGTCATATGCTTAATTCACTCGACATTTCCAAAGCTTCAACAGTTGGTATAAATGGTATTTGCTAAGCACTACTAAAGAGACTAGAGAGGAGGGAGACCTCGATCTCATCGACGCCTCTATAAATCAACTTCCTCAGTGCTTCAGAGTCTGATACCGACTCCAGGGTTTCGACAAATCAGCCGCTGATAAGAACGAGGGGAACTGAAGATTCCCTCCGTTTCTGTCCCCAGCTTTAACCCAGCAACACTTGAACGCCGCGATTTCGGTCGCTAAGAGGTGAGATTCAGCAGAAATGGCGAAAGATAGTTTTGATCTGCTGTTCTATTAAGATATCTAGGAATGCGTTTCGTTTGGCCACAGTTCGCATCTTTTTTTTCGCATTTTGTCCATTTTTTTGTGTACATTCGGATATTAGATTTGTTCAATGTTGATGTTTGCTTAGGCTCCTCTGGTCTGGATAAAGCTTACGGGGCCTTAAATGGAAAATGTGGTTCTTTTTCAACTTCATTTGCAGATTTATGTGTGCTTTAGAAGATTTTGAAGAAAATTTGCGACTTAATTCACTATTAAATGTTGATGATTTAGGATTTATCCGCAGAATTATTTTCATTTATTCTTTTAGGCGTTCTTTATAATATTTTCTTCTTCTGCAGAGTGAGGGTTGAGATTTAAATGCCTAAGTAGGTCTCTGTTCTATGAATTTCTTTTGTTGATGCATTTTTTACTGTACCTGAAGCTTAAATGTTGCTTAAATCTCGGTCTTGCATAAATACGTTCTTGTAGAATAACTCTGATCTTTTTGTTTTCTGTAGATTTCCCTTTGTGGCTTCGGGATTTAATTTATTGAAAATGGCGGCAACTGCGGCTTCTGGCCTGCAAATGGCAACAACAAGGCCCTGTGTTTCTTCATCTCGTAGGATGTTCAAGGCAACCTCTGCTATTGTCTGTGCCGATTCTAAGGGCGTCTCACGTTCTAAGCTTACAAGCTCTTCTCATATATCTTCTGCACAATTGTTCATCCGGAACTTTTCAGCCACTCCTGTTAAACTAAATAAGCTTGTTACAAGGGCAATGTCTGAAGCTAGTGAGAGCAAATCAATTCCAGGGTTGCCAATTGATCTCAGAGGTTTGATATCTCATGTATTTCCTATTCTCTGATACGTATAGATATTTTGTTTTGTCTTTTTTAGAGGTTTCTATGTCCTGAATGCTGGTTTATTAACATCGCCATTTGACCCTTCCCCAAATAATCAGTGGCATTCATGTTTATGCCGAAGCCAAATTAGAGAACATGAAACTCATGGTATTAGTCTAATGAATTTTTCTCTTGATGAATTCCATTGACTTCTATAGTTCATTGCTGCTATATAGTAAGCAGAGTCCATTTTTCTAGAAGTAGAATCCTAAGTTTTATTAATGATTCTGTTACATTCTTAGCGGTCTTTTCATGTGCTACATTTTTAATATATGTTTTCTTCTTCCCCAGCCCTTTTAGCATAAATAAATGGAGAGCATTCTGCAAAGATGATGAAATGTGTATTAGTACTGGAGAGACACTTACTTTGATGATAACTGAAACTAATTTTTCCATGAAACAAATTATACAGTATAACAGAACCAAATGAGTATTCTTGCTCTCACATTCTGTAGTTGTGCTCCAATTCAGACAATATGCCACCTGGGATTTCTGTGCTAATATTTTGTTTGCAGTTGCCCATTCACCTCTTGTATCTATTTTATAACTGTGATAGAGGTCAAAACCTTAAAAAATATGGCCATACAAAGCTGAGTAACCAAGAAAATGTTCCTGGTAGAGTTACTGCTGCATTTCCACGGGATCACCAACCACTTGACTGGAGCACATTTAACACTGCTCATTCAATATATCCTAAAGTTTCATGATCATGACGATCAGATCTGCAGATGTGGAAATATTCAGCTATTTCTTTTCAAATACAATTTAGTAGTCTTTGTCATATTACTGAAACTTTAACTCTTCTTTCCTAACTGATGTTGCACTGAATTTAGTATTATTTGAGTATAATTCCATTTCGGAGAGAGATTTGGTTATGATATGTTTAAGCTATAGTAATCTTATATGGAGTAGTATTATAAGTCATAATTCATAAGTGCTGATAATATAACAGTATATACGTAAATATAAAAAGGTTCTTTTAGTTTTAGGTGACAGGAGCATTCGGAATCTTATGTGCTAGGGGAATGCCACATTGGTTAAAAGGAGAATTTTATAAGTAGAATTCCATTTCGGAGAGAGATTTGGTTATGATATGTTTAAGCTATAGTAATCTTATATGGAGTAGTATTATAAGTCATAATTCATAAGTGCTGATAATATAACAGTATATACGTAAATATAAAAAGGTTCTTTTAGTTTTAGGTGACAGGAGCATTCGGAATCTTATGTGCTAGGGGAATGCCACATTGGTTAAAAGGAGAATTTTATAAAACAGTTGTAAGACCAGTAATGTTGCATGGAGGAGGGTGTTGGGCAATTAATAAATAACATGTCCAAAAAATGAGTGTGGCAGAAATGCATATGCTGAGATGGATGAGCAGAAAAACTAGAAATGATAGGGTCAGAAATGAAGTCATTCGAGGAAACCCGAAAGTAGCTCCAATAGGTATAAAATGAGAGATTGTAGACTAAGATGGTTTTGTAACGTGCATAGAAAGCCACCTAGAGGTGGATGGGCACTGAACCAAACAGAATGGAAAAATAGGATTTTTTTTTTTTATCAATGACTGTGAAATGTATTCATTAAAATTAAGAAGAATTACAAAGCAAGGGGGCTAAACAATCTTAGCTCCCTATAACAGTCTATGAGCGTCAAATACAATTACAATAAAGCCCAAAACAAAGAGGTTCTATTAACCCCTTGCCCAGCTAAACCATCTGCCAGTGAGTTTGCACTTCTCTTAACCCATTTGTACTGATTTTTAACATCCTTAGACAGCCACTTGAATTTTCGTTTTTCATTGTTGTACTTCCATATCCTTGAGTTATCTTCTTTTAACCAGTTCACCACCACTTCAGAATCTCCTTCAATAATTAGCTTTCTAATTTGCATACCCTTGGCTCTTCGAACCCCTTCAAGGGCAGCAAGAATCTCAGCCCGCAGGGAGTCTCCTTCCCCAATTGGTCCTGAAAACATAACTAACAGATTTCCATGTTCATCTCTTATTTCTCCCCCTATTCCAGATGGACCTGGATTACCCATATTGCTGCCATCAAAATTTAGTTTAAGAAAGCCATTAGATGGGGGACTCCAGCAAGAGAGTGATGCCTTCTTAGCTGAGGCTAATTGCAATTTCCTTCCAGTTTTTTACTATCTCATCTACTGAGAAGTCTGCAAACAAGGCCAAAGTTTTCAGCCAATGTATCACCCTAATATGGATTACTTCCAATATTACTTCCAAGGTTCTCTCCTTTTCTGAGAATATCCGTGAGTTCCTCTCCTCCCAAATAGTCTAGCATACTGCAGCCCTCATACATCTCCACATAGCCTTGGCCCTTTTTGTTGGCCGACTAGGCATGAACCTAAATAAACTCTGCACATTCAAAGGGGGGGCCACCTGCACCCAAACAAAGTAGTACACCATTCCCAAATGCTTTTAGTAAATCGACAGGAAACCAATAAATGGTATTCAGATTCACCATCAGCTTTACAGAGAATACACCAATGAGGACACAAACAACTGTTGGGTCTTTTTCTTTGAAGTAGATCACATGTATTAGCTCTTTCCAGAAAGGCTTCCCAACAGAAACTCCAAACCTTAGGGGGTATAGGAAGACACCACACCTCTTTATCAAGGAAAGACAGACCCAAAGAAGGAGGTTGAGCTAGAGCTTTAAAGAAGGAAGCACATGTGACCAAATTCTACTGTCGGTCTTTGTAGGCTCTAAAAAAAACCCTTCAAGAATGGATAGCAAGGATAAGACATAATCAAATTCTGTGTCCCTAATTTCCCTTCTAAAGCCCAAGTTCCAGCTAAACCTAGAAGTTGAGTTAGAAGGAACAAGGAGGAGATTGGTTCATTTTTAAGAGTGGAAAGAGTGAAAAGACTCGGAAATTGATCTTTTAAGGGAGAGTCTCCAATCCAGACATCTTCCCAAAAATTGATGAGGTTACCTGAGTGCAAGTCATACCTGATCCATGGAGAGAACAAAGGAAAAATAGCTTGAATAGCTTTCCAAGGTGCTGCTCTTGTAGTCCTTGCCACAATCCCAGAGTCCTATCCATTGTCTGCTACCCCATGAATGTTGCCCACTATCTTCACCCACAGCTTATCCTTCTCCAAAGAAAATCTCCACAGCCACTTCCCTAGTAGTGCCAAATTCCTACTCTTTATATTTCCAATACCCAAACCTCCCTCCCTCTTGCTCCTACAAACCATCTCCTACCTAACCCTATGGTCCTTCTTCTCCTCCCCCGTCTCCCAAAGGAAATCTCTCATTTGTTTTTCTAACCTGCTAGCCACCTTAGCTGGAATCTTAAAGACTGATAAAAAGTAAATAGGAAGGTTAGCTAGAGTAGACCTAATTAAAGTGATTGTCCCACCAAGAGACAAATAGTTCTTCCAAGTTGCAAGTCTCTTTTCAAACATCTCCACAACCAGACTCCAAAACTCATCTTTCTGCGGGTTATCTCCCAATGGCAAACCAAGGTAATTTAGGGGCCAATTAGAAACTGCACACTCCGGGATGTTTGCACACTCCACTATCTCCCTCTCCCCCATATTTACCCCCACTAGATAGCTCTTCTCAAAATTCACTTGAGGTTTGACATTTGCTCAAAGAGTTGTATAATGAGCTTCAGGTTTCTTATTCTATTTAGGTCCCCTCCTTCATAGAAAAGTATTGTGTCATCTACAAATTGCAAATGAGTGAGTGGCACATTCTCCCTTCCAACTCTCCATCCTCTTATTAAGTCCCTGGAGTCTGCTCTAGAAACTAATCTCCCCAAAACCTCTGCAACCATCGTGAATAAGAATAGGGAAAGAGGATCTCCCTGTCTTATTCCTCTCAAAGCTAGAAAGAAATCCACCACTGTCCCATTTATCAAAATGGAATAATGGCATTTTCTTATGCAACCCATCACTCACTTACACCACCCATCTCCGAACCCAAAGTTGACCATCACCTCCAACAAGAAAGACCAATCCACCACATCATAAGCTTTTTCCAAGTCTAGTTTGCAAACCACCCCTTTTTTTTCTTGGATCTCTTGAACTCCTCCAAACTCTCATTTGCAATAAGTATTTGATCTGTTATCTGCCTCTCTTTCACAAAAGCTCCTTAGTTGTCTGCTATGATTGTTGGAGCACTTTTCTAATTCTAATGGACAACACCTTAGTATTGATCTTATAAAGGTTGTTTACCAAGCTAATCGGCCTATAGTCCCTTGGGTGATTTGCATTCCTTTTCTTGGGAACCAAGGCAATGAATGTGGAATTTAGCCCCGGATTTATCACTCCTTGAGAATAAAATTCATCAAACACTATCCTTAGGTCCTCTTTTAAAATCTCCCAGCAATCTTGATAAAAAGCCATCGTAAAACCATCAGGGCCTGGTGCCTTTGATCTGTCCATAGGGAACACTGTTTCCTTTATTTCTTCCAAATCGAATTTCCTTTCCAGCCATTCCTTTTCCTCCAACTTTAATGTAGGCCATTCCAATCCTTCAATCCAAACCCTATTGTTTAGGGGTCTTCTAAAGATAGACCTGAAATGATTTGCAAAAGCCCCTGCAATTTCACTTTGATTGGAAATCGTTGCCCCTTCAATCTCCAAACTTGAGATATAATTCTTTCTCCTCCTTCCATTTGCCATTGCATGAAAAAACTTGGTATTTCTATCCCCCTCTTTTAACCACTTACACCTTGACTTTTGTTTCCAACTTATTTCCTCCTGCAAAAGACAATCCTCTAATTGTTTACACAGATTCCATCTTTGCTCTTTATCCTCTTCTGTAAAACATCCCCTCCCTTCCTTACTATCCAATGCCTCAATTTGAGCAGTCACCATTTGTTTCCTTTCCTCTAGTCTGCCAAACTCTAACAAATTCCACTCCTTGATTCTACCCTTCAGATGTTGGAGTTTTTTATAGAACCTCATTCCACTCCATTTCACTATTGGATTACTCTCAAACCATCAATCTTTGACCTTCTTAATAAAACTCGGATGTCCAAGCCACATGTTTTCAAATCTAAAAGGGGTGGGGCCTGCATTTCTCACCTCCTTACAAATTACTATAGGCCAGTGATCAGATGTCACCCTTGGGAGTGTTTTAGAATTCAAACTTCCCCAATGTTCTTCCCAATCATTTGAAAACAAGTACCTGTTCAACTTGGAACAGATTGGGTTCACTTGGAGATTGGACCAGGTAAAACAGCTATGTGACAATGGGATTTCCTTAAGTCCAAAGGCATCCACAAATTGATTAAATTTTCTCATGCTCATGGTTGACCTCTGCCTAATACTATTTGTTTCTTCCAAGAATCTGATTACATTGAAGTCACCTCCTAAACACCAAGGTCTTTCCCACAAACCCCTTATATTAGCCAATTCTTCCCATAGTTGCCTCCTCTCTCTATAGTCATTCGGTCCATAGACATTGGTTAACACCCATTCAAACCCATCCTCCACCTGTCTAAACTTCAAGGAAACTGAAAATTGGCCTATCAGCTCCTCCTTACCCTCTAGTACTTCTTTCTTCCACATTGTCACAACATCCCCTGCAAACCCCCATGAGGGCAGAAATGCCCAATTAATCCCCCTACCTCTCCAAGCACTTCTTACCCACTTGATATCAAAATCTGCTCTTTTAGTCTCTTACAAGAGAACTACATCTGAGTCTATTTTCTTAATGACCTCTTTTATTACTGCTCTCTTCCTAGCATTTCCTAGCCCTCTGACAGTCCAACTTATGATCTTCATTCCGCTGTACTCTTGACCACTTATTCCTCTTACCCTCACTTATTCCCTTTCCTCCCGTCCCTCTTAACACCAAGACTACTATCTCCTTCCACATCCTTCATCAATATTTCCAATTCACTTAATTTTTTCCTTTTAGCCCTAGTTTCTTCTCCCTTTTTTTGTAGAAACACTTTTAAGACATTTGGATTTTTCACTTTACATCCCAACTTCTGCACAAAAGCTGCCATAGAATCCTCACTAGTCAACTCTCTTTCTTCCGACTTTTTATTCCTCCCTCCTTGTTTTGATTCCTCACCTTTGTCCCCATTCTCCTTAATTTCTTCTATTCTAATTCCCTCTGGCCCTTCCTTCTGTTTATTGCTCCCAACTACTTCCTTTAACAGGCATTCAAGAATTTCCAGAATTCTTTTATTTCCTTTTGCTTCTTCCTCATTTCCTATCTCACCCTCCTGACCCTCCCTGTCTCCACTGCCATCTCTTGCCCTTTCCCCACCTTCACGGGTAGCAGCCTCTGGACTTCGATCTGTATTTGGCACATAGGATAAAGAGCAGACATTAGTATTACAAACTGAAAAGACACAGTTACATGGGTTGATTTGGGGAAGAATGGGATTGCTGGAATTAGAAGTGGAGCCTGTCGGACCCTGAGGTTGAAAATGGGGTTCTTCTAACTCTTTGGTTCGGTTTTGGCAAGAAAACCTTTCCAATTAATTTGGCTAGTTTGTTTAATTCATCAACTTTTAGATGGCCAAGGAAAAGAGGGAGAATCATGTGGAGATTATGGGTGATCATGGGCTGGGCTGGTTTTAGACCTATTTCTTTATATGCATTATATTTAATATATGTAAATATATTATATTATATATGCCATATAATATATGTGCCATTTTATAATATTTATGTATTATAAATATTATAATACAAAATTTAATATTTATGTATATTAACTATATATATGTTAATCTTTAAGGAGCGGTATAGAACCATGGAAGCTATAGTAGAGTGTATTATGGTGAGAGTGGTGTATTGGATTAAAACCTTGGAGGTTTTCTCAGCTTTCTCGATGGATGACTTCTATAGAAAGTGGATAAAACTTAAAAGTAGATGGTACTTTGTCCAAAAAGGTCATAACTCAAATGCAATGGAGGCCACCACATAGAGGTTTCATAAAGTTAACTTCGACAGCAGTAGTTTTGGCAATCTGGGGCCTTCAGGTTTGGGAGGTGTTTTTAGAGATGAGAATGGAGTGGTGAAGGCTATGTTCTCAGAACTGTTTGGGGGATTCTCCAAAAGTGGAACTTTTGGCCGTTTTACAAGGATTGAGGCTAGCGAAGGGCTTGAATCTGGGAAAAGTCATAATAGAAGGTGATTCAAGATTTCAAGGGTGGTTGCCAGTTTGTTTAATTCATGGTGGTCAGGCTTTGTGATGTTATAGGAAGAATTTAAGGAGATTAGGTGGTTGACTGGGAACATGGATGTACCAGTTAAGTGGGTAAAAAGATTGGCAAACAGTTTGGCTGATTCTTTAGCCAAACAAGAGGTGAACAGAGAACAAGTATTTTGGGCTCAATTGTAAATAGTACTTTTGGTTGGGGATAGGTGGAAGTTTCCAGCCTATCTATGATTCTGTAAATATGTATTGTACATATTCATTTGCTGTTTTTTAGTAAGATTTTCAGTTATCTATAAAAGAGGTTACCGATTGGGTCAACTAGGGGGGGCTTCCGTATACAAATCCATCTATTTCTGCTGCATAAAGAGATATTGTGACTGATCCAGACCATCCATTAGATAGGGGATCAACTATTGTCAGGCACATACAGTCCCACAGTGCTTATCAGCCATATGCTCCACCTTGTATTGGTGGTTTTTAGCAATGAATGTTAGCTGCTCAATGTTTAACTTTGTCAAATAAAACTTACCTCAAAAGTGGGCTTATTTTTCACTCATGGAAAGGTATTTTGGACTGAAATTGTTTCCATGAATACAGGTAGGAACAAAGACTTGGTGACTCCCTTTGTGCTCTAAACTGATTTGCCATTTGTAAGATTCCTTGGCTGTGTAGGGAAGCTAACTGGGTCAAAAATCAAAAGTTAATCCTCAGAGAGTTGGGAGAATCAACAGAGGTCCCTCCTATATATATTTATATATTTGCATATATGTATAACTCTTTATAGAAGATGCTTTTGCCTCTCTTTTCTCCCTTTATAATTTATTTCTTTGCTACATGCTCTTCAAGAGATTGTGACATTCACTGTTCAAACAAGCATGCATGCACCTTTGGAAGGCAGGGATACCTTCAACTTCTTGGTGCCAATGACAAGAACACCTTGCGAGTTGTAATTCCAGTGAGAATTAGCCTTCAATTGGTTGAATACCATGATTATGATTCACTTTAGTTATGGTTACTTGCATTAATATTGATATCTGGGGTAATTCTGCTTAGAACTAGATGCCATTTACGTGTTATGTAACGTGTATGAAAGAAAATTAAAGTACCAATTTGATCAAAATGAAAATTTAAGTACTAATTGTTATGTATTGTTCAAGACTCCTTTTATTTCCTTTACAAAAAAATTGAACAAAGCACTGCAAATTTATCAGTCACCATTTAAATGATTGTTTAGTTGGATATGAAGACCTACTTCTCTTTACAGGTAAGAAGGCATTTATTGCTGGGGTAGCCGATGACAATGGATACGGTTGGGCAATTGCAAAATCACTTGCTGCTGCAGGTGCTGAAATTCTTGTCGGCACATGGGTACCTGTATGTAAAACAACATTCTCTCTACGATCTTTGCTATGATTGCAATAATTTCTAGCACCAATTTTCAATATCTGACAAATCTTTTTCAGGCACTGAACATTTTTGAGACCAGTCTACGTCGTGGAAAGTTTGATGAATCACGCATGTAGGAAAATTATAATTGATGTTTTCCAATAGCATTTAGATGGATTTGAGCATGCATAATATTATCCACTTATGTAAACTTGATCTTCCAGGTTGCCAGATGGGTCTCTTATGGAGATTGCCAGAATATATCCACTAGATGCAGTATTTGACAGCCCTGAGGATGTGCCTGAAGATGTAAGCATATATGAAGAACTTTGGTAGTTCCTACACTGGGCATTTTGCATTTGAAGGGTTAAGCCCATTAAATTGGTATACAATGGTTTTGTGCAGGTAAGAACAAATAAACGTTATGCAGTATCTTCAAATTGGACTGTTCAGGTATCTTATCTTTTATGATTATTTGTTTGATGTAGAATAAAAGTAATACAAGGTGATCAATGTCAAATGAGGGGAATACTATTAAACTTCTCAGAACATACTCTGCTGTAAGGATATTTGAATGAAGTATGGTCATTCCTGCTTTATAATGATATCTGAAGTCTATACACTATATCAATGTTTTAAAATGCAAGAGATGCTAGGATTTTCTAATACAAGAGACGTACACCTCAAGATCTCGTTATTTCAAGAAATGTGAACTTAATTGAGAATAAGTGTTTAATTATTCAATGAAGGACGACAATTTTGTTTAAGAATTCATAAATTAACTGCTCATCATATAAAACGAGGAGTAAAAAGTATTAAGAACTTTCTTACAATCCTTTCAACAATTAAAAAGCTCTTAATATAAAATCAAAATCTCAAATGGGTGTTGAAAAAACCTAAATATCTATACCTATCCAAGAAACCTTAAATGTCTATCCAAATCAAAAACACGCCTGGAAATCTTAAATTGGTCTTTTAACTCTTTCTTTTCATGAGAGCCTTATTTCATTTAATGGACAGAATGCATGTTCTTGAATCTTGACATAAGACACATCAAAGGTTGACATATGTGCACTATACTTGTAGACGTATAGACATGAGTCTCAAGGTTGAACCTCACTAAAGCCTAACTTTGGTTCAAGCCTAAGGGTCAAGGTCTAAGCCTGACATACCCATTTAAAGCAGTGTCTTGTATCATAGTTACCAGGTCCAGAATCTGATAGAGGGGGCATGATCTAAACAGAACTGCTAGTTCTACCTTGTGTAACCATACTCCTAAATTTTTGGGGCACTTCTAAATCTTGAAATCTGCATAATAAACAAAAATACCCCAACATATGTAACAAATTTGTAGCCTATTAATGGGACTTAGCCATCCCACTTTTGTCTGATACAGTAATCCATATTTGTCCTTCCATGGACCTGATAACTTCATTTAGACCAATATAACACAAAGCATGCAAAGCAAGCCATTTTCTTATTATTTTCTCATCTATTCTGGATGTCTTGCAGGAAGTTGCTGAGTCTGTCAAACAGGATTATGGGAGCATTGACATCCTTGTGCATTCTCTTGCTAATGGACCAGAGGTTCACTCTTTCTCTTTCCACTGGTGTTCTTTTTCTTTCAATCTTTGTTTGCACCTAACAAGTAAACATCCTGCATACAGGTCAGTAAACCTCTATTGGAAACATCCAGGAGAGGATATCTTGCAGCTCTTTCTGCATCAAGCTATTCCTATGTATCTTTGCTTAAACATTTCATCCCAATAATGAATCCAGGCATGCATTCCCTTTGCTATTCTAATCAGGATCAAGATTTGTTCTTTTCCCCTTACATTTCCTTGTATAATTTGCAGCACCAAGCAATATCGTTTGAATTTATTATACATATGGTATTTATATTACAGGTGGTTCTGCTATTTCTCTCACATACATTGCTTCGGAGAGGATCATTCCTGGGTATGAACTTGATACCTTGTTTAGTTGTTTTTTAGGTCCTGCAAATTGAACCTGTTATCAAGGAGAAAGATTTCTAATCCAGATTGTTTTGCACATAGATATGGTGGAGGCATGAGTTCAGCAAAAGCTGCTCTGGAGAGTGATACTCGAGTAAGTGTTTCCTTTCCTGGCTAAACATATTGTTGTTCCTTATGTTCTCTCTTTTTTTTTGTCCTAATATATTTTTCTTTCTTTCTTTTTTTTTGTTTTTTTTCCTTTTGCCCGATGCAGGTGCTTGCCTTTGAAGCTGGAAGGAAGCACAAAATTAGAGTCAATACGATATCTGCTGGTAATTCTATTCTTCATCTTCATAATTTTATTGTTTATACGAAGCCATATTTTTTTCCCAAAGACTTGTCTTCCGTCCTCGTATCAGAACATGCAGTATGCATCTCCAGGGCTGTGACTAGGGGTGTATATTTGGTTGGTTCAGTTTGAACCGAGGACCAAACCAACTATTCAGTTTGACCATATCCCTCAACTGAATCGACTGTTCCGTGTTCGGTTCAGTTTTTGTCATTAGTAACATTTAAAAGAAGCAACTCAAAGAATGAAGCAAGCAACCACAAAAAAAAAAAAAAAAAAAGAAGCAACACTGGGTCAGTTATGTGTGTCCTACTGTGATGTGAGACTGAGACTGTGACCTCTCTCAGAGACTCAGAATAACTAATTATTACTATTAGTCTTTTGTCCTACTCTTGAGTAGGGCGTTGTGTCTTTTGAGTTTCCCAATCCCATTCACCAGTATTATTAGTCTAGTCATGCAGTCCTTTAATTTGTTACTAACTAAAAGTTCGATTGGGCCCAAAGCCCAAAGGGAGATTCAGGAAAAAGTATAATATATAAAACAGTAAATAAATTAATAAAATATAATACATTTAATATAAATAATTAATTATATGATATACATAACATAGCATTTGGGTTTTCTGTTTGGTTCGGTCAAAATTTTTATGCAAACCGAACCAAAACCGTAAACTGTTTTTTTAACAACACAAACCGAACCAAACTGATATCCAAATTAACCAAACTGAACTGACTTATTTGGTTTGATTCCGTTTGATTTTCAGTTTTTGCTAGAATCAAATTGGAATACAGATGCTGGACCCTTCAGATGACCATAATCACCCCATGCATATTTATATCAAGATCATTCTTTTTACTCTTTTATACCACAGTTACTTAATTGCACAATATTGTCAAGTTGATTTGTTAGATCTGTTCACAATATGAGATGTAATTTTATGCTAAAAGCTAAACCATAACACGAGATGTTTTGCACCTTTGGCTTTGCAATATGGCGGGATCTATTTAGGGGTGTCAATTGACCAGGTTTGGGTTGGACCCCACCCAAATCAAAATTAATTTTTTAACGGATTGGATGGACCAATAAGACATTGAATCGGACAAGTCCAGTCTCAATGGTCCAAAGTATTTATTGGATTAGATTGGACCTGGTCCATTTGTAATGAATTTATATTGGACTGGGTTGAATTGAACCAATATCCAGTCCATTAACAGGAGAGTATGGGTGTCAATGGACCTGGCTTGGGTTGGACCCTATCTAAATTAAAACCAATTTCAAGAGGGTCCAAAGCATTCATCGGATTGGATTAGACCTGGTCCATGGACTGGATCGCATTAGACCAGTATCTGGTCCATTGACAGCCGTAAATCTATTACCAACTTTTTTCATTGGTTTTTAACTAATATTAGTTCATCGCAAGTTCAAAGAACTTTTTTGGTTGCATGTAAGCATTCCTCAATAAACTTGGGAGTGCTGATAAAAAAAAATCAAGTCGGGAAAGATTGGTACTTTTGTTTTCATATACAACCTAGGGGGTCTTGCTAATATGATTCCTTTTTTCTATTAAAAATTGCCTAGTCAGCAAAATAATTCATTTTTTGCTGATGTGGCACTTGTTTCTCTTCTAGAAAACAATATCACAAATACCCCCCCCCCCCCCCCCTTAGTTTACTGAACTTTCTTGGTTTTCAGCTGGGGGTTTTATTAAATGATTAAGGTAACTATTAAAATAAATTAACGGTTAAGGTTTACGGAAGTTCTAAACTCTCTTAATGCAGGCCCTCTGCGAAGCCGTGCTGCAAAAGCGATTGGCTTCATTGACACAATGATTGAATATTCAGTGGCCAATGCACCCTTGCAAAAAGAACTATCTGCGGGTAAGTATTTTGTGTCACTTAACCAAAGCTGATTTTGTTCGTCTTGCTTTTCTTTTTCTCCCTATACTCTGATTAAATGTTTACATTACAATCTTTCTGAATTCGAGAAAAATATCTGGCAGATGAGGTAGGGAACACTGCTGCCTTTTTGGCATCACCATTGGCTTCAGCCATCACAGGGGCAGTTATTTACGTCGACAATGGTCTAAATGCAATGGGAGTAGGAGTGGACAGCCCTGTTTTTGGGGACCTTGATATCCCAAAGCAAAATTAGAGCTAGAAATAGCCACAAGTTGATTAGCAACACCGTTTTAGTCGGAATTGCCTTTGGACTTTTTAACTCATCCGACTGACAGTTTTGTGCCAATTATGCCATGAACGTTTCCCTTTGTAGGAATTCATTTTATCTGCTGATTGATGAGCTATTCTTCCACATTTTCGCTTCTTCAAGTTCCTTTTTTTTTTCCCTTTTTGGGTGATACCATTCTCACTCAAACAGTGAAGTGACACGTTATAATTAGTAGAGATAAAAAATTGGAAAAATTCTCAATTATTATCCTGTACTTTGGGCTTAGTGCCATTTCAGTTCCTGAACTTTCAAAATATGTCAATCTGGTACCTACCGTTAATCAGTCATTAAGTGGCATTTGAAAAGACAAACGTCTTGAGTGTCATTTAATTTTTTTTATTTACCATCCAAATGTTGACTAAAAAAATAGTGTCATCCTTTTTTCTAACATTCAATAAAGTTAGGGTCACATATCAGATTTGAGGCATTTTAGTGACCCAACTTGAAAAGAAGAAAAAAAGATTTAGGACTATTTATTGTCAACATTTGGATGGCTGATAAAAAAATTAGATGACACTTGAAGGGCATTTGTGTTTTTAAATGCCACTTATGGCTGATTAACAATTAGTTTTATGGTAGATACTAAATTAGCATATTTTGAAAGTTTGGATATTGAAGTATAAAAAGAATTTTATAAAAATGAAGAATTTCATTAGGATATTTGTCATGTTATTAGCATTAATTAGGTTAATACTATCATCAATGCATGACAAACTCCACGTTTATATGGAATCACTATGCCCAAATACTCGATTATGATTTTGAGTGTCGTTCCATATTGACTAATAGCCTAATACTCGATACATGACATACCATATTTGCATGAAACTGATGACCAAAAAAAAAATCCTGAAATGGTTCCGTGGATGATCGCTTAAGCAAATTTTACTCAATACATGACATGTAGCTATTCTTTTTCTGAGCCTTTACTCGGATTATAAAAAAGTCAAATTTTGAATCTTCGGCCTAATGCAAAGTGTTGATCTTGAGATGCCTAAGAAAGGGGACAACTTTAGACTGTCCAATTCAGCACTGCAAGTTGATCGACATTTGGCATGATCTACCCACTAAACTAAGCAAAAGATAAAATGGCGCACTCCCTATAACCACCACGGACCATTCAAATAGAATCATGGTAACGTTGCGATAATAGGACCTTTTTTTCCGAGCCAGTTTGGACTGCCTCCAGGCCACTTGCACACTTTTGTTTGTGCTTGAACCTGCATGATTTGAGGGAGGGGGCTTGCTGATCACGGAGTCTCAAAGTCCTAAATAGCCATAATCAGGATCAAGGTATCACCCAGAATTCTGAATTTGCTTGGTAGATCATAAATACATTGCATACCAACAAGATCAAGTTGACTAGCAAAGGGAAACAAATACAAAAATCATTAAAGAAGATATGAGACCATTCCAGCATCTCCCATTACATGGAATTCGACATGAGCTAAACAAAAGGATAAAAGATGACGAGCCTCGGCGGAGATGCCATTTACAAAGTCAACCTATCGGTAGAAGGGTTTAGGGTGTAGTTATCAATCTTTTAATCTATATACACAAGTAGAACTACAATTAGACGCGTTTTGCAGCTCATTACTATACAAACTTAATAGAACCCTGATCGTATTCCTCACCCATTCTCTCAAGTCTCAACCAAGCTTACGCTTACCCTTTCGAATGGCAGCTGGTTCAGCATCATTGCTTTCAGGCGACTCCTCTACAACTGACTGTTCCTGAATGACTAAGCCACGGTTCCGAGACAATTTTCTGATTGGTGTTGTAGGTGCTGTTGCTGCATGAGTGTCTCCAACAGCTTGATCCAAATGAGACTCACTTGGTGTGTTTGTTCGATTTCTATGAGGCATAAGTTCTTCACCAATCCCCACAGAAGTTATCATCAACTGTACAAAGCACGCCAGAACAGTTTATTTTACAAAACAAAGGATTAGTCCAGAATACCACTGGTTGAAATAAGAATTGGAACTTTTAAATGTTTTATGGTATAAAAGGCATTTAAAAAATGAGAAAAGAAAGCTACATCTGCAATGAGAATTTCAAGTTAAGCTAATAACCTCCGGTTCCATACCTTCCAATCCCTGAAGTCAAACCTGAATACAAAATGGCTATAGGAAACTTCCCCTGATGCTACTGCATTGGCATTGGGAGCATTCTTTGGAGCTAAGAGGGAAAAACAGAGACAAATACTCATCAGCACCGGGCATAACAACCAAAGAGAGAAGGGAATCAATGCATAACTTAGAAAAGATCTTACAAACTAGATGACGACCACTCTCATCCACAGTAATTGATGCTCGCCCATCTTTAACAAGAAATGACAGAGCAAAAATATTCTCCACTGTCTGTGCAAAAGATTTTCTATTCAAGACCAGATTTTCAAGCCCAACTTTCTTCTTCTTCCTCAAGATATCAAACATGGTTGCCATGTTTATATCAGTATCTGTTCTCTCTTCTGCTCCTGCATCATGAAGCTGCACAAGAATATGAACAAGCTAAAGTAACCAAATTACAATATCCTGGACAAAGGAATGTCAATCTGCATATGCAACAAACCTAAACAAAACACCAATTTAAACCACTGTTTTTCATGCATGGATAATGTCTTTTTTTCTCAGTATTGCTCAAGTCTAAGACTCTGAGCATTAACCAATATTGGTTTGCCCTTGCCATCTGAATTATAGGAAGGGCTAGTTATGGGCCTAATTTGTCCTTGCCATCTGAATTATAGGAAGGGGCCAACTAGATATGGCCCTAAACTTTGGCATTTTTTACACAAAGTGGTCACTGACAAACTCAAACCCACACTCATAGATTTGCCATCCCAAGAGTATACGATTGCATCAAGTGATGGCCCCTTTTTCTGCGACCATCCAATACAAAGACATATTACTATGGAAAAATGTTAGTTTGCAATATATTTAACAATAAACTCAAAATTGAGAAAGGAGGGTAAGCTGGTGTTTTTAACTGGCGGTAAATTGAATGTTGAGAGGTTCAGACAAGAACACGATAAACCTGGCTAGGAACAGAAGTTACAAGGAGCATGACTTACTTCAAACCATGATTTCAACCATTAACCTTAACTTGATAAGAGGTCTACCATTTACTTAGCAACTCACATATAACTAGAATCTTCAATTCTCTGAGCCATGTCAGGATAGCATATGGTAAAATAGTGCTTGAAAATACGTGTTTTGAAGCTAGGAAGGGGAAAAAAAGCATTTTACCTCTTCTGGGCGAGCACTTTCAGTTGGCCTAACACGTTTTCGCTGAGCCGCAACCCTCCGCTGCTTCACCTCAGTATCCATAGGCCCAAGCCTTTCAAAAAAAAAACAATATAAGATAAAGTTAATTGCAGTATAAGAAACTAACCATCGAGTAAACATTTTAACACTCATTTACTGATCACAAACTGAAATCAATACTTACATGGTGCAGCATCCATTAACCCTCCTGAAAACGTCTGAGACTGCAATTCCAACTTCCCCCCAAGCCACCGAATTCCGGGCATCCTCCGTGTTTGCACTCAACCCACCGTGTTGGCCAAAATTAAGCAGAGAAGTTACGAAATCTGCAGCGGTCGTACCTTCATTGCCATGTGACTTAACAGAGGTTACCAGTGTGCTAGCAATATCAAGCAAAGCTTCTGCATCCGCCACTTGTTCCCTTGGTTTCTGAACTGAAATTGCAGGAAAACATAGCACAACAAAAGATTTAATAAAAAGAAAGAACCAATAGCAATTCAAAAACAAGTAAAGGAAACGGCATATTTCAATTCATTAAGGGTGTGCTATCGTGGTCAAATTAGTAGTAAGAATAGTTTGTTACAAATCATCCACCACTTGTTACAAAGATTTTGTTAAACAGTGTATGAATAGCTTCAATAAATGTTGTTATTCTAAAGAGGATAGCAATCAACAGCAGAGGAGATGATATGGATAGAGAAAAGAAATATATACAGGAAACAAAAAAGCAACAAGAATGACACAATAAAGGGAACGAATAGAGAAGTTATAATTCAGTACCTAGTTGATGCAAGTTTTCAACTTGATTGATAATCGTCCTGAATTTATCGGAATCCACTCTAGAGATATCATCCCTTTCCTCTGCACAAAAAAAAAAAATACAAACAAACAAATTAGACCATCAGCAAAATCACAAACCCAACCATAACAAAGCCCAATGAGCTCCCATCTATGAAATGCCTCCAACAACAAACCCTTTTGAAGAAAACAAACAGAAAGACCCCCTCACCATTGATTAGGTTCTTCATGGCCAGGTAGTGGGACCTAAGAACCCTACGTTCCACGACGCCCTGCGAAGCCGAATCGCTCGTCTCAGCTTCTCCGTTCTCCCCTCGGCCCCTGCTCCCCTGCTCGCGCTTGACTATCCTGGGGCCTCCCATGTCGGCTCTACTACTGCTTCCGAGTTCCCTCTTCACAATTCTCGGCATAACTTCAGCTTCTAAGCAAAAAACCTAATAAAAGAAAGGGTAATGAAGTTGAGCAACTCGGAGATTCGAACCCCTCAATGGAATCCCCCCAATGACCGAAACTGAAAGTCTGAAACCCCTTAGTAGAGAGAAATCCCCAGTTGAAAACCCTAACCCTAAGGAAAGAGAGAGAGGGGGAGAGAGAAAGATTTCTGCTGCAAGTCGAATAAATCGAAAATGAAGGTTCTGGTTATAAGTTTGAACTACGAAGTTTTGAAGATATAGGGCTTCCCGCTTCGGTGAAACTTTTGGGACATTTTCTTTTTTGGAGCCCTCTCTTTTTTTAAGTTTCTGCGTTCTTCTCTCTCTCTCTAAAATCAAAATTTTGTAAGAAGACACGAACGATCCTCTCTCCGTCTGTCTGAGAGAGAGAGAGGGGAGAGAGGCGGTGTAATAAAAACACGTGGACGGTTGAGATTTTCCGGCTAGTGTTGAAGCACGATCAAGTTGCTTGAGCCCCAAGCCAATGCAAACTTCCACAGATTAACCCGCAGTAAGCGACTAGTGAAGGTGTACGGATGCCTATGGGTAGGGTTTGATTCATGAAGGACGGTCCAATTGTCGAACCGTTCGAATAGCGGTTTATAAGGACGGTCGACCATCACACTGCCGCCATATTTGCTGGTCCGGTTTTTTCAACCCAGGTTTTGACCTAAAATCGTTAATTTAGTCAATAACCGTTCACCCAGTTGATCCATCCGATCCAATTATCGGGTCAGAGTTTATTGTCCCATTGATATATGCGTTTCAAGGAGGCATAAAAAAAAATAATGACCCTTTAGCTCAGGGTCAGAATCTCTAGGCTTAAAATACATTTGAATTAGGTGCCAGTTTGGAATTGATGCCAATTTATAGGTAGCATAGGTGCATAGAGTGTGAGTTTTAGACATTTTGAATGTTTATAATTTTGCAATGGAAATCAAAAATCTGCATTGAATCTGTTTGTATTTTTTCATAAAAAAATTAAAAAAAAAAAATCTTTGGGCCTCAAAATTCAATATTCAACCTTTTTATAAATTAGAGAATTAATATATATTATATGTAGAAATATATTATTTTAGAGTTAATTACTTATATATATTCTTTTTGTTTTTTGGTATTTGGTGCCATGCACCATTAATAATTTCCCCTTCTTCCCTTTTCTCCTAAAGTGCCGGTTATGCATCAACTTATATGTACCATAAACCTTCAAAGCCTCCTTTTATATATACTAGTAATTAAGCATGTGTGTTGCATGTATACTTCTTTTTATATTAATTACTTGAATTTTATATATATAATAGTTACGATAGAAATTGAAAATTAACAATATGGTAAAAAATAAACTTAAATACTTGTACTAAATGTGCACTTACAGAAATTAAATTACAATAACAATTATTACTACTACTACTATTATGTTTTGTATTCCATTTATGTCTTAAATGAAAATAGTTTTTATTTTAACAATTATTTTTGTTTAATATGATGATTATATAATATTAGAAATGTTCCAAAATGTCTTTGACAAAACTCTATACATTTTTACTTTTTATGTTCTATCTTTTTTTTTAATATTTATTATTCAATTATGACATCATGAATTTCTTAAAAAAGTTGGATCATTGATTAATTCATTTGACCCAAACCACTAACTCATGACACGTAAAGAAAAATAGTTTGATTTCTAGGTTGACATTAAATTTTGTATTACATTTCAATTATTGATAAAATTATATCTTATGTATAATATTTATTTCTGTTGAATATAATGAATGTATAATATTATATGTATGTATATAATATTTTATTTTTTATAAATATATAACATTATATCTTATGTATAATATTTATTTTTGTGATTCTTTGTATATTTTATTTTTAAAAAATTTATTATTTGACTATGACATCATTTCATTTTTTGGTTGATTTTAATTTTGTCATTCCATTTTCATCATTTACAAATATACTTCTTACATTTCATACTTATTTTTGTTCAGTATAATAATAAATATACAATATTAATTAAATGCCTAGTTCTTTTTATTTGTTTGTATTATATATTTTATTTATTTCAATTTTTTTATTATTTAATTATGGTATTATTTATTAACAAATTTGACCCCAAAATGGTTGAATTGCTTACCCATCACTTAGAGGAAAGAAAATGGTTTTGTTTTTCAATTTATTTTTAAAATATTTATTTTTATATTATTAAAATTAACGTTGTGGATTTAATTAGTACAATTTAATGATGAAAAAGATATATCTTAAATATATGATTTAATAAAAGAATATACCTTAGATATGAAATTCAATGAGAGATAATAGGGAAATAATTTTACTACCAATTGGTTTTAAATTTATATTTCATTTCCATCATTAATAAAAACATTTCTTATTTATCATCAATGTTTTCAACCTGTTGTTGACCTAGCCGATTGAACCGTTTTAATCGTCACTCAGCCTTAATTCTAGGTTTGATTCTTTTGAAACTCACCACTTTGGTTAAAAAACATCTAACTTGGGTGGTTTAACTATTGACCCGTTCGACCCAATAACCAAATCGTAGGTTGCGCACTTAATTTTGTGCAAACTTTTGGAAGCCATAACTTTACACTCCAATATCCAATTGGGGTTATCTTTTTTTTTTAGTAACTTTTCAAGATCTATACGTTCCAAGGGCATTATGCGCCTTGCCTTGCTATTTTCACGAAAAAAAAAACCTTTTTTGGCCTCAATTTATAATTTTTAATATTTTTATAAATAATAAATCTAAAACAGAATTAAAAAATCAATAAATGTAACATAATACATATATTATTTGTAATATATGTAAAACATAAATATGATATATGTAAAACATAAATATACTATTTATTAATAAAATGTATTTTTACACACATACATAGTATTGACGCAGAGCGATTTGACTCGTTTGACCTTGATAGTCGAACTGGTGACCTATGACTTGAAGGCAAAAGCAAGTTGGCATCCAAGTTGGTTTTTAAAACATTATTTATCATACTTATTATTATTTAATATGTCAAATATATGATGTTAAAAACGTTCTATTTTTTAATTTATATATTTTTTGTATTTTATATATTTTGAACTTGATTTTTTAATTGTGGCAACATGGATTGACCCATTTGACCCAAATGGTTTAATTTCTTACCACCACCTAGGTGAAAACACTATTTTTTTCAAGGTAGATTTTAAAAGTATACATTTTTTTGTTATTGAAATTATTAATTTATTATGTATGTATTTAATTATAGAATTTAATGATGATAAGAAACAAAGAAACCTTAAATATATGATTTAATGAAGGCGAATGCAAATTAATATCTTAAATGTTGGATTTAACGAGAGATAATTGAATGCATCGAATATCTTAAAATTAACTATTTTCAACTCATTTAATATCAATAACTAATTACCCTATTTGCCCTCATTTTTTATCAATAAATTTAAATATAGAGGGATAAATTTTGTCATCACAAAATTCCAGAAAATATTCTTGAGGTTATTCTTACTTTTTAAAGTAGTGTCTGCGTGTGTATGTGTGTGTGTGTGTATAGCTTAATAGGATGGTTCTACATGATACAAACTGTTTTATATGCCTTTTAATTTTTTCCAAAAAAAAAATCCCAAATGTACACTTTTATTGTCTCTTGTTGGTATGAAAGGTCAAATTAAGATGTTTTCCACTTTCAATGGGAGAACAAGGAAGACTCAAACCTGAGATTGTGGCTTTGATTTATTATGTATTTGATATAGCTTCTGTTTATTCACTAAATGTTTGTACTTGATTTATTTATGAAATTAAGAAAAATAATAATTGAATCGTTTATTGATAATTAGATGCCATTAGGCACCATATCAGCAAAACAGTAAATAAACACCTATTTATTGGGGGAAATACTAAAATAAAGTTTCTTTCAACGTTAGACATGCACATAAATCGAGTCATGCTTTTGCAAATCTCTATGCCTACGAATCAGCATAATGGGCTAAATGCTAAAATAAAGCCTATGTGACAGCATTTATTGAATAAATGCCCACCATTACGTTTGCATAATGGGCTAAATGCTAAAGTAAGGCCTATGTGACAGCATTTATTGAATAAATGCCCAGGATTACCTTTGCAACAGATCCGTCAACCAGAAAACCTCTCCCTCTTGAAAAAATGAAATTCCCATATCCAATTAAAGATGCAGAGAAAAAGAAAAAGGAATTTTCAGAATATGTTTGAAGCACCCAGTTCCATATGGAGTGCAAAATCAATAAGTAATTGAGAAAAAACCAACGAGAAGAGAGATAGAGAGATCAAACCTGTAAGAGATTTGAGGGAGCTTGACCCCCTTAGGAATGAAATCAAAGGATGACAATAGAACTGAGGTTGCTACTACGCCCTTCAAAGGTGTTGCTGGCCTCCGCTCTCGGCTCTCTTGGTCTTGGGTTATCTACTTGGCTGTTGACCGAAATTAAATGGACTTACTTCCAACAATCATCTTTTTTTGTTTTTTAAGTGGATCAATAAAAATAATATTTTTAATAAAATTTAAAAAATAAATTAAGTTTTTAAAAATAATATTAATTAAATGCAAAAATACTATTAATTGTTTAAAACTTTAAATCCACTCCATCTCCTCTCAAAAAAATCCTTGATTCAACGCTTTCCCCTGCTTCTCCGAGGATGTCATGTTTCTGTCATCGCTGCAGCTTGAAAGGAACGGGGACTTTCGTCAAACACCCCATTGATGCTATTTATGCCTTCGTTTCTGTTTCCGTTCCTCTCCAGCAACTCCAACTCCTCTGTTTTCAAGCAGAATTCTTCTTTGCGGACGCAATAGCTCCTCTACCTCCTACTCGGCGGAAATAAATGGCACCAACGATATTCTATCAATAGCCACCACCGGCATAGCTGTTCTGTCACTTTGCTAGGGGCTCTGCTCTTTGTCTTTCACAAAGCTCTCGTAGAGTTCAAAAAAAAAAAAAAAATCCCAGTACACACACAGAGTCAAAGAGAGCTTGCTAGAATCGAGAAAGCTAGCACAAGCACCAACTTGATGATGGAGAACCTTCATAAGATGCCGGAGACGATGGCCGGAAGATGGATTTTGTCATCATAATCAGAATTGTTCAAATAGACGATGCAAGCCACATTCAGAAGGTTCCAAAAAATATGCTACTGGAGCAGATAAGCTGGAGATTAATCCATTAAAATCGATTCCAATATGGTTGTCGTTGATATCGCTGAATTCGGGGTTCCGGATTGTGTCCAGCTCGATGGCAACAATATGATTGTCTGGATTGTTAATGTTGGTGATATTGAACAAACCGAGAAATTGGCTATGCATGGCTCCAGGCAGATCTTTTGAAGGTGAGATGACAGAAGCAATTAACCGTGAGTTGGTTGTGAGCTCTTAGTGAATGCAACAACAAAAGTAGAGAAGGAGAAAACACTACCATTAGAGGAGTTCCACCAACGGAGCTTCTGCTTACTCTGTCCACATCTTAGGGGAAGATTTCGGGTTATCTGTTTTCTTTAAACCTGGCAAATTCTCCCATTCTTTTATCTCTATTGATAAATCAAAGGTACGATATTTCTCCGATGTTAATGGTAGGTCGTGGCATTCCCAGTTTGGTTCCACTATCAGTGGGTCGTGGATGAAAACTCAAGGGAGGGAGTCCAATGGCGACTCATTGATAGCCTAAATTTGACTCTGTGACAACCCAACAGCCCTCTGAGCTACCGCTGGGTTGTTGGAACAGAGTACGAGCTGGAGTTACACACCTCGAAGCTTTCCATTGGCCCTCTAAGCAGTGAAGCCGCCTCAATGATCTGCCTGCCAACTCAGGGAAATTGAGACTCACCAACCGCCCTCTAAGTTGTAACGCCACGATGCCATAAGCGGTGGCTGCCATCTCCGCCGTTTCGAAGCTACCCAATCAAATTCTCGTTTTCTTTGTCCCAGTCCGGCACGAGTCGCTTTGTCTCAGTCCAGTGTATTCGGATGAATACAGAGGTAGAGGAAAAGGAAGACGACGAAGAGTATAATTGCCCTTCTTTGATATTTTCATAAAAAGTTATCCTATTTTTATTATTTTATAAAAATATTATCTTTTATTGATATTCAGGCTTATGGTATATCTTGAAATTTTAATTAGCAGATAAGGACATTTTTGTCTTTTACAATTTATCTATTATAACCTTTGAAAGGTAAATAAGATTTATATAAGTAGGTTTTAAAATTTTAGAGTATATTTAAATAGTTTCCTAAAGATAGAGGTTATAGGGTATATATAAGTAACTAACTCATTATTTTATTGATAAAATATAATATGTTGGGGCAATGTTTTAAAAACCCACATGAAGGCCAACCTATTTTTGTCTCCAGATTGTAAGTCACCTGTTTAACCGGCCGGGTCAAACATATATATAACCTGGGACCCAATGACGGGGTCTAATGAGCCAATGATTAAACTAATCAGATCAAACAATTTTTGACCAAGTCAACAATTTTTTATCATCTTATTGATTTTGACTGAACCAAACCTAGAATCTTAACCAATTGACAATTCAAATGATTCAATCGGCCAAATCAACAACAACGAATTAAAAACATTGTATTAGAATATATATCATGATCCAAACCCATCACTTACAAGCAAAAAATGGTTCAGCCTTCAAATTGATATTTAAAACATTCATAAGGATAGACTCTTTGAATATCATGCGAGATCCGCTAGGTCAGACTGGGACATAATCTGCATCCGGACTATTATCGTGTTTAAAGTAACAAAAATAGTTTGCAATGCCTTAAAAAATAATTATTTATAATTTATATATAAATAAAATATTAAATTTATTAGTTATAAATTCTATTTAATTATATATAATACTTACATATATGGACAAATTATATTAAATATATAATAATAAATATTTATTAGACTATAATTTGAATCGGATCAGCATCGGATCCAATTATTAGTCGAACACAACTTGTACGATCCATACCCGGAATAATTGGGTTTGGAGTTGGAAATAGGTATCGACTTTTTATACCTTTTTCCTTTATAAAGGGGTTGTTTGGCAAGTCTATTTAGGAAGATCTTCTGGTATATCTGATAATCAAAAGAAGCATTGAGTTTTTGTATGAAGATCTACGTAGTGTGTCATGTAAGAATAAAGTGAGAAAAACACAAAAAACTCTACTTGGAGCTTCCCTAATGCACTGACTTTTGGTGACTAAATTTGTTACAAACCAAACAGAAAAAGACTGAAACATGATCTGCCCGGCTTATAAACATCTGAAAGACTGCATGGAAAGGCACTTCAAACGAGGCCAAAATTCTCTATTGTGGCATCTTCAACCCATGTGTCTCTCCGATAGGTCTGTTCATAGGCAGGGGGCCATAAACATTTTGGACTACTTTGGGCTCGAACCTGGTTCATTCAAATTTTGGCAAAAGCTTAATCCAAGACTGATCCATGAATAGGTCAGCTATCCCGAAACATTTGTTCATAGTTCCACAATAATCAATGCCTTCAATTCCCCATTTCCCAGTCTACCATTTATCATGGTCCATTCACCATGGACCCATGAACCTTACATATGTCGATCCACGGCAATATTTTGATCTTTATTTTAAATTGAAAAATATGAAAAAAAAAAGAGAAATAAAAAGAAATTGTAACAAGGTCGAGGGGTTTTAATCTCAAATTTAAGAAGAGAATGTGGAAGGTGTGTATGGACCCTCTAGGCCTTCAACCTATAAGCCCATTTGCCATAATGCATATATCATATGGTTGAAAGTGATTAATGATGTCGAATTGAGACGAGAGTTACCCTTACCCATCCAATGGTTGGCCCCAATCGTGTAATACATGGCATGTTCTGAACCCTGGGTTTTTGCTGGCTTCCTCTTCATAATGGAGGGCTGCAAATGTATCAGAAGCTTTCCTGATAAAGAATTAAGAGTCTGTTTGGATTGCACAAATATGGGTTTGGAATTTGTTGGCGGCAACAATGACAACCAATAAAAGTATGCGCTTGATTTTGTGGGTGTTTATAGATGGTGTGTTTTTTAGATAAATGTTTAATTGAAAAAATAATTACTTTGTATATGTTTGGTATAGTTCCCATTTATTTAAATAAATATTTATACTTGATTTGCCTTCAAAACCGAAAAGAGTATTTGATAAACCGTTTATTGAGAATTAGGTTGGGTGCCATTAGGCACCACATATGCGGAATAGTGAATAAACGTTCAATTGTTGGGGGGAGTGTTAAAATGTAACTTCCCCCAACAGTTGGTGCACACATAAATCAAGACTTGCTTTGTGAATACCTATGCATATGGATCAGCATGATGGAATAAATGCTGATTTGGCAATGACCTGACACTATTTATCAAATAAACGGAAGCCATATAAAACATTGCCTTTATAGGTGGGTTTTGTTGTTTGGTTGGGCATTTCGTGGGTTTTTCGAGTAACACGGTAACACCCCATAAAATTATCTTCTACCTCAATTTACAATGCCTTAGGTAAGTATTTCACTTCAATAAACGTTGGGGTGTTGGGAGAAACCAGAACTTGAAGTTTGCCCTAACATCTTATACACATTAGGGGTGAGCAAGTGGGTAGGTTCTACTCGGAATCAAATGGAACTGACCTTGAACCGGCCTTGAACCTACCCTATCCAACCTATTATAGGGTAAGGTCTGGTTCCAAATTCTTGGAACCGACCCCCAACCAGACCGGTTTCAAGGTCTAAGGGTTTACCATACCCGAATTGATCAATGAACTGGCCTTGGGGAAATCGACCTTGTTGAAAATAGAATTGAACTTGCCTTAAAATAAGCCCTAGAATACTTTTGGGATGTGAAGATTAGAACCCAACCATTCATGGTTACAAAGGCCATGGTATCACTTGATTATTGAGTTACTTAAGTGATTTGATCATTTGTTTTTATGTAGTGTAAAAGGTAATATTTACAATTTTTAAATTTAATTATAAGCTTTTAACCATATAATGGTAATCTACATATTAAGTTATCAAATTTAATCAATAATGATGATATAAGTTTTAAACTATATATTATATTTATTAAAAATCAAATTTTTAAAGAACATGCATTTTTTTGTGAAGGAGGAGAGTAAAAAAGTATAGGTTCAACGGGTAGACCCTGGAACCGACCCGAAACCACCAAGGCCATATTTGACTTTCACAGGGTAGGTTTCGGTTTCAAAAACCTGGAACTAACCCCTAAAGGGTAGGTTCTAGGTTCTATCATGGAACTAAGCCGAACCGACCCATGCTCATTCCTAATACACATAAATCCAAGTGTTTATGTTTTTCAATGTTTATTTGATGAACAATTAAAGCAAATAAATGTTTCATATTCATGCATAATAAACCAAACAGTCTATCAAATTACTATTTTACCAAATAAAAGCCCATAGAACCAAATATAGCCATAGTCTATCAAATTACTAGCACATAAAGATGACAATGGACATGACATGGCCACCAATGAGGTTGTTGATATCCAAAACTTGCCGACGGTTCATAAGTATGAACTAGCGGGGACCCGTGCGGTGCACGAGATTTGTTAAGAGAAATCTAAATAATAGAAACATATAAGAGTATACAATTGTTTTATTTTTAAATTTTTAAATTTTTAAATAATTAATAATTATTTACATTTTGAGTTCGATAATGATATAGAAAATATATGATGTCCAAAATTTTTTTGACCAATTAACTGGTATCATAAACGTGGTAGCCAATAGGTGTTATTTATCAAAATTCATGGGTGGATTTCCATTGTTCAAAACTCTTTCGATACCATATCTTTCCAACATCATAGATTTTCTCTTATATACTACTATTAATAATTTTTTACAACACATAAATAATAATAATTAATTTCAGCCAGCGTTGTTCATCATATTGATGAAACCAACCAACTCAAATCGAGTTAGTCGATATCCTAGTTTTTTTGGCCAGCTTGGGTTCAACAATTTCCCATCATGACCATGTTAAATCAGTTTCACTTTAGGCAATTGTAAATTGACCAAAACTGAACAACCCAACCATCAATATATATATTTATATTTTATATTTTTAATATAGTTTTTTAATAAGTGGGAAAATTCCCATATTTCTAAGTCTAAAATATTTTAAATCATGAATTTAATTTTCAAATTTATTTTTTAAGTTTGAATCTTTTGAACCGACTAACCAAACCGAGAATCAATTCAAACTGTACAACTCGAGTTGGACGGATTTCACTAATGGTTAGTTGGTTTCGGGGTAGGGGCGCAAATGGATCAGATCATCGCCTGATCCTATATTATTGGATTTAGATAGCCCCATTTTCGAATCTTTTGATCCGATCAGAAATTGGATCAAATTGTAATCACCTGGCCCTTATTTGATTTGATATATATAAAACACATAGATATGTTACTTATTTACTCATTTATAAATATATTATTTATATTAAATTTTTGTAAATTTGTTATATTATTTAGTTTTTATAAAAACATTAATATATATGATGAAAATAGTTGAAAAGCTACATGTAGTTTTTGTTATATTTGGTAAGTTTTTGTTCGGTTGGCTAAACAACCAATAACTGAATTGAACCAACCTGTGAACACTCCTAGCTTTAGCTAAATTCTTAGTCTATTCTCTAATAAATAAAAATAGTTTAATCTCCATTAATTATTGAAAATTTATAGCGAAAATACACAACTATTGAAAATATACTGGTAAGAAAAGTACAATATTTACTAAAAAGTTGTATTAGATTAGTCATAAATAGAGTAATCTTAAATAATAGTTTAATCACTAATAAATATTAATCAATAAATTATAACAAAACTACACTAAATACAGTAAGTACAATAAGTTAAATGTAAAAAGTTAAATAACAGTAATTTAATCTCCCATAATTATTGAAAATTTTCTATTAAATAAAAAACAAAAATAAATTTATACATAATTATTGAAAATATATTTATCACAAAAAACAATAAATAATTACTTGAAATATAGAAAATATTGATTTTAGTATATATAGATATACAATAAATATAGATTAAGATTTTAAATTTATTATTAATAAAATTTAAAATTTTAAGTTACTTTCTATAATTATTAATTGATATAAGTGAAATTAGTTATTTACAATACTATTTAGTTATTTAAATAATATCATTATTTAAATTTTAAAATATTAATTATTTATTTAATTTAATAATCCACAAAATTATATTTTATACCATTATTACATAATTTCGTTATTAATTTTTTAAAATATTAAATTATTATTAATTTGAATATTATGTTTTAAATAATTTTCTAGTGTTAAGAAGTTTTTAAAATTTATTACATAATTTCGTTATTTTAACTATTTAAAATCTAGTTATGTTAAATATTTTGTTAGTGAAAATATCTACTTATTTAAATAATATATAAAATGTTTACAAATTTTCATTATTTTAAAGTTATTACATAATATTAAATATCTTGTTATATAATTATTTAGCTATTTTTGATATTTAGTTATTAAAACATTTAAACAATATTTTATTTTTTATGTTAATATTTATTTAAATTGAATAATTCAGAAAACAATAATTTATATTGTTAGTACATAATTTATTTGAATAAAATTTAAATTGAATCATCCAGAAATCAATAATTTTGTAAAATATAAAATTATTAATAATATGAATAGTATTAAATATAGTATAACTATTTTTTGTGTTTTTAATAATTTTTTTAAAGTTATTATATGGGGGAGAGGATATATAGGATTAGAGATAATTTAGGAGAAAGTGAGGGATAGTGGGGGAGGTAGTTTAGGAGAGGATAAAGAGAGAGCATAACTACTTTTTGTGTTTTCAATAAATATTTTAAAGTTATTATATAATTTTGTGAGAATATTAAATACTTAAAAAATTTAATTCAAACTTTCTTTAGATATTTATAGATAAAAGTGGGGGAGAGGATATATAGGCTTAGAGATAATTTAGGAGAAAAATCTCTATTAAAATAGAGATAATTTAGGAGAAAGTGAGTGATAGTGGGAGAGGAAATTTAGTAGAAATTTTAGGAGATGATACTATTTAGGTTATTGGGAACATGTGGGAGAGAGAGAGAGAGGTTAGGTAATTTTTATGGGGAAGGAGAGCATCTCATTTATTGTTTAAAAAATGACATGGAATAAAAAATTGAAAATTAAAAAACAGGAGACAAATTATTCACTATTGTGTTTTAGTATATACTAGCGGGGACCTGCGCGATGCACAAGATTTGTTAAGTTAAAGATAAACAACAAAAACATATAAGAGTTCAATTGCTTTAATAATGATTAATAATCATTTATATTTTATATATTACTTTTAATAATTTTTATGATATAAAAATAACAATAATTAATTTTATATTGGGTTGTTTATCAAACTTAGGGATGAAAATTTTTCCCATTTCCTCAATCCCCGTGGGGATCTGCCCCAAATTGGGCGGGGATGGGGATGATTTCATTCCCGTTGGTTCCACGTGGACCCTGATCCTCACTAATATATGTGTATATATATGAAAACATTTATATTTGTATATATACACACATACGTCTATATGCTAATATTTTAAAAAATATGGTTAAATATGTATGAATCTTTTCTAATAGGATTGTAAATTTTAATTATTTTATTTTATTTTATTTTTTTAAATAAAATAAAAACAAAAACATAATGGTTGACATTATAAAGAATCACATGGGGTGGGGATCCTCGTTGAGACAGGGATGGGGATAACATTGTCCCCATTAGCGAGGATGGGGACGTGGACGTGGATGAGGATTTTCATGGGGACGGGGATGGGGAGAGGCTCCTTGTCCCCGCCCTTACCTGTCGCCATTCTGAATCAAACTAATGAAATTAACCAACTCGATTTCTAGTATTTCTAATCGGCTTTGGTTCAACAATTTTCCAACCCGATTGGATTGGATCAGTTTCGCTTTGGCCATTTGTAAATTGACTAAAATAGAATGATCCAACCATATATATATATATATATTAATATTTTATATTTTAAATATTTTTAATACGAAAAGTGGGAAAATTCCAATATTTCTTAGGCTAAATAGTTTATATCATAAATTTATTTTTTTAATAATGCCATTGTAATTTTTTAAAATTTAAACTTAATTTTTAAATTTGATTTTTAAGTTTAAATCTTTTGAATTGACCGGCCAAACCGAAAATAGACCCATACCGATATAACCTGAGTGACCAACCCCCCAACATGACCAGGTTGATTTGGTTAGCTAACTACAACTAAGGGTATGTTTGGTTCGCAGGAATGGAGACCCGGAATCGGAATCGGAATCCAACTATTTGGTTGAGTGTAATCGGAATTAGATTCCCACTCTGGGCAGAATGGCATTCCCCCATCTAAGGGGAATCCCACCCCCTCGGAATCGGATTCCCATTCCAGCCGATTAAACAAAGAAAAATGAAAATGACAAAAAAAACTTCAAACCCCCGATTCCAAGTTTCCAACCCTCTTTTTCATCTCTTGTCACTCCCTCCTTCAAACCCTTCAACAATTCAGCAGTTGCATTCTAAATCCGACCTGAACTACTTCGACCAGGTAAGTGATCATCGATCTCCCTCCCTCCCTCCATCCCTCCCTCCTACTCTTCTTTTGTGAAATGAAAAAGGTGGGCATTACTTCCATTTTTGTGTCTCTGAGTTAAGCATGGAATTGAGCTTTCATGGCGACAATAGCAAGAGGGTGCGAAGGAAGAGCAGGTGGGAAATTTTGAAAGAAGTCGTTTTGGAGAATCACATCAAACGCCTTAAGATAGGCCGGTGAGGTTATTATTTTCAATCCAGCTTTCAGAGAACCACAACTTCCTACTAAAGCATGTTGATCTAGCTTTGAGGATTATAACAAAAATTGCGCATTTATTCTTTTCGTCTATGTTCCGTAAGGGTCTTCCTTCTCCGCCGCCCGTTTCTGGTTTGATTTGTTCCTCATTTATTTGATATGTTTTTTATTAATGGCGTCGCTCTAGTGAAAAGATTTTTGAGACAAGTACTATTATTTGGGTAGATAGGACAAGAAGTAACCACATCTAGCCTCATATAAAAAAAATATAATAAATCCCTATTTTCTTATTAGATTAATGTGGGAGATTCTACATCTCAAAGATAACCAGCCAAAACGAGCAAACGAGCAAAGGGTTTTACAGATTTTTTACTTCATTATATGTTTTTTATTAAGGGTAAAATTGGAAATCATGGTTGATTCCAGTTCCAGCCTCTTCATGAACCAAACAACATCAATCGAATCTGATTCTGATTCTTGTCTGAACCAAACAGGTAGGGGGAATAAACCATTTTGATTTCGGTCACGAACCAAATGGATCATAAACTGAACCAACCCGTGAATAATAGTTTAATCTCCAATAATTATTGAAAATTTTCTATTATTAAAAATATATTTATCACAAAAAACAATAAATAATTACTAAAGTACAATAAATATTAATTTTAGTATAGATAAATATATAATAAATAAAGATTAATTTTTAAAATTATTAATAAATAATAACGTTTTAAGGTTATTTTCTAGAATAATTAATTGGTATAAATGATATTAGTTATTTACAATATTATTTATTTATTGAAGTAATATCATTATTCAAATTTTAAAATATTAATTACTTGTTGAATTTAATAATACATACAATTATTGTACTACTATTAATACATAAATTTGTTATCTTAACATTTAAAATCAAGTTCTGTTAAATATTTCATTATTTAAAATATGTAGCTATCTAACTAAATATTTAAAATATTAATCTATTTATTATAATTGAAAGGTATTCAATAACACTTAAAATATATTATTAATTTATTTAAAATATAAATGTTAATATTTTTTATTTAATATACTTAGTCATTGAAATATTTAAATAATATTTCATTTTTAATGTTAGATTTTTATTATTTGAATAATATTTTGATTGAATAATCAAGAAAGTCATAGTTTATATTGTTTGTACATAATTTTGTAATGAATTTTGTAAAAATATATAATTATTACTAATATGAGTATTATTAAATTGATTATTATTATCTTTTTGTCTTTTTAATAAATATTTAAAAGTTATTATAGAATTTTGTTAGAATATTTAAATAATTCTTAATTTTTTTTTAATTCAAAATTTCTTTTGATAGATGTAGATAAAAAGTGGGTGAGATGATAAATAATAATTAGAGATAATTTATGAGGGAAACTCCTTATGAAATTAGAGATAACTTAGGAGAAAGTTGGGGATAGTGGGGGCGGGGTTATTTAGGAGAAATGGGAAAGTAGAGTTTCTAATTGGTAGTTTTGAAAATGATATGGATTAAAAGTGGGAAAATTTCCATATTCCTTATTATAAATATTTTATAGTAATTTTAAAATTTTTAATTTATTTTTTAATAATACCATTGTAATTTTTAAAATTAATTTTTAAGTTTAAATATTTTGACCCAACCAACCAAACCGAAAATTGACCCAAACCATGGTTTTGGATGACCAATTCCCATCCCAACAAAGTCAGTTTAGTTGGCCAAACAACCTACAACTGAATTGAACCAACCCGTGAACACTCCTAATTTTTGCTAAACTAATAGTTTAGTCTCTAATAAATAACAATAGTTTAATCTCCAATAATTATTGAAAATTTTCTATTAAATAACAAAACCAAAATAGATTTATACATAATTATTGAAAATATATTTATCAGAAAAAATCAAATAAATATTAATTTTAGTGTATATAAATATAGATTAAGATTTTAAAATTATTATTAATAAACATCAATTTTTTGAAAGGTATTTTCTAGAATTATTAATTGATATAAGTGAAATAATGTTTTGATTATTAGTACATTAATAATTGCAATTACTATTATATTTTCTAGTATCTTTTAAAAACTTGTTTGAATGTTATTGCCTTTTTTTTTAATTTGAAAGCTTTAATACCTACAAATTATTTAAATCTATTTTCTTTATTTCAATAATATTTAAAAATTTTAAATTATTTATATTTTACATTATTATTATCAAATATTATTAAACCTATCATAGTTGTTTTTTGTGTTTTGATAAAATTTTCAAGGTTATTATGTAATTTCTTTATTTAATCTATTTTATTTATTTTTAAATAATATTTAAAATTAGTTATTTACAATAGTATTTATCTATTTAAATAATATCATTATGTATTTATTTCAATATTAGTGATTTATTGAATTTCATAATCCATAAAATTATAAGTTATACTATTGTTACATAATTTTATAAAATATAAAATATTATTAATTTAAATATTTTGAAATCTATTATAATGATTTCCTACTTTTAATAAAACTTTTTGGTTTATTACATAATTTTGTTAATTTAAATATTTAAAGTTGAGTTATTTTAAATAGTTTGTTATTTAAAATATTTAGTTATTTAATGGTTGGTCAGTTTCGAGTGACCAACTCCCTAATCGAACCAGATCTGTTTGGCTAGCCAAACAATCCCTAACCAAACTAAATTGATTAGTAAACTTCAAATTATATCTAAATAAATAGAATAATCTTTAACAAATAACAATAGTTTAATCTTCAATAATTATTGAAAAGTTATAGCAAAAATATACCATTCCTGAATATATGTTTATAACAAAAATACAATAAATAAGTAATAAAAAGCTTTAATACCTATAAGTTAATTAATCTACTTCCACTATTTCAATAATATTTATTTATTTATTTTTATATTCTCATTAAAGTTACTATAGAATTTTGTTATTTAATCTTTTTGTTTTTTAAAACATGTTTAAATTATGATTTAGTATTCAATTTTGTATATTGAAAACATTTAAAATTTATTTAAATATAGTATTAAAACATAAATAATAACTTGCCCCACCTTGAACGGGGCATGTTTTCTCGAATCTTAAATAGGAATGGGGAAGAGAGAGGGTGGGGATGGGAAAAATATTTTTGCTCCAAATCAGGGATAGGGAAGTGACAGGGTTTGCATATAATTCCCCAAACCCAATGGTAAATTAGTAAACTCTTAGGATCCCAAAACTCCATTTATAAAATACCCCCAAATTGTTACAATTCAATTCCTAAAATACCCCACATTCTCATCATCCCATTTGTAAAATATCCACAAATTAGATCATTTTTAGGTGGATGCCTCAGGTGAGGAAAATTTGGAGTTATCCCATCCCCAACGGGGAATGGGTGCCTCGCCTTCAACCCACCCTACCACCGGGGAGGGTACGGGGATGGGGTAGACTATCTTAACTATAGGGACGATGGACATGGAGGGGTGCCACATCCCTTGCATCGCATGGGCCCTGCTAGTTATAATTACTTTTGTGCTTTTAATAAATTTTTTAATGTTATAACATAATTTTGTTATTTAATTTATTTTTTGTTTTTGAAATAATATATAAGATATAATTTCGTTATTAATATTTTGATATTTTAAGTATTTAAAAATTAGTTATTTATAATATTATTTAATTGTTTAAATAATACCATTATTTAAAATTTTAGAATACTATATATTTATTAAGTTTAATAGTCCATGAAATTATAATTTATACTATTATTACATAATTTCGTTATTAATTTTGTAAGATATAAAGTTATTATTAATTTAAACATTATGAAATCTATTATAATTATTATTCTACTCTTTGAGTTTTTTTTTAATTTATTACAATTTTTGGTTATTTCAACTATTTAAAACTTAGTTATTTTAAATATTTAAGTAATATGTAAAATATTTAATATTTTTTGTTACTTAAATTTTATTTATTTAAAGTTATTATGTAATTTAAATATCTTGTTATTATTTAGATATTTTTAATATTTTGTTATTTAAATAATTTATATTTATATTTTTGAATTTCATTTAGTTATGGAATTTTAATCATCCATCAAATTATAATTTATATTTTTATTATATAATTTTGTTATTAATATTATTTATGATATTATATATCTATTGTATCAGACAAAAGTAAGTATGATAGTTGATAAATAATAATTATTTTTACACAGAAATATAACAAAAGAATGCATAAAATTTTAATTATCATTTAACATAATGTAAATCATGTGCATTTTGCTTGAAAAGTGAATATAACCCCTCCCCCCAATATGGGGAAATTTTAGTTGTGTGGAAGCATTATCCTTTGCACAACATTTAGGTATTAGTAAGTGTGCATGTGTGTTGCGCATGCCAATTTTAGAGGAGGAGAATGGTGATGATAGTAATAAAATGATTTCAAATTTTCAACATTTTATTTCTATATATAATTGCATTTACTATTGTTTAATATAATGAATATATGGTATTAGAGATGTGTTCAAATTATTTCTACAAAATTTATTAATTTTTATAAGTTTTTTGTATTATTATCTTTTTTCTAATTTTTATTTTTAAATTATGACATCAATGGTTAACTATTGGCCATGAAAATGAGACTAACTTCATTTTGGGCTTGTTTTGAATTTTGTATTTCATTGCTATGATCAATAAAATAAAGCTATATAGCATGATGCCTCTCCCTAATCCAGAGATTCCATCGGTGTAGAGGATGCCGCTTCTTCTCTCCCAAGGTGTTTCCGTTGTCGTTGTTGTGACTATGTTCTTTATGGAGAGAAATGAGGAGATTTGGACAAGATTATTTGATGATTTGGGCAGGGATTCTCGGGTGGTATACACTATTCGGACTTGAATCCGAGTAACAATGGTTGTGTGGACGTGAAGGACACTGTTGCAGAGGTTTTTTTTTTTTCCTTTGTACGTCGGTGCCGGTGTCAGATATTACCAACAATAGGTCGATCCCTATTGTGTTGATGTCGGTGATGAGTTCAACGGTAGAACTAGTCTATGCCTGAGAATAGAGTTAGCATCATTTGCCTAAACTGAAAATGGCATTTTAAGTAGAGCCCAAACGGGCTGCACCAAGATCAAGGAAGAAAGAACAAAGACTCCAACTCTTCAACTGTCAAAGAATTGAAATTGTTACAACTTTGTACCACATGAATTAGGGGAATTTCGATCTTCAAATTCCCATGATCCAAAAGGCTTCTATCAATTTTACAAGCGAGGATATTGCTTTTAGCTGTTCACGTTCTAATCATTGATTGAGCGTGAGAAAATTTTCGTTCACACAAGGTTGGACGTTACTTGCTTCTCATAATTGCAAGTTTTAATTACGGTTTCAGATCATGTCTGTGACAAGCTACAAGTACAAGTTCGGGTTATGTTCGTGACAAGAGAATCAGAGGGTTTTCTTTGCCAAAAAAAAAAAAAGAATTTGTATCCCACTAAAATTTTCTGCAAAAAATAAAAAATAAATTTCTTCAATTTGTCTTCACTAATTTTTGTGCTCCAAATTTAGCGTGAAATTTGTGTCGACAATCACATGTGAACAGTTTATGATAGAATGTTAACGGTAGGGGAAATTTTAGGTAGTTTGTCAGAAATAGTAGGGGTAGCATTAGTCAATTTTCAAACAGTAAAGGTACACTTAGTCAATTAGCTAAAACAAAAATGATAGTTTCAGAAATTTATGCTTTTAAATTTTGTATTTCATTTCCAACATCAATAAAAACAATTATTATTTACTATACATACATTTATTTAATATGATTAATATAAAATATTAGATATGTGCTTAATATTTTCATAAGTTTTAATCTTTTTTATATTTGTTTTAAAAGTTTTATTATTTAACAATGACATCATAGGCTGATCCAATCGATTTGGATGGTCAAATTACTTACCACCACAATGGAAGAATGGTGTCATTTTTGGGTTAGTTTTAGACATGGATTTTATATTGCTAAAAGTATTGAAAAAATAATAATTATTAGTGAAAAAAATTAATACCTTAAATAATAGTTAAAATTAATTTATTTGTTGTAAAATAATAATAAAATTTATTAGTGAAAAAAATAATTTAAATATACGATTTAATGAAAGAGAATTAATACCTTAAATAATAGTTAAAATTAATTTTATGTGCATAATAGTAAAGAAAGATATAGATTTGTTTAGACTTGGCAATTGGGTTGGGTGGGTCGGGTTCGGGTTCGAGTTAGGTCAAGGTACTTCGGGTCAGGTCGGGTTGAATTTTGAATTGGGTTGTCAAATGCTAAACCCTAACCCTAAATGTTCGGGTTAGGGTTAGGGTTGACCCATGGGTCAATTCACAACATCCCCAAAAATAATTGAAATTTAAAAAATAAAGAAAAATTACATGAAAAATGTCAAAATTAAAAGAATTAACCTTGAAATTCCAAATATGAAATAAAAAACATAAACATTTAACAATTTAAAGAGTACAGACTAAATATAAAAAATTAAAGAATGAAAACTTCTAACAATGTATAAATAATCCCAATTAAATTTGACAATTGGATTAACGGGTTGACCTATGACCCGACCCAGTGACCCTAACCCTACTTTTTCGACTTGGGTTCGCAGGTTGGGTTTTTGCCAGGTCTAGATTTGATTGGTGAAAGATTTTACTCGGGTAATGTCTTTTCCCATAGATTTTTCTTACCTTTCCCGTATCATAATGGAAAATTGAGTTTGATTTTAAAAGTAAAAATATCCGACCTGCCGGATTCGAACCAGCGACCTAAGGATTTCTGTTTTCAAACTACAGTCCTCCGCTCTACCAACTGAGCTAAGGTCGGATTTTACTAAGAAGTCATTGTTTTATTATATTAACGCTTTTAATCTAAGGTTCCTACAATCCGATCAACTAGGCATCAATGTTTTCGAAGCATCGTTGACCTCGACAGTATCGTTAGGACCGAAAACCGGTCACTCGAACACTTCCGGTTTACCCCAAATCGTCATTTAGCCCAAAACCGTTGAAATGGTAAAAAAATCGTTGACCTGAACAATTGAATAATCGACTCGTTCGACCCGGGCAACGATTAGTGGTTCAACATTTATATTTATTTTGATTTATTATTTTGTTTTAAAATAAAAACAAAAAAGAAAACGACAAACCTCTCCTAACTAAACATTTGATGACTCCTCTAGTCCTCCCTGTAAGGTTTTGTTTTGCCAAAACCCAACATCTTCACAAGCTTCACCGAAGAAGACGACGGCAAAACACCGACACCTACATTCCTGAAGTCTGACCAACTATCTGCCGACGACCAAGATTTGTAGCAGGAGTCGGCGAACAAGGTGGAAGACTATTTCCTTTGTTTCCGAACATCTCTAATATCTTGAAATGAAAAGCATCTCTTGAAGGGAACAACGACGACCATTGTGGACATCCAACCTTTATGGAATGGCAACGGAGCAGGGTGGGGACGGGTAGCCTCTCCCCATCCCCATCCCCGTCCCTGCTAATGGGGACAAGGCTATTCATATCTTAGTTCCCACGGGGATCCCCATTCCTAGTGATTTTTTATAACGTTAATAATTTTTTTTTTAAATAAAAATAAAATAATTAAAATTTACAATTATATTAGAAAAGATTCAAATATATTCAACCATATTTTTAAAAATATTAATATGTAGATGTATGTGTACATATATACATATATAACATGTGCATACATATATACATATATATTAGTGGGGATCCTACGGGGCGGGCGGGGATTGGGGTCCCCGCAAGGCGGGGAGTGCTCTCCCTGTCCCCACCCCATCCCTGCTAACGGGGATGAAAATTTCCCTATCCCCATCCCCGCAGGGGGAAAATCATGCGGCGGATCCCTATAGGGATTGAAGAAATGGGAAAAATTGCCATCCCTACAACCTCCAACAACCAATCTTAGTTGCGACTGCCAGCGACCACTCTGGAAGGAGTAGAGTAGCGACTATAAGGTAAAAAACTTGTACGAGATTGTGTTTTTTTTTTTCTCTGATTTGATCATAATATCTGCACATTAAGCCATTAATTCATTCCCCTTTTTTTCTTTTTTGCAATACTATGACTTCTTGCATCAGGAACCACCATTTGCACCGGCAACCATTCCATTAGAGTTGAGAACCACTGCAGAATCACATCAATTGTTTTCAAATATTGCTTTGAAGCTTAAATTGGTATATCACCATGTTTTTTTGAAGCTTAAAGCTTTAAACTTTGGATTTATTAGGAGTGTAAGTCGGGCGGGTTGGGCCGGGTTTATGGTCAACCTAGATCTGACCCTAAAATTTGGTTTTAAGGCCCAAGCCTGAGGTCGAGCCCAATTTTCCCAACCCGAGCCTAGCTCGTCCTGTAATTTGATGCACTCGGGTTGGTCAATGAATCCGCTCTAAAATTATACATATATAAATGTATTTATGCATATATTTATGTATGTAATTATGTATGCAAAATATCTATATCTATGTATATATATGTAAATATGAATGCAACATTTACATATATACACATATATATATGTATAATGTATATAATTGGGCAGGGCTTGGGCCAGGTTTGGGCTACCTAAGGGCTAGGCCCAAAAAAAAATAGAAAAACCTGACTTCTTGGTACCAAGGCCAGCCCGTATAAAATTCTGGGTTGGGCCGGTTAGGGCTCGGTCTGGGCCCGCAGAAGTTGCACCCCTAGGATTTATATCATGCCTCTTGCTTTGTTCGTATGTGTGAATCAATTAATCTTATTGTGGCTCTTTAGCTGGTTTTTTGAATGCTCAAGAACATAAAATAGTTTTTTGAAAAATTAGAAACTAGAAAGTTAGAATTGAAATTCATTCTCTTAGAAACTAGAAAGTTAGAATTGAAATCCATTCTCTTAATCTCTTCGAGTAGTTACTTTCAAAAAGACAAAAGTGTTGAAAACTTGAAATGCTCAATGTAGTTTTTTTATTTCAATTTATTTTATTAATACAGAAACATATATACTTCAGACTGATTTCATTTGATTTGTCTGATAGTATATATTTCAGCATATTAAGACAAAAGTGTTAAATTGTTTAATAATGTATTTCAGCTTAATTTTTGGTTGTTTATCTGATTTCAATTTAATTTTTGACAGTATATATATTTCACCACTAATATTTTTTCCTCCCAAGTGCTGCTCCAAACATTAGATATCTGTATGACTGAATTGTTCTCATACAAACTGGAGGAAAAATATTTGTATTTTTTTGTAATTTTCTGTGTTTTTTTTGTAATTTTTGGAATTTGTTCTATAATTTTTTGGATTTTTCTGTATTTTATTATTTTTATATTTAGGTATTTTTTATTTTTCATATGATGTTCTTTTTTCCTGTATTTTTCTGTGTATTTTCAGTATTTTATTTAATCTTTATTGTAGTTATTATATATATATATATATATATATTTTGTTTTTTAATTTATTTATGATGTCACGGGTTGAACAATTCGACCCTGATGGTTGAACTGCCGAACGAAAAACAGCAGCCAAAACGATTCTATTTCTGGATCGATTTTTAAAACCTTATTTTTCACTACATCCAGAGAATCCAAAGAGTTAAAATTGAAATCCCATTTAATTTCGCTTTCAACTTCCAGATGAATCATACGGCATCAATTAAAATACGATTCCAATTCCCGTTTAATCCAAAGTCCAAAAGGCAAAGGAATAGGCCGTTCCAATTCCGATTTCAGTCAGGGAGATCAATTCCAATTTTGATTCTGACCAGAAACGAAATGGACCCTAAGGTCTCGCCATGCAAAATTAAAGGAGATACATCATTTCATAAAAGCATCCAAAGTAAATCCAAAGCCACGGAGGTTCCGCTCCTTAGGCTCAGTTTGGAAGGAGAACAAATAGTGTGCAAAATCTTGTATTCTGTATGTACTTGCACAGTACATATTTGTATTTATACTCCTACCAAATTGAGCCTTAATGGTTGTTAGGGTACAAATTGGGTTGGTCCAGTTAGTATTTTGTAATGCATTGGATTTAGGCTTTCGGGTCGGGCCATTCAAGTTTTGGCGAAAATCTAACCCGAACCATATAAATTGCACCTGGATACACTTATTTAATAATTTTATCAGCTAAGAAAAGCAGTAAGCCATTAAATTGAGCAATTTCAGCAGTTATGAAAAGTCGTCCACATCTCTATGAGACTAATTAATAGGTTTTGGATTGAATCTTAAGTCATATATTATGAATAAATTGGCATTATTCAAATCAAATTGGCTAATGATATTACATGGGCAATTACCATATCACAAACAAAGTAGCTTGAGCTAGTTGAGTAGTGACTTTAGCATCCAAACCAACTTCATTTTAAACTTAAACATATTAAACATTATCCTAATGGGTTTTATTGGATCATTTGATTTATATCCGATTCAATTATAACCATCTCGATTCTCTTTTCTTCTGAAAGAGGCTGAAGGCCAAATTAAATTCATAAATCAATCTCGAGATACAGACTCGATATACGATAATCAAGATCAATGGTTATAGCAAATCTTGCTTGAGTATGGGCAGCCGTATTACAATTTCTATACACAAAGCAAATCAAGAATTAGTGCCCGTTTGGGAGGGTTTTCGGGACTCAGCTTCTAGCGTTCCAAACTGGTCCCCACACAGGAATGTCAGAAGCTGTGTTTGGTGAAAATCCAGAAAGCTCCTCATTGTGTTCAGAACACCAAAAACGCTATTGAAATAAGAGGCTACTCCAGGTAGTTTTTCTTGAACACAGGTGCTTAACAACTACGGCTGAATCACCTCACCTCGCCTCTAATGCTCAAACAGACTCTTAATTAAACCGAAAGAGCCTACTGTCAGCAACCTAAGTAGATACAAGACACAGAGGGGAGGTGTGTCTCTGACCACAACACATTGCAATTCAGATCCCCTACCCACATGACATTATAGATCTACATTGGGAACATCTCCCCATGAATGGTAAGATGCAAATATGGGAGATATTCTCAATGTATAACTGTAGTGAGGTGTGGATAGGAGATCCTAACTGAACACATGGCTAGTCACATTCATTGAGCCTCACAGATATGCTGGCCAGGTTTACCCAATTGGGTGTTAAAAAGCCATTAGGAACATCTCTTGTACTTTATTTTGTGTTCCGAAACGATGCAAATAAGTGTGAATACAAATATGTAGAGTGTAAAATGGTCCATATAAATTGTAAAATTGGGTTAGTTTTACACTGACAAATTTATCTTCTTACCAAACAGACTTTTAGATGTAATAGATGAAAACTCGAATTCCATCAAAGCATATGTCTTTTTTTTATCAAAAATCCACTTGAATGCAAATTTATTTATTTTTTTATTGATGTATTTTTACATCTTATTATCAATGTAAATATGCATTGAAAATGTGTTTCGTATCATTTATAAATACATAAATATAATAATGTTTCCCAATACGGACAAAAATAAACCAGTGTGCAAATTTAGCCTTATATCGTTGATATTATCAATATGTGTTGTGGTTAATGAACTCCAAAACATCATCTTGATATAGGGCAGAAAACACAAAGACCCTTGCCGAACCCAATAGATTCAGCAACCAAAGGAGGACAGGCCCTACAAGGTTTGCAGCCACACTTCAATTACACACCCCAGACAAATTCTATGAGATTCCCACAAGCAATAAAACTGAAAAAAAAAAAGAATAATCCTATCTGAAATATCGATAAGGAAACTCTTCTCTCCCCACTCCGAAACACCCACAAAAGCCCAAAATAAGAACTCGCTAGTCTATTACAAATATGATTTTGATTTATTCCTTCATTAGGTTGCATTTGGCATATTTTATTTTAACGATTTATATCCTTTTTTATATTAAAATGTGTTTATAATACTGAATTTTTTAATTATAAAAAAAGAAGATAAATCCTTAAAATAAGGAATGTCAAATGCAGCATTAGGGTCTCACTGAATTGAAAATCCGATTCAACGGTATTTAGCAATTTTGATGGTTAGGAAGTTGAATAGCAATTAATCTGTTAAAATCAGTGTAGACTACTTCATTTAATGGTCCGGCCATCAAAGCCATAAGCGTTTATCCATACTGACCTCAGACAATGGTCCCGTGACCCATCCAATGCTCGGTCTCAATCCTGCAATATTTGGCATTTTATCAGCCCTAAAGCTCTCGTGTGGTTTTTCTGCTGCCACGACCATATTAACGATGGCCTTCAATTGCAGGGGTAAGGATATCTTTTTGTCATTAATGGGTAGATGTTCTAATGTGAAACCGTAAGTGTTTGTCGGGAGCAAATATGAATTTTTATTGAAAATGTTAAGGTGTCCAGATCTCCTACGAGAGTTCTACCCATGTTTATTACAATCACACATGGAGAACATCTCATCCTCTGCATAATAAGGAAGATGTTTCCAATTCACAGGAGATAGTGTATTGTGAATAAATTTTCAGGGAGTGATTTCTTACATTTCAGAATATGAAAAGCCCAAATATTATATTTGAAATCTGATTGGGAGGGCTTCTGCATTGAAGGCTAGGTGTTTTGGAAAAACTACATGAAGTAACTTTTTTTTAGCTGCTTTTCTTGTGTTCAAAACACAATAATCAGTTTCCTGATTTTTTACCAAACACAGTTTCTGGTGTTCTTATGTGAGCTCAGTCCAGTTCTTCCAAATGGGAACTTGGAGAAAATTCATAAAGCCAACAGTGATTTTTGTTGGAATCCACCTAACTCTCCCATAGAGTTAGGTTGTGTTTGGTACCATTGTTGCTTCTATTGGGAAAACGTGTTAGGTTGGATAACACAAATTTTATGAGAATATATATTTTTTCTACCACAAATGCTTTAAAGGGGTGTTCTATAGCATAGATGAGAAATTGGGTAGTATGTTTTCATTCACACCATGGGTGTAGTGTTGATTTAAACAAACAATGCTCTAACAAGGTAGTTGTTCTACACCGTGGACAAAAATGTGTGGATTAATCCACACCACACCCCCATGGGTGTCGTGCAAGGTGTGGCATATTTCAGTCTGCAGATTGCATTTGATTCCGTGCATTTCAATTACAACATTTGGGATAATCTATGTCATTAATCATTAAAAAACAATATATTATTTTTTGTAATATATACAATAGAAAAATATTGGTAAATTGCTAAGGATTTTAATAGTTAATAAAAATAATATTAGTAATAATTAATAATATTAAATAACAAATAATGATATTAATATTAATTAAAAATGAGTAGTAATATTAATGATAATTGATAATATTAACAATAATTTTAATAATATTTAACAAAAATTAATAATATCAATAACAATTAATATTAATAAAAGTAATATTTGAAACTTAATAATTAAAAAAATAATATTAATATTAATTAATAAACATGAGTAGTGATGAGGGCGGATTTGGCCTCCAATGATATTGTGACACATGGCACCTCAGAACAATTAGGTGACACCCGGAACCACTTTTGCAACAACTTGCCTTAGCCAAGTTGATGGTGTTCCACCTGGCGGTCTGGCACAGTCGTGACCTGGCGGCTTGGCCCTGGCGCGAGCTGGCAGTCTGGCACAAGCGCAAGCTGGCAGTCTGGCACAAGCGCAAGCTGGCAGCCTGGCACTAGCGCGACCTAGCGGCTTGGCCCTGGCACTAGAACAACCTAGCGGCCTAGCCCTGGCACAAGCTGGCAGCCTGGCACAGGCGCGACCTAGCGGCCTAGCACAGGCACCGACCTGGCGGCCTGGCATAGGCGCGACCTGGCAACTTGCAAGACGTGCTCGCCGACGAATTCGGCATGCATATCCAAACACTCCCACAATCCTTGGAAGTTGGCCCACGTGCTTAACGATCCGGAGGGTGGTCAACGTGCATGGCGGTTACCTCAGGGAATCTCGAACCACTTAGACGACTTCTCAGAAATCTCGGATATGGTGCGTGAAGCTCACGCCAAACAATGCTTATATAAGGGCACCAACCCCAATGACATGGGGACAAGCAAGCAAGTAAGCATATTCTATCTCTCATACTTTGCGATTTTTAGCTCGTAGTCTACTATGACAATACTAACTTAAGCATCAGAGCAACCTCGCCGGGTTAGCCACCCCGGGTCCTTTGACATTTGGTTCCTTGCAGGTCTCTAAAGAGCAACGAAACTCATCAATCCAGCTCGGCACCTGGCTAGCCAGGCACCTCACAGCCATTTCAGCACCTGGTCAACCCGCCACCTCACAGGCAGCTCGACACCTTATAGGCAGCTCAACACTATAGCTAGCTTGCCACCTAGCCTACCCAACTCGATTCCGCTCGGCAGCCAAAGTTCTCCACTTCGGCCTGAGTCATCGGCCACTTGAAAGCAGACCAAATGACGAGGTACTTAGCCAAAAAATTGATACATCAATAAAAATCGATTCATCAAGTAACAATGGCGAGTGGTTCAAATAGAGAAGAGTAATATAGCATGAGAATAAACAAAGGATGAATACTTACTAGTTACCATTAACGATCCAATGCAGCATTGGTTAGAGGAGGAAGAGTCGCAAGTAGTTCAAACTAGGTTTGCTAGTAATACCCGAAAATCCAAGGCCTGATCTAACATCCGATCCGATTATCTCATATTCAAATGATGTATTTATGTAATCGGATTGGATTAGGATGTTACAGTCTACATCTGATTAATAATTGAATTGGATTCAGATTTGACCCCATTCGATCCGATTAAAATATGAAACCGATTATTATAAATATTTATTAATTTTAATATATAAATTTTATATAATTGTATTTAAAATTATAAAAATATATTCTATATATTATATTATATATGAATTTATATATAATAATTTAGTATGTTATATTTATATTAATTTATTATATATAAAAGTTGAAAAATAAATAAATTTTATTTTTCTGGTATATTAGAAAATTTATAGTGGAGTCAAATTAAATCCGGATCTGATCCGAGTCTGTTAGGATTTGAATTCGAATCCAAGCCAATTGGATTTAAATGTAGGTTATCAATAATCGGATTGAATGTGGGTTTTGTTGCATCCGATCTAAGTCCGATCCTATTACAACCATAATTCAAATAAAGAAGAATAGCAATGACGAGTAGCGTAGAATAGGGGTGCTCACGGTTTGGTTAACCGAACCGTGGGGCTTTTTCTTGGACCAAACCAGTACTACCGATTTTTGGAAAATCGGTAACTGAAAGCAGTCGATTAACTAGTTGACCGGTTCGGTTTGTCGGTTTTTCAGTTTTTTAATTTTTATAATATATTATAAAAATATATAGAAATATATGTATACTGGTCAGTTTGGTTAACCGTTGGTTTTCTATATTGATTAACCAAAACTGAACCAGTACCTTTGGTTTTTTAGAAACACCTAACCGAAACTGAATCGATTGGTTCGATTAACTGATTTTTCGGTTCGGTTTTTCTATTTTTTTTTGCTCACCCCTAGAGAAGAATAACAACGGCGAGCTTACAAAGAAGTGTTGCAACGGTAAGAAGAAAATAAATCTTATACTAGGGTTAAACATCCATGCGAAGTATGGGATCATTATTCCATATGCAAAACGGTGTGGTGTAGATGCTTCCACGAGATAAACCTGTGGGTGAGAAAATGAACTGTGGTATGGACCAATCCACGAGATAGTGTGGATAAATCCACACTACAGCCAATAAAGCGCATGGCATAGTGGTGGTGTGGATTGAAACTGAATAGATCGTGGCCAATCCACACCAACGAATACCACCTAAAACTTTAAATTTGATGTTTTCACTATAAATGCCTGTTGAAATATATTAGCATAGTCTAATAGAAAGGCTAATTAAAGGAAGTGAATTAAATCACTTGATTTTGATTTTCAAGTGCACCGGTCTTATACAAAGATCGAATTGGAAAGAAAATCACAAATTGGAACTTGTCACTAAATGACAGATCGACAAATTTTTAATTATGATTTGATAGATCCCATTTAAAAGGCAACTAGAATTTGATATGGGCTTAATTGATCCAATATAGAAGGAAATAATGGCCGGTTAATGGACTCAATGATACGTGGCCCCAACCCCTTTTGCCAAATGGCACTTGATCCCAAGTGTTGGGATTTTAGTCAAACCACTTGCCTTAATAAGACATATTGGAGTTTAGTAAATTGATCACCGAATCATCAAAATTGATGGGACTCATGTCAATCAACCTTAAATTATGGCCAAATAAATGGCAAGCATGGAAATTCAAGTTTGAATTTATTAGGCGGATTCACTTAACAAGTAAAACAATTCATCTCAGTTACTTTCGTTGCTTTTGATAAAGAAGAAGAAAGAAGAAACAGACTGCACCAAGAAGGGAAGAAGAATCATAGTTTCGGCTCTTCAACCATTGAAGCTTTGTAACCATTACAACTCCGTGCCACATCAGCTGAAGGATTCCGGCCTTTGAGTTGCTGCAATTAAAAGCTTCATCAAATTACTACATCGAAAAAAAAGAAGAAAATTCTCCTATCTTATGCGCATATAATTGATAATTACAAGTTCTTTTTACAACTATAAGTTGTCAAGTTTTTCGGATCGTATTCGTGACAAGCTATAAATACAAGTTCGGGTTGTGTTCATGACAAGAAAATTAGGGTTTTTTTTTTTTTGCCCAAGAAAATAGTTTGTATCCCACTTACATTTCTGCAAAAAAAAAAAAATAAAAGAAAGAAAATTTTGAATTTGTCTGCATTGTTTGTGCTCTAAATTTATGCATAAAATGGTTGAACCATCGGAGCTTCAATGGTTGATTTGTCCCACCGGGCGTGCCATAAATTTGTCAACATAAATTTTGTGCATAAATTTGGAGCATAAAAAAATGTTGACAAATTCAAAGAAATTTAATTATTATTATTATTTTTTTGTAGAAATGTAAATGGAATACAAACTCATTACAATAACTCAAAGGCTGGAATCCTTCAATCGACGTGACACGGAGTTGTAACGGTTTCAAAACTTAAATGGTTGAGGAGCCGAAATTATGATTGTTCTTCCCTTAATCTTGATGCAGCCTGACTCCTTCTTCTTTGTCAAAAGCAACAAAAGTAAAGAAAAGAAATTGAGTAGCCGAAAGGGGAGCCAAAGGAGGGGACTCTCCTTCTACTCTTTAATTTATAGTGTTTTCATTCTTAAATGAATCCACCCAATAAATCCAAATTAATTTGAATTTTCATGCTTGCCATTTATATGGCCATAATTTAAGGTTGATTGACATGTGACCCACCAATTTTGATGATTCGGTGATGAATTTACTAATTCCCAACATGCCTTATTAAGGTAAGTGGGTTTGACTAAAATCCCAACACTTGAGATCAAGGCAAAAGGGGTGGTCGGGGCCACGTATCATTGAGTCCATTAAGCAATCATTATTTCCTTTTATATTGGATCAATTAAGCTCATATCAAATCCTAGTTGTCTTTTAAATGGGATCTACTAAATCATAATTAAAATTTTATCAATCTATCATTTAGTGACAAGTTTCAATTTGTGATTTTCTTTCCGAATTAATCTCTGTATAAGACCGGTGCACTTGGAAATCAAGTGATTAAATCACTTCCTGTAATTTGTCTTTTTATTAGACCCTGCTAGTATCTCTTTGGGCTAATAAGCTAACACACTGGGTCCCACCTAAAAAATCCCTCCTCTTAGTGGACCCAACAACCCCTTTTGATTTTATTTCATGTTGGACTCTACTTAATTTCTTGGGCCAAAAAAATTATATTCTAGCATTCGATACAGTGATGAGATAATTTCTCAAAAATTTGTATTGTTCAACCTAAATGTATGTAGAAATGGCAATGATATTAAACATAATTTTATTTTATTTAATTTATCCATAAATCATCTTAGCATCTCATTGAAAGCTAAAACCAGGGATGATCATGGACCGGGTTGGGCCTAATTTTGGGTCAATATCTTTTATTTTATATATTATATAATATAAGTTATTATATATCATATTATAATATTTATATATACAATATATGATATAATATTAAAATATAGAGAAGATAACATGCATAGTTTCATTAACTTGAGTCCGGATCTGCTCTTCATAGTGCGCGCCTCACGTCAACCTCAAAACATGAGCGATGTTCCGAATACAGGGTGAAGTCGGTGTGAGACGCGCAATATGAGGAACAGATCCCAAAATTCCAATTAACTTGCAATTGCTGATCAGTCAATCCAATCAGGATGCAGCAGCTACTGCTTGCCTCGTGCCTAAACACGTGACGATTCCCCAAATTGACACGCTTTTGCCGGTGAAGGTGAAGAGCTTCGTAATTGCCAAAAGCCTAAAACGACTCATCCACTGCCACGTGTCTGTCATTTCTAATTTTCTTATCCAGTATCTCAGCATTAAAGCCCATTTTCTTTCCCAAATTACGAAGACAACCTTCAGATATGCTTCCTATTCCATTTTAGTAATTCTAGACAAAATCAAGGATGTTTCCAGTACCCACAGATGTGGTGGTAGCTGCCATCATCTACAGACACCCAAGGCTTAATCCGGCCAAATTTGGCGTAATCTCCGCTAAATCGAGTACTTATTACAGCAAAGTTCCCTACTTATTACATACGGCTACGAGGAACTAAGAAACCAGTTCAGTTCGGCATGTGCACCACCAGTCCACCACCAAGTAATACTGTAATACACACACCAAGAAGGCCTCTATCAATGACGATTTAGGGTTTGTTTTGAGCAGAGAAGGGGAAAACGATGAAAGCTTCTCTCAAATTTCGAGAGGATCAAAAGCCCCTTTTCAGGGCAAAAGTTCCTCTTTGTATATTGGGGCTCCCTTTCCAGTCGGGCATCTCGGCCGGCGACTCCAAGGAGCTGTGCTTGAATCTCGGTACTCTCTTCGAATCAGGCCCGTCGCTGAGAATCGCCTATCGTCCCAACGATTCATGGAACCCGTTCAGCCTCGTCCTGAAGACCGGAATAGGAAACTTCGGATCCCCGTTCTCCGCCCCCATGACGATGAGTGCTGAGTTCAATCTCCTTCGCCGTGGTAACCCTAGTTTCTTCATCCAGTTCAAGCCTCAATTCGGCGATTTCTCCATCAAGAAATGCACCAGTTCGCCGATCGTCTTGTCGCAGTCGTCCGTGTTCGCCCCCAAAGTCAATCCGAAAGGAAAGGATATCGACTCGGAAGCAGAAGAGTCTGTTGACGACGGAGAAACTCCGTCAGCGAACGGCGTATACAGGCCTGAAAGCGTATCCTTTTTCGCCGAGAAGGTTAGCGGTTTCTCGCCAGAGGCTCATGATTCCGCCAACGCGATTGACGGCCTGTTTTCAGGAGTGGAGGTTTGCGCGAGAACCATCCTGCCGGTGAGAAACCATGCTATTCTGAAATTCCGGTGGGGCCTCAAGTTTCCGCCGGAGCTCAAGGCTGCTTTCAAGGAGGACGGGATCACACGTTCAACGGCTCAGATATCGCTGCGCAAGATTCCGTTGATGGTGATGAGAAAAATCTCTGTCGAACACGTGGCAGAAGAAGATTTAAAAGATATTCCGAAGAAGGTCCCAGCTTCTTTGTTCTCCTCCGGGAATGTTGACGAAGCGGAGGCGTGCTTCTCGGTCAAGCATCAGCTCGAGATGATGCAAGCGGAGAACGGCTTGTTGAGAAAGGCAATCGAGGACCTCCGGACGGAAGCCGGCGCCGGGAAGCGAGCCCCACTAATCGGAAATCAGGATTCGGGTAAGTACAGAGACATGGGAAGAAATGGTGGAAGGAACGATCGACGGGGGAACGGAGATAGGAAGTCGTCGGAATTCGTCGGCGGGAACGGGACGGAGGGGGATGTAAGTGAGGAGCTAAAGAAGGCACTGATGGAGTGATGGGGGCCAGCGGTGGTGTAATCTGAGTATCTGACTGTGACATCAGTAGCTGAGCATTCTCCACCGTTGGATTTGAATTGATAGGCAGATGATCAGATGCAAGATAGTCTTATGGGTTAGGCTGTATAATGTGATTATGTGAGCTTAGCTTTGTTTGCAGAGTTGTATATAATATTCTTTTCCTTTTTTTTTCTGAAAATTTGTCTGATTCTGTGGCTATCGAATTTGAAAGATGGGGGCAGGAAGAAAATACGGGCGGGCATTGGTGTATAGAGAGGGGGTTTTTCACATTTTGAATGTTTATAGATCTTTAGTAGAATTTAGAAATCTGCATTGGCCTGACCTTACTTTTTTTTAAATATGCTGTGATTTAAGTCGCTGTTTGATAAAATTTTAATTGGGAGAAGACGGGTCAGAAATTTTAGGCCTAAAGTATAGTTGGGGTAGGTGTTAGTTCGGAATTGATGCTAATTTATGGGAAGACATTGATGTATAAAATGGAGGTGGAATTTAGAATTTTGCATAAGTGAAATACACTGCATTATTAGTAGTCCCCTATAAACCACATCCTGTTCATGGTTTTGGTATCAATCCAAAGTGGAGAGTCATCTCATCTATACGGCAGGCTAAGAATCCTGGAGTGGGTTAAACAGTCATTCTTCCTTAAAAATATCATAGTACAAATCAATGTTTTCAAAACTGGACTCGACCAGATGGCTAGACTAGAAAATCTATGAACTGGCCAGGCCTTCGATTTTGGTTATATTATGAATTGCTTTTTTCAAAAAGTAAAGTTGAAAATTTCAAAAAACCGCTGACCCAAGCGATTCGACCACTAAACCGTTTGACCTAGGTAGTGGTTCATAGTTTACTAAATTGTTAACAAGAGCATATCGAGAGATGGGGGAGGGATTGAAATGAGATCAGTTTTTAGACCTCAAATCTGAGACCAATGAGAGTAAGGATGTGAATGGACGGGTTTTGGACTAGACCCTATCCAATCCAAAATCAATTCAAACGGATTGAAAAGACCAAAAGAACAGTGGATTGGATCAATCTGGTCCAAAATATTTATTAGATTGGATTGGACCTGGTCTATCCGTAATAAATTTATATTGGATTTGGTTGGATTAAGCCAATATTCGGTCCATTGATATAAGATAAGAATATAGGTGTCAATGGACCGAGTTTGGGTTGAAACCAATCTAAATTAAAATGAATTTGAACAAATTGGATGGTCCAAACATTGAATTGAATCAGTCCAAAATGGTCCTCCTCCTCCTCCTCCTTTCTTTCTTTCCTAGCCAACAACATACAAGTTACAATTACTTCTCTCTATTTGTATTTCTTCCCAACGTGTGACCTAAAGGCTAAATCAATGGTCAAGATATACCTTGACCGTTTTGACCAGGATGCTCAAATTGCTGGTTCGGAAACCGGTGGCCAAAGTGGTTTAGCTTTCAAGTCGATTTTTAAAACCTCGATACAAATTACATTAAATATTATTTTGGTATTTTTGCTTTGGCGGTGCTTGGCATTAATGTTGTTGTTTGAGAAAACGACACCACATAAGCGCCACATCAGAAAAAAGCAGTGCTTCAGAAAATGACCTCTTATTTGGTTCCGTCTTTCCAGAAGAATCTTGCTTCAGACCATGCTTTGAAACTAGGGAAAGTGTGGTCTCAAGAAATGCCAAATTCAATACTTTCTCAGAAAACAACCCATTGCTGCCAAGGTGCAATGATGTGGCATCATCTTGAACGTTGGATAATATAGACAAATGCTGAAAACTGTTCAAGAGCATTAGTACCAAATAAAACCAGTATTGTTTTCTGAAAACCAGCCTATGTGGCAGCACGTCTCCCAACAAAAAGTAAGAGAAAATGGTGTTTACAAATCAGACGTACACCAATGACTAATACCTACTTTAAAAACCGTTTTGAGTAAAAAAAAAAATTGAAAAGTATGCTTTCCAAATAAGAAGTATTATTTTCTATTTAGTAAAATGAATATCCGTTTGTGCTTTTGATGATGGTTTTGTGGTGTTATGGTCAGAGACCGACAATAGTGGTTTGACTTTAGCAACGGTGAGTAGATATAGGATTAAAGTTCATTGATGTAAAACTCAATCGATGGGTTAATCGATTATCGATAGAAAACTCAGTTGTTGGTCGAGAATGGAGTTTTACACCTAGGCATATTTCGGACTCCGGATCTTTGGATCGGATCGGATTGGATGATAGGGTACGATCAAAAATAGGATCACCCCCTATCTGATCTGATATATTATTTAATTATTTATTTATAAATATATTATTTATGTTATATTTTTATAAATTTATTATATTATTTAATTTTTTATAAAAAATATGTATATATATAATGAAAATAGTTAAAAAGATACTTGTAGTTTTTGTTTTTCTTTATTTAAATTGTTATGTTTTATTTTTTTTAATAATTTATTAATTTTTAATAATCAAATGAAATTGGATTGGATCAGATCTGAAAATTTGATTTTCTCATCGGATTCGAATATAGATCCATGTTTATTAGATCCGATTGGATCTGCAACAATGTTAGATCGGATTCGGATATACACTGATTTGAATCTGATCCAATCCGATTTATTTGCATCCCTATTTACACCAATCCGTATTTACACTAAAACTAAGCACATGCAAACACGAACCAACGATGGAAATTTACGTCAATTCACATTTAGACTGAAAACAAATGTAGCCATATATATTAAAACAATGAAGTCTAGAAATTTTCTCATTTTCTTTAATTTTATAATTTTTTAATCAATGTCATCTTTTAAACTACCAATTAGAAACTCTACTTTCCTAAAAAAATCTTCATAAAATCTCTCTCTCTCTCTCCCACACACACACGTTCCAATAACCTAAAAAATCTAATATCCTAAAATTTCTCCTAAACAACCTCCCCCACTATCCCCAACTTTCTCCTAAGCTATCTCTAATTTAAAAGAGTTTCTCTCCTAAATTATCTCTAATTCTTTTTTATCTTCTCCCCCACTTTTTATCAACATCCATCTAAAGAATGTTTGAATTAAAAAATTTAATAATTATTTAAATATTCTAACAAAATTATATAATAACCTTAAAATGTTTATTAAAAAGACAAAAAATGATTATAATCAATTTAATAATATTCATATTATTAATAATTACTTATTTTTACAAAATTTAGCGCAAAATTATGTACAAACAATATAAATTATGATTTTTTGAATTATTCAATCTAAATTTTATTCAAATAATAAAAGTATAACACTAAAAATGAAATATTACTTAAATATTTGAATAACTAAATATATTAAATAACAAAGTATTAAAATTAATGTTTTAAATCAATTAATAATATATTTTAAATAGTTACTGAATGACTTTCAATTATAATAAATAGATTAAGATTTTAAATATTTAGATAAATAACAAAATATTTAACATAACTAGATTTTAAATAGTTAAAATAACAAAATTATGTATTAATAGTATTATAATTTTACAATAATAATTTATTGATAAAAGATATTTCTAATTAGCATAATTTAGTAGTTTCTATAAAATCAATAATTATAGTTAACAATTATCAAATAATTGAGGGGAACTCTTTACTAATAATCCACAATTATTTTCTAAATAAGTAATTTAAAAATTAAGAAATTAATCTATGAAATAAATATTTTCCAAAACTATTTAAATAATAATAAATTATTATATTCAACAAATAATTATTAACAGTTTATGAAAATTAGATTAGTAAATTAATCTATCAGAAATTGTTTCATAATTATTTAAATTACAACCCATTATTATTATTATTTCAATAAAAAATATTAAATAATGTAGGAAAATTATTAAGTCTATCCACATCAACTTAGACCACTTGGTTGACTTAGATCATATATGGTTTACATTAGTTAACAACAAATGGTTTACTTTTAATTAAAAATAATGTAATTTTTAATAATACATTAATTTATTATAATTACATTGATTAATAGCAAACAATTTAACCTTAAAAGGTAAATAATTTAAATTAACTTATTGTTATTATAAATAATTAATTTACTATACATTACTACTAATCTATAGAAATTTCAATAATATTTTGGAAATTATCATAAAATATTATAATCTATTGTGATTTAATTTATTGTTAGTTAATTAGTTATAGAAATTTATTAGAATTATAGGGATGGCAATTTTCCCTTTAAAACTAGGGCCCTACCCTACCCGCCCCGAACAAGGTGGGGGACAGGAAAAATATTTTTTGCCCCAAATTAGGGATGGGGTTTGTATATAATTCTCCAAACCTGATGGTAAATTAATAAAATATTCATAGATTTAATATTATTTGTTTTAAATATCTCTAAGTTTTCCTCATATTCTTATAATCCTAGGTCCCATAATTTTATTTATAAAGCATGCCCAAATTGGCATAATCATAAAATACCCCCAAATTCTCATAATCCTATTTTCAAAATATTCATAAATTAGATTTTTTTAAATGATTGCCTCATTGTGAGAAAAATTTAGAAATTTCCTATCCTCGACGAGAAATGAGTGCCTCACCTCAAACCCACCTCGCCATTGGGGTGGAGGCGGGAATAAAATAGAGTGCCTTAACTTACAAGGGTGAGGGAACCACTAATACTTTAAAGTATGAAAGCAAAAGTACAAGTATATGAAACAAATGCTATATCGTGTTTTTTATAATATTATACTTTTCAAAAATGGCAAATCTGCTTTTCCAGTAATGATGTACTGTTTTGGTAGAGTAGACTTACCGTCTGCAGTCGCAGAGACGGTTGAATTACTGGTCAAGCTAATGAACCGGTATCCCCGGAGTAGAATTATGATTTAGGAAAAACTTTGGCTGTTGGAGGCATGCATCCCCATGATTTATGGCCGGTCAAGTATTACCAGATGATTGAACCTGGGGTCAATTTAATTCATGCGCAAGAGCTGGGCAAACGATACAGTGTAACCGCGAGCAGCATTGAACAATGGAAATGACATGGTTAAGCTCAGATCCTTCCGTCATTTTGAAGTTTAATAATTAATAGCAGTCGAAGTCTACAGCTTATATAGATAGTGGAGCCCACCGAAAATGAAGCCACCGTCTCAAACAAATCAGTCGGCTGAGATCTCTTCCACACCCATTTCTACAATTTGTATTTTGCTTCCCGCCCAAATGAGATTATGGGCTGTGGTGGGCCCGGTTAAGGGAAATTTTCGATTAGTACCTTATAATTTGGCATGAATGATAGTTTGTTCGTTGAATTTTAAAATGTGACAATTTGGTATCTAAAATTTTCAAATGGGATAATTTAATATTTGTTATTAATCAGCTGATATATGAAAAGACATAAATGTCTTTCAAATCTCATCTAATTTTTTATACCAGTCATCCACTAAAATCAGAATCATCGGCCAATTTTTTTTCATCCCTGCAACAATACTTTTGTTTTTCTTTTCCTCTGAATATTCCATCATCTTCAAATCAAAATCAAAGCAATTTCTGGGAAAAAAGTCTCCGGCCACTATTACTGATCTCCCTTTCTCTCTTTCTCTCTCTCTCTCTTCTATCAAGACAAATCTTTTAGTTCTTCTCCTCTTTTTTATTTGTAGGAATCATGGTTTTTAAAACCGGACCGGTTAGGGGTCCGGTTATTGGGTCAGATGGTTCAACCGTTTGAACTAAACACTTAGCCCATTTTGATAGAAAAATAAAAAAATAAAAAATGGTCAAAACCGTTCGAATGGTTAACCGCCTGATTTAGCGGTTCGTTGACCAAAATCAATGGTTTTGGGGGGGATCCAGTTTTCGGGGAAAATGGAACCGATCAGGTGACCGTTTCCTGGTTTTTTTTGGTTTGACCGTCCGATTCAGTTTTGAAAACTATGGTAGGAATAAAATATTACTGTGTTATGTTAAAAATAAAAAATAAAAATAAGTTGTATAAAACCTGGAATTTTCTGTTCTTGGCAAAGACTCGCAATGACTTTGCGAGAAAGGCAAAATCATTGCAAATGTTTGTGACAGAGAGCTTGGACTCTGTTGCAAGGGTTTTGGTGTTTGTGATAGAGAGCTTGGGCTCTGTTTCATCTTCTTAAAGAAGAAGATGATGAACGGTATATTTTATTTCTAAGGGTTATTTTGACATTTTCAAAAGTCTTAAATCATACATAAGATCATGTGATATGAATAACTAACAGTCCATTATCAACATGTATTAGATTGTCACATTTCGAAAGTTCAGATACTAAATTATCGCATTTTAAAGTTTGGGGATCAAATTATAACTCGAGCCAAGTACTGATCGAGAATTTTCCCCAAATAAAATAGTCAAATTGCAGTGGACTATGGATGTTGACTCTTGAGAGTTGAGAGACACCTTCTACCTTGTTGGCTGTTGGTCAATTAGAAACCTGAACTATAAAAGAGACAAGCAGAGCAGAGGCAAAAAGTAATTTGAATTTTCAGCTTTGTACGGATGGTGAATTAGCTTAACTCTCCAAATCTTCATTTGCGACAAACGCACCCTTAAACTTTTAGATTTCAACATTGGAATGTGCTGTGCTGAGCGTTTTGTGAGGAGCATATCCGGACTCGGTTCAACTTAGCAGTTTCAAGTGCATAAACGTGACAACTGACAACTTATCCAAAACAAGGAATTGGAAACCTATTCGTGCTTGATTCGCTTTTTTTTTTCCTGTTCAACTAGTTGGTCCATTATAGTTTTCAAAACAATGATAAGAAGTAGGCCTACTTCACAGTTGTGCTCGTCGCCTCTAAGTGACCTGTCACTCCATAATGAGGCTAAAATCGAAAAGTGAAGACTTATAATCCGATCAGAATAGGATAGAATCATGATATTTTCTAAATTCTAGTCCTGTTGCAACTTGCAACCGTTTTGGATAGGGTGTTATGGATCGGGTTTGGGTTAGATGCCGTTAGAATTAAAATCAATTTGAACGGGTTTGAAGTTTGAAGTTTGAACGATCCAATAAGACATTGAATTGGACCAGTTAAGATTTATTTGATTGGACCTCAATCATTTGTAATGGATTTATCATTTATATTGGCCTGGGTAGGTGAAACCAATATCATCATTAACAAAAGATAAAAGTAGAAGTAAGATTCAAAGTATTGATACAGACCGATATGCCGATAGGGTGTATCGTACATTTTTATATTTTATTTATTTTTTTTTAAAACTGATTTAAAAGGATCGAATTAAGTCTCAACCATCCTTTGAACTATGATCTGACCTGATACAATCTCTGTAGGGACATATTAAAAAGCCATTGACACAATATGTATCAACCGATTCAAACTAATACACGTTGATAATTTGAACCTTAAGTAAAAGTATTAATAAACCAGGTTTGAATTGGACATAAGGTTTGTGCATGCTTCCTTTCTTTAAGCCTTTCCTTTCTTTTCCTTTCCCTACCTTTTCTTTCAAACCAAACATAACCTAAGGTTTCAACTACAACGGAATCGGGCCCAACCTGACCGGACCTATGTTGTATCTCTTATGTTACTATAATGTTTGAATGTAGGTGTGTAAATGGATAGAATTTGAATAGAATCATGCAATATCCAAATTTGAATCCAATTAAAAATTTTGATATCTAATGGATATTGAAATTAATATTTAAATTTGAATTGATTAAATATTTGAATATCCGATTCGAATTTGATCAATTAATTATTTGAGGTAATTAATAAATATATAAAATAAATAATTTATTTATATAAATCATATAATTTAATTATTATATATAAATTAAATAAAACATTTAAATAGTTTATATACTATATGTAAGAATTAAATAATTTCGATCAACTCAGATATTTATCGAATCGAATCAGGTCATATTCGAATTCAAACCCGAATAACTATTCAACATGAATAGAATATCCGAATTCGAGCATTTAAATATTCGAATTTGATTCGATTTTATCAAATCTCGAATTTGAAATTAGAGTTTCAAATACCATTGACACCCTTATTCTTATGACTAGAGGTGCCATTTGGGCAGGACCAGGTTGGTCTTTTGTCAAATTTTGATTGGGCCCAGCCCAATGTCTCAAAACCCGAAGCGTTGTAAAAATACTAACGCAGGCTAATCTGAATTGGCTAAAATTTTGAATCTCATGCCTCTTGATTTATTTTCATAACAAAAAAAAGGGAAAAAATATAATCTATTTACATCCGAAACACAAGCTGAGTCTAACTTTGAATGGGCTAAAATTTTGAGTTGGGTAGAAAAATAGAATACCCATCCATGTCAGGGATTAGGTTATAGATGGATTAATCAAGTAAAAATTGCGATTGTTGAGTATCATATTCCAATTTGGTTGTTTACTACTCAAACCCATACTTCGGCTGAGACGCAGAGTTGCAGCTTGTTTGCACTCGCATCCACGTGAAAGTGGTTTTGGGAAGGGCGCAATAATGGGTTGGTGGACGGTGACAAGACCACTGAGCTGTAATCGGGTCAGATTTGGCCAATCCGAATTCGATTCCAATATTAAAAAATGATGATTATTAATGATATTTGAAGTCCAACTTGCGTAACAGATCGGCCACGGCAATTAATCCTTGTAATGGGTGGGAATGTCTCACCGCTTTAAGTAGGGAGGTATCTGACTTATTTTTGGTTTTCGTAATCATATTCAGTTTTAGTCAAGTATTTTTCACGCGGAAGAAGATCAGATATCCAGCGTGTTCCGGTCTGCTGATTACGGTACATTGTTACAATGTTTTCGGATTGTCGTTGATTCGGATAGTCAGACTGTTCGGCCCAAAAATCATTTAAATAATTGGTTTTGTTTTACTTTAAATTCGGTTATTAGTCAAAAGTTATTGAAAAAATCAATAATTTATTAATTCCGGCATTTAACCATTGATTTATTCAATAATTTTTTATTTGATTTTATTTTATTTATTAAAACGAACTATCCATTTGAACTGGACAGTCAATTGGTTATACTTTAAAACACCAATATTTTCGATGTATAACAGAATGTATCATGGTCAGTAGATCTGGACTCATATTCAGGACCCCACATGGGAAGTCTATATCTTATTTTGAAGCTGATGCATGGCCGAAAGGTCAGCTTATAAAGTGGGTCCTATGGAAGAACTTGTGGCAACTAACGAGGCTAAGGCTATTTTAGGGGCTGTTTGATTTGATAGTTTAATTGTTATTTGTATGATATCTCATATCTCTAATAAAATATGAGAAAAAATGTTAAATGTTTTTTAATTAATGTTTTTTTTTGACAGTCAGGTGCCATTAGTAGTGAAAAAATCCCTAAGCATTGGAGGAACATTAAAAAGACATTTTCCTCAACAGATTAAATAGTTTAACTAAATAACATTTCAAATTTCATTGAAAAAAAAAACACTTATGTAACATTGAATTAATGTCATTTTTCAGATAAACATCAATTCTACCAAACACAATTTTAGATGTAAACCATTTTATTGGTCTACCTCAAAAGTAGGGGTGTCAATAGTATTCAAAAATCCGATTTCCAATTTGAGATTCAATATAATCAAACCAAATTCGGATATTACCTTAATTATTCGATTCGATAAATATCCGAGTTCAATCGATTATTTAATTCTTATATAATATATAAAATATTTAAATGTTTTATACAATTTATATATAAAATAATTAAATCATATAGTTTATATATTTATATAAATAAAATATTTATTAATTACCTAAAATAATTAATTGGCCAAATTTAAATTGAATATTTAAATATTTAATCGAATTTGAATTCAAATATTGTCTAATCCAATTTGAATTCGATCCATTTACACTCCTACTCAAAAGAATGCACAGGTTGGGTCAATTGATCAAAGTTAATTATTCCATGTCAAATGGTGGTTCCTTAGTTATCTTACCCAAATTACGTAGGTTCAGCTATTTTGTATTGGTCAATGATGAATTTTTTGATCTATTTCATTATTATTTTTTTATTTTTAATATATTTTTATTTAATGTTATTTTTCATGTTATTTAGATGAAATAAATGAAAAAATCCCAAAAATTCAGAAAAAAATCTGATATATGAATTCTAAAATTTCAACAAAAAATATAAAATCCACCCAATATGGCAATATGTGCATCTTGTACTGTCCGAAACTGAATGAAGTTTCACCAAATTTCACTTTCCAATCAGAGTTGTGAAGTCCCCTACACCATCTGCATGGCAATGGTATAGGTCTCATTTTAATGATATGAAGTAAGCAGATGTCCCCACATGGATCGTCCTTTCCTTTTGCTCCAGAAATTTTGGTACAATAATTTCATCTGATAAAAGATCTTTTGAATATATTCCCTTTTTTTTGTTTTTTTTTTAACAGTTTTGCTTCCAAACGACACATTTGAATGAGATTTTAAGCTGATTTTATTTTATCAATCTAATATTCAAAGAAGAGGTCAATTATATGAGCCCATGCCCGTAACAATCCTTTTCTCGGGTATTCTAAAGCCCGGTGAGATGATCACTATAGGGCCAAGGCATAGGCGGATCTATATCATGGTTTTAAAATCGCACCAGATCGGACGATTGGACCAGAAAAACCAGAAATCGGTCAGGTGATTGGTTCTGTTTTACCCCAGAATCGTTATTTCTCAAAAAATTATTGATTTGGTCAATAAATCATTGAACTAGGCAATCGAACTGATTGAACCATTTTACAGTTTGGTTGATTTTTACTTTTTTTTTGTCAGAATGAGCCGTCCATTCAGTTCGAATGGTCGGACAGTTCAAACTAGGAATGGAACCCTGACCGGTTCGTTGTTCGATTCAATTTTAAAAACCCGGGAATGGTCGGACACTCAAATAAAATAGTAGTACGGAGTCAATTTATTTTATTTTATTTTTTGTAATGAGTTGGGAAAGGGTATAATAATGGCACCCATGTCGTTGGACCCACTTAAAATCGAAAACTTAAATAACAAGAAATGAAGTGAATCTTATACCCTCATGATTTTTCTAATATAACAATTGACAAACACAATTTTTTTTTCAAGTTTAGGGTTGGAGGGTTGGATTCTTGGAGAAAGTTGATGGACTATGGAGGAGGAAATCAGGGAGACAAACTAAGTAGAGTAGTTCTTTTCTATCTCTATTCATTCTAACATTCTTGAAGGATGAAATATACTTGATCTGTGTGTGTATTATAAATACAACCCCTATTTTTTATGCAAAATCATCCAGACCATTGCCTATGTTAGGAACAATGTTTTCTTTCTTTTCTCTCTAGTTTTTAGATCCCTATAATCTTGAGAGCATAAAAAAATCTAAGAAAAAAACGATCCATATGTGAGATGTATCTATTTTTGTTAAAATGTTTAGTTTGAAGATATTTCAATATCAATTTTTTTATTTTAATTATTCAAATGTTATGACTTATGACTAAGATGTTATTTTGATAATGTCCTAGATTTGCCACTGGGGCGAGGTGCCATTCACCAAAGTAGTCAGTGGGGTTTCGTGGCAAGGTGCACACAGACCCACCGACACAATGTGAAGAGCTTTTGAGTGATGCCTCACTATCAATTTGACTACAAGTTGATTGGTACCAGTTACAAACCTTGTGTCCAAGGATCCAAGAGGCCTTTTTATCACAAGAATGATCACATTGAAGATTCAAGATATCAATACATCCTAATAGGGCAGAAGAGGTGTATCTGTACTTTGAATCTATTGTTTTATAATTTTCTTTATTTTTTTAAACTAGGGTGGGAGTGGAAATAATATTTATTAACATTTAAAACAAGATTTATTTAAAAATACCTTTAAGGGTTTTTTTTTTTTTGGATTTTGAGAGGGGCAAATTTGTCAATATTTGAATGGGACAAAAGTGTCCTTTTTAATAATGGATTTTTATGTTTAAAATGGTCATTGGATTATTTACATGGGAAATAAAAGAACATGGATAAATGCACTTACCCGGGTAAATCTTTCCCGAGAAACACTTACCGGGGGTAAGTAACTTACCGAAAAGCGAAGAATGCCTAAAAGCAATGTATTGGTATCTTGCCAATAAGATACATGTATCATTTGACATGAACGAATAAGTTGCAAAATTTTGATATTCATCACATTGCCTATTTTGTTTAGTACTTGGGAAGATGTCCAAAGTATTTTATCCTATCTTCAAAGTTTCAGTGTTTTTATTCCTGCATTGAAATAGTATTAGATGTTGGGATTTGTTTTTATCTATTTTGCAAATTCATAAAACTGCAACTTTTGGACAGTGAAGGGTGGTGGAAAACGCCACCAGCAAGTGGCAACTGGCAAGGCTTCTCTAGATGAATGAGTCGATTCTTCGGATGAAAAACCTTATATATGGGTTTGATACCGACTCTTGGTGAGTGTTGGATTTTAATCTCATTAGAGAACTAAATCCAATGGGTTTGATTGGTCAATTACATGAGAAATTGCACTTACACACTTGTTTTAGAAAACAACTTTTCTCTTATTAAAACCAGTTTTGAACTTGTCTCACATTGGATATTTACAAATTTTGTTTTACATTTTTAATAGGAGATGATTCACACTCCTTAGAAATAATGATGAGAGTATGGAGGTTTGATACTGCGTAATGTGTGTACACGTTTGTGCAGCGCAATGAGATGCTTTAGATCAACAGTCATGATTCGATCGGGTGTGATCAAGAGGCACTATTCAAACTGTTAACTACCTTTTAAACAGTCACAATGTTTGAAATTGTGACTGTTCAAGGTGCCTTCTCTGAACCAGACATCTCACACACAACAATTTCGAAATTCACTTTCTCTTTCTCTCTCTCTCTCTTAGTCCGGTTTTCTATAGTCTCATAGAAGGTTTTTTCGGAGACTCTTCAACTTTGCTGTTGCAGATTCTCGCCCAAGGCTCTGTTGTATCCTAGGAAAGGATTTGCCTATAACACAACAACAAACTCAGTGAAAATTGAGTGGGGGCAAATAACGTTCTAAAGACAGTGTCTTCAGACACGCCTTAGAGCTTCCCCTTCAAGTTTCAGTGACCCCATTTTCCAACAGTGAGCACATCGACTAATCTGGTTCTCCTTTGAAGAACTCCAGGAAAGCTTGGGCCCGCTTGGCGTGTCTTTCTGTGCTGTCTTTCGACTGTTTACAAGTTGGACAGACCAATTCTCGTTTGGCTCATGGAAGATCTATCCGCCAAATGACGGAGTTCCAAAAAGACGCAAGAAGCCCACTTTGGGTTGATTTCAAGAAATTTCAAATGAAACTTTCTGTATCTTTTGCGTTTTATTCTCGTACGGAAATACACACAAAAAGACGTGTGTTTGCCAAACGTGTTTCGGGCTTCTCAGATCATCATGCAAAAGCTCAATACGTCTTTTGCATGTCAGAACTATCAGAAGTTCTTTCCAAAAAGATGCGCCAAATGGGCCCCTAGTTAAAGAGGTTAACGCAAGCAGCTTTTCAAAATTCAAATAAATAATGGACAGATATCTGATTTGGATTCTTAGAACTTTTCACCAAAAAACAGCTTATAGGGTGTTTATGTAAGACCTATCTTGGAAAGCCAATTGTGCTTCCAGTCTCCCAAATGAGCACTCAAAATGTGAATAAGTGCGTAATTGCTATTATTTTTTTGGTAAGATCAGTGGACCTCACATACACCCTATTCTAATTCCACCCCTTAATACCCCCTTATTGTATAGGCTCTGTTTGGTTAAGAGTACAAATACAAATATGTAGAGTGCAAAATCTTGTATTCTGTATATTTTGTTATATATTTGTACTTTTTGCAAACAGATTGTACATTGATGTGTATTCATCCGATGCAATTCAGATCTCCTGCCCACAAGAGTCCTACCCACACCTACCCCATAACACTACAGTTGTATGTTGTGAGTATCTTCCCCTAAATAGTAACATGCAAGCATGGAAGATATTCTTAGTGTACAGCTGTAATGAGGCGTTGATAGCAAGATCTAAACTCCCTTCAGTGTGCTTATGCAATGTGCCTACCTGATCTGTACTCCAGTTCCTTTTCTATCCACACAGTTTTCCAAATGGCGATCTTATCGCTTGTATAAATGAGAGCAAACTGCTAGTTATAAAAGTATACATTTGTGGGCCTTTAAATCCTTTGATATGAGCAACCAAAATCTGGTAAAGGGGGATGACAATTTATACAACTACTTAGGCTGCATTTGGAAGAGATGATGTTTTACACTGAATTGTACATATAATGACCATTACATTTTGAAAATTGATGTAGTTTTTACATCGATTATTGATGTAAAATTTTAAAGGTGGTGAGGTTTTACATCTATTATCGACGTAAAACTACACTCCATCCAAATATATGCAAAACAGAATCGAAGTGTAATTTTACGTCGATAATAATTACACTCTTTTACCAAATGCATACAAAAGCAAACCGATGTAAATTTTACATCGATTCTTGATTTACATCGCATCCAAATGCAGCCTTAGTTTTCGAATAAACATGACAATGGTTTAGATTTTAGAGGGAGTGGGCAGAAAATATAAAATAGTTTTGATTTTTCAAAACAAAAATAACTGTCACAATTGCAAAAAAGAAATGTAGGATATCATAACGGATCAACCAAAATTTAAATCCGAATTGGTTAATCAAAATCTTAACCCGATGTGCGGCCGCATTAACATTCGGAGTCTACTCTCGATGTGCAGCCGCATTAGGGCTTTTCATAAGAAGATCCAACCCGACCAACCTGGACCGACCCAACCTGAGTTGGTCTGGTTTTCTTCAGCACCGCTCGGTTTCGGGTTATAAAAAATTATAAACCGATGATTTGGTTCGGTTTCGGTTTTCACACATGAAAACTGAAACCGACCCGAACCGAACCAACTTAGTAGTTAGTTCCTAGTTAGTAGTTACAACCTACTTAGTTCCTACTTAACTAAGTTGTCTCTATCCTAATTACAACCTACTTAACTAGGTTGTCTCTCAAACTTTGCTCCCTCCACAATTGGATCCATGGATGGGCCACAAAACATTAAGGAAATGTTGGTTTCCTTTAGAAATGTAGAGCCAAAAATGAACACTTGAACATCAACTAAGTTACCACTAAGTAGAGCCGAAACCAACCCAAACTGACTCAAACCGATCAGGTTGGTTTTGCTTAACACAGGTTCGATTTCGGTTTCAATTTCAGGTAACCTGACCAGATCGAGTTGGATGGAAAAACATCAGTAAACCGACCCAACCTGACCCGTGAACAGCCCTAGGCCGCATTACCATACTATCAACATGTTAGCATGGTTTTCCTGACAGCAAATTCTATCGTGACATATAAGCATTTTTTTTCCATTAAATCTCATAAGCTACTCCTACTATTTAGCGTAATGACATGCGGGGTACCCTTACTCTTTAGTTATTGTGTAAGTTTTCTGACAATTGTTATTGCCATTAAGTGCTAACGAAAGGAAATGAAATGTCAAATTTGCCATCTTCTTCCTATTCAATGGAGCAAGGTCTCGGCGGTGATGCCTTCTTTCCCGAAGGCTTCCAGTTTCACCGCCAAGCGAGGCTATAGAAGGCTAGCAAGACCAGCAGGTCTGCTTCATTTCCATCGAGACCGGTGCCGGAACTGGCAATGGCAACAACAACGGTGGTTGTGGTGACATTTATGAGACGCAATACCATATTCATGATTAGATTGGAAGAATCCTGAAGAAATGGAACTTTAACAAAGGGAAAGGTAGAGGAACGGAGAAAATTTATGATAAGATCACGCTACCCAGGTATCCCCTCCTTGTTTTCCTCCCTTTCAAAAAACAACTAGCAAGAGTATCTTCCGGAAAGTCAGCAGGGAACGTTGTTGTTCGATGGAAACGAAGGGATCGTAGCCACTTGATGGAGACGAAGGGCTCCATCAATGGAGATGATGGAGCAAGCAACAACGTTGCAGGGAACAAGTAGCAAGAGTAGCTTCCGGAACAAGCAGCAAGTTGTTGAATAGTATTTCAAACTTAGTGCGTACTTAGTGGGTGATTTACTTCCTAATTGTTAGGCATTATTTTGAGTTAGTGGACCATGCTTACCCACTTTCCCGTTTAATTGCTTATTTTTAGCTAAGGCTATTTTTGTTGTAAGTCTATTTATTTGGACCCTTTACGTTGCTTTTTATGTGAATAGAATTGGTAGTGTCTTTGTTTTTAACATAAAAATTTTCAATTTTCCAACAATTTCTTTGGTATCAGAACCAGATTTGGGTCTTTATCTGGGCAAAGGGTAAAGTAAGAGAGAAAAAGAGTGAGAGAATCCCAATTGAGTGAAACACAGTAAGGCAAACATAAAACTGAGAAGAGAGAAATTTCGTCATGGCAAGCAATGGAACCAATTCATCAGCTCTGCCCCTAATTCCAATCTTTAAAGGGGAAAATTATCACTTATGGAGCCTCAAAATGAAGACCATGTTCAAGTCTCAAGAGCTATGGGACTTGGTGGAGAAGGGATTTGAAGACACAAATCCGGCTAAGCCCAATCAACGGTTGCAAGAAACCTGTAAGAAGGATGCAAAGGCTCTGTTCCTCATTCAACAGGCCCTTGCTGAATAAATGTTTCCAACAATTGCAGCAGCTAGCACATCCACTCAAGCATGGGAGATTCTAAAGCAAGACTTTTGGGGTGACAAGAAGGTAATTACTATAAAATTATAGACCCTTCGTCGTGATTTTGAAACGTTGGCCATGAAAGAAAAAGAATGTGTGCAAGTATTTTTATCTAAGGTGTCTAGAATTATTAATCATATGAAGTCATATGATGAAAATGTTAGTAATGAAACTGTTGTGAGTAAAGTTTTGAGTAGCTTAACCTCAAAATTTGATTATGTAGTTGCTGCAATTGAAGAGTCTAAGGACTTGTCTACTTATACTTTTGATGAATTAATGAGTTCTCTGTTAGCCCATGAAGTTAGGCTGAGTAGATCCTATGAAGAGGTTGAGGAGAAGGCTTTTCATGTTAAGGGGAGTCTTTTTACAAGGGAAAGTCAGAAAATTCAGGAGGCTGGGGACAGAGCAGAGGTGGTTTTTGTGGTCGAGGTCACTGTGGCGGTAGAGGAAGAGGCCAATTTGGTGATCAACGCCAACACAAAAGCACCATCCAATGCCGATATTGCAAGAAATTGGGTCACAAAGAAGTAGATTGTTGGACCAAGCAAAGAGATGAGCAGAAACAAGCCAATTGTACAAAGAAAGTTGAAGAGGAGAGCAAGCTATTCATGGCTCATTCTCCTATCGAAATTGCTTCCAATGGAGTGTGGTTTTTGGACAATGGATGCTCCAACCATATGTCCGGAACAAAATCTATTTTTAAAGAACTTGATGAGTCACAGAAAAGCGAAGTTCGACTCGGAGACAACAAGCAGATGCAAGTTGAAGGGAAATGTACAATTGCCATCAAAACCTCACAAGGTAATGTAAAACTCCTCCATGATGTACAATATGTTCCTAATTTAGCTCATAATTTGTTGAGTGTTGGGCAAATGAGGGACGGTGGATACTCTATTTTGTTTGATGATGGTTGTTGTTCTGTCCAAGATGAGAAAACAGGGCATATAATAGTTAGCAGTCCTATGACACAAAATAAAATGTTTCCGTTAGATGTCTCTGAAGTAAGAAATTGTGCCTTGATTGCTAGAGCTAGTGATGCAAAAATATGGCATTTGCATTATGGGCATTTAAATGTGAAAGGGCTGAAATTGTAGGCTCAAAAAAATATGGTTGTTGGGTTGCCGAAAATTGATGGTCTTGATTTTTGTGAAGGCTTTGTCTAGGGGAAACAAAGTAGAAATTCATTTCTTGTAGACAAGTCATGGAGGGCTTCTGATTGTCTTGAATTGGTACATGCTGATGTGTGTGGTCCAATGAGTATTGAATCATTTGGTGGAAACAGATATTTTTTGTTATTTACTGATGATTACAGCCGCATGAGTTGGGTGTATTTCTTGAAATTCAAATCAGAAACTTTTGAAACTTTCAAGAAATTCAAAGCATTAGCGGAGAAGCAAAGTGAGCGTTGTATAAAGGCGCTCCGTTCCAATAGGGGTGGTGAATTTACCTCTAATTTCTGTGAGGAAAATGGCATTTACAAGGAGTTGATGGCACCGTACACACCAAAGCAAAATGGTATGGATGAGCAGAAAAATCGAACAGTGGTTGAGATGGCAAGAAGCATGATGAAAGCAAGTGGTGTTCCTAATCAGTTCTGGGCAGAAGCAGTGGCAATAACAGTATACCTTCTCAATATCTCACCTACAAAGGCTGTCATGAACCAGACCCCAAATGAAACTTGGAAGGGCAGGAAGCCGCGGGTAAGCCACTGAAAAATTTTTGGTTGTATAGCCTATGCCTTGGTTACTTCTCCAACCCGCAACAAACTTAATGAAAAATAAAAAAAAATGCATTTTTGTTGGATATAACCGTCAATCCAAAGCATATAGGTTGTATAACCCTGTGAGTGGCAAAGTAATTATAAGCAGGGATGTTAAGTTCAACGAAGAAGAAACTTGACCTGGAACAACGACAACACAACACCTACAACACCTCAAGTTACAGAAGATGCTAGTATAACCCCTGTGACAGAACCTCCAGGACCAGCTAGTCCATATACTGGTAGCAGCAGTTCAACCATTCACTCATCTCCCTCCAGCAACAGTAGCGCATCTACTCCAGCAAGCTTGCAGTCCTCATCTTCAAGTTCTTCTAGTGAAACACCTGCAAGAAAATTCTGATCATTGAGGGATATTTAAGTTTCATGTAGCTTTGCTTTGTATGTTTCTGACCCCACTTGTTATGATGAAGTTGCAGAAAGTCATGTTTCACAGGATGGAATGAAAGAAATGAAACATGGAAATTGATCAATCTACCGAAAGGCAAGAATGTTATTGGGCTCAAGTGGGTGTATAGAACAAAGTATCATGTTGACGGTACTATACAGAAACGCAAAGCTCGGTTGGTGGCGAAAGGGTACTCTCAGCTGCAAGGTGTTGACTTCGAAGAAACCTTTTCTCCGGTTGCTCGCTTTGAAACGGTGAGAACCTTTCTAGCCTTGGTTGCACTATTAAATTGGGTTGTGTACCAGTTTTATGTTAAATCCAGCTTTTTGAATGGAGAACTAGATGAAGAGGTGTATGTTTCTCAACATGAAGGTTTTCTTAGTGGCGATGACAGCAAAGTTTACAGGTTAAAGAAGATTTTATATGGCCTAAAGCAAGCCCCATGAGCTTGGTATAGCAAGATCGACTCCTATTTTCAGGAGAATGGATTTGAAAGGAGTAAAAATGAGCCAACGCTTTATGTGAAGAAGCGAGGTAACTCTGAATTTTTGGTTGTGTGTCTTTATGTTAATGACATAATTTATTTGAGGTCTTGTGAGTCTCTTGTTGAGGAATTTAAGTCTTGCATGATGAAAAAATTCGAGATGTCAGATTTGGGTTTGTTGCATTATTTTCTTGGTTTGGAGGTAAACCAAAGTGCAGATGGAATTTTTATTTCTCAAAGAATTATGCTAATGATTTGTTGAAAATGTTCAATATGTTAAACTGTAAAACAACTCCAATTCCCACGAATGTGAATGAGACACTCGTAGCTAATGATTGCACCGGAATGGCGAGTGCGAGGTATTTTAGAGTATGGTTGGCGGTTTGAACTACTTGCCTCACACAAGGCCTGATATAGCATTCCCTGTCAGCGTTGTTTCTAGATTTATGCATAGCCCAATAATGCATCACCTCGAGGTAGCAAAGAGGATACTTCGTTATGTTGCTGGAACTGTTGCTTTTGGAATTTAGTACTCAAAAGTATCAGATTTCAAACTTTTGGGTTTTACTAACAATGATTGGGCAGGTTGTTTGGATGATAGAAAAAGCACTTCCGGCTATGTCACTGCAACGACATCAATTTGTCAAACAGTTTAACTAAGGAGATTGTTAGCTAATTTTTGCCAAGTTCACGAAGGTGCAACTCAAGTGTTTTGTGACAACAAGGCAACAATCGCTATGGCGAAAAGTCCAGCTTTTCACAATAGAACAAAGCACATTGACATCCAATATCATTTCATCCGAAATCTGGTTGGTGAAGGAACAATAGCAATGAAGCATTGTGGGACCAATGAGCAAGTAGTATCATTTCACTGCAGCATGCCAAGCACGAGTACTTCACAAAGCAAATGGGAGTAACAAGTTTTGAAGCAAGGGGGAGTGTTGAATAGTGCTTCAAACTTAATGGGAACTTAGTGGGTGATTTACTTCCTAAATGTTAGGCATTATTTTGAGTTAGTGGACTATGTTTACCCACTTTCTAGTTTAATTGCTTATTTTTAGCTAAGTTTAATTTTATGGAACTCTATTTATTTGGACCACCTTGATTTTTACGTGAATAAAATCGGTAGTGGCTTTGTTTTCAACGTAAAAAATTTCAATTTACCAACACTTCCCAAAAGTCAACAGCAACGTTGAGGTGAACGTTGCAGCTCGATGGAGACGAAGGGCAACGAAGGGCTCGTCGCCGCTCCCCTTCGTTGTCTCTCTCTCGCCCCGTTTTCATCACCGCCGCTGCTACAACGGGGAGGAAGAGAGAAAGTGAGGAGGGAGCCCTTCGCCGCTGCTGCAACGGCAACGAAGGGCTCGTCGCCGCTCCCTCTCAGCACAGCCGTCGCACTCAGAGCTCGTTGCAGCACCGACGAAGGGCTCCCTCCACACACTCGGAGCTCTTCGCCTCTCTCCTTTTTGTCCCCTTCGTTCTCTCTCTCTTCCCCATTCCCTCTCGCCCCGTTTTCTTCACCGCCGGCGGTGATGAAACAGGTGCGAGAGAGAACGGGTGAGAGAGAGACAACGAAGGGGAGGAAGAGAGAAAGAGAGGAGGGATCCCTTTGCCGCTGCTGCACGGCAACGAAGGGCTCGTCACCTCTCCCTCTCGGCATAGTCGTCGCACTTAGAGCTCGTTGCAGCACCGATGAAGGACTCCCTCCACGCACTCGGAGCTCGTCACCTCTCCCTCTCGGCACAGCTGTCGCACTCAGAGCTCGTTGCAACACCGGCGAAGGGCTCCCTCCATGCACTCGGAGCTCGTCACCGCTCCCTCTCTCCCCTTCGTTCTCTCGCCCCCGTTCCCTATCGCCGGCATCATCCCAGTCACCGAGATCAGCCTCGATAGAGTTGGGTACACTGTTCCCTCTCTTCCTCCGCTCGGAGCCTCCCTTACTAGAAATCCCCGCCGGTTTCGTTGCTGCAGATCATTGTTCTCCCCTTCATCCAAAATGGGGGATGAAGATGGAGATGAAGGTGAATAGTGAAGTTTTCGGTCATTATTTCAGTTCGATGGAGAGAGAGAGGGAAAGGAAGAGGGTGAAGAAGAAGTCGCCGGCGAAAGTGGTCGTATACAGACGAGGACAGTGGTGGTGATGGCGGCACAGAAACACTGTAGCTGTCTTCGGGGAGACGGATGGTGACGTAGAAGGAAGGGGAAAATTGGGTTTTGAAAAAAAATCATACATGGTAGGATAGTTTAAGAGATTTATCCTTTATTTTTTAAAATAATAAAATAACTCTGCATGTACCTTAAAAGCATTGGCATTCGAGACCGAATTCCGTCCTCACAAAATTTGTGCTCACACCATCCTCCCAACATATACAGCGCTCATTTGGAGTATTTATTAGGCTCCATTTAATGCTTCTTTTCATACGATCAGTCGATTATTTATAAGCCCGATAAATTGTAATTTGGTCTTTTTTTCGTTTGATTTAAGGCAGATCTACTCCAAAAGCTGGCATGCAGTTTTTGAGAACTTCCAAATGTAGATTTTGCATTATTTTTTTCATTTGTTTTCGCATGGAAAGACACACCTTAATGAAAGGGGTTTCGTGCTGTTCCAAATGTAGTTTTTCCAAAATGACTTGCTAAACAGCCCCTTACTTTTTCTTTTTTTCATTTGGAATATCTATTTACAAAACTAGTTTTGTGAGGATTGAACCTGAATTCTTGGCGTCCACCCATACACTTGAAATAGACCTGTTCATGGGTCAGACCGGGTTTGGCTTTGTATATGTATCAATAGAATACACTTAGGCCCGAGCCAAGCCCGGCCTGATCATTGGGCCTAGGTCTTGATCTCGAGCCTGGTCGTCATATAAAGCCCGAAGCCTGGGCTTGGGCCCGAGCCTGAGCTTGGCTAGAAATTTGAAAACATTTTTTTTTCCTTTTTATTCAATAAAAAAGTGTTTTATTTATATTAAAACCTCCTAAACTCAAAAATAATAAACATCTCAATAGTTGGAAAAAAAGAGAAGAAAGAAAAAATATAGTATATATATTTTTATTAAATTAAATATATTTTTATTATTTAATATATAGTATCAAATTGGGCTTGGGCCAGGATGTTTTGAGAAAGCCCGAGCCCGGCCCGTAAAAAATCTAGGTATGGGCTGACCCATGAACACGTCTAATTGGAAACATCTTCCATGATTTTAACACACATGTATGGGAGATACTCCCTTTGTGTGAGTGGATGTCAAGTGTTTTGGGGTCGTGCAGAGTTTTGTGGGAAAGGAATTTGGGCCCTTTTTTAGGTATTTGTCGCTAAGTCTCGGCATGGAAGGAGTACAAATACGAATATGTATCGTACAAATCCATACAAAATATAAGGTTTTTCAGTCTACATATTTGTATTTGTAGTCCTTCCAAATGGAGCCTAAGGCTCAGTTTGAAAGGAGTATAAATGCAAATTTGTTGGCTCAATTTGGAAAGAATATAAATACAAATATGTGCAGTGTAAAAGCATACAAAATAATCAACGTTTTAAAAAATGACCCAGAAATGGAACCGTTCTAGCTATTGGTTTTTGGGTCAATGGCCAACCGTCCATTCAAACGGACGACCCATTCTGACAGCAAAATTAAAAAAAAATAAATAAAACATAATTAAAAAAATAATCAAAAACCATTGAACGGGTTGACAGGTCAATGGTTCGACTGCCTGAGCAACAATTTGTTGACTTTTTCAATGGTTTTTTACTAGATTTTGGGTTTTGGGTAAAACAAAGCTGGTTGCCTGAAAGGTTCCCGGGCCAAACAGTCCGACCGTCCAAGTTAACAACGGTTTGAAAACGTTGAAAATAATACAAAATGCAAGGTTTGCACTCTACATATTTGTATTTAAAAGGAATACAAATACAAATATATAGAGTGCAAAACCTTATATTTTGTACGTATTTGTTCTGCAAAACCTTGTATTTTATACTATTTTATTTGTATTTGTAGTCTTCCAAACTGAGCCTAATGTTTTTTCTATATATATATGAAGCTTTTCAAATACATTTCAAAGTTGGGGTACAACACGGTATTTGTCACTAATGTTGAATCCTGGTCCAGTGGTCCTCCTTTGGACGTATATATCTACATACTATAGTTGTTTTTTTTGGGCTGCAAATCTACTATCTACTGTTTGACAACCTATGATTGTTAATATTTAGGTGGAGCTTTTTGCAACATCAATTTAGATGGAGATCCCCTTTTCTTTTTCTTTCCGACAACCAAACCAAGCCACCCAGAAAAAAAAGTAGCGATGCAGATTACTTCTCTGGTCCACAAAGTGCTTGTTTCTTTTTTCATTATTAAAAAAGATCAAAAAACTATTATTTGGGTCTAAGAGATCAACCACCTGAGTTAGTGGGTCACTGATCAAGTCAATCGTTTTTGCATGGTTTTCAAAATTGGACAGGACCGGACGATCGGACCGGAAAAACCAGGAATCAGTCAGGTGATCCCGGTTCCGTTTTTCCCAAAAACCGGATTTCCCCCCAAAACCATTGATTTTGGTCAGTGAACTACTAAACCGGGTGGTTAACCGTTCGAATCGTTCAAACAGTTTTGACCATTTTTGTTTTTTTGAATTTTTTTATTTTTTGTCAAAATGGGCGGAGCTTCAGTTTGAACGGTCGGACCATTTGACCCGGTAACCGGACCCTTGACCAGTTCAATCATTGGTTCGGTTTTAAAAATCATGGATTTTTTTACAAAAGAGCGGTTCGGGGGTGAAACGCAACCTATTGCCTGGATGGTTTTTGGGTTGAATGGTCCAACCATCTGGGTCAATGACGGTTCAAAAACCATGGAATAAAATATATTTTGTCCATATGCATCCCAATCACTTGATTTAACAATGCTAAATTAACTTGTGATTGATTCATCTACAACCACAACAGTAATTTATTTCATTGCAAACAAGGTTTAAAATATTGATACACAGCGATATGCTGGTAGGGCATATCGGCCTGTATCGGTACTGTCTTTTTATGTTTTTTTTTTTTTTTCGAAACTGGTTTAGAGAAGCCGGTTTAAGGCTAATATACCCCCTGAACCATTCATCAGCCCGAAACACCCCTGTAAGAGCATATTAGAAAGGCACCGATACGATACGTATCAACCGATACAAGCCAATACATATCGAAATTTTGATCATTGATTGCAAATATATGCATTTCATCTAGGGATGCAATTTGGAAGGGTTTATCCAGACCCTACTCAAAAAAGTTAGATTGGATTGGGGGCACAGGATGACGGCTGGATTAGGGTTAGGGTTAGGGTTTTAAGCCCAATTTCACTATTGATTGGATTAGGATTGACCACTTGGATAAACCCACCCAATTCAAAACCTAACACTGCTATCCCCGCTATGTTTTGTCATTACTGATTTGCTATATCTTTGTGTTTGATTTGAAAGAAAAAGTAAATAAAGAAAGGCAATAATCTGATCTGCTGACCGTAACATCACCACAAGACCACAGCCGCAGCCGCTCATACTTTATATCTTCTTTCATGGGAGATTTCCCAATGTGCGGTGCGGCTGTGGTGTACTGGTGTTCTAGCCAACCTTCTTTCTTGTTGGCACCACTTTAAGAAACTAGCCCATTAAGGCATCTTTTCAGGTTTTAAGCATGGTTTTTAAAACTGGACTGAACCGGATGGTTAGATTGGAAAAACTGGGAATGAATCAGGTGATTGGCTTTGTTTTACCCTAAAATTGTTATTTTGCTAAAAAACTGTTGATTTGGTCAGTATTACACTGATTGGGGTGGTCGAATCGTTCGAACCATCCAATGGTTTTGGTCTTTTTACTTATTTACTTATTTTTATTTTTTTTGTCAGAATGGGCCATCCATTCCATTCAAACAGTTGAACCGTTCAACCCGGGAACTGGACCCCTGACCAGTTCCAATTCGTTGTCCGATTTGGTTTTAAAACCTACCCTATAGTTTATCATCATCATCCACACCTTAATGCCTTATCCCAACTATATGGGGTCGGCTTAGTGAATACTGTTTTGTGGTCTTTTATGAGTTTGAAAAGCTCAATTCAGTTCGATCTAAACCAATTTTCGAGTCAAACTTGAGCCTAATACAATCTTATTTTCTCGTCAAACCGAGATCATCGAGCCCAATATAGCTTAATTTGTAAGGTTTGTGAGTCTTATATATAATAAAAATATTATATATATAATAATTTTTGTTTTTATGTATATAATAGTAACTAGTTTTTATAATTCTTAATTTTTTTATATAAAATAAAAAATATATATTATATATATTTTTTAATTTCATAGAAGGCTATATATTTTTTTTTAATTTCATAGAAGGCTTGGCTCACAGTCGAGTTTGAGCTTTTGAGTCAAAAAGAACTCGAGCTCAACTCTCTAGCTCGAGCCTCATGTTTTCTGGTGATCCATACTCAAATGTCCAAATGTTTGGCTTGGTTCAGCTTGGCTCGAATCCACCCCTATGTTTTGCTAATTAAAATTTTTAATTTTTTCTTTTACAATCTCTTTTTACTAGTACAAAGTAATATGTACAATGCAAATATATACAAAATAATAAAAAAATACAAAGTTTTGTACTCTTTCCAAACTTAGCCAAACTAACAATCAATACCAATAGTACAAACAAATTAATTGGTACAATGTTGAAGGGGTTAAAAAGACAAGGGGTAGGAAAAAGAAAAAAAAGAGGGCATCTATTTAACACTCTTATTTTCACTATATATATATGGCATTAAATAAAATAGAATGGAAAAAGAGGATTCCTGCAGCTAGCTTAAGAATGTGTTTGGTTAACAAAGTATTTAATCTATAAAAAAGCGGTGACTTCTGGAGGATCAAGTTTCAATTTCCTTTAGCCCGATCCGATTGGAATGATGTAGTGTTGTTAAAATTGGATCATTTGAGTTGAAAATGGCAGCTAAAAATCAATTTTGGGTTAATGATTTCTTCACCATATTGGCCTTGTGATCTCTAAGTAATCTTTGTGAGTATTTATTGGGTAAATAAGTGCTTATCTTAATAAGCACTTATGAGTGTTTGGTGGAAAACCATTTCTTTCAAATGAGGGTAATATAGGTATTTTGAAAATTATGTTATGGATTAAGACGGGCCAAAAACGTAATAAACATTTTTTTTCAAAATCACTTAGTTTTGAGCTTATTCAAAATGCACTTATTTCCTACATAATGTACTTATTCAGCCTTAGTTTATGAGTGCTTAGTGGTGTTGTCTTGGCCTAAAATAAGTGCTTAAAAGTATAAGGACTCCTACTAAGCTTTTCTTTATGCAAACAAGTTTTATATGACAATTTTGAATCGCTTTTTCATTTTTTTTTTATTTGAAGCAAATTAATCAATTCAACTCTTAACCCGGTGATCAAATCTGCTTTCAGTCCCGCTCCTAGCCTAATAAGATTTATTGACTCCTTTGGGGTGCAACCCAATTTAATGTAAGGAGGGTCATTATATTGACAATTAAGTCAAATTAGAATCTATCAAAGTTTCAATCAATTGCGTTAAAGACATTGTTCTATTTATATAATAATTCATTTTTCAGAATACGTCCTCTCCTTATTGTAGCACTTTGCATAAGAATGCACCATACATTTGACCTATATTGTTTTATGCATGGTTTGAAAACTGACCTGACCGGATGATCGAACCGGTTGACCTAAGAAGGTTAGGCAACCGGCTCCATTTCACTTGAAAACCATTGATTTGATCAGTAATCTATTGATCCGAGCAGTTGATCCATCGACTCAAACAATGGTTTTTGATTATTTCTTATTTTAATTATTTTTTTTTTTAAATTAGAATAGGCCATCTTTTCGAACTGGATGATCAGATTGTTTGACTCAAAAACCAATATCCAAAACGATTCCGTGTGTAATCTGATTTTTAAAACCTTGATGTTATGTTCTGAAGGGGCTGGATCTGGTATGTTTCCAAGTATTCTGTAGCATAGTTTTAAAAAATGACCTGGAAATAGAACCATTTTGGCCACCAATTTCCAAGTTGATGGTTCGACCGTTCAATTAGAATGAATGGTCCGTTCTGACAAATAAATAATTAAAAATAAAAATGACTAAAAAACCGTTAAATGAGTTGATGAATCGATCACCCAAATCAACGGGCCATTGACTGATTTAACAGTTTTTTACCAGGAATCGGGTTTGAAGTAAAACAGAACTAATTGTCTAAACGATTCCTCCAAACCAAACGGTTTGACCGTCCGGATCAATGACTGTTTGAAAACCATTTTCTACAGTGAGATGACACTGACTCTCTATTTTGTCGGTCTCACAATGGAAGGAGATCCTGCATCAAACTTGTCCAGGTATTTCAATTGAGTTTTCAAGAACACATTCAAAGTAGACATCGGCCCTTAATAAAACTCCGTATGGATCGATAATCGGCCCAACCCATTAACCGGTATAACCGGCCCCGGTCCTAACGCAATTATAATCCGAACATTAGATCCAATCCATTAAAGGCTCTACCCCGAGACCCGGATTGCTACTGTATCGCTGTCCTCTGGACACTGATGAAGCCTATGATGTGATCCCGGATCCAAGCTTTTGTCTTGCCATAAACCAGTCCTGCCCCAGCAAAGCAGTCCCAGCTTAAAACGTTGGCGAGCAAATTAAAATTCGTTGCCAAACGCGCCCGATGACAGCATTTTTACAGTTGTACTCCACAACCTCTGCTTCACCCACCATGAGAGGCATCTAAGTGTCTTGGGTGGGAATTGGGATTTGCTCTTCACAGAACGCGCCTCACCCCGACCTTATCAAAGTATTGTAGCACATCGTATTATATCTTTTGGTTTCGATATACTTATTTAAAGGTGTTTTGAGACCCTCACTCATTTCGGTAAAAAAATATTAAAAATATCTTTAAAATTTAAATTTTGAAAAAAAAAACTAAAACAATAACCTTAATGAACGAGTATTTTTTAATATCAATACGTGCGTGCCTGCCAATAGACAAAAATGTGTCAATACTTTGAACCACTAAGAATAATAAATACAAGTAGGAAGATGTTTTAGATGTGAGGTAAGGACATGCTGTGAGCTCGGTGTAGACGCACTCTGTAAGAGAAGATTCAGATTCGGTGGGTAAAGACCTAGCAACATATATGGACAGATGTCAATTTTACAGTGGATTGATCCATTCATTCTATTGCTTACATCTTATCGGTACACGTGTCATATATGTTCGATACTTAACTTCACATCTGGAACATCTTCCCTACTTATAATTATTATTCATAGTAGATATTTGGAGGGGTCGGCGTTGGTGCGAGCCTGTGAGGCGCGCTCTGTCAGAGCAGATCCAGACTCGGTGGGTGGAATACGGTGGATGGAGGCACCGGCAACAAATATATGGACAGGTGTCAATTTCACAGTGGTACATCTTGTCGGTACACGTGTCATTATATTCGGATACAGGCTCTCGATAGGTTCTGTTTAGAATCGTTGAATGAATTAGAGATCCACGTAATCACGTCCTTGTCCCATCTATATTTTTCGGGAGAAATTCACGAGAACCGCGTTTCATTGCTCATTAGTTTTTCGGAGAAGTAGGAGACACACGATGCAGAATTCTGAATTCCAGCCCCCCTACAACTAGCCCTTTCCCCCTATAAATCACATCCTGTCCGTGAATTTGGCATCAATTCACGGTCAGGATGCATTCCCCCTAAACTTTGGGCCTAATAAATTCTGAGCTGGGCTGATTGGTACTTCTTCCTTAGTTTTTTTGTAGTTCGGATCTCCTGTTCACATAAATTCTATCCACGTCTATCGAAGTCACACAGAGAACATCTCATCCTCTGCATAGTATTATACAAGGGGAGATGTTCCAAATTCATAGCAATAATGTGTTGTGGGTAGAGATCCGAAGTCGTTTGGGAGACGCTAAGCGTACATTCACTTGAAACTCCTTTTTTCTTGTGTGGCTTACGAATGCATTGTGTACCGCGAATATGGAATATTCCTTACGGGACCCACACCACTGACAATTGCGAAAGCCGCTTGAAAATTGAAACATGAAACCATGCAGCTTTCCCCGCCTCAGATGTGTGATGAGTGGTGACTGAAGGATGATTTTCTAAACCTTGCCCTACGAGTTTACGGGTAGAACCGTATATAATTACGCTTTTAGAGCAATGAACGAGTTGAATTCATTGAAAGTCTGGGTTGTCACTAGGGGTGAGAAAAAGAAAAAGACGAAAAATCGAACATATCGAAATCGAATCGAAAAATTGGTTAAGTGAAGGTATTGGTTCGATTTTGGTTAATCAATATAGAAAACTGGCGGTTGATCAAACCAACTAGTATATATATTTCTATATATTTTATATATATTTATGTATATTATATATTATAAATTAATAAATATGTATTATATATAAATATATATTTACAATATATGATATATTATTTATCGTTTAAAATATAATATTATATATATATATATATATATTATTTTATTTTTATAATATATATTGTAAAAATAAAAAAATCAAAAAACCAATGAACCGAACCGACTGGCTTCCGTTTGGTTTCGGTTATCGGTTTTCCAAATACCAGTAGTACCGGTTCGGTTAAAACAAAAAGCCCCATGGTTCAGTTAATCGGACCGTGAACACCCCTTCTTGCCACTTCACTCCACTTCTGTAGGGCCTGTTTCTTTCCTCTTAGGCTATGTTTGGTTTGAAGGAAAAGGTAGGGAACGGAAGGGAAAGACAGAAAACCAATACAAGGTTTGTAAAGGTTTCCCTACCTTTCCCTTCCTTTCCCTACATTTTCCTTCAAACCAAACATAACATAAACTCTTACCTCTTAAAATGAATCTTGTAATTTGAAGGGGAAAATAGTTGTTCGTTTCCTTTTATTAATTATTAATTATACTAATATTAATTATTAATTAGTATTTAGTAATTAATTATTAATTATTATTCTTACCTCAAGGACCCCACAAGTAAAATAATAATTATTAATTATTAATTACACTAATTATTATTATTTTTTCAAAATTTAATTAATACATATTTTTATAATAATTAATCATTAATCTCTAATAATAATTATTATTACTTAATTAATATTAACTTTTATTTTTAACTAATTATTATAATAATTACTTAATAGTAAATTCATTAGTAATTAAATAATGATTATTATTATTAATATAGTAATTATTATTAATTATTAATTATTATTATAATTAGTAATTATTATTTAAATAAAAAAAATATTAATTAAATATTATAATAATTATTATTAGTTAAAATTTATTTTAATTAAATATTATTTATTAACTATTATTTGTAAATAATTATTAACTATTATATTAATTAGTAAGTAATAATTATTATTAATTATTAAATAATAATTATTATAGTTAATTATTATGAAATATTAATTAATTATTAATCGATATAAAAATTATTAATATTATTTTTTATTGAATTACTAAAAATTAATAATTAATTAATAATAACAATAAATATTAATGTTATTAATTATTAATTATTCACTATTGATTTTTTATTAAATATTATAATAAGAATTATTATTTATAAATTAATTTTAATTATTAATTAACTATTAACTATTATACTAATTAATAATTATTATTAATTATTAAATTATAATAATTTTTATAAATAATTATTAATTAACATATATTATTTATGAATAATTATTAGTTTTTATTGATTAATTATTAATCATTATAACAACTTTTAATATTATTTTTTATTGAATTATATAGACAAACAAAAAATCTCATATATGGGGTTAAAATTGACATTTGACAATTTTCAGAATTCATAATTCAAAATTTAGAACAACATTCTTTACATTCAAAGTTCAAAGGAAAGAAAAATTCACCGATACCAATATACCTCTTAATGTAATTTGGACTTTTAGATGTCAGACGTCAAAGCAAACAGACAGGCTTGTAGCCTTAAGCCTATGTTGAACTGATAAAATGACAAAATATAATGAGGGTAATTTTATCAATGAGTTTACAAAAGGGAAAATATATGGTACCGAGAAGACACTGGTATCAGAAGATCTTTGACCAATTAAAGCAACCTATGAATTTTTTATACATAGCACTTGTACATATTTTCAATATGATGTCTTTTCGGTATGACAGTCTAATCCTCTAGTAAAAGATACCCTTTGGGTTGTGTTTTAAAACACTCCCAATAGTTTACCGCCGATTTACTTAAGGATGTTTTGTAGCATAGATGATAAATTGTGTGGTGTGTTTTCATTCATACCTCAATAAGGTAGTTGTTCTGTACCACGGGCAAAGATCTGTCGTTAATTGATTGTCAGTTATATGTTGAAAATGTCAAAACTACCACTCAAAAGAATATATTGTTCATTGTCTTCTACCTTGAGACTGAACCGATTGAGGTGTTTGAGATTCTAGACTAATGAAGTCATTGTCTTCTACCTTTAGATCTGAAACACATTATTGTTTAGTTATTTCTTTGCTTTCAGTTATTGTTTCCCTCTATCATATTTCATGTTTTTTCTCTCTTTTTCTTTGAAGATAACCGGTTCAGTCTCAATGTAGAAGATAATGACCAATTTCTTCTTTTGAAGGGTAGTTTTGACATTTTCAATAGATAACTAATGGTTGGTTAACGACAATGACCAACTTGACACTTTTTGAAGGCTTAGGTACTACAGCGACATGTTTGAAAGTTCGGGTATTAACTTGACACTACCCCCAAGGTTCAGGGTACTAAGGTGGAATCTTCCCATAGTTTTAGTAATATACACAATAAAAAATCAATAAATTACTAATAATTTTAATAAATAATAATAATAATAATATTATTATTATTACTAATATTTAATAATAAATAATATTTTTAATAATAATTAAAAGCAATTATTAATATTCATAAAATTAATATTCAAAACTTAATAATTGATGAAATAATATCAATAATAATTAACAATATTAGCAATAATATTGATATTTATTTAATAATAAAAATATTTTTTTATTAATAAAATAATATTTGAAAATTAATCATTAAGAAAATAGTGTTAACAATAATGAACAATCTTAATAGTAATATTAATAAAGGAGGTCTTGTCCTAGGGTCAAACATCTCATGCTCGATATGGTGTCATTATTCCATAGGTAAAACGATGTAGCATAGATGGTTCCACAAGAAAAATCCATGGACGAGAAAATCGGTTATGGTGTGGACCGATCCACAAGACTGCACATGATGGGACAACCGAATGCAATACATAGATGTGGTGTGGATTGAAATGGTATATATTGTGGCCCATACACACCACCCAAAACCACCTTAGTGAACCTTAGGGGTGGCCACGAGCCGAGCCTTTCACAAGCTATTCGAACTCAATATCGAGATTCGAGCCGAATTCAAGCCCGATATATAGGCCCATTTGCTAATCGAGCTGAGATTGAGCCTAGTGAAGCTCAGTTCTTGGGGCTCGTGAGCCTAGTATTAAATATATATACATACATATAATAAATAATTTTATTATATATAATAATATTTTTATTTTTATGTATAATAGTAAATAATTTTTATAAATATTTTTGTATATATAATATTAAATAATTTTTATAATTCTTAAGTTTTTGTCTAAAAAATAAAAAATAATAATTTTTATTTTTCAAAAAAACTTGGTTTATAGTCAAGCTCGAGCTCGAGCCGAGCTTGAACTTGCGAGGTATGAACCGAGTCATGCTCGAATAGCCAAGTATTTGGCTCGGCTCGGCTCGAATCCACCCCTAATTAACCTTAGATTAAATTGAAGTGAAAAATGATGGTTTTGACCTTAATGTTATTAGGATCAATTTAATCTACAAAAATATATAAATTAAAATATCATTCCTGCCCCTAAGAAAACATAGTCAATAACTCTATTTGATCAATTTTGTTCTTCATATGAAGAAGGAAGACATGTTACAAATGGGATGCAATGTTTTCTCTTATTCATCATTTTGTTGAAATCAAACATTGGACGGTAGATTTGAAAATTAAATATTGATTGGATTTAAAAGTTCAATATAAAATATTATAGTGTTTGGGTTATGGTTGAGCTAGCCTGGGTGCCACATGTCACGTCCGTGGCCATCTTATCTCTTCGGCCACGTCGACACCACATTAGATGGATAAGCGTGACCAAGGAAGGAGAATTTTGTACGGATCAAGAGGACAACTTCATTGGGGATTAGGTCTTACCTCAAAGACTTCAACAGATAACCTCATCCCGACAATCTTGGAAGCATCATCCAAACATGACACAAATCTTCAACTATAAATAGGTAATTTCCACTCAAGGTAAGGGATTTTTGACTTTCTAGTACCCATACTGTTACTTTGCTCGGACTAGCACTACTCTCTCAATTACTCAACCTGACCACTCATTCTTTTCACCGACTTAAGTGTTAGAGTGCCTATTCGGGAAATAACTCCTCAGGCCTCTGACTCTATTATTGGTTTCAAATCTTATTGCACGACTTCATCCTTCCACCTCTACTTTGTCCAATTGATAGAATCATTTGACTACGACTTCAATTCAAAACACCTTAGATCAAGCAGCATCATACAATATACGGGTACTTTTGAAATTAAATACCATACACCATGCCCTTGAATATTTTCCATTCTTTGTAAATGGTCACATTACCATTCTTAGACAGCAGTATAAAAGATTCTTGATAGAAGTTCGATTTAGTAAATGGTTGCCAATTATAGGGGGAGTTTTAGTAAAACTTAAATTATAAAATAGACGCTACTGAAAAATTAAAATTCCAATTAGGCGCTGCAATTCTAAGCAATTACCTAGGGTATTTCTATAATTTTGTATTTTTGTAACGCCAAGAGGTCTCAGAGCGAGTTGCGTGTCTTGCGTGTATAGAAGAGAAGCCGAGTCGAGAAGAGAGAGAGGGAGAGAGAGTATGTTTGTGTGAAAAAGTGAGGGAAAAAAAGACGGAAACAAAAGAAAAAAAAACACGAAAATCCATCCAAGGGAAATAAAAGGGAGAAATAAGACGAAAACGAAAAAGAAAAACCCTAGTTTTGAAAAAAAGGAAGGGAAAACGATGGAGGAATTACAGAGAGATTGAAGCTAAGAGATGAGAAACCATGGCGAAAAACGACGATAGACAGACGGATACATGGGGTACTTGGGAAGAGCTATTGCTAGCATGTGCCGTTAACCGGCATGGGACCAACAGATGGGACTCTGTCGCCATGGAAATACAGACAAGAAGCTCCACTCTTCATCCCTTAACCGCTCAGAACTGTAAACAGAAATATCATGACCTTAAACGCCGATTCATGGCGAAAGACGATAAAACCGACGACGGAGAAGACGGGTCCGAACCCGACGATAAGAAGGGTGAGATTCCGTGGCTCGAAGAGTTGAGAAAACTCAGAGTCGCTGAGCTTAGACGTGAGGTTCAACGATACGATGTTTCGATCGTGTAAATCTCCGTTTGTTTTTCGGTGCTTTTATTTATTTATTTCGTTTACGTTATATTGCCGAAGATCTGAATTTAAAAGTGGCCTTTTATCTTTCTGTTTTCGGTTGGACGTCAAGGGAAGGGATCTATAGTTTTCGTTAAGATCTGAAAGTTTTCTTTCGGTTTTATTTTTACAGGTCTCTGCAATTGAAAGTGAAAAGGTTGAAAGAAGAGCGCGAGCGGAGCTTGAGAGAGAAAGAGAGCAGTGTAGCGAAATCAGATCTAGAGAAAGATTCGGAACAAGATAGAGCTAAGGAGGAGAAAGGGGAGGTAGATGAGCAGCCGGAAAAATCTTCACCGGAGAACGCCGCCGGAGCACGTGTTTCCGGCGAAGAATCGGACCGCGAAAATCAGTCGTTCAACGAGTCCAATTCAACGGATCCGAAAGCTGAGATTCGCGATAACGGCGTCGGTGAGACGGAGAAGAAACGGGAACCGGTGGAAACGGTTACCGGAGGACCGGATCCGGTTTCAGGCGAGTCGAAACCCGTCGGGGAGGGGTCTTACAACGGGAGTTCGGATACGGTAGCGAAAGAGTCTGCGGCCGCCCCGCCAATCGGGAAGTCGTTGGGAGCGGTTAAGGCCACGGTGGACGGTGACTCGCTCGAGTTATGGGAATCGGTTGCCGAGTCGAAAGGTGGTGGGGAGGAAGGAATGAAGGAAAGCAGCGACGTGCAGAGTTCGGCGAGTTTGTCGAGCAAGAAAAACAGGAAGAAGACGATTTCGGGCAGTAGCAGCGGCGAAGAGCCGGGGACTGAAGAGATTTCTCCCGCCATCAAACGGATTTCTGTTAAATCTCAGCCGTTGGTGGCTATTCTCGAAATTATCCGGTCTCACAAACATGGCTCCATGTTTGAGCGCCGGCTCGATAGTCAGGTATTCCCACGTCGAAAACATCGTCGATTTTTTATTTATTTATTTTTTAATTAAAGAAAAATGAAAATAATATCGAATCCTTTTTGGTTGAGTAACACAGTGCCGTCTTCCTAATATGCCATTTTAGCTCCTGCGGGGCCCACTCAAAGGTTGGATCTAAACAGTTCGACTAAAGCCATCAATTATTATGATGAACGATGGACGGTCTGGAATCCATGATGCATGTCCCACGCAAGAGTTGCCGCCGTACCGTGGCCCGGCTCTTGGCTTTTGTGTTTGTCAACCGATCTACCATGCGGGGCCCGCGCAACCGTTGGATGATTTTCGAAAGAAGGCCATCCAACGGTGGGAGAGCCAAATATTCATTTTTATTTGGTCTCGTTGCTCATGATAGTGGCATGCTCTACGACGTTGTAGTTTTTGCATCAGGTTCTCTTTTGCAAGCTGTAAGGTCAGAAACCATTCATGCGGCAGCTGGGTTGTGGGGCCAGAAGTAGTGGCACTGGATCACTGCCGTCTGATCAAGACATTCGTTTTGTACGGTCCCTATCGGAGAATAATAGGAACAAGGAAAGCGGTCTGCCGGTCTCTGTGGTGCTTCTTGATGGGGCCATAAATCACCCCAAACGGTTCTCATTCATGACAACGTGGCTAATAATTTCAAAAAGAACGGTTTACAAGGAAAGAGGCTTCATTTGGTGGGACCCGGCAGTATCCCCTCCTTGATTTTTTTTTAGCTCTCCAGACCGTCTTTCCGTCTTTCGAAGCAGAATGCTCTCCAACTGATAACGAGTCAAAAACGTAAAATCACCCATAAGCCATAGCCAGGTTTATTTACCTCATAACCCAGCTTATGTGTAAAGTTTGCTATGCGTACTACGCATCCCGTGCGTTTTAGTTGCAGAAGACCTTCCATTTCACGTTTGATTTTTCGTTCCCGCCTGGGCAATAGTTATTATGATAATGTCTGAATGAGGTTCACGCATAAAAGACAAATAATTTACAGATTGTGCCGGAAAACCGCGTAATTGGCCGGAAAACCACATTGCAACTAGCTGCTGATGATTTTTTTCCCGATTTGCAGGATACGGCCAGGTACAGAAACTTGGTCCGGCAACATCTTGATCTTGAAACAGTGAGATCGAGGTTGGAAGAAGGACGATATTCTGGTTGCAGCCGCAAGTTCTTCCGCGATCTTCTTCTCCTCTTTAGCAATGCGATTGTATTCTTCCCCAAGAACTCGTCCGAGTCCTCTGCCGCAATTGCACTTCGAGACGTCGTCAGAAAGGAGATGGCTAAAAGACATCGGAAATTAGATCAGCTCGCAGAGGACCCACCTCCACCACCTCTTCCTGTTTTTCCAGTACCATCCAAAATCGAACCGCCGGATTCAGTGCTTCTTAAACCAAAGCCTGCTGCTCCCATGATTGCCTGCCGTAAACGCAGTTCAATCTCTGCCAAAGCTTCTACTACGACAAGCGTAGATAGGAAAGGGGAGCAACGACCAGTAACAGCAGCGGTCGATGAGAAGGCGGTTGTCGATAGGAAGCAAGCCGATGACTCATCTGCGACTGTGGCCGATGACAAGAAGAAGACGAGAGAACGGCCTACAACGTCGGGTGCTAGGAGCTCAAGAACGGGCAACAACAAGGGCCGTACCAACACGACCTCCGGCAAAAATTCAAACGCGAATGCTGGGCAAAGCACCCCACCCAGCTCGAATCCTGTCTCGACAAGCAAGGGTAATGCAGCTCGTGAAGGCAGTCCTGAGCCCAAAGCTGAGAGGAAGAATAATAACACGGCCGCTGTTGCCAAGAAGCGGAGCGCAACGAATTTCTTGAACAGGATGAAAAAGAGCTCTTCGTCCAACGGGACACTGTTAGAGACGTTGAAGAGCTCCGTAAATAATTCTAACAATAACAAAGGAGGCTCAGGAGGTGGAGCAACCGAGCAAAAGAAAACGAGCGGGAGGAGTGATGGGCGGAAGGATCAGGTTCTCCGACAAGGTTCCGGCGGGAAACAAACTGCAGAGCAGAGCAGTCCAGCGAAAAGGAGTGTCGGGCGCCCGCCGAAGCGGGCCATGGGAACGCCTCCTCTGCCCCCTCCTGCGCCGTCGAAGCGGGTGAGGGAATCTGCGGAAACGGAAGCTGCGGGCTCCAGGCAAGCGAGGAAACGTGCGAGGAGGTGATGGCAATTTCTGTAAATTATGTGGCGATTTAAGTTTTTATTTTGTAACAAAATTTATTTTTATTGCTTTTTTCGCTTCATGTTATAATAATACTACTGTCTTTCTTTTTTTAATGGGGTCGTGTAACCTCTTAAAATCATTAAAATACATTATTCTTGATGAATGATGATAGATTGATAGGTAAGATCGCCTTTGTTAAGCTGTTATTATCAGCATTTTTAAAAACGGACCCGAAGGTTGAACTGTTTTTGCCTCCAAGTTTCGGATCAATGGTTCAATCTTCTGGGTTGGTTGGGTCAGTTCATTATAAGACTTGTATGATCATTTGGCTAGTATTTATAAAACGATGTTCTAGCGTTGTAGATGGGCAGATGGCCTAGACGTATTGAGATTTTGTGTTCTTGTCTTTGTATTTAAAGATAAAAGGACCATTTTGATAAACGGTTTGGTTATATCAGGTTTTTAAAAATGCATACAGGGCCTAGGAAAATACTAGAAAGTTTTATTTGAAGCTTCTTAAAATTTGGTGTTTCTCATACAGTGCCTCACTCCGACCTCACATGCATTAGGAATATTTCCTGTGAATAATAACATATAAGTACAATGGGAGATGTTTTCAATGCATGGTAGGATGTGGGTATGAGGTCGGTGTGAGACACCCTGTGTAAGGAGCAGATACGGCCCTTATTTTCAAATCACATATGCGCCCCACAAATGTCGCACATGCACATCCAAGGTTTTTAAAATCGAATTGGACAATGAACCAATCAGGAGTCCGATTGCCAGGTCAAACGGTCCGATCGTTCAAATCGAATGGATGACCCATTTTGACAAAAAAATAAAAAAAGGTCAAAACCATTGGACAGTTCAGATGGTGTGAATGGTTCGACCGCTTGGGTCAGCGGTCTATTGACCAAAACAATGGTTTTTGGCAAAATGACGGTTCTGAGGTAAAAGGAAACCAGTCACTTGACTGGTTCCTAGTTTTTCCGGTCCATTCCAGTTTTGAAAACCATGTGCACATCTCAGTGTGCATTGTGAATTCTATGCTGTGGGGCGTTTGTTGGAAACCCTCTATGGCGTGCACATGTGAATTTATATGTTTTCTAGTAGCTTTTGATTATCAAATGGGAAAAAAACCAATTTTTGGTCTTCCAAGTTTTCCCAAGCTCCAAAGACCACGCTAAAAGACTTGTCAAACATCATTTTAATATATGGTTCATATTAAATCTAATTTATGTTTATATTTTATTTTTCATAGATAATAAAAATAAAAATTCAAGGCAAAAATGTTTTTTTTTTGACAAAAATAATGTATCAAGTTAGGGCCTTTTGGAAGCTTCAATACATTTTAGTGTGACTGCAACCCTTAGTAATCAAAATCGGGGTGGTGGTTTTACTTTATTGCCTGAATCGAACCGAATCTATTATGTCGATTTCGGTACATGGTTTTGTCCCAATTAATAATCGGGTGGGTTTCGGTTCGTTCATGTTTGTCCCGAACCGATTATTTTATTAAATATATATATTGTTTTTTTTTTATTTTTTTTATTATATTTCGTGTTTGAAGACTGAAATGGTAAATTTTAACATTAATTAAAAATGTTTAATTTATTAACATATAAACAAATAACCAATTTAGTATTTTACTATCATTTTTTATTAAGATTATATGATCAAAATTTATATTCTAAGTTATTATTTAAATAAATAAATAAATATAATTATCAGAATAATCAGGTCCATCAAATAAGATCCGATAGGACTCGACTATTTATCGGGGCAGTTCTGGGTCAGTTCTTTTGCCTCAATTAGACTTGTTCATGGGTCAGATAGCCTGATGGCTCAGCCCGGCTTTCTCTTAGTCAGACTTGGCAGATATTTAGGCCGGAAGGCTTGGGATTGGGCCCAAAACACTTGGCCCAACCTTTTTTGGGTCAGGCTCGGGCTTTCTCAAAAAAGCCAGTTCAAACCTAAGAGCAACCTGACTGAACTTTGGGTTTTATATGAGGATTAGGCTCGGGCTCAGGCTTGAATATATTCTGATGGTATAAAAGCAAAATCCGGCTTATGAACAGGTCTAATCCCAATAAATAATTGGTTTGACACTGATTCTACCAAAAACCGACCCAGACCATATGATAAAAAACTATGATGCCGGAAAGATGTGGTTGTAGAAGAGTTTAATTAATCAAAATCTACATGCGAATTTTAATAGATTTCACATGATTGATCGATAAGTTTATGATACTGGTTGATAAATTTGGATATCATATGTTTTTGGTATCTTAGTTGAATCTTAAATTATTTCTAATTCATTTTGGGGTTGATCTTTCAATTGGAATGGTTTTATTTTTATTTATTGAGTAAAAGACTTAAACCTTCCTTCATTTTTCTCATAAATACTGAAACCTTCCCTTGTTTTCCAAATTGAACTAACACTCCTTTGTTAGGTGATCTCGTTAGACAAAGACCTCCCCTCTGTTAACAATCAATTTGCCCCTTTGTGTTCCTTCGACCATGACAGACGAAGTAGTGAGAAAAAGCATACAAGTATCATTCATTTAAGCTGATTTTTCAAGTCAAATTTGTTTTCTCGAAAGTGAGAGATGAGAGAATTGAGAGTAGATAAGATTCAAAAGGGTACTCTGTCTCAAAATCCTAGAAATTATTGTTTCCTTTCTCAAATAAGGAAGGCAATTTAGCATTAATTACAAAACCTTAAAAAACCAAATTGTGAAAAAGATATTCATAGACCAAGGGTCCAAGATGAAGGAAGTTTTAGAAATGGTAACTAACTACCTCTAGTTGTGAGTTATTGTTAACCGCTGACCCAGGCAGTCGAATTGCTAAACCATTCGACCCGGGCAGCGGTTTGCAGGTTATCATTTTTATTTTTTCTGATTTAAATAAAATCAAAAAATAAAATAACCCCCATATCCCCGATCCCAAATCTTATGAATGTTTAGGGTTAGAACCCCACTTCCGTTCTAACCCTTCCCTCCTCTCATCCCTCACACCCAACCGACCGACGGTGATTCACATTTACCGACAACGATTCACGGTGACCGGCAACGGTGGTGAGCTTCATCTACGACGGCCAGCGTTGATTTTGCAGCACTTCCAGGCTCCAACAGTAACAGTTGCGGTAATAACAGGTATGGCGGCCGGCGATTTTGCAGCAGCAATCACCTACGACCAAGCCCGGACCCACTAGCGGCGAGCCCACTGTAACACCACCATTACGGGCAGTGAAACCGTGAAGGACCTGAAGGTATAAAATGCTTACTTCTTTGAATTTTTTTGCTTAATTCTTTGTTTAATTAACTTTGCTTAATTATTTTTTTCTAAATTCTTTGCTTAATTATTTACAGAGATTCACATACTCACATTGGCTTAATTAATTTTGCTTTATTAATTTTTTTTTTCAATTCCCTGTTTATTTGCTACGTGAATGATGATGATGATCAGATGATGTCAAAGAATGATAAAATCTCTTTTTTTTTGGATTTTTTTAATTTTCTGCAAGCAATTTTCTACAAACTCAATATGATAAAATTGCTGAAAGTTTTGCTTAATTTTCATATGCAGATTTTCTGCTGAAAGTTTTGCTTAATTTTTCCTGTATTTATTTGCAAATTTCTGTTTTTTTTTTCTGTATTTTGTTTGTATTTGTTTTCAATTTTCTGTATTTATTTGCACTTTTTAGTTTTATTTTTCTGTATTTATTTGCAATTTTCTGTTTTATTTTCCTGTATTTATTTACACTTTTTTGTTTTATTTTTCTGTTTTTGTTTCTGCATTTGTTTCTGTATTTATTTGCAATTTCCTGTTTTATTTTTCTGTATTTATTTCTATTTATTTGCAATTTCCTGTGTTTTTTCTAGTTTTTACAATTTTCTGTGTTTTTATGTAGTTTTTTGGATTTTTTTGTATTTTCTGCACATGTATGAGTATGACCAAATACATCCTAATTTATCTTTATTTTTTCTGTATTTTTTGGTGTTTTTTCTTTATTTTTTAGAATGTTTCTGTACTTTTTTGTATTTTCTATTTGTTATGTACTTTGTTATTTTTGTATTTAGATAGTTCTATTTTCTGTTTTTTTTTTTTATATTTTGTGTTCTTTTCTATATTTTTGAGAAATTTTTTGTATTTTATTTTTATATTTTCTACTGTATTATTTTTGTATCTAGATAGTTTATTTTCTGTATTTTTTCTTTTTTATTTAATTTAATGCTATTTTTATTATTGATAAATATATTTTAATTTTTAATTTATTTATGATGTCACGGGTCGAACCATTCGACCCGGACGGTTGAACCGCTTAACCGGAAACTGGTCCCCTGACCAGTTCTATTTCTGGTTCGTTTTTAAAAACCTTGGGTATACGAGACTTTTTAATGATTCCGTTAGATTTAACTTTGAGAGGGGAGGTCTCAGTCCAAATTAAAAAGAGAGGGGAAGTGTTAGTATTTAAGAGAAATATGAAATTTAAGTCTTTTACCCTTATTTAGTTTTCCAAATTGCCACATCAGCAACAAAATAAAAGAATGTTCATAGGACTATATTTTTATTTTGAGAAACAAAACAAGTTGCTTTTGTTCGTTCTAGGAAACAGTTTTTCATTTTGTTTTTTGTTTTTACAAAATGAAGACAAATGTGAGAGTACAGAAGCTGTACCATTTATGAAAGATGATGAGTTACGTTATATTGTATCATGAAAAATAAAACATATTTTTCATTGAAATAAGAAATTTAAGAGCTTTTCTTCGTTTCAGTTTTAGAAACAAAAAACACATTAATAACCAACAACATGTTTTTCTGTTTTTGTTTAAGAGATGATTTGATACATACAATAATTTACTCTACTGATATACAAAATAAAGAATAACAGAATCAAGCCATTGCTTTTGGTTGGGAATAATAAAAATATTCCCCAGTACAAACCAAATATCATCGGGAGCGTGGAATGTGGGAATAACTATCTTGAGTCCTTGACCAACGTAAAAATCTTCAGCAAAAAATAGTTATATAACTATGTACAATTTATATTAATAACATATAATATATTATGGAATGTCCCATATACTGCCAGGTGGCAATTAGGATCGCAAATGGACCACTTTTAAATGGCCGAATAATTATAAGACTGATTTGAATATTCAATTGGGTCAAAATATATGATGCATTTATTGATCTGTTAGAATCTGATCTGATCCAATCCAATCCAATCCAATTTATGTATATACAAATCCACACACAATATATATATATGCCAATCTATCACCTTGGCACCTAGGGATGAGCACTATTCGATTAAAACCGAAAAATCAAATAAAAAATTCCGGTTTTTTCGGTTCAGTTTTTGATAATTTGGTTTTCGGTTTCGATTTTTAAAATTAGAATTTCGGTTAATCAAATTAGTCGAACTTTTTATTATTATATGTAATATATATATTTATATATTAATATATAATATACTGAAATTTGATTTCATAATATATATTTTATAAATATATAATATATATTATCTGTTATAATATATATAATAGAGTATATATTATTAAAATTTGGTTTTAATCGAAATAACTGAAAACTGAACAGAGAATTTCTGTTTTTCTAAATTTCGGTTTCAGTTTTTATTTTTTTTAGTTCGATTTTTAAAATTTTGGTTTATTCAGTTCGATTTTTAACTGAATGAACCGAATGCTCACTCCTATTGGCACCTATGATAAGTGCTAAAGCTCAAGTCTAGCCTGGGTTAGCCCAGGTTAAGCCCAAGACCAAAACATTTTGGTCCTGATGTAACCCAGGTTTGAACTAGACCTGGACACAAAACCTATGCTCAATCTCGGAAATTTTGAAGTTAAGTCAGGTTACAATTGAGGATGAATTGGTTGCATGACATTTCTTGTTTAGAGGGGCGGGAGTGTGCTTCATGCCAATCTCACAGTTCTTGGAGCTATGCATCTGGAACATCTCCATTCTTGTAAGTTATCATTTATGGGGAGATATTTTCAATGTGTGGCTGCAACGTGCTCTGAAGTTAGTGTGAGGTGCATTATGAGGAACAAATCTGATTTAGGGAAAAGAAAAAAAAAAGAATAAAACTCTTGTCCTTAGTTTTCTCATTGCTTAGATGTGCAACAATAAAAGAGGGAGTGGGTCTGCTAGTTAGGGGCGTAGACTTTTTTTTGTAACTGAACCGGTAATACCAGTTTTTGGAAAACTGGTAACTGAAACTGAACTAAAGCCAATTGGTTAATTGGTTGACCGGTTCGGTTAACCATTGGTTTGGTTTGCCGGTTTTTTAATTTTTATAATATATATTATAAAAAAAAATATATCAATATATAATAAAAATTATAAATATATATAATATTATATTTTAAATAATAAATAATCTATCATATATTATAAATATATATTTATATATAATGCATATTTATTAATTTATAATATATAAAAATATAAAATATATAGAAATATGTGTACCAGTTGGTTTGGCCAACCACCGGTTTTCTATATTAGTTAATCGAAACTAAACTGATCGGTTAACCGATTTTTTGGTTCGGTTTCAATCGGTTTGATTTTTCGGTTTTTTTTTTCCACCCCTATTGCTAGTTGGGTCATTTAGACAAGTATGATGATCTATTAAACGGAATCTGTAATGTTTGAAATTGGTTTAGAAATCAAAATAGTTCTCCACTTTCTTCCCTATCATCTATTTATGGGATAAATTGAAACCTAAAATCTTTGTCACTTGGATAAAATAAACCCCTTAGTAGATAAATTCAACATCATCATATAAAACAATTTCTAATGTACCGGTGATTATTACTTTGTGGAAACTGTTAATAATAGGTTTGGTACAAGGCAGCTTGAGCAAAAGGTCAAGGGCTCTATTGGATGATGGATTGGTCTAGCCACATCATCCTTCCATTTGACAAACTGTATAGGGAAATCCTTGGCCAAATTAGGAAATCCTTTTCCATAAAGTTCAAAAATTAAAATATCACAATGTATCTGATGAGGGATAATTTGGTCATTCTAATCATATAATCATACGTGGCCTTTGGATAACAATTCGACACTGAGTAAGCAAATTAGCTCAGCAAGTTAGCTTGGAACATCTCGCCCAGGCCGACCTCCACCTCGGCAAGGCTGAACTAGTAGACCCTATAAGATTACAACGACCTATCCTAGGAACTGGTCGAGTTGTAGGAGTTCAAGGCGACCTGCGAGGAAGAGCTTGCTAACCATTTTCGACAGTATGCTACCAAGATAAGATCCTAGAGCACTGATATCTCAACCGTTAAAACAGCCTACCGCATCGCACGCCTTAGAGTTACTTGGGCAAATCGTAACCCACGCATGGATCTCGCAACCGATACATTAACGCGCCCAACAAAACAGAAACAGTTCCGCGAAAAGCTCAGGCCCGTTACAAGAGGACCTTGACCATTGGTGCCTATAAAAGGTACTCATTTCTACCTGAAAATGTATGCATAATCAAATACTCTCAAGTTCTCTCAATTTCTCAAAGAACTCTCAAATACTTATTGACTTGAGCATCGGAGTGCCCTCCCCGGGTAAAAACACCCAGGCACCCTAATTCTCTTCCTCTTGCAATGCATAACAGCTTGGCCACCTTTCAACTCGGCCTTGACTAGGAAATATCCAAATCAAGTCTGAGTCATTAGACACGAGGGAGTTTGGGTTTTGCTTGTTTTAAATGATAATAGATAATGTGACATATCCACTACCACTAACAATTTTCCAAAGCCTAAAAAATAATAAAAAAAGAGTTTGGATTGAATGAAATTCTAAATGTGCAATTTTTTTACACTTTTAACCTTGTTTCTATATAAGAATCTATGTAAATAGTAGAATTTTGGTTCCAACCAATGATAAACAGGTTAGTTTCACATAATTTATTCAGTATAAGTGTATAACTACAGAGATTGTTTATCACTCGACCTCGATAGTGAGCCAAGCTTTATATAAGAAATAAAAAATTATACATGTAAAAAATTAATATATATATATATATATATTATGCATATAAAAATATTTATTATTAATGGGTAAATCGGATTATCCTTGAATTATGTTTACATCATGTGCAGGATTAAGAACTTAGTGCAAAGAATGAATATTATGAGGACCCATATCTTATGAGAGGGAAATTTCTGTTCTGATCTCCTAGCTAACAAAGGAATTGATGAAAGATGCATGCTTAAAGTGATTAATGGTAATTTCCAAATTCCTAGAGATTTCGCTCGTTTTATTCACAAAGATAATTTGGGTTTGTCTATCCTTAGAATTAATTAGGTTTTGTTAGATTTTTTTTTCTTTGTTTTTCTTTGGGTGGGCCTAAGATAGTGAGGGAGAGCTATGTATGCTTGGGTTTTGGGGTAAGGTGGGCTAAGTCCTCTCCCGTTATTACAAATTTTTCTTTTGAAAATGGTTAATAAAATTTAAGGTGATCGCCCCTCCACCTCGAATAAAGTTTGGGGTTTATATTATATATTATATAAGCTTGATTAGGCTTCATTAATCTTAAGCTCTACTTGATTAGCAAACAAGCCTACATATTAGACTTGAATTCGATTCAAAACTTGATTTAAATTAAATAGAATTGAGCTTTTCACAGACCGAGCTCGAATAACTCATGCACATCTATTTGTAAGAATAGATAGGGACTGAGGTACCATGATTAATTGACCATTTTCTTTTTGGCTTCACATTTGAAGATGAAGACAATCTTTGTGTGATGGGGGTTTAGATGCCTCCCCAAGTGCAGGTTCTCTTCAAGGAGAAAGAGATGATGATGACCGGATAGAGCCTCATTACAGGTTCCAACATTTGATTCCACATTCAGTTATGCTATCTATCTATCAAAATCGTGTCAAAATCATCAAGAGATTTTTCAAGCCTGTAACATTTCTAACAGCCTTCAACTTTAGAAGTTTCATCTTATCACTGTTTTGATAGGTAATTAATTTTAGACCTTTATCAATGATCTTTATTAAAAGAGTGTTACGATTACAGCCCATAAATTAGCTACTTACCCCCTTCGAATGGAAGTAAAAACAATTCAAAGAAAATTTTATATTATTTTTGTGTTTGCACAAGTGTTTAAAAAGCTGATAGGGAAAAGAAATCATTTTTCCATCTGAGTGGTGAGTTGGCAGTTTAATTGTCTAGGTTAAATAGGTAAACCCATGATGTCATAAATCCTAAAATATGAAAATAGATAAATTTACAGAAAAAATATTAAATTTTTGTAAAAAATATGGACACATTTATGATATTATATATTCATCATATTAAATAGAAATAAGTTTGATAAATGAGAGTTATTCAAAAATAGAAAAAGGGGCAAAAAGAGAATTTAAGCCCGATCCCTTTACCTACCAATTGGGTCAAAATGTTTAGGGGGCATTCTACAACATGAATTGTTTTTCTTGTTGCCAGTTCCAAAAACAAATCAAAATTATTTTGTTTGAAAACAGATTGTTTCTTAAAGCAAAAACATAAAGACATGTTCTTGGTTGTGAGTGTATTTTCTGTTTTCAAAACTGAAACAAAAAATATGTTATTGAATCTAGCTTCAAATTCATGTTTCCATAAATAAATAAAAACAAAAACATTCATGTTGTAGAACGAGATCACCAGGTCTTTGACCGAGTAAACAATTTTGTTTCAAGAACCGATTCAACCGTGGTTTGGAAGGAGAAGAAAGTAGTAAAGCTATCAAATGTTGCTTCATTTATCATCATTCATTTGTCTTGTTAACGAGAAGAAGCTGGAGAGAGAGAGAGAGAGAGAGAGGCAAAGATGAGAAAGACATAAAAAGGAGAAGGCATGGTTTTATTTATTTTTCTTTTCTAACCTGTCGGGTACTACATACATTATTTCCAATACTTGACCCACTGATTTTTACTTGATTCAGATTTGTTGCCACATTAGAGACAAAAGGACAAAAAAACGCCATATCCTTTTACTGACCAAAATAACCCTGGTATTTTGTCCCTTTTCCCGATGCATTGACAAAAAGGTCCACAGGAGTTACACCTCTGTGAGAAAAATGTATTTAGTACTATTGCTGTTTCTACCGGATAATATAAGCATGTTCCATTGATCAATACAAATTGATGAGAGGTGTTGTTATGGGGGTGCAAATAGAATCCGAGATCCCATTCTATTTGGTTGAACTCGGATCACCCATGTTTGGACCATCGGGTCGGATTCGGATAAGATTCAATTTAATATATATTATATATTTATAAATATAAATATATATATATAATATGTTATTTATTTATTTATAAATTTATTATATTATTTATGATGAAAATAATTAAAAAAAATACTTGTATTTTTTGTTTTTATTTTATTTAAATTAATATATTTTATTTTTTTAATAATTTATTAATTTTTAAAGAAAAACAAGTTAGATGAAATCTGATCCAAAGATCTGACTTATCAATATGATTCGAATTCAAATCAAGTCCTATTAGATCCGATTGAATCGGATCCGACATGAACAACATTAGATCATATTCAAATATACCATGATTCGAATCCGATGCGATGGTTTATATCCCTATATTGTCATATCACATATGAGAGTCACATCAACTAGAAAAGTGCATCTGTTCTAGATTGATCATTTAACATTTATGGTTGAAACAACAATTTCACATTTCAAATAAAAATAATAATTTGTTTTGATCAACCCAAAACGTTTCAGATAGAAACATCAATTGTATCAAACACAACATACGTTTTATTGACAAACACATCGAGGTGAATAATGCTATAAACTAGTGGGATTACCCCGGACCAATGTTGTATGAGATTTTTAAATGGGGTCCGACTTCCACCCCTTGATTCAATTGGTAGGGTAATTTGCATGGTTCAGCAATAATATAGATGCTGTTTGGTATGACTTTCATTTATTTGATAAATGATGTCATGTCATTGCCAAATCAGTATGTGTCTCATCATGCCGATTCGTATGCATTGTTATTGATAAATTTTGATATTGATTTATATGTGCGTCAAGCCGCCAACTATTAGGGATCTTCATTTTAACACTTTCTCCAATGGTTAAGTGTTTATTTATTGTTCCACTGATGTGATGCCTAAGTGTCTCAGAAAAACATTTATCAATCACTTTTTCTCGATTTTGAAAAGAAATTAAATACAAACATTATAATTATTAAATGGAAACCATATCAAACATATACATAGTGAATATTATACAAATTGAGCCATCCATCATTTGGTACTAAAATGTCAAATAGTTGCTAGTTTAGATAGTTGTGTGATTGTTACTACCTCTCCGTATGGCAACAGGATGTACAATTTGAACACTATCTCTACAACCGTACAGCTGCTCTTTATTCCAAAATACGATCTGACATGAACCATGTCAGATCTAGTCCAATTCGAAGATCCAATCAGATCTGATAGGACTCAATCTTAATTCGAATTCTATCAGATTTTTTAATCTGATTTGATCTGACTTGTTTTCTTTAAAAGTTAATAAATTATTAAAAATAAATAAAATATACCGATTTAAATAAAAAATAAAAAAATACAAGTATTTTTTAATTATTTTCATCATATATATATATGTTTTTTATAAAAAAATAAATAATATAACAAATTTATAAAAATACAATATAAATAATATATTTATAAAAATACAATATATATATATATATAACACATCGGATGGGATGGGGGATTCGAATCCAATCCAATTTTTGATCGGATCATAAAATCTGATCTAACCCAAGCCAAAAATCCAACCAGCGGTAATCTAAATTCAACCAAATAAGATCGGATCTCGGATGACCAATCCATTTGCACCCGTAAAAAAGGGGAGATTAACAAAATAAGATTGGATCTCGGATGGCCAATCCATTTGCACCCCTATAGGGGGAGATTGACAAAAATTTGGCAGAGAATAGATAAAGATGCAACCCAAGATTTTTACGGTATGCATGATAGTTGTTCGGGCTCCATTTGTTTTGTGCAAATTTCATTTGCATTGGGAATGCAAATAGTAAAATTATGTGGTCCATTGAAGAGAATGAAGATGAGGGGGAGCCGGGGAGGTTATTTATTTAGGTGTGAATTGTGAAATGGGAGCTAAAATGATATAATCCCCACTTTATATGAGTGAAATTGGAAGGTAGAACAAAGGTGGTCTAAAATTTGTACTAGTTTTTGGGATACAAAATCTACTCCACTAATGAGTGCAAATGAGATAAAATTTGAAAATTTTGCAATATATGACTGCGTATCATGGTCACAAATAAAGAGATGCAAAATTTGCACTTGGTTCAAATTTGCACCACAAACAAAGTGCTGCATGAGAAAATGGTGGAAAATGGTTTGGTCTTTTCACACATTTGAATGGATTAAAATTAATTCTATTGTACCTTTTATATCCTTCATATTTTATTACAATGGATCTTTCTTATTTTTCCCTGAAAAGGTTTAAATGATTCTGAGTACCCAAATAATACATTAAGCAGTTTAATTAGGCAGTATTATTCATCCCTGCTAATTTTCTTCAGCATTGTCTCCACCTACCAAAATTTCATGTTTGTGTATAATTTCCCATCAACAGTTTCTGTGCAAAGGGCTTTGCCTTGCTAATAGATTTCTTTTACCCATAACAGTTCATGAACTAGTTATAAGAGTTTTTGGTATGAAATGATAGCAAAACACAGAATGCTTCTAGTTATAGTTTGAATTTGTTGAAACACTCCATTTACTCAGTGTATCAAGAGGAAACAGGAGGCAAGGTTTTAAATATCGCCATGGGCCGGTCGGGCGCATATCGGCCTGTGTTGGTGTTTTTCTTTTTTATATATTTTACTTTTTTTTTTGAAATCGGTTCAGAGGGGCTGGTTTAAGGTCCAGCTACCCTCTGAACAGTGGCTGACCTCATACAATCTTTGTAGGGATATATCGAAAAGCCACCGGCACGATACATATCAGCCGATACAGGCCGATATGTGTCGATACTTTAAACATTGAGGGGAGGTAGTGAGGCAACATTATAAGCAGAGACCAAGGAACCTACTATTACATAAACATTCACCTAGGAGATCTCATGTGAAAGAAGCTAACCATAGGAAGTGGTTACAAAAACTGAATATCTATGCATTTGAGATGTTACTTCTTTTAATGGTGAGAGATTATCTCAAGGAACCTTCAACCTAAAAGCTTGAGCTGTTAGGTGAGACCACTGAAAAGGTTTTTATTCTCTAATACTTCTCCTTGCATACGCGAAAGCCCAATTGTCTTGAAGCATGGACGAACACAGACCCATTCATGTCGAATTTGGATATAGTCTTCACAAAACCATCCTCACAGCAATTTGCAATTGTGTTCCATTGTACAGCTGCAAGAGACTGTGAGTACAGTGTGATGATTAAATCTAAATTCGTCCATACCTTATGGTCACATTGACCAATTGGTCAAACAGACTCTTGGTACCATCTCAAAGAGCTATTCAACTTAAAGGATTAAGCTGTTAGGTAGGTCCAGAATTGGTTTTTATTCTCTGACAGATAACACAGCAAAAAGTTAAAGGAAAATGTCAAATTCAAAAGATGGTTTGTGATTGAGAAGGCATCTAGTCAATTATGCATCCATGTGGGGTTAATTGAATGTGAGGGCTCCATGTGTACCAGACTGGACCTACTCACTACTGGCATTAACCCTTGGACCAGTTAAAAGAAAATGCCACTTCAACAGATCTTGCAAAGATTGAAGGTTTCTACAATTTTCTTGATAAATTGGAGATTGAAAGAGAAACAAGCTCAAATATCAAATTCCAAGCTAACCAAATAATCTACAATGAACTTCTCCTCTAAGCTTTCACAAATTAGCTTAATAAAGAACACAAGGAATCTTCTCTGATCAATCACCCACCAGAACCCCACATCAATAATAATTTAGCTCATCTCAACTACAGCATTACCCCTTTGTCTGATGTAATCGAATTTAGATTAGCTAACTCAAATGCAAAAAATCTAATCATTGTCGGATTAGCTTGCTCAAATGCAGAAGACTCAATGGGTTCAAAAGAATCCTCAGAAGCAACAAGCATGTAATTAACACTGCAGAAGTTAGAAGACTATAAACCTAGTATGGGACCTCATCTAATAGCTTAAACTTTTAGGTTGAACTATTTTTTAAGATGGTATCAAGGCCTATTTGATTAAGTGGTTTAGTGTTTATTCTTCATTGTCTTCATAATAATTAATTAAATTTCAACATATAAGTGGGCCTATGTTTGTTCACATTTTAAGTCTATTGGGTTTTTGCATGGTTTTCAAAACCGGATCGGATCGGATGATCGGACCAGAAAATTAGGAACCGTGACCAGTTCCATTTTCCCCAAAAACCGGATTTCCCCTCAAAACTATTGCTTTTTGGTCAGCGAATCACTAAACCGGACGATTAACCATTCAAACGGTTTTGACCATTTTTTTTATTTATTTTTATTTTTTTTTGTTAGAACGGGCTGAACATTTGGTTCAAACGGTTAGACCGTTCGACCCGATAACCGGACCCTGACCGATTTAGTTTTTAAAACCATGGGTTTTTTGTGAGAGGACATGTTAGAGAATAAAAAAATGTTCAGAGACTTCATCAAAGGGCTTGAGCTTTAGGTTTCAATCCCGACAAAACTTGTGTATCTTGTTTCCAGCAGATCCAGGCTAGAATACCCTTCAAACCAGTTTGGATCTGCTGACCACAAAACATTGCTGACTGCATTCATCCGGCTGCACATTGGTAACATCTCTTGTACTTTATAAGCTGATATTCCTGTTGTGCGTCTAGATGAGTGTGGCCATGGGAAAGAAAATTTAAGGAAGCTTCCGACGCAACTACTTTCTTTTGGGTAGAAATACAACTACTTCGATCAAACACCTATTAAACATTGACAAGAAGACATAAATATGTCTTGTGTCCAGAAAATAATGTCTGCATCCAACTGCCTCTCGTTCCCTCCCTTTTTGCCTTCCCCTTTCTCTGATCCTCTCTCCCTTGCTCCATAGCTTCCTTATACCTCAATGGCGGGGAGCTGTCAGGTGGAATCCTGCAAGGTTGAAACCAGCGATGGAATTAAGCTCCACACCCGAGTGTTCAAACCTAGCGATGAGGTGAAGGACAGCCTGGTGGTTGTTCTCGTCCATCCCTACTCTGTTTTGGGTGGTTGTCAAGGCCTATTGAAGGGAATCGCAAGTGGGTTAGCTGAGAGAGGCTACAGAGCTGTGACCTTCGACATGAGAGGGGCCGGCAAATCAAGCGGTAGAGCTTCTCTCACCGGTTTTTCTGAAATCCGTGATGTTGTTGCTGTCTGCAAGTGGGTCACTGAGAACTTGTCCACTGACAGAATTTTGTTGGTCGGTTCTTCTGCAGGTATGACTCTCGAAGGACTATTCTCTTTCTCTCTGTGTTTATGTTGCATTGTTACATGTTGGATTGGTTTTGATGGATGGCTCTTGAGTTATATGAAATGGGTATTTTTTTAACAGAAATTATTTGTTTCATGTTAGGGAATTGTTTGTGTTTGATCAGGGCTTGTTGTGCTAAGTGAATCTAATTAGTTTCTACCATTCCTGTTATGGATTACACTTTTATACTACTTTGTTGAAATAATTTTGATGTAGTGAAACGGGTATGGCCATTGATTTCCAGCTCTTCTAGATGGTATTTGTTTCATGTTAGGAATGTGATTGGCTTTGGATGAGCAAGGAGACCTCTTTCCTTTCAATTTCATTCTACTCATGTATTGTCTGAGTCCGGATCTGCTGCACTCTTTAATTGGACACCTGTCACAGACTGAAAAGAAGTGCAACAGATCCCAACTCTGTAAAAGGTTCCCTGATCGTTGCTAGTGGAGAGCTTTTCCACATGGCCCCTCCTATTTTTGCCACGTGGAGGGATCTTTGTGGCTGATACAAACCATACATCAAATAGGGGACCCATTGGATTTGCAACATGTTCAAACTTAGAGGCTATCAGCCATGAGTTCACTTCCCCCTGTTTTAAGGAGTGGATCCTCATTTCTCCGTGGATAGCAAAACCATCACCCATGTTATTATGTAGTTTAAAATTCTTTCAACACTAGCAATTAAATCCATACAATGCATGGGGTTGAATAGAATTTTGATTAGGTTTGGATTGGCAAATTTGGGTTTTCAGACCAAGTTCAATTTTAGGGTTGGTCGTAAGTTGGCCCTTAAACCTGACCTGATCCATCTAATTTATAGACTGCTTTATTAGAGAGAGTCAAGAGGGGTTCAGAGAGATTAAAAGGAAAGTAAAGATGTAAGAGGAAATTAAGACCAAACAGGGATTTTATTGCGACAATATGTTTTCAATAATTTAATTTAAAAATAAATAAGCAAATGGGCATTCCCTTATATCTGAAAGGAGCGGAAGTTTTTAATCAACCATATGGCCCACCTTATATTGGTGGTACACTGTTCAAGTTTCAATATCAAACTTACCTATAAAGGTGGGCTTATTTTACACGTATGGAAAAGTGTTGTAGGCTGAATTTGTTTCATAAATAGATGATAGTGAGGAAAGGAACTCTGAGACCCTTTTGAGTTCCAAATTAATTTTCTTAAGATTCTTTGGCCATTCAAGGAAGCTCACTAATATTCCATGGATTGCTTGGTTCTGAAACGTGCCACACCCATTAGGCGTTCTTTTAGGGGCGTGGTGCATTACTGTGGATGTTTTTGAAACACAAAATGTCACAATTTGTTTTCAACACCAAAATCTTGTGGATTGGTCCACACCAAAGTAGACTTGATCATTATAATGTACTGCAATAAATGACCAAGATATTTTATTGGCAATTTTGTTGACAATGCATTCACACCCATCCACACCACAGTACAGAACACGCTATGGAGTGTGGAGTGGTTCAAATCATGTTGTTTCAACCACACCACAATAGGTCCAGTGGATTCAAATGCACTGCACTTTATCAAGACCACAATACTGAATAACCCCTAAATGAACTAATTACTACACCTACTCCTTGTGGATACTCATGGAAAAATTTTGGAATAAATACCTTGCAACATGTGTAAAATAGACCCATTTTTACAATTAAGTTTTATATTGTAAATTTAAAATTTTGAATGGCTAATACAAGGTGGGGCAGATAGATGATATGGATGGACTATGGGATTGGGCAAGTTGCCAATCCAGTGGATCACCTATCTGATGAATGGTCCAGATCAACCACAAAATACCTTCACGTAGCAGAAGATACTGGAGGTTAGGTCCCTACCCAGTCCACCTTTCCCAAGACCCCAGATACCAGAACTAGCATTGGGTAGTAGACTTTTCTTGTTATCATTATTTTTATTTAGGGGGCAGTGAAGTTTTTTGTCAAGCTTGTGATTGGGTTTTATTAGAAGGTCCACTAAGTTTAGATTGAAATCATTGTTAAATGTCTTAACTTTATTAATCCAGCCAAAAGAAGATATCATCAGATACTCATTATTCTTTGGAGTTTGAACCTGTCAATTGACTAACATCATGGTTGCAATGTATTATCTAATCCATATGCTTCATTAGATTCATTTGCTAACATATATTAAAAGCTAAAATGTTATCAGTTGTTGTAAATAATGTTATAGGTTCTTATAATAATGAAAAAAGTGATTGTGTTGAACCAATATATGCATATATCAAGATAACAGTCTTCATAAATTCCCTGATGCAGACTTGGTACAGGAAAAGAATCCATGGAGAAAGAAATAAGTTTTCTTCTATTTCCTTATCAAGCGGCAATTTTGTAGTTTTTATCAGTACAATTTGGGGTTCAAAAAATTTGACTTTCTAGCCTGTTAGTATTTTGCAAATAGGGTTAATCATCTTAAGGGTCAAATTAGTTTAAAGACACTTTTAAGAGAGTTACTAGAGTTTTCAAAAGTAGAAAATGCAATCATGTCAGTTTTATTCCAGATTATTTTTAAGAGCCAAAGTTTGTCCTTTTTGCATAATTTTGATGTCATGTTAGGTAATTTAGTTTTCTATCAAACAAGACCAAGATCTTGCAAATCCAACATGTTTTTAGGGAGTTATGTCCATTTTAGTAATGGGGTGTGGGTGTTATAGGACTTGCATCTTTCCATTTCTAGAGTCTATCTTGGAGTTCCACAATGATTTGAAAATCAAAACATTTGTTTTTCTTGAAACTAAAAAAAAAACCACCGTCTTGGTTGTGTAGTATTTGTCTTTTCTCCATAGGTGATTAGATATTTTGGTCCATATGCCACACAAGAAATGGTAAACCACACCAGCTTATGGAAATGAAAACATGTTTTTGTTTTTGAAAGCATCTTTTTTGTCAGTTTTAGAAAGAGGTTTTTTTTTTCAAAATGACAATGTTTTCACTTTTTTTTTTTTGAGAAATTAACATCCAAGAAAGCATTGTTACTTTTTACTGATGTGACATTTTTTAGAAGAAAGAAAAACAAAAACATTCATGTTGGAGGGCACCCCCTTTATTGCAGGATTAGTAGATCATTTTTAGAGTCATTTTAGGAGCCTAAAGTCCTTTAAGTGTCTTTTTGAGTTATCCATGGCTTTGTGATGGTCATAAAGCAATTGGGAGGTGTATTTGGTCAATTTCTGAGTTCAAATTGAATTCTACAAGGGAGACGGGAGACCCAATCCCTTCTTTCTCTTTTCTCTCTCTATCTCTAAGGGTGCAGTACCTCTTCTCTTTCTTTTCTCTATTTAGATCTGAATGTCTTTCTCTCATAAATCAGATCCTTAATTTTGCTCTTCTTCTCACCATGTGAAGATTGTAGGAATCTTTTCCCTCCTGTCCTAGATCATTCCCACTATATTTTTAGGAAACTTTTTTTTTTTCAATAAACAGGTGGTTGGTAATGAGGTTGATATCCTAGTGAGTATTTAAGTGAAATGTCAAATTCTCTTCCTTTGTGTTGAAATGGTGGATCAGACGCCCAATTATGCATTTAAATGACTATTTTTATGTAGTTTCAGTTCTACATTCTCGAGATTTTTTGTGTAACTTGGTTTAATGTGTGTGAGGGAGAGAGAAAGAGGTTTTATTAGTTCAATTGTTTGCATGAATCCATGAGGGATCTATATCCAATCTGTATTAAACATTCGGGAGTATAATATCCTAACTGTGAATAACTTGGATGTCTTGTGAAACTGTGATTGCAATTCCTACAAGGCCTATGTTTCTAGTTTTGCAATCAAGTAGGTTTATTATTTCACATAACCTTGATCTGTTATTGCAGCAAAGTAGTATTAAGGTATCATTTTAACTCTTAGAGTCCAGACAGATCAGTGGAGAATCAAGTTCATGTTTCTAGCAAAAACATCAAATTTCTTTTAAGTCAGATTGTTGAACTAGTTTATTTTGTTGGATCCATCATGCCAGTTCCAGTCTTAGGTGTATTTTGGCCCTAATAAAAGGCCATTACCCAATGTTGGTCCCAGCTATCTTGGGTGGGATGGACTGGGTATCCAAATTTGTGTTACCAAGAATAAAGGCCCTTATGCTCTAAATATGCTACAAGGGTATTTGAGTCTTTTAACATTTTTTGATAGATAAAACTCACTAGCATTAACTGACAACCAAAGAGTCAGAAATATACAAATTCAGTCAGTCAGGTGGTGTATGCCACTTCTTTAAGTCCAACTATCCTGAGAATATGAACAAAACGTACATGGTTCATAAGATTACAAGAATTCAAAATATTATCCACAATATATAAACAGGTCCAGAAAATAGCTGAATCAATGCAAATGTCTACCCACCTCTGATCACCCACTGAGAGTCTGAATCAATGCAAATGTCTACCCAGCTCTGATCCTTATCAAGAAGAACTGTTTCCAAAACGGCTAGTAACATATGGAAGTTTCATCATCCCATCACACAATAGCAGGTTGTTTAGTGAAGCCTAAACAACCCTGGAGTCTTCCATGAGGTTAGTTCGGAGAAAAAGATATCCCATTCATCTTTTCAACATATATTAGAACAAATCTTGGCTCAAAAGAACATGCCACATGTTCAAAACAAGCACTTTATGGACAAGGTTTATATTAAACCTAGAACTCCAAATAGGTAATATTAGTTGGGAAAATTACCCATTCAAGGTGGGGTACAATGCTGATCAGGACTGGAGAACCAAACATGTTGCAAATCCAAAGGATCCCCTACTTGGTGAATAGTTGGTATTAGCAGCATCATCCATACATATTGCTGCAGAAAAACAATTGTCACCAATCCGCGTATTTTGCAAGAACATCATTAGAATGTAAATGAAACTTGAAGCAGATGGTTGTGCTTTGCATACAACCATTTGACTATAAATTTAGGTATTAGATTTGAAAACATGAACATAATTTGGAACTGTACCTCCAATTAATGCTTGGGAGGGGGATTGGTCATCCCTGAAATATCCTTTTTCTTAGGTTGGGGGTGGGCGAACCCATGAAACCTAGTTCCTTTGCGCTTTGTTTGATCACAAGGCTCAGCCAGTGGAAAATTGGACATGGTGATTAGGAAGATAGAGCCCGTCATTTGCATTTAGGCATCTACAGTGTCAGATCTGGAGGGCCTTCCCCTTCTCATATTTTTGTAATGATTTAGTTAAATATTATCTTTTGACCTTTTCATCATAGGGTGGGGGAATCATTCCTATGCATTTATGCAATGTAATTGTAGAACTTCGTGCATGACGTGGGACCTGGTGTCTAAGCAAACACTGGGTCCCACACGGTGAACGAGATGAGATCCATGATGTACAAAGGGCTGTATTCCAAAACAGACTTGACCAACCCGTACGCTTGGACAAGGATGGGTTTACACATGGATTCAGGATGGAGTAGGCAACATGTAGGTTTCATACCCATTATAGATTATACATAAGGTTCGACAGGTCGGGATTTTCTCATTTTTGCATGTTAGAGTAGCCATGCCTTGGTCACTGTGCAGGCAGGAATTATTTTGGCTTGGCCATGCGTCTACAGCTTCTTAGGTGGTTGGTTAAACTCATCTAAGATGCACGAATATTCGGCACATTATTACATAGATTTTGCTTAAACATTTCCTTGTTATTTGATATGTTACGTGATTGCCTGCGAATGGCCGGCCGAATGGATATGGGTTCCATAACATGAATTAGATAGATAAGCGGGTGTATTCTCACTTTTGATACATGGATGCATGAGAGGACACCTTTGTTCAGCTAACGTACAATGAATGTAGTATTCTTCAGAGAAAAAAGCTGTTACTGAAATCAATTAATGAGTTGTGGATTACCTCATCTTGCTTTGTTTGCACAGGTGCACCCATATCAGGCTCGGCCGTTGATCTAGTAGAACAAGTCGTTGGTTATGTCAGTCTGGGATACCCTTTTGGTCTCACTGCATCCATCCTCTTTGGGCGGCATCATAAAGCCATCTTACAGTCCCCAAAACCAAAACTATTTGTCATGGGCACCAGGGATGGATTTACAAGCGTGAAACAATTTGAGAACAAGCTCAAATCTGCATCAGGACGTGTGAAAACTCATCTGATTGAAGGAGTGAGCCACTTCCAGATGGAGGGGCCCAATTATGACGCTCAAATGGTCGATCTGATTCTGGAATTCATCGGATCCTTGTAGTGATTGCACCAGCCTGGCCAATGGCCATGCTTTATGCTGGCAGGATGAAAGTGAAATACATTATGTTAGTAATTCCATTACCAAGAAGACTATTGACTTGGCTTTCAAAGACTCGGCCCAGTTTGGTCGTTTCCCATGATGATATTTGCCTCAAGAGGACTTGAAAACCAAAACACATCGTGCCAAACACAAAAGAAAACAGGTAGGAAAGAACAAAGAAATTAGGTTGCTTTCAAATGTCAATGGACACCATCTGTATATAAATCGGTAAATGTTCTTCATCCTGGCTTGTCTGTCTGGTGTACAAGTACAATTGCTCATATACGCTCTGCACCATGAAAAATGCCTCCTTTGCAAACATACAAGGAGAACATCTACCAGACCTAAAATGGCAAGAACAAATTTGAAAAAAGAGAGAAGAGAAGATTAGCAAGTTAAACAAGTGCAACCTGCAAAACCAAAGGCAACCATTTCCAAGACGGCTTGTTACATGGCCACAGGTTATTCACTGCTTAAATAATTTTACAAAAGAATCCTAGCCTACCCGGGTGAAATTTACTGGATCAATGGTAAGATCAGACCCACCTATGAGTCCTCTACTACACAAAATACCGAAGCAAGGAGCTGTTATTCCACATAGGTGGGCACAAGACAAGAAAATAGCCTTGACAAGGGAGGTAGGAATTTTCTGGTAGTACAAACCCTAGAAATGGTGCACTGAACATCAAATGTCATCGTCACCCTCATCACCATCTTGCTGGTCATCAGATCCAACTCTACCTTCTCCAGCTATATGATCCCCATCTGAACCTTCACCCCTACCTTCACCCATTTCATCATCAAAATCTGTAGTGTGCTGGTTGCCACCATATTGCCGGTTTCTCCACCCTCGTTCTCGGTCCATTGATTGCCCATGCGAGAACTGGTGCTCGCCATCTGTTTCAAGGCAAAAGAACCATATGGAATTAAGCTTATTTTTTGAAAATCAATCAAGAAATGCAAAATTGATCTAAATAAACTAAAAAAGGTGATGCTTCCGTGGATCAGTATCTTATTTACGTACTGAGCACCAACCACTGGCATACTACAGCTTATACATAAAGGTTGTAACCACAACCCCAGCTGCCTCAAAAAACAACTATTCCATCAAATTATCAATTTTAGCAATGTACCATAAATAAGATGTTTATAGCAGAAGAAATAAGACCATTTAGTACTGCAGAAAGAAAAGTGACCTCAATTTGATGCAAGAAGTTCAATTAATGCAATGGGGAAGCACATAATATACAAAATATGGTGCTCATCACCACAATATATAGAAAAGTGAAGCTGGGTCATTCCAAAGATTTTGAGAAAACTGAAAAGTAAAATAGAACATGGAGTAGTGAAATTTTAATTACCGCTTTCACCATCAGATGCATCTGCAAGCCTTGCAATAGCATCAATAAGTGCTTGTTCATGCTCCTGATTTGAAAGGAGAAAAAGGCCAAGCTTAGATTCCTAAAGATGCAGAAAAGTAGATCACATGATGTGTGACATTTCTTACCTTTAGCACTTTCTTTGCCTTCTCAATCTCGAGGGGATCAGGATGACTTGCACCAAAAACCCTCTCCACCTGATCAAAATTTAGAGAAGCTGAAAGTCAACTCATTTGCATTTTATGGCCCGAGAGCTCAAGTTGCACATTCATACCTCCTTAATTAGAGTATCCGTGTGAAGAATTTCGATATCATCAGAATTCTTTTTCCCAATGCCATTTTGTGAAGGTGGGAAATCCTTCTTGCCCTGAACCTTTGTGGTACCCCTCCCTCTTCCAGCACCCGGAACAGCACCTCCACGGCCAACAGACTTCTTAATCCCACGACCAGACCCACCACGGCCCCCTCGACGAGAAATTCCTGGATCCTCACCTTCCCATCTGATGTCATCCGGTGATATCTGCCATTAATGGATGAATATCATAAAATCAGTCAGAAATAAATTATCAATTTAGGACCAAGTCAAATCCAGAATAATTATCTAGTTAATGCCCAACTTAAGAAACATGGTAATAATTTTTAGCTTTATATATTAAAATGAAGCAAATTATAGGTTTAACAAATACAAGACTAAAGGCTATGCATAGAAAAGCATGTGCTAATAATATCGCTTAAAGATGGGTTCCAACATCAATTAAGACTAAAAAGAAAGAAAAAAAAAATCTAGAGGAATTGATGCCTTGAAACACCATTGCATAAAAAGCTAAATGAAATACTGGTACTTTGTTTGTCCTTCATCCTTGGATATAAATTTTGTCCTCTAATTCAAAGGTTCCAGTTGGCTCACCTGCTAAAGCCAGTGAATGTGGTTCACACTGACCTGGGATCAAATCCTGTCCTCTGGCTCCCCACCCCACCCCTCTCTCCCACACCCGAAAAAAAAATGCCTAATACAGAAAAGAAAGCCCCAAAAATTAAATATTCTCTAATCCATGTGCAGCATTAAAGTGCAAGAGGACCAAAAAGCTGTTTCCCAGTGTTTTAAAAGGCCCTGAGGCGTATGCCAGAGGCGCCAACACCTCTGAGGCATACGCCTCATGCGCTTTTTTCACGAGGTGTGCTAGAGACATACACCTCATGCACATCTTATATAAAAATACAGAAAAAAAAAGGAAAGGAAAGGGAAGGGAAGGGAAAGAAAAAGAAAGAGAAGGAAAAAAGAGAAAAGGAAAGAAAAGAAAATGAAAGGGAAGGGAAGAAAAGATAAGGGGAAAGAAAGTGGTTTGCCCCCTGCCCCTGCGGCAAGACCCCCCTTTCAACTACTTCACGCGTGCTTCCTTCTTTAAGTCTCTTTGATCTCCCTCGGGACAAGTGGGTTTCCCAGCTAAGCAGATTTGGTCTAAATCTGTACCTCCTAAAATTATTATTTTCTGCTGAGAGGTGTTCTATAGGAAAATCAACACTTCAGACTTACTGTAGAAGAGAAGGCCTTCTATGTGTCTGTGTCCTAATTGGTGTGTACTATGCAGTGGCTAATGGTGGGGATTGCTCTCACTTACTTTTAACCTGTTCTTTTTCTGTTGCTATTTGGGGTTGGATCTTTGCTTTGTTTGGTTGCAGATGGAATTTGACTACAGCCGTAGATCAGATCTTTGACCTTCCTTTTTTGTGTGGCCCAAAAAATTTGGTAAAACAATGTAGAGGTGCATTAGAGCTGCTGCTTTGTGGACAATTTGGGAAGAAAGAAATGCGAAGATTTTCAAAGAGGAGAGAAGTATTCAAAACGTAAAGGATTGCATTTTGACCAAGGCAATACATTGGCTGAGATCATTGGATTCCTTTAAAACATATTCCTTTTATGACATTTAGAGGAACTGGATTGATGTGGCTAGTAGCAATAACAGGAAGAACAGGGTACCAGCTGTGTGGGTGCCTCCTTCAGAAGACTGGACAAAGCTGAATTTTGATGGTAGCAGCTAAGGAAATCCGGGTCCATCATGGATGGGTAGGGTGCTGAGAGATAAAGATAGTAATATATTAGCTTTATTCTCAGGCTCTGGGTATAGGAGACTCTATTAGAGCTGAGCTTCTAGCGGCAATACAAGGTATTCAGATCGCAGACTAGTTAGGAGTTCGGTATTTGCTTATTGAAGGAGACTCCAAAGTCATTGTGGGATGGTTAAAAAATCCAACTTCAGTTATTTGGTGCTACAGGGATCTTATGAGGAAAGCTAATTGGTTTTCAAGGAACATGACTGTTAATTATCAATGGGTGGGTAGAACAGCTAATACCATAGCGAATGGGTTATCTAAACAAGGGGTATCAAGGGAACATTTATTATGGGCAACGCTGTAAACTTTCTTTTCCTAATCTGAGGTAGTACTTTGTTGTTGTTGTGGAGAGGTACCAGCTCGTGCCTCTCCTTTGGGCAGGCTGTATTGTAATATCATTCTGATTATCATGAATAAATTTTCAATCATTTATCAAAAAAAAGACCCCCCTTTCAACTAATGCTATGCATCTTTATTCTTCTTAATATAAAAGATTTTTATTAAAAATAAAGAAAAAATTAGATCCCCCCTTCCTCTTAAGGACGCTTATGCCTCCTTGTGTTCTTAATATAAAAGATTTTTATTAAAAATAAAGAAAAAATTAGATCCCCCCTTCCTCCTAACCCCCCTCCTCTTAAGGACGCTTATGCCTCCTTGTGTTCAGGAGGCTTATGCCTCTTGCGTTCTGAACTATGCCTCACACCTCTAGGTAGTGGAACGCCTCGCGTCACACCTCCACGTTTTAAAACATTCCCCTCCCCATAAAAAAAGGTCATTACCCAATGTTGGCCAAGCTATCTGGGGTCTAGGGAGGGGTGAGCTTGACATGGTCCTAACCTTTGGCATTTTTTTTCTGGGAACAAAGTGACTGCCCTTAGTCCCGGACCATGTTCTCATGCTCGTTAGCCTCGTATTCTATCATTACAACTTAGGAGTTTACTATTACATCAAGCAATGGTAAAATTAAAAAATATCATACCGCAGACTATTGCTCTATAGATGTGCATAGAAGATCCAAATACTTGGGCACCCAACTATTTGCACCTAGGGATGTCGTGGATTAGGTTAAGTGGTAAACTTGCATTGATTCAACCCAGACAAGGTATAAATATTTGTTTCATTAATAATATTATAAAAATTTACATAATATATGATTAAAAGTTACACAAAAAGAAATAAAAACTTATTAATATTTAATACAAATAATAATTATTTTATAAACTAACAATTTAATCAATTAATTAATTAATAAAAAATGACTAACAATTAAATATATGATAGCTATTAATAACTATATTACTAACTAATCAATCCATTCGTTCATAATTACTATTTAGATAAATAATGAAATAACTAATGATTAATGAAAGTAATAATTAATAAAAAGCTAAACTATGTTTATTAATAAATAAATTCTTAATTAATTTTTTTCATAATCAAAAAGAATTAAATTAGTAATCATTACATCATTTATTAAATATTAAATAATTAATAACTTATAACAGTAATTTAATAATTTAATATATAAAATCATTCATATTAATGAAGTTTAATATTAAATAAAGATAAATTAATTCATTGTTTGAATATTAGTAACTATTTAGGTACTTATTCATTTAAATTAATTCAGGTGGTGAATTAAATAATTAAATAATTAATAACAAAAATTGGTAGTAGTAGTAGTAGTAGTAGTTCATTATTTATTAGTCACTAATAACTAAACTAATTAGTAATTCATTATTAACTTTATAGTAAATTTTTATAAATTAAAGTAAGAGAAATTTAATAATTAAAATATCAAAGAATTATGAAATCAGTATTAAATTATGAATTATTAATTCTTAAATAATTTTGAAATATGCAACTATTAAATTAGCAAAGAATTATTAAATTAATAAATGATTATACAATAATTAAATAATTATTAATTATTAATTCATTTAAGAATTATTTAATCATTTTCTTAATTATTTTCGTTGAATGGCTTTTACAATAGGATGGTAAGTTGCAATTTCCAAACATATTAGAGGGAATTATTTTTATATAATAGTAAGTCAATGAACCAAACGCTCTTATTACTGAAAAAGTAAACTTTTCAGCAGTAGTGGTGTGGTTATCATAGACAAATGAAAGTACTAACAAAGTTGCGTAGCATTTCCCTAAAGCCCAATAAGCCAGATACAAGATGTTGGAAATGGTCAAGCAATGCCTTTTTCCTCTGTGAGCTCCTTCCAACAAGCAGTTAAATTATCCTACAAGATAGTCCGGGATGCTATAGTGCCCTCTAAAGTAACATTTCTAGTGTGAATGGGTGCCTTGTGGACATGCTTGACCAAGGAGCTGCTGTTCAGAAGGGGAATGATCATCCAAGATCCTAACTGTGCCTTGTGCCATGAAGAATAGGAAAGTGCAAACCATGATTTCATTCATTAATCTTTTGCTCACAGAGCTTGGTCCCGCTTTTCTTGGCAATGGACAAATCCTCAATCAGTCAAGGAGCTTCTTGAGGCATGGAAGGTGGATGACCTGTCCAGAAAAGGGCGGGGTAAAAACACCTAACCCTCCCTAACATCAATGGTCAGATTACAACATGGCCCAAAAAAGATTTGCTCTTCCCACCCCTTGTTTGGCCAAAGAGTCTGCCAGAGAATTGGCACACCTCTTGGCCCACTGAACCTGAATTTGCATGTTTCGAGTAATCTGGTTGATTTTCTTTTTTTCATTTGAGAACTTCCACAGGCTAGAATCTTCCTCCTGCAACCATCTAACTGTCATCCTAGAATCTCCTTCCACCAACAGATTTCTGATTTTCAACTGCTGGGTTCTTTTGATCCCTTCCAGAGCTGCTAAAATTTCAGCTCTCAATGAATCCCCCCAGCCTATAGGTGCTGAGAACATGGCAATAATTCGGCCTTCTTCATCCCGGAACACTCCACCTATACCTGAAGGGCCTGGGTTTCCTTCACTGCTACCATCAAAGTTCAATTTAATGTATCCCGGATCTGGAGGAGTCCAAGCAGGACTAGGGGAAGAAATCAAGGGAGCAGACCGAGCCACTTCTTCCCACTTCTTCTTTTTTTTTTTTTTGATAAATAAATAGATGATTTTATTCAGCAGCAAAAATAACTACAAAAATCATAGGCAAGCATACCAGAAAGGAGCCAACCATGGGGAACTAGAGCAAAAGGCAAATACAAAAACAGGCCCACAAAAAACAATACCCATGAAAAATGGGCTTCCCTTTATCCAAAGAAATCTTCAACAAGGGCCACACTGAACAAGAGCCAAACGACCCAACCAAACCAATCTACACAACCTACAGAGAGATAACACAATTGATCCAACACCCGGAAACCCATCATCACCAGGCAAAAGAAACCGACAAACCAACACCCAACAGCTCCAACCAGCCACAACCAAGAATCAGACCAATGAGTTTCAAGCACAAATAACTAGCTCCAGAAACCAACCATCTGAGCTCTTTGAGCACTTATTAACTCTCATTTCTTTTTTACTTTCTATAGCAAGTAGAAAAATATTAAAAAAGAAAGAAAAACTACAATAGATGGTGAAGACATTTCAGCAACAAATAGATCACCCAAGAAAAGGAAAAAGAAAGAAATTTGACTATACTAACTATAAATTAATCATTACAAAATACAATGTCTAGGAAAAAAGCAAAGCTGTTCCAAGAGAGACTAAATAAATCCAAGGACTCAAAATGCACCAAGATCTACTCCACCTGCATAGAACAAATATCTCACCACTTGAATTGTAGAACAAATATTTCCTTCAGAAGTATGCATCATAGTTTTCAAGGCGCCAAGGTGAGGCTAGGCAATAGGGGGGCACCTAGTCGCCTAGGCGCTCGCCTAGGTGATGGATTTTTTTAAGTAAAAACATGTATCCCGGGGTAGTTCCCTAGGTTCCATAATCATATTTCCTTAATAAATATCCACAGTTTTCATAAGAAAAGTATAAACTTCATGTAAAAGTATAGAAAATCCACATATTCCAACATATTCATGAGAAGAAAAAGAAGAAAGAAAAGAAAATTCAAAAAATATAGGGGCTGAACCCCTATTTCTGTTATAGGAAAAGAAGAAAAGAAAAGGTGGAAGAAGAAGAAGAAAAATTAGTATATAGAAACACAAAATTAGTAAAGAAAAATAAGAAAATGTGTTTGGACAACATTTTATGTTCATTCTTACTTATTGGTTCAGGTTTTGAAGCCTTTGAGGGTTCAATGCAGCATTTAGCAATATTTGTGTTGACTAAACCCTAACAAATAAGAAAGTAACAAAAAGAAATTAGTATATAAACACATAAAATGAATATTTTAGTTTAAAATTTTCTATTTTATAATTATAACCTCAAAAAATTAAGAATATAAAAGTTCGTTATAACACACTATAGAAAACTGCTTGACGATTAGACGAGGCGAGAAGCCGAGACTCCAAGGGTGCCTTGTCACCTAGGCATCGCCTTGACAACTATGGTATGCATATTCCTTTTCTTCAAAAGACTGTCTATTCCAAAGAATAATTGCATTCTTTGCGCCTAGAAGTGCAGGGCTACCTTGAAAAAATATCCACGAGAGTAGAAGGGCGAACACTTGGATGTTTAAAAAGAGTGAAGAAGAATGTCCAAATGAAAATAACTACCTCACAGTAAATAAAAAGATGAGAAATTTAGGAAATGCTCCTAAAGAGTGCTCCCTTCATGCAACTGTTGATGGTCAAAGAGTCACCCTCCACCTCCAGTGAAAACATTAGATTAAGGTATGCCAACTGCTGAGCATCCTGGGACAATTACGAAGATGTTCCAAGTGTCAAGCATCCTTGCTTTGGGCTAGCCCTTTCTACCCTCTCCTCTTTTATCTTTCATTTACTTTTAACTTTTTCTGCAATGTTTTTTGTAGATTCTTATATGTTTTACACCTTTGTAATGGTTTTCCAACTTCTAAATTACCGTTTATTGCAAAACATAATTAAGATGAATTTTGATGGCTACAGAGAGCCCAAGTTTTCTGGGGATTGGAGTGTTTAGAACTTAGAAGATGCGACGGAGATGCAATGGCATTGTTTTTAGGACCTACTGGGTATAGAGATTCAACAGCGGCAGAACTACTAGCTGTTTTGCAAGGCTTAAGATTGGAAGTATAAATACTTGTTGAGGGAAGTTAGGGCACTGGCCATAGAACTAAATGCTACATCCTCTTAGATTTACAGATCTGCCAACAGTATGGCAGATGCCTTGGCAAGACGGGGTGAAAGCAAATAGGACGGATGATGCTTTGGCCAGACAAGGGATAAATAAGACACAGTTGTATTAGGGTAATTTGTAAAGCAAACAAAAGTAGGGTCAAGGGAAGGGGCATGCGCCAACCTCATGCAAAGATTGAACAGCACTTTTTTTTTTTTACTTAAGTGAACAGCACTCTATGTAATTAACCCATTCTTTTAACCATATAATAAAATTATTGTTATCCATTAAAAAAACTTCTAAAATAAACAAAAACCAAGACCTTTTAATACCTGAAGCCTTAGTTCTTGAAAGTAGGATCAAAATAGCAAAATATCCATTAAAGCAACAATGATGCAACTAGCATCTGATCCCTAATTTTAAAATAGAATGAAGTGCAACTAAAATCACAAAAACAACCCCTATGTATATATCAGACAAAAACCTAGGTTAGGGACATTGCCCAATCCTCCGCATGGACTTCTTTGGGCTTGCTTCATGATGCATTTATGGAGACAGAAGGCTATCTCTTAGGATTAGGAATACAATATTTTAACATTACACTAACTACTTCTAGAAATAAAACTAGGTGATAAACAAACACACTGAAAGTTCCACATACTTAAATTGTTTCGAGTGCTTGAAGCACTTTGATATGATCAACATATATTTGTCTTCACTTTCACATTTTCGCTTTGAATACATTTTATATGTAATTTGAGCCAACAGTCTTTTACACTAGTGTAAGGACACATGCCATGCATGCCTGCAAGTAAAGATAAAAATGAAAAAAAGACATAATTTAAAATCAACCCAAAAGCAAAATGGTTTTTCCACATAGGTAGTGGGTCAGCACTTCAACCCTGTAGGACAAATGGGTCCACCCACAATGTCATAATTAAATATTAAAAGTTTTAAAAATAGGCAAAAATATAGAAACATTTGTATAAAAATATGGGCATATCTAAAACATTATATTCATCATATTAAAAAAAAGTAACAGATAAAGAATATATTCTTAATGATGGAAATAGAATACAAATATTAGAGAAAAAAGACAATTAATGTCTGGCCTGTGTTCCCACTAATTGGGTCATATGGATAAATAGTTCAATTAGACAGATTACCATGTTTTTTTACCAAGTCAACGGTTTGTACAAGCAAGTAGTTTTGTTGTAAATGGACCCAAAATCCTCATCAAATTATGAGCCAACCAGTCGATTTCACTGCAAGCTAAAAAACATTAATAGAGAATCAATGTTTTAAAATTTATTCGAACCACATTTCCCTCTCAATAAGCAAGTCAGGTTTGACTTGTGATGTCATAAATTAAATAACAAAATAAAATATAAAAATATTAAATAATTTATAGAAAGTTTGATTGTGCCTTTAATATTATATATGTGTCATATTAAACAAAAATATGTTCAAAAAAAATGAGAACTATTATTGTTAATGATGGAAATGGCTATAATACAAACAAAAAGAAATTAATGTCTTACCATAGCTTGATGACTTGGTCAAATAGGGTCAGTAGTTCACCCAGTAAGTGGAAGATCAACAATCCAAACTTCTACATCAAATGGGTCGACCCATGATGTCATGATGAAAGATAAATATTTAAAAAATATAGAGACAAAAATATGAAAATGTAAATAAATTTTGTAGAAAAAAATTGAGCACACCTCCAATATCATATATGCATCATATTAAAAAAATTAAGTGTGAAAAATAAGAGCTAATTTTACTAATGATTAAATGGAATGTAAAATTAAAAATGACCCTAAAGTAAAACGACTTTTCCATCCATGTGGCGGGTCAGCAATTAAATTGTCTACATCAAATGGATTAACCCATGATGTAATAATTAAATAATAAAAATTAAAAAACACAGAAATATAATGATCATCATCATCATCATCCATGCCTTATCCCAACTATGTGGGGTCAGGTCAGCTAAATGAATCTTGTTTTGCCAATCTGTTCTATTTAAAGCCATATCCACTGTTAAATTATTAGTGCTTAAATCATTTGTCACTACTTCTACCCATGTCCTTTTTGGTCTACTCCAAGCTCTTCTAGCCCCTTCAATGTGTAACAGATCACTTCTTCTAATGGATGCAGTTGGCGGTCTTCTATGCACGTGCCCAAACCATCTTAGTCTACTCTCTCTCATTTTACCACACCTACTGGAGCTACTCCTAGGTAACAAATAACTTCATTCCTAATCCTATCCTTTCTAGTTTTTCCACTCATCCATCTTAGCATTCCCATTTCTGCCACATTCATTTTCTAAACATGTTGTTTCTTGACCGCCCAACACTCCACTCCATACAACACAGCTGGCCATACGACTGTTTTATAGAATTTTCCTTTTAATCTAAGTGGTATTCACCTATCACATAAAATTCTAGATGCACCCTCCACTTTGCCCATCCTGCTCTAATTCTTTGGGTGGCATCCTCCTCAAGCTCTCCCTTGTTACCAAATCGAGGGCTGGTCCGTTGGTGTGTTAACTGGTTTGTTCCAGTGTTAATGCAGAATTGAATCCCACAACCAGCACTTTGGGGGAAAAGGGGTCAAGGGAAAGGTTCAAAGTAATAGGCCTGTGTCAGTGTTTTTTTATGTTTTATTTTTTTCCAAAACTGGTTTAGAGGGGTCGGTTTAAGTCCTGGATACCCTCTGAACCATGGTCTCACCCGATACAACCCCTGTAGGGGCATATCAGGAAGCTCCCGGCACGATACGTATTGGCTTATACAGGCCGATACGTATCAATACTTTGAACCTCGATCAAGGGGGAAGTTATTAATGGTGCATGGCACTGAATACCAAAAAAAAAAATCTCTCCCTTGTTATGAATTATTGAACCAAGGTATTGGAATACATAGAAATAAAATAAATTCTAAAAAATATAGAAGTTTTGTAGAAAAATATGGCCACACCTCTAATACTATGCATTCATCATACTAAAAAAATAAATGTGATAAATAAATAATTATTTTTATTACTGATGGAAATGGAATACAAAAGCTAAGAAAAAATAGAACTAATGTCTAACCTGTGACCCCATAATTGAGACAAGGCATCAAGTGGTTCAATGGCTAAGTCACCATGTTGTTGACTAAGCCAATGGTTTTTATAGGCAAGCAGCTTGGTGGTAAATGGGCCCAAAATTCTAGTCAAGTGATAGGTCAACTAATCCAACCAATTGATTTGACTACAAAATAAAAAACATTGATAAAAAATCAATGTTTTAAAAATCGATTGGAACCATATTACCATCTCAATCAGACAAATCAACTTGTGATGTCATAAATTAAATAATAAAAATATACAAAATATTGTAATATTTGAGCATGTATTTTAAATTTATTATATGTTCATTATATTAAACCAAAATATGTTTAAAAAATAAGAATTATTGTTAATAATGATGGGAATGGATAAAATATAAGAAAGAAAAAGAAAAGAAAACTAATGCCTTATCCATGACCCATTGACCAGGTTAAATAGGTTAACGATTCAACTAGTAGGGTCAATTAGTTGTTCAACAAGCCAATATTTTTTTTCCTTTTTTTCTTTTTTCAATTAGTTGAGTTGAAACATGCTCAAAATTTTGTCTAGGTGGCGGGTAAATATCAATCTAATCATCCAATTCAACTGCAAGTTGAAAACATTGATATAAACTACAAGCAAGCTTCAAAAGATCACAATGTATTGCGGTGTATTCGGCATATAGTGCCAATTTGGGCTACACCCCAATACACTAAATACTTAGTGTTTTGGTTTTTTGTTATTTTCAAGGGGTAGGCCTTGCTAAAACAGATCCCTTGTAAAATTTTGAAAATAAATATTGGAGCACGTGATCAGAACACCCAATATGCACGTTCGTGTGTATTGGATGTCTCAATATTTTGAACCTTGGTTACAAATAAAAAAGATTTGAAACTAGGTCTCTAGGTTAAAAAGCAATAAATCCACCATGCATGTTTCAACTACTTATCTTTGTTACATGGGCTTTGATGTTATTGAAATTGCTACGCGCAATTCATGTGCACATTTACTAGTACTTGGAAATTTCTCTAAGCAACAAGTCAAGTAACCCAACTATCTAATTCAACCACAAGTTGAAAACATTGATATAAACTACAAGAAGATTTCAAGCTAGGCCTTTAGGTTAAAAAGCAATAAATCCACCATGCATGTTTCAACTACTCATCTTTGTTACATGGGCTTTGATGTTGTTGAAATTGCTATGAGCAAATCATGTGCACATTTACTAGTACTTGGAAATTTCTCTAAGCAACAAGTCAATTAACCCGACTATCTAATTCAACCACAAGTTGAAAACATTGATATAAACTACAAGAAGATTTGAAGCTAGGCCTTTAGGTTGAAAGGCAATAAATCCATTAGTAGACCATCCTTCAATCTTTTTTACATGGGTTTTGATAAGAACTAGGGTGTAAGCGAGCCCAGCCAACTCGCGAGCTACTCGGGCTCAACTCGCTAAATACTCGAACTTGGCTCGAAGATTATGAGTCGAGTCAGACTTGATTCAAGTCCAAATGTCCAATAGTTAGTTTAGCCGAGTTTGAGCTTCATAATAGCTAGCTTGAGTAGCTCGCAAGCTTAATCAAGCTTCTAATAAAATATTATTTTTTTAATATATTGTTATTTATAATATAAGTAAATATTAACTTTTATATTAATTTATTCATAATATAAATAAATAAATTTATAATCAAATTTCATAATATATTTGTATTTACAATATTTCATAATGTTGAATTATTTATAAATTTTAATAGAAATTTATTTATAATTGGTTCAAACCAAGTCAATCTCGAGTCGCTTATGAGTATTGACTCAAGTTGAGTTTGAGTACGAATCTCAATACTCAATTGAGCTCGAGTCGAATTTTGAACTTTGAGTTTTTTAGTCGAGATCAAGCTCGAGCTTCCCAAAACTCAAGTGACTCAACTTGGCTTGATTACAGCCCTAATAAGAACACTCATCATCATCAGCATGTGCAATGCACATGCACATTTACTGGTGTATAGCAAAGGGCTATTGCCCAATGATGATCTCATGTAGTAATTTTTTAAACCCTTAACATTCATTTTAAGTGGAAGAAGAGGATTCTAGAATCATTGTTGAATCTTTTTTTTGGATATAATTATTTAAAAGAGTATATCCTTTTATAATTTCAAAAAAAAAATAGTGATATTTTCAATCATTAATACTAACAATGTTTTTTATAAGTAACAATTAGTATTAACAATGCTCTAAAGCATAATACTAACATAAAATTTGTAACATTTCGAACATAATCTTCTCAAGTAGTTGAAATTTCACAAAATTGGCATTTTAAACGTCACATTTATGCCAATGCAACAATATCTAACAAACAAAAAAAGCAAGAGTATACATTTCACTCACAAGAGTATAAACATTACCTCTTTGAGATTAACCCATTCCCATGTCTCATCTGCTGTATTGATATCATAGACCAAGGCATGTCTTCCCTAATAGAATGGAATCACAAGCTTAGCTACACATCCCATTGAAGGCTAAAAATAATGCATCTTCAACGGTCAAATATACCTCAACAGGGTTATAGTCAGTTATAACAGCCTCGTAGAAGTTGTTATCTTCTGGCCACCTTGTCATCACTTTCCGCCCAATTAATGGATCAAATGCTGCTGCTTCAGTAGGTTCATTTGCCACGAGGGCACCAGAGGAACCTCTATTAGCCACTTGGCCCCTTCCAGCTGCACCTGTCAAAGGGTACTGCATGGACTTCATTGAGGATGTATCAGGCATAGACTGACCCTAAAAGGAAAATGAAAGAAAAACTCAAAAAGGAGGGAAGGAAGAAAAAGATATTGGTGTCAATTCTTAATCCTGCTTTTTTTGAAGAAGGTAAAGTAGGGTATTGTATTAATGATCAAAGCTGTACAAAAAACCCCAGTACAATGAGATTCCATACACACCACAGGGAAGATACATTAAGTGTTCAAAAAAAAGACAGAAGACAGTAAATCATTTCCGTGCATATCCCTGAATAAAGAGTGATTTGCCAGCCAGGAACACAAAACGTCCAGGCATGCATTGATCACTGCTTCAACAGAAATCTTTTTTGCTCAAAAATGTAAGTATGTGTCTCTATCCATGTAGATTCTTTATCTTCACATGACACATAATTCAAAATATTTTGACTTACTGATTTAGGTTTCTTGCCCCTGGCTCCTACTCCAGCCCCTCGCTTTGCAGCCGAAGACGATGGCTGCATGGATGCAGATACTGTTTGTGGGTGAAAAGCCGGAGATGGTGCATTCAAGGAAAGAGAAGGTACAGATTGTGATGTCTTCTGTTTCTTGCGTGATGCTGAGACAGTAGGACTGGGTACAGGATCATGAACAGGTTGAGAACTGAGCAAACTAGCTTGTAGTCCACCTGCCTGTCTCCATTCCCTAATGTCATTACCCAATATAGCTTCCAATTACAAGGAAGAATTGGCCAAGAAAAAACAAGAAAGCTTGTTTCATAACACTATCAGACCTTATCCTCCTGATGATGTCATCCGCATTAACCCTTGTTAGAAGCTCTCTGTGTTCCTCATCTGATACTCTGAGCTCTTTTCGAAGTTCCGTAATTAAACTTTCCTTCTCCTGAGGAAAATTCAATTCTAAGCAGTTACTTAAATCTATTCAAGATATATGGTACATTATAATGTTTAGCAGACAGGCAATTATAAATACCCAAGTAATAGCATCAGATTGAGCTTTGAAGGCTCGAAGGACTGAACTGTATGCTTCTTGCTCAAGCTGGTGGATCTGGGTCTCCATATCGGTATGCATCCTAGGGTATGCAGCAGAACCTACAACAGCAGATCTTCCATTTCCTGCAAGGCGACCCCCTCTGGGAACTCCTCTGTTTTGATGTGATGGAGGAAGATCATCATCAGTTCCTGTTGTCATTTTAAGAAAGAAATATAACATGAATAAATCCATAGGTATGCCAATACTGTGATGAGTTTACCTAAAGAAGTAATTCATGGTGAAAAATGAAAGAAGTAATGCATCCTCAGTGTGAAGTATTTTGTTTCTGAAATACAGATATAGGATCCAGTTATACCGTCCCTTGCAGAAAATAACCTGTGAGCTATGATATCCAGATACCATGTCCAGCCAGTGTCTTTGATGTATCTAGGTAATATAGCTTCTGAGGGTTAAGTAAGCAGGCTATGAGTTATTATGTTCCTCATAAGACTGACGATTGATATTCTTAAAAAAAGATAGGTGGAGTACTTCCAGCCTATTCAGGGATGTATAACACTTTGTACAGACTTGATTCATTACACAAAGTAACAAAGCAACACGGTAGAATTACATTTTTCTTTCAACTACCAAAGAAATGCAGATGGAGTATTGACAATTTGACATGTGTCCACCAGTTTTGCATACATAATAGTGAGGATTAAAGCAAGGTATATGTAATTAGGTACCTGAAAAGAGAGTAGCTAAACAAGATAAAAAAAAGGCATCAATCTTTGTATTCTGTGATATGGAAGAGAATCAAAGTGTTGATTCCCTTGTTATCAGGATTTCAGGCAAGATGGTAAAACAATTGATGGCATCCTTGTAAAATAAAAAAAAAAGGAAATGATGCAAAGTTAAAGAGCTCAAGGAACTCTTCAACAATCAAAAGGCATTTGAGGAGAACTCTATATCTATCTATCTATCTATCTATATATATATATATAACAATGAAACTAAGCCACAGGACTAAAAATCTATAACCACAGGTGACAGGCCCAGGCCCAGGAAAACTGTTAATAAGACTTACAATCCATGAACTGGCCATTGCAGCAATCCTAACTTAATAGCAACTAAGTTCTGAATCCAATAAGCCCACTTAATCAGTATAAGATTCTCTTAAATCAAATCTTAATTTGCCAAATAACTCAAAAATATTTTTTTATATCCTCTACACATACCTATGACAACATTCTTGCAAGGACAATGAATGAAAGATAACTTCCTTTTACAGTTGTCTAGTGCCTCAAGCTCATGAAGGTGATGATACCATATCTCTGGGTGCATTTTCCTTGAAAAATGGTGCTGATTTTGGTTATTCTATCCTTTATTTACTTCCTCTACTGTTTTACTTTTTCATATGGCTGATCTAGAATCTTGCCCATTATTTTCTCATTCTGACCCCATTGTACCTTTATTAGAGCCCAATATGAAACCATTCCCTATTCTGTAGGAAATCCTCCTTATAAAAAATCATTCAATCATACCCATATAGCCCTAGTTTTGGTATTTTTATGTATTATGGGCAACGGCTCCTCACTGTTCTGGGACAGTACCTTAAAACCTATACTTTAACCAATCAGACAGACAGAGACCCTATTTTTATCCTACTTTACTTCTTTTGGAGTGGTTTACTTACAAGTTACAACAACTTGTTGTCACAATTTCAGTGACCTTTAGCCTGGCCAATATCCCCTATTTTCCTCTGGCATTGATCAAAGCTTCACTTCTTTTTCCTTTTTTTTTTAAGATTAGGAGCTACACAAGAGAGGGCAGCTCTGCCCCAAACATCACTTGTGCAAATATACATTAAAGCACTCGGAAGAGCAAAAATACAAAAATTTAGAGGATTGGTGGAGGAAGAGAGAGCTTGATGCACCACCCAATCTGCAGCTTGGTTCGCTTCCCTGAAGGAGTGGACAAAGTAAATACTGCACCCCAGACTATTGGCCAGCTTTGAACATTCATTGATGATGGTCTTCAGCCTCCAGGGAACATCAATCAGCTTCTTAAGTCAAGAAATAACAAGGAGATAATCACCTTCAATACAAATGGGGTGGTCCTTGAAATTGAAAGCAACATTAAGGGCTTCCCAAGCTGCCCAAGCTTCAGCAACATTAATAGTGGTCATACCAATTGAATAAGCTTTAGCATCTAGCACATCACCAACATGGTTCCTAGCAATGCAAGCAATCAAACAAGCTCCATCATCCTTTCCCGATGCATCAAAGTTTATTTTGACATTACCATATCTTGGTGTCTTCCAGATAATGGGCCTACATGATTTTAAATTGTTTGGATTGCTAATATTTGCTAAGCACAAAAACGATCTTTATAAGAGTTCACAGCTCTCACAATAATACTTGACGAGGGAAGACACCGATTGTTAAACTTTTGTTTTTCATTTCTATTTTTCCAAAGAAACCAAAGAATGGGGTTATATTTCTCATAGGGCATAGACTCCACAGAATTTGCCACACTCTTCCACCATTCCTAAATTGAATAATCTCTATTGGTCGGCCCAACAATGTTGGGATCAATGATATGCCAAACTTGTTTTGCAAAGAACAATTTCTAAAAATGTGATCACTATCTTCGTTCTCACCACAGAAACAGCACGATCCATCAATGGCAAGTCCTCTGGAAATGAGGAGAGCTTTTGATGGCAGACAAGGTGAGGATAGGTGCAGTCCTTAGAGATGAAATTGGAAGTATTGTTCTTTTGTTTTTAAGAGAAGGTAAGGTATTGTATTAAGATCAAAAAGAAAAGATCATTTATTAACACAATGAAACTGGAAGTATTATCCTTAGCTTCTCAGGTCCATTTGGTGTAGGTAAATCTAAGTGATGAGAGCACATCCCTTTTGCAAGATCTCCAAATGGCTTCATCAATAAATTTGTCAAACTTAGACGTGGAAGGTGACTGCCAAGTGGTCATATCATGGTTCTCTTTAAATGTTTCAAGCCTTTGGGCACTAGAATATCATTGTGAGTACTGTCACTTGGCAGTTTAAGGATATTTTAAAAAAGGTCAAATGGCTATTAAGGGACATGACAGTCAGATTTCAGTGGTTGGGGAGATCAGCTAATGCCTTGGCTGATTATCTTGTTAAACAAGGGGCTACTCGGGTCTCCTTATATTGGGCTTCTCTGTAATTTTCTTAGTCCTTTGTTATGTTTAGTAACTAAAGGGTTGATGTTTTCCTCCATCTCCCCTCCTTAACATCTCGTGCCTCTCCCTAAATTGTACCTTCTTTGGCTTTGAATTAATAAATCTTACAATTCACTGATAAAAAAAATAATGTTTGGAATAGAGAGAGAGAGAGAATGCTATAGACAAAAGGTTTTTATTACTAAGAAATAGAGATGATGATGATAATGAAAACATAAGTACTGCAATAACACCAACACTTTTCTTCACTACTCGGACTTTTTTCAATCTATTTATCTACAAGACATTTTTGCATTCTTTCAACGTTTCAAAACTACAATAACCTATAACCCATAAAGACACGCAGAATTGATATTGACTTCTAAACAACTTGAACAATCAAATACTAATCATAGTACAACTAAACAAATCAAAAACAATGAAAATTTTGGCCCGAAAAGGATAAGGACGGTTTCCACCACCACCAACTGATACATGACACTCTATCAATCAAAGGGTCATATCTCACACAAAGCATAGAGAATGCAAGAGATCATGACCTCAAAAGATAAGGGGGCATTGTTTGGTGTATTGGTAAAATATCAGGCTGACAAGCATGAGAATGCGGGTTTGAATCTGAGAGCAGTCACACAGTACCAAAAACAAAAAAGCCAAAGGTTATTCTAGTGCCCAATCCACCCCTACCAAGACCCAAATAGCAGGGACCAACATTGGACAATGGCTTTTTTTTTATGGTCTCACTAGATGAACAATTGGTTTTTTTTTTCTTTTTTAATTGGTAGATGGACAATTGGTTTGATCACAGGCATAGAAGACCTTTGACAGCACCTATAAGAATTAAGAAGTTATCTGTTACAAGTTGAAGGGGCTTGAAGGAGTAGGGGTAGACCAAAAAGGACATGGGTTGAAGTAATAAGAAATTATTTAAGCACAAATAATTTAACAGTGGAAATGGCATTAAACAGAATGGAATGGCAAAATGAGATTCATGTAGCTGATCCCACACGGTTTGCATAAGGCTTGGATGATGACAACAACAATGATGATGATTATGATGACTAGATAGGCAATTAAATAACCTACCTAACAACATCAAAATCAAGCCAAAAGAACATGCTTTGTCCAACAAAAACAAAGGCTGAAAGAAAAGTGAGGAGCCTAAACTGAAATCAATGGAGATATTCTCTGAATTCTCTATGGCAGACTTGCTGAGAAAGTGGAAAGAGGTTGCTACTGCTGCTATGTATAAAAGGAACTGTATTCCCACTTGGACCCCCCCTCCCGCCAGATTCATAAAAATTAATTTTGATGGATGTAGCTTAAGGAATCCAGGGCCTTCTAGGATAGGGGGTGTTTTCAGGAATGAGGAGGGGTATATTACTGCCATGTTCTCTGGGCCAATTGGAGAGGGTGACTCTCTTAGGGCCGAAATTCTAGCAATTCTTGAAGGAATCCAAATAGCAAGAGAATTAAGCATCAAATGCTTAGTGATTGAGGGGGACTCGAAGGTGGTGATTAGGTGGCTGAAAGGAGATATCAGTGGCTTGTGGAGTTACAGCAATGAAAAGAAAAAATTTAATTGGCTGTGTAAGGACTTAGAGGTGCAATACAGCTGGGTGAAGAGAAGTGCTAACTCAATGGCTGAAGGGTTAGCTAAGCAAGGGGTGGCTAAGGATTCTTTGTTTTGGGCACATTTTTAGTATTTTGTTGTCATTTTGATGTTGGGGAGTTAAGATAGTTTACCTCCCTCCCCAATTTCTGTAATTAATTTTCACAAGTATTATTCATTAATAAAGATTTCTGTTATTGATCAAAAAAAGCGAGGAGCCTAAAATCTAAACTTCCCTAATTCTAAATAACTCTCCAAGTTACAATTGATTAGATGAGGGAAGACTGAAGTCTGAAGAGGACAAGGACCCTTAGTTTCACCGTCTTTATATTCATAAGGCCAGGTCCTTGGTAGCCAGGTTTCACTGCCTTTATATTCTAGAATGGGTGGTACAATCAGAAACATAATGAAGAGTTATATATCTTTTCAGGTTAAACTGGGAAAGGGGATAACTTGAGATATGGACTACCATCTCTCCACCAAGATCTTCAAATATGTTACTCATTCAACATACCATTGGATCCCTAGAGATGGAAGAGACTCTCAAGCTGTGACTTGTGAGAGGGTGGATGACGAATGAAAAAGATGGCCCATGAGTTCTATGACATGCAATTAGGGAATCAAGATCTCTAGCTTCAAATATAAATGACATGTTAGACAATCAGCTAATCTTTTACTGACTCATTGGCAAGAATAAATGCTAATGGTGTGGGATTGTAAATGGGGTCAAAATTACACGGGTGGACCATTAGGTTTTTATTTATTTTAGGTGAAGAAAACAGAAATGATTGTTCCTGCTCTCCTTGTGAGGAAAATTTGATGTACTTTTTTAATTTTCTCTTAGCATACGTATTTAAACTTGTGAACGATCAAGAAAAGAAAACCCAAAAGTAACAAATTTTCAACTAGACTAAGAGAAATTGAGGAAACTTGATGGGGCGTGATCTACCCTTTGTAATTTATTGGGTGTATCATGTATGGGGAGCTGGCTGATGGCCAGACAGGGGGCTTTTAGTATTCTTCCAGATAGCTGTTTCTCTAGTGTTTTTGTACCTCAAAAATTTGATAAATTTTTCTTAATTATTACCAACCAAAAGAAAAAATATAAAGGATCTTGATTTCCTCCCCCAACAGCTTCTTCATTCTTTGTATAACAAACTTTAGTCCAACAAGCTTTTCTGCTCCATCAGTACCTCCACTCTCTTAGATTCTTAGTCTTAGAGAATGTTTAGTTCCACCTGATTCTTCCAACCAATTTAAGTAATAATTCACTTATTCACTTTTGAAGGGGACTAAAAAATTGTTGTAAACTGGCTGAAGAAAGAGGAAGGAGCAATATGGAGGCTAAGGAATGAGCTCAGGCGCTTCAAGCAGGTTTCTAATGATTTGGTGATTCAAATAAGATGGATTAGGAGATCAGCTAACAGCATTGATGATGGTTTAGCTAAGCAATGAGTTCAAAGACAATCTATGTTCTGGGCTATGTTGTAGTTAGTGGGATTTCCTTTGGGCTATCTTTGGGGCTGTGTTGTAAGTAATGAAATTGTCCTTTGGGCTATAAATTGGGACTGTGTTGTGATTAGTGGGATTTTCCTTTGGACTTTTTGTCTGCCCACAACTTCTTGTTATACATGATTTTTTAATTTAATGAATCATTTATGTGTTTCTGATCAAAAAATAATAATTCACTTTTGCTGATTATGTTGTTAGTCCAAAAAATAATAATTGTCAATAAATTGAAAGAACTAGATTAAGAAGTCATAAGTCAAAAGAATTATCTATTAGATAATCCTCCGAACAGAGACTTCTGGAGATGAACATTTTTTTTTATAATTCTTCTAGAAATGAACATTTATCATAGCAACTCTATTAGCTTTCATTTTTAAGAAGCAACTAATTAACTAATTATGATGGTTACTTTCTATTTGCTGTTTTCTCTTCTATCTAACGCATAGATAGCCAAGACTGTCTACCAGCGATCTCATCAAAAAAAAAAAAAAAACTGTACCCCAGTCACTCGTGCAAACCTCTTGGCTGCACGATGAATGTTCAGCAACATATACACTAAGTTGAAATCATGTTGTCAAACGTAAAATTCTTTTTTTTTTTTGTCATTTGAAGCACTTGAAAACAGACATGCGTTCATTTTCTGAAATGCCAGATGCGCTTCTCAATGAGAACAAGCTCAAAAGATGGAAATCGCCAAGATAAAGAAAATGTAGAAAGAAAAAGTAAAGAATTTTATGTGGCTTTCACCATAGAAGTTGAACGGAAAAAAATAATAACCAGCTTGGTGATGATAAATCACTTCCTGCAGGTCCAACCATCCCGTGTAACTCAAATATTACTGTGCACTCCTAGAGGAAGATGATTGTCTTAAGGTTTTCACAAAAACATTTATTTTGTGCTTAGGATTACTGACAGTAACCTCTGACACCCCAATGGTACTCACCCTTGATCAACACCCAATTTTTCTAGGTTCAGGAAACAAGCCAAACAAAATACACAAACTAAAGAGGCAGAAACCCTAGCCCGCGTTCGCTTGGAGCGAATTCCTAAATTGAATAAACCCAGCTTCCAAAAACCAACCCAAATACAATTCAAATGTTATAAAACAAACATACTTCAGCTCAAAACCCTAAAACCAGCTACCAACAGATCAAGCTCTAAACCCTAATTCATTCGCTCTCCTACACTCACCAACTCCCACCCCCGTTCAGCAGCTCCAACGGGAAACACCTCGAAACTAACAATGTGAATCAAATTCACCAAACTCTTAAACCCCAACCCGTGAAACAAAGCACAGAAACTCCTCGGAGATCACAAAACGCGGTAAACATAGGATCCTGAAGTAACTCACCGCTGCTATCGGAGAGCCCGTAATCCATACCAAGGCTCCTGGAACCAGATCCCTACTCGAACGAAATTAACCCCGGAATTCACTCTAGGCGTCCAGAAAAGCTGAAAGATCCGAATGAATCAACAGAAACAGAAGCTGCAATCGACCACGAGCGGGATGTTGGCGATCCTCTTCTACATTCTTTCTGGAAACATGACGGAGAAGCGATTCAGTAGGCTTTGAAACGAGGGCCTGAGCGGGAATTCGAAGCTGGAGAAGGAGATATCCGTTTGACACTTGAAAATCAGTTAAATAGAGGGAGGGAGGGAGAGGGAGCAGCAAGGGACACGACTCACGAGCGTGGTCGATCAGTCAGGTCTGCAAGCGAGAGGGAATGCGAGGAGAAAAGACGGACTTGAAATGTATTTTATAGCGCCTTTTTTTTCAATTTATAGTGGAGTTTGAGGTCCGCCCCTTCTCGCTTCTATTGTCTGCTTGTGCGATCTAGGGCTTTGAAAAGTTCGGGGCTTTCCCGAGTTAGAGCGGGCACCTTTAAATATGCAAAAATCTAGTTTGATTGATGATGGATCATGGGTCGTCGATCGTGGATCATGGATCATGGATCATAGGTGGAATCGCATCCGTATCGTATGAACCAAAAGACCCGTGGGCCGTGGCCGGTCCGATCGGGCTATTTGCTTTTGATTTGATGAATAGCCAAGTAGGGGTGAATTAAATTCTTGTGGTTACATGATTACACGTGTGTAGCAAAGAAATGGACAGACTGACACTCAAAAGACAGCTGAATCAAATAAAAATCAACCTTAAAGAATCTACTAAAATCGAGTTCTAATTGTCTACAGTTCTACTCGACGTACTCGTAGCATTCGGCCATCAATCAAGATATTCCACGTCAGCTCCATACAAATGGGAATGAGAATTATAGGTGTAAATCGGGTTGGCTTGGCACGACAGCCCGCGGGCCGTGTCAGGCCCAGCATTATGATCCGTGTCGTGCTGGGTCTAGGGTTCGTAGTCTACTCACCGGTATGGCCAATAGGGCCCATAGCAGGCCACGCTCAACCCATCCGAAAATTAGGCTATCCATCTGGCCCGGTGGCCCCTACTTCCCAGTCCCCCCAACAGCTAGTTTCAGTTCTTTGAGGGTTTTTTACATAAATAGCTCCCAATATAGCTATTTTAGGGGGGTATTTATGTATTTTGCTTATGAATGGGAGAAAATGACACAAATGCCCCCCAGCAGCTATATAACAACTAGTTTAGGGGGGTTTTGAGTAAAGTTATAAATAACTTTATAATAACCAAAATACCCCTCCCAACAACTAAAAAATAATTGATTTTTAGGGTATTTTGGGCAATTGAGTTATCTTTAATTCCTATGAATAGCCATCCACCATACTTTTCATCACACCAATTCAATAATCAACAATCAACAATTCTCTTAATCTCTTCCCATTCTCTCATACATTCTTTGCGGTTTAAGTGAACTCTAATAGTCTGATTGGCTGAGTGTCTGATTCTCCAAGTTAGCAATTTGGGAGGCTTGAAGCCTTAGACGTTGAAAGGCTTTAACCGTTGAAATAAAGTTGAGATTCTGAACTGACAATCCGGGGTAAGTCCAATTAAATTAATTTTATTTTTTTAGAATTAAAAAAATTGGCAAAAAATGTAGAAGATGTTCTGAATCGACAATTCGATTTGAAAAGTATTTAAAATAGAAGATGTTGAGGGGAAGGGAAATATAGCAATTTGCCAAAAATGTAGAAAATAATTTAGTTATTTTAGCAAGGGTGGTACTGATCATTTAAGCAGACTTTCTCACACATGCAAAGGAATAAGAAATAACCCACAATTTAAATGAATTATTGAAGTAATGGAAAATATATTTTAAAAATATTTGGAGAACATTTCTCCCCTTTATTGCTTAGCTACGATATTAGATCTTAAGATTAGGAAATATGGTTTTAATATTTCACTTGAAACATATTGTGAAAATATGAATATTAAAATTAGAAATAAAAAAGAATAAATTAATAATTTATTATTTGAAATGTTTTGTTTATATGAATTTGATTAGCAGTAGGACTTAAAACATATTGTGAAAATATGAATAGTGAAATTGGAAATAAAAAATAAAAAATTAATAATTTATTATTTGAAATGTACAATTTATATGAATCTGATTATCTGAAACAGTACGAAATAATAAGTAGAAGGTAGAAATCTGCTACTTCTACAACAAGTTCATTTAGTGAACTTAATTTATTTACAAGCAAATTTTTCTAGTTTAGGTGAGGGTCATGAGGGAACAAATAATTTTGATATTTTAGCCTGGTGGAGTGAACATTCAAAAATTTATCCAGTTCTCGCCGTCATAACACGTGATCTACTAACCCCTCTAGTGTCTACAGCTACAATTCAATCGGAGTCTTGTTTTAGTGCAGGTACCACTGTACCAGGGTTGGCTAGATGCAGTCATGCAGAAGATAGATTACAACTTTACAAGACAAATGAGGGCATGATACTACTACATACATCAAATATTTCACCTAAAGCAAATGATGAAAGTCATGATTCATGAACATAGTTGACTATTTGTATAGAATTTTTTATTTTTTATTTTTCAAATTATTATAAATTTTGTTTAATTTATTTGCTACTAATGTAATTTTGTATTTTCAATTTGTAACCATATTGTATTTTTTATATTTTATTAGTTTATTCCATTTTCATATTTCATTCATCCAAGTATGAAGTATCCAACCATTGTATATTTCAATATTTGTATGCTTTGTAATTTGTATTTGAATTATTTTTTTTGGGTAATCGTAATCCATTCAATCTAGTCTGGTTCGGCCCAGCCTGACATGGCCTAAACCCATGGCACAGCCTGTAGCCTGGCATGGCCCAAGCCCACAGCACAGCACGGGCCTAGGTTGTTGCCCATGCTGGGCCGACCCCCAAAATTTTCACTAAGGAGTGTGACATGGCCCGTGACGGCCTATGAGCCAACATTTGCATGGCCTGCACTTTGCACGGGCCATCCGCAAGCCGTGCCATGCCTGCCTGACACAACCCACTTTACACCTCTAATGAGATACTTTGGCAAGTTGGGGATCTCCTCCCAAGTCCCAACAAAAAAGTGTTCTTCTTAATGCATGAAATCCATATCACCTCCCAACAAAATACGTTCAAACACCCTCCCAACGTTATCTTTCCATACATGATGATACATCTCATATATGGCGGGTCCTAGGTGAGATGTGTGGGGGTCGATCATGTTGAGAGGGTGTTGGAAGGAGTTTTGTTGGCAGGTGATCTCAACTCCTTTGCATGACACATGGGGTATGTTGTTTCCTTTAATTTGGTGCTTTCCTTTTTTTTTCATTTTTCATTTGAAGTTCTAAAAGGGTGTTCGGTAATTACTATTAATAGCAAGCTTGAATATGGTACCTAAAAAAATGCTATTCACACATTAGGAACAATTTTTCTACATGTGTGTTAAATTCATAGGGAGATATAAACGTAGATGCCAATGGTTTGAGAGTGTGTGTAAAATATTTGTTTCCTTTAATTTGGTGTTTTCCTTTTTTTTATTTTTCATTTGAAGTTCTAAAAGGGTGTTCGGTAATTACTATTAATAGCAAGCTTGAATATGGTACCTAAAAAATGATATTCACACATTAGGAACAAATTTTCTACATGTGTTAAATTCATAGGGAGATATAAACGTAGATGCCAATGGTTTGAGAGTGTGTGTGAAATATCTCATTGCCCTATGAAGTGTCCTTTGTGTAGCATTGTAGTACCAACTCATTGACAACTTCATTTAAGACGAAACGATAATGGGACCATCAATAGTAGCTCTAAAATGGTGCACTTCATTAGATGTAGCATCTACCATTAGATTGCATTTTTCGTGAATGTTCAATATAAATCTCATTTCCCCCTTTTCGTCATTGTTCAATACAAATATGTAGAGTGCAAAACCTTGTATATTGTATTATTTTCTATCTATTTGTATTGTACATATTTGTATTTGTACTCCTTCCAAATGGAGTCTATGGTAGAGGTGTAAAGTGGGTCGTGTCAGGCTAGCATAGCATGGCCCGTAGGTGGCTTGTGCAAAGTGCGGGCCGTGCCATGCTGGCCTGCGGCTATCACAGGTCGTGTCGCACTCCCAAACATTTTGGGGGTTGGCCCGGCATGGCCCACGGCCCAGGCTCATGTGGGCCCGTGTCATGCTGCAGGCTTGGTCCGGATCGGGTTGTAGGCTGTGTCGTGGGCTTGGGCCTGGGCCGAACTGGGCTAGGCTAATTTTTTTATTTTCTTTATTTTTTTGGAAATTTTTTATTTCTTTTCTAAGTAAAAGTGTAAAACTAAAATATTTAACTTTCCTTTGAACTTTGGGAACTATTTGAAAAATTAAGAAATGAGAAATCTAAGTTATCTAACACATAAATGAAAAAAAAAAATACATAACCAAATAAGAATGATGGAATAACAAATTGGAAGAAAAATAGGAATCTTATTTCATTTAAATTTGAATGATACAAATTACAAATACAATGATTGGATCATTGGATACTTGGATGAATAAAATATGAAAATGGAATAAATTAATAAAATATAAAAAATACAATATAGTTATAAATTGAAAATACAAAATTACATTGTTAAAAAATTAAAAAAATAGCAAATAAATTAAATAAAATTTTAAAAATAAAATAATTTGAATAAAAAATAAAAAATTCTATATAACTAGTAAACTTCATGAATCATGACTTTCATCATCTGCTTCAGGTGAAATATCCAGTGTAGTATCATGCCCTCCTTTGTTTTGTAATCTATCTTCAACATCTAGTTAATCCTTAAAATATGTGCGCATCTCTATACTTTCATCAGCTTCTCTTGTCATCCAACACCCTGGTACATACACTAAAACAAGACTCAAATGCAACTGTAAACATCGGAGGGATTAGTAGATCACGTGCCATGGCGGCGAAAACTGGATAATTTTTTTAATGTTCACTACACCAGGCTAAAATATCAAAATTATTTGTTCCCTCACCTAAACTAGAAAAAAATGATTGTAAATAAAAGTTACGTTCAGTAAATGAACTTGTTGTAGAAGTAGCATATTTTTGCCTTCTACTTATTAAATAAAAAAGCTTTTCTCTTATACTATTGGGCTTAAGATCAAAAGTGTAAGATGTTGTACAAGTTGTAGGAATATTTCCTATTGTTTCAGATTCATATAAACTATACATTTCAAATAACAAATTATTAAATTATTTTTTTATTTCCAATTTCAATATTCATATTTTCACAATATGTTTCAAGTAAAATATCTAAACCATCTTTCCTAATCCTATGGTCTAATATTGTAGCTAAACAATAAAGGGGAGAAATGTTATCCCAATATATATTTTTTAATTTACTTTCCATTATTTCAATAACACATTTAAATGGTGGATTATTTCTATATTTTGCAAAACAATCACTAATTACCATTTCCCAATCGTCCTCAAATATAATATTATTAGGCATTTTTGCATTATAAAAATCAGTAAGAACTTATTTATGAGAAAATACATCTTTCTAACATAGCATCAGTAGAATTCCACCTATGTTTTAAATATAATATAAAATGTTTATATTTTGAACCATAATTTTGACATAAATATTTAAATTCCCGTTTTATTGTTCCCAAAATTTTAATATATATATAATATAATTTTTAATTTTAGAAATATGAGTAGAGATAATATTCAAGGCATCTTGAATACATAAATTTAAGATGTGACATGCACACCTGATATGAAATAATTTACCATTTAAACATGGTTTTAATTGAGATTTTAAAATATTTATTGCATAATCATTATTGTTGGTATTATCAAAACTAATTTCTATTCCATAAGCATGTAAAGTATTTAAAATACTTGCAGAAATAGCGGGGCCAGTATGTGGTCATTCAAGCATAGTAAAACTTAAAATTCTTTTATTTAAAAGTCAATTTTCATAAATAAAATGGTCAATAACACAAATATAACTTATGTTAAATTTAGATGTCCAAACATTAGAAGTAATTGCAACTTTAGAATTAAAATTTGATAACAAATAAATTAAATTTTATTTATATGAATAAAAAATTTTTAAAGCATTCGATTTAATAGTATTACTATAAACTTTTTTATATTATGGATTTACAGAATTACGTAACTATTTTTCAAGCTTAGTATCTTAAGCTAATATAATTGGTTGTTTTGCATGTATAATATACTTTGTTAATTCTTGTCTCATTTTTTCTTGTGAATATTTAAATGTACCAAAACTTGCCCTCCCAATTTGTATTTGTGTTGTTTACCTCCCTCCTTCTTCTTCTTCTTTCTCATGTGTGAGAAAATGTTTGCTCAAATGACCCGTACCACCATTGCTACAATAGCTAGTCTTTTCTATATTTTTGGCAAATTGCTATTTTTTCCTTCCCCTCAATATCCTCTACTTTAAAAAATTTTCCAAACCAAGTTACTCAACTTAGAGGCCCTCTTTTTCTTTCCCCTAGTATTAATATTAGGCAAGGTTTTAAATTTTGCAACGTATCGGTCGATACGGGCTGATACGTATCGTTTCAGAATATTTCTGATACATGGAACATGTACAGTTTGATTGTTTCATATTTTTTTGTTCGTATCAGATTGTATCGGGCCGATACATATCCGAAATGCACCGATACGCATTATGTATAAGCTGAATTTAATTTCCCTCACCCTTTTAAATTTAAATTTAATTTATCTCTTCTCTCTCTCTCTCTCATTAATATCAATTTTAATTAAGCTTTAAAGTTTGAGACGTCAATAAATGCTAATATAATTTAATTAAATGTTCATTTAAGTTACCTTTAATTATAACATTTAATATGTCATTAAATGTTATTTAAGTGAAATAACTTGTTAAAAATCACAAACTAAAGATAACAAGTTTCAAACCTAAGTTATTTGGTTACAACAATAATTAATTAACCATTATGCCGACCTTAATTACTTATTAGAACAACATGTTTTTTTATACTTAAAGTAATCTTTCTTGCCTTGGTGGATGTTTCTCAACAAATGCTATAAATTTGATTATTAATATTTATATAATAAAAAGATGAATACATGTTATATTTACTTATTAAAAATTAAGGTATATATATCAACTTGTATACATAATAAATATTATCTAAATCTATATATAATACATATTAACTAATAAATGACTTCAAAAAAATATTAGTATATATACACACATTTTAGTTCTTTTATTATTTTTCAATGGTTACTAATTATACTCCTATACTTTATATAAATCATTAAAGAATGGTTTTATGTTTGAATAAATTAATTATACTCACATAAAGCTCATTTTTATTATTGTTCATATTTTTAAGGATATTTTTGGATTTTCTAGTGTATCAATGCGCATCTTGATTTTGCATCTGTATCTATACATTTCCAAAGCGTATCTTGATACGTCTCTTAAAATTACCTTTCCGATACACCTTGCGTTTTCGAAACCTTAGTACCAGGGGTGAAAATTCCACTTCCATCAATATCAATAGCATCAGTGTTAACACTATCATGATGCGATTGAAGATCGTCAACAATGAACATGTTGGAGAATCGGTTTTGGGGAGAGCCGACCATATGTTTTTAATTCTAAAAAGATAAAAATTAATTTAATTGGACTTATACGGATTACCGATTCAAAATCCCAATTTGATTTCAACGATTAAAGCCTTCAACGTCCAAGCCTCCCAAATTGAGATACTTGAGCTAGTTGAGCAAGCATTTTTCAAGTTGAAACTTCAATAAAGTTGAGACTTGAGAATTGTAGAATCAGACAATTAGCCAATCATAGTTACTCATATTGCAAAGAATGTATGAGTATGAGAGAGATAAAAGAGATTAAGAAAATTGTTGAATTGGTGTGATGAAATTAGTGAAGGATAGGGCTATTTATAGGAATTGAACATAATTCAATTGCCCAAAATACCCTAAAAACTATCTATTTTTTAGTTGTTGGGAGGGGTATTTTGGTCATTGTAAAGTTATTTATAACTTCACCCAAAAGCCCCCATAAACTAGTTGTTATATAGTTGTTGGGGGGCACTTATGTCATTTTTTCCCATCCATAAGCAAAATATATAAATACCCCCCTATAGCACAACACGGACCATTGGTGCCAGACCTGGCATGGACCGCAAGCTGTCGTGTCAGGCCAGGTTAGGCCAGTCCAATTTCGTGCCAGGCCCAACCCGACCCGACTTACACCTCTAGCCTATGGTGCAAAGTTTGCATCTTTAAAAATATAGCATAATAAATGGTTAAGGTTTTGATATTATAGGGCTCTCCTCACCTTCAATTCAGCATTACTAACTTTTTAATTGCAATTTCAACCAAGTTGATTGGGCTACACCAAGGAATATATGGTGCAAATTGGGCCAAATTAGCTCAAAAATTGAAAAAAAAAAATTGGGTTGGGTTGAATAAGGATTGTGGTTGAGAAACTATGAATTGGTTTGGCTTCAAATTGGGCTAGGGTGAGGCAATACCCAACCTAAAAACCAAACATGATTATCCATATTTACATATATAAATGTTTAGTGCCATACCATCATCAAAATATAAACATACAAATTCCCAAAGAAATAGGAAAAGAAATGTTTCTTTTTTTTTTCAAATCTGAATTTTCAAAGTCTCAAACCTCTATTGGTCACCGGTTTGACTACTATAATACCAATAAAGGATTCATTCTATGTAAGCTTGGCCAATGATTTTCTTGGCCAAAGCCCGACTTGGCCCAATTAACTCACTAATTAACAAAGAGAAAATAAATATAAAAGGCCATTAACCAGTGCTGGTCCAAAGTCTAAACTATATGGGGTCTTTAGGAAGGAGAGATCATTGATACATTTTTTTTTCACGAGGTTATGTAACCACGGGGTAGCCCATGCCCCAATCATATAACCCTCCCCAACTGTGGTGGCGGCAAGATTTGATCCTAGGTCTTCACTATAAAGTACAAACAATAAAAGAACCTACCAACTGAGTCATCATAATTAAGTGGTCATTAATAAGAAGTTCAATAACCATCTTGATCATGCCATATGCTTACATAACTATTCATCCCTTTGTTAGATCTTGATCTTCATTTTTCATATGCCATATGCCATATGATACGTATTGTATCATATCGTATCTTTGAAAAACAGATACAAAATATGTATGGAAATTGAGCATTTCGTCTTTTTTCATGCGTATCGGACCCGATATGCATTTGGATTTTTCAATTTGCATTCGATTAATTATAAAAAACAAAAAAATAAATATACATATTTATAGATTTTTTTTGATATATTACTATTATCATTATCATCATCTAGAATTACCACATCCAAAGCATGTGCGTGCTTACTAATACATTTTAAAAGTCTAATCAACACATCTTTGTATCAAGCACATTGACAATAGAAAAAGGGTACTAGTGGCATACTAATTATGATAAAACCCTTTGAAAGAGAAAAGCACCTGGTAAATCACATACTAATTTTAATAAATGGGAAACATCCTTATGAAAAGACAAAATATACCAATCACAATCACTGTAGATAGATGCATAGGGTTATCTTGGGGGTGTTTGGTAAGTCTTTTTGTGTGGTCTCTTGTGCTTTTTCAAAGCTTGGAAGACCAAAATTTGATTTTTCTCCATTTGGCAATGAAAGATAGGAAGTTAGAAAGACCTATGCCCTAAAAAGCTCATGGAAACCCTAAATGGCCAATAATCTAAAAGCTTCAAATGAAGTTTCTTGTCTTTCTACACCTAAATAAACCACATGGTAGACTAGGATACTTACCAAATGATCTGTATATTTAAAGACATTACCCCAAAATCTTATTACATCTTTTGGCCATATAGGCCATCGAAAGATCTTCCTTATCAAAAGTGGAATATGCCCTAATCACAACTAAGAAAAGGAAAAAAAAAGCCAAATTACTTTTAAACAAGTGAGTAGTTTAACATGTTTGTGTAAGCTTATTGTATTGGAACTAGGGATGCAAATGGACCAAATCATCATTTGATTAAATTTTGAATCTGTTCGTACTTTGTTGGCTTTGGATATCACTCCTATCGGATTTTTGGATTGAATAAGATCGAACAATAGGAACCAATTAAAAATTTTAAAAAATCATATCGAATTTGGATCACCCGCTATACGATTTGAAATGATATATATTAGCTATTTATTTATTTATAAATATCTTTATATTGCATTTTTGTAATGCATGCATTCTTTTTGTTTTTCTTTCTATAAACCTCTATGGTTTTTTTCTTTTAATAATTTGTTAAATTTTACAAAAGTTAAATTAGATTGGATCAGATTTGGATATACTCGGTCTGATCTAATCCGCTTGCATCCCTACCCTAGGAGGCTTATTTTTTTTCTTTTAATTTGATTGAATAATGAATACTTTTCAACTCTCATATTTAAGCAAGTATGAGAGAGTACATGTATGTATAGTTCTTTTTTAGTTTTAAGCATGGGAATTTGTCACCTATTTGCAATTTGTTTAGGTTGTCATAGTGTTGTTGAAGTGGGCAATCAAACCATTCAACTTGTCTATTTAGTTTTGATTTTATACCTAGCTTAGGTTTCCCCAAAAAAAACTATAGAGGTGTAAATTAGGCCGTGTTGGATTAGCATGACATGACCCGTGCTTTTGGTAGGCCGTGCCATGCTATCTCACGGGTTGAGTTGGGTTGTGCTTCCCTCCCCTATGATACTTCAGGGGATTGGCTTGGCATGGCCCTTGACTCAAGCCCATGCGGATCCGTGCCGTGTCGTGGGCCGAGCTGGTCTACAAGTCGAGCCTTGGGCCATGCTGAGTTACAAACTGGGCCAAGCCTTGAGAGGTATGCTTTTTTAAGTTGAAAAAATTTAAAGTAAGTTAACAAAATAGTAAAAAAATTAAAAATAAAAACTTAAAATTTTATTTTATATGAATTTTGATGTATACCATTGTTTATATATGCAATAATAAAGTGAAATAGTATAAAAAATTGAAAATAAAATTATATATATATATATATATATATATATATATATATATATATGTGTGTGTGCATTCAATTTGGAAAGTCATTGCACCATTTGGCTCAAACAAGGGTTATTGAGTAATTTTTAGGGTAAATTACAAAGACCCCCCTTTTATGATGGGGTTAGTGACAATGATCCCCCTATATTTTAATTTGTGACAAAGGCCCTCTTCTGTTAGTGTTCTATTGGTTAAATTTGAAAAAAAAAAGATCATTCAATTGTTTTATTTTTTAAATCCCCAAACTACCCTTTTTATTTATTCGAATGGTGAAAAGACATCACCAACTAGATCACCATGGATTCCAGTGACCATGACAACAGTTGATTTGTTCAATCCTCTTCAATTGGTGGTTTTTGTCTTGAAAATCTACATTATTGGTGATCTTGTTGGTTGTGCCATTCTTTGGGTGTTGAATTAATGTTGAGTGCGAGTGGTAATTGAAATTGGTAGGGGTAGAGGCGGAAGCAAGGGGAGAGGAGAAAATGGTGGTTGGTGAGCAACAAAGACCAGGGAAGGGAATATAAGATTAGATTAGGCTAGGGTTTAAGAGAAAAGGGCAATGAAGAAAAATTAAAGAAAGTTCATGTGGATATTTTGGTAATTTAACAAATTTCATCATCTGACTTAATGGCTAAGGGGGTATTTGTCCTATAGTAAAAGTTCAAGGATCCTTGTTGCAATAGGGGGTCTTTGTCACTGACCCCATACTACAAGGGGGTCTTTATAATTTACCCGATTTTTATTTTACTTAGGGTAAATTACAAAGAGCCCCTGTATTATGGGGTCTGTGACAAAGGCCCCCTATACTTTGTTTTGCGACAAAGACCTCCCGATACTATGGCTATGAAACAAAGGCTCCTTCCATTAGTCGTTCGTCCAAAAATGTTTTGATTCCGTTGTTGCAACAAATCTTAATCCCCATACTACCCTTGTGATAACTATTCGGACAGTTTTACCCCTCTTTTCATTTTTATATGTTGCCTTAACCTTTCTTTATTTCTCTCGTGTGATCAAGTTTCAATGGCAAGAGATTTCTCCCTCATGATCAAGTCTTAGTGGCAAGGGATTCTTCATTATCTACAATGGTGATTACCTGGGCAGAGGACAAGAGAAGGTGGGTGTGTCCTTGATGCAACACTTCATATAGGAACTCGTCCTACGACCAAGGTTCAAAATATGGATACAAGCTGATATGCCTCACCGATGTATCGGTGCTTTTTTTGTGTTTATTTTTTTTTATTTTTTTCAATTTGGTTCAGAGGGGTCAGTTTAAGGCCTGACTACCCTTTGAACCATGGTCTAACCTAAAACACCCCTTGTAGGGGCGTATCAGGAAGGCCATGGTAACATACGTATTGGCCTATGATGCGACCTCCAATATGATTCGCTGTGTTATTTATGTTAACGAACTAAATACATTGGTATTGACATACATATTAGGTGTGATAACCATTCATAGTGTTATGGTTTAGTCTTTTTTTTTGTGTTTTCATATTTTTATAGATTAGTCTTCCTAGAAGGAGTTTAATGTTCATGAAGGAGCACAAATTACGTATCGGCCTATGATGCGACCTCCAATATGATTCGCTGTGTTATTTATGTTAATGAACTAAATACATTGGTATTGAGATACATATTAGGTGTGATAACCATTCATAGTGTTATGGTTTAGTCTTTTTTTTTGTGTTTTCATATTTTTATAGATTAGTCTTCCTAGAAGGAGTTTAATGTTCATGAAGGAGAACAAATTATGTGCAACTAATTTTAGGTTGATTAATGTCCATGAAGTTAACTGAATTTTATTGTTCATGAGGAAGTTTTATTTTATGTTTAATGAAGTGTTTAATGTTAATCTTCATGAAGTTTTATCCTTTAATGTTTAATCAAGATTAATGTTAAGGGAGTTCATTGTTCAGGAATTATAGATTAGTTCTCATTAAGTAAAATGAAGTTTAATGTTCATGGAGGAAATTCTTTAGACTAATATTGAGGAAGTTTTATTTTTTGTTTAATGAAGTTTTCTTCTTTAATGTTTAATGAAGATTAATGCTAAGAGAGTTAACTGTTCAAGAATTGTATATTAATTCTCATTAAATAAAATGAAAGAAATTATTTAAATTAATCTTCATGAAGTTTTATTGTAGAAATGAGCGAACACTCAACTTTCACTTTGCAATCACCAAGTAATCTGAGGTTTGAGACAGAGTTTTGTGATTTTCGAAGAAGTGTGTCATTAGGGTTTTGGAGATGGCTTTGAACCCACAAAAGCTGTTTTATACATGCCCTCGCAAAGTTGTAAGTCTTATGGTAAAGTCACTTTGTTTGCAACAAGGCCATTGTTCCTAGTTGTCTTTAAAAAAAGGCATTTCATGTCATGCAAGTAAAACAACCAAAATGTCAAATTTGATAAGATGTTAATTGGGATCATGCGCCTCTTGAAAGTTGTTCTTTTAGGCTTCATTCTAATGTTTATGTTTAGGAAATAGGGTATCATAAGAGAAGAGAGGAAGCAATGGGTTTTTTGCATGTTTACATTTTGGGGAGGGTTAATCACTATACATCATTGGTGTTAGGGTGTTAGTGTATACCCTTTGAAAATCTGGACTTATGACTTCTAACTTGTGGATAGAACTTAAGACTTTTTTTTTAGTTATGATGGCAAGTAAGTTACTATATCTGTTGTGTATTTTATAGCATAATGTGCAGATAAGTTATCTCTTGCCAACTTGTACTAATTAGATTAGAACCCAACAGTGGCTAACTAGTATCAATATATAGTCACTTTAAATTGGCATATCTACTTTAGGGTCACTTTAAATTTTAGCACTTAACCATTGCGTACAAAAAATTTTCAACAACCTGACCTTATGTGTTTTTATGCCAGATTGGGTGATATTCCAACCTATATTGTATGTTCATGAAAATAAACAAAAAAAAGGTCCAATTGACCCATAAGTTATTTCACCATTCAATCATTCCAGCCCAATGAATATCAATGGCTACAACTTCATCCAAACTCAATGACCCTTGTCCAAATTCTGATGAACTCTATAGGATGCTTCCTGCACCATTGGAGAAAAACTAATGTCAGGGATGCATATAACTCACCATATAAATCCAACAAACATGATGTACCAATAAATCAGTACATCACCTCTAAGGAAGATACTAAAGTATAAAACAAATCAAAGGAAATGAATGATAACGGGTTTGAATAACCTCCCTATTTAAGAAACTTCAAAAAAAAAATGCATATGCAACATGAGATCCTAGAAACATTAAATGGAAAAAAAAATCCAACAAGAATGTGCCCAGACTGTAACCATGTGATTGATAACAATGATGTATGGTCATTAATTTCCATGGGTTTTCTAATAATTAACATATGCCTTCTTCTATGTGGACAACAAGACTTTAGTTAGTGATCTCGGTGGTTATTTTTTGAATGGTTCCACCACATTTGCTAGGGAAGATAGCCTAGAGGTTAGCAAAGGTTATTTACTGTTAAGCATATACTTATTTACTGCTATTTTTTGTTAAATTATAGCCAAAACTGATTATTTATTATTAAACATCAAGTTGAAGTTTATAACTAATTCAGCCTATAGTTTAGCAAAGTTTATAACTAATTCAACTTAAATTCCAAAAACATGATTTATCCAACAAGAAAACTTTATACAAGAAATGAAGATTCAAATATCTAATTATTTACTATTAAACATTTGTTTATTTACTGTTATTTTCCGTTAAATTATATTCAAAACTTTGATTATTTACTATTAAACATCAAAGCCACAAGAAAAACTTTATATTATAAAACAAAGATTCAAACCTTTGAGTAATCAAAGCCACAAAAAAAACTTTATATTGTAAAACAAAGATTTAAGCCTTTGAGTAATCAAAGCCACAAGAAAAGTTTATATTGTAAAACAAAGATTCAAACCTTTGAGTAATCAAAGCCACAAGAAAGCAATTTAGGAATAAACTTTTTATAACTAATTGAGCTTAAATTCCAATAACATGATTAATCCAACAAAAAGCAAAGATTCAAACCTCTAATTATTTACTGTTAAACATCTGATTATTTATTGTTATTTACTAGTAAGAAAAAGTATAAACCAACTACAGTAGTCAAGGTGATTAGTGAAATTGCAACAATCATGACATATAGGACAATGTTTCAATTTAGATCATCACAAATAGTAATCATAGTTTTGGGACAATCAAAATATAACATCTCCAATAGAGCAGATATCTGGAGCTGCAAATAATGTTTTGTGTTTGAAGCCTATAGAGATTCCCTAATAGAGAATAATAGTTCAATAACTTTTGTTTAGGTCAGCCTCCTCATCTTCTGAAGTGCAAATACAAAAATAAAGAACACGGCTCCTCAACTGTATTACACCTTATCAACCTAATCTGGTTTTAAGGGTTGTATTTATTTGTGAGAACATTTACTTGATAAAGAACTTGATGTTTTGGAGCTTGATGTGTTGGAACCTACTGTTGTGCCACTCCTCTGGCTATATTTCTACATCTACCCGTAGCAATATCTCCATCATGAGACACATGGAGATTAACTTGACTTAATTGGGATTCCAATAACAATGTAGAACTCCCACTACTAGCTTGCATTTTCATGCTTGTTTGACCCTCATGTACACAAAACAACAATGTTATCAACTTTGCGTTATTTATCAATCCTTTGAAGAGAGCTACAAATGTTATGAATTATTTGAGGTAGTGGTCCTTCATTGCTTCTTCCCTGACTTTACACTTTCTATTGTGCTTTCCAACACCACGATTTGTACATTTCATCTTCTTGAACCTTCTTGACACGTAAATCCCCAAACTTACTTCCTTTGGCCCCTTCCTTCTAGTTTTCTTTGGCCTACTAGGTTGTTTTCTAAATGGTGGTGGTTTGATTGGAACACCTTAGTCCTTGGCCACTAGGATTCATCATGTACTGATAAAACATAATGACTATATGCCTTAAGACACCTCTCATTACTATATAGTGGATCCACATAGTCATAAATACTACCATGTTGTGACTGAATGCATGAAATGGCACGACAACAAAGCAACCTTGTTAGTGCCCAGGCCCTACAATTACATGTCATGGACTGTAGGTTCACCACCATTCTTCTCTTGAAATACTTAACCTCAAAATTTCCATTCCTCGCTAGACCTGTTCATGGGCTGGGCCCCCGGACGGGCTTGAACACGCAAATGAGCCAGCGGGCTTAACCTCAGGCCAAAAAGCCTGACCCGCAATAAATTCAAGCCGGGCTCGGGATTTGCCAAAATAGCTCGGCCCGAGCCCGGTTCGGCTCGACCTATAGACTAAACCTAAAAAACCCTAATATCCTAAAATGTAAGAACCCTTCTCTTTCACTTCTTTCCCCTTAGCCGAACCTCTCTTCTCTTCACATCCTCCTTAGTCCTCACACTCTCAGGCAACCACACAACCGGCGAGGTGGCGAACATTCACCGGTGCAACAACTCCAACGGTGAGTCCTCTCCTTCTCCCTCCCTCCCCCTCTCTCTCTCTCTCTCTCTCTCTCTTTCTTTCTCTCTTTAATTCCTCTTCTCACTTCTTCTCTTTCAAATCTCAAAGACCGGCGAGGTGGCGAATACAGGCATCGACGGCGGCGGCGAGTCTCCTCTCTCTCTCTCTCTCTCAAACGCGAATTGACACACTTTTCATTGTTAAAATCGCATCTCACCGTGAACTCAGCTCCGACGAACACAATCACCAGTAGTGAGTCCTCTTTGCCATTTTATTGTATTACGAAATTATTATTTAGTGTTTAGTGTTTACTATTTACATAGCCAGATGCTATTGTTTGTCCTAAATCTAAATGCTATTGTTTGTCCAAAATCTGAATGCTATTGTTTGGCTGAATGCTATTAGAGATTTGTTAGAGAATGATAAAAACAACCTAATGCATTAGGGATTCACTACACATATTTATTGGCTTAGTTTGTCTTTTAAAAGTGTTGAAACTGTTAGATTTGATTATCCTAATTCTTAAAGCAAAAACATTGTATTTGGCTTTGGTAATGTTGCAAATCTGCAATTGGTTTTCCTTTTTTTTTTTGCAAATTCAAAATTTATATTGAGTTTATATTCTTCTTTTAATATAAACAAATTCTGATTTATATTGAATTCAAAATTTATATTAAATTTATATTCTTTTTTTAATGTAAATAAATTCTGATTTACATTGATTATTGAATTCAAAATTTTTATTGAATAATCTGCAATTGGTTTTCCTTTTTTTTTGCAAATTCAAAATTTATATTCTTTTTTAATGTAAATAAATTTTGATTTATATTGATTATTGAATTCAGAATTTATATTGAATAATATACAATTGGTTTTCCTTTTTATGTTTTTTTGCAAATTCAGAATTTATATTGAATTTATATTATTTTTTTAATGTAAATAAATTCTGATTTATATTGATTATTGAATTCATAATTTATATTGAATAATCTGCAATTGGTTTTCCTTTTTATTTTTTTTTTGCAAATTCAGAATTTATATTCTTTTTTTAATGTAAATAAATTCTGATTTATATTGAATTCAGATATGTTGTTGACTTGGTCCCATCTATTTCTTCGTAGATAAAATTGACTCTATTATTGTTTAAGTTTTTTTGATAAATTATTTTTCTTTTAGTTTTTTATTGAATATATGCTTGTCTGATTGATAAAATTAGAATTCATTATGCAGGTTATTTCATACTTAATAATTACTATCATGTCAATGGCAAGTGAAAGTACGGCTGCAAGAGTAGATATAGTTGATGATGACTATCAAGAGTTTGACCATACTTCTACTAAGAAAAGATTGACATCTAAGGTGTGGGAAGAAATGGAAAAGATTAATTCGGAGAAGGCACGATGTAAACACTGCAAGAAAATCTTACAAGGTAAGTCAAGTAAGGGAACTACTCACTTGAAGCATCATTTAGAGCATTTCCTTAGACGTGCAATTTAGGATATTAGACAGTACAAAGTAACAACTCAATCAAACACTGATGGGAGTATTTTAAAAACTACAAGTTTGATCAACAAGAGTTTTGTAGAGCATTATCAGTTTTCTAGTATGTGGAAAACACCCTTTTACTACTGTTGAAGAACCTGGTTTTAGATTCTTTATTCAATCTATAAATCCTAAATTTAAAAATGTGAGTAGGCGTATTGGTAAAAGAAATATCATGTCTAGTTATGTGAAATAGAGAGAGGGTGTGAAAAGTGATTTGTCTAATACAGTTGGTCGGATTTATTTAATTTCTGCTAATTTGAGATCTGAGCACATTGATGATGAATTCATGTGTATAACTGCTCATTGGATTGACAACAATTGGAAGTTACAAAAAAGGAATTAATCGCTTTAAAGATTTGACACCTCCTTTTGATGGACTATTTTTAGTAGAATAGGTGGCCATGTGCTTAAGCGAATGGAATATTGATTAGAAAATTTTTAGCATCACATTAGATAACGCTAGTTACAATGATGTGATGGATAACTCTTTGAAATTGAGATATTCAATATATAAATCTTTGGTGTGTGGTGGTGATTTTTTCAAAGTTCGTTGTTGTAGCCATATTTTGAATCTTATTGTGCAAGCTGGTTTGAACATTGTTGATGATATTGTTTCTAAGATTCATGATGGTGTGAAAAATATAAAGAAATCTGTTGCCCGAAAGCATAGATTTTATGATTTTGCTGAAAAAAGTTTTCACTTAAACACAACTAGAAGATTGATGTTAGATATGTGTGTGAGATGGAATTCAATTTATTTGATGCTTGAACATGCCATTTATTATAAGCAAGTCTTACAACATTGGGGGCAAAGGGATATTTTTTTCAAAATGTTTATGCTTTCGGAAGAAGAATGGGGAAAGGTGGATAAACTTCACAAATTCTTAAAGGTTTTTTATGATGTTATTTGCATGTTTTCTACCACTAAGTACCATACTTCAAACAATTACTTCAAGGGAGTGTGGATGATTCACAGACATTTAATGTTAGTGAGTAAGGAATCTCAGAATTTTATGACTGACATGGTTAGAAATATGAAGGAGAAATTTGATAAATATTGGGATGAATATAGTATGATTTTGTCTTGTGCTGCTGTGTTGGATCCTCGTTGCAAGATTAGGTTAGTGGAGTATTGTTTTGATAAACTTTATGGGAATGAAGCTGAGGAGCATGTTAATGCTATAATTAAAACTCTTCATGATTTGTTTGATGAATACAAAGAAAATTTTTCCTACACCTCCTTTATTGGATCTTGTAGTCAGTTTGACATGAGTGAGAGAAATGGTGATGGTGATGGGCTTGAGGAATATGAGCAATTTTTGAATTCAAAAAGAAAGATTCAAAGTGAAAAAACTCTGTTGGACATTTACTTGGAGAAACAAAACCTTGATATCAAGGCAGATGTTGATGTTTTGGAGTATTGGAGTAAGAGTTCACTTAGGTATCTTGAATTGGCATCAATGGCTCGAGATATTTTGGTTATTCCTATTTCCACAGTTGCATCTGAATCTACATTTAGCATTGGGAAGAAGGTGATCAATCTTTGGAGAAGTTCACTTAAATTCAAGACAATTCAAGCTTTGGTTTGTCTTGAAGATTGGCTCTGTGCACGAAGCTTTGTATTAGGTAATTTTTTATTTATTGTTTATTAAAATATATGATTCATTGAATTTTTTCTAATAGATTTTCCAATTGTATGCAATGGGATCAAGCTTGTTAGGGGCTTCTTCAAAATTAAGCTTGTTAGAAGAGGATGAAGGATCAAATAGTAGTGATGATGATAATGAAAATGTTGAACTTGATGATATGTTTTAGGTATTATAATAGCATATATTTTCGTTATTTATTTGTCATTTGACATGATAACTAATTACATATGTGATATGGATACTGAATTTATCTTTTATTTTCTTTTGTAGAATGGCTTAGAACTTGGAAGTTGGAATGTTCAATCTTGTTAGTGAATTCAAGAATGAATGGAGATGGCTAAAACATGTTTTGTTCGATATGGGCAATGAAGTGGTCTTTTATTTTATTTTTTAGAATGGTTTGGAACTTGAGAGTTGGAATATTCCATATTGTTGGTGAATTCAAGAATGGATGGAGAACATGTTTTATGGGTTTTGTTTATCTTATTTAGATTTCTTTTTATGATTTTGGAGGAACATGAACTTGAAGTTATATTAATTTAGTTTTAGTGTATCAAGCTATTTGTAGGAATATGAAACTATATGATTTGGTTTTGTGTGTTTTATTTTCTGGTTTTCCTTGTTTCATATGTTTTATTTCAGGTTTGCCTTGGTTGTATAGAAACAACCAAACAACAGGGAATATATTAAACAACCTTAAAGAAGATTGTTGATTCACTTGATTATAAGAAAAACATGGAATTAAAATGGGTTTTTTGTAAGAATTAAAATGGGTTCTTTGTAGGAATTAAAATGGATTATCATATGTTTTATTTTAGGTTTGCCTTAGTTGTATAGAAACAACAGGGAATATATTAAACAACCTCAAAGAAGGTTGTTGATTCACTTGATTGTAAGAAAAAAAGAATGAAATTAAAATGAATTATGTCCATTTGAATAGATTTTTTGATTTAAGAATGTAAAACTATTCTTTAAAATGTAAAAGAAAGGGAAAAAAACCATCTTATAGGCCTGTTGCTCATTTGAATGGGGAAAAAAAACCATCTGAATTAAAATAGATAATGTCCATTTGAATAGGGAAAAATCCCAATCTTTCTATTAGGTTGGCCTTTGAGCTTTTTATCAGGGCCGGGCTTGGGCTCGGGCCTAACAAATTTCTATTTATGAAGAGTAAAAGCCCGGTCCGTGCCCGGCCCGGCCGATGAACAAGTCTATTCCTCACATATACTGAGAAGCAATTTCTAGCATGTGACTATGCATTCTCCAACATCTTCCTAGCATTAGGGCACACTAGCCCCCAATCCCTTCTCAACTTCTTTTGTCTTGTTTGAATCAACTTCATCATCTACCTCTGGATAGTATCAACTAATGTGATTATTGGCTTGTCTCTACAATCCAAAATCCACTTGTTAAATGACTTGGAGAAGTTGTTGCATATATTATCACTTCTAGCTCTAGGTTCAAAAGCAGCTCTGGACCATAGATTAACAGGCACAACACTTAACCACTAGTAGACTTGTTCATGGGTCGGGCTCGGGCTTGGCTTTTGTCAAAATTCTAATGAGCCCGGCCCAAAGCCCGAGCCCGAGACAGTGTAAAATCAGGCCCGAAGCCCGGCCCGTGAACAGGTCTGACCACTAGTAAGCATCATTATTCAGGCCCTTCAACTTACCCATATACCAATGAAATTCTGACATAGTGTATGACATTTTAACCTTCCATAAGCAATCCCTTAGATCCATTCCTTTGAACCTATCCTTGAAGTTGGCATACATGTGTTTGACACAAAACCTATGGTCAACCCTTGGCATTAAACTCTAAAAACACTCCACCAACACCTGAAAGAAATTGTGCATTACACTATTAACATGAGAACAGGTTAATAAATATAAGAAAATTTAAATTTACATGTGTAAATCATTGTACCTTCTGCCTGTCAGAGATGTAGGTCCAACCACATTTGTCTTGAAGTCCAATGCAATCATTCAACAATGTCAGAAACCAAGCCCAAGAATCCTTCACCTTAGTCTCAACAATTGAAAAAACTATTGGGAAAAATTCCATTATTCCTATTCAACCCAACAACATGTAAAAGCTACCCAGAATGAGGTTCTTTTAGATGGCACCCATCAAGCCTAATGATGGGGCGACAACCATCTCCAAACCCATCCTTCATTGTTGCCAAACAAACAAACAATCTCTGAAATTCCCATGTATATCTTTGGCCTATACAATCCTCATGGAACCCAAGTTTGATTACACTTCAAGGATTTGTCTTCAGAACTGCTTCATAATAATCTCACAGCTTGCTATATTATTCAACATGTACACTCTCAATATCGACAAGTGCATGCCTCTTTGCGCATTAGGCTATGAATCTAGAAACTTTAACTCTAAATTGTCATAGTGTCTCATTATGTAGTGAACTACTTTTCCAATCAAGATCATCCCAGAGGTTGTCTTTGTACTTCTCTGCTAACCATGTAGATGTAGCTTTTGTGTTTGAATACACACATTCACAGGTATGTATACTCTTCAATGACTTGATTTGGAAGGCATCCCTACTCTGTAATCAGGATGCATGCACATGCCACTCACACTTTTTTTTTTGCAAATAACTATCACTCTAGTACCCTTATTCTTTTCGCATATTTGAAATCAAACCCACCCATGATTGCATAGTTGACTAAGGCCTTTTGGAAGATTGCAGGACTGGAGAATATCATACCCACAACCAACTGTGGATTCTCCATCCGCCTCTTAGCAAAAGCATCAAATTGAGGTCCTTTCTCGTCATCAGAACCATATAATCTCTCAAACTCCTCCGGTTGCTCATAATCAGACAATATATCTGACCAAACAACTATTTCAACATTGACAACAGGAATCCTGTTGACATCACCATCCTCAACCTCATCCTCAAAACAATCATCAACATCATACTCAGCTTCCAATTCTTCTTCCACCTTACATTCCAATTCAAAATTAGGATCACCCTCTCTATCAGACCCATATTCAAACCCAAAGGCAAAATCAGCACCAAGATCAACTTTATTCACATGATCAGCTAAACCTGATGGTGGAGGTGGTGGCTCAACACTAGATGAACCAACATGTGAAAGACACATCTTTGACAGTAGTGTCTATGACAACCCTACATCAGCCCTCTTACACTCTGTCACATATATGAATGTGTCTACAATCCTCATGGACCCTGCACATCTCTAGTATACTCCTGTCACATTTTAGCCTTACCAACTCATCATCTAGATCTGCATTCGGCCTCCTATGATATACCTCACTAATTGAATTGTAACCAATATCTTTCACCAATAACTATATCTCAATGAATGATAAAAGCCAGCATCAACATTATGGCTAACAAATACATCACCACAAGTGTATATCATTGGTGGTAGGCTCAGAAAGTAACCACTATGATGTTTGTTGATACTGTATAAATTACTTGACATCTGAGTGAAAAACATGTACACAAGCATTAGTGCTAAAATCATAAACAATTTCATGTTGATTTACACTTCAATAAGCTAAGAAATAATTTAGCAAATATAAGCAAATTTCTCCTTCATCATTCATCAAGCAATCTAGTTTTGGAGTTTGTAATTAGACTTGTTTATGAGCCAGGCTTGGATTTTGCCAAAATTTGAATGGGGCCTAACTTGAAGCTCGAGCCCGACATAGTGTAACCCAGGCCTAAAGCCTGGCCAACGAACAGGTCTATTTGTAACACAACAAGAGCTGGAACACATCCCCCTTCTATGTTTTAGTTTCCCCTTTCTTTAGTTATAATCATTTGGGGCTGAAACACTTTCCTCTCCCCCTCTATGTTTTAGTTTCCCTCTTTTTTAGTTCACCCTTAGAGGATAAAACACTTTCCTATCCCCCTCTATGTTTTGGTTTCCCGCTTCTTTAGTTCACCCTTAGAGGATGGAACACTTTCCTCTCCCCCTCTATGTTTTAATTTCCCCCTTCTTTAGTTCAGCCCTTTGGGGCTAAAACTCTTCCCTCTTCCCCTCTATGTTTTGGTTTCCTCCTTCTTTAGTTCACCCCTTAGAGGCTGAAATACTTTCCTCTCCACCATCTATGTTTTGGTTTCCCCTTCTTCAATTCACCCCTTAGGGGTTGAAATACTCCCCCTCCCCCCTATTTTTTGTTTCCCCCTTTGCCAGTTAGCCCACTAGGAGTTGAAACAACCCCCTCTTTTCTATTGTTATTCTTTGGAACACTCATTTGTAAACACATTCATTTTAGCCCCCTCTGGCTCTCATGCTGACATGGACGAGAATACAAGGTTGATGATAAGGTGGATATCTAAAGACCTCTAACCCACCATTGACTCTCAAGTTCCAACAACAAAGAGTTAGTAAATACCCAAAGGTAATAATAAACATTAAACAAGTGGTATACCCAAGGCCACATATCTTTCTCTACTAGTGATTTCACTAAGGTCAAACATATGCCCAAAGTTAACAAACATATACCAAAAGCTACCATTAAAAAATTGTGAACCTAAACATTATTTTATTGAGATCAAACATTGTATAATTGGTCATTATTATACTCACATAAAACAATGTTAATAGCAATCAAATACAGACACTTTAACTGTTAAAACACATCAAATAAATGTTAACAACAATCAAATACAGACACATTAACTGTTAAAACACATTAAATCAAAGACAATAAACAACTATTACAAAGAAACCTAAATACAAACCTCAAGAAGATTATTCCAAGATGAAACACCCACTTCAGACAATATAGTACTAAAAGGGAATATTCACCGGTACAAAAAGACTACAAAGACAATGTTCCATGCACGCATCCATGTAAATAATAGACACAAACAATTCTAGTAGAGGAAAATCGAAGAATCCTATGGTCGGTTCAAAAAGAAACCCTATATTCAAACAAAACAATTTTATTTATCTCCTTTTTGTACTATTATGCAATATGTTACCTTCACTTGACTAGAGACTGCGAAAAAATAAGCTTTCTTCCCCTGTGACGGCGATAAGAGGTATTTTTCTCCGACGACAACGAAAGTAGATCTTATCTGGTGATAGTGACACGGTTTTTCTTCCCCAACAACAACAGTGTGACATGTCACTTCCTTCTTCTACGTTCGATGTGATATTGGTGCGAACTCTGATGGAGATCGGATTCAAAGGAGCTAGGATGGATTACATAAGGGTTTTTAGCTAGAGGTGTAAAATGGGCCGTGACGCCCTCCCTAGGGATAATTTTGGGGGGTCAGCCCGGTACGACCCATGGCCCAAGCCAGTGTTGAGTTATGCTGTGGGCGCTGGGTTGGGCCATAGGTCGGGCCTTGGGCATGGGCCAAATTGGGCCAGATTGTTTTTTTTTTTAAATTTTTTTGACATTTTTCATTTTTTATTTATTTGCTAAGTAAAACTAAAATATTTAACTTTCCTTTGGAAACTATTTGAAAAAATAAGAAATCTAATAATGAAATGAAAAAAATACTTCACTAAATAAGAAGTTAAAGAGACAAAGACTCAAAGTGAATAACAAATTGGAAGAAAAATATGAATTTTATTTCATTTAAATTTGAATGATACAAAGCATACAATGGTTGGATTAATGAAACATGAAAATTGGAAAATGGAAAAAATTAATAAAATATAAAAAATACAATATAGTAACAAATTGAAAATAAAAAATGACATTATTAAAAATATCAAATAAATAAAATAAAATAAAATAAAATTTACAATAGTTTGAAAAAATGATATACAACTATTGAGTATACAAAAAATATTGATTTCATCATTTTCTCCTATTATTCTTGACTTTGAGATACTTGAGCTGTTTTCAATAAAGTTGAGAATTAGTGAATGAGAGAATGTATGAGAAATTAAGAGATTGAGACTTAAGAGAGTATGAGAACTACAGAAGAGATTAAGAGAATTGTTGAATTGGTGTGATGAGAATGGTGGAGGATAGGGCTATTTATAGGACTTGAAAATAATTCAATTGCCCAAAATACCCTAAAAACTAGTCATTTTTTAGTTATTGGGAGGGGTATTTTAGTTATTGTAAAGTTATTTATCACTTTATGCAAAATGCTCCCAACTAGTTGTTATATAGATGTTGGGGGACATTTGTGTCATTCTTTTTCCCCCCAAAACCAAAATACATAAATATCCCCTATATAATTGTTTATAGCTTTTGGGGGTATTTCTATGAAAAAACCCCCAACAACTAATTCATCGGGTGGGCCAAGCACGGCTTGTAACAGGCCGTGTTGGCCTATGGACCTAGAACCCCAGGTAGGGGTGCTCACGGTTCGGTACTGAACCGTGGGGTGATTTTTTGGACTGAACCGATTTGTTCGGTTTTTACATTTAGCCGAACTGAAACTGAACTGATGCAACCTGTTAACCGACTGACCGATTAACCGTGGTTCGGTTTTCCAGTTTTTTTATGACTTCAAAATAAAAAAAAGGAACTGGAGACAAGGAGAGTGGGAATCTGATAGAGTGGGAGAGTGGAAGAAATACAAAGAGATCAGAGAACAGAGAGAGAGCTTAAGGCTTGGGGAAGAACGAAGAAGAAAATTGATTTTTGGGAGCGCCGAAGGCCGTCACCCATTGGTCTGTTGAAGCTAGGAGCACCGAAGGCCGTTGCCCGTTGATCCATTGATTTTTGGGAGCGCCGAAGAGTGAGAGGAGAGAGAGAGAGAGAGAGAGAGAATGAGTTTGGGAAAGTGAGAGTCGAGAGAGAGAGCTCAGAGAGAGGGAAAGAATGAGTCTGAGAGAGTGAGAGTGAGAGTCGAGAGAGAGAGAGAAAGAAAAGAAAAGGGACTGAAAAAGTGAAAAGTCTGGCTGTTCACCAGTCTGCCAAACTGGCGAACACTCTAGAGTCTACTACCGAATTGAAAAGTCTCAGTTCAACATTTATTAGATTTTCAAAAAATAATATATAATATTATATACATATATATTATTGTTTATATATATTGGTTGGTTCAGTTAACTGCTAGTTTTTTTAAATGGTTAATTGAAACCGAACCAAAACTGTCAGTTTTTTGAAAACATCGAATCGAAACTGAACCAACTGGTTCAATTAACCGATTTTTTTGTTTAGTTTCGGTTTTTTTATTCACCCCTAACCCTAAGCCTAGCATGACTTGGACCATCATACTGGGCCTGGCACGACCTGCATGCCATCGTGCCATGCCGCGTGGCATGACCGATTTACACCTCTATTTTCGGTTGGGTTTCAGGCATCTTTTAGGTCAAAAGTGAAATCTATTCGAAAACATTGAATAAGAGGTGGGTGTCTACTTTCGTCATTTCGAAAATGTTAATTGATTGTGCGAAGGGTATTTTCATCAAATGACCCCTTCCTAGCCGAATTAACGGGAAAAGGGATTTTTGTCTCACGGCGATAGTACAGGGGTTCTCTGTCGCTAAACAGTTCCATTTCGTATTGCCTACGGTTCTACTCGTAATACTGAACCGATCAAGATACATCGGCTCCTTATTTCACACGCTCTCGCTCGGAGACTTATCCGTTTTGACCGATAAAAAGTGTGAGACACTGCCAATCAAGTACTAGAGAGAGAGTCAGAGAGAGAGAGAGGGAGGGTTTTTTTTTTTCCTAACAAAGAAAAGAATTAAAGAAATGCTCGCCCATTTATCGATGCCTCTTCCTTCCACTCGTCTCTCCTTTCCCACTGTGTTGCGACCTATCTTGTTTTACTTCCCGAAATCGTCCTCTCGTCTTCTTCCTCCGACCACCTTTTGCCGGCAATTCACGATTTTTCGGGTCACTGGCCGAAAATCACTCTTCTCCTCGGCTGGCCGCCTGAGATCCACCGTCGCGTGCGAGGTTGGAGGACGGCTTTTCTCAGGTGCTGCTTCAATGGATTCTTCTGCAAGAGAAGGGACTTTGTCTCTGGAGTCAATGACAGATAATCTTAAGAACCAGAGATTAGGGAACGATGAGAGGGTTGGTTTGAGGCTTGAAGACCTGAATTGGGACCATTCATTTGTACGAGAGTTGCCTGGAGATCCGAGGACTGATACAATTCCACGAGAGGTGAAGTTTTCTCTTTAAATTTCATTTCGTTTTCTTTTTGGCTTCTTGTTTGTTTGATTCCGGAAGAAACAATTCGACGGGTGAATTACATATAATTCATTCCAATGTGAGGTTGATATTAATTGCGGTGGTGAATTGGTGATTCAAGTGTTTCTTAGTGAGCTAACCATATTTGTGCTTGTAACTTGAGAACATTTTTTTTTTTCTGTATGAACTTTAGGATTTTGGGTCTTCTAAATGTTAGGCGTTCAACTATATTTGACATACAAATATTTCAGGCAACATGTGTATGGTATTGAGACCATTCTGATATTAAGATGCCAGCTATCTAAGTGTGTAAGCTCTTTGAAGTTCTCAGCACTGACTTGTATTTAAAACCCACCTGTTGGTTGAGTGATGATTTTCTGGGAACATAAGCACTGAACATTCCACTAGAACCTTACCATGTCTATTATTTATGGTCTCCATAACCGGGATATCTTTATGATATTAAAGTCTTATTGTTTTTGGGCTAATGACCAATAAATATGTTTTCTTTTGGGCCATGCAATGAGAGTGATTTCATCTGATCCTCACCACTATTGGATGCAGACCGAAAAAATTAAGATTCATCAAAGTGCAAAGAAGTTGCTGGTAAATCTGCTGAAAATATTGAATGCCATGAGTTGTGGATCATATGCCATCTGTCCTAACATATAACACTTTTTCACAAATATTTGGGGCAATAATTGCTGTGTTGCTTAACTTGATCAAATCGCTTTGCTAATGGCCAGGGGGTCTATTTTCAATTTTAGTTTTCATTGGGCTGTTCCAGAAGTGGTAACTATGGTTGGCAAGTCCCTTTGCTATGTTAGACAGTGTATGCCCTTAGCTCCAATTAGATTGATGTACTTATTGTCATTTCTTGTAAATGAATAAAGTGCATAATTGATTCATGTGATTTGGTATGTTTCTATGTAATACCCTTAAACTAGACACTTATGAGACTCGTGTTAGTTTAGAATCTTCACGGCCGTTGGATAGGTATGAGGAGATTTATCCTGCCAAGACTGATACTGATGTGCTGCCAAGTTGGTTGGGGTGACTTGTCACAGCTGCCAGGGTGAGACCTAAGGTACATGCAGTGTGGGTTTTCTTGAAACCTTGAACCAGACTAAATTCCAGTATTGCCCTGGACCTTGGAGATAGATGGACAAAACTAGAATGTTACACTTGACCCCTAGAATCGATTATGGTACTGCACTAGGTGTTGGATTGGGCTGTCTTTGATATGCCAATCAGTGAGATCCTTAGAGGGGGTCAAAAACCCAAGTATGTTGGGACAGTCCGAGAATTCACCCGAGTAAGTGATCATAGTGATAGGATCATCCCCTTTGTCAGACAAAGTGAATGATCGGGGAATGCACTCTCTCTGATGGAAACCTAAACTGCCGGTAGTGGATTTCAAATGTGTTTGAAATTTGTTTTTTGCAAAATATATTTATATAGAGATATACATACATATATTATATATATATATATATATATATATATATATATATATATATATATATAATGGTTTCAAATTGTTTGGGAAATGTTTTAATTCCTAGGATTCATGTGAGTAAAGAGTGCAACACTGTACCTTGCAGCCGAAGGAGAGATCCTCTCTTGTCGGGCAGTGTTGAATCATCAAGGGCTGAGGGGTTAAGTGTAAGACCATTGAGGGTTATACCTGATGAGCTAATCATGCATCTGCCCACAGTCCTTGGGCCTTCATAAGATGACTAGACCCAATGACCATTTAGTGTAAATGTTGGGCCCATTAAGAGCCCATGGTGATGGACTCAGGGGTTCATTGTGTCCTACAGTAAATTCGGCCAGGCCTTGTAATTTAGGCTGGACTGAACCCATGTGGCTGATGTGTAGATCAATGATAGGGTCCCACGCCATACAAAGAGAGCCAAGCTAGCCAGCATTAAAAGGAAGTGAGCTTGAAAGTTTAATCCCATTTCGAACTAGGTTAATTGGATTAATTAATTAGGGGTGAATCTGGGTATGGATTAGTAGATGAGGATAAGAGGATAACTTTTATCCACTTAAAGAGTCCAGATCCAAATAGAGATTTGGATCAGGAAACTTCTAAATTAGGAGTAGCTGTTTTTGATCTGCAGATAAGATAAGAAATTATCCTTATCTCTTAAAGAATTCAGATCCAAATAAAGATTTGGATCAAGAAACTCCTCATCAGATTAGGAGATCATCTCTTTAAGGGTTATACATAAAGAGCAGGGCAGACCTAAAAAGGGTTACACAGTTTGACTGTTTCTGCCTCCAGTTCTCTCTCACTGCTCTTGCCGCCCCACCCTGTTTGATCTCCATCTCTTTAAGGGTTATACATAAAGAGCAGGGCAGACCTAAAAAGGGTTACACAGTTTGACTGCTTCTGCCTCCAGTTCTTTCTCACTGCTCTTGCCACCCCACCCTGTTTGATCTCCATCTCTTGGAAGTGATCAAGATTTGATCTTGATATTGTTTTTGCTGGAAGAAACAATTATGAAGCTATGCTCACTACCCCATTCGATTCTTGCTGAAGAATCAAAGGTTCTTGGTGAAGAACCACTTGTTGATCTTGTCTCATCCTAAGTTGTGCCATCTTCAGTGGAGGGATGAATTGGTACTTTCTTTGGGCGTGAACACCTGCATTGGGAGGAGCTTTTGCGTGGATTCCGTATCAGGTATACCTCTCCCTAAACTTGGTTTCGGATTTGGTTCGGTTTGGTTACAAGAACGAACCTTGAAAATGTAGTTTTCTAAATTAGGGAATATGATTCCCGGATGGAAGTGAAGGAAATTTTTGAAATTTCACCCAACCTTCCTGTAGGTGCAAACATATTAGGGTGCTTCTCAGTTCTAAGTGAACATCTTCTCCAAGGCCACAAGTGTTCCTCAGGATGGGTATTTGGAAGTTCAAGGTTGTACTTGTACCCATATATAGTCATTATCAGAAGTAGTTATTTATGTTCTATAGCTACCTTTCTCCATGAGTATGCTTGTTGTGTGGCGAATCTATAGGCTGTCTTTTTGTGCATTGCAGGGTTTTGTGTATTGAGAGGGAGGTTACTCCGATATGGATTCCTACAGACTATTAAATTTTGGGGATTTTTGAATAGAAAGCATCACCATAATCAAGATGATAAACAGGGTAGTAGAGGATCTTAGAAGTTGGTTATCCATACATACTGTATTTAAAAAGCGATACTCTTCATTTTTGAGGGTTCTTTTTGGGAGGCCTAAGGGTACATACTGGTACAACATCTCATTGTACAAGTCTTTTGTTTTAATGAAACATATACTACCTTCTTCAAAAAGAGAAGATTTTTGAAGGAATGGAATAGTTACATGAACATCTTTAGAGGGAGATGGGTTACTTTATTGCTAGAACCTGACAGAATCCTCTCTCTCGATTATTTTGGCATTGTTTGACAAGCATTTGGAGGGATTGGTGTTGAAATTTTTAGTTTTCTTTTCATTCTTCAGTTGCCCATCCTTACTGGGTTCATTGAGGAGTATCATCTGTTGTTGGTATTGCCTTTTGCCTCCTTTGGGCATTCAGGCATGAATGTAACTCCAGAAAGCTTGGTTGGCTGGTGGGATTGGTCTCTAGTAGCAGACTAGCAGGATGCTCCAGAGGGAGGTTACCATGGCCATCATTTTGGGAATTTTGAAAGAAATGAATACTACATATTTCAAGGGAGGTAAACCAATTAGATGGTCCCTTCTTTGGGAACATGGGCCCACAATAGTTGGGGGAATGTTTGGTAGCTCTATAGATATGCAACAATTAAGTTAAGTTTAGTATAGATCATGGTTCATTTGAAAAGCCTAATGATTGCAACTGGCAAACAGATGATACCTCTAAGAGCGAAAGGTGATATACACATTCCATATCTCCATGCTGGGTCCCATGGTCATATGATTCAATAATTGATAGTTGTCCAAAGGTTGGATATGTATAGTAATGACATGTTGCCTTTATAAAATTACCTTTGGTATAAACTAATGGAAATCTCTTCTTTTTGGGCAGATTGGGAGTACCAAAAGGGACTTATGTTGCTAACTCAAATGGTTGGGCAAGTTTATTTTTTCTTTTATTTGAATTGAGTTGTAATGGAAAAGCAAGATTTAATGGAAATGGATACACATTTATCTTGTTCTTGGGAGAATATCCCTGTAAACATATTTTCTGTTCTTTATCTCATTCTGCCCTTTATCATTCTGTTTGCCATATTTTGTTTCTACAAACATAGTTATTAGTAGAATGCTTCTTTCTTCCTGATAAGGTTTGCTTACAACATAATACCCCTCATTCTCCATTGCTTAGATGACAACCTCTCTTTCTCCTACCTATAACCTATTTCTAGCTTTATTTCTTTCTGCTTTAGTCCAAATTTTGGAATGCTGTCTAAACCAGTCGTAGAACCAACTCTAAAATCTCATCTTCCTTTTGAATTGACAGTCTATTTATGCCCTAAAATCCATTTCATCTGCTGCCGAACTGCCCATCATTTGTTAGGTATTTGAGCACCCTATTAGCCTGTGATCGCTTCAGTTTCATTGTTATTTATTTAAATGATAAGGTATGGTGTGAGGCATTTCACGTTCCTAGAGCATTAGGAATAACCCCCAAGTCTGAGGGTAATCATCCTTATGAGCATGCAGTTTTTAATTGAGTAAACAAATAAACATAAATAAAAAGGATAAAAACGGAAAATATAAATTTTACTAATAAATGAATAACCAAGTAGCCAAATGACCACTCATCAATATATCTAGTAACAACCAAATAAATGAGCAAACAATTGGCAGCCAAAATATTTGGAGCGATGAACATGTACTTAGTTCAGCATGTTTTTTGTTTACTACTTGTACTCTTATGGGTAGAGGCCCAACAGAAGTTCTCATCACATTGTGGCTACTTGGCCAAAATTTTCCATAAAAATTACTAGTTTTGTCCTGTCTCCTTTGTTTCAACTTAAATGGGATAGAAAATATTTGTTTGAAAATATTTCAGATATAAGTCTGCCCCTTTGTGATGAAATTGAAGTTATTAGTTCCTTCTACATAGAAATAATGCAGCCTAACAGAGAAGCAGTGTATACATTTTATTTTGTTAAAATATTTTTGGTAGATTGAAGGAAGTGAAAAATAAATAAATAAGGAATAAGGGAAAAGGAAGACCAAGAAAATTCCTAAAAAATATAGTATTTTTTTTTCATGTTTAAATTTCTATTGCATAGACAGAAGGAAGGAAAGAAAGGATGACAAATGAAAAGTGAGCAAAGGAACCCTAATCCCAATCTGATATTCACAAGATTGAAGAAGAGGAAGTTCTGGGGTCTTTTGGGTTTGGGCAGAGGTGGTGTAAGTGGATAAAAGGGTGTATTAGGACTTGCCACTATTCCATTCTAGTGAATGGTAGGGTGGTAGACCATTTTCCAGCTACTAGTGGTATTAGGCAAGGGGACCCCCTTTCCCCTTTTCTATTTACCTTGATTGCTGAAGTTTTGGGGAGGATCATTAAGAGGGTAGATTCTAGAGGTTTGGTAAGTGGCTGGAGAATTGGGAGGGATGGGGTTCCAGTCGCTCATTTACAGTTTGCGGATGACACAATTCTGTTTTGTGGAGGGAATGAGATTAGGTGGGTGAGAAACTTAAAACGGGTGATTAATGTGTTTGAAAAAGTGACCAACCTCAAAGTCAACCTTGATAAGAGTTGTGTGATTGGCATTAATGAGTGTTGGAGAGGTGGAAGAAAGGGCCCAAGTATTGGGATGCGAGATTGCCTAGTGGCCAATGAAGTATTTGGGGTTTCCTTTAGGGGATAATCCTCGCAAAAGTGGCTTTTGGAATCCGATGATGGAGAAGTTCACAAGTAGGCTTGCTTCATGGAAGAAAAACTACATGTCTTTGGGTGGTAGGATAGCCTTGATTAAAGCTACTTTGGCGAACCTCCCTATCTACTTTCTGTCTGTGTTTAAAATTTCTGAGGGAGTATGTAGGGTGTTGGAGAAACTTATGAGAGATTTCCTATAGGAACCTGGGGAGGAGAAAAGGGATCATAGAGTTAGGTGGGATCTTGTCACTAGAGCTAAAAAGGATGGTGGTCTTGGCTTAGGTAACTTGTAGAAGAAGAATGAAGCTTCGCTGGGGAAATGGCTATGGAGACTGACAAAGGAAAGGGATAACCTGTGGGCTAAAATTATCCTAAGTATACATGGGCAAGAGGCAGATGGCTGGGACACAAGTGTTTCATCTAGGGCCACAAGAGCTTCTTCCTGGAAGTCTATTCATGCAATTCTTCCTTCCTTCCTTCCTTTTATCAGGTATGACCTTTGCTCTGGTAACTCTGTAAGATTTTGGGAACATATCTGGGTGGGTGACACACCTTTGAAAGAGCAATTTCCCTCTTTGTTCTCTCTTTCAAGGTTAAAAAATGAGCCTGTAACTACCTTCCTTATCTTTTCGAATTCTACCCCTGTTTGGAACCTGGGCTTTCGAAGGGCTCTTAGAGATTCTGAATTGGATTCCATTTCTAATTTGCTTAAGATTCTGAAGGAGGTGGTTGTTGATCCCTCTAGAATGGATTGTAGGATTTGGGCTCGTACTCTTTCGGGTATCTTTTCTTGCTCTTTTTTTTCAAGGAATTAACCCATTCCCAATCGGCTCTTGATTCTCCTTTCCCAGTTCCGGAAGTTTGGGGTAGACCAATTCCCCCCAGAGTAGGTGCTTTTTGTTGGGAAGTTATCTTAGGAAAGTGTAACACTTGTGATATACTCCAAAAGAAAAGGCCAAATTGGTGTTTATCCCCGCACTGGTGCATCTTATGTAAGAAGGATGGTGAGAGCTGTTATCACTTATTAGTCTCCTGTCATTTTGTTTTAGAAATCCGGTGTTGGTTTTTCTCTCTCTTTGGTTGCAGGTGGCCCACCCCTCTAAGTGTGCAAAGTTTGTTTATTTCTTCTTCAGTGAGGGGTTTAAAAAAGAGAGGTAAAATCTTGTGGAGGTGTGTAAGAGCAGCTGTATGCTGGACAATAAGGGAGGAAAGGAACCAATGTACTTTCCATGAAAAAGAAAAGAACAAAGAAGCCTTCATTGACTTAATCCATGTTAGGTGATTCACTGGGTCAAGTCTATGAAGCTATTTGAAGGTTTCTCAGCAGGAGATATCATTAGAAATTGGAAATAAATTGCCTGGTCCGCTCGGTTGATTAATTCCCCTGTTCCAACTTGGTCTCCTCCAACTTTGGGGTTCACTAAATTGAACTTTGATGGCAGCAGTGAAGGAAATCCAGGCCCTTCAGGTATAGGTGGAGTGTTCAGGGACGAAGGTCGAGTTATGGCCATGTTTTCAGGACCTATAGATTGGGGGGATTCTCTGAGAGCTGAAATTTCAGCAGTATTAGAAGGAATACAAAGAGCCGAACAGCTGAATATTAGGAAGTTGCTGGTGGAGGGTGACTCTAGATTGACTATTAACTGGCTGCAAAAGGAAGATGTTAGTTTGTGGAAATTCTCGAATGAAAAAAGAAAATCTACCAGCTTACTCAAGACATGCAAATTCAGTTTCAGTGGTCAAAGAGGAGTGCCAATTCTTTCGCAGACTTTTTAGCTAAACAAGGGGTGGGAAGAGCTAGTTTCTTTTGGGCTGTGTTGTAATATGATGTTTTTCTTTTAGGGTGGGCTAAGAGTTTTTACCCCCCCCTCCTGTTGTATTTTCTTCCTTCTCCTTTATTAATAAAAGTTTCTGTTACTGATAAAAAAAAAGAGATTGAAGAAGAGGAAGAAGAATGAAGAAACCAAAAGAAAATCCCAAATATTTAAAGTAAAAGAAATGGTTATTTTGCATTTTTTCTTCTGGTAAATCTCACCCCTCCCACCTGAAAAACAAGGAAAAAGGGAAAAGAAGAAGAAATCACATGCCTGGTAATTTATTTTTGATTATTAGTAGTTAAACTTTAATAATTGTGAGAAAAGCATGTTCTATGTCTATATATAAGCAATAAGTGCCAATCACTCCTGTTCACCCCTTGTTTATGATCTTCTACCTAACACTTACCTGTTTTTATTCAAGTGCTTTTCTTACAATTGTGCCCAGAAAAATTGATACTTGTGCACCCCTTATTTGTCCATTGTATCAGCTAAACAATTTACCAGTTTTAGAGCCTAGGAATAGTTAGTTACCAATTCCCTAGCCAGGTATTTTGTCTCCCTAAAGATGTTTCTATATTGCCATGAACCTTTGCTTACACTCAGCCAGTTCACCACCACCTTAGAATCCCCCTCCACCAATATGTTCCTAAAGCCCCAGGATCTGGCCAGTCTTTGGCTCTCAGCCCATGCAAGTGCTAATACAACCCTTGTTGAAATCATAGGATCATATGCCTGGCAATTGCTTGGTTATCTCGTCTTTCTTCTTCACTTGAAAGATCCTCACAAAACCCTTTTCTTCACATGGATGATAAAAAAAAGCGCACAACTTGGATTTGGTTAATATTAAGTTTAAGGTTAGGGTAGGAACCGTATGATGTATCTTTCTTTCTTCTTTTTTAAATTACATCTGATAGTTATTGGCTTATTTTTTGGGGCACAAGCTCCATAATTGAATCATAAAAAATAGGGCCTTAAGAGAAGCATGCATTTTTTTTTTGTGCCTCAAAACCTTAAGATAGTGTAGAATTCTGTCAGATTTTTTTTCTCCAAGTCTATTGCCAATGGGGCACTGTATTGAAATCTATTGTAGAAAGTAAACTAGCCCAATTGATAGAATGATCCCATTTGCTACTCATGATTGATCTTGGGGAGCTTGCAGTTCTTACAGTTTTTTTTTTACTATTTTATGTAGTTACTTATTTTGATGTGATCATAGCTGGCAGTAGTTTGTTGGTCTGGACTTTGATTCGCGTACTCTTTATTTTCTGATGATAGCCTTTCTGTATATCTGTACACAGTCAGCTTGGAGACATGTGATATGTGAACTTGTCAATAAACAACTGACCTTCTCTTTATTTCTGTCGGTTGGCTTTCTTTATATTTGCTAAATGTCAGCCTGGGTACATGTGAACCAGTCAATAAAAAGATATATTGCAAGTTAATTTATTTATGTATACATGTTGCTGATGCATTTTCTATTTGTTTTGGTATCCAGGTATTACATGCTTGCTACACAAAGGTGTCCCCTTCGGCTGAAGTAGACAACCCTAAGCTTGTTGCATGGTCAGAGTCAGTTGCTGAGTTACTCGATTTGGATCCTAAGGAGTAAGCATCTCTTCTCTTGCTTCTGGCCTTGTGTTGTTGCTGCCTCTTAAGATTCAACCTAAGAGGAGTCCTGATCTCCCTGTTGCTGGTTAAAGTAATTGAGTTTCCCTACTTATCTGGATTACCTGAAACTCTAGAACCAACTAGAGTTTTATTTTGAAATAAAATTTATTACTTACAAATGAATGACATTTTATCATCTACTGGAATGTCTGTGATTTCTATTTATTTCTGTTAGAGAATAAAACCTATTCAGGGACCTCACCTAATCAAAGAACCAAACAACCTAAAAGTTTAAGCTGTTAGGTGAGGTCCCTGAATAGGTTTTTATTTTCTAACATGCCCCCTCATGCAAATGTCCATTGGGCTTGAAGCACGGAGAAGCAGAGGCCCACCCATACCTTATTCTGAAATTTAATTAATTATAATGGGGGCCATAGTTGTCAAGGCGATGCCTAGGTGACAAGGCGCCCTTGGAGGTTCACTTCACCTAATCGACAAGCAGTTTTGTACAGTGTGTTATAAAATACTCTTATGTTTTTAATTTTTTGAGGTTATAATTATAAAATAGACATTAAACTAAAATATTCGTTTTGTGTGTTTATATACTAATTTCTTTTCATTATTTTCTTATTTTTTGATCAATAACACATTTCATTAATCAATCAGAAATATTAATTACAAAGGAGGAGACAGACTTTCTTGTCTCCCCAACTGAGGCTTGGGTCCCCATGAATAGAAGCATTACTAAATTCTGTATTGTACCCTCAAAGTCTTCAAAACCTGAACTGATAAGTAAGGAAGAACTTAAAATGTTGTCTAATCAACAAATTTTCTTTGTCCACATCTTCTTCTCTTCCTTTCCTATAATAGAAATAGGGGTTCAGCCCCTATATTTTTTGAATTTTCTTTGCTTTCTTCTTTTTCTTCTTATGACTATGTTGAAATATGTTGATTTTCTATACTTTAACATGAAGTATACTTATGAAAATTATGGATAATTTTATTAAGGAAATATGGTTATGAAACCCCGGATAACACAACTAGGATATATGTTTTTTACTTAAAAAAATCCATCACCTAGGTGATGCTTAGGTGCCCACCTAGGTGGCTATCACCTAGTCTTGCCTTGGCACCTTGAAAACTATGATGGGGGCAACGAGGGTTGAACACTAGACCACTTGGTCAAATAGGCTTGGGACCATGTCAAGGAACTGTTATTATCAAAAAGCTTAAGCTGTTGGGTGAGGTCCCTGAATAAGTTTTATTCTCTGACAATTTCAATTATGAAAATTGGATGATTCAATTAAACATATCCTCCCCGGTTGGGGTGGAAGTCTCCAAAACTGCTGAAAGTGGGCTTCTCAGTTTGTTCCATTTTTCCACCCTAGAAAAATCAGGTTTGCAGTTCCTAGCTTTAGCAATTCTATCGATCCTGAATGTTAATGGCAATTCAGTAGCCCTCCTAAACTATTTCTTATGTTAATTATTCTGTGGATAAGTTTAGTTTTTTTTTTTTTTTTTTTTTTTTTTTTTAATTTTGCCTGGAACATTGTTAACTATGGGGATAACAGTGACTTATGTGTGGGTTTCAGATTTGAAAGGCCGGACTTCCCACTCATATTTTCAGGGGCATCCCCTTTGGTGGGAGGGTTAGTATTCTGAACTTTTATAATTCGTAATCATACTTTTTTTTTGGTATAGGTAAGGCATCTAGGGGTAGCGGTAATTATTCATAGCTCAAATTCTATTATTCATTATCAATTTAATCTTACAGGATGCCCTATGCTCAATGCTATGGAGGACATCAATTTGGCATGTGGGCTGGTCAGTTGGGTGATGGTCGTGCAATAACTCTTGGGGAGCTTCTGAATTCTAGACATGAGAGGTGGGAATTGCAGCTTAAAGGTGCTGGTAAGACTCCTTACAGCCGGTTTGCAGATGGCCTTGCAGTTCTGCGAAGTAGCATCAGGGAGTTCCTCTGCAGTGAAGCAATGAACAGCCTAGGAATCCCAACAACCCGTGCACTTTGTCTTGTTACAACAGGCAAATATGTCACCCGGGATATGTTTTATGAGTATGTCTGGCAGAATCTAAATGATCAAATGCTACTTGTTTGTAATTCTATTTCTGTAATATCTTTTCTACATCCTGTCATGTATTTTGTTTGATAAATTCTGTGGTTTTCATAAATTCTCATGAACTTTTGAGGAGACTTTACTGATGCTACCATATGGGTTAAGGGCTTGGTACAGGCCTTTAGAGGCTTCACATCTTTTCTGAATGAGATCAGAATGCTTTTAGGTTGATGAACACTGTTCTGAGATTGATTCCAGGGGAGTTGAACAACATTGCAAAGTGAGAGGTTGAAGGAGAAAGATTATAAACATAATTCTCTCTTCCATAGCGTTGATCAAGAAGTCCCCAATTCCATTTTTGTAAAGCTTCTACAGCTTTGAGTTGACTTTGATTTCTTGGTTAATGTCCATATCCTATTTTATTAATATAAAATACTTTTTTTGATTGACATCATTCAAAAGAAAAAATCACAATAGTTGAATGGGGGATTTACAGAAATAATTGAGATGCCAAAGAAGCAACCATTGCATCTTGCATGTTTATACTTTATCATTTTACATTTTCTGGGGATCATATTTCCTATTATAATATTTGTATCATCTTTGCTTTTTTTTGACTGTAAGATAAGCTTGTTCCATTTAGTTAATGCTAAATATATATTCTCATGCAGTGGAAATCCAAAGGAGGAACCTGGTGCAATTGTTTGCAGAGTTGCTCAATCTTTTCTTCGCTTTGGTTCATTCCAAATACATGCATCTAGAGGCAAAGAAGATATTGATATTGTAAAAGCTTTGGCAGGCTACACCATCCGGCATCACTTTCCCAATATTGAGAAGATAAACAAGGGCGAGAGCTTGTCTTTCAAGATGGGTGGGGAGGGCTCCTCAGTTGTAGATTTGACAGCTAACAAATATGCAGGTGGTTTTCTTTTACAGCTTGTCTACTTTAGGGTTATTTCAGGAAATTATAGAATTAATTGATATATGCAATAGCTGTTATACATGTTTTGGGATTTGCCTGAGTTTGTAATTGTTCCATCTGTTGCATTTCTTGACTTCAAAAGTTATGTCGAAACATGTCCATTGGTTAGATAGTTGATAAGATCATTTCACCAGTTCATTTCTAGACCAGGGTGATCAAGTAGCCCTTTTTTCTTGTGATAATACACTTCTTTTATGCTTGAATAAAAGGCTTTTTGGCATATATATATGATGCATGTCTACAATGGCTAGACCCTGGACAGTTTTTTTCTTTTTATTTTGACGACATTCCTTTTCCCCTTTGCATGTGCAAATTGCCCATAAAAGCATGGACGTTGTGGAGAAATTAGTTTACTTAAGGATCTGAAATAACTTGTCTCTTATGCTTTCATTTAACCAGCCTGGGCAGTTGAGGTTGCTGAGCGGACTGCTTACTTGGTTGCAAGCTGGCAGGGGGTTGGATTCACTCATGGTGTGCTCAACACTGACAATATGAGTGTTTTGGGTCTTTCCATTGATTATGGCCCCTTTGGATTTTTGGATGCTTTTGATCCAAGTTACACTCCAAATACCACAGACTTGCCAGGGAGAAGGTACTGCTTTGCAAATCAACCAGATATTGGCTTATGGAATATTGCACAGTTTTCTGCAACTCTATCAGCTGCAAAGTTGATCAGTGATGAAGAGGCGAACTATGCTATGGAGAGGTATATTTGGAAATTTTGATTCTTTCATTTAGGAATGCATCAGAAATTAGTTTGTTGATTACTGAAATGGTCTATGTCCTTCACTTTTAACAGATATGGGACTAAATTTATGGATGAGTACCAATCTATTATGACCCGAAAACTTGGTTTGCCAAAATACAACAAACAATTGATAAGTAAACTTCTCAACAACATGGCAGATGATAAAGTTGACTACACAAATTTCTTCCGGTTGCTTTCAAATGTTAAGGCAGACCCTAGCATCTCAAAAGATGAACTGCTTGTTCCACTTAAGCCTGTTTTACTGGATATGGGCAAGGAGCGCAAGGAGGCGTGGATAAGCTGGGTACAGACCTATATAGAAGAGGTATAATGATGCTACTCTGATGTTGTCTCGCTGTTACTTTATGTGCATATTCTTATAGTACACTATTACCTGGATACTTGTCCAGAGTGTCATCTGGTGTCAAGCACTTGATTTTTTAGCGTAAATTCTATATCTGATATTGTCCTTCCTGTATCTGGGAAACATGGATACTACATGCTTATTTATTTACTTCATCTCCTCCCCTTGTTTCAGAGGTTGAGGATTTACTTTTGTCTTGTATATATGTCATGCTCTTAGCTAGATATTTTTACAGGAAAGCTTCATCTGTGAAATGTATTTTCCTTTTCCTTTTTTTTTCTCTGTCAATATGATGAACTATGGTTGATTGCTGATTGCATTAGGAGAAATTGCTAGTGAATTACGTAAAAATGTTGTAATTAATTAGTATTATAACTAACACCTACATCTACAGCATGGATGCAATTTCTTTGAAAAATGTTTTTTGAAGGCTTTTGGGTAATTTCATCCCTAGTTTGATACTTTTTTTAATGTCAATTCTATTTCCCGCATGATTAAAAGATCAATAATAATTTATCAATTTAATGAGCTATGATGCCATTGATTCTGCACAAGGGAAATTCTATTCTGATCTTTAGAAATTTGATCTCACATGATCTCTTCTATTCCACCCGAAGCTTGTTGCTAGTGGCATTCCGGATGATCAAAGGAAGGTTGCAATGAACTCTATCAACCCAAAATTCATTCTACGGAACTACTTGTGTCAAAGTGCCATAGATGCAGCTGAACAAGGTGACTATGAAGAGGTTAAGAGGCTGCTCAAAGTCATGGAACGACCATATGATGAACAGCCAGGGATGGAGAAATATGCACGTTTACCCCCTGCATGGGCCTATCGGCCTGGTGTGTGCATGCTTTCTTGTTCTTCCTGAGAAACTTCGACATTCTGAGAACATAAATCCCAAAAGATCATGTAACTTTGGTGTATATAATAGTTGCATTCAGTTGCGGCCAAAAACAATAATATACAAAAGTTGTACTCTTTTATTCATATGCTTTGTAATGAGAAAAGTGTTGCTAGGTTAGTGTATCTTCTGGAACTACAGCAAATCACTTGTAATGATTTTGGATCAGACAATAATAGATGGCTGAAATGACTTCTTTTAGCTTTTAGTGCTTTGATGACGAGCATTGGTCGTGGTGGTTGGTGAATTCATAGGGAATGATCTTAAGTCGTAAGGGAATATATGGAAAGACTGATGAAGACTGCTTACTAAGAAGGCTCTTGGGAAATTCATGCATGCAGCTACATCATTCATTGTTTTCATTAGTTTTTTCTAATGGCAATACTCTCTCTCTCTCTCTCTCTCTCGTTCATTCCAGTATTTCACAGGTTGATGATACACTACGAGGGGTAGGGGTTTTAACATTTAAGCATATATAGAAATCCTCAAATTCTGTTTTTGGTAGAAAAAATCCTCAAATTCGTAAATAGCATTTCGGTGGATTCAAAAACTGAAAAAAACCTTTTAGTGGCAAGAGGCAAATCATAGGTGGTATAAAGCAGGTATGCAGGTGAGCTTCAATGGTGACTTGACTTAAAGGCCTTCTGTCCACAGCAGCAATCTCTGGTCGCGCTGGTTATTCCTGAATCCTGATATCCTTTTGTGCTACCATATGCGTTTAATAGAAATCGGGTCAAGTTTAGCCTGAGCATGAAATCTTTGGGCTTATTATGGAGATGGGCTGAGTCCTAAAATTAGCCCATGGTGCTGAGCTCAAACCCTCATGGTTTATATATCTAGTCTCAGACCTATGTGGCCCAAGTTTCTAACCCAATTCAAATTTAAAGCGCCATAGAACCATTCGTGGAAGACAGTGCCATTCAAGGTTCAAAAAAGTTGATATTGTATGTAGTAAGGTCTAAAGTGTTGATGTCGATGGAAATGTTGCTTACCAAAATATAGGACATATGTCGGAAATGTCAAGGGGAAATATTATAAAAATTAGAGACATTGTGGAAATATGCAATGATATTTTGTAAAATGATAAAAGAAGCATTAATACATATTTCTAAATTATTATCTTATTTCCAACCATTATATAAAGCTAAGAAACTAAGACCAATAACAAATTAGTAAATGATGATTTACTGATTTATTATGCATTTTGATGTTTTTACAAGGTTATCTGATTTTTTTCTTATTGTTAATTCTGATTTATTATAAATACTAATATACTAATATATTTATTTCACACTAGTAAATAAAAATACATTTATTTTGATGTTTTTAAATATTAAAGTTATAATACATTATATTTTATTATAAATTTAATAAACTAATTCTCCTTTTTTTAGTATTAAGATTCTAAAAAATTCTGATTTCTTATAAAACTGAATGAATTTATTCTGATTTTTAATAATAAATTTATAATAAATTATGATTTAGTATAAAATTTAATAAATTTATTCTGAATTTTTATATTAAATTTATAATAAATTATGATTTACTATAAAATTTAATAAACGTTTTCTGTTTTTTAATAAATATTTTAAAAATACTAAGTAGTTAATATTTTATTACTTGAAAAATATTTTATGTTTTATATTATAAAGTAATTAATTTATTATTTATTATTTTTTGAAATATTAAATATAATATAATATAATACAATATATATTAATGGAATAATGTATATTAGTATATTGTGTTATATTAATATAATATACTAATATATTATATTATTATATTAACATTTCATTTGTTTGGTATCTTTTTTGAAGGTCTACAATATTACGATTTACCTTCATTTACTGTAGAACATCTACACCAAAAATAATATGTTTGTTGTGATGGTCTATGGACATTTCATAGACCATCACACATAATACCATAACTTTTAAGCTACTTAACAAATTAACATGACATAATTTTCGAAAGAGGGAGGGAGTAAAGCTGAGACGCTTTGGAGCTCTGCAAAATACTTCAACCTCCGATCCTTCACAAGTGTGAAAGCCAGAACTTGAAGGCATGAAAAAGAAGATCAGTTTCAAGTTCTAGGCTTCTAGCGGAAATTCATAACTTCCACCTCAAGTTTTTTTTTTTTTTCTCCTAAAAAATCTGGAACTGGAAGAGGGTTTGCTCTTACCTGAGATTTGAGAATAGATGAGAAGCCTGAGATGAAAAGCTTCAAATACTCAAAATTTTGGTTGGTTGTTGCTCAGTTGCTCGGTTGCTCCACGATTTAGCCTCCAAGTCTTGCTGATTCAAAACCAAGCCTCGTTCCAACCTCTAGGTAAATAAAATTGTACACAGAAAACTGAAAACCCCTTCTATGAAACCCTTCTTCCTCTTGTTACTTCTTCTAAGCTTGAATGGGCGTACTATGATTCTTCATTTGTTTGTAAGCATGTTGTCTTTTTCTTTCGAATCTTTCCCTTGTTCTTCATTTTTTCAAGCATGTATATGAAATTATGAATGATTGTAGCTAGCATGCGGTTTTCTTTTTTCCTCTTTTTTCTGTTCGATGTAAAACCTTATTCTCTTGCTTGTACGTTAGTCGACATGCCTGTCGACATAATAGGAAAACTGTTGTTTTTTTTGGTTATTTGGACTGACGACTGAAATATTATAATTTTTACATTACAACCCATTTTCATGTTGGTGAGTCTCGACACCGACATATGTCGGACGACATTAGTGAAATGTCGCGATATGATGGAAAAGTTTGTATATGCATAAATACAGTAGGGAAATTCATACCAAGCAGGCATATCAAAGTGCACCATGCACAATACTTATCACTTATCTGGTTTAGGTCCCTCATACAGTTCAGCAATAGATCCATTCGTTAAAAGGCGATTGCATATAAATCGTTTATTGCTGGGAATTAGTGGCAATAATTGCTCGAAAAAATTCACTCCTTCAAAGAAGGACGTCTGAAGCACCTTACCCAGCATTATATTAAAGCCGAAATTTCTTTTTCCCTGGTTGAATGAGAATGGCTTATGTGTATTTAAGCGACTCATTGACAGGACACTTGCAGTCTTGCATCCTATGTGGAGTGCAGATAAGCTCTGATTGCTCAGCACTTCTACCTTTCGATGTGGGTTGAAGAATCTAAAACCATGATTTACAAAATCAGACCGGACCAAAAAAACCAAGAATCGATCATCTGACCATTTCTGTTTTTCCCTAAAACCGTTTTTTTCTCCAAAGCCGTTGATTTTAACCAATAAACCGCTGAACCGGCTGGTTAACTATTCAAACCATTCGAAAGGTTTTGACCATTTTTCATTTTTTTTAATTTTGTCAGAACTTAAAAACCATGTCTAAAACTAAGTTTGTCAGTTGACTCTAATGGTTGAAAGCTTGTTTGGTTTGTGAACGTTTTTGAGTTAAAATGGTCACAAAACACTTTGATTGGAATTTTTTTTAAGATGATATTGATATATTCCCATTTTAGGTGCAGAATCTCAATGGCTAGTTAAGCCATCTGACAATTAATAGAAAAATTTAGAGAGGGATTTGCATAGGGTGTTCACTGATTCAAAGAAAACATACGATTAAGTTACTAGAGACATAATGTGGATCTCAATGTCCTGATTGAGTTGGCATGGCAACGTCTCCAACATAACGCATGTCCTCTACCGAACAACAGGATTGAAATGTAAATAGTGGTATTTACCTATAATTAACACAAATACAATACCTATAAATCTATAATTAACCCACATTCCATAGATCCCGACTAAGCATATAGCACCCCGCTATTGTGGGGTCAAAGCCGCATGCCCATAATTAAATTGATAGTGTCTCCATTCTCCAACATACCACTGCCAAAGTGCCAAGTTTGCCTCATCGGCTGCGTCCTGGGGTATTGAAGACCTGGGAGAAGTCTCAAACAGCCACTGGGCATTAATCACAATAATTTATTGACACGAGTGTACTACTACCACACTTAATTGATGCTCCAGGGAGCAAACCATCAAAATAGGCTTCAATGTTGGCTGTTTGAATCGTACTTCAGCTTGATAGAAGCAAAATATGTGCAATCTTTCCAGGCAATTAAAAGACAATGATGGTCATGGTCCAGTCCGACAGCACAAACAGATGGTAATATGGGTTTGGGGAAGAGTTTTTATTGCTGTTGTTTATAGACCAAAGTATTTACTTTTACCCTGAATATATTGATGCATGCAATAACTGTACATCTGTTGCCTACTGATGACTCTGAGATTTCAGAGGTCATTTGTATTGTTTCATTCTTTTACGCTTTCCAACATCTAAATTCTAAAGGGCAAGGATAACAAAAAAAAACATAAAACAATAGCCCATACATTGCATTTTTTTCATTCTTCTTTACCCCCCCCCCCCCCCTCGCTTTTAAACCAAAATAACTAGTATGGAAAAGAAAACAATCTGGATAACATCAATGAAAAGCTTTGCAATAAAGTAATGATTTACTCTGGCTTTTTCTTCAAATATTTGGAATCAGAAACCAGCCCATCCAGCAGGCTGAGAAGCCTTCTTCCTTTCTACACTCCTTGAATCTCCAATTCGTTCAAAACTATGAACTTGGCTAGAGGTCTGTGTTACCTGAGTGCTGGACGGGACCGCCGTGAAATTATCTGACCCAAAACCCCATGTTTCAAGACCATGACTTTCATCAGGAGCCTGTTTCTTCTGCCGTCCATTTGTTGTCCGAACTGATCTGGGAGTGTTGTTCTTCAAGGAAGGCTGTGGCTTGGTATCATCAGAGAATGCATTCCATGGTTTTGAATCTGGACTTGGGGAACTATTGGCAAATAGCCCTTGTTGGAGTTCCCACACTGTCCCTTCGATCTTCTCCCTTTGCTGCGTAAAGGTAAAAATACACCAACCATGAGCAGTGCATAAAAAGAAAAATAAAAATAAAAATAATTATGATGATGACTGAGAAATAAAAGCCAAGCAGAAGAAAGCAAATTTATAAAAGCTGTACCGGAGTTGTAGACTGCTGACTTCCAGAGGTTGTTTTTGAATAGTCCTTGTTTGGTGATGGTGTTCTAGCAGCTAGAGCTTGCTTTAATTCCTGAATCTCCAGTCGTTGAGAACGACAAATGGCAGAAAGCTTTTCATATTTGGATGTTATTTCAGCTTTCTCTGTGTTAGCTTGTTTCAATTGATCTTTCAGTCTATCCACTTCAGCCTCAAGTGCTTCTTCTTTTGCTGATTTCTTGTTATTGCTATTACTACCATTTCCAAAGTCAAGTTTATTGGTATCAAATTCAGCAACAAAAGTGTTGAATGTTTCATTCTGGAAAGTAATTGCATTTTCAGATTTTGATGTTTTTGATTTTTCAGATCCATGGTTTGCATCTTCTGAGAAAAATCTTATCTCAAAGTCCTTGGAGTGGACATCATCAAATCTCTTAGGGGGGTTTACATGTACACTCTTTCTGAAAGAACGGGTCCCAATGTTCTGCTCTTTTGGAGGGCTAACATTCCCAAGATGGCAAAGTTTCTCTGGACTCCGTCGATCATGAAGGGATTTCCTTTGACTACTTGGTTCTTCATCGAAAATGGGCTCGCCCTTGTCCTCTGAGACATGTAAACCTTTTGCATGCTGGGTGGACCAAAATGCACCTAAAGGAGGCCCACTTGCCTTGGAAGTGAGAGATGGTGATGATACATTTTGAACTTGTTCTCTGGCTGGAGGAGGGGGTGGACTCCTATGAGGCATTGGATGAGCCCTGTTTGTAGGATTTGACATACCTACTAACAACACAATTACATATCAGATAATATGAACTAAGAGCAATTTATATCATACTCTATCAGCATTTAATGCTTAGAGGATATCTGAAGATATGTTCTTACCATCATCATGCATATTGACAGTTGCTTGGTGCATGTCAGGTGGTCTGTCTGGCAATGATTTCTGCAACTCTGGAGGTAGCTGTTCATTAACACGAAACCACACCTGCCACCAGGGAAAAAGCTTGGCTTCAGTAAGCAGAAAATAATCTATATATTAACCTAAGACTACCATGGACACAAACAATCTAGAACTAACCTAGATTCATGGAGAATGGGCAATCAAGCAAAGCCCTTGCCTGCGTGATGTCTGGTCTGGCATCTGGAGAAGCCTGAAGCATGTCTCTGATCAAGCCCGTGATGGATGAACTATATTTTGGTAAATCTGGGATGCGGTAGTTTCCATTTAAGATTTGCAGCTTTGAGTCACCATCAAATGCAGATTTGAAGTAGCAGATCCGGTAAAGCAGGCAGCCAAGAGCCTGCAGAAAGACAAAATAGCTTCAGCTCTCAATTATGTCTAAAGATGTCAAGTTCAAAGGATAATCACAAATTCCCAATTGTTAACAAATATATTTTCCACCAAAATGAGGTAGTTTGACTTACCCAAATGTCCACTTTCTCATTTATAAGTTCCTTCCGATACAGATCCCACATCTGATATAAAGCGAAAAGGAAAGCATGTCAGTTGTAAATTTTTATCACCATGGTATTACATTACAGGCTACAGGATTGATCTTCATTCAACCTCAGGGGCTCTATAGGCAGGTGTTGTGTGTTTTCTTATATTGTCTTCCTCAATACCCATTTCTTCAGGCCTTTCAAAGCGCTTGTGATTGGTTGAAGTGCTGCCGAAATCACACAACTTCCATATTCCATCAGATCCCAAAAGAAGATTCTCAGCTTTTAAGTCTCTGAAGAAGGGAGGATAAACACATCAGAAATCAGAATGTATTTATTGGTAAAAACAGATTGCAGCCTCCTTGTCAGCTTTTAAGTCTTCCTTGTCAGAAATGACAAAATGATAGAAATAGAAACTTATTGCATGCAAAAAACTTTTCGGTTTATTACTCAACTATTCTCTTAAGCTTCACTTCGCATAACATGAAATCAAGTACATGTGGATGAACCTTAAAGCTATTTACTTAAAAATTCAAATATAGTTATTATATATGACATAACTGAAATAGCTGAAACTTCTTCCCAGTGTATCTCCATTAAAAGAGGCATAAAACAGCCCTTGTAATTACTATTTTAAGGAATTTCCCATTATGTCAAATCCATCTATTTATCTATTAAAATATAAGTATCTATAGTATCTATCTTATGCAAGATCAGTAGACAGTAGTTAAACAATCGAAATGCACAGAAATTCCTCAAGAAAGATTAAAGTATCTTTGTATAAAATATCATTTCAGCCTTTACTTAAGTAAGTTTCCCCCTTTTTATCTAATGATATTTTAGCAAGCAAACCTAGCTTTTTAAGTTAGACCCCTGCATGAATACACAAATGGAAGTTGTAAAAGAAATGTAATGTTCTGAAGAAAAGATCAGAAAATAAATTATGTTTTATATGAATTACTTAAATATAGAATATGTAACCAATAAAATCACATTCCACCATAACTATTAGTAATTAGAGAATCCATGAAGGTTGAACAAACAATGCTACTGTTAGGCAATGGAAATCAGATGTTTCTGCCACCAGCTCCAGCAATACAAACTCTATCTAGCACAGAATTAATATCCATATATTATCAAATACTTCAAATGACCATCTAACTACCAACCCCCTTACCCCCAAGTGGTCCACCCAGCCCAAAAAGGAGGGAATGTGGAGCTAGTGCATACTACAGTAAATGAAATAATGAATGACGATTCCCTAACTATGTAATGGAATACCTGAATTTCCATCAAATAGAAAGGTAGATCAATACTATCAACACCAAGAAGGGAGACCAGGCAGCATTTATGATTAGAGGAAATTAAAATTTGATGTCGGAAGAAGATGGTTACCTGTGTGCAATTGGAGGGGTTAGGCAGTGCATTGCAAACACTGCATTGCACACATCTCTGAAAATGGAAAGAATCTGTTTCTCCTCAAAATATCCAACTCCTCTGCTCTCCAGCACGTTAACCAGAGACTTCTCACAAAATTCCATAACAAGAAGTGCTTCTTTTGTCCGCCCCATATCCAAAATAGTATGAGCAAGAAGTGCGACAACATTTGGATGTCCCCTAAGCATTTTCATCACTGAGATCTCTTTGGTCACCAGCTCCAGAGATTCCCCATCATTGCATATAATGTGCTTCAAAGCATACTGCTTAGATGTATGAACAGCATCACGTGCAAGATAAACACAAGAGAACCCGCCTTCTGCAATCACATTGCGGATATGAACCTTGATGTTGCCAACATCAATAGTGCGGCCTTCCAGCCCAGCATGTTCTTTTGGCATAAACTGCTTGAACCTCCACATGACTGAAATAACGAAGACAGCCCTGCATTTTTGATAGAGAGCATTTCAAGATAATTAGATTTAAAAATAAAAGCAAATACTAACTAAGGTTGTAGAGTTGACATCAAGACCTTTTTCTTTAAGAAATCATCAGAAAGCCCCCTTATTGCACATGTACAGATCCCAACCTCACTCCAAGACTTCTTCCTTTTAACAAAATCATCAGAAACATGCTTTTGCAACTTTAATTAAAGCCCCCTTTATTGAACACGTACAGATCTTAGACGTCATATTTAGTTCATTCACAAACCTAGGGAAAATTTCCTAAAGAAAGAACCGATGGACAATCGAATCTTGGATGCGTAGCCAAGATCCAAACTTTCACTGAACTTCAAGATAAGAGTTCAGGCTATCAGCAGTTGATTCATTAGATCATAGATAGAATTCGCTATTACAGATCTGAAATACCAAAAGATCCACAACTTCCAGCAATAAACATCAGAAAACAGGGACTTGATATCTCGTTTTGAATTGCGGATTAATAACGGAAAGAATAAGCCAAAGAAAAAAAAGATAAGAAGAACAACGAAAGCAGACACAGATGCTACGTAGTTACCAGTACGATCTGGTCGATCGGGCTAAGGAAACACGCAATTTACTGAAATTGGCAAACTCTGATTCGAGCAATTAAAACTAACTCGAAGAAGAAACACAATCCAACTATTTACAGATCTAAAACTTGATTAATTTAATTCCCTAAATCTAGCTAATATCAACACTGTCACAGCCTAAATATTCACCTCCGAATAACAAAAAAAAATAATAAAATAAAATAAAATAAACCTCATCAAAATATCTGCGAAAAGAAAGAGAACAGAAAGTAGCGGTCGTACCGGAAGTCGGAAAAATCGGAGATGCAAGAGACGGAAGCAGAGTAAGCGAGGAGCTAAAAGTCCGCCTTTGAAGAATCAGATATGCTTGTTGGAGAGGCGAGATCTGAGCCCTTACGTGATAAAAAAACCAGCAAATCTAAACAACTCTCAATTCAGCTTTCAAAGAAAAATTCGGCTTTTAATTTGCAGCCTTGGGATGAAGAATCGGAGATGGAGAAGAGAGAGCGGATGTGGCGGAAAAATGGAAGGGGAGAGTATTTATAGCAAGCGTGAGGACGAGATTGCTACGAAGTAAACGTATCGACTCGGGGGGGTCAAATGAGACGAGTGCTGAGTGCAGTATGAGAGAGAATGCGTTATGCGTCACTCACTTCGCTTTTCCGATTTTGCTTGCTTTTTGTTTCGTCTCCGAGCAATGCTAAGCACACGGGGTTAACAATTACGCATTGGACACGGCACTTTTTGCACCGTGACTTTTGAGCAATGGGTCCCACTCTAATGCTCAGCCACGGTACCAGGTAGCGCTTTATTCAATACTGACTACTGACCAACCCGCAAGATCAGGATCGTTCTTTTCCGCACTAAAAAAAGTTTTAAAAATTTTGAAAAGCAATTAAAAACCTAAAAAAACAGGGTTTTCTTATCAGTTTTCACATGGGCCAGGCCAGGCCATTCTGGGCCAGGCTGATATTATAAGCCCGGACCCGGCCCAGGATTCATAGCCGGACTAGAGCTAGAACTGATCACCATCACCTACCCCTGAGGCCCTAATTTCCACAAAGGGAAAAGGAATTGTAGGCTCAGTTGGCCTGGTACTGGTAGTTGAGATGGTCACTCCAAAAGGGAGGAGAAGTGGGACCAACCCTGCAGAATTGCAGTGAGCCTCACGTGAACCTACCCTGTTCCCACCCCTAAACCAATATTAAAGGGTAAATTACATATACGCCCCTTGGGGTTTTGGTCAAATGCCAAGATCTCTCCTCGTGCTTGCTTGTTAACTTATCCATCTCTTATTTTAAAAGTCAAATTTACCCTTTTTTAGGACTCCATTATAGTATAGATGGGATAGGTCTAATATGGTTCAATGAATACTTTGGATCATTTTGGACCTGATTCAATGTTTAGACCATTCAATCTGTTCAAATTGATTTTAATTTAGATTGGTTCTAACTCGAACCTAGTCAGTCCATTGACACCTGTATTCTAACTCGAACCTAGAACCTCCTTATATGGACAAAAATGCCTTCTTATATTTAATTTTTCCCATAAAATTTAAGGTAACAAAGAAAATTAAATAAATTAAAAGTAAATAAAATAAAATTTGGACTTTCAAATTATTTATAAATAGGATAACATCTTGCTTAAAAAACACAAATAGGATTACTTTTATAAATCTTCAAATATGTTAGAGGCAAGATTAATATTTTTATTATCGAGGGTGTTTTGGTAAAATAACTATTTAGGTGCTAACTCAATCTCTTTCCTTGGTAACCCCACCCATTTTATTTGATGACCCATAGTTAAGATGGTCATTTGGCATCCCTCCAAATATGGGCTCTCCGTAGTAAAGTAAGGTACTAAGTTCATTAGACCTCACGTGCATCTTGCCCTGTCTTCACCCCTTTAACCTGGTGTATGCAATATTCAAAAAATAAATAAATAAAGCTTTTCAAAAATCTGTTTTACCTTTTTGGCACCTTCTTTGCATGTTATAAGGACAAAAGTATCATCCTTTATGCTTTTTGAAGGGATAAGCCAATAAGCTTTTACTGCCCTGCATTAAGACGGGTAAAAATAAAAAAAAGGGTTTACTCTCAATTTGAGAAGAGTTGCAAATACAATTGCAGTATTGCACTCTCCCAATCTCAGGGAAAAATAAAATAAAAATTTAAGATGATAAAATTATATTTAGTGTTTAAAATGAAAATATTTTTATTAATTTCAAAATATATATTTGAAGTCAAAACTAATGTTTTTAATATTTTGAAGGGCATTTTGATAAAATATTGTTGAGGATTAATTTGAGAAGTCCGAAGCACATGGTGAGGCACTATTGTTTGATTGAGGGGGGATATCAAGCCCATGTTTAATTAATGCGTGTGGGCCCCACACATCCTAACAATTGATATGGGTTATCCTTTGAGTCCTTTGTGGGTCCCATATGGTTTTTATTTATTTATTGTAATTATTGACATTAATATAAAATCAACCATGTGGGTTGTATGGGTTGAGTTCATGTGCATTTATATTGATTAAGATCATTTTATGTGATTGTGGGCTAAAGTAGGTGAAGTGAATGACTAGGTTGCACTCACTCACTTAGTAGGTGTTTGGCATCGGTGCTGGAAATATCGCATCATTTTTTAAGAAAATTGATGTTGGGCATATTGAATTGTAAATATTGTTTCTGAAAAAAACGATGTTTATTTTTTGTTTGGAATCGGTGTTATTTATAAGCTATTTTTTAAGAAAATAATATTGGTTTTATTTGGTACCATTGCTTGTAACAACGTTTTTAATATGGTTTATATTATCCAACGTCCAAGATGATGCCACATCATTGCACCATTGACAGCACTGCATCGTTTTCTTAGAAAATATTGAATTTGGTGTTGCTCTAGACCACATTTTCCTGATTTCCAAGATGCGATCTGGAGCAACATTTTTTCTGGAAAAACAGTACCAAACAAGAAGATGTTATTTGAAGTATCACTTTCTCTGATCTGATGCCTACATGGCACTGTTTTCTCAGAAAACAGTATTGACGCCAAACATTATCCATTTAAAAAAAAAATAAGGCATTTAGTTGAATGGTACATAACTGTGATTATGATAAACCATAAACATTATTTATTTAAAGAAAAAACAATAAGGCATTTGTTTAGTCACATCATCCCTCGTTACTTTGTATTCCTCTTAAAAGGGTTCACTAACCATTGGCAAATCATCCGAGAGAGAGAAGGGGGATCTGAACTGTCTGACTCGATTTGGTAGGTACAATGGTTATAATGGACCAGATGGATTGGAGATAAAATCATGCACAGTATAGTAGGCTGAACAATCTAGTATTTATAAGGAACATTGATATATTCATTCATGAGTCATGATAGGTTGTTCAGCCTGTTGTGTATGATTTTGTTTCTAGCAACTTTAGATTCGTTGTACATTAGTGTGCAATTTGGGGATTCTGGATTTTCCACCCACAAGAATTCTACCACATTTACCCACAAAACACTACCTCCCTGAATTGGAGACATCTTCCCTGCATAATAACATGTAAGGATGAGATGTTCCCCATGTGTGGTTGGGATATTATGTGGGTAGGTGTGGGTAAGAAATCTCAATTCCAATTTGGATTGAAATCTCAAATTGGGTACCTGACTTGGACCCCTATAATATGCATATGTATCAATAATTTTAATCTTAAGGCTCAGTTTGGAAAGAGTGTAAATACAATATGTACTGTGTAGGGCTGTTCATAGGTCAGGTTGGGTCGGTTTACTGAGGTTTTTCCAACCGACCCGATCTGGTCGGGTTACTTGAGATGAAAACCGAAACCGACCCAGTGTTAAGCAAAACCGACTTGGTCGATTTGAGTCGGGTTGGGTCGGTTTCAACTCTAAGTTCATCCATGCCCCCCCATGGCCACCTAGTTTTCTGGAAATATATTTAAAACTGAAATATGTATTTTAGAAATATATATATAAAACAAAAATATACATACAAATATATTGGAATATATATTTTATGGAAATATATATCTGACATATTTCATAATATATATTTTTTAGATATAGATATTGGAATATATATTTTCAGATATTTCAGTTTTTAGTTAAGTAGGAACTAAGTCGGTTCGGTTTGGGTCGGTTTCGGTTTTCACACAACAAAACCAAAACCGACCCGAACCATCGGTTTATGAATTTGTACAACCTGAAATCAACCAGTGCTGATAAAAACCCGGCCGATTCGGGTTGGGTCGGTTGGAGTTAGTCGGTTTGGTCGGGTTGGGCCTTCTTATAAACAGCCTTAGTACTGTACAAATACATACAAAATACAATATTTTGCACTCTACATATTTGTATTTATACTCCTTCCAAACTGAGCCAAAAAGGCAAAATATGTTTAATGCAACATAAGCATGGCGTAACTTTGTCCCACAGGCAACTTTAATTGGCCACCCAATTCAAGCTGAACCCCAAGATTCTGATTGGGGTTCAACAACTTGGATTGGGTCAGGATTAGCCGCAGCCCAACCTAACCAGCCCGAACTAGAACCCCTAATGACTACCAAATCCTCATTTGATTCAGATGAGTTGGGAAAAATATTGGATAAGATAGTGGCATGGGGAGATCAGCTAAGCTGTTTCAAAAATACAGTCTAGGCTGTTATGAAGCTTCATATGCATAACGCCTTGTGTGTGGGTTAAAAGGGCAATTGCATTCAATATTTCTTTTAATTAAAAAGACAGAAAAAAAAAACTTAAGTGGACTGTCTTTCTAGAGATCAGATTGGCGTCTCACCAGCGCTGCACCTCTCACCTGTGTATTGAGAATATTTCCCGGTGATGAGTATGGAAGATGTAAGCGAAATCCGTTAACATTATCACTCAGAGCCTGCAGTTACGACAGATTTGATCCCATGGCTCCACATTTGGAGAGATGCCTAATAACCATATCTATTACCGGGTCATCAGGCACCTAAGTGAGGTAACATGTCATGTGCAGGAAGCTTCAAAACAGCCCAAAATGCATTTTCCAAACAGCCATGCTTTTTCCTCGTAGGGACACAAAGCCCTCATGTATAAAGGTTTCTATTTAACTTCAAACTTGTGGCTTGGCTTCTCACTCAAAATGGTTGGTGTGGGAATTAGTTTTCATTCAAAATAAAAGTACATATGACAAGGATCTCACCCTCCCAAGCTTTATTGTTATTTCTATTCAAATTATAAATCAAATCCATTCTAGTTGTTAGAGAATATCAATCTATTCAAGGATCTCACCTAATGTTTTAAGTTTTTAGATTGAAGGTTCTTTGAGATGGTATCAGAGCCGCTTTGAACAAATAGTCTAGTGTTCGATCCTCATTACCTCAATTATAATTAATTTTCAGAACAAGGTATGAGTGGACCTATGCTTGTTCAAACTTCAAGCCCAATGGGCTTTCGTGTAAGGGGAAATGTTAGAGATATCAACCTATTCAAAGATCTTACCTAACAACTTAAGCTTTTAGGTTGAATGGTTCTTTGAGACTAATTTTCTAGCTCAACTTAACAAGCAAACGAGCAGACTTCCAAGGCTCATCACATATTAGATGGTAAATCCCAATCAACATAGAGTTACATTTGTGTGTCCCATTATTCGGGATAGAGTGCATTGTTTACTCACAATTCACAGATCACTTTTAGTCTCTCAAATCCAATAAAATAACTCACCCTAAGGCTGTGTTTGGTTTGAAGGAAAAAGTCCACTCCTTTTCCTTCAAACTAAACATAGCCTAAATGCTTGATGCTTCAAAGCATACTAAATGAGTAAATGAATTCGAAAGAAAGGAAAAAACCTACCTGAAAAAGTTAAAAGGAAAAACGACCAGTTTGCTTGGAGGTCGTGTCAAAAGTGAGTGATGTTGAGCTTATGGTTGGAGGCCTTTTCTACGTGGTTTCTTTAGGCTTTTGTTTTTGAGCGTAAGCAAAAGAATTGAACAATAAAATGTTTTGAGTGGTTGGTGAGAGTTATTTTTAAAAATATTATTATTTGAGTGGTTGGTGAGAGTTTTTTTTTTTTTTTTGACTCTAAGACTGTGCTTGGTTTGGAAGAAAAAGTAGGGAAATCCCTTCTTGTATAGGTTTCCTTTCCCTTTACCACCTTTTCCTTTCAAACCAAACATAACCTAAAAGTATAAACCCAAGCTTATCCAAACATAACCTTAATTTTTTTTTTATTAAAGCTCAGTTTGGAAGAAGTACAAATACAAATATGCAAAGTGCAAAACTATGTAGTTTGTATTATTTTGTATGTATTTGTACTGTACATATTTGTATTTGTACTCCTTCCAAACTGAGTCTAAGTCTCAATTTGGGAAGAGTGCAAATACAAATGTATAGAGTGTAAAATCTTATATTTTATATTATTTTATATATATTTACATTGTACATATTTATATATTTTATATTTGTACTCCTTCCAAACTGATACTAATCAGTGTTTGGTTGCAGTGCAATTTTGTTTGCACTAGTACAAATGCATGGGAGTGAATGAAAAAAAAAATGTAAATTCTCGTTTAATTTTGTTTTGAATTTTATTTTATTCTCCTTCATGTCTTAATTTACTTCTTTTGTACTGCAATCAAACAAAATAAACTAAAATTTAAAATAAAAATAGGGCAGAATTTACACTAAATTCATTTGCATTGCCATAATTTTGCATCAATACAAATTTATTTGCATTGCAACCAAACACAGAAAAGGGATAGATTCTAATCAAGAAATTGGGGTGAAGGGTTCCATTAATCCATTCCACTACACCGTTAGAAAAGATAATAATAATAATAAGAAGAACTAAGAAGAAGAATTAATCACTGATTGAATAATGTGGAGTGTAGACGTCTGGTCTGAAAATGCTTAAAATAACTCATGCGCACAAAGTGCAACGAACAAAATCATGAATTTGAAATGATCCCCACCATTTGATTAGCTCGATGCAAATAAAGTTGTTACTAAAAGATGGAGACAAATGATCAATGGATATGCTTGAAGGTCCCTCCCTTTTTTGAGGTACAATCTGGATTACAAACTTCACCACCTTAAAAATGACAGAACGGAGCCAACAACCCTTCTTTCCAAGGTATTAGAACAAAATTGTTCACTTATATTTAAGGATTGGGCATCCATATCGACGAATACAAATTAACACCGGTAGGGTGGAGTGGAGTGGTCAAATTCTGCTTTAGGCTTTTTGTCCTCGTCTCTCATGCCATTGCCCTTTCATGTGCTGTATGGGTTCTACTTATCTACTATGCTTTGTCTGATTCACGCAACAAAGATACAGAATCATGCCAAAACCAGCGTAGCCATGACCAAATTTCTCTGACACTTTTCAATTGGTTTGGTGGTTTGTCCAGTCAAGTGAGTGGTTCTTGACTGGACTGACCACCTCCTCAGCCCATTAGTATGTCACAAGTGTAAGCCAGCGCCATTTTTACCAAGTGCCCCGTTTGTAAGAGTGAAGTGTAGATGTTTCTGGCTTTTCAATGTGGGCCCCACACCACAGAGACAGCCCATAAGCTAGTTTGGTGAGAAATCAGGAGACACCAAATTGGCTGTCAGTCAGTCGTCATTTGAAGGAATGTCCATTTCAATCTCTTTCAACAAGTTTAGCTGAATTTTCAATTCAGTCATATATACAAAATATAATGTTTTGCACTCTATATTTGTATTTTTTCCAAACTGAGAAATACAAATATATAAATATGTAAAATACAAGTACAAATGCATACAAAATATAAGGTTTTGCTCCATACATATTTGTATTAGCACTCTTTCCAAACTCAGCCTTAGACTCAATTTGAAAGAAATACAAATACAAATATGTAGAATGTTAAACCTTGTGCTTTATATTATTTGTACTCTTTCCAAACTGAGACTAACTTCTTTGGGGATGTTTAAAAGTGGCTGAAATGACATAGCTGAATAGCTTATAGCTCATTATCAAAAAACCTTATTGCTTGGTGTTTTAGTGATTTATTCACTGAATAAATCATTCAGTTCAGCCACTTAAGCGGTTAACAAATGGTCCCTAAATAAGGATAGAAATTTAGGTAAATGAAAATAAGCTTTTTTTAATACAGAAATAAGGGTTTTGATTCTTATAGAAAATATCTGTCAAATGTATGTACGTATGCATATGAGTTGATTATTGTCTTTTTAATTTTCTTTTTTTTTTCTTTTTTTTTTGGGATAGATAAAGCTAAATTGATAATCGGGCCTTTGACATTTTATCTATAAGAGTCCACACGGTTCTTAACAGATAAAAATTGTTGTGTGAACTGAGTTTTGGTACCCACAACAGAATAGGGCCCACAATGGAGAAACCAGGCCAAAATAAGCTTTGGGGGGAGACGGCTGCAATCCAACCATTCTATTTTACAGCACAACTTTGGTTTTCCAATACATTTTGGGTACCCGAGGTGTTAAGATAGATTCCAATCTGAGAACAGAGAAACAACCATCCATGTGAGAGGCCCTTCGTAAAATAGAAGTTCATTCAAATATGGGCCAAGAAAAACCTACCCTGGGGTAGGTCCAAACGTGACAATTTCGATAACCATTTGGATCTGTGTATAGCTTTCTGAAGCATGGAAATAATTCTTTTGTACACTTATAGAAATGTGGGCCCAATTCTCTGCACATGAGATGAGACGCATATCCATATATGGGCATTCCAGAGTCCAGACCATTCCATGGTTTCGGGGGCCCATGGCCCAAGGTTTGTCTTTTTCTTAAATCATCCTTCTCAAGTTCTCATCTCTTCTAATTATTTGCATAAATAAATGGTGGGGTCCGATCTTCCTCCCTTTCACACAATGAAGTTTGACTGATCGGGAGGCTCTTTTAATGCATGCAATTATGCAAGGGACATCTGCCATAGTGGGCCTGTGGGCTCAATGAAATTTTGGATGGATCAATCTTTTGGCCCACCAACTCAAAACATTGCTTTGTGGGAGGCTTGGCTCATGTTTGGTCGTTTGCTATGGTGTTCCTCTGGAGCACTTTTGAATTGGAAGATTTTACGGGATCAGGTCACTGCTAGTTTCTTTGTTCATCTTAGATCATCTGTTTCATTGATCAACGGTGATTGTTTATTGTGGGCCACAAGGTTAGTGTACCAATGCAACACCAAATATATTTGAGTGGTAGGGCAACTTCTTTCGGATAAGAAGAAAGGAGCACCCTGCCCCCCAAGAAAAAGGAAAAAAAAAAAAAAAAAAAAGCTTGACAAAATCTCAACCCAAACTCGCCCAAGCTGCACCCCTAATGTTTGGCTAAAAACCTAAAAATTCTATTCTAAAGAATCACTATTTAAGGATTGAGTTTTTAGCTAGAAAAAGTCATTCCTTAAATAAAGTCTTTTAGCTCCAAAGGAAGAATTACTTCCAACAATTTTCGTACTTCCAAACTTGAAAATGATTTTTAGAATAAAAAAATTCATCAGAATTAATTCTCTGAGAGCATGCCACATACAACCTAGGTTTTTCGGATCAATGTAATTGCCATTGGATTAGATCAGGTCTGTCAGATCATAATAATAGGCTTTTTGACATGAAAAAAAAGGAAAACTCTAACTCAGTTAAGCTTTGTCCCAACTATATAGGGTCGGCATTTTCCTTCTAGGTGGGGGAAATTGCAAATAGAGACAAAGTCGGTTGGCCCGAGTTAACATTTTACACTATTCCAGGTTTGGGCCTTTGAGTTGAGTCCATTCAAAATTTGATAAAACCCTAATCCTAGCCTGCCCAAATTGCTCCTCTAATTGCAAAATTATCCTACTTCTATTATGAAGATATAAAAATAGATTAATAAATAGAGTGAGCAGATGTAATGAAGACAAGCTATTTTGGTTTTCTGTTAGCCATATATATCGAAGGAAAAGTTCTATAAGGAAGCTTACAACCATAATTGAGAAAGCAAATTGCATTGGTACCAGGTTAGTATAAGATGGGCAAGTCATCAAGGGTGGCCAATATTTGAATGGGTTGAGCTTAACAACTTAAAGCCCAGTTAGGCCCAGCTTAGAACTAGGTACATGTTTTATAGCAAGACCCAACTTAGGCTAGGGAAATTGCCTACATGAATGAGGTTGTTTGGTTGTGTTTGGTTTGATAGAGGAGAGGAATAGATTTGGGCATACTGGCAATTTACAGAAATTATGACAATTGACTAACAGGGTAGGTAGGGGTGTTAGTGAACCAGTTTTGGGTTCCCTGTCCAAATCAAAATCAATTTGGACAGATCGGGTGGATCAATAAGACATTGAATTGGACCAGTCCAGACTCAATGGTCCAAATATTTATTGAATTGGATTGGACTTGATCCATTCGTAATGGAATTATATTGGATTGGATCGGGTTGAACCAATATCCAGTCCATTGATAGCAGATAATAATACAGGTATCAATGGATTAGGTTTGGGTTGAAACCAATCTAAATTATAACCAATTCAAACAGATTGGGCGGTCTAGCATTAAATTGGACTGGTCCAAAATGGTCATAAGTATTCATCAGATTGGACCGGACCTGGTCCATCTGTAATGGACTGGATCGGGCTGCACCAAATGCAGTCCAATTGACACCTCTGGGTAGGTGGATTTCCTTGAAAACAGTTCGGATGAGCATTTAGGTCCTCATCTTTCGGGTCAGTTAGCTCTTTGCCTAGATGATCTAATCATGTTTATTCTATTTGGGGAGATGAGGTGGGTAATCAAATTTGTCAGCTCCATGCTCATTGATTAGTTAGAGCTTTGCTCAAAGTGATAATAACTGCTGAGATTCAAAATGGCCGACAAAGGCTATTGGGCTGAAGTCAAGCATATTTTTAGACAAGCAAATGTAGTTCTTGCTTTACTGCCTGCAATACTTATGCGGTGTATTTTAATTAATGACATAGGTTCTTAGGTAGCTTGTTGGTAAGGTCTCTGGCTGATTATGATGGGGACTTGTGATTGAATCTTTCCTTCATTAGGGATTAAGGGGTTAGGGGTGGGCTACCCCTGCTGGATGGAGAGAGAGACTTGTAGAACTTCTTCTGTGCCTTAACTCATCTTGCCATGTGGAAGATTCCTATGTCATTTAGAACTTCATTAAATGACCCAATTAGGAGATCCATTATTTATTTTCATGAAAAAGAAAAACTCGACTTCCACTTTTTCTTCTTATTTTAACTTCATTTGTTTATCCCTTTATTTCTTTATGAATTGGTATAAAAAAAAATTGAAGGGCCCGTTTGGTGTATCTTTTTGCATGGTTTAGCCGCCAAAAAACGGTGTGCCAAAAAAAATGTGAGAAACCCAAATCAGGTGATTTTCGTGGAGCTTCAAATGGAGTTTTTGTATTTTTTTTTTCTATTTGCTTTCGTGAAGAAATATGCCTTAACCAAACGGGCTTCAGGCTGCTCAGATCATAATGCAAAAGCTCAATGCATCTTTTGACTGTCAGAGCTACTAAAAGATCTTCCCAAAAAGACTTGCCAAACGGCCCCAAAGTAATTAGAGTTAGTAGTTGTGTTGCATAGATATAGACATAGGAAGCAGATTTCTGGGAATACATGAATTATTTTATCATCTTAAACCTTTAAGGGACATGAAAATAAAAATTTATATTTCTTTTCCACCAAAGAACATTTTGTAGGATATATAAGAGAAATCCACTATTTATACTCAAAATCAATTTGGATGAATTGGATGGACCAATAAGACATATTGAATTGGACGAGTCCAGACTTAATGATCCAAAGTATTCATTAAATTGGATTGGACCCGAACCAAGCATAATGAATTTATATTTAGGGGAGTTCAAATTCAGTTATTAAATTGAAAACTGAACCAAACCAAACCAAACCAAACCAAACTAAATCGAATAAGTCAATCCGATTTGGTTATTTTGGTTTTTGATTCGGTTTGGCTTTATGATTTTAGAAATATCTATTTTAGGATTTTGGTTCAGTTTGAGAAAAAAATTTAACCAAATCGATCCGGAACCTAAATTAACCAAAATAAATACATATATTTATATTTCAATTATAAATATTAACATTACTATTTATATTAATAATAATAATATATAATATGTATTTTAAATGTTGATATATTTTAATAATAATTATTAATATAAGTATAAAATGCATTTATATTTTAACTAACCAAATTAATTGAATCGATTTAAATTTAGTTCGATTTCAAGTCTAATTCGATTCATGAAAATGACCTATACAAAATATTGGTTAGGTTTTTTTTTTTTTTTTTTCCGAATCAAACCACTGAATGGGCATCCCTATTTATATTGGATTGGGTCAGATTGAACCAATAACCAGTCCACTGATAGAAGATAAGAGCACAGGTGTCAATGGACTAGATTTGGATTGAAATCAATCTAAATTAAGACCAATTTGAACTGATTGAATGGTCCAGACATTGAATTGGATTTGTCGAAGGTATTCATCGGATTGGATTGGACATGATCCATATGTAATGGACTCATATTGGATTCGATTAAATCTGGTCCAATTGATTCCCTTATTTATACTTAGATATTTATTCATCTCAGAGAAGTAAGAAGATAATGAAAATGATGATCAGAGTGTTGCAATTAGATGGGTCTCCAGTAGTGATGGGGAAAATTATTATTATTTTTGGTAGAAGGGAAAAATTATTATTGATTGAAAAGAATTACCCAATATTGAGACACTAGAGATAGAAAAGAATTTCATACCAACTAACCTAATTTTTATTTGCATTTGGTTAAAAAATAGACAATTACCCAATATTGATCCCCTTATCCATGGTCTCGGGAAGGATAGATTGGATAACCTTTAACATTTTTTTTTTTTGCACAAAGTGGCCATTCTCAAACTTGAACCTTCATTTTCACACTTGTCATCCCGAGATTTTATATACCATTAAGTACACATTAATATAAATATACTAATAATAACATTTCATTTTATTATTCTAATGATAGCTCATACTGGTTTCTTTTGCCATTTGGGTTGAATCCGTTTAAACTATGGTTTTTAAAATCGACCCGGAGACCAAACCGGTCAGGGGTTCGGTTATCGGGTCGAACGGTCCGATTGTTCGAACCGAATAGTTGGCCCATTCTAACAAAAAAATAAAAAAACTTAAAAAAATTTAGAAAAATAAAAAATGGTCAAAACCGTTCGAATGGTTAACTGCCCAAGTCAGCGGTTTACTGACCAAAAAACTACGGTTTTTTGAGAAATCCTAATTTTAAGGAAAAACAAAACCAATCACCTAACCGATTCCCGATTTTTCCGGTCCAACCATCCGGTCCAGTCTGATTTTAAAAACCATGATTTAAACGATAAGCACCTAATAGATACCCAAAAAATGCTCTTCTTAAAAATGCAATCTTTTGGATTTTGGATGGATGGATGACAAATCAACATAGAGGAATAGATAAGTTGTCGATGGGCTGATCCAGTTAAGAATAAAAATGAAATCCCAAGAAGCTTCAGCTAATCACTTTATTGTAAAAGCAGTCATAAATCAATGTCAAGGAAACCGAAGGAACCCAACAAGGCTCCATTAAAGTTTCATTTCTCTCCCGTAAAAGCATCAAAAGTAGTTTGATGGAATAAAGGAACAAAAACTGATAAAAATAAAAGAGGCATCTTTGATGTCTCTCCACCCTTTTCACAGTCTATTTCACAAAGACTCCCTCTCAAAATTAAAGAAAAAGTAGTACACTTGACCGTCTCTAGTATAACTCATTCCACCCCTTAGCAGCTAAGCTAGTTACTGGTCCAGCTTTGGTTCAACCTGACATATCTTAGCTATTTGCTTTCTTTGGTTGGAGACCCACCTTAGGATTGGCCCCACTTCTTTCACTTTTCTTTTTCTTTTCCTTTTAATTCCTTGGGAGGTGGGATATAGCTAGGGTTTAAATGGGAAAACAGTATTAGATGATGACACACCAAAAAATGAAAACATCAAGATTAGATGCGTATAATCATGCATTCAATTACTTGTACATTTTTATAGCTTGCCGGGCCATCTCTTTAGAGTTCACATCTCTGCCCCATAAGGGGCCACCCCACAACGCTCCACAACATTCCCACCGTGTATTGTGAACATTTCCTGATGATAGTATCAGAACCGATGATATCATCATTGGGGGATGTTCCCAATACACGGCGGGGATGTGCTGTGAGGTGTTGTGGGGCAGAGATGTGATCTCATCTCTTTATACAAGCTAGCTATATAATGAATTAGATTTATCAAGTAGCTAGCCATAATCACTACTTGAATACTAGACCTGTTAAGCTTAAATCTATATGAATTCCATTGATCTTGGCTCTAAATGGTTAATAAAGAAGATATTAAATGGTTAATGGTTCTTATATTCTACAACGAGTGAATTTCTTTTTCCATCTCTAATTGCTTGTTTTGACATCAAAATTTAGGTTCATCAGTTTGTTTACAGTGCAATTTCATTTGCACTAGTGTAAATGCATGAGAGTGCAAGTGAGAAGAATGCAAATACTATTCATTTTTATTTCATCAGACAAATAAAGCATTCTCATACTTTTGTGCCAGTGCAAATGAAAGAGCAACGCAGACAAATTTCTTTTGCACCTTAAACGATGACTAAAGTGTGTATTTGAAACCAAATTAATCCGACAATCGTTTGTTTAGAATAAGTGGTGGTGGAACCCACCCAGTGATAAAATTATTCCCACCGGATGGTTTCTTCTAATATATATTGCACTATATAAGAGGGATTGGTGTCAATCTTTGTATGTGAAAGAGTGTAAATATGCAAATATGGCTGAGTTTGGAAGGAGTACAAATACAAATTTGTAGAATGCAAAACCTTATATTTTGTATTATTTTGTATGCATTTAAGCTGCACATATTTGCATTTGTACTGCTACCAAACTGAGCCTATATATGTTTAGTAATACAATATAGAAGATTTTGCATCATACATATTTGTATTTATAGGCCAAATTACTCTAATAGAAAGAGTTGGTGACGATTTACGTCAACTTTGTACAGTTTTGTACCTCGGGTGACATAATCGAGTGGTTAGCCTAATGTGGGTATGTATGCCCTGATTATGTTGGTGACTGGTGATATCATAGCGGGGTACACTCTTGTTACATGCATGTGCTTGTGGTCTCATCACAGAGTTTGAATGTTTCTCCCTTGAGAAGGAGAGAGGGGCCTACAGTTTTTCGCTTTTCTTTTGTTTCCTTTTTAACTTGCCATGAAAATTCGAAATTTGGTCTATTAGACTGAGATTTCATGCCTCCTGGGTGGAGTTATGAAAGGTTGAAGACATGAAGCCAGTGCAATGGCAAATGGGTCTCTGTCAAAATTAAGAATAGAAGGGTGCTAGGTTGATCTTCCTCTGCCATACTTTCTGAGATTTCTCCCTATAAACATTTCTGAGTTTCAACCAGAGACCCCAACCATATTTGCTTAAAGTTTCTTGTTGTTAATACATGTGCTGTTGAGAGAGAGAGAGAGAGAGAGAGAGAGGATATATATTGACAGTGAGTGAGCATATGACTTGGAAAGTTTTTGATGAGAAAAGAAAAAGAAAGAAGAACAGGACCCAGAAAATGATTAGGATGCTTTGGAAAGCAACGCATAATCATAAGATTGATGACAATCAACCATGAAAACTTCGTAGGGTGAAATCCCAGAAACAATTCCTTTGATCCATCCCTTGAGACGGAACATTTTGTGAACTTAATTAAATTTAAAAGCCAAGAATAAGAATAAAAAAAATATGAATGAAGAACACAGAGAAAGTCCAAGCAATTCAGTGCAACTGGTTCAGAAGTTGAGCCAACCACCATAAAAACCTGATCATCAATTCACATTTTATACCATTGTCCAAGACCCATCAGTGAAAAAGATAACAAAAGAAAGAAGGAAAGAAGTTGAAGAAGAAGAAGAAGAAGAAGAAGAAGAAGAAGAAGAAGAAGAAGAAGAAGAAGAAGGAAGAGGATGACCATTGAACCCATCAACCCAATCTATAACCAACTCTACAACTAATGCCACACCACCACCCCACCAATGGAGCTAAGTATAACTCTGAAACCAAAGACACCCATATCGATCGATCACACGCTTCTAGCCATCATTTCTTGGTATCTCCTGTAAGATTCCTGCTTCTCCAACCTGAATTTCTCATGGCAACTGGCAATGAACTTGGCAGCAAGCCGATCAATCTCGTCGACCTCAACATCTGCCGTGGAGTTCTCTGCAGCTGGGACGACGACCTTCTCTTCAAGCCAATGAAAGTGCCCCGAGAGCTGAGACTCCACAGCCGCCTCGCATTCCTCCGCAGGGCAGACGGAGTTCCATGTGGAGTCGTAGTAAAGATTGTGGCCGCTGCTGAACCCATCCATGGCGGGCTCCGGCATGGGTATGACATGAGAGGAGCACCAGTTGTAGTGTGTTCTAATGGTGCTGAACAGCTTCCTCTTCTTCTTGCTCTTCTTGATACTGTTCTTGTAGTAATCGGGTCGGTCGTCGTCCTTGAAAAGCTCTGCGATCACTGACTTGGCTTTGGTCAGTGCCCGGACGACGAGGCAAATGTGCCTGAAGACATGAGAGTGGAATAGGGTTTTGATTTTCATGGAATTTGAGCTCGGACATGGATGCTGGATGGATTTTGGATGAGATGGGACAGCCATTTTTGGTAGGGTATCTCAAGGTCTTAGTTCAAATTCCGATATATAAAGGAACTGGGATTTCAAACCGCCACTGGGTTTCAGTTAAATCACAGAAGTGCCATCCACTTTGGAAAGCTATGCTCTTGTTTCTGTGGTGTAAGTGTTTATAAAGATGGGACTTGTTTGGACTCTTCATGACCACGCCTGTCCCTTTAAGACAGCTGATGCTGTACAGAAAATGTATTGTATTTCATGCTTGGTTGGGTAGTGTCCAAACAAGCCCCTTCCTTCAATTCCCTTAATTGCTCTTACCATGAAAGGGTTACATCATGGTTTTAAAACCAACCCAAAAACGGTCTGATCATCCGGTCCAAACACCGGTCAAACCTCACACCGTCCAGTTTTCAAAACCATGCATGGGGTTACATGAAACATGCTGTAATGTAGCTGTTTTTTTTTCACCATTTGTAGTTATTTCATAACAAAAAAAGGATTTTTTCATTGTTTTTTAAAACCAGACCGGACCGGACGGTTGGACCGGAAAAACCGGGAATTGGTCAGGTGATTGGTTCCGTTTCCCCCCAAAACCGGATCGCTGAACCGGGTGGTTAACCGTTCAAACGGTTTTGACCTTTTTTTATTTTTTTGTCAGAATGGGCCTAGCGTTTGGTTCGAATGGTCGGACCGTTTGACCCGGTAACCAGACCCCTGACCGATTCGCTCTCCGGGTTGGTTTTAAAAACCATGCTTTTTTTTTTTTTAATTTCCACCAATATTAAAAAAAAGAGAGAAGAGACAAAAAGAGCAAAATAGATGTAAGAGGGCTACATTTTATTTTGTAAAATAGTAGTATGAAATTTCAGTTTTTTTTTTTCCTTTTTATTACAGACCAAAAAGAATTATATTCATCATAGTGATTAAAAGAATGGAACATATGGTTAGATTTTAAGGCTCAGTTGGAAGAGCATAAATACATACAAAATACAAGGTTTTGCATTTCAAAATGGCAAAAGTTCTGAAATTGTTCTGCAATACAGTTAATTTCTTTTCTTTCTTTGTGAGTATAATGTCAAAAAGGAAGGAAATCAAAGGCAACAAACCACTAAAATGATAAATGTGTACATATATAGAGTGGATTCTGGACAACAGACAAAATATAATATGTCTACAAAACGATAACAGTAGAGATGAGAATATTTAAAATGAAGAATAAAAAGGTAAGTAGAATTATTAGAAATGAGTTCATTCTCTGAAATCTAGAAGTAGTTAATTTAACCCTAATTAATTATTGCACGAATAGGAAGGGTTCATGTAATGAACGTAGAGGTCTAAAAGAACTAGAGGAAGATCAGAAATAATAGAGGACAAGAACTTCCATAGAGTACTGGTATAGTCAAACAGCCAAGATGTGTAGTTAGGATTTTGAGTTGCAACAACTGAAATGCCAAAATATTCATGTTTCATCCTTGTGCTGAATATAGGATCAGCTAGTTTCCAGATTCTCATTATGAACTATGGGTGTCAATTAATGGGCCAGTTTTGAATTGGACCCCGTTCAGTCCAAAATCAATTTGGATGGATCAATAAGACATATTGGATTGGATCAATCTGGTCCAAAGTATTTATTAGGTTGGATTGGACCTGATCCGTCTGTAACAAATTTATATTGGATTGGGTTGGATAAGGCAATATCTGATCCATTGATATAAGATAAGAATATATGTGTCAATGGACCGGGTTTAAATTGAAACCAATCTAAATCAAAATGAATTTGAACAGATTAGATGGTCCAGACATTAAATTGGACCAATCCAAATTAGTCCAAAACATTCACTGGATTGGACCTGATCCATTTATAATACTCATATTGGGCTGGATCCGATTGGACCAAATCCAGTCCAATTGACACCCCTAATATCAACCAGTCAATTGTAAATTGATTTATAGGTTCTTTGCTTTATTGTTTTTTTGGATGGAAAGTTGAATGGGTTCTCTTGATTCATTAAGAATTAATTCACTAACCTTTAGTTTCTTCAAAATAACCTATCTATAAATCCAATGTAGTTACAAGCTGTGGTGATGTAACACATAGAAGAAGTCTAAACACAACATCGAATTGATAAATTCTAAAGTTGCTGAATCAATATATAGATTCAGTAGATAGTATACACCAAAATTACAAACAGCGAATGAATGGAGCGACCGAATCAAACTATGGGCCTGACAATTATGATTGTAGTTACAAAGATAAGTTGGGATCACCTACCAATAAAACAAGTTCCAACACCCTACTAATTTAATCCGACACCCTTGCATCTTGCTATAAATCTAGGGCCGATCATAAAAGTGGGACCTACCATGTATGAGATGTACGATGTCAAATGTTGTTAGTAGGGTGTTGGAATGTATTTTTTTTGACAGGTGATCCGGACTCTCTAAAGGTTGGGCCATAAGTAGGGGTGTTCATGGTTCGGTTGACCGAATTGTGGGCAATTTTTTTGTAATTGAACCGGTACTACCGGTTTTTGGAAAATTCTAAACGCTAAATTGGTAACTGTTGGTTTTTTGGTTTTTTAATTTTTACAATATATGTTATAAAAATATATAATAAGAAATTATAAATATATATAAAATATTATATTTAAAATAATAAATAATATATTGTATATTATAAATATATATAATGCATATTTATTAATTTATAATATATAAAATATATAAAATACATAAAGTATATAGAAAAAATATATATATATACCGGTCGGTTCGATTAACCGCCGGTTTTCTATATTGGTTAATCGAAAGCAAACCAGTACCTTCGATTTTTTTAAAAACACCAAATTGATCGATTCGATTTCGATCGATTTTTCGATCAATTTAGTTTTTCGGTTTTTTTGCTCACCCATAGCCATAAGCATGAAAAAATATATAGCTAATGAGTTAACTAAATTTGATCACAACAAAATGAGAGCAAAGTGGCTTCAAACAGTCTACCATTTTGAGGCAGGTAATGGGGTGTCTGGAGCTTGTCATTGGTCCCACCAAGATTTAAACCCATTTAATTTTTTCTTTTTTTTTTTGAGTAAGGATTGATATTTGAAGTTGGGATTCAACATGAATAGATTAGATTAGACGATGGAGGTGCCGAGGTGGTTCAGACAAATGTTAAATGATATTTGATATAGTGTTGAATGGCAAGAGAATGAAGCAATTCCATTAATCCAATAGGGGTGCTGTGAGCTTTTTTTTTCCCTGTCCATGAGTCCTGACATGAGCAGGTGGGAGAGAATCTTAGAACAAAGGAAACAAAGCAAAGTGAGGAGGAACAGTGGCCAAACCCCAAACCAGCTTTAGTTTGTACTCGAGATACATTCAATCACTCGGAAGATTGGAATACATCACCTTTCCTTTTCCATATTCCCTTGGAATCAGTTGTCACAATCAAAGAAGTCCCAAGTAATTCACTTTTCTAGGGCTTTGAATACTTCAAATGCTCGGTTTTCTTCTATTTGTTATCTGGAAAATCTTATGTTTGTCTTCTCATATCATCTACTGAATTAAGTGCCATTCATTTACAAGAAAAAAAAAAAAAAAGAATTAAGTGCCATTCTCATAAAATAAAACTCGTGATGTTAGCCTGTTAGTCAAACCAGTTCACCAGGAAACTAGGGCTGAGCTGGCCTGGGCCGTGCTTAAGTTTTCTCTCAGCCTAACACCAAGACTGAGATCCTGACTTTGTATATTTTATGAGTTTTTTTTTAATTTTTTTTTTTTATTTTAGCTTTCTATGTTGTATATATTGTTTTAACAAGCGAGTTTGGATCTCCTGCTCATAAGAATTCTGCCCACATCTATTAACGTAATATCGCAGTTACACATGAAGAACATCTCATTTTTATGCACGGGAAGATATTCCCAATGCATGGGGATAGTGTGATGTGGGTACATGTACGTAAAGTTCTTGTGGACAGGAGATCCAGAGTCTTAACAAGCCCGGATTTTTTAAAAGTAAAAACTGTGCAAATCCAACGGAATCTCCTGTAAGCATAAACCCTGCGCACACTCTGAAAGTATGGTCCAGCTGCACATGAACATCTCTCCATGGATTTAAGATACATGTACTGGAGATATTCCCCAACTTTGGATGGATTCCATGTTCTCAAGTTTCTGCTTTCAGGAGATCTAGGTTCTGTACAATCACCCTGCCACTGGATGCTTTGCTGCTGTCGGAGTGTTTACACAGTTTTTGCTTTCAGAAGATCTTACTCTTGATTTAAACAAGACCTAGTAAGCTCCCAATGAGTCTGGGTTTGTTTCCTTACACAACTTCACAATACATCCCAACCACACATTCAGAATATCTCCCATATGTGTGTTGACAGTATTGTTATTTACGGGAAAAATTCCCCATGCATATGCTGTGAGGATAATGTTAGGTGCGCTCCGTGAGGAGCAAATTTCAATTCGATCCTTAGTAAGAACCCCAAGTGTAATGGCACACTTTGGGGGTGCTTGACAATATGGTTGTTTTTGTTTTTGAAAATAAAAATAATTACCACATCAGCAAAATTATACTCTTTTGATGATGGGGTGAAACAAAAACAACCGTGTTGTCGAACACCCCCTTTCTTTAATAATACATTCTAATTTCTAAATTCTATTGACAAGTTTGGGCTGCCCAAAGGACCAGTATACAAGTCTGCCTGGGTTTATGCTCCCATCCCCTTGGGCCAACCTGATCAAGCCCAAAGTTTTCTTGCTTGGGCTGGGCCTGTGCCTACCTTCCACCCCTACCAGAAATGTGTCCCATATATTGGAGTAGCTTGAGGTTTGGATTTGCACAAGTAATAGGAACCCAGATGGGCTAGATTGACCCGGCCAACCTTGATGGTTTTTATGTTGTCCTTATCGACACAGATTATTTGATCAAGCAATTCAGGCCTCAGGGGAGAGATAACTGGGACAAATATATGATAATTGATAACTGAGTCCTCGTCTTTTCATTTTTTTTCTCTATTTGTAATGAAATTGAATTGAACAAATTTGGAGAACATTGAGATTTAATTATGCTTAGTTTCTATATTAATATACCATTATTTTCTTAGGACATTGAACCCCCAAACTACCAAATTGGCTCAATTTGACACAATATAGGCAGCTAATGGAAAGAGAACTTTGGGTAAATTGTTTGGTAAGATTACTTAGGTGGTCTTTGTTTGCACTGAATGAACCTCTGAGCTCTGAATTTCAGATGTCCCAAGTTGTTTGGTGTAACCTCTCTGACTCTGGCCTCTGATTATAAAGATTCGTCTTTAGGGGCTCATTTGCTTCTTAGCACAGTAAGAGCTGTTGTACATCTTTTTGTTCCAAAAGTGACCTCACTCAGATTTCAATGTGACAGATGCCCATGCAATTTATTTCTTACTCAAAAGTAAAAACCTTACCTCTTTCACACCACCGTCTCTCCTTTGCTTGTCTTTGCCTGGTAGAGTTGATACTATGGTAAACCATGTTTTTTCTATTTTCCCTTCTTATTTTTTCTTCATCTACAAAAATATACAACTTATAATTTTATAAGGGTAAATATGTAAAACAATCTTTTTAGATGTTATAACATTTAGAATCCATTTGGTTCACCGGAATATGGTAGGGGTCTATAATCGCATTGATGAGGGCGAATTTGGCCCTCCAGTCACATCGTGACACATGACATCTTAAAACAGCTAGATGACATATGGACACCATCTAAGCAATGATTTGGAGTCCCAGATCGCAGTTTGTCTTCGCTCCAACCTAGCGACTTCAACCACAACTTAGGTCAACTAGGAGAAGCTCATCTAGGGCCGACTTGTAGCACCTTGTCACTGGCCGATGTGACCTCGATGCGAGGAGCGACCTCCCTCGAGGGCTTGTCGACTTGGCTGAGGTCCATGAGGCGACTTGCGAGTTGTGCTCGCTGACAAACTCGGTATGCATATCCCAACACTTCCAAGTTTCTTAGAAGTTGGCCCACGTACCGAGTGTTCTGGAGGATGGTCAATGTGCGTGGCGGTTACATCCGGGGTTCTCAGACTGGTTAGGCGACCTCTTGGAAATCTCGGATGCGGTGTGTGAAGCACATGCCAAACAAAGCCTATATAAAGAAATCAACCCAAATGACACAAAAAGGTATGCACGATTACTTGCATCCAAGCTCTCTAGCACTCAGATTCTAGCTCGCAATCACGACACAATACTGACTTAAGCATCGGAGCGGCCTCGCCGGGTTAACCACCTTGGGTGCTCTAATCCTCTGTCTTGCAACTTGGTCTAGCTCGTTACATGACTAAGGTCCAGGTCATCCTCCAACTAGGAGCTTCCAGATCGCGCATCATCAATTGGCGCCGTCTGTGGTAAATGCTACAAGAAGCTAAGTTCTCTCCTTCTAAAATGATAAGTCCTCATCTTCCAAAAAGCTAAATATCTCACCTGTTAAAAATTTAAGTTCTCACTCTCTAATTTCCATTTTTTATGAACTCAAAGACATTTTTGAACAACACCAACATCTAGAACGAATATCAATTACTGGGGGGCAAAGACATCCATGATGAATCTTGAGGACTCCCCTGTGACAATCAGATAAGTTCAGGCCGAACTCAACATTCCTAGTGCCTCAGATAGATACTCTGCTACCGCATGTGAACGGCCCTCTCCCGCGGTAGAGCAACCAGCGGTTCCCACCGGGATTGAAGCTTGATATAGACAGCAGCAAAATGACCTCAACTCATCCTCAACAACAGTTAGCCAGGGTGAGGCCTCACCAACCCCATGTTGGGAGGTTGCCTCTGCAAGTCGAGCCCTTCGTAGCTCTCGTGGTAGTCGGCGACAAGCAGACTGCATGGACGCCCTTGCAGGTCGAGCCCTCCAAGGCTCCTGCACGAGCTGGTGACCTAGAGTCAGTAGTGATGCCCCCGTAGGTTGAGCTCCCAGTGGCCTCTTGTAGGAATGGATGACCGGCATCATAACGAGGCTGATGTAGTGCAGTCGTGGCCCCGGACTGCCAACTCACACCGACAACAACATTATGTATCAACAGCCCTCGTAGGGGGGCGGGGGGCAGAACACGTACACAACAGTCTCGCAAGCACTCGCCCGGAAAGATAATCCCATGGGATGACGTAGAAGCAGCCTTATGAGAAGTTACTACAGAATGACCACGTGCTTAGGCGGAAAGGTCAGGCTGCACGTCGGCTAAATAATGTTAAGGAGAGTGGACCGTGAGTCGCTCCTAGAGCCTAAGGGCTAAGGTGCTGATTTGATAAAAGACCTCGACACTATATGAGGCACAGTCACCTCTCTAGCATGGGCAAAATCAAGGATAAGGAGAGTGGACCGTGAGTCACTCCCAGAGCCTAAGGGCTAAGGTGCGGAACTGATAAAAGACCTCGGCATCACATGAGACCCAGTCGCCTCTTCGGCATGGGAAAAATCAAGGAGAGTGGACCACGAGTCACTCCCAGAGCCTAAGGGCTAAGGTGTCGAGCTGATAAAAGACCTCGGCACCACATGAGACCCAGTTTCCTTTACGGCATGGGAAAAATCAAGGATAAGGAGAGTGGACCATGAGTCGCTCCTAGAGCCTGAGGGCTAAGGTGCCGAACTGATAAAAGACCTCGGCATCACATGAGACCTAGTTGCCTCTTCGGCATGGGCAAAATCAAGGATAAGGAGAGTGGACCGCGAGTCGCTCCTAGAGCCTAAGGGCTAAGGTGTCGAGTTGATAAAAGACCTCGACACCACATGAAATCCAATCACCTCTTTGGCATGGGCAACATCAAGGATAAGGAGAGTGGACTGCGAGTCGCTCCTAGAGCCTAAGGGCTAAGGTGCTGAGCTGATAAAAGGCCTCAGCACCACATAAGACCTAGTCGCCTCTTTTGCATGGGCGAAATAAAAAGCAGTTCACATCCAGCACGAGAAATAGAACAAAGGAATGACTAGTTTGCTTTCAACAGCATGACAGATGCAAACTTGGCCGATCTCTTCACTTTGGTTTTAGGCTCCGTGTCGAACTCACTGGCTACTCTTTTGAGAACCAGTTCGAGTGACACTGCGTCGAAGTCTACCTAGGTGGAGCGACCTAATAAAGCAATCACGCGGTTAGAACCCCATCTTGAGGACGACATGAGGAGCTCTGCTCTTGAGGTAATAGGTTGGATTGCAGAACCCCTTGATGGTTGCATCCCTAATAAGGTAGATGTCCTTGGGGTATCTGCTTCACCTCTCCTCGAGCGGATGAGTTTGTTCTCGTGCCCCGAAAATCAAGATGGCGAGGTCCTGCGTAAGGCTGCAAATACTTGAACTCTTCCGACCTGAGAAGCAAATTGGACCGATGCTTACGACTACGAGCTCATCAAACAGTCATTCCGGGCCAAAAGGAACGATCTACTCCCTTCGCCGAGTTGCCCTTAGCTCGGGAGTGGGGGGCATTTGATGAGGGCGGATTTGGCCCTCTAGTCACATCGTGACACATGGCAACTTAGAATAGCTGGATGACACATGGACACCACCTAAGCGATGATTTGGAGTCCCAGATCGTGGTTCGTCTTGCTCCAACCTAGCGACTTCAACCACAACTTAGGTCAGCTAGGAGAAGCTCGTCTAGGGCCGACCTGTAGCACCTCGTCCCTGGCCGATGTGACCTTGATGCGAGGAGTGACTTCTTTCGAGGGTTTGTCAACTTGACTGAGGTCTAGGAAGCGACCTGCAAGTTGTGCTCGCCGACAAATTCGGTACGCATATCCCGACACTTCCAAGTTTCTCGGAAGTTGGCCCACGTACTAAGTGTTTCAGAGGATGGTCAATGTGCGTGGCGGTTACCTCTGGGGTTCTTGGACTGGTTAGGCGACCTCCTGGAAATCTCAAATGTGGTGCGTGAAGCCCACACCAAACAAAGCCTATATAAAGGCACCAACCCAAATGACACAAAAAGGTATGCACGATTACTTGCATCTAAGATCTCTAGCACTCAGATTCTAGCTCGCAATCATGACATAGTACTGACTTAAGCATTGGATAGACCTCGTTGGGTTAACCGCTCTGGGTGCTCTAATCCTCTGTCTTGCAGCTTGGTCCAGCTCGCTACACGACTAAGGTCCAGGTCATCCTCCAGTTAGGAGCTTCCAGATCGCGCATCATCACGCATCAAAATGGATCATTCAAATTCCAATTGTTTGGTTGAGTGGAATTAGAATTCCATTCCCATTCTTGGTGGAATGGCATTCCCCCATTTGAGGGCCATTCCCTCATTCTCTCTGGAATGAAATTGCATTCTAACTGATTTAAATTCCCATTCTGATTCGTATCTAAACCAAATAGGTTATAGGAATAGACTATATATAGTTTGCTTGGAATCAACTCCGGTTCCTATCTATTCCCATAATTTGCTTGGTTCAGATAGGAATTGGAATAAATTAGAATGGAATTTCATTCACAAGGGAGGGTAGAGAATGGTCATTTCCTCAAATGAGGGAATGCCATTACACCATAAATGAGAATGGGATTCCAATTCCGTCCAACCAAACAGTTGGAACCAAAATGGCCCATTCCAATTACAATTCTAGACCCTTAATCCCATGAGTTCAGCTTCAATCAATGCAAGCCCATGCTCACATCGTTCGAACAGCCTCTTGCAACCTTGTATTGGAAATATCTCTTCATGAAATAAAACACACGAGTATGGAGATATTCTAACAATTCAACTGCATTTCAAGGGATAAAAAAAAAAGCAAGAAACAAATTTTAGCTATTCAGATTCTAGAAAGAATCACACTCAAATCTTCTTTGATTTCTTAGAGATTGGAATTCAATTTATTAAGCACCAACTTAATAAACTTCCTACTTTTTTTTTTTGAAGGATAATAAATTTCCTACTTGAACTTGGAAATACATGCAAGGAATGTAAGAAAACATAGTGTGTCACATGAAAATGAAAAGGAGTGAATATATCACATGGTTTTCGAATGGTCGAACCATTCAGCCCAAAAACCATGTAGGAAACCGGTTTATTTTACCTCTAAACCATCTCTTTGCCCAAAACCATTGGCTTGGTCAATGATCCACTGACAGGTCAAGTTGAAGACTTGTAGTATCAACCAGTTTTACCTAGACAATGGGTTTATTCATTTCTTATTTTAATTATATTTTATTTTTTAAGTTACAATGGGCCATTCGATCGGACCGAACGAACAAACTATTGACCCAAGAACTAATCGCCATAATATTTCCAAAATCAGGTCAATTTTTAAAACATTGAAATATCATTTTCAATTATAAACTGACTAGCTGAGATTGTGGTAACTGCAGCATCTCTGTGTTAAAGATCAGTAGACCTCACGCGCACCCTCTTCTGTTCCCACCCCTTGATCCCCGTGTAGTGTGATGTGTAATGTAAAATAAAAAAAATAAAAAAATACACAGCTCATAGAGTTCAATTCCAATTACAACTCCTTTGCCTGCAAAATACAACTAGAACTCTTGTTTGAGTTTCAAATAACTAGACAATACCGATACGTCGATCTAACACAGTAATACACTAAATATGGAATTCGAGTGGTGCAATTTTACTTTAAGGCACCGTTTGCTTTTTAATAAGTTGTTTATTCAGATAAATACATTTATTTAGATAAATGTTTTTAAGATAAATAAGATAATAATCATTTTAACCATAAAAATTATTATTAAAAATAATAATTTTGTCCTATCCAAGTATAAGTGATATCTAGAGAATATAAATTTTCTCTGATTCCTATATAAATTAAAAAAAAAGAACATTGATTTATTGGTCAATAGAAATCAAAATCTTATTAACTAATTTCCCCCTTTTTAAAATCCAAAAAACGAACAGACCCTAAGTAATGAATCTTAATATAGGGTCTCCAAGTGTAGGAGATGTTACAAGGGGATAAGGCTGTGGAGCACTTGTGGTGTGCTCTGTTGGTTGGGCGTCCTTTAGAACTTTAAAAATGAAGAATTGGGATTGGTGCTTTAGCTGTTTAGTAGACTGTGGGACCAATGGTAAGAGAATGCCCCACACCAATGATAAAATATATGGATCCCACACCCAAAGGTTGAATAGTTGTGGGCGCCATATATAATTTATGAATGATGTGAAGTTGAGATCTTCTACTAACAAAATACGTTCCAACTCTCTACCTACCAACATGATCTCACACCACACATTACATACACGATGGATCCCACTTTTATAGTGGATCCCAATCTCATGATGAGATGTGCCGTATTAGATCAAGTTGATAGAGGGTTGGAACATGTTTTGTTGGCAAGTGATAGAGAACTCAATGTAGAGTGTTATAATGGACTCTAACAACTATTGCATTCAACCAATTCTATCTCTAAAATGAATTTACGAGTTCAAATCAACCCCAGCGCCCCACTACGTCTCACAGCACATCCCTTCCATGTATTAGAACATCTCCGAATAAGTTCATCAATTCTGATACTATTATGAAGAGATATTTCCAATACACAGCAGTATGTATTGTGGGACGTTGTGGGGCGCCATTTTATGGGGGTTGATTTGAAATCTGACTTACACAGTGACTCAGAGCACATCACAACTACAAGATGTTGACAATGCACGCTGAAATGTGCATGTGCGGCAGGAATGAATTACAAGAGAGATGTCCCGGATGTACGGCTACAATGGTTGTTGAGACTGGTTGTAAGGACGCTGTGATTGAGCTGCCTTAAAAAATGAATAAAAGATGCTTTAGCGTAAAGTCTTAAGTCTTATCTCGACTGTGGATTTAGCATCAATTTACGATCAGAATTCATTCCACCCTTAGGGTTTAAGTTTTTTAATCCTATCAAACCATCCAGATGGGGGCCACCTCATAAACCCTGAACAGGAGGAAATTGGACGTATCAAAGTTGGCTTCAAATTTGTTTACAACGCTATTAATCGCTCAAAGTTGCCAAATTCTCTAGAGAGAGGACATGTGATTATGAGCGCGCGCTCTCATTGAATAAACCATGAGCGCCCAACGTGAGTGAATCAGGCCAGTGGCCAGTCAGAGACTTAGAGCTGCTGGTTGGGGTCAATACAATGGCAGGGCCTATTTACTTGTCGTTTTCCGGCGGGGATGCCGTCATCGCTTCGGTGTTGTGTTGCTGATGATGGAGTTTCGGTGGCACTGCCACTCGGCTCGGCCCACTCCCTTCCTCCCCGAGATAAGACTCGTCTCATGAGACATCTGGATCTGGTGTCCAACTGGCCCGGTTCATTCTTGATACGCCCAGTCGCCCACTCTGACTCTGCTTTAATCCAGTAGCCGACAATTAGTGGCATTTCCCGGAGACTGTCAGTCACTGTCCCACTCCCATCACCTGTACCCAAACAACATGAGTCAGATGACAATTGCAGTCAACAATTCAATTACGCCACGAGATCTTCTCAGATTCTTCAGTAGGGCCCGTTGGGGTCGCGGTGTCGGTCTTCACATGTCTTAGCCTCTTAGAGATGTCAACGGGGTCGGATTAAGTGATAAACCCGCACTGACCCTTAATCGGATATCGGGTCGGGTTATGATTGAGCTGGACCCGTGCCATTTCTACCCGTTGATATTGCAGCGTTTTGAAAGTTGAAACCAAGGTTTAAGACATGGGAACATCTATCTCTATTATGCTGAAAGACATGATATCCGAAGGGATTTGATTAAGAGTTGGGTATCTCCAACCAACAAGAATCCCTTCTTAGTACGTTCCAACATGATTTGTATGGTGAGTTCCAGTCTTATGATGGATCCCACACATGATGTGTGGATATTTTGGAAGGGATTTTTGTTGGCATGAGATGTGTTTTTTTTTTGCAATTGCAACCCTTGTAAATTTTGGTCAAAACTCACCAGATATTTTTTTTTCTTCATAAGCTTCCATCGTATTTTTGGGGTTATATTCATAGTAGATTAGGAGAGGGCTGTAATTTCAGATTTCTAAGGGAAGTGTAATCTATTTATCCTTTATTTTTTATTTTATAGAATTACATAATAGGGGTAGCCCATCCCCATCCACCGGTAACAATGGAATTTGTTTCTAAGTCTCTGTTACACCATCCTACTAAATAAACCATTATCAATTGTTCAAAGCCCACTTTTATTACTACTTTTCATAATGTTTGGCATCGGAGCATTTTATAAGCGGTCTGTTTTCTAAACGGGCTTCAATTCACAAGTGTTTCAATTTATTTATTTTTTTTAAACCCAAAAAGATGAGATATAGGCTGATTGGGTGTTTAAAGTAATTTAACTTAATGTTATAATATATTTATAAGTGTGTAACATCTTAGAAAAATAGTAAGCTTTTTTAAATTTCAATGTGCCATATCACTAAGGCAATTCAAGAACTGTCAATTTGACATTTTCTTGCCGATTACAAAAACAAAACACTTAGCCAAACATCCACTTTATGTGTTATGAGGCTGATTGATTTGAATATAAATTTTTTTCAATATCATGTCTTTCTAGCATCATAATCCCTTAAAATATTGATACACCTCAATACATTTGAGTGTATATATGGAGTGCTTCGATCACCTACTACGCTTCCTATTTATTTTTGTTTCAATTTTGCATATACTCTTAAATATAACAAAAATTAGAAATACATAATGATTTTAATATATCGGGAAACTATTAACAGAATACGATATTGCCCGACATGCTCCCATGTATCGCGATTCTTCTTTTTGAAACTTGATTGAAACATTTATCTGTTACAACTTACAACGTACAAGTGCACTATGTATAGGACGGGTCAGGATAATACGGAGGTTTTTAAAACTGGACTCGACAGGGAACCGTTTTTGGGTCAAGTTCTCTGATTGAATGGTCTGACCATCCGATCCAAATGAATGGTCACGTTGCCATTCCTACAAAAAATCGATATTTTCACTCACAGGAACTGTCCTCGTGAATAAAACACACGTAGCAGGTCACGTGGCCGCGCACGGCAATTGCGATTCTGTGGCCCAGCCCAGACTGCCCACTGGCCCAGAACCAAGTTTTTCAAAGTAAACAACGTCCGGTGTGACGGTTTTCCTGCGTCGTCATTTGGCGTCACCGACTAAAGGCTCTAAGCTCTTCCTCTCTCTCTCTCTGAGTATCACCGTATATATATCTTACAAGAAACCTTGTCAGTCCCATGTGCACATCCTCTCTATCAAACGATCAAAGTTCCAATCGTAGTTGCAGCAGAAGAAAGAAAAGCAAGATCAATGGCGGAGAAATGCGAGAAAGTTCTTGAGCCATGGAGTCACCTGGATGGAAAGGTAGTGTTGGTAACCGGCGCTTCTTCGGGACTTGGCCGTGAATTCTGCCTGGACCTTGCCAAGACCGGATGCTATATCGTTGCCGCTGCTCGTAGGAAAGACCGATTGAAGTCTCTGTGCGACGAAATCAATCGGTTCATCTCTGGCTCTGACTATTCGTCGTCGGAGGACTCCAAAGCTGGTAAAGTCATAAGGGCTGTGGCTGTAGAGCTCGATGTGAACGCTGAAGAAGCTGCAATTGACGCTTCAATACAGAAGGCCTGGGATGCGTTCGGTCGAATCGATGCTTTGGTTAACAATGCTGGGGTTAGAGGTAAACTCTTTAACAGTTCAGCTTGATGTTTTCATGGGCTCTAGTAGCTTACAGATTAGTCATAAGTTTACTTTCACCCATCTGGGTATCTGGCCTTGCCTTGAATTCAGAAACAAGCAGCCTGATCAATTGCCTACTGTAGCTCTCACTCAGACTCAGGCCGGCATTCTTGTGGTTTCAGACTTTCAGGCCAGACACCCAACAGGCCAGCACCCAAGATGAGGGTGCAGCTGACCTGAGTGAGCGAGCCAGTAGCACTGCAGGGCTGCAGGCCGACCATGATACTCAATTCTATTATTGGTGTAACTTTAGATGAAACAAGTATCAGGAACTTCATTCCAGCTGATTTCTAGCTAGAATAGCAGATCTCAGAAAAAGAGAGAATTTGAGGATTGGTTGCTTGTAAATATGCATCTAACTTAGTTGTGTACTTGTGTCTGTGTGTTTTCTTCATTCCAGCTGATTTCTATCTATAACAGCAGAACTCAGAAAAAGACAGAATTTGAGAATTGGTTGCTTGTAAATATGCATCTAACTTAGTTGTGTACTTGTGTCTGTGTGTTTTAATTAGGTCGTATAAGTTCTTCATTCGATTTCCCAGAGAAGGAATGGGGGAATGTTGTTGGTACCAACTTAACAGGAGCTTGGGTAGTAGCCAAGTGTGTGGGTAGACGCCTGCGGGACACTAAACACAAAGGATCAGTTATCAACATCACATCCGTAGATGGCCTCTACCGTGGCCACTTACCTGGGGGCTGTCCTTATGCTTCTTCCAAGGCTGGTCTGAACGCCCTGACTCAGGTTCTCTCTCTCTCTCTCTCTCTCTCTCTCTCTCTCACTCACTCACTCTGACAGTTAATGGAGATTCTTGATGCTCTCTGCAACAGAGGCTTGTGAGACATGGGCACTCTGGCGTCTGGACTACCCTGTGGCTGAGGGCACTGTAGCCCCAGCTAATAAAATCTTTGTTTTCATTCCTTGCCATTTACATCAAAACAACTTAGAATTGAAGAGATGGAAAACAGAGTTCTTTCTATAACTCCATTTTGCAGAGAAGCAAATGAATCTGCTAGCTCCTAATTAATCGGTATCTGCTGCATAGTCCTCCATACTCTTATGGGGTTTTGAAGAAATGGTTTGTTTTGTGAGACTGCAGGTGATGGCTGTAGAGATGGGACCTTACAAGATCAGAGTGAATGCAATAGCTCCAGGAATATTCAAGTCAGAGATCACTGAGAAGCTTATGGAGAAAGAGTGGATCAACAATGTGATGAAGAAAACAGTTCCTCTGGGAACATTTGGCACATCAGACCCTGCGTTAACATCACTTGTGCGATATTTGATCCATGATTCCTCAGAATATGTCTCAGGCAATGTGTTCATTGTGGACGCCGGAGCCACCCTTCCGGGTGTCCCCATTTTCTCTTCTCTCTAATCTTCTGTATATGTTTGAACATGTTCTATGTATGCATCATGTATACCTCGCTAGCTGGGTGCTTTACATCCAGTCTTAGCTAGATAAATTTATTAATCTCTCTTTTGAAACCAAGATTGCTTCCTTCAGTCCTGGTTGTGGGGTCACAAAGTTAATTGATGACTGGAAATATAATGAAGCTAAGTTAATCTCGTTTCATTGAATGAAACGAGGAAAGTTATGACTGTTGCAGTAATTCACGTTCTGCCCAGATCAACACGCCAACTTCAATTTGATGTGTTAAATTAGCTAAAATGATCAATCAACATGACAAAACCTGATTAATATTGCAATCAACATTTTCAACTGTATCTGCTGTAACATGTAAATGGGAAATTTGATTTCCATCTGGGCTCCAGATCAAATTACATTTTGAACTTATATTTGGTATGAATCCCTCTTCAGCAAATTGGGCAAGTGAAGTTCAGCAAGGGACAAAATATGCGGACAAACCACGTTGAATTAAGACATGACTCTGGTCATAAGAAGGGAGGCTTGCCTATTTCAATTTCGCATTGCGGCTGCTCTGTGCTTAGCTAACCAGATAACTTTATGGCAGAGATTCTCTTTACTTTCTACGATTCTATCATCAAGCCAAACGCAGGTTTTTCAGTAGGGAAATATTAATTGGAAATATTAAACAATAAGAGTAGTGGGGGTATGTTAAGAGAATAAATAGCTATTCAGTAGGGCCTGTCAATGGGTCGGGTACAGTACCCTGATTATTAATTGGAATAAAATCACATATCCATACCTGAGAACCGTTAAAATTATATTTATTTATTTATTCAAATAATAACTTAAAATTGAAAATTTGATAATGTAATCTTAATAAAAGTGATATAAAAATATAAATTTATATGTTAATAAATTCATTGTTAATTTGGTTTGAAGTGATAGAAAGTTAAGTTTTATCTGAAGAGAATAAGAAAAATATTAACAGGGTTAACCGGTTCAGTTGGTAAGGTTTCTGGCTTGGTTGCAGGGGAGGCGGATAAAAAATCCGCCTTTAACAGGGTTAACCAGGGTTAAGGGTTCATGGGTTTGAGTATGGGTTTTGTGGGCTTAAGTTTGGCTGTTGGGCCCAGGCTATTGAGACAAATTCTGGGCTGGATACGTTCTGAGCAGTTTATTTATTTACAGCCATGCTTTTGTTTTTAGTCAAAATAAATTAAAATATAATTACTAATTTATCCATTCTCCTAATAATATAGAATTTTTAGAAATTCTTTCAACAGTATAGACTGTTGCCCCCAACAGCTAAAGTTTTTCCGTTGTGAGTAATTAAATGAATTATTCATTTTATCTGACTCGAGAGTGAATTGTAACCATACAACCCCTTTCTTAACAGCTTATTTGAAGTAATTCAAAGCAGAATCAGCTTAATTGAATCTTCAGTTCAGTTCTTCCAAATGGGCTTTGAATATGGTTTTGAAAATCGGACCAGACCGAATGATTGGACCGGTTGATCCATGAATTGATTATGGCTTTGGCTCTGAGTCTGATTTTGGCCAGAGTTTAGAGCGGATTGTTGCACCGTTTGATTCAGAACGAGTGGTCAAAGCGGTTTCTGGGGTTTCTAAAACTATGGCCTTGAATGCCCTTTTTGGGACTGAACGCTGAAGCACTATGACTTTGATCTTTTCAAGGTGAGTCCTATAAAGCCTATAAGTTAGGTGAAAAATCCTAAAAACATAAATTGGTTATTACTTATTAGTCAGCTTCAAGGTTCGTTTGCTTTAGTCTCTTTAAATAGCTTATTTGAAATTAATGTTTTCAAACCGTCATTCATCGAAATGGTCCGACTGTTCAGCTTGAGAATTGAATAGCTTAAAATCGTTTTCTGACCAAAAACAATTGAATTGATCAATGGCTTATTGACAAAGATGATTAAACTATTAACCCGTTCAATCAATTCAATGGTTATGGCTGTTTTAGTTTTATATTTTTTTTCGTTAGAACAGGTTATTCGTTCAAATTGGATGGTTGAACCCTCAACTCAGAAATTGGTGCCCAAAACATTTTGGTTTTAAGTCGGTTTTTAAAACCTTATTTGAAAGTTGAAACACTTCAGAACCAGCTTAGCTAAACTGCGAATTGAATGACTTATTACTTTTATTTTTAATGGATAAATAATTATACAATATAATATTCAGTAGACATAATAATTAACCTAACAATTAAGGAATTCATAACTTACTAACTAATTTATTAAGTATATGTTTGGCATTGATGCTGCAGAGAAAACGGTGCTGTATATGTGTGGGTTAAAAGCACAATTTTCTACGAAAGCGGTATATCTTTTTTTGTTTGGAAATGTTGTTATTAGGTAGAACGTTTTCTGGAATAACAGAACCTTCCATTTGGTATTAGTACTCCATATCTGTTTTCAGCACTGGTACCCATTATAGGAAGTCCATGTCATTGCCACATCATGTTTTCATTGTCAATGAGTTCTAAATAGAGAAAACATCGAATTCAGCATTGCTCTAAACCATGCCTTCTCGGTTTTTAAGACGTGGCTGGGAATACTGTATTTTATGGAAAAACGATTTAAAAATGTTATTGTTTTCTGGAACTGATTTTTCCAATGTGGCGTTGATGTATCACCGTTTTCTGAAACAACGACATTGGTTCCAAACACCACTTAAAAATACAAAGCAAAAATTGAATATGATTTCTACCATTTTTTAATAGGTCACATCAGAAACACTACTAGCTAATTTCTTCACAACCATTTTTATAATAATAAAAAGTAGGACTTTTTAGCATCAATAGTTGGATTTTTGGATTTAAAAATATACTTAGGGTCCGTTTGGCTTGTGGAGAACATAATTTGGAATTGAAATCAAAATGGTCCATTCCGACTCTATTGATTGGGTAGAATCAGAATTTCTTCTCATTCATGTTAGAATGGCATTCCCCCATTTGAAGGAATGGCCTTTCCCTCCCTCTCTATTGGGAACATGGTTCTGAAAACCAGGTTGGACCGGTTGTCCGTTTCACCCTAAAACCGTTCTTAGGCCAAAAATCATTGACTTGGTCAGTTACCTGCTGACCTAGGTGGTTGAATCACTGAGTCATCACCAACGGTTTTGGCCCTTTTTTATTTTAATTATTTTTTTATTTTTTAAATCAGAACAGGCCATCCATTTGAACCAAACGGTCAGACCGTTTGACCCAAAAACTGGTGGACAAAAGGATTGCATATTTGATTCATTATTTATAACTTTGCTTGGGAATGAGAATCCATTCCAACCAATTATAATTTCGATTCTATTCCAATCTCAATCAAACAGGTGAGGGGAATGGACCATTTAGATTTTGATTCCGAAGAATCAATTCCGACGGTAAACCAAATAGACCCTTACATCAACAGGCTGATGTGGCAAACGTATTTTCGTAGAAATCTTTTTGAAAAGATCATGTCATATTGAGACTCAGAAACGCGTTTGGAGTGAACACCCGATTTTGAATAGTAATCTGAAACCAAGCCAAACGCCACCTATCAAAAGGCCTGCGGAATTCGAATTCATGAATGGGCCCAATAATGTGAGTCGAACGATGATCGGCTTGTGGCGGCATATCCATGTGCTCCATTGTCGTCACTGCCTACGTTCCCTCACTTCACTCATTCTCTCTCTCTCTCACTCACTCACTCTATATATAGCAACATTCATTGAAGCAGCTTTTGTGTCTTTATCGTAGACAATCTCGTAAAAGAAAAGGCAGAGTTCGGAATCCATGGAGTACGAAAACCAGAAAGTTCTAGAGCCATGGCATCGGTTAGACGGAAAGGTGGTGATGGTGACGGGCGCCTCTTCGGGTTTCGGCCGTGAGCTCTGCTTGGATCTTGCGAAGGCCGGTTGCATGATAGTCGCCGCTGCTCGGCGTAAAGATCGACTGAAGTCTCTCTGCAACGAAATCAACCAATCGGGTTCAGTGTCTTCTGGCTCTTCGTCGGAGTACGACAAGCCTCCTGCAGCCAGAGCTGTTGCGGTGGACCTCGATTTAAATGCCAAGGGGCCTGTCATTGAGGCTTCCGTCCGGAAGGCGTGGGATGCTTTCGGTCGAATTGATGCCTTGGTTAACAATGCTGGAGTTCGAGGTACCTTCTCTCTCTCTCTTACGCTGAAAGAATGTATGGTAACAACACAGAGTTACCAGAGCCAATATTTAGGTTGATGGGTTATTGTTAATATTATTTGGTTTAGGTTGATGGGTTGATGCTTGGCAACTGGTAGGTAGTTACAAAGGTCCATGTTACAAAGCAAATTCGTCCCGAATAGAGCAGGGTTCTGAATTTCTGATCAAAATCTGGATAGGGCATTGATTCCATCATATATGCACTTGACCATTGAGATCCGACACGAATATATAAATGGGTTGGTTAGTGGTTGCAAATCAAGTCTACGGGTTATCTAGATCAATCTTACCTCCAAATTTATTTCTTTGGTTTTGATGGATACGATCCAGATCCGACCCATTTCATTCACTTCTTAAGTCTTAACAAATGTTAGAATCAATGTTTTCAAAATCAGATCGGACTGGAAAAATCAGTAATCGGTCACCTGATCGATTCCGTTTTACTCTAGAACTGTTTTTTGGTAAAAAACCATTGATTTGATCAACAAACCATTGGCCCGAACAATCAAATTATCAAATCATCAACCCGAATAATAGTTGTGGCTGTTTTTTAATATTTTTTATTTTTTGTCAGAATGGACAGTATGTTCGGTTTGAACAATCGGACCATTCGACTAAAAAAGCAGACCCCAAAATGATTGCCTGTGCAATTCGATTCGTTTTTAAAAACCTTGGTTGGAATGATAAAGAATGTGTATTGTGTTTAGCTTTTATAGGGTTAGGTGACAGTGGCGTGCATCCGCTTGACTGCATTTTACACGTTAACTCTAGGGTTTAGGGTGAGAGTTTAAGGGTTTAATGGGAAAACCAAGAGGTGATAGTGATCGGTTTATGAGGCTACAACCAGCCAGAGGTCCCACCAAGTAAGCCACCATCTATTGGTAGGTGGTAGTGAATGTGGTTATGAGGGGGAGGGGTGTGGTGCCCTGTTTCTCATTCTTGGTATGGTAAGGTTAAACTTATTATAAGGAGAAAACTTTGGCTGTCCAAATTTTCGGGTTCATGCAGCCAATTGAAGGGTGGTTTAATGGGTTAATTTTGGCTGTTGGGGCCCAACAGTATAGGTTGTTGAGACAGTTTCTGGGTTGGATACATTCTGGTCAGTTTACCTATTCATGCCCATGTTTCAGTTTTTAATAAAAATAAATTAAGATGTAATTACTAATTTATCCATTCTCAGAATAACGTGGCATTTCCAGAAATTCTCTTAACAGCATAGGCTGTTGGCCCCAACAGCTAAAATTTTTTCATTCAATTAGTATATTACTTGATTTGTTACAGCATAGATGTGAATTTTTCGCTACCACTGACTTTGGGGGGTTATTAGTGAGATTTTCACTCTCATTAATTACCCAGCCGTGTGTGCAAATCCAGCCGATCCGGGCTGCTTAGTAGTGTGGTGTTGTGATATTCGAACAGCCCCTATTGGATTGGGTCGTATCACCAAATACCCATTAAAAAAAACACTGTAACTGTTGCATAGAATTTATTTGGATGGCCATCATGATCCAGTAGCTGAATGGTCAGTTACTGTTGTTGGGTTGATCATTTCTACACCACCTATCTCGGCCTGCAATGCAAATTTCCAGGTTGCCTGGGTTTTGTGTTTAGGCCCAGAAATTTGTAGGCCAGGTCTGGGCCATGCTTTCAACACTGTTACTGTATTAGCCTTGTAGGGGCGATCATTTCTAGCTCAGTCTGGCTTGGCCCACAAACTTCAAGGCTGCCTGGGTTTTTGTGTTTAGATCCATAAATGTGTGGGCCAGATCTGGGCCCAACAATTCTTCAGGCCCAGAAATTTGAAGGCTGGGCCTGGGCTAGTCCATGTTAGCCCAGGCCTGGCAAGATGTAATATTACATATTTCTAATTCGTTGGTGATTCATGGTTTGATGAACTTGCATTCTGGTTAATGTGATCTTGTTGTCTCTGTGTATCTAACTTCCATGTAATGTTTGTATCAGGTGGGGTGAGTACCCCGCTGGATTTCCCTGAAGATGAATGGAGCAATATAGTCAATACTAATCTTACAGGATCTTGGCTGGTAACCAAGTACGTTGGTAGAGAAATGAGCAAACATAATTTGAAAGGATCGATTGTTAATATTACATCAATAGCTGGTACCGAGCGTGGACAGCTTCCTGGAGGTTGTCCTTATACTGCTTCCAAAGCAGGACTGAATGCACTGGCCAAGGTATATACTTCTGTTACTTGATCATGTGTGAATAGGTGTTAATCGACCGGTTTTGGGTTGGACCCCGTCCAAATCAAAATCAATTTGGATGGATTGGACAGACCAATAAGATATATTGAATTGGACCACTTCAGATTTAATGGTCCAAAATATTTATTGGGTTGGATTGGTCTTGGTCCACCCATAATAAATTTATATGAGATTGGGACAGATTGAACCAATATCTGGTCCATTAAGAATATAGCTGTCAACAGACCATCCTTAATAAATGGTCCAAAGTATTCATCGGATTGGATTGGGCCTGATCCATTTATAATGGACTTATATTGCACCAAATCTGGTACTTGACACCCCTGTTTGTGATGTATTTCTCTACTATGATTTTCATCTATCACTAATCTGTTTGAGTTACAGGTATCGGCTGTGGAGCTGGGAGTGCACAAGATAAGAGTTAATGCAATAGCACCTGGGATATTCAAGTCTGAGATCACTGAGAAACTGATGCAGAAACAATGGCTCACGAATGTGATGAAGAAAACTGTTCCTCTTGGAACATTTGGCACATCAGACCCAGCATTGACATCTCTTGTTCGATATTTGATCCATGACTCATCAGGATATGTGTCTGGCAATGTGTTCATCGTCGATGCGGGGGCCACTCTTCCGGGTGTCCCCATTTTCTCTTCCCTTTGATCTTCTGTGGTGTCTCTGTTTTTTCTTCCGAATGATCTTTGTATGTAATTTAGGTTTTATGTATGAATAAGGCGTGGCTTGGTTGTATTGCTTTGCTCCTAGTCAGTCCAAATCTCTCTTTAATGCCAAAGTTTCTTGGTGCTGGGTCATGGTGGAGTCTAATTTCCAGTCTTCTTGACCACAGGGGTGTCAATGCACCGGCTTTGGGCTGGATTTATTGGATTGAATTAGTTCAGTCAAGATTGAATTAGACCTGGTCCATCTGCAATGGATTTATATTGAATTTGGTTGGATTAAATCAATATCTGATCCATTGATAGAAGATAGAAATACAGGTGTCGATTGACCAAGTTTAGGTTGGAACCAATCTAAATTAAGACCAATTTGAACAGATTGAATGGTCCAGACATTGAATTGGATTGATCCAAAATGGTCCAAAGTATTCATTGGATTGGACCCTTTGATTTGCATTTGCTTAATACTAAGTTACATATTTAACAATAATAAAAGTTTATGTTCTAATCTTGATAAGATAAAGAGATAAGAGAGACTTAGGTCTATTTGATTTACATTCCCATTTTTGGTGGAATGGCCATTCCCTCTTTCCCTCCCCTTTCTTTGGGAATGAGAATTCATTCTAGCTGATTTTGATTTTGATTTCAATAATTCCTGTCTGAACTCTGTTTTAAATAGGTGGGATTAGGGGTGCCAATTGGACTGGATTTGGTCCAATGCGATCCAGTCCAATGTGAGTCCATTATAAATGGACCAGGTCCAATCCAATCTAATGAACCAATTTGGACCAGTCCTATTTAATGTCTGGACCATCCAATCTGTTCAAATTTATTTTGATTTAGATTAGTTTCAACTCAAACCCGGTCCATTGACTCATATATTCTTATCTTATATCAATGGACCAGATATTAGCTTAATCCAACCCAATCCAATATAAATTTATTACGGATAAATCAGGTCCAATCCAATTTAATAAATATTTTGGACTGGATTGGTCCAATCCAATATGTCTTGTTAATCCATCCAATATGTCCAAATTAATTTTGAATTGGTCCATCCAATCCAATATGTCCAAATTAATTTTGTCTTGTTGGTCCATTCAATATGTCAATGGATTTTGGTATGCATTCCAATTGTGAACCAGTAATGGATGCTACTGTTTCCACCACCATAGCTAGCCACCATCATTACTGTCTCTGAGGACTAACCCCTTGATGTGATTAACTATTGATCTCTTCTCCCTCTCCTTCAGTCCCTCTCATTTTGTCTAATTAATATGGTTTCTAAAGACATATGACATATCACAGGTCTAACCCAACGGTGGAACTGCATGGTTCTAATCTAATGGTCAATATGATGTTAGAGGCTGAACCGTTGAACCCAAAGCTTAAACTAATGAACTGTCAGCAGGAAAGAAAATCGTATCGTCCCTTTGATTTTTTGTTAATATTTTATATTATTTTAGTGTTTTTATTTATATCAGTATTGTTGATTTTTACTATTCTATCATAAAATTTTGGTCAAACAAGTGGCCGAAACTGAACATTTTAAAAAAAATAAAAAAAATTGATGAAAATTAAACAAGTTTCTCGATTATTTTATATGTTCTTTCTGTGCCATTAACTTGAATAACACGTACCAATTTAGGGGGTCACTGATCAAGTCAATGGTTTTTGGCTCAAAACTCTTTTTGGGTGAAATGAAATCGGTTGCCTGATCGGTTTCTGGATCAACCGGTCCGGCCGTCCGATTTCAAAACCATGAGTATTATAATCCATGAGTATCGACCCTTTGAAACCATGGGTATTTCAATCAAGGCCACTGTTTCTCTTTTTATGGTCTGACCATCCGGTCCACTCCAAATCTTACGGTACTGGGTCTTAGGTTGGATGCTTTTTTTTAGAGGTTTAGGTTGGCTGTTTGATTAGGGCATATCCCACTTTAGGTAAACCAAGCATACCTACATATAACTTGTCATTATAAAAAATGGAGATGTGCCCAAATAACTACTCTTTTCTTGTTGTGTTTGGTTTGACAGAAAAATAAAGAGAAACAGAAAGTTGGGGAAGTTCTTTGACAAATTTTGTTAAACAATTTCCCTTCAACTTCTTGTTTATCTCCTATTTTAATCCATGGGGTACCCCTGCCCTGTCTCCCTCAAGGCCTAAAGACTCAATCAAAGGTCTTCCCTTTTCTCGAAAATGACCTTGACTCGTTCTCCAGTCGTCCATTCCCAGGAAAACAACAAAGTAGACTCATTTTGGGACATTGATTTGGATTTGCTTTGGAGTTAGAAGGGAAAAGTAAGGGAGTGCAGGTCATCACCTTTTGCCGCGTAGCTTGTTGGTTTCCTGTTTGGATTCTCCAAATTCCAAAATATTAATATTGCACTAATAAGAAGATGAAAACACAGTAAGACGTGGAAAAGTCGTAGAAATTGAATTCAAACCCAAAGTTCCTCTCATGAATCTATGAATGTGGTCAGGTTGTTGAAGAAAGGTAAACAAATAATTCTCCATTGGGCCCTTGTGAGATAAGCAATCGTTGTCCAGGTTGCATTTTTCTTTCAAATGACTTGTAATTTGAATACATGCTTAGTGACTTCATGGAATTCTGGCTATTAACTGGTCTCCATCTCATCGTCACAAGAAAAGAAAATTCAAAACTAAGTTATTGAATTGGAATTTCTGATACCCAATTATTCGAATTGGATTTGTATACACGTCCCATTACTGTCCATTTTGATCTAGACCTGCTTAGCCACCTGGCATGCAGTTTAGAAAAATATGATCAATATCCTCTTCATCTCCACAAAACGGCCACCCCCAGTGTCAATATTCATCCCCGAACTTCTCAGTCTTAGCGTAAGGCGTAATTGTAGGAGATCCGGACTGAACATTAACGATCATCAAAAACGTGTAGACAGGGGTCAGCGGGTCAGGCCCTACTCCGATCATTAATTCTTCGTTCTTTCCAAAATTCAAAATCCATGCTTAGTTGTAGTCTTTAAGCTCATCTTCCTAAATTCAGAGAGTTCATTCTTTTGTTGCCATGGCCTCTTCCGCCCTCAATCTTCTTTTCTTCATGCTTCCATTTTCTCTTCTATTCATTTCGGCCACTGCTCAAACAAACATGACCTTAGGCTCATCCCTTTCCACGGCTGACGGCTCCGGGTGGCGCTCCCCTTCCGGTGAATTCGCATTTGGGTTTCGTCTCGTTGGGGATACCAACCTCTTCTTGCTTGCCATTTGGTTTGACAAAATTCCTGAGAGAACCATAATTTGGTATGCAAATGGAGATAATCCAGTGCCGCAAGGATCAAAGGTTCAACTGACCAAAGATGGCCGTCTTGAGATAATTGATCCTAAAGGCCAACAGATATGGAAGGCTGTTCTTCCATCAAGTTCTGCTGGAATCGCTCATGGTGCAATGCTTGACACTGGCAACTTTGTTCTCGTATCTAGCGGGAATTCTGGCTATGCATGGGAGAGTTTTGACAACCCCAGTGACACTCTGTTGCCTACACAGAAGCTCGAAGTGAATGGAATGCTTTCTTGTCGACAGGGGACCAGCTTCAACAGGGGAAAGTTCCAACTCCGTCTGCTCCCTGATGGAAATCTGGTGCTTAATACCATAGGCTTGCCAACCACCGCTGCCTATGACGCCTATTATATCAGTGGAACTTTTGAGAGAGATCCAATGGACTCTGGTTATCGATTGGTGTTCAATGAGTCTGGATACATGTATATCCTAAAAAGAAACGGAAACACAGCGATGCTCAACCCAGAAAGTGTGCCTCCTTCAATCTCTGATAACTATCACAGAGCAACACTTGATTATGATGGGGTTTTCGTGCAATATTATCGCCCAAGGAATGGCAGTGGAAGCTGGAAATCGTTGTGGATAATTCCTGATAATATTTGTCTCACAACTCCGAATAAGTTGGGAAGTGGTCCTTGTGGCTACAACAGTTACTGCAGACTACACGAAGGCAGACCTGTTTGTTATTGCCCACCTCAGTATTCCCTCGTAGATTCAAGCAACAGCTTCAGTGGTTGCCAACCAAACTTCCTGCCAGATTGTGTTCTGGGACATGGGCCCGGAAACCCAGAGGACCAATTTCGGTTCGAGGTGATGAGTTTCGTTAATTGGCCATTAGGTGATTATGAAAGATTAGATCCTTTCACTCAGGAAGAATGTGAGGAGTCTTGTTTGCATGATTGTCACTGTGCAGTCGCCATATTTGATTATCAAAGTTGCTGGAAGAAGAAGCTGCCACTCTCGAACGGAAGGTTTGACAGCAACGAAATTGGGAAGGCACTAATCAAAGTAAGAGTAGGTGATCCTCCTCTTCCACAAGGTCCTAGTCTTCCAGCTCCAGAAGCAAAGAAGAAAGATGTGAATAAGACGTTGATCCTTGTTGGGTCCCTGCTTTTAGGTGGCTCCGTATTTGTCAATTTTCTATTCATGGGTGCAGGAATTATTCTTGCTGTTCTCTATACAAATCGCAACAAGCAGAGAAAAGTTCCATCAGAAACCAGTGTCTTGGAAACAAATCTGCACTCTTTTACTTATAAGGATCTTGAGGAAGCAACTGATGGGTTCAAGGAAGAGTTGGGAAGAGGTGCTTTTGGCATTGTTTATAAAGGGGTTTTGGGAACAAATCCTATAAATTCGGTGGCAGTGAAGAAGCTAGACAAAGTGGTTCAAGAAGGCGAGAAAGAATTTAAGACTGAAGTGAGCGTTATTGGTCGGACCCATCATAAGAATTTAGTCAGGTTGCTTGGATTTTGTATGGAAGGACAGCATCGGCTCTTGGTGTATGAGTTCATGAGCAACGGCACTCTAGCAAGCTTCCTTTTTGGAATTTCAAAGCCTGATTGGAACCAGAGAGTTCAGATTGCTTTCGGCATTGCAAGAGGGCTCATGTACTTGCATGAGGAATGCAGCACCCAGATCATCCACTGTGATATAAAGCCTCAAAACATACTGCTAGACGATTATTACACGGCTAGGATTTCCGACTTCGGATTGGCAAAGCTAATGATGACGAACCAGAGTCGGACTCGTACAACCATCAGAGGAACCAAAGGTTACGTCGCACCTGAATGGTTTAGGAGCATGCCAATCACCGTAAAGGTTGATGTATATAGTTATGGAGTCATGTTGCTGGAGATTATCTGTTGCAGGAAGAGCGTCGAGCTAGAAATGGGGTCTGAAGAGGAAGCAATTCTAACAGATTGGGCTTATGATTGCTATCAACATGGGAGGTTAGATGCTCTGGTGGAGAACGATACAGATGCGATGAATGACATGATTAGGCTAGAGAGGCTAGTAAAGGTTGCAATTTGGTGTATTCACGAGGAGCCATCACTGAGACCCACCATGAAGAAGGTTACACAGATGCTAGAGGGCATTACCGAAGTTTCTATACCTCCATGTCCGTTTCCCTTCAGTTCAGCCTGTTGAGAATTACAATTAGCTAGCTGTTCTTACGTTACTGCTATAGTCGGGGCTAGCCCGGCCACCACATAATTCCTTTCTTAACTAGTAATTATTTGTTTAGTACTTCTTTACATTCCTCTCTGAACTCTCCCAACCAGTAATTAGTTTGAGTTGTTTAATCTGAGAGATTAGTGTTAATTAAAGTTTGTAGAAGCTAGGAAGAGAGTCTAATTCAGAATTCCATAAACTTCAGCTCAACAGCGGAAGGCTATCATGTCCTTGTTTCCTTGCATCTACTGCAAACAATGATTTGCAACGGAGGTCTTTGTTGATGATGAATGGATTTTAGCTCGAGTCTTCAAGAAAGAAGAAAAAACAATGAGTAAAGCTAAACAATGATTTGCAATGGGCCTAGCCATAGAAAACAGACCCGCACCAAACGACAATAAAGTAAAGAAATCAGCCCAAAAATAACTTGTAGAGTGAAGTGGGGTTCATGAAGTGAGGTATCATCAACAATTTGTAGAGTGAAGGCGTATCATCAACAATTTGAAAAATTGATGAGCAAGTGTAGCAAGCTTACCATAGGCCAAAAGGTGGATTGTTTCATCAGTGGGCTCAAGGAACCCACCAGAATAGATGTTCAAGCTGGACGTCCCTCCATACTCATTGCAACCATAGCTTAGGCTCATCTTTATGATACATGACATCAACCTCTTAAATGGCTAGTTGTAGCAGAACCAAGGAGTACATCATAAACAATTAATAAGTTGGTTTTGACAACCATCTTAGTTCGTTTTAACCAAGTTAGTGCCATCACAGAATTTCTATTTTAGTTCATATTTATCAAATTAGTGCAATTAGGACTTTTTCTTTTGAAGAGATTTAGTAGGATTATAATAAGAAGTGTTTTATTAGATTCGGAAACTTCCTTGTAGGAGCCATAAGGGTGTAAAAAAGTCTATACAAAGAGTAGTTAAGGAAAAACTATGACAAAGTTCATCGAATAATTGTTTTTTCTATTTTTTTGGCTTTGGTTCTTTTTTTTGAACCTTCTCTAAACGTGATTTATATTAGAGCTATGCCATTTGGTATTCAAATACAAGTTTGATCATTCTTTGGATTATGACTCCTAAGAAGAAACAAGTGGCTTACATTATGGAGCAAGAAATCAACAATAAAACATAAGAGGAGGTGGCAGGGTTAAGAAGACAAGTTGATACACTTACTCAAGAGTTGAGATCACTACTTTCTCGTTCCAAAATAGGGGACAACGGCTCTGATGCAAGTGCATCTATTCATTCCTTTTCATCATCAATGCAAGCAACTGGATTGGATGTAGTTGTAGGTGGTGACTATAAACAGTGAGAGATGGGTTTCAATATTGAGATCCTAGAGTTTCATGGATGTTTCTTTACTGAGCAAGCAACCAAATTGGCTATAATTACTACTGTTGAATAGAAATGATGGAAAACAGATCTTAAGTTTCAGTTCCCAAATATTCATGGAGGTATAACCCCAAATAAATTCATGGAATAGAGTTTTATAGAGGAATTATCAATTTCAGAGTCTAAAGGTAAAATCAAATCTTATGACTTTGTTGATTGCTTTAATATTGTTAAGGATTGCAATGAAAATTTTGCATGACCATTCTCCACAACAATATCTATTGAAGAGAAACTTGTTGATTGGAACAAGTCTCCAATCTTTTATAAAGAACCAATTGCTAAGAGGAATCTTCCATCATTCACAATGAATTCCAAAATGATGGAGATAATACTTATTATCTTAGGGTTTATGGTCACATTGTCTACACACATGTCCACGAAGGTCCTTATTGGCAAGAAATTTTGCAATGTCCAATACGGTTAGTAAAAGAAAAATTAAGTTATCTGAAAATCAAGAAATATGTTTCAAAAGTTAAAAGATGTAATGAAGATATTTAAATTCATATTAGAGGATTACACCACCAGTTACATATGAGAAAGTTAGAGAAACATAATGGAACTACAAAACTATATGGACGACCTCTCAAATGGTAACATGAATCCGAGGTTGGATTCTCTTCAACTTGGGGGGGAAGATGTAGTACGAGATTCAGCCCAATTGAGTAAATAATTACTAAGTTGGCGTCAATAACTCATCTTAATTCGTTTTTATCAAGTTAGTGCCATCACGGAATTTTTATCTTAATTCGTATTTACCAAGTTAGTGTTACAATAGAATTTTTGAATTTGTATTCAATTAGGACTTTATTATTTGAAGAGATATTTAGTAGGATTATAATAAGGAGTGCTTTATTAGATTAGGAAACTTCCTTATAGGAGCTATAAGGGTATAAATACGTCTATATAAAGAGTAGGTAGGACAAAGCTATGACATAGTTTTGGTTGATTTTTCTTAAGTATTTAGTGAAGAATTGTTCTTCATATTTTTCGGCTTTGGTTCTTTTCTTTAAAGTTTTTCTGAATGTGATTTGTTTTCTGTACCAGGAAAGAAGACATGAATATTGCGGCTATATAGTTACATGCAATAGTTGGATCTTTTGCTCCCTAAGCAATGAGGGGACATGGGGTCAAATTGGGAAGGTGGAGGTGACTGTTCTAATAGATTTTGGCAGCACACACAATTTCTTACTTGACTCCAAGGGTTTTTGTTATTGGTGGATTGTTATCTCTTATCGTTGGGCAGATATGAATTAGTTTGAGTACTGCTTCGTAACTTGGGCTCAGTTTGGAAGGAGTACAAATGCAAATATGTACAATGCAAATACATATTGCACTCTACATATTTGCATTTTTACTCCTTCCGAATTGAGCATTGGGACCAATTTGGTGGGATTTTACACAACTACGGATGGCATTCCAATTGAATGGTGAGCATATAGAATTACAAGGTCTAGCAGTGCTAAAGAATAAGGTGGTAAAGGAGTTAACCATCTATAAGCTGATTTTAAGACAGAAGAAAGGGTATATACTAAAGGTCAGCCAGGGCTTAAACCCTGTAAGTGAAGATTTGCATACAATGTTATTTAAATTCTCAAATTTATTTATGGAGCCTAGTGGTCTTCCTCCCGAATGAAGTCATGATCGCCAAATCAATTTAATACTGGGGTGGGTCCCATTTCAACTAGACCCTATAGATACCCTCAATATCAAAAGTTTGAAATAGAAAAGCTGATTAAGGAGATGTTGGATAATGAAGCCCAGTAAGAGCCCATTCTCATCCCCAATCATTTTAGTGAAGAAGCATGATGGGTCTTGGAGACTTTTGTGTCGATTATGATTTATGGAGCTTTAAATAAAATTATAATTAAAGACTAGTTTCCAATACCCCTTAATGATGAATTATTGGATCAGTTACAAGGACCCCGAAGTGGCTACTAAAATTGTTGGGCTATGACTTGAAGATTGAGTACAAGAAAGGAGCCGAGAACTCAGCTACTAACGTTCTATCAAGAATGCATGAACCTTCCAAGCTAACTACTTTGTCTCAACCAAGGTTCAAAGTATAGACACGTATTGGCCCACGTTATTCTGGGATCCCTCCGATGCACCGTTACAATGGGTGTATCAGAGGTTTGACTGGTTCAGGGGGGTAGAGGAGACCTAATCCGCCCCTGAACCGATTGCAGAAAAAAAAAAGCAACCAAAATGTGTATCGATTCGCTCGATACACCCCTACAGGCGTATCAGGCGTATCGATATTTTGAACCTCGGTGTCAACCCATTCCCCTGTGATTGAAGCCCATTGAGGAAGAAGTATAGTCTAACACAGAGATGCAAAGATTAACTTTATTCATTAAAGTCATCTACTTCAAACAACATATTTGCTTACCTTCAAAATCTCCACTTATTCAAGTCATCATTGATTAGTTCCATTCAAGGTTCAAAGTATCAATACGTATCAGCCGATACATATCGTATCGGGAGCTTCCCAAGACACCCCTACAGAGGGTGTATCAGGGTTTTGATCGATTCAGGGGGTGGATGTACCTTAAACCAGCCCCTTTGAGTCGGATTTAGAAAAAACTAAAAAAACTATCGATACATCCCGATACGCCTCTACCGACATATTGGGTGTATCGATATTTTGAACCTTGGTTCCATTCTACTACACATGAGGGGGTACAAAAAACGTTGCATTGCTTGAGACAAGTATTCTATTGGAAGGGCATGAATAGATCCCTTGATTGTGCCATGGGAGAGCTGCCATCGGGAACCCTTGCAAACCATCTTTTGCATCGATTATTTCTTCTTTAACCCCTTTTAATTAGGTTCTGGATCCTAAGCCGGTTGATATTCCCATTCAAACTCTCACTCTAAAATCAGGGGGAGCCTGCAATTTTATTCACTAACGAATAAACTGAAACAACTTTAGATCCTATACATTTTGCCTAGTAAAAAATATGTGTTTATGGTCATCCACGTGGAGATTAGGGAGTTTCTAATAGGGACCTCAAAGTTGTAGTGATTCTTATGTTGCTTGACTGAAAACATGCTCTAATTCGATTTCAAGATGAAGGTGAGTTTCTCTATGTGTGGTTGCATGAAGTGGTAGTGGTCAAGGACATTTTATTCCATTTTGTTCATTGGATGCTCAATATTGTGAGCTCCATGAAGCTTGTGGCTATCTCAAGATGTTTTCCAAGATACAAAATCTCCTCATAAGATTTTAGAGTTTATCCTTTTAGACTAAAATTTGTGAAGTTGTAAGCCTTGACAAACATGGGGATGGACTACATTTTGTATCTTGGAAAAAGAGGTGCCTAACACATTCCCCCTCCCAATCTAAATGAATTTAGAATCTTTTGGTTGAATGCCTCATAGGTGGAGAAATTACGTCACTATATTTACGAGACAGCCACGAGCTTTTCATGGTGATTTCTATTAGTCAAGATTAAAATTGGTTTTGAGGAGATTTTACTAGAAATTAGGTACTAATTTCACTAAAATCCTCACATCTTTTCCTATAATCCCAAAATTACAACAAGCTTGAAGAGAAGCCTCCAAAGATTTGGAATCTCAATCAATCCAAACTTAAACTAACAAGATATATGATAAAAACATAAATAATCAATAATTAACTAAGAAAAACAACTAATAACATAGGTTAAGAGACTTACCTCTTCAATTTTGCCTTGATAAAGCTTGACAGAAGCTATTCTAAAGCTCTAGAATGGAATTTTTTTTTATGTTTTGGACCAAGATGTTTTGTTGTTATTCCTTAATGCAAAACAATGAATAATTGGGAGGGCATTTGCTTTTCTTTAAGGTTAGAGCATGAATACAAAGAGATATGGGCAGGTTTTGGCAAGTTTTTAACCCTAGATCTAGAGTTTTTCTTACATTCTTATTGAAGCTTGTCCGCTATGTGTCATAGGGTTTCAGGAAAGCTTAAACATGCAAGAAAACTCGAGAAATTTGATCTAATAGGCTTTCTAAAGGATGTTTGAGGTTTTAATTAATTAATCTAAGATTTTTATGAATTTTTCTATGGTTTCTTGTGCCCAATGGGGTTATTTTTGAACTTGTCTCTGTGAGGTTCGAATTTGACCTCTTAGTGGCAAAAATGTAAATTTAAAATAACTATAATGTCCCTTATGTCATTCCTATGTTTAAAAAGAGCTACCTTGGGGTTTTTGAGTTGTTTAGTCCATTTGGTTTATCCTAATTGATTTAGGTGTATTAATGGGTCAAGTATAGGGTTAACATTAGCACCTACCCTCTTGAAGTGTCAGGTTGGAACAAATTAAGGGGTGATTTGATCTATCTAGTGTATCGAAATGAAATATTTCAAGTTTAATTGTTAAACAAATGAATTAGGTTATAAAATTTGATGTACTGGGGTTTTTTTTGGGTCTTTGAACATGGTGGTGAGGTCTGGTTGGCCAAATGAGGTTTATATGATGGACATCTATGGATGAGAAGCTTTAATTAATAATATTTATTGAATCTTGGCTTGATAATTGATTAATTGAGGGAATATTAATTATGATGAAATTTGGTGGGTAAACATTTTTGAATGTCCTGAATGTAATGGAAGAGATGGATTTTTCATCAAAGGTTTGGATTAAAAGATTTGGTTTAGATTAAGATTTTAATTTATGGACCATCAATTAATGAAAATGATTGAAATGGAATCTTGCTTATTTAATAGTTAAATTAGGAAATTAGATTATGAGATTTGATGTGCTGGGGTTTTTTAGGGCCATGGATATGATGGTGAGGTCTGATTGGTCGAATGAAGTTTGGATGATGGAGGTTTATGGTTGATAAGCTCTAAGTAATGAGACTTGTTAAAATAAAATTTTAGTTTGATGGTGGGTCAAATAAGGGAATCTTGGTTAGAGGTGTGGATTGAAAAATTTGTTTTAGATTAAGGATTTAACTTATAGCTCGACAATTAATAAAATGACTTGAAATAGAATCTTTCTTATTTTGGAATGTAATGAAGGAATTTAAAGATGTCATTGAACATTTGGATTATTTTGAGGATTCTGGAATTAATGAGAAGAGTTTGGTTACTTGGGTTACAATTTCTTGTGTAATTTAATCATAAACATTAAATTAGAATCTTTATTGATCATATGGCTAAGTAAGAAAATTCTAAGCTAAAATTTGGTGCACAAACATGTATTAAGATGGGGATTTAGGTGGAAAGTTTAGATCTGAGAAAGAACTTGTTTATCTTGGTTGTCTATTTTTATTCATCCAAGGTCATCGAAATAGAATTTTAACATTTTTATGGTTAATCATCATAAATTCAAGGTAGGATTTAGGGTTTGATTGTATCTCAAAATCCTTGAGGCAATGGATGTGTTGGATTTGATTTTGTGAATTCAAGGTTCGATAATGTGTAGATCAAGGAATTGAAAAAAAAGTCGGTATAATAAATGATAGATCTTTGGAATTTGGTCATGAAATTCAACCTACAACTCAGTTATTTTTTTTTAGTCTAGAGGCTGTGCTTGATCAAGGTACTAAAGCCTATACAATGCTAGATGCTGGTGTGTCAACATTCTTGTTAATAAGAGGTTTAGTTTATTGGTGTAGTTTAATCAGGCGTTTGATGTGTGAGTTGTGCCAGAAGAGGACATTTTGGGTTTTGACAAGTCTTAGGTTGACTTGGTTATGCTTTCAATTTAGGGTCTCAAAAGAGAGTATAAAAAGTTAGGGTGTAGGGACAAAAAAAAATTGGGTGTTAACATGTATGGAGTTGAGCTAAGAGCTCTTTGTCATCCCCATTTGGATCAATTTTTTAGAATTACTATTTTATCTTTACAATGATCGCTTTATCATTCAATAGCTCAGGTTGCGGGGAGAGCTTTGAAGGTTAATGTAGTAATTGTTAGACTTAATTACTTGCATAACAACTACTAAGGTTTATGTAGAAGTCGATTTACTAAAGGAAAACCCTAATAGGGTTTGGATTGGTGTTGGTAAGGAAGGATTTTGGTAGAAAATCGTTTATGAGGATCTTCTTAAATATTGTTGTTTTTGCTATAAACAGGAGCATGATTGAGAGGAATGCGGCCAAAGGATTAAGAAAGAAGGCAAGAAGGTGGAAGGAGACAAGACAACTTTGGCTTTAAAGGACAAGAGGCCTATCAAGCCAAAGAAACTAGAGGTTAATCAACTGATGGCTAAGCAGATCTTTTAATGCATTGGACATTTAGTCCAGAAAGATCTAGTTCTAGTTGTTCTAGTCAATAATACTAGTTCGAATCCAATTGAAATCTTTGTTTAGAGCAATTAGGGTTCTCATTTTGTATCAACATAGCTTGTTCAGAATGATCCTCCTACAATAAAGATGGACATGAAAGTCCTCAATTTGAGACATTTGAATAGGTAGGAGATTCTATTTTAAATGCCAGTGCGACTAATTTGTTATTTAAAGTAGTTCCTTGATAATATCAATGGTATTGGGAAGTAGTTGAATCATCTAAGGCCGACTTGACTCATGAGGATGCCACTATTTTTGGGGAAGAAATTGAAACTTCCAAGGCTGATTTGGTGTGTAGCCAAAGTTTGAAGGGAATAATAGAGTTGGTGATAAAGGTGAGAATATGAGCATTAGTGTAGCATTAGATGGTGCCTCGATGACAATTCAATATAAGTTAAATAGTGAAATGTTTGTCCCTTCATAAGCTATATGTGAAGTAAGTGTTGAGGTAATTGAGGTCCCGATTGTTCTCAATGAGGACAATCTTGCTCAGAGTATAGAAACAGAAACACAGAAGGTACCAATGTAGGTAGATGGCCAGAGGCCAAAATCTGTTTAGCCAATTATGATGGAATTTTGTTAGGATGATATGGTGATTGGAGTTGGTGAAAGTTACAAGATTGAATTAGTAGCTTTTGTCATTTCAAAGTATAGAAGGGCCTTGAAGTGAGACATACAATGGATACATAGCCACCCTTATGAGGAAAAGCAAACATAGTAGTGAGAATCCGATTAAGGCCCCGCTCACTTTTGGGTAAGTTATTTACCCAGGTAAATGTACTTACCCGGGTAAGTGTTTCCTAGGAAAGACTTACCCAAGTAAGTGCATTTATCCATGTTCTTTTATTTCCCATGTAAATAAGGCAATGACATTTAGCCATAAAAGTCCATTATTAAAAGGGGCATTTTTGTCCCATTCAAGTGTTGGCAATTTTCCCCTAGGTGGGAAAGTTACTTACCCAACTAGGAGATGGGTATCACTTACATGTGATACCCAGGAAAATAAATTTTCCCTGGTCTCCACATAAATCTGAAAAAAGAATATGGGATTCTTGGCCAATGGGAATCAAAATCCCATTGACCAACTTTCCCCCCTCTCAAAATCTAGAAAAAGAACACCCCCTAAAAGGGTTGCATCTAAGAACAATGCAAATCAAGATTGGGTGATGGTGAACTAAACAAAATAAAGTAAAGAAAAATAATTTGAAGTCTAAGGAGGTCTAGAATATGACTCAATCAAAACTAGTTTGAAGATTGTCAAGAACAATGAAAGGTTATCATTCTTGTTATTCTTGATTTTGTTTTGTTCTTGGATTTATGCTTATTTGTAGGGCTTTTTGCTCATATAATTTCGAGGCATAGGTCTGATGCCCCCCTTTGTATGATCATTAACAAGGTTTTGTCATTAAAAAAAAAAGAACTCTACATGAAATTGAAATGGGTTAATTGGATATGGGTGTTTTATAAGCATAAATTACTAGCACAACACCTTGTAGAGTTTTCCTACAACAATAGCAAACCTTTTGCTATGGGTTTTCGTAAAAACTTAGTGCTAAGAAACATGTATCCACGCTGAAGAAAAACCTAAGTGTAGTATACCCAAACTACTCAACCCACTTTAAGAAATTTGAACTAAAGAACTCAAAGAAATAAAAAAAAAGACTAAGAATGTATCTATTAAATCTATTTTAGGTATATGATTTAATATAAGGGTAAAAGAGTTATGGTCCGTTTGGTTTGCTGGAATAGGGGTCTGGAATCGGAATCGGAATGGGCTATTCGAATTCCAACTATTTGGTTGGGCGGAATCGGAATCCCATTCCCATTCTTACTGGAATGGCATTCCCCCATTTGAGGGAATGGTCATTCCTTGCCCCTCCTTGGGAATGAAATCCCATTCCTGCTGATTTTAATTTTCATTCTCATTCCTATCTGAACCAAACAGACTATGGGAATGGACCATTCCAATTCCGATTTAGAAGGATTTTGATTCCGATTCCGACTACGAACCAAACGGACCCTTAAATCTTCTCTAACATTTATCTCCTATCTTTTCAAAATTTAAAAGGACTAACAAAATCATCAAAAAGTCCTTTTTACCCTCCCTTTCTTAATATTCCAATTCCTTTCACATATATCAATCCAACTATGCAAAATGAGGAACACTTTTTTCAGTTTAGCCCTCCGTGGCTTTTTATCTCTTTGTATTCTTCTTCACTAGTCTTTGTATCGTCCTATTAAAGAGAACTGTCCATGCATCCTTGTTAGACAATAGGAGGAATTTTGGACGACGGGAATTTTCATATTGAGATTGGAAAAGAGGTTATGGAAGGGGATTAAACAAGTTTTCCTTGGATGGTGTCAATATCCAACAGTGGGAGTCTATCGGGTACAGTTTTCAAATAAATTTTCTAGCAAGCCCTTTGGGCTGCATTTAGAAGCGATCTAAATCAAGAATCGATGTAAAACTTACATTCGTTTGTTTTTGTAAGCATTTTGGAGCGTGGAATTATGATCAACGTAAAACTCTACTCTGGTTCAGTTTTGCGTGCGTTTGAATGGAGTGGAGTTTTACGTCGATAATTGATGTAAAACCTCATCAAGCATGAAGTTTTACAGGTTTTACATCGATAATCGATGTAAAAACTACATCAATTTTATCGATGTAAAACTTTACACTCTTCCATCCATCACGTTTTTCAAAAAGCAACGATCACTTTTACGGTTCAGTGCAGAACGTTATCGGTCTACTTTTACACCAATGACATTTTACATTGATTCCAACTGCAGCCTTACGTAGGTCCCCTAGACTTAAGGAAGAAACTGAGTTTCAATTTAGTGTAGTTAACGAGGTGATGTAGAAGCCTCTATTATGGAGGAGCTTTGCTAGCTTGAGCATAGAGGTTCCATGGCTCTGTTCTGGATAAGGGATGCATACTGGCTGGGGCTTTTTTGCAGCTTCTATGGAACCCATCTCTCTCTCTCTTGGGCTAGTTTTGGAGCTAAAGGCTCTATTTTGGATTAGGAGTCTCTTCAGTTGGATTGGCCTTAAATATATCCGAGTTGGATGCTTCAGGTTCTTCGTACAGTTCCCGTAATTGGATTGGTTCATTGTACAAAAGAGTTTAATTGCTTAAAATTTGTTGCAAACATAAACACAAACAGCAATACCACATCCAATTAGCACAAAAGCAAAAGCAAAAACCTATAGCTACTAAACGAAGAAGCCAAGAGCATCCCAATGAGATCCATGAAATCAGGGATCTTTCTGGGCAAGGTTTTTAAAACCAGTTCGGAGAATGAATTGGTCAGGGGTCTGGTTCCTAGGTCAAATGGTCCAACCGTTCGAACTAAACGATTGGCCTGTTCTGACAAAAAAATAAAAAAATTTAAAAAAATAAAAAAAAATAAAAAAGTCAAAACTGTTTGAACAATTAATCGCCCGGGTCAGCAGTTTGCTGACCAAAATCAATGGTTTTTGGGAAAAATCTGATTTCGAGGAAAAATGGAACCATTTATCTGACTGATTCCCGGTTTTTCCGGTCTGGTCTGGTCTGATTTTGAAAACCATGTTTACGAGTGTTTATTCTTGTAAAGGATATCTGATATTGTTTCCTTGATTGTTGTTGAAGGGACTATAAAGGATTAAATTTGGGTTTTTCAAACAGATTCAGTTATGTATATCATCAGATGCAAATAGATGTTGATAAATTACTGATGTAGGGGATGTTTTTGTTTTAGTACGTCATTTTATAAGGGAGGTCTTTGTCCTTTTTGTATAGGGGAGGTTTAAGTCTTTTACCCTTAATATAATTAATAAAACCTAATAAATATGTTCTTTCAAATAGTTTTTATGAAGATTTTGATCAAATCAATGATTTGGAAAAGTGTTAATTTTAGGCATGGTTTTCAAAATCGGATCCGACGGTTGGACCGAAAAAATCGGAAATCAGTCAGGTGATGGGTTCCGTTTTACCCCAGAACCATTATTTTGCCAAAAACCGTTGGTTTGGTCAGAAAAATGCTGACTTGGGCAGTCGAATCATTCAAACCATCCAGCAGTTTGGTTGTTTTTTATTTTTTATTTTGTGAGAACAGGCAGTATATTCAGTTCGAATGGTCAAACCATTCGACCCAGGAACTGGACCCCTGACCGATTGATTGTCCAGTTTGATTTTAAAAACCTTGATTTTAGGAACCTAACTTAATTTTATCTGCTCGTAGAGGTGTCAAGGTGGGGTTAGCTTTTGAAGGAGACAACATTATGGACTGGGTTATATGGTGGGCATACTTTTGTCATTGATTTGTTCTTTTATAAATCTTTATGAGTTTTCATATACTATATGCCGTATTAAAATTAAACATATAGGGTGATTTAAAACTAGGTCATCCAATGTCCTATACCTATATGTAGCTTTAAAGTTTAAACCACTAAACCGTCTTGCATCTTGTAATAATAAGTGAATTAAAATAACTTTTATTAACATTAGTGTTCACATGCACTTCAATCAAATAGTACATATTTACGTTTAACAATTCTTACTAAATTTAAGAAGAATAATGTTCAAAATTAGTATTTTATAAACTAATGGAATAAATAATTTATCAAATCCACATTTAGAACAAAAGATGATTTTTAATATCAAGAAATTTATACAAATAAAATATTAATAATAGAATAATTATTTTAGTACTTAAAATTTATGAGTTTACGCATGATATGTATCATAAAATTTTATATATTTTTTCTATATATTATAAGTTAGTATTTTAATTTACATCGAATATAACATATTTATTATTTACAAAAATAAAAATATTATTTACAACATTTTCGAGAATATAAATCCATTAATTTACTTTTATATCAAAAAATGATTTTTTATTTTAGAAAGTTTGGAGAATTAAAAATATTAAGAATAAAATTATTATTTTAGTTATTAGAATTTATTAATTTGCATATTCTATGTATCTTAGAATTTTAACTGATTCGATATATTTTAAGTTAAGGTTAAATATTTTTATAAACTATTAACTGATATTTTAATTTACATTTGAGAATTTAATATTTGGTAGACCTTGTTGTTAATATTAAAAAGTAAAAAAAGTAAAACAGAAAATAATTAAAAACTAATAGGAACATATATTTTGTGTCTTGGACTCTTGATTGATGCATTACCAATAAAATTTTATAGTATTTATACATGACACTATATTAATTATAATATATATTCTATATATACCAGTAAAATTTACATTTCTATAAAATTTATACATTATTTGTGGCTATATATTTGACCTTAAATTTAGTGTTATTGATGTATTCATGATATTTGTATGCGTTTTCCTAGCATATCCAAGCATTTCTATATATTTTTCATCCATATCCATGTTGTCTAATACAATATTTAAGATCGATAATTTGATCCTTGCTCCAATATATAAGTGATAAAATGAAAGAGACATTAGAATAAAATTGACTTTTAGTGAGTCTTTCAAGTGGAATTGCATAAGATGGTATTCACTTCAAAGTTGGGTTTTATTGGTGGCCATAGACCGCCATCATATTTCGACATTTATTAAAACATTATGCTCTAATTGTAATTTTACCTTGATGTATCACATAAATTGATAAAAATATTATTATTTTATATAAAAGGATCAAATTTAAAATTGTTTCACTAATTCTAGAAATCAGCAAAGACTTACAAAAGAGCAAAATTAAATGAGAAAGTATACCCACCATATAACCCTGTCCATGATGATGTCTCCTTCCCCAAATCATTGATTTGATAGAAAATCTTTATAAATAACTATTTGAAAGAGTATGAATGTATTATGTTTTATTTATTATATTAAATCATATACCTAAATTAGATTTAGTGGATACATTGTTAGCTTTTTCTATTTATTGAACTCTTTAGTTCAATTTTCTTTTACTAAGTGGGTTGAACAGTTTTGGTAGACCATTGGATTGTTTGACCTATAATATTGTTCACGGATTTTTCTTTGATTTCAGATGGACTCCTCATAGAGTGCCCCCACACATGCCCCACAACTCATTCCCCACGCATTGGGAACATTAGGAATGACAACGAGGGGGGTGGGGGCGGGGTTGGGTTTTGCATGCCCTATCCCTAACCCCAAACTCAAATGTTTCGCCCCATCCCTGTGCCAAATCCCACCAGAGCTAGAAATCTTAATTCCATCTCCATTCCTATGGAGAACAGGGATTCCCGAATTTTCCTGCCCTGCCCCGGTCATTCTTAGTTGCATACTTGCAAATATGTCTATTTTGAAACCTACATAAAACTGTTTTATATTATGTAATATAATATATACTAACATGATAATACCATGGTCAGGGTGATTTGGGGCCGGGGTCATGGTGGGGTGGACAAATATCAACCCTACCCTGTCCCCGATCCCCAAAATTTTGGGTTTCTCCGACTCCGATCAGTTATCAAAAAACCCACCCCAACCAGGGTGCACCCGATGCACAGGAGGGTTGGGTTTTGTTGCAAGTAAGGTGGCAATTTATGCTTATAACACATCCAAATCCAATTAATTCACATGTTTCACTTTCATGTAGAGAGTTAGAAGTGGAATGAATTAACATTGGATCAATTTAAAAATGGGTAAGATTGATTGGTCTGTATTGGATAAAAGTACTGAGTGGTTCAACCCCCTCTCCCTCCAAATTCGCCCAAATCAAATAATGTATGATGTGGCTAGATATAGCAGACAAAAGGATCTCTAAACTATTCCTTAGTGTTTCAACTATTTGCGTGTTGGGGGCTCCAGCGAGCAGTAGATTGAGAAAACTTAGTCAATGATAAGTGAATAAGATGGGGGTAAGCAGAGTTTTTAAAAGTACAGGTAAGAGAGGTAGAGGGGGAGAGTTAGCAAGTTAGTTTTGGTGAACCATCTTCATGAATTGAAGTGGGGTGTCTTTGTATGGTTTGAGTGTTATTTTGTATAGCAGGTTGAATAGTCGATTTTGGGCTGAGCTTTTGTGGGCTTATTTTCTGACTGGGCCCATTGTGCATCAGAACTCTTTTTTTCTTGGAGGCTAGAGGCCTAAAGCTAATATTCATTCATTGTTTACAGTAGATGCAAAGAAAGAAGGACATGGTAGCCTTACGCTGTTGAATTGAAGTTTGTAGTATCAAGTTGGACTCTCTTCCTTGTTTCTACAAACTTTAATTAACACTAATCCGCCAGATTAAACTTCTCAAACTAACTAGTGGTTTCAGAAGTGAAAGTAAATGAATTCTAAACAAATAACTACTAGTTCAGTGGGCTAGCCCCGACTCTAGCAGTAACGATAGAACAGCTAGATGATTTTAATTAATTCTCAACAGGCTGAACTGAAGGGAAACGGACATGGAGGTATAGAAACTTCGATGATGCCCTCAAGCATCTGTGTAACCTTCTTCATGGTGGGTCTCAGTGATGGCTCCTCCTGAATACACCAAATTGCAACCTTTACTAGCCTCTCTAGCCTAATCATGTCATTCATCGCATCTGTATCGTTCTCCACCAGAGCATCTAACCTCCCATGTTGATAGCAATCATAAGCCCAATCTGTTAGAATTGCTTCCTCTTCAGACCCCATTTCTAGCTCGACGCTCTTCCTGCAACAGATAATCTCCAGTAACATGACTCCATAACTATATACATCAACCTTTACGGTGATTGGCATGCTCCTAAACCATTCAGGTGCGACGTAACCTTTGGTTCCTCTGATGGTTGTACGAGTCCGACTCTGGTTCGTCATCATTAGCTTTGCCAATCCGAAGTCGGAAATCCTAGCCGTGTAATAATCGTCTAGCAGTATGTTTTGAGGCTTTATATCACAGTGGATGATCTGGGTGCTGCATTCCTCATGCAAGTACATGAGCCCTCTTGCAATGCTGAAAGCAATCTGAACTCTCTGGTTCCAATCAGGCTTTGAAATTCCAAAAAGGAAGCTTGCTAGAGTGCCGTTGCTCATGAACTCATACACCAAGAGCCGATGCTGTCCTTCCATACAAAATCCGAGCAATCTGACTAAATTCTTATGATGGGTCCGACCAATAACGCTCACTTCAGTCTTAAATTCTTTCTCGCCATCCTGAAACACTTTGTCTAGCTTCTTCACTGCCACCGGGTTTATAGGATTTGTTCCCAAAACCCCTTTGTAAACAATGCCGAAAGCACCTCTTCCCAACTCTTCCTTGAACCCATCAGTTGCTTCCTGGAGATCCTTATAAGTAAAAGACTGCAGATTTGTTTCCAAGACACTTGTTTCTGATGGAACTTTTCTCTGCTTGTTGCGATTTGTATAGAGAACAGCAAGAATAAGTCCTGCACCCATGAATAGAAAATTGAGAAATACAGACCCACCTAAGAGCATGGATCCAACAAGGATCAACGTCTTATTCACATCTTTCTTCTTTGCTTCTGGAGCTGAAAGACTTGGACCTTGTGGAGGAGGAGGATCACCTACTCTAACTTTGATTAGTGCCTTTCCGTTGTCTGTCTCATTAAACCTTCCGTTGGAGAGTGGTAGCTTCTTCTTCCAACATATTCTATCTGATGATGGCAACCGCACAGTGACAATCATGCAAGCAAGACTCCTTACATTCTTCTTCAGTAAAAGGCTCTAATCTTTCATAGTTACCAAGCGGCCAAGCAACGCCATCCAACACCTCGAACCGAAATTGGTCCTCTGGGTTTCCCGGCCCATCTCTCAGAACACAATCTGGCAGGAAGTTTGGTTGACAATCACTGAAGCTGTTGCTTGAATCTACGAGGGAATACTGAGGTGGGCAATAACAAACAGGTCGGCCTTCGTGTAGTCTGCAGTAACTGTTGTAGCCACAAGGACCACTTCCGAAGTTATTCGGAGCTGCGAGACAAATATTGTTGGGAATTCTCCACAAAGATTGCCAGCTTCCAGTGCCATTCCTCGGGCGATAATATTGCACGAAAACCCCATCGTAATCAAGCGTTGCTCTGTGATAGTTATCAGAGACTGAAGGCACGCTTTCTGGTTTGAGAATCACTGCGTTTCCGTTTCTTTTCAGGATATACATGTATCCAGATTGATTGAACACCAATCGATAACCAGAATCCATTGGATCTCTCCTAAAAGTTCCACTGATATAATAGGCATCATAGGCAGCGGTGGTTGGCAAGCCTATGGTATTAAGCACCAGATTTCCATCTGGGAGCAAACGGAGTTGGAACTTTCCCTTGTTGTAGCTGGTCCCTTGTCGACTGGAAAGCATTCCATTCACTTCCAGCCTCTGTGTTGGCAACAGAGTGTCGCTGGGGTTGTCAAAGCTCTCCCACGCATAGCCAGAATTCCCGCTAGATACGAGAACAAAGTTGCCTGTGTCAAGAATTGCACCATGAGCGATTCCAGCAGAATTTGATGGAAGAGATGCCTTCTATATCTGTTGGCCTTTAGGATCAGTTAAAACAAGACCTGGTGGATCGGTCTTACTAATGTTAAGTACGGAGCTAATATGATTTTGTTTGGAATTAGTTTTGCATGTTAATTTTTCTTGCAGTTCAAGACTGGTAAACAAATCAACTACTGGTTACCTGTAGTATACAGTTCAAGACTTGAGTATACAAATCAACTAAATGTTAATTTTCCTGCTTTTCACATAAGAACTCAATTGCCCGGGTCAGCGGGTTACTGATCAAATCAACGGGTTTTAATCAAAAAGTGGTTTTAGGGTGCAACGGAACCAATTACCTGACCAATTCTCGGGTTTTTCAGTCCGATCATCCAGTCCTATTCGGTTTTAGAAACGATGAATTATACGATTAAAATCAGTATTCAGTATTCATTCACCACAAAAATTTAAGAAATCAAAACATAGTTAGTGCTGAAAATTCATTAAACCTCCGGCAAAAAGCTTTGTCAAGGGTAATTTGGCAATACCCATGCATCTACAACTCTAAATTGTGTAAACGAGTTTTGATTAAATGATTAGAAGAAAATAGTAACAGTTAGTGCTTAGATTCAAACCCTTTTGGTGTTTGGAGCTTTTTTTCTGCCATATAAGTATACATGATTATAAATTGTAAAGCCTGGAGGAAGACATTGGGGGGAACACAGTTTGTAGTGCCCCTAGAAAACTAGTATACTTAGGGATGAAAATTTTTTCCATCCCTGATGGGGACCCAACTTCCCTGATTCGATGGTGTCGAGGATGGGGATGGGGATTGAGGTTCTCGCGCTTCCCTAACTCTGATATAACTCAACTTTCTCGGTTTTATAGGGTTTGAAATGGGAATAGAGATTGACGTTTCTACCTTAATCTTAATTATATATATATCAAAACATATTTAAAACATTATTTATAATTTAAAATTTTTATTTATTTTAAATAAATTTATTTTTCATAAAATATTATTATTTAAAAAAATTTCAAGAATTCGAATCTCACGAAAAACCCATCCCATCAGAGATGATTAATTTGAGAATCGGCATTGAAGACGAGAAATATGTTACTCACCCTGTTGTCGTTCCTAAGTATAAATAGGAAACAACCGGTGCGCGGTGCTAAAGTCGTCGGGCAGGGGCTAGCTGGCCTCTAGCCCTCAACTACTGAATGATATCTGTCCACCCTAAAAATTGGTCGTCACTAAATTAATGACAAGTGTTTGCATGGATCTTCTGACCATCTGAATTCTAGAAGCAAGATTGCTTTTCCTACCTACCAAATAAATGTATGATTGGAAATTGCAAGGATGTAGTCAAAATTCAAACGGGATTTTCATCTAAGATATGTGATGAAACTCGTTAAATTGTTCATTATTAATTGAGATTCTGTGCTAAACCTTAAAAGCAAATCCGTCTTTAATCAGCTCCATTTTCAAATCAACAGGATGTGTACACAAATTCAATATTTCCAATAGTTGGGTATAAAAAAATTCCAACTCAATAGCAAAATTTTGAATTTTGTTTCCTTGTGGCAATCGGATAGAGTCCTGCAATAGCCAGAACTCCATAAAGTCACTACACATGCAATTGACCACTCAATTGTTTATCTCACAAGGGTCCAAAGAAGATTTATTTGTTTACATTTCTTCAACAACCTGACAAACAATCATAAATTTATAGCTCAAATTATAAATTATCAGCTTTCTCTTTCATTGTTAATAGATTTCTACTTTCCATATTGACTATGGATGCAACTTGATCAACCCAACCAGAAATTTTCCAATAACAAATAAAAATTTGATCCAACCACCCATGTGGAGTTTCTCCTTTCATATTTTCAACCTAAAACCAGAATAAGAAAGAAAAAAAAAATATAGAATTTACACTTATGTAAAACAGAAGGAAACTAGAATTTTCAATAAATTCGTTTAGAATACTTTTCAGCTTTTAATAGACACAATTAAAGGAAAGAAATAACTGAGAATATAGGAAACATTGACAGTGGTGAAATTGTTTTTGTATACAACTTTTTAAATGAAAACAAAGGTAGCATTGTTCTAATTTTGTTTCTAGTAATAGAAACACTATTTTGAGAGTAAGTATTTGCCGCTGTCAGCCTTTAGAGTTGACTTAGTAAACAAATGCATGTTTTCAAACTTTTGGCTCAGTTTCGAAGGAGTACTACAGATACAAATATATAAAGTGCAAAACATTTTGTATAATTTTGTATGTATTTGCACTGTAATATTTGTATTTGTAGTACTCCTTCCAGCCTTTGTGACAAAAAGAGGCCTAAATATATATAGCTCTCATCACAATAACATAAAATGGAGCAATAGATAGAAAAAAAAAAATTGTATGAAGCGAGGCCTGATATCAAATTATCCATGTTTGTGGATTAATTAGGCACTCACCACTCTGATCCCTCCATTATTTGCAAGTGCTTTCATGTTATTACTTGAAAAGCGGACAGTGATATGTTTGGGTTTCTATTGAGCTGGTCTTGGGTGTTACATGTTAACTCTGGGGTCATCTTATCTTTTTTGGCCACGTTGGCACACATGTAAGATGGATAAGTGCGACCTAGAGAGGAGAGCCCTGTATGGATTAGGAGAACAGTTCCTCTGGAGATTAAGACTTATCCCGTAGACTTCAGCGGACAATCTCATCCCGACAATCCTGAAAGTCTCATCCGAATAGTACATGAATCCTCAATTATAAATAGGTAACTGCTGTTCAAGTTAAGGGATTATAGACTCTTCAATCTCCATACTATTATTTTGCCGCTGCTCGGACCAGTACGTTTCTCTCAACTGCTCGGCCCGACCACCCATCTTCCATTACTGATTTGAGCGTCGGAGTGCCTACTTGGGAAACAACTCCTCGGGCCTCTGATCACTTTCTTCTTTCAGATCTTGTTGCATGGACGTCCTTCACCTCAACTTCGCCAGTTAGTAGGATTATTTGATTGAGATCTTGGTTTGAGGCACCTCGGATTGGACAACATCAGATTGGCGGCGTTTGTGGGAAATGTACGAAAAGTCATTCTCAAAACTCTCTCTGTGCAATCAAGAATCATGCCAAGAAACGCATCCGATCGCTCCGAAGCCTGATCCCCATCTCGGGGATCTCGTTTTTACCATAGCTCTCCACCTCAAGAGCCTCAGCAATAGGGCACGGTCAACCTTGCCCAGTTCTAGGCAATGCAGCAGAAGGTCGATCAAATTCACACAGTAATGCAGATGCTGGGGCATGTGGAGCAAGCCCCTCATGCCGTCCGCCTCCTATCCAAGCGCTTAACATGGCCAATCATTGCCCTGATGACCCCAAAAATTGTCACTTAAACAGATATAGGGCTCGGTTTGACCAAGAAAAGTACCAGTTGTCAAAAAGATCGGACTCCTCAATCCGATCTTGTGCACGCGATAACCTCAGTAAGACACACCATTCTGCCTGGGTTTTGGAGAGAGAAAGGCTTAGCCATTGTCCACAACAACAGCCAATCTCCATTGCCGATTCAATCTTGGTTAGAGAATGCCCCATGATGCCCAAAGGAGAAAGGTCCACACATGCAGCCCCAAACAATAGTGATGCGGAGATCAAGGAGCTCAGACAACGACTGACCGAATTGGAATGCAACCAAGCTGATAGAAGCATGACTCTTCCTACGGTCTAGCCCATAGAACCTCTCAACCAGCTTGCCAAGGAGTCGGTTTTCGTCCAAGAAATTGTGGACGAACTCCCTTCAGTTGGCTAACAACCTCCACAGTTCGAGAAGTACAACGAAGCTATAGACCCCAACGACCACGTAGAAGGTTTCAAAGTCCTTATGATGTTGCATGGCTTGTACGAGGGTTTAATGTGCAAAGCCTTTATTGCCACCCTCAAAGGAGTTGCCTTGATGTGGTATGCTTCCCTTCCCCCACACTCCATTTCCTCGTGGGAACAACTGGAGAGCCAATTCCTGGTGCAATTCACAGCCAGCCAAAGACATTGGAAGATATCGACCAACTTAATGCAAGTGCGGAAGAGTAGGAAGAGACCCTCAAAGAGTACGTGGTGAGGTTTAATGCCGAGGCCTTGCAAGTCCGTACCCTGAACCAGTCTGTAGTGGTCATAGCCATCACAAACGGTTTGCGTTCCTCTGCTTTCACCTTCTTGCTGTTAAAGAACCCTCCTCCAAACCTTGCCTCATAGATGAAGCATGCCGATCAATATATGAATGCCTAAAAAGCATAGGTGCAACAAAAGAATGGGGAAGAGTAGCATGACCGAAGAGAAAAGATCATGACGAGTGCAGGCCAGAACGGGAAAGCAAGTGGCAAGACCGAAGACCGAGGACACCGCTACCAACGTATAGGAATTTCACACCCCTAAACACACCATGGTCCGAGATACTGATATAGATCTGCGGCCGAAGCTTCTCCACATGGCCCGAGAAGATGAAGTCCAAGAACAACAAGAGAAGCCGAGACACTATGACTTCCACCGTGACCACGACCATGAGACGAACAGTTGTCGAGGTCTGTGCCACTAGATACAAGTAGACCTGTTCATGGGCCGGATGGCCCGATGGGCCGACCCGGCCCCCGGACGGGCTTGGACATGGTTATAGGGCCGCGGGCTTAAACTCGGGCCAAAAAGCCCGGCTCGCAATAAGTTCGAGCCGGGCTCGGGTTTTGTCAAAATAGCCCGACCCGAGCCTGGCCCGACCTAAACCTAGACCTAAAAAACCCTAATCGAATAGCCCCATCTTTTTATTATCTCTTTGCCTCTTCCCCTCTTCTTTTTCCAGCCGAACCCTTCTTCTCCATCCTCCACATCCTCCACACTTCACAGTGAGGCGGTGAACGTTCATCGGCGCAATAACTCCGGCAACGATAGTGAGTGTTCTCTCTCTCTGATGCGAAGTTGCGAACTGATGAGGGATCTATGTCAAGAGAAGGATCATATATTTAAAAAAATTGCGCACCCATCATCCAAGTTTCCTTCATTAATGAGATCGCGTTACCCATATAATTGATGTTGGATTTCTGGTTATCCAGAACCTAAACTATTTAATTGGTTTAATTTATGCAACGAAAATATAAAAGGAAAAGAAACTCATTAGGAAGAGAATTGGGAAGAAACATTTGAGTAGATAGGATTTTCGAGTGGAGAAAGTTAAAAAAAAATTGAAAATTTAAGGAAATCAGATTTCTAATCACTGAAGAAGAAATAACTAAAAAATCCCGCTTGATCTAACAAGGAATGAAGAGAGAATAATTAAAGTTCTATTTGGCCCTTGTTATTAATTCTTTCGAGACCCTAAGAGAGATATGAATTGTATTTGCTCTATTATCTTTTTATTTGTCCCATAGTTATCTAGTGCATGCCCTTTCCATCTTGTTTTGTTATTTTTCCATTATCAATATATTGTAGAGCCGACTAATAGAGCTACTTCCTAAAGAATAAGTCAAAATAACAGACTCTCTATGACTAAAAAATTGTAGATCAATAATTAATTAACGATTCTTTTTGTTAATTTTTTGTTATAAAATGATAATTGGGATCCCTTTGATACTGATTAACGTTTTTTATTATTATCACATTCAATTAATTCATTTACTTAGGTGCTTAAACCCTCTTAGTCTTTCGTTAGTTAGGGACTATGATCTTAGATTAGAGTTTTCGGTAATCCTTTATCTATGTCAATGATTAACTCTCGTAAACAGCCCTTACAGAAACGATTATTAGTTTGTTCTTTTATTTCATCGTATTATCAAATTTTTTTCTTAAGATATGGGACAACTCTTTTTTTTTTTTATCACGAGTCTCTCATGATCAGCCCACCAACATACACATGATTTTCAAAAACATGCTTTCAATGCCATTTTCTAAAATATGTGAAGTACGTTATCATCAAATTCCGAAATTTCTTCGTTGTTTATCAAAAGTGTGGTTTTAAAACATGATTTTCTTTTTTTTTCGGGCATAAATATGACTTTGAGTTAGGTTAACAAATTTTGAAACGAGTTTTTATGCATTCATTGCATATCTTGTAATATATTTTGAGTCTTGCAGTAACGTTATGATACACTGATACATTCTGAATAATATGATATAACTGTTGCTAATGGATATATTTCGATTGGTGCGATGAATCTTGACAAGGCCTACTATATACATATACATACACACTCTTATGTCCTGGCAACCTCAACATTGCACTCCAAAGCCCTGACAACCCTAAGCACTCTACTAAGCCCTGGCAACCCTAGGCACTCTGATTCTGTGGCCAGTTCCACGATATTGCATGCTCCATGCAAAGGCCCCAGCAACCCTATGTGCAACTCAAAGCCCCGGCGACCCCGGACACTCTATACCGCATGCAGTATCGTCTTTTATTACTTCTCTATTTAAGTCATATTTATGCCCCAAAAAAAATAAAATCTCGTTTTAATGCCGAATCTCTCTCATTAATGTCTTTTATTACTTCTCTATTTAAGTCTAACTTCTACATTAATTAAATAATTACTCCTATATTTAAGGCAAATTTAAATTTAAATTTGAATTTTAGCACATAATTACATATCTCTCATTAATTCTATTAATTAATGACTCTCTCTCTCTCTCTTATTAATTTCATTTTGTTAGTGTAAAAACTACAATTATTAACAATAGCAAGACTCAAACCTTGGTCATTAGATTTTAAAGCACATAATTTCACCACTAAACCACTCCTATTTGTTTGTTGTAATTACATGCATTTTTAGTTTTAAGTATATTGTTTTTCTTTTCTAAGTGGTGCTTATTAATAAATGCTGAAATTACTTATTAAAATTTATATATTAAAAAATATTAAGATAATTATATTGGTTATTTGAAAATTTATGTATATACTAGGGGTGAGCAAAGAAAAAACCAAAAAATCGAACCGACCGAAACCAAACCAAAAAATTGGTTAGCTGAACCAGTTGATTTAGTTTCGGTTAACCAATTTAAAAAATTGATAGTTAACTGAACCGACCGGTATACATGTTTTTCTAAATATTTTATATATTATAAATTAATAAATACGCATTATATATATTTATAATTTTTTATTATATATTTATATATATTTTTATAATAAATATTATAAAGTAAAAAAAACCAAAAAATCGATGAACTGAATCGTTGGTTAACCAAACCGGTTACCAGTTTTCAAAAAATCGGTACTATAGGTTTGGTTCACAAAAAGGCCCACGGTTCGTTTACCCGAACCGTGAGCACCCCTAGTATATACATTCATATTTTAGTTTCTTTTTTTTTACATTTTAGTTATTCCATCATTTTTCAACGGCTACTAATTATATCTTGAGATGTCACATTTATATAAAAATTAAATTATGGTTTTTTACTTCTGAATGACTTATTTACAATCATATAAATGTAAGCATTGTTAATAATATATTTTTATAAATTATATGAATTTCTTAACATATTTATGTGTATCTTGATTTTTCATATGTATCCATGCGTATTCGAAACGTATCCTGATACGTCTCTTAAAATTGTCTTTCTAATACACCTTGTGTTTCCAATACATTGAACCTTGGGCGCAACTCAAAGCCCTAGACACCCCGGGCACCTCAACAATAAGTCCCAGCACCCTAGGCATCTTTACAAAGCCTTGGACACCCCGGGCTCCTCAGCAATAAGCCCCGACACCCTAGGTATCTTTACAAAGCCCTGAACACCCCGAGCACCTCAGCAATAAGCCCCGGCACCCCAGGCATCTTTTCAAAGCCCTGGACACCCCGGGCACCTTGGCAATATGCCCTGGCACTCCAGGCATCTTTACAAAGCCCTTGACACCTCGGGCACCTCAGCAATAAGCTCTGGCATCCCAGGCATCTTTACAAAGCCCTAGACACCCCGGACACCTCAGCAATAAACCTCGGCACCGCAGGCATCTTTACAAAGCCCTGGACACCCTGGGCACCTTAGCAATAAGCCCCGGCACCCCAGGCATAGAAAGCCCTGGCAACCCCAGGCACAGAGAAAACCCTGGCAACCCCAGGTACAGACAAAGCCCTGGCAATTCCAGGCACAGAGAAAGCCCTGGCAACCCCAAGCACAGATAAAGCCCTGGCAAACCTAGGCATAGATAAAGCCTTGTCAAACTTAGGCATAAATAAAGCCCTAGCAACCCCAACCACAGATAAAGCCCTGGCAAACCCAAGCACAGAGAAAGCCTTGGCAACCCCAGGCACACACAAAGCCCTGGCAACTCCAGGTACCGCCAAAGCCCTAGTAACCCCGGGCATAGCCATACCTCCGTGTAACCATTGGGGGGGCTTCATCGACAGTAGGTATGACTTCTATCCGACTTATAAACACAGATACCCTGTCTAACTACGATGGACTATAGGAAGACAAACTTTGTCATCTTGCATTGACAATAACACTTCGCTTAAGAACAACAATTCGCTTCCCAAATATGGTTGCGATGAAACTCTAACCTATGCTAATTATTTATACTATGACCGAACCCCAATTCTATCACCCGTGATGGGCCCCCGTCTTCCTAAGACGCGACAAACCTCAATCCTTGTATCGGTGGCAAAACTACAATGTAGCTCAACTTTCCTTCTTTTACAAATACAAATCTTAATGCTCACCCCACAGCTCATTCCTGCTATATGTTGGTCCTTCACACTCGGTAATGTTTAGATGTCGAGACAGCTCATATATATGAACACATTTAGCACGTGCTCATTTTACATAACGCTATCGCACCTGGTAGTATCTTATATGTCGAATAAACATTGTTTGATCTTTGATAAAACTGAATATGCCTGTGTTGACACTTGATTGCGATAGAGTCCAATGGGCACTCGACCCTGAAATATTTTAATCCTATAATTTCCAATGTTACCTAAAAATAACCTATGAAATCCCTCCCAATGTTAGTGGACACTTGCAACTTTCTTTCTTCTCAACAATGTTTAACACTTCTATTGAGCCTCTAAACTAAGGGGCACGCACGATTTCCTTTTATAGTAGTATGCAATTAGTGGTTGATTACACTCACGACGGTGTTCGATTGCAATTAACTCCCATAATACTTACGAAAAGTACTTGTTTAGGACAAAGTGCACGAAACAACCAACTTTAAATGATTTGATTAGCATTCGACATTTGCGCTAATACAATTCATGACAGAATTCACAAACCACTTAACTTCCAAGCTGCATTACACACAGCTCTGATTCAAACTCTTCCCTAGAAACTAATATGCAAAACAGTTTTTTTTTACGAGATCAAAAATTCCGAACGAGTGATGATAGACGATGATAACTTGCTAAGAATAACATTTGTTCTGGTGGTTTTCTCATGTGTCGACAAAACTTCATTGCAAAAGGTAATGAAGGACTCAGTTTTGAGCCCTAACCATATCGTACACACAGAAACTCATTTTCTTTAGGCACGACAACATTTATCTCATTCCATGGGAAAGGTTCAATTCCCCTTCACGCGCATTCTAAACTTTATCGCACTTAGCGACGTTTTGGGAATCGGAACAACACTTGATTTTCTTCTTTCTCTACATGGGTAAGGCATTCACTCATGCTGACAACCACACTCCGCTATGAGGGATTCGATCCTCTTAGTAGACTCTGAGAGATCGACATTGACCACTCTAAGACGAAGGTCAAACACCCAACGAAACTTCACCTGAGTATTTTTCGATAGAAAGACATTCTATCAAGATACAGGGGGGCTGCGCCCACAAAAGCAGTAACGAGATCACCCCTAGTCACTCCCTCACTTCCTACCAATGGTCAGGAGGACTAAATCCAAAAACACCACATGAACTCGGCCATTGCCAGGAAAATAGGCAATACATATTGCAATCCCATACGCTCTTGCTCGCTATCCCTCCCTTGTCAATGGTCATGGAGGGCTGAAATATGGAAACTCAAGACTAGCTTGCTCGTTGCCAGGAAGGAGGATCACACACAGTAATTTCTAATGTCTTTTGCTAATTTCCTTTCCATCAACGGTCAAGGGGGCTGAAACACACAAATAAGGCATAGCATTGACCATTGACAAGAAGAAAATCCCCAAAAGACAGGGGGCTAAGCCTTAGATCATAATGAGCCACCAAGTATGATTATAGGGTACATGCGATTTACACAGGGTGCATGCGATTTACACAAAACCACAAAGTAGGTAGAAAAACCAGACTCAATGCACATAGACAAAACCACTGCAAAACTCAAAGAACACTAGGCAATATGCTTATCGATAAGCTCCCACTTACCAATAAGTAGGGGGTTAACAATTAAAGAAGGATAAGAGTGCCCAGGTAAATTTTACCCAGGAAGACACTCCGATGCTTAAGTCAGTGAGCGATTCTATCAAAGAAATTAGGAGAGAGTGAGAGCTTATGTGTGCATACCTTTTGAAGTCATCCTGGGGTCTTTTTATAGCCACCAAAGGTTTAGGTGCTATTAGGTAATGTCTTTAATCCTTGTATAGAGCTATTTTCGAAATTCGGGGATGTACTAGTCAGTTGATTGCTAGATTTGTGCGGCAATTCCAAGTCGCCAGCTAGTCTCGAGGTGGTCAACCCAATGGATTGCTCCCTGTGTTGCGGTTACAACACACCCACGAGCGTTGTTTGTGGGACTGTTTTAGGCGAGCAAGTGGGCCGAGCTCATTCCAGCTCGGCCGCGTACCTGATGTTGACTGCTATTGGCGAGCTGCTCCGCTATGCCGACTGTTGTGGGATGAGCTCACTCCAGCTCCGCTATGTACCTGACACTGGCTGCCACATGTTGAATTGTCGAGCTATCTTGCTAAGTAGGACATTGTGTTGTCGACAGTGTCCACATGTCCATCATTAGGTGGGTTGACCAAAATGCCCCTCATCAATTGCCCCCAACTCTCGAGTCACTACTTAGTAGACGAAGAGAGTAGAAGCATCTAGGGAGATTTTGGTTGGGTTCGCCTATTCGTTTACTTCGGTTCGCCCGGTTTAGCGTGTCTTGGTGAAGTCGACTTGGCACAATGATGGGATTTTTCAAATTTTGAAATTGTGTGCCCCTTCTCTTTTCAAATTTTCACGGTGGGCTCACTGACAAGTTTGGCACCTGGACCAGTCCTCAACTGTCAACAACCTGTCAAGCACTGATGTCGCTAGATGGTGGGAGGTGTGCTCTTGTCACATCATTTCCAATCCTGGGCGGTTGACTCCCTTCCTGCAAGCTTTATATGGGGGCCCTCAAGGTCCCCACTTTGTCACTATTCTTTGAATTTTTCTGAGAAAGGGTTTGTGGTGAGAGTTCTGGAGTTTTGTTGCTGAGCTGCTAGGGCAAGCTCTATTCTTCGCAGGCAATCTGTTTATTCTTCCTTTGCCGAGTTCAATGGTTGTCATTCCGAGTCATTACCAGCATTCTTTGGTGAGTATTTCCTTCATTTTCAACATGCCTCACAATTCTGTCGAGGATAGGGTTCGTGGTAGTGGGGAGGAGTCTAGTTCCTCCGATGAAGAGTCTTTTGAAGTCTTTTTTGATGGGGTTCTAGTAGGCAAACGGGAAGAAGTTGAAGAGTCTTTTGAAGTCTTTTTTGATGGGGTTCTAGTAGGCAAACGGGAAGAAGTCGAGGTTATAACAGGTTCGTTCGAGGGGACCTAGTTATCAGGGGAAGAGATAGTGGAGTTATGTCATAGGTATCAAATCCCGGATGAGTTTCAATGGGTCGCATCAGGCCCCAATAGCTATCCTTGGGAGCACGGCCACGAGGGGCTATGTGTCTATGAGGAATCCTTAGTAGTCAGTCTTTGTTTTTTCCTTCATCCTTTCATTATTGCAGTCTTGAGGCGCTTTCGAGTATCCTTGGGCTAGCTCGCCCCCAATGGTGTTAGAACATTGGTTGGGTTAATCAGTTTATTCCATCACTGTGGCTTTCCTCTGAGCTTTGAGGCCTTCTCGGCTTTGGTGCAGATGAAGCGTGCCTTGGGTCCCTTTTATTTATACCTTCCCTTTTGTAGTGGGAAAAAAATCTTTAACTTCCCGAACAAGTTTAGGAACTGGAGGCAGCGATTCTTTTTTCTTGAAAAATCAGGTGGCTGAGGTTGTGATACTGTCTAGTATAGCAACCCTCAAAAAGTTCCTGAGTGCAAAAATGACAAGTTGTAGGCTGTTGTTCAGCAACTCGTTCGAGAACGTGTTAGGATTGAGGATTTTTTGGCCGATCCAATGCTGAACAGCCTCCGGATAGGTGGGTCGGATGCCTAGCCTCTTATTGCACATTCAGTTCAGGTCGCTTGTCTATTTGTTCCTCTCTTTGATTTGGCAGCTGATATTCTTTGCTTTCTGTTGGTATGGCGAGCTTGATGTCAATGATGTCTGTTGATGTTGATCAGAGGTTTGCTTGTAAGAAGCACTGAGTTGATCGTAGGCTGTCGAGGGGGGCAGTTTCTTCTTCCCGAACTCCTCTCATTGTAGATCTAGAGGAGGAAGGTGACCCGATGTTCACAGAGCATGATTCTTCTGGCCTTTAGCCTACACGGGAGGCAGGTCCTTACCTTTCTGATGTCCCTCCTTTTATTCCTTGTATTTTGGATGTGAAAGTGATCGATCGATCAAGTGAAGCCTAGGTGGCACTTCAAATTGGTAGGGGAATCCTTCTTCCGGCAGACATGTAGTAGATCAACAAGATGGACCTTACGGAGGCTGGGGCTCGAATGACTCATTGCATCATACAGGTTTATTATATATATATACATATTTTTTTTAGGTGCCTTACTCCTTTTCTTTTCTGTGTAGGCAAACTATTATGGCCCGACCTTGCTGGATTGTGCTTACTCCAGTCAGAAGGAACGAACTAGCCTACAGACCAACGTTGGTTTGCTTAACACCAAGGTGCAGAAGCTCAGGCTAGACTCAGAGGGGGAGCATTCAGAGTGTTAATGCTTGTAGCACGAGCTATCGGAGGCAAGGTTGAGGTGTTCTCAGATGGAATGCCTAGGGGTTAAGCGGGCTAGGGCGGAGGCAGTTGCTTCTTACATGAGTCTCCTGAGTATGAGGCCCAGCGAGTGTTGCATGGTATTCCTTCAAGGAAGAGGGGCTTCAAGTTGTGTCGCCACTACCTCAAGTCCCTGTTCCCCAACCTCGACGTCAGCTCCATTACTTCACGGAAGGTCCCATTAGAGCTCGTCGCTCAGGTGGGCATTGAGTCATTGACACCGAAAGAGGAGGAAGACGACAACGAGGAGGTCGAAGGGCAAGCTGGTGAGGAAGCTCTAGATGATGCTGGTTATGACGAGTAGCCTGCTTCTCAGCTTGACCAAGGAGTTTATGGTGGTCTTAGTGATTCTCTCACTTGTTTTGGGGGATTTATGCTCCTATTAGATTTTGGGGCCTGCGTGCCCCGTATTGTCTAAACCTATTGAGCTTTTTTCCCTTTTTCTCCCCCCCCCCACTTTTTTTTAGGTGGCTGCTTGGCCCGCTTCTTATGGGGGGGTTCCTGTCCCCCCCCCCCCCGCCCCCGTTTTTTTTTTAGCAAAGGATCTTTGTTTCTTTTATTCTTCTTTCTTCTCCTATGTGACTTAGCTATGTTGTGTTGCTTCGAGCTCACCTACTACCTGTTGTTGGTTGAGCTGATTGGCGAGCTGTTTGAACCTTTATTCTAGGCATAGTATCGGCATAGGTTGTCTATTTTCTACGCTCGAGGAATCTTTTTGCCATCAAGTGTCTCTAGTTTGTATGTGTTCCCACTGCAAATTTTGACTATATAAGGTCCTTCCCAATTCGAACCGAGTTTCCCTACTCCAGGTTTAGGCACCATAATTTTTCTGAGTACTAGGTTGACAACCCTGAAATTACGTTTCCTGACTTTAGCATTATAGTATTGAACAACACGCTGTTGGTATGTTGTAGTCCGAATGTAGGCAAGTTCTCTGGTTTCTTCTAATAGGTCGAGGTTAGCTCACAGCTCTTCTTTATTTGATTCTTCAGCGTATACTTCGAATCGTAAGGTTGGAATTTCTATTTTTGTCGGTATCACAGTTTCAGTTCCATAGGTTAGGTTGAAGGGTGTCTCACCAGTTGCAGTTTTGGTAGTGGTCCTATAGGCCCATAGTACACTAGGTAGCTCGTCCACCCACAATCCTTTGGCTCGAGATAATCAAGCCTTGGGTCCTCGTAGTATTGCTCTGTTAGTGACTTCGGCTTGCCCATTGGCTTGGGGATGCGCTACCGACGTGAATCTCTACCTTATTCCCATTTGATCACACCATTTTTGAAACTTAATATCTTCGAATTATTTTCTGTTGTCGGAGACTAATACTCTTAGTAAGCCTAATTTGCACACTACACTTCGCCAGAAAAAATTTTGGACACTGTGAACTGTTATTGTCACTAAGGTTGTGTTTGGTTTGAAGGAAAAATTAGGGAAAGGTGGAGAAACCTATACAAGGTTTGTAAAGCATTCCCTACATTTCCCTTCCTTTGCCTACCTTTTCCTTCAAACCAAACATAACCTAAGGGTTCTGCTTCCACCCACTTAGTGACGTAGTCCATAACTACCACTAAAAAATTTTTCTGTCCCTTGGCTAGTGGGAAGGGCCCCAATAGATCCATGCCCCATTGTGCAAATGGCCACGGGCTGGTCAAGTATCTCAGATCAGCAGTGCGTTGATGTATGATGTTTGCATGTTGTTGGCACTAATCACATCGCTGAACTAGCTCGATTGCGTCTGTTTTCATGGTGCACCAGTAGTATCCTTGTCATAAAGCTTTTTGGGCAAGAGCCTTGCCCCCTAGATATCCTCTACAGAGACCTTCATGGATCTCAAGTAGAACTTGCTTTGCCTCAGCTCGTCTTAGGCATCGGAACTAGGGCATCATGAAGGATCTCTTGTAGAGTTGCTCTCCAACTATCACGTAGTGGGTTGCCTGACACTCTATTCATTGAGCTGCATTTTTTTCTATCGGTAGCGTGTCATGTTTCATGTAATCGTAGAGTGGGTCGATCCAACTCGGCTCTGCGATAGTGATGTTGGAGACCTCCTCTCTCGCTTTTTCTATCGAAGGTCATGGTAATTCCTCTATGTAGATGGTTCGTTTTGTCGAGTTAATCATGCTTTCCGATCTTGGAATTTGTTGGAGATATCATGACTCAAAAACTAGTAGGAATCCTCTAACTTTGGTGAGATACACCATCATGGAGGAATCCCGAGCCTCATAGTTCCCATTTACCTGGTTTATGATGAGTTGTGAATCGCTACATATAACTATGTGTCTAGTTCCTACTTCCTTTGCTAATGCCAATCCTGCTAGTAGGGCCTCATATTTAGGTTCATTGTTTGATGATTGGAATAGAAACCAGAGTGTGTATTCCAGCTTTGTTCCGCAAAGTCCGTGTAGTATTAACCCAGCTCCACTTCTGCCCTGGTGAGACGAGTCGTCTACATGAAGTATCCAAGGCTCCTTGTCCTAGCTCGCTATCTTGAGAGGTGGGGGTGCCTCGTTGGATAAAACTTCTATTGCTAGCATCACTTGCTTGGGTGACGATAAGCTGAAGGTACACTCGGCGATGAAAATTGCCAAGACTAGCACCTTAACTGCTAAGCGCGACCCAAACTGGATATCGTATTCACTGAGCTCGATTGCCCATTTGGTGAGTCTTCCAAAGATCTCAGGTTTCAGGAGAATTTGTTTCACTGGCTGATCTGTTAGCACCACTATGGAGTGCGCCTGGAAGTAGGGTCTCAGCTTCCGGGCAGCTAATACTAAGGTGAAGGCGAGCTTCTCAATGTTTGGATACCTTGTTTTGGAGGTGTGAAGTACTTTGCTAACATAATATACTGGTAATTGCGTTTTGTCCACCTCTCTGACAAAGACTAAGCTTACCACTTTGTCACTTGCAGAGAGGTAGAGTTTGAGCTCGTTTCTCACCTCCGGCCTGGTCAGCAGAGGGAGCGAGCTAAGTATTGCTTTAGTTCGTCGAAGATGAACTGGCATTCCTCGGTTCAATCAAAGGCCTAGTTCTTCCATTCTTGTATTTATTTTTCCTGTTTTTATAAGCTACAGACTAGATGGTAAGTTTCAGAGACTTCATACGGTTTGGATGATACAAGGATTGAACTTGTTGAATCAACAAATCACAAATATTCTTGTAGTTTATGTTGGAAGAGTATGCCCATTGTATTTACATCTATATTTGGCAGAAACTATCTCAATGGTCTCACTATTGCTCATAATATGCTGTGACATTCAAAATATATATATTTTTTGAAAAACAGTGACTTAAACACCACTCATTGGTAAGTTTGCTTTGGAGTTTAGGTATTTCTTTGGAGGTGCTCATTATTTTTATAATGGACACTAGTATGTCAAGCTAGAATATGTGCCATTACTAAATATTGTGAATCTGTCATTTGAAGTGCGGACAGGATACCTTGGATTATTCCTTTTAGTTGAATAGTCATGTTTTAATATTCCCTCTAATGGAACAAGAAATAATGATCTTGAGTGCACATTTTACAATTGTGCTTCATTTCAGTTATTTCATCATAAAATGGTATACCTACGAAAATATTGCAATTTAGTGATGCAGTTAATTTATTTTCTCAAATTGCTTATTAAAATTCTGCAAACATAATTGTTGATTCTCAGCCTCTGAAGCGGAAGAGTGAAACAGAAGATTGTGAAGGCTTCCATGAGTGGACTACCAGTCCTGGATACACTGGAGTAGTTAACAGCCCCCTTCGTACACCAATATCAGGAAAAGGGGGCAGGGTATATAGAAAGTCAAAGATTCCAAAGCATAGCAAATCAGGGCCTCAAACCCCTGTGCCAAATGCAAGTGAGAAGTGTCTCTACAATGGTTTCTTTTTTGGCATTAAGTTGATTCAGTCATTCCTATGGTACTTTGGATTGCTCAAAGAAAATTGAAATCGAATGATTTTTTTAATTTCTCACCCTTCAAAATCTCCTTGTCAAATAAAGCACTAAACTGGATGTGCATGTTTCTAGCACTTTTTTCCACTGTATCTTTGGTTGGTATTTGAGATATTGTTGCTGTAGACATTACCAATGAATTATATGATCAAATTTCTTGCTAGCAGCCCCAAGATACTTACAGAATTAACTAAAATATAACTAATAAACTAATATTGTCATTAGGTGCTAGCAACAAGTAGGGAAATGGCAAAATGTTGCAACCAGTGATATCATCTGTCATAACTAAATAGCTAATAAACATAACTGAGTGTTATATTGTTCAATGATGACTAATTATTTCTTATTTTTCTTTTCACCTGTGCATTTGTGAGTTTTATTTGGACATGGAACATGATTTACATCTTTCTTTATATGTGGTTGATTTCAATAATGGTTTTGATGCCATAATATTGGTCCAGATGATTAACCCATTGAACAGAGGGTTGGTCTTAGAATGATGTTTAATTTAAAGCAAATATTTTTCTCATGCAGGAATATGTTGATGCTAAGACAAGTTCAATTGAGAGGAAGCTCCATGACTCTGGTTGTGCATGCCGGTTTTATGTAATATGCTATAGAGCCCAAGAACCTCACAGCATGGTGAAGAAGACACTTGGGGAAGAAATCAGAGAAGTAAAACTTGAAAATATTGGTATCTTACAAAAACTTCAGAGAAAACCTTCCGAAGATGTCCACTATCGTTGGAGCTATTCTGAAGACGGCTCCTTCATGCACAGAGCTATACTACATCGCGGTCAGTTCTCTTCTAATATATCACGGCTACTGGTTGCATCCATTTGGAAAGGACTTGGATTTGATGTCAAAACAGTGCAAAATAAAATGGTCAATCAACTTTTTGATAGTGATCATGACATGTGTCCTCCAAGTTACTTGAACAATGTAAAGTTCATAAACTTCCAAATAGATAATGAAGTTATGAAACCCAGTAATATGAACTTTTCCCCTGTGGTTCCTGTAAATACATTTGTTTTAAATGATCCTATGGATGTTGATCTTGTTCATGATATGAAAGAAGATAAGCATTTTCTCCATATATGCACTTGGTAGCAGGTTTCCAATGTGTGTATATGTTGAAAATCTATAATTAGTGGATGTTTTTGAGGTTCTATTAATGGGGCAGAATAGGAAATTTTGGCTGATTGCAATTCCAGTTTCTAGTTGAACCAAACAGTAGGAATCCCTCCACGGCCAAGAAATCCTTCATCCTTGATAGCTACCTTCCAGTGGGTTGGAAAAGACCACCCTCCAGGATTTCGGACAATGAAATACCTCCTTTTCCAGGAGGGAACCTTGTTTGGGCAGCCGAACAGGATTTTGAAACCAGGCCGAGGTGCGATATAGTAGCTTTGTCTGACATCCCCACGTAGACAAGCAGAGTTCCGCTTGATCGCACAGATCGAGCTGAAGGTGTCTAAGAACAGAGGCCGGTTGTATGTGTGGAATAAAGAGATAGTACCAACTATATTCCAAATAGAGTTCGGATGTAGTTGGTCGATGGTAATGTTAAAAAACTTAACTACCTCTATAATGAAAGGGTGAAGTGGGAAGCGCAGCCCGAACGCGAGCTGCTCCTCAAAGACTGCGAGCTCATGGTGATCATGAGCCCAAGGGTATTGACCTAAGGGAAGGCAAAAAACCAAACTATCGAGAAGAAGATGGGGCCTCCGTCCTAGAGGACGGACCCTCTTCCTGAACCTCGGTCTCCCCGAGCTGGGATGGCTCGACTTTGGTAGCAGAAGCTTCCACTAAAGACATAAGAGGGGAGTCACCCTACGGCGAGCTGACCTCCCCAACAGGGGCCGTGGATTGTACCACGACACCCTCGACCTCGCTAGAACTACCTAAAAGTCTGTCTACGCTAGAACTAGACATGATTAAAAAACAAAGAAAGAACAGGAAAACAACGGACTCACTAAAAAGAAGGCTGACCTTGGAAATCAAAGAGAAGAGCGAGCTAAAGAATCCCGATGCGACCTCAAAACAAACTTTTGAACTTGTGGCGAGAAAAATGAGTCTTGGGACCCCCTATTTATAGCCACCGTACCGAAGAATCAACGGTTAAGATCAGAGCAATCTAATGACTCTTAAGAAAACCAACTACACGACCCTTGAGGTCGAAGTCAGTTTAGAACGTTTTTTGACATCCGCAGAATTTGTAGATCGCGTGATGTCTGCACGTAAACTGCACATGACCTGGGTTATTCCTTGTTGAGCCAAGCAGCCAAACTGGTCTGACCGGCGACCTATCTGATAGAGCAGCCTGAACTTTGAGCCAAATCCACTTGTCACATCGTGGACTCCCCGCACCAGGTCAAGACCCCTAGCTCGGGGAGTGGGGGGCAATTGATGAAGGGAAATTTGGCCCAACCTCGTAACAGGGGGACACATGGACGTGATTCGGCATAAGTGACAACTTAGCATGATCAGATCGGCACGTGGACGTGACTCGACACAAGTGACAGCTCAGCATGATCAATTCGCTACAAAGCGACCTCGGGTACCCTGATACCCCGAACTGAAGCTATCCTGAACTAAGATCACCTCGGTATCAGATCGCGACCAGGATAACAATATCAAGTCCGTTATAGATCGAACCAAGATAGATGCACCACCTCGGAAAGAATCCACCTCGAGACAAGCCTACCTCGGGTCGAGATCACCTCAGTACTAAGGCACTTCGGCATTCAGAGCATGTTGGGCAGCTCGCCACCAAAAAGCTCGGCACTTCACAGACAACTCACTACCTAGTAAGGACGACCTCCGCGTGGCAACCCCGAGGAGCTCACCACCATACCCCGCGTCTTACGGGACCGTACTTTGTAACGGCTACATTAGTTCACCCACTCCCCGATACAGGCGGAAGTGGGCAACCTTACCGGGTGGTGGCATTATCCCCACCTAACACGCAAACGGATCCCATCACAGCGAGGATCCAGGAACTGCTCCACTATACCCGCAGGGACTCCAGTATATAAAGACCTCATCCCCCAGGGGCGAAGGTATGGTGTGTAATCTTTGCTCTCTAGCTCTCTAATTCTCTGATATCATCTTCAAGCTCTCTACTACGTGCTAACTTAAGCATCGGAGTGTCCCCGTCGGGTAAGCCACCCCGGGATCTCTGATTCATCTCTTGCAGATTACTCAGTCCCCGTCATTGCTGGCAGCCAGATCGTCTCCAGCAGGGAGCAGCCGGATTACGCCACATCAATATGCATCTAAAGTAAAAGGAAATAATTCTACAAGTTGTATAGCTACATCTTCTACTTTTGAATTTGAACTTGAACTTAGTAGTAGAAGAGAAAAACTTTTTTATTTGATAAGTAAAAGGCAAAAATCTGCTACCTCAACAACAAGTTCATTTATTGAACTTAGTTTTTATTCACAAGCAAATTTTTCTACTTTAGGTTGAGGAAACAAATAATTTTGTTATTTTAACCTGGTGGAGTGAACATTCAAAAAATTATCAAGTTCTCGCCACCATGGTGCATGATCTACTTATCCTACTGGTGTCTACGGTTCCATCAAAGACTTGTTTTAGTGTAAGTACTAGGGTGTTGGACGATAAGAGAAGTTGTATGAATGACGAAAGTATAGAGATGTTCATTTGTTTTAAAGATTGGTTGGATGATGAAGACAGATTACAAGACAAATAATGGCATGACACTACACCTGATAATTCACTTAAAGTAGATGATGGAAGTTATGATTCATAAACAATAGTTGTATAGCATTTTTTCAAATTATTGTAAATTTTGTTTTAATTTTATTTAATTTATTTGTTATTTTTTAATAATGTATTTTTATATTTTCAATTTGTAACTATATTATATTTTTTTATATTTTATTAATTGATTCCATTTTCCAATTTTCATATTTCATTCATCCAAGTATCAAACCATTGTATGCTTTGTAATTTGTATCATTCAGATTTAAATGAAATAAAATTCTATTTTTCTTATTCCATTCTTATTTGGCTAAGTATTTTTTTCATTTATTTGTTAGACTTCTCATTTCTTATTTTTTCAAATAATTCCCAAAGCCCAAAGGAAAATTAAATATTTTAGTTTTACACTTTTACTTAGCAAAGAAATAAAAAATTTCAAAAAACACAAAAAAGAAAATATCAATTAAACCCAATTCGGCCCACGCTCAAGATCCGACCCGTAGCCCAGCCCAACATGGCCCAGGCCCACAGCATAGCCTGCAGACTGGCACGGCCCGTTGTACATCTCTACGTTTGACTCCATACCAATTTAGTGACTATTAGGATACGCAAATCACTATACTAGAATTTCGTAAGAAAATTAGTGAAATAACTACTATCGAGATCGTTGATACTATCCATAGTTTTGTGCCATCAAAAGCTGTCACTTCTCTATATGTTTGCAAACTTGACAACTGAAGCTCTTGACTGCGACCAATGACTACAGACCACAGAATTCGGTCTTGGAGTTGTCACTTACCTCTGTCTCTCTTTCAATCAAATTTATTTTATTAACAGTTCTATCTCTCTAAACATTAGGTTTATGCAATACCCTCCTCCTCATCAGAGATGACACATTTCGAAAAGGGAAAGCTGATATAATTTTAATCAGTGAGTTTCAAGCTTTAAAATCATATGCCAAAGGCAATTTTTGGTACATTTTGATATCTTCTGAATGTCCACACAACGAGGGGTAGCCCATCCCCCAACCCCAGTGGAGGTGAGATTTGATTCCAAAATCCAAGTCTCTTCAAGGGCCAAGGAGACCAACTAAAAACCAGAAAGCTGCACCGGTCACAGTTTATCCGGCTAACTGGCCGTTTGGTTTGAAGAAACAGAAAGTTGGGGAAAAGTTTTTTCATAATTAAATTTTGTTAAACAATTTTTTTCCCTCAACTTGTCGTTTCTCTCTTATTTTTTTATACGCTATGTTGCTGGGTTCGACGAAACAGAAAGTTGGGGGAATTTCTTTCATAATTAAATTTTGCTAAACAATTTTTTTTCCTCAACTTGCCGTTTCTCTCTTATGTAATCCATGGGAGATTCTGACTTCCTGAAGTCTCAAGACTCGATCAAAGCTTTCCTTTTTTTCGAAAATGACCTTGACTCGTTCTTCAGTGCGCTTCCATGTCAGAACTTGGAACTACCTTATAAGGGGTTGATTCCAAACCGAAATATACCCTTTAAAGGTTAGTTCTAGGGTTGGCTTTGGCCTTACCAATTCCATTGAAATTACAGTTGAGCACCATGTGCGTTAAAGACCTTGGTCTAGCCGGCAAGGCGACTGTTTCCCTTTTAATGGTCTGACCATCCGGTCCATTTCGAATCTTACAGTACTAGTTTCCTTGGGTTGGATGTTTGATGCCCCACTTTAGGCAAACCAACATCAAAATCAATAGATTTTTTTAACTGGAATGCACCTTGACTATGAATTGATGTTAAATTCACGGATAGGATGTGCATCGTGTGTTTTCATACTTTTTCCGAAAGTTCTTTCATAATTAAATTAATTTTGTTAAACAATTTTTTCCCTCAACTTGTCGTAGCTTTTTTTTTTTTTTATTTTATACGCTGCGTTGCTGGGTTTGACGAAACAGAAGGTTGGGAGAATGTTGTTTCATAATGGCACGAAATTTAACGTTGCACAGTGACTAGAAGCGTTTGGGACAATGATCAATATGAAGAGAAAATACCAAAAATAACTGAATGGGTATTCTGGACATTTTCATGCTTTTTATTAGAGGATTCTGAGTTAACTAAGGTCCTTAGCATGGGTCGGTTCAATTTGGTTTCATGACAAAACTCGGAACCTACTACTAGTAGGGGGAATGGTTCCCGGTTTTTGGAACCGGAACCTACATTTAAGGTTGGTTCTAGGATTGGCTTTGGCCTTGCCGGTTCAATTGAGCGCCATGTGTGTTATAACCCTGGTCTACGCCTATAAGTACTAGCTCTCTCAAACAATTCTTCAACATCTTCCTTCTAATTGCGTGATTTGTGGCGATGCGGATCTATTATTTTGCAATGGTTTATGCTCTGGTGCTGCTTTCTCCTTTTCTACTCCCTTTTGTCACAGCTCAGACTTTTGGTAATGTTACTTTAGGCTCATCTCTCACCTTAGACGATAAGAATTCTTTTTGGCTCTCCCCTTCTGGGGAATTTGCATTTGGATTTAGTCCCCTCCAAGAAACCAAACTCTTTTTGCTTGCTATTTGGTTCCACAAGATACCAGAGAAAACTATAGTCTGGTATGCCAACGGAGATAAACCTGCACCATTGGGATCGAAAGTTGAGCTCAAGAAAGATGGTCATCTCCAGCTCCGTGATCCTCAAGGTGAAGAGATATGGTCTGCGAACAGCATTAGTGACGGGGTAATCCATGGCGCAATGCTTGACACAGGAAACTTTGTTCTTGCACGTAACAGTTCTGATAATGTATGGGAAAGCTTCAAAGATCCAAGGGACACCATCTTGCCTGGACAGATAATCCTATAGCACTGCCATCTACGTTTAACTATGGAGCATATTATGAAAGTTGTGTTTAATCCTATAGCACTGCCATCTACGTTTAACTATGGAGCATATTATGAAAGTGAGACGTCAGAGGACAATGCACAGCCCCTCCGCAACAGACTGATCTTTAATGAATCTGGTAGCATTTTTATTTTGAGAAGGAACGGGAGCACATTCCCGCTCACGCCAGGGAATGATAAGTATCCGTCCAATGAATTCTATTACCGGGCGACGCTCGATTTTGATGGAGTTTTCACCCAATATGCACGGCCAAGGACTTCTGCCGGCAATGAGAGCTGGTTCAGCGTCTGGTACGTTCCTGATGACATCTGTACTGCCATAAACGGTGTTTATGGTAGCGGTGTATGTGGCTACAATAGCTACTGCAGGCTATCTGCTGATGGGAGACCAACTTGTGAATGCCCACCTCAGTATTCCTTTGTGGATCCAACTGATAGATTCAGCGGCTGCGAACCCAATTTCATACAAGTCTGCAGAGAAGATGAATTTGGAATCCAAGGGGATCCATACAGGATGGTAGTGTTGCAGGACATAGATTGGATAAAAAACGACTATGAAAAGTTAGCACCTTACGACGAGGAAAGCTGCAAAAGATCTTGTTTGGAAGATTGTCAATGCGCGGTTGCCTTCAGTCAAGTTGATGCATGTTATAATAAAAAGCGACCACTACAAAACGGAAGGTTCAACAGCATGCTCATGGGAAAAGCTTTTCTCAAAGTAAGAAATTCAGGTGGTAATAACGGTTCGCGATTCGAAGATCTTCTTCCACCTTCATACCTGATGAGGAAGAAAGATCAAGGCACTTTAATAGTTGTTGGGTCTGTGCTTTTGGGTGGCTCGGTATTTTTCAACCTGTTACTGCTGGTTGCGGTGGCGCTACTCTTTTCCTTCATCTACCACAGCAAAGTGATGAAAGGTTCACAGGTCACAAGTTTGCTTGAAACAAATCTGCGTTGTTTTACTTACAGAGATCTAGAAAAGGCTACAGATGGATTCAAGGAAGAGCTGGGAAGGGGTGCTTTTGGTATCGTTTACAAAGGGGTCCTCTTGGGATCTCTAAGTTCATCAAGTAATCAGGTTGCTGTGAAGAGGTTGGACAAAGTTGCTGCAGAGGGTGAACAAGAATTCAAAAATGAAGTGATTGCAATCGGCAAGACCCATCACAAGAATCTGGTTCGATTGCTTGGGTTCTGTATGGAGGAACAGCACCGGCTCCTGGTATACGAGTTCATGAGCAATGGCACCTTAGCAAGCTTCCTTTTCGGAATCTCAAAGCCCGATAGGAACCGCCGAGTCCAGATTGCTTTCGGCATTGCAAGAGGACTCGTGTACTTGCACGAAGAGTGCATCACCCAAATCATCCATTGTGATATCAAGCCTCAGAACATACTCTTGGATGACTGTTTTACAGCGAGGATTTCAGACTTTGGATTGGCAAAGCTGTTGTTGTCTAACCAAAGTCTGACCCAAACGGCCATCAGGGGAACCAAAGGGTACGTTGCTCCTGAATGGTTCAGGAACATGCCAATCACTGCGTAGGTGGACGTGTATAGTTTTGGTGTGATATTACTAGAGATCATTTGTTGCAGGAAGAGCGTCAAAGTGGAAATGGAAGATAGCAGTGAGGAGAAATCGATTCTAACAGATTGGGCATACGATTGCTATCAGCAAGGAAGGTTGGACGCTCTGGTTGAAAACGATGCAGAAGCAATGAACGATATCAGTAGGCTGGAGAGGTTAGTGAGGATCGCTCTTTGGTGTATTCAAGAGCAGCCATCTCTAAGGCCCACCATGAAGAAGGTCACGCAGATGCTAGAAGGCATTGTCGAAGTTTCTGAACCTCCATGTCCTTATCCCTTTAGCTCAGTTTGTTGAAAACGTGCGGAACTGGGTTATTTGGAGTTAGGTAGACACATCATCAGAGGTTGCCACATACATCATCAGATAATAACCAAGACCCCACTAGAGCTGGATCACTTCTAGTCGATTTAGGATAACTACTCTCTCTAGATCGGTTATCTTTATCATCTCGATCTCTTTATCTTCTTCTTGTTGTAATATATGCAAAATAGTGTTGTACTTAGACCCTACTTCATAATGTTATGTATTGAACAAGGTTCTAGTGATCAACACCACCAAACCATTCTTCAATTTATTCTTCTTTTACTACATTATTTTAAATATCAGATCCAATACCACCATGTCATCAATCAATAGTTCAGCCGAGGGAGGAGCCAACAGTCTTGGATGGTTAGATTCTTCTATGAGCTCAAGAGCTGCAACATCGATGACAAACATTACACACTAGCTAGTTACATATCAAGTTGAACAGCGACAATTATCCCCCATGGCATGTGCAGCTTCTTCCTATTCTTAGGACCCACAAACTGAAGGAAATGGTTGAAGGAAAAATTCCAGCTCCTCCTCAAAAGATCAATGACCCAGAAGATCCATCAAGGAAGATCTTCAACCCAGCATATGACCACTGGTATCAGTTGCATCAACTAGTACTAAGTTTGATAGTTTCAGCACTCATCGGAGGTGTTCTCGGCCAGGTTGTAGGCATGTCTGCTCACTCGAAGTCTGGAGTGCATTGGAAGATTCCATTGCTTCACACTCTAGATCAGAGTTCTCCAACTGTGGAGACAACTTCAAAGTCTCAAGACACTACAAGAAAATCGATCAAAGGCGGCGGTTTAGAACCGGCGGTCTTCAAAACCGCCGCTAGAGTAATATCGGAGCACATCTTCCCGGGACCGCCGCCTACATCGATTTTAGAAACTAAGGCGGCGGTCCATAAGAATATGTTCGGCAGATTTTACAAGAGACCAAATTTAAACCGGTCTAATAGACTGGTATAGGATAAACGCGCGCGGGGAGGCAAAACTCTTCATTCTCCGTTCAAACACGCGCGGGGAGGTAAAAATCTTCATTCTCCGTTCGGTTTGGACTGTTTTCTCCAAAGTCCTCTTTGAGCGTTCGATAGAGAAGAGAACGGTTCTGCGATAGAGGTAACAATTTCTGCATTCGGTCTCTGGAAATGAGAGAGGCAAATATATTCTCATTGCAATTCAACCATTGAAGTTGAACTCTCATTTTGATTTTCTTGTCGATTTTAGGTCGCTTCCCTCGTCGGAAGAGAGATCCGACCTTATTTTCCAAATCCATCAATCTGCCTTTATTTCCAGAGAGGTATGTATGATCTTCCTTCATTTTCGCTTCATTGAATCTTTAATCTATTCTATAAAATATTTCTTCGTCTTCATCCAACTTCTCTGACCGCAAAATGATCACAGGGTACCACCATTTCTAATCATAGAAGATCTCAACTTCAAATCTGAGACTGAGTTGAGTGAGATAATGTGCCTTCTCCTCCATGCGTACCTTCTATTCTAATCACATCTAGGTTTCTCTCTCTCTCTCTCTCTCTCTCTCTCTCTCTCATCAACTATATACTTTAGACTTGGGATGTTATCTTATTATTATGTGTCATGTTATTTCCCTTTTGAGTAACAAATTTGCCGGCTCCATAAAAATGTTCTTCATTTTTTAGAACACTTCCATAGATATTCCTCATTTGATTGATTATACTGTGAAGATGGTTCAGGCTCGTGTGAAAGAATATCTAACCAGGACAACTTCCATAGATATTCCTAATTTGATTGATTGTACTATTGGTCCATACATGCTTTATCCATATACAGAGTAGAATGGATCCTCATTCTGAAACAGCAGGCCATGGGATTCAACCGGGGCAGAGATTTTAATAGTGCTACAAAGGTTTAGACTAGCAAAAGACTTAAAACTATACAAAATTGTAAATTAAGGGAGAACCCAAATTGGTGGTGGGCTGGATGCAGGATGAGGAAAGAACTCCTTGACAATATAGAAACATTATGAGGGAGATAATGAGCTCAAAAGAAACAGAATTGTATATGCAACTTGGGTTTATAGATCAGCTAACAGATTGATAGATGCTTTGGCAAGGACTGGACAGAGATCTTCAACCCCAATATATACAGGAGTTTTTTAAAAAGACAAGCGTGCAAGATCTTCAATCTGCAGTATGAATAATATACTCTTAGGTTACCAAAATAGGAAGAATGAGTAGTAAAATTTTGAATGAGAAAGACAAGCCTTAGTAGTCTGGGTAGCAGAGAACAAAGCTATTTGCCTCTCCTAGCATATAACAAGACAAATACAAGCCTATAGGGTCTCTAATGACATATCCAGAACCGATCTAGTTATTAATTAGGACTATCAGCTCTGACCCTATCACAAATCAGATCCAGTCCCACACCAGACCCTATATGTTTTAAATCTTCTGGGACTCATGAGGGGCTATGTTTAAGAACATAGCAATTTGTTTTGGAGATCGGAAAGAACGAAACACAATTTCCAATCAGTCATCATATAACGATAACCGGCTTGCTTCTAGTTTCCACTTTCCAAGTCTTAACCTTGAGTCTTAGTTATTGTCTTTCACTTTGCTTGTACTTGCCATTTTGTTAATTATTTGTTGATTATTCTAATTCTGTTTTTTTTTTTCTTTTTTGATGTCTTATTATGACATCAGTGTGGTATTGGAAGTGGTGAAGATGCAAGCCATTTAGACAATCCTTTGGAGCCCTTGATCCATAAAGTTGTAAGTGCATCTGACGCAGCGTGGAAGCAATGAGAACCGGAGCTGGCTATGCAAGCACCGGGCGTTCGCTAGCACCTAGCGAATAACATGATTTCTCTAGGAGAGAGAAAAGGTGGCGAAACTAGGAAGAAGAGAACTTGAAGAAATTCTGAAATCTGAAGTATGAAATTGATGAATAACTTTGGGAAAATAGCAGTATTTATAATACATTTGAAAATTGTAAAAGAACTAGGAAAGAACATGAATCTTGATCCTCTTGGGCTGTCTTAATAAGGTCGAACCCTCTTGGAATTCTTGGGCTTGATCTTCCACCGTCCGATCTCCCTAGCTCTCCTTATTCATGAATCTGGGAGTCTTGGATTTCTTGATGCTTCTTGGAGTCTTTGTTGGATCTTGATTGGAGTCTTGAATTCTTGCTAATCTTGGAAGAGTCTTAATAATCTTGGATTCTTGATAAGTCTTGGAGTCTTGGAAGAGTCTTAATGGATCTTGAATTATCCTATTATCCTTTCTTGACTTATCTTGGACTCTTGACCTTATCCTAGGAGTTGCCGCCCCTAGGGGTGAGATGGGCCTTGGGATGGGCCTCCATCATTCTCCCCCACTTGGAGAGAACTCGACCCCAAGTCGTGACGAGGATAGGCAAGTGTTATCTCTGGCAGGTACCGGTGAAGGTCAGCAACGTTGAAGGTCTTGGATATACCCATATGATCTGGTAGGTCCACTATATAGGCATTATCATTAATCTTCTTCACGATCTTGTATGGACCATACTTCCGAGGCTTCAACTTGTTGTAGGTACCTATGGGAATTCTTTCCTTCCTTAAGAAGACCATAACCTCATCACCTACATCAAACACTTGAGGTCAGCGGTGTTTGTCTGCGGCCATCTTGTACTTGGCGTTGGATTGCTCTAGCTTCTGCTTCACGGCATCTTGGACGGACCGGATTTGTTTTGCCATCTGCTCTGCTGAGATACTAGCGCTGGGTACCTTGGTAGTTTCACTAAATCCAGTGCATGGTTAGGGACCTTCATGTACACGATGGAGAATGGGGATCTGCTTGTAGAACTATGCACTGCATTGTTATAGGCGAACTCGGCCTGGGCTATGGCGAAATCCCACTGTTTCGGTCGTTCCCGGCATATGCTGCGAATTAAATTCCCTAAGGTTCGATTTACCACTTCTGTTTGTCCATCTGTCTGCGGATGGGCTGTACTGCTGAAATTAAGTGATGAATCAAACAACCTCCACAGGGTCATCCAAAAGTGACTAAGGAACCGTGTGTCACGATATGAAGTGATGGTCTTGGGTACCCCATGTAAGCGAACAATCTCCCTGAAAAATAATTTGGCTGTTGCGGATGCATCTGTAGTTTTCTTGCATGGGAGGAAATGAGCCATTTTTGAGAACCTATCAACCACCACGAAGACGGAGTCCATGTTCCTCTGGGTCTTTGGCAAGCCGAGAACAAAATCCATGGACAAGTCTTCCCATATAGCAGTAGGAACGGGTAGGGGCATGTAGAGACCTGTGTTCTGGGTTTGTCCCTTAGCTGTCTGACAAACATAGCACCTGCTTACGATGGTAGAGACGTCCCTTCTCAATTTCGGCCAGTAATATCGCCCCTTAACAGCTTCTATTGTTTTGTCCCTTCCCAAGTGTCCTACTAGTCCACTCTCATGCAAATCCCTGATGATCTTTTCGCGGAGGGAGGTGCAAGGGATACACAACTGTTCCCCTTTCATAAGGAACCCGTCATAAATAAAGAAGTCTTCTGCTGACTGCTTATTCACACATTTCTCCCATACCTGTTGGAAGTCTTCATCTTGGGCATATAAGTCTCTTAGGCACTCAAAACCCACAATCTCAACGCTGAGGGTCTTGATGAGGGCTACACGCTTACTAAGTGCATCAGCCACTTTATTTTGCTGTCCTGTCTTATACACAATTTTATATGGGAACTTGTCTAGGAAAGTAGACCATCTGGCATGTAAATCACTCCTTAATTGCTTTTGCCCACTAAGATATTTTAGAGCCTGGTGGTCAGTATAGAGAACAAATTCTTTTGCAATTAAATAGTGTTCCCATGTTTTCAAGGCTCTTATCACAGCATAAAATTCCTTGTCATAGGTAGACCACTTTCTCCTGGCTTCACATAATTTTTCACTAAAGAAAGCAATGGGCCTTTTCTCTTGGGACAATACAACCCCTATGCCAACTCCACTGGCGTCACATTCAACTTCAAATAATTTATTGAAGTCTGATAAGGCAAGAACAGGAGCAGTACATAACATTTCTTTTATGAGAGCAAAACTTTGCTCTTGTTCTTCCCCCCATTGAAATTTCCCCTTTCTCAAGCATTCAGTAATGGGAGCCATGATACTACTAAAATTCTTAATAAAACGCCTATAGAAGGTTGCCAACCCATGAAATCGCTTGACATCTGTGACAGTAGATGGGGTCGGCCACTCCCTAAGGGCTTTCACCTTTTCCTCATCTACTTTCACACCATCCTTGCTTATAATAAATTATCATTCATAAAGATGCATTTATTCAAATTAGCATATAATTTATTTTCCCTCAATGTTTTCAGGACCTCCCTAATATGTCCCACATGCTCAGTGATAGACTTGTTGTATATCAAAATATCATCAAAATAGACTACCACAAATTTACCAATGAAGGGGCACAATACCTGGTTCATCAGCCTCATGAAAGTGCTGGGTGCGTTGGTTAGTCCAAAGGGCATGACCAACCACTCGAACAAGCCATCTCTAGTCTTGAAGGCTGTCTTCCATTCATCTCCGGGACGGATCCTGATTTGATGATATCCACTCTTGAGATCTATTTTTGAGAAAACTACAGCTCCGCTTAGTTGATCCAGCATGTCGTCCAGCCGAGGAATGGGAAATTTGTACCCAATGGTGATCTTGTTAATGGCCCTGCTGTCGACACACATTCTCCAACTACCATCATTCTTAGGTGTTAATAAGGCAGGTACTGCACAAGGACTCATGCTGATTTGAATGTGTCCATTTTTCAATAATTCTTCTACCTTTTCACGTAAAATTTCATTCTCCTTGGGACTCATCCTGTAATGTGGGAGGTTAGGTAGACTAGCACCTGGAACAAAATCAATATGGTGTTGTATATCTCTCATGGGAGGGAGTTCATTTGGTAACTCCTCTGGAACTACATCATTAAATTCATCCAGTAGTCCATGTATTTCAGCTGGAATTGTATTTTCATCATTAACATCTTCTCCTTTTACTACTAACAAATGTATCTCATGAGTATCATTACATTTCTTTAACAAATTCAGCATGATGATGGGTGATGATAAGGAAATTTTTCTCATGTGCCTTTGGAGTATTTGTAATATTTTTTTCTGCTATGGGTAACAAAGTATAGCGTGTACCTTCTTTTTCAAGTTGGTAGGTATTCTTCTTACCCATGTGCCTTGCATCTGTATCAAATTGCCAAGGCCTCCCTAATAAAATATGGCAAGCATCCATAACTACAATATCACAATATGCTTCATCATGGTACTTACCAATTGAAAAAGGTACCTTGTAGCGTTCTTCCACTCGTACGCCGCCTCCTTCCTTGATCCACCCAATTGTGTATGGGTTGGGATGTTTTTCAGGAATCAGCTGTAATTGTTGGATGACATCCCTGCAAATAATATTTTCCTGACTACCACTGTCAATAATTAAATTAAATAATTTTCCCTTGACAGTACATCTGGTACGAAATAATCTGTGCCTTTGAGAAGTATCCTTATTTTTCTGGGACAACATCAATTTTCTTACCACACAAGTATACTCCTCATGTTCATATGGACCCTCTTCATCCTCCCCATCAAGTCCACAATATACTTCCTCCTCAATATCTTCTTCCTCCTCCCTTTCTACCATATTAACGGCCTTCCTCCTGGGACAGTCACTGGATCTATGTCCAACCTCATTACATTTAAAACATTTAATAGGACCAGGCCTTGCATAAGGGTTACTGGGTTTAGGAGGGTTGGAAGGATTACCTCGAGTATGTCCTCCTATAGTAGCCTTACCGGCATTACTTGTACTTGCCGGGTGAGAAGGTTGTACTGTCGGAACTGATTTGTTCCTGTCGACAGTTGCTGGTCTGTTGTCGCTCCCGCTGTATCGGCGATAATTATCACTGCTAGCCTTGTCTTGGAACATTAATTCTGCTTTCAAGGCTAGGTTCCTTGCTTCCTGCACACTAAGAACCATCTGTACCCCAATTTTATCTCTAATAGATGGTCTTAAACCGCTTAGATAACGGGCTGCCTGCTGGTTATCACTTTCAGATAATTGATTTCTTTCAGCAAATCTCAAAAATTCAGATGTATATTCATTAACACTACGAGAACCCTGCGCACACCTCTGATAAGATTCAAACATATATTGTTCATAGTCAGGAGGTAAGAATCTACCTCTAATCAATTGTTTCATGCGCCTCCAGGTTAGAACAGGACCCCTTCCTTCTCTCATCCGGGTCTCTCTCATCCGTTCCCACCAAACAGATGCGCCTCCCTTTAATCGGAAAGCTACTAATTTTACCCTTCGTTCCTCTGGTATTTCCATGTAACCAAAGAACCTATCGACTTCTGTGATCCAATCCAGAAGTCCCTCTATACCAAGATCTCCACTAAAAGTAGGAATATTTACTTTGAGTTTAAATTCATCATTATTCCTACGGGGGTTGAAATTACCTTGATTGTGCCAATTTCTACCGTTTCTGTCGTTGTCGGGAAGAACTGAAACTCCACCAAATTCGAAATCGTCATCACTGTCGTCGTCAAGAACTGGGCGTCGGGACGCAGTAGCGACGGGTGGTCTGTCGTGGTCGTCTCCTGCGATCTGTTGTGGATTTTCCCGGATTCGTGGGACAACCTCCCGTAACAAGGTTTGCAGTTGTTCAGTCACCTCTGCCAACTGCCGTTCGATGTTACGTGTGGCTGTACGCTGCTCTTCGATTGCTCTCCAAACAGCTAGGAACCCCTGATCTCCGTCACGGGGTGGGTTGCGACTGCTACCGTCTGGGTTGGACACGACTGGGCGAATTCCCTGCTCTGATACCACCTGACACAGCGTGGAAGCAATGAGAACCGAAGCTGGCTATGCAAGCACCGGGCGTTCACTAGCACCTAGCGAATAACACGATTTCTCTAGGAGAGAGAAAAGGTGGCGAAACTAGGAAGAAGAGAACTTGAAGAAATTCTGAAATCTGAAGTATGAAATTGATGAATAACTTTGGGAAAATAGCAGTATTTATAATACATTTGGAAATTGTAAAAGAACTAGGAAAGAACATGAATCTTGATCTTGATCTTGATCCTCTTGGGTTGCCTTGATAAGGTCGAACCCTCTTGGAATTCTTGGGCTTGATCTTCCACCGTCCGATCTCCCTAGCTCTCCTTATGCATGAATCTGGGAGTCTTGGATTTCTTGATGCTTCTTGGAGTCTTTGTTGGATCTTGATTGGAGTCTTGAATTCTTGCTAATCTTGGAAGAGTCTTGATAATCTTGGATTCTTGATAAGTCTTGGAGTCTTGGAAGAATCTTAATGGATCTTGAATTATCCTATTATCATTTCTTGACTTATCTTGGACTCTTGACCTTATCCTAGGAGCTGCCGCCCCTAGGGGTGAGATGGGCCTTGGGATGGGCCTCCATCATTGTGATACCACCTGACGCAGCGTGGAAGCAATGAGAACCGGAGCTGGCTATGCAAGCACCGGGCGTTCGCTAGCACCTAGCGAATAACACGATTTCTCTAGGAGAGAGAAAAGGTGGCGAAACTAGGAAGAAGAGAACTTGAAGAAATTCTGAAATCTGAAGTATGAAATTGATGAATAACTTTGGGAAAATAGCAGTATTTATAATACATTTGGAAATTGTAAAAGAACTAGGAAAGAACATGAATCTTGATCCTCTTGGGCTGTCTTGATAAGGTCGAACCCTCTTGGAATTCTTGGGCTTGATCTTCCACCGTCCGATCTCCCTAGCTCTCCTTATTCATGAATCTGGGAGTCTTGGATTTCTTGATGCTTCTTGGAATCTTTGTTGGATCTTGATTGGAGTCTTGAATTCTTGCTAATCTTGGAAGAGTCTTGATAATCTTGGATTCTTGATAAGTCTTGGAGTCTTGGAAGAATCTTAATGGATCTTGAATTATCCTATTATCCTTTCTTGACTTATCTTGGACTCTTGACCTTATCCTAGGAGCTGCCGCCCCTAGGGGTGAGATGGGCCTCCATCAGCATCAATCCTTTCTACTTTGTTAAATAATGTCTTTAGTAATATTAAAATAGTTGCTACATTTTTGCTTTAAGGTACTTAATGAAGATTCGAAGTTTGACATTCCATCTCTCTGTGCTTTTGATGCTACCAGAACCTTACAAGTAATTCCACATTATCTTTTCCCAAGTTTTGGCCTTGGCTACTTTGTTGCTACAGATGTTGGTTCTAGAATATCATTCGGAGATCTAATTTGGGACTAATTTGTATCAGTAAATCATTGTGCAACTATCATATAATTGGGACGCATTTATCTACTTTACAGTTTTCAATAATATTTGCCTTGGTTCAACTTCAATAGCTTTCTTCTCTTTTGGGTTATCATGCATTTGGAATTGTTTTTTTGTCCATTTTTTGATTGCACTTGGTTCTCATCTTGTTCTCTTTTGGGTTATCATTAAATCATTGCTTTCTTCGTTGCATTTGGTTCTCATCTTGTTCGGCATGGGTGTTAGAGAATTTTTTCATCACTGATTATTTTTGTAGTGTTCTGTTTTGAACTTTTTTTTGTTATCTAAATAAATATTGTTGAAATCTTAGTTACTGCTGTGGATAGCGGAAGGAGAGTGGGTATGGCCACTGGATTATTTGCTGGGACAATCACTAATTTCTGTTTAAAACAGTCTGAGAGAAGAATTCATTTAATTTATTAGCTTTGACAGTTAGAAGGGGACATTTGGAGATGTTAGCAGCTGGTTTATGTTCTGTTTTGTCTGAAATGAGTGGGAGCTTAGAGGAAGGGGCAGAGGAATTTATGTTCTGTAGCAGATTTGAATTGTTGATTAGTAGATCAGTCCCCATGTTAACTTAATTCTCTCGAAAAAAAAGAAAATGAACAATCTGCAAGTGTTATAGAATGGTAGCTGGAAGTGCAGCAAATCATGGTGCATTTACAAAGTATCATGGTATGATGGATACAAGGTTATCTTAATTAAACACATTTATTCATATGCTTCTTATATTCCATATTGTCGTCTCAGCAGAAAATATGGATTCTTCAAATTCCTGTACCAATATCCGAATTATGGGCTGACCTAACTTATGGTGAATTTGTTTTATTAGGTTTTGGTGGCTGAGGAGTCAAAAATTGCAGAGATGGATGCAAGCTTCAACCGGAGAAGCTGAAATACTTAGAGTTTCTGTTGAGACGCTGAAAGACTGAGAATTTCTGTAGAGATGCTGAAAGACTTAGAGCTTCTGTAGAGACAGTCAAAGGGAGAGCTTGTTCAATTTAAAAATGAACATGCATTCGGAGATGCACTACGTTATTTGAGGGTTTGAACATTTTTTTTAATTTTTGTATTTGAACAATTGCATTTTGTATTTGGACAAATTTTAGATATTATAATAATTAATCTTCTAATTAATGGATATTGTTTCAAATTGCATTTTTATATAAATTTAAGTTTTGATGGATTGGATTTGCATTAAGCAGGACTCATAAAGCAATACAAAATACAGTACAAAAGGTATAAACAAAAATATGGTAAACGACCATTAAAAAGAAAAAAAAAATATATCTAAGTCGGAACCTAAGGCGGCGGTCAGAAACATCTAAGCCGGCGTTTTGAACTGCCACGTAAAAATGGAAGGATTTTTGAGAAAAAGCTAAAGTGGCGGTCTTTTAGGACCTACGCCAGCGGTGACAACCACCGCCTTATTAACGATAACTCGGCGGCTCCGATAGACCGCCGCCTTAGAGCAACATCAAAGGCAGCAGCCATTTTAACCTAAGCCGGTGGTCCTTATCTAAGGCGGCAGCTTCTTCAGGGGCGAATGCATGACTGCCGCTTAGACATAAGCCGGCGGTCTTAAGGCCTAAGCCGGCAGTCGAAGGACCGCTGGCGGTCTTAAGGCCTAAGGGCTTTGACCTTTTTTCTTGTAGTGAGAAAGGTACACTTTCTATTTTTGTGTATATTCAAAAGGCTAGAAGTATTGCTAATAATCTTTGTGCTGTTGCTGAACATATTTCAAAAAAGGATCTTGTCTTGTATATTTTAGCTGGACTTGGACCTGAGTATGAATCAATTTTTACTCCTATTACTACTCGGTATGATCTTGATAAATTGAGAATTTCTGATATTATTGGTCAACTACTCAAACATGAGTCTTGGCTTCGATAACAATCAACACACTAAAGCTGATGACCATGCCTCTACCAATATTGCTTCCTCCAGCAACAAGAACAACTTCCAACAGCTGCACAACAATTAATAGCATGGAAGAGGCGGTAGAGGCGGTCATGGTGATTACACTGATGGTCTGGGTCATAGTAGAGGACAAAACACCATTGTATGTCAACTATGCAACATCCACGGCAATGGCGTATGGAAGTGTCATCATCGATTTGATCTCTCATTCCCTGGTGGTGATCGCTAGAATGCTACGAATCCCACCATTCCTGAACCAGCTACATTTCAGATCGAAAACTCTTAGTTGTTTGATCTGGCATGGTATCCTTACTCAGGAGCGACACATCACCTCACATCCAAGCTTGACAATCTCTAGTTTCGATCAGATTATGGTGGATCTGATCAGGTGAAAATTGGTAATGGTGCAGGTTTGCAAATTAAAAGTATTGGTTCTTTTGTAATTTCTCATGGTGACCATTAGTTTCATTTACAAGATATTTATCATGCTCCATCTATTAAAAAAAATTATTTTCAGTGAGTAAATTTATCAAAGATAACAATGTTATTTTTGAGTTTCATCCCTCCTTTTTCCTTTTGAAGGACCATACAGGGAGAGTTCTACTCCGATGACCCAGTAAAGGTGGACTCTATCAGTTTTCTACTTCAGCAAGGATTGATTTGTCTTCGCAGTCGTCTACTAGTAATGCAATTGCTTCTACCAAAATTTTTTAACATGTTATTTAACATTTTGGTCTTCCATACAGTGGTTCATTTGATTCAGTAGTGTGTGGGTCATGTCAGCTATGCAAAAGTCATTTACATCTTTCAGCATCTTCTACTTTTTATAGACGTTCATTGGAGTTAGTTAAGTTGTTCCAGTCAGATTGGGAAGGAGAGTTTAGACGGCTCTCACAATACCTCAACTCACAAGGCATTGGACATCAGCTCGCCTACCCACACACTCACAAATAAAATGGCATTGTTGAACACAAGCACTGGCATGTGATAGAGTCCACCCTATCTCTACTGGAGTCCTCATCTCTCCCTCAAAAGTTTTGGCCCGATGCAGCTGAAACTTCAATCTTCCTAATCAATCGGCTTCTAACACCTACTCTGGCTAGCAAATCTCCATATGAAGTATTATTCAACCGACCACATGATTATTCACTTCTTCTCACCTTCGGTTGTGCCTGTTATTCGCTATTGCGCGACCATACAATCGCCACAAGATAGAATTTTGATCCTCTCTTTGCATCTTCTTGAGGTACAACTCCTCACATAAAGGGTACTGGTGTTATGATATTAAAACTGGCCGAATATTTGTACGTCGCCATGTTGTCTTTGATGAATAGCTTTTTTTAGGTCTTCCATCTACACCGGCACCTTCCTCTTCTGGTTCCGAGGGTATTTCACACTTTCCCATTCGTGCGGCCCCAGCGCTGTACTCGACTCCTTCAACAACGATCGATCACCAATTCTCCTCACAACCATCGTCTCCTCCTTCACCAGCTCTAGAAATTTCTTCTACTGCTCCTATCAATAGTTCAGATAGTACTAGTTCTTCTCCTCCGGTTCACCAATGAACTCGGCTGGTTCAAGAGCTCCTCGACACCACTCAAGCAGTTGCTGCACCCCCAAGTCGCACCCATTCCATGGTAACACGGTCTATGAGTTCTAGTGCTCCTTCATCTACTTCTATTGCTACACGCTACCCCTTACCTCTTTGTTTTAATTTTGAAGTGGCGGCTATTGAATCTGAACCCATGTCTTATTCCTAAGCCTCCAAACATAAGAATGGTGTGATGCCATGGCCAAGGAATTTCATGCCTTAGTGGTGAATGGAACTTAGGAGCTTGTGCCACATAACTCCTCCACAAACATGATAGGTTGTAAGTGGGTCTATAAAATAAAAAGAAAACCAAACGACAAAGGTTGTCTAGTGGCCCAGGGTTTCACTTGAATACCTAGGGTTGATTTTTTTGACACTTTCAACCCGATCATCAAACCAACCACCATCTATACTATCTTGTCCCTTGCGGTCTCTCAACAATGGGAGGTTCGGCAATTGGATTTTGACAATGCCTTCTTAAATGGACTTGTCACTGAAAATATTTATATGCATCAGCGGTGGATTTTGAAGACGTTGATGATCCCTCTCATGTCTACAAACTAGATAAAGCTCTTTATGGGCTTTGGCAAGCCCCACAGCTTGGTTTTCTTGCCTAAGTTCAGAGCTAATTGAGTTGAATTTTTGGGCTTCTCATTGCGATCCATCCTTGTTCATCTACTTACGAGGGGTTCACCGTATTCATTTATTATTATGTGGATGATGTGTTGCTCATTGGGACCTCCCTTTCCCTTATTCATGGTCTGGCTCAAATGTTCAAACTAAAAGACCTTGAGCCCTTGCATTATTTTTTGGGTATCAAGGCTCACAAGGATGCTAATGATCTCTATCTAAGTCAGCGGCGATATATTATTGATCTTCTTCACTATGCTGGCCCAGATGGAATCAAGCCTCCATCCACTCCTAGGGCAGCCTCTACCAAATTGTCAAAGCTTAATGGACCACCTCTCTCCAATCCCTCGGAGTATTGTTGAGGGCCTTCAATACCTCACTATCACTCGATTGGATATCAGTTTTGTTGTAAACAAGGCCTGTCAGTTTTTACACAATCCCACTAATGAACATTGGATGACAATAAAATGAGTCCTTCGTATCTCAAGCATACTCTAGATCATGCATTATTCTTCTCCTCGAAGTGATCAATGCATCTTACTGCTTTCTCTGATGCGGATTGGGCTAGATGCCCGAATGATTGGAGGTCTACTGGGTGGGTACTATATTTTTCTTGGTTTTCATCTTATTAGTTGGATTGCTAGGAAATAGCAAACCATTGCATGCTCTAGTGTGAAATCTGAATTCCGTTCTCTCACCAACACCACCATTGAGTTACTTTGCCTTCAGTCCCTCTTAACAGATATCTTGGGGTTTAATTGCCTACAGCACCAGTTATCCACTGTGATGATGTAGGAGCTTCCTACCTTGCCTCTCATCCGGTTTTTCATGCTCGCACCTGTCATACTGAGGTTGACTTCCATTTTCTATAGGATCTCCTTCTCAAGCATGCACTTCATATTTAGTATTTTCATCGGTTGATCAGCTCACTGATGTATTATCAAAACCATTGCTATCACCGACATTATACATGTGCTTCCCATGCCCATTTGCTTGAAGGGGCATATTAGGAGTAAAGTTGCCACATCATCAGACACTAACCAAGACTCCACTAGAGCTAGATCACTTCTAGTCGACCTAGGATAACACCTCTCTCTAGATCAATAACTTCTTGTTTTAATCTATACAAGATAGTGTTGTACTTGGACTCTACTTCATAATGTTATATATCGAACAAGGTTCTAGTGATCAACACCACCGAACCATTCTTCAATTTATTCTTCTTTTACTACATTATTTCAAACTTAGGTTAACAGCTCTATGGGTTTGATGATTTCTAACAGCATTATTTTCCATTGGTTTCCCCTTCAGAGTTAGCCATCTCTGATCAATGTTTCTTCCTCTTTAACACATCGCTTGCTTAAAGCATTCCACCTACTGAATGGAATTACTGATTTATTGTAAATTAAGAGTCTCTTCCTTTGCCTGAAATGTTGCATTCCTCTTACTGTGTTGCTCCATGGATAAACCTTTTGAATTGTAAGTAGTGTAAATAGTGTGACAATCTGATGAGGGGATACACACCTTCATCCATTTCGGTCTTGCACCAGAAAAACACAAGAATCATCTATTTACCAGCTGGGTGAGTAAGCTAGAAAAGCAAAAAGCAGGAAAACGAAAGTGGTTGCGAAATTCAAGCCATGAATTAATTTAATCCTATAGGTCAGGTTGAAGAGTTGTCAATAATTGTTAATTAAGGAAATCGGTCATTATGCCTGCGTTTGGATGCAGTGCAAATTTATTTGGCACAAGCTCAAATGCATGGGAGTGCAAATGAAAGGAATGCAAATTCTGGTATAATTTTGTTTTGGGTTTTATTTTATTCTGCTTCAGGGTCTTATTTTATTTAATTTGCCTACAATCAAATAAAATAAAATAAAATTTGAAACAAAAATAAATCAGAATTTGCATCCAAATCATTTGCATTCCCATAGTTATACATCAATGCAAAAAATTTGAATTTCAACCGAACTAGTAAAAAAAGGGAAATTTCTTAAACTATCCCTACTGTTTAGCTAATTGACTAATTCTACCCTTATTGTTTAACTATTGTCTTAAAGTACCCCTAAGTTTTCTGATAATCGACTAAAACCTCCCCTACCGTTAACTTTCCGTCACACTCAGTCACATATGACATCATGTGACCGATATTTTTTCAAAAATTCCAAAAACACCCTTTCAAATCTCCCTCTCACCTTTCGCCGCATTATGGACTGCTCTTGCAAAGGTTAACTGGAAAATCATAGATCTAAGTATCTCTCGAATCTCATATCTAAGACTCCATGTTGTCTCCCTCACCGAATCTCATATCAGAGACTCCATGCCATCTCTCACTAGATCTCAGATCTAAGACTTTAGACTCATGCCGCTCCTTCAGCATCGCTTGAAGCTCGCCAGAACTGGGAATCGACATCGGACTGAACCACTACATTGCCACTGCTATGAGTCATTGCAGTGGTCATGGAAAATAGAGGTGACGGAAATGGGAGGTAGTAGAAAAAAAAAAGGGAAAAGAGGAGAAAGAGAGAAGAAGGAAGAGGAGACACCATAGGAAAAATTGGCTTTGGCAACAGACAAAACCGTTGCAAAAAGATACAAAAAACTATTGCTAAAGGATATAGCAACGGTTTAGCCACGGTGTTTTGTCGGTGGCGGATATTGGTGTGTACAAACTTATACAAAATTTTCTCATTACATCTGAATAGTTCATTATATGCACGTGCATCATGCTCACGTCCTTCGCTTTGGATCATAAACTTTAGTCCGTTATGTTCAACAAAAATGAATACATAAGGATTGATGTCAATAATTAGATATATAAATTAAATAATGTAAGAGTTTTATATGCATTACATGTTACCATTGATTTAACTCATGGAATGTGAGATCCAAGTGCATCTCCAAGAGTTACCATATTACCACATTTTCATCACCCACCAACATTTTATGTCTTTCTTATCATATCCTAGGTAAAGGATCTTCACATGTTTGAATGCATGTACATTAAATCATTTTAGGATTATAATGTATTTTTCAAGAGAAATAGTATTTATTATATCATACTAAGAATACCTCATCCAAATTTTCATTAGCACATTGAACAGATTGATTGTTGCCCATATGTGAAGGAATGCTCCCAACTCGTATTTCCTAATAATTAGTAGTATAGATATTAAATATTGTTTATTTATAATAAATTAGTATTTTATAACCATACATTTACCTCATGTGGGGTTACCACTACATTATAGCTATTAGTAGAGGAATGCATTTGGTGTTGGAGAATTTAAAGAAACATTTTCAACATTTTCAACATTATAGTCAATCCAATTGGTATATGTATAATTGTTTAGGTATTGTTAGAAACAATACTTACTTTTCTACCTAGCACAAGATTCCTTAATTCAGAAAATTTTATAGCCATATCCTTCATTTTGCCCTCTAAGTTACTGATTTTATCTTCTAATTGTTGATTTTCAATCTCCAATTCAATATTTGAAATGCGCTTCCTTGGTTCAGGTCCCCATAAATTTGTTGGAGTTGGACCTAATCCCATCAAGCACACTCGATCACGCCTCTCTGGTTTACCTAATCCCATCAAGTATAAACCATAATCTCTGCAGATGCATCATTGATAGGTCTGCCATGTATGTGTTCTTTTAAAAAGAGTAGCCCTGTCTAATACTTCCCCAGCCTCTTCTGCCTATTTTCATATATACAAAATTAATACCTTATGGTTACCAAATAAATTTTAATAGTTAATTAGAAAATATAAAATTGAAACTTTACCTCTTTGCGAATCCGTGCTAAACTTTTTGTTCCTGCACAATGGTTTATTTTCTTCAAAGCACGATTGTTTTTGTTTACTTTGCTAAATGTCTAATAAAGAAAAGTAACAAAAACAATATATTAGTATATGTTTATATAAGAAATGATTTTAATTTGCATACCTTAACTTATCCTGCATTGCATATGTAAGAATGAAATTTTATATATCATAATTCGTCACACATATTTGATTATTTGAAAAATGTTCAAGATAGTGAATAAATTGAAAAGAATACCCTGATAAAACCCCAAGCACGATCTTTAGTTGTATTCAATACTTTCTTCCAACTATCCACATCAACAAGTACAATATTTCCATTATGTGCTATTGTGCTAATAAACTGAGACAATTTTCCATCTTCTGGCTGACCATACTTATTAAAAGATACAGAAATACGCTCATTATCATTTATTTTATACACATCTTTTCAAAAAGTGGGGCCTCTTGTTTTCTTGTGCTGTGAGGACTCTATTTATGGGGGTAATTGGTCTTCAGTTTTCTTCTGAGAATGATGAGAGGGCAAAGGGCTACTTGGGGTTGAGAAGCTTGAGGGTGTTGCAAATGAGATTGCTGTGGTTGTTGTGTTTCAGTCTCTTGTTCTTCAACTTCCCTATTTAATTAAGAATTTGGGACGTGCTACACTCGATTTGTTTGAGATCGTTTTCTTTTTGATGCCCTAGAAAAAAAATCCAAGGGAATCAAAATCAGATGGTGCAACAAAGAAAGCCCATCTATGGTGTGGCCCTCACAAGTGCCCAAATATCAGTTACTGAACAAGTTGCTGAACTAAATGCATTTGGAACAACATGAAGGGAGAATGGCAAGCCAAAGAGGGGCTCTTATAGAACTCTCATAGAATATGATGCTACTAAACAATATCAGAATTTATTGGTTTCCCACCATTCAATATATAAAACATAATTTAAAAAAAGTCAAATTCAATGAATGCTTGTATAATGCAGAATTTGTCTCTGGATGGCTTGCCTTCACAAAGAGAGTTTATTGTCCAGAGCATGGTCTTCTTTCTTGACCTGGTTATCACTTTTCTTCTACTTTGAGAAACCAATCAATATTAGAGACAACCTAAATGGAAGGGAAGCTAACCTCCATAGTAACTTTATGGGTATGTTGGGCATTTTCATGTTAGAAGGTTTTACTAAAGGGGGGTCTACTTGGAACTGTATCAAAAAATTTAGGGGAGATTTCAGCAATAGTAATAAACTTCAGGGGAGGTTTCAGCAATTTACCTCTGTTTTTGTACATTAAAAAAAGCTTGATATCAATATCCAATAAGCCAAGAACCGCAAACAGAATGAACTAGCACTAGATAATTTTGGTGGGCAAAATATTTTTGCAACAAAAAAAAACAGTTATTTATGTCAAATAGGAAATGACTCATTAGGTGACCTAGCAGATTCTATACTTATAATACAAAAAAAAAGCAGGTTCTATACTTCTGTGGAGGGACTGCCATGGATCAAAGAGCATGCACAAATCATTTCACCGTATTCTCTTAAATAAATAATAAAAAACAACCATCACCTAAGGTAAGTCACAGGTCTCTGGGGTCTTGAGACTTGAGAATGAGAGGATAGAGCTCATCTTTGGCATTTATTTTTTTAACACAAATTGCAATATATTTATAATTAGGGTTCAACTATGATACTGGAAAAAAACTTGTATGCATCTATTTTCTCATACCCGAATCCTAAATCTCTAATTATCTTCTTTGTCTCATAATAGTTCTTTGGACACCTTTCACCTTCAGGAAGACAATCTTTAATCAAAGCAATTACCATGTCAAATGACTTAACTCTTGAAACTCATCATTAGCATTCTTCATTGGAAATGGATCATATAACATTTCATGAATATCATCATGTATCTCACAAGGGTTAGCTATTGGCTCATGATATGGTACACGAGGCAATGGATCTTCCCATGGAATTCCCAATGCCTACAATTATTTATAAAACCCCTAGCAAAAAGATGGCCTGCCACCTCATCCCTTGTTGCCCATCTACCATTGCAATAGTTTATACATGGACACAATTTTTCCATCCTATTATGAATTAGCCTCAGCCCAGTTCAAAAAATGAACAACTCCATCTATGAATTCATCTGTATTCATACATTGACCAAAGATAAAATATGAGCCCTTAAAATGTTGAATCTAACCTAGATATATAAGAATCTTTTCTTTATAACAATTTTACCTCTGCATATACACCCAACTCCTATCCCCCACCATTGAGTGTTTCAACTAATCTGTAATATTAGTATATAAAAGAAAAAAAATGGAGTTCATGAAATTTAGTAATTGTCATGCAAAAGCCTTGCTGCCAATTGAAAATCTTATTTGATTAAGCAAAAAACAAAAAAGATAAATAATCACATAGCAGATTTATAAAGTCCCCTAAAGCTCATCACTAATTCACTATGTGGGTTAGCACATCTCATGGCAATATGATAACATATAAAGCATATACACATCAGAATTTTAAAAAATAAATAACCTATGGCACTCCAATATCAATAAATCTTATAAATATTAAAATTAACCCACAGAATTAGAAAGAAAAAAATCCTCACCATGCCGGTTAGCATATCCATAGCACTCCAATATCACACATCTATGTGGTGGATTTATTTAATCCCCTAAAACTCCTCCCCATGCCAGTTAGCATATCCATATCACTCCAATATCATATAAAGCATGTTCATAGCACATTCCATGGCATTCCAGTATTAGAAAAGATAGCCAAAAGAATAAACAAATTAAACAATGAAGTTGTTACTTACATCATTTTCCAAAGCAACCTAGATGTCACAAAGCCCACACAAAATGCCTTATGAATATAATCAATCCTATAAATTCACAATAATCAATATAAGTAAATAATCTTAAGGATAGGATAAAGAATTTTAATATCAGAAATGAAATCATTTAAAGGAACCTAGGAGTATATATCTTAATATCTCTAAATGCCAATGAATCCCACCCATTCTAGGTCTGACCTAAATCTATTGAATATAGTTATGCTTGAAAAGGTTTGAAGACTTGTGCCTTTAAAGCCCTAAAATCTCAAAACCCAGTTTTGAGGTTCTTTACTTTTTTTAGACTTAAAAGTGTTGATACTTACATAAATATCAAGTCCTGTCGTAGACCATACACTTACAAATGGCCCAAAAGTAATGTGTAGAGCCTATAGGCCTACTCCCCTAGCCTACAATTATCATATTAATAGAGTAGCAGCCCTATGAAACATTATATTTAGAGGACAGGTTAGATAAATGACTCTTGTGTGGCTGGAAATTAAATGACCATGAATTTGACACATGAAATTTATGGTGGTCTCCCAAAATTTAAAAGGAAAAAAAAAACTGCATAAGTCATCTTACACTTCTATGAGCATGGTTCTTCAAGGGATCTGTTGGAGAGATTTGAATTGCCCACTTGGCCACCTAATGCAGGTGTGTGTTTGTCCAAACATTGAATTAGACAGATGATATTCTACATTTATGAGAGGATTTCATATTTAATTCATAAGTGTTGCATGGCAACATACTTTTAAGTTATGATTGTTTTGGGAGAAAGACTGAAACTTCAGCAAGTAATTCCATCCTTATTTGGTACATCTTGGTTCTTCCCTTGGAAAGCTAGGGTTGAATCATTTAAAAATGTTCAAGAGTGACAGTTCTTTAGTCAAATTGGGAAGAGAGGAAAGAAGTAAACAAGCTCTGATTGAAAGAATAATCCTAAAGGTGACAACACATTGGGTGAGGACAACTAAATTATTTCTAAACTTCACATTTGATGATATTTTTAGACAATAGCGAACTATAGCTGCATCATTGCAGTGAATGTGTAGAGACTTCAGTAGTAAAACCAGTAAGAGAACAAGCTCAAATTGCCTATCATAATGCATCTGGAGACCCCTTCCCTTTCATGGGTCCATCAAACTTAATTTTAGCGGATGTCCTTTGGAAAAATTGGACCCTCGGGTATTGGAGGCATAAGGAATGGAAAAACACTCCCACATTTGTGATATGTACAGGCATGCAATTAATAAATGAGTGACTGATTCCTCCTCTTGACTCGAACATAACTCAGCTATATAGGATTTGAAGACCAAACCACACCCATAGCCCACAAAAATTCATATTTTTCTTGATGTTTGTAGGGGTTTAGGGGGCCCCAACTATGCATACTCCAATTAGAAAAAAAGAGGCATGTAAACACATAAAAACTATATTTAATTGGTAGTCTAAATAAGCTATAACTGAAAGAACTCTAATGCATAATTTAGAATATTGAGCACAAGTTTAGATAATAACACACCTTTGGGAAGAAAGGTCCAGGCTGCAATCTTGTCCTCTATACCACTAACAATGGGATCCTAAACAAAAAATGATAATAATAACAATGAGTAAATAGTTTACTAAAATATATAAGAGAAAAAGGCAAAGTGTTCAAAAATCTTAAATTCCATTACTTCACATAATGCATATCAACAACTTCCACCATTGCAATAAGCTAACTATGGAGATAGCTATAAGCACAGAACAAGTGTAGTGCCAACTGCCAAATGCAAGTTAATAAGATTTTATCAGAAACCAATTCTAAAAACTGTCATCCAAGTAGAATTTAGCCAACTTCCAAAAATAGAAAGGTGAAGAGGTGGTAAAAGTATCAGTAAAATTTTCCTGAACATGGGTTTGCTTTAGAAAAAAAATCTTGTCAACCTAATATTCTAACTTATGAAACTTCACAAATAAGAAGTGCTGCCTAGAACTACTAGTCCTGAATATAGTTCCGTGGGGAGGCAGAGACGAAAGAGGTAAGATATGGGAGAGAAGACAAAACAACAGTAAAGGGTTTTTGGAAAGAAGAGGGTGTTCTGTCTTGAGAGTTGGGAATGTACAACCTTTAATTTTGGACTTTTTAATTAAAAAATCCAAATAAATAAAGATAATGGTTTTATGTAAACCCCTATACACTCTAGGTAGGGAAGAATTCCTGCCGACAGTGGACATCCAAATTTTCCTCATTATCCACACCTGAGTCCTGACCCTTTTGAATTTAGAAACCACCAGAGGAAGTAGCCACAAACGGGGAACCAACCAAACAGCTTCAGAACCCATCTTTCCTTTTGCTACCAGCATATGAGCTGCAAAGAGATAGAAACACGGGCAACAGAGAACAACTTGAAATTTACACCTGACAGATCATATAAATCATGAAACAACGGATCAAAAGATTTCTGGTTTATAGTATTAGCAACATTGACTGAATCACAGAAGATACTAAGTTCTTGAATTCCTAGGCTTAAGGTAGCAAAGCAACGTACACTCTAAAATAGCCACAACTTCAGCGTATTCAGCAGACAGAAGTGACTTCACAGGATCCGCAATTTGCAAACAAAAAAAACACCACATGCATTTGAAATCCAAAAACCCTACAAATCCTTGAACTCCGACCACCTACAAAAATGAATACCATGCGAGAAGAGATCGACGGAGAAGGGAAGATGAAAAGAGTGAAAGAGAACAGAAACGTGCGAGTAGGATGGAATGTGTGGGCTACCCAGATGAACACCACGCGAGTAGAGATCGATAGAAGGGAAGACCAAAAGAGTTCGATAGAAGGGAAGGAATGTGCGAGCAGAGATCGATAGAGGGAAGATGAAACGCGAGAGCGGGAAGGAAATGCACGGGTTCTATTTTTCTTTGCTTTAGTCAGGGATGAATAAAATTACAAAAATACCCACACAGATAAATTAGGCACGGTTTCATATTGCTGAGAAGAAAATATAGCTTCTGTTATTTTTAAAACCATCTCAGTAAATTATGTTATAGCCATGGGCTATGATACGGTGGCTAAGCTATATATGAGAAGGCACCATATAGCCACGAACAAAACATATGGTTGCTATATATGATTTTTAGCAACCGTTTTTTTTGTATGTTGCTGGAAATACGTTGCTAAAGGTTATTTTCTTGTAGTGTGAGAGAGAGAGAGAGGGAGTGTTGGGGAAGATGGGATCATTATAACTTTGGAGGAGAAGATCTGAGGTGCGTCTGAAAACACTGTCTTTAGAACGTTATTTGCCCCCACTCAGTTTTACTGAGTTTGTTGTTGGGTTATAGGCAAATTCGTTCCCAGGATATAACAGAGCCTTGAGCGAGAATCTGCAACCAGCAAAGTTAAAGAGTCTCCAAAGAAACCTTCTGTGAGACTGTAGCAGACCGGACTGAGAGAGAGAGAGAGAGTGAATTTCGAACTTGTGTGATTTGGAGTCTGATTCATGCTCCTTAAATAATTTGTGAAGAGGTATGAGGAAAATGTAGGTGTTGGTTTAGAGAAGGCACCTTGAACAGTCACAATTTCAAGCATTGTGACTGTTTAAAAAGTAGTTAACAGTTGGTGACTGTTAACTTTGAATTGTGCCTCTTGATCACACCCGATCGAATCGTGACCGTTGATCTCATCAACGGTGATCAACGGTCAGCAACACACCAAAACCAAAGCTGCCCATCGCGAGCCACGCGGGTGCGAGCAAAGTGCGCCTCATTGCGCCGCACACACGCGCGTGTGTTGCACGGTATCGAATCCCCATACTCTCCTCTACTAATTCTAAGGAGTGTAAATCAGCTCCTATTGAAATATTGAAAACAAAACTTATAATTTTCCAATGTGGGACAAGTTCAAAACTGGGTTTTTGTAAGAGAAAAACTGATTTTTCAATCAAGTGTGCAAATGAAATTTCTCATATAATTGACCAATCAAACCCATTGGATTTAATCTCTTATGAGATTAAAATCCAACAATCCCCCACATTGATTGATCAATTACATAGTTCTCTCTCAATCCAAACTACTATGACACAGTTATACATACAAAAGGTGTTTATCAACTTAAACCTCTTGTTAGTATAGTTATCTCAGAGCCTTGTCAAAGTTATTGGTGGTAAGACCTTAAACCAATTACTCTCAAGACAGACCGGAGACACCTATACACATAAAAATGTCCAGTCTTTGCAAGAGTTTCAAGTTTTGCTCAACACTGTTATGGTCATGTGCTTCCTTCCTGGTTTCATGAACAATCCCGAGAGCAAATCCAAACCCTCATGAGAAGCGGCACCACTTCTATGTTCACATAGGTGAAGTTCCACTATGTGCTCCGTTATTTGACACATTTCAGAACTTCATTAAGAGTTTATCTCAACCTCTCATCATAACAGACAGCACTGTTTATGTTGTGATGGGAAATTTCTTAATGTCAGTGCTAATAGTCACATTGCTGTAACTTGTTGTTACCCATTAAACCCAATACTGATGGTTTTTCAGTTTAGGTTGGGTTACCATTACAGGTGACTAAGTAAAGGGTTTTAATCCCATATCTTTGGTTGTCATTCTTACCAATTCTCTAGCTAAGCCCTTGGTAAGAGGATCAGCCAAATTTTTACTTGACCTCACATAGGTTATAGTGATGACTCCATCTTGAATTAATTGCCTAACAAATTCATGTCTCAGACTTATATGTCTGGATTTACCATTGTAGGTACCACTGTAGGCTCTTGACAGAATTGCCTCACTATCACAGTAAATGGAAATTGGAGGCATAGGAATAGGCCAAAGTTTTATATCCAATAATAAATTTCTAATCCATTCAGCCTCTTTTCCAACAGCCGCTAAGGCTATGAATTTGGATTCCATGGTCGAATGAGATATACAAGTTTTTCTCTTGGATGCCCAAGAGATTGCATCCCCACCAAGGACGAAAATCCATCCAGATGTGGACTTGTTATCTCCATTACCGGTAATCCAACTTGCATCAGTGTACCCTTCTAGTATAGCTGGATAATTACAGAAAAATAAGCTGAGTTCCAAGGTTCTCTTGAGATACCCAAGAATTCTCCCAATTTTCTTCCAATGCTCTGCACCGGGATTACTTGTAAACCGACTGAGTTTACTTACTGCAAATGCAATATCAGGTCTGGTACAAAGCATAACATACATCAAGCTCTCTACTGCACTAGCATACTCAAGTTGTGCAATTACTCTACCAGTATTTTCTACTAGTTTTATACTAGAAACATATGGCGTGCTATATTCTTTAAACCCTAAATGCTTAAATTCCTCAAGTACTTTCTCAATATAATGTGATTGGCTTAATGCATAACTACTACTATGCTTTTTAACTTTTATTCCTAAGATGGTATCTATTTCTCCTAAATCTTTCATCTTGAAGATAGAGGATTAGTATTTTTTAGTTTCATTTATAGCAATCATATTTGTACCCACAATAAGCATATCATCAACATAAAGACACACAATTCTCCATAATTTTCAGTGAATTTAGAGTAGATACATCTATCAACACTATTATGTTTAAAACCAAAAGCTAGGATGCAAGAATCAAATTTTTCATGCCACTGTTTAGGTGTTTGTTTTAATCCATATAGTGATTTAACCAGTTTACAGACTTTTTCCTCGTTTCCAAGAAGAACAAATCCTTCTAGTTGTTCCATATAAATCTCTTCATTTAAATCACCATTTAAGAAAACTGTTTTAACATCCATTTGGTGAATAGATAAGTGATAAATGGATGCTAATGCTATGAATGTTCTAATGGAAGTTGTTGTAGCCACTGGTGCATAGGTGTCAAAGTAATCAATCCCTTCCTTTTGACTAAATCCTTTTGCTACCAATCTAGCCTTAAAAGTTTGTACAGTTCCATCAATGTTGTATTTTCTTCTAAACACCCATTTACATTTTATTGGTTTTGATCCTAGAGGCAGATCTACTAGTACCCATGTGTTATTTGACATTATTGAATCAATTTCATCATTTATAGCTTCCTTCCAAAATGCAGCATCTCTAGAGGTCATGGCCTCACTGTAGGTTTTTGGATCATTTTCAATGTTTAAGACAATAGGTATCTTATTTAAAATCTTCTCTCTATCAGCCTCAACCAAAAATACAATTGACTGAGTAGAGATAAAATCATAACCTACGTGTTTCTCTGTTATGTCTTTGACTTCTTCTAAGTCCTATTGTAGGTGTTACAGTTGTGTCATTTCTTCTTTCAGTCTCATTATTATCAATAGGTATTGAGATCTGAGTTTCTCTGTCATTTTCTATGGATTCATTTTCTGTAGGTTCAAAATACAGTTTATTTTCAAAGAATTCAATATCTCTAGTTTTAATTATTATGTTGGACTCTAAGTCTAGAAGCCTATAGGCCTTGCTATGTTCTACATATCCAACAAACATACTTTTCTTAGCTCTAAGTCCTTATTTGGTTCTTTTAGGATCTGGAACTCTATAATATGCTAAGCACCCCCACACTTTTAGATATGTTAAATTAGGCTTTCTTCCTGTCCATAATTCATATGGGCATTTGTTATTAACTCTAGAAACAATTCTGTTATGTAAATGGCAGGCTATTAGGAGTGCTTCCCCCTACAGGTTTAAGGGTGCATTAGCTTTTAACAACATGCAGTTTATCATTTTTGTAAGTGTTCTATTTTTCCTTTCAGCCAGGCCATTCTGTTGATGAGTATAGGGAGCAGAACACTGATGTATTATTTCAAATTCTTCACAGAAAGAATTAAACTCATTTTTAAAGTATTCAGCACCCCTATCATTTCTAAGGATTTTAATTTTCTTTTCTAGTTGATTTTCAACTTCAGTCTTATATAGTTTAAACATGTCAAAGGCTTCATCCTTAGTTCTCATAAGGTAGACATATGTGTACCTAGAAAAGTCATCTATAAATGTTATGAAGTATCTCTTACCTCCTCTAGTTAATACACCATTAAGTTCCCAGATGTTAGAATGGATTAGTTCTAGAAATTGAGAATTTTTCTCAATACTAGGGAAAGGTTTCTTAGCCATTTTAGATTTTACACATATTTCACATTTTTCAGTTGATTCATTACTGTAAGTAATTATGCCAAGTTTGCTCATGTTCTTTAGGGATTTAAAATTCAAGTGTGCTAATCTATCATAAAGAGAAAGAATCAACAAACATTTATTAATACTTAATTTGAACATACCATTACAATCATATCCCTTTCCAACAAACATTCCATTCTTGGATAGGATTAGTTTGTCGGATTTAAAGACAACTTTGAATCCCCTCTTACAAACAAAATTTGCTGAGACCAAGTTCTTTCTAATGTCAAGAACATGGAGAACATTCAAGAGAGTTAGTGTCTTTTCAGAGGTGAAGTTCAACTCTACGCTGCCTCTTCCAGCAACTTTGGCACATGTTTGGTTTCCCATCTGTACCTCCTAGCCATCAGTCACTTCTTCATATGTCTTGAACAAGGACTTGTCCTTGCAAACATGGACTGTGGCAGAAGACGATTCGGCCATGTTGACTTCAGTAATCATGGCCACGAGATTGTCTTCTATCATGTTTGCAGACTTGGTTCCGCCTTTCCGATGTCGGCAGACTCGGGCATAGTGCCCCTTCTTTCCACAAACATAGCAGGATCCTTTCTTATTGTTGCTCTTCTTGAAGTTCTCATCCTTCTTCTTTACTTGTAATGCAGGGTTAGTCTTCTTCGATTTGTTTTCCACAAAATTGACCTTAGAGTTCAGCATACCGGTTAGGGACTTATCCCTACTATCTCTAAACTGAGACTCTTCTTCAATACGAAGGTGTTGCTGAATTTGCTCTAAGGTAAGTTTTTCAGCCTTGTGCAGAAGCTTCTTCCTGTAATCCTTCCAAGAGGGTGGAAGTTTGGCAATGATTGCTCCCACCTAGAAAGATTCAGGAAGGATAATGTTAAGGGATCGAATTTTATTGACTATCACCTGTAGTTCATGAACTTGCTCTAGTATGGGTTTATGGTCGTTCATGGTGAAATCAAAGTATTCTGCAATAAGATACTTATTCATACCTGCTTCTTGCACCTTGTATTTGAATTCCAGGGCTTTCCATATTTCTTTTGGAGATGTAAGTTCCTTGTAGAAGTTGTAGAGCCGGTCTGATAAAGCATTCAGTATTTGTCATCGGAACAGAAGTGAGTCATCTTCTCGTTTTGCTCTTTCCTTCTTTAGTTTCTCTGAGTCTTTGTCAGTGGATTCAGGAACTGGTTGTAGATTCGGTTCCAACAGATAGTATAGCTTCAGTGTGGTCAGAAAGAAGATCATCTCGTCTTTCCATCGGCTGAAATTTGCTCCATCGAACTAGTCTAGTCGAACAAGATCTTGGTTCATCATCTTGATCAAAGTCATGCTTGCTTCCGCCTCCATTGCACTATAACGTTCTAAAATTGTTGGGGAAGATGGGGTCACTGTAACTTTGGAGGAGAAGTTCTGAGGCGCATCTGAAAACACTGTCTTTAGAACGTTATTTGCCCCCACTTAGTTTTACTGAGTTTGCTGTTGGGTTACAGGCAAATTCGTTCCCAGGATACAACAGAGCCTTGGGCGAGAATCTGCAACCAGCAAAGTTGAAGAGTCTCCAAAGAAACCTTCTGTGAGACTGTAGCAGACCGGATTGAGAGAGAGAGAGAGAGTGAATTTCGAAATTGTGTGATTTAGAGTCTGATTCATGCTCCTTAAATAATTTGTGAAGAGGTATGAGGAAAATGTAGGTGTTGGTTTAGAGAAGGCACCTTGAATAGTCACAATTTCAAGCATTGTGACTATTTAAAAAGTAGTTAACAGTTGGTGACTGTTAACTTTGAATTGTGCCTCTTGATCACACCTGATCGAATCGTGACCATTGATCTCATCAACGGTGATCAACGATCAGCAACACACCAAAACCAATGCTGCCCATCGCGAGCCACGCGGGTGCGAACAAAGTGCGCCTCTAAAGCGCCTCATTGCGCCGCACACACGCGCGCACATGCGTGCACGCACGTTGTGCGGTATCGAATCCCCAAACTCTCCTCTACTAATTCTAAGGAGTGTAAATCAGCTCCTATTGAAATACTGAAAACAAAACTTATAATTTTCCAATGTGGGACAAGTTCAAAACTGGGTTTTTGTAAGAGAAAAACTGATTTTTCAATCAAGTGTGTAGGTGCAATTTCTCATGTAATTGACCAATCAAACCCAATGGATTTAATCTCTTATAGATTAAAATCCAACAGGGAGGGAGGGAGCTTTATATTCTGACGATATCTATATACTCCAACACATTCCAAATCAATTCCAACTTCCCTCTTTCCCAGGTTTCAGTCATCTTTTGTTTTGTACTCTGCAATCCGCATTGTCACTGAGACTCTTACTACAACAAATCTTTTTAAACCATGAGGTGTTTCTCCGATCATGAAAGCAATCTCCCTTTTCTTTTTTTTCTTGGTGGGAAATTACCGAAATCAGTCTCTTTCTCAACCTTTTGAATCTAGCATCTCATTTCCCGACTTTCTATCACCCCACTTGTGGATGTTGGCTTTGTATTAGGAGTCTGAAAGCTTTCCGTGGAAAGCACTTTTGAGTCTATTATTCGGTTTTAATTTGTAGGAATTTCAGATATTGAATAAACTCTATTGTGCTTATCTCTCACATTAATTTCCTTTCTCCTAGACATCCATTTCCAGTTGGTTGAAACTCATTACAATATGGGAAGAGAGAGAGAAGCGGAGGGAACGGAGAGCAACTGCCATCGGTGGTTTGAGTTGTAACAGCAGTGGTTGGAATGAGGTTAGTGGTGGTGAGGAGCAAGGGCGTGTGTATGTGTGTGTGAGAAAGAGAGAGAGAGAGAGACGGTGAAGAATCTTCACTACCCGTGGGTCCAAATGGAGAAGACAATGAACAATAGATTTGTTTATGGAGAGTGAGAAAGAGAGAATGGGAGAGAGAAATGATAGTAAGAAAGGTCGGGGAAGAGGGAGTTTTTCTTTTAAGGGCAAAAAGGACATTTCATCCTTTTTCGATTTAACGACAATAGCAATTGTCAGAAACAGTAGTGTTACTCTAAGACAATAGTTAAATAGTAAAGATAAAGATAGTCAATTAGGTAAACAGTAGGGGTAGAGTTAGTCAATTGGCAAGGGCAACACTTCTTTTATACTTCTTCCTATTTCTTCTATTTGTTTTCTTTCCATGTTTTTATGCAATCTAAGGTGGCACTAGAAGAATTGTTCTTGGTGAGGGTCGATTTACCCCTCTAATCATGTTCTGCCATGTGGCAAGAGAAACACTTTATGCCACCTCAGAAATAAACGTGGTAGGACCACACTTGAATGCACCTCGGAGATTGATTTATGAAACCCAAGAGAACTCCAACCTAAGTAAAGAGTATCTTGGTAAATCGACTTATTGGCCCAGAGAACTCACCCAATTTGGCTACATTGCTCTCACAACATACTTGTTCGACCTAGGCGGTTCGCGACCTGAGGGTCTCCCTGACCTCAACACGCCTCCAACTTACGTGGTATGCTTTCTCTCTTCTCCATTTGCACTAGATATTCAGTCCAAAGCGTACACGAACACGATGCCTACCTGGCAACAATAGGCCTGCTCACCCCTGCTCTGCGGGAAGTAGATAAAAGCACCCACAGTGTCATGTGGATGCATCTTGGAAGCAACGGATGGATAAGCACCAACAGCCCAAACATGTAGACACGTCACCATTGAGCCTCAAGGTCTATATAAGGGTGACTCTTCACCCTTAGAAGGTATGCATCTTGGTGACTCTTCACGTCACCATTAGCCCAAACATATACTCTTGCTTTGATTCCTCCTTCATTGCTTCTTAATAATCTCAGAGAGCTTGATACTGACTTGAACGTCAGAGTTCCTTACCCAAAATATCCCCTTAGACCCTCTAACATCATCTTTCTTATAGACTTAGCTTCTATCTACACTTGCTGAGCTCCGAGTTGTCATTAACAACAGGGATCCAACACTTTCGACCATCATCAATTAGTAGGGATCCAACACTTTCAACCATCATTGATTGGCACCATCTGTGGGAACTCTCAAACATAAAGGTCATTCCCTTTTTTCATCTTTAATCATCATGTCTTCCCCAAAGAACGAAGGTACTTAGCAAACAGTGGGAAGATCCTCCTCTGGAGGAAACCATCAAAATATCAAAACCTCTATAGCACCACATGGATGTCCGCCTTTGAGCTTGGGAGGAGAGAGAAGCAGCTTGACAGCAGCCGGCTCAAGAGCAAATCATCATGCCAATGGGGGGGGGGACAACTTCTGATGTGGAACCAAAATGTTTGATTGCCCGCACCTCAAATAGTCCCTTCAACTCCCCCAACACCACAAAAAAGACAACTAGAGATCATGAATCCCAGCCGGTCTGACACCTCAGGTGCCCTAAAGCTCACCAGGGCATCTCCTTTCTCACTTGAACTATTCTTGGAGCCGCACCCTAAAGACTTCAAAACACCGACCCTAGAGACCTACGATGAGACTGCCAACCTATTAGACCATGTTAAAAGATTCCAAGCACTCATGCTACTATAAGAGGATTCAGAGGCAAGCATGTTCCTCTCCTTCCCAACCATACTCTGGAAAACAACTCAGTTGTGGTATTCGAGACTTGCATCGGGCTCTGTCGAGAGTAGGAAACAATTTAGCGACCTATTCATGACACATTTTGCAATGATCCGATGACATCCAAAGACCACTACCAATTAATCAAATGAACATTCAGCAACAACCTAAGGAAATCCTCCGACAGTACATCTAGAGGTTAAACATAGAGGCCCTCCAAGTTTGCAACGTCAACTCAACAGGGGTAGTAGTAACAACCACCCATGAGGTTAAAGACGGTTATCTCTAATTCTCCCTGGCAAAGAAGTCACCCCAGAAGATGATTGAATTCCTCAATCGGGATGAGAAGTACATGAACACAAAAGAGGCCATCCACGCATGGGGAGACCATGAGGAGAAGGAGAAAATAAAGGATTAAGATGAGAACCAAGGAGAAAGCACTGGCAAGTGAAGCCCTGGCAAAGGAGGTCCATCTAGACAATCTTGAACAATGCCTAGGCGAACTCCGCCTAGATGGTACCATTCCTACACCCCACTAAATGTCAAAAGGGGTGAGATCATGATGCAAATCAAATAGGCAAACTTCTTGAAGTGGCCCCTACGCATGAGAGGTAACCCAACAAAGAGAAACCAGGATCGATACTACAAGTTTCATCAGACCACCAGACATGATACAAAGTACCGTCAGGACCTAAAGAACAAGATCAAGGAGCTGATCCAATGTGGCTACCTCAAGCACTTTGTCAAGAGAGACACTTAACCTGCTAAGCAGCCTAAAGACTAAGAAGAGGAGGTCGAAGAAGAAGAACTCATTAGAGTAATTGCAATGATTGTTGGCAGATCAATAGTGGTTGGGTGCAGCTAGACCGCCTAAAATGTGTAAGTTCAAGAGCTACAATCTGGAGAAGGCAGCCTGCCTTTGAAGCAATCAAAGCCAGGTGAAAAGGATTTGAAGGATGTTTGCTTACCTCACAAAAATTCTTGGTGGTAAAAATGATCATGATGAACTATGAGGTAAAGTGCATTTTGATAGATAGTGCTATCTCTGTTGGCATTTTATTGCTTGATTCCTTTGAGAAGATGAAACTCGATTAGAAGTAGCTCATCCCAACTGACATACCATTGGTTGGCTTCGGTGGGGACATAGTTCATCCAATTGGGAAGATTAACTTGCTGGTAATAGTGGGGACCACACTAAGTAAGGTTAATGTGATGACACAATTTTTAGTTGTTGAAACACCACCACCGTACAATGTTATATTAAGTCCTCTTGTTTTTCATGCCCTCCAAGATACTGTTTCTACATAGAACCTCGTCATGAAGTTCCAAACTGAACAAGGGATAGGTGTAGTTTGGGGGGATCAGCTCCAATCAAGAAAGTGCTATGTTGTGGCATTAAAAGGAAAGCAGTCATTACTTGTCGAACTAGACTTGTCGGATGAGATCGACAAAAACCAAGGACAGCCCATCGAACTAGACTTGTGTTGGTGCCTCTCTCTAAGACCAACCACAAAAAGAAGGTATAGATCGACTCACTCCTCTCATACCCTCTCTAAGCTGAATTGGTAAGATTCCTTTGATTAAATTTTGATGTTTTTTCTTGGGTAGCCATTGGCATACCCAGTATTGACCCTACTATTATTACTCACAAACTAAACATGAATCTAAATTTTATACTTGTGAAATAAAAGAAAAGGAACTTCACCCCAAATCGGTGGAGAGCAATTATCAAGGAGGTTGGGAAGGTCCTAAATGCTGATTTCATACAAGAAGTAAATTACTCGGACTAGATAGCCAATGTGGTATTCGTCAAGAAGGCAAATGGAAAATGGTGCATGTGTATTGATTACATCGACTTGAATAAAGCCTACTCGAAGGACAGCTTCCCACTCCCATGGTTTGGCTAATTGATATCACCCCAAGATTCAAGCTACTGAGCTTCATGGACACCTTTTTGGGCGACAACGAGATTCTAATGGACCCATTAGAACAAGAGAAAATTAGTTTTATTACTGAAATTGGATTGTACTTCTATCGAGTCATGCCTTCGGCCTCAAGAATGTTGGGGCAACTTATCAGTATCCTTTAAATAAAATATTTAAGGATTTAATAGGAGAAAACATTGAGGTTTATGTTGATAACATGGTGGATAAAAGTAAGACTTCTATATCGCATATAGCTAACCAAAGTATTTGAGGTATTGTGAAAATACCGATTGAAGCAAAACCCGAACAAATGTGTGTTCGACATCATGTCGAGAAAGTTCCTTGGTATATGCAACATGATGTGGCATCGAAACCAATCCTGAGAAGATCCAAAAAATCCTGGATATATAACCACTGAGGCCTTTCAAGGAAGTCCAAAGACTCATTGGTTGAGTTGTAGGACTTAGTCACTTCATGTCTGGCTTGGTAGGAAGATGCTTGGCATCTTTCCAAGCAATCAAGAAGGTGAAGGACTTCCAATGGAGCAAAGAGTGACAATATGCATTCGGCAAATTAAAGGAATACCTCAACTCACCTCTACTATTGGTGACGCTTAAGTTCAAAGATGAACTCCACTTGTACTTATCATCTAGCAACGAGGTTGTCATCTCAATACTGGTCTAGATGGTAGAAAAAGTGCAGTGACCTATTTACTATGTAAGAAGAGTCTTACATGAAATTGAGACTAGGTACCTGAGCATTGAAAAAATCACCTTTGCCTTATTTATCTCAACCCAAAAGCTATGACTTTAATTCTAAGCCCATACCATCACCGTTCTTACTGACCAACCACTATTCCAAGTCTTACAAAAACCTAAAGTATCAGAGAAACTCACTAAATGGAAGACTGAACTTAGAGAATTCGACATCCAATTCGAATTGCAACATGATATCAAGGTTTAGGTATTAGTTGACTTCACCATTGTATACACTTTCAGCTCAGTGATATAGGAGCCAAATGAACCATCGGTCAACTTGGAGGTACCCACTAGCATGGAACCTTCATCCAGCCTAGAAGAAGAGCCTTGGATCCTCCACGTAGATGGCTCGTCCAACCAGAAAGGCAGTGGAGTTACGCTAATTCTTCTCAGCCTTGACAAATTGAAGATAGAGTGTGCCCAACGATTTGGATTCAAAGCATTTAATAACAAAGTTGAGATCAATGTAAGGAACATAGAAGTTTACAGTGGTTCTCAACTCGTCACTGTCCAAGTCAATGGACAATACGACTACTGGGAACCCATGACAATCAAGTATCTGGTGAAGGTACAAGAGCTCTCCCAGTAATTTGATTCATTTTCTGTCCACTAAATCTTGAAGTCTGAGAATGCACAGGTTAACGCACTTTCAAAGTTGGCTGGTTCTATGGACAACACTCGGAGGACCATTCACATCGAAGACTTATTGCACCCTAGCATAGAGAAAGCTGTAAAGGCTGAAGTCGCTCTAGTACAGATGAACGAATCGAGCTAGTTTAACCCCCATTATGGAGTACTTCCATAATTATCAGAAGCTTATCAGAAGCTCATATGCCTTCGATTTACCCATCATCCGAGCTGAAGCTTAGAAGATCTAGCGTCGATCTACTCGTCAGCCGAGGTGAAGCTTAGAAGATCTAGTATCGATCTATCTCCTACATTATTATCAATGACCAACTGTATCAGAAGTCCTTCACTCTGCCTTACCTCATATGCCTTCAACCTACTAAGGCAGAGTACGTGCTCAAGGAAATCTACAAAGGAATATGCAGTGAATACTTAGGGGTAGGTCACTTACCCAGAAAACACTTCAGCAAGGCTACTGCTAGCCCACTATGAAGGAAGATGTAGTTCGATTAGTCCAACAATGTTATTGATATCAATGCCATGCCAATGTACCTTGTAAGCCTACACTAACCTATAGTACCTCACTAGTTTGTGGTCATTTGCTCAATGAGGAACCGACATCCTCAGTCCTTTTCCACCAGCCACGGGCTAACAAACATTGTCGGTGGTAGCTATTGACTACTTCACCAAGTGGGTAAAAGCTAGGGATTTTGCAAAATCCAAGATTGGTGCACCAGACTAGAGATCTAGCAAAACTTCACTTCAGTTTCCTATAGCAAGCCGAAATGACCAACCAAATGATTTCCCATGGTTTGAAGACCTGGCTAGCTCGAGCTAAGGGACAATGAGTGGAAGAGCTCCCCATCATATTATGGGCATACCAAACTACAAGTAGGATAGCCACCAAAGAAACTCCCTTCAACCTCACTTTTGGCACTAAAGTGGTCATCCCTACTGAGATAGAGGTATTGACCTTGAGATTGGAGACCTACATTAAAGTAGAAAGTGACAACAAACTCCGGAGCAACTTGGACCTGATAGAAGAAGTGCGAGAAAAAGATAAATCCCGAATTGTGGCCTATCAGCAATGTGTAGCTCACTAGGACAATGCCCGAGCCTTACTGTTGTAGAAGCATAGAACCGAAAAAAGAACCTTTCACTCAAAAGTAGGATTTGGTATTGGGTGGTGTATATCCAACTTTGCTAGTATGCAGTGCATTAGAATGTATCTATACATTGTGAAGCATCCCTTGGTTTATGTTTCTAGTAGAAACATTTTATGAATGTTTTAACTCAATAGCTTCAACCAAACATAAAATTCACATTTAAACTCCAAACACCTAGGTGACACTACTGTGGCAGCATTTTCAAGTAGGTAAATCAGTTTCAACAGACCAAATCCTCAAAAAACGTTCGTCTCAAGTAGTCATGGTACCAAACATCACCTTAGTTAATTTCTCTTAACGAATTGTTCAATTTAAAACCTTAAACTGTTAGGTGAGGTCTGCAAGTATGTTTTTATTCTCTAACACTATCCATCATGCAAAAGCCCATTGGGCATGAAGCGTGGACAAGAAATAGGCCCACCAAGGACTTGTTTGTCACAACATAGATAAGAATGTTTACATTTTCTTTAAGCCTATGGTTAGTTTGAAGGAAAAAGTAAGAAAAGATCAAAAGAAGGGAAACATAGAGAAAGTTTTGTAGGTTTTCCTGCTTTTCCCTTCCTTTCCCTACTTTTTCTTTCAAACAAACACAGTTTAAATGTTGACTATTCGAATTTGTTTTATGCACTTTTTTTTTGTTAAAATGCCTCCTGAAAATTAGGAATTTGTTTGGGATAAGGTTATGAAATCGCTAAATGTCAATAGTGACGACTTTTCGTCCACCACTATTTCTTAGAGTCTAAAGTGATGGTTTAGGAGCATCACTATAAACCCCTAAAATGGTATTAAAAAAAAAAAAAAGTAAAGAAATGGTCATAACCACCACTATAAATTAATTTTTAAATATAAATTTATTTTAACTAATATACACGTGTAAACGCACGTAACAATGTCAATAATAAACAAAGTAAACAAGCATGAAGCATACAGCATGTAGCATGTTAGTGGCCAATTCACATTTAACCAAGAATTGTATTTAAGAGAAGAAAAAACTGGTTTGATTAATTTATAGGCTATTGAAAGGCATTTAAGAATCGTCAGTTCTGTTCCGAAGACCATTAATTGTCTTAGTAGTAGAGCTGATTGCAATAGTTGTTTGGGCTGATGATGGTATCACCCTTACAGATGGTGTTGTGAGTTTATTATCTCTCTGAAATGGATGAAATGTGCCTCCACCTTTCTTCATTTCAACCACCGATGGCTTCCAATTAAGATCATGCATTCTTGCATTCTAATTTTAGTTTAATCAATCCTAA